>NW_026137605.1:0-9300162 GCF_009805555.1 Andrographis paniculata
TAAACCCTAAACCCTAAACCCTAAACCCTAAACCCTAAACCCTCCTGAATCTGGTCCGAACCCACCCCTCCTGCGGACTTCGTCGGAACCGCTCCCTGTTGTCGCTCTGTCGACGGAGTCGCATCCGAGCAGAGGGGGGTGTGCGTTTGAACCAGGCTTGCTGATCTCCGTCTCTCAGCGGATCCTTGGAGACAGTGTCGGATGACCGGCCACAGGCTCTGCCGCCAACCTTCTCTAGGCCGATCACCCGCAGCATCTCTCGTCAGCAAGTAAGTTCCTCTCGTCGCCCTTCTGCTAGTACTCGATGACAGACACCTACATTCTGGTCTGGAATGTTCGAGGAATTGGTAACCCCAGGGCTCAACGGGAGGTACATTGGCTTTGTAAGCAACACCGTATCCGCCTTCTCATCATCCTTGAACCCATGGTTCTGGCGGACACTGCTTTCTTCTGCCGGCGGTTTGGTTTCTCTCAGTTGCTAACCAACACGGCTAATTCTATCTGGATTCTTGCTGATGATTCTTATACACTGGCGCCTATATCGGAGATCGATCAGTGTCTTCATGTGCAGGTATCATCTCCACAGATTCGCCGGCCTTTTCTTTTATCTGGCATATATGCGAGGTGTTATATCACCCAGCGCCGCGAGCTTTGGTCTTTCTTACATGACACCGCGATTTCGTCACTGGGATCCCCCTGGCTGATTGGCGGTGATTTTAATGCCATCGCCGATATATCTGAACGGAAGGGCCCGGGTCGGCCTAAATTGCGCTCTATTCAGGATTTCTCGACCGCAATCCTCGATGCGAACCTCATTGATGCTGGTTTCGAGGGCCCCCAGCACACATGGACCAATCGGCGGGTTTGGGAGCGCCTTGATCGCATTCTTTACAGCTCTGCCTGGGAGGATTTTGCGGAGACAACTCGAGTCAGGCACTTACCGCGGATGCATTCGGACCACGCCCCGCTCTTGGTCCGTTTCTCGCATGAACGGCACCGCCTAGCCTCTGCATTCCGGTTTCAGAACATGTGGACTAGACACCACTCTTTTCAGGACCACGTCCGCCAGAGTTGGGCTGTCCCGACGGGCACCACCGGTCTCCTCAACCTGCGATTGAAACTCGGACGCCTCAAGCAGGCTCTGAAGTGGTGGAACAAACAGGTATTTGGTAATGTGTTTCAGGTACTTGCAGCAGCAGAGAAAGATGCTGAGGAGTGCGAAGCGGATTTCGATCGGGATCCCTCTGACGCCAACCTCCTCCGTCGTCAACGGAGCGCAGCAGCCTTGACACATGCGATTTCTCTTGAGGAGGCCTTCTGGAAACAAAAAGCAGCATGTCGTTGGGCAGTTGAGGGAGAGCGAAACTCCAGAATGTTCCACTCCATGGTGAAGGAACGGCGTCGGCGGGCTACACTTTTCTCGATGAGGGACGGTGCTCGTACCCTCACTGATCACTCAGCCATTAAGCAGTCAGCTATTACCTACTTCTCCGAGATGTTTGGTCAGCCTGACGATGCAGACACCTCGGGGATGGATGCACTGGCGGACCCTCCGCCTCAGGTTCCTTTGGCTGAATGTGCTCGGTTGCTGGAACCACCAACACTTGCGGAGGTTCGTGCTGTGGTTTTCTCGATTGACAAGGACAGTGTGGCTGGCCCTGATGGCTTTTCCGCCGCTTTCTATCAAACGTGTTGGGATATTATTCACGAGGATGTTTTTGATGCTGTTCTGGATTTCTTCTCGGGAGCTCCTCTTCTGAAGTTCTATACGGCAACGACACTTGTGCTTATCCCCAAGACGGACGGGCCAGTCGCTTGGGCTGATTTTCGGCCTATCAGCCTCTGTAATGTGGTTTCTAAGATCTTCACGAAGTTACTCACTGTGCGACTTGGTCCGCTACTACCGCAGCTTCTGTCGCCACACCAGAGTGGTTTTGTCAAAGGTCGGGCAATTGCAGACAATATTTTGCTGGCATCGGAAATGGTACATGATCTCAATTTGAGGGGGGACTCGCACAATTTGCTGCTGAAACTGGATTTGAATAAGGCATACGATCGGGTATCGTGGCGGTTCTTGCGACATGCCCTTACCAGGTTCGGTTTCCCGCCTCATTTTATCACCTTGATTATGAATTGTGTCGAGCATGCTTGGTACTCGATCTTGTGAATGGGGACTTGGGCGGTTTCTTCCCCTCCTCGCGAGGCCTCAGGCAGGGAGACCCCCTGTCCCCGACTCTCTTTGTTTTGGCTGCAGATCTCTTATCTCGCGGCTTGGAGCGCCTATACAATCGGTACCCGGACCTGTACTATCGGTGTCGTGGTCGGTTCCGATTGACGCACCTAGCCTATGCGGATGATGTTCTCATCTTTGCCAATACCCGTGGTGATCGAATCAGCCTCTTGACGGATTTTCTGACGACGTATGCGCGAACTACTGGCCAGATGGTGAACTGTCAGAAAAGTCAGCTGGTATTTAGCCGCCGATGCCCGGAGAGGGTCCAGCGACAGCTTCAGTCCGTCACTGGTTTCGGCAGGGTTGGACTTCCCCTTACGTACCTCGGCGCCCCGCTCTATGTGGGCAATCGGCGTAATATCCTCTACGAAGTCCTACTTGGGAAACTGCGGCGATATCTGCAGCGTTGGGACCGCTCCGTTCTCTCTCACGGAGGTCGCTTGCAACTGATCAGAAGCACGCTCTTCTCGCTTCCCCTTTACCTCCTACAGGTCCTTAACCCCCCCCAGGCTGTCCTACACTCAGTGGAGCAGCTCTGTGCTCGTTTCTTCTGGGGCTCCTATCATGGCCACCGTCGCCGCCATTGGATTTCCTGGATGGATGCGGCGAGGCCCCAGGACGAGGGCGGGCTTGGTATTCGCCGCCTGTCCGACATGGTTCGCGCCTTCTCGCTTAAATTGTGGTGGCGTCTCAGAGATGGTTCCTCTCTTTGGGCTCGCGCGCTCCAGCATAAATATTTCCGCAGCTCCTTCCCGGGTCTCGCCCCCTGCCGGAACTACGACAGCCCGGTCTGGAAACGTCTTTGCCAGATCCGCGATGAGGCACAGACGCAGATCACTTGGAACTTGGGGCGTGGGGACTGTTTCTTCTGGTATGATACTTGGTGCGGCGATCGCCCTCTCTGCACTGACCGCCGGGACCGCCCTCCGCCGATTCGGGTGAAAGAGATGTGGGTTAACGGGTCGTGGGATTTGACGCGCCTTCAGGCCTACCTTCCGGCATCCCTTGTTCAGCGGGTCTCTGCGATTCCTTTTGACCCCCTGATAGCGGATCAGCCGATATGGAAGGCTTCGGACACAGGTACTCTTACTACTACCTCAGCCTGGGAGATGAGCCGGACAGCCGGGGCTCGGAGTTGGCTTTCCTGCTGCCTCTGGTCGCCACTACTTACGCCTACGATGTCGGTATTCCTATGGCGTTTATTTCGCCGTCGGATACCTGTTGACGAGGCCCTTTGGAGGCTGGGTCTCCCTATTGTTTCTCGCTGCCAGTGCTGCAGTGAATCCGAGACTTTTGCACACTTATTCTTCTCGTCGGCGGTTGCCCAGCGCGTGTGGCGCCATCTTGCCGACCTATTCCGTATCCGAACCCCGCGGACACATGCGCCCCACCTGATGGTCTCTGCTTGGCGTCTGTCCTCCCCACATGCGCGGAGCATCCGTACCTATATCCCACTTCTGGCCTTCTGGTTTCTTTGGACGGCACGGAATGACGCCAAACACCGAGGTATCCAGATTTCCTCTGACAGGATTATTTGGCGTATTCACTCTCATTTGCAGGTGTTGGGCCGTGCTGGCCTCCTTCAGCGACAGCACTGGCCTGGGGAGGTGCACTTAGCCTCCACTCTCGGCCTTCGCCTCCCGCCTCCGGTTCTTCGGCCGCCGGTCATGGTACGCTGGGAAGCCCCGTCTCCAGGCTGGTTCAAACTCAACACTGATGGGGCATCGCTCGGGAATCCAGGCGCCGCTGGAGCCGCGGGCGTCTTTCGGGATGCCACCGGCGCCCCAATTGTGGCATTCCAAGTTCCCCTTTTGAATACGACGAACATTTTGGCCGAACTGCAGGCGATTCGATCTGGAGTGGACCTGGCGGTTGCCCGCGGCCTCCTCCCTCTCTGGATCGAGACGGACTCGGCCAGCAGTATCTCTCTCATCTCCTCCTCGACGGGACACTGGACTCTCCAACCTTGTCTCCACCACCTGCGCCTACAGCTTCGCAGCATCGAGTGGAGGATCTCTCATATTTTCCGCGAGGGCAATAAAGTGGCGGACAACTTGGCGAACACCTCTGTTGCCCTTCCTCATATGCGGATCCTTGAGCCGGCGGACATCCCAGCGACGACCCGTGGCCTCATCCATGCTGACGCGGCGGGCCTTCCGTGCTTTCGCTTCCGTTAGCTTTTATTTGCTTACACTCTTTATTTACATTTGCAGCACTTGTACCGAACTTTGCAGAACTACGTATGGCTTGATCCCGTTGGGGTACGTAGGCAGCTCTTTGAGCCCAGCCAAAAAAAAAAAAAAAAAAAAAAAAAAAAAAAAAAAAAAAAAAAAAAAAAAAACCCTAAACCCTAAACCCTAAACCCTAAACCCTAAACCCTAAACCCTAAACCCTAAACCCTAAACCCTAAACCCTAAACCCAGATTCGTCGACCCCTTCTGCTGACAGGGGTTTATGGGGATTCTTGGAGGAGACTGCAGTCTCAGCTGTTGGGGTTCCTTGGATAGTCGGTGGCGACTTTAATGCCATCGCAGATATATCGGAGAGGGAGGGCCCAGGACGGCCGCGGCTGCGATCGATTCAGGATTTTTCGGGTGCTCTCCTCGATGCTGGATTGATAGATGCCGGTTTTGAGGGTCCTCAGTTTACCTGGACGAACCGGCGGGTGTGGAAGCGCTTGGATCGGATACTTTATAGCCGTTCGTGGGAGGAGTTTGCGGAGACCACACGGGTTCGGCACCTTCCGCGGATGTGTTCGGATCACGCGCCCCTTCTGGTTCAGGTCTCGCATGAGCGACATCGAGTTTCGTCAGCATTTCGATTCCAGAGCATGTGGATTCGCCACCACTCATTTCTGGACAGAGTTCGGGAGAGTTGGGAGGTTCCTACTGGGGTGTCGGGGCTTCTCAACCTACGCTTGAAGCTAGGGAGGCTCAAGCGATTATTGAGGTGGTGGAATCGTCATGTGTTTGGCGATGTGTTTCATTTGTTGGCGGAGGCCGAGAGGGTGGCTGCAGAGTGTGAGGCTGAGTATGACAGAGATCCCTCGGAGGCTACCTTGATGCGCCGACAGCGTAGTGCGGCAGCTCTGACATATGCCATTGCGCTGGAGGAGGCTTTTTGCGGCAAAAGGCCGCGTGTAGATGGGCCGTCGATGGGGAGAGGAACTCCCGGATGTTTCACTCGATGGTTCGGGAGCGCCGTCGACGGGCGTCTATATTTTACATGCGAGATGGTGACAGGGAGCTTACGGAGCACTCGGACATCAAGGCATCGGCCGTATCTTACTTTCCCTCGATGTTCGGGGAGATGGATGATGCTGATACCTTGGGTATGGATGATTTGGCGGATATGCCGCCGCAGGTTCCCCCGGAGGAGAACCGGCGGCTTTTGGCGCCACCGACGTTGGCGGAGGTTCGGGAGACAGTATTCTCGATAGATCCGGATAGTGTGGCAGGTCCGGATGGATACTCGGCAGCCTTTTACAGAGCTTGTTGGGAGATTGTTGGTCCGGATGTGTTAGCAGCTGTATTGGATTTCTTTTCGGGGACCCCGCTCCCGAAGTTTTATACGGCCACCACCATTGTCCTCATCCCGAAGAGGGATGCCCCAGAGTCTTGGGCTGATTATCGGCCGATTAGTCTGTGCAACGTGAGCAACAAGATCATCACGAAGTTGCTCACGGTGCGCCTTGGGACTTTACTACCGCGCCTCCTTTCACCGCATCAGAGCGGATTTGTGAAGGGGCGTGCGATTGCGGATAATATTCTGATGGCATCTGAGATGGTTCATGACTTGAACCTTAGAGGCACGTCGCACAACGTGCTTCTGAAACTGGACCTTAATAAGGCATATGATCGGGTGTCTTGGCGTTTTTTGAGACATGCCTTGTTGAGGTTCGGTTTTGCGGAGGCGTTTATTACATTGGTGATGCATTGTGTAGAGCATGCTTACTACTCCGTTTTGATTAACGGAGACCTTGGGGGATTTTTTAAATCCTCCAGGGGGGTCCGGCAGGGAGACCCGTTGTCGCCTACTTTATTTGTGCTTGCGGCGGACCTGCTGTCGAGGGGTTTGGAGCGTCTTTACCAGGGACATCCGGAGCTTTACTTTCGGTGTAGAGGAGGGTTTCGGTTGTCTCACTTAGCATATGCCGATGATGTGCTGATATTTGCGAGTGCCTGTGGGGAGCAGATGAGCTCTTTGACGACTTTTTTGGCCGATTATGCGAGGATCACCGGCCAAAAGGTCAACTGTCAGAAGAGCTCGATTGTTTTTAGTCGACGATGCCCGGGGGAGGTTCGGGAGCAGCTTCAGTCAGTCACGGGCTTCAGAGTGGCTGACCTACCCCTTACTTACCTTGGTGCGCCCCTCTATGTGGGGAATCAGAGGAGCATATTGTATGAGGAGCTTCTGGGGAAGCTTCGGAGGTATTTGAGCTGCTGGGACCGGGCTGTATTATCACATGGAGGTCGCTTACAGCTTATCCGGAGCACACTCTTGTCCCTACCACTATACTTACTTCAGGTCCTGCATCCTCCGCAGTCGATCCTTCATGAGGTTGAGCAGATCTGCGCGCGTTTCTTTTGGGGCTCGTATCATGGTCATCGCCAGCGTCATTGGATTTCGTGGACAGATGCGGTACGGCCGCAGGATGAGGGTGGATTGGGAGTTAGGCGATTATCGGATTTGGTTCATGCCTTCTCTATGAAGCTTTGGTGGAAGCTTCGGGAGGGTTCTTCATTGTGGGCGCAGGCGATGCGGCACAAGTACTTTCGCGATTCCTTCCCGGGGAGAGCCCCTTGTCGGATATACGACAGCCCGGTGTGGAAGCGCTTGTGCCGTGTTAGGGAGGAGGTCCAGTTGCAGATATTCTGGACTCTAGGTCGAGGGGAGTGTTTCTTTGGGAGGACAGATGGTTCGGGGAGCAGCCCCTTTCGACCTTCCGGGGAGACAGCCGGCCGCCTCCGTCGATACTGGTCCGGGATATGTGGACAGAGGGGTCATGGGATGTTGGGCGACTACGTGCTTATCTCCCGGAGGCTTTAGTACAGCGTATTATTGAGATCCCCTTCGACAGGTTGACAGAGGATCGGATGAGTTGGATGGCTTCGGCATCCGGTACATTTACTACCTCCTCAGCTTGGGAGCTTTGTCGGGACACAGGGGTACAGAGTTGGCTTTCGGGTTTACTATGGTCGCGGATCCTGACCCCGACAATGTCGGTTTTTTTGTGGAGACTGTTTCGGCGGCGTATACCGATGGATGAGATCCTTCAGCACTACGGGATTCCGATTGTATCGCGCTGCCATTGTTGTCATACGGAGATAGAGACTATCTCACATGTCTTTATTGATTCGGGAGTTGCCATGAGAGTTTGGGGGCACTTTGCAGCATTATTTGGGATATCGCTGCCGGAGACACACACTCCGCATTTGTTGGTGTCATCATGGAGACTCTCTTCGACGCGTTCTCAGAGTATTAGGGCGTATGTTCCATTATTGGTATTCTGGTTCATTTGGACAGCTCGGAATGACGCGAAGCACAGGGGGCTTCGAGTGTCTTCCGAGAGGATCATTTGGCGGATTCATGCGCATTTACAGACCCTATGGCGGGCTAGGGTCCTTCTGCGTCGACATTGGGAGGGCGACCTCCATATTGCTGATGGGCTTGGATTTCGATATCCCCCTCCGGTCCCTCGACCTCCGATTATGGTGCGTTGGGAGGCACCGTCCCCGGGATGGTTCAAGCTTAACACCGATGGTGCTTCGCTTGGCAATCCCGGGGCGGCAGGAGCGGCCGGTCTTATCCGGGATTCGGCTGGAGCAGTGCTCGTCGTATACCAGGTTCCGATTTCACACGCGACGAACACTCTGGCAGAGCTGACAGCGATTCAGAGGGGAGTTGGGATTGCGATTGATCGGTGATTGGTGCCGTTGTGGATCGAGACAGACTCGACGGCATGTATTTCTCTGATCTCCTCCTCGATGAGTCATTGGTCGCTTCAGAGGTGTCTTCTTACTCTTCGCATGCACTTACGGGATACGACTTGGAGGATCTCGCACATTTATCGGGAGGGGAACCGTGTTGCGGATATTTTAGCGACGACGGCGGTCTCCCTTCCGACGGAGCGGATACTTCTTCCGATGGATCTCCCTCGGGCGACCAGAGGCCTCCTTCGAGCGGATGCCGATGGACTTCCGAGCTTCCGTTTCCGATTGTAGGCCTCGTCATGGTATGACTTTACTTACTCACTGATACTTTGGCTTGATTGGCTTAGTGTTGATTGGTGTTGATGCCTTAGGCATTTTCCCTTAGGATAGATACTTTGATTACCTAGGCCTGTCATGCATGTTTGTTTACTTGGACTATGTAGCTCTACTAAGAACTACGTATGGCTTGATCCCGTTCGGGTACGTAGGCAGCCCACTTTGGGTTCAGCCACTGCTATATAGTTTTTTTTTTTTTTTTTAAAAAAAAAAAAAAAAAAAAAAAAAAACCCTGAACCCTGAACCCTGAACCCTAAACCCTAAACCCTAAACCCTAAACCCTAAACCCTAAACCCCAAACCCCAAACAAACCATTCGCGCCCAGCCAAATTCTCTCCAGCCCCTTGGCGATTTCACGCCTCCAGCCACTGCCGTCGCTGTTCCGGCGGATCCAGACGCCGGACGGCCAATCTGCCTCCGTCACCAGCCTCGCCACCACCGATAACCCCCCCTACCCGAAGCCTCGTCGCCGGAAACCACCCACAGCCGCCGTTCTCGATCACCCCCTTCACGCCGCCGTCGGCGATCTCGCCCCTGCCGGCGTTTTCAGCCCGGCGCTCCATCACCGCTGCGTTCGCCATCCTCCATAACCCCCATCCCCGCCTAGCCACCGCCGGAAACCGCTGCAGCACCGTCGCCCGCTACTGCCCTGCTCGGCGATACTTTCAGCGCCGGTATCTCTCAACACCGGCGTTGGATCGCCGTTTGGCCACCGTCACTGAACTCGCAGGGCTGAGGTGTCCCCGAATCCACCCCTCGATCGCCGGAATACGCCGCCGGCCCCGCCCCTGACGGTTGGCCTCCCGAACCGTCGCCACCGCGTTTCGGCATCCCCCCGCCGTCGGACCACCATTCTGACGACGGGATCGTGCTCCCCTGGCCGGAAAACCCCCAGGGCCGGGCTACCGCCGCGAGTCGCCACCTCTTCACCACTGTCCGCCGTTTGCCCTAGGTCGCCGTCGCCGTAGCCCTGAGTTGCGACACCTTCGGCGCCGCCGTTCTTCCGTCTCCGGCGTCGGATCGTCAATCGGCCACCGTCACTGTCCTCGCAGGGTTGAGGAGTCCCAGAACCCGCCACCCGACCGCCGGAATACGCCGTTGGGAACCGCCGTTGACTCTGCCCCGACGGTTGCCCTCCTCCCGACGGTTGACCTCCCGACGGTTGATCTCCCGATGGTTGGCCTCCTGACGGTTGAGTCCCCGAGACGCCGCCTCTGCTTCTTCGGCCGACTCCGCTGCCCGACCCACTCTCTGGTCCCATAACTGTATCCCCCGACCCCGACATACCCCTTGGTCGGTGCCCCTTGACGCAGATCATCCCCCGACTGAGGCCCCGGGGTCCCGAAGGTTTGATCCCGACCGAGGCCCAACCGAGGCCGTCTCTGGTCCCGAAGGTTGATCCCGACCTAGGCCCGTCCGAGGCTGTCTCTGGTCCCGAAGGTTGATCCCGACCGAGGCCCGACCGAGGCCGTCTCTGGCCCCGAAGGTTGATCCCGACCTAGGCCCGACCGACGCCGTCTCTTGTCCCGAAGGCTGATCCCGACTCGGCGCCTTTGCCTCTCCGACCGACTTCGCTGCCCGACCACAGTTCTGGTTCCATCACTGTGTCCCCCGACCCCAGAACAGTTCCCGCCCGAGGCCCAGGGGTCGCGGTTGTCACTGGTCCCGACGGTCTATCCCGACTCGGTGCCACCACTGTTCTCCCCGACCCCGCCAACCCCCAGTCGGTGCCCCGACGCCAGAACAGTTCCCGACTGGGGCCCAGGTGTCGCGGCTGTCACCGACCCCGACGTTTT
Source organism: Andrographis paniculata (assembly GCF_009805555.1). Classification (NCBI taxonomy): domain Eukaryota; kingdom Viridiplantae; phylum Streptophyta; class Magnoliopsida; order Lamiales; family Acanthaceae; genus Andrographis; species Andrographis paniculata. Next base: position 10,299 of record NW_026137605.1, read on the forward strand.
GACATCCCGACACGACGCCCCGCTACTCCGCCCGACCCTGACGCCAGACCACCCTCCTGGTCCCGCCACTGTGTTTCCCGACCCAGAAGCCCCCAAACGCTGGTTCAGTGCCTGAACGGTGCCCAGACTTCACGGCTGCCTCTGGCCCTTGTTGTCGTCGGTTCTCTGCTGCCCTGGCGCTCTGAGCGCCGGTCTGACGGCACTGTTGATTCGCTGGCCCTGGCAGCCCCAGAACCCCATCCTTTGCCGCCGTCTCCGATGACAGCCGCCGACTCCTTCCGGAGCTAGGGTTCTGCCGTGGATTTGCCGGATATGGCCGCTCAGGCTGCTGCCGGTCGCCAGCAACCTCCCGAAACTGATGGTTCGGTACGCCTTACCACTGCTGCTAACCATCTCCATTCCCACAAGTCTTTCGCCAATGCTGTAACCTCCGGACTCAATTCCGAGGTTCCTGAGGACAGTCCTTACTCTTTTCTGGCGGAGCCTCGTCCGGCTGCTATTGGACAATGGATTTCTACTGCTGGACAGCCGCGCCTTGCTTTTACTGCTGACGAAACAGCAAGGTACACAGCCTCGCATCCGTACATTCTTATCGGTAAATTCTCTCATGGGTACTCTTCTTGGAAAGATCTTACTGACGGTTTTGCGAGTTTCTGTTTGGCGGGGAAGTTTGTTTTGCAGCATCTTAATCACCGCCATATTGTGATTCGCCTCACTACCGAGGCTGACTATATGCGACTTTGGATTCGGGGAACTTGGTTCATCAAAGGATTCCCGATGAGAGTTCTCAAATGGACCCCCGATTTCAAAACTACCGAGGAACCTCCACATGTTCCGGTGTGGGTTACGCTCCCACTACTTCCTCTCCACATGTATCACAGAGATCTTTTATTTACGGTTTCTGCTGGCATTGGGACCCCTCTGAAGGTTGATACCCCTACGGCGACTCGGAGTCGGTGCTCCCACGCCAGAGTCTGTGTGGAAATTGACCTTACGAAGCCCCTCCTGCATGCCTTCGAGATTGATGTGGGTACTGGTGTGCTCGAGCAGAAGGTCATCTATGAGCGTCTACCTAGTTTCTGCTCACTCTGCCGCCATCTCGGACATAAAGCAGAGGCTTGTTTACGCAGACCTTCTTCGCAGCCGGTACCAGCGACCGTATCAGCTGCGCCGGATCCTCCTGCTGCGCCTTCTGGTCGCCATGACTCGGTGCATGGCCCTTCTGAGATCTCTGCGGCCCCTGCCTCTGGTGATATCATGGAATCCCGGCCCCCCACTGCTCGACGCCGTCGTCGGCGCCGCAATCAAAATCGGGGTACGCCTTCTATTGGTGTCACTAATGATTCTGGCTCCTTGCAGGCTCCTCTTCGGCCCCTCCGCCAGGACCCCCAGCCTTCTACCCGGAGACCTTCTGATGACATACCGGAGTTGAACGGTTCCAGACGCCTTCGTTCTGGTGTGCGGGTGTCCTTCGGGGAGACACAAGTGGCCCCAAATCCATCACAGACGGCCAGGAATTCACAGCAGGTAATACCGGCGCATCTCAGCGGCCCTGCGGAGGCTCATCGCCCCCACGCTCCTCCTCGGGTGACCTTTGCCCACTCACGGGGGGATGCCTCTGCGATACTGCTTACCTCTGGTGTTCGAGTTACTTTTGGGGACTTCCGGGCGCCTTCGGAAACCTCTCCGGCCCGCCCTCTGGCTGGACAGACTACAGCTGAGCCCCCGATCGACAGTCCTGCTTCCCCGCTGGACGACTGTCGGCTGAGTCCCACTCCAGCGACTCCTGCCACCGCCCCAGCCCTCGGTCTCCTTCTGCAGCCCCCTTTGGATGATCAGGTACCCTCGCCGCCTTTACCACTGCTTGCTGATGATATGCAGGTACCCCCGGAGCCTGTGTCGCTTCCTCCTGCTCAGTCTTTGGCAATCTGGGGACTCCCCTCTGGTCATGGCCTGGATAAGGGGAAGGCAGTGCTGCTCTCGGACCCCCCTGCATCACCTATCTGCGATCGACGTGATCTTTCAGTGGACACATGCCTATCGGCCACGGGTTCTCCTTCCTCGGACACCCAGCAGGATGAGGACTCTGCACTTCACGCCACTTTCGCCGAGGACTCGGATGGTGACTCGCCCCTTATTAAGGATGGCCAACCGCCCCTCATCGATTCACTGTCTCTCTCCCCGAGAGGTACCACTGATTTTCACTCTTGTGATCTTCCTGCTGATGCAACTACAGGGACAGAGCTCCTCCCTGAATCTGGTCCGAACCCACCCCTCCTGCGGACTTCATCGGAACCGCTCCCTGTTGTCGCTCTGTCGACGGAGTCGCATCCGAGCAGAGGGGTGTGCGTTTTGAACCAGGCTGCTGATCCTCCGTCTCTCAGCGGATCTTTGGAGACAGTGTCGGATGACCGGCCACAGGCTCTGCCGCCAACCTTCTCTAGACCGATCACCCGCAGCATCTCTCGCCAGCAAGTAAGTTCCTCTCGTCGCCCTTCTGCTAGTACTCGATGACAGACACCTACATTCTGGTCTGGAATGTTCGAGGAATTGGTAACCCCAGGGCTCAACGGGAGGTACATTGGCTTTGTAAGCAACACCGTATCCGCCTTCTCATCATCCTTGAACCTATGGTTCTGGCGGACACTGCTTTCTTCTGCCGGCGGTTTGGTTTCTCTCAGATGCTAACCAACACGGCTAATTCTATCTGGATTCTTGCTGATGATTCTTATACACTGGCGCCTATATCGGAGATCGATCAGTGTCTTCATGTGCAGGTATCATCTCCACAGATTCGCCGGCCTTTTCTTTTATCTGGCATATATGCGAGGTGCTCTATCACCCAGCGCCGCGAGCTTTGGTCTTTCTTACATGACACCGCGGTTTCGTCATTGGGATCCCCCTGGCTGATTGGCGGTGATTTTAATGCCATCGCCGATATATCTGAACGGAAGGGCCCGGGTCGGCCTAAATTGCGCTCTATTCAGGATTTCTCGACCGCAATCCTCGATGCGAACCTCATTGATGCTGGTTTCGAGGGCCCCCCGCACACATGGACCAATCGGCGGGTTTGGGAGCGCCTTGATCGCATTCTTTACAGCTCTGCCTGGGAGGATTTTGCGGAGACAACTCGAGTCAGGCACTTACCGCGGATGCATTCGGACCACGCCCCGCTCTTGGTCCGGTTCTCGCATGAACGGCACCGCCTAGCCTCTGCATTCCGGTTTCAGAACATGTGGACCAGACACCACACTTTTCAGGACCACGTCCGCCAGAGTTGGGCTGTCCCGACGGGCACCACCGGTCTCCTCAACCTGCGATTGAAACTCGGACGCCTCAAGCAGGCTCTGAAGTGGTGGAACAAACAGGTATTTGGTAATGTGTTTCAGGTACTTGCAGAAGCAGAGAAAGATGCTGAGGAGTGCGAAGCGGATTTCGATCGGGATCCCTCTGACGCCAACCTCCTCCGTCGTCAACGGAGCGCAGCAGCCTTGACACATGCGATTTCTCTTGAGAAGGCCTTCTGGAAACAAAAAGCAGCATGTCGTTGGGCAGTTGAGGGAGAGCGAAACTCCAGAATGTTCCACTCCATGGTGAAGGAACGGCGTCGGCGGGCTACGCTTTTCTCGATGAGGGACGGTGCTCGTACCCTCACTGATCACTCAGCCATTAAGCAGTCAGCTATTACCTACTTCTCCGAGATGTTTGGACAGCCTGACGATGCAGACACATCGGGGATGGATGCACTGGCGGACCCTCCGCCTCAGGTTCCTTTGGCTGAATGTGCTCGGTTGCTGGAACCACCAACACTTGCGGAGGTTCGTGCTGTGGTTTTCTCGATTGACAAGGACAGTGTGGCTGGCCCTGATGGCTTTTCCGCCGCTTTCTATCAAACGTGTTGGGATATTATTCACGAGGATGTTTTCGATGCTGTTCTGGATTTCTTCTCGGGAGCTCCTCTTCTGAAGTTCTATACGGCAACGACACTTGTGCTTATCCCCAAGACGGACGGGCCAGTCGCTTGGGCTGATTTTCGGCCTATCAGCCTCTGTAATGTGAGTTCTAAGATCTTCACGAAGTTACTCACTGTGCGACTTGGTCCGCTACTGCCGCAGCTTCTGTCGCCACACCAGAGTGGTTTTGTCAAAGGTCGTGCAATTGCAGACAATATTTTGCTGGCATCGGAAATGGTACATGATCTCAATTTGAGGGGGGACTCGCACAATTTGCTGCTGAAACTGGATTTGAATAAGGCATACGATCGGGTATCGTGGCGGTTCTTGCGACATGCCCTTACCAGGTTCGGTTTCCCGCCTCATTTCATCACCTTGATTATGAATTGTGTCGAGCATGCTTGGTACTCGATTCTTGTGAATGGGGACTTGGGCGGTTTCTTCCCCTCCTCGCGAGGCCTCAGGCAGGGAGACCCCCTGTCCCCGACCCTCTTTGTTTTGGCTGCAGATCTCTTATCTCGTGGCTTGGAGCGCCTATACAATCGGTACCCGGACCTGTACTATCGGTGTCGTGGTCGGTTCCGATTGACGCACCTAGCCTATGCGGATGATGTTCTCATCATTGCCAATACCCGTGGTGATCGAATCAGCCTCTTGACGGATTTTCTGACGACGTATGCGCAAACTACTGGCCAGATGGTGAACTGTCAGAAAAGTCAGCTGGTATTTAGCCGCCGATGCCCGGAGAGGGTCCAGCGACAGCTTCAGTCCGTGACTGGTTTCGGCAGGGTTGGACTTCCCCTTACGTACCTCGGCGCCCCGCTCTATGTGGGCAATCGGCGTAATATCCTCTACGAAGACCTACTTGGGAAACTGCGGCGATATCTGCAGCGTTGGGACCGCTCCGTTCTCTCTCACGGAGGTCGCTTGCAACTGATCAGAAGCACGCTCTTCTCGCTTCTCCTTTACCTCCTACAGGTCCTTAACCCCCCCCAGGCTGTCCTACACTCAGTGGAGCAGCTCTGTGCTCGTTTCTTCTGGGGCTCCTATCATGGCCACCGTCGCCGCCATTGGATTTCCTGGATGGATGCGGCGAGGCCCCAGGACGAGGGCGGGCTTGGTATTCGCCGCCTGTCCGATATGGTTCGAGCCTTCTCGCTTAAATTGTGGTGGCGTCTCAGAGATGGTTCCTCTCTTTGGGCTCGCGCGCTCCAGCATAAATATTTCCGCAGCTCCTTCCCGGGTCTCGCCCCCTGCCGGACCTACGACAGCCCGGTCTGGAAACGTCTTTGCCAGATCCGCGATGAGGCACAGACGCAGATCACTTGGAATTTGGGGCGTGGGGACTGTTTCTTCTGGTATGATACTTGGTGCGGCGATCGCCCTCTCTGCACTGACCGCCAGGACCGCCCTCCGCCGATTCGGGTGAAAGAGATGTGGGTAAACGGGTCGTGGGATTTGACGCGCCTTCAGGCCTACCTTCCGGCATCCCTTGTTCAGCGGGTCTCTGCGATTCCTTTTGACCCCCTGATAGCGGATCAGCCGATATGGAAGGCTTCGGACACAGGTATTTTTACTACTACTTCAGCCTGGGAGATGAGCCGGACAGTGGGGGCTCGGAGTTGGCTTTCCTGCTGCCTCTGGTCCCCACTACTTACGCCTACGATGTCGGTATTCCTATGGCGTTTATTTCGCCGTCGGATACCTGTTGACGAGGCCCTTTGGAGGCTGGGTCTCCCTATTGTTTCTCGCTGCCAATGCTGCAGTGAATCCGAGACGTTTGCACACTTATTCTTCTCGTCGGCGGTTGCCCAGCGCGTGTGGCGCCATCTTGCCGACTTATTCCGTATCCAAATCCCGCGGACACATGCGCCCCACCTGATGGCCTCTGCTTGGCGTCTGTCCTCCCCACATGCGCGGAGCATCCGTACTTATATCCCACTTCTGGCCTTCTGGTTTCTTTGGACGGCACGGAATGACGCCAAACACCGAGGTATCCAGATTTCATCTGACAGGATTATTTGGCGTATTCACTCGCATTTGCAGGTCTTAGGCCGTACTGGCCTCCTTCAGCGTCAGCACTGGCCTGGGGAGGTGCACCTAGCCTCTAGTCTCGGCCTTCGCCTCCCACCTCCGGTTCTTCGGCCGCCGGTCATGGTACGCTGGGAAGCCCCGTCTCCAGGCTGGTTCAAACTCAACACTGATGGGGCATCGCTCGGGAATCCAGGCGCCGCTGGAGCCGCGGGCGTCATTCGGGATGCCACCGGCGCCCCAATTGTGGCATTCCAAGTTCCCCTTTTGAATACGACGAACACTTTGGCCGAACTGCAGGCGATTCGATCTGGAGTGGACCTGGCGGTTGCCCGCGGCCTCCTCCCTCTCTGGATCGAGACGGACTCGGCCAGCAGTATCTCTCTCATCTCCTCCTCGACGGGACACTGGACCCTCCAGCCTTGTCTCCACCACCTGCGCCTACAGCTTCGCAGCATCGAGTGGAGGATCTCTCATATTTTCCGCGAGGGCAATAAAGTGGCGGACAACTTGGCGAACACCTCTGTTGCCCTTCCTCATATGCGGATCCTTGAGCCGGCAGACATCCCAGCGAGGACCCGTGGCCTCATCCATGCTGACGCGGCGGGCCTTCCGTGCTTTCGCTTCCGTTAGCTTTTATTTGCTTACACTCTTTATTTACATTTGCAGCACTTGTACCGAACTTTGCAGAACTACGTATGGCTTGATCCCGTTGGGGTACGTAGGCAGCACTTTGAGCCCAGCCAAGAAAAAAAAAAAAAAAAAAAAAAACCCAAAACCCCAAACCCCAAACCCCAAACCCCAAACCCCAAACCCCAAACCCCAAACCCTAAACCCTAAACCCTAAACCCTAAACCCTAAACCCTAAACCCTAAACCCTAAACCAAAAAAAAAAAAAAAAAAAAAAACCCTAAACCCTAAACCCTAAACCATCCGTACTTATATCCCACTTCTGGCCTTCTGGTTTCTTTGGACGGCACGGAATGACGCCAAACACCGAGGTATCCAGATTTCATCTGACAGGATTATTTGGCGTATTCACTCGCATTTGCAGGTCTTAGGCCGTACTGGCCTCCTTCAGCGTCAGCACTGGCCTGGGGAGGTGCACCTAGCCTCTAGTCTCGGCCTTCGCCTCCCACCTCCGGTTCTTCGGCCGCCGGTCATGGTACGCTGGGGAGCCCCGTCTCCAGGCTGGTTCAAACTCAACACTGATGGGGCATCGCTCGGGAATCCAGGCGCCGCTGGAGCCGCGGGCGTCATTCGGGATGCCACCGGCGCCCCAATTGTGGCATTCCAAGTTCCCCTTTTGAATACGACGAACACTTTGGCCGAACTGCAGGCGATTCGATCTGGAGTGGACCTGGCGGTTGCACGCGGCCTCCTCCCTCTCTGGATCGAGACGGACTCGGCCAGCAGTATCTCTCTCATCTCCTCCTCGACGGGACACTGGACTCTCCAGCCTTGTCTCCACCACCTGCGCCTACAGCTTCGCAGCATCGAGTGGAGGATCTCTCATATTTTCCGCGAGGGCAATAAAGTGGCGGACAACTTGGCGAACACCTCTGTTGCCCTTCCTCACATGCGGATCCTTGAGCCGGCGGACATTCCTGCGAGGACCCGTGGCCTCATCCATGCTGACGCGGCGGGCCTCCCGTGTTTTCGCTTCCGTTAGCTTTTATTTGCTTACAATCTTTATTTACATTCGCAGCACTTGTACCGAACTTTGCAGAACTACGTATGGCTTGATCCCGCTGGGGTACGTAGGCAGCTCTTTGAGCCCAGCCAAAAAAAAAAAAAAAAAAAAAAAAAAAAACCCTAAACCCTAAACCCTAAACCCTAAACCCTAAACCCTAAACCCTAAACCTCTCGGGCGTTCCGTCGGGATTACGATCGGATGTCGATGGTCCTTATTCCTTCATGACAGGGCCTCGACCAGCGGCCGTTGGGGAGTGGTCTAGCTCCGATGATGGGGTTGCATGTCTCCGGTTTACTACGGCGGAGACATCGAGGTACGTGATGGCTAACCCCTCTTGGAAGCATATTTTAGTCGGGAGGTTCCCGATAGGTTACTCGTCATGGCATGATTTACTTGCTGCATTTACTAGCTTTAGATTGGTGGGGCAGTATGAGCTATATCGTTTATGCCATAGACATATTATCATTAGACTCTCTGATAGTCGAGATTACACTATGTTGTTGATCCGTGGCCTTTGGAGGGTGCGGGGGGCACCGATGCGCGTCCTAAAGTGGACGCCTGATTTTAGGGCCACAGAGGATCCCTCGATTGTCCCGGTGTGGGTGTCGTTCCCACAGTTGCCATTACATATGTATCACCGGGATATGTTGTTTGCGATTGCCTCGAGGCTAGGGACGCCTTTGACAGTTGATGCTCCGACAGCTCGGAGAGACAGATGTTCTCATGCACGAGTCTGCATTGAGATTGATGTGTCACAGCCGTTGGTTGACAGATTTTTGATAGATTTGGGGGCTGCCCGGATAGAGCAGAGGGTGATGTACGAGAGGCTCCCTCGTTACTGTGTTTCTTGTCATACTTTGGGGCATACAGTTGTTGATTGCCGTCGGTTGGGACCTTCTCAGGTAGCGATGGAGGCTAGGAGAGGTCCCCAACCGGCGGAGATGGTGCCTCCTATTGAGGAGCGGATTGTGCCTCCTATTGAGGAGCAGATTGTGCCTCCTATCGAGGGGAGGGATGTCTCTGCGGCTACGGCTGCGCCGACAGGCCGTAGGAGACGGAGGCGTAGGCAGCGGAGACGTCGACAGGGCCAGACAGGGATTGAGAGAGTTCTTACGTCTGGCATTCGGGTCACTGTTCCGGAGGCTCGTGCATCGGTTGTTGAGAGGGTCCTTTCGTCAGGCATTCGGGTTACTGCTCCGAGTGTTAGATTAGATTTAGAGGGCTCTATTGAGAGGGTTGCTGTTCTGGAGGACAGATTGGATTCGGATACTGTTAGGAGGACTTTACTGTCTGACGTTCGGAGTACTGCTCTGGGTGATTGCATTGTTGATTCCCCCGCTACCCCTATCATTATCCAGGATCAGTTGATTGATGTGACTCCGCCTGTGTCAGTGGAGGAGGATCGGGATTCGGGCTCCATGATGATAGAGAGCCCTGTGGTTCAGGAGATACTGCCTTCTTGTCAGGACAGAGGGAAGGTAGTGATAGCTGAGGATATCCCAGAGACATCGTGCAGATTTGGCTCTAGTCGGGATGAGAGTTCTTCGTCGTTTGACACTGTGTCGGAGGATTCACCACTTCTCAAGGATGGTACCCCGCCATCCTTGTGTGGTTCCCCCTGCAGAGATTGGAGTGTTGTATTGCGGGAGAGTTCTGGATCCTTATTGGAGAGGGCCACCCTGTGTGCTCCCGATGGAGGTACTGAGTTGTTACAGGGGGAGTTGTCCCCTCGCCCCGAGGATGTTCTAGAGCCTTCCGGCCGACTGGATAGCAGAGAGGTGCATTCTCCGCATTCTCCATCCCTGGATTTGGATGGCTCGCCGCTTATTGAGGATAGTTCCCCGCCTTCCTTGTTCGATGTGCTAGCTCTTTCTCCTCGTGGGGACGGGAGTTTTGTTTCAGGAGTCCTGTCTCGGGAGAGTTCTGGACCTTCATCGGAGATAGATGATCTTCGACAGTCTTGTCGGGTTACATCGGAGCCGCCCCCTGTCTTGATTCCTTTGGTGATGGAGCCTGAGGGGATGACTGGTTCCCCAGAGAGAGAGGAGTCTGAGGTTCCTTCGGGAGTCAGAGCACAGAGCAGACCGCCACTCCCTGAGGTGAGCCGCCGCATCACTCGTAGTATTGCCCGCCTTCAGGCGCGTTCGTCCGTCGCCACGTTCCTATGACTGATTTTTCATTTTTAGTTTGGAATGTTCGGGGTGCTGGGAACCCCCGGGCCCAGCGGGAGATTCATTACTTGTGTCGAGCGCATCGGGTGCGCATACTGCTCCTATTGGAGCCTATGGTCGAGGCGGCGCCAGAGTATTTCTGTCGTCGCCTAGGATTTGCTCATATGATAGGGAATGAGGCAAACACGATTTGGTTGTTTGTCGATAGTTCATTCCAATGTCAGATGGTTGCGAGTGACGATCAGTGGATTCATGTGCAGTTATCGTCCCCACAGATTCGTCGACCCCTCCTGCTGACAGGGGTTTATGGGAGATGTAGTGTTGTCAGACGTCGGGAGATATGGGGATTCTTGGAGGAGACTGCAGTCTCAGCTGTTGGGGTTCCTTGGATAGTCGGTGGCGACTTTAATGCCATCGCAGATATATCGGAGAGGGAGGGCCCAGGACGGCCGCGACTGCGATCGATTCAGGATTTTTCAGGCGCTCTCCTTGATGCTGGATTGATAGATGCCGGTTTTGAGGGTCCTCAGTTTACCTGGACGAACCGGCGGGTGTGGAAGCGCTTGGATCGGATACTTTATAGCCGTTCGTGGGAGGAGTTTGCGGAGACCACACGGGTTCGACACCTTCCGCGGATGTGTTCGGATCACGCGCCCCTTCTGGTTCAGGTCTCGCATGAGCGACATCGAGTTTCGTCAGCATTTCGATTCCAGAGCATGTGGATTCGCCACCACTCATTTCTGGACAGAGTTCGGGAGAGTTGGGAGGTTCCTACTGGGGTGTCGGGGCTTCTCAACCTACGCTTGAAGCTAGGGAGGCTCAAGCGATTATTGAGGTGGTGGAATCGTCATGTGTTTGGCGATGTGTTTCATTTGTTGGCGGAGGCCGAGAGGGTGGCTGCAGAGTGTGAGGCTGAGTATGACAGAGATCCCTCGGAGGCTACCTTGATGCGCCGACAGCGTAGTGCGGCAGCTCTGACATATGCCATTGCGCTGGATGAGGCTTTTTGCGGCAAAAGGCCGCGTGTAGATGGGCCGTCGATGGGGAGAGGAACTCCCGGATGTTTCACTCGATGGTTCGGGAGCGCCGTCGACGGGCGTCTATATTTTACATGCGAGATGGTGACAGGGAGCTTACGGAGCACTCGGACATCAAGGCATCGGCCGTATCTTACTTTCCCTCGATGTTCGGGGAGATGGATGATGCTGATACCTTGGGTATGGATGATTTGGCGGATATGCCGCCGCAGGTTCCCCCGGAGGAGAACCGGCGGCTTTTGGCGCCACCGACGTTGGCGGAGGTTCGGGAGACAGTATTCTCGATAGATCCGGATAGTGTGGCAGGTCCGGATGGATACTCGGCAGCCTTTTACAGAGCTTGTTGGGAGATTGTTGGTCCGGATGTGTTAGCAGCTGTATTGGATTTCTTTTCGGGGACCCCGCTCCCGAAGTTTTATACGGCCACCACCATTGTCCTCATCCCGAAGAGGGATGCCCCAGAGTCTTGGGCTGATTATCGGCCGATTAGTCTGTGCAACGTGAGCAACAAGATCATCACGAAGTTGCTCACGGTGCGCCTTGGGACTTTACTACCGCGCCTCCTTTCACCGCATCAGAGCGGATTTGTGAAGGGGCGTGCGATTGCGGATAACATTCTGATGGCATCTGAGATGGTTCATGACTTGAACCTTAGAGGCACGTCGCACAACGTGCTTCTGAAACTGGACCTTAATAAGGCATATGATCGGGTGTCTTGGCGTTTTTTGAGACATGCCTTGTTGAGGTTCGGTTTTGCGGAGGCGTTTATTACATTGGTGATGCATTGTGTAGAGCATGCTTACTACTCCGTTTTGATTAACGGAGACCTTGGGGGATTTTTTAAATCCTCCAGGGGGGTCCGGCAGGGAGACCCGTTGTCGCCTACTTTATTTGTGCTTACGGCGGACCTGCTGTCGAGGGGTTTGGAGCGTCTTTACCAGGGACATCCGGAGCTTTACTTTCGGTGTAGAGGAGGGTTTCGGTTGTCTCACCTAGCATATGCCGATGATGTGCTGATATTTGCGAGTGCCTGTGGGGAGCAGATGAGCTCTTTGACGACTTTTTTGGCCGATTATGCGAGGATCACCGGCCAAAAGGTCAACTGTCAGAAGAGCTCCATTGTTTTTAGTCGACGATGCCCGGGGGAGGTTCGGGAGCAGCTTCAGTCAGTCACGGGCTTCAGAATGGCGGACCTACCCCTTACTTACCTTGGTGCGCCCCTCTATGTGGGGAATCAGAGGAGCATATTGTATGAGGAGCTTCTGGGGAAGCTTCGGAGGTATTTGAGCGGCTGGGACCGGGCTGTATTATCACATGGAGGTCGATTACAGCTTATCCGGAGCACACTCTTATCCCTACCACTATACTTACTTCAGGTCCTGCATCCTCCACAGTCGATCCTTCATGAGGTTGAGCAGATCTGCGCGCGTTTCTTTTGGGGCTCGTATCATGGTCATCGCCAGCGTCATTGGATTTCGTGGACAGATGCGGCGCGGCCGCAGGATGAGGGTGGTCTGGGAGTTAGGCGACTATCGGATTTGGTTCATGCCTTCTCTATGAAGCTTTGGTGGAAGCTTCGGGAGGGTTCTTCATTATGGGCGCAGGCAATGCGGCACAAGTACTTTCGCAATTCCTTCCCGGGGAGAGCCCCTTGTCGGATATACGACAGCCCGGTGTGGAAGCGCTTGTGCCGTGTTAGGGAGGAGGTCCAGTTGCAGATATTCTGGACACTAGGTCGAGGGGAGTGTTTCTTTTGGGAGGACAGATGGTTCGGGGAGCAGCCCCTTTCGACCTTCCGGGGAGACAGCCGGCCGCCTCCGTCGATACTGGTCCGGGATATGTGGACAGAGGGGTCGTGGGATGTTGGGCGACTACGTGCTTATCTTCCGGAGGCTTTAGTACAGCGTGTTATTGAGATCCCCTTCGACAGGTTGACAGAGGATCGGATGAGTTGGATGGCTTCGGCATCCGGTACATTTACTACCTCCTCAGCTTGGGAGCTTTGTCGGGACACAGGGGTACAGAGTTGGCTTTCGGGTTTACTATGGTCGCGGATCCTGACCCCGACGATGTCGGTTTTTTTGTGGAGACTGTTTCGGCGGCGTATACCGATGGATGAGATCCTTCAGCACTATGGGATTCCGATTGTATCGCGCTGCCATTGTTGTCATGCGGAGATAGAGACTATCTCACATGTCTTTATTGATTCGGGAGTTGCCATGAGAGTTTGGGGGCACTTCGCAGCATTATTTGGGATATCGTTGCCGGAGACACACACTCCGCATTTGTTGGTGTCATCATGGAGACTCTCTTCGACGCATTCTCATAGTATTAGGGCGTATGTTCCATTGTTGGTATTCTGGTTCATTTGGACAGCTCGGAATGACGCGAAGCACAGAGGGCTTCGAGTGTCTTCCGAGAGGATCATCTGGCGGATTCATACGCATTTGCAGACCCTATGGCGGGCTAGGGTCCTTCTGCGTCGACATTGGGAGGGCGATTTCCATATAGCGGACGGGCTTGGATTTCGATATCCCCCTCCGGTTCCTCGACCTCCGATTATGGTGCGTTGGGAGGCACCGTCCCCGGGATGGTTCAAGCTTAACACCGATGGTGCTTCGCTTGGCAATCCCGGGGCGGCAGGAGCGGCCGGTCTTATCCGGGATTCGGCTGGAGCAGTGCTCGTCACATATCAGGTTCCGATTTCACACGCGACGAACACTCTGGCAGAGCTGACAGCGATTCAGAGGGGAGTTGGGATTGCGATTGATCGGGGATTGGTGCCGTTGTGGATCGAGACAGACTCGACAGCATGTATTTCTCTGATCTCCTCCTCGATGAGTCATTGGTCGCTTCAGAGGTGTCTTCTTACTCTTCGCATGCGCTTACGGGATACGACTTGGAGGATCTCGCACATTTATCGGGAGGGAAACCGTGTTGCGGATATTTTAGCGACGACGGCGGTCTCCCTCCCGACGGAGCGGATACTTCTTCCGATGGATCTCCCTCGGGCGACCAGAGGCCTCCTTCGAGCGGATGCCGACGGACCTCCGAGCTTCCGTTTCCGATTGTAGGCCTCGTCATGGTATGACTTTACTTACTCTCTGATACTTTGGCTTGATTGGCTTAGTGTTGATTGGTGTTGATGCCTTAGACATTTCCCGTAGGATAGATACTTTGATTACCTAGGCCTGTCATGCATGTTTGTTTACTTGGACTATGTAGCACTACTAAGAACTACGTATGGCTTGATCCCGTTCGGGTACGTAGGCAGCCCACTTTGGGTTCAGCCACTGCTATATAGTTTTTTTTTTAAAAAAAAAAAAAAAAAAAAACCCTAAACCCTAAACCCTAAACCCTAAACCCTAAACCCTAAACCCCTATCAGCCTCTGTAATGTGAGTTCTAAGATCTTCACAAAGTTACTCACTGTGCGACTTGGTCCGTTACTGCCGCAGCTTCTGTCGCCACACCAGAGTGGTTTTGTCAAAGGTCGGGCAATTGCAGACAATATTTTGCTGGCATCGGAAATGGTACATGATCTCAATTTGAGGAGGGACTCGCACAATTTGCTGCTGAAACTGGATTTGAATAAGGCATACGATCGGGTATCGTGGCAGTTCTTGCGACATGCCCTTACCAGGTTCGGTTTCCCGCCTCATTTCATCACCTTGATTATGAATTGTGTCGAGCATGCTTGGTACTCGATTCTTGTGAATGGGGACTTGGGCGGTTTCTTCCCCTCCTCGCGAGGCCTCAGGCAGGGAGACCCCCTGTCCCCGACCCTCTTTGTTTTGGCTGCAGATCTCTTATCTCGCGGCTTGGAGCGCCTATACAATCGGTACCCGGACCTGTACTATCGGTGTCGTGGTCGGTTCCGATTGACGCACCTAGCCTATGCGGATGATGTTCTCATCTTTGCCAATACCCGTGGTGATCGAATCAGCCTCTTGACGGATTTTCTGACGACATATGCGCGAACTACTGGCCAGATGGTGAACTGTCAGAAAAGTCAGCTGGTATTTAGCCGCCGATGCCCGGAGAGGGTCCAGCGACAGCTTCAGTCCGTGACTGGTTTCGGCAGGGTTGGACTTCCCCTTACGTACCTCGGCGCCCCGCTCTATGTGGGCAATCGGCGTAATATCCTCTACGAAGACCTACTTGGGAAACTGCGGCGATATCTGCAGCGTTGGGACCGCTCCGTTCTCTCTCACGGAGGTCGCTTGCAACTGATCAGAAGCACGCTCTTCTCGCTTCCCCTTTACCTCCTACAGGTCCTTAACCCCCCTCAGGCTGTCCTACACTCAGTGGAGCAGCTCTGTGCTCGTTTCTTCTGGGGCTCCTATCATGGCCACCGTCGCCGCCATTGGATTTCCTGGATGGATGCGGCAAGGCCCCAGGACGAGGGCGGGCTTGGTATTCGCCGCCTGTCCGATATGGTTCGAGCCTTCTCGCTTAAATTGTGGTGGCGTCTCAGAGATGGTTCCTCTCTTTGGGCTCGCGCGCTCCAGCATAAATATTTCCGCAGCTCCTTCCCGGGTCTCGCCCCCTGCCGGACCTACGACAGCCCGGTCTGGAAACATCTTTGCCAGATTCGCGATGAGGCACAGACGCAGATCACTTGGAATTTGGGGCGTGGGGACTGTTTCTTCTGGTATGATACTTGGTGCGGCGATCGCCCTCTCTGCACTGACCGCCAGGACCGCCCTCCGCCGATTCGGGTGAAAGAGATGTGGGTAAACGGGTCGTGGGATTTGACGCGCCTTCAGGCCTACCTTCCGGCATCCCTTGTTCAGCGGGTCTCTGCGATTCCTTTTGACCCCCTGATAGCGGATCAGCCGATATGGAAGGCTTCGGACACAGGTACTTTTACTACTACTTCAGCCTGGGAGATGAGCCGGACAGTGGGGGCTCGGAGTTGGCTTTCCTGCTGCCTCTGGTCGCCACTACTTACGCCTACGATGTCGGTATTCCTATGGCGTTTATTTCGCCGTCGGATACCTGTTGACGAGGCCCTTTGGAGGCTGGGTCTCCCTATTGTTTCTCGCTGCCAATGCTGCAGTGAATCCGAGACGTTTGCACACTTATTCTTCTCGTCGGCGGTTGCCCAGCGCGTGTGGCGCCATCTTGCCGACTTATTCCGTATCCAAATCCCGCGGACACATGCGCCCCACCTGATGGTCTCTGCTTGGCGTCTGTCCTCCCCACATGCGCGGAGCATCCGTACTTATATCCCACTTCTGGCCTTCTGGTTTCTTTGGACGGCACGGAATGACGCCAAACACCGAGGTATCCAGATTTCATCTGACAGGATTATTTGGCGTATTCACTCGCATTTGCAGGTCTTAGGCCGTACTGGCCTCCTTCAGCGTCAGCACTGGCCTGGGGAGGTGCACCTAGCCTCTAGTCTCGGCCTTTGCCTCCCACCTCCGGTTCTTCGGCCGCCGCTCATGGTACGCTGGGAAGCCCCGTCTCCAGGCTGGTTCAAACTCAACACTGATGGGGCATCGCTCGGGAATCCAGGCGCCGCTGGAGCCGCGGGCGTCATTCGGGATGCCACCGGCGCCCCAATTGTGGCATTCCAAGTTCCCCTTTTGAATACGACGAACACTTTGGCCGAACTGCAGGCGATTCGATCTGGAGTGGACCTAGCGGTTGCCCGCGGCCTCCTCCCTCTCTGGATCGAGACGGACTCGGCCAGCAGTATCTCTCTCATCTCCTCCTCGACGGGACACTGGACTCTCCAGCCTTGTCTCCACCACCTGCGCCTACAGCTTCGCAGCATCGAGTGGAGGATCTCTCATATTTTCCGCGAGGGCAATAAAGTGGCGGACAACTTGGCGAACACCTCTGTTGCCCTTCCTCATATGCGGATCCTTGAGCCGGCGGACATCCCAGCGAGGACCCGTGGCCTCATCCATGCTGACGCGGCGGGCCTTCCGTGCTTTCGCTTCCGTTAACTTTTATTTGCTTACACTCTTTATTTACATTTGCAGCACTTGTACCGAACTTTGCAGAACTACGTATGGCTTGATCCCGTTGGGGTACGTAGGCAGCTCTTTGAGCCCAGCCAAAAAAAAAAAAAAAAAAAAAAAAAACCCTAAACCCTAAACCCTAAACCCTAAACCCTAAACCCTAAACCCTAAACCCGTGATATCATGGAATCCCGGCCACCCACTGCTCGACGCCGTCGTCGGCGCCGCAATCGAAATCGGGGTACGCCTTCTACTGGTATTACTAATGATTCTGGCTCCTTGCAGGCTCCTTCTCAGCTCCTCCGACGAGACCCCCAGCCTTCTACCCGGCGACCTTCTGATGACATCCCGGAGTTGAATGGCTCCAGACGTCTTCGCTCTGGTGTGCGGGTGACCTTTGGGGAGACACAGGTGGCCCCAACTCCATCACAGACGGCCGAGAAGTCACTGCAGCTCACACCGGCGCATCTCAGCGGCCCTGCGGAGGCTCATCGCCCCCACGCTCCTCCTCGGGTGACCTTTGCCCACTCACGGGGGGATGCCTCTGCGATGCTGCTTACTTCTGGTGTTCGAGTTACCTTTGGGGACTTTCTGACGCCTTCGGAAACCTCTCCGGCCCGCCCTCTGGCCGGTCAGACTACAGCTGAGCCTCCGATTGACAGTCCTGCCTCCCCTCTGGATGCAAGTCGGCTGAGTCCCACTCCAGCGACTCCTGCCACCGCCTCAGCCCTTGGTCTCCTTCCGCAGCCCATATTGGCCACTCAGGTACCCTCGTCGCCTTCGCCACTGCTTGCTGATGATATGCAGGTGCCTCCGGAGCCTGTGTCGCTTCCTCCTGCTCAATCTTTGGCAATTTGGGGACTCCCCTCTGGTCATGGCCTGGATAAGGGGAAGGCAGTGCTGCTCTCTGAACCTCCTGCATCCCCCATCCGCGATCGAAGTGATCTTTCAGTGGACACATGCCTATCGGCTACTGGTTCTCCTTCCTCGGACACCCAGCGGGAGGAGGACTCTGCACTACAAGCCACTTTCGCTGAGGATTCGGATGGTGACTCGCCCCTTATTAAGGATGGACAACCGCCCCTCATCGATTCACTATCCCTTTCCCCGAGAGGTACCACTGATTTTCACTCTGGTGATCTGCCTGTTGATGCAACTACAGTGACAGAGCTCCTCCCTGTAGACAGTATCGGATGACCGGCCACAGGCTCTGCTGCCGACCTTCTCCAGACCGATTACCCGCAGCATCTCTCGTCAGCAAGTAAGTTCCTCTCGTCGCCCTTCTGCCAGTTCTCGATGACAGACACCTTCCTCTTGGTTTGGAATGTGCGCGGAGTTGGCAACCCCCGAGCTCAACGAGAGGTACATTGGCTCTGCAAGCAACACCGTATCCGCATTTTTATTCTTCTGGAGCCTATGGTTATTGCGGATGTTGCTTTCTTTTGCCGGCGTTTTGGCTTCTCCCAGATGCTTACCAACGCGGTCAATTCTATATGGATTCTTGCTGATGACTCCTATAAACTGGAGCCTATTTCGGAGATCGATCAGTGTCTTCATGTGCAGGTTTCGTCTCCGCAGCACCGCCGGCCCTTTTTATTATCTGGGATCTATGCGCGATGTTCTATCACCCAGCGCCGTGCCCTCTGGTCTTTCCTACAGGACACAGCGGCCTCGTCATTGGGGTCTCCTTGGCTGATCGGTGGCGACTTTAATGCCATCGCCGACATATCTGAACGGAAGGGCCCAGGTCGCCCTAAGTTGCGCTCTATTCAGGACTTCTCAGCGGCTATCCTTGATGCGAATCTTATTGATGCCGGTTTTGAAGGCTCCCCCCATTCATGGACAAATCGGCGAGTTTGGGAGCGCCTAGACCGCATTCTCTACAATACTGCCTGGGAGGATTTCGCTGAGACGACTCGTGTCAGACACCTCCCGCGGCTGCATTCGGATCACGCCCCGCTCTTGGTCCGGTTCTCGCATGAACGTCACCGCCTTGCATCTGCATTCCGGTTTCAGAACATGTGGACTAGACACCACACTTTTCAGGACCACGTCCGCCAGAGTTGGGTTGTCCCGACGGGTACCACCGGTCTCCTCAACCTGCGACTGAAGCTTGGACGACTCAAGCAGGCTCTGAAGTGGTGGAACAAACAGGTATTTGGGAATGTTTTTCAGGTATTGGCAGCAGCAGAAAAAGACGCAGAGGAGTGTGAAGCGGAGTTCGATCGGGATCCCTCTGACGCCAACCTCCTCCGCCGTCAGCGTAGCGCTGCGGCTTTGACGCATGCGATTGCGCTGGAGGAGGCTTTCTGGAAACAAAAAGCAGCCTGTCGGTGGGCGGTCGAGGGAGAACGGAACTCCCGTATGTTCCATTCCATGGTGAAGGAACGACGCCGGCGGGCGACAATCTTCTCGATGGCTGACGGTGCTCGTACCCTCACTGATCACTCAGATATTAAGCAGTCAGCCATTACCTATTTCTCTGGGATGTTGGGACAGCCTGATGATGCCGACACATCGGAAATGGATACCTTGGCAGACCCACCGCCCCAGGTTCCGCCGGCCGAGTGCACTCGGTTGCTCGAACCGCCTACACTTGCGGAGATTCGTGCTGTGGTCTTCTCGATTGATCAAGATAGTGCGGCTGGCCCCGATGGCTTTTCTGCCGCCTTCTACCAGAAATGTTGGGAGATCATCCGGGAGGATGTGTTTGATGCTGTACTGGATTTCTTTTCGGGAGCCCCCCTCCTGAAGTTTTATACAGCGACGACTATTGTGCTTATCCCCAAGAAGGAGGGGCCACTTGCATGGGCTGATTATCGGCCTATCAGCCTCTGTAATGTCAGCAGTAAGATCTTCACAAAGCTCCTCACCACGCGCCTTAGCCCTCTACTGCCGCAGCTTCTATCACCGCATCAGAGCGGCTTTGTCAAAGGCCGCGCGATTGCGGACAATATCCTGTTAGCATCGGAGATGGTCCATGATCTTAATCTGAGAGGAGATTCCCACAATTTATTGCTGAAATTGGACCTTAACAAGGCGTATGATCGGGTGTCATGGCGGTTCTTGCGGCACGCCCTTTCCAGGTTCGGTTTCCCGGCTCATTTCATCACTTTGATTATGAACTGTGTGGAGCATGCTTGGTACTCGATCCTTGTGAATGGGGACTTGGGTGGCTTCTTCCCCTCCTCGCGAGGCCTTAGGCAGGGAGACCCCTTGTCCCCGACCCTTTTTGTCTTGGCTGCAGATCTCTTATCACGAGGCTTGGAGCGACTCTACAGCCGTTTTCCGGATCTGTACTATCGGTGTCGTGGTCGGTTCCGGCTGACGCACCTTGCCTATGCGGATGATGTCCTCATATTCGCTAATACCTGTGGCCATCGCATCAGCCTTCTGACCGACTTTCTGACGACTTACGCACGGATTACTGGCCAGAAGGTGAATTGTCAGAAAAGCCAGCTTGTTTTCAGCCGCCAGTGCCCGGAGAGTGTTCAACGACAGCTCCAATCGGTGACTGGTTTTGGCGCAGCTGAACTCCCTCTCACATATCTTGGCGCACCCCTCTATGTGGGCAATCGGCGAAATATTCTATATGAGGAACTCCTTGGGAAGCTCCGTCGCTATCTGCAGCGTATGGATCCTTCAGTCCTATCACACGGGGGTCGTTTACAGTTGATCAGGAGCACTTTGTTCTCGCTCCCCCTCTATCTGCTACAGGTACTTTGCCCCCCCCAGGCGGTACTTCACTCTGTGGAGCAACTTTTTGCTCGTTTTTTCTGGGGTTCTTATCACGGGCACCGCCGCCGCCATTGGATCTCCTGGGCGGATATTGCACGGCCACAGAAGGAGGGTGGGCTTGGCATTCGTCGCCTGGCCGATACGGTTCGGGCCTTCTCGTTTAAACTGTGGTGGCGACTCAGAGATGGCTCCTCCCTTTGGGCTCGCGCGCTTCAACAGAAATATTTTCGGAATTCCTTTCCAGGACTTGCACCCTGCAGGAGCTACGACAGCCCGGTTTGGAAGCGCCTCTGCCAGGTTCGAGACAAGGCACAGACTCAGATCACTTGGAATTTGGGGCGTGGGGACTGCTTCTTCTGGTATGATACTTGGTGTGGAGATCGTCCACTATGCGCTGACCGCCAGGACCGCCCTCCGCCGATACGGATGAAAGAGATGTGGGTTAACGGGACGTGGGACTTGCCGCGCCTCCGAGCTTACCTCCCTCAAACCCTTGTTCAGCAGGTCTCGGCGATTCCTTATGATCTCCAGATTGCGGATCAGCCGATCTGGAAGGCCTCGACCACAGGTACTTTCTCTACATCCTCAGCATGGGAGATGAGCCGAACAGCTGGAGCACGGAGCTGGCTCTCTTGCAGCTTGTGGTCGCCGCTTCTTACTCCTACAATGTCGGTATTCCTATGGCGTTTATTTCGCCGTCGGATACCCGTCGATGAGGCCTTACGGAAGATGGGCCTCCCTATTGTCTCTTGCTGCCAGTGCTGTCGGGAGTCTGAGACGATCGAGCACTTATTCTTCTCGTCGGCGGTTGCCCAGCGCGTGTGGCGCCATCTTGCTGATCTATTTCATATCCAAATCCCGCGGACATATGCGCCCCACCTGATGGTTTCCGCTTGGCGTCTGTCCTCCCCACATGCGCGGAGTATCCGTACTTATATACCGCTCCTGGCCTTCTGGTTTCTTTGGACGGCACGGAATGACGCCAAACACCGAGGTATCCAGATTTCATCTGACCGGATTATTTGGCGTATTCACTCTCATTTGCAGGTCTTAGGCCGTGCTGGCCTCCTTCAGCGTCAGCACTGGCCTGGGGAGGTGCACCTAGCCTCTAGTCTCGACCTTCGCCTCCCACCTCCGGTTCTTCGGCCGCCGGTCATGGTACGCTGGGAAGCCCCGTCTCCAGGCTGGTTCAAACTCAATACTGATGGGGCATCGCTCGGGAATCCAGGCGCCGCTGGAGCCGCGGGCGTCATTCAGGATGCCACCGGCGCCCCAATTGTGGCATTCCAAGTTCCCCTTTTGAATACGACGAACACTTTGGCCGAACTGCAGGCGATTCGATCTGGAGTTGACCTGGCGGTTGCCCGCGGCCTCCTCCCTCTCTGGATCGAGACGGACTCGGCCAGCAGTATCTCTCTCATCTCCTCCTCGACGGGACACTGGACTCTCCAGCCTTGTCTCCACCACCTGCGCCTACAGCTTCGCAGCATCGAGTGGAGGATCTCTCATATTTTCTGCGAGGGCAATAAAGTGGCGGACAACTTGGCGAACACCTCTGTTGCTCTTTCTCACATGCGGATCCTTGAGCCGGCGGACATCCCTGCGAGGACCCGTGGCCTCATCCATGCTGACGCGGCGGGCCTCCCGTGCTTTCGCTTCCGTTAGCTTTTATTTGCTTACAATCTTTATTTACATTCGCAGCACTTGTACCGAACCTTGCAGAACTACGTATGGCTTGATCCCGTTGGGGTACGTAGGCAGCTCTTTGAGCCCAGCCAAAAAAAAAAAAAAAAACCCTAAACCTTTGGGCTCGCGCGCTTCAACAGAAATATTTCCGGACTTCCTTTCCAGGACTGGCACCCTGCAGAAGCTACGACAGCCCGGTTTGGAAGCGCCTCTGCCAGGTTCGAGACGAGGCACAGACTCAGATCACTTGGAATTTGGGGCGTGGGGACTGCTTCTTTTGGTATGATACTTGGTGTGGAGATCGTCCTCTATGCATTGACCGCCAGGTCCGCCCTCCGCCGATACGGGTGAAGGAGATGTGGGCTAACGGGACGTGGGACTTGACGCGCCTCCGAGCTTACCTCCCTGAAACCCTTGTTCAGCAGGTCTCGGCGATCCCTTCTGATCTCCAGATTGCGGATCAGCCGATTTGGAAGGCCTCGACCACAGGTACTTTCACTACAACCTCAGCATGGGAGATGAGCCGAAAAGTTGGAGCACGGAGTTGGCTCTCTTGCAGCTTGTGGTCGCCGCTTCTTACTCCTACAATGTCGGTATTCCTATGGCGTTTATTTCGCCGTCGGATACCCGTCGATGAGGCCTTACGGAAGATGGGCCTCCCTATTGTCTCTTGCTGCCAGTGCTGTCGGGAGTCTGAGACGATCGAGCACTTATTCTTCTCGTCGGCGGTTGCCCAGCGCGTGTGGCGCCATCTTGCCGACCTATTTCGTATCCAAATCCCGCGGACACATGCGCCCCACCTGATGGTTTCTGCTTGGCGTCTGTCCTCCCCACATGCGCGGAGTATCCGTACTTATATACCACTTCTGGCCTTCTGGTTTCTTTGGACGGCACGGAATGACGCCAAACACCAAGGTATCCAGATTTCATCTGACAGGATTATTTGGCGTATTCACTCTCATTTGCAGGTCTTAGGCCGTGCTGGCCTCCTTCAGCGTCAGCACTGGCCTGGGGAGGTGCACCTAGCCTCTAGTCTCGGCCTTCGCCTCCCACCTCCGGTTCTTCGGCCGCCGGTCATGGTACGCTGGGAAGCCCCGTCTCCAGGCTGGTTCAAACTCAATACTGATGGGGCATCGCTCGGGAATCCAGGCGCCGCTGGAGCCGCGGGCGTCATTCGGGATGCCACCGGCGCTCCACTTGTGGCATTCCAAGTTCCCCTCTCGGATACGACAAACACTTTGGCCGAACTGCAAGCGATTCGATCTGGAGTGGACCTGGCGGTTGCACGCGGCCTCCTCCCTCTCTGGATCGAGACGGACTCGGCCAGCAGTATCTCTCTCATCTCCTCCTCGACGGGACACTGGACTCTCCAGCCTTGTCTCCACCACCTGCGCCTACAGCTTCGCAGCATCGAGTGGAGGATCTCTCATATTTTCCGCGAGGGCAATAAAGTGGCGGACAACTTGGCGAACACCTCTGTTGCCCTTCCTCACATGCGGATCCTTGAGCCGGCGGACATCCCTGCGAGGACTCGTGGCCTCATCCATGCTGACGCGGCGGGCCTCCCGTGCTTTCGCTTCCGTTAGCTTTACTTTATAATTCTATTTTACTTTCCAGCACTTGTACCGAACTTTGCAGAACTACGTATGGCTTGATCACGTTTGGGTACGTAGGCAGCTCTTTGAGCCCAGCCAAAAAAAAAAAAAAAAAAAACCCTAAACCCTAAACCCTAAACCATTCGCACCCACACAAACGCTCTCCAGCCCCTTGGCGATTTCACGCCTCCAGCCACTGCCGTCGCTGTTCCGGCGGATCCAGACGCCAGACGGCCAATCTGCCTCCGTCACCAGCCTCGCCACCACCGATAACCCCCCCTACCTGAAGCCTCGTCGCCGGAAACCACCCACAGCCGCCGTTCTCGATCACCCCCTTCACGCCGTCGTCGGCGATCTCGCCCCTGCCGGCATTTTCAGCCCGGCGCTTCATCACCACCGCATTCGCCATCCTCCATAACCCCCATCCCCGCCTAGCCACCGCCGGAAACCGCTGCAGCACCGTCGCCCGCTACTGCCCTGCTTGGCGATACTTTCAGCGCCGGTATCTCTCAACACCGACGTTGGATCGCCGATCGGCCACCGTCACTGAACTCGCAGGGTTGAGGTGTCCCCGAATCCACCCCTCGATCGCCGGAATACGCCGCCAGCTCCGCCCCCGACGGTTGGCCTCCCGAACCGTCGCCGCCGCTGTTCGGCATCTCCCCGCCGTCCGGCCCCCATTCTGACGACGGCATCGTACTCCCCGGCCCGGAAAACCCCCAGGACAGTGCCACCGCCGCGAGTCGCCACCTCTCCGCCACTGCCCGCCGTAGCCCTGAGTTGCGACACCTTCGGCGCCGCCGTTCTCCCGTCTCCGACGCCGGATCGTCAATCGGCCACCGTCACTGTCCTCGCAGGGTTGAGGAGTCCCTGAACCCACCACCCGACCGCCGGAATACACCGCTGGAAACCGCCGTTGCCTCTGGCCCGACGGTTGCCCTCCCGAAACCCCGACGGTTGACCTCCTGACGGTTGAGCTCCCCGACGGTTGACCTCCCGACGGTTGACCTCCTGACGGTTGACCTCCCGACACGACGCCTCTGCTTCTCCGGCCGACTCCGCTGCCCGACCACCGTTCTGGTACCATCACTGTGTCTCCCGACCCCGACAACCCCCTAGTCGGTGCCCCCCCGACGCCAGAACAGTTCCCGACCTAGGCCGACCGAGGCCCAGGGGTCGCGGCTGTCTCTGGTCCCGAAGGTTGATCCCGACTCGGTGCCTTTACCTCTCCGGCCGACTCCGCTGCCCGACCACAGTTCTGGTACCATCACTGTGTCCCCCGACCCCGACAACCCCTTAGTCGGTGCCCCCCCGACGCCAGAACAGTTCCCGACCGAGGCCTAGGGGTCGCGGCTGTTACTGTTCCCGACGGTTGATCCCGACTCGGTGCCACCACTGTCTTCCCCGACCCCGCCAACCCCCAGTCGGTGCCCCCGACGCCAGAACATTTCCCGACCGGGGCCCAGGGGTCGCGGCTGTCACTGATCCCGACGGTTGACCTCCCGACTCGACGACTTTGCCTCCCCGACCGACCCCGCCATCCGATCACCGTCTGGTGCCACCACTGTGTTTCCCGACCCCGACAACCCCCAGGCGGTGCCCCCCGACTACTCCGCCTGACCCCGACGTCTGACCACCCCTCTGGTTCCGCTACAGTGTCTCCCGACCCAGCCCCCCCAGACGGTGCTCCCCGACGCTGGAACAGTGCCCGATCGGTGCCAAGGAATCGCGGCTGTCTTTCCTACCGCTCTGGTGCTCCGATCGCAGGTCTGACGGAACTGTCTCGACTAGCTGGCCCTGGAAACCCCAGAACCCCATCCTCTACCGCCGTCTCCGATGACAGACGCCGACTCCTTCCGGAGCTAGGTTCCTGCCGTGGATTTGCCGGACATGGCTGCTCAGGCTGCTGCCGGCCGCCGGCAGCCTCCCGAAGTTGATGGTTCGATACGTCCTGTCACTGCTGATAACCATCTCCATTCACACAAGTCCTTTGCCAATGCCGTGACCTCCGGACTCAATTCCGATGTTCCTGAGGACAGTCCCTACTCCTTTCTGGCGGAGCCTCGTCCGGCTGCTATTGGACAATGGATTTCCACTGCCGGACAGCCGCGCCTTGCTTTTACTGCTGACGAAACAGCAAGGTACACAGCCTCGCATCCGTACATTCTTATCGGTAAATTCTCTCACGGGTACTCTTCTTGGAAAGATCTTACCGACGGTTTTGCAAGTTTCTGTTTGGCGGGGAAGTTTGTTTTGCAGCATCTTAATTACCGCCATATTGTGATTCGCCTCACTACCGAGGCTGACTATATGCGACTTTGGATTCGGGGAACTTGGTTCATCAAAGGATTCCCGATGAGAGTTCTCAAATGGACCCCCGATTTCAAAACTACCGAGGAACCTCCACATGTTCCGGTGTGGGTTACGCTCCCACTACTTCCTCTCCACATGTATCACAGAGATCTTTTATTTACAGTTGCTGCTGGCATTGGGACCCCTCTGAAGGTTGATACCCCTACGGCGACTCGGAGTCGGTGCTCCCACGCCAGAGTCTGTGTGGAAATTGACCTTACGAAGCCCCTTCTGCATGCCTTCGAGATTGATGTGGGTACTGGTGTGCTCGAGCAGAAGGTCATCTATGAGCGTCTACCTAGGTTCTGCTCACTCTGCCGCCATCTCGGACATAAAGCAGAGGCTTGTTTACGCAGACCTTCTTCGCAGCCGGTACCAGCAACCGTATCAGCTGCGCAGGATCCTCCTGCTGCGCCTTCTGGTCGCCATGACTCGGTGCATGGCCCTTCTGAGATCTCTGCAGCCCCTGCCTCTGGTGATATCATGGAATCCCGGCCCCCCATTGCTCGACGCCGTCGTCGGCGCCGCAATCGAAATAGGGGTACGCCTTCTACTGGTATTACTAATGATTCTGGCTCCTTGCAGGCTCCTTCTCAGCTCCTCCGACGGGACCCCCAGCCTTCTACCCGGAGACCTTCCGATGACATCCCGGAGTTGAATGGCTCCAGACGTCTTCGCTCTGGTGTACGGGTGACCTTTGGGGAGACACAGGTGGCCCCAAATCCATCACAGACGCCCGAGAAATCACTGCAGCCCACACCGGCGCATCTCAGCGGCCCTGCGGAGGCTTATCGCCCCCACGCTCCTCCTCGGGTGACCTTTGCCCACTCACGGGGGGATGCCTCTGCGATACTGCTTACTTCCGGTGTTCGAGTTACCTTTGGGGACTTTCTGGCGCCTTCGGAAACCTCTCCGGCCCGCCCTCTGGCCGGACAGACCACAGCTGAGCTTCCGATTGACAGTCCTGCCTCCCCTCTGGATGACTGTCGGCTGAGTCCCACTCCAGCGACTCCTGCCACCGCCTCAGCCCTTGGTCTCCTTCCGCAGCCCCTATTGGCCACTCAGGTACCCTCGTCGCCTTTGCCACTGCTTGCTGATGATATGCAGGTGCCTCCGGAGCCTGTGTCGCTTCCTCCTGCTCAACCTTTGGCAATTTGGGGACTCCCCTCTGGTCATGGCCTGGATAAGGGGAAGGCAGTGCTGCTCTCTGAACCTTCTGCATCCCCTATCCGCGATCGGCGTGATCTTTCAGTGGACACATGCCTATCGGCTACTGGTTCTCCTTCCTCGGACACCCAGCGGGACGAGGACTCTGCACTACAAGCCACTTTCGCCGAGGACTCGGATGGTGACTCGCCCCTTATTAAGGATGGCCAACCGCCCCTCCTCGATTCACTATCTCTTTCCCCGAGAGGTACCACTGTTTTTCACTCTG
The DNA here is from genome assembly GCF_009805555.1 of Andrographis paniculata. Lineage (NCBI taxonomy): Eukaryota > Viridiplantae > Streptophyta > Magnoliopsida > Lamiales > Acanthaceae > Andrographis > Andrographis paniculata. Next base: position 37,967 of record NW_026137605.1, read on the forward strand.
GTGATCTACCTGCTGATGCAACTACAGGGACAGAGCTCCTCCCTGAATCTGGTCCGAACCCACCCCTCCTGCGGACTTCATCGGAACCGCTCCCTGTTGTCGCTCTGTCGACGGAGTCGCATCCGAGCAGGGGGGTGTGCGTTTTGAACCAGGCTGCTGATCCTCCGTCTCTCAGCGGATCTTTGGAGACAGTGTCGGATGACCGGCCACAGGCTCTGCCGCCGACCTTCTCTAGACCGATTACCCGCAGCATCTCTCGTCAGCAAGTAAGTTCCTCTCGTCGCCCTTCTGCCAGTTCCCGATGACAGACACCTCCCTCTTGGTTTGGAATGTGCGCGGAGTTGGCAACCCCCGAGCTCAACGAGAGGTACATTGGCTCTGCAAGCAACACCGTATCCGCATTCTCATTCTTCTGGAGCCTATGGTTATTGCGGATGTTGCTTTCTTTTGCCGGCGTTTTGGCTTCTCCCAGATGCTTACCAACGCGGTCAATTCTATCTGGATTCTTGCTGATGACTCCTATAAACTGGAGCCTATTTCGGAGATCGATCAGTGTCTTCATGTGCAGGTTTCGTCTCCGCAGCACCGCCGGCCCTTTTTCCTATCTGGGATCTATGCGCGATGTTCTGTCACCCAGCGCCGTGCCCTCTGGTCTTTCCTACAGGACACAGCGGCCTCGTCATTGGGGTCTCCTTGGCTGATCGGTGGCGACTTTAATGCCATCGCCGACATATCTGAACGGAAGGGCCCAGGTCGCCCTAAGTTGCGCTCTATTCAGGATTTCTCAGCGGCTATCCTTGATGCGAACCTTATTGATGCCGGTTTTGAAGGCTCCCCCCATACATGGACAAATCGGCGAGTTTGGGAGCGCCTCGACCGCATTCTCTACAATACTGCCTGGGAGGATTTTGCTGAGACGACTCGTGTCCGACACCTCCCGCGGCTGCATTCGGATCACGCCCCGCTCTTGGTCCGGTTCTCGCATGAACGTCACCGCCTTGCATCTGCATTCCGGTTTCAGAACATGTGGACTAGACACCACACTTTTCAGGACCACGTCCGCCAGAGTTGGGTTGTCCCGACGGGTACCACCGGTCTCCTCAACCTGCGCTTGAAACTTGGACGACTCAAGCAGGCTCTGAAGTGGTGGAACAAACAGGTATTTGGTAATGTTTTTCAGGTATTGGCGGCAGCAGAAAAAGACGCAGAGGAGTGTGAAGCGGATTTCGATCGGGATCCCTCTGACGCCAACCTCCTCCGCCGTCAGCGTAGCGCTGCGGCTTTGACGCATGCGATTGCGCTGGAGGAGGCTTTCTGGAAACAAAAAGCAGCCTGTCGGTGGGCGGTCGAGGGAGAACGGAACTCCCGTATGTTCCATTCCATGGTGAAGGAACGACGCTGGCGGGCGACAATTTTCTCGATGGCTGACGGTGCTCGTACCTTCACTGATCACTCAGATATTAAGCAGTCAGCCATTACCTATTTCTCTGGGATGTTGGGACAGCCTGATGATGCCGACACATCGGAAATGGATGCCTTGGCAGACCCACCGCCCCAGGTTCCGCCGGCCGAGCGCACTCGGTTGCTCGAACCGCCTACACTTACGGAGATTCGTGCTGTGGTCTTCTCGATTGATCAAGATAGTGTGGCTGGCCCCGATGGCTTCTCTGCCGCCTTCTACCAGAAATGTTGGGAGATTATTCGGGAGGATGTGTTTGCTGCTGTCCTGGAATTCTTTTCGGGAGCTCCCCTCCTGAAGTTCTATACAGCGACGACTCTTGTGCTTATCCCCAAGAAGGAGGGGCCACTTGCATGGGCTGACTATCGGCCTATCAGCCTCTGTAATGTCAGCAGTAAGATCTTCACAAAGCTCCTCACCACGCGCCTTAGCCCTCTACTGCCGCAGCTTCTATCACCGCATCAGAGCGGCTTTGTCAAAGGCCGCGCGATTGCGGACAATATCCTGCTAGCATCGGAGATGGTCCATGACCTTAATTTGAGAGGGGACTCGCACAATTTATTGCTGAAATTGGACCTTAACAAGGTGTATGGTCGGGTGTCATGGCGGTTCTTGCGGCACGCCCTTTCCAGGTTCGGTTTCCCGGCTCATTTCATCACTTTGATTATCAACTGTGTGGAGCATGCTTGGTACTCGATCCTTGTGAATGGGGACTTGGGTGGCTTCTTCCCCTCCTCGTGAGGCCTTAGGCAGGGAGACCCCTTGTCCCCGACCCTTTTTGTCTTGGCTGCAGATCTCTTATCACGAGGCCTGGAGCGCCTCTACAACCGTTTTCCGGATCTGTACTATCGGTGTCGTGGTCGGTTCCGGCTGACGCACCTTGCCTATGCGGATGATGTCCTCATATTCGCTAATACCTGTGGCAATCGCATCAGCCTTCTGACCGACTTTCTGACGACTTACGCACGGATTACTGGCCAGAAGGTGAATTGTCAGAAAAGCCAGCTTGTTTTCAGCCGCCAGTGCCCGGAGAGTGTTCAACGACAGCTCCAATCGGTGACTGGTTTTGGCGCGGCTGATCTCCCTCTCACATATCTTGGCGCGCCCCTCTATGTGGGCAATCGGCGAAATATTCTATATGAGGAACTCCTTGGGAAGCTCCGTCGCTATCTGCAGCGTTGGGATCGTTCAGTCCTATCACACGGGGGTCGTTACAGTTGATCAGGAGCACTTTGTTCTCGCTCCCCCTCTATCTGCTGCAGGTACTTTGCCCCCCCCAGGCGGTACTTCACTCTGTGGAGCAACTTTTTGCTCGTTTTTTCTGGGGTTCTTATCACGGGCACCGCCGCCGCCATTAGATCTCCTGGGCGGATATTGCACGGCCACAGGAGGAGGGTGGGCTTGGCATTCGTCGCCTGGCCGATACGGTTCGGGCCTTCTCGTTTAAACTGTGGTGGCGACTCAGAGATGGCTCCTCCCTTTGGGCTCGCGCGCTTCAACAGAAATATTTCTGGAATTCCTTTCCAGGACTTGCACCCTGCAGCAGCTACGACAGCCCGGTTTGGAAGCGCCTCTGCCAGGTTCGAGACGAGGCACAGACTCAGATCACTTGGAATTTGGGGCGTGGGGACTGCTTCTTTTGGTATGATACTTGGTATGGAGATCGTCCTCTATGCACTGACCGCCAGGACCGCCCTCCGCCGATACGGGTGAAAGAGATGTGGGTTAACGGGACATGGGACTTGACGCGCCTCCGAGCTTACCTCCCTGAAACCCTTGTTCAGCAGGTCTCGGCGATTCCTTCTGATCTCCAGATTGCGGATCAGCCGATTTGGAAGGCCTCGACCACAGGTACTTTCTCTACAACTTCAGCATGGGAGATGAGCCGAACAGTTGGAGCACGGAGTTGGCTCTCTTGCAGCTTGTGGTCGCCGCTTCTTACTCCTACAATGTCGGTATTCCTATGGCGTTTATTTCGCCGTCGGATACCCGTCGATGAGGCCTTACGGAAGATGGGCCTCCCTATTGTCTCTTGCTGCCAGTGCTGTCGGGAGTCTGAGACGATCGAGCACTTATTCTTCTCGTCGGCGGTTGCCCAGCGCGTGTGGCGCCATCTCGCCAACCTTTTTCGCCTCCAACTTCCGCGGACACATGCGCCACACCTGATGGTTTCTGCTTGGCGTCTGTCCTCCCCACATGCGCGGAGTATCCGTACTTATATCCCACTTCTGGCCTTTTGGTTTCTCTGGACGGCTCGGAATGACGCCAAACACCGAGGTATCCAGATTTCATCTGACCGGATTATTTGGCGTATTCACTCTCATTTGCAGGTCTTAGGCCGTGCTGGCCTCCTTCAGCGTCAACACTGGCCTGGGGAGGTGCACTTAGCCTCTAGTCTCGGCCTTCGCCTCCCACCTCCGGTTCTTCGGCCGCCGGTCATGGTGCGTTGGGAAGCTCCGTCTCCAGGATGGTTCAAACTCAATACCGATGGGGCATCGCTCGGGAATCCAGGCGCCGCTGGAGCCGCGGGCGTCATTCGGGATGCCACCGGCGCCCCACTTGTGGCTTTCCAAGTCCCCCTTTTGAATACGACGAACACTTTGGCCGAACTGCAGGCGATTCAATCTGGAGTGGACCTGGCGGTTGCACGCGGCCTCCTCCCTCTCTGGATCGAGACGGACTCGGCCAGCAGTATCTCTCTCATCTCCTCCTCGACGGGACACTGGACTCTCCAGCCTTGTCTCCACCACCTGCGCCTACAGCTTCGCAGCATCGAGTGGAGGATCTCTCATATTTTCCGCGAGGGCAATAAAGTGGCGGACAACTTGGCGAACACCTCTGTTGCCCTTCCTCACATGCGGATCCTTGAGCCGGCGGACATCCCTGCGAGGACCCGTGGCCTCATCCATGCTGACGCGGCGGGCCTCCCGTGCTTTCGCTTCCGTTAGCTTTTATTTGCTTACAATCTTTATTTACATTCCCAGCACTTGTACCGAAATTTGCAGAACTACGTATGGCTTGATCCCGTTGGGGTACGTAGGCAGCTCTTTGAGCCCAGCCAAAAAAAAAAAAAAAAAAACCCTAAACCCTAAACCCTAAACCCCTCACTCGTATGGCTTGATCCCGTTCGGGTACATAGGCAGCCCACTTTGGGTTCAGCCACTGCTATATAGTTTTTTTTTAAAAAAAAAAAAAAAAAAAAAACCCTAAACCCCTCACTGTGCGACTTGGTACGTTACTGCCGCAGCTTTTGTCGCCACATCAGAGTGGTTTTGTCAAAGGTCGGGCAATCGCAGACAATATTTTGCTGGCATCGAAAATGGTACATGATCTCAATCTGAGGGGGGAACTCGCACAATTTGCTGCTGAAACTGGATTTGAATAAGGCATACGATCGGGTATCGTGGCGGTTCTTGCGACATGCCCTTACCAGGTTCGGTTTTCCGCCTCATTTCATCACCTTGATTATGAATTGTGTTGAGCATGCTTGGTACTCGATTCTTGTGAATGGGGACTTGGGCGGTTTCTTCCCCTCCTCGCGAGGCCTCAGGCAGGGAGACCCCCTGTCCCCGACCCTCTTTGTTTTGGCTGCAGATCTCTTATCTCGCGGTTTGGAGCGCCTATACAATCGGTACCCGGACCTGTACTATCGTTGTCGTGGTCGGTTCCGTTTGACGCACCTAGCCTATGCGGATGATGTTCTCATATTTGCCAATACTTGTGGTGATCGAATCAGCCTCCTGACGGATTTTCTGACGACTTATGCGCGGATTACTAGTCAGATGGTGAACTGTCAGAAAAGTCAGCTGGTCTTTAGCCGCCGATGCCCGGAGAGGGTCCAGCGACAGCTTCAATCAGTGACTGGTTTCGGCAGGGCTGGACTCACCCTTACGTACCTTGGCGCCCCGCTCTATGTGGGCAATCGGCGTAATATCCTCTATGAAGACCTCCTTGGGAAACTGCAGCGATATCTGCAGCGTTGGGACCGCTCCGTTCTCTCTTATGGGGGTCGCTTGCAATTGATCAGAAGCACGCTCTTCTCGCTTCCCCTTTACCTACTACAGGTCCTTAACCCCCCTCAGGCTGTCCTACACTCAGTGGAGCAGCTCTTTGCTCGTTTTTTCTGGGGCTCTTATCATGGTCACCGTCGCCGCCATTGGATTTCCTGGATGGATGCGGCGAGGCCCCAGGACGAGGGCGGGCTTGGCATTCGCCGATTGTCCGATATGGTTCGAGCCTTCTCGCTTAAATTGTGGTGGCGCCTTAGAGACGGTTCCTCTCTTTGGGCTCGCGCGCTTCAGCATAAATATTTCCGCAGCTCCTTCCCGGGCTTCGCCCCCTGCCGGACCTACGACAGTCCGGTTTGGAAGAGTCTTTGCCAGATTCAAGATGAGGCGCAAACGCAGATCATTTGGAATTTGGGGCGTGGGGACTGTTTCTTCTGGTATGATACTTGGTGTGGGGACCAGCCCCTCTACACGTACCTCCAGGACCGTCCTCCGCCGATCCGGGTGCGCGAGATGTGGCTACACGATTCGTGGGATTTATTGCATCTCCAGGCCTATCTCCCGACACCCCTTGTTCACCAGGTCTCTGCGATTCCCTTCGATCTTCTGAATGCTGACCAGACGATATGGAAGGCTTCGGACACAGGTATTTTTACTACTACTTCAGCCTGGGAGATGAGCCGCACAGTGGGGGCTCGGAGCTGGCTTTCCTGCAGCCTTTGGTCGCCACTCCTTACGCCTACGATGTCGGTATTCCTATGGCGTCTATTTCGCCGTCGGATACCCGTTGATGAGGCCCTTTGGAGGCTGGGTCTCCCTATTGTTTCTCGCTGCCAGTGCTGCCGTGAATCCGAGACGTTTGAGCACTTATTCTTCTCGTCGGCGGTTGCCGAGCGCGTGTGGCGCCATCTCGCCGACCTATTTCGCATCCAACTTCTGCGGACACATGCGCCCCACCTGATGGTTTCTGCTTGGCGTTTGTCCTCCCCTCATGCGCGGAGTATCCGTACTTATGTCCCACTTCTGGCCCTCTGGTTTCTTTGGACGGCACGGAATGACGCCAAACACCGAGGTATCCAGATTTCATCTGACCGGATTATTTGGCGTATTCACTCTCATTTGCAGGTCTTAGGCCGTGCTGGCATCCTTCAGCGTCAGCACTGGCCTGGGGAGGTGCACCTAGCCTCTAGTCTCGGCCTTCGCCTCCCACCTCCGGTTCTTCGGCCGCCGGTCATGGTGCGTTGGGAAGCTCCGTCTCCAGGCTGGTTCAAACTCAATACTGATAGGGCATCGCTCGGGAATCTAGGTGCTGCTGGAGCCGCGGGCGTCATTCGGGATGCCACCGGCACTCCACTCGTGGCATTCCAAGTTCCCCTTTTGGATACGACAAACACTTTGGCTGAATTGCAGGCGATTCGATCCGGCGTGGACCTGGCGGTAGCGCGCGGCCTCCTCCCTCTCTGGATCGAGACGGACTCTACCAGCAGTATCTCTCTTATCTCCTCCTCGACGGGACACTAGACTCTCCAGCCTTGTCTCCACCACCTGCGCCTACAGCTTCGCAGCATCGAGTGGAGGATCTCTCATATTTACCGCGAGGGCAATAAAGTGGCGGACAACTTGGCGAACACCTCTGTTGCCCTTCCTCACACGCGGATCCTGGAGCCTGCGGACATCCCTGCGAGGACTCGTGGCTTCATCCATGCTGACGCGGCGGGCCTCCCGTGCTTTCGCTTCCGTTAGCTTTTATTTTTTGCATTTTCTCTTTACTTTTCCAGCACTTGTACCGACTTTGCAGAACTACGTATGGCTTGATCCTGTTTGGGTACGTAGGCAGCTCTTTGAGCCCAGCCAAAAAAAAAAAAAAAAACCCTAAACCCTAAACCCCAAACCCCAAACCCCAAACCCCAAACCCTCAACACTAAATATCCTAGAAAACGAGTAAGGGGATGAAGCTTGCTACCTGAAACGGAAGTCGGGAGATCATCTCTATCCGCTTGAAAGAGACTTTTGATCGATAAAGAGATGTGTGTCAGGAGAAGTGTCCGCTCAATCAAAACAGAAACTGCCAAAGTCGCTAAGGCATCCACGACACGGTTCCCTTTCGTATATATATAAGATATCTTCCAAGTCGCATCTCTAAACCCTAAACCCTAAACCCTAAACGATAAACCCGACTAGAGGGGAACTTTTTCGGTGATGCAGTTTGGGCGGATTTTGATCGGAGGTATTATCAGCGCCTCCGGCTACGATACGGCGGTGCGAGTAACCAAGTTGAGGGTTTTTGGTGCTGATGAAGGCAATGGCGGTAGTGCAATTGCGGGAAAATGGTTGGATCAATGGGTAGCTTAATGGCGGTTTTGATCGGAAAATGGTGAAGTCTTGGAACAACAGTGGCGAGGTCGGGGTAGGTTTTCCGGTGGTTGGGATGTCGGTGGATGGTTTAGGGTTTAGGATTTAAGATTTATTTTTGTAAAACTCTATATCAATGGTTGCACCCAAAGTGAGTGCCTACGTTCCAAAACGGGATCAACATCAACCAAGCAATACTAAGTCTATCAAGTCTAAGTAACATCAACAGTTCCAAAAAACAAATAAGAGGGTGAAGCTTGCTATCTGAAATGGAAAGTCGGGAGATCCTCTATATCCGCTCGAAAGATACTTTTGATCGACGAAGAGATATGTGACGGGAAAAGTGTCTGCTCAATCAAAAAAGAAACAGCCAGAGTCGCTAAGGCATTCGCGATAGGTTCCCTTCCGTATATATGAGGTATCTTCCAAGTCGCATCTCTAAACCCTAAATCCTAAACCATAAACCTGACTGGAGGGGTAGTTTTTCAGTGATGCAGTTTTGGACAGATTTTGATCGGGGGAAGCACCTGCGTCTCCCGCGGCGACACGGAGGTGCGAGTAACCAAGTTGAGGGTTTTTTGGGGCTGATGAAGGTAGTGGCGGTAGTGCGGTGACCAAAAAATAATTGGATCAACTAGTAGCTTAATGGCTGCACCCAAAGTAGGATGCCTACGTACCCAATCGGGATCAAGCCATACGTAGTTCTGCTGATACAAGCTATACAGTCAAAGTCAAACAAAATAGACCACACAAGCCTAGGTAGTCTAAGTATCAAAGGTCAAATGCAACATGTATAAGGCATCAAGACTAACCAAACAATACTAAGAGCGTGTATGGCAATTAGCTGATAACGGTTAGTTGTTAGCTGATTCAATTAGCTGATTCAATTAGTTGGTTTGACTAGCTAATTTGATTAGTTGTTTGTATTAAAATATTTGGTAAAAAACAACTGTTTGATATTAGTTGTTTATACGTAAAATGACAATTGAAGACATTTCTATTTTATTTTTTCTAACATATTCAATTGTGTTCTTTTGAGTTTAGAATGTTTAAAAAAATTTTGTTATTAGTTATTGAAATTTGTAAAAGTGTTATAAAATAATCTTTATTTTTATTATAGTTAGACTTAAAAAACATAATATATTTTTATCAAAAAATAGAAATAATTTTTTTATTAAAAATGATGTAAAATATAAAATAATAAATTTTTCGTGTATATATTTATTATATTAATTATCGATTAGTTCATTATATTTATAATTTTTAATATATTTAATTTATTTAATTTATTTTTAGTATAAAATTTTTATAATGTAATTTTAATATAAAAATAAATTATTAATATTTATATTTTCTATTTTGTGTTGATCTTATTAAATTTATATATTTTTCAATTAAAATAATTTTTATATAAAAAATAATTATTTTAAATTTATAAAAGTAAAACTATAATATAATAAAATATTCTATTATAATTAATAAATAATCAAAATGTATTTATTGGTGTAAAATGCATAATAAATTTTTAAGGGCAAATAAGGAATAAAAGTATTTTTACTGGAAAAGCTATTTCAAAACGTTGGGCAAGCTTTTCATAAATTAGTTTTTTTGGTCCAAAAAGCTATTCCAAAAAGTTAATTTACCAAACATCTAAATTAGATGTTTGATTGGTCAAACAGCTAAAAGCTATTCAATAAGCTAAAAGCTATTCAAAAAGCTATTTTGTCAAACACCCTCAAAAGCTATTTTGTCAAACACCGGGTGTGTTTGGCAATTAGCTGACAGGTGATTCGATTAGTTGTTAGATGTTATCTGATTCAATTAGCTGGTTTGACTAGCTGAATCAATTAGTTGTTTGTATTAAAGTGTTTGATAAAATAGATGTTTGATATTAGTTGTTTATAAGTAAAATGACAATTAAGGACATTTAATATTTTATTTTCAGAATATTTAGTTGAATTTTTTTGGTGGGTAGATTTTTTTATAATTTTATTATTAATTTTAAAAATTAGAAAAAATTTAGTAAGATATTTATTTTTATTATTTTAAAAATATTTTATAAAGAATTAATACAAATTTATTGAAAATGTATTTACATTAAATTTATAATTTTAAATAAATATATTCATTTTTAATAAAAATATTATGTGATAAAAAATGCTATATAATTGATTCAATAAAATTAATATTTTTGTATTATTTTTATTCTAAAATATAAAAAAAATTATAAATAAGATAATTGACATATAAAAAATAATTATTGTTAATTTATAAATATGAATTTATAAGTTATTAGAAGAAAATATATCTAAATAATTAATAAATAATGTAATAAAAAATATATAAATATATGTGAAAGAATTAATTAATTTTAAGGGCAAACAAGGAATAAGAAACATTAAAATAAAAAAATAAAAAAATTAATTTGAAACGTTGGTATATATAACTCTTTCAATATTAGTTTTTTTGAACCTAATAAGCTAATTGAAAACGATAATTACCAAACATCAAAATTAGCTGGTTTACTGGTCAAACAGCTAAAGCTCTAAGAGGGTGTTTGAAAAACAGTTTTTTGAAGAACTTTTAGTTTAGCTTGTTTGACCAATCAAAAAGCTCATTTAAGTGTTTGGTAAATTAGCTTTTTGAAATAGCTTTTTGGACCCAACTCATTTCTGAAAAGCTCATCTATCCAGCATTTTGAAAGAGCTTTTTCATTTTTATTTTGGTTATTCCTTATTTACCTTTAAAACTTAATTATTTACCTTATACATATAAATATATTTTTATAGAAGTATTTATTTATTTAATTTATTAAATTATATTTTTATTTTTATAAATTTAAAATAATTACTATTATTAATTATTACATATAAATTATTTTATTTGTAAAATATAAAAGAAAATTAAAACTAAATCAAATAAAAAAACAAAGGTTTTTAATTTATTTATATATATTAAAACAATAATTAACATAATAAAAATATATATACGAAAGATTTATTATTTTATATTTTACATAATTTTAGTAAAAATAATTTTTTCAAATTTAAATAATAAAAATACAAATAAATTTTTTATAATATTTTTATAATTTTCAATAATTAATAATAAAAATTCTCATAAATTTCAAACCAAAATTAACAAAAATAAATATTTTAAAAAATAACGTATCAATGTCCTTAATAGTCATTTTATGTATAAACAGCTAATGTCAAACAGTTGTTTTACCAAACACTTTAATACAAACCGCTAATTGAATCAGCTAGTCAAACCAGCTAATTGAATCAGCTAACAGGTAGCAACTAATTGAATCAGCTAACAACTAATTGAATCAACTTAATCAGCTAGTCAAACCAGCTAATTGAATCAGCTAACAACTAATTGAATCAGCTAACAACTAACAACTAATTGAATCAGCTAATAGCTAAAAGCTATCAGCTAATTGCCAAACGCACCCGAAGTAATATCAACACTAATTATCCCAAAAACAAGTAATAGGGTGAAGTCTACTACCTGAAACGGAAAGTCGGGAGACCATTTGCATCCGCTACAAGGAGACTTTTGATTGACGAAGGAACATATGTCGGGAGAAGTGTCCGTCCAATTGAAAGAGAAACTGCCATAGTCACTAAGGCATCCGCGACACAGTTTTCTTCCCTGTATATATGATATATCTTCCTTCAGATATTTCTTCGTCGATTAGAGGTCTCCTTTGAACGGATGCTAACAGTCTCCCGACTTTCCGTTTCAAGTAGCAGGCTTCACCCTATTACTTAATGACTTATCCTTGATTGATGATATTAAGAATTAATAGCTTAGTATTTGGTATGATTTTGATGCCTCAGGCCTTTTAAGACTTAGGTTTGTTTCTTTAGTCACCAAACCTCAAGTTTTTACTATTTGAACTCAAAAGAATACATTTTTTTCTCACAAAACATCCAATCATACATTATTTTAATATCAAACTCAATTCAAAATTTTCTGAAACTTATCAAAAGAAACATACCCTTAGACTATTAGGTTTGTTTTGTTTCACTTTGGATGCAGTCATTGCTATATAATTTTTATTTTAAAAAAAAACTCTAAACCTTGAACCCTAAACCCGAGAGAGAATTATGGATTGAATTTCTAATATTAAAATATTACTTCATCTGTCACACATTTTATATCTAATTTACTGTAGATACGGAATTTAATTAAATTATAATTAATAAGTAATTAAAAATATATTAATAAAATAATTATTGTATAATAAAATTAATTATATATTAAAATTAAGATAACTAAATAGTATAATTAATTTTTTAGGAATTATAAATTATGAAATTTAAATGTGACTAAAGAGTATAATAGGGATGAACAAAAATAAAAAATAAGAGACAAAAGAAATTGGAATTAGGGAGTATTTATTATTTTTGAAGATGTTAGAATGATCAATGTATAATGGTTTAAAAATCGTTCAAAATTTAAAAAAAAAAAAAAAAAAAAAAAAAAATCGATTGAATAACATTTAGTTTATAATAATTTTTATAATTTCATATGGTTTATAGCTGGAATGTTTAATTTAAACTCATAAATGATGAAATTAATATCTTAATTAACATTTACGGCAAATGACATTTTTCCCATGAAGGTAATCTCATCCATTAATTTCTATTAATTTCAAATGGTAGTTATTGGATGGTGCCTTTTTCTCAATGGAAGTGTATAGAGCTATGTCTCATTCATTCATCTTGTTCAAAGTGGACGACACTACTGTCTAAATTGATACAAGAAATGCTCTTGAAGATCCAAATTAACTTGGGGTATTTACTTAATCTAGAGTACATGTGATAGGCTGGTGCATTTTGTTTCGAGGATATATATATATATATATATTTGAAAAGTGGTCAAATATTTGATTAAAATATATTTTTAATATGATATTTATTATTATGGTAGATAAAGATATAGTAGAAGGATGCAATTATTAGTAAATGGAAAATTATAGTAATTAGAAATTAGCGATTGAATTCCGCTCTCTATCTCTTCCTCTCCCTTTCCCTTCGATCACCAAAACATATCATCATCTTTTCTCAGACTAAGATTACAGAAAACTCTCCTACCTCTCCAAATAATAATAATCATCATCAGCTCATTCATTCGATATAAGCAATTATATATTAATTAATTAATTAATTATTGTTCTAGCTTTGATCGTAATATGGTGATGGGCGATTGGAGGATCCACCCCTTCTCGCCGCCTCCAACTGTGTTTTTGTTCTCCTGCACCTGCACCCTTCTTATCGGCTACTCCACCTCCACCCCCGGTATATTATTACTTATTACTATACATTATTTTTCCGGTTTAGGAGGGGCTCGGGCATAATACTTTAATTTTGATTACATTTTATTGTGTGATATGCATATTGCACGTTAATTGATCGATTTTTTTTATATTTGACATGAAACTTGCATATTTGAGAATTAACAAACAACTATTCATGTGAGTATTCCATTCCAAGAATAATGAACTTTAGGAAGGTGGAGTAGAAAAAATGAGTATGAAAAAACATAGGCTAAATCCATCATTTCTGTGGGTGGAATCATTATAACTCATCCTTTTGAGATGCCATGAAGCTTTCTTTCAACAGATATGCCTTTAGCATATAATAATTGATCGTTCTTGTTCTTGTTCCTTCTATTAGGAAAGGTAAGGGAAGTGAAGGAAGGAGATGAGATAAATAATATATACAAACGAAGCTCTCTAGTCTCAATTCTCAAAAAAAATAAAAATTATTCTCATCCACGGTTCAGTATATTTACTATTCATTAATGGCTACTACGGTTTTTGGATTTGCTGCAGAGTCTTCTTCCTCTTCTTCTTCAGCAGTTGTGACACTCGATTCTATAGAGCTATTCAAAACCCACGACTGGCTTGCAACCACCCCAACAGGCATTTACTTTCAGTGCAAAGGAGAGAAGGAAACAGTTTTACCAGATGTCAAAGCCAAGCACACTCTCTACACCTTCAAAGGCCAAGAATCATGGCAGGTGAGGTGATATTAAACTCGCCAACTAAACCGATTCTAAAACACTGACCTACTTCTGGTTTTGCATCTATTAATCTGTAGCAGCCTCTAACGGAGCTTACTGATATAAAGTGCAAGCGTTGCGGATTGTATCAGAAGGATTCCATAAAATCAAATCATGAGTTCGATGAATGGGAGTTGTGTGCATCTGATTTCACAAGGTCCGATGGCAGATACATTCATTTCAAAGACAAGGAGTTCAATGCTACATTCATATGCCCCGATTGTGTTCCTCTTGGAACTGGTTAGCCACTCATGACTCCTATCCTATCATATCCTATAGAAAATAACACTGACACTGCACTACATTTCCGGATCCTCAATGCAATTGCAATGAATCAACTTCACATTTAAGGTTAAATTTGATACAGGGCAGGGAAACTGGACATAGTTAGGTGGGGAGGGTGTAACTATGTTGGCTTCCTCCCTTATTATCAATCTATCTATCTATCTATCTTCTTCAATTTTTTACGGTGTGACTTGCCTTGCCAGCTGCAGATTATTCCGTCAACCTGAAAACCTACTTAAATTGGATCCTTATACCAGTTATCAGTATTGCGGTGGCAATCATAGTGATTGCCGGCTTAGTGGCTGCTTGTAAATACTGGCAGAAAAGGAGGAGGCAGCAAGAGCAGGCAAGGTTTCTCAAACTTTTTGAAGATGGCGATGACATTGAGGATGAATTGGGTATTGGGCCTCTTAGCAATTCAATATGACATAGAGGGGCAAGTCTCGTTCCTAAAGCGCACGGGGACAAGACAACGCAGGACTAGAATTCTGGATATGAGTAAATACATACAGATGCATGTGTTACTCAGTTTCGACAGTCTATGCTTTAGCATGCTAGCGTGACCCTATTTTCGACAGGGTAATGCTGAGCAATTTTGAAGGCCTTGTAGACATTGAAACTTTTGCATACATTGTATCATATGAGATGCTTATGGATTAAAACACAAGTTCTTAATTGGTTCATGTTTCTTTTTACACGACAAAATCTTCTTCCTTTTATGCATATCACTCCCTCCCACGTTCACCGTGCTAAAGAGCTTGATGATCATGAGATTTCTGCATGTTCTGGAGCATTAAAAACAATTGGGATTTTTGTCAACAGATCCAGTGTTTTGTGTCCATCAATGTAAGTTGCACAATGTCAAGAAATCATCAGTTTTGCACCAACAAACTATATGTATTGTTGGGACATTGAAATCGTTACAGATTACAAAATGCATGCAACCAAAGTAAACTTCAATGAAAAATCCTTACACATCAAAGTTCATCTAAGCTTGAGTTTGAATTTAATGATTACTGCCCATCAAATTCTCTGTTCTGTGGCATCTAAGTGTGCCTGCGTTTAACTCCAAGAATACAAAATGGACGGAGATACACACTTTCAAAATTAATCCATCATTTTCGAACCAGTGCTCCATACAGCGCGATTGAACTTTTCCAACTCTTCTGAATGTATTCCATACACAGCTTTAATTGTGTCTACACAGCAACTGGAGTTGACGTTAGAAACTGAATCTGCATCGAATACAATTTTGTTCCAAATGTGTAAGAACAAGAGTTGTTTCACAAACCTGCAAGCCTCCTTGTTGAAGTTCTTCTTCTCAATCCCATACAATGTAAAAAATATCTCCGGCTCAACCCGGCAAAAGTAGGGACGCTCTAAAGTCACGAAACCCATTAAGCATGGTGAGAACATGGAGAAAACTCAGAAGCTTCTAATTAATGCCTTAACCGAGCAATACTTGCACAAGAAAAAACTCTCAGTGCATCACAATGGAAGATTCCTTTCGACACAACACAAGAAGGATACTAATAATTCAGGGAGAAACAATGCACCAACCAGCATAAATGGAACACTCTCTTGTATTCTTGTCATAGTGTATGCACCAACCATCTTTTCCAATCAAGCTTTGGTATAACTGAAATAAGTCATCCACATCCATGTTAATACAAACTATACTACACAGACTCACAGTAAGATTGGGTTTGAATTTCAATATTTCAACGAAATACAAATGACACCCCAAGAATTTAACTATATCTTGGTGGGTTAAATGTAACAATTTGAATTATCAGTTATATTAAAGTCAGATTAAATTTTTATTAAATGATCTATTAAATTTACTAAGTTTAAATGTATTCACTAAGTGCGGGTCTCGTATGTGCAAAAATACGGTAACTTATTAATTGGACGATGAAACATAGGATTTAAGAGAGAGAGTTGAGTCATAGGCTTAAAAACACAAAACCAATCAGATTTAATTAACTTTATTTTATTATTTCAATTATTACAGCATCCGAAAACTTAGGGTTTGATTCCTATTATTTTTTTTTTATTATTATTTTTTTTATTATTATTTTTTTTTTTCTAAAACAATCACATCAGGCTATTTACACTTCACCGGTTCATCCCATACTCGCTTTTTATCCAAATTTGTACAATTTTCCAAAATAACTCAAAACTAAACAAAAACTCCCAAACATATCTAAAAACACCCTAAATTACTGGCAGGCGCACAGCCTCGTTCTCTTCTTTCGTTTTCTTCCCTACTTTCGTCCAAGCCAATCCCACCATTCTTTGGACTCCCACATTCTTTGTCTAACTCCTATATACAAGTGTCTAAAAGGTAACTTTAAAATAAAAACAGTTATCATCGTAGGTTAAAACAGGTATGATCTAATAAGTTAACTTTTTTAATTAAATTAAATTAAGCAACAAGGACATGAAACTTGACCTCTACGTCGGAAGGCTCGTCGAATATTTCGTCGGGGGATGGAAATTGAGGGCCCTTGTCAAGCTTGCAGCAAGCGCCGCAGTTCTGAATACACTGCCACACAGGATCCTTCTTTTTACCGCCGAACCCTGCGCTTCCGGTTGCTGTAGACTTGCGACTTTGAGATTTCTCCGGTAATCGCGACGGTGGTTTGTTTTTCGCCGCCACGATAACCGAGGGCGGAGAATGAGCCACCATCACCGTGGTCCACATTTACTACCTTTTTAATCCAGTGGATAGAAATAATTTTAAAACCAGATACGCCATATAGATATAGTCAGAAAATTTTCAAAAGAAATTGGGAATGTTATTTTCGATTTTAATTTTTAAAAAAAATAAATTGAATTAAAATTTTATCAATTTTTAGAATTTGGTTTTATTTTTAGCATGTACTTTATCGTTAAGACAATTTTCACTCCTTTTTTTTTTTAATATCTGTTAAATTTACTTTATTATTAATATATATAAAATTAATAAATTAATATTTAATTATTATTTTTTATTTAATACTTATCTCTACAAATATTATTATTTTATTCTCTATTATTTTTTAATTTTTAATTTACTTTTCAAACATACTTTTACTTTTTTTTATTTTTATAATAAAATATTTATTTTTTTACTTTGTGTATCGAACTCAAATTTTTAATTTTTCAATTAAATAAAATAATTTGTTCCTTTTATAAAAGTATATTTTATTCGAGCTAATGTAATTTTTTTTTCATCATTTTCATTCAAAAAATATTCATTTTTAATTAAAATAAAAATAATCATATCTAAGTCATAAAATATTACTAACCAATAATATAATATTTGGTGTATTTAGTTGTGAGATTTTGACTTTTAAATAATAAAATTTTAAATTAAAATAATTGTTTGATGTAATATAAATATATATTGATATGATATTTTGAATATAAAATTAAATTTTAGTATAATATAATAAGTGTTTAATTTGATATTTTTTTAAAAAAAATTATAAAATTATTACAAAATATCTCAAATAACATACTATTACTTCTTAATTTATTACAAATCAAAATTAAATAAATACATTGGACGTAGATATGGACGGAAGGAGTATTATGTTTTCTAATATCTCATTAAAAGTATTACTCTCTTCATCCTGAAATAATAGTCTCATTTGAGTTCAAAACAAATTTAAAAAATAATAGTATTATCGCGGAAATGAGTATAAAGTAGATAGTAAAATACTATAAATTCTTGTGAGTATTTGTGTAAAAAATAATACATTTGTGTAATAACAATAAAAAAAAAAAATGGAAGTAGCTTTATGATGATATTGTTATTTATGAAAATGTGATTATTGTTGTAAAACGGTCGAAAATGAAAAAAAAAAAAGACTATTATTTTAGGATTGTGAAGTATATATAATATATAGAGTAAATTATATAACAGTCCCGTGTTTTAGTAAAAATGCACCAAGTGTTTTATTTATTGCGTGAAATTTCTCTCCTATATTTTCAAAAACGTTGCATGAAACTCCACTCCCATTAAACCTCCGTTGTGTGATGGGATGATGATTTCCTATCCATATTTTTTGCATAGAGGAGGTTTCATGCAATATTTTTTAAAGTATAAAGGGGTGTCATACAATTTTTTTAAGTAAATTGGAGATTTACACTGAGTTTCGAAACTATAGAGGGGTTTCATGTAACGTTTTTTAAAGTATAAAGAAGTTTTATGCAATTTTTAAAGTAAATGGGATATTTATGTTGAGTTTTGAAACTACAAGAGAGTTATAGACAATATTGCCTAAAATTTGCGTAATTTAGGTCTTTATTTAGAATTGAATATTAGTTTTGGACAATGAGGATTTTTCGTGCAAATTTTACATTAACACAAGAGGGTTTGATGAGATCATCATGAGAGCTACTAAATCATAAATTTTCCTACCTGAAATGAATATCCAGAACTGAGTACAAAAGATTTAAATGACTATGTTTTTTCTGGACAATCGTACCATGGATTCCACTATCGAAGAGACTGCCAAAGATAGACCAGCTATGGAGTTTTATAAGTTTGATTCCCCAATCAATTAATTATCATTCTGTGATCATCATTAGAAGATTCGAGACTACCAACCAAGATTGCCAACAAAGAATATCAATAATATGGAAGAAGTCCAAGTTTCCATATTAAATATTTTCTTATAGTATAAGTTTTCTTTTACTAAATTTTCTAATAAGTTGTTTCCTTAATTTTCTATCTCCTAGTTTAGATGTTGTCTTTTAAATTATTTCCTTATTTTCTAGTGTTTCTTTCTTCTATCATCAATGACCTATATATAAGGCCTGATTTGTCATTGTAAAAAGAGACCACCATAATATTTCTTATAAAATTTCTTTACTTTCAAGAGTGATTCTTGCTTGCTTGATTATTCGAGATTGTGTGATGCAATCCTCGGTAGTCTTTCAAAATCGGATTGTTTTCGAGTGATTTGAGACAGTTCGTCGCCTCTCAATCGGTGTTGGACCGCTTGTTGTGTCAACTTCATTCCTTGATTGGTTTAGAGATCTTGTGTTGCGTGTTGCCTAGTTCTCACTTGGTGCTCATCCAACCAACCATGTGGATCGAGAATCCAGATTATCCTTCTTTATTCCTTGTTTAGTTTACAGATGTTGTGTTGCGTGCTGCTTAGTTTTCTCACGGTTGGTGTCTATCCAATCAACCTTGTGAATCAAGAAACCAAAGTATCATTCTATCCATATCATTTCTCATCAATGTCCTTCCACCAAATTCTGCATCTTTTTTTTTTCTTTATTCCATGTGGTTTACGAGTTTTTGAATCATTCGGTTGCGTTCGCATCAGGGTTTCGCGCAGTAAATAAATCACAGAGTATTTTGTGCATTTCTATTAAAACACAAGAGGATGTTATATAATTTATGTTAAATTGCATAAAATTCACATGTGGTTTTACGAAATTGCGTCAAATCCCTCATACTTCTAAAACTGCGTCAAACTCCTTCGTGATTTCTTAAATTCTGCATCTAACCCCTTCAGCGGTCCTTATTTAACGTTATTTGACTTAAATACGCTCAAACTGAATAAATTTTAGAATCTCAACTTCTAAACCCCTAAAATTAAAATATATTTATTTTTTTTATATTTAACCTCAAAAAAAGTATATATATTAAAAAATAGTTATTTGTACTACATTTTTATACAATAATTAATATTTAAAGATCAACACGCAAAAACTAAATGGGATCCTTAGAGCCGGACGGAGGTAGTACAAATTATTGTACAAATATTAATAGGATATTTGTACAAAAAATTATACAAATATAAGGATATTTTTAATGTTAAATACAATAACGTAAAATGTAAATGTGACCTTCAGAGCGGACAGATAGAGTATGATTTAATAAAAATAATTATAAATTAAGATTAAAATGAGTAAAAATTTAATTAAAATAAAAAAGTATAAATTATTAATTTTTAAATTTGATTAAAGTGTATAATTATATGTCCAAAAAAGAAATGACAAATTATTTAGAACGGACGAAAATAGAAATAGTAGACAAATTAAGTTGGACGGATTGGAGTATGTTTCAGATACTACATAAATTAAATGTTGAATTAGATTTTGGTTGTAGAAAAAAAATCACCTTCGGCGGCCTAATCGAAAAAGCCTGTCTGAATCGATTTATTCGAAGGGTTCCCAGCCTTCTCAAAAAGAATTCGGACTATCTCGTGATAACTGAAAAAATTGATGAAAAAAGAAGGTGAAAATAAAGCTAATAAAACATTAAAAAAAAAAAGTTAGAAATGAAGCTGAAAATTAAAGAAAAAAATAAATTGGAAAAAGAGTGTACAATATTATTAAAAAATTTAAACCTTAAAAAAAGTAGTGTAATTAACGAAATGGAATATCAAAATCATAGAATATAGCAATTTATACTAGTCAGTTTGAATTCAAATTAATTATATGAAATTTATTAATTAGTTAAAATATATAAAATAATTTTGATATTTTTACTTGTATAAAAATTAATTAATTCTATATATGTGATAATATGTTATGTACTATATTTTTATTATAATAAATAATAAATATTTTTTAGTAAAATGATAAAAAAATAATAATAATATTCTCTTCGACCATAACAAAGATTTTGAAAATAAAGGTATTATTTTTAAATTTAATAATTGTATCACATACATAACATAATAAATACTACTCCCTTCGTCCTAAATACAGTGTCTGCTACACTGAAGATACGCTATTATAGGAGAGGTGTAATTAGTAGATAATTAAAAATGTATTAGTGAAAATAATTATCCTATAATATAAATAATTATAAATTAAAATTAAGATAACTAATTAGCTTAATTAAAATTAAAAAAAATAATAAAATTTAAAAATTTAAAATGAGATTAAAGTGTGTAATCATTTTAGAAAAAGGAAAGTGACATATTTTTAACTTATAATATATTACATAAGTATTATATATAATAGTAATAGTATTTTTATTTCTTTTACTAAAACTCAATATAATAGTAGTATTAAAAAATCACTTTCAAAAATAAATATTCTCTTGGTGAGTCAAATTTATTTTTATATTTAATTATTATCTCTTCATTCAATACATATTTACAATAAATATCACTAACTTTATTACATTCTCTCTCTTTATTTACTTTAGTTTTTAATTAAATTTTTAAAAATATCTTCAATTATCTATTATTTTTTTAATAAAATATATATATATTTTTTTTAATCTCGCGCCGAGCTCAATAATTTTAATGGACGAATGGAGTACTCTTCAATGGATGGAGTAATAAAATTCGTTGCATAGAACGGATGAACAACTAGCACATATATACTGTAAGGACAGGATCTCAACTCCTCAAGCGTTGTGTACAGATCCTCGGAGAGGCGAGCGAGGTGCCAAGAAATTGTCGGACACGTCATCATCTCCGAAAAAAAAAAAATTGGAAAAAGCATATTACAATATTATTAAAAAGTTTAAACCTTAAAAAAAGTAGTGTAACTAACGAAAACGGAATATCAAAATTATAGAATATAGTAATTTATACAAGTAGTTTAATTCAAATTAATTATATGAAATTTTGTAATATATTAACAAATTATATTTTATTAATTTGTTAAAATATATAAAATAATTAATTAATATTTTTACTTGTATATAAATTAATTAATTATATATATGTGATAATATGTTATCTACTATTTTTTTATTATAATAAATAATGAATATTTTTTTAGTAAAATGATAAAAAAAAATAATAATAATACTCTCTTCGATCGTAACAAAGATTTCAAAACAAAGGTATTATTTTTAAATTTAGTAATTGTATCATATACATAACATAATAAATACTACTCCATTCATTCTAAACATCCTGCAACATTTCGTTTTTGGTATGTCTCAAACAGCCTGCAATATTTTCAAAATAGGAAATAATTAGTTATACTCAATCTCTACCCAACACTTTATCCTCTCACATCATCAAAATAAAAAAATAAAATATATATTTCTCTCTCCATCACATCACCTAATTTCTAAATTATTTTACTTAATACTATCCACTTAAAAACTCCTCCAAAAAGCAAACTTTGCACATTGTTTGAAGTTGAGGGAGTACATTTTTAACTTATAATATATTACATAAGTATTATATATAATAGTAATAATATTTTTATCTCTTTGACTACAACTCAATATAATAGTAGTATTAAAAAATCATTTTTAAAAATAAATATTTTCTTGGTCCGTCATATTTATTCTCACATTTAATTATTATCTCTTCATTCAACACTTATTTACAAGAAATACCACTAACTTTATTACATTCTATTTTTTCATTTACTTTACTTTTTAATTAAATTTTTAAAAATATTTTCAACTATCTATCATTTTTTTTATAAAATATTTATTTTTTTTAATTTTCTTGTCGAATTCAGATGAGATAATTTTAATGGCGTAAGGGCGTACTGTTCATTGTATGGATTAATAAAATTCGTTGCATAGAACGGATGAACTACTAGCACATATATACTGTAGGGACAGGATCTCAACTCCTCAAGCGTTGTGGACAGATCCTCGGAGAGGCGAGCGAGGTGCCAAGAAATTGTCGGACACGTCATCATCTCCGAAGAACATGTCGGACAGGTGGCGGCGCAAATCCTCGGGGGCATATCTGACCACTGCTGCCACGTGTCGTCCGTTGGCGACGGTGTGGCGATGCGCGCTGTAGAAATCTTTATACAGTCGGATGATCCTTCTGGCTATAGAGTTCTTAATGTAGTCGCGGAGTGTTTTATCCGGTACGACGCAGAGGGACTGCTTTCTGTACGCCTGGTCAAATAATGTGTTAAATTTCTTGAACATTTCCTTGACTTTTTCGGGGGAGGTTTCCGTAGCCGTAAGATATGACGGTAGGGATTCGATGACGTGGCTCCACCCTAGCCGCTCATAGTTTGACGCGAACTGTTTGACTTTGGCCTCGTGCTTCGCCAGCCATTCCGTACCGAGGAGATATTTCAGATTTGAGGTCTGCACCGAAGCGACGACGTACTGGAGATTGTTGGCGAGGAAAAGGTATGCCAGAGAGACATCTTTGTAGTACTTGGCCTTGGTGTCCAGCTTGCAGAGGAGGACTATAACAAGCCACGCCATTTTCATGGAGATTGCCGCCGGTGCCTGAGTTTCGCCGGGGTCGGAGAATCCGAAGTATGATTCCGGTAGTGATTTCTTCGACGGCGGCGGGGAATCGGCGAGGATTTCGGCTAAGAGATTGTCGTAATCGGAGATGATTGAGAGGTAATTCATTGCGTCCACAGTCAGAGGATGGATCCCGGCGCCGGCGACCGGAGATTTTGAGGAATCCTTGAGAATTGTGACTTCGAATTCGTCTAATGCTGCCCGAACGAACTCAGCGAGCTTGGATAGCGAGGTGAGCGCCTGTGATTTTATGGGGACGGTTGCGGCGTAGTTGAAGATTGAATCGATCTCCGGCCAGTGATTGGAGATTTCGGTGTACATGTCGAGGGCGCCGAAGACCTTCTCCGGCGGCGACTTTTGGCTGTGCTTGGCTACCAGTTCCGGAAATCCGAAGAGGAGCATGGCTCCGTCTTTAACAATTTCGGAAAAGCACGATTCTCGAATGGAATCGGAACTGGCGAAGACGTGGTGGCAGAGAATGCTCTCTCCATTGAAGAGAGTGGTCACAGCATTTCTCACAGCGCCGAGCCAGTAGTTGTTGATTCTCAAATCCAGAGCTTCCCAATCCATTTTGTGAATCTGAGAAGAAGTGAGCTTCTCCACTCCCAGCTTATAGATTCCTTCATCAACGATCGATTTCCGGATGATTATGTAAATCTTCAAGCACTCCTTCGCATAACCGGTGGAGATCATGCATTCCGCAATCATTCTCAAATCCGCCATGGCCAGAGCTAAAGAAACGTCCGAGATCGGCGCATCCGCTGCGCCGCCTCTGATTTCATCGTCGTCGTCGTCGTCTTCGAAATCCGAAGTCGCGCTCGATCCAGTAGAGGAGCGAGATCGTGTAGAGACGGACTCCGGATCCAGATGGGCTCTGTTCATGGATAAAATCTGGTAAAACTCCTTCTGCAGCCGCTTCATGGCGATCTGCATCAGATTCTGGCCTTGAGCGAGCTTGTCGGATCCAGAATTCTCCTCGGCCAGAAACTGCATCGCCTTCTGCAGATGGGTGACGGTTTTGACAAACTCCCTGGCCTCCCGGCGACTCTCGTAGAACAGAGAGGTGACTCGAGCCACGGCGGCGCCGGTGGTGGTGTCTGCAGGGTTCCACCTGAGGATGATGGGCTCGGCCATGCGGACCGTCCGGTCCATCACAGACTCGGAGAAACTCGGCCGAGAAGGCGAAAAACCGAACCTGGAGGGAGAAGGGACACTGCACGAGGAAGAAGAAAAAGGAGAAGAAACCGCCGCCGGTAAACACAAACCGGCCATCCCTTCCCTAGGCATTTGATATAATTTGGACACACGTAACGTACGGTGCGATTTTAAATTATATATGCGTATGCCTATGCCTATGCGAAACAGTTGTTTTTATTTTTTACTTCAGCGTTGTGAACCAACTATAACAGGAATTGTGGCGGCTTATATAGGCAGACAGAGCGAGATTTTCTGTTAGGCGTTGAGATTTTCAACCCTATAACTTGACGATTTGGAGGAGCTTTAATGTTGTGCTATCAATTATTCATCTACCGTTCATATTTTATTCTTCGGATTTTGTTTACACACGGCCGTAACACGTCCATTTCTATAGGTAGCTATCTATCTACCTCTCTTATCTGTTGGTTTAATTTTGTTATGAATTCGTGTTACAAAAACGGTGACTTCTCCATCTATATATATATACATATACTAGCATTTAATCCGTGTGTTGTGATGCACAAATTATTTTTTATTAAACTATATATTTATTTAATATTTTTTATAAATAATACTTATAGTCTATATATATATAATATTATTTAAATCAAATCAATTTTAAAAATAACATAACAAAAATAGATAATTATATAAACAATAAGTAAAAAAAAATTTATTCCTCAATTGCACAATTTTCTCTCGGTTTGTGAACCTGTGTGTATATATATTTAATCAATTTAAATATATCTTGAAACTTGACGGTTTTGTTAATACATGCATATCACTGTCACACATTATTGAGTCATAATTAATTTAAGGCCTTGAATTAATTTGTTGTTGTTTTCATTAATTGGAAAACAAAATGTGGTTTAAACCATTTTCCAGTTCCTCAAGGAGTTGAAAACCACCAAATAAACTAACACGTCAAACATTAATGATCTTACTTTTTAAAATTATGGGTTTGTTTTTTTTTTTTTCTAATTTCAAATTAAAATTTAACATTATTTCATTTGCATAATTTTTAATAAAAAAATATTAATTAATATTTCATTTCAAATCAATTTCAAACCACACCCAAACAAATATTCTATTACAATATTTTTTATTTATTCTTTTATGAATCATTAATATTAGCATTTGAACAATATCATGCAAAATATTTATTTTTAATCTAAAATATTATATTAAAAATATATTTTTTATTCAAAATATTATACTCCATCCGTCCATCGAAAATTTTTATTTTGTCATTTTTCTATGACCAAATCAAAATTTTATATTTTATTTTCTAAAAAAACTAACTCTCAACCGAATATTAGAATACTTTTATTTTTTTACCTTTTATATTATTTTTTAAGGATAAAATGGATATTACATTATTTTATTACACTGCATGTTTATGAAATATTAATTTACTTTAATTTACATGCAAAATTCAAATGAAAAATATATCACCCAACAAAAGGAGTATTGAAATACTTATATCAATCAGCATACTATTTTTTATTTAACTTTTTATTATTCCCAACCAACCCAAATATTAAAAAAAAAATAAAAATCTGAACCATAACATATATAAAAGAATTAATAATTTTAGTTGTTTTAAATTTCTAAAACTAAAACTATAACTTAAGTAAAAATTAATATATTAAAATAATTATTAAAGTAATACTTTTTTCGTCCCACATAAATTGTCAATTCACATAATTTGTCATTTTTATAACTGTAATTATACATTTTAATTACATTTTAAATTTTATAATTTATAATTTTCTTAATAATAATTAAATTATTTAGTTATCTTAATCTCAATTTATAATTATTTTTATTATATAATAATTATTTGAATGTATTATTTGTAATTGAGAGATCTTTTGTAATTGGAATTTGATTATTGTACTTATGTGTGGAGTTTGATAGTCATTGGTTATGATTATCTTTAATTGTCCGAACAATTTTTATATAATGAATTTTACCTTGAGTCAAGTGATAGGCCTCGTGATTTTTATCTTTTACTTTGAAAAAAAAATTCACATTAAAATTTTGTGTGTCCCTTATTGTTATCTATATTGTTTATTAGTGGTTATTATCATTTGTAAATTAGTAAAACCAATAGTCGAATGTGGTGAGATAACTAAAAATACTCTATTTAGGTGTGACCACGACACAACCATCGCAGCCGTGGTGTGACCACAACTAAGAACCAAGATTTGTTCTGTTTCTCTAGTATGACCACATCTAAAAACTAGATTATGCTCTCTCTTTTCTTGTATATTTTTTGTTTGTATTTTCTTCTTCTCTTAGTGTTCTCCTAACAATACTTTTGGACTTATATTTATTAGATTAATTATATTGAATTTCATTTTCTTCTCTTAGTGTTCTCCCAACAATACTTTTGGACTTATATTTATTAGATTAATTATATTGAATTTCATTTCCGTTGATTATCATATATATATATATATATATATAGAACTATGATATTAAGGGTTTGTTTCTTTAGCCCAGGTTTGGGTATTTTTATTGTACAAACGCTTTTTTTTTTTTTAATAATGGGAAAGATCCACTACACTGGCCCAGATTATTTATTATGCATTTTACACAAATAAATATATTTTGATTATTTATTAATTATATTAGAATATTTTATTATATTATAGTTTTACTTGTATAAATTTAAAATAATTAATTTTTATATAAAAATTATTTTAATCGTAAAATATATAAATTTATTAAAATCAACATAAAATAGAAAATATAAATATTAATAATTTATTTTTATATTAAAATTACATTATATAAATTTATACTAAAAATAAATTAAATTTATTGAAAATTATAAATATAATGAACTAATCGATAACAAACGTAATAAATATATACACAACAAATTTATTATTTTATATTTTACATCATTTTCAATAGAAAAAACTATTTATATATTTTAATAAAAATATATTATTTTTTAAATATAATTGTAATAAAAATAAATACTTTTATAACACTTTTACAATTTTCAATAACTAATAACAAAAAAATTTAAAAATTCTAAACTCAAAATAACATAATTGAATATATTAAAAACAAAAATAAAATAGAAATGTCCTCAATTGTCATTTTATGTATAAACAGCTAATATCAAACAGTTGTTTTACCAAATATTTTAATTAAAACAGCTAAGAACACGCCCTAAAATATAAGGGTTGTTATACCCTAAAATATTTCGGGGTGGCTTTTATTATATATATATATATATAGACAACATATAATATGTACACAAACAAAATATATTTTATGTTGGTATAATAAAAATATAACAATAAAAGTTAAAATTATATAACAATAGTTCATATAATATATGATATATTCAATCAATATTAATATAATATAATGCAGTATATGAATGATAATACATGATCTCAACATTTATTAGATATTAACACCGTGCAATGTATGTGTTTGGTTAGAGTGGACAATGGGTTGGGTCCAATCAAACTCGAGACCTGACCCGAATACATATTGTTGGATTGAGATTCGAAATTAACTTGGCTATATTTGGATTCAATCGTATTTGGATCCAACTCGAACTATATCCGACAAGATCCGATGGATCCAAATTTTTTTTATAAATTATAATTTTTAATTCAAAATTGGAACCGAGACCCAAATCCGATATCTTTTAAAATTTATCTATTTTATTCAAAGCATTATAATTAAATAATACTCTCTCTGGCCCAATTTAAATACCATTTTTATTATTTTCGTTTATTCCACTTTAGTATCTATTTCATATTTTTTTTAAAAAAAAATCAATTATATACTAATATCAAAATACTCTTACATATTACTTAAATTACAAATACAATTATTTTATACATAAAGTCAATGGACAAAAATAAAAAAATAAAAAATAAAAAAAAAAAAACTCTTACACATTTTCATTAACTAATAAAATATTATTATTTTTTAATTTACTATAAACTCAAAACGCTCCATTTGATTTGAAACGAAAGAGTATATAAATAAACTTAACTCAAAAAAATATTTTTAATATAATTTGTATTATTAAAAATCATTTTTTTATATATAATTGATATATTAATCGAATTTGGATTTGGGTAGGATCCATCCTTAGACAGGATAAGAATACACAATACCAAATCTGATAACTGATCAATTGGACTCCATTCCAAATAAATGAGTTAGTGTTCCGATGGATCTTGAGTCTATTTGAATTCATTGTCATTTCTATGTTCTGATGTGATTCTCAGTTTAAAATTAATACTATTCACCTGTATATTTTTCAATAAAAATAAAATATACTCCTTCTATTCCAAATAAGGTGTAATATTTGTTTTTGACACGGATTTTTGGGTGGGTAGTATTAAGTATGATAATTTAGAAATTAGGTGATGTGATGGAGAGAAAAATATATATTTTATTTTTTTATTTGGATGATGTGAATGGATAAAATGTGAGGCAGAGATTAAGTATAATTAATCATTTCCTATTTTGAAAATATTGCAAAATATTTGGGACGTACCAAAAATAAAATGTTGCAGAGTGTTTGAGACGGAGGGAGTAATATCTTAAAATACTATTTATATAATAACTAAATCAATTTAAACCAAAACCAAACAAATATCACACACTAATGACAAGAAAAAAAAAAACAAAACAAAGAAGCTCCTTCAATGGCAAAAAATAATAATAAATAAAAACTCCCACCGATTATTCACCAAAGATTAGCAACAAAAAGAACCATTTTCAAAAGAGTGAAGCCAACATTAGTTCTCTGTAATGACACAACAAAAAAACATACGGCAAATTTGTCTCCCTCCTAACCTAGCCTATCTCTATATGTACGTCATGATCAACTACTACTCATCAAGTCATGAAGAAGCTCCTTCATCAATTCATCTACGACAAGCTCTTCAATTTCCTTACACGCTCCACCAACTTCTCCATTACAATCCCGCCACTGTGTCTCCTTGTCCACGGCTCTTTCTAGCACCAACTGTCTCGCTTCTTCTATTTCATGGTCGGCCAACCTGCTAAGAGCTTCCATTACACGTCCCACGTCCCAAATCGAATGCAGTCCCATCACCCGAGGGTACGCGGCCTCCACGTGCCGCCGGAACAGATCTACCAGTGCCGAGTTCACTCTGTCGAACAACAGCATCCGTTCTGGCCGCCTTGCCCCTGATGATGATGATGGGTCGTCGTCATTGTCATGGCGCGCCTCGAGGGCATCAAACAACCGGCTATTCAAGGGGCTCTCCGGGGAGTGCCAAGAAGTTCTAAATCCGTCAAAGGCTGCAGAGAGTTTGAGACCAGAATGGATCAGCACATCAAGCACATACAATGATGCTTCCCACCCTCGAGGGCCGACCGCGTCGCTTATTATTAGGGAGGATAGCAGCTTCCGAGAGTCCCCGGAGATTAACGCCGAATTGATCTTCAGGAGTTGTAGTTGTAATCGGAGTTCTTCAAACATTCGTAATTAAGCAAAGAGTTAGAGATGTGTAGCATTGGTTTGTATATAGCAGGAATAGAAATTGATAAAATAGATCAACATATACAAATATTTAAACAAGAAGGACCTGATGGATTCAAAAAAAAAAAATTCATGCCATCCAACACCAAATGAAATTTCCATGTTAAAAAGAGAAATATTGTCGGGTCTTCCCCCAATTCCAATATGTATATATATATCCTAATTGGACACGCACACAATCCATAATAATATCCATGGCATGCATGCATATTAATTGTTGGCATTAATTGTAAAAGTTGCATAACAAGCTCCGTACGTACCTTGAAGCTCGGCGTCATATGTGTTGATGTGTTCAGAGGAGGAGAATGCACAATCTTTTATGGAGACATTGTAGACCGAGTTAGGACAAGCTCGATAAGCCACCCAATGGGAGTTTTCTACGAAAGCCTGCAAATCATCGATCTTGATATTATGTGGTGGTGGATAACCTTCACCACTTGAACCCCTGACCAGCCCATTATACAGTACAGCAACTCGATCCAATTGCAAGTGAGGGTGAGGATGTGACGGTGACAACGACGACAAGTCAGTAGTACTTTCTAGCCTGCGGAAAAGGGGGTTAGTGGTCTCCATTAAGAAGTCTCTACCTGCGCTCTTGCTCATCGAATATTCCTGCAGCAGGGGCGGCATTATTGTTGATCTTGTACAAATTTGTTCATGATCCCTCGCAGAATTAGCCATATTCATGAGTAGTAGTTGGGAGTTGGGATTGGTTGTATTGCTGCCGTTGCTGCTACAGGGTATACCAGCAGCAGCAACAGCAATAGGAGGATTAATGGGATCATTGGCAGTAGGGGGGATTAATTGGCTTCGGAGAAGCTCCAAAAGTTCATCTTTGGAGGCCGTCTTCCACCGGAGCTGCTTCTTGTAAGAAGAAGAAGAAGAGCAAGAGCAGAGCCCTCGGCGTCGTACTCTAAAGTTAGGGTTAGGGTTAGGGAGGGGCATGTGCATAGTTATATCCTGATGATGACGATCTGCAGCTCGCATGAAGCGTTGCCCCGACGGAATGTACATTGTTCGGCGATGTCCATCCCCATCGCCATCTCCATGGATTTCATGTGGCGGAGGCATCCTTCTTGCTACTGTAGACTTGCTGCTGCGCTGTGATCCGAAGGCGGGCGGCGGCGGCGGCTTCCAGAGGGAGATGCTTCTGCTGATGAGGCAATTCCCGGGTTTAAAACACATCATAAGTTTCCCGACAATACTACGTTTCCATTTCTGCTTCACTTCCTCCGCCTGCTACACAACACAATGAAATCATCATCCAACACCTCATGATTCTTATGAGTTATGAAACTCATCAACCTCACATTTTTTGGCATATATATAGTATATGTGTATGTATGTATATATATGTTATGTATGATGCAATTTGCAGCTTAGCTTACCCTATCCTCATCGTCGTCATCCTCCTCAATGCCGCGCCCTCTTAGTCGTCTTCCCTGATGAATAATATAGGAATCCGAAGACAATCCCATTAATCCCAATCCAATGGAAGAAGAAGAAGAAGAAGAAGAAGATTCATGACCACCTCCTGCTTCAATAAATATATCAAAATCAAACTCCGACCGACTGACTATCCCTTCTCCTGAATCTTAAAATCTTCTTCTATATATATCACTCGCTCGCTCACTGACATGACAGGGCAGGGCAGGGCAGGAATATCATATCAACATACCCATCACATATTCACATTACATTATGGTTTTCTTTTCCGATATAATAATAAATACTCAATATTATTAATAATTTGTGGGGCCGTAAAATTCCAACCAACAATATAAGGGTCAGGGTCATAAGTAGGCCGATTAATCATCATATGTAGCCCAAAGAACAATTAATTACAACTGGACCATACAACCTCGTACGTTAGTAATTGTCGAGGAATTACAATTTCCAAAATTATTTCATTGGCGGACTCCACTCAATATTGAAACAAGTATACGCAGGTGGAAAAAGATTCATTTATGGGGTGATAAAAACGAATTAATTATAATTTGCCTCTTTTTTTTGTTTAATAATTAAAAAGAGGGATATAATGCGGCTCATCCCCCATTGTCCTACTATGAATAGAAACTGATAAATATCCAATTCATCTTCTTCAATTCCGTAAGAAAATGAATAATAAGTTGCAAACTTTTATTCAACTCAAAACATCTCAAAATTCAATCTAAACATGTTTCTCTTCAAAATATAAAAACCTACAAAGAGGAGTGGAAGCTAGACACAGATGTCCTAAATAAATCTCGTTCAAAAAAGAAAAAGAATCCTTTCAGAAGAAAAACGAAAAAGAAAAAAATGTATACCAAAAATGACAGAGAAAACAACACAACATGTTTTCAAACATTTTTTTTTCCGATAAAAAAAAAAAAAAAAAAACCAAGCTAAATCGAAAAGGTATGAAAAGAATTGAGAAACCTGGAGAACAAATTTACGAGTGTTTGTAATAAAACCACAATATACAGTGTATATGTGATGAGATATATATGTACCTCCACTTCCATCCGGTTTCGCAGTTGTGTACTTCTTCCTCCTCCCTACTGGATTTCTCTCCATTTTTATTTTGGTCAAAAAAAGGAAAAAAACAAAAAAAACAAAACAAATTCACGGGACAGCGACAACGGCAGAATAATGATTTCCAGGAACAGACAAAATTTCAGTTGGGAAATATGAAACAGCGACAGTAGGAGTAGGACCGATTCATCTCATCTCATGGAAACTAAACCAATAATTCTGCTGTCCAAACAAAAACCTGCAGCAGAAATATGAATCGATGATATATATATATATATATATGCGAAGAAATAAATCAACAGAGGAACGAACAAACAACAGGATGTCTGTTTACTCGCTCAATTAATGCGTGAATTGAAGGAGTAGAACTGCGCTCAACTCAACTGCTTTATTATTGATTTGTCTATGCATATGTATATATATACACATATGTGTAGAGAGAGAGAGAGAGAGAAGAGAGAGGGGGGGGGGGGGGGAGGGAGGTGGTGAAAGAGAATAGGATGTAATAGAATAGAAGAGAACGGAATAGAATAGAAGAGCGGCAGTGGATTAGAGAGAGACTGACCAATGAGGGGGTGGGGCCCACGTGCTAATTATTAAATACTATTCATTAGAGGGATGAATATATATACATATATGTGTATATATATTGCCTGTGGGTGCGGGTGCGGGTGCGGGTGCGGAGAAGAAGAAGAAGAAGAGTAGCAGAGAATGAATGAAGAGGGTGGCGTTCCGTTTTGTATCTGTATCTGTATCTGTATCTGTATCTGTATCTGTATTTGTGGTGATCGATGACTGAGGTCGCGAATGAGCTTAAGGTGTTTGGTTTGGCGATGGAACCGAGGGAGGCTGCTTCCTTCCTTGCTAATGCTTCCACTGTTTTAATTACTTGCCCGCCCGGCATAAGCAATGGGTTGGTATTTTTGGTGTGATTATTCGTGGACTTTTGATCTTGAATTTTGGTTTTAGTCATAAAAATTTCGAATTAAAATAATAATAATTTGATACTTCCTCCGTCTCAAATATTATGTTCACGTTGCCGTTTCTATCCGTCCACGTACCATGTTACTTTCCTTTGTAAAAAATGATTACACATTTTAATCTCATTTTAAATTTTGTAGCATACACAGTATCTGGGACAGAAGAAGTATTATATAAATATGTATTAATTTAATAATTTAGATATAAAATTAAATTTTAATTTAATATAATAAATAAAAAATAAATATTTTATTTGATATTTTTAAAAAATATATATGTATAGAATAGTCAAATCAAAACAAAAATTGTACATATAAACTTATTTAAAATTAAATTTCACTAAAAGGAAATATTCAAATTGAAAATATTACTAGTTAGAAAATATAAACAAACACAGCTTATGAAAAGATCCATGGTGTAATTAAATTACACCCATATACTTTATATAGAAAAATATATTATTGAATAGTATAAAAAATTTTAAAAATATCTTATGCATATAATTATGCTGGTAATATTTAAAAATCTGTAGGTCTGTTTATATATCTATATTACATATATACTCACATTGGAATCACAAATAACTACAGTTTCTTACCACGTATTAATATGTAATGTTAAATAAGATTGTGTGCATATTATTACATAACACCATATTATTTATTCTTTTTTAAATGGGATAATTTATCATATAATTTTAATTTTATAAAAATTATAAAAAATAAAAATTGATCAATTATTTATTTATAAAAATTATTTTAAATATTTATATTTTTATTTTTATAAAACTTACATAATTTTTGTCTATATTTACAATTAAACATCAATTTTGAAAAAAAAAATATTTTGAGCATATTTTAATTTAATCAAAAGAATTTTAAGCAATAAGTAAAATGCGAAATATTTTATACATTTTTACTTAAATACAACGAAGTCTATATAATTTACTTTAAATAAGTTTTATAAATTTTATAAAATACTAAAGGTAATAAATTGAAAATGATATACTACGAGTGTTGAAATAAGTAATTTAAATATGAAGTGAATATAACCTGAATAAGAGAGATAAAATATATTCTTTTTGCCAAAATAAATATATATTTCTTCAAGAAAAATTAATATATAACACACATTTAATATTTTTATATTATCTATATCATTCTTTATATCTATATAAAAAAATATTCACTCAAATTATTTCATACCACAAATACACTCACAATAATTATAATAATAAAATAGTAGAAACAATAATTATAATAGGTGCTCTTAGAAGTTAAATTAAATTTTTAGGTTTTGTATGTATTTTAGTAAAGTGGTTTTCTTTTTCTTTAATTGGGTGGGTGGATTTAATGGGTATAGGTTAATTTGGGTTGATTTTATGTATATATATATACATATATATGTACATTATAAGAATAAAAATTTAGAGATCTGAAAATAATATTTTATTAAAAATAAAATGAGAATGAATTTAAAATTTTAGATAAAAATAAAAATATATATATATAATAGAAAATTAAAAATAAAATTGGAGAAGCGTATCAAATTGTCAAGCAATTTCGAGTATGATTCTATCTATATTTTAATGATATAGAGATACGTAGGGTGTGTTTGTTTGGGGGTTTGGATTTTGGATTGGGATTTGAATAGTAAAAATTTTGAATTTGAATAGTTGTATGATGTGATATAAATAGGGTTTGATGTGATGTTTTGAATGTAAAATTGATTTTTAGTATAATATAAAAAATAAAAAATAGGTGTTTGATGTGATATTTTTGGGGGGAAAAAATTGGATGAATAGTAGAAATCCTCCAAAATCCTTCAAACAAACACACCCGTAATACATTTCATACACCTCGGTTGGATGTAAAGTGGCATCCTAGTTTATAATTCTTCTAGACTGAATTAGAATTATGATCACATTCAATCCATACAACCAGAGGCGGAATCACACCGGGATGACAGGGGGCTAATTTTTTAAATTTCAAAACGATCATCATCTATTTGTTATTTAATAATTTTATTAATGGAATTATCATATTTCAAAAATCTTACAAAATATCAAACTACAGTGACAACTGCATATTAAATTAATAAATAGTAAAAACATTTATTAAAAAAAATAGCTCTTAAAAATATTATCTCCTGTGTATTTGGTTGAGAATTTTTTGAAAATTTTTCTTTTTTATAATTATTATTTATTACTTTTTTGTTCATATTTATTTTTATAGCATCAAACAATTATTATGATATAATTTTTTTATTCAAAATTTAAATTAAAAATTTTAATTTTCACATAAATACTCTATCAATTTTTAACAATTTTTTAATTTGTTTATTATTTTTTATATTATATGTTATAAAATAAAAAACAAAAACTTAAGGGGGTGGGATGGGGCGAGGGAGCCCCCATGCCCCCACATAGCCCCTGCATACAAATCCAATTCGATGATTAAATATTAATCAATCTAATAAAATATTATAATAATTCAACAGAAAAGAAGCTTTAATAGCAATGGTTAGAAATGAATAGGAATTAAATCCAATCTAAGATTTATCATGTTAAAATAACTCAAATGAGAAAATAAGTATAATATGATCTATGATAGTATTGGATCCCAATTGTTAAATTGATTGAAGAGATTGTTTTTTTTTTTCAAGCTTTAGATACAATTCTCCTTAAAAAAATAAAAATAATAATAAATTTCCTCTAATGTTTTTATTTTTATTTTTATTTTTGTTATGACGACATATATAAATTTGGAATCAAAACACTATCTATTATAATTAAGTATATTTTATCGGTAGGACCGAGCCAACTTAATACTAATATGATATTGTCTGCTTTGGGTTGAGCCTCATACGAAATTTTCTTTTTTTGGGATATTCTCCAATTTTCTTTACAATTTCCAATGTGAGACTTGAATTTGCACCCCAACAATCCTCCATCGAACCAAGGATCAATGGATCTTCCCTGCTCACCTTGTACCGCCTATCACAAAGGGACCCGCTGCCTGACCATCTCAATCGGGACCAACCCAACACCGCCAAGAAACTTTCGACACAAGGCTCATCTGCAGGTCATGAGGGCGAGCCCACCACCGCAACCAATGTCCAATGCCACCCAATCCACTTCACCATCAAACCGGGCTCTGATATCACTTGTAGGGGACTGAGCCAACTCAATACTAGTATAATATTGTCCGCTTTGGGCTGAACCCGCACTGATTTGTTTTTGGATATTTTCCAAAATGCCTCATACTAGTAGAGTTGATTTAGGACTTAGGTGTAAAATTTTCTTTACAATTTCTGGGACTTAAGTTTGCACCCCAATATTATCATTTCCATAATTATAATTACTTATAATATATTATTGATTTATTATTAATTTTTGCACATAGAGAATCTGTGCCTACTAAATGTATTTTAAGGAAAAAAAAATAAAAAATCAATAGATCAATTTTTTAAAAAAATTTATGGTGTGTTTCTTTCGATGGGTTTGAAAAAAATTTGGTTTGGATTCGATATGAAAATAATGTTTGATGGGATATTTTGTGAGAAAAAAATATATATTTTTTTAAAAAAAATACCGAGTTTAAATAGTAAAATTTGGCAAAATTATGCTAAAAAAACACACCCTTAATTAAAGTGATATTCTAAATAATTTATATTTACCTTATAATTAATTTTTTAATTCAACACTACTATCTATTTTTATTTCTTCATGTGCGTGGAGGATCCATATGCATAGCATCCAACTAATCTATTTTCATTCTTGCACTTCATCATTTCTAAAATGGGTGGATAAAATAAAATTGTATTCGAATCGAAATGAATACTACGGCATTTGATTCAATATTTGTGAAACTAATTGCCAATTAATTTGATTTGCGATTCATTTCAAATTTTAAATTATATACGTATTTGATTCGAAACATTTTTCATATTGTACAATTCGATTCAATTTTTTAAAACACAAAATTTAACAATATAATTCAAATGCTTGATTCAAACTTCAAAATGTTTTTATCATATTCGATTCGATTCTTAATTATTCAATTCAAAATTTTGTAATTAAATTTTTTAAGAATAATCTCTCTGTCTGGACTAATTATGTGAATATAAAGACTAAAAAATACTCCCTCCGTCCCCCATACCGTGTCAGCTACACTGTAAACACGGTATTTTAAGAGAAGTGTAATTAGTAGATAATTAATAACGTATTAGTGAAAATAATTATTCTATAATATAAATAATTATAAATTAAGATTAAAATAACTAATTAGTTTAATTAAAATTTTAAAAAAATAAAATTAAAATGTTTAAAATGAGACTAAAGTGTATAATCATTTTCAAAAAAGAAAAGTGACATGGTACGTGGGATAGACAGAAACGGCAACATGGACATGGTATAGATGGAGTCATATTTTTAATTTAAAAATAGACAAATAAAAAATAAAGTGAAAATATTATATAAAAAAATCAAATAATAAATAATGAAGTAATGAAATAAAAAAAAAAGAGTAACAATTTAATTATTATATATTTAAGTATAAATAATAAAATTATGTGCGGATAAAATTGTTTATTATAAATTAATTACACATCAATTTAATTGAAAAAAAAAATTATCCCAAACAAACGAAATATTAAGATAGTTTTATAGAAAAAAAAATATAGATATACTTGGTTTGTTTGTTTAATGTTTTGATTTGAAAATTTTATTTTGATGTAAAGTATAGAATTATGTGAATAATATAAAAAATAATATTTTATATTAAATGGTAACTTTTGTAAAAGACTGAAAAAAAAGAGTGTGAACAAACCAACTATTTATCAAAATTTTTATATTGACACAACTTATAACAAAATATAATAGCATTCTATAGTTGTATTAAATAATTAATCATATTTAAAATTTGATTATTAAACTAACCTTAAATTATGAGTTTAATTATAAATGGTCTTACATACAGGTTACTAAAGTTTATTTTTAGCAATGGCTGGAGGACGTGACAGGTGTCCTGAGTAGGCGGAGGTTTGAACCAATGACCTCGCAGTCACAAATCTAACTCCACACCACCAGGCCATTCCTTACGGGCACAAGTTGGATTTGTGACTGAAATGTTGCCCGATCCTGGAACCCTAGGATGATGTTGCCAAACCCTGGCTCTCAAATAACGATGGTGTATTCTGATTTTTTTTAGTGTAGATTTAGTAACTCGTATGTGAGAATATTTATAATTAAAAAAATAAACCGTCCATCACGATTTTTCTGCTACTTCTCACATATATATTGAATGTGATAGACTTATCTTATTTATTGTGAATCGATGTTGTATATCATCCTCGGACCAATAGATATAGACATTATAGATCACTTGCGCGTCTTTCTTGATCACTGTTTCTGCATATGACTTGATTTCTCATGAGAAATAATGAATTAAATATATACATACATTATGTATCTTGTATGTATGTCATGGTCACATTTATGCATATTTATTATTAATTATACATAATTCATGGAATAAGATTGAAGTGCCAGAGATATTAATGCACGTGGATTAATGCATGTTTTATGAGAGATATATACACGCGTGAGGGCATATTTGTCTACATAATTATTATTTAATAATTTTGGTGAAGTTTGCTATTGATATTGGATTTGCCCTATTGTTAAAACCGCAGGCAATTTTATTTTATTTTATTCTTCTTTTGGCAATTCGTAATCGATTTATTTGCTCCAATTTTCATTGTGAGTTAAATGTTGCACTCATCTTAATCGATTTGTTAGTTTGATTAAATTTATGTCAATTAGAATAATACATCTCTTAAATTATGTCAATGTGTGCAGATGTGAGATTATTATTGTTGCTTCTAATTGACTCAATTTCTATCTTTTACATTTGGACCAATTATTGAATCAGATATGTCGTGAGCATTCGGCATTATTAATTAATATGTGATTCATTTATGTAATTCAATAGAAGACTATAGCCAAGCACTGGAATGATATTTGTTATGCAACGTGCATTTAGTAATTTTTGGACTATTTGATTATTTTGATGAGTTCATAAATTAATTGTTATTGTTATAATTTTCATATGTACTGGACATACATAGTTTATTTGAAGGTGAATTTTAATTAGCAATAAAGAGTATAATATATTTTATAAATGGGTTGAAACAGTAATGTTGCCATAGCAGCCTCTGCTGTGTAAATCGGTTTATTTTATATGTTAGAAGGTTGTGTATGTAGTTTATAAGGCTGCTGATTGACCCAAAGGCAAGTCAGCGATTAAGTAGTTACATGCATGTTTAATGACATTGAATGTGGTGATGATAATTTGGTTATTTGTGTGTGAACAATAGTTTTGTCCAAAGATGGAGTATTGTTCGACACAATACTTTATTGTCAACTTTCAATTGTCAAAACAAATTTATCACTGGCGAGTCAGTAATTTGTCCAAAGACAATTGCTGATGTTGCTCGATGACTTGTAATAAGATTGTTAATTTATTTTATAAATTCACATACAGAGGACTCAATAGCTTATAGACATGTGTACTTCAGATTGCATATTCATGATGTTTGTGATTTATTTTAAATTTTATTTAATTGGGGAATAGCCACAATATCCTCGATTAACTAAACATTTATTCATGATTTATTTGAAATCACATTAATAAACATCGATTGTAATTATCATATACAATGTGATGAGGTCTACCCACAGGAGTCTTGTTATGTTTATATGAGTGATTAGGATAAAATATCGAGTTGTATTTCTTAATCTACCCACAGGAATTAAGAAAAGAAACACAATTTGATAGTTTTATTGTAAAGTTTTTGTTTGAATCTAATTGAGTAAAAACTTTAGTCCACAAGCAAGTCTTATGTTTTTAGATTCATGTCTTAACATGTTTACATTGGTAGAACATATAATTTATTTGTCTCGTTTATTGATGAGCATGTATATTTAATTTTGGAGCGTTTAATCTTATAAATTTATCTGACATTAAGTGTGATGTCCTCGAATTGACTGGTGTTAATTACAAAATATGGAAGGAAAGGATCCTCATTCATTTAGGTTGGATGGGCATTGATTATGCCAATCATTTAGTTCTCCACCATGAGATTCACGGGTGTGAGGGGTGTGCGCGAGCACATAATGCGGATACGGGACATTATCCTACAACACACATAAAGATAAATGGTCCATCAATTAGTTGATAACCATGTGTGTTCAAGAGGATGAAAGACTATTAATGGAGGAATGTGAGAAAATTTAGTCCGTAAGCTTAATAAATCTATATATGGATTGAAGCAAGCCTCCCGCCAATGGTATTTAAAATTTCATGATGTTATCTCTTCATTCGGCTTTGAGGAAAACGTCATGGATCACTGTATATACCAAAAGGTTAGTGGGAGTCGTATTTGCTTCCTTGTGTTGTACTTGGATGATATTTTGCTTGTAACTAATGATAAAGGGATGTTATATGAGGTACCTTCAAGGTACGAAGGACTTCATGCTCATGTATAAACAAACTGATGTCTTGGAAGTGATTGGCTACTCCGATCCGGACTACGCTGGCTGCATTGACACTCGGAAATCTACGTCGGGTTATGTGTTCATGTTGGCTGGTGGAGCTATCTCTTGGAGAAGTGCAAAGCAGTCTATCACTGCTACTTCCACTATGAAGGCTGAGTTTGTTTCATGTTTCGAGGCTAGCTCGCATAGTGTATGGTTGAAGAGTTTCATATCCGAGCTTAGAGTCGTTGACTCTATTTCTAGACCGATCAAGTTGTACTGTGACAACTCTGCTGCGGTGTTTATGGCTAAAAACAATAAGAGTAGGAGTCGAAGTAAACACATCGATATCAAGTATTTAACCTTAAGATAACGTGTCAAGAAAAATAAAATGGTGATTGAACACGTTAGTACATAGTTGATGCTTGCTGATCCCTTGACTAAAAGCATGCCACTAAAGAATTTGAGGGATCATGTAGCAAGTATGAAACTTGATTCTACAATGTAGTTTATTTGTGCACATTGTTATTTGAGACTCTTATTCAGTTTTATGTTTTCTCGCTTTATTGTGTACATATTTTTTTATTATTGAAAAAACTCGTTTATGTTTAACCCGGAATAAATATATGATTTATTCATTAAGTTGTAAATTTAGTTTGAGATGCTTGACATATCGTGATACATGGAAAGTAACATTCGTTTATAGAAGACCTACCGTCATGATTCGTACATAAAGTTTCTCATTATGTTGTGATGGTTTGAGTGGGCCAAGTGGGAGAATGTTAGTTCAATTAATTAATTAATCATATTTAAATTTTGATTATTTTTGAATTGTCTTATATAATTAAACTAATTTTAAATTGTGGCCCACTTTTCTCCCATTAAGTCTATCACATTTAAAATATACGTGAGAAGTGGCAGAAAAATCGTGATGGGCGGTTTTTTTTAATTATAAATACTCTCACATACGGGTTACTAAATCTACTCTAAAAAAAATCAGAATACACCATCGCTATTTGAGAGCCAGAGTTTGGCAATATCATCATAGGTTCCAGGATCGGGCAACATCTTCACAGGGTTCCAAAGTTTGGCAACATCTCCGCGAGAATTCCAGGGTTTGGCAACACCATCTTCCCACGATTCAATCTACTAAGAAGAAG
Source organism: Andrographis paniculata (assembly GCF_009805555.1). Lineage (NCBI taxonomy): Eukaryota > Viridiplantae > Streptophyta > Magnoliopsida > Lamiales > Acanthaceae > Andrographis > Andrographis paniculata. The sequence continues at coordinate 80,299 of NW_026137605.1, forward strand.
ATCTCAAGAACAAATTTAATTTTTAGCAATGGCCGAAAGTTTGTTAATTATTATATTCACTTCCGTTAACATATTTGATTATATGTTTAACATTTTGTATACTTAAATACATATATATCTCGTAAAAATGATACTATTTTTTTTTTTAATAATTGTCTCAAATTCTAAACACAAAATCGGTCAAAGAACACACATCAAGAGTTTATGATTTAATAATGAGGAAAAACATAAAAATAAAAATAGATCTATTATTACAGTGGGCCTTCAGCCAAATTTCAAGGCCCAATATGTTTTGGGCTGAAGTCCACGTATAAAAATGACCGAGCGTCTCCTCTCTCCCCGAGTCTTCAGAAACCCTAGCCGGCAGTTCAGGTTTCTTCCTCTTCTCCCTCTCGGCGTCAATTTTTTTTTTTTTCTTTTTGTTTTTAGGGTTTTGCGTATAATTGTATGGAATGTAAGACCCAAAGTTTGGTTATATTTTTAGGTCAGGATTCTCAAGAGTGTAGGGAGTGCTCCACTTCGAGATGGCTCCAGCCAAAGGTGCGCGCTCTGCGATTAGCAGTTTTGAATTCTGAGTTCCTCGATAGATGCTTTTGCCTTCTTCTTTTTTCCCCTTGTTTTTAGTTCCCTGCTTTGATATTAATTAAGTTTCTATGAGTAATCCGTTCGAAATTAGTTGCGATATTCAGTTTCTGATTTGCTAAAATGAACAGAATTTCGTAACACGATCGTTAGATTGCTTTGGAGCTGAGAATCTAATGGTTTTGAGATGCTAGCTATCGCTCAGTTATTTGGTTTGGGGAATAGGATAGACGAGCATGCAGGAATACCCTCGCATATTATTGACTGAACCTATGTGATGGGGGTAATGTTTCTTTGGCCTTGCAACTACCTAATTGTTCAGGCGGTGTAGAACGACTTTGCATCATATACCTCATGATTACGTGTTGGCATTTCCCCGGAGAGTTGTACAATGATATGCTGTCTATACTATATGTTGTGATATTGGTTAAATTAACTCCATACGAACTTAAGGAATTCGGAATCAGTACATCACCATAGGACTCGTTGTTGAAAGCATTTATTTCTAAATGTCAATGATGTGGATGCATGTATAGGTAACCGTATACAGTTGCTATAGACACAAATGCCTGGCTGTTGGTCATCAAAAGACTGCTCTTTTAACCATTCTATGTCCAATCTTGTTTTGCTGAACTTGACGTGCATAATTATCTTGTGCTTTTCTAGCTGATCCCGCCAAGAAGTTGGACTCAAAGGCTCAGGCTTTGAAGACAGCCAAGGCTGTAAAATCTGGTGCTGCGACCATTAAGAGGAAGACTAAGAAGATCTGCACAAAAGTTACTTTCCACCGACCAAGGACATTGAAGAAGGATAGAAATCCCAAGTACCCACGGATCAGTGCACCTCCTCGCAACAAACTTGATCATTACCAGATTCTCAAGTACCCTCTCACCACTGAGTCTGCCATGAAGAAAATAGAAGACAACAACACCCTAGTTTTCATAGTGGACATTCGCGCTGACAAGAAGAAGATCAAGGATTCTGTGAAGAAAATGTACGACATCCAAAGCAAGAAGGTTAACACCCTTCTTAGGTATGGATTCTCCTCTTGTCCAAATTCGATTAGCTCACGTTGGCAAATGTTTATTTTGTGTTCCCTCTTTACCCCACCTCAGGCCAGATGGTACGAAGAAGGCTTATGTTAGGTTGACGCCCGACTACGATGCATTGGATGTTGCCAACAAAATTGGGATTATCTGAGCAGTGACTCCCTCTCCTGATTTCTATCTATTTATGTATGTCTTGAAAGGGCATTGGATTGTTCAAGTTTCTTTTGTGAACTTGTATCCATCTGGTTTGGAATTCACTCAAATTTTGCCTGTTATGAGATCCAATTTTGCGAGGTTTTGTGAAAAATATATTGCAAGTTCCTTGATTTTTGTTTTCTTATTAGTGATAGGTTGGTTTATTTGTAGAAATTATTCTCAGGCAGGTAATTTGATGTCAATAATATTATTTGATAATATGAATGTGTTTGGTTTGTATTTGGTTTTGTGTTTTGCGTTTGTGTTTAATGCTAAGGAAAGGGAATTGTTTTAAGAGAGTAGCACATTGCCCAACAAAAAATATAGATAGCACATAGTTTAAAATAATACAATACAGCACATGTTGGCCGTTTCATAAGGGGTAATACTCCCTCGTTACGATTAAGAAAATTTGATTATAGTTAATTAGTGTAATTAGATAATGTAATATATGTGATAAAATATTATTTTAATTATTTTAATCTGATGAAATATTGAAATAAAAGTTTGAAATATAATTTTATCTTATTTTATTTTATTTAAATTTAATATTTTATTTATTGAAATTATTTTATTTTAAAAAAATATTATTATATTAATTGTAAATTATGTGATTAGATAAACAAAAAAATTTAATTGTAATAATTTAAATACAAATAACAGCCATAATACTAAAATTTTTAATATAAATAAAATATCAAATTTTTCGAATTTGATTGTTGGTAGGGATAGTTTGATATTACATACCAAAATTTATAAAGCATATTTTATATATTACTGAATTTATAGATGAAAAAATACTGAATTACAGAACGTACTAAAAAATACCGAAAATGTCAAATTTCAGTATACAGAATTTTTTTTTTGTATGGTATCGATATTTTTTTTAATATACCAAAAAAATCGGTGTGGTATACAATATGGTTCGGTATTATATGAATACAATATTGAGTCATTTCTAATCGAATTACATGTATGGTATCATAATATAATATTTTACGCTGAAATATAAAAATTATAAATAATTTTACAATTTTAAAAATATATTAAAAAATTAATTATTCTAGTATCAATATACTAAATTATTGATATAGACCAATATATCATATACTAAAATATCAAACTATATTGATAATTTCGGTATATATTATATCAATAATGCCAAAAGTATATTCAATTATCATACTGAAAATGTTCGGTTGGTATCATATCATATAAAAATTTACGATACACAATAATTTTGACACTTTAGTATTTTTCCATACGGTACTGCATTATTTGAGCAAATTGATATTTTTCGCTCTTAATAATAGTGATAAATGAATTTATTTAATGAAATATAAAAATCAAATTCTAAATCAAATCTCATTATTAACGTAAAAATATCAAATCAAATATTTTTTTATATTATATTAAAAATTAATTAAAAAATTTAGACATCGCATAAATACTTATTTATATCATATTGAATATTTATTAATTTTTATTATTCAAAATTTCAACCCTACTTTTAAATTTACAATAAAACAAACAATAAAAATTAGATGTATTAGTAATTGAATAAAATATAGTTAAATTTGTAATTGTAACTAGTATTTACTAATTATTACTATATTATGAAATGTGACTAATTTCGTTGGACGACCAAAAAAGAAAAAATAGACTAATTTCATGGGACGGAAGGAGTATAATTATAGTGTGCGACATTGATATACAGTTCATACATATTATTGTGCTATATTAAGACATTAGTATATGTTATGCTCAAATTAACAGTAGATGCTATGAATATATATATACTAGGCGTGGAATTATCAAATTTAAATATAATTATGACATTATTTTTATCTAATTTTATAAAAATTTATATATAGATATCTTCAGTTAAAAAATATATGACATAATAATCTAATATATTTATATTTTATTATTCCATTTCTTTTATAATTTTTTTTTCTTTTTGTATTTTGTTGTATTTAATTTTTTATTTTATATGCGTGAAAACTATATCGATATAAATATTCATTCAACTAATATTTTTTAACAATATCAGTCGTTAACATTCACTCTAAAAATTCATATTTTCCCTTTTTTTCTAAATAATAATTTAAAAATAATTTCTAATACAGTATATAATAATAAACTAATTATAATATATAATATAATTAATAAAAGTATTGAGTAAATAAAATAAAATCATTTTTATCAAATTAATATTAACTTACTAAGTCTACAATTGAAAATGTCAACAACAATGATCTAAACTTTTTTTATTTGAAACTAAATTTAAAAGTTAAATTATATATAAATTTTTTAAATTTAAAACAAACCATTTAAAAATTTGAAATGGACTAAAACTATTTAAAATTATTCAAATATATAATTAAATGTGATACACATGATATATATATATATATAAATCTATTAAACCATAAATAAAAATAAAATAAAAAACATTATATTTGTTTGTAAAAATTATATCAAGTCTATTTCATTAATATATTTAAAATACTAAAATAATCTAAATAATATTTAACATATTTAAATATCTCTTATAAATAAAACAATATCATATTATATACATTTAAAATTTTCATGAAATTCATAAATGCAGGATAAATTAAAAATAAAATTAAAAATAAAACTTTATAAATTGAAATTATTTCAAACTGAAATTATTTTAAATGGCATTAGTAAGTATTAGGAAAAATAATTATAATTTAATAAAAATAATTATAAATTAAAATTAAAATTAAAATTAAAATGACTAAATATTTTAATTAAAATAAATTTAAATTAATTAAAAAGTATAATTATATTAAAAAAACAAAAATGACAAACACAAAAATAAAAATATGAAACAAATTAATTGGAAATGAGAAAATAATAGACAAAAAATATATATATATATATATATACCAAAACCAAAACCAAAAAAAAAAAAAAAAATCACAACAAAATGTCCAATAGTTTTAAATTATTGGCTACTAATAGTAATCCCTCCATTCAGGCTAGAGTGTCCGGAAATTTTAGAAGTGATATAATTAGTAAATAATTAAAAATATATTAGTAAAAATAATTATTATATAATAAAAATAATTTTTGAATTAAGATTAAAATAACTTACTAATATAATTAAAATTTAAAAATTATAAATTAAAAAAATTAAAATGTATAATTATTTTTAAAAAGAAAAAGAAAAATAGAACTGAGAAAAATGGGGTGTATTCAATTGGAATTTCAATGGATTTTAAAAAGTCTATGGATTTATCTAGATCTAGAAAATTCACGGAGTCTATGTTGAGTTTGATAGATTTTAGTAATTGATTTACATGAGTTTTTTACATATTTGATTGAATTCTTTATGAATTTATATGAATTTCGTGGGGATTGTAGAAAAATCATTTTATGGATATATATAATTATATAAATTTATATCAAACAAAAATTTTATAAATATAATATATTTATAATTAAAGTTACTTATATATTATTAAAACACAAATTTTATAAATGTAATATATTTATAGTTAAAGTTATTACATATTATTATATTTTTATAAAATAAAATTTAATATTAATTATTAATAAAGTTAGAATTGTAACATATGATAATACTACTATATTTTATATTGATATTTTAAATTTTATAATTTTAGTATTATATTACTACTTCCGTCTACACTCTAGACACGATATTTTAGGAGGAGTGTAATTAATAGATAATTAAAAATATATTAGTGAAAATAATTATCTTATAATATAAATAATTATAAATTAAAATTAAAATAACTAATTAGTTTAATTAAAATTTTTTTAAAAAAATTAAAAAGTTTAAAATGAGATTAAAGTGTGTAATCATTTTCCAAAAAAGAAAATGACATGGTATGTGGGACGGAAATAAATAGCAACGTGAGCATGGTACGTGGGACGGAGAGAGTATTATTTAATATATCAAATTAATTTTATATTTATTTATTAGTTATTATTATTTATATAAATATTTTACATAAAAAAATTAAATACGTATACAAATAGAATAAAAAACATAATTTATGATTTTTAAAAAAATATTAAAATAAATAAATATAAATTAATAGTTCAACGAAAAATATATATTAAAATATTATTCTATTGTCATCGGAATGACAATATACTATATTCGATAATTGAAAAACGAGAATGATACCAGAATAATAATATATTATATTCGATAATTGAAAAACGAGAATGACACCAAAATGAGAATATATTATATTAAATAATTGGAAAAGGAGAATGACACCGGAATAACAATATATTATATTCGATAACTGAAAAAGAAGAATAACACCGAAATGATAATATATTATATTCGATAATTGAAAAGAAAAAACGACGGTAATACATATTTATTATGATAATAATATTTTTTAAAATTATATTTATAATATAAAACTATATATTAAAAAAATTGATAATAATTCGCTAATATATTTTAAATTTTAATTATTATTTTTATTAAAATTTATAATAATATTAATAAATACTTCCTCCGTCCATTTTTTATTGTCCTGAAGTATATTTACACGGTTTTTTAGATGATTGTCTTTTTGTTATGAATGGACAAATTTGCCCTTAAGTGTATAGTAGAGATTAAAAGTAATAAATGAATAAAGGGTAAAAATGTAAAATTTGTGTTTAAAAAAAGAAATAAGAATATAGTTGTTGGACGTCCAAATAAGAAAGTAGAACTCCGTCCCAAAAATATACTCTTAATTGGGTTGGACACGAGATTTAAGGAATATTGATATTATATTGGTAGTTGGTAAAAAATATAGATAAAAGATTTTTTTGCCTTTGTGGGTGTATTAATGTAAAAAGTAGTGGCAATTGTGTAATAAAAATGAAAAAACAGGGGTAGTTTTATGGTGATATGGTTATTTATGGAAATAAGACTATTGTTTTGAAACGAACAAAAATGATAAACAAAACTATTATTGTATTAGGACGAATGAAGTATTCTTTATAACTTATACAACAACAACAACAATAATTACCTCGAAATTTTGAAAGAATTTTAAAAATTTATATTGAATATCTCCAAATTTTAAAAATTAATTAAATACCTCCAAATTTTAAAAAACTTTTGGAAGTCTTATCGAATACACCTTAATTAATTTTAAGAGTCTACACCTCCTAAAAAGAGGTAAATAAGAGGATGGTTAGGATTGCAGTGTACAGACAACTCAGCAGTGCAGTGATCCTGCTGTATTAGAGCAATTGCAGCAACCCAAATAAAGAGTGACTTCCTTTGTTTCAGAGGACGTCGTATAAATTAAACATATACAATGGCTTTTTCCTGGACGACGGACCAAAATTTTCTTTTTCTTTCTTCTTTTCTTTCTCTTTTTTCTTTTCTTTATTCCGCGTCACCGTCTCTTCCTCTTCTTCCACCAATATCTCTGTTCGTCTGCGCCAAAGCTTCTCCAATCTCTTTCAAACTCGAATTTTTTCTTCTTCCACCAAGTTCTCTGTACGTCTGCGCCAAAGTTTCTCCAATCTCTTTCAAATTCGAATTCTCCAATCTCTTTCAAACTCGAATTTTTTCTAGCTAAGCTTGCGGATCGTCGTTTTTGTCGATAAATTTTCAACAATTTTATTTTATATTTTGGCTTTGATTGAATCTTAGTTGCATTGCTTTGACAAATTGAGGATGTTGGGGCCTCAAAGCCAGGGCTTTGATTTGAACAAACAGTTTCGCTGTCAAAGCTAGGGCTTTAGTTCGAATAAATCCACAATCAAGTTCATAATTGAAGAGAATGTTGAACCTTATCTCTATATCCTTTTTTATTTTATCAACAATAAAACCTCTCTTGTTTATCCCACACGAGCTAGCTGATTGAAGAAGAAGAGAAGCAAATACTGAAACCCAAATGGGAGAGAAAAATACTGAATAAGCGATTTTTTTTTGTTTTTTTTTTTGTAGGATTTTGGAAGAAGAGGAAATAGCGTGATGTGATGTGAGATAAAATAATTTTTTTTCCTCCCTCTCCTTAGTTTTAAAATAAGATAAGGCTGTTGGATGAATTTAATAAAATACTCCGTGACAACTAATTCATGGGCATTGAGAGGTAGACATTAAGAGGCAAAATTGCCACTGCAATTGCTCTTAGTGCCACATTATTGTTTCTAGCCGACGGACGGAGGTCAGCCCGCTCTCAGTCCAAGTCACACTAATCTAACAGATCACTAATAAATACTACCTTGCCAAGAAATATGAAACAAACCCATGCTAATAAATTAGTATCCTCTAACGATCTTCACTCCACAAACCCACATAAATTATTATTATTATTTAAAAAAAAGACAATAAAAATAAAAGAAATGCATTATTGCATAGAGGATGAATTTATTACCTCATCTCTTCATTAAATTGAAGAACTGTGGGCGGGGCGAGGAGGAGGAGGAGGAGGCGAAGAAGAATCATCTGTGGCGGCGGCAGCAGCAGCAGTGTTGACTACTTTCTTGGCCTTGTGGTGGTCCATCTTCCTCATCTCCATCAATCCCTTGAGAAATGCGTCCACAATTTGTTTCTGGGATTCCAACAGCATTTGGTTTCGCTTCATCTCCATCTCCATCCTCACCACCTCCATTTCCCTCGCCATTTCCATCTTTGCTTTCTCCACCTTCACGAACCCTTCTCCCAGCATTTTGATCGACGCAACCATCTCTTCCACGCCATCATCCCTACCCCTCTTCTTCAACCCTGCTGAATCCGCAACACTAGTAGGGTTGCTCATCCCCCCCGCCCCCGCCCACAAGTTGGATCGCAATTTTGTTCTGTCGCTGTTGGCGGTCGGGAACCTGACCCAATACTCATGGTTTGGATTCACCCTACTGTCGATGGGATTGAATTTCTCAAAGTTGTTCACCGTTAGACGTGGAGGGAGCATTTCAGGCGCCTGATGAATCCCGGCTCCGACTTCATCCAGGCTCCTCACGATTTTGTTGCCAATTATTTTGGGCTTGGGCTTGGGCTTCAATTGAGGTTGTGGAATCCCATTCACCAGAGGTGGTTCTTCTTCTTCCTTGTTTACGTACAGCGAGTATTCACCCGGAAGATGGGTCGCAGTCGCAGTCGCAGAATTGAATCTCTTATTAGATTTGACAAAGCTGTGGCCGTTAAATCCTGAATCTGGAATCGCATCGGCGCCGTAACCTTGCTTGACCTTCAATTTGAGTATATTCTGGTCGAGGAAGGATTGCAAACGAGATCCATCATCGTCGGGGTGGTTTAGGACGTGCGTGGTTCCGTTCTCCATGGCTTCCATATTCTCGAAGAAAAACCAGGAGGAGAAGTAACGACCGACGGCAGGGGCAGGGGCAGGGAAGGAGAGAGCGCGCTGCTTCTCAGCTCGGTATCTCTGGCGGAGTTTCTCCATCTTGTGGCGGCACTGAGCGGAGGTTTTGGCAGGGGAGGCGGCGGGGCAGCAGTTAGCAACTGCGGCGGCTACAGCGTCCCAATCTGGCGTGCGGAGGTAACCACGGCGGAGGGAGTACCAACGCTGGCGGTATGCGTCGATGAGAGCTAAGGTCTCCTCTTGCGTCCAGCACGGGGGTGGAAATCTCCGCCGCGGAGCTTTCCCCACGGTGTCGGCGACGGCAACGGCAACGGCGTCATCGGCATCGGCCGTAGGAAGGGACGACATAAGGAAGGAAGGAAAGGACGGCGGCGCCGGAAGCTAGAGAAGTTTGGATCGACGCCAGAACCGAGGGCAAAAACAATCAAAATAAGAAGCAGCAGAGGTAGGACTAGGGAAAGACGACGAGATCGGAGTGAGTTTAAAATCCACCGGGTGCAGCAGCAGCAGCAGGTGGTGGTACTGTGCTAGTGGTAGCGGTAGGTAATCAATTCATCGGCGGTGGTGCAAAATGGAGAGAGAGAGAGAGAGAGGGAAAGGGGAAGAAGCATTATTGATAGATAGGGGAGGCGTGGGGGTGGGGGCGGGGGCGCAGAGGTCATACGGCGCATGATAGATGGGGAGCAGCGAGGGGGAGGTAGTAGGGTGGGTGTGGTGGTGGTTGGCATGATATACTCCATACGATAAGATTGCAGCAGGAAATATGGGCGGTGGGGTGGGGTGGGGTGGGGCGAGGTGTGGTGGGTGGAAGTGGAGGTGAAGGCGTAGTGGACGCATTGAAGATTCAGCGGCAGCATAGCAGCTGTAGTAGGAGTGGTGGAGAGAGAGAAGGTGGGTGGTGGTGATGGCGATGATGCTACCCGCCCCTATCTCCTATCCTACCCTACCCTACTCTAGCCTCCCCTCCATACGCAAGCAAGCAACTGGTGCTGGTGCCGCTGTCTGCTGCTGCGGTGAGTGAGTGAACCCCACCCCACCTCACCTCTACTGCTGCTGCCAGTCAGTCTACCGCCACCGCTCTCCGCGGTTAATCCATAAGATTATTGTTACTATTATTAATATTATTATGTACTACTACTTCTATAACGTTAAGTTTTAAAAAATAGTGCTATCATATCATTAAATAGGGAGGGAGTAGTGCGTAAATTCATTTCATTTTAATCAACAATATATGTCAGAAAGAAGTATAATTTAATAATGTTAACCTAACTAAACAATGAGCGGTAGCAGCATGTATTATGTAGTACTATTATTTATAATGTGTTTTTTCAACCAAACTTACTTTCAACACGCCATCTGTGTGAGTGGCGCAGGCAGCGCAGCACGCCACCACCTCCTCCTCCTTGGCCATTCATTCATTCGTTAAAGTGTCTGTATTCGTCTTTTGCACCACCACCACCAGTACCACCAGAACAGAACATAATTGACATATATAGCCCAGCCCATCACGATCCACCCACCGCCACTCTTAATTCATATGATACACAGCAGCAACCGCAACCGCAGTAGCATGTTGGTGATGTGGTCCGCCCCGCTACCTATCCCTATCCCTATCTCCATAAGCAGACATATAGGGGACTTGGGGCCAATTCCTCTCCCAAAGCCCCGAAAAATATCTTATTTTTTTATTATTATTTAAAATAAATAAAATTTATATAAATATATTATTTTGCCTTTTCTAAAATTTAAATTCATTATTTTATTTTATTTTTTAATTTAATATTATTATATACTTTGTTATTATTTTTTAAATATTAATTTATATTTTTTAAAATAAAAAATACTATTCATATAAACCTAATAAATTAATATTAAAATTTATTAAAAATAACACTCATTTTACTTAAAATATTTAAAATATTGTAAATCTTATCGGAGACAGAGGAAATAGTATTATATTGTGTTTCACCCCATGATATCCCATATTTATTCATTTAGACACTATTTAAACAAAAGGCCTTTTTTTTCTTTAGAATTTTGAAATTTTAAAAATAATAAAAATTAATATTTAATATAATATTTTATTATAAAATATATAGTTAATGTGATTTTTCTTAATTAAATAATATTAAAATTTTCAAAATTGTTTGTAGGCATAGACCAATTTTCTCCTTTGACTCTGTTATTTGAATTACAAAAAGTATTTTTAAAATAATATACTTTCTTCGTTGACAAATTAATGACCTACATTTTTGTATAAAATATCCAATAATTATTTTTATATTTTTTAATATATAAATTTTATTTTTTTATTCTTAATTTATTTATTATTTTAAATTTTTATTTTACAATAAAAGATAAATTTGTCGATTTATAACAAAAAATAATTATCTAAGAAAAACGGTATAAATATACTATAGAATAAAAGAGATTGGACGATGGAGTAAATCCTCGTGTTAACTCAAACATATAGGTGGCAAACTTAAAGAAAAGTTACACTTTCTCCATTTCAAACATCATGCAACATTTGTGTTTGGTACGAAAATTTAGGTGGAGAGTATTAAGTATGGTAATTTGAGATAATTTGAATATTAAGTGATGTGATTGGAGAAAGAAATGATTATTTGTTTTTTTATTTGAATGATGTGATGGGATAAAGTCAAGTGTATATTAATATATGTATAAAAATATTATTAATTATGTCTAAATTTGAAAATATTGTAGTGATTTTGAGAAAAAAAAAAAAAAAAGAAATATTATAGTACTACATTGCAAGTTCTGTTACCTCCCTCTCCCTTGCAAAGAGCGAAAAGAATAATACTCCCACTGTCCCACGTATCATGTCCACGTTGTCGTTTCTGTCCGTCCCACATACCATGTCACTTTTCTTTTTTGAAAAATGATTATATACTTTAATCTCATTTTAAAATTTTTAATTTATTTTTTTAATTTTAATTAAACTAATTAGTTATCCTAATCTTAATTTATAATTATTTATATTATAGGATAATTATTTTCACTAATACATTCTTAATTATTTACTAATTACACCTCTTCTAAAATACCATGTCTACAGTGTAGCAGACACCGTATATGGGACGAAGGGAGGAATAATAATATCAAATCCTTATAAATCAAGCGGTAAGACATCTCTCATTTGAAAGTGGTCCTAGGTGCGTGAATGTGTTTTCAAGATATTTTAGGATAAATTCTTTAACAACAATAAAAGTTTTTTAGCATTAAATCCCATTTTGAAATTGGTTTATTCTGCAGCAGCAAATGCTAGTTCCAATATGGTTCCGACGAAGCCAATTTACTAATTAATAAGGCTGAGGCTAACGAAGGTACTAGTGTGAAGAAATTCAAGCCCCGAGCTCGGGCCGTAGTTATGCGATATGCTTGAACATTAAACTATTGTAGAGAATTTCTCAATTTTAAAAATTTTTATTGAAAAGACCATATTATATCTTGTAGTTTGTAATTTGAAATAATTATTATTGAGCTCTAATTTTATTTTTTTAAATGTATAATTAGGAACTTTTGAAAAAGACATATATTAACAAACAATGTTATTTATTTTAAAAATTAGTTATTTTTTCGTTGTGAATTTTCATTATAACTTCCCAAAGTATAGATATAATTAAACGATAGATTAAAATTTGATTTTTACAATCGATAAAGAAGTAATGAACATACATTCAACTGTTAATATTGTTAAATGTTTCAGAGGTGATCAAGGTAAAGTGAATCAAATGAAATAATACAACTAACTTGTATCGAAGTCAAGCATTCATATGCCAAGATTAAATGAGATTTTAAAACAAAACCGAAGCAATAAAAAGAAAACAAGCATAAACTTCGAAAGAATATAATAGAATTAGATAGATTTGTAGTATGCAAGAAAAATATGAGACTTACATATGATCATACTTCTTAAGAAAATATATTTTTAATTCAAACATAATTTGGTGATGATAGAATCCTCCATTGACAGAACACATGCTACACAAATGGCAAAAAATCTTCCGCATGATGAAAATGAGCACCTGTTTGACGAGCAAAATAATGGAATACATAAGCAATCAAACATGACTATCTGACTATAAAGAAGAGAAAGAAAAATAAATAAATAAAATCTAATCAGTTATACACAATACAATTTTTTGAAACCTAATAATTAGGATATATGACTATCTATAATTTTCTGAAAAGTAGAAACTAATTCACATTGAAAATCATGATCCATTAATGAAACTAATTATATTGGCAAAAGAGCAAAAATATCAAACAACTTCACATATCTACGAAGAATAGCATGCATGTGAAACTGTTAAGCAGCAATTCTGTGCCACAAGAGTTGTGCTTGCATTTTTTTTGTAACATGTTTCCATATTCTAAGATTCGTCCTGTAATCCGCAACCCGTGCAGGAGGAGCTGCCGCCGATAAAAGAATGCAACACACAAGTATGCTAGTAAAATTGCGAGGCCCATAGTTGAAGTATTAAAGTCACATGCTTGAAAAACATTCATTATAAAAATGGTATGTTGAAATTAACTTTTAAAAAAAAATAAAAAAATGTCAAAATAGAATCTCAACAGTTAAAAAAATATAGTACAGTAGGTGGGTTAAATACACTGCACAGATAGGATGAGTTGTAGTTATGATAGATGCATGTGGTGCAATTCTCTTCCACGGTGTACTGCTACACATAAATTCATAAATATAAAATTATTACAATATAATTAAAAGAAACAAAGAATCACTGCTGTGCTAAAAAGTATACATATAAAAAAACAATGAAATATATAGTCCACTGTAAAAGATTCGTATTGAAAAGAGTGAGCGAGGAGTAAAACTGAAAAATAGAACACAAACTTACTGGGGGAGAAGGGAATCCAAAAATGGGTGCGTGTAAACCAAACTGACTCATTCACTCACTCTCACTGACCGTACAGCAACCAACCAACCAACCAAAATGAAGGAATATCTATCCATCTATCTACCAATCTATATCTACGTCTATGTCTATGTCTCTGTCTATATATCTATATCTATTTATCTTCCTTCCTAGCCGACATGAGAGAGCCAGCGTCAATCAATCGTCAACCAAATTCACATGCCATCCCCATCCCATCCACCTCTGCATGTTTTTACTTGCATTTCGAACAGGATCAACTCCAAGCAAGCAGTATGTTGCATCTCTGCTGCTGCTGCTTTTGTTAATAGAGAAAAAGCCAACAAACAAACAAAACGAGTCCATTTGTTTCATTGCTCTTCAATTGTGTGCACCTCCCTTCCCAGCAAGTTTGTCCCCTTGAACATCGTTAGCTGGTAGTCACGAGTGTACTTCAGCATCTGCTCCCCCAAACAATTCATTGATGTCAGACACAATCAGGAAATTCACACACATATTAAAGGAAACATGGTTAATTGTGAATCAAATTCTTTACAAGATACAACCAGACTTGCTTGTCCGTTGTTCTCCTCATCCACATGACATATACACACAAAAAAAAAAGGTCCGACTTACCTGCTCATGGCTCATCTTTGCAAACCCTAGCTTATTCATCCACATAGATTCAGCTTCCTCGGCAGCAGGGAGTGCCAGGTGTTTCACACCCAAGGATGACAGAAACCACTCTATGCAGGAAAACAGCACCCGAAAGTAGCCCTGCATTCAAGACAATATACTGAGATGAGACAACAAAGAAAACGATAAGTAGAACAAGCTCTAGAACTTGGCCACTTATTACATTTCCTTGGTAATTTCTACCGGTGGCCACCAACGGAATTTCAGCAATCTCTTGCCCAAAAATCCTGAGAAGAGCAGCTGATACAACAATGGACCTGCATACAGACAATAAAATCTGTGTTTAAATTTTACTCAGGAAATGAATGCAGATCTGAAAAGACAATTAAAGAATTAGCTCATCATGCCAAATTTTTAGGTGACTTACCTTACAATTAAAACAACAGTGTACATCCCACTAAATTCTTGCCCCGAGATGTTCCTCCTGCCACAGAAGTTGGGAATGATACTAAAATTGTGAGATGACAAAATCGTAGGAAATCTATAATGCAGGTCATGAGCACATGAAGGCAAAACAGGTAATAGAATCATTATAACTGAGGAATTTCATATACTCACTCCGTCCCAGATAAATTGTCCGGGTTACTTTAAAGTAAAATATAATTAATAAGTAATTAAGAAGTATATTAGTAAAAATTATTGTTATATAATAAAAATTTATATAATTATAAATTAAGATTAAAATAACTAAATAATTTTATTAAAATTTAAAATATAATTAAAATGTATAATTATATTTTCAAAAAAAAAAAAAAAAAAAGACAAATTATGTTAACAGACAAAAATGAAAAATATAGACAATTTAGACAGATATAGTATTATATTATTCTGATTTGGTATATAACACATTTTTACACTGTATGACAGTATTCTGTGCATCTAATTCCTAATTACTTGTCATGAGAGTAAAATCACAATCTATAAATCATCACTCAACCAGCCTGAAGAAATCACTCCCTTTATAATAAATGACTCACAAAATTGATCTCTGATGTCTGAAATATTCTATTTGATAAATAGGTCTAATCAACTACCCTATTTCAATTTAGAAAGAGCTACTATATTTCATAGGAAATGAGAATGCTCTTACCCATACACCATGACTGGGATAAGATCCCGACCTGATGAGGCAATTATAGGATCAAAGCACTCCTGAGAAAACATTAAAAAACAAAGGCCAACTTAACTACAGATGAATAAGATCATATAAACAATACACACAGGCAGATATAGAACAGGGCAGAATCATTAAATTCCAGTACATGCATGTTCAAGATATTTTGCCAAAAAAACATGATAAAAAAATCAAAGTGCTAAGAGAAGTAATCATCCAACAAGGGTATCAATGGATATGAAAATTGTCTACCATATGAAAGCTTCACTGAACATTAGGAAAGTAACTTAAACTTCATTTCCTACTGCAAGAAATCATGATTTCATCACAGACATAACTTCAAACCCTGAAAAACTTATGCAGGCCTTGTACATCTGGATTCTGGAGAATGCAAATAATCTAAAGATAGTGCATACATGCCAACAAATATATCCCAATATATCACAGCATTGCAATAGCGAAAGTAGAAGTGTGATTATCATATAGAAACAAGAGCTTACGCGAAAAATTTGTGCAGCTCGAGAAAGTAGCTTCAAATGCCCCATGAAGCGTTTTTTCCCATTAACAACACACCATTCAATCTCATTCTTCGACTCCCCATTCAAACCCATAGTAGGATTCCTTTTATATAGTATAGCTGATGCTGATGAAGGAATTGCCTCAGGAGCACTGCTAGACTTATTCTGGAGTATCTCAAAAATCTTGTAGCACTCGACACAGCAAAACCACTTATCGCCAGGAAGTTCCTGTAACAACATTTTGAACATAGATATTATGGAAAAGCCAACATAAACTCAAACTATGGTTGTAGAGAACATCAGAGACTTACTTTCAGATCACACATTCCAGATTCACGTAGACAACCAACATGATATTCCTTCTCACACTACACCAAAAGGAATGGTGTCAAACAAAAATCACAGAAACAAAATGCAAAAAGATGAATAGAAGCATTAGTGACATGAAATTCAAATAATAGATAAGCGGCCAATAATACTTGATCACATATAATCACTGTCCGGTCACCAAATTTAGCAGGACTGAAATCCTGTGACCTGCAAATTGCAAAATATGAAAATTATTTAAATGTATACTTAAAAATATAAACACACTCTTGCCTGCTGTGAGTTCTTAATCACAATGAAAATTACCCAGAAATCTTGCATTAAATGAACAAACCATCCAAAATCTATTTGCTATCATGTTAGAAGCTCACCTTGTTAGAAGGGTGGAAAGAGAGTAATGTACGTACAGAAACATTTATGGGACATAAAAGGATAATTATTTAGAAATTTATATCAAGCTGAAGCTCACTCTTTCAGATAGAGATAAATAGAACAATCAATGTACAAAGAACACTTAAAACAAATAAGGTTTAATTCTTCAGAATATTGCGCATTAAATTATGTCAATAAGAGGAAATGCAGAGGAGCAAACAAACTCATTCAACTTATCATTTTAACATAGATAGATAGAGATGGAGAGAGAGAGAGAGAGAGAGATTCCATTATTGAGAAAATAAATCAACATAAAATGAATATCTTTCATACTTGAGAAAATGAATAAATTACTGGTCAATCTAAAGGAAAAGAAGTGATGGGCATATCACACCCAATTTATTCAAGAGTAACCAAATAAAACTTAATCAGGAAACAAAAATGAACAGTAGGTTGTTTGGCACACCTGCAGATAATGCAACCTCCTGCTACAAATTGTGGTGTTTTGCCATCTTTTTTTAATCTAAGGATAATAGATCTTGACTTTCCAGATGCTTTTCCATCAGAACCAGTTTTTTCTTTGCAGTACGGGCAAATCCAATCATCGGCAGCAGTATATTCTTCATCCAAACAAGCTGCAATAGTAACCATGTTCATCAATCAAAATGCAATATAATTTCCAACTACAAACCAGCCTGATCCAATGTAGCTAGTCACCATGTAAGAGAAGGTAAAACATGCCGTGCATGCATGTAGCTCCTAACAATCATTCAATTTTGCACAAATAAGTAGATGGGAAATTGAAAACGTGAAACAGAAATTGCAATTGATAATACTCCCTCCGTCCCATAATAAAATATTCATTTTTTCCATTTTAGTCCGTCCCATAACAAAGTATCCATTTTTCCATTTTAGTCCGTCCCATAACAAAATATCTATTTCCTTTTCTAATAACTGTACTTTTTACCTAACATTACAAATACCCTTACAACTTACAATATATTACACAAATGTCATTAATTTTATATCACATACTAATAAGGTTATTTTAGTCATTTCTACTTTATTCTTGCTATATCTCAATATAATACTAATATTTCTAAAACTACGTGCAAAAAGCAAATGGATACTTAGTTTCGGGACGAAGTGAGTAAAATACAAAGTGAAATTGACCAATCCACTACTCTTGTGAAAATGTAAAATCCAAGAAAAAACTTCTAGGTTAGTGGGAAGAGAAGGATTTGGAAAAATAAAAAGTAACCTACCTGCATGAAAAGCCCGAGGACAGCCTGTGCACAATTTAAGTTCACCTCCATCTCCACAAAAAGCACACATATCATCACTGCCAATGGAGTCAAGAGTTTGTCCGTTGGCTAGCATCAATGCTACATCATGCAGTGAATACCCACTTGAAGTGTATATATGCCGATACCTGCAAACGAAACAAATATGATATTAGTTGGAGTCAACGAAATATAATGTGAACTCTAGTCTCCAAGAAGATACTCACGGTTGACGTTTCACAGCCCATCCAGCATGAGCCTCAAACTGGGAAGGACTTACCTGTAGAAAGGTAAAATTAACATAAATGGTTGGGAAGTTTGTATGAGACAGGAAAGAGAAATATAAATGCAGAATTTCCTGCTTTCACCACACAACTTGTGACAGAAAACATCATGTTCATATAGATGCCTGTACCTCTGTATTACAACAACTACAGACTATACCATTTCCCTGCTTGTATCCCCCAAGAATCCTCTGTGAAGAGACAAATATTAGCCAAAATTTCACAATGGAAATTCCTTAAGATGAGACCTACGTTCACCACACAATGAAAACAACCTTTCCCTTAGAATAATATGCTAGGCTGGTACCATCAGGTAATCCATTTGGCATGAACAGTACTTTGTGCAAATCATTGTCCCTGCCAGATAGAAGCATAAGATCACCAAAAGAAAAACAAACGAATAACAAAAGCAACAAGATAAAAGATCTATAATGGTAGATAACTTGCCTTTTTTTGTTGCCACCTGCTGCTGCTTTTTTGTGTCCCAAAAATGAACTAGACAAACTGGCCTTCTGTCTGCATTGCAAAAACATAATGAGAAACTCCAGATAACATCACATTTGCTTGAAGAAAGAAGAAAAACATACTTCTTAGCTGGACGCTTCTGTTCTGCAGGCACCTTCAAATAGCTCCCCTGATGAGAGGGATTTGGGTGAGAACAAAGAGATGAAGGAGGGCTTGAGCTGTCTTCAGAATGATTACTGGGATATCTAAAAGTAACCCATAAAAACTCAGAACAACAATGATAAATCCAAAGACTCGGCAAGCTCATTCAAAAGAAGAAAAAAGGAAGTTGGATTGATATGACATTGCAACATAAAATTACAAATACTGTATTGAACAGTCTATCTGACTTTAGAAGTTGCATCATTTGGATTTTCTTATAATATCTCATTGAAAACTTTTAAGTAAATAATCTGGCAGGTAGTGTTTTCCAACACTCTTTCCAGTAAGTATTAGCAGATACCAGGGTGGTGCAGACACAAATGGGCATTATTATCATAATACCTGGTGCTACAGTCGAACATGCCAAAGCACTTGCTTTGACTTGAACCATCTAAGAAGGCTCCATCGTTACCATATGGGAGATTGGCTGCACAATTCAACAAATTTTTGTAAACCAAAATGGTCTGGGTATATTCAAAATCACTTATTTATATGTAGGAGGCAGTAAGCTAGGAAACATATCATGTATAGATGCTTAACATCATGCCACTTCTTTTACTATATTACTACACTTCCAAAATCAATTGTTCCGCTGTGGTCGAACAACCAGCATTATGCCTGTTAGATTATGTTAAATAATTGTGTCACATAAAAGCGTAAGCTTGTAGATACACATCCTTTATTTATATTTTACAGAAGTCAACCGACATGCCTCCTCACGTGCAGTATATGCCATCATACGAATCGTGCACGTGAACAACAATGAATAATGACATGGTGGGACTCGAATATAAGGCCTATGGCTCTAATACTATATTAAATGATGTTAAATGACTATCTCACCAAGAAGCTTAAGCTTGTAAAGATATATATCATTCATTTATTTATATTTTACGGGAGTCAACCGACAGTGTCTCAGGTCTCTATGCCATCTCTATCTACAAAAATGTTTTCGATCTAAAAATGAGTTAGACAAGAAATAACACCCACTTCCTCAATTCAATGGTTGCAGATTGCCTAATCAATATACATGTCCTCTCTACAGTCTTGTAGAGAATACTGGTTGCCTGGAAAGGATAGGTACAACTACCAAAAGAAATTTCTTACGTCGGAAAGTGGGCACACTTTTTGTCACCCACCATCAACATCAATACAACCAGAAGGGCAAAAAACAACCATACTGACATCTTTACCTTTCCAGGCCTGCAAATTCTCCTCATGGACAGAAGAACCTGCCACAGCTCTTATCACACTATCCCAGGTGCTTGGAGTAGCAGTCCTCATTTTTTCAATTATGCTACAAATAGGCTTTCCATTCTCTAAATACACATGATTATTTGGATGCCTAGTCTTGGTACCAGCATGAAGCTCAAAGTCATGTGCACTAACAATCTGCATTGGTTAGATATGCATTACAATACAAAAGATGCAATTGTCTGACAAGATTAAACAGTTCAACCTGTAAACGTACTTTAGAGAAGTTGCATAGAGAACAACCACACAAGTAGCTGCAACCCTTGACAATTCCAGGAATCTCTTTCTGGTAACCAAGAAATCAAATTTAGTAACAGATGAAGATATACTAACAATGACTACAGCTCAGTGATAAATCTAACAAACATTACATAGTACCTCTCCTGACAAGGAAATATACGTAACCCTGGCTCCTTCCAAAATTCCTGTGGACAACAGCTTTTTGACATTTGCAGGGTAATAATCTGGCATTGCTTTGCTAGCCATAGAAAGACTTTGTGTTCCATGAAGATCAATCCCATCCGCGCTTAAATTTATTTCTGCATCCGAAAAGGATCACATCATGATTGATAAAACCATTACTAGTTAGAGGTTTACCAATGGAGGGAGATAAGTGATTATCATCAAAGTAATTGTGAAGCTCACCACTACTCAAGGGTTTGACAGCCACAGATAGGGCACAGTCGTAATCCTCCTTCCGCTTCCTAAACTTAAAAGTTATCTTCCTAATGCCAGTGGGCCTAACATGCTTTGGAATTTCAAGAACCACACAAGCTGTGGACACTGATTCTGCTGTACACTTCTTGTGCACTTCCTCATCAGCAAATAAACTTCTATAACAAGCAGATGTGACCTCTCCACAGCAACCTTGATCACTTCCATGGACATCAGGTGGCTGGCTACTGATGGTCATGCTCGAGGAAACATGCTTTGGGGGCAGATTTGGGTTTGAAACCTCTGAGTAGATATCATCATTGGAGGCCTCTCTCACTTCATGTTTAGGACAAGGCTCCGAAGCATCAACTTTTTCTTCTTTAATATCTTTCCCAATGGTAAATGGCCCCAAGTTACTAACTTCCATTGGTTCAAGAGCATGGCTTTCAACACATGGTTTTATTTCACTGTCACCTATGACTTCCTTTTCCTTCACCTCTGCATCATTCAGCGCTTTCTCAACTAAAATGTTAACACACGGATCTTCCCCAACACCATTGTTCAAGCTTTTGGACAAGGGCTCCACCTTTTCATTGACAAAAACTTGTTCAGCATAGGTCTGAGGTTGTAGCTTTGAAGAGTTTCCAATTTCTTTCACTTGAACTTCAGAGCAAAGGTCTAATTCACCTGTGGCATCCTTCACAGGATTTTCTACCAGAGAATGCAGCGCACCACCATTTGCTACTTCCTCTGTCCAAATGTCAGCAATATGGGCTACTCCCTTGCCATCCGTATCATTGTCCATCGGCTGCATTGATGTAGAAGCCTCTAAACCTTCCATACTATCACCAACATTGGATTCTGCACAAGGTCTAATTTCCACATTAAACAGTTCCGTGCCTAACTCCTTTGCACAAAACTCAGCTTCTCCACAATCCTCTATCATATATTCGCCACACTTAGATTGAATGCTAACTTGGCTATCAATTTCCATTATGCTATTGTGCAAACAATCCGCCCAAAATGCACGAAGCTGTCTTCTCCTCCCTATCCACAAAGGCCACCACGCAAAATCAATAAAAATATAAATTAAACAGTAGCACGTACTCCACCCCACCAAATTAAAGTTTAGCAAAACTATTCAGAGATTCTACTCTAGTTTTTCCATAACCTAAAAGCACTAATCCATTATGCTCCACCTTTTATTCAAAAAGCAGCATAAAGTTTCTCAAACTTGACAATCCAGAACCCAACCAGCAAGAATTCCAGGTATCATGCAAATGTCCCATAAATTTCATTTTACAGAAAATAACCGAGACCCAGTGAGGATAGGCAGCCAGGCTCAATCCATACGCAATTCCCCCAATCCCTCCTCAACCCAATTTCTGAGCTGAAATAAAATTTAATGTATTCAATTAAACCCACCTTCAATCCATTAAACCTGAAATCGGTTTGGCAATCCAATCCTCCATCAGAAAACAAACACGCACAGATCTAGTGCATAAATTGTCAATTCACACAAAAACGTCCAATTTTCCAAGCAACTGGGCGTACAGTAGTGAGAAGAAAACAGATCTAATCTAAGAAATGGGGAAAAAGGGCAAACGCAATATTAGGGTTTAATTTTTCGGTTAAACGAAAGGAGCGGCAACGGACGAAACTGAAAAGTTGGATTCGCGGTTACACGATACAACCACACACACATACATACATCCAGCCAGTTAGAATTTTCTTTTTCTCTTATTATTAATA
Organism: Andrographis paniculata; assembly: GCF_009805555.1. Classification (NCBI taxonomy): domain Eukaryota; kingdom Viridiplantae; phylum Streptophyta; class Magnoliopsida; order Lamiales; family Acanthaceae; genus Andrographis; species Andrographis paniculata. The sequence continues at coordinate 103,283 of NW_026137605.1, forward strand.
ATATCAAGAAAGATTAATTCGAAGGGGAGAAAAATACATATATTAGTATTACTATTATTTATTATTTTAACGTTTCTTCCGTTGGAAGTTTAGATAGAAACAAAGTCGTGTTTGTGATTTGGAAATGAAGCCGAGAAATGTTGGAATTAATGAGTATGGCGTGGACACGTTTTTGCATTACGTAATGGGCCAAGTCCACGTTGCCTGTGCAGTCGCGCCACGTGGTAGGTGAATGGTCCGTCCGTAAAAGCTTCGAGATCTATTCTAGAAAGACGTGTCCGTTCTGCGGTCCGGTCCGGTGCTTTCAATTAGACCTAAAGGCGGACGTTGTTTAGACGTGCATGCATCGGGGATACCATGGAACTGGCCCACCACACGTCTATTGTGCATTTTTATTTAATTTTAATTATAAGTTTAATAATATTTTATAAAAAAAATTATTTATATTATTTTTGAAAAAAAAACTGTAAATAATAAATAATATAAATATTATTTTGAAATTCAATTAAACACACCAGACACAAAAAATTTATTAAATAAATAAGGTGTATAAATATGGAGAGTATATTTTAGTAGTGTTTATTACTTCTTAAAATTAAAACAGAAACAAGTAACGACACAGCGGCATTCAACACTACTACTTGCTATAATACATCATCAGGGGTGGGGTGCCTCTGGGTATTCTATTCGTGGCCATCCGTTTTGGAGAATAAAATCCAGTCCCCACATTATATATATGAACGGTAGAGATTCCTCCGGGAGTTGAGGTCCCGGGACTCCCCCAAGAAACAATCCCAATCATCAAGCGCTCGGAGCGGCATCCCTGGCGACTTTTCGATGCAAGTACCCACCGTACTCTCTCGCATAATCCTTCACGTGACCGGCCGTGTCAGCGAACCGGGATCTCGCGTAATCGACCCGGTCCGAACCGGGCGGGTGGAATCCCCTAAAATACTTGTAAAGCCACAGAACCACCGCCACCGCTGCCACGGCCAACCCTACCAGCGATAAAATCCCAGCGACGGCGACGAAGAGCAGAGCGGCGACGGGGATCCACACTGGGCTGGAGATGAGAATCAACGGTCCGAAAAACACGACACCGAGGACGGCGGCGGCGAGTGTCAGGCCGGTGAGGAGAAGTAAAACGCCGCCGGCGATTACGAGCGTGGCGAGGCCGATGAGCTGGGTCGAGGACGGCGCGTGGTCTCGGAGGTTCTGCAGGAAGGCGGAAGCAGGCCGCCTCGCCGGAAATTGTGGATCGGCCATTATTGTTGAAGTCGTCGGAGGAGATGCGATCGATCGAGATGGCCTGGGCCAGGGCCAGGGCTAGGGCTAGGATTGATGATGTTGCAGTTGCAGAAAATGGTGTGTGTGTGTGTGAGGGCGGTGGGGTGAGGTGACGCGTGTGGCCGTCGATTCCATGCAGGGGAACACGTGGCGGGTACCGACTGAGTTTCGTTCGGGCAAGCGTCTATATTATGCTAAATAAATGGAGTAATTACTAATAATTACTAGTATCCTAACCCCGGCTGGCTGGCTGGCTCCGACGAAACTGAGAATCTATTTATTTATGATCCAGCATAACGCCCACTGTTACTTAGATTTTTAGTGATAATTATTTAAAATAAATTAAAATATTTATATATAAATCTATTTAATTAAAATAAAATAAAATATGTACAATAATTACATATTTATATTTTACTAATTTAGTAGTTCTATTATTTTATGATTTTTTTTATGTGTTTTTACTTATATCTTTACTTCAAATATTAGAAGAAAATACAAATTAATTGCTATAAATGTTAAAAATAAAAAAAATGATTTTTTAATTATAAGTTTATTATTAGTAGCTACGGGAAAAAAAATAAAATTGTAAAAGGAAATAATAATTGATCATATTAACTAAAAGATGTGTTAAAATACATATTAAATTACCTATACTATAATAAGTAAAATTGAAAACTACTTTATAAAATAAAATTAAAATATTATTTTTAAAATTTATTATAGACAATTACGATTTTTAGCTAGCAGAAGAAACAATTTATATAAAAAAATTGTAAAATTTCAACTTATGTTAAATTTCATACAAATTTTAAATTATTTTATTAGATAGTATGATTTACATAATCTATCAAATATTTATTTATAATAAATAAATAAATATTTTGTATAAAATCACTTTAAATATAGTAATATTAATAAACTAATATACAATAGATATATAAAATTATAATATCAACTATCAATATTTATAACTATAAAAATCTATAATTAAAAATGTCAATCATAATTATCTATTTTAAAATTTAAAATAAATGCAAAATTAAATTATATGTAAAAGTATTTTCGTTTAGAAAAGTTATGTAAAATAAAATCGGTCTACAAAATTAAAATTTAAAGATAACCATTTAAAAAATTAAAAATAAACTAAAACTATTTAAAATTATTCAAATATATAATTATTTTATATTATAAAAGGGAGAAATTGAATTCAAATTTTCAATCAATTTTTACAAGGACTGGTAAGGGAATAACTTGGTGCATTCAAAAAGTAATCTTCTTCGACAATATTAGTGAATTTCATGCTTTTATATAAAAAAATAAAAACAATGATAGTAGAATGAAAAAAACAGTAAAAATGTGTATATATAATTAAAAAAAATGGAATATCCACTGACCCAAATTAAGAGAAATAAACTAAAACTAAATTATACGTCCACTAATATATTTAAAATAATTGTGAAAATTAAAAATATATATATAATTCAAAACTTCAAAAAAAAATTGCAAAAATCTAAGAATATTAAGACATTGTACTATAGATATATACTAGCGCGTAAACTCGTGCTATGCATGGAATTATTATATTTAAGTTTAATCGTTATATTATTTTTATCTAATTTTATAAATATTTAAAAGAAATAATATATATCTTCAATTAAAAAATATATATAAACAATACTACTTTATCATCTTAGTATTCTATTTTTTTAAAAAAAAATAAAATTGTCATTTCTTGTATTTTTTTATTAAATTTTCTATTTTATATGCATGAAAGCTATATTATAAACATCCATTCAAATAATATTTTAACTATATGCACAATGATATAAACGATAAGATGAGACAATTTCGGGCCAATCCGAATTTTTCTTATCAGATTGGCCCAGTCCATTTTTTTAAGTGCCGAAGCAAGTTCTATCTATTTTTCTATTATTATATTTAAAATAATTTAATAAAAATTTATTGAACAAATGTGAAAATTGAAATATTTATTTATTAATATATTTATAAAATTATTTACTTTAAAATATATTTAATTTATTAAATCAGACCCAACTTGTTTCATCTGTCATGCCGGGCCAACACGATAAAAAAGAATTACTTTGTAATTGGACGTCCCAAAATAGAAATATGTATACTTTTTACCTAGATAGAGAGGATATAAAAGAAAGCGTTGAGCATATATAATCTTGAGGTAATGAATTTTCGACAAAACTCTTATCTCGGTGGAGGTTTCTAATGCCACTTACCTTTGTTAGGCGTTGATTCTTGTAACGAAGATATCTCCTTATATATAAGATGTACATATATGTAGTTATCCTAAGCTATACTCTTGAGGTAAAGATTAATCTTGGACAAAACTCTTGTTATTTAGCAAGTTTAGAGTTGGTGGGGCTGCACTGCTGCATTCATTACTAACTACTTTGGTGAATTACTTCACTCGTCTAATATTGTAGCTGCGTGTTGTTGTTGGCTGTTGATCCATCTTAATTTCAGAAGGCCAGTCTCACAATCACAAACAGTCTCTTTCCACCCCCGGCCAAAAGCTAAGCTGCTGATCGAACATGCATGCGTGATTAATTGCCAAGGGAAGCTAGGGGATGTGTACTGTACGTACGTAGATGCATGCAACGTAACGGGCAAAACAAGTAAGGGAGAAGAATAAGAATAATCTTATGGCTGATTTGAACAACAAGAACCCAACGGAATTAAATTAAGGTTTGGGAGATCTGGCAATTTGATTTGATTTTATTTGGGAATGAAAAAGTTGATTGACGACGACGAGTCTCTCTTTTATCTTTTAATAAATTAAATTAAATAAATTTTATTTATTAAATGAGAGGGACCATTTATTATTTGTTTAATTGAACCGTTGTATGCTTCTTCGTTTTCAGTTAAGCTATCGTCGTATACACAATCTTCTGGATACATACATACATACATGTATTTTAGAAGCCTTTTCTGCTGACCACCATCGTATTGTGCTGCTCTTAGTAGGGTGAAGAAATATTGTATCTCTATCCTTAATTAATTCTCATATATATTCGAAAATTGTGGCAAACAACAGTTGCAGTCGACGAGGTACAAGTACAGTAGTGATCAAGGACCAAACACAGAGGCCCACAAAGTCAAACACTCAAAAAGTCAACACCTACATAACTGACCGACCGACGGCAATGACGGAGTGACTACTACTCGTCACCGCCAGCTTGTGCATTGCATTTCAATTACTCGTAGAAATCAATTCCACCCAACACAATTTATTTTTTATTTAAAAAAAAAAAAAAATCAATTAAGTGCAAGGAAAATAACAGAGTAGAGAAATTGGATTCTTCAATAAAAATATGGAACGAATTAATCTGGCAGTTGCACATGAGTATGACATGAAGCTTTTGGAATTTTGAAAAATAAATAAAAATAAAAATGAGATGGTAAAAAGTTTATAGTGTGTTTATATAGTTACTAATGACTGTATTCCCATTTTTCCCCTTAAATATTCTATATTTTGTTAAATTTATATATGTAGCTTCGTCACATCAAAATGCACTCACCTTGTAAAACTAGTTTGAAGTTTGTTTATTCAATTAAAATTTTTCCATCCATTTTCTAATTAATATTATAGAAAATACAATACATATTTATGTAAAATAGAATATATATTTTATTTATAAAAGAATCAATCATTCAATAAAAAATTATTATTGCTATGTTTCTCTTCGTTTAATTAAAAAAAAAAAAACCGCTTTCAAATTCAAAACACAATATATATAAACACAAAGTGAATGCATTTGGAGGTGATAGATGTAATAAATAATGTCAAACATATACTCTCTCCCTTCCAACAAATGTATCCCTTTATATTTTTTCTTTTATAGTAAATTAATAATAATATTTTATTGTTTAATAGAAGTATGGAAAATAATTTTTATATTTTTACTTTTTATATTTATGCATATATGTAAGAATTTACGTAAAAATGAAATATATTTTGATATCAAAATATAATTATTTTTACCATAATAAAAAATATAATATAAATAAACATTATATATACAATTATTTCAATTGGGACGGAATGAATGAGTATATATATATATAGAGCATAGTAGAAAATGAGGGTGATCGAGGAATATAGATGAGGTAGCGACTGGTGTTCGTGATTGTGTTGGATATTTTAGGACAGTAAAACTACAATGCTAACAGAACTGAAGCTTTGCATTTGCATTTGCATTTGCAGCGGCCCTCAACGCACATGGCGGGCGGGATAATAATTGTGCGTGCGTGTGCGTGTGCGTGTGCCTGCGTACTATATTTATCGCACATGCCTGCCTGCCACCATCAATATCTATCTATCTATCTATCTCTATATATATATACTCCAAACTTTGCCCATTGACTCACCCTACTATTTTTTATTATTATTGGAGTATTATTCTTTTGATAATGTAACCTATAATCGTTATTACTAGCGAAACTATGCGTGACAAAAACTCATAAGTGTTAGAGTTTGAATCTATGACTGTACTTTTATAACTTAATACTACTATTTTTTTTTTGTTTAATACTATTATTCCTATTATATATTTCATTCGTTACATTTATCATGTCCATATTATCCTTTTTGTCCGTCTCACATTCCATGTCATTTTTTTTTTGGAAAATGATTATATAATTTAATCTCAGTTTAAATTTATATATATTTTTTTAATTTTTAATTAAACTAATTAGTTATCTTAATCTTAATCTATAATTATTTATATTATAGGATAATTATTTTTACTAATACATTTTTAATTATATACTAATTATACTTATCCTAAATTCTCGTGTCTACGGTGACAAGACATCCAACATGGGACGGAGGGAGTATAATGAAAAACTAAATAACCGCGTATCCTTCTATTATGTCTTTAATTTGCATTGGACTCCCTATTTGTTTTTGGACTTCTATAATACTGTATAAAATTCTATACTATGCGAAGTTAAATATCAGTTTATAATTAGTGATTTTTATTTTTTTGGATGTAAAAGTTGAATTTCTTCCTTTTATTTCCAATCATAATAGTGTATAATCTTCACTATTTTATGTATATTTCAGTCTTTCTGTTTATAAAATATTAAATTAAATCCACTACTTAAACCAAAAATCAAAACTTAAAAAAAAAATTAAAAAAAAATAAAAAAAAAAGAAGAAGAAGAAGAAGAAAAAAAAAAACACTAGATAAACACACCTATACATTTTGTTTGTTGTAGACAATATTTTCTTGTTAATATAAAATTGATATGAAATACTCTTTTCGTTTAGAAATAACATTATCTAGAAATTATGTGTACGTTTGTCCTACTGATAATCTCTGAGGATAAATAGGTCCTAAGTTTCCTATACGAGATGAAAAATGAAGCTGTCAAAATATATCTATGTAATTTCGTTTTATTTTGTTGATGTAATTTTTCAACAAAAATAAAGTAAAATTCAAAGATATAGAAAATATCCTTAAACTTGATTAATTAGTGTCTGAGATTAGGAATCTCTAAACACTGTAACGTACAGAAAATAAACTGGAAACTAAAAGACTGAAATTTAAATTGGTGATCCCCAAATCTGGCTTTGCTTTGTTGAAGTTGATTGAAGATGTCTTGCCAAATGATGATTCAAACCTTTAAATATTCTCTGGGAAACCGTACTGAAAACCGTCACCCGAACGGTTACAACGTCTCCTTCCCAACCGTCCTCCAACCCCTTTCATGCTGACACGTGTCCTCAGCAGACCAAAATTATCCTTATATTTCACTCTTTGAACCGACCACAGACCTTCCGCTCTTTTGGCCCGACTTCGTCCTTCGCCCGACCTGCTTCTTCGCCCGACCTCGCTTGGGCCGACCTCCGCATCAGCCGCCCTCCGTCTTCGACCGAAGACCTCCGCATCTGTCCGTACCTCTTCCTTGCCCGACCTTCCTCTTAACAGACCTCCGCGTCTGCCCGACTTCGGTCTGGATTTGGATCAATTCTTGAGATCTTAACTTTCTTCCTTTTCCCGACCTGAAAGCCTCCCGACCTGCGGACTTCCCGTCCTGATGACTTTCCGTCTTGAGGACCTACCGACCTAAAGACCTTCCGTCCTGATGACTTTCCGTCTTGAGGAACTCCCGACCTGAAGACCTTCCGACTTGAGGTCCTTCCGTCTTGAGGACCTACCGACCTGAGATCCTTCCGACCTGAGGTCTTTCCGCCCTGAGGACCTTCCGTCTTGAGGACCTTCCGTCTTGATGACTTTCCGTCTTGAGGAACTCTTTCCTCCCGACCTGAAGACCTTCCGTCTTGGGGACCTACCGACCTGAGATCCTTCCGACCTGAGGTCTTTCCGCCCTGAGGACCTTCCGTCTTGAGGACCTTCCGTCTTGAGGACCTTCCGTCTTGAGGACCTACCGACCTGAGGACCTACCGACCTGAGATCCTTCCGACCTGAGGTCCTTCCGTCTTGAGGACCTTCCGTCTTGAGGACCTTCCGTCTTGATGACCTACCGACCTGAGGACCTACCGACCTGAGGACCCCCCGTCTTGTATTTTCCTTAGAAATAAATCTATTTTCCTTGATTTCCTCACAGTGTCCTTCAGCCAGTTCAATCAACCCTATTGCCAGGCCCATTCTTCTTTTTACCTTGGGCTTTTAACCTAATTCTAAATTTCGTACGTAACAACTTGCCCGCCGCCAAGGGACTTTCAAACGCCATTTAACAATCAATGTTTGGAAGTTCATAAATCACTACCTTCTTGAAACATTCCCTTAGCAACTGCACCAGTTACTGCAATACTCCTGGTTAACTTCCTTCTCCGCAATACAAGCCTTTGTGAATCACAATCCCAAAACACTCTAACTATGGCGAATCAATACATTCCTGCCCTTCCTTTCGACGGAACCCTCCCGGAGGGCCCATTTTCAGCCTCGAAAGTACTAACTCCGACGATCCGTCCATACTGCACTACTCCTGAAGACTCAAATCGGATGAGGGAAGTTTTGGAATCCCGAAATTCCTTGGCTATCAACAATCCTAACTACCAAGCAATTCGCATTCGAGACAGCATCAAAACCCATCTCACAGACCCAAAAGATCCTTACCGCGCTTGGTATCGACGGGTAGCAGAACACTTCGAGGCCCAATGGCGATCTCAAAAAATCGACCAAGCCATACTACTGTCCACCATGCCTATCAACCTGCATGAGAAGGTGCTGTTGGCCATGTCTGCCTTCTGGAATGCGGAAAATGGGACTTTCCTCCTACCATCTGGCCCCTTTGGTCCAACTCTTATGGACGTGGCCATGATCGCGCATCTCCCAGTCGTGGTTGAAGACCCTGTAATGGGAGCCCTAGATGGGCAGGAGCCATCAGAAGACCATCCAGGGTGGTCTTTACAAGGTGTGAAGGAATGGGGTTGGACAAAGTTCGCAACCGACCAGCAAGGGGCTCCAGGGACCCCTGTGACCGACCGGGAGCATACTGCCTTTATCCTTTTTTGGCTTTGTAGGTATGTCATTGTTTCTCCTTCCAAATGTGTTCTTCCTTCTCATCTCGACCTGGCCATTCATATCGCGTCAGGTCGATTCTTTTCCCTTGGCACCCTGTTTTTAGCCAATCTGTTTGAAGGACTTACTAGGGTTAGCCTTCGTCTGACAGATAATGATAATAGAAAATTAGACACTGCCGCATCGGGTCCTTTTTGGTTTTTAGAACTTTGGTTCCGTCTTTACTTCCCCAACGCGTTTAGCTTAGGATCTCCGCCCACTATGCCAACAACTGAAAAACATTTGGGATTAGCCCTTAACCGACTCTGCTCAGGACGCAATAAACTCCAATCTTCCGATCCAATAATAATCGCAGTTTTAACAGATACCCGCAATAACTCTCGATTTTCTATGTATAAAAAGTATGCGGGTTATGCTCCCGACCATTTTTGGCCCTTTCCAGTACCAAACCCGCTTCCGACTCCTGAGCCTTGTCCTCATCCCACCTATCCTTTCGCCTGGGACGTCGCCCTCAAACCCAGGTCTCTTTTTAGTAGCAAGAAACTTGATAAAAAAGGGCAGAAAACTTTTTACACTTTTAACTATGAACCTCAATTCATGGCGCGCCAGTTCGGCTGTTGCCAAGGTATCCCTGGACCCGTCGCGTGTCCCCAAATAATTTTTCAAAGTCCCGACCGACGAGTCCTTCCTAATTCAATCCCTTCTTATATCTCCCAGCTCACCACGTATATAATTTCCAATTCTTATATTCCTTTCCGCTCCAACCCTGAGATTGTAGATACTTTCAATGAATGGTGGTCGGTTGTATGGTCCCTGATATCCCCTGATGAGGGTCGGTTGCTGAACATACTCCTTCCACCCCAAGGATTGGTTCTAGGGGCGGCTAGACATACTAGCACCCAACAACAAACAACCGCCCCGGGAATCGGATCTGGTGGTCCCACGCGCAAAAGAAAAACTTCCCAGCTGCAAACACCCCCGACCTCGGAGACCGACCAGCAAACACTAGCAGACCTTGGAATAAATAGGACGTCAGCAAGGACCCGACCCCGAATTGGTAATGTTTCTTAACACCGGGAACCAATTCACTATATCGTAACTTTGATTTTACTCATTTCATTCCCCAGAACCGACCTTGGTGACACCGACCATGCAACCGACGCCAGCACCAACCGACCATTCAATCGGGCCTTTGGTCCAGACCAATTTGCCAATGAGCAGTCGGGCGGAGGACCCGACGCGGAGGCAAACTCTTCCTCCCGTACCGAGGAGTGGTCGGGCCAGGCCCCCGACCAGGAGACAATCTTTACCAGCCGTGCCTATAGAACCAGTAAGTTCCTTTATCAGCAAGACTTAGGATTCGGATGATCAACCTTAATATATTTAACAACAAACATCTTCATGATTTTTCCACAGACACCTTCACCCATCCCATCAGCAGCAGGGGTCTCTTCTGACAGCGAAGGGACTACTTCCCAGATGGGTCGGCCGCCATACATGGCATCAGACTCATCTATGTCAAAGGAAGAACCAGCCGCCCTCGCCGAAGCTGACCCTCAAAACGACATCCCTGATGCTGCTGATCCCGAAATCGAAGGTGCCCCAGAGATCCTGGCTGCAGTGGCTCTAGATGTAGCCGTCCAACCTGCAGCCGCCCTACCAGCAGCGGCGCTCCCTCTAGCCATCGAATGGCAGGCAGAAGAACCACCTGTGGCAGCCCAACCTCCAGAAATGGAAGAAATGTCTTCATCCGATTCGGAGACTTCTGTGAATTTGGTAAGATTAAACCAATCCATGCCATAACTTTTCTTTCGAAAAACACTAACTGTTTCAAATACTACTTTCCATAGGGACCCAGGTCGGCACCTCAGCGACCATTCGCAGCAGCCGACGAGTCGGCTGCTGTCATACCAGCTGTCTGCCCTACTCGACCGACCTCATTGCTGCCCCCCTCACTGACAGCAGTCCGCCCAGAGGTAACACATATCTTATAAGAATAAATTTGCACCTCTCTTGGAATACTTATTGACATTGTAGGACTTGCAGGGGCCTTCAGACTTAGCTGTCCTATCGACTGTTCCGGTTCCGGCGGAGGCCCGAACCATATTCACTGAGGCCATTAACCATCCCCTGTCAGAATTGAGATCCGACTTATTGGACAAACTCATTCAGACGGTTGGTGGCCTTCTATTTTACACTCCAACGGAATCGCCAGCCGTCCCTATTCTGCATCGGCTGATGGAAAGACTTACAGAGCTCAAAACTGAAGTGTTAGTCATTGGACTCCTGTCAGCCGAAACCCCCCAGCCCAACTTCGATCAAACAACGCTGGAGAATTCTTTGGCTAAGACTCGAGAATCTCTTCAGCAGACTACCGGAAGGCTGGGTGGTCTCCTTAGCACAAAAGCTCTAGTTGATGATGCCATTCAGAAAAAGGAGGCAGAATTGCGGGAGCTGAGGAAAGAACAGTCTACCCTGGATAAGCAAATTATCAATGAACAGCGTCTGCTTGAGAAGTATACCAAAAATGAGGCTGAATTGGATCAAGAGCTGAAAACCCAAGCCCGATCCCAATTCATCATAAGATATCAGACGGCTGCCAATACCAGAAGGCTATCCAGGGATGAAATCAAATGGACCCATATAAAAACTGCCCTAGGGGCATTGTTGTAATACTTTCCCCTTTGTAACAATACTTGACTTAGTAATCCATTTTTTCTTTCTTCTCAAAACAAGGATCACCTTTCAATTCCCAACTTTGTAGGAATCGAAACAAACTCCTTCTTTAAAAGAATATTGTTTCTCACATTTCAAGAAACACATTCCAAGGCATATTTTGAAAAATCAAAACACTTGACGTGTTAACAAACATGGCGAATGACCGACCTTATGTTCCATCAAACAACTGGCAGGGTGTTCTTCAACCCTTCTTTGTGGGTAATCACCCTATTGGAGGTCATGCAGAAGACTTGTTACATATACTCAAGCAACTAGACTTCAAATTCCGATTCTCCCAACGAGGAAGAAGAAACATTCATCGCGTCATCCGCCTGATGGAAAAAGTCATTGAGGGGTATGAACCTCTTCGTGACATCCTCAGCCGCATTCCTGATCTCCATCATCACATGGAAATGATTGAAAATCATGCAGCAACCATACTTCCAGACCTTGGTTGGGATAACATATTTTCCAATCAACGAAAAGTCTTCTCAAGATTGCGTACCATTGTTGACCGTGAACACCAAGCCCTAACAGACATGCAAGCACGTACCCATTAAGATCTAGATGACATGCAAAGCCAATGGGAAAGGTACCGACCAGATTTGGAAGATCTTATTGAAGAAGAACCAGAGCTAATATCCACTCACTGGGATGAAAAGTCTGATTCAGAGGCAGAAAATTTCTCACAACTACACGATGACTAACAGAAATGAACCTTTCCGTAGGTTCGAACCCCACAAATGGGTTCTGAATAATATTTTGTTTCAGGCAGTCTTGTTATCTGAAAAGGCAGGATAATACCTCTTCAGATATTTAGCATTAATACAATCATGTACTCTTCTACCTTCATGATTTACAATAATGAACGCGCCATTTCCAATATCTTTTTGAACAATGTATGGTCCTTCCTAATTCGGTGACCACTTTCCCAATTGATCAGTTTCTTATATGTAGGAAGAATGGTCTTCCAGACTAGGTCTCCTTTTTGGAATGTCCTGTGAAGAACTTTCTTTCCGTAACTCCTTGCTCTGATTTCACTCTGTTTCACACTTCGATCTATTGCATGGAGACGGTTAACATCCAAATCTTCTAACTGCTGCAACATAAGTTGTTGGTATTCCTTTGTAAGATCACTATCAGTAAATTCTGTTCGGCCAGATGATACTCGAATTTCGGCTGGTAAAACAACATCTTGGCCAAACGTAAGTTGGTAAGGTGAGAACCCTGTGGCCGTATTTCTGGTATTTCTATGTGCCCATAAAGCCTGAGACAATAACAAATGCCACTTTCTTGGGTTCCCTTCAACCATCTTCTTTATAATCCCAATGATAATCTTATTTGCTGCTTCCGCCTGTCCATTGGCTTGGGGATAATAAGGTGAAGAATGATGTAACCGAACACCGAATTCTGCCAAGAAATTAGAGAACTTTTCCCCTGTAAAGACCAAGCCTTGGTCGGTTGTTATAGACTGAGGAATACCATATCTGTAAATAATTTGGTTCAAAACGAAGTCTATCACTTCTTTCTGATCCACATTTTTCAAAGCAACTGCTTCTACCCATTTGGTAAAGTAATCAGTCGCGACCAATATGAAACAATGATGTTTCGATGAAGCAGGATGTATCTTACCAATAATATCCATAGCCCATGATTTAAAAGGCCATGGTTTTGCCAAAAATTGCAATTCGGTTACTGGCAAATGGTTTAAGTTTCCATGTCTTTGACATTCCTGACAGCCCTTGGCAAATTGTATGCAATCTTCAAAAATCTTTGGCCAGAAAAACCCCAAACGATGAATGGCCCATCTCATATTCAGACCTGCTCGATGAGCTCCACATATCCCACCATGTACTTCTGTCATCACTTCTAGAGCTTCTTTAGATCCCAAGCATTTCAAAAGTAAACCTTCAAATGATCTCTTGTACAAAATTCCATTTATCAATTGAAAACGTAAAGCCTTCAATCGTGTCGCAATTGAAACACTCGCACCAGGATTCTGTAAATACAGGATAAGCTCTGTTCTCCAATCGGGCACTGTTTCACTGGTATCTTTGTGTCCGACTGTAACTAAGCCGTCGGGCTCCTGCCCGATAGTAACTACGCAGTCGGGCTCCTGTCCATCAGTCTCCTGCCCGACCATAACTTCGCAATCGGGCTCATGTGCGACTATCTCCTGCCCGACCGTAACTTCGCAGTCGGGCTCATGTGCGACTATCTCCTGCCCGACCATAATTTCACAGTCAGGTTCCTGTGCGACCGTCTCTTGCCCGACCATACGGTCACATAATGGGTCCGTCTTTCCTTCTATGCCCGACTTGACCTCCGACCACATATCCTCCAGAATTCCTTTACATGCCCTTTGAGCCAATTCATCAGCACGTTGGTTTTCTTTCCTCGGAATGAACTCAATTATTACTTCTGAGATTTTTGTCAGTAACCGACCCACAATGTCCCTGTATCTGCGCAGATGAGGGTAATTGCAAACATATTGATTGTTTACCTGGTTGACTACTGGTTGAGAATCCCCCTTTATGATTACAGACTGGACCTTCCTGGCAATCAAAGCCTCCAAACCCAAAATTAAAGCTTCATATTCTGCTGAATTATGGGTCATGGCTTCCAATCGTAGTTGTAAGTTGATCTTTTGACCATCAGGTCCTTGCAAAAAGACCCCTGCCCCTGATTTGTTTCCAGAGGTAGAACCATCAAAGAACATCAACCATGTTCTAGTACTTATATAAGACACACATCCGACCTGTAGGGTATTCAAATATGATGAACAACCAAATGGTCGGATGCTGTCACTATGAGAATACCCGACTTGGGAAAACTCTGCTAAGAAGTCGGCTACTGCTTGTCCCTTGACTGCCCTCAAAGGGGAATGTTGAAGATCAAAAGGAGCCAATTTGATGGCCCACTTCATGAGTCTGCCCTTCATAGTAGGTCTCTGTAAAATCAATTTGATGAGATCCACCTTTGATATGACCTCAACTCTTCTGGGCAGCAGATAATGCTCGAGTTTAATACACGCGAAGACCAATGAATAACACATTTTTTCTGGCATAGTGTAATTCAGTTCTGGTCCTGTAAGGGTTTTACTGAGGTAGTAGATTGCCCTTTCTTCCCGTCATCACCATCCTGTGCCAATAAACAGCTAACCACTTCATATGTATTTGCCAAATAAAGTTTGAGTGGCCGACCTTGTTTAGGAGGCATCAAGACTGGAGGGTGAACCAATGCCTGCTTGATAGCATCTAAAGCCATCTGTTGATCTGGACCCCATTCAAAAGCATTTTTTCCAGCCTTCAACAATTTAGTGATGGGTCTGACCTTGCCAGCAGCATTAAAAATGAAACGCCTCAAATAGTTCACCTTACCCAAAAGACTTTGGATTTCTTTAATCGTCTTGGGTGGCCGACTATCAAGAATGGCTTTAGCCTTGTTGGCATCGATTTCAATTCCTCTCTCATGAACTAGAAATCCTAAAAAACTCCCGGCTGATATTCCAAAAGCACATTTGGTTGGATTCATCTTCAACTTGTACTTCTTCATTCTTTCAAATGCCTCTTCAAGATCTCTCAAATGTTCGTCAAAACTGGCAGATTTAACTATAACATCATCAATATAAACTTCCATAGATCTGCCAATTAAATCATGAAAGATTGAATTCATGGCTCTTTGGTAAGTTGCCCCTGCATTCTTTAACCCGAATGGCATGACTGTCCATTCATAAATACCTAAAGCCCCTGGGCACCTGAATGCTGTCTTAGGAATGTCTTCTTCTGCCAGAAATATTTGGTTATAACCTGCATAACCATCCATCAGACTAAGGATTTTATGCCCTGCTGCTGCATCTATCAACATGTCGGCCATAGGCATCACATATTCGTCTTTAGGGGTAGCTAGATTCAAGTCCCTGAAGTCGATGCATATCCTTATCTTACCATTTTTCTTGACCACTGGCACAATGTTAGCCAGCCACTCCGCATAACGGCAAGGCTGAATGAAACCCACTTTGAGAAGTTTTTGGATTTCTTCCTTGATTTGAGGCATCAAATCCGGGCTCATTCGCCTTGGAGGTTGTTTGTAAGGTTTACAACCTTCTTTGATAGGCAATCGATGCTCTATTAAACTTCGTGTCAAACCAGGCATCTCTGAATAATCCCATGCTAAACAATCAATGTTGTTTCTAATAACTTCGAGTATCATTGTTTGTTGCTCTTTAGACAAATAACCACTTAACCTGATCACTTTTGGAACCAATTCGGTTCCTAAATTAAACTCCAATAACGGGTCTTGTGATGAAGCTGTTGGTTCTGTTTTTTCTAATAAGTCGGGCCAACGAAATTGTTCATCTTTTTGGAGGTGAACATCCAGAATCTCTTTACTATTTTCTGCTTTATGTAATAATTGCTTTAAATAGAACTTATTAATAAGAGAACTACATACTTCTAAGCTTGTATCTTCCATTACAAACAAATTATACGGGAATGGATGTGGCTTTATCATGAGCCATGCAATAAAGGTGTTCTTTCAATAGAACATCGAGTTCTGGCCAGTGACTTTATAACCCTTGATTGGGTATTCCCTGGCCATGTACAACTGAGACATCGGAGCCACCTGACTGGAATAAAACACTGACTCTTCAACTTGTTCTGTTACATCGAATGGATTATCATTCGCTTCCATTTTGAAGACCTGATCTCCTTCCCAGAACATTAATTGTTGGTGCAGGGTTGAAGGCACACATTGAGAGGCATGAATCCAGTCTCTTCCCAGCAAGAGAGAGTATGTAGTATCTGCGTCCACAATAAAGAAAACAGTGGAAATCTTCTTTGGTCCGACTTCAATGGTGGCAACCATCATCCCTTCAGGCTTAGTCGGCTGCCCTGTAAAACTTGTCATTTCGAATTCCACAGGAGACAGATCATGAATTCCTTTCCCTAGCTTCTTGAGAGTCTTCAATGGCATAACGTTAAAGACTGCTCCATTATCCACGAAAACCTTAGTGATTGGTTTCCCACAAATGTGAGCATTAACATACAGAGGTTTCAAATGAGAGATCGCACCCTCTGGAATAGGAGGAAACACAATCGAAGGTGTTTCCGAATGAGGGTCGGAATCTGAGGTCTTTGCCCCCTCTGTCTCCTCTAATTCACCATCTGCCAAGAATGCCCATAATGGTTCGTCCATAGTTTCATCTACCAGACTCGCCCACGTCGGTTCATCACTCATCTGATTAATCTCTGTCATTCGACAAGGGATTCGTGGTCCCAGACGAGATTTAACAGATCTTGAACTTTCCTCTGTAGTTACCACTTCTTCCTTTGTCTTATCCCGAGATTGAGGTTGAACCGTCAAAGATTCAATACGGAATTCTTCCAGAGATGGATTGATGTTGATTCGCTCACAATGTTGGCATCTAAAACCTTTAATTATTTCATCTGCCACTCCTTTACCTTTCCCCTGTCCCGACGAACTTCTTTTGGTATGGTCGGAAGCGCCTAATCCGTCATTCGGTTGCTTTTCTGACCAGACCCGACTGGACCGACCAACTGGAGACTGAATGGCTACTCCCTGCTCGTGGGTCGTTTGTTCTGTAAAGACCCGAATGGACTGATCTCCTGCCAAGTGGTCGGCTGCTTTTTGTTCGTCGGTTAATTGTTTTGCTGAAGGACCTCTTTTCCCATACTTTGCAGCATACCTGCGTTTGGCATTGCGAATCTGTGTACGATTCATACCCGGGAAACGAGGGTCTATATCAACTGGTAAAGGCTTTTTATTTCGAGCCCAATTGCTCCCGACCGACCCTGTTTTTCTGGTCGGGTGATCACGTACCAAAACCTTTTCTTTCACCTCCACATTAAAAGAACCATCTGGATGGTCCCACTTTTCAGCAACTGGCTTCTCACAAACTTTGAGTCGTTCTTCTGGTCGGCTGCTGTTTGGCCGACTTCCTTTTTTTGTTTCGGGGCTTGGCTGGTTTCGTTCCCCTTTTTGTCCATCGTTGGCCGAACTTTTCCTTGTTTCCGAACTTGGTTGGATGTCCACCATTGCCGTTGTTACATTCGGAAACGGTTGCTGGTCTACACCTAGAGTGATGTATTTGAGCCGACCTGTCTTGATGGCCTTTTGAATTTCCTTCCTAAAATGAGTACACTGACTTGTAGTGTGTGTGAAAGAATTATGCCACTTACAATATGGTCTCCCTTTGATTTCTTCTTTAGTGGCAAGTCTTTGGCCCTTTGGAATACGGATCTGCCCATCAGTCAGTAGGATATCAAAGATTTCATCAGCTTTCGAACTATCAAAGGTCGGTTGCTCCTTTCCTTCAGATCCTGGTACTGGCTTCAATTTAGGACATACATACGGTTTTCCAGAAAGGATTTCGGCTGCCATCTCTTCTGACTGATTAAAATCAAAGTCACATGTTTCTGTTCCCATACTCGCCATATGTTGGCCTCTATTACGCCTGTTATGCTGATCTTCCTCTCTGAACAAAGACTCTAGACGTCCTGCCTTGGATGCAAGACTTGCCAAATCCTCAACATCCAGGGCAGTGAGTGCCTTTCTTAAACGAGTATGCATATTCCGGACCACTAAATTGGTCATCTCTTTCTCACTGATTACCGTAGGACATCGTCCCTTCATCAATCGCACCCTTTCTATAAACTGTGAAGCAGTTTCTTCTGGATACTGTCTCAATTCAAGTAAATCAGTTAAAGAAACAACTGGTAAAGGATTAAAGAATCTAGCGTGAAATGCCATCTCCAGTCCTTCCCATGTCTGAATTTGTCCTGGAGGCAAACTTACAAACCACGAAAACGCCGTTCTAGTAAGAGATAAACCAAACAGCTGTAACTTATGAAAAGGGTTATTGCCAACTTCTCCTAATTGTGCTGTGAACCGACCAACATGTTCTATGGTGGAAGATCCGTCCTCCCCTGAGAATGCATGAAAGTCGGGTGGTCGAAAATTCCTTGGGAGAGGGTATTCATTAATGATCCTTTCTGGGAAAGGTCTCTGATATGCAGGGCGGTTAGCCATCTGAAGAGTTAATCCATACTGATCCCTTAATATATGTGCAATCTCGTCAGGATCTACATGAAAGCGTTGATGATCAGGAACATGGAACGGATCCTGCACAGGAATATGAATAGGATCATGTATATATCCTTCAGGCCTGTCCTCCCTTGTATTGCTCGGCTGCATATTGGTAACCCTTGGTCCCAATGGAACATTGTTGGGAAAAGTCAAAGGAGATTTTCCCCTATCCATTCGGTTGGGATTTGTGGCACTTGGGAATGTACTATCCACGAATGATGGCCCTGCGAAATTTGCCTGTGGTCTGGACGGGGACACTCCTGGTGGCGTTTGAGTGGTTTGAAGACTCACCCTTGACAGTGCTTGATCTATCAAATTCTGAATTAGACTCTGTTGCTCACGCAACATATTCGTTTGTTGCTCACGCAACAGATTCTGCATAACCAAAGTATGTTGGTTGTTCATTTGTTGAACATAAGACCACCAATCAGTTGGTGGTTGTGGGATTTCCCCGGCATTTGGCACAATGGGTGGTGGAACGGATTCTCCCACCGGTGCCGAAGATGATTGCGGTTGTGAACCTGCCATAACCCTTCCGATGATTCGGCCGGATCTAAGACGTATGAAATTATCGCCGGAATTGGAATGAGCAATTTTGTCTTGCTCCCACTGTGGTCGCCAATTTGTTGATGTAATTTTTCAACAAAAATAAAGTAAAATTCAAAGATATAGAAAATATCCTTAAACTTGATTAATTAGTGTCTGAGATTAGGAATCTCTAAACACTGTAACGTACAGAAAATAAACTGGAAACTAAAAGACTGAAATTTAAATTGGTGATCCCCAAATCTGGCTTTGCTTTGTTGAAGTTGATTGAAGATGTCTTGCCAAATGATGATTCAAACCTTTAAATATTCTCTGGGAAACCGTACTGAAAACCGTCACCCGAACGATTACAACGTCTCCTTCCCAACCGTCCTCCAACCCCTTTCATGCTGACACGTGTCCTCAGCAGACCAAAATTATCCTTATATTTCACTCTTTGAACCGACCACAGACCTTCCGCTCTTTTGGCCCGACTTCGTCCTTCGCCCGACCTGCTTCTTCGCCCGACCTCGCTTGGGCCGACCTCCGCATCAGCCGCCCTCCGTCTTCGACCGAAGACCTCCGCATCTGTCCGTACCTCTTCCTTGCCCGACCTTCCTCTTAACAGACCTCCGCGTCTGCCCGACTTCGGTCTGGATTTGGATCAATTCTTGAGATCTTAACTTTCTTCCTTTTCCCGACCTGAAAGCCTCCCGACCTGCGGACTTCCCGTCCTGATGACTTTCCGTCTTGAGGACCTACCGACCTAAAGACCTTCCGTCCTGATGACTTTCCGTCTTGAGGAACTCCCGACCTGAAGACCTTCTGACTTGAGGTCCTTCCGTCTTGAGGACCTACCGACCTGAGATCCTTCCGACCTGAGGTCTTTCCGCCCTGAGGACCTTCCGTCTTGAGGACCTTCCGTCTTGATGACTTTCCGTCTTGAGGAACTCCCGACCTGAAGACCTTCCGACTTGAGGTCCTTCCGTCTTGAGGACCTACCGACCTGAGATCCTTCCGACCTGAGGTCTTTCCGCCCTGAGGACCTTCCGTCTTGAGGACCTTCCGTCTTGAGGACCTACCGACCTGAGGACCTACCGACCTGAGATCCTTCCGACCTGAGGTCCTTCCGTCTTGAGGACCTTCCGTCTTGAGGACCTTCCGTCTTGAGGACCTACCGACCTGAGGACCCCCCGTCTTGTATTTTCCTTAGAAATAAATCTATTTTCCTTGATTTCCTCACAGTGTCCTTCAGCCAGTTCAATCAACCCTATTGCCAGGCCCATTCTTCTTTTTACCTTGGGCTTTTAACCTAATTCTAAATTTCGTACGTAACACATTTATAAATAGGTAACTATATTAGAAACTTTATAAAATTTGTTTATATGTCATACATGTCATCTACCAGTGAGATTTTTAAAAAGTTTGTATATAATATTATAAATTTTATACTCTTCCCGTCCCATAATAAGGGTTTAATTTTCTATTTTCGTTCGTCCCAAAATAAGGTTACCATTTTCTAATTTAGTAATTGTACTACCTACCTAACATAATGAATATCCTTTCAACTTACAATATATTACACAAATGTCACTGCCTTTATATTGCACAATACTAATAAGAATATTCACTACCAGAAAATTAGGTTATAGTTGCGGTAAAAAAAAAGTCACGGTTTTAATACAAATTGATGACTTTTTACTAAAAAGTCACGGAAAAATATACGGAACCATTTCCGTGTCATGCCAACTTAGCTATCTACTCTAAACTATTAATTTTTGTTTGTTATTATATTTTAACTATATAAATATTATTGATTATAAATTTATCTTTTAACAATAAATACATATTTATTTAATATATCATAATGAAATTTTAACAAAAAATTGAATAGCTACGAACGATATTGAATAAAGATATTAAAGATGATTTTATTATTTTGTTATTATTTTGAATAGCTACGAACGATAATAAGAAAAATTTATAATTGTTTCGTTACTTATGTTGTGACATTTGATTTTAAAAAGTCATGAAAATTATACTACGACAATATTTGTAATAATTTAAAATGTTGCAAATATTTTGGTTATTTTTTCCGCAACTTAAAATAGTCAAAAAAAATTTTCGTGCCAATTTTTGTGACGAAATAGTCAAAAGACACGGAATAGAAATATCTTGGACATTTTCGTTACATAAGTCATTACTTTAAATAATCACGAAAAGTTGTTTGTAGCTTTTTTTGCAAATATTACTTACGGAATAGTCAAAGCAAAAAGTTGTAACATAAATTTGTCATGAAATTACTTTCCGTGACTTTTAATTGTCACGGATTAAAATTTGCGACAAATTTCCGCAATTATCAACCTTTTTCTAGTTGTGATTTTTCGTTTTTTTTACTATAACTCAATATAATACTAATATTAAAAAATTTACTTGTAAAAAATAAACGTTACTCTTTATCTTTAAATGGGACGAAGGAGTATAAGTTTTCAAACAAGATTGAAGAAAAAGATTGTTGGTAAGGTCTATTTATTTATTTTATAATGTTATAGTAGTGAAGTCATCAGCATTGTTAACACTTATAAAAACAATCATATTGAGACAATTTGGCATCATCGGATGATAGTGTTCATTGTACACTATAAATCTAAATAAAATCAGTTTATTTTCATATTAAAAATAGAGGTAATATAGTAAGAGTAGAATTGTCTCCTCAAAATTTTTTTAAAAAAATGATCTCCAGATGTTTAACAAATAAATATAATAAATGAAGTTTCGAAAATAAAAATAAAAGAGCATATTAAAAGATTTAAAAAAATCCTACAAAAATCGACATACTAGATTAATAAGAGGCTTCTAGTCTAAAAGTGAAATTAATAATTTGTATAATGAATTTGATCATCCATAAAAATGTTTTCTCTCAGTTTTTATAAATTATTTGCTATATATATATATATATATATTTATAAACAAATAAAAAATATATACGTAAATTTGATGGATGGAAATTTGTAATGGTAACTATCGGATTATATTAATTCGATTGGTCTTACGCTCAATAATTATTATAATTCAAATAATAGCAATTATCAACCCAATTATTACAATTCAACTATATATTCATGTCAATTATTATTACAAGCGTTACCTTTTTGGAATCGAGTAACAAGTATAATGTGCATGTAATTATTACGTATTGTTATATTTTCCACACACACAAAATAAGATATTATACCGGCTTGATGGTAATAAAATGAGTTTTTTTTCTTTTTTACTAAATAAAGTATATAATATTTTGTGTATATTTGTTTATTAAACATTTTGGATTTGTTTGTTCGTATTTTTTTAGTTTGATATACTTCATTCCTTTTTTTTTTTTCTTTTTTAATGACGTGGGAATCTGCAATCGCTACCCGACATTGTGCACAGGGTAAACACCCGGTCGTGCTTCATCCCTCTTTTTCAATGGGTCATGGGTCATTTATCATTTTTTTTTGAAAAAAAAAATTAATAAATAATACTCCATATGTCCCATATTTATATATATATATTTTTTATTCGAAATTTTAAAAATATTAATATTATATTGAAATATAGTATAAATAAAAGTAAAAAGATTAAATTACACTTATAATGTAATATAAACGTAATGATATTTGTGTAAAATATTGTAAACTTGAAAGGTATTTATAATGTTACAATTACTAAATAAAAAATAAAAAGAGATAGATACTTTGTTATGAGACGAACCAAAATAAAAAATAGATAAATTGTTAAGGGACAGACGGAATAATATTTTATTGATTAGGGTAAGTATAAAAGATAATTGATATTACTGTCATTTACACAAATAAAGTAATAATATTTTTATAATTTATGCAAAAGTAAAAATATTTATCAATTTATTCATAAATTTTTCTATAATATTTTTATTTTATTCTTTTTATCTATTTCACTTTAATATTATAATATAATTATATTTTTATAGTTCGTTCCTAATCAAAATTATGTAATTTTCTAAATAAAGTAAGTATATTTTATAATATTAATCTAAAAACAAACCATTAAGAAAATTGGTGAATCGTGTGCACCAAAAAATATATTTCCCCATTCATATAGTATCAGAATAAATTAAAAATTAAGTGATGTGATTAGAAATAAGTATATATTTATTTTTTAAAATTTGAATGATGTAATAGGATAAATATAATTAATTATTTCATACTTTATAAATCTTGCAAAATATGTGAACATATAAAATGAAAAATGTTGTGAAATATATGGGACGAAACGAAATATTATGTAATTTGGACTTTTTTTGAATTATAATATTAGTAATGATTTTGGCTGAAAGGGCAAAAAAGGAGTAGATTGATATTAGGGCAACATATTAATTGAAAGACAATCCATTATTGTGAAAATTTCCATTTAATAAAAATGAGGAAACTTGAATTAATAATTTCGGATCCAATGTGAATGGATAAATCCTTGACTCGGCTCGGCTCGGCCCGGCACGACACGCGGTCTGTCTATATAAACCCGGCCCTACTGCAGCACCTTTCCACTGCATTGCATTCTCATTCTCTCTCAAAAACAATAATATTCTCCTCACTCACGCCACAAAAAAATGTCTCAGAGGGCTAACCGTCACCACCGGCGGCCGTCGCAGGGCGTCTTCGTGTTGCCGGACAACCTTTCCGATCCTTTGACGGATGAGATCGCTGCTCCACCAACTGTTGTTCAAGATCGGCAGCCGTCGCAGGAGAAAAGCGGCGGCGTTCACTTGCCGCCGCAGCCACCGGCGAAGCCTGCGGCGGCGGATCAGGAAATGAGTTTTCATCGTTCGAGTAAAGATTAAGCTGCGTGCGCGCTGGCTGGCTTAAGTATGAATTATTAATTAAATTGAATGACTAGATTTCTTTCATAAGTTATACTACTTACTGCTATATGTTTTCGAGTAGATCGGGCGGATATATAGAAATGAATTAGACCTGTGAGCATCAGATGTTGGCGGAAATGAGCAGAAATTTCTGTATCTTTTTTCATGATTCTGGTGAATGCTAATACTTTTTCCATATTCTAGTATAATTTATCCGGCTCCGTGGCTGTTGCTTGGTTCCGCTATCACTTGTATTTTGGTAAAGCGCCTCCCTCGGTTATCTTCCAAATCGTTTCAAAATGTATAAAGCATAGTTCGGCCATCGGATCTGTTTAGTAATTTTGCAGATCAGAAACTGCTCAAACGGTTCAAAAACCTCACCGATTCTTAAAGTTAATCTTATTACTGCTTTTAATTTCTACGGAGCCAAATCGAGTTCGATTCCTACGTGTTCTGATAAATCAGACGGTACTGCTCCATCCACAATATAATGCATGTTTATCACGAAAACTGGTTGTGAATCTGTACCGGGGGCGGTGCATAGGAAATGACGAAAGCAGATCACACGTTTTCAACACGAGAAAGGGGAAAAAGGAAGGCTCCGAATCAGAAGCAAATTATTACTCCTCATTATTGTGTTTGCCGAAGACTGTCTATAATTGTTGCTTGTCTGCTTGTGCGGGTAAAGCTGCTGCCGCTGCCGCTGCCGCTGCCGCTGCTGCTGCTATTGACATTATTATTATTATTATTATTATTATTATAGTCCATCCAATCCTCCGCAAACAGAGAAGAGAAGGGGTGTTTGTTGGATGAATTAGCTTCCGCAGAAGATAACTTGTGATAGAGACATGAGTGCAGAGAGAGCTTTGACCAGGTAAGGTAAGGTAAGGTAAGGTAAAGTAA
Source organism: Andrographis paniculata (assembly GCF_009805555.1). Lineage (NCBI taxonomy): Eukaryota > Viridiplantae > Streptophyta > Magnoliopsida > Lamiales > Acanthaceae > Andrographis > Andrographis paniculata. The sequence goes on from NW_026137605.1 coordinate 128,228, forward strand.
AGTAAAGCAAAGTCGAGTCATTCTCGAAATCTGATGCCACAAACATTTCAAAGTTTGGTTGCCAGCTCTCAGCTCTGCTCGTTCCTTGTTAATTTCCTTACCGTCCAATATCAATTTTGGATGTGCTGTGCCTTTTAGAGTATGAGTTCGAGGAGGTTTGAATATTAAATTTGTATATTTATATATTTGTTTGATTTCATAAAAATAATAAGTATATTTTTTATTTAAATTAATTTCTTTTTAATATATAAAATAAATAAATAAATTTATTAATACTAGTCAAGTTTGTTGAATACCCACAAACAAACAAAAGTTTCTTGTCTTTGGCTTTAGTTTTTGCTGAATAATTAGTCTGGATGATTAAATAAGTAAATAATACTGTATATCTTTTTATCCGGGTTAACTATGCTACAAAATGTTAATTCAAAGATTAAAAAAAACAATAGTATTTTAATATAAAAATATAATATATAAAAAATAAAATGAGAATACTATAGAAAATTTATTAAAAAGTTAATAACAAAATAGTGATATATGTTGAAAAAATAATGATAAATTAATTATTATTTGTTCAACTAATAATAACAAAATTATGAATAAATAAAATTTTACAATATATATATATATGAGTGAATTATTCATAAATTAATCGGGGCAATACAGATAAAAAGAATTAGAAATAATTTGTATAATAAAAATTAAAAAACTTGAATCAAACACCAAAAGAACAATTAAGTAGATACTTTATAATAATAATACTAATAATTTTGTTAGAATTAAAATTTAATATGTATTTATAACAATAAAAATAATATTAATATTAACCACAATATTTCACTATTATTACTTTCGATTTTTATTTAATTTAAATTATTATTTTTATTAAATTACAAATTTACACAAAATTAATCATTATCTTGGAAACTCCAAAACGCTAACAATATTTCTTATATTTTTAGTTAATAAAATCGATTATTATCTTTTATGTGACAGGTGATTTAGAGGCTGATTTTACAGTCACGAGTCAATCTCCACACCACTAAAATATTTTTTTCATGAAGATTGTTCCTGGTACAACGTATAGTTGAAAACTCGTGCACTGACACAGGCCCAAAATGTTTGAAATTATGAACCTAAGTTTGGTTTATCTTATTGTTTGTTCGTCGTAAGGAGAGGTGCATGATTCTAACTGCCTTTGAATTTTTGTTTTTGGTCAATTTGAATATTTTATTTCTTATTGTTAAAAACAACATGTAAAGTAAAAACTTGTTGATCTGACATTTGGAAGCACATGTTTCAAGAATCAATACATTATTTATTTATTTACGAGAATAACTCCAGTGGTACATTTTATTATAAAGTACAATCTACCATAACATAACATGCAAATAAAAGAGCTGTTTACGAGTCAAACGTGCTAGCCTATTGGTTTTATTTTATTTTATTTTGTTTTTGTTGTATCTCGAAACAATAAAATAGGAGTAGATGGATAAAATTGCCATAAATATAATACGTAGTCTATAAATGAATTAAATTGCACGAAAGATGAATGTAAGAGGAGTGTGATACGTGAATGCACGATCGATCGATCGATCAATCAATTCATCGTACACTACGCTACATTCGTTGCATCTAAAACATCAAATTATTCAATAAAATAATTTTGTTTATTTTCAAATTAAATGATGACAAATTATTGGACAGAATAGCGATCCGGTCGATTTAATAAAATAATACTGACAATAACATAAGAACATGGTTGACACAATTTAACCATAGATGTATACTACTAATTATGATTTAGACATGATATTTTAAATATAAAAAAGAATAAAAAAATAATTAATTTTTGGATATTTTTATGAATAATGTTTTATAAACAGTAAAAACCTAATTCAAATCCTATAAGCAAACACAACCTAAAATTAATCTTTTGTTTATGTAACTTTTTATAATGTAGTTTAATGTATTCATTCTGCATAGTCTCCTCTACACTTTAACACATTCACTATAATATCATTCAATAATTAAAAAAAAAAAAAAAAAAGAAAAACTAATAAGGGTAATTATGGGTTTGTTTATTTTATGAGATTGTTTGAAATGATATTTTTTATGTTACCTATAAAATATTTTGTAGATATGATTTCTACCAAATATAACTATTTTTATATTATTATTTGCGTAAAAATCAAAATAAATATTGTAAGTTTGTTTTATTATTTATTATTTATTATTTATTTTCTACATGTATATATTTATAAAAAAATATAGTTACAATGATCCAATTCATTGTATTTTTTTTTTACTATTTTTATCCGTTCACTTAAAAGTATTATGTATTAATTATATTAAAATAATTATATCTAAACAATGAAATACATATATGTTTTTTTTATGAAGTTTGGAAAAAATGTGATTTGAATTTGATATTAAAATAATATATGATAAAATATTTTATGAAAAAAAAAAACAAAATTTGTGCTGATTTCAAATAGTAAAGATCTGGAATATGAAGGTAAAAGAAACATGTATATATTATAAATTTCAAATAGTAGAAATTTGAGGTTTAGAGTCGAAAGATGTATTTAATGTGAATATATATATATATATTAATAACTAAATAAACACACTGGTTACAAGTGTTTAATAGTCCCAAAAAAAAAAAAAGTGTCAAATAGTCCAAATAGTTTTGATTTTGTAGGCGCAACTCGCCCTGTGAAGCCCAATCACATAAAAAGAGGCCCTTACCCATTATGGTTAATTTAATTTTGGCCCGTTATTGCTTAGTAGCTTCTTATTTTAATTAATTATACATTTCGGAAATTTAAATACGATACATATTTTTATCCTTAGGAAATGATCGTGTTGAAGATAATATCTGCAGTTTCTTTTTTTATTTTTATTTTTATTCCAACCGCTATTATTATTATTTTTTTCGATCGCTATTAAATTGATTGGTTTGTATTCTTGAATTTATTATTTTAAAGATATAAAATTTATAGTATTAATTTTTATATATTTAAATATTAAATAAAAGAATTTTAAGTCTAAAACTCTACACCATACAGTATATGCCCACCACAAACATTAAAAATAATTATAAAAAAGGGAAATTTGTAGCGTGGATTTAACGCTGGACTGTCGACACAGATTCTGCGTTGGAGCCCACATTTCTTGCAATTTTAAAAAACTAATAATAATAATTTAAAAGTTCTCAAGTTTTGTATTTGACGGCGTTATGTACCGTGAAGTTCGTGTCGTGGCTCGGCTGACTCGCGCAAGCCAAGCCGCAGGTTCTGCACATATAATTATTCACTTTACCACACGAGCCGCCGCCAGGGAAGCCGCTTGCGTTACGAGGCTTACGCGGCGCCCCGCAACGATATAAACTCAGCGGCGGTTCATATTTCATTGTTCATCTGCAAAGGCTCTTCTGTGTTTGGTTGCGTTCACAACTTGAGCTCGTTAAAAAATGGTAAGAATTCGTCTCCACGTTTTTGCAGATTTGCGTCGTGTTGCTTGTCCTTCCTATGTTTATGCTGTTCTTGGAATGGCAGTTTGATCTCTGATTGTTTGGATTTTAGATTTTTTTTGTATTTTTCGCGAATTTGGGGTCGTACTCCGATGGAAATGGATTTATGTTTGGCACGAGTTTATTGGAGTTTGTAATGGATACACGATCATTTGATTGCTTTTATCTAGCGTTCGTGTCCGGATTGAGTTTATCGACGTTGAGACTGTTAGGTGCTAACTGGTTTCAGAAAATCAAGTTAGCTTTCTGCCTGGCTGCATAATATTTGGACTTGAATGGGCCATATTGTGATTGATTCATCTTTCCACTGCACATAATCTGTTTATTCTCTTACTTATCATTTCATTGTTTTTAACTTTTTGACTGGATGTGATGTTGAATTGTCTTCATGATCTTCGCCTTTTATTTGCAAATAAATATTGCCGATTAGCTCAAATGTAGCCTTCAGACCTTCCCCATTTGTATGATGTCTCGGCTATTGCTTTGATTGGGGCGCTTCTGATCTGATTGGTATCTGAGTGAGTCTAATAGGAATTGAAGGACTTGTTTTCGAATCGTTTGGTCCACTTTTTAACGTATCAGCTCCGTATATACCTTGGCTGATTAGGTGTTACTGAAATCAACTTTGAGATCACTTTCCAACCTGAGAAATGACTTTGGAGGATGAACAGCTAGCAGTGTGTCTCCTGGTTATCATGCCTTTTTTGTTTGAGTTTTTGTTGTTATGCCATCATGCTTCTGCAATACTTCTACTGGTGGATGTGTTAACTTTTCTTTTTATTCACTTGTGAAATTTTTATGATCCCATCATCTTCAGGCTAATGCAGCATCTGGGATGGCTGTGGACGATGAGTGCAAATTGAAATTCTTAGAACTGAAGGCAAAGAGGACTTATCGCTACATTGTTTTTAAAATTGAGGAGAAACAGAAGCAAGTGGTCGTTGAAAAAGTTGGCGAGCCAACTGAAAACTATGAGGACTTCACTGCTAGTCTTCCTGCTGATGAATGCCGCTACACTGTCTATGATTTTGACTTTGTAACTGCAGAGAATTGCCAGAAAAGCAGGATCTTTTTCATCGCCTGGTATCATTAGTAAATTAATCATTCTATTTCCCCAATCTTAATATGTTCTGCTTTACTTGTTGTTGAGACTAATCCATTGTTATACTAATTGAGTATGGTATATTTACTTATGTTCATTGTGTTTGTTATAGGTCTCCTGACACTGCTCGTATCCGGAACAAGATGATTTATGCCAGCTCTAAGGACAGATTCAAACGGGAGCTTGATGGAATTCAAGTTGAATTACAAGCAACTGACCCAACTGAGATGGGTCTGGATGTTATCAAGAGTCGTGCTAACTAAGTAAAAGCTTGTACTTTGCAGACCTTCTGCAGAAGAGTTGCTATGCTTCTTGACCTTTACTTTATAAAGGGATGCTTGTATTTTGAGGGATGGTAAACTTGGATAGGTTCATACCAAGTGCTTCCTCTTACCATTCCTTACATTTATATGGAATTATGAGTGGTGATAAATATTTGCTACTTTTGATATTCTTTGTTGGCTGTTCAGCTGTAGTTTACATGTCTGATATCTACAAGCTGATATGTAAATTTGGGGAGAGACACAAATCTGATTCCCTATTTTGTTTTGAATATGGGATACAACCTAAATCCTGCTAGGTGCAAACTTGTTATTTTCTACTTCATATCCTTTGGCATTTTGATAGGCTTAAATGATTTAGTTTTTCAGCACTGCATGCATTGTGTTTATAAATTATGATGTTGCTGCGAGCTAAATAGTGGGACAGTGGAAGAAGTTGTATTATTAATCCGTGTAAATAGGGTCCCAAAATGTATTCACTAAGCATGCATGATTCTAATCGTGAGATTTTCCACTGTTTTCTTTGTGTTCATTTGCTTTCACTGAGTTTGTAAAGAAGTGAAAACATCCTTGTCTCTCGGCTTTGAGCATATGGATATCCATACCCAAAGTAGTAAGTATCTGTCTCTTTTGTCTTAACATTCTCATGTGCACCATTGCCAACTCACATAATTTATGTTAGAAGTTGACATTAGGTCCACCTCTTTCATTCCTGAGGTGCCCTTGCTAGTTGCTAGTCCATCCCCACATGTATGTCATATGGACAATCTATTCATACTGGATACCGGTTGATTACTTCTAATTGACTGGTTGTGTTGCATTTTACTTATTTACAATCAAAACAAAACATGCATGTATATACATTACATGGGTTGAACTTGTAAAGTTATATTTATTTGTGTTTGTCATTTTAGAGTTTTACTATTATGTAAGCTTTATTTTTTTGGTGCAGAATGTAGGAGAGGATATTTTGAAGCACTAATCGACCACGGCATTGGGTGCACATTGAATGCTTAAATGGATAGAAACAGGTATATGTTGCTCTCCTTGCTTCTGTTGTTTTGTTTATACTGATTTCTTGAATAGTAAAGCTACGGCTACCTTGCCTTTCTACATTAGGCTGTCCCAAGATACAAGCACACACAAGCACCTGGACACATGTATGCATGTGTGGGTGTCTAGAAACAAGTATGATAGCTAGACTTAATCCATCCAGGCAGAATCCAGCCGTTCTCAAGCTTTCTCAGCAGCATTAACCAGTTTGTTGCTTAATTCCCATAGCCTTTTTGCCAAATCTTCACTCCTTGCAAATCTGCTTGGCTTGAACTCATTGCAGTCCACAAAGTACTTCCCTGTTACGCCTTCCAAGCTTGGGTGAAGCGCAACATAGCATGTTGTGGCTGCCCCCTGAAAATCCAAACAGAAATGATCCTCAAGTAACCCTGCAACTGCTAATTTAAACTGTTTGTACCCAACAGGGATAGTAGATAGGCCTGTACTTCTGCTCCTTGAGAATTCACACCCAAATGCTCAAAATGCTTTCATTAATGAAGCTCGTACCCAAATTATTAGAAGAATTAGGTTGTTGGAAGATACAGACAATGTCACATTCTTTTTCTGAATCTTTTTAGGCTGAGTTGATGATAGACCTAGGTACCACTTACCTGGTGGACATTCTTCCATAGTATGTTAGTCATAAACTTCAAAACCCCTGTCACCAAAGCATTTCATCAATGAAATGAAAATAGAGCCAAATTCCTAAACCAATTAATTTGTGGGAAATGATTGTAGGGATAAGATACAGTGCTACTTACTCATGAGCACTCCTGAATACCTAAACAGGTTTGTCATTATCAATCCAGGGTGCACTGAGTTGGCTGTGATATTCGCACCCTCAGCCTGAATAATAGCCACAATCTACAATTGTCAGTAACTTAAATTCCTTACATTGAAACATGTTGCATAAACAGGGAATGCCAAAGTTGTACCTTAAGTCGCCTGGAGAGCTCATTTGCATGAAGTATGTTTGCTAGTTTGGATTGTCCGTATGCTCTCTTGTCATCATAGCTGCAATTGTTCAAATTAGTTGTTGATAGCTGAATTAGCATATTCTGGCTGATAAAGCTGTTTCTAATTAGATAAAAAGGAGACTTGTGTATTTATTTATCTTTGAGAGCTCATTTGCCTGTTTTTATCGTTAATCTTGTCAAGTGCAATCCCTTCTTCATAGGTATGGATATGTGCTACTGATGAGAGGTTCACAATCCTGCCCTGGATCCCAGTAGACTTAGCCGTTTCTTTCATCTTGTGGAGGAGTAGGTTAGTCAAGTAGAAGTGGCCTAAACGGAACAGAACATAACAAAATTAGAATCAAGTACAAGTGTGTATGATTTCAGTTAATTAGCAGCAAGGATTCTAATTATAATACTACACACACCAAGATGATTGGTAGCAAACTGCATCTCAATCCCATCTTGAGACAGTTGGTAAGGACAGAACATGATCCCAGCATTGTTTCTGAAACTCAAACACACACAGATAGATGGATGAATGGATGATCTATCTATATATATGTGTGTGTGTGTGTGTGTGTGTGTGATGTGCACACTAGCTAGCTAATAACTTGAGTGAGTGAGTGAGTGAGTCAGTCCGTCTCACTCACATCAAGATGTTGAGGGGAAGGTTGAGGGCCATGAAGCTGTGTGCAAAGTCCCTAATTGATTTGAGTGAGGCAAGGTCCAGTTTGAGGACATCAACCCTGGCACTGCTGTTGTGCTGGAGAATGTGATCCTTGGCCTCACCTGCGGCCTCCATGTTTCTTGCTCCGATGATCACATGGACATTCCTTAGTGCCAAAACCCTTGCTGTCTCCAGTCCTATCCCACTTGCCCCTCCTATCATCATCATATTCATATTCATATTCATATTGTATCACATCATACAAAAATTCAGATACAAAAGACGAGGAGAAGAGAAGTATGCTAATGTTTTTACATACATTACGTAAGTACATAAAAAGTGCAACGTGGTTGTTGCATGAAATACATACATATATATATATATATATAGACACTATATGTAAAAGAGAAGTGGCAATATATTTTGATAAGCTATTTATAAGAATATTTTTATGTATCAACTTAGACAATCCAATACTATCCAATGTGGGATACTTAATGCTTCCCTTGAGATGATAATTTCGAAACTCAATACGGGCATCATGGCTCTGTTAAGATGGAAATTCAAAATTTTAACTTAAAACCAGTTGGTTGTAAATGGAGTAGCTTTAGCTCTTTATAAACAGGGGAGTCCAACGGGATACTTAACAAATATGTCTATCTAATTTGATATGGGGGAGGAGAGGGCCCATTAACAAGTGGTGGGGCGTAGGCAGCACCATGTGTTAATTTTTCAGTACAGATCACGCATTTATTGCTTTGGAATATTTTTAATTAGTAGTAGAGTAGGTTATTAGATTCGTTAGCTGCTCATGCAACCTAGACTAGACCAGACTGGACTGAACTAGACACACACGGAAAATTGGTTTCAATTAATTAATTAGGAAACAGAAACCTACCAAACTGGTATGGTGTTATATACTTACAAAACAGCAACAGCGACAGCGATAGCCACGGCACAAGTGTGCGTGTTTAATCAATCAATTCATTAATAAATTAATCAATGTTTTGATCATCACGTGCTTTATTATTATGAGTATTATATTGGCCTGGGGTCCAACCGTCTTCTTCCGCTGAAGTAGCAAGCGGTTTTGCAGGGAGAAGCAATGGAAGCTCAATTAATTATAGATATTGATGAATGAATGAATGAATGGTTTAGCAGGGGAGGGGAGGGGAGGGGAGGGACCTGTGATGATCGCGGTGAGATCGGGGGCGTGAATTTGGATCCCCTTCGTGACCTCCTCCGCGGTGGATGCCGACCCGAACCCGCTCGGCCCTGCCATTCCCGTCATCAGCCTCAACATTGTTATTGTTCTTGTGCTTGTCATTCTCTCTGTCTGTCTGTCTGCCTGTCTCTCAGTTCTGACCCGACCCGACCCGCCAGATGGATTTAATCGATCCAATTATTTGTTAATGCAAACAGGGAATTAGAGAGGAATGGAAGCAAGCAAGCAAGCAAGCAATCTACCGAGAGAGAGAGAGAGAGAGAGAGAAATATAGGGGAAATTTGAGGGGGTGGGGGTGGGGGTGGTGGGGATGGCGAGTATGGATAATGGTTGAAGGTTGGATTCATTAATTAACAATCTGTTGCATTTACTACTACCACACTACATTACATATGACCCGACCTGACCTGACCTGACCTGAGAGGAGATGACGACTGCGACTATGTATATATCATGGTGTAATAAGTAGGTGGTTAGAACTAAAATGAATGAATGAATGAATACAGTTATAAGAAAAAGAAAAAGAAGCTGCATTTGTATGCGTTGATAGATAGATTGGGAGTAGGTAGGAAGGTAGAGGTAGGTAGTATACAGATGGATAGATAGATGTTGTGTTTTTACTCTCTACGGTACGGTGGAGAGAGGACGACGCAACGTCAACGTGTGATGATATCATCATTCATTCATTGCTGTGCCTTGGATCTATCTATATATCATCAACTCCACCCTACTCGTACTCTTCGCAATGCATGTATATGCCATCCCATTGCAGGTTCTGCCGCCACCACCTCTATATATACTATAACAGGGAGGGGAGGGGAGGGGATCGTCAGCATCACATCACCCCTCCCTCCCTGCCACTCTAATCTACATCACCCATCACTAATAGGGTGGTGGTTGTTTTTGTTTTTTCTTCTCAATAATACTCCTCCATAAATAATAAACCCTAAACAACAACATTACAATTTATCATACTAATAACAAAAATACCACAAAATCCAAAATCTAAGAAAAAAATAAAAACTTTTAATGCATATAAATAAATACATTTGTTGTATGATCGGATCCAGTGATCAACATATATATCCTCAACAAAGCCTTTTCGCAAAATTAATATCTACCATCAGACAGATAGACAGAGAGAGAAAGAGAGAGGCTGCAAAGACACACAAAGCATCATCTGAGGCGAGGTGAGGTGAGGTCGGCTCGGGTCAAGATCATTTCTTCTTGGACGACCGCACAGGGACGCCTTTGTACATGTCGACCTTCTCCTTGAGGGCGTCTCTCCTGGGGCGACCCACCCTGTTGTTGGGGTCCAACAGCACCACCTCTTCAAACGCCCTCAGAGCCGATTTCAGGTCGTTGCTCTTCTCGTACGCATCCCCCAGATTGTTCCAGGCAGTCACGTACCCCGGCTGGATCCTCACCGCCTTCTCGAACTCCGCGATGCTCTTGTCGATCTTCCCATCGCGGACATAGGTCACGCCGAGGGCATTGTGCACCTGGATGGATGCAGTTGCAGTAATGAGAAAAAGATGATGATGATGATGTTAATCCAGACATGGAAACTTGTCCTACCTGTGCAAGATCTTGGTCGTCTCCATCCCACTTGTCGATTGCTTGAAGGAGAAACTTAATCGCAGCTGGGTAGAACTTTCTTCTCAGCATCACAGCTCCAAGTTCGAACAACTCTGTTGCGCTAGCATCGCCACTCCTAACTTGCTCCTGCGTAAGAAATAGAATTGTTTTAGCAGCGTCAACGGAAATAAAACTATATGAAGAAAAAGAAAGCACGCGCGCACTTGGAGCTCTTTTGCCGAAAGATCGAGCTCTCTACGAACAAGGACTTGGCGAATCACAAAGAAGGAACCGACACCAAGCAAAGCTAGAAGTAAGAGCAGGTACGAGAGCTGAATTCCCAATTCAAACAGCTCGGCAACTTGGTACAAAACATTTGCCGGTGCCGATGACGAGCCACCCTCACTCGCTAGTGCTGGATGCACGGGCGTCCACCAACAAAGCAGCGACGAAAGAAAAAGAGAAGCCCCTTCTACTCTCGGTATCTCTTCATCAGTTGACACCTTCCATGAGGCATCTGAAATAGGATGCGAGAGCATCGTATAGTTAGTTTAGCTTAGCTGCATAAGTTAATGAACCCAACAGCATGGTTTTATTCATCCTACGAGCGAGCACGAACACAAACATCGTTTTCATCCCTGAAGAATGTTGCTCTACAAATGCATATATCATGTCAAAAGAAACAAAACAGATTCACTGGGAAGGAAAGATTGTCCAAAGTGCTAGGATGCAAAATGAATGGAGATTGAATGAGAAGAGGGGATTATGATATGTAAATTGTTCATAACGTAGAATCATATAATACCTTCAACTCTAGTTAAAGTCACGGAGGAGTCACTTCTGCCTTCCTTTTGGAGTACCTATGTTTATCAACAACCAAAGATCGATTCTGCCATCAAATACGATACATTTATAAGTGTAATCATCTGATACTAGCAGAGATTTAATAAAGCATGCTTGACGTATAAGAAGAGCATGGAAAGCAAGAAGAGATATTTGAAGCAGGGGGGTGGGGTGTATTTGGCTTTATGCGTTGTTGTATGAAACTATCAGCATTTGCCGCGGATTATGCAAGTGCATCAATGTTGCAAATTGCAGACTTGGGATTCTTAAGCAAAGTAGTAGTATTACACTAACTAAAACATACTACTATTTTCTATTCAAATTTTTACCATTCTCCGAGATAACCTAAAAACACTTCAAACACACACATGGTTTTCCATTTACATTCCTTCGTTCTCACTTTGAGCCAGACCCTGTGTCTACTTATTTAGTCACTAATGTTATATTTTATTATTTTTATTAAACAAGAAAGCTCTTGCCACGTCTCAAGTAGATAGTTTATTATAACACCTATGGATACAACCATTCATGTATGTTGTACCTTTTTCTTTCTTTTTTTTTTTCTAATGAATGGTTCCTTTCGCTAATCGATGCAACCATTTGAATGTTTGTGTTTTCTCGCCAATAGGTATTGCACTTTTCGAGAAAAGTTACCAACCCTCTATAAATATTTGATTTTGGCTTAATGCAAAATGCACATCAAGCAATAAGATACGAGCAACAACTTTTCTAGTTTTTAACTCTTTTGTAATTATAAGTTCGAGCATATGTTTCACAAACCAATTGATTATCTAGTTTTTTATATCGATCCTCAATCCCTGCATTCCAAAAGAGTCAACATTTATTTAAAATGTAGATGTCATGTTGATCTTTGAAACAAAAAGACAATCCCTTTCTTAGTGATGGAACACAAGTATCAGTCCCAGATGCTTATTGCTTAATCACCAACCGAAAATTGAGGAAGAACAAAGTTAAGGTCAGGTTTAAAGTATCATTTTCCTGCCTAGAAATGTGATCCATAGACTATTCCACACACATGTTCTGTTTCTATTAATCTTTGTTTTATGCCAGTCGTAAGTAGTGAGTGTTTAAGAACAAAATACATTTACACTGATAGTATCCTGATGTCATCAATCTAGTAATAAACTTGCAATTTTAAAGGATGTGTGGAGTTGACTGAAAAACTAAAACTGAAATATATTACATAAAATATTAAATAAAGACCAATAATATGTTAAATGTAAGCCAGAATGTGCAATTAAAGAATAAAAATGGTAAAATGTGAAAAAAAAAAGAAAAAAAAAAGAAGATATCATAGCATAACGTACTTGTGCCATGGCTTGTTGCACCTTGATCAGATCATCATTCATTTCAAGAACAGTTTGCTCCAATATTTTCTCTGGGTCCTCAGAGGTGCTTATGAGGGCGTTTGCATATGCCTAAACTTAAGAAAAGAGAAAAAAAAATCATATTAAATAATGTTTAGTTGGTTAACCAATGAATGAGGCCCATAGCTTGCAAAAGAATGACATGAATACCTTAACAACCCTGGCAAACCTATCAAATAGTTTCGTTCGAGCAGCAAGAGCATTCCCTCTGCAACCAATACATTTTGATCTACTTGAAAAAGAAAGTTGCAGTCCTGCATAATTTGGGGCACCCACTGCAGAAAAAGAGACACTCCAACATAAATACAGGAAAAGAGTTCATATTTAGCCCATTACTAGTCAGGGAAAAACATATTTAAACAACCAAATAAAAGTAAAAATAGCAGAAGAACATCCGGACACATATATAAACTCTAAACTCATTGCCATCCACTGAATGCTAAAGGTAGTATTATGTCAAAATATCAAATAGGTTTGCTGAAGGTGGCACAGCATAAAGAAGAAAATTGAATAGCTGTAAAAATTTACTATTTTCTACCTGATATGTTTTATTGAATTGATCATTTTCAAAATATTCTACAAATATTTTAAATCAAATACTATATAGGAAGACTTAAACAAGCATATCTCATTCAAAATCCCAAATCCCACCAAAACTGAACAGTCATCTGAGATGCCCAAACAAACGCACCATGCCCTTTTGCTTAGAAACTAAAGAATTCAGTGATAAAAGTAAACTAACTGTAGTTTACACCAGGCTAGAAAAATTTTATTCGACCATCAATTAGAAGCTCTTCCACACAGCACACCATGTAACGACGAAGCTGTCACGTTACATCAACTCTAATTTAGCGAGAAAACTTTACATGTAACCAATCAACAGCCGAAACAACCCCTGACACTACCATTGTGAACCATTCTGAATAGGGTTGCATCTACAACCCAAATTGGAATTTCTGCTCAGCAACACTAAAAGCACTGCAAGGCGTGGAATTAATTACCTCCATTGCCAAAGAAAGGTTGCCTGAAAGGCAGTGATTGCACAGCAATGGCCCCTCTATTGCACGCGGGAGCTGAGGAGGGGGAGGAAGCCATGCTGATCCCTGCCATGGACGCCCTTACCGCTATAACCATCAACTACGAATCCCTGAACTTGTCTCTTCTCTGCGAGAGCAGTCAGCCAGAGCCTCCCAAAGAGAAGGAACCCTCTAAAAATAGCTCGGAATCGGTGAAAACAGAAGAGAAGTGAATCCCTCAGAGAAATTCTACAATTTGTTTGTTAACGTGAGCTGTGGTTTGATGGCTAAGGTAGGATCAGATTTCACATTTTTATTTTTATTTTTATTTCTTTATAAAATACTACTAATAATTATTTATTTTTATTTGGACGCCGGGCAAGATTTCTACAGCCCGGAAATTCAGGCCTTTATATGGGCTGGGCTGGGCTGGGCTAGACGGGTCAGCCCAAATTTATAGGCCAGTTGATTTGATTGATACTGATGGGTTCAGAAATCAATGGGTCGGAATGTCCGACGTACAACTTAAAAGTAGTAGTATTTATTAGTATTAACTCGGTAATAATAATTTATTTATTTTCTCCAACATTTAAGTCATTTCCCTAGAAAAAACAATTTATTTTACAACCTTAGATTCTGTTTCTAAGTTTTGGGATTATAATGTCTTCTACAATACAACTTGATAACAATCGAAAATTTATTTTCAAGTGAACCTATTTCTTCCCCCCCCCCCCCCCCCCACCCCACACTGCTCCAGTTACTGCCCTCCTACTTGTATAATTATACTAATGAATTTTAATAATAATAATAATAATAATAATAATAATAATACATGCATATGATATTCTCCATTCAATAATAACAATAAGAGAAGTAGAACCAATGTAGTGCAACCCCCCCCCACCCCATAGCCAGCCATATCATCATCAACTACAACCATAGATGAGATTAGTTATGAGGTGAGGTGCACCACAATTCAATTCAAATCCAATTTTACCAGCACAACTTTAGCTTCACTCGTTCAATTCTAAAAGGAAAGAAAAGATCGATGGTAGCAGAGTAGGAGCAAGGACCAATCATCATCGACATCTCATCTTTCTTACTCAGCTGAGACACACACACTCAAATGTTATAAATGTAAAGAGGATTCTGATTCTGCCCCGACAAGACTGTCGTCGTCGAGCCCCAAAGCCCCGGATTCCGCCTTCAAAGATTTCAAGTATCGAATTGCCTCATCAATAACATACACTGCACCTTTACCATTATTCACACTTGGGTTTGGGATCAGTCTCTGCAAAATGCTCAGAGTCTCGCGAATTCTCTCTTTCCTCCATCTCTTCTTCCCGGACTGCCAGGATTCCAACTCCTCCTTCTCATCCTCCAAGGAGGGCATCGACCTTTTCCAGCTGTCCCTATCCTCCCACTCCCCATATCCTTCTCCTCCATCCAACAGTTTTTGCCTTTTGGATTGGGGGGTTACCACCAAACTGTCGACTTCTTCACCAGTTTCAGATTCCTCGACTGGATCATGCACGCCATTGTCCGTCATTGAGCTGGGCGAATGGCCAGTGCTCGCTTCTTCATTATCATCACTTGTAAAATCACTGTTTCCATCAGAGCACAGAAGAGCGTTCAGTTCTTCAGTGTCTTCTTGCATTTCATTTCTTGACTCATCATCATCCCCTATGCTCTCATCAGCAGTGTTTGCTCTCCAAAGGTCTCCTCTAATCCTCTCCGGATCTTTACTGAAGATATAACTGGTCGGGGGATTCTCAGTCCCCTTAGCTCCACACTCAGACAGTGTCTGAACTCCAGAACTATATATCAAGGTGGTCTTGTGGCCGGAATGATCAAATACAAGAAATTGCTTCCGATTATGAGCAATGCCTGTAGAAGCAGGGGCTGCACGCTGTCCGGATTCAAATAGACCAGTGAGAAGATTCTCCTTCGGTGCAGCATTTAGAGTCTTGTAGAGATCCGGTACATGGAACAATCTGTTCTGTGTGTCATTCAGTTCACATACCCTCGATTGTCGAAACTGAGAAACTGGAAACAATGGAGCAGCTCTCACCAAGGAATCCTTGGCAGAGTTAGGATCGGTGAGAACCGGGCCAGCATTTGAACAACCCATGTCGAAAGGAGAATGGGATGAATTCAGATTAGGCAATGAAAGATGCAGCTGCTGGTTATGAAATCCGAATCTAAAATCCTTCTCCATTAATGCACACAATGACCTGAGAGTCAGAAAGATCGGTGTTCACAGGATACATTGAAGAGAAAAGAATAAAAAAGTAGTACAGCAGATGCGATCGTACCTAAGAATATCTGTTCGGATGTTGTATCTTTGAATGAAAATTGAAATAACTAAAGAAACTCCGGCGGAACTTGAATGGACGGAAAGGAAAATCAATTACGTGACAGGTTTAAGCAGATGGCGGAAATACTCAGCCTGAAATACATAATGAGAAAAAACAGCATAAATATTTCTCGGATTCATATATAGTGCAAACAAGCAAGCACAATACTACATTTAGATTCAATGAAATTCCAACAACAAAAGCTAACTCTGCCATTTCAGTAAACATAGCCTACTAACCTGGCAATCGTGGAGGGGTTGGAAGCATGCAATGACTCTAACTACTATGGTGGCAGAACCGGCAATTCCACTCTCGTGTTTTAAAGCCCGAAATCTGGTTTGGCTAGCTGCTTGGCACACCATAACTACTCTTCCCCACTAGGTCACTTTTGAATACAAAGTGATGAACCAAAAGGCAATTTGAAATCTCTAACACGAAATAAGGAAAGGTTTGGATAAAAATAACTACTCGGTCACAAGTGATTCTGAGTCTTCCAACCGAAGATGACGAAGGAAGGAACAGAATTCAATCGACCACAATTAACAAAAAAGATGGAAAGTCCTACAAAAGACAAGGAGTTATGCAAAGAACGGGCTAAAGAACTTTGAGAAACACTCAGTTTATCCGGCAAGGAAGAACAAGAAATCGAGTAGATCCCATGGAAACAACTGTATGTGTAATCTAGGAGTGGTGGGAAAGGAAGTAAGGTAACGAAATATTGACACAACTTTACAGAATCACATGGCAGTATAAGTTGAGCGAGGTAACTTTACGAAACACGGACAAACTGCACCACCGCATACTGTTCTTCAACTGGATAGATCGCCACTTCTTACTGGATTCAAGAGCCCCCAACCCTGACAGCATTTTGAGACAAAAATATAGTTAGATAATTAATGAAATGCGATTAAAAACCTTCCCAACTCTCAAGCTTTTTGTATGTACAGGATCAAACTTTTACCATGATTGAATTCCCAAACGATGTAATGTTGTATACATCCAAGAAGGGAAGTCGACATTAGTATACACTTATATAAATGAGATTAGCAGAATAATCACAGATACAGGGTAGAAATTTGTTGTGACAATAAATCCGTTCTAATACTCCATACGATAAGCATAAAAGCGTACAAATACTGCCACATCATTTGCAGTCAGAGCATTCATGGTTGAAGGAAATAATTTAGCAACAGAAGCATAACAGCACGTTTCCCTAAGAAGAAATCTCAGATATCAAGCTTCGTACAGGTTTAGAGCCTCAGCCAACAGAACAACTAGATTAGAAATCGGATCTTGCGCATGTGTATATACTTTCTGAATGAAATCGATGAATAAAAAATCACACAGATCTGATGAGAACAAAGAAAACAAGATTCACCGCAAACAGCTTCGATAGCGAAACAAATCAACACAACATTCTTCCACAGTAGTACAACTCATTGCACAGTAAAAAATGCAGACATTAGAAATGAATAAATTACTTACAGTTACCCGGAAAATCCCACTGGCACCAGAGACTCGGGCAGCAGTACAAATCTTACGAAGAGGCTTCCGCTTGCAGAGAAAGGAGGAGAAGTAGCAGTGAGCTAAAACCCGTGTACAATTAAGGCGAGGGGAGGGGAGACAGATGAAGGCTATATAGAGACGACAAATTCATGGGCACTGCACGAAACCAGATTGAGAACAGCACAGCGCATTTAATTTATTTTTTTTATAGATATATTCTTTTCCGGTGCCGGTGGTGTTAGGTTTCGTATTTTCGTGAATTAGTGTGCCAAACGTGCGAGCAATCATGCTTTGCATGCGTGCGTGAGCACTGCACTGTACTGCTACGCGAATCGGTGGCCCCGCTGCAGCTGGTGGTTGTGCGATGATGATTCCCTCCCTCAATTGTTGGCCTGATGATGATGATCATAAACCCTAAATTAAATACATGTCTCTTGTGTGTCCCTTTGCTAAATTTAATATAGCTGCATTTACCTTGTGTGAACTCCATGGACCCCAAAGCCGCGTGTCCCCACACATTTCATCGGACGGCATCGACCAGCGTGGCGTTGAAATCCCGGGAGTACACAAAGATTGAAAACCATTTATAGCCGTGATTTGAAATTCGGAGAAGGGCGTTTGGTCCCCGAGGCTAGGTTGACTAAATTCCAACGACATAATTATTTTGTTTTAATTTTTAATGTTTTCGTAAATCTTCTCAAGTGATGCTAATTTAAATGAAGGAAGGATTATATTTAAAGAAATGGATATTTTATAATACATGAAGTATAAAGGTATAAAACAAAATGTATGTATGAATTCAAAACACATGATACTGAATTAAATAATAATATATATATATATATTTAAATAGCAAAAAACACTTTGAAATAATGGAGTATTTGAAAGATGAAACAAACGTATCCATCCATCCTTGAAATATACTATAATAGTAGTAAAAAGAAAAGAAAGAAAGAAAGAAATGAAAGAAAGTCGAAGTCGAAGTCGCTCGTGGATCAATGATAACTTTAGAGAAGTCGTGGAAGATAGGAGTATTTCATTGTTTCCTCCGCCCCGCCCCACACAACATGCCGTGAATTTCTCCACGCCTACGACTGCCCTATAAATAAATAAATAAATGTCTAGGCTTAGGGGAGTAGGGTATTGAGTAAGTATTTAACCACCGATCAATAAAAACAATTTCCTGCCCTGCCCCAAGATCTTCGGCTCTGTCCGCCAAGATTTTCACACACACTCTGCTCTCTGCTCTCTGCTCTCTGCTCTCTGCTCTGCTCTATTTAAAATAATAATCATCATCATCATCATCATCATCATCATGCTTCCTCTAATTTACTATTTAGTACTAATACAGAGAGAGAGAGAGAGTTATTTGTTTATTTAATTGATTAATTAGTCTGTCTTAACTCTTAATAGTTTTGGTTAATAAGTTAGGGATGTGGTTTGGATTGGATGGCCCATTTGGTTCACTAACTCCCTAATTGCCAGTATTTGACTTATACATATCTTTCATTAAATTTAAATTAAATGGGATATGGCGTCACGCGGCCCGTACCCTATTTTCATTTTAATTACTACTCCAGTATTTAAGTATTGGTCATTTGGTGAGATTATTTGCATATTTGGTGTGGACACAGTCAAATGTCGTCCTTTTGACTATCGCTTTCCATTGAAACCTGCTCCTATTATTATTATTATTATTATTATTATTAGGAAAAAGTCACACGTTTGTTGATGCCTTGGAATTACACCTCCGACGCTTTTTTTTTAATAAATTATTATTATTATTTTAATGTATTATATTTTAAAATTAAATGTTAAGTACAAGATTTTATTTTATTTTTCCTTATAAAGATCTACCAAATATCCATACAAATTTTTGAGTTTATTTGATTTTAATTTCAAACTAAAAATACTATTACTATTCAATACTAAAAATATAATATTTTCTCCACAAAATATCACACTAAAATATTTTTAAAATAAAAATAAAAATTCAAATCATAACCAAACAAACTCATCCATAATTATTTTATTTAAAGAAAACATAAATAAACAAAAAGACACAGAAAAAACAAAAAAAAAACATAAAAATCCTGGAATATTCGAAAATAAAAAACAAATAGAAATAATATAAGTAAACAATCCCTTGATTTTAAAGATACTTTTCTTTGATATTTCAAGTATCGTTTCGTACAAACACAATTGGTTGTTTTTTGTTTGGGTTTGTGCAATAGTGATATAAATGATTTAAGAGTGTACTTAGTTATCGGTTCAAATTAAAATTAAAAATTAGATTAAATAAAATTAAAAAATATATTTAATATTTTAAAATTTACATCTCAATAAAATATATATATTTACAACATAAATACCATTTTATAAACAATAAATTTTGTAGTATTTTTTTTTTATGCCGAACCTAATACCGTGCAAACTAGACCAGACAGCAAGTCACACTAAACAAATCTCACGGTCACACATCAACTCCTAACCACCGGGACATAATTTTCTATTAAAGCTATATTATAAACATCCATTCAAATAATATTTTATATATTTTCAAAATAAATATCATTTTATAAACAATAAATTTTTATAAGGTACAAACATACAAAAAAAATTGTGTTTTGATATATATATATATATATATTTCAAATAAATAGAGTACGCATATATTATCTAAAACTCAACATTGAGAGCAATAGAAATGAAACCACCTCAATAGTTCCTTGCTGCAACTATTCAACACAATCAGAATGGTTTTATTTCAACAATTTGCAACCCACAATTCAAATCCTATTCAGTTGGACATCATCAAACACTCCACACTACTCTCAATCCATTAGAAGAAGAAGTCTCTTTTCACAAATATTTCACAGGTAATGAATGTAAGAATAGAAGAATTGACCATCATAATCAAATATCGAGAGTTACAGCCTCACAAAAAGGCAAACAGTTGGAACAAAATATCTACTTCAGTAGTTTTTTTTAAGTGATAACCAAATGAGGCCCAAAATTGTCTCCAATTCAATTTTATAAAGCAGCCATTCCACCAGCAAGAATAATTAATGCGTCGTGTTCTTGAAAATGGAGGAACTAAATTACTGAAAACTCAGGCAAAGAGTTGTTACCAAAATCAAGGCTTGAAGGCTATGGAGAGCCCAAACTTAGGAGCTGCGTTTGCGGCCTTTGTGTCGTACTCTGTCGATACTGTTGCAAAGGATTTCGGTCTCCACTCCCGCTGGGTTAACACGGCAAGCTTCCCACTGTAGGAGAGTCTGGTTTTGACTGATGTGAAAGCATCAAGTTTATGGATGCTCCCAATGCTGAAGGTGTTCTCAGACCCGGACAGGCTGTGGGTCATTTCAGCAGCAACCTCAGTTCCAGTTAACGGGTTGACTAGATGCACATAGGAAGCCTTCACGGTTTGCCCCTTATCAGCTCTGCATCATAAATGAAATGGTATGCATTTATATATGTAAACAAACACAACAGTAATATCTTCCTATCCATCAGCTGAAAACTGTAGGAGAAGTGGCTATTTAACATGGAATCAAATCTGCATTAACAACTAGTTGATGTAAGCGTTTCACAACTATGCCAATGTGGACATGATGAAAATATTAAAATTTAAGTAAATATAATTTCCATGATGAAAAGATGTTCTCAGGATGCATGATACATGAAGAGGAGATATGCAGAAAAGAGTAACAAAAAGGCTTTGGAAACCACACATCAATAATCTCCTCAATCTAATATAATTAGATCAAGTTTTGGATCTAAAGTGGTTACTTCTTTTCATACAAATCTAAAAATAAAATTGGACATTCAATTCAGTAATTCAAAATTGGGAAAAAAGGAAGGGTTCAAACTGAATTTCTGTTAACAGAAGACAAAAAGAAAGAAAAGAAAAGAAAAAAGAAAAGCATATTTGGTTATTTGGTGAAAAATATATATAATTACCGAATTCACAGATTCCACATCTTAGTTTTGAATAGAATAGCAAAGCACGTCAAAATTTTCATATTCAAAAATTATTGATCTAAATTTACCATGTAATCAATCTTGCATCCCAACCATGCCTGTACGGAAATATGTGTAAAGGGAGACAGAAATAGAGAACATTACATACAGTATGACAGCTGCTGAAAAGTCTGGCTTGTTGAAGCTGATTCCAGCATTACACTTTGTAAAAGACGAAGTGGAGGTATCGAATCCAATTTCACCCCCAACAGCTAGATCATTAAAGCCTGTTGCTGCAGCAACCTCTAGAAGAGGACTTGGGTGCAGGCCAATGCTGGAATTGATGACAGCATGACGGTGATTGTAATGCACATCAAGCTGCAGAAATACCTTTTGTTGGTGAATACCCAATCCATAATGCTTGTACGAAAGAATATGCTCAATTAGGACAAGCAGTTTCAGTTTTCACATTTATCTATTATGGTTGTAAATGTTACCCATAATATATAGTAGAAGACAGCCATCTTCCAGCAAAAACAAAAATTAGCCATCTGTAGAACTTCATGGTTAACATGCTGACGTCCTGCTAATACTTTTTACAGAAATAACTAAATCTGATTGATGTAACCACAGGCAGTAGGCAAATGTTAATAGGATTTCCAATCCCTAATAAAATTTAAATGATCACTTTAATCATCTCTTGGTATTTTAGAAAACATAACACTTTGCTTTTCGATTTCTCCTGGCTAATAACATATCTGAAATAGGCAACCTCCACAGTAATGAGCGTCTTAAGCGTCAAAGCTTTACAAGAAAGCAAAACAATTACCTTTCCAGATTTGTGATCAGGAACACTAAAGCTTATTGCTGCTTTTGTACCAGGTGCCCAATCATAAGTCACCTTGGTAGAAACCTGCAAGTAAATGAATCACACAAGTAGCATTACCATAATGCTAGAAAAGAAAATCATTCAAGCAGTGTACAGATACACAAACACATATATAATAATGGTTGACCATTGTCGTACTAGACTGATGAAAAATGTTACTTCACATCCCTGTTATTTAGTGAAAAGGGAACAGACTTTAATGAAGGAGAAGAGACAATTCTAGTCTGTCTCACGAGGAAAAAAAAAACCCTACTTCATATTCTGTTGAAAATGACTTTGGCATCAGTGTCCCAGTGGCTGATTCCATCTCTGTTCTTTGTCGTGGTCCTTGGTTGCCACTAACCAATTTCCATCACCTTCGAGATTTTTTGAAGTTTTTCTCGTTTGATTCTATTAGTTCCCCCTTGTTCCAGTTTATATACTTCAATCATTTTCCTCAGTACTTTTTATATTTAGAATGTTTATCCACATGTACCTTTGTAATTGCATTCTATATACATATATACCATTACATACATGCTGTTATTTTAACTAACAACATAACCATATTATGATATGTTAGAAATGTTAAGTCAAATAGTTTTAATATGAATTAACGTTGTGTGCATTCTATTAATATTGAAAACAGAATTTTTTTATTATATAAATTCATTTTTCTTTTTTAAATTTATTCAATATCTCACTGTGCAGCACCATTCAGCCAGTCACTTGCTAAACCAAAAATAACAAATATCTCTACAACAAATGTTTTAGAATTTTGCAAAAATTAAAAAAAAAAGGAAAAGAAGTTCTTGGTCTTACGCTAGAATATGTATCAACTTTAACATCGACAGTAGTTTTTCCGCTTTTGTACTGTGTACTAATGTCACCAATGAAGATTTCATCTTTCTTCACTCCAGTGGCAGTAAAGCCCTGTCAAAATAATAGAAACATCTATTATATTTATTTTCCATTGAATAAAAATATGTACTTTAAGGTATTAGGCATGTCGCACATGCAATCTACTAGTACCATTTCAATGATTGAATCAAAGAAAAGCCAAAATAAGTAACATAAATAATCTTCTGATGATTCAAAGTCAACCACTTCAAGCATGGTATTCCATCCTTATTTTGTAGCATGTACAATATGATTTTTTAAGGAAAAAAAAAAAAAAAAAAAAGAGTTAGATATGTTGTTTCTTTAACCAGAGTCCAAAAGGGTTTTACGTGACAAAGAATGGTATTACTTTTATAACACAACCTTGAATGTAAGAATAATGTCATGCTGGTCCTATTGACAGCTCACGCATATCATGAAAATAAAAATGAATTATTGACAACAACCTTAAAACACAAACAAAAGATAAAATTTTATATTACCATTCCAGTAGAACTTGGAATTGCAAGGGAGAACTTCTGATCATAATTGTAATCTTTAGTCAAAAGATCTGTAAATATGTACTTATGTTAATTTAGAATGGTGTGATACTAAAGCAAGACAAATACAAGGCCAAATAATCAAATATTTAAATAAAAAAATGTACTCCCTCCGTCCGAGACACTTATGCCTGTTTTTCATTTTTAGTTGTCCGCTAAACTTATGCAATCTATTTATAATAAATAACTTTATCCACTTATAATTTTATTACCTTACTTTATCGAATAATAACCAATATGCTATTACTCTATCTTTTATGAACTATTTAATAATTTTCTATAATACTATTACTTTACTTTTTACTTACCTTCTTTTATATTAAAATACTATTATTCCTTAGTATTCGTTCTAAGACAAAGTGGCATAAGAAGCCCGAATGAAGGGAGTAACAAATAAGCTTTCAATATTGGTCGGGTGGTTAAGCAAGAGCTTAATGACTATCAAATGGTATTGAAATTCAAATTGCAGCCAACACCCTACACTTGTTGAACGTATGCTTCAAATGTTGCCGTGCTATCTGAGCTCCAGTAGTGACTAAGCAAGGTTTCTGCCTATACACTTCTAAAATATTTCGTTATCACTTGTTTGTAACTAAAATAAAATTCTTTATTATTTTGATTCATCATTAAGTCTTATCTAACAATTTGGTGTAACCATTCAAAAAAGAAGAGAGTTAATTTAGCGTGATTTGCACATCAGGGACATAGTTAGTTTCAAAATAAATTGTATGAATTCTGCTGAAAATCAAAATGATTGGGAGCATTAAACCAAACAAAATTCTCTCTCGATACATTCCTCTAAAAATCCAATTTGTTCAAAGGAATCTAAGCTATTATAATAGAGCAGCTTCTACAGTTTGTGCTGCTGGAAGACAAAAAAATCACGTATGAATCACCAGAGAAAATAAACAGTTAAAAAACAAATATACAGAGACCTCAGAAAAAAAATAATAATAATTCATAAAGGAGACATTAGAGATAACGTAAAATCTAATGGTTATCCAACACAGAAAAATAACAGCTACCTCTTGCACGCCGGCCAATTTCCGAAAATGGAGCCGGACCGTTTCCCATGGCCTGCTCCTTTCACAAAACGAAACACTTCGGGAAAAAAGTCCAAACTTCTATAAAAAAAAAAAAAAAAAGGATGACTATTCATTATTACAGCTATACAACAGAGTGATGTGATGTCATCAGGTTGCCACTGCAATAATTGAGAAAAATTAGAAGTTACACCTCTTCTAAAAAATACATTGTCAAACCATCCTGATAACCGCCATATCAAGTATAACAATTTTAGTCACAATAACTTGGAACTCCTAAATTAACGAACGAAATTTCATCAATTGCACAGGATGAATGTGACACACTAAATATTTTAAAAACTAACACATTCGAAAACAGATGGCCATCAAAGAAGCACGGTTAACGCAATCCTGGAGAAAAACAAAAACAATTCGGCCATTGGACACTGGAAAAGAATTGAATATCGAGCACAGTTAAGTGCAGCTAGGTTTAGTGCAATGTATCACATTATGATTTGTCAAGAACCCACAATCACAAAGGCTTAAAAGATGAGATTTACAGTTTCTAATTCGTTTGCTAGCCGGGGCCCAAATATCACAATTTTTGAACACGATCATATGTATGTATCCATGCCCGAATATCACAATTACAATAACAAAGCTACCACAAACCACAGGATCCAAATCCAATTCACAGATTTTTAACCTTTAACAGCACAGGATGCACACGAACAAGTTAGCGACCAAAAACACAAGGCAAAACAGATTTGGTGGTGCTTCACCACAATCCATGGGCTTCAAGAATATCAAATCTAAAGCCCATGTACCCAGAAACTTGAACTTAACAGCAATATTCAGCACCAGGACATTAATAGACCCGCTCAATTAGAATCGAAAACTACAACAATCCAGAAAAGTTGCCAAAAATCAAAGGCATACCAGCAACAAGAAGATCTCGCAGCAAATCCACGGCGGAACGACACGATTCGGAGGTCCGAGACCTAGGGTTCCGAAGGCCGAGACCCTCGATCGGCAAATTGGGCTTGCAATTGGACCCGCGCAGAGATCGAATTCGAAATGGATAGGGTGGGTTTGTTTGTTTGTTGGCGGAAAACAAATGTACAGTATATTACTATTAAACCAGTTTGGATATGGACTTTGAGGTCCGGTCCGGCCGGTCCGGTCCATCTACTTTATCCATATTCATATTAGGTCGGGCTACGCGGCCCGTTCCCTTCCTTAATAAACTAGTTTCATTATCATCAATATCAACCGCCAAAATTTGCTCCAAGTTGTATTTATCTTTTCTATTTATCAGTTCACGTAATTATTTTTATTTAAGACATTCAAATAATTTAAAATATTATGAAATATTCATCATCTCTACTCCACTGAATTGTTGAGACAAGATGACAAAGATGTTGTTGAATTGTGCATTAATAAATGTATTTTACCGTGACATATCTAAATTGAATTATAGTATTAAATATTTGAACGATATAAAAAAATATTTTAAATTTTCCATCCGAATAAGTCATCCTCACATACACTTAAACATTCAATTAATAATGAATAGTTGATACAAATAAACTTACTTAAGCAAATCAAAAAACAATTCTAACTTAATTAATTAGTAGTATAACTTAATTTATTAAAAAAATTAAAAATAGCAACAGAACAGAAGAGAGCTCACACTTGTGTGGTAGTGGAGTATATTATAGATATACAGAATATGTAGGTAATTAATTAGTTGCCCACGACTACCAACGCATAACTATAACCGAAATAAATAAAAATGAAATAAGTAGTAGTATATAGTACCAACGAATTTAATTTAATTGGAAATAGGTGAAAATGAATTCCGTGAATGCATGAATGTATGTATGTATGTTAATGTCATCGTAGACGTGAAGAGCAGTCGCCACCATTTGTGTTGATTCCATTTGATTTGCTTTTAATGCTTTGCTTTGTTTGATTGATTTGTGTTTACACACGAATTAATCAATCCATTTGGAACTCTCTTTCCCTTTCCTTTCCTCTCTTCCGATTCCGTTTCCGTTTCTCTTCCCCTTCCCCTTCCCCTTCCTCGCCGTCGATCCCTTTGCTCAACATTCAACCGGAGGATACGATTCGATTCGATGAGATATAATAATAATAATAATAATAATAATAATAATAATAGGTGGTAATCAAATCGCATTCATTTGATTTCCTGTTCCGATTCGGTTTAATCATTGCGAATTGCGCCAAGATCGATGATGAACAAGAGGAGGACGCTAACCATGGATTGGGATGGTTTGGGGGACGACGACGACGACGACGACCGCTTCTTCGAGTCGTGTCCGCGGGTTTCCTCGGCCGATTTGTGTTCGTCGGACTCGGATGATGGCGAAGATTTCGAGGATAGTCGGATGTCGTTCGCTTCGGCGGTCTCTACGGTGTCGAAGAAAAGCCTCCACCCTGTGGGATCCTTCGCAAAACCCCAACAATCGATGTTGGCAGGGTACGATATGTGGATGTCTGAGCCAGGGGATATCAGAGAGCGCCGCAGGCGTCTTCTACAAGGCATGGGCCTCGCAAGCACCAAACAAATGATGAGAATCGCCAGCCGGAACGAAGGCGCAGAAGCTGCTCCTGCAGCTTCACCGCTTGTCGATTCGCGGCCGACGGTTAAAGGAACCAGACGAGACGATGAGCCCGTCTCCATCTCTTCCTCTGCTGCTGCTTCACCGCCCGTCGTCGATTCGCGGCCGACGGTAAAAGGAACCAGACGAGACGATGAGCCTATCTCCATCTCTTCCTCCGCTTCCGCTTCTCCCTCTCCTTCTCCTTCTTCGCCTCCACATTCATGTCCGCGTCCAACTCCAGCTGCTACGCTTGTTAGATCTAGGTCAGATGGTGATATTGTTGCCTTCTCGGCCAAATCCAAGCTTAATAAGATAGATGAACGAGGAGGAGGAGGAGGAGGAGGAGGAGGAGCAGGCCCTGTTACATCCAAACACAGACTATTAACTAGAACTACATCAGAGATTGTGGTACCAGTCGGACGTCGTGTGTGCGGCTACTCGAGTAATTCCGATAGAATGATGTCCGCAGGCGCCGGAAGATCGTCGAATCCAACCAGCAATTCATTAGAAGAAGAATCTGATGGTGCATTCTGTGCATCTTTTCTGATAAAGAATTTGGACACGGGAAAAGAGTTCGTGGTGAAGGAACAGGGGTCGTGCAACAAGGTGAGTGATATCCAGACCGGGAAGCAACTAACCATGGAGGAGTTTGAGAAATCTGTTGGATTCTCGCAAGTGGTGAAGGAGTTGATGAGCAGGCAGAATGTGGCGAGAGGTAATCCGGACGACAGGAAGATCAACCATTCCTATTTGAGCAAGAGCTTCAGAAACAGCAAGAAAAAGGGAGCTGCAATCTTGAAGAACATCAAGGGAGTAGCAACTGCAATCCGGCACGATCATAAAGAGCACGACTACGACTCCACCGAAGATCATAAGCCCCCCAAAGCCACATCGAAATGGGTGAAAACTCGCCAACACGGCAAGACCTGTAAAGAATTCACAGCACTGCACATGACTCAAGATATTCAGGCGCATGATGGTCCAATATGGACGATCCGATTCAGCAGCGACGGACAGCTCCTGGCCACTGCAGGGGAGGATAAGGTGATTCATGTCTGGGAAGTGCAGGAATGTGAAGTTATGTCTGCGAGTGGCACGCCGCTTCATTCCACGGCTGCCGTTGCTTCTTCAGACCGCGCCCCACTTGCAGAAATAACACCTTTGCCTTCTGACAAGTGGAAAAAGATTCGAAGCTACAGGAGAAAGGGCAACTCGATCCCAGACCACATCAATGTGCCGGAAACTGTTTTCGCACTTTCGGAGAAGCCAATTTGCTCTCTCGAGGGTCATCAAGAGGATGTTTTGGATCTTTCATGGTCGAAATCCAAGGTCAGCTTCTACCAAATTTCATTATCTGTGAGGCTGTTGAATCTCAGCCACGGAATTGTTAACGAAGCTGTTAATCCCTGCAAGAAGTTAAGTTTTCTTAGAATCAACTCACCGCTTGCAATTGGTTTTCGGAAAACGGTTGATCCTCCTTGTCTTTGCAGCTCTTGCTGTCATCTTCAATGGATAAGACAGTTAGGTTGTGGGATCTAGAAAGCAGGACATGCTTGAAAGTGTTTGCACACAATGACTACGGTGAGAAGTCCGAAAATCATTGATAATGAAGTTGTTTCCATAGTATAGTATTTGGCATGGATCACAGTTTGTACACCTAATGAGTTTATGATATGGCAGTAACTTGCATACAGTTCAATCCAGTCGACGACAATCACTTCATGAGTGGTTCGCTGGATGCCAAGGTCCGTATCTGGAACATACCCGATCATCAGGTCGTGGACTGGATAGATCTCCATGAAATGGTCACTGCAGCAAGCTACACCCCTGACGGCCAGGTAATCTCGATCATGCATCCGCATCATCCCTTACATTGTTGTCTCGATCTGCTCTCTCAACACTCAAAACTAATTTCAGGGTGCTGTGATCGGCACTCATCAAGGGTACTGCCGATTCTACACTATAGATGGTAACGAAACGAACTAACCGAACCAACAGCTGCTAAGTTGACTCCTCCACCTCCTCTGTAATGAAAGAGCGTCTCTTCTCTTACCTTCATTGATCCATCCCATCGCAGATCATTGCAAACTGGAGTGCAGCAGCAGCGTCCGAATGCGCACCAAGGCTCAAACTAAGAAGCTCCCCGGT
Source organism: Andrographis paniculata (assembly GCF_009805555.1). Lineage (NCBI taxonomy): Eukaryota > Viridiplantae > Streptophyta > Magnoliopsida > Lamiales > Acanthaceae > Andrographis > Andrographis paniculata. The sequence goes on from NW_026137605.1 coordinate 157,805, forward strand.
TTTCATCATTCTCAACCACAAACCAACAAAATCACCGGTTTTCAGGTACACTCCACTCCCTCGATCGCCTTCACTGATACAATTCGTAATGAGATTAATTGCTCCTTCTAATGAATTGTTTTCTGCAGTTCAACCCATGTAATCCGTCCGAGGTGCTCATAACCTCCACGGATTCCCGAATTCGACTCCACAACGGATCAGAGCTGGTCCAGAAATACAGAGGCAAGATACACACATTGATAGATCGATAGATTGATTCGTCCACTACTACCATTAGAATTGGACTTAGAGTTTTTGCCTTCCCTGGCAGGGTTCCGGAACACGAGCAGCCAAATAGCAGCATTCTTCAGCCCGGACGGGAGACACGTGGTGAGCGCGAGCGAGGACTCCCAGGTGTACATATGGAAGGTGGAGGAGTCGAAGCCTCAGGGGCAGGGGGCCGACAAGAAAAACCGGGTGACTGTACAGGCTCACGAGCACTTCCACTGCAAAGACGTCGCCCTCGCTGTCCCCTGGCCCGGCGCCGCCATCCGGAACGAGCCCCCCCTGATGGTGGACCTAAGCTCCAAGCGCCACTCCAGGCGCATCGCCACCCCGCCCTCCCCCACCCACGACCCAGATAGGAAGCAGAACAGTCTGCTGCCCCCACTCCCACTCCCACTCCCACTCCCACTGCCCGGCCGGAAAGCCAGCAGCGTTACTGCAGATCAGGATGATTTGGGGCAGTCCGGGAGGATGGACCCCGCCGGAATTGGTGTAGCCAGCAGCAGCAGCTCCTCGTTCGACGGCTCGTCCATGCCCATGTCGCTGGGAGAATCGCCATCTTTCATCTCCGGCGGGTCATCGAGGTTCGAAAACGGGAATGGGAATGGGAACGGAAATTGGGGGATGGTCCAGGCGACGGCGTGGGGGATGGCGATGGTGACGGCGAGCGTGGAGGGGGAGATGAGAGTGTATCAGAATTTTGGGCTGCCTCTGAAAGTAGGTCGGCAGCCCACCAATCTCTTCCAACACTAAGAGCATGTGCAACGCGGTTCTTTGATTTATGGGAGAACCCATCCGTTGGACTCCGTTTGCGGATATATAACTAATGGCTTAATTTCCCTAAAAGTTCGAGCTTTCAAGTGAGACTGTCATTAGCATCCGACATAGTATCAGAGCCTGGCGTGTTAAAGACTCCTGTCCCGTTTGAGCTTGAGGTTTTAGGTGAGATGGTCATTAGCCTCCGACACCACCTTTTCTGATGTAGCAATGCACCATCAACCAAATAAAAAAAATAAAAAAAAGTGTAACTTAAAAAATTGAAATAACTTCTATCATGCTGTATACACAAAACCGACAATCATAAGAATTGCATAGTATCTTTCGAAATCATTTAAATACTTTTCAAGTTTACATATTTATTGTATGTTTTAGCAATTGAGTAAAAAAAAATAATGCAAAAAAATACTTATATTTTTTCTAACTTTAGCTTTTAATTCTTCAAACCACCATTGTCAATCAAGATTTGAAAGGATTTAAAAAATTGACCTAAACTATTACTTGAATAATCTTTTCACCCAGTTATCATTTTGAAAATTATACTGCTCAAAAATCGTATTGTATTCAATTAAGAAATCATTTTCTTCTTAAAAATCATTCCCACACTTGCTAAAATCATGTGCAAAAAATTTTAATTTATAAAATAATCCCCACTTAAATATTTTATAGTATTTTGATAGATATACTAAATACGTAATTTGTGAAATGTCTCTAACCATTTAGAAGCTAATAATTTTGCCATTGTTATATCTTCAAAAGTCAAAATAGTATTTCTTCTCTGACATGCTATAACAAAGATTTTTACATATTAATTTTATAGTCAATCTATATTCGTTCTTCTATAATTTTGTCAATAAATCGAATTTAAACAGCACATATGTGAGCATGAGATTTGTGAATGTATCAAATTTATGTAGAAATTATGATATCTTATTTACACAAAAATAGTAAATGTTATAAATATTTGTTGACTTGTTCTGTCTTTCACATACACAAATTCAACACATCTAATTTCACGAATATTCACTGGCATAATTTCAACTCATACCAACACAGTCAATTCTCAATCGTAATAAAATCAAAGAAAATAAACAAAGAACATCACCATCACGTCTAAAGCTAAGACCAAATAGAAAGGGAGAAAATCGAAACCTCTACAACAAAATTAATATAAACTTCCGTTGTACATAAAATCAAGCAACTAATAGAAAAGAACTAACAAATCAATTTCAGCCGGAGAACATAATATATTCAAGGAAGTATAAACTCTCCAAAAAAGAAAAAAATCTTTTACCAAAGGCAAACAAACCGGACACCGCCCGATCAACTTGGACCGGTTGCAGAGCTCTTATTGAAATCAAAGAAGACTACTAAGAATCGACTAACATATGTTGATTCCTATGGTCTAGAATATCAAAGTATGCTTCAATTACGAATGACTTCCTTCTCTCAGTCACCATTGTTCTATATTTTTGTTTTTTAACCGTCATTGAAAGCCTCCGACCGTCTCTTTTACAAGATGTGATAAAGAAGATGACAATTTTCCATCCAGTACTGCTTGTCATTCTCTCGTGTCATTGATTTCAATATTGAAATATAGAGAGTAATTTTTTAAAATTGAATATATATTTTTTTGATTAAAAAAATGTTGTATCATGAAAGTTAATAAAACAAATATCTGTAACTTGATTCTTCATGAAACTCAAATTTATCGTTTTAGATAAAACAAATCATGAAGTTAATTGGCTTTAAACATTTTTAAAAGAATTCTATATTGGAAGAAATGTATATCTATATTAATAATATATTGTGATAATCAAGTATTAATTACCAGAAAAGTGATTGTAATGTACAATGGTAAGTTGCAATACATTGGTTGTCAATGCAGCACTATCTCATAACTGATCTCAAGAGGTTGTCACTTGAGACTATACTACAAAAAGTTAGATGTAGCTATGAATAATTTTGTAGTAAAAAATAATGATTTCGTAACACAAAAGTTTTTGCGACAAAATGAGTTTTGTCACCTATATCGCGTCAATAATGGTCTTTGTCGACAAATTTAACTTTTGCAATGAAAGATAATTTTTTTACGATGAAAGTATAGAAATGAGATATAGGTACAAAAATATAATTTATGAACTAAAGTTATTATATTTCTCTATAAAAAAATAAAATTTCATAAAAAAAAAAAAAGTTAGCCACAAAATATACATAATTTTATTAGTCAAATGACCTTAGCTATGAAAATATAATTTTGTAACTAAAATCCTTTTGTTATGAAAATATGATTTTTTAGCAAAATGATTTTAGAGATAAAATTAATTTTGTAATATATAATTTATACTAGTGACGAAACTAATTTTTGTAATTGAATGACACATTTTAGTTACAAAAAGATTTTATAGTTAAAAATATTGTAGCGAATTAGATATATATATATTTTTTTGTAGTGATATAAGATTTAAGGGTAAATAATATAATATAGCGAATATGCTAATTGAATAATTAATCCAATATCTATTTCATAAATTGTTTGGATGAATAAGATTGGAATCCATACCTAAATAAGTGTAATGGACATTTTAAATGATTAAAAATTCCACGACCGACCGACGTTCAACACAAAGTCTAAGCTGTACAAATTTGTATTGCAATACTTAAAATATGTGTCTTATAGAGTGAGAAATGAGAAACAATGATTGTTGATTAGATAAGCCTTTGATCTATTAATATTTGGAGGATGAGTACCTATATAAGTACAACCAACATTCGCAAGTGTTTTTTAGAACTCAAAATGAAAACAAATATGAGAAGTAGGATTCAATATCATTATTGTCTTAGCGAATGACATTATGGAATAGTTAGTCAAATATTTACTTTTTAGAAATAAATAAATTTCGGTTAAAAAAGAAAAATCAAATTTTGGTGAGTAAAAAGTAACTAATGATCGACCTAACAACAGGCCAATGCTAAAGATAGTGGATAAGGAAGGGGTAACTAGTGCTCTAATCATTCTTGTTATACATTGTTAAATGAATATGGTTTTGTTTAAAATAACAGTTCAATACTTTTACTTGACTATCATGCGGGCATAAAGCTCACATTTGTGCCATTCGACCCATAGTATATGCCTATCAGGTGCGTGGTGTGGAGTTGAAGCCTTGGCTTTGACTTTGGACCTGGATTTGATTTTATTATATATCATAAATTTAATTTAACATATATATCACAGCATTTTTTATTTTTTATTTTTACATTATCAAAACTTTAATTAATATACTTCCAAAACTCGTTAAACATTATTTTAATTTTTACGTATGGCCTAGTTCAATGTCATACAACATGGGGTACGGTGTCAATATTATATTAACCATAACACGAAAAATAATAAAAGTTTATTCGATATAAAAATTTCTAGGTTTGTAGATGTTTTAGCAATATACGAATCTAAAAATATTTTATTTATTATTATTATTATTATAATGCAGGTTCAACTCAATTCGATACAAACACAACGCTGGACACCAGCGATCATATATCTAACAAATTAAATTATTAAAAGATACTATAATTATTGGGATGATAATAATAATAATGCATAAATGCTTTATATAAAGAGAAGACAACAACGCGACAAATAATCAAATCTCCATCATCACTCTCTCTACTCTCAATATATATATATATATATGCACCTTGTGTGTGTACGGCAACCCCTACTTATATACATATATATATATATATATATAGAGAGAGAGAGAGAGAGAGAGAGTTATATCGGTGGGGTGAGAGTGAGAACAGTGTGTGGGGCTTGCGATGAAATGGCGACTTTATTCGTTGCAGCCTTGGTTTTTGCAAAAGCTTTGGCCGATACATATATATATATATATGTGTGTATATATAGAGAGAGAAAGAGAGAAGATCATAGGATAGGATAAGAGAAGAAGAAGGTTTTATGTATCATTTATTTTAGAGAGAAACTAAAATCATAAATGTATTTAATAATGGCAAAGAAAGTTAAATAAGTGTATTGATATATAAGAGATAAAATCATGGAAAGTGTTGATTCAAAAGAAAAATATAGGCGAATTAATTAATTAATTAATGCTCGACAGATTTGATTGTCATGACATACATGATCACACCTTAAAGTATGTATGTATGTTCTTTGATAGCTCTATTACGTAGTAGTAGTAGTAGTAGTAGTAGTACAACAACTGGATGTAATATGAAGACATATATATAATTGATAAGCCCACCGGATCGATTGATGAAGCCATGGTTTATATACAAGTATAAATATATTATATTATATTATATTATATTATTGAGGCATCTTATCTTATTTCTATTGTTTTCAATGAATTCATTCCAACTTTCTATTAAAAACAAAAGAAAAAGAAACATGATAGAAGCAATTAAATCAAAAAACGCGTGCAAAGTGTTCCTGAGAATAGAAAAAAAAAAAATGGATATTTGGACCGGTTCTGTTAACCTCAATTTCAGTCTGCTCCTACTCAACTCATGCTCTGCAAAATCTCCTTCACTTGTATACTTTTTTCCTTAAAACCCTTCTTCTCTTATCTTTCTTTCTTTGGGTCGCACTGTTCGAGAATCCAAGAATCCAATATTCTCTCTCTCTCTCTCTCTCTCTCTCTCTCTCTCTCTATATATATATATATATATGATATGCCTCCTCTTCTAAGAAACTTTTTTGGTTTCAGGGATTTGGTTTGAATTCACTTTCTTGGGTTGTGGGGAATTGAATAAATTGGAAGGACCAATGATGACGATGATGATATACATACATATTTATATATGATGACAGATATTATTGCATGCATATGAGTGTGCATGAATTATTATTTGGGTGTCTTTTGAGAGTCCTGTCCCCTCCCCTCCTTCTCTCATTAATCATATATGTATAATATATAAAAGAGAAACATATCTTTCACAAAAGCATCTCCAAACCTCATCCATTTTGGGCAACGCCTAACCACCACAACATAATAATATATACTCCTATATTATTGTGAAATCATTCATTCAGGCATCTGTATGTGTATGTGTTTGTGTCAAAATACAAGTTTAGTAGAGGTTGTTTCCAGGTTTGAAATATTTTGGAAAAAAAATTAATTATATATGTAGAAATAACACCAAACCTGTTTGCATGCACCCATAAGTCATAGGGATGAATTTCTCACTATTCTTTCAATCGAATCACCATACAACACACAATAGATACAATACTCATTGTATCTAACCATATGAACTTTTATAAAAAGTATCTACAATCCGTATCTGTTAATTTAGTTGGAGATGAGTTTAACTTCATTGTTATAATTAATATAATTAGCTGCTTTAGAACAATTTTATATATATGCACACATTCAAAGAGAACAATTCCATTAACTTCGTCTATTAAAAAAAATAAATTAAAACACTCACATACACTGATCAAAGCTACCATGCACAATGGCAAAACATACAAACTAAAAACCAAAACAATCCTACAACTAGAAAATTAGCCTCACCCCTACACCTATCTATTTCTAGCTATATCATATCATATCAGCCACATTAATTTTAGATAAATAAATAAGATTTTGATAATTGGGGAAATGGAAGATGAACACAGGGGTAAAATTCTACCAATGCAATTTATGCCCTAGCAAATTGGGGGTTGATTTCATCTTCCCAAAGTGTCCTCTGTAGTTCAATCACTGCTGCAATGGGTTGCTGATGGTTGAACTGAAGAAGAACTCAAACCTGAAAGTTCAGTCCAGGCACCATTAAGATTCGCATTCCAGTGGTGGTGATCCGCTGTTAATGGCGGCGCCATTGCTCCCAGGCCCAGCTGCTGGATTGGGTGTTCCTCCATTTTCACAGAAGCTAGCTGTGTAAGCAGCGTGCCGGAAAGTTTTGGGCGGCTCTCACCGCCGTCGATGAACCCTAATTCGCCGCCGTGATGGAATTGATAAAATCCTAGAGATGATGGATCCAATCCGCTTAGGATTGGGAATTGCTGTTGCTGCTGCCGCCAGGGATCGAGGAAATTACTGTTGCCCGGTAAAGGAAATCCGGCGTCGTTAAAGCTCGCCGGAGCTGAAATCTCGCCGTAGCTCAGGCCTAAATCGCCGGTGAGACTGTCGCTGAATTGGCTTAACTGAGAGGTGAACCGCAGCGGCGGGAATTGCGGCGGCGAGAGGCCTAGGGCGGGAGGGGTCGTGGCCGACGGCGTGGCGACGCTGGCCGGAGACTTTGACTTGGTCCGTCTGTTCCTCCGGCAGCCGCCGCCGACGGGGACGTTCCTCAAGGCGCCGCCTCTGGTCCAGTAGCGGCGGCAGGTCTTGCAGAAGTGGCGCGGCTGAGTGAGGCTGTAGTTGTTGAAGTAGCAGAACTTGGTGTTGGTGGATTCGCAGCGGGGGCATTTAAGAGCTGCTTCGGGCATTGGGATGTTAGCCAGACGAGCACGTTCCGACATGGATCCCCCGCCGGGCCGGACAGATCCGCCATGGGAGGGTAATTGGGGCGGCGCCGCCGCCGCCGGGAGCCTAGGGTTTGGGCTGCTGTTGCTGCTGCTGCTTGCAATTATTTGATGATGATTCTGAGGCTGAAGAAATTTAAAAATAAATAAGAAGTGAGAAAATGATTGATAGTTGTGTGGAAAATAAGGAATCAAGAATTAATTAGATGAAGAGGGTTGGGAATAATTTAATTGTTGAATATTTGGCTTTAATTTTTATATATATATCAGAAATTAAAGAAGCTTGGTAGCCATGGAAGCATAAACTAATTAAGTAGAAAAAGAAATAAAGAAGAAATGAAACCCTAGCTAGCTATGCATACCTGGTGCCAATTGGATGGATCAAGATAAGGTGGGAGGGATGAAAAAACCATGGCTGTTACTTAGATCTTGCTGCTTTCTCTTTTTCTAAAGCCCTTTGGAGGTTTAGTGGAGAATCACATCAAATGAATATAGAGGAGGAGGAGGAGCTACAAGAGATCTAGAGAGAGATTTTGTGTGTGTGTGTGTAGGAGAGAGAGAGGGAAAATGAAGGCAATAAAGGGTAGTGAGCAAGAAGAGAATATTGGAGAACAAAAATAAAGCAGATGGCTTTAATCCTTGCTGCCGAGGCTGTGCAATACATATATATATATATATAATACAAACATACATACATATATACATATATATATATATATATGTACATCCATGCATGGATTGATATATATCTTACAAAAAATAGTATTTGGATTGAATGCACAGTTTCTAATTAACTTGTGTCTTGTGTTCCTAAAATATACTCTCCACTCTATAATATTGGCTCTCTGTCATCTGTGGTTGCTTTAATTTATTGTTGTTAGTGCATGTTTCCAGAATGTGTGGATGCTGAGGGAGAGTCCAGGGATCTCCAACACCAGATGAATCCACACCGCTGATTGGAACCTACGGATGGCTTGGATCCATCGGCAAAGGATCTACTTGTGTTGGATTACTTAACATTGAAGCTTCTTCTTCTTCTTCTTCTTCTTCTTCTTCTTCTTCTTCCTCTTCTTCTTCTTCTTCTACTTGTGCGCTGGCCCTGGCTGATTAGGTCTAATTCTTTCTAATTTTTTATACTAATATATTTGTATTATTATTGATTTGATATTCTATTATGATTATTATTTTTCTTTAATATATATATATATATTCTATTATGATTATTATTTTTTTATACATAATTTATATGCATGAAAGAGATTGAAGATAGTATTAGATATTTTAGAGTACTCGACACATGTAGCGGTTCGATTGGCCCGATTCTCTTTTCTACACTTTTTCTTCTTTTTTTTTGATATATAATTTATAATAAAAAAAAATAATATTTTTTTATTAATTTACTGGAATTGTGTTTTTTTATTTAGCAAGAGCACTTTCATTGTAAGCCTATGTGTGTGTGCATGAATATGGTTATCGTTTGAATCTTTGAAATTTAGATTTGAAATTATTTAATCAATTAATATTTGATTTATAATATAATATAAATAACTAATTAAAAAATTAAGGTATATATTTAAATATTCATAAAATTTTTATTTTAATATAATATATACTATATAAATAAAATATTATATAATACTAATTAATAAAAATTATTAATATAAGTATTTATTTATGATTAGCATTGATTAGTTTAAAAAAGATAATAATTGAGAGTTTTGAACTTATATAAAATGCATTTATTTATTGAAGATAAAAAATAATAATAGAAAATTTTGAATGGGTCATGTGATATAATACGAAATCTAACCGGTAACCAAACATATGTTTTTGTTGTTAAGAGAATATATGTCCTAGGATATAAAATTAGGATACTAATACTAAAATGCAAGAATGAATGAAAGTAAATACAATGCATGGATGGATGTAGAAAAATAAAAATAAAAAGTAGCAAAATTTGAAGACACACTACTGAAATAATTTAATTGTGGCCAATATAATAGGGTTTCTTCATCTTCTCCACATATAACAAGAAATGAATTTAAATCAATAGTTATTTTCCTATAATTGTTTGCTGCGTAGAAATAGAAACAAGTAGTAATTTGTATTTATATATATATATATATATATTATCCACCATAAAAACAATTTAAATAAAAAGAAAGAAATCTGGTTTGTTACATGGCTTAAGTTTTGACTAAAATTAAGGCCCAATAAATTAAGTGAATGGCAGGCAGCCCAGCCCAATTGGGAGATAATCTACTAATAGTATTATTAGATTCAGGTCCATAATTCTGGTCCGTTCGTTCACTGTGTATTTTTTTTTATAGACGTATATTTTTTACTGAAAATATAATTAGTAATATATATTTAAAAATATATTATATAATATAAATAATTATAAATTAAAATTATGATAAGTAATTAAAATATACATATATTCACACCGTAGATGTAATATATATTCTTTTTTTTTTTTTTTAATTATGCGTTTTATATTTCATATCTCCTATGTCAAATAACTTGTATAATATATATATATTGAATGTTATGTATATTATAATTTTTTAAAAATATATACATAAAGAAAAAAAATTGAAAGAGACAAATCTTTTCTTCCCATCATTTACTAAATCAAAGTGAGCCCATTAAATATCAATTTGAATTGGGTAGGATCATAGAATACAGCACAGACTCAAATCGATTCAACTTTATTGTTGCAAACAATTAGATACAAAACATTTGGACTATGCAAACAATTAGTAGCACATAATTTTTTTTTTGTCAGTCCCATATAATTAATTTTTTTTTTTTTAATAATATAATTATACACTTTAAATACATTTACTATTTTATATATTATAATTTTTTAATATTAATTAAACTATTTATTCATCTTAATCTTAATTTATAATTATTTTTACTAATATATTTTTTAATTACTTACGAATTATACTTTACCTAAATTTTTATATCTACAATAATGAACCCATATTACATAGGACGACGAATGGAATAATATTTTAATATCAAAAATCAAACTTTTTTTTTTTTTTTTTTTGCAAATTCATCCAAAATAAACACACATGTATTTACTTACATTTTTTATTTTTATTTTATTTTATTTATACTTTATATATATATAAAAGTATTTGCTATGGCTTTTAAAATTTAGCTATAAAAACATGAATATAAAGCAAATAATGAAGATTCCAAAGACATAATCTTTTTTTTACTTAAATATTTTTAATTTGATGCTTTATGATATAAAATAGTGTATCTATATATAAGTATTTATGATATGATTGCATAGTATAAAAATAGAAACTAAACTTAGAAGGTATTTATATAGAGTTTAAAAGTAAAGACAAAAATCAAAAGTAGAAGCAATGTTAAAATAGTTTTTTATTTATACAATTATAGATATTATTTATAAATATAGATTATTTCATCTAATAACTTATCAAATCAAAATCATTCCAATATTTTTTTAAAAATTAATAAAAATATATATATTTCAAAAAAGTTTTTAAAAAAATGTTAGAAACAAATAAATTTATTTTTAAAAATAAATAAATAAGTAATTATCTTCTTCTAAAATTAATTGACATATTTTTTCAAAAAAATTCACTTATACTCAACTCATTTTTACTTTTAATAAATTATATTTATTTAAAATATTTCGAACAGAAATCCATTTAATTAACTTGATGATATATAAATCAATTTAATTAACTTCAATAAATAAATATTTTTATATATATTTAAAAAAATTATTTTTATAAAATTAATTTATGTTAATCATTAATAAAAATATATATATATATATTTTATTTATTTATATTATATAAAAAATTTATTCTTTACAATATAAGATTAATCATATTATTCTTTCACTATTTCAAATTCAAATCAACATTATTCACTTTGTTGGGTACTCCCGTTTGCAGATGAATAATTAATAGTTATGTTTTTTTAACAATTCGAGACAATCATTCTGTATTCGACATAGTATCAGAGCCTAAACTAGGTTTTGAGCTCAATATAATTAAACATAGATAAAACTATTGCTGATAAATAAATATATGTATCTGTAGTGTATCTAAATAAAATATTTTATTTATATAAGATCAATAATATAATTGAAACATAAGTGTATATAATATTTAACAAAAAATTGAATTCAAAATTGGATAATTTCGAATTAGAAAAAGGTAAAATTATTTTTCAGTTTAATTTTAAAAATTTTAATTCAGAATATTCGAGTACCCTGAATTATCAAATTACCAAATTCAAAATCAGTGGATAAAATTGAGAAATCGAAAAGTTTGTATACTTTTACCACCCATAACCAAACAAAACTTTTATTAAAGGGAAGTCGGTAGGGTGACTCCACCCGATTCGACACTCAATCTATCCTTAGATCTTGGAAAAATCATTAACCCAGAAAGTGGGATTACATATATATATATATATATATACACTAATCCTGTTATACCGCTCAGATTTGAATTTCTACATAATAACCAAAGTATTTTCGACATGAAAAGAAATAATCTTTTCGCTTCTTAATAAAGTATTAATTTTTTTTAAAATATTGTTATATTTTATATTAAAAATATAATTACATTTATATAATATTGTATACAAAAATTAATATATATATATATATACACATATGAAACTTTAAAATCAATACCCTAAACAGATTTGCTTTTAAGGTTATATGTTTATTGATTAAAATAAACGTGGATTACCACAATATTTTTTAAAAAATAATTATTAAATATTATTTAAATAATTATAACGACAACTACAACCACCATAATAATAATAATAATAATAATAATCACTTAGACAGCTCGCTGCAGAGTGCAGACAGCCTGGGTTCAAAGCAAGTTTGATAACCCAGCCGCAAAAATTGAAAAAGGCCTTTTTTGACTTGTCCTTCCAATATGAAGTATATTTATTTGGTTTCTATTGAATTTTTTTATTTTTTAATTTGAATTTTCTATTTAAATAAAAGTTAATACAATGTTTCTGTAAAAAAAAATCATATTGAAAAAATAATAATAATTAGAAAAATGAAAAGAGAAACGAAAGAAGCACATTGGACTTAGTTCTATATAGCATATATAATTCTGGTCAGCTATATATTTAGTTTTTTAAAAAAAGTCTTAAGACAATTATGATTAGTTTGTTTGACTGTAAAGGAAGAGATGATGAAGGCATGAATGAGGACAAACAATAATTAATATCACCGTAACAGAACCAAGACAACCCACTATTTGTAGAAAATAAATAAATAATAATACTAATTAACAAAATCAATTTCCTTTACTTTTCTTTTTTTAAAAAATAAAAAAATAAAAATTTGCCAACCATTGATAATACTAGTTTCTAAAGTTATTCTAGAAAGCCTGTAAGAATAGATATTTTCACATCTAGCAAATCACTAAATAAAATAGTAGGAGTATAAAATAACAATTCGGCAATGAACAAACACACTAATCAAATTAAACTTTGATTAAAAAACAAGAAATATAGATAAATGCATAAACAAGTAAGACGTACAAGCGAAAATAAGGTAAAAGCAAAATAGGACAACAACATAAAGATTTGATATGTTTAACTTCACACAAATAATCTAGGAAGAAGGAATAGTCGAATGATATTATCTTCGGCTAGGCTAGGGGTGTTGGAAACTTCTTTTCTGTTTCATCTTTTATTTGCATGCAAACCCGAGAATATATAATTAGTTTATCTTTAGCTGCAATCAGACAATAAAATACATGTTAGAAATTTTGAGGAAAATAACGAGATTGTCTTAATCTATGAATAAGATCAAAATATAAATCTACTAAATTTAAAACTAAATATCTAAAATATCTCACATTTTGTCTCATCATGAAATTTTTCAAAGTTCAATATATCATACTTGAACCAAGTATCTTGAGCAAAGTTGCAGTCCAGTAGCTGATTGGATATCAAATTTGTCTATAAATTCTTAATACATGCAAACAAGATTTTCATATAAAAAAAAAAATAATATATATATATATAAAGTATTTTTAGATAATAAAAAAGTATATTTATCATTAATATTATTATAAGAAGATATTGTGGGGAGATCTGTATTATCATGAAAATGAGTGTAGAATCCCAGCCCAATCAATAAAGTTTTAATTTGTCATTTTGTAATGTACACAGATTTTGCCGACATATTATTTTATGTCTACCAATTATTATATGTATACATATTCGTGTGTAATTTTTTAAAAAATATTATTATTATTATTATTATTATTATTATTATTATTATTATTATTCCGAAAGCAAAATAAAAAGGGATATTATTGTTTATTGTTGTCGTCCACTAATAAGAGCTTTTTAGAGTGCCTTTTTGGTGATGATGAATTCATAATGGAAATGCATTTGCTTTGCTTGCACCAACCAACCATCATTACTTCTTTTATTGTTCCATACAATATTTTTAATATTATATTGTTGCCAATATATGACATAAGCCACACAACATATCATGTATTTTAATTATATACAAATATAATATTCTCTCCGTCCACTTACAATATTTATATATTTCTATTTTTGGACGTCCAATTACAAACTTAACATTTTATTAAATACTCTACTTTTTTCCACAAATACTCTTATTTTACACCACATCATTACTTTTACACAAAAAATAAAATAAAGGCAAAAATGTCATTATACTACTTTTAACTACTCACTATGCACTAAAAATAAATGTAAACTTTGTAAGTGGACGGAGGGAGTACATAATTTGACAATATATAATATATAGTTCCATACATTACATATTTTCATTAATTTCAGTATAATAAATATATTTATATAAAACTTAAAAATATAAACTAACTGTGCATACCCTTAAATATTTTTATTTCACATAATGTGTTATGTGCTATATGTGTATTTTGGATATGTATTTAAGAGTTATTTAGATTTATTCAGTCAAAGTTGAAAGTATATATTTTATCATTTTTATATATCTTTTTCAAAATATTCATTTTTTATTATAGTAAAAATAATTAGACATTAATATAAAAATATTTTTAATTTTTATATAAATTATAGACATATCATTATATATATATATAGTACAAATAATAAAAATATCAAATCAGTTTATAATGCTTATATTAAATAATAAAATACTATTATTTTTTGTTTATTATAAAAAAAAACCCAAATATGTAATTTCATCCAGGATAGAATGAGTATTATATTGATAATGAATATACAATATTGATTAAAAGACTATTTTACTTTTTTAAATGTGTTTTCATTTAAATGTAAAAAAAATATATATATATCATTTGTATAACAATAATAAAATAATTTATAATGATATAATTAGTTATAATAAAGAGATTATTGTTTTGAAATGTAAGTACTTCAAATTAAAATAATGAATAACAATCTTAGATTATACAAATGTAAGTACTAGAGTACTCATAAAAAAAAATTAAATAATCAAATCAAATATTTAATTTTTATTTAATTAATTAAAAAACTAGCGTCTGCTTTTTTATTTTTTTTTAAATTTGGTTTGAAAAAATTCATTCAAATTTAGTATTAAAATAATATTTAATGAAAAAAATGTATATATTTCATTTATAAAAACATAATTCAAATAGCAAAAACACAACCTAAAAATTTTCACTCAACTCTTACGTTCATACATATTTTAAAGAAATCACGGCAATTACTTTTTCCTTTTAACCCCAAACTCAAATCCAACCTTAAATAATAATAATAATAATAATAATAATAATAATTAGCAGGTAAAATTTGCAAAATTCAATGGCTCCTCTATTTAGGCATCATTCTTTCACATTCTCTCGAACTAATTAAACTAAATTAATAAATATATACTCGCATAACATAACATAAGTTGAATAATATTAGGACATAAACTAGGATGAAGATAAAATGGAGCTGAATTCCAATACAAACAAACAAACTAACAAACGTACAAACAAACAGATTTTTTCCATTCATTGTGGTTCTAACAGCTAATAACCAAATAAACACAAATTCCTCTTCTTTGTTTTTGTCTCTTTATTGCCCTCATTCTCACTACTAACCATCCATAACACAATTTCCTCGGTCAGCATATCATACCACCAACTACAGTTTCACAGTTTTGGCCGGGGGGCATCAAAGATGGGGGCTAAGTTGTCCTCAATTTTTCATCGAGATAATTTGTTTCGACAACATATTCCACATTAATAAGCAAATGAAGTTTGTCAGAAGATACCGTTAGATGAACTGGTTCAGCTTCTTCACTGATGTATGTTCCGTTCTTTCTTTCCTGGACAAGAACTAGAATCTGAAACTGGGGTCGACATCCATTGCCCAAGAAAATTTCGCCAGCAGAGACTTGTTGAAAATCTGCATCCAGAAAGGGTCGAGGGAATAGGATAGTAAAAACCACCAAGATCTTAATACTGATGGGAAGAGGGAGGGGATATGTTTTCACCTTCTCTATAGGAACTTCATGGCGTTTGCACCACGCGACAGTGATTCTGGGATCGAGATAGTTGATCCTTGATGTTCCAAGTGCTACAGTTTTCAAATCCTCCTTTGTCTCCTTGTCTCGTTCCATCTTTTCAATTTTAGCAGTGGTTTGAGCTATCTTCCTCTCTAATCTGCACAATTTTCACAACTAGCTGCAGCAGAGAGCTATAGCAGGGTATTTAAATGTAAAAGGGGATGTGCATACGTCTCTGCGCTCATACTCCTCTTTCGACTCCCATCAGAAGACTTGAGTGGGGGCTTCCCTTTTTTCACCCTAGTTAAATCAGTCTTAAGTTCTTCCATAACACCCTAGGAAGAGATTTTTGTAAAATTACAAAATATCATCAACAGCATAGAGAAAGTACTGACAATTTTCATGATGTAAATACGTTCTGATATAGTACGGTGATAAAGTAACTACCTTTAACTCTTCTATCTTTTCATTCAAGCGTGACATCTGGGCATCGTGAGACTTAGACACGGTGCGTTGATGATTACAGATAATAGCAACCTACATGACGAGAAGCAAATTTTAAGAGTTAGTTTGTCATACTAGGAAATTTGCTGAATTCATCCAATATGACATGGCCCTTACCTGCTTGTTCGCATGTTGATATACAACAATTTTCTCAGCTACGTCTCCACCTTTAGTCTCCTTATTCAACTGAGAGAAACCAACAATGTTGCGTCATAGCATGAAAGATAATGCAGAACAAAATTCTAAAAAAGGAGACATTAAAATAAACAAGGGAATGCTTTAACTTCAATATGTTACAATTGCGAGTAGAAACAAAAGCAATCATCATTGAATCGCAGCATGCAGGGAGTGTTGCTTCTAATAATGAATCAATGCATCGATCATTTCCATATAGTTTTGTGAGCCATTATGGTCGACTTCAACTTTTAAAAACAAGTGCAGTGCTTTGGAACACAAACATAAAGCGAAACTGCTAAAACACAGACAGTTGAACATAATATACTGGACGATAAACAGCATATAAACCTTGTATTCAGCACATCGCAGAGGATAAACAATTCAGGAAATTTATAATTGCGTAGGGATCATTGAGGTTGTGTTTACCAAGGGCGATTACCAACATACGAAGATTATTTAATCACTTCGGTAAACACATTCTAAGTGTATTGTTCCTCAGTATCTCATTTCCATAATACTGCAGATGCCATGGGTCCCAAGAAGAGCTTCTCATGACATACTAATCAAAGACGAGTATTAAAAGGGGTGCCAAGTTGCTGCTTACCATGTCATCCAAAGTAATAGATGCATTGTATGTACGGAAAACTTTAGCTGTAAGACCGGGCATGAGCTCCTTTAAATGGGCATTCAGTTTACTAGTGTCAATCTCGTCAAAGAGATCGTCACCACCCTTCTTCCCTGGAAATAATACAATCTAAATGTAAAAACACTACTAGACTATAGTGAAATGATGTATAAACAATAGAAATTGACTCACCACTTCGAAATTGTTGGATTGCCTTGAACACAGGAATCTCAACCTCAACTTGATTTTGATACCTTATAGAATCTTTACCAAGGAAATCAAACTGCAAATTGTAAAATATAAAATAAATAAATAAATGCCATTGGTCAAGCTTCAAAGCCATAGCATCAATAGTTCATCATGCATGGTTGAAGTATCTGCATTTTCCTCACCTCAAATTCCAGTAGCAATAAATATGCAATACATTCAACATCTCACCCCAGAAGCAACAAAATAGCTGGTGTAATTAAAAAATATAAAATGCAAGAAAGTAAATTTGGCAGTAAAAATCGTGAAACAAAATGCTGCCTACCTTCAAGATATTTGGAGGCACTGGTTCTACATTTTCCACTTTCAATGTGCAGCAACCAACAGTATCAGCTTCATCATCATCCTATGGCATTAAGACAGTTTAATAAGTAATATAAAATCAAAACTCATGTTGCCCTATTAAAGTGCAAAAAGAGTGGGAAGAGAAGGTCCTGAGAACACTCTAATTTGATGTAGCTAGGACACAATAATAATTATTATTATGCACTCAGCATGATACAACTGATGAAACAAGGAGCTAAAATTGCTGGACATTATACCTTCTCATTGCCTGCCCTAAGGGCAAGTTTGTCAATTAGATAGGTTGCAACTGCAATCTGTTTCTTTGTAGGATCCTTACTCACAAAATTCTTGGTATAGGTTGTTCGGATGCCATGTATATAGTCCTTCATTAATATTATAACACATTAGCAACAAAACACCACAAAAATAAACAAGAAATGACTTCTTTCAACCAATTCCCTTTCAATTACCTTCAGGAGCCTAGCTTTCTCATATTTCTCCTTGTCACTTTGTCCTTTTAAGGTGCTACTTGCAGCTAAGAACACATATTTGAATTCCTTTTGATTGATTGGATCGTTCCAATATGCCAACCATGTGACTGTATTGTCATGCCTTATATCTTTCCACCTACCAAATGCAAATTTCAGATGGTTAACTACATTCAATAGAAAGGCAACACTTGAAATGGGAAGAAAGAAAATAAATAGTCATTCTTAAAGATTTAATAAGAAAAATTAGTTATCCTGTTTAGAATACTGAGGCAGAACCTTTCACCGGCTATAGGACACTCCGGAACTGGAGCATCCTTGCCAATATTGATAACGATGTCACTTGGATGAATTCGTCTTTTCAGCTTTCCCATCTGTCAAAATGAGCAGGGTTAGATAACTAAATAGTCACTCTATACACTTAAAAAAATTTCGGTGTCCATTAGTTTGTATTTGCTAATAAGAAAATCAAACGCACCTTTGGATGCTCACCACGGCCACGGAACAGTCCAGGGGGTTCAACTCTGAAGTTTCCAACCTATAATAAATCAAATACAATCAGCTTCTGGAAAGTGGAAAGAGACTAAAGCATAATAGAAACCTTTTACTATCCATTGGTTATTAATAAACACCAGATTAAATATAACTTTTATAAATATAGAAGGCAATGTGCAAAATATGCTTGCAATAGCTTAAGTTAAAAATGGAATAACCTCCACAAATTCTCCATTCAAAAGAACATTCATATCAAACAGACAAGTAAAATGACAAAAGCAGCAAAAGTGAATCAGCAAAAATTAAACAGTTACCATAAGTAAACGAGGTAACAAACCATCAAGATGGCCCCAAATTTGTACTTTTTTAACTTCCAAAGTAATGGCAACAGTAAATTTATTTTATTTTTTAAGTTTAATGAGACCAGCAATGCAAGGTACTTGTAGAAGCACTAAGTGCAAGAATTAAAGCATACCTTCTCTTTCACACCATCAACAATGGCCCACATATATTTTTCCTCCTGCTTCAATTTGTCCTCTTTTAAAGCCTTCTTCTCCTGCTCTCCAAAATAGAAGAAGAATTAAATACAATAATACACCTCATGCAACTACTTTAACATGAAGCAGAACACCTGCTCCCAATACACCCAGACTGTGAGCACAATCCTACAAACTAAAGAAATCACAACCCATGGAAACAAAATAAAAACCCTATCAATCCCCTCCGGGAGGTGGGCCACCAACGGACAATTGTTTCATATCCACATAGTTAGGAAACAAGACCCAGATACAACTTAGGAATACGTTTTCCATTAACAACATCATGTTTTTCATTAAGATGCCAAAAGTCTTGCTTATATTTTGGGTGCGCTGACAAGCACTGGGCGTTAAAAATTTTGGAAAACAACAAACAGCATTGAAGCATTCTGTTATTCAAGATAGTTTCTCCTTACTCATCAAAAGCCATTACATAAACCTTCAATAACAACATTATCAAATAAAAACCATATGGTTCTATGAAATCAGTTTCTATGGCCACCTTCATTTGACCATATTAGATCACTTAATGTCACAAAGTTAAAAAGAAAATGAGCAAAGTACTTAAACTTTAAAGCATAACATGAATTAGACATTCTCAATAGAATCACCCGTTGAAAAAAGGCAACATACTATTCTGCTAACTTACTTCTGTGCTCATGCTTTTTTTCTTCTCCTTCTCTCTTTGATGCCATTCATATATTGGAGTAAAATCACAATGTTCCAAGCTCTGGATGGTGTGATTTTTCCCCAATAGATTCTTCCAGTCAGTCCAGAAGTTTTCATTGAACTGAGGCTTCTTCACATAGTCAGTATCTAGCATCACAGCATACATTGTTGCAACCTGCCAAAAACAGAATGAAAAGGACACGTCTTATATGTCGAAGACAAAGATAATTTTCATATTAAAAAATCTATTGAATTGTAAGAAATCAAAATTCTAAATAATTTGAACAAAGAACTTTCAAAACATATGCAAATAAAAACAGAAATACATGTCAATGAATAAGAGATGAAAGCTAAGGTAATGCCACCTCTTCTTGGTTTGGGGTTAAGTCAACCGGCTTGCCCTTGTAGAGCAACTTCACTCCATGAGGCTTGTAGGGTGGAGGGAACACAACACCGTTGTGTGTCAAAGTGGTCCACTTCTGGCCTTCGCCAGAGCCAGGAGGAACTTTTAGTGATTTAGAATAGTTATTATCTTTGACAATCTTTTTTGTCACCTGGTTTGACTTTTTCACACTAGAAGATGAAGGTTTGGACACAATTTTGGAAGATGATGGTTTTTTCTCAGAAGTTACAGGCTTCTTCACTCTGTGTGATATGGGTAGATCATCATCCTCATCCTCAGCCTTTACTTCTGCTTTGGCAGATGCTTCCTTAATTTTAGTAGATGAAGGTGTATCTGCAAGCTTAACTTTTTTTACAAAAGAATGACCGGCAGGCGCCACACCATCTGAAAGTCTCTTCTTTACATTACTTAGCACTTTCTTTTCAGCCAAGACTGAGCCATTTTGGTCAGACTTTGTCAGCAAGGGCTTCTTATCTTCAGATTTCAAGGCTCTGCCACTTGTTGAAACCCCAGAATTAGATTTAACTTGAAATTTAGATGACAGCGGCAATTCATCATCTGAATCTTCAGACTTGGGAACATCAGACTCTTGCTTCAAAGGTGAAGCATTCAGTCCATTGGTGCCATGGTTAGAATTGACCTTTGGAGCCCCAGCAGAAAGCCGTGCACTAAGAGGTCTATCATCATCAGAATCATCCAATTCCTTCCTCAGTCCACTGGTTCTCTCCACTAATGTCTTCTCCTTTCTAATCGGCTCCTTAACAGATTTCAACCCACCTGCCACAGATGTGGATGGTTTTGAATTCAACTCAGAAGACTTTATTGGAATTGCCTTGGCAGAGGAATTGGATTTTGGACTGGTGAGAGGAGACTTAACAGGTGAGGTCTTGGATGAATGGATTGACTTACCCTTTTCAGCATTGGTGCTTAAACCATTCGGAGCTCGTGCAGCAGACGCTGGCCTCACTAATTGCCTACCATGCTGCTGAGGTGCAGGCTTATTAGTTTCTGAACCTAATTGGCTTTGCCTTGCAGAAGAGCTACTTCTTTTAAAAACTAAAGGCGCTTCATCCTCGTCCATATCATCCATCTGTGTTTGTTTATCACAAGCCTCAACAGACATATGTGGCAATAACCCTGCATTACATTGAATGCAATGAAATGTAAGATGTTAAGGTCAATTTCAATACACCATCCCCTAATTCACAGCCTCTAATTTCTTGCAAGAAAACTAAAGAAATTATAACAAACAAATTGTGTAGATAATCAAACCCAAAAAAACAATGCAAACAATCATCACTACCTCAACAAGCTCTTTTAATTCGCAGGATTAAAATCTCAATGGCATTTCATAACCAACCAGACTTTGAGGGCTAGCAGCCACAAAGAAGAAGGCAGGCTCCTATATTACCTCAATGAACAAGTTTAATCAAAAAAAGGGTCACATTAAACAGCTTCAATCAGGAGAAGCAAACAACAATCTCAACTACATTTGCGTCATTGGATCGCACTTACAAATCTTCTAAGACAACAAAATTTTGCAGGGAAGCACAATAACCAGATAATCGAAAATCATCGACCACATCAATCGCCCATATTATCATCCAGGTTCTCCACGGCTAAACAAATACACACACATGGGAGAAACCAGCCGACTAGACTTTTCAGCGCCAGAACGGGTGCGAACCCTAATTTAAATCCCCAATCGAAAATCCGTAGATAAACCTAGAAAACCCAATTCCACATCCCTTCAAGGCAATGACCCGATGCAGAAGCGTAGGCATGAAAACATGCACGCAGTCGGAAAACCGATAACAAAAATATAAATCTGAAATATAAACCCAAAAAGACAACAAAGAAGAAGAACGAACAAAAAGACGAAGAAGAAGAAATCAAAGTACCTCGATTGCTGAAAGAAAATTATAATGAACAGCCAAAACCCTAACTTTTAGCCCGCGATAGGCTTGGCTCCTCCCCGTCAATCCACACCAAGTAAATTAACAATCAAAATTGCATCCCAGAACACCAACAGCTCGACAACTCTTTCATCTGATTTATATCAGCTAGCTCGTGCAAACAAAAAAAAAAAAAAAAAAAAAAAAACAAAAAGAATCCTTTAAAATTTAATAATAATAATTAAATAAATAAATAAAAATAATAATAATAATAATAATATACAGAAATTGCATATACACAAATTTAAGGTTGTCGCAGCTTAAATAGGATAAACCAATTTTAGGTAAGTTTTGGGGCAAATCGTAGCCACTTTAACGATTAGAAAAATCAGATACAAAATATATATATTATATATAGGATTATATAAATTGTTAATTGTATTTTATTGAGTGTTTAATCCTTTAGAAAAGTAAATAGAAAAAGCATTTGTCCCGTGCCAAGGCGTTGATATCTAGACAAATATTTTTGGGTTTTATAAAATAAATATATAATAATATCATATTTAGAAAGTGGTTTTTTTAATTTAAACAGTGATCTAAATACATTGTTTCGTAAAAAAAAATAATAATAATAATAATAATATATTTTAATAATTAACTAATTACTAGCAAACAATGTCAATTTATTATAAATTTGTATGAAATTTGATAAAAATGTTTAACCTTAACAAAATGATCGTCGGGGTGTGAATTTGATAAATCAAATAGCCGGTAATATGTATAATCTCTACATCCATCAAATTCTATACAATTAATTTAACATGTCTAAACAATTTGAAATTAATGAGGTGAATTTATAAAATTATTTAATCAAACTCTAATGTTTTTAGTTATAGTTTTTATAAGATGTAAAGCTAAAAAAATATTACCAAATTCAATATTAATTTTGACCGTTTCAATTTGAAATTGTTTTGACGAATGTATACACATTCACAACTTCAATCAACTTTGCAAATAGTTCAAAAAATCATTATTACAACACTTCGACTTTCAACTTCCAACTTGGATCTTAGAATTTATTATTATAAACTACTACTATGAGACTCAATCTTTAACCCCTAATAGAATCCCATTTGATATCTTAAAGTTAAACTATCAAACAATATGAACATATCGAAAAAGTATTAACTAATTTTGTATTATACGGCGTATATATGTATAATTGAGAATTGACACGTATTTCACAACTTATACATTGAACAAAGCATATATTGTGTTTGTGATTAATATTGACATGATTTCAAAAAACTTATTTTATAAAAAAAATATTATATTTTGAACAATATTTGGCACTAATTACATTCTAACTCATAACAAGCTAGTGTTGGTTGGTTTAATGATCTTTATGAGAAATGTGTAAAATAATCTCTCTTTTATTAAAACTAAATTGGTAAAGAATATAGAATCTTAATATATATGTTTAAAAAAGAAGTTAATAATATGATCATATCAGGTCATAACAATTTATGATAAATTCAAATAGTATTAACGACAATCACACTAGTTAGATCGCAAAAAAAATCAGTTTGATAGTAAAGTGACAAATAGTTATTTACATAATTGAATGATTTGTTTGGCCGATGATTAAACTATATTTCAAATAGAAGTAGATCTTAACAAATTTTTAACCCACAATAGTCACTTTCAAAACTAAAATTTTCTATACATAATAGTTCTTAGTTTAATTCTAATTTACTTTAATTTCAAGTTTACCTTTTTAAGTTTTGTGGTAATTTAGGATGGAAGAAAACTTCACAAACAAAATTGTGACTTTTTTCAAATTTATGATTTTACTTTTTTTATTTTTACTATTCTTATACTTTCTTATTTATAGTATAATATGTTTTATTAAGAGATTTTAGTTATAGGAATTTCGATCTATAGGTACAATTAAATACACTATAAAAAAATAATATATTTGTAACAGAATTATATTCCTAAAGTTTACGTAGCTAACGAAATTCCATTTCTAATTCCGTCTCTAATATCGTTAGTGACAGAAAAAGTGAATTTAGAAACGAAAAAATCTCGTTATAAAATTGATAATTTCTTGTAATGATAGTTTTGAAGTAATTGTATTTTTTTAAAAAAAAGAATTAAAAATATATTAATATTCAAATTAAAAATATATATATATATATCAAGCATTCAAAAAATTCAGCAACCCAATGGCGTACCCTAATCTTGAAATCCGACTGAAAGTTGGTCTTACATCAAGCCAAGGTGATAATGGTATTTAAAATAGACACAGTATTTAAGATGATTATATTTAATTAATTAATAATAGTAAAATATAATATATATATATATATTTTATGTAAGATGTATTGTAACTACAATTTAAAATAAGATTTAATCTATGATTAAAAATTGAATAATTGAAATATAAATGGTATTTTCTCACATACAAACAAAATCATTATAATTGACACCTATCAATTTTTAAGTTGTATTTCATTTGGAATCTCTGCTTTTGGTGTGTTTGTTTGAGATTTGGATTTTGAGTTAAGGGATTTGAATAGTAAAAATTTTGAATTTGAACAGTTGCATGATGTGATATAAATAGGTGTTGATGTGATGTTTTGAATGTAAAATTGATTTTTAGTATAATATAAAAAATAAAAAATAGATATTTTATTTAATATTTTTAGGAAAAAAAAATTGGATGAATAGTATAAATCCAATCAAATCCTCCAAACAAACACACATATATATATTTTTAATGATAAATTTATTTTTATGTCTTTAATAAAAATATATTATTTTATCTGATAAATTATTTTAAGAAAATAATAAAAAAAAGTTAATTCAATCAAAAAATATTATAATTTTTCAAAATATTTTTAATTTTTAATAAATAATAATAAAATTTTCATTATATTTAAATATTAAAAAAAAAAGAAAAAGCATTATACCATGATGTACTATAGTGGTAAGAAAAAGCATTATATGTACGACAGTATGCGAAACAAAATAGAAAGTCTACAATAAATAAAACAATAAGACAAACACACGACTATAATTGATTTGGTAAAGGGTAAAATCTCGCAACTGTAGTCGTGCTTTTGTATTGTCACAAACACGTTTATTTCAAAGTCGCATTTTCGGCAGAGCCAAACTGAACGCACTGTATTGTATAGCTCAATACAGAACTGTGGCCGCCATTCGCTGTTACACTTGACCACTTGTCTCAGTAATAATATTCATTTTTATTCTAATTGTCTTCTATTCCAATCATTTCACACAACCAAAATACTATTAACCAATTAATTAATTATGTGTTCTTCCATTTTCTTTTATTTATTTGGATACATAATTTTTTATTAGTAAATTTCTTTTTCTCCGCATACACACCAACCTCACGGTATGTCAACGAGTGTTCAACTATTTGAGCTACAATTTTTCGACTGATAACATATTTAAGGTAATTGAGTTAAGTAAATTAATGATAGTAGTATTAGATTTATAATTATTATTCTTTATCATTTTTAATATAATAATTGAAGCTTGTACACTTTTAGTTCATCAACTACAAAAAAATTGACAGAAACGATCATTCGTCACCAAAATCATCATGTTGTTGTTGAATAGGTTTGTCAATGCTGATATGATTGATTTGTTAGCACCTCGTTGGCAACATGTGGATTTTTTTTTTTCCAATAGGGCAAAAATAGTTTTGATCAAGAAAAACGTGGAAAACATACAGAAGTGGGCAAAATTTTGGCAAAAAAAAACAAATAAAAAATTACTATCAGTTGAAAAACAACTCTGAATAAGAAAAACTTGGAAATAATTAAAAAGAGAATGATAGGTATAGAAAGATGAAAAGATGTGAAGAAATGATAACATGAAGCTTCGATGCCCGTCTCATGTCCTGCCTGGATAAACCTTAGGATTGCAGCCTTCCTACTCGGGGTCTCTACTACACTAGGCAAAGAATATTGCATCGAAAATTTAGCTTCTATTTTTGTTTCATTAGATATGATTTATTTTGAGTCTGGATAAAAAAGCTTCAAAATAAAGGAAAAGATCTCTTATAAAAAGATCATTGTATTTGCTCTAATCTACGCTCTTTTGTATTTTTTTTATTAATTTGTACTATATACAAAGATAATACTAATATTAAAAAAATTATTTACCAAAAATATATAAATATTGTGTTACAGGATGCAAGGAATATTAGAATATTGAAATTAGATTTATTAAAAAACCATCAATTATAATTATATATTTTTACAATTATGTATTATGACACTGTACACTCATAAAGTAATATTGTTTTTTTAAATATTTATCATTGCTTATAGCAAATTTGGAATGTAAAAACATGCAAGTGACATTGAATATTAAGTAATTTACGTGTATTAGAATAGAATACAAATAATTACAATCATAAATTAAGTTTCATAAAACACACCTCTTAATTTAAATTCAAACTTAAACGAGGTCAATCACACGACCATGTTTATAATACCCTGCAAACCAGACCCGACGGAAAAGTTACATTTTGAACTCATGACCTCACGGTTATGAATCCAACTCCTACACCACCAGATCATCTCTTACGGGACTTTTATCTTTTTTTTCTTTTTAGTTAAGCTTTAACTTGTTCATTGCATAGATATGTGTCATGTACCTTATTGTCGCATTGTATGCACATTTCTATTGTTATGGAGTGATGGTGCACATGAGTTCTTTTGCAATATAATTTATAATTTGACAACATTCCTTCAACTTGTCGTTATATTCTTGTCCGCATTGGAGATTCATGAAAACTATTCGATTATACATTGTATTTTCAATTAACAATTATTTTAGGTTGCATATATACTTCGAAATAACATTAAAAAATCATTTTAAAGTGAACTCATATTGTATTAGTAATAATATTCAATAATTAGTGTATATATATAAGTAAAGCATTTTCTTCAAATTAGCTTTACAATTTATTTATATCACATTAATATAATATTCTATCCATCAAATTATACAAGTATTTTAATACTTATTAGCTCCAAATTTTTTAAATTCCTTATTTAAACACATTTAACTCCAAAACCATATTTTTTTAAAAAAAATGTATCAAAACTCCAAAACTTTCCATATAAGCGGACAAATAATATTTTTAGTAATTTAGTACAATTCTTCTGTATTTTTACCAAAAAGTGAGACTATCGGGGGGTGTATTCAATTGGGATTTTAATGAATTTTTTTGAATTTTAAAAAGTCTATGGATTTATGTAGATTTAGAAAATCTACAGAGTCTTAGTTGAATTTGATGGATTTTAGTAATTGATTTAGATGGATTTCTACGGATTTGATTGAATTCTTTATGGATTTATATGGATTTTGTAGGATTGTAAAATAAATTTTTTTGTTAATATATATTAATTATATAAATTTATATCAAACAACAAATTTTATAAATATAATAAATAATTATTAATAAGATAATATTTAATATTAATAAAGAATATATACGTATTTATTTTTTTATGTAAAAAGGTTATATTAATATAAATAAATAAATAATTTATGATATTTTAAAAAAAAATAAATATAAATTAATGGTTCAACAAAAAAAATATATTTTAGTTTTAAATTATTAATTTTTATTAAAAATTATAATAATAGTAGTAAATATTATTGATCACGTATACAACAACAACAATAATAATAATAATAATAATAATAATAATTTTAAGAATCCATCAAAATTTGTGATTGTCAAGAGAAATTCTTTTCTATACAAAATTTTCACAAAAATTCATTAAAATCCATAGACTTTCAAAGTCATCGTTGAATATCTCTATATTTTTAAAAAACTTTTAAAAATCTTGATTGAATACATTCAATTTTAAAAGTTCAACAAAATCTTACAAAATCTATATTGAATACATCCCTATATCTCCATAAAGGAAAAGAGTAATAATAATATCTTTTTATAAAGAACAAAGTTGAATATTCTTAGTAAAAATATGTATATAGTAAACAAATAAAAGAAATCATTAAATCAATTATAATGTAAATAAATGTGGACCAGAGATATTGTTAGGACATCATTGTATTAGTATATAATCGACATCATGCTAGAAATCTCTATTATTATTATTATTATTATTATTATATAAATAGAACTTGTTTGTCAAGATTTTTTTTTTTTTTTCACACAATTTTTAATATATATATATATATTACCATCTCATAAAAATTAATATTTAATATAAAATATTATCTTTTATATTACTGGTATAAATCCTTATACTCCACATTTAAAAAATAATAATAATAAAACTTCAAATTAAAACACTAAACAAACAAATTCATAGTTTGCTCATAAAAGTCAGTGTGCACTTTCGAGTAGCGGCCGAAGATTATCACGTTATCAAATAATAATAATAATAATAATAATAACCTTTTCATTTTGTATGTTCTTAGTTATTTATTTATTTGTTATATATTTATTGGCTCCGTTCACACGTTTGGATGAAATGATTTTTTTGTGTAGTATGAAAATTTTGTAAAAAAATAAAAAATACTATCATTTCACGTTTAATCTTTGACCTTTTTATTTATTTTTTATGTTTTATAATGAATATTTTGAGTTTGGTATAAAAAATTTTGTATTATTTTTGAAAAATCGCAATTTAACATTGATACGGGAGAGGAGAAAAATTATTACAAAATATCAAATCCAATTAGTATTTAAATCAATATATGAACACAAAAGGAACAAATATGCTCTGCCCTTAGTAAATTTATTATTGTTATTACTTCAATATTAACGATTCAAAAAAATATTTATATTATTCCACCTAGACAAATTCAAATCAATTACTCTATAAATACAAAACATAAACACAACACATAACACAAACAAAAACACAAAACAACCATGCATCGCATCCCGCACTTTTTTATTATTATTATTTTATTTTATTTTATTTTTTACAAAAGATATATCAAACAATTATTTTATCTTTAAAGTATTAAAACCCATAATACAAAATGAAATCCAAATTATATATGCTCAATCAGTTTTTAACTTATACATCCTTTAAATATTTTAGGTCCTACATATATATATATATATTTATATTTCAAGAGATTTTTTTGTCAATGGTAATATTTTATATAGAATTCGAGTATTTAGTGGAATGACAAATAAATTAAATGATAATGATAAAATACCCTATATCATTAAGACTAAATTAATATATGCTCAAGATAAAAAACATATTAACATTAATAAAAATAGACAGTCCCCGATGATATTTAACATTGAAAATTAAGACAAAAAAACACTAAATTAAAAGTAAAATAAGAATACAAAGGGAAAATAAGTACAAAATGGGTCTAAATTTTTCTGAAATAATAATAAAAAAAAAAAAGAGTATAAAAACACACAGATTAATAAATAAAATAAAGCCTAATGAGTAAATTCCATTTGGCCCTCAAAATTGATGTTGCCACAACAGACCTTCAAAATTTGGACACGTCGTATCGTCAAAAAAGCCGTAATCGTCCAGACTGTACACCGACGGGTGACTGTAGCATTCCCACGTGTAATCATGGGCCTGCGGGTACGGGTACGGGCACAGGAACTCCTCCCTGCTCGGGTCGTACACCGTTTCCAGGCTGGGCAGCTCCACGATCTCGCCCAGTTCATCTTGCTCCTTCTCCGGCGCCGGCGCCGCCTCCTGCTCCGTCGTCGACGCCTCGTCCGCCGACGTCACGGTGGATACAAGCGACGAAGACGAAGACGACGTCGTCATCGACGGCGGTTTGAGGTGGTCCATGTGCGCCGCCTTGGTGGCCGCCGCCTGGACGTCCCGCGGCGAGGACGTCGCCGGCCGGGGCAGGAGGTGAGATATCTCCGGGAAGTTGAGGACGCCGCCGCCTTTAATGGCCAGCGTCGCCACGTCGTGGGCGCGCGCCGCCATCTCCGGCGTTGCGAAGGTCCCCAGCCAGATCCGGGACTTCTTCCGGGGCTCCCGGATCTCCGACACCCACTTACCCCACGCTCGCATTCGTACGCCTCTGTAAACCGGATGCTTCTCATCCCCGGACCCGGACCCGGACCCTCTGCCCCTCTTGTGCTGGGGAGCAATCGCTGAGCCCGACCCGGATGACGGGGATGAATATGAGCCGTTGGATTCGGCCTCCGAGTAAAGCTGTTGAGCCATTGATCTCGCTGATCAAGCAAACTCCCACCGATCAATGCTTAATGAGCTGCCCTTCTGAAGTATACATACACATATGTAGATATATATATATATAGAGTGAGAAATTGAAAATAAAATAATATAATAATAAAAATTAGGAGAGAGAAGAAATTGTGGAGAAGCTGAGGCAATGATAATAAGTGAAGCGGTGATATTTATACGTAAGAAGAGAAGGGAGAGGATGAAAGGCCAAATGTGATAAATGCTGTGGCAACAAAGCCTTTGTCAGGGGCCCACCTCACCCCACCCCCACCCCACACCACCCACCCACCTTCAAATGTTTATTTTTTCTATTTTGTATTATTAGTATATAGTAAATAAATATGGAAGGCGTATATTTGGGAGAGTGACACAACAAAGGAGTTGCTTCTGCCGACCCAAGTCTAGGTTTTCAACCCTAATTTTACATACATATTCTTTTAATTTTAATTTTTTAATTTTTTTTATATACTATTTGTCAATAGTATTTTTTTAAAATATCATATTTTCTCCATTCAACTAAAGTCACTATTTACCTTTTTATTTTTTGCGACAATAAAAATATTATATTAAAGAGTAAATTGTATAAAAAAAAATAATAGTAAATGTCATTGGATTTAGTGAAATGTATAATGCTATTTTGACATATAGAAGTAATAATTGAGGTAAATTGTAATTGGATAGAAACAAGATAGAGTATTCATGTGGAACATCTAGATACATTATAGATAGAACAACCTTAAACAATAAGTGAAATAACACAGATAAAACGGGTAAGATATTAGGGGGTATTTGTTTAGTATTTTAATTTAGTGTATTTTTAATGTAAGATATAAAAATTAAGTCGATAATATAAAATTAATATCTTATAAAATTGTTGAATTTTATGAGATAATATAATATATTAATTTATGGGTGTAGATCTTGTGTTAATCGAGTCAAATTAGCTTAGTGTTGATTTGATATATATAATAAAAGCATACATCATATATTTTTACATATACAACAAAAGATTTGTTATGCAATAACAAAATATATATTGCATTATAAATATAATATTGTATACCTTTATTACTATGTTGATTATGTTAAATTAGTAATGGTATAAAATTCGCCACTATTATTTATATTATATGTGTATATATTGTATTTTGTAAATAATATTATCAAAAATTATGTTAGCCCAAAATTATTGGAGAACAAACCTCTAGTTATTTTATTATTATTATTTACTATTTTCATTTATTTCTAAAATTTAAAGAGCCTTGTCCAAATGAAACTCATTCCAGGCTCACGACACACCATTTATGTAAGTACATATACGGACAATGCTTACTCTACCCTACGTATTTATCTAAATCCATATATAGATTGTGACCTAATTATGAAATAAATGAATAGTCATCGTTTATGTCAAAAAAAAAAAAATTGTAATAATAATATTAATTTTTTTATTATTATTAATGTCATCATAATATCGAGATAGTTGAGCCAAAATGTAAATTTACTATTTATATATGTAGTTCAAGAAATTTTATATTTAATTCTGCAAAATATGTGCCTCATTCAACATAATATTGTGCTAGTTTAACATATTACCAATCTAACATTTAAATGATCATTTTACCATTTTTAATTAATTATTATTAAATCAATAATCTCACATAATGGTTTGATTTTAATTTAGAAAAAGATAATAAAAATTGATGGTATGTTTGCTTGTATTTTCGCTTTTACTTTAACATTATATGATCATTATTATTTTTTTCTCATAATCTATTAGTAATTAATTAAAATACAATGGATTTGTTTATTTGAATTTTGATTGTAGTTTTTTTTATTATGTAATTCTTGTAATTTTTTATTTTCTTTTTTGTATAAAAATATATTTTTTATTTGATAAAAATATCATGTTCAAATTACTATTGAAATCAAAATTTGAAACTAAACCACAATTAAACAAATCCATATATGTAATTCATTTTATATTTAAAAATATCATATATAAAAAATATTTTTATTATATATAAGAATCATTTTTATTTTAAAAATTTTTGATGTAAAATATAATGGAGTTTGTTGTTCTTATAAGTTTCTTTTCCTTTTTTCTACATGTAAGTTTTCAATTTTCCTCAAAAAATATAATATTCAATTCTTATTAATTTATATAAAATATCACATATAATAATCATTTTTTCTAAAAACATTAAAATATAAAAATAACACTTGCAAAGACTAAATCATCCAAAACAACCGTCTTGAACTGCTAAATTGACATTGTTTAGTGTTTTGGTTTGAGGGTTTTTTTAATTATTATTATTTCATGTGAAATATAGAGAATTGTATAGATAATATAAAAATAATATTTTATATTGAGTGTTAATTTTTTTGTGAGATAATAATTATATATATATATATATAAATGCCCTCCACTTATTAGATACAACACATACTTGATTTAAATTGTCTTATAGATACATGCATGCATCCATACATGGAGTTGTATAACCAATTATTAGTTGAAGAAATCTAAAAATAGTGGTAACAAAGGCAAAGAATGAAATATAATTAGCCACAACAAATATAATTAATTGTGACAAAGATGGATGACCCCTTAACAAATTAAATTGAATGTTCCTAATTCAAATTCCAAAATATATATATGACTAAAAAAGGAAATACCAAAGATATGCATGTGTTGCTTATCATTATAAACACATATTTTTATATATACTCACCATTGAAATTAGCTATGGCCATCACATCACTCATCCCTAAAATAATTAAACAAAAGAGTAACTAAAAACAGTCGAAAATCCCCCATAACAATACAACAGCCAATTCTTTAACACATGCCAATATTCAAATCTTAATTTATATATATATATATATATTTATATTTACAACTTGTAGATATATATTGTTAGAAAAGTTTTCGATAATGAATTTTCTACTTATATTATACTTTCTTGATGAAAAATGTTAATATGAGAATAGATATGAACAAACACAAAAGATGGCGTAACGTAGACAACAAATGAAGGAATAAGTGTAGTATATTACTTAATTAATTACTACAAATAATGGGAAATTAATATGTACATGAATAGAGTATTACAAAGGGTTTGTTTATTTATTTATTTATTTTAGAAGATTCATTTTTGTAATATTTCTTGATTTTGAATTTTTTATTTAAATAACAATTTAGATGTAATCTTTGGTAATTATTACAAGAAAAACATTTATTATTATTATTTTATTTTTACGACATGAATTTGTTAGGAATCCTAAATATCTAGCTAGCTGCCAGGAATCTTGTTAAAATCCAAAATACGGATCGCTAGGTAAAATGTTTATGATAGGATACATCTCTTGTAAGATTCATACGGTTTACTAATAATTAGACGAGAACATATGTATCACCAATTAATATAGAGAGAAAATGTGATGCATTGCTATTATTGTCGAGAAAAAAACAATAAAAATATTAAACTAAGAAAGAACAAAGCAAAATAAAAAATAAAAAAAAATAAAAAAAATTCATAGATTCATGAATATATACATGAACATACAAGTTACATGCACTATTTTATAAAAAAATAAATATTAAATATGATGCTTTACGGAAAAAAAAAAAAAAAAAGTTCGGGAAACTTGATATAATTAATCGTTAAAATAAAACTAATCACATGCAAACTTTAAGTAAATATATTGTATTTATATAGATACATATAAGAATAATTAGCATGAGAATTGAATAGAGTTGGTCCCTATTATATAAAAATAAATCAATAAATAACCAAAATTAATACTGACCTCGATTAATGGTCCAATAAAAATATAAATAATTCCAAGATAATATAAAGTATTCCAATTTGTTTATCCTACCTTAAATGTAACCATGGCCCTTTAAACTATCTTCTTTAATAAATTTATTTTTATTTTTAAAATTTCATATTGATTTTATTTTATTTTCTTAAGAATAATGATGTATATATTCACACGATCCATATATATATATATATATATAATTAATAAAAATGGCTTTCGAAGGACATAAGAAAGGACACCTACTAAAAGAACATATAGGACCATATTTGACTAGATAATTTGTGCATCAATTATTGTTGTATTTTTTATTTTTTGACTAAAAAAATTTAAAAAATACAAAGATCAATCTTGAAAATAACATCATTATTTTAATTAATCCTTATTCAAGTGAAATTCACCGAATAAAGTTTTTAATACAAGATTGTGTTGGAACAATATTTTTCTCCAACTTTTTTTTGGCATATGGTTCTTCTTGCTTTTCCCCTGCTGCCTGTCTCTGTTTCCATTCAGGTCATTTCAACAGACTGCCTGCAACTCTGCTGGTCTACTCTTCTCGATTTGGGAAGCTTAGAAGAGACAAAAAGAATGAATTTTGGGGTGGTCAACCTTTGACAGAATTCATGCAGGATTACATCATTCCACTTTCGTGCAAAGGGTTTTAATTAAGTTTGTCCTGTATGCCTTGTTTGTCTGCTTCTTGGTTTGTTATGTGGGAAGTTTTTTGGTTGTTGCATAGGTTAGAGAGAGAGAACTGTTGTGAGAGAAAGTAAGTTAAATCCTCTCAACCCCAACCCTTCCCTTCTCCATGCATTGAAAGAGTGCTAGACACATTTACTTGCCGGAGACATCGTCGGAGGAAGAAGAGATTGGAAATCCGATCAGGAGATTCGTCCAAAGTCTGAGCAACCCTGCTATTTGCTAGTTGTCAGTACGAGTTCGTGACAACTTATACCTGTGGAGGGATTTTCCTAGGTGGTTTGCGTTATAGTATGGGATAAAGGAGTTTTGGGCTGTTTAGTTCATAATCAACCTTGATTAGTGAACTTCTCCTGGATTGGAATCCCCCGGATGTAGGTTGGTTATAACCGAACCGGGTTACCAAATATCTTGTCTTTTATTGCTTTGGATTTTGTTCTTATTTCGTTGACAAGATAATGTTACAACTGTGATTTTACCACGCTTCGGGAGTTGGCCCATTTGGAAAAGTGTACAAGAATTTATTGGGGTTGCACTTATTCCATCCCAACATTTGGTATCAGAGCAGTGTTCTCTAAGTTGCTGAGTAGATTCTTTCACAGTTGAAAAGATGAGTAAGGAAGGTCGATCTACATCGAGACCTCCATTGTTTGATGGAACAAGTTATCGAAGTTGGAAAAACAAGATGGAAGCTTTTCTGATGCAACAAGGTGAAGATGTTTCTGAAGCTGTTGAGTCTGCATGGTCTCATCCCATGAAGACCATCCAAGATGAAGATAACAACGTCTCTCTTGTGAAGAAACCGAAAAGAGAATGGACTCTCAATGAAAAGTCGGCTGCAATCGCCAACTCGAAAGCCCTTTTCTCGATTTTTAATGCTGTAGATGAAACTCAAGCGAAGTTGATATCCAACTGCAAAGTTGCTAAGGAAGCATGGGACATCCTGGAAAATGCATTCGAAGGGTCTGTACAAGTTCGAGAATCAAAGCTGGATCATGTTGAAACCTTGTTTGAAGGACTGAAGATGAATGAAGATGAAACGATTGCTGATTATCATAACAGATTCATGGATGTTGTGAATCAAGCTGAAGCTCTTGGAATGCACTTCGAAGAAAAGAGACTTGTGAGGAAAATGCTTAAAAGTCTCACAAAAAATTTCAGACCGAAAGTGATTATGCTCGATGAACCACCAAAGCTGAGAAGTATGACATTGGATGAACTGTATGGTACGTTGGTGAGCTATGAAATGAACTATATCGAAGATGAAGCACCCAAAAGCATGGCTCTAAATGCTGAAGACTTGAAGATGATAGAGTCTGATGAAGAAATGGCACTGCTGAGCCGTAAACTTTCACGAATGATTAGTGAGAAACGAGCTGCCAAGCTGAAGTTTGGGAAGTTTCAGAACAGAAATAGCTATCAGGGAGGAGGAACATCCAGTTCTCAACGAAAATACCCTGAGCAGAAACCAATTACATACAACAAGCCAAAAGAAAGATTCGATGGTGAATTTAAGAAGAAGTTTGTGGTGTCTGCAAAACCAGAGACGATTCAAGAACCTACCTGTTATGGATGTGGTGGAGTTGGACATATTAAATCAGAGTGTCCAACAGTAAAGAAGAGGGAAAAGAGAGTTTATCAAGCCACATGGAGTGACAATGAAGATGGTGACTCTGCTGGAGGTGAGGAACAGACAGAAAGTGATGAAGTGGTGGCATTTATGGCAAATGCTGGTGAAACCAGTAAAAGAAATGAGGAATCCAACCCGAAAGCTGCTGATGAGTCAAGGGAACTTGATGCTGAAGAGTTGATTGAAGCCTATGAGGAAATGGTAATCGAACAGAAGAAAGCTGTAGTGAAGAACAAGGAGATGCTGGAAACAATCTATCGTCTGGAAGATCAAAAAGAAAAACTTGAGGATGAACTTGAAAAACTGAGGAAGATTGCTGATGATAAATCTGCTGAGTCACATAAGTTGAAGTCAGAGAATTTGAAGTTGAAGGATGAAAATGATAGACTTCGGAAAGGAAAAGAAAAATTAGATGAAGTCCTTTCGATTGGTAAACCATTTGGTGATCACAAAGGATTGGGATTCTGTGAATCTTCTCAAAGTAAACCAACTACATTTGTGTGTGGTGGTTTGTTAACTGATGTCAAACTTCCAGAGAAGAATTCAGTATCTGTAAAGAAACAGAATCCAAAGAAGAGCAAAAACAGAAATTGGAACAGATATCGCAGAAGAACTCAGAATGACAGATCGTCGTTATTACAGCCTACTGACTGCAAGTACTGCATGTATCCTGGTCATTCAGCTGAGAAGTGTTTCAAACTGGCAAAGGATGTTATCAATGGGAAACACATTCGATGGCCTACAGAAGGTCTGAAACATAACGTCAAAGTCAAATTGGTGTGGATGCCTAAGGAAAGTCTGAAACAGGAGGAATGCAATGTGATTCTGTCAAGTCAAGAGTCTACCAGGGCAGATCGATGGTATTTTGATAGTGGTTGCTCGCGACATATGACTAATCAAAAAGAACTTCTGAAAAATTATGTTGAAGACCGAAGTGGAGATGTTATCTTTGGTGATGGTGCAAAAGGAAAAATCAGTGGATATGGCGCTCTTGAAAAAGAAGGAATTCCAAAGTTATCGAAAGTCTACTATGTTGAAGGACTGAGTACAAACTTGATCAGCATCAGTCAACTTTGTGATGATGACTTACATGTGAAGTTCACGAAAAATTCATGTGAAGTATATGATACTGAACAAAAATGCGTGATGACTGGAGTTCGATCAAAGAACAATTGTTACCTGCTGGACTATCCTCAAATGGAAGCATTGATATTGAAAGATGATGAATCTATGTTGTGGCACACCAGATTGGGTCATGTCAATCCACAGAATCTATTGAGGATTAGCAAAATTGGAGCTATCAGAGGATTACCCAAATTTTCAAAGATCCCGATTACTACGTGTGGTGACTGTGCGAGAGGAAAACAGAAGAGAGCTGTACATTCCTCACTGGAACAACGTTTCAGCAGTAACTGTCTGGAGCTGTTGCATATGGATCTTATGGGTCCAGTCGATGTCTGCAGTCTTGGAGGTAAGAAGTATATCCTGGTTTGTGTTGATGACTTTTCAAGATATACATGGGTAGATTTTCTACGTGAGAAAAGTGATGCTTTTAATGTCTTTGAAAAATTGAGTACAAGGCTTATGAATGAGAAGAAATCAAAGATTGACAGGTTGAGAACTGATCATGGAAAGGAGTTTGAGAATCGCAGGTTTGCTGAATTCTGCAATGGATTGGGAATTAAGCATGAATTTTCTGCCCCAAAGACTCCACAACAAAACGGAGTGGTGGAAAGAAAGAATCGAACCCTACAGGAAATGGCTAGGTCAATTATGCATGCAAAGGGAGTTGCCAAATATTTGTGGGCTGAAGCTATTAACACAGCTTGCTATGTGATTAATCGAGTGTATCTCAGACCCCACACAGAGAAGACAGCGTATGAAATCTGGACTGGAAAGAAACCAAATGTCTCATACTTTCATACATTTGGATGTAAGTGCTACATTATGAAGGACAGAGATCAACTACATAAGTTTGATGCGAGATCAGATGAAGGTATATTCTTGGGATACTCTCTGAATTCCAGAGCTTACAGAGTCTTTAACAATCGAACAAAAAAGGTGATGGAATCTGTGAATGTGATATTTGATGATGCCCTCTCGGAAAAGAAATCCATACATCCGAGTGATGATGATGATGAATTCACTCCCACCAAAGTAATTCAGAGTCATCCAGATGTTCAGAATGTTCCTCAGATTCAGAATGATGTGCCTCAGACTGGTGACAATGCTGCAGAGAGCTCAGTCAGATTTGATTGGTCAGAACCAGAGTGTTCAACCGATATTACCACAACCAACTTACAACCTGCAGAGAGTGAATCTGATACTGAAACAAGAAGATATGGTTCCAGAGTTCCACAAAACCATCCAATTGATGCAGTCATTGGTGATCCAAAAGGAGGAAGATTAACTCGAGGTAAACAAATTGATTTTAAGAATTTGTCTGGGATGAATTGTTTTATTTCCACAGTTGAGCCAAAGACAGTAGACGATGCCCTCAAGGATGAATATTGGATTAATGCAATGCAAGATGAGCTGAATCAGTTCACAAGGAATCGAGTATGGTATCTGGTGGAAAGACCAACTGATGTGAATGTCATTGGAACTAAGTGGATCTTCAAGAACAAATCTGATGAAAAAGGGAATGTTACCAGAAATAAGGCGAGGTTAGTTGCACAGGGGTACACACAGATCGAAGGCATTGACTACGATGAAACATTTGCTCCTGTTGCACGTATTGAAGCAGTGAGATTACTGGTATCTGTTGCATGTTCCTTGGGATTTACTCTCTACCAGATGGACGTCAAGACAGCATTTTTGAATGGATGGATTAAAGAAGAAATTTATGTTGAACAACCAAAGGGATTCGAGGATCCTTTTCATCCAGATCATGTGTACAGACTGAGGAAAGCGCTTTATGGTCTTAAGCAAGCACCAAGAGCCTGGTATGAAAGGCTGTCCAATTTCCTGCTGGAAAAGAAGTATGTTCGAGGATCAACAGACAAGACCCTGTTTATCAAGTTGCAAGGAAAAGATCTTATGATTGCACAAGTATATGTAGATGATATCGTGTTTGGATCAACTGCTGAATCGTTGAAGAACGAATTTGTGAGATTCATGGAAGCTGAATTTGAGATGAGTATGATTGGTCAGCTCAATTTCTTTCTGGGATTACAAGTTAAGCAGCTAGCAGATGGAATTTTCTTGAGTCAATCGAAGTATGCTCAGAATATGATTGAGAAATTTGGCCTTCGTGATTCAAAGGTTGTCCGGACTCCTTTAGGACAACAGGATAAGCTATCCAAGGATGATGATGGGAAGATTGTTGATCAGAAATTGTACAGAAGTATAATCGGGAGTTTGCTGTATCTGACTGCTAGTCGCCCAGATATTTCTTTCAGTGTTGGCGTATGTGCAAGGTTCCAATCAGCTCCTAAGGAATCTCATCTAAAGGCTGCAAAGAGGATTCTCAGATATGTCAAAGGGACGACTGAACTTGGACTGTGGTATTCGAACAGATCTAGTCTTGATCTTATTGGATTCACGGACTCAGATTGGGCTGGATGTTGCGATGATAGGAAAAGCACAACTGGTGGATGTTTCTACATTGGGGACAATATTGTGAGTTGGAGTTCGAAGAAACAAAATTCAATTGCACTATCCACTGCTGAGGCTGAGTACATTGCTGCAGGAAGCTGTTGTGCTCAATTGTTGTGGATTCGACAAATGCTTCATGATTATGGAATTATTCAGGATTCATTCACTCTATTCTGTGACAACACAAGTGCTATTAATATTTCCAAGAATCCAGTTCAGCATGGGAGGACAAAGCATATCGACATTCGATATCATTTCATTCGAGACTTGGTAGAAAATGGGGTGTGTGATCTGCAACACATTGGAACAATTGAACAGAAAGCAGATATTCTCACAAAGCCTCTGGATGGAGACCGATTCGAGAAGTTAAGGAGGAACTTGGGTATGTGTTCATGCCCTCTCTGAATTTCACTGCATAAGTGAAAAATTATTTATCTCCAATTTATTATGTTTTCATCGATGAATATTGGAGATATATAGATATATATATATATTTATTTATATATGTAAGGGGAGAAATTCAATACTCTGGAAATAGGATTTTGGGAATCGTGGTGATAAGGACCATTCCAGAGAGAGGGATTTAAGTTGCAGAAGTTGAAGTGACTTAAAGTTGTCAGTAACGCTGCAGCTACTGAGTCAAGACAGCCTTTTGGGGAATTGATTGACTAAGGGGGAGAATTCGTAATTGAATATTCAAAGGCGTGTTCTGATCGTCTCTCTACCCTGGCTATTTCCTTTGGCAGTTGTCGTTTGTGGAGATAACCTCCTCCAGTCACAAGGTTTTCCCTCATTCTTTTCTCTCTTGCGAAAAATCATGGCTCGAACACGTTTTGGGAATGTTCGTCGCGCCGGAGCCGAAGGTGGTAGACGTGGGCGTGCTGGGACTCGAGGCAGAGGTCGTGGTCGACGAGGTGAAACTGTTAGTCCCTCTCCCGATCCCATGGAGGTTTCTGAATCGATTAATAATCCTCCGCCACTGGCCGAAGGAAATCTGAAGGAATCAGAGGACGACACTGTTATTCAAACCCTACAGTCCTTGAACGAACAATCGAAGGTTCTAGAGGAAAATGTCTGTCCAAATGAAGGTATCATCACTGGAAATGAAGTTTCTGTTGAAGAAGAGCCTCCAACTATCGCTGGCGAAGCCCCCATTGAAGAACTCGAAAAGGTTGCTGAGGAGCCCCTGGTTACTGAAGAAGTTCAAAATGCTGGTGATGCTGAGGAAGTTGTTCCACAACACGTTGCTGAACATGAGGTCCCTAACACACAGATAGATGAAGTGGTTGCTGAAGAAGAAGTTCCTACGGAACAAGTTGTTCATGGTGTTGAAACAGAAGGTACAAATCTTGAGCCTCGTTCTTCTTCTGAAGATCTTGATGCTCTCATTGACAAGGTCGTGAGTCAGCTTCCTTCTCAAGATAAGGAGTCATCTTCCGAAACGCCTGGACCAGACACAGTCCCTGATTCTCCGTTACTTGGAAAAATGGTGGAAGGTAGTGAAGAGGTTGTTGCGACATCAGAACAACAACCATCTGCAGAACAGGCCATGGAGGCTGAGTTTACTCCATCCTCGTCAAAGAGACAACCCTCCAAAAAGAGGAAGTCGTCTGCTGGTGTTCCCGGGTCTTTTCGAAAAAGGCTCAAACGATCTTTTTCAAAGAAAGTCATAAAAGGGAAGAAGTCCAAAACTCGTCAAAAGGCTCTCGGATCTCATTCCATTACTGCACAACAAGCTATGGATACTACACACTTTGATGATCTTGCTGAAGTGTTTGAGTACGACATTCTCGCCGACCGAAAATTTGTGATTGAAAAGAAATTCACGAGCAATGAGCATGTGGAGGTTGGTTTTTCCGATTATCTGCGCCGGAAAGGATTGTTTCACTGGGCTGTCAAATTGCGGAAGTACTGTCCAAAATTGGTCAAGGAGTTTTACGCTAACCTTTCTGCTCATGTCTTAGATCAAGACTCTCCCTGGTTTCATAAAGCTTATGTGCGTGGCAAGGTTTTTGAGCTAAGCCCGCGCGTCATAAACAAGCTGTTGAAACTCCCTCTTGACAATCCTGAAGAGCTACCCTCTGATCTTCTGAAAGACTCCACGAAAGATGTTGCCCTGTTCCTGTCCTCACGCAAGTCAGTGGACTTTGGTAGAAAAGGACTCAGTGCCTCTGAGCTTTCACTGAGATTTCAATGTCTTTTCCGTCTCTGCTCCAAAAACATTCTTCCAACCAGCAATGGAACCACTATTGGTTCTGAAATGGGTAAACTAATGTATTCCATTGATCGCTTTTGTCCTAACATTAACTTTGGTTTTATTGTGATGTCAAAAATGGTCAAGTTCTCTCGCGGTCAGAAAACGGAAGGCACGAACCTACCGTATCCTGCTTTGATCACGCTGTTATTAAAGAGAAACGGCATTGTTCCGGATTCTGCCGAAGACGTCATCAACCTGGAGGTGTTTCAGCCCAAACCGAATATTCTCAGTCTGCACAACGACATTACTGACGACATCCCCCGAAATGCGACCGAACAGCTTCTTGAAGCCCGACGAATTCTTCAAGAAGTGGTGCAAGAACAAGCGGCCATCCGCATCACTCTGGGTGAGCATCGTCAGAAAATCATTCGTGCGATCAACCTTATGCCGAAGATTGGTTCTGTACTTGCTGATGAAGGGGAGGACCCTTCGCTTCTCTGAACTGCTCGTCCATCCCTTTTTGGCATCTGCTCTCGAGGGGGAGAGATGTGCATGAGATGTGCATGGTGTTTGTGTGGTTGCTGCTTTGCTACTGTTTCCTGTTGCTGACTATTTCATTCCATTCGCCAGGCTGCCTGTAGCCTGTGTCTATTTTCTGCTGGCATGTAACAAATTGATGACTTACTGCTGTTTTTGTTTGGATTGATTGGTTTGGTGTGGGAGTGATTCTCCTGCACATTGGGCGAAGTCCCATATGCCAAAAAGGGGGAGAACAGATGTGCATGAGATGTGCATGGTGTTTGTGTGGTTGCTGCTTTGCTACTGTTTCCTGTTGCTGACTATTTCATTCCATTCGCCAGGCTGCCTGTAGCCTGTGTCTATTTTCTGCTGGCATGTAACAAATTGATGACTTACTGCTGTTTTTGTTTGGATTGATTGGTTTGGTGTGGGAGTGATTCTCCTGCACATTGGGCGAAGTCCCATATGCCAAAAAGGGGGAGAATGTTGGAACAATATTTTTCTCCAATTTTTTTTTGGCATATGGTTCTTCTTGCTTTTCCCCTGCTGCCTGTCTCTGTTTCCATTCAGGTCATTTCAACAGACTGCCTGCAACTCTGCTGGTCTACTCTTCTCGATTTGGGAAGCTTAGAAGAGACAAAAAGAATGAATTTTGGGGTGGTCAACCTTTGACAGAATTCATGCAGGATTACATCATTCCACTTTCGTGCAAAGGGTTTTAATTAAGTTTGTCCTGTATGCCTTGTTTGTCTGCTTCTTGGTTTGTTATGTGGGAAGTTTTTTGGTTGTTGCATAGGTTAGAGAGAGAGAACTGTTGTGAGAGAAAGTAAGTTAAATCCTCTCAACCCCAACCCTTCCCTTCTCCATGCATTGAAAGAGTGCTAGACACATTTACTTGCCGGAGACATCGTCGGAGGAAGAAGAGATTGGAAATCCGATCAGGAGATTCGTCCAAAGTCTGAGCAACCCTGCTATTTGCTAGTTGTCAGTACGAGTTCGTGACAACTTATACCTGTGGAGGGATTTTCCTAGGTGGTTTGCGTTATAGTATGGGATAAAGGAGTTTTGGGCTGTTTAGTTCATAATCAACCTTGATTAGTGAACTTCTCCTGGATTGGAATCCCCCGGATGTAGGTTGGTTATAACCGAACCGGGTTACCAAATATCTTGTCTTTTATTGCTTTGGATTTTGTTCTTATTTCGTTGACAAGATAATGTTACAACTGTGATTTTACCACGCTTCGGGAGTTGGCCCATTTGGAAAAGTGTACAAGAATTTATTGGGGTTGCACTTATTCCATCCCAACAGATTGTAATGTGAATTGAATTTAATAAATAAAGAAGTAAATAAAAATGATGTATTGAATTAAAATTCCAGCTAAGGGCACTCCGACATCCGTATATTTGAAGGGACCCATAAATCGCTTTCCCGTACGGCTAAAGTCGTCAAACTATATTTCCCTGTAGATAGATGTCGCGTTTTATTTTATTTTTCTTTCTTTTCCCCACAGCTGTCTTAACGCTGCCACGTCGGCACATATGAAAGAAATTACCCTTCCCCGAGTAAGACTCGTGGTTTCAGGGTGTGCGTGTGTGTATTTGTGTTTTTACTGTTCCCTTTATCTACTAATAATTTTTTAATTTATTTTTTTACTATATATTAGTATTTTATTAAAATATAATATAAATACTTCTTCCGTCCACAAACTAATATCCTATTTTTTTTATTTGGGGCGTTCAACAACTATTGTTCTATTTTTTTTTTAAATAAAAAT
Organism: Andrographis paniculata; assembly: GCF_009805555.1. Classification (NCBI taxonomy): domain Eukaryota; kingdom Viridiplantae; phylum Streptophyta; class Magnoliopsida; order Lamiales; family Acanthaceae; genus Andrographis; species Andrographis paniculata. Next base: position 202,728 of record NW_026137605.1, read on the forward strand.
TTTACATTTATTATTTTTAATCTCCACCACACACTTAAGGTCAAATTTGTCCATTCATAACAAAAATACAATCACCTAAAAAAATCGTGTAAATATACTTCAGGACAATAAAAAATAGACAGTAAAATATTTAAAAGTAATTTTATCATTGTTTTTAAAGTATAAAAATAATCATGTAATGATAAAACGTAAATATTTTAGTATTTATGTGAAATATAATTTTAGTTAAAAAAGAAAATAAAAAAATTTTGAATGAAAAAAAATATATAAAAATTACTTTAATAATTTTCTTTCTAAATTTTATTATTTCAATTCTGTATTTTTTCTTAAAAAAATATTTCTTTATATGATATTTTATTAAATATTATTTAAATTAAAATTTTTTAAACCAAACTCATATATTAAAAAAATAATAATAAAAAATATAGATAGAATAGAAACATTGGTGATATTTACAAATGAATTTTATCAATAATAATATTTTTAAAAAATAATAAAATAAATATTTTTTTTTTTACAAAATATCAAACTAAAGACCTAATTTTTCAATAATTTTAATTTTTTTAAAAAAAATTTCAAAATTTTCAATGTTGACGAAGTCTTACTTTTTTTAATTACTCCCTCTATCCCGGTGCAAGGTTGCCGTTTACTTTTACACGTAGATTTTTAATATTAGTATTATAATGAGTTGCAGTGAAAAAGACGAAAATACCTCTATTAGTATCGTGTAATATAAAAGTAATAGCATTTGTGTAATATATTGTAAGATGAAAGAATATTTATTATTTTAGGTAGGTAGTACAATTACTAAATTAAGAAATGGTAATCTTATTTTGGGATTGACGAAATTGGAAAATAATAGTCTTTCAATGAGACGGATGGAGTATTATTTTTAATATATGATGGCGGTTTTGAATTTTTGAGAATTTTATTTTTTATTATTAAAAATTGTAAATGTATTATTAAAAGTTTTATTTTTATTATTGATTTTTTGTTAAAAAAATTATATTATTATGAAAAATAATGAAAGTAAACACATCTATTATATATATATATATATATAGATATTTTTAAAAAAATACTATTTCCGTCCATAATATTTATGCAAATTTGTTTTGGTATAGACTAAAAATTAATAATATTTTAATATAAACATTAAGGTAGATAAAAATATAGAGTATACTGTATACATATCATAAAAAATTTATTTTAAATATGATAGCAAAATAACTAGTAAAAGAAGTAATAGTAAAATGATTATCATTGTTAAATTAAATATTTTAAATTATAAATAAATGAGTTTCTTTACTAAAAATAGATTGTTCATGAGTTTAATTTTATAAAAAAAATTAAAACGATCATAATTATTCTAGATGACAACCGAGGGGGTATTATTGAAAATTTAAGTGACAAAAATGTTATGATTTTTATAGTATGATTTTTTTTAAAAAAAAATAAAATTGCAAGTAAAAACACTATCAAATTAAAATACCTTGGATCAGAATTGCTAAATTTTATGGCTTAGAGTTTTAGGGCTTGTTCATTTTTATAATTCTTTAATATTTAACAATAAAAACATTAAAATCTAAATATCGGAAAAAACATAAATTTTATTTTATTACTTTTTTACATGTGTTTACTATTTTGGCAAAATTCTATCACTTAATGTATTCATATTTTCTTTGAAAGTCCACTCATATTTTTATATATAATATTACTTTAATAACCATTTTACTTTAAAAACACCAAAACTAAAAATAAAATACTACAATATAAATAAATCCTAATATTGCATCATAATATTTAAAAAATATATATATACACACATTAATTAAAAGAAGAGGCGTGAGATGAAGGTGATAGATCGAGAGTGTTCGTAATAATGGGCCGGGCCCATCTATTAACGGCATAGGCCCATCAGCCCATAGCAGATCAAGCTTAAATCATTCACTTCATGCCTCTTTATTTCAACTCCCAACAATCCCAAAAAAATGTGTTTTTTTTTTTTTTTTTAAAATGAAACTAATAATAATACTATTAGACCTGCGTAATGCTCAATAAAAACACATTATTTTTCTTACAAAATATCAGTCAAAATAATACTTAAATCAATCTTCCAATTTCAAATTAACCAAGCAAGATACTACTATTAAGCTAAAGAGGAAATCATACAAAAATGAACAGGATGGATACTAAGTAATCTCCTAATACCCTCACATCTTCAGCAAATAGATGATACAAGAAAGAACTATACCTTAAAACACACAGTTTGTCTAAACTTCGATGAACCACAGAGAGGGAGAGTGCCATTTTCCAACTCTTTCCTAGCGTCGATTCTGTGCCGAGCTGCTTTCGTCCTGTTCGACCAGCATAGTCAACAAAGCCTCGCACATTTCACATGCATCCGGCTCGCTCTGCTCTTTCCTCCACGAAGCGTAGACCATCCATGAATGGTCGAGTTTTCTGTCCGGCCTCACCACCACCGAGCCTGGAACTTCAGCATCTCGGCATGTCACAAGACCGTCGCTCTTCTCTCCATACCGCAGTTTCAGGTGGAGCGCGCAGAGAGCCAGGGCAGCTGATGCTGGGAATATAACAGGAACCTTGCGGGCTGCCAGCTCAGCACCTTCGCTGGAAAATCGAGGGAGCCAGGGGAGCTCGGCGTGGGCGACGTGGGACATTGTTGCAATGACACCTGGCCCTATACTCGCTTCCGAGTGAAATGAGATGAGAGGGATGTTGTCAGGGAGTTTGTGGTTGTTGATGAATTCCATTCGTTTCTCGTAGGTGAGATCCTCCAGTGCTCGTATGTCGCCCTGCAATGCAAGACTCTTGATAGTTCAATCATAACATACTCAATGAAACAACCAAGATTCCGGGACAGGATAAAAAGTTATAGCAACACATCGATAGATTTACGAGGCTCAAATATAAAATGGAAAGGAAGATGAAAACATATTCAATCTTGGGGCATTTGATCAATGCTATTAGAAGAGAAAGAATATAGGCAAGGGGTACAAAAATTAGTGTTTCTTTCGAAATGTTTCCCAAGTTCATGAAAATATATGTTGATAGGCAGCAGAGAATGTTACCTTAATCAATTTGCATATAAAAAACTCCATGATCCGCCGGGTTTCCTTGTCAGCAACCTGGCCCTCGCGAAAAAGATCGGATGCTATGGGCGATCCACCATAAGGACTCTGCACTAGAGCCAAACCGGCAACTTTATCCCTCAATTCTTGGGAATAAAGTGACAGAGCAGCCGCAGCATCAACTCCACCCTTGCTGTGGGCTAGCAACATCACACGTTTTCCGGACCCCCAGTATAGCTCCTCTATGTATTGCTTTAGCTCCCAAGCATTGTACTCAACCGATGCCTATGCCATGCATTAAAACATTAATATATATATGTGTGTGTGTGTGTGTGTCACTTTCTTCGTAAAGAAACATGGTAAAAAGTAATAGCCACGAAAATTTGTCGAGACTTAGTATGCAGTAGCTACCTCACTGTGAATTTTAGCAATGTGACAAGCCAGACCCATCTTCGAGAAAAACCTTTTGGTGCTTACAAAATACAAAGGCCCATGATTGCTAAAAAGTCCTAAATAATTACACAAAGAACACGATGCATCACATCACATCACAATGACAAGCATAGAATCTGAAAAGAAGCGATAAAATGATAGGAAGTGGAACTTGCGAAACCTGGAATCAACAGGTAAACAAACGAATCAGGTAGTCTGTGCATCCCATTCCTGAAGGGCAAGCAAACAATTCATGTGATCAATAACCAATAGGAGGAAAATTTATATGTTCCTACATACAAAACGAGTCTTATGTTTTTTCATACTTTTATCAAAGGCACAGAAAAAAAAAAGAAAAAGAAAAAGAAAAGGTGATAAGCTGGTATTAGATAGAAGGTGGTATTCGGGTATGCTTATGCATATTATATCTTTAATATCGAGTGGTCAAATTATATTACAAACAAAAGTTAATTATTTTTTAGCTATTGCTTACATTGGCATAGAATGTCCAATCGGAAATGATAGTTCTATGTAGGCTTATATTAATCAAGTTGAAACTAAAATCAAGCTCGATAAGATCAACACATCAGTTACAGAATGCAGCATAAAAAAAATGTTAAGTTATTTAAAAAAAAAAAATTATCCTTGGGACTTGTTTGCTTTAACTAATTATTAAATGATCTCTCATTCGGATTAGAACATAGATACTTTAAATATCTTTTGATATATTTCTACTGGCAAAATAAAACACATACATAATCAGAGACATTTAATCAAGGAAATATTGACTAGTTCCTGCTTCGATCATAGCAATATAACTATATAAAAGAAAATCATACTTGAAAAACAGAACCATGACTGCAAGTTCTAAAACCCAAGCTTTGAAGTAGAACATGGAAAGCTGTTAAAGTATTAGAATAGTTCTCAGTTTCTACAATCCTATTATGATAAGTTGAGCTATTACCATAAACGAATATTAAGAAATACATATAATATTCAAACTACAATAAGAAATCTAGCAAAATATCCTGAATCAGAGCATTATACATCTTGAAATCAACACATAATTCCCAGGTAGCATTTTTAGTTGTGTAGGGAAAAAACAAAATTTATTATCGATGAATTTCAAGTGAAAACATTGACTAAAGAGGTAGAATCACATGTATCTCTCTGCATTAAAAGAAGCTTATTTTTAAGTATCAACAATGAATTTTTACCTAATGTCCTGTAGTAACTCCCTGAATCTAGCTGAACCATCCTCCACAGGAGCCATTCCAGGAGCAGATTGTAACCACCCAATGTCGGCAGAAGACCCTTGTAAAGTTTTAGAAACTCGGGATATAACACTACAGATTTCAGAATGGAGGTACAGAAGAAAATTATAGTCAAACATCACTGCAGCAACTCAACTCAATATCATATTCAATCAGAACTACTCTTCATATTTTCTGAACCGAAGTAAATAACTTTTACCTCTGCGCGCGAGCTTGCATACATCTTAATTGGTAACAAGATAATCTCCAGGATGCTAATGCTGATTTCCAAACAAATTCAAAACAGAGCAAAGGGAGCACCAACCTACAGCCAACGGAAGCCATCTACATCTTAGAATTGAAGAACAATTAATTACTTGAACAACGATATTCAAGAAATGCAACAGGAGGTGCGGCATTAGTGCTTGATTTGCACAATGGGTTTTGAACAATAATTGCAGCATTTCATAAAACGGGCCGAGCAAATAAATTAGAACAATACCCTTTAAAAATGAATTGGATACCCCTGCTGCAATTTCTATTTACAATTTCTAGTTGTGAATTGACAAATGATGGATCCTCAATATTTGAAGCATCATGTCTTTGTTGAAGTGCAAAGCTTTTGCTAAACTCAAACTGTCTTGAAGAAGATGCATGATCCGAAGCAAGATATTCGTGATCATGGCTGATTGGAAAGTTCAGATGCTGATTAAAAGAGTATATCTCTGAATCTCCTAACCACCTATTCACATCTCTTGAAACAATATCTCCTGCAAAAGTGTGCAAAGCAAAAAACACAACATTCAATATTGTTCAAAATTTTGAAACATATATATTAGGCAAAGTGTGTTGGATGAACTCACCGATAAATTCAATTACACGATGAGCTAAATAGGAAGTCAAGGATAAGAGACGAGAAAAGATATCCTCCATTTCCAAACAGGGAGAATAGCTAATTGCAGAATAGTCACTTGTTGCCATTGCACCAGCAAATCCCGAAATGTAAGCCTACATAAAAACCAAGAACACAGTCCAAAATCACACTTTGCACCAGTTTGAAATTAGCAGAGCATATAAGGTAAGGAGTATCACGACACTTCAATCAATTCCGATTCATTAACACCGTAAAGTCAGTGTTACAAACTGTAACATTGACGATCTGTATGGGAAGAGAAACTACTGGATCAATGATTTCAACTGAAATATTTGCTCATGAACATGAAATTTCATTAGGCAGCATTGCACACAAAATCATCTGATGTCCTTAAAACTACACAATGTGTGTTCCCAACACAAATGGTAACACCGACATATAATAAAAGAGAAGACGAAGAAGCAGATCAGACAATCTCCAAAAACTAAAAACAAGTAATCAAAAGAAGCTAGCAACTAAATCCGGATATCAACAGTTAACTGAAACAAGATTGAATCCTTTTCCTCATACAAGTTCCAGACAAATCAAATCCCCAAAAACTATATGAAAGACAGCAAGTAGTTAAGAGTAATAAAAAAACAACTCAGATCATATGCATAGTTGACCACACAGAGTTACACAAATGAATCACAAAACGGGAAAATCCTAGACATAATATAAAACAAATCTGATGCCAGCCAAACGGAACTGTTCGATCACTATAACGACCAAATCTCAAGAAAACAAAGGATTACCACAGCAATCCCTACCAGATTGATGCACAAATCCTCAAACCCAATGGCGATTAAAAACAGAAAGAATCCTCACTCAAAATCGGTTGAAAATGACAATTAATAGGAACGGTTGGCCACAAATCAGCCAAGAACAACTGGTTTCCCCTTCAAGAAAGCCCACATATAATATATATATATATATATTTTATATAAAGGAAAAGCATATTGGGAAACCAATAGAGAGAGAGAGAGAGAGAGAGAAAAGAAAAACCTAGAGATGCCCATTTCCAACACCGAATGTAGCTTTAATGACGAGACGTGCAAAACCTACACTAAAATATCCGCAATGAATGACTGCATTTACTTTTGGGATTGAATTTTGAACCAATTCATCCATTGGTGGGAAAGAAGATAAGAGACGAGGAGAAAGCAAGCCATTTTTTTGCTGATGATACCTGCTGCTGATGCAGTGGCTGACCAATGCCCCTCCTTCATTTATTTCATCAATCGAATTCGAAAACCGATATCAACAATTCAATGGGGGTTACAGTCACAGACCGCCGTATTGCTTGATCGATACGATGCCCATTAAATTAAGGAATCAAATCAAATCAAATTAATTAAAATTTCAACAGTAGAAAGGAAGCGAGATGGGCAGTGGTGCGGGATAATCACTGCATATGAATATCATGTCAATCAAGAAAATGGCAATGGCGATGCGTGGCTGCCGAATCCAAAAAAAGAAGAGAGAGAAAGAGAAGAGCACACGCGTCAGTATAGTGAAGAGTGTCAGCAGTGGTGAGAAGTTTCCCTTTCCCAGATGAGAAAAAAAAAAAAAAAAAAGTCGAAAACATCAGAGGTGGGTAGGGTAGGTATGCAGGTCAACCCTATTTGTAATGATAATGGCAATGGTGATGGTAATGTCGTAATGGTGATGGTTGCTTTGATTCTACGGAAGCTGTTGCGGCGGCGTGGAGTACTGCATCGCCTCCAAAGCTGCCCGGGCATAGTTTTTTTCTAAAATAATATATTTTATATATTTTTTTATATAATTTATTATACATTAAAAATTAATTCATCAAAAAAAAAAATTGAGTAGTATATATATAAATAGGATAATCAATATAAAAATTAATAAAAAAAATAATGAATAGGCAGCCGTTCGTGTGTGTAGCTAAATCGTACCCTGCTACATTTTGTATTCATTATTTATAACATAATTATGTCTATCATAAATTAATGTAACAAATAATATGGGATAATTAACAAAATCTAAAGTTAGTTATCTGGCAAACATCTCCTTTTAAATCCTTTAGAAAATACTCCAACTAGCGTAATTAATAAAATTTATAATATAATAATTTATATAATTTAAAATAAAATAAAAAAAATTAACTGACTATGAAATAAAAAACAATTAAAATATTTTCAAATTTTAATAAAAAATAAAATAAATTAATCATTTTTTAATTAATTGGTAGAACACGTGACAATTGAAGTGTTTATTATAACAAAAATCATATATATTTAATATTTGGATCTTCATACTAAAAACAATATTTTCATCTTCATCTTTACTAAAAATAAAGTAACATGTGAAAAAATTATTAGAAAATTAACACAAAAAACAACACACATTTAAAACTTAAAAAAAAATTACGTTCTTATTATTTGATATTTTTTTGCTGCATTTTTATCTTGTCCTATTTCTTATAGTATCAGCATTATAAAAAAATATTCGAACATTAACACTAATAAAACAATACGCATAAATAACAAAATAAATACGCAAATATATGTATAGAAATAAAAAAATAATTCAAAAATATTCAATTAATATATATAATTTTTCTAACTAAAACAAAATATCTTAATATTATAGAAAGTTATCCAAATAATTAAGCATTTAAAATCAAAAATAAAATTTAATTCTAATAATTTTTCCATATTTATATATATTTAACAACATTTATCCGAATATTATAAAATAATTATAATTACAAAATCAAAATAAATATAAATATAAAAATTCAAAAAAATTATCTAATTTGATGATTGGCCATATCTTCAATGCCAAAAGTAACTGATTGTTTGTGAACATATTTTGGCATCGAAATTGTACTATCTTCCAAAACGTCTTTCAAAATGTCAAACTTTGTTAATACAATAAAATAATAAAATAAAATAGAATGAGAGATAAATTGCAGTAGTAATCGATTTCGATTAACACATCTCAACAAATAAATAAACTAAATCAAAAAGAAAAAAAAACAAAAAATAGAATGAAAGATAAATTACAGTAGCAATCGATTGGTCGATTAACATATGTCAACATTACAGCGGAAAAGACTATTCAAATAGTAGCACATTCCATCTTCAAACCCTTTGCTTCTGCAAAATAATATAAAAAAACAAAATTTAGTATACAAAAAATAGAGAAAATATGTGTTGGGACTGGACAAACTAAAATACTAGTATGATATTGTCCGCTTTGGGTTGAGCTCGTACGAATTTGTTTCTGAATATTCTTAAAAAAGACTCATACTTAGTGTAGTTCACTTAGAGACTTATAAGGTGTAGAATTTTTTTCACAAATTTCGATGTGAGACTTGGATTTGCAACTTAACAATATAAACAATAAGAATGATCAAAATTTGTGAAAGTAACCGTTAAAAACCAAAAACAAGAAATTGCATAATTTCAAAACTTTTAAAAAAAGTGAAGTCCATTCCTTTGGTATAGTTATATATATATGATAGGATAATAATAATAATAATAATAATAATAATAATAATAGGACATGGTTTAGCATGTAAGCCCAATTAAGTCCAAACTAATCATAAAAAAAATATCACTAATTTGTTTTTTTTGGTTGGTTTCATTTTTAATAACTGATTAATTAATTTTTTAAAAAAAATTAATTTAGTTTAAATTCATTCAATTAAAATATTTACCTGATTAATCAATAATATTTAAAATAAAAACATTTTTTTAATATGATATAAACATAAAAATAAATATTAAATTTAATATTTTGTTTTTTTTAGATTAAAAAAAAAAGAAAAACAATAATAAATAGTAATTTATTTGCTTAGCTGGCACTGACTTAGACTATGCATATATTGACTTAAAGGGATGTTGACTGATTTGTCGTACGTCTAAAATGGACTGACTCGATTTTATTAAGTTAATGTTGAAAATTCAATTAAATTTTTGAGCAACTTGTCACGTTGTTTACTTAGGATTTTTTTATTAATATTATACCAACTTGTTGGACTCATAAATTAATTTGTATGATTCCAAAAAAATATAATATTATTTTTTCATAAACTATTATTTGAATCAAAATTTAAATATCTATTCAAATTCAACAATAAACCAAACAAATCAAATTATAGTTAATTCAATATTATTATTTTAGATTTATGATATTGGAATTTTATGCAATGTCACTAAAGTTGTGGTTAGACTCAATTTTATTGTTGACTAAGAAAATTGGCGTGTTTACTTTGTATTTTTTTGGATCGATACATTTTTTTATGTATAAAATATTGTGTCATGAAATAAAAAACAATATTTTTATTGAATTATTTTTTTAATAAGTAGAATATATATTATATTTTATAATAATATATATCGATAATTATGTATATAACAATATAATTTTTTGTTTTTCTAAATTGAGTTGGTCAATTAAATAATTGACTACATGCATATTTTTATGCAAGATGTAGACTAGTAACCACTTGAATTGGAATCTATTTATTATATGATGGGCCCATTTTATGCATCAATAAAAAAATTTTGGTAGAATAAAAATTCAAATGACTAAAATTTAATAGTATGTCTACTAAAAATGATGTTAGAATTATATTTTTTAATCATAATTTTTGAAACTACAATTAATATTACCTGATTTATTTAATAAAATAGACCGACATAGATCAGCGGGCTAATAACAACTTCAAGACAATATAGTTTTAATATTTGTAGTAAATATGTAGTTAAGATTTTGATAAAATAATACATCTACTATAAATAATTTACATAAATACCCAAAGAAACTTATAATTCAAATTCAAAATTACCCAAAATTTCCTAACATTTTTTTCCAAAATCATTTAATATATTTCACACACTTATTATTTTTATATTATCTATACAATTCTTTATACTTTACATAAATAATATTTTTTCAAACCAAAACCCAAACAAACATACCCTAAACTTCTAAAAAGACACTTTAATATGTTCACTTTTTCATTTTTTTTTTTTTATTTTTTACTTTTCAATCATTATTTTTAATAAAAATATATTATTTTTTATATAAAATATCAAATGTAAATTACTATTTAAATCGGAGACCGAATTAAAATAATAATAAAAAAATACTAATTTGCACAAAAATGTATTTGAATCTATTCACAAAATCAATATGCATTAGTACATATTTCATAAACTATTCCACAAAATATCTATTTCATTTTGAATGATTATATTCAACTGTATACAATTAAAAGTATTATATAATCGACTTATTAATACTTACCAAATTCAAATAATTCATATATATTTGTTATTTCAAAGACAAATTCACATTCACACCGAATCTAACATTTAAAAAAAAAAAAAAAAAAAAACTTTTGGTAAGAAAATGATTAATATAAGTACAATTCAAACACAGCAATTTAAAGTCTATCCAAATAAACTAAAATATTTAATAATATAGTATATCCATATTAGTTGTCACATATGAACACAATTAACTAGTAATTAAAAATACTATCAATAAATAATTGGTAACAATTGCACAGTAGACAAAATAACAAAACTGCATCAGATAATTATTGTTGACAAAATAAAATACAAAATTAGAAAATAACAAATATGACAGCAATCATAGTACAAACTCAATTTCGTCATTTCTTATTATGGAGTGAGTATTGAAGTGTGTAAGGGTTTGTTGAACCAATAATTAATTTATATAAATATAATTTTAAAAAATATATAATACTATTAATTTCAGTATAAGAAATGCTTTTATTTAATACAACTATATTAAATAAAAACATGAGCTATTTACTTGTTATATATGTGTTTTTATGGATATATGTTGTGTACAAATATGCATAAGACATCCTCTGGGCATGTGTTTGGTTGTACGATTCTAACGACTTTCATTATTTATTGAATTTTTAAAGAACAATGTTAACTTAATATGTATATATATATATATATATTTTTTTTTTTACATTAGACAGTATTAAAATTTTACATCATTGTTTATTTATATAACATAAAAAATTTATATAAATTCAATTTTTTGTTATTTTAAATTTCAAATACAAACAAGTCTTACAATATAATTTGTACATGTTAAGGAAATTAACTTATTTTCAATATTATTCTTTTAAAACAAAGATCACTTTAGTAGTATACAATATTATGTTAGTAATTTTTTTTTATTTTTTAAATTATACTGTATTTTTGTAATTTTGGAGAAAGTAATTAAATAGGGTAGGGTGCATGAATTATTCAAATTGATTGATAATAACATAAAAGGTGGGTCCATTTAAAATTGCAATAATTAGAGAGGATAGTGTTGACTAATTAGAAATGGAAAATCAAGAAACTCACATTCATACTGACTGGGCAGAGTTTATCCAAAGGACGATTTGCGATTTGCAATTGGAAATGGATTCGCCCTCGTCTTCTATATAAGTGGAAATTTTGCGCCACTCATTTCTGGTTGAATCGAAGCAGAAGCATCAATGGCAGGGGGAGGAGTGCTCGACGCCAACAGTGGAGCCAGGGCGCATCTCTACGAGTATCGGATCACTCCCTACTTCGTTTTCGCTTGCATTGTCGGCTCCCTCGGCGGCTCTCTATTCGGCTATGATCTCGGCGTCTCCGGTCAGATTCTCTCTGTTTCGTCTTTGTTGTTTTGTGCTTTTGCTTTTCGATGGCTTGTTTTTGGTTTATGTATGTCTGCTTTCTCGAATTTAGGGCTTTTTTTGTTTGTTTGTTCGTCATTGGCTGCGTTGCTTTTGATTTTTGACGAAGAGAGGAGAAATGATTGCGATGAGATAAGATAGAGAGTCGATTCGATTCGATTCGATTTTTGTTTTGATTGGATTCCTCCATGCTTGGACGTTGTCCGTGTACTGATTTGAGTGAATTGGCAGGAGGAGTGACTTCCATGGATGATTTCATGGAAGCGTATGTTTGGATGTTAACGTCTGTATTCTGGTTTGAGTGAATTTGCAGGAGGAGTGACTTCCATGGATGATTTCCTGGAGGAGTTCTTCCCTCACATCGCCCGCAGGAAGAAAGCAAAAGGAGGGGAAACAGACTACTGCAAGTACGACAACCAAGTCCTCACTCTCTTCACATCCTCACTATACTTCGCCGCACTCGTTTCGACATTCGCTGCTTCCTACGTTACTCGAAACAAAGGCAGGAAGGCCAGCATCATCTGCGGATCCATCAGTTTCTTCCTTGGCGCCGTCCTCAACGCCGCCGCACAGAACATCGCAATGCTCATCCTCGGCCGGATTCTGCTCGGCGTAGGAATCGGTTTTGGCAACCAAGTAAGCATCCATCCATCTTAGATAAGTTCAAATTTAGAATTGAATGTTTAATAATTGCATCACCGCAGGCAGTTCCTCTGTATCTCTCAGAAATGGCGCCGGCGAAGATAAGAGGAGCCGTGAACCAGCTGTTCCAGCTCACCACATGTTTGGGAATCCTCATTGCAAACTTCGTCAACTATGGCATCGAACATCTTCATCCTTGGGGATGGCGACTATCGCTCGGCTTGGCTGCAGTTCCCGCCACTCTCATGTTTGTCGGCGGCCTTTTCCTCCCGGAGACGCCCAACAGCCTTGTCGAGCAAGGGAAGCTGGAAGAAGGCCGCAAAGTGCTCGAGAAAGTCCGAGGGACCCCAAAAGTCGACGCAGAGTTTCAAGACCTCATCGAAGCAAGCAATGCAGCAAAAGCGATCAAGCATCCGTTCCGGAATCTTCTGAGGAGGAAATATCGACCCCAGTTGATTTTAGGCGCAATCGGGATACCAGCATGTCAACAGCTGACCGGGAACAACTCGATCCTGTTCTACGCTCCGGTTATATTCACAAGCTTGGGATTCGGCTCCAATGCTGCCCTGTACTCATCCGCCATCACAAGCGCCGCCCTCGTTCTCGCAACACTGATATCCATGGCTCTCGTCGACAAGTTTGGCAGGCGTGCCTTCTTTCTCGAAGCCGGCTGCGAACTCATCTTCTGCTTCGTAAGGAAGCTCAATCTCGATACAATTGTGAAACTCTTGGTTTATTTTTTTAGCTGCAAATGGTTTGTTTCATGTCAGGTGGCGGTCGCGATTACGCTAGCCCTGAATCTCCGGGATGGGAAGGAGATATCGAGAGGGATAGGGGTCTTCCTAGTGATCGTGCTGTTCTTGTTCGTGCTGGCGTACGGGCGATCATGGGGGCCTCTGGGGTGGCTAGTCCCGAGCGAGCTGTTTGCGCTGGAGACACGGTCGGCGGGACAGAGCATGGTGGTGTGCGTGAACATGATATTCACGGCGCTGATTGCGCAGTGCTTCCTGGCGGCGCTGTGCCACCTGAAGTACGGTATATTCTTGCTGTTTGCAGGGCTGATATTCTTGATGAGCTGCTTCATATACTTTCTGCTGCCGGAGACGAAGCAGGTGCCGATCGAGGAGATCTATTTGCTGTTTGAGAATCACTGGTTTTGGAAGAGGTACTGTAAGCCTGAGGAGGACGACGGGACTCCTCCGACGAGGGCGTAGCAGCTGGCCAGGCAGGCAAACAGAGGTTAGTTTGGTTGTGTTCTTCTTTTTTGTTTTTGTAATTTGACACAAGTGCTGCAAGGGATATTTAATTGTAATGCCAAATATCTATCAACCATATAATATGATATTCATTTCCCCAGAGATATACATCTTTCTTGGATGGGTAGTCATTAAGAAATTTTAGACGAAATGTTTGTTCTTGCAACCTGCAGGATGTAGAAGCAGCATTTAGTATTGAATAGAGCTGTAAAACAAATGGACTCTTTGCGAGTTCGATTCGGCTCGTTTGAGCCCGCTAAGAGCTTGTTCACATGAACATAAACTTTGGTTTGTTATGTTCACGAACCGTTCGATAGTATTTATTAAAAAAAATTAAATTAATAATTTTATATTTAATAGATATATATATCTTTATTAAATATTATATTTCATTCTATTTTTTATTCAAATTTATTAATAAAAATTATAATTATTATTAACTAAATATAAATTATTTTAAAAAAATAAATAAAATTTTTCTTATCGAATCGAATACAAACAAAAAAAAAAAATTGTTAAACAAGCTGAGCTCAAACAAAAAATTTGAACTCACATATCTTGATGAATAAAAGCCCAACTCAAATCCGAGTTCAAACATGACAAGGTTGTGTTGCAGTAAATAACAAGTTCAAGTCCGCTGTCCTGTCCTGTCATGTCGTTGTTGAACATCAACGTGAACATGAGGTATGAACCTTGGGATCTGTGTTGGACATAACTCAGGCAAAGGTTCAATTACTAACAAGAAAAATAATATGATAGGCTGGCAGTGGCACCATTCAAAGTGTCAAACACAACAGTAGGTAGATGTGTCTGTCACCAATAATGTTGGAATATAGTTGCGAGAATAAAAGTACTTATTGAAAAGAATAATTATTTAAAATTATTCCCTTCCTCTCCTGTCTATCTATCTATCTATCTATTTGTTTTTCACAAAATTTTAAAAATATTAGTATTATATTAATATTGTATAATATAAAAATAATAATATTTGTATAATATATTATAAATTGAAAGAGAACTTGTAAAAAAAAATAAATACGACGACCAAAATGAGAATAGATTATGAAGGGACGAACCAAAATGAAAAAATCAATGTTTAAGGTTTAGCAATGAGGAAGCTAACAACAAATGGAAATTTGATATGAACAATAGAGATGAATTCTTCCATGACTAACCAAACTTGAGAATTAAGTGATTTTTTGGATGTTGAATAAGAAATGTGTTTATGTGATTAAAAAAATGAGGTAGATGTGAGTGCACAGTACAAGTGAAAGAATATGAATAAAAATGATTACACTAGTGTGTTCACTCTTTTTGTAAATCTGCCTAGTTAGATTGATTTTGTATATAGTAGCATTAAAATTTTAAGACAATCATTTTCTTAAGATGACCTTGAGGAAAAGATTTACATTGTACAACAAAAAAGGGCATGTGGCTGAAGGATAAGGCAATATGGTATGAAAGTTTACTTAATTCTGTTTATTTAATCAAATTTTTTCACATTTTACTATTTGAATTTTGTATTTTTTTAAAATTTTTTTTTTCTTTCTAAAAGCATCTCATCAAATATTATTTTACTACTAAATTCAAATAATTTTTTTTCAAACTCTGACCAAATTAAACACACTCATTTTCCTTAACCAAACAAAATAATTTTAATTTTAAATGGTGTACCTATCATCATCACCAAAACCATCATCATATCTGAAGCAATCTGTTGTACCAAACCGAGTGAAGAATCATATGAAACAAGTCGAACCTCTCAGGCACTCTGTGCCAAAGAAAGTACCTTCGGACCATCTTCAATCTCCCCACCATTCTCGCATACTTACCGCCCCCAATCGACAACAGTATTTCTCTCAGTCTAGCCACATCCGCCTCCGCAACAAACACGGCGAACGATTCCCACTCGAAAACCTCAAAAAACGGCGGCACATAGTTGTCCGATACGATCACCGGCACACATTCGTAGTAAATCGACTCGACCACGCGCGGCGTGTGCACCTCGTACCCCTTCGCACAAATGCAATATTTGCTGCTTTTCATAAACTCCCGATACATTTCCTTGCCTTTGGCGTCGCGCGACATGGGCCCAAGAATTTTCATGTCGGATGTTTTGTTGTGCCAATGTTGTAGTAGCGCCGGACGTACGTACCCATGCATGCCTCCGGCAAAGAACGCCAGAGTCGACCGGTTTGAAGGGTCATATCCGCCAATGTCCTTTAAAGGATTGTCTGCGGAACGAATGTAGGTCACCGGGAGAGAGACATCCTTCCCGATTCGGAAGCCACGAGCAACGTTGGAATTGCATAGGACTCGTATGCTACTTTCGAATACGCTTCGAGTTAACCGAGGAGCCTGTCGAGAACAAGAGAAAAACATTTATGTTTATATATCGAATATTTAGACATGAAATCGTTAACCATTGTACGCTACTGTGACACCCCGGCCCACAAGCCACACGAAATCAAGCGTGTCGGGATCGTAGACTGGTCCCAGGTCAACAAAAGTCATTTCAGCGTGCTTCTATCCTCATTCACGCACACTATGAGAGACTTCCCAGAGTCACCCATCCCCAAATTACTCTAGAATTCTTTGAGTAGGACTTCCGAAAAGAAATGTGCACATTATTGACATAAGTAGTTTATTCAATTCATTTAACATCTATGTCTAGCGTTGGCTCATCCATACTCTCGAGAGTTGGCCAAGCAACGTCCCAATTCCAGGGGTATCACAGTTACGTACCCAATCATGGCAGGCGACGAGGAAATGATCAGCACCGCCACTTTTGTTCCAGAATCTGTGTTTTGTCGCTATTGTATTAACATAATTCCTCAGATGGTTTTCTAAATCCCTTTGAGAGGCGAAACCCGAATCATTAATCGCATTTCTTAGCTTTACCGAGCTAAATGGTAAGTAAAACAGATGAGCCTTCTTCGGGTCCTTCACCACAAATTGTTTGTTTCTCTCTATAAGTTTCAAGAACCATCCTTCGGAGGCGTATATTCCTCTTGTGTATGGAGTGTGGAAAATCGGTTTTTCACCTTCTCTGTAGACATAAACTTTAAGTTTAGTTTCCATCAGTTCATAGCTCCTGCACCGAGCAAACAAGGTTTCGACAAATCAATCAATCAATGGTAAGAACATGTGAAAAATGATATGATAGGGAAATAGAAGCACCTGTGAGTACCTTTTGAACATGGAATAGTTCCTGAAAATTGAGGAATGTATTCGAGATATACTTCGTTGTATCGGAGCATTTTCTATTTGGAATTTCATAGCTTGTAGCTCCCGATCACGATTCGAAGCCCTCTAAAACGAAATAATGAGTTAAAGATCTAATGCACAAGTAAGTCCAGAGGGATGAATTCTCACATATGAAACTTTCGAATCAATACCTTTGATTTCTTCGTAGCGCGATTTTCCAACAGCAACGAAGCCATTTGAATAATTGGCATAGCTTTTCCACTGTTCTTTCTGAATGAAGTATCATGAAGCATCACGGAGAGATTGGCAGATACACCGCCATCTTTGAACCTTGGCTTGTTGCTGCTGTATTCCAAAGAGAAATTGGTTTCGATAGGGAGAACCAATGTCTCTGGTTTTCCAGAGGATATATTTGAATCATCGATACGAGTATTAATGGAATCAGAGGTCACCAATTTAGAGTCACGGGAAAAACTTTCGATGTCACTGCTTGAGGATACCAATCCACCATTTTCATATGGCAGAATCGACATGTAGCTTATGTATGAACTAGGAAACAAGCATATAAGAGCCAGAACAGTCATGATACCTAAAAAGAATACCGATGGTCCCATATGCACAAGACGGGACCTTTGAAATATATCCATACTTGGCACTGAAAAGAATCGGATCATTTATCTCATCATCTACTAAAGGCTGATGGAATCCTGTTACCGAATGCATACCAACCATGGATAGTCATCCCATTATCATTAAAGAACCCCTCGATGACATAGGAAAACGACTAAAAAACATATATGCAAGAAATAATCCTATCTAATTGAAATGCTTGTAGTGTCTCAAAACCATGCCTATCACTTTGCAACAATGAGGTGTCTAAAACACTGTTGTCGGCGTTCAATTCGAATCACGCCCTGTATTGATTAAGGATCTGCAAGAAAATAGAGAGCACCTCAGCCAAAGAAATACAGCTCAAGAAACTCGTGAATGGACTTGACAATTTGAGTTTGCTAAGAGAGAGTGAAGATTGACCTAGCCGGATGTTACCAAAACCATCTACTAAGTTAGAGTCGGAAGTAACGCTCTCAACTAAGTTAAAATAGGAAACATGACACGCTCAGAGTTCGGATACATGATTGGTCTCAACGGAATTAGAATTGGAAATAAAATTGGCTCTCAACCGAGTTAGGAGTTGAGAACAAAACTCACTCACAAGTAGCTAGATTTAGAAGCGCTCGCAATAGAACTAGAACTAGAATCGGAAACAAAACTTGCTATCAATCGAGTTATAGTCAGGAACTGAATTCTCAAAGCAGCCGGAAGAATGAGATATAGTCGGAAATTGAATTCTTGAACGCAATCGGAAGTGAATGGAATTAGGACCAACAATCAAAAGACCAAACATAAATTTTATTAAAGTAAAAAAAAGAAAAGAAAAAAAAAGACCTTTGATACATTACGGTCTAGTGTACCTGAAGAAACATGGTTCTAATATCATGATATAGAATTGCATTTCACTAATGATGAAATCCGTATATAAATCCAAACCCGATATAATCAAATAAGAACTATCTAATTAATTTAATGAATATAATCAAATAATAGCTAGATAATTCAAATTAAATGCAAAAGCAGTTAAGCTGAATTAGTTGAAAGATTAGCACTTCACTCCTAAGATGACTGCGAAAACCTAAAACAGTCACAGTATTAGGGTTTTATCAAGTGTTGCTGCCAAGCAAGCAAAATGAACTTAAAATGATCTCTATACAAGCATTTTAACGAACAGGTTGCAGGCAAGATCAAGCTGCTGCGTCTTCTTCCTATCAATAATCATTTCACACAGTCCCAGCAAACATTGTACACACACTATCGGGCAAAAACGCATACGAATTCCGAAACTGAGCAGGTAGTAAAGCAATCCGAAGATTCCACAAGGGGAATTAGGCACTTACGCAGAAGTAGAACCCAGCTGCAGGAGAGCGCGCAAAAGATTAATCCTTTGTAAGCCACAATTGGAGAAGGAAGAAATTGAAGTTCCAGCCAAATCTTGGCAGTGGCAGTGGCCGTGGCAGAGGCCTTTTTCTTCGTTTAATTATTCGCTGTTGGATTTGTGTATTTGTTTGATCCTTCCTACCAGTACTTTGTCCAACCCATACACAAATTTCTTCATTAAACTTTGCTAATTTGGACCCTAGTGGTTTAATTCTATAATGCAGGAATGTCTCTGAACCACAAATTCAAATAAAAATTATTGAAATTTTGTCAAAAGTCTTATATTGTGTTTTATGTGGATTTTATACATACTTTTTACTATTTTTATTTTCTTTCTAAAATATCAAATCAAATAATTATTTTTTCTTTTTCATACTATACAACAAATTTATTTTACACTTAAAATATCACATCATTATCTATTTATATCACATCAATCCAAACCCACAAACAAACACATCCTTAGTATTTGTTTAGATAGATGTATTTTGAGGTTTTTGAAATTTCAAAAGTTTGAAAAAAAAAGTAAAAAACTAGTGTTTGATTTGATGCTTTGTTAGAAAAAAATATATATGATGTGATTGTTTTTTTTTTTTTAAATGAATAGTATCAAATAAGTAAAAATATTCTATGTAAACAATGCCTAATTAATTGAATTCATTGGAATTTTGTAGATTTGTTTGAAACAATTTATGAACCTTAGCGTGTGTTTATTTATAATGATTTGGTTTTAATTTTACTATTTTATTTATTTATTTATATATTTTCAAAACTTGCAAGTCAATAATTTGAATTCGAGACCTAAAACCTAAATAGTATTGTAGATGATATAAATGACCGTTTTTCCTAAAATTTAAGCTATCAGGTATTTTTTTTAACATGAAAGTGAATTAGCATGATAATTGCAGCAATATTGAAATAATTATGCTAATTAAAACTAGATACCTGTGTTTATCAATCATCCCATTTTTGTTCATTATTATTATTATTTTTATTTAAATTTATTTGGTGGGAATTGAGCATAGTGTGGACGTATATCTCCCATATATCACATACATGTGCTTTTTTGTCATGTCAAAAGCTTCCCCCTCTACATCCAGTGCATGTTATCTAAATAATTAATTATATATAGAGTTTGTTTGTTTTGTCAAAAATAATACATATTTTTTAAAAATAATTAATATATTAAACATATTTATTATATTTATATTATATGCATAATTTATACATTATATTATATTGTATTATTTATACAATTTTTTATATTTTATATTAAACATATTCATTATATTTATATTATATACATAATTTATACATTATATTATATTGTATTATTTATACAATTTTTTATATTTTATATAAAAAGCATCTCTTCAAATCATATCACAAAACAAACATATTCAGTAGTTTTTCAATAATAAAAAATAGACTATTTACTTTTTAACACATATTTTAATATAGTATTTTTTTTTTCTAAAAAAATAATAAATTACAAAGAGAATATTTGTTGGATTTTTATCGGGTAGGATTTGGGTAAAATTGGATCCGACAAAATTCGGGTTTGATTATGACTTTTTAGTATTTTTTTTTATTTTATTTTTTACGATAGTATCTTAGGGTATGTTTCTCCAAGGAGGTTTGACGCCCATTTTACTGTTTTTTTTTTAATTAAAATTTTATTCTATATTTATTATAATTAAATAATATATATAATATATGTCATTTTGTTAGAAAATAAAATTTTCTATAATACAAATAAATAAAAATTGAAATATGGTATAATATAAATTCATAATCAAATCATACAATATAAATTTTATCAATTAAATTTAATACATATTTATATTATTTTATTTATTATTCATCTAATCAATACAAGTCAAAACTCCCCAAACCCAAACACAAAACAAACAACAAAATCTAAACTCATTAAAAAAATCAAATAAAAACCAAATCCAACCCCAACTTTCCCCAAAAAGAAACATACCCTTATGTCCTACTCAAGTCCAGCCCATTATCGTCTTACTCCAACTCCACTCTCCAACATCATATTCACATTTAATTTGCTTAAATTAATATTTGACTCAATTTTCATAAAGTCTAAAAACAAAATAAAAATTGATACTCACTTTAAATGATTTAATGGTGTGAGAATTGAACCATCTCTTACTATTATGAAAAATACCGTGCAATTAATATATTTTAAATTTTTTTTTTTTTTTTTTGCATTTTATATGCCTCTTCACGAATTTAAAAGCTCATTGTACCTAGTACTTAATTCCTTCAAAAACTAGTGAAAAATTAGCAGAAAATCATATCGTATGAATATTATTTTTTTTTAATACAAAAAACACAAAGAGGTAGTCATTTCCTACCCCAAAATAGAAGTCTAAAAACCTCATTAGTAAGTGCAATGCACAAATTCAGGTCTTTCATGGACATTGACTAGGTACATAAAAGTATGTGGTAGTATAAGAATTTTTTATTATTATTTTTTTTCATGACATCGAAACCCGCGTCCGTTATCCGAAAGTGCTCACTGGATAAACTTCCGGCCAAACCTAATACTCTACAAACCAGACCCGACGGAAAAGTCATACCAGACGAACCATGTGTGATAGATGATTTGAGAGAAAATTTTTTATATATTACATGTTTAAATAACTGTCGTAAGTTTGTAAATAATAATGTTGAAATGTATGAATTAAAGAATATATAAGAATAATAATGTGATTTGTCTTGTCAGATATAATTTAAAAGATATTAAATTCGGTCGAAGACTAAGGATTCCCACGTTATCTATATTATCATATTTTTATAAATTTTCTAATAAATTTATCATAATATTTTTATTTTACATTTTAGCTGTTATACTTTAATATTAAAATATTTTATTATTTATTAATGTTTGTGTTCAAATAAATTTATAAATTTTTTAGATACTATGTTATATTCTTTTGTAAAATAATTAATATTCAAATATAAATTTTTAATAACAGAATTCTCTATGTTTCAATAAAAAAATTATATTAAAATACTAAACAAATATATATAATAAATTAATCAATATTTTATATATAGAAATATATGTATATTTATTGGAAACAAAAGTAAAAATTTGAAAAAACCAAAAGAAACGAACCTATATGTTCGATTTTTGTAATGTTTTTAAACTGTGTATATTTTAATTATAAGTTAAAAGTAATAAATTCATCCCAATAATTACACTTCAAATAAAAATTAATAGGGAGTGTTTATTTTGTGAAATAATTTATTTTTATTATATATTTTTTTATATGAGATAAAAAAATTATATAACTAATATAAACATAATAAATATATAATATATAATATATTATTTTTTTAAAAAAACACATTGACCTTTGCTTTGCTAACACACCCATAGTAAATAAATAAAATTAACATGATTCAATTTATGTAATCAGAAAATAAAGTAATAATCATATTTATAATAATAGTGTTATTTAATACATTCACACCCAAACATATAAGCTATATTTTTGTTTTTTCACAAAACGATTTTTATTATACGGTCATTTTCACGTTCACTTCTGCAATTCACACTGTACGGTACTGATTACACAGTGAATTTTGGAAATCAATTAAGACTTGCTCATCTTCACCACCGAAGATTTCTTCCAGACCCGACTCGAAATTTCCCATTCTGCACGTAAATTCGTGTGTCTGTCTGTGTGTGCGGTCCATGTGTTGAGCGACTGGCGTGGGTCCGACATTATCCCCAACCAACGCTCCAGCGACTGAATCTGCGGCGGCGCGTGGGCCATTCAGCGCGTGGGCAACAAAAAGCAGAGTGTAGACGAGAAGAAGAAGTGTCCCCCTGCCCAGCCTTTCATTCCTACACTACACACATGCACTGCTACGTCTCTTAGCCCGACACCCACACTCTCTTCTTCTCATCCCGTAGCTGAGGTGAGGTGCCGACGCACGTTTCTCCATCCCTGACTGCTCAATTTTGGAAAGTATGCTTCTCTTTCGGCGGACTTGTTTCAGTGCGCATTTGTTTTTTAATTTTGTCGTGAATTTGATCGAATGTGCTTTTGAAGTACTACGTGTCTTTTTGGTGGTATTTAGTATGGGTTCTGACTGTGTACGGGGCGGTTTTTTATTTTTATTTTTTTTAATTGGGTTGTTTTGGTGCGAGTGCTTTTGCTTGTGTGGGAAAATTAGATCAGAATACTCTGTGGGTGTGTTGGATGCATTTTGATTTGATTTTATCTCAGCGAGAGGGGTTGGGATTTCTCGAAAGTTGGATTGTGGGTTTCTCTGTGTTCAGTGGTTAATCAATGAATTTGTCAGTAGCAGCATAGAGTGAATTTGTTTGAATCTTCTTGAAGTTAATTTGAATTTCGATTGGGGTAATGCAAAGGAGCTAATGGAAATGTTTTTGTTGCAGTTCTTTTGGTTGATGATTTGTGACAGAGCACTGTAGTTGAGAAACCTGATGCACCGTGTTTTGGGAATTTGGGGATCAGGGTTGGTTTTGATTCTGTGTTAACAGTGATGGGCTGCATATATTCGAAAACTTGTATTGAGCTATGTGCTCCCCGAGATGTTCTGGCGAAAGGTGATGTCAAAACGAATACGAGTGAGATTGCTGTGTTTTCGCCTGCTCGTTCGGAGAATGAGGAGGAGAAAAATGAGAATCAGTTGTATCAGTTAAGTGCCACAACAGATCATGAAGTGGGTATTACTAGACTGTCCAGGGTATCGGCGCAGTTTTTACCTCCCGATGGCTCAAGGACTGTGAAAGTTCCGTCTGAGGGTTATGAGTTACGCTGCTCGTTTCTATCTCAGAGGGGTTATTACCCTGATGCACTTGACAAGGCCAACCAAGACAGCTTTTGTATTCATACTCCATTTGGATCGAGTCCGGATGATCATTTCTTCGGAGTGTTTGATGGCCATGGCGAATTTGGGGCACAGTGCTCGCAATTTGTGAAGCATAAGCTATGTGAGAATTTGCTTAGGAATGGTAGATTCCATGTGGATGCAGTCGAAGCTTCCCATGCTGCTTTCTTAACAACGAATTCGCAGTTGCATGCCGATGCAATAGATGACAGTATGAGTGGAACGACTGCAATCACAGTTCTGGTCAGGGGTAGGACACTCTATGTTGCTAACACAGGTGACTCGAGGGCTGTCATAGGAGAGAAAAGAGGGAGTGAAATTGTAGCTGTTGACCTGTCAATTGATCAAACGCCTTTTCGTCCTGATGAACTTGAGAGGGTGAAGCTTTGTGGAGCTAGGGTTCTCACACTGGATCAGATTGAAGGACTCAAGAATCCAGATGTGCAGTGCTGGGGAACTGAAGAAGGTGACGATGGCGATCCTCCTAGACTGTGGGTGCAAAATGGCATGTATCCCGGAACAGCATTCACAAGAAGTATTGGTGATTCTATTGCTGAGAGTATAGGGGTTGTGGCGAACCCAGAGATTGTTGTTGTGGAGCTCACACAGAACCATCCTTTCTTTGTGATTGCGAGTGATGGTGTTTTTGAGTTTCTTTCAAGCCAGACTGTGGTAGATATGGTAAACTGCCTTTTTCTCCATGCTTATATTTCAATCTTCCACTCATTATATATCTTCTGTGTTTATTTAACCGTGCTTCTTGACTAAAGATCTATGTATGTTCTATAGTATTAAATTCACCGTAAAAGGAAAAAAAAAAAGGGGAGTAAACTTGTTCATTACACCTGATATATGTTTGAACATGGATGGAATTGTTTAAACTAAGAAATTTGGGTTAATGCTCCCACAGGTTGTCCTGCTATATTTTGGGGAGCATCAATGATTTTCAGATATTCAAATATCATATATTCGGTGGTGGAAAGGGAATGATCATAAAGTGGTTTTGAAATATATCATCTGGGCAACAAAATCTGTGTGGCCTTGTCCAATTGTCTTGACAGGCTATCGATTTATTTTAAAGAATGGAAGTGTAGGGTGTATGCATTATAGAACATTAATTTTGGAAATAAACAGAGGTGCCCGATGCCTTACTGGTTTTCAAACTCCTATTTATGGCTATGTCCATTTTCTTGTGCTAGCTGACAACTTGCAAGTTCTCATGGTCCACTTCACTTGGGAGGGTGCTGTAATAGTTTAGTTCTAGGATCTTATGCAAAGATGTCGATTTCTTGTAAGTTAAAAAAGAATAAATTTTTAGAATTTTCACTGCAACATGTAGGATATAAAGGAAAATAATATGTTCAATAACTATGATCTTTTGTTTTCGCGACAATGTTTGACTTGCTAAATTTAGTCATGCAGCTAGACCAGTGGAAACACAGATTGAAGTTATGGTCATTTGTATAGACCGTTATGAGGATTTGTGGGATGGTAAAACTGAAGCTGGTAGACTCTACTAACCTGCCAATTAAAGTGCTTAAAACAAACTATTTTACCCTCGTCTTTTGAAGAAATATTTTATTGTGAACTGCTTTGATTTTCTTGAACAAGCTTTCACTCTACTATTTTTTACTATTATTATCATTCTTTTCTCTAGTTTGCAATATTAAATATCCTTTCCTACCATTGATTCTTCAGGTTGCAAGATATAAAGATCCTCGTGATGCATGCGCCGCAATTGTTGCTGAATCATACCGTCTTTGGCTGCAATATGAAACTCGTACTGATGACATAACTGTGATAGTTGTGCACATAAATGGGTTAAATGATGTAAGCATTAACTTATTTACTTTCATTCTTTTCAATTATTACTTCCAGATGTTAAATTGGTTATTTCATCAATAACTGTAGGCTTCATCAGGACAGTCAACAAATTCTGATGTAATGTTAAGACCTCCATATCCTCAAGTGATTGAAGTATCAGGATCTGAGTCTCCTTCAATTGCAAACTGGAGATCAAGAAATCATCGGGCTAGTATATCCCGGGCACGTCTACGGGCACTTGAAAATTCTCTTGAGACTGGGCAAACTTGGGTTCCTTCATCTCCAGCCCATCGAAAGACCTGGGAAGAAGAAGTAAACCATTTTTCTTGTCATTGGCTTGCGTATTCTGTGAATTCATCTGTACACATCCCTCAGTCTCAGTTGATTTATAATGGAACTATTGCAGGCTCAAATTGAACAGGCGTTGCGTGATCATTTTCTCTTCAGAAAGCTCACTGACTCTCAATGTCATGTTCTGTTGGATTGCATGCAAAGAGTTGAGGTTCAAGCGGGCGACATAGTGGTGCAGCAGGTCGTTTTTCCATTGATCATCAACACTCAGAATAACGGTTCTGGGTGTTTCTTTTTGTTGTTGTGGGATGCTAAGTGACTATCTATAAATCATCAGTAATATTCCCTGTTTCTTAAACACCAAACTTTCCATATCCTACCTGAAAGTCTAGTAATTCCATGTCGCATTAAACTGGATGTATTTTCAGATTCTCCCTCTTTAGCAACTACCGACAACCTATTTAATGCAACATGTAACTATACTTACTAAAGGTTTGAACTGGATTAAGGGTGGAGTGAAGGTCATGAAAGTCATAAATGAAGTGCAATCAATTAAAGCGATATCTACTTTCTTTATTAATGAGTATAGCATACGTAGGTTGTAAAAGGATATCAAATATATATGAGTGCAGTGTCGGTATTAAAATTTCATTGTTATGCATTTTCCAGGGTGGGGAAGGTGACTGTTTCTATGTCGTTGGCAGTGGGGAGTTTGAGGTCTTGGCTACTCAGGTGATTCTATATCTGGGATTCTTCTGATATAATGATGCCTTAATTAGCAGAAGATACAAGTCAAACTAAAGATACTTCTTACTATTTATAATTTTTAATATATGTGCTATAATGTGTCTCACTTCGAACTTCTGTACCAGGAAGAGAAGAATGGAGAAGTGCCACGGGTATTACAGCGATATAATGCCGAAAAGTTGTCCTCCTTTGGGGAGCTGGCACTGATGTAAGATATACACCTTTTCTTTTTCCACCCCAAATTGAATCAAACACAATTGTTCGTTATAGTTATAACAGAAAGTTGATCTTCTTTCTTTTTTTATTTTATTTCAACTTTTCTATTCTGCCCGTTTCCTTAACTGTATTTTGCTATTTATGTAAAATTTCCTTTTCTGAGCTATAACTATTTGGTGTGAGCAGTCATAGCATACAACATTCATTATCTTGTTATAATTACACATTGAAGCATTTGCTAGGAAAATGAAGGACTTCTTTCGAAAATAATATATCGCAAAATGCGTAGAGTCTCTTCTTGCTTCAACAAGAGATGAAGAGATGGCTCAGTAATGACTATGTTAACTATTGTTGTTATATTACATTAGTATGCCTATCTCGACTTTATGATCTGAAAACGTATTAGTACCAATGTATTTCGTGGGAATAAGACTCATTGAAAATGTGTATCATTATCATAGGGCGACATGCCTTGGTTTTTGTTGTTTTGATATATATCCTTTTAGATTTCCTTTTTATAATCTAATTATGTGTAAATAATTGAATGATATTGATGTAATAGGATCTGCGAGGATCAAATCTTTTGAAGGTGTAAACATATATAATTGTGTGTTTCTAGTAGGTTGTAATTTATTTGAGGTATGGTTACTTTCAATGATTTTATAATATCCTTGAAAGTAAACATAGCCTTATTGAAGATATGCGATGATTGCACCTTAATATTATTGGACTGTTATATGGTTGAAAAAAACTCTTGGTGTGTTCTTTTGGAGTTTGGTTTCAGGCTTTTTACTATACATTTTATCACATTTTCCTAAAAAATATACTATTTCACCGTCTTCTCTCACAGAACATCATATTCAACCACTATTCAAATAAAAAAAACCAAAACCGGAGTTTACAACTAAACTCCAAAAGAACACCCCCTTGGTGTCCATAACTATCCAATTAATTTTGTACTTTTATTGCAACACGCTTCAATTGTTGAATTGGTACCTAACCTTCTCATATCTCAAAGATGGAGAGCTAGATGAGTCCACGTGCAAAGTGGCACCAATTTTTTTTTTTGTAATAAGTGATGAGGGCCTCCGGGACTATAATGTATATGATAGTTTAATGAATTCCATGTTGTTTTCCTCCATGAGTGTTATTATTTAATGTTTTCAGTGTATTTTGATTATTATTATTATTATTATTATTCTGGCTATTCTTTCTTTCCTTTGATGCAGGTTATGTTGTTTTTATAGATCTCGCCTTCATTTTCCATTTCTAAGCAGTTAAACTGTAGGTACAATAAGCCACTCCAAGCTTCGGTCAGAGCTGTGACCGATGGAACATTATGGGCTCTGAAAAGAGAAGATTTTAGAGGAATACTTATGTCCGAGTTCTCTAATTTATCCTCACTGAAGTTACTTCGATCAGTAGATCTTCTTTCCAGATTGACAATCTTACAGCTGAGTCATATTGCAGATTCACTTTCCCAAGTATCTTTCTATGATGGACAGAAAATAGTTGATAAGGTATATGCTGCTTCCAACTCTGAATTAACTTTTGAGTTGCATTTTATCTTATTTCCTTGTTTTGTCTCTGCAGAACCAGGAGCTTCTGGGTTTATATGTTATACAAAAGGGTGTCGTAAGAATTACTTGTGATGTGGATTCTGTTAAAGGTGTCAATTCTTCCAGCCTGATGCCTGCTGTTGAGGAACAGGATGATGCAATATCTGGTAAGAGCTTTACAGTAGAAAAGACTGAGGGGAGCTATTTCGGAGAGTGGACACTTCGTGGTGAAAGCATTGCTTCTTTAAGTGCCATTGCTGTGGGTGATGTGGTCTGCTCTATCTTAACCAAGGAGAAGCTTGATTCAGTTGTTGGCCCTCTCGCAAAACTTTCACAGGATGATCATAAGTATGGCCTTTATTTCAGCTTTTCTCTTCAACCTTTTAGTTTATCTACGGTTAAACATACAAATTATACATATATAATATATAATTTAAAGATCCATAACTAAGCTCCATCATATGTTTAAATTTCTGTAGGTCAAAGCACTTTTCAACCAGTTTATCCGTAGAACCTGCAAAACATTTGGATTCCTCAACTGTCCAGAAGATTCAGCTCTCGGATATGGTATGAGACTAATATAATTTTCTTAAAATTTGTTCATCGTGTTGTTTTTATGGTGAGTATAACACCTCTACCTTATCTTTCAAGGAGTGGAGAGCATGCTTGTATTCCACTGACTGCAGTGAGATTGGTCTTGTATGCATCATGGAATCAGGTTGGTTTTTTGCTGTACTTTGTGCAAATTAACAATTTCAAGTTACCCGTATGTTTAATATCCTTGGCAACCATAAAGTGTTTCCCCTTTTTGTTTGTTTTACCATATGCTTGATTTATATTAATATAGCTTGAAGATAGTTACAGATTAATAAATTGCACTAAGACAATGTGATTTAAGGTTTTTCCAATAATCATTTCCAATTTTTTCGGTGATCTGCAGAAAAGTTGTTCAGTTTGAAAAGGTTTTCAAAGCAGAAGGTGAAAAAACTTGGAAAAGAAGCATCAGTACTGAAGGAGAGGAGCTTACTAATGTCTGCAAACCAATCGGCTTTTGTTCCTCGAGTTATATCAACTACTGCTGATAGAACATATGCAGGCTTACTACTGGACACATGTATAGCTTGCCCCATGACATCAATTATTCTGAGCCCACTGGATGAAACCTCGGCACAGTTCTGTGCTGCCTCTGTTGTTATTGCATTAGAAGGCTTGCATAAGGTCCGTAAATTTCTGTCAAATGCATTTCCCTTTTTTCCAATACCATATTCCTGAGGTTAATGTTGTTTTCTCTTTTTGCACTATTAACTTTAGAGTGGCATTCTATATCGAGGCGTGTCCCCTGATGTTCTAGTATTTGATCAGGCAGGATATATACAAGTAAGTCGATAGTATTGTTTCTTGATCATTTTTAAATATTCAATTCAAATGGCTCCTTCTCCTGCGGCTTGAATATTCAAGTGATGATAGTTTTCATTATTCACTGTAGCTCGTGGACTTCAGATTTGGGAAGCAATTAAGCCGGGATTATTCTGAAAGAACGTACACCATCTGTGGTATGGCGGATTCATTGGCTCCCGAAATCATCCAAGGAAAAGGTTATGGTTTCCCTGTTGAATGGTATGCAATTAGAGTTTTCAAGTTGAAAATGTTGCTCGATGATTATATCTCACCTTTGATCTGTCTGATTAAAGTGATATGTAGGCGATCATGCTTCAACTATTTGGTTTTCGCAGGTGGGCTTTGGGAGCTCTGATTTATTTCATGCTACATGGTGAAATGCCATTTGGATCTTGGCGAGAAAGCGAGCTCACCTTTGCAAGAATCGTCAAAGGACAGCTTACTCTCCCCCAACATTTCAGCATCGAAGCCGTTGATCTCAT
The DNA here is from genome assembly GCF_009805555.1 of Andrographis paniculata. Lineage (NCBI taxonomy): Eukaryota > Viridiplantae > Streptophyta > Magnoliopsida > Lamiales > Acanthaceae > Andrographis > Andrographis paniculata. Next base: position 233,610 of record NW_026137605.1, read on the forward strand.
CACCAAGGTTCAACCACCAACCAATTTTTCTTTCAATGATTTAACCATCTGAAATCTAACAGATTATTACATCAATCAGTTACTCGAGGTAGACGAAAGTTCAAGACTTGGTAGCCAAGGCATCGACTCGATCAAATCCCACCCCTGGTTCAATGGCATCAACTGGAAAGAACTGGAAGAACGCAAACAACCTGCTCCTAATGATATTCTTTCGCGCATAAACCTTTACCTTGATAGCCGTCCCGAGGATGTCCTAGCTTCGCCCCATCGAGAATTAGATGATCTAAACACACCAGAATGGCTCGAAGACTGGTAGAATGCACAATCAAAATATGCCGAAAAACTTGGAGATTAAGAAGCTCAATTGTCTGCAACATAGTCGAGATCCCGGAAATTCTTACAAAGGTCAGTTCTTGATTTTGTAAATAGGCAGTAGATATGCAAGTGATATGTTTGGTTTCTTTCTGCCTGTGATTAAATATCTTCATAAATCATTGCAAGTGTTATGCATCAGCTTGATAGGAAATTCGTAGGCTGGTTTGTGTATGTATGCATTTATTTATTTATGGTTGGGGAAAATGTCATTCAATTATGTGTACATTTTGTGGATGCTTTTTACAGGTGCTGTGTATGTTGCATTTAGTTACAGTTTGGAAGTGTTTTGCAATTTTGAATTGGTTTGGGAATAGTGAAATTTTGGAAAGATACCATACTGTTGTTGATATGTTATGATATGAATGAATATTTTATTTTTTATTTTAATGGAAACAAGTTTTTGATGTATTATAGTAGTATTAAATGAAAAATGAAATTTTAGATTAGATTTCTTTTAGAGTATAGTTTTGATTGATAAATAGTGAACAGTTTTGTAAACATAAGTAGATGGCGTCTACTTTTATTTTGACTGTTGACCTCGATTTATTGACTCATATATACATTAATATTTATTTATTTTCAATATAATAAAAAAACAATATTTTTCAAACGAAGGGAGCATTATAATATTTTAATTGTTATTTTAATTTGTGTTGTGAAATCACAATTATTCATTCAATATATTTTTAATAAAAAATATACTGTATTATTTTTCGCACAAAATATTAGATTTATATTAATATTTTATTTCAAATCAATTTTCTAACACTATCTAAACAAATTTAGATCATATATGGGCATTTGATTAGGCATAATACAAAAAATTTGATGAGTGAATTGGATGTTTAAGTTTGTGTGGATTTAAAATTAGATGAAAAAATTTAGATACAAATAATATAAATTAATTTCAATTAAAATGAGAATAATATATTTGGGTAAAGTCTATTAATATTTTAAAGGAAATATTAATAAAAAAACTCAAATTAAACTATATTAATAGATAAAAGATCAAAATTTATCATATTAATAATACTAAAGACTAAAATTGAGATATATGTGAATAAAGAAAGAACCCAAATATATTTTATCCATAATTTTATTCAATTATACTATTAAATATTAATAATTTTGATGCTAATTAATTTAATGAACAGACACTGTGTGATACAAACTCCTAAAACATTCAGAAGTTTAGGCCCGGAGCCGGACTCCACTTCTTCGTACAGCTGTTGTATGAAGTCATTCGAATATACGAGAAAACACAACCCAACGTACAAACAAACAAAATACGCTCCCGAGCTCTGCACGCCACGCCCCTCGCTCGCCACGACACCTCTTCTCTTTTATCTTCTTGCCTTTCCTTTCCCTCTTGTTTCCTAGTTTTGGGCGTCTGTCTCTCTCTCGCTCTGTAGATAAAAGGGTGGACCTGGTAGAGATGGTGAGAATAATCCCAATGGCGTCATCGATTAAACCCTCGCTTTCGTCTTTGGGGTTCGCCGGAACCGCTCGCCTCGGCGTTTCTTTATCCTCTGCCAATCTTTGTCGCAGGCTCTCTCTATTTCATTCTGCGACTGGTATGGCTTTCTTTTTTCATTTTTTTTTCTTTTTTTTTTTCGGGTGATTCAAATTTGTCCGTTTTTGTGTTTTTGATTGTCGGTCGAGATGGATATTTTTATGAGAAGATAATTTCGAATGGATACTAGCATTTTTGTGGGATGTCAGTAGAGAGAGTGAATTAGGTTGCTTCTTGTTAGTTTTATCAGTGAATAGCTTTGGATTTTGTTATTAGTTTTTTAGTTTTTCTTCTTATTATTCTTGTTTTGTTTTTCGAGTGAGGTTGATTTCTGAATCAAATTTATGCATTATTTTGGTGAATGTTAAAATTTTGGTAGTGTTGTGTAGCGAATTGAATTTTTGTGTAGAAAAGAGTTAATCATCAGTTATGGTGAAATCTTTCCTTTCATATGCCCAGGAAGTTTGAGGAATTAATTCCCTTGGAAATGCTTTACATGAGTTGCTTTCAACAGTGATTAGATTCCTAAGAAAGTTAGCTTGATTTTTATTTGAAAAGCTTGTATGCAAGACTTAATGAAATCTCAAAAAAACAAAGGATAATGATAATTCGTAAACTGCATTAGACTCTTATGAATTTTGTTAAAGTTAATAAACTGCATGAGTGAAAATTCAATAGAAATTAAGGAGTGCATTTGTGCTTTTTTTGATGTTTTGGAAGTCCTATTATTTGATTAGTGTTTAATTTTTTTAAGAGGAGTTGTCAAGTAAAGGCTATGGTTATTTAATGCTGTTTCAATTTGGCCTGTTTCATCATGATCCTTTCATCTAGCTGGTCAATCCACCTTATGTGATAAGATATAACTAGGTGACATAATATACGCCGACTCCTTAATTTAAGAAATAATTCTTATGAATAAGATGATTCGGTTATTGTTAGTTTATTAATTTATCACTTGTGCTTTGGTGCAATGAGGTGGGTAACACTAATATGTATACGATGAAGAAAGTACTGTAAATTGATTATCAGTTATGTTTTAAGTTTTCAGTATAAACGGATATTGAATATTGATGTAATATTTTAAATTTAATATTGATTTTTAGTATAATGTGAAAAATGAAAAAGTGGTGTTAGATTTGATGTTTTGTAAGTAAAAAATTTGATAAATATTAAAAATCATAAAAATTCCAAACAAACACAACGATAGTTAACTATCAATGATGGGCTGTAAAAAACTCATAGATAATATAGTAAGTGGACATGGGCACTCATACAAGCCATAAATAAATATATATATATTTTCCATTTTCATTCTTTCATCTGATTTTGTGCTGCACCGTAACATTTATTCTTTACATGCCTGTTTGGCTTATTAAAGTTACTGTAATCACGAAGACGAGCTTATAATGTATGAATGAGATTTTGAACTGGGTGCCTTTCTAAACATGTTTTTATTTGGTGTCTGGTTTTACCCAGCCGTGCCGCAGTTGCAGTCTTTTGGGCTCAGAGCTTCTAAATTATCGGGAAGAAAGAGTTGCTGCATATCAGTTAGTGCTGCAGGAAGGGAAGCACATGCTAGCACTGCAACTACTCAGGAAAATGCATTGGAGTGGGTTAAGAAAGACAAGAGGAGGATGCTTCATGTTGTTTATCGTGTTGGAGACTTGGACAGGACAATAAAGTACTTTTTTTTTATTTTTTATTTTATTTTACATAGTAGGGCTTTCTTTGCACAATAAGATGATTCCTTTAGCATGATCAAATGGTGTCTGCAGATTTTACACAGAGTGTCTGGGGATGAAACTGCTTAGGAAGCGTGATATTCCTGAGGAAAGATATACAAATGCCTTTCTGGGATACGGTCCTGAAGATTCTCACTTTGTTATTGAACTTACCTACAGTAAGTAATCGCCATTTTTCGCATATTAACTTCAATTGAAGCTGCATGATCAAGTATTATTTATAACATCTTGATGGAAACAGGACTATTCATTGATAACTGTTTTGTCTATTGTGTTGACAGATTATGGGGTTGACAAATATGATATTGGATCCGGTTTTGGTCATTTCGGAATTGCAGTGGATGATGTACGTCTCCTCTCTATTTATATACCCACGAAGCAAAAATCTGAGGATTTGTTGATTTCGAGTCTCCAGAACTGCCATTTGTAACATATTTCTGTTTCATTTGTTTGAATTCTTGTTAAAGTTTTCCCAATTTAAAATTTGGAAACTTAGTTATATCGTTCCACTTATTATGATACACGTATTAAACAATAAATATGAGATTACGGCAGATGATCTTGCCAAATATAAGCTTAGTTGGAGACTTGGAACTGCCTGCATATTGATATTGGAACTGACAGGTCACAAAGGTTGTAGATCTGATTAAGGCTAAAGGTGGTAAAGTTACTAGAGAACCCGGACCTGTCAAAGGTGGCAAAACTGTGATTGCCTTCATTGAAGATCCGGATGGTTATAAGTTTGAACTTCTTGAGAGAGGCCCTACTCCTGAGCCATTATGCCAAGTGATGCTTCGAGTAGGAGATCTTGATCGCTCTATTGAATTCTATAAGAAGGTGAGCATGGTTTAATGACGTGCACTATTCCCTATCTTTTTTCTTTGGGTGTGTTTGTTTGAGAGTTTGGATTTTGAGTTGGGATTTGAATAGTAAAAATTTTGAATTTGAATAGTTGTATGATGTGATATAAATAAGTGTTGATGTGATGTTTTGAAAGTAAAATTGATTTTTAGTATAATATAAAAAATGAAAAATAAGTGTTTGATTTGATGTTTTTGGGGAGAAAAAATAGGATGAATAGGAGAAATCCAAACAAATCCCTCAAACAAACACACCCTTTATATATTTCATTTCACCGTATTCGTAGAGTGGGCTTCTCATTTGTGTTTATGATGATATTGGCATGTTAGATTTTCATTGGGACTTAAATAGTCTGCAATTTACATTGCAAATATTGATTTAGATGTTACTTTATAGGCATATGGAATGGAGCTTCTTCGGAAGCGAGACAATCCAGATTATAAGGTAAGTGTGCGTGTACTTATCTTCATCGATGCAAAATTTACCACTCGATTCGCTAATCTGTTCTTTAACTCTTGTTTCTGCTAATATTTCCTTTTAAAACTTGATGTCATACGCCAAAAATTGTTGAATGGCAGCTATTAATTGGTGTATTTACTACTCCATCCGTCCACCAAAATTACATCAGTTTTCATTTTTAGTTGTCCGCTAAACTTTGCATAATTTAGTTATAGTAAAATTTTTTATCCATTCATAATTTTATTACCATGCCATGACAAATTTAGTCTTTTCATGCATCTATGTAGTACACCATAGCAATGATGGGTTATGGTCCTGAAGATCAAAATGCTGTAATGGAGTTAACATACAACTATGGTGTTACAGAATACGACAAGGGAAATGCTTATGCTCAGGTCCCATTTTCCCTGTTGCCTAGGGTTGTAGATGTTCTGCTAAGTTTAGTATCAATTCCCCAATCCATCATTGGATCTTTATTACCTGCTTCCTGACTACTTATTTCAGATTGCAATCGGGACGGATGATGTTTATAGAACTGCTGAAGCTATTAAGCTATCTGGTGGGAAGATCACGAGAGAGCCTGGTCCCCTTCCTGGTATTAGCACCAAGATCACTGCATGCCTAGATCCCGATGGTTGGAAGACGGTACTGCCTTTGCTTTCTAAGTTTTCCTCTGTGTATGATTTTTTAATTTCACATCCTTAGTTTGGTTGCATTGGAGATTTAGAGTGCAAGTTTTATAGATTCATTGTGCTAAGTACTGCTTTGCATTAGCAATTGACATATGCCTCTCCAAGGATTCGATTCTGAATATGAATATTTTTAAGTGAAAGTAAAGAGACCTACAAGAAGGCTGCCTATAGTTTTAAATCATAATTTGGATACCTTTGATATGATGTAAATTGATAATAGTATCTTAGGTATTTGGATGGAATGTTTTTGGAGGGAAGATATTAGATTAATAGTAAAAAATAGGGAAGAAAAACAAAGTGAACACACCCATCGTAGTTGTGTTAGTATTTGTATTCTATACACAAGAATAATGAGTATTTCATCCGTCATCCAATTGTGCACTCGAATATTTGGGTCGAATATTTGGGCACAAGTTTTAATAAAAGTGGTTAATAATTGTTATTTTTGTCTTTTATAGTAAAAGTATAATAAAAGTAATCTACTTTTTTGCTAAAAAAAAAAAGGAAATGATTTTTGATGACAATCCACAAGAGAAATATTAGCATCGATTTGAATGGAGGGAGTATGATTTAATTCTAATTATGTTTATCCTTTTTGCGCAAGTATTATTTGTAGGAGTGATATTAAACTTTGGGTTTGGGTATAATTGAATATCTAGATGAATGAATTTGAGTTCATATTGAGATAGGAGGTAATGGTTGAAATTTTATTGAATTTTATTATGATTGTTCATGTTAGAATCGAAGAATCTTTCTGTGTACTCATTACAGTATTACATGATAAAAATTATGAATTGAATTTTCAAATGTTTGGCTGTGCTTATTATCTTGCATTTCGCTTCCATAATTTGAACCTCACACATTCTTGGGAAACAACATTAGTTGCCACATGATATATACAAATATGGCATAAATGCTTATAGCTCACGTGTGGTCTGGAAAGTCTCTTCATTTCCATCATAATTTAGAAATTGGGCAACTTTTGCTCGTGTTTTAAAATACAATGCACAAAGTCCCCCAGACGGCCTCCACCAACTATTTTGCTTAGACATTTTTTGGTTCTGTGCAATATTTTTGAAAAACGATGAATGTTTGCGCAAATTTTAAACCATTAGAGGGAATGGTGCGGATTTTTCAAACAACAAATGAGCTATAGCCTATAAGCAATTGTTGCCAACAATTAACTCTATATACTGCACATGTCTAAAAGCTAAACATCAGGTGCTTACAATTATCTTTCTTGTCTTGCAGGTTTTTGTCGATAATGTTGATTTTCTGAAGGAACTGGAGTAGGATAATTGTACAAATCATAGTGCCATAGAAAATGCTTGAATATGGAGATTCAAAGTAATTTCATCTTAACTGCTCTTTTCCCATTGACGATTCCCCAACAGACCTCTCCATCGATACATTAAACTATGTTGTGTTTATTGAATTACAGAGCACCGAGCACCGAAAAATTGTGTCCAAACAGTAGAAGCTTAGAAGAACATAATTCGGATCAGTTCTCCAATGTCGTGGTAATAAATCTGGCCCACTGAGTTATTTCCTCTGCATTACTATCCCATGTGAAAAACAATATTTAGCGTCTGCCCTGCGAAGCAGCCTGTTTATGTTTTTGTGTATTAACTTCTTCTGAACATGGTCATTGCGTGCAATATAGATTTTGACGAGCACTCAGTTATTGGCTCTTTATTGTGCTTTTGCAGATTCTATGGTTTCCACAAGTTTGGTGATAGAGTGTAGCGTGTAGCGAATACAATGAGTTTTTATTGAGGATTCGAAGAATTAATCGTGAACAAAAACAATTAATTTTATTGAGAAATGATGAATTAATCTTAGGGGAAACATGTAGCAATCCATCCGCCTTCTAACAGGTTCATGATTATACCGTTTCGTTATTGTGCTGATTTGAAAAAATTAGTACGGTGTTGACTTTTTCAAAAAGCACTGATTGAAATTGGTTCAGTACTATCATTAATCTTTAGTGCAGTACTATTTATTTAATTTTTAAATTGGTTCGTCAGAGAAGGGTTTAGGGTTTATGAATATATCTAGTGCTTTATAGAAATATGTTGAAGTACGACAGGTGATCTATGCAGTACATATTATGCTCTATTATTTGATGTTAGTTTTCCTAATAATATCAATTCAAGAGTCCAGAGAGTATACATTTTAAATATAGTACATGCTATTTGAACGGTTGAGTGGTGCTATTTGAACTTTTGAACGGTAATTTTTGAAGATTTGAACGATGTTGTGTTAGAGAATCAACATAGTGATGGTGCTGATTTTTTCAAATCAGCAATGTAACGTAGTTGTGATTATGGCATGATCTTTGCTAATGACAGTGATAACTTACAACTAATGACTATGGCAAAAACCTTGTACCAAGGCGAGGGATCTTACAACGTGAAGTCCAACAGACCATACATAATCCAAGGTTACTTACATTCTTACCTTCCTTCTAACACTGAACTAGATATTTGATCCCTGCTGTTCTTCTTCATCCACTCTTCCAACTCTATGACACCATCGGTTCGTCGCGAAACGAAAAATCCAAGCTGTTTTGGGTCCGGAAGCTCGAGCGCTTCATTCCTCTGCATAAATACTACTTCAAGAATCCTTCGAAAATGTCCTAAAAATGTTGCTTGCTTTGATGTCGTGTGGATCACCCTTAGCCTCGAATGTTTGTGAAGATACACCAGTCCTTGAGCGATTCCTTCGATGATGTTCATCCAGCTCGTCCATTTCAGCAGCTCCCTCTTCGTTGGATCTGTACCGATCGAACCTTTTCTTCATTCGACGTACGTATTTACTAAGAGATAGATTCTTCGATAAACAGGCGAAATTTCAAACATTGTAACTTGCCAAAAAGGAAAAAATCTAAACTTTTGTTGACCATGTATTCATACACTAGCATTCTCTCTTCGCCTAAAAAATTATTTGTGTTTTGTTATAAATTCCTGATTCTTCTTTGGAAATCAATGCTCATTTTGAGTGTTTACGGAATAAATCTACGGCTGAGCATAACAACGCAAATTAGACCAATAAGGTAATAATACAAAATTGACATAATCGATTGATACCATGAATTACTTTGATAATTAATCCCTTAGGGTAATCAATATAATATTGTAGTTGATTTGATCTCAAGTTGTTATTTTAGTCTATGTAAGCTCATCGAAGTTAGAGAAACTCCATTGTTTTAAGTTAGAACGACCGTGTGCTTGTTTTGTAAGATTGTTCTAAGGGATATATATATTTTTTATATAAAGTATAAAAAATTGTGTAATTAATATAAAAATAATAAATATATATACTAATATATTATTTTTTTTAAAAAAATGTGTATTATATTGGCAAAAAGAACACTATAAATTTTTTATTAAAAAATTTTATATATACTATTTTCAAAAATATGTTCATATAAAATAGATAGGAATTTTAATAAATATAGTATTATATTGTTTAATTGTGTGGTATAGTAAAAGTATATAAAGAAGTCAACTTTTATATGAAGCAGAGAAAGTAACCATTCTCATTATTAGTGTATTTACAAGGCAATATATATAGTAGCAAGTAGTTCAAACAAACTTCACATGAGAAAATTAAAGAAACATATGCAGAAACATTAACAACACAACATTGGGAGAGACAGAGACAGCAAAGCTGCTAAGTACTCTCTGACTTATTACAACACCAAATACAACAACAACATCACAAATTAATTATCACATCATTAACCTTTGAAGATGCATAAAACATTCATGATCACAACATCAACCCCATCAAATGTACTCATGCTTTCTTGTCATGGTGAGCCTCGATGTCCTTAGTGACGTCGATGAAGTAGGCGAGGAACGTGGTCGGGTGCACCACATCTTCATGAAGCATCTCGTAGTCGAGTGTCCATGTGACCAAGTCGATGTTGTTCTTGGTCTCGATGTGGAATGTAATAAGAAAGTTCTTGAAGTGTTCCATTAGATCTCCGCCTATCATCTTGAACTCCATCGCCTTGTTCTCTTCATCGATTTTTTGAATTATCTGTTTCGCCACTTGCCTCTTTCCATCTGCATATCACATTTTTTCTTTTTTAAAAAAAGGCCCATCGATCATACGCTGAGATGAAAAATAAAATCAAAATGTGCAAACTTAATCGTAATCTCTAATTATTTAAGGATGATTAAATAAATTAAAATATTTTTATTTTTTTTATAATCAACTGCAATGATGAAAGCTCAGAATATATATATTAAAAAAATAATTAAATGAAAAATAAATAGTATAGTACTTGTCAGAATTTAATTAATAGGGTAGGAGGGGCTGAGTTGAACTTGAGGCTGAGATTCGTCAACTTGAGCATGCTTAATATATAAAATATGATGATGAGATTATTATATAATTGTAAATCTAATCTTTAATAACTCACTTATTAATAAATTCGACGATCTTACACATTCTAATATAAGTTTTAAAATAATATAAAATCGAGTTATTTTAAAATATTGAGTAGGAGATTTTCAACTACAGCCCACCTAATGGTAGAGATTCTATCCCTTATCAAAATCTTGAAATATTAAAAATAATAAAAAGAGTAAAACATTCATATATATATATAATTGGTATTTATATTTTATAGTGAATGCAGTATCTAATATTTTATGGAAATTTTATAAATTATCTTGACTAAACCACTCAGTGAATCAATAATTGATATATTATCATTTTCTTATTTTAAAACACAGATATTATCTAAAAAAACCCTCCAATAAGATATCTCAATAAATATAATGTAATAAAATAAACTCAATCATAATTCGAGATTTAGAGAGACTTTCCTCACTGTAAATTAATTTTCGGCAAAATATATACACTCACTCTAAATTAAAGGAGAAAGAAATCACCAAAAAATGAGTAATGAAAACAGTATAAACAATAGCGTTTTGAAAATGATAATTTTAAAATAACAACAAAAATTAAAGCCATCGTATTTCCTTATAAGTACAAACAAAATAATTTTTTAATAAAAATTAAAAATATTTTGATATTATATATATATCATTTTTACTATAATAAAAAATATATATTTTTGAATATGACAGAATAAGGTTGAAAACAACAACTATTCCAACAAACAAAATTAAGATTTACATATGTAGATCGATCAAGAATGACAAAATAAAATAAAATAAAATAATAGGAATCATACATACCATGAGTGTAGTGCCAAGAAATGACAGATCCAACCTTCCCGAGCTCGCCTTCGTGCAATTCAAAGCCATGAACATGAACACTCGCGTCTGCGATTTCATGTGGTGTTTGTGTGAAAATTCCGTGGAACACGTCCCCTCCGTGCTTGAACTCTATTGCCGCGATCAGCTTCCCCGTCAACCCCATCTCGCTCTCTCTCTCTCTCTCTCTCTATATATATATATATATATGTGTGTGTGAATCTCGAGGACGAAGAAAGTAAAGAAGAAGAAGAAGAAGAAGATAGTTGTAGAGTGATCAAGTACTTGTTACTATTTGTTTCTTTACTTGTTCCATTGTCTTCCTTTTATAGAATAGAAATGAGGGGTTTGATCTACCCCTAATCAAGTATGATCACATGATCCCATTTCTTATTAATGTTTTTAAATAATAATAATAATAATATTACTATTTTTTTACTATTTAAAATATGACATTCAAATTGTATATATTTACAACAAAAATTAGTCACAACTAAGCACAACCTAATGCTTTATTAAATTTGATCGCCAAATATGTGAATGATGAATTTGTTCAGTCGCAGATTCATCACCACGTCCTAATCACTCTCTATTTTATTTTTATTTTTTTAAATATATATATGTATATATATCAGCGCAATTATTATGGTTATTATTGGTGTTTTTATTTTGATATTTTGCCTGGTGAGAGATAGCCATGGATCTGATCTGCGTATTAATTTATTTGCATTCATTGGAGTGAAGGGGTTAGGTGGGGATATAACGTAATTAATGGCTGTCTCCTCAATCATACACACGCATATATATATATATATATATATAGTCTAATATGAGTTTCCATTAGGATGTTGATCAGATCAAAATTAAAATGCATATATATATATATATACTTAAATATCTATTTGTTTTTTTTTTTTTGCACGTATAGTAGTTTTAAAAATATTAGTATTACATTGGGATATAATAGAAATAAAAATTAAAATAATCTTATTAGTACGTGTGATATAAATGTAAAGACATTTGTATAATATAGTGTAAGTTGTAAGGGTATTTGTAATGTTAGGCAGATAGTACAGTTACTAAAAAAGAGAACTAGATACTTTGTTATGAGACATATTAAAATGAAAAAATAAAAACTTTGTTATGGGACGGAGGAAATATAATACAATATATTTTTATGTAAAATAATTCTACCTAACACGTAATATATTATTGATAACATGTTATGCAATATAGTACTCCCTCCGTCTCAAACACCCTGCAATATTTATTTTTTGTATGGCCCAAACACGCCGCAATATTTCCAAAATAGAAAATAATTAATTATACTTAATCTATGCTCCACATTTTATCCTCTCACATCATTCAAATAATAAAATAAAATATATATTTTTTTCTTCATCATATCACATCACATCACCTACTATCCACCTAAAAATTCATGCAAAAAACAAATGTTGCACTTTGTTTAGAACGGAATGAGTATAATATATATATATATATATAAATGGGACCATATATTTCTATATAATATAATATTATACTATGTTATATAAAAAATATTTATTGTTTATGTTATATATATATATTGATGGGATCATATCAGAGCATTATTTTAAGTGCATCCAATAATATAAATTAATTCTATACTACCAGAAGCTTCTACATATAATAAATGCTGAATTTAAAATAAAATATATATCATCCCAAAATATATTTGTTGGCCCGAAATTTGATTCCGATCCAAAAGTCTCAATTGAGAGGATCAATGATTGTCTTGTGAGCCACTTGATGCCATTTCTCAATGTTAGGCCAAAAAAATACAACATCCAATAAATGACATAAATAAGGAAAAAGATTATAAATAAAATAAAATAAAAAGGTAAGGATAGTGGAATTTAGAGTTTTGAAAGTTTTTTGAAAAAATAAAAAATTAGTATTTAATTTGATATTTTATGAGATAAAAAATATATTTGACTTGATATTTTTTTAAAAAATAAATAGAATCAAATTAGTGAAAATTAGTTGTGTAATTCTTGGATGGATTGGATCTATCTATCTATCACTCCAAGTAATTATGCTTCGTCTTTGATCTCAAAATGTATTCCATTCATTAATTTACTTTCTGTGTACTGCCACGTGGCAGTGTTTTATTGGTCCAGTCCCGCAGCACAGGAGTAGGATCTACTAAACCCACGTTTCTTCCTCATTATTATTTCATAATGCTTATTTAAAATTCCAATGATTGATCCGTTAAGATTCACACATGTAATTAAGGAGGATGAATAATGAATTAATGGCCAATCAGTCTCCATAATGATAGTCCACTTAATGGATCATCAATTTGATTGCATTTTTAGGCTTGCATATCGTCGAACCATACATGCATCGATTGGTCTTGGATTGGAACTTTATTGGTCATGGGTCGAAGATATTTGATTCAAAATCGACTGCTTTTATTGATAGAAATTTTATGTGACAATAATATTATATAAAAATTCTTTTGGAGTTTTACGATTTCTGTTTTAGTTTCATTTTTCAATATTTATTTATTTTTATATTATATTAAAAGTATTTTTAATTCAATAATGGATCAAATATGTTTTTATGTTATAGTATTAAACATCTATTCTGATTCAAATTTTATTCTCAACCTTAAATGTAACTTTTAACGGCACATCCAAACATACGTTAAATGTACATTGGACAATGGTTGGATAAGGTGCTGAAATATCATTCAAACAAAATAAATATTGAGTATGTTTCGTTTGAGTTTGAGTTTGAATTTTTTGAGTTTTTTTAATTTAAAATTTTAATTTAAATAGTATTTTAATATAGCATTTTATGAGAAAAAATATTATACTTTTATTGAAAATCTTGGTCATTGATCATATTAAAATATCATTTATTATTGGCTAAGCAAAATTCAGAGATTTGTTTCTGTATCTACCTTTATCACTGTAGTTCCCTTCAAGTGTTCATCTATAAATTCTAATATGAAAAATCACCATATATTGAATTATAATATAACATATTTTATACTATAAATATACTGAGATATGTATAAATATATGCTAATTAATTATACAATATATGTTGATTTGGTCAAATCAGTATCATGCTGACTTATCCGAATATGCCTATTTTTATCCATTTTAATTTTTAGTGATTTGATTGTTAATCCAATGATCTTAATGTAATGAACATTTACTTCTCTTTAAAGCAACCCACACTATATATATACATCCATATAAAAATTAATCTATATATTTACAAGACATTGAAAGCAATGCATGAACAAACTTCACACAAGAAAATTAAAGAAACATATGCAGAAACATCATAACACATCATTGAGGGAGACAAAGACAGCGAAGCTGCTAAGTACTCTCCGACTTATTACAACACCAAATACAACAAGTACATAGTTCTCACAAATTAATTATTACATCAACCATCGATGATAAATAAAACATCGATACCGACATCAACCCATCAAACATACTCATGGCTTGTTGTCATGGTGAGCCTCGATGTCCTTAGTGACCTCGATGAAGTAGGCGAGGAGTGTGGTCGGGTGCACCACGTCTTCATGAAGCATCTCATAGTCTAGTGTCCATGTGACCAAGTCGATGTTGTTCTTGGTCTCGATGTGGAATACAATTAAAAAATCCTTGAAGTCCTCCATTAGGTCTCCCTCGATCATCTTGAACTCCATTGACTTGGTTTCCTCGTCGATTTTTTGAATGATCTGTTTCGCAATTTTTCTCTTTCCATCTACATATCCAATCAATAATATCACAAATAATAATAATAATAATAATAATACTCTTTCCATCCCAGTAAAAAAATGTCCACGTTACTGTAGATACGATAATTGAAGTAAATTATATTTAGTAAGTAGTTAAGAAATGCGTTAGTAAAAATAATTATAGATTAAAATAACTAAATATTTTAATTAAAATTAATAAAATTATAAATTATCAAATTTAAAATATAATTAAAGTGTATAATCATATTTTTTTAAAAAAAAAAAAAAACAAATTATGTAGAACATACTGAAATAGAAAAAGTTACACTTTTTGTGAGATGGAGAGAGTAATAATTATAACACTTATGGTTCTTGGGAAAATTTATTATGTCATTAAGGCTATAATATTTTAATGGACTAATTAGCAAACCCTTAGAGCATGTTTAATATAGAAAATATGATGATATTATATTATAATGATTATATGTGATTGTAAGTTATTGAATTGTAGTTCGAGTTTAATTGGTGTTCATTATGATTAAATGATACTAGGGTTTGGTTCAATTATATACATAAATTATATTGTATGTATTTTATAATAAAATATTAGTTATGATATTTTTAAATGTACATTGATGTGATATTTTGAATGTAAAATTAAATTTCAATTTAATATAATAAATAAAAAATAAGAGTTTGATTTGATACTTTTTTTAGAGAAAAAATTGAAATAATAAATTAAAACCGAAATCTCACAAGTAAAGGCTTGCAATAATTGTAGGAATATCGTAGGAAGGAAGGCATCCCCCTAAAATTTCAGAACTCGAATTAATAAATGAACTCAAATAATTTTGTCGAACTTATTTAGGGTTTGAAGATCTCACCATGAGCATTTTATAATAATAATAATAATAATAATAATAATAGTTGCTATCAAGATATACTTAAATTACTGACATACATATATATATATATATATAATATGTTCAAGTAGTAGGAGTATTATTTTTGTTATGTCATTTGAGTTAATTATATTTTAAATTTGTAAGATGTAGTAGTTTGTGGTGTTTTGGTATGGGGATTGTATATATGAGCTTATAAGGTTGAAAAAACAACAAATATTCGAACTAATAAAACCAAGGCTTTGTCTATAGATAGAAGTTTTTTAAGTTAACGATAATAAGTATTTGATATGATATGTTATGAAATATATATATATATATGTATTATTACTTCATTCGTTTCATAAGAAGTATACTATTTTTTTTTTCGTCTCAAAACACCCTTACAACTTTAATATATTATACAAATGTCATTACTTTTATACCGCACAATTGAATAGGAGCACTTTTGTCTTTTTTTTTTTTTTACTATAAACCAATATAATATTAATATTAAAATATCTATGTGGAAAAAACAAATATTATTCTTCTTCCGAAACAGAAGTATTATTATTATTATTGTAATAATCACTATTAATAAATTGTAAGAAAGCTTTCTAAATGTATATACAAAACAAAGTCTAACTAATGACAAGATAAAATCGATGATAAAATTAAGATATACATACATATATATATATATAGACGATACCATGAGTGTAGTGCCATGAAACGACGGATCCAGCCTTGCCAAGCTCGCCTTGGTGCAATTCAAAGCCATGGACGAGGGGGCTGGCGTTTGCGATCTCGTGTGGCCTTTGCTTGAAGAGGTCGTGGAACACGTCCCCTCCATGCTTGAACTCTATTGCCGCGATCAACTTTCCCGTCAACCCCATCTCGTCCAACCTAATTGATTAATTAATATATAAATGCGAACTCAGCGAATTCGATGAAGATAGTTATAAGTGATTACCCAGTTAGTTGTAATTAAGTATTTGATTCTTTCTTTGCTTCCATTGTCTACCTTTTATAGAATAGAGATGGGGAGAGCTAATCCATCCCTAGTCCCTTAAATTACATGATTCCTTTTATATTTTTAATATTTTTGAAAATTATTATTATTATTAAATAAATTCATTTTTCAAAAGTATTATTTATTGTCAAGGATTTGGTCTTTTTAACGTCTGCAACAATATATTCCATTAAACAAAAAAAAAAAAAAATTACTCTCATTTTTTATTATTAAAAATATACTACTATTTTTTAATATTACAATTTCATATGATATTTTCACAATTTTTAATAATTAATAATAAAAAATTCAAAAAATTCCAAAACATTAAATTGATGATGTATTTAGATATTTTAATGAATGAAAATACATTAAAAGAAAAGAAAAAGAAACATTGTACTCCCTCCGTCCTATATAATATGGATGTACGATTGTAGACAGGGAAATTTAGGTAAAATATAATTAGTAAGTAATTAAAAAATGTATTAGTAAAAATAATTATAAATTAAGATTAAGATAATTAAATAATGTAATTAAAATTTAAAAAATGATAAAATTTAAAATGTGATTAAAATGTATAATTATATTCCATAAAAGAAAATTATGTGGGATGGAGGGAGGAGTTTCTAAACACTTTTGTTATAATTAAACTTTATTAAGTTTGATAGTCTGCTTAATAGAAATATATGACGATGAATTTAATCACCACCCTGTATGATCACTCTCTATATTTTTGTATTATTATTATTATTACTCCTTTCTTTTTATTATTTTGGTATAATCAACTTTAAAATATCTATTTTTTATTTTAAAAAAATAATCATATATTTCTACCAAAATATTCATAATTTTTATTTAAATTACAAATATACGGTTACATATACAATTATTTTATACATAAAATTAAATAGTAAAAATTCAAATTTTTTTTACACATTTTCACTAACTAATAAAATACTATAATTTTTTAATTTAGTATAAAATCCCAAAAACCTCGCTCGTTGAGTATTATATTTTGTGGAGTGAGGGATTGCAATAGATCTATTGTTTGTATATATATTTGCATTCAATGCAGCGAATGTGGGGACGTAACGTAATGGCTGTCTCATCAATTACTCATATATATATATATATATATATATATGATTTATCCTATACTACTAGAAACCTCCTCAAATAAATCCAAGTGTTAGAATTTTAAAATAAAATGTGAGAAGTCCCGAGTTGAGTTAGATCAATAGAGAGTGGATCGATTAGGAAATGACTTGTATTAACTTTATTTACTTTTTGTTCTTCGACCTTATATGTTTTTATTATTTTTATAATATCAAAATCTATAAGCGCTATTTTTTCGATGTGTTTTGAGTAATTTTTTTTTTTTATCAAATTTAATTATAATCTACAAATTAGATCTGAAAAAACTAAACGTATTGAACTCATAATTTTACGGTCACAAAATTCATTCTCACACCACAAACCATTTTTTATGAGCTTATATGTTTTTTTATTTAAGTCAAGACACATGGTTGACCTTCAATTTTAAGATTGCATACTTTAATCATTTTTCATTTTTTTCTTGAAAAAGGATTGCATATTTTAATTATATTTTTAAAATTTTTACTTCACAAATTTTTATTTTAATTAATTTAATTAGTTATTTTAATTTTAATTTATAATTATTTTTACTAATATATTTTTTAATTATATATTAATTATATTACTCTTAAAATCTTCTATCAACGGTAAACAAGAAGGAAGACACAGAAGAAGTAAAGCTCAGTTAATAAGCAAAGTATTGTATGTTAACTCATAATATTTATATTATTTCAAATCACAACAAACCATAGGTTAAAGATAAAAATAAGCAAAGTATTGTATATTAAATCAAGTTGAGCAAACACCGGCGTGTGTTCTTTTAACAAAAAAAAAAAAAAAAAATACACATATTTTTCAAAAAAATTAATATATTACATATATTTATTATTTCATATTTCCTACACAATTTCTATACTTTCACATCAAAAAATAATTCTTTGAATTATCTCACAAAACAAACACACTCTTAAAAATTACCAAATATTAATGGTATAATTTAAATATTTTTAATTTATTTTATTTTTTTAATATATTTTGTAAATTATATATAGAATAGTAAAAAAGATGTTTGTTTAAATAAAATTATAAAAGTTTTAGCATTTTTTTAAATAATACTCCCTTCTACAATATTTTCTATTTTAGTATATCTTACATTGCTACAATATTTAAGAAATAATTAATACTTCGTTCGTCCGCTTCCAATGGTCACATTTACTTTTGCGTCATTATACTTAACATTAAATAATCATTATATTTGTATAATTTTTTTATAGAAATTTCTTTTTATTAGTATTATAAGACATTAATAGAAGTATTTTTGTATTTTCTTCTTAATTTATAGTATTATATTTTAATATAATAATTAATATTTAAAGATCGACGTCCAAAAAGTAAATAAGATCCTTAAAGTCGAACAAAATAGTATATTTTATTCTATGACACTACTTAAATGAAAATATGAATATATATTATCATCTTTTATCACATCACCAACTTAAATTCTTGTGTCAAATTAAAAATATTGCTTCTTTTATCAGACCTCTGAGTAAATAAAATTTCAGGCCATAATAAATTATTTTTCTAAACATGTAAGGTCACCTACATTGGGGTTTCTCCCTAATAAAAAATTACTAACGTCAGCTTTAAAAATTATGTAAAAAAATAATAATAATAATTATTATTATTCTAGACCTAATGACATATATTGTCATATTATTATTGAAATTTAATAATAAACTAAATGATTTTGATACACATAGCCTTATTATGAATGACATAAATTTATTCAGATAATTAATGAAACACGCAGGAGCGACACGTCTTCTTTTCTTTCCCTTTAATTAAACTCAAAGTCACTGTCTCGATCACTATCACTAATTCAAGAAAATAATTTTGCAGTCTAAATGTCGATTGAATTAGTGTGGCAGATGAACTTATAACCGTTAGATCGTGTTCAACATACCTCACAATACCCCTTTAATCTAGCATTTTACTATATCACTTCTTAGTGTTTTATTCCACTAATATAGTTTGCATGTTATTATGTGTTATGTTCGACAGGAAACTTTATATATTGTGTCTTCAAAACGTTGTTGGGTTCAAGAATTCCTACATGAAAAAAAAAAAAAAAAAAAAAAAAAAAAGAAACTTTACGTAAGAAGTAAAACATTAAGTATGTTTCTTTTGTTTTGGTTTGAATAAATTTGATTTAAATTTGTCATTAAAATAATATTTAATTGAATATTTTGTGAGATAAAAAATGTATATATATTTTTTTAAATGCATAATTCATATAGTAAAAATTGGGGGTTTCGTGCAAAAGAAACACATTGTTCAGTATGAAATAATTCATCTATAATATATATTCACCTTTGTTGGGAGAGAATAAGTGATGCACAAATATTTTTTTCGAGCACCTATTCAAGGGTCAACTCCCGAAGCGTAGTTATATCACAGTTAACGGTGACTTGTCAATGAAATAAATGCAGAGACCAAAACAATAAATGACAAGTTATTTATTTACCCGGTTCGGATATAAACAATCCTACTTTCGGGGATACCAATTCAGAAGAGGTTCATTAATTAGTGCTGATTAAGAACAAAATACCAAAATTCCTTCAACCCAAACTACAAACTGATTACCTAGGAAATTCCCTCCACAGGCATATATTGTCACATATGCGTACTAACAACTAACACATAGCTGAGTAGCTCAAATTCTGAATGTTCTCCTGATCGGAACTCCAATTCCCCTTCGACCGACGAATTTTCCGACGAGATAGTAGTGTATATTACCCACTCAATGCATAGAGATAGAAAGGGAAGATGTTGAGAGGATTGATACAATATTCCTCTCACTACACACTCTCTCAAAACCACCACCCCAACCTTCCCACCATCTCGAGCTGTGTAAGGCAACCACAGTAAGCATGTTTCAGACATGCAATTAATTTCCTTGATACAAATAAGGAATTATGTGTAGCTAATCACTTTTTACTACAAAAGGACAAAGTCAAAGTGACTATTTTGTCTTAAGAAACCATCATTCATAGGAAAAACAATAAAATGCAACTTGAAAAGACTACACAGTTGGGTCTCCCCAGCTGAGTCAATTGGAATCTAACGATTACAGCAGCAAAAAAAAAAAAAAAAAAAAAATTGTCAATATGCCAAAAATAAATTATGAGGTTATTCAACTTAACAACCTCATAGAATTTTTTAGTATATTAAAATATTATAATATTTATTAGTTAGTGAAAGTATGTAAAATAAATTTAAAATTTTTGTTATTTATGATTTATATATAAATTAATTATATGCATAATGATATATTTATAATTTATTAAACATTAAAGGATAATTCTAAATACTTTTGAATGAGATTGATAAAAATAATAAAAATAGTATTTTGAATTGAAAAGGAAAAAGTATATAATTCAACAATTATATATACAAATGTAAACATCTTATTAATTAACACTTCTTTTATCTCACTCAAATGTACCATTTTGGATTTTTGTAGTAAATTAGAAAATAATAATGTTTTATTAGTTAATAGAAATATATAATATGATTTTGATATTTTTGTTTTTTATAGTATTTTATTTATAATTTATGTAAAAACAATTATTTTAGTATTAATATATAATTATTTTTATTATAATAATAAATATATTTTTGAACGAGACATACAAAAATAATAAAAAAGAAAATACTTTTAAGATGAAATGAGGAGTATATTAAATTACATCCTTAATACTAGTATTAATATACATGATAGTATTTGGCTTCATTATATGACATGTTTATTACGTAGCATTTTGAAGTGAAAACATACAAGTTTTATAAAATGTCTACATTAAATTATTTACAATCAATTTAAATTAATCATATAATAATAATATTATTATTTTATAAAATCACGGTAGGTGGATGGATCATCTGAATGTGATTGAGGTTGCTGATATATATACAGACAGGAAGAAGTGGTTTGCCCTTCTGATGGAAAGAGACTTCTATTACTAAATTAAATAATTTTATTCTATATATACAAATAATCAAATGAATCCTCAAGTAATCAATCAGTAATATCCAATAATTTTATTATTATTATTATTATTGTAAGTGGCAGCATTGAAAAATTGATTGTTCAATAAATAAATAGTAAGTGTGTTTATTTAGTAATTATAGTTTTATCTTCTTCCTTTTTTTTTTTTAGTGTATGACAAATCGTACTAATATTATTATAGAAACAATATTTTATATATTTTCATTGAACTTTATTTATATATTATTATATTTTTAAAATTATATAGAAATAAAACACTAATATTGATGACAAATTCAATGTACTTGCATGCATCACCCATGACTCATGAAAGCCTTATCTTAATGTGTGTGTATATATATATGATTATTGACTTAGGATGTGTTTACTTCATAATTTTTTATTGTATTCTTTATTTTAACTTAAATAGTAGGTTAGATGTCGTATTTTATAAGAGAAAGAAAATAAAAATTATGAATATTGTATAGTAAAAAAAAAAATTAAAATCAAAGTAATTAAAGATAGTATAAGTGTGTTCTAGTAATTTTTATTATATATATTACTTATGTTTTTTCCTAAGAAATGTAAACTATATTCATAATCATATTCAACAATTTCACTTAAAAAAATATAATATAAAAAAAAAAAAACAAAGAGAACAAATATTTTTTTCTATTGCGCTTGATTCGACAACTTAACCAATATACACCTAGCGTGTGTTTACTTTGTAAAATAAGATTATATTACATATATTATTTTATAAGATAATTAATTTTGCCTAAAATATCATTAACTATATATAATTAATAATAGTAAATTAGATATTAATTAAAAAATATATTTATATAGAAAATTATGTGGTGGAATAGTAAAAAATGAAACTCAAACTTAAAAAATAACATAGCTTATGAATAATTATTGTACGGAAAATAAAACAGTTTTGTGGACGGGGGAATATATAATTATTTCAAGGAGGATCGGATTGAATTACATCCCTTGATTTAGATCTTATTAATTTAATTAAAAATTATTAGATATAGAATTGAAGGTTAAAAATAAATTCAGCTATGTACTGAATGCTTATAAACATCAGCATATCATCAACCTAATTATTTTTTAAAAAAAATTAAAAAATAAATTATATGTACAAATGTTTGTTTAGATAGGGGGTTTTGGAAAGTTTGAAAAAAATAAAAAATTAGTATTTGATTTGATGTTTTATCAAAAAAAAAATATATTTGATGTAATATTTTTTAAAAAATAAATAATGTCAAATAAGTGAAAGTGTGTTGTATAAATAAAATTAGATACGAAAATGAGTTGACCAAATAGTGCAGTGTAAATATTAGATGAAGCTGCCGGTCACTGTAACCAATGCATTGTTGAAAGGATAATACGCATTTATTACATTCTCACTCACTCTCCAATTATTTATACCTACTCTTAATTTGTCACGCAGAATTAATATACGCTCAATAATTGTTTTTCTTTCTTTTTTCTTAAAACAAATGTTTTAGGAATGTTCAGTTTTGCAAAATTTTGAAATAATACAAAAATTAAATATTTTATAAAAAATAAATATTTAATATGATATTTTTTAAAAATTATATCGATTTTAATTCTGTATTAGATAATAGTTTATGAAAGAAAAAATATATATATTATTTAAAGACAAAATTTGCAAAAAATAAAATTTAGGAGATTTGTATTATAAAAAAAAAAAAAAAAATGAAATTCTATGCATGCATATATATATATATATATATATATGCCTTGGACTTGTTCGTTTAATTTATTTTGATGAATTATTACTGAAAAGGAAACATCTCCACGTGATGCACGACTGTCTGCATCTGCAGCACTTCCTTTCTGTCTGCGTTTGCGTTTGCTTTTGATCTTTTATTTTTATTGGTTTTAAAAAATTAAATTTTGTAACTAAAATAATTATATGACATAATAAAACAAACGTTTGTTTGGTTTTTGATTGAGTTTGGAGTTTTTAGTAGAGTTTTGGCTTAAATAATATTTTAATATATCTCTATTATGGATATAGTTGAATACTAATCATACAATATATAAAAATTAAATTACATTGAATCATATCTCTATTATGGGTATCTTTGTATTTTTACATGTCATGAAATAGTATGATAGTTAATTAATATTTAATAAAAAATAAATAAAATGATAAGAGTAAATAAATTGATGAATAGCAACGACCTGATAGCTGCGAGAATCGACACCGTTGATTATGGGGCCCCGAACAGATCATCTATATCAAATTTATTATTATCTTTTTATCCAATAATTGCCATTATTATTATTATTATTATAATATAAAAGTAATTAATGTGACAATTAAAGAGTCCATCAATTAAAAATACTATTTAAGTACGCAAACCAGTATGTATGATATGGCCCAATAATAACATTTATCTATTTGCACTCTAATTCTGCACCCCTTCTTCTAAGTCCAAACTACTTTCATTTCTAAATTAAATGCAGTGGCCAGGAATTCTAATTCAACCCTATTTTT
Source organism: Andrographis paniculata (assembly GCF_009805555.1). Classification (NCBI taxonomy): domain Eukaryota; kingdom Viridiplantae; phylum Streptophyta; class Magnoliopsida; order Lamiales; family Acanthaceae; genus Andrographis; species Andrographis paniculata. The sequence continues at coordinate 257,809 of NW_026137605.1, forward strand.
CATTCGTTTTTTGGAGTTTTGCAATTTTTTTTCAATTAAGTTATCTACTTTATCCCTCATGTAAAAATAAGTTCAATTAGTTTGGGTACAAATTTTAATATGTTTTGTAAATTTTATCTTTTATATAGCAAAAGTAAAAAATAAGAAAAAATGGTTAAAAAAAAAAGTAAAAAATGATACTCAATATTAATGATTATATCAATACATAGTACAAATCAAAGAAAAAATGACAAAAATACCTCTTATAATACAAATATAATCACATTTGTAGAATTATATGAATATTTTTAATGTTAAATATAATAACGACGCAAAAAAATGTCCTTTCTTATGGGACGGAGATAGTAGTATGATTCAGATAAACCATTATTAATATTTTAGACAAATTAAATATCATCTTCATCTCCATCATAGCTAAAACATCAAGAATCAAAATGAATCATATATGAATATCATAGAAGCAGTTCAATCTGCAAGCTCAAGATGTCTTAACATTTTCGACATCCTCGCGAACAATAATATCATTGCGCCGTCATCATCGAAAGTTTGCGCAGAATGCCGGAGCCCAGTAATCAGCTCCATTGATGTCATGACTCCCAACATCGACTGTCCAAGATATCGGGACAAGGCACAGCCCTCGACTCCTAAGATCCTTCTTCTGTTCTTCGACGAGTTCATCCTGATGATGATCAAATTAAATTAGGAAAGATCATTGGACAGGTGATTAATTTAATTTATCGATCACTAAAGCATAAATGAAGCAGAATTAATTCCATGTTGATTTCTTGCACTGAATTAGGTTGTAAGGAATCACAAAGTTGCTCTTTATACAGTTTATATTAATAATTTGCAGAAAATTAAAGCAAGAGAATATTAATTTGTATATATTTAATGGGCAAAGAAGATTTCTATCGAATAATTTAGAAATAAAGTTCACCTGCACATGCTCCCTTTCCATCATCCACATAGTTTAAAATATTCTTACACTTTCGAATAAGTTGTTTTCCAATAGTTCAATTAATTATGATGTACTCTAAAGCTAAATATTTACTTTTTTTTTTTTTTTTTTTTTCATGTGTATTACATAAAATAATTCAAACATCTAAATTTAATGGATTGTTGTTTGAGAATTGTAGTACGAGAAATTTTGTACACTAGTTTTTAAAATATGTATAAATCACAAGTGTATTGTAAACAAAATTATCATTGTAAGTAAATTTGTTCGGAGAGAAAGATGATAAGGGTGCATCCTATGTATTGAGTCGATAGTGTCCTAATATTCATGTATCCTAAAATATTAGTAACTTGGCTATATATATATGTGTGTGTGCGCGCGCGCACGTGTGTAGGTTTTCTTACAGGGTGATCGTGCTGTGTTGTCGATGCTGATGATTTATTCCCCATGTATGGTCGACTTAGGGCCTGCAGATGTATCGAGTGGAAGAGAACATGAAGATAAAGATGATGATGGATGAAGAAAGAATTAGTGTTGTACAGAAACAATTAATGAAGCCCTTAAAAATAACATTGAACATAATTTTTAAAATATTCTATACAGTAACAAAAAAATATATATATCTCATTACTCAATAATAAAATCAAATTATTGATACATTTATAACCACATACACACCTACACGCGAAGACTTTGTTTAAACTATATATTTAAATAGAAGACTAAAATGATACATTGTCGATTTACAAGAGCAAAATTATAATTTGTTTTTTCATATATTCACTTATCATTTTTATAATATAATTTTCTACATTCACAATCGTATTGATCATATAAGTTTTTTTGGTATTAAAACTACACATAATAGTTATGCCATTTGAATTTTGGTAAGCCCAAAATTTAAAATTCGAAAATTTACATAAACAAAATCCAATTATCAAAAATTACGGAATAAAAATGAGTGGAGATTAATTACCAACAAAAGAAATATGTGATTATGAGAGGTGATAGAGAAAAGTGATGACCTCAATTTGGCTCTGAAGGAATCTAATGTATCCAATAGCTTCTAACAGGACAGAAGCTGTGTCAGTCTGCAAGAGAATATAAATACCTTTTTCTTAATTGAAAAACCTCAATATTTGATTTAACTGTGAAAAGGAAATTGATCGAACACATGCTTTCTCATTGTACTGTCTTTTCCATGTCCAGAGAATTTTCTCAACCCAAAAACCCTAATGAAAAAAAAAAAAAAAAAACCCTAATGGGAACTGTGCGTATGTGTGGCTTTCATAAAAAAATAAATTCTTGATCTTGAAAAGGATCATCATAATCAATCGAATGTAGTAATTCATATATATATATATATATATTTGGTTATTCGAATTTCTTGATTTGATGAATTTGTAATGTGCGAGAGAAAGTGAAAAACACCCTAATTTAATTCACCTTTTGTATATATAGAATCAAGAATGGTATTCTCTTTATAGGAAAATTGTTAAGCTTGTCCATATATATTAATCCCGATTGAAAATTCATTGCGATTCGAACGTATAAGTTTTCGATTTTCATTAAATTTGATTTTGAGTTGAATCAAGACGCTTTGCAAACTAACTACATGAGCAATTCAAGAGGGAAAAAAAGAAAAAAAAAAAAAAAAAAAAAGGATTGAATTTTGAAGACACATGACACTTTGATTATCAATGAGAACTAAATTTTAAGAAAATGAAGTAAAATTGAAAATGTAGATGAGCAAATGAAAATAAACCATTTTTTAGAAAGTATATAAAGATAGAGAAACCAAATAAAATAAAACACGAATTTCCCTTGCTTTATAAAAATAAGTAGTTAATATGTAGTTCTTTGTGCTCATAATGTATATATAATTGGGATATAAGTGATTTACCTTTCCAAAGGGTGAAACTATTTGATGAAGGGCTGTAATTCTGTCACCCAACTTTTCTTTCCTCACCTGTGGAATTGATTTAAATATAATTGATTTCCAATCAAATTTGATCATGTTATAAATTTCCTCATTGGCTATTATTATTATTATATTTTTTTGTGTGTGGACGAGAATAATATATGAGATGAGATCGATCATGAATGGTGGCAAAAAGGAATAAGGCAAGCATGGAAACACGACAATCAAGAAAGACAAGGGCTCAATTCCAAAAACTGAAAAGTAGCCTAATTTAATTTTTGGAGAAGTCTAATAATAATAATAATAATGAACATTCATTCATTGATGAGAAAAAAATAATACCTTGAAACTGGACTGCCCAGATGGCTCAATTCTTGCTTTCTTGGCCGTGCTGCTATTGCACTTGATCATGATTATGGAAAAAAAAAAAAGTTGAAAATGTTTGAGATTAAAAAAACCAAATGTAACCAGTAATTGTATTGAAAAATCTTGAATTAATTAATTAATCAATTATGTCTGAGATGATTGAGAAACCCTAGCTAAGTGTATGAATACAACATAACATATAATATTGCTTACCTGAGTGTGATCATCAGTTTGAGTCTGCGAAGAGGGATTTTGATGAGGATGATGATGATGATGATGATGATGATGTAATAATTTAGGGGACAAATATTTATTATAATTATAATCGTAATCATAATCATAATTATATTCTTGAGCAAGAGCAGTGCTGTTGTTAGTAACAACAGTAATAGAGGAAGAGGGTGAAGCTGCTTCTTCATCCACAAACCCTTCTTCTCTGCACACCAAATTAATTAACTAAATTAAACCAAATTAAATCAAATTCCTACGACTGCATCAACATATATATATATATATATATATATAAAGAGAGAGAGAGAATTAATATAATTTACAGGTGGTGGGTGTCGACTCGATCATGATCATAATCGTAATTATTATGGAAGAAAGAGGAGTACGAAGCCCTCTTCCTCGACGACGACGGCGGCCAACATCTGCCGCTGATTATCTGCTGCTGCTGCTGCTGTTGCTGTTGCGCCGCCGACGCCATCTCCGCCTTCCCGCCACCTTTCTTCATATCTCATTAATTCTCTCTCTCTCTCTCTCTCTCTCTCTCGATCTCTAGATATATATTGGCCTTAATTGATGTAGAGAGTATCAGTGCCTCAGATCTCTCTCACTCTGTTTTTTGTCATAAATTTAATTACTTTTGAGGTTGCCTTTGTCTTTCAGCTTCACTTGTATTTTTTTATGTGGCCATAGCCATAGGGTTTTCTTCCTGAGAGCTTAATTTTCATCAGATGTAAGAAAAGGAGAGAGAGAGAGATGTAGACATACATGGGGTTTGGGGAATCTTTTGGTGTGTTTCTTCCCCAAAAGTACTTTGGGTTTTGTTTGGTCACGATTTTGGATTGTAAATTTCGAAATTGAATAATTGTTTTAATGGTAAAAAGTTATTTTTAAATGGAAAGGTGACAATATATTAATATTAATATTATATTTTGAATATAATTTTTTTTTTTATGTATAATTTAGAAAAAAAAAAATGCTCTCCCTAGTCCATTTCAATAAACATAGTTTGATTAGTAATATAAGAGAATTTAGCGGAATAATAAGTTATAATATTATAATTTTTATATAAGTATTGATGTTAATATTTTTAAAATAAATTTGAATGATATCATATAATTAATTATTTTTTTAAAAAAATATATTTTAATAAAGGATATGAAATATGTATATTATTTTTAGAGAATAAATTTTTATATAATATAAATAAAAATATATTAATTTATAATTAATACAAATTAATTTTAAAAAATAATAGAAAATTTTAAATATAAATAAATATTTATTTATTAAAAAATAATAAAAGAGTTTTAAATTGATTAACTACTTGCGTTTATTTAAAATTATGCACATTTGACATGAAAAAAGTAAAAATAAAAAAAATGATGAAAATGAAAGTCTCTGCAACACACTCCAACCAAACACAACCTTAGTTTTTATTATTTAGATTTTGTATTTTTCTGAAAAAATGCTAATATAATATCACATTAAATATTATTTTAATACAATATAATATTTTTGGTAAGTTGGAGAAAAATTAGTATGCCTTTTTTATTAAAATAAAATTTGATAAGATATGTTGTAAAAAAAAATATGTATTGTATTTAAGTTTTTAAAAAAAATATATATATATATATAGTTCAAATAATAAAATTTGAAAAAAAAATATATATAGCAAAAAAGCACACCCTTGTAATTTTTCTTGCTCTCATTCTTTATTTTAATTTATTTAACTTTCTCTTTTTGCCTTTTTTATCTTTCTTGCTTTAGCATTTGTACTCCCAACTCTATTAAAGATGTATGGAATCGTTTGCTTTAATTATATACAGTACTATTATGGAATCCTTTGCTGTTTATTTTTATTTATTTTCTTTAATAATTAAACTATTAATTAGGGAGCAGTTCAAGATGTGATTTATAGCTATTGGACGAGTGTTTTTTGTTAGAATTAGCTGTGATTAAATAAATATATAATAGGATATATATATATAATAATTTAAAAACTTTATTGTGGAATAATAGAAGAAGACCTGACAGTGACCATGTCCCATATAATTAATTCCCTAATAATTCAAAGTTGTAAATGAAGTTATTTAATTTGACCTTAAACCTAATTGTTTTGTACATTAGCTAAATAGTACAAAGCTAAGCTAACAGCCACATTATAATGACTAATAGAGTTGGATTTTTGCTCATATTCATTCCTCAACTTCCACATGTAAATAAATATAAAAATATTACATGATTTATTTGTATTTGTATTAATATGTGTGTATGTAACCAGGATAACTTATAGTTTTTTGTCTGTCTCGTACCAATACTCAATTTTCAATCTACTATCAATTTTGTATCCACGTGTTTGTATTTTTTATCTTTATTTTTGTTTTAGATGTAAAATTTAGTTATTAATATAATATAATTTAATATTTTTAGGAAAAAAATAAATAAATACTTAATACATATTTATATCATATTACATAACTATTTAATTTCTAACATTTTTTATAATTTAAAATTAAACTCATTGTTTATTGTCACAAATCTAAACTTCAGACCACCAGTTCATTCCTTACGGGAATATTAATTGATTTTTGACACGATGCTTTTAAGTATAAAATAAATAGTATTTGATTTAATAATAACATTCTTAACTAACACATCAATGTTACTGAACAAACATTAAAAACCAAAGACTTTGGCCTTTCTCTACTAAATAATTCACAAGATTAAATTTAATAATATTGTTTGGATACCCTTTCCATGTAAAAGTTACTGAACCAAATTTCAACTTACAAGCTGTTGAAGAATTGAGAAAATGATAGACAAAACATCAACCACTGCTATGTCATATGAATTTATATCATATTATCAATCAAAACAACCTGAAAGGACATATATATTTAGGTAAAAATTGCCAATAATTTATTATACTATGCAATAATTTATTTTACAGCATGAAAAGAGCTCAGTGTGTTACTAACCGGCGGGGGGCTCAGCCGCGGTGTGTTATGTATAAACCATGTTCTCTGATGTAATCGATTACCCCATCTGCCGTCAAGTACTTGACAGACAACCCTCTTGAAATAGAGTCCCTGCGATAAGAAATTATGATAATTAATTCCATAAGTTTAAGAAGTTCCTCTTCCTGAATCGATAGATGGATGGTAGGCCACACTAATCGGGTATCCACTCAACTGATTCAGTACTGAGAGTTCTTACCTCAATCCGGTTGAACTTACACCGTTTGGAACCACTTCATCGATCACTAGGATGTTCTCCTGCAGGAAAAAGAGTTTCTAGAGGATGTGAACAAAACAATGATGTACGTCACCTTTAATGAAAATGAATCTATCGGGAGGAATTTGTGTGTTAATAGACAAGGTATGCCAAAGGGCGTGTGGTAATAAGATTTTAGAGAGCATGCAACAAAAAAAGTGCCAGATTTATGGTTTGGATTTTGCCAAATCAGAACCAATCCGAAAATAATCCAAAATTTTGTAAAGAATCGACCCTAACCATGGATGCATTTGACATCCTGAAAACTATACAAAATATATCCCACATCTAAATAATAAAAGAAAGGTTTCATGCCTTCAGAATCATACAAGGCATGAATGAAATTAAAAGGATGAGTGAATTAAGTCACACTTTTAATAAAATATCTATAATAATATACTGTTGTAATATTGTGAATTTTGGATTAGTTAGGATTTTTAGTTTACCGACTCAAGTCGATCCAAAAATCCAAATTCCATAAATGTTTCAATCAAATCCAATCCGAAAATTCGAAAATCCAAAAAATTTGAATGAAATTCTAAAATTTAGTTTGGTTCGGATCATATATTCAAATTTAAGGTATTTTGCTAACCCCTAGCAATGAGTATAAATAGAAATATAATAAAAGGTATATGTAACACCGAATAATATAACACGTACATTTTACAATGGATTACCTTGTGTTCATTCAAAACATCATCCTTAGATATGATATTCTCCACATCTTGGCCGCTTCTCCGAATACAAACCAACCCAAAATCACTACAAATAGTCTTGACCTTGAAGAACCATGTTCATAGAACAATGATCAGCAAAATTGAAACCCCAATCATCAAAATATTTCACAAACTATATTCGACGTCTTATCTAAAGGTGGGGTGGCTACCCAAGTGTGACTTTACCTGCTCACGGTTCCAAACTCCGGGAATATTGAATGATTCTAACAGGTCAGAACCGCATACAAGCATAACTTTAAGCGACTCTACAAAGAGAAAAACAAGTCATGAGATTTCCATGGACAAAAGTATTGTACACACTGAGCCAGAAAGACACAATTATGCGGGGTAGCATTTGAAGTATTTCATGCTTTCAAAATTATTTTTGATAGTAGAACAAGACTATATGAATAAGCTAGCATTCCATATGTCATATGATAAGAAATATTTATATTCATAGCACTCGGCAATAAGTTGCTTCAAAATTACCAATGGACACATTTGCTCTCTCGCCCAACAAGGTTTTAACTCGAGATAGAACTGTCAATGTGCGTTGGTAGCTGCTTTGACTTGCCTATTGAAGGAAATCGAAGTATTTTCAATAGTCATAGACAAGGGCAGAAGAGCTAAAATAAAATGCAAAATCTCAACAGAAGATGTGTTTGTAACAAAATCAAAACCTTTCGAGCTTTAGGTTTTCTTAACTGAATTATAATAGATGATTTTGACGAATATGTTCAGCTTGATGTGCCATTAAAACAGAGAGAGAGAGAGAGAGAAAGAGAGAGAGAGAGACCTCCCATGAATCTACCATAATGAAATCAGAACTTTTGCAAGCAAGTTTACACATAGCAATCCGATGTTTAGCTTCTACTAAACCCTGAAAAAGTAAGCGAAAATGGTAAGCACACCATTCCAAAGACATCATACAAACGACTATCAATCTTACATGATTCCCATAACAATAGAAAACCAAGTTGCAGACACCTTATGAAAGTCGTGATCCACTACAAAGAACAGAATATGGAACAACAAGATACAAATATAACACAGATTATATTAAATCAGCAAGCGCAAATCAAACAACCTTCAAACCAACCACATTTAACCCCTCCATCTTCCCAATATTTTCTCGACCACACTTTTATTTCTTTAATTGAATTAGCAGCTATCTGTTTGCACCACATTCATCTTATAAAACTCTTTTCGGTAAGGATCTATTACGCCATATTTAGCATGCTACAATACAATGTACAACCTTCTTCTTGTACGCATCATTTACGGGCGACATGTAACCTCCAACAACAATTAACTCTCGAGCGCGCAAAGCATCTCTCGCCAACTCTGAACATTAAAAGTTTAAAACAGTCATGAATAGATCCCCATCGCCGGGGGCAGACATAACAACACATAATGACAGCTCTATCAACATGAACTACACATTTTGCACTTCATGTAACCATAAAACCCAAACTTTTGTGAGGCATTTGACAGAAACCATATGAATAAATCCATTACGTAACACCACCACCACACAACCAACAACAAAAGTAACAAGAAAAAGGGAAAGGAACACAAAAGGATTACATGAGCTGAGACTTGAGAATTTCCTACCGAAACACCGCAGGTGCATGTACGTAGGCGGGTTAAAACTTCCGGTTGACAGTAAAACTACACATTTCTTTCCCCTGAAAGAGAATTTTACGAAATTCAATCGATTTCTCTTAAACCTAGAAGCCGACAAACAAAAAATCACAAAATAAGAAGAGAGCTTGTAAATTAAAATACTGCATACTTCCATTGAGGACTAGACAATCCATCTCTTTCGATGCATCCCAAGGAGAGTTTATCCAACGGCAGCGGTATATCTGCAACACAACACAAATTCTAGCAAGAAACACAATCAACACTCAAATATTCAGTGATAAAAGAATATATATATATATTTACAAAATGCGAAACAAATCAGAATTGACGATTGCATACACAGTAAATTTACCTTGATTTGAAGCCGTCATCCCACTGCAACCTTGGAGGATAAAAATAAAAATAAATTAATAAATACTAAAGCAGTAGATCCTCTTCGGCTGAGAAGCGGGGCTAAGAAGAAGAACGAAAATTAAATAAATAAACAAGAAAGCATAAGAAGATGGGTGTGGGTCGAGTGCTGCTACGAAAAGGTAGAGGTGCCCCATCGGTTTCAAACCGGACGGAACCGCCATCGATCGAACGGTTTCTGTTCCTCTTTTCTTGGAACAGAAAAAAAAAAAAAAAAAATGGAGTACATATAATACAATTAACTTCACCATTCGCGCTAGCAGTCACTGGAGCGGAGCAGCCTGCGTAAAGAAGAAGGGAAAAGGGAGAAAAGAGAAGAAAGGAAAAATGGGGGAAGAAGAAGAGAGGAAGAACCTGGTCCGGTTGTGGTGCCGGCGGCCGCTGTGGATGCATATCCGTGTTTACTTGTCAAGTTTTTTTATTTATTTATTTATTTATTTATTTAGAACAGTAAAATTTTAAATTAAAATAATACTCAAATGATATAAATAAATATTAAGGGATATAATTAGTAGATAATTAAAAATATATTAAAATTAAAATTAAAATAATTAATTAGTTTAATTAAAATTAAGAAAAAATTAAAAAGTTTAAAACAAGATTAAAGTGTAATTTTCCAAAAAAAATAACATGGTGCGTGGGACGAACAGAAACGGACTATGTCCGACGGAATAATATAATATTTTGAATATAAAATTATAATTTAGTGTAATAAAATAAATAAAAAATTAAATATTTAATTTAATTTTTTTTTTTTTCAAAACATGATGTTAGAATAATAAAATTAGGAGTAATAATTTAATTATAACTAAAATTATTATGAGTGACTGTCCATAGAATTTTAATTTTAAACTTTGATTTTAATTTTTTAATTTTAAGACAAAAATAATAAAAAAAAAATACATATCACATTAAAATCGAATTCAAACCAAATATATAACAAATTAAGAAAATATGGCACTTTCTCTTTCCTTAAATGAAAGTATCTTTACAATAATTTAAAAAATAATAAAAATAATAGTATTTTATTAATTAATAAAAATATATAATTTTTTTTAAAAAGAATTGAAAGTTATACTGATATTAGTTTATGATTTTTTTTTTAAATAAAAAATATATATACTATGAAAATGATAAAAAATATATATATATGTAAACACACACATAAACATACATAAAAGCAAACAATATTTTTAACATATACTAGTAAAATCCAAAAGAAACAACTACCCCTATATCCATCCATCCGCTAACAAGTCAAAATTATAAACACATTGTCACAAAATCTCGAGACATAACCTTCCATCGCTAGGTAAATGCATACGATACGTGCATTCATTCATACATACATACATCCATACGTCTCTATCTCATCTGTCACGCCGGCACCGCCGCAACGGGATTTGAGCTACGCGGTGCAACCACAACACAAAACGCCCTTTCTGCGAAAAAAAAAAAATCGAAAATCTTGAAATTAGTCTCGCAAATATAGTCTAACATCATATTACCAGACAGCACATGATAATGATAATAATATTCCAATACATATTGCTATTGATTTCAGCACATATCACATGTTGGCGCAGTACAACACCATTCATGTTTATTTCAACACCATCGTCTTTATCATAGACAAAGATGCAAATATATCAGGCACCAATGAAGGAATGCCTTTGGAAAATTAGAGGATTTCGTTGGACTTACACTATCGAGGAACCACTACTTTTGCGTCCTTTCTTCTTCCTAACTTCCTTTCTCCGAGGGGGCTGAAGCACAACCCGAATAGCAGTGTCGAAAGCGGCTTTCACATTCTAAAAATAATTGAATTAGTTGTGTATCCTTTTCGCCAAAATATTTTGAAATATAATCGGTTTGTAGCGTTTGAACCTGCTGAGTCTTCGAGCTACATTCTATATAAGCTGCAGCACCGATCTGCTTCCGCAACTCCTCTCCCTATATGTGAACCAAAGTAAGAGAATCAAATTTCACAAAACCAAAAAAAAATATTTATAAAAAAAAATAAGAGGCAAAAGAATACAAACTTGTGCGGTGGTAACAATGTTGGCGGACATATGCTCGGCTAAGTATCCAGAGTCTTCCCGAAGATCTACAATGGAGAAACAAAATGTGTAAAGAATGTTCGGTAGAGTAAAATCTTTTGCCGAATGATGATACACAGAACAGAATGATTTTTCCAATTTTATGAACATTTACATTTTACTTTCATATACATTTTTTAAGTTTTGAAACTATTCATCAAATTATCGAAAGCAACTTTTTTTTAAATACATAGACATCAAATATCTACTTCCTCTCCTAAATCATTAAATCAAATACTCTCAACTTTTTACTATTTCAAAAAAAATTCAAATTCTAAAAAACCTCTATCTAAATAGAACATTTAATCCAAATCAATGCATACCAAGCTTAGTTCCAACAAGTACAACCGGGACATTGGGCGCAAAGCGATGAAGCTCCGGCATCCACTGAAACAAGAATCCAAATAGGATGAAATCAAATCAGACACTAACCTCACACAGTAAAAACAGAAATGTATGACATCTATCAAATATGAGTTTCAAAGCTATCAGCAAGCAAGCAATGGGTTATAGTTCTGAATGGCCACCACAAACCTATGACATCAAGGTTTCCAGTCAACATAAAATTCAAATGCCCGCGAATAATTTTGAACCACCAAACTACACATAATGTAAAGCAAATATGCCGAACAAGAAATCAATCAACAGCAGAGATAACTACTAAATTGAGATAAATTCCAAGAAATTCCCCTGCGTTGAACTTAAAATTAATTTTGATCATCATATATACGCAGACCTTCTTGAGGACATTCTCATAGCTGGCCCTGCTGATTAAAGAGAAGGCCAAGATAAATATATCAGCACCTCTATAGCTCAGTGGCCTCAACCTGCTGTAATCCTCTTGACCTTCATCCAAAATTATGTTATAAATCAGCAGTAATTAATTATGTTTTATATATATATATATATATATAGGTAGATAAATAGATATATGAGCCCTTAGTACATCATCATATTCAAACACACACCTGCAGTATCCCAGAGCCCTAAGTTAACAATGTTGCCATCCACAGCCACATTGGCACTAAAATTATCAAACACTGTTGGGATGTAATCCTGAGGAAATAACAATTTCAAAACATGTATACAATTATTGAAGAAGCCCTAAAAACAAAAATTGATTAAAGAAGAAAAGAGGAAAAAAAATGTAGGCTATATATTGTCGCCTCGGAAATGGAATTGAAAATGAAATTGGAAACCCTAACCTCGATGGAAGAGAGAATTAAAGAGAGAGAAGGATTGATTAATTACGTACAGTGGGGAATCTGTTGGTGGTGTAGCAAATGAGCATACAGGTCTTGCCCACAGCGCCATCTCCGACGGTGACGCATTTGATGAACTTGGAAGCACTCATTCTCCTAATTTCCTTTAATTCTGGATGTCGCCGGCGGCGGCAATAGCCAGAGAGGAGGCGTGGGAGAAAATGGGGTTGGGATGTTGAATGAACGAAGAAAGAGAGTGAAGAAGAGGAGAGAGGGAGAGAGCAATAATTAGAGGTTCCTTGGGAGTTTCAATGAGGACATTAAATAGCTTAAACTACAGGGAGAGAGAAACAGAAAGTGTGAGCATATAGATACATAAATATGTAAGTATCTGTCTCTCCATGTCTGGTCTCTGTGTTTTTGGATGTGAGAGAGAGAGAGTTGGAGAGAGAGAGCAGAGCAGACTCTGAAGAAAATTCAAATCCAACGACAGAAAGAAACATGGAGTGGGGTGGTGAGTGAGGGTTTGAATTTAGGGTGGGCGAAGGCGAACGTTGGGCTGGACCTGGACTGGACCACCTCTGTTGTTTTCCCCACTTGAGTTTTTTAATAATTTAGGAGCTTCTTTTTATTCAATATTTTTTAAATATCTTATTACGTACTGATATAAAATTAAGTTACGTGTAAAAAAGCAAAAGGGGAGAATTGTAAAATATTTATTAAGTAATTATAATAAAGTAATATGATAAATTGATTATTATTTATTAAATATTAATAAAGAGTATAAACGTCATTTCTTTATTGTCCAATTATTTCATTTTGTGAAACAATATTGTCGAGAAATAAAAAATTTCGAATCAAAATGTTGTTGATAATATGTTAAGAAAATTATATATTAATTTTCATTGATTGCAATTTATGCTTGTGGCCATTTTTTTGAGTTTATATGGAGTGTAAGTAAATGTCGTGTTTTGTTTTGTTTTGGTTGAAATTGCTTGGGTGTACTTTCAGGTTATTTGTTAATGAGAATTTTGTGTCTTACCATACTCCCTCCGTCTTAAACAAAGTGCAATATTTATTTTTGGCACAAATTTTTATGCAGGTAGTATTAAGTAGGATAATTTAGAAATTAGATGATGTGATAAAAAGAGAAATAAATATTTTATTTTTTTATTTGGACGATGTGAGAGAATAAAGTGTGGGATAGATATTAAGTATAATTAATTATTTCTTACAAAAATATTGCAGGCTATTTGGAGAGATACCAAAAAAAAATGTTGCAGGTGTTTGGGACGGAGGGAGTATTTGTTTGGAATAGGTGTAATCTGTGTGCATGCATTTATGGTGTTTTTTTTTTTTAATGTAGAAAGTAATTGTTCTTTGAATTTTGGGTAAACTTCGATCAAATCTAATACTTTTGTTTATTTTTGTTTCTATGTAAATTGTGTTTATATTTGTCTACTTTGTACGTGGTAAGAGTGGGACTTTTTTTTTTTTTTTGATATTGTAATTCTTAGTGAATATTACGTTTTAGTATATATATTTTTTCAGAATATTTAATTTTTTATTATTTTTTTTAAGTTGTAAACATCAAATTTGAATATACCTTATTTTGGATTTTTTATAATGGAAAATTAGTTTTTTCTTATTTGGAAGCAAAAATGAAAATGTAAGATTTAAAAGTAAAATCTAATAAATTGAATTGAAAAATAATATGTACACAAGTGATAGAACACTTTGAAAAAAAATAATAATAATTTAAACAGCAACAATGTTAAAATTAAGTTCTTTATCATATCAAAATACAAAGGAATATCTTAGTAAGACAAATACTAGTAAAAGAAATTGAATATAATGAGCATCTATTTTTTTTTAAATGACCCGAGGCGTCGGAAATTTGAACCCGTAATCTCACGGTCACAAGTCCAATTCTACGTCACCGTGTTATTCCTTATGGGACATCATGAGCATCTAAGTTTGATTTCTAGTAGCCTAATTCTAAGGATACTTTCATGATCTAATGTGATTTTTTTTTTTTACTAGTTTTATTATTTGAGATTTCACTGTCATCTAATTAAAATTTTAAATCTCTTTAATATATATATATATATATATATATATTTTTTAAATTGAAAAATGAAATCAATCTATATTTTACATTTTTCACCCACGCCACCAAGGCTCCCTTACCCACGACCATATACGTTCATGCATACAAGAAATTGACTTCAAATAATGTCGTTATGAATTCATGAATAACGCTTCAT
The DNA here is from genome assembly GCF_009805555.1 of Andrographis paniculata. Classification (NCBI taxonomy): domain Eukaryota; kingdom Viridiplantae; phylum Streptophyta; class Magnoliopsida; order Lamiales; family Acanthaceae; genus Andrographis; species Andrographis paniculata. The sequence continues at coordinate 272,897 of NW_026137605.1, forward strand.
ATATATACATCATCTATAATTATTACATAAGTAAAAAATGAAATACGAATTTGTTATTCCAAAACCGAAGCATACCTTTATATTGCATATCTGTTTGAATCTGATTCAATTTCTTCAGTATCTGATTAAATCTGACCTAGGGTCTCTTCTTCAGCTCAAACCCCATGTCTGCAAATCCAAAAAGAAATATAAGATAAAAAATAAAAATTGTTGCACCAAAGATTAACATATACATTTAAATTACTTTAAGATCATAGCAAGAAACAAAGCTATATATATGATACCAATCTTTTGATATTCATGTATAAAATATTGTGTATAAATTTGATTGTATAACAACAATGCAAGCATGCATAGAATACTATAGCACAAAGATAGGTATTCATTCTATCTACTATTTTAAAAAAACATTGAGGCTCTGTTTGTTTGTGGATTTCTAATTCGAATTTCAAACCAAACTCAATGGGCTATTTGCTTGTTTTCATAATTATTTAAATGGACTCCTAAAATTGAGCTCAAGCCAAATCATGAACTACAAACTAGTAGAGATCGAGTATAAAAGATTGTGTTCTATTTAACTCATTTTCCTAATCATTTCCTACATCAGGACTTTTTTCATTCTGTGGGATCAGGGAACTATTTTATTGCATATAATTAGATTGAATAAAATTATTGTCTATTACCTGAATTCTTCCATCAGATGTCCCAATGATCAACATGTCTTCATTGTCATCAATAGCCATGGAAAGGATTCTGCTGCTGGGACTTGTCTGAAGTGTCTCCACTCTGCTGTACTTCTTTCTGCACCACACTTCAACCGTCCCTCCTTTAGACCCCAAATATATCAGCTCCGAGCTTACGGCCATGGTCCTAACTTCCAATGTCGATGACAGAGATCCCACCATATTGTAATTGGATGCGCTCCATATCTGACCATAGGTATGATTGGTTTGATTACATAAGCTATTTATAGCAGGAAAGGGAAGTAAACAATTTTCTCGGGTACTTGCAGCTGTATGCAATCATGAATTTTGGAGAAAATGGTTATTGATACCTTTATGTTTGCTCCTCCGTCAAGTGAAGTGCTCGCAGCGTATATTAGACCGTCATGGACTTGTAGGGCATGAATGGGATATGCCTTTCCTAGAAGTTTCTTCGAGCCAGCCTGTAAGCTTCCTACTGTGCCTGTAACCAAGTCGATTTCCTGCGAATTTGGATGTGGTTTGAATGTATGAATTAATTCTCCTGTTCTAGTTTTTTATGGAATAAATGGAGTGATTAAATGGAATGGAACCTGAATGCTATTGTCATGACATCCACAGTATAGTTTTCCTTGTACAAGAGCTAAGCGTTTCACGTACTTATGTTGGTTCAGTAGTTTCGAGGATCCATTCCATGTGTGCACCTGAAACCAGAGAAGCCCAGTGTAAGTAACCATGTAAATAAATCTACAGACAAAAAGGGGCCAATGATCAAGAGGCAGGGTGTATTTTGTCAATAACCTTAACACCGGCACCTTGAGGAATGTAGCAAGCCATACTATTAGCAACGACAAGATCGTTAATCTGCTCCTTCATCTCATGAACCTGTTCGCAGTAAATTCCATCCTCGGTTACTGTCCACACCTGTCAAAAAGTTTTTTGGAACATTTAGCCTTGGAGACAAAAGGCCTGTTGAAAGCTGTTGGTACTCGATACAACTATACATGATGTATGTGTGCAATAAGTCTCTTCTCGTATGTTTTTATGTAGTAAATTATACCCTCACAGTCCTGTCGAGAGAACCACTGCACAGCTTGTCTGATGAGTGCAGAATTGCCAGGCTAGTGACCGGTTTTGTGTGTTGTCGAACTTCTTGAATGAGCTGTAGCTTGGTATCTCCAATAGTCCATATCTTCAGAGTTCAATGAAACAATTTCCATCAAACTCAGTTCAACTTGCGCAAATTCAATCATACGTCACAGAAGTAGATGCCGTGTGGAAGAACTAACTAAATGCAACAGAAAAGACCTTTATAGTGCCATCTGAATGGCCTGAGAAAATTTTGGCTTTGAAACAAGTTATCACGAGAACTTCTCCATTGATGCTGCAATCTTCTTGACTTAATTCATTATGAGTCCATATGTCCTGCAAGATCATCTAGATTAGGCAATTTATTGTTTTTTGCTGCAGAAATGGATCCCTAAATGTGCAAATCTTACAGCGCTGTTGTCATGTTCTTCTGAGAAGATTTTTAGCATCTCAGATGCCATTGTGGAGGATTTCTTGAGCTCCCTCAAGATTTTCAGAATATCCTTCATGTTGGCTGATAAATCTTGCAATCCTTCTGTTGCAGTAGCAGCCATAGAATAAGAATCACTAATATGCAAACGGGTTTAATTTAAAATTTGAGGAATGAGGACTAAAGCGCCGATTCCAAGCCAAAAGAAATAGGACATAAATCTGACTCAATAGAACATAAAATAAATTAAAACACAAGATGACAATAACTTAGACAACCAGGCTCCAAAAAAAGTATCACAATAAAAATGCTAAATCATATTGTGTGAAACTAACCTGGAACATGGATGAAACTATATAGTGCAAGCATGGAGAGGGCAACATCGTCGGTGTTCTTTTCAGATATGAAAATTGAGACAAAGTGTTTGAGTAAGCACACACGGGCTGTTCCTCTTATGCCTGTGTCAGGTAGGAGCGACACCATGTACACAAGCCAAGTGGCTGTCATGAAACAAACTGAACGCAACTCCTCATTTTTACTAGTTAGGCCTTCTGCCAAAGCCTCAAACATTATCCCAAATTCATGGCTCACAAGGACATAAGCCATTTTTCGTTCCCACTCTTCTGCTGCCTTTTCTTCTTCCTGCAGAGAAAAAAGAAGTAAACATTTAACTTATTCTTATATGGACCAGTACCAAAAGACTAGTAAATATAGCAATAAGTTAAGAATCAAGGGCTAACAATTATGTCTTGAGGTTCAGCATATATGTTGTGGCGGCGCTGATCCTTTCGGAGAAAAGCTCTATAGCTCCTATCAAAACCTGCACGTTTGAGTAATATCGCCCTAGAAAGACTCTTTCCTGAGTAGGAGAACCTCCCTTGTAGGGCTAAAAGAGTCTCTGCAGCAGAGACTTGAGCAGCTGGGAAATCTGAATTTCTGAGACATGAAATAAGCGCATCTATGGCCTCTTCTCTGTAAATGCTCATCTTTCTTGGTTCATCCTAAAATAGTACATCATTGGTTTACAAGAAAATTTATGCCATATCTAAACATGCTATGGATAATTGAATAGAGCATAGAGGGTACCAGAAGATCAAGCTGTAGGAGTAGACCAGCCACTACAGGTGATTGTTCAGGCAGGGCATGTTGGAGATATATGAGAAGACTGTGCATTGCACTAAAAGTACCTTCTTCTTTCAGGATATGCAAGAGTTGTTCGTTCGAATTCCTCCTGCATAATTAGAAAAACTGAGTGAGTTTTCATTCTTCAGATATTCTGAAACTAAAGCAAACAGGAGCTGATACCTGTTTAATTTAATCAGCTCATAAAGGAAATTTACTATCTCAAACCGTTCGTCATCGCTTATGCCAACAAATATCTCCATCAGAGGGCCTAAAACCGCCCTCTGGGCTATAACATTCCTACATTTTCCATCCTCGTATATGCATCTTGCCAAAATGCTCACAGCTGCAATCCTTTCCCCAACATCTTCAGCTTTTAAACTGTCAACAATTATCTCAGCTGCATCGGATGAAATAATCCCTCTTACGATCTTGATTAGATTTGTTTCACTGGAACTTCGAATGATATGTCCCAACAGAACAACTGCAGCTGATTTTGGCTTCATAAACAGTTTTGTGGATTCATCATTGTCCTCGTTCTTGCTAACCATTGGTAAGAGATAGTCCACAATGTCCATTTCCACGAGGCTCGTTGCTGAAGGTCTTAAGAGAAGAACCAACACCGCAGCCTCAGTCAAACCTTTCTTGAAGAGTTCAACAATGCATTCAACATCTGAGTCTACTCTGGTTAGTGTCTGGATAACACTGGCATCTCTTGATCCTAGCTCAGTCAAAAGAAGGATCGCGGCTCTCAAAACTTGTATATCCAAGGAACTAAACATTACCTCCACAAAACCGTTAACAACAGGAGGTTTGACTAGCATAGATTGCATTTGCGATTCCATATTTGATTCCTGCCAGAACTGCTGGATTTTGAGAACGGCCTTTTCAGCTTCCATCAAGATTTCTGATGTGCACAAATCAGTGATCGCAAGTCTCAGCTCGGTTATGGTTCCATCGATGGCGGCTTGGCTTATGACACTATTAGGAGAAACAGACATAACTGAAGGTTTGAATTCTTTATGATGATTTTCTGCTTCCATTCCAACTGGCTGACTACTGAGAATGGGGAGTGGATTTTGTTCTAGCCAACTATAAATCAGACGTTTGAGGACGTAATTTGTCTTGGGAAGTTGAGTGCTGTGTAGCTTCTGACGAGTAATTGGACAAGTGGAATTTCCCCTTTCAAGCCATTCCTGAATGGCTTTTCTTTCGTAAGTCTGTCCTGTTTCAAGAGTCACAGGATCATCAAATATGTGAGTTGTTATGGGGCAGACAAAATCCTTCGGGGCAGTACGCTTTCCTCTGCTAGGCAAGTGATCACCGTCTTCCATGTAAGAACTGAAACATCAGCAAGGCAAAAAACATGGATCAGCATTGCACAGCAATTTTAATCCTGTAAGTTCTGGCAAATATTCATACCGGCTGGATTGTTCTGAGAAAAGCTGCTTATATTCCTTCGATGGCATTTGTTTAGAGTCGTCAAACAATGTCAACTTCTTGATGTTTTCCTACAGGACAAGATAGCTATTTTGAATAACTAAGACAAACAGCTTTGGTATTGTAAAACAACATAGAAAGTATCTGTCTGATTGCTGATATGTACTAATATATATATAGAGAGAGAGAGAGAGACCTCTTGTCCAGCATCAGAATCTGAGGAAGAATAATCATCAATCGAATTGTCATCTGCGGATGTTTCCAGGTCTTTTGAGGATCTGAGGTTTGTGAGCACTTTCGGAGAGACTCTTTCAGGAAAGAAAGATGGAAACCTTGACAGGCTCTTCCCCCTGTCGCTGCTCAATTCAACTGATCTTTCTCCTTCTGCCCACATGGGCTGCACCAACAACAATATAACAACCAAACATAATTACATCTATAATTTTTTTTTTTAAAAAAAAAGACTGATTATCCTGTCAAAATGAATCTTTAATGCAATCAATCTGGTGGACTCTGTCCATTGTAGGGCAAATATGGTCAACTGTTCATTACCAATTTTGCTAATTATTAGTATTATTATTTTTCCCTTGACATTGTCAAATCTAACTTTCAGCAATTACAGAAAATCAAACAAACAGGCAAGTCATCTAATGTAATATTCAAACCATTGATTGTCCTGACCCATGAGTCCATAGTCCATACGGATGTGGACAACAAACATCTCCGCGAAGGATAATAATGGTTTTATCAAATCAGAGTGATTGTTGAGAGCTCCTTGCACACTAATCCCAGATGGATCTCGCACCATTTCATAGATCCATCTCTGGTAGTGTGTTCTAGAGCTCCAAGAATCACCATCCTAAGTTGTTTTCCCAATTAATTTCATAATTTTTCATTAGAAACTATCAAGATAACAATCATGAATACTTGAAGTTTGAACACTGCAAATCTAGGGCAAGAAACGAAAACTGGAATTTCAAGATAATCAAACATTACATTATACCGTCTGTTTGTCGCCCCAAAATCCTGGCCGTTAATCCTCTCTTCATTGCTGCAAACAAACTTATCTGCACCGTCGATCACTTGAAGTACAATTTGTGGCGGAACAATCGTCTGATCTTCACTTTTACTACGCAGAACCTCCTTGAAATACTCCACGAATACCCTGCAGTTTTCGTCTAGTAAATCCTCGTAATCCTTCTCCAGATCCCCAAGCGCCGAAGCTTGATCGCCGCTCATTTTCGACAAGAGTGTTGTGGTGGAAACAATAGACTGGTCGTCGCTGTTGTAGCCGGAGTGCAAGTACAGAGTTGATAGAATAGTTGATCGTTGCTCCTTGTACCATTCGAGGATCGGCGGGAAATGAACGAGGAACAGCTCCTGGAACAAAGATGGCGCGATTTCTAGTCTGAACAGCGAAGGATTGGAGTGGAAGGCGTCGAGAAGTCCGACAGCTGCATCGATTGGACGGCGGGAGAGGTGGTTTACGAGAGAGAGAAAAAATGAAGAGAACGGAGATTTGCCATTGGAGAGGAGGAGCTTCTCCGCGAGGCGGAGGGATGAGGATTCGACGGAGTTGCTGGTGGTGGAAATCGCTCGTTCTAGGGTTTGCGCTGCGAGGTTTAGTGGCTTGACGAGCGAGGCAGGGACTCGCCGGAGGAAGGCGGAGAAGAGGTGGTGGCGATGGTCGGGTTGAGAGACGATTTCAGAGAAGAAGGAGGCTGTGTGGTGGAGGATTTGGACTGAAGATGTCGTGGTGGCAGACATCTCTGCGGCGGCGACGGCGGCGGCGTAGAGAGGCTTTTGGTTTGCAGTGGGAATGGATTTGCGGCGGGGCGGGGCGGGACTAACTGTTTTTTGTGCAGGCGCGAAATGGCTTGGCCGGCCGGCCATCAATGACGATTTTACCCCTGGCGGTGTTTCCATTTAAGATATTCTAATATGATTGCTTAAGGTAGAATTTTATAAATAATAAATTTAAAATATGTAACATAGTCATTCCAAATGTATACATATGAGATATTATTGTCTTATTCGCATTTAATACTCCCAACAACAACGACGAAGGTCTTTTACTTATAAATATATATATTAATATTATTTATTAATAATATTTTAAAAATTATATGACATAAATTTGTTTGATTTTAATTTGTCAATAGATTTGAAATAGAAAATGAACATATTAATTTGAAATAATTAAAATTCATTACAAAATATGTGTTTATTGTTATAATAGAAGCATGTACTCTGTGGGGGTCATATATTATGATATATAAAATTTTATAATAAGAATGATTTACGGTGCTGATTTGAAAAAATCAATAAGCACATATTAAAGACATGTATTGTTCGTTTATAATTATAAATGTATTTTATATGTTAAAATTAATTATGAAATCATAAATAGTGTGGTGCTCAATTTTAGAATTCAATACTATAACCGTCTTATAATATGTTTTCAAAATATATGTTATATATTATATTAACATTTGCTATATGAATTTCATTGTATTGCACTATATAATATGGGTATTGTGCTAAAATTATAATATATTGTAATATATAACATTATATAATATATTACCAAAATATATGTTTCATATTATAACAAGATATACTGTCGAATATTTTGTTGTTTTTTTATACTCACTATTCTTTTTATAAACATATGCCACCACATTAACTAAAGCGGCAGTTTAAAACAATTAAATTATATTTTATACACATATCACCAAAAAAATCAATTAAATATTCAATTAGTTACTATATTTAATTAGTTATATTATATAGGTGCTACTATCACGGGACCGTGAGGTCGAAGAGAATGAATGAATCAATTGAAAGTATAATAGAAAGTCTTCCCTCCCCCAAAAAGTTGAAAAGAAAACCAACTCTACAAGGGGCTACCTTGAGAAGAAGTGTTATTCAAAAAGAAGGCCTACTAAATCTAAGTATTTGCAAAATCACCCAGGAAGATCATCTCTTTTAGATCAAGAAGTCAATTTGGAGTAGAAATATTACTCAAATTGGGTTAAAAGTCTACAAATTATATCCAAATGTGGTGAAAAAATGCTCAAATCAAAAGTTAGTGAAAGAAAATCCAAAACAGAAAAAGAAAGTTAAAATGGGGGACTACCATTTTATTGAGTAAAAAAGCACATTTATTAAATTTTAAAAATGATTATTTTTTTCTTTTTCTAGTGTATATATTACTTTAGAAAAAAAAAAAAAAAAACCTTAATTAATATTTTCAATAAAGAAAGTTAATTAAAAAGCGAATTGCAAGTAACGAAGCATTCATATTCAAAAGTGAGAGCTTTATACGATACCCCGTCTCGACCAAGCATCATTGTAATGAATTAACTCAGCAAAACAGGCCAGCCAGCCACGCCACACGCTGTTTTAAGTGCACACCCAATGCCTTTCCGTCATCCTCGTCGCATGGCGGCAGTCGATAGAAAGATTTGCCTACACTGTCAGTCAGTCAGGGACATGCACTTTTGTCGTATGATGAGAGCAGCGGCTGCGCGAACACTATACCCGATCATGACTACTGAGGAAGAAGTGCGATCTCGATTTCTTGAAGCGTTTTCCCTTTGGTTTCCAGCACATTACGCATCACAAACCCCACCGCCATCAAGCAGAATGTGCAGAACATTGAATACAGCGTCGCAGGCCCCAATTGGTCGAGCAGGCGCAGGAACAGTAAGCCGACGAGGAAGTTGAACACCTTGCAAACACAAAGTATACATACATATATATGTGTGTGGGTGAGAATGAAGTTGAATCCATTGCCTTTACTTGTGTCTTTTTGAAGAGAAAAATGCAGAAAGGATAATTACCCAATGTACAGACATAGCAAACGCCACGGCTTTAGCCCTTATTCGATTTGGAAATATCTCGGGGAGGAGAAGACTTGGTACGGGACCAGCGCCGACAGCGAACAATAAGACAAATCTGGATACAGACAGACAGTATCATTGTTGTTAGTAGATGAATAAATTTCACTTGATAGCAGATTTTTGTGCAATTGGATTGACCAGATTCACCAAATAATTAACCATAAGAACATATAACTGTCTATGCACTTTTTATGTGGCACCGAACAAAAGAAAAAGTTTCCGAAGCTAGCACTTACAGTAGCATGCCGCCGACAGACAGATAAAACGAAATAGGATTGCTTGACGTAAATAATGCTGCAGCGATAACTTGAAGAGCCATTGCTATAGCCTGAATTATAAGTAGAAGAAATCCAGAGTCAAATAATGATTGCTACAAAAAGTTGAATTTTGTGACTATGTTACTATTGAAATGCAAAGCATTTCTGACCGACATGGACAATCAGATAAAGAGTATATGGAAACTTCTGGGGTAAAGAAAATAACTAAAATTCAAACTTATTAGTTTATATCCGAGAAAAAGGAAATGATGATAGAGAAACTACTTTCTGAAAGGCAATGTATGCTAATTATTTAAAAGCAAATTAGTTTTCCTCATCAAATGTATACCATGCCAAAGAAGCTCAATAGGAGGAGGATTTTTCTTCCAAGCTTGTCCATCAGCGCCAATGCAACGAAGGAACCTGTAGAAAATCAATTGGTAGTGATACGAAAATTTTCCAACCAAGATCGTATAATGGATTTTAAAAAATGAGAAAGAGAAAAGAACTAACCGATGAAATTTGAAATCCCAACAAAAACATTGGCAAGGTTTGAGGAAACTCCAGCACGTCTAAATACAGTTGAAGAGAAATAAAATACAGCATTTATTCCAGAAAGCTGTTGTAAAGCAAATAGGGTTGATCCAATAAAAACAACTGCAAAAGAACCCAGTGAATAACAAAACATTTTGGTGTCTACATATAAATATATATATATATGTAGAAAGAGAGAGACGGACATACGGAGCAGCAAATACAATAATACCTCTGGAATGCCTTCCAAAAAGCAAATCGGAAAGCTTTACAGCATTAATTTCATCCCCTGAGTCTGTCTTTGATAACTCTATCATTGCAGCTGCAACATGTGGACTTCCAAGAAGTCTCTCGAGTTCAGATTCAGCTTCAGCAATTCTTCCTTTCTATATGACAATGTAGATATATAAAGCATTTCATGTTTGCCATGTACACAATCTATCAAAATGTTGAATTAAACAAACAACTAATATTATTCAACTATCTATGATAACTGTTCATAAAATTTGAAAATAGATTCTTTGAAAGTAACATATCAAGGGCTAGAAATAAATAACCAAACTTTCTGTTTAGCTGTAGTATTCCAGTCGACTCGAGAACAAGCATACTATAATTAGAAATAAGTACAAGGTGACGAAGATTACTAGACCGAAGGAATATATCAAGATATCCCAGCCGCCTCACCACCACCTCAAGCAGAGTTATAGATGTACAGAGAAAATATGCAGATATTCAGAAACTTTAACAGCATGCAACTTTGATGTTATTAACAACTAAAATATATCAAGGGGCAACGTAAATGCATTGTAATTTTTTATGATTATAACTCCATGAAAGAAAATTCTAGGAAACAGATACTAAGGAAGTATGATGCAACATAAATACACCGAAGCATAACTGAAAACCTTATAAAGCCAGGGTGGAGATTCAGCACAAAACATCATCAAAATAGCCAACATTGCAGCCGGAACTGCGGATACCCAAAAGCAGATGCGCCACCTGATCAAAGATACACAAGAGCATACATACATCAATAACTGACTTCACAGACTTCAAATCACAGATCAAAATCTCAGCTTATTCAGCTTACCATCCTAAAATACTCTTGACAGGAATCCCAATTACTAGAGCTCCCATCAGCCCAAAACAAGTTGCTATCTGTATAAAGCTCCCGTAAGTTCCCCTTACATGAGCTGGAGAGATCTACTTGACGGTCACAAACAAGCATTGGACAAGCGTCAACCCTTCTATTCATTGAATGTGCTCTCAACGGACAACAAAATTAAAAATTCAGTACCTCTGCCACATAAAGCGATGCGACTGACGGACCCACTCCCAAACCAGTACCAACAAGGAACCTCCCAAGAAGCATTCCCATCAAACTCTTAGCAGTCGCACTGAAAATATTGTATCAGGAACTCTTTGGAAGTTGAATATAAGTTATGAGAAAAGATTTACATGTTACACACCATGCCCACACAAACCGGAATATTTGATGAAAGAAACATTTAGGGTGTGTTTGTTTGGGGGATTGAATTAGATTTCCACTATTCATCCCATTTTTTCCCCCAAAAAACATCAAATCAATGACCTATTTTTTATTTTTTATATTATACTAAAAATTAATTTTACATTCAATATATCACATCAAGACCTATTTATATCACATCATACAACTATTCATATTCAAAATTTTTACTACTCAAAATCCAAACCCCCAAACAAACACACTAGAAGAATATTGATTGCATGAGAGACATGAATTATACAAGTAAATAACAGTAAAGCATCTTATCTATCTGTGTTAAAGACATTCAGCCCTATATTTAGAATTTACACATAAACTAAATGAGAAACTACCAAGCCAGTATAAATGCCAGTGCTGGGAAGAAGAGAGAGGTACAACTTAACTCTAAATACTTTTCAAGTGGAAAAGTATGGAAGGGAAATTTGAAAGATCCATTCAGTCTGCTGCTAATTTACTAGATAAGGTCAGTAGTCATAGAATAAAAAGATACAATGGATTGTGTTCACAGCAAACTTGAGGCAGTATACTGCCCGCATCCATGAGATGGATAGATACAGAAACAATCTAAAGCAACTATGACTTTTCAAAAAAAAAAAATCCTATCCTCGTCCTCCACTCATTCCCATAAGAGGATTTCAGAAGTATAAAATCAAAGAATATTTCATACCATATAGAAGCACCTACAAGCATAGGCAATGCACACAACTGAAATGCCCTACGGCGCCCAACTTCATCAGCAATCCAACCACTGAACAGGCATCCAAGAAATGCACCAGCAAGCAAAGTACTAACAACCAAGCCTGTGTTAGGTAAGAACAGTAAAACTGAAGATGAAAATATCAAAAGAAATGCTAATAAAAGAAATATGACTTGAATAACGTGATAGTACCTTCTTCCAATGTATTGCCGTTAAAACCCAAGTCGATAGATATGTTTTCAAGTGGCTCATTAACAACTCTGAGAAGTGAAATATTTGAGCAATAAAAATAAAATAATTAAGTACATAAGGAAAAAAAAAAAAAAACAAAACAAAACAAAAGAATAAAAAATAATAGAAAACAAACCCAAGATGATAGCCAAACAAGAAAGAAACTATAGTTGCTACAAGCACATGAGGGAGTGATTTCTTCCATGGAGGTTTTGTAGTCTCTTGCTCTGAACTGCTTTTCTCAAGCTCTGAAAGACACACAAAAACCCAGCAATAAACTTGTAAAATAACAGTAGATTTGATTATGATTTAACTAACCTCACAGTATCATGTGTCTTGAAAAAGCATAGTGTTGATATTTAAATAACACCATCACAGGTTAATGAACATGTGAACAAGAGTTTGTGGGAGAAAAAGAAATTCAGGGAGTTTACACTAGATTGCTTTTAAGACAACAAGATCTTTACTAATTCCTGTAGTGATCATTAGAATAATCTAGTAAGTTTAGATCTCCAAATACAAAGGAAACAATAATTTTGTAAGATCATCTTAACATGAATACACAGTTTTATGGAATGGGAAAGGAATACAAGGTTAAACAAAATAAAGCTTTTAGAAAAATGAGTAAGAGAAGCAGAGTTCACCTTCATCATATTCAACATCACTCAGGTCAGTGTAATCTCTTGACATCATTGCCCGCTTATGCATTGAGGAAGCTCCAGGCAAGTTTCCTAACATTTCAAATCTCAATGATAAACCTTCCTCCAGATCACAAGATTGAGAGTTCTATATCCACTCTGCCATTGAGTTTGGGCATACTTTAAGACACAATTTAATATTCTGATTTCTTTCATTTATACATCTTCTAACTTTTAGTTTAAGGCTAAAAAAGATGGATGGGTCCTAATACAAAAAATAAGAATAATAGAAAAAGAGAGAAAAGAACCACTCTATGGAATAATGATGTATGGAAGTAGGCATAAAGCTCCTATGCCTAAAACTCCTTCAACACAACCAGGCTAACATCAATGTTTGGAAAAACAGATCATATATGGAATTGAGAATTTTACTAGTTTTAAGTTTTGCAGGTTGGTTGAAACGATGACATCGTACATATAAAATAAATATTAGTACATAGATAAAAATTAATAATAAACTATATTAGATGGTAAGCATAATGATGCACTGAAATTATACTCAATTTTTGGCATCCAAGCAATAATAATAATACTACTGTAAAATACACGCTAAACCACCAACAAAGTAACAGCCCATTTTTATTAAGTTTTAACATCAAATAAAACAGATCAATTCAATAGGAATCAAATCGCCAACAAATAAACAAAATAAGTTGAAAATTACTTCAACGCATTTTTAGGTTTTAGCCAGACGGTCGGACTAAACCAGGCCCTATTTGCAGGGTCAACTACAGTTTTCTACTGTTCTTAAAAGTCGGATTTCTGTGATCTAGCCGGACCTTTCTCTTGAATTGGCAGGACGTTCAACCAGCCCCAGAGCCCGATCGGGCTTGATTTTCAAAATATTGGACAATCCTCACGATGCATTCAATTTCAACTTTGCATAAATTGTTTTAATTCCACGAGCAAAATCAGATCATCAACTTGAGTACAACAAAATATTCACAAAAACAACCTGTTAACACTAGAAAAGCACAATTCCGCAACCTAAGGCAATGTCAAGTAACAAGAAGAATATCACTAAGGATCATGAGCCGTGGCCTAAACGAATACAGACGAGAGAAAACAAGCAGGCACAAATATTTTCCATACATTTCACCAGTACAAAACCTAGCATCAAAACTAAAATCCAAAAAAAAGAAGATGAACACGAATACGAATACACTTACAGCTCGAAAGAAATCAATCCAAACATCCGATTCCAAACGATTACGGAACATAATCGGAGAGCTAAAATAAGAAGTTGGCAGCACCACCGCCTTACCTCAATGCCGATCCTCCAACCAAGAAAAATTAATTTCAGCGAGTGATAAGCGCCGTTCAGCAGGAAAACAACGTCAAAGGAACCTCGATTGCTTACAGTTGCGGCTCGAGCGGTGGGTGGGTTGCTGCCTCTCAATCCAACTCTCTCTCCCTCTCTCCTTGGATGCTTTAATGCTACGTAGCACTTTCTGCAAAACCGACATAAACTATGATGGTTTAACCTTTAAATACAAAATGGCTAAGAGCTCCTGGGATCTCAACACCAGGCGTTTAGCAATAATTGGTAGGTTTGTTTGGTTGTGTTTTTCTTTTCTTTTTTTAATTGTTTGTTTGGTTTTTCTTCTTAAATAATTTTTATTTATTTATAAACTTTGCTCTTCAAAATGACAAAATATCAAGGTATATTCATTTATTATTTTTTAAATTATTACTTACTCAGTTTCAAATACCCTATAAAATTATATATATATATTTTTTGTGGGATTAAATTTGTATAATTTATTTTTATTTTTTAAATTAAAATTGTTCCGTATTTATAAATAATACTTTAGTTTAAGTCTTTCGTATTTATAAAAAATACGTTAAAAATAATAAAAAATAGTTGATAAATAAAAATAAAAATAATAAATTATTTATTTGTTTGTTAAAATACGTATAAAAAAATTATAATGAATAAAATTATCTAATATAACTAAATTATAGTACTATATAATATAATATTTTTTTCTTTTCACTTTTCATGGCCACTTTTTATTTACTTTCGTCTCATTTATTTTGTTATTTTTCTAAAAAAAAATTACATTTTAATCGCGTCTTCAATAAAACGAATAAAATATTTGGGACGAAATCGGACTTCCAAACACATCATACAGAATCTTCTTTACTAATTGCGGGGGGCGGGGCGCAGATGGGAAGAGCTTTCGTACACGAATTGTTGGACACGTGTGGCGAAACGAGCGGTGACGGTACTCCACGACACAGCCGGTGTGTTTGTTCGGGCTTTTTGAATTTTAAATAGTAAAAATTTTAAATATGAATAATTATATAATGTGATATAAATAAATATTTATATAATATTTTAAATATAAAATTAATTTTTAGTAGAATATAAAAAATAAATTTTTAATTTTATAAGAAAAAAAATGAATGTATTTAAAATTCAATTTCCAAACAAACACATCCGAAAATGAAATTCAGGGGTAAATATGTCACTCGAATGCCGCACTGTACTTATATTGGATAGGACACGTGTTGGATCCAGGCTTTAAAGAACATGATACTGTCGAGGAGAGAACGGGCCCACTGCACACTAAAATCATAATGTCCTTGATAGTACAAAGTATCCGTTTCTTTTGTTTAATAATTATATTATGTATCCAGCATTACAAATACCCTTCTAATTTACAATATATTACATAAATACTATTATCTTTATATCATATAATATTAATAGAGTTAATTTAATCTTTTTACCTTTATTTCTACTTTATCTTAATATAATACTAATATTCCTAAAATCTCGTGCATAAACAAAATGGATAGATAGATTGGGGACGGGGAAGTATTTTATATATATTGTCTCTGTTCTGTACTGTAGATACAGTATTAGGAAGAGTGTAATAAGTAGATAATTAAGAATGTATTAATGAAAATAATTATTTTATAATATAAATAATTATAAATTAAGATTAAAATAACTAATTAGTTTAATTAAAATTTTAAAAAAATAAAATTAAAAAATTTAAAATAAAATTAAAGTTTATAATCATTTTTTAAAAAAAAAAGTGACATGGTACGTGGGGCGGACAGAAACGGCAAAATGGACATGGTATGGGACTGAGGTTTTTTTTCAATTATATGACATCTACTTTAGTAAAAATATACAATTTTTTTTATTTAGGGTGTGTTTGTTTGAAGGATTTTGGAGGATTTCCACTATTCATCCAATTTTTTCCCCCAAAAAACATCAAATCAAACACCTATTTTTCATTTTTTATATTATACTAAAAATCAATTTTACATTCAAAACATCACATCAAACCCTATTTATATCACATCATACAACTATTCAAATTCAAAATTTTTACTATTCAAATCCCAATCCAAAATCCAAACCCCCAAACAAACACACCCTTATTATATTAATAACTTATTTATTTATTTTAAAAATTATTTAAAATATTTTTTATTTTTATTTATTCAAAATTTGCATAATTTAAATTTTTATTTAGAATAAAAAAACTAAGTTTTATTTAGTATAAATTTTATATTAATAGAAATGATTTTACACAATAAATAAAACACAACATTTTTACTAAAAATACAATAAAATTTACTCTGTTTTTTAAAAAAACTATTGATTCCGTTTTAAATATTTTAATTTATGATTTATAATTAAATTAATTATTTATTTATTTTAATTTTAATGTATAATTATTTATAATATAATAGAACAAATTAATATATCTATACTTCCGGTACAATAACAAATTACATAAATTTTATTTTAATATGTCCACATTTCTTTATATTTAATAAATAAATATTAATTTTAAATATATGTAATAAATATAAATTAATTTAGTAACACATAATATTATACATATAGAATACACTTAATATTATTTATTTATATATTTTTTAATAAATAAATATTTTAATTTATATTTAAAATTTTATTCTTTATAAATTATTTTATGTTTATCATAAATAAATAAATTTTAAATCATGCTTTTATCTAAAAAAAAAATGCTAGTTCATTTTCATAAACCAAACAACACGCAACTATGCTGTTTAGATGAATAGTTTTTAAATTTGATGTTTAAATTTATTTGAAAATAATTTGTACGAAAAAAATATTTGTATGGAGAGTTTTGAAAAAAAAAAAACAATATAAACTAAATTAAATAATAAATAAAAATAAAAAATTTTTGGGATAAAAATCATACACTATATCAGTCATAAAAGAATAGATTCAAACTGTTTTGCACAAATTTTAATATGATATGTATTTTTTTTTTACTTTTTAACTTTTATAATAAAAAATAATATTCATATCGTCCCACCACATATATAATTCATGTTTTCTTTTTCATAAAAGATGACTTACATACTATTAATATAAATTAATTTAATTAAATTTTTAATTTTTTATTTATTTTACATTTCAGCTCAATTAACAAATATTTTTATTTATCTTTAAAGTTCTTTAATTTTTGTATTAAATTAATTTATAATAATAATAAATAAATATATTAAGTTAAAATTATTTAAATGCATATTTTACTTTTTAATTATTATATAAATAATCTCTACTATTTAAATAATCAAGACCTACTATTTAAATAACTGATTTATACTTTAAAAAAAAAAAAAACATTTGAAACAAGATCATCCATCTAGCGTTGGAAAAAAAGAAAAAAAAAAAAAAAAAGAAAGAAAAACAACCAAAAACGTGCTCGCAGCACGCTAATTTTGCTTTTACCAATCCTACGGAAACGTAACGCACAACAAATGCGGTGTGGTCGAAGCAAAGTCAATTCTGGGATTGATAAATCCACTCCGCACCAAATATACGTTGTTCGCCTACGGCGAATCGCCCCATCGTTAGGGTTCTGTCCCACCCTTCAAAAAGGATCGCTTGCTCGAAATTCACGCATATGTGAGCGGAAAGAGAAATGGGTTCGCGCGACAAGGATCAAATGACGCCGCACCAACCATTGCTGAGCAGCCTCGTCGTGCGTCCGACGGACGCCGGAGGAGGGGGAGGAGGCGGTGAATACGAACCTGGGGAGGTTCGTCGTGATCCGCCTCCGTACTCTCGCTCCGACCGGTATGATGGCCAGGGTATGCTTTTTTGTTTTTTGTTATTATTGTTGTTGAAATCGTTCGTCGTGTGATTAATTTATATATATATATATTTAAATTTTGGGTTCGATTTTGTTATGTATTTTATCGTAGGACAAATTTGAGAACTCATCCGTGGGTGTTGGTTATACTGTTTAAAATTAGGGTTTGATAGGGTTTGCTTTTCAATTATCTGATAAATTTATGCTTTGCCTCACGGCAAGCACACGTGCTAAGTCGATTTTGGAGATCGTTTCAGCCTATGCATCAAAGAAGCCGAATAATTTTGTGCGATAATTGTTTGCTCCTTATCTGTACGCATGAGTTGTATAGGTTCTGTGGATAAAGGAGATTGTATGATGATAAGAAAAAGGCTTGAGCAAAATGAAACCATATAGAGGTTGGGCTTTCCCTGAACTTGATGTAGGAAAGAAGCTCATCTTCTTTATGCAGTTGTTCATTGCAGTGCTGGTAGAATCATAAGGTGGTTGTCCAATATTAAGTATGACTATGCAATGTTTTTACTCTTGTTCCTTTTATAATGAAACTTTCAGCGAGAATTTAGTTAGCAATTGTGAGTTCTCCAATTTATCATGGCAACAGTTTGTAACTTCGTGACTTTACTGATTTATAATCCATTATTGCATGATCAACACCAATAAGCAGGATAGATAGATGAAAAGTGAAGAACCTTGCAATTTTATGTAAGGGGAATTGAGCCATGGTATTTTACTAACTTTGATTGCATGCTTGTAATTGATCAATGGGGGAAATAGGTGGATAATATATTTGAAGTGGTTATTTGTATGAAGAGCTTGCTATGAGATGCTGATGTGAGAATCTAATCTGTTTATGGCAACGTTAGTTTAGTTCCAGTTGCTACTTTTTCACCTCTATATTGAGAAAAACAATTAACTATGGCTGCCTGTAACTGAATGTTATCATTCCTAAGTTTGATATCATCATTGTTTTTTATCTGGTTTTCACTATTGTGCTAGGTGACCTATAAACCTGTTCTTTTCTTTGGGGTAATATATGCATATTATGTTTCTTTCAGAGTTGTGGATTTGTATTTATTGAACTCAATTCTCAGATTCTGATTGATGGGGCAGTGCTTGAAATAATAAAGGATTGTTTTACTTAAACCACTGTGTTTCCTTGTGCCCGCATAACTTCTGATTGTTGTGGAAGCATTTCATGCATTAGCTATTATATTGTTTGAAGAACTATACTTCTCTAAGTTATGAGCTCATAAGCAATGAAATTTGACTTACGGGTATACTTGTATCACATATTACAGCACTTTTATCATATGTTATATGTGATGTGATAAAAGCTTCAATATTACTACCTTAATTTACTTGTTATCATGAATGATTTCCTTGAAAGTGGGTCTTCACTTTTATTATATAGCCTGCTTCTCTGTGGTCTCCTCTTGCATACGAAGTAATGCCCTTATGGTCTGTTGAATGGTGAAACGAATTTTGCTGTTGTTTTCTACAGCTCTGAACATTGCCTGGTGCAAGAACTTGATCTTGAGGAAGGCATGTTGGAAATAAGTTGGTTATTGTTTTTGGGTTTTAAGATGGTATAGAGTTGGGATTATTCTTTGATGGGTATAAAACATTTATAATACTGATACGAATCATTGTCTATCAATGAGTTTATGCATGTAAAAAATGTCTGATGGTTTGGTTCAGCTGAATGTGCTGTGCATATGTTGTTGTGGTATCAAGAAACTGAAGGTCTGTATCAATTTAATTCATTTACTCTCTGAAGAGTGGTGGCTTGCCCATGAGAGCATGCTCCGGGTTTGTACTGAAGTTGGTAGGATCACTGTTAAGTCTGGATATCCTGTTGAAGATAATGGTGTGGGATGCATGGTTACCCAAAAGCTGGCTGTGACTAGCAGTGATTTAACATATAATGATTTTGAGGTTTTGTAAAGTTATCACCGAAAGGTTATTTAAGATGTGATTAGCTTTTAAGATTGTACAAGGTTGTGTAAGAGCATATCAAAACTTGCAGGTTTTGTGCCATTTTTTTTGGTCATTTGCGAATAAGGAATGGTAAGAAATGGCTGAAATAGGGGGTTGCATAGTTTGGATTCTCCAGGATAAATACGTGGTATTGCACAGATTCATTTGGAAAACATTCACTGGGGGTGTACTTGGCTTCCGATTGTGTATTCTGGATGTTGTGATTTGGACATTGTCAGTGATGCCAATTGAGTAAGAATCTCTGAGCTCTGAAGGCTTCTACATGCATTTGGAGTGGTCAGACGGGTTTGCATCTTGCAGGCTTGGTGCATTGCATGAGCATTGGGATGGTTATGTTATCGTAAGTGGTTATACTTGAGTTGAGCCTTCATAGGGGCAACCATTGTCTAGCATTGATGCTTGACGATGTATTGGCTGCTAACTAAAGATAGTGATAATATAGATGCTATTTTCAAAGATCTTGAACTCTGATTAGGGTGTGGGATAGAACAGCGTAGTGTGACCTTGCTGAATTTCCATTTTGGGTTATATATGATCTGGTTAGTTGAGAAGATATTTCAAGGCAGTGGTTGACTGGATTCTCTTGATTGTTTGTATTCGTGATGAAGGCACTTCAACAAAGGTTACTGTGTGTTGACATAATTTAAATTTCTCCTTGCCATTTCCCGGGTTGCAAACTTGGATTTATTGGAAACTGTTCCTGGTATCTTCTGCTTAGATGATGATGATGGGTTTTTATATCTTGGGCTTCACTGGCTTTTTTCAGGGTATAGAATACGTGCAGGTTCTGTTTCTCCTGTACGTCGTAGGGATGCACATCATCACTTTAGTCCAGATTTTGAACCATCTGATGGTGCATTGAGGAACCGTGGATTGGGAAATGGGAGAGAACCTGGCAGATATCGTGATTATTCACCGACTTATGGCCGTGGGAAGGATGGTGGCAGGTTTGCTGGTAGAGGTTTTGATCGGTCTGCACCTAGTCCTGGATCATTGAGAGGAGAGGGGCTGCGTCGAAATAACCCGAATGTGCAGCCTAGAGAAGGAGATTGGATTTGCTCTGATCCATTGTGAGTATTTGTTTTGTTCTCTTTTATTATTCTTCCACTCATTTGATTTTATCGATTTTGTGTCATCCTTGTGCCATTTATATGATCAAAACTTTTAATTAACACTGGATTATATTTATAATTTCCACTTTTCTGCACTTTGCTATGTTTTCATTGAGTCAGCGTAAAATATACTTTCTCACATTTTGGCTTTCGGTATGCTAATATTTTGGTGTATGTTTTTTCTATCGTGATTTCTCTTTGGCTTGTGGAAAATCTGCTTTTCTCACATGCACTTTTACACATGGCGGGATTGGTTAGTTACGTTTGCTTAGTGGAGCCTGATAACAATTTTTTCTTGCATTTGTGGCATTTCCTTGAAGGGTAAATGTACCAGTGCAACAAAAGTGCTGCAACAGTTTATGTAGTTTTGAGGATTTTAATTGTTTTCGTAGTTTTGGTTTTTTAATCCTCTTGCCAATACTATGACTTGAATCACAGATGCAAAAACTTGAATTTCGCAAGGCGAGAGTACTGTAACAACTGCACGAGGCCACGGTATGGTTCCCCTGGGAGCCCCAGGAGGGGGGGGTACCCTGGCCCTGCATTTCCTCCTGTGCGCCAGCGCCTTCCTCCTATTCCACTGGATCATTCTCCCAGAGACATTAGCGATGGCTACAGGTCACCTCCTCCTATTCCTCCACCTCGTGGCTGGCTCCGGGATGGTCCCAGAGACTTTAGGTCTCCTCCTGTACCAGTGGGAAGACACGAAGGGAAATTCCTCGACCCTTTTATTCGCAGTGATCGGCGACTTTATCCTGAAGACGACCCGAGGGATAGATACAGGTATGATAGAGCCATGGTTTCCGACTGGGACCATAGAGATCATCGTGCAAGGGACAGCTTGTTTAGTGAGAGGCAAGGGTTCGGGAGCGGGAGGGGGAGGGGGCGGAGGGCATTGTCCCCCTCATTGGCTGTCCCCCCTCGCGGCTGGTCTGCTCGTGTTAGAGATAGGAGTAGGAGCCGGAGTCGGAGTCGGTCTCCCATCAGACGCAGAGGTGGAGGTGGTGGGGGTGGTGGTGGGTACCTGAATAGGAGGCGGCGAGAAGACCGGCGCAGTGGCGGACATGATGAGTGATGCCGGAATTGTTCCGGTGGGTTAGTATATGCATCATGTCTGTAGCTGCTGTAAGAAATGGTTTCCTTCACTCCCTATTGCTATTGCTACTTATACTATTCTGTATTTTTTGCCTAAGTCTTTTCTTTCAACTGTATTTTTACTTTTACATTTTCATTTTTTTTTTAATGTGGAAATTGGAGTATTCTTTACAATGGGTAGATTCGCCTCGGTGGATTTGTATTGAATATGTTTATTGTCGTGTCGGATTTGAATTGAAAGCCTCAATTGTAATCCGATTCGTTTATTATCATGTCAAGTTCATGTATGTCCGTATATATAATCGGTTGAATTTTTTTCTCAAATCTAATTATTTTGTGTCACCTCTAAGTCAGATTTATGGTTTATGTTAAGATCTTCTATTGTTTGGGTTTAGAGTTTAGGGTCTTCTCTTCTCTTAGATCCCCAATCTCTGTTATAACAATACACGACTTGAAAAAGAATTTCAGTATATAACTATATATAGAAATATCCTTGACTGTGTTATAGGAACAGACTAAAAAGGTTTTAGTGACAAGTATTTGGATAATTGAGTTTAGTAGTTTTATAGTTGGGTAGATTTATATTTTAATTTTAAATAATAAAATGTGATATATGTTAAAACAATGGTAAAATATAAAACTTAAAATTGAATAATAATAATAATAATAATAATAATAATAATAATAATTCATTATTACAGGCCGGACAGACTCATCCCCGAACTTTTTATTTAAAATTCAAAAAATTATGAGTTTTCTTGGACGAACTCTTTAAACCTATCGTTCTATAAACTTACAGAATTGAATATAATTTAATTATACTTTTTATATATCTATATAAATAAATTACTTTTTTTTAAAATAAAAATATATCAATTAAATTATAAAAAATACAATAAAACTCCAACTAAACCCAATATTTTCCTTTTTAGGATCAAAGGGTGACGGCAGTTTGGTTCACGTAACAAAATTTTGTGAAGAAGGCAGGCGCCTGAAATCAACGGCTGTGAACTCATCACTGCTGCTTTTATGAATTTTGACCGTGCGATGAAAGCGTAAACAGCAGCCGTCGGATGAGATCCTTCCCGAAATCTAACCGTTGAAAATTTACGAAATTGAATTTCAAAAGCAAAGCTAGAGAGGGAGGACGACACTCTCTCAGAGCCCCCAACCCCTCTCTTTCGAAGGAAAAAAAAAAAAAAAACAAAAAAAATCATTCCTTTGCCTCTCCAACCATACACGTTCATCATACGCGTATATATATCTACGCGTATTCGAATTTATTTGCGCCTGTATGGATCCATTCTCGTTCGGATTGAGGCTCAATAGCGGCAGGATTATTGGGGTTTCTTTTGAATTGTTTGTGTTTGTTCGAATCTGAGCTCGTGTGAATAATTATTTACGGTGCGGAATTTGGAATTCGATTGTTTCTTTGGGCTGCGGACGCAAAATCCGAAGGCTTTCGGGTTGTTCTGGTGGATAAATCGTTGGATTTGAGTATTGGTGGCTATGGATTATTTCTGATTTTTTTTTTTTTTTTCAATTCAATTGGTGTGTTCCTCCTGTTTGTGGAAGTTTTTGGATTTTGGTTTTCTGTTGTCGCTTTGGTTTTGATTATTGAATGGAGCAAAGAGAGGGAGCGGATTTCCCTCCAAAAAAGCTACCGCCGCAGTCGGAAACTTCGTCGTCGACTCCAGCCGATTTTCCGGCGAGGAAGCTCGTGAGGCAGCTGGATTTTACTGGTCTTAGTGATGGCGCCACCGCATCGAGTGCGGAGCATCCACAGTCGGCAAATTCGAGCCAGCCGGCTCCTCGGCAGCCACAATTGGCGAAGTCGAGCCAGCCGCCGATGCCCGCTCACCTTCACCCGCCGCAGATGGTATTTATGACGACACAACAGCCACTGCAGCCGGCGGCTCCCCCCGCTCATCCTTCTTTGCGCCCAATTGCGTGAGTCTATTTTACATTCTTGATCAATACTGATTATTGTTTACTTGTAAAGGTTTGAAGCTCATTTGGAATACATTTCAGTTCGGAGAGCTGAAGATAAACGGAGTTTTGGCCGTTTCATTTTCTTTTCTTAATTTTGTTGTCAGTATCTTAGTTATTTTGTTCAATTTATATTATCCTTGATTCTTCCTGCTATTTTAGTGAGACGTAAGGTGTGTGTGTGGGAGGGGTGGTTCAAGAGCTCCCATGATCAGTTTGCTCTGAAAAGATTGGAAAATTTAGTATTAGAGAGTTAATAGTTTCGATTCGATCCCCACACTGTGGGCTGTGACAAGTGGAAATAGCATGGTAAGTTTGATATTATAATGTGTAATTTTGGGAAGTTTTGACGTATCTTTATGCATGTTGGAAGAGTTCCTGTGGATTTGGATTTAAAGTTTATATTTTTCTTTCTTTTGCACTTAGTTGAAGCATGCCTACATGCCTTGTCATCTGATTGGATGACGACCTTTTATCCTTTTTTGGATAGTTTTTGGCCTATTTGGAAAAAGTTATGTGCTATTGGATAATCCTAGTGAGGCTTTTCATATATTCTGGCTGTTTGCTTGATTGTTTGACGCAAGTATAGAGGACGTATACATGTTCTTCTATTAGATAGATCTTGGATGGATATGAGCCATTTGGGAAACATGAATGTTAGATTGTGGTGCTGGAATTTTTTCCATATGGTTCTTGGTGTTTATTTAATTGCTTGACGCGATTGTATGCGTTAATCCATTTTATTTTGGGTATTTTTTGGGGACCAGTACTCTGCTCAATGCATTATTTCTGATAATTGTGACATTATTTCCTTTTTGTTTTTTACATATTACATCATCGCTGCTTTCTCTGCCTTACATGTATTTCATATCTCGCATTGTATCGGATGATTGTCAATGTTTTTTATGGTTCTCTTCAATTTTTGAGAAGCAAATATAACATCTCTCTCTGAGGTTGATGCCTGGAATTTGGCCTTGTATTCTATGAGTGTATATTTGATCATACATTCTCCTGATTACATTATTGTTTAGAATTGCAGTTCTCATGATTTTTGTTTTAAATGAATTTCCTATCTCAGAAAACCTGAATCCCCAAGAGCAAGGTCGAGACAGAATGTGAATGACGTAAAAGATTGTACGCCAAAGAAGCCAAAACAGTGTAATTGCAAGCATTCACGATGCTTGAAGTTGTAAGTAACTGCTGCTTTTTGTTTATGCTTCATTGAAAATGGCTGGCTTCTCAAAATCCATTTCACGTTCATCCCTCTGTGATCTTTATCAACAATTTTTCTGAAGCTCAAGCAACTGTATAAAAATAAATTTGGAGTCTCAAAGATTGTAAATAAGATTATTACTCTTAGTGTATTGAATTTGCCAGTATTAACTTTGTATCTTTAAGTCCTTTTCCTTTGCTTACTCATGTTTTCTTACTTTTAAAAGGGGAACAACTTTTAGATCCTTCTGCTTTTTTCCACAGCTCTTCCATTTCTACTCCAATCAACTATACCATGTTTTTATATATTGAAAATTTTATTAGATACTTTCATTTGGCTAGTGGATAGGAAAAAACACAATCTTAGAGATCTTTACACTGCATGGCGGCATATCTAATTGGCTATGTATCACTTTTATCAATCTTATGTCAGATATTGTGAATGTTTTGCATCGGGAACCTATTGTGATGGTTGCAACTGTGCAAATTGTCATAACAATGTTGAAAATGAAGCTGCCAGACGTGAAGCAGTTGAGGCGACTCTGGAGCGCAATCCAAATGCTTTCAGGCCAAAAATTGCTAGTAGTCCTTATGGACCCCGAGATAGAAGGGTACACTCAAAACTCATGCACCATCTAATTAAAATGCATTTTCATATATAAATCATTGGACTTGAAGTAGTCATTATATCCTATCATGTCTTCACCGTTTCTAGTATGTTATATTTAATCCACTTTATTAGATTTGCTTGTATGGAATCTCTTCAACTATCATTATATTTTTTATTTATGGTGCTGTCTTTAGTTCTCAGAAAGTTTAATTTACATCATATAGTAGAGCATGTTTGAAACTTTTTTGCTTCAACCAGCGTACTAATTTGTGTTTACTGTCGTTACATTTATTTCCAGATTATATGATAGTTGTCTTTTCCAATTTACTTGTGAAAGACATGTTCGTTGAAGTTGAATCCTGTGGTTAGTATAAGCTCGTGGTTAGCATGTCATTTCCATTTATTTGTGTATGCAAGAATCTGAATTCTCTCACCAATACTTGGTCTATATACATGTTTATGAAATTATATCTCCTGGGAGTGTTCTCAACAACTCCTCTCAAAATGAATGAGTTGCAACATTTTTTCTGTTTGAATAAGCGACTAGTGTGTTTCATAAAATATGCTAGTGTGTTTCATAAAATATGCAGGAAGAGATGGGCGAAATATTGGTTTCAGGAAAGCATAACAAAGGATGTCACTGTAAGAAATCTGGGTGTCTCAAGAAGTACTGTGAATGCTTCCAAGCAAATATTCTTTGCTCCGAAAATTGCAAATGCATGGACTGCAAAAATTACGAAGGAAGTGAAGAGAGACAAGCTCTCTTCCATGGAGATCATGCCAATAACATGATGCATATCCAGCAGGCAG
Source organism: Andrographis paniculata (assembly GCF_009805555.1). Lineage (NCBI taxonomy): Eukaryota > Viridiplantae > Streptophyta > Magnoliopsida > Lamiales > Acanthaceae > Andrographis > Andrographis paniculata. The sequence goes on from NW_026137605.1 coordinate 299,466, forward strand.
CCAATGCTGCAATTACAGGTGCAATTGGATCTTCTGGTTTTGGTTCACCCCAAGTGGGCAAAAAACGGAAGGGTCAAGATCTTTTCTTTGGATCAACAACAAAAGACCCCGCACACAGGCTTGAACCGTTGCAACAGGTAAATTCATTCATATTTGTAAAATTGGTGAAACGTGAAACTTCATCCATTCGATGGCTCTCTGATATGCTTTATTGCCCTAACAACAGGCTAACCAGATAAAGGCTTCTGTATCTTCCTCTCCCTTCTCTCCAGTTCCTTGTGCTCACCCTGGCAATGCATCGGTATTAAGTCCATCCAAATATAGATATAGGTACAGACTACAAACACACCTTTTCTTCGAAGATTCACCTGTCACCATTTTTATCACGCAGTACTAATTTGATACCTTGCATTTAAAGGTCCCTCTTAGCTGACATCATTCAGCCCCAGGATTTGAAAGAGCTGTGCTCAGTTCTTGTTGTGTATTCGGCAGAAGCTGCGAAGATGTTTGAAGGTAAACTCGGCTTTGAAAGTTCTTGCTTGGTAATTAGCTTTATTAAATGTACTTGCTCCTACGACGCTACACATTAATGGAAGTCAGGACTCAGAATTAAGGGAAAATGTCCACTTTTAGAAATCATTTTATTGAGATTTTCTTGTGATGCTTTTGCTTTTCCCTAATTCATTATTCAAATCTCCTGTTTTTATTTCTTCAGGCAGAGGTGCAACAGACAAGCAAACAGAAGCTTCCGGAGAAACCTCAATGGGTTCGTCAATTCAAGACCAGCAACATTCTGCAGCCGAGGAAGCTCCGACCAATGATCATTCATCTGAAAAGTTGGATGAGAAGGCCAAGCCCGAGTCTGCTTCTGATGGAGCTGACACATCGAAAGGGCCAATATCTCCCAGCACATTAGCTCTACTCTGCGATGAAGGAGCCACAATGTTCAGTACTGTTGACTCCTCCAATGGGTTGGTGGCCCATAACAACTCAAATTCTCAGTCGTCGGATGAACAAGGGCCCAGCGAGGTCTACGCTGAGCAGGAAAGAATCGTTTTAACAAAGTTCCGAGATTGCCTCAACAAGCTCATCACATTAGGAGAAATAAAAGGCAAGTTCCATCTTCTTCCCTAGTTTGCATATTCTCCCTCGTAGCTTAAAAATTATTTAACATTTCATTAAATTTTAAAATATTGTACAAAATCATCAAACGTTAATGGATTGGTGGGTGCTATTGTTATGCGAGCACTACAGTTTGGTGATTATGTGCAATATGTTTTAAAATACAAGGGAATATTACCTAGTTGGTGCAAACGATTTAAAATACATAAGCAATTTTATTCATATAAATAAAATAGGTAAAATTGTTCATAACTCTCATTAGTTTTGAAATTCAGCTTCAAATTTCCCAGTATTTTAAAAATTGCATAGCTTCCTTTATACTTTAAAAAACGTTGCATAAACCCCACCATCATAAAACATTCATTGTGTGATGAGAATAGAGTTCCATACAACATTTTTTTAAAGCATAAGGAAGCGCCATGCAATTTTTAAAATAAAGTGGAGATTTACGCTAAGTTTCGAAACCACAATGGAGTTTCATGCAGTATTTTTTAAAGTATAAGGGGGCGTTATGCAATTTTTAAAGTAAAAAGAGAATTTACGCTGAGTTTCAAAACCGCTGAATTTCAAAACCATAAAGAAGTTATAGAAAATTTTGCCAATAAAATATAAAAAATCTGCCGACACATACACAGTATCAGTATTTTAAGATATTGCCATTCTTACATAATAGAACTTTTCTAGACATCTTGGTATCGATTTTGCAGGTCCATCCGCTTCGCCAATTTCTGGCCATTGAACTTTAAACATTAGGCTTTTAAAATTATTTGTTCCAATTCTTTTTATGTTACCGGCAGCTGATCCATTGCTTCTGCCCTATAGAAACAAAGTATTCGTCATTGGCGCGAACACAGTCAGGAAACAACGATAAAGATCCTACAAGTAGCAGCGCCACTTCTAACACAACTAGGAATCAACAGTCGGCAGGCAACGGTCGAATTTCGATTCCTTCAGAGAGCAGCAGTCTAACAGTAACACCCCATCAGAAAATAAAAAGCGCCGAAAATGGTGATGTAAAAATAGCAGCAACACCAGAAGGTCAGTTGTAAAATCTGAGCTTTGGAGTAGAAATTTTTCTACTAATTATATATATACATATCTGCAGCTGCCTGTAACATTCAGGCTATTATTATTATTATTTAGATTTTGCCTACGGTAAATATAGAACGCCATTCTTAGAAGTACTGACATATATATATATATATATATTTATATTTATTTTACATATGAATCTAATTATAATTCATACATTTGGTAGCTTATGCATTTAAAGTATAAATACACCAGTTTCCTTGCTCTGTTTTTTTTGTTTTGTTTTGTTTTTTTTTTTTTTCCCGTGTATTCATCAAACTTTTTGGGTGTGTCTGTAGTATAATATAAAATAATGATAATAATAATTGTTTGATGTGATATTTTTTTTTAAAAAAAAAAAGAATTTGAATAGTAAATATATACGGTAAAACCTACGAAAGAATACAATATGTATTTTTGGTTTAATATAGGAGTTGGTATCAAAGTTGTCAAACAATTAGTGAGATTAGCACGAGAGAAGAGATCAAAAGCATATTTGGCATAAAATATATAATATCCATCCGAATTATCATAAGTATCAAGACCCAAAAAAAATATAAAATGATCAAAACTTTTCATATCAAAATGTTGTTAAAGGTAGTTTTATAAATCATTAATATAGAGAAGAAAAATTAAAAGTTCAGAATACTTCCGACCAATAATCAGAATAGAGTATTATTTTGCAACTGAGCATTGGAGTCCATCTAATACCCTCGATCACAAATCCAATCCCTACACCACGAGATATCCCTTACGGGACTTGTTGTTTGCATCAATTGTTCCATTAGATAGTGGGTTGAGTTGAGTTTTGTTAATTTTCCAACTCGTAGTCATATATAGGAAGCGGAATAAAAGTTTAAATAAATAAATAAATGTTAGACTTGTCACAAAAGCAACGCATGTCTTCTACTAATAACAAATCAAATATGAACCACAAAATTGAGCTAGAGGACCACATTACTACTACTAGTACTAATTCTTATAACATTAATTAATAGTGCATATAAATAAATGTGGACAGTGACTGTTGAACAAACAAATTTAGTCATTAAGCATGTTGCCCATTACTAAATAAATAAAACCAATGAAATCAAATCGTCCTTCTTTTGTTCATTTGTCAAACCCTAAAAAAGCATGCTCACATGAAATTCATTTATTTTAAATTATTATTAACATTAAAGTAAGTGTAAATCACTCCTTGACCATTTCTTTTATAAATATTTTGATTTTCAGACAAGTATAATTTAAGATTGTTGAAAATAATGGGAGATGAATGATAAGGTTTGTTAGGATAAATAAAAAATAATAATTATAAATTAATTATTACTTTTTTCATCCTATAATACATTATATTTTTTATTTTAGTTTGTTCTTTTTTATTTGATATTTTTTTATATTCAATAAAATTTATTAATTTAAAACATAATTAATAAATATAAATCAAGTTAGTTACTTCGAAACATATTATATTATATTATATATTATGCAAATCCACTAAAATCATTTCATTTTTATCAATCTTTTTAATAAATAAATATTTTATCTCAAATCAAATGAATTATTGATTCGAAATAGAAAAAAAATATTTATTATTACAAATAAATAATTTTTTTATTATAAATAAATATATATAAAATTAACTGATATAAAATAATACTCCCTCCTATTTTTTTATTTGAAATGTGTAATAACTATTGTCCTATATTTTTTTAAACGCAAAATTTATTTTTTTACTGTTCATTCATTTATTACTTTTAATCTCTATATTATTATAATAAAAGATATTTTAGGACAATATAAAATAAATTGAGGGAATATAATATCCCGTGCAACACAGATGAAGTATCTGTCCACTTTTAACTTATCTATTTTGCTATTATTTAAAAAGAAAAATATTTTTATATTTTACAATATAATATTAAAAAGTAAATATTTTTTTATTATATTATTAAATATAAAATACTAATATTCTAAAATTTATTAAAAAAAAAACGATTACAAAAGAAGTACTATAATTCAGTTTACGGCCATATATATTCCGGTCATCTGAACTTGCAGTTATTAGTTATATACATCTTTTTGATGCGTCACCGCAACTTTCACAGATGTACCTCTGTGTATAAAGTAACCGTTAAAATCTGTGTCGCTCGAAATGACTGTAATAACCTTAACTCATTAACTTTGTAATTTTATTTTTATTTTTAATTTTATTTTTTGTTTAACCTTGTAAATGGTAATCAGACAGTCTTTAGACTTTGGCGGTGTCGGGTTGTGGAGGAGATGGAGCCAACGGTAAAATCCGCCCGCCCCCGGATTCCCTTTGCCCCTCGCCCACGTTTTCACCACCGCCCCACGCTGATACTCACCTCTCTCTCTCTCTCTCTCTATATATATATATATATATGAAAGAGGCACGAACGATCACTGTCCCTCTCACTGCCGTACCTTGCCGATCTGAAGAATGTCGGATTCCGTCTTCGCCGCCGTCGCTCAGGCTCCCGAAGATTCTATTTTAGGGGTAACATGATCCTCCAAATTTGTTCTTCAATTTCTGTGTACTTCGTGTTAGCGGTTACTTTTCTGTTTATGAGTTCATGTGCTTTTAGAGAATTGATTCCCTTCCCCATGAGTATTGGATTGATTATCGTATGAACGACGACGATCGTAGGATAGATTTGATTCTTCGTTTCCATATTTTCTTTAAAAAAAATTCTGATGAACACGGATCGATCTCGGATCGTGTATAAAACCAGGTCACGGTTGCTTATAACAAAGATCAGAGCCCTAACAAGCTGAATTTGGGCGTTGGTGCTTATCGAACGGAGGTATGTTCTTCGTTCGATCCTTTCCTTTCCTTTCTTGAGTGTGATTCAAAGTACGATTATATGCAGAAGAAGACTTACAATTTTTTTGTACAGGAAGGGAAACCTCTTGTCTTGAATGTAGTGCGGAAGGCAGAGCAGCTGCTTGTTAATGATACGTATGCTTGTTTTCTGATTCTTATGTCAATCTGAATAGTGTAATCGTCATCTTCTTCTACAATTACCATATTTTGTTGTTATGCAGTTCTCGTGTGAAAGAGTATCTTCCAATCACTGGCTTGGCAGATTTCAACAAGCTGAGTGCCAAGCTCATCCTCGGAGGCACCAGGTACTGAAAACCAGTATGTGTAATCTAAATTGCTTCAATTATATGGAATTAAGCTATTTATGTTAAAATACAATACATAAACTAACAATATTCTACACATTAGCTATATATATCAATATAGTATAACCTGTGAAACATGTAATTTGAAAACATCTTGCTGTCTGGTACTTGTCATGAGATCAATGATAATGTATAGTGTATAAACTATTGTTAAGTGTTTTATTAATTATTTGACCCAGGCAAGGCAGATAACACAGTTTTATATAGCACAATATTATGCTCCTCCATATAAAAGTATGTGGTGTGCAATTTATATATTGTATTGTGTTGTATATGTATATCTATTGTGCTGAAAACAATAATATAATGTGCTGTATATTAATTATTATCGGCTGTTCAAATATGTGCTGCATATTGTATTATACTGTTAGAATATATACTTACTATCATATGTTGTAATTTATGCGACGTCTGCCCTATACTAATTGGCAAACCATAGCTTATTTGAAAACATAAGCCGTCTGTCAGTTTTTCAGGTGATGATTGGGAAACTATAACTGGTCCCATTTCTATGATATATAACTGATTTGTGAAATGGAATTTCAGGAATTCTCAACAGTTTTTGTGAAATTCATCTTTCTATTTTAGAGGTTTTTAGCATTTGTTGCACCCTATTACTTTAATTTTGATCTGATTGAGTTACGACCTTTTCGAATCTGGATTCAGCCCGGCCATTCAGGAGAGTAGAGTGGCGACTAATTTCAGGAATTCTCAACAGTTTTTGTGAAATTCATCTTTCTATGTTAGAGGTTTCTAGCATTTGTTGCACCCTATTGCTTTAATTTTGATCTGATTGAGTTACGACCTTTTCGAATCTGGATTCAGCCCGGCCATTCAGGAGAGTAGAGTGGCGACTGTGCAGTGTTTATCCGGGACAGGTTCATTAAGGGTTGGAGCCGAATTTCTTGCCCAACATTATCCTGTTGTAAGTACCCTTTTGTCTCCTTCACTACATTGGTTGTCATGAAACCTTTTGCAATGTTGATTGAATATTGCTTCTATTGGCAGAAAACTATACTCATTCCGGTGCCGACGTGGGGGAATCACCCAAAGGTTTTCAATGCAGCAGGACTGTCCGTGCAGACTTATCGGTATTATGATCCAAGCACAAGAGGCTTGGATTTCTCAGGTTTTATACTCTGATCTGCTATGTGAACTCTTCTCTATCGGATTAATTCATGGTGTGTAGGAATTCATTTCGACTGAATATGTTAATATTGTTAAATTTGGAAATACATCGTTAACTACATATTATTTAATTTTTCTACACGAACCTCTTGTTCTATACCATGTTGAATGACCGTCTTCACTTCAGAGTTTAATGAATATGATGTTGGTTTGAAGGTAGTATGGTGAAATGTGTCAGCAGCACATTTTTTCTGAATGTTTTTGTGCTTTGAATTCTGTTCCGTGACAATGATTCCGTGCACAGGACTGTTGGAAGATCTCGGGAATGCACCGTCAAGAGCAATAGTTCTTTTCCATGCATGTGCTCATAACCCAACGGGAGTCGACCCGACTTCTGATCAGTGGGAGCAAATTAGGCAGCTGGTGCGATCGAAAAGGTTGCTTCCGTTTTTCGATAGCGCTTATCAGGTAGGCTCCAATGTTTTTCGACTGGACCAACGGTGTTTTTTTCGTTGAATCGAAACCTTTGCGTTAGTATTTTTTTTTTTTTGTTCGTTGAATCGAAACCTTTCCAACCGAACCATACATTCATGTGTTAGGGCTTTGCTAGTGGGAGCCTTGACGCTGATGCAGGGTCTGTCCGGGCATTTGTTGCTGACGGGGGCGAATGTCTTGCAGCACAGAGTTATGCTAAAAACATGGGAATGTATGGCGAGAGAGTTGGCGCACTTAGCATCGTGAGTCTCTTCAATTTCTATTGTAAATACATTGCCCGTAGTTGTTTTGTTACATCACATTGCTAGCTCCAATGATGTCTGTAGATAGCCATTCTTGAGTAATAAGTGCATTTTTGTGCCGGTTAATGAGTTGCTTCGGTTTTTGTCTACTCCCTCGAACATCATTGGAGCTAACTTTGATATGCAGGTATGCAGAAGTGCCGAAATTGCCAAAAGGGTCGAAAGCCAACTAAAACTGGTCATCAGGCCAATGTATTCGAATCCACCCATTCATGGAGCTTCTATTGTCGCCACCATACTCAAGGATGGGTACATATCTTTTTCGAACCTTATGAAGCAAATCCTTCCCTATACAATAAACTGATAACCGTTACCCTGTCGATGCTTGGGATTCCATGTCTAGGGAACTTTACAACGAATGGACAGTTGAGCTCAAAGCCATGGCCGATAGGATCATCAGCATGCGCCAGCAACTTTTCGATGCTCTAAAAGCTAAAGGTAAGATAAGATACTTCCGGCTTTCTCAACATATTTGCAACAACACTAATCTCCCCTAATAGCATAGCTTTCTAACTTTTGAAGGAACCGCGGGGGACTGGAGTCACATTATAAAGCAGATAGGGATGTTCACGTTCACCGGGCTGAATGCGGACCAAGTGGCCTTCATGACTAAGGAATACCACATCTACATGACATTTGACGGGTAACAACGAAAACTTAATCCTCATATCTTAATAAAGACATCACGGCGCTACTCTAGTTAACATTTTCTTTCCTTGCGATTGATTTGTTTGCAGGAGGATCAGCATGGCGGGGCTGAGTTCGAAAACAGTTCCGCATCTTGTAGAAGCCATACATGCTGCCGTTACAACCATTGGTGCATAGATCGCCGGAGGCGCTTTCTCAATAGATCAATTTTAAGCAGGTAAATTTTTTTCACCAGGGATATTAATATTGTTGTTGAATAAAGCAGAAGTTTGATTTTAGAGGGATGGATATGTATGTACCCTTAAAATTTTCTGCTTGAGAGGTTACTATAAAGTGTTTCTAAATTGACTATGAGTTCTTTATTTTAGAACTGTTTCTGGTAGCATATGCACATTGCACACACATGTATAGGGTAAGGACTCGAATAGAAGGAACTTATTCTTTGACATGAAAATTAAGCCGTACATGCGTCGAAGAATAGATTATAAGATTTGGTTGATAGTCACGTACCATAGATTATATCTCTGACAACGGAACGAAAGTCGCGAATCGAAGGATCATGGAACACCAGAGGCAGAGGCAGGCCTGAAAGTGATAGACATGAATTAGAATTAAGGATTGGAGGAAAGAAAGAGATGATTATATATGATTGACCTGAAATCGAAAATGGCCGGAGGAGGAGGAGGGAGAGGAAGGTAGAGACGAAGCCTTTTGCAGGTGGAGGAGCGAGCGGCGCCGGAGCACCAAGGAAAGGTGTTTATGGAGGTAACAAAACTCTGTTTGGTTTTAAGGATCGGGCGATGGTTGTGGTTGTGGTGCCATGTCCGATAGATAATCCTCCTTGGGGTTGATTTTATCCTCATCTAGACGCTCTATCATTGTCAAGGCATCCGGAGGAGGAGGAGCCTTTTCAGCCTCCATTTCGCGTATCATCGCGACTACATCTTCTTGGAATTTCTTAGCCTCGCACCGTGTGATCGACAATCCTGACAGAAGAGTTAAATGATCATCTCATTTAAAAGCAAGCTCTGATACAGGCGCGTGTCTGACTTGGGTTCAAATGTGTTTTTTGGTTGCATATGTTATGATGGGGCTTCTCAAACCACTACCTACTACTACTACTACTACCTGTTGGCTCATTCTCAAGATCCGAGCTCGGGGTCTCGTCGCCCGAGCGCTGATGCTCCTCAAGACTTGGGCTGGGGCAGCTGCTCACAGTTGGTGATGGCATGGTGTCCACAACTTCAACCTCCTCCTCTTCCCTTTCTTCTTTACAATCTTTCGGTGGATTCCGAACCACCGAGTCGGCGTACAGCACATCTTCTATGCGCGACATTACCGTTGCCGCCAACGTTTCCAGCACCCGCGAATAGCTCTCCAGCACGGCCAACCCCACGTCCTGAGAAATCATATGCAGAATTAACGAACAAAATGGTGGAATTGAATTGAATCGAGAGATGTATGTAGTACTTTGTTGTGTTGGATTTTGCTTATGTCGAGAGAGGATTGAGGTAACCCAGGGAATTGGTGTTTCAACATGACTAATGTTGTCTCTGCTCGTTCTTCGAACAGCTCGCGCTTCTCAGGGCTTAAAGCTAATCCCCACGAGGCTAATAAGTCCTTGTGGTAGTTGTGAAGCTTCCTCTTCCATATCACAATGCATGCCTCGATTCTGTTTTTGAGATCAAGTACCTTTCGCTCTGCGCTCAAATCCATGGAGGTCAGGAACTGCTGAGGATCAAAGATCTCATCTGTAATGCTCCTGTATATCGACTCTCCGAGGCTTGATTTACCATTCTGCAACAAATTCACGCACAAGTTTAGGCAAAAGATGGAGGAATTAGCTGAGGAGTTGATTGGATGCGAGAATTTACCCTGGGAAGAGTTTCGATGTAGCTTTCGGGAATCTCCATGTCCACGAGGATTTGTGCGTTTATTGCCATGGATGCTTTTTGAACTTGGATGACTGATTCTTTCTGTTGCTGCAGGAACTGCCGTGCTTCTTCTGAGAGTCCGTTTGGTGGAACCTTAATAGTTGGAAGCCACCACTTGTCGTCGTCCTTCTGCACTCCTTTTTCAGAGTCATCCGCATGTCGAGATACGTACCAGAATTCCTGCTTGCTTGAGAAGTTATCGAGCGTTTCCTGCGGAGTAAGTATCATTCAATCACAAGTAATTAATTGATGAAGTGAAGTGGAACTGGTTCAGCTAGCTCGGGATTTTGATTAACGCGTACGAGTAGCATTGCATCGAGCTTGCGTAATGCAGGAATGTTCATCAGAAGATCTCTCCTCTGCTGCTTCATCATCACCTGTAAAAGATTCGAAACCAAAACAGGAATTTCAATGCGGTTCATCAACGAAATAATGAAGAACAAAATCAATCATATTCGTGAGCTGGTTTTGTTTTTGCCTCAATTTCTGATCCGTCCTTTGTTTTCTGCTGCACAGGAACCAATTCTACCATGAAATCGGTGACTGATAGAAGCCAGTCGATTTCCTTCTTCCATCTCGCCTTCCGATCCTCCGACATCGGCTCTAGCTTCGATTGTTCTCCGAAAACCGATGCTGCACAGTTTCAACAAACAAACAAAGGATCCGATCAGAAAGCCGAGCAACGATTTATCACAGAAATGAGGCATTAGCTATTGCATCTCGATTATCCTCACCAGCAAGGTTAGTGATGGCGTTCGATAGGGCTAAAGCGGAGGAAACACCTTTCCCGCCACCAGACATGTCCTCTCCCAACAATAGCTTCGCAAACCGTTCCCTCATCATCTCCACATCTGCAAACGCTACTGAAAAATCCACATAGTAAACCATCATCAGCCTAGCTCGCAACAGAAGCTCTCTCTCACACATAAATAATATATATATATATATATATAGAGAACGCCACCATGTCCATAACCATATATACCTGAAGAATGTTTGTTGGCCCTGGGGCTGGCAGAATTATTCCCGGACTGACTCCCATCGTCACTCAACAACTCGGCAGAATCTGCGTCCGTAAGCCTAACCTGCTTCTGCTCGTCCAACATTTTGCCGCGCCGTAGAATTTCTCTCTCGTTGCAAAATTCCGCAATCCGTCAAGGCGAAAAGTGAAACCTCCGCATGAGATGGAGCAAAAAACAGAGCTCTATCGCCATCACTGATTCCTTCCAAAGAAAAACAAAATAATCGGAGATCCTACCGTAGCTGCAAGCAAGCAGACGACGAGGAAAGGAAGGAGGAGGAAGACGTTGCGACGACGAGAGAGAGAACGAAGAAAGAAGCGAAAGGGGAATGAATGGCTGCATTGCGCAACGCTGGCGAGAAACCCGCAAAGGCATCAATGCTCACAGAGGCGGATTCAAGTAAAATTTTATCACACAAAAGATATTATTTATAATTAAATAATTGTACCATCACTTAAAAAAAATAAAATAAAATAAAAATAAAAATAAAAATAAAAAAAATTAAGTATTCTAATTTAAAATTTAAATATCATTATTATCCAAATATCTAAATAATTAAAATTCAATCTAATAAAAAAAAAAATTTATATTTTAAATATATATAATAGTATTATAATATTATTATTTTTTTATATATAAGTAATTTATTTTTATTAATATTACCTCTAATTCTCAACAGGCCAAACTATCCCTGCGTATTTCATAAATACATACATACATACGCCTACGGCTCTATTTATACAATCAAAATTCAAACAACAAATTAAACAATCAAAGAACTACAAATTTAAATACTTCTCCCTTCTATAAAATTATCTTAAAATTTTGGATACGCAGATTAATTAAAAATGTTACTTTAATAATATTTATGTACTTTTATAGTAATATAGTTTTTAAATTAAAATAGAATATATATATATATATATGTAAAAAATATTCGATGTTCATAATTGACATTTATATAAATAAATGAAAATTATTGGATATAATTTTAAAAATAATTATATATTTTTTCACTTAAATATGAGCACATTTTGATAGACTAAATTAGTAAAGTAAACAAACTTGTATAATGATAGGAGTATTAATAAATAAATAAATCAAAGAAATAACGTAGAGTGAAAATATTATAAAAAATTTAATATATTAAAGTAAAAAAAAAATAATAATAATGGTAAAATTATTATTATTATTATTATTATGTATTAAGATATGAAATCAAATTATAGATGATAAAGTATTCTACTGTGTTCAGACCCAATCCTGACCGGCTCCGCTCTGTTTGGAGTGCCGGACCGGATCGGGCAGGCCTAGATGGCTGCTTAATGGGCCCATTTTAAATTGAACCAGCCCAATTCTGGATATTTCTTGGGCTCAATTGACCCATTTTGAGAGAGATGGCCAGCCCGAACATACCCATTTGAGACCCGGCCCATTAATTAATTTTTATATTTATTTTTATTAGTAAATTATATTAATAAAAATTATAATAAATAATATATTATTTAACAATATGCATACAGCACAGATTATATACTAATATATATATATATGATAATAAAAATACTAAGGGTGTCTTTGTACGTTGATTTGAATTTTTAAATAGTAAAAAATTTATATTTAAATAATTATTTAATATGTTATAAATAGAAGTTAATGTAATATTTTGAATGTAAAATAATATTTAAAAAAATAATATAAAAAATATATTTAATATAATATTTTTAAAAAAAAAATAGTAAAAATATCTAGTAAAACCACGTATCAACACAACCTATATATATATATATATTTTATATGAATGACGCTTTTATTAGATGACATGGTAAATGGCACATGAGTCCAAAATTCTGAACCGAAGGAAGGATTAGGAAGCGCCAGTGAGTGTCTTGGGCAGCAGTTGGCACCCACGTGCTGCTATTTGCCGGCACGTGCTTGTAGGGCCCACATAAAACGTTGACGGTGGGGACCCAACTGCCGCTCTAAAATATCTAATCTGATCGGACGGCCCACCACCAACGCTTTTTTTTTGTTCCATGTGGAGAACTCCCATCCCCTCCTTGGGCGAGGTTTGTTTCTACTTTTTTTCATCACCTAAAAATAAGTTTATTTGATTTGAATATAAAATTTAATATAGTATATATTTTTATTAATAAAAATATATATATATATATATATAAAATAAGTAGTAGTTAAAAATGGCGAAAAGTACTATTGCTTTTTTGTTAAAAATGAAATGAACTTATTTTTGCATAAGACAAATAAAAATATATGATATGACTGAGAAAGTAATTTTTATATTAAATTTAATATTTACATATGCTTTTTCTAAAAATATATATATTTTTATATTATATTAAAATAAAAATTATATTCAAAATAATATATATTTATATTATCTCAAATACTTGTTACAATTCAATTTTTAAAATCAACTTTTAAATGTACAACCAAACAAAGTGGTTAACAAATTCGCTCCGACACGCCCATGTTACTAACCTTCCCCACATTAGAAAAAACAAAATAAAATAAAATGTTCGGATAGATTTTAAACTTATTCTGAATTTTGGGGTTATTTTTTATTTAAATTATTTACACTGTGATTAATATAATATTCCCTCCGTCTCAATTCAATGGAACTTTTTGAATTTTTTTAGTAGATTAAAAAATATTAATATTTTATTGATTAGTAAAAATGTATAAGTATTTTTTACATTTTTGTTCTTTAATTTTATGTATAATTGTATGCTTACTAATATATTTATAATTTAAATAAAAATTAAAAATATTCTGGTATTAGTATATGAACATAACAACAAAATGATAAAGAGAATACTTTGAATTGAGACGAGATAATAATATTAAACAAATTTTTAGATATAATAAATATATATTATAAAGTATTTTCAAAGCTATGTTTTGATAAATAAATAAAAAATGTATTTTTTCTTTATAAATAATAAAAATTTATAAGTATATATACATATAATTATTATTTAATTAAAGAATATGTAAATTCTATTTCTTCTATCAAAAATATTTTTCACATTCAAAATTCAAATACAAATTTTTTTCAAAAAATATTTTCATAAAAAATTGAATAGATTAATTTATTTAAAATAAATATATAAATATTAAATTATAAATAAATCCTTTAAGAAAAAATATTAAAATATAGGTTAGATATATTAAGAGCATATTCCAAAGATAATACCCGCATAGTCAAACGGACAAACAGACTTATGTTCACAAAATAAATAAATATATAAATAAACAAATCCAATTATATTGACATAAAGCGTACTCCAGCTGGTTTTCCACTTTCTTTCTAGAAACCCAAAAAAACAATAAAAAATATCCCACATTCATTCTTTTAAAATAATACTCCATAATTGGGTGTGTTCGTTTCATCGTTTGTGGAATTTGAATATGACTTTAATGTTGAATAATTAAAATTAAAATTAAATAATCTATCATATTTTATTAAAAAATTAAATATAAATATTTATTTTGATGGTAGAGAAAATTATTATTACTAATCTTTCTGTTTATAAAATATATGTTCATTTGTAATATTTTTTCGTTTCAATTCAATACGTCTTTTGAGTTTATAGGAAATTCCAAAAATAATAATATTTTATTAATTAATAAAAATATGTAAAAAAATTTAATATTTTTGTCTTGTTTTTTACTTTTTTTTTTTTTTTTTGAAAAATAAAAAATGATATTTTAAAGTGTGAGACAATTGGATGTACTCCCTTTCTCTATTAAAATTAGTTCATTTGGGCCCGACACTAAAATTAAAAAAAATGAATATTTTATTAAAAATGTGACAGATAGTTGAAGGTATTTTTAAAAATTTAGTTAATAAGTAAAGTAAACGAAAATAGAGAGTTAGTTATATTTATTGTAAATAAATGTTGAATTGAAGATAATAATAAAATGTTATATTTGTTTAATTTTGTCAAAATTAGTAATAAGATAAATTTAATAGACTAACTAAAAAAATATAATTAGACACAAAAAACATAAAATACATATATTTATAAAACATACATATAAATTAATGAAGTGATTTGTGATACATGGGTGTGTTTGTTTATGATGTGATATAAATAGGTGTTGATGTGATGTTTTGAATGTAAAATTGATTTTTAGTATAATATAAAAAATGAAAAATAGATATTTGATTTGATATTTTTTGGAAAAAAAAATGGGATGAATAGTGAAAATTAAATCCAATCCCCCGATCAAACACACCCTAAATATTTCTAAAAAAAAAATCCGTAACCAAATAATAATAATAAAAACAACAGAATAACGCTGTTCATTTAAATCAACATATGTATAAGCAATTATGTCGTAAATACATTTTTCTGGTAGCATCTTAATCATTAGCCAAAAAGTTACAAAAAAAAAGCTTGTGTAGAAAACTCACAGGGCAGGTCAGGGCAGGGCAGGGCAGGGCAGGTCAGGTCAGGCGAATAAAACAGATAGCCAAAGAAAGAGAAAAGAATGATCGGATAGCTTTGAGACATTTGTAAGGTATGTTTATGCACAGGGAAGGGAAACATCGGCGGCGTGTTAAGCCGCGCCGCCGAAGCCTCGGCTCGGCCTTTTCATCCTCCCTCCCGACTCCATTTCCCGCGTCTGCTGACCGCCCTCGCTGCTCGATCCCGACGGATTCAGCCCGTATTCGCTCGTCGGGTTGCTGTACTGGTCGCTGCCGCCGCCGTGTTCTTGACTAGCCAGCGCCATTTTCCGGAACCTTTTCATGTCCTCGTTGTATTGGTCCGCGTCGTAGTCAGAGCTCCCGTACGAGCTGTACACGTTGCTGTGCCCCGGCCTTATGCCTTCGTTAAGGTCCGATAGGGAGACGTCCCCTTCCAAGGCGCGCACGACCTGGAGACGACGACTCGGGGATTAAAGCTCTATTTACATATACACTTTTTTGAAATTTTGAAATTTTTATACCATTCTTTTTATAATTTAAAAATGGTAAAATTACTCATAATTTTCTGGTAATTTTGAAATTCAGCCGCAAAATCTCCTTTGTGTGTTATGAGAAAATAATTTTCTATCTATATATATTTTTTTGCATGTCAGAAGATTTCATGCAACAATTTTCAAATAATAAACTGCGTCATGCAATTTTTAAAGTAAATGAGGAATTTACGTTTAGTTTCGAAACCACAAGGCCAATTCTTTAAAAAAATTTATAAACAATTTTTGCTGCTTTTCACATTAAATATCAACTTTTTATTAATATCAAAATAATTTAAAACTCGAAAAACTTATGTCTAAACAGAGCATAAATATTCGATAATGTGTTAAGAATCATGTGTTTTTAGCAACATACCTGGCTCATTCGAGGTCGACGTCTGGCTGAATGACGGACGCAAGCAGCGGCACAGGCGACCATCCGGGCCATCTCGTTTTGATGGAGGTCGCCTAAGATCCGTTGATCGACGAGGGTGTCGAAGTTTCCATCCTCGAGAGCTCGTGTCAGCAATGGCCGAGCCTGTTTCATTACAGTATAGTCGAGGCATTCAGTTACGACAAGATAATAAATAAGATTTCAACGACGATAATTGTAGCCGAGTTTAATACTCACCCAGTCTACCAAACTATCATCCATGAAAGTCTGGGTGGTGTCAACCGGGCGTCGCCCGGTGATCAGCTCCAGCAGCATCACGCCGAACGAGAATACGTCCGACTTCTCAGTTAGTTTCCCGGAGGAGGCGTACTCCGGCGCAAGGTATCTGCATTATAGCGAAACATGGACACCATAAATACATCGAAAAACCTCACAAAAGGGTCGGAGTATGTGTCGATCGCGTACCCGAAAGTTCCCATAACTCTGGTCGAGACATGAGTGTTTGTGTCCGAAGAGAACTTGGCAAGACCGAAATCAGCAACCTGCAAGAACGAGTTGCAATTCATTAATCAATCCGAAAACCTCGCTGTCGTTTGGTTGACTTTTAAAAAACAATAAAACAGAAAAATAGAGCTTGACATTGAGAAACATTTTTTAAATCACCGGCTACGTCGAAAGCCAGAGAAATGTATGCCGCCAAACAAAGAAGATTTCAAAGTACATATTTGAAAAATTCAAATTTCAACAAATCAAACATGATAACCTAACAAAAACAGCTAGGGGTGAGAAAATATACAGAAATATTGAAATATCGAAATACCAAATTACCATTTAAATTTTGATATTTCGGTATAAATTGATATATACCGATAACAAAACGGATAGTTAGGCATACCGAATAATCGGTACGGTACAGCATAAAATATAAGTCATACCGAATTCTCGGTTCGGTAACGGTGTGATAAATTACCATACCGAAAATTTTGGTATGGTATATGGTATAAGTTTCGGTATACCGTACCGAACCAGCCCTAAAAACAGTTGCACAATGCAAACAGCACACATACTACAATTGATCTCAACTCAACACAAGAATAGTATTCATAGATCACCTTAGCTTCGAAGTTGAAATCCAAGAGAATATTAGAAGCCTTGATATCGCGGTGAATAATTTTTGGATGACCTGATGCAGGAGGAGAAATTTTCTAAACAGAGAACAAAAAACGGCGCAACAGGTAGATAATGTGCGGGAAAAAACTTACAATCTTCGTGCAGATACGCGAGCCCTTTAGCAGAGCCAAGAGCAATCTTAAGCCGGGTAGACCAGTCCATCACAGGCCTTCCCTTACCTGAAAATTACAGAGAGTTTCTTAACCCGAGTGCACAAAACATTCAAAGATAAGTACATAGGCGAAAATCGAACCAACCATGTAAATGGAATTCCAACGTATTGTTGGGAACAAACTCATAGACGAGCATTCTTTGAGTTCCGGTAATGCAGTACCCAACCAAAGACACGAGATGCTTGTGATGCACGCGGCTAATGATCTCAACCTCAGCTTGGAACTCACGTTCCCCCTGGCCACTTCCGGCTTTCAGCTGCTTAACGGCGACCTCTTTGCCATTAGGAAGGACGCCTCTGTGAACATAACCAAAACCACCTTGTCCGAGAAGGTTGGCGTTTGAGAACCCGTCAGTGGCCATAGCTAATTCTTCATATGTAAATGTATTTCTTGAAAACGCTAGAGCCATGCCGGGGGAAGGTGGAGGAAGGGGGGTTTCGGGGCCTGAGTAATTCGAACCAGAGCCACCACTGCTGCTTATGAAGTGAGGCGGTGGCGGAGGAGGCTGTGGCGACTGCACGCCACCTGGTGGAGGAGTCGGCTTAGGTGGAATTGTGACCACGTGATCTCCCGGCGGCGGCGCATTATGCTGCCAATTGTGCACAGGACCGCCGTAAGGGTCAGCTGAAAAAGACAGCAGGATGGGTTATTAACAAAGAGGAAAACCAAAACCAAACCACAAGAACACAATACTTTTTCCATCAAAGAAGAAAAGCTAAGATAATAATTATGCACATAACAAATTTGAGATGATAATCATGAATATACAAACAGAGAGATAATCAACATCATAAAAATCTACAAGAAAAAAAACCAATGGAACACAGAACACCAGTTAATTTTACTGCCTGCAATCACCATTACAGTTACACAATACAGAAAACAAATTTTGGATAACGACAGAGAAATTGGGAATCTGATGCTATGATTTTAATAATACAAGCATCTCGATTCACAGATTGGAAAGACAACGCCGATTCATCCTCGGAATCGGATTCCGACGGAAGGAAAAAGTAAATCAGCGTCGAATTAGCAGGCGGAGATCGGAAATCTGAAATAGTGTAGAAATTGAAAGTATGAATTGAATCTGAAGATAAATTAGGGTAGAAGTTGTTCACCTTTAGGGCCTGGCGGCGGCGGAGGCATATAGTAATCTGGTTGTGGTCTTCTCCTCTTCTTTTTGCAGCATACGAAAAGGATACTCAGCACAATAAGTATGAAGACGCCTGCTACAGCAATTCCGACTACAACGCCGGTCGATATTCCCGATGAATCTCCGCCGGAGGACTGTGGTGGCGATGGCGGCGATCCGCCTCTACTGGTAGGAGGCGCAGGAGGACTCCTCCCCGTCGGAGGAGAGCCTCTAGAAGGAGGATTTGATCCGCCGCCCGATGGTGGCAATGGAGAACTGCCTCCAGAAGGAGCAGGCGGAGACGGAGGAACGGGAGATCCGGATGGTGTAGTTGGCGATGGCGGAGATGGAGAGCTGGTAGGCGGAGTAGCGGATGGAGACGGAGGAGACGGCGTAGACGTCGGAGGCGGAGTCGTAGGAGCCGGCGGAGACGGAGACGAAGTCGGGGGCGGGGTTCCGACGGGGGGAGCGGGACTCGGAGGGGGAGTCGTCGCTGGAGTAGGCGGCGGCGACGTAGCGGCCGGCGGTGGAGACGTGTTGTTACTCGGGGGTGAGGAAGGCGGCGGCGCGGCCACCGGCGCCGGCGAAGACATGTTGGAAAGACCTTCACGAAATCTACTTTACCTAAATAACAACAATTTATCACACCGTAAACCTCAGTTTAATGCCGCGGAGCACAATTCCAGTCCGGTGACTCTGCCAGCGACGGCGACGGCGGGTGTTTCTCACTCTAGATTCCGGTAGAGAGAGAATGTAGTCGTTGGATTAGCATTTCGATTACGCCTTTTGTGGTGTCCAATTTGAAACGGATCGAGTCAAGTTGAAGGCTCGCGTTAGAATCCGCCTGATTTTTGTTTAATTACTTAATTATTTTATTTACTTATTTTATTTATTTATTGGTAAGGACAGCTTTTTCTTTCCTGCTATGTAAAGTAACAGCTATGATTCTCTGAGACGCGTTAGTTCCATTTTTTATTTATTTATTTATTTTTCATTATTTTTTATTAGATTTTATTGCTCCTAATTATTGAAATTACTATTTTATCATTATTCTCTCCGTAATTAGCGGTCTTGATAATCTCTGCAGATCCGGGACCTCAACGCCAAATGGATCTACACCATTGGTAGAATTAGATCAACGGTTCCAATCAATTTGCGGATTTAGTCCTCAGATTTGTGAAGAATTACTTCTACACAAACAGAAAATTATTCAATTTCATATATTGACCAAATGTGTTTGTATTCTTGAAATTTGGATTACATAAAATACTTACTCTAAATAAAAATAAAGTGGCTCTTATTGTTTCCTCTCTCTTGATTTAATTTATACAATTTCATTAAAATATCTGTGAATCCATGCAAATATAATATTTTAAGGTTGGTTTATTTTAAATAAATGCATTATAATAGATAGAATTATTTGAGTGAATTATATAATTAAGATATTAATTAGTATAATATTTATTTGAATTGATTAAACATGCCAAATTGTATTATGTATAAAAATTTCTAAGAAAAAAATCAAATTACATTTCAAAGGTTTTTTTTTTTAGAAAAAAACATTTCAAATAAATATTAAATAAAAAATTATTATAATTATTCTAAATGACTAAAAAGTGTATAATTTTAGATTTTATTAAGTGACATAAATGCTACTATTATATAGGACTTACAATTATCTTGAGCTCCAATACTTGAAATAAATATGAAATTATGAAAGATAAAATAATAATATTCATTCTAATTACGCTATAGTAAACATATTTAGGTGAAAAATTCTAATGAAAATATCAAATTTGGTAAATAACTTCAAAGAAGAATCAAATTATTTCAAAAACCAGTTAACAAATCTATTTTTTCAAATGTTTTGAAATTATTCATAATAATATTTTAACATATTATATTAAATAACTATTCTTTTATTAAATATTATTCTCCCTCTCTCCTTAAAGTATATTAGTAATAGTAATAAAAATAATTAAAATAATATAGTATTGTTGATACAAAGTAACAATATTTGTGCAATATATTATAAATTATAAGTGTATTTGTAATGTTAAGCAGATAGTACATTACTTAAAAAAATTGAATAGTTGTTATAGAATGGACCATAATGAAATAAGTGTATTTGTAATGTTAAACTGATAGTACATTACTTTAAAAAATTGAATATTTGTTATAGAACGGACCATAATGAAAAATTTAATAATTTGTTAGGAGACGGATAATATATTGAATACTTAAATCTTTTTTACTTACTATAAGCTTCTCTGTAGACTTTATCGGCCCATATTATATACACACTTTTTTTAAGTTTATACTTTTTATTTTTTTATTTGTTTTTGGTTGGCATAATTTTTTATTTTTTTTGTATATATAAATATTATTATTAAAAAAATATAATATATGCATGCATCAATATAATATATATGATATATATATATTATATTTCTACTAATTTACAAAAAAAAGGGTCTATTTTAACATAAAAAACAAAGTTATTCAAAAATACTATGTGAATAAACTTTATATTTTCAAATTTAGATTTATGTATATCAAGTGGATAAAGGAATTGCTATTTTTTAACAATAATTTTTTTTTTAAAAAAAATATTATATTACTTTTATTTCGTATATTTTTTTCGTGTTGATTATTGAATATTAATTATTATATCAAAACATATTACAAATCAAGGGAAAATGACAAGAATATTTTATTAATGTCTTGTAATACTAATATAATGACATTAATACAAAAAATTATACAAATTGAAGATATTTTTAATGTTAAATACATTGACGTAATAATAAATAAATATTTTAGTGTGGGACTGAGGGAATTTAAATACTCCCTCCGTCCCAGAACTATAGTTTGGTAGTGAGTGGCACGAGATTTAAAGATTATATTGGTAGTGAGTAAACAGTATGGGTAAAAGATTTTTTTTGTCCGTGAGTGTATTACTGTAAAAAGTAGTGGCAATTGTGTAATAATAATGAAAAAGTAATGATAATTTTATAATGATATGATTATTTATGACAATGAGACTATTATTTTATGATGGACAAAAATGATAAACAAGACGATTATATTGGGAGAGAGGAATGATTATTTTTCTCACAAAATAGTACATTAAGTATTCTAAATTTATAATTTTCGTTAATTCAAGATTTCAAAAAAATTATATGATCGGGGTGAAATTATTTAAGGTAATAAATGCCCTTCTTTCTTTTTTTTTTTTTTTTTTTTTTTTTCAGTTTAGATTCAGTATGCAGAGAAACTAGAGTGTAAAACAGATTTAGAAAAGGAATTACTATAAGATCTGGTTTGGTTAATTTTAACAATTTCTTTTTATCACCTGCCATATACAATAATCCATTTATTTATTTTTCTAAAAATGTAATATATTATCAAACATTTATCTTATATTTGATATATTATGTATATATATAATTAAATTTTCATTTATAGAATCACGTTAAATATAGTATGAAATTATTACTCTATCCGTCATATTGAAATACTTTTATTTTTCAGTTTCATCTGTTACAAAACAAGGTTACCATTTTATAATTTAGTAATTGTACTACATGCCTAATATAATAAATACCGTTCTAACTTACAGTATATTACACAAATGTCGTTACTTTTATATTACACAATACTAATAGGGGTATTTTCGTCTTTTTCACTACAACCCATTTTAATAATAATATTAAAAAATCTACGCGCAAAAAATAAGTGGCAACCTTGCACCGGGATAGAGAGAGTATTTCAATTTCAAATTTTATCTATTCTTCAAATGCCAAAATAACAATCAAATGAACTAAGAATGTGCTTAGATATATTTTGATAATATATATTTTTTAAATTTTTGGATTTTTTTAATAATAAAAAATTGAATAAAACAATTAATATGCCATGTTATATAATGAATATAATATTTTGTATTGAAAATAAATAATATTTGAAAAAAAATAAATATTAATAATATGTCAATTCAATATATCAATTTTTTTTCTTTTATCATTTTCATCGTCCTATTAAAAATATATATATAATTTCAACTATAATAAAAATATTAATTTTTAAATACTAAAATAAAATACTTTTAATTTTTTATAAAAATATTTACTCTTTTATATACTTTACTTACTCATAATATATATTTTTTAATATCTTAAAAATATATTAAAAGAACACATTGATTAAAAAGGAAAGAATATTTGTTATATGTCTTAAATGAATATAAATTATTAAAATAAAAATATACTTCTTTTAATTTAAATTAATTTGTTCACTCTAGTGGAGGTAAGAGTTTTAAATATTACTCTCTTGGTCCCACGTACCATGTATGTTTACGTTGCCGTTTTTATCTGTTCCACATACCATGTCACTTTTTTTTTTGGAAAATGATTATACACTTTAATCTCACTTTAAACTTTTTAATTGTTTTTAATTATAATTAAATTAATTAGTTATTTTAATCTTAATTTATAATTATTTATATTATAAGATAATTATTTTTACTAATACATTCTTAATTATCTACTAATTATACTCTTCCTAAAATACAGTGTCTACAGTGTAGCAGACGGTATGTGAGACGGAGAGAATATATAATTAGTAAGTATTAAGAAATAAATTAAAATAATTAGATAATTTAATTAAAATAAAAATGATAAAATTATAAATATATTAAATATATTAAAATTTATAATTATATTAAAATAAATTACTCCTATTTGATTTGTGACAAATTAAAATAAAAAAAATAGACAAATAAAAAAATTTAACAAATTATATTGGAGGAAAGAACATTAATTAAAGTAAAACAGATTACGCACCCACATGCATTTCGTCGTAATGATATCGCAGGCGGCACGTGGGCAGAGCGTGGATAAGAGAGCGCGTGGAGGAGAATGTGTTGGGCGGTGGGACCTACACGCATGGCCCGCGGATTTCTCCTGCCTTTATTAGTATTGCAATAATAATAATAATAATAATATTATTATCATCATTTGGTGGGCTTCCTCAGTCACGTTTGGTTCGCTCCCTTTATCGCTAGCATAGGATAAGACAACCAACACATATTTTCATTTATTTTATTTTATTTTATTTTAATTTGAATCTAACATATGTGATGATGTGATGTCTACTACTCAAAAGTATGTTTAGAAGGATTTTAAAAGGCATCTTCATTTAACTATTGGATTTAGATGTGCGATTTGAAGTTTAAAAATGGGAAAAAGTTTTGAATTGAATAGTACTAGTATTTAATACTCCCTCCCTCATATTTGAAGGGTGACATTTATTTTTTACACATAAATTTTTTAATATTAGTATTATATTGGATTGTAGTAAAAAAGACAAAAATACGCATATTAGTACGATGTAATATAAAAGTAATGACATTTGTGTAATATATTGTAAGTTGAAATAATATTTATTATGTTAAGTAGGTACTACAATTACTAAATTAGGAAATTATAATATTATTTTGGAACATACGAAAATATAAAATGGTAACCTTTCAATGAGAATGAGGGAGTGCTATCATATAAATATATACTACTCCCTCCGTCCCAGATACCATGTCCACGTTGCCGTTTCTGTCCGTCTCACATACCATGTCACTTTCATTTTTTGGAAAATGATTACACACTTTAATCTCATTTTAAATTTTTAATTTTTTTTTAATTTTAATTAAACTAATTAGTTATCTTAATCTTAATTTATAATTATTTATATTATAGGATAATTATTTTCACTAATACATTCTTAATTATCTACTAATTACACTCCTCCTAAAATACCGTATCTACAGTGTAGCAGACACCGTATCTGGGACGGAGGGAGTATCATTTATTTGGTCTTGGTTTCAATATCAATATCAATATCAATATTACATATGTATATATTATGAAATATCATGTTAAATTATTAAATAAAATTTAAATAAAAAAGTTCAAATTCAATCTAAAATTAAAATAATCCATATTTGCTATACCATATTGAATAAAAATAAATAAATTTAACAGTAGTATTAAATAAGAAAAGATAAAAATATGATTTGATATTTAGAAAAAAAAAAATGATGAATATTACAAAACCAAATTTAAACTTTAAATAGACACTCCAACATTTTGAAATAATAGACATTTTTAAACAATTAAATTAAATATTTGAAATAATTTTTTTTTTCATAAATTAATAAGAGGGTTATTATTTAAAATCTTAAATTTATATTCAATTTTTTAAAATTATACTTATAATATAAAAAATATTAATACATATAATAAAAAAATTGAAAATAGTTAGGGGGTCCAATACCCTTGATCCCCATTAGATACGCCCCTTGAGCCCAAGCAATATAAAAATTTCTAGCCCGTTAAGTTTATAATCTCCAATATATAGAATATTGGTAAAAATTAATGTGTGAAAATATAAAAAAATTCAATGTTTACATTTTTTAACAATACAATGAGTTTGTTTGTTTAATCAATTTTTATCGACACAATTTTAATATATATTTTTATTTTTTTAACAAAAATTAATTTTCAACATTAAATATTATTTTTTTATCTTATCAATATAATTTCTCATAATTATATAAAGAATATTTGAAATTAAAATACTAAAAAAACACACTCGATATACTTAGTCGCTCTAGGCAATTTTATTTTTTTTAATATAAAATACATAAATATTTTCTAGTAATAAAATAATACAAATTTCAATATCCGGGTTAATGGCTATTGGCTAGTAATAATAATAAAGGGTGATGGCCGAATATTCGAATAGCACAATAGTTTGTGCCAGTCATTAATTTCTTCAGCACATTCTATAATTAAGTATAATTAGAAATATATTCATAAAAAATAAAAATAATTATTTTATAGTATAAATAATTATAAATTAATAATAAAATAATTACTTGTTATAAATAAAAAAAATAAAAATAAAATATAATTTTTTTTAAAAATAAAATATATATCATGAGAAGTGAAACTAAAAGAACTATTAATATGAACACTTTAGGAGTGTGTTTGTTTGGGGGTTTGGATTTTGAGTTGAGATTTTAATAGTAAAAATTTTGAATTTGAATAGTTGTATAATGTGATATAAATAAGTGTTGATGTAATATTTTGAATGTAAAATTGATTTATAATATAATATAAAAAATAAAAAATAAGTGTTTGATTTGATGTTTTTTTAGAGAAAAATTGGATGAATAGTATAAATTTAATCCAATCTCCCAAACAAACAAACCCTGGTGGCAGAGGAGTATTATGAGTTTATTTTATTTTAATTTGAATTTGAATTATCATAATAATAATAAAAAAAAATTCATTTAAAAATTTTCGGTATAAAATATTCATTATCTTAATTACAACCTAACAGATCAAGAAAAGCATAGTTAGAGAAGTCAACAATTTTAATTTCATTCAAGTCAGTAGCCATAGGTCTGCGTAAACAGGTCTACGTGGCAGGTCAATAGGGTGACACGTGGAAGGTAGTAGGAATAAAATTGAAATAGCGTCGCGGTCGCATAGAGGAATAAAACGGAGATATCCTCTTGGGCGTAAGAATATTCCCACCTCCGCTCTCAGCATATTCTCCTCTCCTTCTTCGTTCTTCGCTCCCATTATATACCGCCCCTCTTCACTCTCCGCCGCTCATTTACGCTCTGCTCAGCCCATACTAGCGCAGCAATTCACGATTTCTCCATTGGCTCAAGCTCTCCGCACTCCGCTGCTGTTTTTTTTTGCGGTATATATTCGTTTTTGTTATTAATTTTTGTGTGGAGATGAAATTCGGGAAGAGTTTGAGCAATCAGATTGAAGAGACGTTGCCGGAATGGAGGGACAAGTTTCTGTCCTACAAGGAGCTGAAGAAGCGCCTCAAGCTAATCGAGCCGAAGGCGCAGGGCGGGGACGAGGAGAGGCCGGGTAAGAGGAGGAGAATGGACGACGGTTCCGCGGAGAAGGAAGGAATGACGGAGGAAGAGGCGGATTTCGTTAAATTGCTGGAGGACGAGCTCGAGAAATTTAACGCCTTCTTTGTTGAGAAAGAGGAGGAGTATATCATTAGATTGAAGGTATTTTTACGAACGATTGTTGATTCTTCGTTTCGATGAACTGTTTCTTCTTTAGGTATTTTGCGATTTTTCAGCATTACTTCCGGTTAGGGGAAAACGACGGTTTCCTGAGTGCTTGATTTTTGTTTTTCCATATATCTTCTTCTGTTTTGGTGCTTTTGTCCCACTCTACTGTCGAATAATTTTATGTTTAAGAATTTGGACTATCCGCAGTAACTTCCATGGCATCTACGCGTGTGTAAGGAATCTAGAACGAACATTATCGATCGGTGTTGTGCTTATTCCGCAACAATTTGGACCACTTGGAATTGATCTCTGTAGATTTCTTCTAGTTTTTTGCAAAACCATATTCCATATTAATTTCAGCTGTAGCTAACAGTTAGGGTTAGTCATCAATCCATGTGAACAACAAAACCTGTGCTATTACTGTATGTTCTTGTCTGATTGTGGCCTAGAAACTTGACACCTGAGTAGTACATTGGATTTGCATTTTTGTGCACAGGAACTTCAGGATAGAGTTGCCAGAGCAAAGGATCGCAAAGACGTGATGATTAAGATCAGGAAAGAAATTGTCGATTTCCACGGGGAGATGGTTTTGCTGGAGAATTACAGCGCCCTTAACTATACTGGTAACATCTTCTTGGACCTTCATCTTCTGTGAGACCTTCCAGTTCATTCTTAGTAACCATTGTGTAGCTTGTATTCCAATCCTGTTTCATTTGTTGGTCAATTTACATACATAATCTGAATCATTGTCGAATTATCGGTGCCTGTAGTAGTTCGTTCGATTCTGTTTCTAGATTGGTTTTTAATTTTTTATTTTTGTAGATATTGTGAAAGTGTCTTTTAACCTATATCTTTGCAAATATTGAAAATAAAGCTATTTTGCAACGTTTTTAGAATATGGCAAGTCGAACATTTCTGTACAATTTTATTTGAACAACATTTTAGATAATTTGCGTTCGAATTTATGACTCTTAGTCTTGATTTTTTACAAGAAACTTGCTCCCCCTAATTTAAAATCTTTGGTTCTGCCGTAGATAATTATCCTGTGTTGTTGTATTTGTATTATGCTAATATAATTCATGTAGATTGACTATTTGATAATGTTCTGTTTGGATATATTTAAGGTGCTGTCAATTACCATGCGGAATATATGAATTCAACATACTAACTTAATGCTTCTTTCTCAACATGAATTTGGAAATTGCCCCAAAATTTTAAAATCCGACGTAGATCAAAGCTCAAGCTTTCTAATGTTTAGCAATACACCCTGTTCTGATTGCCGATTCTTGAATCCTAACCCGTCTCTCGTTGAATAGGATTAGTCAAAATATTGAAGAAATACGACAAGAGAACCGGCGCACTCCTCCGGCTACCCTTCATCCAGAAGGTTCTGCAGCAGCCCTTCTTCACCACCGATTTACTCTACAAGCTCGTAAAACAGTGCGAGAGGATGCTCGACCAGATGTTCCCATCAATCAGCACCGCCGCCGGATCGAGCGCTGAAATTACCAACGAGCCCTCCACGAGCTCAATGCACGATGACAGCCTGATCAAAGACCCAAAAGAGCTAGCCGAGATAGAGTACATGAAGAACCTCTACATGAAGAGCACTTTAGCGGCGCTTCGGGTTTTGAAAGAGATTCGCAGCGGGAGCTCGACTGTTAGCGCATTTTCATTGCCGCCATTGCATGTCCCCGGCTTGGAAGAAACGTGGAATAAAATGTCGGTTCTCGAACAAGTTGCTAAGTAGATCGATCGATCCCGTCGCGGGGGCAAATTGGTCTTTTATATTCTTTTTTGGTTATGAATCGGTCCTCGTCCTTTGAAGTTGATTTTTGCTTGTTCAGGCATGTATACTAATAGTCTGATACACTATTATATACAGTATATACTAACAAGGTCTTTATATAGAAATTTTTAGTTTTCGAAAAACATTTGATGATATTAATAAATTAGTATATAATTCAATATATATTTAACAAGTAAGTATATATAATAGATTCGAACGGATACTGTAATCCAATGGAGTATTGGAGTGTAGAATTTGTCCTCTTTTATTTATTACAAATAAAGATATATTTTCATTATTTCAAAATAATGATAAATGTAGTATTGTTTCATTAGGTATTAGTATTCAAAGTTGAGCTCGATTTTTATATTGGGTAGATTTGATTCAGTTACTACAAATCAATTAAACGAATATATAACAATATATTATTTCAAATTACATACTTTTTTATAATAATGTTTTATATATATATACATGTATTGTTCCGCTTGCTTATTATGCTAATTTGATCAAATAACCATCAATATTAAAATTGCTAAGTTAATATTTCAAATAGTCGGTTATAATATTTTTTTATAAATATGATATTTTAACATAATATTATAAAAATCCTATAAAATGAGCAACGAAAACAAGAATTAAAAAACACGAACAAACAAAACATAATTTTTTAATTTGTAAGTGAATGGAGCCTAGAAAATTAAGAAATTAATATGGGCTTTGATATTATGAGGCCCATAGGCTTTCTTTTGGAGTTTGATGATTGGGCATGAATTTTTGGAGCCCATCGAAATAGCTGCATCTTTTCCGGTACAAAGTCGACGGTTTAAGTGCGTTCGAAATTAATTACATAGAAAAAAACATTATATTGAAATAATAAAAATTCATTATTCTGGTAGATAAAGCAGAATATTTATATAAAAAAACACAAATTAATAAGATTTTGTTTTGAATAATATTGTTGTAAATATATTGAGTTATATGAATATCATTTAATATAAATAAATAAATAATAAAATGGATACATTTAGTCCAAATATGATAAAATATTTGTTTGTTTGTTTTTTTCTTTGACATAAAATTCGCAACGTCATTGAAATCAGACCACTTAATAATAATAATAATAATAATAAATTATAGACAAAAATGCCAAAATTTGTATCATGGGATAAAAAGCACCACTAATAATTTTAATTATATCCCCAAAAGCCACGACAAAAAATAAAAGCAGATAATGAATCCACTTTTACGTGGATGGGCCGGGCCCCACACGTTTAATTATGCTCCACTAAGCAACCCTTCATTGCTCAATAATTGACCACTATATACAACATCATATCTAATAAGGTATCGTTGTAAATTTTAGTGTGAACATAATTTTTTCTTTTAAGAATATTATATGGAATTATAATAAGAATTAGCAGGTGTGCAGTACAAGCTTCTATAAATAAATATTATATCAAACCTAGTCTCTGGGTAAACATGTGACGATGAGGTCATAGGTTTAAATTCTCGATGCTTGTAGGTCCATCTGTCATATATAGTTCGTTTAGTGTGATTTGTTTATCAAACTTAGTTTGTAGGATATTAAGTCTGATCGAAAACTTACCCAAAGTGCACGTATTGATTCTCTATTTGTAGAAAAGATTATGTTGTTAGGTTATGGCTAATAAGCATTTTACTGATCATCTATAGTCACTTGTTTAGAAAATAAACAGACAACACATGCTCTGCCACTTAAAGCGTATATGTCAATAATTATATTTTGTAAATATGTTGTATGAATATATCTCATGTGTTCACATTAATAGTAATCTGCATATTGTATAAACTATTGTCATGTGTATTATTTGTTTGTATTATTTTTTCATTTTCTTTATTTATATTATATTATTAACTATATGTTGTCAACTTATGTAAAGACAACCATGTATATATATACATATACATATAGATACATCCAAGCAACAATGGAATCTCCACAAATATGAAACATCTTCTCATCTAGCCTATGATCATGGCATTCTTCATCATCTTCTTCTTCCTCTTCCTCTTTGAAGCAGCATTAGGACAGCAAGAAGTTGGGCTTAAGACAAACTTCTACTCGTCTTCTTGCCCGAAAGTCGAATCCATCGTTCGATCCACAGTCGAGGCCCGCTTCGACAAAGACCCTACGATCGCTGCCGCCTTGCTCCGGCTTCATTTTCATGACTGCTTTGTCCATGTACATGTTTTCTTACACACACAAACACACATATATATATATATGTTGTGTGTCATTTTCAATTTATAGTATGTAGATGATGACCTTTATTACAGGGTTGCGACGCGTCGATCCTCATCGATTCGCCCTCGTCGGAGAGGAAGGCGCTTCCTAATCTCGGGTTGAGAGGGTTCGACGTCGTGGAAGATGCAAAAGCGCAGCTCGAGGCGGACGGGGCGTGCCCCGGGGTCGTATCGTGCGCTGATATATTAGCGTTGGCGGCGCGCGATGCCGTGGATTTGGTGATCAAATATATATATATAATTGATTGCTACTAGCTCGATCGATCTTTAATTAGTCGATCGCTAGATGTTTTAATTTTTGAGGGTCAGGCTGGGTTAATGATATATGTGTATTTTAATTTACGTGTTGCGCGCAGAGTGGCGGGCCGAGCTGGGGAGTGCCGTGTGGGAGAAGAGACGGGCGGGTTTCTTTCTCGTCGGACGCGTCGGGGTTGCCGGGGCCGGCGGATTCCGTGGCCGTACAGAGGCTGAAGTTTGCGGCCAAGGGGTTGGATGATCATGATCTTGTCACGCTTGTTGGTAAAAATGAAATTTAACGGACTGTATTTTGAAATTGATTTTAAATAAAATATTGAATAATTTTTTTTAAAAATAATATTTTAAATTGATAATTTTTTTTTAAAATAATATATTTTTATTTAAAATAATACAAAATAAATAATATTGATTTCAATTTATAGTAAAAAAAGATCATATTATTTTACTTTCACTTTAGTCGCGTAGTATTCCGTAAATATTTTTTAACAGATAACATATAATATATATTATTTTAAAATATTATATTAAAATTTTATTTTCTATTTACTGTATCGCAACCAAAATTCAGTGTAAATTTAATTTAATTTAATTAAGATACAATTTCATATTAAATTAATAAATCAGTTATTCACTTATTGTATAATTTTATTGAATAATATATTTATTTTATTAGAGTGACATATATGTATATATTTTATCTTAAAACATGATATGACCATTTTATTTTATTATTTTTTTATATAAAAATTTGCGTTGCTATTCTTTGAGGTCATTTTAGTAAATTCTCATATCGAACACAATAATTTGCAAATTAAGCCAACAATTGATATAACCATTTTATTGTATATATATGAGATTGGTTAAAGTGTTGATTGTAGGCAAATAATACATAATTTTATTTAAAATAACATATACTTTGATATTTGAAAATATGTGTTAGTAGTTTATACTTATAGGATGTGTTATATAGACATATTTTGTGTGAAATATTATGCATTGTGTAAATTATTGTTATATACTACTAGATAACGCGTTTTATATTTTGTCTAACATTTAAGGTGTTGCTAGTATCATAATAAATAAATTTACTCAGCACACAAACAACCTCTTATATATATATAGAAAAAAATAATTTCAATATTGATATGATCTTTTATATGTAAAATTAATTTATAATATATAAAATAAAAAATAAATGTTTGATTTAATATTTTTAAAAAATATTTACAAATAATTTTCTCGATGACATGTTGTGGATTAAGGAGCGCACACCATCGGCCAGACAGACTGCCTCTTCTTCCGCTACCGTCTCTACAACTTCACGGCGACAGGGAACGCCGACCCTAGCATCAGACAACCATTCCTTGTACAATTGCAATCCACATGTCCTAAAGACGGGCCGGCCTCCCAACGGGTGGCATTGGACACCGGTAGCCAGTTGAAATTCGATGCGGGGTTTTTCAAGAATGTGAGGGACGGAAATGGAATTTTGGAGTCGGACCAACGGCTGTGGGGAGATGAATCCACACGGCGGGTCGTGAATAATTACGCGGGAAGCATAAGAGGGCTATTAGGGTTGAGGTTTAACTTTGAGTTTCCGAAGGCTATGGTGAAAATGAGCAGCATTGAGGTCAAGACCGGGACTCAAGGGGAGATTAGAAAGACATGTTCTAAGTTTAATTTGTGATCTATCATTCGATCGATAAAGATAAACATGTCGTAAAGACTATTTTGTTATTTAGTTGAGAACTATTTTTTCTAAAAAAAAAAAAAAATCTTGATTTGAACATACTAAAATAAAAATATTTAGTAATGGACGAAAACAAAAAAAATAAAATTACAGACTAAAATGAAAATGAGAAGTTTAGTAGTGGACGAGAAAGTAAATTACATTCAGACATAGCGTTAGACTTGTAAAATTAAACTTACTGGGTTTCATTCATAAAAATAATAGATATATATATTCATAAAGTGTATAATTAAACTTATTGGGCTTTCATTCAAGTTATGTATTGTCAATTTATACTTTGTAATACTAATCACTTGAATCGCACCTAACATATATAATGAATTACCAATCTTATATAAGTTTAAAATCTTGTAAATTCCTTAAATAAGACCAATACGATAATTCGAACATATGTAACTATATTATAGCATATGAATAAATCCATCTATCGGTATAAATCACTAGTGATTTTGATTGCATTGCATGTAGGGATGCGATGCTTCGGTTTTGATTGACGCCCCTTCTTCCGAGAGGACGGCATTGCCCAATCTCGGGCTGAGAGGATTCGCCGTGATCGATGATGCCAAAGCCGAACTTGAGAAGGCATGTCCCAACACCGTTTCATGTGCCGATATATTGGCCTTGGCTGCCGTGACGCCGTATATAGGGTATTTTTTATATCATACTCCAACACTTTTTATTATGTATATATATACACATATATATTACTCTCTCTGTTCCACTTGCTCTCATTCTTTTTATTTCTATCCGGCCCACATAATTTATCATTTTTATTTGAAAATATAATTGTACGCTTTCATCACATTTTAAAATTCATAAGTTATAATTTTTTTATTTTAATTAAACTATTGAGTTATCTTAATCTTAATTTATAATTATTTTTACTAATACATTTTTTTAATTACTTACTAATTACATTATACCTAAAACTCAATGTCTCAGCTAAGATGGACAAATTAGCTGGGATGGAGAAAATAGTATATATGAGATTCACGCGGACTTTCGAGTTTCTGAAGTTGAAGGTTGTAAATTTTTGTGAAGTATAAAATATATTGGCAAAAAAAAAAAAATAATAATTATAAAACAAAACTAATGATTAAAGATATATATATACTATAATTTTCCCTATATATAATTACTTTATAAATTATCTAACGATCATATTATAACTTAAAATATAATTATATAACTATTGACTTAAAGTGAATGAACTCATTATATAATTTATTTTTATATGTGAATTTATTTAGTGCGGCGGGTCGAGTTGGGATGTGCCGTTGGGAAGGAGGGACGGACGGATTTCATCTGCATCGGAGGTCTTCGCGTTGCCTAGCCCGGCGGATTCGGTGGCCGTACAAAGGCGGAAGTTTGCAGCCAAGGGACTCGATCATTTCGATCTTGTCACACTCGTTGGTACGGATATCTTTC
The DNA here is from genome assembly GCF_009805555.1 of Andrographis paniculata. Classification (NCBI taxonomy): domain Eukaryota; kingdom Viridiplantae; phylum Streptophyta; class Magnoliopsida; order Lamiales; family Acanthaceae; genus Andrographis; species Andrographis paniculata. Next base: position 333,865 of record NW_026137605.1, read on the forward strand.
ATTTTCTAATATCTATTTATTTATATATATATATATATAAATCCGTTATTTAACAAATTTTCTTTAAAACTATACATTCAATATTAGTTTTTATTAATTAAAAATTTCACGTTCAATAATTATTTTATACTAAAAACAATATTTTTTTAGAAAAACACAAATAAACAAAAAGTGACATAATTAGTTGGGAAGCAAAAGGAAACCGTACTTAAAATGAATTTGTCTAAATAATAATTTCATCCTTGCAATTATTAAATACTACACTCATATTATATACATCACTACTCGTTATCTAAAAAGGTAATTAAATTTTAGGGTAGCTGGTTTTTTATACGATTTTCTTTCATTATTTTAAAATTTTAAATTGATTTTGTCTATAAATTTTTTTTTCGCTAAAATAGTCAAGTGCCGGACTCGTTGCACTAACTTGCGGTTGCTGACATGTCATTGACAAGACACGTTGGATGATCATTTTAGTTATAAAAGTTTCCTTTTACTTTCGGAACTATTTTCAGATATCATTCATTTAAAGTTCTAAAATAATAGGCAAAATTGTCTATAACTCCATTGTGGTTTCGAAACTCAGCGTCCCTCTACTTTAAAAATTGCATGACTCCCTTATACTTTAAAAAATGTTGTATGAAACCACTTTGTGGTTTCGAAACTCAGCATAAATTCTCATTTTACTTTAAAAAATTGCATGACGCTCATTTATACTTTCAAAAATATTGTATAAAACCTCTCTGCCATGCAAAACATATAGATAGGAAATCATCTTCTTATCACACGGGAAAGTTTCTTAGTGGTGGGGTTTCATGCAACGTTTTTTAAAGTATAAGGGGGTACTATGCAATTTTTAAAGTATATGGAGATTTTTCGCTGAATTTTGAAACTACAAGAGAGTTATAAACAATTTTACCAAAATAATAAAAGAAGACCAGATATGAGAATAAAAACAGTTTATTAAGACATTTTGTAAAAAAAATTTAGGTATTGTTGACGTGACATCTACATGGCGATGACATATTAGCTGCGTCAACAAAGACAGGTCGGATGACCATTTTAGCGAAAAAATATTACTGACTATTCTAGACATGATCCATTTAAAGTTTTAAAATGATAAAAAAGTCGAATACTAGGTTAAAAAAATAGTTTACTCTAAATTTTAATTTACGAGTTTTAATTTTTAATATGAATATATACTTTTTATTATTTTTTATACTTTTATAGTATAAGAAAAGAGAACATTTTAAATAACAGATAAAAACTAAAACTAAAAATAATTTCACCTGAAAAAAATGAGTAACATATTTTCATATACATGAATAAAGGTGCACACACCATAGGCAAGACAGCCTGCCAATTCTTCCGCTACCGTCTCTACAACTTCCCCACACTTAGCCGCGGCGCCGCCGCCGCCAGGCCCGACCCCTATCGCTCCTCCGGCGGCGGTGGCAGCGGTGGCAGCAATTCACTCTCAACAAGCGGCACCGGCCCCGATCCGACCATAAACGAGACAATGCTAGAGCAACTAAAGAGCGTGTGTCCGGAGAACAGCGACGGAAGGGAAAGGGTCGGTTTGGACAGCGGCGCGGAGCTCGAATTCGACGCGAGCTTTTATCACAATGTTAGAGAGGGAAAAGACGTTTTGGAGTCGGACCAGCGGCTGTGGGAGGACCGGGCGACGCATACAATGGTGAACATGTACGCGAGGGATGCGACTGGATCGCACAAGTTTCGTAAAAATTTTGAGGAGGCTATTGTAAGAATGGGAAGCATTGAGGTTAAGACAGGGGTGCAAGGGGAGATTAGAAGGATTTGCTCCAAGATTAATTATTGAGTTAATTATGATTGATTAATGAAGTTAATTATGTTGTCGAATTGAACACGATCGTAGTATGTCGATCGAATGAAGTGTAAGATAATTAGTGAGGTTGAGGATGGATTAAGGTGTTGTATGTGAGATATATAATAATAATAATAATAATAATAATAATAATAATAATAATGTGTGCTAGACAGCACACAATGTGCTTTTTCAATACAATGCTGAATCTAAAATTCAACACTGTAATGGTTGTCATATATATATATATATGTTTTGTGATGTGATGTAGTGTGAAGAAGGTGCAATATATATATTGATGCTGTCCCGCGATCTTTGTGAGAAACCGCGAGATATGCTTGATTGTAATAAAATGGACTTCTGTTTTCTTTTGTGAATTTTTTACTATTTATTATTATTATTATTATTGAAAATATTAAATTTAATAATTTTTTTTTAATTTTTTATATTACATTAAAAAATTATTTTATATTCAAAATATCTTATTAATATTTATTAATATCACATCGTATAATTATTCAAATTTAAATTTTTATTATTTAAAAATAAAATCGAAGAACAAATACTTGGTTTTGTTTGATTTTGTTTTCAATGACGCTCAATTGAGACTTTTTTTTTTTTTTTGGTTAAAAATATAATATACTACGATATTTTTTTTAATATAATTTTAATGATACATATTTTTTAAATGAGAGTGTTTAAATGAAGGCGCTTGGTTAGAATGCTGACTAGATCAAATTAACATCACGTTGATTTGATTAAATTAACACATTAATATAAAGTAACTAGTGTTTCATTACAAATAAGATAATATATAATCAGATTAATATAATAATTTGAAACAATTAATATTTCATAACAATACATATAGCATATGACCAAGTAAACACAATAACTTAAAGCAATTAGAATTTTATTACAAGATAGCTAGCATATTATGTGTTATATAGAAATATATGTTGTCTAAGTTATATATTGTACTAAAATCAAACATATATTATGTTATATAAAATTATATAATGTGTTATACTATATGTTGTAGTATTCACATTTGTTGTGTGAATTATGAAAAAAAATATATATACATTATTATTATTTTTTTATAATATTAATCGGTAAGCTTGTTGATTATATATTATACAGTAAAATTGGTTTTGATCCCGAAGCAAAATCATCGCAATTTTAATTTGTATAATTTTTAATAAAAATATACTTACAAAATATTATATCTAATTCAAAATACTAAAACAAATAAAATTTAAATTCAAATGAAAACCAAACAAATATAACTTATTTAATATACTTCTTTCATCCCATAACAAAATATCCATTTTTCTATTTTAGTCCGTCCCATAACAAAGTATCCATTTCTTTTTTTAGTAACTGTACTATCTACCTAACATTACAAATAACCTTACAACTTACAATATATTACACAAATGTCATTATCTTTATATCACACGTACTAATAATGTTATTCTAGTCATTTCTACTTTATTCCTACTATATACCAATATAATACTAATATTTCTAAAACTATGTGAAAAAAGCAAATGAATATTTAGTTACGAGACGAAGGGAGTATATAAATTGAAATAGGGGTCCAATAATGTATATAATTAATTCACCCTTACAATTTGATCAAACCAATAATATCCCTTCCAAACTTAAGTGGCTTCTCAGTTTCATTGAGGCATCGATCCTTCTCTTCTTTGCTCCATCCCTGTTTCATGCAATACAAAATTGATGGTTAATGTTCTTTCTTTTAATTGAATATATATATACACTATATTATTTTTTAAAAAATACTATATCGAATATTTTTATCTTTTATATTAAAAATATATTTTTTATTCAAAATGCTTCATCGAACATCTATTTATATTGTATGAAATATTTTATCATTATTTATTTTGATTTTTTAAAATAAATTAAAAATATCTTTACTTTATAATCTAACAATTTTCCATAAAAAATCTCTTATTTTATCTTATTCTAACGGTGTTTGGACTATTTATGTCATATTGTTAGAACACAACGATTAAGAAATAATAATATTTAAAGATAAAAATGAGGTAAATATAAAGTAAATTAGAATATCATGGAAATTTTATTAAATAATCAATAAAAAAATAATAATGTAAGTAGAAAAAATAGTATAAAATAGATTGTTTTTTGTTGAAATAAAAATAATAAAATTGTAATTAGATAAAATTATTTATTACAAATAATTATTTATAAATCATACGGACAATAAAAAAGTAACATAATTATCCTGAACGAAGAAATATAAAACATCAGGTCAAACTACAGTACTGACACAAAACACAAATTCAAACCTCGGCAATTTTGTTTATCTTGTCTCGAACATTTTGTAATATTTGAGAAAGGTTCCCGTCCCATTTGTAGAACTCGAGTTCCTTTCCATCGCAAGCCTCGGCTATCTGCAAGACGATAACATTATGCACGAACCATAACAGTTGTGAATGAACATCATGTCAAGAGATTCAATAATCTTAATTGTTGCGAAGAATATAATAAATATAATAAAAAAATGAAAAAAAAAAAGAAAAAAGAAAGAAATATGTGGTTCACCAATAGTGGTGTTGGCCACCCCACGGCAGAAGGAGAATAATCTTATTAGGGTTTAAAAATCCGAGCACATTTACGACTCAACAAAGTAGCAAAAAATGTCGAAACACATAATTCAAGACATCTCAACATTAATAAATGAGTTGCTTATTATACTTAAGGAATATAAAGTTTTAAAAAAAGAGATCGTTACTTTTTTTGATATCACCATCCGGCCGCCTGCAGTCTGGCCGAAGTATATATTGTAGTAATGGCAAATAAATGCAGGAAGATCTCTCTCTGAAATATCCTCCAAGTATTCGGCAAAACCAACACCGCAAAATGTTGGCTTCGGAATTTCATGCCCTTGTTGCTTTAACCATTCTAAGTCTTTCGCGAGTCTCTCAGACCGTTCTAACCCGGTATTCCTCAATTCCATGTCTACAAAACAACACGATATAGATAAAATATTTATTTGAATGTATACATTTGGATCTTAGATGTTGATTTTAAATGAATAAAATTGAATTAATGCATATTTAAAATATTTTATAATATATGTTTAAAATTGTTAAAAGGTAAATTTAAAAATCTTAAGCTAACTTTTTAAATTTTAAATTAATTGTATTCCCGGCCAAATAAGTGAATTGGCAAGATTACTTATTGTTTGAAGAGTTTGCATAATTCTTCCTTATAGTTTAAGAATTATATAAGACTCTCTCGTATTTTCAAATATATTGCACAAAATTCTTTTTTTTTTTAGAAAATTATCTGCAATGTATACGAAATTACGAGAGAGACCTTCATCTAATTTTTAATTTTTTAAAAACATATATGAAGAACCTCGTGCAATTTATACATATTTCAATATATTTATAATATAACATAATATATGTATAAATAATCATTCATATGACATATGCTGACTCGAACAAATAAACACATGATCTGTGCACACATGTACGGTGTTATGTTAACTATACGTATATAATTAGGTCAATAATAACAGATCTTCAAAATTTATATGATCAAATCTCAAAGTAAAAACAATAAAATAAAAGTGACACTAGAACATTTGATAAAAAAAAATTAAATTAAATATCCTTCTCTTTACGGCTATGCAAAAAATTTAATATTCTTTCCATTCACTAAAATTATACTACTATTATTATTATTTTTGTCGGTTAAACTTGTATTTATTTATAGTAAATAATTTCATTAATTCATAAATTTATTATTTTTATATTTAACTAATAATCATCCATTTGTCATTATTTTATAATAAGTCTTAAATAAAAATTTTATAATACCTTTATTTTACCTTTTACATATATATTTTAACATAAAAATATTATTATTTATTAACTTTCGTGGCCAATTAGATTTATATTATTTTTTTTATAAAAAAAGTATATATATATTTTTTAAATTACAATACTCCGATTTTAAAAGTCATATAATACTAGAATCTTACATTCCGGGAACGCGGCTTTCTCGACGATCCTTTCAAGGGCGTCGTATACGAGCTTACTATCCACCAAGAACTTTAAACACCCTTCCGTGGAGGTCTCCCATTCTGCGACAGGGGGGCCTCGAGGGGGCATTTTCCCGTGCTTGGCTTGATCCCATGTGTGGAGATTCATTGTCGCGAATCGTAGTTCATCTACCAACCCCTTAGCTCCATCGGGGGCCCTCTTCGTCGGCCCCTCCACATGTGCGGATGAAAAAATCACCAAACTACCCGATTTCTTTTGAAAAAAAAGTGTATTTGTCGGGGGAAGTGGCGAGAAATGGCGTCCTGGGGATGAACTTGTCAAGGATGCCAAATGAGGATTCTTGAAAAGGACTTGGGATTGAAGAAAGAATGAGATCGAAGCCATTAATGGAAATGTATATATCAAAGATTATATTAGAGGTTTAAGAAGTGAATAAGAAATAGAATGAGTAAAGGAACTATTTATAGAAAGGGGTGGGGTGGGTGGGTGGGTGGTTGGGGTGTAGGCTTAAGTTAAATGCACGTGTGGGATTTGGACAAAATTTCAACTTGTAATAAGAAATTAATGAACATGATCGATCGTGTTGAATAGTTGGCTTTGCGTGGGAAATGAAATTTCTTTGTATTTTTATATGCCTATGGCAATATTTATTATTGAGAAAGTTGTTATATATATATATATATATATAGTTAGTTATATGTGATAGACGTTAACACCACCGATCTCAATCATGAAAGATTAAATAATAATAATAATTTATTTATTTTGAAGTCAATAATTCTTACATTTAAGCAAGTGGCGACAATAATTTCACTAAAATAATAACTTATATCCACCGTAAAAAATTTTTTAAAAAATATTTTATCTATATTTAATAATACTACTATTATAATTTTATATTCAATTAAGAAATAAAAAAAATACTACAAAATTAAATATTTATTTTATAATTGGACGGAGACAATATAATTTATTAATATTATTTTATTTTTTTATATTGATTAAAAGTATATATATAATATAAAGAAATTACTATTAAACAAAAAAATATGATTATAATTTTTTTCATTGATTTCACCGTGCGTAAGACGGGTATTCCGCTAGTTAGTAAATATAAAATCTCAAGTACAATATATGATCCAACAATCAACAAATAACCAAAAGCCAAGAAACCAACAAAAATAGAAAGAAAAAAAAATGATTCTTTTGGATTGATTTGAAATTGGTATGATAATTTTTATTTAAATAATATTTTGATATTTTTACGGGTATTATGATCAGTGATCGAATAACAAATTGAAACGGTCAGCTGTGCTACAAATTACAGATTTCCTACACATATTTGTTTTGGATTTTTTTTAAATGTCTCGTATTAGTGGAGTTTATGTGAAATTTATAAAATATTAAGATTTTTGAGTTTGCACATAATGAATATAATAATTTTTTAGAAAAAAAGAATATATATTTATTAAAAAATCGTGCAAGATAATCAATATAATTTTTGATTTGAAATAAAAAATAAAAAAAAAAAAAAAAACTAAAATTTGATTGAGATTCCAAATCTGCAACTACAGTTTAATTATTTTTATTTCTTCAATCTGATATTGGGTTGCATATTATATTATAAACTTTACCTTTGATATTTTTCATGTGAAATGAGGAATTGTTTAGACAATATTTAAAAATATATATATATATATTGTATAGATAATATTAAAAAAAAAAGTGGTTAATATACTATTAAAGTTGATATGTATAATATAAGATTGTTAATTTTTAAAGTTGAGTCCAATATTCTTTTATTAATTTAATAAAAATAAATATTATTTTCATTTAATCTAATTTAAAGTTTTGTATTAATTTTTATTATTGTTTAGTCTCTAATTACTTAAATAAAAGTATAAATTTTCTCTTATAAATAATAGGTCAAACTATTATTAAATAAAAATATAATAATAATAATAATAATAATAATAAAAAACTCCACAGAGAGACTGTACACCAACTAATTTTTAGTATATTTAAAAATATATTCATGATTATATTTAAAACACTCCCTTGAAAAATTAATAGGAGTATTATTTATGTGTTTTAAATTTTCATTATATAAAAAAAAAAAAAATTAAAATAAATACTACTACAATTTAGTACTTTCTCCGTCTCAAACACCGTGTAATATTTGTGTTTGAGACGGAAATTTAGGTGGAGAGTATTAAATATGGTAATTTGAGATAATTTGGATATTAAGTGATGTGATTGGAGAGAAAAATGATTATTTATTTATTTATTTTTATTTGAGTGATGTGATGAGATAAAGTGAAATGTATTTTAATATATATATATATAAATATTATTAATTATTTTTAAATTTGGAAACATTGCAGTGAGTTTGAGACAAATAAAAAAAAATATTGCAGGGTACTATTTAATAATTGGCATGGCATGGATATTTGACATGATGCTATTGAATTGAGGTATAGTTTATAGTTACACAATCTGCCTATTAATATTACTTAAATGTAATCAATAAAATATTTTCAGCTACTAACCGACCACGTGTCATATAATATAAGGATGTTGTTAAATGATGTACTATTAGTTTTATTTTATTTTATATTTTTTGGTTTTTTATATTACACTAGATATTATTGTATTGTACGTGTGTAACTATATTCAATAAACGTGTTTAACTATGTTTGAAATATTGTATTCTAATTCTTCTACAAAATTAATTTTCATTTATTATTCTTTTAGTACTCGTTTTATTTTTTATTTTATTTTTTTTTGTAGCAGTAATCAATTACTCTCTTATGTCCGCATATAATATTACATTTTTTATTTTTATATGTTCCATATCTTATATCATTTTAAAAAAAAAAATAAAAAATAAAAAATAAAAAATACATATTTTAATAATATTTTAATATTTTAAAATTTTAATTATATTAATGAGTTGTGTTAACATTAATTTATAATTTTTTATTATATTACATTTAGTTTTTACTAATATATTTTTAATTATTTGCTTTTCATATCCTTTTTAAATTTTTCATGTCTACAGTAACTATGACACTATTGAGGACAGAAGAAGTATCACACAATAAATTGTTCTGTAATTGATGAGTTTTATATAAGTGTGATAAAGAAAGTAAAATAAAAATAAAAAAAGAACACCAATCATGGATAATATGGGTAACAAAAAAATTTCATCATTTACAATTGTTAACACATATGCAATAACAAAATAAAAATTCGAATCAATGAGAAAAAAATGGCCTGTGCAAAATGAACTCCACTAGTATGATATTGTCGCTTTGGGTTGAGCCCGCACGAATTTATTTTTGGATATTTTCCAAAAGGCTTCATACCAATGGAGTTCACGTGCGACTTATAAAATGTGTAATTTTCTTCGCAACTTCCAATATGGAACTTGGTTTGCACTCCAACAATCCTCCCCTCAAATCAAGGACCAACTAATGGACTTTCCTTGCCCACCTTGTACCGCCTATTACAAAGGGACCCGCTGTCTGACTACCTCAACCGGGACCGACCCAATACCGCTAGGAGACTTTCGATACAAGGCACATCTGCAGGTCACGAAGGCGAGCCTACTATCACAACCAATGCCCAATGCCACCCAGTCCACTTCACTATCTAACTGGGCTTTGATACCATTGTTGAGATTGGACCAACTCAATACTAGTATAAATTGTCCGCTTTGGGCTGAGCTTGCACGAACTTGTTTTTGAATATTCTCCAAAAGACCTCATACTAGTGGAGAGTTCACTTGGACTGAACCTGAACTTGAATTTGCACCCAACAAGTTGTGTTCCCATAGGTAAAACGAAGATAATCCTTCAAAAAAAGCAACATCATTATCAGACGGCATCGACAAAATAAACAATAGTAGAATAGTTCCCAAATGAAAGAAAAAAAAAAATTAGAGACGTAAAAACTTGATTATGAATAAGTCGTAAAGTTTGTGACTTCTAACTCAAAAATGCAACCTAGATATAATTACGGATCCTTTAAAAGAAACTTCCATAAATAAAAATCCCTAAACAAAATAACCATAATTTAGAATTTGAAATTAAAAAAAAAAAAATAATCATATAGATAAAACAATCATCATCCATATCAAATCACTAATTTTTATTTATTTTCTTACACTAAAATTTAATTTTATATGTCAAAATATCATATCAATACATATTTATATCACATCAAACAATTATTTGTAACGTGACTGAGTTTGATATACACATTCCATTTAAAATATTAATTTATGACTTACTGAAAATTGATTTTAAAAATATTATATTATATTTATGCTACTTGTAAATTTATTATCCATTATTTACTTTTTATATTTTAAAATATATATTTTGAATTTGTTTAATGAATATTCCAACAAGTTTTTTTTCTTTAATGAATTTTATTTATTTATATACTGTATTTATTATTGTTATTTTTGATCGGATACTGTATTCAGAGGTTTTAAATTAAATAAATAATAAAAAAAAACGTATGTTGAGTGTGATTATGAAATAGAAAAATATTCTATATGATCCTTGTGGATAGAAAATATTATAACACAGACGACACAATTAATATTGTTTAACATTAAAGGTAAAATCAAAATATTTATATAATTACCAAAAATCATTTTAATAAAATAATATATTTTCTATAAATATAGAAAATATTATACTTAAATAATAAAATTCCTTTACATAAGTTATTTTATTAAAATTTTATTTTGTTACTTATTAAAAATCCAAATGTTTGTTGTTGTTTTTTTTTTTTTATTATTATTTTTTATTTCAAACCAATTTTTATACTCTATTTAATCTACATTATTTCAACCAAAAAAAATTACTACTACTATAGAAACGACACCACCCGCCTATTAACGACGTCGTTTTGGTGGCCACGCGACACCCCTCTCGGTTTCCCTGCCGTGACGATTCCAGTTACAAATTACTATAAATTATAAATTTGATATAATTTAATGAATGAATGCAACCACAAATTTATCCGATCCCTCAACAAATGGAATATATTATTGTTTCCCCAAAAAAGAAAAAAAAAAAACTTTATCCAATCCCTGATTGAAGAAAGATCGAATTTTTAATTTTATTTCATCACTGATTGCAGGCAACCCATCCCTCCCTCCACTCAATCTTCGATGCTGCTGTCCCCCTTCCTCCAAGAAATCGAACATTAATCAACAATCACATACTAATATATGCAGAAATTCTTCTCTAGAATCGCCTTTTACTGCAATCGAACCGCCATAGCCGAAGTTGAGGTCGAGCTCTTCTCTTGTCTCTACTGAACTCAACTTTGAAAGCTATTTTCGACGATATGGATTCGGTTCTCCCCATCGCCCGCACGCAGCTCCTTTTTAAGAACCCCAAATTGGGGGAATTCCGTATTCCTCGATTCCAGTTCCCGGCGGCGGCAGTGCAGACGGTTTCCGTGCGGCGAGCGAGGATGGTGGTGGTCTCGGCGGCGCAGACGGCGGCGGAGAAGCCGAGGAAGAGGTACCCCGGCGAAAAAAAGGGGTTTGTGGAGGAGATGAGATTTGTGGCGATGAAATTGCACACGAAGGACCAGGCTAAGGAGGGGGAGAAGTCCTCCGACGGCCCGCCGGTGGCCAAATGGGAGCCGAGCGTTGAAGGATACCTACAGTTCTTGGTGGATAGCAAAGTGGTTTACGATACTCTGGAGAGGATTGTGGACAAATCTGCGTTCCCTGAATGTGAGTGTTTTGTGCATCAAATTGTTCTGATTTTATGTTCATCTGCTTGGAGATTTGATTGCAGATCGATGAGCAGCATCCTTAATTATCTGCTGCTACTTTAGTGTTAGAAACCCTAATTGTTGCAAACCCTAACTGTGGTATTGCATACTAAAGAAATCGGAAAATTATAAAAACTCTAAGAACAAGCCTTTAAGATATGTAGTTAGGTAAATTAAGATTTGTCTTTTTGTATTTGGTGGATCAAAATAGTTAGGTAAAATTGCTTTTCATTCACTTCTCGTGATTGATTTTGAAAAACATTTGGCAGAATCCTTGTGCAATGGTTTCGAAAATACTAATGTTGTTTAAAACACTTCGAGCTTCTTGCATTTTGTAAATGACGAAAGGGTATGATGTACACTTTTCAAACCACAAATAGATTGTAAACAATTTTGTGGAATAGTTATTATCCAGAAGTTTGGAGGAACTATTCGATTGAGTTTGTTTGATTGGGTCTTGTTGTATGCTTTAGATGATCTTTGTATCCGGATTTTGTTGCAAGTTATGTCATCTTTAGTTGATTAGAAATCTTGTTTTTTTAATAGAATTACGACTATTGGTAATATAGAACTGATTCTTATATAAAGAGTAGAAATAGTAGAGTCGGATGAGTTGGGCTTTGAGAGTGTTGTTTGTGAGTTAAATATTGTGATTCCACCTTCATATTGTTCGAGTTGTAACGTTCTATTGTTTACGCTATAAATTTCTTCATTTGTGGGATTTTCATACGTTTATTCCTTTCGTTTCTTGTTGCACGCTTTGTTATTGATTATTCTCATAGTTGAAGCGGAAATTCCATCATTAGAACATTTATAAAAAGATCAATGTAGGTTTTGGTTATGATTATTGTGTTGGTGACTGTAGCGAGCTAAAAGTATTTCATTTATTCAAAATATGAGTTTGGAAATCATTTTTCATCACGTTAGAGCATTTTTACTCCGATTACAGTGGATAGAAATATTTTAAAGATGTATGATGAGACAATTAATCTTACCTTTTATGAGGATAGAATTATTCGGAATTATTATCCGATTCGTCCTCGTAATGACCTCTAGATTGATTGTAGAGTTGGTCCGATTATATTTATCCTATTCTTTGAAATGGATATTTTCTGCTTCGATGAGATATCATGTTTTGTGGTGAAATACAGCCTGTTTGTATGATACTTAGTTTTCACTCAGCTAAGTTAACTTGTTTTGCGGAGTTGCAGATGCCGAGTTCAAGAACACGGGTCTAGAAAGATCCGAAAGACTTGCAAAAGATCTCGAATGGTTTAAACAGCAAGGTCGTGATATCCCAGATCCATCCTCTCCCGGGCTTACCTATGCTCGGTACCTTGAGGAGCTGTCTGAGAAAGATCCTCAGGCATTTGTCTGCCATTTCTACAATACATACTTTGCGCACTCCGCAGGTGGCCGTATGATCGGGAGAAAGGTGAGTGCCGCCCTAGCAAAGTGTTTGTCTGGGAGTTTGAATTTTAAGTTGAGATTTAAATAGTAAATATATGATGCTGCTGTATAAATAAGCAAAATTAATTTTTAGTATAATATAAAAAATAAAAAATAGGTATTTGATTTTTTTTTTTTTAAAAAAAAAAAATAGTGAATAATAGAAATATTGGGAAGTTTGCAAAAAGAACACACAATGTGTTTGTTTGAGAGTTTGAATTTTTTTTGTCTGGATTTGAATAGTAAAAAATTTGAATTTGAAAAATTGTATGATGCCATGTTTTTGAATGTAATGTTGATTTTTAGAATAATATAAAAAATAAAAAATAGGTGGTTGATTTAATATTTTTTTAGGAAAAAAAATAGTGCGAATAGTACAAATCTCTCCTAATCCTTCAAACAAACACACCCAAGAAATAGTTAATTTTTTTTTGAAAATTCCTATAATGGTATGTTTAAGAAAATGAAAAAACAGAGCCTGTGTCTTTCATTTTAGTCGAAAGAGTTGAATCGAAACAATGCATGTTTCTATCGGCGTACACATTAGTCGAGTGGGTGTTTGCCTCTTATGCAAGAAAATCGCTGTGGTCTCTCCAGGTATCCGAGAAGATCCTTGATGGGAAAGAATTGGAATTCTACAAATGGGACGACGACCTTTCTCAGCTATTGCAGAATGTTCGGGACAAGCTCAATAAAGTTGCCGAGGTATGAACAGATGAATTCAATTACTCTCTTTTATCATCTAAATTTATGTTCACATTTCTTTGAGGCCGTCATAAAAAAATATTTGCCTCTTCTCTTAGCAGTAAAAATGTATATATATATATATATTTGCCAATTTGTGCCCAAATTTTGAGTACACATCTCTGTTTAGACCGGAGTTTTTAGAAATTTGGAAAGAGTAAAAATTAATATTTGATTTGATGTGTTGTGTTGTGAGAAAAAAAGTGAATTTGACGTGATGTTTTTTGAAAAATGAATAGTATCTTGGCTATGTAACCAAAACTCGGTAGGAGTATAATCTTTTTAGGGTGTGTTTGGTTAAGATATTGTAGCATAACTTTATCACTCATTAAAAAAATTTCTTCTGAAAATATCAAATCAAATATAATACTTTTTATTTTTTCATATTAAATTAAAAGCTAATTTTATATTCAAAGTATAACATCAAGCATCCGAATTCAATTATGGTATATTTTGGGGACAGGGGTGGAGTCGGGAGGAGAAGGATCATTGCCTGGAAGAAACCGAGAAGTCGTTCAAGTTCTCCGGCGACATCCTCCGGCTAATATTGTCGTGATACGATGATGATTAACAACTGTTTATAATATACTGCCTGCCTCTGTTTGTTGTATTTCTTCGACTTCACTTTCCTTGTGTTGTACAAAATTCCACGGTATTTCTTTATGGATGAAATTATCAACTTTGTATCTTTATACTATATTTCTTCCAAATTGTCCATTGGAGCAAAAGGTTTCTCCATCGCTCCAATTGATAGAAGGAACTTACCAAAGATATATAATTTAAATGTGCATATTCTTGTCCTTTGATTTGAATGATGTGGATTATTATTATTATTATATTATTAAAAGTATATACTTTTTACATTTTATTTAAAATAAAAATGATATCATCTGTTTTGAAAAATTTACTAAATATAAAAATATATCATTTATTAAAAGGACAAATTAAAATAAAAATAATATCACGAAGAGAATATTATTTTTATAAAAATTTATATTAAATTTATTATTTAAATCAAAAATTAAAAAAATACTCTTATGTTTTATAATATTAATAAAAAATATAATACACACAATAATTATTCAATATAAAGTAACGTTATTTAAATTTATATATATTTTTAAAAAAATTATTTTTATTCATTGTTCTTAAAATTGTATAAAATAAATAATATTGATTCGGTTTGAAATCACATAAAATAAATCCCAATGTCTACTATTTTAACATTTTTTTTTATACATTAGACCATCATCGCATCATTATTACAAACAAAATATTAATTAATAACTGTTCTAAATACTAAATTACAAATAAAAATTACTTCATCTCCTCTGTTCGGCTCTAAAAAAATCTCATTTATTTTCATTGTATTAACATTAAAATATCATTATATTTGTATAATTTTTTTTATAGATATAATAATATTATAAAACACTAATAAAAATATTTTTGTATGTTTTCTTTAATTTATACTATGTTTTTATATAATAATTAATATTTAAATATAATAAAAAAAAATGAGATCCTAGTAATTTTTATTAACTCAGAAAAATATTAGTTAATAAAATTAAATACTCTAATATAGAATAGAGCTGTCTTTTTTTTTTCTTCAAACTTTTCAAATTCTATTATTTAAATTATACAATTTTTTTAAAATAATTTTTTTATATAAAGTATTCTATTCAATATCATTTTAATAATAAATTTCAAATTCAAAATTTTTAAAATTCAATAAAACGAAATACACCCTAATTTATCATTTTGTTATAAAAAAACCCTAAAAGGGCAAAATAGTAAATATAACAGTTGAGAGTAACGGCGCTCGGCCTATCCAAAAAAGGGAAGGAATATAAAATAAAAATTGCGCAGTCTGTTTGCATTCTGTAGTCGACAGTTATCTTCTTCCTTCGCAACGATTCGTACGTATATATACACAGATAGATACAGGTTTCGATATTTCTACAGGCGCTCCGGTTTCAGTTTGCTTAACCGTCGGTGGGTTAACGCTTGTGAATCTCTCGAATTTGTTGAGACCAATCGAACGATCACCGTTTTTACGCTCGATCGGAGATGGAGGAAATCACGGAAGGCATGAAGGGCATCGGCATCGCCGCTGAATCTCAGAAGAGGAATCGAATCCAAGTTTCGAACACGAAGAAGCCGCTCTTCTTCTACGTTAACCTCGCCAAGGTAGTTAGGTTATTTGTTAGTCTGGCTTTCTGATTTTTTTTTCCAGTTTTTGGCGCAGTCAATTTCTCGCGCCTGTGTGTATGTGCTCGTACATGTGTTAATCGGTTATAATTTGGATTTTAGATTTTTTTTGTTTCCTGGATTTGTAATCGAAGAAATTTGAATGATTGCAGAGGTATTTGCAGCAGCACAACGAGGTGGAGCTTTCCGCACTGGGAATGGGTATTTCTCGCAGCCCCAATCTGTTTTTTCGGTTTTCTTTTCTGCACATGTTTTTATTTGATCTCCTTTTTTGAAACAAATAGTCTAAAAAGTTTTAGTATAAGCAGTTAATTTAGAGAAATTTCAAAAGAGTGATTGGAAGTTCAAGATTACATGGAGTTTGTTTTTCACCCCTCGATTCTTCTTGTTCCTACTTTTTATGTATCAGTTAAAAGTGGCATCATCTTCAATATCCTTATTGTACTGAACTGTCTCTTTTAAAATGAAATGCTTAGAATGGCAGCAGTTTCAATTTTACAATGCTTTAAAATATTTTAAAACAGGTTGATGTTGATTCCAGTTGTTGTTGTTTCTTTCGGCTATATATATATATATATATATATGATGTATAAAGGGGGGAATAATGTCAAGATAATGTATCTTGGTAAACAGAGGAGCTCTAAGATTATAAAAATCATGGTATTTCTGTGAATTGTGATGAGCAGTTTATATCTCTTAGAAACTGATGAAGAATTTATAGTTGAATTTACTTTGTGTGCTTGGGCTTGGCTTATTTGTATTTAGTAGAATTTGAGCTTGAAAATTCTTTAATAATTGCTGCTTTGTCAATTCTATCTAGTAGTCTATACATATATGGTTGATCATTTGGGAAATATAATGAACTAAATGACTCTGCCATCCATCTTGAAAATAAATATTGTTGCAAAGGAACATATTTGCAGGCAAAATCAAGATGATACAATATTGGTGACATCCATATTGTCATTAACCTATTTAGACAATTGAGATAATAAAATAAAGTCAGCCCTTCAGTTGGTTTGCATTTGTACATATTTTCATCTGGGTTGAGAAAATTTGGTTCTTCAACAATACCTGAAGATATAATTCAATATCATCACCTGACTTTGCGTAAATGGAGGTCATTGGGAGAACCTTTTATCTGCTAGCTAGGGATATTTGTATGCCATTTTGGTCTTTTAGTTTTCATTTTAAACTGTTTGTACCTGAACTGTGAATTTTTGTTTTCCAGATATAAGATGCGACAGCTTACATTTCTTTGGTTTTAACTATTCTTGTTGGCACTTTCCTCGTTTTTATTTTCAGCTATCTCCACAGTTGTTAGTATTGCTGAAATCTTGAAGAACAATGGATTTGCAATTGAGAAGAGTGAGAATCATAACTTTTACCCTTTTTAAAAATTGATGTTAGTGCAATTTGTTGTTTTGTCTGTGTATTATAAGAAAGATACACTTTGCAGATATTAGGACATCCACTGTTGAAATCAAGGATGAATCAAAAGGTCGATCTATCTCAAAAGCCAAAGTAAGTTTATATTCTGATCATTTCATTGTATATTACTGTTATATGGTGGCGTGTATTATTCTGTCAGCTCCAATTATCGTCACAGTTTTCTTTGAACACCATCCAGTTTTTATTTATTTATTTGTTCTTTTTTCTAGACCCTCTTGCCTTCTTCATTTTATCCATCCTATGATTTGATATGTGTTACTAAGGAACTGAGATAAATATTCCATTCTATTCACGGCCTGATCGATTCTTCTATTAGATTGAGATAGTGCTGGAGAAGTCGGAGAAATTTGATGAACTGATGGCAGCTGCTGCGGATGAGAGATCAAGAAACATCGAAGAAAAAGATTGAGGCTTGTTTTCAAGGTGGCTGCAAATTTAGTAACCAAGTAACTGAATTTGAAATTGTTTGACTCAAACATACCTTTCTTTCATGGATTCTTTCTTAGAATGTAATAGTTCCGAAATACCCATAGAGGGAATATGAGCCAAAGCTTGGCTCAAACATTGCTTCTTGCTAGATTGCATGCATTTGGTTTTTCTTATATTGAATTTTTTCATTCTTCTCTAATATTTCTATTTGAATTTTATGTCTATTTATATTTTAATTAGTTCAGGATGGTCAAAATTTTATGAAATTTGCTTTTGATAAAGAGAATGTCTAAATTTTATATTAAAATCATAGTTAAACTTTGATTTAATTTATTGTCATTTATTTATTCTACAAAGTGCGCACTTTGGGCAAAACTAAGCCAATAAGGTGAATCACATAAAGCCTTTAGTTGTTGTATGCAGAAACAGTAAATCTTATTTGCTTATCAAGGAACAATCAAATTTGTTAAGGTGTGTTGTTTGGGGACTAGATTTTAAATACATTATTCATCCAATTTTTTTTTTCTCCAAATCATCAAATTAAATACCTATTTTTTATTTTTTATATTAAACTAAAAATCAATTTTACATTCACCTATTTATATTATATCATACCACTATTCAAAATCCCAATTTAAAATGCAAGACCCCAAACAAACAAACCCCTAGTAGTCTTAAAACAAAAGGCATTTGAAATACTATAAAACACATTTATTGTGTATTACAATACAAATGCATATTTATTTGCACGAAGAATAAAATAGTAGGATTTATTTATTTATTTTGATAAATTGAACCTAATAAATAAATTTAAATAAAATATAATTTTTATTGTAAAAGATTAAGATCTTGCAATTATATTTTGAATCAAACAAGAAATAGTTAACTTTTATCTTAAAAGATTGAGATCTCGCCATGAAATTTTAAATCAAGCAAACGATTGTTTTAATTTAAATAATGCTCTATTGTTTTAATTTAAATATTTATTTAAAAATATTTATCAGTACTAAAACAATAAAATAATTGGATAAACAACTTACATTATATGATTAAACTAAATTAACGTTTAATTATTTCCAAAAATCTTAAATCTAAGCAGTCTCTTTATAGACAAGAGTTCTTAAAAACTTTAAAATATTTTTAAAAAAATAAATAGTATTATAAATAAAAATTTGTTATGTAATCAAAGCAAAATCACCTTGACACATGAAAACACTATTTGCACATTTTATCTACAATAAGCTGCCCAAAATTCCATTCCCAATTTATGAAGATTATGCGAGCGCTGTACCAGTCGCTGATTAATCCTTCGTACCTAACCGCCGTCTGCTCCTCCGCAAAACCCTACAATTTCCGGCAGCTAGCAGTGCGCTGCTTCGTCACTATGGCCGACGAGTTTGTTAGGGGCAATGTGCTCCCCAACGGTGTAGCTGTCATCACTCTCGATCGCCCCAAGGCCCTCAATGCCATGAATCTAGGTTTTGATTTTCTTAACCTTTTTACTTCCCACTGATCTATCAATTGCATTAGTGGATGAGCTGTTTTGATCAATATAGTGAGCCGACTTGATTTGGCATCTTTTCAGACATGGATATTAGGTATAAAAGCTTTCTGGATGAGTGGGAATCCGACCCGAAGGTGAAGTGTGTAGTGATTGATAGTAGCTCGCCTCGTGCATTTTCAGCAGGTTGTTGAATTTTCACTGCGCCTTGGTTTAAATCCCTAACTTGAATTCTTATTTTGTTGTAACTGCAAATTGTAATCTGTTCTGAGTTTGGAGTGTTAGTGATGTTTCGATATTGGCGTGGTTTCGTAAATATTTGCTGGTTTTTGAGGGAAAATATTCCTCATGAATGCAGGAATGGATATTAAGGGTGTTGTTGCTGAAATTCGAAAGGACAAATTCACTCCTCTTGTACCCAAGGTTTTTCTATAGATAGAATTCGTGCATACACACTGCTAGGAATGATTACTACACACTGCTTTTTATTTCCAAATTTGTTTTTGTGAAGCAGTAAGCATTGTGGACATTCCCTGGTTTTATCTTTGTTTTTTGTTTTTTTTTTTGTTTGATCTGAAAATTATGTATGCATGTTTATGCAAATTGATTGCTTGGAACCTTGGGTATTGGCTGCTAAGGCTATTAGATATATTACTTCGTGTGCAGGTGGTGATGTGAAGCAGATTGCAACAAAAAATCTACAATCAGATGTTATTGAGGTCTTGTAGCACATATAACTGAAGAAATATGCATTTAACATTGATAAGAGATTTTTCCTGATCTAGGAAAGCATGTTCTTGATTACGGTTGTTCCTGATGGTACTTTTGGCCTGTTGTATGTGTGTTCATACCATTATGGACACAAAATTCACCTTCTCAGTGAAGGAAAATTTTGATTAGGCCAATAATTTCTAAGAATATGTGAGCCTTTTTAAGAGTATAGAAGTATATGACCTAAATATGTTAATTAAGATTTTGTCATATAATCGTTTCATGCCAAGGACTTCTCAGATCAAATTCTTTATTAAATATTACATCCATAATAAATATGACTCCGTCAGATGTCCTGGAGTGAATGGTGGGACTGGTAATTTGTGTTACTTGTGAGAATGTTTCTTCTTGATTAAGCATATTCAATAGAATCAATTTTTGGAATAAGTGTAACTTTAATATATTTTTTATATGCACGACATTTTGGTTATAGTATTTCTGTATGTGGTTTTTGAGATTAAAAAAAAATAAAAATCACATAATTTGACTTTTAACTAGGTATTCACTGCTGAATATTCTCTGATATGCAAAATTCACGAGTACAAGAAGCCTTATATCAGCTTCATGGATGGCATAACAATGGGATTTGGTATTGGTCTATGTGGTCATGGTCGTTACCGGCTTATCACTGAGGTAATCAATTTTCTTCACTATACCTGAGTATAGCTGAAACTTAGTGTTATAAAATACTCGCAATCTGATCATTTGTATAATTTTTGTCAGAAAACTGTTCTTGCTATGCCAGAAAATGGCATTGGTTTGTTTCCAGATGTTGGCTTTTCATACATAGCAGCAAAAAGTCCTGGAGAAGGAGCAGTAGGTCAGTTTTTCTCTGTTTTCTTGTCTTCCTTAGTTGTGAGTAAAGTGCTATGTTACCCACATTTTGATTTTGTTTTACTGGATATAACTCGATAACCAGATAGATGAACATCAAAATGAGTTTTAATAAGATTGATACCAAAGTGAACAGGCCCTTAGAAAGAGACATCCCAATCTATCAACATGCAAATCAAGTATTGTATCAATTATTATCTTTTGAACTTTCGATTTTGTTTCTGGTTCATTTTTGCTTTGTAGGGGCATATCTTGGATTGACTGGAAATAGAATATCAACGCCTGCTGATGCTCTGTATGTTGGCCTGGGAACACATTATATTCCATCTGAAACCTTGTCAGCACTGAAGGAGAATCTCTTGGCCACCAACTTGTAAGGATTATGTTTATACGAATTCTTTTTGTTACGATGAACACAGCTTATTTCGTGCTTTTCACAATTCCTATATTAGTAATGAAAAGAAGTGTACTCTTTCCTATGAATAGCGTTCATTGTTTTCTTCTATGAGGGTGAAAGCCTGTAGTATGATAGGAAGTTACACACACTTCTACTTATTTAAAAAATCGTATTGTAGAGAAAGGGTGTCTGACTGTCTGTGCGGATTATATATGACTTGTTGAAGTATTTACAAACAATATTGCTCTTTTTCTGTCTGTTGTTTGATGTAGTTCTGAAGACCCTGATCAGGACATTGGAGCACTGTTGGAAAGATACAGCAAAAGTCCCGAGTCTGAACCTCGCCTAAAACTGCTTTTACCACGGATAATTTCAACATTTGGAAGTAAAAAGTCCTTGAAGGAGTTACTGAAGGAACTGGAAAGTCATACAGAAAGTGGGGATGCCCTGGGTGAGTGCTAATGCTGTGATTGGGCTCTTCTTTTCTTTATTTTAAAGTGTTTGAATAGTTTTTTTATTGTGGTAATTTTTCGTTTCTGCGTAATTTAATTTGGCAGTGGCTGAGTGGGCGAAAGATGCTTTGCAAGGACTTAGGAAGGGTGCGCCTTTTTCACTATGCCTCACTGAGAAGTATTTCTCAAAAGTTGCCTCTGCTCAAGGCAAGGCTAATAATGATCTGTCGAAGGTGATAAATACTTACATACCTCACTTTATACCCGATTTCTAACCATTGTTTTATATTGACCTTTTCACATTTTTGCATGATGTCTATTCGCTTAATCTTTCTCCTGAAACATTTCCAGCTGAGTGGTGTGATGAAAACTGAATACCGCATTGCTGTAAGATCTTCACTTCGAAATGATTTTGCTGAAGGGGTCCGTGCTGTCTTAGTCGACAAGGATCAGGTTAGTCACTTGATCTATAAGTTAGTAATGAAATAAATTTTTATGTTAAATAAATGAATTATTGAAATCGAGGTTTAAATGGAGACCCGGTATGACACAAGAAGAAAAAAGAGAAGGTAACTAGGAAGAAATTTATTTATTAAAGTGCATAAGCTTGAAAAATTTCCTCACTAATCTGAACTAAGCATGGAGTCGAAATTTATTTGCGGAACTTATTTGCATCCATTGCATTAAAGACTGATTGTCATATTGGAAGCCAAAAGTTAACCTTAGTTGCACTTTTATTAACTGTCTGGGAACATAATGAAGGTTTTCGATTTAAATCGACTGATGTGAATCATATCTAAGTAGTCTTAAAACGTCAATCATCAACACAATATCATAACATTTTTACATCTTCCTCTCCAATTCTTCCTCCCTAATAAAAATCCAATATCATATCTAGTTAAATAACTTTTTTTTAGAATTTTGGTCATACTCTTTGAATACAGTATTTTCCATTTAAATTCAAATGATGACAATTTAGTCCTGTAAGTTTTTATTCTTTTCTGTGCATTATATTATTTGAAGGTTCTTTAGAGAGCTTTGTTGTCCTTAATTAACACTAAATTTTGTAGAGTCTAGGTGCCAAAAAATCTCATCGAACTAATACACTATCAGTATCAGTATCTTCCGCCCGTGGAAATTCTTGAATCTTGAAAAATTGGAAGCCTAAAATATGTTCTCATGATATTAAAATGGGAATGAATCTATTTTTTCGGTTCGAACCTCCCACTATTTTGGAATAATAACCATAGATGCCCTGTGTTTCTGTAACTTATGTAGATGAAATTTCCGTCGATTGTTTGTTTAATTGAACAAATTTTGTTGAATTGTTCCATGAATTATCCACCAATGAGTTTCTATGTTTTATGTTTAATTTGTTCGACTAATTTGTCTTTTATCAACCTCATATTACGATAATGTCATTGATTACCGGCTACTAATCCTTTGTTTTCCTTCAGAACCCGAAGTGGAGCCCTGGGAGCTTGGATGAAGTGGATGCTTCCGAAATCGAAGCTCTCTTTGAGCCCTTGGGCGAGGACATCGGAGAACTCAATGTCTAACCATCTGCTCCCACCACTTCCCGACTTGCCATTGCCATAGCCATAGATCGAGAGGGTGCTTTCTTCCATCGATCCATCCATCCTATTTGAACAAATAAAAGGTGTGTTCGACTGTAATATGAATCCTGCTGTAAAGTAATATGACATCTACAGCTCCTGAAAAACCTCGTAACTACGAAGATTTGATCTCGAAACATCGATTCGACGTGGGAGTAAAAGCAATTCATGATATGAAAAACTATGATCATGTTTGGTGACAGGACTAAGAAACCAAAAGCAAAATGACTATACAACCTTCAAGAACAGCTAGCAAAATATTGACAAGCTTCTTGTGCAGCATTACCATGGAATAGCCATGAGCTATCATCACAGGGAACTTACATTTCTCATCTGAAGGATCTTCTTCTGTGATCATCCCCAGCCCTGAGAAGTCACAGTCCCATTCTTTCTGCTCCTTCAGCTGGTAATACATATTGAACGCGTACGATGCGTTCCCCCGCACCCCGATGTGGTTGCATGACGACCCGTACCCGAGCGCCGTGCAGTCCGAGAGGCTGCACGCATAGTCGATATTCCCCGGCAAGTCCTGATCGATGTCCTTCAGTTTCAGCTTCGGGTTCAGCACGCACCATCTTCTCACCATGTAGCTCACCCCCTGCACAGCTGCAAGCCCTCTGGTTCCGTCGTGCGTCCCCAGTAAGTCGAGCTCGTACTTGGGCTTACCGTCGTACTCGAATATCCCCCAGTGTCGCTCGAACATCCCCGGGTCGATGCTCTTGGCGCTCTCGTCGATGAGGCTGAATAAGTAGAAGTCTATTTTTCCCTTCCGGGCCGGCGTTCCTTGCCCGTTCAGCGCGTGCTGCAGCAGCCCTTGGTTGAATCTCCTTGCGTACGGAATGGTCGCGTGCTTGTCTCCGTCGGTTGGCCACCCGACTTCGCCGACTATGATCTTCATGTCAGGGTAGCCTGCTTTTGTTAAGGACCATACTAAGGTGTCGAAGTTGGCGTCGAAAACGTTGGTGTAGACGTTCTGGGCGTCCCTTATGGGGCGATTCGGTCCATCGAAGAAGGCGTAGTCGAGAGGGAAGTAGACGTTGGCGTAGAGGCTTAGAAAGGGGTATATGTTGACGACAAAAGGGGCGTCGTTGGTGTGGAGCTGCTGGAGGATTTGCACGGTGAGGTCGCGGATCTCCGGTCGGAAGTCGCCGGCGGAAGGCAGGGGATTGGATTCAGGGGAGAAGTAGACATCTGCATTGAAAGGGACTGTGGCCTTTATTTGGGATCCCAATCCTGCCTTGTTGATTGCTTCCTGAATGTTCTTCAGCGCTGGTAATGTGTGCTTCAGGTATGTGTCGTTGTAGGTTTTCAGAAATGGCTCATTCCCCACTGCTACATACCTGCAAATCAATCAATATATATACATATATATGTATATGTATTTGGATTGAAAATCTATAGATTGGTGCAGAGTAATGGCGATGGCGAAACCTGATATTGACGCCGCCGGGATAAGCGTAGGCTGTGAGGTTAGCGTCCACCCAGGCGGCGGCGGCGGTGGCGCCGCCGAGGCTCATCTCGACGAGCATGTAGTTCGGCAGTGCAACCATGACTTCAATGTCGGTGCCGGAGAGAGCATCTAGAATGTTTGCGTCGGCGTCGAACAGCTTGACGCGATCGAAACCGTTCTCCTTGAGCATATCCACCACTTTCGACGGCGGCAGCTGGTGCGCCGCCATCGTCCCCCAGTTTACTCCGACTCCACCGCCCGCCGCCGTCGCTGCTGCTGCTATCGCCACAACCAGAAACACCACCAACGTGCGACGGTTATCCACCATTTCCCCCAATTTTTGATACCTAATTTCCCGCGCGGAATATATAAATTGTCGAGGAGCACGGAATCAACTGGTCGACAATCGGCGGCGAGTGCAGCATCAGAAACATCGGAGCATATGCGCATCAATCAGGTAACCATCGAATCGATCGATTTACTTTCTGAATAGCTGCTAATCGATAGATAGATAGATAGATTCCTTTCTTCTTAATTCTGTTATTCAGTTACGAATTACATTTACATCACACCACACCATACCACTATCAAAGATCTCATCAGACTCCACTCTCAACTATACATGCATATACATATATTATATATATATATAGAGAGAGAGAGAGAGAGAGATTGGTCAGCCATATCCATCCATTTTCTTTCTCCAAGCTTTTCTGGTCTGCTTTAAATCACGTAGGCACTGCACTGCACTGCACTGCACAGCACAATAGCAGAGCACAGGATGACAGGATCATTCATATATCAAACTTATTATCAGATTTCTTGTGCGTATCAAGTCCACCTCAAAAGAAGCTCCTTTTGAAAAAGAAAGCGATTTTCATGTTTACCTGAATAATTTATTATGCATTCATCATCGAACAAATGACGAATGCATGATGAATCCTCTCTGCCAATAACCTTTTTGTCCCAATTCAGGCTTAATAATCACTATTTCAAAATTGCATGTCTTTGATGTCAATTTTGGTATTTGATTGTTATAAATAATTATGTCACTATTTCAAAATATGCACTTATTAAATATTCCTTCGGGTTTTATGGATTATATTTATCTTTTGTGTTAATTTTTTGTTTTAATTTATATTATATTTTAGGGTAAACTATTTTTTTAGTTCCGTAACTGGACTCCATATCATTTTAGTCCCGTAAGTGGAGCATGTCGCAAACTAGTCTCATAAGTGAAAAATTTTCGATGTTTTAGTCCTCCGGCGCCGGAGATGCCTGCGTGGCTCGCCGGAGGTGACGTGTCCGCCAGGTGTCCCGCCAGGTCAGCGACACCTGGCGGACACGTGGATTTATTTATTTTTTTTCAATTTTTTTTATTTTTTAAAAATTAAATCAAATTAAAAAAATAAAAATATATAAATAAAATTAAAAATAAATTAAAAATAAGTTTTAAAAAAAATTAAAAAAAAAAAAATCCGCCGACCTGGCGGACACGTCACCTCCGGCGAGCCATGCGGGCGTCTCCGGCGCCAGAGGACTAAAACAGCAAAAATTTTTCACTTATGGGACTAATTTGCGACATGCTCCACTTACGGAACTAAAATGATAGGAGTCCAATTAGGACTAAAAAAAACAGTTTACTCTATATTTTAATATAATAATTAATATTTAAAGATTAATAAAATAAAATAAAATAAAAGAGTAGATGAATGCAGGAAAACTTAGGCTTAAGCTCAAATTACTATTTTATTTAAATCTTAAACGAGCCAAGTACCGTTGGCATATCGAATTCGGTGGGATCTTTTTTTTCTTTTCTTTTTTTTTTTAAAAAAAAAAATTATATTTTAAAAATAAATAAATAATAATAATAATTCGATAGGATGGTTTAAAGGTGTAGAAATAAGTTAGAATAAGGAGGGAAAGGTGATTGTCAGAAAGATAAAACAGTGTGTGGATAAGTAAAAAACTAAAAATGGTCCTTTCCAGGGCAAGTCTACGTGTGCTTTCGCTGCTTTCTTCCCTTTCTTTTCACCTTTTTTCTATTCAATTCTCACCCCCACCCCACCCCCACCCCCACCATTTATATATCATATATATATATGTATATATATTTTGTAGCTCTGGTCTCTTTAGATACTTTCTTTGTTTGTCATCAACATATCTATATTATAATTCAAATTGTTCACCAACAATGTTTTTATATTTTAATATTCTTTAATTTATATGTATATATAAAGTGAATTGATATTCACATTTTAGAGCGATGGAGAATATTTTCTTATTATTTATTTATAATAATTTTTTAATAAGAATATATTATATTTTTTTAAAGTATCAAATTAAATTATTATTTAATAAAATAAGTGTAGGGTTTAGGGTATATAGTGTAATCTGATGAAAAAAATTGATGATGCCATTGCTAGTTCACTTGAGACATGGTTTATGTTTCTTTATGTGTATCATATTTGGTATGTCGTTTGTTTCAACCATCTCATCTCTACTGTTTGAGTCTTTTGTATTTTTTTCTCTTTGTCATTTTTTTTTGTCATTACCCTTCAGTAAGCAGTAGTTAATTATTTTTAAAATTAATGAATTTTTTTATTTGCACGATATTCAAATACTTTCAAGCGTTCAACAACCTTCCCAAAATGACATATTTTTTGGACTATCTTCAACCCATAACTCTATCTGTATCTTTACAGGATCTACAGTATATTTTTATATTTTTACAAAATGTCTGCTACAATAACCCATTTCTAACCATATCCTCTATTTTTGCAGGATCTCTTCTTCAATCATACCCTCTATTTTTCAGGATTAAAAAATATTTTCTTTATATATAAATAAATAGATAATTGTATTAAAAAAAAAATACACAATGACAGCGGGTGCTACAGTATTCCGCTGGGTCTGGTGAATTCTGCAAAACTACATGGTGGGTTGGAGCAATTTTTTCCCGCCACCCTGCAAAAATAGAGGAAAACCTCATCGGTTAGAGATGATCTTAGCTAGCTGATATTGGTCTTCCTTAACTATTTAATTTATTTTTATTATATATATATAATTAATTTTTTGGATTATAGGTTAAAATTAGTGAGTAATTGATATAAGATTTTGCATAACTAATCATCCCTATTGATTTAAGAAAAAAGATATCATTATAATTATTTAGCTTAATTGTTCAAGTATATTTATTTATAAACTCATGAATCTGAAAAATTAGATATTTAGTAACTTTTAATTGTATAATGTATTTTTAAAAAATATATATATTTTGAAAAAAAATAAATGGCAGTCGCCACTAACAATAATCCATAGTTTCGTCACTGCTTCAAAATTACAAAATTATTCAACTTGTGCCATTCCATTTAATTTTTTTCATATTTTTTTAAAGTTATTTTATTCAAATTTAAATAATTTAATATGTAAAACAAATTTAAATTTACATCTCAATATTCGAAAGTTTTTATTTGAATTTAATATTAAAATATTTTGGTAAATAAAAAAATAGGAGTATGTGTTTTTGTCGATAAACGAGTCTACCAAACACTACAAAATTAAAAATATAATTTTCTTGTGTTGGAATCGGACGGGATTGAGGGCGGCGAGGACGAGGACGATTCAATGGGAAGCCATTGCTGTCTGCCCCGCGCTTCTCTGCTCCTCGCTTCCATTCCTTACTCGATTCCGACCAGGAGGCTCGGTTTCTCTTATTCCGCTGCCCGCCGTTATGCTGCCTCGTCGTCCCATACTATACGCACCACCGAGTTCACTTGGGACGACGTGCTTTGCGTCTCCGGAGCTCGGACGCATCGCTCGTCTGACCTCAGAGGATTTTTCGAGAAAGTGTCGATCTGCAATCGCAACTCTGTAATTGTCAATGTTCAAAAAATTCTCCTGTTTCTGTGGCCTGTTGGATGTTCTAATTATGGATGGATTTTTGTTTCAGGATATGGTATGTGAGTTCATACCTTTCGTGATTGAAGGACGGATTGTGGGCTATGTTCACAACGGGTAATTCTGATTTGTGCAATCATTTTCTTCCCTTTTTCACCTTAATTTTGCTGCTTTGGGATTGAGCTTATTGAGACATGTTAGTTTCTAGTGAAATTTTCTCTTTTGAGTTCAAACTTGTGCTTCATTGTTATTTTCTGAACTGCTTCAAATCAAGATTTAAAGTAGCATGGTCATATGACTGATTCATTATATAGCCTACATTTAAGGGATAACTGTAAGTACTATTTTTAGGGTCATGTTTAATAAGAGTGATTAGGGAAGATAAGATTTGTTTTTTCCATCTTCCCTAATCACATTTATATTTTGAAGTTCTATGATGGCCCTTGAATAATTGTTAATGGGATTTGATAGATAATTCCTAGAAATAATCTCAGACCATATTTTCTACATGTGAAATGTGAAGACTAAATGATAACATATAGCAAATATGGACATAGCAGTGGAATATTTGTACACCGTCCAAACAACATAATCAGTAACTCCATATCTCAGGTTTCACAAAGTCTCCATGGCACATAAAAGCTTTAGCGAAAATGTTTTTCTGGCAAATAGTATGTGATTTTTCATGTTTTTCGAGCAGATACCAAGTCTTGGACAACTGATTTTGTCTTCTAGCTGAAACAACCACTTAATTCTTTGTTAGGAGGAACTGACCGTAGTGTTTTCTTTGATATTATATTAAAGATTTGCTCATCATCTGAGAAGATATAATGATGTATTCATATTTCCAAAAGACAATTCTTACGGAACCAATTTTGGATGCTACCTAACATTGCATCCTGCGCTAAAGGCCCCTGAGGACAGGACAGAAGCTATTGGAAACATAATCAAATCCTGGGGTGAAGAACTTATTCCTGGAATTCGAAATGAGGTCTCTTTTTAGCTTACCACTCAGTATTCTCCTACAAATTTTGCCCTAAGAAACTTTGGCTGTTTTCAGTATTTCTGAAGACATGTATAAATCATATTACTCTCTTAATTTCTATGATTTCTATCTGCAGCTCTATCCTGTTATGTCTTCTTTTGGGAAACCTGAAATTTTCTCCCTCGAACGTGCAGCAGCTCCATATTTTGGAATAAAGGTGGGCATTGCATTTTTTAGTTTATTTGTTGCCTTTTCTAAGCTGTCTGGTGTCCACACAATTTAATTTGCGTGCTCTTTGTTTTATGCGTATTGTGGAGTTCATCACAGCATGATGTCAATTTATGCATATGCTCTTTCTGATAACCTCGATCTTTTGTTGTTTGGGGCAAGGGCGTAAGGCTCATTGTGCAACAGTTCAAGGCTCTTTTCATCGATATTGTTTCCTTCATCTTAGCATGGTGTCCATTTCACTCATGCTCTTGGTTAAGAACTAAGTGCGATGATCGTCTCTTATCCATTAAAATTTGTTTCTAGTTCAAATGAACATATATATCGTGGACTGAGGGAGTATTAAACATGAATATCCAATCAGTTACAATGTTCATTATTCAAAAATTTCTCCTCTCCTTCCGGTTAATTCAAAGCCTTCATTTAATCTCTTACTTCATTTACCATTTGCATCTAGTCGAGAATTGCTTGATTTGGCCTTGTTAAATGCACCATTGTTTGCTGTTTTATATTTGACAATAAGCTTGCACTGAATGCTTCTGTGGATCTCAGTTATAGTTTAAAAAACTATGATATATACATATATATATATATATAACAGTATAACACTGTCCAATATCTTGCCAAAACAGGCTTATGGAGTTCACATGAATGGCTATGTTGAAAAAGATGGCATTAAATATCTGTGGGTTGGGAAACGAAGTAAAGAAAAGCAAACTTATCCTGGGAAGCTCGATCATTTGGTTGCTGGAGGCCAGGTACATATTAAACTTCCTATAATATAGATATAATTTCAATGTGTGCTCGGTAGGCGAAGGAAGTAAGCATTTGATACTATTTGAGGTCAATTTCTATCTATCCTCCGATTCATCATTTGGATTCACTTTCCCGTTTGGTAACTTTGCTCATAAGAAATTAGAAATCACCCATTGATTTTTCTTTAGAAAATAGGTTACTATATTCTATTGTCTCTATATAAAAATGTGAAGTTTTTAATTACATATTTTTAGTGCAGCCGCGTGGGATCCCTTGTGGGGAAAATCTTGTGAAAGAATGTGAAGAAGAAGCTGGGATTCCGAGATCAATTTCCAGCAAGTAATTTTCTCACCTAAAACTCCGTACTATTAGATCCTTTTTCAATACACCACTTAATGATTTAAATGCATTATCTTAGAGCCACAGCAGCTGGAGCCATATCGTACTCGGACATTGATGGGCATAGATTCAAGAGGGATGTTCTCTTTTGCTATGATCTTAAGCTTCCCGAGGACTTCATTCCCTTTAATGAGGGTAAACCTGTTAAAACTTTGTAGTTCTGAAATAAACGAAAACTCTCTCTTATCTGGTATTCTTCATTTATGGCAGATGGAGAGGTGGAAAGCTTTAAGTTAATCCCTGTAACCCAAGTTGCAGATATCATAAGGAACACAGATTTCTTCAAGCCAAATTGCGGTTTAGTCATTATTGATTTTTTGTTTCGCCATGGGTACGACATATTTGTTTCCATCCAATTGTATTGTCTCTGGATCGACAGCATGCGCCAGTCAAAATGGCATTTTCTCGATGCATTACTTGTATCTTGCATAATCTGATTATGCGAATGGCTGCAGGTATATAAATCCAGAAGAGTTGGGATATCTGGATCTACTGCAGAGTCTTCGACAGGGCGATTGCTCCTAAATGGTACCATTTTGACGATAATCTAATTTTTTGCTATTTATTAACCGATAATATTTTGGAAAACACTAAGTGTGAGTTCCTCCGCTCGTTGACAGACTTACTCTCTCATCGAGTTGTTTAATCTAGTGTAGTACAACAAAGGCTATAGGGAATATACATACAATTGTTATTGTTGAGATCTATCTATAAGAATTTCTCACATAACATCCCTCAACTCGAAAGGTCTGGTCTACATCCTACCTTAAAACCTCTTTTTAAATCATCAAAATGTATGTACATTCTGTCAAAAGCATATTATTTCACATCTCTCTCAAGTATTCATGCAAGAGCACTGCACTGCACTGCACTAAAAATTAATTACTATTAATTTCTTTCAATAAATAACATAACTGTATTTTATAACAAACACAAGATCATTTATTTACACAAAAGGGCACATATCAAATCCAAAGCATTCCTTCCTACACAAGACAAACTAAAAACCCAAATAATCTAACTTGAATTCACTCAAAAACCATTATTAGGCATTTGATGATCAAGAGGCAATAATAAGTAAAAACATATATCAATCATCTCATATTATAATCATCATCAACACAAGTCACAACATAAAGCAATACAATTCAAACAACCTCTTGATCCAAATAGCTCTTTTGGATCTTCCCTACCGTTCTTGGTTATCGTTTTGGTTCTGGTTCTGATTTTGGTTTTGGTTTTCGGTATTATTCAAACGCCTCCGCACATTGCGTCGGTGAACCCGAACCCCATTATCCAAAGATTCACTTCCTTCGTCGTCTCTCGAGTATCGCTGCTCCACATTATCGTACGTTTCGCCCCAAAGTCTTCTCGGGTACCTACGGAGAGCAACTTGAGCTCGGGCTCGGGTGCTTCTAGATCTACTAGAAGACGAATTTCCGGGCTGAATAAATCGAACTAGTAAAAAAACGGTCAACCAACCGCCTTCCTCGAGAGTCAATGTGCTTCCGTCGGTCCTTTCTTCTCCGATCGACGATTGTAGTGTGCTAAGTAAATCTCCGAGGTCTCTCTGCCTCTCTAATCTCCGCCAGTTTCGCTGTCGTTCGGGATCGGTATCCGTTGGCCTCACAAGAGGATGTATCGATCGAGCGTGCTTCCGCAGCTCTGTGTACGTCCCGTTGAAATCGCACGTCTCGCTCGCGCAGGTTCTCGGTTTTGCGTTCATGAAGCCACGGGCAGACTCAACTACAGTCCAGCCGTTGACGTTGCCTCTGCATAAAGGGCAAACTAGTTTAGGCTTCTGGGGCGGAGCTGCGGGAATCGATGATGCCGATCCATCTTGACCGGGTTCTGTTTCCGGGTTGGGAACCGGGTTTTCCGAAGCGACTGTTGTGGAGAGTAATGGCATTGTTGTCAAGTTCGATAAGTCCTCCGGTGTCCATATTTCGGCTGATGTGGCTTTGAACGACTTCCGGAACTGGTCGAAACAATTCGAGTGTCGGTAGCTTGTGTCGCACATGAAGGGACGGCACCCTTTCTCGTGCGACGAACACATAAGTAGAATAGCATTGTGGGGATGCTCCATACAAACCGGACATCGAGCATCTTCCCATTGTTTGGCATTTTTATCGTCCTCTAATGGGTTTTTTGGTTGAGGCTGTCTTGAAGTAGATCTGCAAGGAAATGGAGATAGGCTTGCCCTGTCGAGGGACAAAGATCGCTCTCGACTATCTTTAGGCATACTAAAAACCGGATACGATTATGAACTGATTGGAACAAATAAAGGAGTTGCCTTTCGACAGCTTTAGGAAGAAAAGAATCCGAAACTGCAATCAAACAATAAGCGCAGATTAAGAAAGATCGAATAGAATGCGCCATATATACACATAGTCGGATAAATTACGAGCAAAATGAGAATATAGTTTATATAATTAATATACCCACCTTAAACAAAAATGGCAAATACAGGTCACCTTTTTTTTATAATGTTAATTTACCCGCACGCGCACACTTATGCACCCGACGGGATCGAACCCCTAACCTCAAGCATGTCAAGGGAGGGCTCAACCATTCGAGCTACAAGCCATCGGGAAATACAAGCCAACTTTTTTTCATATAGCTCGTAAAACAAAATAATAAAAAATATTTCCTACTTCATTTATTTTCTAGTGTAGCCATCTTCAAGTGTGTTTTGCATTTCATTTCCTATTTCCATAAAGTTAAACTCCCTAAGTTACTTTTGACTTTTTACATTGCAAAATGACATTTAAGGAAAAAAAAGAAACATCGAAACAATTAGTTACAACTTCATGTATCTCTGCTCCTATGAACACACCTCCTTCCGATGAGTTATTTCTATTGAAAATTATACATTTGAACATTTCCCACAAATAAATCCCTCAAATTCTAGCACATCGGTTATCAATTAACCACTTGGTTCATTGCCCAGAAATGGCGAAGCTAACCCCATTGGCCAGCCATCACTGAATCAAAATCAATAGGCACCAACCAGTCTTGCAACAATCTTCAATGTGCAACCTTACCCAGCTCTTAATTCCAGAAAATAACAAGACAAATCGGTAAAATTGGGAAAAACCTCAATCAATTTCAGTTCAAATTGATGTTCAACATCATCATCTCAATCAAGGACTTAATATTCTAGTAAACATAACGAAAATTAAACATTTCACTCAAATCCCGACCACTTAGTCCATTACTAGACAAAATTCGCATGGTTTATCTAAAACAACTCAAAAATCCAAAAACCCGAAGTAAAAAAACCATTAATTCTTTAAAGTTCAACCTCACCCAGCTCTCAATTCCACAAAATAACAAGATCTATATACAGATCAATAGAATTTGACTAAACCCAATCTATTAAAGTTCAAATTGATGTTCAACATCATCATAACAAACTAAGAACTTAGTATTCTCACCTAGTAACGTAAACATAATGAAATCCACTTCAATAAATTCTCAAAACACAATCAGCCGCAAACAGCTGAATTACCACTGATCGACAACGCCTTCGATCACCCAAACTTAGGGTTCACAACATCGAAGCCACCAAACACCAATTCCAACGCCGAATCACTCCCAAACCACAATTCAAATTTGCAACAGCAACAAAATTAACGAAAACACTACCGAATTACTCTCAAACCACAATTCAATGTCACATAAACATTTCACCGAACCACATCAACAAAATTAACAAATCAAAATACCTCTAGCAAGTTGACCAAGAAGCGATACAATAAATAAAAACAGCAACGCAAGCTCGCCGACAACAGAATACCGATCAAATTTTAGAGCCGATCACCTCAACGAACAATCTAAATTAAGCACCGATCAAGGCGGTGGCGGCTCCAGGCGGTGCCGTACGGCCACTAGATGATGGTGGCTAGGGTTTGCTATAAACCACAATTATAAGAAGAAAATTCGTACACACACCCACATATACATACATATATACATACATAGTTGGTTCACGTGGCGATCTCGCATTGGAAAGTTCAAAATTATTAATTTTATTTCCAAATTTATGTAATAAGTCGGCCGCTCTCTCTTCACTGTCCGTAATTGCCATTCATTTTCTCATGTTTTTTGAGTGTGTTCTAAATTATTGGGCTGGCCCAGTATCTAATTGGGCTTTTATAATCCAACTAAATTTGAAATCGAAATAGTTGTAAAGCTGCTCTATTAATATATTTGTATTTAAATCAATATTTTGTAAGATTATAGTAATATAATTCATGTGATGTATATTTCTATATCCTAATTCCTACATTCATTGTTTTATATTATATGTTGTGTGAGTCAATCTACGGTTAGTCATATGTATTATTTGTTTTTACATTATGTATTATTTATCTTTACATTTTCTACTTGCATTGTAAAATAAGTCTCCTTATATCATATGTCATTACTATTTTTTATTTAAAATGGCGACGGCTACAGTATACGATTAATATAATACAAATAATTTTACACATCACATATAATATTTAATTCTAGCACATGACTTATGAACCAACAACACTCTCATACATTATAATTATAAACCAACAACACATGCTTGTATTACAAAGAGGCGCTGATTTTTCAAATTCAGCACGGTAACCTTCTCCATTTGAAATACTACCCTTTTATCTCACGTATGGTAAAACATTTGGTTTCCCGACATAAAAATTTATTTGGAAGAGGAGGCAGTGGTGGCGAGGACAGCTCGGTGGAGGAGGAGGCGGGCATGGCGGAGGGGGCAGTCGATTTTGGACAGCTCCGTACAATACTGATTTTTTTTTTTTTTTTTTTTTTACTTTCAGCCACGAATCCAAATCCTTCATGAAAATATATACGACTCGTACCATCATCAAGTTTAGAACAAACAGCCACACCTCGATGAAATTACTAGAACTACGAATACCATACAATAAGATAACTACAAAAGTTACTACTAGATGAATACCGAAATATATATATATATATATATAACATACTTGCAGCATGCCGCTGCCCATCGCGAGAAAAGGAAAATTGCTAGGGCAGATTTATCCAATTGTAATCGATACGGTGGAACAGTAATCAATATGTAAGTAGTAACGATAACTGGAAAGTCATAGTGCATCAAGAGAGCGCTGAGAGAGGGCTGTCACTTACCGTTGCTCCCACCTGCATGGTCTGGGATGTCCTCGGTCTCATAGCCCGGACCTTGCGCAACTGAAGATTGCTGGCGGGCTCGGATCTCTGCAATCAGTGTCCTCATGTCCGCCCGGAGTGCTAGAACTTGGCTTTCTATGTTTTCCAGACGAATGTTTACATCAGGGATTGGACGGGAGTCATCAACGGAAGCAGCTGGGGAAAACATAGGGCGAGAAGGTGGATCCCCACGCCGCTGTTGCGGTAAAATACCCATCTGGAACAGAGTTTCAAAGGCCAAGACTTTTGAAATTTTAGTAAAAAATTTGTTTTGTGAAAAAAACCCCAACACATTTCCTCAAATATATATATTTATATATATTATGCACACATTATTTTTATATTACATACATAATTTTTTATACCTTACATAAAAAAATTCTCCTTCGAACCAAAACACACAATCTGGTATATAACATGCATTCAGTGAGATACTTCTTTTACGAAAAG
Source organism: Andrographis paniculata (assembly GCF_009805555.1). Taxonomy (NCBI): domain Eukaryota; kingdom Viridiplantae; phylum Streptophyta; class Magnoliopsida; order Lamiales; family Acanthaceae; genus Andrographis; species Andrographis paniculata. The sequence continues at coordinate 370,806 of NW_026137605.1, forward strand.
TAAAATATATTGTTGATGAATAATGCTTAAAACTTAAAAGTAAGAGAACCTATGGTATATCACCCACGTTAAACAAATATGGAGATTCTGCCAATTTGTTTTCATACTGCTTTTTAAAAATAAAATAAAGAATTTTCAACAACTCAATTTTGTTTACACAACATATTTTGACAAAAATATCACATCAGATATATTTTCTCTCACAAAATTTCACATTATATACCAATTTTTTACTATTTTTAAAACTCCAAAACTTCCACATCAGAGTTTATTCTTTTACCATTTCAAATCAAAATGAAAATCAACATCATTCATCATTCACAGTTTTCAATAAAAAATACACTAAAATTTCTTAGAAAATATCACATCAAAATAATATTCAAACAAAAACTCAAATCAGCACCTCATTTCATATCAATTTCAATTACTATTTAAAATGGAGCTTGATTTTCTGCTCTCCAATTTCTTTTATTCTCAGGGAGTAGCCATTTCACTTCTTAGCCCCATATAAAAGTTAAACTCCTTCAATTAATTTTATTTTTTACATTGCAAATAAAAAAATGCATCGAAACGATTAGTTAGCACTAGCGTGGATATAGTTTGGTTATTTGTAAATTTATAGTATTTGTTATTAGAATCAAACTGAACAAATATTCAAAATCGTAAACCATAAACATAATTATTCGATTAACTGTGAAAATATTTTTATCATTAGCAAATAATTTGAACTGAATCGAATGCATTCAATAAATAATACTCCCTCCGTCCCAATACAATAGTCTTGTTTACTATTTTTGTCCGTTTTAAAACAATAGTCTTATTGCCATAAATAACCATATCACCATAAAACTACCCCTACTTTTTCATTTTTATTACACAATTACCACTACTTTTTACACTAATACACTCACAAAGGAAAAAAAAGTCTTGTATCCATACTTTTTACCTACTGCCAATATAATATCAATATTCCTTAAATCTTGTCTCCAACCCAATTAAGACTGTATTTACGGAGAGAATAAAAAATTAGATTAATCGAAAATATTCACAAATATTTCAAACCTAATCAAACTAAACTACAATTGTATTTATATTTAATTTTGATAATATATTAATATAAATCTTAACAATTTTTAATGTATGTAATACAACTATTAGTATAAAATATTAAATATTGTAATATAAATAAATTTGGTTCCGTTCGGTTCAATTAACTGAAAAGTATATTAAAAACTAAAATCGAACCGAACTAAATAAATATCAACCATTCCCTCTAGTCTTGAGCTAGTTTTCTGTTGACGACTATCTTATACATAATCTATTTATAATAAAAAAGTTTATCTATTTATAATTTTAATACACCTACTGTCCTGGACGAAGGAGTATACCATATTTATATTTGAACAAAATTTTCTCCATTAACCTAAAATACGATTAAGTTTCGTTCAATTCAACAGTTCACCAATTAGGTTCGAATATTCTGTTCACTCCTATTTAGCACATTATGTAAGATAGCTGGAGTATTTGTTTTTGTAAAATAATTTGAAGAGATTTTTTTTTTTTTTTTTTATGTGAGATATATTTTTATGTGAGATATATAGAATTGTTATCTAATATGATTATCAGGTGTGTTATTTCTGCCGAAAATTACATTTTCCCCAAAGTCCAACACACAGATTACTGTCCATTACCCAGAAATGGTGCCATCACCTAATCAAAATCAATAGGCACCAACCAGTCCTCCGATAACCTTAAATTTTCAATTCGAAGACAATAACTAGATCTAGAGATTAATAAAATTTGACAAAACTCAATCAATAAAAGTTCAATTTGAAGTTCAACAACATCACCATCTCAAACTTCTCGTAAACATAATAAAATCTACCTCCATGAATTCGACAACGCCCATGCTTATTGTTCACAACCATTGAAGCCACCAAACACCAATCCCAACACCAAAAACACAAAACCACAGTTCAATTTCGCATACGCATTTTTTTCAGGGGACCGCAGCAACAAAATTAACGAAAACACGCCAAATAACTCCCAAACCACAATTCAGTTTCGCATCGAAATTAAACAATCAGAATACCTTTGGCAAGCTGGTCACGAAGTGAAACAACAAATAACCACCGGAACCCCAAAGTTGAGAACTGATCACCTCAACCAGCAATTTTTAAGTTTAAGGGCGTTTGCAAACCCTAGCATCCATATCAGCAATAATTATAATAAATTTTCCGATCGAAAAATTAGTTATAATAAATTTAAAATAATAATATTATTATTATAATAAATTATTGTTAGTAAACTTTATTGAATTTTTTTTCTATAGAAAATTTCTAAAGAAATTCATTTTCTTTTTTAATTATTATAATAATTGTGTATATTTTATATTTTTGTGTTATACGCAGTAAAATTAAAGTCGCGTTTCAATGTAAATTTTATATGGATTTTTATTACTTCGGATTTTTATTACTTCGTCCCAAAAGGAAGTATTATTTTATGTAAATTTTATATGGATTTTATTTTTAATGTAAATTAATTTTAGAAATATTAGTATTATATTATGGTACAGTGGGAATAAAATAAAAATGATTAAAATAAGTATTAAAAGTAATGGAATTTATGAAATATATTTTAAATTATAAGGATATTTATAATATTAGGTAGATAGTCCGTTACTAAAAAAGATATTTTGTTATGAGAAGGAGGAATATATTTTTAAAAAAAATATTAAATCAAACAATTATTACAAATTTATTTTATATTTAAAATATTATATTAAATATCTATTTATATATATATATCATCAAATCAATTATTAAATTCAACTTTTTATTTTTAAAAAATTTAAATTTACAGCCAAATGCACTTACTTTTTATATACTAATATATTCCTTCCACACCAAAGGAAAAGTGTCGCGCAAATTTTTAAATATTACTAATTTCGTCACAGTTAATTTGTTCATTTTAGTATTTTAAGTAGTATATAATCAATAAGTAAGTAAATAATTTAATTAAAATAAAAAATTATTAATTATTAATTTTAAAATACAATTATATTTCCATAAATGAAAGAGACATTGACAAATTAAATTGGAGGGAGTATATTAATAGCTAACACAAATTAAGAGAATAATGAGCAACATCCATATAATCAAGTTGTATGTATGCATAAAATGTTTATAAAATGCAAATTAATGTACCAATTTAGTTTACACCAACAAATGTCATCTCTATCAAAAACACTAAAAACACAACAAATAATAGAATCAATTCAACATATAAATTTTATGACTATCAACAACAAAAACAAAGCTCAATCTTTTTCATACAAAATTTACAGCTTCCATATGCAGTAGTAACTAACCAACAGAGACACACACACACAGACTATTATACTTTATTATTTATCTCCTCTGGAAGTTGAAAGACTTGATGGAGAAGGCGAAGATCACTGCGAACAAGACGGCAAATCCGACCACCATAACACCTGCAAGGCCGACGAAATCATGTCTGAAACCAAAGACATCCTTAACCAACACTTTCCTCGACATTGAGTGGACTCCGTCTGAAAGTTTCACGAGCTCGTCGCTGTCGGAGTACTGAGATGCAACGAGACCATAGAGGCTCCATGCCACGGGGTTCGCCCAGTAATACCATCTCCACCATATGGGAATTTTCTGCGCGAAGAAGTACAGAAATGTTCGGAAATGTTTGTTAAGAATATTAATGTCATCATCTACACTTAAATCTCAAAGTGTAGCAAACCTTGTGTGGTATCATGAAACCGCTGAATAGATTCCACAGCATGTAGAAAGGTGCAGCAATAATGGCGGCGACATTGTGGTTGGGTGTGACGGCTGTGGTCATCATGCCGTAGAAGGTGAAATAGAGCATTGTGAAGTACATAAAGAAGATGTACCATAAAAATTTCAAAGCAGTCCACTCGAAGGAAGCCATGGAGTAGAAGATGGTGCAGTAGATTAGTGCTTGTGCCAACACATAGGGAAACTCTATGATGACCTGAATGAAAGAAAATTTCAATCAAGGACATGCTTGAAGGCGAGCTGTTATGAAATAAATGACCGACACACCTAAAAGCTTAAAATGTTAGGATACGTCATCATTTAATTATTTATCTACAAACGGAAGTCAACCAACACGAGCAAACCAAATAGAGTTATAGATGAAGTGGGAGGTAGCAGAAAAAAAACACCTGAGCAAATGCAAAAGGCAGAGCAGAATATGTTCCTGCTGCTCTCTCCCGATACGAAACAAATCTTTCAACAGAAACCACGGGCTGTACAGCGCCGCCATTTGTAACTCCGATGAATAGCACAGCTGCATACATGGAACCCATAGCATTGAAAATATCTTGCTGCGTATCCCTGTCATGCATTAAAAGTTGTGAGCATGGGAGAATCAATGGAATGAAAGAATATATATATGTATATATATAATGTAATATCGTCAAGCACAGAAGCCACGTCATTGTTTTCCATCACCGGGTTGTACAATCTTAAGTTTATGTAAGAAGAAGAATAGCACCCATATTGCTTAGAAGACAAACACAAGAGCACTTATCAAATAGCTTCCCACGGAAGTTGCAAATACAAACACACGGCATAGACATGTCTAAGAAAGAGCTTGAAACTAAATATATAGCTGCGACTTTTAATAGAAAAAATTGTTATAAGAAGTGTAGACCTTTTGGAACCGAATTCCCAGCATATTGTTCCCAGCATCAGAGATATTATTACTGTGTAGAAGAAACGAACTGCAGTGTATTGTGGGTTTCGCCAGTATGATAGGTGTTGCTTCCACAGGCAAGCCGCAAATTGATCAAAATATGATCGAGAAAACTTTGTTGGAAAATGAAGATCTTTTGAATCATCGGCTGGTTTGCTTAGCCTCTCAACTAACTCTTTGTTATATCTGAAATACAACACAGACATACAATATAGTTATATCCTTGTGAGACGAGAACTAATAACTTCAACTAGCAAGCTAGATTTTATATGGACATACTGAAATAGTTTAGATTTTCTGTAAATTTCAGCAAAATCAACGCCGAGGCAGCTTTCCGCTGCTTGCGATGTAACCTCTAGCATCCATGTTGCAGGATTATGTCCAGGCCTAATCTTCGGTACTCCATCAATCCCCTAGGCAAACAACAGAAGCAAAGAATATGAACTTTCAGTGACTGACATCATGAAGCAGGCACCAGAATGAAGTGCCAAAGCCTAGCATTCAGACCTCAAAATACTCGATGAGTTTACAAGACTTAGGACCAAGAGGACCGGCATATATGAGCATTCCTCCCCGCTTCATAAACAAAAGCTGCCACACAGAGCTAACAGATTATCAGCATCAAGCATAAAATTTTTGATGAAGTATGAAACTTCCTACACAGTTCCAAATGACTAATAAGATCTGTTGGTCAGTAGATTAAACAGTTTAAGTTAGTTTTGAGATGGATGTAGTTTAATAGATACATTGAGACTAAATATATATATATATGCTTTGAATATCTTTCTATGGGTTTGCATTATAAAATCTGCGGCATTAGAAGTCAACCAGTAATGAAGAGAAGTAGAACCTCATCAAAGGATTCAAAGATGTCAATGCTGGGTTGGTGAATTGTGCAAACTATAGTTCTGCCAGTGTTTACAATATTCCTCACAGTTCGCATGACAATAGCTGCAGCTCGAGCATCCAGTCCTGATGTGGGCTCATCCATAAATACAATGGATGGATTAGCAACCAGCTCAACAGCAATAGTAAGGCGCTTTCTTTGCTCTGTTGATAAGCCATCAACTCCCGGTAGACCAACCAAGGCTCCTTTCAAAGGAATGAGTTCCACAAGCTCCATCACCTCATCAACAAATGCCTGAGGATGCAAATATTTTATTGAGTTATTGAAGTCTAGAATTCAAAAACAGCAACGGCATTAACTTACCTGTTGGGTTTCCAGGTCAATCTCTGATGATAACCGCAGCCAAGCAGAGAAAAGAAGCGATTCACGAACAGTTAAACAGGGAGAATGGATATCATTCTGCTCACAGTAGCCAGATATTCTAGCAAAAGTCTCCTGGTTTTTAGGGTAACCAGATATATTGACGTCTCCTTCTATAAGTCCTCCGGTTTTTCTACCAGCTAATACATCCATAAGAGTGGTTTTTCCAGCACCACTTACTCCAACTAATGCAGTTAGCACACCAGGCCTGAATGCTCCTGTGATGTTGTTCAGCAACTGCAATTTGTCCTCTGCTATACCTTGCTGCTTCAGTTCCTGATGATTTACACATGATAGATATGAGGAGAAATGCATCCTTGAAATTATATTTAAATTTATCGGATAGCTGAAATACCAGAGGCACATCCACGTAGTAACAAACATTGCTGAAAGACATAGAAAGCGGCTGAAAAGGAAGCACCATGCCTTTGGATTTAAAACTCTTTTCTGACAAGCAAATTAAAGGATGAACGTGAGTTCCAAAGTAGTAAAGTAGAATTTTGGGAAATCGCTGGTTTATAACTAGCAGATAGAAGACTTATTCTTACTGGCAAATGAGCCTGAATGCTGTAAAAAGTCTCTCAACTGGATAACAACAGGTTCCCCTTTCCTCATCTTATCTCTTTCTTCAAGCTCTTCCTTAGAAACAATAGCTTGATGCTTCCTCAAAGCTTTAGGAGATTTGAAAGTTAAAAGAAGAGAAGAAGGAGATTTAGTTTATTCATTGTGTAACAAAAATGCTCCCAGTTACCAAATTTCCAATATTATAAGTGGACTTACGGTTCAGCTTTGCTAGGAAGAAAGTGAAAAGGAGATTGAATAAGATGGTATAACCAACCATAGCACCAACACCAATCCAGTACCAGTAACTTTGCGAGAAAAAACTACGAGACTTTAGCAAAGCTTGGCCCAATGACAAAGTTGAGTTGCCCTCAATGCTCTACAAGGATTAGAAATATTACTTCAACATCTTATTAAAGTTTTGAGTCTTCAGTGGACAATCTTGTAACAGTTAAATGCGTGCTAAATAGAATTTAGAAGATCAAAACAGACTATTGTTGCACTCTTAATTTCAGGTATATAAGCATTATGTTATGAAAGCCTAATTATCACACTATTTTTCATTTTGGTTTTTTCCATCTCTCACTTTCTGTCAAAACTTGGAATTGCTCCATTAAAATATTTGACAGACCTTTCAATGTCACAGAAAAAAGCTAGAATAAAATGAATTATCAATATACACTTGTGCATGCATTCATAATTTTTTCCAAGTTCAAGCATGATCTTCAATTTACACAAAATTGTAGCTCTCTTAGTTTTTCTTGTTTCTGTTACATTTACAGAATGGAGTTCAGAGTGTTCGAAAAAATGAACCACATAATAAGAGAAACCAATAAAACAGAAACACATACATTTCACAGATTAGCTCATAAATTTGTATTAATTAACATTCATACTGCAACTTATAGTCAATAGGTGAAAACTTCTCTTCTTTCAATATTATTTTATGTAACATAGGTTTCATGATTTCAATCCAACACAATATTAAGAGTAGACAAGCTTTTAGGAAAAATGATTATTCTGTACATTAAATCATATAATTTCAGTGACAATCTGATTTAGGATTGAAATGTATTAAAATGTCCAAGGATTAGAGAAAACCTACTTTCTGCTCATCAACTTGCAACAACCATACAGTATATAGTAAAAGACCAAAAATGGACCACTTTAAGTTAACTTCAGCCATCTATATGATTCGCGTCATTTTATAGCAAAAGGGATGCCGTAAATTCAGAGCTATAAACAAATTGAAGTTAGTTCCATATTTCATCCACTGCGATATAAGTTTTACATTTCCAGTCAAACTAATTCATAAGAATTTTTAGCATTATAGTGTATGCCCTGTTTTGGCCTGAATCGTTTTGAAAAAGCTTTTAAGCGAAATGCTCAATCACGGGGAGTTTAGTCCATCATTCAGAACCTATTGATTCTAAATTAAACTCCATTAGATAAGAACCTTTTGTATATATTACTGTGGTTAGCGAATACTATGTACTTAATATGGCCTATAAAGTGTTCTTTAATGAGATTTTCACAGGCCAAAATACTAAAAATTCATGAGCAAAATTCTCAAAGTTAATCAATATGTACCTTGTCCCAGGCATGCCCAAGGAATTCATTCACTGAGGCAGCATCTTGAGCATACATTAGTGGAGAAATCCAAAATCCCCAGATCCACCAACTAGGAATCCTATCTGTCAAAGTCAAGGAGGTAAGATCAAATCCACCAGATTCCTATGGTATATAGACAAGATATTACACAAAGAAGCCACAGAAAAACCCATTTACCTCTTGAAATGATGTATCCTCCGAGAGCCATGACAATCAACATGGCAAAGGATCCAAAAGTATTTGCCACAATCATGTTACGACCCAAGGAACCAATTAGACGAAAAAGGGATAGAGATGTTTGGTGAAGGAAGAAGAACAGCAGGAATTGCCGAAGAAACCTGCAGAGTTGAAGATTATTAGATCTTTAATACATCATCATGTCAGACTAGTATACAAATCTTTAATATGATAATCACCTGGTAATGTTTGGATCATATCCAACCACATAGTATGTCACTGCCACCCACAAACCAGACTCCATCAATGAAGTTGGAATGCTCAAAAGCCATGAAGGTAATGTATACGCCCAACAAGGATAGAAGTGCAAGTCCCTGTGCTTGTATAGAATAGGAAGTTTGGTAACAACCATGGAAACCTCAGTGAATCCATTAAAGAGAATAATCACCGTAGAAAAATACAAGTTTCCCAAATAAAGGCCTCCATCATCAATGGTATCATGATGCAACGTAGCTCGGCAAAAAACACTCATGGTAATCAGAGCAACCAAAAGAAGCTGGCAATAACCACATTTAACATATTTGTCAGCATACAAAATGAAAATTACTGTAAGTAAATAATAAGTTATTCTTGTAAGACATCAAACATTTTCTACATGGTTATGTTTTTTTTAAAAGAAAAAAGAAAGTAATTTGATGGCTATATTACCTGTATGAATTTAAAGACGTAGATAAACAAATTCCGTTTCATTAGCAGCAACTGCCAATTATAGTTAGTCTTGAGAAGTTCCATCTTCTTGACTCCATACTTAGACGATGACAGGGCTGCAGGATGACTATAACTCTTATCAAATGGGACATTCAGTTCCTCAGATAAATTCCGGCCGATGTTGCTTGATTTAAAAGATTCAGCAAACCGCAAAGCCGAGACATATCTGTAAGGCTGTTCATGTAAAGCCCAATATTGTCCTTGGTCTTTCTTGGACACAACCTATAAGACAAAAATCTCAGTACAAGTAAAACAGCATAAAGTAACACATGTTGCACCGTTGAGTACATACTTCTTGAAGGAAGTCAGCTACATTTTTCCGCTCAGGGCAATGAAAACCCATCTGTGCAAAGAACTCAAGGACAGCTGTTCGAGGTCCCTGGTACACAATCTTGCCCTCAGACAAGAGAATAATATCATCAAATAACTCATAAGTATCAGGTGCTGGTTGAAGCAGAGAAATCACAGCGGTTCCATCAAGTGAACATGTTGAATGCCTAAGATACTTGATGATTTGATTTGTGGTGGAACTATCAAGACCATTTGATATTTCATCCATTAATAGCACTCTTGCTGGACCCACTAATAGTTCACCTGTCAAATATATCAGCTAAGTCAGATTGTCTTGCGTAGTCAACATATTGTGGATTCAAATTCCACAACCATAGAATATGCACCTGTTGTGAGACGCTTCTTCTGACCACCAGAGATCCCTTTAATCATTTCATCTCCAACGAGAGTATCAGCACAGAGGTCCAATCCTAAAATCTAGAGAGCTATTTGTTAATAGAATAATAAGTGATGACTTTGTGATCATGACCATGCCAAGAGAATGCAACACGTGTTGAGTGAGAGTTAGTAACTTAGTATATCATATGGTTGATATCCATAAGAAAAATACCTTCATAGTATACTCCACCAACAGACCAGTTTCCGTCCCCTCCAAGGACAATGCCTGTAACATGAAAACAGATGTAATCTTTCTCAGTAGAGATTGAACATTAACAAAATGCATTGAGGGGAAGAAATAATTTTTTAAATCTTTAGGATGAACAATAACACAAAAGGATTTTCTCAAGGAAGGGGTGAGAATAATAATTTGCAAAATGAAAAGATAACTCAAGGAATCGAGATACTAATGAGAGTGAGCTTAGTAAAGAACATACTATTGATGCTATAAGGGAAGATCATCACATTTCTAAGTTATATAAACATGAAAAAGAAGATCTATAAGTAAATACTTTATTTTTCCAGGTTTATACAACAATCAGTTCTAATGTGCGCAAACAACAAGATAAAATTACGATGAAGTTTTTCCCAATAAAATCTATGAAGGCCTTAAACGAAAGAGTTATTCTAAGGGAGTTTAGATTTACAGGGTTATATTTTCAAGCCTAATCAACCCCAAAATCAATGGGAAAAACGGAAAAGTTTCATAACCATGAAAATCAATCCTACTACCTTTACAAGGAGGTGGTGCACAAAATCCTATATTACTTCTGAGAATCCTATATCTTTCTAGTGTATTTCACAAATTTTTCGATACAAAAATTATCTCAAAATTGTAATGTTTTACAATTAGTTTTGTGGGCAACCATTATTTTAACAAATGGAATAATCCTCAAGATGTCCATTAGGAATGGATTAAATTTGACTTCACATCATATATGAACTATTCTGAAGTAAAGTCTAATGGATATGAGGTACGGTGACAAACATGCAAGCCTCCTGCCCACTCCTCAACCACCCCTCAAGATCATCCCCCTGGTACAAACTCTTGTATATTCCTCTATACAACTCAACCACTAAAAGCAATTATACCCTTACAGCTTAGCTGTGGTAATTTGCACATGATAACTATATTGCAGTCAGGACAGTGTTCTTAGTATTCATTCTACTTATACTTGAAAATGCCAAGTTCAGTATCAAATACATCATTTATCAACAGAAACCGGAGTGAATGAAAGCATCATCATTTATCAACAGAAATGAATGTACCTTCATGAATATATCAAGATCTTTATCAGGCTTGGCTCCAGAAATCTTCTCTCTCCTTAAGAGTTCCAGAAGCATATCTGTGGCAAGGATAAGGTTAGCATCTGGCTGACATGCAGTGTGGTCACATAATTTTTTAAACTTCACCGTATTTATAGCCAACTCCTTGACAATGTGCTGCAAAATCTAGTGTTTCTCTCACGGTTGTCTCTGCTACATGCCAATCTTGTTGACTGACATAGGCAGAAGTTCGTTGGGGTACAAACTCCTTAAGACCATGTCCATTATAGGTTATGTTGCCTGAAATCTGTGAGAGATTAAAGTTACAGTCAGCTGAAAAGTTCCAATCAATGTTCAAATAAGCATTTTTGATAAGCATGACAAAGGAGGATGATATTAGAAGCTTTTGTACCTGAAGATTGGAGTCAAGACGTCCAGCCAAGGCTAGCAGCAGCGTTGTCTTTCCGGAGCTTGGAGGACCTAATAATAAAGTTAATCTAGAGAAACAAACAAGCACAAGTAAGTCAAAAAGGACATTCACAAGTTAATCTAGAGAAACAAACAAGCACAAGTAAGTCAAAAAGGACATTCACAAAACATGTTTATGCAACAAATTAATATCAAGACATGCCTTCCGGGTCGAATTATCCCGCTAATATCATCTAAAATTGTCAGCTTTCTTCTCTTACCAGAAAGTAATCTTAGCTGCCTGAATAAAGCCTTGAATCGGAAAATGAAAAGGTTGAGTCAGACACAGAAAGCATCATTGATTAAAACTAATAATTCAAAACAATTAATGTTGCACCTCAGTCATGTTGATGATAAAATTTGGAATTGTTGGCAAAGCTCTACTACCAACATGAACGAATGATTCAACTGTAAACTTCTGAAATCGAACTTCAACTTTGGGGAACTCCAGATCAACTCTGCGACAATAAATCATCAACATAAAACATCCTTAATTACTGGCTATGCATGTTTGGTTTCAAACATGAATAAATCATCAACATCAAACATCCTTAATTACTAGCTTACATACACATTTGAAACACAAGGAATTTGAAAAGAAGTTATTTGATAAAAACCTCTTAAAGAGTATTAGTAAATGCAGCATGATTATTTTTACTACAACAGAATACCTCTTTCTGTTAATAGAAGCTCATTTTATGTACTAGTGTAACTTCAAACAAAGATACAATATCAAGTTCATAAAATCATAAAAAATGATATAGGCTAGGAGACAATATTAGGTCTCACATATGATATCAGAAGATACATGACCATATCCTTAAACCTAATGCATTTACGATGTTTTACTTATGTTATTTTTATTGCGGTGCCGGTTCGCAAATATTGGTAATGGAAGAACTAGGCTTGGTATGAGTCAACTAACTGGTTTGCAGGAGAGTCAAATCATTACTTTATTATAGCTATCTAAATTCATTTTGTAACTTTAAAGTTCATCATTTGGAGAGGGGAAAAAATGAATGTTGGACAATTGATATCAAGCCCTGTCAGCATAGCATACATCCTTGAAAATAATAAACTGAGCTGGTGAGATTCATGTGAGCTACTCACTTCTAATAATGCTATCATAGTACAAACCAAACAAAACCCAAAATTTGCATGCTTCAATGTACAGGGAACCCTATTTAAAATAATAGTAGTTTGTCTGGTTAAATTCATTTATAATAAAACTGTCTTCTTGAAACTAGATGTTACGTAGAGGTTAATGATCATATCAACTTCATTGGTTCAAAGTGTTATAGAAACATTTGGTCGACATTGTAGCACTCTGTTGTATGAATATGTTAGAAAAAGAAAAAACAGCAAAGTGCTTGCTTAGAGAATGATTAAGTTGCATATGTTATGTAATTTGTATCTTGCTAATCCAGCAGAAACCGAAAACTCGGAAATCAAAGAGTTTCAGAAATGGTTCAATATTTGGTATATATAGATGCAATTTGTGAATATTTTGCATGTCAAAGACATCTTGTAAACACAGACACACATACATATATATATATATTGATACTCCAAAGTCAAATGAGTTAGATGTTGGTGTATTATTTGAGAAAGATTCCAAACATTACTATTTTGACTATTCATTTTTTTAAAAATATATTCTAATTCAAAGTACATTTAGTATGTCTCATATCTTTTCTATTTAAAAAAAAATAATCAAATACTAATACAAAAATACCCTTTTAGCTTCTATTTAAATTAAAAATATACTACTTTATTCAGAAAGTCAAAAAGCAAATATATCAAAAACTATTATTTTTTAATCTAATAAAATATTATTATTTTTTAATCTAATACAAAACTCAAAATGTCCCTTTAATTTGAAAAGGAGGAAGTATTTTTATTTTTTTATTTAGAATAAAATATCATATCAAATATTATTTAAATACCAAATACAAACCAAATCTTCTCAATCCAAACTCAAAAAGACATCCAAGCTGAGACACATGATCGTCTTGTCCAAGCTATAAAACAAATGATCCAACCGCCAGATGAGACAAAATGACTTTATAAAGCGTCAAACTTTCCAGTATCAAAGCTGATATAAATTTGACTTCATAAAGCGTGTAGCACTTTCCAGTATCAAAGCTGCTATTCCTACCTCAAATGTAATTAAAAGACTTAAATTAATAAGCTTATTCAATTAAGTAGTTTCCAAGGTATCTATATTTAAAATGACCCCTTTTTCCTAAATTCTTCGAAGCAATGAAGAATTATTAAATCCCACAATCAGAATTCATTCTTCTTGACTTCTGCGCCTGAAATCAGTGTTTGTTTATCCATTTCTTTGTCTTGTGTACCTAAACCTAATTATCTATTTATTTTGGGCAGCAATCAAGAATCATTCACTGAAATTGACGCTAATGGATGATGTTCGATTCTAAGCTGCCCACAGACGATTATTAACAACCTCAAGATTATATATGGAAACCCTAAACAGCAAGAAATTTGTAGCCCTAAAATCCGAAGCGATGCAATGGATGATTCAGTATTTCTGATCTTTTTTCCTCCATTGGAAACATCATCCAAAAGTGAGTTTGAGAGTGATCGAAGTTGATAAAAATTACGTCTCAATCAGTACATATATATATATATATTTATATGTATGTATGTAACTATGTATAGTTTCAGAGAGCTGAACAGTAAGCTAAAGGAGGGCAAGCATGGCGGAAACCTAACCTGTCAAAACGACGTCGCAATCGAGTGAAGAACTTCTCCCAATCATCATCAACGGATCTAATGAGCCGATCCAAGACGATCCGCTGCTCCTCGGCCTGCAATTTATGCACTTCGACCTCCTTGGAGTCCCCCACCATGTTCGTGAAAATCCCCCGCCGCACGCGGCGGTACGTCGGCAGACGCTCCAGAGCGGCCCACCGCAAAGCCTCCTCGTCATCCCCGTCCTCCCGGAACGACTCCGACCGCGCCGACAAATTCTCCGCCGAGCTCCACATCGGTCCGCGGGCAGGGAGCAATTACTAGTGCGAGAAAAATGGCAATTGGCGTGAACTCTGGTGGAATTTAAGCAGGAATTTAGGGGCGAGTAAAAGACAGCTTTCCGCTGGCATTGTTGGTTGGATTTCATTAATTGCTGTGGGTAAGCTGCAGCAAAGCAGCATACGGTTGAAACCTTGCATTAATGGCTGCCTTTAACCTTGTTCCCATGTGCAGCTAGTTGAATTCCTGCCCCTGCCCCCATCCCCCCATCCTGCTGCCGCTCGCTCCTCTTTTCCTCCCGACTCTATCCGCACATTGACGAACTACAACCCTCTGCTTTCCTTTTTATCCATAGTCCACATTGGCATTCATGGGGAGGAACTTTTGCCCACATGTCGCAGTTGAACTGTAGCTTTACATCGATTCACAGCCATGTGATGTGAGTGCAAAGTTGGAGAGAGAGAGAGCATGAATTCGGCGATGGCGACACCAATGCTCTTCAATTTTAGCATTTTTTTGTTTGTCAATTGAGTCGTTCAAGTTTTTCTGTGAGCATTGAATGCTCTTCAGGTCGGGACAGCAATGGCGGGCCTTCGTTGCAGAGAAGGCGATGGGCGAGCGGGGGACAGTAATCAATCCCACGCGCGTGAGTGATGTGTATCCCCACGCGCTTTCTCAGCCGTTGGATTGTGTGTTGTGTGATTTCCGCGGAAACGACGTCGTCGTCGTATTGTTGGTAAGCTACTACTGCCTAACCAAATTCTTACGGAGCGTTGGCTGTGCGCTGAAATAAAATTAGTTGAAATTGACGGTGGGCACTAAAAATAAATTCCTTTTGAATATTTTTATGGTGACGATTATTCCAAAAATAAAATATAGGTACTTTTTTCTATTTATAAAATATTATAGATTAATTCATTAGTGTGTAAATACAAATGTAGAATAAGTACATTATTTTACTATAGTTCTGACTTTTTCAAAATTTCCTTTTTAATTTGTTATTGATTCATTCAAAATCAATATATTTATTTGTTTTTTTTCCTTTTTTTTTATGCATTATAACCCGAAAATGCGTACAAAATAGATCTCGAACCAATATTTTAATTTGTTTGGAGCTTTGATGGGACATAGCGTTTCATAGCAAATCTTGGCAATATATATAGAAGTTGTTATCGACAGCCTATAAAATTCTTCAGATGAAAACTTGTGTTTCTTTTTATGGAATATGAATTTTTTTTATTTAAATTTGATATTAAAATCATATATAATAAAATATTTTGTAAAAATAAAAAATAAAATAAAATCACATGATCCAAATAGTAAAAAGAGCTAAAGAATTGAAATTTAAGTAACCAAGACCATAAGTAAGTACATCAAACATGTCGACGATAACATTGTGAAAAGCCAAAGTAGCCAAATTTTACAATTCAGTCGTAGCATAGCATATAAGCAAGGCCACAAGAAAATAAGGTCTGATGCAAACCAAAGACTCACACCACATGCATCATCGACAAAGCTACTCTGGTTTTCACAATTTCTGTGCATAGTCTCGCAGTTTTTTTAAAAACAACAGAAAAAAACGCGGAGTGATTTCACAAGTTTAATGCACATTTTCATCGAAGGGAACTGACCGATAGAAATATCATAAAGTCTGATGATTTACATAGATGTAATGGCGCAAATGCTTAACGGTACCTTTGTTCGTCGTCAAAGTGCAAACTCTCCATGCCCTTGACTGCAGAATCGTAATTCTTTGCGCTGGAACTGATCCTTCCGGAAGGGTCGGAAGGCATGCCTACAGGCGAGACTCTTTGGCCACTTGATACTTTGTTCATGGCCGGTGGAGTGCGGTTGGAATCATTTCCCACGGGGAAGCTGAAGGTGTCTTGGCTTCCGGGATTAGCAACCCGTCTCTGTGGTCCGCTGGACTTCCCAAAGAGGGCAGTGTTCGAGATCTGCAAATATTCCAATGGAAACATTAATTGTACTAAGAACAATGCAATCGTATGAAACTACAGAATCTTAATCGTTAAATATCTAAATGTCACGCCTATTCAGTAAAACTTTGCTTCTACCAGAAAGTAGTATATAAATCTATGACTGCGATCGAACATTTTTGCTAGACCTTGTACCTAGATGAGAAAGTATTGTTTTAAGATGAAGAACAATGAATTTGATACTCTAAATAAAAAGGTAAAAAACAAACTAATAAAGCATAAAGCCAAGTCTAGTGCCATTTCGATAATAAATTCTCAGCTAACCATGGCGTCTTTGTTAGCAGAATCATTTGCATTTGGGCTCTTCTGTCTCGAAAAGTTTCTGGCATTTACAGGCGGTCCAGAGCTTCTTCTTCTAGAAGGATCCGCGGAAGTACCGACTTGCTTCCCCTCTTCCTCGCCTGCAGAAAATTTCAATGAAAAGACTTAACAATGCAAAGAGTATTAAAGGGTTTTAAAACACCATGGTGAAAGATAATCTAGATCTGTCAGATATTCTATATGCTGAAAATGGACTGAGGAAGATTTACTGATACTCGAGATTCTCATGGAACATACCCGGCAGTCGATCACCACCGGGAACTGCAGGAGGGAATCCTGAGCTTGTCCCAACATTTGGACCCTGAAACAAAGACATAAAATGAAAATGGAGAAAATTGGGGTGGTGCACCTTGAAAGATAAATTCCTGGTTCATTCCTTACAAGAGTGCGGGAAGCTGTTGCTGTCTCTGTCTGCTGATACTTCAATATCGTCCAATCAAAAACATAGTCGAATTGGAAACCTGGATGCAAGAATAACATATATAAAGAAATCCCATTCTCTAAAAAGACTCAGGTCCATCAATTGGAAAGATAGTAACAGGTTGTTTGAAGAAACAGTAATTATAGTAAAAAGGATTCCAAACCTTCGCGAATGAAGAGATCTCGTAATAATCTCTTAAGGTATGCATAATCTGGCTTATCATCAAATCGTAGCGAACGACAATAATGGAAATATGATGCAAACTCAGTTGGGTAACCTCGACACAGTGCCTGGAAAAATGCAAACCAGCTCTATATTCCCGTACAGAGGATGCAGTTCCAACCACAACTATCCAAGATAATATTACCTCAATCGAAGTAGAAACCTTTTTCTCACTTATTTTCTCATATTTCTGTTTTTTATTTCCAGCTTTCAGTCCCTGCCAAGGAAGGCTGTAGAAAAACATGTCAAGCCATAAAGCTCAATCGACAATTAAGAACTAAAAAAAAAAAAATGAAAAGGGTGAAGCAGCTACCTTCCTCTTAAGAAGTACATCAAGACATATCCTAGAGATTCCAAATCATCTCTCCTGCTTTGCTCTATAAAGAAAAACCATAACATCTCAGAGAAATAGAATATTCTTCAACTGTAATAGAGTGAGTGCAGATATCAGAATATACTAGCAGAAAGAAAAATCACCGACCTATACCCAGGTGAGTGTTCATGCTAGCATACCGCGCAGTTCCAGTCAGATTTTTGTTTTCCCTGCGGTATTTGCAATGAAACTATTACCAAATTGCTCCACCTCATAGACGCTTTTAAAGGTTAAGAAAATGACGAGTAATTGCCATCAGGGCCCACAGCTTGGCAAATGTAGAAAACAGAAAAGGCTTGTATATATTGCGGAGTACACCACGCGCTATTTTATTAAATTATTAGCTTAAATAAATTGAAATAGCTGTTAAAAATAGAAATATAACTAAACACTTAAATAGCATCCATACGACAAAATCTTAAATAGACTAAAAGCCAACATATTAATCCTACAAGCATGATAGCACATTGAGAATCGAATCATAAATGAGAGGAATACTAAATTGTAAGTTAACGACTACTGAGCATTAATGACGTCACTGAAAAACATGAAATTGATACACATCTCACCTGTAAGGAATATGTTGATGCGTTGAGCTGTCTCTATATTTCTTTGCCAGACCAAAATCAATGATGTAAACCTTTTAAAGAAAAACTAGTTAGTATGTAAGTTAACCTACTGTCCAACAGAAATCAAATTGCAAAGACAAACCTGATTTGCACGTTTTCCCAAGCCCATCAGGAAATTATCTGGCTTGATGTCTCTATGTAGAAATGATTTTGAATGGACAAACTCGATACGATTGATCTGACAGCATCACAGAGAGAGCTTATAACTTGAGGTATCCATGTATATCATATCATGGGGAAAAATATATCATTTCCTACAACCAGCCATGCAAATATATTAAAATGCAACTAAAAGACGAAAATATCAACCATTTGATCTGCAAGCATGAGGACCGTCTTCAAAGAGAATTTCCTACTGCAGAAATTGAATAGATCCTCAAGACTGGGTCCAAGCAAGTCCATAACTAGAACGTTATATTCTCCTTCAACACCAAACCATCGCACATTTGGTATCCCAGCTGCATATCATGTCTAGAATTAGAGTTCACATAACATATAAAATGAAAATATGATCTTTAAACAAACAGTGAATATTATCTAAAGTATATTTAAGTTTTAAATAAATATTTACTTCCGCCCTGTAAAATTCTGTACAACTTGGACTCATACAGCAATTGAGGATGCTTTGTCTTCACATCTTCCTGAAAACATCAAATACGATATCAAAAGCCACAGTCCAAGTTGAGTACTCATCAATAGAGCTCCTACTAAAGCTTGCATAACGAAGAAACAACACCAATTAAAAGTCCTTGAAACCGCATAAAAAACAATGAAATGGTGAACATGCAGGACACGATGATATGATGGATACAGATCCAGTAACTAGGCAACGTGGTATTAAAGTTCTCGATTTGTTAAGAATCTAGTAAGGAATAAATAGCCTGCAAATACGTCACGTGTCATCCTGACATCTGAGATTGCCTCGATCTCCATAACTAGAAAGGAATGGATAGGCTCTGTTCCCACCAATCAAATCACCGGAAGCATTAATACGTTTAAGTTTAGTTAGAAATGAATACTACATGTTAGGGAATCTAGTCAAAGGCAAAACAAACATGATCAAATAGCAGCACACGAATAACAATCCAAATTATTTGCTAACTGGAATCCTCAATTGCACAAAAAAAAAAAAATAACTTCCTATTATTCCCCATAGTTGCTGTGATTCCATACTTAACATTTTCCTAAATAACGAACAACCTAAACAACGGGCAACAGCCGATCAGCTAAATTTTAGTTACCCACTCCACTCGAATTCAGAGATTCATCTAAACAAGAAAAAACAATTGGAGCTGTAGGAATAACCAAAACCTATAAAAACACTAAAAACAAAGTAAGACAACAGTTTCACTAGATCAATCACTTAAGTTCATCAGATCATTATTCAGCAAGTAAATTACACAATCATGCCCACCAGACTCAAGTAAAAGGACATAAATTCCACACGTAAACAACACAACCATCAACCAAAACGAAAACGTAAACTGCTACTGAAAATTCGAAAAGGTAGGGGGCGAAGATGAAAGATGTTAGAAGAACTAACAAGCTTTACTGCAACATCCTCATTCGTCTGCACATGAGTCCCTGCAACAAAGAAAACCAAAACACCATAACGCAATCAGCAAAAATTAGAAACAAATAACAAGTGCAACCGAACCGATACGTATCCATAAAATTTAACCTAAATAGATCTCTCCAAACGACCCGCTGCCTATCTTCCGACCCAAACGATACTTGTTCCCCACTCTCGGCTCCATCGTCGCAAAACCTAGGGTTTAGGTTTCTCACACCTTCTTAGCACGACAAAGCCATCGGCAATCAAACCCTAGGTAACCCAAATAGCCGAGACTCCGCAATTGTAGTCGGATCTGCCCAACTGAGTGGTTGATGAGATTAATTCCTTCTCACCGCAGCTGGATGAAGATCAGTGCAGTCAGAAGCGAACTCTATACAGTTAGCTCTGCTGCTGTGCCTGTGTATGCAGCCAAGCCAAGCCAAGCCAGCACCGTAGTATTCTCAGCGTAGCTGACTTTCTCTATTTATATTTTTCTCAAAAATAAAAAAGAAAAACAAAATGAAATTTTAACTTAGAGTTTGTTCCGATAAATTTACTTTGTATATTAGGCATAAGAATTATATAGATAATAAAAAATATTTCTATATCAGCAATCCTACAACAAAAAAATTATTGGATAAACAAATTCAATATATATTGACTTGAAAATTTAATTTTGTAAAACAATATATTTGATGAAATATAAGTAATTAGTACTAATATTTATATAAAATAAAATTAGATGAATATTAAAAAAAATTCTATATAATATTCTCTTCATCTCAAAATTATAGTCTCAAAATTATAGTTTGTGTTTGGCACGATATTTAAGAAATATTAATATTATATTGATAGTTAGATAATTTTATAGTGATATAGTTATTTATGAAAATGAGACTATTATTTTAATACGGACAAAAATGATATACAATACTATTGTAATGAGATGGATGGAGTATATAATAATATAATATTTATTTATAAAAAGAAATTAATAATTTAATACTAATATTATCAATATAATCCTACATATTTAATATATAAAAAAATCAATATTAAAAAAACAGGAATGAAATTAAATATATAACAAACTCATTCAAAATTCATTTATTTTTATATTTTAAAGAAATATATTTTTATCTAATTTAAAATCCTACATCTTCTATGAAATTAGTTTATATTAATTATAAATAAATAAGCATACTTTTTATTTATTTGTATTATATGAAATTTTGTTTTTTACAAAATGATATTTATATTATATATTTTTTATAGCGATCTAATTTTAAAATATTTAAATATATTTTCTAATTTTTTAAAAAATTATATATATTAAATTTATTTTAAAACTATCAATATTATTAATTATATAAAATAATAATAATATCATAATTAACTATTAATAATTAATTAAACATCAATCACTGTATCACTAATGAACGAGTTCAATTCTGTAGGAAGTAATATTATACTACTAATAACCTTTAAAAAAAATATACTCTCCAGTCCCGTCTACA
The DNA here is from genome assembly GCF_009805555.1 of Andrographis paniculata. Lineage (NCBI taxonomy): Eukaryota > Viridiplantae > Streptophyta > Magnoliopsida > Lamiales > Acanthaceae > Andrographis > Andrographis paniculata. Next base: position 392,434 of record NW_026137605.1, read on the forward strand.
TTGACATTTTTTATTAGTAATAAGATAATATTTAATACTCCCTCTGTTCCCCAAAAGAAGGTTGTTATTGCTTTTTGCATATTGATTTTTTAATATTAATTATTATATTAATACGTAATATAAATTAAATAATAAAAATAAAAATATATTTATTAGTCTCTTATGATACAAATACAATGATATTTGTCGAATAAATTATTCAAATATAAGATATTTTCAACGTTAAATACAATGACGCAAAAATCAAATAGCAACATTCTTGCCGGATGTAGAGAATATAATAATATTTAATTAGTTAATAATAATAAATTATGATATTATTTAATTAATTTTTATGTAATTAATAGTGTCAGTAGTTTAAAATAAATTTAATATATATAATGAAAATTTTAAAATATGTATAAAATATTTTAAATTTAAAAAAAAAACATAAATATTGTTTCGTAAAGAATAAAACTTCATATAATACAAGTAAATAAAAATACATTTATTTATTTGTAATTAAATAAAATAAATGGAGTTTTAAAGATAGATAAAAAAAAAATATTTTTTAGAATGGAATATAAATAAACATATTTTGAGTTGGTTGATGTTATATGTTACTTAGTTAATTAAACTGATTTATATTTATTAAATATATCATGATTTAATATGTTTTATACAAAATAAAAAATTATCAATTGTTATGTAACAAACAAAATTAAAAAAATGTATCAATTAAAATAGACTGAAGAAGTATCTCACATAAATATTTTTCTTATAACCACCGCTGATTTTCTAAAACCAAAATTTTTGAAAATAGTTGGCAAACAAACCCCATGTTTATTTCATGAAGTTTTTTCAAATTTTATTAATTTGATTCTTCCATTGTTTTTTTTTTTTAAAAAAAAAATATCACATCTAGTCCTCTAAAGAATTTATTTATTTTTTCGGGTTGATATTTAAATTTTAATTATTATATCAAAATATAATACAAATTAAAAAAAATTTACAAAATTATTTCTATTAATGTCTTATAATTTAATAATAGAAAGTTATTTATATAAAAATATATATATAAATATAAAAATATTTTTAATATTAAATATAATAACACAAAATATAAATCCGGCGCTTAAAAACGTACAAAGAATGAAGTATATATTATTTAAATACAAAACTTACTGTGTGCATCTTTTGCCCAATCAGTGATTTTTACTGTAATGGCACTGTGGATTTGGATTTATGTTTGGAGGGACAATTATGTATATATATTTAAAATTTTAAGAAGTATGATTTACAATTTTTTATTTATAATAATTTAATACTCATTTAGTTCTTTATGTATCGATTTGTTTTTTATATTGTGTGGTGTGGGATATATTTAATATAAAGTAAAAATGACTTAAATAACTTAGTATTATGTATATAAAAAGTAAAAATATTTCTAATATTAGATAGACACTACATTTATTAAAAAGTAAATAAAATTTTATATAAAATTTCAAACTCAATTTAAAATTGAAAATAAATTCAAAACTCAAATCTAATTTTTCCAAAACTTACTGAAAGAAAAAACATCCTTGAATTAAATTTTAGCAAAAGAAGAAACAATTTTTTACCATTTATAAAATTTTAAAAGTAGAAAACCAAAAGTACGAGTGCATATGAAAACTGAACCGGTAAAAGCATTCCGAAGCGGAACCAAATGGTAAACGTATTTATCACCGCCGTAGTAATTTAACAGTTTAGAATCTGATGAATCTTCAACCCTTCAGACAGTCAAAAACTCGCACCTTCTGCAGCTCAAATTCTCATCGCCAATTCCCCTCTCCGTTGCTCGCAAGGATTTATTTATGGCGGTGCAATGGCTTCTGGTGTGCCATGGAATGGCGACGCTGTTGGTGGTGGTCTCATTTCTGTGCGGCCAGTGGCCAATTTTCCAGGGTACCTTCATCCAGCGCATCCACATCTTCATCACTTTCGGCATTTACGACTATTTCCGGTACTACGATCCATTTAAGTCCTGGGAAATTACAAGTGTAAAATCGAATTCACGATTTTTGTTGTTCGTGATTGCATCTAATCAGTAATTAGGGATTTTGTTGATGCAGGAGATTCATCCATATCGTGTGCGGGGCTAGAGGCTCGAATGCGCTTCTCTCGGTCGAGTATTATTGCTGCGATCGTCCCAATCCTATAATACAGGTACTGTTTAATGTTGCTGTTACCTTTGCGAAGCTGCTTACATAAACTAAGTTTGTGGATGTTTTTGCTTCTGAATTTTTTGTGAAATTTGTATCTTCCCCTCATTCAATTTAGTTTCAATTTGGTTAATTGATAGTTCTGGAACTGTTATATCCCAAGGCTACTCCTCAATGAGCTGCACAGGGTTGCACTAATCAATTTAAGTAGAGGTAAAAGTTGCGGAATCTAGAATAGGGAAGCATAAATCGGCAAACTTATATGGTCGAAAATTGAAACCTCCTTCCCATTTCGTTGCAGTCTTAACATTTATTCAAAGATTAGGTAAGAGTGGTGAACTAGAAATTCTGAGTAGAATCCTATTTCTCAATTACATTTAGGGCTTGTCGTATCTAGAATGAAATTGCTGAGAAATAATATAAAATAATGGAATTGCATAGAAAGGTAATTGAATAGAGAGTAAGAATCTATTAGGATTCAGTTGAGAAATATAACAGAGAAGTATCATTTGAATGGATATGGAGAAGACAATGTATTGCACTATAAATATTTGTGTTTGGTAGATAAATTTTTATTTTAGTTTTGGTTTTGGTTTTTTATTTGAATAGTAGATTGAATATAGTGTTTTGTGAAATTGAATAATGTATTTTCAATTCTCTTCATTTCTATAAATGCGAATGAGAAATAATTTAATTCTCAAATCTCAATCCTCTAACTCGGAACAAACAAAGAGAAATGAGGATATTTCTATTTCAATATTCTCAATTTTCTATTCCAAACACACTTTCAGAGGTAAGACCTTTGTTTTTCACCCTGTAAAGTAACTTCTAGATGATTCCAACTTCTTTAATAGCTATTCGTGCAAAGATTTGGAATCAAAGAGCGGAATATCATACATGCCTGTTTTTATTAATGGAATAAATTTTGTTGGCCTTTACACCGTTATGCAGTTGTTGTATATATTAATAATTGCGGCCACGTACTACTCTATTGCGGCATCATCATTCCGCTACATTCCAGGATATTATTTAAGTGAAGTGCATAGGTATCATCTATATCCTCATTGGTTGGCATTTTGTGCACGGATGTTTGTTTGACTTAAGATACCTGTACTAACAGGTATACGAGCTTCTTGGCAGTTGGATTGGGCCTTTTGCTCTTTGTATTGACGAGCTTTTCTGATCCAGGAGTTGTGAACTCCGATAATGTTGCTCAGTATCTGTCTGTTTATCCTTATGACAACATTATCTTCTCTGAAAAAGAATGTCCCACCTGCAAGATTCCTAAGTAAGCCCATTATCTGGCTTTTCGACTTTCAGGACTTTCAAAACAGTGTGAACTAGATATAAATATCTACATCTTCTATTGCCAGACCTGCCAGATCAAAACATTGCAGCATTTGTGATCGTTGTGTTGCTCGGTTTGACCATCACTGTGCGTGGATGGTTTGTGTTCATTTTCCTTTTTTTTTTTTTTTTATGGAATTGACTAGTAAAGGTTGAAAAGTGTACACTCCTGCGAATTTTCTTCTTGTTTTACAATTCTTTTTTTTTTTATGTTCCTTGAAGAACAATTGCATTGGAGAGAAAAATACAAGATACTTCATGGCTTTTATAATCTGGTAAGCAGTAAAACATATGGCAGAGTAAAAATAAATTTTTTTTAGATCTGCCATCTGATTGTGGTGCTTTTAGCTACGCCGTACACAACCTTAATTTATCTCTGAATGCATACACAGGCATTTTCTCATATGCGTATATGGATTTATTGCTCTGGCGTTGGTGCTTGCTGGTAGACTGAAAGAATTACAAGTTGTCGAGATTCTAACAGGTTTCATTGATAATTCATTTTTTTTTTTTTGTGTGTGTGTGTGTGTGTGTTCTTGCAACTGTAAATCTAAATCAAACATGTTCCTCGGTTTTTTTCTTGCAGTTTACTATGGAATTGAAAATTCTTACAGGAAATTGGCTCCATTAGTGGTCCAGGTGGGTTCATTTATTTCAAATCTAGGCACAAGACATTATCCATTTGTGTTGGCGTTAAAATTTGCATGTTAATATTTATAATATGCCTGCTGATGATCAGTATCGTCTCCATTGTACCAGTGCTTGTGATGATAATTTTATAGCTGTCAATATTTTGTGCTAACAGTGAGCATTGTCGATCTTATGGCAGTGGTTGCTGCACTCGTACAACACACAAATTCTGATTATGATGTTCCTGGCCATAGTTTCTCTTATGTTAGCTGGTTTCCTCATGTACCATGCTAAACTTTGTCTCACAAACACAACTACAAACGAGGTAAGACTCTTCCCTCAATATAATCAAAGCTACTGCTACTACACTAGTCAATATTTATAAGACAACACTGACCATTTAGTCCCTCCAAAAATCGATTCAAAAATGTGAGGGCTAAAGAAATTTAGAATAGTTACCTGCTGCAGTGTTCATCTTGAAGAAATGGAGTATGATATGTTGTTCTTGTCATATGTCTTGGGGAAAGAGGTGGGAGTGTTCTATAGTCGACATAAAAATAAAAGGACAATGAAATCTTCTACGGTTTTTGCAATTATATCAAAGGGATAAGATTCACAAGCTATTACAGACCTATTACATATAACATGATGGCATTATTGCACGCAAACTAGTCGAATATGTAAGAAGCCAACAATGCCTGAGTTCTTTTTGTGCAGAGTTTTAAATGGCAAGAGCACCTGAGCTGGCAGAGGAAGGTGAATGAAGCCAAGGCAAGTGCAGCAGCTCTAAAGTCGAGTATAGACGAACTAAACCATGAAAGAAAGCCCCGAGAGAGCAAGTGGAGGATGTTCTGTGCAAGATCTCGGCTGGACGAAGCCAGAGTTGTCAAGAACAACATATATGACAGGGGATTCCTCCAAAACATTTACGAGATTATTATTCCCTTATCCTCGAGGAGGCGCCTGTTTCGGGTAAGTAAATCGAAATCAGGTTAAATTTGATTGGTGTGAAGTTAACTTATTGTTTAAATGTCTCTTGGGATGCATGTTTATTAAAAAGCTAAAAGAAAATTTTGTGGCATGTTATATTCTACATTGTTAAATGGTGTAAATATACTTCTCTCTATTGTTTAATTGAGTTTGGATTGGGAAGATCTGGTTTCATTTGAGTTTTGTATTTAAATAATATTGTTTATCACTGCTGATTCGATTTATTGGAAGGTCGTCATGATAGGTTCATCGGCTTCCTTAAGAAAATATTCGGATTTGACCGGGAATTGAAATGAATAAAGTATTGAAAATACATTTAGGGTGTTTTTGCTAACATATTCTACAAAATTTCTTACTATTCATCCAATTTTTCTCTTCAAACAATATCAATTAAATATTTATTTTATATCTTCTTATTATTATTATTTTTTAAATGATGTGAGAATCCGTAATCATCTGAAAGTACGCACTGAATATGCAATATCATTGCAAACTAAGCCCAACAAAGCAAGTCACATTAGACGAATTATATACGACAGATGAACCTGAAAACATCGGATTTGAACCCATGTCGGAAATTCACTCCCTACACTATAGGCCAATAAAATATGGCTTTAACTTCAATTTTATAAATATCCACTTTCTCTTCACACTTTTGGGTTTCAATCCCTTTGAGCCACCTAACAACTCATAGAGCCTCTATTTCTAGACTATGGGCTGCTATTTGTCGGGCCTCTGCTTGACATTGAGTTGAGCCTTGACTTTTCCAAAATTTGTTAGCCCATATTGCATTTTGTTGAAGGTCACAGTTCTCGGGTAACAAATGCCTTTTAAAATTAAAAAAGGAAATCAAATGGACTATGACTCAATTATTTTCCTACCCTTGTATGATCAAGCTATTCAAGGTGCTCCAACCATAATGTCGCATAGTAAGAATTAGAGCTGCTCTTGGGAGAGAAGTACGTTTACTATAAAATCAACGATATTTGAGAGCTCCCATAATCTCATAGATTAATGTTATACAAAGGATTATGCGTTTCAAAGGCTGGAACTTTTTTTTTATTTCTCCCAATGCAACTATTTATGAAAAAAATAGTTAAAAATTAAATTTTGAGAGAAATATTTAATGAAATTCAATCATTTATATTAAAAAAATTAAAATCTAAAAATATAAATCAATAAAATTACCAAAAAATTATTATTTTTTACACTATAAAAAAAAAATTGAAAATTAGAGGGGCAAAACAATAAAAAAATGCATAATTTTATTATTTCTTACATTAAAAAATTCATATATTTTGAATTGTTGTCACCTGTCTGCACGAAAGTAAAATCCCTATACATAAGACGCTGCTAGACTCGCTTGGTGAGAAGCCTTTGATCAATTCTAGGGCTACTATTCATTGCGAGGCACTCATGATTCAGGGCGTAAGACGGCCTAAATTCACTCCTCGAACCTTTATGTATTTAGATTACTTTTGGTCTAGGCCTTAATTTCTTACAACATCATCAAAGATGAAAAAAAAAAAAAAAAAAAAAAAAAAAAATTGGGGAGATTTTTTTGTACATCCCTTGTCATTATCCCACGTTCCAAGGTTAGGCTTTTTCATCACAACATTGCCCTACAAAAATTATGGCTTCTCGTAAGGGACCAAGAACTTCTTAGATAAGAACATGACCATATTTACCGTAAAATCATTTAGATTGTGAAATGCTTGTTCTAAATATCAATAAGTTGCGACAATATTCAAGCTCGCTTCAAACAATTCACCATCTTTCAAGGTGGTTTGTCTTGAGTTCACCCTCTAGCTCATTGGCTATTAGGTCACTTGTTTGAACCTTTGCATTGCTTTTATTTACCTTAAAAAGATATTGTTCTTTTTGTCTTTTTCCCTCCGTTTTAATTTTCATTCTTTTAAGGCCCTCAGATCGTTAGGAACTAGCCTCGGCTCCACTAAGGACTTCAACTTATGTGAGGCAATTTTTTTTAATTTCTTTTAAAGTGGAGGGCAAGGCCTAGTATTAATGGCCAACAGGTCTACCTTGCCCATTTGTGAGAAGACCATTGTTGAAAACGAAGCTCTACTGGTTCCCAAAAATCGACCGACTTTAAGAAACCATGATGGTGTCGGCTAGGGTGTGGCATTCACCTTGTCTGCCAACGAGGTCAGTGATTGATGAGGTGATGTTCTTTTTGCTTTCTTATGGGATTGCTGATTTAGAATCTTTTTGTTGGACTTCAAATGAAATAGACTGCAATACCTCTTAATGAAATTTGGAGGCGTAGACTGTAAGGCTTTGGCCCAAGTGCAAAGGCCAGAGGTTTAAGAGCCTCTTGCTGGAATCCACGGTCATAGGCTTTGGGGCCTTGGGCTGATATTAAAAAAATCGTGAATTGCAAAGCCTCTGTATGAATACCAAAGGTCTGGGACTGTGAAACCTCCCGCTATAATCCAAAGGTTGTAGACTTTGAAGCTTCAAATGGGAGGCCTTCATATAGATTTCAAAGACCATGACCTACGAAGCCTCTGACTAAACTCTAAATGTTGTAGGTTGTAGAGCCTTCGATTATGGTCCAAAGGCCGTGGATCTTTAATTGAAATTTATTTACAACTACTCGAAAAAATGTTAATTATAAATAAAGTATAAAAAAATCTAGTAAAATTGTAAGGAATTAAAGCCGAAAACACAAGAATAATACATGAACTTAAAAATAAATTCATACATTGGAAGAAAATTACAGCTATCGAATGTGATTATCAAAACTCCGAAATCTATCAAATCAAAACAAACGAACCTCACACCTAATCCCTAAATTCAAATTAGACCGTGCTCGACATCGGTCCGAAAGCTACTTGCCAAATAGAAATGCTCCAAAGGATGAGGCTCAAGAATATATCTAATAGAAACTCTCACGACGCACATACACACATTTTATTCAATATCAAACTTTATTTTTTAAATTTTATATTAATTTATTAGTAGGTTCTTAGTTTTATCCAATTATGTATTAATTTCATATATATATATATATTATATATGTTAATTTCAACATATTTTATAATAAATTATATTTCTATGCATATTTCATTCAATTTTTATTATATTTTAGTTGAATTTTCTCCGATTCAGTTGTTAAGGCTCGAAGCCGTCCAGAGGCCCTACCACTGGAGCCACTCCCTAATCCGAAAACCAACGGACTTTTGGCACGTTCCCATAAGGATAATTTGGTGGACAATCTATATGGAATTAGCCGACACCACCATGGGGACATTCAGATTCGTATGTGGCTAATCCCTAATTTATGGGGACCGTCTAGATGTGGGGACAAGGAGGGCAAGCCGTATATACGCAACCGCCAACCTGCCATTAGTATATAGTTAGAGTGGAACTGTTAACCCCAAATCAACAAGAGACGAAGTCTCTGATAGACACTAATATCCTCGCAAATTGCATTAGAAGGACATTTTCAAGGAGAATGTTGGAGTAGAAAATTAGTACTACTTTTTGTGGAGAAAATTCAATTTGACAAAGAGACTTTTGAGGATACAGGGGCTTTGGCAAAAGGTTTGGTGGAGGACGCAACATCCAACAAATGAAATAATGAAGGAAAGTCCATCAAATCCTTTTGCTTAGAAGACCCTGCAGGGACAGAGGCCCTGATGACTTCAAACAAAGAGGATGTTCCAAGGGCAGAAGCCCTAGTAGCTTTAGACGAAAATGACTCTACACGGGCAGAGACTCTGATGGTTGTTGCAGCTCCAAACGTAGAGGACCCTGTAAGGGCTGAGGCCTTGGACGCTTTAGATGAAAGAGACTCTGTAGGGGCAAAGACTCTAGCAGCTTTAGGCGAAGAAGGCTTTGCCGAGGCGGAAGCCCTGCCCACAAAATTAGTGAAAGGAAAAATGGCCTTGAGGCCGACCGGCGGGGTTTGCTCCCGCCGTTAAATACTATATCGATTAAAGGGCCTATAAAAGATAAATTTGGCAAGCAGCCATCGAGGCCTTCATTTCTGCGTGCATAAGAGCTTTTTCTTTTATATTCGGCGGAAATGACATGTTATACTATATGCTCATGGCTGTCTAAGACCGAAGGCGCCCGTCAAGAAAACCATCTTCACAAGGATGAAGGATCGGGCACGAGTGGGCAGGAGACAAGACAAAAGACAGTTATGACAGGACCTAATATTAGTGTCACCATAGCAGGTCCGAAAGCCTCAAGTTGGGAAAAGAATAAAGATTACAAAAATCCCAAGCCTGAAGCAACTGTGGCGAAAGTAAGGATTGCAAACCAAAAACAAGTTTAAACTATCACTACGGCCGACCAGATTACTATTATCCCTAAACTGACACAGAAGCCTCTTACCGTGAACAAAAAAGAAAAATGAATTGTAAACGAACCAAAGCCTAGGATGTCAATAAAGGAGCTCACTGGGACTCAGAAGAGGCGAGCCCAAAGTCTAGAGGCGGAAGGGTCACAAAAGCCTCTTCCAAAAGAAAAACAAACTGGTGTGCCTTTTCCGAAGAAAAGTAGACAAAGAGCCCTTAATGAAAAAAAAGTAGGCCAATGAGCCTCTTCCAAAAAGAAAACGGAAAATGAGCCTCTTTTGAAAAAAAAACAGATGGAGAAGCCTCTTCCGAAAAGAAAATAACTATTTTTAAAAAAAAAAAAGATAAAGAAGGTTCTTCGAAAAAAAAAAAAAAAACAGACGAATGAGCCCCTTCCGAAAGGAAGACAGGCTGATAAACCTCTTCCCAAATGAAAGCAGACAGAATAAACCATTAAACCATTTCCAAAGGAAAGCCAATTGAGGAGCCTATGTCAAAAGTCACACAACAATGGATTTTGAAAAACAAGGACAAACCTTTGAATAAATAGGTACTCTCAAAGCAACATCAAAAGTAAACCTTATCCGTGGTAGGGCTATTGCCACCAAAATTCATAGCTCCGAAGGAATATCAAGAGCTAGAAGGAGTTATCGTTGTCGAAGAACCTATCATTAAATGAAATAACGTGACAACCATAATAGGATTCAAGAGGCTCAGGCCTAGACAAAACCAACATGTCAAATCTTTGCGCATTTAGACCTCGATAAGTGGTCATCCGCTTGGCCGAGTCTTGGTAGATGACGGAGCCGCTGTGAATGTGATGTCAATTAGAACTACGAAAGTTCGGAAAGATTAGATAATTTGATTTTTATTTCCATACGGCCTACCGATTTCATGGAGAACTCTTACAAATTGGCAAGTACTATACCTTGGATGTGCAGGTGAGGACAAAGAAAATACCATCAGTTTTATGGTAATCGGTTCATTCAGCCCTGTTAAGGCGAGACTAAATTCACGCATGCGAGTGTGTGTCATTAACACTCCATTAAAAGTTGATATTTTGGGATGTAGATAAAGTCCAGAAAGTAAAGGCCGAAAAGGGTTCCTTTTCGACAAAAATGACCGCGGTCGAGGCAAACGAACACTTCAAACAATAGGACATGAGCTCAGTGAAAACGATCACCCAACCCTTTAAGGAGGACATTATTAGATATAGGTCCAAATCCTACTTGCCATACAACAAGGTTCCAAAAGATAAGGCCCCAAAGCATCGGGCTTCAATGGAAACAACTTCAGAAAATGAGGCTTCGAGTAAGAAAGCTCGAAGACGAAGATGGAGATTAGTTAAAGCTCAATCATAACCCAAAAAGACAAGGGAACAAACAAAACTTTTAAGGTAATATAGATAATATGGCGGGAAGTAATAACTAACCCACCCCTAAAATCTATGAACCCGTTGCAATTTCAATTTCTATGGCATATCTAATAGTAATTCACATGACACACATCTTATCCAAAATCAAATTTTATACTTTCAATTTTCTAATAGTTTATCCATAGGTTTATAATTTTATTCAATTATATATATATATTATCTTTTGTTAATTTTAACATATTGTATGTTAATTTATATTTCCATACATATTTTATTAGATTTCAGTAGATTTTAAGCCAATATTCTCATAATTCAGCCATCAAGACTTGAAACCGTACAAGAACCGCTACTTCATCCAATAACGAACAAGTTTTATAGAGTACTATCAGAATTCACATTGTTTGATCAAGAGTGCATCAGTTACAAAATTTTGGAGCCTCACAAAAACTTAATTCCGGTTCCAACAAACCGAACCGAAACCGTAACCCAAACACCAAACTCTTTCTCCCACTCAAACCAAACACACTAATGAAGACTATAAAATATGAAGACGATACTTTGAATTGAAAGTAACAAAATGCGAAAGACAACGACCAAGTGTAAAATAAAAATTTGAATTGAAGACAAGATGTGGTATGAAGAAATAAAATGTCAAATGAAATAAAATTAAAATTACTTTATACCACCTAGGTTCTATTATTAATATCATTATATCAAATTAGATCCTCTATCAAAATTAGATCTAATGACTATTAACTCCATGGAATTCAACATCAAATCGTGATGGATAAAAATATATTGTAAATTAAAAAATAGTTATAATATGAGATAAAGAGTACAATTATTAAAAAAATAAATAAATATTTTATTATGAAATTGACTAAAAAAATAATAATAATAATAATTAGTTAAAAGACGAAAAAAAAAATTATTATTTAAAAACATTACAAAGATATAAATGGAATAAAAAATATTGCAAAATAGACATGACACAAAAAATATTATTTTTTGTAAAAATACATAAAGATAGTAGTTATTCATTAGGGTATGGTTGTTTGGGGAATTGGATTGGATTTAAACTGTTTATCTAAAAATCAAATCAAACACCTATTTTTCATTTTTTATATTATACTAAAAATCAATTTTACATTCAAAATATCACATCAACACTTATTTATATCACATCATAAAACTATTCAAATTCAAAATTTTTACTATTCAAACCCCAACTTAAAATCCAAACCCCCCGAACAAACACACCCCTTAAATATAAAGAATTACTAATAACGGATTTTTAAACTTATATTAAAAAAATAAATAATAAAATAACTCATCAACCGTAAGGGCCTCCTGATTGATATTTGCAGCCTATAACGCGCAGTCAAAATCTTAGCTAATACACGTGTCATATTCATTCAATTTTTACTATTAATCAAAAAGTTTTCTCAAAAACATCAACTTAAATATTTATTTTTATTTTTATATCATATTTAAAAAATAATTTTAAATTCAAAATATCATCCATCACCCTCTAATATTATCTAAGTGACATCATACAATTCTTCAAATCATAAAGTCTTCGAAGTTAAAATTTTTGTTATTCAAATCCAAATCCAAAATCTTTTAAAAACTAACTTCCCATGTGAGAAAGAGGATAGCTCAATTGGGAGAGCGCCCGAAGAAAGCTCTAAAGTACAATCTTGAATACGAAATTCTTCAAGCTGTGATTTCTCAGATTCAAGATAGACGATGACAATACATCTAATAATCTTGAATCGGAAATTCAAGATTTCCAAGATTCAAGTTAGATAGAGACTGGCACTCTCTATCTAATCTTGAATCATCGAAAGTTGCTAGACTGGACAGATCGTATTCAAGAAAGAAACATTTAGATGACTGGATTCACAACACAAGGAATGAATGAATGAATTAATTAATAGATTTTGATCGAAGAGGTGAAGGGCATTTCAAGTGCCTGCCAGTCTCAATCATTCAAAGATAAATCCCTCAAAATTTGAATGAACCACGTACAAAATGAACCAAATTCAACAATACACAGGTTAACTAACAGATAAGATATATATATATATATATACACACACGTCAAGAAAGACACAGAAGAGCATAATGCAGCTATATATTCTCACCATAAACTTCTACAGAATAGCATGAATGCAGACGAGCTTTACATAATGGAAAAGATTATAAGTACTAAAGAAAATTCAATAGATAGGCAATGCAGAGGAAGGAAGGGAGGGAAATACGGATAGCACAAAACCAAATTTATTGTCACCGTCACTTAATATTGTCAGATGAAATCCTTTTCCGAGCACAAAACAGGTTTATAATTTTCAAAGTATTAGACAAACCTGTCGACCTTCATGATTCCAAAATACCGGTCAGTTTAATAGGCAGGGTGTTGCAGTTCCTCAGCTTTCCTGGAAATTCCCATATCCGCTGCATAATCGAGCAAACAGGCGAGCACAATCACGAGTATATACTGCAAAACATCATCCCTGTATCACAATAAGCTTCAAACTCGTACAAATCAATCAACGTCCCTCTTCCTTTTCCTACAAAGAGTGTTCCATTTTACTTGCAAAAATCATCAGCATTCAAGGGAAGGGAAGAGAAGCAGGATCCAGTTCGAAAGAACCCACTGGCACTCCTGCTCTTTCGGAACCTGTCAATTTGTGACAAGGAACGCAATGGGAGAATTTGTACATTTCATCAGGCTTCACGAAAGAGGAGTTCATTTTTCTTCTGCTGAAGAGGCTCACGAATCCCGGGACTTTATCCAAGTTACAAACTTCGATGCCACACAATTCATCGAATTCTGAGAGAACCTCCACAAGTTCATATGTGTACTTGCGATGGTTTTCTGGGTCGTGGCTCCAGTTCATATCCCAGTCCTTAAAAAGAGCCCAAACTTCACCTTGTCTAGGACAAATCATAAACAATGCTCTCGTCTTGCCTTGGTCACAGCGCATTTGGTGAGAGAAAGTAGGAAGTCGTGACGTCTTTTCAGTCTTTCCCAGCTTAAATCTGCCACAACCGATGGGTAAGTTTGCATCTCTCCATTCTCTAGAAGCTTCATCTACAGGATCAGCTTCTAACCATGTGAAGGTTATCAAAAATGGATAATAGCGAACCTTCTTCACCTTCGCGTAAAATCTAGGCATGCCATCAGTCTCATCGTAGCAAGCCCAGAATTGATCAACATCGAAACATCTTTCCACTCTGTTCTTTTCAAAATCGTAAAATTCAGGATCAGGGCAGGTCCAAGTGTCCACTCTTTCCTCATTCACTAAGATATCATGATCATGGTCGGAATCACTTTCAATTTCAATTGGAGCAGTGCCTCCCTCGCCATTCATGTCCTCTACATTTTCTCCAGGATGATCAGTACTTGCTTCTCTGCCCCTGTTTTGATTCCTGTCACTTTCTGAAGAATTATCTTCCTTGCCTTCTGAAGAATTCTCTTCATTTCCATTATCTTCTGATACTTTGCTTCGCTGTGAACCCTTGAGGTGGTTAAAGAGATCATCATCATCGTCATCATCATCTTCATGATAAGAAATATTTTGCCTTCTCCGAGTTGATCTTCGCGGAAAATGGACACAACCAGAACCAGACCCCCCAGGCTTCATCATATTTTTAGAAACGTTCACATCAGAATCACTTGAGCTGTCACAACTCTCGCTGGATTCCACCGTCCGCTTCCTGCCCCTCTTTTTTCTTTTACTTGCCTTTTTGCTATGATTTGCATCAGCTTTCTGTTTTCCACCGTGCAAAGAATTAGCATTGGCATTTTTCCTAGTTTCTTCATTTTTCAGATCAATCTTGCTTGCACCTGCTGCCCAGCTAAATCCAGAAGCATTTTCCGTCTGAGCACCTGCTTTGGTTTGCACCGATCTCACATTGGCACTCGACTGATATTCAAATTTTGATGAAGAAACCTTGACATTATGAACACCCCCTGTTGGAAATTTATTATGAGCCGGTGCCGGTGCTGCTCTTTGTTGAAAACCAGCAGTTTGACCCACACCCGGTTTTGCAGGCATAGGTTCACCCCATGCAGACCCCCCTGGAATAGGGGGGCTTGTTTCACAACCTGTAAAATTCTTGAAGCAGGTTTGGCAGACCAGAAGAGTGTTGACGAATCTTCTATGATACTGGTATTTTATGCTGCAATATGGGCAGCACGTCCAGAAGCTTGGCTCGGCTGTTTGTTGTTGCATACCACCATAATGAGTATAAACACTGCTATGAGATCCATAGGGCTTATGAAATTGAGAATGTCTATTCATATGGGGAGGTGGAAGATTCACAGGAACAGATCCAGAAGTCGCTCTAATTTTATTGTCATATACAGCCTTCTTTGAGGGATCTGAAAGCACTGCATTTGCTTCACAGATCAGCTTAAAAGCAGCCTCAGCACCAGGAAACCGATTCTTGTCGGGGTGGAGATAAAGTGCAAGACGTCGGTATTGTTTCTTAACAATAGCCTCGTTAGATAACTTCTCAACTTGTAGAATACCATACCAATCTTTTTCAGATCCATAAATCTTCTTTTGAGATGAACAGTGGACATCACAGACACTCAGGAGTTGGCTAATATTATCAAGCCCCGGGTAAAGGTTCTGTGCTTTCAATGCAATCTTCCGAGCCACATCAAAATGGAGATCTTTCATCTTATCCTCTGCCAATTTCATGGCCCTGATAGCCTCCTCTTTGTTAGCCTCCATTAAACTATATAGTAGACAGTCAGTTTTGTTTCTTGTTCGAGCCAAACATCCAAACCAAATTTATTCACTCTACAACAATGTCCAGAGTTCAGTTGATCCTTGCTACGTCGAGAGAATAATTGATTCTTTAGTTAGGCTTGAATGTTCCATTTCCTGATGTGTCTCTGCAATCACAGTGTTCACTGAATGAAAATTGTTACAACCTCAAGTCTGATACATGAAAAGATAAGCTAGCACTTGACCTTCAAGGTAGGCACTCTTCAGCCCGTCCAAATTGAACAGAAAATGATAAACTAGACATCAAGCAATCCACACATTTAGAGCAATTTAAATGGATAGCACTGACCAAGAATCATGCTTATTGTGATGAAAACCACCACGAAACAAGTTAACAGACAAACATAATTGTTCAACTATCCCCCATTTGCTTACTAAACTTTCACACCTCTTGAATATACAGAGAGAACTTTCTTATATAGATAAATAGTGAATAACTAAAGAAAATGATCAAATATAGCAATATAGTCCATAAGTTACAACTTGATTATTATATGTGTTCCCTATTTAAAACCTTTGTGCGGCCATATTTTCATTATTTTGCATTGAATGCAATTTATTATATATTCATACTTGATATGCTTTTACTTCTGATAACCCCAAATAGACAGATATGTTACTAAGATGTTCTAATTATGGTAGACTAATAATCACACACATATGTACGCGTGTGTGTTGGGGGTGGGGTGGTGGTGGTTGTGGGGGGGGGGGGTTTGCTGGTATAGTTAACTCCATTTCTAACAAAAGTCAACACTGACTATAATAACCATCAGTATTTCTTGAAGCAACTACGAGAATCAAGAATCCTCAAGAATTACCGAATGCAGCAAAGAAAATAATTTGATGAACCGACACCCACACAAGAACGAAAAAACTCCAAAATCCGACGGCAAAACTCTACAGCACATCAAGTGGCATAAAAAGAAACCGCCAAGATTCTCCAGAATTCCAGAATTTACAAGACTAACAATGCTCGGAGACACTGAGTAAACAAGACAGTCGATGAGTTGAAATCGAAGAAAACCCTAGAAAACAAACAAAATCGCCAATCCGCAAAGAACATCCACCCAAAATCGTCACAACCATATAAAGAAAAGAATCGGACACTGAAGACACCAAATACAGACGGAATGCGAAAGAATCGAACGAGATACGTACGTGCAGCGCCACGCACCGTCCTCTATCCATCCGCCTTGCGCAATCGGAGAAACTGCGGTTTGAAATTGGGAAGACAAACGCAGCGGGAAAGTAGTTAAAGAATGCTCACCTCACCTCACCTACACATGATTTGGACATAAAAAGATGGAAACAATAATGTAAGGATGAAATTTTTGGAGGGAGGGACGGAGGAGGGAACATGAATTCTTGAAATTTCATCTGTCCCACCAATGATTTTTGGGAGTGAAGGGTTATGGTTAGGGTTAGGGTTGAATGAACAAAGAAGGGGGTTAGAACACTCTAGAACATACTAGAAATGGGCTTTGGATATCTTTATTGGGCCGGCCCAATGGGCCTTGGATATGAAAATTTAACGTGGATCGGTGTTTTCAATTTTAACTATTCGACGACATAGCTTTGTTGGACTTGGCCCAATGGGCCTTGGTTACGTAAAATGTTATATGGATCGATATTTTTAATTTTAACTATAAGATAGTACGACGATTATGTAAAATTATTTATATAATGAAGTTTATGATTCAATTAACTAGTATTAGATCATTCATATTTTAAGATTGTTCGTAATTTTTATACATGTTATGAATCTATACATGAGAAACAAAAAAAATACTTAGATCAATTGCGACCGTATAGGCTTAACTATATTTGTAGTGATTTGATTATTTTGCTCTGTATAATTTGTTATACTATCAACTTCTTATAAGAAAGGTACTATTTATTTTTTTACGTTCATTGTATTTAATGTTAAAAATATTTATATATTTTAATAATTTATTCAACAAATATCATTGTCGTTGTATTATAAGAAACTGATAGACATATTTTTGTATTGTTTTTTTAATTTGTACTATGTATTAATATAATAATTAATATTTAAATATCAATACCTAAAAATACAAATGATATTCTTCTCATAAAACATAGATAATATGATCATTTCTTCGATCTTCTATATATATATAGCAAATGATTAGGAATTGAATTTGATCTTGTTACTTTAAGCAATGTCTTGTTAGTAGTTTTCGACTAAGATTTTTTTTTTTTTTTGGTTTTTTAATCTATTTCTTTGTCTCCTATGCAAACTAAGTCAATAAAAAAACACCTAGTGGATAGGCTTCATAGGTCTTTTCTAAAGCATATGCAACACATTAGCCAAGTTTTGTATGACACATAAAATTAAGAAATATTAAGGGTGTGTTTGTTTGGGGGTTTGAATTTTGAGTTGGGATTTGAATAGTAAAAATTTTGAATTTGAATAGTTGTATGATGTGATATAAATAGGTGATGATGTGATGTTTTGAATGTAAAATTGATTTTTAGTATAATATAAAAAATGAAAAATAGGTGTTTGATTTGATATTTTTGGGGGGAAAATTTTGGATGAATAGTGAAATTTAATCCAAATCCATCAAACGAACACACCCTAAATGTTTTAATTTATAATTTTACGGTCACAAGTTTACATTTTATACTATTTTCTTCGTCCACCAAATTTATTCTCATTTTTATTTTTAGTCTGTTCGTTAAATTTACTCAATTACTAATTTAGGTAAAGTCAACAAATCAATATTTAACGATTATATTTCATACAATACTTATTTAGAATATGGATGGAAATAGGCCAGGTGGCCTACCAAGGGCCTAAAGCCTGGCATGCATAAGGCCTCGCTCGGTCCGGCCTATTTATTCAAATAATTCGCTATATGCTTATTTTAAAGTCTATCTAATTAATTAGAATAGGCTTAGGCTTTACGAAAAACCTTTTAAGCATATCAGGTCGGCCTATTTATATATATAATTTTAATTTAATATATAAAATTATTATATATTTACATTTTTTTAAAAAAAATTATTTTAATGATAATAATCAAATATAAAATTGATTAATTGTAACTATAATTATATATAAATAAAATAATAATTGTATTTATAGTTTTCTATTAATATTAAATTTTTTAAATAAAACTATAAATTATTATATAAGCTTTAAAATAGGTTTCGTAGCTACATAGGTTAAAAATAGGTCAGAGGCTATATAAGTTTTTTTTATTACAGATTAATAGACCAGATTCAATCCTTACTTTTTCAAAATAACTCTAGCATGTTTAGCCAAAGTTTGATCTGGTCTATTTCCACCTCTACTTGTATTATATTATCTCTCTTTATTTTATTTGTTTTTATAACTAAAATTTCAAAAATATCATAAACTACATTTTTCACTTTTTATCATTTTTTTAATAAAAATATTCATTTTTTTTTTTAATTTTCGTATTGGATCCAAATATTTTAATTTATGCAGAAAAATAAAGTATTAGATAATTCTTTACAATCCACGGTGACGGGACCAACTTTCAAACTTGAGGAGGGCGAAATGTCTGTTTCCTCTCACCACCGTCGGGCTACTGTATTTTTGTATTCTTTTTGACCTATGTAAGAAAAGCAAAATGATAGAAATTTTTTATATAAATTTTTTGAAAAAATAATGAGATTGTATTTTTTATGAGAAGGTCTTTATAGATAATACAAAATATACTCGATAAATTAAAATCTAAGTAATCTAATATATGGATAAGATAAACTCTAAGGGTGTGTTTGTTTGAAGGATTTTGGTGAATTTCCACTATTCATCCAATTTTTTCCCCCCAAAAACATCAAACAAACACCTATTTTTTATTTTTTATATTATACTAAAAATCAATTTTACATTCAAAACATCACATCAAACCCTATTTATATCACATCATATAATTATTCAAATTCAAAATTTTTACTATTCAAATCCCAACTCAAAATCCAAACCTCCAAACAAACACACCCTAAATATAAATCTACTAAATATCTAAAATATCTCAATAAAAAATAAAAATAGATAAATATAATAATTTAAAATTTAGGAGTGGACTTATGTTCTTTCCATTGAAGAACTTCCACCTTGAATTTCATTCGTTCAAAATATAGCACCTAATGGTATGTAATAATTGGAGTGGATATATTATCTTATTCTTATCCATTAAAATCAGTTAGGCCTGTTTGAATTTGAGGATGGATTAGACATTTCTAACCTATCATCTCTGATTTAACTCAAAGTTAGCTCCAATTTTTTACTATTATTCTTCAAATATTCAATTTTTTCTACTCCCTCAGTTCTGTTGAAAGATTGTCATTTTTTATTTTCGTCCGTTCCAAAATAAGGTTACCATTTTCTAATATAGTAATTGTGTTACTTACCTAATATAATATATACCCTTCTAACTTACATTATATTACACGAATATTATTACTTTTATATTACATAATATTAATACGGATATTTTCGTCATTTTCATTATAACTCATTATAATACTAATATTTAAAAATCTACGTGTAAAAAATAAATGAAAACCGAACGGAAGGAGTATTATTTTAAATAACTTTTTATTTTTATAATTTAAAATAAAATTTTTAAAAAGTGGCGTTGGATTTGGCGTCGGTTACAACCGACGCCAAATAAGCCAACCCAGTGCCATTAATGTGACCGCGTTGGATATGCTCTTATAAATAGATAAACTTGAAATACTTCAAAATTAAAATGCATTGTTTGACCGTATAAAAAAATTTAAAAATTACACAACTTGAAATATTAAAAAGAATGAATTTAAAATCCACATCCATTTTTATATTCTTGAAATTCATAGCATTGTCAATAAAACTAACAAATTTGGTAAAATTAGTTGAAATTCATTTAACTTAAATTCGTCAGCCAGATTTTATTTACTTTAGAATTAAATATTTGAAATTAATTAAAGTCTAACATAGTAATAAGATAATCGAGAATAATTAATCCCAGCTGGGATCCATTCTAATGTAATAATTCTACAAAAAGGCCTACTTTATCCTCTATTTTAGTAACCAATTTAGCATTCTAGCATCGGTAATTTATCGGCATTGGAGAAACTGCGGAGAAACTCTCTTAATCTAAACTGCGGAGAAACGTCAGATTGGTTTGAATCTCCACATCATCATTTTTGTTTTAAAATACGAATCTTAAAAAAATTTCAATGTAAAAGCAATCGATATTTATTTTTTCTAATAAAATATTATATTAAAATATTATTTAAATAAAAATTAAAGTTAATATTTGTTTAATTTCAAATTAATTTTAAATCACATTCAAACACAAAAAAAATAAAAAATTGCCATTTTATTATTTTCTATTTTTTTTTGTAATATGTTATTTATTTTAATACCATTATATTTTTGTATTACATAAAATTACCTTTTTCATTTTTGTCTCTCCGTAACTATTGACATATTTTTCTATTTTGAGAAAAACTTACTAAATCAAAACAGGATCCACTCAAAACTCTTTTATTTTCATATATCTTTAAAAAGTAAATATTTTTATCTCTATTTAAAATTTCACATCTTTTTATAAAATTAATTTATATCAATTATAAATAAATAAATGTATATATATTTTTTATATACTTGTATCATTAAAAATTTTATTCTCTACAAAATAATATTTATATTTTTTATTTTTTATTGCCATATAATTTTTAAAATATTTAAACACATACTTTAATTTTTTAATTATATATTTTCAATTTATTTAAAACTATCAATATAATTAATTATATTAAAAAAATTAATAAAATAATATCTAACACTATTATTAACTAATTAAACAATATTAACTTAAATACAATGTTAATTATCAATTATCCTATGTAAGTGGCCTTCTTATAATACTCCATCAGTCTTAAACTTCCAATTTGACTTTTGCCCGTGAATTAATATAAATTAATATTTTATAGATATATAGTATAATAAAATAAAATAATTTCTATCTTATCTTTAAAAAAGAATGTGAAAAATAAAAAGTTAATTAAGAGTAATTTTTTCCTAAAAAAAAAAAGAAAACTTTAATTTGGACAAACTGAAAATGACAAATAAGTACATCATACGAATGGGGAGAATTTAGGGAAATATTGAGGAACAATAATATCGGTTGCAAAATTAATCAAGAAAGATGAGAGAGCATGAAGCTGTATTCTATTTCTATGTATTCAAAACTCTCCAAATAACAAATGCAGCATAACTCACAGTTACAGCCCTTTACAGCGGAATGTGCACAAATGGCTGCCAAATTGCGAGATTATGTCGACCACTGCTCCATAACCAGACACAGCACTCACCTACAAAACAAACACAACATATATGTATCGGAAGAGAAGAGATATTTGCACCGCCATAATAAAATTTCACATCAAGAAGATATTGTACAATAGAATGACCGTCTCATCTTAAAGCTTAGACTATTAGAGATACGTAATTAATTATTTTTCTAACATATACGGGAGTCTCCAACAGAAGAGTTTGATTTTGTATTCCAGATTTGTAAAAACAATAAATTCAAGAAAAAAGATAGCAAGAGGGAAAAGGATTAAAAGACAGCTAACCCCGGAGGAGTGCAAAGAAACGGAAAATGCAGATTGAGGAGCGCACTGAATCTGTGAAAGGAGTTCTCCATTCATGTTTAGTCGTGTGAGAAGTGGTTCGGCTCCAACAGCTAGAATCTGAAGAGCATGAAACAAAACAAAGCTTTTGAAACCAAAAAAACCAATATAGATACATTGGATTCCATAGAAAAACCCAAATCATGATTATGAAGAAATTAAGCTTACTTGGTTTTGATCAAATGTAACATCTTGGATAGAAGCATGAGTTCTAGCAACTGAAACACATTCACCGGCAGGAAGATTCCAAAGTGATAAGGACTGACCCTTTCCACAAACCTGCCAAGTACAGATATACAATAAGTCAAGGTGAGATTGTGGCTCGAATTTCATAGGTTAATCTTACTATGAATCTACGATAACAGAAGTGACTTCCAAACAAAATAGAGAATTCTTTTAAGAATTTCCAAATTATTAAAAGTGGTCTTCTTTTACAAGGCAGTATATAATAGAATGAGGTGTTTAAAGGCAAGTGACTAGACTAGCATTTACCTTTTCACAGTTTTAAATCTCAAAAAAGTTTTAAGTTCGGTAGAAGAAAAAACTCCTTTGCAACCCCTTCTACAATCTACGAAAATGACCAATATGTTACTGAAACAAACGTAATATTAATTTTTTTTCTGACGATCTATCAGACTTTGTGTAATCCAAGTTGAAAATTTTATTCTCCCCATGTCTTCCAACAGCACATATTTTTTCATTATCAATGTAATATGATACAATTAACATGGCATCGTCTTACCAACCAGCTCTCACTTGAATCAAGTGCAATGCAACTCATAAATTGAAAACGTAAGTTTGACTTTTCACCCTCTCCTGGATCAATTACTTGGGTACACTTCCCACTTTTGCAATCTAATAGATACACAATTTAATCAAGTTAAAAGAATTGATAACTAACTTGATGATAAACATGTACAAATCTTAAATAAACAATCAGCATATACCGAAGGATAATTTCAATAAAGAAATTCTTCAAGGGAAATATCAATCAATTACCCCATATACGTGCAGTGCCATCTTCAGAACCAGTTATAATCTGAAACACAACCAGAGGAGGACATAAATTAACATGTGGTTTAGCTTTGGTTTGATGTATGGAATAAAAAGGAACTTCTGTAATCCTATTAATAAACCATTATATTGAACATACTATATACAAAAATGTCTGGTTATTCCCAGAATACCAACTTGAAATTATGAAATCAATCCTAGCATAACTTAATAGTTAATAGCAATTTTCTGCTCCTCTTTAAATTGAATTTGTGTAGCTCTTAACCATAAAGAAACATGCAATGCTAATGGGTGACTACCCATCACATTAAATTTCACCTTCATGTAATTCCTGTCTCTTAATCGTTACTTCTTTTTCATCTCAGAGAAAACATTGCGAAGAGAGGATAGCATTGACACACACTTAATAAGCTTGTAAAGTTTAGGCTTGTCAAGTTACAAAAAATTAAGATATTAATAGGAAAGAAGCATATACGTGATGAAATATGCAATATCAGTATATCACTCACAGCACACAACATATTGAATTTCCCACCCACCTATGTAAAAGAAGCCAAGATCCATTTATTGTATAGTTCATATAAAAAATCTCTAAGCTTACATTCTCTTGGTAATCTTTTAAGTTCTCCAGCAAGAAATGGGGAGATAGAAGAAACAACAAAGCGAAGAATCATGATCTGATTCAATTTCATGAACTCTTCTTGGACAGTTCACTAAATGTTTCATCAATAGCCAGCAAACAAGCATCGGGCAAGTAGACAAGGAAGCCCGGTTTAGAAGGAAATTATTCTGGGATTAGAACACAAGTTAAAAAAAAGGCTGGACTAAAGAAGCATGCAGTGAAGGAGAAATACAATCCATGGGAGACTACTGTGCCAACATTCTAACATCTAATCCATCAAAGGATGCCAACCAAACATTCTTAAGTAATGACTGTAGAGGGTTCTTTGTAATATAATGTCACTTCACCACATTTGAATTTCTTTATCTATTGATAACCTCAATCACAATCCCCTAAAAAAAATATACGATTTTCTTGAACCAAAACTGAAAAAACAAAACCAAACTCCAAAATACACACCCTTCAATTTTTAGACAAAGTTCAGAAGTATTCAAACAAATACTGCAATCCAAAAGAATCAATTGATTAGAGGTCTTTGTGTTTGAGGTGAGAGCAAACAATCTCTACGTAGTAAGAGCTGATTTCTAGTCAATGCAGCAAAAGTTGATTGGATTAGGATCTTATACACACAGCGCAAGTAATTAGCATGATGTTGAGAGCTAACTTAGCATGCTTGTGACTCAAGTAATCTCCCATTCTTTCATTCTAGTTAAACTCAACTTTTAGATCATTGTTGCATTATTTT
Source organism: Andrographis paniculata (assembly GCF_009805555.1). Classification (NCBI taxonomy): domain Eukaryota; kingdom Viridiplantae; phylum Streptophyta; class Magnoliopsida; order Lamiales; family Acanthaceae; genus Andrographis; species Andrographis paniculata. The sequence continues at coordinate 417,151 of NW_026137605.1, forward strand.
TCTACGCACTCATTTCTCACCATCATGGTCTTCCACTCATTCAATTCAAACATTTACCCAAACTGTGTGGTGATCTCATTTTATTGAGATAGACACAGAGCTTCACCAATTAGAGAAAAAATAAACAACATATAATATGTGACCTTGCCGCAAACATCAAATCGTAGAGTCAACCTCCAGGTGAACTTTCAATCAACAAAGAATTTGGTTCTATAGGCCAGTGTAACTCACACAAGTTTAAATTACCCATCGAATGATAAGCAATAAGAAATGTTTGTCAGAAAATTCTTCCCACTATTACCATCCTGCTTGCTTTGATACACAGACTGGGGAGCTGGCCGAAGAGTTGCGGCAACCTTTTAATACCAGCCTCGGTCTTGAGTCCACTAGTCATTGTAATATTATTTCAGTGATCTTTTTGCATTATGTTAATAAAGAGTGTTTAAAGTTGGATGTGGTCTGCTCTGAGGTGTATTTTTGTGTTGGGTCTTAGTCTAGTTTCTACTTCAGGATTCAGTCATTAGGCTGGGCCAGAAGATTTCCTGTTAAGTTTATATAGGAATCCAATTATATCACTAGGTTACAAATTTCACCTAGATGAACCGTTATTCCAAATATAATGGTCACACATTGCACACGAACTATGACTACAAATCTATTTCAATTGTGACCAGAACTTCATGATTACATCATCATACCTTGCAATGTCACAATCTTACATAAGTTTATAACGACAACTGATCACACAGAGTAAAATAAGCTAGGAAGAAATAATGCAACACACATAATTATGTATATTAAAGGAGGAGAGTCATTAGTCAAACAAGAAAAATGGAATACAACACTTCAATGATATATCTGGGTTAAAGCGAAATGACGTATTTGGTAGAAGTAGGATAATATAGGCCATGACATTAGGCTTGCAGATAAATTGGGTTTTTATCATTGAACTGAATAAGGCACTACATTCGTAGAATGATATAATACTATCGAAATTCAATATATTTACTATTCAATCCAGATAGCAAATTATGTCCAATCATAAACGAACATGCTGTAAAGATAGAAAATGAAGGAGAGTGGTAATTGCATTTCTTATCTTTATGATTTTCAAATTTCAATAAACAACACATTTATAGGTGATGAATTTCTACCTCTAGTAACACACACATCTAGTAACTTACAAATCTAGTATATCACAAACCTACCTAGCAGTAATAAATGTTGCTAATTAGTATGTAACTGAACACATTGTGAAAAACAACTAAAACAAGCCAGTAATACCGTCAAGGAATATTGAAATCAAATACCCATCGATAAACCCCAAAAATTCTAAAATAAAGAAGTACCAAAATTGGGAGGAGTGCAGAGGGTGGGATAGAAGGGAATGGGCATATAACCTGATTGCTCAAATTGCAGGATGCAATACAGTGTAGATAATTTGAATGTCCTCTGAAAAGCTCCTTGATTTGACATTTCTCCTGATCATGCCATAAAGATGTCAAGTTATCATTTTCTGGCAAGTTTCATAAAGAGTGAAGGGAAGACACACTATAAGTTTTATGCCACCTAAGAAAATACGTACAATATCCCAGCAGTAGGCGCAAGAGTCCCCAGCAGCAGCATATACAGACCCATTCTACAAACCGCGATGATATCCCATGGATACAAAGCAAACAAAACAAATGAAAAGGATAAACTCAAAGTCTGTTTTCAAATTAATATATGGGATATAAATATGCAGTAATCCAGCGAACATAGATTTAGGCTTTTAGATCTCATTCCTAGAATAAAGAGCAGGAAGAAGTTAAACAGCATTGCGAGATATTCATACATATTAAAGTTTACATGTAAGCATTCTAGGCACGATGGCCTGAAAGTGGGTATTAAATCATTCATAAAAATGGAAGTGCTTGGTGAAAAAATAATGAAACTTTCAGTAGGTGAACTTATATATCACCACTTTTAGATAGGAATGTATAAAACAGTGCATCTGCATCGTTTATTATAACACCAGTGATGTTATAACACTGAAGCACTGTGGTTACCTTAAGGGACCAAAAAAATTCAGAGGTCAACATGTAAACAAGCACATATGCGTGCACACAATCACACACAAATGAACAGCTTAATAGAGACAAGAATCAAAATGCAAACCTTGGAATCAACTGCAATAGCATTAATTTCAGGAACTGGAGAGAGTGCACCCCAAGGACCTCTGTCCAGATATAACAGAATACAAGAAAGCGAGTCAGAAATAAAACCAGTAAAAACATACAAAGAAAATTAGGTTTAGCATAGCCAAGAAGCAATTAAAGAGTCACATAAGATTACAGTATGAAATGACTGGCATTATATTCTACAAGACAGCAATCTACACCTGTTACATCACAAACATATAAGGAATAAAAAGAAAATGGACTAAATTCCTCAGCATAATAAGCTTCTCTCCAGCACAAAATTTTAATTTCATGTTGATAAGGATACTCAGTTCAACAAATTTTGCACAGTACCAAGTATAACAATTTAGAGTTCAGGTATACTTTAGGTATAAAAGAATCTACAATATTGTAATATGGCACAGCATACAATAGATATAGATATAATACTTGACCATCAACTGCACGAAATATAGAAAAGGGCTTCGCTAAGCTAACATGTCTATCTTATAATGTATTTTGAATCAGAAAATAACTTATGCTGCGGAGTCATCATGTCAAGTACGAGCTTGAGTCTGTCTCCTGAAAAAGGAAATGAAATATTTATATATATTTACACACACACATATATATATATATATTAAAAAGAAAGGAGACACTAGATCAAGCAACAAAGCTAAATCAAAACAACGTTACCTTCAACCGGCACCTCATTTTCTACACTTTCCGTCCATCTCCACCCTCGAATTCGGCCATCATCACCACAACTAAACAGTCAGCAAAAAATAAATTTATGTTAAATTTGATTACAAGAAATAAAGGCCATCAAAGTCTTGAAACTCCATCCGACCAGTAAAATGCACTGTAATGCCTCTCCACAATGACAAGAAACGATATACAACAAGTGGAATTAGTAGGTTAATACCTCAACAATAAAGAATTGTCATAATATTTAACATCATATGCTGGTCCATCGTGCCCCTGAATCAAAAACTTCGGTTCCGCAACAAGCCAACTCCGCAAACACAACCAATAATTACACAAGATGTCAGTCCACCAAAAAACCAACGAAAAGGGAAGTCAAACAAAGTAATTTGTGTGATAAAGGATAAATTAACCTAAACCTCACTTTTGACCCCTCGCACTTCCACAACCCATCCCCTGTCGCTCAATAAAACCAAAAAGCAGTTCAGACCAAAATCAAGAAATGAAGACGTATAAACGAAAGCAGTAACAAAGAAAAGGTGAAATTACGAGGCACGAAGATATGGAGTAAGAGGCAATGACGCCATCGCTTGAGGCAGTGACTATGTGGTCGGAATTGGGGTTAGGGTTAGGGTTGGGCGAAAATGCTGTTCTGAACACTGTTCTGGAGAGTGTTTCTCGCTCTCGCAAAATGGAGTCTCCGTAGGAATCTTGGTCCCAATTTCTGCAGTCCATTGGCTCCTCCACTCCCATCTCCTTCGCTGGTTGTTTTTTTTTTGCCGCGAACCCGGGCTGCGATGGCGTTCTACTCAAGTGATTACTACTGAGAATCGTTGGAGATTCCTGGGTTAATTGTGTCCCGAAGAGAAAACGGTCGTGAATTCGCAAGAAACTCGGCGGGAGACGAAGAGCAACGGGGACCGCTGCCTAATCAGGGTGTGTTTGTTTGGGGTTGATTTTTAGCTCGGATTTGATTTGTAAATTTATGATACGATGATGATGTTTGATATTTTAAATATTTTAAAAATTATATATCAATATCAATAACGTATATACATATCAATATAAATTAATCTATATTTATTAAATATATTTAGGGTGTGTTTGTTTGAGGTTTCGATTTTGAGGTGAGATTTGAATAGTAAAAATTTTGAATTTAAACAGTTATATGATGTGATATAAATAGGTGTTGATGCGATATTTTGAATGTAAAATTAATTTTTAGTATAATATAAAATTACTATAAAATTATTTACTTTTTCATTACTATTACACAATTGTCACTACTTTTTACACTAACATTCAAGGACAAAAAAGTCTTTTAACCGTACTTTTTACTCATTACCAATATAATATCAATATTCCTTAAATCTTTTGCCAAACACAACTCAAACTATAGTTTTAGAACGGAGGGAGTATAATATTTGCGGAAAATAAATATTTTCTATGTTCCATAAAAAGGATAGAGTATTAATTGTACTACATACCTAAAATAATAAATATTATTTTAACTTATAATATATTACACAAATGTCACCACATTTATATTACACAATACTAATAAAGTTATTTTCTTCTTTTTTACTACAATTGGAAAAATCAAACATTATTCTTGTGCAATAATCAAACGTTATTCTTTTCATGGGCCATATGAAGTAATATTTTTTATTGGAAAGTGTAAAAGCTGAGTAATATAGATTTGTGTATGAAATTACAAACAAATAATAATATTTTAATTATAAAAAATAGTTAAGAGTAGTGTAATGATATTTTTGTTCTTATTTTATTTTTTTATGTAAAAGTAATAATGTGATATAAAATAGGGGTATTTATGAAAAAAAGTAAGATATTTAATGAAATATTTACTTTATAATTGACCTTCCAAAATATAAATATATATACTTTATAGTTGGACAGAGAGAGCATATATTTTTAATTAAAATTTACATAGACTATATAATAAGTGTTTGTTTGAGGGTTTTTATTTTGAATTTTGATTCAACAAGTAAAAATTTGAATTTATAATTTAAACATATTTTGATATTATGTTTAAATATAAAATTATTTTTTAATATTATCTCCATTGCATCTATTTAGTCAAGGACATAATATTCTAGGTTCTCATGTCATCCACTATTGGAAAGTGGACACTTGGTAAACTTTCGGTCTAATTATAATATTATTTTATTTATATAACTAATGTCGGTATTATTTTTAAAATAAAAACTAATATATATAATTAAAAAACTAAAATAGGTGTTTAAATTTTAAACACTATATTATATTTCAATAAAAAGTATATATAATATACATATTTCTTTTTAGAAAATCAAATTTTTATAATAAAAAATATATATATTTTTATCGATAATTAACATAAATTAATTTTATAAAAATTAAAAAAATTTATATTGATTTGAATTAAGAAATTTAAATTTAATTAAATTGATTTATATTATTAAATATATTTAAAATTATTAAATTACAAAAAAGATTAAGAAAAATGCTCATTTTATGTCGAACCGGGTCATATACTAAGGAATAAAAGTACTATAATATACTTCATTAGTTCAAAAATTATAGTTGGTTTGTATTTGACACAAGATTTAAGAAATATTGATATTATATTGGCAGTGGGTAAAAAATATGGGTAAAAGACTTTTTTGTCCTTGTGATTGTATTAGTATAAAAAGTAGTGACAATTGTGTAACAATAATAAAAAAGTAAAGGTAATTTTACAGTGATATAGTTATTTATGAAAATGAGACTATTGTTTTAGAACGGATAAAAATGATAAATAATACTATTGTATTGAGACGGATTGAGTAATATATATATATATATATAAATATTTTATTTAATGCTTTTAGGAAATAAATTTGTGAAAAGTAGGAAAAATGATCAATTTATCCAAACAAACACCTCACATGCTTGAAATCAAAACCAAACAAACACAACAAATGCTAAAAAAAAAAAAATAAAAAAAAATAAAAAAAATAAAAAAAAAAACAAATGCTTGAAAATCAAAATCAAACAATCCCAAGGGTGTATTTACCTGAAACATCTTTCATTTATTATTTTTATTTGTTTTAAATATTAAATTAAATATTTATTTTTTACTTATTTTATGATATTAAAAATTATTTTTATATAAAAAATTATGTTAATATTTATTTATATTATATTAAATAATTATTTTAATTTTATTTTTTTTTATTTTAAGAACAAAATCTTACAAATAAATACGCCCAATAATTTGATCAAAGATCATTAACGACAATCGTATTACCTTGGTTGAGTTAGGCCAATCAAATGAGTCCACGTGGTGATCATGGAATCGCGGGTGACCACCTCACCACAATTTCTCTCTCCCCTATCCGCTAGCTTCATTTTTCCGACTTCCCTGCAGAGTGCACACTGCACACCCTACATCCGGTGTCTACAGTTACTCTCCGTCCAGTTACTGCAGTTCCTTCTTCACCCTTCTTTCCACGCTTAAAATGATGGCGTGCTTCACTGTCTGACGAAACAAAGCCTCTGGAGAAGAAGATACGCTCGGGAAACAGGGAACGTAGGTATGGAGATCTTGGCTGGAAGAAGCTTGGCCGCTATAGCCGTCACCATATATCCTACAATGTGTTACTCGAAGAGCAAGAGAGTCGGTAATGAGGTGTATTTCCCCGCGAACGGATGCATTTCGAGTGCATCGGCTGGTTTTCGAGTACGGTGCGGCGGTGCGAGTGCTGGGAGCGAGAGCTGCCTGGCTTTGCCTGTGAAGGAAGACTTTGCTGATGAGGAAGACTATGTGAAGGCCGGTGGCTCAGAGATTTTGTTTGTACAAATGCAGCAGCAGAAACGCATGGATCACCAGTCGAAGCTTTCGGATAAGGTAATTTCTGCAGTTTTTTCGATTTTTATCAATTTTGGCCTGGATGATTGCTTGAACGTTTTGCTTGTGTGTGCCTCGGTGCTGGTTACGATATGAACTCATGCATATGTTGAGTGGAAATCTGTACGATCGCTGTATTGATTGGAAGAATGGCTTCTGCACTAAATTGAATTTCTATGTATAGAATAAACTGCATCAGAGTATCAATATTTGGGATCAACTACCGTTTGTCGCGAGTTAACGTAATTTGATTATAGAAGAATGACGAAGGTGTGTGTGAAACTATTCATGCTTTAGGTAATTGTTGAGGGAAGTCACTCATTTGGTTCTCCTTAATGGTAGATTGTAGAGATGGTAGATTCACTAGAAGGTTGCAGCTAGCATCATTTAAGGTTGTAGATATACAGAAGAAGAGGCAACTACTTAAAAAAAATATTGATTAAGTGTAGCTTTATCTAGTAAGGGTCTCCTATTAGAGTAGAGGGAAATAAGCAGAAGGTAGGTTATAGGAGTTCCTGTTAGTAGTAAATCACTACTGTTACTTTCCCCATTAATGATTCTTGTTTGCATGAGCCCTGCCCTAGAATATGAATGCTGATATTTTATTTCGCAATTTAATAAACATAGAATATTAGCAGGGACATTTTCACTAGAAACTGAATATGTAACGGTGCCACTGGTTTTGATATTGATGATTTTGACCCATTTTTAATGTGAAACTGTTCATGGTTCAGTTAACATATAGGTAAGCAAAGCTTGATCTAGCCAAATCAATGGAGTTTTTGACTTAGTTGCATGCATTATAGGAGATACTAGAGGACTAGATCAAAGAGGACAAGAGAAATATTTCGGTTAAAGCTTTATCAAACTTGATAATATATACAAATCCCTCCTGTATTTATAAGGACATCTGTGATCATTATTTCACCTATGTGATTTTCGAAATTAATATTTAACATTTTATTTTTTTCTTAGAAAGAAAATGCCTGAAGTCTTATTCAGAATTCACTATCAATAATTTGAGCCAAGCATTGCAGCAATTTGATGACATGTTTAAAATTTTTTAATGTTCATGGCTGTGGATGTAGTCATTGTCTTGTATATTCTTCCTGAATTTGAAATAATAACTTCACCAGAAATGTGTACCAATAATTGCAGTTGCCGAGAATATTATTAAGTAGCGACCACATACTGGATTTGGTTGTAATTGGTTGTGGACCTGCCGGGCTAGCTCTAGCTGCAGAGTCAGCTAAGCTAGGTTTGCATGTGGGGCTGATTGGCCCTGATCTTCCTTTCACAAATAACTATGGCGTATGGGAGGATGAATTCAAAGGTGCTTGTCTTGATGCAATTTATAATATTTGTTTTTTGTTTTTTGTTAAGTGATTTGGAGTATATATCAGCATGAAAACTTTCAAGTAGTTGCTTGTTTGTTATGAATCTTGAAAGAGATCTCAAAAGTGTAAGAGCTTGATATGTTTTATTAATGGTGCTTCCTCTACTGAATGCTAATTCATGTCAACTAGATGATTTGTCCTGTGATAATGAGAGCCATAATGAAATTGTCAATTGACTGGTTCACACATCTTGATATAAAATATTTCAAACTAGTCAATCCAACCACATTTTTAATTCTTTTAGCCCCCGAGCAGTTGCCTACACAAGTTTGGAGTAAATGGCTGTGCTATCATTTCAGATCTAGGACTCGAGCGCTGCATTGAGCATGTCTGGCGGGACACCATTGTATATCTAGATGAAAGTGACCCTATTTTTATTGGTCGTGCATATGGACGTGTTAGTCGTTATTTGCTCCATGAAGAATTACTTAAGAGGTAGACTCAACCAAAATTGTATGCAAGTGTTGGATTGCTTTCCTATTTGCTATATGTTTTTCTTTATCATACAGCCCACGTTGGTTGACTCGCTGCAACCCACATTGATTTTTCCAGGTGTGTCGAGTCAGGAGTGTCGTATATCAGCACAAAAGTAGAGAGGATTAGTGAAGCTTCTAGTGGCCACAGGGTTGTAGAATGTGAAGGCAATATTGAGATTCACTGCCGGTATACTTGTTAATTCTTTTTTCTTAATCACTGTTACAGAGAAGATGGATCATAGACTTTCTAAAACCCAACTCACAATTACAGGCTCGCAACTGTGGCTTCTGGGGCAGCCTCAGGGAAACTGTTGGAATATGAGGTTGGAGGTCCAAGGGTTTCTGTTCAGACAGCTTATGGAGTTGAGGTTGAGGTAGGAACATACTTAAAGGACATAAGCCTTACACTTGCTGCATTTAGTTGTTGGGTAAACTATATCACATAGCAATATCTTTTATAAAAAAATACACATAATATTTCTTTTATGTTTTAATTATTGTATAGAATATTCTTTTTTTTTTTTTTTATAGCGTGAGAATCCGTAGCCGGCTACCCGAAAGTGCGCTGAGTAAACAGAGAAGTCGCACTGAACGAACCATATGTGGCAAATGACTTGGAGGTGGTCATAAGTCCATCCCCACACCACTAGCCCATCTATTCTTGTATCATCATAAAGTCGGGCATAAAATACTTTTTCTGTCCAAAAGAAATGACGACTAAGAATGACATAGTATGACACTCCTGTTAATAGATGATGTCGAGCGTGGTTCTAGTAGTTTTTTGGGTTTGTTTACTTGGGATTTGATTTTGTATTTTGTATTTTGATTTTTTGTTTTGGTTTTTGATATTAACAATGATTTTGATGTATGTTTTGCTATAATAATAGTGTATTTTCATAAAGTGAAAATGACAGTGTTGCATACAAGATAAAATAAACTAATTTTATTTTTGAATGAAAAAAAGTATTTTATTTAACTAATATACAAGATAATTCTATGTAATAGTAAAATTTAGTTTGTTTGGTTTCGATTTGAGATTGAGGTCTTGATTTGAATTTAAATTTAAATAATATTTTAATATAATATTTTATTAAAAAAAAATTTGAAAATTGTACCTGCTAAACAGCAGTGATTTGAGTTTGAAAACCCAAAACAAATACAAAAATATAATTATGCAACTTGTCCGAGCTTTTATGCCACTATGCTCGGGCACTGTAATGTAAAAATAGAGTAGGTAAAATGTAAAGTGTAATACTATGAAAAATTTATTAAAAAATAAAAAAATAATGAATTAATTAGGAGAAAACAGTGGCAAATTGGTTATTATTTGTTAAAGTATGAGTAATGTAATTGTAAGTAGATAAAGTTGTTTATTATAAATTGATTATACAACGGACAATCAGAAAAAGAAAAACTTGTATAATTATTGTGAACGAAGGGAGTACTATTTTATGAAAAATGCTATGCTTAGTGCTTACATAAAGTTCTAAGTTATCTAATCTTTGCCGCATATAAGCTATATAATCATGTTTGTATCTTGTTTTCAGGTGGAAAACAATCCATATGACCCCAGCTTAATGGTTTTCATGGATTACAGGGATTACACAAAGCATAAAGTTCAAAGTCTCGAAGAACAATACCCAACATTTCTTTATGCTATGCCCGTATCTCCAACAAGAGTCTTCTTTGAGGTTTGATCCAACTATATTAAACACAATTATGCAGGCATGTAATCATCTACTAGTGTTGTTGATGCAACAAGTAAAGCATTACCCATCTCTATGCTCAGCATGACTGTTTTGCAGGAAACCTGTTTAGCGTCGAAAGATGCAATGCCTTTCGACGCATTGAAAAATAAGCTCATGGCAAGGTTGGAGACTATGGGTGTCGGAATTGTAAGAACTTACGAGGAGGTGTGTACTTGTTTAACATTTTGTGAGCATTCATCCCAATTCTTCTATAACCAATATCATGTTGAAACCTTTTCCAGGAGTGGTCATATATCCCTGTTGGTGGATCATTGCCGAGCACCGAGCAACGGAACCTCGCCTTTGGTGCTGCCGCTAGCATGGTCCATCCGGCCACAGGTAAAATCTATCAGATCAAATTTAACATTTTAAGCCCATAGAACAAGATGTTGTTCCCGTTGAGATATTTTATATATTTTAGCTATTTAGTTTATAATTTAGATTAGATTTCTATTATCCATATTTCTTTTGGTTATATCTATTAGATTAGGTTCTACTATTTGAGTTTATTCAGTTTTGCCGCTAATTAATATGCAATTACGAAATTCTACAAATGTAACATGGCATCTCTTGTCAAATTTATTTTTCAATTTCAATAAAGTTTATATTCGCTCTTTGATCATTTGTCCACATTTCGACTTTAACTACATTGAGATGATTGTTTTCGACTATAACTTCGTTCGGAGCAAACTCTGTTTCTAAATCATTAGTTTTGTTTTTGACTTTAGCTTTATTATTATCATTGAAAAATGCTTTTGACTCTGACTCATGGATGATCTTGGATATGTCATTTTCAATCTATCTTAGCAAACTCAAGTTTCTACGACATTACTTGAGTTTGAAGTAATGTTAAATAGTCTAAATATTTAGTTTATAATTTAATTAGATTCTACTATGGGTTGTCAATATTCGATTATATACGTTAGGTTATTAATAATAATAAAGGTTCAGTTATTCTACCCACAATATATTGTGCAATTTCTATATCGACCAATCAACTTCCGACATGTGTATTTAAAATTTTTATTTCATTATTTTTGTTTTAAAAATACACATGGCAGAAGGTGATTAGTCGGTATAGAACTAAAATGATGCAAAATGTAACAATTCCATTGGAAATTTCATGTAACAGGCTATTCAGTTGTTAGATCATTGTCGGAGGCTCCAAAATACGCATCTGTAATCGCGAACATTTTAAAACAGTCCAATGCTAAAAGCCCCACATCCGCCTCAAGAATTTCTCAGAACATCTCCTTGCAAGGTAACACATGTCATACCTTTTTCTTCTAAAAGCATTATCTCTTCAAAAAATCTAATGGAGCGGTTAATGCAGCCTGGAACGCGCTATGGCCACAAGAAAGAAAACGGCAACGAGCATTTTTCCTCTTCGGATTAGCTCTCATACTGCAGCTGGATACTGAGGGCATTCGAACATTCTTCCGCTCATTCTTTCGCCTGCCAAAATGGTAATATTAGGACAGCATCACCATTTCATCGAATTAGGCGAAAACAAATTTGAACTCTTGTTGTTTATTTCGAGTCGAGTTTTTTAAGGTAACCGAGTTCGCCGTTGATCTGAGTGACAGGATGTCGCAGGGATTCCTCGGCTCGACTCTTTCGTCGGCGGACCTGGTGCTGTTTGCGGTGTACATGTTTGTGATAGCACCAAATGACATGAGAAAACGGCTCATCAACCATCTGATATCCGACCCTACAGGTGCTATTATGGTAAAGACTTATCTTGCTATATGAATTTTACCTCTAATACTTAGTATAGATGTTTGTTAACTGCTTAATAATTTTCAGTGTACAGACTATAAGAACTTCGTTATGATGCTAATTGTTATGCAGCAATTTCCAGAAATTATATATATATATATGTGTATGTGTATATATTTGGTTTTTATGTAAATTTGTTTTTGTGTTTTTTTTTTTTTTTTGGTTTGGTTTGGAAAGATTTAATTTAAGTTTTATATTTAAATAATGTTTTGAAGGGATCAAATTATTCTACTGTCCCATCCCTCAATATATAGTGTTCTTGCAATACCGATCAATCATATTCTGCCATTTGGCTGAAGATGATTGGTCTTGAGAGGTTTAGGGTTTAGGATTTGTAAGAAAAAAAATATAATTTTTTAATAAGTTATTTTGTAAGGAAAAAAATATAATTTTTTTTTAAAATACAAAATTCAAATAGTAAAATTTAGGATTTGTTTATAGATCATGATGAATTTATTTTTTATACATATTATTTTATCTTTATTGTTATGCGTATGTTATACTATTTCTATCAGGCGAAAATTGGTTCAGTTTCTTTATGTTACACAAGTTTAAGAAATTTTAGTTTATATAATTAATTAATTTAATTAGTTAATGTAATATTAGTAATAAAATAAAAATATTTTATTTTAAAATTTTATTATATTAATTGTATAAAATTACGATAATTTAAGAACTTTTAGTTTGTAATAAAATAAAAATATTTTATTTAAAAGATTATTATATTAATTGTAAACTATCCATATATAATGAGAGAAAATAAATAAATTCATTTTAATATAATTATCGAGTTACACACCAGGCCAAAATAAATATAAACTATCGTGTCTGAGCCCGGGTTCGAACCGGGGACCTCTAGTGTGTGAGACTAGCGTGATAACCAACTACACCACCCAGACTCATATAGTACACATATTACTTGAAAAGATTAATAATTTTTACTCTTATTTGTTGAAAGTAATAAATAAATTTTATTTTTTATTTTTGTAAAAGTTTAAAAATAAAATTCAAAATCAAATCTAATTATTAATTATTTTTTAATAGTAAAATATCAAATCAAACATTTTTTTTAATGGTATGTCAGAAATTATTTTAAAATTTTTATATCATATCAAATAATTAAAAAATGAAAAGTATTTCGGAAGGATTAGTATATTCTATGTTGTATTTTGTCTAATATTTTTGTTTAGAATCTCATTATTGTAAAATACTTAAGGGTGTGTTTGTTTGGGGATTGGATTTTAAATACATTATTCATCCCATTTTTTTTTCCCAAAATATCAAATTAAACATCTATTTTTTTATTTTTTATATTATACGAAAATTAATTTTATATTCAAAACATCACATCAACACTTATTTATATCACATCATACAACTATTCAAATCTCAATTCAAAATCCTAACTCCTGAACAAACACACCGATAAAATAAAATAGCCATTGACTTTTATTGTTTTTTTTTTTTTTCTCCAATATAATTAAAGAAGTCCTATCATTTTTGGGGTCCAAAAATTAATGCAAGAAGTTGAGAGTGGAAGCGAGGGGATGTGATGATGAGAATCTATAAGGAGTAATAAAAGAGGGGCATCAAAGTTCCAAGTATTTAATCAGTTCGATTTTTACTTATGATCAAGTCAAATCAATATATTCAATAAAAATATATAGCATATGTATAATATCACATAGTAATACAATATTATATGATCTGTGCAACACATGTTTTTATAGGACGCATTATAAAATGTACTGTATAAAAACATGTGCAGACTGCTTTTATTATATATACTTTATTCCTCATTCAATTGTCTGCTTATTTGATTAGGCACGGATTTTAAGAAAAATAGATAATAATAGAAATTTTTATTTATTTTTTTGGTAAAAAAAAAGTGGTATTTTTTTATTAAAAAATGAAACGGGAATAAATTTAGATGACAACCAAAAAATGAAAGTGAGAATAGATTTGAATGATGAAGGGAGTATTAATTAGAGTTAAATTGAAAAACTTGAATTTATATAGATTTTAATGATGGAGATTACATGAATTTCATGAGGTTTATACTAGGAATTACAAGGTGATTTAATGGCCTACGTGAATGTTCATGTAATGTAATTGCTGCCTAATATTCTAAATGTGAAAATGATACTCCCTCCGTCCCACATTTTATGTCCATATTGCCGTTTTTGTCCGTCCCACGTACCATATCACTTTTTTTTTGAGAAAGATAATTATTTTTACTAATACATTATTAATTATCTACTAATTACACCCCTCATAAAATACCGTATCTACAATGTAGCAGACACGGTACGTGGGATGGGACGGAGAAAGTAAAAACCAAGGTATTATAAGGTGAGAGAGAGATTTAGGGTGTGTTTGTTTGAAGGATTTTGGTGGATTTCCACTATTCATCTAATTTTTTCCCCCAAAAACATCAAATCAAACACCTATTTTTCATTTTTTATATTATACTAAAAATTAATTTTACATTCAAAACATCACATCAAACCCTATTTATATCACATCATACAACTATTCAAATTCAAAATTTTTACTATTCAAATCCCAACTCAAAATCCAAACCCCCAAACAAACACACCCTTAATGAAATAATTTAATGATAATATATAAATAATATAAAAATAATAAATATGTGCAACATTATTATTATTATTATTTTATTTATTTTATGTTTTGTTTCTTCCATGTTATTTTTGTGCTTATGTTCATTTTTAGGTCTTCTTGTTCTTGTATCTCTTTTATCATCTTAAGCTCATGCAATCTAGGTGTGTTTTCTTTTTTTTTTTATTTTTTTATACGTTTTTTTTTAAAATATTAATATAACATATATTTATTATTTTTATATTATATATATATATATTTTTCTATACATCAGGTAAAAAAAAAAAAAAAACTCTGTGTGGGGACCACAGACGACATCTACACCGTCCAATTTCTCACAGTATACAACCTCAGTCAACCTTGCCGGCGTTTTGAATCTCTCTTCAAATATGAAAACAGGTAATACATACATATCACTAAATACCATCGGCGATGGAGGCCGGCGGCCGCGAAACAGTTATGACTACGGTGGCGGTGGCGGTGAGAAGCGCCTACGGGAGAGGAAGCCGAAGGGCAGTGCGTTGGGCAGTGGAGAATTTGATGCACAAGGCCGATCGTCTGGTTTTGGTTCACGTTATGCCCACCATCACCTCTGTTCCTACTCCGTGTATGTGTAGATTTCTGACTATTGGTTCTGTAATTGGAGTTTGGCTAGGGTTTGAGAGGGAATTGACCTATATTTATATATTGTTGGCGGTTTTAATTTCATGTGTTGCTTGTGATTTTTGTTTCTGTTCGTCTCCTTGAATTCTGAGTGTATATGTGTTTTATAGCGCGTTAGAGCTCGAATAATCGAATGTTTCTGATCAGGTTTGGAAATTAATGGCGGAATCGTTAGCGATTTGCTGTGGATTTTTTGATGGGAAGCTGTTATAACAGTAAAATGTTTCATTAGAAATGATATTAAAAGATGCTTAGTTTTAGGGAATTACTGAAATGTTGCCTCAGATAACATCACAGAATCATAAACTGAACGCTGCCTGCTTGAGCTTCATTTTCATGAACTTTGATGCTTGAATTTTTTAAGGTTATCTAATTGATAAGATGTTTTGGACCTCGTGGTTACAATTTTGATGTTAATGATTTCCTCCCTCGTTATTACTATGCCAATTAATCGAATATAGGAACATGATCTTAGTGTTTTATTCCATATTCGTTTCTTTCGTCTTCCAGAAGGCTATAAGGCAAAAAGATATATGAAAGAATGTGCTTTTATCTCCCGGTGACTTGAACGTAATTTGTGCTCATTGAATTGAGTATATTTATCTGCTACCGATACATTATTTTGATGCTTGTTGCTTTCTCATATAATTTCGGGAATTCTTATTAATCCTAAGGCTCAGAAATGAAAATTGTATGCTTTCAGTGTATGTAATGTGTGTTCTTTTTTTTGTTTTTGTGAATGTTGGAGTTAACAGCAGGCAGCAGTATTTCCATCAAGGCATTAGATTCAAGTGTGGTGGAAATGTATATGCAAGAAATGAGGGCAAAAATTGAAGAAACTTTTCTTACTTATAAGTTGATGTATACAACCATTTCGGTGAGGGGTGCTTTCTGTCCGATGTTGTGTTAGTTTACCTAAGTTCATTCATCTCATGTGTGGAAAAACTGTAGGTCGAAACTTTGATACTGGAAGGAGACAATCCTGCATTTGCACTTATAAGGTATATCTCTGATTCAAGAGTTGCAAGTTTGGTCCTGGGCTCGTCATCCTCGAACTACTTTGCCAGGTAAATCCATGCCAGCTTACTTGTATGTTCCTCACTGCAACTGTCTTTTTTCTTGTAAATATTCTATTTTGCGCATTAGTACTTTTTGGTATTTATTTGTCTTGATGAAGCCTCTAATTAATTTAATTTAATAGGAAACCTGATAATTCGGATGTTTCATCAATTGTTCTCAAGTTTGCTCCTCACACCAGCAAAGTTTTTGTGGTATCCGCAAAGAATTGCATAACGAATTCTTTGAACCTTGGGGATACTGGTACGTTATTATTTTGTTTTGAGTACACTTTGACTAGAATTTTCAATGTCAACTGATCTGAGTTTGCATTTCCTCAGAGCGGCTGCATGAACCTAAAGTATTCAGTGAACAAGAGTACAGTATTTCTTCGTCATCCACTAAGTCCAACAACGACAATAATCTCTCATCTCTTAGTTCCTCACATTCTCAAGCCCAAACAGCAGAATTTTCCTCAAGAAATTCAGTTGGGGCTCAGGAAACCGATCATCAAGTTTTAGAAGATAATAAGACCTCAATAAACAATGAAGAAGTTCAATCTGTTTGTTCGACCAAAGCTGAGCAGGTAATTGCAGGGAAGCTTTACAACAATAAACCCTTGTTTCATGGACAGTATGTTCAATTCAAGAACAAACACCTGAAATTTCCAAATTCCTTCTTGTCAACATTTGCACTTGACATTTAAATGATCGACGAAGAAGTGTGCTGTCCTCTGTTTTGCAGATAGATGTAAAGGCTGAAGTAGAAAACCTACGCCTAGAATTGGAAGCCACCTTGTCTCTTTACAATCAAGCTTGTGAAGACCTTGTACGAACACAAACCCAGGTATGAGTTCAAATACTTCACTATCGATAAAAAATATAGATTTTATGTATTTTTAACTGAAATGGGTGTATACTACTAGATGTTACTCTATATCTTTTCTGTATGTCTTTCTTGAAGAGGAAATTTAATGCTTAATCCCAATGAGAAACTTGACTTTATAATTTTAACATCCTCTGAAATTTGGATTTTGTGTTGGCATTAGAATTAATATTTAGTATTAAAACCAACATATAACGTCGATTAAAAAAAGGGAAGAAATCAGGATTGAAGCTTTATGTTTCAGGTTGACTCACTTTCTTCAGAATCTATACGAAAAGCACAGATACTGAATGCTGCGCAGGAAAGAGAACAAAATCTAAGGGATATGGCGGCTGCTGCTAAACAAAAATATCTGGAAGCTGAGGGGGAGGTTGAGAGGGCCAAAAAACTTCTAGCTGCTGAGACATACATAAGGCAGATATCAGAACTTGACGCCCTTAAAGAATCAGTAGAGAAAAAGAGAATAGTTGATGAATTATTTTCGAGTGATCGAAGATACAGAAGGTACACCAGAGATGACATAGAGACAGCAACTAATTTTTTTGCTGACAGTAAAATGATCGGCGAAGGAGCATATGGTAAAGTTTACAAGTGCAGACTTGACCATACTTTGGTTGCTGTCAAAGTTATGCGACCCGAAGCATCCGACAAAAAGGAGGAATTTTTAAGAGAGGTTCGGATAAGATTTTAGAACATGCCCGATCTAATGGATGTGCTGTTCGATTGACTTCTTTATTTCTACTTTCTATTGTTTCAATCATTATATCAATATACATATCGATCTTATTCTGCGGATTTGCTAACTCGGCGATTGATATGCAGGTAGAAGTTCTTAGCCAGTTACGGCACCCTCATATTGTTTTATTGGTCGGCGCTTGTCCGGAAAGCGGTTGTCTTGTTTACGAGTATATGGAAAACGGAAGTCTAGAAGACTACATCCTAAACAGCCGACGCAGGCCTCTTCCATGGACTGTTAGATTCCGGATAGCTTTCGAAGTGGCTTGTGGACTTGCTTTTCTTCATCATTCAAAGCCAGAGCCCATAGTTCATCGTGATCTCAAACCAGGAAACGTTTTGTTAGACAAGTATCACGTGAGCAAAATCGGGGATGTGGGTCTCGCAAAAATGATTCACGACGTGGTGCCGGATAGCATCACAGAATATCGGGACTCTATTATCGCTGGCACCCTGTTCTACATGGATCCCGAGTATCAAAGAACTGGTACTCTTCGTCCCAAATCTGATCTTTATTCTTTCGGAGTTATAATCCTGCAATTGTTGGCGGCTCGTCATCCGAATGGGCTTATAATAAAGTTCGAAAAAGCCATAAAGAACGGCACCTTTTCCAATCTTCTCGACACCTCGATACGCAATTGGCCGCTGGCTGAAGCAGAAGAGCTAGCACAAGTTGCTCTTAAGTGCTGCAAGCTTAGATGCAGAGATCGGCCGGACCTTGACACCGAAGTGTTGCCGATTTTGAAGAGACTTTCTGAATTCGCCGATTCTTGCAGCTTGACTTCAAGAATACGTACTCAGGCACCCCAACACTTTTACTGCCCAATCCTTCAGGTAAAAAAATCTCAAACATGTACAGGTGTGTTTTGGTTTGAAAGAATATTTTTTTATGTGAGTTATATGAAATTGCATAAATAATATAAAAATAATAAGTTTGTGTAGTATATTAATCTTGGGTAGAAAGAACAAAGTCTAGATTTTGACAAATTTGTTTATAATGCACCTTTAGTTTGAAATTCCGAACTATTCTCTTTTGTGATTTAGAAATTACATGAGATATTTTCGTGTTTTCGAGAACGTTATACAATTTTTAAAAGATTTTGTGCAATATTTTTAAAACTACAAGAAGTATCATGCAATTTCTAAATCATATAGTAGAGACTTTCTACACGTGTACATTTTCACAGCTTACATATGTTACTCGTCGTGTAAATGCAGGAAGTAATGGAGAATCCTTATGTAGCAGGTGATGGATTTACGTACGAACGCGATGCAATAAAAGCATGGATCGAAAGGCAGGATGTGTCGCCAGTCACGAAACAGAGACTACCACACAAGATGCTCACACCAAACCACGTGCTGCGTTCCGCTATCCTAGAATGGCAGTCGATGAGGTAAGAATTTAGCTGAAATCGGGTGAAAAGAACACACAGACACATATGTGCGCATTCTTAAACTTGCTTGGTCTTGTAGTTGCGACTGAACCGAATCGATTAGAGTTGTGTACTCGAACGCTGTTCTAATCGACTCGGCGTCGTGGCTGCAAGTGTATTATAATCTTTACGTCGCCTTAACTTGTGTATCATTTATATAGCATAAGTGAAAATTCTCTTCAGTTCGAAAGGATTAAGGATGTTTGTTGAAATCAGGGAATCTGCTTCTGTTGTCTATTTATCACTTTTGGCGTTATTAAGATTGTTGAAAGCAGCAAACACGTGTTTTTAGAGTTCTTCTTTTGTGTTCTACAAAAGTCGGTTTTTTTTTTTTTTTTTTTTACATCAATTCTCAATATAAATATAATACTAAGTCTGTTCAATATAAATATAATACTCCATCCGTGCCGGTGCAAAGTTGTCGTTTACTTTTTATACATAAATTTTTTAATATTAGTATTATAATAGGTTATTATGTGATATAGTGTAAATTGTAAGGATATTTATTATGTCAAGTAGGTAGTACTGTTACTTAAAAAAATGATATTTATTATGTCAAGTAGGTAGTACTGTTACTTAAAAAAAATATTAATACTGACGAAAATAGAAAATGACAAACTTGAATACTAAGTCTATTCAACAACAAGAGTTACCTTTTTCTCTTTTTTTTTTATGAGTGAGTTTCAAAACATAGTACTCCCCTCCGTCTCAAACACTGTGCAATATTTTCTTTTTAAGATAAAAAGAAAATATATATATATATATTTCTCTCCGTACTTGGGACGGAGGGAGTACAAATTAAGATAAAAAGACAAATATTATCTTATAATACAATAATAATTAATAATATTTTTAATATTAATTACAATAATACAAAAATATATATAAATGTAAACGGAAAGAATATTTATATTCTATTCAATCTAAAATACTATTTATTATATTATTTTCTCCATACCTTACACATAATTAACGACAATTACTTTTTCTTATATGAATGAAATAAATTAACTCTAAAACAAATTATTCTAGTATATTAATTGTATAGGTATACTGTATACAATTTATTAAAATCATGAATAAATTTACGGGTTTGGAGGTTTGTATATTTTTTATTTTTTATTTTTTATTTTTTTTGACTAAATTTTGAATAATTATTTGATGTGTTATATATTAAATATTGATGTAATCTTTTAAACATAAAATTATATTTTACTATAATATATTACAAAATAAAAAAATATAAATTTAATTTAATATGTTTACTTCTTCTATTTATTCCATTTTTTATCAATAATATTTAAATTTAATATTAAGTGTACCTTTTGTTATTTTTTATATTTGAAAATAAAAATAATATTAGACGACCAAAAAACTCATTTTTTGGAGTGTAAAATAAAGAATAAAAAATAAATTTAAATGGCATCGGTTGAATAGGTAATACAGAAGTAAATTGAGGGTGTGCTTCTATTATATTTTATAAAAATTTCAGTATTCATCAATTTTTTTTTCAAAATTATTAAATCAATTTATTTATTTTTTATTATACTAAAAAAAATTTATTTAACATTCAAAATATCAAATTAATATATATTTATATCACATTATATTATTATTTTAATTCAATTTTTTTACTATTTAGATTCTAAAATCAAAATTCAAACCTCGAACAAATACATCCCCAAAGTAAAAACAAACAAAATGTTTTTTTCTCGAATAGTACTCCCTCCGTCCCATAACTATGTATCCATTTATTTTTTGTACGAAGTTTTAGAAATATTAGTATTATATTAGGACGTAGTAGAAATAAAGTAGAAATGACTAAAATAACTTTATTAGTACGGTGTGATACAAAGATAATGACATTTGTGTCATATATTGTAAATTGTAAGGTATTTATAATGTTAGGTAGATAATACAATTAGTAAAAAAAAATAGATGTTTTGTTATGAAACATACTAAAATTAAAAAAATAGATATTTTGTTATGAAACATACTAAAATTGAAAAAATAGATACTTTGTTACGGGATAAAGACAGTATTTGTCTATAGATATTGTAGTATAAAGTCAACCCGTACGTGTGGCTGGTACTTATTGATTAAAAAACGTGTCAAGAATTAAAGAACGTTTTTTTATCATACAATTGGAAATATTCATATTAAAAACGTGCAGTAAATATAGATTTGACGTTGAATCTGTTAATCATTTATTCATCACAAGTAAGTCATCGTCGTCATTATTATAATATTTCATTCGTCCAATAATAAACTATCCATTTTTTTCATTTTAATATGTTACGTAACAAAGTATTCATTTACTTTGTTAGTAATTGTATTATCTATATCTAACGTTACAAATATCTTTACAATTTACAATATATTACACAAATATCATCATTTTTATATCACACAATATTAATAAAATTATTTTAATCATTTCTATTTTATTATAGATCTCAATATAATACTAATAAATCTAAAACTTCGTCAAAAAAACAAATGGAAATATGAGAGGGAGGGAGCAGTAATTATTGCACCAACATTTTTATCTAATCATTTTTAAAATTATTTTTATAATTTTTTAAAAAAAACAATTAAATTAATTAATATGATTATAGTATAAGGCTAGGAAGCACGTTTTATCCCCAACAGTAAAATCGTTATTTATCTCGACATAAATTTGTAACACGTTTTCAGAACCGAGTGTGATATAATAATAAATAAATACACTCTCACGCCCCCACTCTGGAATTCAAATATATATATACATTAACTAATTACGTTTGACTAATCTCTGATGGAGTGTAAGTATAGCCATTTGACGTAATAAATATAAATAAATAAATAACTGTAATAGTATATTTGAATTTCATATTAATTATAAAAATAGTAATCCCACTCACTATATTCTATATATATATGACTATGAGAGTGACATAGATACTAAAATCAATTAATCATTTTTATTTTTAAATAAATTTGTTTCGTATTTTTTTTTCTTTTTGTCGTCTGACCAAATTAGCCTTGTTTTTTTTTTTTTTAAAAAGTAATAATTAACAATCAATTATTTAAGCTACAATCTGGGAGTATATTAAATATTTATTTGTCAGATAAAGATTATACTATTATTTAAATTATCATTTGTTCCAAATATATGTATATATATATATAATATCCAACACTTTTTATTTATTTATTTAAAATGTAGCATCTAGTACTACAATTTGATACTATAATAAATAAAATAAAGAAGTCGTAACAACGGTATATTTATTATTGACGAAACTTCAATTGACATTCCTCCCGTCCGTACTTCCTCCAATTCCCAAAACGTGCGTATAAAAACCCTAACCGCGTAATTCAAAATTCTTCAGTCTCCAAAACGTCGTCGTTTTTCCATGGGCCCCACCGCCAACGGAACCTTCCTCCCCGACGCGTCCCTCCCCCACGCGCAGCTCCCACCCCCACCCCCCACCCCACATATATATATACCATTCACTCCCCCACTCCTCCCCTCCCCACTCATTCACTCCCTCCTCTCCACCACGGCCTCCTCCCTCCCCCGCCCTCCGCCGTCGCCGCTCTTCCATGGAAATCTCCCCCTTCCCCTTCTCCGACGACTGCTCCGCCTTCTTCTCACTCGTCCAGGACTTCACTCCGCCGGAAATGGCGTCGCCGCCCAAGCGCCCGAGGACCGCGCTCCTCGAAGATGACGATTCGTCGTTTCAGGAACTGATGAACAAGCTTCTCGCCTTCGACAATCCGCCGGAGCTAAAAACCACCGCCAATTCCAATCCTCCTCCACCTCCTCCGCCGCCGTCAATTTCGCCGGAATCTAACAGCAATCGGATCTCCACCGACTTCGGCGACATCGATTACCTCGATTTCACCGCCGGTTACCCTAATTTAATCGATTCCAGCATTTCCCCCAAATTGAAGCGCCCTCGCTCCAACTCCGACTTCGCCGGCGCCGTCTCCGACGACTCCGGCAACCTCCCGCCACGCCGCCTCTGGGTAAAGTCCCGATCGAACGCCTGGTGGGAGCAAATCAATAGCCCTAATTTCCCCGACGCCGACTTCCGGCGCGCCTTCCGAATGAGCCGCGCCACATTTGACATGATCTGCAACGAGCTCGAATCCGTCATCACCAAAAAGGACACGATGCTCCGCACCGCCATCCCCGTCCGGCAGCGGGCCGCCGTCTGCATCTGGCGGCTCGCCACCGGCGAAGCCCTCCGGGAAGTCTCCAAACGCTTCGGCTTAGGCATCTCCACCTGCCACAAGCTCGTCCTCGAGGTTTGCTCCGCCATCTGTACCGTCCTAATGCCGAAATTCCTCCGATGGCCGGACGCCGCCCGAACCGCCGCCATAAAAAATGCCTTCGAAGCATCCTCCGGCATCCCCGACGTCGCCGGAGCAATCTACACCACCCACATTCCGATCATCGCCCCGAAGATCAACGTCGCCGTCTACTACAACAAATGGCACACCGATCGAAACCAAAAGACATCGTACTCGGTGACGCTCCAAGGCGTAGTCGACCCGAGCGGTGTCTTTACCGACATTTGCATCGGCTGGCCGGGTTCAATGTCCGACGACCGGGTCCTCGAAAATTCGGCCCTTTACAGCAGGGCAAACAGGGGAGCTCTAATCAACTCGTGGATCGTCGGGGGATCGTCTTACCCGCTGACCGACTGGGTTCTCGCCCCCTACCCGAGCGGGCAGCTCACGTGGGCCCAGCACGCGTTCAACGAGAAAGTCGAGGGGGCCCGAATGGCGGCGAAGGGGGCCTTTTCGCGGCTGAAGGCACGGTGGAGCTGCCTGCAGAAGCGGACAGAGATGAAGCTGAAAGATTTGCCGGTGGTGCTCGCGGCGTGCTGCGTGCTGCACAACGTTTGCGAGTCGAGGGGCGAGGCGTTGAGCCCCGACCTGAAGTTCGAGGTTTTCGACGACGAGGTGGCGCCGGAGGAGAACGTGAAGTCCGTTACGGCGATGCACGCGAGGGACGAGATCGCGCGTAAAGTGTTGCATCACGAATTCGTCGGGACGAATTATTTGTAGCGCTTTTGGGTCGAGGATTTTGCTCGAGATTTTACTGTTTATTTTTATTTTTTTTATATTATAATGAAATTAATTTTATATTTAAAATATTACATTAATCACATAACATTATATTAATATTTTATAACTTATTGCAACGATGTGACGGAATAAAAGTTGATTCTTTCGAACAAATTTAATTTTATATGTAAAAAAAACGAATTTATATGATTAGATCATGCATCTTTTCATCAACTAGCTATTATTGCTCTTTTCTCTCACATTGCATCTTCAGATTACTGGTAAAAAAATTTAAAAGAAGTATAATTAGTAAATAATTAAAAATATATTAATGACAATAATTATTATATAAAAAAAATATTTTTAAATTAAAATTAAAATAATTAATTAGTTTAATTAAAATTTATAAATTTAAAATAAGATTAAACAGTATAATTTTTTCGAACAAGAGAAAAATAACAAAATAAATTAAATAACAAAAATGAAAACATGGACATACTAAATTAGACAAAAGTATATTTTTATTATGATCATATCATCTCATTTTTATGTAAGATGTTTATTTCACTTTTGCTGCCAAGGCATAAAAATTTGACATTTGAATTCATAACCTCAAGATCACAGTCTATTCCTATACCATCATGTTATTTCTAACGACACAACATGTTTTAAGCTGTGGAAATTATTGCCAAAAATATAATAGTAATTCAATATAAAAAATAAAATAGAAAAAGGAAAAAAAGAGAATATTATCAAAACTTTATTGAAAATATTTTTATTTATTTATTAAATATAAATAATAAAATTTTAAACAAATAAATTATTCTATTATAAATATAAATTATACATAAATTTAGTGTAATTAAAAAATAAAAACCAATATAGTTATAGGAGGAATATTTGATATAATTAATATTTGGATAAACTTATCTATTAATATAATATTTTAAATACAAATATTATTTAATTTTTTATGATTTTGATGAAAAGAAAATAAAATGATTAATACTAATAGAGACTGGTTTTAGGACATCCTTATCCATATAAAAGAATTTTTATATATTTTGCTTTTATAAAATTTTTACTTTATTTATCATTTAAATTTATGTCTAATCTCCTCTTTTAGTTGTAATAAAAAATATTATTATTTTATTTTTAGTAAAAAAATTATTTTTTTCTAATTTTTTATTATAAAAAATTTATATTTTAACTCACTTTTTTTAAAAATTCGTATATGATTAAATAAATATAAATTTAGATGACGAGATAATATTTTTTAATAGTATGACTTTTATATACCCAATATTGCAAATGACACGTAGTAAAATAATAAAAAGTGGTGATGCAAACATAGGGACGACGATGCAATTATCCAGAAGTTTGACTGAAAGGGACCTGAGGCCAGGCTCTTGCTAAATCTGGAGTCCAGGACCAGATGGATCCACACTGTTCTATGTGTGGGCCTCTCTCCAATGTACGGTCACGATCGATGTGGTGTACGGGTCCCAGGAATCACCCATCTCTTTCAACCCTTATTTTAATAACCTCATTCATTCAATCTCCACTGTCGCCAAAGTGGAACTCTCTATTCAATCCCCTCAATAAATTAGTAAATTACTATATATTTATATTTTAATTAATTTTTGTTTATTACTTAGATATAGATCCAATGTATCTATTTATTTTTTTATATTAATATTTAAATATTAATTATTATATCAATTATTTATTTTTTATACTAATATTTGAATATTAATTATTATATTAATATAAATCAATAAAAAATGACAAAAGTATTTATATTGGTGTTAATGATATTTATAAAAAAAAATTATACAAATATAATAATATTTTTAATATTAAAAACATTTGCGATCAAATTCAAATGGATAGATTGGCAGTGACAGAGGTAGTATATGTTTCTTTAGTATCATTTTTCCAAATTTAACTATTTAGACTCTGTTTTTTTAAAAAAAAATACATTTTTTTTCTCTTTCACAAAATATTCTATCAAATATTATTTTTACATCAAATCCAAACTAAATTTTCTCCGAACTCAAAAAAAAAAAAAAAAAAAAAAACACACACCCTAAAATTGTTGTGTCCACTCTATTTGAAACGAAATGAGTATATATTTTTATAATATTTACCACAAAGAAATATGTGGGGTGAATAAACCCATTGAACATGTTTGTTTAATTTTTATAATTTTAGATTTTTTTTTTTTGTGAAATATAAAAAATCATAATGTATTATAGAAAATGCAATATTTTATACCTTTTTGTTAATTTTATTGTTATAGCTATATATTATATATTATATTTTTTAATAATATTTTGAGAGATTATATACACTAAAAACACTCCGTGAACATCTTTGTATATAAATTCAACATAAGAATATGCTTCGGTATGGCATACAAAAAATGTGGAATTATACAGTACTTTGTACTAAAAATTCTCAATATGTTAGAAAAGTATATTGATACGGTACCAAAAATTTAGTATGACAAATATATGCAAATAATATTGTATAATCAATCAGTGTTTCATATTAAAATATTAAAATTAAAAACAGTTTTATAATAATTATATTCTCAATATACTAAATTATTGATATATACCAATATATCGAATAATATATGTTATTTTTAATATATACCAATATATTGAAATTATATATTGTATAAAAAATGTTCAGTACAATATCATAGTCATACCATATAATTTTTTTTCTTTTTTCTTTCGTATCAAAATTTTAATATTTTTGGTATTTTCTGTACTGTATATTTGATATTTTGACAATTCAGAGTACTCTTTCCAAATAAATATTTTATTAAAAAAATAATAAAAGTAGAAAATAGGTAGAAATATTTTTAAAATATTTACTTAGAAATTAAAATAAATAAAAAAAAGTAATAAATATAGTAATATTGATGCAGAGTTGAATAAAGATTAATAATTAAATTTGATTGGACTTTTGATAAAATTAATAATAAGCTAAATTAAAAATAATAAAAATAAATTTGATGGGACAGATAAAATATTTTTTTCCACGTATAATTAAACATTTTTCTTGGCATTGATAGAATCGCAAACGCGACTTTCGATTGACAGATGGGCCTGGTAACAATAAATGCGATTTTAGGAGTAAAGCCCACTTAGGGAATAAAATACTGTTATTTAAGTCCTAAAGGGTATAATCCGTCAAATTAGTTCGATTCCCAAGTAGGTTTAGTCCATCTCGTATTTCTCTAATCACACGTATATATATATATATTTCTTAAATTTTCTATCATGGAGCAATCTCGACATTCGGGCTGAAACCGGGCCGAATTCCGGTGGAAAGGCGTAAGACACTCTGTATATTCGTCACCGATCAGTGATCCAACGATTATCGACTCTTCGACAGCGGTAGGATTTTTTGTTTTTGTTTTTGTTTTTACGTTTTTCGTTATCTTGATTTTGTAATTTTTTTGTTGCTGTACATTAATCGAATATTGATGTTAATTCTATGCTGGTCTGCGGGGTAGCTGTTATTTTTAATTTATTTCAACGTTGATTTTTCAAAACCCTAATTGAACCCTTAATAGCTGGTTGATTATTGACTCTGTTGTGATGATCATTGCCAGAAACATGATTATTAGAGTCCTGGATCATACTTTTTTTTACCAGAAATTATTGATAGTTGAGTTTGCTGGTGTTCCCTTGTTTGTTCCGATGTTTCTTTGCTTTAAAGAAGAATGAGCGAGGTTCCTATAGCGTTTTTGACGCTGGGGTTTGCAGCTTTCTGCTTTTGGATATATCATATATGTGTATTTTGGCATGATCATCAGGGCAGCCTAATTTCTTGTTTGAAGTTTGTTGGTTGCAGCTTTTCCTTTTCTTTTAGCTGCTAATAAAAAGTGCATCAGAAAGTATGGATAAGCTTTTGTCATTTGAGATACTTCGATATGGAAGCTGTGCGGTGGTGGAGTTCAGATTGTTGTCTGTAAAAATTTGAGTTGCAGACTATTTGCCATAATGATCAACATGGATAACTGAGATATCCATTCCGGGTTAAAGATTATTCTTATGATTTTGACTTGTCAACCATTATTCTGCCAGTTTGTGTTGCACTGAGAACGGTTTTTTGGTTTTGGTTGCAAGCAACAGTTCAAGCTAGTATATTAGCTGAATCTGGGATTGTTGGTCTAGAGTGAATTTTCAGGTATAAAATGACTTTGTTACATTGGAAACAATTTTATTATTGGAAAAAATATCCTGAGATGTTCTAGCCACATATTTCTGTCATTTTTAGATTGTAGGGTGTTGGCATCTTTATGCAGGCTGGCATTTGAACATTCTCCCTGAAAGCTGATACACTCAGACCAGTTGAAAAACTGTCTGTGAATGTTCTTGTGTTTGCTATTTGCTATAACTTTAATGGAATTCAACTCGGGAATCTAATTTTGCAAACCCCTTTCCACTCTCTTGATTTTTTCCCCTCTTCCTATGTTTGTCAGTGTGCCATTGATATTCTGAATATCATAAAATTTGGTGATGAATTTTTGAGAATAAGTTTATGGCTGTTCTGTATTGTTGACAGGTGTATAAATCCAGTAATCTTGTTCAAATTATAAGCTGCGGGTTTGAGGTGGTGAAGATTGTTAGTGCTGCCACATTGCGATGCACAAATGTCTCATTTGAGCATGTGTGGGAACTGATGCAATGTCAGCATCTAGCAAATTTGATCTTTCTTCTGGTAGCCCAGATAGGCCATTATATACATCTGGACATCGGTCATCCTATGATGCCAATTTGGGGGATAGATCAGGCAGTTTCCGTGAGGACCTGGAGAGCCCACTGTTAAGTTTTCCGAATATGTCAAGAAGTGGCTTATCTCCAATTAAAGGAGATATCCTTCACTTCTTCAACTGTCTTCGTTTTGATCCAAAATTAATGGTTGCAGAGCACAAATTGAACCGCCCTTCAGAATTCAAGAAATGGGCTAGTGCTGCTGTTGGTATTCCTTTGGAAGATTCTCTACCTGCTTCTTCTAATAGTAAACAAATGTGTTCTCGCTCACTAGAGGAACTCAGACGACTCAAATCTGGTGTGAGAGAATGTGGTACTAAAGCTCGGTAGGTATTTTAAATTTAAATGGCCTTTTATTTTTTCTTACCCTTTTATATACTAATAGAAGATGTCTTCGTCAGGGAACGCCTGAAGATATTCAATGATTGTTTATCTGTATATAATAAATGCTTCCCATCTAATTCGCCAAGGAAGAGATCACGGTTAGATACCTTGTTTAATGATAGATCCAACACATTGTTATCAGTTAATAAACCCCATTCTCGAATGGGAAGTGATAAACTTGGAACCCAAAATTTTGCTGGTACAAGTGGGCTAGATCTTCTGAATCACAAATCTGAAGAAATGACAAAGAATGTCCCTCCAAGCAAACGTGCTCGAACTTCTATGATGAGTGATAAGGTTTGTATCAAGCATTTGTTTCCTATATTAGATAAACTATTTATAGTTTTTTTCGATTATATTTTGTTTGATAATAATTTCAACCCACATTTACGTGAGAATGTCCCTGTTTTCTGCTGCCCATACTATAAAGTTTATTTTCATGAGATTTCCATGCTTTCTGACTTTCCTATAGTTTTTTATATTAATTTGAACTACTTTTAGATGCTATTGCGGCTTGTTCTTTTTCTTTGTTGATTGAATATATTGAATAATTTGGTCAGCCTTTCTACTTGTTTTAAAGTGAGCGTGCTCAACTTCTTTTGATGTCATACATCTTCTGTAGGTTGATATACGGCCAAAAACAGGACCAACTGGAACTGTTAGCAAGGAAAGGGGTGTTATAAGATTGTCCAACAGCTTTTCCATTCGTGGTGAAGACCAAACTGTATCTACTTCTGTTGGTTGTTGGGAGAATCCAAAAACAAAGAAAAAACGTACACGTATAAAGCCTGATGCTGCTACCTCACTGAAGACAAAACCAGTGGATGGTTACTGGGAACCTAAGCAAGGAAGGGAATCTTGGGTTTCTACTGAAGCCAGTCCAAGATTAACTGATGCTCGTGGTTTCAGGTATCAATTCGTATAGTTTATGTGGCAGATGATTTGCTTTTGGCTTCAATATTTTTGCTAGCATATAATATTGACTCTCTGCCATGTGAATGACTGCATCTATGATTTTGTTATTGCGAATGGGAGTCTTTAGTGATGATGAAGATTCCATATATTGTTGATAGGTATGGTGCTGTATTGTTTTGTAAAATTAAAATTGAAAATTCATTTATATAAGTTGTACTCGTCATTGTGTTTAAGGTATACTTCTGCCATTACATTAAATAAATTAGAAAGAGCAAAATCTTAGAATCAATTTTATTCCTGCATTTCGAATTTGTTTGGCCTTCTAAAATTTGCATTCAATATGCATAAGATTTTGTAACCATCAGACTCCTATTTTGGAACTAGGTTCCTGCTACTATATTTTACATAGAAATTATTCCTGTTTTGAAATGATCAAAGAGCTTATTATGTTCTGCAAATATTTGCACTATTCTGCTCATTGCTTAAGTCATACGGAAACTGTAACTATAGTATTCTCAGATAATTTGCACTTGAGCATGAGATGGTTGAGTTGGCTTTTATATGATTGCCCAGGTGGTTAGGGTGATTGCTACCTGAAATAAGAGCACAACGGCCCTGGCATAGTTGTTAATATTGCTAGAGCTGGAAAATTTTGATGTTTCATGTAATGTAGTATAGTTCCTTGTATAAAATGTCTTTCATTTATTTATTGATTTATTTCCTCTGTTGCTTGGTAAAATATATGTATGATATTATTAATAGGGTGGTGCCCTCCGTTGTAATATTCGTTTGCACCTTTATGTAGATCTAGGATTGCTAATGGAGGTGCAGGAGTTGGGAAAGCTGAGGTCATCTCACACACCAGTTCAGGCATCCATTTACCCACCTCAAGAGCTCCCAATAGCAATTCCACTCTAAATGTTAGGAGAGAACATCCAACTGGTCAAGAGAAAGAAGTGGTGGATCCAAAAGCTTTAAACAAGTATATCTAATTACTCCTTTGATTTTCATTAATATTTTAAAAGAATAGTTCATGATTTAGTGTTCTTTCTATGTGCACTTTCTTTATGTGATGTTGTTCTGAAAACCACTGATAGAAAGAGTTGGGCTAATTGTGAGATTACTGATGCATTGTGAAATCTGAAATAAATTAAAAGTTACTTTAGAACCAAACTATACACTGTAAAAGATTATGCATTGAGCAGTGATACTAGCAGCGATCAAGCTTGTTTGCTAGTGTCTCTGTGTTACCTTAAATCTTTCTTCATCAGTTGACTGAAAGACTTGCAATCCTGTTAAATTTTGGTGGAATAAGTAATAATATTTTGCAAGAAATTATTGATCTTAATTACTGATTGCCATTACTCTTGGTTCTCGGGGTGTATAAACTGTTGATACATTTTGCTTTGAAATAGGGAAAATTCCCAGGAAGACTTCAGTTCAGGGAGTCCTACTTCAGGCTCAAAGTTGAACACAAATATCCGTGCCCCAAGATCAAGCTCAATTGGTAGATCTCAAAAAGCTCAGTGTTCTCCGTCCTCTACTGATTGGGAAGTTTCTAATTGCACAAGCAAAATTCCCAGTGTCCCTGGTTCCAGAAAATGTAAACCCAGACCTGTACAATCTTCATCTCCCCCTGTTGCTAGTTGGGTTCAGAGGCCTCAGAAAATTGTTAGAACTGCAAGGAGAAATAATTCGCTGTCTATTTTTCCTGGGAATGAGGAAAATCCTGTTACAGATGTGACACCTGCTATGGTGGTAAATGGGAGGCATTTCTCTGCCAATTCTTCTGAGCAAGTTAAAATAAAATCTGCTAATTTTTCACCTGCCACATTATCTGAAAGTGAGGAATCAGGTTCTTCTGAACATAAGTTTCAAAACGCGAGTAAGGGGGGTAGTGAAATAAATGAAAAAGGTGATCAGAATGTCCAGAGAATATCAACTTCATTACCAACAAGAAAAAAGAAGCCCGCTGGCAAACATAACCATGGAGATGGTATTCGAAGAAAAGGACGAACTGTTCGGGGATTTACTTCTTCAAGGTCTGTGATTCCTCCAACAGTTGAAAAGATTGAAAGCTTGGGAACAACCAAAAGAATGAGAACTGCTAGGCTTGGTCCTGTCAATACTGAAAGGTCAAACACAATTAATTTCTTCTTATTTTAATCATTATTTCCTTTGATTGCCCTGGGTTAATGTTTATTAGAATTAATAGTTGGTAATTTTTCTTGACTTGGTTAAACAATCTGTTCAGCAGGTCTGGTCGACTACCTCCAAGAAAGCCTTCTGATAGGAAGGCTAATACATGGCATAATCATATACCTGTCAATGTGATGGCTGATTTTCTTGGTAGCGTGAACCTTGGAATAATTGTTATTATAGATGTCATTGAACTCCTATAATTTTGTTGTCTTCTCTATTTGATCTCTTCCTGAATAAATATAACAGATTGTTCTGATAATGGACACAAAGAGCTCTTGGCTGCTACAAATACTGTTATAAACCCTGGTATCTTTTTGTTACCTAGTTTGATTTCCTTTTTTACGTACATCTTGTTGCTGTTGTGATTATCTACTTCTTAATGCAGGTCAAACGCTCTCCAGCCCATTTTGGAAGAAAATGGAGCCCCTCTTCCGTTTTATATGTGATGCAGATATCACTTATTTGAAAGAACAGGTAATACATTTTATGATATAATTTGGAGTTTGTTTAGATTTTAAATATGTTTTGGAAGTGTTTTGGGATTTTTGGTTGCTTTGGGAACAATAAAAAGTTGACTACAAAACAGGTTTTTGATGTGATATAAACAGGCAAAGGATCTGATGTTTTGAATAGAACATAGTTTTTTAATATAGTATTTTAAATAAAAATAGGTTTTAGTTGTGATGTTTTTGTAGAGAACTTTTGGTGAATAGCACGAATTTTTTTTTGCATGTATAAACAGAGGCTTGAATTATGCTTCAGCAAGAAATGGCATTCACTATATAGCTGATTCATATTTCATTTAAGAGTAACAACTTTCTTATATGACTTGTTTCAAATGCTATCTTTGTTATTATAAGACATTATACTTCCAACAAGTTTTTCTAAGCTGCTTTTAGCACTTCAACTTGCTTGCTGATGTCAGTGCTTATCCTCTTTAGGAAGTTAAATGGCTGAATTAAATTAGGCTGGTTTATGTTTCAGTAGTATGATCTTTTATGAGGTATCTGCTTGTGCAATTTAGATCTGACATCATAGATGCTGTACAATTGAATGCTGCACTGAAACAATAGAAGTAATATGGATTTCATTGATTTGGTCTGCTCACCCAGTTGGAAACTTGGTGCTTGGTAATGTCAAGTCAATGGGGATCCATGTTCCTGATGAAATATGGACTCTCATGATTGAAAGACATTAAAAGGTTGTATGTTTTATAGAAATTTAACTGGTGTATTTAGACCTGATTTTTTTTTTTTTTTTTTTAAAAAAAGGAAATATATTAACAAGGTCTTCTTTTATATTTCCTACTGTCCAGTGTTCTTGCATTTGTTCAGAAAACTATTTGCTTTTCATATGGTCTAGTCTCTACTGAAATAGAATTTCTAAAATGTGACTATAGTTTTGTAATATAGGAACTTGATTTCTCTTAGCTTCAGAATATTCTTTACTATATCATTGAAATTTTATTAGGGGTGTGTTTGTTTGGGGGTTTGGATTTTGAGTTGGGATTTGAATAGTAAAAATTTTGAATTGAATAGTTGTATGATGTGATATAAATAGGTGTTGATGTGATGTTTTGAATGTAAAATTGATTTTTAGTATAATATAAAAAATGAAAAATATGTATTGATTTGATGTTTTTTGGGGGAAAAAATTGAATGAATAGCGTAAATCCAATCCTGTCCCCCAAACAAACACACCCTAAGTTTCTTGAGTCTATTATTATCATTTTAAATTTGTAGTTGTACCACCCTGACTTTTGAAAATCTCTGATTTTGCAATTTTTCTTGTACATATATTTTCCCGCTATATATTCATGGTATGGATTAAGGAAACTTTAGAATAAACTGCAATGAAATACCAAATGGTTTGTTGTTGGCACAAATTCTACAATTAAATTTGCAGCATGCATCCTTTTCCTTGTGTAGTTTTTTATTACTAGAAAGATTGTGTGTGTTTACCAAACAATATATTTTTCTCTTCTAGGTAAATCTTCGTTGTGAAATGGATATGTCAGTTCCACCACTACTTGATGCTGATAGTTCTAATTTCCTGCCTAATGGCTTTGAATTTGAGAGTGATGGAATTGACATGGGAAATGTTGAAGTGGATCCTGAACTTGCAATTACCGGAACAAAGACCAGTGATGGAATTTCACTGTACCAGAGAGTTGTTGCTGCTATCATTCCTGAAGAAGAAAATGAAGAGGCTTTTGATGTTGGAAAAGAAGTAAACAAGTACGATATTTATGGATCTCAGCTCCATGCGGAGATAGAAAAAGAATCAAATGCTCTTTTGATGTCGCAAGGTTGTGGTCCTTCTGTATATTACGCTATAAATTTTATTTAGTTTTTATTTTTTATTTTAAAGACTAATTGAAAATCATTTTATGAGCCAGATTACCCTATGGAAGAGGGCAATGCTGTGAGAATTTCAGAAGCTGGCTATGTTCCTATGCATGATGGTTTAATGGCAGACTGTTCATCTGGCACAGCATGCTCCGAGTATCAGTATATGGATATGCCAATGAATGAAAGACTTCTGCTGGAGATTCATAGTATAGGTATCTTTCCCGATTTAGTGGTATGTTCCATTTATCCTAAGGAACTTGTCCTTTTCAGCCATTAGTTTCTAACTGCCTTATAAGTTAATTATCCACTTTTGGCCAGTCTGATTCAGAACATGGTGGAGATGAAGGAATAAGCAAAACTATATATGGATTGCAAGAAATGTACCATGAACAGGTAATTATGTTTATTTCATTAGTACCTTATAGTCAAGCATACCAGAGAATTACGGGCTAATTTAGTTAGCTTTTGAAATTAAATATATAATGAATTTAACCACTATCCTTCTTTTATTTTCATATTGTGTATAATGTTGCCAGGGTGGATATATTACTCCATTAATGTAATACTAGAAAAGAATTGGATCTTGCAAACAAGCACATGCAGTGAAGTTGTTTGGTTTTTGATAATATGGTAATGCAATGTTATAGGCAGCAGCTATTGCCTCTTCTGTCTCAAGAAACCAGGACTAACGAGATGTCCTATATGAATAATAGATGTTTGAAGATAATTTTAGGATTACAGTTGTTTGGCTTGCAATTTTTAACATCATCTTTCTTATGTGATAAATTAAAATATGTGAAGCTTATACATTGTATACACACTGCTTTTGAATAAGTTACATTTTCTGGGTATTCCTCTTTGATTAGGTGTCAAAGAACAAAAGCTTACACGGAGAGCTCTTAAGTCATGTTACCAAGGCTAAAGATCTCCAGGAAACGTAAGAATTTTTAGTTCTCCTATGCAGTCTTTTCACAATGAATTTATTGAAATCTATTTGATAATCTTCAAATCATTTAGGGAGCTCAAAGGACGTGCCAATGACAAACTTGTTGAAATTGCCTATCAGAAGTACATGGTAATTATTATTATTGTACCTTCTTTGCAATTTATTTTCCTAGGAAATGAAACCCTTACTTCTCACTTGAAGCAAAGGCAGTCATATCTGATTGCATACACTGCCTTAAAACAGTATATCTCAGCTTTAGCAGTGTGTGAAATTTGTTTTCCCTGGATAATAAAATTTATCGAGGTTGAAACTTGAAATTTTATCCACAATGGAGAGATGGTGTGAGCTTTATTATGCGAGAATATTCGTGGAAGAGGGATGTGCGATGATGCAGCATTAACCTGCAGTTTTTTAAATGACCAATTGTTGAAGGTTTGCTTGCCTCTGCAGAGTTGCTTGGTTTCTAATGCACCTGGGACGAAAAATGCAAACACCAAATTGGTCAAGCAAGCAACAGCTGCTGCAGATTTTGTTAATTGGACGTTGAGACATTATAAGGAATTTGAGGCCACAGGAAAGAGTTCCTTTGATGAACCAGTTTACAGGGACATATTTATTTCTGGAGTATCAAGGCTTGCAGATGAAATTCCTTCAACGAGCAACACTGAGGATGAATCTGATAAACTCCATTCGGGAAAACCTGGGTGCTCCATAGAAGTTCGAACGTCCGGTATGTCTTGCCTATATATATAGAATGCTTAATCCTTATCCTCGTCTATGTGTTAAGTTGGATGTGAATGTCTATTTGTTATATTCTTTGAGTGCATGTCAATCTCCTGATATATCATAATCTTAATTTTTTAATGCATGTATTGTGTAGCCCCATTGCAAACAGAGCAGAGCCCTTCCTCAAACAATCAGGAAATTCATTCTTCTGAGATGCTTGTAACAGCTGGTCCGGCTTCTGAACCAAACACTGATAAAGGAGAAATGTGGCCAGGTAGAGTGAAAAGGAGGGAATTATTGCTTGATGATGTTGGTGGCTCAATCAATATATCTTCTAATGTATCATCAGGACTTGGCGGTTCTCTTTCACCCAATGTCAAAGGCAAGAGGAGTGAGAGGGACAGAGCAGGAAAGGGAAGAAAAGTGTTAAACAGAAGTGGGAATGCTAAAATCGGTCGTCCTGCATCATCCACTGGTAAAGGTGAGAGAAAGAACAAGACAAAACCTAAGCCGAAAATTGCTCATTTATCTGCTTCACTTAATGGTCCTGAGGGCAAAATCTCTGATCAATCCAAAGTAAGTAAATCAGGTGAGAATGTGGGAACTGATATTGGCAAGAACCCCAATGAATATGACCCGGACACGTTGGAGGATCCCATAGATTTGTCTGCTCTTCGTATTCCTGACGACTTAATGGACCCCAATGATAATAAAAAGGTTGATTTGGGATCATGGTTTAACTTTGAGGATGATGAATTGAAAGATCATGATTTCTCATGTGGGCTTGAAATCCCAACAGATAATCTGGCAGATTTGGATATGCAGATTTGAATACGATGGTTTGCATCAGTGTGTTATATTCCATTTCTTAGCCAATCACATGAAGATGCTTTGATGCTGTGCATTGAACAGTTGCATACGGATCGCTGGATTGTCTCAACCATAAGTAGGTTTATACTCCTTAGGTTATTATGCCTTTGAGTTCCTGAGTTGAGATTGTGAGTGAACCTTTGCGCCTTCAGAGTTTGCTCCTCTTCACATTTACAAGTGTTGATTGTAGAAATCTTTTTGGTCGTGCTCAAGCTTGTATATATATATATAATGATAAAGACCTCGCAAACTAATATTTTTTAATTGAGAACATTACTGATCAGGAACAGCTTCTTTTGTATATAATTTTATATCATTTTCAATAAGAATTGTGCATTTTCTCATTTGATGCTCCACTTGGAGCCTTGCGATCTCATGTTTAGCTCTCTCATTTAATGACATATCTGTTTTTAACATTTATACTTCTCATTCTATTATCTGCCAAGGTTGTGTTGATGAGCTCGTTCTGCAATGCATACTTTTCAGTTTAAATTTGCTCTTTACTGGTTGATTGTCATTTCCTCGAACAATTAAGTATGAATCTCGGAGGTGAAGTTATTTGCTTGCTAGGCAAGGCAACAGGATGTTGTGGATCACAGCATCATCTGGCCATCCATACTGTTTACTTGTAGCTACTTATATGCGAGCAGTTTTGCTTGGTTTTTGTATTGCATAAATTGAGCTATGGTGAATCATCATTGAGTTAAGATTGTGAAATTTTATATCCTTTACTTGGAACTTGCGTGACCATTGAATTGAATGACTTCATCATTGCAGCCTCATAGTCGATTTATATGCCTTAGTTTGTTGCTATTAAGAGATGCCTTTGTGGAACTTTGTGTTTCTGGTATGGAATGTTGGGCTGTGTTTCCAAAATCAATAAGCTGTTCCAATATCTCTTTCCTGAGTTCATAATCGCGCTCTTCGTTTCCTCTGTGTGTCGTCTTATACCGAGGCATACTGAACTGCATTGCTCTGTGAAAAAGGTACACAACATATGCATACATATCTTTTGAAGTAATACTTGCTGGTATGGTACTTACAACAAAGTTCCAGATTAAAAACTCCTAAATTTATGACATGGTTTCATTATGTCATTTCTCACTGCAAGTTGCAAGTTCAAGGACATCAACATTGCTTGCAATGATTTTGTCTTTGGATTATTTACTTCTTTCTATGGTGAGCTTTATATTAAAATTACTTCTCGAGTTTCCTTTGCTTTTATATGATGAGCAATCGGCCGGTCTTCTGCTCGTTTTTTGCCAATGAAGTTTGTGTGATATTTTTAGCGTTTGTAGCCATTTGATTGTTTTTGCAGGCTGTTATTGGAAACACAATATCGCATATCCATCCCATCAATCCTACTGCAATATATGGATTCATTATTCGTAAAGGTAAGATCCTAAATCAGAGCTAAGGAGATTCTCTAGCAATTTTTTCCCATTCATTTCTGCTTTCACTATATGATGCTTTCATTTCTGGCATGATTGGATCGTTTTGTTTAGTTGGCTATGTCGGTTTGTTTCTATTGCATTCTTAAAAACCAAGTCACATTCAGAATACATGTACTTGCAGCACACTAATAACAGTATCCAAATCCGGAGCTAAAGCTTAATCTTGTGCATATTATCATGGATTTCTACACTTGTTACTGAGTTACATTGCCATCAAGATCATAGAATTTTTAAGATTAATTCCTTTCATCGATCCATTGCTATTGGATATTTATACTCTGTTACATTCATTTACGCCTATATGCTCTATATATGATCATGCTTATTGTCATTCAATACTTGGGAACATTGTCGCATCCATATATGCATTTTGTGCAACAGTCACATCCATTTGCACATACATGCCCTCCAAACTTATCGAACGTAAATAACAATAGTTTCCTTGCTCCATATCAAGAATTACACGCTAGGGTAGACACTCCATTACTGCCCCGTCACCACTTATTTCTAGCTCGATAAACTCCAGCAGTACATTAGGAGTCTGGTGAATTTCCAGACGTAGGAAATAGATACATGTTTTCAAATAACACTAGAACATATTGTTGTTTGTTCATATTTATAAAATGTACCGTATAGATATATATATCTTGTGCTAGAATCAATAGTAGTATGTGTTATGCAAATTATTGTTATATATTGTTAGATTATGTGCTGTTTTTATATTATTATATTAACATGTTATCAATATCACATTAAATTATAAAATTCAGTACAGTAACTACAACGATATATAGATACACGGGGTTGGATGTAGATGTAGAGTCATTTTCAGGTGGTATATGGTGGTTGAAACTTGGAAATTAGAAATAGATTTTGTTGGCCAACCTAACTCCCTCCCATAAATATGAATGTTTGTTTTGTGGAAAATGTGGGATGGATTAGATGATGCTTTGGTTACTTGCAAGCATTCATCATTAAAACAACTGTTTGTTGCCTTTAGAAAGAATTTCTCAATCTATCTTTTTGTATCTAATCTAATGCTTTGTAGATATTTTTGCTTCTTGTTTCTTTTTACTTGTTACTTTAGTCGTTTGGCTACCGTCTTTTCTATATTATACATTGCATCTAGAACTTTTTCTAGTTCGCTATTTTGGTCGGGCTTTGTAGGATTGTAAGTCTCTTTGTCGACTTGGGGCCTATTTAGTTTGTGTTTATATTTGAATTTTAGTTTAAATAATATTATAACAAGAAACAATCCAGTTAAATTGTAAAACAAAATGTGCTATGCAACTCAAACCAAACAAACTCCAAATGTGTTGAAATGTATCACTTGACATAAGTACTTCTATTTGTTACTAAAATATATCTAATATCTATTCTTTATTAAAAATATCATATTTTTGGTTTTTTCTTTATGTTTCATTAAAAATTATTGAAAATTGTCGAAACTATAGTAACTCAAAGGGTATATTTTTTTAAATCATTTTTAAAATTTATTATTTGGACTATGTATTTTTTTTTTTCAAAAAATATAACTTTTTCTCTTAACATATCTTATAAAATATTATTTTAATATCAAATACAAATAAAAAAATTTCAAATGAAACACACCTTTGTTTGGCATGTTAAAGGTATATATTTTTTCCAGATGAGAAATTAAGAATTTCATTATCAAACAATATCAAATATTTGTGAGTAACTAAACCAATTCATGCACGCAACTATCCAAAATTTGTGTTTATATTCGATTTGTTTCAATTTAACAATGAATTTTGATTAAGTTTAGGATAATTTAATCAAGTTAAATTTATGAACACCTCATTTATCTACAATTCTATTAATTTTCTTGAAGTATTTGTTTATTTATCATTTCTAACAGTTTCAATAAAAATATTATCTAAAAAAATAAATTAATATTAAATTTCAAATTAATTTGAATATAAATTAACAGTAGTTCGTAACTCAACTTGACTTGGACAAACATAGGATTTCATTACAAACAAAGAATTGTTTGTATGAAAGGGAAAGAGAAAAGATCCAAATTGAATTCAATGGCAAAAATTCAAAGCAAGAGAGAAAATCATAGTTGAACATCGTGAAGATATTGCCCACATGGAAATAATAAATAAATAAATAAAATTTTAAAAATTTAAGAAAGATTTATTGACGAACAAGAATCAATAAAAAATTCCAATAATATGTTATGGGGTTTTGGGATTGAACTTAGATTATATTTCATTATTAAAATGTGCAAAAAATTCAACGGTCTAAACATACGCAATGTTA
The DNA here is from genome assembly GCF_009805555.1 of Andrographis paniculata. Lineage (NCBI taxonomy): Eukaryota > Viridiplantae > Streptophyta > Magnoliopsida > Lamiales > Acanthaceae > Andrographis > Andrographis paniculata. Next base: position 458,689 of record NW_026137605.1, read on the forward strand.
TATGTTCCATATATATATATATATATATATATATTTAAAATAATATGAAATAATTGATTATCATATTAAAATAATATTTTTTTTTATTGAAATCATATTAATATGAAATAATTGATTATATAAATCGAAACACTAAGCGAAACAGACCTCAAATTATAATTGATTATAGCAAAAATAATAATAATAATAATAATCTTCAATATGTGCACATTAAAAGTTGGAGTAGAAAAACAAAAACGAAACAATTTTATTTTTTACTTATATTAATTTATTATATTTCAATGGAACGAATTTGACTAAAAAAATTTAATTCGAAAAATATATATATATATATATATGAATAAAAATTAAATAGTTGAATTTCTACGTATGTGTCTACGTGTATAATATTTAGAAAGATATGTAAAATCAGCAACGGATCTGAATTTATATAAAATATAATATTATATTATGAATATCTGTGTATGAGTAATCTGTACTCTCTAAAACCCTTTTCTTTTTTCCTTTTTTTTTTAAAAAAAATGTTAATTAAATAGCAAAAAAAATAATTATTATAAATATTCAGTGAATCTATTAACGCAATTATTTTTGCGTAGTCCCTGGAGCTGAGGAGCAAGTAGATGAGCAGCGATAGGAGTGGGCACGTATCTTGGGAGGTCCCGGAGCTCTCAATAAAGGGAAAGTGTAATGTGCTGTGCTGGGGCACCCAGAAATCGACACACACACAGACCCCCAAAAGGAAATTCTTCAAATCCCAAAAAATTAAAAGAAGCTCGTGGAGACATCCTATTGGCTGATTAAATATATATATATATATAACGATGATTAAATAAAAAGTAATATTTATATTTAAAATTTGATTAAATAATGATTAATAGTATTATAATTTAAATATATTTTAATAAAAGTAAATATTAAGAATAAAAGTCAAAAAAAAGAGGAACTTGTAGTCCCTTGCTAAGTCATTATTTATATACTCTATTTACTTTTGTTCAAGTAAGTTAACAAATAAATATAGAAATTAAAATATCATTGAAATATAAAAAAAAATTATATAATAAGATTGTAGTAGTATTTTTTTATTAAAATAAAATTTATATAACGTGACAGTAGCAATGATGTAAATAAATAAAATGGTAATTTTTAAACTAAATATAGTATAAATACATTTTTAATAAATAGATTAAAATAGTAGATAGATATACTTTTACCGCCAAAGGTATAACATTTTTATAAATACTTTTAATTATTATTTTAATGAAAAAATTTACGTCAGCTCAAATAAAAATGATTTTACCTGAAGGATGAAGTAATAAATTATCAATATTAGATAAAATATAAAATTATTTAACATTCCTTCTGTCTCCGATAAATGTCTAAATTACTATAAATATGATAATTTAAATAAAATATATTAATAAAAATAATTATGATGTCATCAAAATAATTATAAATTTAAACTAAATTAATTAAATAATTTAATTAGCATTATAAAACTTAAAATATATAATTATTTTTTATTAAAAATTCTGTACGATGGTTAAAAATAAAAAATATAAAAAAATTGAAATTAATAGGAGTATTTATTAAATTTAAAATTAAATATTAATTATAAATTGTACTTCCTCCTTACAAAATTGGATTTTAGTTATAGTAAACACAAGAATTTAAAATGAATATAATTAATACATAATTAATAATATATTAGTAAAAATAATTAATTTATAATATAAATTATTATAAATTAAAATTAAAATTAAAAAATTTAAAATTAATTATAAATAAACATATTAATTAATTATGGTAGGGTGTGTTTGTTCGTGGGATTGGATTTTAATTCCCTATTCATTTCACTTTTTTCTCCAAAAATAATCAAATCAAACAGGGTCAATTTAATACTAGTATGATATTGTCCGCTTTGAGCTGAGTAGCACGAATTTGGTTTTGATATCCTCCAAAAAACTTTATTCTAGTAAAATTTATTTGAAACTTATAAGATATATAATTTTGTTGTGGCACTTGAGTTTGGACTCCATCACAAATTCCCAAACAAACGCACCCATAGTATATGTTTATCAGTGTAGGTAAGTCTATAGAGAGGAGGCGTAGGGGGTAGGGGAGACGCACACCTGGTTGGACACATGTCCAATGAGCGGGACCCACGTCCCATTAAAAAAGGCTGGTCCATTTTTCATTGGCAATTTGGTATTTCTAAAGGAAGACTCACTCAATTCTATTTATATAAATATTTCTGTTTTTTAAAAAAATTTAATTTTATCTATAACTTATTAATAGTAATTTTTTTTAATTAAAATATTATATTTTATTACTTAGTGAGAGAAATTAGAGGGGTCCCTCCCATTGCCTTTGCTTGACACATACATACATATACTTGTGTTTTGTTACTACACGAGTCTTTTTTATTTATTTATTTTATATATATATATATATATTTTTGCCCATTTTAGGGAAAAAAATAAAATTATTTTTAAAAAAAAAAAAAAAAATTAGAAATGTGATTATAATATTTTGATGAGATTAAAAAATTGATTTGATTAATTATTGTATTGTAATAAACTGTTTTGAGACGGTAAGCAACTCGAGACTAGAAGCAGGCTTCCTTCCTTCCTTCCTTGCCTGCCTGCCTGCCTATGTGTCACCTTCTTATTAATTCCTTATTTATTTATTTTAATATAAAAATATTTGGTAGTTTGTTTTTGTGGGGATTGAGAAAGAAAGATTACTAAAATCCATTATATTAATTATTATTATTATTATTAAATGAATGAGCATATCATATCATATCCTATCTGCGGATGAATAGGGAGAGGTGCATGTGTTCATTGTTATTCTTCCAAGAAAAAATTGCATTTAATTTAGTACTACTATATGAGAATTAAATAAATAGAAAAAGTTATGTTTTGTTGATTATTAGCTAAAATTGGTTCTAAATCTCAATGTAGTTTGTAACGTTTTTTCCCATGATTTACAAAATACATAAAAAAAAAATGAAAAAAAAAAAATTAGTATTATATTGAATTGGAGTTAAAAAGACAAAAATATCTTTATTAGTATGATATAATATAAAGGTGATAACATTTGTGTAATATATTATAAATTAAAAAAATATTTATAATATTAAATAAGTAGTACAATTACTAAATTATAAAATCATACCTTTAAGATGGACAAAAATAAAAATACAACCTTCCTATGGAATTGAAGGAGTACAAAAAATTTTAAGTAATAAATTACTAATTCTTTTGGAATACGTTCTAAATAAATTTTCACCCAAATTAAATAATGTGCAAATTAAAACATGAAAGCAAAGAGAGTAGGGTTTGTTTTGGTTGGGTGACATGTGTTGCCTCATCAGACCAACCCCCCCCTACCCCAACCCCCACCCCCCTCCCCTTTTTATTTATTTATATTTTTTTTATCTCTCTCTATCTAACTATTATTATTAAGTCAAGACACACCCTTATGCTCTGCCCTTTTCTCATTTGTCCAGATTACCTCTCTCTCTCTCTCTCTCTCTCTCTCTCTCTCTCTCTCTAGTTTCACCTCTTGAAGGAGAAGAAGAAGAAGAAGAAGAGAAGAAATACATATAGAGATATACATACACTGACATATAGAACCTATGACAAGCTTTGGTGCAGGCCTTGAATTTGGGGTCTGGAGCTTCATTTTTATGTGAGATTTCTACTTTCTACTCTCTACCTCTCCACTCATACTCATACTGATGATATTGTTGTTATTGTTATTATTTCTTGCTTTATCGATTCTTGATTATGTTGTGCTCTATCGTTTTAATTTCTTACACCTTTTTATGGATATGACGATTTCAGAGTTCTATTTAGATTTTAGATAGATAGAGAAGAATATAATCAATCAATCAATCAGTCAATCCATAAGAATCTCGATTCCATTTCTCTTACACAAGCTTCGAATTAACCAACATTCATACAGTCAATTGATTTCGATTATTATTATTATTATTATTATGCTTTGATTCTGTTTTCGATTCTTCCCCAAAATCCCCTTGTTAATTTCATGTCTTCAAATTAGGTTTAACTTCAGATGAGAAGAAACATGGGAGAAGAAGAAGGACTCTGGTTGTCGAGATTGATTGATTGATTGATTGATTGATGTCCGAGGAAGACTCTCCATTCGGATTATCAAACTAACATATGACCAAGTTGCCTTTGGTTGAAGATATTATAGATTCGACCTCCTCTGTTGCAGCTGCTCCTCCATGTAATAACAACCCTACCGATAATGGAGTCGTGATGAGAATTGAATCCAAAGACAGTCAAGACAACACCGGTGTCTTAATTAGGGCAGCCGCCGCCGTTGCCGCCGATCGTGATGCGGCGGCCGAGGTTCCGTTTTCCGGCATTGTAGATTCTCGATTCGCAACCGCTTTATGCATCGAGGACGATTGCATAGGCTTGGAGGCTAATACAGAGTCCTTACATAGTAATAATAAGACCGCCAGCGGCGGCGTTTCTCATAAGTCGCCGGCGGGAGACGGCGGGGAGGCTGCCGGTGGCGGTCGAGAGCCCCGGAGAACGTTCTCGACGTCGATTCTAGAAGTTTCCGATGAAATGAAAATATCGAAACAAGTTTTCCCTTCCGATCCGCGGCCTCTTTGGGGGACGGCGTCGATCTGCGGGAGGCGGCAAGAAATGGAAGACTCCATCGTCGCCGTCCCGCGATTCTCGAAGATCTCGGCCCAAATGCTGAGCTGCCGCGACCAAGACAAGCTTAGCCCCGCCGGTCGGGACTTAACAGGACACGTTTTCGGAGTTTACGACGGGCACGGCGGGTGTCAGGTTAGGACATGCACGCCAGCAATGCCCTTCGCACGATCGATTGATCTATCGTATTTACCGTTTGTTCTTTCGCGTGTTTGTAGGTAGCCGAGTATTGTCGGGATCGTCTACACGTTGCATTAGCCGAAGAGATTAACGTCGCGAACAACACTTCTTCGGACGTTACCGAATTGAAAGAGCGGTGGCTGCGAGTGTTCACGAAATGTTTTCGTCGTTTGGACAACGAGGTCGGAGGATTCCTCGAAGACGGTCCCGACGACGATCCTCCGGTTTGGCCCGTCGCGCCGGAGTCGGTGGGGTCCACGGCCGTCGTTGCTGTCGTTTGCTCGACCCACATTATCGTCGCGAATTGTGGCGATTCGAGAGCTGTCCTTTACCGCGGGAAATCACCGATTCCGTTGTCCGAAGACCATAAAGTGAGTGAGACCCAGCTCGATCGACAATATTTCCTCGTTCGAGATACTATTGTTTTTTACGTATATATTTACCATCGAACTCTTTGTTTCTAGCCGGAACGAGAAGACGAATACGCGAGAATAGAAGCTTCCGGAGGCAAGGTCATAAATTGGGACGGATATCGCGTCTCGGGTGTTCTTGCAGTGTCGAGATCCATTGGTACGAGCTCTAATAATAAACCACAATGTCCATTTAAATGACACTATTTATCGATGTTTGTCTGATTTTTACGTCGAATTTTCGCGTAAATGTACAGGCGATAGATACTTGAGGCCATATGTGATTGCGGATCCGGAGATAACGATAATGCCACGCGCCAAAGAAGACGAGTGCCTTGTATTAGCGAGCGACGGGTTGTGGGACATAATTACGAACGAGGAGGCTTGTGATTTGGCGCGAAAGCGAATACTTCTATGGCACAAAAAGAACCCGAACGGCTGCGGCGGTGACGACGGCGGCGAGAATGGCGATGCGGCGGCGCAGGACGCAGCGGAGTATTTGTCGAAGGTGGCGTACCGGAGAGGGAGCCGAGACAATATATCTGTGATAGTTGTGGATTTGAAAGCGCAGAGGAGGGTCAAGAAGAAGGGCTGATTATTATTATTATTATGAAGATGAAAACGATGTATGTAATAACAGTTTGTTGTTCATGTTCTTCTTCTTGGCTGACTGTTGCTTACAAGATCTTGTTCATCACTTTTTTTTTTTTTGGTTTCTAATTCTAATTATAATTAAAGATGATGATGATGTAATGACAGTGGAGCATTCATTTTTAGTGACTGACTCGCTGCTGCTGCTGCAATGACATTCTGTTAATCTCTCTCTCTCAAGAAATTTTAATTAAATTTATGATTAATGTTGTGGCTGTAAGAGAAAGGGGCTTAATTTAAGGTTGGGTGATCTGTGGATTTTGGTGGCCGTGCTGATTGGATTCTTTTCGATTACCTTTTATCATACTATACTCTTTTGGATAAATAGATATGAAACGGAGGAAATAATTTATAAAATCCGTGCAACGCATCAGTCAACATGTACGATGTAGTATTGCACTGTATATATATTTATTGCGCTGAAAATTTATATTGTATATTGTCTTATTATATACTGTTGAAATATATTATATTTTGTATTATTATGTGTTATAATATATGCATTATTTCGTGAATATGTTAATAGGATCAAATCGAGGTCATAGGTCTTGAAAAATGCTCATTAAGGCAGGTAGATGACGGGAGTGATTATTCATTTCATTACTGTAGCTCAACAATATCGACAGTTCCCTCCCTCCGGTAAAATGAATATTCTATGATAAAAATGATTAAGAATAATAAAAAAGAATAAAAACAAATAATAATAATAATAATAACTTTAATAATAGTACGTAGTGGTATAGTAAATAAACGGGAATAATTAAATATATATATATATTTTCTTTTGACAATATTACTTTTAAGTAAATGTTTAATTCTATTTCTTTAAATATACTTTTTATTTAATTGAGCAATACAAGGTAGATTGGCTTTATATATGATAATTGTAGAATTTTCATTTTGAAATATTGATCTCAAAAATTGTATATGATTGGTCTTTGATATCAATTAAACTTATAATTTTGACTAGCTTTATAAATAACTAATATTTATATATGGATCTCGACACCACAACTAATGTGTGTTCGTTCAGCACTTAAACCACCCAACATTTTAAAATAACAATAATAAATAAAATAATAAAGAAGAGAGAAGAGCTTATTGCACATTTAAGAGAAGAGAGTCCAAACCTTGATACAAAATTACAAACCATCCCTTAAAAATTTTACAAAAACTCAACTAACAATAATGCAACTCAAACATGACACACTGCACAAACCATCTCATAGACAGTGAAGATAATATAGATATATTAGATATCGATATGGATATGGATATGGATATAGATATATGTATGTATTATTCGTCGCAAATCAATATTAAATTGGCAGCCTTCAATTCATTAATTCTATGCTACTGTAACTATAGCAATGCCTTCTAATCGATGCACAACAATAGGCTTCTAATGTTATCAAGTGCTCGGAAAGAACCTGAGATTTGCTGTGCCGTCTCCTCTCGACAACATCAAAGATTAAAACAGTGGTAGTGAAGTATACGTCGTGGAATACACCCGCCACCTGCAAAAACAGGAAGAAATGCAGTCAGGACCATTCGATGAAATGCAATTTCTTATTTTCTCTGTAATGAGGTTTAACAAGATTTACACCAAACCCTTAGCTAATTATTTCTGTTGATATGACTTACGCGGTACACACACTCTTTAGAAACGTTAAATGTGTTCACTTATTAGTGTTTTATTTCTTTATGATTCCCAAAAAATATTACGAAAGAATTAAAATAATATACTTTTTTGTACCTAAAATATATACTATTCATTTCATATTATAGTAAAAGTAAATCATATACAAATACAAAAATATCTTTGACTTTTACAAAAATATTCATTTTTATTTTGTACTTATAAGGACAAAAATATCGAAATCATTTTACACATTTCCACTGCCAATAAAATATTATTATTTCTTAATCCAAAAATAAAAGAATATATTTCATTGAGACCAAGAGAGTATATACATACACATAAAAATAAAAAAGTCAACAAAAACACACAAAATATCATTCCTATCACAATTCTATATACCTCATAACAAAAACACCTAAAACTAAAAGCGCTAAATAAACACACTTTGTTTTTACACTATTTATATATTTATAAAAAAAAAAAAAAAAATCCTAAAAGAATCGCAAGAAAATTAATTCTTCTCTATTCAAAAGTCAAAACATAGCATCCAATAACTATTTTCTATTCAAATTTTTACTATTGTAAAATCCAATACACTTCCAAAACATAACTAAACAAACCCGTAGTTTTTCTATTGTAAGCTGGATGAGGTTTCATTATGCAAATTTAGAACTACATTTTTATACTTTTGGCTGACCAAAAACGAGTGTCTGCTGGATTATGTATAATCTTTATATACAGAATCATTTCCATGACAGGTATAAAGAATAGCTGAAATGAAAATTCCATATAAATTTATTTATAATAATATCTTCCTCATTGCGAAATTTGGCAGCAATAAATTTGCAATACAGGGAGATCTCTTAAATGTTAGTATAGATGCTATTGTAACTTCAAAACTATGAACAATAATGATGAATAGACCATCTTAGGGGGTTCCAGAATTAAGCAACCACAAATAATAAACAGCAATGCCACAAGTTCTATGCACAAGATCGAAGCAATATGGTTTCAGGCTATGCATATTACGTACCTTGTTTAGAATGCAGCTAGTGAAGGTCCAGCACCAGTGAAGTACAACGCAAGATCAACGTCTTGATTATCATACTTAGTGATGAACGGATGTGCCTGTATTTCATGATAGTGCGTGGATTAATAATCGAGAATTCTGCAGGCTGAAATCAAGTAAAAAACAAGTGCAAGGAAGTACCATGAGTTCATTAGCTGACAGTCTGTCTTTGGGATCCTTTTGAAGACTGAAAAAGCATGTATCGAGAATATCAGTTAGGTGATGTGATAGAACAAGTTGTCGATGAAAATATCATACATTGCAGTAACAATGCCAGGTGAAGTTGCCTAAACTGAAATTGATAGTTCAGAAAATAAACCATCACGAGAGCGCACAAGCCTTAACAGCTTTTCAGAAATCTAAATATTTCAATATCTTCATAATATGAAATATATTTCCATTAATTTCCTCACTTGCACTGTATATTTAATCTCCATCTTTATATCATTCTACCGCAGAAAATTATAATAAAAAGCCTAAACATTCCAAGTTATAGATAAGTTGTTAGTTGGAACTTAAATGCACTACCAGGAAGATATAAATGAACAAAACTCCGGCGAAAATTGGTCGGAAGGTGCATGAGGTGCAGGGTGGTCAACTATGGAAACCATCAGCTCATAGACATTGGCCCATCCTCCAGGTTGGGGAGAGGAATACGGAAATTGTCCCATTGCGCACTCAAGGAATACCAAGCCAAGGCTCCAGATGTCACTTTTGTAACCATAGTTGCTTCCACTTATCCTCTCAGGCTAATCACAGAAAAATATAGCTTTGTTAGTCTAATGCATATTCACAATTGTATCGTGACTGCCGTCGACTTAAGTGTTAATTAGAAAACTAGATGCCATTTTCTAACAGGCTAGAATCTCATGAATCGTAATATTTGAAGGCATGCAAATTTGAGGTTAAATTTATGGAAACCTTAATCCCATAAAACTTTTGTCCCTAAACATTTGGCAGAAATACAATCAAACTGCCTTCAATAATTTCATGAAAGCTCCCCTCCACAGCATCGCCGCTTTAGTAAATTCCATTTAAATTTTGATGGACATGGCACTCAAATTCCTATAGTTAAGCATCAAATTTAAAGGAAAAAGAATCGAAATTGTAGAAAGAAAAAAAAAATGTTCTAACGGGACTAAATTTGACAATGCATAGTATTTTGTTGAAGCAGCATAAAGGGCATGATTATTCTGCAGTGTTAAATAACTTCTATAACAAAAATTGATATAAAAATACAACGTTTATGTGGAAGATGTCAACATAGCAATACCCAGGATACTCACAGACATGTAGTTGTATGTGCCGACAAAGGTGTTAGCTTGACCCGAAGTGCTGGGAAGTATGGCGCTGACACCAAAGTCGGTGATCTTGACTTCACCTCTATGGTTTATCAGCAAATTCGATGGTTTCAAGTCCCTGTGTATAATATGCTTCTCGTGGTGCAGATACCACAACCCTTTAAGTACCTATATATAGGTTTAAATATCAGTTCTGCGTGGCAAATATTGATAAAACTCTGAAAACAAAGACACAAATACCACCTGTTTACAAATAGCAGCCAGAAATGACTCCGGAATCATATTAACTTTCTTCAGGAAATCTGCAAGAGATCCCCCATCCATATACTCCAAGATTATCGAGATTGCGCCATTATCGTAGAAAGATTGGTAGCAAACAACAACATAGGGGCATTGAGATGACTGATTAATCTTAAGTTCTTGTGCAATATTCTTGCGAGCAGACTCTTCGATGTTCATTTGAATAACCTAAAATAAGACACAAGATGAATCCATAAATTTAATAAGGAGAAATGAATGCTAAGAGAAAGATGATCACATTTCTGGTCAGGCATCAAAGTCCTCATTCAGCACGCGAAGATCTAGTTAAGAAATCATCATTGGAGCCCGGAGAAATGTTCAACTTTAGAATTCTTCGTCTTCGTTTTGTCAGTTAGGAATATTTACTCTGTTTAAATAAAGGAAAATGCTGACATATTCATGTGATTGCATTAGATATACTACTTCACCTCTCCCTCTAAGACATCGGTATAAAGTTGTCCGCTTAGATTAATAACAAATGCTTTAAGATCTATAATTTTCCTTAAAATCCAAAAACTAAATATACAACACATTTTATTATCAGCAAAGAAGGTGTTACTTACAATCTCGAAAGATATTAGGTCATTTAACAGGCAAACCAGAGGCAAATGCAAAGGCCTTTCAATACCTTTAGAGCGAAAAATTGCCCAGTCCATTTATGCTGGACCAAGCGCACAATCCCCCCATTTCCCTTGCCAATTACTTTAATTGCATCAAAGTCGGCTAAGCTCAATTGGTTGTCCAATGGCTGTATTAATGCTGGCTGCAAACACATTTTAATCAATAATAAGAACTAAATAAACCACAACCCAAATTCAGCATAATTATTCTTACAAAGTCCTAATCACTCTTCAAAGTAGTTTAGATTCTAAAATCTACAACACGGCAGCAAAATCGAATCTTACTCACATTTAAGCATTAGACAGTGAGATCCATTTTCCAAATCAGCAAAAAAGCAGAGCAAAAGAACTCAATCACTCTTCAAAGTAGTTAGATTCTAAACTCTACAAAAGGGTCCGGAATCGAATCTTCCCCCAAATTTAGGCATTAAACAGTGAGATCCATTTTCCAAATCAGAAAAAAAAAAAAAAAAAAAATCAAAGCAGAAGAACTCATCACTCTTCAAAAATAGTTTCGCTTCTAAACTCTACAAAAGGGCAGCGGAATAGAATCTTCCCCACATTTAGGCATTACACAGTGAGATGAGATCCATTTTCCAAATCAACAAAAAATCAAAGCAAAAGAACTCAATCAATCTCTATTCAAAAATTCATGACAGAACAGCAAAACACAATCAATAATCAGAATATGAATTTCGACAAAATGCAGCTAATGGCACAAGAACAGCCTAAGAGCAAAGCAAAATAAACTGTTCGAAATCATACAACTTCTGCTTCACTCTCGGAAAGAATGCGAACGCCGTCTTTGTTAACCAACAGATCCCCATCCTTAAACGTTCCCGACTCAGTCCTGCATAAAAAATCGAAGAAACCCTAATTCACAGCTAGAAGACATTACAATCAAAACCTGCATATCCAAAAACACTCGAATTAGTCAGTACAGGAAATTGGAGAGCGAAGCTTCATCAGAAGGCGGAAGATTGAGCTTCAATACAGGCGCTAAAGCCCCTTTCTTCATTTCCCCTTGCTTTCTTAGCCTCTCCCTCGCTCAGATTCTCCTCCCCTTACCCACCATTCTACGCGAATCTAACCTCCTTGATAGACGCAAGTAATTCGCCCGCGAATCAATCAACGTTAGGTAAATCCCACCACACACGAACTCCGTCCGTCAGCCAACTGATTAAGTTAAACCAGAGAGAAAGCAACGCGATTAAATAATGGTTTGTATCGACTGGGGAAAGTAAAGAGAGTGACCAAGACTTTTCAGTGCTACTGGCCCCGTTTACTTTTGTCGCCTTCTGTTCTGCCAGCCTTTTCCCCACATTTGCTGCTTGCTTTGCTGTAAAAGGGTGAGGTAGTGTGGCGTTATTACTGCTGATACTACTAGTTAAGTGGAGTTCTATTCTTATTTTACCTGCGCCCGCCATTGTTGTCCTCTCTCCATTTGCTTCTTTGCCTTTTCAATTTTTACCGTCTCTCTCTTATATTCCTCGAACCGAATACCAATAACCGCTCTACACGTGTCCCCTGATTTCTTTTCGTTAATTGCGATTTGTAGATGATGCTCCGTCATTTTCCGGATAGACAAATCTTTATTTTTTTTTTTCTTTTTATCACTTTATATAAATATAAAAATAATAAATAAATATCTATGGCTATGATTAGATATGTCATTTTTAAAACTTTTTGTATTATTCATCCTTTTTCTTTAAAAAAAAAAATATTCAAAATGTATTTATTTTACATTTTTTCATAAATGTAATTTTTATACTCCATATCTGTTTATTTTTTTTAGTATTATATTGAAATGTAGTAGAAATAAAATAGAAATAACTAAAATAATCATTAGTATTATGTGATAAAGATAATGATATTTATGTAATATATTGTAAATTGTAAAGGCATTTGTAACGTAGATAGATGTATGAACAGAGTAAAATGAAATAACATCATCTAATATTTATTCATAATTAAAATATATGTTCTATAAATCTATGTCAATTTAACTGTGTCATGTCCTCTTAATTCCAAATTTCTATCTTAAGCTAAATTCAACACAATATTTGTATATATTATAGTACTTTTTATAGTATTTATTTCATATTGTAGTACCAAAAAATTATTAGGTGAACACATTCTATATTTAATATTTTTTTCCATATAAAATAATACATTGAATGTTCAATTATATATATATATATAATTTTTAAAATTTTTATAAGTTATTAATCATTCAAAACTTTTTATCTACAATTTGACTTCATAACCTCACCATCATAAATCCATCTCCACTTCAGGTCATATTTCAAAATATGGTTGATGAATATATTGTTAAAATCAATACTTCAATAGTAGTGTATATTGTATGAATTATTGTCATATATTATTTGTCCATATGTTGCATTTGTAAAATATACTCCCTCCGTCCCGAATGTTTTATCCGATTTACTGTAAATACAGAAATTTATGAGGAGTATAATTAGTAAATAATTAAAAATATATTAGTAAAAATAATGATCATATAATAAAAATAATTATAGATTAAAATTAAGATAACTTATTAGTATAATTAAAATAAAAAATCTATAATTAAATTTTTTAAAATAAGATTAGAGTATATAATTTTTTCCCAATGACAAAATAAGTGGACGAATGAAAATGGAAAAGTGGACATGAGAAGTGAGACGGAGGGAGTACTTAATATTACATGTATTTCCTATTTCCTATCTATATTCAGTGTGATGTATAAAAAACCTAGATGGACAAACCTATGGTCTTTGATGCTAAAACCTAGAAAGTTCGACTACAATTGAACTTTGCGACTAAGAGTATAGTCGCCATTAAACACTTATCACATTCCCAGAGTAAGCCATGCCATGGCACATCCCCTGTTGCCGAGGGGAATGTAAGAACAAGTAGTGTTTCAGACCATACCCAACGATGTCTCTGTTTCTGGTAATGTCATGAAAAGGACTACGGTCGCGATGAGTTCCCGCCCCATGGAAAAGTGTCGAATTTCAGCAAATACCAATGGATGCATTTGTTTGGAATAGGCAATTGATTCTCTTTCTCATCTCGATTTCGCCATCTGCAACGAGTCAAATATATGAAATATAATTAAACAAAGCATCTTTAAACCAAAGCAAGAATATCTTCTACACTTTCAAAAGTTTTGGCACTATTCGACGGTAACTTTTACAACAATAATAATAACAATAACATTCTAATTTCATATCGTAAAACATGAAATCAAATACTTAATTTATTAGCATTAACTAAAGATAATGATCAGTCACCCTTTTCGATCCCAAGCATCCCATGATGAGACCTTCTGTAGATAGAATGTTTCTCAGCATTCTCTTAAGTTCAGACATTTTAAAGATCGAAACACACACACACACACAAAGATAATGTTAAAGACTCGAAAATTCTTAAGCATAAAAGCAACTATATTGTGTAAACTAATTACTCCATATTGCAAAATGAACAAATACTGTGTAAAGGCAAAGGTAGTTTCAATCACACAAAAATGCATAAGATAAGAACCATTTCAATCACAAAATTGGGTGCTTTCAATTCAATTCAATAAACAATATATGGAAAGAAAATTGCAGACCACGTCGAAAATGCCAAAAGTTCTATTAGAAACTGAAATCGAATTTGAAAAACAGTGAGGCTAAATAATAATTACAAACAAAAGCAGTGCTTGACTGAATCGAAGAATACTCCAATCCATGAATGAATGATTATCAAACTCTCAGTTAGTTGACAAATTGGAAATGAAAAACCAGAAACCCTAAGTAGTTCTGTGTGCGTCTCAAAGCTATCGATCCCTAACTTTATAGAGATCCAAACAAAAAAATTACAGAAACGAATAAACCCACCTCTTACGAACGAACCCTAGGTTTTAAAGGAAAAAAAAAAGAAAAAACCCAAATGGAAACTACATAAAAAAAAAATTTGGACCATTTCTCGATTTATGCGTGTCATCCTTGCGCAGGGGCCATGCTAATCTTCTCTGTATCGTTCCAATTTTATCGGATGTCCCCGAAGGGACGAGCTCCATTGTTGTTCAGCCATAGATAAAGAAGCAAAGCTATGTTGTGAGGAGCAATGTGGGAGTTATTAACTTTATTGAGATTATTGGGCCTTTCAACTTTCACTATTCCTTATTTATGGTCTACTAACTCATATTTAAATATTTTCACATACATGTATAATATATATATATATAAATATATTTTTACTTTTGAACCATCCTTTAAAATTTTTATCTTCAAGTATATAAATTTGTTCTTTCATTTTTGTATCATTTTCAATTAAAAAATTTCCATATTTGCTAATAAAAATATATTTTATCTTAAAGTTTTTTTTTAAAAAAAAACCACTTCATTCAAATTAAATTAACATAGGTATTGAATCTCAAGACTAAGGATTGTGATATCAAAATTTTGAACATACGACCTAACTTGTAATATTTTAGAAATATATAGTAGAAATTTGATTTTCAGATCAAAATGATACGAGTCCCTTGCTGATGTACCATCCACATTTATCAAAATATGTCAACTATCAGCAAATAAATAAATAAATAAAGAAATACTTAAATATGATATTTTATAAAAAAAATAATAATACCTCATCTCATATTCAAATTCATGTTCACTTTTCCTTGTAGATTGTCATAAAAAAAAAGTATTTTTATTTTTTTAAGTAAAAAATCATTGTATTTTTATATTTTTTTATTAAAAAAAAAAACAATTATTACTCACTTTTATTAAAATTTTTCGGAGCATATATTTGCCGGACATAGGAAGTAATAAAAAATGTGTAAAAGAGAAAATAGCCTATATAACGAGAGAAAGTAAAATACAAAAGTCCATTAGAATTCGAAAGAGACATTTAGGGTGTGTTCGTTTGTAGGTTTTTAACAAAATTTTACTATTCATCCAAAATTTTCCCCCCAAAAACATCAAATCAAACACTCATTTTTCATTTTTTATATTATAATAAAAATCAATTTTACATTCAAAACATCACATCATCACCTATTTATATCACATCATATAACTATTCAAATTCAAAATTTTTACTATTCAAATCTCAACTCAAAATCCAAACCCCAAACAAACACACACTTACAAGAAACCCCATCATCACCATAGCATACATCTCTCTCTCTCTCTCTCTCTCTCTCTCTCTCTGTATATATATTTTTCACAACAAAAACAATTTGCCCTTTCCTATACTTTCAAACTACTTGTATGTTTTTCAACTTTCCAACCACCTTTTATATATATATATATATATAGATACATATACATACATAGAACGAGCAGAGGAAGGTTGGGGTTGGGGTTGGGGTTGGGGTTAGGGTTCTATAAAGTTGAAGGAGAACTTAGACAGCAACTGAGGAACTCCAGATATTATCGAACCATAAGTCTGCAATAAGAGTAAAAAAAAAAAACATCAAATCGTATAAAATAAAATTACATAAGAGTAAGAACACAAAACAAGCTTCTACTCGTACGGTCTATTACGTAATCCTTTAAATAAATATATAAATAGTCTTATATTTAATCGATAATCGCTAAAAAAAAGACGACGACGTATGTACCTCTTCGTTGTTGTGAAGTTGGCACAACGGGACAGCCAGAAGTCTCAAGTTCTTCGGCACCACGAACCTCCGACTTTCCGGGAGCTTGACGAGGAAGAGCTTAGTACACTCCTGGTAAGAACACAAGACAAGGCGACTCATAAAGTAAATGATTAGTCAAAAGTCAAGACAGAGTGGTAAGAGAAGAGGAGAATCACTTTAGGCTTCTTAATGTTCGGAGGCAAATGCGGGCAGAGTAACGACTCGAAGTCGGGCCTCCACCAGATTCCGAGACATTCTCCGACCTACAAGTTGGCTCAAAAATCAGTACATCGACGAACGGAATAAATCTGACGTGTCGACGGAAATACGCATACCTCCCAGTCGGGTCCTCGGGTACCTTCACCGGCGGATAACTTGCTCGAGAGCTTTCGTTTTAAGCCGTCGACATCTGCAGGGAGATACAAAACGTAGTAATATTTAGTATATGAACATTTCCTGGCTTTTCCGCACAACTAAAGTCTCGATTCCGTCGCTTTCCGTATTCGACTCACCTGATTCACCGGGTCGTAAGCGTCCGCCGGGAAGTTTATATATCGTATTCCGCAGCTGCAGCAGCAAGAGGTGCGGGTGTTTGAATAACTCGACCTGTAAAAATGAAGTTTTACGTCCCGGGCAGACACACGTGAAGATTTTCCCGGATTTCTACTGTTTATCAAATTTCTCTTCTTAAAAAATATCAAATCAAATGCCTAATTTTCATTTATTATATTATAGTAAAAATTAAATTTACATTCAAAATATTACATCAACGACTATTTATATCACATTATACAACTATTTCAATTCAAATTTTTTACTATTCAAATCCCAACTCAAAATCCAAACCCTCAAACAAACACACCAAAATCAGCTTTCGAAAGGGATCTTGAGATACAAAAGTCCACGGAACTACGAAGGATTCTCCGCCCGTTTGAGACGCTACGTTTGCATCTAAAATTCAGCACGACGCCAAATTTTACACAGAAACGCCACTATTTCAAAAACTATTGCCATTGCCATCTTGAATTAGATCAATTTGATTCTTATCTCTATCAAAAGTAAAAGTTTACACATAACCAACTGGCCTCGTTCATCGCAACTATTTCAAGAACTATTGCCATCTTAAAATAGATTGATTTGATCTTATGTATACCAAAAGTAAAAATTTACACATAACCAATCCATCGCCACTATTTTCAAAAACTATTGTCATCTTAAATTAGATCGATTTGGTCCTTCGGTCTACTAAAAGTATAGATCGATCAGACAAGAAACCATCACATAACTAATTACAAGAGAAAGAAATTGACAAACAAACAATAATTTCCACATCTTCTGTATATCAATAACCAAATAAGTGACAAAGGGGTTTAGTATAAAAAGCTATTGAGCAGCAAACATCACAAATCACCAATTTTGTCCTATCAAGAAAATGAAAATCAGATGATCACACACTTCTTCAACCAAAAAAACTACTAACAAAATCCACATGATTATACAAATATATATATATATATATGAATCGAGGAAGAAGGTATGAAAATTCCGACCACAATCACTGCAGCAACTGAGTTCCTCATTCCATGAGCATCATAACTGAGAGAATTTCCAAGATGAAACAAGAACCCAATATTACCAAAAAAAGGGGAAAAAAATACATGTAATTGAGAAAAAGTTCGATCGATACTTACTTAGCTCTCATTCTCGCAACACGATCGACGACGGTCTCTTCCTTAACCGGTACTGATTCCTTGGAGCCGAAGTAGTAACAGCTGAGAGGATAAACATCGAGCGAATCCGAATTACTGCTCTGTTGTGAATCCCCATTTTCCAAAATTAGGGTTTGATCGTCCATTGGGGAAAAGGAGAAGGAACAAAACAGCGAGCTGAGGGGGGCTTTTAAAGTGGGAAAGAAACGCGTCAATTCCTTCCAGAGATGAGTGGAAGCCCCGACATGGCAGCGTCGGATTGAAAACTCATCGAATAATTAAATAAAGCGAAAACAGGGGGTAGGGCCAGCAGATTCTTCCACGCTGATCTTAAGCAGCGGTACAAATGGGCAAATCCGCTTCGATCCCTTTGCTTTCGGCGAAGAATGCAAACTTGTTGAGCTCGAATTTGCGGATTAATGGAGCGTTGTGGAGGGTGTTTGTGGTAATTAGGGTTTTGATCGCGATGGATTACGACAGTGGTCGGTTGAAGTTCGTTTAATCCTGTTGGGAATCAATCCATTGGGGGAAAAAGATAATAATATCAATTTCAAATCAAATTAAGGCGTCGGAGTCGGAAGGTGAGATAAGATAAGGTTTGATGCTCCAGAAACTGGAAATTGAAAATTGAAAATTAGGGTTTGGTGGAATTGGGGATAATGTTTAGCTGTCTTCATTGGGATCATTATTATGATATTAATTACGGTTAATGACTCATCACTTAGTGACTAGGTGGTTTATTTAAGGTTGCTTTTTTTTTTTTTTTTTTTTAAGGTTGCTTTTGGTAGGAGAATATATGGAAACGACAATCTGGGTATAGTGGAAGCTGAATTAATAAAGACCGTCTGATAAATCAAATACTAATATTTAATTTAAGGTATAAGTATACTTTTATTAAAATAATAATCCGTTACTCCCATAAAATATGGGATTATTATCGATAATAGGTAAAATATAATAATTAAGTAATTAAAAAATATATTAATAAAAATAATTATAGATTAAAATTGAGATAACTAAATAATTTAATTAAAATTAAAAAAAATATAAAATTTAAAATTTAAAATATGATTAAAGTGTATAATCAAAGAAAAAAGGATAAATTATATGGGACAAAGAAATATATAAATACTTTTATGTCTCAATACAATAATTTTATTTATTAATACAAAATAATAATTTTTTTATATAAATAATTATATCATTGTAACATTAATACCATAATTTTTATAAATATCATTACTTCTTTCTACGTTTGGGGATTGGATTCATCCGATTTCTCCCCCCGAACATCAAATCAAACACTTATTTTTTATTTTTTATATTATATTAGAAATTAATTTTACATTCAAAAATCACATCAACATCTATTTATATCACATCATACAACTATTCAAATTCAAAATTTTTATTATTTAAATCCCAACTCAAAATTCAAAACCTCCTCCAAACAAACACACCCTAATATATTCCTATAAATAAACAAGTTTTTCTACCTATGCATTTTATCAATTACTATCAATATTCTTTAATTTTAGTGTCCAAAACAATAAACTATTGTATTGTATGTAATAATACTTTATTTTGATTAATGTTTGTTGGATTTTTTATTATTAAATATAGATAATTTTAAAAATACTTTTGAAAAATTATAATTTTATTTGGATAATTTTTTTAAAAAAAAAATATTTAAAATAAAATAATACTATATTTTTATTAGTAAACATGAAAATAAATTTTTAATTGAATATTATACAAAAATAAATAGAATAAATTCGTATATTTGAAGATAAAAACTTTAATGAATAATACAAAATTCGCTCCTAAAAAAAATGAATAATACAAATATATTTATAGTATTTAAAAAAATTCAAATATGGGTTAATAGAGCATAAATAAGGGCAGAGCAACTAATTAATTTTTTTTTTGGGACTACAAAGAAACCGTAAATAAGCCCAAAATGGTGAAAGTTAAAAGGCCCAATAATAATATAATCTCAATAAATTTAAGTCTAATCTCAACTCCCACATTGCTCCTCACAACACGGCTTCGCTTCTTTATCTATCGCGCAGCAACAATGGAGTTCGTCCCTTCGGGGACATCCGATAAAATTGGAACGATACAGAGAAGATTAGCATGGCCCCTGCGCAAGGATGACACGCATAAATCGAGAAATGGTCCAAATTTTTTTCTGTCTTTTTTTTTTTTTTTTTTTTAAACCTAAGGTTCGTTCGTAAGAGGTGTTGCTTTTGATCGTGTTAGGGTTTATTCGTTTCTGTAATTTTTTTGTTTCGATCTGTATAAAGTTAGGGAGCGATAGCTTTGAGAATCATGTAGAACTACTTAGGGTTTCTGGTTTTTTCTTTTCCAATTTGTCTGCTAACTGAGTTTGATAATCATTCATTCATGGATTGGAGTATTCTTCGATTCATTCTAGCATTACTTTTGTTTGTATTTATTATTTCAACTTCACTATCTTTCAAATTCGATTTCAACTTCTAATAATTTTCTGGAATAGGATGGAGCTTCTGGCATTTTGGACGTGATCTGCAATTTTTTTTCCACATATATATATATATTGTTCATTGAATTGAATTGAAAGCATCCAAGTTTGTGACTGCTGGATTGGAATGGTTCTTATCTTATGCATTTTTTTGTGATTGAAATTTGAAACTGCCTTTGCCTTCACACAAAATTTGTTCATCTGGCAATATGGAGTAATTAGTTTACACAATATCTTTGCTTTTATGCTGACGAATTTTGAGGCAAAATATTGTGTTGTGTTCTTTCTGGTATAGTTGTCTGCCTAATCATTTTTCATGGTAAAATGTTGGGTAATTCATAATGTGAAATTTCGAAGGCGATCATAGAAGAATAAATATCTGTTAATAGTTGCATTCGTAATGTGTCGAGTCTTTATTTTTTTTGTGTGTGTTTTTTTCGATCTTTAAAATGTCTTAACTTAATTGAATGCCGAGAAATATTCTATCTACGCAGGTCTCATGATGGGATGCTTGGGATCGAAAGGGTGATTGATCATTATCTTTCATTATACAAAAATTTTGAAAATTTTGTGAATAAGTAATGTATTTAATTTGATGTTCAGATAAAATTATGATTTTTTTTTCCTTTTGGAAAATTATAGTTTATAGTGTCGAAAATTTTGAAATTGTAGAGGATTGGATAGTCTCAATTTGGCTTAGTAATACTTAGTTTAAATATACTTTAAACATTTAACCTGTCGCAGATGGCGAAGCTGATATGAGAAGAAACTCAATTGCCTATTCTAAATAAGATGCATCGATTGGTATTTCATTAAATTTGACTGTTCATGGCGTGGGAACTCTTCACAACGGCAGTCCTTTTTATTTTATTACCTAAAACATAGACATTGTGGTCGATAATGAGATATTGTTGCCTATGGTTTGAAACACTACTTGTTCTTGCATTTTCCTCGACAACAATAGAGGATATATTGTGGCACGGCTTACCCCCGGCACGTGACAAGTGTTTAACGGCGACTTTTATTTCTTAAGTCACAAAGTCCAATTGTAATCAAACTTTCTGGCCTTTTTTTCCATAGAATATTACTTTAAATCTAAATCATAATCGATTATATTTAAATAAGTTTTACAATATATTCATATAATCTGCTTATAAATATAAATGAGAAAATACTATTCCTACATTTTATTTTATTATCCAAATATTATTATTGTTTTAGTAATAGTCATACAAAAATATTTTATATTTTAAATTTTAAAATGTATATGTATTATCTACTTAAAAAATACATATATAAATGTGTCAGAAAACGACAAAAGAGACGGCCGCCTGCGCCGTTGGGTACAAATACGATACATACACGCATTTATACGTATACGTATATATGTATATGTATATATGAATAATGGTTGAAACTTGAAAGCAGCCTTTGCTTCAATTGTAAATTAAGTTCTCTCTTAAATGCGCCAAATTCTCATTTGATGATCGATTATAGGTTGTGACCTTCACTTTCAAGCATTGTTCGGCACACCTCGAGACTTTTCGGAGGCAAATCCATTACAGATTCGAGCCAAGTATAGCTTTAATTTACTTATTTTTTGCGATTTTTTGTTCTTTTTAAGTTTTGATTTGTATTCGTTTCTATTCGAACTAATTTGGCGTTTGCTCGTCGTGATTTCTGCCTATTTCGCTGGGGAACGGCGTCCAATTTCGTGCGTTGTATGAGTTTTGACTGGAATCTTGTTTTGTTCTAGATTGTGGATTGACGAAGATACCCAAAATTAGGGATTTAACAAGTTTGATTTGGATTGTATTTTTTAGAAAATGGAGACAAGTGAGTTGAATTTTCTACCCAACCTAAAAATTTGGTAGAACCTACGTTTAATTCGTCGATAGTTCCTATTCTTCGAGCTGCAAGATCCCCAAACCTCGCCAAACAATAAAGTTATCCTGTAAGAGGTTCTGGTTGAATTTTGTGCATTTTAAAGTTTTTTATAAGCTAGATTTTAGGAGTTAGACGTCTTGAATTATTGAGTACAGTATGAGAACATGGATCAGCTGTATTTTGGCACCAGATTTAGGAGTTAGGAATCTTGAATTACTCAGTAGAATGAACACTTGGATAAGTTGTATTTTAGCATAAATGATTACAGAAATGAATTCGAAAATTAGCCTATGTTTTAGGTTTTTCATAAGTCATAACTATTGGTAAAACACGGGTGTGACTACATCACTGATCGGCTATTTTATTGCATTAGTTTTGAAATAAGATTACAAATTTTCAGTTGATGAAGATTCAAGGCGACGTGATAGCAATCATGTGATATTTGATTTACCATCCCTATTTCGAACAGATGTCTTCAGTTTTACTCAATTGAATAAATATGAATGCTAGTTTTCAATGTTGAAGATGGAAAGTTCATATTTCTTATATTTCTCAATCAAACTCTGTTTGAATTGTTCATATCGCCTATGCAATGAGTTCGTTCAAGAGTTCATTTGCAGAGCAACTTTCTTGATAAAACCTGACGATAGAATCTGTTAATATTGTCAAACAGGTATCCAAAGGTGATCGTGGAAGGGAGCGTAATGCCATAAAATGACCTCCCGAACAGTGCCAATAGATAAGAGTAACGAACTTTTGATCCAACTTTTGTTGCTTAATTTAATAAGTTAATGTTACACTTTAATGTATCTTTGCGGTGCTTAACTGATTGATGATATTTTTATTTCGGTCTGCTGTGTTTTACCTCTTGGATGTGATAAAAAATCATATATATCAAATGAATAAATAAATCAATTGAGTGGCTCGTGTAGATTCTGCATCATCTTGTTTAGAGATAAATAATCTTAGAAAGCCCTTCTGTCTTGTTGATACTTTAGGATTGTCCTGTTACTCAAATTTGTTTCATTCCATCAACAATTGACTCTTAATTTTTTATGGATGTGTATGAAAATTGGTGTTGCTCGATAATTGCGATTATCATTCACCAGTTTTTCTCACACATCATTCACAACAGAGAAATGATCTTAGCATCTATCTGGTTATTGGGAATCTTCAGCTGGGAAATTCTCCAATTTCTGTAATACTTGGTTTAGTTTCAAGACAAGTTATTGATATGATGCTAGTTGATATTAGCTCTTGTTTGAAGGCTGCCTGTTTCCTGCTTTGGGGTTTTTTTTTTTTTTTTTCTTTTCCCTTTTTACAATTATTTTCCGAAACCAAAAAATTTATGAAGCATCATTTACTAGTTCTTGTGATAAGACATTTGTCTGAAAAATTACTTGATAAAAAGTGCAAAAGGATGATTTTACATTTGATGTGTTTATTTAATATTTTGTATCGAATTATTAATTTTTTGAGAAAGAATATAGTATATTATATGAGATGTGTGAGTATGCATATATAGTTTTTTTTAGTAATATATATTACATCATCGGAATGATTATATAGTGGAGTAACCCATATGACTAAATATAGTATTAAGAAGAGTTATTTACCATTAGTTTAATCGAACTTTATTTATTCTTGTGTGATCTATTATACATTAGAAGAGGGACTACATACCAAAGTAACACATTTGTCTAATGTGATAGATAAAGAAAGGTGGTTCGCCATTTTTTCACATAAAATTCTTTACTATATCCCTTCCTAAGATCAAGTACTAAGCATATTATGTTTTTTTGACATAGGACAAGCACCCGAAGGTGTGGACAAAGATAAAGGCAGGTATACTCTTATTAAAGATGAAGAATTGGGGTTATACGACAAACCTCTTCCGTGCTTTGGCTGTGGACACGGATGGTTCTCGTAAGTGTACACAAAATTTCCCCATTTTTTTCTTACATTTTCACCGATACAAACATAACCATAGCATCCCTTCCTTTCCTCAGTTTCCTCACAGGCTTCTTGTGCCCGCCTATGTGGTACTACGCTACAATCTTGTACTTTGGAAATCACTATCGTAAAGATCCAAGGGAACGAGCCGGGCTTGCTGCATCTGCAATCGCCGTTAGTATTTTCTTGTTTGATGTTAATCTTGTGCTAGGATCATCTTCGGCTCCTTAATTATGAGACACCTTAATTATGAGACATTTTTTGACCGGCCTTATTCTTTGCTTCGCAGGCTATGGCATTCTCTGTTATATTGTTGATCATCATTCTAATTCGACTTTTCTAGCTTATGCGGCGGCCTCGGTTATTCCATCCATGTCCAGAATGTTCCCAAGCATCAATATAGAGGTACAATCTTACACACATGTTGATTAAAAAAGAAAAAAAAGAAAAAAAAAATTACTCTTAGAGAAAATGGTATTGAGAATTTGAGGGTTCCTTAATGCATATGGAACAAGAATGGTGTTCCATTTGCTCTTTTAGAGGCTACTGGCAGACCCAAAAGAAAATTCAAAAAAAATAATGTGATCAGCCAGACTATCTGTTGTGTGTTATTTGAAAATAAATAAAATAAAAAACATTGGGTTTTTTTTGTACACTTACTACAGGCTACATTGCAATTTAATCCTTTTATGTGTATATTTATGCTTCATTTTCGTGTCTATGTGTATTACTATGCCTACACTAGAGATGGCAATTAGGTAAAGTTTGAAAAATTACAACCGGAAAACGATAGTTACTGTGCTAAATGACAATATACGATATGATGAAAGAAAATACACAAATATATGTCTATACATGTAGAGTTATTTGAAAACATATGTTGTCGGTCAATATCTTATGAATTGACCCCAATCAACATCGTAACTAGTCCCTAACACGGGTTATGGATTTTAAGAATTTAGACCTGGGTGGGTGAGTTACGTGTTTGATTAAAACCCTATCCGAACCATGTGTGGTTGTGGAACTTGTTCCGAACTCACCCATTACTCTCCCATTACTCTACACTAGATGCTGGCCGAATCTTCTAATACACAATCATAACCATACACTCTAAGCTTCGACAACAGAGGTCTGATTGTAATCAATATTTGTAATAAGCAAACATGTAATCAAAATCCTTAAGGTAGTATAACAGAGTCTTAGAGAAGACAACAAGATGATTAAAACTAAATTGCTCGCCACAAAATTGCTGTTACTGCTCATTTAGCTAGTAAATCTTTCAACCACTTTAAGCTCGAAACATAAAGAATACTACAACAAAATTTACCACACCGACGAGGTTACCATGTTCAGTTGAAGCTGCAAAATTCAACACGAACATTAACCTTTGGTGGCCAATCTAACATATTTCCCATCGACAACAAATCTGGAGCTTGAATTTATCTGCAATAGATTAGAGAAAAATAGCCAAACCCCATCATAAACAGCCATAAAGCAGATCCAGGAATTCACTCGGCATAGAAATTGTTTCAAAGTCGAACAAAATCCAATGAATAACAAACCTTCTCATGAAGCATCTCAGACACTACATTCTTCTCTTGTGTGTGACCATCCTCCTTGAGAGATTCCATAACAAGTTTTCTAAGCTCCTTGAATTTCAAAACGCCATCAGCATTCTGCCATACGCGCGAATGAGAATGTTATCAACAATTCGAAAGCCAGCATTTACGCCTAGATACCATCACAGGTTATTCCCTAAAGCTAATACATCCATTAATGGTGACTATCAAGAACCTATTCCAGTAACTATACTGCCTCGAAAGACTTCATTGACAACGTCGATGTAGTTATTAGCTTCAAATAAATTACTATATAGATATAAACAAATATTGTCAGAAGTCAAGAAACTCAAAGAGCGAGTACTGCCAAAAGGACAGTAAATACTTACAGATTTCAAAGCCGAAGAGATAAGTTTCTTCCATTTTATGTTTTTCTTGCCTGAATCCTTGTTAGGAGTGGAATCCAGTTCGGCATTGTGTTTGGCCTTCTTCGGGCCTTTTGTAACATGGATTTGAGCCCCATTACTTCCGACAGGTTCTCCATTTCCCAATTCTGATTTAGTATCGCTTACTGTGTCATGCTTTCTTTTGTTGTTTGGTTCTTTAGCTTTGGTTTCCCCTCCTGAGCCATTATCGGCAGTAGCAGCTTTAGACGATTCCTGCTCTTTAGGTTCCGGAACATTTTCTGTATTGTTTGATTTGTTTCCGTCGCAAGTGTTGGCTTCTGCAGTATCATTTGGCTTCTGATTTACCGCATGAAATGCTCTCGCTTTTGCTCTGTGTTTCTTCCCATCGGCATGAAGGAGTAATGTTTGTTTACTTGTGGCTTTTGTGTTGCATAAACTGCAGAAATATCCAAACATTAGTTTCGATTCATTTAGGAGGCATTTGTTAATCAGAAAAGCTTCTAAAACTAAAATCACCTAAAACCCACAAATGCAGCTATATCGACATTTCCGATAAAAGACTGTTATAATGCTAGCATACTAGCGAATAGACATGGCGACCCCATAATACCAATTGTATCCCAAGAGTTAGGTTTTTTTTTTTTTTTTTTTTTTTTCATTTTTCAAGTTAAATAGCCTTCTCAGATCATGAAGAAAAATACAACATTCGATAACCTATCTATACATATTTAATCTTATTTTTCCAAAATTGACCGAAAGAACAAGACAAGAAACAAACAAATCGGACATGTGGACTGTACATACCTACAGAACCACGGTGGCCGTTCAGATAATCCAACATTAATGTCAAACTCTGGCTTCTGCTTCGAATCGTTTTTGGATTTCGCATTCATTCCATTCGAAGCTTTTGCTTGACCTTTTGGGCCATATTTTTCCTAAAAAATTCAAACATAAAAAAATCTTGCAGATATATAGTGTCGAATTCTTGAAATTGGATAACATTTTCGAGTATCATACCAAATTCTCAAAGATAACAATCAAATTCACAAAACTGATAAGAACAAATTGATGATTATTCTATCCTTCCTCTTCAATATGAACTAGAGTAAATCCCAAACATGAAGTAGCCAACATTTTCCAAAAACCATATCAATTCCTTAAAGATATTAGCTATCATATTCCAAATCGAATTCAAGAAATGAACAAGACTACAAGAACACATTGATGATAAATTATGTCCTTCCTCTTCAATACGAACAACAGTAAATCGAAACAGAACCACAAAATTCATTTCATCGAACCCTAAATTCAACAAGAACAAATCTCGAAGACAACGTAAACTAATAAATTCAAATCATATCCAGATATTAAATCCGAATTCGTACTGAAAGGAAAAACGAAATACCGCTTCAGTAATGCACTGAGTATGGCCTTCAACGGTCTTCTGCCCAAAAACTTCTCCACAGTCGATGCACGATAACTGAAAAGCAAATAAATTAACAAAACCGAGTCACACACAAGCCGCGATCCCCCGAATGCATATTCGCAATCCTAAACCAAGAGGTGAAGAAATGTGCACCTTCGAGGCCGAGCACATTCTGAAATGGTTCGGAAGCTTTGGTTTCTTGAGGTTGTCGCCACAATCCTCGCATTGAAACCAAACCATCTCTTCTCCACCTGTGAAAGCTCTCCAGAGAACTCACCGAATATGGGGGTTTCTCACTTGCTCCTTCGCTTTCACTTTCTTTATTCCGTTTATTATTCCGCTTTTTAGGGTTTATGTGGAATTTGAGAAACGAAGGAAGGGGATTTAATTGATTAATAATGTAGGCCCATTGGCAGTATCATAAAGCCCAAATAAGTTAAACGAATCGAGATGATAAAAAAAGATTAACAAAACAAACATTCAAGAACACTTATGGGAGAAAGAATTAAAATAATTATAAAAAAAAACCTATAAAATTCATTGTGATTTTGAATAATAAAATTTTGAATTGAAACAATTGTTTTCATGTGATATACGTATTGACGTAATATTTTGATCGTTAAAATTAAATTTTACTGTAATAAAATAAATAAAAAAATTAATGTTTAATTTGATATTTTTTAAGATAAAAATAAAATAAAATACTAAAATCAGAGATAAAATTACACGAGTAAACAGACTCATGTTTCTATATATATATATATATATATATACAAAAGAAAAGAAAACTATAGAATGTTTATATTAGTAATGGAGAAGCTTATAGTATGCTACAAAATGCATATACTAAGGCGGTAGTTACAAATATAATAAATATATATATATATATAACATAATTGATAATATATACAAATGTTTTATATAATATGTATTATCAATTATATTTTCATTTTCATATGCTATATATATATATATATAATATTTTTATGGTTCGTTAAAGCAAATGGGTTGAAAAATTTTCAATCAGCACCCTACACTCTATACTAAATACATTTGAATAGAAAGTGCATGAGATAAACATAATTTTTTATGTCGTCCTTTTGCTTAGTGTGTTTATTACTTTCTCTATATCATTTTATCACGTTTGTTTGTTTTATTTTAAAATATTTTTTTTTTAATTTAAAAAAATAATCAATACATTAATATTAAAACATCTAAGTTTTAATTACATTATAATTATCATTACTTTATCCACGTAAAAATAAAAAATTCAAATTTTTTTATATATTTTATTAATTAATAAAATATTATTATTTATTAATTTAATATGAAATCTCTTTTTTTTTTTTTTACGTTCTATTAAAAAATTATTTATTTTTTTTTGGCAAGTTTATTAATCTTAAACATACTTAAAAAAAAATATAAATTAATTTAATTAAACTTCTAACATCTTACATGTAGATCAACTCAAAACTTTTTTATTTCTATATATCTCCTCAATTAACAAATATTTTTATCTACCTTTAAAACTCGTCATTTTTTATAAAACTAATTTATGATAATGATAAATAAATATTTTTTTTATTCATTTGTATTATATAAAATTTTATTGTTTACAAAATGATATTCATATTACATATATTTTATTGAGATATAATTATAAAAATATTTAAAATACCAACAACACTAAGCATATAAAAATAATAAAATATTATCTTAATTTATTATTAATAATTTAATAACATATATTACCTAAAATATCGTATCCTAACAAAAGGCTCCATCATCTGCGGGTGGCGGAGGGAGTATAAAACAAAACATTATCCAAATACCTCGGTCAGGTCACACAAATTAAGAGATAAATAATAACATTAATAAATAAATAAAAAAGAGATAACAAAGTCGCATTTTTAATAAACACGACGATACAAGTTTTCAGGTTGTAACGCGTACGTGAGCGAGTGTTTGTACGCAAATAAATAGTTACATAAATAAATAAATAAATCTGATATTGGAATAATATATAATGTGCGTTAATAAAATATTCCACACGCCAGCAAAAATGCGGTAGGCATCAAAATATAAAATAGTAGTAATAATATTCCTTTGACAAATTAAATAATACTTATCATATATATATATATATAACAGCTCAAAAGGACCCTATATTTTGTAAATTTATGGCAATATCAGAATTTTGAGATTTTTTGGATTTTTTATTTTAATTTTTTTTATAATTTTACAGAATTATGCAGAATTAGATAGAATTACAGTTTGTATTATTTAAATGCGTTTATTTGAGGGATTTATTTGGATTTCCACTGTTCATCCTATTTTTTCTCCCAAAAAATAATATTATGTATTAAATTATTATTCTTTTAATTAATAAAGTATATGTATTATATATTGTGTTAATATATTTATATATTACTATGTTTTTTAGTAGTATTGATAGGAAACTATATCAAAAAATTTAAATGAACAAACTCAAAATATTTTATTAAAAATCATATAAATTGAAATAGTATCTTTTTATTTGAAAATCAAATTAAACAAATCCTATATATATAACATAAATTATAAAATAATATTAAATCAAATATTTATTGAACATATGAGTGTATAAATACTAGAGCTGTCAAAACGGGTTAGTGGGACAGATTAGTCCATATCCCACCTGAACCCGCAAATAAGCGGATTATTTGCAGGTCAATCTGCGGTAGGGCGGATCAAAATTTCATCAGTCCAACTCAACCCACTGGCGAGTGGCGAGCTAAGTGGGCTAGTCCACGAGCTTTTTAAAATTATTAAAATAATATTAATATTATAAATATTTTTGTAATTAATATTTAAAAATAATTTAAAATAGTTTTATTGTAAAATTTAAATAATAAATATTTTAAAATAATAACAAATATAAAAATTCTCAATTCTAAATATTATTACTTCGTGTATTTAAAAAAATTAATAATAAGATTTACTCTATTTTAAAAATAAATCATAATTAATTTTATGAATTCGTAAAATTATAAAATTATAGAATGGAAGACGAACAAAACAAATGATGAAAAATCAAAACAAACAACAGTGACATTGATAATATGAGAAAAACAACGTGCAGACAATATTAATAAATTATTTAAGTTAATGATAATATACGATTTATTTTATTAGTATTAACTTAAAATATTTATTTTATATTGATAATTTATTTAAGCTAATGATAATATAAGATTTATTTTATTAGTATTAACTTAAAATATTTATTTTCATTAGATTAAAAATAATCATATGTTATTTATTAAATAAAGTGTACAAGATGATTTTTATACTTTTTACTTTTGTGCGTTATTTATAAATTAATGATATATTTGTAATTTATATAAAATTAAAATATATTATGATATTGTGAGTACTAATTATTATATTTAATTGGTCGGCGGGCTAATTCATCGTCAACCCGCAGTCCATGCAAGTTGGCCCATTTAGGCCCACGGACTTAAAAAATCACAACTCAATCCTCCTTGAAAGTAAGGACGGAGCGGACCAATCCGACGTGTTCAACCTATTTTGATGGCTTTAGGAAATAGCAATTTATAATGCACATATAACACATACTATTTTATTAGAATGATATTAATATAGTAAATATCAATATATAATCAAACTTATTTTTTAGAAGAGGTTTATTTACTTAGGTATGTTCGTTTATCAAAATTTATCAAATTTCTATTATTTATTAAAAAAAAAAGTTAAAATATCAAACCAAATATTTATTTGTTTTTTTTTTATATTAAAAAATAAATTTTTATATTTAAAAGATTATATCAATATCTATTTATATTATATGATAATATACATTATTTTAATTTAAAATTTTTATTATTTAAATCGCAAATCAAAATCCAAATCCAAACAAACACACCTTAGTGTCTTTTGTTAAAGAGATTTTTTATGATTTTTTTTTTTTAATATACAACGATTGTTTATGCTTTTACACATTATACAAAATTTATATTAATATAAATAATGATCTGCTTAATCATATTTATGATTTCTCTCTTCTTCTTCTTTCTTTCTTTTTTTTTTTTTTTTTTACTTTATAGATCTGTTTATAAGTAAAGGTAAATTGTAACACTATATTGTATTACAACGAAAATATACAAAATATTCCGTATTATATTTATTACATGAAATACTTTTGTGTTAAATTAAAATTAGTGCAAAATCATCTTTAGTCCAAAGACATGTTTGCTTGTAAATATAAACTTAATCATTAATTTTATACAAATAAAAGAGATAAATTATGTTAAATACTTTTTTTTTAGTAAAATAAATAAATAAATGATCACAATTTCATTTTATATGTATATTTTTTATAAAGATCATAAAACCTATAAAACGAAAGGACTGAATAATTGTTTCTTTATTTATTTTATTCAAACAAAAATATTTAATATATTTTATATCTTTTATTATATAGAATTAATTTTCGACTAAGTGTGCATTTTATCCCAATTTTAATTCAACATAAATGAGTTCTACGCAATAAATAAAATATGAAATATTTTACGCACTTTTTTACTAAAATACAATAAAATGTTATATAATTTACTCGTACTTAAATTAGCATTATTATCATAATTTATTGTAAAAATGTATTTTAAAGCTAATATCTAAATGGATATGGCTTCCTAAAGAAAATGAGACAAATTTGAACATGTAAAAGAAAACTCATACAATGATATTTTCATCTAAGCAAAATATTAGATGCAGCTTGGAGGTTGATTCGTGAAGTTGAGGTACTTTTCAAGCCTTTTTATTTATGTATTTATTATTTATTTATTTATTTATTTCTTTTTTAGTTCTATATATATCTTATCTTTTTTTCACATATTTTTTCAACCCAAAATAACTTATTCATCGAAGATCCAACATCTCGACCATAAGACGATCGTCAACTATCGGCGAAAACCCCCGAAATTTCACCGGCTGCTCAACAGGTGATTATGATTTTGCAATCAATTGTAAGGTTTGAAAATTTGTCCATCGATTTCGGATTGTCAATTCCTTAACCACAATTCAAAATATTGATTGGGTCAGTGTTCAAAATGTCAATTTTTTGAATCGCCAAATTTACCTTGTTTTTCTTTACTTTCGGGACGTAATGTATAAAGCAATCTTGATAGCCAATGTAATTAAATGTTAAAAAGTAAAATCATTAGGTATAAATAATATGACTTCAAGCTTTTTGGCAAACACTGTTGTATTTGCTTTTTTTGGCATCTAAAAATTTCTCATATCAAACAATTTTTAAAATGAAATAAGAGGTCTTGATATTTTTTAAAAATTGGTTTAGTTTCTTTTACTATGCACAATTCATTATTAAAAAACATATTTTCAATATAAAAAAAGTTTCAAATTTCATCGCTAAATTTGATAATATGAATGAATTTTATTTACCACATATGATTCGTGTGACTGGTCTATCGGGCTTAGTTTGCAAAATATTAGATTCGACTGGAGGTTTACTCAATGCTCACTTTAAAATAATGCAAAAATAATTATCTTTATTTTTTTTAATAAAAATAACGTTGTCATAATAAAATAGAAGTATATGTAAGAAAATAAGTTGGTTTTGAAATGATTTATTTGTATCAGAACAATTCAAAATAAAAAAATACTATATATTTTGTGAGTGAACAATATAAAACATTATTATATAACAGTGAACAATGGATGGTAATAGGGGTAAAATAGTAAATTTAGACCAGAAAAGGCAGCTAAATAATCACGAACTGTCGTGTTTAGTGTAAAGTGCTGTATAGTAATCAGTAGCATATATAACCTTAATCTCTCCTTCTCTCTGTCCTCCTGTTTGTTTATGTTTGGGACTCCACTCTCTTTCCACATATATATAAATACGTACATTTGTGTGTATATATATATATATTTTAGCTTCTCAAAAAAAAAAAAAAAGTTAGATAAAATATAGTGAGTACGGCGGGGCCGAATTCGTCGGGGTGAAAACACAAAGAAAAATCTTCAAATTCTCCAAGAAGACCCAAATACGAACAAAAAATTCAACCCCACTTTCCCAAGAATCGTCAGTAAGTGCTTAAAAGATTGTGCTCGCGGGTGTTTTGAATTGGGGGTTTTGGTGGATTTGCCAGCAGAAAAAGGGTTGGGTTGTTGGCAGGAGAATCTGCGGAGCTAATCATCGTTGCTGGAGGGAAAAAGGGATTTATTATTTCATTTCTTGCGGCGGCGGCGGGGAAATTCTCCGGAGGTCGATCTGGGTTTGCCGGTCAGCTCCGACTCGTTTTGCGTTGATGAGCTGAAAGAGGGGGTGAGAGATCGAGTTTTTTGTCCTGCTCAGTTATGGTGAGTTTTTGATCCCTTCAACTAGTCTTCCGCTGCCGTGTTTGGTTTGGACTTGCTTTGATTTTGTTTTGACTTTGGATTTGGTCAGTTTGTTTCAATTCGGATTGCGTATGCTATTTTGGGTTAATTCTGTTTTTCTTTTTGTTCTTTAGAGGAGTTGGGATTTATCTGCAGTTGTGAATATAATTGGAAGGAAAATTCGATGTACTAATTTTGTTCATTCTTTGAAACTGGATTTGCCGTATTTTGTTGGTAGAAATGATAAAAAGCTGCTGAAATCATGTTCACTGAAAATATAAGATTGAGAATTGTAATATGGTTGCCTCTTTCATTTGTTAAGCTTTGATAGTGCTCTTGTTAATGACTGACTGCTCGAAGGCTTCGAATATGCTTACTTCTTTACCATCTTATTGATACAAGTTCATTTTTCTGCGGTGACGAGACCTTAGTAGTTGTTAGGAGACACTTATTTCATTTTTTTTGTAGATATCGTATTCGCTAATTGACTGAAGGTTGTAAAGGATTTTTAGTAGATATCGTGGACGATATTGAGATTATCTTTGATGGTAGCTGTAAAATGCCTCTCTTCTTCATTTCCTAAAGTTTTATGTATAAATGTATTCGAAGATTATTTCTATGTGATCATAATGTGGAAGAAGAATTGGCTAAGCAGTTCAAATGTTTTGTTATGAGGAGCTGTATTGTTGCACAGTTTTTGAGCAAACATTAAACTAGCCATATTTTGCTACGAATATGAGATTAGTGTGAATTGTGCAATCGCGTGTCTATCCTAATTGCTGTTCTGGTCTAAAAGATATGATGCTTTTGGAATATTGTTTGTGAATTATAAATTTTGATTATACCGGCATCGCTCTAGAAGTACTTTTCCTACTAAAATTTTATTTGCTTAGTTTTACTCGCGGGGTTTCTTTAATACCCTTGATCCATCGAATATTGGATCATAATAGTAGACTTGCTTTACGTGGGTGGTGGGTGTCAAGTTGGTGGATCTACCACCAGTAATTAATGTTTGGTTTCACGGAACATACTAAATTTAACATATGAAATAAATTTTTTCGTTATCTTAAGTTGATCTTGACTAGTGATTGCCTTACCGAGTATAGAAGAATTAAATTGGAGCTTCTTGTTGATTTCCATTAATAATATTTGATTAAGGTTATGAAATGCAAACTGTGCTATCAAGTAAGAAAATGCATATATTCCGAATACACAATAGTTAAAATATAGTACTTAAAGTATGATCATACCAACGCAATTATGACTTGGAGACTATATCAACTTAAAAATGAAATACCGATAGATGATTTCAAGTAGCTAGAGTTGCAGACATGCAGAAACAAACAGACAACAAGCAGAAACAGATGGAAGGTAGGCGACGTGCTAATTTAACCAAAATATTAGACAATGAGCAGTACGATATACTATAGTAGTATTCTGAAATGAGATCCCAATCTAATGTTGTCTTTTTAAAACCCATTCGTTCAATAACTCGAACAGTAAATCGGTGTGATAAAGAAATGTGTAGTCTAGGGTTTGTTTCTTTAAGGTCTAGTTTTGGTCTCAATTTTTCCCTCAAAACCATCAACTTAAACACTTACTTTTCATTTAATATATTATACAAAATAATCATTGTCTTTCAAAACATCACATTATACATTAATTTGATTCAAAATCTTATTATTCATTTATTCTCAAACTCCAGGCCCAAATTCAAATGTTAAAGAAACACAACCCTAGAGTTTTAGTAGTACATTTTGATAATTATTCTCTAATTTGATGTTATAGTCTTACTTTAATATAAATTACTAGCTTGAAAAGTATGTTTCATATGTTGAAGGATTTGAATGCCCAAACTTACTTTAAACTGTAAGTGAGTAGCGAGTTGGATCAAAATGTAGATAACAATCATTTGGATCAAAATCAATAACTAACTACGTAACATTGTAGAACCTATAGGTATCTATGATAGCCATACATGAAGAAATCAGAATCATGAGTGTCAACTTATTCTAAATTTTAAAGGTATTATTGTATATCTGTTTATGTTTTTTGGAGGATTAAATATATAAATAATGCACCAGAATGCATCTACTTAAGTTTTTTGTTGAGATTAATGGAATGTCCTATACCTTAACTGTCCCATCATGAGAAAGTCTTTTTACATGCTTTATGAAAAAGAATACCATCTCCACGCGAGGGGATGCATTGGAGGATTTAATATGTAAATGAACATATATTAAAATATTCTTATATTAAAATATTCTATCTTCCCTGTCAACTAGCTTATGAGTATTATGTGAGATAGTCTTTGTACAATACTAATTTCTCCAACACAGCATAACTGATTGTATTAGCCAAAGTTGACACATCATTGATCATAGTAATCAAACATTTCTTTCTGTGGATTTCCTATTAATTGAATTCTCTGAGCACAAAGCAGAGTGATCTTACAAATGGATACACTATAATTATAATAAACAAGATGTAAATCATGCTAATCATAAGAAGTCTTCGGCATAAATAACTTATAACCCAAATAGACATTTCCTCTTGTACATGGACTCCAAATATAGGAGATTACCTACTTTAGTGTTTGTGTTGATAAAGAGACTTCTTTCGCAACATGATTACTCAATACACCTAGGTACATTCATCCAGTTAGTTATGATAAAGATTATGGAGATATTTGTGGGAGAGTACTTGTAATGGGACTTTTCCTATCTATGGAAGGGTATTTTGGGGTGCTTTTACGTGGTCTTTTAGCAGTATTTATATTTTAGTATGAGAAATGGAACATGAAAACCTTGCGCACGTGGCAACTAGTTCTTCCTTAATCTTCAATTACATAATGACCATTCTATGCGATAACTTGCTCCAGATGGATGAGAAGTTTCTTTTGACTGTTTTGCAGGCATCA
The DNA here is from genome assembly GCF_009805555.1 of Andrographis paniculata. Taxonomy (NCBI): domain Eukaryota; kingdom Viridiplantae; phylum Streptophyta; class Magnoliopsida; order Lamiales; family Acanthaceae; genus Andrographis; species Andrographis paniculata. Next base: position 495,966 of record NW_026137605.1, read on the forward strand.
CCAGTTAACATTATAGTTGGTTCACATGTGTGGGTTGAGGATCCAGCTTTGGCATGGATTGATGGGCAAGTCAACCGTATAGATGGTCAAAATGTTCATGTTCAAACCACCAATGGAAAAAAGGTGAATGCCTGGAAGTAACGCAGTTTTTACTGGTCACGTTGATGTGATACTTGTAATTACCAAATTGTTGTGAAGATAGTTTAGAAATATTATGTTTCAGCTTTTTTAAATGTTCAGATTTTTCAGGAATGTTCATCTGTTTTGCATTTTGTTTTCTTGAGTGATCCTATTCACAAATATTCATTCCTGTATCCTATAGTACTTGACCTTCTCGGTTCACCTGACAAGAATCATGTTACTATCTCTAACATGGGGGTTTCAGAGCTTATCTGAATATATCCGGTTAAAACACTTCCATGAATATCTTACATTTTATTTTTCAACGAAAAGTGAGTGATAAATATGACCTTGGGAGAGGCCAAGTCATGTAACTCTTATTTCAAGTCTTACTTTTTCTTGCTAATTTAGATCGGGTTTTGCACTTATTTTTAACATCCAATATAATCACAAACTTGTTATGCCAATTTCTGTTATTCCAACTTAAAAAATCGGACAAACAGTTTGGCAATCTCTTGCAACAAAAAATGTTAAAGTTAATCTGAACTAATGGAATTTGAAAATATTTCATTTCTTGGATACTCATGGCATCATGTAAATAGCTTAATATGCTAATGCTATATACTTTCCTGCAGTTTATGGCTGTGAAATGGTTTTTGTTATTTCAAATTGTATTACAATATGAACAATGACATCTATGGAAGTTTATGAAAATAGTAAACCAGTCTTGAGAAACCCAGAGTTGCACTTCATAATGACTTTTTACGCTATTGGTAAAATAATTGGGATGCCATTATTATCCCGTTCTTTGGTTTTCTTGCGTGTATTCACGCGAAGGTTTTCTTTGTCTTTTCATTCAAGTTCTATTACGAAGCTAATTTCAATGGGAATCATTAATATGGTTACATTATGTACCATAATTTTTAACCAAAATGGTGTTATGTATGCTGCTTGACATCTTTATTGGCAACTGTTATTTTGATGTCAACTGTTATTTTTACTTCATTATATGTGGACTGCATTTGGCTCACTTCAACTGTGTTCCATATTAAATTTGAATTTTCCATGTATTATATGCCTTTTGCTTTGCAGGTTGTCGCAGATATCTCAAAAGTGTTTCCAAAGGATACCGAAGCACCACCTGGGGGTGTTGATGATATGACCAAGCTTTCATATTTACATGAACCTGGAGTTCTGCAAAATTTGGCTACGAGATATGAACTTAATGAAATTTATGTAAGCATTTTGATTTTGCCCTGATAATTGATCTGTAATCCACTTGCTTCCAGTAAACCTCATTAGAATTGTTTCTTTTTATTTTCCATCCTTTCTTAGGACAAATAACAAGTACTTCTTCTAACTTATCACATGACATTTTTCTCAGACATATACTGGAAATATTCTGATTGCGGTAAACCCTTTTCAAAAAATACCACATCTATATGATTCTCACATGATGGAGCAATACAAAGGGGCAGCACTTGGAGAGCTTAGTCCTCATGTTTTTGCAATTGGTGATGTGGCTTACAGGTGATATTTGATAGGATATTTTCATTATGATGTATGTTCGGAGGATCTCTTGGTTGGCTGTGCAAGGCAACATAGTGACTTGTTCATCCATGATGCATCTTGTTGTCAGGGCAATGATTAATGAAGGAAAGAGCAACTCCATATTGGTCAGTGGAGAAAGTGGTGCTGGTAAAACTGAAACAACAAAAATGTTGATGAGATATCTTGCATACTTGGGTGGGCGGTCTGGAGTAGAAGGACGGACTGTTGAACAACAAGTTCTAGAAGTAAGTAGAAATTTACATTTCCTCTATACAAAATAAATCTCAAATCAAACTATAATGTTTGCCTCCACTTTTGTCTCACTGCTTGTATTTGTGTTGTAAATTACAGTCAAATCCAGTTCTTGAAGCATTTGGTAATGCCAAAACTGTCAGGAATAACAACTCTAGGTGAGTGTTAACCTATCTTTAGTTAAGGATATTGTAAGGTTCATGTCTAATTTGATTATTTGTGTTCAACTCATTTTAGTAGTTAAGAGTTAAATGCGGTTGAATATTAATTAATGGTTTTGCTGGTGTTGCATATATGCAGTCGATTTGGTAAATTTGTTGAAATCCAATTTGACAAGAGTGGGAGGATATCTGGAGCAGCTGTTAGAACATATTTGCTGGAGAGATCTCGTGTTTGTCAAATTTCAAATCCCGAAAGGAACTACCATTGCTTTTATCTTCTATGTGCAGCACCGCCTGAGGTAAGTTGCATTTCTCTTGTAGTTTAGTTCCTGACTGTTTTTATAGATTTTGCATCATGTTCATGTTAGCAGTTTTGTTAATGCTTTAGGACAATTTATAATGTCTTCATTCTTCAGGAAAGAGAAAGGTACAAACTTGGTCAGCCAGATTCATTTCATTATCTCAACCAGTCCAAGTGTTACGAACTTGATGGAGTAAGTGATGCTGAGGAATACCTTGCAACCAGAAGAGCTATGGATATAGTTGGAATCAGTGAAGAAGAACAGGTCAGCCTATACCTGAAGACACCCTGAAATGTGCTTGTTTGTAAAACTTGCTCTATTTTTCTATGTGCATAATTTTATTCATCATGATGTACATTTCTGTAGGAGGCAATATTTAGGGTGGTTGCAGCAGTTCTGCATCTTGGTAATATTAATTTTGCCAAGGGCAAGGAGATTGATTCTTCTGTGATTAAGGATGAGAAGTCTATGTTTCATCTAAATACAACCGCCGAATTACTGAGGTCAGGCTTTTGTCCTTGTTGTTTGTACTTCGAATAAAATTGCTAATGGTGTTAGTGAGAAATTGTTGTGATGGATATAATTCAATAGTTGTGATCCCAAGAGCTTGGAAGATGCATTGATCAAGCGTGTGATGGTGACACCTGAAGAAGTCATTACAAGGACTCTTGATCCAGAAGCTGCCTTGGGTAGCAGGGATGCCTTGGCAAAGACTGTATATTCTCGGCTGTTTGATTGGTACAATATTGGTGCTTCAGATATATATATATATATATTCATTCAAGTGTATAGCAGTAATTGAATAATCATTTTGTCCTTTAACTTGTTCTCTCTACTGCTTTCAGGATTGTAGAAAAAATAAATATCTCCATCGGACAGGATCCTAACTCAAAAGCGATAATAGGTGTTCTTGACATATACGGGTTTGAAAGCTTTAAGCAGAACAGGCAAGCTTCCTTACCTTGATATCTCATTAGCAATAATAGGGAGATATATTATTAATTCTCCTGACATTTTTTTTCATGTTGGCAGCTTTGAGCAGTTCTGTATCAATTTCACTAATGAAAAATTGCAGCAACACTTTAATCAGGTCTTTCTTTTTTGTTAAACTTAAATTATGTCAGTTCCATACTTGAACTGCTTATATGAGATTTGTGTTCCGTTTTCAGCATGTCTTTAAGATGGAACAAGAAGACTATGAAAAAGAAGAGATAGACTGGAGCTACATAGAGTTTGTTGATAACCAAGATGTTCTTGATTTAATTGAGAAGGTTTTGAGACCCTTGATTTAATGCTTTGCTGATTTTGTGTTTTTTAGTCCAACCAATTATTCATATGAATATATTTTCACCATTTTAGCATGGATGTTTAAATTTTAATATTTTCAATATTTATTTATTTATGGTCACTGCACATAGGAAACCTGATAATTACTTATTTGATATATGTTCTTTTTCTCGTTTTTTATTTCCCCAGAAACCAGGAGGGATAATTGCACTGCTGGATGAGGCTTGGTATGAAGTTTTTATATTCTCTGATCCTAATACTTTCTTATCTCTGTAATTCATTGAAAGATTATGGATTTCTCAATATTGCTCCATCTTTATTAGAGGTGGCTGCTTATGTGCAACCACTGCTGCTTTTTTTTTTTTTTTTCACTTCTGATGGCATGTACTCAACATTAATACTGTTTTGTGGCAGTATGTTTCCTAAATCTACCCATGAGACATTTGCTCAGAAGTTGTATCAAACCTTTGCAAAACATAAGCGTTTTATAAAGCCCAAGCTCTCGCGCACCAATTTCACGATATCCCACTATGCGGGGGAGGTAATAACGTGTTGATCGTGAAATATTGTATGTGCTGCGCACCTGTGGAAACATAATGTAACCATATTCATTAATTGTAGGTAACATACATGGCAGATCTGTTCTTGGATAAGAACAAAGATTATGTGGTGGCTGAGCATCAAGATTTGTTAACGGCTTCAAAGTGCTCGTTTGTGGCTGGTTTGTTTCCTCCTCTTCCAGAAGAATCATCAAAAAGTTCCAAATTTTCTTCAATCGGAACCCGCTTTAAGGTCTCTCTGATATCTTCCAGTTTAGTAAAAGTTTTTTATCAATGCCAATGTTAAATTACTAAAGCTTGCTATATCATCCGGTCATAGTGAGCCTTTTACACCCGTCTCTGATAACTAGAATATTCTTTCAAATTGCATTTATATGTTAAACTATCTGGTTTAGTGTAAAATAAGAAGTTCAAATTTATTTCCAACAGTGTTGAATATCCATTCTCTAATAATCAGTTAAATACATGAGGGAATACTGGAAGTTTGAAGACCTAATTTGGTGATAGATGTTCTTAGTAGTGTTCTATTGCAATGTTACAATGAGGTGCCATTCGAAAAATATTCATCCATGTTGGGTTAGAACTCCGAGCCCTATAAACTTCTGCTGGTTTATGGGTATATTCATTTTTGAGTTCTTGTGCTGCATTTTCCGTTTTTGTTTTTGTAAAACCTAAAAAGCATACATCGTATGAGGTTGTATTGTTTTTGGAGTGTGATTTTACTGTTACTTTCCATGTTCCATATGAATTAGGAGAGGCAATAATACATATTACACTATAATCATGACATAACAATAAGCTAATATGGATACATTATATTATTTATCTGTAGGAATAATTAATAACCAGACAACTATCCATTGGTCTTAAATGTACAGGCCAAAATACTTATTTTGCAGTTCATAAGTTGCTCTATGTATCCAAGAAAAGTGAATAGTTTGATTTCTGATTGTTGGTGCTTATAGAAACTTAATTTTATGCAAAAATATTATTGGTGATATTTTCGAATACGCAGGAGTGTGTAAGTGGTATTTTACTTATATTAAGAACTGTTGTGTTAAAGAGATCTATATTTATATCCTTGCAGCAACAATTACAGTCTCTAATGGAGACACTAAGTTCAACGGAACCTCACTACATCAGATGTGTAAAACCAAACAATGTTCTTAAGCCTGCAATCTTTGAGAATATCAATGTAATCCAGCAGTTGCGATGTGGTGTAAGTATTATGTACAAGATGTGTTGGTCATTTTTTTTGGCATCAGAGTTGATTTCTCAGCTTAAGACCTCTACCTCTTATGGTAAATTAACTTGAATTTTTACTAATGATTATACAGGGTGTCCTCGAAGCTATCAGAATCAGCTGTGCTGGATACCCTACAAGACGTACATTTGATGAATTTCTTCTTCGATTTGGTGTTCTTGCTCCTGAAGTATTGGATGGGAGGTAAATATTTTTGGCTTCTTGAAACTGATTCCTATAACTTACATATTTGAGCCTACCTTGTGTCATCCAACACACTGCATATTTTCATTTTGTTTATTCATAATTTTATACCATATATCCTTTTTGCAGCTATGACGACAAAGTTGCATGTCAAGTGATTTTGGACAAAATGGGATTGAAGGGCTATCAGGTAACTAAAATATGATAATCTGTACTAATATTGGTGTGTGTGTATATATATATATGCACGCACATGTATATATATATTCATTTCCCTATTATACTATGTCACCTCATACTGAAGTTGGGATTCTGTGATAGACAAGAGCATTGATTGTGTGATTCCCTGATGATCAGGCGCATTTCTGGTCATAAATTATGTTGATGTATGATCCGTTCTTTGCATACTCTTTGTTCTGCAGTTAGGTAAAACCAAGGTCTTCCTACGAGCTGGTCAAATGGCTGAGCTAGATGCTAGGAGAGCAGAGGTTCTTGGAAATGCAGCCAGGACCATTCAAAGGCAAATCCGTACCTACATTGCTAGGAAGGATTTTCTGTTATTGCGCCAAGCTGCTATCCAATTGCAATCATGCTGGCGAGGTAACTCAGTCTTTTTAGTAAAGTTTATTCATCTCTAAGTTGATTTTTCATACTAATCAAGAAGACTATATGCAAAGGAAGGCGTATGCATACTGAGGAAGAAAGCAATCGTATGCTCCAAGATATTGGGTGCCATTATATTTCTGTGAAATAATATGCTCTTCAGTATATGAAAATAATTGCGTGTCTAAAAACATTTAGCTGATTTCTCATCATCTCAAATTGGTGATGTGTCAACTTTAAATGACCTCTCCAAGTTGATTTTTTTTTTTTTTTCCTTTTCCCTTCCCCTGGAAATTGGAATTTGCATTATAATATAACTTCTTCCTTTCTATGTAGCTCTGTCTGCTTGCAAACTTTATGAGCAATTGCGACGTGAAGCTGCTGCTATTATGATTCAAAAGAACTTCAGATGCCACACCGCTCGAGAATCCTATGTGACCTTGAAGGATTCGGCTATTGCGTTGCAAACTGGAATGCGGGCAATGAAAGCTCGGGATGAATTCAGATTCAGGAAGCAAACTAAGGCTTCCATTAAAATTCAGGTCTGTTTTTTAGGCTCTACTGCTTTAATTCGACAGATGAGAGTTTAAGCAGTTAACATTGTACCGACTAATGGATACATTATTTTATTGTTGGCATGCAGGCCCGTCAGCGCTGTCACAGAGATTACACTTACTATCGCAGTCTTCAAAAGGCTGCTATTACTACCCAATGTGCTTGGAGGCAACGTGTTGCTCGGAGAGAACTTCGAAAGCTCAGAATGGTTCTGACCTATGCTTAAGCCTTTTCATTTTTGTAGCTGGTTCCTTCTGAACTTTCTATAAGCATCTTTGTTACTTGGTTCAGGCTGCAAGAGAAACAGGAGCCCTTAAAGAAGCCAAAGACAAGCTGGAAAAGAAGGTGGAGGAGCTCACATGGCGTTTGCAGTTTGAGAAACGTCTAAGGGTAATTATTTCGACTGACTTTGTGACTCGTGTTTTTTTTATATACCCAATAGAATCACACCCTTTTATTTTGCTTCTTGATGTAGACTGAGTTGGAGGAAACAAAAACACAAGAAATTGCAAAGTTACAGGAGGCATTGCATTCAATGCAAACACAATTGGAAGATGCAAATGCTAGAGTGATAAAAGAACAAGAAGCAGCGCGCAAGGCAATTGAAGAAGCACCTCCTGTCATCAAAGAAACCCCGGTTATGGTTCAAGATACAGCAAAGATTGATGCATTGACATCAGAGGTAGAAAGTCTAAAGGTAAGAACTCATATTGAAATAAGAGTTTCTTGAAAATTGAAGTCACCACTACAGTGTATATATATATATATTGTCGACACATTTATTTGTGTACCGAATGATGTATTTTATCAAGGGGATAAATTTCCAGTGTGGTAAAGTGTTTACTCATTTGGTTGAATTCCTTAATAGCAGCCACTGCTGAATCATCCCCTGAAACTTTATATCTGATATTAACTCTCTAGTTAAGTATAACTGGACTGATGGCTTTAAAATTTAGGTCGTTTCTATAAATATAACCCATTTCAGATTGAACACTCAATTGCTGAGTGGATCAACTTCAGATAATATGATAAATTGCCATTTTGCAAAGTATTGAGAAATTTAATTGCTATTCTTCCTTTTCAAAAGTTCCCTCATAAGAAGTCCATTCTTTTATTATTTGCAGGCTTTGCTTCTGTCAGAAAAACAAGATGCAGAAGAGGCTAAAAAGGCTCGCACAGATGCTGAGGCCCGAAACAATGAATTGACCAGAAAACTGGAGGAAGCTGTAGGAAAAGTGGATCAACTTCAAGATTCCACAAGAAGGTATATCCATTGAATCTGTATGAACATTTGGTTTAATCCATTGTCCAAAGGCATTATTCTTTCCTTTTGCTGAATACTTTTCCCTGGAAAGGGTGTCTGTCTAATGGCCGTTTCTGTGTTCATGAAGCTTTCTTGTTGATCTTTAAATTTGTCAGGGAAATATTTTTTTAGTAGTCATAAAATAACTATTTCTGAGATTCTTTATTGGACTTACTTATTTTGCCATGTTTGAAGGATCAACTTACTGCATCCCTACGAATAATTACAATGACAGCAACAAAGTACCTTTTTCTTCGCTTGGTTCATATGTTTTAGTGTGTGATTGTTACTTTCCTAATTGTAGGCTTGAAGAGAAGCTGTCGAACCTCGAGTCTGAGAACCAAGTTCTCCGACAACAGGCTCTTACTATGTCACCTACAGGGAAATCTAGACCTAGAACAACTATTATTCCGGTAATGCTGATACATCATTCGCTTACCTATACTCACTACCATTGCAGATATTCTTATCAGACCTTTCCTTGTAACTTTACAGAGAACTCCAGAGAATGGAAATATTCACAATGGAGAAGTGAAGTCTGCACATGTAAAGCTTTTGTTGTTGAGATTTGGGAATTTAGGAAATGCAGCACGACTCGGTTATGGTTGAATATCATTGTTGCTTATGGTCTGCTTGTTTCAGGATAATGCTCTTGTTGTGGCGAATCCCAAGGAGCCTGAATCGGAGGAAAAGCCCCAGAAATCTCTCAACGAAAAGCAGCAGGTAAATGGGTTCAGCATGTGCATTCAATATTTCAATAATGATCGAGGCCTGGTCTTTATTAGGTTTCATTCTCCTTCAATCTCAAAAGATAACAAGCTCTGATTTTTTCGTTTTTGGCAGGAAAACCAAGATCTCTTGATAAAGTGCATTACTCAAGATCTCGGATTTTCTGGTGGTAAACCTGTTGCTGCTAGTATTATTTACAAAAGCCTTCTACACTGGAGATCTTTTGAGGTTGAGAGGACAAGTGTTTTCGATCGCATAATTCAAACTATAGCATCAGCCATTGAGGTAAAAATGGATAGATGATTGGTATCTTCTATTTCTATTAGCAATCTATAATTAAAACTCAAACTTAAATTCGAAAATGTACGTGGAATGCTTTGGAAAAACTTATTTTGTGAAACTCCATTGAAGGCCCCCGATAACAATGATGTCCTAGCCTATTGGCTATGTAATACTTCCACATTGTTGACACTGCTCCAACACACACTGAAAGCAAGTGGGGCTGCCAGTTTGACCCCACAACGGCGAAGATCATCATCGGCTTCTCTCTTTGGGAGGATGTCGCAAGTATGCTATTGTCCTTCAATGTTATTTTACATTTGTCTTCTGCATGTAATTTTACTTGTTGGTTTTTTAATATGCCTCTAATGTTTAAACACCACTTGTCGAAGGGATTGAGAGCATCTCCCCAGAGTGGTGGGCTAGCATTTCTCAATGGCCGTATGCTCGGTAGACTTGATGATTTACGACAAGTTGAAGCCAAATATCCGGCTTTGTTGTTCAAGCAGCAGCTTACGGCTTTCCTCGAGAAAATATATGGAATGATTAGGGACAATTTGAAGAAAGAGATTTCCCCTGTACTTGGTTTATGTATCCAGGTAAAATCCTGACGACTCGATTTTCCTGATTAGTTTGTCAATGTATATATATATATATGTATATCTCTATCAAGCAGATGCGTTGTTGTTGTTTTTATTTGTATCGTAAATCTACTTGTTTGCAGGCTCCCAGGACGTCTCGGGCGAGTTTAGTAAAGGGACGGTCCCAAGCTAATGCTGTTGCACAACAAGCACTGATTGCTCATTGGCAGAGCATTGTTAAAAGTCTAGACAATTACTTGAAGACGATGAAAGCAAATTACGTAAGTTCTCGGAAAGTCTTAACGTGAAATTTGGTTTCGAGTTTCTTCGTTTTAGTTTGATTGTGTTCTTTTGTTCTTGCTGTAATGCAATTACAGGTTCCTCCCTTCCTGGTTCGAAAGGTTTTCACTCAAATATTTTCGTTTATCAATGTGCAATTATTCAACAGGCAAGTTCATCTCTATCGAAACCTTTAATGTTCTTACGATTCTATATTAGCACCATTAAACAAATGATTCAAATGACCTTCTCTAATTTGAAACACTGCAGTCTTCTTTTACGTCGTGAATGCTGCTCGTTCAGCAACGGGGAGTACGTAAAAGCTGGGTTGGCTGAATTAGAGCAATGGTGCTGTTATGCAACAGAGGAAGTAAGCTTTCGTTCCGATAATTTCCGCCATTTATCTGTACGTCGTATCACTGCCTTACAGTCGAATCCTGGCGCGCAGTATGTAGGATCTGCTTGGGATGAGCTAAAGCATATCCGGCAGGCCGTCGGATTTTTGGTGCGGATCACATCCCCTCGTTTCATTTCTAACTTCATTTCTTTCTTATCTGGAACGGCGTCACAATGCTGTCGTGTTTCGTGCATCAGGTCATACATCAAAAGCCCAAGAAGACGTTGAGTGAAATTACGAATGACCTTTGTCCCGTGAGTAAACCTTTCCCGATCCAAATTTCTGTCCTGGATCATCTCGGCATTATCTTACAATCGAATCATTTTACAGGTGCTGAGCATTCAACAACTATACCGGATCAGCACAATGTACTGGGACGATAAATATGGCACTCATAGCGTCTCTTCTGAGGTACATTAGTTTCGAACATTAGCTCACTTCACGACACTCTTCAACCAACCTCGCCTCGAATAAATTCAACGATTCTTCAAATATAGGTCATTTCAAATATGAGAGTTATGATGACAGAGGACTCAAACAATTCCGTAAGCAGTTCCTTCCTATTAGACGATGATTCGAGGTATAGTGTTTCCGACAGCATTATTCCCATTTAATATCCTTTAACCTTTTCCGGATAGTCGAACATCGTAGATTTACCATTGTTCTAAGCTTCTACTGTTCTAAATGAACTTGTGCAGCATCCCGTTCTCCGTGGACGACATCTCCAAATCGGTGCAGCAAGTAGACGTATCTGACGTCGAGCCTCCCCCTTTAATCCGTGAAAGCTCGGGGTTCGTATTCTTACATCAACGATCAGATTGATTGACGATGATTGGCGCCGCCGGGTAATTCAGCAAAGCAGAAAGTATTTGTGCATACATACAATATATATACGCGGGTTTGATCATTTGATGTGGTTTGTGTTGGTTTGTATATTTGTGTTTTGATTATTCGCAATTTGGTTGCGGACGGCACTAATTTATCGCCGTCTGGGTTCATTCTTTCTTTTTTATTTCTCTCATCCATCCATCGAAGGATCCGACGGATGGACGGTAGGGCTCGGGCTTGGTTTCGGTGTCCGGGTTTCGGGTTGGTACTAGGTTGTATTGATCTTGTTATTGAGATTTGGTTGTGGTGATTTGCAATATGGCTTGCAATGAATCCATGTTATATTTTTTTGGGTGTAAAGAAGATGATGATGCAAATGAATGATAGCCGTAGAGCTTTTGATAATTCTTTGTTTTCTATGAACACTTATTTTGATGATTCTTTGTTTTTAATATGTAAGTTATATGTAAATAAATTTTATTTGTTTTTTGTTTTTTGCATGTTTATTCAGTCAAATTTTCTGACAATAGATATTTTAAAATTTTATTTGAAAATATATTTTGTTTGTTATATCATGTGCAATAACGATAGTAACTGTAGATTATTTTCATCTTGTGCAGCTAAATTATGTGCTCAATTTGTATTATATTTGTTCAGCAAATTTTTGCAAGTTTGTAAATATAATACTCCCTGTCATCAAAATTACGCTATTTCTTGTTTTTTTATTCCTTAAATTTATACATACGTAAAAAATTTATTTATTTCATTATTTTATTATTTTATCATTACAATCAACTATTTAAATCTTATTTTGATATAAATATTTTGATATTCAATTCTCCCAAACTAAAATAAAAATAAAAAAAAAAACAAGAAATTGATGAGTAAATTATGGACTAAAATAAAATAATTTGGAGGTTAATTTTGAATTGAGGTTTGAACAAAATTTGAATAGCTGTATAAAATGATATAAATAGTTAAATTTGAATAGTGTTTGAACAGTAGTAACGAAGTGATATAAATAGATATTGACGTATTTGATTTGATATTTTTGAAAAAAATTTTTTGATAAACAGTAATTTGGGATAGAATCCCACAGCCGAACACAACAGAAAATGTGTTTGGTTTGAAATTTCAAACAAAAAATTTTCACCCACACATTTTAACTAAAAAGATTACTCTAAACATAAAATATTATATCATGTAAATAAAAATTCGAAGAAATATCAAAATACAATCTAGATATAAATCCAAACAAACAAAGAAACAAATGAAATAACAAGACTACTTCTAGAACACACAAAACAAACACAAGAGAAGTGTTAGATTCCCTTACAGCTTATCTACAAAACACAACTACTGCTACATTATACAAATTGATCATCAACACAACACAACACAACAATAACAACCATGGAGGAGGCCACCAGAAAATAATACCGAAAACACGACAAGTTCATCGAAAACAAGTCCCCGGCCGGCAGAAAATTACATTCAAACGATATCTTTTGCAACTTTTTAATTTGATCATAAACTGTTAGTCAGAAAGGATCACCTCATTGGCAGCATTGTCTGTGTTCGTCGACTGATCCATAGATGACGGGTCGGGCTGGGGCTCAATCGGCTGCAATTCAATTTTCTTCTTCTCCTTGAGAATGACCTGTCGCGGCATCACTTCTAGCAAGAAGTTACCGCCGTTCCAAACAGCTGCCGACACTTTGAGTAGTTGGAAAGTGCAATGTAGCTCGTAGGACAAGAATATTGGGACTGTAAGGGCCGCTGTCGCTACCGTGAACAATGCTTGGAGCAGAATGTACATGAACATTCGATTCTGATCCCCGAGCATTCCGCTTAATCGCCACCATATGTTGTTTGCTTTCTGAGCCTTTTTGGAAAGTTCCCTGTGAAAGATTGAATTTTTTCTTTTTTTTGTAAACAATGGATGCCTTTGATTAGTGATGGGATTAATTACGACGAGTTTCGAACCTGTAAGAAGTCATGACCTCGGGGTCTCGCAGAAGTCTTTGACGGCGTAGGACGTTGACGATGAGGAAATATAGGAGTTGCCACACACTGTAAGCAACTAGTGGGACAAAGAACAGCCATGTCCATAGATTCACTTTGCTTTCCACGTACGGCCATGATGCTCGTCGAGCAGTTCCTTCTGGATGCATGGCTTCAAAGAACACCGGATCCCACCACCGGATTGTGAAGAAAACCAAGCCTGGATGCAAATTAATCATCGGAAAAGGACAGAAATGGAAGCTATGTTATTGGATGTGTTCAAAATTCGACAAATTAATCAGAGGAAAATGACAAAAACGGAAGCTCTGTTCTAGGATGTGTTCAAGAATTGGAAAGTATTTCAATTGACACGGAGCTGCAAAAACTGACACGATACAATAATTCGACACGAAATAATTGGAGTCAAAGATTTCAACCCGATTATGTGTACGGCTTGACAAGAATCAAACACTACAATAAACGAATCGAGTTAGGATTGAGACTCTCAACTCGAATCCGACACGACAATTCGATTATGATATATTAATATTAATTAATATATTTATTATATATAAAATAGTTATAATTTAATAATTAGTCTACATATTAATTTAAACTAAGTTCAATTTTATATAATTTAATCTAATTTATAACCAACAAAAACTAACATAACACGAAAATATGAAAAAAAATAATTAAGAATTTCGACTTAATTATGTATACGAATCAACACGAATCAGCCACAATAATAAATAGGTCGGGTTAGGGTTGACTTATTTAATCCATTTAAAGTATTCAATCTAACACAAACCCCACATGAATCGACGAATTACCAGCAAAGACATGTGAAATTAATATTCAAGAAACAAGAAGAGGCGTCTTACCGGGCAAAAGATGTATAAATACACTCACAATTTTGTCCATGGAGTTGAACACTAAGCTACATCGCCAAACAATTAGTGCCCAAGCCAACGGCCCCTGCGCCACCAGTTTATACATGTTCAAAACAAGAAACTGATAATCGAAACAAAGTAATCCATCAATATTGATAAGAAATCAAACTAGGCTGAATGCTAACCTCAGCAAACGAGAAGCAAACCATGAAGAACTTCTCATTTTTGGGATAACACAGAAGCATGATCAAGAAGATGGTATTTGCATAATAGCAAAAATCCTACATATCCGTAATTTAACCGAATCAATGTTTTCCCTTTTACAAACAAACTGAAAAACATAATAGGAATAACAACTGATTTTGTCGCAGGAACTCACCAGAAGATAATAGTGCCATTTCTTGTAACGGTAATAAATCCACCTTAGCGGCACAAAAATCACATAGAACAAACAGTACAGATAACGAACATCTTGCGGCCCTGATAATTATAATCCACAAAAGGTAACCAAATCATCAAACAACAGTAAAACAATCGACGAGCTGCATAGCTAAAACAGAGAAAAAGTGTTCCAATACGTCATAAATATACTAACTTGCACCCAAAATGAAGCAGAACCCTCCGAAACCAAGAACACCGAGCAAATGTGTCACCTACACAAGAACACCAAACAACCAACCACCATTAATGCTAAATGTTCAAACTCAATTACAAAAGCTTTCTTTGTTCGACATCCATTTGACACTATTCCATTTACAGAAATGGATTCTTACAACCCAAACCTAAACTCTATACAAAAAGTTCAAATTCAAAACACTCTAAACACATACTTTGTATTCCATTCAATTAGTTACACAGAATCCAAAGGTCAATGGAAACAAAATGAAGAAAAACAACAGTAATTTAGCAAATCGCGCCATGACTATGGAACCTTGTTGATGAATTGCTCATGCTCCTCGGCCTGCTTGGCAATTTTAACGGCCTGCTTGGACAAGATCTCCTTCGTCTGAACTGCTTGCTTCGACAGCATTTCCTTCGTTTTCTGCACGGATTCAACAACAATCACTCAGGCACGCAATCCAATAACCCTAAATCGAACCCCCAAAATCAAAAAATTCACACACGCATTCGAAACCGCGTAATCCCTACCTTGGTCGGATCCTTCAGCCTCTGCTTGACCTTACCGCCGTACCGATCCCCGTTAGACAACTCCACCTCCATGGTTTCATCATTTCCCGCCATTTTCCAATCAGCCTCTGCTTCTGGATTCTCGTCGCGATTCAAATTGAACGAGCTAGCCTCTCAACGTGGTATTACTATTATCAATGATATCAAGGAATAATGCTGGGCAATAACCACAACAAATCTGCTGTCAGAAAACAATAACGAGTTGAATTGTGAAACTCGATCCCAAGCAAGAGGATGTTATGTTATGATATGATATGAATCGATTTCGGCGAGGTCCTAGTGACGGTCGATGGATTAAAAGCGGCCAACCCAAAACATCAGGACAGATTCAAAGCGAGAGAGAGAGATAGATTATAGATGGATAGGTGTTGAATGATAGATTGTATAGTTTTTGAATTTCTTCGAGAGGATGATTCTTTCCGTTTGTAGAACTTTCCTGTTCGCATTCAACGCGGCGGTGGTGATGGCGATGGGATAACATTATTTATTATTATATGAATTGTTTGTTTGTTTGTTTGAGTGGTAAATTGGATTGATTTCATGATATAATATAAATAGTTCATTTTAAAAACTGTATTCATTTTTTTTAAAAATCATTATATACTTAAATTATATTTTAAATTTTATAATTCCATTCCTTTTTGCAGGAGAATTTAAGTAGCAGAGAAATAGTTATTTGTTTCTTGCACGAGATTTTTTTTTATTTGAGTGATGTGATGTGATAGAGTTAAGTGTATATTAATATATATATAAATATTATTAATTATTTTTAAATATTATATAGTATTTGAGACGGAGGAATCTATTTTTAATTTAATTTGAATATATTTTTTTAGTTTATATATTATGACCCTGAAATCATAAGTTTTTTTAGTATAACTTACCTGTCAAATCTAGTTTGCAAAGTATTAAATTCGATTGAAAATTTACTTAAATGTAACTTTCGGTAGCAACTGCGGTTTCCACTATATTAAAAATAATACTCCGTCCGTCCTATGTAATATGGGTGTATTACCGTAGACACGATAATTTAGGTAAAGTATAATTAGTAAATAATTAAGAAGTGTATTAGTAAAAATAATTATTATTTAGTAAAAATAATTATAGATTAAGATTAAGATAAATAAATATCTTATTAAAATTAAGAAAATTATAAAATTTAAAATTTAAAATACGATTAAAGTGCATAATTATATTTCCAAAAATAGAAATGACAAATTATATAGGAAGGACAAAAAAAAAAATAGGAACAAATTATATGGGAACGAAGGAGTAGATATAATAATAATAATAATCATCATAATAGGTAAATAGGCTAGGTTTACGCAGCCCTTTTGGATATTATAATCTTAGAATTGTCTCTAAAATATGAAATATAGGAATCCTTCTGTCCCATAATAAAGTATCTATTTTTTCATTTTAATCCGTTCCATAACAAAGTATCCATTTCCTTTTTTAGTAATTGTACTATCTACTTAATATTACAAATACCGTTACAACTCACAATATATTATACAAATATCATTACATTTATATCACACATACTAACAAGGTTATTTTAGTCATTTATACTTTATTCCCACTATATCTCAATATAATACTAATATTTCTAAAACTACGTGAAAAAAGAAGATAGATATTTCTTTTTGGGACGGAGGAAGTATTACTTATGTATATAAATAAAATTTAATTATTTTGAAAGTATACGCCGGAAGACATTTATAGCATATTATATGGATTTTATATATTTTTTAAAATTGAAATGTTTTATTATGTGAAATATGAAAAAAAGTAATCCCTCTGTCTCAGATACTATGTCCACGTTGCCGTTTCTGTCCGTCCCACGTACCATGTCACTTCCCTTTTTTATAAAATGATTACACATTTTAATCTCATTTTAAATTTTTTTTATTATTTTAATTAAACTAATTAGTTATCTTAATCTTAATTTATAATTATTTATATCATAGGATAATTATTTTTACTAATATATTTTTAATTATCTACTAATTTTTTTATGAATAAATAAAATAAGTATTATATATTTTTTATTAATATGAAAACAAATTGGGTGAAAACACTAATTTATTTAAAGTCAAATATTACCTTGATTGCATAATCTGTTCTTGTTTGCATAATGATATGGGGCATATTATATACTAAAAATAAAATAATAGTATTTGTTTTCTATGAAATAAACTAATTTAAAATACTATGAAAAATAAACACACACAGTGATATTAGTAAATTCCGCAATTCAAGAAAATTAAATGAAATGATCCAGCCGAGAAAAAATAGGATATGATACTAATTGTTGTGCCTCTCACATTTCCCTAAATATTTTTTTCATCCTATTACAATTCAGGGTACTTCTTCTAAAAAAATTGTAATAAATTAAAGAAAATTTATATTTTCCCTCGGTGCGTGTAAAGGATTACATTTATCTTTTACTATTATTATATTAATATTAAAAATATTGTTATAATTATATAATATTTTGTACGAACGTTTATTCTATTAGTATTATATGTATTATATTTTTATATAATAATTAATATTTAAAAATTAATATAGAAAAATAAATGTTACCTTTAGAATCGGAGTATAATATGGATGTGTAAATTAATGGAAGATGGAAAAAATTTAGAACACTTTTGGGTCTAGTTGGTTTAGAGTTTATAGTCCTATTTTTGTAAATAAAAAAAATTAAGTAAAGATAAATTGATAATTGAGTAAGAATGGGTATTTATTAGAACAATCTTAAATAATAATTGGGACAATATTGATAGACGGAGTGTTTATCATAATTAATGATTTGG
Organism: Andrographis paniculata; assembly: GCF_009805555.1. Lineage (NCBI taxonomy): Eukaryota > Viridiplantae > Streptophyta > Magnoliopsida > Lamiales > Acanthaceae > Andrographis > Andrographis paniculata. The sequence goes on from NW_026137605.1 coordinate 514,104, forward strand.
GTTTAGATATTCAATTTTAGGTTTAACTCGGATCTTATTCATATTATTTTAATGATTAATATAATACAATTTAATTTTCATAAACTAATTTTACAATTTGCATTTATACTACAAATTTAATTGTTTGCATAATGAAAGCATAGAAAAAGTACAGGGACGGCGAGGGAAATTACGGCATCGTTTCCCATTCGTATAATTTGAGCTTCAAAAGTATATAAACGGACAACTCAAAACAACACAGCCTCAGGCCAAGCAGAGAGCGGAAGGTTCGCAGAGATGCTCCCCCGAATTTCGTGTAAGAATCGTCTATTCATTGATTCTGCTGCTTTTCCTGCAACTAATGTTTTAATTGATTGATCTTTCATCTCTTTGTGTGTACGTACGCGGAGAATATGATCTGATTTGATACGTAATGCAGATTGCTGTTCATCGTAAAATTTTGGAACTCGGAAGAATACGATCGTTTCTGATTCTAGGACACATTAATCGTGTGAATCGATTCAGCAATTCGCATCGTTTATTGAAGAATTTCTAGAAATTTTATATACGTTTCTAATCGGAATCAGGCGTTAATAGAGATTTCTTCTAATTTGTTGGATATATGTATGCATTTCTGGAATGAAGATAATCTTCAGAATAGAAATGAATCGCAATGTTTGAATTAGATAAGATTTTGCAATAGGAATTCCTGGTGCTTTAACAATTTTGTAGACGGAATTGTCGGATTTCGATGATTTAAGCATTGATTTAACGACGAGGATTTAGGATTAGAATCTCTAACTGGTCTCGTGTTCGTGCAGCGCTTAATGAACATGTCGGAATCCTAATATTGTGATACTTAGTGAAAAACTCTCCATGTAGGGGTGCTAAAATTAAACCCCACCTGAAAAATCGAATCCGTTAGACCTGAAATTTTTCAGGTTTATGTTTGCAAAAAATCGAGTCGACCCGAATTCAAAATGAAAAATATTTGTATCGTATTCGGATCATTTTTCGAGTTGAACCCCAATATATAAAAATCAAATATAAGTTTCGGGTTTTTTCATGTTTCAGGTTGACCTGAAACCAATTCAGGTCACCTTGAACCCGACCTGAAAGAATTCGTGTCGTGTTCGGGTCTAGAGTTTCAAGTCAAATTTCGGGGTTCGGGTTGACAATTTTTTTGTTTACCCCATAGCTCAACCCGACACGAATGCAACCCGAAAACACGAATTGACACCACTAAGTATATGCTAGTATCAAAATAAATAACGGTGCCGTGCCGTGATTAGGTACGGACTAGATTTTCGACATAGATAGCGAAGGATTGAATTTGCACACAATATGCTTTATAACTTTTGCGATAAAAAACTACCAAGTTACCAACCTCAACAGAAACTGAAATTAGAGAATTAATCCACAATTCACAATCACTAGACAAATATAGCTTAAACTAACGACGAAAAACTCCCTAAGACGGTGTATCACTAGAATGAACAGAGCTGTCCACGAATACCATGGACAAGATGATGGTTAGCCACAACACAATTAGGGAGAGAAAAGAGAGACTAACTTAGAAGCTCACGATCACTGACGGGTTCTCTTGTTGCTACACAACGGGCACTTGAACACATTGATGTGCTCAGCCCTTGCCGGAGTGATCTTGACACATTTTCCGTGTAGCCATCTCTCACAGAGGTCGCAGCAGATCCAGAATTCATCCGAGGCGTATTTTTCTCCGCATATTCCACACAAGGTCTCGCCATTTTCATACTCCTCGCCTTCATCCAAGACCTCGTCCTCGTTTTCCTCTTCCTCCTCCACCTGCTCCTTTGGTTGCGCCTTGGATGATTTGCTCTGAGATTCACAAAAGATGCACATTTAGTTTGTGCCGGTAGCTAACCAATTTTAGATCAAGAAGCATACACTAAAGAATCGAAATCTTTTAATTAAGAAAACAAGTATAAGGACATCCGGGACTCCTCAAAGTACCCCTAATGCCTACCCAACTCCGACAAACGAAAATGACAACTTATAATCGAGATGCAGACATATAAAATATAAGCTACAACCAGAGGCGCAAAGGTTGATTTTAAAGATTAGGATACCAAAACATGTGCAATTTTTATTCTATTTGGAAGAAAAAACCGCCAAAGATTTTAGCATAATAGTCGGAACATTACAATATGTAAAATTAACTACAAATTCACACAATCCATTCCCTCAAAAATGCACTGTGTTTAGAATGCCATTAGGGCTCACAATAAATGCTGAACTGTTTTCAAAGCTTTCATATCAAAGTTAGATCACATACTCGACTTAATTTAGACAAGCCGCAGGGAAGAACAGTACCGACTAATGCATGCTGTATGAATAATCATTATTAAAGCCTTTATCTTACCATTTCTGGTTGGACACGAGTCTATATGCGCATGCTACCGCTGAATTTGATCGAGATAATATTCTATGAATGCATTCTTGTCTAACTAGCGCTAACAATAAACCCTGAACTGTTCTAAAAGCTTTCATATCAAAGTAGACCACATACTCGACTTAACTCAGACAAGCTACGAAGAACCATTAATAAAGCCCTTATCTTACCATTTCTAGTTGGACACGTGTTTATATGCACATGCTACCACTGAATCTAATCGAGATAAATTCTATAAATGCTCCCTTGCCTAACATACTAACAGAAAAAAGGTGATTCTTTTACCTGTTTCGAGTTAGATTTGGATTTTCTTGAGTTGGATGCTTTATCCTTCCCTTGATTTTTGGCAGCTCCTGAAACAACTTCGAATATTGTTGGAAGATCATTTATACTATTGAAGAGGCGGTTCCTGCATCCGATATGCATAACAATTAAAGCATTAGAAAACAAACCAAAAGAAATCCTGTTTGATATTAATTATGTGCATTGAGATCCTAACCACATCACTGAAAATTACAGATCAAACCCTAACCGGACACGAGTGATAGGATTATACGGTTAAAAGGAAAGCTACCACTGGAAACCTAATTCGTATCCACGTGTCGTGGAGTACCAGTTTTAGAAGATGACATACAATAAAGTAGGTTACTACTTCAAGTGATGCTTTGTATACTCGAAGTTAATAGTGCAACCATGCTTATCCGAATATACAACTCAATAGATTACAACATGCCAAAAAAGTCCGAATCAACTGCACAACCTATGCGAAAAATTTGCCACATCATTTTATAACTCCATAATAATCGAAGAAATATATCAAATCGATTTCAAACAAATCGAAGAATTCTAAAATACCTGTCAGCTTTGTTGAAACCAAATCTGGCTCCGAAATAGAAGGCTACCGAGAGTAGCCATGCATCGCTGTGCACAGCAACAAGTGTCAACCAGTCCTTTTCCTGCATGCCGTCTCTGGCAAAGTTTATGCCCAGAGCAGGTTCAGGAATCTCCGGGGGAACCTCCTCCGCTGGTAGATTGACCTCCCACTCCTCATTTGGAAATCCGTAGAGACAAAGATTTTCCTTCTCTGCAAAAATTCCAGAGTATTGTTAGATACCACCATTTGAAATTCCTTGCAGAATACCAACTAAATAAGGTCACTGTATAATGATTAAGTGGATTGAGTAGAACAAAAATCAGAAAGAATTAAAGAATTAAAGGCATTAGTATGGCAACAATCAAAGAATTAAAAAATTAAAGGCATTAGTATGGCAATAATCATACTTTCTTCATAGTATGGCATTAGTAAAACTTCATAACTCAATCCTACATATCCCAATTTGAAGACTTTTAACCGACTACATTACAGAAATTCAACTTAAAGTATTAAACCTTAGAAATAAAGCTGTGAACATTTCAAAAGATTCAAAAGTACACCGCACACAAAAGCAATCATTTCAAATAGTTGAAAAACTGAATACAAAAACTCACACAAACTTATAATCCGAAACCGTAAGTTAATTAACTCGTGGATTAAATTGGATTATATTAGATATTACGGAGATAGAAAATCAAAAATTAAGAAACACAACCAGAGATTAGGGCAAGCAATTAGAATATACTTGCCTGGATCACACTGCTGGAAGAAATCTTCAACGTCTGAAATTACAAAAATAAAAATCAATCAATAAACAAACCAGAAACCACAGTTCATAAAACGAATGCAGAATAATCAGCCAGAGACAGACGGAAAACCAAACCCTAAAGCTGAAACAAAAAGCACAGAGCAACAACAAAATTCACAAAAAAACACTAAATGACATTTCCAAAGTCCAATCATACACCAAACATAGAAATTCTTTAAGAAAAAAAAAAAAAAAAAAAAAAAAAGGAGAGAAGAAAAAGTGACCTGTGGTAAGAGCTCTGATCAAGGCTTTGCGTCTGGCCTTGAAATCAATGAGAACATCTTCTACTGTTCTAGAACCTCCGCCGCGAGCGCCTCTGTCCATTTCCGGCGAGCACAACTGCCGGAGTCTATTCAAAATTGAAGTGAGAAAGAGAGCAGAGGAGACGAGAGAGACAGACAGATGGGCGCTGGTGTTTTTGTTGGTACGTATATCACACCCCTTTATTATATAGCATTTTATTTTATTAATTTTTTAAAAATTATTATTTATTCAATATAGGAGTATTTGGTAGGTATTGGTTGTATTTGTTTTGTTATGTTTATGATGAGTTATAAATAACAATAAATCTGTAAAATTAATTATACCAATAAAGTAAATTATATTAGGTAAATCCTGACAAATAAAATTAACAAAATTAAATATCGTATTATATTAGGTAAACTTCAGAAAATTAACAGGCGCGTATAATTCAGACGGGCAGAATTCTAAATCCTAACAATGTATTTCTGTGTGTGTTTTTTATGATATTTTATAAGTAGTAATAATAATCCGTAAACTATACTAATAAAGTATTAGGTAAATTTTGACCGGTAAAATTAAGAGGTGTGTCATATTAGGCAATTTCTGACAAGCAAGCATCATTTTATTATTTTTTTTGATAGTCCTAATCAAAGGCACATCATATTAGAGAAATTCCGACTGAACCGAACCCTAAACTCTAACAACGTAAAACTGGATCATATTTCTTCTTAAAGACTAGTATTTTATATAACTTTGGCAGGTATTGTTAGTTTTTTTTTTTTATTTAAAAAAATATATATTTATAATGGGGCTCTGGTGTTCTCTTCTTCTCCCTCATAGTTCTTCCTAATTTTCTAGTTTTTCAATTGTAAAATTTATGGAGAGAAACAGCAATTCTACCGATAATTTTCAATGGCGACAGCGGTATGGTAATCTTGCCCTAATTTCTTTTTAGGGTTCTGGTTTTGTTTATTTATTTATTTTCTTGATGTTTGGGAGATTTGTATCATATAGCTATTTTTTGAGAGAGATCGACAGGAATTCACCGATAGATTGGATACAGGTTCTCCGTCGCCCACCTACTTCCGACGCCGGCAATTGCCGGTTTGATTGGGATGATGGTGAAGATTGTGAGTGAGTACCATGTGCCATGAAGGAAAGAACCATTCTGTTGTCTTCAAAATAACCCCTAAATGATTTAATTTGTATTAAGAATAATTACTTTGTTATTAAATAATTCAATTTTTTTAATATTTAATTTTATTTATGTTATATTTTGGCTTTGTTCTTATATATATATTTTTTCTCATGTTTTTCATAAATATTAATACATTATATATATATATTTATTATTTTTATATTTCTCACGTAATAATAGTCGATATGCTTATATTAATGACGTTATTATTGTTGATGTGATCAAAGAAGCATACCGAATATGCTTTTAGAAAAATCCGAAAATTTTATTAAATTATTTTATTTTCCACCTCTACTGCTTAACCAACACACCAAATTTATATTGGGTTGCACCAATCTTTTTATTTTCCTTTAAATTTTAAAACATAATGTTAGTTATAAATATAAAAAGTAATAAAATAAAATATTTAAAAAATATTTTTTTTGAAGTAAGATATAAAATTATAAATTAGAATGTTATAAATAAAATTAATGAGTTAGAAATAACCTAAATAATTGTTGTAAGTATGTTGATATTGAGCATGGTACTTGAGCACATTAACATAATATAATATAAATACAACATACTAAGCTCATGACAATAGTCCATATGACAACATATTATCATTCATCTCAATTCATACCACATTTTAACATGATAGAACATAGGCAATACATGCTAATGATATACAGACACATTAACCACATATCGTATATGTCGCCTAGTGTGACTTTCTCGTCGAACCTAGTTCGCAAGGTATTAGGTTCGGCCGGGGGTTTACCCAGTGCGCACTTTCGAGTAGCGACTGCGGGTTCCCACTTCATCCAAAAATAAAAAATAAAAAATTGCTGACTAAGCTAATCAATTTAGTGTCGAATAGCTTTAGTAAGCACTACAACCAATCCCTCTTTAAGTATATAATATTTAAACCCTTAAGCTAATTGCAATAACCTGCGAACTATGCCACCATTGGCAAGTCCTAGGCATTGCTAAGGTTACCTTACGATCACCAGTCACAATATTACACCAACTCGACTACTTTTTATAGGCTTTGGTCAAAGGGTCTACCCTCTCCTTTTGTCAAAAAAGAGTAATTATATAGGCATCCGTAAGGGATAACCTAGGGATACCCTGGTGGTGTAAGGATGGACTTGTGACCGTGAAGTCATAAGTTCAAACTTCGACGCCTCCCGGTTTTGTCTGTCACACATGGTTTGTTTAATGTGACTTGCCTTGTCGAACCTAACTTGCAGGCTAATAGGTTCGACCGAGGATTTACCCGGAGCAACCAAAATCACTTGAAAATGAATACAAGCAATAATCCATCACAAACCTTGTAGAAATTTCCCTTTTAAATGCAAGAATTTTTTCGACAACCCAATTGTGCAATAGAAGTTATAAAACATCACAATATTCCACGGTCATCACAAAAGGCAACAAATTTTAAGTTTACCTGAACTTTGCGCATTTGACAGGCTAATCTAACCGGATAACATTTTGGTTGCTGCAGAGATTTACAAGAATCGAGTGATGAGTTATATTCTTGATCGCTGGAGATCACCTTGCTGCAATATCTGCAATAAAAGTTCATAGAATGAGGTAACTAGTGTCGCAAGCAAACCTAAACTTCTAAAGATTCAGCAGATTGACAAAGGGGGACCAAAAATTGATGAATATGCATAAGCAATAATAAGTAAATTAACATATGCATTCGGTTCACTCTTGAAAATGGATTTTGAATTTATATCATTCTATTCAAGCATTAGATTCGGGTATTAATATTATCATCTACAACCACTTCATTTTGGAGATTTGACGATTTTCTACCATTGACTTAGTTAGCAATGCTAACAATGCATTCCAAATTCTAATAATAATGCATTGGTGAGCGTAGTGTGGCTAGTAGAATTAACAAAAAGGGGCATAAGAAATTCAAACCTTACCTTCACTGGAAGAGTTATCCACATTTTGTGGCACAGTTTTTTTCGAAGAACTCTGGTATTGTTCTCCAATAGTGATCACCACTAACCATCCATGTGGCATTCGGCAACTCAACGAAGGCAGGAACTAGTAACAAAATCTGTGTGTATGTGAGATATTTGAAGAAAGTCAAAGCTATAAAAACAATTTTAAATGTGATGTATATAATCTAGGCTTCATATGGATCCAACTTCGAGTATCTAATAAATCCAATGTAGCTTAAACATGAATCGGACGATCACAGCAATATCCTTTATTGAATACATAGCCCCTGGATTTTCTTGAGTTGGATCATTTATCCTTCACTCGATTTTTTGCAGCTCCTGTCACAACTTCGAATATTGTTGCAAGATCATTTATACTATTGAATAGGCGGTTACTGCATCCGATATGCATAACAATAAAGAAATAAAAAACAAATCAAAAGAAATTCTGCTTGATATTAATTATGTGCATTGAGATCCTAATCATACCACTAAAAATTACACATAAGTATTTCATTTCAGGAAATAAACACAATCTAGATATCAAACCCAACCCGAACAAAAGTGATAAGATTATACGCTTAAAAGGAAAGCTACCACCAATAACCTAATTTGTATCCACGCATAATGGAATACCACGTTTAGAAGATGACATATAATAAAGTATATTGCTACTTCAGGTGATGCTTTACATTTTCGAAGCTAATAGCGCAACCATGCTTTGAAGATACGACTTAAAACATTAAAACATGCCAAAAAAGTCAGAATCAACTGCACAAACCATGCCTAAAATTCGCTCAAATCATTTTATAGCTCCATCATAATTGAAGAAAATATAGCCTCCCTTAATACTTAGCCTGATGATACGATCAAAAACAAAAATTTCTGCAATCACTAGAACCAACTGAAAATAATATAAATAATAGAATCAAAACAAGTCCAAAGATTCGGAAACACCTGTCAGTTTTTGTTGAAACCAAATCTGGCACCAAGAGTCACGGTCCTTTTCCTGCATGCTGTCTCTGGCAAAGCTTATGGGGGAGGGAGGAACAGCCTCGGCTGGTAGATTAACCTCCCACTCCTCATTTGGAAATCCATAAACACAAAAATTTTCCTTCTCTGCAAAAAATTCAGAGTATTGTTGGATACCATCATTTAAAATTCCTCGCAAATTACCAACTAAATAAGGTCACTGGAGAGAGAAACTAAAGTGAGAAGCTCGGTGGTGCAGCTTTTGATCAGCTCTCTTATCACTACACATCTTCTTGTTAGAAGGTAAAAGGATTGAATTCACACAAAAACTTATAGACCATCAACACAAAATGAAATTTGAGGATAATTCATAATTCACAATCACTTAATAATAAATTTTTTAAAAAAAAAGACACGAAAAACTCCCTAAGAGTGGGTATCGCTAGAATGCACAGAACTGTCAATGAATACCATGAACAAGATGGTTAGCCGCAACACAATTAGAGAGAGAGAGAGAGAGAGACTTAATTGAGAAGCTCGGTAGTGGTAGCTCATGATCACTGAAGGACTCTCTTGTAGCTACACATAGGACACTTGAACACCTTATGCTCAACCCTGGCCGGAGTAATCTTGACACACTGTCGTGAAACCATCTCTCACACATGTCAGAGCAGATCCATAACTTGTCTGAGGCATACTTTTCTCCACATATTCCACACAAGGTTTCACCATTCCCGTACTCCTCACCTTCATCCAATACCTCGTCCTCTTCTTCCTCCACCTGGTCCTTTGGTGGTTGCGCCATGGATGATTTGCTCTAAGCTCACAAAAGATGCACGTTTAGTTTGTGCAGATAGCTAACCAATTTTAGGCCAATAAGGATACATCAAATAATCGAAAATTTTTCAATCAAGAAAACAAGTATAAGGAGTCCAAGACTTCTTAGAATCTAAATCGGTAGTGGTAGGTCACGATCACTGACGGGTTCTCCTGTTGCTACACCTCGGGCACTTGAACACCTTGATGTGGATCGCCCTAGCCGGAGTGATCTTGACACACTTTCCGTGAAGCCATCTCTCACACATGTCAGAGCAGATCCATAATTCGTATGAGGCATACTTTTCTCCGCATATTCCACACAAGGTATCGCCATTCTCATACTCTTCATCTGCATCGAATACCTCATCCTCTTTTTCTCCATCTGGTCCTTTGGTGGTTGTGCCTTGGATGGTTTGCTCTAATATTCACAAAAGATGCACGTTTAATTTGTGCAGGAAGCTAACCAATTTTATACCAAGAAGCATACACAAAAGAATCGAAAATCTTTCAATCAAGAAAACAAGTATAAGGACATCTGAGACTCCTTAGAGTACTCCTACTGCCTACCCAACTCCAACAAACAAAAATGACCACCTACAACTTACATGTGAAATTGCAAGCAAGTTGTAGAATCGAGATGCAAACTATAATATATAAGCTACAACCAGAGGCAAGCAACAATGTTTAAAAGAAAACCTACAAGAAATGAAGTACTAGAAATAAGGTCAAAGGTTGATTCTAAGGATTATGATACCCAAACATGTGCAATTTTTATTTTATTTGAAAGTTGTTAACTGTATTGGAATATGTAGCATAGTTATGATAGGCGTATGGGGAAGTATAGCGTACTTGTTGTCCTAGGAAATATAGAATGTCCTAGAAACTTCTAGAGTATTGAATAGAATCTCTAGACATTCTTCCTTTGATGTATATATATATATATCTGTGATCTGCACAGTTAAATAATAAGAGAGAAAATACAAATTTACAAAAGCAAAGACCACCAAAGATTTTAGCATAATAATCGGCTCATTACAATTTACACATGCCCCAGAAACTGGTATATTGATTCATGGTATGCAACTACAGAACTACAAATTCCCGCAATCCATTCCTCAAGAATGCCATTCGATTAGAACACCATTACTTGGGGGTATTGGTTGAGTGGATGGAGTGATTTATGTGCGCGCACACACAAGCGTCGAGACAATAAATAATTATAATAGAGAGCTGATCTGAAGAAACAACTCAAAACATTAAAACGTGTCAAAAAAACCCGAATCAACTGCATAACCTATGCTTAAAGTTCGGTCACATCATTATATAACTCCATAATAATTGAAAAAATATATATCCTCCCTTAATAGTTAGCCTGATGATATAATCAAAAACAAAAATTTAGCACTCACTAGAACCAACAGAAAAATAAATAAAAATAATAAAAGTAGTTTCAAATAAGTCCAAAGATTCCGAAATAAGTCTGGCTCCAAAATAAATGGCCACAGAGAGTAGCCATGCATCACTATGCCCGGAAACAAGGGTCAACCAATCCTTTTCTTGCATGCCGTCTCCAGAAAAGTTTATGCCAGAGCAGGTTCCGGAATCTCAAGAGGAACCTCCTCGGTTCGGAAAATTAACTTCCCACACCTCATTTGGAAATCCATAAAGGTAAAGATTTTCTTTCTCTACAAAAGTTTCAAAGTAATGTTCCCATCATTTGAAAGGATAATGCCCTAAAAATTCCTCTAAACTACCAACTAAATAAGGTCACCGGAGAATGATTAAGTGGATTGAATCAAACAAAAATCAGAAAGAATAGAGGAATCAATCAGCTCATGGTACATACGAATAACAATCATAATTTTTTCATAGTATAGCCCTAGTAAAACCTCATAGCTCAATCCCACAAATCCCAATTTGAAGACTTTTAACTTACTAGAGACTACGGAACAGAAAATCACTTAAATTATTAAACCTTCAAACATGAAGCTGAACAATTCAAAAAGAAGTTCAGCCTTATACCACACACAAAAACAATAATTTCAAATAGTTGAAAAACACCAAAATTAAGCAGAAATTTGTAATCGGAAACCATCAAGTGGATTAACTCACACTCGCCGACAATATATCAGAAATTTACAGAGATAGAATAAAACTAAGAACATAACCCTAGAGTAGGGCAAACAATCAATATATACTTACCTAGATCACAAGGTTGAAAAAAAATCTTCATCATCTGAAAATTACAAAAATAAAAACAAATAAATAAATAAACCAGAAAGCAAAGTTAGTAAAACTAATGCAGCCGAATGCACCAAAGATGAACAAACCAAACCTAAAGTTGAAACAAATAGCACCGAGCAACGACAAATTCACAAAAAAAAAAACACCACATAATATAATATGTCGAGAATCTAATCATCACCAAATATATAAATACTTGAAAAATAAAAATAAAAAATAAAAAACTAGCAGAAAAGTGACCGGTGGTAAGAGCTCTGATCAAGGTGTTGCACCTGGCCTTGAAATCAATGAGAACATCTTCGACGGTTCTACAGAACCGCCGCAAGCGCCTCTGTCCATGACCGGCAACTACAACCACACCTAACCCATTTTCCTATATCACGGTCCTTTCATAATTTCAAAGCTAATAGTGCGATCATGCTTATCTGAATATACAATTCAAAACATCAAAACATGCCAAAAAAGCCCGAAAGTACTGCACAACCTATGCCTAAAATTCTCACATGTCATTTTATAACTACAATTAGTTGAAGAAAATATATCCTCCCTTAATACTTAGCAATGATATTTAACAAAAATCTCTACAATCACTGGAACCAACAAAAAATAAATATAAATAATAGAATCAATTTTATGTAAGGCCAAAGATTCTGAAACACTTTTCAGCTTTATTGAAACCAAATCTAGCACCAAAAATTAAATACCAGAGAGTAGCCATGCATAACTGTGCACAGCAACAAGAGTCAACCAATCCTTTTTTTCTTTGCCGTCTCTAAGCAAAGTTTATGCCCAGAGTAGATTCCGAAATCTCAGGAGCTCCTCGCCTGGTAAATTAACTTCTCAAACCTCATTTGAAAATTCATAAAGGCAAAGATTTTCCTTCTCTGCAAAAAATTGCTCGCAGAATATACCAACTAAATAAGGTCACCGGAAAATGATTAAATGGATTGGATCTAAAAAAATACAGAAAAATTAAAGGTGAGGAACAGAGGCATTAAGTAGTGGTAAGCATGGCACATCCGAATAACAACCATAATTTTTTCATAATATGGCATTAGTAAAACCTCATAATTCAATCCCACAGATCCCAAGATCCCAATTTGAAGACTTCTAACCGACTACAGAGCAGAAAATCAAATTAAAATATTAAACCTTCAACATGAAACTGTGAACAATTCTAACAATTACAAAAGTATACAGCACACAAAAATAATCATTTCAAATAGTTGAAAAAATTGAATGCAAAAACTCAGCAAAATTTCTAATCCGAAACCATAAAGTTAATTAACTAGTGGATTAACTCACACCTGCCGACGGTAAATTAGAAATTTACGGAGATAGAAAATAAAAAATTAAGAAACATAACCAGAGATTAGGGCAAGCACTTAGAATATACTTGCCTGGATCACACTGCTGGAAAAAATGTTCGACGTCTGAAATTACAAAAATATAAATTAATAAACCAGAAAACACCGTTTATAAAACAAATGCAGAAGAATGCGCCAGAGACGAACAAACCGACCCTAAACCTGAAACAAAAAGCACCGAGCAACAAAAAGAACACCGCGTGACATGTCCACAATCCAATTATACACCAAATATAGAAATACTAAAAAAAAAAAAATAGAGCAGAAAATTGACCCGTGGTAAGAGCTCTGATCAAGGCATTGCGCCTGGCTTGAAATCAATGAGAACATCTTCGACAGTTCTAGAACCGCCGATAGCGCCTCCCTCCTTTCCGGCAAAGCACAACCGCACCGGAGACACAGTGGTTTTCAAGTGAGAAAGGGAGGAGACGAGAGCAGACAGATAGGCACAGCCGCACGGGTGTGTTTGTTCTATGCATATCACTGTCTTTTCATATTTCTAACATTTTTATTTCATCGACCCAAATTATTTTTTAACTTAAATTTTTTAATATTAATATTATATTGAATTTTAATAAAAAAAATATATAAATATTTTACAATTATATACTTAAAAAAGTATTTATTATGTTAAGTAGATCAATTACTAAATGCTTAAGGGAGGATGAAGTATTAGTTAGTAAAATTTATAAAAGAATTTGCTATTTTTACTTTTTTTTTTATTATATGTATAATAATATATTTATAATTTAATAATCATATACTATACCAAAATATACTTAGCTAAATTACAAACATATACATGTATAATTATTTTTTATATATAAAATCAAATAGTAAAAATATCAAAATTTTTTGCATAATTTCTACTAACTAATAAAATACTATTATTTTGTAGTGATAGCACCAAAGTAAAATTCATTGATTTTATATTTCTTGGTCTAAATTTTTTAATTAAACTTTTATTTAACCTGTCTTATTATGTGTGTTAAATTTTACTTTATTTTAAAAAAATTTAAATCAATGATAAAAGTCCTAAACAAATAAAATGGAGGAAAATGAAGAGGGCTTATGTTATAATTACATTCAATATATTTTTTAATTAAATATTTAACATAACAAACAAATTATATTATTAAATATTTTTGTTATTTTAAAATAGTCTAAATTTTATTAAATAAATTTTTAATTATATTTTTTATTTAATATATTTATTTGATTGTGATTTTAAATTAACTGTTAATTTAAATTTTTATTTAAATAGTATTTTGATATAATATTTTATTGGAAATAATATTTTTATTTAAAATATGTAAATAAACCATTTTAATTTAAAATTGTAAAAAGACAAATGTTAAATTTTATTTTAGGTTTAAACATGGGTAATCAAGAGCTTTGTCGTATCAAATAAATTCTAACCCATAAAATCAAGATCGTAGCCAAATTCTGACGGACAAAATCTTAAATCCTACTGTTTAGGAATGGACTTGTTTTATATATATATCAAATATAATATTATTTGATATGATTTGAAAGGTAAGTTTATTTTCCCATTTTTAATATTATTTGATATGATTTGAAAGGTAAGTTTATTTTTCTATTTTTAATATTATTTGACATGATTTGAAAAGTATGTTTTGTATTTATATTTTGTATTTTTTATCATTTTATGCTATACGGTAAATTGCAATAATAGTTTATAAACTACTGAGAAAATAAATTATATTGGATAAACTACATCAATATGGATATGTAATTATATTTGAAACCATTGGGAGTCCTTTTTTTTTTTTAATCCGTACACGCATCGACTTGAGATCGAACCTAAATGAATAAACTATCACAATGAAATATCAACCACGCCAACCAAGTAAGCTACCATTGGAAGTCCCGGGCATTGGTAAGGTTACCTTAAGATTGCCCGTCATCATACTACACCAACTCGACTACTTTTTACAGGTTTTAGTCCAAGGGTCTACCCCGCTTTTGTCAAAAAAGAGTAATTATGTAGGCAACCAAAATCCCTTGAAAAGGTATATATAAGCAATCCATCAGAATCCTCTATCTCCCTTATAAATACCAGATTTTTTTCGACAACTCAATTATGCAATCGAAGTTATAAAACATTACAATATTCCAAGGTCATCACCAAAAGGCAACAAATTTTTAGATTACCTGAACTCTGCGCATTTGACCGGCTAATCTAACCGGATGACATTTTGGTTGCTGCAAAGATTTACAACAATCGAATGATGAGTTATATTCTTGATCCCTGGAGATCACCTTGCTGCAATATCTGCAACAAAAGTTTAGAGAATGAGGTAACTAGTGTTGCAAGGAAACCTAAACTTCTAAAGATTCAACCGATTGGCGGAAAAGGGGAGAAAAACATTGCTGAATATGCATAAGCAATGATAAGTTAAGGAACATATGCATTTGGCTCATTCTTGAAAATACATTTTGATTTTATCATTCTAGTCAAGCAACCCTTCATTTTGGAGATTTGACGATTTTCTACCATTGAATTAGTTAGCAATGCTAACAATGCATTCCAAATTCCAATAATAATGCATTGGTGAGCGTAGTGTGGCAAGTAGAATTAACAAAAAGGGGCATAAGAAATTCGAACCTTACCCTCTCTGGAAGAGTTATCCACATTTTCTGGCACAGTTTTTTCGAAAAACTCTTGTATTGTTCTCCAATAGCGATCACCACTAACCATCCATGTATCCATATGCATGCCTGTGGGGAATTGGACGAATGTGCACTGCTGGTTGTGTGCAGCTGCTTTAGCGTATAACATCTCCATATGCAAAGGTGGTACCATTTCATCTCGTAATCCTGATAGAAAAAGGATTGGCTGTTTGATCTGCAGATTCAAGTATTAAACATCAATTACATGTGATATATGAAACTCACAGAAGGCAGGTACTAGTAACAAAATCTGTGTATGTGAGATATTTGAAGAAAGTCAAAGCTATAAAAACAATTCTAATGTGATGTATATAATCTAGGCTTCATACGGATCCAGGAGTTGTGTTATTTTATCACCCGAAAGTGGTAGGTCAACTTCGAGTTAGATATAAATCCAATGTAGCTTAAACATGAATCGGACGATCACAACAATATCCTTATTGCAACACAGCCCCTGGACATTAATATGTATATCTACATTTATATCTGAATATCAACTACTTTCCACATCAAAAATCATTACACTTGCCCATTTATGGATACATATATTTTTCTAAATATAATCTATTTCTTATATGAAAAAGATGATAGTTCAATTTATAGGGTGTGTTTGTTTGGGGGATTGGATTTTTAATCCACTATTCATCCCATTCTTTCCCCCCAAAAACATCAAATCAAACACCTATTTTTCATTTTTTATACTATACTAAAAATCAATTTGACATTCAAAACATCACATCAACCCCTATTTATATCACACAACTATTCAAATTCAAAATTTTTACTATTCAAATCCCAACTCAAAATCCAAAACCCCAAACAAACACAGTGTACACTTTAAAACTCACAAACTAATATTGGCCAGCACTACAACGGAAATACACACAAACACACACACACATATATATATATATATTTGATCAAAGGTTTATATTGCAACATTGCAATCTTCAATAACTATACCTACCAAGTACTCAAAAATAAATTTGGTAGCATGTAAGAAAGGCCGAATACAACACTGACATCTTCAAACCATTATATCTCCTATTCAAATCTCATGTGTCGCGGTATCAGTCTACTATGGTATTGGATACCACACCCTCATATCTTATCAAGATTATCAAATCAGTCATAAGGAAGCAGCTGGTTGCCTGGTTTATATTTAACACAATTTGAATATCAACAGCCTAATTGATAAGTATATAAAACTGGTTGGTAATATGAATTTTGTCAAGAAGCACAACAAAAGCATCCAATTAAATGTAGCCTCACCTCACCAACAACATCAATGGTATTCCATGGAGAACGAACCAGAAAATTTAGAATCCGGGGACCCTTTACATTGCATCTTCCAATAAACCACTTCAAAAATGGTAACAGAACACCAGCCATGTCCAGTATGGATGTGAAAGTGTTTTCCAATATTAATGCAGGCACCTACAGATAATAATGACAAAGAAAGCAATTCCCTATGAGTGACATTTTGTCATACTTCAGTTAACTACTGGTAAAGCAGGAACAAATGGCAACAGTTCAAATAGGTTTTCCTTCTGGGAAAACATGAGTACATGGAATCATCTCAAAGTCAGTATAAGATTTTAGGGAGAATAAATAAAGTGAAGATAAACAAATTATTTGTGGGGATGGATGAAATATGAAATGAACAATAGAGCAAGCATTTACCCACTAGAAAATTTTCGGATACATAATAAGTAAGAAAAAGAAAATAGTTCTTAGTTTTTGGTTGAAGATAAGGGTATACTAAGAGAAGATTCACTTGTATTTGAGAGGCAACTCAGATAGATATATATGTTGATTATGTCCTCCAATCAGGAGAGATCTCTATGGCATGTAATGGAAATTGATCATTGGCAGGAACTTACAGCAGAGAAAATGGTTCATAGCTAGTGTAGAAATTCTAAGTTACCAACTAGGGAAATAAGCAATATAGACATGCCATGTTTTCTGAATTTGTAGGCATACACAGGTTTTTAATCTAACACATCCATAGTGTTATCACCTTGTCTGGGTTATCCCGTGTAAGAACAGCTCCAACAGCTCCCCCAAGTGATCTTCCAAAGACCACAATTCTGGAAGTGTCAATGTCGGTCCTCTGAACTAGATGGTCTAGTGCCGCCTAAAAAAAAAACATGGGTGTTGGTTAACTGGATACCCGGAGTTTTGTGCAACAGACATAAATTCCTCAAATAACCATTCTTTACTTTATAGAGAAGCAAGACAACTGAGTCATTGAATGAAGGAAAAGAAAGGTTAGGAAATACATGGTAGGTAGAAGGCAAACCTGTGCATCCCTTATGATACCATGTTGAGAAGGAAATCCATCACTAGCTCCGTAACTGAGAACCCACAGCAGATAAATGGAATGATTCGGTTAGATATGCAGCACAGAAATCATATTCACCAATAGAACATAAAGAGAGAAGAATGGTGTGATTAATAACAGCAATCAAAGATAAGGAGTGGAAGAAAGAGAATTTGATACGATATGACAGCATCTGTACTTAACCAATCAAGGAGATCAAGAAGAATCTACTTTGATATGAAATTGAAGGAAACTGGAAGACATTGTTAAGACTTAAGAGGCAATAAATGGGCGTCCATTACATACCCTCGGTAGGAAAGCATAAATATATTGCAGTTTAGTTTCTGTAACATTATCCGAACCATTTCAAGACGATGAGCAATATCTGTAGTTGGCTTGTCAAGGCCCAAATGTTGAAACAGTTCAAGATCAATTAACTCAAAATGTGGTAAGCAACTTATACGGTTATACCATAGTGATAAGCATTAGTACAAAATTGCCATTGTCAAACTATAGATCAACAGTAGGATACTTCCTGCATTTTCCTGGAAAAAGAGAATAGTTGGGCCTGCAAAATATATAAAAGAACATGTCTTATCACTAGTGTCTTAAGCAGGTATATATAGTTCATTAAAAGAAAGTCAACAGAAGAAAAACAATGAGCAGGATAAAATAGAATAATAGAAAACAACAGGCAACATCTGCAATTTTGCCTCAGATATCCAACTTTTCAATACTAGCTCAGCATGAAATAGCAATAGTATCATTGAGGGGTTTTATACTCACCAAAATCACCATATGTTTTATGTTCTAGTTCAGTTCTTGTAATCAAGTAATCATATATGACTTTCGCTACGACCCAGCTCCTCTCATCACGCATTGCATTTCACATATAATTTCAAGACACAATTTCAGAACTGATTTACCCGATCAATTAAAAAAAATGCTCATTAACATTCTACCATATATATATATAAATATATATAAGCCCCATGATCTCTAAGGGTGTGTTCGTTTATGGGATTTTCCCAAAAATCTACTATTCATCAAATATTTTCTCCGCATAAACATCAAATCAAATACCTATTTTCCATTTTTTATATTATACTAAAAATCAATTTTACATTCAAAACATTGCATCAACATCTATTTATAACACATCATCAGCATCTATTTATATCACATCATATAACTATTCCAATTCAAATCTTTTAATATTCAAATCCAAACCCCCAAACAATAAAGCAATAAAGCAAGAATCATCACAACTCTTAACAATTAGATAACTCAATCCTGCCCTGAAACGCCAATAAGCATAAAAATTACCATAAAAATGGTGAATATGTAATCCAAATCTAAATCAAAACAACCATTAATTTTTTACACCCAACACATAATCTTTAGAACCCTGCAAGAAGAAAGCTCTCTGGTTCAAAATCTCACACATCATATTCATAAAACAACGGCCTTATAATACATCATCAAATTAATTAGCATTTCATTCCATTACCTATCACACACAATACGCAACAGTCTTAACTCCACAAGAACACACTACAGCCAACTAAACAAACTTTGAACAAATCCCTAGTCATAAGTGAAGTCGTCATAAGTGAAGTCGCCAATTAAAACCCTAAATGTAAACGAATTATCAGAAAACATCCAGTCTCTCATCAATAAGGCATTTATATAAGCTCAATAGAAAGCGAAAAAGGGAATAAGGAAAAACCTCTACAATCCGGAAACTGCTTTATAAACCAGGCATGGAGGCGGACGCCGTCGGAGGAAGTGAGCCAGACATCCTCGTAGAAGAGGCGGAGGCGAGCAGGAGTAATCGGATACGATTTGGTGAGGCCAGGCAAGACTGGAACGTAGACTAACTTCTCCTGAAAGGCGACGAGCAATGCGACTCCGGCGACCACTATTCCGCCGACGCCGTAGGCCAACGCGGTCACGTACGACACCATGAGTACAGTGACGGATTCACTTCCCTCCTGGATCGATCCTTCTACTTTCTTCACTGGGTATAATTAAAAAAGCCTCTGTAGATTCGTCGAAGCATGTGGGATTCTCGTGAGCAACAGATCGAGGAGGAATTGAATCCAATTAGGTAGCTCCGAACGAACTTGGTGTTGGTGGGAGTGAGGGACGACGATTCCCGTCCCGGCCCCGTTCTTCTTTCTTTTCTTCCTCCAAATCGAAAGCCTGCCCAGACCAGACGACGCCGTTTCGTGTTAAACCTCTTTGCTGTTCGTTTTGATATTGTTTTCTCCTTTTTTAAAATTTTTTTTATTGACGTCATTATTTGTTCATTTATAAATGATTTGATTTGAATTTTTAAATTTAGATATTATTTTTGTTTTATATTATTACGTTTTTTTTTTAAAATATATAATACTTATACATATATAAATTGAATAATTTTTTTTTTTTTTATTTAAAATTAAAACAAACACACCAGTTTGGGTGGGTTCTTTTGGATCTCGTTAGATCCCTGTTAAATCTGAATTTATGGGTCGGCTCGGTCCATCCAAAGTTTAGACGTGTTAAAACATTAGACCTAAAAAGCCCGAACAGAAATATCTATTTTTTGTTTTTAAAAAACTTAGGACTAAGCCCATTTTAAGAATGTCAAATGGGCGGGTTAACCCGGATTCGCTCTTAATAGATGGGTTCGGGTCTCAAACAAACATAGTTTGGCATGAATTGTAAATTTTAAATTTTAAATCCGATCGGGGCGGAGCAGATTACGGGTTTTATTAAAAATTTGTATTACTCCGATTCGGACCCGGACCCGAATTCGAACGATAATTATTATAATTAATATATATATATATATGATATAAATTATATTATATATTTATGTAAAAAATTTGAATGTAAAAAAAAAATCACAATTCCTAAATAAAATTTGTATTGATGTTTGTTTCTTCCTCAATTTTCTTCACAATCGAGACAATTGTCGTCGTTTTGTCTGCCGCTGACCGATATCACTGAAGATCGTTGTCAACATTTGATTGTTTTATTTTTTAAACTGAAATTTTGACTTGCCATCAATCACAACCAATATTTGATTATTCTTCTTTTCTAAACTAATATATTTTTGTGCTTTAACATTTTTTTTTAGTATTAAATTATAAAATAAATTATATTTGAATTTTTCCTTTAAAATTCAAAATTTTCGGATTGGCCACAAACATGGAGGATTTGATGAGGAGCGGGTCTGAGAGCCTAATATTTTTTTAGTCGGACGAGCCTCGGGTCTTACATAACCCATCCCGTTTACATTCCTAAGCCTCTATTCCGCGATTGCAAAGCTCACCTCACACCGGTTCATGCTTTGCGGGACTATAAAGATATGTATATATATATATATATTTTGTCTCAATTGAAAACATATTTTTTTACTTATTTTGTGTGTCAAACTCAAAAGTATTTATTTTTTAGTATAATAAAAATAATCACGCATCAAGAAAAGTAGATAAAAATATAAATTTTTTATTTCAAAGTAAAAAAAAAAATGATATTCTTTTATTAAAAAAATAAAATGAAAATATTTTTTGTGACAATAAAAATATAAAAGTAAACATAAATTTAAATAATTGAAATAATATTATTTTTAAATTTATTATAAAACTCGACCGTTTATATTGGAAAGAAGTGTTTTTTTTTAATCCCAACTATTATTATGAGTTGATAGCTAATACCCCTCTCAGTCAATATTTTTATTATTTTGGTTTCCGTGACTAAAAAATAAATAAAAAATATAATTATAAATTAATATTAAAATGCAAATATATCATTACACATCAACAATTAATTTATATATAAAGTTAAATATTAACAAATTTACTATTACTTTTTCTATTTATCTCATTATAATTTCTTTTAATCAATTTTCTAATATTTTTTTTATAATATTTTACTTTATTTTTTACCTATTTCATATTGTAACATTACAATATTACTATTTTTAAATTTTCATCCAACTAAACCTACTTAGTTTTCCTTGAGAAAGAGAGTAAGATTTTTTTTCAACCAGCCATCGAATTCTAAAAAAATGAATTAAATAGTACTTTTTATAAGTTAAAAGAAAGAAATATTTTATTACAAAGACGTGTTTGTTTATTTACGTTCCTTATTTCGTTTTTAATATTTTTATTTAAATTTTTATATATTAAAAGATTATTTAAATTTAGTTTTTAATAAAAGCAAACCAAAGTAATTATAGTGTTAAATATTAAATATAATAATAATTAATTTTGGAAGAGAGGTGCAGAGAGAGAGAGAGAGAAGGGCACGTATAAAAAGCAAAGGGAGGCAAGATCTCATAAATTCAGTAATGGAGGAAGGAAAGCCTCCTCCCTCACAACCTACATAAAGCAGCAAACCATTTTCAATTCCGCTCCTTTGCCTTTAACATCTTCTGCCTACCCTACTTCCTTCTCCACCAAGCTTTCCATATTCCTTCCTCCAATTTTCTGCTAATCAATCAACCATCTGCAGTTTCCTAGCTCACCAGTTTTTTTTGTGAATAATAAGATATACATGTATGTGAGTATTGCGCGGATCTGCTGTTCTTCGGGTTATTTGTTGCGCAATTGTTGATTAATCTGAGCAGATTTTAGTTATGGCGGTATTGTGTAAAGAGCGGCATTGAAAGTTGTATTACCAGTGCTCTATCGTTCGGTTCCAATCGAGGTAATGAAATTAGATATGCTTTGAAGTTATTTTTACAGTTTCGTTTCGTGTTTATCTGGATTTTGATAGATTTTTATGTTGCAGGATTTTTGCTCTAGTTTTGAATTTTTTGTGATTCAGCTATTTGTGTGTGAGCGTTAAGCTGTTGCAGAAACTAAAATGCTTACATGCATAGCACGTTCGAAGCAGTCGAGTGACGACTCGTCCTCCAATGATCACGATCGTCCTCCTTTGGAGAAATCGAACTCAAATGTCACTCAGACAAAGCAAGCCATCAAAAGTCTCTCCTCTCAGGTCATTAGCTCAAATTCAAGCACCAGATCATTCACTTCCATTTTCTACATTTTTTTTTTCAATTATAGTAGCCGAATTTGGGATTCGTTTCATAGAATTTTGAATCTGCTGTGTGGGGGAATTCCTAGATCAAGGATATGGCATTGAAAGCATCAGGCGCGTACCGCCACTGCGCGCCATGCGCGACTCAGCCTGAAGCTCAACAACGGAAGATTGGCGGTTTCGGAAACGGTGAGGCGGATTCGGCGTCATTGGACAAATTCCGGTGGTCGTACAGGCGGACGGGGAGTTCAAGCTCAAACTCGAGCTCCACTGCAGGTAGGAGGGAGTTGGAGGCGAGGCTGAAGGGGATTTCCAGTGGGGAGGGTACACCGGCGTCGGCGAGCGGTCGGCGAGTTGACCCAGTGGTGTTCGTGGAAGAGAACGAGCCAAAGGAGTGGGTAGCTCAGGTCGAACCCGGTGTCTTAATTACCTTTTTGTCCCTGCCACGTGGCGGCAATGACCTTAAGCGGATCAGATTCAGGTACATATTTCGGTCATTCACCGTTTTGTGGGGTTTCTATTTGCTGAGTTAATTCATATTCTGCGTGGATTTTACATGTGAATTTTCATCCAGCTTTAGCTTCATGATTTGATTTTCTAACTTAGAAGGACGAATCATAAGTTTATGGAATACACTGCTGGGTATTCTGTGTGTTTGAATTCAATAAATGAAAATTAGATACCTCAAAGAATCACATTAACAGAAAGAATCATTTCAAGAAGTAAAGGGGTCGCCTTAGTTTGAACCACTGGCTTAGTATAGCAATGAATCTGCAGAACTTTCATATTCTTTTTATCCATAGTTCAGAATTAAATCCAAAAATGCAAGTAAAGATTCAAATGCAGAATAGTGGAGAATGAGTGGAAAGCCTATGATTTGGCATCATTGTTCTGTAAACTGGTGAAAATAGTCATTATTAGAAGCTCCTAGGTGTTGACAAATTTTGCATAAGCTTTTATCTCTCCTTGGAGGATTAATTAATTAGCTTGGAGTGCTGTAGGACCTACAGAAAAGGAGAGAATGCATGCCTAATGAATATGTTCTTGGACTAGCAGTATTCTTTGACACCATTTTAGGACTTCATATGCAGTTATGTAGTAGTTACAAACAATCTCTCCAATCAATCCCTTTAAATCATATCATTGGCTTGCCATACCAATAACTAATTCAAGGCAAAATTGTTTATAATTTACTTATAATTTGAAAACTACACAAAGCTTTCTTCTGTATAGAAAACATTGCACATAATTCTGAAAATTTTTAAAGAATTATATGCATTGCTTTCGGAAACAAATAGAGTTTCATATTGTTATGCATATTTTTTTTATTAATTTCAATTTAATGAGAAAGAAATACTATAATGGTGTGTTTGTTTGGGGGATTTAATAAGATTTCTACTATTCATCCAATTTTTTCCCCTCAAAAACATCAAATCAAACGCCTATTTTTCATTTTTTATATTATACTAAAAATCAATTTTACATTCAAAACATCACATCAACACCTATTTATATCACATCATACAACTATTCAAATTCAAAATTTTTACTATTCAAATCCCAACTCAAAATCCAAACCCCCAAACAAACACACCCTAAATTGATCCCTGTCTGTCATGGTCCATACAAAAAGATAGTTGCCAACATACACTGTCTCAAAAAGTAGTTTTATGCACCAGACTTGATCTCCCACCTTTCTGTAGTCAGATAGCACCTTTCACACTTGCCAGATCCTTATATATATATATATGGGAAAACCATATAGCATTTGTTGGCAATAATAATTTCGATCATGATGGGAAAATAGCATGAGAAAAAGGAACCTGAGGCCTCCTTTATAAAAGTCCAAAAGTCAAAACTGATGAGCCTGTTTTCATAGTGTTGGAAACCTTTTACTAATTGTTGTATTTGTTGTTGTCTTGTCGGGAATAAACTTGCCTTTCATTTTCAATCCTCACCCACGCCTATAAGTTTGTCTTCTTATGAGCAGTGAGCTGCTTCTTACTGAATCTTCTACTGAAAGTTACATTTCCTCTGTGACTATTTGAGAACCCCAAATTAAATTGGCTCCTCAATAAGAAACATGGTAGTATTACTTTTCACTTTCTTGTTCCCTAGGTGAAAGTTTCTGAAAAATACTACAAAAATATGTAACTATCAGGAACCCATCATGAATATTGAACTGGATTTAAAATAGTTTCACCAAGCAAATTTGTTCTTATTTTTGTATTTATGTTATTTATAATTCTCATGTCTTTTTAATGGACTATGACTCATTCTGCATTCCTATGAAAGATTGTAATCATGCAGTTTACTTGATGCTTGCTTGTCTGGCATTCTTTTGCATTCATACAAATTTATTTGCAGGTGAAATTGGATGCTCTCTAAGCAAGCTAAATAGCATACTTACATGCATTGTGGCCCCATCTTTGATTTCTAGTCCCCCTTATAATATTATGCTGCACTTAATAATCAAACAACCCTGTGTAGGTCCAACTTAGTGGCTCGCCATTATAGACAACAGTTCCTTCAAGCATGATTAAGAATTATGCTTTTGTTAGTTGAAATCTTTTGCAATGAAGTAATGACCTGGAAATGGAATGTCCTGTTTAGCAATTATCATTCTCCAACTCCATTAATCCAATTCAAAATGTACTCCTTTTCGAGAAATTATTGTGCTTAAATTAGATAGGCTTTTTGTACCTATCATTTTCATTTTTTATGTTTTTTCAGTATGTTACACTTTAATTTCTTATCAAACATTGTTATCATTTTTAATTGGGACTCCACGATGATTAGTCTCGGTTGACACATAATTGTTGTTAAAAACATGTTTGTGTATATCACTAGCATTTGTTTATTTATTGTTTATGCTGGTATAACACGTGATATGATATGTACTTAGATCAATTGTTATATGTATTGTGTGAATTATTGTCTATTCACTACATGATTTGTATACATTTACTTTATACTTTGTGTATACAATAACATTTGGACCGAGGATTCCTTACGCTGTCGTATTATATTTATATTATATTAATATAAATTATATATTGTCTATTTATTTTCAATATACTGCGTCTTATATTCATAATGAATATATTGATTTAGCATACTAACAACAACTATTTTAATTTCCACAGCCGAGAAATGTTCAACAAATGGCAAGCCCAACGGTGGTGGGCGGAGAACTCCGAAAAGGTAATGGAGCTCTACAACGTGCAGAGGCTGAGCCGCCAGGCGGTCCCTCTTCCCTCAACACCAAAATCCGAGGATGCAAGCAGCTCGAAAATGGACTCAGCCGAGCACAGCCCCGTGACACCACCCCTAAGCCGGGAACCACCACCGCACACTCTGCATCGCCCCGGAAAAGGCCCAACCACCACCACCTACTCCTCATTGGACTCATTAGACCATCACTCCATGCATTCCTGCGGCGTCGCCTCCACCCCCAAGCTCTCGAGCATTAGCGGCACTGCCAAAACCGAAACGTCCTCCATGGATGCTTCCATGAGGACAAGCTCCTCCCGAGACGCCGGCGACATATCGATCAGCAATGCTAGTGACTTGGAAACCGAATGGGTCGAGCAAGACGAGCCCGGCGTCTATATCACTATCAGGGCCTTGCCTGAAGGCAGAAGGGAACTTAAACGTGTCCGGTTCAGGTGACATCTTCTCAATTACGCGGCGCTTTTTTTAACCCTTTTGTTTACTGCCTACTTAGCTTCGATGCGCGCTAAAATTTGAATTTTTGATCGAAATTTCAGCCGAGAAAAGTTCGGGGAAATGCATGCTAGAGTATGGTGGGAGGAGAACAGAGCAAGAGTACATAAACAATACCTGTGATGGTTTCGAACCATTTTTCGAACATTATATTGATGAGGTAAAGCTTTTACCCTATATATATATATGTTTTTGTTCTTGTTGATTCTTTTTGGCCTTTAAGAATTAGCAAGTTCATAATTTGTTATACGAAGTATGATGATATATATGTTTATTATTAATATCTTTTTTTTCGATTTTTTTTTTTTTGGGGGGGGAGGAAGGGCGAGGGGAAGGCACAAGAGAATTTGTAAGTGAGCAATTTTGGGTTTTCTCGGAAGATTATATATAAGTGGTTTCATATTGTAACCTTGTTTTGTTACGTGAGTTATTACTTAAATTAAAGTTGGTTTTATTTTATTCGTGCAGTGTGTCTTTTTTCTAAAAACATATGAATTATATACTATTACATGTATAACGGCTTCAAAGCACAATCACATACTTTTATAGCTAGTACCGGATTTGTGAACTCCAGAATTTTCGACGTTTTTAGATTTTGTTTGTCACATAGAGTTCGGTCTAGTATAATATGTTTTACAGAATGTAGTGTTTACATCTTTCAACTAGTGAAGACGTCCTTAGAGATTATTTATTCTTGAAAGTTGGACATTGCATTCAAATTTTGAATCAAATATTTATTTGATAATTTAGATATAAAATTAAAAAATATAATTATCGCAATTAGCCTATACAAAACATAAATCATATTTTTTGTCTGGTTGAAATTTCAACCGAATATATTAATGTGGCAACAAGGGAAGCAAGATGTATCTGATTCGAATTACGTAGAACACAACGGTGTTTATACGGTCAAAAATACCTTAATTATGTAGAACACAATACAATCATAAATACATGTTTATTTTTGTGTTCAAAAGGACGATCCGAGCTGAGGTCATTACTGCTGCAGCTCAATCACAGCCTGAACCAGTGCTAGATATTACATATTACATTTTTATTTTTTATTTTTAAAATTATATTTGAATTTAAAATATTATAATGAATATTTATATATTAATAAAAATATTTTATTTGTTTATTTATTTTGGTTTTTTACAATTTTTAAGTTCTATTTCTTCAGTCCAATTGAAAAATTATCATTTTTCATTTTCGTTCGTCCCAAAATAAGGTTACTATTTTCTAATTTAAGTAATTGTCGTTACTTTTCTATTACACCGTACTAATAAAATTATTTTTGTCTTTTTTTTTATTACAATTCAATATAATACTATATTTAAAAATTTACTTGCAAAAAAACAAACGTCATTCTTCGAACGGAACGGAGGAGTATTATGGTTTTTAATATTTATTTATTTTGCTTTACGATAAATCATAGACCCAATTGAAATCAGACATGAATTCATGTACTGTCTGATGCCCCTTTCACCATTTATGTCTTGTTTCTCAACTTGATACACACTCATTGCTCCAAAATAAATACATAGGGTCTTCCTGTCCATCCTTTGATTGGTCTGAGTTTCAAATTTATTATAATTTTTTTACTATTTAATTTATATTATTTTTTTGAAATTTAAATAAAATATTAAAATCCTAAAACAAACATAAACTCGATTACACGTTATTGCTGTAATATATAAAATGTAAAAAAAATTAATATCTATTGACCACAATTATTATAATAATGATTTATATGTTGATTAATCAACATGGCCATCCCGTAAAAGATGCTACGGTGGTGTAAGATGAATATGTGACCGTAACTTTGATTTGAAAGATAAAAGAACAAACCTCGTATATGTGTCCAATTTGAAAATATTCGCAATAGATAATATTCCATCCATCCCAAATATTCTATAATACTTTCATTTTTTTTTTTTTTTCAAATATCTTACAATATTTTTAAAATAAAAAATAATCATATGTATTTAGTTCATATATCATATTTTATCTTATCACATCACTCAATAAAAAAATAAATATACATTTATCATTCTCATTCATCATCCAATAAAAAAATTCATATACACTTCTCATTCTCATCATATCACATAATTTTAAATTATTATATTTAATACTCCCTCTATCCCAATACAATATTATTGTTTATTATTTTTGTCCGTTCCAAAACAATAGTTTCATTTCCATAAATAACCATGTCACCGTAAAACTATCCCTATTTTTCATTATTATTACACTAATTGTCACTATTTTTTATACTAATATACTCACAGTATGGCAAAAAAATCAATTATTCTTAATTTTTACCGACTACTAATATAAATCAATATTTTGTTAAATTTCGTACCCAACAATAAGAGTATACTTTTGGGACGGAGTTAGTATTATTCATCTGAATTTTAGCCCAGAAATCAAACGACAAAACTCGACAAAATAACGACTTTTTGAGGAGACGGAAGAAACCCGACATCCATGATGTCTCCTCTCCTTCGCATTGCCAAAATAAATACGTACTGACCCTCTTCTACTACATCTACACCCATCAATTGTTCCTTTTCGGACACACATTAAGTGGAGCTCATATGGTTCTCCGGGACAGACACCGCTACTGTAACGCTGTCTCGTCGATGTCGACGCTGCCATCGACATTCTCCTCGTCCCTCCTCGAGGCCATCTGCAGCTCCATCGACGAAAACGAGCAAGATTTCGCTCCTCGAAGGCGAAACGACGCTGAAATCGACATCCACAACCTTCGCCGCGCCATCATGGTGGAGACATGGATGGAAAGTTACGGCGAGAGGCGATTGCCCGTATTACGCTCTTCCTCGTCGATCTCGATGCCGCCGAATGAGGCCGTCGGGGACGAGAAGAAACAGCCTGTCTCGCCGTGTGGCAAGATAGCGCGCTTCTTGTACGGTATATTCAATCCGAGAAATGCGGGAAAGAACGACGGCATGCGAGGATGGGGGTCGATCAAGAAATCCAGATCTATGAAGGATACGACCACGACGACGATCGCAAGGGGATCTTGCTTGATCAAGAACCATTCGACTAAAACGAGTAGAAAATCGAAGAGAAGCGTTAAATTTTGCACGGTCGATGAGAAAATTCATAGTGGCGGAGATGTGTGGTCAGGTATCGGTAGCCGGTTTATAAAGGCGAACATCGATGATCTTCAAATTTACGATGATGAAAGCAAGAGTGTAGAGAAGCTCAGTTGGTCAGAGAGTGGCGTGGATGATGTGAGTTGTTCGAGCTCCTCCGATCTTTTTGAGCTCGGCAACATCGGGCATTTTGGTGTTGGAGCGTACGGAGAGGATTCCCCGATGTATCAACGGATGTTGAAGTGAAATTATCGAAAAAAAATAGATTTATGTGAAGTTTTAGCTATAAAAAACAGCTATTGATGTTGTAGTTGATTTCTTTCATCAACACTATGGTGTTTCTATTGATGTTCTTGAATTGTACTATGATTTATATATGATATTATATTCAACACTTATTTTTTAGGGTGTATTTGTTTGAAGGATTTTGGAGGATTTTCACTATTCATCCAATTTTTTTCCTCAAAAAACATCAAATCAAACACATATTTTTTATTTTTTATATTATACTAAAAATAAATTTTACATTCAAAACATCACATCAAACCCTATTTATATCACATCATACAACTATTTAAATTCAAAATTTTTACTATTCAAATCCCAATCCAAAATCCAAACCCCCAAACAAACACACCCTTAATCTTCTAAAGTAATTTTGTGAAAGTTCATAATTTCTTGACAATATATTACGAATATTAACAATGTTTAATGTTATCCCGGTAAAAATCACTTTTTTTTAAAAAAGTAGGATTATGTTTATATACATATTTAGAAATTTTGATATTATTATATGACAGTTTAAAAGTCAAATTAAATATTTATTACTTATTATAGAAAATTCTACTTTTACTTATTTTTAGAATTCTTTGAAGCTATAAACTAATATTACCTAAACGTAAAATAATTTTGTGGAAATATGTTACAAGAAGATGAGAATTGTAGCAAAGAAGATAGGTTACACAAAGCAACATGATTGAATACATTGTTATTGTTGCTTTGGATCGAAGAAAATATGATTCTATTTTTTATTGTAAAGTTCCAATGTAAGGTAGAACAATATTTTATTTGGTACTCTCTCCGTCAGATTACTTCATATATTTTTTTTATCCGTCTTACAAAAGATGATTTTTATATATATATATATATATAAATTTATCAATTTTAAATACATTTAATAAATATAAATTAATTTAATTAAATTTATAATTTTTTACACAAAAAATATTCTCATATCTATATTGTATATATTTTACTTATATATAATATTAATAATATTTAAATACATATTTTAAAATTTTAATTTTCAATATAAAAAAGTAATTTACACTATCTAAATTCCATGAGAGACTATATGAATAAAATACTCCTTCGTCCCTAGATATTCATTTGCTTTTTGCACATAATTTTAGAAATATAATTGTAAGTTGTAAGAATATTTGTAATGTTATGTATATAGTATGGACTAAAATGAAAAAATGAATACTTTGTTATGGAAGGGAGAGAATAGTATTTTTATCGCATAATAGTAATATTATTAATATAAATAAAATATTTTTTGTATAGATAATAGTAATATTATTAATATAAATAAAATATTTTTAAAGCTCTCTTTTTCATAATTAATTTTTATTTATTTAACATTATTTAATTTTTAAAAAGTATTATATCGAAATATATATTTTGACACATCACCTCAAGTATCAAATCAAATACCAATATTTATTTCTTTCTTCACAAAACTCTCCCAAAATTTCTGGCTAAATGGGCCCGAACATTCAGCAGCACAGGGTGCAACAATACCAAAGGCCCAGGAGCTTGGGTCCCGGGAGCGGCTACAAGAAAGGGCAAATACATTTGATATGAAGGAGAACAGAATAGATAAGGTTATCCTACAGAAGCAAATGAGGAAGGTGCCACGTGTGATAGCCTGCGATCTCACCCTCCATTTTCCACCTCTCTTTCCCAAACCCTAAATCTAAAAATCCAATCCCTTCTTATTCTAATACAAATTAACTTCCTTCAATTTTGATCTGAGACTAGACCAGAACACATACCTTCCCTTACCCTCCTCCAATGGCTTCCACCTCCGCAATCTCCATGGCTCTGCCGCTGCCCCGCGCCTCCTCCTCCTCCTCCGGCGCCGCCGCCCGGGACGCATTCTTCAAGCCATTGCCGTTGAGGGCGCTGCCGCTGTCTCCGCCGCCGAGGGCTGCAGCCGGAAAATTCCAGGTCAGGGCGGCGGCGCCTTCTTCGCTCAAAGACAAGGCCGTCACTGGACTGACGGCGGCTGCGCTCACGGCGTCGATGATCATCCCCGACGCGGCGGAGGCCGCCGTGTCGCCGTCGCTCAAGAACTTCTTGCTCAGCATTGTCGCCGGCGGTGTCGTCTTCGCGCTCATCACCGGCGTCGTCGTCGCCGTCGCCAATTTCGATCCTGTCAAGAGAACTTGAACAATATATATATATATATATATTATCCTGTCTTTTGTGTGTGCCCTAAAATATATCAGTGTATTTTCTGTGTTCCTATTTATGGCAGTAAATCAAATCCAATTTCCTCTGCATTTGTCAATTTCATGGATGAAAACTTTCTAAAGATTCAATAAATGTAGCTACATTAGTTCGAATAAGCTAAATGTAGTTTTAATGGTAATCTATACTTCAACAACTTCAGTTGGTAAATTGTGACAAGCGATGGTGGCCATAAAAACCAAATTGAACAGCTGAACCGAACTGAATTCGAATACAAATGTAACCATTGATGCATAAATTCTTTGTGATTTGAATCTGATTGCGCGAATTTGTGATCTTTACGTCGCATTCCTTGGCTCAACTCTCCACGACGGACCTCAAAACTCTATGACATGCCCCGAGAGAAAACATGATTTATATTTGTTAGATGTAGAACGAAAATAACTGCGCTAGGATTCCGGCAAGTATTGCAACATATGGTCAAATTACTAGAACAAATTGCAAACTCACCAAACTTGCTTAGTAGCCATCTTTTTCTTCTTCTAACATAATTACGAGTCGAACTTTCACCCAAAAGATTACCTGGGGTGTGTCCGTTTGAGGGTTTGGATTTTGGATTTAAATTTGAATAATAAAACTTATGAATTTGAATAATTGCATAAAATAAGTATTTGATTTGATGCGTTTGGAGGAAAAAAATTATAAGAATTATTCCCACAAAATCCTTCAAACGTAAAGCATAACCGATACTTTCTTAACTGAATTAGAACTATATGAAAGAATGCAAGTACATTAGAGATTACCACATCAAATAACATTTTTGAAGAGAGAATTAAAACAATAGTAATAATAATAAATCATATAACTTCCACATGAAAATAACATGAACTCAAGTAGTAGTAAGATTCATGGAACTGAATAGTGGAAGAATATCAATCTGGTCATCCTCCGACACAAACATTGATATTAAAGCACCAATATTGCTTTATGGATGACTTAATAGGAAGCATTCGAGTCACAAAATGCCAATGAACTAAATAGCAAGGCACACAAACTCAATTACTTGTACAATCTAAAAATGTTCGAATACTTCCATCAATCATATTGAACATCATATAACAAAAACCCAATTTCATTGCATTTTAGAGTATCATCAATTATCATTTCAAGATACAACTTCAATAAGAAATTTCAATTTCATTTAATCTTAGCTTTAAATCTAAAGAACCTAACAAAAAGAAGATAACAAAAATTTCAAATGAACACAATCACCATGTTAAAATGTGAAGTTACAAGATGAGAAATTTCAAGCAAGGTGGGAAGTAAAGTCGTTACCTTCTGACAGCAAGGCCGCCGGGGAGTTTGTATTTGAGGGATTCGGCTTGAGCAATGGCACAAAGCCACCCGTTGTTAACTTTCTCAGCATACGATTCGACTCGACGGTGCTCTCTGGAAACCTAAAACCTCTTCTGCACAACCGAAGGTAGCTCTCTAATCCGCCTCCCCTTCTCACCTATCACAATCAAACCAGACAAATGAAAATCAACAAATTTTTTGGCTATCAAATGTTGAATGCAATGAACTAAAAATTATTGCTAGATTTCGCCAAATAACAACGCGGAGTTTTTTTTTTGTTTTGTTTTGTTTTTTTTTTTGTTTTGTTTTTTTTTTTTTTTTTTTTTGAAGGAGTATTCATCAATTTTTACGTATGGTAATCGAAATAGTGTAGTATCGAACATCAAATGTAAGACAGAAAGAACTAAAAAATATTACAAGTTTCTGCGAAAGTAGATGACGTGGTGGAACTTTTTTACGAACAAATGGATGCTCTTAACGTATGATAATGGAAAAAGAGTAGCATCGAATATCAACCGAGAACGTTCTGAGTGAGCGTAGCACGGATGATGATCTCAGTTCTCATAGGAGTAACCCTGATCTCGACCCCAGAGTACCCGTCCCCCGCTAGCTCACGAGTCAGAACCTCGTTCAACTCCGCATAGAACACCATCGGCCACAAACTGCAATCCATTCGGTTAGCCAGTAGCAAAATCAATCCTCAAATTAATGTGCTATGAATCTACAAAAACAAATGCTCGGATCATGGAACCAACCTTTCGCTTTTTGCTTATTTGGTTCAAATGAACCCTAAATCCGTCCAGGGTTTGTATTCCAGAGCCGAGGTTGATCTCCAGGTTGCAGTACAATTCAACGGATCGTAAAAATATTTTGCAAAATTAATTGTAAGGTTTGGAAAGTAAACATTACATATTATATGAAATTTTCTTATGTTTTAAAAACTTGCTCACAATCATTTTTAAAGAATTATATTTTTTAAAAATATAAGAATCTCGTACAACTTTTAAATGATTCTATACAATATTTATATATCCATTTGTTTTTTTGTTTTTTTGTATGGAGTTTAAGAAATATTAGTATTATATTAACACTATTAGTATTATATAATATAAACCATTTGTGTAATATATTGTAAATTGGAAAATTATTTGTAATTTAAAAAGTAGACAGTACAATTATTTAAAAAAAATGGATATTTTATTATGAAAAATAAAATATTATTATCTTGATTTCATTTTTTTATTTTTTTTTTGTCTATTATTTCTATTTAAGTGATTCCACTTTATTTATCTTTTTTTTTATAATAAAAAAATTATACACAAAAGATTGAAGAAAAAAATAATAATTAGTAGTATTGTTTATTACTTTCGTACCAAAAAAAAAAGTACAAAATTAGGGATGGAAAAAAAATAAAAATAGATAATATCACTTTCTTTTCCAAAAATATATTCATTTATTTGATTATTTCTAATATTTAATGTAACATATACATATTTTTTACTTTTTTATATTTTTTTATAATAAAAAGAAAAATAAAAATATAATATAAATAAACCTATTTTTTTATGACAATTTATTATTTATTTTTTTTTAAAAAAAGTATTTTTAATAATAATATAATACAAGTAAATAAAGTCACAGTATTATTCTATTATTCACGTGCTTTCAACTACCGTACCATTAATACAAGCCCAAGTATGCACGTGCTTTCAACGAACTTTCCTCTTCTCCGCCGCTGTTCTCCGCCGGAAGCCGTCACTTCAACTTCTCGATTTCCTCTCCGATCATCTTCTTCGATCAGAATGTCGTCTTCCGACTCCAATTCCAGCCCCAACCAAATCATCGAGCACTTCGTGCTCTTCAAATTCACGGCAGACGCGGATCCGTCTGCCGTCGACACCATGTTCGCCAAGCTCAACGCCCTGAAATCCCTAGACTCAGTCCTCTACCTCTCCGCCGGACCGGTTTCACGATGCCGCTCCAGCTCCCTCACCTTCACTCACATGCTCCACGCTCGATACAGATCCAAATCCGATTTGACTGCGTACGTCGATCACCCTGACCACGTTAGCGTCAAAACGACCTACCCAAAGTTGCCTGCTGATGTCATGGCCATCGATTGGGTTGCCGATAACTTCCCCGGCCCGGTGACTGTTCCCCCTGGCTCGGCGTTGAGATTGACGGTTTTGAAGCTGAAGGAAGGTACAGGGGAGAACGAGAAAGGGGATGTATTGGGGGTTTTGCGAGGAATTAAGGATAAGTTTCCTTCGATTGAGCAACTGACAGTTGGGGAGAATTTTTCGCCTGAGAGGTGTAAGGGTTTCTCGATCGGGTCAATTGCAGTTTTCAATGGTACAAAGGAACTGGAGGAGTTAGAATTGCAGTCAGAGCTCGCCAACGAGCAGAAGGATAAGGTTAGGGAATATCTGGACAGTGTAGTGGTGCTGGATTACTCTGTAGATTCATCAGTTCAAACTTCTGGAAGTTAGGCGTGCTGCAATCAAAGCAGATGCAGATTATGGTTCAGATGGTAAGATTATCTGAATTTGCCTTTTGAATTTCTTGATTCTTGATTCTTGCATCTAATCTATGTTTCTTAATAAGCAAAGTGTGCATAACAGTAACTTAGGATGCTTAGATTGGGTATCTGCAAGAAATCGAACGTAAACATGATTGATTTAGTGCATTTTGGATTGGTGAATGATGATTGGCCTTTCGATTATAATAGGAATAATGAACATACATGAAACTGGTTTAGCTTGGTGGGTGTCTACAAGAAATCGAATGTAAACATGATTGATTTAGTGCATTTTGGAATGGTGAATGATGATTCGCCCTGTCGGTTATATTAGGAATAATGAACATACATGAAACTCTTTTTTTTTTTTTTTTTTTCCGACGAATTGCTCATTGTTTGCTGCTGTCTGGCAAATTAAGGAATTGCTCACAAATGGTGTTAGCATTGATTGGCTTGTTAGTAATCGAAAAGGGTTTATTCAAATCTCCGAGTAATTCTATAGATCGTAGAAAAGCGTTCGATGCAACAAGACTTCCTTAAGAAAAATTTAACTGTTTATAGGTGTATAGGAGCTTGGCACATTATTATACACATGTTAGCTCTAGCATGAATAGCAACAAAGGAATTCATCGTATGAACGAAATTGATCAAGTTAGCAAAATCGGGTTTTCTTCCTAGCTTCTGCATTGTCATCGGCAATCTTTCTGAGGAGATATTTAATGTCACACAACCTACATTTCTTTCTATTAGTGGAATCATCGATCGTTGATATGCATTACATCTACTGTCATTGTTATTTAGTATTTCTTGTCGCTAAATTCTTCTCAACTGTCTGTTCTTATAATCTGTCTGTTCAGGATATATGTTTCTTTCTTTCTTTTCCAGACGACAGTGCCGAAGAAGTTGCGGCAAAATTGGTAACACTAAGGGGTGAATAAATGGTGTTTTGTATTTTGAAGTGCATTGATGATTTGTATTCAGCAGTAATCTGAGAATACTCAGCATAGTATGCTGTGGCTGTTGATGCTTGTTGAAGTGTTAATTTATGAATGTTAGTGTAGTTTTTGGTAAGTTGGTAGTTTTTGGTAAGTTGGTTTTTTTGCTCTTGTTAGCGTATGGCCGGCAATTACAGGACTGAATTTAAAATTTAATTTTTGTTATTAATAGCTCATTATTTTTTAGGACATGAAATATTTTTATACAATATAAATGAATGTTTGTAGTGGGACAAGCAAAAATGATATTTTGATTGGGACATAAGGAGTATATGACAACACAAAAATAATTTTAGATGAACATTGTAGGACAAAGGGAGTATTATGTCACTTGAATTACACACTTTAATCAGATATTAAAAATTTATTAATGTTTTTAAAAATTTCAATTAGACTAATGAGTTATCTATTATTTTTATTATACTATAATAATTTTAATTAATACATTCTTAATTAATTACTAATTATATCATTCTAAATTTGTCTACAAATGAAACACCGTTTAGGAATATTAAATCAGTAGTAGTATTATTATTTCTTAGAGTTTATTTGTTTTGTATTTTGATTTGAAGGAAATTATTTTTATGTGAATAATAAAATTGTATAAATAATATAAAAATAATGAACAAATTATTAATATTTATGAGGAATTTGTTGGGTATTGTTTAAAAAAAAAAAAAAAAACACACCTTTAACCTATTTAAGCAAGTAAATCCATATAATTTATCGAGAAAAGGAGCGTATTTTAAGACATTTGATATTTTAAATTTTTGTATTAATAGTAAAAATTCAAATATTTGTATAAAAAAAAATATTATTGTCTAATACTCTCGATACAAAAATTTAAACATAAAAATAATAATTATAAATAAAGGAAAAAAATATCTCGAAATACAGTAGAAGATTCCACATAGGCGCTAATAAGGCAAAAACCACAATATTCACAAAACGGCCTCCAAAGTTTTTCATAATTCTAAAAATCTTCCTCCCAATTTCATAATATTTCTTTTTTATCACAATCCGATGAAATTTATAATTGGCAAAAAATATACCGCCGAGTCGATTCGAGTGTAGTGTACAAACCCATTATCGGCAAGTTATTTATGCTGCTTATACAATGCTTGCGGCAACTTTGAAATTCTAGGGTTCCGTCAATTTGTCTGTGCTGAATCGACTGGCTATGATTCTTGCTGCAATTTAGGGCTTGATTGTTTGGACGAGTCATGGGGTCTGTATACATTCCAGTTCACAATTCAGAGGAGGAGGTGCGGGTGCAGCTTGATCAGTTGCCCCGAGATGCTACGGACATCCTCGACATTCTCAAGGCCGAGCAAGCCCCGCTCGATCTTTGGCTCGTAATCGCTGTATGTATGGCTTGCTATTCATTGGTGCTGATTATCTCTGTGATCATGGACAGTAGCAAAATGCAAATTGAGGAATTGAAGTTTTTTGATGTGCTGCCTTGGTGACAAGTTGGATTTTTTGGGGTTGAAGTTTAGTGTTATTAGGGGAGAAATTCGATTTGTTTTTAGTCTTTATTTGCTTCGTTTGTTCTTAGTTTTCATTCCGTCATTTTAGGTTTTGTGCTATAGACTTGCTATCTGGAAGCTTGTCAGCATCTGTAGCTTCCAAAATGTCAGTTTTGGGAAATTACACTCGTGTGTAGTTTCTTTGGCTATACACAAGCAATTAAATCTCGATCGTGAGTTGAATTGAAGATTATTTCAGTGGTTCTATCCATTTTCGTATTAGTGTTACTGGTGTTTGTATCCTTGTACAGCGGCTGGATACAAGTTGAGCTGTATCAATGCCGCCGCTATGCATTTGCATGTGTAAGAACTGAATAATTCAATACTGACAATTGTCCCAGTTGACTCACTAGTCTAAGAAAAATTAATGACACAATCACCAGGTTTGAAATTATTTATTGTATCTGCTTCCTCGATGTGTGTCTGTACCCTTTAGAGTCATATGAGTTCAAGTATGCAGATAGGCGAGCCTTGATTATAATATTGTTCCGGACTGCTAACTTATGTGGGATGTCAGTGATTTTGGATATTAAGTTGACAGTGCCATTTTAAATCCTATTGGGTTTTTCTAGTAACACCTTATGTATTTTGTGAAAATATTGAGGAATGAGACACCTGGAGCCTCTGACTATATTGGTCGGAAGGAAGAGATACGTGGAAACATCAGATTACAACAATCTACTTATGTTTTTTGTACCTTGTTTTGATTCTATTTGTCTTTTTGATTAATGTCTTGTGAGTTTCCCTACTTATTGTAGAGGGCGAGATGTAGCACGTGGAGACTTCCATAGATATTGAGTTTATCATTTTTCCAGATCAGTCTAATTTTTCCTGTTCGGGTGCAGAGGGAGTACTTCAAGCAAGGAAAAATGGAACAATTTAAGCAGATTTTAGAAGAAGGATCCAGTCCTGGTATAATAAAGAAATATGCAATATTGCAGCGATTTTACTTTCCTCTTTTATGTTGAAATTCAATGAAGATGGTTTTCTGTTATTACTTCTTTGAGTAATTCCAGACTGAAAAATTCTCAATTCGCAGAGATTGATGAGTATTATGCTGATGTACGGTATGAGAGGATTGCTATTTTAACTGCATTGGGGGCATATTACAGCTACCTTGGTCGGATTGAGACTAAACAAAGAGAAAAGGAAGACCTCTTTCAACAGGCTACAAAGTGCTATAGTAAGGCTTCGAGAATTAATGTACATGAACCTTCAACCTGGCTTGGTAAAGGTAGAACCTTTTTTCTTTTAGTCTGCTCCATATGGAGCTGCTATAGAGTTATTTTTTTTCCTCACGACTAATATCCAAATGCGCATTTAGCTGTCTTTCCATACGTTTTTAAAGGTGTTTGTAGATTCTATTTAGCTCCTAAGCTAAAATAATGGCTAGTTAGAATATTAACCTATGTTCAAAATGTGGTCAAGTGCCTACAGAGCAACCAAGTTCCAATTTATATTTCAGATTTTAGTTTTGCTCTTACTATTTTGGTGAATATGGTATGAAGTTCCAACATTTTAGTTCCCCTCTTCTTATTTTGATGACTATGATAGAGCTCTCTAGTTCTCTCCAGTAACCTACTACCCTTTTAAGTTTTCTAGTAATCTTTGAAGCTCTTTTTGCGCATTCTTATCATTTTTTTGGTTTTCATATTTATGTTTCTATTTACTAACAGGTCGGCTGTCTCTACTTAAAGGAGAGGTTGAACAAGCACACAATGCCTTCAAAATGATTTTAGTAACAGAACCTGATAATGTTCCTGGTCTTCTTGGTCTGGTATTTGAAGTTCTACACATTTATCATGCCTCACTCTTGATTAGCATTCCATTCCTTGTCATTAATTGTTTGAAAACAGTATTTCTGTTGCAGTCTGCTGTTCTGAATGTACTTTTGTTGTTATATATGCCAACAGTGATGTTGCTTCAGTTTCCTTAGTATTCTTCAGACCTAAGTATAGTGTTCTGTGTATATATTCTTACTGAAGCTGAGTGATGGAATGGAACTGATCTAAGAAGTTTATCTCATCGAATAAATGTACATTTGAGGGTAAAGGAGGGGTCCAATGAGTCTGCTTCTTACCTCATTCGCCATGTATTATGACATCTTAATCCTCTAGTGAATTTCTTTTTTATTGTGTTATTTGTTTATTCCTGAATGAAATTGTAATTGAAGCCAATAAAGGATACCTCCTTACACCTTTTTAATTACCATCTAACAAGATGTGAAGAGCCCCCAAAATATCTCCTGTGAACATAATTGTTTTTATTATATGAAGGCATCTGTTCACTTCAATCGTGGTCAATATTCTGATGCGCTGGCGCTATACAAGGTCTGTTCACTGCCTTTTGTTCAGCTACAACTTACTGAACTGCTTATATTTCCTGAAATATATCTAACTTTTGTAGAAAGCCTTGCAACTGCATCCTGGGGCTCCTGGTGTTAGAGTTGGTATAGCTTACTGTTACTATAAGTTGGGTAATCATGAAAAGGCAAGACAAGCATTTCACCGTGTTCTGCAGGCAAGTTGTTGGTTTGCATCAATTATACTGTTTTCTTTTTTTTTTTTTTTTTTTTTTTGTTTTTTCAGCATTTTGCTCGATTAATAGTTGAAATTAATGTTTGAATTTTGACTTAATTTTAACTGCAGTTAGATCCAGATAATGTTGAAGCGCTAGTGGCACTTGGAATTTCTGATTTGCAAACACATGAAGGTGATTTTTAGAATATTATCAACGTCTGTCTCATGTGAAACAATAATGATTTCCTTTCTTCTTCGAAAATGGTTCCATTTTAAAAACCTGACTGCCTACTATTGGTGTTATGTGTGTGAGTGTGGATTCAGATTCCTCAATCATGAATACTGCATCTTAAGAATTTGAAAGTAACATTTAGTATGATTTGTCTATTTTCTTGAAAAGGCAGTATTTTAACTGTGCAGGATGTTGTTAGCCTCATTTTCACATTTTTGTCTTGTTGGATTAGGCCCGCTTATTTGTGATTAGTTTAGGCCTGGTTGGGCTATGTATATTTACTTGTGTTAATTCATAATATGTAATTCATTATTGAGAAAATAGAATATTCATTTGTATGGTATAAAATACATATTTACATGGTATCAGAGGATTTGATTCAGAGCCCCTCTTTATTAGGGTTTTTAAGTCACCAAACCCAAGCCTCTGCTGCCGCCGCAACATAGGATCATCGCTGCCACTACCTAGAAACCCAGAAGATACTTCACTCTCTCACAAAGAAATTTTGACATGTAATTATGCCCGAAACCTAAATTTTCTGCAGCGCCCATTCAAATGGTTAATCATGGCTAGCCTCTGCATCAATTAGACATTAAAAATGGTTTCTTGCATGGTAAACAAGAGGAAGTGTATATAGAACAACCACCTTCTTGTGGGAGGATACTGCCATGCAAATATATCTTGATTGCGACATTTATGTTTGTATATTAATTACATTAATACTTATGCTGTGTGCTGCTCTGTGCTGTGCCATGTGCGATTCACAACTATTATTGAGCTTGTGAAATGTTTCCTTATGTTTTTTTTGAGTGTTATATTTATCTCAAATGTTTTACAGCTGCTGGCATTAGGAAAGGGATTGATAAAATGCGGAAAGCT
Source organism: Andrographis paniculata (assembly GCF_009805555.1). Classification (NCBI taxonomy): domain Eukaryota; kingdom Viridiplantae; phylum Streptophyta; class Magnoliopsida; order Lamiales; family Acanthaceae; genus Andrographis; species Andrographis paniculata. Next base: position 556,387 of record NW_026137605.1, read on the forward strand.
TTCGAGATTTATCCTTACTGTGCAACAGCTCTAAATTATCTTGCCACTCATTTCTTCTTCACTGGCCAGCATTTCCTGGTTGAACAGCTAACTGAAACAGCACTTGCTGTAACTATGCATGGTCCAACAAAGGCACACTCTTATTACAATTTGGCTCGCTCTTACCACAGCAAGGTTGATTATCTCAGTTCTCTTGTTTTTCCAACAGACTTGGTTTTTTGTAGTGAAAAGTAGTGGAGTATATATAGACTAGTTAAAAATATATTGATGCACATTACTTTTTGGTCATCTCATCTTTGTTTGTCCTTCATAAATGTTGTTCGTGCTTGATACAGGGGGATTATGAAAAGGCCGCGATGTACTACATGGCATCTGTAAAAGAAACTGATAGTCCTCATGATTTTGTGTTGCCTTATTATGGTATGCGAATTGTTCTTCCCTATCCTATTTCCTATTATCTTTCCCTTTTGGAATATGGAAGCACGGATATGCGATCGATCTCTGTCATGTATGGAAATGCATTTGCTATTAGTTCATACTGGCTCATTTGATGAAAATTCGAAAGATGCTTTTGTTATCAAATCCTTAGAATTGATTTAGTGTATACTTTAGCATACGTCAATTGATATTCTAGTCTGTTTGAAGTTCAACAAGTTAATAGATATTCCAATTAAATATTTATAGATAATCATTAGCCATGTGAAATGCACATATAGTAAACTAGTTACTGAGCATAAATTTCTAAGGTAACTATATTTATGATTTACCAGGGTTAACTAAGTTTACTGATGGAAAATAGTAAACACACAGACAGATTGGTGTATATATATTATCATCCTTAATCAGTCATTCATTAAATATCTAATAATCCTATAATAAAGAGCCATATTGGAGATGGGAGTTTTCGCTGCTCTTATAGGCTTCATATTATATGCTGGTGTTGGAGAAAATAACCTTGTCAGAAGGAAGTGTGTGGAGATTGAAGAATCTTAGAAGAGTTAGTGTGGCAATCAACCTCATAAATAAAAAGTATTTTCATATTTGAATGAGTGCAAGATTTTAATGTCTTGCAGTGATAGCTTAGGTCCTGGTTTGAGGACCCACTAGTCACATTCATCTTTGGTTATGTAGAATCTATAGATATGTGAAATAGTTGCATCTAATCATATCTAGTCTACCTTTTTGGTACAGTAGAACTTGTAGGCTCGAGCAATCAAGTTTTATGTTGATGAGACTTTTGTGTTCCTTCTTCAGTTTGTTATAAATTAAAAATTACCTAATAGGCTACTCCAGTCGGCCATGTTGGCCGTACATAAGTGAAGCTGTGCTCGAAGGAAGTACGCTAATTAAATCAAAGATGTAGGTTTTATTTTGTTGATTTTGACTTTTGCCTGAGTGCTTGAATGCCCCTGGTTCTTTGATTTATTTTACACTATTCAGTGTAAAACTGTAAATAAAACAATGCAACCCTTGAACAGCTCTTTATTATGAAGTTCTGGCTTATATACACGCATATATATGAGTAAAAATTAATATAGCAATACAATGCTTTTACATGAGGTTGGTTTTTTTCTTGGTCCTTTGATATGATTATGAGTTACTTTCTTTCCCTGTTTCGGTTATAATAACACCTACTGCTTCTTATAATGTGAGTGAAAGAAAGGGCGTGTTTGCTCTGCTCTGAGGTTTCTGTTATTTGATGCCCCTTTCTGTTTTATTAGTCCTTACATACTATATGTAGATCTCCTGTCAGTGTCTTGCTAGAAAAAGAGTCATATGACAGTGCCCAACTTCGCACAGACACATAGGGTGTGTTTGTTTGGGGGTTTGGATTTTGAGTTGGGATTTGAATAGTAAAAATTTTGAATTTGAATAGTTGTATGATGTGATATAAATAGGGGTTGATGTGATGTTTTGAATGTAAAATTAATTTTTAGTATAATATAAAAAATGAAAAATAGGTGTTTGATTTGATGTTTTTTGGGGGGAAAAAATTGGATGAATAGTAAGAATTTTGCAAAATCTTGCAAACGAACACACCCATAATGAATTTTTTCAATTAGTTATATTAAATTAAGATTGAACCATAATACTCGCTAATGTACTGAAGTTTCCAATTTGATATTTGTAGTGGTACCACTTTGTAAATATATTGTTTCTGTATCTCACTGATCAACTGTTACGTGAGATAGGTCTTGGGCAGGTCCAACAAAAGTTAGGAGATCTAAAAATTTCCATGAGCAATTTTGAGAAAGTGTTGGAGGTGCAACCTGAAAACTGTGAGACATTGAAGGTGAGTAAAGAATTATGTTACAAATTCATGTTTTCTACTTTTTGCTCTTCTTCTATTGTAGTGTTCTGTTCTTATGATTGTCTGCAATTGTTTTGACACAGGCTCTTGGAAACATTCATGTTCTGCTCAAGCAGTTTGAGAAGGCCCAAGAACTATATAAGAAAGCCATCAAAATTGATCCCAGAGATCCGGAGGTGATTATTTCTGCTGTTCCTTTGGCTCTTTTAGTCTCTTATTTGATGTTATATGTTGGGATTAACTGTTGCTTCATCAATGTGTTGATAGGTCTTGATAAAAATGACAACAAGATAATGCAATTAAGGCTTTAAAAATGTATTAACAATGATTGTTCTCAGAAGTAATCGTACATGTCATGTTTCCCTTCCATGTTGAATGAACTATCCTGATTCTAGTTTTTTTTTTTTTTTGAATATTATTTGGCTCTGTTTATGGTGTTTCTGAGATTTCTACAACTCACCATGGATTTCCAAATGATGGGGCCAATGACTCATTAATGGAGGTAGACTATGCCATCTTATTTTGGGCATTTGACTAGAAAGATTCAAAATGGGATGCTGATTTTTTATTTTGTTTTTGAAAATTTTAATTGTAATGACTATTCAATGCAAATTAACTAAACAAATCGTTGCTTCCATGATGCTGCACTTTTTCTGGGTTAGTTTGCTTAGACCTATCTACCTGAGTTTGATGAAGGTGTTAAAATCTCATGCATTTTGATATTATAATTGTTTGTTACAACTGGCATTCATTTTGTCTAAAATACTTACTTTCAGGCATTTATGGATCTTGGTGAGCTCTTAACTTCAACAGACATTGGTGCAGCTTTAGATGCATGGAAAACTGTAAGTGAAACTTCAGCGTTACTGTTTGTCAGCTTATTTTTAACATGTTTTCAATGTGTATATTTTTGGAATCTGACATGCCAAGTAGGTGCTTTTTGAAACTTCTAGGGTTTATTAACTTGTTACTTGTGTCTCTGTGTGTTTTTTTATTGTTATTTTCCTATTTAGTATCCCAAATCCTTTTACAAACATCACACCCAAGACTAAAATTTTAATTGATAACACATCCAACCTCTATTTCTCAAAAACATAAAATTACAAAAAACAAATGGTATAAAAAGCACAAATAAACAAACCCTAGCTAATCTTGAGAGAATTCTAGCTCTTTAGAAAATGGGTGGGACTGTGAACGAATCACTTATTTGAGATAAGGCTTTAATTTGTCCTTCAAGGTAATTCATAAACTAGATAACACCTCTCCTACAAAAGGAGATTCTATTTGGTATTATTTTATATTCCTTCTTTGGAAGACATGTTAGAATGGAATCAAATGAGTCAAACTCTGTAGCACTTTTACAAGTTTATCTGCGAACAACCCCATACAGAAGTTTAGAATCCATCATTTTGTATATATTTGTTTGTCAATCCCTTTATCTAGTTCCTTCACATCTGGGTAGGGTTATTTTCTTAAATTGTTGCTCATGTAATTCTTTATACAACAGGGTGAAAATGGGAATTCTAACATGGGACCTCATGTTCCAGTAACTTATTAATTGATTATGGCACTTCAAAACTTGACTCATAGAGCTCTTAAGAGTTTTGTATTCTATTTTTACCAATGATCTAAATTCCTTACAATACAATTTGAAGGCACCAAATTTGTTGTTAAAGAATTTTCTTATATATTAAGTAGAAATGTAGTTGCCTATCTTTCCATTTTATATATCCTATGTATACTAATGTTAAAGCAGGATGCCTTTTGTATCTTCTCTTTGTCATTTGTGACTGCGTGCGTGTATTGGAATTAGGCAGTAAATGATTTGATGATAGGCTAACTGCCAGGTGTATATTTATGTTGTTTTCCTCAAAAGAAGATGCAAACTTATTCCTTTGTAGTTTGTGGTAGTCCTGTGTCTGTTCAGTTTTTTTTTTTTTTTTTTTTTTTTTGTTCTCTCTTGTATGGAGAAGTTTGTTATGTATTTGGAGTAGAAAATTGCACTTGTACCCTTGCTATATGCAGCCAAAAGATGTTGTAGGAGGATTAGTTATATTCACTTTCCTAGTCAGTTTCATTATATGGTGTGTGTATCCACCTATTATCCTCAATTCAGACAATGATATTTTGATTCCCTTGCAAATACAAAATAGGAAAAGTTACATTGCAATGTAGATGGTCCTTTTGTAGGTAAATTGTGTAAAACATCTGCCTTTATCTCTGTAGACATCCATAATATACATCACATGTATTCTTTTCAAGATGTACTACAAATGCACACACATATATATTTATAATATTTTGAATCATGTATTTCAGATGTGGTTTTACAGATTTTATAAAGCAATGCTTTTGTTCATCCTAGCAGTCTTGACCATTTAGATATACACACATATAATATATATGTATGTATAAATATTTGAAGAACACAGGCTACAAAATATTTCCTTTACAGATAAAGCCGGAAGAAAAAAGGAACTTTTTTTACTACAGTTACCATGCATTCTTAATTATTGACAATTTGAATCTACTCATAAACCTCTTTGGTGAATCTTTTTTCTTGCGCAGGCTCATAATCTGCTGAAAAAAGGGAAAGAGGAAGTGCCTTTAGAATTGCTAAACAATATTGGGGCACTCCATTTTGAAAGAGGAGAGTTTGAGGTTAGTAAAGTTTCTTTGAACATTGTTTCAGATTTGGCGGTCCTAATATAATTGCGTATTGGCTGCCCGCTGAAATTTCTTCTGTTTTATAGCTTGCTGGTGAGGCATTTAAGGAAGCTCTAGGGGAGGGCATATGGTGTGACTTCTTTTATGCTGACGGAGGATCTAGTTCAAACATGGCAAAGATGGGTGCTCATGGAGAGTCCTCCAGCAACTTGGAAGGCAGGAGTCCTGAGCAAATAGCCCGGGCTAATCTAATTATTAACACATTATATCCTATTGATAGCAGTGCAGCTATCCATCAACTTAGAGACACAAAACTGTTTAATCGACTGGAAGAACAGGGTTTAAAAATTGAAGTTCCTTGGACAAAAGTTTCCACCTTGTTCAATATGGCTAGAGTGTTGGAGAAGATACATAAAAGTGAATTAGCCGGTATCCTCTACCGTCTGATATTGTTTAAGGTATTGAGTTTTTTAATTGCACATATTGATGGATTGTTTAGATTATGCGTTCATTTTACTTTTGCTGAATCATGCTTCATTAGAGTGCCGTAAACTCTTTTCTCTAATGAATGAACCTACTAAGATACTTGATTGTCAACCTGAAGAGACACACATGCACATACACACAAACCAAGGACTAGCATGCTAAGATTTCTGAGCTATTCACAGTTTCAATATATGATATGGCCTGACCAACCACACCACTATACCACGATTTCCTGAATTTTATGGTTTGTTTGGTTCTCCTTGATTTTTTTTAAGTGTTAGAATCTGATATGCTCCATTATGAACCATCCCTTACAATCTTATGGTTGCTCAGTTTTCTGTGCATTTCTGTGTTATACAATGCTTCCCTTTCCTAAGTGCGGGGTGATGGCTGGCTTATTTTCATTTAACATTAAAGTAATTGATTCTTAATGATCGTGCTGGGATGCTTTTTTGACTTATTCTTAATCCTACTTCTTCTAACCCTTTTTATCGTATCAGTTCCCAGAGTACACAGATGCTTATCTGAGGCTAGCTGCCATTGCAAAAGCTCGAAACAATGTTCAAACTAGTTTTGAACTGGTTAGATTTGTGCTAATCTTTCTTCGATACTCTTGTTCTATATACCTTTATCCATAGATCAAATTTCGTAATATGGTGGTGTTGTCCTAGATCGATGATGCACTGAAAGTGGATGATAAGTGCTTGGATGCTTTAATAATGCTTGGGGACTTGGAACTTAAAAATGATGACTGGGTGAAAGCAAAAGAAACTTTTCGGACTGGAAGGGAGTCGACTGATGGAAAAGATTCTTATACTGCTGTTTGTCTGGTACATTTATATTGAAAATGCTTTCACAAATATTATTTGATTTGGTAGCTTTATGAGCACTTAAATATTTGACCTAAAACCTGGTATTGTCTTCTAAGCTATTTAAAACCTAGTAATGGCTGGAACTTGGCACCTTTTAATGATTTACATGTTTGCCTAGGAATAATGTTCTCAAAGAAATTATCAATATCAAATAAAAATTTCAGTAACTTTATCATTTTCTTGTCCAGGGAAATTGGAATTACTTTGCTGCAAATCGTAATGAGAAAAGGGCCCCAAAGTTGGAAGCTACACATTATGAAAAGGCCAAGGAACTGTACACTAAAGTATGCTATTTAATTTTATTGTGCGGAGCCGATTCAGTGAATGACCTGCATTTAATTATCTCTACTTTCCTATCTATTCCAATGAATTATTCATCTTTCCTTTTTCTCTTATATGGTCATGGTTGGTGGCCTTGATGAGTTGAATCTAACTAGTTGAAACTGTAAAATTGGTTTTTGTTTGCTAATTTTCTATCCATAATGTGACATTCTCAGTTTTATCAAGACTCTAACTTAAAGCATCCTGTCAATTATGTCTTATCTAGGTTCTGCTGCAGCAACCTGATAATCTCTATGCAGCAAATGGCGCCGCTATGGTATTTGCGGAGAAAGGTCAATTTGATATAGCCAAGGATTTATTTACGCAGGTCTGCAGCACTTGTTATTATCTAATTAGGCCAGAAGATAGATGTACACCTGATTTAAACAGCATCATTTCATTTATTTTTTCTGCAGGTGCAAGAGGCTGCAAGTGGAAGTTCCAATGTACAGATGCCCGATGTCTGGATTAACCTGGCACATGTTCACTTTGCTCAGGGAAATTTTGCACTGGCAGTGAAAATGGTTTGTTCAATATTCTCTGTTTTAAATTCATAATGAAATAACATGTACGAAGCCTGAATATATGTCCGTCTTTGCAGTATCAAAACTGCCTGCGCAAGTTCTACAATAATACTGACAGCCAAGTGCTTCTGTACTTAGCACGGACACATTATGAAGCTGAACAGTGGCAAGATTGTAAGAAGACTTTACTAAGAGCCATCCATTTGGCTCCATCAAATTACACATTAAGATTCGATGCAGGAGTTACTCTGCAGAAGTTCTCTGCATCCACACTACAAAAGACTAAAAGAACAGTGGACGAGGTCCTTACTCTTTAACTCAATTATATTTTGGCTTATATAAGTGGTAGGTTAATGTGATTTTCTATTACTGAAGAGTGCTGCAAATTGAACATTACTAACTGTTCCCGAGGTCGGTGCTCTCTCTACATGTTCATCAGTCATGTTTTTTCATATAAATATATCTCTAGTTGCTCAAAGAGGATTACTGAAGTATTTTCAGTCTGCTTGTTTTTATTTTTGTATAAAATATGCATGAGAAGATTCTTTTTTATAAAAATTTGAAACTTATATAAGATCATTCCTTGCTTGGAATTAGTTTTCTTTTCACCATGTTTATGATTGCTTTCCATGTTTTAGGTGCGAACTACTGTGGCTGAGCTAAAAAATGCTGTCCGTTTGTTCAGCATGCTATCCAGTGCATCAAACCTTCACTTTCATGGCTTTGATGAGAAGAAAATTGAAACTCATGTTGCATATTGCAAGCACTTGCTCGATGCAGCTAATGTTCATTGTGAGCTTGCTGAGCGTGAAGAGATGCAGAATATCCAAAGGTTGGAAGTCATGCGTCAGATGGAGTTGGCTGATGAATCACGCCGAAAAGCTGAAGAGCAGAGGAAAGTTCAGGTGATTGTATTACTTTGTAATCTCATTTCAATAAACTTACTATCCCTTCATTTACTCAACTTAAAATGCAGATGGAGAAGAGAAAACAAGAAGACGAATTAAAGCAAGTTATGCAACAAGAAAAGCATTTGGAGCGCATCAAGGTAAGAGATTCCTCTGCGCGTGATTAAAACCTTTTTTTTGCCCATTGTATGCTTTGTTTTAAAGTGGTTATGTTATATCACTTTTTATTTGCCTTTGCTTACGGTATTCCATTTACTACTTAGCAGTAAGTACGCTATAAACATTTCTGTTGATTCTATCAGGATGGATAAAAGAAATTTTATTATTTACATGCGCAAATTCTTCGCTTTCTTGGTCTATTCAGCACTACCATTTGTCAGAGTTATTCAAATCCTATGCCATTTTATGTTGTAGGAACAATGGAAGAGCTCTTCCAGTTCAAAGCGGAAGGTAACCGAAGATGAGGAAGGTGGGCATAGTGAGAAGAGGAGGAGGCGAGGAGGCGGAAAGAGGAGAAGGAAGGATAAGAGATCACGCTATGAATCTGAGGAAGCTGAGGCAGATGTGGAGGATCAAGAGGATATAGAGTATGAAAACACAAACAGGGAGCAAGATGATCATGTGGATCATCAAGAGAAAGAAGAAGACAAACCTCAGGATCTTCTTGCAGAAGCCGGTCTAGAAGATTCCGATGCCGATGATGATGTGGTAACTCTCTTTTTCTTTCTCTCTCCCTATATATATGTATATATATATATATATGCATGTAGAGATCAGGGCCCATAGGATAATCCATAATACCTACAAATGTCCTATTATTAACTTTTCATCTTCTGTCGAATTCTTTGATCTTTCTAATCGACTATATTTGTTCAAGGGTGCAACTTCCAATGTCCACCGGCGAAAAGCGGCTTGGTCAGAATCCGAGGAAGACGAAGCCCCAGTGCAAAAGCAGCAGCCAGAGCCGCCTCAAAACTCTGACATGGAGGAGAGTGAGTGAACATCAACAGCCAGAGCCGACAATGGAGGAGATTGATCCTCGATACACGCCGGGTTTGTAATTTCCAATACCATCATTTATATAACTTGTGCTCTCATGCTTTGCCAAATATGGATTGCATGTTTGATTCTAACAATATGCTACTAATTTGTTAGCGGTATATTGCACTTGCCTTTTCTGGCCAGAAAACTTGCACAAAGTGAAAGAATTATTAGATTTTCGACTTTATCAAACTTGTGTTTTTAGTATTTGCTATATTCCTTTGGATATTTTTACTCTTTCGATGAATCTGGATTGGTGATGGTTAGGGTGTTTATGAAGGCTGAATACATCTCATGTGCATCATTTAATTTTGTACGTGCTTACCATCAAAATCCTTTGGGTGTATTATGAATAAACCTTTCGCCGAACCTAATTGTCTGCAAATTAAATTTGACAAGACAAGTCACACTAGGCGAATATGTAACAGATACGATATATATATATATATGTATATATGTACATAACAATATACAGATTTCGTAGCAAAGTAGACACTGATCCCGCATCGGAAGATGGGTGAAAATGCACAAAACTTTCACTAACATTAGAGATTGATTGCATATATGTTTGGTTTACATATATAGTCGATTGTCTCACACTACCATAAATATAGAGAACATCAACACACTACACACACTAGTTGTTTTCTTGAACTATACGTTGGGAACTTACCTTCCAATTGCGAAAGCAAAATTTGTCAATACTGTTACTACCAGAAGCTGTCGAAGTCTCGGTTAGAAATCATATTCCCTACTCTTTCTGGAAGAAAGAAAGCAAGAGATCCGTATGCACGGAGAAGAGCTGCGTGTCGACAAAAAGCTGCATTTACGCCGGCCAACAGTGTAAAACATGAGTTGTGCATAAAGAGTGGACTAGACTACGATAATATATTGTGCCTTGACTTTGAATAAACCGGAAAGAGAGGCAAACCTTCATGAAGGGTCGATCGTAGCTGGGAAAGGACTCGATGAAACTCTCCTTTAACAGCAAGGACACCTACAATTTAACAGAGTCATTGTCGGCACTTGCTCGATGCTAAGTAGAGGTACTTTAAAATGAAAGGTACGATGTTGTTACCTTGTCATCATTTGATTGAACGTTAGTAATTGTGTGCGAACGAAGATTATAGCACAGCGATTCCAAGTAAGTTCGCAACACTTGTAGAAACCCTTTGGCAGCTTCGACCTAAAGAAAATTGCAAGTTAAAAAAATCAGATAGGGCGAAAAAACGGTAGATTTAACTAACTTCAGCTATACATACCTGCACAGTATTACATTCATATACTCGTCGCTTCTTTCCTAAATAGCTCTCACCCACGAGATTGGCGTGGTATGGGCTAAGAGCTGAGTACAGTTCTCTATACCGGGGTAAATGCTGTTTCGACGGTGATTTCACCTGTCGAGACGAAGTCAGTTGGATTCGCATAAACTCTTTGCAATCGATCTATGTTTTGATAGATCTATTGCGTACCTGATTTCTGTCTATGTCCACTAGAATTGCATTTGTTAGCCTCAGCTGTACTTCAGCTGTCTTGTTCGTTACGCCTACCTACTCAAGAGGGTACAAATAAAACGAAATAATGTTTTGCTCGCCTGTATATTTAGTTATGTGACATATAAGAGCTTGATGTTAGGTTAAGAAGCCGATAAGTGTAGGAAATACTATGTACGGAACAGGCGCATCGAGAAAGTCCACCATGTCATTTGGCAGGACCTGTGCGGGGATAGATTCGATTTCAGTTACTATTATGCATGCAAAAAATAGGAGAATTCGATATAAGATTGCTATGATCACTACCGGCATCAATAGGCTTTGCCACTGATAGGGTCGAATCAGCGGTATAATCGACAGGACTACAGCAGACAAAATCCCCTGAAAAACAAGCAAGAAAGTTCAGAACTAAATGCTAGAATTAGCAACATCAGGTTGAATGGGGAATGCGTTGGTCTAATCGTCATAATTGATTCGTTTACAAAAATGACCTACCAAATTTGAGCAAACAACCACGATTTGCTTCTCCAGCAGAACCCCGGCGAAAAGTGTCAGCACCTGTAAAAGGAAAATGTGGTCAATAGTGTGCATCTTGGGACTGCGCCAAGATTTCAATAGTTGGCTGAGCTTGTATCGAAAGTTTGATCAATATACTTAGGTAACAATAGATTCTATACATTCATCTTTGGGTAATGAAATATATGACAAAAGACTATGCTGTATCAAGTAGGTTAAGTGCGTACATGGTCCAGTCGAAGGGAGCCGCATAAACAAGCAACAGCCCATACTGACAAAGCCGCGGCCTCCTCCTCTACCATGAGTTGGCTGTGAGCCTACGAAGATTCGACAGTTAAAAATGAGGGGTGAGAATTGGCGAAAGATATTCAGGACAAATTCATCCCAATTTCATTATTCAGATGCATGAAATATTGGGAGTTAAGAGAATACCTCTGCTAATTCCGGGCTCAAATCAAGGGCTGATCCTGCGAAATGCAGAACTGGTTCCCCAAGTCTGTTGTACTCCAGAGGATGCAAGTGATCCAACGGCTGGAACCTGATTGTCGACCCCCGGGGTGGGCAACTTAGCCGGTAATATTCGCAGATTGTTTGTAAGGATCCATGATTGTTTGCCTGCAAATAAGTTGACAAGAAATCGATCAACAAAAATTACAATGCCAACAATGTCAAAATACATCAACAGGACAATATCCAACCTTTGACCACTCAAGTATATCTCCGTGGTCGCTGAAGATTTCTTGGCCAGACGAAGAGGTGTCCTCTATTTCTGTCTCGTCCAGATCACTTCTGAAATGCCTATCTTCAACCGGAGAATCTTGAAAACTGAAAGGACAGGTTATAGTCGATTTTTATCAGGAGTCCTTTTTGCTACACGCTTGTTCACGAAAAGGTTTAAAGATTATCACTAGGAAAACTGGGAAGGCTCTACAGATTCGATGATGGGAGCTTAGAACAACTGTAAAATCGGGGAAATCATATTCTTTAACAGACTACGAATGTAAAAATCCCAGGAGCCAATGGAACTATATAACTTACCTTGATGAGGATTCAGAGCTGTCGCCCTGCTGAAATCGCAATAATGGTAGAACGGCTTCAGGTAAATGCCTATCCACCGATTGTTTGCTGATACAATTTCCATTGACCGACGTATCACCGCCCGTTTCTTCACAAGAATTTTGGTCATCACGATGAAGTTCTTTCTTGGAGTAATTATCCCCAGCGTTTTCAAGCTCCAATTGTGACGCATTGTCTCTCTGTCCTGAGAAGGAATTATTAGGGCTTGATCGAGAAGCGTCGACTATTCCATTTTGCCAAGTGTCTTCTCCATCTTCAATAGGTGATTCTAGCATTTCAGCCAGACTATGGCCAACGGAAGAATCCAAATTCAGATAATTAATCTGCTTCGTCAAACGTTCCAATCTCTCTTCGGTTAATATGCTACAAAGTGTGAACAAACAAATCAAGACAAGAAACCATTAGGATGTCTTAAATGAGGAGTCTAGTAAGGATTGTCCCGATACCTATCCAAGACGCCAAAGTGCAGCTCAAAAAATGGCAGTCTGGAAAGAATGCAATAACATCGGTAAGTAGTAAAAATATGGCGGTTGAAACTCGAGTGAAGTGGTTGCCCATCGGAAATCATGGAAATCAATCCTGATGGTTTTTGTATGACTTCTTCAACCAAAACACAGCACCCATAAAGTGTCGAATTATCCGCTACCTGGATAAAGAGAATAATATTGAAAGGTAAAACAACAAATATTTGCATTGTAGAGAGAGGAAGAGACTAGAATTATCCTGCATCTATGAGGCTTAAAAGGCCATAGGTACATAAAAAAACTCGAGGTTAAACAATATCTGCCACTGAAGTAAGTCTCAAACATACAAGTTAAAAAAATGTGATACATAATAGAAGCTAAATAAGATTGTCTTTTGCAAATATGTTTTAACATGAGAATAGCGAGCAATGCTTTTACGTAATCCTTGACACGAGCTACTCTTCTTGTATAGCTTATAGTCGTACGAATCTAACAATATGAAACCCTAAGTGAATGAGGTAAAAGTTTAAATACCTGCAGCCGGAACACAAAGGACAGGTCACTCTGCTTGAGATGTTCCTGTAAAAATAGCACCCGATTAAGCCCATATGATCAGCGAAAGAAAATGCAGAAAGCAGATACAATGAGGACTGCCTGATTGAACTTCGTAATAATGATTTTGTTTCTGACGGTTGTGAAGGCTACTAACTAAAGATGTGATGCGAAAGCTATTCACAAAATGTCTTTTTATCTAAGATTTAATAATTTACTTAAATCCATACGCAGTTTTTCCGAAATGGTTAAAATTTATTAGGAGTACCATGGGATAAAATTTTAACGACAAAGAGTGAAAGGCAAGTCATCTCTGAAAGTACCTGTCCCAATAATATTTCATTTAGCTCACTCATTGACCGAGTTCTCTCTACAGCATTAACCTGCAATTAAGTAGGTTAGAACTCAATAATAATATCAGACCCATTCGTAAGAAACCCTCAACAATATAACGATTTATTACATGCAAAACGTGAGTTGGCAACACACTTTCTTTCTCGAGATTAAATACATAAGCAAGCACCAAGCAGTCGAATGCACAAGAACACCCATGAAGAACATTTGATGACAATGGACTTATCAAAAAACATAGTATTATTGTTTGCAAATGCACAAAACTGAAGTACGTTAACTAGCACATATTTATCCAAGGAGACGGGTACACAAAACAAGTTCTTGGCCAATGTTAGAGTTTGGGAGATAACAACTAAAAGGGAGGAAAATCGACCCGTATCCAAAATAAGTTTAAACATAAAATCAGCAACCCTACAATATTCTACATATAATTTCTTCTCAACTTACTCACTGTCCTGCCCTTGCAACCGAGGGTTAATTTTCCAGACAAGAAATATATATCATTCACTAATTAGAAGAAAAAAGAGTAAAAAACAAGCAGCTGTCTCCCCACCTCTACTCCTGAAGGAAAGCAGAATGAAAGAAGGTCCTTATATTTAAGCGGCAGCTGTTTTTCGGGAGGATAGACAAACAAGACCTGTAAATGAGAACAGAAGATGATTACCACAAGTGTTGAAGCAATAAATCCAGATGTAGAGACGGGTACGGAAGCCAAAAGCATATGAATAAACCACCTGTGGCTCAAGGCTAGGTTCAACACAAGACTGATGTTGATCGTCAAATCCTCTTCGAAGTCCGGCTGAACCTTTAAGCTTTTTCACAGAGTATAGCTTCTGAAGCGCTTGAACGTCAGAAGTAGGTGGAAGCCCCACCACGACCATGCTTTCAAAAAGCTTCGAGGGTTCCTTCCAGACTCTTTGATCCTGCAGGCTTTAGATGCATAATGACATGCGAAAACTTCAAAAAGCACAAACTTTTGTTCTTATATGTTGCAAATAACATCTCTGTGAAGAGAAACCATTACCTTCGAAACGATTAAATATATGTTGAAAATAAATATATCAAATGGCTTAAAAACAAAATTTAAAAATCAGAGAGAGAGGTAAACAATTAGAGGCATCCTCCATTAATTCCTCTAAATATAGTTCATAATTTCATAGTGAAGTATAGTAGAATCGAAGGAATTACAACCGTGAAAGCCAGGAATCACATGAATTAAGATTTTTAGATGCTACAATGCAAGGTAACGGGTCATATATTTATAAAAATAAAACATTTAGACTTCATACCATCTATCCAACCATAAACAAAGTCAACAAATAAACATAGCAAGCAATTCTAGAAACAAGCAAGAAAACGAGTAAAATACTACACTTATGCGAAGACAGCTTACCAGCATCTGCAAATGAAAGTTAGACCACTGACGTTTCTGTGTAGTTAGTATTTCCGGGTTATAAGGTCCACTTTTCACTTCGGGAGGGCTCGACAGACCCTTGATTATCCTTGTCACGTGATTCTGAAGCCTTTGAAGCTGGCTGCCGCTTTCTTCTTTTAATGAATATCCGGCAGAAGGTTGG
The DNA here is from genome assembly GCF_009805555.1 of Andrographis paniculata. NCBI lineage: Eukaryota > Viridiplantae > Streptophyta > Magnoliopsida > Lamiales > Acanthaceae > Andrographis > Andrographis paniculata. The sequence goes on from NW_026137605.1 coordinate 571,550, forward strand.
GGCGTGTTAACAGCAACTGTGACAGCTCGAGCAACATCTTCGGCAGCTTGCACGAAGAATGATGTGCTCCAACCAGGGCTTCCGGAGTCTTCTTTCTCCATCTCTTAAACCTCCTCTCCCCTGAAAAATATGTGCAGGCAAGAACACCACCTAAGAATGACTTAATTCCATCGAATGAACTCAAAATTAAGTTATATAAGCAGATTGTAGTCTATAGTTTTTTGCAGATGAATTAAAACCATGTATTCGACAGTCGAAAAGATTAATAATCATTCTGAATATTATTGCAATGAATTTTACAGGTCCTCTTAGATTTATGAATACTAACTTGTTGACAAGCAGATCAGCCAATTACCATAATCATCCTACCTAGATTGAAGTCAACAAATCGTTGGAACACACAAAGCGATATAAAAATTCCATAACAAAGAACATACACAAATTCAATCTGCTGATTCCACAATCTAAAATACACCTAACCTTACAAAACGACAAATATTAAAAAATTAATTAATTAAACAAAGAGCTCCTCAATGAAATCACTTCACTTCGCTAATGCAAACCAGCAAAAACATACTCGAGCAGATAAAACCAAAGAACACGTGAACAAAAGCAAAAATTCATATAAAGAAACGAGACAGTAGTTATAAAGAGAGAACCAAAAATTCACCGTCCAACTCGAGGGTTTGCTTCAGCAACATCGTCTCTCCATGAAAGCATCTGCGCAGAATTTCCGATGACAGGAAACACAGATGCTTAATTGCAGGCGGCCATGGCGGATACAGAGCTGCTGATTCCCGCGAAGGAAAGGACCAAAAAATGAAAAAGAAAGTAAAGGGCAAAGGCAAAAAGGCAAGCAGAGTCGGAAACAGAACAGAACAGTGAGGACAACTCCAATTGCAATTATTGCAGAGTAGTCCTCGGTTACTTTACTAATTTAAAACTGCATCTGTATATATAAAAATGGACTTGTACCCACAATTTCTAGCTTGCTCCATGGACTCCTGCTCCAGAATGTTATACGTATAATAGAACTATAAATTTTTTTATTTATAATAATAATGGTAGAATAGTAATGTGTTCCTCTGGTATTAGTTTAAAAAAATATGATTTGAAATTAATGTTAAAATAATAGTATTTAATTGAATATTTTGTATGGTTAATGATTTTTTTTTATTATTTTAAATCAAAATTAATATTATTTATTTGATATATTTTCAGTAAAAATATATTAATTCTTTTAATATTATATAAAAATATTTCATTCGTCTCACATATCATGTCCACGTTGTCATTTATGTCCGTCCCATATACATGCTATTTTCCTTTTTTAGAAAATAATTACACATTTTAATCTCATTTTAAACTTTTTAATTTTATTTTTTAAAAATTTTAATTAAACTAATTAGTTATCTTAATTTTAATTTATAATTATTTATGTTATCGATAATTATTTTTATTAATACATTATTAATTATTTATTAATTAGATCATTCTCCTATAATACCGTGTCTAGAGTGTAGCTATATGTGGAACGAAGGGAGTACTATTTAATCAAAAATTTAAATATATACTCTATTTAAATTATAATCAAATAAAATTTAAATATTAAAATTTAAAAAAAAAAAAAAAAAGAAATTGATAAAAAAGCACACCTCAAAATCCTTTTGAGTGGCAAAAATATTCGGGATATGAGATCCTTGGACTCACTCAAAAATAGCTAAGGTCATGTGAAAAGTCCACACAAAGCAGAGGCAGCCAAAATTGACTTTTGACTCAAATAAATAAACTCTTACACCAAAATTATGTTAATTATTTTTAAAATGTTCACTCATTTTATTTACCATAAAATATTTTTATTTATTTATAATTTTATAATATATTTAATAAATAATAATATTTTATTATTTTTTTACCTAACAATTTATCAACGTACAGTGTGTTTGTTCGGGGGTTTGGATTTTGAATTGAGATTTGAATATGAAAAATTTTGAATTTGAATAGTTGTATGATATGATATAAATAGGTGTTGATGTAATGTTTGAATGTAAAATTAATTTTTAATATAATATAAAAAATAAAAAATAGATGTTTGATTTAATATTTTTTGGAAAAAAAATTGGATGAACAGTGAATTGAAAATTCAATCCTCCAAACAAACACACCCCTAATAATAAGTTTTTTTTATATACTTACATATAATAACTTACTTTATTTTTAATTTATTAGTATATTTTAATATTATAATATCATTATTTTTTATTTTCATATACAATAAAATTACATAATTCTTTTGTACGGAATGAACAAATATATATAATACATTATTGGTAACAAAAAAAAATATTATTTTTTTTGTAAAAAATAACCAAAATATTATATCATTCAAATCAGGGTATTTACTCAAATCAAAAGAAAATAATTCTTTAATAAGCAATTTTCACTTATTTTTTATTGCATATCTCATAAATATGAACTTTTTATATAAGTTGTTAACTATCTTGATTCGGTAAATTTTAAAATATATATAGTATTTTTTTATAAAAAATAAATCGAATATTATATATATAATGAACATTTCGAACTCAAAAAAGATTGAATAAGGACATTGGATTTTATTTTTTTGATAAAATAGTTTTAGATAAATATTATACTCTCCGTCTTATAACAAAGTATCTATTTTTTCATTTTAGTCCGTCTCATAACAAAGTATTCATTTCCTCTTTTAGTAACTGTACTATCTACCTAACATTACAAATACCCTTACAACTTACAATATACTCCTTCCGTCCCAAAAAATATGGGTGTATTAATGTAGACACGAGAATTTAGGTAAAATATAATTAGTAAGTAATTAAAAAATATATTAGTAAAAATAATTATTATTTAGTAAAAATAATTATAGATTAAGATTAAGATAACTAAATAATTTTATTACGATTAAAAAAAATAAATTTTAAAATATGATTAAAATGTATAATTAATTTTTCAAAAAATAAAAGGACAAATTATGTGGGACGGACGAAAATAAAAAATAGAGACAAATTATGTGGGACTGAGGGAGTATTACACAAATACTATTACCTTTATAACACACATACTAATAAAGTTATTTTGTCATTTCTACTTTATTCTTATTATATCTCAATATAATACTAATATTTCTAAAACTACGTAAAAAAACAAATGAATACTTATTTCTCGGACAGATGGAGTATTAAAAATATCTATATACACATTACAGTATATAATATAATCTCTTCTTCTCATACAACAAATATTATTTTTTAGTTCAAAAGAAAATTATCATTTTTTTTATTCGACAACCAACATAATATTATAAATAATAAAATTGTCTTCCTTTCTTAATAAACTATTTATTTTTTTATTTTGGTCTTTAATATAACAAAGTATTTATTTATATCTTTTTTAGTAACTCCACTGTTTACTAAATATTGTAAATATCTTTTCAATTTACAATATATTTCATAAATGTCATTATTTTTATATCATTCAATATTAATAAAGTTAGTTTATTCTTTTTACGTTTATTTATATTATATTCTAATATAATATTAATATTTCAAAAACTTTATGCAAAAACAAATAGATAGATATGAGACAAATGGAGTATTACAATTTGCAATATTACAGATACTATTATCTTTATATTACACAATACTAATAAAAGTATTTAGGTCTTTTATTTTGACTTGCAATATATATATATATAATACTAATATTTAAACTATCATTTGTTCTTGGATTTAGAGAGTAGATTTTATTTATTTAAAAATAATAATAATAATAATTTAATACAAAATATAATTTTTATAATAATATAAAATAACATATTCTTACCATTTATTTACTCACTTTTACGCCTCCCTTTAAATTATGTTTGTGATATTCATGTTTTTCAAAATTTTGTAATTATTCAGTAGTAATATATACATTTTTTTAACATAATTTTATTAAAGTGTTAATTTCTATATAAAATATTAAATCATATATTCCCCCTGTCCTGTATAAATGTTACCGTTTACTTTTTATACGTAATTTTTTTAATATTAGTATTATATTGGGTTGTACTGAAAAAAAAATTTCTATTAATATTGTGTAATATAAAAGTAATGACATTTTGTGTAATAAAATGTATGTTAAAAGGGTTTGTTATGATAACTTTGTTTTTTTACGAACGAAAATAAAAAATAACAAATTTTTAATTAGAATGATGTAGTACTGCTATTTTTAAAAATTCAAACTATGTTGAAAAATCCAGTAAAATAGTCATCGTGAAAAATATATTATGGCAGTATTTGTTTGGAGGTTTAGATTTTGGGTTGAGATTTGAATAATAAAATTTTTGAATTAAAATAGTTGTATAATAGTAATATAAATAAGTGTTTATGTAATATTTTGAGTGTAAAATTAATTTTTTAAATAATACATAAAAAATAAAAATAAATATTTAAATAAATAGTAATTTTTCTTCAAAATTCCTCAAACAAAACACACACCGCGTGTGTGTATATATATATATATATAAATTAAGTCAATGGTTGACAAATATTTCGACTTTGACAGGGTCAGATCGGCTGACCTAGCAAGTAATCATTTTTACCAGGATTATTTCAACAATTTTTGGGTTCCGTTTATATACGAAAATGTGTTTCTCTTTTAAATTTTTTGTAAGTAATATATAATAAGATATTTATGAGAAAAAGAAATATACTCTCTCTGTTAAAAAATTATGATCTTATTTGAGTCTAAATTTAAGGAATATTAATATTATATTGATAGTTGGTAAAAAGTATGCGTAAAATATTTTTTTGTCCTTGTAAATGTATTAGTGAAAAAAGTAATGGCATTTGTGTAATAATAATAAAAAAAATAAAGATAATTTTATAGTGATATGATTATTTATAAAAATAAGACTATTATTGGGGCGGAGTATTTTGTTTTACAAAGTATACAGAACATATGTGGTTTGAAGTTTAAAAAAACATAAAGAAAATAAATGATTTATTTGTTTTGGATACAATTATTTAAATAATAAAAATTAATAAATTATTAATAATATATTATGATATTATTTTTTTTTATATGAATAGTATTATTAGTATTGATGCCTATTTTCAATAATAAATATTATATCTAAATTAAAATATATAACATAAATATTATTATGTAGATAACTTTTTTTTTTAATTTTTTAAATGAGTACACTATTAGAGACTAAAAAGGAATACTCCTTCCGTCCAAGCTAAAAGTATACAACTACTTTTGGCGCGGAGATTAAAGAATAATAGTATTTTAATTATAGTGGGTAGGTAAAAGTAGTAAAATGATATTTTTGTCCTTATTTTTTTGGTATAAAAGTAATGATGTGATGTAAAGTAGGGATATTTGTGGAAAAAATGGGGTATTTAATGAAATAGTTACTTTGTAATTGAATGTTCCAAAAATATAAATATGTATACTTTCTAACTGAACGGAGGGAGTAATATGATAGTATTAAAATAGATAGATAGAAATAAACTAGGGTATTGGTAGAAATTTATTAATAGTAAGGAAAGTGAGAAAGAAATAATACTCCATCCGCCCAATTCAAATGTTATCATTTTATATTTTTGTTTGTCCCAAAATAAGATTATCATTTTCTAATCTAGTAATTGTAGTATCTACCTATATAATAAATACCCGTTCAATTTACAATATATTACACAAATATTATTACTTTTATATTACATTATACCAATAAGGGTATTTTGTCTTTTTTACTACAATCAAGTATAATACTAATACAAAACACAAATGCCACCCTTCCAATGGGACGGAGGGAGTAACTAAATTATTATTATTATATGTAATATATTATTTTTTTAAAATATTTTATTTTAATATTAAAGTATTATTATTTTCTTAATATTTGTGTCAAGCCAAATTTATATAATTATTTTGATTGTAAATACGAACCAGTTAAAGTATATTTATACAAATAATAAATAAATATTTAATTAACTATTATTTTATAGTTTTTTGAGATAAATTCTATTAGATTTTTATAAATTTTTTTTAAAAAAATAATTGGTTAATTATTTATTTATTTTTATTTTATTAAAAACAAATTTTTTAATTTCACGTGTATAAAACTTGTTTAATTTAAGTGTTTATTTGCAATTCTAATTGGGGCGGTTCGGAATCGAATGTGCAATTCTAATTGGGGCGGTCCATAACGAAGTTAATGGGCCGGTCCGGCCCAATGTAAAAGAGCAAAATAGACGAGGTTTGCTAAAGAAAGGATTCGGTCTATTTGCCTTTTCTTTGTCGAGCAGATCGATTTTTCCATGGCATCGAGGAGCTGAGCCAGCAAGAAGGAGCGCTCCATCGATCGTTCCGCACATTTCCACCGCATCGATCACGGCTCCACCTCTGTAACTCCGAGCCTTGAGGTTTATTACTGTCGTTTTAATCTGCTCTAATTTTTTTTCCTGCTAATTATTCGGGGTGCGGGTGTGACGTGAATCATCTTTAAGATTTTGGACGAAATACTCAGTAGATTGATCTTGAAGTATCGGACTTGTGAGTAGATTAAATCGTGTTTCTGTTTCAGTGAAATTTCTCCTGCTGACATGATATTGTTGTTTTTGCAAATTCACTTGCCTTCTCTTTCTCGCTAGTAATTCGGTTGTTTTCTGTGTATGTTGTTGCGTGTGCTATACTATTGAAGATCGTTTTTGGGTTTAAATTGTGGATGATTGGTGCTTGTATGTAACAATCGTGTGCGTGCTTTAATCTGTTGTTTGATGATTGATGGATTTGTGGATGAACTTGATTTATGTGTTTTTTGAGATTAATGGAAGCATATCTGAATTTTGCAGAACTGGATTGTGGGTCTAAGGATTGTATTTTATTTTTGATATCTTAAACATTGATTGTTCTAATATAAATGTTGAAAATACGTTTTTTTTTTTTGGTTCCACTAATTGAAAATGTGATTGTGATTCATGTTATTGAATAAATATTTTCTTATCTAGCTTAATGAAAACATGGTCTTTGTTTATCTGAGAACTAGCTATCTTAGCCGTTGATCAAATTATTGACTTGTGTGTTGTAGTTGTAGTAAGGTACTGGTAAACACAATTGCAGATCATTTGACGCCGAAGTTTAGAGTTTCCATACAAACGTGATAGATGCTGCAAACATAAATATTGTTTTCCCTCTAAGAGATTACGGTAGAACCCATCATTTTTGGATAAATTACACAATAATACACACACACACACTCATATATTCAATTTGGATCCGGTGATGATGCATTACACATTACATCTGAATAATGTTGTTTATCATGTTTTATATGGTGGTTCGGCAATTTTTCTATGTCATTCAGCAGATCTTTTTTTTTTTTTTGGTGTAAACTTATAAGTTTTCAATAGATATGCTCAATTTTTTTGTTTTTGCTTTTTTTCCTGTAAGAGTTCAACATATTTACACTATGTTCAACAAATTTTATACTGTGGTTAAACACCATGCTGATGTTTTGTATCATTCAACAGAATTTTCTGATAGTTCAAAGTGGTTCAACATATATTTAATATTTTAGTACCATTCAAAAATACATTTTTCAAAACAAATATCTACTTCCTAAATATATACATATATATATATTATAGAAGCTATTGCCTCTATAGAAAATCCATTTTCTTAATTGCCCAAAATCCAAGTTATAGGACAATCATCCGCTCATTTAATACCTATTTCTCTTTATTGTTCCGTGTGAGTGCAGTAATTCAGTATAATCAGATAAGTATTTTACAGGGACTACTCATTTTGAGTTAAACAAGGGCATAAAGTGATCGGAGTCCAAAATTGTGGGGATGCAGAGGCAAAGTACACCTAAGCACAGGCATGATGGAACTTCACCTCTGCCTTTGGGTATGGATTGGAGCCCTCCTCCTCGTGTTTGGGTATGATTCTTGTTCTTACAAATTATTTGTTTATTTCTTATATCGTGAACATTTCCTTCAATTTACGGACTGTTCACTTCACCCCTCTTTCCAAAATTTAGGTTGTGATCAGCCCTGTAGTCATTTAAATTTTAGCTTTATGAACAAGAGATCTGACCTTTTGTATATTATCGCAAGCCTTGGATTCCCATTGACGGTGCTAACAATCAATCCTGGGTAATGTTTAATTAAAATTGCTTGACTTGCATAAATATCTCTCAAGATGTTGATACACTAAATTTAGTACTTGCAGTTTATGCAGAACAATGATTGAAACTTTTCTGGCGTTCAAATTTCAAGTCAGCCCATGCTATTATTTTCTGTATTGACATGTAGATGAACTTTGTAGGGTGGGAGAGAGACTGTTTGGCCTCATGATCCTCGGACTGGATGGAGTTATTGTGTCACGATACCCTCCTGGATTGTACTTGCCAAATCAAAAGATTCTGACCCTACCGTGGTATTTTATTAATTTTCTGATACATGTTCTGCAAATCATATGGTTTAACTGCTTAACTTTAATAATACTTGTAATTGTAAGTAATATAAGGAAATTTTTAGTTCATAAATGAAAATTCTAGAATAAGATTAAAGCATTTAAGTTGGCATCTTACAACATGAAGACCTTCCAGAAGTGCCATGATATTACAATCTGCTCAAAGCTTATTGAAAACGTTATACTTCTGCCCCGTATATCCTTTTGTTGGACACACTTTCCTATTGAATGATTTAGTTGTTAGGTAGTTTCCTAAGTAACTTTTTCCAAAGGGCAGTTTTACAGGGTTCAAGTTGGTCTTCAATCACCAGAAGGAATTACAACAACCAGAACTGTTTTGAGAAGATTCAACGATTTCTTAAAATTGCATGCTGCTGTAAGTTTATCCATCGTAATCATTTAGGGAGTATATTAAATAGAAAAATGTACTTTGACCTTGTTTATACTTCATGTTTGTTGCCTTATGGAAATTATGATTATTGATCCTGGTATGGTTGGCACTTCTATTGCAGATTAAACGATCCTTTCCACAGAAAAATGTTCCGCCAACTCCCCCCAAAGGACTTCTGAGGATGAAAACTAAGGCAATGCTTGAAGCGGTAAATATTGTTTGGATATTACTTCATTAAATTCTTAATGTGAACTGCAAACCTTTTTGTCCAATTCTATATCTGAGATTGAGGGTCTGGAAGGTCTGGAAGGTCCAATCTCTGTACATTCTCTAGCGGAAACAAGAGTTTTGTACTTTATATCTATACCCCCAGTTTTGAGAGCATCTGAAGTTTATTTGAAGGCTTCTGTTTTTTCCAGAGGAGGGGTTCTCTTGAGGAGTGGATGACAAAGTTACTCTCTGACATTGACTTGTCACGAAGTATGCCTGTTGCTTCTTTTCTCGAGCTGGAGGCTGCCGCTAGAGCATGTGGGTGTCATCTCTGATTTTATATCATTACACTCAAAATATGTTTATTGACTTAATGGTGTTGCAGTTTTCATTACACATGTTTTATTCTGATGTTCTTAACATTACACACGTGCTTGATATAAAACTTTCTTTCTTACGTCCCAGCATTCCAAGATGAGAACCAGCATGGCTTGGATCCGAATAGTTCTGTGAGTATGGTGGAATCATCTCATCATGTTGATCCAAATTCAAGCTTGTCTGCAACAGCAGGCAGTTCCTCAATGGCGTCGGATTATGGCAGTGATACAGCTTATGAGGCATCCGAGGTTGGTACTACAAGCCTTGGAAGGGATAACAACTCTGAAGTAGGGTTGGATGATCTGACGCTTTATGATGATGTATCAAGTCCAGTAGACAAGTTTGTGAAGTATGGCATGACAAATATTGACGAGGGATTGTCTATGGGGCATGCTATTCTAGAGAAACTTGAAAATTTTCCTAAGCATAAGCTGCATCCCAGAGATATTCATAGTAGTTCGGAGCACAAGGTTAGTAATGGAAGCTCTTCTAAAGCCTCTCATCATATGGAGGATACAATTGAACACAGATCTGAGCCGGAACATGGGCTAGTGGTTCCCCATGTTCGAAAACTATCAAATGAAAGCATTGGAAGTGACAGAAGTTCGCAGAGAGGCAGTGAATTGTCGAATATATTATTTCCAAATTCGAATGGGCATGGGATTCTTGACTTTAGAAGCGGGATGGAGATCTCCAATATTGGAACTGTTGAAGACTCAGATTTTAAACTTCCAGATAACATACATCTATTGGTCCCAATGGAGCAGCGCCAGAAGTTGAATAGAGTGCTTATGACATTGCAGCGAAGGCTGATCACTGCAAAAACTGATATGGAGGATCTTATATCAAGGTTGAATCAGGAAATTGCAGTGAAGGAATATCTTACGACCAAGGTATTGTAATTGTTAAGCTTTGACCTTGCTACAATTTGGTTTCTTTCTTTGTATCTGTTATAAATTAAACGTCCATGACATGAAAAGTCTTGAAAAATCAACCAGTGGTTTTAAGTGTTTTTTATTTCATTGCTCAAAATAGAAACACAACAATATGAAAGAATGACAATATCAACTTTTATTGCTTTTGGCCCAAGTAACACTAGCTCGTGGCTTGTGCTTAATTCTGTAACAAAGAAACATGTTCTCAGAAGACCATATCTACTTTTATTGCTTTTGAAGAGAATCCTAAAACCTCAAGAGTCGAGTCAACTTTTATTGCTTTTGGCCCAAGTAACACTAGCTCGTGGCTTGTGCTTAATTCTGTAACAAAGAAACATGTTCTCAGAAGACCATATCTACTTTTATTGCTTTTGAAGAGAATCCTAAAACCTCAAGAGTCGAGTTAACTTCATTTGTGATTGTGTTCATGAAAATCAAACTTGATATCAAAGGCATTGGTTAAGCATGACTCACATATAGAGTCCGGACACACAGTTGATATTGACTTCATATCTTCCTTCTCTATGTACAATTTGCCTGATTTCATATAATTTATTTATTTTTTATATATATTTTCACGACTTTGATGTGAGGCCCTTCTTGTGCATATATGTTGTATCTATCATTGCATATGGAATACTTGATATCGTCATTCCCAGGTCAAGGATTTGGAAGTGGAGCTTGAGACAACTAAGCAAAAGAGTAAAGAGAATCTTGAACAAGCATTATTAACTGAAAGGGAAAGGGTGACCCAAATGCAATGGGACATGGAGGAGCTTAAGCAACGGGCAATGGAAATGGAATTGAAGTCGAGTACTCAAAAGGTAACACATCCATGAAATGTAGTTTTCCTCACTTTGAACAACATTATATGTAACAGGAAACCTTTTCCAGGCCCACACTCAGTCGGACAATTCAGCAGGTAATCGACAACAGGATGATGTGCTCCATGAGGAGTTGGATTCCGTAAAGCAGCAGTTTGTGGACTTGTTGAAGCGATATCAAGACCTGGAGCTGCAATCAAAATCTGATATGAAAGTTCTTGTTAAAGAAGTTAAATCTCTAAGAAGTTCACAGGCAGAACTTAAGCAACAGCTTAAGGAGGCACTCAGTGAAAAATCCGAAGCACAGGTATGCCTTAGTTGCTCCACTTTCTAAAATCATGTAAAATAGTGCCGTATATCATCTCACACTCAAATAATTATCATTATCATTATGTTCTTTAATTGACTATCGAAAAATGTGTGTTTGGTTGGAATTTTGGGTTTGGGTTTTGAATTGTAAAATTTTTGAATTTGATTAGATGTTTGATGATATATAAATAGATATTGATGTGACGTTTATAATGTAAAATTACTTTTTGACATAATTTTTAAAAAAAATAAAAACAAGAGTTTGATTTAATAGTTTTTTTAGGGGAAAAGTTGGTCCATAGTGAAAGTCTTTGGGAAAACCCTAACCAAACACAACCGGAATTTCTTAAATCATACCAATGATGTAGGAGTTCTCTTGAGGGAGGTGCAAAGTTGTGGCGAGCTAATTAATGGACCATTGAGTCAGTATATTTTCTCCAAAATATACCACGTAATTAGTTGATCCAACATATATTTGGGTACGCGAGTATCTCTTGGATGAGGGAGTATTCTACCATATCTCTTAAGGAAGAATATGCTCGATTCTAGGTTACCTTTCTTTGAACTTAGGTTGTTCCTTGTGTTTTTGTGTCTCAAACTTCAGCAAGACTTAATTCTTATTGATTCTCAATTCTGTTTTGAAACTTTTGCAATTCTAGGAACTTCTTCAAGAAGAAAGAGAGAGGAAAGAGCAATCAAAATCTTCCTTGATGAATCTGCTCGATAAATGCAAGACTATTTATGATCAGCTTCAGGATTGTAGCAATGATTATTTAAAGTCCCCGGGAGGAGACGAACAACAGAGACATTCCTCATCGTTGTTGGATTGCAATGATCTTGTTGGCATACCTGACGATCAAATTGACCTTTTTGCCAAGGTACTCCCAGTCGCTTGTTCTCTGATTCCTTTCTCATTTTTAAATTTCGATATTTTGAAATATCTGGTTTTAATTTCTCCTGCCATTTTTACTTATCGGACAATTGAATTTAACTATTGAAAAATGTATAAACTTTCAAACCCGGAACGATGATCATCCCAGAATATGATTAATAATACGTCATTTTTGAATTCATGCTTATAATGTTCTTCAGGTTCAGCGTTTAGCCGAGGATGATCTCAACGCTGGTTCAACCTCAGATCGAGCTGTGGACGACACAGATGATTGCATCGGGTCTGTGGACAGGGAGTTGAGGAAGATGCTTGTGAGAATCCTAGTCGATAACGGTGTATTGAGAAAACAGATGAACTCTCTTATGTTGCGCGGTGTTAAAACAGGTGATCCCGACTCCAATAGTCCCGATGTAAGTGTAACATAGCAGTAGAAGCATGTTTGTAAATTGAGTTTTAGGTGTCCTGTAGTATTGGGGCTTCATACCATAGCTCGTTCCTCGCAGCAGCTCGACTCATTCACACGAGAATAACCGGCGTCGCGCATAATTACAGACCCTTTTTTTTATGGTGTTGTATATGATGATGATGATGATGATGATGATGAACTGTTTTGGCTTACAATCATTATTCACTGGTCTTCGTGTTGTGTTTCTTTCGTTTGGGTCCTTGGCTCGGCTACTTTTTAAAACAAAGCTCAAGCTCGATTCGAGCAGTCGAGTTTGAGCTTTGAAGATGCTCGAGCGGGTTAATGGATCAGCTACACATCTATAGTTTAGCCAAATTTGGCGAGGATGGATTGTGAGGTGGGACGGATTAACCCGACGGGCAAAACAGTTAGCCTACAAAACTTATAGCAAGTAGTCCACAATTTGGTGGGTTAGATTTATAAATTATTTGGTTTTAGGATCGGCTCAAATTGGAATATTATTACTAGATTAATGTAATGATGTGGTAACATTCAAAACTAGTTCTAGTTGTGGAAGATTGGTTTTCTATAACAAACTTGGAGGGCTTAAATCTTGTTAATATTATTTTTTATTTGAAATAAAAAAGCAAACACACCACTCAAATTTTATTAAAAATTGAAAAAAAAAAAGATATATATTGAAGAGATTAACAATCATAGTAAGTAAGAAATAATACTCTGCCTCAAGTGTTGTGTCAATGCTACCATAGACACATAAATTTATTTAACAGAAGTATGATTAGTAAATAATTTAAAATATATTAGTAAAATTACTATAATATATTAGTAAAATTACTACAATATAATACAAATATTTATGCATTAAAGTTAAAATAATTAGTCTAATAAAAATTAAAAAATTATAAATTATAGAATTTAAAATAAGGCTCATTTGTTTTGGCGAGAATGTTGTGTTTAAAAATAATAATAATAATAATAATAATAATAATAATAATAATAATATTATTATGCGGGACTAATCAAAATAAAAAAACAGCATTTGATTCAACCGAACTTCTAACCACAAACCTGATCCATCAGCCAAACATACCAAAACCCCTCAAAAGAACACGCCTTGTATACACACTCCCAATTTCTTAAAATGCCTCCCAAAAATACATACATACATACAAGACTCATTGTGTGCTTAATAGAATGGACGATTGCTCTTCTTACCGAACATTCCTCGGCCATACGTCGAATAAGTAAGCTCGACGAGAAGCGGAAACTGCAGCAGCGCAAACGAAGCGATCGGCAACAATGCCGCGATCAGCACTGGCGCAAGCACCCACTGTTTCTTCTTCCCGAAAACCAGATACAGCGTCGCGCTGAACGACACGATCATGAACGTGATCGACAGGAACAGCGTTGCCAGCCCGAAGATCAGCCTCTTGGGGAGGACCCGAAGAAAATCTTCTTCCGCATATCGCGACGTCAGGATCGAGAGGAAGAGCAGCAACGACGTCGCCGACGTGAAGAGCGAGATCGCGTCCGAGATTCCGAACACGATGAACGCCGCCTCTTCGGAGAAAATCGGGAATCCCGATTCGCTGACGCTGCCACCCGGCACGGTGATCGCTGCGGCGAACATCACTGTCACGATGAGTGCCGCCGATATCGTGCACGAATTCGCCGTGTCTTTCATCCATTTCTCGCCCTCTTCTTTCAACGCTTTGTGCTCCTCCGTGAACATGACTCTCGGCGTCTTTCCCGCCAAATTCTTGCGCTCTCGGGTCGAGGGGTGGACGAACTTCTCTACCTCCTGCGGTCGATACAGACTAAAACTTGTAAAGACGATGTTAAATGACCATTTGACCTAAGGGTGGAAAAAATAGTCACCGTCCGAAAACTCGGTCCGAGCCCGACACAAAAAGATCATGCTTAGGCCTCCAAAAATAAGTGCGAGATTTTTTGGACCGTACCTTACCTGACTTACTAATAAATCGGGCCATGCCCGGGCCCATAAAGGTCAGGCCTTGCATGGCTCGACCCAACCCGACTCGATTTATTGAAATTATTATCTAATATTTAATATATGCTAATTAATGAAATAATGACAAAAATTAAGAGATAGTTTGACGGTAAAGTTCTTAACATATGTACATATAGTTATGAGTTCAAACCGGGTCATGCTCGGGCTGTGCCTGTACGACCCATTGTATAATCGGGTCGGGCTGGCCCGAAACAAAAAAATTGGGTCGGCCTGAATTGCTACCTCTAATCCGACCTAAATTACATATTATATAGTAATGTTAAATGACCATCATCATATATTTTATGCATATCTAATTTATGTTGGTTATGTGTATGATCTATGTTGATCCGGTCAAATCAGTACCATACTGACTTGGTCGGATAAAAATTTAAATTTTTAGACGATAAAATTATTTAACATGCATGAAAGACTTCCGTTGCATCAAAATTGAATGCGACGCACCTTGTACCATTGTATCTCGCGTTGCATTTGAAGAGCCGCGCCGGAGATCTCGTTGAGCAGGTGCGCTGGCGCGAGTTTTCCCGCCAAATGCAAGAGATTGTTGTAGTTTCCGTCCACCATGTTCGAAAACAAGTGGCGGTGATCGCTCATTTGGTAGATGAGATTGAAAACATCCTCGGCGCGATTCTCGACTGCCTCGTGGAATATAAATTGCTTTGTCGGAAGGCGGTAAGCGTAGATCGAAAGCGGGAATATGTTCATAATTATTTCGACTACGTCTCCCAACCCTAATTCGGCCGCCTTCAAGATCGAGTTTTCGTAAATGTCCCTCGCCCCTTTAAAATTTCCCAACAATTGGAGCTTGACGCATATCAATTTCACGAGCTCGAGCGCTTGGTTGTTCGCCTTCAACTTCGCCTTCACCGTCTTTATTCGAGGCACTATACGCGCATAATATTCATTATAAAAAAAATCGCAAAATTAAAGAACGATATAATACATGTATACTCGAAGAAGTCGTGTAATTACCTAGTCGTTCCAAGAACTTGAAATTGCAATTCGCATCCTCATCCAGAGATCCTACGATCAGAGAGATTTTCGTCTCACTTAAAAGTTTAAATTTGTTATGATATATATTATTAATTTATACTTTATTCGTTAACTTAATAAGTTTACATTTACCTTTTCCGTCATTGTATTTAACATTAAAAATATCCTTATATTTATATAATTTTTTTGTATAAACGTAGTTCTAGTATTATAAGACACTAATAGAAATATTTTTATTTTTATTTTTTTAATTTGTACTATGATCAACGTGAAAAAAAAAAAAAACAAATGTAAACTTTACAAGTGGATAAAGAAAGTATATTATATGTCTGACGAACAAAATTCAATCGCTAGATCGATTACCTTGTAGTGTGCCGTGATGAAGCAATCCACTCTCGATGTCGTTGATCTGTCCATTCTCTATTACATTCTCCGGGAACCATGTCGGCGTCCGAGGTATGTCTGATTATAGCAAGACAAACAACATTGTTAAATATCGAAATGATCATTAATCGGCCGATCGATGAATTTTTAGAAATTTTTTTTTTTTTTTTTTTTTATGAATAGTCGAATTTAGCTTACAGGACGCAATAAATCGATCCCAGCCGCTCAACCGTTTTCTATTGAAGAGCACAGACCTTCCAATTATGTGAGCCAAAGCTGAATCCCCATTTGGAAATTTTATCCCGACCAAGTACGGATACTTTTCCACCAAATCCAAAGCAATGTCTGCACACCACACCAGTCATTCTTAATTTCATCGAATCATCCAATATCTTTTAGATGATACGATTAGGCACTTTACTAACAGCACATTAGAATATAAAAAATACTTCATTAGTCGTTTAAAGAGGTATCCGTTTATTTTATTTTTTTGGCATATAATTTAAGGTATATTAGTATTATATTGATATATAGTAAGAATAAAATAAAAATGATTAATCTATTAGTATTGTGTGATATAAAAGTAATAACATTTATGTAATATATTGTATATTGTAAAAGTATTTGTAACGTTAAATAAATAGTACAAAATAAATAGTACAGTTACTAAAATATAAATGCATATTTTGTTACGAGACACATCAAAATAGAAAATTGGATAATTTGTTAAAAAAACAAAAAGAATACTATTTTTTTTGTCCATCTTTAAAATTTATATTTATCGTATTGCATATAAATTAAGAAATATTAGTATTTTAATAGTAATAGTTAAATATAATAGAGTGTAATGAAAAAAGTTAATGAAAGAAGTATATAATAGTTAATGATATAATTTACAATTACTTAAAAAATATATACATAAAATTTTCAAGAACCGACTAAAATAAAAATATAAAATTTTCAAGAACCGACTAAAATAAAAATATATATATTAGAAGTTAATGAAAAAAAAAATATAATAAATAATTATATTAATATAATATAAATACATATATAAACTAAGTAGTATAATAATAGTTCCTACAACTTATATTATTATTGTTCATAACACACATTAAATGCTACCACAACCCACAAAAGATTAGCATATAATACTTCACCTTATTTTTTACTTACCGAAGAATTCGGCGTCCATGGAGTATGTTAGAAGGCGGAGCCCCGCCAAACCGGCGTACGGATTCTGATCTCCGCCGGTGGGCGTCGTGACGGAGATCAAGTACTCGAGCATATTTTTTTTCGCATACTGAGCCGCGTACTGCACCGGAAAGTCGCCGCTGTAATCAGGGACGTAGCAGAGCGCCGGCATTCTCGCCACCAGCTTCATCGCCGCCGGTTTGTTTCCGACGGCCGCCGTGATGTGCAGCGCCGTTGATCCCAAATCGTTTTTTAAGGCCACCTTCTCGTCGGGTATGTGAGTCAGCAAATTTTCGATGAAATGTAGAGCCTTCCCCGTCCCGACGGCGATTTCTAACGGCGTTACAATGTTGTCGTCGTCAATCCAAGTCATGGCGGCGCCGGGGTCCCTTTCTAGAAGCTTCTGGGCGCTCTCCCAGTTTCCGGCGAGCGACGCTTTTAGAAGAGGTATTTGCACGTTGAAGAAGTCCTTCGGCGCTACGTCGGCGTGGAACGTCTGCGCGTGCGGCGCCGGTTCTGACAATAAATTAATAGGTAAATTATACTCTTTCCGTCAGTATCATCATTTGATCCAACACGAATTCTTAAAAAATAGTAATAAATAGGAACTTTTTCTTTTAATGATAAAATAAAAAACTAGAATAAATAGTATTTTTTTTTTCTAAAGAAAACAAAAATAAATTTGAATGACATTTAACAAAGAAAAATAAAAATAAATTTAAATGATATTACGAATATAACACTTTCCTCTTGTTTTTAGTTAAAATGTACAAAAATCCTATACGTGAAACCCTTACTTTAATTTAAAGTTTGCACACAACTTGTCCAAAGTTATGTTTGATTTTAAATAAAAATCTAAATTAGATAAATTTTATACAAATAAAAGAAGTAAAATATTTTAAATAATTTTTTTAATAAAATAAATAAATAAATAGTTTTTTTTTTAAAAAAAAATCAGATAACAATTATTTATAATATTTTTTCTCTTTTGTATAACATTTTGCACATTCATATATATATAATTAAATATCAATTTTTAATAAAAATGATGTTTTATGTCTAATTTTACATTATTAACACAGAAGTTTTAGGTATTTTGCTAAAAAAATATATATATAAATAAGAAAGTGTTATATACTTTACCTTTAATTAATTAACTTCGATAGTTGGAAAATTAAAAAAAATAAAATTGAAAATTTAATTTAATTATTTAATTCCGCTATTGAAGCTCAATCTAGCTACCTCTGTGCTCGAAGCGTCTCTCGAGGGAGGACCAGACTTTTCCGGCGGTGTCGAGCTTGGAGACACTGGAGAGCAATTTGGGATCGGAAATGGTGCCCAGAATCCAGCCGCGGAGGACTTTGTCGGTCCGCCAGAGGTCGTACGCCTCCGGGCTGCCGCGGCCGCCGCCTTCGCCGGCGGGGGCGTTGGGCTCTCTCTGGACGTCGTCCGGCGGCTGGATAGAGCCGTCGATGAAGCCGAGCAAGTCGTGGCCTTCGATGAGGTTCTGAACCTGCAGCTTCCAGGAAGGGTAATTGTTCGATTTCCTGTCGCCGGAGAGCTTGACGGTGACGAAGTTTCCGACGTTGACCGTCGCCAGCGACTGGTAGACTGGCAGCGACGCCGCCGCCGGAGGAATGGAGGATTCCGCCATGGCTGAGGAATGATGCAGATCTGTTGCAGCAGAATAATTTAATTTTGTGTTTAATTTATTTATTGGATCTTAGGGTTTTGGATTGAAGCTTTGTTTTGTTTTGTCAATGGCGATTAGGAAGTGAAGTGGAAATGGGAGATGTATATATATGTATATGTATGAGAGAGAAAATGTAAGGGAACGCGTCGGGGGAGAAAGGATAATTAATTGCAAGTTGAGGGGAAAAGAAGTCATTTTCAATTAATTTTTATGTGTATCTGTAATAATATTACGAAGTTTGTCTGTGTATTATTTATTTATTTATTTTGTGTGTCATTTATTTCAAGTGATGGGAGACTTTTATGGGTATTTGTAAGAAATTGGAGACTCGTTTCTTTTTAAATTCATTGTGTTTTCTTTTTCTTAAAAAAAAAAAAAAAAAATTGTTTTTGAATTTTTAGTTTTAAAATTTCAGTTTGATACATTTGAGGTGAAAATTTTCATGATTGTAAAAATTAATAATTCAATTTAAATTTTTTCATATGTCTTTCATAAGCACTTAACATGAAACAAACATATTTTTATATTTTCTATATCCCATTGAAATATTACTATTTTCTATTTTTCTCTGTACCATTTCCTAATTTAATAATTGTACTACCTATCTAACATAATAAATAATTTTTCAACTTACAATATATTACACAAATGCAATTACTTTTATATTATACCATACTAATAGGGATATTTTTGTCTTTTTTACTACAATCCAATATAATACTAATATTAAAAAATCTACATGCAAAAAACAAATGTCACCCTTCCAATGGGACGGTGGAAATATATAAATTGAAAGATTGATTAATAATCCTCTCAATTTTGCTTCGAGTCTAGTTTGTAGGGTACTAGGTTTTACCGTTCATGGTTTGCCTAGTGTGACTTGTCTTATCGGGCCTAATTTGTAGGGTATTAGATTCGGCCGGTAATTTACCTAAGACGCATTTTCGAGTAACGACCGTAGGTTCTCACGTCATAAAAAAAATATATATATATATATTAACTTATCACAAGTAATTTTTTTCTTGATTTTTTCAACCTAGAACAAATTATACAAGTTCGTTTTTTTATGCATTACACATTATTTTAAATTTTATAATAAATATACATTATTTGCTCTCGTAAAATATTTAAAAAATAATATAAAATTACTTCATCCCAATAATATCACAATTTCTCAAAATATTTGTAAAATTTTCAGTAACTAACAAAAATTTCACTATTCTTAAAATACTTGTTTGTTTTTTTTTTTTTTTTTGAAATAATTTTTGTTGTGTGAAGTATAAGAAATTTTGTCGGTAATATAAAAAATAAATTTTTGTATCAAATTATAAATTTCTATTAGATAAAAAAAATATATATATATTATACATTGAAAATATGTCAGGTAAAAATTTTGGTTAGGTGAAAAGATTTTAAAACAAGACATACCCTTTCTTTTCTTAAAGATTATCATATTCGAGTTTTTTTTTTTTTTTTATTATTATTATTACAAAAATTATATTGATATATGTGTTTCGTTTTGATTCCATATAATTAATTTTTTACTATGAATTCGTACAATATTCCTGATTAAAAAAAATATATTAAATGTTATTTGAATAAAAATTTAAATTCAAATTTTAAAATTAACAAACCAATTATTTTGTTTTAAAAAAGAGGTAATAGAAAAGACTCCAAAGATCAAAACACAAACACACTTGACTTCATCTTGCATTTTTTTTTTTTATAATAAAAATTTTTTAAAAATTTTAAGTATCATGATTAAAAACATTATATACTCCCTCCGTTGTACAATGTGTGTTCATTTAATCGAGTTTTAATAAAAATGAATAATAATTATTAATTTTTTTTTTATAGTAAAAAACAGTATATAACTGAAATAATTTTTTACTTTAAAAAAATAAAAATATTTTTCAAGAACAATAAAAAAAGAAAAATAAATATAAATTTAAACAACGATAGAGTATATATATATATATAAAGTATTTAACTTTTTACTATTATTAGAATTTAAAAAAAAAATTAAAATTTCCCAGATTTTTATTTAAATAATATAAAAACAATAAACAAATAAAGCAAACACTCCTCTATCACTATGCATGTATTTTCCCTTTTCCTTTATACTTTTTGACATTTTCTCTAATTTTCTACTTTGCAATTATAATTAGATTTTATTTATTTTTTAATAAAATCAATAATAATGCAAGAATCGTACGAACTTAATAGGTGCTTTCCATTGAATTTCTTCAGTAGCTTTTAATAACTTTCCTTATTTATTTACTTACCTTCAGCAAATCACAACCACATCTCACATTTTAAACAATTATTTTGTTTTTTACCCGTAAATTTTTAAATATTAGTATTATATTAGTTTGTAATAGAAAGACAGAATTGTATGATATAATACAAAAATAATGACATTTGTATAATATATTATAAATTATAAGAATAATTATTATGTCGAGTAGTTAATACAATTATTAAATTAAAAAATAATATCTTTGTTTTGGTACAACCAAAAATAAAAAATATTATCATTTTTATGAGACTTAGAGAGTATTATTATTATTAATAATAAAAAATAATAACTTATAGTTCTTCATCTTTGAAACAACTACTTTCCATTGTTCCACAATATTTTAGCATGAGTTCCATTTACGATACGATTCAAAATATTGTCTTCAAACAAAAAAATAAATTATTCTAAACACCGATCAACAAAATTCAAAAGAACTTAAACAAATAAATTAGTGAAATTTCAACAAGACCAAAAAAATTTCAAGATCATAAAGATAATTGATGGTTGTTGAGTTGAAGAAATTCTTTTGTTATTTTTTACTCCCTTCGTCCCAATACAATAGTCTTGTTTACCATTTTTGTCCGTTCCAAAACAGTAGTCTTATTTCCATAAATAATCATATCACCATAAAACTACCCCTACTTTTTTATTTTTATTACACAATTTTCATTGCTTTTTATATTAATACACCCGTATGGACAAAAAAATCTTTTATCCATACTTTTTATTAATTATCAATATAATATTAATATTTCTTAAATATTGTGTCCAACCCAATTAAAACTATATTAATATTAATGAGACGGAGGGAGTATTTGATATTCGTAAATGAATTTATGTCTCTAATTGTCATCTCTCAGACAAACCTTGCAAATAGAATTTAAGCACAAAAACATGTGAACTTACAACATTCAAACTCCAATAATTAGGGACAAAATAGTAAAAAAGAATTAGTTATTATTTATTAAAATAAAAGTAATAAAAATATGAGTGAATAAATTGTTGAATATGAAATTGAAATAATATAATTATTTTTTTAAAAAAAAATAAATAAAATTGTTTAGATTACGCATAAATTTAACTAACACTGAGAAAAAAAACAAAAAAAAAAGCATAGATCATATGTTGAGCATGTGCATCATGTTACAAAATTTATTTAAATAATTATATTAATTATATTGTTTCATATAATTTTTGATTGACTTCCGATTATAGATAAATAAATAAATTACAGACTTAAGTTTTTTGGTGAGATCATTTAACAATGGTATCTGATGCCTCATTCCAACCAACGTTAATAAATCAAAACAATAATAATTATTGAATTTTAAAAATGTTATTAAATTTTTAAATTCAACATGTGATCTCTTAAAAAAAACTGAAAAGTTGATATAATTATTCCGATAAAAAAAATAATATATTTTTCCTTATTTTTGCAATTCTAAAGATTTTTAATTAATAACAATTCACTATTTATGCAATGGCAGGTACAACTAAGCAAGTGATTGTTCCACCTACCAATGCTTAAAATAAGTATAGCAAAAATAAATAAATAAAATTAATTCAATGAACTTTCAACGTTATATTTTCATCTTTATTTTTTATTTTTCATTTTTTATTTTTACCTATGTAGTGTATATTTTAGGTTTTCTCCAAAACTGTGATATTAAATGGTTTTTTTTTTAAAATTAAAATATCATATTCAAATCTCTGATTTTCACTTTAAAAATTAATAAAGTATAAACAATTATAATACTTAAAACACTTCTTCCAAGATTCTAATGCGAACAAAAGTGCACAAAGGTTTCTTAACTTTTTATTTTTTATTTTAAAAATATATAAATAAAAAATATTATTACATCCAACTCATTGTACCATTTGACACTAGGGTGTGTTTGTCTGAGGGATTGAACTTTTTTTTCACTGTTCATTCAATTTTTTTCCCCCCAAAAACATCAAATCAATAACTTATTTTTTATTTTTTATATTATACTAAAAATCAATTTTACATTTAAAATATCAAATCAACACCTATTTATATCACATTATACAACTATTCAAATTCAAAATTTTTACTATTCAAATCCCAACTCAAAATCCAAACCCCCAAACAAACACACCCTATATGTATATGCATATATACACATGTCTGTGTTAATTTTTTATACTCCTTTTTCATGAAATTTTAGAAATATTAATATTATATTGTATGATATAAATGTAATGATATTTGTATAATATATTGTAAATTAAAAAAATATTTGTAATGTTAGGCAAATAGTACCGTTACTAAAAAAAAAAAAAAAAAAAAAAAAAATTGAATAATTATTTGTAGTATAGTTAGTTGAATAGAATGTAAAAATGGAAACCCATCAAATTCAATCGGTGCGTTTCTTTGGTAAATATTTTAAAAAAAATTGATTTGAATTTGATATGATATTTTGTCAAAAAAAAAAAAAAAATTTTGAACAACCCAAAATGAAAATTGTAAAATTCAAATTAATCTATTAAATTTATTTGTTTCATTTGACAAAACACTAAATTTTAAATATTTAAAATTGATTGTAAATTTCAAATCTACTCATTTAATATTTAAAAAAAATATATATATATATTTTTATCTTACCTATTTTAAATATTTCTTATAGTGTGAAAATAAATTAAATAATATTAGTACAAGCATTAAATAGGACGTGGAAAAAGGTTGGTAACGAATTATTTATTAGGCAATTATGTATGAGAATGTGGCGACAAAAAAGGCAAAACGACAATACAATGTTAGCTTAATGTAAACATCAAATATTATTACTTAATTATCCTTAAATTATATTAATAATTAAATATTGTGAATTTCTATACGAGGCAGGCAAGATCTAGATTTTTTAATTTAATAATTTTATAGTGACGACCTCATTTCACATTGTTATTTTTTACGGGACAAAATAAGTAGTCTTTTAATTTGTGACATACTCCTTCCATCTTACATGAATTAAACCATTTGATTAGGGACACGGTATTTAAGGTGAAGATATTTAATTAGTTAATAATAATTAATTATGATATTATTATATTATTTTTTTATAGTTAATAATATTTATACTTTTAAAGAAAATTTAATATATATGACTAAAAAATTAAAATATATGTCTAAATATTTAAAAATTATATAGCAATTAAAAAATATATGCAATATGGATATCATTTTTGTATAGAATAAAATATTCTATAATACAAGTAAATAAAAAATTATTTTTGCTTATTTATAATTAACATAAATCAATTTTTTTTTAAAAAAAAATGTGTAGTTTTAAATATAGATAAAAATATTTATTTTTTTTAAAAGAGTATAAATAAAGGGGTTTTGAGTGGGTCATACGATTATTTATGATGTTGTATGTCATGTATTTAATTAAGTTGATTTATATTTGTTAAATATGTTTTGATTTAATATTTTTTACCAAAAGTAGAAAAATATTAATTGTTACGGAACAGATAAAAATAAAAATAGTGTCAATTGTGGTGGGACGGAGGGAGTAATATTTAAGATAGTGGGAGTTTAATAAATTAATTATACTGAGTTATATTATTATTATTATTATTTTTTTTTTATTTTTATGTGAGCTGTATTATTGATAGTTTTAAAATTTTTATTAAAATTTTTAATGGATAAAATGAATATTGTTTTCTAAAGTATAAAATTTTATATAATACATATATAAAAAAAATACAAATATTTTTTTTTATGATTGACATAAGTTAATGTTATAAAAAAGTATGGAGATTTAAATGTGAATAAATATAGTATTTGTTTATGAAGGAGATTTAGGTATAAATAATTTTAAGTGAATGCTAAGTAGTGTATATACATTATGAAATTAGGTAATTGTTTTATTTATATTTTAAAAATATGGGCGTGTTTTATAAAATTAATTAAATTAATTTATATTTATTAAATATATTTTAAATTAATAAAATTTACTAAATATAAAAAGATGTCAAATAAAATAAGACAAATTAGAAAAAGTGACATTGTTTTAGGATGGATAAAGTATTTTTTTTAAAAAAAAAAAAATCTTTAGTAATATATATTTAAAAATCCAACGCACAATTATTATTATTTTTTAATTCAAAATTTAATATATATATATATATTTTTATTTTAAAAAATTAAATTTAAATATACCAAATAAAATAAAATGAAATAAAAATTACAAGGACGCGTCACGCGTATGCTTGCTTTATAGGTTACTTTTGGGACAAAAGATTGGCGGTAATAAACAAAGACCATTAGCAAGAAATTGACTTCAATTTGGTTGTTAGAATTTATTTTTACATAAGTTCATAATTTCCATTCACGTTCACACTTGTACACATCAATCAAACCGAGTACGAAATATAAGTGGGCTCCACACTTAAAGAAAATATATTTATAATAATAATAATAATAATAATAATAGAGAGCATATTATAAACTACGCTCAGGAAGTCAAACAAACAACCTTCAACACCTATTTGAATTATTTATTTATTTTTTAAAATTTTATTTTTTTGTGATAGATGCACATAATTATATTTTATCCGTCTAATTTCTATTGTCCTAAAGTATATTTGTACGATTTTTTAGGCGATTGTCTTTTTGTTATGATTTGACAAATTTGTCATTGATTATATGATAGAGATTAAAAGTAATAAATGAATGAAGGGTAAAAATGTAAAATTTGTATTTTTTTTAAAAAATAGAACAATAATTATTAAACGTCCCAAATAAAAAAATATGACATTAGTTTATGGACGGAGGGAGTATATTTTGTGGTAATTGAATCTTCAACTTCAAATATGTTAATGTGTTCTTTTTATATTTTTCTATTACATATTTTTTTTAAAAAATTAATATATTATATATATTTATTGTTATTATATAAATTATATAATTCTCTATAATTCAATAAAAAAAATAAAATAAAATAAAATAATCTATTTAAATATTTCACAATATAAAATGTCTCATTAATCTTTCAACACCTATTTGATGCAATGGATCCAATGAGATTGCGATTGATTGATTGAGGATAATGTTTTCTTTTAAAATTTTAGTATTTTATTTTTACTATATAATCATTGTAACATTCTATACATAAATAACATAAATAGTACTTTTTTTCTTCTAAAATTATAGTTTTATTTTGAGTTAACTATTGGATTTAAGTAATATTGATATTATATTATTAATTGATAAAAGATATGAATAATTTTTTATTTTATTTTATTCTTTTTTCTTGGGAATGTATTAGTGTAAAAATAGTGATATTTATGTAATAATAATGAAAAAGTAAAAATAATTTTATAGTGAAATGTGTATTTATGGAAATGATACTATTGTTTTGGACGGACAACAATGATAAACAAAACTATTGTATTGAGATTGAGGGAGTAATATTGTTTTAACAAAAAAATATATTTGAACTAAACAAAAAAGCAAAAATTAAATTAAAATTAATTATTATTATTATTTGAATTTTTATCTTTTAAATAAATCATTATTGAATGCCGGGTTTTATATAAAAATAAATGAACGTTTCACTTAGGGTATGTTTGTTTTATGTTTTGATATTTTTTATATGAGGTACGAGGAATTTTGTAGATAATATAAGAATAAAGTGTGTGTAATATATTAATATTTTTTTCATAAAAAATATGTTGAAAATTTTTGTTGAAAGAATAAAATCTCAGTGCTTTAAATATGTTGATATGTTGGTGACTCTCGTTTCCGAATAAATAATTAATGGTTGTGTTTCCATAACAGTTCGAACTTTTAGGTGAGACTGTCATTCTACATCCGACTAATATATAATATACTACATCCGTTCGGCTCTAAAAGTCTCATTTACCTTTTACGTGTTTTGATATTTGAATATTTATTAATATATCAAAATGTAGTACAAACTAAAAAAAATTGCAAAAATACTTTCATTGGTGTCTTATAATACTAATACAAGGAAATTTGTACAAAAAAAATTTATACAAATATAAAAATATTTTTAATGTTAACACAAAAGATAAATGTGATCCTTAGAACGGACTGATGAAGTATATGCGGAACAATACAAATTAATAATAATACACAAAAATTAACAAAAACACACAAAAATATTACATTAAATACACATTTTTTTATTTTAATTTTTCAAAATTCTAAAATTTCCAAAACTTGTATCTAAATGGATAAAAAATTGATAATACCATCCATTTTCAATATTAAAAATAGGTCATCAAATATTCAATTATTATTATTATTATTATTATTATTATTATTATTATTATTATTATTATTATTATTTTATTTTTAAAATTCACCGAAAGTCTCTAAAGTTTCATAATTTTATTTAAACAATGAAGTGGTGTAATTATATGGATGGAGTATAGCATCATTGTATTTGTCTAATTTTAAATTATACAATATATATTTCAAATCTTCTACTATTATTTTTATTTTAGAATGTCTTAAAATCTTTGCAATTTTTTTCTTTTTACAAATATATATATATTTTAAAATTTATAAATATAATTTATGAAATCAAACAAATATTAAAATTATATCAAAATAAAACTATAATCCCTCTTTTAAATACAATACAAATATTGCTTTATATCTAATTAAATGAGAACCACAATTTTATTTGGATCAAATAATTGAATATCCACAGTGCTGTCAAAATATCAGACAGCTTTATAGTGTAGGCCCACTGATTAATGTAGGCCCACATGAGGGCCCATCTGTTAGAATCAACCCATAATTCAGTCAAACTCTTTCTAAATACTCTTTAATTAATATATATAGTTAATATTTTATTTTTTGTGGGCTTCATAGGCCCAATCTCATTACTTGTATAAAAAATCTATTGTATTGAAGAAATTCTTTCCTTATATTATCACTTTGTATTTTTAAGGTCCCTTTCTATATACATATTAAAGGAAAAGAAGGGTATACTTGAAAATTTTTCGCGTCATTCGCTCCGGAGATGTCCATGTGGCACTCACGTAACTCGGCGGAGGACACGTGTCCGTTAGATCAACGACACTCGACGGACCCATGAGCTTTTTTTGGAAAAATTTTAATTTATTTATTGCTTTTTTAAATAAAGATATTAAAGAATTTCAAAAAAAATTGAAAATTCATGTGTCCTCTTGGTGTTGCTGACCAGCCGGACTCGTGTCCTTAGGCACTGGAAGACTAAAATTACAAAATTTTTTCACAAGACTAGTTTGCAACATGCTTTAATTACGAAACTAAAATAATAAAATAATCCAGTTACGGAACTAAAAAAATCAATTTATCCTTAGAAGAATAATTATAACAAAATGTCAAACACACCCGTGTGGATCCTATCCCTTATCCCCACACACATAGTATGTATACACACACTAATGTATGTATATATATATATTATATGTGTGGAGATAGAGGGATATAATTTATTTTTGGGACAGAATCCGATAGGCAAACCTATCAGTTAAATAAAAAATTCAATCTTCCGAATCGCTCAAAAGAATCACACTCAAAGTGATCAAACACGGTCGTGTTGATCAAATCCATTTCTCCGCAACCCGATCAATAGAACGGCCGGGAACTCTTCTTCCCGAAGATCCCCGGGCCGTACGTAACCCTAACCAAGTCGACGAGCAGCGGAAACTGGAGCCGAACAAACGAAGTGATCGGAAGCAGCGCCATAGCCAACACGGTCACAAGAACCCAATCGCTCTTCCTCCCGAACACCAAATACAAAGTTACGCTAAACGCGACCATCATCGAGGTAATCGACAAAAACAGTGATCCGAGCCCATAAATCAGTCGCTTCGGGAGGATGATCAAGAAATCGTCCTCCGCGTAGCGCGACGTCAAGATCGACAAGAACATCAGAAGAGAGGTTACGGAGGAGAAGAGCGAGACGGCGTCGGCAATCGCAAATATAATGAAGACCGGGTCGTTGGAGAAGATCGGGAATCCACTCCCGAGGTTGCCCCCAGGGACGGTGATCGCCCCGGAGAACATCACGGTGGCGATTAGCGCGGCGGCGATCGTGCACGAATTCGCCGTGTCTTTCATCCATCGTTCCCCTTGTTCTTTCAAGATCTTATGCTCTTCGGAGAACACCGTTTGCGGTGTTTTCCCGGCGACGTTTTCGCTCTCTCGGGCCGAAGGATGAACAAAGTTTTCGACCTCCTGTCAAAGATTTTTTTAGAATTTTTAATTATTTGTTACATGTTTCTTTCTTAGAAAACGGTAAAATAAATACTTAGTTTTTATATTATACTATTAAAAATTAATTTTACATTTTATTTATATTACATTACATAGTTATTTTGATTAAAACTTTTATTATTAAAAAACAAGCAAGAAACTTATGTATTTATATTGATGAAATTTTGATCATGAATATATATATATATATATATATTCGATTATCACTTTCAATTTAATTTCAATGTATATATTTTTGGTCTTGTAACTTTATTTTCTTTTATTTTTTTGAAATCTCACCTGAGAAACCATTTGAGTTTAATCATTAGTATATAATAAAGAAATTATAAAGTTTCTCTATATATTATGATTTAATTTGATTTTTTATCTTGCATATTATTACCAATAAAAATATTCACTTGCACCTTTCAATAAAAATAGATAATCTCCCCTGATAAAATATTTAAAATTAATTAATTCAAACAATATCACACCTTTTCAAAATACTTTTGCAATTTTTAATAATTAATATTAAAGAGAAAACACCAAATTCAAAACACAATAAAAACACCACCTATAGAATATGAGGTAAATATTATCCTCAATCCATTAAATTATCCATAAATATGGAATTTTAATGATAAAATATAAGGCCATGAAGATCACAGGCATAATTGGTATTTTAAATTAAATATTTAATTTATATTTGTAAGAAAAAATTATTATCTAATAATTTATATACCTATAAAAAAAATAACAGTGCCAAAACTTTTATAGATATGTCACTACAAAGTAATATTTTTATAACGGATTTTTTTCGTCTTTAAATCAACTTTTTCCGTTACTAATGACATTAGAGACAAAATTAGAAATAAATTACGTTAGCTACGTGAACTTTAGGAATAAAATTTTTGTTACAAATATGTTATCTTTTTTAGTATGTAAAAAAATAGTTTAAAATTAAATAAATAAATGCCGGAAGAATAAAGAAATTAGGGTTTAGGGTACGTACTTTGAACCATTGAAGTTCTTGTTGCATCTGTAGGGCGGCGCCGGAGATTTCATTAAGCTTTGCTGCCGGAGCAAGTTTTCCGGCCAAATGCAAGAGGTTATTCTCCTCGACATCTATGGCATTCGAAAATAAATATTTGTGATCGCTCATTTGATAAATGAGATTAAAAACATCCTCGCATCGATTTTCAACAGCCTCGTGGAATATTGACTGCCTCGAAGGAAGTCTAATGGCATGAATAGCTAGAGGAAATATGTCGATAATCATTTCCACAGCCTCTTTAACCCCTAATGCCGCGGCGTGAAGCACGCCTTCTTCATAGATATACCGGGATTCAGCAAAATTGCCAATAGTCTTGAGTTTTGTGCACATCAACTTGAAGAGGTCGAGAGCTTGCTCGTTGGCGAGGGACTTTTTTTTTACGGTCTTTATATGAGGTACTAATTCATAAAATTTATATATGTGAGAAAAAAAAATATTTAAGTTAAACTTACTGCATAAAGTACAATTTAAGAGGTTTAGAACCTACTCGTTCGCGAGGGACTTTTTTTTTACAATCTTTATATGAGGTACTAATTCATGAAATTGATATATGTGAGAAAAAAAAAAAAATCTCTTTAAGTTAAACTTACTGCACAAAGTACAATTTAAGAGGTTTAGAGCTTTCTCGTTGGCGAGGAACTTTTTCTTGACGACCTTGATACGAGGTACTAATATATGAAATCGATATATGTGAGAAAAAATAAAAAAATCCCTTAAGTTAAACTTACTACACAGTACAATTTAAGAGGTTTAGAGCTTGTTCTCGTTGGCGAGGGATTTTTTTTTTTTACGATCTCTATGTGAGGTACGAATTCATTAAATCGATATATGTAAGAAAAAAAAAAAAAATTGTCTATTTAAGCTAAAGTTACTAGACGAAGTGCAATTTTAGTTGTGTTGTAAGAGACTTTTCACTACTGTTCTATAAAAGTCATTTTTGTGCGAAAGACATTGTGTATTGAAGAGCAAAAAAAAACTTTTTAAATAAAATTTTGAAAATTTTTGGAAATAGGAAAATTAAAATTGAGTGTTTTATAGGTATAATTTTGTAAAAATAAAAAATATTTAATGTTACATTTTTTTTTTGGGAAAAATTATTGATGATAATAGTGACAAAACTTTAAAAAATATGTAGTAGACTAATATAGCTAAAAAGTTTACCTAAATATTCCAATAACTTCCAAAGCATGGCATGAGAACTTTGAAGCACTGCATGGAAAAATAAAATGAATTAGTATTAGAGTTTGTTATTTCACTTATCAAATTTCAAATTATTATATCAACCAAAGACACTCAAAAAAAAAAAAAAAAAAAAAAAATTCAACCAAAGAAACTCCAAAGCTATAATATGTTTATGTTGCCAAAATATTTTTTGCATTATTAATGTAATATTTCTTTTTTTTAAAAAAATATAAATTTAAAATATTAAATCAAATTGTATGCTCAAAACATCACATTCAACATGGTTATTTATATCACATCATTCTAATCAATGTTTTACTATATTTAAACTAAACTAAAATCTAAAATACTTCCAAAACATATATCTCAATGTACAAATAAGTGAAAGAAAATATCAGATTCAAATTAAAACAAAATTTTTCGATCTAGAACATGTTCTTAATTATCTTCCAATTAAGTAAGTAGCTTTAAAAAATCGACAATTCTTGTAACCAACCTAATTGAGTAGCACAAAAATTTGTTGCAAATTTAAATTATGCGACAATTAAAAATCACATGTAGCAATTTGATGACAATATTAAAAGCCGTCTTTCTTCTTCTTCTTCTTCTTCTTTTTTTTTTTAAAAAAAAAAAAATCTTGACTAAAACCCAACTTCAAGTTTTCAATTAATACAGTGATGATTATTATCGACAAGTTGGATACATAAACATTCATGAATTTAAGGTGGGTTGGAGTAGGAAAAAAAAAAAGGGCATGGAGATCCAAGAACGCTCCGCCGCTTACAAAATAGGATTGGTTTAAGAACTCGTTGTTTATATCAGGTGTACTTTATTTCCGATAATAGAATCGAAATGAAATGAAATGAAATGAAATATTACCTTGTGGTTTGTTGGTATGGTGAAGATGATCAATGCTCTCAATGTCATGGTGACTACTAATGTCTGAAATCAATGTCGAATGAGATCTCAATTTAGTTGCCACAGGTATCCCTTTACATTGTTAAAAAAAAAAGCCAAGAATCAAAAATTCAAATCTATATATATATATATTCTTGAGATAAATGTATTTTTAGTTTCTATCTAATTCATAGTCATTAAAAATATCCTTTGTCACTGTCACTTGTGTTGACATGGACTAGCACATGACAATTTCTTAAACTCCGTGTCCGATCAAACATGCATAAGTTTCGCTGACGAAGAGTGTACAAGTTTTTCTTAAAAAAAAAATCTAATTTACGATAAATGTCATATACAAGAGTAAAAATTTATATTTTATCCCATTCTTTCAAAATTTAACTTTTGGGGTTTGGTACAGTGGAAATTGAATCCAAATAGTGTCTGATGTAATATAAATAACTATTCGATGAAATATCATGAATGAATAGTTTGTTTTGTAATATATTAAATGAAAATTATGTACTCCCTTCGTCCCGTTATAAAGTATCTATTTTTTCATTTTAGTCTGTCTCCTAACAAAGTATCTATTTTTTTCAGTAAATGTATTATTTATCTAACATTACAAATACACTTACAACTTACAATATATTACACAAATGTCATTACCTTTATATTACACGTACTAATAAAATTATTTAAGTCATTTCTACTTTATTCCTACTATATTTTAATATAATACTAATATTTCTAAAAGTACGTGCAAAAAACAAATGGATATTCACTTATGAGACGGAGCAAGTATTTGATACGAAATTTTGGGAAAATGAAAATGACAAATAATTGTATTGAATTATGTAGGTAGGTATGGAGGGAGCATACGAGATGAAATGAAACGTTCCCAGAAGCTGAAATTTCTTTTGTTGGAAAACACAGATTTCCCAATCAGTTTAACTAAAGCTGAATAACCATCTGGATATTTAATCCCCACCAAATACGGGTATTTCTCCACCAAATACATACCAACATCTGCACATTAGTGTATATGTTGAATCAATATATTCACTATAAAAATATATAAGCATTTTAAATATGATCGGACAATATATAACAAATAAATAGACATCACACACTTTATTGTAATATAATATAAACACAATATATTTATCCGACAATATATGACAATAATTCGTCATCCAAAAATATATATATATATATATATGACAATAGTTCACACATGTCATTAGTACTTTCAGCATATAATAGGATAACAGACTATAGACAACACACAGACTATACATATTAATAATGATATATATATATATAACATATGTTAAGTTTCAACGACAATGATATGTTGTCATTATATATATATATATATGATTTAAAATATTATTCATGAATTTAATTTACGTATAACTAATTAATATTTCAAACAATAATTACAATAGATTTATTCGATTTGGGATAATTATGCAATTTTAATTAGGCACCGAAAAACTAAAAAAAATACATTATTTTAATATAAAAATTATATAGATAAAAAGTAAAATAAAGTATTTTAAAAATTTTGTCAATGAATTAATCAAAAATAATAATGGAATAAGTACAAAAATATAATAAAATAAGTAAAAAAAAAAAGATAATGGCAAAATTTGTTATTGTTATATAAAATAAAAATAATACTTCATCCCAGTCCGACTTTAAGAACCACAGTTATTTTTAAGTTAATATTAATTATTATATTAAAACGCAGTAAAAATCAAGTGAAAAGAGCAATATAAGAATATTTTCAATATTAATACAATAACATAAAATATAAATATAACCATCAGAGGTGGACTGTGTAGTAAAATATAACTATGAATTCATGGATAACTTTTTCTTTAAATAATTAAATTATGCATAAATTTAACTGACGATAAAAAACTCACCAAAAAATTCGGCGTCGATCGTGTGCAAAAGAAGCCGCAATCCAGCCATGCCAGCGTAAGGGTTTTCACCGTCCGACTCAGGCGCGTCGCCCTTGGTGATGCTGAGCAAGTATCCAAGCACATTCTTATGAGCGTACTCGGCGGCGTTTTGGACCGGAAAGTCGCCAAATTTGTCGGGAATGTAGCACAAGGCCGGCATTCTTTCGACTAAGACTGCGGCGGCTTCTCGGTTGCCGACGGAGGCGGCAATGTGCAGTCCGGTCGAGCCTTTGTCGTTTTTTATGGCCACGCAGTTGTCCGGAATCCATTCTAACAATTTTTTGACAAAATTAATATCTTTTCCGGTCCCGACCGCCGCCTCTATAGCAGTGAGTATGCCGTTGTTGTCGAGCCACGTCAATGCCGCCGTCGGGTCGTGTTCGAGAATTCGCTGCGCCGCCGGCCAATCGCCGCGGAGCGCAGCTCGGAGGAGAGGCATTTGTACGTTGAAGAAATCCTTTGGAATATTCACTTGTTCTGCCGTAATAAATATTATATAAAAATATTATTCAAATAAAATTTTAAATTAAATATTTTATTTCAAATTAAAAGTAGAGTTTTAAATTTTTTTTATAAATAATTAAAATGTAAAAGTATGTAATTTAATGTAATATTACTTGAAAAAATATATATATTGGACGTAATATTTTTTTTAAGAACATTCTGTTTAATAAATAGTTTAAAAAATTCAAAATATTATGTAAAAATAGTATTAATATTTTAATTTATCATTTAACATGGTATGAGAAATCATATGAATTTTCAGAGGATAATGGTCATTAAACAATAAATGTCGAATAAAATTTACTACTCCCATGTTACACTCCGATATATTATTTTATTGGTCAGTGAAAAGTATTTAAAAGTATTATGATATTTCTTTCGTCTCATATCTATCTATCTATTTATTTTTTTTACGAAGTTTAAAAATAATAATATTATATTGGAATGTAGTAAAAACAAAATAAATGTAAAAATTTATAGTAGTGGTATATTTGTAATATAATGTAAATTTTAAAAGTAATTTTAATAGTAGGTAGATATTAGTGTTACTAAAAAAATAAATGAATATTGTGTTTTAAGACAGAATTAAAATAGAAAAATTGATAGATAATTAAAACATTCATAAGTATTAGTGTACAATTTCTTTTATGATATTCAACGAATAAAAATAGTAATAAAGATAATTTAAATTGAATCGAAGAGATTATTATTTTTTAATGAATAGTATAAATATAAGATTTTTCGAAGTGCCTGGCAACGGCTGCGGTAGGTTGTCCGGTGGAGGCTCAATATCCGCCGGGGCGGCGGCACCGGTGGCGCCGGAACTGCGAATAGTATCCATCGGATCATAGAACAGCTCCCCGAGCTTGATCCACACGTGCCGGGCAGTCGGGCAGCCGGCGAAGAATACAAAGTGCAGCTCGGGATCACCGACGGCGCCGATGATCCAGCCGCGGGCGATCTTGTCGGTCCGCCACGTGTCGTAATCCTGGTCTTCCGGCGTGACGGGATTGGAAGGCGCGGCGACTCGGCCGTCGATGAAACCCAAGAGGTCGTGGCTCTCGAAGAGGGTAATTATTTGCATCCTCCATATTAGGTAGTTGCTCGAAGCTCGCCGGCCGGTGAGCTTGAAGGCGACGAAATTTGAGATGTTGACGGTGGATAAGGACATGTACGTCGGAATATTCGATTGGTGGTGGTGCGCCGCCGCCGGAGCTCCGGAGGTGTCCGCCATTGTTGGAGTGATCGAATTGGAATGGATGAGGGAGGGAGTTGTGTGGGGAAATGAGTTCAGGTCCCTCTTTTTATTACTATTTTCGTTTTTGGAGAACTAGTTTTTTTTTTTTTTTTCAAAATAAATAAATAATTCTTTATTTGAGGATGTGTTTGGTTGGGTTTTCTAGACTTTTGACTATTTTGAGTTAATTTGATATATACTTTTTTTTGTGAGTAAATTATTTGTTTGACTTTTGCATGCAAATTAAGGTGAATTGATATTTTATAATATAACTATCCTTACTCTTTCATTATTATTATTATACAATTGTCATTACTTTTTACACTAATACATTCGTAAGGGCAAAAATATCTTTTACTTATACTTTTTACCCACTGTAACTGTAATATCAATATTTTTTAAATCTCGTATCCAACACAACCATGACTATAGTTTCGAAACGGAGAGATAATTTGAGAAATCAATTCGGTGTCATTCTCTTAATAGGAATAATCATAATAATGACGTGGCATTCCTCACGTGTATGGCACGTAAGATGCACAATATGTCGTACTTAAAGTAACCAAAAATTAATTTAGAATTTAAAGAGAATAAATATGCAGTATTTTAAAAGAAAAATATGTACGGACATCTACTATTAATATTAGTGCAGCTATATTCGTTTCTTCTTTGTTTTTAAATTTGAAATTCCTCTTTCGCATGTCACACTACAGGTATAATACATGGTGTTTTTCTTTTTTTCTTTTTTTGTTTTTTAAACATATAATGATGCCATCAACTACTTTTTAGTAACATTTTTTTTTTCCCTTAATCATCTGCCAACTACATTGGACAAGGCAAATATTAATATTATATTTCCATGTAGTACAAAAAAAATAAATAAATAAACAAAAATACTTCTATTAATGTTATATAATATAAATGTAAAAATATAATATTAAATATAATAACGAAAAAAGCAAATGGATACGTTATTAAGAAACGGGGAGAGGGGGAAGTATTAAAAGTTTGAAATTGACACGATTATTTGATGTTATATAAATAAATATTCATCTAATATTTTGAATATAAATGAAATAAATTTTTTATTTAGGTAATTAAGATAGGTTCTAGATTGTATATCTTTCTCGGTATATTCAGGTAAAATGTAAAAGAATAAACCAAAACATCCACATACATTTCAAAATCATGAAAAAAAAATGATCTCAACAAATTAAGGGTGTGTTTATTTACACCCAAACCTTAAATTCCTACTTTTTGAACTCACACGTTACTTTAATATCAAACTTAAATCAAAATTTTCCGAACCCGTCAAAAAGAAATCTTCAAACTTAATCAGATTTTACGGCAAAGTTGTACATATCGGAACAACTATTGTGTGACATATTACATATATAATTACAAAACTAATGCCCTATTCCTATCATAACATCAAGAATCGGCAAGTGAACATGTCGAAGGATCGAGGCATAGCAAACTTACAGTTTGATCATCAGCGTGTAGTCGAAGATGAGAGCTTGCATCGACAACAACCTGCAACCAACCATCACCATTAATCATTTAATCCGCAGGATTAAATCATTGGTGTACGACATAAATGAAAAAAAATAAAAAATAAAAATAATATGATCGAGACTTCTTGGAATCCCTGGTTCTGATAGAGGACTTGTGCAGCCTTGTTCTCTCTGGACACGTGAACAAACACCTTCTCTGCACCTACATACATATATTGATGTTTTCATTTGTATGGAAAGTTCGGTTAATTAAAACTTGTGGATGTAATTTCAATATATATACACATTTTCATGATGTGAGTATATTTGTGTGTTGTACCATCTTCTTGAGCCGACAAAATGGCGAAGCGCAGCAGGCTGCAGGCAATTCCACGGCGACGCGCTGAAGTGGCGACGCACAGGTTTGAAATGTAGGCGTATCGTATCATGGATGCCCCTCCATTGATGACAGTAATATTTTCCTGTTAAAAAGGCAAGAATTCTCATATGAGTTGCCAAATTATGTTTGTCGATATATAATAAAAAAGGGCAAATTACATAATACCTCTCATATTTTATTTATTAAGTGAAGTCTTCGTATAGTGTTAAATTAAAGTATGACTGAAACACTCTTTTCACCCAAAACGATGTTGGCCGTGCCTAATTATACAAGTATTTATAGCTGATCAACCTTTCGTTTCATAGTTTTTGTAAAAATTAAGTCACGGCTCGTATCCAGAAAAAAAATATGAAATGAAGGCTAATTCAATTATTTCTATATTTATTTTATTCAAATAAGACTATCTAGTACATGTTACATTAGGCGAGTGTTCACAACCGACATCAATTTTGGATGGAAATAGTGTATTTAACAAAGGAATTTTAAGCAATATATGAAAACGTAGTACAAATGAAATAGTACAAATGAAATAGTACAAATGAAGGAAAGGAATATTATTCAAAGGAATATTATACTATATCAAAGTGTAGTACAAATGAAGGAAAAATGACTACTTCTATTAGTGTCTTATAATATTAATAGAAATGACATTTGTAAAAAAAAAAAATTATACAAATATAAAAATATTTTTAATATTAAGTACAATTACTAACCTTTAGAGAAGGACGGAAAGAGTACAATTTACATATATATATATATATATATGTGTACCTGTGGGGATATCTCTCCGTAGGATAAGTATCCGAGGCTCAAGTCCAGCGTTCCAACCACGACACAGTCTGAAGATGTGGTGCCATCCTCCTGTACCTGATAGTTCCTTTTTTAAGTTAATACAATGATGAATTGTCAAGAGAAGGGATTATATGGACAATGTGGCTAAACCTATACAAAAAAAAAAATAACATATTTGTAAAATTTCGTCCCTTTAAGTTCACAATGGAAAGAATGGATTTAGAAACGAAAAATTTTCGTTACAAAAATGTTATTTTCTTTGTAGTGATGTGTCGCTTGGATCGTTAAGTTACCATTACAATGCATTTGCAAGGCTGTCCCAGCGGCCAAACACGTCTTCTTTTCATTTGATTGAACTCCTGACAAACAAAAGATATATATATATATATGGTTTAATTAATCAATGCAGCAGCTATTGAGACACAAAAGAAGCTGATCTGGTGGTGTTCTTTAGTTCTCCTATATACCTGCTCCGCAAACATCTGTTTGTAGTTTCCGATGTATCTGCAGCGAATGTAAGAGACATCGAAATTCTGTAATAACCATATAGATATATACTCAGTGCACACATGCTCACCGGTCAGTTTTCCGGCCCTCGAAATAACTCTCAGCCCTCAGCCTTGCCGCCGCCTGCCAAAAACCAGCCGACGCAACCACCACATATCAAATATATACGACGGATGTTTCGGTGCGGATCCAAAAAATTCAGCACCGTGCTGATTATTTCATATAGCACCAATTCAAATTTCAAACAACACCAAATATATTTATATAGGAGCACATATATATTTTATAGAGCACTCCACATACTCTTGTAAAACACCTGACGTACTTATGTGGAGCACCGGTTTAAAAAAACAAATAAATAGCACACAACTCTTATTTCAAAAGCAGATAGCACTAAAGATCTCATTTACTTTTTTGCGTCATTACAGTTAACATTAAAAATATCTTTATATTTATTACAAGACACTAATAAATTATTTTTGTTATTTTTTCTTAATTTGTACTACATTTTTTATATAATAATTAATATTCAAAGATTAACCAAAAAAAATAAATAAAACCCTTAAAACCATAAAGAGGTAGTATTTACTTTGTGCTTTCAGGAAATATCAGCACGGTGCAGACATCTAATGTTAGGATGCTGAATAATAATGACACCTTAATGACAACGATCGTATAAACCAGAGAACATATAAGAAAAGGATAAACAACATTACATTCAAATTATCATTCAAATAAAAATATATAAAAATATACTTCCTCCGTCCCAACTTAAAATACTATTTTTACCATTTTTACTTTTGCGTCCGTCCTATTCCAAAGTTTCCCTACCTTATTTTAGTAAAAATAATCATTTAACTTTTATCTAAATTACAAATATATCGTTACAAAAAAATATTAGAAACTTTTACATTTCCACTGATTAATAAAATATTATTATTTATTAATCTAATACAAAAACCACAAAGGTCCTTTAGACCCGACGAAGAAGTATGAAACGATTCAATCCAAAATATATTTTTTATATCAACACAATTCTTCATTATAAAAAAACACATCTATCCAAAAAAAAAAAAAAAAAAAACACAAACTGAAATCCTACCACTATCACCACTGCATACAAATCAAAACTAATGTGAATAAAGTCTCATAGATAATGAGTAGCAATTTTACCCAATATTCATTATCGAATCGAGCCTCGCGCGCCACAAACTGCGCAAATTCACCTCTGCTACTTCGTCCTCCATTAACGCCGGCCACAAGCTTGAACCCAGCGGATCTAACGCTGGAAGAGCTGAAATCATCAGTAGCATACATAAAATGCAATTATCTGCTTTGAATTCCAGTTGAGAAATCGAGTATTTCAGACAGATCGAAATTAAGTACCCATCGAAGAGGCATTTTTCGAATGATGGATAATCACCTTGGAATTCGTCGTCTTCTTCTTCTTCTTGTGCTTCTGTGCAACAAGGGGTGAAATTCAGCGGCATAGGTTGATTTATTGGTGGAGAGATGAGGCGGTGGGCGGAGGACGATCATCGGAAATGGAACCAGCGGTGGGCGGCGCCGGCGGGGAAGCAACCCTAGAGAGAATTCGCCTGTGGAATAAATGTGTGATTGAGATTAGTTTCAAATTCAACGGATAGATTGAGTTTATTTTATTTTATTTTATTTTTTAAATATAATTAATTTTTAAATTTAATAAACTTACATTTAAACAATAATATATTGAAAAAAAAAAAATTATAAAGACAATATACAAATGCAATTAAGAATTGGTATTGTAAACTTATGATGCCAATAATTTTCTTTTTTTTAAAAATAATAATAATAATATCATATTAAATATTAAAACATGCCTAAAAACTTAATTTATACTTATTTTCTAAAAAATTTTCGTAAAGTAATAGCGTTGTTGATTTATTTTCTTTGCTAACAGGACACGTAGCTATTGTTTATTATCATGTAAGTTTTAGACTTTGTTCTTTTGATTAAAAATTTTAATACATTTTTTCAAAAAAATTAATATATTATATTTTTTTATATTATAGACAAATTTTTTTATAATTCAAATAAAAAAAATATCAAAAGACAATAAAAGTATCCATTTCTAGTATTTTTTTTTATAATGTGGAAATCCACAATCGTTACCTAAAAATGCACCGTAGGTAAACCCCCGATCGAACCTAATATCCATCATAATATCCATTTTTAATTTTTTTTTTTTTATGACGTAAGAATCCGCAACTGCTATTCGAAAGTGCCCACCAGGTGAACCACTGACCGAATTTAATATCCATCCTAGTATCCATTTTTAGTATTTTGCGAGTAGATACATTGGATATTGTTAATCTTAGATTCAATTGATGTTGGACCTATTATTTTGTATTAATTTACTTGAAGCTGTAAGAATTGTTAGGGCTGTTATTTATTTATTTATTTTGTATTAATTTTAAATTGTACAAATTGTTGATTATTTTATTTTGTAATATTGATTTTGAGATGTACAAATTGCTGAATTTTGTTATTTTGTATTGATTTGGAGGTATAAGGATTGTTAAGACATGTTATTTTGTATTGAATTTGAGTTTTACAAATTGTTGGATTTTGCCAATTTATGTTGATTCGTAGCTACAGGACTGTTAGGCCGGTTATTTTGCTATCTTGTGTAATTTTAAATTGCATAGATTGTTGGGCTATGTTATTTTGTATTGATTTTAAGTTGTACAAATTGTTGGATTCTGTTGTTTTTGTGTGTTGATTTTGGAGCTACATGGGTTGTTAGACATGTTATTTTTCTATTTTGTATTGATTTTAATTTGCATAAATTGTTGGATTCTGCTATTTTGTGTTGATTTTGGAGCTACATGAGTGGTTAGCGCTGCTATTTTGGGTTGATTTTAAGTTGCACAAATTGTTAAGCTTTGCTATTTTGTATTAAATTTGGAGCTACGTGAGT
Source organism: Andrographis paniculata (assembly GCF_009805555.1). Classification (NCBI taxonomy): domain Eukaryota; kingdom Viridiplantae; phylum Streptophyta; class Magnoliopsida; order Lamiales; family Acanthaceae; genus Andrographis; species Andrographis paniculata. Next base: position 614,253 of record NW_026137605.1, read on the forward strand.
TGTTAGGCATGTTATTTTGTGTTAATTTTAAGTTACACAAATTGTTGGGCTCTGCTATTTTGTATTAATTTTGGAACTACGTGAGTTGTTAGGCCTGTTATTTTGTGTTAATTTTAAGTTGCACAAATTGTTGGGTTATGTTACTTTGTGTTGATTTTGGGAGCTACGTGAGTTGTTAGGCCTATTATTTTGTGTTGATTTTAAGTTGCACAAATTGTTGGACTATACTATTTTGTGTTGATTTTGAAGCTATATAAGTTGTTAGACTTGTTATTTTGCATTGATTTTAAGTTGTACATATTGTTAAGCTCTGCTATTATGTGTTGATTTTGGAGTCACATGGGTTGTTAGGATTGTTAGGCATGTTATTTTGCTATTTTGTATTAATTCTAAGTTGCATATATTGTTAGGCTATGTTATTTTTTGTTAATTTTGTGTTGATTTTGAAGCTACATGAGTTGTTAGGTCTGTTATTTTCTATTGATTTTAAATTGCACATATTGTTGGGTTGTGCTATTTTGTACTCTCTCCGTCTCATATACCGTGTCTGTCACACTGTAGATACGATATTTTATGAGGGATGTAATTAGTACATAATTAATAATGTATTAGTGAAAATAATTATTCTATAATATAAATAATTATAAATTAAGATTAAGATAACTAATTAGTTTAATTAAAATTAAAAAATAAATAAATAAAAAGTTTAAAATAAAATTAAAGTGTGTAATATTTTTTTAAAAATGAAAGTGACATGGAATGTGGGACTGACAGAAACGGCAATGTGGAAATGATATGTGGGACATAGGGAGTATTATTTTAGAGCTACAGAGATTGTTAGGCTTTTTATTTTGCTATTTTCTTTTATTGATTTTAAATTCCACAGATTGTTGGGCTTTGTCATTTTGTGTTGATTTTGGAGTTATAGGATTTGTTAGACCTGTTATTCTGTGTTGATTTTAAGTTGCATAGATTGTTGGGCTTTGTCATTTTGTGTTGATTTTGGAGCTACAGGATTTGTTAGACCTGTTATTCTGTGTTGATTTTAAATTGCATAGATTGTTGGGCTCTGCTATCTTGTGTTGAATTTGGAGCTACAGGGATTGTTAGGCCTTTTATTATATATTGATTTTAAATTACACATATTGTTGGGTTATGCTATTTTGTGTTGATTTTGGAGCTACAAGAGGTTTGTTAGGCTTATTAGTTTGTGTTGATTTTGAATTACACGACTTTGCTATTTTGTGTTAATTTTGGAGCTGCAGGGTTAATAGACATATTATTTTACTAATTTATATTGATTTTAGTTGCACATACTATTTAACTATGCTATTTTGTGTTGATGTTAGGGTTACAGAAATTGCTATACTTGTTATTTCCTAAAATTGCATAATAAATATATTAGATAATTGGTATCAAAATTTTCCAATTTTCAATAATCACATATTTCAATATGAAAAAATACTTCCTCCGTCTCATGTAGTATGTGCGCATTAACAATTGTATTTATAAAAATAATTATTGTATAATAAAAATAATTATAAATTAAGATTAATATATCTAAATAGTTTAATTAAAATTATAAAATTTAAAATGTTGTGAGAGTATATAATTATATTTTTTTTTTAAAAAAAGAACAAATTATATTAAATAGAAGAAAATAAAAAATATGAATAAATTATGTGGGATTGAGAGAATATATAATTTTGTCTCATAAAATGTTAAAATAATAATTATTATTATTTGAAAAATATTTCTCAGTTACATCAAAAACTCATAATTTTTTTTAAAATAATTTTTTGTTTGGTTATGTTTGAAGTTAATTTGAAATTAAATATTAATTTAAAATTTTATTCAAATAATATTTTAAAGTAATACTTAAAAATATATATATATTTTTATTAAAAAAAACATGGGGTTTGAATAGTGAAGATTCGAATTTGAAATAAAAAGTAAACAAACTGGAAAGTGTCAAAATTATATAAGGTACAATATAATATTACTCTTACAGCACAATTATTTTCTTATATTATAAAAATATTACATTAATATATGAATATTTATAATATATTTTAGTATCTCATATAATATATATATATATATAATTATGTAAGGTAAATTATAATACTATATCCAATCCGGCTCTAACGGTTTCATTTACTTTCTGTGCGTTGATATTTCAATATTAATTATTATATCAAAACGTAGAATAAATTAAGAAAAATTAAAAAAATATTTCTCTTAGTGTCTTATAATATTGATAGAATGATATTTGTAAAAAAATTATACAAATATAAAAATATTTTTAATATTAAATACAATATCGCAAAAAGATAAATATGAGACGGATGGAAGAAGTATTACTTTTATAACACAATTATTTTCTGATATTATAAAAATATTACATTCCATATATGTATAGTTTTAGTATTTTTAGAGTATATCATATAATATATGTATAATACAAAGAATATTTCAATATGTATTTTATATTATTTTAATATACTATACAATAGTTGTTTATAGTGCATCAATTTATATATCTAAGTAAATTTTGTATTATATATTCCCTCTATTCTAATACAATAGTCTTATTTACTATTTTTGTCTTGTTTCAAAACAATAGTCTTATTTCTATAAATAACTATATCACTATAAAACTACCCCTACTTTTTCATTTTTTTTACACAATTGCCACTATTTTTTACGGTAATACACTCACAAGAGTAAAAAAATCTTTTATTTATATTTTTTATCCACTACCAATATAATATCAGTATTCCTGAAATCTCGTGCTCATTCCAATTAACACTATATTTATGGGAAGCATGAAGTATTATTTTCATCATATAAAATTGTTTTTATTTTTATTTTTTTTAAAATATATATATATATATATATACAAATGAAACGAGTGCATTTTTACATGACAAATGTAGTATAAAATTTATTAGGAAAAGAATTATAGATAATAAATATATTTTTTATGTATAAAATTATATTTTATTCACAGTAAAACATAATAAGAACAATAATAATAATAAGATTCAAACAAAACTTCACAAAAATAAATAAATAAATAAATAAATCCACTATTTTTATCATATTAGGAAAACACGTGTTCTAATTATTTGACAATTTATTCTATATATTATATTTTCATTTTATTTTATATAAAAGTACATTATTAATTCTCACCATTTCTATTTATATCAATATTCAAACTAAAATTAAAATTAAAAACAAACACAAAACCCACCAAATCCGTTTTACCGTGATTTTAAATTAAAATTAATATTTCACAGTCTCATAATTAGATATCTATTTGCTTTTTTCCCGTAAATTTAGAAATATTAGTATTACATTGAGATATAATATGAATAAAGTTGAAATGACTAAAATAACTTTATTAGTATATATAATATAAAAGTAATGGCATTTGTGTAATATATTGTAAGTTGTAAGGGTATTTGTAATATTATATGGATAATACATTTACAAAAAAAAAAAAAATGGATACTCTGTTGTGAGACGGATTAAAATGAAAAATAGATACTTTGTTATGAGCCGGAATGAATATTATTTACTTTGCACTATTTTTCATAAAAATATATTATTCTTTTTTACAAAATATCACATCAAAATATATTTAAATAAAAATTTAGATCAATATTTATTTTAAATCAATTTCACACGACAACCTAATACACTTTTGGACTTGGGTTTAAATTTTTAATTAGTAATAATTTAAATTAACATAATTATTTTATATTGTGTAATATAAATAAGTATTTAAGATTATGAATTTTTGTTGATATGATAATTTGAATATAAAATTAATCTTTTATATAGTATAAAAACTAAAAAAAATATTATTTTGATTTTATTTTTAATTTAAAAAATTTAAAAAGCAATAAAATTGATTTTTTAAAAAAAAAAACACAAGAATGCCTTATATTTTTATTTTGCTTTATTCATATTATCATAAAAATAATTATTAAGTACGACATTCGTCCGTTTATAAGGATCTCATTTATTTTTTTGCGTGTTGATTTTTAAATATAAATTATTATATCAAAATATTATACAAAATTAAGAAAAAATTGAAAAAATATTTCTATTAATATCTTATAATATTAATAAGAATATTTGTACAAAAAATTATATAAATATAAATATTTTTTAATATTTTTATAATAATGTAAAAGATAAATATGAAGCGGACGAAATAAATATAATATTGTATATAAACTTAAAAAAAAAAAAAAAAAAGGTTATCAGTTTTTTATATTCTTATGAATATGTGTCACAATAATGTATATTAATAGTAAGTGACAGCAACAGCAGCAGCAGATACAATTCAAGAATATTCTTATACTCTGCAGGTAATGATTGAATCATTATCATGACTGAAGGATTTTAAGTGTATATATATATATTCAGAAAGGGGATCTAGAATAGATAAATAAAACATAAATTTTATTAAAATAATAATATTAATATTACTAAAAATAAATTATTGTTGATAATATGAGAAAAATAATAGTCTATCCGTTCCTTTAAGGAGGACTCTTTTTTTTTTTCTTGTACGTCTACAAAAGATGACTCATTTTTATTTTTGGTAATTTTATTAATTTTAAACATACTTAACAAATATAAATTAATTTAATTAAATTTTTAATATCTTATATATATGACCCACTCAAAGCTTCTTTATTTCTATCTATCTCCTCAATTAATATAATTTTTTATTTATTTTTAAAACTCCTCATTTTTAATAAAACTGTGGTAATAATAAATAAAATAAAAATATTTTATTTATTTATTTGTATTATATAAATTTTTATTATCTACAAAATGATATTCATATTACATATATTTTTTCGACATATAATCTTAAAAAATTTTAAAATACCAATAATATTGTTTATATAAAAAATAATAAACTAATATCATAACTTATTAATAACTCAGTAATTTACACTACCTAAAAAATCGTGTCTCTAAGAAAAAGGTTCATCCCCAAGGACGGAGGGAGTACTCCATATGATATTTCTTCTGTTTCACTTAATTTATCTATTTCTTTTATTTTTGTTTGTTGTTCATTTTTTGAAAAAAAAATTATCCCTTAACAATCTATTTATTTTTTCATTTTGATTCATCTCATAACAAAATACCAATTTTTGTTTAGTAATTGTACTATTTTTATAAAGCGCAAAGTCCAAACGGTAAAAACTTTGAATTTAAAGTTAAAGAAAGTTTATCTTTAAATAAATATAGATACGAGTAAAATAATGAAAAATGGCAATCTAATAGAAATTTTAGGTTTGAATATTAAAGAAATTCGCTCGCATGGTATGTTTCTTTTAAGTCTAAAACTCCAATTTTTTACTATTTAAATTTTATATTTTTTTTAAAAAATAAAATTTTCATCTCACAAAATATTTTACTATAAATTATTTTAATACTTTCTTCATCACTTAACAATCTATCTATTTTTTCAATTTGATTTGTCTCATAATAAAGTATTTATTTCATTTTTTTTTAGTAATTGTACTATCTATCTAACATTACAAATACCCTTTCAATTTACTAATGTTATTATCTTTATATCATACAATATTTAATTTTTTTACTTTTATTTCTATTTTATTCTAGTATAATACTAATATTTCTAAAATTTCGTATAAAAAATAAATAAATATATAGATATAAAATGAAAGAAATATCAAATTTAACCCAAAATTTTTGAAATTCAATCAAAACAAACACTATGGATAAAAATATTACTAATATATATGAGTCTGACTCAAACTGACACAGAGAGGAGAGAGAAGTGAATAGTGAGAAACAAACAAAATCCTCAATTTAATATTTTAAGGGAAAGTTACAAAGACAAAAGAGACACACTACTGACACTTTCACAAACCCCTCACTCGATTCACACCATCATTTTATTTCAATACCAATATTTTATTTGTAAAATCTCCATAATAAAAATCTGGGTAAAAAATAAAAATTAAATAATATTTCTTATCAAGATTAAAGCTTTGAGTGATTTTTTTTTTTTCTTTAAATAAAATTTGATTCAATAATATATATATATAATTGAAAGAGTAAAAAAAACTGAATTTTCTTGTAACTACTTTATTGCATTGAAAATAGTAAAGTGACATATATACACATACATGTGATGTGTGATGCAATTTTTCAATAAAATAAATTAAAATAAAGATATGAAAAAACGCAGACCACATATTTCATCTAGCAATCACTGCCACAAAAAACATTTAAAAAATTAAAAAATAAAAAATAAAAATAGACAATATATGATTTCGAACACATAGGCTATGTGTTTTTTGTTTTGAAATTATGTACAATTTTTAAATTTTAAGGTTTGCTTTATAAATATATCATACGTGTTAAAAATTTAAAATCAATGATATTGTAATGTGTAAACTATTGTTATACATTATTCTAATTGTTTAATTATTGTTAGGTCATGGGTCCAATTTTTACACTTTTAATTTTTAAAATTTTATTAAATTCTTTTAGAATTAAAAATAATAATAATAATAAAACCGGGTAAACCTAAAATGGACAAAAATAATATATTAATAATAAAAAGATACAGATAGGTATGTGTGTGTATTTATAGTAAAAAGTAGGTAAGATAGTAGTAATAAATAAGAAGAGCAACAATATTATTGAATACAAATAACAACGCAATAATAAGAAGGAGAGGGGAAAGTTGGAAGGTGGCCACTGTACATGTGTATCAATATAAATGCCACAGCAACAAAATAGATTAGTATTTAAAATAATAATAATAATAATAATAATAAATAAATTAAACATTAATTTATTTAAATACATATTCTCTTTCCATGGGTAAAAATAAACAATTTTATCCATCTAAAAGTTTACTACATATATTTTAACGAATACAATACTCTTTCCGTCTAAGATATAGTGTAACTGACATAATATTTAGATAAATAGTATTTAAATAAAATAATTTGAAAATTATTGCGTGATGTTTGTGACTGTGTTTCTCTAATAATAATATGCATATGCAACTTTCACATACCTCCACTTGAGAGGCATATTGGAAATTTCAATCGGTAATGTTGCGACATGTACAAGGAAAGAAGAGACCAAATCACATATGCATATTCAGTCCATTTGCTTCTTCCAATTATGGAATTAAACAGGCAAATTTGAGAATTAATTGTGATTCAGAATTGAAGATGATGAACAGCATTTACACACAATTCACACCTCCTCTGAACACTCATTCACTAAACTCTCCCAACACATCATTCATTCATTCATTCAAATTTACCAACAACAACAGCAAAATACTACAAAACACAGCTTAGATGGATAGATAGATGGATGGATGGATCAATAATAGAAGGGCTGGGGCTGGGGCTGGTGGGGGCAGATGTGGGGGGGGCATCCACAGGGGGGCAGGATCCGGCCGTTCCTCGGGACGAACCGCCGCATCCAGACGTGCTTCCCGTTGATCGTGAACTTCGCCTTGCTCTGCCCGTTCAGGATCGACTGGATGAATCCCGGGTGCAGAAACACGATCCGCGCGTACAGCGGCTGCTCCTCCCCCCGCACCTCCTGCATGTGCAGCGAGTCGATGCACTCCCCCAGCAACGTCGTGAAGAAGTGCCTCACCTCCCCTTCCGTCACCGGGTACCCCTTCGAGAACGTCGCAAACATCGTCCGCGAGTACTCCGACGGCGGCTCGTTCCCGTAACCCCTGGCGGGGTTGGGGTTGGGGTTCGGGGCGCGGACAGTCACCGTCGTCGGTCGGGCCGTTGTCTGGACCGAGTTGAGGGCGGGGGCCCGGACCATCGGACTCCCCTGAATGCTCAGCCCTGCAAAGTTTAGACTCAACGGATCGACATAAGCGGCGGCGGGGGGGGCAGGGGCGGGTGCTCTCGGCTGGTAAGCCGGGGCGTGCGACGACAACCCACTTTGGTTCCTCCTCGCGGGCTGCGACGAGCTTGCAGCGGCGAAACCGCCACTGCGAGCAAAGTCCATTATGTCAGATAAAACAGGAATGTAAATATCATTCAACAGCTTCTGCATTTCCTTGACGATAATGTTCTGATGCGTGTGAAAGAACTGGTGAGTTATGCTCCGGTCCAAAAGGGCGCTTATCTGGCCGAACGTCCGGTTGTTCGACCCAGAAGGGGGCTGGGTGTGGGAGGGGCTGCTAATATAGTCGAGGCACGTCACGGCCTCGTCGGCGAGCAGGTTGATTAGGGCAGGAGTCATGGCCAAGATCTTGCTTATGACATTGCAAATGCCTAAGCGCTCCAACCAGAGCCACAGCCCCATGATCTGCAGGGACTCCAGAGGATTACGGCAGAGCTCACTTACTAGGATCGTGTAAAGTTCGCGGTCGAGTCCGTAGAACATCTTCAGTTCCTCAGTAGTTGCCTTTTCCACAAATCCGTCCATGATGATTAGCACACCTCAGAAACTTCAAATCCTGATTAAAAATAGAAAATAGAAAATAGAAAATAGAAAAACAGAAAAAAGAAAATCAAGGTTTTTCATATAGCAGCAGAGCAGATAAAAACAAAAACAGGTAAAACAAAGTGGAATCCCAATAAAATGAAAGCAAAAGAAACCAGTGAAGCTGTAAACACAGATTTTGCAATCTCAGTCCATTTTTTCCAACAGATGCTGAAAGACCCAAACTCCATAGCAGAAAATAAGGGGAAAAGGAAAAGGGGGTGGGGGTGGGGGTGAGATTAGTAAAAGAAAATCAAAAGAGCCGATGGCCAAATTATCTACTCATGGTGAAATTTGGATCTCACCCTAAACATCACAAACATCACAAATGAAGCTGCAAAAATCAACTGCAAGTAATTCATGGATGCTAAAAAGGAAAAAAAAAAATCCCCCATCAAGAGGTACTGCAGAAAATCTCACAGATCAATTAAATCTAAAGAACACTACAGAAATGAAGAAAGAGGGCTCCAAAACTCAGAAAATCTGTAGGCTTACTATCAAAAAGCCTTGCTTGTAGAGAGAATCTTTCGTTTTGTGAAAGAACTCTAAACTCCTACGCCAGATTTATATAACCGAAGGACTGGTGTGAGAGAGAAAGGTAGGGGCAAAATGATGAAGGTGCGCAGCAGTTTTTTTTAACAAAAACAATTAATTAATATGATGAGTTGGAAGCATCTCACAGAAATTATCTTTAGTAGGTAGAAATAAATGTTACAGCCCCAGGGATTATGGTAATCTGGCTTGGCAACATTCAAGACTTTTGAATTTCCAGTCAATAAATCAGAGAAAATTGTACACACGTCAACAGGAGGTGGTGGCGAAGAAAACAAGAACTCTATATTACAAAATTTTCAATTTTCTTTTTAATTTCAGAATATAAGAAATATTGCAGAAATAATAAAATATTATAATGGTTGTGCCCATACCTTCAGTCAGATAGGGGTGAGAACAAAAAAAAAAAAATTACTCAAATTATAGTGAAATTTCCGAAATTCTATTGATTTATGTTATATAATGCAATATATCTAAGAGATTACTAATAAATTATAGCATATGCTCTACAAAATCTAGCATACCATGAGAATTAGCATCAAAGATTTTGAGTTTGTAACATAAAACATTGAGATATTATTTAACTTGATAACGGTAACATTGCTCGGTCATTAATATCTCATTACTTTATCTAGAATCCATTACCCGGTATAAAAGTTAACAAGAAAACAAAATAAAGCAGATTAACTTCAGTAAGAGCAATACCACAAAGCATTTAATTACCCGAGCTTACTTTAATTTCTTTAAACTAATTGGAGTAGTTTGTCAAACTTTAAATTAAATATCACTGGAAAAGCTAAGACATACCTTGAGCATTTATCATAATTCGCTAACATTTTTTGTTTAAATACCTTGTCTTAGAACACTACCTATAATACCATTGAGTTAATAATCGACACGCTGTATCAACTTATCAATTCTATTTATCCTCATTCCACGTTCTCTAACAGAATATTCTGCCCAGGTAAATATGTTTGAGACAAACTATTTATATCACATAACCTTTACATTAGATATCTACACATGATCCTTTTAAAGATAAGAGAAAATGATGACTCTGTTCAACATGTATTTTTGAGCTAATAACTTGGTCGAATTAGATTTTAAAATTTAACATATAGTCCTTTATATACATTCATTGAATTATGACATGTCGTCTACCTAGATATGGTCAACCAAACTTTTTTCATATCGGATTTGTTGAGGCTCTTTTATAATCAAAAGTAGCCGGTAATCCTGTTGAGATTTTATTAATTCACAGACGTCACAAGTATGATTTGTTCTTTTGTTGTATCAGTTAAGAGAATGTTGCTTAAATCAGTACATACATGATAAATGTCAAGCAGCTACTCCGTACAGAACTCAAAATTTATCGCAACGTAACGACAAAGGATATTTTTCAAACAAATTGAGTAATCACATTATTTGGTGTATCTACAACTTTTCAGGTTAAATCCACACGCATGTACCATTCACGTAATAGATTCGCTATGACAGAGGATGTCGGTAGAAATATTGGGAAAATCAGAAAGGACTCTAAAAGTTCTCTCAACCTAACAAGAAGACAGCCGCATATTGACTGGTCACATTATTCGGTATATCTACAACTTTTAGTTTAAATCCAAATGTAGACATTGACGTAATAAAATTCTCCGTGACAGAGGTTGCCGGTACAATTATTGGGGAAAAATCAGAAAGCACTCAAAAGTCGTAGCAACCTAACGACAAAACAGTTTCACTATTGTCTGTCATGACGTAAATAGATCCATCATGACAGAGGCTGTCGATACAATTATTGGGAGAAAACAGAAAGGAAAGTTTTCACGACCCAACGGAAAAACAGTTGCATGATTTTTAAAATATTGACTGGTCCATTTTCCATAAATCTACAACTTTTCAGTTTAAATCCACTTGCACACCATTGGCTTAATAAGATTTGCAATGACAGAGTCAGGTTGCCGGGTTCAGTATGTAACCAATCTAAATTGATGTATTCAGTGTACACACGAAAAAACATACTGCACTTTTTATTTTCAACTCAGGAAAAGGAATCAGCCGTTATAACTGATACGCAGCCAAGAATCAAGCTACGTTAGGACATATAAAATTTAATAAGAAAATGATGCGCTTCTTCTGTACAACTTACGTACCACTCAAGCACTGGTGCACAAACTTATTTTCATGTTTTTGCTAAATCCAAAAGCATGCAAGTTCAAAATGAAGCAACGGAAGTGCAGACTTAATGTTCGAAATATTACAAACTTAGTTAAAATGAACTCAAAAGGAAGTGCAACCAGAATGTTCAAAATGAAAGTATGGGTATCACATTGCATTTAATACTAAATTACTAATCAGAACAAATCACTAAAGGTGTAAATAGAAACACACTCTCATGGCATTTAAAATCATGAAAGAACACTAATGCAACAAAGATGTCAAAAATATGACGCTTCATAATTAATCAATGTCACAGAATTGAATCCTTGTAATAAGCTAGGTTGTGCAGCATACCTTAAGGAGCAATATAAGATAGTGAAATGACAGCTTCATCATACACCCTTCCATATCTTCAAGGAGTTAAGCAGTCACCAGCACTCCCAACCAAGGGCTAGCCAATTTAAGTACAAACCAGCAATTCAGGCAGGTCACATGCCAAAATCAAATGACAAAATAATCAGAGTAATCCTTCATATTAATCACAAGGAATGGTAGAGGTAAATAGAAATTCTGCATAAGGAGTTTTTCTATGGGTAAAGACAAATACTAGCTGTTAAAGCAGAGTAAAATTGATAAGTTCATCCCATGAAGAAAAGCCAAAAGATAAAAGTCCAGTGGCAGCTTAAAGAAATTCTTTCCCCTAGTCTAGCATATTCACCTGTTTAAAAACTTCTTGGAGAATCAAAACAGCAGCGAGGAAAAATACAGGGCGTTTCAGAGTACAAGCATATTCAATCCAGCATATAACAGAGCAAAGACCAAGTATTTTTAGCCGTTACCCTGGAAATGCCCGAGTTCATCCGGTTCCATATATTCATTGGGGTAGGACGGGATGACAAACAAGAAAAGTAGCACACATGCCTCCATATATATGAACATTGATCACAAAAAAGATTTATCAGGCGACACCAAAAACCAGGGCAAGATCTATGTTCTTTGTTTTTTCTTTTTTTCTTTTTTTTTTTTTTATGTTTCAACCAACCCAATTGCTTCAAGGTTCAAGTGTGACAGCACTGTAGAATTGGACAGAAAGACAACAACTAAGAAAACTATCAGCATAGGATAAAGTTGGAAGCTCACAGTGCATGGATCATCGCGCAAGTGGCGAAAAGGAGGAAAGCTGCATCTGCAACTATGAGAATGAAATAGAGGTAGAAATGTTGTGGGTAACTGAGTATGCCATGAGACAGGGCATACTTCAAGTCTTTGTACGCCCTTCTGAAATGCCACCATTATAGCTTCTCGACATATTGGGATTCTAGTCTTATATAAGCCAGAAAGTTGTTGCATTTTCTAGTGTATTCATTTCCTGGTATAGTGATTTCTTTAATGGAAGAGCATGATGCTGCATCAGGTAGACTGGTAAAGGATTTTGATTTACCACAGTAATACGTCGATATGATTTTCCTGAAACAAAATGAATGTCAACTTGCATGCCACAACTATATACAAGAAGTAATGATTTGTTAACCACAATAATGTCAGCTTGATGAATTATAGGAAACCTATGCATATTAGATGTTGAATAACTTAATACTAGGGTGGAACACAACATTAAATATGGAATATGAATATTTTTAAGCTTAGATGAAAGGAACACCAGAAATATACATGGAAATTTACAGCATAAAAAAAATTGGAAACATGAAAAATCACAAGAATCGTGTTTCGAGGAACATAAACACACACACACACCTTCCCAACAAGATATACATACCGAAAAATCATTTAGAACATATATTTTATTAAATAAACAGCATAGAAGCAATATTTAACTAGAGGACCAGAGATTGGTGGTCATTGGATTGATAGACAAAGTTTTCGCCAATACTTCCCAGAAGTCGAGTGATTGGATTAGTTTCTGGTTGTTACTTCTTTTTAGTAACAATACTTTTATTACATACTTGTTAGGTAAAATGAAACAAGAAAAACAGGCAATTTCCAATAAATAAACATAAGAATGCTAAAGGTAGAAAATTTATATCAGTGGAAATTATGCATTACAGTTGGCAAGCATTGAAACTCTTAAATACAACTCAGCAAGAAACTTAAATTATCAGACTTCCTTTAAAAGCGACACTTGGCATCCTCTCAAAGCTCAGATAAGTAAATTAACTAATTAAAACATAATTTTACAAAAGTTATTCCTCGTGCCCATATACATCCTTCACAATGTCAGACAAATTTCAACCATAAAAAGTCCGTGGGCCTTGAGCCATAACTTTAGACAATTCACTGCAGCCCAATCATCTAGTGCTAAAAGATAAAGTTCTAGAATAAAAACTAAAATAGAAATAGTATATAATGACAAGCCCAAGGAAACCCAAACCCATGTAAAGATAATGACAACATTTTGACTTCAATATCCACACACACACACGCGCTTCACCATGCAATTCCTTTAACAAATGCAAAATGCATATGTTAAAAATGTAATTTAATTGCAGCAAGACAGTATTTCATAGTGTAGAATTTCATTTTTAAGCCCATAAGGGACAAATATCACAAATCTAAGCCAACAGAAATCGGATCCTAACACTACCAAAATTCTAGCAATTATGAGGGCATTTCAGTATAAGTTAAATTCTAACATAACACAGCATGAAGCCATGCTCGAAACCTCAAGACACCTACAAACAAACATTTCTATGTTCTACCAAGCAAAGTAGTAAAAACTGAAATATTGTGGAGCGATTCCCCTCATATAACAGCCCTTCGAAGTTCATCCTATTTAGATTTAGTTGCCGTCGCAATACACAGTCAATTCTCCTTCAATATCTCCATTGAACGCTACTCGCTTATCAGGTCAATAGTTTATATCTAGTATCGATGGAAATACAAAGCACTTTTCGTAACCCTAAACCGTCAAAGAATCGCCTCAACCAAAAACTAGTGTCAATTAGTGAAAGAAACCCTACAAACTTCAAAACCCTAGATCGAACTCAATCGTCAAATTAACAAAAAAACAGCAACAAATACCACACATACTTGCAGAAAAAACTTTGTTCAGAGCATCCTACCCTTACATCAGACCTTCTCTACCCTCACTCTCCACCGCCTCCATCCCCGCCGCCGCTGCAGCCACCTCTCTCGTCGATATCCCTCTCGATCGAAAAAAATGGACGAAGAAGGCAATGAACCGCCTTTAACCCCCAAAAACATCTCCAATGGCGCCGGAAAGTCCCAATCGGCGGCGGCAAACTCCGGGCAGTTGCAGATCGAGGAGGACGAGCAAACCATAGCTCCACAGCGGTCACCACCGCTACCAAAGAAACAAACAGCGCCGTCCCAGCTGCGAAGATCCTCTTTCGCTACAAATTTGCGCCCGTGGGACGGGACGGTGAAGATCGAGCGATCAATGGATCTTGAGGAAGATGCTCGATGGAAGATTGAGAAGCGTTGAACTTGTGTTATCTCTGGTAGATTTCTCATATATTAAATGTGGGAAGTGATCAGGTGTTGTGAGGTGCACCGTAACAGATACCATCGGAGCGATCTGAACCGTCGCTTGGCAAGAGGCATTTAGATGATGAGAAAAAGACAAATTTCATATATGGTAACCGAGTCCAAATGGGGATAGGGCTTCTTTTGTTTGGTTTTGATCATTGTTTATTAAAAATTAAATTAAATTATTAAATTAAATGTTTATTTTCAATTTAATATTTTCTACAGGTTTGTCATGTTTTTTCAAAACACAAATTATTTATTTTTATTTTTACATAAATTAAGATATATATATTCACAAATATGCCATACTATTTATGTATTGGTTTTATTTTATTTTTTAAAAAAAATAAATAAATAAATTTATTAATCTATATATTTTTCAAATTAACATTATATTTATAATAGATTAATATAATATTATACTACTATTTATTAAAAATTTATACTTAATTTATATTTGGAGGTAGGAAGTAGTGTTTACTAAACTTTGCACTTAAACAAATATCTAAAAGCATACTGAAAAATATATGTCTGGTAAGAATTGTTTCATTTTTTTTATTTAGGTTCGTCCAAGATAAAGAGTATTATTTTTTATGTTTATAATTGTATTATTTGCTTAAAATAATAAATATTTTTAGAATTTATAATATATTATAGAAATATTATTACTTTTCAGGTAAATTATATAACACACTATTGTATCTCAGTATAAATGCACAAAATACTATGTGTTTTGTTTATTGCATGAACAGTTATGTAAAGTTTGCACGAAATAAAATTGATATTTGGTCTAAATAAATACATAAATTACGCAAATTTTATACAAATAAAAAAAATAAAATATTTTATTTGAATAAAATATACAATAAATAATTGATTAATCCTTCATTTTATAATTGTTGGAGACAAATTGTTATATAATTTTTATAAAAATTATAAAAATAAATTATTAATCAATTATTTATTTATTTATTTTATTCAAAAAAATATTATTTAAGATATTTTACTTTTTTTATTAGGGTGTGTTTGTTTGAAGGGTTTTGGTGGATTTCCACTATTCATCCAATTTTTTCCCCCCAAAAACATCAAATCAAACACCTATTTTTCATTTTTTATATTATACTAAAAATCAATTTTACATTCAAAACATCACATCAAACCCTATTTATATCACATCATACAACTATTCAAATTCAAAATTTTACTATTCAAATCCCAACTCAAAATCCAAACCCCCAAACAAACACACCCTAGTATAAAATTTGCATAATTTTAGATTTTTATTTAGAACCGAACATCATTTGTGGACAAATACAATGTTTCACGAAAGTTTTATATTAACACAAGAGGTTTCACACAATAAATAAAAAACACGATATTTTATACAATTTTTACTAAAACATAAGGGTGTGTTATATAATTTACTCTATTTGTATCTTTTTTACTATAAACTAATATAATATTAATATTACAAATCCGAGTATAAAGTTCTGATGGGACGGATAAAATATATTATTTTTCATATTACATCAAATATTATTTTAATTTTAATTTTAATTTTTAATATTTTATATTTGTAAAACATAAACAAACATTCATTTAAGATTTAGTTGATTTAAATTGTAAAGGAAAATTCACATTCGCCAAGACAATTCATAATCATTAGTGTTTCTTCTTATTATTATTATTTTATAATGTCTTAACCTGCCGTCGCTTTTCGAAAGTGCGGTAAACTTCCAACCAAACTTAATAATATACCCTGCAAACAGGAACGGAACTACAATAGGGTTTGACGTTTTTAATGATTTTTTTAGTGTTAAAAGTATTAGTAATTTTTATGTATCTATTTACAATTTGCTCCCAAATTTTGTCATTATTTTTTATTTGAATTTATTAGTTAAATATTAAATAAATTATAACATTTTGCTTCCGGAATTTAGATGTTAATTTCGTCACTGCCTGCAAACTAAATTTCACAAAATAAACCACACTAGACAAATCATATGTGACAGGATGATCTGAATGCAGCTCATGACCTCACTGTCATATTGTCATTATTGCATCTTTTTGTTATGAGTATTTAGTTTATTACATATATTTTCTTAGATATAACAACAAATTATCATATTTTAAATACTTCAAATTAAACATAATATTAATAATTCCCAAATAATTAATTATCATTAAAATGATACAGGAATTATTCCATGCGAATAATGCGTGAAGAAGGGCCAGTCTGGTCCTTCTTCACCTTTATTACATACATACATACATATGCATCAAGTTCTCCGGCACCATGTCGCCGCTGCCGACGACTACGCGATAATCGGGTATGACGAACAGGTGGCGACGCCTGCAAGAGAATCAAATTCGCAAAAAAATAATATTAAATAATTATCTCACCTAAAAATTTAAACAATGAGGGATCCATATCATTAATTATTATATATTCAAGTCAACTAATAAATATAATCGCGAAAACGAGAGATCGATCGAAACATACCACACATGTTCTTGCCCATCTCCATCTTGAAGTAGCCGTCATCACCCCAACTGGCGCCCCAGGAGTTTTTCATCAGCCAATACGGGGTTGGGACGCCATCTACGTCTTCAACTCCATAGCCAACTGCAAGAACGGCGTGGTTCACATCCTGCAACCACATATCGACTCTCTCAACTTAGAAAAAAAATCCAATCCAATCTCTTTCTCTGTTTTTGTTTTCAGACAACAAACATTGTACCCATGGGTCGCTGCCGCATTCGTCACTGGTGTAAACGCCGCTTTCGTATGAGCGGAAGTCGTCAAGCGCCTCAAAAGCCACGCTGACCGGACGAACTAATGCTACTGCATGCTTGAGTTCATACTCGGCGCCCTGTGGTATTGTGACGGATTAGAGTTAATAATCGAATAATAAATAAACAAAAATGTAAAGAAGACACAGATTTATCTATCGTGATTCACCAAAAATGTAATGGATATGTCCACCGACATAAACTGTGAACAAATTTATTCAACGAGATTACATATTACAAATTTGATATCTAAATCTATTCATATAGACTAAAGGTGTATTTGTTTGAAGGATTTTGGAGGATTTCCACTATTCATTCAATTTTTTTCCCAAAAAAACATCAAATCAAACACCTATTTTTCATTTTTTATATTATACTAAAAATCAATTTTACATTCAAAACATCACATCAAACCCTATTTATATCACATCATACAACTATTCAAATTCAAAATTTTTACTATTCAAATCCCAATCCAAAATCCAAACCCCCAAACAAACACACCCTAAGAGAATATTAGTTAAATGCGAACTCAAAAGCCCAATACCGCGTACCGTTGGGCCGGAGCCACTCTGCGCCCCCGGACCCAGCCAAGAGGCCCCCTTTGACCTCCCGACTCGCTGAACGGGCAGCGAGACCCGTGAAAACTAGGGGTGACAATTCGGATCTGCCCGATCCAATTCCAAATTGTGTTGGGCCAGCACAACCGATTTGCAATCGGAAACTCCGCCGGGCCGGCCCATTTTTTTTTTAAAAAAAATTAAATTATTTTGTTTATTTTTGAATTAATTTGGAACAAAATATATTTTTATAATATAAATGAAAAATTGAACCCACAACCAAACATATACAAATTAAGACCTTTCCCATCGTATTATAACATTTGTCTTTATTTTAAAATTTAATATATATATATATATATTAATTTATTAAAGTTTTAAATATTAATTTTAAAAACCAGATCTGGTCAAGCACTGTTTGAAAATTTTCGGGCATTTTTTCGAGATCCAAACACGATTTTTTCATACTGTGCTCAGTCGGGCTTTCGAGTTGTGCTTATTTTTGACATCCCATTGAAAATTCAACAAAGTGACAAACAAAATTGAAGGCATACTACGTTTTCATGTACATTGTTAGGAGGATTGAATCTTATCGAACATAGCATGCCGAAGACAATTTTCAACTGGGATCGAAGCACAAAATCGACTTAACCACACGAACGAATGGAGATATAGTCGAGACAATATGAAAAATGGATCGAGCAGATTATGTTACCTGAGTGATGTTGATGGAGTCACGTACTTGAACTACAGCATTTGCGGGTTTGTATTTGCAAATACCATCCTCTGCCGTGTAGGGATATGATTTTTCAGTCTCGATCCCACCGTTGTATTTTATGTATTCGAAGGCTTGAGAAGGCAATCCGCCATTGCAGCCAAAGTTGTTGAATGCTCCAGCGCAATCGACGAGCTGTTGCTCCGACAGAGAAATGTTCACACCATATGCTTGAGCATAAGCAGCCTCAAGTGCTCCAGTTGTGCTGTAGATTACGACGATAATAGTGATTCATAAACTTAGACACAACAGAAAAGCTATGTTTCGACGTGCTGGAACCAAGTTGAACCTACCTGAAAGTCCAGCAAGATCCGCAGGAACCTTGATCTTTGACAGGGCCAATGATGCCAGTTTTCCTCCAATCTACCTGCACAACCCATCTCAAAATTGTCGAATATTGTTTACGATACAAGTTAATGTTTAACTAGTTGAATGAAACAGTAAGGTTCAGAGTTTGTTCATAGTATTGTTTAACTAGCCCTCGTCAGAATCTTATCTCCTAGAATAATTTGAATATGATTATATCCAAAGTATGCCTGTAGATCTAACAAATATCAAAATCTTCAAATCGAAGAGGTCATTTGTTCTTATTCTAATTAGGTGAATGATGATCAACACCGGAACAAGATTTAATCAAAATTGAATAGAGACGGGTGTACCGAATCAGGAAGGATTCCACGAGTTAGCTTGTGATTGCCTTTTGTTGTAGCAGAGCACTCTTGAGGTGCTCCCAATCTATGCTTACGGAACTCGTCCCAGGTCATATCAGCAAACTCTGTTCATTGAATATTTGAAAGTTTAATGCTAGAAGAAACAAGGATTTAATCTGATTGATAACATCCATAGTTCTGATCTTCATTTCAAGAGATATTTTGTACGAAAACACATGCGTATGAATGAGGGAAAAAAACAAAGCAACATCCATCTCAACAATTGAAGTTCATGGAATATTTCTACGGAAATACTTGTGTATGATTATGAATGAGGGACAAAAACAGAGAGTATACCGTTAATTCCCAAAGTGTAAGGCAGCTTCTTCTGGTTATGCGCTCTGATCTTCTTCAACGTGTCTGAGAAGATCTCGAACCTTCTCATAATCTCCTCAGCATTCTCATACCTCTTCCCGTACCTTCAACCAGAGAAAATCCATCAACAAAACCAAAATCACTCTAACACCAAAATCATCTATCTTAATCCTCGACAAACCACAAACACAAAGCACCAAAACAAATAAATAAATAAATCATAAACCAAACCTAGAAAATTCTAAACACAAACTCACCTACGAGCAAAGCGAGCGAACGATAGAGCGCGGCGTGAGTTGCCTACAATTCCGAGTATAGAGGTTTCCAACTCGTGCAGGCCGTCGACAACCTGTCTGATACGACTTTCCTCGAGGAACTCCGATCCGCCGTGTGAGCCGGCGGCGGCGCAGGCGATCAGAAATCCGGCGACGAGGAGGAGCTGCAACGTACGAGCCATGTGGAGTGTGTACTCTATCTGATCGGTGGGTTGCACAGAGCAGAGCAGAACTACTTACTTATATGGGTGTCTAATCGTCTTGTGGGCCAGTAGGTATGATGACGTGGAGGGATCTAATTGATTGAAATTTGTCTCGTCCGTAGAATGGAATCTAGAGGATCACGAGCTAGCCAATATAAGAGAGGATAGTGATTGGACGATGGATGAAAATCAACGGCTGTGATTAAAGCACGTTGTTCTTTGCCCAAAGTATATTGGTTTTCCTTGCGATATCAATTCTATTTCAACCGTGCTGACTCATAATACTCCTTTCGTAATTTAATTTGAAATTATATATACCTCAGTCCCGCAAAATAGCATTTATTTTTTAATGTATATATTTTAATGTTAGGGTTATACTGCCTCCGTTCCTCGTACGTATCATTTTATTTTTTTTGGAAAATAATTGCACACTTTAATGTCATTTTAAATTTTTAAATTTTATTTTTTTAATTTTAATTAAACTAATTAGTTATGTTAATTTTAATTTATAATTATTTATATTACATGATAATTATTTTCACTAATATATTCTTAATTATTTACTAATTACACTCCTACTAAAATACCGTGTCTACAGTGTGCAGACACGGTGGGACGGAGGGAGTATTGATTTGTAATATAAAAGACAAAAATATCTATAACATTTGTGTAATATATTGAAAGTTGTAGGAATATTAATTATGTTAGGTAAATAGTAAATTACTAAATTAGAAAATTATATTTTTTTTTGTTAGACGAATAAAAATAGAAAATAGTATCCTTCTTATTATGAGACGGAGGGATATTATCACAATTCAATGTAAATTATCCAAATTATTGTAGATATGAGAATTTAAATAAAGTATAATTATTATTTTCTTTGTCCCAGTTTATTTTTTCACTCTAATTTTGAGATGACTAAATCATTTAATTAAAATAAAATAATAATTATAAATTAAAATTGAGATGACTAAATAATTTAATTAAACACGAATTTTAAAATCTGATTAAAATATATAATTATATATTTAAAAAATGACAAATTATATGAGACGTATCAAAATAGAAAGAGCAGACAAATTAGGTGGGACGGAGAGAGTATGTAATTAAAAAATATATTAATAAAACTAATTATTGTATAATAAAAATAATTATAGATTAATATTAAGATAACTGAATAGTTTAATTAAGATTAAAAAATATATAAATTGTGAATTTTAAAATATAATTAAAGTGTATAACTAACTATATTTCCAAGAAAAAAAGACAAATTATGTGGGACGAACTTAAATAGAAAATATAGACATTCTATATAGAAGTGAGGAAGCATATATTTTTAATATAAAAATTTAAAAATAATAGTATTTTAATTATAATTAGAAGGTAAATATAATATAAAAATATTTTTTATTTTTTTTTTTTGTGTAAAAATAATAATGTGACTGTAAAATAGAATATTTGTAAAAAAAAAATAATAGGTCCATAATTATGTTTAATGATTATTGTAATTAAACCATTCAAAATAAATATATATATTTTATAAGTGGAAGAAAAATTATTTAAATTCAAATACATATTAAAATTTCAATTTCAATTTGAAACACAAATCAATAAATCAAATTAAATGTATATAGATAATTTACTATATGGTAAAAAAACATCCAATGTGCTTGTTTTGTATTTAAATTTTAATATTTTAAAATAAAAATATTCAAATGTTTTAATTTGTTAGTAGATATATTGATATTAAATGTATATATTTATATATATACCAAAAAAATATTCAAACAAAATGTTGGCAGTTATATATAAAGGGTTTGTTTACATACTATTTTTAAATGAATTTATTTTTTATATTAGATATAAAAATTTGTGTTGGTAATATAAAAATAGTACCACTATTTTATTTTAAATTATTGATTTTTTGATAAGTAAATAAAATATATTATATATATTGCTTTCTTATATTTCCTCCATCTCATATACCGTGTCTGCTACACACGGTATTTTAAGAGGGATGTAATTAGTAAATAATTAAGAATGTATTAGTGAAAATAATTATTCTATAATATAAATAATTATAAATTAAAATTAAGATAATTAATTAAAATTAAAAAAAATAAATTAAAAAATTTAAAATGAAATTAAAATGTATAATCATTTTCTAAAAAATAAAAGTGACATGGAATATGGGACGGACAGAAACGGCAACGTGGACATGATATGTGAGACGGAGGGAGTAATATTTATGTGAAATTGTATCACCAAAAAATATTAGATGAACAAATTCAAGCTCTTACAAGTTTGTGCTCCATTTGTTTATAGAGGTTTACTTGTATTTTTAATTTTTTATATTATATTAAAATTTTTATTATATTTAAAATATTATATTAATATATATATCACATATAATAATATTTCAATTTTAGAATTATCAGAAAACTTGTGGTATGTTTTCTTTTCAAAAAAATTTTCAATACATTATTTTCAAAAAAAAAAAAAAATCAATACACTGCGTATATTCATTATTTTTATATTATTTATACAATTTTTTATATGAACAATTTTCTTCAAATAAAAACACAAAACAAACACATTTTTTGGTGGAGGCATTGAAAATTCTTTAATACGATGGTTCTTGATTTTGATGGGGTCAAGACAAAATCAATCAAGAACCTTTATTATTGTTATTATTATTATTATTATTTATAATAATGTTCAAATATAAGTGTATTTACTTTTTATTTGAAATCACTATTTTTCAATATTATTATATTTATTAAATTATATGATTTTAAATAACATGTCATTAAAAAAAATAAGGTAAACTGTTATTTTTGGTTCAGCGAGTGGACGCTTTATCATTTTAGTCCCCTAAGCGGAGCCCGTCGCAAACTAGTCCCATAAGTAAAAAAATTTCGCTGTTTTAGTCATCCGGTGCCGGAGACGCCCGCGTGGCTCGCCGGAGGTGACGTGTTCGCCAGGTCACACGTGGATTTTTTTAAAACTTATTTTAAATTTATTTTTAATTTTATTTGTATTTTTTTATTTTTTTATTTGGTCCAATTAAAAAAAAAATCCACGTGTCCGCCAGGTGTCGCTGACCTGGCGGGACACCTGGCGTACACGTCACCTCCGATGAGCCACGCGGGCATCTCCGGCGCCGGAAGACTAAAACAACGAAAATTTTTCACTTATTGGAGTAGTTTGCGACAGACTCCACTTGCGAGACTAAAATGATAAAGGGTCCAATTGCTAGACTAAAGAACAGTTTATCCCAAAAAAATAAAATATTGTATTACTAATCAAACATATCTACTATTCCTTACAAAAATATTAAAATATTTTAAAAAAATTCAAAGACTGTATTATTATTGATCACCTGTATATAGATACTATAAAACAAATTTGACATACTAATATAAAAAAAATTTAACTTATAGATAAGAACAAATTATAATCTAAAACTAACAAATCAAAAATAAATTAAATCAAACTAATCTAAACAAAATAATATACTAAATCTAAAATATCTATACAAAATAATAAATATCGTTAATAAAAACAAAATAGGCCAAATCATTTCGAACATATGGATACATAGTAGAAAAAAAAAAAGTGTTGCAAAAAGGACACGTCAAACGTGGTACTGCATGATACACTCGGTCTATTCACTCAACATTTATTAATAAAATAATTTTTCATAAATATTATTAAAAAAAAAATCAATATTCACACACATTAATATTATACTTTTTTCGCCCAGATGTCGTGTCTGCTACACTGTAGATACGGTATTTTAGGAGGGGTGTAATTAGTAGATAATTAAGAATGTATTAGTGAAAATAATTATTCTATAGTATAAATAATTATAAATTAAGATTAACATAACTAATTAGTTTAATTAAAAATTAAAAAAAAATTAAAAAATTAAAAATAGATTAAAGTGTGTAATCATTTTCCAAAAAAGAAAAGTGACATGGTATGTAGGACGGACAGAAACGGCAACGTGAACATGGTATCTGGGACGGAGAAATTTCTATATATTATTCATTAATAAAAAATCAATCATTAAAAATATAATATTTATATTACCAACGTAGTCTTTATATTACACACAAAAAATCAATTTATTTTAAAAATTAAAAAAAAAAACCTTAATGAAATGATATTTTATGGTCCAAAATGAAATGGCACTGTCCACTTACAAATGTCCATATCAAATTTTTGTGTGCGTGTTCAATTATTTTTAAAGCACGTTTGTGTTTTCCTATCTAAAAATTTCTAAGATATTTTTCTATTAATATTAGTAAATTAAAGAATAAGGTTTGTTTGTTTTTGTAAAAAAATAATATTTTTTTAAAAAATACTATAATACACAAATTTATTATTTTTATATTATTTACTATTCTTTATACCTTATATAAAAAAAAATATAATTTCAAATAATTTTACAAAACTAATTAACCTTAATACTTCATAATTCATGTCTTTCAAACTCTTTTAATATGGAGGGAGTATTATTTTTTTTTATGTGAGTAATATTATTGATATTTTTAAAATAAAAATTAACATATATAGTTAAAAAAATTTAAAATACATATTTAAATATTTTACATATTCTATAAAATATATACAATATGAATATAAAATAAATTTTTTTTATGATAAAAGTAAATAAAAAATATAAATATATTTACGGTTAATATAAACTAATTTTATAAAATATTAAGGAGTTTTAAATGTAAATAAAATTAATTTATTATTAAAATAATTATAAAAAAAATTCTCATGCTTAAAATGTTATAAATTTAATTTGGGTGTGTTTGTTTGTTAGATTTGGTAGAATTTCTACTATTCACTAACATTTTTCTCTCAAAAAATATCAAATCAAATAAATAGTAGTATTTATTATTTTTTATATTATACTAAAATTAATTTTATATTCAAAACCTATTTATATCATATCATACAACTATTTCACGTCAAAAATTTTATTATTCAAATTCAACCTCAAAATCCAAACCCCAAACAAACACACAAATAATTAATTTATATTTCTTAAATACATTAAAAATAAATTTACTAAAATTAAATTATTACATAAATGACTTTGAGAAGTCAAACAAATAAGCTTTTTTTCCTTTCACTCTCTTGTATATATTTGAAATTAAACTTTTTTTTTTTTTTTTTCAGTTTCATATCTAATAAATTTTTTTTGCTAAAATGGTCATTTAGTGCCGGACTCGTCACGCTAGCAGCCGTCACTGATGTGGCACTGACGCGGATGACAGGGCATTGCCACGTAGATGCCACGTTGTAGGACCATTTTAGCGAAAGAAATTTACTTGCAAGACTATTTTGAAACAAAGTCCACTTAAATGTCCTAAAAATAATAAAAAAAATATCATGTACAAGACTAAAAAAATAGTTTAACAAGACACTTTGTAAAAAAAATAAAAATAAAAATAAAAAATCCACATGTAAAATTGAAGCTGCTGCCCTCGGATTAGCTACTAATAAATTTTTTTTTTTTTCTTGTTTTTCCCTCTTGATAACTCCCTTTACCTATCCCCTGGGGCAGGGAGGGAGCAAGAGGGAAGCCCTCGCCGCAGCTCGTGCATTCAGGAGTTTGGACCCCCCTTTCCCCCGGAAGAGGGGAACACGAACTACACAATATTTGCATTCAAGCTTTCCCCCGGTGTGAGGTATAAAGAACTATTCAACCTCCGGATTAAAGGTTAAATTGTTGCTTTTCTCCTTTACTCCAGTCCTCCGGGTTTGTCTTTGGATTCTAGGTATTTCCCTCCGGTTCCCCTGTTTGTGTTTAATTGGTACTCGCCTTATTCCATCGGCTTCGCCGAATGTCACGGCGAGCTCAACCTTCGGTGTCAGCCGCGTCAATAACGGCGAGTCAGCGTGACGAGTCGGGCACCAGAAAATCATTTTAGCTAAAAAATTTTACTTGCGAAACTATTTTCAGAGTTTACTCGAAATTCTAAAATGATAAAAGAACTAAAAAATAGTTTAACTTTTCTAATATTTTATTAGGTAATTTTTTATTCTCAATAAATGACATGCATGCATTAATATATTTTTTTTAGATAAATTTTAAGGAATAATTCCGAAACGTACTCTAATTTATTTTCATCTAATGAATGTTAGGAAAATACATAGAGTATATTTTATCTAAATATGAGCAAATAATAATGTATAATTATATAAGTTGTTCTGGTTCATTTGATTAATTAGATTAGGTAATATAATTATGAAATAATTAATAATTTATTTGATTGACTTAAATTATATATGATTTAATTATAGAAATAATCAATAATTTATTTGATTTAATTGATTTTAATTACGGTGATTTATAAATTGCTATATGATATACGAATTAGAAATGTATTTGGTGCATTTTAAATAAAATTTCTCCAACAATATATTGTATTATTTTTTAAAAATATATATATTTATAACACAATTTCAACTTTAAAAATTATAATTTCATAATTCTCCTTTTAAAAATAATAATAAGAAAAAACACACACACAAAAAAAAAAATTATTCCAAGTAATAATCAAACATACCAAATAAAATTTAAATATATATAGGGTATTTCTGCTCAAAAAAAAAAAAATGATCCAATTTTCAATATATATATATATATATAATATGTCATGTGAGATTTAATGTTGACCCACAACTATCAGCAGCATGTTGATTCATTAATAACACTACTAGATTACAACAATTGATCCAACGGCATGTATTATTCGAACATAATCTAATGAACAAGGTTTCATCCTCTCATGACTTGAATTTCGACGCAGCAAATAGAGTTCACATGGACGAGCAAAACTTATTTGTTCTAATTTCAATCTCAATCAATCGCTCAATAAGCAACAAAGATATCCAAAAAATTAAAATTTCATCTCCCTTCACTGAAACCGAATGACCAAGTCAAAATCACCCAATATATTGTATTCGATTTATAAAATTGTGTGAACATGTATATTATTCAATGCTAGAAAAGTAGATAGAAAAAAATATTGTGTGCCTAAAACATGTGAAAAATAATTTATAAAATTGTGTGAACCTAATTACTCCCTACGTCCCATTGAAAGGGTGATATTTATTTTTTGTACGTATATTTTTTAATATGAATATTATATTGGGTTGCAGTAATAAAAAATAAAAAATAAAAATACCCCTATTATTATTATCGTATAATATAAAAGTAATGACGTTTGTGAAATATATTGTAAGTTGGAAGAATTTATTATGTTAGGTAGATAGTACAATTACTAAAATAGAAAATGATAACATTGTTCTGAGACGGACGAAAATGAAAAATGACAACATTTCAATGAGTCGGATAAAATATTATTTTTTATAATGACTTTTCAAGGTTTAGAGAGGAGTTAAACCATTAGAATCTTGTTTCCAAATGTTAAAGAATTTGGATAAAATGTATCAGTGATCGCTTTTGTATTAAAATATTGAAATTATTTGTAATTGAAATAAATTAGAATAAGGAGCATTTTATACTATATTATACAACTTGATATGTAATGAGATTGAAAACAAAACTCAACATTTTCTAAGTCATGTAAAATATTTTAAAATTCAATAAACAATATATTGTTTGACGTTTTTCACTATCTAATATATCTATATATAAAGTATGCACATAATAGAGGGTTCTCAATTAGGATTAAGATGCAAAAAAAAATTAAAAAAAATTCGTTTTAATACAATAAATGAAATATTATTGCAAAAGAACATAGTACAAAGAAGGCGACAATCTCAAACTAGATCAATTGAAAGTCATCTAGAAGAATGCAACAAATTAGAAAACAATCAAAACAATGCATCATAATTATAAGATAAGAACAAACTGTAATTCATATGTACGTATTCAACTGTGAAAACAATCACAATCACGACCTACGTCCTATAAAAACATAAGCAGTTGCTTGTATTGAACCGTAATATTGATAAATCAGACGTAATCATTACAAACATAACTTTAAAAAATGGGCTATAAAATCATTTGTTCCTTTGTGATCTTTTTGTTATAGTTATTTCGTTTATTGCATATATTTTATTAAATATAGCAATAAACTATAATAATTTTAATACTTCAAGTTAAACATAATATTAATTCCTCAATAATTAATTATCATTAAAATGATACAGGAATTATTCCAAGCTAATAATGCATGAAGAAGAAGGGACAACATAGAACGTACCATACCAATACCTGCCTGGTTCTTCTTCACCTTTATTACAACCATACATAGATAGATACATATGCATCAAGTTCTCCAGCAACATGCCGCCGCCGCCGCCGCCGACTACGCGATAATCGGGTACGATGCACAGGTGGCGACGCCTGCAAGAGAATCGAGTTCGAGCAAAGTACGCAAAAATAATAACAATCTCACGTAAAAATTAAATTCAATCAAAATTCTCAAATATAATATTAAACGATCATCTCAACTAAAACGGCGAAAACGTAAGATCGAACCATACCACACATGTTCTCGCCCATCTCTATCTTGAAGTAGCCGTTATCGCCCCAATCGTCGCCCCACGAGTTCTTGATCAGCCAATACGGGACGCCGTCTTCGACTCCATAGCCAACCGCAAGAACAGCATGGTTCACATCCTGCCAAAAAAAAAATCCAATCCAATCCCTTTCTCAGTTTTAATTTTCAGACAACAAACATGGTACCCGGCCTGGGGGCACCATGCCGAAGAACTCACCCACGGTTCGGCGAAGCATTCATCGCTGGTGTAAACGCCGCTTTTGTATGAACGGAAGTCGTCAACAACCTCAAAAGCCACGGTGACCGGACGAACTAATGCCACTGCATTCTTGAGTTCGTCCTCGGCGTACTGTGGTTATTTTCATGTACATTGTCAGGAGTATTGAATCCAATCGAACATAGCAGATTATGACAAAAGGGATGAAGCAGATTATGTTACCATAGTGATTTTGACGGAGTCCTGTACTTTAACTACAGCATTTTCGGGTTTGTATTGGCAAATGCCATCCTCTGCCGTGTAGGGATATGAACTTTCAGTGTCGATCCCACCGTTGTCTTTTATGTATTCAAAGGCTTGAGAAGGCAATCCGCCATTGCAACCAAAGTTGTTGAATGCTCCAGCGCAATCAACGAGCTGTTGCTCCGACAGAGAAATGTTCACACCATATGCTTGAGCATATGCAGCCTCAAGTGCTCCCGTTGCGCTGTAGAGTACGACGACTTACATAGTGATTAATTAAACAAAAAAAACTAGTTTTCGATCTAATCATCGTCTCCATAGACCAAGTTGAACCTACCTGAAAGCCCAGCAAGATCCGCAGTGACCTTGATCTTTGACAGGGCCGATGATGCCAGAGTTCCTCCAGTCTACCTGCAACCCATCTCAAATTGAATGAATCAGTAAGGTTTAGATTTTGTTCATATTATAGTTCCTTAGCATTATATTGTTGCAAAGCCTAGCCCTTATCAGAATCTTATCTCTTAGAAAATATAATTACAACGAAAAACTGTTTGCAGATCTAAGAAACATCACAAGTTTCCAATATGCAAAATTAAAACAGTGTGAAATGGACATTAGTCTAATTAGCTGAAGGATTACCGATTCAGGAAGGTTTTCGTGAGTTAGCTTGTGATTGCCTTTTCTTGAATCGCTGCAGTCAAACTCTTGAGGTTCTCCCAACTTATGCTTGCGGAACTCAGCCCAAGTCATATCAGCAAACTCTGTCCATTGCAAACGCATCATCAAGAAAGAGTCAAGTACTTCTAACGTATGAAAACAGCTTATAAACTCAATAAGCTTCGTATTAACTGTTCGAAAGTGTAATGCTAGAAGAAACAAGAAGGATTCAATCTGATTAATAACCTCCATAACATGCATGATAAAATCAGCATTGTGTAGTTTGATCAACGCAGAGAAATGTCAGATGGAAAAAAGTTTGTTGTAATAGCTTGTGTCATGTTTGCAGATATTATATATGACAAGCAAACATATTATATATATATATATTACCAAAAACAGCATTCCTCTAAGAATCTTCCAATCATTATTGTCATGAACTCTTAAAATGGACATTTGTATGAATGTAGGAAACTATCATTACAAATTGAATCCTTTTACTTCCTTCATCAGCATTTTCATCGCACAAAAGCTTGAGGCATCAAATAGTAAACAAGTAAACATGCAAATAAAACAAAGCAACATCAATGTCATCAACTGAAGTTCATAGAATATTTGTATGCACATACACGTGCAAAAACAGAGAATATACATACTGTTAATTCCCAAAGTGTAAGACAGATTCTTCTGGTTATGCACTCTGATCTTTTTCAACGTCTCTGAGAAGATCTTGAACCTTCTCTTAATCTCCTCAGCATTCTCATACCTCTTCCCGTACCTTTTACCAGAGAAAATCCATCAACAAACCAAATCACTCTAAACCTAAATCATCTATCCGAATCCTCAACAAACCACAAACACAAAGCACCAAAGTAAATAAATAAGTCAAAAATCAAAACTAGAAAAGTCCAAAACACTAACTGACCTACGAGCAAAGCGAGCGAACGATTGAGCGCGGCGCGAGTTGCCTACAATTCCGAGTATAGAGGTCTCCAACTCGTGCATGCCATCGACAACCTGTCTGATACGATTTTCCTCGAGGAAATCCGATCCGCGGAGTGACGCGGCGGCGCAGGCGATCAGAAATCCGGCGACGAGGAGGAGCTGCAACGTATGAGCCATGTGGATTGTGCAGTTGACAGTTACTCTAGTGGATCGGTAGATTGCACAGAGCAGAGTAGAACTATTTATACTACTTATTTTGGTATCTAATTGGCTTGTGGGCCAGTATGTATGATGACGTGGAGAGATATAATTGGTTGGAATTTGTCGCCTCTGTGGAATGGAATCTAGAGGATCACGAGCGAGCCAATAGAACAGGTTAGTGATTGGACGATGGATGAAAATCAACGGCTGTGATTAAAAGTACCTTGTCCGTACCGAAGTACATTTGTTGTGTTCCGTTATAATTTCAAATTTATTTCGGGTGTGTTTGTCGGGGATTAGATTTTAAATATACTGTTTATCCCTTTTTTTTTTTCTTTACAAATATCAAATCAAACGCTTATTTTTTTATTTTTATATTATATTAAAATCAATTTTATATTTAAAATTATACATCAACGCCTATTTATATCACATCATACAACTATTAAAATTCAAAATTTTTACTATTCAAATTTCAACTCAAAATTCAAAACCCCTCGACAAACACACCCTTCATATTCCATCCTTGGAATATTACTTATGTTTGGTCGAAAACAAAAATAGAAATAATAGTAACATTTTATTATTGAAGTATAATACCGTAGATAAAAGTAAAATAAGGTATTATAAAAAAAATTATTAAATAATTGATAAAAAAAAATAGAAAAATAAGAATAATAATATTGTTGTGATTGAATAACGTTGTAAATGAATTGTGCATAAGTTTAGGGAATGACAAAACGAGAAAAATATTACTACCTCCGTTTCACATACCGTGTCTGCTATACTGTAGACACGGTATTTTAGGATGGGTATAATTAGTAGATAATTAAGAATATATTAGTGAAAATAATTATTCTATAATATAAATAATTATAAATTAAGATTAAGATAACTAATTAGTTTAATTAAAATTTTAGGATGGGTATAATTAGTAGATAATTAAGAATATATTAGTGAAAATAATTATTCTATAATATAAATAATTATAAATTAAGATTAAGATAACTAATTAATTTAATTAAAATTTTAAAAAAAATAAATTAAAAATTTTAAAATGAGATTAAAGTGTGTAATCATTTTAAAAAAAAGAAAATGACATAATATATGGGACAGAAACGTCAACGGACATGATATGTGAGATGGAGGGAGTATTTATTTAGATGTATTTACTTTGCAGAATTAGGTGAATCACATGTTTACTATTCATTATTATAGTTCGTATAATCGGATATAGTAGCAGATGATTGATCTTCCTCTTATAGATAAGATTAAATAATAGTACAATATATTATTAATATTAAAAAAACTATTTTATCTTTTATTAATAGTTAATTTAGTATTAGTTTTATTATATACTACATCGGTCCATTTAGAAAGTATATATATATTTATTTTGTGACGTATAATTACAAAGTAACATTTCATTAAATACCTAATTTTTTTTCACAAATGCTTTTAGGGTGTGTTTGTTTGGGGTTTGGATTTTGAATTGAGATTTAAATAGTAAAATTTTTGAATTGAAATAGTTGTATGATGTGATATAAATATGTGTTGATGTGATATTTTGAATGTAAAATTGATTTTTAGTATAATATAAAAAAAAATGAAAAATAGATGTTTGATTTGATATTTTTGGAGGGAAAAAATTAGATGAATTGTAGAAATTTGGGGAAATCTCCCAAAAGAACACACCCTTAGGGGGCGTTTGGTACATAGAATTGAATTACAAAGAAATGATAGTAGATAATAGAATTGGAGAGAAATGGAATTGAGTAGAAAATGAGAATTAATTCTGTTGTTTGATAAAACAGAGAATTGATTTGGAAAATCTAAAAAAAAATACAGATATATGAATGAGCAAACAAAAATAAATTATTAATACGATAAAAATAGAGTTTTAACGAATGAGAATTCATGAAAAATATTTTTGGTAAATTTTTTAATAAAAAATTATAAATTATATACGATGTTTTTTAAGATTATATTTTAGTACAATTTTTTAAAATATCGTAAAAATTAAATACTTTAAAAATAAATTAAGTTTGTTTTTTGTAAAATTAAAATAATATAATTTTTAAAAAATTATAAAAATTAAATAGTACAAAAAAATTTTAAAAAATTAAAAAATATATATACTGCAACATCATTTCTCTCCATTTCTCTGCATATAGCAGAGAAATGAAAACAGAGAAATAGAAATGATTTATTTCTCAAGTTCCATTTCTATTGACTCAAACAAACAAGAGAAATGATATCATTTTCATTTCTCTGGTCTTATTTCTCTGTACCAAACACAACTTTACTTTACATCACATCATTGCACAAAAAACAAGGGTAAAAATTTCATTATTCAATTTTTAATTATCTATTATAATTAAAATAATATTATTTTTAAAATACAGCGCCAAAAGTAAATATTTACTTTTTACGTGGACGGAGTGAGTAATTAAGAGTAATTTTAAAAAATTATAATTTTATAATCATTCCGTCTCTTAACAATCTATCAATTTTTTCATTTTGGTCCGTTCCATAACAAAGTATCGATTTCCTTTTTTAATAATTGTATCATCTACCTAACATTATAAATATCTTCCAATTTACAATATATTACATAAATATCATTACATTCCTATCATCCAATACTAATAGAGGTAATTTAGTATTTTTACCTTTATTTATACTTTATTCTAATATAATGTTAATATTTATAAAATTTTGTGTAAAAAGTAAATAGATATATAGATATGAGACGGATGAAATACTTAATAAAACATTTATGAGATTAAAAAAAAAATTCGAAAAACATAAAATTCAAATGGTAAAATGGGGTGAAATTTGGTTAAAAAAACAAAATTTCTCCGTCTCATAACAAAATATTTATTTTTTTTATTTTAATTCATCCCATAACAGAGTATCTATTTCTTTTTTTATAACTGTACTATTTACCTAACATTACAAATCTTTTATAACTTACAATATATTACACAAATGTCATTACCTTCATATCACGTACTAATAAGATTATTTTAGTCATTATTTTATTTTAATTATTATTTTATTTTTATTTTAATATAATATTAATATTTTTAAAATTATGTATAAAAATAAATAAATATTTAATTATGAAACAGATAGAGGGAGCAGCTATTACTTCGTGTTTTTTTTTTTTTACGATGGATTTGATATCAAAGAATCTGATTCAACCATGTGATAGACAGTGCCATTTCATTTTGTACCACGTACAATAATTTATTGCAGTACCACGTGACGTGTCCTTTTTTGTCCACAAGTTCTTTTTTCATTTTTTAAGTACTACGTACTCTGTAATAATTATGCCTATTTTGTTTTCATTATCATACTAGTATAAAAATTATTTATTGACATTCCTTTATGTAAAATATTTGGCTTCATTTACTTGTAAAATTTTAATTTTAATTTTATTATTTTAATTTTATTTTTTCTCTAAAATATCAAATTAAATATTTAATTTTTATTTATTTTATTATACTAAAGTTTAATTTTATATTTAAAATATTACATTAATATATATTTATATCACGTCAAACAGTTATTTTAATTTAAAATTTTACTGTTTAAAATCAAAATTCAAAATAAAAACTTCTTAGGTAAACATATTCTTTGTTTTTTTTTTTTTTCATTTTTATTATTTCATTTACTATCATTTTTAAATATAATTATAATTATGTATTTTAATTATATTTTAAAATTTAAAATTTAAAATTTTTTAATTTTAATTAAATTATTTAGATATTTTATTCGTGATTTATAATTATTTTTATATATAATAATTATTTTTTTACTAATATATTTTTTAATTACTTATTATTATACTATATCTAAATTCTTGTGTGTACAGTAACGTAGACATTTTTAGTGGGATGGAAGGAATAATAGGTTTATCTTTCTTCCGTCCCACGTATTTCATTTATTTTTATTTTTTATTTTCGTCACTTGTACGTAATTTGTCATTTCTTTTTTAAAAATAGAATTCGACATTTTAATCACATTTTCAATTTTATAATTTATAAATATTTTATTATATAATACTAAATGTTTTTATTTATTTATTTATTTAAGTTCTATTGAGTGAGGTATTCTTTACAATATTGTTTAAATTACGAATAGGTAAAACAAAATTTTAAGATTATAAAATATTTTCAGCAAATTTCATAAACCACGCAATAAATTCTTTACTATTTTTTCCACTACTACTAATAATAATACTCATCATGTCTCAATACAATAGTCTTATTTATCATTTTTGTCTGTCCCAAAACAATAGTTTTATTTTCATAAATAATTATATCAACATCCTATTTTTTTCATTTTTAATACACAATTATCACTATTTTTTACTCTAATACATTCACAAGGGCAAAAAAGTCTTTTATTCATACTTTTTACCAACTGCCACTATAATATCAATATTTTTTAAATCTCATATCCAATCTAATTAAGATTATATTTATGGAAGAAAGGGAGTAATAATAGGTGGTCAATTTATTTTGTCTTGATCCCATAAAAATCAAGATCTATCATATCAAAGAATTTTCAATTCCTTGGCTAATGTTTCTGAAAATTCCAAAGATCATTGTCATAACATTTTTGAATGACTGTTGTAGGTTTGTTTGATTTTAATTTAAAATATATTTTGTAAAAAAAATACTTTCGTCCGTGTTTAAAAGTCTAATTTATTTTTGCATATTGATATTTGAATATTAATCATTATATAAAAATGTAGAATAAATTAAAGAAAAATTGCAAAAATACTTTTATAAATGTCTTATAACACTAATATAATGATATTTGTACAAAATATTATACAAATATAACAATATTTTTAATATTTTATGTACAATAACACAAAATGTAAATGTGACCATTAAAGACAGACGAAATGAGTATATTTTTATTGAAAATCGTATTGAATAAATTATACTTACGTGTGTTTATCTTTTTATTTATATTTGTCTTACATATTCTGTCACTTTCTTTTGTTGGAAAAATATTATACACTTTTAATCTTATTTTAAATTTTAAATTTTAAATTTTTTAAATTTTAATTAGACTAATTAGTCATCTTAATCTTAATATATGATTATTTTTATGATACGACAATTATTTTTACTAATTAATTTTTTAATATTTATTATTATACATCTCCTAAATTTATGTGTCTACAGTAAAAAAATCGGGACGGAGAGAGTAGAATTTTAAATTTTGAAAAAGAAAAAGAAAAAAAAAAGGGAAAAAAATCATTTTTGGTCACAATATAACAAAAATTCATCAATTTTGGTCTCAATATAAAAATCTTATCAAATTTTGGTCTAAATATAACCAAAACTCATCATTTTTGTCCCAATATAACCAAAACTCATTATTTTTTGTCCCAATATAAATTTTTTTTATCAATTTTAGTCACAATATAACCAAAACTCATCATTTTTTGTCTCAATATAATCAAATCTTATTTTTTTTGGTTCCACCGTCAACAAACCAACGGAAAATATTGACGTGAAAAAAAATCAAACCTTATATTTATATTTGAAGAAATTGCACAATCTTGCAAGTCCACGTCAACATTTTTCGTTGGCTTGGTGATGGTGGGACAAAAAAAAATAAGGTTTGATTATATTGGAACAAAAAATTATGAATTTTGGTTATATTTGGACTAAAATTGATAAAAAAATTTATATTGAGACCAAAAATAATGAGTTTTGGTTACATTGGAATAAAAAATGATAAATTTTGGTTATATTAAAACCAAAATTGATAAGATATTTATATTCTGACAAAAAATGATGAATTTTGGTTATACCGAGATAAAAAAATATTTATTTATTTATTTATTTTTTTAGGAAAAAGCAAGCTAACAAACAAATCTGCCGTGAGGTTTCCGAAAATAGCCCAACACGCTTATAACTTATAATTGTCCGGATAACAATTTGGTTATGGATGAGAATCTGATTAAGAATAATAATAATAATAATAATAATAATAAATAATGTTAATATGATAAAAATATACGTAGGGTGCATTTACTATATAATTAGGTTGGATAATATAAAACATAAAATTTTAATTTAATATTTTTGAAACATTTGATTGTAATTTAAAATTGATTTAAAATGAGGTATTGATTTTAGTTTTTATTTAAACAATATTTTGATATAATATTTTATAAAATAAAAAATTATATTTTATTATTAAAAATCGTATAAGATGAGTAATATTAATTTAAGTTTAAAATAATAAAAAAAAATATTGTAAAAATATTTCCAAATCAAAGTTGAAGATGGGGTGCAATTGGTTTCTATTTAAAATCAAAATTACAATAATTTTAAATAAAATCAAAGAAGTATGATTTGTTTTTCAAAAATATCAGATTAAAGGAGTATTATTTAAATCAAAATTCATACTAATATCTTCATTTCAAACAAAATCCATGAAAATATGTAATAATGGGTTTGTTTGGTTTGTATATGAAATTGATCCTCAAATTTCTATTTTAGTTTAAATATTATTTTAATATAATATTTTATTAAAAAATATTCTTTATGTCTTATCACTAAGGATTTTGTTAGATATATTTTGGCCCAACTCAATACCAAGTCTAACCCGCAACTCAAAACCCTTTGACCCGAGCCGACCCGACCGACACCTTATAACTCCCCCAAACCACCCGTTTTCTCATTAGATAGTGTATTGCGCTATTTAGAGTCTGATTTTCTCTCCCTTTGGTTCATCTTTAGGGTTTAGGGTTTCTTCTCTGTAAGTTTTGGGTTCTCTTCTTCGCCGAAATCGCCGTCGTTCTTGTTCGATTCATTCGGTAAGTTGTTCATCTGGGTGCTTTTGTGAGGTTTTGGGGGAAATCGGTCGATTAGACTTTAGGATCGATCGAGTCCGTTGGTTTGGGGTTTTGTTTGGAGGCGGTTGAGTTAGTCCCTAAATGTGAATTATTAGGTTGTAGACTGAGCCGTAAGAATAGTTTCCCCTATCCTTTGTCGAGTCGCTTGGAAATCGCCGGAAGAGGAAGTTGCCGGAGCTGCGGCGCATGACTGGGTGTGTTCGCCGGAAGACTGTCAAAAGAGGGAAGTTCATGTTCTGCGTTGTCTAATCTTGAATTCTGATTTTTTGCATAGATTGATTGTGTTCTTAAATTGATTTTCAGAAAGTATATTGTTTTTTTTTTTCAATTTTGTTAGATACATTCTCGTTGATGTTTTTTTTGTTGTTTGACAAATTATATATATAAAACACAACATATTTTTTTTATTATTATTTTCTTTTATCTTTCTTATAATATATAACTTTTTAAGTAAATTTATTTATTTTAAATCTATTTAACAAATATAAATTAATTTAATTAAATTTTTAATATTTTACAATCAACTCAAAATTCTTATTTATATATATAAATAAATAATATCATAAGTTATTGTTGATAATTTACCAATTTATACTATTTAAAAGTAATATAACTCTTAACTAAAATGGTCATCTTACTAAATCATAAGAAATAATATACTTTTATTAGTAATAGCGTGACGAGGGTGTGTTAGTTTATGAAATAGAATTATAATACATAGTTATTTTAATGAATTATATAATTATATGATAAAATGATACAATATTTATTATAATGATTAGTGTAAGGATATCTTTAATATTAGTAAAAAATATAATTACTAAAAAAATATAAAATTAATACTTTGTTACAAGACGGATCAAAAAAAAAAAAAATAGATTGATTGTTAAAAGACAGAATGAGTATAAAATTATAGTAATACATAGATTTTTCTCGTGAATGGACAAGAGCTCAAACTTCATGCAATGACTAGTTATTTGTTCGCCAGTTATTTTGATTTGATTTTTTATTTAAATGATATTTTAATATAATATTTTATGAAAAAAATTATTTAAAAAATATACAAGGTAAATAATGTTGATATGAATTTAAAATGATAAAACACCAAACCCTAGATCACTCTTTAAAAGTATTTATATCAGCTAATATTTGAGCTAATTTAACTTATGATCATACTAATAGACCCAAAATAAAGCCACTTATGATCATAGTGATTTCATCACATATAATTTAGTATACAAAATACTTGGTACACGGATTACTAGTTAGTATTTAAATATTTAAAAATAAATATTAATTAAAAAATCAAATATGAAATATGTACAAATTCTCATTATATTTCACCTATCTCAGATACATTCTATTTTTTAAAAAAAAAAATAAAAAATAATTAATTATATTAATTCTACCTCATATTTTATTTTATTACATTATTAAAATAAAAAAATAGAATATACACTTCTATATTTGCCACATCACATAATTTATAAATTATTCATTTTATACTATAGCAAAAACAATTTATATATAATATCAAAATATTTTTAATTTTTTATAAAAAAATTATTCTTTTTTTTTTGTTTGACACAAATACTAAAATTATCTTTTAATATTTTCAATAATAAATAAAAATAATAATAATAAATAAATTAATAACCTCTTTATTATTCAAATTTGTGTTCAAAATTTTTAGGTACAACTTTTAATATATAAGATTTTGATTGATATATTTTTTCAATTTTTACTTTTTATAATAAAAAAACTATAGAAAATGGTATAATATTTTACTTGAAATAATATTTTTTATAAAAAAAATAATATTAAAAATATAAACACAATTTTAGAATATCAGAGTATTATATTTTAATATACAACAACAAAAAAATAAATAAATACTCCCTCTGTGTCGGTGCAAGGTTACCGTTTACTTTTTGCACGTAAATTTTTAAATATTAGTATTATATCGAGTTGTAGTAAAAAAGACGAAAATATCCCTATTAGTATTGTATAATATAAAAGTAACGACATTTGTGTAATATAGTGTAAGTTAGAAGGGGTATTTATTAAGTTAGGTAGACAATACAATTACTAAATTAGAAAATGGTAATTTTGTTTTGGAACAGATAAAAATAAAAAATGACAACCTTTCGATGGGACCGAGGAAGTAGGTAAAAGTTGAAACATATATAGAAATAGTATTATAAATTTTAGATTTGTTTGAATTGTTATAATATCGATCCAAATTGATCAAAAATTTCCTTTAGAAATTTTCAATTCGAAAATTTTAAAAATATGAACCACATTTAAATTTTGATTTAATTATTCAAAATATTTTGCTTGACTTTACAAATATGTACGCTCATTTATTTGTGGCGTGAGGGGTATTGTGTAATTAAAAGAGAACGTGAATTGGGCCTTTTAACGGGCCTGGGCTTAGGCCCACCTAAATAATTAATAAAATAAATAAAGGCGTATAAATATCTATCTGCTTTATTCTAATTTTGGAAAACTGCATATTTCAAAACAGACGAAAAAGTAAACTCGAAGCAAAATCAAGGAACGCAGCAAACCCTAGTCAGTCGAAGATGGCATCTCTCGATTCCGACGTGAATATGGTTCCCGCCGGCGAGGGATCGTCCGCCGCGGGTCCTTCCACCGGTAATCCGTCCTCCTCCTCCTCCAAGAAAGCGAAGCGATTCGAGATCAAGAAATGGAACGCCGTCGCTCTGTGGGCTTGGGGTATATAATCGAATTCGAACTGTAATATCTGTTGTTTGGTTTAGTTCGGAATTTTGTGTGTACGCGGATTGTGTTTTTGACATTTGAGATTGTTTCTAAGTAAGCCCTAATTGCTGGTGCGCAGATATCGTGGTCGATAATTGTGCGATTTGCAGGAATCATATTATGGATCTCTGTGAGACTTCTTATGCTTCGGTGAATCTGTTGAGGTTTTTTTAGACTCAATTTTGTTGGTTAATCTTTCTGGTTTTGTAACTAGGCATCGAGTGTCAGGCGAATCAAGCTAGTGCTACGAGTGAAGAATGCACAGTTGCTTGGGGTATGGTGTATTGCTAATAACGTATTTTGAATTATTATAATTTTTGGCTTCGTTGTGGTAATGTTGTTTGGGTATTGATGCCATTTGTTTTATTATGAATGAAGGATGATTTGTGGTGTTTTCTGGGGACAACAGTGTTGAATCAATAGATTTTTATAGGATTCTTTGTTATAGGGATATTTGTCTAAAAGCAATATGGATATTGAAAACTCAACTATGAAATCTGTTTATACATGCTTTCATTGTATGATTTGCTTTTTTATGTTTCTTCATGATTCTCTTTTAGTAGCATTCCTTTAATTATATTATGTGGCATTTCCCAATATTGATTTGCGTTCCAACGAGTAATGTCCCTCATCCTTTTGTTTTCCGCCAATTTGCTTGAAGGAAATGTTTTTGTCCCCTAAAAGTGCTCTTTGTCTAAGTGGAATAGTCCTTTGTGGAAAATGCCACCCCTTCCGGGTATAACCTGTGAGATGTATGAATTATAGCTCTATCCAATTATCCAATAGATTTTGCCCCCGAAAAACTGTATTGGTAGAATTCTGGAAACTTAACGCAACTGGTCTTCTTTGATTTTGTGCAGAATAATATGTATGATCGATATATGGTTAATTAATCAGAGTTTTGAGTGTTATAGTGTCCTTTCATTGTTGTCCTTTGATTTTTAATAAATGACTTACTTGATGCATGAATGGGGCAGAATATAATTTAAAAACACGTTGTATTTAAGTATATTACAGAGGTTAAATCACACTTTACATTTTCTTTATTTTTGATCAAGGATTTTACTGAAATGATATAAATTTGGGTACTATATCTAATATGTTGGGTGTGTGTTTCCGTTTGGTGTTGCAATTTATATTTCTCCTCTGAAGATACTCGATGACATTGCATGTTATCAGATACTAGCATTGCCTGGACAAACTAAAATGTGCTTTGACATGTACTTAATTAATCTAAAACATTAGTTTCCACAGGCCCCACTGTTCTGTTGAGCTGCAGCATACTTTTTGATATTGTCTATCATACAATGTCCATTTAACTAATGCTGCCGGACTTTTTGATAGTTTCTGCCCTACAATGTTCATCCAGTTTTTGGTTGAGTATAACTGTAATGCTTTACTTGTTTGCCTTAATAGTTCACTGCAAATGTACCACATGCATCTGGAAAATTGAAAGTTGGTATATTAATTCTTTTTTCATTGGTTGTTACTTATATTGTAATGGCTGCTTCCTTCAATATGTTTAAATTGCGAAGTGAATGTTTTAGTGAAAATTAAACTTATTATTATTAATCAATCTTCCTTATTTGACATACTGATGCTCTATCTGTTTAGTGGATGTTTTTGTCATTGAGAGCGAAAATAAATAAAATACATTTTACCCTTTTTCTTTGATTCATTCAGGTGTTTGCAACCATGCTTTCCATTTTCACTGCATCAGCAGATGGCTGAAAACCCGTCAAGTCTGCCCTCTTGGTAATACACTGACCTGTTGCTGTTCTCTATTCATGCCGGAATCATGAAATTGTTTGATGCCGTAGCTTACAGTTAATTTACTAATTTGTACAGATAACAGCGAGTGGGAGTTTCAGAAGTATGGCCACTAGACGGTACTGCATGTGCTACCTGGTCTCCAAAAGAGTCATTGTTGTCTTGGATTGTAAGTTCTACAGCATCTGGAAGTTCGGGAAATATGGTAACTAGTTACAGTTTCGATGGCTGCACTATATTTCTTGCGAGCATAACGTTGCGTGTACATTTCAGTATCTGAATCTTATGTTCTTGGTTGGACCACCCCCCTTATTATGCTTATTGTATTTGCTGGATATTTTACTACATTTCTGAAATTTCGCTAGTGATTTTAATCGAC
Organism: Andrographis paniculata; assembly: GCF_009805555.1. Classification (NCBI taxonomy): domain Eukaryota; kingdom Viridiplantae; phylum Streptophyta; class Magnoliopsida; order Lamiales; family Acanthaceae; genus Andrographis; species Andrographis paniculata. The sequence continues at coordinate 657,281 of NW_026137605.1, forward strand.
ATTGCCTATCTGCGCCCTTTCACTATTATTAAGTTAAGCCGAGTATTTGTGAGAATCATCTATTTTCATGATTGGGAAATGCCTTAAAAGTATGTGTCTAACATGGCTTGAGAATTCATTTGGTTGGATTTGTTTTGGTCTGTTTCAACCTTCTTTGTCGAAAATCTATAGGTGTGTTCATTTGTATGATTTAATTGTGTTTATTTTGATATTTTTGAGGGGAGAATAGCTGTTGGTATAATATTTTTTACAAGAATGTTGTATACCATACTGTGCTTGTATGATATATTTTGACTGAGAATATTTTTTATTTTTTATTTTGGAAAATCTTGAATGGTTAAAATTTGATTATTTGATATGATGTTTTGTAAAAGAAATTTCGAAAAAGTTCTTGTTGTCAAAGCTTTCAAAATATGAATGTCAATAGAGCCAATTTTTATAGACAATAATTTTTAAAATTGATATTTGTGTAGATATGTTGAGGAAGGTTATAAGTAGATTATTGGATGGTAGTAGAAGAAATGAAAATTTAGGCTCTAATTTGATATGGTTTTTGACTTTTTTATTTTTTTTAAAATATTACATTATTTGGGATTTACTCAAATTTATTGGAAGTTTTTATTTTTATTTTTCTTTAATTAATAAATATAAATATATATATATATATTCAAAATTGGTTGTTTATGTTAACTATAAAATAAATATTTGTATTTATTTATTTAATTATGTAAATTTTTATTTTTCATAAAATGATATTTATATTGTATTTATTTTATTAAAATATAGTTATTAAATAATTAAATATAAATTTAATTTTTAAAATTTTATATAGATTGTATAATAAATTGAATATTAATTAAATAAATTACTCTTACTTAATTTCTAACTTCCCACCTATGTTAATAGAGTTTAAATCTATCTACTCCATGATTGATTTATAGTATTTGATTTTAACATATATGTTTGATTCTTTTTTGTGTTTTATATGCAAATTAATATAATAAAAATATTATATAATATCCAACAACTACAAAATAATAATAATAATAATAATAATAATAATAAAAGTATGCTCACGGTTTTAGGTCTCTACCAATTTCCATTGCATTGCCAAAGGTAATCAATATATATATATATATATATTGTTATACTTTCATATTAAAATTAAATTTAAATGTAATAGATTAGTGTTTCATTAGAATTTTTCTTTTGGAATAATAAAATCTAACCAAAATTTCACAAACAAATACATAAGCATTTTTTATGGTATATTTTTATTAAAAATTTTACAAAAATTTGAATTTGAAACCTAAACTAAATATGTTATTTCAATAGTTTTCCTTCACATAATATAATCTTTTTCGTTCAAACTATATTTAATTTTTACAAAAGTTTCTTTTCTCTGTATTTGTTTTTTAAAAAATCAATATATTCTATATATTTTCACTAATCAATAAATATTGTGTAGGGGTTGAATTTGTGATCATGGTTTGAACTCCTGTCTCAGGTCATTTGCCACACATGATTCGTCTAGTGTTATTTTTCGCCGGATCTGATTTGTAGGATATTAAGTTCGACCGAAAGTTTATCCAATATATACTTTCAAGTAGCGACGGTAGGTTCTTATGTCATCCAAAAAAAATAGCAGTAAAAGAAATAAAAATAAACTGATACATCCATAACTTTATACATATTGAAACGTTTGTCGATTTTTTCGGCTTGAATAAATTAGTTTGACCTTTGAGGATTGTCGTTCTCTTCGATTGGGAATATATATTTAGATGTAACTATCCTTTAAATTAATATTTTAATTTACGGTGATAACTTTGTTTAATTAAAAATAGATAGTATATTTTATTAAAGCTGCTAAAGATTTATTTGTTCGTATTTTTATGATAAATCATATTCCTTAAATTAATAACTATAGCATATTTATATCTATATTTTATGACAAAAAGAATTTCAATCACTATTTTTTAAATACGTTCTAATAAATATTCGATCGAACTTAATAATTTACCAATTAAAAGTATCATATTAAATATTGTACATCAAGAGTCAAAAACTCTTACATATTTCTATAATTGATTGCTACAATGAATATCTCCCTACCACATACATTTTAGTATATGTATTTTCAAATTTATACTATTTCTCCAGATATTGTACAATTTTTTAGTAACTCATTTAATTTTTAAATGTTTCAATATGGCTTTAAGGGTCATTTTAGTATATGTATTTTCAAATTTATACTATTTCTCCAGATATTGTACAATTTTTTAGTAACTCATTTAATTTTTAAATGTTTCAATATGGCTTTAAGGGTATGTTTGTTCAGTGAGATTGTTGAAAAAAAATAATTTATATGAAATATAAAAAATTGTGTAAAAAATACTTTTTATGTCCCATAATAAAGTATCTATTTTTTTATTTTAGTCTGTTCCAAAGTATCAATTTCCTTTTTTAATAACTGAACTATCTAGCTAATATTACAAATATACTTACAACTTCTAATATATTACACAAATGTCATTATATTTATATCACACATACATACGAATAAAGTTATTTTAGTCATTTCTACTATATTTTAATATAATATTAATATTTATAAAATTACTTAAAAAAATAAATAAATATTTACTTGAGAGACGGATGAAGTAAGAAGGAATGAATGTATATAATATATTAATTTTTTAAAAAAAATAAAAAAATAAAAAAAAATAGAAAGATTACTTTATAGCAAAACGCAACTACCATAAATAAACAACGGCAGTATAATGGTAAGCAAACTTCCAAATTAAGCAATGTAAAAACCAAAAATCGAAAATTGTTGAAAAACATATCCAATCAGTTCGTTCGGTAGTATTCATCCAATCAATTTCAATAAATAAATGGAAACCCAACAAACGCCACGTGGGCCACCCGAATACCGACTTCTCTGAAACCGCCACGTGTCAGCCGTCGCCATCGTCGCCTCTGCTTCTTTTTTCGCAGTGTGGAAAGGAAAGCTCTCTCCTCCCGACCGATTACGCGGTCACATTCTGATGAAATGACGATTCCTTTCCCATTCTCTCTTTTATCCCTTTTTCATGTCCCAATCACGATTCGTCTTAATGTGGAAGGATCCACAGCCACTCGTGGATCTCCTCTCGGCTCGATTCCTCCGAAGGAATGTTTAGCGTCGTGATCCTAATCTAATTTCAGAATTTGGCTTAATTTGATTGGAGCGATTTTGGGGATTTTGAAACCCTAGGGTTTGTTTTTTTTTTGGGGGGGGGGGGGGGGGGGATTTTGTTGGCTGAATTGAGTTGATATAGTGAAGGAGGATGGGGATGAGGAAGTTTCAGAGAAGCTTCAATGGAGTCTACGCGTTGATTTTTCTATTCTTCGTTGTTGACAGACGAGGTATTCTTCAAAATCCTCTTTCCTATAAACCCTACCAGAAATTCACTCGAAATTTCGAGAATTCGACGAGGATTTACCTGAATCGGATTAATTCCACGGATTTGGAGTCGAAGCAGAACCCGACGATCTGCACTGGAATTCATCGGCACGAAGGTTACGATTCCCCTTGCGATTACTTGAAAGCGAATCCTGACTGCGATTCCGGCGGATTTTTCAATTATCTCGTCTTCTTCTACTGCGATTGCCGGAATTTGAAGCCGTTAGGGTACGTTGTTCTATCGATTTGGTTGCTTGCTCTGTTCTATTTGCTCGGAAACACCGCCGCCGATTACTTCTGTTGTTGTTTGGAAAAGCTTTCCGATCTGTTGAAATTGCCGCCGACGGTCGCCGGCGTGACGCTGCTTCCGCTCGGCAATGGCGCGCCGGACGTCTTCGCTAGTATTGCTGCCTTCGCCGGCAGAGATTCCGGCGACGTCGGCCTTAACAGTGTGCTCGGAGGAGCTGTTTTCGTCACTTGTATCGTCGTCGGAATTATCTCCGTCTGCGTCGCCGACCGGAATATACAGATTGATAAGAAATGCTTCTTTAGAGACGTTAGTTTCTTCCTCGTCGCCGTCGTGTCGTTGCTGATCATCTTGCTCGTCGGCGAGGTTAGCCTCGCCGGCGCCATTGCCTTCGTATCGATTTACGTTGTTTATGTGCTGTTTGTCGCCGCCGGCGAGGCGTTGCGGAAGCGCGCCGGAAAGTTGAAATTCCGTAACTATTCGATGAAATTGTTACCCATAAGCGAAAACGAAAACGCTCCGCTATTAGAGCGAATCGACGGCAATGACGGAAGTAGCGACGACGGCGGCGTGCCACATTTGCCGCATTGGGTGTGGGCGTCGCACGTCGCGATTTACACCGACGACAAAGTCGATGACGAATCTCGGATCGCATCTCCGACTTGGGGTTGGAACGATCGCGAAAGTACCGATCAAAATTCGTGCTTTTCGAGCCGAGCATTGTGCTTGTTGATCGAAGCACCGCTCGCGATCCCGAGAAGGCTAACGATCCCGATCGTGGAGGACGATCGGTGGTCGAAGCCGTACGCCGCGGCGAGCGTGTTCTTCGCGCCGGTGCTACTATCCGCGTTATATAGTAGAAGTAGTCAGGGGAGTAACGATTACGTCGTCGCGGGAGTGATCGGGGTCGCAATGGGGGCGATATTCTGCGCGGCGACGGTGAAATACACATCGGCGGATCGTCCGCCGCGGCGGGAGCGGCAGCTGCCGTGGGTGTTGGCGGGGTTTGTGATGAGCATCGTGTGGTTCTACATGATCGCGAACGAGCTGATATCGCTGCTGGCGGCGATCGGGTCGATTCTATCGATCGAGCCGTCGCTTTTGGCGCTGACGATTCTGGCGTGGGGGAATTCGACGGGGGATTTGATGTCGAACGTGGCGATCGCGATGAACTCGGGGCACGGCGTGCAGATGGCGATGTCGGGATGCTACGCCGGGCCGATGTTCAATGTGGTGGTGGGGCTGGGGGTGTCGATGGCGATCGGGGCGTGGTCGAGGGGGCCGGGGGGGTACGGGGTGGCGGGGGACGGGAGCTTGTATTGGACGTTGGGGTTTCTGGTGGCGGCGCTGGGGTGGGCGGCGGCGGTGCTGTCGCGGAATGGGATGAGGCCGGGGAGGGTGTTGGGGGTGGGGCTGATGGCGTTGTACGGAGGGTTTTTGGTGGTGAGAGGGAGCGTGGCGATGGCGGATGGGTCGCTTGATGACTTGGCCGGATGATTTTATGGTAGTGTTTTGTTTTTTCGTTTGTAAATTTTCTGGTACTTTACTATATGAGTATATTAGATTTTGTGTTGTGTGTGTATATATGTTGTGAGGGTTTACAAAAATGTATCCATTTTCTAGGTTTTTGTTTAGAAAATGTATCCATCTGATTTGTTATTTTTGGTCCATTCCGTCTTAAGATAATAGTGTTATTTCTATTTTTATAATTAGTTACTATATTTTTACAAAACGATCTTTACTTTTTACAATAATTATATAAACTAAAAGACATTTTGATTTTTTAGAGATACTTTTATTTTCACTATTAATATAATACTATTTCTTAATTTTTGTATCTATCTCAAATGTCTCTATTATTTTTGAGACAGAGGAAGTAATATTATATATTTTTTTCTTTTATTTTTTATTAATTTATTTATATGATCTCTAAAATATTTTTATTTTATGATACAATCATCGCTATAATATTATATTTATTAATATTTGTGCTAATTAATATATATTTTGTGAACCAATGAAATATTGTTTTTTTTTAAAATAAAAATAATCAAATACAAACTAAATAGGAAGTATGTTGATAGTGACATACAGTAATGATGCAATTTTCTTATTTTTTTTTTAAAATTACAGATGTTTTATTTTTTTAAAAAAATAATAAAATAAATTATTTTTAATTATATATATATGTACAAAACCAAATTCTTTTGAATATAGAACCCTGATATTGAAGATTAATTTTCACATACAAAAAAAGAATAAGCTACTCATTTTAAATGCGTTATAATAAATGATTAAAATTATTCCTTGGCAAGCCATGGGTTTAAAATATGTCCTCATTTTTGCAATGTGAGATCATTATTTCACTAGATTTCTTAAACGAACGGAGCGAGTTCGATTCAAACTTGTTAGTAGTACATATTCAACTTAACTTGTTAAGAATTCAAATTAAAACAATGACTCAAATTCGAGCTTAACTTGTAAGGGTTAAACTCTAGCTCGAGTTCGATTTCAGGTAGAATTGTATACATATTCTATATAATCTTTTAGTATATGAGTTAAATATATTTAATTTTATTCATAATTTATTATAATAAAATATTTTTAATTAATGAATATTATTTTTGATCTAAAAAATTATATACTATATTAATATATAATATATTATAAAGATATTATTTTACTAACATATTTATCAGTCATTAAATTTTATTTTTTTTTATAATGTTGAATCCTGCTGCCGCTACTTAAACACAAATAAATCCCCGACCAGCGAACCATATGTTACAAGTTTAACATGTACACAATAATATCATTCACTAATTTTTTAAAAAACAAATATAAATAATAAGGAAAACACTCAACTAATTAATTTAATTTAATTTAATTTTTTTTAAAAAAAATAATTGCAAAGTGTGATTATCACACACCCATAACCATTTAAAATCTTAGATTCTCGACAACATTAAGTCCCAAATTATTCCCTCAAACAAACTTTATTTTAACAAAAAGGCATATCACATAAATCAGAACTTGATTCTTACTATATTCTAAGCCTTGTTCATGGTGGATGTCGAAACTCCTTCAGCAAAACTTTTGATGTCGAAACAATCTGTCCCATCTTTTGTAATCACACCCTGCATTGTATAATCACAAATATATATATATAGCAACAATAATGAGAAACAATAGATATATAGATAGATGGAGAGAGATAGAGAGAGATGGAGAGAGAAAGCCGGAGTCGGGACCTTCTCAGTGATAATGCCGCTGATGAGAGAAGCCGGGGTGACGTCAAAGGCAGGGTTCCAAACGGAGATACCCGATGCAGCAACTTGCTCTCCGAGGCCGCCACGAGCATTCAGTAGCTCCTTAGGGGATCTCTCTTCTATAACGATTTTATCCCCGGAAGGGAGTGATAAATCGATGGAAGTGAGAGGTGCAGCCACATAAAACGGGATGCCGTGATGCTTTGCCGACAAGGCGAGGCTGTAAGTCCCTATTTTATTGGCCGTGTCACCTGCCACATCGGAAAAAATATATATATAAACAAAGATATTCGCTGGTTTAGTGTTGGAACAGAACAGATGAGCGAAGCAAGTTTTAGAATCGAAAGAATGTAATTCGAATACCATTGGCAGCAACACGGTCAGCTCCAACAGTCACGGCATTTACTCGACCGGCTTTCATTAGTGCAGCAGCAGCCGAATCAGCTATGAGTGTTCCGGGGATTTTATCGTGCACCAATTCAAATGCAGTGAGTCTCGATCCCTGAGGTGATTCGAAGAAAAAAGCATACGATAAACTACTTAAATTTTGAATAAACGACATTATATGTAATAAAATTAAAGATAGCAATAGTCACTTGATTAAAGGGGCGCGTTTCTGTACAGTAAGCTCTTTCTAGAATTCCTTTCTCGTGAAGGGCTCGGATCACTCCTAGAGCTGTTCCGTATCCAGCAGTTGCAAGACTAACAACAAATGGACAAGTTGACGTTGGTCAATTAGCTACATGATACCAGAAAGAACTTCGGGACGATGGCAATGGCAACAATTAACCGTTGAATTCCAAAAGGACACAATATTTGAGCTACTCGCAATAATGAGTGAAGTGCAAAATAGGGTAAGTGCCTTCCGGTGTTGCAATGCGTCAAAACAGATACGTTCTTCGAATCTTTCTGCTGTTGTTGGATGATATTAGCGCCGTACGATCCAATAGCTTTATTGGAAGCCACATCTTCTTCAAGCATTATTTCAGCAGCTTCGATATATATCTGTTCAAACAATTTGTGTTGGGCAGAACATGTAGATGAAATTATTTACACGATGCGCGAAAGAAACATAATCAGTTCATCGGATGCAGGTAGAAAGTCGTACCTGGAAGATGGTCTGTGCATCGGATACAGTGGCTGCAGCCTTTCGCACAACTTCCTTAAGTTTTGTTGCGGCATCATGGAGATTGACTGCAGTTGGACGGCTGCACAATGCGTACCCATTTTTCCTCAGTTCGAATGCAACTAAAGAAAAAGTAATCGGTTGAATGAAATAAAATGAAGATTATTCTAGTGCCTCATCACCTCGAAACTAAATAGTCTAATTTGTCGCTAAGAAAGTACGCTGCATCACTAGCTGTGCCGCTAAAATCCCCTAACTTGGAAACTTCTACGGACAAGGAAAGGGCAGCAGCTATCGCAATTGCAGGCGCACCACGAACAACCATATCCTGTATTGCTACCCTGATAATAGATGTGTAAATGAAGAAGCAAATCAGCAATAATCAATTTCCAAATCTTCCCATATCATAAATTTCCATTAGATGTTTGTTAAGTTATAACACCAGAATTCTTGCACCATATTTCATTCGACAAATCATTTTCTACAAAGACAGTTCTCGAAATAGCTAAGTACTAATCTACTAGACAACAGGATGATCAATGGATAACTCTATAAGTATTGAGTGATAGAACAGCTCGCAAAGTGGTATAATTTCCAATAAAATGTTGCGATTATTCCACTATTCGATTAACAAAATAATGATAAACAACTGTATGAACATAATGAATTAATCCATTGGTAATGATTAGCACCATAATCTCAGATTCATGAAACTAGTAGAACACAGCAAACAATATCCAGAAGCTTAATTAATTTGAGCAAACATTCTTTACCATGCGTCTTGGGAATCCTTGATGTCCAGATACAGAGTTTCAAACGGAAGCTTCCTCTGCTCAACAAATCACAAAAAAGTTCAAGATTAACACGATGTAATCTTACAACAACCAGCAAGCAACAAACATACGCCACATGAGAAACCCTAAAATTTGGGGATTAGGAACAGAGTAATTGCAACTCTCCCACACACAAATCCATCCCCCTCTCCATTCACTCAATCAATTGTTAAACCAAACAAAAACACAATCACCTTCGAGGTAGAGCTGGAGAAAAGCCATACCTGATCGAGCAACTGAAGCGAACCGTGCTTGTAGAATATTGATTGCAGCGCCTTGTCCTGCTCCACACCATTCGCCATGGCTGCTATCTTCCTCCGCCTTGGCCCTGCAAAGCAAATTAAAGCGAGAGAGCAAAACAATCAATCAATTACAGACCAGTCGAATCAGGCACAAAGGGTAAAATCAAAGATTCCAAGGCATAAATTCTCCTCCGTAAACTCAAAGCGGCACGAAGCAGCACTGCTCCTTGGAAAAGAACTATCAAATTGATTGGACAGTGGCACGACGTCGTTTGATGCATAAATTCACCTTAGCAAATTTTGGAAAATTTTAAATCTTGATTCTCGACAACATGAAGTACCAAATTAATCACTCAAAAAAACTTTTAAAAAAATGCCATTATTTTATTTTATTTTATTATATTTACTAACTCCCTTCTATATATTTTACAATATTTTCCTTTTGGTCATGCAATATTTTAAAAATAAGATAAAATAAAAAATAATTATTTATTACATAATTTAAATAACAAAATAAATATAGATTTCTTTTTATGACATTACTTAATTTTTAATTCATTTCATTTAACACTATTCAATTAATTTTTTGTATAAAAGAGGACGAAAAATGTAATATAAAAAAATGATAATTCAATCAAATTTCTTTAGAAACCTAAAACAAACGTTGCCATAATATTTTTACAGAAAAAAATTACTCCCTCCGTCCACGGATAAAGTATACATTTACTTTTAGCGCAGAGTTTAAGAAATAATAGTATTTTAATTATAGTGGATAGGTAAAAGTAGTGTAATGATATTTTTGCCCTTGCTTTTTGGTATAAAAGTAATGATGTGATGTAAAGTAAAGGTATTTGCGAAAAAAAGTCGTGTATTTAATGAAATGGTTACTTTGTAATTGGACGTCCCAAAATAGAAATATGTATACTTTGTAAGTGGACGGAGGGAGTATTTACTTCCTCCGTCCGGTCCAAAGCTATATGTTTACTTTTGACGTGAAGTTTAATAAATAATACTCCCTCCGTCCCACATACCATGTCCACGTTACGGTTTTTGTCCGTCCCACATATCATGTTACTTTTCTTTTTTAAAAAAATGATTATACACTTTAATCTCATTTTAAACTTTTTAATTTTATTTTTTTGAAATTTTAATTAAACTAATTAGTTATCTTAATCTTAATTCATAATTATTTATATTATAGGATAATTATTTTCACTAATATATTTTTAATTATCTATTAATTACACCCCTCCTAAAATACAGTGTCTACAGTGTAGCTGTCAGCTACACTGTATGTGGGACGGAGGGAGTAGTATTTTAATTATAATTGATAGTTAAAATAATATAATACTCCTTCTATCTCAATACAATAGTGTTGTTTACCATTTTTATCCGTCCAGAACAATAGTCTTATTTTCATAAATAATCATATCACTATAAAATTATCATTATTTTTTTATTATTATTACCCAATTGCCACTACTTTTTACACTAATACACAAGGGCAAAAAAGTATTTTATTTATGCTTTTTACCTACTACCAATATAATATCAATATTATATTACACAATTGTCACTGCTTTTTACACTAATACACTCACAAGGGCAAAAAAGTATTTTACCTATACTTTTTACCTACTACCAATATAATATCAATATTTCTTAAATCTCATGTCGAACACAACCCTGACTATAATTTTGGGACGGAGAGAGTAATATTTTTGCCCTTACAGTTTAAAATAACTTTCAATTTTATTATATTCAAATAATATTTTATAAAAAATTGTTGCTTATAATTTATATTTATTTTTTAAGTAAATTCAAATGTCATTTTAAATTTTTATATACTGAATTTAATATTAAAATATTATTATTATTTTTAATATTTTATCTAATTAAATCTACCTAATTTTAAAGAACCATAACCTTATTTATTGATAAAAAGGGTTGATTAATTCAAAATTAACAAAGACGTGCCATCATACGATACCAGATTATTATTATTATTATGAACACCATTTTATTTTATTTTTTTATGAACACCAACTTTGATAGTGCTAGACATTTCTTGTCACGTTCTTTCTGCCTTATTGCATCCAATCCTATTTACAATTTATTATATTAAATATATATTAAAAAATATTAAAATAAATATTTAAAAATTTGTTATAATTTATATTTTTAAAAAAAATTTATAGGTGTGAGAAAATTGAGTTTGAGTATTTATTTATAAATATTTAATGTAATATTTGATATTTATATATATTGTTAAATATAGAGTTCAAATAATATACATAAACTAATGTCACAAATATACAATATATAATTATATTAATAATTACAGTACAAAGAATAAAAAATAATTTATGTAAAAATAAATAATACAAAATATGGTACAAACAACAAACAATACATAAATTACAAGTTATTAGGTTTGGTCGAGATTTAGCTATAGCACATAATAGTAACGACGGTAGATTTTTTAGTTATAAAAAAATTGTACTCCTTCCGTCTCAATATAATAGTCTTGTTTACAATTTTTATTAGTCCTAAAACAATAATCTGATTTCTATAGATAATCATATCATTATAAAATTACAATTATTTTTTCACTATTATTACACAATTGCCACTATTTTTTACACTAATACACTCGTAAAGACAAAAAAATATTTTACCCGTACTTTTTACTCACTGACTATAATTTTGGGATGGAGGGATTAATATATAATAACATAATACATAGCATTATCTTATAGTACAACAATTTACAATTAAATTCAACACAAAATGTATTTATACCGAACAACTATGACTGAGTAACTTTTTATTGATGAATTGATTTTTAGCATATGATATGGAAAATTATGTCAAATATAGAAAATACTCATTTCGTTCCATATCTATATATCAATTTGCTTTTTACACGGAGTTTTAGAAATATTAATATTATATTGAGATAAAGTATAAATAAAGATAAAAAGACTAAATTAATATTATTAGTATTGTATGAAATAAAGGTAATGACATTTGTGTAATATATTGTAAATTGAAAGGGTATTTGTAATGTTAGGTAGATAGTACAATTACTAAAAAAAAATAAAAAATAAAAATTGATACTCATGTGACGGATCAAAATGAAAAAAATGAATAGATTGTCAAGTGACTGAATATGATTTTAAATTGAATATTTTGACTTTTCTATTTTGTAAGGAATTTTTTTTAATTACTTTTATAAAAAATATTTTTTATTGTTTATTATTACTTCCTCTGTTCACTTACAATGTTTACATTTAATTTTGGCTCGATGTTTAAAAAATAATAATATTTTAATTATAATGAGTAGTTAAAAATAGTGTAATGATATTTTTGCCTTTACTTTTTGCGTAAAAGTAACGATGTGATGTAAAATAAGAGTATTTGTGAAAAAAAAATAGAGTATTCAATAAAATGTTAACTTTGTAATTGAACATCCTAAAAATATCTAAATATTGTAAATGGACGAAGAAAATATTATTTTTTGAAAATCGTAATTGAAAAATAATATTATGTGAACAAAGCTTATATACTTTTAACATAGATAATTTTGTATTTGTAATAAAATAATAAATTTAAATGAAATAGATTTATACAGAAAAAGAAAATAAAAATTAAATGTTGAGACTAATCCTAAAATTTTAATTTAATACATCTCCTAAAATACAATTTTGCCGAAATATGATTTGGGGATAATATTGAAATCGGTATTAATGGTAAACACAATTATAAAAATTTCAAAAAGGATTATTAGACTGTAATAGCAAAACATATTTTCCCATTTCCCAGATTTATATTATTCCCCCCAACAATATTTAAATATTGCCACTTATGTATATAAAAAATATATATGTATATATATATATATTTGTAAAAAAGAAAACAAAAAACAAAAAACCAGAGAGTATTTCTGCCGAGATTCTCACCGCCATCTCCGCCGTACAGACACCTCCTCACCAGCTGTAGCGCTGCCGTAGTCTTTAAATCTGTCTGTCACTATTTTTTTCTTTTTCATCTTAGTTTGGCGTTACGCAGTTTTCATCAATTGTTGCCTCACGCGGAATCGCGTTCGTCTCTGCGATTGGTGTGAGCGGCAATTTTTGTTTGTGTGTTTTGGATTTGTGACGCGCGGAATTCGAGTGGATTTCTTCGCGTGTTTTGCCGAGAGATCCGAGGCTTTCTGGAGGTTTATTCCATTTCCGGTAAAGCGTGTGATCCTATGAAGTTTGAGTACTTAAATCTGCGCCGTGATTGATTGATCCAAGCCTGGGGATTATTCTGCTCTTCGTGGTGACGATTTTTGGCCTTATTATGCGTAATTACCCGACCGTTTGATCTGGAACTTATTTTATTGTATATTTTTTCTGTAATGTTCTGCATACGAATTCTGTGAATTTTATTGTTCAGAGAAGCGTGATAACTTATCAATTAGTTAATTATTATTTGGTGATAATCTGAAATTGGTGTAGCTGAGAGCTGTGTTTCTGAAAATTGAACATGGATGAGGTGAATTAGAAGTGTGAATGCAGGCATTGTTGTGGTGGATATGGAAATGGTGTTAGCAGACTGGTAGAATGGTTCTTTTTGTAATTGGCTCGTATCATTTGTTATGTTGAACTTTGAAAGTCAGTAGTACAACATGCCATGTTTCTTTCTATCATGTGTTATATATGAAGGTTTCTGTTTAGGCTATTGGTTGAACTTTTCGAATCATTAATTCCTACCACTTTCTGTGATTTTTGTCGTGTACAGATTATTTTCCAGTGAAGATTCATTGTTGATAGTACGGATGCTTCTGAATCTGCTAATTCATTGAGGATGAAAGGAGTTACGCAAGGGCTGAAGGTTACACAGGTTTCTTTCATCCTGATTGGCTTAGTGTGCGCTACTGTGCTTGCATTGACATGGTCCAAGACAACATTTCTGGCCTCTTTCATTCCTATACAGAATCGGGTGCTGCAGCTTGGTATAAGTTTGCTTCATTAACTCCATTTTGATTTTGAATCTGAAATCAGGAGATTCTCAGCCATCCAAATGAGAAACCTAGTGGGATTTTTTCTTTTATGAACTTGAAAAAAAATGTCTATTTGCATCCTAAGACATTAATCTGTTATGTGTAGCTCATTAGAACTTGACCGTAGACTGAATTGTCATGTCAATGGAAAGCATTTTTCTATCTATTGCTTTCGGAACTATATAAGTTTTTAAAATTTTTGTTTACTTATTTAGGATTGAAATACCTCAACAAACATTCTGCTCGCTCATCCATGTTGATTGTGCTTGGTTAAGCTGGGATTCGTAAAATCTGGTAGCTCATTTTGCTATCTCTTGTGCTTTCGGAACTATAGAAGTTTAAAATTTTAGTTCACTTATTTATGATTGAAATACCTCAACAAACATTCTGCTCGTTCATCCATGTTGATTGTGCTTGGAAGTTGAAACATGAGAAAAGTGTGATTTGTACTTGTAGAAGCTGGGGGAAAGGACTCCGTTCCCTGGGAATATTGAGTGAACTTGCATTTCCATGGCTGCAAAAGTGTTGTTTCTTGCACAGCAGTCACAGTATTTTGTATGATATGCTCATGCTGCCCTGATACGATACACATGTCCTGTAGAAAATAGTGATGTCGAAACTAGGGCACTGAATATTTCCAAGAAGATATTATTTCAATTCATATTTCCTATTTTATTTATGATAAAAATACACATATTTCCCATGTTAACATGTTTGTGATGCTCATATTTAGGTATGTGTAGAATGCTATAATAATTGTAAGGTCTTGCAGTTGGTACCTAATTTTAGTGATGCCGATCTTTTGTCATGCATGTAGTAGGTCCAGAAGAAATCTCTGGGAGCAATACTTCGGCGCACGCAGGATTGAAACAAGTTGAATTAGAGAGGGATTTTACAGAAAATGTGACAATTACAGGAAAGGAAGGTGGGATTTAAGATTTAATTTGGATTTCTTATTGCTTTATATCACCATATTTGAACTTGGAGCACTAAATGCAAAATTATACTATATGTCAAGATACTTTTTAATCGGTTGTATCATTCACAGGATAGATCAATCTGTATTCTTTCATGTAAAATATATACTTTCATATTTTCAATTTCTTCTATGCACATTTATGCATCACTAGGATCAACATATTTTGCTACTTTTAAAACCATTCATCGTAAGTTTCTTTACATACCGTAGTTTCTATCCATGATCTGCATTTCTTTTGGCCTGTTGAAGCCCTATATTGAGTTGGGAGAACTGATAGATCCTAGCATAACATTAAGCCTTTCATCGTTTATGGATTATTCTCAACCAATCTGTCTTAAGAAGCGCTGTATACTTATGGCCCCCTGGATTAACATTTCTTACTGTTCTTACAGTGACTGGTGTTATAGCAGAACAAGAATCATATGAACTTTCAGGAAGACAAAACAATTCAAAACAGGAAGAGATTGTACAAGAGAACGCTCCAACTGTAAAATCAGTTGTACCGAGAGATCAACCAAGAAACTTGTCAGCTACTACAAGAAATGAAGGTCATATCATACCCGAAAAGAATTATGTTTCTGCACGCTGTATATAGGATTATATCTGAATGAGCTTACATAGTCTGAACTAAATTGAATTAGTGGCATACTGTTTCCCGGATTGCTCATGACTTTGGTGTGTTATAGATTCGGTATATTGCAGACATCCAAATTATGATGATTAGAAGATAATTATTTATAGCCTAACACCTTTTCTGCTTTTCAGGTTGTAATTACGCCAAAGGCAAATGGGTAATTGATGATAACTGGCCGGTATATTCTGGGTTTGGTTGTAGCCAATGGTTGTCACCGATGTGGGCTTGTCGCTTGACACAACGTACAGACTTTGAATATGAAAAACTACGTTGGAAACCCAAAGATTGTAAAATGGAGGGATTCACGGGTTCCAAATTCCTCGAGAGGTATGTCGTATTTTTTAAACTTGAAGGTGCTATAGTCTAATATTGTTTTCCTATCTTTTGGTTGCTGTGAATTCCGACACCAAGCTGATAAGATTTGCATTAGTTTCTCGGTATAATATTTACCATTTTGGCTTTGAAACTAGTTTCGATTTTCACTTTCTTACAGAATGACGGACAAAACTTTGGCTTTTGTTGGGGATTCACTCGGCCGACAGCAATTCCAGTCCCTCATGTGCATGGTGACAGGTGGACAACATAATCCCGATGTTCTTGACGTGGGGCATGATTACGGTCTCGTTAAATCCCGGGGTTCTATCAGGCCAGATGGATGGGCTTATCGATTCCCTCAGACGAACACGACGATTCTCTACTATTGGTCGGCAAGTCTCTGTGATTTGGAGCCTATTGCTTCATCTTCCGACATCGCTATGCACCTTGATCGCCCCCCGGCATTTCTACGGCGCTTTCTTCACAAATTCGACGTTCTTGTTCTTAACACAGGCCACCATTGGAACAGGGGAAAGCTTAAGGCTAACCGGTGGGTGATGCACGTCGGGGGTGTACCCAACACTAACCGGAAGCTCGCGACGATCGGGGGTGCGAAGGATTTCACCGTCCGCAGCACCGTCAAATGGGTCGACTCGCAGCTCCCGTCGCGCCCGGGGCTGAAAGCGTTTCTACGTACCCTGGCGCCGAGGCACTTTTTCAACGGGGAGTGGAACACGGGCGGCACTTGCGACAACACAACTCCGCTGTCAGGCGGGAAGGAAGTCGCGCAAGACGAGTCGAGCGACCGTCTTGCGGCAGCGGCCGTGAACGGAACCTTCGTGAAGCTTCTAGATATTACGGCGCTCTCTCAGCTGAGAGACGAGGGCCATATTTCGCGGTACAGCATCAAGGCGACTCCCGGCGTGCAGGATTGCTTGCATTGGTGCTTACCCGGTATTCCCGATACTTGGAATGAAATTCTTTTTAATCAAATATGATTGATCTAACTCATATTTTGTTTGAGTTCTTCCCTCGCTGTTTTTGCCGGGAGGAAGAGAATCAAAATCGAAGTCGGAATCGAAATCGAAACGGAAACGCGGAAATGATGATGCAGGGTTGTTGAAGCATTGAGGCCTAACTTCTTTGTAAGGTAATATGAATGAATTTTTTTGGCCCTTAGTGTAATTTTCTGCTGCATTTCTATCCTATATTTGAATTTTAACTTTGTAATATATATATAGAGAGAGAGAGAGATAGATCGATCAATTGATTGATATATCATAGTTGTGGGAGATTGGATTCTTCTAATACAGCCCAAATTACACCACAGTAATATGATATATGTGTACTGTTACAGAGCTGATTATAATTAGTAAGTTTAGTGCTTGTAGTTGTAGCACTTATAATATATGCCTGCAATATAAACTGATAGGTATATGTTTATATAGGGCATAAATTGGTTGCAGATATGGTTAAGTTAGCATAGTACTGGTCGGATCTAACATCTTTATGTTATAAAAAATGATCAATATATATTTATAATATAATATAATTATCTTATGCTATCTTATAACATGAATATATATAAACATATCCTGATTAGGATGAGCAGAGAATCTTCAGCAGTTTATAGGGTGTGTTTGTTTGGGGATTTGGATTTTGAGTTGAGATTTTAACAGTAAAAATTTTGAATTTGAATAGTTGTATAATATGATGTAAATAGGTGTTGATGTGATGTTTTGAACTTAGAATTGATTTTTTTAGTATAATATGAAAAATACAAAATAAGTGTTTAATTTGATGTTTTTGAGATAAATAGTGTATTTGGGGAGAATCACCAAACAAACACACCCATAGGCTGGGTCTTCGACCAGGGCCATTGTACATAATTCATATTTATATATATTTTTTCTTCATATCCACATATATACAATTTGCTATTTTTATTTTTTCATATAAAATTTAAGGGAAAATCCTATTCAATATTACAATTATCAATTTTGGTCTCGTTCAAAAAAAATTATCAATTTTGGTCTCATTCAAAAAAAAATTATCAATTTTGGTCTCATTCAAATAAAAATTTATTAATTTTAGTCCCAAATTGGTTGATTGGGACTGAACACGGTCTGGCTTAAACACGGCCGTGTTGAATGACTCAAAAGGTGACTGGGCGTCGCAGGCAGCCAACACGGCCATGTTGAGATTACCCTGCACTTCTGAACACGGCCGTGTTCCAGCTCGTGTTCTGAACACTGCCGTGTTCCTGTATGAACACTGCCCATGTTCTTTTCATGTTCTCGACACGGCTATGTTCTAGGCCATGTTTCTGCCCATATTTTCAACACAGTTATGTTCTAGGCCATGTTCACGACCATATTTTCAATATAATCATATTGTAGGCCATATTTATTATTATTTTCACTTTTTGATTAAAATTATTTGATATAAATATATATATTTATAATTCAACAAAAATATTTTTTACAATTATTTCATAATACAAAGAATAATCAATTTTTAATATTTTTTAAAATATATAAAAACAATAATATATTAATATATATATATTTAATAATACTCCCTCTATCTCATTTACCATGTCCACATTGCAATTTTTGTTGTCCCACATCCCATGTCACTTTCATTTTTTTACACACAATTTTTTAATTTTATATTTTGAAATAATTGTAAAAAATATTTTTGTTGAATTATAAATATACATATTTAAATCAAATAATTTTAACCAAAAAATGAAAATAATAATAAATATGACCTACAATATGATTATATTGAAAATATGGTCGTGAAGATGACTTAGAACATGACTGTGTTGAGAACATGGACAGGAACATCGGGAACATGACCGTGTTCAGAAGTGCAGGGTAATCAACACGGCCGTGCTGACTGCCTGGGATGCCCAGTCACCTTTTGAGTCATTCAACACGGCGCACAGTCAACCAATTTGGGACTAAAATTGATAAATTTTCATTTGAGTGGGACCAAAATTGATAATTTTTTTTAATAAAACCAAAATTGATAATTATGATATTGAATGAGACCAAAAATAATTTTTACTCAAAATTTAAATATTTTCTATTAGTCCCTCAGTCAGCCTCTAAGGTTACATTTACTCTTCGCGTCATTGTACTTAATATTAAATACTTAATATTAAAAATATCTTTACATTTGCACCAAAGTATTTTTGCAATTTTTTTTTTTTAATTTTTTTAATTTGTACTATATTTTGATATAATATTTAAAATTCAAATATAATAAATGAAATCTTAGAGCTAGACGGAGATAATATAATAAAAATAATCTCTACTTTAGTGCTAAAATATTCTTGTTACTTTCTCATGAGTTATAGATATACTTCTTTTAAATAAACTTTTAATGTGAAACTTGAGTCTCTCCAATGAGCCAAGCTGAGCTAAGCTAAGCCCGGCCAGTCTTTCGACTTGGGCCAATAGCTGGTCTCTTGTTCGACAGCTGACAAAAATGGAAGCCAAGCAACTGAAGGAGGATTCGGTTTGAACCAGATTTAGCACCATAACCAAATCCTACTAGCATTTTCTCGGCCAAACTTGTCACATAGAACTTACTTGCCTGGGGTGACTTTTTCGGCTGACATGGTTTCCAGGCTACTTCATTCGATTTGTGAGAGTTTACTCAGTACATACTCGAAGAGTAGCGGCTGTAAATTTCCATCGTTGAAAGAAAGAAATTCCAGTCCTTTCAAGTAGCGGCTGTAAATTTCCATGTTGAAAAAAAGAAATTCCAATCCAAGGATCATTTTTCCAACGCAAAGCTGACAATGAAACAATAATGCTCGATAAAACCAACATTATAGTCGACAAAAGATTCAACTTGATCATAAAAATTTCAGCAACATATTTTGTAATTTATTGAACATCCTGACTATTTCTTTGCCAGGACATAAGTTCAATTTTTCTCCAAGTTCTCAAAGTAGTGATCTAATTTCCCTAGTCTTGCACAATTTTGGAAAACAAAATGGGTTTGCTCACCCAACATGTTTTGGGTGGTACGATTCCCTATCAATATTACACAAAATATAATATATACACATAACATAATATATATTTTATTCACGATTTCCTATAAATGTTACAAAAAATATAATATATACACATAACAAAATATATATAATATATATTTTATTCACTCAAAAAAAGAAAGAAAAACAATTCAACACAAAGTATTAAATACTATATCCGTTCAATTCTAAGAGTCCTCGTTGATCTTTAAATATTAATTATTATATCAAAATATAGTACAAATTAAGAAAAAATTACAAAAATACTTCGATTAGTGTACAAAAAATTATACAAATATAGGAGTATTATTTTTTATATCACCGACGCAATTTTCATACTAACATAAAGTACACATTCATGGAAAAACACAAAGTGAGCAAACCTCAGCGAGAATCAAGAAACTAAAATCAAATGCATGAGATATACATTAGTGTGTCCACTCAACAAAAGAATAAAAAAAGACAAAACTTCCCGATTAATATTATAAAAAAATACAAAAATACAATATATACATAAACCTATACAACTCATAATATATGTATTGTGACATAAATTCAATAATTTATCACAATATTATTTCTTCATATTATCGACAAACTTCCCCATACCTAACATAAGAAACACCTCAAACTAAAAGCACTATACAAACACACTTCTCTATACCTAAAATTTCACAAGAAAATCGATAGCAACTCTAATGGATGATATCGGTCATTCTTCAAAGATGTAATGCAATGATAGAACAACAGAAAAGCATTGATTCGACTCACCTGAAAACACTATTCCGACTTCCACCATTTTGCGCTGCATAGTGTAGGACTGACTGCTGAAGCTGAATCGAGTGTAGACAGTGCTTCTTGGAGCGAAGAAAATCACATACAACGAGAACGATCAAGCCTGTTTCCGAAGAAAGAGGAATTCAAACTTCAGAAATACATGTGTATTAAACACCTAATAATGGTATTATACTTCAGAATAGAGTATTTAAAGCTCTCTACAAAAATGATAAAATTAATCCAATTTTGGAGAAAAAGACTGCACATACACACCTTTAGGTATCACCTGCACATTCGAGAGATTGTTGAAGAATCAGGACCCTTTTGCGCTACAGTAACACGTTAAACATACTGTTAAAATAAAAGCAAATATATATATATATATACACACATACACAGATATATGTATTCCGAGCTTATAAGGCACACAGAGAAGCATTGGAAGGAAATGTCGATGACTAACTTCTGGAATCATATATCTATGCACGAGGAACCATAGCCACGGCCCATGTGTATTTTTGTAGTTCGAATGTTCCTCAATCCCCTATAGATTCTCTTTCTGCACGATCCTAGAATACAGAATCGAGCCATTGCAGGATCTATAGCCTGGACAAACATGGGGACAAAAAAGAAAGAAAGAGAACAAATAAAATAAAAATCCACAGAATAGACAGGTCATAAAGAGATCGAAGCACCATATTCAAATATAAAGCATAATATCACAAGTGCAACATATAGAATTTTATGCTGAGAGGAAGAATAACAAGGAAAATAAAGTCCAATGCAATATTACCCCCTTGGTCACAAATCGAACTATCAGCATCAGATCATGAAGCTTAACCAACCAGTCTGTCATTATTCATCCAACAGACAGACATTTTTTGCCATGTAACTAAATATTTCACTTTGCCGTCTCCTGATTCTTTTTACCTCCATTTTTACTTCACCTAAGGCGAAGAGGAAAAGACAATTAATATTCCTTAATGACTGTTTGGTTTTTCCTTTTTTCTTTTTCATTGTGACCAAAGTTGCACCAATTACACACGTTCGGTTGGGGTTTTTTGTGAAGATTTTCTACTATTCATTACTCCACCCCCCCTCCCTCCACAAAAATCAAATCAAATTCTTATTATTTTAAAAACAACAAATCAATATCTATTTATATCAAGTCAATCAACTGTTCAAATTCAAAATTTTTACTGTTTAAAACCCAAACCCAATGCCTAAACGATCAAATAAACACAAATTAAAAGAGCATATGCTAGAAAAAGAAATCTATTACTCACTTACCATAACAACTAACAAGTTAATTCTATAAGATATTAGTTAACTATGAATCAGCTCAAAGTCGGTTATTAAATTCTTCAAACAAACACAATGCAATTATCATAATACTTGTGGTAGAGATAGATATAAAGAAGCAAACACAGAACTAACTCAACTCGATCTACAATTTCATTTCAATCAAATATACAACTATTAAATAATCACGAGCACAAACACAATTAAATAACACAAAATTATAACGAGTCTTACAATTTACTCGCTCACCAGACTTGAAAGGCAGAGCAGCTCAGGGCATTATTTTTGTACGCTTCCAGCATAGGAGCATCGACTTTTCATTTATTTAAAGTAGTCTTATTGTGGCTTCAGTTACCTCAAACCCTTTCTTAAGCATCTCATCCCTCCATTTTCTACACTCCTCAAACCGTCCTCCTTTGGCTAAAGTATGGACAATTATATCGTAAGTCCATCTGTTTGGTTCATAGCCTTTTTCAAGCGATTTATTGTAATATTCTAATGCATTGTCGATTCCATACATGCTCATTCTTCTCAACAGGATATTGATGGTGTAAGTGTCTATGAGGAAGCATTCGCCAATCAATTGTTCCAACTCCTCTGTGTCAACACCTCTAATAGCACCGGAAAATACACCAACCATGTGACCCAACATCCAACATGCCGGAGTTAGGTGTTCTCTGCGACTTAAATAAGCCCAAGTATAATATAATTCCCTGCTCTTCAAGGCATTTAACAGAAAAACATTCCCAATAAAGGAAGAAATCGGACGGCCCATTCGAGTCATTTCATTGACATACTCTATAGCTTTTTCATAATGCTTTATATCACAGTATGCCTTCACAAGTGCCTCGTAGCATTCGACTCTTGGTTTTAACAGTTTTGCCTTCATAGAATCCATCACCTGTGATGCGTGGTCAGGTTTCCCGATCCTACAAAGACCAACAACAATAGCCCGCCACAATTTCTTATTATTCCATTTAGTGGACATCTCACTGAATATATGCAAAGCACTGCTGATTCGGCCAGTGTTTAGATGACTGAAAAACAGTAGAATGTGAGATCTTAATCCCGGTTCCACACCACTTCTTTTCATCATTTCAAATACATGCCCGGCTAGTTCAGGATTACCCGCATAGCCAGCCCCATCAATGAAGAAATTGTAAATGACAGAGGGGGTCAGCTGTTGGCGAGCAAGTAGCATCTCAAGGAGTTGCAGAAATTTATCCTCGGGATTATCCATTCTCAATAAGCAGGCTAATGTCTTTCTAAACAGCAAGCGCTTTGGCATATAACCATTCTCTATCATGTCTACGAGTATTCTTACAGCAATATCACCTTTTCCTAACTCAATAGATCCTTTTACCAGTTCGTTGCGAGTACCCTGCCCAAATTCCTTTTTTGTCTGCTTAAGCATGTCGTAGATCATGTACCCTTCTTCAACTCTCCTCGCCTTACAGAGAGCTAACACAAACTTGTCATACGCCATCTTATTGGGCATGATATTCTGATCTATTACAAAAGAAACCAAATCCTTCATCTCATCAAGCCTTCCTTCCCTGCATAGAGCATCGGCAACAATCAAGAGTGTCTTCGGTCCAGGTATATAACCATGTTCAATCGAACTCCTCATTACATTATAAGCTTCATCGACACGAACACCCCCAACAAGACTATTTATAAGATAATTATACGCCATATAATTAATAGAAAGGCCAAACTCAGATCTTGAGTCAAACAACTCCAAAGCAATGTGCATTTTTCCCACCTTACATAAAAGGCACAATATCGAATTCATAGTAACGTTATCTGGTACTATTCCTCTTTCTTTCATGTCCGCCAACAAATCAAACACATCCTCGATCCTATTCTGCCTCAAAAGCTTTCCAATCAACATGTTATAACGAAAGACCTCGGGAACATACCCTTCTATCCCCTGCTTATCCTTCAAAAACTCAAGAGCTGCATCGAGCTTCCCAGCAACAACAAGGTGCCTAATCCATACACCGTAGGCATGCTCTGTCGGCACCAAACCATTACTTCGTAACTCCTCGATAAGCATTCCAGCTCTCTCGAACTGATTTTGCTTACACAAGGCGTCGACATACGTACCCACGGCAATTCCATTTATTTGTCCATTTCCATCCTGAGCAAGATTGTGCAAATACTCAGACGCCCTCTCTAACTTATTCTGTTTACAAAAACTCTTCATCATTATCGAATGTGTAATATCATTCTGGAACCCCCTGTTTCGAATTTCATTTGCCACCATCTCCACCACATCAAAATAGCCATGCTCAACCAGTGAATTCATAAGCACATGATATGAAAACATGTCCAAATCCACACCAAGGAATCGCATTCTACCAAACATTAGAAGTGCAGTCTCACATTTTCCAGCTATAGCATAACCAATTACTAAGATGTTGTAATACCTGATCTTACGAGCGTAATTCTGCTTCACAAAGACTTCTAAAAAATCTAACATTAAGCTCATTAGCTTCGCCTTGGATAGGATCCGAAACATGGCATCGAAAGAGGCTCTAGTGTGGTGAAACCCTGGCTGCCTGCCCGCCCAATCGAAGAATTTCAAGCAAGAAAGAACGTCTTTCGGATCGTACCTCAATACATCGAGGACTAGGGATTCGTCGAGGTAGAGATTGAGTGAGGAAAGGGAGGAATCCATCGAAGCCTCCTCTTGTGTGCGGAGTATTTCGTAGATACGGTCGAATAGGGGAATCTTCCGAGTCATGAACCATTCGCGAAAACAATTCACAATCTCACTCCGGCGTATCTCCGATTGAGATCCACTCAAATCCGTCGTTGAGAGAGCGTAGGGTTGGATCGAACAGTAGGAGGAGGAAGAGGACGAGGAGGCGATGAGGAGGTGCGACACAGCGGCATTGAAGGCCGAAGGAGAGAAGAGAAAGGCACGCGTCTGCCGGGCGCATCTGAGCGTTAGCATGATTTGTACCTCGGAATCCGGTCGGAGGTTATAGGGAGGCCGTGGACTGATCGGCGGTGGAGTAAGGGAGGCTCCACGGCGGCGATGGAGGATAAGTATTTAGGCAGGGTTTAGACTTAAGACTGCACTGCAAATCGGTACCGCACATACAGTATTGTGTGTCATTTTTTATTTTTATCTATATATATATTTTAATAAAATTTATTAAATTAAAATATATTTAACAAAAAATTAATTTAATTAAGTACATAATACTCCCTCTGTTCCATTTATTTTTTTGCACGGAGTTATCTAAATATTAGTATTGTACTGTAATAATATTTGTAATGTTAAAATAAATAATAGAATTATTAAAAACAAAATGAATATGATGAATCAAAATAGAAAAATAGTTGACTGTTAACGAACCGAGAGGGACAATATAACATGTCCACTCAAAACTTTTCAAAAAATACATATTTTTATCAATATTTAAAATTACATATTTAGTTTATATTAATTATAAATAAATAAACATATTTCTTTTTTATTTACTTGTACACATACTTTAAGAAATAATAATATTTTAATTATAATTGGTATCTTAATGAATTTTTGCATGATGTGATGTAAAGTTAAGATATTTGTGAAAAAAAGTGAAATATTTAATGAAATATTTACTTTAGAAATATGTATATTTCTAGGTGGACGGAAAAGAGTAATATTTATGTCATATAATACATATTCTATATTTTTTAATTATATATATTGAATTTATTTTAAAATTATTAATATTATTAATTACATAACAAAATAAAAAAAATATATTATAAACTATTATTAACTAATTAAACAGTATGTGTAAATTAATTATATGTATTTGTAATATATATTTATAATTAAAATACAAATTAAAGATAATTTTGTCGTTAATTTATAATTATTTTTATTAAAATAAAAAATAAATATTTTTAGCGGATATATGTTTGATTCTTTTGTTAAACAATAGAATATACGCTTCTTTCGTCGCTCATTCGTCCTAAAACAAAACAAAATTATTATTTTTTTATTTGTTAATTGAACTATCATATTATATCTTTACAATTTACGACATATTATTATACAATAATATTATATTTTATCTATTTTTATCTATTTGTATTAAATACAATATAATATTAATATTTAAAAGCTTACATGAAAACAAAAAAAATAAATTTAAAAGCTTACATGCAAAAGAAAAACCAAATGTTCACCTATGTAAAAAGAAATATTGATAAACAAACTTAGAAATTTATATAAAATAATTGAGATGAACAAAATTGGAATCACTCAATCAAGCATAGGACTAACCTGAGCGTCAGACTTATTTAGCTTTTGCTGTCTTATACTTGAGGTGTCCTTTATCGAATGCTTAGTTCATCTTTCCTTGACTCGATCTTCTTCCTCTTTCGATCATCAAACACGTCTATATGTGTTGGAAGTTCTCCTGAATCTTTGTCATGCCTTCGTGCACAGGTTCGATCGCCTGGTTAATTGTCAGCACCACGTCGTTCACCACCTGCCGATCGATCAGTGAGTTAGACACCATAAATAAAATTTTAAAAAAAAATAGATATTTGATTTAATATTTTGTGAGACTAGATAACTTTTTGGCCGCCCTCGACAACAATGTCATGAACGCTTTCTTTAATGCTCGTCCCGGGAGATTCCACTTCAGTTTTCTGCTTTTCCACATCTGCTGGCGAATCCTCGCCGCCTCCTTTTATGTCGAGCGCAGCAGTTGTCGCCGAGGCTGAAAAATGCTCGTAGCCGGAGACATGGACGTAGTGATAAGGCTTGGCAGAGAATACAAAAATGTGAGCAACAGCTGCTATAGCCATCTGTTCAAATGTAAAACAGATCATTTAAAAATGGCGTCGAATTTGAATTTGAATTTGAATTTGAATGATACCTCCGAACGCATACCTCGATGCAGATGAGAAAATCCTGAAGTCCAGTTTGAAGTTTGTCCTGTTTAGGAAGAACGCCGAAAGTGCATAGCAAGACAATGACAACACCTTGCCACCATGTCGCGAATACAATGGCTTTAAAGCTGATAAATTTAGCGAGTGGTTTGATCGGTTCAAGCCTGTCGTGAATTACGTTGTAGAACCTAATGAGGCAATACAACGCCCACATTTGGCTGAAATTCAAAGCTACCGTTATGTACGGGTACCTGAAGTATAAACAAAAGCTCGATTTAGGCAACCTTAAAACCAGACATGAAAAAAAAGGCGCGAGCCTCAAAGATTAAGGACACATGCATATATACATACCCATAGTACCATTTGAACTCCCTGTCACCGTACACTCCACATAGCTCGAGGATGAGCGCTAAGAATGCGCAGAAAGTCTTGAGAATCATCTACGAGCAAAACTCAGGAGAGGTGTCAAGGATGACCAAGAAAGGCGAAAACAGAAATGCATTACAACAAGTACTGAGGTTTTACATATTGCACGAGACCAAATTTTATTATTGCGAATAATTCTTTTCCAAGAACAGACGGCCTGAAGATGAAGTTGCGAAAAGTTTTATGTCGTAATTTAGGATTCGATTTCCCTTCTAGCAGTGGCTTGCTACCTTGTCCTCTAGCCTGGTCTTCAAGAAAATTTATGGCTTCTGTTTCACCACCTGTCAAATTGTATCCTTGTAACTGAACTTAATCTAAATCCCGATATCTTGCATTTTTTTCTGTTGCTAAATATAACAGCATAGCAACTCGGAGCATAAATCGAGAGAATGAGTTCTAAAACATTTAAGTTACAGTGGCCTCACCAAGACAAGCAATCAAATAGCTCCCAAATGAATAGAGAGCAAATGCTTCATAGCAACTCCTCAATATGCCACAAGCAACGGATAGCTTTGCATCCCACAAGGATATAATCTGCAAAAGATCGGAAATGGATCAAATTAACACGTAAACTCGAGAACTGTGACAAGATGAAATCTATCATTCTTTGTTTTCAATTTTCCAGCATATAGAAGCTCAGCATTCAGTGGTTTTATTATAAAAGTATTCACTTTTGAATACTATGAACATATATTTCTATACAAGACTTTTTGGCTAGGATTCTAACAAAAAACACTTATGCATATCGAAGAATTCCATGTAATTAGTATAGTGTTAGATGATAAAAACTGCATCTGAACTGAGCTTCCTGAGGGAAATTGTGACTAGTTTATGCCGTGACGTTTTGAATTGCAGAAACAATGTGTACCGATCTAAATTGCTCATGAACTGTAAGATTCTTACCGATTCAGTAACATAGACAGGAACCATAAAAATAACAGCAACAATCCATTTTTGCTCCTGTTGTAAGAGTAATCAAAGATGGTCAGTTTACATTGCACTACATACATGTATTGCTCCTCACTCAACACTAAATATGAGTACAAAACACATCAATCTTCATCAATGAAAAAGTGAAATCAATCCTCAATTATAAAAGAGGATTAAACCATATATCCAGGTGTATCCCCATAATAATAAAACCTGAAAGGACAAGCCTCAACATATTTGAGTGGAGTTGAACTATTACAAGAAACACGATTTCAAGGAACTTACCGAAGGTTTAGTGTAGAAGCTGAGATGTTGGAAAGTAAGGAGGAGAGAAAGGAATAATGCTACAAAAACAAAGCACCCTGCAATGAGAATGGCTGGCAGATGAAGGTATTTGTATATGTGGCGATGCATAAGCAACTCTGTTATCGCCATCAACTATCATGCTCTAGGAAGTTCCTCGACTACGTTCAGGTCAAATGAGGGATCTAATCTGCCATTATAGAAAGCAAAGAACAAATAGTACAAAAAGTGATCAAAGCACCCAATTAAATGTAATTGTGTAAATGGCATTAAGAAAGATTAGGCCCCATTAACACAATTTATATAGAGCTTCAAGTTTAATACATCCAATTAGAGAAGGGATATCATTTGTACTTCTCCGACACATATATGCAAACAAACACATATATGAGTCTTTACTTATACCTACAACTGTTCTTTTCAGAAACAAAAAAAATCAAATGTTGTATAGATTTGGAAGATTTCAAGTCCAACAGATTATTGTAGTCATCGGCTATGTCCATGTCCATCCAAACTGTAAGTTTCTTCATTTATTTGCTTTTATTTCAAAAGTTCCACATGAAATTTCAGTATTCAAATTTAACAATGTAAACATATGAATCGGAATCCCAACTATAAACATTTCACTCAAAATCTGGAAATTGAGGTTATCGATAAAGAATAAGTCTACACAGAAATGAAATTCCACAATAATATTGCTCTAATTTAGGCATTAAAAAAACAAAAAGGATTTTCTCCTATTTCATAAAAGCCAATTCTCTAGGGATTCCGCGATTAACTTCTGGATTTCTCGTACTCCCCAACGCCAAATCTTCCACACATATTACTGAATGCGAGAAATTGAAGAGAACACACAACTATTTCCGCGCACACGCAATTTTGAAACTTATGCCTCATCAGAAAACGGTGAAAAAAAACGAAGAACGTACACAAATAATCTGTAAACCAAACGACGATCCAAAAGTTCGATACACAAACTGCATTTTTTATAACGAAAGCGGAATTGATCAACAGTTGCAGACACGTACTTTGGACTTGCAAGAATTCCACGAATCTGCCGGTGGAAACTGGTAACAATTTTGTGCGACGAATCAACGAAATGGATTTTGAGTAACTGTAGAAGGGCATAGTTATATGCATGCAGACTTGCACGATAAAAAGGCAGAACACGTGACATCCGACGTGGAAATCTTTAGAATTTAAGCTGCAATTTTAAAAAAAAATTAAACAACTATTTCCATCTTAATTGACCTTTAAAAAAACAAAAAAAATAAAAATGTGTTTGCGTATGTACTCACTCCGTTCCCACTTGAAAGGGGTGTTGTGGTTTTATAGATAATAATATTTTATTTATGGGTAAAATTGTGTAACAAATTTTACAATTTTTGCTATGTAAAAGGTAATTTATGTGTGTTTAGTATGTTTGTAATTTAAAGAAAAGTTAAAAGATATTTTAATATTAGTATATGATTAAAAAAAAAATAATATTTTAGAGTGAGACATAAGTTGTAAAATTTTATTTTGAATTGAGACGGAATGAATATTTTTTAAAATTGAAAATCATATATTCAGAGTTTGTTTGTTTGTTTTGTTTATTTTGATTTGAAGGAAAATATATCAATTTTTTTAGAATAATGTATTGATTTTTTTTAATAAAAAAAACACACTCTAAATTCAAATTAGATTTCGAGTTCAATGGTACCTTTTAAGGCTTAAATAAATATTAAAAAAAAAAAAAAAAGGAGAATAACTATAACGATTGAACTTTCCTTTGCATTGCATGCTAAAAGTTGAATGTTTGATTTCCTTGAAGTGTATAACTAGGTGTGTAAGTGCAAAAAAAAAACATAAAATGAAAGGGTTTTATTAGATCGAATTCAACACTTTGATTTTAATTATTTTACAATGCAACTATATACTATATACGAGAAATTGTGTCAAAACTAATATTTAAACAAAAAAATAAATAAAATCGAAACTCCAATAGACAAAATAAAGTAGAAAGCACAAGGCTTGTCTTGTACACAGGACTCGCCTAATATGACTTATTTTACTAGCAATTAAAAATTTCTCCAATATATACACTCGAAGAGTAACTAACAGCTGCAGATTCACACATTCTTTACTCATTAAACACAAAAGAATCTGTTCAATGATAATCTATCATCCTCACCAAACTTATCCCTATTTTTGATCCAATTATGGAGGAGTGGTTCAAACCAGTCATGCCTAAAACTTGCATCTCCATTTCCATGTCTTTGCTTTTCCATCCAATGAATGTACGAATGTCCTTCTGCATTAACAATTTCGGACTGCGGCCTTAAAAACCACAAACAAATCCTCGAAATGAAACAAACATCCGTCGACATTCTTGATTGCCATTGCCAGCCACTGTTAGGCAGGCCTCATCACCGTCATGTCACACAGCCTGTTTTCGAGCTGCTAGAGCCTGTTAGACTGGGAGCCAATGTTATTTATAACTGATAGAACTTTTTTCATTAGTGTAGTCGAGGGATTCGGAGATATTGAAGTTTTAAGAAGATGAAGGTATGGATTGATATATAGCAGGTAAGATTTGATTGTATTGTTTCTTACTGACCTTTTGTTCGGGGGTTTGGTGATTCAGATCTTTAGTCGGATCAAAAGCAGGATTCTTCACGGAAAGGATAATCCAATCAGGCCGGAGCCGGTGGGAATGGCGCGCGATTCCCTGGAAAACAGTGGTTCAGAAGAATTTGGAGAAGGCAACAAAGAGCTGAAGATAATATTAGATGGCTATAAGCATGTCCCTCTCGATTCGACCATTTCCAGGGAATCGAAAAAAAAGCAGTATATGTCATTGATGGAGAAGCTCTTGGACACCTTACCTGAGGAGGAAATGATCAAGATTAAGTATGTAATACAAGAGTCAGAAAATAAAGCCGATGACTCAACAATGGAGAAGGTTCGTTCTCGCTTTCTAACACAGTTTTACAAACTCATTACCTCAAATGTCGCCATAATTCCAAATTCTCCGACAGATATCGAGGTCTATGCTTTGCAAGAAGAAACATTGCTACACACAGAAGTACCTATATTCCGAAACTGAGGAAAGGGAGGCCAGGCGCGAGAATTGGATCAAAACAGACTCAGAATGTAAGTAAACAACATAACCCCTAAAAACTATTCTGCAGATCATTTGTAAGTTTACAATTTTCTTTAATTACAGATATTGTTTTAGAGCTGTGAATCGAATGCTCTATACATCCCAGAGTCAAGGCAGGTATCCACTAAAAGCTTTCGAGAGTTCTATAACAATTTTCATCTCCTGAGGAAATAACAGTATCCTCAGATCATTGGTTTACATTGTATGGTTCGTAAGAAACTCAACCAAGAACAAATTGTACGAAGAAAATATGTAACACAGCCTGAAAAGGCTTTAAAGGCCAACAGAACAATATGAAGAGCATCGATCAAGCAGGGATAATATTATAGTCTGAATCTTCTGTACATTTCGATAATTACATATATATGAGGAATCTAACAACTAGCGATTTATGTATCCAACAAGCAGAAAAAAAGTGCACACATAAAGACTAATAATTGTAGTACAACTCAGGAACTATAAAACATCAGTTGCTACGATTTCCACATACAAAATGAACAATGCAAGCATTTTAGTCAGGGAAGGTGAGCATGGAGATGAGAGGTGCGTACTTGGGAAAACGTGAGATTAGCTCAGTACGAGCTGCCATCTCAAAGTCATCGAACTGGAATGCAGGGGCGCAAGTGCATCCAACAAGAGAGAAGTGCTCTTCAGGATTCCTTGAAGCTGTTTTAACAGGTGTAAGTTCAGATGATACTACGAAGTCCTTAGTGGGGAATGCGCCAAACCAAACATTTGGCGGCACTATATGCTGCATTACTTGATCATCAGCAAGAAGATCCGGTCCAAGGCATGTGAATTCAATGCTCCCGTCATCGTCATGTAGCTCCACCACCTTCATTGGATAATAAAAATCAGCATCAAACAAAATTTACAATAAAATACATAAGAAAAATATATAGAATCATTCAATCCAATAAACTGTAAAAAAATAATCAAAACTTAATAAAATAAAAAATCTGATAAATAATTTTTTCCATCATGTTTCATTTTCATCAGTTTCTTCTATTGTACGGGTGTCACCTCGTACAATATTTTATCCCTCTATTGAGCTACTCAGCTAAAAATAGCTATATTATAATAGTATAAAATCTATATTTGCCAAATAACAAATATACTATTATGTTGTAAGATTTAAACCTATTTATAATATATATTATTCAATTTAAAAGGTGTTCTGCTATGCTCCGCAAAAGCCGTTAATGTGTAAGAGAAACATCGCAGAGCGGCGGTAGCGGCATACTGCTGCTCTGTTCCACTACACCACTATTTGCATACTATTGACAACTATGCTTCACACATTGAACAATTGCAGAATAAATCATAAAGTAATCCAATTCTAAGGAGATCCATAAAAACAACAAACAAATCTCAAAATTATATACCTTAAACAAACAGGGAAGAAGAATGTAGATTTAATGGTAGAATACGACAATGAACAGACACATGGAACCCCTGAAACTCCCTTGGAGAGCAAGAACCAAGTATTACAATTTCTAAGATGATTGCAAAGATAAGAATGCTTTAAAGCCCTTCCTCGATGGCACTCCTCAGATCATACCCTTTTATATAAAGTTTTACTCATTTATAAAAACATTCCAAACAAAAAATAAAGAGAGAATTGACAAAAAGTTATTTAAAGTAAAAAAAAAAAGTGATCCCATTGAGAAAGAAATTAATAAATTTTAGTTATATTGAAAAAAAGTCATCAATATTGGTCCAAATATAAACAATTGAGTAAAATGTTTTTCAAGTCACTTAAGGAACCCTTTTATCATTTCAGGATCACAAGTGGACTCTTTTAGAAATATTCCTGCAAATTCAAATTTTTGGCAAAAATTAGTCCTTCGGTATTGGAATTGCATGCTTGGCACCCTCGTGCAACTATGGTACCAGATGATTATTTGTGCAAAAAAATTTAAGTTGGGAGATTATTTTATACAAGGCACACTTATGGTCCTAAAATGATAAAACGAACATGAAAAGTTAAAAAGTTAGTTTACCTTAAACAATTTTATTCAGTTTTGGTTTAGCCATTTTTAAACACAAGAGAGAATTAAAAAAACACGCCATTAAAGAACACGCTCTTGTAACCGTGTTTAAATGCGGCAGAATATTAAAAACACGATCAAACACACCTTACAAAACAGGTGTTTCATATGCCCTATTTTGTCGTGTCTCAATTGAAACACGGCCGTGTACAGCCTAAAAATAGGACATATTTCATCTAACATAGCCGTGCATGAATACAGCCATTTTCAGTTTTTTTGGCACGCACATCCATCTATGTACATAAACACGTCTGGTGTTCAAACACAGCCGTGTACTAGTTGGAACACAGGCATGTTTGTTGTGACATTTCGTTGCTGACGACTTAAACACGTCTAAAAAATTACTCTAAAATAATAAAATAAATAAGACCAAGGGAGTATTACTTTTTACAAATTGCTGAAATAGAGAGGGCAGACAGAAAGTTAACATGATCTTTGGCCAATCTCCGTAGCATTGAAATGTAATGTTCAGGATTACAGGATCCTGCTCTTTTCTAGATTCAAGAAGGTATATCAAACTTTAAGGAAGGATACAAACCAGCTGATTTGGGACTGAACAAAGCTCGTCATATTGGCCCAAAAACAAACAAAGGGTCTAAATACATATTCTCTCTTGTAAAACATTGAATCAAATAATTAACTTTTTACTATCTTTCAAATTTTCAAAAACTCCAAAAATCAGTGTCTAAACGGAGAGAATGATGTGTTGATCATTCCATAATCCAGCAATATTTGGATTCAAATACAAATTTCGAAAAAGTGTCCTAAAAACGATAATTTATCCAAAAATTCCCCAAAATTACTTGTAAGCAACGGACACACTAAATTTTTATCACCCAAAATTTGGCAAAACGTAAGCATTAAGATATGATACCGTTATAGGCTCCCCGAAGTAAAAATGCCAGACTTCGGCACACGGGATTCGATGGAGGTGGGAAAATCTTCCAGAAGGCAGCAAGTAATAGATGCACGTACTGACGGGCCGATCCACCTTATCTGCATCAAAGCTGAATACTCAGCAGAATTTAGAAACTGTTATTGCGGCATTTCTTCGAACACCGTTAGGGTTCAATCTTATACCACAATCCGATAATTGTTAAGGATCAACAGACAACAGGTTTATTATGCCTACCAATAATGATCAGAGAAAAGATGTAGTTGAAGAAGATGAAGGACAAACAAGGCTTACACTGCGCAGGGAGATGCGTTTTGGAGAGAATAATCGAAGTGTCTCTGAAAGTTTCCGAGTAAAGTCCTCCTTCCGGATTCGGCTTCAGATTCAACTTTGCTATGATCGCCGACTTCGTAACTGTTGTCGAAGCCATGTCTTCGTGTATTGAAGCTCGATCGAGGGTCCAAGCTGCAGTGCTTTTGACAGGTTTCGGCAAAGTAATTTGACCGCAAAGTTTTTGCAGAAATGCCACGACAGTACAATTCTACTGATGTATTAATAACCGATCCATTACCCTTACAAAATTTCAAGTTTCCATTGTCAATCCCCGTTTGTGCTTGGAGAAAAATGTCATTGAGCTCTAGCAGCATCCCGATTGGGGAATGGCAGACTGGTGCTAACGATGGACCGGATACGAATTGAATTGAAAAATATTGCAGAAGAGGAAATTAGGTGTGTTTGTTTGAAGGATTTTGGAGAATTTTCACTATTCATTCAATTTTTTCCCCCCAAAAATATCAAATCAAACACCTATTTTTCATTTTTTATATTATACTAAAAATCAATTTTACATTCAAAACATCACATCAAACCCTATTTATATCACATCATACAACTATTCAAATTCAAAATTTTTACTATTCAAATTTCAATCCAAAATCCAAACCCCTAAACCCAAACCCCCAAACAAACACACCCTAAGTAGATAAAAAGGTAAATGAAAAGTAAGAAGTTGAGTTGAAAAATAAAAATGAAAAGTCCGAAAAAAAAATTACAATATGAATTTAAGAATTTAAACTCATAAACATAAATAAAATATAAAAATTACTTCTTTCGTCCCTTAACAAAATATTCATTTTTCATTTTAATCTGTCTCATAGCAAAGTATTCATTTTTTTTTAATAACTGTACTATCTACTTAACATTACAGATACCTTTACAACTTAAAATATATTACACAAATATCATTATATTTATATCACACCAATAAGTTATTTTAGTCATTTTTATTTTATTCCTACTATATTTCAATATAATACTAATATTTCTAAAACTACATGAAAAAACAAATGAATACCTAATTATGACTTTTGATTCACTTATTTATTATTTTAGTATAGTAATCGGAGATTTTCATTAAATAGTCTTATAAGTGAAAAATTTTCGCGTTTAGTATGTGATGCTTATGTGGCACTTATGTAGCATGTTGGCGGACATTTCATCAGATGAGTGTCACCTGAATAATTTTTTATTTTTTATTTGTAATTTTGGTATTAACATGTCAAAATAAAAAAATGAATACTTCTTTTATTGGAATAAACAGAAATGATAAAAAAATACTTTAAGTTGGATTAATATTGGCCAGTGAAAATATGTAAGATCGCTATGATATTTTTGTCATTTATATTTATGCATAAACTAATTATACATGTAATAATATATTTGTAATTTATATAAAAATAAAGAATACTTTATTATTAGAATAGAATTATTTTTATTATACTCCCTCCGTCCAAGCTAAAAGTATACAATTACTTTTGGCGCGGAGATCAAGGAATAATAGTATTTTAATTATAGGGATAGACAAAAGTAGTAAAATGACATTTTTGCCCTTACTTTTTTTGGTATAAAAGTAATGATGTGATGTAAAGTAGGGGTATTTGTGAAAAAATTGGATATTTAATGAAATGATTACTTTGTAATTGGACGTCCCAAAATAGAAATGTGTATACTTTCTGACTGGACGGAGGGAGTATTAGAAAAGAAATACTCCCTCCGTCTCAAACATCATGCAATATTTTTGTTTGACACGAGAATTTAGGTGGAGAGTATTTAATATAATAATTTGAGATAATTTGGATATTAAGTGATGCGATTTGAGAGAGAAATTATTATTTATTTTTTTATTTGACTGTGATGGGATAAAGTAAAATATATATTAATATATGTATATAAATATTATTAATTATTTTTAAATTAAAAAATATTGCGAGTTGGGAAAAAAAAACTGTTGTAAGATATTTAGGACGGAAGAAGTACTTTGTAACGGATAAGTAAAAATTTTAAAAATATTGAAACTGAAATAAAAAAATATATGTGAATTGATATTTTAGAAGAAATTGAATAGTGGGAAAATCATATAAAATGTTGTATAAAGAAGATTTTTTTAAAAAAAAATTAATTAACTAAAAGGATTAAAACCACAATAAACATAGGCTTAAGTTAGGTACTTAAGAAACGAATACAAATCACAATAGCAAATAGTAATGACTTAAACTAAGTCAATGTTTGGACTAGTCACTAGAGCACGAGCCGACTATAGAAATGGTAAAACCTAATAACTAATTAATTATATTGCAATATAACCACGTGTTTTTTGTGTTTCAATTTTTAAAATGATATAGTGACTGATTGATTGACTTGATATTCGATTTGATCCGACGGTTCCCAACACAGTAGTGGCAAAGATGTAAATAGTGTTAGAACGAAGGGCCTTTTCGATGTACGAAAGCTGCACGAACTTCGATACCGCTTTCTTTACTATTCACGAAACAATAAACGTTGGTTTTCTAAATATATAAAATATTAAAATAATAATAAAAAAAATGATGAAGAATATTCATGAGTGGTGCTGATTAGGATCTGTTTGGAAGGTGCAAAATTACAGCTAGTCTGAACTGTCGGCTATGGGGACCCGCAGCTTTTAAAATTCAAAATCCATGTGTTGCTCGTGCTCTTTATTGTGACATCCAAACAGGGCCTAACTCGTCGTATGTATATATATATATATCTTTATATGTGTGTATGGCAATGCTCATTTCATTCATAATTGCTTTCCGTTTAGTTCCAACTGGTCAATTGTGGAGGCGATTGTTGTTCTCGCCGGAGAAGAGATGGATTCGACGGGAAAAGCTTTTTCCGGACGGAGATCTAATAACTTCTCGCAGACGTGTAGTCTTCTGAGTCAGTACTTGAAGGAGAGAGGCAGTTTCGGTGACGTCACACTTGGCTTGAATCCGAGCTTGGCGACGGATGAACGCAGAGGTATGAATGTGTGGTTTGGAAGATTTTGATTCGATGTAGGCTGCATGACTGCATCGTGTAGCTTGAATTTGTGATTTATTTATTTATTTTTGCTCGATTTTGAACAGAAACTATGGAATTGTTGCCGAAGCTTGAGAAATCGAACCGAACAGGTGCTGGAGAACTGAGGTGAGCTGCGTTTCTGTGTCTAATATTCGATTGGTGATTTTGTCGAATTCGTTAGGTTAATTGGTGAGTAATTTGTGATTTCGTAGTGGATCGGCGGAGATCGGTCAGATGATCATATTTTACGGCGGTCAGGTGATGGTATACGACGAGTTTCCGGCGGAGAAGGTGGAGGAAGTCATGATTCTGGCCAGGAATTCCAGCGCCGCCTTTGCTCCGCCGAGTCCGGCGGAATCCGCCACCAGCACTCCTCGCCTCCACCATTCCGATATTCTGGCTTCCGGTAAGCAATTTTTTTATCAAATCTCCATTGTAGATCGAGATTTAAATGCTTGAGATTCACATCAACGTTGGATTTCTGTATACCTAAAAGCTTATTTTGGATTTCAGATTTACCGATCACGAGGAAGAGGTCGCTGGCTCGTTTCTTGGAGAAGAGGAAAGATAGAATCGCGGCTAACGCGCCGTACGAGGCGAGCAAGCCGGCTCGGCGCGAGCCGTGGCTCGGCTTGGCTCCGGAGCTCCCGGTCCAACGTCGCCGCCTTTAGTCCTCCTAAAATTGTATGCTTCTTGTAATTATTTATTAACTTGTAGTCTTATAGTAATAATTTTTATTTAAAGTTTTACTGTTTACCTTATGGGTATTAATGCTTTTATAGTTTTAGGGCACGTGCAATTTAGGGTGCGGTGATCACCTTTTTTTATTAATTTATTAGGCGTGGGATTCAGCTCGGGGAGATCTAAATGAGATATTATAAGATTAGATTTGTTGTAGAAGAATTATTTGAATTATATGTAATTTTGTTGTATTAATATCCTAGCTTGGATCGGGTGTTGATTATTTTAATTATTTAACACCTAATTACATATACTCGTATTAATTATATTATTTAATAATGCATTAATATGTTGACTGAGTCAAATCAGTATGATACTGAGTTGATTCAATTAACAATTGATATAGAATATATATTAAATATTTGAATAGCACATTATATAATTATATGTATTAAAATATATATTGATTTTAGTTAAATATATTTTAATTTTAATACAATTGTAATTTGATCAAAATAGCAAATGTTCATAAAGAAAATAACAAATCATCACACAATATATAGTACATTATGCAGCACTATATATATGATATATGTCTTGTGATGATTTACTAATTGTTTCAAATTAATGTGCTAATTTATTAATGTACTATATATTATGTGATTATTTGCTAAATTTTTTGTGTTAATTTGCGGATCTCTTGTTAAATATAATAGGTTATACTTCTTCCTTCTAATAAAAATTTGTCTACTTTCCATTTATATTTGTCTTTTATTTTTTTATTTTTTTATTTTTTCATTTAATAAAAGTTATATGATTTTTTATATTTTTTATTATAAACAATGAAAAAAGTAATAAAAAGTATCAATCAAAATCTTATGCATTAAAATTTGTTTTGAAATGTTTTGAATACATTTTTGTAAGATATAAGAAGTATCTGATTTTTTTTTTTCGATAAATTTTAATAGACATCTATGGCATATTTATGTATTTGTAAAAATCTCTCATATTTAATTTATTGTATACTTAACAGATATAATATTAGTTTTTTTTTTTTTTTTTTTTTTTACGTAAAATCCTTAATCTATTCATAATTAATGGAGCATTTTTTTTGAGTCTATTGTAAAAAGTATATTCAAATATTTTATAAAAAATATGTAAATACTTTTGTACGGTTGTTCGAAATATATATTTTTTAAGTTGAATTCCTTACAAATGTTATCCTATTTTGTGGTGGTAAAATTGAATTTCAATTTCATTTATATATTTTTTTTATTAATGTAATGAGAAATTATTTATTTCAAATATATTATTTATATCTACGAGGATTTTTTTTTTTTCTATAAAATGTTTAGAACCCATTTATAAGAATTTTGTGCAAATTTTTTTATATCATAACATAAAAATTTACAATCGCTATTCCTTAAATACACTATAAGTAAATCTCCGGTCGAGCTTAATACACAGTAAACAGTTAGTTATAGTAGAGCTCGAGGCTCACGCTGTCGTGGATCTCATAGTCCTTGAGGGTGATGTGGTCCTTGTAGATTGTGTGGCATTTTGGATCTTGATCTTGTCGGCGCGAGTGCCCGTCTGCGCTGCGACGAGCTTATTCAGGTCTCCGACAGTGACGTCGTCGTTGCACTTGACGCCTACTTTCTTCCCCAACCGATCGTTCAGCACCACCTCTATCATAGTTTTCAAGCTAACCCTAACCCTAACCCTAAATTAATTGAAGATAATGAAATTAAAATCCCCAGCTCTATTTATAGATTTTAATTAATTAATTTCCCCAACCAATTTAATTACATATAGGAAACGAATTGGGAATTTCTACGACCCAAAGATACAACACACAAGTTTAGTGAGGTATAACTACCTACCTACCTAAGTAACTGTAATGCTCTTCTTCTTAATATCAAGTGGTTAACTTGCTCTATTTTGTATGAATATGTTTACATACTTTTTTAGTTTTTAGCATATTTATTGTCAGTATTTCTTTTTTAAAGAATATTTCACATTAACTACTTACACCCGGCATTGAGATAGAAATTTTGAAAGTTTTGAAAATATTTTAGAAAATAGTAAAAATTTTGATATTTGATGTGATATTTTGCAAGTAGAAAAAAATTATTGAAATTAAAAAATAATAATAAAATCTGTCTCTTTAAAAAAATTTATATTCTTATCATTATTTTTTATATTATATGTAATTTTTTAAAAAATTGAATAATACATTTAAAATTTTGAATAATTAACCACCCCTAATAGTTTAATAAAAATAATAATTATTATAAATATTTTATTTAATTATTCAAATATATTAATCCATTTACTTATAAAATCCAAAATTAAAAAATTTATAAACCTTATAATTTTAATTATATTATATATTGAAAAAATAAATGGTCTTCGCCAACTTTTTCTCGGCCACTGAACAAAAGAATGTTCATTGATTGTGTACATGTCAAAAAAGCAGGCGTGAAAGAATGTGATGTATAGCAATGTGGGGTGCCAATATGAGATCCTTAAACGAAAACACCTAAGCTAAGATATGTACAAAACAAAACAAATATCATCATACTAACACCAATGCATTCACTACTACATTACCAGTTTTCGACAATGACGACGATAACGGGCTTAAGCGCATGCAAGTCGCTCGATGATCAACGATCGAGTTCAATGTCCAAGTTCCCGAAGGTGAGCCTTCAAACGACTATGCGCTCGCACTCGTATTAATGCTGCATTTGGCGCAATCTGTGGAAGTAGAGGGAAAACCAACTGGTCTATCGGAGTAGGCGTCTTACTCCACGTGCACTACAAGATAAACATTCGTTTGTTATACATACATATATATA
Source organism: Andrographis paniculata (assembly GCF_009805555.1). NCBI lineage: Eukaryota > Viridiplantae > Streptophyta > Magnoliopsida > Lamiales > Acanthaceae > Andrographis > Andrographis paniculata. The sequence continues at coordinate 699,117 of NW_026137605.1, forward strand.
CATATATAGAGAGAGAGCGCTGCACTTAATGTGTCGAATGAATTATAGATAGTACATATACACTATAAGATAAACATTAGTTGGTTTTATAATAAATATATATACGGTTGTGTCAATACTACAACTCACTACAGATAGTACATGATATGATAATAGACAATACAATTTATATTAATATAATATAAATACAACACACGAAGTAACAATAGTTTACACAACATATACTACTATTCATTTCAACACATAATAACAGATAATATATATGAAATAAGACTCTTACTCCACATGCACTAAAAATTACATGATACGATAATAGGCAATATACAACCTATATTAATATAATAAAAATATAGTAAATGAACTAGCAATACATAAAAATAATTTACACAATACGTACATCTTACTATTGATTTCAGTACATACTATATGTTCATACAGTACATTCTATATATACAAATAAACAACACAACACGTGATTTCAAATAATACGCTATGTTATTTGAAAACATGTGATGTCTTGCTGGATTTTCATGTGCTGATTGAATAAATCGGTTTCCAATCAGCATGGTAACTAGTCCCGTATATACAGATATACGGTATGTCGCATCCATAATTACTCGTGAATACCGTATAGATACAATACCTGTACTGTTGAATCCATAAGCATTTTTCCGGATCCCTCCTTAATAGCAACAGCTGCTTCATACTGACTGCAGAACCTTACGTAGCCGTAGTTCTTGCCCGGTACAACGTGGGCTAATTCAACTCTTCCGGAGCCAAGATTATCGAAGAAGTTTCGCAGGAGTTCTCCTGTGACCTGCAGCAGCATACGTAAATGTTCGTTAGACTTTTCGCGACGCAGGGCAATATGATTAGATGCCGGGAGGTGCTTACGCCGGGAGCAAGATTGGAAACATATATATAGGTGAACTGTGGATCGATCCGTTCCTCATTGTCGACATGGAATGGGTATACTGCAATAACACATCAAAATAAGCAGATAGTTAACGCAGAAATCTACATACGAACCCAGGACATGAATGAACGGTAACAAGTTCATATAAACAGGGAAGGGAAGGACCTGGTAGTCCAAGCGAAGTTGTTTCGGATAAATGTTGTAAACCGAAAACCGGAGTATGCATGCCTGGTACAGCATTATCTTCCACCAAAGAGCACTGAAGTTGTGTGCCCTCAAGCGTTGTGCCTGTTGTACAAGAAAGATCGATTTTTCTTTTCTGCAATCGGGGAAAAAAATTGTAAACATTTCTCACCATTCAACTCATTCGCGGCCCTATAAGCATGCTGAGAAGCACAAGCAAGAGGAAGTTAGATAATGATCGATAAGTAACAACCAAAAAGTTCAAAGAAAATGTCGAAATAAAAACTTGCAAACCTGTTGGCCGCGGTAAGAAACCATACCAAAGCCAAGTGGCAGATTGTTCTCATTCACCACGATCTTTGCCTCACTGCAATAGGTAAAAAAGGTACACTTCTTTGAAATCCTTCATTTGAATGATTCGGCGGGAAAGACAGGGGATGTTGCTCTAAAGGAAATAAAAAGGCAGTGCTAACGTACACACAACTGTCGTAAACAGAAAAGTATGCAAATAGCACATCGACAGTAATCCCTGGCAAAAGATTACGAACAATAACATAGAAGTAGCCAACTGCATCGCCGGGGAGGGGGTGGTTATTATATAAAAATGTAACAATAACGATGGAAATGGTAGGAATAAAGGGAAACATACTTGTTTTGATCTCCCGCCAGTCTCTAGGTTCTGGCCAGCAGACTAGTAAGGGCCTTTGGAGACTGAAAATAGCATATTAGCCCGAACAACAAACCGAAAATATTAAAAACAAAATAGATGCACCAATAATGTTTCTGTATATCTACAAGTTCTACTCACAAGCGGCTTCCATTCAGAACTCCAATAGCAATTATAGCTGACTGTCGATTAGAAAAGAACACATGACCGTAGTGTAACTGCAGTATAAGGAGCCATTAATATGTAGACAGCTGATTGAAAATTTATCAAAGAATTCAGAGAGTTTAACACACCTGATCGTTGTGAGTAATTTGGCATCTATGAACGGGACCAGCTATACTGAAATAATCCCCAAGAATTTTTTCGGTAACATCTGGATGAAGATTGCCAACAAAGCTGCATTGCAGTGGATATACAGATTTTAAGATTCGAATCAGAATGGCAATAACAAAACAATTCTTACTGAAGTAAGTTAGACAAATACACAGTCCCGAGTCTAAATTCTTAATTTATACACAACAGGCTATTCAGAACACATCAAGATTACCAACCAATTATAACATATTCATTGCTTTTTTTTACAAAAAGTATCGATATGCTTATGAATACTATAAAGAACTGAAATGTGCAATGTCTCACACTACCTCCCAATAAACTACGAATACATTTTTCTGATATATAAAGATTAATAAGCGACCTTATCAAGAACAAAGCTATAGTATAATGTTAAGGCACTAATCAACATTTCGAAAAACCAACATATTATCTTAAAGAAATAAAAAGAAAGGAAGGTAAGTAGAATAAGGAACTCACACACGGCAATTCCCACTGGGATTGGGCCCATGGAGAAAACTTTCTGTTGCCACCTGTATATAGTTAATTAAGTAGAAGAAACCACAGGTAAATACAAAACTTGTTCTTCACGAAAGTGAAAAGAAACATCCAAAAAACTATCTATAGATTCTTCATAGTTCAACAGATCATACAAAGTGCAAACCCAAATTCTTACTTTTTTTCTTCCATTTTGGTCTCTTGAATTATCCTTCGCATTTTAAACCAGTAAATTGGTAAAACTAAAACAATGTTACGAATGTTGTAACTCAGTCTCGACTGAAACAAGAATCAGAAACGATACTGAAGCATTCAAATTTCAAGCCGCTATAGATGAACACAATCATAATCATCAATAAGCATCAAAATTAACCAAAAAAACAAAAAGCCAGTGATTCTTCACGTAACCGCTGCCATTGTAAACAACTTCAAAATCAGTTGGTTTCGAATTTTCCCCTAGTCAATTGCTCCAAGAAACATTGTATTCAATCAAATAATTACAAGCCACAAGCGTTGATAAACCTTACATTTTACTCGTGAGCTACACATCTCACGTTACATTTTACGAAAATTGGAAAAAATAAAAAATAAAATACAAACATAGAAATGCAGGGAGAGTGAACCTGAGTCCATGGAGGAATTCCGAGCCCTTCTGGATCCATTACGATGCAGAAATCTCAAAAGTGAAGATTCGTCGAAGAAGAATAGCAAATATCGTTACACAGTGAGCAGTCTGGCTATTTTTATTTTTTTTTACACAGTGAGCAGTCTGGCTATTTATACGATTATATCCCAGGGGGAAAACCGTTCCTAACAACTTAAATTGGGTTCGCGGTTTTTTTATTTTTTTGTAGTGTTAAAAATAAATAAAATGACAAACAAATTGCACGAACATGAACCGGACCGAGCCCAGTTCTATTAAGGTTGGGCCAGAGTATCTGGGCCGGGTCCAGTAACACGGGTCGAATAGTGGTACTCAACGAAACCCGGTTGCACGGGGAGAGCGATGCAGGTGATTACTCCCCCCTTGAGCTATAAAATACACCCTGAACGCAGGCGGTAACGATCTCTCCTATTCTTTGTTGTTCTTCGTTCTTCAATTCTTCATTCTACTTCTCCGAAGAGACTTCTTTGACTTTTGAGGGTTTCTGCATTCCTTCGCCAACATTATGAATCTTGGAGAGCCAAAGATTCTTTCGTCTTCTGAGGTTGCCTTCCCTGCGTTTTCCTTTTTACCAATTTTAGTGAAATGTTTCTTACGTTACGTGAGTTGAGAAGTCAGAAGAGTATAATGTACTTTAAGACCTGTAGCTTGTAATTTAATTACTTGAACGTAATAGTATTTGAAGAGAATGATTCAGAGTGAATTTGAATTCTTTTGACTCTGTTAGTTGACTATGATTAGAGATGATCGGGCATTTTGTGGTTGTTGGCGATGATAGCTGTTACGTGAAGAATCACTGTCTTGTTTTTCGTTTTAGTTTATTTTGTTGCTTATTGATGATTATGATGATTGTGCTTTCCTATCGCGACGTGCATGCTTCGGTACTTCGGTTACAGAGTTTACCAATTTCTTGGTTTAAAATACGAAGAAAATGGAAGAAAAGAATACAGAATTAGGGTTTTTTGCACTTTGAAGTTCGCCATTTAAGACGTGTCAGGAACATAATTTGGTGATGTTAACAATTAATGGGATTATGGAACTAGCAGACTGTCAAAGTTAAGATTGTTACCTTCTTTGTAGACAAAGCAATCGATCAGTGTTTATTGTTTTTGTCAGTTGCAGAGTCGTAACCATTGATCCATGAGAAGTTCTTTATAGATTTGGTGCTTTGACTACTTCTTTAACTGTTTGTGAAGAACGAATTTTGTATTAACAATGGCTTCTTCTTAATTATACAGATGAGAGGAAAAACCTTTAGCCGTGGACCAGAACCAAGTGGACATTGCCGTGTGTGAGTTCCTTAGCGTTCTTACTTTCCTTTCCTTTTATTTCTTTGAGAATAATATGTTGGTTTTCTAAATGTTGATTAGTGTCTTCACATTATGCTATAGTCGTGTTCTTGATAAGATCCCAAGTAAATCTTTATATAGCAAGAAGTGGCTGAAACTCAGATTTTGGCTCTTGATATTCATCATTATTGCGAGGTAGAGTGAGAGATCACACACTGCAGTCCTTTATTCTATTGATAAAAAAAACACAGATGTTTTCGTAACAAAAGTGGTGAATGACTTACGATGGTGTCGAATAATAGTATATCCTGCATAGACTGTGCTGTATAAATTGAGAATTACATTTGAAAAGCATATTGTTCTACTTTGTCTCTCATTGTGTTTGCTTTTGCACTTAGTTTATTAAAAATCATCGTTCAGTTGACTATCCAGGATGATGATAATGGGTATCAAATGGCTCAATTGTGTTCTCTTTTTATTGTCATTCTGAGTCAAATCCTAAAATCTTGATATCTACTGTCTTGCAGCTTTGTTGGTAATCTCCATCCAGCTATTACTGAAAACATTCTTAAGGAATTTTTCACTATTGCTGGTCCAGTTCATAGCTGCGCTGTTTTTCACAATGATGAGGTGCGTTACCGAAACTTTACTTTGTCCGGACGTTATGATATAAATCTTCGATCTACTCCATCTATGAATGGTTCTTGTCTTGCTCTACAGTCACATTACGGCAATGTTGTTTTTGAGAATCCTCAATCAGCAATCATTGCTATTGGAGTTCTGAATGGAGCTTCTTTGTGAGTTGAACTTGTAAACGTGGAGAAATCATCCATGCGTTTATACCTTTTCGCCATTCTAGCTAATATGCTGTTTTCAGGTTGGCTAGGATCTTAATAGTTAGCTGGCCACAACCTACAAATCCGCCGGAGGGCCAAACAAGTACGCTTATCATTATATCTTTATTTCCATCTTTATTTTTGCATTCATATATATAGTTCCTAGACTTACGCTTCAATGATCTCCACGTGGTCATGCAGCCCGCTACTACTTTGTCACTGTCGGCGAGCTTGTGCCAGAGATTACTGGTGATGTGTTATATGCATACTTCTCTGTTTACGACAGTTGTGTGTAAGCACTGTACTGCCTTCGATCTTTTCCATTTGGGGCGACATCCCATGACTGAATTATCAAAATTGGAACTTTCAAGAAGTGTGTTTTCTCTACTGCAGTGAGGCAAAGGTCCTTATGGATGCAAACTCTCAGCCATTGGGTGCTGCTTTGGTTTCTTTCCGTAGCCAACAGGTCTGTAAGTTCTTATTTCGACATTTCCATTGAACTTCGGTTCTACAAACTCATCACTCACTATTTAACATTCTCTTGCTTATGCCTCTCAGCATGCTTGTAGGGCAGCACATGAATTGAATGGTAAGAGTGTTTGGCTTGCAAGTAATAATTAATGAATACATCGTAAAAAACAAACACTAAACATATTTTCTTATTCAACAGGTACAATGCTCGAGGGTAGACAAATTCTCTGCGCCTTGGATCAATCGACTGCTGCACCGGGCAGTGCTGCTCATTCTTACAATTTACACCATTCTGTCGGATCACCTGCGCCTGAACTACCAGGTCCTTCCCTTCACTCCATTCTTTAAATCTTTTCATAGCTGACTTTGGGCGAGCTATGAATATGATGTCTTATTGCAGTAAAACCATTCCATGTCGAGGGTAAGGAACTAATGGACCGACAGTTGGCCCTTATATATTTTTCCAATCTTGCTCCCGGCGTAAGCACATCCATCGTAACTAATTATACTAAAGGCCCTGTCTCGCAAAAAACTCTAATGTGCAGCGCATGTAGGTCACACAACTGCACATGTGGACCTTCTTTAATAGTCTTGGTGCTGGAACGATTGAAAGCTGTAATATTGTGCCAGAGAAGAACTCCGGGTTTATAAGCTACAGCAGTCAGTACGAAGCAGCGTTAGCTATTCAGAAAGGATGCTACAGAAGGTTCTTCGGAGGAGCAACAATCAAGGTATCACACAAATATTTTATGCATACATCGCCTGCCTTCGACCTAAATTTTAAAGTGAAGATATGCATTATTAATTACATATTATATAGTCTTCCGTAATTATTGGGCAAAAAACATGGTACATCGTAATGGTTTTCTTCTAGTGTCAATGGTCTGACTGGCCTACTCATATACGGCGCATGCACTTCCCGGTGCTTCCCGCGCTCACAGCAATGATAGCATCAGCACGAGTGCGAGCTCATTGCCTTTTGAAGGCTCATCTTCGGGAAATCGGATACTGAACTCGCCGGATTCGTCGTTGTCGTCGACACAAGGTAATGTGGTAAGAATGAGTATATACCTTAGGTGTTTAGTTGGAGTTTGTGTTCTTAGTAGATTGACACGGGCACAATTAATAACAACTTTTCTAGGCTCTCCTAATCATGTCTAGCCGACTGATGAGATCTTCCAGTCTCAAATAAATTTTACCCCCCTTTCCCCACAGGCATAATGTCTGTTTATATATTAGAGCTGGCAAAAAATGATCCGATATAAAATAATTGGGTTTGGGTCAAATATTTCAACCCGATTATATATACGGGTTGACATGAACTCCGACAAAATAATAAACGGGTCGGGTTAGGGTTGATGATCTCAACTCAAATCGGACTCGACAATCCGATTATAATATATTAATATTGATTAATATATTTTATTATATATGTAAAATAATTATAATTTAATAATTTGCTCATATATTATTAGTTTAAAGTTTTAAATAATTCAATCTAATTCATTGTATACAAGTCAACAAACGAACCCGACCGGATAATAAATGAGTTGGGTTAGAGTTGAGTAATATAACCGTTTAAAGTGTTCAATCCGATATGAATCTGACGTGATTTGACCCATTGCCAACTCTACTTACATATACATGTGTGTATACATATTATGCATGTAGGGACAGGGATTGGATTTGTTAATTACAGAGGATCCGATCTGGACTAATTGGGATGTGGATTAATTGGGATGAATTGTGTTTGCTCATGAATAATATCAATTGTTTTAACAATTAATTAATTAGTTCAACTATTATTCTTAACCCCACTTTTAAACTATTAAGTACAATTAATTGAAGATATTTTTATTAATTATTTTTTTGGTCCACATGCATTTTGACTAACCGATTGAATTTATGAAAGCTATATTCTATTCACTTTCATGATAGATTAATACAGTTTAATCAAAAGTTTCAATAGCTAGGCATATTAAGGAAATTTTGTCTCCAATTTGAATTTAAGAGTGTGTTGTTGTAAAGTTTGATTAATTTATTTTTTTAATATTCTGTAAATAAAAATAATCGTATCTAAATTTATACTTACTTTTCTTTTTCAGTTGTCATAAAATAATATATTTTTTTAAATAAAAAATTCTTATACTTTTACATATTTTTTTATTATAAAAAAAATATAACAATTATTATTCACGTTTATTAAAACACATGTCCGCTCAAATGAGCATACATTTGCCCGGAAGGAGTATATTTTTATATTAAAAATAAGTTTGAAAAATATTTATTAAAAGTGTATATCATCCGTTCCATTTACTCTGTCCATTTTATTATTTTTGTCATTCTCATATTTTCTGTCATATTCATTTTTTGGAAAATGATTACACACTTTAATTTTATTCTAAATTTTTTAATTTATAATTTTTATATTTTAATTAAATTAATTAGTTATTTTAATTTTAAATTGTTTATATTATAAAATAATAGTTTTCATTAATATATTTTTAATTATTTGCTAATTATATTTATTCTCAATTTTTGTGTCTATAGTGCTTTGGACATATTAGGTGAGATGAAGTGAGTAATAAAAAGAGTGTTTAAGTTTTTAATATATATATATATATATATTTTTTGTTTGAGTTGAATATTTTAGTTTAAAAATTAAATTGACATTTTACAAAATATTTTAAAAAGTTACTTTCTGAAAAAAAAAAAAAAAAAAGAATGGAAAACCTGTGTTATACCTTAGAATATAAATAATCAAATAAATTAGAAAAAAAAAAGGACAAATAAATAATAATGAAAAAAAATTAATAAAAAATAAAAATAATACAATAGATAACTAAAAAAATTGAAAGTACTATATTTTTATACATGAAAATTAATTATAATTTTTTTTGCATAAATTTTTTAGATATTCCTTCAAATCAAATATTTTTTGGATGTAATCATACATGATACCAAAATACTCAATTTAATATATTTTTAAAATGAAACTAAAATTTATAAGTTATAAAATAAGTGAGACAAACGAAAATAAAAAAATGAACAAAGTAAGTGGAACAAAAAGAGTGACAAATAACTAAAAGAAATATATACAAAAAGATTGAAAATAGTCTCAAAATGAATGGCGTGGTGGTAGACTTATGACGGTGAAGTCACAGTAGACCTAATATTCTATATTAATTCGCCTAATATTTCTTTAAATAAAAAAACTTAAAATTTCAACATAACTTACAAAATAAAAAATAAAAAATAAAAAATACAAATATATATTCTCTCTGTTCCAATTCAATAGTCTTGTTTATTATTTTTGTCCGTCACAAAACAATACTCTTATTTCTATAAATAATCGTATCATTGTATAACTATCTTTACTATTTCATTATTATTACACAATTGTCAATACTTTTTACACTAATATACTTGTAAAGGCAAAAATATCTTTTATCTATATTTTTATCCATTATTAATATAATATAATATTCCTTAAATTTTGTGCCCAACAACTATAAAATAAATTTATTAAAAAGAACACATATATAATACTCCCTCTGTCCCAAAATATTTGTCTTTTTTTTTTCCATTTTCTTCGGTCCCAAAAAAATTGTATTATTCCTACCTTTTCATACTATCCCTAATTATTACTCTAACATACTCTTTAAAATCTTTCAAAAAGTAAAGGTATTTTAGTTATTTACATTCTATTTTATATTCATTTTTAATTAAATATTATTATTCCTTAATTCTCATGCCAAACTCTCACTAAAACACTTGTTTTGGAACGGAGGGAATAATAATAAAAAAAACTGAAGAGCATTGTAGCAAACGAGTGGGTCAAACTCGACTTCAGAAGTATCTGGGCCGGGTCCAGTAACACGGGCCGAAGAGTGGTACTCAAACGAAAACCGGTTGCACGGGCAGAGCGATGCAGGTGATTACTCCCCCATTGAGCTATAAAATACACTCTGAACGCAGGCGGTAACGATCTCTGCTATTCTTCTTTGTTCTTCGTTCTTCGTTCTTCAGTCTACTTCTCCGAAGAGACTTCTTTGACTTTTGAGGGTTTCTGCATTCCTTCGCCAACATTATGAATCTTGGAGAGCCACAGATTCTTTCGCCTTCTCAGGTTGCCTTCCCTGTGTTTTTTGTCTTTTACCAGTTTTGGTGAAATGTTTGTTACGTGAGGTCTGGTGAGAAGAGTATAAGGTAATTTAATTACTTGAACGTAATAGTATTTGAAGAGAATGATTCAGAGTGAATTTGAATTCTTTTGACTCTGTTAGTTGACTATGATTAGAGATGATTGGGCATTTTGTGGTGGTTGGCGATTATAGCGGTTACGTGAAGAATCACTGTCTTGTTTTTCTTTTTAGATTGTTTTGTTGCTTATTGATGATTATGATGATTGTGTTTTCCTATAGCGACGTGCATGCTTCGGTACTTTTGTCACAGAGTTTACCAATTTCTTGGTTTAAAATACTAAGAAAATGGAATACAGAATTGGGGGTTTGCACTTTGAAGTTCGCCATTTAAGACGTGTTGGGGACATTCTTGAACTTAATGGATTTGGTGATGTTAACAATTAATGAAATTATGGAACTAGCAGACTGTCAAAGTTAAGATTGTTACTTTCTTTGTAGACAAAGCAATCGATTAGTGTTTATTATTTTTGTCAGTTGCAGAGTCGTAACCATTGATCTATGAGATGTTCTTTATAGATTCCGGGCCTTGACTACTTCTTCAACTGTTTGTGAATAACGACTTTTGTATAAACAATGGCTTCTTCTTAATTATACAGATGAGAGGAAAAACCTTTCGCCGTGGACCAGAACCAAGCGGACATTGCCGTGTGTGAGTTCCTTAGTGCTCTTGCTTTCCTTTCCTTTTCTTTCTTTGAGAATAATATGTTGGTTTTCTAAATGTTGATTAGTGTCTTCACATTATGCTATAATCGTGTTCTTGATAAGCTCCCAAGTAAATCTTTATATAGCAAAAAGTGGCTGAAACTCAGATTTTGGCTCTTGATATTCATCATTATTGCGAGATAGAGTGAGAGATCACACACTGCAGTCCTTTATACTATTGATAAAAAAAACACAGATGTTTTCGTAACAAAAGTGGTGAATGACTTACAAAAGTGTCGAAGAATCGTATGTCCTGCATAGACTGCTGTATAAATGGAGAATTACATTTGAAAAGCATATTGTTCTACTTTGTCTCTCATTGTGTTTGCTTTCTCACTTAGTTTATTAAAAAACATCGTTCAGTTGACTATCCAGGATGATGATAATGGGTATCAAATGACTCAATTGTGTTCTCTTTTTATTGTCATTCTGAGTCAGATCCTAAAATCTTGATGTCCACTGCCTTGCAGCTTTGTTGGTAATCTCCATCCATCTGTTACTGAAAACACTCTTAAGGACTTTTTCATTATTGCTGGTCCCGTTAAGAGATGCAATGTCATTCACAATGATGAGGTGTGTTACCGAAACTTTACTTTGTCTGGACGCTAGGATATAAATCTTCGATCTGCTCCATCTATGAATGGTTCTTGTCTTGCTCTACAGTCACATTACGGCTATGTTCTCTTTGAGAATCCTCAATCAGCAATCATTGCTATTGGAGTTTTGGATGGAGCTTCTTTGTGAGTCGAATTTGTAAATGTGGAGAAATCATCCATGCGCTTATACCTTTTCGCCATTCTAGCTAATATGCTGTTTTCAGGTTACGTAAGACCTTAATAGTTAGCTGGCCACAACCTACAAATCCGCAGGAGGGCCAAACAAGTATACTTCTCATTATATCTTCATTTCCATCTTTACTTTTGCATTCATATATATAGTTCCTAGACTTACGCTTCAATGATCTCCACGTGGTCATGCAGCCCGCTACTACTATGTTACTGTCAGCGAGCTTGTGCCAGAGATTACTGGTGATGTGTTATATGCGTACTTCTCTGTTTACGACAGTTGTGTGTAAGCACTGCACTGCCTTCGATCTATTTCATTTGGGGTGACATCCCGTGACTGAATTATCAAAATTGGAACTTTCAAGAAGTGTGTTTTCTCTACTGCAGTGAGGCAAAGGTCCTTATGGATGCAAACTCTCAGCCATTGGGTGCTGCTTTGGTTTCTTTCCGTAGCCAACAGGTCTGTAAGTTCTTATTTCGACATTTCCATTGAACTTCGGTTCTACAAACTCATCACTCATTATTTAACATTTTCTTGCTAATGCCTCTCAGCATGCTTGTAGGGCAGCACATGAATTGAACGGTGAGAATGTTTCGCTTGCAAGTAATAATTAATGAATACATCGTAAAAAAACATTAAACATATTTTCTTATTCAACAGGTACAATGCTCGAGGGTAGACAAATTATCTGCGCTTTGTTTCAATTTCCTGCTGCACCGGGCAATGCTGCTCATTCTCAAAATTTAAACCATTTTTCCGAATTATCTACACCAGAACTACCAGGTCCTTCCCTGCATTCCATTCTTTATATCTTTTCAATTTTCATAGTTGTCTTTGGGCTTTCACTATGAATATGATTTCTTATTGCAGTAGAACCATTCCATGTCGAGGGTGAGGTACTACCCGATCCACATTTCAACCTTTCATTCGTTTCCAAGCTTGTTCCCCTCGTAAGCACATCCATTGTAACTAATTATACTAAAGGCCCTGTCTCGTGAAAAAACTCTAATGTGCAGCGAATGTAGGTCACACAAATGCACATGTGGACCTTCTTTAATAGTCTTGGTGCTGGAACGATCGAAAGCTGTAATATTGTGCCGGAGAAGAACTGCGGGTTTGTAAGGTACAGCAGTCAGTACGAAGCAGCGTTAGCTATTATAAAAGGAAAATACAAAAGGTTCTTCTCAGCAACAAGAATCACGGTATCACACATTCTCAGAAATATTTTATGCGTACATCTCGATTCACTCATCTGTTAAATTAAATTAATAATTATCTCACCTAAAATCTCAAGTAGAGATATGAATTATTAACTACATATTATAGTCTTCCATAATTATCGGGCCAAACATGGTACATGGTAATGGTTTTCTTCTAGTGTCATTGGACTGAGTTGCCTACTAAGATATATCACATGTGCTCCCCGGTGCCCCCCGAGCTCACAGCGATGTTAGCATCAGCACGAGTGCGTGCACATCGCCTTTTGAAGGCTCACCTTCGGCAAGCCGGACACTGAACTCGTCGTTGTCGTCGACAGCAGGTCAGGTAATGTGGTAAGAATGAGTATATACCATACATTGGTTTTGTACATACCATACCTTAGGTGTTTTGTGTTCTTGATAGGTTGCCATGGACACAATTAAGAAGTTTTCTTGAACATACTTAGGTGTTTAGTCTGTGAGCTTGTTCTCTTTGGTAGATTGATATGGGCACAAATAATACGATCATTTTTTTGCAGTGTGGATTAAAAATCCTTTTAACTAAATTAGTTAATAGGTAAATTATGCTCTTTTCGTCGGTTTCTAAAAGTCACATTTTGGATTGGGCCTAATTGTAAATGGGCTTACATTGTCATGAATATATATATAATCAAGATTGGGCCCTTTGGGCTGTTTTCCTTTTCTTCTAATTTCCTCTGGAAAAAAAAAAAAAAAAAAAATTCCAAAAAATTTTCTTGGTTCGGTTCGTGAAGGGATCGTGGATTCCTAATTGATTCGTTTTATCCTAGAAAACAACCGATGACGGACCAAATTTGCTTCGAGGAGATCGCGTACAACGCGAAACTCGAATATATTCTCAATCAGATCTATTATTTGATTTTGATTTGAGCATCTCGATTTTCAATAAATTTTTCGTCTAACAATTCTTTTATACAAATATCCTTCTATTAGTATTATAAGACACTAATTGAGATATTTTTGTAATTTTTTCTTAATTTATACTCCGTTTTGATATAATAATTAATATTCAAAAATTAATAAGCAAAAAGTAAATGAGACATTTGGAGCTGGCCGGACATAGTATAACATCACACAAAACACTCTTGTATTTTATTTATTGCGGAAAATTCCCTTATATTAATGTAAATTTTGCACAAAACACCTCACCAAAACTAAATAAAGATCTAAGTTTTGTATTTTTACAAATTTTTTACAAATATCTTTAAAAAAAATTTTGAATAAAATAAATAATATGTAATTGACTAATTCTTTATAGTATTTGGTTGATTTTTATAAAAATTATAAAAATAAACTATTCATCAATGATTTGTTTATTTATTTTATTAAAATAAATTAGTTAAGAAATTTTACGATTTTTATTTGTATAAAATTTGCGTATTTTGTTTTTGGACAAGAAGAAGTTTCATACCAATTTTACATTACTTATTAACTAATTAGGCCAACTATTATTCTTAAGTTCACTTTTAAGCTATAAGTCCAATTAATTGCAAATACTTTTATTAATTAATTTATTTGGTTGACATGCATTTCGACTCATCAATTAATGGGTTTCAATGAATATTGAGTTTAATTTATGCCAATTATATTTTATCTGCTATTCATAATCGATTAATATTGATTAATCAAAAGTTTCAATATTTACATATTACAGGAAATTTGTCTCGAATTTGAATTTAAGAGTGTTATTTTGAAGTTTGATTAGGTTTTTTTTTTTTTTCAAAAAAAAAAAAATATTCTGTAAGAAAATATGTATATATATATATATTTATTTTTATTATAAAAAAAATTCAAATATGAGCAAAATATTTATTAAAAATGTAATAGAAAGAGTGTTTAAGTTTTGGAAACAACATACACAATAATAATGAAAAAAATTAATACGTAAAAAATAAGAAAACAAGATTGATAATTAAAAAAAATAAAAAACATATAAACAATAAAAATAAAATTAATATATACCTAAAATTTATTATAATATTCTATATGAATTCTCTAAATATTTTTTAAATAAAAAAACTCAATATTTTTAACATAGCTTACAAAATAAAAAAAATATATATATATATAATGCTTGAAAATAAATCTTTTACAAAGAACACGTATATAATACTACTTTCGTCCACCTATAAAGTATATATATTTTTATTTTGAGATATTGAATTACAAAATAACTATTTCATTGAATATTCTATTTTTTTTTTTCAAATACCCTTAATTTATATCTCGCATCATTACTTTTATATAAAAAAATAAGGGCAAAATTATTATTACATTATCTTCCCACTATAATTAAAACTCGACTTAGAAGTATATGGGCCGGGTCCAGTAACACGGGCCGAAGAGCGGTACTCAAACGAAAACCGGTTGCACGGGCAGAGCGATGCAGGTGATTACTCCCCCCTTGAGCTATAAAATTCACTCTGAACGCACTCAACGCAGGCAGCAACGATCTCTGCTATTCTTCTCTGTTCTTCGTTCTTCATTCTACTTCTTCTCCGAAGAGACTTCTTTGACTTTTGAGGGTTTCTGCATTCCTTCGCCAACATTATGAATCTTGGAAAGCCACAGACTCCTTCGTCTTCTCAGGTTGCCTTCCCTGTGTTTTTGTCTTTTACCAGTTTTGGTGAAATGTTTGTTACGTGAGGTCTGGTGAGAAGAGTATAATGTAATTTAAGACCTGTAGCTTGTAATTCAATTACTTGAACGTAATAGTTTTTGAAGATATTGATTCAGAGTGAATTTGAATTCTTTTGACTCTGTTAGTTGACTATGAGATGATTGGGCATTTTGTGGTTGTTGGCGATTATAGCGGCTACGTGAAGAATCACGGAATCATTGTCTTGTTTTTCTTTTTAGTTTGTTTTGTTGCTTATTGATGATTATGATGATTGTGTTTTCCTATCGCGACGTGCATGCTTCGGTACTTTTGTCAGAGTTTACCAATTTCTTGGTTTAAAATACTAAGAAAATGGAATACAGAATTGAGGGTTTGCACTTTGAAGTTCGCCATTCAAGACGTGTTGGGGACATTCTTGAAGTTAATGGATTTGGTGATGTTAAAAATTAATGAAATTATGGAACTAGCAGACTGTCAAAGTTAAGATTGTTACTTTCTTTGTAGACAAAGCAATCGATTAGTGTTTATTATTTTTGTCAGTTGCAGAGTCGTAACCATTGATCTATGAGAAGTTCTTTACAGATTTGGAGCCTTGACTACTTCTTTAACTGTTTGTGAAGAACGAATTTTGTATTAACAATGGCTTCTTCTTAATTATACAGATGAGAGGAAAAACCTTTCGCCGTGGACCAGAACCAAGTGGACATTGCCGTGTGTGAGTTCCTTAGCGTTCTTACTTTCCTTTCCTTTTATTTCTTTGAGAATAATATGTTGGTTTTCTAAATGTTGATTAGTGTCTTCACATTATGCTATAGTCGTGTTCTTGATAAGATCCCAAGTAAATCTTTATATAGCAAGAAGTGGCTGAAACTCAGATTTTGGCTCTTGATATTCATCATTATTGCGAGGTAGAGTGAGAGATCACACACTGCAGTCCTTTATACTATTGATAAAAAAAACAAAGATGTTTTCGTAACAAAAGTGGTGAATGACTTACAATGGTGTCAAATAATAGTATATCCTGCATAGACTGTGCTGTATAAATTGAGAATTACATTTGAAAAGCATATTGTTCTACTTTGTCTCTCATTGTGTTTGCTTTTGCACTTAGTTTATTAAAAGTCATCGTTCAGTTGACTATCCAGGATGATGATAATGGGTATCAAATGGCTCAATTGTGTTCTCTTGTTATTGTCATTCTGAGTCAAATCCTAAAATCTTGATATCTACTGTCTTGCAGCTTTGTTGGTAATCTCCATCCAGCTATTACTGAAAACATTCTTAAGGAATTTTTCACTATTGCTGGTCCAGTTCATAGCTGCGCTGTTTTTCACAATGATGAGGTGCGTTACCGAAACTTTACTTTGTCCGGACGTTATGATATAAATCTTCGATCTACTCCATCTATGAATGGTTCTTGTCTTGCTCTACAGTCACATTACGGCAATGTTGTTTTTGAGAATCCTCAATCAGCAATCATTGCTATTGGAGTTCTGAATGGAGCTTCTTTGTGAGTCGAACTTGTAAACGTGGAGAAATCATCCATGCATTTATACCTTTTCGCAATTCTAGCTAATATGTTGTTTTCAGGGTAGGTAAGACCTTAATAGTTAGCTGGACACAACCTACAAATCCGCAGGAGGACCAAACAAGTATGCTTCTCATTATATCTTCATTTCCATCTTTATTTTTGCATTCATATATATAGTTCCTAGACTTACGCTTTGATGATCTCCACGTGGTCATGCAGCCAGCTACTACTTTGTCACTGTCGACGAGTTTCTGCCAGAGATTACTGGTGATGTGTTATATGCATACTTCTCTGTTTACGACAGTTGCGTGTAAGCACTGCACTGCCTTCGATCTATTTCATTTGGGGCGACATCCCGTGACTGAATTATCAAAATGGGAACTTTCAAGAAGTGTGTTTTCTCTATTGCAGTGAGGCAACTGTCATTTTGGATGAAAACTCTCGGCCAATGGGTACTGCTTTGGTTTCTTTCCGCAGCCAACAGGTCTGTAAGTTCTTATTTCGACATTTCCATTGAACTTCCATTCTACAAACTCATCACTCATTATTTAACATTTTCTTGCTAATGCCTCTCAGCATGCTTGTAGGGCAGCACATGAATTGAACGGTGAGAATGTTTCGCTTGCAAGTAATAATTAATGAATACATCGTAAAAAAACATTAAACATATTTTCTTATTCAACAGGTACAATGCTCGAGGGTAGACAAATTATCTGCGCTTTATTTCAATTTCCTGCTTCACCGGGCCGTGCTGCTCATTCTGAAAATTCACACCATTTTTTCGAATTATCTACGCCAGAACTACCAGGTCCTTCCCTGCATTCCTTTCTTTAAATCTTTTCATAGCTGTCTTTGGGCTTTCACTATGAATATGATTTCTTATTGCAGTAGAACCATTCCATGTCGAGGGTGAGGTACTACCGGATCGACATTTCAACCTTATATTAGTTTCCAAGCTTAGTCCCCCCGTAAGCACATCCATTGTAACTAATTAATACTCAAGGCCCTGTCTCGTGAAAAAACTCTAATGTGCAGCGAATGTAGGTCACACAAATGCACATGTGGACCTTCTTTAATAGTCTTGGTGCTGGAACAATCGAAAGCTGTAATATTGTGCCGGAGAAGAACTGCGGGTTTGTAAGGTACAGCAGTCAGTACGAAGCAGCGTTAGCTATTATAAAAGGAGACTACAGAATGTTCTTCGGAGCAGCAAAAATCACGGTATCACACATTCTCGCAAATATTTTATGCATACATCTTGATTCACTCATCTGTTAAATTAAATTAATGATCATCTCATCTAAAACATTAAGTAGAAATATGCATCATTGACTACATATTATATATACATCGTAATGGTTTTCTTTTAGTGTCACTGGACTGAGTGGCCTAATAAGATACATCACATGTGCTCCCCGGTGCCCCCCGAGCTCACAGCGATGTTAGCATCAGCACGAGTGCGAGCGCATCGCCTTTTGAAGGCTCATCTTCGGATATCTGGACACTAAACCCGCTGGATTCGTCGTTTTCGTCGACAGCAGGTAATGAGGTAAGGAGTATATACATTGGCGTTGTACATACCATACCTTAGGTGTTTTGTTCGAGTTTGTGTTCTTGATAGGTTGACATGGGCACAATTAATAACAACTTTTTTAGGCTCTGCTAATTTTGTGTATGAATTACTCAAATATTGTTCAAAGACAAAAACTTAAAATTTAAATATAATTTACAAAATTGAAAAAAAAAAAAATTATTAGAATATAACACCTGGAACCAAATTAAATTATATATATATATATACATAATACGAATTAAAAATAAATAAATTATGATACTCAAGAAAGAAAATATAATGCTAAAGTGAAGTCTCTAATGTGTAAGGTCTAAATAGCTATTTGTGCTAAGCCATTTAAATTCCATCTACGTGGCACATTTGTCCTGACCTTGCGGAAGTGTACAGATAATGCACAAAATATCCTTACGTATATTTAATTATTTATTTTGTTAATAAAATATATTTATATATTTACAAAAATCTTTATTTATGTATTACATGATAAGTATAGGTGTGTTCTTTTTGGTTGATGTTGGGGTACAAATTCGTTTTACATTGAAAGTGAAAAAAATTTCTCAGTCTTATAAGTTTCAAAGTAAACGTCACTAGTATGAGGCTCAAAGTTAACAATATTAAAATATTGTTTGCTAGAGAAAAAAATGTATTTTTTTTTTTTCCGAAAAATACAGAGTCTAAATAGTAAAGTTTAAAAAAATTTAGGTAAAGAAACATACCCAAGTCAATACTAATTTAGGACGATGGTTATAATAAAATAAAGCTAACAGGCTGACCACACATGCTAATCTTTTATACATCTTTTATACATCTGTTGAATATGGGTCTAGAAATACCTGAACGTGAAGGAGGTTTGAAGACAAAAAATGAAACCAGAGCCCCCAGGCCGTGGAGCTATCCAACAACAATGGAACCGTGAAGCTGCCCCAATAACAATGGAGACCGCCCAGTAGCAATAGAGCCTTTAGTCCGTGGAAGCTGTCCAACAACAATGAAGACTGCCTAGCAGCAATGGAGCCTCCAATCCATGGAGACTACCCAACAGTTGTTGAATACTATCACACATTGGTAAATATGTGAGAACTCTCCGACGTGAAGGTTCACTCTACCTATAACTAATTGATTTTAAGTTGGAAATTCGGATCTCCGTTATAACATGATATCAGAGCCATGGTTACCCGTATTTGGTATTGATCCGGTATGGATTTTCGAGATTATCATCTCGATGGGGGAGTGTTGAATATTGTCTCACATTGGTAAATACGTGAGAAGGGTCACTCCACTTATAATCAATTGGTTTTAAGTTGAAACCACTGATCCCTGTCTTAACAACAACAACAACGGAGCTTCAGGCTATGGAGGCGGTGGTTTGACCTAATCTTAACTCCCAAAGACATGGAAGACATAGTTCAAGCCCATGTTTGACAGTAGAGAAACTAAATGAGAAGTTAGAGAGTTTGAAAGAATAACTGCACCACTCTCCCTAGAATTTAGAGATGGTTGACAAAACACAACACAGGACAAGAACATCCAATTTATCCAAATTTAACTCATTCTTAATTTTTTCAATAGTTTATTCAATTATGTCCTACTTGGTATTGTTTTCTTGTTAATTTAAATTTAGTTTCGTGTTAATCTATAGTTCCAGTAGATTTTAGCTTAAATCCTTCAAAATTATCCATCTAGACTCGAAGCCAATTTGACGACGGACAAACTCTTTAGAATACTTTCGGAATCCATACCGACGGAATTTAGAAACGGTATTAGAGTCTGTAAAATTGTGCTATGAATCACTAATCAACAAACTAAAAACTACTATTTAGATAAATTATAGATTAAACCTAAAGATTTTGACTCTTTTTGAGAATTCTGGAAAGTTCTTTGTAGATTTCAATAGTCTTGCCAATTGGACCCATTGTTTGGGCTTCTTTTTATCACAAATTTGAGGTATTCTCGATCATTCTAAACTATTTTATTTTTTATATTATCATATATTTTTTTTTCATAATAATACTTCATCAGTCTCACCTATATCATATCATATTCATATTGTCGTTTCATGTCATTTTTTTTTTGAAAAATAATTATATATCTTATTTTTATTTTAAATTTTTTAATTAATTTTTTTTATTTTAATTTATAGGATAATTATTTTCACTGATACATTCTCAATTATCTACGAATTATAATTATTTTAAATTCTTCCGTCAATATCCCGAGCATTCAATATGGGACGAAATGAGCAATAATAGCTGGTTGATGAAAAGATCTTGAACATGGGATTCAGTAAGGTGTGTTTGTTTGGGGGTTTGGATTTTAGATTGAGATTTGAATAGTAAAAATTTTGAATTTGAATAGTTGTATGATGTGATATAAATAGGGTTTGATGCGATGTTTTGAATGTAAAATTAATTTTTAGTATAATATAAAAAATGAAAAATAGGTGTTTGATTTGATGTTTTTGGGGGGAAAAAATTGGATGAATAGTGGAAATCCTCCAAAATCCTTCAAACAAACACACCCTAAGAGAATGGAGATTGCTAACAAAACATATGTTGTAAATAATTCTTTTTTTTTTTGTTTTTCCTCCAAGATACACAATTCGAGAGATGAGACAAACACAACATTCATAATTAATAATACGAAGGGAACCTGAGAATATGAAGAAGTGATCTCCTCCTCCATCCATTAATTACTTAATTATCACAAGGAATTATTAATAAAAAAAGAAAAGAAATCCATCCCAAAAGAAAAGAAGAAAATATGTTGGTCGTGTCAAAAATATATCTAACGCCAGAGAAAAAACTGGAAATTAAAGAAAATGCTGAAATTTTATCAAAGAAAACTGTAAAGAATAAAAGTTTGGTAGGTGAATATACAATTTCTAGTTTGAAAAATTACACAAAAATAATGCAGAGAAAATTAGGAAAAATAAGGATTGATGAATTTGAATGGCGTCTCTTTCTGCTTCTTGATTTTCTTCTATAAATGTTGTTATTTTTTGAATTTCTTTTGGATAAAATTTTATCCTTAATTTTCCTTCAACAACTTTCATTTCTATCATCTTTCATCCATTGATTGAGCACCAGCTGCAAGCTAGATCATTGGGCTAGTTGGGTCTACAGCCCACTCGCTGATCTAACTTTATTGGGCCGCAAATCTCGAGGATTTCCGCCAGTTGGATCATTGGATTAGTCGGATCCGTAGGCTCACTCGCTGATCTGAACCTTTGGCTGGGCTACGAATCTTGAGGGCTTTCGCCAGCTGGGTCATTGGGTTAGTTGGGATCGCAGGTCCACTCGGTGATCTGGACCTTCCGATGAATCTCGAACCTCAAGTGTTTTTGCCGGCTAAGTCATTGAAGGTCTGTATGATAACTCATTGCTGTGGATCTTCTGCTGTGTCGCCAACCTTAGGACTCAGGCTGTACTAATACCGGGCCCAATTAATTTTAGTGTGTACACCTGTAGTGGAAGAAGACGAAGAAAGAATTAAACTGAAGAAGAGCTGAATA
The DNA here is from genome assembly GCF_009805555.1 of Andrographis paniculata. Lineage (NCBI taxonomy): Eukaryota > Viridiplantae > Streptophyta > Magnoliopsida > Lamiales > Acanthaceae > Andrographis > Andrographis paniculata. The sequence goes on from NW_026137605.1 coordinate 721,140, forward strand.
TATATATTATATAAATATATATAGGAGAGACGTTAGTTAGGCTTGGCTTGGCTTGACTGAGTATTATTTTATTTATTTATTTATTTATTGATTTATTTATTAATAGTTAAAAAGAAAGGGAACATCGAAATATTATGTCGTGGAAATAAACTACTTACCCCAAATATTGAGTGATCGATTTCGTTCTTTCTTCTTCTTGATCTATCAATCTAGCAGCTCTTTTTCTTTTCTTTTTTATTTTGATTTTGAGTTTAAATTTAAATAAATAAATTTTGAATTGAAATGTGTTTTAAATAATGTAAAATAAAGAATAATTTGATTTTGATATTTTTAAAATAAATTTTTTCAAAGGGGTAAAATCCAATCCAAAATCCCAAAACAAACAAACCCTTGATTAATTGGTATTAATCGATTATGAATAATAGAATATAACTTAAATAAATTAAATTCAAAATTCAGTGAAATCAACTGATTGGTACGCAAGTAAGCCAAATAAATTAATTTAAAAAATATTTTCATTTAATTGGCTTTATGTGTTCGTTTTGGAGCTTTGAATTTGTGATTTAAACAATAAAAAATTTAAATTGAAATAATTGTATAATATAATATAAATAGATGTAAAACTAATTTTTAATATAATATAAAAAATAAATATTTAATTTGATAAATTTAAATAATAATAATAATAATAATAATAATAATAAAGATCTTAAAAATATCTCCCAAAATACTACAGTTTCTATATTAACATAGCCTAAAGAAGTTCGTATTAATTGTGCCTATGTCAATCTGCTAAAGAGGATAAGCTCAGACTAAACATATAACTATGATCTTCCCTTCTAGTACAAATCTATTCTCACTTTCTTTTTTAATTGTCATCCATATTTATTTTTGTTTCATTTTTTAGTAAAAAAAATACTAATTTTTATACTTCTTTCTACCAAAAAAGTAAAATTTTCTATATTTACCTATTTTTTAAAAAATTTTATGTCAGGTCAAATCAGCACACAATTGAATGACAGAGGAGTACAAGAAACTTCTTAATTGTGTCCATGGCAGCCCATCAAGAACACAAGCTCAAACTAAACACCTAAGGTATGGTATGTACAACACCAATGTATATACTCATTCTTACCACATTACCTGACCTGCTGTCGACGACAACGACGAGTTCAGTGTCCGGCTTGCCGAAGGTGAGCCTTCAAAAGGCGATGTGCACGCACTCGTGCTGATGCTAACATCGCTGTGAGCTCGGGGGGCACCAGGCCTCTCCGACGCAGTGTCGGAGTAGGCCTCTCAAACCATTGACACTACAAGAAAACCATTACAATGTACCATTTGTTGCCCAATAGTTTTTGAGTATATGATGGAAGACTATATAATACTACTTTCGTTCGGCTCTAAAAGTCTTATTTATTTTTTGCGTGTTAATTTTTTAATATTAATTATTATATGAAAACGTAGTAGGAAAAAGACAAAAATATTTCTATTAGTGTCTTGTAATACTATTATAATGATATTTGTACAAAAAATTATACACATATAAAGATATTTTTAATGTTAAGTACAATAAGTAAATGAGACTCTTAGAGCCGGACCGATGGAATATGTAATTAATAATGCATATCTTTACTTAAATTTTTAGGTGAGATGATCATTAATTTCACAGATGAGTGAATCGAAGGAAGGCAATGTAGGCATAAAATATTTGTGACAATGTGTAATACCTTGATTGTTGCCCCGAAGAACCTTCCGCAGCATCCTTTCAGAATAGCTACCGCTGCTTCGTACTGACTGCTGTACCTTACGAACGCGCAGTTCATGCCCTGCACAACCTGACAGCTTTCGATCATTCCGGCACCAAGATCGTTGAAGAAGGTCCACAGGAGCTTTTCTGTGACCTACATTCGCTGCACATTAGCGTTTTTCGCGAGACAGGGCCTTTAGTATTAATTAGTTGCGATGGATGAACTTACGCCGGGATTAAGTTTGGAAACATGTATAAGGCTGAACTGTGGATCCATTTGTTCCTCATCTTCGACATTGAATGGTGTTACTGAAATAAGTCATCATATTCATAGCTCACCCTACAGCTAGCGAAAGCCCGAAGATTTAAAGTATGGAATGAAGGGAAGGACCTGGTAGTTCAGGTGAAGATAATCCGGAAAAATGGTGTATATTGTAAGAATGAGCAGCGCTGCATGGTGCAGCAGTCGATTGATCCAAAGCGCAGAGAATTTGTCTACCCTCGAGCAATGTACCTGTGGAATAAGAAAGGATGTTGTTTCGTTGTTTTTTTATGACATCGTCATTAATTACTTGTAAGCGAAACATTCTCACCGTTCAATTCATGTGCTGCCCTATAAGCATGCTGCGAGGCACAAGCGAGAGAATGTTCAGTAATGAGTTTGTAGAACCGAAGTTCAATGGAAATGTCGAAATAAGAACTTACAGACCTGTTGGCTACGGAAAGAAACCAAAGCAGCACCCAATGGCTGAGAGTTTGCATCCATAAGGACCTTTGCCTCACTGCAGTAGAGAAAACACACTTCTAGGAAGTTTCCATTTCGATAATACAGCCACGGGATGTCGCCCCAAATGAAATAGATCGACGGCAGTGCAGTGCTTACACACAACTGTCGTAAACAGAGAAGTACGCATATAACACATCGCCAGTAATCTCTGGCATAAGCTCACCGACAGTAACATAGTAGTAGCTGGCTGCATGACCACGAGGAGATCATCGAAGCGTAAGTCTAGGAACTATATATATGAATGCAAAAATAAAGATGGAAACGAAGATATAATGAGAAGCATACTTGTTTGGCCCTCCTGCGGATTTGTAGGTTGTGGCCAGCTAACTATTAAGCTCTTACCTAACCTGAAAACAGCATATTAACTAGAATGGCGAAAAGGTACAAGCGCATGGATGATTTCTCCACGTTTACAAGTTCGACTCACAAAGAAGCTCCATTCAGAACTCCAATAGCAATGATTGCTGATTGATGATTCTCAAAGACAACATAACCATGTGACTGTAGAGTAAGACAGGAACCATTCACATATGGAGCTGATCAAAGATATATATGTTGAGAATTAAACTTATTGGATAAAAAAACGCAAGATAAACATCCCCATTCACTTTGACAAGCTTTTTGTAATTCTTCTTTTTCATTCAAAACGATGGAATCGACTCTTTCGCAACATAAAAAATAATAAATTTGACAAAGCTGTACGAAATGAAATGTTATAATATTTTTTTGATATGCGCCAAAGTGATGGAAATGAAAGAATCTCTTTTACATATTTGTCTACTTTATCTTTTTTATTTTGAAAGTAAAAAAAGAAAGATATCTTTACTCAAAATAAATTCATCTAATGAACTTTACAATTCATCGGTTTTCACCAAAAAAACAAAAAGGGAAAAGTTTCAACTATAAATTTATAAATCCAAGTGAAGTTCTAAACAAAGAATCTATTTCCTTGAATATGTTTGATATAAAATTAAAAATTGAAAATAAAAGTATCAACTATTTTATTGTTTCTAATGAACGTTGGTGGGGATTGGTGGAAAAGTTGGTGACCTACCAACTATGCATTGAACAAATTTTATTTTATATTTTTTATGTTGGTAAATAGAATTAATATTAATATTAGTAAATAGATTTGAAGTCCTAATTACTTAGTTTGCAAGTCATTTGGATCAATCAAGTGTGTTCTCTTCTAATTATCTCTTGTTCTCTCCACAAAATAGCTTCTTATGTCTTTACGTTTTTTTTGTAGTGTTCTTCCTCCTTTTATTCCAACAATATGTCCTAACGAACGGACAAAGTAAAGTTTCGGTAACACACCTTATCATTGTGAATAACATTGCATCTCTTAACGGGACCAGCAATAGTGAAAAATTCCTTAAGACCGGATTCAGTAAGAGCTGGATGGAGATTACCAACAACGCTGCAAGGCAGTAGATACCCAGATTTTAGGATTTGACTCAGAATGACTATAAAAAGAAAACACAATGAAGCCATTTGATACCTGGTATCATCATCCTGGATAGTAAATGTAACGATGATTTTTAATAAACTAAGTTAGAAACCAAACACAATGAAAGACAAAGTAGAACAATATGCTTTTCTATATGTAATTCTCAATTTATACAGCACAATCTATGCAGGACATACGATTATTCGACACCATTATAAGTAATCCACCACATTTGTTACGAAAACATCTGTGTTTTTTTATCAATGGTATAAAGAACTGCAGTGTGTGATCTCTCACTCTACCTCCCAATAACTATGAATCTCAAGAGCCAAAATCTGAGTTTCAGCCACTTTTCTGTTATATAAAGATTTACCAGGGATCTTATCAAGAACACGACTATAGCATAATGTGAAGACACTAATCACCATTTAGAAAACCAACATATTATTCTCAAAGAAATAAAAGGAAAGGCAGAAAGCTAGAGATGGGAACTCACACACGACAATGTCTACTTGGATCTGATCCACTGAGAAAGTTTTGTCTTGTTGTCTGTAAAATTAAGAAGAAGCCACTTTAAATACAAAATTTATTCTTCACAAACAGTGAAAGAAAGTAGTCAAAGCACTAATTATAAAGAACCGCTCATAGATCAATGGTTGCGAGCGACTCTGAACCTGACAAAAATTATAAACACTAATCGATCCTTTCTCTACAAAGAAAGTAACAATTTTAATTGACAGTCTGCTAGTTCCATAATTCCATTAATTGTTAACATCACCAAATCCATTAACTTCAAGAATGTTTTCAAATTCTGTATTCCATTTTCTTCGTATTTTAAAACAAGAAATTGGTAAGCTCTGCAACAAAAGTACCCAAGAATGCACGTCGAAATAGGAAAACACAATCATAATCATCAATTAGCAACAAAACATAACAAAACAAACAGTTATTCTTCACGTAACCGCTATCATCGCCAACAACCACAAAATGCCCAATTAATCATAGGCAAGTAACAGAGTCAAAAGAACTCAAATTCACTCTGAATCAATCTCTTCAAAAACTATCATGTTCAAGAAATTAAATTACAAGCTACAAGTCTTACATTACATTATACTCTTCTCACCTCACTTAACGTAACAAACATTTCACCAAAATTGGTAAAAAGAAAAACGCAGGGAAGGCAACCTGAGAAAACGTAGGAACCTGTAGGTCTTCAAGATCCATAATGTTGGCGAAGGAATGCATGTCCTCAAAAATCAAAGAAGCGTCTTCGAAGATGTAGAAGTAAAACGAAGAACGAAGAAGAATAGCAGGGATCGTTAGTTCGTTACCATATGCATTCACAGTGTGTTTTATAGCTCAAGGGTGGAGTAATCACCTGCATCGCTCTGCCCGTGCAACCGGGTTTCGTTGAGTACCACTCTTTTGGCCCGTGTTACATTATTTTTGCTTCATTTATTTTATTACTCACTTTCGCCTATCTCCGACTTAGACACACAAATTTACAATAAATATAATTAGCAAATAATTAAAATATTTTAGTGAAAATAGTTATTTTATTATATAAATTAAGATTAAAATAGCTAATTAGTTAATTAAAATTAAAAAATCTAAAATAAAATTAAAATGTGTAATAATTTTTCAAAAAATAAAAATGACATGAGATATGAAATGAATAGAAACGACAATATAGACACTGAAGTATTATAAATACTTATCAAATGTTCATGGAGGGAGAGTCTTTTAAATATTATTAAAAAATATATATATAATATATATACATTAATTTAATAAATATATATTTTTATCTATTTACAAAAAAAAATTAATGTAAAATATTATTAATATATATACTTTACCTATTTACAAAAATTTAATAATTTAATATAAAATAATATTATTATTTACATATTTTTCTGTATCCAAAATAAAAATTATATTCATCTAGAAACAAAAATCAGCAATCTCATTATGATTATATATATATATATATATTTTGATAATTTAGGAATCCGCAGTTCCTATCGGAAAGTATGTATTGAGTAAACCCAATCGAAGCTAATACCCTACAACTAAGGAGTGTGTTTCTTTAACCTCAAATCTTAAATTTTGACTATTTTAGAATATGCCTTTCTCAAAAAAATATTTTTTTTTCTACAAAATATTACATTATACATTATTTTAATATTGAACTAAAACCAAAATTTTTCAAATTAAATAAATAAAAAAAAACATACTCACGTAAAGTATGTGTGCTCATGAATAGTATCAATTATATTAGCAATGCGGAATAAAAATCCTTTTAGCTATTTAGTTAATTACATTGCTTATTAACTAATTAGTCCAACCATTATTCTTTAAACCCACTTTTACATTTATCTGACTTATATATATTTTCACCAACCAATTAATCGATTTCAACAAATTTTAAATTTAAATTTATGTTATTTATGTTAATTATGTTCTATTGATTATTCATAATCCGTTAAATCTATTAATCAAAACTTTCAATAGCTAGGCATATTACATGAAATTTCATCTCGAACTCGAATTTAGGAGTGTTATTTTGAAATTTGATTAATTTCAAACTCAAATATGAGCAAAATATTTATTAAAAATGTAATAAAAAAGAGTGTTTTAGTTTTGGACATTTTTTTTTATCTTAATTTTTTAATTATAAAAATAAATTGATATTTTACCCCTAGTGTTTTTTTAGTCAATCGGTTAAACTTTTAGGTTATTATTCATTTTGGCAATGTTACTATATCTAAAAAGAAACCTGAATTATATTTTTATATTTATCACTTTATATTAATATTTTTGTCTGACCTAACATGCTACTGGATGGAATGAGTAATATTTTATATTAAATTATTAATTTTTTAATTTATAAAATATATATTGTATGGTGTATAATACAAATTTATTGTATTTTTTAAATAATATGTATAAAGAATCATATTTATATAAAACATAAAAGAAAATTAAAAAAAAAAAAAAACCATAGTTGAATGAATACTGTTTATTTTAAAAAGTTACATTCTAAAATATTTTTAAAAAATAAAACTTAAATGGTACAAAATTCACAAGTTTATTTTTAGCTTAGTGATATAACCAATGTAGCTAAATAATTAATCAAAGTACTATTTGAATCTTGAGTTTTATTCCCTTTTGTCTCACCTAAATTGTTTACTCTTTTTATTTCGGTCTCTCTCACATAATTTGTTGTTATTTTTTTTATACTTTACTTATATTTTAAATTTTATAATTTATAATTTTATTAATTTTAACTAAACTATTTAAGTACGTTTAATTTTAATCGATAATAATTTTTATTATAAAATAATTATTTTTTTAATATATTTTTTAATTACTTGATAGTTTGTATTTTTATATCTATAGTAATGTGTGAGATTTATGGAATATTTATTATAATAACTTCAAAGCAACATGTTTTCCAATCAAAAACCGGTTGCAAGAAGCTAGCGTGCTACGCAGGAGCAGGAGATTATTGCCCATTTTGTGGGGATATAAATATACTCTCGAAAGCGCGCGGCATGGAATGCTCTATGCTCTGCTTCTCTTCTTTTTCGTTCTACGTTCACTTCTGCATTTGAGAGAGTTTCTGCATTCCTTGGAGAAAGAAGATAATGGATCAGGTCAGGTGATTCCTCCTTCCGTTGCCTTCCCTGCGAATTTCTTATCTTTCCCCAATAATTTTACGTGAAATGAGTGTAATGTAAGGTTTGTCGACTTGTAACTGATTAATTTAACATAATAATGGTTTGCTGAGAGATTAATTTGGGGTAAATTTGAATCTGTGTGATTCTATTAGTTGAGATGATTGAGCATTTTAGGTAGCTGATCGTAATAGCAGTTACATGAAGAAACTCTGAATTTTTTGTTGTTCTTTTTTCTGTGGTTGTGTTCATCTCTCGCGATTTCCGTGTTATTTTTTCCAAATGCGGTCGTACCTTTATCGTAGATTTACTGATTTCTTGGTTTAAAACACAAAGGATGATTCAAGAGAGGAAAATGGAAGAAAGGAACGAAGAATTAGGGTTTGCAGATGTACAAGTAAATGAAGAGGCGTATTTACACTGTGTTTTGGAACTTTCTTGAAGTTAATGGATACGGTGATGTTAAAAATGGAACTAACAAACTCTGTCAAAGTAGGATTGTTTTACTTTCCCTTAATGGATTATTCTTTTAGTGAGTTGCAGAGTCAGAACAAGTTTTGGTTAATTTTCACTGTTTGTGAAGAACAAGTTTTGTATTTAACTCTGGTTTCTTCTTAAACATACAGGTATCAGAAGAAATTAATCTCCATGGACCCAATCCAAGAGAACATTGCAGTGTGTGAGATTGTTTTTATACTTCCCTTTCATATCTTAGAGAATTACTATATCGGTTTTCTTTTTTTTTTTTTTAATGTGATCGATGTCTTTGCATTATGCCATAGGTGTGTCCTTGATAAGTCTGCTTATTAATCTTTGTATAACAGAATAGTGACTGCAACACAGATTGCAGGCACTTGATATTCTTCATTATAGGGAGGTAGAGGAAGAGATCACACACTGCAGTTCTTTATACCATTGATAAAACATCGATGCTTTTCGTAACAAAAGCAGCGAATAAATTATAATCGTGGCTAATCTTGGTACATTTTGCATAGCCTGTCGCGGCATCGAATTTTTCTATTTCTATGTGATTCAAATCATAAAATTAGGATATCTACTGCATTGCAGCATTGTTGACAATCTCCATCCATCTGTTACTGAAGCCAATCTTCGGGATTGTTTCATAATTGCTGGTCCTGTTTACAGATGCAATATTATTCACAATTATGAGGTGTGCTATACTTGCTTAATTTGTCGTGATACTTTAGTTTGTCTATTAATTTTACGATCTACTCCATGTATGAATGAATGGTTCGTTACTCAGCAGAGACACTATGGTCATGTGGTCTTTCGTAATCGTCAATCAGCTATCATTGCTATAGGAGTTCTGAATGGAATTAGTTTGTGAGTAGAACTCGTGGAGAATTATCCGTGCCTTATATTTCTTTTCGTTTGGGCTAATTTGTTGTTTTCAGGTTCGAAATGCCCTTAGTAATTAGCTGGCCAAATCCTAGAGGTCGGCAGGAGGATCAAACAAGTATGTTTCTCATTATACAATCATAGAGTCCGTAGATTTCATCTTTGATGACATGTTCGAAACTCCACCGGGCTATACGCAGTCGGGAATTTCTATGTATATGTTGAAGGTCTTCAGCGATGGACTACTGATCATGTGGTATATGCATACTTCTCTGTTTACGACAGCTGTGTGTAAGCAATGTTTTTTCTATTTTCTTTCCGGCGACATCCCATGGCTAAGTTACTCAAATGAGAAGTTCTAAGAAGTGTGTTTTCTCTAATGTAGCGAAGCTAGACGCCTTTGGGGAGCAACCTCTCAGTAGATGAACCTTGGTTTGGTTTCTTTCCGCAGCCAGGAGGTCTGTAAGATTTTTTGTCTACATTTTCTTCGAACTTCAGTTGCTAAACTCGCGCTCTTTGTTTTAACATTATATTACTTGTGGGCGCTCATCAGCATTCTTACCGGGCAGCTCATGAATTGAACGGTGAGAATGTTTCACTTTCGAACAAAGAGTTCACAAGATTTTCAGAGCAAGCAATTGAAATTCAACAAGATAAAAATCCAATCTTTCTTATACAACAGGTTCAATGCTCAATGGCGGACCAATTCGCTGCTTTTTAGATGGATCGAGCGCTGGCATCGCCCCGGTTACAAATTCACTACAATCTCTCGAACTATCGTTGCCTACACCACCAGGTCCTTCCCTTTTAATCTTCAAATAGTTGTCTAAACTTGCTAAGTGTTGGAAATTATCAGTAATTTAACTCTAAGCCCAAGATTTATGGTATTGAAATAATTGAGATAAAGAATAAAGGAAACAAATCTGACCTGATTCCATTAGCGTAGTTGAATTCAGATCTACAAATAAATTGAGGGTTTTGTATTCTTCAAGCGTACAGTGCAACCCCTCTGACCGCGATGAGATATGAAAAGTAATGTATGTTGCGTCCAAAAGTGGGATCACAATCCTAATTTATATTTTTTATTATTAATTGGGCTCATCATCCGATTAATAAGTTACAGGATTTCTGCTTATGGCATGCACTTAGTAAATATATTTAATCCTGATAAATTAATAGATCATTTAATGTAGTTCAAATAGTTACATTTAACCCACAATTGTATTTATAATCCAACATTAAGATCCATTTATTTGTGTTGCACACTTTGATGTCTTTTTGCAGAATTGCAATACGGAATTGGCGAAGAAATCCATCCACAGTTTGCCAATATATGCGTATACAATCTTGCTCCGAGCGTAAGTAAGCACATCCATCGTATCCATTCATATTAAGCTCAATCTCACAAAAAAGTTCGAGCAATCGAACACTTGCAGGTTACAAAACTGTGCTTACGGCGCACCTTCAATAATCTTAACGCCGGGACAATCGAACACTTGCAGCTCGATCCGGGGAGGGGCCTTGGCTATGTTAGGTACACGAGTCAATATGAAGCAGCCTTGCGATTCAGATGGGAAACGGCACAAAATTACACGGTCAAATAATCAAGGTACTATTTGCTATCCACGACGATGTTGGTTAATCAATCTTATTGGCGCAACTTATCATATATATACGACGGTTGTTATTGTGTTGACTATAATTAGTCGGTTAGTATAGTGCCACTGATAGTACAAGATACTTCTTCCGTTAGGGTCACATTTACCTTTTGTGTCGTTATATTTTACATTAAAAAAATTTTCTATTTGTATAATTTTTTTTTTTACAAATGTCCTTTTATTAGTATATAAGACACTAATAGAAGTATTTTTGCAATTTTTTTCTTAATTTGTATTACGTTTTTATATAATAATTAATATTCAAATATCAACATACAAAAAGTAAATGAGATCGCTATAGCCGGACGGAAGTAGTATATGTTTATATTTTCTCCGTCCCTTAACAAACTAATCAATTTTTTCATTTTGATTTGTCTCGTAACAAAGTATAGTATCTATTTCTTTTTTATTTTTATTTCTGCTATATTTCAATATAATACTCTATTTGTCCTTTGTCATTTTCTATTTTCACCCGTCTCAAAACAAGATTATCATTTTATAATATAGTAATTGTACTACTTACCTAACATAATAAATATCCTTCCAATTTATAATATATTGCATAAACGTATTTACTTTTATATTACACAATACAGATAAGAGTATTTTTGTCTTTTTTACTACAACTCAATATAATATTAATATTCAAAAATTTACTTGTAAAAAGTAAACACCACCGTTTCAATGAGACGGAGGGAATACTAATATTTCTAAAACTCTTTTCAAAAAGCAAACGGATAGATAAATATAGGACGTACGGAGTATAATATAAAAACAGAGCATATGCTGGTCAGGCTCGATCAACATCTTAACCATTCGGTCAGGCTCGATCAACATCTTAACCATTCGCGAGCGCATATATATATATATATGAATATTTAAATCTATATAATGAATGTTTATCTTCTAGTGCGAGTGGAGCGTAAGGCCTACTCCGATAGACTCCTCAGCCATTCGACTGCCTCCTGAGCTTGCCCCGGGGTTAGCATCAGCACGAGTTGTAGCACATTGTCGGTTGAAGGCTCAGGTTTTGGGACGCGTTTGCACACTTTAAGCCCGTCGCCATCGTCGTCGACAACCGGTAATGTAGTAAAGACTACGTTGTTTTTCTGTTTTGTAGTCTTGTAGATATATTTGGTGTTTTTAGCTTAAGGTTGTCATAGATTTTATTACATTCTTTCTTGACTTGCATGGCCTTGTGGTGTAAGCACAATCGATGAGAATTGGCACGTACAATTGTAAAAGTGTTGGGTAATGTTTTGTATAAATAGTACATTTTGAGTATTTTTAAAAAGAAAAAATATTTTAATTGTTTGAATATAGTGTAAATATATATTATATTAGATACGTTATTTTACAATAATAATTATAATGATAAAAAATATAAAAGCATTTCCATTATAAAAATATAATGATACAATCATATTTTATACTCCATTTTTGGAATTGTATATTTTTGTACTGTTGGACTGAAAACATTTTGATGAAATGAGATCGAAAGTAAAATTTCGTCTATAGTTTTAGAAATTCATTCAAATTCTAAAAAACCTTGGAAACAAATACACTTCCCAACAGCCTCACAAGCTCTTATTCCATTTCGCAAAAATCCTTCAGATAAGAAGACAGCCTAATTCGCAAAATTAATTATACTCACTCAGAAGAGGTGTACAAGGTAGTGGTGGTCCAGTTCCGACCGGTTCCATTATCGCGCCGCAATGTCCGGAGGGTCGCCGGGAGGACATTCAAGACAGTACGGCGATAACATCCGAGACTCGCAGAGCTATGTATTCGGACCCATCCCCGCCCTTGAACTCATTTCCTGCATATTTTGAGTACAAAACCGTGTTACCTGGCACTACCGATAATGCCTTTCGGTTGCCCTCGTCGTCGAGGAGGCCCGGCCCGACTGCGACAACCTGTAGTTTATAATGCATTTGGGGGAATTCGTAAGAGTGTCGCCGTGTTATTAATTTAGATAAATATAGAAAGCGTGCGTACTGTGCCGATTGACGGCTTCTCCTTGCTTGAATCGGTTAGGTATAGTCCGCCGGGAGTTCTTTCTTCAGCCTCGGCGACCTGATTTCAATGCAGTTCAATTAGGAGTTGTGTTGTTGGTTATATTGAACGATGTTTATATTGAATGGAAATAAAAATGTCGAACCTTTATGAGAACCCTATCGTTGAGAGGCTTCAAGTGTTTGACGTCGTCGGATTCAAGAACGCCGATAATGTCATCCTCTTTAAGAATTAGATGATTTGCGCCGTCGAACTCCACTTCTGTTCCGGCGTATTTTGAGTACACCACTTGGGTTCCGGACTACAATGCATCATAATTTCATAAGTCACCTGGTTCATAATTTCCAAAGAAAATGCAGTGAATTCCGAGAATACCTTTATGGAAATGTCGACTTTCTTTTTTCCTAGAGTTCGGCCCTCTCCGACAGCAACCACCTCGCCCCCTTGAGGCTTTGTTTGTGCTGATGCGGGTAGTAATATACCACCCGAAGTCGTCTCCTCTGCCGTATTGATTTTGACCAAAACTCTGTCGCCCAACGGCTTTAGAGCAGTGTACTGAAAGGTTGAAAATGCATAAGTGCAAGTTCAAATGTTATTGAACAAACCAAATTGTGCCAATTTCCTTCGATATCAAGCACAACAATACCATAACATTTATTCGATTAAGCATGATTCCATTCAATACCAAGCACAAGAACAAATCAAAATTCATCAAAATAGGTGTAATTAATTCCCTTCAATATCAAGCACAAGAACACAACAAAATTCATCAAAATATGTATAATCAATTCCCTTCAACATCAAGCACAAGAGCACAATATCATCCATCAAATTAAGTACGTTTCCCTTTTATATCAACACAATAACACAAAAAAATTAATCAAAATAAGTATAATTCCCCTCAATATCAAGGACAAGAACACAATGCATCATCAAATTAAGTATGATCCCTTTGATATCAAGCACAAGAACACAACAACATTAACCGAAATAAGTATAGTTCCCTTCAATATCAAGGACAAGAGCACTAACATTCATCCCAACATTAAGAAACACAAAGAATTTTAAGGGTTAAAATTTTACATCCAGGAAATGTTAAATCTCCCGTCAATAAAGATAGCTTACATGCGTGGAAAATTTACAGAAGGATGAATAAACTGCTAGAATAATACAAATTCGTTCTCTGACATCGAAAATTTCAATTTGCAAGAGCATTCAATTGGAGAATAGAAATCAGACCCCACGGGATTAATCTAAGCAAGAACAATTAGGGAACCGATGAAATGATACAGTAGAGGTCTTAAAATAGGGGCAACAATCACTGTCCATGATGTCAATATCATATTCATAACACAAAAGGAGGAATTCACGAATAGTTTCAAACGAACGAGAATCTGAATTCGAACACAGAATCGGCAATACTACTGAATTTACCAAACTGTACCTTCGGAGCAACAGTTGTGACAGCCTTGACAGCTAGGCCAGGAAATGACCTAACGCGATGCCCATTCCACTTCAGCGGCAAAAATGAAGATGCCTTCGCCACACTCGTACCTCTAAGACCTTCAAATGTAGCAAACCTATTCGCTGAAATCGAGGATGCAGCAGAAGAAAGCGGTGCAGTCGCCATTGCTTGCTGAATTTAAGAAAAACAAATTTACACAAAACCAATCGATCCGAAGCTGTAAACAACAAATTTTATTGCTAAATTATACCTCGAAACCGGAAAATCGACGCCGACACGAAATGGTAAGATGATCGTCGGAATTGATGACTGTCTGAGAAGAAGTGGATAGCGAAACCCTAGAGAACTTCCGCGACGGAAGATTCTAGAACACCAAAACCGGCCAGCTTAGTGGGCCATCCAAAGCAAGAATATTATTGGGCCTTAAGCCCAATTCGATATGTAAATGTTAGTATTAAAATCAATAAATAAGGGCATCTTCAAAACTCAAATTATTTTTTAATAATGCAAAAATAAAATAAAATAAAATTATATATATACTCCCTCCGTCGTCTCATGTAATATAGGTGTATTACTGTAGACACGAAAATTTAGGTAAAGTATAATTAGTAAGTAATTAAGAAGTATATTAGTAAAAATAATTATTATTTAGTAAAAATAATTATAAATTAAGATTAAGATAAGTAAATAGTTTAATTAGAATTAAATAAATTATAACATTTAAAATTTAAAATGCGATTAAAGTACATAATTATATTTTCGAAAATAGAAATGACAAGTTATGTGGAACAGACGAAAATAGAAAATAGAGATAAATTATCTGGGACGGAGTGAGTATAATAACAAATTTGCTTTTAATGGAACTCGTCACATGATATGGTAAGTTTGGGTGATACGACAGTACCATCAACCAATCGTCATAGATACTATATATTTATAAAATACTTTCTCTGTTTAGCGATAGATAATCAATTTTTTTTTTTTATATCCTATATAAGATATTTATAAAATATTTTATTTTAAATATACTTAACAAATATAAATCAATTTAATTAAATTTATAACTTCTTAGAAGTACTTGCAAATTAGATTCGATAAAGCAAATTATACTAGACGAACTCTGGCAAATGGACTAGATGATGATCACAAGTTCACTCCCCACACTATCAGATCATCCTTATGAGACAGTATTTTATCTTATATTTATTTGTGTAACTTGTGTATTACACCCAGTTTGAAATTTATTATTATTTAATAAATATAACAGCATTAAGTAAGAAAAAAACAATAAGGGTACGATTGATTGTAAATTTTAGTTTTTTATTTTGAATTTTTAAACAATAAAAAGTTGAATTTGAATATATAAATAAAAGTTTATATAATTTTTTAATATAATATAAATTTGTAATATAATATAAATTATATATATGTTTATGGCATACAATCAAATAAGATAAAACATATATATATATATTTTTGGATAAAGAGATTAAAATGATAACGTGAATCATATATTAGGTTTAGATAAAAAAAATAAAATAAAAAAAATTAGTGTTTGGAGTTTTAAAAAGTTTGGAATAATAAAAATTAAATATTTTATTTAATAGTTTATGAAATATAGTACTATATTTAAAAATTTTATTATTATTATTATTAGTGTTCAAATACTTTAGTGTGTAAATGAAGGTTTATTTAATTATTTATTTGTATGATGTAAGAATTCACATTTGCTATTTTTTAAATATATTTTGAATAAATTTTTAATAAAATTTAATAATCCGTAAATTAAATTCGGTAAAATAAATCATATCAAACGAATAATGCGCAACGTACAAAACAAAGGTCTACTTATTAATAATGTGGTAAGTATGTGAAAGGTACCTTAAAGAAAATGGGAACATGTCTACATCCATATATCTTTAATTATTTTTAATTTCTACACAAAATATTGTGGTCATTCTTGACTCTTGAAATCAAATAATTACTACATTTCACCATCACTTATTTATTTATTTAATTACACGTATCAATAATTTCTAGCTATATGAAAGTGAGATGTTTGTATGAGTGATTGGGTTGCAATTACTCTATTAAATTTTACTAGCTTCGTCTGTTAACAATCTATCTATTTTTTTAATTTGGTTCATCTCATAATAAAGTTTTTATTTTTTTTATTTTTTTTTTAGTAATTGTACTATCTACCTAACATTACAAATATTTTTCTAATTTATAATATATTATACAAATGTCGTTACCTTTATATCATACAATAATAATGGGTTAATTTAGTCTTTTTACATTTATTTCTACTTTATCACAATATAATACTAATATTTCTAAAACTCCGTGCAAAAAATAAATAGATATATAGATATGAGACGGATGGAGTAGAATTTAACATAATTCATTGTAATGTTGATAGCATATAATACTACAATAGGGTGTGTTTTTTTAGAGGGGTTTGGCAGAATTTAGGTTTGTATTTTATTTTTATTTGAATTTTAGGATGAGTTTGAATTTTGTTGATTCTTTTGTATTTGAGTTTAGTTGGGGTTTTGTGAGTTTTGATGGGTATTGATTTGATGGATAATGAATAAAATAATATAAATGAGTATTAAATTTAATTGATAAAATTTATATTGTATGACCTGATTAGGAATTTATAATGTACCCAATATATATATGTATATATTTAAATTTTTATTTATTTGTATTATAAAAAAATTTATTCTCTACAAAAAGACATATATATTATATATTTTTTATTAAATTAAAATATAAATAAATATCAAATAATTATAATTACAGGTTCCTGTGCACGGCCGTGCATAAGACCCCTGAACTTTTCGAATTTAACTAAAAAATCTGTAGTATGTCAACAACTGTTGGACAGAAGAAAATTGGATGAGTAACACGTGACTTTCCAAACCTACAGTAATCGCTCATGTGAAGAAACATACCCATAATTTATATTAATATAATATAAATATAATCATAAAATCTCAAAACAATTGTTTATATACTTTCATTAATCTCAAAACACAGACGTATGTTCATATAATACATTTTAAAAATATGAAAGGTCATGATATAATTTCAATTGACACGACATCTGATGTATTAATTAAAATCATGTATTGTCGATTTATTTCTTATGTGTTGATTAGAACAAATCATATTAATTTTTGTCATTGTTATGATCGTCACAAAATCCTTTGTGATAAGGGTTTTTCAAACTAAATAATAGAGTTTAACGATAATTTATTTTTATTGATCAATATATTTTTAAATTATTAATTTTGTATATATATAAAGTAAATATTGATTTGACCTGATCAATATATAAAGTAAAAATAACCCATAGAAGTATATTCTAATGACTTGATTAAACACCTATGCTAATTACTTAAAACTTAATTATATTAATATATATAAGTAAATCACATAATTATTATAATTAGATATATATATATATACGCACCAAGTAAGGTGCTGAATATGTGTCATTATATTATTGGAAAGGGCTACGATACTGGATTTGGAAAATGAAAACAACACACGTCTTTATTAAATACAACATGTGTTGTTTGTAATAAAAATATGTGTTGTTAGTTAATAATTATAGCGTATGCTGTATGAGAGCATGTCATATGATAAAATCAAGTATTGTATGTGTTGTTAAGTCATGTGTTGTATTTGTATTATATTATTGTGCTTGAATAAATAATAATTAATTATACTCTCTCCGTGCCAAAAGTATAGTCTTATTGCGTTGGACACATAATTTAAGAAATATTGATATTATATTGATAGTGAATAAAAAGTAATGATAAATGATTTTTTTGCCATTGTGACTATATTAGTGTAAAAAGTAGTGGCAATTGTGTAATAATAATGAAAAAATAGAGATAATTTTACAGTGATATGATTATTTATGGAAATAAGACTATTGTTTTAGAACGGACAAAAGTGGTAAACAAGACTTATTGGGACGGAATGGAGTATTATGTTTTTCTTATAAATTACTCCATCTGTCCCGGTCCAAATGAGCCTTTTAGAATTTTGTATTAGATTAAAAAATAATAGTATTTTATTAATTAGTGAAATTGTGTAAGAGGTTTTGATATTTTTGTCCTTTAACCGTAAAAAATAATTGTATGTCTAATCATATGTTTATAATTTAATTAAAAGTTAAAATATTTTGATATTTCTATGGAAAAAAAAAATGAGTTGAGATTTAGAGTGTTTTTGTTTAGTATTTTGATGTGAATCTTTTTTATGTTAAATATAGAAAATTGTGTCAGTAATATAAAAAATATATTTTATATTTGAGTATTGATTTTTACAAAAGAATAAAAAATATATATTATCAATTGTGTTGAAAAAAATATTGAAAGAAAACGCCATTAGTTTTTATTGTATTTTATTATTATTATTATTGGATTTATTTCACGCACCAATAATTGATAGCTATATATTTGATTTTTATTTAAATTTGGAGTTTTTATTTAAGTTTTAATTTACATAATACTTTAATAAAATATTTTGTAGTAAAAATAGTAAACTTTTATTAAAAATTATACAATATTAAAATTAATTAAAATCATAATCAAACACACCCTTACTATTATTAAATAATATCAATTTTTTAATATATATATGTTACGAAAATTCCCAAAAAATCAAGATGAGACAATAAAGACAAAAGAACACAAGATTTGGTAACCCAGTTCGATCACGATGATCTACGTCTGGGGGCGCTGCCAGCCAGAAATTTTACTACGCTGAGTGAGAATACATGGATATTTATAACCAATGACTATGATAATAATATCCAAACTATATCTCCAAATTTCGGATATTATATCCAAATCATATTTAAATCATATCCCTAGATTTAAGGATATAATCAGGCTTCATATCTCAACAATCTCCCATTTGAAGACTGGTTTTATCTTCCACTTCAACATTTTACTTAATCTGCAATGACAACGCCAAACCTCCTTCTTCACTCATGGAGGCCCATTGAGGTTGAATACAACCTCAATTCATCTAAGGTCACCATCTTAGATTATCTTTCAAGATTGCTCATAAATCGGCTCTATCACTGCACGTGCTTTCCACCTCCTAAAGGTATCAAACGTATCATAATTACACTTAAGGAAATATACTCATACGTTCCTTGTAACGTCGTCAATTACCATGGGATAGTACTATGAGCCTCCAAGGGTCGATACAAAAGTTAGTTCTCGCAGGTCCGTATGAACCAACTCCAACTTTTTCTTTTCCAAGTCTCTTCCACCATTTGAAAACGCCACCTTTAGTTGCTTCCCAAAGATACAGTCCTCGCATACTCCAATATCGACGGACTTGAGACCTGACAATCTTCCCTTTGACATGAGCTTCCCTATCTCCTTCTCACTCATGTGTCCGAGACGAGAATGCCATAAATTTTTGTCATTATTTATGGCCACGGAACTGATTCCGTATTGCATGGTTTTCGTCATGTAGAGAGTTCCATCTCTTCTCTGTTGGACCACCACAATGAATCCTTAGGTTACCTTCCACGACTGAGTTTAAAAAACTGTCGAGTAACCTGCCTCATCCAATTGTTCAACGGAAATCAGATTCCGTTTCAGACCCAAAACATGGCTCATGTCATTCAATCTCCACTCCCCACCATTCGGTGTTCTGATTCGAATCATTCCTCTACCTACAATTTTCAATGTCTCATTATCTGCAAGATAGATAATACCAAAAATTACCTGTGGCATAGGATTTCATGATTCCCGAATCTCTGCATGAGTGGAATGACGCTCCTGAGACCAAAATCCATGATTCCATTGGACTGCTGACGCTCAGAATCAGCACATCGGATATCTCTCCTCCGTTGTGTTTGCCGAACCCTGATCCTTCTCCGGCGCCCCGCACTATCGTTTCAAGTGCCCCTTGCAGTTTCAACATACCACCTGACTTGCATCTTCCTTGTCGATCTTCTTTTACTCGACTTCATCCATCTTGACTCCCACAAACAAACATAAGGCTCACTTTATATGAGAGCACATCGGATATTCCGCTGCGTTTGCCGAAACCCTTATCCTTCCCTACCAACCTTACACCACCTATCACAAAGGGACTCGCTGTCTGACCTACCAGTCGGGACCGACCCAACACCGACATGAGACTTTCGACACAAGACACCTCCGCAGGTCACAAGGGATTCCCACAACGATCCAACGTCCGATTCCTCTCAATCCACCCTATCAACGAACTAGGCTCTGATACCACTTGTTACGGAAATTCCCAGGAAATCAAGATGAGACAACAAAGACAAAAGAACACAAGATTTGGTAACCCAGTTCGATCACGATGATCTATGTCTGGGGCGCTGTCAAGCCAGGAATTTTATTACGCAGGATATTTATAGCCAATGCCTATGATAATAATATTCAAACCATATCTTCAAATCTCGGATATTATATCCAAATCATATCTAAATCATATCCCTATGTTTTAGAATATAATCAGCTTCATATGTCAACAATATATATAAAGCCTTCACAATTGGTTTACCTGTCTTTTATCGGAGTCGATTTATTATTATTATTATTTTATTATATTTAATTTTCTCCATTCTTCTATGAACGTTTTTTTTTTAGAAAAAAAAAAAATATATTTATATTTTAACTTTTTATTAAAAACAAAAGTCAAAATAAATAAGCCTCCGACTCTAGCAATAAAGATTTTCGTTTTTTTTTTTTTTTTTTAAAGAAAAAAAAGGGATGGCGTGGATAGTCTGTTCTAGAGAAGAAAGTTCATTGCGTTGACTTTCAGACGAGTTTTTTCTTAGCGCAGTGGTAATTGTTAAATAAACGTAATATATGTTTATTCTTTTTGCATATCTTTTTTTATCTTTGTTTTATGATTTCAATAGATATATACATTCTCTTCAATTTTTTTTTTATTTTTTTATTTTTTTTTTATGTATTTGTGCAATAATAATAAAATGTAAGAATAATTTTACGATGACGAAAATGACATTATTATTTTAAGACGGATAAAAAATAATATTTTCTTCGTCCGTCAAAATTATTCTCATTTATCTTTTTAGTCATGTCTCGTAAATTTATCTTATTACTAATTTTTTTTCAAAGTCAACAAATTAATATTTAATTATTATATTCAATTCTACACTTATTTATAATAAATAATACTAACTTTATTATATTATATCTCTAAGTTTACTTTAATTTACAATAAATAACACTGACTTTATTATATTATATTTTTGAGTTTACTTTAATTTACAATAAATAACACTAACTTTATTATATTATATCTCTGAGTTTACTTTAATTTATAATTAAATTTTTAAAAAATCTCAAATTAACGATTTACTTTTATCATTTTTTTTTCAATAAAATATTTATTTTTCTTAATCTCTGTATCGACCCAAAGTGTGCTAATTTTCATTAACGGATGAGTAAATAATATTATTGTATTGAAATGAATGGAATAGTTTAGAAAATTGTTTTTAAGTATCGATTATTAAATATTGTACTCCCTCCGTTCCGACTACCGTATCATCTTTAGTATAGACACGAGAATTTAAGGAGTATAATTAGTAAATAATTAAGAATGTATTAGTGAAAATAATTATCGTATAATAAAAATAATTTTAGATTAAGATTATAATAATTAATTAGTCTAATTAAAATTTAAAAAATATAATTATAATTTTTTAAATGAGATTGAAGTATATAATTATTTTTCAAAAAATAAAAATGACAGAATAAGTGAAACAGACATAAATGGAAAGATGAACACCGTAAATAGATAGAGGGAGTTTAATAATAATTGAATTATTTTTTACTTGGCCCAACTCAAAATAATAGTTTTACAATTTTCTTCTATCACATTTCAAAGTATCATTTTTTTTATTTTAGTAAAAGTAACCATATATTACTCCCTCTGTCCCAACTAATTTGTCCACATTAGCTGGGCATGGAGTTTTAGATATTATGTAATTAGTAAGTAATTAAAAATTGTAATAGTAAAATTAATTATGATATAATAAAAATAATTAAATATTAAGATTAACATAATTAAATAGTTTAATTAAAATAAAAAAAATTAATAAGTTATGAATTTTAAAATATAATTAAAGTGTAAATATATTTTCAAAAAAAAAAAAGACAAAATAGATGAGACGGACGGATAAGGAAAAAGTAGACAAATTAAGTGAGAAAAATAGAGTAATATAAAAATACTTTTAAATTTTACCTAAATTACAAACATATCATTACACATCAATTACTTTATATATAAATTCAAATGAAAAAAATATCAAAACCTCTTAAACACTTCCACTAATTAAAAAAATACTTTTATTTTATTAATCTATTATAAAAATCCCAATTGACCGCTTTGGCGTGGGACCGATGGAGTATATTTTTTATCCGTTAAAATTATATCTATATCTTTTCTTTATATAATTCGTTAAATTTATGTAGAATTATTTTATAATAAATAATTTTATCTATCAACAAAACCTACTTTAACAAATAATATTTGTCCATAAGTTTTACTTATCCCATTGTTTTTTTTTTTTATCAATCATTTAATAATTTGTTTAGTAGGTCATTATTTTACTTTTATCTATTTTATTTAATATTTAAATATCATTATTTTTAATTTTTGTTTTCAATCAAATCTATATAATTTTATTGGACAAAAAAAATACTCTATTTATTCTATTTAATTTGTCAATTTTTTCTATATTCGTCCGTCTCGTATAATTTATCATTTAAAAAAAATATAATTATACATTTTAATCACATTTTAAAATTCATTATAGTTTTTTATTTTAACTAAATTATTTAGTCATTTTAATTTCAATTTATAATTATTTTTACTAATACACTTTTTAATTACTTACCAATTACATAATAACTAAAACCTCGTACCTAAATTAAATAGAATAATTTAGATAAGTCGAAGAAAGTATAGAATTTGTTTATTTAGTATGTTAATTTAAAATATTTTTTAATATGTGATATAAGTATGAACAATATAAAAATAATATTTTATGGAAAATTGAATTTTATAAAAAAAGTTATATATATATTAAAAATCTTATAAAAACTTTTTTTTTAAATAAATGAACTCGTAAAAGAAAATCAAATAAACAAATAAGAAGCAATAATAATAATAATAATAATAATAATAATAATAGTGGAATCGAACAGGTGTCCTAGATATTGTGGTACAGCCTGTTCATAATCATTTTCTGATTTTTCTTTTATATTTTTTTTATATAAAAAATATCTCTCCCATGTTTTACATCTGGCCCAGAATGCATACGAAATACATACAGGGATAGATATGTAAATTCACACGACATCACTTTCAGTGACAAAGTCCTTGGGCCCCACCACAAGTGGGCTTTGTCTGAACAGTCCAAAAAAATCAAAATCAAAGAGGGCCCTACACACCAAGCCTAATAAATATACCCTATCAAAACGCGCCACGTGCCCCCGGCTGAGTCAGAACCGAGTCTGAGGGCCCGGACCACTTGGAGGGTCCCAATCATTGGAAATGGACGTCGCTTTAATAAATTAATTTGGAATCTAATTTTATTTAATAAATAAATGCATACATTATATAATAATGTCTTATTATTATTTATTTGTTTCTTCTCAATCGCAACTACAGTATATTAATATAATGTACTATAATTTTTAATAAAAATATTTTGTTTAATAATTATTTTATTTTAATAAGAAAACACAAATTATTTATGTTTGTCTAGTGTTATTCTTTTTAATAATAAAATTTTAAATATAAATAATTATATAAAATTATATCAATAAATATTTTTTAATGTAATATTTTTTAAATAAAAATAATTTTAAATTATTTTAACTTATCTATATAACTTTAAAAAATACGTTTAATATATCATTATTACAATGTCATCAATTTAAAAATACAATACTACTAAAAATTTAGTAATATAACTAATAAACTATTTATACACCAATTAATTATTTTATTTTTATAAAAAAAAATTAATATTAATACAAAATATTACTTTTATATTAATAATATTCCGATTTAAAAGTCTAATTTACCTTTTATATTATTTTACTTAATACTAAAAATATTTTTATATTTGTATAATTTTTGCACAAATATTAGTATTATAAGACACTAATATAAGTATTTTGTCTTTTTTTTTTTATTTGTAATGCATTTTAATATAATAATTAATATTCAAATATTATCACGCAAGAATTAAACGATACTTTTAAAGTATGACGAAAATAGTACTACATCTGTCTCGCAAAAAGAGTAACATTTGTTTTTTTCACGTAGATTTTAGAATATTACTATTATATTGGTTTATAGTAGAAAAGACAAAAATGTTCCTATTAAATTGTGTGATAAAAAAGTAATGACATTTGTGTAATATATTAAAAGTTGGTAAAGATATTAATTATATTAAGTATATAGTAAATTACTAAATTAGAAAATGATATTTTTTTTTAAGACCGACAAAAATAAAAAATGATACTCGTTCCGTCCCATTGAAAAGTTACTATTTTCTATTTTTATCCGTTCGATAAGGTTATCATTTCCTAATTTATATATACCATAAAAAATACCCTTTCAACTTACAATATATTACACAAATAACATTACTTTTATATTATACAATACTAATAAAAGTATTTTTATTTTTTACTGCAATCTAATATAATAATACTAGTGAAAAAACAAATGCCACATTTCGAACGAGAGGGAGGGAGTATTTTATTTTTTTTAGCAAGAGAGTAATTTTCATAATATTTTTTATTTTTAAATTTTTTAAAAAACAACCTAATCAATCAATATAAATATAATAATAAACCAATAAAGCAGCTCAATGATTATATTTATTTATGTTATTATTTAAATAAAAAAAGTTGTTCAATAATTCAACTTATTATTATTATTATTAAATGAATTATTGGTATTATATAATTTCCCGAGTTCAAAGCAATCATAACTTTGGGAGAGAGGAGTCTGGAAGATCTCCTTCTTCTTCACGGCAGGAGCTTCGCAATCAATCTTTCAAAATTCGCCGGAAATTCGAGATTTGTTCACGAATCAGAGTTTACCGGTGATGTTAGGCAGGAAATCGAGGCCGCCGATGATCGGATTGCTCACCGGATCGCTGATTTCCGGCAATAGATCTGGAGCTGTGGAAATCCCCTCCACTCCGAGAACTCCCAAGCCGCTGAAGAATTTCGACCGCGGAGGAGTAGGATTGGGCATCGTGGCGGCGCTAGAGAGATCCGGCGACTGTCGCAGCGAAACTCCGGCGGTTCTCGGTCGGAAATTGAGCAGATCCAGTCCGATTCCGGTGAAGGAGTCGTCGTCGTGTAGAAGTAAGGCGTGGTTGGAGGAGATGGAAAGCTTGGAGGACGAGGAGTACACAATCGTGACTTGCCATAAGCCGGACAGGTCATTCACGACGGTGTACCGCGGCGGCGATCGGAGTCCTTTCAGGATACAGAGCAGCAGCAGCGTTTTCCACATCTCTCCGGCAAGGATCAACGAGTCCGCCGGAGCTCCGCCGTCTGATTTTCTCAGCTCCTGCCATTTATGCCAGAAGAAACTTCACGGCGAAGATATATATATGTACAGGTAGCGTATTCATTAAACGACGTCGTCTTGTGAATTGAAATTCAAAATTAGGGTTTCTGATTTGGGGATTTTTATTCTTAATTTTGCAGGGGAGAGAAAGCCTTCTGCAGTGCTGAGTGCAGGTACAGGCAAATTGTGGTGGACGAGCGCACAGAGAATTGCAGCTCGGAAGCTTCCAGAGCCGTCGATGTTTCCACGTCACCTTACGCCAACGGCCAGATCTTCACCGCCGGAATTCTTGCAATTTAGGGGACAGCCAAAATAATTGTAATATACAAAAAGACATATAAATAACCTTATAGTAGATTGTAACAAATCATCACACTCTTATGGAGTTTTTTGGTTCCTAAACCAAATTTTGAAAGAAACTTTTTATCAAATTCTATTATCATTGGCCAAAAATCATCTTTTTTTTTTTTTTTTTTTTCCTCAAAATTTTGCGTAGAAGAAGTTCGAATTTTTATTTAAATAATATTTTATATGATATATTGTATAGTAAAAAATTATATACAATCTAAAAAGAAACAAGCATGGTTCAATTCCATTCGATCAATTTGGCCGATGCTCTACAAACTCGTTCGCTAAAGAACACATTGGGTTGTGTTTTTTTTGTGAGTTCTATCACGGATTCTTACTATTTAATTTTTTTTTTCAAAAATATTAAATTAAATAATTATTTTTATTTTTTTATATTATACTAAAAATTTATTATATATTTAAAATATCATATGAAACAGTTATTTAAATTCAATTTTTTATTATTAAAAAATTCAAATCCACAAACAATTGCACCCTTATTGTGTTCTTGTCATGGCTTCTCGATCGTTGAAGGGGTCCATAATTATTAATGTTATAAAATGTGGCATTGACGACTAGATTTTCTTGTATTGTCTTAAACGCTCTCGTAAAAAATGATCGATGTCTTTTATGCAAAGTACACTTTCTTTTTTCTTCTTCGAAACTGTACACACTCAAAATTAATTGGACCGGTCCAACACAAGTGCAGCCCAAATCTTCGAAGTTCGCAGCCCAACAGAAGGTCCAGATCAGCGAGTGGGCTACCGATCTGACTAATCCAAATATGATTCAAAATAAACAAATAAATAGAGCATATTAGAACAGAAAGAGGACCGTCGTTCATCATGAATCTTCTTCTTTTTTTCATAATTTTTCTCTGCATTATTTTTTTGTAATTTTTCCAGATTTTTATAGTTTCTTCGATTAATTTCAATTTAATTTCAGCTTCGTTCTTGTTTAATTTACCTTCTTTTTTCATTAATTTTTCGGTTATCGTGAGGTAGCCCGGATCATTTCTTGAGGAGGCCAGGGAACCCTACGATTAAATCAATTCCGACAGACTTTTCCGATTAAGCCGTCGGTGGCGATTTTTTTACGACAACAGAAACCTAAACATAATAGAATAATTTCTAAGTTCTGTAAATGTATTATGAAGGTTGAGTAAGATTCGCATGACCAACTTTCTTCACGATTTTTACATATTAACTAGATTAACGTTCGGTAAATCAATATTTTTTTTTACACACTTCATACATTAGTAATAGAAGTAAAAAATAAAAAATATTATTGATGTAATATTTTAAATAAATTTTTAGATGAATAATATATTATTTATATGATATTTTAAATTTAAAAAATAATAAATTTTAAATATAATATTTTTATTGTAAAAATCTTTTCGCTGTGAATAATAAATATTAGTAGTAAACATAGGGCTATTTACTCTTATGGGATAAAATTATAATAGATAATACTCCCTCCGTCCCAAAAGTATAGTCTTGTTGTGTTGGGTACGAGATTTAAGAAATATTGATACTCCATCCATCCCAAAAGATTTGTCTTGTTTTTCCATTTTCGTCTGTCCCAAAACAATTGTTTTGTTTCCTTATTTAGTAGTCGTGGTCCCCACTTTATAACAAAATTATTCTTACTTTTTCATACTACCCCTAATTATTACTCTAACATACTCTTTGAAATTCTTCAAAAAGTAAGGGCATTTTAGTCATTTACATTTTACTTTATATCCATCTTCAATTAAATACTATTATTCCTTAATTCTCATGCAAACTCTCAATAAGACACTTTTTTTGGGACGGAGGGAGTATTATATTGGTAGTTGGTAAAAAAGTAAAGATAAATGACTTTTTTGCCCTTTGAGTATATTAGTGTAAAAAGTAATGACAATTGTGTAATAATAATGAAAAGGTAGGGATAATTTTATGGTGATATGATTATTTATGGAAATGAGACTATTGTTTTGTGAAGGACAAAAATGATAAATAAGACTATTATATTGGAATGGAGAGAGTAATATTATTTTAATTGATTATAAGTATATAATTACATTAAAAAATACTCCATTTAATATTTACTTAATGAGTGGGGAGGGAATATGTTTGGTACAGCTATAACACCAAATTCAAACGTAGCTATAGCAAATCTTTTCCTACCCACTTCACAAAATTTCGTCACATTCATCTCAAATAATAATAACATATATACACTTAATTTAAATAACTTTTAAATATATATTCTTTAGATATTATAGATTTGAATTTTGAAAAGTAACATTTTTTAATTGAAATAATTAATGGTGTGATATATAAATAGACATTGTTTGATATTTTTAGTGTAAAATTAATTTTTTAGTATAATATAAAAAGAAGTTTTTAATTTGATATTTTTTTACAAAAATACTTTTCATAAATATAGTAGAGAACTTAAAAAAAAAATAAAAAAATAAAAAAATCTTTCAAATAAACACAACTGAATGTTACACTTTAATAAATTTCGGTATACAATTTTATTTTATATATTTTTATTTTTGGCATGGCGCTATATTAAAAAATTTTACATATACCAAAAAGATTGTTAATTATACATAATAGTATGGTAAGATACTTCGAACATTTCAAAAATTTTATAAAATTTTATAACGGTACAAAAAATGTTCACATATAAAATTTTTATGATAAATTTAAGAATTTTCGATATGATAGTGCTTGGTAAATTATTTTATTTTATTTTATTTTATTTTATTTTTTAAAATTTTTTATCAATCCCTTCCTTTGACACTATATTTAACTCTATTTACTTATGTTTCGGGTAGGAGCTGTGAGTTACCAGTTTATTGAAAAATACCCTGACTGAAAAAATAGGAGACATTTTGGATTATTTGTTTATTTAAAATTTAATTTTGTATTTTAACTATGACTTTTGGTGGGTTAAAATATGCATATTAATAGACAATTACGAGAATTTTATAGTAAAACAAAAAAAACTAAGCATCAAACAAATTTTTAATACTCTTTTTATCTCAAAATAAAATATTAATTTATTTTTTGCACTTAAATTTTTAAATAAATAAAAAAATACCTCTGGTGTGTATATTCAAAATTGTAACAGAATTTTTAATATTAAACATATCGTACAATAGTTAAAAAAAATTAACAATGAATACCTTGGTAAGAAACAATCCAAATAAAAAATGAATAGATTCTAGGGTGAATTCGGGGCGGACCGTTTTTCCGAGCTGGACCGGCCCGATCTGATTCCAAACCGTGCTGGACCAGATGGCCCGATTGCAAATTCTGACTTGAAAAGGCCACCTGGTTTGAAATCGGGCACAACCCGGTTCATTAGTGTACCTGATCCGACACGGTCCAAAAATTTTCGAGCCTATTTTTGAAAGCTGAAGCACGATTTTTTCGCACCGTACTTGGACCGAACTTTTTGGACTGTGCTTATTTTTACCGCCCCTTAAGAATAACATATTCTTATTAGGTAACTTCATCAACTGTGTTCATATTTCAGGTTCATGGTACTCAAGAAACCTATACAAAGGACTTATCCATGGCAAATGAAAGTACGTACAAGGAACACAAAACAACCTTAAACTAAAACATCTATAATATGTACAACAATGTAATTATTACTACATTACCCGGTGTCGACGACGCCGTCGCGCCGTGAATTCCTCCCGACCATTGAGCTGCTATCTATGCCCGTCCCGAAGGATACCCTTCAAAACGCGATGAGATCGCACCCTTGTGTAGGCTACCATCGGAGTTAGCTCCGGAGGCACCGGGACAAGCAGATCGTTAATCGGCGTAGGCCTCTCGCCCCACGTACACTGCGCGTTAAAAATAGCTTTACATATATATATATATATGCAAATACGTACATTACCTTGAATGTGATTTTTATCGATTGTAGTAATGCACATTACCTTGATGTATTTACCGTTAAGAAATGCGCCGTCTGCCTTAAGAATAGCGACGGCTGCTTCGTATTGGCTGCTGTACGTCACGAAGCCGTGGCTCTTCCCCGGGACCATTCGCAAATGCTCAATTTTCCCCGCTTTGAGTTCTTCGAAGAAGTTGCGCATAATTTTCTCCGAGATCTATATATATATATGTGAGAATATGTTGTTAATGGGTTCGAGTTTTTCAAAATAGGCGCTGTTACTTACGCCGGGAGGAAGATCGAAGACGTATATGTTGCTGTACTGTGGGTCGACTCGCGCCTCGTTGTCGAAATGGAATGGGAATTCTGCAAGAAGGCATGAAATCGCCCGGAATTGTAACAAATTTTTATTTAGTGTGAACATATTTTATGAAAACTGGATTATATAAATCATCAAAATAAATGGTTTATATATAAGCATCATAAAATAGACTCGATAGACTCAAATCAAAATCTAAAACTGAATATTTAAAATATCTCAACAATGAAAGGAAGAACCTGGAAGTCTAATTGTTGATGGTCCAGCGAAACGCCTCGTCTTGTAAAGTCGAGGGGGAAGATCTAATTCTTTGCTCGATCCGTGCATAGAACATCGAATCAGGCTGCCCTCGAGCAATTTACCTGTTATATATATATATATATACATATATATATGTGTGCGTATATTTGAGTCTTCGATAAACTCTCGATTACTTGTAGTCGAAAAATATGCAAAAATTCTCACCGTCGAGCTCAGTTGCCGCCCTGTAAGAATGCTGACGAGCACGAGCAAGATAGCGACAAACAATGAGCAATGAATTTAACAACGGGAGTTCAAAGAAAATGTTGAAATGAACACTTACAAGTTACAAACCTGATAGCCACGGTAAGAAACGAAGCCATAGCCCATCGACTGAGATTTTTCATCGAGCATGACCTTTGCCTCGCTGCAATAAAGAAAAAACACTTCTTGGAAGTTCTTATTTCAATAATTCATAAATCAAGGGCGGGGCTTACACACAACTGTCGAAAACTGAGAAGTATGCATACAGCACTTCATCAGTCGTCCATGGCTGAAGACCGCGAACGTAAACATAGAAGTAGGCGACTGCGATTAGGGATCATGGAAGAGTAAGTCCAGGAACTATATAGATGTATAGATCAAAATCGAACATATACTTGTTTTGTCTTCGCGCCAATCTCTAGGATGTGGCCAGCCAACTAGTAAGGGCATTCGGAATCTGAAAATAGCCTATTAGCCGGAACGAAAAGAAATAAGCACACTGATAATGCTCTGCATCGACAAGTTGTACTCACAGACGATATCCATTCAGTAGTCCAACAGCAATGATAGATGATTGACGATTAGTGAAGACCACAAAACCATAGTGTAACTGCAGAGTAGCGAACTATTCATACCAGAGCTGATCGAAAATTATATTCAGAGTAAATTTTTGGTTACAGACCTCATTATCGTGAATAACATCGCATCTATAAACAGGGCCAGCGATACTGAAAAGATCTTGAAGATAGTATTCAGTGACCAATGGATGGAGATTGCCAACAAAGCTGCAATGCAGTAGATACATATCCATATTACAATTAAGAAAATTCGAACAATGAACAATGTTTCTTAGTGAACTAAGTTAGAGACTGATCGAGCAATAGAGGAAAGTCGAACAATATGCTCTTCCAACTCTAAATTCTCACTTTATACATCATAGGTTATAATGAACTAGCAAATATTAGCCAATTAATATATGTCATTCACTGCTTGTGTTACAAAAAACATCGATGTTTTTATCAAAACTATAAATAACTGCAGTGTGTGATCTCTCACTCTACCTGCCTATAACGATGAATATCAAGATCATCCCACAATGTGAGTTGCAGTCAGTTTTCTGTTATATAAAGATTAATCAGGGATTTTATCAAGAACACTGCTATAGCATAATGTGGAGACATCCGAGATCGCCATTTCTTCGAATAAAACAAGGTATCATTTTCAAAGAAATCAAAGGAAGGGAAGCAGATTAATTAAGGAACTTACACACGGCAATGTGCACTTGGATCAGGTCCATGGAGAAAATTTACTGTTGCCAACTGTATAATTAAGAAGAAACCAGAGTTAGATACAAAATTTGTTCTTCATAAACAGTGGAAAGAAGCAACCAAATGGATAAAGAACTCTTCATAGATCAATGGTTCCGACTCTGCAACTCACAAAAAGAATAAACACTAGTCGATTTATTTTCCGAGAACAATCCTAACTTTGAGAGAATTTGTTAGTTCCATTGTTAGCATCACCAAATCCACATTAACTTCAAGAAAGTTCTTAAACATGTTTTAAATGATGAAGATTCGCGCTTATGCATTTAGTTCTTTCATCCATTCTCCTCTCTCGAATAATTCTTCGTATTTTAAACCAATAAATTGACATATAAAAACTAGATTGATCAAGAACTAGTAAAGATACAATTCAAGAGAGACGAACACAATCATAATCACCAATAAGCAACAAAGCTGTCTAACCTAAAAACACAAAACAGCGAGATTCTTCATGCAAGCAACCGCTGCCATTGTCGACAACGAAAAATACTCAAATCATCTCTAACCGAATCAGATGGATTCGAAGAACCAATCTCTCCAGGAACTATTACTCTCGATTAATTAATCAATTAATTACATGTCACAAGTGCTGATTATCCATACATTATACACTCAACTCACGTAACGTAACATTTTACGAAAATTGGGAAAAATCAAACGCAAGGGAACTTAGGGAAGGAAACCTCTGAATATGACCGAGTAGACGGCTGATCTCCTCCTCGAGCCATTATCTCTTCTCTCCCGAAGGAATGCAGTAAGAAATCCCAAAAGAAAGAAACCTGGAAGGAAGGAAGAAGACGAAGAACGAAGGCGTGATCTCACTCTCAGTGTACTATTTTTTTTTTTTAAAAAAAAATATATATATTTATAACCCGAAGAAGGCGTGATCTCCTGCATGTGCATAGCTCGCTAGGTTCGTGCAACCGCATTTCTATTGGCTTGAGAATTGATATACATCCTCTATCCCATAACTATGTATCCGTTTATTTTT
The DNA here is from genome assembly GCF_009805555.1 of Andrographis paniculata. NCBI lineage: Eukaryota > Viridiplantae > Streptophyta > Magnoliopsida > Lamiales > Acanthaceae > Andrographis > Andrographis paniculata. The sequence goes on from NW_026137605.1 coordinate 754,335, forward strand.
TTGACGGACTTTTTAAAAATATTAGTATTATATTGAAATATAATAGGATAATGAGATTTGTATGATAGAGATATTTATAATATTAATTAGAAAATACAATTATTTAAAAATAAAAAGTAAAAATAAATATTTTCTTATAAAACAAACTAAAATAGAAAAATAATAGTTTATTATGCTGAAGAAGTAAATCTATCTATTTTTATTTTAAAATATTAATATTTTACGAGGATGTTTGATAAACAGTTTTTTCAAAAGTTTTTAGCTTATCAAAGAGTTTTTAAACCAGATAATTTGAGTCTTTGATAAATTAGTTTTTCAATTAGTTTCTTGAGTCCAAAAAGTTTATTTTAAAAAAATTGTATATCCCACCGTTTCATATTAACTTTTTTATTTTAATTTTTCTTATTTAACCTTAAAATTAATTAATCATTTTACATATATCAATATATTTCTTTATTACAATATTTATTAATTATTTGAATATATTTTCTTCTAATAACTTATAAATTCATATTTATAAATTTAAAATAATTATATTTTTATATGTCAAATATTTTATATCAGTTAAATATGACAGATGAAATATATATTTTTTAAAAAATGCAAAATCCAAATAGTACAAATCGATATTTCGACTTTCTTGAAAAAAAAATAAAATAGCAAACCCTTTAGATTATTGAAATATAGGGAGTAATTAAATTATACTGATAAGATTATTGTAATAACAGATAATTGGTAAGAGTTTTTTTAAAAAAGATATTTATAAAAAATTACAATTATTTAAATATATATATATATATATATAAATAGATTGATTCAAAATGGTATTTAGTTGTTTGGTTGTGATTTGAACATTTTTATCATTTAAAATGTGATTAGATGATTTGGAGTTTTTGTTATAATATTTTAATAAGATATTTTTTTAAAAAAAAATATAATATATTTTTGTTAATAGTGTTGATTTTGATTTAAAATTATAATAAAATACATAAATAACCCCCTCTGTACCAATTCAACTAGGCTTTTTAGAGTTTTGTAATAGATTAAAAGATAATAATATAATATTTGTTAGTGAAAGTCTTTTAAGAGTTTTTGACATTTTTGCTCTTTAACTTTATGATTATAAAGTAATTATACATGTAATGATATATTCGTAATTTAAGTAAAAATTAAAGATATTTTTCTATTATCTTTTATTTATTTTTTCTAAAATAAAAAAAAATATTTTGAAATGAGAATGACGAAAATAGTAAAAGTTGTACTTTAGATCGGGACCGACGGAGTATTTTTTATACATTTTTCCTTTTTTTTATGAATATTATTATATTTTTAATTAACATTTTCTTTTATGTTAAATAGAAATTTTAGATAATTATTATAAAAAATATATATATATATATTTGTGCATAACACTGATTACATATGAATTCAAAAAGTACTTTCGGCCCAATAAACTAAAAGGCCCATGTGAATGGTTAACCCAATTTCATGGCCCATGACTTCCTCTGAATTCTGTGCCTATCAAGATCCATCTTCCGCTTCCGATCACCGACGGGAGTGGTTTCGGATTCATGGAGCCGGCGGCGGATATAGAGCACCTGGAAAGGGGATTGTTGCGGGGCGAGAATTGCGCTGAAGATGGTGAGGATGAGGAAGCGGTACTGTTCAGGGCATCGTTTGACGAAGCAGAGGAGAGATTCGTGAAATACCAGACTGCTCGCTGGGTTTTGTACTCTCTGGTTTTGATTTTGGCGTGGGGAATTGGCTTGTTGATGCTCATTTATCTGCCGTTTCGGAGGTGTATATTTCGCAGAGATTTTCGATCCAGGAAGCTTTACGTCACTCCCAATTCTGTTGTTTACAAGGTAATTCGATATCTCGTATTTGCTTGGTTTGTTGCTTCCTGATTCTCGACAATGTATCGATGATTTTTTTCTATAGCTTGGATTTTATGAGGTTTGTAATGTGGATGAAGTTTGGTTGATGCTTTTGCTTGAATTTTGATTAGGCGAAAACTGATTAGGGCAAAATTTATTAATCGCAATGAATCAAATTGAACTGATTAGGGCAAATTCATTCATCGGAATGAATCAAATTGAACTGATTAGGGCAAATTCATTCATCGAAAAGAATCAAATTGAACTGATTAGGGCACATTCATTCATTGCTATGAACCCAATTGAACGGATTAGGGCAATTTCATTCATCGCAATGAATCATATTGAACTGATTATGGCACATTCATTCATTGCTATGAATCCTATTGAACCGAGTGGGGGAAATTCATTGCTATGAATCAAATTGAAAGTTAGGAAATAGAACTATTTAGGTAGCTATTTGATAAACAGTCCATATGGTATCACACTGGTTTCCCTGTGGATGATTGAGCTGAATATGAATTGAAGAGAGGGGAAGTGTCCTAATCATTTTAGTTTGGATGGTTTACATTAGGCTACTTGATTAGTCAAGAGTTTTTTATTGGTTCAGGTGAGAAGGCCAGTGCTACTTCCTTGTTGTGGTGTTCTCAAGAAAGAGAAGCATGTTTTGCTGCCCTCAGTAGCTGATGTGGTAATCGAACAGGGTAAAACTTCACAGCTATTAGTTATAGTTTTCTCTTCCTACATATCAAGTTGTGCTGCTATTATTGTTTATAATTTACAAGAGGAGTCACGAACATTACTATTCGACTAAACTCTTGAGCTGCCTGATTTTAGTTTGAATTCAAACTGTAATATCTTGCTGATATTCTATTGCCCCAGTGCAATTGATTTTTTTCTTGAAACACTACTAGTATTTTTGGGATTTAGGTACACCTTGCTTCATGTAATCTATGACGATGCATTAGCCCAATTCAGTGGAAGACGTCAATCATGATTTAACTAGGTACTTTAATGAATAGTACATATTAGTTCATGGGATTTGGATGACGTCCATAACTAATTTAGAATTTTATTGTTGACGGTATCCAAAGATTAACCTTCTCGAATATCATAACATTGATAACTGTTGGATTATAGTGTAAAAATATTAAACCATAATGTAAATGTGTTGATCTATTGAACGCTTCAGTTGAATGTAAATATGTTTCAAAGTTAAAAATTCTGTAGAATCGCTAAAAAAAGTGTCAATTATTATAGTTCAGCACTGGATCTGGATTGATCTTTCCTTTTCATTTATCTCAACCAATGAGAAAGGGCCCTTCTTTTGGTTCTTGTAGCATTTTCTTGCTGCATTTTATGAATTATCTTTCCAAAACTGGTTGCAAAATTGTTAATTATGTATAATCTTAGTCGTGAGCAATTGACAAGTTTTTCAGGGTATCTGGAATCTGTATTTGGTGTCTACTCCGTTAGAATAGAAAATGTTGGAGTCAGAAGGCCACCGAGTGATGATGTCCAAATCCAAGGAGTTGCTAATCCTCACGCTTTTAGAAAGGTATTGTAACTTAGAGCTTCTAATGAGCTGAACTAGTCCGAGCTTGATCGTGAGCATTACAAGCTAAAATCTCAACTCATAATGAGCTCGTTATGAGCATTACAAGCTAAAATCTAAATTCATGATGAGCTCGCTATGAGCCGAATCGAACTAATCTCGCAAACAATTTGTTTATTTTATAGCCCTTTTTTTGTGTTCACATAGTCATGCTCAAGAGCTTACCACTTGACTTTTAAGTTGTCATCGAATAGTTCTTCAACAACCTTTCTTACCTTCTCCAGGCTGTTCTAATACGCCTATCCAACATGAGCTCCGAGCTGTTTTCTGGGCATCCTCCCGCTGGTGAAGATGTTCCAAGGATGGGTCATTCTTCAGTCGCATCGGTATGCCAAACTGTAACTAATATTTGAAGTATACTTGTTAACCCATACATTTTTTAAGCAGATGTCCCCTTCAAGATCAGCGAGGCACGACCCGTCTTTTCCCCTCGATCAGTTTGCAATTTTGCAGAAACTCGAAGAAGTTGGCTCTACGGTGAAAGTACGAATCTAATTCGCAATTATCCTCTGTTATATACAATACTAACGAGCAAACTTCTGCAGCGAGTTGAAACATTAATTGACGAGCAAAACCTTCAAACACCGGCAAGGGCAGATTAAGGTAAACATTGAAATGATTTACCAGAGTTAACTATTAACCATGGTTGGGCTGAGATTAACTATTTGTATTCCTAATGCTCCATAATCCTCACACGCTTGACTTATGCAGCTCAGCTCGATTCTGCGAAAGCATTTAGTTGTCAGCCATGCAATGCTGATGGAAATCCTGAATCTTCGAAATAGGATGCGCCCGTTTTGTACTTAATCTCAACCATAAATCAACCCTGGCATAAAAAATGCTGCGAGTCTTGTTTCGTCTGTAAGTATATGCTTACCACTTTAGATTACAAAAAAAGTTCATCAAATAATTCTTTCTTTGACAATATATTACTTAACATCGATGGCTTAAACTTATCGCGACTCGATTTTCCATATCTCGATGATGATAGGACTGTTTTCGCGATAGATCTATCGATTTCGAACTGTAGGAATAGAGAATATTAGGTGCATCCCTAAATTATTTAGGGTGCTTTTACTTGGGATTTTGTTACTTTTATTTGAATTCTTAAATGTAATATTTTGAACTAAAATTTGATAGTAGTTAGTACTTTTAGAGGTCTAAAGTGTTTATGATTTCTTTTGGTAAAGTTGAATGTGATATAAATTTCAATCCATTAAATATAAGTATTTATTAATGGGTTCTAAGTTCATTAGTTGGTTAATTAATATATAATATCTAAAATTATATTTATTGTGTGGTCTTTAGGTAACCATGTTGAACTAAATTGAAATTTGAACATATAATTTAAATTGACAAAAGTAAGTTTAATTTCCACAATGGTTTTTTTTTTTTTTTTTTTACTTATTCGCATAGATTTACGCTTAACTCTGAATATTTATGATATGTTCTTTTAGTAATTTTATTTTCTTTTTACTTTCTTGTTATATTGTAAAAAATTTTTATAAGAAATATATACTTTTGAGTTTTGATTCGAACTTTGATTTAAGATAGTAATATGAAGCTGATGTTAAATATATATATATATATATATATGATAAATTGTCTATTATGTCTTTGCTTGTTAGCGAATGTATTTAGTTTGTGTAAGAGATAGTGACATTTGAGTAAAAATATAAAAAAAGTTAGTTTTATAATGATGTGAGAATCATGTTTATTATTTATGCTAATAAGATAATTGATCTGAAACAAATAAAATAAGACAATAGATATGAGGCGTGTAAGTATGGTTTTGTTCACACAACAGTTTTTGTAGAGACAAGATTTTCAATATAAATAATATGGATAAAAAATACTGTCTCTGGGATATACATTTATATTTTATGTTATTGTATTTAGTATTAAAAATATTTTTATATTGTATAGTCATTATAAGACATTAATGGAAGTATGTCTTTTTTTTCTTAATGTTTACTACGTTTTGATATAATAATTAATATAAAAAAATTTACACGACATAAAGTAAATGTGATCCTTAAAGCCCGAAGGAGTAAAATATTTTCAATATATGTAATATAATATATATTTTTTATGTTTTCAGAAAAATCTAATATTAATTAAAAATATTAATTTTATATTTTTATATTCATATTAAAAAAAAAAACCTCAAATGGGTTGGTTTAGTTGTATTTGAAGTTGATTTTAAATAAATTTTAGAATTGAGTTTTTATTTAAATAGTATTTTAACATGATATTTGTGCTAATAATAGTATTTTACTGATTAGTGGAAGTGTGTATGATGTAAAAAAGTAATTGTATGTGTAATAATATATTTGTAATTTAAGTAAAAATTAAAGAGTATTTTGGTATTGAAGTATGATTACTTTTACTAAATTTTTTTTTTAAAAAAAAATACATTGAGTTAGGGACAGAGCGAGTAATATATTTGGTTAGGAATATTATAAATTTTGATTTAAAATACTAGAATAACAAACCAAACAAACATAAACTATACAATTAGGTCTATTTAATATATATATATATATATGTTGTGTAAATGTTGAAATATAGATATGGAAGGCCTAATAAAAAAATATATATATAGTATTTAATAAAGGCAATTTTGCAGCCCTAAAGTGTGGCCTATCCCAATATTTATTATTATTTGTTATTATACGAAAACACTGAAAAAGAAAAAAGTCTCGATTCCTACAACGCACACTAATAAATTTTAATGAATTAATTAATTTGAGTTATTATAAGTTCACTACCAAACCAAACCTCACCTAGTTTGAATTTACACGTTGGTTGCACATTTTTCGTTAGATTCATTTAATGAAACCCACAAAATAAAAGTCCAACTTTTACACCATATAGATAATATCTATGGTTCAATTTCTATATTTTTTTAAAAAAAATATATTATTTATATTTAATTCTATGATTTTTTATAAAAATAAAAATTATTTTATCTTGTAAAACATCGTATCCAATTATATCAAATAAGCGGTTTTATTTGGTTTTGGTTAACGTAAGTGGTTTCCTATAATGATTAGACGTGATATTTTAGAATAATAATAAAAATAAAAATAAAATAAAATAAAAAAACGTAACACTTCCTTCATCGTTTATCAAAGGGATTTTTGATGATTTTATAATAAATTAAAAATAATACTCCCTCAGTCCCAGATACCGTGCCGTATTTTAGGAGGGGTGTAATTAGTAGATAGTTAAGAATTTTTAGGAGGGATATAATTAGTAGATAATTAAGAATATAATTTATTAGTAGAGATGTAATTAGTAGATAATTAAGAATAGAATGTATTAGTGAAAATAATTATTTTATAATATAAATAATTATAAATTAAGATTAAGATAACTTTAATTAAAATTTAAAAAAATAAAATTAAAAAAATAATTATCTTATAATATAAATAATTATAAATTAAGATTAAGATAACTTTAATTAAAATTTAAAAAAATAAAATTAAAAAAATAATTATCTTATAATATAAATAATTATAAATTAAGATTAAGATAACTAATTAGTTTAATTAAAATTAAAAAAAAATAAATTAAAAAATTTAAAATGAGATTAAAGTGTGTAATTATTTTCAAAAAAAGAAAAGTGACACGTAAGACGGACAAAAACGGCAACGTGGACATGGTATCTGGGACGGATGGAGTAGTATTTTATTAGTTAGTGAAAATATGCAAAAGATTTTAATATTTTTATCATTTGATTTTATGTATAAAATAATTGTATGTCTAATTGTATATTTGTAATTTAAATAAAAATTAATGATATTTGGTATTAGTATATAATTGAATTTTTCTAAAATAAAAAAAATACTTTGAAATATGACCAACCAAAGTGATAAAAATAATACTTTAAATTTGAACGAAATGAGTATATTTTTATTAAAAAGTATACTCCATCCGTCCCATTGAAAGGTTATCATTTTTCATTTTCGTCCGTCCCAAAAGAAGGTTACTATTTCCTAATTTAGTAATTGTATTACCTACTTCACATAATAAATATTCTTTCAACTTACAATATATTACACAAATGTCATTACTTTTATATTACACTATACTAATAGGGGTATTTTTGTCTTTTTACTACATTTTAATATAATACTAATATTCAAAAATCTATGTGTAAAAAATAAACGCCACCCTTCCAACGGGACGGAGGGAGAATATTAAAATAATTATTGAGTAATAAAAATTATAAACAAATGCAACCTACAGATTTATTGCATAGTTAACCTGATTGTGTTACCATAAGAATAAAATCTTTGGTTTGTTAGATTGTGTTTTGGCTTTTTGTTGGTATTACGGAATAGTAAACAAATTTAATTTAATAATTATTTAATATGATATTTTAATGATATATTTTTTATATATTAAATAAAATAAATATATGATTTGGTATTTTAGAAGTGAAAAAATATTAAATTACAATAAATAAATAAATTCAAAGAGGGAAAACACAACTATGGAATTAGACTTGCTCATTCTGTTCGGAACTGTTGGTTCGAACCGTTGGTTTTTCAGTTTACAAATCGGCTGTTTCGATTCAAATCAAAATCGGATTCAAATCGAATCAAAATTGTCAATCTAACGGTTCGATTTCAGTTTGTGTTTGAGCCAAACCGTAAACCACCGATTCAAACTATAAATCGGCAGTTTGAACCGACGGTTTGGACAATATATTATATATATTTTTCTTTTTTTTTTTTTTTTTGGTAAAGTTATGCCTGTCCAAACCGGCGGTTTGGGTGGGTTTATTTTTTAAAAATGAACAATCAAGATTAATTTACGAAGATCCGACGGTCAATATTTGATGGAACAAACCGGCGGTTCGAACCGAAATCGGCGGTTTTGGCAGTTTTTTTTTTAAAAATAATTTCAATAGTGTGATTTAATTTAAAAATTAACTTATTAAACAATTGTATAAATTATAATTGTATTCTTAATTCTTAATTAATAAATTGACAAATAATTATTTTATAAAAACGAAGTATTATTTATATATTTTTTTACAAAAATACAAAGATTTAGTAAATTAAAATCGGAATCAAAATTAATTGTAAAAATTAATATTAAGAAAAAATTGAAAAAATAAGTAATATAAACCGGCGGTTCAAACCGTAACAGAAGGTTTTTAAACCGAAACCGTCGGTTTATAAATCGTAATCGAAACCGTCAAACCGTAATCGAAATCGTTATTCGGACAATTCGATTTCGGTTTGAAATTCCGACAAACCGTAATCGACGGTTTGAACCGGTTGGACAAGTCCATATGGAACAAATTTAAATTTTATGTAGTATTCTAAAACTCCGGCAATTAGTCTGTTAATTGAGTTAAATCAGTACAACATAGCAAGGTGACAACGTATGCATATATATATATAGTACTTTTTTCGTACCATATAATTTTTTATTTTTTTAAAAAAATATAATTATATATTTTAACCATATTTTAAAATTTTAAATTTTAATTAAACTATTTAATCATCTTAATTTTAATATATAATTATTTATACTAATATAATTCTTAATTACTTATTAATTACATAATACCTAAAACTACGTGTTTCAGCTAAATTAGACAAATTAGTTGGGATAAAGGGAGTACATCATAATGTGTAATACTACTTTCGTCCGGCTCTAAGGATCCTATTTATATTTTGCGTGTTGATATTTGAATATTAATTATTATATTAAAACATAGTACAAATTAAGAAAATTTGCAAAATACTTTAATTAGTGCCTTGTAATACTAATAGAAGGACATTTGTACAAATCTTTTTATAAATATAAGGATATTTTTAATGTTAAGTACAATGACGCAAAAGGTAAATGTATCCGTCCCTTAATAATCTATCTATTTTTTCATTTTGGCATGTATCGTGACAAAGTATCCGTTTTTTTTTTAGTAACTTTATTATCTATTTAACATTACAAATAGTCTTTCAATTTACAATATATTACACAAATGTCGTTACATTTGTATTATACAATACTAACAAGGGTAGTTTAGTATTTTTACCTTTACTTCTATTACATTTCAATATATAATACTAAAATTTCTAAAATCCTATGTAGAAGCAAACTGATATATAAATATGAGACGGGGGAATATTAAAAAATTTCAAAGTTATATTCCCTCCGTCCCGGTCCAAAGTAACATTTTTACCATTTTCGTCCGTCTAACTCCAAAGTATGAATTTTTTATTTTAGTAAAAATAATTATTCACAGAAAAATATCTTTAATTTTTACCTAAATTAAATTACAAGTATACCATTATACATCCAATTACTTTTTACATAAAATTAAAGGGCAAAATGTCAAAATCTCTTACACATTTTCATTAACTAATAAGCTTTTACTTGTGAGGTTTTTATTTTGAATAGTAAAATTTTGAATTGAAATAGTTATTAGATGTGATATCAATATGTATTGATGTGATGTTTTGAATATAAAATTAGATTTTAGTTGAATAAAATAAATAAAAATTGGGTGTTTGATTGATATTTTTTTAGAAAAAAAAAAATTAAAATAATAAAATTAGTCAGTAAAATTTTATAAGTAAACACACCAATTTATTTTTTAATTTATTATAAAACTCCAAATAACCCATTTGAAATGAAGTATATATATATATATCCATAGAGAGGAGGGAGAGTAGTGATTATGTTTCTTTACCCAATTTATAACAAACATAACTTCCTTACACAAAACCAATTATCAGACTAAAAATAGAGACACTCAACAAACAGCCGTATTACGACACGGCTAATTAGTAGCAACAAAAGCGTGTTTATTAGACTAGCGACTTTTTCACGCCGTTCCAATGCCGCCACAATTTAGGGAAAAGCGTTTTTCTCATGAATGCCCCCTGGCCCCCCTCTCTCTATTAATTATCCAATAGCTGCATTTTATGTCTTTATTACTCCTTTTCGGTAAATTTAAAATATTTAGATTTGGCATGGAAATTAAAAAATATATTTATTCCGTATATTAGGAAGCAGTGTGAATAAAGTAGAAATGACTAAAATAATCTTATTAGTATAGTATGGTATAAAGATAATGACATTTGTATAATATATTATAAGTTATAAGGTTATTTGCAATGTTACGTAAATAGTACAGTTACTAAAAAAAAGAAAATAGATAATTTGTTATGGGACAGATCAAAATGAAAAAATAAATAGTTTGTTACGAGACAAATGGAGTACTAAAATTAAAGATATTATTAGAATTATTAACGATCGGAATAAAATTTTAAGTGTTTTTTTTTTTTTTTTGTTGTTGGTTAACGTTTGCGAATAAGACTTGTGTTCGTTTGTTAAGTGTTCGAGCTCGATTTGTTAAGTAATTTTGTGTACAAATATCATTATATTAATTTTATAAGACACTAATATAAGTATTTTTGTAATTTTTTCTTAATTTGTACTACGTTTTGATATAAAAATTATTATTTAAATATCAACACAAAATAAATAAATAAATAAATAAATGAAACCTGCAAAGTCCGACGGAGATAGTATTTAATTTAATCCTATGCTACATCTCAACTATTAATTCAATGCCAATATTAGTCCATATTTTTTAGGTTAATTTGGTCAATTTCATTTTCGAGGTTGATTTCGTATTGTGTGTGTTAATTTTTTTTTAATTCTTATAAAAAAATACATTAAACACTCATACTATTCTATTAAAAATTTAATTTGCTTGGTGTTTTGGTGGAGTTTTATTATTATTATTATTATTATTATTATTATTATTATTACTGTTATTTTATTTTATTTTTTTCAAAGTACATCTTTTGGGTATTATTTTTTTAAAAAGAAAGGTTAAATTGTTTTTTATTTCGTAATTGACCCTCTTTAGTCTCATAAGTGGAATCTGTCGCAAACTAGTGCTATAAGTAAAAAAATTTCGCCGTTTTAGTCCTCCAGCGCCGGAGACGCCCGCGTGGCTCGCCGGAGGTGACGTGTCTGTCAGGCGTCACTGACCTGACGGACACATTGATTTTTTTATTATTTTATTATTTTTTAATTTATTTTTAAAACTTATTTTAAATTTATTTTTAATTTTATTTGTATTTTTTTATTTTTTTATTTGGTCCAATTAAAAAAATAAAAAAATAAATAAATCCACGTGTTTGCCAGGTGTCGCTGACCTGGCGGGATACGTCACCTCCGTCGAGCCACACGAGCGTCTCTGACGCCGGAGGACTAAAACAGCGATAAATTTTCACTTATGGAACTAGTTTGCGACATGCTCCACTTACGAGACTAAAATGATAAAGGGGTCCAGTGACAAGACTAAAAAAACGGTTTATCTTTAAAAAAAAAAAAGAAAAATTATTAAGTTGTACAAAAAGTAGGAGGGAGGGGCTCCAACCCACCCCCAGTAACACTGTTACTATTTTTTTAGTTGAGTTTTTGTAGTATTTTTTATATTTTTAGTATTTTTTTTGGTGTACTGTGTAATTTTAATTTTTTAGTAGATGATATATAATTTTATATTTTAAAAAATTGTATGTGATTTTATTTTTTTTGTTGGGGTGTAATTTATAAATATGAAAAGTCATATAAAATAATATAAAAGTGGAATATACCGAGAATATATTTTTTAGATAAAAATTGAAATTTATAGTTAGAGTAAAATTACCGTAGATTTACTGTAAAAAATGCAGTGGAGAGTTGGAGATGACCTTAATAATTTGAATCTAATATATTTTTTTCTGTAAATAACTTCTTTTTTCTCCATTTTTTCTAGTATAATAACAAATAACATTTTTTAATAAATTTATTTATAGAATATAAATTATTTTGATTAAATTTTTAATTTTTATCCATTAACTCACTCAAAATTCATTTATTTATATCTTTGCTCAATAAACAAATTTTTTTCTATATTTTAATTTTTCCCTAAAATTTTATTATGTACAAAATAATATTTATATTATGCTCTCTCCGTAGCTTAACAATTTATTCATTTTTTTATTTTGGTCCGTCCATAACAAAGTATCTATTTCTTTTTTTAGTAATTGTACAATCTACATGACATTACAAATACCCTTCCAATTTACAATATATTATACAAATGTAATTACCTTTATATCATACAATACTAATAGGGTTAATTTAGTCTTGTTTACCTTTATTTCTGCTTCATCCCAATATAATACTAATATTTCTAAAACTCTATGCAAAAAGCAAATTAATATATAGATATGAGACGGATAGAGTATATATTTTATTGATGTATAATGCTAAAAATATTTAAATAAATATCCTTAATTTATTTTAATTATATACTAATTCATATTTTTTGAAATACTAACAATATTATTTATAAAAAAATAATAAAATAATATTATAATTTATTATTAATAATTTACTAATTTACTAATTAACACTATCTAAAATACGATGTCCTAACAAAATGAATCGTCTTATCCATAATGAAAAGAGTATTTTATGAGATAAAAGAAATATATTTTTATATCAAAATAATGAAAATTGAATGAAAACAAAACAAAACAAAAATACAATTATGTTCTACTTGTCCATTTTATATATTATTCCCTCTGTCTCACTTAATTTGTTCATTCTTTTTATTTTTATCTGTACTATATAATTTATATAATTATACACTTTAATTATATTTTAAAATTTATAATTTATAATTTTTTAAATTTTAATAAGATTATTTAGTCATTTTTAATTTTAATTTATAATTATTTTTATTAAATTATAATTATTTTTACTAATACACTTTTAAATTACTTATTAATTATTCAATATCTAAAACTTTGTGCCTAATCTAAAGTGGATAAATGAAATGGGACGGAGTAAGCATATTTTTTTATATTAAACTTACATATTACCTCCGTTTCGGAAAAAGAATTTCATTTATTTTCTGTACGTAGATTTTTAATATTAGTATTATATTAGTTTGTAGTAAAATTGACAAAAAAATATATCTATTAAATTGTGCGATATAAAAGTAATTACGAGTGTGTAATATATTGAAAGTTGTAAGCGTATTAATTATGTTAGGTAGGTAATATAATTACTAAAAATTTGAATAGTAAATTCAAATAGTTGTATGATGTGATATAAATAGTTATTAATTCGATGTTTTGAATAGAAAAATTGATTTTCAGTATAATATAATAAATAAAAAAATAGGTACTTGATTTGATTTTTTTGAGAAAAAATTTTGTGTGAATCGTAAAAATCGCTCAAAATCCTCCAAACAAACACACCATAAATTAATAAATGATATTCTTGTTTTCGGTAAAAAAAAAAAAAGAAAAATAGTATCATTTTTATTGGATGTATGAATTATTAGATTTATTTTCATTATAAAATTCTCAATAAATAAATATATTTACTTTTTTTTTTATAATAAACTCATATTTAATACTCCCTCCGTCCCATGTAATACGGGTGTATTACTGTAGACACGGGAATTTAGGTAAAGTATAATTAGTAAATAATTAAGAAACGTATTAGTAAAAATAATTATAAATTAAGATTAAGATAACTAAATAGTTTAATTAAAATTAAAAAAATTTAAATTTAAATTTTAAAATATGATTAAAGTCTATAATTAATTTTTTCCAAAAAAAAGGAAAGGACAAATTATTTGGGAGGGACGAAAATAAAAAATAAAGACAAATTATGTGGGATAGAGGGAGTAGTAACTTCATCCAAAAAATTATAAATATGAGTATTTATTGTTTTAATGATAAAATATTACATTAAATATTTACAAATAAAAAAATTAGAGTAAAATGCAAAGAAGTTTGTTTAATTGTGGTTTAAAATGAAAATTTTGATTTGAACTTTTATTTAAATATTACTCATATTGTTACTATATTTTATAAATAAAACAATATATCTTTTATTTGTTCGATTTGCAATGACACACTCTACACGTAAAATAATAATAATAATAATAAATAAATAAATAAAATCCATTTCTTTAATAATAAAGAAATAAAATAAAAATGTATATCCTTTAAATAATATAACTATTAATTGCTTTGTGATACAATAGAATATACCTTGACGACCATATTAACTATTATTTTATTATTAATACATATTTTCTGTTTGTTTGTGTGTTAGGTATATGCCTTATAATATCCGAATTTTAAATAATAAATTTATTACCAACACTATTCTTGTTGTTTTGTATCTTTATTTTTTAAGCAAAACTATTTATATTTCATTTGAAATAAGTTTGTACTAGTTTTTATCTAATTTAAATATTCTACGCGATTCTTTTATATTTTAAAAAATATCGTAAGAAATTATTCATTTCGTCCCATAAATATAATTTTAATTGGATTGAACATCAATAAAAAACTTTTTTGCCCTTATAAGTGTATTAGTTTAAAAAATAGTACTCCCTCAGTCCCAAATATCGTGCAACATTTGTGTTTGGTAGAGGAATTTAGGTGGAGAGTATTAAGTATGGTAATTTGAGATAATTTTGATATTAAGTGATGTGATTGGAGAGAGAAATGATTATTTGTTTTTTTATTTGAGTGATGTGATGAGATAAAGTGAAGTGTATATTAATATATGTATAAAAATATTATTAATTATTTCTAAATTTGAAAATGTTGCAGTGAGTTTGGGACAAATAAAAAAAGAAATATTGCACGATGTTTGAGACGGATGGAGTAGCAATTGTGTAATAAAAATAAAATAATAGGGGTAATTTTACGGTGAATTGATTATTTATGGATATAAGACTGTTGTTTTGACACGGACAAAAATGGTAAACAAGACTATTATATTGGTACGGAATAAATATTTTTTTAAAGGCTCATATTTAATAGTTCTAAATAGAGAATTTTAATATATATTTTTTAAATACGAAAAAATCATTGACATTTATGGTGTCTTTGTTTGTATATATATATATATATATTCTAAAAAAATTAATATTTATATATATATTTATTATTTTTATATTATCTATACAATTAATTATAATTTACATAAAAAAAAATTATTTTATACTATTTTACAAAACAAATAATCTTAATTTTTAATATATAATGGCTTCTACTATTTTCAAGATTTTTTTTTTCTTAAAGAAATTCTATTATATATATATTTTTTTCTAAAAAAAATTTCAAATCTGAAAAGTTAAAGGTACATTAGGGTGTGTTTTGTTTGTAGAATTTTAACAAAATTCTACTATTCATTTAATTTTTTTCCCCCCAAAAAACATCAAATTAAACACCTATTTTTCATTTTTTATATTATACTAAAAATTAATTTTACATTCAAAACATCACATCAAACCCTATTTATATCACATCATACAACTATTCAAATTCAAAATTTTTACTATTCAAATCCCAACTCAAAATCCAAACCCCCAAACAAACACACCCCAGGAGTGTATTCTTATTCTCGAAAATATCAAACACATTTTTTAAAAAATATTAATATATTATATTTATTTATTATTTTTATATTTCTTACACAATTTTTTATATTTTATATATAAAAAAAATTTGATTTCGAACCAAAACACAAAACAATCAAACCCAGAATTTCATATTTTGGAATATTTTAAAAATAGTAAAAATATATTTCTTGTTGGTTTTATATTTATATATTAATTACCTATGTAGTAATATGATTATAATTTATGTAAAAATTTAAAATATTTTAATATTAATGTATAAATATTTTTAAATATAACAAACAAAAATAATATAAATAAATAATAATTACAAATATACATATGCATTTCTATTATTGACACAAGTTAATGTCATAAAAATAATATAGTTTTAAGTTTAAATAAATATAATTTTCTATTAAGAAAAAATAAAATTAGAAAATTTTGATCCGCAATATGCTATGAAGAACAGTTATGAAAATTTAAGTGTACGGCAGGTTTGGTGGATTATATATATATATATCTATTTATTTATATATAATAATGATTTAACTGAGTTACTGGTGGAGAAGATAGTCAGCTGACTCAGCTCTCCTCTGCGTATTTTGTTGGGACGTACGCACGCATTAACCCTAGAGCGAGAAACATTGTAGAGAGAGAGACTGAACTAGAGAGGAGAGAGAGAGAGAGAGAGAGAAGAGAGAAGAGAGAAGCAGGGGAGTTTGTCGCTGTGTATGTATGGTGGAGTTGACACTGACTCTAATTGCTGCTCTCCAACCAACCACACCATTAAAGAAGTTCGATTGAAAATCCGAGTAACCACCGCACCTTTCATTTACTCATAGATTTTCATACTTGCAATCTCAGATTCATTCAATTATAGACTTTATCTGCCACTTTGATTTTGATTTGATTTGATTTGATTTGTATTTCTCTCTCTCTCTATATATATATATAGACGGTTGTAGGTGTGTGTATATATATATATATATATAGTGATTGTTGTGTACAGAGGAGGTGCGGCGGAGGACTGGAGGTTTGGTATGGCGGCGTCATCGGCGGTGTGCTCATGGCGGATTGCCGCCGCATGCATGTCCGACAGGGACGGGTCTCCAGTTCCCCTGGTCTCAACGACGTCGTCTTGTTGCTCCCGCCGCGGGACCAAATGTGCTCATCTCTTCGCCTTCCCGCCCTGCGATCAATTTTACAAATCCGACGGATCGAGGACCGCTCCGCCGCGTTGCAGGCGGCGGAAACACCTCCGCCGCTCCGTGATTTCTGGTACGCTTTTCAATTTGATTATCAGTTCTATTCCATGGGCAAATTAATAGAAATCGAAGTTTGACTGCTCTGTTGTTCCAACAAGTTGTTGATAGCTCTGTCTTCATTTGTGCATACTGTTAAAACATTTTTGGATTCGATTGGGTGAATAAATTGAATCGGTGCTCTTCACCAGATGTTTATGTTGTTGATTGCTGTAGTGTCGATCAAATTTGATTTTGGAAGATTTAAATGATTGTACTGTGGTTTGTTTGAGCTGTAGAAGGAGCAATGGCCATAGCTCTAGATCCTTCCATGGAGTTCATCCGTAAGGCTAAGCCTCCAACAGTTCAAAGGCGAGTCGTCGTCACCGGCATGGGTGTGGAGACATCACTTGGTCACGATCCAAACACATTTTACAACAATTTGCTCGAAGGAATCAGCGGAATTAGTGAGATAGAAGGATTCGATTGTTCGCAGTATCCTACTGTACGCCTCCCCAATGTCCTCCATCGCCATTGTTAACAGCTATTTATCATCCATTTCATCCAAACCATTTCGATTTTCGATTGCAGAGAATTGCAGGAGAGATTAAATCATTCTCCACCGATGGATGGGTTGCACCTAAACTATCCAAAAGAATGGACAAGTTCATGCTTTACATGCTAACAGCAGGGAAGAAAGCTTTAGCCGACGGCGGCCTTACGCAAGAGGCCATGGAAGAATTGAACAAAGCACGATGCGGCGTCCTCATTGGATCGGCAATGGGAGGGATGAAAGTGAGATTGCATTTCCTCGGTCCTTTTTATGACGATTTTGGTCAAGGAATTATGCTTTTCGATTAAGTTCATCACTCCTTTCGATGATTTTGTTCACTACTATTGCGTGGATCAGGTTTTTAACGACGGTATTGAAGCGCTGCGCATTTCATATAGGAAGATGAATCCATTTTCTGTTCCTTTTGCAACTACCAACATGGGTTCGGCCATGCTCGCCATGGATCTGGTCGAACAATTTATTCATCTCTGTTTTTTTCATCAAAATATTGCATAGAGTAGCATAATCGTAAGCTCGATTATTCGTTGCAGGGATGGATGGGCCCGAACTACTCCATATCGACTGCTTGCGCTACTAGTAACTTTTGCATTCTGAACGCGGCTAACCACATTGTCCGAGGCGAAGCCGTGAGTTCGTTATTTTCTTCATTCAAGATTCATATCCGAGTCCCGACTGCTATTGATTTTGCTAGTTGATAGAAAATCTCTTTTTTCACCAGCTAATATTATCGTTGATTCTTGCCCAATATTTTCGCAGGATGTGATGCTTTGCGGTGGCTCGGATGCCGCAGTCATACCCATTGGTAACGATCTTCTTCTTCTTCTCACTTAGAGCTGTTAACGAGTCGAGCCGAATTTTAAATGTTTGTGTTCGTTCGTTAAGCTTTTGAGCTCGTTCGTAGTGTTCGAGCTCGTCTCGTTAAGAAATTTTATTGTTCGTGTTCGGCTAGATTAAGCTTGTTCGAGTTCGTTTGTCTCATTTTTTAAAATTTATATATAAATAAAAAGAAAATTTAAAATTATTTTATTTTATTTATTTTAAATTGATATTTTGTTTATTTATAAATTATAATTTTATGCGTATATATAATATTTATAATAAATATATTATTTTAACAAACGATCGTAAACAAAGTTCGGACTAGTTCATTAACTAAACGAATCTGTTTATATTGTTTGACTCGACTTATTAACGTTCATGAATGAAGTTTAACCGAGCCGAACTGAGCCGAATTCACGAACGGCTCGGTTCATTTAACAGCTCTATTCTCACTCACATAATTTTCGAATCCTTTATTCGGTTACGGATTCTTTACTTTGTTTCAGGGCTAGGAGGCTTCGTTGCGTGCCGGGCTCTGTCGCAACGAAACTCTGATCCGACTAAAGCATCTCGCCCTTGGGATATCGTATAGTTCTATCTATATAAATATATTGAACTACATCAATCAATCGATATTATAAGAGAATTGGTGAGATCCGAGGATATTTATACATAATTTCCGGTCTTTGACAGAGTCGGGATGGATTTGTATTAGGCGAGGGCGCCGGAGTGCTGCTCTTGGAGGAACTGGAGCATGCTAAGGTATCCGGATACTTCAATCGATTCACAATCTAACGTTTTCACCGTGTAATTAGACGAGTTACATACATACGTAATCGAATGTCGATGCATTCGCAGAATCGAGGCGCTACTATCTACGCGGAATTTCTCGGCGGAAGCTTCACTTGCGATGCTTATCACATGACGGAGCCTCATCCCGAAGGTACACTGTTCTTTCTCCATTGAATCCTCGGATATGTCGCTTTGATCGTTTGAAGATACGCGTATATATATATGTGTATAATCGAGCAGGAACTGGAGTCATTCTATGCATAGAGAAGGCTCTGGCTCAGGCGGGAGTGTCTAGGGACGACGTGAATTACATAAACGCGCATGCAACGTCGACACCTTCTGGCGACCTAAAAGAGTACCAAGCGCTACTTCGATGCTTTCCGAATAATCCCGAGGTTTGCGTGTCCCGAAATTCGTGACGTTTTTTGCATATAGTGTGTGTTTGATTCTCTGCCGTTTTTTCAGCTAAGGGTGAACTCTACAAAATCGATGGTCGGCCACCTGCTCGGAGCAGCCGGTGCCGTCGAGGCCGTCGCAACGGTACTGGTAGGTGCATTTCATCTCTAATTCACATTTGCAAAATATCGAAAAAATGTCACGATATTATATTAATATAAGTGATATGCCGTCAGTATAAGTGTCGCTATTGATTGTAGGCAATTAGGACCGGGTGGATTCATCCGAACATCAATCTTGAAGATCCGGACGACGGTGTGGTACGACCCTCCCTTTCTCCCTCGACTTTTTTTGCCATTTAGCGATTGCGCTATGTGAGGATATATATGTATATATGAATTATTTAGGACACGAATGTGCTCGTTGGACCAAAGAAAGAAAGAATGGACGTGAAGGTGGCGCTGTCCAATTCATTCGGATTCGGAGGACACAACTCGTCGATCTTGTTCACGCCGTATATGTAAAGATTATCGCCGCCAAAAAGAAATTCGATTCGATTTAGTTCGATTAGAAGATCAGCCGTATGTACAAAGAAAGAATAATAAATTAATATTTTTCGCAAGATAAATATAAACAAATAAAATAAGAAAGAGTAATGTCTGAGCCCGGGTTCGAACCGGGGACCTCTAGTGTGTGAGACTAGCGTGATAACCAACTACACCACCCAGACGAGTTGTTGTAATTTTTATTTGTTATTATTTAATGTAAATGTTTTTGTCACCATTCAATTCAAATTATAATATTTTATATTTAATTGAGTAGATAATATGTAGCATTAAAATACTCTTAAGCCAGCCGCCAGCTTGATTGGAATAATCTGGATTATTGATATTTTAAATAATTCTATCAAATTCATTCATTTGATTTGGCAATATTTGCCATTGAATTTCGAATCTCTAAAGTTAATTGTGGATTTCAAATTCTATTTCTTTTTATATTAGTTTAATTTAAATACCTCTTACATTCAAATGATAGATTTTAATTATTGAGTATGTGAATGAAATAAACTCTTTGTTATTTTTGGCATATGGACAAAAATATTTTTCATTTTCCTGCAGCAAGTTTTTCTTTTCGAGTAGTTTGATGTTGCAGTAAGGCTGTCACTGCAATCTTTGCTGCAATCTGAATTCGTGGGCTTAGTATTATCCATTGTTTCCAATCCTTTAAATGCCTGCAAAAGTCAAACTTGGCATTTTGGGATGGTCAGACTCGTGAAGAATCATTGGATAACACTCCATCATTTTCTATGCTAAAGAAAATTATTGTGAAGTGTGTTCTTTCCAATGATGTATCAAATATACAACCAAAGAAGACAAACAAGTTGGTGGTGTGAGAGTTAGTGTGCAAATCTTAGAGATAAGATTATTGAAAAAAAGCTCTCACCACCGGTATTTTTCTGGGTTAACCATGACAAGCGTTAGAGTTAAATGAGTTGTTGTTGTTTGTGTTCTTAATCAGCACTGATTAATGGAATTCCTCATGGATTGGAATCCTCGGATATATAGATTTGTTGATAATCGAACCGGGTCAACAAACATCTTATACCATTGTTGTTTTATGTTCTGCATTGTCTTTTGTTGTTAAAACATTATTATAGCTGTGAACCGCCCATGTTTAGAGAGTTGACCCTTTAAAATGTTCAAATGTATTTTATTCGATAAATCAGTTCCCCGTCAGAATATATTTCAAATTCAAAATAATTCAAATATATGCATTTGAAATAAATCAAACAAATCCAATTCCTTTATAATCAAACATGGTTTCAAAGTCAATAAACGAATGCACCCTTCAATTTTTTAAATAGAATTTAATTACACGTATGTATATCTCAACACTCGGTTGTTTTCATCATTAACTCAATTAACAGTAATGAGTGTGCTTGTTTTTATTATTACTCCATTTGTTCCAAATGTAATGTTAAGATTGCTATAAATACGAAAATTTAAAAAATATATGATTAATAAATAATGAAAAATCAATTATAATATAATATAAATAATTAGATATTAATATTAAAATAATTAATTAATTTAATTTAAATTAAAAAATTATAAATTATAATAAAATTTAAAATATATTATTATTTCACAAAAAGAAAGTAATATGAGCCGTAGAACGAATATAAATATTAAAAAAAATGATATTATATGTAAGACATAGAGCGTTGTTATTATTTGTGATTTTACGGAGTTAGAGCAAATTTTTCATACTTTTAAAATTTCGTTAAACTTTCTCATGATTTCGTAAATTTTGTATCTAACTTTTGTTGGTTATTCTTAACCTACACATGTTCAAACTGCAAATGAGTTTCAAATTTTTAATTTCTAAATTTTTAAAATTAAAAATATATTTATTCCTCTTATATTTAGCATACAGGAACAGTAATTTTTTTTAGAACAAGAGAAAAGAATATTTCTAAGTATATTTATTATTTTTTAAAGTCTAAATATTAAAAAAAAAAAAAAAAATTTGTAATTTAAAAATAAATATTTTAAAATTTATTCGCAGGTTGAACACGCACATGTCCAACATTGTAAAATAATACGATCAAATGAATCAGACGCAAAATTTATAAAATTACTAAGAAATATAACACAACTCTTCACTTTATAATAATTAACGAACAAATCCTATATATTAACCTACCATTAATATTTTCTAAAAATAATATTGATAAACTTGTTAAACCACATCAAAATATATTAATCAAGTTCATCATTTCATTTCTATTTACGCACATTTTTTCTGTTATTGTTTTCAATCTAATTTATAAAATTATTCAAAATAAAAAAATAATTATAAGTTACGATTGGAAATTACTAAATAATTTAATTAAAATAAAAAAAATATGAATTATAGATTTTAAATTTTAATTAAAGTTTATAATTATATTTTTTTTAAAAAAATAACATATTAAGTGAGACGGACGAAAATAAAAAAAAAATGAACAAATTAAATATGATGGAATAAGTAACAAAATTGTTTAAAATATATTAGGGTGTGTTTTTTTTGGGGATTGGATTAAATTTACACTATTCAATCTCATTTTTTTTTTTCAAAAATATCAAATCAAACACCTATTTTTTATTTTTTTATATTATACTAAAAATCAATTTTACATTCAAAATATCACATCATTCCACTATTCAAATTCAAAATTTTTATTATTTAAATCCCAACTCAAAATCTAAAACCCAAACAAACACACCCTAAAATTATATCAAGCAATTCAAACGAAATTTATAAATATCTTAGGATGCGGGAATAATACATTTCACATTCAATTTGTATTGAATAATAATAATAATAATAATAATAATCTTATTTACACTTATTTCAATTGCCAAATCTGATAAGTACAGCATAATTCCAGAACATACTACCAAACGACGACGTTTTCCGGCCACAGTTCAACGGCGCCGGCGTACCTCCGCCGTCTAGGCGTTCCCCACAACCGCACCACACTAC
Organism: Andrographis paniculata; assembly: GCF_009805555.1. Classification (NCBI taxonomy): domain Eukaryota; kingdom Viridiplantae; phylum Streptophyta; class Magnoliopsida; order Lamiales; family Acanthaceae; genus Andrographis; species Andrographis paniculata. Next base: position 777,637 of record NW_026137605.1, read on the forward strand.
CATCCAACATCCTCAGATCCTGACACGTGTACCATCCCAGGTCTCCCTTCCTCATCTCCACCGTCCATCTCTCCCAATCGTCGCACCACCGCGCCGCTAAATCCTCCGCCACCGCCGGCGACGGCGCCGCCTCCTTAGCTCCGCCGCATTTGTCCTCATTTACACACTCATCCATTTCCCCCAATTCTTCCTCCCCAAAGTATAAACTGAATTTCACCTTCGGACTGCCGTCGGCGTACGGCGCCGGCGACGACAACCGCCGCAGATTTTCCGAATTGACAACCGCCGGCGCCGCCTCCTCCGCCGTCCGAGAATCTTCACGGCGTCGGAGTTCCTTTTCCTCCTCCTCCTCCGGCTTCGATTGCAAGGCCCTAACCTTCCAGAATCCGACGACGGCGGTGATTAAGGTCAGCCACGCCGCCCACGCTCTGTTGACGGCGGTGAGCAATCCGTAGCTTAGATAGTTGACCGTGAGAGCTCCGACGACCGGCGACTGGAATTCCGCCATCTCCGACGATCGATTTTTGGTGCTGCGGGCAGTGCAGAGGTGAGATTTATGGAAATTGGAGGATGAACGGTGACCGTCCGATTAGATGGATGATGAAGGAGATGCTGAGCATCAAAATGGTAGATGCGATTTGGCAACTTGAAGATCCCAATTATATGCTCCCATCATTTTTTTGATACTTATTAAATAAATTTAATCTCGAATTATATAAATATTTTTTTATATATTTTGTATTGTTCATTTACAATTTTTCTTTTTTTGATTTAAATCATACGCCCCCGTCCACTGTCCACTAGTAAATATATTTTTATTGTTCAAAAATAAAATATCTATTTTATTTTTTTAGTATGTATTGTATATTACAAATATTTTTATGTTTATATCAATTTTTTAATTATTTATTAAATTTATGTATAATTTATTTATAATTTTATTATTTATATTTATCTGAAAATAATCAATTTATTACTATCTTTTATAATCACAATATATCTATATATTAATAATTTTTCTATAATATTCAATTTTATGTTTTATATAAAAATATTATTCTCTCCGTTCTACAAAAAGTGTCTACAATACGGTAGACACGATAATATAAATAAAGTATAATTAGTAAATAATTAAGAAATTTATTAGTAAAAATAATTATTATATAATAAAAATAATTGTAAATTAATATTAATATATCTAAATAATTTAATTAAAATTAAAAATTAAAAATTAAATTACTCCCTCCGTCCGGTGCAAGATTGTCATTTACTTTTTGCACTTACATCTTTTAATATTAGTATTATAATGAGTTGTAATGAAAAAAAACGAAAATACCCCTAATCTTATTAGTACTGTGTAATATAGTATAAGTTGGAAGGGTATTTATTATGTTAGATAAATAGTACAATTAAAAAATTAGAAAATGATAACCTTGTTTTGAGATAGACGAAAATAAAAAATAACAAATTTTCAATAGGACGAAAGGAGTATAAAATTTAAAATATAATTAAAATTTACAATTATATTTAAAAAAAATCATATAGAATAGATGAAAATAAAAAAAAATAGATATCGAGGAAAAATATATTTTTAAATTTTCGTACATAAATAAAGTGCATAGTCAGTTAGAATAAAAGATAATATAATTTTAAAAAAATGCAAACACGTGTCAATTAGTTACTGGATGTGGCGGTGCCGGGCGGGAGTCGATGGCCACAAAGACTGTGTGATGATCCGACACGAGCTTGATTACCACTTGCCAGCGTGGCAAGATCTGACACGTGGGACGTGGCGATACGCGCTACTGCACATTTGAGAGTTCAGAGAGAAACCTGCCATAAATAAAAACCGTCTTAATCTACTACAATAATTTATATATATATATATATAAGCCGGCAAAAATTGACTCGACATAACAATTCGATACAAAATAATTAAATTTAGGTTAAAAATTTTAATTTGATTATGTATACGAGTTGACACAAACCCGACACAATAGTAAACGGGTCAGGTTAAGGTTGAGGCTCTCAACTCGAACCCGACGCGACAACTCGATTATAATATATTAATATTGATTAATATATTTATTATATATGTAAAATAATCATAATTTAATAATTTTCTTATAAATTAATTTAAATTAAATTCAATTTTAAATAATTCAACATAATTTACGCTCAAACTAATAAAAACTAACATAACACAGACAACATAACAAAAAATTATTTAATTTTTAATCAAGAAATTCGACTTAATTATGTATACTGGTCAACACGAGTCAACCCAAACCCGACATGATAATAAACGGGTCAACACGAACCCGACACGATCATAAATGAATCGGGTTATGGTTGAGTAATTTAATCCGTTTAAAATATTCAACCCTACACGAACTCGACACGATCATAAATGGATCGGATTAGGGTTGAATAATTTAATCCGTTTAAAATATAATATATATATATATTTTTAATCTAACATAAAAAATTATAAATTCAATATAAAAATATATTTTTTTGATATATTTCTCGTACAAAATATAAAAGACACAAAATGAGTACTATCCAATTGAATTTATGAAAAAGGAAGTTGGCCCAGTTATTTTGCTCCTTAAAGCCCAAATAGGTTGTTACTTTAATGGGCCAATAAAGAATAGAGGTTATTCACTATTTTTTTTTTTTTATTTTTTATTTTCTAAAAACTCTATTATATATTTATATAAAATATTTTACCTAACAATTATTTTCAGTCAGAAAAAAAAAACCAGTTAACATATATTTTCTCCGTCCCGAGTTGATTAGAGATACAGTATTCTTGGTAATATAAATTAGTAAGTTATTAATAATAAATTATGACATTATTTAATTATTTTTGTATATGAATAGCGCGATTATTGATTTTAAATATTTTTAGCATTATATTTTAATAAAATATATACAATATAAAAATCATTTTTTAAATAATAAAATTTTACTTTATAATATAAATATAAATATACTCCCTCCGTCCCATAAGAAGGGTGACATTTGCTTTTTGCACGTGAATTTTTTAATATTAGTATTATATTGGATTGTAGTAAAAAAAACGAAAATACCCCTATTAGTATAGTGTAATATAAAAGTAATGACATTTGTGTAATATAATGTAAGCTGAAAGGGTATTTATTATGTTAGGTGGGTAGTACAATTACTAAATTAGAGTATTGTAACTTTGTTTTAGGACGGACTAAAATAGAAATTGGTAACCTTTCAATGGGACGGAAGAAGTATATATTTATTCATTTATAATGAACTAAAAGCTAATTTTATATAAAAAAAAAATATTTTTAAAATATAGATAAAAATATTTATTTATTGAGAAGAGATATAGAAATAAAGGAATTTTGATGGATCATAGGTATAAGAAGTTAGAATATTCCAAAATCTGTAAATTTCAAAGAATCTAACAATTAATTAATTAATTAATTAGGTAGAATGTATATGTATATAAATGTATGTATGTATGTATGTATATGCATGTATATTTAGGCGGTTTGACTTTATGCATTTTCAAAAGAGTTGAATATTGATTTTGACTTCAACCACCAGAAGTCAATGGGTGCAAGAACGAATTTTTTGTTTGCATGTGCGCAGATCTTTCCTCTCAATGCCACAGAAAATCCCATCAAACCAATCTTAACAACTCCAAATTTAAAAATATTTTTACAGATTTGAATTTGAATTTAAATAATATTTTAATATTACTTTCGTCCGGCTCTAAGGGTTTCATTTATTTTTTTTGTATTGATCTTTAAATACTTTATCTGTCCCATTTCTATTGTCCTGAAATATATTTGCACTGTGTTTTAGGTGATTATTTATTTATTTATTTATTTATTTTTAATGAATGAACAAATTTGTCCTTAATTGTATGGTAGAGATTAAAAGTAATAAATGAACGAAGGATAAAACTGTAAAATTTGTATTTAAAAAAAATAAAAAAATAAGACGATAGTTGTTGGACGTCCCAAATAGAAAATTAAAATATTTTTAAACATGTAAAAAAACACAAATTTCTATTCAAAATTATATATACATGTATTAAAGTAGGACACGATATTGTGCCTATTTATACTATAACATGTATTATTCACTTAAAAAATAATCAACAATGCAATACAATATTAATTTTTATATTACCGACACAATTTTTTATATCTAACATAAAATACATATTCTTCCAAAAACACAAAATGAACCAAACTCATAGGTGTGTGTATATATATATATGTATTAATCTATAGATGTTGTAATAGAGAAAGATTGCTGGATTTTTATATTTTATACTCCCTCCGTCCCGGATACCATGTCCATGTTGCCGTTTCTGTCCGTCCCACATACCATGTCACTTTTTTTTTTTAAAATGATTACATACTTTAATTTCATTTTGAATTTTTAAATATTATTTTTTTTAATTTTAATTAAACTAATTAATTATCTTAATCTTAATTTATAATTATTTATATTATAAGATAATTATTTTCACTAATACATTCTTAATTATCTACTAATTACACCCCTCCTAAAATACCGTGTCTACAGTGTAGCTGACACGGTATCTGGGACGGAGGGAGTATTTTATTCTCTTCGTCCCAACTCAAATTAGAATTTTTACCATTTTCGTCTGTCTAATTTTAAAGTATCTATTTTCAATTTTAGTAAAAGTAGTCATACATCAATACCAAAACATTATTAATTTTTACATAAATTATAAATATACTGTACATACAATTATTTTTTACAAAAATGTCAAAATCTAAGTCGGTTGAAACCAACACATTTTAAAACTCTTTTTTTTAAAAAAAATAAAATAAAATAAAATAAAAATATTATGTATGTGCATAAATATTAAAATATTTTTTTCTACATTCTTTTTTTTTCGTTCAAAGCACGAGAAAGAACACATCTTAATTTTAAATCTGAAAAATATTATATATGTGAATGCTTGACTATCGAACCTTCTTATAACATAAATTGAATTATTACAATATGGTTTATTTATTTCTATTTTTCGTTGTAAAAAAAAAAATTTATGTTACATAAATCAATAATTTATTTATATTAATTAATTTTGAAAAATATTGACGCTGATTGAATTAGGTAAATTATCTATACAGATACAGCAATTTATGTGGCAGTTTGACTTTAATATATTTTTATTATATAAATTATATAAAAGAATATATTATTATAAAATTAAATTCAAATTATTATTTAAATAAAAAAATCAAACATTATTTATTATTTTACTCCGTCCGCAAAATGCCATGGACACGTTGACACGAAGTATTAAAAAAGTAACAGAAAATCAAATTTTTATTATTTTAAGTTTATTGAAATTTACTGTGATTTCTTTTTATTTATTTTTATTAAAAAAAACAAAGATAGAGAGAGTCCACGCTTTGAAATGTATCCACGTGCTTAGAATTAGGTTACAAGTGTGTTTGGACAATTAATTGATAATTGCTTAATTGTTATGTGGCTATTAAAAATTGTAAAAGTATTATTAGTATATTTATTTTGCTATTTTTAGATATTTTTGTAAAAATTTTTTTTTATTTATTTTAAATATAAAATTTATGTAAGAAATATATAAAAAATATACTTTATTTGTCCCAAAACAATAGTTTTGTTTACCATTTTTGTCCGTTTCAAAACAATAGTCTCATTTCCATAAACAACCATATCACCGTAAAACTATCAATACTTTTTCATTGTTATTACACAATTACCACTACTTTTTACATTCACAAGGACAAAAATGTTATTTATCATTGCTTTTTAACCAACTGGCAATATAATATCAATATTTCTTAAATCACGTGTCCAACGCAATAAGACTATACTTTTGGGACGGAGTATTAATAATATTATATTTTCCCTTAATTTAATAAATATATATTACAAATAAATATTAAATAATTAATAATTGTAATTACTCAAAATATAAAAAATAAATTCACAAATTACTAAAAATACAAACATATTAAAATAATAAATAAATAAAAAGAAATACTTATATTTTTAGAAATTATATTTTATATTTAATTGATATATTATTAATATGTTAATCGGGTCCAACATAAATTCCCGTAAAGTCCACCCTTACATTCTTAGACAAATCCGGACCCTAGAAGGGTACATAAATGCCCGACCCATATCCGACCCGTTACCATAATATATGGATCCGATTCCAAATAAATAGGTCGAATCTCGGTCTATCGGACTCCTTATTATTATTAGTTAACTTCATTTATACTATCTTTCAATGAGTTTGGTTATTTTGTATTTTTAAATTAACCTTTTTTTTTATTAAATATAAATAATTATATTGATAATGTAAAAAAAATAATATTTTATATTAAATTATTAATTTTACGAGAAAATAAAATATATATTATACTTTTATATAATATTTGTATAGAATCATGAGATAAAAAAACAATAAACAAACTCTCTTTCTTTCTTAAGTTAATAAAAATCTAAGTATTTATTTATAAGTTTTATTTTATACTATATGATATTTATTTATATTATATAAAAGATTATTGGTATAAAATTGTATAAATAATTAATACATTTTTTAAAAATATATTACACTTCCAAAATATATTCACACTTCATTTCATTCCTTTTATTTAAAATATTTTTTTAAATAAATAAATAAACTACAACTATCCAAACATCTCATAGAAAAGAATGTCATTATTGAATAGTACTAAACTCGTGTGATTTGAAAATTTTCTTGAATTTATATTATTTAGGTGTTTTAATTTTATTTTTTTAATTAGATCGATACAAACAAAAAATGAAAAAAAGAAAATCATATCAAATTTTGGGTTGACCTAATTAACTTTAAATAGAAATTTAGGTCACTAAATTATCCAAAATCCCTATTGAACTTGAATCGTGACATTACTATTGTTATAATCCTAAATAATAATGTTTTAGTTAATTTTAAATTAAAGAGTATTACTCCACAATACAATTTATATTATTGTATAATGGTTCTTTTAATTAATACTTTTTTCGATAAATATTAGTAGTTATTATAGTTTATAAATCACTAGTTTTACTTGATTCTTATTGTTATTATTAATACAATTTATTTGATTATTATTATTATTATTATTATTATTATAGTTATGTTAATGTAATTTCAAATTGAAAATTAGAATTGAGCAGTATTCAAGTTTATATAAATTCCATTTTAACTTAATATTCGAAAATACGAATAGACACCCGAGCTCAGCTCAGAGAGTAGGTACAACTATAACAGTGATATTCAAAAATACGAATAAACACCCGAGCTCAGCTCAGAGAGTAGGTACAACTATAACAGTGATATTCGAAAATATGAATAAACACCCGAGCTCAGTTCAGAGAGTAGGTACAACTATAACAGTGTGACCATATATCATACATGTATTTTTCCAAGACTCCTGCCACCCTTGGAACTGAAAACACACCCACCACAGTTAATAATAATAATAATATATATATATATATAAATATTTAAAATTTGGAATTCTATTTATGTAAAGTTACATGTAAAATCATCTAATTTAATTTTGAACAATCGATTCAAACTCCCACAAATATTCTACTATTATTACTATTGCTATTTTCACATTGCTGATGACACACGTACATTAAAACAAAAAAAATGATAAATAATAAATATTTTTATCTAATATAATACATATTAATGGCTGTGATCAATTTGTATTTTTAATGAATGTATTTTTCTAGGTTAATTCATTTAGCAATAATATAAAAAATAATATATATTTTTTTTTTATATTGAATTGTTGATTTTTTATAGATAAATAATGTATATACTCCTTGCTCTCAATTTTCTACTTATAGTATCTATTTTTTATTTTTTTAAAAAAGTCATATGTCAAAATATTTTCGATTTTTATTTAAATTATAAATATATAAATGACAAAAATATTAATATTTTTTAGACAATTTCACTAACCAATAAAATATTAATATTACGAATCAAGTATATATTAAAATTCCTTACATGGTCTCAAAGGGTAAGTAAAACTCAAAAGAGAAAGAAAAAAACATTCCTTGAAATAAAGTATTAAAATTCAAAGTTTTCATTCTAAAAAATTTCCCCCAAATTTCATTTTATTTCCCACGATATTTCCCTATAGTCTAAATTAAATAATCCCATACATATTTCCCATGCACATATATCTATATACTTCTCTACCTATAAATACCCTCAAACCATTTCCCATAATACTCACAGCACAAAAAACCCACTTCCAATTGCCAATCACTTCTACGTACAAAAAACAAAACACAAATGGCCATTCAATCCAAGATCGCCATCGTCGGCGGCGGCATCAGCGGCGTCGCCGCCGCACGGCAGCTGGCGGAGCACAATCCGGTGGTGTTCGAGGCGACCGACACTCTCGGAGGCGTGTGGAAGCACTGTTCTTATGCGTCGACAAAGCTACAAACGCCGCGTTGCGATTACGAATTCTCCGACTTCCCTTGGGATCGTCGCGACAACTCCAATTTCCCGTACGCGCACGAGATCGTCGACTACGTCTACTCGTACGCGAAACGCTTCGACGTCCTCAAGTTTGTGAAGTTCAATTCCAAGGTCGTCGAGATTAAGTTCGTCGGACGCTTCGAGAAATCGGACGGCGACTACGGGAGGCTGCTCCCCGGAGAACCCGTTTGGGAAGTCGGAGTTAAGACGGGATCCTCCGACGACGTCGAGGTAAATATAAGTTACGAGCGAATATACGAACAATGTATATATTTTTCGATATCGATTGAGATTAGTTAATCGCAAGGTTTATGCAGTGGTACGCATTCGAGTTCGTCTTGATTTGCTCCGGAAAGTACGGCGACGTTCCGTCAATCCCGAAATTCTCGGCTGGGAAAGGCCCGGAAGTTTTCCGGGGACGGGTGATGCATACGCTCGACTACTGCAAGCTCAGCCCCGAGGAATCGACCAAGCTTCTCAAGGACAAGAAGGTTGTGATAATCGGGTCGAAGAAATCGGCGCTCGACTTGACCGTGGAAACGGTGGAAGCGAACCGAGGTTAGTGAAATCGATCGACGTAATCTAACTTGCTGAGCAGAATTGGTTCGATAGTCATATAACTCGCGTGTTAACAGGGCCCAACGGAAAACCTTGTACGATGATTGCGAGAGACGTACATTGGAATGTCCCGCATTACTCGATTTGGGGGTTGCCGTTTTACATGTTCTACTCGACCCGCGCCGCACAGTTCCTCCACCGGGGGCCTAACCACGGCGTGCTTCGATCGCTACTTTGCTACATGCTTTCTCCGATGGTAACGATGTCTATCGATACGTATATATATGTATGTATGTATATGTTCGGCGTGTATTGACGTATAAATTTAACGATAGAGGAGCGCGTTATCGAAGATGATCGAGTCGTACTTAGCGTGGAAGCTTCCGTTGGCGAAGTACGGGATGAAGCCTACGCATTCGTTCCAAGAGGACTACGCGTCGTGTCAAATGCCCATCTTACCTGAAAACTTTTACCCCGAAGTCGAGAAAGGGAATATCCGAATAAAACGATCGAACTCGTCATGGTTTTGGGAAGGCGGCGTAGAGCTCGAAGACGGGACCAAGTTGGATGCCGATGTTGTCGTGCTCGCCACCGGCTACGATGGGAAAAGGAAACTCCGAGCGATAATTCCCGAACCCTTCCGTAGCCTCCTCGAATCCCCGATGGGAATGATGCCCTTATACAGGTACGTTTTCGATAGATATCCATACCTTGAAATAAACTTTTAGATGAGACGATCATCAGAATTACGTCGAAAATTGGGGCAGGGGTACGATAAATCCGCTCATACCGAACATGGCGTTCGTCGGATACATCGAGAGCGTCTCGAATCTGCACACGGCCGAGATGCGATGCAAGTGGCTGTCGAGGCTCGTCGGCGGAAAGTTCAAGCTCCCGAGTGTTGACAAAATGCTCGAACAAATCACGCGGGAGATGGAGATCATGAAAGCGTCGACGCGATTCTACAAGCGCAGCTGCATTTCGACGTTTAGCATAAACCATACCGACGAAATCTGCGAAGAGATGGGATGGAGTTCCCGAAGGAAGAACAGCTGGATCGCTGAGGCATTCAGCCCGTACACCAGCCAAGACTATTACGACGACGACAAAAACTAAGCTCCGGATCCTACCTACATCGAACTCTGCTCGTTATTTCATTTTTTCATTCCATTGCGACGAAATCGCAAAGAATAAAACGTTGTACTTTAGCCTCCACGATGTAGATCGTCGGGGCGTGTAACGTAACGTAATAAATGCTAAATCAGAATTTTAATTACGACGACGACACGAACCTTGTAGGCCTCAAAGGCTCTTGAGAAACTTCAACGTCTCGTCGATGTGTTTTTCGGGTTGAAACTGATTGTTGTAGACGAGTCGACAAACTCCGTTCTGATCGAGGACGTAGGTTTGCCTTCCGGGCAGGGACCCGAACAAGTCAGAAGGAACGCCCCACTCTTTTCGAACCTTGTTACCCCCGTCGCTCAATAGGGTAAACGGTAGCCGGTATTTTTCAGCAAACGCCTACATCGACGTAAGAACATAGTCGGTTATTACAACTCGAGATAAAAAAGACATCACGGGGTCGACAATGAGCTGGTTTTTGGCGATTACCTTGTGAGATGACGAATCGTCGCCGCTTATGCCAACAACCTCAGCCCCGGCTTTCTTAAATTTCTCGTAGGAATCCCGGAAGGCACACGCCTGCAGGGAACGAAATTAAGACAAGCGTTTGCGACAAGAACACCAAACCATACCGAGATATGTTCAACATCTCATACAGACATTTCTTGATTTCGTCATCGATGTTCAAATGGCGTAAGAAGATGTTAGTTAGATTAGCTATGGTTCGCAATCGATCCATAGACTATACAAGTTTGCAATTTTCGCTAATTTCAACTCGATAAGAAGATCTTCTGTAAACTTGAACACGAATACAAATTTAAGCTCATTCATAAACTAAACTATTCGACAAACCGGACATGAACACAACTACACGAGTCGAATATGAACACAATTTTAAGCTCGCTATATTAACTACAATAATCGACAAATCAGAGATGAACACAAGTTTGAGCTCTTTCTATAAACCTCACGAATCAAATATGAACACAAATTTAAGCTCGATGTATAAACGCACAAATTGTTATATTGGACATAGCTTAATGAATGGAACTCGAACACAAATTTGAATTTAACCTGGTTTAATGAACTGCACGGATCGAATAAGAACACAAATTTAAATTCAAACTGGTTTAATGAACTGCACGGATCGAATAAGAACACAAATTTAAATTCAAACTGGTTTAATGAACTGCACGAATCCATATTGGACATGAGCTTAATGAATCGAACATGAACACAAATTTAATTTTAAGCTGGTTTAATGAACTGCAAGAATCGATAATGAACTCAAATTTAAGCTCGACTGTCATCAATGAAGCAATGAATTAACTAACTACCTCTTTGGTGCAGCCAGGGGTTTCATCAGCAGGGTAGAAATAGACAACCACAGGCTTGCCTTTGAATTTAGAAAGGCTCACACTCTTCCCATTTTGATCCTTCAATGTAAAATCCGGCGCCAACGTACCTTCCGAAACCTTCACAGATTCAGAAAACAAACAACCGCTTCCCTTCAAAATAAGAAAAAATCATCCTTCTGACCTAAAAATAATAATGGAATTACAAGCAGTACCTTGGCGGCGGCAATGGAGAGGCCACCGACGGTAGAAAATGAAGCAGGAATTGAAGTCGTTGACTGATTAGAGAGACGCATGCCATGGAAACAGGAATGCGAAGATTTTGGTAGAATTAAAGCATTGGGGGAGAATGCAGGTTTGGGGATTTGAACTGGAAGCAAAGAGGGGAGGGCTCGCGCCCTGTTTAAGCCACAAATTGAAGCCATTGCAAGAGAACCAGCTGCTGCCACAGTCTGCAGATTGACCTCGAAATTGCAGAGGAACAAAAGGAGAGAGAAGATAAAGTGTGGATGGAGAAGGAAGACGGATCAGCGGGAAGGATCTACCCGTTCATTGGTGGGTCATGATGAACGGCAGGGATCAGCATAGGTAGCTTCTAGAAGAAAATTAAGTAAAAATGGAGATGCGGGGGATCGAACCCCGTACCTCCCGCATGCAAAGCGGGCGCTCTACCATTTGAGCTACATCCCCAATTGAGATTAATATGTTAAATCAAAGTATTTATTTAAATTAATTTGAATATTTACATACTGGTCACCCTTGCATGCATGCAACGCAACGCTAGCTTTGGAGTCGCGTGTTACTTGATTGATTCTTACAACATTATGCACGTGATGCACGCATTAAAATTTCCTTGATTAAGATTTATTGTTGTTATTATTAGGGAGGGTATATTTAATTTTGGAAGTAAAATAATTTTTATATGTAGTAACACAATAAAAAATTAATATATTGGTTAGGATGGACTATATTGATTTATCCAGTTACTACGTGAAATTATGGTACGTGTTATATTTGTATTATGTTAATATAATTCATATGTCTCATTTTATAAGATGTCCATCTTTATCTTTTGAATTAGTAAAAAGATATAAATAATTAACAACGGGAAAAGAACAAACCTAAGGTCATGCTACTTTGGAGTTTGGTTTTAATTTTTATTTTTTTTAAAAAATATTGTTATTTTTCATAACAGTATATTATTTTATTTACAAGATATCACATTAAAACAATAAAAAAAAACAATAATTAAAGATATTTTATGATGAATATTTGTTATATTATATTGCCTCCGTCCTATGTAATATGGGTGTATTACTGTAGACACTAGAATTGAGGTAAAATATAATTAATAAGTAATTAAGAAGTGTATTAGTAAAAATAATTATTATTTAGTAAAAATAATTATAGGTTAAGATTAAGATAAGTAAATAGTTTAATTAAAATTAAGAAAATTATAAAATTTAAAATTTAAAATACGATTAAAGTGCATAATTATATTTCCAAAAATTGAAATGACAAGTTATGTGGAACGGACAAAAATAAAAAATATAGACAAATTATGTGGGATGACACATTTATTATAATTACTATTATCAATGCTACGCACTAATTCAATGTATTTATATATATATATATATATTTAAGATGGCATCTAAATTAATTAATTACTCCCTCCGTCCTATGTAATATGGGTGCATTACCGTAGATACGAGAATTTAGGTAAAGTATAATTAGTAACTAATTAAGAAATGTATTAGTAAAAATAATTATAGATTAAGATTAAGATAACTAAATAGTTTAATTAAGATTAAAAAAAAATTTAAATTTTAAAATATGATTAAATTGTATAATTAATTTTCCAAAATAAAAAAGAACAAATTACATGAGATAAACAAAAATAGAAAATAGAGACAAATTACGTGGGACGGATGGAGTAATTAATTAGGGGAATACTAAAGGAGCGTATTAAAGGTGTAAAGGCGAATGCATTCTTCTCTCTCTTCCTTAAGAACAGAACGCATTTCCGAAATGTTGAAAAGTAAAATAAATAAATAAAAAGTAATAATAATTAATAAATAAATAAAAAGGGAAAAAAGATGGAATAGAAAATAGATCGTGGGAAGGAGGCTTGAGTCTGATTGAAGCTACATGGATCGCGTTCTATGGATGTTTTCTGCTCTTCTCGTGGTCGCCGCCGCTGCCTTCTTCTGATCCATCGCCGCCTCTTAGCTCGCCTTCCGCTGTCGCGATTCGATTTGGTGCGTTCGTTTTTATGTTTTCGCGTAATCGGACGGTTTCGTAATTGTGATTCGCTATTTTTGAGAAGCTGATTATTGTTTTGGTATTTGAGTTTTTGTATCTCGTGTTTCTGCATTGAGCGATTAGATATCCTGTTTCAATGTTTAATTAGGAATTGAATCGTCGCAGATTGATGGATGTTTGTGTTGGTAGGGTCTGTTTGGTGATTCTGATTATTTTTTTGTTTTTTGGTGTGATGGGGATTGATTTTGGATTTGCTTGCGGATTCTGTTGGGGAAACTGCCTTGATGTGGAATATATGTTGAATTTTAATTAGAATTCCACAATTCTGCAGTATATTCTTATTTTATTCACGAACAGTTGCGCGGATCTGATCTTTGAAAAAATAGTTGAGACTGATTTTTCATCGAGGAATCGGATGTGAAAAAAGACAAAAAAAAAATTACATCTAATCTTCAATCTCAATTCGTAGATTGGAAATTGGAATATTTGAATCCAAGCTCCGCAATGGATGACAATGGAGGAGGTAACAAGATCACAGGCATAAGCCAAATCGTGAAACTGAAAGAATTCCTTCAGAGATGGCAACACGCGACGATCGGGAACAGTCCGAAGAGCACAGATACACCAAAATCAAGCGACGCCATAGGAGGACTTTCTCCTCAAGTTAATCTGAGGCTTCAAAACTCAAACACGAACTGCGATTCCGACGAGGACAGTTGCCAGAGCCTAGAAATGCCGAGCGATGTTCCGAGAGGATACCTTGCGGTGTACGTCGGAAAGGAGCGCCGGCGATTCATCATTCCGACGAGCTATCTCAGCGATCCACTGTTCAAGGTGCTGTTGGAGAAGGTTGAGGAGGAGTTTGGGTACGACAACAATGGCGGCCTCACGATCCCCTGCGATACAGAGACGTTCAAATATCTCCTGCAGTGTATGGAACATCACAGGAAGGATCAAGCTGCCTGATCCACACAAATTTGCTGCACATTTGGAGGTTCTTTCTTTGAATTTCTTCAGAATTTCTTGAGCTTTTATTCCTTTTTTTTCTTTTGCAGAATTGATCAACTATATATATATGTTTGATCTTCTTGTGAAGGATTTTCATCGAAAACTATTCGGATTCGGCCGGCGCGCTTCGCCGGATTGTTGGATCGGTTGCTCGATATTAGTTGGTAAGATCGACATTTTTGTTTGGTGTCTAAGAACTTCTCTATATGACTGCATGTTTTTAGTTTGCAATCTTGAAAGCTTTCTTGTTACTATATTACGTGTTTATGTGATTTAGAAGTAATTTTTACTCTGTTTTGCATGGCTGCTGATTAAGCACTTTCAGCATGGTGCTAATAGCAAATTAAATATATATATATATATATATAATAGGTCACATAAGCACAATTTTCAGTTCATGAAATATATTTCCTATAAACGAGTGTGGAAAAATATATTTCTCCTAAAACATTTTTTTTTTTTAAAAAAAAATAATATATTATCTATATTTATTACTTTTATATTTTCTCCCTCTATTTTGAAAAATAGTTTTGGTAAGAGATTAAAAAATAATTTGATTTTATTGGTTACGAGAAGTGTGTGAGAGATTTTTGATATTTTTGTCTTTGACGTTTACAAAGTAATTATATGTGTAATAATATGTTTGTAATTTAGATAAAAGTCAAGGGTATTTTGTTATTAATTATTGATTATTTTTACTAAAAAAATGAAAGATGTATTTTTTATTGGGAGGGACCAAAATAGTTAAGATTGAAAGATGTATGAATATTATTCAAACAATTACATAAAAAAATATATATCAAATTAGCATCCCTTATTTTTTAAAGGTTGTGTTCTTTTATAATTTGAAATTAATTTAAAATGAGGTGTTGATTTTTTAATTTTTATTTAAATAGAATTTCGATGTGATATTTTGTATGATAAAATAATGTATTTTTATTGAAAATTGTGTCAAGTGAATAATATTGATTTTAATTTGAAATAATAAAAAAACAAATATACTTTAAAAGTTTTAGTACTCGAGGATTTTACCTTCGATCCATTCAAACTCTTATCTAAACAAAATTTTGATTCTTTTAGTTGTTTTTATAATGATAATTATATCAATAAAAAATAGATTTTGGATAGTCTTTTGAGCAAAAAAAATGTTTTTTTAAAAAATAATATTTAAATAAGAATAAGAAGTATTAATATAAATATTTTTATATGAATAATATGAAAATAAATCTGTAATTTAGTCTTTTATATAATAGAAATAAAAGAAGCAATGCTTTGCTTCATGATCAAGTTTTTCTTTCATTTCTTTTCTCATTTCGCTCATGTCTTTATAAATAAATAGGCATTTACAGTTTTTTTTTTTAGAAACTTTTTGTTTTATTATATAATGTTTTATAAAAACATATTGTTTGAAATTACAATAAAAAAATAATAAAATTAAACTTTAAAAATAAAACCCTAAAATTATTTAAAAATAATTATATATTTTAAATATATATTAATATAGCATACACATTACAAAGATAATTTTCAAACTACAAATCACCATACCAAAGTTTGCCGATATTTTATATGCCGTTTTGGTTACCGTATAATTGAGCCAAATCAATATAGTCATAACACAATATATAATGCATATAGTAAATGCTTATAAAAAATTGTAGCACATATTCGAGATAACATATTATTTTGATAACACAATATATTATAATTCACACAACAAATAGTAATATAATACATTATATAATTTTATATAACAAATTTCAACGAAATAAGCATATCATAAAGCATAAGAAAATATATAACATTAAAATATTTGTATGTTTGTTTGGGGAATTGGATTGGATTTATACTATTTATCTAATTTTTTCTTCCAAAAAATATCAAATCAAACACCTATTTTTCATTTTTTATATTATACTAAAAATTAATTTTACGTTCAAAACATCACATCAACATTTATTTATATCACATCATATCATTATTTAAATTCAAAATTTTTACTATTCAAATCCCAACTCAAAATCCAAAGCGCTAAACAAACACACCCCAACGTATTAGTCTAGTAGGCGTAACCAATCAAACATATATAATTTTCTTTTGATGGTTACATTGATTTAACGTACCAATTATCAAATCAGATACTTTGAGTTTGGAAGAAGAATAGAATTTATTTTTTAAAATATTAATATTAAATTAGTTTGTAATGTAAAAGATAAAAATAATATTGTGTAATATTAGAATAATGATATTTATTTATGGAATATATTATAAGTTAATGATATTTATTATGTTAAGTAAGAATTATGAAAAATAATATTTATCTTATGAAACAGAAGGAGTAATTATTTTTACTTCAAAAAATAAATTATTGTTTGTTCATTCAATTATATATATTTTTTTAACACGATTCTCAATATATAATATTTATATTTCATTTGCTCATCAAAAAAATAACAATTCAACCTAAAATATTATATTTTATATTATTCAACGTCAAAAAAACAAAATAAAAAAATCTCAAAATAAACATTAAACAAATGAACCCTATAAACATGAAACACAACCATATTTCAAATTCATCTAAAAACTATCTCACTAGAAAAATAAAAAAATAAAATAATAATAATAATAATAATCCATTGAAACAAGCTTTAAAAATAAGTTGCAATAGTGCGTAAGGGATGACCTGATAGTGTAGGAGTTGGACTTGTGACCGTGATATTATGGGTTCAAACCCCCAACGCCTCAGGTCACCTGCCACATGGTTTGCCTAGTGTGACTTTCTCGTCGGCCCTGATTTGCAGGTATTAGATTCGACCGGGGGTTTACTCAGTGCGCACTTTCGGTAGCGGCTATGGATTCCCACGTCATCCGGAAAAAAAAAAAAAAAAAAAAAAAAAAAAGTTAGTTTCAACGATAAATTATTGGATTCTCATCCTAAATTGGGCCTACAATTTGGACACACCTATAGCAATAGCCACTATTATTCAATAAACAATTTTCAAATTACAATTAGATTTGTATTTTGACCTAATGTCTCATAATCCACTCTTTGTGGGGTTCAAATTAAATTATATATACACATAGATGGTGTATCCACTTTGGTGTGTTTGTTTGGGGATTGGATTTTAAATCAACTATTCATCTCATTTTTTCTCCCAAAAAAATCAAATCAAATATCTATTTTTTATTTTTTATATTATACCAAAAATCTATTTTACATTCAAAACATCACATCAGCACTTGTTTATATCACATCATACAACTATTCAAATTCAAAATATTTATTATTCAAATCCTAATTCAAAATCCAAACCCCCCAAACAAACACACTTATTAGATATATAGAACCCATAATATATAAAATAATATTAAAATATTAGTTTTTTTATAAGTAAATAAAATATTTATGTGTATATTGTTTGGTCATTAATCGAAAAATATATCAAAAATTTATGTTGGGTGAACAAAATATTTAATTATTACTCTTCATTCAATATTTATTTACAATGAAATTCTTTCAACTATTTTTTTTTTACTTTTATCACATTTTTAATAAAATATATATATAATTTTTTTAATTTTCAAGTTGGACTAAATTTTTAAATTTACCAGATAAAAAAATATATATACATTATTCATAATCATAGACTCCCTCCGTCCCAAATTTATGTATCTATTTGCTATTTGTACGAAGTTTTAAAAATATTAGTATTATATTGGAATGTAGTAGGAATAAAGCAGAAATAACTAAAATAATCTTATTAGTATTGTCTGATATAAGGGTAATGATATTTGTGTAATATATTGTAAGTTGTAAGAGTATTTGTAATGTTAAGTAGATAGTACAATTACTAAAAAAAAAAAAATAGAAAAATGGATAGCTTGTTATATATGGAGGAGTATTATATTTTCTAGTAATATTCATTGAGATCGTGTTAGTAAAAAAATAGTTAAATGACATGTTCTTAATGTATTTAAATTAGAATAAAAGTAAATTTTAAACTCTATTTATTTCGACTTTTTAAGAAAAAAATTACTGTATATTTTTAAATTTTTTATTTTTAAAGATTTTTAATTAGTTGATTGATTTTTATCGTGGCTAAAGAAAATACTATAAATAAATTATATTTCCAAAATTGGGTTTTGTAAGATGAATCCCTAAAGTTCGACTGCCACAATTATTATGATGTTGATTTTGATTTTAATGGTTTTTTCATTTTTAATCTTTTTTTTTTCCCTCTTATTTTTGTATTATGACAATTTACTTTATAAAATTTACTTTCTCCGTCTCATACTGTGTCGATATTATTTTAGATACAAAAATTTAAAATATGTGTAATTAATAAATAATAAAAAAATATATTAGTAAAAATAATTATATATAATAAAAATAATTATAAATTAAAAATAAAATAATTAATTAATTAAATAAAAATTTAAAATAAAATTAAAATATATAATTATTTTTTTCAAAAAATAAAAGTGATATGAGACGTATAAAATTGAATTTAGACTCCCGGAACGGAAAGAAAATTCTTTATTTAAAATATAATTTTATTTAATGTATTGAAATTATTTTTTATGTAAAAATACTCAAAAGTGTCCCAAATAAATATGGTTTGTTCTATTTGAGTTTTTTTTTTTTTTTTTTTTTCTATATTATTTAATATTCTTTTCTTAAAAACTATACTTCATTTATCTCATAGAAAATTTTAATGTAGAGTTCTGGTCGAATTTCTTTGTGCTTTTATAGTATTATTTTTTTTTAAAAAAAAATAATATAATTTTGTCCTTAAAAAATTAGAATATTTTTAGAAGATAAATAAAAAAGAAAAATAAACACAATTTTAAGAGCAAAAAAGATTATGGATTTGTTCTTTTTTATTTTCTTCCTCAAATATTTTTCAAAAAATATTAATATATTGTACATATTTTTTATTTTTATTTTCTACATAATTTCCTATACTTTACATAAAGGGTGTGTGTTTGTTTGGGGGTTTTGATTTTGAGTTGAGATTTGAATAGTAAAATTATTGAATTTAAATAGTTGTATGATTTGATATAAATAGGTGTTGATGTGATGGTTTGAATATAAAATTAATTTTTAGTATAATATAAAAAATAAAAAATAGGTATTTGAGTTGATGTTTTTGGGAAAAAAGATAGGATGAATAGTGGAAATCTAATCCAATCCCCCGAACAAACACACCCAAAATATATTTCAAACATTTTTCCAAACAAACACACCCATGATTTGATGTCAAAAAGTTGGTTGGTATGAAAGAACACTGTATTGGGCTTTTATGTGGGCCCAAACACACGTGGGCTGATGGGCCTCAATAATTACAATTATCCATTTTATTAATTCTTTTTTACTCCATTTAATAATAATAATAATAATAATAATCCATAATTTATTTGATTGCGACAAAGACATTGCTAAAGCCCCTAATTGCGCTTTATAGATGTCCTAGTATATTTATACATACTACATATTTTACATTACATTATACTCCATTATTTTTAAATTTATGTTATATATCTAATATTTATTAAATAAATAAATAGTACATTCGCCCGGCTCTGAGAATTCTATTTACTTTTTTTACATATTGATATTTGAATATTAGGGGGCGTTTGGTACGGATAATAGAATTACAGAGAAATGATAGCAGAGAATAGAATTGAAGAGAAATAGAATTGAGCAGAGAATGAGAATTAATTCTCTTGTTTGATAAAACAGAGAATTGATTTGATTTGAGAAATCTAAAAAAAGATGCAGATATATGAATGAGCAAACAAAAATAAATGATTAACACGATAAAAAGAGAGTTTTAACGAATGAGAATTCATGAAAAATATTTTTGGTAATTTTTTTTTAAAAAAATTATAAATTATATACGATGTTTTTTAAGATTATATTCTAGTACAATTTCTTAAAATGTCAATAAAAATTAAATACTTTAAAAATAAATTAAGTTTGTTTTTTGTAAAATTAAAATAATATAATTTTTAAAAAATTATAAAAATTAAATAGTACAAAAAATTTTAAAAATTAAAAAATATATATACTGCAACATCATTTCTCTCCATTTCTCTGCATATGGGAGAGAAATGAAAACAGAGAAATGAAAATGATTTATTTCTCAAGTTCCATTTCTCTTGACTCAAACAAACAAGAGAAATGATACCATTTTCATTTCACTGACCTCATTTCTCTGTACCAAACACAACCTTAGTTATTATATGAAATCGTAGTATAAATCAAGTGAAAATGACAAAAATACTTATGGTGCGTTTGACAATTAGCTGTTAGCTGATTCAATTAGTTGGTTTAACTAGCTGATTCAATTAGCGATTTGTATTAAAATGTTTCGTAAAAGAACGGTTTGACTTAGCTGTTTATACCTAAAATAACTATTAAGGACATTGATATGTTATTTTTTAAAATATTTAATTTTGTTCATTTTAATTTGAAATTTTTAAGAATTTTTGTTATTAATTATTGAAAATTATAAAAATATTTATTTTTATTATTTAGATATGAAAAAAAAAATAATTTTTTATTGAAATTATGTAAAATATAAAATAATAAATATTTCTTATATATATTTTTATTATGTTAATTATTGTTTTAATATATATAAATAAATTAATAACCTTTGTTTTTTCTATTTGATTTAGTTTTAAAAATTTATATATTTTACCAATAAAATAATTTATATATAATAATTAATAATAATAATAGTTATTTTGAATTTAAAAATAAAAATATAATTTAATAAATTAAATAATTAATAAATACTACTATAAAAATATATTTATATGTATAAAATAAATAATTAAGTTTTAAGGGTAAATAAAAAATAATCAAAATTTAAATGAAAAAGTTCTTTCAAAACTTTGGGTAGATGCAAAAAGTTTTTATATTAGTGTCTTGTAATATTATTATAATAACATTTGTACAAAAAATTATATAAATATACTGATATTTTTAATGTTAAATACAATGACGCAAAAGGTAAATACGATTCTTTGAGCCGGACAGAAGTAGTATATCACTCAAAATATTAATATCATTTTATAAATATAATCACTCTATCTCTTTTTTTAATTTCGATTCCCAAAATATAACAATAAAAAATATAAAATATTTTATACAAAAGTTAAAAAATCAAAATACTCCGTTGTCAAAAAAATCATTACAAAACTTCAAATATTTAACTTAAAATAATATATTTCATATTTTTTTAGCTAATTGTTCATACCATACAAAAAAATCATTTCATCTAAAAATGTTATCCAAGGAAGACTTTTATTTATTTTATTTATTTATTTTAAATATATTATTTGGAGTATAGACACATTTCCTCATTTCTTATAATAAAAAAATCATAATTTTTATGTTATATGTCGAATTTTATTTTTAAATTTACTTTATTATATAATTTTTGTAAAAATGTACTCTCTTCGTCCCATATAATTTGTCTTTATTTTCTATTTTTGTTTGTCCCACATAATTTGTCATTTCTATTTTTAGAAATATAATTATACACTTTAATCACATTTTAAATTTTAAATTATATAATTTTTTCAAATTTAATTAAACTATTTATTTATTTTAATATTAATATATAATTATTTTTATTGAATAATAATTATTTTTACTAATACACTTTTTAATTACTTAGTAATTATACTTTATAAAAATTCTCGTATCTACGGTAATAGGCCCAAAATATCTGGGACGGAGGGAGTATATTTTTTCGTAACATATGATATTCGATTATTGTTTAAACATAAAATTTAAATATAAGCGAAATCGATAAAGTGGTCCTAACTATCCAATTAATACAAATGTGTTTTTTTTTTTATATTTTTCTTATATATTTTTCCAAAAATACTAGTACACTAAATTATTTTTATAATTTTTTATATTTAAAATAAAAAAAAATTATTTTCAACTGTTTCACAAAACAAACATTTATTATTTAATTATTTTTTTACAAGCCCAAATTTGGATTATAGTTTCTGTATTGGCTAAATGTATATATATATTTTTTAATGACGTGAGAATCAGAGTTAAAATGTATTTTTAATTTTGTATGTAGTAGTATTAATTATTATTTCGATTTTTTAAATAAAAAATAATTTTATATTTAACCTGTCATTGCTGAAAACTTCTAATATGATAATATATTTGAAAAGAAAATCAAAATGTATTTTTAATCAAATATATATTAAATCACTGTCTAATTTCTAACCAAACAACATTTTATTGTTTAATAGTAAAACTGAATGACGCTATATAAGTAAACAAAACATATTAAATCAATTTGTAATTTATAAAAAATTGTAAAAATTTCCATATTGTTTTAAAATTTTATTATTATATTCTCTTATAATTTTAAAAATTCTATGTTTAACTCTTATTTTGTCATTAATTAACAGCTCTAACTACAAAATTAATTAATTTTTTTTTTTTATAACTATTAAACCAACTTTTATTTTTCAAATGTAGTTTTAAAACAATTGAAATTTCAAGAAAATTATTATAAACTAAATGAAGGCATGATTCTATTCCACCATAAGTATAAAATAAAATAAAATAATAGTTATATATATATATAAGAGTCTTAAATTCGCCCAAACGATGATGATGATGCCGATGATGACGTCAATAATAATAATAATAATAATAATATAATTGAAAATTCCAGAAGCCTGAAACCCGTATTATACCAATTTTGCCCCTCGTCTACTGCAAGTGCAGAAGCCTGAAACCCATGGTACAATTATACCAATTTTGCCCCTCGTCTACTGCAAGGAGAGTCAGGCTTAATATGAAATTTTAACTTAAACGAAACAATCCCACCGCTTAAATCAACGGACAGATCTATTCCTCGGGCTTCGAATTACAAATCTACACCGTCGATCAATCTGATTATTGACAACAGAAAAAATAAAAAAATAAATAAAAATAGAGCATTCAACTGATACATACATACATACATTATACATACATTGATACAGTACAACTGTCATCTATACACAGTGACCGTACAATGTAGAATATCTCGCTCCCCGACGCGGCGGTGCGACTAATACGAGTAGAACTCGACGAGCTCGTCCAGTGACTCCGGCTGCGGATCGGCGTTCTCGAGCATCCACAGAAGGTGCTCGAACAGAACGACCTCGCACCCGACGGTAATCGCCGACTCGTCGCGCTCGGCGAGCTCGCGGAAAAGCGGATTCTCCAACACTTCAGAAGTCACGAGGTAGCGTCGCCGCGATCTTCCAACGTAGACGGCATGGAGGTCCTTCGACGAGCGCTCGTCGGAGAAATTACCGGCGGCAATCGAACTGGAATTGGTGCGACCGATCTTGAAAGACTGCATTTTTTTCAGCACCGACTTGATTTTCGTGAGCTTTCCTCTCTTTGCCATTGACAGTTTTTGGATTTTTTTTTTCTTATAATTTGGGGCGGTGGTCTAAGGGTTCGCGAAGGTTCTTTATATATATGAAGACAGGTAAGACGGTGGAGGGTAAAATGGTCAAATCATAGTAGTGATGCGCTTTATATTCACTAGCTGGAACATGTGGGCCCCTGATTGCTTAAAATAATATTTATTTAGGAGGTATTTTTATATCATTTATTTTTATAAATGTTATGAACTCGTACCTACTTCAATGTATTTTATTTTATTTTTTATTATTTCAACATCAGTATTTAAAAAGTATATTATATTTTTACTACTGTGAATGTAATTATATACATATGTTAACATATTTTTAATTTTTTATAAAAATATCTATTTTTTTATACTGGACAAAAATATTAAAACTATTTTGTATTTCATCCGTCAGCCTCTAAGAGTTTATTTATCTTTTGCAATTATTATACTTAGCATTAAAAATATCTTTATATTTTATGTAATTTTTTTTTTTTACAAATTTTATTCTATTAGTATTAAAATACACTAATAGAAATATTTTTGTAATTTTTTCTTAATTTGTACTACGTCTTAATATAATCATTAATATTCAAATATCAATATGCAAAAAGTAAATGAGACACTTA
Organism: Andrographis paniculata; assembly: GCF_009805555.1. NCBI lineage: Eukaryota > Viridiplantae > Streptophyta > Magnoliopsida > Lamiales > Acanthaceae > Andrographis > Andrographis paniculata. The sequence continues at coordinate 802,583 of NW_026137605.1, forward strand.
TAGTCGGATGAAAGTAGTATGTTTTTACTATTTAATAAAATATTATTATTTTTTAAATTTAATATAAAAAATGCTTAAATTTACTCTTTCCATCCCACATAATTTATCCACTCATTCTATTTTGATCCGTCCCACATAATTTGTCTTTTTAAAAAAAATAATTATATATTTTAATTATATTTGAAAATTTATAATTTATAATTTTTTTATTTAATAACTATTTAGCATTTTAATCTTAAACTATAATTATTTTTTATTATATCATAACTATTTTTACTAATATACTTTTTAATTAGTTATTAATTATATAATATCTAAAATTTTGTACTCCAACTAAAGTAGACAAATTAGTTATGACAGAGTAGAGCCAGTAATACCGAGATGGTTACTGAGTTAAATAAAAACATATGATGTTGTCCCGAATGCCAAAAGTTCTTTGAAATTTTATAGTAAATTAAAAAATAATAATAAATATTATTTTAATTTTTCCGTCCCACATAATTTGTCTATATTTTCTATTTTCGTCTGTTCCACGTAATTTATCTTTTTTTTTTGAAAATATAATTATAGACTTTAATCGCATTTTAAAATTTAATTTTTATAACTTTTTAATCTTAATTAAACTATTTAATTATTTTAATTTAATCTATAACTATTTTTACAATATAATAATTATTTTTATTAATATATATTTTTAATTAATTATTAATTATATTTTACTTAAACTCTCGTATCTACAATAATACACTCATATTACATGTGACAGAGATTATTATTATTATTATTATTATTATCAGATATTAAATAAAAATACATTTATCCAATGTAATTTTAAATAATAAACCATCTGAGTATTTATTTTAATAATTTTTGTCAACCATTCATACAGCAATTCTCGAATTAGTTCAAATTTTAAATACAATAATATATTATTTATATATAAATAAACATAACGCAGCTAATGATTATTCCTAAAAGTAAATTAAATAACAGCCTAAGCTTATAGAAATAATAATAAATCAATAATCAGCCAATAAATAAATAAATAAATTGCACAGCAGCTGACCTGCTAAAGTCTAAACCTAATTTATTTACATTAATGGATTAGAGATTCTAAAACATACATTTAATTAGTTAATTAATTTTTTTTTAAAAAAGTCTAACTTGTATATAATTATTTATTTCAATTATAATAATAAATCAATAATCAATCAACCAAATAAATATTGTGAATTAATTTGTTAAAAGCGACATACACGTGCGAGGAGGTTTGCCAAAATGGTGGACCCCACTTGGTGTGTTATCCAGAATTTTATTTTATACTAATTTATTTTATTTTTATTGTACAATTCTATATAAAAATACATTTTTTTTTTTTAAAATACTCTTTCAGTTCCAAAATTATAGTCTGAGTTGTGTTTGGCAAGTGGGTAAAAAGTACGGGTAAAAGACTTTTTTGCCCTTATGAGCGTATTAGTGTAAAATATAGTGGCAATTGTGTAATAATAATGAAAAAATATTGGTAGTTTTATAATGATATGATTATTTATGGAAATGAGACTGTTATTTTGGGACAGACAAAAATGATAAACAGGACTATTGTATTGAGACGAATGGAGTATCATATTTAAACCACACTTAGAAACTTCTACGCACAAAAATTTAATTGAATTTATATACTCCATTCGTCCCATAATTATGTATTCATTTGCTTTTTGCAAGGGGTTTTAGAAATATTAGTATTATATTGGAATGTAAGTATGAATAAAATATAAATAACTAAAATAACCTTATTAGTATTGCGTGATATAAAAGTAATGACATTTGTGTAATATATTGTAAGTTGTAAGGGTATTTGTAATGTTAGGTAGATAGTACAATTACTAAAAAAAACAGGAAATGAATACTTTGTTATGAGATGAATTAAAATAGAAAAATACATACTTTTGTTATGGGACGGAGATGATATATATTTTTAATTATTTTAAAAGTTTATTTGATTGTGGTTTAAAATGAATTATTTATTCACATTTTTGTTTAAATATTATTTTGATATGATATTTTATAAAATAAAAGTTTATTTTTATTTAAAATCGTATAAATTGAATAGTGTATATTTACTGTTGAAATTATAAAATTTGTTTTTTAGGCCAAAGTTAGTACTACTATAATCATAATTTTTTTTTATTTACATCTAATCTCATATTTCTATATCTTTTCTAAGTAAATATATAGTATTATTTTTTTTATTAATTAATTTATAATATTAACTATATATAATTGTATATATATTTATATTTTCTATAAAATAATATTTATATTGTATTGATGTATAATTTTTAACATTTTGATAGCACATTTGAAAATTATTTTTAATAATTTTCTTTTACTATTATAATTAAAATTACAACTAAATAACATCTTATTACTCAATATAAAATCGAACTTAACTAAATGCTCCTATGATCTCATTTCATTTCATAGTAGACAGATAACTTTTTTAATAGGTTCTTTACTTTTAAATAAATAAATAAAAACACCAACCCATTTTGTATTATTATTATTATTATTATTATTATTATTACTATAAATCAATAAATTAAAATAAAATAAAATAAAATAATGCTAGGTAGTGTGTACAAGAAATAGTCCAAAGGGTATTATTAGGTAGTTGAGCATCATCACTACTTTGCTGTTACCAATATACTATATATATACATATTATTATTATTTATTATTATTATTATATTATTATATTATATTATATTATATTGAAAAAACAAAAAATGTTTTAAATTTGTGTTACTCCCTTTGTCCCATGAAATATGGGTATATTACCGTAGACACGAGAATTTAGGTAAAATATAATTAGTAACTAATTAAAAAATGTATTAGTAAAAATAATAATTATTTAGTAAAAATAATTATAGATTAAGATTAAGATAACTAAATAGTTAAATCAAAATTAAAAAAAAAATTAAATTTTAAATTTTAAAATATGATTAAAATGTATAATTAATTTTTCAAAAAAGAAAATGACAAATTATGTGGGACGGACGAAAATAGAAAATAGGGACAAATTATGTGGGACGGAGGGAGTATTATATGTCACTAGTCCTTTGGATGCCATTAGAGTTTTTTTAATACATAATACTCCCTTCGTTCTGATACAATAGTCTTATTTACTATTTTTGTCCGTTTCAAAACAATAGTCTCATTTCTATAAATAATCATATGATTATAAAACTATCTTTACTTTTTTATTATTATTACACAATTGCCACTACTTTTTACACTAATATACTCACAAGGGCAAAAAAGTTTTTACTCGTATTTTTTACCCACTACCAATATAATATCAATATTCCTTAAATCTAGGAGGGAGTAAGTAACTTAATTTTAGGAGGAAGTACCTCATAATTCAATATATTTACAACAATACATTTAAATAAACTATTAAAAACAAATATAAATTCTAAAATTATTTTTATTTTTTACTCAATACAATCATTTTAACATTAAATATTACTCCCTCCGAGCAGATAAAATAGGAATGTTTGTAGTATATTAAAAAATAATAGTATTTTATTAGTTAGTAGAAATATGTAAACAATTTTAACAATTTTTCCCTTTATACTTTATGTATATGTGTAATATTATATTTATAATTTATGAAAAAAGTAAATGTATTTTAGTATTAGTTATTTTTATTATAATAGTAAAATATACTTTTGAGTTAGCCAAATAAAAATATAAAAGATATACTTTAGTTGGGACACAGGAAGTATTATTTTTTATTTTTTTTGCAAAAATAAAATATAATTTTTTTTTTCTTGCATTTAATTTTTTATAACATGAGAACTTGTAGTCATTATAGATAAATTTCAATCAAACATAATAGCTTCCAAATTAGAGTCGACAAGACAAATCATTTAATTAATTCAAGATGACGAGTACATGATCCCCACATCACATGTCATTCGTTACTATATTTATTTATTTTGTTTGAATGATGCGTCTTATTGAAAAATAAATAAATTGAGTTTGTTTGTCCAAGATATATTTCTTTATGAAAAGATTTTCAATATATATTTTATTATGTTATAAAAGTCAATATTTAATATAAAATATTATTTTTTATACTATCGACACGATTATTTATATTTTATATAAAAAAATGTTTAAATCAAAACACAAACAAACCCATGATTTATCGACACGATTATTATACTTATAAATATTTTTAATCTTTTTTAAATAAACATATATATTAAGATCATAATGATCAGATCCGTATATTATTTAATATTATATCAAATAATTATTAATATTATAAATTTTTACTATTAAAAAAAAAATACTAAAACACATCCAATTGCAGTAAAATGTACATGTGTTATTAGTTATTGATTGAAATTTAAGTAGCATTGTATTTTAACAATTTACATTTTAAATATTTTTTCAAAACTTTTAAAATATGATTAATTTATAAAAAAAGTTCTATCATGTTGAAATAAACATATATATTCCAACCAAATCATATGTCAAATTATATTATAATAAATCATTATTATAATTACAAGTTTTTAGTACTAAAAAAAAAAACAAAAACACAACAGACTTGCAGTAAAAAGTACAGATGCTGTTGATTATTGGTTGAGTTTTAAATGACACTGTGGGTAACAACTTTCATTTTAAATAATTTTTTTTTAAAATTTTAAAGATACAATTGATTTATACTTTTTATATATTTTTAAAACAAACACATATACACATTAGTATCATATTATATACTAATTTATATTATATCAAATAAGTATTACAATTAAAAGTTTCTAATTAAAAAAAGAAGCTAAAATATAACCAGTTGCAGTAAAAAGTACATATATTGTTGGTTATTTGTTGAGTTCTGTATTATAATAATTTGAATTTAAATATATTTTTCCAAAAAAATTTAAAATATGATTTATTTATAATTTTTTTTTTCTATTTTCAAATAAATATATAGTATATTAATATCATATCATATTCCAATTTATATTATATAAAATAATTATTACAATTAGAAAATACTAATTGCAATAAAAAATACTAGTCTTGCTGCTTATTAGTTGAATTTCAAATAGAATTGTCTTCAAATAATTTGCATTTTCAATATATTTTTAAAACTTTTTAAAATAAGCATATATATATTAATATCACATTATATTATATACTAATTTATATTATATCAAATAATTATTATAATTTAAAATTATTAATATAAAATTACTAAAATATATTCAATTGCCGTAAAAAATTCAGGTATTATTGATTATTGATTATTGATTGAGGTTTAAACTCACAATGTTTTAACCATTTTTATTTTTAAATATATTTATTTAAATATATACATTCAAAATAAATCATATATCAAATTATATTTATCAAAATTATTATTATAATTACAAGTTTTTAATACTAAATAAAAAAGACAAAAATACAACAGACTGTAGTAAAAAATATTGGTTATTTGTTGAGTTCCAAGTGGCTTTGTATTATAACCATTTGAATTTAAATTTATTTTATTAAATAAATTTAAAATATGATTTATTTATAGTTTTTTTTTGTCCATTTTTAAATAAACATACATATTAATATTATATTATATACTAATTTATATTATATATAATACTTATTATAATTTTAAAAAAATTACTATTAAAAAATACTAAAACATAACCAATTTGAGTAAAATAATACAAGTGTTATTGCTTATAATTGAATTTTAAGATTCTAAGAAGCATTGTCTTCTAATAATTTGCATTTTAAATATTTTTTAAAAACTTTTCAAATACAATTCATTTATAATTTTAATTTTTTTAAAATGTATATCAAATATCATATCATATCATATGCTAATTTATATTATATAACATAATTATTACAACTAAAAGTTTATACATAATCAATTGTAGTAAAAAGTACAATATTTTTATTATTAGTTGAGTTTTAAACGATATTTTGTTCTAATAAATTGTATTTTAGATATATTTTTTAAATAATTTATAATATAATATATTTATATTTGTTTAAATAAACATATATATTATTATCATATTATATATCAATTTATATTATATCAAATAAATATTATAATTAAAAATTCTTAATATAAAAATACTAAAATATAACCGATTACGGTAAAAAGTACAAGTATTATTTATTATTGATTGAGATTTAAATAACAATTTGTATTTTAAATATATATATATTTAAATGTAAATATTATATATTTATATTCTCCACTTTTTTACATATATATATTAATATTATATAATTTGCCATGCTATGAATTAATTATTACAATTAAACTTTCATTATATTAAAAAAATAGTAAGACAACCAATACACTACAAAGTACATATGTTCTTGGTTATTAGTTGAATTTGAAGTGAAATAATGTTCTAACAATTTGTATTTTAAATACTTTTAATAAAATTTTATAATATTATTTATTTATAATTTATTTTTTTCTATCTTTTCTAACTAAACATATATATTAACATCATATTATATACTAATTTTTATCTCGAATAATTATTACAATTAATAGTTCACACTATTAAAAATTATTAAAAATAAAAAGTACAAGTATTATTAGTTATTTGTTGAGTATTAGGTGGCACTGTGTTTTAACAATTTATATTTTAAATAATTTTCAAAATATGATTCATTTATAGTTTTTTTACCTTTTAGAATAAACATATATATTAATATCATATCAAATAATTTAAATTATATTAAATAATTATTATAATTAAAAATTTCTACTATTAAATACTGGTGTTGTTTATTATTTGTTGAGTTTTAAATAACACTATATTATAATAGTTTGCATTTTATATACTTTTTAAAAATTTTAAAATATGATTTATTTGTAATTTTTTTCTATCTTTTTTTTTTTAAAAAAATAAACACATATATTAATATCATATTATATAATATTATGTGAAATAATAATTACAATTAAAAATTACTCAAACACAATGGTTGACCGTCAAAAAGTAAGCTCTGCTAGTTATTGGTTGAGTTTTAGATAGCAATGTATTCTAACATTTTACATTTTAAATATTTTTTTAAAAAATAAAAATCTAAACATAAATTATTTATATTTTCTTTCAGTGCTTTTTAAATAAATATGTATTCACATACATTCAAAATTTTATTTTTTTTAATAAAAAGCAATAATTTATGAACATAGTGTATAGATACATATACATGTCTATATTATATATTTATATTTTTAAATTATCATTCTATTTTTAAGAAAATATTTATATTAAATATACATTTTCTCTACTTGTTAAACACTTCATCCATATTTTTATTTTTTTAAATTATAAATCTCTAAATCATTGATCTAGAAAAATTAATCTCAAACAATAAATGGAACTTCCATCAAATAGAGTTTACTTTTATTATTTTGAAATTTAGTTTTTTTTTTTTTTTTTTCAAAGTACACAAGTATTATAATTATTTGTTAAATTATATTATTTTATCTCATGAAATATCATATCTAAATCATTATTAAAAACAAAAAAACAAAAAACAAAACCAAACTACAAATGAAGATATCCTTTAACTCAACATTGTGTTGATGTTTTATATAGTTCAACATTTTTTATATAGTTAATTCAATTTCTTATATGATTCAATATATATATATATATATATATAACATTTAACAATACAATTTTAAAATAAATTTAACATATAATATAAATCCTTAATATGATAAATAAAAATGGCCGCAGTGTAATTGTTTGATTTTGATTTGAAATTAAAATTCTAATTTAAATAATTTTTTAATGTGATATTTTGTTTTAAAAAAATGAATGGAAAGACTTCAAACTTTCATCAGTTCTATGAGCATCCGACGGGCTACTTGCTTGAGCGCCAATTACCAAAAAACACAATACTTCTTAAAAAAATAAAATAAATAATGATAATTTTGATTTTTAAAAAAAATATACTAATACACATCCAATTGCTAAAATGTAAAGATGTTAGTTATTAATTAAGATTTAAGCAGTGGGTTCTAACAATTTATATTTTAAATATATTCTGAAAATTTTTTAAAGATAATTTATTTATAATTTTTTTCTATCATTGTAAAATAAACACATATATTAAAAGTATAGCATATACCAAATTATATTATATCAAATAGTTCTTATAATTACAAGTTTCTAATACTAAAAAAAGACAAAAACATAACAAATTGCAGTAAAAACTATCACGTACAAGTGTTATTGGTTATTGGTTGAGTTTTAGGTGACACTGTGTTCTAACAACTTCCATGTTAAATATTTGTTAACAATTTAAAAACTACAAACATTTATATATTTTTTATATTTTTCAAATAAACATATATATACATTAATTGAGATTTAAGTAGTGTGTTCTAACCATTTGTATTTTAAATATATTTTGAAATTTTTTGAAATGTGATTCATTTATAAATTTTTTCTATCATTGTAAAATAAACACATATATTACAAGCATATCATATACCAAATTATATTATATCAAATAATTCTTATAATTACAAGTTCCTAGTACTAAAAAAGACAAAAAAAAAAACACAATAAATTGCAGTAAAAATTAAAAAGTACAAGTGTTGTTGATTATTGGTTAATTTTTAGATAACACTGTGTTCTAACAACTTGCATGTTAAATATTTGTTAAAAAATTTAAAAATACAAACATTTATATATTTTTTACATTTTTAAAATAAACATATATATATATATACATTAATTGAGATTTAAGTAATGTGTTTTAACAATTTGTATTTTAAATATATTTTGAAAAATTATAAAATATAATTCATTTATAATTTATTTTTTTTATCATTGTTAAATAAACACATATATTAAAAACATATCATTTTGCAAATTATATTATAGTATCAAATAATTCTTATAATTACAAGTTCCTAATACTAAAAATGACAAAAACACAACAAATTGCAGTAAAAACTAAAAAGTACAAGTATTGTTAGTTATTGGTTGAATTTTAGGTGATACTGTATTCTAACAACTTGCATGTTAAATATTTGTCAAAAAATTTAAAAATACAAACATTTATATATTCTTTATATTTTTTAAATAAACATATATATACATTAATATCATATCATATACTAGTTTATATTATATCAAATAATCATTATAGTTAAAAGTTTCTACAATTAAAAAAAATACTAAAATATAACCAATTGCAGTAAAAACAAAAAAGTACAAGTGTTGTTGGTTATTGGTTGAATTTTAGGCGAGACTGTATTCTAACAACTTGCATGTTAAATATTTGTCGAAAAATTTAAAAATACAACATTTATATGTTCTTTATATTTTTAAAATAAACATATATACATTAATATCATATCATATATTAATTTATATTATATCAAATAATTATTACAATTAAAAGTTTCTACAATTAAAAAAAAAATACTAAAATATAACCAATTGCGGTAGAAAGTACATGTATTATTGATTATGTGTTGAATTTTAAGTGGTTTAGTATTCTAATAATTTGAATATAAATATATTTACTTTAAAAATTTTAAACTACGATTTATTTATAATTTTTTCTATTTTTAAATAAACATATATATTAATATTATATCATATATCAACTTATATTATATCAAATAATTATTATAATTAAAGATTTTACTATTAAAAATATTAAAACACAACCAATTGAAGTAAAAAAATAGGAGTGTTGTTGCTTATTAATTGAATTTTAAGATTCTATAAGAAGCATTGCTTTTTAATAATTTGTATTTTAAATATATTTTTAAAATTTTTCAAATATAATTTATATATAATTTTTTAATATATATATATATTAACATCATATCATATACCTATTTATATTGTATAACATAATTATTACAATTAAAAGTTTATACTTAATCGATTGTAGTAAAAAGTACAATGTTTTTATTATTAGTTGAGTTTTAAATGATATTTTGTTCTAAAAATTTGTATTTTAAGTATATTTTTAAAATTTTTTCATAATATGATTTATTTATATTTTTTTAAATTAACATATACATTAATATCATAATCCTTCCGTCCCACGTTAGATGTCTGGATTACTGTAGACACGAGAATTTATGATAAATATAATTAGTAGATAATTAAGAATATATTAGTGAAAATAATTATCCGAATAATTATAAATTAACATTAAGATAACTAATCAGTTTTATTAAAATTTTAAAAAAATAAATTAAAAAATTTAAAATGAGATTAAAAAATGTGTAATCATTTTCCAAAAAGGAAAAGTAACATGAGATGTGGGATTGATAGAAACGACAATGTGGGACGAATGAAGTATTATATATTAATTTATATTATAAAAAATAATTATTATAATTAAAAATTCTAAGTATGCTTGTTTGGGGGATTGGATTGGATTTACACTATTCATTCAATTTTTTCCCCCAAAAAATATCAAATCAAACACCTATTTTTTATTTTTTATATTATACTAAAAATCAATTTTACATTCAAAACATCACATCAACACCTATTTATATCACATCATACGACTATTCAAATTCAAAATTTTTACTATTCAAATCTCAACTCAAAATCCAAACCCCCGAACAAACACACCCTAATGTAAAAAGCATTGTTGATTATTAATTGAGGTTTAAATAACAATTTGTATTTTATGTATATAATTTTTTAAAATTGAAATATTATTTATTTATATTATTTTCTATTTTTTTGCATATATATATATATTAATGTGATATCATATGCCAATTTATGTTATGAAACAATTATTACAATTAAAAACTCATACTATTAAACAAAAAAAATGCTAAAATACAACCAATGCAATAAAAAGTTAATGTGTTGTTGGTTATTAATTGAATTTTAAGTGAAATTGTGTTCTAATAATTTGTATTTTAAATATTTTTAAGAAAATTTTAAAATATGATTCATTTATAGTTTTTTTTTTCTATCTTTTCTAATTAAACATATATATATTAACATCATATTATATACCAGTTTATATCGAATAACTATTACAATTAAAAGTTCACATTATTACAAATTACTAAAACACAACCAATAACAATAAAAAGTACAAGTATTATTGGTTATTCGTTGAGTTTTAAGTAGCATTGTGTTCTAACAATTTATATTTTAAATAATTTTCAAAATATGATTCATTTATAATTTTTCTATATTTTTAAAATAAACATATATATTAATATTATATCAAATAATAATAATTATTAATTATTTCTATAATTACAAAAATACTAAAATACAACCAAATGAGTGAAAAATACTGGTTAATGATTGAGTTTTAAGTAACACTGTATTATAATAATTTGCAATTTAAATATTTTTTTAAAATATGATTCATTTGTAATTTTATTTCTATCTTTTGTTTTTATAAATAAACACATATATTAATATCATATTATATACCAATTTATATTATGTGTCAAACAATAATCACAATTAAAATTTACTCTATTAAAAATTATTCAAATACAACAACTGACACTAAAAAGTAAGTCCAGCTGATTATTGGTTGAATTTTAGGTTGTACTGTATTCTTATACATTACATTTTAAATATATATTTTTTTAAAAAATAAGTTCTAAATATAATTTATCTATATTTTTTCAATGCTTTTTAAATAAATATATATTCAAATATATTCAAAATTTTATATATTTTAATAAAAAGCAATAACTTATGAGGATAGTGTATAGATATATATATATATATACATGTCTATATTATTTATTTATATTTTTAAAGTATAATTCTATTTTCTTAAGAAAAATATTTATATTAAGTATACATTTTGTCTACTTTTTAAACACTTTCATACATATTTAAATTATAAATCTCTCAATTATTCATCTAGCAAAATTCATCCCAAACAATAAAATTGGAACTTCCACCAAATAGACTTTTATTATTATTATTATTATTTTGAAATTTAGTTTTCTTTTTTTTAATTACATAGAGTATTATAATTATATTTTAAAATATATTATTTTATCTCATCAAATATCATATTTAAATCATTATTAAAAAAACAAAACAAAACAAAACTACAAATGAATACATCCTTTAACTCAACATGGTGTAATGGTTTGATTTTGATTTGAAATTAAAATTTTAATTTTAATTTCAATTAAAAAAATATTTTAACGTGATATTTTATAAAAAAAAATACTTCTTAAAAATAATACAAAATAAATAATAATAATAATTTTGATTTAAAACATAAACCAGACACACCCAATGCTATACATAAAAAAAAAACACATCCTAAATTACATCCCATAAAGAAAAAATAATAAATTAAATATTAAGAATTATTTATCATATAAAAATTTGAATTATTTATTCATTTATGTTTTCTATAATCCAAATTCATTTAATTTGTGTCAGAATTACTTCATCCTATAATATCCATCCAAAGAATCAGACAAATTTGTAGGTTGGTGAGGAATTAATTATTTTATGAAACTTTATGTATATATTTATATTTAAATGAAAAATATTGTATATTAATAACGTGTGTGACAAATAAATTTCGGCGCACCACGTTCTCCACTGATTTGGAATTTTGGAGTATCTGATGCAATAAAAAAATAAATAAGACCATGCATGTGTACGTGTAAGTTTTTGTATTTAAACTGATTATACTGATTTTTTTAGTCGGCATATATAAAATACTTAAATATAATAATTTTAATTTTTATTACATAATATCTATATTGTGTAAAACAATATATATATATAGATACGTTGCATTAATATATTTCTTGCGCTGAAATCACCATAACATGTAACATATGAGAGTATATTATATTAATATATTTTTTTTTATGTTGTCTGTCTTTATCGTGTTTGTATGTCCTTATATCATATTATATGTAATATTATGCTATATGTTATGTTTGTATTATGTTAAAAAGTGTGTTTGCTCGTGTTTATTTTATAAATAAAGTATTTGATAAATATGATAATCCAAACAAAAAAGAAATATTAAATTTTTAAGAGATAGATTGAATAATAGAAATAAATAAAATACCACACCAAAAGAAATAGTATATTCTTTTATCTTTTCATCTTCTATATTTTATTATATTTATATTTGATTTTTTTGTTAAAAAATATTTATTATTGAAAAACATAAGCATGTGAGGACTTTATGCATAGACACTACTACCTTCTCTCTCACACATCTATATATATATATATATATTAAGGCCTATATATTAAGGCCTATCGAATTGTGAAAAAGAAATGGAAAAATTTATTACTTTATTCGTCTCATTCTTTTATTATTATTAATTTAAATTACTTTTATCTTTATATTTACCTAAGGAAGTCTTTTTATTATTATTAATTTAAATTACTTTTATCTTTATATTTACCTAAAGAGGTCTTTTTTTTTTTAACGATAAATGACATGTATAATTATTTTTAAATAAAACTCATTAAAAAACTAAAATATAAAATTGTCAATTATAACTTTTTAAATAAATGTCATATAATGTCATAATATATATATATAACAACAAAAAACGAGATACATGACTATTTTAAATAAAATTCACTTAAAAAATAATAAAATTAATATAATAAAATTGTCAATTAAAAAGACCAATTACAATTATTCAAATTATTTTTATGTAATGTCATAATATATATGACTATTTTAAAATAAAGATTACTTAAAAAGCTAAAATAATAAAATCGTCAATTATATAACTCATTACAATTTTTCAGATAACTTTCATATAATGTCATAATGTATCAAAAGTGAATATAAATGAGATATATGACTATTTTAAATAAAGCCCGTTAAAAAACAAAAAAAATACACACACACAAGCTAAAACACTAATTATAATTTTCAGATCACTTTTATATAATGTCACAAAACATTAAAACATATATAAATGAGATATATGACAATTTTAAAATAAAGTTCACTTGAAAAAAAAAAAAAAAACTGTTCATTATAAAATCAATTATCAAATCTCAAATAATTTTTATATAATGTATATATATATATATATATGAGATATATAACTATTTGTAAATAAAACTCATTTGAAAAAAATAATAAAATTGTCAATTTCAAGACTAGGTAACTTTTATGTAGTGTCAGAGTATATCAAATTCAGAGTTTTTCATCTTTTTTAGATACAAATTATATATAGAATAAATTTCTTGTACAATTCAATAATTTTTATTATTGAAGATATTTATATTAATATTCCAAAAATGTAAGAAAAAGAAAAACTAATAATAAACTATCAATTATAAGACCAATTACAAGTTTTGAAATAACTTTTAATATAATGTTAGAATATATATATATATATATATTGGGTATATGACTATTTTTTAACTAAAACTTACTTTAAAAAACTAGAATAATAAAATTGTCAATTAGAAAATTATTTATAAATTTTCAAGTAACTTTTATATATGAGACTATATCAAAATAGAATATAGTGATACATTACTATTTCTAAATAAATCTCACTTAAGAAAACTAAAATAATAGAATTGTCAGTTATAAGATCAGTTACAAATTTTTAAATAACTTTTATAATGTCGAATATATTAAAATGAATATTAGTGTAATTTATGATTATTATTATATAAAGACCACTTACATATTTAGATACAAGATATATTTTTAAATATCTTTTTTTAGATACAAGTTATATTTATTATAAACTTCTTGTACAATTAAATATTTTTTATTATTGAAGATATTTATATTAATATTCCAAAAATGTAAGGAAAAAAAAACTAATAATAAACTATCAATTAAGACAAGTAACAATTTTTTAAATAATTTTTAATATAATGTCAAAATATAGATATAAATAAAAATATATTTTGGATATATGATTATTTTTAAATAAAATTTACTTAAAAAAACTAGAATAATAAAATTGTCGGTTATAAAATTCTTTATAAATTTTCTGATAACTTTTATATAATATCAAATTACATCAAAATAGAATATAGTAATATATGACTATTTTTAAATAAATCCCACTTAAGATAAAACTAAAATAATAAAATTGTCAATTATAAGATCAGTTATCATTTTTCAAATAACTTTTATATTACCGAATATATTAAAAGGGAATATAAGTGTGATTCATGATTATTTTTATATAAAAGCCATTTTAAAAAAATAAAATAAAATAATAAAACTATCAATTATATTATCAATTATAATTTATTTAATGACTTACATAATCTCAATATATATAAATATATATTAGATATAGAAATCTTTTTAAATAAAATACTAACAAATTAAAATAATAAATTTGTCAATTAAAAGATCTATCACAATTTTTTAGATAATTTTTATATAATGTCACAAAAATCAAAACATATATAAATGAGATATATGACAATTTTATTTTAAATAAAGTTCACTTAAAAAATAAAATAAAACTGTTGATTAGAAAATCAGTTATCAAATCTCAAATAATTTTTATATAATGTCCATATATATAATATATATAAATGAGATATATAATTATTTTTAAATAAAATTCACTTGAAAAAAAATTGTCAATTTCAAGATAAAATATAATTTTTTAGATAATTTTTTTATAGAGTGTCAGAGTATATCAATATTTTAATATTATTGAAGAATTTATACTAAAATTTAAAAAATGTAAGAAAGAAAAAGAAAAAGCTATCAATTATAAGACTAGTAACAAATTTTCAAATAATTTTTAATATAATAATTAAAAAAATATATATCTATAAAGATTTATATTGGATATATGACTAATTTTAAATAAAACTTACTTTAAAAAACTAGAATAATAAAATTGTTAATTATAAAATTATTTTTAAATTTTTAAAT
This sequence comes from Andrographis paniculata, assembly GCF_009805555.1. Lineage (NCBI taxonomy): Eukaryota > Viridiplantae > Streptophyta > Magnoliopsida > Lamiales > Acanthaceae > Andrographis > Andrographis paniculata. The sequence goes on from NW_026137605.1 coordinate 818,537, forward strand.
AACTTTTATATAATGTCAGAGTATATCAAAATATAATATAATGATATATATAACTATTTCTAAATAAATCCCATTTAAAAGAAAATTAAAATAACAAAATTGACAATTACAAAATAGTTATCATTTTTCAAATAACTTTTATAATGTTGAATATATTAAAAGTTAATATAATTTGATTCATGAGATATAGAACTATTTTTAAATAATACCTATTTGAAAAAACTAAAAACTGTTCATTTCAAAATTATTTGCAATTTTCTAAATAACTTTTATAATGTCAGAGAACATTAAATTGAATGTTCCCATCTTTTTATTAGATATAAAATACTCTATATTTATAATAAATTTCTTATATGATTTAATAATTTTTTTATATTATCTAACATATTTAAATCAATGTTTCATATCATATGTGATTTTATTTATACAAAAGTTTAGGATTTTTAGATAAGAGTTTTTGGAGGTTTTTGAAAATTTGAAAGTTTAAAAAAAAGTAAAAAATTAATATTTAATTTGATGTTTGGTGAAAAAAAAAAATGTATTTGATGTGATTCTTTTTAAAAAATAAATAGTGTTGAATAAGTGAATAAACTAATATTTTTTGATATTTTTGTACATTATTTAAACATATCTTTGAAGCTACAAATTCTCAATTATTTTTATATTATATCAAAAATATAATATATATATATATATATATGAGATGTATAATTATTTTTAAATAAAATCTACTAGAATAATAAAACTGCTAACTTTTAAAACTATTTGCAATTTTTTAAATAACTTTTATAATGTAAAAAAATATCGAATTCAGTGCTCCTATCTTTATATTAGAGACAAAATATTTCATATTTATAATAAATTTTTGTATAATTTAATAACTTTTTTTTTTTAAAATATTAGTTAACATATTTGTATCAATGTTCACATAAATATCACATATGATTTTACTACATACAAAATTTTAGTAAAATTTGTACATTATTTAAACATGTTTTTAAAGTTACAAAATTTCAATTAATTTTTATATTATATATATGAAATACATAACTGTTTTTAAATAAAATTCATTTGAGAAAATTAAATAATAATGTCAAATGATATCAAATTCAATGCTCATATTTTTTAATTAGATACAAAATCCTACATATTTATAATAAATTTCTTGTATAATGTAATAATTTATTTATTTTATTGACATGTTTATATCAATGTTTCATAAATGTCACATATGATTTTACTACATACAAAGTTTAATAAAAATTTTACATTATTTAAACATACTTTTTGAAGTTACAAAATTTCAATTAATTTTTATATTATATCAATATATATATATATATATAACATATATATTTATATCAATGTTCCCTAAATATCACATATGATTTTACTACACTCAAGAGTTTAATGAAATTTGTACATTACAACATACTTTAAAATTAGAATATACTTCCTCAGTCATGCAAATGTGTGCTCATTTGATCGGGTACGGGTTTTAATAAAAATGAGTAATAATTATTAATTTTTTCTTTTATAGTAAAAAATAGTACAAAAAAATAGAATGATTTTTTATTTAAAAAAGAAATTAGAATATTTTCCGATGACAACCTAAAAAGAAAAGTGGACATAGATTTAAATAACGGAAGGAGGAATTAAATTTTATTTAGCATGTTTTAATAAATATCAATATATAAATATAAATGTCCATACTTTTGGTGTGGTGACATTGAATTAAATAATTTGGATAATGTAATAAGGTTCCATGCATCTATCACTATAAGATGCATCCACTCCATGTGGTTTTAATTTTGACCCCTTTGACTCTTTTAACACTTACAAAATTAATATTTTGATATATATATATATATATATTATTGGATATATGAGAATTTGTAATTGTTATTTTTTAGTATGCTTTTAGTAATTTCGATCGAACCTAATAGTGTGCAAACAAAGTCAAGGAAAAATAAATCAAAATATAACTTAAGAATACAATACTCGGTTTATAAAATATTGCTTCAAATACTTAAAAAATTTGTTTGGTTTTTAGAGAGATTTGAATTAAAGTATTTTAAATAACTCCGTCGAATTAATTAATTTCATTTGAAAATGTGATGAATTTTAAAATTTTCAATATTGGTTGTGAAATTCAAATTCACCCCTTTAATATATCAAATATATTAAAGAAAATATATATTTTTACATAGATATGTTTGTTTTAGTTATATTTACTTTAAGCTTTCACAATTTCAATAAACAATTAAAACACAAATTTTTTATAAAAATTTATTATTCTCTCCCTTCGCTTTTAAGGGTCAGATTTACCTTTTACGTCATTGTACTTAACGTTGAAAATATACTTATATTTGTATAATTTTTTTTTTACAAATATTCTTCTATTAGTATTATAAGACACCAATAGAAATATTTTTGCAATTTTTTTTTTTTAATTTGTACTAGGTTTTGATATAATAATTAATATTCAAATATCAACATACAAAAAAATAAATGAGATCCTTAGAGCCGGACGGAGATAATATTATTTTTCCGCATAAAATAAGCCAAACAAGCCATTTACTTTTGAGCTACTTCATGATGGATATATTCTATAATTCGTAGTTTTAGGACGTGTTTGGTTTGTATTTGAAATCAAAATTATTAATATTATACCTTTAGTCCTCACAACTCCAAGATACATATATATACGTGTGTATATATATATATATATATTATACTAATTATGTGACATTACAATCTATAATATTATTTTAATAGATTATATAATAATAAAACTAATTATATAATAATAATATTAATGAATATCACGTTTACTTTACTTATAAAATATATGATAATATCAACTTTTAGTATATATATATTACTTGAGATAAATTAATTTTACTGGTATAATTAATTATCCCTAGTTAATATATATATCATTATATTGGACTTTAATAATATTTTCAAACTTTAGAAAGTTAAAATAACCAAGTGATTAAATTATATAAAATAATAATATTATTTACTATAATCATATAAACTATATATATATATATATATATCATTTGCCCTAGTCTGAATTATTTGGTGACAAAGGATTCCAACCATGCATGCTATAGTGATAAAATAGAGTGTTTATTTGGCATTTCTATTTATTTTTTTTTTTATTTAGACTTTATATTTTATATATATATATATTTATAATAGTCTTATTTACCATTTTTGTCCGTTTTAAAACAATAGTCTCATTTCCATAAATATTTATATCACCATAAAATTATCCTTACTTTTTCATTATTATTACACAAATGTCACTACTTTTTATACTATTACACTCATAAGGACAAAAAAGTCTTTTATTCATATTTTTTTTACCAACTATCAATATAATATCAATATTTTTCAAATCTCGTACCCAACTCAAATAAGAACCATAGTCTTGGGACGGAAGGAGTATTATTTAATCCAAATATAAGGTTTTCAACCCAACCCAACCCAAAATCAAACAAACCCACCTATGAAATTTAGTTTGAAAACCCAAAAAAGAGGCCCAAAACAAATTTTTAGGTAACTTAATTAGAAAAAGAAAATATTAATTTAATCACTTAATCACATTAAAAAGTAACAACAGCCACGACCCGGTTGTGTTTGGCAGCTGGTTTGGACAAAATAGGAAATCGAGTTTAAAATTGAAATAGTAAAAATTTAAATTTAACTTATTGTTTAATATAAAATTAAATTTTAATATAACATAAAAATAAAAAAATAAAAAAATTACCAGAGAACGCTCAAACACATTCATAGTATAACAATTTCAAATTATTAATATATACATAAGCAAAATATGATATGAGCAAATATTTTAAAAACGACGTCGTTCCATGCAATGGATGAACGAACAAACACCTCAAAACAGAGTCCCTTCATTATTAGTTATTACACTTACCAAAGACTGTTTTCATTCCCTTTGTATTTTTCAATCATCCTTTCTTCTTACTCCACAGCCCTCGGGACAGCCTCGGCCTGCACCGTATCGACATCGATTGCATCAAAATCGACAATGTACGTAATTCGAACAACCTAAGATCGAATCAACCGAAATTCAGATCGAAAGTGCCCGAAAAACTTACCAAATGTCGATACTTGAGAGCGTAAAACATCTCAAGATATCGCCGGATCTCGAGCCGGTCGAGCTTCGACACGTACTTCCAAAACCCGTAAACGCCAGCCAACGTCAGCAGCCTGTCCGAATAGATCTGCCACGTGTACCTGCAGACAGACAGCACGATCACGCGTCGTCATTGCATCGATTCGTTCGTGTAATAAGATTACTCACTTCTCGCGGATACGTTCGAGGCCTCCGGCAGAGATGCTGTCCCAATACGACGGCTCCTTCTTACACCGATTGAAGAAGTTCACGAGAACCTCGGCCACCTGGCCCCCGTTGTAGGGGTCGATGTGGAATCCCGACTTCCCGTCGACGATGATCTCGGCGGGCCCGCCGTGGAGCGTCGCGAACGTCGGGAGCCCGCATGTCATCGCCTCGACGACCGTAAGCCCGAAGGCCTCATAGAACGCGGGCTGGACAAAAATGCCCCTCGTGTCGGCGACACATCGATAGAGCTCGCCGTTGCGGACCCGGTTCATTTGGGAGGAGACCCACCGGAATTGGCCGTTGAGATTGTACTCGTCGATGAGGCCGTACATCTTCTTCATCTCCGCTTGCTCCTCGGCGTCTTTCGACTCTTTCCTCCGGTCGCCGCCGACGATGACGAGGTTCGCGAGCTCCCGTAGCTTTGGAGTCTTGGCGTATAGCTCGACGAGCCCCGTTAGGTTCTTGACGCGGTCGAGCCTCGCCATTGTGAATATGATCGGCTTCGTCTTGTCTTTCAGGACACACCTGACATGGCCGAAACAGATCAAAACGTTGGGACATACAGTGGAATCGAAACGCGCAAAATGTAATGAAATTTACATGTGTTCGTCGTTCTCGACGTCGCTATAAAGAAGCTCCTCGATCTCAGGATGGAACGCCGTTAGGCGCTTTTCTGTCTCCGTGTACGGGAAATAGAGGTTCGTGTCGGCGCCGGGAGAGACGATGTTGAACTTAGGATCGAACACGTCGATGCCATGGACAACACGGTATAAACCGGGCATCGTGAACGCCATGTGGCTCTCGTATTGTCCGACTGTGTCCTTGCTACGAATTGATGAAAACGAACATTACTCGACGCAAAATATACGAGGTTACAACATATTCGATTTGAGGATATGTATGCGTATATGTCGTTCTAAGAGGCGAACGAACCTTCCGGCGATCTCTTGGAACGTGCTCGTGATGATGAAGTCGGTGTGATTCATCGCGTATAAATCCGCCGTAAATTGGCACGAGAAGTGATACTTCTCATCGTAATTCTTTAGGTATATGTCCGAATCCGGATACTTTGTCTTCTCAAGCGCATGAGCGATCGTACACTATACAACGAACACAATCAACGACAAACTTAACATCATCGAATCGTAACGTATGTTGATAAAACGAAACGATTCGCGTAGAATAATTACCTGCGTTACGCCTAACTTGTGAGCCAACAACGAGGCCGCGAGATTTCCCTCGCTATAATTCCCGATGATCAAATCCGGCTTTGCTTGTAATTCCGATGTAATCTCCTTCGCGACGTCCTACAAGATCGATTTTTTAAAGGTTACGAGCATTTGACAACCGACGAGCACGCCTATATGCAACAAATAGGCAAGTTTTATCGATGACACACCTCGGCGAAAGTTTCCATATACGGCCACACCTCGAATCGAGAAATCCATTTCCGGACGATCCCCTTCTCGGTTCTAAACGGGACTCGGATAATGTGAGAATGCTCGGTTCCAAACACTTTCTCGAGGCGTTGGCCACATGTGGTTCCAACGGCGTCGGGAAGCAATCGAGTCACCTATTACGAAGCAAAATCAAGAATCGACAAAAAGAAAGAACGGCGCGAAACTCACAAGAGAAATGATCGGGAAAACTAACGATTAGTATGCGAGGCTTGATATCGAGCCCTTGCTCCTTTATACGCTTGAGCATCTCGCGCTCTAACGCCGGAACTTGATCTAAAATGTAGACAACCTTAAACACAAGCGAAGATATCGAGAAACAACGTTAGAATCCATAAATCACGACGAAACAACGAGCCCGAGTCGTTACCAACTCCGTCCTCACCTGGCCTCCGGTGTCGGGATAACCTAAGACATTTTCTTGTGCAAAATAACCGTGCGGCGAGAGAATGACAACGTTGAAAACCATTGGAATCCGGCCGAGAAACTTCTCGAGGGTGCAAGAATCGGGGGCCTCGAGGAGGTCGAGAAGCATCGATATCATCAATGACACACGCCCCGCGTTGTCCCCCCATCCTCTCTCCAATCCGATCTCTTGAAACTTATGCTCGAAATCATCGTACGGAGTCTCCGGCGGGAGCGTCGATAGATATTCCTCCGCCTTCCTCAACACGCCTTGTAATGAGCCGAGGTTCTTTATCCGATCGTTCAGCATCATCGTCTGCAATCATCGATCGATCGATCGAGAAGCAAACCATATTCACATTACTGACATGAGTAGTCTAATCGCTATGTTCATTTGACTCTTTTTTTTGACAAAATTGCTTATAACTCTTTTGTGATTTCAAAATTCAGCTAAATCCTACATTTATTTTAAAAATTGCATAACGTCTCCTTATACTTAAAAAAATTGAAATCCTTTTTTTTTGTTTTTTTCAAAATTTTACTATCCGAACTATGCATGATTTGTCACTCATAAAATATCACATCAAATATTTAAGTACGAGATCTAAATCGACTACCTTGCCCTTGTAATGATGCATTCGAAGGAAATCGAGGAGCGGCGTCATGCTATCGCGGTCGTGGAACATCTTCGCGGAGAGGTGGCGGTTGAGGAACTCGACGCCGTTCCCGATCGACTTGGTGAGCGTCGGCTTCGGGAACGATGCTGTGAACGGTTCGAAATCGAGCTCGAGAACAAACTTGTCATTGGAGCTAAAAAAAAAATCAAACACAGCCATGATCATGATCATGATCACAATCGAAATTAAACTTGACTCGAATCGACTCGGGGCTTACGTCCCGTCGACAAGCTCCTCCTTAAATTGGAGGTACTCCGGTACGGTGAGCTCCTCGACTACGAGCGCATTGACATTGACACGGACGTATTCCCAAACTCCCGGCCTTAGCCGGATCGCCAGCGCCACCCACGGCGGCGACACAATCGCTTCCTACATAATGTAGTAAAAAAAAATAATAATAAAAAACTTCAGACAGATATATATATATATATATATATGATGTAATAATCAATTCAATTCGATAATCGTAGAATGGACAATGAAAAAAAGCTTCAGACATATATAGATGGACCGATATAGATGGGAACTTGGAGGGGCAATTGTCCCCAAACCCCCGCCCCGAAAATATATATATATTTACTTTAATGTAAATAAAATTTATATAAATACATCATTTTTAAAATTGAAATTTACATAAATACATTATTTTGTCCTCTTAAAATTGAAATTCATATATAGTTTGTTATTAATTTTTATTTTAAATTATATTAATATATATAATTTTAATTATAATTTATATAAAGAAAATATAGTTTTTATACTTGCATGATATTTTAGTTCTTTTTTTATCATTTATTGTATCAAGGAAAATCGAAAGAAAAAAGAATTGAAATGACACAGAAAATAACCAAACCGACATATTTTTATATAAAAATTAGGCCTCTCGAAAAAATAAAAAAATAAAAAAATATATATACTAAAATCAAAACTAAACTATAAAAAATAATAGACAAGCTAGTTCCGTCGCTATATGTTGTAATAATAATTAGATTGGATTTAGTTGGATTGGACCTGCGTGGAGTTGAGGACATCCTTGAAGGCATGATCCTGCAAATTTCCATGGAACTCGGACAGCAGCTGGTGAGGCTTCAGAATGCCTTTTCCATGGCCTTCGATCCTGCAAATGATCGATCAATTGTATTTCTATCTCGTTTTTATTGCATCCGAATTAAAATCAGACATCTATCTATCATTAATCAGGAAGAACAGCAGGAACTGACCTGGACAGGAACAGCATGATCTCGTTGCGATGAGCGGCGAGAGTGGCGTCGAGGCGCTCCCGAAGGCTGTGGACGCGGCTCAGGACAGGTTGCGCCATTGGAGAAGACGATACAGCAAATTCGAACCAACTGATTATTAAATTAGAAACTTTCAGACAGGGGAATGAAGATGTCTTGCTTGAAATTTCTTGGATAAATCGAACACTGTTACTCAGATCTGGTAAAGATTGCTTTCCGAAACAGAGGAATTGAAAATTATTATGAGTGGAACCCAGTTCAAGATTCAATTTTTTGTTTTTTGGATTTTAGGACAAGAAATGTTCGAGCGGAGAGAAAAGAGCAATAAAAGTGGGGTTAAGATAATTTTACCTTTAGAGATATTGGAGAAAGAAGACAGCACAAGGGTGTGTTTGTTTGGAAAAATGGATTGAATTTACACTATTCATCCTATTTTTTTTTCCTCCAAAAATATTAAATCAAACCCCTATTTTTTATTTTTTATATTATAGTAAAAATCAATTTTACATTCAAAACATCGCATCAATACCTATTTATATCTCATCGTATAACTATTCAAATTTAAAATTTTTACTATTCAAATCTCAACTCAAAATTCAAATACCAAACAAACACACCCTTAATGTGGGCAGTAGACAAAGCAAATTTGCGATGTAACTGAAAAAGCTTATATATAGTCCAAGTATTTCTAGAAACTGCGACTGTTCTCCAATTATAATAGTCTTTATTTCAACTAAAAATATATTTTACCATATGGTTAGAAAATATACATATATATTTTTTTCTATCGTTCAATTACAAATTAAATATTTTATTTTTTTTTTACAAATATCCTTACTTTACATCACGTCATTACTTTTTACACTAAAAAATAAGGACAAAAATGTCATTTTACTACTTTTAACTACCCACTAATTAGGAATTTTAATCTTTAAATATTAATTATTATATTAAAATTCATAGTACAAATTAAAAATATTTTTGTAAAAATACTTCAATTAGTGTCTTATCTAAAAAAATATATAAATATAATAATATTTTTAATGTAAATTACAATGATACAAAAGATAAATGTGACGCGAACAGTAGAAGTATATATTTTTACTTTAAATTGTTTAATAATCTCTCCGTTCCAAACACTATGCAATATTTGTGTTTGGCACGAGAATTTAGATGAGAAGTATTAAGTATGATAATTTAAGATAATTTGGATATTAAGTGATATAATTGAAGAAAGAAGTGATTATTTGTTTTTTTATTCGAGTGCTGTGATGAAATAAAGTGAAGTATATATTAATACATATATATAAATATTATTAATTATTTCTAAATTTAAAAATATTACAGTAAGTTTAAGACAAATAAAAAAAAATATTACAGAATATTTAAGACGAAAGAAATACAAAATAATTATTTTAAAATTATCTTCTTATAAATATTTGTAATTGGAATATAGAAGGTAATAGTATGCGAAAAACCGAGGTCTTGTCAGCTTTAATGGATTCCAGAAAGAGAAAGAGGAGAGATGGACGGTGTGGATTAAAAGATGGTAAGGGCTAGATGATCGGACGGTGGACGCAATATTGTTTATCCAAATCTGGGATTTGCTGGTTTTCAGAGGCCAAAGTAAAATTGACTGGACAGACAGGTGGAGGAGAGTTTGGGAAGTACAGTTAAAACGACGACGTTTCAGGAATTAAAGAAATTTATACGAGGTCCGGGACTAGAAATGAGCACGTGTACGGATACAAGTGGGCAGAGTTCCCGGGAGCTCCTGTGGTCTTTGACTTTGCTGACAGTGACGACTAACGCCGTGTCCTGTCGTTACTGTCGGCTCATTTTCATGGAAATAAAATTAGGACGTATTTTTTCGGTAAATTTGGGGTTACCTTCTATTTTGGAATTTAATTTTACTTTTTTTTATTATGTAACTATAAAGGGTGTTTTTTTTTTTAAATAATAATAATAAAATTTCAGGTCTTTATTTCTTTAGAGTCCACTTCTGGAAAAATATTAATATATTTTTTATATTAAATTGAATATTGATTTTTAAAAATTCAAATATTTTGGGATTGTTTGTTTAGACTTAAATTTATTTTTCTACTACTTAATAAACATGGTTTCTAATAAGGGTGTGTTTGTTTGGGGGATTGGATTGGATTTATACTATTCATCCCATTTTTTCCCCTTCCCAAAACATCAAATCAAACACGTATTTTTTATTTTTTATATTATATTAAAAATTAATTTTATATTCAAAACATCACATCAACACATATTTATATCACATCATACAATTATTCAAATTCAAAATTTTTATTATTCAAATCCCAACTCAAAATCCAAACCCCCAAACAAACACACCCTAAAATATCATACTAAAATATTTATTACATTAAAACTCAAACTTAAAAGTATGTTTTTTTTGGTTTTTTTTTTCTTGAATTTAATATTAGAATTATGTATTTTTTTGTCGTTTACAAAATATTAAATCAAATATTGTTTAAATACAAATCCTAGATCAAAAAATTTCAATAAAAAAGAAACAAATCTTTTTGCTGATTTTTTTGGATTGATTTATAGCAATAACAAATAAATCACAATAATTATTTAATTTTATTTATTAAAAAATAATATAGTTAAAAATGATTATTACTTCCTCCATCTACAATAAATATGTTCATAGTTGAACACAGATTTTAATAATTATATTAATTGATTGCGACATAAAATATAAATATTTAGAAAGTATGTGAGAAAATTTTAAATAAATTAAATGTAAATTATTGTGTCATATTGATAAATAAGTATAATATTAAAGAATATGTAAGAATGATTTGTTATAAATAAATAAATATATATTGAATGGACGAAAAGAATATTATTTTTTTAACGGATAAGGCTATTTTTTTTTAATAACTTAAAGGTATTGACAGCAAAGGTAAAAGGAAATGCGTAAATGTGGCTATATTCCCTTTATAATTATTTTTATCTATTTATCAGTTCATTATTACGATTTTTTTTTTTTATAAATTTATATTGTTTTATTTTATAAAATACTATCAAATTCTTTTTTAAATTGAAAAAATAATATACATTGAATAATAAATTTTTTAAAAATTGACAATTACTAATAAAAAGAATGGGTTTACTCAACATTATATATATTTATATAATTTATATTTTACATAAAAATAGATATCTAATTAACACTCAAACATAAGTGTGTTTTTTTTTGTGATTCGCTTAGAAAAAATTATTTTTAATGTGAAATATAAAAAATTGTGTAAATAAATATAAAAATAATGAACTTATACTATATTAATTTTCTTGAAAAAAATGTGTTAGAAATTATTTAGAAATGAAACAAACATAAAAATTTAAACCTAAACCTCAAAGTTAAATACAAAATTAAAATTTGGTCGTTTTTACAATATTTTATTTTTCAAAAACTATCACAAATATTTTCTACAAAACTTATATTACAAAAATTTGTAACTTCCATTTCGTAGATTTGAAAAATCACCATCTAATCTAGTTTAAGTATATAAATTAATAAACATCAATTTATATCAAAAGTTTAGCAAATATTAAATTGTCATTTATAATTCAATTCTATTGGCCCTTAATTTATGAAAAACTTTCTCACAATTTTAAATTCGGTTAAATGAATAAAATAATTATCCTACTTATATAGGCAAAAAATAAAAAAAAAAAATACATTTGCTTCTGCAGATAACAATAATAATTTATTATTGGACAAATGATTCTTTTTCAAACTAAAGATCTGATTTTTCAAAAACATAGCATCGCATTCAACTAAAAATAGATCAAAATTAAAAAATTTAAAAAAAAAAAAAACTTAAAACACAAACCAAATCCTATAAACCATATATGTTTTGATAGAAAATTTTCTACAGCAAAGAATCAATGGAAGTTCCTAAATATAATTTTTCCATCAAATTTTGAATAAAAAGCAGCTTCTCCTTACTCATCTTCTACGGCGTAAAAAATCATCGATACAAAGAGACAAGTTCTACTAACCTGGACGAGACGGCGTTACATGAGGTTGTCAAGCTGAGCCTGCAGATCGTGCGTCGAGATCATGTTAATTAGCTGTATATCTTGAGGAGCGTACTCCGATTTGAGCAGCGACTGCACTTGAACGTGCGCTTCGACAATGTTGGTCCTGGAAAAAAAAAATCAAGTCGAGATTCAAAAAACGATGTATTGATTATAACAAGTGTAGAAACTCTTACTTGATTGGTCTGAAAAGTATGGCGCGGGTCGCCGGGTTCTGCAGATAAAGCTTCATTTTCTCCATCACTTTCGGCAGCTCTTCTTGCATCGCGGAGCTCACCTATCACATATTCAGACAATATGTTTAATGACAGTGACAAGGAAATAATTTTATAGATCATATGTACCTTCTGAACAATTTCGGAAACTTTTCCAGGAGTCGCGAAAGCTTGATCTTTGAGAGGCTTATTTAGGGAAGACTCTTTTTGATTTTGACTGCCGGAGGACAATGCAACTTTCACGGCAGTAACCTTCAAATACAAATGATTCAAGCGATTGTTACGCCAAACGACGAGTTGCATTTCGGCAAACTCTCCCACATTTTTAACCACTAGAGATCGAAAATTTTAACTAAATGTGAGTGAGCACATGAATGTATGCTTGGTCATATCTTGAGTTTTTTTTATTAGTACGATGCATTTTTTACCGTAGAATAGTATCTACTAAACTAGCATAACTGTTAGGTGTAAAAGCTTTAAAAATCACCACTTAATATATTCATAATCGAATTTCGCGGATAGAACCTGTAACAGACCTTGGTAACGAATGACAACATCGGATCCACGACCAGCTTCGTCACGGACATAATGAACTCCTCACAAGTGGCTTTGAGGCTCTTCTCCAGTTCCTGCATTTTAATTGGATATCGAATGTAAGTTTTGGCGACAAAAAATTATAAACTAGGGTGAAATATAATAACATTGAATTTCATGCGCCCCTTTTTAACATATGAGAGGCAATGGAGTACCTTCTTGGCATCGATCTGACTTTCCAAAACTCGGGGGGACAGAGTTCTAGCCAAAGAAGTAGACCTTGACCAATCAAATAATGAAGCCTGGCCTCTAAGAATTCGTCTCAAATGCTCCTGAAATATGTAATGAACAATGATATTATTGTCGTTGCTGGATAGAAAGGCGAATTCGGTGATGTACACCTTTTGACGTCAGAATATACTCATCGTACTTATAATATAGAGACTAGAAAAAATGATAATCGACACAATTAAGCTTCAACATCGAACTGCAGCTTGATGAAAGATCAAGTGCATGTAATGAGTAAACTATTACCAGTAAATGGGAGAAGTCGAGCTCCTTATGTGTCACTGAGAACTCAATCTCGAATGGCGCAATCTGCAAATAAGGCAGTAATATAATTAACAGAAAAGACCAATAATTGCCGTAATGGAACTTTGTGAATATAAAACAGTACCTGCTCTCTAAGGATGAGAAGATACTTAATGAGGAAGAGCTGTCCATCCATGGTGGATGATCTTTTGGCAACTTGTTTGCTAGCTTTCTGTGAGATCAAATTACTTCATAAGGTTTGCAAATCCGTACACGCATTTGAAATGAAATAGAACATCAATGTAAGGAGAGATGCATGAATTTAGGGCTCCCCCTCCACCTTTTCCACCAGCAATGAATCGAAGTACTCACCTGAATGGACAATGAGCAAAACTCCACTGCTTCCTGATTAGGATAAATTGATTAAAGTGAGTGTATTGAACAATATTCTTGGAAGAAGAGACGACAAGAAAGCGCAGTACCTGGGCCAAACCAGTAAAAACACCAGGTTCTAGAGATCGATATAATTTAGACAGACAGGAGATTGTTTTCTCGAGTGGAGGATACCAAGTCTTGGAAACATCTGGATTTTCAGCTCGCTGCAACCAGAAAATAAGTAATGTTTTACACAGCACAAGAACAAACTCGATTAGAATAGAAATGGATGAAATGAATGTTGGTCGCAAAATTTACATATCAGTAAAATATAGTATCGAAAGAAAGCTTAAGGTTGCTGAACACCACACATAAACAGGAAAGAGCAAGTGCAAGAAAAAAGTGAAAAGATGTTTGTATTACACTTACAGGTGATGTTTCAGACTTTGCCTCAGCCGACTGCTCCAGCTTAGCTGGGTAATCTAGATCATCATCCAATGGAAGATAATTTGCAATCTAAATATGAAATGGAGAAATGTTACTTTTCAACAACCTTATATATATAAATCAATTAAAAAGAAAATGCCAAAACAACTTGAGATAAAGTGACCCAAGATTCTTCCCTGTTGTTGAAATTTCATGAATGAAACAATCTTCAACTATGCAAATGATTTTTTTTCTGTTGTTGAAATATAGCAATTTTCTTTACTGTTTCACATCATCAGTTTGTTTTGAAAATGAAACTCAGTATCAATTCCCTTCCCTTTTCTTATTTGATATTTCCCCACAAATTTAATGTCTCCTCTGTCTCATAGCAGCAAGGCAGTGATACAAAACCACATATCAATTAGTCCGTCGAGAATTCTCTCAAAACAAATTCCTTGGAATCAATCAACTATTTAAGTCAAGGCAACTTATACTTCTACATATCAACAAGATATTGCAAACAATGATTGGACAAATAAACAAATCTCAAATTTCTGGTAGCTCAAACAACAGAATCAGATGCCAAAAGTAGACTAACAATCATGTTTCATCAAGACATTGCTTTAACTCCCACCCAACCGCCAAACAGAAATATAAACATGTTTACTATTTCCAAAGCACATAGAAACAACAGAAATTTCAGAAGAAATTGGGGCAAATAAACTGTAAACCCTGAAAGTCCATTAAGGATACAGAAGTTACCTCATCACGTATGTGCGTTCTAGCACGAAAAGTTAAGCGCTCGTGAATGTCTGCCAATATCCTCTCTAGTGTAGGGCGTAATCCAGCTAACGATTCCCCTCGTCTGTTCACTTGTTCTTCTAGGACTTCAACTTTAAGTATATCAACAAGTTCGCAAAGAATATCAAGGTTCGCTTCATGAATAAGTTTGGGGCGTAAGGTATCATACAAGTAAGTACACCTGCCAAACAATGAATGCAGAATTTGAGTTTTAATGAATTGAAAGATAATTCAAGGTACTGGTGCAGCTGTGCAGGGTGATATATGAAAGAGCCTATAAAACTCTTGGGTAATACAATCCATGTCACATCATTGTAATAAATGACGTAAAGAATAGGTGTATCAGATATCAAATATAGAAGAATGACCGATCTTTTTATTAGACTGATGCAAACCATCTACTAAAGCAAACCACAAAATTATATTATATACTATGAAAGAATGAAAGAATGTCCGCAAAGATAAAAAGGAATGAAGTATACAGAAAAGAAACAATCAACCCTGCTTAAAATATCAATCACACAAAGTACTCACAGTGGATCTATTAATGGAGCCAAACTTGAAACGTCTTCCGAAGATAAAGGGAAGAAGTGGTCAAATAGCTGATGCTCGAGCTGGCACACCTGCAATTTCAGTCATCTCTACTTTATCTATGAATAGAAATGTTAACAGTTACTTTTAATAGTACTCAAAGATTATTAGAAAAGAACAATCTAGATCATCAATCACGTTCACATAACAGACACTGAGAAAATGTGGTACATTGAGAAATGTTACACTTCTTTGTATTGTAATGAGCATGCAATTGATCGAGCATTTAAAGCACATTTATTGATCTAAAAAATCTGCATGCTCAGCATATGTGCATCACATCATCAAAGCTATCACAGTTGAATGGGGAAAGAATAAAGACCTATTAACCATAGTAGGGGTATGGATTAAGAATTTCAGGAAAAACGATCTCAGATTTGGGCTTTGAGTTCATTATCAAATAAAAAGTTGTAGTGCATTCTATTGAATGAATTTTAATAGGACCATTTATTTTCAAATAAAAAGTTCGGTCCTAACTTTCTTTATCACTTATAATTAAGTGCCAACAACATTTACATTCCAATTGCTTAAGTTCTAGTGATACCACCTGCAATAAGCAGGGGAGAATAATCTTTCTATTTGGATATGTCATTATTTCATCTAGAGAATTAGTACAGCCAAATTCAATGGAGTAAGGTCAAGCAATCCCATAGATCATCAATGTCTTCTCGGTGTAATATATCAATCATAATGGGAAGAAACAATCAGAAGAGTTTCTCCATTTAGCTTTTACTAAATCAAATAGACATAAAAAAGTTAAAAACATGTTATCAAGAAAACCTGCATTAAGTATGCACATCCAGATCTTGTCAATGATGGCAAGGCTTCTTTTTTGGAAAATTCAGAGATCCGTTGTTGCACTATACCCCTTACCTAGAATCAAAGATAATACAAAACCACAACATTAAAAAGGGAATCAACATAGATGAACCCAAAAAGATATAAATCCTTCTTGACCAAAAATAATCTTTTTTTTCTTGGTGGGGGGTGGGGAGTGAGGAATCAGCTAAGAATAGATAAAATTGAGAAGTGCTTCTTATCCAACTGCTTTTGATGCTTTCCTTGTAAATGAAACACCTGGTAAAGGAAGAACCAAAGATGTGGAAAGATTGGAGATATAGAATTTGGAAAGCAACTCACCAGCGAAAGCCTCTGTTCACAGTAAAGTTTATGGCATTCAGTGAGTAACTGCACATATTCCTTTCTTGCTTTTCTACTTTCAATTTCTTCCAGTACAGGCTTAAGCTGCAGTTTGCAAATTCTCTAGTTTGAGTCGAGAAATAAAAAAAAAGAATTCACTGGCCAAAAACAGAATTGACCACATTTTCACCTCATTGGCTGCTGCCTTGAATCGAACATATATCACAGATGCCTCCACACCTTCAGAGACAGATGCTTTGTTGCCAGCACTGCTCTTTATTGCTGCCTGAACCTAAAGTGCAAAAAGGAAAATATGATAGATCCATTAACCATGTTATAGAACATATAAAACATATTACTAAAACAATAAAAAAGAGAACAGAGCAGATCCACCTGAGATGATGTGTTCTTGAGGACAGATAATACATGAGAACGAATCATTCCGAGAGCTCGGGACTGCACCAAGTTTGCACACAATCACTTCATTTAAAATCAAGACAGCTGTCTCTCAACCGATGGAGAACTATAGGTAGTCAGCATAGTTATTTTATATTCAACATTGTTGAATTTGTACATACCTGAAGTTGTCGGAATTTGACCAAGTAAACATTGCACTCAGCATACTGTGGATTACTTTCAACATACCTACGCATCAATAAGAAGGTTTTAAACATAGCCAAATAATATGTCAAGGGATCAAAACAAACACCAGGCAAATTCCAGAAACAAAAGTGCACCCTTCATTATAGTTTAATGAAACAGCATATTTCAAAATATCAAGAGAGTATATTCATGCCCCAAAGAGAGACCATGCTGTTTCTCAATTGCTTGTTTTTCATTTTTCAGCAGCATAACCCCACAAAAAAAAAAAAAAAAGCCACACACAAGTACATTAAACTTATGAAAATTATTACAAGTTCTATATTTAAATAAAATAACTTACGATATGCAGTCATCAAGTCTCTTGAGTAAAGGAAGGAAATTCTCATGTGCTACATTCATATTTGGAGAGTAAAAACTGGTCGCAACCTGCAAACAGGACATAGCCTTCCATGATGAAGATTTAAATCCAGATTCTACGTACAGATTTATCCAATCTGTAATAACTACATGTTCCATACTATTGTTTAAAGTTTAAACTAGATATCATATGTGCAATCAAACACTGAACTGTAGTACAACAAAAATCATCAGTTGAACTCTTTGCCAAAATATGGAGAAGCATAAGATGATAAATTCCACAAAGCCAAAACTGCTAGAGAAAGTAAGGAACAAAAATAATGCTCACAATGACATTCAAACCTTACATTCTCCAATTCATCAAAGTAGTTGAGCTTAGCACGAAGAGATTCAGCAAACTCAATTAACCTTTGCTTCTCTATTAGCTGCAACAGAAAAATAACAAATGGACAAGGTCATGGAACTAAGTTTTCATAAAGTCTGCATTTCATTATCTATGTATGGTTGATTTCACAATTTATCATTTTATTAAATCGAAATAGCTGAAATTCTGCAAAAACTAAATATTGAACTATGGTGGATCTAGAAAAAAGCCCAGGTACCAACTTCAAATAAACAGCATTGCTTTATGATATTAGAGCTCCAAAAAGTTAACTAACTTCTTGATAGGAAAACAATCTTTCTCCACAAAGTTCAAATACACTATACGAATTAAAGATCCAGAAGAAAAAATAAAATGTATTAATCACCAGTCTATCGCATGCATCATGGAGTGTTTTTGTCTTTGTTGCGACTGCCTGATGCTGCATTTGTAGCTCATTAAACAATTCAAGGGTTTCATCCACCTGCAGGATGTCATTACAGAAATGGTTTAGTTGATAGAATGCAGGATCAAAAACCCAAAGTGACTATTAAGGGGCATGATTCAGTTACATCACACAGTGCCGCACATAACCAAATTATATCTTGCCTGGTGGAGTATAGTGTCACATGTTTGTATTCTCTCTGTCAACGTCCTCACATAATGCTGGTATTTCTCTTCTGTCTAAATAAACAGCAAAAAGGTGAATCACGTACAAAATCTCCAATCAGAAGAAAACAAAACAATCGGGAAATCTGATGCAAACCTCTGATTTCATGGCTGCTTCAAGGTCAACAAACCATTTGTAGAACTGCAATAAAGAAAATAAATGGTAATTAAGTGAATCAGATTCAACTAAGTCCAAATATTAGTTAAAACATGCAACACAAATTCAAAGTACAAATAATTCTCCATAAAAGCTAATGTATTGGTAGTTATTTAACCCAGAAAGTTCGTCAATAAACATTCAGCCAATGATTGATAAACCAATGAGGAAACAGATAAGACAGAAACACAAATTCTTGGTCCATGGAGCCCATCTCCTAAATGTTCCAAATTCAAAATAGGTATATCAACGAGAAGTTAGGCAATAACCATTACACCATTTCTTTAGACGGCTTAGTTATCAATGATTCTCTAGTAATGTCATGCATATCACTTCAAATAAACATATAAATATTCACAAATACCAGAAGAAAAAGGCGAATAATGAAAGAACAATCACCTCATTTGTGTTTATCAACACTGCACCAATGGCTCCTGAATCCTCTGTAGAGCTATGCTTTGTTGAAATGGACAAACCATTTTGTAGCCCAGCCACTTTCTCTTGTTTCTTGTGATTAAAAACAACAAAAGGGTTAACACATCCGAGCCCTAAATGGATACAACAATGGAACAAAAATCCAACAGAATCCCAACCAGATTTGAGGGAAATGGTCTTTCGGCAACAGCATGGGATAACGCAACAATCGCAGCCTGCTGTTGCTCCGTCAATGGAGCATTCTGATAAATGAAAAAAAGGTGAGATGCATTGAGCTACAATAAGAATTTTATCATCAATTCAATAGCCTATACATTATATGAACACAAGCAGACTCTCCTATGCCAATTCAATTCCAAATTCAGCCATGGAACATAAGCTAGCTTAGATTAATTGAAATCACACTATTCTACAACCACAAAAGAATATCTTTTCTCAAACCAATTTCAGTCGATTCAATCACGATAAGAGGTTCAAACATTGAGAGCTGCAGTGTAGCTAAAACTGAACTAAGATTCAGCAGCAAGCACCAGATCTATCATCGCAGAAACCAAAATCCACTGATCGTACACATCAAATTGTTAAATCGAGGTAAGAATAAATCGAAAACCTGCTCCCAGGTGGACGCAAAATTATAGCCTTTAGAGATCGCGCCGGATTTCGGGACGCTGGCCTTCGCTGCACCAGACGCCCCAACGGTGGCAGCCATTTCCCCTCTTCAGTGAAGCTCCGATTACGATAATCACAGAACCAAGAGCAAAAACACACGCACAGAGACACACTCCACCTAAATCTCGACCTTCAGACGCAGCAGCAGAGCTCCGAAACAGTTTTCTGTTAAAAATACAGAATCGTCAATTGTTTAGAGAATTGACCCAAATCAATGCGCAGGGAGACGTGCTATGGCGAGCAAATCATCCTCTGAAACTTCACTGCGCCGATCTTCACGATGAAGGAAGCCATAGCAGACTCACTAATAGATCGTAGCTCCGTTCCTTCGTTTCTCACCGCTGTAAATTCACCATCGTAACTTTAATTTTATTTTTATTCTAATAAATTTTTCGAAACTAAAATAAATAAATATTTTTTTTTTATTTAATCTAACATATCATTAAAAAAATTAAGAAAATATAGCTTATAAAGTAATCCCTCCGTCTAGAATTACCCACTCTGTTTCGAACTGTCGCCTCGAACCGGTTCGCAGGTTTTCGAACCGCCGGTTAGGGTTCCAAACGAACTCGGCGCAAACCGAACGAAACCGGTTTGAACCGGTGGTTTTTTATTTTAAATCTCTCACCGGCGCAGGCAGGCGCAGAAGAAGAAGAAGAAGAAAGACCAACCTGGTGCTGTGCGGCGGCTGTGGATGGTGTAAATGTGTGAATTAGGGTAAAATTGTGTGTATTTTATGATAATATAGTACTCCCTTTGTCCACGTTGCCGTTTCTGTCCGTAATTTTTCTTTTTGGAAAATGACTACAAATTTTAATCAAAAAAATAATAATATCAATATTAATAAATATAAATAATTATTAATGATATTAAAAAACTATAATATTATAATATTATTTTTTATTTATATTTTAAGTTTTGTAAATTTTAATATATAATAGTAACATTTAATTTAAATTATATTATATTATTATCTATTATATTATTATTTTTTAATTTAATTATTTATTAAATTTATTATTTTAATTATTTTTATATTGTAACAATTTAATTAATTATTTTTATACATAATTTTTCAATAATAAATATATTTAAATAAAAAATTAAAATAAAATTTAATTATTTTTAAATAAAAATCAAATTTAAAAAAAATAAAAAATATATATAAACAGATTATTCTAAGAGTAGCTAACCATTGTAGTGGTTTATAAAACGTAATCGAAATCATTTGAAAAATTCGATGCTTAAGCGGTTTGAACAAGTTTACCTCGTCCTACTATAATCTTTCACTTTAGTCCTCCCACAAAACTATGTATTGAATTTGAGCCCATTATATTATTATTATTATTATTATTATTATTATGTAATTTTTGTAAGTTGGACCCGCAACAATAACGATGGTTAGCAGTTATGGGTTGCAATTAGGAATGGAGAAATTTACTTAACATATCACTTATTGTGTCAAAAATATCGGTATACACCGATAATTTTGGTATGGTATCAGTATGAATTTTCAAAAAATTCGTATGTACCGTACTGATATTATTTTTATTAAATAATTTAATTATTAATATAAATAATAATTATTAATTTTTTAAAAAAAAATAATAACAAAAAAATATATAGACTATTGATTTTTTATAATATTTTTTGGTAGAAAATAATGATATTTATTAATTTTTTTTATTATTTTAAAATTTAAAATTATAATTTTCAATATAAGCAATAGTACCGTACCAAAAAATTCAGTATACCATCCCTAGTTAGAATGACAAGTTATAACTCAAACCATAAGCCATAATCATAAACTATCATCTTTTTCTCTTTGATACTGAATTTTTTCCCTTACCAACATCTTTCTCACTTCAATACTTGACTTTATGTTTTTGACATAATAATACGGAAACAAAGTTGAAAACATAAGAAAAATAAGCTACAGATGGCCACTTATAGACAGATTTTGATATCCAAAACTCCGATCCCAATCCCCTGGATCGCACTAGAATTCATACACTCGGACCTGAGAATGTCCGAGAAAACAAAAACAAAAACAAAAACTTACAAAACTCAATCCTTAACATCAGTTACACCATCCACCGATATCTGAAATCTTGCTTCAGCTTCGGCCAAGCACGGCGAACTCACGACTTTGCATATCCGTTCTTCGCCTCGCCCTTTCCTCAAAGCCAATCTGTCCACACAGTCGTATTCCAAAAACACACACTTCAAATGATCGAAAAAAAAACTCCATTTACATAGATATTTTTTAAACTTTCAACATCAATAACATTTTTAAAAAATATACTTCTTTCCGTCACGTATACTTACGAATTTTAAGAAAAGTAGATAAAAATAAAAATATTTTCTTTTTAAAGTAAAAAAAATTAAAAAAAAAAAGTGATTTATTTTTTACTAAAAAAATAAACGAGAATAAGTGTAGATGACAAGGAGTAAATTTTCTCTCCTCTATCTTAAAAATATAAATTTACTTTTTGCTCAAAATTTTAAAGTGGATAGTTAAAATTAATATAAAGACAATTTTGTTTTTATTTTATTGTGTAAAAGTATCGACGAGAAAATAGACGTATTTGTAGGAAAAAAAATGAGGTCCACAAATTTCAAAACTTTCTATCTAAACAAACCTGGTCGTAGTCGCATGCGCCATAATGTTGCCGCCGATGGGCTTGATCTGAGGACCGGCAAAAATGGCAGAGCCGTCCACCTGAGCGACGACCTGGTTCGTTATCACAACCGCAACTCCGAACTACGGAAACAAAAAGACAATCATTTAAATAAGAGGCACAAAATTCTTTGACAACAATGAGAATTCCATCGAGGAATTACCTCGTCTGCCAATTTCTGAAGGCTCCTCAAGAACTTGGCAAGATGCATTTGCCGAGCCGATAGTTCGCCCCTCCCAGAAAAATCCGTCCTGTACAGCGCAGTAGCGCTGTCGACTATCATCAGAGCAAACCTGAATAAAGACGTAATCAACAAGTGAGCCGAATCATCGGGATTATAACAAAAAGTATACATTTCTGGTGCGTTTGTTTGGGGGATTTTTCTCAAACACCTATTTTTCATTTTTTATATTATACTAAAAATTAATTATGCATTCAAAACATCACATCATACAACTACCAAACAAACACATGCTTCTTATCGACCAAATCATCGAGCACGGATTGTAAGAACTAGACAGTACCTTGTTTCGACCATCATGGAAGCAGCTTCAAGCAAAAGGCGAGATTGATGATCGGTATTATACGCTCGGGCGTACGCCACGTTTTCCAACACGTCGGCGCCGTTCAACCCAAACCTACAAATTTAGAATTTTTACGAATAATTCGAACAAAATAATTTTACAATCGATTCCATTAAAAAAAGAGCTTACCTATCGGCTATCTGCAGCAGCCTCTGCGGCCGGAATGTCCCCTCGGCATCGATGTACATTGCTTTCCCTTCGCCACCTCCTTGGTCTAGCGGAAGCTGAAAATCCGATCCCATTTATATCCTCAAATATATCGGTAAGACTTTCTACTCCACTCGAAGAAATCGAACTTAGAATCTTACTTGACAAGTAACGCAGAGAGTATGGCATAACTGAGTTTTCCCAGATCGAAACTCCCCGTATAGCTCCGTAATGGAACCCGTTTCAATTCCTCCTATCGAAAAAAAAAAAAAAAAGAATCGATGAACATCGACAGCTCATACATAATCAATAATTATGACAATAGCTATCCACCTTCTAGAACTTTATCGAGCTCCTTCGATCCGGATGTTATTTGAATGATTTCGAGCCTCTGAGCGTGAAGCTGCCCGGCGCTCGTAAATCCCAACGGGACCAGTTTCGAAGCTGTCGAAAATTAGCCAAACATCAGAGAAACAATAAACAGCAAGATTTTCTGCTAAAATTCAGTCGAAAATTACAGCAACATGCCTGCCTCGATTATCTTATCGACTTTAGCATCGCTGATTCCTTTGATCTGCAGAAGCTCCTTCCTCGGAGAGTAGGCTACCGATTCGACAGTACATAAGCCAGCGTCCTTCAGCTTTTTTATGTCAATGGCGGCAATGCCCGACGCCTTCACAATTGAACCAGAAGAACATTCCAATTATTCTCAATTTTCTTATAGAAGCTATCGTGGAATTGGATATACAATTCTGAAACCCTAATTTAGTAGCTAGATTTTGTTCACTCCGAAACCTTAATTCGCAGGGGGGTTCTAATTCCTCAGATTTCAATAATCGAAGAAACCTCCATGAAGACCGAAGAAACAGGGGTTTTGTGCGTGTTCAAAAACACAAAACCAATTAAACAAGAAATTATGAACAGATGCATCGCGAACTAAGAGAAAATCGAAATTAAATTCAACGCAATAAAAATCGAGGGGGAATTGAATTGCGAAAAGACGAAGAACAGATTGACCTGAAGCTGTTCGACAGGGAAAGGGCCGTGCGCCTCCTCAACCTCCTCCTGCTGCACCACTTGCTTCCTCTGCTGCTCCATCAATGGCGGTGAAACCCTCAACTCTGGTGGGTTTTTCGAAGGTATTTGGATGGGCGCCAAAAGCGGGAGATACAAATAGAGAGAGAATCGATCGAATCAAGAAACTTCTCATGAAAGCCTTCGACTTCAATGGTGGATGGAGTCTTCAATTTGGGCCTTTCTCAGCCTTAACTTCAGACGGGCTAATATTGGGCCTTTTTCAGCCTTAACTTCAGATGGGTTTATATATATAATTACATAACTGATTAACGTATTTTTAAAAAAAAAAAAAAAAAAAAATCTAAATTAAAAAAATAAAAATAAAATTTAGGTATGTAATTTTTTAAAATAGAACGAAGAGGATGTTATTTTTACTTTATTAGTAAAAAAAATTAAATACTTTTAAGTAGATACACAAAATTGTATTCATTTATTTTTAAAATTATGTCAGTATCTTTTATATTTATGACAATGATATTTCCTTTTCTATTATAATATTTTTATGATATTTTAAATTTTTTTTTTTTATTTTTATATTGACATATTATAATTTTAAAATTTTTTTCTGAGGCCAAACGGTATAATTATCCTAAATTGAGGAGTATTATTTTTACGTATAAAAATTCATGTAGATAATATAAAAATAATAAATTCGTGTAATATATTAATTTTTTTAATGAAAAAATTTGTTAAGAAACAAACCCTTATTTTTTTGATATGTAAGCATAAATTATATTTTTATTTAAAAAATATATAAAAGTACATAATTTCATATTAGGCCTACAACTAGCTGTTTGTTTTTTACAATTTTATTTAGAGCACATTCCAAAAATAATAGTTATAAATTCTAATTAAAAAAAAAACTACAAAAAAATTGCAATTACAAATTGTTATATCATAAAAATAAAATAAAATAATTTGATATATGTTTTAAAAAAAAAATTATAATCAATTTGATATATGTTTAAAAATAATAGACATGTAATAATTTCTAATTATGGATAAGATATAACAATCAACAATCAATAAATTGCCTCCAAAAGTCTATTAAGATTAATTAAACCCTAATAAAGAGAAACAGTGTATACGAGACCGACCACAGCCTGCCTGATTTGTTTGGTTGTTTTTTTTTTTTTTAAATATTTTTTAAATAATAAAATTTTGAATTATAATAATCATTTGATATCATATAAATTAATATTTTAATATGATATTTTTTTTAAAAAAAAAAATTATTATAAAAGAAAGTAAAAACATGTAGGAAGAAAAATACACCAAACAAGCATACAAACAAACAAATGTGTCAACGTGTTCTTCTACTTAACTGTTATAAAACTTCTACTATTCATTCATTTATTTATAAAATATATCAAATTAAATATTTAATTTTTTATTATATTAAAAATTAATTTAAATTTAAAATATCATATCAATTCTTATTTAAATTTGGTTATACAATCATGCAAATTTTGTGCAGTTTTAAGTATGAAAATAGGTGTACATTTTATTAGTATTTAAAATTTTTAGGGTCCTAAAAGATTTTGGATTGACAAAACAATATCATTGATCGTTCCAGATTAATCATGTAAGTCTCGTGTAATTTTGAATCAAAAAAATGAGTGTAATTTCTAGCAATTATCATTCATGTCTTTTAATTATTACCTTGACAAATATATCTCATAATTGTTACTTTTTTTTTTTCGCAATTAGCATATGTTATTATGGCACAAAAACCCCAGGTTCAGCGGGGTAAATGCATTAAAAGGGAACAAATTTTAGCAGATGGTGCTGCTACAGATCGGCTAATTGTTCTCGAATAACACCTGCACCCGTAGAGATCTCTCGATTGCGAAATTTCGTTCACCTTAGCACAATTCCACTATTCGCATGAGATTGTATTCGTCATCAACTTTACATTCGGCCAAAAAATAAAAATGGTATCCCACATCATAAAAAAAAGAAAAAAAAAAAGAAAAAAAAAAAAGTTAAATTGCACAAAATCCATCTATGGTTTTATGAAATTGCGTCAAATTTCCTATACTTCTAAAACTGCATCAAACTCCCTCGTGGTTTCATGAACTCTGCGTCTAACCCCCTCGTCGGTCCTTATTTAACGGTATTTGACCTAAATGCGCTCAAAGTGAATAAATTTTAGAATCTCAATTTCTAAACCCCTAAAATTACAAATATATTTATTTTTCTTATATTTAGTCCCAAAAACAATAAAAATAAACTCCTAAAATATGATAAAAATAACTATTTTCTAGTATATTTACTATTTTTGGAGGCTAACTATAAGAAAAATGAATATATTTGTAATTTTAGTGATTTAGAAATTGTAATTTTAAAATTTATTTGCAGTTTGAGCGTATTTAGGTCAAATACCGTTAAATAAGGACCGCCGAGGGGGTTAGACGCAGAGTTTATGAAACTACGATGAAGTTTGACGCAATTTTAAAAAATATAGGGGATTTGACGCAATTTCATAAAACCACACATAGGTTTTGTACAATTTAGCCAAATTTTTTTTTGTAGAAATGCGATATATGTGAGATATATTTAGGGTGTGTTCGTTTGTAGGATTTCATCCAAATTCTACTATTCATCCAAAATTTTCCCCCCAAAAACATCAAATCAAACCCCTATTTTTTATTTGTTATATTATACTAAAAATCAATTTTACATTCAAAACATCACATCAACACCTATTTATATCACATCATACAACTATTCAAATTCAAAATTTTTACTATTCAAATCCCAACTCAAAATCCAAAACCCCAAACAAACACACCCTTAAATTTTATACCGATTGCTACATTAAATTATTTTATCTTTAAAGTTTTTCATTATATGAACGCATCGCAAAATATAGATAAACACAATTATAACATTTCATTATCCAATAATTAAAAAGTCTCTATTATCTTTTCCTCAATTATGATGGGAGGGGCCATTTTGCAAAGTGGACTTGGCTGACTAAACATTAAATAAAATAATTTTCCTTTATTTGTGGATTTATTTTTTTGGAATTTAATTTTAAATGATAAAATTTTGAATTAGAGGCGGGCGAAGGGAATATTATTTTGATCTTTTAAGTAAAATATGTCTTATTTATAATTTTACTCTCCATATCATAAGTAAATATCTACGAAGCTTTATATATATATATTGTAAGTTGTAAGAGTATTTGTAATACTAAGTAGATGATACAAAATAGATAGTTTGTTAACGTAGGAAGTATCATTTTTACTTAAACAAATAATAATCAGTTTGTTACTATTTTTTTTACTTACATCACTATTTTCTATTAATTTTCTTATAATAGTAATACTCTCTATGTCCCATTGAAATGTTACCGTTTTTTATTTTTATTCGTTCCAAAACAAGGTAAATATTTCCTAATTTAGTAATTGTATTGTCTGCCTAACATAATAAATAGTCTTTCAACTTACAATATATTACACAAATACCATTACTTTTATATTACACCATACTTATAGGGGTATTTTTATCTTTTTCACTACAATTCAATATAATGTGCAAAAATAAAAATAAATGTCACCCTTCCAATGAGACCGATGGAGTATATATTTTATTTATTCACAAAAATTATAATAATTTAATATAAGATATTATTTTTTATATACTATAGGTATGTTTCTTTTGATATATTTGAGAAAAATTTAGTTTGAATTGATATTAAAATAATGTATGACGAGATATTTTGTAAGATAATTTTTATTTTTATTTTCAAAAAATACAAAGTCCAAATAGTAGAAACATATGATTGGTTGACTAAAGAAACAAACTCTATATATATATATATGTTTCTCTCGAGCCTAAAAAATAAAAATTAAAACACAAAAGTGATCAGCTGTTGATAAAGAATGCACTTATATAAGTATAGTCTCGAATTATTGCAACAATATTCATATACACATACGTATGTACATTTGAAATCAATGCAGCAACCCATACGTACGTATATACATATACGCGTACAGAAATACGTATCTATATACACATTTCATCTTTCAATCTCGACCGTCGCTTTCCATCCAGCTTATTTATACTTTACGAATAACCTAATAATAATAGTGATTATTACAAATTAAAATAAAATAATTAATTAAAATTATTCAAAGTCCGGACACGAAAGTGACACCGGTGGACGGCAGCCAGGCGTTGCCGCCGATAAAATTCCCGACGGTAAACTTCCCGGCGTCAGGCGTGCCGATCACGTGGAACCCGGGCCAGGAGACCCGACCCGAAGTCCCGGATCCGGGTCCCGTATTCTGATACTCGGCGTAGTACAGGGTCCGGTAAGTCGACCCGCCGGAACCCTCCCATTCGAGCCACCCTCGCGGCGAGATCTCGCCGTCGATGGCGGTCTGCATCACCACCGTCCGGGAGTACGGCTTCCATGGCCGGCCGAGGTAGGAGTCGAAGGAGGACTTGACGGGGGCGAAATCGGCGGCGACGGCGATTTTGGAGTTGTGGATGGAGAAGCCGGTGTTCTGGCCGGGATCGGAGCGGCCGTTGGCGGTGACGGTGTTGAAGGCGCCGCCGCTGCGGGGTCGGCGGAGGAGCAAGGTGCAGGACTGGAAGACGGCGGCGGCGTTGCCGAAGATGAAGTCGACGGTGCCGTAGATGTCGCACTCGCGGTAGAATTGGCGGAGGGAGTGGGCGTAGAGGGTGTCCTGGTAGCCGGCGACGGAGCACCGGAAGAAAACGGAGCGGTCGGAGGAGACCGTCAGCGCCACCGCCTGGTGGCTCTCCGGCCCGGCAATGTTCTCGAAACCGATGTCACGTGCTATGAAACCGTCCCCCGTGATAGCTGTGAATTTAAAAGACAATATATTAATTTAATTTTTATTTATTTTTATTGTTTTATCTGTAAAATTTTATATTTTTAATATTTTTAAAATTTTAAAAATTTTTGATTAAAGGTACTTTTTTTTTTTTTTTTGTAATTTTATTTTGCGGATTTATATAGACAAAAATATAAATATTTTATTTTATACTCCATCTCATCCATTCCATATAATTTGTTTATATTTTTTATTTTTGTCTGTTAATTTATCTTTTCTTTTAAATATAATAATATAATTTTATCATATTTTAAATTTTAAATTTTATAATTTTTTTAATTTTAACTAAACTATTTAGTTATCTTAACTTTAATTTATAATTATTTTTGCTGATAAACTTTTAAATTATTTACTAATTATATTTTACCTAAATATTCGTATTTATAGTAATATATTTATATTACATGGGACGGAAACGGTACAACATTATATAAATACAATTTTTTTTTTAAATATTTATTATAAAAATTGTAATTGTTACTTTTTTAATGCTCTTTGGGTAAATTTCAACAATATCTAATATCTTATAAACTAGACCGACCATTTCGATTTTTATGACAAATATTGGTTCCTGTTTGGTCTTGTCATTAAAATTTTAAAAATTAAAATTGAAGTAAAGCATTAATTTTGTGGTTGTTTTGTGAAATAGTTTAAAGAAATTTCTTTTATATAAAATACAAAAATTATGTAGATAATATAAAAAATAATAAATATGTGTAATATGTTAATTTTAAGAAAAAATATATATATATAAAAGAAAAACTAAAAGAATACACCAATATATAAGATGTCATTTGAATAAACAAATAAATATAAAAAGTATGAATAAAAATAATAATCATTTGATATAAATAATAATTTGAAGGATGTCTTTCTTTATCCTTCAAATTTGAAGGGTGTGTTTGGCTGTGAATTTGGAGTTTTGGATTTATAAATAATAAAATGTTGAATTTTAATTATTATTTGATGTAATATAAATAGTTATATATATAAAAATAATAATTATTTGATATAATATTTTAGAGTGAAAAAAGAATTTGAAAAGTAAAAATCTGTAGTAAAACTTTTTTTTAAAAGAGAAAACCTAAATTTCTCCTATTTGGAACTAAGAGGGCATAGAGAAGACAGTAAAGAATGAAATTACGCACAAAAAGAATTGAGTAAAAAATGAGAATTTTTAAAATAAAGAATTAAGTTAAAAAATATAAAAAAAATATATAGCTATCTAAATAGATTAAACAAAAATAAATAATTAATCGGATAAAACAGAGTTTCAACTAATAAAAATTTATGAAAAAAATATTTTTGCTGATTTTTTTTTATAAAAAATTTATAAATTATATACAATATTTTTGTAAAATCATAAAAATTAAATACTTAAATAATAAATTAAATATAATATTTGTAAAAGCTAAAAAGTTCTAAAAAAATACTGTAACATTTATTTCTCTCAATTTATGGGGGAAAAAAATGAGAATAGCGAAATCAAAATAAATTATTCTGGAACTATTCTGTACATTCTTTTTTTAAATATTCATTTTCTTTTATTAAAAATTTTCAAACGTCAGAAACACATAATAGATATAGATATAAATATTATATATAGAGAGAGAAAGAGAATTACTGAAAGTGGCGGATCCTCGCAGGGTCGAACCCTCGCCGACGCTTCTGCCGGCGGTAATAACGGTCAAGTACTTCCCTTCTCCGATCAACGTTATTCCATCCTTCTTACAATATATCCTCTCCTCATACCTCCCGGCCTTCACAAATATCACGAACCGCCCGCCGCCGGCGGCCTCCACCGCCGCCGCCACCGTCTTGTAGTTCCCGCTGCCGTCCTTCGCCACCACCGCGTTCGCCCGAACCGGCCCGGTCGCCTGGAGAAGCCGCCGTTCAGCCGCCGACAACCAGCTCGGAAACTCAGCCCGCAGGAGCCGCCGCCCTGACGGCTTCGCCGGCGGCTTTCCGGCGCTGATCCGATTCGCTAGTGCTAACGCATTGCTGGCCAATTGGCTGAGCTGAGCCATTTTCCGGTGGATTTTTGCGGCGGCGCCGCCCGATGGGAGGTGTTCTGCAACGGCGTCTCGACAGGACTCCTGGAAGGTCATGGCGGCGCTGAGCCATGTCTGGATGTCGGCTTTGTGGGTTTCGGGAGCCGCCGTTTGAAGAGCCGCCATGGCTTGTTTCAGCCGTTTTGAAGACATTTCCATCAGCTCCTTACAATTATCTGAAATAAAAAAAACAAAAAAAATTGTAAGAAAGTTACTCATAAATCACCTTTTTTTTTTGGAAAAAAAGTATTTTATGTAGGAAATATTATTTTCAATTTATAATACTATTATATTATATCTAAACATTTTTTTAATATTATAAATAATATTCATTTTTTAACAAATAATTCAAAACAGTGATAAGTTTACTTTTGAACGTTGTTCATATTATTTATCACTTTTCTTTCTTTAATTATCAAATTATATATTTTTTTTATGGTGCTCAATAATAATAATAATAACAATCTATTCAATTATAAGACTAAAATATAATAATATAAAATTACATTATAAAAAGGAAAGTACTTGACTTTGAGTTAAGTCATTATGGTCACAATCATCATTAAACATATATTTATATAATATTATATTATATAATATATATTATAGAATTATTTGACTTAAAAGTCTTCTTTTTTTTCAATTATCATTTTATTTTTTTTTATTATATAATAATTTATAAAGTATATATTTTATAAAATATAATATATACAAGTTATTATTCAAATATAAAAATAAATAAACAAAAAAACTAAATTATAAAAAAATACTATATTGGTGACAAACATACTATAAATAATTACTATTATTAGAAAATAAAACAATAATAACTATACGATAGAATGACGTTTACCATTAATAGAAAAAAATACTGATACGAATTATAAATCAATCACATCTTAATATCAACAAGAATATTAAGACAATAACAGATAAAACTTACACGGCGCAACACGTATAATACAAAAACGACAAAAAATAATTCAAACAGTATATGAAAAAAGGTTTAACTAAAAATTAATCAGCTTACCAAAAGTGTCATAAGTGTCGGAGGTGACACTTTCAGCTAAAAACTCGAACAGGTTGTTGTAAGAAGCATAGGGCAACGTGGTTTCGGAGATTGTCTTGTTGACAAGGGTAGACAAGAAATTAACGTTATGATTATCGAATCCTATGTTAGATAGGGTTCGGACACATAGGGCCGGGTATCTTGTATATCCACACTCGTTTCTTACCGATTCTTCGGAGACATTAAGGTTGTTTGCCAAACAAGTCCCTTCACTTGACACTAATGCTAAAACCCACATCAAGATTAGTATGTTCATCTTGTTTTTTCTTTTTTTTTTTTTTTAGAGTGAGAGAAGAGAGAGGAAACAATGAGAGATTGATGAAGTTCTTGTTTGTGTGTTTTGTCTAAGTAGGGAATGAGAGAATTAGGGGTTTTATAGAAAATAATAATAATAATAATAATAATAATAATAATAATAATAAATAATTTTTTTAAAAAAGGTGGATTATTGAATTTTCCATGAATTATTATTATTATCATTATTATTTATTATTATAAAAATATTGTTTCAAAAGAAATTTGGAGTTTGGTTAAGAGTCAATTTGTTAGGGAGATAGATTAGGCTTTGTATTTATTATTATTATTATTATTTTTATTATTTGTTGATTATGACAAACACTTCTAATATTATGTTATTTTCATTTCAATATTTTTATTTTTTAGTTTTACTTTTGATACATTTTTTTTTTCAGTATAATTTTAATGTTATTTTTCACTATTTCATATATCTTATTGTTTGTGTGAAATATTTTTGTAAATAAGATTTTAAAATGATAAAAGTATAATATATATTACACAAAAACACTTATTTTTATTTATTTATTATTATTTTATTTTTTTTCAATTGCATGCACGTGACATGCAATCTCTCACCACTAAGAAAATCCCATGCATAATTCATCTACTAAGTAAAGTAGATATTTATTTTCTTTAGTTTAAACAATATATAAAATATTAGCATTTTCATTTTAATTTATAGAATCATCTATCCATATTTGATTGCATAATTTATGTATTTATATATATATACATATGTATGAAAATTTTATTTTATTGTAATTTTTTGTTTTAAGTATAAAATTTTGTAAACCATTTCAACTGACAAGATGGTAATTAAACAATAAATTTATGTTAAAATATAAATAATATATTTTTTATATATAAAAAAAAATTGAATTTTAATTTAAATTGTATTCCTATATAATATTTCGTAAGAAAAAATTATACTCCCTCCGTCCCAATACAATAGTCTTGTTTACTATTTTTTTCCATCTCAAAACAATAGTCTTATTTCCATAAATAACCATATCACTATATAACTACCCTTACTCTTTCATTATTATTACACAATTGCCACTACATTTTACACTAATACACTCACAAGGGCAAAAGTGTCTTTTACTTACATTTTTACCCAATATCAATATAATATCAATATTCCTTAAATCTCGTGCCCAACACAACCAAGACTATTGTTCCGGAGACGGAGGGAGTATATTTTTTAATTGATATTTGTAATAGTTAAAACAAACAAACAAAAATTATAAGGAGAATTCTTCTTCTTTATGTTTGTTATGTAACATAAAATAATTATATCTTTTTTCCTATTATTATTATTATTATTATTATTAATGCGTAACCTTACCCGTTACCACTCTTGAAAGCAATAATTAATGAAAAATTTGATAAATATTAATTTATTAATTGTTAAATTTTCAATCATATCATTTTGATTATACAATTGAGGTTAAACAGTTAGGTAGTGCAATTATTTTGTGTATGAACAAGAATTGATTTTCAGCTTGTCAATTTTTAAACAAATTGAAAATAATAAAAAAATATATTAATAAGTGTAAATATATTATGATATAATTTATCCAGCTGTCAAATAATAATAATAAAAATACTACTACTACTACAAAATAATAATAATAATGTGACAGCGATCTGCATTTTTTATAAAATATTTGAATATTGAAATAGGGGAAAATAGAAGTGTAAATAAATATATATTTTTCTTTCTCTCTTTTTTTTTTTTTTAAAAAGAAAATATTGTATACTCCCTCCGTCCCGGTGCAAGGTTGTCGTTTATTTTTTGCACATAGATTTTTTAATATTAGTATTATAATGGGTCGTAGTAAAAAAGACGAAAATACCCCTATTAGTATTGTGTAATATAAAAATAATAGCATGTGTGTAATATAGTGTGAGTTGGAAGGATATTTATTATATTAAGTAGGTTGTACAATTTACTAAATTAGGAAATTGTAACCTTATTTTGGGACGGACGAAAATGAAAAATGACAACCTTTCAATGGGACGGAGAAAGTATAACAATTATGGTTTAAAATTGATTAAAATGAGACAATAATTTGAGTTTCTATTTAAATAATATTATAACGTAATATTTTATGAAAAAAAATAATATTTTTTTATTAAAAATTGTACAAGTAATTGATTTTTTACTATGCAGCCACAATCAAATCTACTCAATTTTCATATGAAATGTTTTATTCAACAACAATTTTTCTAAAAAATCAAAGTTTTATAATGTTTTTAAAATTTGGATTATTATACTCCCTCCGTCCCAGAACTATAGTCTATGTTGGATTTGGCACGAGATTTAATAAATATTAATATTATATTCGTAGTGGGTAAAAAATACGTATAAATGACTTTTTTGCCCTTGTGAGTATATTAGTGGCAATTGTGTAATAATAATGAAAAAGTAAAAGTAGTTTTAAAGTGATATGGTTATTTATGAAAATAAAACTATTGTTTTGAGACGGACAAAAATAGTGAATAGGACTATTGTATTGAGATGGAGGGAGTATTATTCATTGAAAAATATATATATAACAATATTTTGAGAAATCTTAATATTATTTGAGCGGATAATTTTTATTATTTTATAAATATTTATTTGAGAAAAAATAATATATATTTACTATAATAATATGAGTAAAATAATCATATTGAGAATCGTATATATTCTAAAAAATAGATCCTAAAACACACACACAATAATAGGAATAATAATAATAATAATAATAATAATAATAATAATAATAATAATAATAAAAAAATAAATAATAACACAACCATGAATATATGTGTGTATATATTGATTATTTAGATTCCAATATAATAATATTTCATGTATTCAATATACTAATAATAATAGTAATAATAATAATAATATATTTAATTTTAATTAGATTAATTTATTATTTTTTCAATACATAATTATTTATATTATATTGTAATTATTTTTTTAAATATATTTTTAATTATATATTAATCATGATATTCTTTAATTTATGTATCTAAAGGAACGTTATATGTAATATTTAAGAATAGTAAAAAATTAATATTTTATGATATATTTTGTAAGATAAAAAAAAAATAATGAATGAAATATTTTCGAAAAAGAAAATTGAATAGTACCAAAATTTGAAAGTTATATTTGTCTCCGAATCTACATCGAAAGTTTCTATCAATTTTAAGATTACTTCATTTTCTGATCAAGTCGACGGATAATCTAAAGAAGACAAATTGATTTGTGTTTTGGTTTGAATTATTTTATTTTTATTTTACGTAAATAATATTTTATTAAAAAATATTATATTTTAATTAAAAATCATATGGACCGAATAGTATAAATTTGGTTATGATCAAAATGCAATCAAAGCCACATGCTTTTTTTCTTTTAGGGAGTCTTTGTATGGAAGATTGAATGTTAAATACATTATTCATTTCATTTTTCTCCTAAAAAGTATCAAATTAAATACCTATTTTTTATTTTTTATATTATAATAAAAATCAATTTTACATTCAAAATATCACATCAACACCTATTTTTTATATCACATCATACAACTATTCAAATTCAAAATTTTTACTATTTATTTCCCAATTCAAAATCCAAATCCCAAACCAAACACACCCTAAAAATTTAGAACAGTGCTAATATAATATTTATTAATATAATACAAATACAATATATGAATGGATACTATATTACTCTCTTTGTTCCATAAATATAGTCTTAATTGGGTTGAGTACGAGATCTAAAAAATATTGATATTATATTGGTAGTTGGTCAAATATACGAATAAAAAACTTTTTTTGCCCTTATGTATATTAGTGTAAAAAGTAGTGGTGTAATTCAAATGAAAAAATATGGATAATTTAATGGTGATATGATTATTTGTGAATATAAGACTATTATTTTGAAACGGACAAAAATAGTACACAAGACTATTGTATTGGAACGGAGATAGTATAATTTTATACAGTACATTTTATCATTTACTCCCTCCGTCCACGGATAAAGTATACATTTACTTTTGAAGCAGAGTTTAAGAAATAATAATATTTTAATTATAGTGGGTAGGTAAAAGTAGTGTAATGGCATTTTTGCCATTGCTTTTTTGTATAAAAGTAATGATGTGATGTAAATTAAGAGTATTTGTGGAAAAAAAAAGGGATATTTAATGAAATAGTTACTTTATAATTGGACGTCCCAAAATAGAAATATGTATACTTTGTAGCCGAATGAAGGGAGTATTTCGTAACAACAAATGTATTCATATAGTGCACATATAAATTTCAATTGACAATACATTTTTTATTTTTTATTTTAATTTCACATGTAATATAATAAATAAAAGTTATATATTATTCTAAATACTTATATGTACCGATTGAGACAAATAATCTCATCACGTTCGCTATATATATATATATATAGACATGGAATTAATTACTATTGTTTGAATAGTTAGAATTAGATCCGTTGCTTAACTTGTTGGATTATATTATAAAATAAAATAAAATAAAATAATTCCAATTGGATTACTATTGCACTTGATTAAATTTTGGGCGTGATTGGCAATTAATTGATTCGATTAGCTGTTTGTATTAAAATATTTGGTAAAATAACTGTTTGATATTAGTTGTTTATACGTAAATGGCAATTAATGATATTTTTATTTTATTTTTTTTTTATAATATATTCAATTACGTTCTTTTGAGTTTAGAATGTTTGAAATTTTTTGTTATTAGTTATTGAAAATTGTAAAAGTGTTATAAAAATATTTATTTTTATTATAGTTAAATTTAAAATAATATATTTTTATTGAAATATATAAATACTTTTTTCTATTGAAAATGATGTAAAATATAAAATAATAAACTTTTCGTGTATATATTTATTATGTTAGTTTTCGATTAGTTCATTATATTTATAATTTTTAATAAATTTAATTTATTTTTAGTATAAAATATATATAATGTAATTTTAATATAAAATAAATTATTAATATATATATTTTCTATATTATGTTGATTTTAATAAATTTATATATTTTACAATTAAAATAATTTATATATATAAATTAATTATTTTAAATTTATAAAAGCAAAATTATAATATAATAAAATATTCTAATATAATTAATAAATAATCAAAATATATTTATTTGTGTAAAATGCATAATAAATTTTTAAGGGTATATAAGGAATAAAAAAAAATTTACAGAAAAAACTATTTCAAAATGTTGGGTAAGTTAGTTTTTCAGAAGTTAGTTTTTTTATTCCAAAAAGCTAATTTACCAAACACCTAAACTAGTTTTTTGACGGATCAAACAGCTAAAAGTTGTTCAATAAGCTAAAAAAACTTCAAAAAGCTATTCGTAAAACACGGTTAACATTTGGTAATATTTCAATGCCACAATTATTAGTTAGAAAGATATATTAATATTAATATTAAATATATCCCGAAACGACCCATCACCCATATTTTCAAATCCCTCCCCATAAATTCAAACCATAATAATAATAATAATGATAATAATAATATGGATTAGAAAATTATATATTTGAATATTTGTAATATATTAGAAAATAATTGTATTTTATTTATTAATAAAAATATATAAGATAATTTTGATATTTTTGTCCTTTGCATTTTATATGTATATATGTGTAATGATATATTTGTAATTTACAAAAAAATTTAAAATATTTTAATATTAATTAGTGCATGATTATTTTTAATATAATAAAAATTATATATTTTTACATGAGCAAAAAAATTGTAAAAATATACTTTCCGTTGGACGGAGTGAATATTTCTTATCATATGAACTTAAATTAAATCAGCATAAGTTGTATGAATTGTTATTGTGTATAGTTAGTTTATATTATATTCCCTCCGTCCTATATCTATATATCCATTTGCTTTTTGCACAAAATTTTAGAAATATTAGTATTATATTGGGATAAAGTAGAAGTAAAGGTAAAAAGATTAAATTAACCCTATTAGTATTGTATGATATAAAGGTAATGACATTTGTGTAATATATTGTAAATTAGAAGGGTATTTGTAATGTTAGGTAATTACTAAAAAAGGAAACGAATACTTTGTTATGGGACGGACCAAAATAAAAAAATGGATAGATTGTTAAGGGACGGGAGTCGTTCTTTCGTCCCGTCACAGATGATTTATTTTTATTTTTTTTTACAAGTCCCACAAAGAGATGACTTATTTTTATTTTTATAAATTTATCAAATTTAAATACATATAATAAATATAAATCAATTTAGTTAAATTTCTAACATTTTGAACGTATATTGATTTGAATAAATTCAATATAACAGGCCGATTAGTTTAGCTAACCCATATTTATTTTTCTATCAAAAAGACAAATTTATTTGGGTGAATTAATCAAAATTTTATATTATAATGACTCGAATAATCAAAAATTAAAAAAAAAAAATAATCACTCGAATGATTTATTGACGAAAAGTTACACGACAAAAAAAATAAAGCAATTCAACTATGTAATAGTATAAGATAGTCAATAAATATTGCGTGAAAGGAAAAGAATGTCCATATAATTATTTATTTTTAATGTCACAATTAAAATTCACAATATTATATTTTCTTATAAACTAATAAAATAAAGTTTGTTCGTCCAATTTATTTTTGGATGATAAGATTTTCTATAAACATAATTATTCTTTCCGTCCTAATACAAAAGATATTTTTCTATAATTTTTATTGATTCCATTCTAAGTATATATTTTCTGTTTTAGTAAAAATAATCATATACTAACATTAATTTTTTACTTAAATTAAAAATATATAATTACTTTATGACAAAAATGTCAAAATTTCTTTTTCCACTAACCGATAAAATACTATTATTTATTAATCTATTACAAATTCTCAAATGATCCCTTTAAAGTGGGACGGGGGAGTACTAAAAATACAATATAATATATACTCCCTCCGTCCCAGAACTATGTTTAACACGAGATTTAAGAAATATTGATATTATATTGGTAGTGGGTAAAAAGTACGGATAAAAGACTTTTTTTTCCTTGTGAGTGTATTAGTGTAAAAAGTAGTGGCAATTGTGTAATAATAATGAAAAAGAAAAGGTAGTTTTATAGTGATATGATTATTTATGGAAATGAGACTATTGTTTTGGGACGGATAAATATGGTAAACAAGACTATTTTATTGGAACGAAATATATTACATTCAGTCATAAAAAAATTAACAATCCAATAAAAAAAAATTATTTTTTATATTACCAATATAATATTTTATACATAACATAAAAATACATTATCTAAAAACAAAAGGCGAAAATTTTCCCGGAAAATAATCATTTCACATGAATGTTTATCATGTTCATTTATATTTCTAATGTGTTTGTTTGGGGATTTAATTGGATTTACACTATTCATCTCATTTTTTTCACAAAAAATATCAAATCAAACACATATTTTTTATTTTTTATATTATACTAAAAATCATTTTTACATGCAAAACATCACATCAACACCTATTTATATCACATCATACAATTATTTAAATTCAAAATTTTTACTATTCAAATCTCTAACTCAAAATCCAAACCCCTGAACAAACACACCTCATGTATTTTGTTTTATAAATTACAAAATATGTGTTTGTTTCATTTATATGATCTCACGGTCACAAGTATAGCGCTACATCATCAATTATTTTTATATCACATGTGTATGTATTTGTGTTTGTTTTACAATATTTTGGATAGTTTTGAAGTTTCAAATTTGATTTTTTAAAAAAATTAAAAATAATACTATCTCTGTCCAATTCGAAAATAAATACTTATTTTTGACGTAAAATTTTAAAAATAATAGTAGTATTTTAATTGTAGTAGACGGTTAAAAATAGTATAAAGATAATTTTTTTCTTACGTATTAGTGCAAAAAGTAATAATGTGATAGTAAAATAAATATATTTATATAAAAAAATAAAATATTTTTAAATTATTACTTTATAATTGAAAATTTAAAAAAAAAAAAACATACATTTTATGAATGAACAAAAGGAATATCATGCTTATTATATATTTATGTATTTCTCTCTTTTTTCTTTTTTTTTTAAAAAAAGTCATTGTTTTTTGTCATTTACAAAATAAAACTAATTAAATACAATCCATTTTGGATTTTTTTTTAAAAAAAATTATAATATAATTACCATAACTAATCTATTGAATTAGCATCTCATAACAAAAATAGCTTACATATCACATACTTTAGAAAATAATAATAATAATAATAGCACATTAACAATTAACATATATATATATATATATTCTTTGTCTTTGTCCACTAGATTTACGCACAATTCATATATAATAATTAATTTTATAATTGATCACGTTTAGAAAATAAAATGCTTTTTTCATTTCAAAACAATATGAATATTTGGAATGGACACGAGAATAAAAAAAATAATTGTATTATATTAATAGTGAAAATAAAAGTATTTCTAAAAGACCAAAATATCTCTACTTTATGTAATTATTGTAAAAAAATGAGGATAGTTTTGTAAAAAAATGGAGAGTTGATTACTAAAAATGAAAATGAGTCTATTGTTTTGAAACAGATGAAAATAACAAAATGAGACTATTGTTTT
The DNA here is from genome assembly GCF_009805555.1 of Andrographis paniculata. Lineage (NCBI taxonomy): Eukaryota > Viridiplantae > Streptophyta > Magnoliopsida > Lamiales > Acanthaceae > Andrographis > Andrographis paniculata. Next base: position 860,102 of record NW_026137605.1, read on the forward strand.
GAGACGGATGAAGTATTGCTTTTTGTTCTAACTCAATATACATTTTCTACTCTATCCCATTCAAAAGGATGTGTATTTAAATACTCACTTCCTCCTCAAAATTTATTCACATTCTCATTTTTTGTTCGTCATTTAAATTTATTCAATTACTATATTTAGAAAATTCAAAAAAATATATTTAATTATTATATTTTATTCAACTCTTATTTACAACAAATGCAACTTATATCATTATATTCTCTCTTCATCTTCTTGATTATTAACTAAATTTAAAAAAAGACCTCAAATTATCTTTTTAGTTTTTTTTAAAAATAAAATATTTAATTTTTTTAATTCTCATGCCAAGCCCAAATAAACTAAATGCGAGAGGACGGATGAAGTATCAATATACTTTATTTTTTACGAAAATATTAATTTTTTTACTTTTAAGGGAAAAAACATCAAAATTATTAACCGTAAAATATTAACCTCAACTTAATATACTATTTCGTTTGTCCCGCTAAAACATATCCTATTTTTAGTTAAAGTATAAATAATGATATACTCCTTCCGTCCACAATCTAATGTCCTACTTTCCTATTTGGGACGTCCAATAACTATTGTCCTATTTCATTTTTTAAACACAAATTTTACATTTTTACCCTTTATTCATTTATTACTTTTAATCTCTACCATACAATTATGGACAAATCTGTCAATTCATAACAAAAAGACAATCACCTAAAAAACCGTGCAAACATACTTTAGGACAATAGAAATTAAACGGAGGGAATAATTTTTTTATACTTTCTCCGTCCTATAACAAAGTATCAAATTTTCTATTTTAGTTCATCCTAGAACAAAGTATCAATTTCATTTTTTTAGTAACCGTACTATTTACCTAACATTACAAATACACTTACAACTTACAATATCTTACACAAATGCCATTATCTTTATATTACACATACTAATAAGATTATTTTGTCATTTCTACATTATTCCTGTTACATCTCAATATAATACTAATATTTTTAAACTATGTGAAAAAACAAATGAATATCTAATTATGAGACGAAATGAGTATATATATTTTTTTAAGTGAGAATTTGCAATCGCTACTCTTCACTATTGTACGGAAGTTCCGGCCGACTTTGTACTTTTTTTTATTTTTTATTTTATCGGAATTGTACTTTTAAAAATTTGAAATTGTGGTTGATGTCTGCATCATATTGAATGAAGAGTGGTTATCGCATTATTTTTAATGTATTAATCAATCATACGTGGACAAAATTGCATCTTATCTTATCATAACATAATAATAATAATAATAATAATAATAAAATAAAAATTAAAAAAATATAATAATAATAATAATAATGCAATTATAGAAAATGACATTGGATAATGGGATTTGGGGACGTGGTTTATTCAAGAAAAAATAATTAGAAAATTTTCTCTTTTCTAGAGGCTTGATTTTGAGTTTATTTTAATGTAATTTGTGAATAATTTTAATAAAGGTAATACTCCGTCTGTCCCAATACAATAGTCTTGTTTACTATTTTTATCTGTCCTAAAACAATAGCTTCATTTTCATAAATAACTATATCACTATAAAACTACCCCTTACTTTTTCATTATTATTATACATTTGCCACTATTTTTTACACTAATACACTCACAAGGACAAAAAAATCTTTTACCCGTATTTTTTTATTAATATAATATTAATATTTTTTAAATTTTGTGCCCAAACTATAATTTTGGGAAAAATGAAGTACCATTTTCTATAACTAACATAAAAATAGGCGTACTCAAAAACACAAAATGAACATAAATAGTAATAGTAATAAATTTTGTTTAATTGTTAATTTATGTATATTTGGAATTTGTTTGTCCAATCGAATTTCTACTGACACGGTTCATAATATATATAATATATATTTTATTCTCTTACAAAAATTTTATATTCAATAAAAGAATTACTCCCTTCGTTTCGCATATCATTCACATTTTTTATTTTCATCTGTTTTATATATTATGCTACTTTAAAAAAATGTATTTTACTTTTTAATTATATTTTAAATTTTATAATTTCTATTTTTTTATTTTTATTAGACAAATTAGTTATCTTAATATTAATATATAATTATTTATATTATATTTTAATTAATTTTACTAATATATTTTTAATTATTTACTAATCATACTATTTTTAAATTTTCATATTTATGGTAACATTGACACCATATCTGATACGAACGAAGAATTACTAAAAAAATAGTACTCTCTCCGTTCCAGATATCGTATCTGCTACACTGTAGACACTGTATTTTAGGAGGAGTGTAATTAGTAGATAATTAAAAATGTATTAGTGAAAATAATTATCCTATAATATAAATAATTATAAATTAAGATTAAGATAACTAATTAGTTTAATTAAAATTTAAAAAAAATTAAAAAATTTAAAATAAGATTAAAGTGTGTAATCATTTTTCAAAAAAGATAGTGACATGGTACGTAGGACGGACAGAAACGACAATGTGGACATAGTATCTGGGACGGAGGGAGTATTAAACTAGAATACTAACAAAAAATTAAATAAAAATCAAAAGTATTTGACTAGAAATTTCAAAAATTATTTTTATTTTATAAAAAATATCAAATTAAATAATTATTTATATTTTTTTATTATTTTAAAAATTAATTTTAAACATCATATCAAATAATTATTTTTATTTAAAATTTGTACAATCTAACTTCATTGCAGAAAAGTGTACACTTTTTTTTAGCAGAGTTGTAAATGAAAGGGTTGGATTGAATTGGAACCCACGTTGACTTGGACTGCAAGTCTCCTCCACAAAGGCCTATTTCAATTCCACGTCACCTTATGTATGTGTTTTTTTCTCTTTGTATTTTTAAAACTTATTGGATTCTATTTTTGTAAAAATTAATTTTGGTATGGAAATAATTAATTTTATTTTTTATTTATATCAAAACGGCAGTCTTATTTTTTATAAATAACTATATTATTATAAAGTTATTTTATATTTTTTCATTATTATTAAACAAATATACATATTTTTTTACTATTTATTTTATACTTACTTTTAATGTAATACTATTATTTTTAAATTTCATAGCGAATCCAAATAAAATTACTACTTCAGAATGGAGAAAATATTATTTGATAATTTTTTATAGAAAAAATTATTAAATTAAATATATATTTTTATTTAATATGTTATACAGTCTCGTCTCATATATAATGTCTCATATAAAATGTCATATGTACTAGACACAACAATTTAATATATGTGTAATTAATAAATAATTAGAAATATATCAGTAAACTTAATTATAGTACTATACAAATAATTATAAATTTAAATTTAAATAACTAATTATTATAATTAAGATTAATAATTATAAATCATAAATTTTAAAAATATGTAATTCTTTTAAAAAAATAAAAAATAACATAAAATATGAGACATCAAAAGGGAGTATCATGCTTATTATATAGTTATGTATTTATTTTTTGATTATTTTTTTAAGATCACAAGGATTATATGGTAAAAAAATTCGAAGAAAAAAATTGTTTAATAATTTAGGTTGAAGTATTATTTATATAAAATATGAAAATTATATCGAAAATATAAAAATAATATTTTATTTTGAATATTCACCATTTACGAGATAATATATATTAAATATCGTGTCAGGTAAAAAATTTAATTCAACAAATAAACTCAATTTATAGTTTAAATAATAAAGAAATCGCTTCCACAAAATAGTTAATTATAAATTGAAATTGAAATATAAATCAATTATAAATTTAATTAGATAATAAACAAATTTAAGTAATTAAGAAATGGTTGTTATAATAATGTAGTATTAAGTAGGTCCTATCACCAATTTGTGTTAATTAAATCATTAGTCTAAAAGAAAATGATGCCCCAACTAGCAATTTCTACCAATAGGATGTGTCTTTGTTTGAATATTTTTTTTAAAAAAATATAATAATTATCTAATAAAATAAAATAAAATATTATTATTATTATTATTATTGTATTTTTATACATTCATTTAGTGTTTTAAATTCTAATTTTTTTTACTTGAGATATAGAGAATCGTATCGGTAATATAAAAATAATATTTTTTATATTTATTAGTAAATTTTTTATTTGACTTTTGCATAAAAAAAATATTTTATATTGAACGATTAGTTTTGTGGTGAATACTTTCAAAATAAAAATTATAATTTATATTATTAAATTAATTAAGATAATTATGAATTAAGCCATTCAGCATTGGTGCATATTGAAAATCGTGTCCCAAATTTTTTTTGTGCAAACAAACTCGTGAAAGAACGGATTTGTTTGTTTTGATGTTTCAATTTAAGATATTATGTGGTATGAAATTATAAAAAATTATATCGATAATATAAAAAATAATATTATTTATTAATAAAAAATATAAATATTATACTATATATATATATATTGAATTAACAAACTCTAATTTATTAAAAAAGAAATGAAGTCAATAACAAACTGAAATGCAGGTCTAGGGGAATGTTAAATTCACAGCAACAATTATTGGGCTTCAAATTTGTGGAACAAATCATAATTGGGCCTAAACCCATAGGCCCAAAAAGTTTAAGGCCATGACCCAAATAACTTCAAATATAATTAATAAATATAGAAAAATATTTATTTTAAATAAATAAGTAAGTAAATAAATATTGGTTCGTTTTTGTGGCGGCTATTAGACGACGTCGGCTTATTGCTCCTTTCCTTTCGTAGTTCATTCACTCGTTTATTTGTTATTCACTCACAATCTCATTTATTTATATTTTATTTTTATTTATATTTTATTATTATTTCTACGATACGATACGAAGAAGCGTAGCGTAGAAATACCCCCTTGGAGTTGTTCTTCATCTTCGTCGTTCCCTTTGTGCCTTTTGCTTCCCTCCACTCAAATTCTCCGCTTTCTTCTTCCTTGTTTCGATTCGGAGGATCGCCTCCGCATGGTTTGAAGTGTGGGGAGTTCTCTCGCATTGATTGCCCACGGAGGAGGAACAGGGCTGGACTGGACTGGACTGGATTGGACTGGCTGTGTGCGTTCGTAGTCTATTTGATTGCTTAATGTTTAGGAGCAGCAATCTTACCGCCCGAGTTTTCGAGCGCCAGATTTGTACTCCTGCTCCTGGCACCAGTGTAGGTTTTTGTTTTTATTTATTTTTATTGATTTTTGTGTGTCTTGCTTAATCTTCACTGGTTGTTAGGGGTGCTGTTGTTGGTTGGTGTTTATGAGGGGATGAGTTGGATTTTGAGGTTTTGAATGGGGTTATTAATATTGGAGTCCGTGGCTTTAGGCTTGGGTATGATCAGTATGAAAGGATTGTGGCGTGTATTGGAGTTTGATGTGGTGGCTGTTAGGTTTGTGTTTGACGTGTTTTGCTAGTAATTGAGGTGATTTTAGCATGTAATTTTGAGGAAATGAGATTGTATTTTAGCAGGAATGGTTGTAGCTTGGATTTTGATGCTTGTTGTTCAATTGCAACGTTAGTGTGGTTTTGAGTTTGATTTTTTGCTTGTTTAGCATACTCTATGAAATATTGTAGTGTTCGTCTTCCATCCTTAACACAGGGCTGACATTGATTCAGTGGATAGGAAGGGTAGAAGTTAGCATTAAGGTCTAGCAATGTGCATAGTTACTTAGCAATTGGGTGACGACTCATCGCTGTCATTAATGTAGATAACTACAGTTGTGATGCAATTGAACTTGGGGATGTTGTACAATTATGTCGGAGTTTGTTTTGGATTTATTTGATCGTTAGGTAACATAGAATATGACGTATGATGAGTAAATTTTAATGCTAAGATGGTAGATTTTACTTTGCACCTAAATACTTTTTTATATTCTCAATGAGAGTTCTAATTATTGGTTATTATTCCAGGTTCACCGGGCCAGGCGATTTTATGAGAACTTAGTTCCAAGTCATACAATATTTGATGTTGAATGCCCAGACATTCTTTTTCGTAAGTTCAGTGATGATGGACAGTATCTTGTGACCTTCAGCAGGAATCATCAGGATCTCATTGTTTACAGGCCGACGTGGCTGTCGTTCTCGTGCCGAGAGTTAGATTGTAATAGTCACGAACTACCTGCTAAAGCTAACAAATTTGAAAGTTTCTTTTCCCAACTGTACAGTGTGACTCTCTCTTCCAGTGGTGAGCTTATATCCAAAGATTTTTTTCTCTATTCTGAGAAAAATCAATATGGACTATTTGCAACATCGACTGTACAGACTCACGGCGCACCTGCAGTTGGTGGTGCGATTCCTGGGATTCCATCAATTGAAAAGATAACCTTTCACCTTGTAAGGTCTGTATTATATTTCTCCAATTTTGAGTTTCAATTACGGTAAACTTTAAAAAATTAATCTTGGATCGGTGTTCTTAATTATATAGATTAGAAGATGGAGCGATACTTGATCAGAGGGTTTTCCATAATGATTACATTAGCTTGGCGCACAGCTTGGGTGTTTTCTTATATGATGATTTAGTGGCTATAGTGTCCCTTCGGTATCAAAAAATCCATATTCTCCAAATAAGAGACTCTGGGAACCTTGTTGATGTGCGCTCCATCGGAGAATATTGCCATGAAGATGACGAGCTTTTCCTCAATTCCAGTGCTCAGGCAAGTGGTATTTCCTCAAGCTCTTGATCATACTATGCATGATTTTTGCGGCAGTTTGTCAACCCTATAAACTATAAACATTTAATCCAACGTATGGGGTTTTGTCTCATACATATCTGTTGGTTCACCTCTTCATCTGAGATTCTTTGCATTCAAATGTGTCGAAGTATATGCACAAGTTTGATATGTTAATATTTGAACCACTAAATTATGCTATAAAGTAATAATATAAATGATTTTTATAACTATTTGTGTATGTATTTTTACATTTCTAGAGGATTCAGATTAATTACATGCCTGAAGCAGTAACTTAATGATACTTTGTCCCATATACTACTATATATAGGTAAGAGAAAATATATAAGTTATAGACCATTCTTGATTCCTAACGTTTATCTGAATATGATACTTTTGTGCGATAGGATACACACGCTTAATAGCATTATTTGTTTATCGTGAAGTATTTAAAATATTTATTTGTATCAAAGTTAACAGTACCTGGGGAATGAATAACTTTGTATTGGTTTGTGTTTGCCCACCTCTTCTTAAGGTACTTCTGTAGCAAAGTTTTCACTTGAAACTTTTTTCCCCATAAATGAGTAGCAATGAAGATTTGAACTCCAGACCTTAGAGCTGTGTTCGATGTTCCCATATTGGAATAATTGAGCAATATTAAAATGGACATTCTTAGAGAGATGCATCGATCTGTATTTCTTTGCTTTCGTTTTAATTATCTTTTTAGGGTTGTTGGTCTTGATTATGAAGACTAGGATTGGAACACTAAAAAGTAATTAACTAAATTCTTTTATGTTTCTATATATATATATATATGTATATATATATATATTCCATTTAATGTATGATGTTGGGAATTTATACATATCTCAAGAACAGTTTTATATTGATCACAGTGTATCTCAATCCCGCAGAGAAATAGAACACACAGTATCGGGAATGGATTAAATCCTAGCCAGGATGCTCCAGCAGGTTCATTTCTGAGTGGTTTGAAGCAGCGCTTGCTTTCTTATATATATCAAGGAATATGGAATGAGGAAGATGATCCAGCACTAGTAAGTCATATTGCGGTTGATCCAACACGCAATAAGTTTGTTTCTTTGTTTGTGTTCTCACATATGTCTTACTCTATTCATCTGGTTTTTCCCCTTAAAAAGATCACCGAACAAGTATATTTCATTTGTAATATTACATAAGAAACTATTTTCATTCAAAACATTCATCAGATACTTATTTCAATTTAAATTTTTACTATTCTCAAATCAGTTCAGTCCGACTCTTTGAATGGTCTATGCTCGCCAGTATTTACAATTATTGTTGCAGTTAATGTATTAAAATTTTTTTCCTCTAGTCATTCTGACAACAGGCTAATAGTTTAATGTAGAAAATTTATCCTCTCTCTATATGTGCCTCTCTCTCCCCCTCTATATATATGTATTCTTTTCTGTGTAGTTGGGATTAAGTTCTTATTAATTCACATAATTTTTGCCTTTTAAACTTTCTTTAAAAACATCAAAGGTACTTATGTCATAGCAAAAATAATTTCATCTCCATCCAACTTTTCAATTGTTTCCTTTCATTTTTGGAACGAAACAGTTGAGGAAGGTATTTTCCTTTAAAGAAAGATCTTGAAGTAACTACTAAGAACGATCTCCTACTTTTGTCCTCTTTCTAAGCCTAGGCTTTTTGTGAGGTGACAAGAGGAGAGAGAAAAGTTACCTTTGAGAATTTAGTCCCAGGGAATCATGAAGTTTCAATAGGCAGCTAAGGCATTTGAAGATATAATTATAATCCCGAGGGAAATCATATGGCAGTTATTGGGAGATTGCAATGTGGTGAAGTATGAGTGTTTTATTAGAACAATGTTTTGTTTATTGATCAGGCACTTTATGTTCTGGTAATTACTTTTGATTGCAATGAATTTCCACACAACTTTGAACAACCGATCAGTTTTAGTTATGGTTTAAAAAGTATCAATTCTTGTGTGTTATATAATCTTTGTTACCAGAGGATGCAATGCCTGAAGAAGAAGTTCTATTTTAATTTCCAAGATTATGCTGATTTGGCTATCTGGAAGGTACAGTCTAAACCCTGCTTTATTCATATAACGCACGATAATGTACATTATTCTTTCATTTACTTAGGGCTTGTTCTTTTACTATTTTAATCCAAAAATCAATAATATTCATTTGACACAGTTTCCAATATAAATATAGTATTTCTTCTCACAAAACATTACATCAAAATACTATTTAAAACAACAATCAGACGAATCCTTAGTGTCCATTAAATGCCAATTACTTCTACTCAGTAAAACATGAATGGAAACAATAAAAAACATGAATTACATGGTTCAAAGACCGCTTATTTTTATTATGCGTATATATTTTTGTGATATAATTTTCCTTTTTAGTTTACTCTTTACCTGTAATATATAGTTATTCTATATATATCTTTCCTTCCGTGCACAAACATCTTATTTTTACAAATAGATCATTTCATTGTGCAGGTGCAATTTCTAGACCGGCATCACTTATTGATCAAATTTGGCAGTTTTGATGGTGGAGTGAGTTACTTCTTTTCATTACCTTTTACTGCCATTGCCTCAAATATATTTACTTCATTTGTCTGTTCAATTTATTCACTTTTCTTTATCATCCATCCGTTAAATTTGATCCATTATTTATTATGGTGAAGACAAAACTTCCATTTTACTATTGATTTTTATTTAATACTTATTCACTACAATTGCTACTATAAATTATTACACTATTTTCGTTTGTTCTCTTCATTTTCATGAATACCTCCAACTATTTTTTAACTTTTCTCCCTTTCATTTTCCTTGGATCTCCATCCTGACCCCAATGTGGGTACTTTTACTGGACGGAGGGAGTATAATATTTTAGAAGTTATGGGATTTTAGGGTGTGTTCTTTTACTAAAAAACACATTTTCCCAAAAATACATTTTTAAAAAAAAATTAATATATTATACATACTTATTATTTTTATATTACTTATACAAATTATTTCACTAAACAAATAAACCCTTATTCTCTTTGAGGTTTTTGTTTTTTCAATTATTTAGTATACAATCTTGTAATTATTTTTCATCCAAAATATTAAATCTAATAACTATTTCGCCTCAAAAACATTAAAATCCAAAATATAAACTCACAAAAACAAAAGCCCAAACGCCTTCTTAAAGTCTAGCCTTGTTTTCTAGACGAAAAAAGAAAAAAAACACACAAGGGATTTGTTTGTTTTGTGAAATAGGTTGAACTGATATATGTTTATATGAAGTATAGAGAATTGTGTAGGTAATATCAAAATAATAAATGTGTAATATATTAATTTTTTGGGAAAAATATGTGTTGTTTTTTACAAACAAACGAACCGCTTGTTTTCTTGACGATTGCTCCCCTGCAAATCCGATATCCTTACATTTTTTGGCAGAAACATTCGGTATTCATTAGTTTGCTATTTATTAACTTTGTTGTCGTTGCAGGTGGCTCGGAATACAGATAATCATCCTGCATTCTTTGTTGTATATAATATGGAGACAACTGATATTATTTCATTTTATCCGGTGTGTTCTATATCTCTTACTAACAGCGTTAATGCCTTTTTTAACTGTTAATTGATGCCTGTTATCTGTATTGTCGATTTGATTTGTCGTTAGTATTCTGAGTTGGAGAGGTTACAATTCTGTCCTCTTCGACTCATAACTGCATCTGTGTCTTACTTCTCAGTTTTTTGCCTCACGTAGAACTCAGCCGACGAGCTATACACACTGTTCGAGCTATTCTCCGACCACTTCCATTCCTCATCGAAGAATTCATTTTACATGAACTTCTTGTCGACTCACTCAAACAACGTATACGCCCAGGATCAGCTACGATGCAACAAAACCAAAGCTAGCAGCTTGCCGCAGGTATTTCTTCCCATAATATAAAACAGACTTATACACGTATCTATCTATTTATTGTTGGTCGAGCGGTTTCCGTAATTGCTGGTTATACCCAACAATGTGATGCAATGCAGTTCGTAAAGAAGATGCTGTCGGCTTTGCCGTTCAATTGTCAGTCTCAGAGCCCTTCCCCGTACTTCGATCATTCCCTCTTTCGATATGATGAAAAGGTTCGACTGTCTATTCTACCTTTTAGTATAAATTTTATAATATGTTTTATTTATGATATAAAATTTTCTGTGTAAGTATTATACAAATTGAAAGAGTAAAATGTTTTCAGTATATTTCTTTGAACAAAATAAGTAAATGAAAAATTGATCAACTCTTTATTTTGCAGTTTGTATAAATTAGGTCACAGCTTATCTTCATTTCACAAACTGTGAAATGAAGAATTATATATTTATTTTTTAATTTTATTAAAAAAAGAATATTTAAAACATTTTACCCCATTTGTTTGTATAATATTTTATAATTAGGTGCGTCGTTACGACCAATATCCGCTTTGCATGGTGAGGGTTTTGTGCATATTTTAAATAATATGAGGAAATTTTATGTCGTCAATAAAGCATGAGCGGTGTGTTTCTTTTGTGAGATTGTTGAAAAATAAATTTTGTTTTTTACGTAAGGTATAGAAAATTGTATAGATAATATATAAATAATGAATGTGTGTATGTAATGTATTAAATTTTTTAAAAAATGTGTGGAAAGAAATAATAGAAAGTACAAAGATGCATGTATAATAAAACACAGACAAGTATTATGCAATGTACTCACCTGCCTATCACCACTGCGATAATTGTAATGCCTTTCCTCAACTTTACTTTGCAGCTGATTTCCGCAACTGATCGACACAGACAGCTGACGGATCACCCGATCAAATTCATTTCGAGGAGGCATCCGAATGTACTGAAATTTAAGATCAAACCAGGTAAATAAAATCTAAAATATTTTTATTTCAGCGGTGTTGGTTCTATTTGTTGTTAATTACTAACTAGTACGGTTTGGTTGCTGGTAAAAAAAAAAAGGACCAGAATGCGGGAACAGTGATACCGGGACAAAGAAGTTCTCGTCATTTCTATTCCATCCTATTCTACCGCTAGCAATCTCTGTCCAACAGACGGTATTTTTGCAGCCGGCCGTCGTAAATATTCATTTCCGTAGATGATTATGATATATGATATGATAATTTAATTCTTTGCTTTGGTTGCAATGCAATGATTTTAGGTACATTTGATTTGAGCAATGTACAATTCGATGGATGGATTACTAATAAATAAGGGACATATTCATACATATATATATATATATAATATTGGATTTGGCATTCATTCATTCATTCTTGAATGGTTCCTTATGCTTATGTATTGTTAGTTTATATGTCTATGTTTCTGCCAATATTAAAAGAAAATATTGTCAACACTTGCACAGAAACATGCTCCTCAAAGTATAGGTAAACAAAGTTTGTGTTTTTAGATTAATATGTTTTTTATTTATTTTATAATTAGATATGAAAAGAAAATGTGTTGATAAATAAAAAGTAATATTTTGTATTGGATTATTAACTTTGCGAGTAGATAAAATATATAATGTATATATATATATATACTTTTTAAAAATAATATTTAAAAAAAATAGGTGCCACCCAGAATCAATAACCAAGTGAACAAACTTGTTATATCTAGCAACATTTTAGATCAAAGTTTAGGTAAATTCTATTTCAGTTAAATGACCTAAACATATAGGTAAACATACTCTATCCGTAATATATCTATTTACATTTTAGATAAAATTTTAGGTCAAATACATATATATAAGAGAAACAACCTCAACCTAAAACAATAAACAAACAGTCCCAATAATCTAGAGAATAAAAATAACAATCCCAAACTTTGCAAAAACTTAGCAAAAATTTCATCTCTAATATTCAAGACAGAATGGCATAGAATAATCATGCATAGTCCAAGAAACTGCAAGATTCCGGCCCCCCCCCCCCCCCTCTCTCTCTCTCTCTCTATTTTGATATAAAGTCTACACATTACTTACTACTACATTGTGTCACAAAAGAACTTTTTTTAAAAAAATTTTACACTAAAATCAGTTGATTGATTCGAATGTACGTTTTGTGATATTGATGTCAGTTGATCTTGGCCTTGGGTCTTCTGGGCTTCAACACAAACCACAGTACAAATGCAACAACCAAGAATGCCGGGATTGTCGTCATGTCCAACTCCACTTGGACTTTCCTCTGCCGAGTGCAGTGGACAGGGTGGAGGCTTGCTGTAGTCGCGTTCACATAATCCGCAAAGCTGTAGAAATTAGAATTCAGAGTGTTGTTATTGAAATATTTATCTTGCTTGCACGACCACACAGATATAATTATAGTAAAAATGAGCGCGCGGGGCTAACCTTTTTGATGCCTCTTCTAGACTGTTGAGCAGTCGCAAGGCATCTGAATACCGAAGCTCTCCGGTGACAGTTGAAATCTGAATGCAACAAAATACAACCAAATCGGAGTTTTTAGCAACTATATACATATATTTCGCGCAAACATGATGAAATTTTTAGCAGCAGTGCTTACTCGTCTCCAGAGGCCAACGACGTGGTTGTACTTGATCACCAGATCACGCTCGTGGGATAGAAAGAGCTTGAATGTCTGTGTCGCTGATTTTCATTTAGCGTCAACAAAATGTGGTAAAGAACAGCAAACTCAAATGCAAGAATTGGTCAAGTTAATCGAAATGTACCAAGAAAATGTGGAATACTCAGACAACTTCGCCTTATTGGGATTAGGAAACGATATTATAAAGTACTTCTTTATGGGTTTTTCGATCCATTTGAGGAAAAATGATTATTTTCAAGAAAATAATTTGGCGTTTAATTTTCTTTGCATAAGGTTTTATAGAATTCACCGAGCACATAATACCATGGAAAAGGATACATGTATGCTCCGTGGCAAGACGGCGTATTGCTGAGTTCACAGTTTGTATAGATTCTTCAAGAGCTGTGAGTACGTAGCTTCTAGCAATGGTGTCCGACTGGAACTGGGAAATCCGCCAGCCTTGGGAGGTGACAGACAATGGATTACAACCCACCGACCATACCCAATCCTGTTGCAAAATCAATATAAAAGTTTTAGAATAGCAGTAATGACCGACCACGCAAATAGTTTTTATCCCAGCTATGGTAGTCGATAAATTTCAGTGCTAATAAACTGAGCATGTAATAATGAGGTACAACACAACCTAATGATGGCTTAGCATAAAAACCGAGCACAGTCAGAATCACAAAGTCAAGTGAGAACAAACAGGACCATATTCGTCCATGGACCGTTTTACATGTAACAAATAGAATAGTAGAAATAAAAATTACACAGAAAGGAGAATATGATACAAATTAACATTTACAGATAAAGTTTATACGTATAGGTAGGCCAGAAAATACTGCAGAAATTGTAACCTCAGAGGTGATTTTGAGATTCAAGTTCAGAAGGAAATACCAAAAAACAAAATATTTCCGCACATACATAAAAGTCAAGAACACCAAAATCGTTACTATCATAATGTAAACAAACAAATACTCATGATACAAATTAACATTTACTGATAAAGTTTATATGTATATTCCGGAAAATAATGCAGAAATTGTATCCTCAGAGGTGGTTTTGAGATTTAAGTTTAGAAGGAAATATCAAAAAACAAAAACATTTCCACACATACATAAAAGACAAGAACACCAAAATAGTTACTATCATAATGTAAGCAAACACATAATCATAGATTTTGGTAGTCCACTTTCTTTCGATGGAAGCAGCTAGTTTATGTAAGGCTGGGACTACGATAGCTACGGTCATGGTGAATGAAATAACCTCAATGGCAGTTTCATGGGCTTGGCTGTAGACAAGGTGAAGAGGAACCAACCCAGCCAGATGTTCAGATACGGCAGCCAGAGCAGCTTTTGTGGGCCTCCTATACAAACGGAAAAAGTGAAATATAACCTGATGTGATTAATCGTCATTACAAGTTACATAATAAATAGAATATATATAATTTTATAAGTGAAGGAATCTCAGAAAAAGATACATGACAACCAATTTTCCCGGAAACTGGGGTTTGTTCTCTTGGAAATTTTTTTCCCATTCTTTTTATTATTTAATCTTTCCATTTCCTTTCAAAAACAAAATTATATTCAACATCCATTTTACATACAAACATTGCATTCAATTAACATTTCACCTCAAAACATCACAATCTAAAAAAAACACACACACAAAAGGCGCAAAGTGTACAAGCTGTAGTTGAAAGACCTGTATGTATGTAGTAACTCAGAAAACCAAATAAGGGAGTTAATTATATTAATTCCTAGCATGTATGACAGCAGAACGTAGCAACAATAATAATAATAATAATAATTGCATGGAACATAAAGTCCAGTAATTCACATCACCCACCAAGAATATAGGCTCTGTTCTATTTGAGTTGATTTATTTTTTTTTTTGGCAGATTATTTACTATTGATATAAAGATGCACTATTCTTCTTACAAAATATCATATCCAACTAATATTTAAAAACGTCAAGCACAAGCACAAGCACAAACACAAATCCAAACCAAACACACCCTTAGTGCGAGGTAGAGAAATGAGATTTCTTTAAAAAAACATCAGTACCAACAATATGATATAGAGGAGTAAGGGGCTGCATTCACATTATCATCACTTATATTACTAACTAAAAGCATAATCATTTAACCTTAAGTCCCACAGTAGTGATCGTCCATTGCATTGCAGATGGCTCTCCCAGGATGCCGGCTCAGACTGAACAACCACCACCATATCAGAGAGTGCTTTTGCCTGATAATGCTTGTCGACCAACAAAGCATCACCGTGAATGAACCAAAAAATGGGAACTTCCAGTGTTGACCTGCTATGTGCATGCCAGCCTGCATCACCAAACATAGGCATTACCTATATAACAGATATCCAGAAATCTAGGATTTAAAACATAAAAAAACTTCTAGGAAAGCTGCAAACTCTAAACATAAAATTCATCTAAGTCTAGTAAACAAAGTATATGAATTCACTAAAACCCAGAAAAAATATTAATATAAAGTAGTTAGCTGATTGTGAATTTGTTACACTAAGTATCACAAGCATAACACCAACTACTCAAACAGGAAACCATGCATTCGATCATTTTGAGGCAAAATCCACTCTGAGGTACACTCAACTCAACTTTCTTTATGTATACGATGAATTCAGCAAGAGATCTGCCCAATAAGAGACATTCCATAGACACTGAAGCAAAACATAAACTTTTTTTAAGAACGTATTAAAAAATCCCATATGTGGCACATGCAAGGTCCCTGGGACATACCTTTCAAAGAAGCATGGTCATGTAGCCTCTGCAATTGATGTTGAAGAATGGAAGAATCAAGATAAGAGCGTACAGTTTTTCTGTAGGTTCCATTCACAAGTAATAAAGGAACGGCAGCTGCTCTCCTAGCCACTGAAAATGCCATTGCCAAAGCAGGATCTTCAGACAGTGGTAACCTATGAAAAAAGGTTGTCAATTAAATAAGGCACCGGTTTTTCCAATGATCAATATTCAAATTCACACACATGCATCAGTAACAATAAAGCAAGTATCCTGCACCAGGTGTAAAACACCAACAAACATGTTCAGACGGTCACTGGAACCTTTGGGTTAAAAGATTCGGTACATCAAACTAGAGAAATAAGGGATTTCTATATTTCACATGAAACATCAACCATACCTCCGACAAGTTCCTGAAAAACAAGCCGTGCAAGAAAAACAGTTTCCAGAAAGCACTAATAAATTTCCTAAACTTACATAGAACCAACATAGATACTGGCATGACAAGTTCATTTTCAAAAAATAAAAAATGGTGGTCAGAACTAGGTAAAAAAATTAGAAATGTTATCTTTGATCTACTGTCAAAACAACATGATAACAACATATGTCAATTGACCACATAAAGCTTCATGATATGGTGAATGTGGGAAGGAGAAATGCTCTCTACAGATCAAAGTGGTGATCATATATCACTTGAAACAATCCAAAGAGAATAAATAGATGGAGGACATACATGTGTGGACTGAACTGAACTTTCTGAGAAGGTAATACCAGAGATTCGAGTCCTTCCATGAGACTTTTAAGATCAAGAGGTAACTGCTTAATATTGTTTACTTTCTGAAATGAAACCAGAAGGAACATAAGTTGCAGACAAATCTATCAACATCAAAATACTATAATATCCAAATATGCACCTCTTGTGTGATGACAAACAACTGAAAGGAGATTTTATCATAATAGTGGAATGCACCATCAGCAAGAGATGGAGAAATTGTGTGTCTTAATGACCCCCAAAGTGTTGCCCCAAGATGTGAAAGGAAAGTATCTCGTGCAACTGTGTAATTATGAAATTCCTGCACAACCCAACTGTCATTACTAAAATAATTTGGTATCCAGCAAGAACAAGTATAGAATTTATGCAAACTGAAATGAGGCACAGGACCACAATTATCTGGCATCCAATATATAATGAAAAAACAAACCTCAACAGTATCACTGAACAAATTCCAGTTCTCCATGCGTTTCAATGCATCAACAGCCTTCCGCTTATGGCTTTCATCGAATTCCCCATCCTCATAAGACTGAAGCTCACCTTTCAAATCTCTCATCCGCTCATCAAGCTCTGTTATCATGTCACAGTAATAATAATAGAACATAATGAGTCAGAGAAAACACCAAAGCCAGACAACTTAGTGGTCATACATCAATCATTGTGGGGAAGTGCATTCAACAGCACAAATTATCACTGGCTGGCCTATTACTTCAAATGCGTTTTAAATGAGAACTAGAACCATCAATGAAGAATTTAAAAGAAACCAAGAAAGCAAAACATCAGTAGGAGATAAGAAGGAGAAATTGTAGCATAAATTCATCACCTTCACAAAGTGCAAGCTTGACCTTCCTCCCACGGCAATGTTTGAAAACAAAGAGCTCATATATGTCTATTTCAGCTAGAAGAATATCAATAGTATGATGGTCATTCTGTAAAGAGATGATAAACTAGGGTCAAAATTTCAAGTAACAATAATATATCACTAAGTCTTAGATCCAAAACAAGAAATTGGGATAGGAACACAATTATAGAGCATAAGCGATTACCTTGGGCAAACAGAGATTTCTGAAAACAATATGGAAAATCAAAATAAAGATAAATACTCACTTCACTAAATACTGAAAATTTCTCTTGAATAGCCTCTTGTAAGCGATCTTCTGCTTCATCCTCTGACATTTCTGGGTGCGATAGGAATATTATAAGAATGAAAGCCATGATGTGAAAGGTAAATATCGACAATCTTAGGAGTTTATCCATTAGTACTTTAGTAGACAGAAAATATCTTGAAACTTTTAAAATCTAATAATCATGCATCACTAGCGCAATTTAATTAGTTCAATAGATAACATCTCATTAAGCATAATTGCATTTGACTAATACCTGCAACTGCACCTATAGTTTTCTCAACATTGGGTAAGCTTTGTTCTGTGCGTACACCTTCTCCGCCAACTGATGGTCCCCAAGAAAAAGGACCAGCAGTTAAGTCGATAAATGCCCACCTGATATAATCCAAATTTCAAAACAATTAATACAGTAAGGCTTGCCAACGATTGAGAGTATTGTTACTCAAAATGGAGAGGGGAAGGGAAAAGAGATTGTTAACCTATTATTTCCGATCCATGCATCAGTGAGGCATTCAGCATTAAGGCCACTGAAGTCACCAGACTTCAAATCTTTCTCTAAGTAAAGTTTCAAATCACCATTCGTCCCCTTCAACAACTACAAGAAATTTTAGAAGATCAAACAAGGATGTAATCATCGTAATCAATCCGAATCACAACTATGCAACACTGCATCATTCAAGACATGCGCTAAGTAATTTCCTAGTACAACCATTGACAGTTACCTGCAAAACCTTGCTCTGTATTATATCAGCTGTATCTTTCCCTCGATATAGGCCCTCAACATTGTTTATCGCATCTTGACATCTATTATGCCACTCTATCTGTGTTGTTTTCCAAAGAAATCCAGGAAAAAAACAAGGCACGTGAAAATGATGACACAGAAATCCTAATATTGTGCATAATGATGGAAGAAAAGAAGCAACAATAGTCACCCAGCTGTTGCACAATATTAGTTGGTAAAAAGAACCATATAAGTAAAAATAGAGGAAGTTCACATCAGAGGGGGGGAGAGAGAACGCACCGTGTCAGTCTCCTCTGTTGCAGTCCAGGAAAATTTTGCCATTGGATGTTTTTCATACAATGGTCTCTTGATTTTGTCAAGAGCTTACAAAATCATCAAATGTATAAAATTAGCAACAAAAATTATATGTTTCTCATCTTAAGGAGGAGATAAGAGATCCAAAAAGAAGATTACACACCAAGAACACTCTCTGGAATACTTCCAGACTGCAGGATTTTAGACTGCAAAGCCTTATTCTGCACAAATTGATTCAAGGAAAAATGAACTAAAAAACATACAATGAAAGAAGAAAGAGAATCCTAATTCTTTCACATAACAGACATCTTGAACTGGTAGAATCGCTTGGCAATCACCTTTTACATAGAACTTCATTATAAGAACTTAGAAGAACAAGGGAGCAGGAACATACCTCTTTAAGAAAGTTTATTTCACTCTCAGATAAGCCTCTCCTGCAGTACACAATCCAAGTAAACCAACACAACAGGGTCATAAAAAACAGAAGACCAATTCATGCAAGATAGCATTATACAGTCAAACAGTGAATATTATGTTAAACAGCTTGAAAGACTTTACAAAATAAAAAAGCATGTTGCATCCATGTAGTAGATATGCTACAAACAAACAAGATGCAATCTTTCACATGATAAATAAATATAGAGAAGACATCATCAAATATATTTTTCTATTCTAAGAAGCTATAACAAAATATATAATACAAAAATATCCTGCAAATTTAATCTCAAGTACCAATCAGGAGTTATGTCATGCATACAATGGTACAAAGGATGAAATAGGTCAAAATGACCTCATTTCTTTTTTCACAATGTGCTGCCTCTACCATTTTAACTAATTTTGGTTAGGCTACCATTGAAGGCGTGCATTAAAAAAATAATAAAACAAAATAATAAAAAATAATAATAATAATAATAATAATAATAATAATAATAATAATAATAATAATAAATGATTAATGCATACCAATTCAATGGGCTACACAAATATGCCTGAATAAACATGAGAAATGACTTGTGTCAAGAGGAAGATCTCTTTTAGTTCATCAATTCACATTGTTACGTATTTTTGGGATAATTTATCAGGATATGAATGATAAAGCTTTTAAAGAGGAGATTGTACTAATATTGGCATTGATTGCTTCCCCTATGAGAAATTGTAGAAGTGATGGTGTATAAACCAAGTGCCTATTAAATATCTTATCAATAAGAAAGGAGGAATAACCCTAATTCATAAAACATCACAGCATTAGATGTTTTGCTATCCAAACTAAATCACCTACATCTCCACATTTTTTCTTCTATTTACTATTAATTATCATTATTTTTTCAGTATCAGAAGCCCATATTAGTAAATTCAGTCACGAGCCAGTACACTGAAACCAACACCTTCAACCAGAACAACCACTATAAAGCATAGGGACCTAATAAAATTTCCCATAACCATAGGTCTTGACTAAATACATCCCTGATCTGATTTATTACTTTATTACTCATCCTATAGTATGTTTAAAGAAAAAATGCCATTTCCCTTTGAAAGGAATATAACTTTGAGACATTGATGGATTATTCATCATCAACCACATTGCCAAAAAGAATCTGGATGGCATAATATATTGCTTAAACCAGTTTATAAAGCACAACTTAAGTTGGAAAAATAGTAATGAAACTCCTTTAATTGGACATGAGAAGATAAATATGGAAGGTATTGATTTATATTTAATATATGTATCATATATAGATAAATAATGCTGAGAATTATATATTCAACTTTAGATCCACAAAACAAAGTAGTTAAGATATAATCCCACCTAAGAACAAACATCTTATTATCAAAAAGTGTCTTGTGAAAAGAAATGTTGATTTTCGCGCATTAGATCAATATATATGACTATGAAAAAAGAGTCTCAAATACACAATTAAAAGGTGCGGGACCACTTAACGTGTAACTTATGTTTTCTATCACCACATATGATAAAACAAGCATTTCAAGAAGGGATTAACCAAATACACCAAGATCAGTTTCTTTCATCAACCATCATAGACAATGAAATGCAATTTCAAGAAAGCATACCGGTAGCCATATTTAGTTATTTTTGGATCACGCTTTGGATTCAAAACAAAAATGTTGTATGCATCTTCCAATTGTAAATAGTCCACAAGGCTGGTGAAGACAACACCCATCATATCTACATCAACTTGCCAAAGACCCATCCCATCATCCCTTTGACAAAAGAAAATGAAATACAAACAATGAGCACAACACATCAAAGCTAAATATGTCACATATGTTTCGAATGTTTGTCTACTTCATGGAAAATACCAATACCTTGTTCCAGTTACATCATCCTTACGTCCAAACACATTAATGGCACGCTCAAATATGGATGTGACTTTTTCATTCATTTGAATGGCATGGACAGAAAAGCTACAGATTTGTTTAACAAAAAGATAGATTAGCCAAAAATAACAACAATGAAAGTGATTCCAAATTTCCAAGATATACATAACATACAAGAAAACTTAAAATTAAAAGAATTATATAAGCAATGAGATTAATACTTGTAACTTATGTGACTGACGAGTGGAAGATGGTGAGGTTGCTCCCGATCTACACTTATCTTGTAAAATGGTGTCAGAATCTCTCCAATACTTGGAATCCTCGTTTGTTCAAATATATGATCAATTTTTGTGAACCAACGCTCCAATTCTTCAGCATTTAGCTTAAATTCTGGATCGGTATTTAAGGAGATTAATTTCCACCCTAGTCTAAAAATAACAAGATGATGGAAAAGGAGATATTATAAATAAAAATGCATAGCATCTCCTCATACCTCTGTTTCCTTTTCCTTCAAATCCGATAAAAATAAAGTTTACTGGCACTGGAAGGTACATTGAATCAACTTCCAAAAGCTTCATATAATTTGCAATATTTCCTGAAACAAAAAATAAAGAAATGGACCTAAGAACTTAATCATGTGTTTTTAAATCCATATTGTTGTTAATATGTGATATTGGAAAAAGCAGGAAATGTAGAACAAAAATCTCGCAAAAAGATTGAGCAACACAAAATTAAGTAACAAATGGCTTCTTAATCATAAATTCATAAAACTCAAAGGGCATAATAGTCACAGGTCAATCTAATTGAACCTAATTCGAACACATAAGAGTTCAGATATACAGTAACAAGTACCTGCCTGGGTGTAGTTGATGGCATTGGATTTGTCCACTCCATGTGCTTCCAAGTCATCGATGTCTGTGTTCAAATTCAACCCCAATTACAATGAGGTGAAAATATAACATTAAATGTATGTGTGTGTATATATATATATATATATCATAACCACATTCTTCATATCCCAAGCAATTATTGAATAAGTTAACACGCCCCAACACATTATCATATCTCATACCATTGCGCATCACAGACTCGCTCCAGAATCGACTTTTCTGCTTTAGATTGAACAAAGAAAACACCGACGACTTCCCACTTTTACGATTGCCAGGCGGAGCCCCATGCGACCTATCTCCTAATAACTGGAATTAAACCAAAATAGCAACAACAAATAAGAATTTGTCAGAACACCGCCATTTCCGCACCTTCTACGTAATTTATCAGAGTTCTGAATTCCACCAAAAGCATTAACTACACGATTATAAACCAGCAAGCAACGAAGAGACTGCCTCTCGGAGCGTGCAGATTTAACAAGTCCAGGAAACTTAAGACGCATCAAACAGAACGGTAAGTAAATGACTTACCAAGAGAGAAATCAATATTGAGAAGAGGAAACGGGAGATCGAATTGGATCTCCACATCGAGTGAAAGAGCTGTGGATGGCCGATGGAGCAGCGACGGTGGAATGGAGTTTTGGGCAGAAGGAAGGCAGGCAGGCAAGAGTGTGGGGGAAGAAGCGACTTGAGAAAGACCAGAGCTTCGACACACACCAGTGACCAAACGCAGAAGGTCCGGGTCGGGCCGGATCCAATCTCAGGTATTTGAGGTATTTCATGGTATTTTAGGTATTTTAACACTTTTGTTAAATTTCGTAAAAAATAATAATAATAATAGTATTTTATTGATTTTTTAATAAATTATTTATTTTATTTGTTCATCGTAATAAAATATTTATTTATTTTTAATTATTTTTATATTATACAAATATTATTATCTTTATATTATATCTTATATTAATAAGTATGAGAGGGTGAGAGTAATTTTTTTAATGATGTGACGATTTACATCAGGCGAATCAGTCAGACAAGACTGATATAAGAACCCCGTTTCTCCTCTTTGGAGGCCTTCGATTTCGACCGTCGAAAATAAAGTATCACATTGGCATAAATGTCTATTTTGACGCAATATTGTTTGTGTCCGGTGCTGGGTGCGGCAAAATATTATTATTCTGTATCGATAACTTTTAATTAATTTTCTTTTGGCGTGTTTATTAAGGGCATTTTTTTAAAATTTTACTATTTTTTTTTTTTTTCAAAAATATCAGATCAAATATTTATTTTTATTTTTTATATTATATTAAAAATTAATTTTTTATTCAAAATATCACATCAACACCTATTTATATAGCATTATACAATTATTTATGTTCAAAATTTGTACTGTTCAAATCACAATCAAAAATCCAAATTCCCAAACAAACACACCATTTATACATTCCCGCAAGTCGTCATTCATTTCCACTGGTTCTCTTCTCCCAAGCAATAAGAGTCGAGTTTTTTCCAAAACAATTTCTCTCCTGTTGTCCCTTCGGCACCAAAGCACATGTGTTATTGAGTCGAGAGGCATGGTATATATGCTAAACCAGTGAAAGTAAAGAAAGATCTTTCTTATCTTTTCTGAATTGAAAATTTTTTAGACTCTGACCAGATAAAACTTCTACTAATATATTGTTTGAATGATAGGAGGGGGAGATGTTCACAACATAAGAGAATCGGTCAGAGAATAACTTTTTGGACAAAAAAAAATCGAAAGAGAATTAACAAATTTTTATCTACATTTATAATAACAAAATGCTTAAAAATATATTTTTTTTTATCATTTTTAAATATTCATTTTTTATTTTATAAAAATTAATTATACATTAATACTAAAATATTTTATAAAAATTAATTATTTTATTTATTAATTTATTACAAAATCCACCTTCTTAATAAAACATCACTGCACAATAAAATTGGAATACTATTTTTATTAATTTATTACAAAATCCATCCTTTTGATTTGGGACAACGGAATAAAATTAGAAAAATAATTTTTAAGAGAAATAAATTCGAGGGAAATTTTTATTAAATTATGGTTATTAACAAAGTCCACAGCCCAATGAACAAAAAATTGAAGGGTATGTGCGGCGGCAAGGGTTTTGCAGGCTGAGGCTGACGGAAGAAGACGACGGAGCGATTCTCCAAGGAAGGAAAGGAGACCAAAATGAAGTCGGTGGTGGGGATGGTGGTCTCCAACAAGATGCAGAAGTCGGTTGTGGTGGCGGTCGACCGTCTCTTCCACCACAAGCTCTACAACCGCTACGTCAAGCGCACCTCCAAATTCATGGCTCACGACGAGGCAAATCAGTGCAATATCGGCGATCGAGTGCGTATTTATCGAATCCATCTGATAATTTCTCCCCGTCGCGATGATTGCTTAATTTTTTATTTTAATTTATTTTTATTTGATCGAAATGAATGGTTTCAGGTGAGGCTGGATCCTTCGCGGCCGCTGAGCAAGCGGAAGCATTGGGTTGTGGCTGAGATTCTCAAGAAGGCCAGGATATATACGCCGCCGTCTGCTGTTAAGGACGCTTCTGCGCCTGATGCTGCTTAAGGTGATTGGGGATTCCATGTCCTTCATTCCTCTCGTTTTGTTTGTTTGTTTTTTTTTTTAATAAATTTTCTGTTGCATTTCCTCTTTAGTGAGATTGGTGTAATTGTTCTACTGAAGAATCAACAAAGTTTTCCTAGGAAATTAACCAAGGATTGATTTATCCAATGTCATTTATCTGCACCCTGCTAGTAGCTGTTTATGTGGATTGATTTATACCATGAAGTGCATAGTTGTCCATTAGCGGTGTAGCGGAACAGAAAGGTGCGGCAGTGTGCTGCTATGGCCGCTCCACAATGCCACTTTTATATGCAATACCGATGAGCGAGCGCCATGAATAAAAATATTATATTCGCCATTATAAGTAGGTTTAGATTTTACGATTTAATGTTATATTTTTTATTTGGTAAATATAGATCTTATATTATTCTATTATAGTATTATGTAGCTACTTTTGGTTCTAGAAAGGGCAAAGAACATTATGTGATGTGAGTGTGACGAACATAGGATGGAAAAATTTGACGAAGAAGATGAAGAAGAATATTCATACAAGATTAAATGCGAGGATGGTGAAAATATGGAATAGATTGTTTATCGGATTTTGAATCTGATTAATTTTGATTATCTACCAAAGTAGCCGTTATCTAATTGTTTTTGCTTATTATAACTATCTATGAGCTATGATTATATACTTTTTGCAAACTTATTAGTTTGAATGATAATCATGATACTAAACTATAGATTTTTGTATTTTTTTTTTTATTGTAAATTTATATTTATATATATTTTCATTTTAGAAGTTGACCGCATTGTAAGGCTATTTGAGATTGACAGCTATGATAATGTTAATAGTTGAAAAAATTGGATAGCTTGATCAGAATTGTTCTTCCCATGTGTTCGTCTGACATATGAATTTGTTAGGATAAAGAAATGGATATCTTGTGACAAGAGAGAGAATGATTGTATGAAAATTTTGTTTTATGTCGACAAAGTTTATATGTTGTTTCCTTGTCGATCCAGAACTGGTTAATATGTTGTCAATAGAGATGAAACACTTTCATTAGGCCGTGTGTCGGGCAGTCGGCTGAAGATGATAAGGTAACTTAGTATGCTTTCTTAATCATTACAATTTTTTTTTAACTTTTTTTTTCTTCGAGGTTGAATGTGTTTTCCAATGTGCATGTCGAATATAAGAACAAAGTGAAATTTTTTTAGTACTTGTATTCTATCCGGAGCAACTTGAAATTTTTTATGCATAATACTATTTTGTTGGCACTATACTTAGCTTGCAATACTTGAGATTTTCTGATTTGTGGATATTACCAATCAACTTATAGTGATGGCATTTTGTTTTTTTTTTTTTTTTTATAATGTGGGAACTCGTAGTTGTTATTTTTCGAGTGCGCTCTGGGTAAATTTTTGACCGAATTTAATAGTCTGCAAACTAAGTTCAATAAAGTAGTAGCTCATTGTATAATACCTATTTCATTTGATCCGATCTAAATGTCATCGTTAGGTTTTGCTAAACCCTTCGAGTGATTGATATGTGCATTCTCTTGTTTGCCAATCACTTGCAAAACATAGATAAGTTTTATTTTGTTAAAACGTTTACTTAAGGGTGTGTTTGTCTGGGGATTTGGATTTTGAGTTGGGATTTGACTGGTAAAATTTTTGAATTTGAATAGTCGTACGATGTGATATAAATAGGTGTTGATGTGATGTTTTGAATGTA
Source organism: Andrographis paniculata (assembly GCF_009805555.1). NCBI lineage: Eukaryota > Viridiplantae > Streptophyta > Magnoliopsida > Lamiales > Acanthaceae > Andrographis > Andrographis paniculata. The sequence goes on from NW_026137605.1 coordinate 886,636, forward strand.
AAATTGCCTTTTAGTATAATATAAAAAATAAAAAAATAAATGTTTGATTTTATGTTTTTGAGGAAAAAAAAAAAAAAAAGGATGAATAGTGTATTTAGGGGATGTTTTTGAGGAAAAAAAAAAAAAAAAAAAGGAAGAATAGTGTATTTAGGGGAGAATCTCCGAATAAACACACCCTAAGTAGATTAGATATTATTTGCAAAAGTATTTTGGTATCATAATTGTGTACTGTTAAAGAATGGCCAGGTAGGCAAAACCTAAAAGCGTCGAGAGTTTGAACGCACTCGGAATGGATGCTCAAAATGAATGAATTTAATCTGTACCCTTAATCATTAAATTATTTATTTTATACAAATTATTTATGAGATTTAATTAAAGCATATATTGAATTCATAATTCATATGCATATTCCAATTCCAACACCGTTTACATCTAACACTTACTTAAATTGTATAAAATAATTATTCAAATTTACTCCTATTTAAAATTCAAATTCAAAAGCTAACCCAAACAAACACATTGCAAGGATTTGTTTGTTTATTTTTCACATAATTCTTTATATTTAATTTATTATATACATAAAAAAATTGCTCATCATATATCATATCATATATTTATATATATATATATAGTATAAGACACTTTAATTTGTGTATTTTCGTAATTTTGAATTTTTTTTATTTTTTTTAAATAATAAGTTTGGATAATTAGTTAAAATTTGTTAGGATAACAACTAATCTAATAAAATCCAAAATTATCGAGATAATAAATAACAAGGATATGTATAAAATTATTATGAGATTGTCGTCATCGTAAAAACGGTGATCCCACCGTCAGATCAATCAGAAATTTTCAAAAAGTGTTCGTAATTTGCTACTTTTTCAAATATTGGGATTATTCTACCAAAATGACAAAGTTTTCATGTTTGTGTTTTATCTTTATTTTTCTTAAAAATGTGATTTTTGTTGGTTGAATTAACGATGATTGAACATGTTTATATGTATTCTTAAAAATTATTATATTTTATTTCATTATTGTGAACTTTTTACAGACAACGCGTGATTTTTTATTTTTTTTACCTTGGAAGGTTTTTCACATAATTATTTTTTTTGTATTTTATTTACGCTTATAATTATAATTTGTTATCGTCCAAAGGAATTGAATGATTTTAGACATGAAAAAATATCATTATCTATTTTATATATTATTTATGTATATAATTTTTTATCTTTCTTTATATAGTGAAAATTTTATAATAAATTTGTTTTCTTTGATTTATAAATTTTAAATTATACAAAAATTTTCACTAATCAATTTTTTTTTTTTTATCCATACTATAAAAAGAAAAGGAAAAGAAGTAGAAAGAAGAAAAAAATAATTATTTTATTTTATTTTATTATGTATAATAATATTATTAAATTAATTTTAATTTTCTACTAATTGATTCTTTTTTTTTTTTCTTATTATATTTATTTACAAATTTATTTAGTTTCGAGTATAATGATCTAATACTTCATTGTTATTATCTATACAAAATTTTGGCCTCTTACGTATATATAGAAATACAAAATTTTAACTAATATGTATTTTATTATTTAATACATATTATTTTATTATTTTGGTTTTGAATATTATATTAACATATTTTTTCCCCAATTTGTATGCATATTTTTATTTGTTTTTTGTTATTTTTATTTTTTACTAGTCAATTCTTATTTATTTTTATTCTATACTTACTTTTTCTAATTAATTTGGTTTAGAATATTAATATTTTAATACTTTTTTTTTTTTTTTTGATGAAAATTGAAATTATATTCAAATTTCGAGTTTTTGTTTTTATCTAATATGATTTTTTAATAAATAGTTTTAATCAAACTTATATTTAACTTCGTTTTTAAGTATGAATTTTGTAATTTATAATTTATATTTTTTATTACTTAATACTCTGCAATATTTATTTTTACTTTTGTTAGTTTATTTATTTTTTTTTTTTTTTTATCAATAATACGAATTTAAATTTATTGTAATGTTTCATTTAATAACATTGTAAATAAATATTTTAAATCTAATTTAGATTTGAATTTAAAATGGTATATAAATTTTATTTGATTTATGATTTACTTAATATTATTTGTTTGATTTTTTTTCGTTACTATATATATATATTATTTAGTATGTTGTTTGAACATTATTTTCAAACGAACTTCTTTCAAATTTATTTTGATTTTTTAATTTAAGAGTGATTATGAATAATTATTTTTTATCTCTATTATGTTTGGGTTTAAATTGAAATATATTTATGAAATTTTGATTCGCTTACTTAATATTCTTTATTTGGTTTTAGTTACCGTATTTTTGTTTATAGTTTATTTTTTATATAAATTAATTTTTGTTATCTTCATACAAAATTTTATTGTCAAAATAAAATTTATTATTTAAAATATAAAATTAAATTAATATCATAATTTTTATAATTACTCGTGCTAATAGGCTAGTTTATTATAAAGAGGTGCTTCTAATTTTTTTTTTTTGTATAAAATATATATTTATAGTTACTAATAATTTGTTTAAAACAAATAATTATACATTGTAATGTTAGATAAAAAATTATAAATTCAGAGTTGAATGATTTATATGTGCTATCATTATTGTTTGTTTCTATTTTTTTTTTTTTTTTCATTATTATTACAACAAAAATTTATCTTCTCGGAATAAATTGTTCGCATTTGAATATTATACTCTCTCCGTCCAATTAAAAAGTTACAATTTTTCATTTTCGTCCGTCTTAAAACAAGGTTACTATTTTCTGATTTAGTAATTGTATTGTTTACATAACATAATAAATACCCTTCCAATTTATATTATATTACACAAATGTCATTATTATTATTAGAGGTATTTTCGTTTTTTTACTACAATTCATTATAATATTAATATTAAAAAATTTATATGAAAAAGTAAACTGCAACCTTGTGTTGGACTGATGCAATATTTTTTTATAAAATATTCAAATATACTTTTTAACATTCCTTAATTATGGACCGAACATAACTATTCATTCTATGTGATAAAAATAGTTCATTTGGATTCGATAATTAGAAAAAAAATAAAATAAATATTTTATTATAAATTTTAACAATAAAAAATAATTAGTGATTAATGACGGTAAACAAAGACAATGACTAATAAATAAAAGTAAATTATGCAGAGACATGAATGATTAAATTTGTAATAAACTAGATTTTGTGGAAAAAAACATAGGGAAAAAATCATTATTGGTATGGTATAATCAAAATTTATTAATTTTAGTCTCAATATAATCAAAATTTATTATTTTTTGTCTCAATATAATCAAAATTTATTATTTTTTGTCCCAATATAATCAAAATTCATCATTTTTGGTTTTAATATAAATTTTTTATCAATTTTAGTCATAATATAACGAAAACTCATCATTTTTTATCCCAATATAATCAAACATTATCTTTTTTTGGTCTCATCGTCAACAAACCATACGGAAAATGCTGACATGGACTTGAAAAATTGTGCAATTTATTCGAATATAAATATAAGGTTTGATTTCTTTTCACGTCAATATTTTACGTCGGTTTGCTGACGATGGGACAAAAAAAAAAATTTGATTATATTGGGACAAAAAATGATGAGTTTTGGTTATATTGAGATTAAAATTAATAAAAAATTTATAGTATGACAAAAAATGATGAATTTTGATTATATTCAGATAAAAAATAATAAATTTTGATTATAAAATGCATCAATTTTGGTTCTATTGGGACTAAAAATAATTTTTTTCCCAAAAACATATAAAACTATTGCAAATTACACTAATAATAATAGTTAAAAAAAAAAAGACAAGACAAAAAGGTCATACAGTCCGTTGATTCATGTTCGCATCTCATCTGACATAATAATTTCTCCTCATCTCATCTCGACGATATCTCATATCATCATCTCCTGAAAATTTTGGCATCAAATTGGATATTGGAAGCGTAATCAATCTCAATCGTCGTCATCATCATCATGTTTCTAAAACCCTTTATGGCTTCTGCTCTGTTTTCAAACCCTCCCGGGAACCCATTCCCACGCTACTTCGCCCACTCCCGGTGATTCACCGGTGACTATCACTACTCTTTCTTTCTTCGCAGATGGATAGATGGATGGACGGATTCGCGGCGTTCCAGTGATTGGATTCTGTCTCCTTCTCCTTGAACTTCATTTGGGGCAGATCTGAATCCCCGCTCCTTCCTGCCTTTTGAATTTTATCCGTTTCGATCCGAATTGGGCGTGATTCGGTGGGGCTGATGGACGACGAAGATCACCTAGGCCTCGTCGCCTCTGCTGGTTTGTTTTCATTTCTGCTGCTTCCTTTTCTCAACAAGTGTTCGGCAATGAATATCTGTAGACTGTAATTATACATTAATTTACGGTGTGTGTGATTTATTCGAATAGGCTGTTATGGAAAGTTTGTTGTTTTTAGGTCAAATTGCCGACGAAACGGTTTCAGGCAGTGGAAGTTGCTCGTAATTCATCAAAATTTTAGTGCTTATGTTCTTCTTAACTGTTTTAGGGAATTACGCTCATATTACCAACATAGTTTAATTCTTATCTTCTTTATATACAGCAGCATATCCAATAGATGAAGAATGTGCATGATGCTTAACGGGTTTTATTTATTATGCATTCCCAGTTCTTCATTTTTTTTTGTTTGCCACATTTTCGATATATCATCATTCTACTGAATAAGTGGAACCACTTTCTGCATTTGTTTGATGTGTTTTGGCTGTTAATTGCCTTTATTTAGGATGTAATATTTAGAGTTCTTGCAGCTGAGCAGTAAATATGATGTCTTTTATTTTGATTGATTTGAGGATTATCCTTCATATTATAGGTGACAGAGGTGTCGAGCTGCACAATGTGACTGAACAGGTGTATTATCTCACCTCACACTTTAACAAAAATTTTGTGTGTTTATCTCTTAATCACTTCAGTGTTTTGTATAGGGATCTATATACATGGTAAAGGTACCTTATAAGTTATAAAATGTTGCTCAGATGTACTTATCTTTTGTCAGCCAATTTCACCTAAGGATGAGAAAGTTATGTCGGCAATTCCTTCGTCAGAAGTGGCTATCTCAGGTACATCAAGAAATATCAAAGAACAGCCAGTTAGATCAGAAGCTAGTGGAGCTCTTAGCACAACACATCCATTAAATTCTTATACACCTCCGGAGCCAAGTTATTTTTATATAGGTTAGTCACTTTGTATATTTTTTACCAAATTATTTTGTTCTGACAGTAATTGTACAATGCAAGGGAATTATTAAAAAAGTAAAGTTACAGAAACATGTCTTGATCCTTGAATATATATTTTCAACATGTTCCTTGAGTTTTAACGTTATACAAAGAGGTTCAATACTTAATAGTGAAGTAGAGCAAGCACAGTGCTATGGAGAAAGAGTTCTTTAAGCCAGATACGGATGCTGTTCATTGGGTTTAATTTCAGTACCTTCGAATCTTGGAAGAATATGCTTACCTTAGGTTTCTGATGTAGGTAGTTGGAGCCGTTAAAGTTTAAGTCACAATAATTGTTTAAGCTTGAGCCAATCATTTTGGTTTAGAAGTGAGTAGCATTTGCAAGTTTGTTGGTTTGGTTAAAGTCACACTCTTATGAACAATTTAGAGCTACCGCCATATAAAAAAAAATGCAGAACACCCGACAAAGAAAACTCACTTGTATTAGTCACAACACGCCTGCAATGGTGGCTAATTCTTGACTCTTGAGAATGGTGAACTGAAGCATGCATAATTACAGTATTTGTCACTTCATTACTTTTCAATAGCTGCCTGGAGAAGCAACACTTCTGTTATCAAACTAGTTGCTGAAGTCAAGGAATCACTGTTCGATAACCTACACTACCTATGTTAAGTATTTACATCAAGAAGTACTTGCTTACAAATGATAAACCCGGATTTACATAGAGAAACCTAGATGTAACAGACTTAGAGAGTTAAAATGGTGTGCCATCTTGTTGATCTCCAAGACCTTGACTGGGTATTATGTGCTCTTAGCTGGTGTTCTGATTTCCAAAGTCACCCCACTTGAGATAGGCTTTTTGATACTTAAAAGTTCAATATTCCTCTACAAAAGGTTATACCACCTTAAGGGTTTTTTTTTTTGTTTTTTTCCCTTGATCTGAGCATCCTGTAACTTCGCCAAGTATTTGATGTTCTCTTAGTTTGAAATTTTTGAGGGTAAATATTAGCATCTAATGTCTTCTTAATATTTCTTATACACCAAATATAAATTCGTGTTGTCCAAGGTTGTTATTTCTTCAGTTGATTCAAATGGATGCTGCTGCTGCAAATCTTTCACTAGGAAAAAACAACACTTATTTATGGGCTACATTTCCATTTTTTTTTTCTTGTTAGGTTACAACTGACAAATAATGGAAATCCAATGTTTCTTATTAATTCCTACCAAAAATTGTTTTTGTGTTGTGGACTTTCCCAAACACTCAACTCTGCAAAGTGATTTTGCGTTGATCTACATGTTTCATTATCCTTTCATGAGCTTTCTTTAAGTAGCTCTATGCAATTTCCAAATCCGTGATTATTCTTTTGAGATCTTAGGGATGATCTCGTACTTTGCTTGCTATCCAAAGTACGTGGGAGCAGCAGTTGTTGCATGATTATGATTCAAAAGCTCTACGGTTGGCTGTGAAACACTCTACCCATTGAATCACAACAAGACTGCATTTGAAAGCTTCACCTGATTTTAGCAATCGATACATCAACATCTTCTACTCTGTTAGAACATATATTAAACCAGATGTAAACATGTTAGCATGGTAACTTTAATCTATAATGACATCAATGTTGGTTGTCATGCTTTATGAATGTGTTAGAACTACAACCCAATTGAAGGAGCAATGTAGCCGCATATTCGGAAGTTTTTTTTTTTTTTGAGAGTTGAAGAAATTTTATCAATAGAAGGAGAGAATACAAGATAGGAAGCCTGAAAACTCGGTAGGAATTAGAATCAAGCAGATAAATGTTGGGATCAGAATCGTGGGTACCCGTATTGAGTATATTGATTATGGTTAGGATTTGGTTTCGAGATGAATATCATCTCGAGGGATGTTAAATGTTGTACCACATGGATAAATGTTGGGATCTCCTCTTTGTTTATAAGAGTGAAAGACAACTCCTCTTGCTACCAATTGGTTTAAGATGGAGCTCTGGGTCCCTTTTTAAAAATGTGCAATATAAAAGGTATAAAAGTAACAAGAAGAAAAGTTGTCCAATGGACTTTGATAGTCATTTATAACACTGCCATGTCATTGAAACCTGAGTTATCTCCTTTTTTGTCCTACCCCTTGCAAGCTACAAACTTGATTCAGGGTAATTACATGGTAACATTGTTATGTTTGTTGTCAAGCTAGGTATTTGATTCTGATACACTTTTTTGCTTTACTTCCACAATGTATTTTGCACAGTTTCTATCATCTCTAGCAAAACTTTCATTTATCTTTCACACTTTATACCTACCTCCTGGTGCTTGGATTTATAAAATGTTAATTTACTTTTTCCAGGTGGAAGTGGTAACTGGGATGAGCATTCACCCTATGCTAGTTCCAACAATTTGCATGTCATGCCTCAGGTGAATACTCACTTTTATTGCAGGCGCATGAAATGTTCACTTTTTTTTTTTCTTTTTTTTTTTTTGTTTATATATAATTTCTCACTATTAATTCTCATTCTTGTTATTGTTTTAAGGGAATGTACAATGATAATTCATCGCTCTTCTATCCTCCGGGCTATGGCTTTGACTCCCAGATGGCTTATGGACAGTTTTCCCCATTTGGTGGCCCTCTATCACCTGTAACATTTGATGGTCAACTATTCTCCCCACATCAAATGCCAGTGTCGCCCCCTTACTATCCTCCAATTTCACCAGGCCCACAACATGTTACTTCTGCTCATGCGCCTTCGCAGCATGATTTGTTGCCCACAGGAAGTAGCAGCCAAGACAATCTCATTGACAATGCATTTTTTGGGCCAGGATCTGGTTATTTTCTCCCTGTTGGATCTTTCGGTGGAGATCTCTCTGGAAGCGGCAGCCTTGGTCTTTACAAGTTTCCTGGAGAGCTTGGATCCAGTGACTCATTGCAAAGTCATTCGAATTCCTTAAGTTCAAGCAAGTTCATGTCACAGATATCTTCTCGGAATGCGTATCAACAACCAATCGGGACGCTTGGATCTTATGAACAAAATGTTGCACAGGTCTGCTTATGTTTCTCGTGAAGTCACATACACACTTACACAACATTTATGTGGATGCTCAAAGAATTTGATATTCTTTATTTTGACCGTGCTGATGGTAGCTATTTCTTCAAGTGCTGATTCTGTTTTCAATGATAATGCCTTGCCTCATTTCAGGGTTTTGGTTTGATGTCAAACTCACCTGGACAATATTCCCATAGTGGTTCTAACCAAGGCCCCATTGGTTCCAATCGGATTCAGTTTGCTCCTGACAAAGGTGGAAGACGGGAGAGGGTTCGGGATAATGTGAATATTCCCTCTGATGCATTTGATGCATCAAATGATCGAAACAGAGGACCAAGAGCTTCGAAGCACAAAGGCAATGGCCTCTCTCCTAGAGGGGGTGCTACGTCTGGAATAAAAGATGTTGAATCTGCTTCTGGGCTTAAAGCTACTCACTTTAACACCAAAGACCTCGTAACTGATTATGAACATGCAAGATTTTTTGTTATCAAGTCTTTTAGTGAAGACAATATCCATAAAAGTATAAAATACAACATATGGGCCAGCACACCTCTTGGAAACCGAAAACTTGATGCAGCCTATAAGGAAGCAAAAGGAAAGGAAAGCTATTGTCCAGTCTTCCTCTTTTTCTCAGTAAGTTGGTTGTTTTTGCAACACCTGCGCTTAAATTATGAACTTAGACGTAATTGGTACCTTTTAGGAGAGAGCATACATTCAAAATAGTGAGATTAGAGTTACTTTTTAGTCATGGGGACCGTAGTACTTTCTTGTTACCGTTGTGGTTAGACAATAGTAGTTGGTTAGTTTTGCTTAAATTGTGAGCTGCACAGGCTACTTTTGATATTTCATCCTAAAATAATGGTGCTTCCATTAAACCTCCAGGTTAATGCAAGCGGGCAATTTTGTGGAGTAGCTGAGATGGTTGGGCAAGTTGATTTTGAGCATGATGCTGAATATTGGCATCAGGATAGGTGGAGTGGGCAGTTTCCGATAAAATGGCATATCATCAAAGATGTACCCAATAGTCGCTTCAGGCACATACTTCTTGAAAATAATGACAATAAGCCTGTCACTCACAGTCGAGATTCTCAAGAGGTATTTTCCTTCGCATGTATACTATTTTACTTGTGTCAAAATATGCTGTAATTGTCAAATTATCATAGATTATTGAGTCAATCATTTTGTTTTATGGAAGACAACTTAACTACTAAAAGAAAATACTTAATAAAGCAATCAAATCAATTTGAATTATTGATCCTCGCTCTATAATCTATTAAACACATCAGCCTTTTACATATGCATTTTTAGAACTCAAGTTGCCCAATCTTGAATGAGTAATTTTTCCTTGTCACTGTTATAGTTGTAATCGACAAATTTCAAACCTGAATATTTCAATGACTTAAACCTGTTGTAACTTAAATGGTCTTCTGCCCTTTGTTGTTTAAGTTTTTTCGTGACAAATAAAGATGCTATAAGGATCCTATTTAATTTGTTTATTAATGTGATAAAATAACAAAAATGTATTTTGGTTCTTTTCCGTGGAATGATAGGATATTTTATTTATATTCTAGGCTCTCCACTAGTCAAATAAGGAAATACATTTTACTGTTTGTGGATGTCCTAAATGGAAAAATGTATCTATTGTTAGCGAACAGCTAAATGTCAAAAGTTTACTTCTCCGCCTTCTATGATTTCTTACATATGTTGCTAACTTTTTTGAGTCATCGATGTGCTGGTAAAATCAAAATATGAAATGGGTCCAATAATACTCCTCCATTTCAGGTGAAACTGCAACAGGGAGTTGAAATGTTAAAAATCTTCAAGAGCTACGAATCTGAAACATCCCTTCTTGATGATTTCAACTACTACGACGAACGAGAGAAAGCCTTGATGGAAAAGAAGGCCAAACAACGAGCCAATACAACTGCGCTCCCAACCGAATCAATTAACCAGCTCTCAGAAAATCTGGCTGACACCCTCCGTATGGATAATGGTAAAAAACACCTCCAGACCTGATTTGGTTTAGCGCCTGCCATTATCAAACTACTCACCATTGTCAGAAGAAATAGCTTTTCCTCTCAAGGTGATATCTTTCAGACCCATTCTCTGCCGGCTTTAAATTATTTTCACTCTTTTCGCCTTCCTTCCATGTCTCAGAGTTTCTCTGCATAATTTCATTCCAAATATTTAGGTAAAAACAGCCTCTGCTCAAGTATTCGCCAAAACCACCCGTCTTTCTTTTATATATATATATATGTTTTTTAACTTTTCTCCTCTTTAATTGTTTCTTCTCCTTGTTTGGTATTTGATTGAGATAGGTTGTGAATCTCAAAACGCTGGTTAGTTTTTTTCTCGAGTGTAGCTCAGGCAAATTATTTTGCAGCTGCTTTGTATTATTAATAATGTGTCGATGAAGGAAGGAATGGTAGCTGCACGAGTAGAGAAGTCGATCGGGTGCGTATTCTTATGTTCCTTTATGTTGTTTGCTGGTTGTTCCTTTTCTTTTTTTCCTGAAAATAATAATGCAGGAAGCCATAGAAGACTACTGTGTTTTTTCTTCAATACATTTGATGTTTATTTTAGGATTTGTGTTGTTTTATTATAGGATTTGTTCTTCATATTTGTGTATTCTCTCTTCCCCCCCCCCCCCCCCTGAAAGATTTTTACACCTTAAAATACTGTAGAAGATTATTGCATCAATGGTATGTTTATTTGGTGGAAATGAAAATGGTTATACATATATATATATATATATTTGTTGATCATATTCCTTGACTTTTTGAGGTGATTTTTATTTATTTATTTATTTATTTTTATAGTAGAGTAATTTTGATGTTATGTTTTGTTAGAAAAATTAGTACTCTTTTTTTTCGTTTAGATTATATATATATATTTTTATTTCTTTGGATTGTTAAAAAAAATGTTTTCATCCCTCTTTTTAATATAAAAAGCAAAAGTACATACATATAGTATTTGTTTGATTAGTGTTTTTAGATAAAATGTTTTCTTATCAATATTATTTAAAAATATAAAATAAAGGTACATTAACACAATATATAATACTATATATTTTATTTACTTGTGAAAAGTTATAATTGAATACAAAATATTAGGATGTGTTTTTTAATAAAAAGTATTTTTTAAAAAATATTAATATATTATACATATTTATTATTTTTATATTTTATATACAATTTTTTATATTTTACGTTATTTTATTTTATTTTTTAAAATTATCTCATAAAATAATCACATCTTTATTTTTAATATTCACAACATATTTTTTATATTTAATATAAAAAATACATCCATTTAATAGCACATAGAAAACCTTTGATGTACTTCTATACCGAAATAGTGATCTATATTTATTTATTATTATTATTATTATTATTATTATTATAATGTGAGAACTTGCTGTCGTTATCAAATTAATATCGTACGAACTATGCCCGATAAGAAAAGTCACAAGTTTTTTCAGAAAAATTAATACACTACTGGACAACATATCTATAATTAGTATTGTTTGTGTAGATTACATGTGGATAACTAATAATATTATAAAATATTGTTTGTGTTTTATTCAGCCCATAAGTGACCTAAAAATTTTGATTTATTTATCTATTGTAAAATTCGAACAAATGGTTGTTTATGAGTGTTATTTTTAATAAAATAAATTTTATTATTTGAATTTTATATTTATATATATTAAAAATTACTCATAAAAATATATATTAAATACAAAAAATTCAAACTAAATTTTTATAATTCAAACCCCAAAAACACACCAATTACTTGAACAAATGAAATAGTTGTTATATTTTGTATATAAATGAATATTCAATATTTATTGGTTACTTATGTAAGATAATTTTGGCATTTGTGTTTTTTATACTTTATATATAAATTTATTAAAAAAAATTAATTAAATGTATAATAATACGTTTATGATTTATATTAAAATTAAAAAAATATTTTAGTATTAATGTATAATTACTTTTATTATAATAAAAAATAAATATTTTGAATAAGACGGACGAAAATAGTAAAAAAATACTTTAAATTGGGATAAAGTAAATATAATATAAACATGATTTATTTTAATATATATTAAAAAAAACTATAAATAGTGAAAGTTAAAAATAAAAATAAAATCCCAACCAAACAACATAAATAAAATTTCAATCAATCAACCCCAAACTCAAAACTATCACATGCACCCATACACATCATTATCATAATTAAATTTAAATTATCCTCCAACCAATAATTTTTAATTAAATTCCAACACCAACTATCAAAATTAGTGTATCTTTCTCTACATTACACTCCTATAATTAATTAATTAATTTAGTTATAGCCAAGGAATATTTTTTCCCTTCTAGATGAGGTATTTATTAATTTTATATATATATATATATATAATATTATTTAATTTCTTACATACAACACAGTCAAATTGACCATCCCGTGGGGTCCACACCTTCTTCTTGGACCAAGTATTCGCTACTCCGCGGGCCCCATCTCCACCGTCTATTCAATCAACGGCCACGATTGATCGACGATCTGGGTCCCACCATAACAAATATAAGATCGGACGTACCTTAGCATTCTCCCTTTTTTTAATTTTTTTAATAAAATAAAAAATAAATTAATAAATAAAAAGGAGACGAAGACTGAAGCTCTGCATACGCTTCATTTTTTCCCATTCAAGACTCCTCCTTTTTACCCCCAAATTTTTTCTCTCCATCGCCGTCGTCGATTCTCCGCTGCCGCCGCCGCCGCCGCAGCTGGTGTTGCTTTAGCTCTGTCTCTCCGGAGCTGCTCGTTCCTCGCTTCGGCGGAACTGAAGGTCCTGCCGCGCTCGCAGCTGAGTTCGTTCGCGTTGCGTTAAGCGGTTCGAGAAGTAAGGCCAAGCGCTGCTCGATCGAGCTTTGTTTTTGTGGTTTTTGTCACTTTAATCGTTGGATCACGGGGTTCCTTTCGAATTCATGGGGATTTTGAAAATCTCTTATGTTATTTTTGGTGATTTTGCTTTTTTCGTGTGATTTTTTATGGTGTTTAATTGTGGATGGACTTGCTGGTATCTTTGCTTTGATTTCTTAGGGTTTCTGGATGAAGTTTGAGTACTTAGGTTTTCTTTTCTATATATATTTATTTCCATTTCTGTCTTTAATCTAGAGTTTTGATTGTAATCGCCTGGTGTTGACTGCAATTATTGCCAACTGAAGAGAAAGGAAAAACAAAAAATAAAGTAGAGGTGTGAGTAATGAGGGTTCGATGATGGTACCACTTTGTTTCTCCTTTAATTTTAGATGCACAAAATTTCTATGTTAAGCTCTGTGAATCTAACCGTGTGTGTTACGCTAGATGAATGTTGGAAAATAACTCCGATGAACTTGATGTAACCCTGCTTTTGTTCGATTTCCATTCTTCTATGTGAAGGTTTCTTGAATTAGAATTTGTTTTGAGCTTGTGTTTTATTTTGGAGAATAAAGTGCGTAGGTGATATATATATTTTTTTAATTCTGACCGAGTATATGACATTTTATGGCCATTGTCTTTATAGGGTTTTGGTGTTCTAGTTGGAGAGAAGAAATGCTATTGCAGAAGATATAGAATATTTTCGAAGTTCTTTCAGTTGCATCTACTTTGTATAGAAACCGAGAAGAAAAGAAAATGTTGGAGGGTCCAAAATTTACTGGAATGATAGGCCTTAACAACAATCATGACAACTATGATTTCTATCGCAAGCTTGATGAGGGTTCGAATATGTCAGTTGATAGTTATGGGAGCTTGCAGATGAGCAATGGCGGGGGCTCTGTTGCCATGTCGATGGACAGCAGTGTTGGATCTAATGGTTCGCATACTCGCATCTTGGATCACCAAGGCCTCAAGCGCGTCAAGAATTATTCTGTTGCTGCTAGTGTGAATCATGGGAAGGCTTCTCATGGGCTAAGCGATGATGCCCTAGCTCAAGCTTTGATGGATCCTCGATATCCGACCGAGGGCCTTGGGAATTACGACGAGTGGACGATTGATCTGAGGAAGCTGAACATGGGGCCTGCATTTGCTCAAGGGGCTTTTGGGAAACTCTATAGAGGCACATACAACGGTGAAGATGTTGCAATTAAGCTTCTAGAAAAGCCAGAAAATGATGCGGAAAGAGCGCAGTTGATGGAGCAGCAATTTCAACAGGAGGTGATGATGCTGGCAAGATTGAAGCATCCAAATATTGTTCGATTCATTGGCGCCTGCCGCAAGCCTATGGTCTGGTGTATTGTCACTGAATATGCTAAGGGAGGTTCGGTGCGTCAATTCTTGACAAAGCGGCAGAACCGTGCTGTTCCCTTAAAGCTGGCAGTAAAACAGGCTTTGGATGTTGCTAGAGGGATGGAATATGTTCATGGCTTAAATTTGATTCACAGAGACTTGAAATCGGACAATCTCCTGATTGCGGCCGACAAATCCATAAAAATTGCTGATTTTGGGGTAGCTCGCATTGAAGTGCAGACAGAAGGCATGACGCCAGAGACTGGCACATACCGTTGGATGGCCCCGTAAGTATTCAATTATGACTCCTTTTGTCACTTTTATCCTTCATTTAATTCTTTATACAAATTTAGTTTTGCGACAAGCGCGTAGTATTGGATGGTAGCGTAAATGTTATTATTTCATACTTTCTTGTTTTCATGCACTTTACTTATTCTATAAGTAGATATTCTGTTTCGGTTAAAGTACATGCCATCGGATTCACCCTGCTTTAATACCATTTGTCTTTTTATGCGCTTCATTTTTAGTTATTGTAAATTTGGTGACAAGTTCATTCTGTTGGATGGCCTGTTAAGTGTTTAAGGCTGATATACTTGTCGTTTTGTGTTCTTTAATATACGTATTTGATCTGTGTATCTATCTCCCTAACTAATTTTCCCGTGTATTTATTGATTCATAAACTATTTTTTTCAGGCTGTTAATTAGACTCATAGGAATGTCACCATTCTGTTTGAAAATATTCTGAGTTCAGTATCAGGCTGTAGATTTGGATTGAAGTGTAAAATTGATAAGAAGGAAAGATTTATTGCCTACGAACCAACAAGTTTTTCGATATATGTAAAACTTAGTTCGATTTGTTTTATAGTGCAATTATCATCTTTTATACTGAAATTATCAATTATTGCATTTTGTAAGTTTGTTTTATGGTAAGAAAGAGTCTCTTAGTTTTCGAAGTTCGTCTTGAAACTGAAGCTTGAAGATTTGCCTTTCCTCTTCACTTTATTTTTCTTAAAACAAGCCATGGTTTTGATATTTGATCTTTATATATATATATATATCTTAAAAAAATATGATGTCAGAACTTAGAATGTTCAGCTCAAATGTGCAGGTGTTTGTTCAGATACATTTTCGGGTACAAAAATAAATGTGTTTTCAGTGACGACGGCTTTACTTTAGTTGCTCCGGATTAAGTATATTGTCTGGAAGTAGTTGCAATTATTACCTTCAAATTCTTATTCCATAAATTTTATTGCATTTAGTAGTTACAAAAGGTTTTCGAAAGTTCAACTTCTTCTCTTCCCGAGACGTGCTTTTTTGTGTTGCTTTTATCGGGCAGTGTGGAAGGATCTTTGTCGATTTGTCCACCTTGTATTACTTCACTTAACTATTTGAAAGCCCGTTAATTTTCTTACCATAAGTCCCGGGAATTTAAACTCAGGCAAGAATTCGTATTTTAGTTATGCCGTTAGCTTTCTGCTCCTTGAAAATTACTGCTCTTTAATTTGATTCGTTTTTTATGAAATATATTACATTTCACCTTCTTTTCAACCAAATGCTCGTCAACTTTTCCTCGGTGTTACACTGTAAATATTTTTTACTGACTTACACATATACTTGCTTTGATTTTTACTGCTGTTCGAATGAAGTAAACTTGAGGGTTTGTTTGGTTTGGTTTTTGACATTTTTTGTCGACATTTTATCCATTTCTTCGATTTTAACCATATCGTTATATCCATTTGTTGCAGGGAGATGATCCAGCACCGACCCTACACCCAAAAAGTCGACGTCTACAGCTTCGGGATCGTGCTGTGGGAGCTGATCACGGGAATGCTCCCGTTCCAGAACATGACTGCCGTTCAGGCCGCGTTTGCGGTGGTCAACAAAGGCGTCCGCCCGACTATTCCTAACGACTGCCTTCCCGCCCTCAGCCAGATCATGACGCTCTGCTGGGACGGCAATCCCGACGTCAGACCGGCCTTCGGCGATGTCGTTAGAATGCTCGAAGCTGCCGAGACTGAGATCATGACCACCGTCAGAAAGGCTCGTTTCCGATGCTGCATTAGCCAGCCGATGACGACTGACTGAGGAGAAGAACTGCGGCTCGATTTTCGGGTTTGGCTCGACTCGACGCGGAAGGGATCGGATGGATTGTGTATGTATCACCCAGGCTTGATGTTGTTGAGAAAATTTGGAGAGGGAAGGTTGTTTGTTGTTGCTATGATGGTAAGAAGTTCATAACTTAACTGAATGTTTATTTTTATTTTTATTTTTATATTTTTTACTCCTTTGTTTTTATGTTTTGTGTACTGCTTTTGGTTTTTTGTTTTGTGTCTATGGATTTGAGATATATATATATATATATATACTCGATTAGTGGTAATATAGAAGATTTTATGTGTATTTATCTTTTGTTTAGAGGGGTTGTTTTCTTGATGATGTCTCGGGTTAATGTTTGTGTTTTAGATTTTTATTTTTTATTTTTAATTTAAATAATATTTTGATATAATTTTTGTGAAAGAAAATAATGTAATATATGTTTGGATAGAGATTTTTGAAATTTTGAAAAAAAATAAAAATAAAAAGATAGTATTTGATGTAATCTTTTTTAAAAATAAATTATATTTTTTTTTATCATAAAGTATTTATTTTTTTATTTTAGTTCGTTCTATAACAAAGTATGTTTTTTTTTTAAGAACTATACTGTCTACCTAACATTAGAAATACTTTTACAACTTACAATATATTACACAAATATTTACCTTTATATCACATATACTAATAAAGTTATTTTAGTCATTTTTATTTTTATCTCAATATAATATTAGTATTTCTAAAATTACGTAAAAAAAAAATATAATATTAGTATTTTTATTTTTTTTACTGGGTGACTTTTCCGTCCGACTTAATGTGCAGAGTATTAGGTTCAGCCGGGATCTATAGGGGGTTATTGGTTTTTTTACTGAGTGACTTTTCAGTCCGGCTTAGTGTACAGAGTATTACGTTCGGCCAGAATTTACCCACACTTTCGGATAGCGACCGTAGGTTTCCACGTCATAGAAAAAATAAAAAATAATAATAAATAAAAAAAAAATAAAAAAAAAATATTATATCAAAATATTATTTAAATAAAAATTTACTGAATTACATATAAAATTCCAAACGGCTCAAAACTTTATTTAAACTTCCCATATATTCTTTTTTTCCTAAAACTCTTTAAACATAAGATTACATTACTTTGAACTATAAAATATTTTTTTTACCCTTCTATTATTTACAAAATGCCAAATTTATTTAAAAAATCACAAAAACCAACATTTTATATTATTGTCCTCAATTCTAGCCAAATTTGTACAGCTGCCTCACCTTCTAACAATTCTACCCGCGGAACCGCCCACTCTTGGTGCCGTCCCTCGGTCAACTCTGGTAGCTGCCACCGTCCGTCTATGTTGCTGTTTGTCGATCAATATCAATATCTCTATTTTTCTTTTTCGTCTGTTCTATTTTAAATATTTTATAAAATTAATTAGATCTAAATACTAAATATCTCACGCTCTTATAAAGTTCGTTTAAATTGACTTAAAAATAAGCAGAAGTCAAAAGCAGAAGAAGTAGAAGTAAAAGCCAAAAATAAAAACAGTTCGATTTTGTGTTTGGATAAATCATTATAAAAGCAATTTTTTTGTAAAAAAACTGTTTAAACGTTATAGAGTTGAAAATGCTTTTAAACTGTTAAAATTATTTAAGAGGACATGCTGTTAATATAATATTTTTCTATAACACTTTTATAATTTAATTTAAATTTTATAAATTGTATTTAAAGATATTAAATTGAAGTATAAAAAATGTACTTTTAAATTTTGATTATTTACATTTTAAAATTTTAATTTTAGGATAATATATCAATTACACACAAAATTACAATATAATATTAAATAATTTGTATTTCATAATTTATTTTAAAATTTTATAAATTATATTTAGTAATTTAAGTATAATTAAAAATTTATATACTCCTATTTTAAATTCGGTATTTAAATTTTAATTTTGATCCAAATATAATATATAAGTTATTTATTTTTATATTATATTATATTATCGTATTGTATTTATTATTATTATTAAGGATAAAACAATAATTTTAAATGAAAAGTGCTTCTGCTTATTTCAGAAGCTATCCCTAATGTGCTTCTGAAAAAAAGCACTTTTCAGCTTCAAAAGTTGCTTATGCTTTTAGACAGAAGCCAATGCAAACAGGTGCAAACTGCTTTTTTTAGAAGTAGAAGCCAAAGGCTCCAGTCAGAAGCCAATCTAAACGGGGCCTTAATATTATATACTCCCTCTGTCCTTTCACAATTGACACTATTTCTATTTTTGCTGTCCCGTAACAATTGACACATTTCTATTTTTTTTAAAAATTATTAAATCAAAATATATTTAACAAATATAAATCAACTTAATTAACCACGTAATATACAACATCATAAATGACGTAGACCACTAAAAACTCCTTTATTTCTACCTCTCTTCTCATAAAAATAAATACTTTTATCTATTTTTAATGTTGGGGTGCAAACCCAAGTCCACATCGGAAGTTGCGAAGAAAATTCGACAACTTATAAGTCCCAAGTAAGCTCCACTAGCATGAGGTTTTTTGGAGGGTATTCAAAAACAAATCCGTGCGGGCTCAGCCCAAAGAGGACAATATTATACTAGTGTTAGAGTTGACCCGTCCCAATATTTAAAACTACACATCTTTTATAAAATTGATTTTTTATTTATTACATATATTTTTTAATTGCTATATAATTTTTAAATATTTAAACATATATTTTACTTTTTTTTTAATCATATATATTAAATTTATTTTAAAATTATAAATATTATTAATTATATAAAAAATAATATAATAATATCATAACTAATTATTATTAACTAATTAAATATCCTCACCTTAAATACCGTGTCTCAAAGTAAATGGTTCGATTCCAGTGGGAGTGAGGGAATATATATATATATATATATTTACTTTCAATAAAAGTTCAAAATATCTCATATCAAAATTATTATTATAATGCAATAAACAAAAAAATAAAGGAAAAACAAAAATGGGGCTTTAATTGGAGTGTTTTCATAAATCGAGCGCAAAATTGATATATGTATATAAATAAGGGTGCAATGTGTAAATTTGTCCATTCTGTAGTGCTGAAGGAGAAAGTAGAATTTGTTTGCAGAACTATTTTGCTAGTCTGCAAAAAAATTCAGTTCAATTCGGAAGGAAGAAGAAGGTCATCACTGGAGCAAGAGCTAGATCCAGTCCCTCTGTTTCAATCCCCTCGAAGCTATTCGCCATGGCGGTAATTTCTTTAAAAATTTCATGTTTCTGTTTTTGATCTCATTTTCACATTTGCCGATCGGCAGAATCAATTTCAATTTTGTACATTGATCGTCTGTTATTCGGAATTACGCGTGATTCGTTCTCTGTTTCTTTCTTAGGATTCATCGGGGACGACGCTCATGGATCTGATAACATCGGATGGTTCGTCGTCGAAGTCTACCCCAGCGTCGTCAGGTACTGCGCCGCCGCCACTTGATTCGCCGACGAGCACGGCTGCGAGTGCGGCGGCAGCTCCTGTGGCGGCGGAACGGAAGTCGAAGAAGGGTACACTGTTGCAGATCCAGAGTGATACTATCTCTGCTGCGAAGGCTGCTTTCAATCCGGTTCGAGCCAACATTATGCCACAAAAGCAAAAGAAAAGGGTATTGTTCTCTCCACGTTTATGGATTGAAGTTGCTATTGCACTTCACTTGATCTCTTCTTCTTCTTTGTGTGGTTTCTGAGTTTGTTAGAGGCAACATACTCTGGTTTTATTCATCTTTTCTTTATAGAAGTAAAATGAGGTTGAATAAACCGTAGACCTTGATGAATCAAACAGCAGGTTAGCTGCGTTTACTCATCTGATTCAATTGCATAATTAAGGTCATCTGGTATTTGTTGTTCATTGGTAGTAAATTAACAGAGATTGCTAGTTTACAATTCTATCTTGCCTTACATGACCAGACGCTACTTCCACTGAGCTTGTTAAGTCTTCACGGGCTTGTTTATGCAGATGATGAAATCTCATTGATATAGTTTCAGCGCAGTATGATTTAACAGTTCGGTTGTTCATTATTTCATTTGTTTTTCAACAGCCAGTGTCGTATGCACAACTTGCAAGGAGTATTCATGAGTTAGCAGCCACATCTGATCAAGTATCTCTCTGTTTCACATCTTTCTGTTGTCAATGCAATGATTTTCTTGCTTTGAGTGAGTTTCCTAATCAGTTCCCTTTCTATTGGTGTATGTGTACAGAAACGTTCACAGAGGCAGTTGGTGCATCATGTGTTTCCTAAACTTGCTGTGTACAACTCCGTTGATCCGTCTTTGGCCCCATCACTTTTAATGGTATTCAGCAAATTCGGTCGCTTCTAAATGTTATTTTAATTTGACACACACAGTAAAGTGTGGAAGTTAATGTTATTCATTGGGAGCAGCTTTGGTTTTACTCAATTGGTTATTATGGGGTTGAGTCAGATATTATTAGATGAAATGAGGTTCAATGACTGAATGTCTTTATACTATCACCTGTTAGCTTGAGGGATGGAATATGTAAGGTTTGTAGAAGGATGAGTATTGGTTCGTGACATGAGTTACCTCCACTATCTTAGAAGAAGAAGGGTAAAGAGATTGGCTTAGGCCAGTGTTCAAAAGGAAAAATAAATGGTAGAGATTTGAATTAAGATTGATTAGTGAATCTGTCCTTTGAAAATTCTTATTTATTTAGCTGGAGTATGCTTATGAGGATAAAATATAGTTTCAAAACCCAAAATTATGTTTATGCTATTTGGGGGTATGCATTTTTTCCAACAATTTCCAAGTTGCATATACTGGTGGTTGCCTTCCCTGACAATGACATTTGATACTCTTATAATTTCTTCTATAAACTTTAGCTTGACCAGCAATGTGAGGATAAAACTGTGTTGCGGTATGTATATTATTACTTGGCAAGAATATTAGCGGACTCCAGTTCACAAGGTGTAAGCCCTGGTGGTGGGATACCTACACCAAATTGGGATGCTTTGGCCGACATAGATGCAGTTGGAGGTGTGACAAGAGCTGATGTTGTTCCTCGAGTAGTAGAGCGGTTAACCTCTGAGGCATTGAATGAAGATCCTGCATGTAAGTGACGGGCCTTCTCACTTATATCAAATATCTCTATCCTTGCATTTTTTGTTTCTACAACACTGGTACTCATTAGGAAGCCTGAAAATTTTACTTGTAAAATCTTCATGAACTAGAGATTGGCAATTTGGCAATAACCATTTATTTTCACCTACAGAGCAACCTTTTGGACCTTATCACAATCTCACTCATTTTACTATACCATAGTTTTGGATACCTTAAATTAGTGACTGAAAAGTTTCAGTTATAGTTGGTTATTGTCCTTGCAAACTTTATTCACTTGCTTATATTGAAGTAAAATAATAGGATGTTGTTATCTTCTCCATTTCGTTGGAAGTTGTAAAGTACATGTGTAAGTATCATATGCCTAATTGTTTACCATTCCTAACTTGCCTACACCTGTTCTTGGCTATCTTATTCAAGCAGAAGCATATCTTTCAATGTGTCAATAAATTTTGTGCTGTAGACTAATTTGAAATGATTGAAGTTGTATAGCAGCTATGCCATATACTGGGCTTTTATGAATGATTTGAGGTTCATTGGTTGGGTGCGCATTGGTGAAATATTGAGTAATATGTGTTGCCGCTAATACAAGAAGATTAAATATGGTCAGATCATGGTCATCCTAACAGTTGTCTGCTAAATACCATGTGTGTGACATGGCTTCCTTCTCGACCTCCTTTTTTTAATTTTATGATTTCTACTTGTAATGGTTGCGTATCTAAAGCAAGTAAATATTGTAATCTGTTCTTCATTTAGCTTATGCATTTTCCAAGCAAGATTTTTTGTGT
This sequence comes from Andrographis paniculata, assembly GCF_009805555.1. Lineage (NCBI taxonomy): Eukaryota > Viridiplantae > Streptophyta > Magnoliopsida > Lamiales > Acanthaceae > Andrographis > Andrographis paniculata. The sequence goes on from NW_026137605.1 coordinate 909,225, forward strand.
CTCTGAAGATTATTGCTCTGTATTCCACCTGTAGTTCATGCACGGAGGCTGCAAGCATTGAAGGCTCTTACTTATGCTCCTGCTAGCAACGGAGAGCTTTTGTCAAAGCTGTATGAGATTGTGTTTGGCATTCTGGATAAGGTTTGATTACTTACTAGATGTTTTTAGTGTATTTTTGTATGGTACTTTGTTAAACAATATATCACATCTCACTATTCCCTTATGTTACATCTGTAGTTTAATAATTTTTTGTTGATTTCGTGTGTATTTTGAATATTAGTTTTTAAAATATTTGCTGCAGATGGCTTTGAATTGTACAATTATGATGACTGAGCTATGATCTAAATTATTCAAGCAAGTTAGTGAACTGTTGTGCATATTTTTTAGTGGCACAGGCTAGCTTTCATTCTTTGGTTAGATCAATATTATGTTTGATGATTATGTGTTCTTGTGCATGTCTATTTATGGGTTTAGATAAAAACAGATGTGACATCTATCTGATCAGTACATATGGTCATATGCTGACATACGATGAAGTATGGCGTTGGAACCAAATGTCTGGATCTGAACAATTGTCAAGATGGTGCTTTGGATATTTGGTTAGCCTGTTTAAGAAACTTTATGAAATACATGGGTTTTGTAGAATCACATGCTGAAAAGGCCTACAAAATTGATGGATTTTCTAAAGTGACTCTAAACATTTATGATGAGATTTGTGAGATACTCAAAAGTCTCGATTAAGGAAGCAGCTCAAACTGAAAGTAACTCATATGGAAAGAAATTGCTAGCAGAGAGTTCTAGTACATTTGAAAAATATAGACAAGTGAGTGACTTATTATTGACAGTGACAAAAAGCTAATGTGATAAGGTCTTAAGTGGAGATGTGAATATATCTCTTTCATGACGCTTTGAAGGAATTCCTTTGAGAAAAAACAGAACAGATATATTATCCAAATGGTTAGCTCATTCTATTAACTTTATGTATCAAAAGTCAAAAGTTGAGCTTCTGTTCCTTTTGTTTTTGCTACTTGGACAATGTCATTGAGCTCTTTTAACCGTGGGAGAAGATCTAAATAATCATGTATCCAAATATTAAAGCATCATTTATACTGGGATGAGATATTATATTAACCCCCGGAGCTCCTTCCTTCAACCCTAGGAGTTTGTTCCTGTATCAATGGATTAACCTTTTAAGCCTATAGAGTGAGAACAAAATGTTATATTATATGCGCTTATTTAGTAAGGCTTCTATCTTTTGTGATTTAAATTTGTTTGTCTTAGAGGGGCATTGATTTGTTTTGGATGTTGAGTAAGGAGGGAGCCATTGATCATTGTTAGGGTCCGACTAAATTGTTGTAACAAACATAAAATCATAAATCAGTTATGGTTACTTCCCCATTTATTGAAATTGTTTGTACCACTCAGTTAGGTTTTAATTCCTTCATCTAACTTGTCCTTAGACATATAAATCTCATCCAGACTTTTTGGAGATGCTATAGGGGGCTCTTCAGTCAAAGTGAGAAGTGCGGCTGTTGTTTGTGCTACTTTGAGATTCTTTTGCACTATCTTGGCGTGATAAAATAATTTCATCATTTTTTTACCCATTATTCCATAAAACTGTTAATTGGAGTCAGCTTGCTGTTATTTATACATTACCATTTTAGCATTTTTTCTTCTATAATAATTTAGTGGTATCATGCGTTTTTCATCTTCTTATCATCACCATGAAATGTACAATATCTTGATTTCTCACACAAAATGTTGAATGCCAGGTTGCAGACCCCCAAAAGAAAAAAAAGGGCATATTTGGGACGAAGGGGGGTGATAAAGAGGTAATCATATTACTATATTTTACGTTGTATATCTTATTTCTATTTTCTGAATTTTCTTGGTTATTGCAATTCACATCTTTTTTCCTTTTAAGTTGAGGTAAGCATGGAGTGTCATTTTAAATTTTCCGTGGACCAATCTCCCATTGTTTTGACATCCAACAATCATCGCACATATCTCCAAATTATTGAGTGGATGCTTCAATCTTCATCCTTCTATGTGTATTCTTGATTCAGTAGATTGCTATATTGATGAGTTATCTTTCAGATAAATTAGCTGCAAACCTGCAACGTCTCAACATCTAAGTTGAAATTGAGCCTGAACTGTTTCAATTTCTTCCACCCTATCAACAATTTTCTTTATTCATCTAAAGATCATCTACTAATATTTACTGTTTTGGAACTTTGAATATATTTATCACAATGATGAATGTTTACTAGATAATGTGATGCAGTGCCTTACTGCTGTATGCGTTCTTATGACACCGTGTCTTCTTTAAATCCCAGTTCAATTTTATTACTGTCTGTTGCATTTATTTTCTTTTTCCTTGTATTTTTTTTTGTGTTTATTGTACTTCGATTATGAATGTTGGTCTATCTTTGGTGCATATTTATATCAAATTGAAACCCATAGAGAGCTCATATACCTATACATTTTTGTATAATTTAGTTCTTTTTGGTGGCATCATGACTATGTAAGTAAGTATGCTGTTGACCTCTTTTTATGCTGATGATAACTTATCAGTCTATCATTCGGAGCAATTTGCAATATGCAGCCTTAAGTGCTTTGAGAAGACTTCCTCTAGATCCAGGAAATCCTGTATTTCTTCACCGTGCTGTACAAGGGTTAGCCACTTACCTTCTTTGATGCTTTTATTATGTGGACTTATGGACTGCGAGCATAACTAACGAAATAGTCATGTTATAACTTTCATGGTATCTGATACTGTGCTTCTCTTCAAACCTGATCAATTTAGTGATTGTCTTTGCTGTGATTATTATCTAACATTACACTGGCTTGTTATCCATTGTAAAAATATTCAACACGTAAATCTTCACTGGTATTAAATTTCTAAATAATATTTTGCAATCTAGAAATATTCACTATGGTCATTGTGTATTGATTATCACTGTCCATTTAAATGTTTTCTTAAACACTTCTCTCAAGTTGGAAGTTCCTCAGTCTCATCGTTCCTCAAACATTTTGTTATCCATTTCATAGAGGTCTTATATTTCCCTTGGATATGGTTTGTTTTGGAACTTGACAAACTGCTCAATGACTTTAGACAATGCATGACAAGATATTTCTGCTGGAAGAATCACAGAGACATATAACACCTTTCTTATTAATTATAAATGTAACTCATTAAGATAGCCAAGTCTTTTTAGGTTCAAAACGAAGAATATATTCTGGCAAGTTAATTATGGTGCTGTTATTAAATGAATCTGTTTAACATCATTGATAAAGTTGATACAAAGAAGAATATTGTATCCTTTCTGCCAATGATGACACAGTAGATAATTTATCAAGGATAACTAATGACTTGTGTCACTGTATCATTTCAAACTTCAGTCATTGTGGCATTGTGAATTCTATGTAATTCAAATTTCTATGCTCGCATAAGCCACACACACTACCATCTCTTCACTTTTAGTTGTATACATGCTTCAAAAATTAATCATTCTCCCTGTATATTGTTTGTTTCATCATGCAACTATTATATTAATATAATATTATCTATAAATGAAATATATATAAAATACAAAATCAAATCGACACATGCATTTTGATATTATCCGTTTTGTATATGACAAAAATATACCCCTCTTCATATTTTTTTTAAAAAAAAAGGTTGCCAAACATGTTTGTTTTCTGCCATGTATGTCAGTAATATGTTGGATGGAGATTCAAAGTAGTTTCCCTGTACATGCAGACTTATATAGTTTTGGATGCCAACGTGCTATCTCCTGTTGTTGCAGTGTTTCGTTCTCTGATCCAGTTGCAGTAAGGCATGCACTGGAAATTTTATCAGAATTATCCACAAAAGATCCCTATGCAGTTGCAATGGCATTAGGTAAATGTGATCAGTTTGAAGTTTAACCAATTCTTTAAAACTTACTGGTGGTGGTGGTGTTTCTTTGTAAAGTTTTTAATATTTGACAGTGCACTTATTGAACTTTCAGTAGTGTTTTAGGTAGTTCTGTGATAATTAAGTAGAGCATGCTTCAATTATTGCGAAGTTTATTTCTGCCTTTCTGTTTATCTGGGGATTCTGTAGATACTTTTATTTATGAACTGTTGTGTTGTTTCATTTCTTCTTTTTAAATTACTCTCTAAAGGTGTTCGAGAGAAATTATTAGCTAGGTCAAGATAAATGATCCAAATAGATTGCTAAAACAAAATGTCCATACCCATACACAAATAGTGTAATGGCTTTCCCTTTATTGAACTTAAAGGAAAAGAGGATTTATTTTCTCTAATTCAAAAATAATTGATTGGGGAATCAATTCTCTATTGTGAAGGCCTTCTCGTGCAGCCGTGAATCATCTGGACCATCTGAAAGGTGTAATGATGTTCCATAATCCTAATATAAATTTGTAAAAATATCATATTGAAATTACAGTTTGTACGAAAATCTATTTTATACCATATTAATTTTTAGAGGCAACTTTTTTATTGTCTTAAGAGTAAGTGGCTAATTTGCTTTCATAGTTTAAGTAGAATTAGTTCTGTTGGCATAAGATGCTCAAGAATAGAATTAATTTTAGTAGCAATACGGTACTATGTCCATGCAGTTGGTTGTCTTAGGTTGAGGTAGATTTTTTTGACATTTCTTTCTCTTGGTTTTTGATGTCTGCAGGCACACATGCGCAACCTGGTGGTACGGCCTATATTCCTTGGCTTCTCATTTCTTTATCAACTTTCCTTGAATTTCTTTAATTATTATAGAAGTTTCTATCAATCAGGCGCTCTGCAGGATGTTCTCCACTTGCACGATGTTCTTGCCAGAGTGGCACTTGCTAAATTGTGCCATGCATTGTCTAGAGCTCGAGCTTTAGATGGTACATTTTGTTTTAAATTCTAATGTTAACTTCCATTTATTGAAATTTGAGTGTGATAACAGATGCAAGTGTAATGATATCTGAATGTTTTCTGTGCAGAACGTCCTGATATCAAGTCTCACTTCAACTCTATCCTGTATCAACTTCTTTTGGACCCTAGTGAAAGAGTTTGTTTTGAGGCTATACTTTGTGTACTGGGCAAATTTGATAATTCAGAGAGGTGCATAGAACAATTATGCTGTTTGAAACTTTCACCCAACTTATATTTTGGTGGTTGATAATTGATAAGTATATGATTGATATAACCATACGTACATTATTGATTATTTACAAAACACGACCAAGTTTATATATTTTTCTCTATTGCTCTATCCAGGACTGAGGAAAGAGCAGCTGGGTGGTATCGGTTGAGTAGGGAAATGCTCAAGATTCCAGATGGGCCTTCTGCAAAGGACTCTAGTTTGGAAGATGGATCTCAATCAAAATCTACAAAAGATAAATCTTCGAAGACAAAACGTCCTCAACCACTTATCAAACTAGTCATGCGGAGGTCAGAGCTTCTTCTATATAAACATATGAGTTGATTTGTGCGCACTTTTTAGAAATCAGTTTTTATGTTCATATTGTCACAGAATGGATTTTGGATGAGCATCAATTTCTTTTTGTGTTTATTTTCAGGATGGAAAGTTCTTTTCGAAGTTTTTCACGGCCAGTATTGCATGCAGCTGCAAGGGTTGTACAGGAGATGGGAAAAAGTCGTGCAGCTGCTTTTGCATTAGGATTACAAGATATTGATGAAGGGGTTGAAGTTAATACGTTTTCCGAAAATGATGCATATGATCCAGACATAAATCCTACTGCACCATCTGAAGGTAGTTTAGTTATGACTATGTGGCCAACATAATATATCCAGCTTTTAGTTAATCTCTTTCATTTCTTTTGCTTAGATTATTCTAAGCGTAGTCTCTGATTTAAAATTCAAACCAATCTTTACTGGTTTCTGCACTTCACAGTTCGAGAAGGTTCCTAGTCTGTCTGCATGCCTGCAGTGTTGCCAATTCAAAATATTGCTTGTAACTTTTCCTTGATTAATATTACTATCTGCTTAACTTCCTTCTTAATGCTGCACTAATTATCAGGTAATTCAGTATAAAATGGTAGTGTAAAGTAAATGCTGCCATTGAATTTCTTCAAGACCTTGAAATTTTTAATCCTAATCATCCATGTATTCTAAGAAACCTTAAGTTTCTTCATCTGCAAAATAGGAGTACCTGATATATTACCAATTCCTTCTAATAAATGTTCCCCAGAATGTTAGTTGATAGAACTGCTTAGTTAAGCATAGCCAAGTTTTAGTTGCAAATTGGATTTTCTAAGGACCTTGAACTTGGTTCAACTGTAAAACACGACTTACCTAATATGTTGCCTAATTTATTATTATTATTATTTTCCAATAAATCTGCTTCACAGCAAGCTAGTTGATAAAGCTTCTTATTAAGGCAGAGTTTTTGCAAATTGGATATATAGCAGCTGAACATTGCAAGTATGACATTTTCCTAAGTATGCTAAAATCCTGGATAATCATAAATAATAATGCGCCTCAACATTCAAACTTCTTAATCATTTGTTCTTTGCCCTGGATTAGGTGCAATATACTATCAATTCAGTCATCATTCTTACAATGCTATGCAGAAAGATTTTGTTTCCAAAGCATCAACTAGTAAAATTGATCAGTACTTGTTTTTCTTTCTTAAATTGACTTTCTGTCTTAGCTATTTCATTTTATCTGTTTCAATTTTTTGCTCTAAGGTTCTCGTAAAATTTCTGCGATATCAAACGGGATGGGTCCTAAGGACACAGTTGCAAATATGCTAGCTTCACTAATGGAGGTTGTACGAACAACTGTTGCATGTGAATGTGTTTACGTGCGTGCTATGGTGATTAAAGCACTCATATGGATGCAAAGTCCATATGAATCTTTTGATGAACTAAAATCCATCATTGCATCTGAGCTCTCTGATCCATCTTGGCCGGCAACGCTGTTGAATGATATATTGCTGACGTTGCATGCTCGCTTCAAGGTACTTAGGATGTGTAAAGAGTACAATTTTTCCTATTGAATATGGTCTTTTTCCAGTTGTATGATGAATGTGGTGTAGACTAATCGTAATATTTGGACATTTATTACTGTTGAGAGCCTTGAATTAGCATGAAGACCAGTATGGAAACTGTTTGTCACTTAGCTATGTTGATTTTTTGTTGTAGATTTGCAATTTTTTGGGTGTATACATATATTCTGGAGAGTAGAATCATTTTAATGATATGGAGCCAAATTTTTAGCTGCATAGATGAAAGACCATGAAAAAAAGAGGCAATGATTTGGTGTATGTTAATATGGGAAGGAGGTACTTGAATCCAGTGGAGCAATTACTGCATGTAATTCGCATTATGCAAGACTAGAAAGATGTTATTTTTTAATAAAATTAAGTTGTGGTGCACTAGGTGGATCGAAAGAAATTCTAGACCTTGTCTTGTATTTTCATGGTTTCATGATTATTTCATTTTTTATATCTTGATTCTTCGCTCATGGGTTTTGTATGCACCTTTTATATCTTGATTCTTCGCTCATGGGTTTTGTATGCACCTTTTATATCTTGATTCTTCGCTCATGGGTTTTGTATGCACCTTTATGCTGGAGGATAAACATCACTGTTGCTTGTGGTATTCTTACCTCCCTCTTTCCTTGTTTGTTATGGTTAGGCTACCCCAGATATGGCAGTCACTCTTCTTGAAGTTGCTCGAGTATTTGCCACTAAAGTTCCTGGGAAAATTGATGCTGATGTGCTCCAACTTCTTTGGAAAGTATGCCTAGGCAATGCTATTTAATGGTTTGTAGCTGCTATCGATATGGTATAATTTTTGTTGTCTAATGCTTGTGTATTCTGTAGACTTGTTTGGTTGGAGCTGGACCAGAAGGAAAACACACAGCTCTTGAAGCTGTTACAATAGTTCTTGATTTATCACCTCCCCAACCTGGCTTAGTCACAGGGCTTACCTCTATTGATAAGGTGTCTGCATCTGATCCAAAGTCAGCACTTGCTTTGCTGAGATTAGTTCAAGCAGCAGTAAGTTATTTGATATTATAATATGTTTCTTGTTTATTAGATTGGTTAAAAGTTTCGTCAGGTGCACAGATGATATTTTTCCTTTGTGCTACTGTTTGTGTGCATTTATTTTTCTCCCCAAACACTTACAGGTTTGGTTCCTTGGAGAAAATGCAAATTATGCTGCTTCTGAATATGCTTGGGAGTCAGCAACCCCGCCGGGGACTGCATTGATGATGTTGGATGCAGACAAAATGGTTGCTGCTGCAAGCTCTCGTAATCCTACACTTGCTGGTGCTCTAACTCGACTTCAAAGGTGTGCTTTCAGTGGCAGCTGGGAGGTGTGTATTTTGTGTTCCTTACCTGAAAAAATGGTTACAGTCTTTTTGCAAGGTTCAATTATGATGATTTATGAGGCATCCTTCTTCTGGAATAATTTTGTTGTTGTAAGTTGCAATCGATTTTTTGCTCCCACCCTCTTCAAGCCACTGCAAACATGCTAAGTAGCTTTAACATTATGAAGAAAATTGTTTGCTATCAAATGATGATAAGATCTTACTATGTATACGAACCATATATATAAAAGTTTCTGATAAAATAAATAAATAAATAAATAAATAAAGGCCTCCCACGTCATTAGAGGAAGTAACTTAAGTTGAGCAAGTTATTTGAATTCTCAAGTAATATGACTGGCCATATTTCTGGTCTCTTTGAATTTTTGTGATGACTAACTTTGAACTGAAACAATAAATTTACTTTGATTGGTTAGCTGATTCCGTAATCCAGTAGGCAAAGTGATTCTTGTAGTTGGCAGTTTCTTGAAAGATCAAGTGGTATATAGGACTTCACCTGTGGTTGAGTAAATCCACTTCCTTTCCAAAAAAAATAAAAAAGAATACATGGTTGAAATATATTTGAATTCATCTGGGCTAAACTTGAACTTTATCCAACTGATTTGTTTGCTCCAGATTCGCATTGTGGCCATTCAAGCTCTTACCACTATTGCAATTAGATCTGGCGAGCCTTATAGGCTGCAGATCTATGAATTTTTGCACACTTTGGCTCAAGGTGGTGTTCAGTCACAGTTTTCTGACATGCATACAAGTAATGGCGAAGACCAGGGAGCAAGTGGCACAGGCCTTGGATCTTTAATAAGTCCTATGTTGAAAGTCCTAGATGAAATGTATAGTGCACAAGATGAACTCATAAAGTAAGCTGTTTCTTTTCTTTCTTTCTTTCTTGTTTTTTTTAAACCCCCTCCATCTCTGACTTTCTGAAAGAAAATCTAACTTCTTTTGGTTCTTAAATTTTTAGGGAGATGCGCAATCATGACAATGCCAAAAAGGAATGGACAGATGACGAACTTAAGAAGCTTTATGAAACTCATGAGAGGTTGCTAGACCTTGTCTCTCTGTTTTGCTATGTTCCTAGATCAAAGTATCTGCCTCTGGGACCAACAAGGTGCTTCCTTTTCTCCTCTTATGCTTCAACTATTTTCTGATAAGCTAATCCTTATGGCTGCATATCCGTTGCTTGTTCCTAAAATTATAACTATTATAGGCACCCTACAAAGATTTTTAAGAAAATATTTATAATGCTAGTTAAACATGTTACCTTTCTGTTAGATATACATTACAATGACCTCTTATTTAGAGTTGAAACACAGATTCCACAATAGTAGATCACTAGAATTACATCACTTAGATATCTTTCTCTTAGGGATTGGACAGCTTTCATTGGTTATTTCCATGTTCATACCCTTTCAAATCTAATTTGATTTCCAATCTCTGTTTCAAGTTGAATGTGAATAATTATTGGAAGGATGAACATGGAGTTCAGACCTTTTCTGATATATTCAAACTAATTAGCAAGTACTTTATAGATTGTAGAAGATTGTACACTAGCTATTTTAGGTCATGCTAGCTACTTTTGTGAAGGATAAGGGGCCTTTTTTCAATTGTGATTGACACCCTTTTATAAACATGTTTCATGTTTAAGGATTTGTAACATGAGTTCCTCTTACATGTGAGGACATGGGGGATTTGATATCAAATGCTACACTTTTCACACAGCTTATGCTTATGCCTCTGTACATGGTGGTCATTCAACATAGTCTCTCTTCTCGTTGATTGTTTTTGTAACTTTTGGTCTCTATAAATGTTACTACAAAATGCTCAATTTGGAGAAAAATTCCAATCTGACTATGTTCTGTTTGGTTATGACATTGGAACAGTGCAAAACTGATTGACATCTATCGCACTCGACATAATATAAGTGCATCAACAGGCCTCAGTGATCCTGCTGTTGCCACAGGCATTTCTGATCTTATTTATGAAACATCCAAGCCAAAGATTCCTGACTTCATCTATGAAGCTACCAAGAAAAAGTCTAATGAGCCAGAACCACTTGATGATGACCTTGTTAATTTTTGGGCAGCAAACCTTGGTGATGATGGTGCGCCTGCCATGAACAGGGTAAGAGTCTACCAGTCTCTTAAAATATAACAAATGGAATTGAGTTAAATCTATTCAGACAGTTCAATATTAATACATGAAGCATGCTCTGCATGTTTAAAATTATGGAATGACTAATTCAGAAAGTAGATTATCCAATTGGGAGGTTATATGCGCTACATCATGGAAGCCTGACGTGTTGAGTCTGTTTCCAATTAGAGCTTAGCATACTAATCACTTGGGTAGGGAGTAGGAATTTGCACCAAGCCTGGATTCGAGTGCTATGGATTTGGATCCAGAAATCCAGTGGAAACAGAAGCCATTATTTTTTTACTAGTCATTTATGCTTATAATATATTTATATTCTACAGATATTTGGATATCTATTACTAAATTAGAATATTATTTAGTTTCTGAATATATTTTATATAATTATAAGGCTGTGGTGTTATTATATATTCATGCAACTCTTTCTTAATAATTTGGTTGATATCTTACAGCAGATTTTTCATCTCTTAACTGTAACCATTGTAACTCAGTTAAGTCAGGACTGAGAGGTTAAGTCAGTATCTCAGTTATACTATGGGGTGGGGTGGGTTTGGCTGTTTGACAGACTTACATTGTCTGTCATTTCCACTGAAGAGCAGCACTCTGCTGCTTATTGGAGGTTTTTCATGTTTCTTCAGTGTACAACTAAGTTTGCATATGCAATTGCCAATCTATGTTATTCACTAAGATCATGTCACATGAAATTTTAATGTGTCGAGGAAGTGGTTATGTCATTCTATATATTTTTAAGTTCTTTCACATACCTTCAGATGCCCAAACTATATTCGTTTAAATAGAAGTTTGCATGGAAATTGTTGAGTGTAGGGATGGATTCTGACGGCATTCTCATGAAAACAAAGTAGTAGGGATTTGTTTGTTAGCCATGCTCTCTGCCCTTTATTTGAAGATCTCATATTTATTCTGTATGTTAGGTCAATGAATTTCTAGCTGGCGCTGGTACTGATGCTCCTGATGTTGAGGAAGAGAATGTTATTTCTAGACCTTCAATGAGTTACGATGATATGTGGGCTAAGACTCTCCTGGAAACTACAGAAATGGAGGTTAGGTTTCCTGCTATGCTGTACAGCATTGGTCTCTTAAGTCTCTGTGAATGGACACCCTGTTATTGAATATAACAATTTTTTGCAGGAATATGATGCCAGATCATCTGGCTCCTCATCCCCAGACTCAACTGGATCTGTCGAGACATCGATATCCTCTCATTTTGGAGGAATGAACTATCCATCGTTATTTGGTTCAAAACCTTCTGGATCCTCTCAGTTCAAGGTATGGGAAATCTCGGAAAGAAAACTCATCATAAAAACCAACCATTTTAAACAAGGACGAACTGACTCGTTATTTAATTTTTCAGATTGTTAGCTTTAATGGTTTAAATTCCGTCGAGAGTATATGAAGAAATGTGATATATAAATAAACGTTCTAATACAAATCCCAAAATTATAGATCTGCAAAAAATATGTCCTTCCTTTTCAATAAAAAAGCATATAATTTATTTTATTGGTAAAGAAATCGTATATTTTCTCATGTGACCTTCTAAGGGTTGTTAGTTGAAATGCATCAAAGAAACTCTAGATATCTTTTGTCGTTTGTCTTTTGAGCTACTGTTGAAAAGATAGATTGCACTTTCTCTAAAGGTTACTACACTCAAAACAGTTCCTCGTCTACCCGCTGAAACGTTGACTCAATTAAATATCAGCTGCACGATATATGACACTTTTGAGTTGCCAATGCAGGACAAATCCAGTGGAAGCCGATATAGTGGATATGGATACGAAGCTCCTGCATCCCCGGTTGTCCCCAGAACCCATTTCTTCCACGTTTAATGATACAAAGATAAGAAAGTCTTATCTGTGGTTTTTCTGCAGATAACCGAAGAACCTCCTCCATATTCATCTCCTGATCACAGAAGATTCGAGTCATTTGAGAATCCCTTAGCCGATGAAGGGCGACCTTCTAGTGGTAACCCACAGTTCGGGACAGCACTTTACGACTTCACTGCTGGTGGAGACGACGAGGTGAGTTCAATTTACATCCCTTTTGGCTCAATCGCACCGTACTAAACCATACCAATTCGTTTTTGTTTATATGTTTTGCAGCTTAATCTTACAGCCGGCGAAGACGTTGAGATTGAAGATGAAGTAGATGGTTGGTACTACGTAAGTACTATCACAAACTTTCAGGCTTCATGAATTATATTGGTTTGTTTGGTTTTGATTTGAGTTTGAGTCCTTTTTTTTTTTTCTAATTTGAATTTTAGTTTAAATAGTATTTTGATGTGATGTCTTATAAGAGTAAATAATGTATTTTTATTAGGAACACTAAAAAGCTGTAAAATTGGTTTGAAATCATAACCAAACACACTCTAAGTTTCCTACAAATAATGATTTCCAACTCCTATCTTCTATATTCAATTCGTCATTCAAATGTGTGTTCAAACTTTTTAGCACATGTTTAAATATGAATGTGTACTTTTTATTCTTTTTTATAGTTAAAAAAAAAAAAGAATAGTGTGGTTTTTACTAATAAAAAGAAATGAAAATATTTTTTTAAATGAAGATAGATATTTGGATGAGAAGTTTGTCCATTGATGCATTTTTGATCTTAGTAACATGTTTGGTTCCTCAGGTGAAGAAGAAACGCCCCGGGAGGGATGGGAAAATGGCTGGGCTGGTACCGGTGCTGTATGTCAGCCAGTCGTGAAGTTCATTTCCGAATTCTGATTCATCGGACCGAGGTATGGCTGGCTAACACATACTGTCCTTTTATTGTTGTTATATTTTAATATGTAATCGGGTCGGGATACTTCATATTCGAGTTTTTAGCTAGTTTTGAAGATGCGGGTGTTTTTGTAGCGATGAGTTTTTTGGATGCATATATATATATTATTATTATTATTATTGTTTAGTGTATGTATATCATCTTCTACTACAAATTGGTTGTTTCTGCTTACTGATTGATTGGTTGATGATATGATTGTATGCATATTTTTCATTTCAACTAGTGTATGTCAACTGCTTTCCACAATTTACATTGCAGATTTTTGTGTTATACACGAGTGAGTTTTTTCTCTTTTCTTTTTCAATGGAAAATGGTACGTTCTTTTGGAGCTTGATTTATTTTTTTGTTCGAATAAGTAAATCATGACAGATATATAATAAAAAAAATTAAAATATGTTTTTTTTGTTCAACATTAATGTTTGTATATTCAGTTCATATATATATATGGCTGATTCAATGTGTTAAAATATAAATTTATATAGTGACAGTGAATTTTTAGGTTCAAAGGCAATTAAGTCTTGTAAGTGAAGATCCAAAAATAGAAAATATAGTTTCTGTAACATGACAGAGAGTATATTAAAATATGAAGTATCAAGCCATGTGCATTAACTTTGTGTTTTCCTTTTCTTTTCTTGATTATCTAAAACGAACAATTTAATTTTACAAAGACATGTAGTATTTATTATTTTTGGGTTATGTACAAACAATACATTGTTTCTAAAACTAGCATTGAATTGAAGAATCTGTCACAAAAAAACTCATTGATTTAGTTAAAAAGAAGGAAGCATAATAGACAATCAAATTTTACACTCCAAATATAATTCAATGTCCATGGCACGAAAACAATAATATGATCCAGCAATGTACCAACGTCGTACCCAAAACCCAATTCAATTAAATTCATTTCTCAATATATATATATATATATAGCAAGATCTCGATACCCGACATGACGAGACGGGCCCGAAGTTAGATTGAAACAAGAAAGATCGAAGATGACTTAAAAACAGAAACCATACGACGCAAAAAGCTCCTACTGACCTTCGTCCATTGTGTCACCGCCATGAGATGAAGTTTGAGCTTTCAAGTCTTTGTTGCTTTCCTCTGCTTTTCTTTTCGCAACAGAATCTTCGAGCGCCTCCAGAAATGACAGAACTGTTAACTTGTCTGAAACGAGTATGAAATCGGATGTCAATTCGAGGACCAACAGGTAATTTTTATTTTATTTTTCGAGAGTTTCTGGTTACATACATTTAGTGGGATCAATCTCGAACTGAGTCAGATCAACTTGCCCGGTACGCAGGACCTATAACACAAATACAAATCAGTTAAAATTGTCGCCAAAAGCCTAAGAAGATAAAAAAAAAAAAAAAAGGGAAAAATGGAGCCTCACATAAGTAAACGAATCTAATTGCTGGCGGAACGGGGGGCTTTGTAGCAATTCTAATACCTCGTCGGGAGTCCATTCACCCTGAAATCACGGCAAGCTTAAGAACATAGTGAATGTAAAAAAATTTGGATAGCGAAATGATTCACAGATGCGATATATTGCTTACCTCAGGCAAATACGACAACAATTGTGAATCTAACGGTATTTCATAAATAAGCGGCCGCATTAACTCTGGCTTCAATATGTCACCTAATCCCAAAGCTGGAAAACCGAGAAGTGATAATAATTTTTACCGATATAAAATACATTCATGGAAAAAACACCAAACAATAGTAGCATAGTTGCAACGTAACATATGAATTGAACCAAAGGGAAATTTGGGTTTCTAGTGAAGCAAAGTACCGTTAATTTAAGCATCAAAACAGTCAATATCCGATTTTTCAAATGCAAACGACACATCGA
The DNA here is from genome assembly GCF_009805555.1 of Andrographis paniculata. Lineage (NCBI taxonomy): Eukaryota > Viridiplantae > Streptophyta > Magnoliopsida > Lamiales > Acanthaceae > Andrographis > Andrographis paniculata. The sequence goes on from NW_026137605.1 coordinate 924,373, forward strand.
TTAAGGAAATTTTACTCGGTGCAAAGATACCATTTCTTGATAAAATGGATACTTGAAAATAGGTAAGATATGGAACATACTGTTTATCTAGCTCGACAATTTTTAAAGAGATATAAACACACACACGCATATATATACATAAATTCCACAGAACACGCATATATATATATATAAACCGTTAAAAAGAACAATTCTTGAATAAGATTAGAAAGCATCGTATCGAGGAAATACAATACCTGCATCCGGATCTTCTGCTTGAACTGCATCAGAAAGCAATATTTATCACTTTCTGTAATCTAGAAAGATCCGAGCAGAGGCAACATGTAGTCATGCTAAGAATCAAAGAATACCTGCAGATCCTATGTTGTTAAGTATTCTCTGGAGATCTTCCAGCTTTACGGGTCCAGCAGAAGTTACGTCACTAGTTACTTCTGCACCTAAGCTTGGTCCAACCAAATTCCCAGCCCTTCGAAGGAGGAACAACGGCATTGAAAAATCGTTACAAAATAGTACAGTGGATTACAATATTGAAATAATAGGGAAGAAAAATAAAACAAAAAAAGCTTTCTTGGCAGGTTTTTCCGCATATCAAATTTACCGAGATGAGACATCGTCCTCAACCATTTCTTCTAAGCCTTGAATGGGAGCCGAAGCATCCGGTTCATCGTCTTCACCAGGTAGCTCTGTTTAACATTAAAATGAAAAGTAAATGCCAGTTTATGGATAGATGTAGGATTAAACCAACAGTCGAACTTATGTGTACACGGTCCATACCTAGAGGTTGATTCAGGTAATAGTTAACAGAGTCGCAAAGTTGGGAATCATTCTCAGATTTTGGCTCCTAAAACCAATCCAAGAAACAAAGACATATTAAATTTTGACGAAATCTTTAATACTAAAAATGCTCGGGAAACCAACTCATAATTTAACCTGCATCCAAAAGAAGAACTTCCGAGCATCTGCATGGAACTTCAGGATGTATACCCTTCCCGAAGATTGATTAACCTGAAGACAGAATAAAACTAGCATTAAATGTGATCTTTGATAACTTATTTGCAGAAAAATCAATGAAACCGAGAAGTACCTTTTCAAACACAGCTTCATCTGGAAAAACAATTTGGTCCTATGTTCGCATTGTGTAAAGGAATAATAACCAACAGTCGATCAAAAATGGAACAGAAAAATGGATATAATAAGAAAGAGATCGGCATCAAATGCGGATCCTCATCCTAACAACAGAAAACAAGGATACGACTTCAACAACATTTGTAGATCTATCAAGCCATTGAAAATGGACGAGCCCTTCTTCCCCCTGTTAAAGATTACAGGAGATGGTTGAAATTAAGATGAGAAATCCCACATATAAATTCATTAAATTTCGAAACTCTACAATCGAGAATGAAACAACCTTCCTACTTTCAGGAACAAATGTAAAATCTGGAGGAATAGAACACGGCAAGAAATGTAATTTCTTTTTAAATCATACCCTTCCCATACGAACAAGTCCTTTACGAGAATCGGGGAGTACTCGAGTCCCATCCATCAGCATTTTTCCAGCTCGAAATTCCAGTAGAACCTCCTGTCCAAGGGAATTCATTCACAAAAAATGAAAATCAGTTAAAACAGAAATCTAAATAGGAATCTTTTTTGTTTTCAAGATAATTCACAACAGTGCACTACCAAACGAACATTATCCAACCGAAAAGGTAAGTCATTTATCTCAACTAGAAAAAAAGCCTCCACAGATTCCAAACTTCCACAACACAATAAAATCTTCAATGGCATCTCAACCCCCTTCGACAAGCCATCCATGATTACCACAATCAAACAAATTCAACCATTGCTGAAAACTGAATAACAATCAATCAAAATAAGCAATTTATACTAAGAACAAGACGAAAAATCGACTCAGTGCAGTCTATTCAAAATTCAATTGAATCACATATCTTCCCTAACTAACGACAATACACAACACTAACATCAACATCAACATTAACTCAGTGCACAAAAATGGCGTCTCAATCACTAAAATCATCGCTCATATAACACAACTACCAATTTGGCATCTCATAAACCTTAGCAGACTGTAATAATCAACCAGTTTTCCGAAACCATTGAAGCTATTAAAAATTGAAACGATTCGAAAGCATTTCTAACAAACCTGAATACTAGTAAAGGCGTCAGTCGCTGAAGAACCCATGGCCACAAGCTTCTCTATCAGCCTATAACAATCCTCTTCCCAAAATCACTGCCTAGGAAAAGAATTAAATCAAAAAACTTACAAAAAAGGGGATTGCAATTAGAAAACCTAGACAGCACATGAAGCAAAAATCAGCAAAAAAATCACATTTAATTTCTTGTATAACCATAAATTAACAATCATTCCCTCCCCCGCAGCCGAACCACCGCCGAAATTCCTCGAAGGTACAACGACGATTACAAATTTACAATCAAAAGGTTCGAAACAACTGCGTTTCGGAGAGTGTAAAGAAGGTAATATAAGATTCGTAAACCCTCGGTCGCAGTTAACGAAGGGATTAAGGCGGAGTGATACGTATAGATTTGTAACACAAAAGATAATCATGGATTCACCTACCCCGCGTTTTGATGGATGTATGTATGTATGTATTGATATGTGCAGCAGCCCAGAGAGAGGGAGAGAGAGAGAGAGAGAGGAGAGAGATTTAACCAAGATTTTGAGAAGACGTTGACGTAAATGGGTCGGGTCGGGTTGGGTAGGAACATCAATCTGGGCCTTGCTTTGTTACTGTGAATCACGATCTGTTGGCTTTTATTTTGGATAATCATGATACGTTTTTTTTATTATTATTATTATATAATTTCAAACTATCTATTTTTTTATATAGTAGATATATATATATATAATTATTGCCCCCATGTTAATTTTTTTACCATTAAAAAAATATTAATTTATTTTTTAAAAAAATTATATTTGATCAAATGAGTATAATTATATATTTTCTTCGTCTATTTTCTAATATTTTAAATTTTTTAAGTAATTAGATTTTTTTTTTGTAAATTGACCAAATAAGCCTTATTTTACGTATAGATATAAAATAAATAAATAAAGTAAAAGTAAAAATATAAATTTTACTTAGACAATCATAAATTAAACAGAGTATTATAATAAATAGAGTGAGTATTTTATTTTAAAATAATAAAAATAATAAATTAAAGAGTGAAATATTATTTAGAATTTGTGTTTTTTATAGATTTGAAAAAATTTTGATTTGAGTTTGATATTAAAATAATATATTATGAAATATTTTATAAAAAAAATATATATATTTTTTCTTTTTAACACACCTATAGTGCAAATTATAAAAACATATTTTAGGGGTAAAAAAACACACCCTTAATTAACCTAATATGAGGCGTCTCGGAACTATGACTTCACATCATTTTTGTTTTTATTTTTTATTTTTTTTATTTTCTATATTTCAACAATAAAAAGAATTTCATATCAAAATATTAGAGATAAATTTCTTTTGTAAAATTGTTTAAAAAATTAGATTTTTACACAAATATATGAAATTATATATATAATATAAAAATAATTGATAAACATAATCAAGTTATTAATTTTTGTAAAAGAATAAAAAATATATATTTCATAAAAATAATAATAATAATAGTATGAGATAAATAGATCGAAGTATAATAATACTGTGAAGCAGAAGTAGCGACTTTAGTTCTTCCCTTTAACGTTTCTTCCTTTGGGAAAAGGGAAGCCTTACCCTCGGCGGAATCACTCTCCTCCGGTCACCGCCGGATGCAGCAGCTACGGCGAGAGAAAAGCTGGCAATTATGAAAGAATTGGTGCAACTCTGGGACGAAATTGAACGTGCGGAAAGGTAAGCCCTCTGTGTTTACCTATTTCCCTTTTTTTCAAGGTTTCTGCGATTCTCTTTTATTGCGGCAATTTTTTGTTGTTCACAGTTCGTCTGGCTATGTGTGTGGTATCGCAGTTGTCTCGTTTGCTGCCTGTTTGATGAAGCGGCATCTTTGGCATCGTCTATTCTCAGACGGTTGATTGAGAATCGTAATCCTAGCGACGGAGGACTCGAAGTTTTGGAGGATTACGAAAATGAGTGGAGTGACATGGTGGAATCGGCAGGCATGGTTTTGGTGCAATCCATGAAGCAATTGCGAAGGTAAAGAGGATAGTTGCTTGAATTATTTGTGTGTGTTGCATTCTGCAGTGTAATATTGCTTTATTGAATTGTTTCACTTTTTGTTATTGATTTTTTCCTCTTTTCTGTAACTGCAGGACTTCAGAGATAGTGAAGGATCTGAAACTGTTATTTGGTTCACTTTCTGCCATTCCTGTTCAGGTTTTCCTTTCTGGGTAATTGATGCTTTTGTTCTTATTGTGGGGAGATTGAACTCCTTGTTATATGCTTTTTGTTATATATGCTACCACTGCTCTGTAATTCTGCATTTACATAATACCGGCGCAGCTGCGTGCAACGGCAGATTGAAGGGCTTTTAAATTGAATTATATATTACTAGTAGGTTTGGATAATTAGATTTTGCAATATAATATTATGTTCAATTATTTTGACAAATGTAGATTTTATACTATTATATTACTGTATACTACAGCTACTTCTAGCTATAGAAACGAAATGAACATTGTGCAATATGATGATTATACAATGGAGAAAATAAATGAAAATGACGAAAAAGAAGAATAATAAGAGTATTCATACAAAAGTAGTAGTGAAATGGTGAAAATGAGAAAGAAAGCTATTTATAGATTTTGAACTTATGCTTATAATTATCTAGGAATTATGATTATATCTTTTTTGCAATTGTTTAATTATAATTATGAAACTAATCTATAGATTTTTTTTCTGTATGTATAATAATTTTGATATGCATATTCTTAAACTTTTAAATAGCGGTCATCCCACTATAGCATTTTAGAGATTGACCGCTATCTAATGCTATCCGAGATCAACAACTATGTTTAGGATGCTGCAACTTGTTTTTGTAAATCTATTATTAATGTGAATAATGTCCCAGTGATTAATACATATTCAAAATTGTTGCATGTCAAGATATGAATGGTTAATATGTGCTTTGCTTTATAGGATTTGCTTCCAAATGTCGGAGAGCCCATCGACTTCTGTTCAGAGTTCTCTTGAGGAATTCTTGAACGGTTGGAAATATGTGGATGGTCAATATTATCCTATTTTGGATGCCGAAGCTAGTGGATCTGACAGTGAAGGATCTTCCTTTAGGTCTTCTATAGGAGTCGATGAGTATCTAGAAGTGGTTGAGCTCCACGTTATAAAGCTTCTTGCTATGACCTTAAAAGACACGGATCATGCTATTTCATGGGTAGAAAAAACTCTGCTGCCAATGGAGAAACGTCAGGTGTGATGATGGCTATTTTTTCTTAGTTTCCTTTACATTGTATTTGTTTGAAGCAACTGTTGTAATTAAGAATACTTATATGCTCTTGTGGAGCTATCATCTTTTCACGGGAAGGAAAAGTTGGCAATTGGTAGATATTTTTGAAAATCTATAGAAAGTTAAACTGGGACATGATATTATTACGTGACCTTAGTTCCATAATGTTATATACACATCTTCACATATGACAATGCAATTTCTGTACTCTATTCTTTTTTGACAAATAGGCTAGCAGTCGTTGCCGTTTTTCCAAAATCTTCTTGTAACCTTTACTCTAATTAGTATACGAGTTCTTGGAACATGTGGGATGTTCGGTTTCATACTCAATGACCATGTTGTTGAAGTGATGTTTGAAACCGAATATTCTATTTTTTCTTAATATTACTTGAATTCATTTTTTCTGGTTTGCTATGATAATTGTGTCTGATAAATAGGGCATGTTTGTATTAGTTTCAATACTAATTAGTACAATCGATACTTCATTTCTAACATGGTGTCATAGCTCTGGTGGTTTTCCTCCTAATCTAAAAGTCCTAATGTTGCTACTTACTTCATTTTCTCCTGTGACTTCTCTCTTTATATCAATTATTTGAATGGCTATCTTTCTTCTATTTCAATGGGAAATTTGTTCGTTTATTTCTTTTGCATGTAAATTTGCCTGTTTCATAATTTCTCAAATAGTAAAATACCATGGTGCATCCTGATTGGTTGAATATGCATAAGTTCTACACGTTATGTTAGTGAAAGCTCTGATTCATTCTACTCGTTTCCTCAGGAACTTTTGAGACGACTGCAATCAATGAATACCTCTAAAGTCACCAGTTCATCTCAAACATCTAGGCTATCTCAGCAGGCAAATGGATCCAAATCCAATATCTCACAGCTGTATAATGGGCAGCACGGAAATATCGAATCTAAACACATTTCTCCCAGACAAAAAACAGCGAAAGAAGAGATACTACAAATGTCTCAACAGAGGCTACCATACTTACAGTGGTTTCCTACCTTCAGTTTCAAGATTGGCAACACACACATAGCTGTGCCTAATCGGAAGCTGTTACTGGTGTCTTTTCTTTTGCTCGTATATTATTCCTCCCGGAAGAAGCATGCTGCATTGAAAAGGTAAGATCTTTAATGCTTAATGGAAATATGATGTCAATGATGATTTTCAAACTTGCATGTTCCTCTACTTATTGATAGGTTTTTAATTTCGTCAAGGACATGTTTTCCGTCTTCTTTTTAAGGGGCCTTAATCATAGTACATCACTTATTATTGAAAGCATTCATTCCACCTTTGTTCTTCGACGTAATAAGGGCACAGCTCTTAACATCTAGATTAATTTCAGCCGCCATTCTACTTTATACAGTTTTAAACTTTTGCATGCGTCGTTTTTGTTAGTCTAGACAATTTGAATCTGTTAAAGCTCTAGAAGAAAATCCACAAAACGTGATCTTGTAAAAGAATTATAGAATTATCCCGTTATATTTCATTTGCATTAATATCATTTACCCATCATGAGAGCTTCAATTTCAATGCATCGGGTTTTTGTGTTCTTACTAGCTTATATATATACATATTCTCTCCCCGATGCCAGGTTTCTTGTGGAGACTGCTATGTCGTGGAAAAGGGGTTTAGTGGATTTATGGCAGCTTGCATTCTCGTACCAGGTGAACCCGTTAGCTGCTGTTCAGTCTCTCCCGACTCCCCCTCACGGAAACCGCTGATGCTATGGTACGTACAAATCAATGTATGTATACCTTATCTCAATTCTTTACTATATGACGCCGTTTGGTTTGGTTTGGTTTGGTTTGGTTATGTTTAGAGTTGTGGTTTTCACAAAATGACTTGTGTTTGTGTCACCAAGATTATTGTTGCTTTCGTTGGGTAACACCCCGCCCTTGTAGTATAGTAACTTGTTATATATCATCAATATCGGGATTGAACCTTGACCATTTCGACGGCGTGCTTTAAACCTTCTCCGTTCATAAGTATTGAGTATGTTGTACTCACATATATGTCGTGAGGACCGGGACGGAGGGAGTATATAATTTTGTAGTGCCATGTGTTACGATTTACCTTGTGTATATTTTTCTTCATAACGTCGAAACCTATTGTATTTTCGCCCGAATCTAATAATCTGTAAAATAAGCCAACAAAATAAGTTATAGTAGATGAACTATGTGCAATAGGCCAGATCAAGTTAAGTGTTCACTGAGTTCACCCATATCTTACTGGATTTGCTTGTGTGTACTTTGAACTATTGCATTAAATGTTAGTTAGTAAAATGTTAATAAATTAATCAATAGGGAACTGTTTTTTAAACTTAAATAAAAAGAAAGCCTAATAGTTGTGATTTTTTAAATTTTAAAATTTAAATAGTAATATTTTGAATTAAAAAAACAAATATGTAATATAATATTTGTGGATAAATTTCTTTTATAAATAAAAAAACATTTCAACATTTTTCCAAAACGCATGTAAACAAATCTTTTTAATTAAGGAAGGTGTCAAATTTACCGTACGGATGGCCGACCGCGTACTTCTACCACGCAGAAAATAACGGGCAGGAAACCAATCAACAAAAACCCCTTCTCTCACCAAAAACGGAAGCTCCCGATCAATCTAGACCGTCCAAATCTAGCATCTACGGAGCAGATTGATCAAGGAGCAGAGATCCCGGAACTCACTAACATTGTACAACCCCGAGTTCCCGCCTCAAGCTCTTACCGCCTCTCCCAAATCTCCTCCAAACGCCATTGTTAGAAATGCTCCTTTTCTTCCATGCTCACGCCCTTCCCTTACCCTCTGCCCCAATTCTCACCCCCAGCTCCGCCTCCTCCGCCGCCGGGCGGCCGCTCCCCGCCACCCTCAAGGCGCCGCCCAGCCACGAAGATGCTTCGGAACAAATCATTCCTCGTTGTATACCTCCTGCTCCTCATCTTCCTCCACGTCGTCGTCTCGGCCGACGAATCGGAATCCCTAATTCTCCTCAGATTCAGAAATTCGCTCTCCAACGCCGCCGCCTTGGCCGATTGGGACGCCTCCCGCCCCCCCTGCGGGAATCCGGCGTGGACGGGGGTGCTCTGCGACGGAGGTAGGGTTTGGGGGCTCAAGCTCGAGAATATGGGGCTCGGAGGCGCAATCGACGTCGAAACCCTAACTCAACTGCCGAATCTACGATTTATCAGCTTTTTGCACAACAATTTGGCCGGGAACCTCCCCAATTTCTCCAAATTGGGGTCGCTCAAGGCTGTCTATCTCTCGCACAATAAGTTTTCCGGCGAAATTGGGGATCAGACGTTCGCCGGTATGGCGTCGCTGAAGAAACTCCACCTGGCTGATAATCAATTGACTGGTACGATTCCGGCGACCCTCGCCGCGTTGCCGAGACTCATCGAGCTCGTCCTCGACCGGAATCAGCTCGAAGGAGGATTACCAGACTTTCCTCCCAACCGATTGCAGGTCTTCAACGTTTCGCACAATAAACTCTCCGGCAAAATCCCCGCCGGACTCGACCTCTTCGACGTTTCCTTGTTTTCCGGTGACTCTCTCTCTCTATCTCTCTCTCTATCTCTCTCTCTCTATATATATATATATATATATATATGTAACTGCTGTTGATCTTACTCTGCTTTTATCGCCATGTTAGAAAACAGAGAGCTATGTGGCGGACCTATGAATCCCTGCACCACTCCGAACCAAACTCCGAGCCAAGGCTCGAAGCTAACCGGCGGAACCCTAATTATCATTATCGTTGCGGCGGTTGTAGCCTTGGTGGCTTTGATTTTGCTTGCAATGGTAATTATCTTCCTTCTCCGACGCCTGAAAGATCTCCGGCAACCAAATCAGGTCGTCGCCGCCGCCGGCAAGCCTGCGGATGTCGAACAAGGCCAGACTAGGGCGGCAGCGCCATTGCCGACCTCACCGGAAACCGCCACCAAGCAGAATGTCAAACTAACCTTCCTCCAACAAGGCCGCGGCGGCGTCACCAGAAAGTTCGACATGCCGGACTTGCTCAAGGCGTCGGCTGAGCACCTTGGCAATGGAGTCCTCGGGAACTCGTATAAGGCGGCGGTCGGCGACGATGTTGTGGTGGTGAAGCGGTACAAGCGGATGAAGAGCGCGAGCCGGGAGGAGTTCGTCGAGCACATGCACCGGCTCGGCCGGCTGCGCCACGAGAACCTCCTCCCGATTGTCGCGTTCTACTACAAGAAAGACGAGAAGCTTCTCGTCACCGATTACGCCGCGAATTCCAGCCTGGCGGCGAAGATCTACGGCGACCGGAGATCGCGCGCGCTCGATTGGCCGACGCGGCTGTCGATCGTCAAAGGCGTTGCGCACGGGCTGCAGTACCTCCACGCCGAGCTGCCGTGCCTGACGCCGCCGCACGGCCACCTCAAATCGTCGAACGTCGTCCTCGACAGGGACTACAACCCGCTCCTGACGGACTACGGGCTGATCCCCGTCGTCCGTCGCGACTTTGCACAGCAACACATGGTAGCGTACAAGTCGCCGGAGTTCACCCACCACCGGAAATTAACGAAAAAAACCGACGTGTGGAGCTTCGGGATCCTGATTCTGGAAATTCTCACGGGGAAGCCGCCGGGGGGCGGCGTCGACAATCTCGACCTGGTGAAGTGGGTCAAGCTAATCGTGCAGAACAACAACGAAGCCTACAGCGGCGGCGCAGAGATGGTGTTCGACCGGAACATGGCGGGGGTGAGCCATTCGCAGGGCGAAATGTCGAAGCTGTTGAAAATTGGGCTCGAATGCTCATCGGAGGATCCCGACGCCCGGCCGGAGATCGACCGGGTGGCGGAGATGCTCGACGATGTTAAGGAACGGGAAATCGACGACGAGTTTTATTCAACGTGTTCCGACGCCGATGTGCGCTCTTCGAGAGGATTATCTGATGATTTCAAGACAATCAATTTTTAGATCATACATATGATTGATTCATGAAATTCATCGACAAGGGTGAATGAATGAATCAAGCATATAATAAATACTCTATATATACTATATTTGTTGTCTCTACAAAATTACACCTTGGGACGAAACCTAAATCACCATTACATTACACAATCTTTGGTAAAAATCACACCTTGGGAAGAAACCTAAATCACCATTACATTACACAATCTTTGGTAAAAATCAAGGTTGGTTGGTTGGTTGGTTGGTTGGTTGGTTTGTAATGAAAATAAACACAGCAGAAGAGCAGATCTGTGGAAGGAAGAAGAAGAAGAAGAAGAAGAAGAAGAAGAAGAAAGACAGAGACATTAATTCATTGATTCATTCATACCCTTTACATAAGCTAAACTAACAACCAAACAAGTATTATCCATCTACCTTCTCTCTCAAAAGGGTTTGCCTAACAATCCCTGCAAAGAATTAACCTTTTTTTCTGCCGAACCGAATTTACGAGTAGTTCGTTCTAAGGAAGACGTTCCTACCGACGAGTCTAATTCAGGCCGTTGTCGGAGCTGCTGCACGCCTGATTCAGAAGAACGTTGTTTCCGAAATCTCCATCTAAGCTCATTTGCTGGACCTCTTGCGGCGAGAGGATTTTGATGCATCGGACGCAGTTCACGAACTCCCTGAAACGAAGGACGCAGCCAATTAGTAACCATACATGAACGATCGGGGGATTGATAAGAAGAGTCGAATAATAAACGTACTCCCAAGGATCATCGCCGACTAGCAAGACGTCATTTTCATGGTCTACGTACACCAGCTTCCATCCGATTCTTTGTCTGTCTTCAAGCTGACCCTCTATCCCGAATCTTCGCGCCAAATCTTGTTTTAGCTCATCGTAGCCTGCGTAACGCGTGATGTCGATTGATCTTCCTACAGCGCCACGCTTGTAAACCTTCACGTGCAAACACAAACGAACAAGTTAGATTTACCATATCATCGCAAAGTCGCTACACAAAACAATCGAACACCTCACCTTTGTGTAAGTTCGCATCCTCGGAATCTGAGGCGGGGGAGCCCAAGCGCTTCTATTCATGAAACCGCCGTCATTTATCCCAGAATCGATGGAGTTGAACGCCATATCAGGAACTCCAAACGACTGCGAAACCATCGACGATGAGAGCTCCGGTTGGGGTTCCTTAGGATTATCGTACGCCGAAAGCATGCCATCGCCGGCCGAGATGTTATTTATTAAGTCTCGGCTAGATCCCACCGTGTCTTTAGTGATCAGCGCATCGGGCATCATCGGCATCTCTAGCTGTGCGTCAATGTTCGCCTCATACGGAAGGCTATTCCTTGTGTCGACGACGTGGGCTTCCCCGTCTTGGCCGGCGTCCCTAAACAGCATCATCTGAGAATTGAACGACAAGGAGTGGTTGTTGTTCGGCGGCGGCGGCATCTGCCCGTCATTCTGAGAAACGACCGACGTCACCGACGATGAACTGTCCAAATAGTCTACCTGACCTCCCACCGCGCCGCCGAGGTACGCTTGCGACGCGAAAAATCCTTGGTTCTGATTCTTCAATACGTTCATCGATGGCTTGACCTCGGATTTCTGCGAGACATCCTTAAGCAAGTTCCCGTTACCAGACGACGGCTCCAGTTTCGTCGGATTCAGCAAAGTGACCGAAGACTGAGCAATGTCATCGTTCAACGTCGAAGGACGGCTCTGTCTACCGGTCAGCATCGGCTGAGCTGCATTCGGACAATTGTTCGTCGAAGGTGATGTAGAACACGACGGGACTTCGTCTGTAACCGCAGACTGTCCTCTGGCAGCTCCATTCAACATACTGTTGGTAAGATGATTGTTCCCCGGATTCAACGAGCTCCCGACATGTCCGGGCAATTCCGAGAGCATTCCAGGTTGTTGCTGCAGCGACTGATGATGCTCGAGTTTCGGTTGCGGAGGTGGTGGTTGGGCGAACCGGTGAATATGTCCCGTCATCATCTGCTGGCTCGCAATATGCGGACTCGACATGGCTTGGGAGGTGTCTGGCGGTTGGCTTGTTGCCGGTGGCAGCCTGGAAAAACACGGCGGATTCTCTAGAAGCTGCTTCTGCGGATCTTGGGACTGAATCGGAGGCTGATGATGCATCATACCGTTCTGTTGCGCCAAGAGAGACTGTTGTTGCCGATGAAGCTTCTGAAGAAGTTGAAGCTGAATCTGATTATCCGTCATATGTAGCTGCTGACTTAAATGATCCAGCGACTGCGCCGACATTACATTCGCCTGCTGCTGCTGCAGCGGCTGAGAAAGATTTCTCTGAAGCTGATGGTTTAAAAGAGTCTGCGGCTGCGGCAGAATCTGAGGCGGAGCTTGGCTTGTCGGCAATGTCTGGCCGACCATATTTTGTCTCGGAGGTTGGGAAATGTCTACCATCTGTTGCTGCGGCTGGATCATCGACCCTAGAGGGTTGACGGTGGAGGTAGGCAGCTTCGGAAGCTGATCCATCTGTTGTGCCGGAAGAACCGGCCTCTGCGCGTTGAACTGTACGCTGTTTTGCTGCGAGATCTGAGCTCCGGGGAGCGCTAGCTGTCGCGAGATATCTGTCCCTGTGAGATTCTGAAGAACCGAACCAGGCAACGGGTTGATATAATTCGGCTGCATTGGCATGGAGTTCTGCTGCATGTTCGACCACTGGACGAGGCTCATGCCCGGCATTGATTGGGGATCTTTTATGCCGAACTCGTCGCCGAGCCATGGCATTGTCCACCTGTACAGGTTGTCCAGATCAGAAGATTCATCATCTGCACAGAAAAGGATGAAACGTATTTCAGAGGGTTTCGATTCTGGCGATAGGGTGTTCTTATATTATCGATTTGTTTTTTACCTGGCATTCCAGGTTGCCGAGGGCGCTTCGCGCGGAAGAAAGGCTGCGAGGGGCAGATGAAAAATGGAGCTGTTACAGGTTCTATCTCCCAGATCGACACGCGGTTGCGCCTTTCACCGGCAGCGGACTCGTCCCAACCGACCTGCTCGTGAAGAACAGATAATGAAGGTATGTGTTCATTCGATCGCATGAAATAAAACTTGGCGATTGTTCGTTGATAGTACCTGCAAGTTCCGCCACTGCGAGTTCTTCCATCGGATCGGATCCAGGTCTGTGATGCCAGTGATCGTCCCCATGTATCTGTCGAATGTATCGTACCGCCGGGTGAGTTATACACAGAAATGAATTAATTCATCTACTTAAACGTGCAACGAAGAACTACCTTCTTGTGCCGGATTCTTCAGTTTCAAACATCATCCGGAAGCGCATGCCGAGAGATATTTGGTTTCTGCAGGCGGCTTTGTAGTACTTTGCTAGCGGGATGACGAATTCCGACGGGCTAGCCCTGCTCAAATCGTATGTATGAATCAGATGATCAGAACCTACAGCGAGGCAAAGTTTCGAATCGTGGAACTGATTGAAAATTGATTCGAAGACCTGACCTTGGATTGTAGAACACGGTGAAAGGGCTGTTGTTTGCGGCAGCATGCGCAGCTGCGGCAAGAATTCCGATGTGCATGCTGTCGCTTGACAGGACCGATGACGACAGATTGGACGGCTGCCTGTTTGCCCGCCTGATGCCCAAAAGCAACTGTTGCTTTTCATCCCTGCTCGGTTCGATGCGTAGCTCGTCAACAACCAGTTTTATTCGATTCTTCGGATAAGAAGATATTGAACCAGTATTCGATTGCAGAATTATTTATTTACCTGATGAACAAGACTGAATCGCCGGCAACCAAACGCTTGCCACTGACAAAGAGGCTCCACCCGGTCGTGAGCAAGTGACGCTTAGGTTGTCCTGAATCGCAGTCGTATAATTTTCAGAAACACGGAAAAGAAGAGTATTGTTTACAGTATTTAATGTGAAGGTTCCAGACGAAATTCACCTCGGTAAATATGGCGAAAAGTCCACACATTGTCGTGCAAATCCCGAGCTACGAGTTCTTGGGCAGGTGGTTGCATGGTGAAGTCCTGAAACATCTACAGGACATTAGAAATTTCACGAATTACGCAACGAGGCGAAAAACCATTCGAAAAGCTCACCAAAGGCGGGAATATTTTCTCTGCTGCACGACGCGGCACAGAGAAGCCCCCGTGAGTGCTCGTATCACTCGCCGTCAGGGTTTTGCAGAAAAACTCGGTTTGAGGCTTGTTCACCTTCATTGATAGATCTGATCTCAACAGTGCATCCTTGTCAAACTGCAAATGAAAACCCAAAGACATTAAAGCATTGTTAAATAAACAACGAGCATCTTCAAGAAATGGTGTGTTAAAAAGGCGGGAATGCCTACCGAAGGCACTGGCTGGAGCGTCATCTGAGCGTATACTTCATCCGTCTCGGGATCAGCCTAAAACATTCTAAAATAATTACTACAGATTGCAGAATTGAGATTATGTTAATCACATAGACACGGCACCAAGCATCGTACATGCAGAGTGACACTATGGAGGATGCACAGAATTTTGGAAGGAAGATTCGGGTAGTTCGGTATTTGAGCATCCATATCCTTTTTCATCGACGCAGCAACCTGAGAATCAAATAGCTCAATGCTATGAGGATGGAGGACAAGTGAAAAAACCAAACTCTCTGAAACCAAAAATCGCACATTTGCAGGTTCTTGAAGTATTCAAGGAAATGGTTCGCCTACGATTCTGAAGCTACAACAGACTATGAACAGATTTTTTCCACAATTGCCTATAACTGCTCAGATCAATCACAAACTCCATGTTTGTATCAGTAAGTTTCGCTATCAGATCATTCGCTAAATCACTTTCAGCTACTGTTGAATTTAATTATTGGTAACATTTTTAGATGCTCCAAAATGCATCCATGGCGGAAAGATGAAAGTTTATTTTAGTATTGTCTGTTTTCCGCAAGAAGATGAATTGTATTAACCTGCAAAATATCTTATTCTCACTCCCATACCCTATTAGTTTATTCCATCTCCCAACCAACTCACAGCTCACAGCAGCAAGGATTGTTCGATTATGGTGATTAAAAAACAGTTATGGTATCTCAACATGTGACAGAAATTTACGTCTGCAGAAAGTCAGCCATTAACATAGAGGAGGGGGTGGATATGGCGACGGTTAAGGAGACGGCGCACGATAGCAAATGGATGAATATTGTTAGCTGATTTATGGAGATTAACTGACCTGCTCACTGTGTCCTTGCGGAAAGTAGACGACGTGAGTCCCCGCCGCAGGCAGGTTCACCAGCGGACCCGCGCAGGCCTGCCATAGCTCCTCATTTATGCTCTTCTTCTGATCGCCTGCAATTCGTCAGTCAAAGCGAAAATTTCTCAGATGTTTTGCTAAGAACCAGAGCAGAAATCAGATAACAAGCTCGGACGAAATCAGAGAGATCTCCTTTTTCAATTTGGGGGAAAATTCTAGGTTTTCGATTTATCGATTCGTTAATGGAGAAATCAAATCATTTAAGCACGAATCTCGTTGCGGATACAGAAAGGAAGGAAACGAGAGCGACCTTCCGCTGCCGACGCCGTCGCCGGCGAAGCTCCGGTCGGCATCTTCATCTTCTGCACCTCACAAATCCTCCGCCGCCTTCGGTAGCTCCTCCTTCCTTCAATTAGTAAACCAAAACCAAATCCAAAACCGCAACCGCAACCGCCTGTCGGCGACGAACTCTCATCGCGAGGCTCAACAAATCTTCAGAGATCAGTAACAGAAACCTAACAACCACACACACACAAACCATGTTTATTGCTCCTCCAAACCAATTCGTATTTCCAGAAAACCTAATATAACAAATAAATAACAAAAAGTAGCAAACCTTTTCCGGTGAGGCGGCGCCGGTGGAGATTGATTCTCCGGCGAGGAGATAGAGAGAGAAAGGGGAAGGAGACAAGGCGAGGTTGGGAAAAGGAGGGGATGTTGAGGGTAGCAGAGACCAAATGCTGCAGTATTGCCTTTAATTGCCCCCTTTCTCACACTACACCTTCCAGACACTCACACACACATATACATACATACATACGCTGTATCTATATGTGTAAGTATATCCGTATATACTGCTTTCAGTGGTTCTTCCCCAGGCCCCTTTTGCAGGCACCAATTTTCTCTCTCTCTCTCTAACTTTCTCTCTCTCTCTGTCACAGTCTCTTTCTGCTCAAAGTTGTTTTCTTTACTGCTTTGCTGCTGCCTCTATGTATACAATTAATTATTAAATTTACAAATTACTACTACAATGGAGTTTGTATGTATCTGTATATATATATTTATATATATGTTTCTTTGTCTCTCTCTCTCTCTCTCTTGGTCCGCCATGTTCTTGTTTGTTCTTCTTCTCGCTTTCTTTTTTTTATTTTTTTATTTTTTATTTTTTATTTCTCTCTATCAGTCTGAGTTTAGGAGAGAGAGAGTACTAGGAGGAGAGGGATTGGTGGTTTGACTGCGGCCGCGCACCGTTGACCGGTAAAAATTTGAGTTGACTTCATAATTGTTACAGCCCACTACGAAACTCCGTACCTTATTAATTACTGCCTTTACTGTTTAAGGCACTTATTATTAAGATAGTGTTTGGTTGTTGGTTGAAAGTTAGATTATATTGCCACACCATCTTAATTAAATGTATTTTTTTATTTTTTATAATAAATTAAAATTTTTAAAGTGTTTTATTAGTGACTAGAAATATATGAATTGGTGTTAAATATTAATTATTTTTAATATAATATAAAAAAAAAAAATTAATGAAACATACAAAAATGAAGAGCATTCCTTAAATATTATGTCAATTTTTTTTAATTGTCAGTTAAATTTATATGCATATGCATATAGTAAAAAATAACATTATATATTTCTATTTTATACGATGTATACCGCTGTTGAACATGAATCTAAAAACACTTAAACATGAAAGAAAACTTTGTTAGAAATACAAACAAAAAGAAACTTTTAAATCCACAGCAGACCAGAGCCCTCTAAAAGTGAATCATTTTAGTCTGTTGTCCTGACGTTGAAGTCTCCTAGTCTATAGAGCCGCCTAAATTTGTAAAAGTCAAAGATGATTAAGGTACATGAGACATGGGAGAAACAGTTAGATTCATGTCCAAAATTGCTTGGAGAAAGTAGTTGAAGGAATAACTACTCACTTTCTAAAATTTATATGTTTGTCATTTATATTCTTAAGGTTATATTTAGTAAAATCCACACAACAATACAACGATCTGATACAAACTTACATGATATCCTTTCAATTTTCTAGTAGCTTATCCATAGATTCTTAGTTTTATCCAATTATGTTTTAATTTTTATTGTTTTTTTGTTAATTTCAGCATAGTTTATGTTAATTTACGTTTTCGTACTTGTTATATCTGAATTTCAATAGATTTTAGTCAAATTCTTCAAATTCAGCCGTTAAAGCTTAAAGTAGTCCAGCGGCTCCACCGTCGGAGCCACTTCCCAATCCGACGACGAACAGACTTTAATTTATAGAGTGCTTTCGAAACTCACAACGCTTGATTTAAGACACATCATATTCAAAAAGGGCTCAAAGCCCCTTTCAAAAACATCTATGTTTAAACCACACGAAAATTTATTTTTCGGAACCAACAAATGTATAATAAAATATTATACTACCTTCGTCAACCATCAATCTATCAATTTACTTTTTGCATGTTAATCTTTGAATATTAATTATTATATTAAAACGTAGTAAAAATCAAGAAAAAACGACAAAAATATTTCTATCGGTATCTTATAATACTAATGTAATGAAATTTGTACAAAAAATTATACAAATATAAGGATATTTTTAATGTTAAAATCAACGACACCAAATGCAAATGGATAAATTGGCGGTGGACGGAGGCAATATATTATTTATAATATAAGATATGTTGTATTATAAATATATTGTGATATGTTTAATATATATATATATATATATGTTAAATCAACATTATATTGTTATACTGATGTGATCCTATCAACATGAGATATATGCATATAGTAAAATTATTCATTCATTCACAATTTTATTACATATATAACAACAATTTTGTCATTAATTTTTACTACTTATCCTACAAATATTTTATCAACTAATTAAGAAATTTCTATAATACATCAATTTTATTACCTACCACACTTTAATATTATCATATTATTTCATTCGTCCAATTTATAAGTATATATTAATTTTGGGCATAGTTTAGAAAATAATAATATTTTAATTATAGCGAATAGTTATAAATAATGTAAATATAATTTTTCTATTGTATTTTAATAAAAGTAATTATGTGATGGTAATATAAAAATATTTTAGAAAAAAATGGGCCAATAGTTACTAAAAAAAATTATTTTGTAATTGGATAACTAAAATAGAAATATACATATTTTATGAGTGGTGAAGAGAGTATTATTTTATAATCTTCGTGTCCAATCAAAATTATATGGGTATGTTTGTTTGAATGCTTTTTTTTTTTTTTTTTATTTCTTCTAATCATTTTTTTTAACAAAAAATATCAAATCAAAATATCAATTTTTTATTTTTTATATTATATTAAAAAATTAATTTTATATTCAAATATTGTATCAATTCCTATATATCACATTAAACAAATATTCTAATTTAAAATTTTATTATTCAAATCAAAACCACAAACAAACTCACCCGTAATTTTCCCCAAAGAAGTATATAATATTTGTGATGAATTTTGGGCCATATGATTTACTGAGGTCCAATACACACAATCTCGACCCGTCCAAATTGAAGTTTGGATTATGTAACCCGCGACCGGACTCAGTTTAAGTGAGGTACATCAATGGCCGTTCGATTAGGGGTTTTAATATCACCTTTTGGATCTACTTACCGGTTTTGATCTATTATATACTCATGTTTTGAACCGGCTCAAGATTATATCATTACGCGATACACATTATTTCTACTCTAAAAGCCCTAACCTCTCTTGACGCGATTCCGACGATTGCGCCTTCATTTTCCAATGATTTGTTCGTCGAGTTGGGATTCTCCTTCCCCTTTAATGCGCGACTTGATCCTTGAAGGTTCTATGGTTTAATTATTCGATTTATGTCTTTTTTGTGTGTTTGCAGTTTGTGAGGTTTAAATTTGGCGATGTTTCTTTAGGTCCGGGTTCGGATTTGTATGTATGTTATGTTTTCGAGGAGTGTCATTTGTGATTTAGATCTTAAATGTGTGTTCTTTGATGGTTCTGATGAAAATTGGGTAAATTGAGTTCCAACGATTGCTACCATGATCAAAAAGGGTGTGTTTGTTTGGGAGTTTGGATTTTGAGTTGGGATTTGAATAGTAAAAATTTTGAATTTGAATAGTTGTATGATCTGATGTTTTAAATGTAAAATTAATTTTTAATATAATATAAAAAATGAAAAATAGGTGTTTGATTTTATATTTTTGGGGGAAAAAAATTGGATGAATAGGATATTTAAATTTCAATCTCCCAAACAAACACACCGTAAATTTTCATTAGATGTTGATTGTTCAAAATTGAGCTGTCGACCCTTATTTTAAAATTACAATCTACTGTTATCTAAAATTATTTTTAAAATTGAGAAAAAAAATGTCAATATACAGTTTGAGTTTAATTATGGTTAATTAACATATGATAATAATTTATATGTTATATTTCCTTATGTTTATTTATAAGTATATATTTTGCTATTTTTTTATTATTTAAATACTTTTTTTTTTTTTTTTTATGTATGTATAGACCTCGCTGTATATTACAAATACTTTAACATTTATATTTATTTACATCAAATTCTCACATTAATTTTACACATTGTAGGAATAAAATAATTTTTATATACTAAAACTACAACTAACTATTACTAAAATATTGTATTTATTAATCTCACTATAATATTATACTCCCTCCGTCAATTTAAATTGTATTTAAGAAATAATAATATTTTAATTATAATGAGTAGTTAAAAGTAGTGTAATGATATTTTTGCCCTTCCTTTTTTGTGTAAAAGTAATAATGTGATGTAAAGTAAGGGTATTTATGGAAAAAAGTTGAGTATTTAATGAAATGTAAACTTTGTAATTGGACATCCCAGAATAAAAACATGTAAACTTTGTAAGCGTACGGATGGAGTATATGTTAATATAATACAAATATATAGTACAAATTAATAATACATCGATTTTAGGAGTATAAAATATATGACATAACACAAATATACAGAGTTTGTTTGGTTATAATTTAAAATGAAATATTGATTTAAATTTTATTTAAATCGTATTATTAAAATATTTATTTTAAAAAATATTACACAAACAAACCTATATATAGACTTAGTTTATATATATATATGTCTAAAAAATGTTAGACAGTAAGGTTACATATATATATAATCATGTTGTGAGAAATAGGATTATGAGCAATGATAATGCAAAATAAGTGCAATTATATTAATCATCTTTTGTTGCAATCGAGACTAATCCCTAATTTATTTATTTTTTAAAAATATATTTATATATATATATATGTAAATGACATAATAATCTTTTTTTATTTAATCAAATATTTGGAGGGTCATTCTCGTAATTTTCCCTACGACAATAGGTTGGTTTGGTTAGAAACAAGTCACTGTTCACATGCGTACCTCATAAAAAGTGTCTTTTTTTGTAAATTAATACTCGTTCGTTTCGGAACTAAATATCCATTTGCTTTTTACACATAATTTTAGAAATATTAGTATTATATTGGAATATAGTATGAATAATGTAGAAATGACTAAAATAACCTTATTAGTATGTGTGATATATAGGTAATGACATTTGTGTAATATATTATAAATTGTAAGAGTATTTGTAATGTTAGGTAGATAGTACAATTACTAAAAAACGAAAATAAATACTTTGTTATGGGACGGACTAAAATGAAAAAATGAATACTTTGTTATGGGATTGAGGGAATACTTTTATCCCATATCAGTCTATGCGGTTTATTAGTGATGATCCGTGGCACTGTATTTAAAAAAATAATAATATAATTTAATAAGTTAATAATATTAAATTAAAATATTATTTTTTATGTAAATGGTAATATTAATTTTTTAAAATAAAAATTATATTATTAAAAAATTAGAATATATATTTAGATATTTTAAACAATACCATTTCAATATTTATATATCATTTTATAGTTAATAAAATTTTATACTAATATACTTAAACAAAATATATTTTTATTTATTTATAATTAATCTAAATTAAATTTATAAAAATAGAGAGTTTAAATGTAAATAAAATATTGTTTACTAAAAGATACTTCATCCGTCCAATTTCTATTGTCTTAACTATATTTGCACGATTTTTTAAGTGTTTGTCTTTTTATTATAAATTGACAAATTTGCTTTTAATTGTATGGTAGAGATTAAAACTAATAAATAAATTAAGGGTAAAAATGTAAAATTTATGTTTAAAGAATGAAATAGAACGATAGTTATTGGACGTTTCAAATAAGAAAGTAAGACATTAGTTCATGGACGGAGGGAATATAACATTAAAGAGATTTTGAATGAACTTACGATATTAAAAATTTAATTAAATTGATTGAAAAGAAAGATAAAAATAAAAATATTTTGTGAGTCGTAAATAAAATGTATTAAATTTTTAATTAAATTAATTTATATTTATTAAATATTTTTAATATTTATATATTTATCAAAAAATGGAAACATATGATGTTATGAAACAAATTAAAATAAAAACATATCATTTGTTGTTGGACGAAATGAGTAATAATTAATATTCTCTCAATCCCACTTAATTTGTTTATATTTTTTATTTTCGTCTGTCTCATATAATATGTCAGTTTTTTTTAAATATAACTTCTCACATTTTAAAATTTATAATTTATAATTTTTTTATTTTAATTAAATTATTTAGTCATCTTAATCTTAATTTATTATTATTTTTATTAAATTATAATTATTTTTAGTAATACACTTCTTAATTACTCACTAATTATATAATTTTTAAAATTGGCTAAACTAAATAAGACAAATTATAATATTTTATTAGTTATATATCAAGAGTCCCTTTTTTTTAAGCCATTTTTTTATTTTTTATTATACAAGTATATAATTTTTTAAAATATTTTTTTATTTTTAAATTCGTACATAAGACCAAATACGATCATACTTTCTCTCCCGGGACAAATGGGCCTTTTAGGTTTTATATTATATTAAAAAATTATAATATTTTATTAGTTAGTAAAAATGTATAAGAGGTTTTTGATATTTTTGCTCTTTGATTTTATGTAAAAGTAATTATATGTGTAATAATATATTTATAATTTAGGTAAAAGTTAAGAGTATTTTGATATTAATGTATGTTTATTTTTACTAAAATAGAAAATAGATACGAAATAAAAATGATAAAAAAAAAATGATTTGGGATTGAGGAAAATTAATTTTATCCAAATTAGTGTCTTCATTTGAGTTTTTAATTTTAATTTTTTAATGAAAAAATATATTAATTAAAATAAATAAATATGAGGGTAAAATAAAAATACAGTATATACTAATAAAATAGATGTTGTAGGCTGACTGTACGACAAGCTGACGTGGCGCGCGCATTTGCAGGATTAATGCACGTACTTTTTAATATTGTGAATTTTGACCCCATAATTTTATTTCTGTTCCTATTGGGTACGCAGAAGGGGCAGTGGGGCCCACGGGATTTGAGCACATGCGTGAGTGGTTCGTTCTGGAAATTAGTGATGACGTGGCGGTATGGGCCCCCTTGATCGATGGCAGAGAATCGAATCTGAGCCGTCAAATCTGCAAAAGGAGGCTTGCCGGCTCGGCTACACGGCTGGCTCAGTCACATACTGATATTCCTTTTAATGAAGAAAAAAACAGTTGTTCCAATTTGGTCACAATCACCAATTTTTATTATTCTTTTTATAATTTTTTTTAAAAAACTTTTATGAATATAATTTATAAAATTCTCAAAAGTAAAAAGTAAAATTAAAATAATTATAAAGGCATTAAAATTAGTACTAAAAAATTGATGTCATTTCAAAATAAAAACTAGCAAATAAATTGAAACGAATAGAATATATTTGTTTGTTCGATTATTTTTTATCTCACATAGTTATTAATATTCATAAAATATATTTTATTTTATTTATAAAAATTTAAAATTTAAACTAAAATATTACTGACACAATTTCTTATATTCTACGTAATTAAAAACAAAAACAAAAACAAAAAACAAAAAAAACTCAAATTAAAACATTAATAAAACAAAGCCAATATATTAAACTGAAATTGCACAATGTTGGGCTGTGTGTAGACATGTTTTGAATATGTTTTGAAGTTTAGGCACGATTTTAAATTTTCTGCTGCCATAACAAAGTATTTTTTTTTTTATTTTAGTCTGTCATAATAAAGTATTAATTTTTTTTTAATAACTGTACTATCTACTTAATATTACAAATACCCTTACAATTTACAATATATTACACAAATGTCATTACATTTATATCACACATACTAATAAGGTTATTTTAGTCATTTATACTTTATTTTCACTACATCCCAATATAATACTAATATTTTTAAAATTAAGTGCAAAAATCAAATAGATATTTACTTATGGGACGGAGGAAATAGTAAAAAATAGATTAAAAATATATGTTTGATTTGTTTTTAAAAGATAGTATTAAATTCAATATTTTGTAAAAATAAATTTTGATATTGTGTTTATTTTGTGAGATTGTTGGAAAATATTTTTTATTTTTTATTTTTATGTGGGGATTTAAAGTTTGTACAGATTATTTAAAATTAATGAATGTGTGCAGTGTATTAATTTTTTTGAAGAAGTGTAAAAAAATAATAGAAAGGACAAAGTTTAAGATTTTGGTTTTGAGTTTTAGTTTTGAAATAATTATTTGATTTGATATAAATATGCATTGATATGATATTTTAAACGTAAAATTAAATTTGAATAGAATAATATAATAAATAAAAATTAATATTTGATTTGATATTTTAGAATTAAAATAATAAAATTAAATGCAAAATCTTACCGGTAAAGGCAGTTTCAAATTAATAATTTATTCATCGATAATACTCCATATCGCTTTTCTCTCTATTTTTATTAGTATATATTTCCCCTCAAAATTTTCACTATCATGATGGTATGTGGCTTTATTTATTTATTTATTTTAAATGCAAATAAACATGCTTATATAATTTCCCTTAATAATAATACTTCATTTGTTCCAAAAATATAATTTTATTGCGTTGGACACAGAATTTAAAAAATATTGATATTATATTGGTAGTTGGTAGAAAGTAAAGATAAATGACTTTTTTGTCCTTGTGAATATAGAAGTGTAAAAAGTAGTGGTAATTGTGTAATAATAATAAAAAAAAATAGGGATACTTTTACAGTGATATAATTTATTTATGGAAATGAGACTATTGTTTTGAAACGGATAAAAATGATAAATAAAACTATTGTATTGGACACGGAATTTAAAAAATATTAATATTATATTGGTAGTCGGTAGAAAGTAAAAATAAATAATTTTTTTGCCCTTGTAAGTATATTAGTGTAAAAAGTAGCGGCAATTGTGTAATAATAATGAAAAAATAAAAATACTTTTATGGTAATACGGTTTATTAATGGAAATGAGACTATTGTTTTGAGAAGAACAAAAATGATAAATAAAACTATTGTATTGAAAAGAAAAGAGTATAATAATAATATATTTTTATGGCGTCCTATTTGCCTGCGTGCTTCTTTTATTTATTTATTCATTTAAATAAATAAATAAATATTTGTTAACATATATTATTAAATTCTGAGATGCAGAAGCACATGGTGACAATACAAAAGCACCTTTATTATTATTATTATTTTTTTGAAAAAAAAAAAGGTATGGTCGTGTTTAATTTATTATTTTGCATACAAAAATTCCTGTCACTTGAATACATAGTCATTTATTTAAGTTTTGGATAAGTTAATTAATTAAATTAATTATTTAATAAATTCCCTAATATAAGAATATACTATAAAATAAATTTTGCAGTTTTCAAATAATGTTTAAATATTACACATTAGCATGTGACTTTGGAGTGGAGCTGTGGTGGTAGGGACGTTCTTCTGTTTTATTTTAATAGAAAATAATTTAAATTTAAAACTCTATTAATTAAGAAAATAAAACTCTATTAATTATACGTTGTCTATAATTTAATTTTGTTATTATTATTATTATTATTATTATTTTTTAAAACTCTATTAATCAAGATATTGGCAAGATATATACAGAGACGGAACGAGCTTTGTGGCTCCGGGGGAGGGGGCAAAATTGTTATCTTAATTTGTTTCATTTTTTTATCGTTTATTTTTAGTTTCAACTTATTTCGAGCCTATTTTTTATTTGAACGGCTGTTTCTGTGTTTACGAAAATATAATATAAGAACTTTCTCGTCGATTCATTTATACCAACTTGATGTTATCTTTAATTTTTTCAATTTTTATTAACAATATAATATGATTGTGAAGAAGAAAAAAAAAATGAACGGAAACAATATTTAAGATAAAATATTTTATTTTTTATATAATATATTGGGGGACAAATCTGATTACTAAATAAAAAATTTTAAAAAATTACACTTAAAAAAAAATTAGGAAGAGCTTGGGGTCACTTGACCCCCCAAGCTTCAATGTAAATCCGTCATATATATATATATATATATATTTATTACTCATTAAATTATTTTAATTTATTAATTGGACAACATATGAAACTTATATACTTTTTCATTTGTTTCAATTTATTTGCTGTCATTTATACTTTTGAGATATCTTAAAATATTTGAATTTTTCTTTATAGAAAATAGTACTATTAAAAAAATAAAAATAAAATAATAATAATAATATAATAATAATAATAAAACTATCAAAATTATACAATTTAAAAAATCATATCAAAATAAAATTAACAAATAAATTAGAACAAATATATATTAGTCGTCATTACACTAATAGTTTTATGCATGATATTCATGAATGCATTATAAATTATTCATGTGTCACTTTTTGTCAATATGTGACAGTTTGTGCCTGTGCAAACACATGCAGACCAATATTTGTTTACATATATTTTTTGATTTTTTTTTTATATTATTTATTAAAAATATATAAATAAAAAAATTCACATCAAATATTTTTTTTACTATTACAAAAAAAATCACATCAATTATCCAATTTTTATTGCTCTCAAAATTTTCGAAAAATGAAAATCTTTAAAAAATTCTTTCTATATAGTGTCTAAATAATTATATTCACTCCATTCAGCCTAACGTATCATTCTGCTTTTATTAGTGAATTACTTAAAAGTATTTTGATATATATATATATATATATAATTTGTACTTTTGTAGTTAATGTATAAAATAATAGTATTATAAATGTATAATGATATTTTTATAATTTATGTAAAAATTAATAGTATTTTGATATTACTATATAATTATATTTACCGCAATATAAAATTTAATGAAATAAATGAAAATAATATAAAAAATATATATTAAGTTTGTATTTTATTTTTATATAACAGCTGAATGCTGTAATATTTTATGTGAGAAGATAGTATATATAAATATATATTTATTTATTACTCCCTCCGTCCCATGTCTGCTACGCTGTAAACACGGTATTTTAGGAGGGGTGTAATTAGTAGATAATTAAGAATGTATCAGTGAAAATAATTATCATATAATATAAATTATTATAAATTAAAATTAAGATAACTAATTAGTTTAATTAAAATTAAAAAAAAAATAAATATAAAAAATTTAAAATGAGATTAAAGTGTGTAATCATTTTTTAAAAAAGGAAAGTGACATGATATATGGGACGGACAGAAACGGCACCGTCGACATGATATCTGGGACAGGAAGTACAAATCTATAATAAATTAGGCAGTAGTTTTTCTTACAAAATTGAAAGATACTTAAAGTTAGTTTTAACTGACTAATTTATTTGTGACCAATCTTCCTGTCTCCTCAACTCATTAAATAACCTCCAAATTAGTGTTATAGTTTTCATTTAACATGTTGATATTACAATTATATCTTTTATCTCTCTCATCCACATCATATTCAACACAATATTATTTAAATTACTTTATTTATCACTCATTGCTGTAGTAATCACCTTTAACACATTACCTTTACTATTTTATAGGATACACACTAATTTATTTATTTATATATATTTTTATTACATAATATATAAATTAATTATTTATACATATTTTCTATATATTTTTACTGTCTAATAATATTTTTATATAATATTATTTTAAATTTTAATCTATATAAATTTTAATATATTGAAATATGTAATTTACTATTTTAAAACTTGAAGTTATTTGAATAAATCAACATGTATATTTGATAATTTCCGTTAAAATTTTAAATTTTTTTGAATAATATTTAATTAATTTTTCAAATTATTGTTGAAGGTAATCGGTTCTTGAGAAAGGTAATAAATAATGAATAATTGTATCTCTTCTAAAAAGTAATGAGAAAGATAACTAGTTATTATAGTAAAAACCGAAAAAGTAATCATAAATGTGACTGTAAGAGATGCTCTTATATCGATTAATTTCAATCTACAATAGCTCGAGATCTAGCCTAAACTCTGATATCATGTCGAATGCACGACCGTCTCACCTAAAAGATCTAACTCATAAGAAAACACAACCATTAATTGTTTATCCGCAAATAAAAATTCCAACAAATCTATTAATAATATATTCGTCGTTTCCATATGATGCTTTATTCAATAGGAATCGAGTCATCATTGGGTCATCGTCGTCATCTTTCTTTTGGATCTGTTGTAATTGAAGGAATGTTCTTTGTACTTATAGTTCTTAACATAATTATAGAAAAAACACCGTAATTGCATAATCAGAGCATGAAATAAATATTTAGAAAGCTTAATATTACCCTCTCCGTCCACAAACTAATGTTCTACTTTCCTATTTGGAATGTTCAACAACTATTGTCCTATTTCATTTTTTAAACACAAATTTTATATTTTTACTATTCATTTATTTATTACTTTTAATTTCTACCATACAATTAAGGACAAATTTGTCGATTTATAACAAACCAGAGTCTATGCTCTCGCAAAAAAAAATTAATTATGTTATCTTTTATAAAAATATTGTGTTATATATATATATATATATTTTTCATAATAGTGTTATTGCATAATCGAAGTATAAAATGCATATATTGCAATGTCTTTACTAAATTCATATTAATTCATTTTTCTTAGACACAATTAGTTACCCCTAAAAAAAGAATATTTAAGTGTATAGTTTTATTTGTATATAGATATATATCAATTTTTATTTTTTTTATTTCTAATAGTTAAATACTGTCTAATTAAATTATTAATTTTTTTATATAAAATATATTCTACAATTAAAAAATTTCCTACGAAATATATATATATATTTTTTCTCATGGAAATTTAAATTTTATATAATAAAAAAAAAATTTCAAAGTTGAAATAATCATAATATTTCACTTCAAATTCTTTCTCTTTCTATATATATCGATATTATAGAGTTAATTATAATCAGCATGTGACAAAGATTCACTATAATAAATACTTATTCTGTTTCATATTTATCTATCAATTTATTTTTTGGACGAAGTTTTAAAAATATTAATATTATATTGAGATATAGTAAAAATAAAAGTAAAAAGACTAAACTAACCTTATTAGTATTATATAATATAAATGTAATGTCATTTGAATAATATATTTTAAATTGAAATGATATTTTTAATACAGTTATTAACAAAGAAAATAAATATTTTATTATATAAGATGGACCAAAATAAAAGAATAGATAAATTGTTAAGATATTGTAGAATTCATCTCAAAACACAAGGAAGGTGTTAATTTGGGTAACATCTTTTTTGAAAAAAAAAACTAATAAAACAATTTAAATAGTTTGACTAATCGAATAACTAATTTAAAATATTTAGTAAATTATTTTTTTAGTAACCGACCCGGCCCGGTCGGACACAAACGCCGGGTCGCGATCCGAAGACAGACTAGTGTCTGGTGCTTCTTCCATCGCAATCACATACGACAGCGGCACATGCCCCGAGGACTACAACGGGACACGTGGCGATATTCTATTGGTAGAAGCCCAAGGGAGCTTTAGTCCACATCTGAGGGAACACGCTGGTCCCACTCAGTCAACAAACACGGGCCCCATGTTTGCCAGCTGGGCTGTCTCATACCTTATCATTTAAATAATTATAAATTAAAATAAAAATTATTAAATAATTTAATTAAAATTCAAAAATTTTAGAAATTATAAGATTTTAAAAATATAATTAAAATATATAATAATTGTTTTTTTAAAAAAAAAAAAAAAACAGATTACGTGATACACATAAAAATTAAAGAAATAGGCGTCTTCTATAAAACAGAGAGAGTAATAGTAGTATTAATTTTCATTTCATTATTTTATTTTATTTTTATATGTAAAAAATTATAATCACTATTTTTATTTTTATTTTTAAATATGCATGGAATATTTAACTGAAAATACATTTGCAAGATTCAAACCAATAAAAAAACATAAAACATTACTTTCGATATTTATTTTTTCATATAAAATATTGTATTTAATAACTATTTTACCTCTAAAAAATATTAAATATAAAATACGACATAAATATATATATACATAAAAAAGAATAATATAAAATAATTTGTGTATATATAATTCAATAACTAAAAATAAATAAAAAAAACTATGATGTTTGAATTGTTGTTCGATGAGGAAACATTAAAGCACATTGTTTTGGCAAAGGGAGAAAATGTAGTGATCATATTATAAATCGATACCATGCAAGAAAATTACAACTTGTGCTTTGGTCCCTAAAGTTCATTCTTTGTGGTCCTATAAATCACATCCATCGATAAAATCTAGCGATCGATATATTTTTCCTCGTATTCTAATAAGATCACGGGAATAAATATGTAAATATAATGGATAAATGTCATTTTGAACTATTTAGTACAATGTGATGTATTGATCATTTTACAATTTCGATGAAAAATATGGATTATTACAAATGTTGATATCGAATATTTCGCAAAAAATATTTTACGATGATTTGATGTGTTATATAATAATGTCTTATGGTGAGATTCTATCTCATTTCGTTTCAATTCAATGTACTTATTTATTCTTATTCTTTTTTTTATTTTTTATTATAGGTTAATAAATATTATTTTTTCTGTTCCAAATATAATGCAATATTTATTTTAAATACGGTAATTAATATATACAAAAATAACAATGATATATGTGTAATAATTTATCATATGCTTCATCTATTCACAATTATATATTTATTTTACCATATTGTTGTCCACAATTAATATATCGATGTATAAATTTAATAAATTTTCGATTCTCATAAAAATAATAAAATACTACTACATTTTAATCTAAAATTACAATTTATTCATTGCATTTTTACATTTAGTCAATATATTAGTACACATTATCGAACATATATAATTATATATTTAATAAATATATTAAATACTATAAAAAATAATATATTTGTAACGGAATTCCGTCCTTAAAGTTCATGTAGCTAACGTAATTCTATTCATAATTCCGTCTTTAATGTCATTAGTAACAAAAAAGATAGATTTAGAGACAAAAAAATTTTGTTACAAAAATAATTTTTGCTTGTAGTAGTAAAAGATATATATCAAATATTAAGTGGGTGGGGGCGGGGTGGGGTGCATGGTGGGAGCAATGCTAAGAAGCAAACTCATGCATTTGTCTTTGAATTAAATTTGTCATGTCTTTGTAGAATCAATGATAATAATAATTTGTGGTGTAGAATTTATTTGGAGAATGTTCATTCACAAATATTATATATATATATATATATATGTGTGTGTGTTTTAGAAAGTGACAACTTAGGCACGCAATTTCGGAAATGTGTCCAAAAAAATAAATTAATACTCCCACCGTCCCACTTTTCATGTCCACATTTTTATTTTTGTCCGTCCCACTTATTTTGTCATTTTTTTTAAGAAAAGAATTATATACTTTAATCTTATTTTAAAAAATTTAATTTATAATTTTTTTAATTTTAATTATATTAATCAATTATCTTAATTTTAATCTATAATTATTTTTATTATACGATAATTATTTTCATTAATATATTTTTAATTATTTACTAATTATATCCATCATAAATTCTCGTGTTTACAGTAAACTGGTCAAAATATTCAGGACGGAGGGAGTAATATATAGTAATTAGATTAATATATATATATATATATATATATAGTTGTGTTGTATCATTTTATTTTTCTTTTCAAAAGAAACCAGCTAAACACACTCCAAACATAGTATTCCATCTGACCATCAAGCGTGCTTGAGTTATTATAGACATGAAAAATTTATAATAAATATAATAATATTTCCTCCGTTCCAGATTAAAAAGTATATTAGTAAAAATAATTATTATATATTAAAAATAATTATAAATTAAAATTAAAATAATTAATAGTTTAATTAAGATTAAAAAATTTAAATTTTAAAATATGATTAAAATGTATAATTAATTTTTTTTATAAAAAAGATAAATTATATGAGATGGACAAAAATAAAAAATAGTGACAAAATTATGTGGAACAGAGAGAATATATGTTAATAAAAATAATTATAAAATAAAATTAAAATAATTAATTAATTTATCTAAAATAAAAAAATTTAAAATAAAATTAAAATATGTAATATATATTTTTTAAAATTACATAGATATATAGATATAAGACGAACAAAAATGATAATGGAAACACGATAGATAAAAGTGACTCATTATATAAAATATGGATGTCAATGTAGGCGATTAAATAATAAAGAGAGATGTGCGGTGTTGAGAGCGTGATATTGATAACGAAGTGAGATGATGTTTTTGTCGTGTAGCAGCTGGGCAGACATATACAAACACGATCCTCTTAGTATTAAAAATAATACTTATTTTTTTCATCAACTTACAATGTTTACATATTTTTATTTTGGGATGTTCAATTATAAAGTTAATATTTCATTAAATATCTTACATTTTTTTACAAATACCCTTACTTTACATCACATTATTACTTTTACACATAAAAAAGTAAGGGCAAAAATGATATTATACTACTTTTAACTACTCACTATAATTAAAATACTATTATTTCTTAAACACCGCGCCAAAAGTAAATGTAAATATTATAAGTGGACGGAGGAAGTACAATTTTCGTCTCGTATTGAGTGTCTTGGTCACTGTAGACACGATAATTTATAATAAATATAATTAGTAGATAATTAAAAATATATTAGTAAAAATAATTAATTTATAATATAAATTATTATAAATTAAAATTAAGATAACTAGTTAATTTAATTAAAATTAAAAAATTTAAAAGATTTAAAATAAAATGTAATATTTTTTTTTTAAAAAAAATGACATTAAATGCGAGACTGACAAAAAAATATAATAAGTGGGACAGATGGAATAATAAAAAATAATAATAATAATAATATTATTATTTTTTAAAAAAAAGTCTATAGGATAGTTAGGGTTTTGGGGTGGGGGGTGCCCTACTTTCGTAGGGGGGGTGGGGGTCTGAGAGATGAAGTATAATTATTAATTATGTTAAGAGTTATCTATTTAGCTGTCTGTCTTGTGGGGAAGTATCACAAACTTCCCAACCCCCTTTGCATTTAATGATATTTTTCTATTTATTTGGATTTATTTACTACCGCCTTCATTTAGGTAGAGGCGTTTTTTAAGAAATTAAAAATTAAAAATTTGAAAGTTTTGATAAAAAATTAGTAAATATTAACTATTTGATATAATCTTTTTGTTAAAATAAATAACACATTCTTCATCTCACACAAATATTATATACATATATTGTAGTCGATTAAAAAATAATACTCTCTCCATCCCATAAATATAGTATTAATTAGAGTGGACACGAGATTTAAGGAATATTTGTGTATTAGTGTAAAAAATAGTGGCAATTGTGTAATAAAAATAAAAAAGTAGAGATAATTTTATGATGATATGGTTATTTATGAAAATAAGACTATTGTTTTAGAACGGATAAAAATGGTAATCAAGACTATTGTATTGGAACGTAACGAGTAATATTTTAGTAATAAGTGAAAATTTTAAAAAGAATTTGACAAATTTATCTATTGCAAGTATATAAATTATATTTTTATTAAAAGTTTGTTTTTTTACACGATAATATATTTATAATTTATATAAAAGTTTAAATTTATTTTGGTATTAATATAGAGATCACATTATTTTAATAGAAAATTTATGATTTATTTTGATTATAATTTAAAATTAATATGAAATTGAGTGCTTATTTGATTTTTGTTTTTATTTTTTTATTTTTAAATAGTATTTTAATGTAATATTTTGTGAGATAAAATATTATACTTTATTTCTACTGAAATTGATGTAAAATGAATATATATTATTTTTACCCCTTCAGTTAGAATTATGATTGATAATTTATTAGAATAATACTGATTGTCTCAGCACATAAAAATATTAAAAATAAGCTATGTTAATACAAGAGAAGAGCCTTATTATTATTATTATTATTATTATTATATTTTAATTTATATATTTTTTATTTTTATATAAATATTTAATTTAATTTTAATTCTAAAATTATTTTTTGAATCATGATCTCAAATCCAATCGGCGCATAATAGTGTTCACAAATTCACTTCCTCTTCTCTATTTTTTTTCTTTGGGCCTCTCAAATTCAACGAGAATAGAAAAAACCGATCAACGTCTACAATCCTTTCTCCGGTAAATATAACAAACAATATACTTCATCAGTCATTCAAATTTATGTTCACTTTCTTTTTTGAGTTGTCAGAAATATTATTGTTTCTTTTCTAAGTAAAAAATTATTATATTTTTGTATTTTTTTTACTATAAAAAGAAAAAATAATAATTATTACTCACTTTTATTAAAGCTCGTGTCTGATCAAATGAGCATACATTTGCATAATATGGTAACCGCGGTTTTTTATTTTCATACATTAAAATTACTTTTATTATTATTCATTTATGGTACCATTTTAGAAAATATTATATCAGATAATATTTTTTTCATACAATAAATTAAATATTATTTTTTATTATTAAAAAAAAATTCAAAACTTAGAAAAAGTAAAATTTTAAAAACTTTTAGAAAAAAATAAAAATTTAATATGATATTATATAAATACTATTTAATATACTATTATTTGTTTTATACGTTAAAAAATATTATTAATAAAAGTCATCAAAATTACTAAAAGTGTGTAACTAAACATAGCCTAAAAAGTCTATGAAACGATGGAGAAAATGAAAAGAGTGATAATTTAGGGTGTGTTTGTTTGGATTTTGAGTTGTAATTTGAATAGTTGAATGATGTGATATAAATAAATGTTTGATTTGATATTTTGAATGTAAAATTGATTTTTAGTATAATACAAAAAATAAATATTTAATTTAATATTTTTGAGAAAAAAAAAGGATAAATATCGTATTTTAAATCCAATCCCCAAACAAGCACACCCTTAAGTGGGTAAGTAAGGCAATGTGTTGTAAGATTACACGGATCTCAAGTGGGCCCCTCCTCCGGATTATCATGTCGGCCAATTTTGTTTGTACTTGTTTTTATTATTATTCTTATTATTATTTTATTTTATTTTCATGTTGTTGACTTCAACCATTTGTATGGTATGTATGAATGTCGGGATTGAATTTTGAGTTGAGATTAGAATAGTGAAAATTTTGAATTTGAATAGTTGTATAATGTGATATAAATAAGTGTTGATGTGATGTTTTCAATGTAAAATTGATTTTTAGTATAATATAAAAAATAAAAAATAGGTGTTTTATTTGATATTTTTGAGAAAAAAATAGGATGAATAATGTATTTAAAATTCAATCTCCCAAACAAACACACCCATAGTAAATTTCCGATCCTTTTACGATGTCGAGTCTAATTTACAAATTATTAAGTTTGATTGAAAATTTACTCTAAGTACACTGAAAAAATAGCAATTGTAAATCCTATGTTATATATATATAAAAAAAAAAATAGAATATTGAAAAAGTCCCGTAAATGATGACTTAGTGGTGTAGAATGAACTCGTGATCGTAAAATTACAGATTCAAACTCTCGATGTTTTCAAAGTTTATCAGATGATATGGTAAATTGGTAACCCAATTGATTTATTTTTAGGAGACTTTTGTCCACTAAAATAAATCACTATCAATTATATAAATCAATTATCAATTGATTTCACATTCCAACCAACTAATCTCCGTTTTTCTAGTCTCCTTTTTCTAAGGCAACAAAAAATCCCGACCCAACACTCAACTTTCATTAGTGCAAAATTATTGTTGTGTGTGATTTATTACATGTGATAAAATAAAATAAAAAAAATTAATGTTGTGTGTGATTTATTACATGTGAAAAAATAAAAAAATTAAAAAAAAATATTGTTGTGTGTGATTTATTACATGTGATTAAAAAAAAAAAAATTATTGTTGGGTGTGATTTATTAGATGTGATAACTAATCTTTTATTTTGCAGAGTGGATTACATGCTGAATTAAAGAATTTAGCCATGCTGAATTTGATCTACACCATTAATTAATTAAATTATTTAATTAATTAAAATAATTAAATTAAAATGAAGGGTTTAGATCAATTACAGCTTATGCTGAATTGTTTATCACTTCAGTATTTGATCCAAAGTCTTCATTTTGTACTTAAACATTGATAATTCAATCTATCTGTGTCTCTTTATAAAGAGATAGTAACAAAACAACATTAATATATGGGATTTGGATACAGTAGAATCTTCGCCCATAAATTAATTTGTGGTATAGATTCTATTTTTATTTTTTATTTTTATTTTTTTATGACGTGAACATCTGCAGTAACGGTACTACATTGGGTCTTGGGGGTCAACTAACCCTCAAAGCCCTTCCCAATTTTATTTTTTAAATGTAATTTTTTAATGCCTCTCCCAATTTGAAATTAATACTCTACATAAATTTTCATATTATTATTATTTTAATTTATAAATATATTATATAAAAAATAAAATATTTTATTTTAAATATTGTTTCCGTTTATTTTTTTCTTCTTCACAACCACGTTATAGTGTTAATAAAAATTGAAAAAGTTAAGACGACATCAAATTGATATAAATGAATCGACGAGAAAGTTCTTATATTATTTTTTGTACACACATAAACAACGCTCAAAATAGATTGAAACTTAAAATAACGGTTAAAAAAACATAACAATTTTGCCCCCCGGAGCCGCAAAGCTGGTTCCGTCACTGCCTGCAGCCGTTACCCGAAATGCGCACCGGGTAAACCCTCGACCGAACCTAATACCCTGTAAATTAGGCCCGACAGACAAGTCATACTAGGCGAACCATATAGGACAGGTATAAAATTGATATAAAGTGATTTTCCAAATACGAAAAATATATATAATAATAATAATAATAATAATAATAATAATAATAATAATAAAAATCAAATAGAATAGTTGTTTTGGTTTATGTTCATTGTCCTCCCATTGTTCTTTCTCATTTCCTTTATTCCCTAAATTGACTTCTTTCAATGCACTTCATTTATTTCAATATAACTCACATCATTTACTTCTATCTTCCATAAATTTCCTCTAAAGTAACATTTAAATCAAATTTATTTCTCACTCTCCTTGTCACTTTTATAATACCTTCCATTTATTTCAATATAACTCTCATCATTTACACCGCTTCAATTAATTCCCCTCTCACGAAAATTCAGCACTGTGCTAAAAAGTACATCGTATATTTTCTATTAATATAAAATATTATTATAAACAACATATTGTATATAATATAATATAAATATAACACATAAACTAACAATATATGTTATAGTCTTATACATCATACACAACAGTTAATTTTATCACATTATATACTCTTGTACAACACATATAATTATGAAAAAAAAAAAGAATTTTAGACTAATATATATTGTCAAAAGCTTCTTAGGGTGTTTTATGAATAAATTAGGAACAGTATTTTATTTTATTTTAATTTATTGCATTTTTGCTTCTTTATTATTTTAAGCTTAATTACAGTACTATTATTTATTTATTTGTATTTTAGAATATTTATAATTTTTTATTTCTACAGAATTTGTTGTTCATACTTGTACATAGCATGCATTTTTAATAATTTTAAGGGGTTAAAAACATTTAAAACATTTTTTACTTTATTGAATCCACACTTTTTTTTATCTTCTAAAAAACTATATATATATATATATATTTACAATGTGATTTCCAGTTTGTTTGAACATAATTTTGAGAGTTGATTTGACTTTAAAAATAATAAAATTAAAATTAAAATAATTATATATAGTAGAAAAAAATGAACATTATATATTTTTATTTAATATGTTAAATAAAATCAATAATTATTTTTATTTTTTTAAAAAATAATAATGTAAATCC
Organism: Andrographis paniculata; assembly: GCF_009805555.1. Classification (NCBI taxonomy): domain Eukaryota; kingdom Viridiplantae; phylum Streptophyta; class Magnoliopsida; order Lamiales; family Acanthaceae; genus Andrographis; species Andrographis paniculata. The sequence continues at coordinate 962,428 of NW_026137605.1, forward strand.
AGATCTAAATCCACTGGATGCATCTAAGCAATCTCAATCAGGACCGTTGAATGGGGAAGATAATGGTGGGATTCCATTTGGACGGCCAGGATTGAGCCCCTTATTTATTGATGAAATGTGGGAGATGACATGGGCTTCTCTAGGGATTTGTTGGAGGGCTTTTGCCTTATACGTGAAAGCTGTTCATTACATCACATTTCATTTAATTACATTTAATCTATTGTACCTCTACATTTGTTCTAAGTACAAAATTCAAGTGATAAAAATATTGGTTTTTTTTTTTTTTTTCAAATTTATTTCAATACTATTCAATTTTTATATTTTTCGATAGAAATATATTACTATTTAAATCAAAATTTAAATAATTTTTTTTAATTTTAAGTAAAAATCATAAACACCCTTATTGTCCATTGGTTCTAGATCAATGCAATAGTAATACTCCTCTAGTTCGGCCTAAATATACCAATTTATTTTTTTTACATGAATTTTAGAATATTATTATTTTATAATTAATAGTATAATAGAGAAATATACCAAAAAATATTTTTTAAGTTTAAATTAATGTGTTATCATGATATTTTTTGTAATATTGGGTAAAATGTATATGTATTTTTTATTTCAAGACTACAATTATTAAAAGAATCAAATACATTGAGGGTGATTAAATTAAAATGCCAAAAGGGAGACAGATGAAATATTATATTTATAATTAGTACGACTAAAGAAGAAAAGACAATGACTTCGTTTAGGCTTAGACTTTTGAAGACTTTTCAAATTTTAAAGATGTAGTTCTCGGTTGAATATTGTTATTAGAAAACGAGAAAGAAAGCAAATAAAGAACACATAGGTTTTACGTGGTTCGATGACGGTGTGACAACCTACGTCCACGGGCAGGAACCGGAGTGATTTTGTTATATTGATTCAGAGATTTACAATTATGTCATCCGATTAAGAACCATAGTTGTCTATTTATAAGCACCCTAAAACACCCTAAATTATAAGCCTATTTGTTATTAATTAAGATAAGCCCAAAAGGAACCCTGCCAATTGAAACAACCATTTCGCTTTGGTTTCGGGTCGGGTAGACCGCTAAATCCAAGTTACGTTTCAACAATCTCCATATTGACTTGGAGTTTCTCCAACCAGCAAAGGTTCGTCAGTATCTCTCAGTCGTCTCCTTCCTTCCAGATGCCCCAAGAGGGCTTTACCTCATGCGAATATTCACCAAGTTCAAACAATGCTTGAACTTCTCCGTCAGCAGCGCCTTTGTCAACATATCAGCTGGATTGTGTTCTGTAGCTATTTTCTAAATAGAAAACTTGTCTTCCTCCAGAACATCACGAATAAAATTCAACCTTACATCAATATGTTTGGTTCTCTCATAATACACTGAATTTTTAGCCAAACTCAAAGCACTTTGACTATCACAGAATAACACCGGTTTCTCTACCTTCAGACCCAAACTCTACACCAGACCATGTAACCAAATACCTTCCTTAATACCTTCAGTCATTAACATGTATTCCGCCTCAGTCGTCGACAGTGCAACCGTAGGTTGTAAAGTAGACTTCCAACTGACTGCACATCCAAACAGAGAGAAGATAAAGCAAGTCAGTGATCTTCGTTTCACCAAGTCACCCCTGTAATCAGAGTCTGCATAGCCAACAAGACCATCACCATGGCCTTTATCATCATATACCAGACAAATATCAGACGCTCCTTTCAAATATCGCAAGATCCACTTTACAGCTCCCCAATGAGCTTTACCCGAATTAGCCATAAACCTGCTCACCACACTAACCGCATAAGCGAGATCCGGTCTCGTACATACCATCACATACATAAGACTTCCAACTGCACTTGAATATTGAACCGTCTTCATGTAGCTAACATCTTCATCTGTACCCAGTATAGTGCTTCAATCAAATTTAAAGTGTGCCGCCTAAGGGGTACTTACCGGTTTGGACTGATCAACAGAGAATGCCTGCAAAACTTTCTCAATATACTTTTCTTGAGAAACCCATAGCCGCCCTGGTTCTCTATCACGCCAGATCTCCATACCAAGTATTTTATTTGTCGCACCCAAATCCTTCATCTCAAATTCACCCTTTAGTAGAGCTTTCACGTCATTAATTACAGTCATGCTTTTAGCTGCAATTAACATATCATCCACATACAACAGCAGATACACAAAGGAATCAGTAGAAACTTTCTTCGAGTAAACACAGTTATCAAACTGATTACGAGTATAACCATTAGACACCATGAATGAGTCAAATCTCTTGTACCATTGCCTCGGAGACTGCTTCAAACCATACAGAGATTTCTTTAACAAGCATACCTGGTCCCCTTTAGAACTGTAGAACCCCTCCGGTTGAGATATGTAAATCTGTTCTTCTAGATTACCATAGAGGAATGTTATTTTTACATCAAGCTGCTCCAGCTCCAGATCAAAAGCACCCACCATTGCCAAAAGAATCCGAATGGTTTTGTGTTTCACCACATGAGAAAAAACTTTATGGTAATCGATTCCTTCCTTCTGTGAGAACCCTTTTGCCACCAGTCTCGCCTTGAACCTAGCAGGTTCAACACCAGGAATTCCCTTATTTCTTTTAAAGACCCACTTGCATCCCACTGGCTTTACTCCTTTTGGTAGTGCAACAAGATCCCTAGTCTTGTTCTTTTCAAGAGACTGCATCTCTTTATTCATTGTCATAATCCAGATTTCTGCATCTTTACTCGCCACAACTTCTTTATATGTTTTTGGCTCATCAGAGCCAAGATCATCACCAACCGCTAGTGCATAAGCAACAGAATTCATGTCACATGTATTGACACATCCTGCAAACCTTGCTGGTTTCTGAATATTTCGCTTTCCCTTTCTTGCTACCAGCGTCATCAGCTTCCCCCTCAACCGGTTTTCCTTGAGGTTTTGACTGATCTGGTTGATCGGATTGATCAATAGTATTATCCTGCTGCTCTTCTTTTAAAACAACTCTGTCAGGAGTCTCAAACTCCACCCTCTGGTCAGCACCACAATCTTTTGTACCTGCAATACTTTCACAACCTCTACTCTGATCAAGCATAGCAGATTCATCAAAGGTTACATCTCTGCTAATAAGAATTTTACCATTATTTTTACCTTCTGTACACCACAGTTGATAACCTTTTACTTCTGTTGCATACCCTAGAAATATGCATTTTACCGCCCTCGACTCCAGCTTACCATCATTCACATGAGCGTATGCAGGGCATCCAAATATTCTTAAATTAGAGTAATCAGAGGGTTTACCGGACCATACCTCTTGAGGAGTCTTTAAGTCAATTGCAGTTGATGGAGATCTATTAACCATATAGCTAGCAGTGTTAACTGCTTCAGCCTAGAATTGCTTAGATAAGCCAGCAAATATGCGCATACACCTAGCACGCGTCATGAGGGTTTGGTTCATTCGCTCTGCAACTCCATTTTTCTGTGGTGCGTGTCGTACAGTGCGGTGCCTCACTATACCTTCTTTCTTGCAGAAATCATCAAATGGAGCATTGCAGAACTCCAACCCATTATCAGTTCTTAGAGTATTGACCTGTTTACCCGTCCGTTTTTCAACCATTGTCTTTCACTCCTTGAACTTCCCAAACACCTCATCTTTAGTCTTCAGAAAGTACAACCATACTTTTCTCGAATAATCATCTACGAAAGTGAAAGTAAGAATACCCGCCCTGCGATTTCACCGGAGAAAGACCCCATAGATCTGAATGAACATACTCCAGAATTTCTTTTGAAGTGTGATGACCGGTACTAAACCTCACCCTGCGTTGCTTCCCTTTTACACAAGCCTCACAGAATTGAATTTTACCTATCACGTCCCCACCAAATAAACCCTGTTTGCTTAACACAGACAACCCTAGCTCACTCATGTGACCTAATCGATGGTGCCACAAATTTGTCTTGTCATCATGTTTATCCAAGGACTGGGATACCGCTGCCGTTCTTATCACTAAATTGCCATGTAGAAAATAAATTACATGTTGCAGTTTTTCCTTTATCATTACCAGAGCACCTTTCAAGACTTTCACCCACTCACTTTCACCATGATATTTTAAACCATTCTTGGCTAAGGTGCCAAGAGAAATCAAATTCTTTCTGAGTTCAGGAACATACCAACAGTCAAATTTTCTGACAGTACCATCATGCAATTTTATCTGCACTATCTCGCTCCCCTTTATGGCTACAATCCCATCATCACCTAACTTCACCGTTCCATTCCACTCCTTAAAAGAAGTGAGTAGATCACGAGAGAACATCATATGGTGAGAAACACCGGTATCCATAATCCAGGAATCAACAGTACTAGCACTACACGCTGTCAGAACTTCACCAAAGTCTCCATCATCATCAGAACTGTCTTGTACCACAGCAACACTGTTGCCACTGTTACTAGAGTCAACTTTTGTATTTCCCTTCTTCCGTGGACAATCCCTTTTAATGTGTCACTTCTCCTTGCAAAGATAACACTTAACTTTGCTAGAGGATTTTGATTTTGAACGCGACCTCTCATTCCCGTTACCCCTCTCTTGTGGTTTTCCTCTACCTGCAAACAGACCTGAACCAGAACCCTCTTCCATAGAAACCTTTCTTTTCAATTCTTTGGACATAAGGGCATCTTTCACATCATTAACAGAAATTGTAGTTCTACCATATAGCATAGTATTTACAAAATTCTCATATGAACCAGGTAGTGAACACAGTAAAATTAGGGCTTGATCTTCATCATCTACTTTAACCTCAACCCCTTGAAGATCAAGAATGATACGGTTAAAGGTATCAAGATGATCATTTACCTTAGTACTTTCGGACATCCGGAGGGTGTAAAGATGTTGCTTCTGATAGAGTCTGTTCATGAGAGAGTTGCTTTGGTATTTCTCACACAGTTTATTCCATAACCCAAAAGCCGTTGTCTGATCTACAACCTTCCGTAACACCTCATCAGTAATTGACAACAAAATTGCGGAATGAGCCCTTGCCAAAATCTTCTTATTTACCTCCTCCTTCGTGTCTTTAGGAAACTTGTATTTTCCCTCCAATGCAGCCGCACATCCTTGTTGAACCAGAAGTGCCCTCATCTTGACCTTCCAGAGCGTAAAGTCATTCGAGCCATTAAACTTCTCCAGATCAAACTTATACGAGGACATCTTCAATCAATGAGATATGACTCTGATACCACTTGTTATGAGAAAACGAGAAAGAAAGCAAACAAAGAACACAGAGATTTTATGTGGTTCGATGACGATGTGTCAACCTACGTCTACGGGCAGGAACCGGAGAGATTTTATTATACTCATTTAGAGATTTACAATTATATCATCCGACTAAGAACCATAGTTGTCTATTTATAAGCACCCCAAAACACCCTAAATCCTAAGCCTATTTGTTATTAATTAGGATAAGTCCAAAAGGAACCCTGCCAATTGAAACAGCCCTTTGATTTCGGATCGGATAGACCACTAAATCCAAGTCACGTTTCAACAAATATAAATATTATTTTATAAAAAAATAAAATGATATATAATATAAATATTTATTTATAATTAATATAAATTAATTTATAAAAATAATTAAATTTATATTACTATATTTTTTTATTAAATCATATAAAAATAAAAGATTTTGAATAAATATATTTGAGAAAAATAAAAATTGTAATATCAACTAAAGTTGGTATGACAAGCAAACACACTCTCAGGGGCTTTCACAGAAAAAAAATCCCATGCTGAGTAATAAAAGAAATTTAATACTTGATTAGTATTACGAAAATTCAATATATATAAATTCATACAAAATATATAATAATATATAATCTATACATTAAAAAAATAGTACAATAATTTAACATAAAATATTTTTTTTAATACTACTTACACGTTTTTCTTATCTAATATAAAAGAATATTTTAAACTAAAAATACAAAATTAATACATCGATCAAATAAATTTAAATTAATAATTTATGTAAAATATTATTAGTAATTAATTAAATATAAATAAAATTAATGATTATAAATAAATAGATGTATTTGTAAGAACAGTATCATAATTCATAGTATGTTTAGATAAAATATTATATTTTTATTATTACAATATAATATAATTTAAATATAAATATATATACATATAATATTTAAAAATGATTTTTTTTTTTGAATAAGAGACTACAATAGTAAAATGTTAAATGCATGGAAATAAAATTTTAAAGTAATAGTGGTATCCTATATTCCTATTACTCGAAAAATCATTCATTTGCAATATTTTAAAATCTAAAACTTTTTTAAAAAAAATAAATTAATAATAATAATATTTTATTAATCAATAAAAATATATAAAATAATTTTAATATTTTTACTCTCGAAATTACAAATACATGAATATATTTATAAAAATTAAAAACATGTTAGTATTTATATACATTCACTTTACTTATAATTAAAAATAAATAGTATTTTTTTAGTAAAACGGACAAAACTAATAAAAATAATACATTAAATTCAACAGAGAAACTATAGTTCATATCCTATAACACCATACTGAATAAATCATTCAGCGCCATGCCACAGAACCCATATACTTCTAACGACATTTCAAAAAATAAATAAATAAATAGATAAATAAATTCTAGAAAATAAAAATGATAATCTACCAATATATATATATATATATATAAAATTTATGCGCAATACATTTCAACAAGCATCATAGAATAGAACTGAGCCTCCGCGCTCGGCAAAGTCTGTCAGAATCGACTGAAAAACTTCAGACAAGCGGCGAAAACATTAAAAAATCACGAGAGAATCGACTCTTTTTCGGCACCTATAGAACGGGAAGCGCTACATTTTCGAGCATCACAAAGTTTTCTTACTACCTATTTACAACAAATTAAAATAGTTTGTTAAAAATTTATACATTCTACGGGGCTGGCGGGCACGCGGACAAGTTTAGCATGCAAGTAACAAAATTGCAACGATATCACACTTCCTATTTTTTCGCCAAGTATAACGAGAAATTAAGAGATAAAGGATACTTTACTTGCTAGATCAAATGTCGGGACTACCTGGGATTCAGACAATGTGAGGATCCTGACCGTTGATCCCATTTTGGTTGTTGTCCGAAGCGCCATTTCTCCTGCGCTTTGTCGGGGTTTTCTTCTTGGAAGGGCGGGTCGAAGGCCCGGGTACACTAAGCTGCAAATCTGTGTCCACTTGGGGGCTCATCCAAGATATGGGTTTAACTGAAACATCGTAAATTCTTGCAATATCAATATTCGAACATGACGTAAATATAATTCACTTTTTCGAGTGTATAACAGAATGCCGTATGTAATGCTCCGCCCTCATAATAAACTAGGTCGTGTTCGGTTCGGGTTTTCACCATGAATTTTACTATTCACAAATTTTATTTTCTCCAAAAACATCAAATTTATATTATACTAAAAATCAATTTTTTACGTACAAAATCTCACATTAATTTATATTTATATCACATGAAATAATTGTTCAAATTCAAAATTTGACTATTCGAACCAAATCACCTGAACAAACACACCCCAAATCAAACTCCTTTCTTTTAAGGGTGTGTTTGTTTATGGGATTTTGCCAAAATCCTATTATTCATCAAATTTTTTCCTCCTAAAAATATCAAATCAAACACCTATTTTTTTTTATATTATACTAAAAATTAATTTTACATTCAAAGCATCAACGCCTATTTATATCACATCATATAACTATTACAATTCAAAATTTTTGCTATTCAAATCTCAACTCAAAATCCAAACCCTCGTACAAACACACCCTTAAAAATATTGTACTAAGGGTTTGTTTCTTTAACAAAAATTTTCCAACAAATTTTCCCAAAAACATTTAATATACTGCACACTCATATTTTCTATATTATCCACATAATTTCCTATAACTCACTTTAACAAAAAATTTTCAACAAACACATCCTAAAAATCAATTTAAATTAAAAACATAGAATCAATACCTATTTTATATCACATCAAACATCTATTCAAATTCAAAACTATTACTATTCAAAATCTAAATTCGTAGGTACCTTGAGCAGGGTCAAAAGATTCCGGCGTTCCATGATGATTGCCGTCTTGTTCGGGTTGTTCGGATGTGGCGCGAGTTGGAATTGGAGTTTGGCGTTTACGAACATAGTCCTCCCGCAAAGGTCGAGGTATTTGAAACGAAAACTTCGACAAGCTAATCCCTTCTTCTTTGTAACCCGGGTTCTCATCAAGGTACCTTCACAAATAGCACCGTAAAAAAATCCCAAATTGAAACAATAAGCATTAGCATCGAGAGGACTATTTGCTTAGATTAGATGAGAGTTTTTAGAGGTTTTTGGAATTTTGGAAATTTGAAAAAAAAGTAAAAATTAATATTTGATTTGATGTTTTGTGAGAGAAAAAGTGTATTTGATGTGATGTTTGAAAAATGAATAGTGCCAAATGAGTGAAAATTTGTAATATAAACAAAGCCTAATACTTTCGCCGCAGTAATATCATGTTTTGGGCAGATTTTACCTTTGAACTTCAACCATGGAACGCAGTCGCTTGCCCGATGGCGAAGCGTAGTACCTGCAAAACCTCAGACAGTAAAATAAAAGCTGGTAAAAGGTAAAAACTTTTTATTTTTAAGTATAAAAGACGTACACATCGGCAAACTTGCTGCTTCCTTCACTTCTGATCCTCAAAAGCCGTTGCCAGCCGGGCGGCGGTTGCGCGATGCTCGGTTTGTCGATGGCCCAAAGCCGACTTCCGTCTTGCGTTATATCGGGCGGATCGTTACACGAAATGTCGGGACGCCATTCTCGGCCGGTTTCACAGTAGAAGGGATGCTCCAAAATATGTTCTCGAATTTCCTCGTACTTTTCTTTGGTTGGAATCAGCCTCCATTTGAAACAATTTGCGCACTGAACGGTGAACGCCCCTACTGACGGCAGAACTCGATTCGGAAACGGAAACAGTCTCGAAGATGGAGATTGATAATTAACGGGGTCCTGGACCGTTCCGTTGGCACCGTTTACTGACGGGTCATAAAGAACCAACTGGTACCCGGAATCTTCCGTCTGATTTTCTACAGCCTCGGGGCTGCGTTTTTCGGACCCTCCGGCGGAATTCTCGTTTACACGATTTGGAGAATTGGTATCGACGTTTTTCCCATTCAACTTGATCGTAACTTTCAGTGACTTCATTGCAGTCTCCTCCATCGAGCAAAATCCTAAAATACAAACATTAAACCAAACCGTACACACAAAAAAACTCTCAACTCACATATAAAAGGCATTTAAAGATAAGATTATCTTCAACAAAAGCTAATCAATAGTAAACACTTAGGTTGCGTTCTTTTGTGAGTTTTGCCAAACGTTTTTACTATTCAGATTTTTTTTTTCCCTCTGAAAATATCACATCAAACAATTACTTTTTCTTTATTTATATTATACTACAAATTTATTTTACGTTCAAAACATCACATTAACTTTTATTTATATCACATCAAACAACTATTCAAATTCAACTTTTTACTATTCAAAAATCCAAACCCAAAAACTAAAGTGTTTGGAGGATTCTCTCCAAATTCTAATATTCATCAATTTTTTTCCCCAAAAATATTAAATCTAACACTTATTTTTTATTTTCTTATTATACTAAAATTCAATTTTACATTCAAAACATTACATCAATACCTATTTATATCACACCGTACAACTATTCCAATTCAAAATAATATTCAAATCTCAACAAGGTGACACTCTACCGCTGGGTTATATCCCTTCCCTGCCCCATAGAACTGACTAATCCTAAGTCAAAGTCAAAGGACTCAACGCCACTATTCTTGAACTCAAAATCCAAACATCCAAACAAACACACCCTTAGAAAACATTTTCCCACCATCAAAACACACTACATAATTAATCGTACGAATCAGAACAAAAACAAACACTTTTGACGGAGAAGATCGAGGCATCCATTGTTTCACAATCCATACAAATCAACGTCTGAAAAAATTACATTTCCTAATACTACACAAACACGAAAACACAACATTCGGATAAGATCACTCATGCCTATATACCACAATAGATGCAAAAGCAAACAGTTGTTACATTCAAACAATATGCACAACAAAACCCTTCAATATTATCATTAAGTAAAGAACCTCAAATGAATCATCCTCCCAAGAAATAACATGCAAATCTGCAATTACATTAGAAAATTACCCAAAAACTATGTTACATTACATATCCTATGCTTACACACAAATATAATTCCTACTATGTTTACATACTTCATCTACTTTGGAACTCTTCAGATGCAACATAGTTATACTTCAAACAGTTCATATACCAAAAGAAATTTATGAAATACATTAAAATACATGTATATCTATTTACCGAAAGCTATAATGATAAGATTCAATCCATCTCAGAACATATCTCCCAAATTCTCGTGCGTAAACTAAACTACAAAATCCATGGAAAATGGAGGCGAGCCAGGCGTGAAAACTCGCTACGAAAACCCTAGAACAGATGAAAGAAAATGCTATAATACGCAAAAACGCGGCGGAAATGGAACGGAGTCGATTGATTGATTTTTCTAGGGTTTATATTTTGAATTTTTGGGGGAATTGAGCGGAAATATAGATGCATCTATTCGGCATAAACAAAAGCAGTAAAGAGAAATCGAGAGTGAAAGTGAAAGAGAAATTACAGCGGCGGAAGAGATCCGAGCAGGCGGAGGACGATCAAGAGCAGATCTGGTGATCGGAGGACGCGGCGGGCGGGGCGAGTAGAATCGGAGGCGTTCGGAGAGCTTTTGGTGGCGATTTTGGGTTCTCACCCCATTGCAGTTGCAGACCTCGGCTGGGGTTGAGGTCGAGGTTTTCGTCTCCTCGTGAAGAGCGATGGGGAGAGAGAAGAGAGAGAAAAATGAGGGTAATAAATTAAAAATATATATATATATGTAATAAAATTTATATTTGTCCGATTTAATTATTAGTAGTATAATTTTATTACAAATTTTATATAATTTCTCTGTTTGTTCAAAGACGTACGGTTTGTTTTTATTTTTTTTATTTTTCGAAAACAAACTTTGTAAAAAAAAATTATTACACGCTCTTTTATATTATCTACACAAATCTAGAAAATATTATTTTCAACTATTTTTATAAAACAAATACATTTATATTTATTTTATTATTTATTTATTTTATGATAGTAAAAATTTATAATCACTACTTTTCTGTGTGTCAAACCGCCCATCAAACATAATAATTTACAAACTAAGCCTGAGAAAGAATGTTGAATTAATTGGGAACTGATGAAATAGAAAGTATAAAAAAAGAAATGTCAAAATTTTCTTAGATATTTCTAATAGCTAATAAAATATTATTTTGTTCGTTTCAATTGAAAATATATTTTTATTATTTTCATTTATTTTAAGAAAAAATACTCTATTCGTTCACGGATAAAGTATACATTTACTTTTGGCGCGGAGTTTAAAAAGTAATAGTATTTTAAATATAGTGGGTAGGTAAAAGTAGTGAAATGACATTTTTGCCCTTGTTTTTTTTTTTGTATAAAAGTAATGATGTGATGTAAAGTAAGAGTATTTGTAGAAAAAAAATAGGGTATTTAATGAAATGATTATTTTGTAATTGGACGTCCCAAAATAGAAATATGTATACTTTATAGCTGGACGGAGGGAGTATTAATTTATTATTATATTAAAAATAATTATATATTAATATCGAAATATTCTTTAATTTTTTATATAAATTACAAATATATTATTACAATACAATTTATTTATATATAAAATATAAAAATATCAAAATTATTTTATATATTTTTAATAACTAATAAAATATTATTATTTTTTAAAATATTATAAAATTCTAAATAATTTATTTGAATTAGGGCAAAAGAAACATTATTTCTAAATATACTTAGAAAAAGTACAATTGGCCGGAAAGGAAAGAGTATATATTTAGTTTTTAATAAATATATACCTATTTATATATGATAAATATCTTCAAAGTATTGGTTTGTGTTTCAATAACGTTCAATTTGCACAAGTTTTTATAAAAATATATAATTTTTAAATAAATATTAAATTTAAATATAATTTAAACAAAAATTCAAATAAAAATTCAATTGTTGATCAAAACCAAATAAATTCATATTTTATGAAAATAAAAAAATATTTAGTGTATTTTATTGGTATTTTTTCAGTTTAAAAAGTTATTTACATGTAATAAATATTTTATTAGAATTATTTTTATACTTTTAAATAAAGTTATAATCATTAAATATGAAATTGAAAATAATTGTGATATGACCGTATTTAAATAATAATATTCCAACAAAAATGGTATGCTATTGTTTAGTGTTTATATATATACACGAATTTTAAAATTTATTATTAAAGATATAAGGCGTGTTTTGACAATTAGTTGTTAGCTGTTAACTGATTCAATTAGCTGATAGCTGTTAGCTGATTCAATTAGTTGGTTTGACTAGCTGATTCGATTAGCTGTTTATATTAAAATATTTGGTAAAACAACTGTTTGATATTAGATGTTTATACGTAAAATGACAATTGAGGACATTTCTATTTTATTTTTGTTTCTGATATATTCGATTATGTTATTTTAAGTTTAGAATGTTTATAATTTTTTGTTATTAGTTATTGAAAATTGTAAAAGTGTTATAAAAGTATTTATTTTTATTAGAGTTAGATTTAAAAAAATAATATATTTTTATTAAAATATATAAATAGTTTTTTTTTTTATTGAAAATGATATAAAATATAAAATAATAAATTTTTTGTGTATATATTTATTATGTTGGTTATCGATTAGTTTATTATATTTATAATTTTCAATAAATTTAATTTATTTAATTTATTTTTAGTATAAAATTTATATAATGTAATTTTAATATAAAAATAAATTATTAATATTTATATTTTATATTTTATGTTGATTTTAATAAATTTATATATTTTACCATTAAAATAATTTATATATATAAATTAATTATTTTAAATTTATAAAAGTAAAACTATATTATAATAAAATATTCTAATATAATCAAAAATATATTTATTTGTATAAAATGCATAATAAATTTTTAAAGGTATATAAGGAATAAATTTTCTTTTTTTATAGAAAAAGCTATTTCAAAACCCCGGGTAAGTTAGCTTTTTAGAAATTAGTTTTTTGGGTCCAAAAAACTATTCCAAAAAGCTAATTTACCAAACACTTAAATTAGCTTTTTTACTGGTGAAACAGCTAAAAGCTGTTCAATAAGCTAAAAACTTTTCAAAAAGCTATTTGTCAAACATCTCCATAATAAAATATATAAAGTATTATTTTCTATTCATAGTTTTCACAGTATTTTACAATAAAAATAAGGGGTAAACTGTTTTTTTAGTCCCGTAACTGGACCCCCTTATCATTTTAATCTCGTAAGTGGAGCATGTCGCAAACTAGTCCCATAAGTGAAGAATTTTCGCTGTTTTAGTCCTCTGGCGCCGGAAATGCCCGCGTGGCTCGCCGGAGGTGACGTGTCCGCCAGGTGTCGCTGACCTGGCGGACACGTGGATTTTTATTTTTTTCTTAATTTTTTTAAAACTTATTTTTAATTTATTTTAAATTTTATTTGTATTTTTTTTTATTTTTTTATTTGTTACAATTAAAAAAATTGAAAAAAATGAAAAATAAAAAATAAATCTATGTATCCGCCAGGTGTCGCTGACCTTGGCGGACACGTCACCTCCGGCGAGCCACGCGGGCGTCTCCGGCGCCGGAGGACTAAAACAACGAAAAATTTTCACTTATGAGACTAGTTTGCGACAGGCTCCACTTACGAGACAAAAATGGTAAAGGGTCCAGTTACGGACTAAAAAAACAGTTTACCCTAAAAATAAACATTCTCCCCGTATATGGGATGTTTTTTATGTGTACTTTTTAAGTAAAATAAATTATAGTTTATATATAAAAATATTTTTTTATTAAAAATAATAACATTATAAATAATAATAAGTTTTTTTTTTCATAAATTGTTAGTATTTAATTATTTTAAAAAAAATATTAAATGAAAAATACTTATTTTTTATATAATAATTAAAATAATTTTATATTTAAAATATTAAATTAATATATATTTATATTTCATTAAATAATTATTTAAATTTAAAATTTTATTATTAAAAAATTGAAATACAAAAAATAGGCTATGTCTTAGTGTTTTAATTTGAATTAGTTTTTATGTAAGATGAAAATGATAATATAAAAAATAATATTATTTTTGTCATTTATAAAATTTATATTTGCTTTATGAGTGTTAATTTTAAATATTAATTATTAATTGTTATAATAAAATATAATATAAATTAAGAGAAATGAGAATAATATTTTTACTAATGTTTTATAATACAAATATAATGATATTTATATAAAAAATTACATAAATATAAAAATATCTTTAATATTAAATATAATGATATAAAAAGTAAATATAAAATTATTAAATGAATGGAGATAAATATTTTATATTGAAACATTAATTTTTTATAAAAACAATAAAATACTTCATCTGTCTGTGGGTCATTTTACTTAATATTTAAAATATTCTTATATTTGTATAATTTTTTTTACAAATATTTTATTAATATTATAAGACAGTAATTGAAGTATTTTTGTAATTTTTTATTAACTTGTACTCAATTTTGATATAATAATTAAAATTCAAATATCAAATTAAAAAATAAATAAAATCATTAGGGGCGAAAGGAAATAGTATATATTATTGATATTATATAAATATATATAAATTTTTATAATATTCATCGAAAATAAATAATTTGTTGGGTCAACAAACAAACTCACCCAACGAAAACGACCCACCCATGTAATTACAAAGATCACCTACCGTGGTTTAGATGCCATTAGGTCAAAATTGAATGTTCATAAATGCTTAAACTTTAGTGTTACTATCCTTACAAGACCGGAGGACGGCGTTTTCGGTGTTATTTGGAATTATATCATATATTGTCAGAATATATATACTATATAAAATTACATTATGTGTTATAATATATCACATATGACTCGACTATTGGACCTAGTTTTCAGAGTATAAGATTCGATCGAAGGTTTACCCGATGCGTATTTTCAAATAGCGATTTTGGGTTCTCGTGTCATAAAAATATATATATATATATATACACATGTGGTTATTTGTTTTAATTAGACATAGTGACTAGATCACATCAATATTATACTGATTTGATTAAATCAACATTGAAATTGAAAAGAAGTTGAGAGTTTTGGATGAAATTTAAATTTAGCATCTTAAATTATGATATAATATATATATATATATATTTAATTAAAAGTAAATTAAATTTACGTTTTGAATATGAATGTCTATATAGTAACATAATAAATATTCTATTCTCTTATAAAAAATTAAGAATTCGAACACAAATATTATACTCTATCTGTTCCAATAGAATTATTTTGTTTTTTTATTTTTCGTCCGTTTCAAAACAATTGTCTTGTTTTCTTATTTAGTAATCGTGATTACACTTTATAACATAATTATTCATATTTTTCCAAACTATCCATAATTATTACTTTAACCTACTTTTTAAAACCATTCAAAAAAACAAAGGTATTTTAGTCTTTTACCTTCTACTTTATACCAACTTTGAATTATTCCTTAATTCTCGTGTCCACTCCCAATAAGACATCTTTTCCGGGACGGGGGAATATTTTTTTTATGTTATTAAAAATTTTTTTATACCTAATATAAAAAACACAAAAACAAAGTGGACAGATTCATTAGTTTTTTTTTGAGTATATAAAAAATACTATTTAAATCAAAATTTAAATCTACAGAAAATATGTATCTTCTTAGAAGGTTTATTGGGGTTGTTTTTTCGGTAATTCTCTTATAGCTAGGGACATTTTTTTCGTGTTGTTTTTTTTGTGCCGGGTAGAAGTTTGGTTGTCAATAGGATTTGAACTCATAATCCCTTAGGCGAGATCGATAACATGATTTGAATATATGATCTTACGGTCAAAATTCACAGGGTAGGCTATTGAGCTCGGCCAAATACATCTTCCCCAACCAAGAGAAATACTTTTTGAATGATGCATTTGAAAATAAAATGACCCATTATCAGTTAGTATTTCTTATACTACAAAAATTCTATTGAAATTAAACAAGATTTGTTCACTTATTTTTTGGCGACATTATTCTACATAAATATTATAAAAAATATAATATATACATTTTACTTTTTTAAATTTCTGACACATCTCTATATCTAACATAAAATACATATTCATCTAAAAATACAAAATGAAAGACACCCACAATAAGACCCTAATTGAACTAACAAAATAAATATCAGACCACAATAATCAATCCTAAAAAAAATAAAAAATAAAAAAATGAAGATTTTTAAAAAAAAAAAACTGAAGAAGGAACCAAACTATCGATCTGAAAATAGTAACCCTATGGTTACACTATTTCCTCTACAATTCCCAATAAAAATACACTATTTTATTTCTCACAAAATATCACTTCGAAATATTATTTAAACAAAAATTCAAATCTAACACTCTATTTCAAACCAAAATCAATAATAAGAATAAAAAATATATTTTATGCCATCAAATAAATATGAAATGTGCTAAGCCATAAGCCCCAATTTGGTTGAAAAAAATTGAGTTAAATGTATTTCAAATAACTTCATCAAATGTTTTGTTGAATTTTAGAACTCCATAGTTATTGTAGATTTTAAATTTATCTCCTTCAATATTTCAAATACTCTTTTTTCGTTTCAAATACTTTCCTATAACCAAAAGGGAGTTTAATCATGAAGTATACAAAACATATAATTTAAAAATCGATTCATTTAAAATCTAACCACAAAATCCATATCCATCCAACCAAACGAGACCTAAAATCCTTAAACATGATCAAGAAAAAGGGAATCTAGGCATAGAACAACATTGCATAATTCATGAACTTACTGAATTATATGTATGCATGTCTGTCCTATCACAAGCCAGCCTAAGATCAAATATCATGACCTGTATCAACAAAATAGCTTCCATCGATTCGCTGCATTGAGCAGAGCAACTTGTTAGCGAACACAAACACAACCTGCTATGAAAACTATATACATCTAGCCGAGATATACAATGAACAGAGAGGACTCGCGAAAGCCAACTTGGATAAACTTTTCGACTAAACAAAAAGTTCCATAATGTAGATGTTAACATAAAAGACATGCCCCGTAACATTAAGCTTGAAAACCCACTACATTATCGTCAACCAAAAAAGAAAGTTATCGATCTAAATGAACAATTATCAAAAAATAAACCGTTTATGAGAGCTCTACTTGCAAATTACAGGATCCCTTATAGGCAAGTTACTCAGAAATTCGATAATAAGCAGAATCAACCCTACAATTCCATGGAAACGCCGATGCAATCAATTAGATGGACTCAACATTAGTGTAAAATCTTAATGAAGGTAACAAATTGTAAACAAGATCAATACAAAGCGATGCAATTTTAAAAGGCTAAAACTCACTAGTCACCATTATACTAAACCTTAGCTTTCAAAAAAACATTCATATTCGAAGATGTCTATTCGAAAGCAACAACACAAGAAAAAAAGCAGCATTTACACACATAAATCCAGCTAATCCAACAATCAACTTACAAGAATGATTAACATTTACCTAACAACAAAATTTTGAAATCAAGAGATTGAATTTGGATTCATGATTCATCACAAAATAAAACACCTATAACCAAAATGCATATAATTTATCAAGCAAATGTCACATAATCAGAGCATATATCGAACACTAACAGACGGAAATTGAACCATCCTTACATAGATATATAAATAAAGGAGTTGCAGATCATTTTCCCTAACTGCAATTTCGACGCAGAGACATAAATAATGTAAAAGGACTAAACCAGAACGATCCGATATGAAATCCCCAATTTCTACACGGGGCTCAGCAGCTGCGAGAGAGAGGGCTTCGGCTCGGAATTCATGCCAATAATGATGATCATCGGTATGAAGCCATAGTGAGTGATGACCTTCGCCTTCTTCATCGTCCAGGTGCTCCACTCCTTGACGAACTTGGACGCGGCGGCCAGGGACCCCTCATCGTCGTCCGGCGCCTGCAACTTCTTCACCTTCCCTTTCCCCGGTTTCAGAGAAATTCTTGAAGACATATCTCCGCCGCTCCCGATCCGATCTGATTTTTGATCCGCCGCCGCGCTTCCCTCCGAGTTATTCCTGAGTTCACCACCGGAATTGAAATGAGAATCGAAGTTTGAATGCCCTAGAAGACGCAGAGGAGATTTTGTGCTCGGGGCAACATGTGAATAGACAGTAATGTCCTCACTCGTGTATTATTATTATTATTATTATTATTATTATGGAGTATATATATATTTTTTTTTCCGATAAAATTTGAATTTTTTTTTTTTTTTTTTTATTGAAATAGAAAATTATATGATGTTTTATGTGTGCATTTAATTTGAAAGTTTAAATTTTAATTGAAATAATATTTCGTTGAAAAATACTTCATCCATCCTACTTTTGTGTTTAATTGATTGTAGCTAAGAAAATTTAGGTAAAATAATTAATAAATAATTAAGATATGTATTAGTAAAAATAATTATTGTATAATAAAAATATTTATAAATTAATATAAAAATAACTAAATAGTATAATTAAAATTAAAAAATATAAATTATAAAAATTTAAAATGTGATTAAAGTGTAAATTATATTTCCAAATGACAAATAAGGTAAGACATAATAGAAATATAAACAGTGGACTAACACTGTGAGATAAAGAGAATATATGTTTTTAAATTCATTTGTTCCATCAATGTATCTTTTTGAAATTTTATAATAAATTAAAAAATTATACTCCCTTTGTTCCATAAATATAATTTTAATTAGATTGAACACGAGATTTAAGGAATATTGATATTACAAGGGCAGTGAGTAAAAAGGTATGAATAAAAGACTTTTTTGCCCTTGTAAGTATATTAGTGTAAAAAATAGTGGCAATTGTGTAATAAAAATGAAAAAATATGGATAGTTTTATGGTGATACAGTTATTTATTGAAATAAAACTATTGTTTTAAGATGAACAAAAATGATAAACAAGACTATTGTATTGGGACAGAAAAAATAATATTTTATTAGTTAGATAAAGTGTGTAAGATATTTTTAATATATCTGTAATTTAAATAATAATTAAAAATATTTTAATATTAATATATAATCATTTTTACTAAAATAAAATAAAATACTAAAAAAATAAGTAATAAAGACCTCTGACCTAGGTGAAGAAGCCTCTTCTACAAGGGCATTAGCGAGAAACCCCCGCGTCATTACTTATTATAAAAAACAAATTGAAAAATATGATGTGGAAATAAGGGCAGGAGAGCACCTAGCTCTACCCAGCAACTCTGGTATTGATTTGCTATCATTAATATTGTCACATTGGGGCACATGGCAAATTTTTTTTAATATATATATATTTTTATATTTTATTTAAATTATATGTAATAATATTTTTATATTATATAAAATTTTATTTTTTATAAAATAATATCAATATTAAATATATATATTTTAATTAAATATAATTTATTTATTATGATAAATAAATATTGACATATTTTTATTTAATAAATTTTTTATTAAATATAATTAATTAATAATATTATTAATAATAATTTAATTTTTAATAAATTAATTAAAATAAATATAATCACTAATTGTATTTTAGAAAGAAAATTTTAAAATAAGAACATAATAATAATAATAATCATATTAATAAATATTTGTTACAATTTATAAACTAATTATAAATAAATAAATATGTATATTAGATAAATTATTATTACTTAAATTATTTTAAAAATTGATAATTTAATAATATAGAGATAAGAGAAATGAAAATTTGTGAAAAAGGTAAAACAACAAAAAAATCCCCCGTAGTTTACCGAATGCTGAAAATCCCCCGTAGTCCTAAAATTCCAAAAAACCTACTCGTGGTTTGTAAAACGTTGCACACTCTTACCCCCTTTAAATCACACTGACGCCGTTAAATTTTAGCCTTATCAGACCGTTATGCCCTTGAGCATTTTCCTTCTTCTCTTCTCTGCAACTTCTTTCTTCTATCTTCTTTTCTTCCCCAAATTCTTCTTCACACATATTTTTTCTCAATTTTTCTCTTCTTCTTTTCCAATTCTTTTTCAGGCCATAGCAGTTCCACCCGCTTCTTTCTTTTTTTTTTTTCTTTTTCCTCAAATTTTATCTTCTTATTCTCCAATTTTTTTCAAGCCATAACAGTTCGACCTACTTTTTTCTTTTTTTCTTTTTTCCCCAAATTTTTTTTCTTCTTCTTTATCACCAATTGTTATTTGAAGAATGAAGAATTGGAAACGAATAAGAAAAGAAAGAAAATGACGGGCAAAAGCGGCTGGAGCAGGAAGAAGTAAGGAAAAAAAGAAAGAGAATAAAAAAGATACTGGAAAGAAGAAAGGAGAAAGAAGGGCTGGATATCATTTTTTTTTTCTCCAAGTTTTTTTTCTTTCTCTATCTCTTTTTCCTCAATTTTCTTTCTTTTTTTATTTTTCCTCCCCAATTCTTTCGTACACGATTGCAACAAGCAGCAAATTATTTCTTTTTTCTTAGATTAATTTCAAATTTTGATGTCAAATTGAAATTTTAGGTTTCTGAGTTTGGTAAAAACAGAAGAAGAAGTATTTATGGGTCTGGTAAAACAAGCATTCTCATCTCCATCTCCATGTCCGGTCAATTAATTGTGATAAATTTGGGATTGGTTTAAAATTTACGTTGTGTTTAGGGGATTTAAAATGAAAAAAAAAATGGATTGAGATAAAATTCTAGAAGTATGCAGAAGAATAAGAAAGAAAAAGAATAAGGAAGAAGAAGAACGAGGAAGAAGTGGTTGTAAAAAGTAGTCATTAGGGTATTTTGGTAATTTTATACAGAAATATATCACTCTATGGACCAAAAATCGCATTCCAGGCGTGTGATATACAACTTCCGTTAAATCCAAATGGAGGGGGGATTTTTCGCAACATTTTAGAAACCACAGGGGGGTTTTCAGCAATTTCGGGAAACCACAGGGGATTTTTTTGCTATTTTGCCTTGTGAAAATGAATTTCTTTGATGTGAGTATAAAATGAAATGTGTTTCTCCGATTACGTGTAAAAGAAGAGAGAGATGGAAGAAACACATGTTGGATTTTATTGATGCAGATGGCCTAAGCACTTTAAAGCTACCGATCTTTGATCCTGTGACATCATTATCTCCTTTTTACATTCAAGTTCCGATCCTCAAAAATGGGTATGACGTTGCCAATTTGTAGATCAATCTAAATTAAAAAAAGAAAGAAAAAATCTTTCTACAAAATAGATACGCTTTGGTAGTATCTTTGATTGTCAACATAATATTTTTAAACATAATACTCCATATATTCCATAAATATAGTTTTAATTGGGTTGAACACGAGATTTAAGAAATATTATTATTCTATTGGTAGTCGGTAAAAAATATGGATAAAAAGATTTTTTTGTCCTTGTAAGTGTATAAAAAGATTTTTTTGTCCTTGTAAGTGTATAAAAAGATTTTTTTGTCCTTGTAAGTGTATTAGTGTAAAAAGTAGTGGCAATTGTGTAATAAAAATGAAAAAGTAATAATAGTTTTATGGTGATATGGTTATTTATGGAAATAAGACTATTGTTTTGGGACGGACAAAAATAATTAATAAGATTATTGTATTGAAACGAAAGAAGTATGACGTTTTCGAAATAGGTGATACACTATTACTCGAAGTTCTATCAAACAAAATGAGAGAATGAGAGAAGAGATGATTGCATTGACGTAATTTAGAATGATGGTGTGCCTCTTTAGGCACCTCCACCTATGCGAGAGTAATTACCTAAAATTATATCATATACGGTTAAAATATGTAATGAATATTATATTTTCATGCACTGTCGTATAAATGTTACTGTCTGTTTTATATACATGTGTTGAATTGATTCAAATAAATACCATATTAATTTGATCTGATTTGACCTGATCAATATCCAGAACCGAAACAATATACTCTTTTCATCCCAAAAGAGTTATCTTGTTTTTCCATTTTTGTTTGTATCAAAACAATTGTCTTATTTTCTTATTTAGTAACAGTGGTCTATACTTTATAATAAAATTATTTATACTTTTCCAAACTACCCATAATCATTACTCTAACATATTTTAAAAATTTTTCAAAAAGCAAAAATATTATAGTCTTTTACATTGTATTTTATACCTACTTTTAATTAAGTATTATTATTTCTTAATTTTTGTAACAACTTTCCAACAAAAACATCTTTTTTGGAAGGACAAGTATAACATATATTCAAGTTTTAACCCACTTAAGCACTAACCAACATCAGTCACTAGAGAGCACAATCAATTAACTAATTTCTTCCATTCTTAGTACATCTCATACTATTATTATTATTACACCGTCACCGGCGGGTATCACTAACGAATTTCTGTCACAGTCGTGAGTTAAGGGGAAGGTCCTCATAAAATAATTTCTTAAAATCCTCCATGCATGCAACCTGAAGGCATAATCCTACCATCACTGACCCGTCACCGTCACCGTCACCGCCGGATATCACTAGCGAATTCCCATCACAGTCGTCGCCCCCGGGGCCCATGGAAATCTCCTTCCCCCACCCGAAATCGAGTCCATGGAGCGGGAGGCCCAGCCAGCTGGTCACCCGGAGATTCGGGTTCCCATAGAAGGTCCCGCCGTTAGTCCCGGGAGCTTTTATATCCTGAAGCTGCGAAAAGTCCTTCATACCCTTCAAATAATCAATCATTGACTCCACATAATCTTCAGTCACCATGTCAATTGCCTCCCTTACACGCGCCGCCGCATGCCCTAGCGGCGCCGCTGTGATCTCCCCCGACCGTCCCTTTGCGAAAACGTCCACAATCGCATTCCCGAAATACTTTCTCGGCGGCGGTGGCAGGCGGCGCACGTGCTTCCGTACGTTCACGCAGATCCTGACCGCCGTCGGCTGCGCCGCCGCGTGGCGGCGGGCCTTGCAGGCGCACTGCCACATATGGGCGACGATGGATTCATACTTTGTGTAAGGCCTTTTCACGGCGGCGCTGCCGCCGTCCACACGACTTCGATTCGCCTCCCGCTTAAGATCCTCCACCTGCGCCGCCGTCAGTTTCAGCAGCGCCACCGTCGTCTCCTTCCCCCGTTCTCCGGCGTCGTTAATTTCTCCGATCACCACCGGCTGCGGGTCGAACGTATCGTGCACGAACTCCGACCGCCGCCCAGACGCCGCCGGTCGCTCCCCGGCCCGCAAGAACCGCCGGTCGAGAACCGGCGGTGGACCGGTCGGCGCGCCGCGCGCCAGCGCCGCCCATTCAGATAGAAAATGAAGGTTGCTCGTGCCGTCGACCGCCACGTGTGAAACATTCCAGCTCAGGCTAACGCCGCCGCACCGGAATTTCGTGATCTGCACGAGGAGAATCGGAATTTCCGGCAATGGAGTCGAATAATTTACCTGAGGAACCAAATGGGAATATTCCGGCGGATCGGAATCTCGGATGTCGTCGAGGGTGGCGGCGCACTCCACCTCGGTCAGCTGCACGCCGACGCCGTTGCAGTCGAGCTCGAGCCGGGAGCCGGGCAGCCAGCGGAGGCGGCCGGCGAGCGGGTAGAATATCACGAGCGCCTTGCTGAGGGAGCTCCGGAGGGTTTCGAAGATCCGGCGCGGCGGCGCCGCCCAATCTTGAGGAGGTCTGTAATAGTATATCGTCGGAGTGTGGCCGAATACGCCGATCTGGTCTAATTCCGACAGCGGCATGGAGCCGCTCCATGTCGGCTCGGCTGGCTGAACTAAGCAAGAATTTCTCACGACAAATTTCATTCTTATTAATTACTATTATTAATTAATTTATTTATTTTGTATGATTATTTATTTTGTTATTTTATTAGGGTTTGGTGCAAAATCATATGTATTTATAGATCGTGTTTGTGAGGGGATTATAGTCCTTTTTTTCTTTTGCTGTTTTTAACATGTTTTTTATATTTAAAATTTGATTATATTAAAATGTTTTAGATATTTAGTTTATTATTTAAATATAATTTTTGTTATTTAGATTAGATCATTATAATTTGCTTATATATATCCGATTATATTATTATAATTTGATTATATGTACTAGATGATATTATTATATGAATTTATTACACGTATTTGTAGGTTTCATTATCAACAACAAACAATATCTATAGGGTAGATTATGTTCTTTTAGTATTTAACAATTTTAGTGTTTTTATTACTCTCTTTCTTTGTACTAAAATATTTATTTATTTTATATTAGTTACTATAAACTTTTAGATGCATTTTTTACTCAAAATTTTTCAAATTTTAATCATGCGGTTTCAAAAAAAAGAAATACTCCATCCGTCCCTTGCCAAATGGGTTATTTGGAATTTTGTAATAAATTAAAAAATAGTAGTATTTTATTGGTTAGCGAAAGTATATAAAAGATTTTTACATTTTTATCATTTGACTTTTTGTGTTAATTAATTGTATGTGTAATAATATTTTTGTAATTTAAATAAAAATTAAGGATATGATTACTTTTTCTAAAATAAAAAAATACTTTAAAATAAAATGAACAAAAATGGTAAACAAAAGTATTTTGAATTGGGACGGAGAGTGTACATTTATTTTTTTTCTCAAAGAACATCTATCAATATATTATTTAATATCGAATACAAATCAAATCACTCTCAAAGTTTTCACAAAAAAAAAAAAAAAAACACATCAAAATTTTGAACTTAAAGGTACTATGCTCTCAAGAACACTTTACCATACATATTCTAGCATCTTTTTAATTTCTCAAACAACATCTACTGCCAAATAAATAAAGAAAACAAAATCAGTGATCTTTTTGTCACCGCCGGGTATCACTAGCAAATCTCCGTCACAGTCGTGAGTTAAAAGGGAGGTCTTCGTAAAATACTTTCTTAAAATCCTCCATGCATGCAACCTGAAGGCACACTGCTACCGTCACTGACCCGTCACCGTCACTGCTGGGTATCACTAGTAAATCCCCGTCACAGTCGTGGGCCCCGGGGCCCATGAAAATCTCCTTCCCCCACCCGAAATCGAGTCCATGGAGCGGGAGGCCCAACCAGCTGATAAACCTAAGATTCGGGTTGCCATAGAAGGCCCCGTCATTAGTCCCAGGACCTTTTAAATCCTGAAGCTGTGAAAAGTCCTCTATACCCTTCCAATAGTCAATCATTGACTCCACATAATCTCCTGTCACGGAGTCGATTGCCTCCCTTATAAGCGCCGCCGCATGCCCCAGCGGCGCCGCCGTGATCTCCCCCGACCGGCCCCTTGCGAAAACGTCCATCACCCCGTTTCCGAAGAACTTCCGCGGCGGCGGTGGCAGGCGGTGGAAGTGCTTTCTCACGTCCATGCAAATCTCCAGCGTCGTCGGCTGCGCCGCCGCGTGGCGGCGGGCCTTGGAGGCGCACCGCCAGATATGGCCGCCGATGGATTCGAACTTTGTGTAAGGCCTTTTCACGGCGGCGCCGCCGCCGTCTGTACGAGTTCGATTCGCCTCCCGCTTAAGATTCTCCACCTGCGCCGCCGTCAGCTTCAGCCGCGCCACCGCCGTCTCCTTCCTCCGTTCTCCGGCGTCGCTCGTTTCTCCGATCAAAACCGGCGGCGGGTCGAACAATTCGCGCCCGAAATCCGACCGCCGCCCCGACGCCGCAGGCTCCCCGGCCCGCAAGAACCGCCGATCTAGAACCGGCGGCGGGCCGGCCGCCGCGCCGCGCGCCAGGGCCGCCCATTCAAATAGAAAATGAAGCATGCTCTGGCCGTCGGCCACCACGTGCGACGTGTTGCAGGTCAGGCTGACGCCGCCGCACCGGAATTTCGTAATCTGCACGAGGAGAATCGGAATTTCCGCCATTGGAGTGGAATAATTTACCTGAGGAATCAAATCGGCATATTCCGGCGACGGAGAGAAATCTCCGAGGTCGTCCAGCGTGGCGCCGGACTCCGCCTCGATCAGCCGCGCGCCGCCGGCGTTGCAGTCGAGCTCCAGCCGCGAGCCGGGCAGCCAGCGCAGGCGGCCGGCGAGCGGGTAGAATATCACCAGCGCCTTGCTGAGGGAGCTCCGGAGGGTTTCGAAGATCCGGCGCGGCGGCGCCGCCCAATCCTGAGGAGGTCTGTAGACGTATATTGACGGAGTGTGGCTGAGTACGCCGAGCTGGTCGATTTCCGACAGCGGCATTGAGCCGCTCCATGTCGGCTCGGCTGGCTGAACTAAGCAAGAATTTCTCACGGCGACTTTCATTTTTATGTATTTATTTACTATATTAATTATGTTGTGGTAATAAGATCAGGTGCAAAATCCTCGGTATTTATAGTCGTCTTTTGGGAATTAAATTTTTATTATCTATATTAGATTCCACTAATTTTATAATATCAATGGGATTATATTATTATAATTTAGTTACATGTATCGTATTATATTACTATATATTATAAAAATTTTATTCAACCACAATATATATATATTTCCACTTCCTTTCTTCCTTAATCATTTATCCATTTTTTTTTATTTTGATATGTTCCGTAAAAAATACTCCTCTCGTCCCATAACAAAATATCCATTTTTCCATTTTAATTCGTCACATAACAAAGTATTCATTTCATTTTTTAGTAACTGTTCTGTCTATCTAACATCACCCATACTAATAAGATTATTTTAGTCATTTTGACTTTATTCTTACTATATCCCAATATAATACTAATATTTCTAAAATTACTTGAAAAAACAAATGGATACTTAATTCTGGGATCAAGAGTATTTATTTTCTTTTTAGTAATGGTATTATTTACCTAACATTACAAATATCTTTCTAATTTAAATATATTACACAAATATCATTACTTTTATATTATACGATACTAATAAAATTAGTTTAGTTTTTTTCCTTTTATTTTTATCGCATCTCAATATAATATTAATATATTTAAAACTCCTTGAAAAAAAAACAAATTGATAGATAAAAATGGGACGGAGGGAATATTAAATAAATAATAGTCAATTTGTCACTATTATTTCTACTTATCACACCGTATTTTTATCAGTTCTTTACTAAATTTTCTATAATACCTTATTTTATTTTTTACTTACCTCATTTTTAAATTAAAATATCATTATATTTTAATTTTCATACCGAAATAAAATGGCATAATTAGTGCATGCAAGGAAGTATTATTTTAACCTCTTTATACTTTCTTTTCCACTAACATTATTTCTTTATGCATTTTTTGCCTATAAAATTATATCCAATTCATTTAGGGTGTGATTGTCTGGGAGTTTGAATTTTGAGTTGGGATTTGAATATTAAAAATTTTGAATTTAAATTTATTTCTTCGAACCCAAAAAAGTTACATAATTTTATCTACAAAGAATTACTCTCTGTCATTCAATTATGTACTTATTTGATCAATCATAAATTTTTAAAAATATGAACTTTTATTTTTCAAGAAAAAAATAAGTTAAAAAAATAATTTTTTTTAGTGAAAAAAAAATAAAAATAAATTTAGATGACAATAAATAAATAAATTAAATAACAGATAGAGTATTTTTGAAACTTCTGCAAATTGTAACATGATAGGAGACCATCTCTAATGTTGTGAATTTGTATTTAGATTGATAAGCTTTGACTAATAATAGCTCTTAAACAAAAATATAATAATTAATGAAAATAAAATTCAAATAAAAAAAAATAAAAATTAAAATAATATTCCATTCCTTTCATTTATCATATTTATTTTTCTATTTTTTGCTGCCTCACTTATTCTGTAATTTATTTTATTTAAAAATAAATTATACATTTTAATCTCATTTTATTTTTTAATTTATAATTTTTTTAATTTTAATTAAATTAATTATTTATTTTAATATTAATTTAAAATTATTTTTATTATACAATAATTATTTTTATTAATATATTTTTAATTATTTATTAATTATATTTTTTCTAAATTTTCATGACCGTAGTCTAAATGGAGGGAGTATATAGAAAACAAATGCATATACTAGAAACTGAAAATAAGAGTATCACCAACCCACTGTTTGATTTGATTTTGAGGGATCCCAACCCCATTTTATACTTAAAAAATGAAATATGCACAGTGTATTACTTCAATTTTTAAGTTAGAATTTTTGTAATTTTGTAATTTTTTATATATTATTTAATTTTAATTTTAAAAAAGTGATATATAATTTTATTTTATTTTATTTAAATAATAGTATGTAATTTTATTTTTAAAAAATTATATACTATTTTCGTCCGACTCTAAGGATCCCATTTAATTTTTTACGTGTTGATATTTGAATATTAATTATTACATGAAACTATAGCACATTAAGAAAAAATGACAAAAATATTCTTTTTAGCTTCTTATAATACTATTATAATAATGTTTGTGTAAAAAATTAAAGTTAAGTGTAATTTATAAATATATAAAGTTGGAGAAAATACTATTTCCGCCCGGTCTCATATCCATATTATTGTAGATAAAGAAATTTAGGAGAAGTATAATTAGTAAATTATTAAGAATGTATTCGTAAAATTATTTATTGTATTATAAAATAATTATATATTATGATTAAAATAATTAATTATTCTAATTAAAATTTTAAAAAATTATAGAATAGAAATTTGAAATAATGAAAAATCCTAAAAACAAACATACCCTTAGCATATTTTGTATTGCAATTATTATTATTTATTTTAATATATTTTATTTACTGAATTATAATATTATTTTTACAAATTTAAAATAATTAATTTTTATATGGAGTGCAATTTATTTTATTTGTAAATTATATTTTTTATATCATTCAAATTCATATTTATTTTTTATTATCATAAAATGTTTTTACCACTTTTTAAAAAATTGATGTTTGATTCTTTATTGAAAATTATAAGTATAACAAAATAATAAATTAATCTATAATTAATGGAGTATAATAAACATATATATATACATAATTTTTATTATTTTTTATAAAAAATATTTATATTTTTCATTAAAAATATATTAGGTATCTTCCCTTTGTATTTTTACATTCTAAAAAAGATAAATAAATACTCGTTAACTTAAAGACACAATGAAAATATATTGTTGATTTATACAATTACCATGCATAATCGAATAAATTATTGAAATTAGACACTAGTGTGAGTGTGTGACATCTCGTAATTTTATTATCATTATTATATTTATATTATTTTTATTATTAAATTGGAAGGTCTTCGTAAAATATTTTCTTAAAATCCTCCATGCATGAATCCTGAAGGCACACCGCTACCGTCACCGACCCGTCACCGTCACTGCTAGGTATCACTAGCGAATCTCCATCACAGTCGTGGGTCCCGGGACCCATGAAAATCTCCTTCCCCCAGCCGAAATCGAGTCCATGGAGCGGAAGGGCCAGCCAGCTGGTCACCCCGAGATTCGGGTTCCCATAGAAGGTCCCGTCATTAGTCCCGGGAGCTTTTATATCCTGAAGCCGTGAAAAGTCCTCCAAACCCTTCAAATAGTCAATCATTGACTCCACGTAATCTCCGGTCACGATGTCGATCGCCTCCCTTATACGCGCCGCCGCGTACCCTAGCGGCGCCGCCGTGATCTCCCCCGACCGCCCCCTCGCGATCACGTCCACCACCACGTTCCCGAAGAACTTCCGCGGCGGCGGTGGCAGGCGGCGGACGTGCTTCCGCACGTCCACACAAATCCCCAGCGCCGTCGGCTGCGCCGCCACGTGGCGGCGGGCCTTGCAGGCGCACCGCCACATATGGCCGGCGATGGATTCATACTTTGTGTAAGGCCTTTTCACGGAGGCGGCGCCACCGTCTGCACGAGTTCTATTCGCCTCCCGCTTAAGATCCTCCACCTGCGCCGCCGTCAGCTTCAGCAGTGCCACCGCCGTCTCCTTCCGTCGTTCGCCGTCGTTGCTCGTTTCTCCGATCATCAACGGCGGCGGGTCGAACTGTTCATGCCCGAACTCGGACCGCCGGTCCGATATCTCCCCGGCCCGCATCAGCCGCCGGTCGAGAACCGGCGGCGGGCCTGCCACCGCGCCCCGCGCCAGCGCCGCCCATTCAGATAGAAAATAAAGCGCGCTCTGGCCGTCGACCACCGCGTGCGACACGTTGCAGCTCAGGCTGACGCCGCCGCACCGGAATTTCGTAATCTGCACGCAGAGAATCGGAATTTCCGCCATTGGAGTGGAATAATTTACCTGAGGAATCAAATCGGCATATTCCGGCGACGGAGCGAAATCTCCGAGGTCGTCCAGCGTGGCGTCAGACTCCGCCTCCGTCAGCTGCGCGCCGGCGCCGTTGCAGTCGAGCTCGAGCCGGGAGCCGGGCAGCCAGCGCAGGCGGCCGGCGAGCGGGTAGAATATCACCAGCGCCTTGCTGAGAGAGCTTTGGAGGGTTTCGAACATCCGGCACGGCGGCGCCGCCCAATCTTGGGGAGGTCTGTAGAAATATATAGTCGGAACGTGGGTGACTACGCCGATCTGGTCGAATTCCGACAGCGGCATGGAGCCGCTCCATGTCGGCTCGGCTGGCTGAACTGAGCTGGAATTTCTCACGACAATTTTCATTTTGTTTATTTATTATGATTATTATAATTGTTATTGTTTTTATGTTATGCGAAATCCTGTGGTATATATATAGGTAGTGTTTCAGAGGTCATTATAGTCTTTTCGCTGTTGTAACAGATTGATACATATACAATATGTGTTCGTTTCGCAAACTTTTTCATATTTTTATTATTAATCAAATTTTTATCCCTATAAACATTTCAAATTAAATACTTCAATTATATTTTATATATTCTACTCGAAATTAATTTTAGATTTAAAATATTACATTAATTCCTATTTATATTGCAATATATAATTATTTTAATTCAAAATTTTTACTATTTACCTTTCAACTCAAAATTCTAATCCATATAAAGCAACATCCGAACTCCTCCTTGTTACAAATAAAAACATTCTTTTTTCTTTATTATTTTGATCCCTCCTTTAAAAATATTTATTTTTTATTATAATAAAAATAATTAAATATTAATATCAAAATATTATTAAATAGTAGTATTACATAAATTATAAATATATTATTATAATTATAATTTAATTTATACTATCCCTCTATCTGTCTTATTTATATTTTGATATTTGAATATTAAATATTATATCAAAATATATTACAAATTAAGAAAAAATTATAAATACTAATAAAAAAATATTCTTAAAAAAAATAAAATTATACAAATATAAGGATTTTTGTAATGTAAAATACAATGATGCAAAAAATTAAATATAACTCTTAGAGATGGACTATAAAATAGCCCATAAAGAGTGGCCTATTGTTGTGAGAAGTGAACCCAGTCACGGATTCAAAATCATCATAGGATTAAGTATACATTCATCTGAAAAATTTGAAACTAAATTTAATATGATGTAAATAAAAATATTATTTTGATTAATTTTATTACATAATATATTAAAATAAATTTTTGATTTCTAATTTAATGATTTAAGATAGAAGAAATTTGGAGATAGAAAAACCTCCAAACCATACCTATTCCAAACACACCCATTTTTATTTCTTTTAATAATATAGAGACTTAGCTGCCACTATTTAGAGTGCAGTGTTTATTGGGTCATTTCTTTTTTGTTTGGCTGTGGAATTTGATTTTGATTTTTCTTTTGAAAAGACAATTTAAATATAATATTTTGTACAATTTTTTTTTTATATTTTTTATTAAAAAATAAAATTTTCATAAAGAAAAAATATATATCGAACTCTAAACTAATAGTCATAATGATTTTCAAATTTTTATCAAAATATTATATTTAATAATTCCTTTTAATTTTTAAAATATAGGCTTTGTTCTTTCTATTATTTTTTCCTGTACAATTTTTTTTAAAAAAATTATACACTACACACATTCATTATTTTTATATTCTTTTCACAATTCTCTATACTTCACATAATATTTTTTTTTTCAACAATCTCACAAAACAAACACACTCATATAAACAATTAAAATAAAAAAAAAACATACTTAAATACACTCCTAACTTTAATTCGAATTAAATGCGTTCTTTCTATATTTTGTTCATGCACATTTTCCCAAAAAAATTAATACATTACGTATATTAATTATTTTTATATTTTCTACGCTATTCTGTATACTTCACATAAATTTTTTTTCTTTCCAACTATTTCACAAAACAAACACTTATATTTACTTATTTTTAAAATATCATATTTGATAAATATTTTTCATTCAAATAACGTCAAATAAACTATTTTCATCTAGATAATATAATATAAAAGCACATAAAAACAGTACACATATTTTACATTCAAATAATATATATATATATTTATTTAAAGTATTATTTAAAATTTATTTATAATTGTAATAATTCAGAACACATAAAAACAAACTGAATGGTCTCCCATTGAGAATGAACTTGAAATGAGCATTGTATGACCCTATTTTGATCCATAAATTTTGTGTTCTTAACAAATTCTACTACCATTCATTATCGGAGTTAGTGACGATCTAGCCCCCCGATTTTCCCGGGGGGAATGGGGGAAATATGATTTTGTTTATATTAATTTAATGTCATTTTTTTATGCAACGAAAAAAAAAAAAGGGAACAAAAATAATGTGTTTGAGCAAAAAATAAATCAATATAATTATATAAATTTATTATTTTTTTATTAAAAAAATTTCAATACTACATTAAAGAACAAATCAATAAAACTACATAAATTTTATTATTTTTTATACAAAAATAAAAATAAAATTAAAGAATATGGGGGAGCAAATTATTAAAAATACCTAAAGTTTTTATTTTTTAAATTTAAAAATAAATAAATAAATTATGGGGGCTGGGGGAATCAGGTGACCTCCCTAGCCTCTACATAATTCCTTGGCTGGGGAGTGTTTGATTTTTATTTCAGGTTGAAGCTATTACTTCCTCTCCGTTCCATATATTTTGGACATATTAAGGTAGATATGAAAATTTATGTAAAGTATAATTAGTAGGTAATTAAGAAGTATATTAGTAAAAATAATTATTATTATTTAGTAAAAATAATTATAGATTAAGATTAAGACAATTAAATAGTTTAATTAAGATTAAAAAAATTATAAAATTATAAAATTTAAAATGCTATTAAAGTGGATAATCAAATTTCCAAAAAATGAAAGGACAAGTTACATGGACAGGCGAAAATAGAAAATATTAACAAATTATGTGAGACAGAAGGAGTATTATTCAATGCAAATGGTTTTAAATAAAAATAAATTCCCTCAGTCATCACAATTGCGTGTTTATTTGATCGGATATAAGTTTTAAGAAAAATATATAAAAATAGAAAATTTTATTATTTTAAAAAATAAAGAAAAAATAGTAAAAAAAAAATTTACTAAAAAATAAAAACAAAAGTGAAAATAAATTTGGATAACAACATAATATTCCATCCGTTCATAAAAGGATATTATTTTCTATTTTTATTCGTCCCAAAATAAGATTACAATTTTCTAATTTAGTAAATGTACTATCTACATAACATAATAAATACTTTTATAATATGCAATATATTATACAAATGTCATCACTTTTATAACACACCATACTAATATGAACATTTTTGTCTTTTTACTACAAAGTAATATAATATTAATATTTAAAAATCTACGTGCAAAAAGCAAACGACGCGACGGTTTTATTGCAGGACAAAGGTTTTATTATTTTTTATAATAAAACATTAACTAATAAGGGTGTGTTTGTTTGGGGGATTGGATTTAATTTTCACTATTTATCCTATTTTTTTCTCAAAAAATATCAAATCAAACACTTATTTTTTATTTTTTATATTATACTAAAAATCAATTTTACATTCAAAACATCACATCAACACCTATTTATATCACATCATACGACTATTTAAATTCACAATTTTTATTATTCAAATCTCCACTCAAAATCCAAACCCCCAAACAAACACATCCTAAATACTATTTAAAAATCTCAAACTCAAATCAAAACCAAACAAACTAATGACCTTGAATTATCAACATTTTGTTTGGATGAAATTTATTTAACTTTTTCTTAAGAGTTTTATTTTTGAAATGAAAGTAAGAGAGCATATCTAATTAGAATTTTATTGATTTTTTTTTTTCTTTTAACTTTTAGAAATATATGAATTTTTATGTATTTTAAAAGAAAAATTATAGACAGAATTTACTTCAATTGATTTCAAATATTGATTTATATATATTTTCATAAATTTAACTAGATTATTTATTGATTTATATATATTTATAGGATATATAAAATTGTAGAATTTTTTTATTATTATTTATATAATTTTTTTACACATAAAAGTAACACGTATATCTAAATAAAGTCATAATCAGAATTGACAATTTTTTAATAAAATTAAACTTACAAAAATTAGAAAATATAAAAATTTAAAAAATGATAAATACAAAACAATTGTAAAAATTGGAACCGGAAAATTTTAAACTGAAATCGTTAAAATCGAAATTTAAATTAGCAATTTCAATTGAAAACGTTGACTTAGAAGCTTTGGTTTCGGTTTAACCTTTTGGACAAATCAAAACCAACTATTCGAATCGTTTGGATAAGTATAATCATGAATCGCCCGATTTTTAATATGAACCGGTTATTTAATGTTTTGTTTTTTATGAAAAAATATAAATGCGCCCACATCTACTTCTACCGGCTGTTTAATGTTTTGTTTTTTTATGTGTTCATCGATTTTATTTTTTATTTTTATTTTTATTATTTTTTTTAAGTTTGTAAAACTTATTACTTTTACGGAGGAAAAAAGAAGAATGAAAAAATATATATATTAAAGAAGAAATGATAATATATATATATATTTAAAGAAAACTGCTATAATGTACTAATTAGGATAATTGATGATAATTTTTAAATATGTGTTCACTTAAATTGTTTTTTTGTTGGTATGATTCATAATATATATAATTTAATTATATTATATACATATATTTTTTTTATAAAATCAACCATTCAAATACGTCAAGATTATTTACATTTTACATAAGAAAATATTTCAAACTAAACAAACATTTATATTTATAATTATAATTATTATTTTTTACAAAGATAATTGTATAATTGTATTAATAAATATTATCCTAATATTTATCAGCTATATAGATCACTTTTTAAAGTTCGCATTTAGCATCTCAAAATTTGACATAATTTTTAAATTTTTGCATTGAATATCCAAATTTGATTTTAAGAAAGAAAATAATCTTATATAGTCTAAGATTGAATGCATATTTCAATAAATTTGATTATAATTTGAAATTGATTTGAAATAAAATTTTAATTTAAATCTATTTAAATAATATTTTGATATTTTATTTTATTAAAAAAAATATTATATTTTTATTAAAATTTATGTTTGATGAATAGTGTTAAATTAGTTTTTTATTAGAAGATGGTTGAATAAGTTTTGAAATATAAATGTAATTATAATTTTTTTACAGGGCTAAATTAATATATAATTAAGTATAGTGCTGAATACATATTACATTCTAGTAAACAACACATGAAATAATGATAAAAAAAACATATACCCCCTCTGTTCTAGTGTCTTGTTAGAAGTTGACACAGTAATTAAAAAATAATAGTATTTAATTGAAAGTTGACGTAAAGTAGAATGTAAAAATTTAAAATGCCAAAGATTTTAAAAAGTAGGTTAGAGTCATAGTTAGAGGTAATTTGAAAAATTAAGAATAATTTTGTTATAAAGTCAGAATACAGTTACTAAATAAGGAAATATATCAATTGCTGTGAGACAGACGAAAATAAAAAAATAAAATAACTCTTTTGATACGAAATGAATATTAATTTTTAATATATAACTTCTATTCTTACAACACATGTTAAACATAATATGCTGTCCCCTTGTACATACAAAGTAGTCGTTGATCTTGAAAAATAACATAATAATAATTTTTTTGGGAAAAAAAAAAAAAAAACACAGAAACAATCCAAACAAGTCCTAAATAGTAAGCAACTAGGGTTTCCCCAAAATGATGCCAGCAGTAACGGCAGCGGAGATGGTTTCATTAATGACTCGAACGACGTCGTTTATGTTGCAAGAGTTACCTTTAAAAGGATTCGCATGTGATTTCCTGAACGCCGCCAAGCATTGCAGTAGCGCCTTGTTGCATTTCTGGCTCAAGTACTCATCTGGATGCACATACCAAAATATAAGATTGTGTTCTACTTGGATTTTACCGCAACTTTTTACTATTGAGATTTTTTTTAAAAAAAAAATAAAATTATCACATCAAATAATTATTTTTTTAATATTATATTATAAATTTATTTTATATTCAAGACACCACATCAACATCTATTTATATGATATTACAATTATTCAAATTCAAATTTTTACTATTAAAAAATCCAAATCCAAAACTAAAATCCACAAACACACCACCCTATTTTTTTGAAAAAATCAACTGGAATCGAATCGAAATAATAAAAATTCAAAATTTGAAAATCCGAATTAAAACATTCGAACCAAATCGAAAATTCTGAAAATTTAATTTTCTTTTTATGATTTTTTAAATTTTCTTTTAATTTTTATAATTGTTTTATAATATTAAAAGTATACTCCGTTCGTCCCAAAATTACAATTTTATTTGGATTGAACACGAGATTTAAGGAATATTGATATTATATTGACGGTTGATTAAAAAGTTATATCTAAAAGACTTTTTTGCCATTGTAAGTGTATTAGTGTAAAAAGCAGTGACATTTGTGTAATAGTAATAAAAAAATATGAATAATTTCATGATAATATGAATATTTATGGAAATGATAAATAAGACTATTATATTGATAGTATATAATATATAAAATTAAGTATATAAAAATATAATTAATAATTTCGAATTTTTATTTTTATTTTTATTAAAATATATTTTTAATAAAATATTAAATATGTAAAATGAGATGATAAAAGTCGGAAAACTTACTACCCATGTTGGTAATACAGTCGTCGTGTTTCATGCAGCAATCGTCGAGCTCATCGCACGGCTCCTCGCCGGGGCACCCGGTGTACATTAGTCCACAATACTTTCCATATCTCAAGAATGGAGCAGCTGAACAATACCCAATTTAATTCGTTTATTTCAAATATATTTCAAAATTTTATTTAAATTAATATATATATATATATATAAAGTTTAATTACCATCACAAAACATTGATTCGCAATATGAACTGCATTTACTGGTCTGCAGAGCAAATGAAATAATTGAAGATAAAATATATTAAGAGCATAAATTTAAAATAATGATTCTTGTAATTTTGTTGTTGCAATAATATTTTGTAATGGGAGAAATATATTTGATTTTTTTTTTTTTTTTTTTTTTTTTTTTTTTTTTTATAATTTAAAGGAAGTATGATTTCAATTTCTTATGTGGTATTTATTACTCCCCCGTTTCAGAACTATAGTACGGATTGTGTTCGAGACGAGATTTAAGAAATATTGATATTATATTGACAGTGGGTAAAAAGTATAGGTAAAAGACTTTTTTGTCTTGCGAGTGTATTAGTGTAAAAAGTAGTGACAGTTGTGTAATAATAATGAAAAAATAAAAGTAGTTTCATAGTGATATGGTTATTTATGAAAATGAGACTATTATTTTGGAACGAACAAAAATGATAAACATGACTATTGTATTGGGACGAAGGGAGTATTTTGTTTTGTTTTGTTTTGTTTGTTTATTTTTTAAAGTAGACTATGTAATTTGTAACCACTTAATTAAAAGTGTTCTTGTATCGAAATATTACTATGAGCACTAACATGGTACCTTCAAAATTGACATGGAATTGTCAAATACTATTTTCGTTCGGCTCTAAGGTTCTCATTTATTTTTTGCGTGTGATATTTGAATATTCATTATTATATTAAAATATAGTACAAATTAAGAAAAAATGGCAAAAATACTTCCACCAGTATCTTATAATACTATTAGAAAAAAATTTGTATAAAAAATTATACAAATATTTTTAATGTTAAGTACAATGATGCAAAATATAAATGTAACCATTACACGCGGACGGAGATAAGATAAATACAAATTTTAGTATTACATGCTTTAATGTATGTAGCTAGTCTATATTAGCTATGGAGGTACACATATAGCAATATCTTAGTATCACATAAATATATATTTTTTTTCTTATTTAAAATTATTTTTATACAAATTTATTTAAATGACTAAAATAATAATGATATTACTACGAGATCGATGATACATTTGAAGGTACGTAGATACTATTTCAAATATAATAATTCAATATAATTAAGATACATTTTTTTTTATTAATAACTTACGAAATCAAGGTTATCGTCATGTGCACGAATCCCAACATTAAGGGCGGATATGGGAGCGCCGCAGAAGCCTAGGACGAGGGCCGTGACAATAAATGAAAAATTCAATAATTGTGTCGGAGAAGCCATTGGAGAAGAAAGGTCGGAGAAGAAGAAACAAATGGCTAAGTTGGCTAAGTTATGATTATAGTATATTTTGTATGAATGAAAAAATAGCGAGGAATGAAGACCGATGATGTGCGAAAATTGTGAAGGTAGTGAGATAAACGAGGGTGGCTTATATGGCCATAATGAGAACTTCCTAAGTTTTCTCTAATGTTAGGTTCTTGAAATAATTAATTAATTATTATGTGTATTTATTTGTAAGATTCTAACTTTTGTTCTTAGAATTTGTTTATTTGACAATAAACTTAGGGTGTGTTTGTTTGAGGGTTTGGATTTTGAGTTGGGATTTGAATAGTAAAAATTTTGAATTTGAATAGTTCTATGATGCGATATAAATAAGTGTTGATGTGATGTTTTGAATGTAAAATTGATTTTTAGTATAATATAAAAAATAAAAAATAAGTGTTTGATTTGATGTTTTTTGGGGGAAAAAAATTGGATTAATAGTATAAATCCAATCAAATCCCCAAACAAACACACCCTTAGTATTTTACTATTTGGATTCTACGTTTATTTATTTATTCACAAAATATCTTATTATACATTATTTTAATACCATATTTAAATCAATTTTGAAAATTATACTCTCTCATTCCCATAAAGAAGTATCCATTTGATTTTTGCATATAGTTTTAAAAATATTAGTATTATATTGGGATATAGTAAGAATAAAGTAGAAATGACTAAAATAACCTTATTAGTATGTGTGATATAAATGTAATGACATTTGTTTAATATATTGTAAGTTGTAAGGATATTTGTAATGTTAGATAGATAGTACAATTACTTAAAAAAAATTGATACTTTGTTATGTGACAAACTAAAATGAAAAAATAAATATTTTGTTATGGGACAGAGAGAGATGACATTATTTTAATATTATATCCAAGCTAATTTTTTTTTTTTTTCAAACTAATAAAAAGAAACATAGCCTAAACTCAGATTGCATTAGATGATGAGATATCAATTAATATTTGTTGTTTTGTTTGTGCTAAGCACAAAATGAAATTATACTATTGTCTTTTAAAATTATATATTCATCATCAATTAATAAAAAGAAACATAGCCTAAACTATTTTTTTTTCTATTATCTAATGTAGACAAGACTATTGTTTTATTTTGCAATTAATATATGTCATCTAATTAAAACTACTAATAGTTTTACGATGATATAGTTATTTATGGAAACAAGAATATTGTTTTGAAACGAACAAAAATGATAAGTAAACTATTTATGATTTGTTAGTGAAATTCATTTTATTTACTAATTCTTTTTTCGAATTTTGCATTCGTTATTGAAAAAATTATTTCTAAAAATTATTATATCAAAAATATATTTTTCGTTTGTGTGTTCGTTTGTAAGATTTTGCCAAAATTTTACTATTCATCTCATTTTTTCTAAAAAAAAAATCAAATAAAACACTTATTT
Organism: Andrographis paniculata; assembly: GCF_009805555.1. Lineage (NCBI taxonomy): Eukaryota > Viridiplantae > Streptophyta > Magnoliopsida > Lamiales > Acanthaceae > Andrographis > Andrographis paniculata. The sequence goes on from NW_026137605.1 coordinate 1,002,755, forward strand.
TTTATTTTTTATATTATATTAAAAATCAATTTTACGTATCGTATCGACACTCATTTATATCACATCATACAACTATTCATTTTTACTATTCATTTTTACTATTGAAATACAACTCAAAATCCAAATCTCTAAACAAACCCACCTAATTTCAATCAGAAGATATTTTCAAATGTAAGCCCACAAAGGGTCTATTTACACGTTTTGCTCGATCTTCAGTGCAGGAGAGCAGTCGATCAACAATTACGGCAAGTTACGTCAATTCAGTTTTCTTTTTGATCGGAACCATGTTACGTCAATTCAGTTTTGTCCAGGCATCATTTATCCCTGTTTTGTGTTTGTTGATCCAATGATTGATGTTTTCCTGCGCGTTCCTCATTATTAGGTTAATTGATTTGGGGGAGATTTTTCTTCAGAAGCTATTCGATTCGATTGGAATGCTGATGCGAGGTGAGGCGTAGCTGTAGCGATTTCCACTATCTGTGGTATGTTGCGTATGTTTGACTAAATTTATTCTGATTTTCAATCATTTTTCATAGTCCAGAGTCTGATATTTGCGCATTGATCTTCATTATATCCATGGAATTTGAATCTCTGAAAGTGGATTTCGCTGTACATACATACACATCGTGGATTTGGTACTTTTCATACCCTAATTTGATTAAGCACTGATTGCAAGTTAGGTCATAAACAGAGTGGGGAAGAACTTTCTGTATAATTGCATTAGTCGTAACTTAAGTTAATCCTGTTCAAAGTGGAAGAAAATTGCAGTGTCTTTACCTACACAATCCAAAACTATGTAACAACAAGCAGCATCAAGCCTCCTATTGGATGTTTAGTGATGATCGTCATAGTAGTATCCAAGCTTGACCCCAGTTCTTGCTGAACATCTTCAGTCTACCGAAAAACATGACAATGATTAGGAGTATCTTACCCTGGTCCCTCCATCTTCCCGAAAATCCATACCATTTGTTTACACAGCTTGAATCTGAACTTAGTCGACGCTCACAACTGTATCCTGTATTGAACCCCACATTCCCATAGGCACTGTAATAATCACAAAATCTGCTGTTAAAAACATTCACTTTGAGCTTGTAGTGTTTATCGATTTTGAGAATATTCTATTTACTCCATAAGTTATCTTGATTTTTTCAGTTAATTAGTGCTGTTAGAAAAGGGACATTTCTTAGGAATCTTGGCCATTGGAAAGGATTGAGTAGCTTTCAATGATTGTCATTTAGGTCTTATCATGGAAATTTGAAACATATCTAGGCTCATATTAGTGTTAAGAATTTTTACTTGATGTTATTGTTAGCCGGCTCGATATTCTTGTGGGTGATCAACACCATGTGTGGTGTTCATCATTTCTTGTAGCGGTTATGCTTAAGAGTAGAGACATTGCATTTTTGGCTTACCTTATCACCTCGAATGTGATATTCAAAACACTGAAGTTGATTGGATCCTCCTCGAGACTTCTCCTTTCTATAATGCATATTAGAATGACGGCAATAACCAGATAAGTAATCTGTGAAAAAACTAGATTCTCTAGTATACATGTTCTCCCCTTTTTTCCATGTCCCGCCTCTAGCGCAGGACTTCCATTGCCTCCCTTAATTGGTAGAAATGAAGTATATGGAGGAAGGTAACTGTTGAAGTTCATCAATTGTTGGTTGACTACAGTATTGTATCCGATCTTTTTTATTATTTCAAGATTTAAGTGGACTTTATTTGAAAATAATTCTATAAGTAGAAAATTTTCGCCAAAGTGATCCTCTTTACCGGACTCGCAGCACTGGCCTCCGTTGCTGACATGACATCGCCATAGATGCCATGTCAGCGACACGTGAACTTTTTTTATATAATGTTTTGGTAAATTATTTTTTAAGTTTCGTATGACTTATTTTATCATTTTTAAGACTTTAAATGAACTATGTGTGAAAATAGTCCTGCAAGTAGAAATTTTTCACTAAAATGATATTTCGACTTAGCATTTACGTGGCGATGACATGTCAATCGCCACCACGTCAACAACGACGGACCAGTGTGGCGAGCCCGGCACCGGATGACCATTTTAGCTAAAAGAAAAATTTCTTAATCTATTTAAAGTTATAAAATGATAAAAGAGGTCAAATACATGACAAAAATAGACATTTAGTTTAAGTCTTGAAGTGAGATAGTCACTTGGCAGTAATTTTTCTAAAGCATTAGAGTAGAGAGAGAGAGAGAGAGAGACTAACATCATGAAGGCGAAGAAAACCAGTATGGCCGGGGCGATGGCTGAAAGATCGACAGGGAATGCCGAGAACTCACAGATAAAAAAGTGCGGTGACGGCTTTCTCGTAAGAAGTCATTCCAGTTAAGGCTGATGAATGCTATTCCATGGAATAGAACATCGTAAACCCTATTAGGACAAACCCGGAGACTGTAATTGCCAGAAGTGCAGATTGCAGACAACGAAGCAAGTGAACGCACCCGATTTCTTTCGTATTCTGCAATAAATACTTCGCCTCCGTTATACCATCTCCAATCTATACATTCTATTTTTACAGTTTTAAGCAGCTAATTTTTTTAAATATTCTTCAAATATTTTATTTTGTCTATTATTTTAAACAATTTTTTATATTTATAATTTACAATAATTTTTTAAAAAACCTAAAAAATAAAAAATAAATTTAAAAATTAAAATTAAATAAATAAAAAATTCGAAAAAAAAAAAAAGCAGCTCCATTTTTTGGCGTTGCACTGTATTGGTTAGAGGGAGCCAATGCCAAATCCACCGATCCAAATGGCACTGGGTTTTAGATGCCTTCACTAGAAGATAACCTAGAAGTACAAATTTGAGAAATATGATCGAGCCGTCATTATGAATTGATTGCTCGTAGCAGAGCTATCTCGCGGCAACTCTAAGTAATTGGTGGGATGGAACGATGGGTTAGGACTGCTAGTTCGATTTCCTTACTAGCGTCCCGCGTTGTAATAATCTTCGGATTCCTTAAAAAAAGCCCCGCCATGGGTAAGAAAACGTTGCTGCCTAGAAACATCGAGAGGGTAAGAACGGCGAGCTGTGAGTTCTAATAGGCCTCCATTTCGACGGTCATGCTGGACACAATTGTTGCCGAGACAGAGGTGAAGAACAAGTCTATGTTCCTCGGCGCAAAGGTTGTCCTCAGGTTCAAAGATTCGAGGATTGCGAAACCCAAGAGGTACTTTGCCCTCAGGTTCAAAGATTTGAGGATCGCAAAATCCGAGAGGTAGAGCGAGACGTAGAATAAGATGGTGATCAAAATAGGGGGGAGATTTTGCAGTTGTTGACAGTAACTAGAGGTGAACAAGGAAGAGATTTCCGTGCCTTGTTTATGTAATAAGACAAGTCGGTCATTTTTGAGGTAGAGAGTCTTCTTGTAAGGATATTATGAATGATTATTGTTGTAAGTTGGCGTTCATAGATAAACCTTGTATAGAATGTGGTATATATATATATATATATATGTAAGGAAAAGGTACGGAGCAAATCAATATGGCACTGATTTATGGTATTGACTTTTTTAATTAGCACATAGTAAATAGACATTAGATAAAATTTTAATTAATAAATTATATATTTATGGTATTGATTTTTTTAATCAGCACATAATAAATAGACAGATTAGATATAATTTTAATTAATAAATTATAGGTTGTCTTGGTCGAAATTATGTGCTCATAATTTATTTATATGTTGATTTCTATAATATATATAGTTTCAATTAATACAAAATATTTTATTTATTTGTATATGAATATATATATATATATTTGTTGACTTGGAAAAATCAATATGTAGGGTTTTTGAATGGGTCTAGGGTTTTTGAATGGGCCTACAAATTGGACTAATGTATAGTCCAATTGGCCTGATAAATGTAGCAGGGTCTTAAATAAGTTCGGGCCGAGAGAAATTATAAATTAAGTAAGCGATGGATACAGAGATCGAACAAAATAAAGTCGGGCGAAGAAGGATAAAATGGTCTATACGAAGTCGGACAAAATGAAGTCGGAGGAAGAAATGGATGATACGGAGGTCGGACAAATGGAAGACGGGCAAGAGGAGACTGAGCGGCAGGTGTGCAGGTCGGACAAAAGGCAATTCTAAGACGGTTGAGAGAAGTTACAACCGACGGGCGGATATGAAAGCATGACCTGGTTGCGGCGGTTGACATAGGTTTTAAATAGGTCTTTTCACGATTAAAAAAAACTATATTCAATCAACATCAAATTCACTGAATTTTTTTTTTTTGAGAATCACCATTTACTTTTACTGTCTGTAGTAGTTATTTTTTCTATTTTATTTATGTATCGTACGGTGTCTAGAGATTCTTAATTATCATGCATTTATTTTAATCAAATTCGAAGATAATTTCTATTTTCGAGTTTTACTTTTTATTGTTGAAAATCGACATCAACAATATTTTTTTTATCTTGGCATAAATAGTATGTATGTTTCTGTTTATGTAAAGAAACAACTATATCACTATCTTTTTACTATTTGGTGAGAGTTTGAATTTTAATATCAAAATGTATATGATCATTTTGTTTTAGAAGTTTATGAGAGAATTATAATAGAATAGGATTTTTAATCACTTATAACGGAGAACAAAATGAGTGTGTTCAATTATATATTTTTTACACTATCGAACAATTGATTAGCTATTTTAAGAAGTCATAGAATCATTCGGAATATCGAAACTTATTATTTGAATTATGTATTTTTTAAAAACAAAAACAAAAAAAAATTCACAAAACATCTTGGAACAAATAGATTTTAATATCAAAATCAAATTAATTTTTTTCTAACTCAAAAGGAGAACAAAAATATATAATTTTTTTTTATAATAATCATATAAAAATATTATTTAAATTAAAATTTTAAAAAAATATATCTAATTTCAAATTAATTTTAAAACAATTTACATATACACGACGTACACAGTACATACTTACATACGGATCGGTGAGCGGAGGTTCCTGCCGTTTCTGGAGAATTCTGGAAACAATCATCTACAATAATCCGCCATTGCTGCCTATGCAGCTTCTACAACTTTCTATCACAACCTTCTCTCCCATCCCATCCATCACCACACTGCTTCCCACTTTCTCGTTTCCGCCTTCCAATTTCTCCCTTCCCTCGATCCCCATCTCCGGTGCCGACAACTGGATTGGATTCGACTTATTCCGACTGCCTGGCCCCCGTTTTCATCCACCTCGAGGTTTGCAGTTTGCGGAATTGAAGAATCTCCAGCATGAAGGATTGTTTCCCGGCGAGATTGAAAAGGAAAGACCTAGAAGATGTCAGCGATGATTTCTCCGACTTCTCCCTTTCTTCTCCGGCCAGAAAAATCCGACGACTGGTGACGTTTCACTAAATCTCATGAGTTTGTACATATTTGTGTTCACCTACTCTGCTTCTGATTATTTGAATTTTTCGAAATTTTGAATCTGATCAAATTTTGCTCCAACGCAGCTAGAATGCTCTTAATTTTAGGGTTTTGTTTTTCACACATTTACTGTGTACTCATAACGCAATCTGCAATTTAAGTATCTGAGTTGGAGTAAATTTTCTTGTGTTATAAATTTAGGATGCTGAGCAGCTTCCGCCTATAATCGAGGAGGAAGAATGTGAGATTCCTATTGAGATTGAAGAACCTCTCCCCGATGAACAGAGTTATGTCAGTAATTATTCCTGCGGTATAAGGATTGAGGAGTTACCAAACGAGCCAAGTAATGAAGAGAGGGCAATCGTATTATTTAAGCCAATGTCTGCGAATCCGCTTGTCCAATCTCCGTCCAATTTCTCTGTCTCGCCTAATCTGATTTTGGGGTTCAAAAGTAAGTGTTCATCGTGATTGCAATCCTTTTGAAGGATTAATCCGTTGCTATGCATGAATGAGGACCTGTTGATTTTTTATGTGTGTCTTTGTGGATTGAAGTTGTTTTTTATGCTTTTTTCCCCTTTTTTTGGTAGTTTCCGAGTTTGATTTTGCATATTGCCAGCTGCGTTTCATTGATTTCTGGCTTTAGGTAGAAGAAAGATGTTTTGCCTCAGGAAATTTCGATCAACTTGTTTAGAAAGTATATGTTTCGATAGTCTTTAATGTGATCTGATAGCCGAACTGAAAACTAGTTAAGGACTCTGTTTCCCCCTTTATGTGTAGGGATGATAATTAAGTCCTAAGCTTGAATATGCATAAATTTTAAGTTCATATACAAGCATGCTCGACTGTAGGGAGTATTTTGAATTTGAATGTAGGGAATGATGGTAGAGGATAGTTTTCGATGTGCAAATGTTGGAACAAGGAACTGTAAAGAATTTTTAAATCCATTCTACCGGTTAGAGGATAGCTTTCTTGCAAGTCTGACTGTCGAAAGTTCTCATTACCAAATAACCTGTTTTTGCACGTCATTTAGATCAAATGATGTTGTCTAGCAAGTCAGACGGCTGGAAACCAACGGGTGGGGACGAGGAAGAAAACGATAGCTCCGGCGCAGACAACGGATGTCGTGCTGTTGTCCCATGGGTTGCACCGCAGCACAGACCCACTCCTGGAGCAGAAGAATTGCTTCCTCAACAAGTTGATAGTTCTGAAATGATGGATACTCAAGAAGTGGCAGGAGAAACAGCCATGGATGTCGAGGACAGTCCTGGCTTGGATCAAGGGAACGTTAATGGCGGAACCGGAGCAGGGTTAGAGCAGCAATTTCATCAATGGCAGAAACAGCACTGCTTGATTCCATCACCTCCTCAAAACTCTACAACGCCCATCACCTGGTACAGGTGAGCTTGGCTTGGCTTACATCTTTGGAATTGTTTGTTGTTATAGATTCAGGTATGTTATGTTATGCACCTAGATTTCGTCGACTACATAGGCATGAAGATATATAGGTTTCTTAAAATCAAAATGCCACTTTTGTCTAATCCATGCCTATGTTAAGCCCCAACTTATAGGGAATCTCTCTAGTAAAAGGCATTTTTTGTAACTATGTATCTTGGTATGCTAATTTAGAATTAGAATTGGAAGCTATTCGGTAGAATATTTGTAAAAGTAGAATTAGATACTTGTGTTTCTTAACAACTTGGATCTTATGATTGTTGAATATATATATTTTTTTATAGTTTGTTGTCATTTAACATAAGTATTCTCAAGAGATTTACGTACAATGGTTACATAGTATTTTTGTTGTTCTTCGATATATAAAAGCTATTGGTAGAATATTCCCGAATCACAAGTAGAGTATTAGATACTTGTGTTTCATAGCAACTCGGATCTTGTGATCGTTGAATGTATTTTGCACTATATTCAACATATTTTATTTAGGTTTTTGTCATTTAACATAATTGTTCTCAAGAGAGTTACATAAAAGAGTTCACCGTAATAGATTTCTTTATGTGGTTTGGCATATTCTTTATTTCTTCAATCAATCTAACAGTAGATTTCTAGTGTAGAAAGCATGTGATTCAAACCTATTGCATAATAAGATTCGGCGACCATATCAATAGTCGTACAGCAATTTGAAAGTTGTATAGATTAATGGATAAATAAGAAGATAAGATTTCTATGTTCCCATAGATTACTCTCTATTCGGTTCTATTGATACCGCAAACTAAGGTGCTGATTTCATCTAGTGAAAAAAACCGATACTAGTATTGAGATACATTATGCAAAATGGATTGATACAGGAACTTACAAAATTTGCAGCGATCTAAGTGTACGCCGACTTGAATCCTTCTGTTAAACCAATTACTTTAGCGGAAACCTTAGACTGCAGCTTCGAAACTGCTTGCCGAATGTCCTATGAATATGCATTTAGAGTAGTACTATGGCATTAGACTGAGAATTGCAAGTATTATAAAATACAGCTAACAAAAACAGCAGCATTTACGAAACTAGCTTTTAGGCAATTACCTCAACATGGTAGCGAGATGAAAAATGAGTCAACACTAGGGCTTTGTTGCGAATCCATTGTGCGTGTTCCATGATCTGAGTTTCCATACAATAATTAAAGACTTGATTAGATGCCGGCCCGCGTCGAAGATTGAATATATACTAGCCATTCTTTTCAGGATAAACGAATAATTGATAAACAGCCTGTGATGATACATTCACACACTTGATAAGATCGAACAAACGGTTACATTCAAATACCTCAGAAAGATGGGTGTGGCCGTGTTCTCTTGCGTGCTCGACACTGACCATTTCATCTAGAAACGTTGCCTGTTGATGGATAAGATATTAACTTTCAAGCTAGATTAAGAATATTATTACATTCACAAGCATAGTTGTAAAACAGCATTGTGTCGCACATGCTAATTATCAATATATTTTTAATAGACATAATTACGCGCGTGTGTGTATACACAATTGATATATAACACATTTTCAACAAACTAACAAAAAAAGGATTGCCCAAGTTCCTTTAACAAAAACACGAAACAAACAATTAATCCTAATAGATAATACACTTCGTCCGTCAAATTTACTCTCATATTCCTTTTTAATCTGTTCATTAAATTTACTTCATTATTAATTTTAGCAAAGCCAACAGACTAATATTCAACTATTATCCTCTATTTACACTTATTTACAACAAATGTTATTGTCTTTATTAACTTCTCTCTTTCTCATTTCTTTAATTTCTAGCTAAATTTTAAAAATACCATAAACTACTTTTTTTACTTTATCAATAAAAAATTCATTTTTTTTAGTATCTTTATCAGATCCAAATATTCTAATTTTTGTGGACGGAGAAAGTAATAAATATGAATAAATCGCCGCCTTGCCATAGGAGAAGGTAAAAAGGCTGTGGGGCGCTGTTTATGACACTGTTCAAGAGGCTACGGAACACTTCAAAATTCCACACCATTGTAGCTTATTTCACTTTCCAATGAAGATGAGGAAATCCAATACTGTAAAAAGATGGAAGTAATATATTTAAAATACATTTGTGTTCTAAGATAAAACATATTACACCAAAGGGATCCAAATCTAGAATTGCAAGGTTGTAATGAGAAGGGTGATTGTCATAACTATGCTTAAATCACTAATCCTGAAATAGCTTTAACATATCACGAGACTTTCCGGCTTTGATACTATATTAGATTATGTTAATGACTGTCTCACTATAAGAAATTTTCCTAATCTACAATCAATGCCTATATTTCATTAAATAAAAAAAAAAAGAAAAGGAAAGGAAACAAATAATAATCGAAGTCCAAAACATAGAAAACAATCCAGAAGACAAGTAAAAAACAAAATTTGGGGAATAAATAATCAAATGCCTACTTAAATGCTTTTTACAAAGAAAGAGGCGTACCTCAGTTATGAGAATTTTGGCTCGCAATGCATCAGCGCTGTGTGGATCGAGGAAAAAGTCCGACATTGTGTCTCCCGTAAAGGCCACTTCAGGGTGTATTATAGTATCTGTGATCTGGAAAACGAGGAAACAACATAGAAGTGTTAGTTTGAAGTTCGAACAGCAACAATGTCGTAATGAATATTAGCTATACATATTCCCAAGAGCAGCTAACCTCACCTCAACTCCAGACTTCTTTAGTTTCTCAATTTGTTTTCCTTTTAAATGCACATATTGCTTTCTCAACTTCTTTCTAACAGAGTAAACGACATAACCCTGCAAAGAAATAGATAAATAAAATTGAATTCTCATATGCTGCTACTGTCATGAGAATTTGTTCTAATAATCGACTTCAGATTGCAGAATTTCACAAGCACCGAGCGTTAAAACCACAAAAAATATTCATTAGTTAATGACATCTAGCGTTCTATTGTCTATATAAATATTTTTGAAAATTTTGAAACTTTTGACACTAGATTTGTTAATTTCAAATACAACCTGCATGGTTTACGAGAAAAATATTACATTAAAATACCATTTAAATCAAAATTCAATTGCAAATCAAAACCAAACAAACCCACTATTTATCGATAGCAATTCTTTTTTTAAAAAATAAAATATCATTACATTACACCATATCTCTACTTTTTTACCATTTTCAAAATTTTCCGACACTTCTATTTATATGGAGCCATGCTAAGAACGAATGCACAAAAATGATCGATGCAATACATCTGTATATAAACATAGTACAATACAAGTCGAGGCGCACATCATAGTAGCTTCAGAAATAATACAGCTGCTGACAAACCATAAGTAACAACGAGACCGTACCTGACTAGGTATAACATGGTGTGTCTTGAACGGCCGAACAACAAGATCGTTCCGCATCTCATATGTTTCCCCTACAAATAATTGCCAAACTTGTATGATAGAACGAGATCTCTATATTGTTCACGAAAACATCATAGCAAAATAAACCGGTTTACCTACATCCAGGGCTACCAAATCAATGTTCAGATCGACGTGCCCCATTTTCCTATGAATCTCGATTAGCTGCTCAACATCCTCCTTAATGCACGGAGGCACAAAAACAGTAGGGGGCTTCAGGTTGTATAAACCCCGAGTAGCTATATACATCGGCAGCCCACCCTGAATCAATTGAATGCAAAGAATATTACGACACTTTGCAATGTGACAAATTAGTGCCTCGTAATACTATGCTTTTGTTGAGAAGTATAGCCAAAAGAAACAAATAATTCACAAGCCAATAAGTTCTCTAGCTATATAAGGACATTGATGGTTTTTTACAAGAGCAATGCACATAATTGTTCCTTCGAATGTACTTTTACAGTGAGTTGAATGTATTATATAATTGTGGATTAATCTCTCAGATTAATAGTCTTTTTACAAAGCTCTTTTGCAGTCACTTATAATCTACTATTTTTATATCTCTTCCAATAAATAAAATATATTTATATACATTTAAAATTTTCTATAGTTTATAAACTAATTTATATTAATTATATATAAATATATAATTTTTATTTGTATTTTATAAAAATTAAATAATTGCAAAATGACATCCATATTTAATATTTCATTCGTTCGGAAAATTTAATCCCATTTCTTTGTAAAAATACAAAGAAAATGAGCTAAATTTTTCGGACGGAGAGAATATATTTTAATAAAGTATGATTTTTAAAATATTAAAAACATATTTTTATTTTACTTTTAATAGAATATATATTATATAACGAGTTAACTTACAACTTGACAACATTTCATTAATCAAAGGTGTAAAACCGAACTTCTAACTATACCACCCAACCTACAACCAAACAAAATATCCCTAATCAGTCTCGGTCATGGGTTTATACCCTCGACGCCTTCGGGTCCACTTGCCGCATATGGTTCACGACTAAACTTGTCGAGCCTGGAGGTTTATTTACAGGATATTAGGTTCGGCGGGGTCTATTCAGAGCCCATTCGACGAGTAGGGACTATGGGTTATCGCGATATGAAAACAAAAAAAGAACAATATATTCCTAGTTGATGTGAAAATCGAACTCCCGACTACGCCACACAATTTGCAACTAAACGCACCTAACAAAAAGTGTTCCTGTCTTGAAACTATCCTTAGAGTTATGCATAACAACAACTGCAACTAAGGGAGATGCTTATTGTAGGCTCCTAAATAAGATGTCCACAACTAATTTAGTTTCACTACACTTAACCGAAAAAATGAAAAAAAAAAGACGCAAGCAAAGAAACATTACTACGAATCCTATAGAGCCTTAAGCTCTAACTACGTAGCAACATAAGCAAAGTTAACAAACAATATGCACCAAAACAACTGTAACGTTTCAGCATAGAAATCGAAGCATCACTAACAGAAAATAAATAAATAACTAAAATAAACAAAACGAGAAATGAATGAATGAAGTGAAGAAAAACCATACGATGTGGTCGAGATGAGCGTGCGTGATGAAGACGAAGTTCTGGTGCACAGCCCTAGCAGGACACCTCCCAATGTCGAAAGCGCACTTCAATTCCGGAACAATAACACACGTTTCGTGACCGCCAATCGAAACGCCTTCGATTGAGTATCCTTCCAAATCAAATCCCCTCCGCTGCACCTCCGCCCTAGCCTTCCTGTATTCCTCCTCCTCAATTGCCCGCCCAATCGCCGACAGGAAGCCTGTCTTAACACCGCCTCCGCCTCCTCCCACCGCCTCCGCCTTCACGCTTCGGAATTGGAGGCAACGCCGGCGGTCGTGCGGCGGCAGAGGACGTCGGGAACTTAGCAGGTTTGGAGGCGCGGGAATCAGTGTTGCCGTTGGCATAATGCGCGTTTGAGAGGCGGTGCAGCTCAACAGATTTTATCCGGCTATAATTTCATACTTATTTTATTTTGGTGCCAGAATATTTACTTGTTTATTTGTTTGTTTTTCTAAATAATGAGATTTGGGCCCATATTTATGCTGGGCCCAAAATTATAATAAACCGACTAAGGGGTCGTAGTATCCTTAGGGGTGAGATTAGAGGCTGAAATTAAGCATCAGTATTATGATTATGCTGATTGCATATTAGGTATTGGATTAAAAATTTTAATTTAATAAATAATATTAAATTAAGGGTATAATTATAATTTTAATTTATGTAACTATGTCAAACCTCGTCTTTCTTTTTATATCACGCAACAATCGATAGGGGAGAAATGTTATCCTTCATTCTTCACTCTCCTTCATTCTTTAATGGCGGATATCGACGAAGGTGAGCAGAATCAATAATCCATTATTTCAACCACATTCAATCAATCAGCAAGCAATGGAGACATCGAAGAGTTTGCAATTTCAGATGAACCAACGTCTTGGCCAATATCAGACGCGTCGGAATGAGAAATCGCTCAATCGCGTAAGTTATCCATCGACAATTGACTTTGAAATCGTGAACATCGCAACCTTTTGTGATCGATTTCATTAAAATTATACGACTTTGTTTAGCGATTTGGAATTTTGTAAATAATCTTTGGCATTCGCAATTCAATCAGAGCCTTCAAACTACTACTAAAAATAAGATGTAGCACACCATTCAAGTAATATCAGTATTTCCATATGAAGAGAACAATATCTCATTTTAATTAATTACTGATATGTGATTGTATTTGATACAGATATTATATTATATTAAAAATAAATTTAATATTGAAAATATCATATGTATTCCAATAAATATTACTACCTCCATCCACCGCCAATTTATCCATTTAGTTTTTGCATGTTAATATTTGAATATTAATTATTATAACAAAATGGATAAATATTTCTATAGAGGTCTTATAATACTAATGTAATGAAAATTGTAAAAAAAATTATACAAATATAAAAATATTTTTAATTTTAAAAATAATGACGCAAAATGCAAATGAATAGATTGGACGTGCACGGAGGTATAATAAAATTTTAAACATTTTACTCTTCAATTTATAAATTTAATATTCAAACATTGGACAACCATGCATTCTATCGGGGTGTTTAAAGTTTGTTTGTTTTTATTTTAAGATAATTTTAAAATGAATTTTTGATATATTAACATTTTTTTATAAAAAATTATGTAAAAAATTTAAAAATAATAAATATATATGTGATATATTAATGTTTTGGAAAAACTAGTGTTACAATCCTACATAATTTACTATTTAGGCCATTAGGTTACTAAAAGAAATACAACTATTTTTTTCACAAATATCACATTAAAAAATTAAAATTAAAATCAAACAAAATTATTATTTTTTAAAAAATATTAAACTAAAATACTTATTTTATATTTTTTATATTATACAAAAATAAATATTATTTTCAAAATTATACAATAATATAATACTTATTTATATCATATCAAATAATTATTATGGACAATTTAAAAGTTTTACTATTTAAAATGAAAATTCCAAACAAACACTTTTTTTTTTACAAATTGACTTTTCTAAATTTCAATTGCTAAAACGGGTAGGGTTACATTCAACCCGACCCATAGGATCCCTAAAGCCCTTGGCGGCCTGGCCCGGTTTTATAAACGCTTTCTCGGACAACAGATTGACGACAATACTGCATATTTCTCGACTCGTTTAAGCCGCCACCGCCGTTCGTCGTTTCACTCTCTTCTTTCTCTGCCACCGCGCCGCCGCCGCCGCCGCCGCTCGTAGTTACCTCTGCTGTTGCCACTTCCGCCGCCGAATTTTGTCCCCTTTTTTCTCCGAAGCTCCAGCATGAAAACTCTAAAACGACACAGGCCGCGGGAAGACGATGCACATCGGAAGAGCCTCGGCCGAACTGCTAAATGGAGTAAAAAAGGGGGAAGCGGTGAGTATCGTGATTGTGAAAAGATAAAAAAAAAGACCTGCACGGTTGCGCGTGTCGTATTTTTCTTGATTTTAATGAATTGGTTGTGTGCATTGCGGATTAGGATTTGAGAAAACGAGTAGATCAAGCGCAAATGCGAAAAAGAAGCTTCATGTGTATGAGGAGAAGGATGATATCTCAGGCATGTTGAATTAATAAATAAAGAAATATATATATATATATATATTGCTATGGCGGTTTGGTTTTGCTCCATTGAACTATGTAGTCATTATTTATTTTTAATTTTTTTCGTGTAAATACAGAGGATTTCAGTGAAGAGCAGAAGAATGAAGATTCCGAGGCGGAAGATGTTGCGAAAGCTGCATATAGAGAACCGTCAATGTATGATAACTTGTTGAAGAGGCTTGGGTCTGGTAATTTATCTGTTGCAAATGCGCTGCGCAGAAGGTAATTTAACAATGTAGTTTTTGTAAGAAGTTCTTCTTGAATGTGAAATCAATGTATTATTTAAAGGCAGTATGTTTATCCAATTTTCCATAAAGGCGATGAGTTCCATGAACTCCTCAAATGCATTGCTTGAAATTACTGGTGGTGTTTTGACTTAGAAAAGCCTCTTTGTTCTTCACTTTTATTAGATGATCTTGATATTCTTATGGATAGGGTGGATTACATTACACACACACATGCTTGTGCATTTGCATACCTCTTATTAGATGATTTTGTGCTGTTAGGCAAAGAGAAGAGCAAGGGCAAAGTGACACGGATGAAGATGTGGGCGATGATTCAGACCCATTAAGCGATTCCGAGGAAATTGATGGCCACGAGGATGGTAAGAGATGGGTTTTGTGTTTTATTCTGTGTTCGATTTACATTCTTCTGACATGTTTTTTGTTCATTGTTTTCCCCTTTAATACAGGAGAGGGTAACAAGTCTCCTATGAATTACAATGCTGGAAGTGGCTCAATAACTGGCTTGGGGCTGAGGGAAGATGTGGAAACCAATGGTGATGAAGATGATCTCACTGCTAGTGATGATGCGCTCTCTGACACAGATGAGGAAGGTGACTTGGGAGTAAATAATCAGCACCTTTCTGAAGCATCTGCAACAATTAGGTTTTGTTTTATTCTCTTGTTAATTCGGCCCTTTTTACTATTTTAGCTTTTTGGCAAAAGAAACCTTTCACATTCTTGTTTTGCTAGAGTTGTTATTAACTGAAACAGAAGTGAAAATATTTTTATTTGATCTGTGCTCTTTCATTTTTGGAAAACCTGAATCTTTCTTGTTTTTCTTTCAGTAACTTTGACAGTCATTTGACTTACAAATTAGAATCTGTGGAGGTTGACAATATATTGAAAAGAAAATGGAGATACACCTGGACGATGCCTGCTCTTAACATGCCTAATTGCAATTGGAAGGGAACAGGATCATGCTTCATGAAGGTCTGAACTCATGTTTAGCCTTTTTATCGTTGCATTTGGCTTTAGTGTAATCAGTTTATTTTGAGTTAGTTGTCTCTATGTTGTGTGTTTCTTGACATTGATAGTGATTTGTGTGTTCCGCTACATATTATGCAAGGATGACATTGATTTCGATTTCTTTGAGGATTTCAGTTCATTTAAATCCATTCCAGATATCTGATCAAATTGTGATTCTAATTGTAAATATGTAAATGGACGTTTGGGATTGGAAAAGAAGTTATATATCACCTTTGAAACTATAGCTGAGTTCTAATGCCTTGGCTTCCTTGCTGACAATTTGGTGTCATCAAGTGGATTTTACGACGTGAATGGTTGATTCCATATAGAAACCCCATTCATAACTTGTTTATAGGCTTTAACTAGAACCAGACAAACTAAGTTAATTTCTCCCAGTTATATACGCCTATTTCCACTTCCAGGGGAGTTTATTATATTGATGCATCTGGATTTGAATGACATGGTCTTTATATATTCTTTTAATAAATTTATATGCCTGTAACTATGAAAATTATATGTAGGATATGGACACAAGTCTTAATTATGGCCTCAAGACAAAGTTGTACAAACATTGGTTGGAAAGCTACAAGGAATCTGGAGGCAGTGAATTTCATCAATCGAGGCAGAGATTGTTTTTCTCTATTTGTAAGTTAACTTAGCTGTCCTTTAGCAGACATGTTAAAGCCCTCTTATTTGGCCTCTAGACCATGCTCGTACGTGTAATCCTGACCTTGTACTTGTAATTGTGGAAGTTTGGATAGCAAACTTGGCAAAATGCATTTCTTTATATAGGTGTCCCTGAATTTATTTTTTTTTTTCCTGCTAAATGTTCATAATTTATGATTTATCTGGTAGCTGTCATGTGTACTTTATCCTATTATTGATTATATGGTGTTTTTTTTTTAGGTAACAGTTATTATGATATATTACACCATAACAAAAAACCCTTCTATCTCAGAGGATTGGAAGAAGAATCGAGTATCATGGATGCATATGTGATGCATTGTGTACGTATCCTTTATTTTCGAGCCTTGGCAGAACACCGATAAATTATCAACTGTACTGTTGTGCTTTTTGGGGGGCATTTGCTTGTTATAGACTTATAGTTACAAATTTGTAGTAGCTCCATAATTTATATATATATGAATGATATGTTTGTGTGCAGTTGAACCATATCTTTATAAGTAGAGATCTTATGGTGAAAAATGAAAGAAAATTGGCAAAACAGCAGGAGAGTGCAGAGGAAAAAAGTGTTGATTGCGATGCTTATCTTGATCGTGGATTTACTCGTCCTAAGGTATGCTCTGAATTAATTGTGCTTTCACAGTATTACAATATCAGACTATAGTGTATAAACCACATAAATGACATGTGCATGATCTGATCCGGAGATGCTCTCTTTTCTGCGGAAGATAATGTTGAACTTTGCTTTCGACTGGAAACTCTTTTTCCTACCATATCATTGTTTGCTATAATAATAATGCTATTGAATTATTTTATTTTTATTTTTATTTTATTTTATTTTTTTATATTTTGTGTCCAGGTTTTGATTCTTTTGCCACTGGCTGGAATTGCCCGTCGTGTTGTAAAGAAATTGATCCAGTTAACTCCACCCAAGTATAATGTAAGTCTCTTGTTGTTTTGCATTACTTTTGGTAGGTAGCTTATGGGCCATAAATGCTATGTAGCACCATGATGAAGTTAAATTATATGAATAATATATGCTTAAGTGAAAAAAGGATATTGAGTTATATTCTTAAACTAAATAAAGGCTGTTAGTAATATATTTATCTGAATTTCTTTCTTAAACTAAATAAATGTTGTTACTAATATATTCTGAACCTCTGATTTTACTCAAATATTCTAGAATTTAGCTAGCCTGCTAAGTTACAACCACTCTGCTGTATTTTTACCATACACAAGTTTAATTTTTTGTCAAGAAATTTTTTGTAAGAGTATGGTTACTCTTCATAGAGTGGCTATACTATTATATTTGGTTGTATCAGCACCTACTGCTTCTGCATAGGTGATGATGCTTTGGGAATGATTGCTAAGATTTGACATTTTATTCAATCTAAATAGGCTAATGTGGAAAATTTGGAGCGCTTTCATGAAGAGTTTGGTTCTGGTAGGGAGAGCAAGGATGATGGCAATGATGCAAAAATTCCTAATTCAAAGAAGTCTGCAAAACCTCCTGATTTTCAAGCATTGCTTGGTAATGACAATGACAACGATCACTTTATGTTAGGCATAAAGTTTACCAGTAGGTATGACACTTAATGTTTGCATTGGTTCCTAATTCATTTTTTTTTTCTTGGAATGACCTTCTTGACTATTGTAGTGATCTCATTTCATTTTCTCTTTGGCACTCTGTTTTACGAAGAGTTAAAAGCACATAAACCTTATCCTGTCACATCTGAAATTTGTGATTGTCAAGTTGAAGCACCAATGTTGGGAATAAAATATGCTTATGAAATTTATGATGTTGACAAAATTTTCATATAATGGTATTAGAACATTCTTATAACTTCTTTTCAAGGAAGAATGCATTTGCTTTGATCATTTGAAATTATTAAGTAATTATTATAGGCTATTTTCTGTTATATTTGGAAATTCAATTTAAGAAATTAAGAATGATTTATTTACTTCTACATCTTGGAATTATTCCTGCAAGTTGAATCGGTAACTCGCCATAGTCCCTTAATCTATTTCAAACTAGCCTAATATAGCGCCTGCTTGGACTCTTGTTTCCATAGACAAGTTACTTTCTTTAATTTATAAATGAAAGGATCCTGTTGTTTTTTGGTGTGGTGCACACATGTTCTTATATCACATGATAGTACATAGTGACATTGTGTTTGAGAAGTGCCAGTTGACACAGTGGTTAACCAAATCATTTCCTTTGGCCTTCATGTAGCACATGCCAATTATATGATTTGATCCCATAAAACTTCAATTAGAAAATTAGAAGCACTTAAGTCAAAGGATTTTGAGTTTTTTTTCTTCTTTCTGTAGGGGAATAAAGTTGTATGGAGATTTCTATACATCGGATGTGATTGTTTCTTCTCCGCTGGGTTTGATCACAGTAAGACTTTTTCCATCAACATTTTCACTGCAGATGTTATTGAGCTTTATATCATCTCATGATGGTTAAGTGTTGCAAGATATCCTGGTGTGTAACTAATCAAAGTGTGGGTGTAGATATAAGATAACTGAAGTATTTATTGGGGTTGTATGAACTTTATTGTTCTGTCTCCACTCTCTGGATGGTGTCTTTTAAAATTCTCAATCTTACATTTGTCCCTTGAATCATGCATTTGTGGTGATCTCTTGTGATTGAGTTTCACTTTTATTGTTGCAGAAAATTGGGGAGGCAGAAGTTGATAAAGAAAAAGATGTTGATTATCTTTCTTCAATAGAAGTATGCACATTAATATTTATATGACACCAACGTATTTTCTTAGGGATTTCCTTTAGCTTCATAAATTCATTGATAACAACATTATCTGGCAGGTCTTAGTCGTTGACCATGCAGATGTCATGCTAATGCAGGTCTGTATATAATCTGTACAGCAAAGTTTTCACTGTTTGTGTTACTGATTATATAATTTTCTTTTTTGCCCCTTTTTTTTAATCACTAAAATTTTATGTGATCCTCCAGAACTGGTCTCACGTAAATACAGTGATTGAACTATTAAATCGACTTCCATCAAAACAACATGGAGCTGACATAATGCGCATAAGGCAATGGTGTGCTATTGCTCTCATCTTTTAACTTCATGACAGTTGATAGAGCCATACTTTAAGAGAGATAAATTTGGGTAATTCATCATCCTATGGCTTCTCTTTCAGGTATCTAGATGGGCAAGCTCGTTTTTATCGGCAAACAGTGATTTTAAGTTCTCATCCAAATCCAGGTGATAAAATATCATATTTCTTAAGTTTCAGCTCATAGTAATGCTATATGGATATGCATGTTAGACTTTACAAGCTTGATGACGACAACTAGGACTTCTAGCAATACTATTAAGTTTGGTGATAACTGCCATCATGGTTTATTCTTTACTGTTTTTTGTTTTACTCCCCATCTTTCTGAATTAATTGAATAAACTTCCTTTGCCTTGTTATTGAGCATTTAAGCATGCTTTATTTCATTGAGTCAAACTTTGACGATATGCTTCTCACTTATGCTCTTTTACGTAATATTATTTTGGCTGACATCTTTGTTTCCCTTTGGTGTTCCTTTTGCAGATATTAATGCCTTGTTCAATAAGCACTGCCTTAATTATCGAGGAAAGGTCTGTTGTTGTCTTGTAGTTGCATTCAATGTCATATTACATTCTGCTTCGACCATTTGTTCTTTTTCCCATTTGTCTGTAGTGAACTTGTTTTAACAAAATCAATATATGAATTTCAGTATCAATTATACTTTTTATTAAATAAGTTGAGCAACTGATACCTCACAGAAGGTGTTATTTAATTGATAATCTTTTAATCTCTTTATTTATTTTTTTTGTAAGGTCAAATTGGAGTGCAAGTATAAAGGTGTCCTCCCAAAGATATTAATTCAAGCACGACAAGTGAGTAACTTTTACTGCATCTCTATTAGCTCTGACAAAAGTCGTGTCTTATTCTAAGGGTGTGTTTGTTTGGGGGCTTTGGATTTTGAGTTGGGATTTGAATAGTAAAAATTTTGAATTTGAATAGTTGTATGATGTGATATAAATAAGTGTTGATGTGATGTTTTGAATGTAAAATTGATTTTTAGTATAATATAAAAAAATAAAAAATAGGTGTTTGATTTGATGTTTTTTGGGGGAAAAAATGGGATAAATAGTGGAAATCTAATCCAATCTTCCAAACAAACACATCCTAAATTTATCATGAGAGTTATAAAAACTAAATATGATATGCCTAGCCTTTCTAATGAGAGACATATTATTTGCAGATCTATGAGCGTCTTGATATATCCTCCATAGAAGAAGCTGATGAAGCTCGTTTTAAATATTTCTGTGATAAGGTTTGTCCTGAAGTCATCTCTTTGGTTCTTTTTTTATGCTGTTGGACTTCATTTTCTTTCATATTTTTGAAACCTCGAGGTTTTTTCTTCTAATGTGTTGCGTGTTGACTGTAATGATTTTAGTAGTTTAACTTTTGGTTTATAGTAAATGTTTGTTACTTATTTCTGGTCAAGATAGAGTCGCACAGACAGATGGGGGTGGAAGTGAAAATTTTATTTGCTGAGGTCCTTGTACAGATGTTTTTCAAGTTAATTGACTGAATGCTTCTCCAAATTTTCCTTAAAAAACTTCAAAACTAGTATAAGTACATCTTGTGGTGAGGGTATATGTTGTCATCGGTTGAACCTATCAATTAAGAACATCAATATGACGAGTGCAATTTTCAATTTTGCAGGTGTTCCCCAAAATAAAAGATTCTGTTCAGGTTAAGTGAGACTCAATTTCATGTTTGTCTTCCATTGTTTAGTGGGTGAACTCGCAATTTATTTTATATGACTCAATGCAGGATGGGATGATGATTTTTATTAGTTCATATTTCGAGTTTGTCCGCATTCGGAATTATTTGAAATCACAAGCTGCTTCTGTATGCCTGTTTGGAGAGTAAGTAAATACTTTATTTTTCTTGTTTTCTTCCTCCGGCTTTTGTCCCTTTTGACTGTTTCATGTGTCATCTGCATAACATCTTTACTGAAGTATTATTAATTTTTTATTATGGTTACTTAGGTATATTCAAAGGAATGATATATCGCGCGTGCGAGGCGAGTTTTTCAGAGGCGAGAAGAAAATTATCCTGTACACTGAGAGAGCCCATTTCTACTACAGATACAAGGTTCTAATTTTCCCTGCTTATCATTATGTGCATTCCTTTCATCCCCGTTGAAGATTTCATACAGATCATGCTCATCTGCGCGGCTAAGAACTTTTGATGAAAAATCAATTAGATGGATACTTTTTAGCAAGCTGAAATGAATCCATTTATAAACTTCACCATAGTGTTATTTTTCCTACTGTTCTTGATTTATGTTTCTCACACATTCTTCTTTCAAATAGATCCGTGGTGTAAAGAATTTAATTTTCTACTCCCTACCCGAGAGAAAAGAATTCTACCCCGAGGTAAACCTGTTCTTTTATAGATATTCATTGTTTTCTTCAACAATATGTGCGTATATATATTTTCCATATTCGACAATGTGGTTTATTTGTTACCAACAGATTGTAAACCTTCTCGAAGAGTCAGATAGCATGAATTGCAGAGTCTTGTTTTCTCGTCTTGATCATCTCCGGGTAGGTATCCTTCCGGTTCCGCATCAGTTTACCAATGCATGAATTCAATTCTCTATACACTTTCTCATCTCAACGTACTCGATCCTGATGAAATCCAGCTCGAGAGGATCGTTGGTTCTGCTGCAGCCAAACGGATGATCGACTCAGATAAAGGTGTCTTCGTGTTCGCTTAAAGAAAATTTCAGTCAGACTTATACACAAAGTTACTTTCAGAGATCATCGCCAGGTACCTACATTTCAAGAATTTTTACTAGGAGAGATTATACACAAAACAATACACAGGCAAAATGCTATGCATGAGGACAAGAGAGTCGAGCATAACCAGGAATGACTTGTCGGAAGCAGCAACAGGGCCACTAACCCAATCTCCGGCAAATCATCCCTGGCTAGATCCCACTCCCTACATCTTCATGCACAAGATCAAATGCCTTGTTTCTCGATGCGCCGTTGCTGCTGCAAGAAAGCTCTCTATATATAGAGGTATGCAAGGTAAATGAGTTTTTAAGTGTAAAAATGCAGCTTATAGTGTTTTCTTAGCTACTATAATCTTATGCATATATTCCAGTATTCTCTACTTGAATTTTTATTTACTAGTTTGTTTGGTTTTGATTTGGAATGGAGTTTTTTTATTTGAATTTTGGTTTAAATAGTATTTTGATGTGATATTTTTAGATTGTATAATTTTGAATTTTATTACTCTGTTTCCTTGAGTAGGTTTTCGTTTTGCTTTTTGCACGAAGTTTAAGGTATATTAATATTATATTGATACCGAAGGAATAATGACTAAAATAATATTAATGTTAGTAGATAGTACAGGTATTAAAAAAACAAATTAAATAGACGGATCAAAATAGAAAAATAGATAGTTTGTAAATGGGCCGGAAGGATTATTATTTTACTATTTTATCCTTTTTTTTTTTTTTTTTTTTAAGAATGATTTTATAAATTGTAGTGATTGGTGATGGATGAAATTCTGATTTTGGTATCTCATTGTTGGATTAGAAAAGAGGCTTGTGATTGGTTCCAAAGCCAGCAAAATTTTAGTGTTGTGGGAATGGAATATTTCCCAACATACTTGTCTGAAGATTAGATGGAGCAGGGATCATGATTGACCATAAATGGACACGTGTCCTCCATTTTTAGCCTTTGACATTTGACTATCCTTTCTATTTTTATTCTTCTCTTGATTTCTTCTTTTGGACCAATTGCCATCTGCCACAGGAATTTTAGAGATTCCGACATGCCTGTCAGTTATTCGAATCGAATTTAGTTGATTGCTATTAGTGGCAAATGGCACATGTTTTGGAAGTATTTTATGATTTAGAAATTGTTTTTAGATTTTTAAATCTTTTTGGGTTTGATGGTTTTGTTAAAACAAACAAACACATTTTCTAAAATAAATTAAATATATTATACATTAATTATTTTTATATTATGTTTCAAATATTTTCCAATATTTTTTGTTCTAAGTAATATTTTTAAAATAGTAAATAATTAAATATATTTAATTTTCATATTATATTTTATTCCCTATTATTCAGATAAAGTTAAAAAAAAAATCTACACTTGTTTTCTCCTCTCTTTGATTTTCAAATTATTCTATTTAATATGATTTGTCTAAATTTTTATTTTGTAAATAAATATTGGAGTATTATAATATTTTAAAAGATATTATATCAAAATAAATTTTTAATTAAAATTTAAATCAATATTTTAGTTCAGAACAAATAACTAAACATATCTATTTCATTTAGAAAATATATTTTTTTTATAAAATTTCATAAAAAAAATAAAATTGTGAGATTTTATTATGTTTTTTGAAAATGTTTCACATATAAATTATAAATTATAAACGGATTACAAGCAAATTTGACATTAGATTTGAGCCTCACTGGTTTGTTTGGACTTTGGATGGAAGTTTGAATTTGAAAATAGTTTAGGTTTGACCTAATTTATGTTTTTAATGTGATATCTTTTTAATCAAATAATTTTTATTATACTCTTCTCCGTTTCATATTTTCTAAAATATTTTATTTAATTTGTCTCACATGTTTTGTAATATTTTTGAAATAAAAAATATTTAATTACTTTTTCAATCTCACTAGAAAGTTTTTTTTTTTAAAGTTTTTATAGTAGATTAAGAAATAAATGTATTATATTGGTTAATGAAATTAACTCTGTAAGATTTTGACATTTTTGTTCTTTTGACTTTATATACAAAGAAATGACATGTTTGTAATTTAAGTAAAAATAAAAGTATTTTGGTATTATATATAAGGTTTTTTTTACTAAATAAAAAAAAAAAATTTTCCTCATCACATCATATAATTATCAATTTTTTTTTTTTTTTTTTTTTTGTTTCGAAAATTAAATATTTCACAGTTCAAAGAAAAAAATTCTTTGGGACAAGAATTAATTTGTTATTTTGATCATTTTGAAATTAATTAGATATCAAAGGGAGTGAGGATATGAGACCTCCAAATAAACAAAACTTAAATGTAGCCGGTTCAAGTTTATTGGAGTGAAAATTATTTGAGCTTGGCCTAAATTTCAGTATGATGTTACATGTATGTACATTAAAAATGTAAATTTATTTCACCATCGAGTTGAGCTTATTCTATATAATAGAAAGAAAAAAAAAAAAAAAAAAAAAAACATTATGTTTTTTTGTTTCTTTTTTATTTTTATTTTTATTATTATTATTTTTTTTTCAGCCTTGTTTGACTAGTTGGAAGGGAATGTGAAATGGGCCTTTTCGAGTAGGACAATTCTTTCAATATTCTTATCTGATGTAGTTGTCAGGTCATTGGGGAAATTGACTTGTATTTAATTGTATTCTAGAAGTAATTTGATAATAATAATTGTCAATCAAAGATGGACTTTTTTTTTTTTTTAATTGTTTTTTTTGTCCCGTAACTGGACCGCTGTCGCAAACTAGTTTTATAAGTGAAAATTTTTTTGCTGTTTTAGTCCTCCGGCGCCGAAGACATCCGTGGCTCGCCAGAGGTGACGTGTCCGCCAGGTGCCCCGCCAGGTCAGCTACACCTGGCGGGCACGTGAATTTATTTATTTTTTATTTTTTTTAATTGGACCAAATAAAAAAAAATAAAAAAATACAAATAAAATTTAAAATAAATTAAAAATAAGTTTTAAAAAAATTAAAAAATTAAAAAAAAATAAAAATAATCCACGTGTCCGCCAGGTCAGTAACACCTGGCGGACACGTCACCTACGGCGAGCCACGCGGGCATCTCCGGCACCGGAGGACTAAAACAGCGAAAAGTTTTTACTTATGAGATTAATTTGCGACATGCTTCACTTACGGGACTAAAATGATAAGAAGGTCCAGTTACGGAACTTTTTAGGATTTTGGTTTTAAATAATAAAATTTTAAATTGAAATTGTTGTTTTATGTAATATAAATTTAATGTTGATATAATATTTAAATATTAAAATCAATAAAAAAATAAATATTTGATTTAGAGGGTGTTTAAACATCTTTTAGCTATTTCATCAGTTAAAAAGCTAATTTATGTGTTTGGTAAATTAGCTTTTTGAAATAGATTTTTTACCAAAAAAAAAAAAAACTAATTTCTAAAAAGCTCATATACCCAGCTTTTTTAAAGAGTTTTTTCATTTTAATTTTGATTATTCTTTATTTACCCTTAAAACTTAATTATTTATTTTATACATATAAAAATATTTTTATAGCAGTATTTATTAATTATTTTTAATATTTTTAATCTATTAAATTAAATTTTTATTTTTGTAAATTTAAAATAATTACTATTATTAACGATTACATATAAATTATTTTATTTGTAAAATATATAAATTTTTAAAAGTAAGTCAAATAGAAAAAATAAAAGTTATTAATTTATTTTTATATAATAAAACAATAATTAATATAATAAAAATATATATACGAAAGATTTATTATTTTATATTTTACATAATTTCAATAACAAATTATTATTGTTTAGTAAAAACAATTTTTTTAGATCTAAATAATAAAAATAAAAATAAATATTTTATAATTTTTTATAATTTTCAATAATTAATAACAAAAATTTTCATAAATTTCAAACCAAAATGATCAAAATTAAATAGTTTAAAGTAAACATATCAATGTCTTTAATAGTCATTTTATATATAAATAGCTAATGTCAAACAATTGTTTTATCAAACACTTTAATACAAACCACTAATTGAATCAACTAACAACTAACAGATAAGAAACCATCAGCTAATCGTCAAATGCACCTTTAATATTTTGAAAAAATAAATAAATAAATAAAATTTGAGGATAGTAAAGCACTCTTAAAATCTTACAAGTAAATAAAACTAAAGAATTAGAAACTTTAGAATATACTTTGTTTCGATTTAAAATTATAGTGTTGATTTGAGTTTTGTTTTAAATAGTATTTGTTGTGATATTTTATTGGTAAAAATAACATACTATTATTATTGAAAATTGTACGAATTAATAATAATTTTTTATTATTTAAAATAAAAAGAACACACTTTTAATGTTCCAAAAAAAAATAATAGGAAAAAAAAGAAAAGGATTTGATTGTTGGATTGTTTCAATTAAGTTATGCAATTTTTTTTTCATTTTTAACTCTGAATAAAAAATAAAAAATAAAAAATAAAAAAATAAAATAAGATGTTCCGTAAAAATAGTTATATATATCTATATTAATTTTTTTTTAATTTCTTTTTTATCTAAATTAGAATTATATCTTTGGCATAGAGCTGGCAAAAACTGATCACCCGATACGAAATAATTGTGTTTGGGTAAAAAATTTCAATCCAATTATGTATACAGGTTGACATGAACCCGACACGATAGCAAACGGGTCGGGTTAGGGTTGAGGCTCTAAACTCGAACCCGACACGACAATCCGATTATAATATATTAATATTGATTAATATATATTATATATGTAAAATAATCATAATTTAATAATTTCCTCTTAAATTAATTTTAACTTAAGTTCAATTTTAAATAATTCAACCTAATTTAAGCTCAAACTAATAAAAACTAACATAACACGACAACACAACCAAAAATTATTTAATTTAAATCAACACATTCGATTTAATTATGTATAGGGTCAACACGAGTTAACCTGAACCCGACACGATAATAAACGGATCAACCCAAATTCGACACGATAATAAATGAGTCGGATTAGATTTAAGTAATGTAATCTGTTTAAAATATTCAACCCGACACAAACCCGACACGAATCGACCAATTGTCAACTCTAATTAAACATAAACTTATTTATTAATAAAATCATTGATATTTTGGAGTGGGGCAAGGGAGTATAACTATAATATATACAAAGTAAAAATAACTAGAAACACCGCTAAATGGGATTTGATAATTTTTCACTATTACATAATTATTTTTAAAAAAAATCAAATTAAATATTTAATTTTATTTATTATATTAAATTAAATTTTAATTTTATATTTTAATTATTACATAAATATTTATTTATATCCTATTAAATAATTATTTATATTTAAAATTTAAACCTAAAGGCTAAAACTTAAAACTAACGAACACACACTTGATTAAAAAATATAAAAAATCGCCATTTTATATGGGCCAAAGCCCATAACTGAAAGCCCAATAAGTTAAAGCCTGTTTGTATTGTTCGTGGTTTATTTATAATAAAAAAACCCTAATTAGCCTCATCGGTAGTCCCCTGGTACGATCTTGCTTCGCTCCCTTCAGCGGCCGCCTCGAATTCATCAAGAGAAATGGGAGTCTTCACGTTCGTTTGCAAAAAATCCGGCGACGACTGGTCGGCAAAGCAGCTCAAGGGCGATCTCGAAGCGGAGGCCGACAATACTTTTAATCTCCAGCGCAAGCTCGTTCAAGCCGCGCTTTCCGCCGACTCGTCCGGCGCCGTTCAGTCCTCCTTCGCTCATGTTACTCCTTCGTCTGCTGTTTTTCAGGTTTGTGGTTCTGCGATTTGCGTTATTTTGAGGTTTATATGTGTTGGCTGTTTTACATTTTGATTAATCGTCTGTAATTTCTGATCGGTTTTTGCGTTTATCTTCAGAAGTTGTAGCTGCGTGAGATATTTGGGCTGTGTAGTTGTATTGATTCCATGTTTACTTTGTTGTGTGTGTTTGATTATTTTCCTACTTTTTGTGATATGGTATATATATATATATATTTATAAGTTTATCTCTATCGGATTTTTTGTCTTTTGTTTTGTTTGTATGCAATAGAGAATTTGTAGACTTGTATTGCATATAGGAAAATTTCTAATATAACTGTTTATTAATAAAACTAAATAAGATAGATTATTTCTACGCTGGTTTCTAACCTTGTTTAAAAAATTAAGGATCATGTTCATCTTCGAAAATCATTTGCGTAAT
This sequence comes from Andrographis paniculata, assembly GCF_009805555.1. Taxonomy (NCBI): domain Eukaryota; kingdom Viridiplantae; phylum Streptophyta; class Magnoliopsida; order Lamiales; family Acanthaceae; genus Andrographis; species Andrographis paniculata. The sequence continues at coordinate 1,031,183 of NW_026137605.1, forward strand.
AAGGTTTAGTACTTGTGAATTTTATGCCATAAATAAAATATAGCTGTGTTATGTGTGATATAATTTGTCAAAGCAAAAATTCTTTAAATAAATCACATTCAATGCACTTTTTTTTCACATACATATATTTTTTGTTACCAAAATAATCTGGAAAATCAAGGGTTTGTAAGGTTTAAATGTTAAAAAGATGGATGGAATCGGTTATTGATGTAGGGATGATCATCATATATAGTATTTTTATATATTTAATTGGTTCCCTATTTTTGTTAGAAGGGCATGCAGATTTCAATTAACATTTGGAGTATTGTATTGAGAATTTCAATTAACAGAATTTCAATTACCTAATTTATTATTGTTGATTGACTCCCTTATAAATAAATAGATGCTTATTTTTTAAGCTCAAGCTTTTAGGTGAGACAATTAATTAATAATTGTGAACACACAGGTGATTGTTGGTGGTGGACCTGCTGGTGCCTTTATTGGCGGAGGTGCGGCTGCTGCACCTGCCGCTTCTGGCGGTGGTGGTGCCGCCGCCGAAGCTCCAGCAGCTGAAAAGAAAGAAGAAAAGAAGGAAGAAGAGGAGAGCGATGATGATATGGGATTCTCACTTTTTGACTAGGTTTATCATCCGTAAATCTATACTTGGTTTTCCATCATACTTTTACCCCGGTAAAGCCTAGGTCGATATTTACTATAAAGCAATATTTCATCATGAGTTACTTGCGAAACTTCGCTGTATTATAGTATTCAGCTTCTACATCTAACATTTTTCAACAGCTATTGTGATTTATATGCATTTTTGTGCAGTAGGAAGAATAATCTTTGAATTTTGTCGGTTGTGAAATATAGTTTGGTTGTCCCTCTCCATGGATGCATTGCGAAAGTTTATATGGTGTTCTAGAAATATTCATTTGTTTGCCAAACCGATTAGTAAAGATACACAATGTGGATGATAGGATGGATCTATATTGTTTTGCATATAATTCAATGATGACTTTGCTAATTATCTTGTGTTGTTCTATATGGCGGTTTATTCTTTTGTTAGTAATGAAGAAATCACTATTCTTTTTAACTTGTGGGCTGGTTGTGTCCCTTCACATATAAGAGCAACCGCAATGGAAAATTGCAAAAATGTCTTTTTTGCTTATCTGGCTATGCTAAAGATCATCAAATTGTGATTCGAAATGTCGGATTTTGATATTTGCCTCTTTGACACACCTAAACAGGCAGTTAAAACCATATGGGGAAGTCTGTACCAATTATTATTTTCGAATTTTCCTTTGCATTAAGCTGTGAATCGGTTGACATGCTCGATAGTCATAGTCAGAGCGAAGATCCTCTCAAGAGAAAAGTGTGAATTTATGAATCATGACATTCCGAAGAAGTGGATGATCAAAAACGATCTGATCCGGGGAAAGACTTTTGATAGTAGAGAATCTCCTGAAGCCAAATTGGGTCGCTATAGAGATGACAGACTGCCTCCTCTATTGCCAAGGTATTGATAAGAAGGCATGGCATGGCATTGGCGCAATCTCGGTTTTCTCTCCTCCGGGCTGCTCGGTAGCTACATACGTAAGCTGCTGGGAATGAACTACCGGGATTATTTTGTGGGTGAGGTATTGGGATGTATTATTTGTGTTCGAATGGGAGATCTGTAGATCCTTGGCTGGTGCGAAGGAAGCCGTTGCACTGAAAATTGGATTCGTATGCCATTGTGGCATTAGAGGGGCACTCCCAATTCGGTGGTCTCCTAAAAAGCGCTTACCCCAAAGATTGTCCAGCTTCCATCGACCTTGGCATGTCATGCAGGGGACTTTCATATCGGATTCTTCTTCTTAACATAGTGACTTGGCCATGCAGAAGCTGTACAAGGGGAGGACCAACGGCCGAACCAGCCGATTGGGTTATGGGAAGATCTCGTTTTGGCCGACTGAAGTTGGTGCGCGATCATCTCCTTTCTAAGCTTCCTAATCTTTGGTTCATGCAAATTCATTTTGAATTATTGGCTCGAGGATTTCAACTAGATATTGAGAAAGCTCCGGAATTGACTCTTAGGGTGTGTTTGTTTGAAGGATATTATCCATAATTCACTATTTATTTAAAATTTTCTCTTAAAAATATCACGCTAAACCAAAGAGGGGCAAGGGGCTGCAACCCTTGACCCACCCACCCTACCTTATTTAGTTTTAATAATATGTATATATAATATATAAAAATATAGAAAATAAGCAAAAAATAATAGAAGTAGAAACATCTAACATTAATTTTTTTTTATTAATTTTTTTTTAAAAAATACAAAATTAATATGTATAATCATAATATAGTTATTGAGATTGCTTTAGTTTGTTATTTTGTAATAAAATAAAAATAAAAATATATTGTATTATTTTATGAATAAGTAATTATTTTGTAAATTAAAAAAAAAAAAAAATTCCCCTCCCCTCTAAAATATTGTTCCGCCACTGCATACAACTCAAATCCAAAAAACACCATTAATATTAAAAATTTGTACTCCTTTCCGGCATGTTACCATTTTCTATTTTCGTCCGTTCTAAAACAAGGTTACTATCTACCTAGCATAATAAATACCCTTTCAACTTACATTATATTACACAAATGTTATTACTTTTATATTACACCATACTAACAAGAGTATTTTTGTCTTTTTTACTACAATCCAATATAATATTAATATTAAAAAATCTACGTGCAAAAAGCAAATGTTACATAAATACTTTGGTGATATGATATAAAATTGATTTTTAATATAATATAAAAAAATAAATAATAACAATTCAATTTAAATTTTCTTTAAAAACATAGTAAAAATTTTGTAAAAACAAAAGATCACAAAATGATTGATAAAACTCTATTACCATAAATATTCAATCATATATAATTCTTCCACCATTCAATATCCATCCATTCCATTCCACACTGTGACAAAAATGATGCCCCAACACCCTTCTCCGGCGACCGTCCGGCTAGGCGGCGGCGGCGTCGGAGGGCGTCAACGATCCGCTCTGCTCGACTCCTATCTCCTCGATCATCCGGACAACCTCCGTCATGCTCGGTCTATTCTCCGGCAACGTTGCCACGCACGCGGTCGCGACGCGCATCATCGCCCTCATTTCCCCCTCGACATCGTTCTTGAACCTCCGCAACGCCGGGTCGAACGCCTCCGACTTCCGTTCTCCCGCCGCAGCCGCCGTTCTCCGAACCCACCCGGCGAAATTCGCCGCCGCCGCGTCGGGATCCACGCCGGTGAGCGCCTCGAGCAGCACGACGCCAAATGCGTAAACGTCCGCCTGCGTCGAGTGCTTCCCCGTCCTCGCCTGCTCCGGCGCCCGATACCCGCCGAGCTTCGATATCGCGACCCCCGGGCTGAGCAGGAACGACAGCGCGAAATCGGAGACGTGGGCCGACCCGTTCTTGTCGAGCAGCACGTTCGACGACTTCACGTTCGCGTGAGGGATTCCCGTCGCCGTATGTATCGCCGATAGCCCCCTCGCCGCCGCCGCTAATAGCCGCACCCTCGTTGTCCAGTCTAGGGGGCCTCTGCCCCACGCCGGCTCTGAACAATAAAAGAAATTAAGAAGCGCATTCCAAAGTAACGGCTGTAGATTCATGATTGTTATGTTTTAGGTATTCAATTTTGTATTTACCGTGTGTTTGTTTGGAAATATTCCGAAGATTTTCATTATTTAAGTTTTTTTTTTTTTTCAAAAAATATCAAATCAAATACTTATTTTTTATTTTTTAGATTATAGTAAAAATTAATTTTATATTCAAAATATTGTACGACTATTCCAATTCATAGATTTTACTATTCAAATTACAATCCAAAATCTAAACCTTTAAACAAACATACCCTTAGTAAATTTAAATTTAAATTAGAGTATATAATGTTAGACAAACTCTTATTTTGATAATCAATATAATGCAAATTTTTAATTTGCATAAATAATTTTTACATTAATATCTTGATCATCAAAACAAGTAGTTTATATAAAATAACTTTTTAATTTAAAAATAAATTTAAATTTAAATTTATTAAATTTAAAATTGAATATCCAAAATATATAAAATCACGTGTTGTCCTTTTATATATATATACACAAGTGACTATGTGTATACATACATACCCAATAACGATAGTAGGCTAAAATATTATTGATGTAAGAAATGATTCATTTATTTCATACCGTGAAGAAGGGAATGGAGGCTGCCATTGGGCATATAATCGTAGACGAGCAATTTCTCCTCTGTTGCATAGTAATAGCCTCTCAATCTTACCAGATTCGGGTGCCGAAGCTTCCCGATTACGTCCATGTAGAGCTCGAATTCGCGGCGCGAGCAAGGATCGGCGTCGCGGAGGCGTTTTACGGCGACGATGAGGCCTTGATCGGCGATAATCGCCTTGTAGACGATGCCTAAGCTGCCTTTTCCGATCACCTCTGCCGACGATTGCAGCAAATCCTCGACTCGGAAGAGGTTCCGGCGATCGAAAAAGACGATTTCGCCCTTGCCGGAGGAGTTGTTGTTGTCTGTGGATTGGACGGACACGATCCGCGCCATTGGACTGCTGTGGCTCTTAGCCGTTGGATTTGTTTTTTTAACGTTTCTGCAATGGTAGAACAGAGCAAACAGAGCTATGGTGATTAGGAGAAATGACACCACTACTGATATGGCGATTGCGTCCTCTTTGCTGAGAATGCTGCTGCTGCTGCTGCGGTGGTTGGGAGTTGGTGAGGAGGATGTCGAATTGGGGATCGACGGCGCCGGCACGGCGGAGGAGGATGAACAGATTGGGAAAGGAGGAGCTCCGCAGAGACCTTGATTGCCGGAAAAGCTACTCGATCCGAATCGCGACTGTAAGTTCTCCGGTAGGTTTCCGTTCATCTCGTTGTTTGATAGATTCAGAATTTTGAGATTCGCTAGCGAATCGAGAGAATTGGGGATTGTACCTGAGAGTTGATTGTTTTGGAGCTGAAGATCGCGCAGCAGCGACAGGTTGGAAAGTTCCGGCGGAATCGAGCCATGGAGGTTGTTGTCGGAGAGATCGAGGCTGCGGAGGCGGCTGAGGGAGGATATTTCCGGCGGAATTTCACCGGAGAAGTCGTTGCCGGAGAGGTTCACCTTCTCGAGATTTAGGCACTTTGTAATCGGAGCGACGGAGCCGTAGAGGCGGTTACCGGCGAGGTCGAGCTCGCGGAGCTGATCCAGCGACGCCAGGGCGTCGATCGGACCTCGGAGATCAAGAAACGCCAGGGACACGGCGGAGACGCGGTTGTTCGTGCAAGCGACGCCGCGCCAAGTGGCGGCGCACGGCGAGGCAGGGGCCGAATCCGGCCAGTTCTCGAGGAGCGCGCCGTGGATGTCGGTCTGGTTGCGGAAAAGGCTCAGCGCGGCGGTGTCGTCCTCGATTGCGGCGGCGGCGAGGATCAGCGCGGCGGAGAGGACGAGGCTGGAGGAGGCGGAGAAGGCGGCCATTAGAGGACGGTGGTGCGGAAGAGCGGGAAAAGCATGACCGAGTAAGGGACTGTTTGGCATTAAGTAGGAAATTGGGGTGGAAAAAGTTAAAGCAGAGATAAGATTTTGCGGACAAACAAACGAGGAATAGATAATTTTGCAATGAATAAAAAGCGAGCGCTTATTTAAATATTTTGACTAAGATAATTATTTCCTTTTATTTATTTATTTATTAAATATATATTATATCAAATAAAATAAAATTCACATAATCCATCTGAAATATTTTTGTAATATTAAATTTTTTTGAGCGTTACATATATCATCTTACCTAAACATTGAATGTATACCAACTTCACTGTTAAATGTAAACAACTAAATATATATATATATATTCAAATTATTTTATATTTATATTTATTGCTATCATATTTGCCATTTTCGAAATTTGCACTTCTTTAATTTTCATTTTTGGATATATATGGTATTTTTTAAGTAGTGAATAAAAAGTGTATGTTATAATAGATTAAATCAATGTTTAAATTATTTTATATTGTAGCTTTTTCTTTTTTCTTTTTAGTTTGTATTAATAATATGCTTTTCGATCGCAAAAACATTCTTACATAGATTCGAATGATTGATATATTTGTTAAAGTAATATTTTGTCATGTTACATTTCTCGTATATGTGACACTGGTATTAATCAATACGATCGAATCTAAGTAAAAGTAAAAATAATAAAATTACATGCAGTAATAGCAAAAAGTTCGATGAATTTAATGCGATCATTCTATGCCGAAATGGCTTTTTTTCTCTCATTTGTTAGATAGCATGAAAGTTCATTCCAATTTTATGGTTGCGGCTTATCGATCATTTTAGATCATTCCTTCAAACTATTGTTCTCACAAAGAATTTATTGAGTATGATTTTTTTTAGTTTGATTTTATTTTAATTTTTTAGTTTTTTATTTTGATAATAATTTGAATGTATTATTTTATTAAAAAATCACAACAATGATAATAATAATACAAGAAAAATAAATACAAACTCAAACAAACACACTCATAATATTAATATTTGTATGTTAACATTACCGTGTGTATAAGAACAGTTTTAAAAAAAAAAAAAAATTCAAAAAAACACACTAAAAATTATAGCGACATAATACAAAATATATCGTACAATATGTATATGGAAAATTTGCATTATTCATATATTAAATTTACAAGAATAAATCAAACTAAATATTTATTTTATCTAATAAACAATCAAATCAAATCAAATACTCAATTTTTTATATTTCAGAATTGTTTAAAACTCCAAAAAAAAAAAAAAAAAGGAAAAAAAAGAGGAAAAATATTATAAACAAAGCCTAATTAACAAGCATAAATACATTGTAATTGACCAAGGACGAATTTGTTGGGATGAGTCAACTCAACACTAGTATGATATTGTCCGCTTTGGGCTGAGTCCGCACGGATTTATTTTTGAATATCCTCCAAAAGGCCTCATTCTAGTGGAGTTCACCCGGGACTTATAAAGTGTGAAATTTTCTTCACAACTTCCGACGTGGGACTTGGGTTTGCACCCCAACAATCTTCCCTTCAAACCAAGGAGCCTGTTACAAAGTGACCCGTTACCTGACCACCTCAATCGGGACCGACCCAACACCGCCAGAAGACTTTCGACACAAGGCACATCTGCAGGTCACGAGGGCGAACCCACCACCACAACCAATATCCAATGCCACCCAGTCGCAAACCCAAGTCCCACATCGGAAGTTGTGAAGAAAATTTCACATTAAGTCCCGAGTGAACTCCGCTATAACGAGGCATTTTAAAGAATATCCAAAAAGAAATCCGTGCGGATTCAGCCCAAAGCGGACAATATCATACTAATGTTGAGCTGACCCAGTCCCAACAGAATTCAGTACCCAAAAAAAAAAAAAAAAAAACTTAATCTATTAATTTTGTTTTAAAGCATATAATTGCGTCTATTTACTATTCGTACGCATTTATGGCTTGAACTAAATCCTACACATTAATTAATTGTTTAATCTCTCTAGCCTACGGTTTGCTGTGTTCATTATTATCATTAGTTATTGTGCTCACAATACAATAAACAATATATGATTTATGCTAATAAATAATAATATATGGACTGACATTATATTGTATAGTCTTATTATATAATATACTATTATTAATATTTAGAATAAAAAATATACTTACATAGTAAACTTACAAATATAATAAGCTGACAACCTAGGTTGAAAAATTGATAATCTATATTTTGTTCATTCCATAGCATTGTATTGTGTTTTTTGCTTTTTAAGTTTGTTCACCCAAACTATTTTTAAATGATACGATTCTTTATGAATATTAAAAATAATAATAATAATATATATTTTTAATAAAATATATAATTTTACTTTTTTTATTAATTTACAAAAGGTATTGTTTTTATATTATTAATACAATTTTTCATTATTATTTTCGTTTTACATATATGCATATATAATATTTCCTTTGTTCACGTACAAAGTAAATAATTACTTTTGGTGCGGTGTTTAAAAAATAATAGTATTTTAATTATAATGGGTAATTGAAAGTAGTATAATGATATTTTTTTTCTTACTTTTTTGCATAAAAGTAATAATGTAATGTAAATTAAAGGTATTTGTGAAAAAAAGTAAAGTATTAATGAAATGTTTACTTTATACTTTCTAATTGACGAATGAAGTATAATAAAGGTAAAACCAAAATTTTTAAAAAAATGATGTAGTTTGCAAAATTTTTTGAAAAGACTTTTATTTTAATCATTTTAACTACTTGTAATTTTGATAATATTGCGAAAATTACTCCATTTATTAGTAATTAACACAAATTGTAGCACAATTGCTAATGTTATTACAAAATTATAAATAACATGAGAGAAAATTACAAAAATACACTCCCTGTGTATTAATAAAATTAATTTTCTTTCTATTTTACATTATGTTTGATTTTGTAATAATGCTTTTAGTTCAAGCATTTTTGCTACCATTTTAATTAGATAATAATACATTCGTTCGTCTCTAAAAATCTCATTTATTTTTTGCATATTAATATTTTATTATAAAATTATTATATCAAAATATAATATAAATTAAAAAATATACAAAAATACTTACATTATTGTCTTATAATTTGTACAAAAAATTATACAAATATAAAGACATTTTTAATATTAAGTATAATGACAGAAAATATAAATATGATTCTTAAAGACGGACAAATGGAGTAATAAATAAAATATTTTTTGCAATATTATACAAACCACAAGTAAATAAAACAAAATTTTAGGTCCGAAAGGATTGACCGGTAGTATGGGGAGTAACTTTGCGACAGTGAAGTTATGGATTCAAACCCGACGCCTCCAGGTCACCTGCCACATGATTCACTTAGTGTAACTTGCCTTGTCGGGCCTATTTTGCAAAGTATTATATTCAGCTGAGAGTTTATCCGGTTCGCACACTTTCGGGTAGCGGCTTATGTTTCCAAATTATAAAAATAAATAAATAAAATTTAGGATCGGACAATCTTTCGAGCCAATTTCATAAATAATTTTTTTATCTTACAAAATATCTCATTAATTATTATTTTAATACCAAATTCAAATCAGTTATTCTAAAACTCAAAAAAAGAAACATATCCTTAGTTTTTTTTTTTTTTTTTTGTTAAAAATAATAATAATAAATCTATTTTGCCTATAATATATATTCATAGTAGTTGCACAATTACCACGAGAAAATGGATTACGACATTGCAGTGTTCATTACAGCTTTCCTACTCTGGGCATTCTGCGCCGCCGCCACGGAGGCAAGGCGGCGGCAGCGGCGGAGCCAGAAGCCGCGGTTGCCGCCGGGACCTCAGCCGTGGCCGGTGGTCGGCAACATCTTCCACCTGATGAACACCTCCCAACCGCCGCATCAATCACTCGCCAAGCTCGCCGACACCTACGGCCCCGTCATGACTCTCCGGCTCGGCTCCCTGACGACGGCGGTGATCTCCTCCGGCGCGGCGGCCGACGCCGTCTTCCGCCAAAACGACGTCGCCCTGGCGGGGCGGATGATCTACGAATCCATGAAAGGCGACGTCGCCGGCGACGGCTCCCTCATCAGCGCGCAGTACGGCCCGCGTTGGCGGATGCTCCGGCGGCTCTGCACCTCGGAGTTCTTCTCCGCCGCCGCGATCGACGCCACGCGCGGCGCACGTGCCGCCTGCGTCGAGAAGATGACGCGGCGGATACACGACGGCGCGTCGCAGCCACTCGAACTCGGCGAATTGTTCTTCTCCATGGCCTTCGACCTGATCGGAATTTTGTTTTTTTCCAGGGACATGTTAGATCCGAATTCCGGCGCCGGCGCCGAGTTCTTCTCTGTTACGAAAAAGTTCATGGAGTTCGCCGGACGGCCGAACGTTGCAGATTTTTTTCCGATTCTGAGACGGTTGGATCCGCAGGGAGTGAGGAAGACGACTCAGCTGTATGTGAAGCGAGGTTTCGACATTGTCGGAAAGTTTTTGGAGCGGCGGAGCGCCGCCGCCAGAGAGTCGAATGTTAGAAATTATAGGCGGAGAAAAGATTACGTGGACGTACTGTTGAAGTATAAAGAAGATGGACTTCTCTCTGCAACCGCTGTCAACGTTATTGTCTTTGTAAGTCACACACAAAAACTTCATTTTTGTTTCGAAATTTTGCACGCATTTTATTAATTTTAATTCTTTAAAATTATTATTATTATTATTATTATTATTATTATTATTATTTTAGTGATTTATTAATATTAAATATACTTATAAATATATATATCAGTTCAATTAATTTTTTAATCTCGACTATTAAAAATCTTTTTATTTTTATTTGTTTTTAATAAATAAATATATTTATTTATACTTAAAATATAGATAAAATTAATTTATATATAATCATAAATAAATAAAAAAATTATCTAATTGTATTATATAAATTTATATTTACAAAATTATATTTATATTATATACTTCATCCGTCCTACCTAATTTGTCCATATTTTCTATTTTAATTCATTACACATTATTTGTCATTTCTTTTTTTTTTTTAAATTGATTATACACTTTAATCATATTTTAAAATTTAAGATTTAATTTTAATTAAACTATTTAGTTATTTTAATCTTAATCTATAATTATTTTTACAAATACACTTTTTAATTATTTACTAATTATAATTTATTTAAATTCTCTTATCATGTGCTCATCTTATCTGGAATGGAGAGAGTATTTATTATCTTAATCAAAACTATTCATTTGACTTTCACAAAGAGATTTATGTATATTAATTTATAAATATATAAATGTAAAGTATTTTTTATGGTTTTTTAACAGTATTGAAAAAATAATTTTAAAAAATTAAATTATTTTAATATTTAATTTTGAGATATTTTTACTTAAAAAAATGAAACATATACCTTTTATTTAGCTAAATAAAAATGACAATAAATATAATTTATTGAAATAATAGTAATTAAAATATATGAAATATGTATTTTAAAATTTCTTAATAATATATTTTATTTTTATTTTGAAAACAATAGAAGTATAATTATAATTTTATTTTTTTGACGTAAAAATTCAAAGCCGTTATAAACTAGAGCCATAACCAACCAATCACAAGTTTGACTCCCAAAGCCATCAAATCATCTATTATTATTAATTCATTAAGCTATTACTAATCAAACATTAAATATTGAAGGTAGTATTTAATTTAATATTTTTCTATAAACAAAAATTCATAAATAAATAAAAGTCTAATAAATAAAAAACTACAAACAAACACAACCTTAATTACCCTACATTACCGGCACTGTTGCAGGAGATGTTCGCGGCGGGGACCGACACGACGACGAGCACACTAGAGTGGGCAATGGCGGAACTCCTCCGCAACCGAGAAATCCTCCGGCGAGTCCAGGCGGAGCTCCGGTCAGAAACCGACCCCCAAAAAAGCCTCGAAGAAGACGACCTCGACCGCCTCCCCTATCTCCGAGCAGTCATCAAAGAAACTCTCCGGCTGCACCCGCCGCTGCCGTTCCTCGTGCCGCGGCGGGCGGCGGCGCCGTGCAGACTGCGGGGGTTCGACATCCCGGAGGGAACTCAGGTGCTTGTCAATGCTTGGGCGATCGGAAGGGACGCCGGCGCTTGGGAAGAGCCGATGAAATTCCGGCCGGAGAGATTTCTGACGGCCGGCGCGGCGGATTACAGAGGCCGGAGTTTTGAGCTGATACCTTTCGGCGCCGGAAGGAGGATTTGCCCCGCCATGCCGCTGGCGTTGCGGGTGGTTCCGATGGCGTTGGGAGCGGTTCTCCGGTCGTTTGATTGGTTGGCGCCGCCACCGGCGGAGATTGATATGGAGGAATCGATGGGAATTACGCTTAGGAAAGCTGTTCCTTTGAAGGCTATTCCACTTTTGTATAATTAAAGTAAGTAATAATTTTATTTTACGGAGTAATATTTGATGCTACAAAATATTCAATAAAATAAAGTTTTTATTCAATATATATCTATTTTTAACAAAAATAAATGACGTTTTTTTAATGTTAGAATTCACAGTTGTTACGGAAATAAGTTACAATACCGGCCATTGTATAAGGATTGCTTACATTAGATTTTCGGGTGGTGGTTACGAAAATCAGTATTGTATTGATTTTTAACCCCGTTTAATCAAAAAAAAAAATATTCAAAAGTTTAAATAGCACAAATTTTATAAAATATAAATATAAATATATTAATAAAAAAATTATATTTTCTAAATTTATTGATCCATATTTTTTAAACTTTTAGATTGATGTTACTTTTAGAAAAATATTATGGCCATTATTTTATTTTATATTATATTAATATAGGTAATATGCTATATGATCGGTTGATCGATATGTTCTAAACTATTGGGCAAAATTGCATAAAATTTACCCGTGATTTCATGTAATTGTGTCCAATTCCTTATATTTCTAAGACTACGTCAACTCTTTCGTGGTTTCATAAACTCTGCATCTAACGCCTTCGATGATTCTTATTTAATGGTATTTGACATAAATACACCTTGAAATTTCAATTTCTAAACTCTTAAAATTACAAATATATTCATTTTTCTTATATTTAGCCTAAAATAAATATATTTATAATTTTAGGGTTTAGAAATTAATATTCTAAAATTTATTCGCAGTTTGGACTCATCTAAGCCGAATATCGTTAAATAATGACCACTGAGAAGGTTAGATCCAAAGTTTATAAAACCACGAAAAAATTTGAAACTATTTTAAAAGTATCGAGGATTTGACGCAATTTCGTAAAACCACAAGTGAATTTCATACAATTTAGCTAAAATACTGAAATGTACTAATTTTTCTAGAATCGAAATGAATATAGTGATTCATATTTGTGAAATTATTTAAACATATTTCATAGTATTCATTATTAATCTGTAATTCATATTCAACTTGAAATAATGTGTATTGGGAAATATTTTAACAAATCAATGGAAATTTATTATTATTTTCAATTGAATTTGTCTGATATTTTGATATATATATATATTAATTATATATCTTTATTGAAATCAAATAAATGAATATTGAGAATATATTCGGCCACCGGAAGCAGATGACTGAGTTTGAGATAGAATATGAAACTAAAGAACAACACAAGTAAAAATAAAAGTTTAAAATAATAGAGTAAAAAAACTAAAACAAAAATTCTAATTAACACGGTCATTGTAAGATAATTAAATTTAAAATTATGAAATAATAATAATTTTAAAAAATATGCATCAAACTTATTTATAAACATGCAATGTAGATTTTGTATTATTAATAAAACAATTAAAAATATCAATAAATTAATTAGTTGTGTTTTTAGTAAGAAAAATTATCAAGATCACAGGGCCTCCAAAAATTAGCTATCACCTTCGAATAATAGCCCCAGTCTGGATGCTCCGTCGAGATGCTGTCCTGTCCGAACGGATGTTCCTTCACGTACGTCGGAACATCGCCGGCAGCGTCCGCAAGCCCCTCAAAATACTTCCACATTTCCCCGTTGGGAGCTATTAATTAAACAACAAATTTATTATTATATTTATATATATATAGACATAAAAATAATATACTCCTGCTTATAAAATTAAATATTAATTGTTTTTATTTTAAAAATATGTACGTTAATCACTTGCATAGAAATGTGTCGTCGGGATTGTGGGTTTTGTAAGCGTGGGGGAAGATTGCTGTATCTGGCTGGAAATTAATTACAATTGCAGTAATAATTAACACTATGTTGGACACAAACATAAAAAATTTGAAGAGAAAGTTTGGGCTCAATTAAATTAACCGTTATGCTTAAACAAGATCCTTCCCCCATACAAATGGTGGGTGTGTTTGGCAGATTTTGTAGAATTGCTATTATTCTTTCTTTTTTTTTTTTTCTTTTTTTTTTTCAAAATATCAAATTAAATATTTATTTTTTATTTTTATATAACGGCGTACCATTGTTTCAATTCAAAATTTTTATTCAAATTTGAACTCAAAATCTAAACTCCAAACAAACACCCTTTATTGGACAAAATTTTTTATAATTATTATTTTAATTTCTTATGGGAAAATAAATAGGCTGCGGTTCCTTTACTAATTTCAATCAAATCAACATTAGATAACATAGAGCATAAATGATGTGTTCTTTTGACAAAATTCACCAAATTTTTACTTATTTGATCTCATATCTATCTTATTCATTTAACTTTTACACGAATTTTTTAAAATATTAGTAGTAATATATTATGATGTAATCCTTATTATTTATTAGTACTGTATGATATAAATATAATGATATTTGTGTAATATATTAAAAATTAAAAAAATATTTTCAATGTTAAGTAGACATCACAATTACTAATGAATACTTATTATGGGACACACCAAAATAAAAAATAAATATATTGTTAAGAGACGAAAACAATATTATTTAATAATTTTTTTTAAAAAAATATCACAACAAACAAACTATTTCTTATGTTTTATATTACATTAAAATGTATTAATATTATTTATATCTCATTGTATAATTACTCAAATTAAATTTGTTTACTTATGAAAATTTAGATCAAAATCCAAACAGCCAACAAATACACCAAGATAATCGACATATATATAATTTGATTGGATCAGGCGCCCAATTGATATATATACTGACCGGGTTAAGAAGAGCAGTGTGGGGTTCATTGTCGATTAGGAGAGTATTGGCAGCAGAATATCGGGCTTTGAAGGTTTTGTTGTACCAAATGCGTTTGAGTTCCTTCACGAACAGAGGCTTTTCGTCTTTGTGAAGGCTGTAGAATCCTGAATCACTGCATTCGGATTGGCTCTGCCAATGCAAATTTATAGAGAGAGACAGAGGTAATCAGCACTGTAATGAACTGAGACTCAGGACTATTTGGATTTCAGAAAAAATATCAATTACCCAAACAAACACGAATTTATTCTCTTCTCCGTCCGCGACGCTGCTCAGAAAGCATTCGATGTTGTGCCTGAATCAATTCAAACAACTACTCATCAACGTTTACCGATCGAATTGAACGAGTCACGGTTAGGAAATAGTTGGAATTCGGAAATATATGTCTAATCTGATGGAATGGAAGCAGTTACAAACTCTCTCGCAGAGGACCACAGCGCGACATCAAATCGCTCGAAGCAGAATTTCAGAAAATCGGTGCAGAAAGGCCTCTTGAACACTGATCAGGAATGGAAAACAAAGAAAATCATCAAATCCGCAGCAGAATCGAAATCGAAATGAAAAAAAAAAAAAAACAAAAAAAAAAACACACAACTAGCAAAACACGATTGCGTACCTAAAAATGCTCCGTACGTCACATCCGCGCGGAGGCCTCGGACGGTCCTTTTCTCCTTTTTGTGGACTCTGTGCACCAGCAGGCCTCCTAAGGAGAGCACGAGAAGCTTCTTCTTACGACCTATGGAGAGTTTGTCGAGCGAGGGACTGAGATCCTCGTCAATTGCAGCTTCCTCTTCCTCTTCCTCGTCGGCGATCGACAATTTACGATTTGCGTCTTTCGAAGACTCCGCCATGGATAGATGCTGCTGGTATTGCCAAGAGAAGATATGATTCAGTGCTGCGAGTGCTGACTAGAGAGAGAGGGAGAGTGAGAGCGACGTCAGGGAGAGTGATGACGGTTACGCCGCCCGGCGGTGGCTCGCTACCTTCCGATGCATTCAATTTCAATTTTGTTGGAATTCCAAATTCAAGTTCGTAGTCGTTTGGTATGATTGAAAATACAATTTTGTTGAAATTTTGGAGTATTAAAGTATAGTTTATTTATTTATTTATTTATTTATTTTTTTTTTTGTCTGAACATATCTTACCATCATCTCTTTTTTGTTACATTTATTGCTGATTTTCAGTTTTTACTATAACAAAATTTATTAATTAAAAAAAAAACACTTATGAAATTTACCTATTACCTTCAACAATAAATAAATAAATAATATCCAAAAAATTTTTGTTTAAATTTAATATAAATTATCTATAAATAGTTAAATATATTTAAATTTTATTAATCAATTATCTATTTTTTCATATTTAATTAATATATATTGATTTATTTTAAATAATTTCAATTATAAAAATTTATATAGATTAATATTTAAAATTTAAAATAAAATATTATATAAAAATATTATTAAACAATAAAAATATATAAAAATATATACAAATAAATAAATTGTTTATATATTATTACATAATAAAAATATATAGAAATAAATAAATTATTGTGGATTTATAACAAAGTAAAAGTAATGTTTTGGAGGTGATTTGTAATAAATGAAATAATTTGAATATTGAGATGTATATGATGTTAATGAGATAAATAAAAAAAACATAAGTAAAAGTAACGGATGCTCATATTAGTACTATTTAAAAATAATTATCAAATTAATCCTACACAAAAAATAAATTACTCCATCCGTCTCATATAAAGAGTAACATTTGTTTTTTTTTGCATATTTTTTAATATTAGTATTATATTAAGTTACAGTAAATAAGACAAAAATATTCTTATATAACATTTTTGTTATGAGAAAACGTTTAACAATTTTATTGTATTTTTAGTAAAAATGCACAAAATGTCATGTATTTTATTTATTGCGTAAAATTCTTTTGTGTTAATATAAAATTTTCACGAAACAACATATCTGTTTGGTTCTAAATAAAAATTTAAATCAATCAGATTTTATACAAATATAAAATATAAAATGAAATATTAACCAATTATTTTTTTATTTATTTTATTCAAAAAATTGTTTAAAATATTTTACTTTTTTATTTGTATAAACCTGCCTAGTTTTGAATAAAGAGAATATTTCGAGTAAATTTTTACATTAATAAATAAATAAAGTATTTTGGACATTTTTATTAATAAAAATTCTAATTGTCTAAAAATATCGTGTAAATATTAAGGGTGTGTTTGTTTGGGGGTTTGGATTTTGAGTTGGGATTTGAATAATTGTATAATGTGATATAAATACGTGTTGACGTGATATTTTGAATGTAAAATTAATTTTTAGTATAATATAAAAAATAAAAAATAAATATTTGATTTTATATTTTTTGGAGAAAAAAAATGAGATGAATAGTGAATTAAAAATCCAATCACCTACCAACACACCCTAAATGAAACATTAAAAAAAAAAAAAACAGAGAGAGTAAAACACAATCGGTGTTATATAAGTTAACCCATCTTTTATATAACTGCAAAAAACAAGATGCAAAAGAAAATTACAACCAGTTTCACGACATAATCAGACCAGGCATACATAAAAATATATAAATATAGAGAGAGAGGGGAGAGAGAAGTGGCCCAGGGGTACGGGGTCAGTCGGAATAACCGCCAGAACTATAGGTCTTCCCAAAATCAGCAATAACGTTTTCATAATAGGTCCAATCAGGGTGCTCCGCAGTGATGGCAGCCTGCCCCGCGATGGAATGTTCCTTAACGTAGCTCGGGACATCCTTTGCGTCCACCAGCCCATCCAGGTACTTTCTCAGCTCCCCATTCGGACCTAATTATACATACACACACAATCAAAGTAGTATAATAATTATAGATAGATAAAATGGCATGTTAATTAATGCCATTGAAGGGGAGATATGAGCAGAGATGGCTGGATATCTACATACCCAAAACTGTGTCGCGAATGTTGTGGCTCTTATATGGAGATGGGAAGATCGCCGTGTTTGGCTGGAATTATTATATTGCGAAATTTAGTAATTCATTAATTATTATAAAATTAATTATCACAATTATATATATATGTATGTATGTATTGCTGTAGGAGAATTTAGGGTTTGTCACCGGATTGAGAAGAGAGGTGTGAGGTTCGTCGTCGATTAAGAGCGTATTGGCAGCAGAATATTTGCCTTTGAAGTTTTTGTTTTCC
Organism: Andrographis paniculata; assembly: GCF_009805555.1. NCBI lineage: Eukaryota > Viridiplantae > Streptophyta > Magnoliopsida > Lamiales > Acanthaceae > Andrographis > Andrographis paniculata. Next base: position 1,049,169 of record NW_026137605.1, read on the forward strand.
CAGATGCGTTTCAGTTCCTTCACGAACAGAGGCTTTTCTTCCTTGTGAAGGCAGTATGATCCAGAATCACTGCACTCAGATTGACCCTACGGAAACAGAACAAATTCAGTCAGACATACAGACTTCTGTGAAACTGTATTCATTTAATTTACTCGCTATCGCTATCACTATCACTATCAGCAGTGTTGGAATGGAAGGAAACTTATACTTTATGAAAATTACCCAAACAAAAACGAATTTGTTCCCCTCTCCACCGGTAATGCTGCTCAGAACACCTCCAATGTTGTGTCTAAACCATTGAGAAAGCAAAAACATCGAAAAAAATATCAAATTACCAAATCGTTACCCAACGGATCACAATTATCGAATGAATCGGATATATGTTATATATCAGAATGAATAGAAGCGGTTACTAACTCTCTCGCGGAGGACCACAGCGCAACATCAAAACGCTCAAAGCAGAATTTCAGAAAATCAGTGCAGAACGGCCTCTTAAACACTGGTCAAAACTCAACAGATACCACAAAAATTTAAAAAATAATAATAAAAAACCAACACGATGTATCGCAAACGCATTCATCAGAATCGATCTCAAAAGCATGACCAGAACAAAAACAAAAAGAAAACACCGTTACCTAAAAATTTTCCGTACACCACATCCGCGCGGAGGCCTCGGACTGTCCGCTTATCCCTCACGTGGACTCTGTGCACCAGCAGACCTCCGAAGCAGAGCACCAGAAGCTTCTTCTTCGGACCTAGAGAGAGCTTGTCCAACGAGAGACCGAGATCGTCGTCAGTTGCTGCTTCCTTCTTCTCGTCGTCGCTGCTTTCGTCGACGATCGGCGATTTCAGCTTCGCGTCTACGGAAGAATTCGCCATAGATTAGATACAGTTCAGTGTTGTGTGTACTTGTGGTGTGGTGTGGTGCGGTGCGGTGCAGTGAGCAACTAATTGGCTTAAGCTTTATATAGACCAAGCGAGGAGTGTTGGGACCCACAGCTGCTCGTAGCCTACATAGCTATTGAAGCATGGTGGAAAATTTGTACGTGCTTCTACGAAGCTTCTAGAAATATTAGTTTGTTTCTTTGATTCAAAACTCCAAAATTTTTATTATTTCAAATTTTCGTTTTTTTTTTAAATATATTTTTTTCTCTTACAAAACATTCTATTATATATTATTTTAATATCCAATAAAAATAAAAAAATTTCAAACTATATGAATAGAAACGTAGCCATAGTGTGTGTTTCTTCTACTTCAAATTTGAGGTTTTATTGTGTAAATTAGGGTTGCCTACAGTCCAACCTGCAGGCTGTACTTTTTTTTTTAATTAAAATATAATTTAATATTTATTATAATTATTGAGAAAAAAATATATACAATATATATATCATTTTGTATAGTATTTTAAAATTTTTTATAATAAAAATAAATAAAAATTTAAATATATATATATTGGGTATATATAAATTCATAAATTTTATCAATTAAATTTAATATTCCCTCCATCCCATACAAAATATCTATTTTCATAACAAAATATTATTTTTTTTTTCAAAATAATTATACTATCTATCTAACATTACAAATATCCTTACAACTTACAATATATTACACAAATATCATTACCTTTATATCACACGCACTAATGTTATTTTAGTCATTTCTATTTTATTCATATTATATTCCAATATAATATTAATATTTCTAAAATTACGTGCAAAAAGCAAATAAATACTTTTTTATGGGACAGAGGGAGTACATATTTATATTATTTTATTCATTATCCACCAAATCAATATACATCAAAACTCCTCAAACTCCAACCAAACCTCAGTACAAAAGAAATAACAAAATAATTCAAATACATCCCAAAATTCAAACACAAATTCAAATTTTCTCGAATCCTCCTGAAGAAACACACCCATAGACATATATACATATGGTAAATTATAACTATATATATATTATTGTACTATTTATGTTGAGTTTGAGTATAGAATATATTATGTTTGACAATAAGATACTATGATATTGTTTTTCTATTCCATTTCAAAATATTTTTTTTATTATTTTTGTTTGTTCAACTCTAAAATATATTTTTTTATTTTAATAAAAATAATTGTCCATTAATTTAAGAATACCAACTTTTATTAAATTATAAATATATTATTAAACATACAATTATTTTAATGAAACTAATTTTTATTTTTTCCCCAAATATTATTATTGAAGGGTCTTTTGAAGTAAGACAGTAGAAATATAATATAGATGCAACACATAGAGGCAAAATCAGATTTTTCGAACCTTGGGCAAAATTACAATTTTCTATCACCAATCTACCATTGTATCTTTTTATTTTCTTTTGACCATATAAGAAAAGAAAATGTAAAGAAGAAAAAATATATATATATATAATATTATTTTATTTTTAAAAAATATTATATAAAAATATTATTTAAATAAAAATTTAAATTAATATTCAATATTTCAAATTACAATTAAAAAATATATATTACTATTTACAAAGGGGAGAGACTCTTCTCTCTTACAAAAAAGAAAAAAAAAAATGATAGTGAAATTTACATTATAGCAACCTGCTTTACCTTTATTTATTATTAATCATTATTGTTTTTTTAAAGTTTAAAGATGTGTTAACTTTATAAAAAATATTATTCTATTCCTTGTCCCATATATTAATACTATATTAACTTTAATTAAATTAAAAAATGGTTCAAATTGATGAATAATTCATACAGTAAATTACATTAAACGCGGACGATGAATTAGCATTCTTTTCTTCTTTTATGTGTTTGGTAAGGATAAATTGCACATATTAATATAGATACACAAATTTTAGATAAGATACAATCACTCTGTTCGTTCGAATAATTGCGATTTCCTAAATATATATATAATATTTGTTAAAAAAAAAAAAAAAAGGTAAATTGCATAACATGTGGTTTTATGAAATTGCACCAAATTTCATAAACTCTGCGTATAACCCTCTCGACGGTCCTTATTTAACGATATTTAACTTAAATGCACTCAAATTGCGAATAAATTTTAGAATCCCAATTTCTAAACCCCTAAAATTATAAATATATTTATTTTTCTTATATTTAGTCTAAAAAATAGTAAATATATTAAAAAATAATTAATTTTCTCAGGTTTTAAGAGTTTATTTTTTTTTTGGGCTAAATACAAGAAAAATAAATATATATGTAATTTTAGATGTTTAGAAATTGAGATTCTAAAATTTATTCGCAATTTGGGCGCATTTAGGTCAAATACCGTTAAATAAGGACCGCCGAGGGAGTTAGACACAGAGTTTACGAAACGATAAGGGACTTTGATACAATTTTAAAAGTATTGGAGATTTGGTGCAATTTCATAAAATCACGGGTGAATTTTGTATAATTTAGCCCAAAAAAAATTAAAAAGTAAAACATTTAAATAAAATTTAAATATTTAATTTAAAATAATATATTTTATATGTTTATCACAATTCCCGTATAAAAAAATTAATCAATCTAAAAACTCCGAATGAACAGAATCAATTATTAATTAATTAATAAGTGTATCAGTAAAAATACTGTTTTTAATTATGAGATACTTGATCGAACCCCAACTTCAAGTATATCAAATCAAACCCCAACTTCAAGTATATCAAAAAAAGAAAAAAAAAAAGAAAAAAGATTTTTTGGGTAACGATTGCAGATTGTCAGATTATATATATATATAAAAAAAAAAACTCAACTAATTTGTAATCATGAGATTATGAATTTAAACCTCGAATACCTTCAAGTCTCATGTGCACACATAGTTTCTTTAACGTGACTTACAGACCTAATGTATCATACAATTATTTTAATTTAAAATTTTTGTTACTTATATGTCAAATTCAAAATACAAACATTAACAAACAAACCTTGACAATTTTATTTTATTTTATTTTTATTTTTTAAAAAAAGAGCTTGTATACTCTCTCCCTACCAAAAAAAAAGGTGTTACCTTCATTTATATCCGGCTCCATATTTTTTATTTTTTTAATTGTATCATATATCTAACATAATAAATATTATGTTAGATATATATATAATATTATTTTATTTTTAAAAAATATTATATAAAAATATTATTTAAATAAAAATTTAAATTAATATTCAATATTTCAAATTACAATTAAAAAATATATATTACTATTTACAAAGGGGAGAGACTCTTCTCTCTTACAAAAAAGAAAAAAAAAAATGATAGTGAAATTTACATTATAGCAACCTGCTTTACCTTTATTTATTATTAATCATTATTGTTTTTTTAAAGTTTAAAGATGTGTTAACTTTATAAAAAATATTATTCTATTCCTTGTCCCATATATTAATACTATATTAACTTTAATTAAATTAAAAAATGGTTCAAATTGATGAATAATTCATACAGTAAATTACATTAAACGCGGACGATGAATTAGCATTCTTTTCTTCTTTTATGTGTTTGGTAAGGATAAATTGCACATATTAATATAGATACACAAATTTTAGATAAGATACAATCACTCTGTTCGTTCGAATAATTGCGATTTCCTAAATATATATATAATATTTGTTAAAAAAAAAAAAAAAGGTAAATTGCATAACATGTGGTTTTATGAAATTGCACCAAATTTCATAAACTCTGCGTATAACCCTCTCGACGGTCCTTATTTAACGATATTTAACTTAAATGCACTCAAATTGCGAATAAATTTTAGAATCCCAATTTCTAAACCCCTAAAATTATAAATATATTTATTTTTCTTATATTTAGTCTAAAAAATAGTAAATATATTAAAAAATAATTAATTTTCTCAGGTTTTAAGAGTTTATTTTTTTTTTGGGCTAAATACAAGAAAAATAAATATATATGTAATTTTAGATGTTTAGAAATTGAGATTCTAAAATTTATTCGCAATTTGGGCGCATTTAGGTCAAATACCGTTAAATAAGGACCGCCGAGGGAGTTAGACACAGAGTTTACGAAACGATAAGGGACTTTGATACAATTTTAAAAGTATTGGAGATTTGGTGCAATTTCATAAAATCACGGGTGAATTTTGTATAATTTAGCCCAAAAAAAATTAAAAAGTAAAACATTTAAATAAAATTTAAATATTTAATTTAAAATAATATATTTTATATGTTTATCACAATTCCCGTATAAAAAAATTAATCAATCTAAAAACTCCGAATGAACAGAATCAATTATTAATTAATTAATAAGTGTATCAGTAAAAATACTGTTTTTAATTATGAGATACTTGATCGAACCCCAACTTCAAGTATATCAAATCAAACCCCAACTTCAAGTATATCAAAAAAGAAAAAAAAAAAGAAAAAAGATTTTTTGGGTAACGATTGCAGATTTTCAGATTATATATATATATAAAAAAAAAAAACTCAACTAATTTGTAATCATGAGATTATGAATTTAAACCTCGAATACCTTCAAGTCTCATGTGCACACATAGTTTCTTTAACGTGACTTACAGACCTAATGTATCATACAATTATTTTAATTTAAAATTTTTGTTACTTATATGTCAAATTCAAAATACAAACATTAACAAACAAACCTTGACAATTTTATTTTATTTTATTTTTATTTTTTAAAAAAAGAGCTTGTATACTCTCTCCCTACCAAAAAAAAAGGTGTTACCTTCATTTATATCCGGCTCCATATTTTTTATTTTTTTAATTGTATCATATATCTAACATAATAAATATTTTTATAATTTATTAAAAAAATATAATTAAATTTATATTATATAATACTAATAAAAATATTTTTATTTATTTATTTGTTTGTATTACATATTAATATAATTTTAATATTTAAAAATCTACTTTTAAAATACAAATGTTATTCTATTCTATCCTACTAGTATTTGTAGGTTATAATTTTAGTACTGCTATTTAAATAGTAAATAAATTTGTAGGGATGGAAGAATGATTGGCTTGACTTACGTCAACAAGATGACGTCAGTACGATGACAGACCAACTATAATTCCAAGTGGGCCCCGGCAGGAGCGTTGTTAGATGCTGCTAATCCGTCATTTTCATCTACTCGAAGGGAGCAAAATTAGACACGGCTTTTGGATGGACGAGGTGCATCTTACGTAATAATCCTTCCGTCCCATGTATTACGGTAGACATGAAATTTAGATAAAATATAATTAATAAATAATTAAAAAGTGTATTAATAAAAATAATTAATATTTAGTAAAAATAATTATAAATTAAGATTAAAATAAGTAAATAATTTAATTAAAATTATAAAATTATAAAATTTAAAATTTAAAATTTAAAATACGATTAAAGTGTATAATTATATTTCCAAAAATAGAAAAGACACGTTACGTGGAACAGACGAAAACAAAAAATAGAGACAAATTATGTGGGACGGAGGAGTACTCCATTAGTTGCATAATTATCTTTTCATTTACTTTTTCACATAATTTTAAAAATATTAATATTATATTTAGATATAGTAAAAATAAAAATTAAAAAATTAAAAATTAGAAAAGTATTTATAATTTTAGATATATTACAATTATTAAAAAAAGAAATAAATACTTTGTTTTGAGACGGATCAAAATAGAAAAATAGATAAAATATTAAAGAAAAGAGAAAGTACTGCTCGGTCCATTTTTAATATGTACATATTCTAATTTTTATCTAATTATTTCAAAATTTTATATATTATAGAATGTGTTCTTCCATTGATTTTTTTTTTTTAAATTTCATATATTATGAAAGTTTATTATTTTTTTTTTGAATTATATAAATAGTAATATTTTTTTTTTACGTAAACTTTTAATATTATTATTTTTTTAGTTATAGTAAAAAATACAAAAATACCTCTACTAATATTGTGTAATATAAATGTAATGGTATTTGTGTAATATAATATAAGTTAGAAGGATATTTATTATGTTAGAAATATAATATAATTATTAAATTAATACCCCTATTTTGAAACGGACAAAAATGACAAATAAAACTATTTTTATAAAACGGAAGGAATATTTTTATATTATTATCAAAAATTTTATGCTTCATATAAAAAATATTTTCTTCAAACAATTTCGCTAAATAAACACACTCATACTCTTTTCGTCTATCGCAAATAATTATATTTTTTTTTTACTTGTTAATTTTTTAATATAAATTAGTATTTGTATTAAAAATGTAGTAAAAATCAAAAGAAAAAAAAAATAAAAATACTCTCATTATCTTATAATACAAATATAATTATATTTGTATAATAAATTATATAAATATAGAAATATTTGTAATATTAAATATAGCAACGCAAAATATAAATATAACTATTACTAGTTGTAAGAGAGAGCATAAATTTCATTTTAGTAACTATGAATTTTAATCTTATGATTAATTATAAATTCTCATATTTTTATTTATATTTATAATTATATTTAGTGTGTTTAGGCCATCTCCAACCCATCATCTCAATTTATTCAATTTTAACTCCAAATATGGAGTTGCTACAGTAATTTTACTCCAACCATAACTCCATTTTTTACTTTTATTTTTCAAATATTCAATTTTTCCTATTATTGTAAACAACTTTTTATTTTTATAATTTAAAATAAAATTTAAAAAATTTAAAAAATAAAAATTAAATTTAAAAATTAAATTTATAATTTTAAAAAATAAAAAAAATTTTAAAAAAAAAATAGCGTTTTGTGTTGCACTGTAGTAAACTCTAAATTTGGTGCTGGAAATGGCGCTGGATTGGAGCGGCAAAAATGGTGTTGGAACGCCAGATATGGAGCATGGTTGGAGATGCTTTTAGGAGTAGCAAAAACAAGTATGATCCAAAAGTTCCGTACGAAAAAATTGTGTTCGGGCTACCGATAATAGACTTGAAAATTTTCAGATTATGCCTGGCCCGATCCGATTTTTTAAAACTAATATTCCATCCGTCCCAATTCTGGCATATTTTAGAATAATAAATTAAGAAATATTAGTATTTTATTGGTTAGCATAGGTGTGTAAAATTTTTTAATATTTTTGTCATTTTATTTTATATATAAAGTAATTGTATGTATAATAATATATTTATAATTTAAATAAAAATTAATATTATTTTGGTATTAGTGTATGATTAATTTTTTAAAATATAAAAGAGATACTTTGAATATTAATAAATTTATATACATATATATTAAATGATTTAATCAATTATTTATTTATTCATTTTATTCAAAAACTTATTTAAAATATTTACACTTTTTTTATATATATAAAACTTGTATAATTTAGGTATTTATTCAGTTTTGAATAAAGAGAGTATTTGATGCAAATTTTATACTTCCTCCGTCCCAGAACTATAGTTTGGATTGGGTTTCACACGGAATTTAAAGAATATTGATATTATATTGGGCCATGGCGGGGCAAGCTCTACATTGATATAGAGGGTCGCAGTGGGTAAAATATACGGGTAAAAGACTTTTTTGCTCTTGTGAGTGTATTAGTGTAAAAAATAGTGACAATTGTGTAATAATAATGAAAAGGTAAAGGTAGTTTTATAGAGATATTGTTATTTATGAAAATGAGACTATTGTTTTGGGACGGACAAAAATGGTAAACTAAGACCATTGTATTGGAACCGAGGGAGTATTAAGTATTACAAAATATATAAAATACAACGTGTTTTATGTATTTTTACTAAAATACAATTGTTCTATTTACTTGTAAAATTTTACCTATAATTTTACTATTTAATTTTATTTTCTCTTAAAAACATCATCTCAAATCTCGAATTTTACTACTATCACATGAAACAACTGTTAATAACGTGACAAGTAAACACACCCATATAATTTACCCTCGCAATAATTTGCGAAACCCAAGGCAGAAATGTTATCCGGATCGGCCCACATATGTTTTCTGACCCGGGTCCGATTAAAATTATTTTAATTAATAATAATAATATTAGTGGAACATGTCTGGACGCAGAGGAGGCGGTTAGACAGAATCGCCGTGGAAATCGACGGCTGTGATCAGCGCATTCCCATCTATATGAATATGCCTTCATTTTCTAGTAGCCGCATAAATAAGTGTTGTTCACTACCTCGCTTTTTTTTCCACTCCTCTACCATTCTAAACTCTAATGGCGACAATCAGGAGCGTCAAGGCCAGGCAGATCTTCGATAGCCGCGGCAATCCTACGGTCGAGGTTTGTACTGTTCGCCCATTTCGTGGCAATCGATTTGCTGTAATTGTAGTGTTGGCAGCTAAGTGTTTGGTGTTAGGGCGTCCATTACCATTTGCTAGAAAATCTAGCTTGGTAATTGACAGAATTGTGGATGTGATATTGAGATAGTTTGATTCGAAATCCTTCGGCGATATTGTAGGTCGACGTGCATCTATCGAATGGAATTTGGGCGCGAGCGGCTGTTCCTAGTGGCGCATCAACTGGTAAGATTTATAGACATGCACATTTTTGTTTCCTTAATTTTCCCATCGTCTTTGGATTTTTTTTGTTAGAGAAAATGAATTATTTGGATATGATACTGCCATGGCCTATGCATGTCTTCGTTGATGTTTGAGATCCATCTCTGTACACTAACTATACTCTAGCTGACGGAGTGGATAGAATCTAGAATGTTTTCTAATTTCGATGATCGTCTATCGGCTATACTTCAGGAGTTTACGAGGCTCTTGAACTGAGAGATGGTGGATCTGATTACCTTGGAAAGGGTGTTTCAAAGGTAATCTAATCTAGCTGCTAAAGATGATTATTCATTAGCTTGCTATGTAATTCCAATTGTTATATGTTGATCCTCAATGATTTGGTATATCTTGGTAGGCTGTTGAAAATGTGAACTCAGTCATTGGACCAGCCCTAGTTGGAAAGGTTTGTTTTGAAATCTCAACAAAAGTCTTATTATTGTTATATATGTATTCTACATTGGAAGAATTTTGAAATACTGGTAAGAATTAGGTAGAGTTAAATGTTTTTTATTCACGTATTTTTTATTTTTTTTTGGCATGATACAACTCTGAGGGCTTAAATCAGCTCACTGTGGTTTCTTCTGCAGAACCCAACAGAACAGACAAACATTGACAATTACATGGTTCAACAACTTGATGGAACTCAGAATGAATGGGGCTGGTGCAAGCAAAAGGTATTTTAACACAGAAAATTGCATGTCTTCGTGATAATTGTTTCTTCGAAAGGATCATACTTATTGTGAAAATGATACAATCTTGGCGCTTTTTAGCTTGGAGCGAATGCCATTCTGGCTGTGTCGCTTGCTGTGTGCAAGGCTGGTGCTGCCGTCCTCAATATCCCTCTATATAAGGTATTTAAAGCAATCCATCTCAAGCCATTCGTTAATCATCAATCCCAATGTGTAGTGCATCCACTTGTTTATAAGCTATTCTCGCTGCATTTTGGAGTTGCCATAATAGTGGCCGTGCCATGTCTCTGTTGATATAATTGCTTCCCTTTTATTTCCTCTTCAGCATGTTGCTAACCTTGCTGGTAACAAGAAGTTGGTCCTGCCTGTTCCCGCTTTCAATGTCATCAATGGTGGATCACATGCTGGAAATAAACTTGCTATGCAGGCATGTCTAATAACATATTCATTTGGGATATTATGTGTTGCTATTTGATTGTGTTACCCACTTTTTTTCCTTTCAGGAATTTATGATTCTTCCAGTTGGAGCTTCATCATTTAAAGAGGCCATGAAAATGGGTGTGGAAGTGTATCACAATTTGAAGGCATGTCAATATCTTTTAATTTTTGCACTCATATTGTCACTATTCCAAAAAATTCTGGTGCCATTTTGAAATTTGAAAGCTCAGAAGAAGTTCAGTCATTTATGTTATGCATTACATAACCCTGTGGTGTCCCTTTTATAATGTTCCTATTATCTATCAGCAGAATGTTCATTATGAACTCAAGACATTATTTACTGATAAATTTTTATTCCCTATGAATTTTAGTCTGTCATCAAGAAGAAATATGGGCAAGATGCCACCAATGTTGGTGACGAGGGTGGCTTTGCTCCAAACATTCAGGTTATATTTGGTTCTGGGCTGTTCTCAGCATTAGATCATTCTGTTTGTACCTACATATGGACAACTCCACCTTGCGTTGATACCTCAGGAGAACAAGGAAGGTCTGGAATTGCTGAAGACAGCCATTGAAAAAGCTGGCTATACCGGAAAAGTTAGCTCCTTTCTGTACAGCCTTGATTCTTTATAACACCCGCAGACGCATATAAATTGGTATTTATCTCCTCATTATCGCTTCTGGATATAGGTTGTTATCGGGATGGATGTTGCTGCATCCGAATTTTATGGATCTGATAAGAAATATGATTTGAACTTCAAAGAAGAGGCAAGTTTAAAGTCCCTAACTAAGAGATCTCTCTCCCACCTATACAATAATAGCTTATGTAGTTGTCGCCATTACTCTAGAAAATAATTATAATGATATGCTGCACTTACCTCGGCAGAAAAATGATGGATCACAAAAGATCAGCGGTGACCAGCTCAAAGATTTGTACAAGTCATTTGTGTCCAGCTATCCAATCGTATCGATTGAAGATCCATTCGACCAGGATGACTGGTGCACTTATGCAAAGCTTACAGGTGAAGTCGGTGGTCAAGTGCAGATTGTGGGAGATGATCTTCTTGTCACCAATCCAAAGGTAATCGAAACTTTTGTCCAAAATTTTCGCATACTGTGGCGTGGTATTAGATTGCATTATGTATTTTTTTCATTCCTGGACTTGTTTCAGAGAGTTGAGAAGGCAATCAAGGAAAAAGCATGCAACGCCCTCCTACTCAAGGTATTGTTCTATTGTTGTTTCAACCTTTTAACCACAAACCCTCTTCTATTGAAAATTTTTAAAACGAAAATAACTCAAATGGGTCTGTTTGGTTACCAGCTCGATCTGTTGGCACTATGCTTCCATTTTTTATTTTATTTTTCTCAAAATATTGGGACTCATTCAAAATTTTCTATTTTTATCTCTCTTCAATAAATAAATATATTTATATACATTCAAAACTCTCTATTTATTAGTAAATTAAATTTATGTTAATTATAAATAAATATTTTTATTTATTTATATTATATAAAATTTTATTCTAAAATTATATCGGTATGGTATATATTTTTATTAATATATAGTTATAAAAATAATATGGGTGTGTTTGTTTGGAGTTTAGATTTTGAGTTGATATTTGAATAGTAAAAATTTTGAATTGAAATATTTGTATGATGTGAGATAAATACGTGATTATGTGATGTGTTGAATTTAAAATTAATTTTTAGTATGATTTAGACAATAAAAAATAATTATTTGATTGATATTTTAGCTGAAAAAAGATTGATGAATAATAGAAATCTGGATAAATCTCCTAATCGAACACACCCTAACTTTTTTCTGTCAGGTGAACCAAATTGGATCCGTGACAGAGAGCATTGAAGCAGTAAAAATGTCGAAGCAAGCTGGCTGGGGTGTGATGGCCAGTCACCGCAGGTATGAACCCACGCTCTTACCCCGTGGTACATCTCCGACATAGCCTTGATTGGATAACACCAATTCATTCTGTCGCTGGATGCAGTGGAGAGACTGAGGACACTTTCATCGCCGATCTCTCTGTTGGCTTGGCCACGGTATTCTCCTTTGCATATGCATATGCTATTTTACATGTTCCATTCATAGTAATCTGAAATAATTTGAACTTATATCCATATCCCTTTTGCTGAAACTCTTCAGGGCCAAATCAAGACTGGAGCTCCATGCCGATCAGAACGTCTTGCTAAATACAACCAGGTCGATCTTCCAGCCTCTTTCTTGTACCAACACTTTTCTATTTAACCATCCAAACTTACGATTTATATATATCAACAACCCGTATATTGTGTGCAGCTGTTGAGAATTGAAGAGGAACTCGGGTCCGAAGCAGTGTACGCGGGATCCAAATTCCGTACGCCAGTGGAGCCTTACTAAACCAGCATTGCGGATAAAGGGTGTAGGATGAATGAATAATTCCCTTCGTAGACAGAGCCATCTTAGGTAGTTTTAATGATGGTCGTGTTGAGTTCAGAGCCAGTGTGTGAGGCTCATTTTTTTATTACGGTATTTTAAATATACTAATTATTATATTGCATTCTTTTAATAAAAAATTTCAATAATTTCTCTTTTTAGTACATACTTTTTATTAATTAATAATAGGTAAATTATATAATTTTATTTTAGTAAAAATACACAAAATATTCTGTTTTATTTATTGTTTGAAATACTTTTTTGTTCAAAATTGATATTCTTATCTAAATTAGACAAGTTTTACACAGATAAAAAATATAAATAAACTCTAAAATAAATGATTGATAAATTATTTTATTTATTTATTGTATTAAAAAAATTATTTAAAATACTTTTTGTTTTTTATTCATATAAAATTTGACTTTTTATAATTGCAAATTTTATATTATCACAGTAAATTTCAATAAAACAATGTAATTTGTTTTACTTAAACATATCATTTACCCATTAATAATTTATAATGCGGATATTGTCAAAGATTGCCTTTTTATCCTTTTTGTCATTCTTCACGATCGAGTTATTGACGAGGGAATTGCGGCAATTTGACTGCTTGGGAATCACGAGAATACCGTGACTGCTTCAACATTCGAAGGTGTCCACTTTCCGGCGAGCTGCAGAGGGAATTTGACGGCGTCTAGCAAGTGTGAAGTGGAATAATTGTTGAAAGGCAACAAAAGGCTGAGCTTTCTCGGTTATTTGGTTTCTATGAATTTCGATTTCAGGTTTTATGCTGAGAAAATTTGATGGGATTTCCAGACAGTCGGTTCAAATATACAGTGTTAGGTCAAATTCCGGGCCAGCGGGTGAAGCACTCGTCTGCAGTAGGTGGAGCGGCGGCTCAACAGCCGAATTACTATCAGTCTGGAGGGAGTAGTCAGTTGAGTTCGGTTAGAGCGGAAGCCTTCGATTGGGATATGATGGATCAGCGGCTGATCGCGCAGCCGAGCCGGAATAATCAGGATTTGGCGGATCGCGGAGCATTCGACCGACGGAGGCAGGCGAGTGGGAGTGAGAGGTCGATCGCAGTGGATTGTTACGTACCGCCGCTGTCGAACATTGAAGGGGAGCTTATTCGATTAGGTGACGGTGAATTGGCGGTGGAGGCGGGCGGTGGTTCTTCTTGTAAAACGTGGACGCAGCAGACTGTGGAGAGCTACCAGTTACAGCAGGCTCTCGCTCTTCGTCTCTCTTCTCAAGTTACCTGTGCTAGTGCCCCTAATTTCTTGGATGTTGTGCAGGATCAATCTTCTTCTCTGACATCTGGCTATGCAGAGGCCATTTCTCATCGATTCTGGGTAACATAATTCACTCAGCCAATCATTATTAGGGTGTGTCTGGTTGTGTTTTTGAGGATATCTTTGTTTTTACTAGGAACAATAGAAATATGAATTGATAATAGCTTTACATGAAATGTTCGAATATAAAAAATGGGTTAGTGATGATATTTTGAATGTAAAATAGTCTTTAGTTACTTTCCAGCGAACAATGATCAATGTGTTTATGCATTGGGGAAAAGAATCTCAGTGCTTTGAAAAACTTGTTACTTTTAAGAATTGGGGCACATATTGTTTACTCAGCTCATTATTATTTTGGCCTTTTCCTGTTTTTGCACCCGGAAGATCCCAAACACTTCCAAAACTTTATTATTTCACTACCTCAATTTTTGTAGGTAAATGGTTCCTTATCATATTCAGACAAAGTTCCTCATGGGTTCTATGCTATTTGCGGAATGGATCCATGTGTTTGGGCTGTGTGCTCTGATCCTCATGAAAGTGGCTTGATGCCATCACTTGAATCATTAAAGACCATTGAACCTGCGATTGTGTCTTCCGTGAAGTGATTTCAGTAGACCAGCGAAGTGATTCAAACTTGATGGAGCTGCAAAATCGTATTCTTGACGTGTCATTGAGTTGCATGACCACACAGGAGCTTGTTGATCATCTTGCAAAGTTTGTTTGCAATCATATGGGGTGAGTATGTGATGTTTCTTGTCATGTATTCCTGCAAAGTCTTCTTGTTGAAAATTTGTACTTTCTTCTTTCCAAGGGGCGCAGCTTCTAGTGGGGAGGACGAGTTAGTTACCATCTGGAGTCGGTGCACTGATAAACTAAAAGCTTGTTTGGGTTCTATTGTACTTCCCATTGGCAGGCTGCCTGTTGGATTATGCACACATCGGTCACTCTTATTCAAGGTATCTCTATGCTCTTTGCAATTTCTAAGAGAGAAGATTGATAATTAAATTCTTAATTTTTTACATAATAGCATTTTACATTCGTTAAGTTATTAAATTCTTACGAAGATTCTTGTGCTTTGCCATGATTTCAGAGCGCATATAAATGCACTATTACCTTGTGTTGTCCATCATTTATAGAATTATATTAAAGTGTATTTGATGACTAAAAATGTGTGTGTGTTTACACAATTCACAGGGAATTTATATTCGAAAATCAGTGAGTGGAAGTTTATAGAAAACGATCAGATATAGTAATTTTTGTGGTTGTAGACCCTGAGTAGTTATCACAATTATTTATACTCTTTTTACTGGTGAGTTTCCAGGTCAAACACAAGGATTTTAACTTATGAATTTCAACGGTGAATATCTTGAAGAAGCGACGAAAACTGCAGGAAAGAATCCAAAAGATAGGCTAAAGAAAGCAGTAAGCGGTAAAAGTGAAGCGAGCGGAAGCGAGTGAAGCGAGGGCTGAAGATGAAGTGCCAGCGCTGACCAGATGTTCGGGGCCTGAGCGGAAGTGGGGACCAGATGAACGGGACATGGATGAATGGCGGTTACCGAGTGAACGGGACATGAGCGAGCGGCACATTATATATATATATAGGCGACAGAGAATGGATGAGAGATGTTGTGTCTGAACTGTGCGTTACTAAATGGATAGATTTCCCTGGAGGCAATGAGCGAGTGATGCAAGTGTGTTATCAGAAATATATGTATTTTACGAAAGCGGTGAGAAGAAAGTATTGTAATTTATATAAACTGAATATAAAGAATTCATAACACTGGAATTTTTGACCTTAAGGATTTACAACAAGACTTCAATGACACCCAGATTCAAGACATTATAGGAAAGAAACTCTACTGTCACTAGGAATCTCTGCGACCTAATAGACCACTGCCTATGCCCCGTTAATTTTTTCAAAATCTGTCTCATTAGTGGCTTTACCCTTATGTTACCTCTTTTTAATCAAAATTGAATTCAGAAGAGCAGTTAAGCAGGTCGACAAGGCTCCCGCGTACTTAACTACATTGAACTACCTTGAGACTGCTTTTGGCGCATAACAAGGCTCAAATAATCAATTCTTCTCTGGCTCTAAACCAGTGAAATAAAACTCTCTAAATTCAAACTTTATATAAGTGTGTAAAAAATGTGGAAGAAATGACGGTGAAGAATCGAATGATATTTCATTATCTACTACGAAAGTAGTAATCTAATCTAAGAAAGCTGTAAAGACTTGGCCAAGGGAGGAGGGAAACCCCTACTTCCTTGGCCATTTCTGTGGAGAACTCCCTTAGCGGGTTGGAGCTCTCGGAGACAAGAAGTCGGCTCACTTGCGAAAAGTAATTCCTAAGAGTGTTTAAAATCGAAGTATCGATCCTATTCATAAAGATATCTGGCCCTATTTATAGCAGGTGGGACGGGGCGGTTGCAATCGGTTGCTGGGCGGTTCCAACCACTGGACAGTTAGGCGGTTTCTGGTAGTTATTCTGTTGAAGCAGTTGCTGGCCATAACTCCCAGGGCGCTTGCTTTGATTGCACTGAACCGTAAGGGCTCAAATCTTCCTCGCTTGCCGAAGAGCTGGAGGGTATCAGCGCAGTTAGGCTCGCTTGTGCCGGCTCGAAATGAAATGGCTGTACCGCTGCAGTTGGAACACTTAGTTGGAATCTGGTAATAATCTGCAGCGGTGGGTGTTTGGGCTGTCGCTTGCAAGCGGGAGAGGCAGTCGCTTGCGGTTGGTGAAGGCTGCCGCTTGCCTCTCATGCTTTAGTATTTTTTAGGACATATTCTGGGCGCTTGCGAGCGGAAGTGGCTGTCGCTTGTGGCGTCTGCCTTAGCTTTTCTGGCACCAGACTACCGCTTAAAAAGACAAAAATCGTTAATAATCTCAACAACGAATTCTGGATCATGCCAAGCGATATATATCAATAATGTATGCCATGAGTCATTGTGATGGTTCTTATACAAAAATTCGAGTAATACACAATTTTGTCAAGCTAAGAATATGCTCCTATTTGGAGTTATCAAACCTCCTCACACTAAACCTTTGTTCGTCCTCGAACAAACTGCATTAAAAAATCAAGAGGTTATAAGGTTCACTGCAATTAAGAAGTGTTAACAACCAGTGCCATGATTGTGAATAAAGTGAATCTCAAAATAGGAACAAAGAAGCCATAAGTATTCAGCTTGTCATTTGATTTAACAAGATTGGAGTTATCCAGGTATCGTCAACTTTGTTTGCTTAGCAGGGAATATTTTTTTGATTTAGGAAACCTTCAGCCGAAGGGCGCGGAGTTTTTTTTTTTTTTGGATCGAGAGTTTCAAACAAACATTGTGTCTGCTCAAGATCTTATTTGATTCTCACACGCCTAGGCCTTTTCAGTTCCTTTGTAATGATAGGTCCTCCCTGCTTGCTTGCATTGTATCTTAAACCATATTTAAGGACTTATCTTTTCGAGCTATTTCTTATGAACAAGTCGAAAAAAACATAGGTTCGCTTGCCCTACTGAGTATGGGAAAGTTGAAACGAAGGGGGCACTAATCTTCACAAGTCTTATTCGTTGTTACTTAATTTAACGCTAATGTTCAAGTTATTGTGAAGTTCGAAGGACAATTACTTGGTCTGATGTGCTTAAGTCATCTAACTCTACTCTAAAACATATCACGGAGTTAACTCAGCAGGATATCACAGGCATTGCACATAAGAACACATACTTCAGGTTATGTTAGGCATACAATAAAGAAAATTTGTCACTTGTTACCAAAAAATGTTGTGTCGTTGATCAATGATATGTACAGCCCTTGCCATTCTCAAGATGTGTAAATGGGGGAGGACCTTTCTTCATTTCCTTTTCTCGCTTGGTGGTCCTCGCCCTTGAGGAAGGTTTCTAGATATCTGCCGCACTAGGTCTTCAATTCGTTGGAGACTCCTGGCTGTGTCAAGCTGTTGTTCCATAAGAATGGCGTTTTGTTGGGTGAGAGTTGCGAGTGCTTTCATGATCTCTTGCAGCGTCGTACCCATGCTTGCAGCTTGGGTCTCCAGTGCTTCTACACGCGCTTCTAGTGCGGCAGTCGCTTTCTTTCCAGTGGCCAGTTCATCACCCAGACTCCTAGCGTATGTATCAATTATTGTCTGAGTCATCATGTATTGGGTGAGAATGGCTGAGTCGAGTTCCTCCAGTCTTCTTTCAATGCTTTCCAGAGATTAGCGGAGGGCTGATGGTCCAGCACCCGCCGCTGCTGGTGACTGTCGCTCGGACTCAGCCGAACTGATCTCCACTAGCTCTTCCTCCCGAAGGGAATCAGGTGTTGATTCTGGGGTGACGTCCCTGAGGAATACTAGTTGCCTCGCTGCCTCGTACCAAACTGCTCTGCCTACTTTCTCTCCATATATCTCCTAAATCGCAGCTGGAGTTGAGTCAGCGGTTTCCAGCATTTGAGCAGCTTGGCCAGCACCTTCATTTTCCTCTTCTTCTATCGCTCGAGCTGCTGCAATCGTTCGATCTGTTGTACTTCGGCGAGCAGCTGAGCTTGCTTCTCCTATAGCTTCCTATCCTGCTCATCCTCCTCTTCCTCTATTAGTGTTTTGTCTGATTTGACTGAGGAAGGAGTCAGAGTCTTTGCAGGTGTCCCCATCCTGGTAGGTGTTTTTGGGCTGTGTGGGGACACTTGTAGGATAGGAAGGTTTGAAATTACTGCCTCCACCTCCCCGGCTTCGTTGGCAGCTTTAGCGGTTGTGGTAGCGGGGACCTCGGCGGGGTATTCTTTGTATGATTCTACTGTGACATCGATCCCGCCGATGGTTTCTTCGGTAAGCACAGTCTCCCGCTCCTCCTCTGTTCCAGCAGCATTAGGCTCTACCGCTCCCGGTTGGTTAACGGGTGCGGCTTCCTCGCCTGTTCCAGCAGCAGTTGGCTCACTTGCCCCTTGTTGGTCGAAGGGAACAGGTTCATCGCCAAGCGGACTCGGCAGTCTTGGTGACACCTCCACCATCGCAAGCTTTACTGGCGAAGGTCTTTCGGGTTGAGCGGTGGGTTTTCTGAAGACGATCCCCTTCCGTAGTCTGGAGAGGGGGATCGTGTCTTCGCTTGCCTCTACATCCACCGCTTTCCCCTTCCCTTTCTCTTGCCTCGTCGCTCGCCGAGGGGGTGTTGGATTTTTTCGCAGAGCTTCTTTGACCCTCGGCTTCTTGACAGGCGGCGGAGCAGGGTCTTCTTGTTTCTTTGACTTCTTTTCGCCAGCGGCCGCTCGTGGCGCTTTTCCTCCCTTATCGCTCCTGACCGCTTCAGCCTCGAAAATATCCTCCTCTATCTCCCGAGCGAAGCGGAGGGCTTCCTCTTCCTCGTCGCTGGGAGCTTCATTGGAGACTGTCCTCTCAGAATCGGGCTCGGCATGATGTGCACATCCTCTCTGATGATTTCACCCCACAAACTTCATATTCCTTTTTGGTGGAGGGGGCGCTGCCGCTTGTGCTTTCCTTTTTTTCTGCTTGGGGATAAAAGTAAACCCCTTGGACTCCAGCCAGGTTTTGTGGAAGGCCGCCGGAAACAGCGGCTTCATTTATAGCTCTGGGGCTGGAGTGGGCAAGTCGACGCCCGCGCGCCGGCATAGTTCTGTGATCAGGGTCCCATGACCCAATGTTCTGTCTCCGTTTCTTCGATCCCAGATATCTATGCCTATGATCGCGCCCAAATCCACATCAACATTCTCCTCCAGAATTGAGCGAAGGGCAAGGAGGTAGTCAGGACGGATGTCAGTGGTATGTGCGGTGATCATTATTCTGCTCAGCGACCACTTCACCCGTTCCTTTTTATCTTCGTCCACCGACCCGAACTTTAAGTTCCTCTTCTCGTATACATGGGTGGTGGCGAAGGTCCTGTAAAGCGTCTGCAACTCAAGCGAGCTGCAGACCTCCGTTGCCTTCAATTTATCCCTTATCTCCAGAATGGGGTAGTGGTGTTCCCAACCCAGTAGTCGGTTGATCTTCCTGGCTGAGCAGTCTACCCATCTCCCCCGAATGTAGACATGTTTTAGACTCTCAGCTTGGTTCAAATTAGCGTAAAACTCCCTCACCAGCGATACATCCACTGGCTCACTGGGGTTTCTGATCAACCATGACTGGCCTCGTTTCTCCAGTCAGTCAGAGAGCGGGCCTGTGATCTTTTCGGGGTCAAATCCTCTCTCGTAGAGGATCCCCATCGCCTTCATCCGCTCATAGGCCGCTGCTGCATCAATGTTGGAAAAATGAAGTTTGTCAAACTCCTTGGACCTCAACACATCCTTTGCAGCATCGGCGGCATTCTTTTTGGAGGTTTCGCCTCTGAATGCCTTCATCCTCCTTAGCGGTGACTCATGGCGGGCAAGTTTGTCCTTCAGCTCTTTCAGCTGGTACTCCTTCAACTCCTCGTAGTCCAACCACCAGTCGCTCACCGGATACCTCTGCTCTGTTTCTTCAGTGTATTCGAATCCGAGGTAGTCCTCCGGGAACTCTGGAATGAATTTTCTGAAGGGGAGTGACTTCAGCTGCCTGAGCTTCTCCCAGTCCTCTGTAAGCTCCAACACTCTCCTCCTCCTATAGTATGCCTCAGGTGGCGCTGGCTCTACAAATTCTGCCTCTGAGGTTGTTGTCACCACCTGTCGTCCATCCGTGGATTTAATCCTTTGGACTCTCTTTTCTATTCTCTCCTCAACCTTCTCAAACTCCTTTTTCAACATTTCTCGCTTGACTGGATCTATTTTGTTAAGCTTGTCTTGAACCTAGGGTTTCCAGAGTTATTGTTTAATACATAAAATTTATGAATCCTGTCTTACTGCTTTAAAATGCTAACAACATTATGTACAAGCAATCATTTTCACAATTTCAGTGATTTTAACCCTAGATCCTCCCCCTCACAACGAAACAGAACGCTATTGTGAGTGTTACGTTGTGAAAAAAAGGGAGAAAATCACAGAATAGTACAAAATATACAGATTATTGCAAAATTGAATCATAGGAAGCATAGACATCAGTTATTGTATCTAAATCTAACAAATCATAGACCTAGATTCACAGAAATCAAACATATAAACATTTTCGCAAAAATGAAGAACAGACAGTTATCGCGAAAATAATTTGGGATTATGTGTTTTTGAACGTTAAATCAGGGAAAATCAACCGTAAAATCGAGTTTATGTACTAAGGTTAACCTAGATATTACCTTAGATGAAGCTATTACTGGTTGAAATGTCGAGATTTTGAAAAAAAAAAATTTGGCTTGGAGAGTGGCGGTTACTAAAGCGTCCGGAGGAAGTTACTGTAGGGCAAAAGTGGAAAAGGACTGGTGACTGGGGTATTTATAGAATTTTCTATTGCTCATCTGAAGGGTAAGCGGAGCGCTGCCTAGTCCATTGTAATTACTTAGAAGGGTATAAAGGAAGGTTTTCAGGGCGGGTGAGCGAGTAAAGCAATACTTTTATTTATCCAAGAATGACACTCAAGTGGTGATGGAAGCGGTACTGGGTGAGCGATACTGCTCCCCCAGTGAATATCTGGGTGAGACAAGCGAAGCGATAGATGGCTTGGGTCAGGCTCAGGTTAGAAGTTAAAATGCTAACATTAAATTACTCCTATAAAGCGATAATCCTACTCAAATGAAAGCGATAACAAAACTGTAAACCTATACTATGAAAGCGGTAAGAATTATAAAATCTATCTATGAAGCGACAAATTTTAACTATCAAAGCGGTAAATTCTAACTAGGAAAGCGATACAAGAAAGCTGTAAAATTGGCGGATATAAGATTAGGCTTCTGGATCTCTTTTTTTTACCGAAATTCTATCATCGAACGAGCTTCTGAACCTCCATCAGATTAATATTTGCACTGGCCTGCTGCAATACAGGCCTTTCGATATACGGTTTCAGTCTCGCTCTATTTACCAGGAAGGAGTTTATTCCTCCTGGGGTTTCCAAATTATTAATCCTTATGGCTCCACTTGGCAGCACTTGCCTGACGATATACGGTCCAGGGCACCGTGACTTCAATTTCCCTGGGAATAAGCGGGCCTTTGTCTCCTTCTTCTCCATCAAATACTTGATAGCTGCATGGTCAGTGTGAATAATGGTCTTTCTCTCGATAAGATATTGTCGAAATTTCTCGAAAGCGAAGACAATAGCTAGCAGCTCATTCTCGGTTGTAGTGTAATTCTTTTGAGCGGAATCCAGTGATTTACTTGCATAATAAATGACGTTCAACTTAGATTCCACCCTTTGTCCTAGTATAGCGCCGACGGCATAATCGCTCGCATCCGTCATCAGCTCGAATGGCTCACTCCACACTGGTGCTGAAATTATAGGAGCGGAGGTCAACTTCTCCTTCAGTACTCGGAAAGCCTCCTCACATTCGCTTGACCAGTGAGACTGAGAATCCTTGCACAACAGTGATGTAAGTGGTTGCGTGATTTGACTGAAGCCCTTGATGAAACGACGGTAGAACCCCGCGTGTCAAAGGAAACTTCGCACTCTTTTCTCATTCGAGGGCGCTGGCATCTTTTCGATTACACTAACTTTCGATCTGTCCACCTACATACCGGCATATGAGATCTTATAACCTAAGACAATTCTTTCATTTACCATGAGATGACACTTCTCCCAGTTCAATACGAGATCAGTCTCAATGCAGAGAAGTACTTTTTCCAGATTGTTCAGGCATCTGGAAAATGTCTTGTCATATACCGAGAAGTCATCCATGAATACTTCTATACAAGAGTCCAGGAGATCGCTGAAGATGTGGTACATACATCGCTGGAAGGTGGCCGGAGCATTGCAAAGCCCGAACGGCATCTTTCTGTAAGCAAAAGTCCCATATGGACAAGTAAATGTAGTCTTCTCACAGTCCTCCGGTTTGATGAGAATTTGATGGTAGCCTGAGTAGCCATCGAGGAAACAGTAGTATTCGTGACCTGCGAGCTTCTCAAGGCATTGATCAAAAAAGGGAAGCGGGAAATGATCCTTCTGTAGTCGATGCAAACCCTCCATCCAGTGACAGGTCTTGTCATGAAGACCTCCCCCTCGTCGCTTGTCTATTCGACAAAGCCTCATTTTTTGGGAACCATCTGGGTTCGGCTGACCCACTGGCTGTCACTGATAGGGTATATGATTCCTGCATCGAACAGCTTGATCATCTCCTTCTTTACTACCTCTTTCATATTTTCGTTTAATTGCCGCTGAGGCTGTCTGCATGGCTTAGCTTTAGCATCCAGCCTTAGATGGTGCATGCACACCGCTGGCTGATTCCTTTAATATCTGTGATCTTCCATGCAAACGCCACTTTTCTTCTTTTGAGAAGTGAGACGAGCTGAGCCTCTTGGTCCGGCAACAGTGAGGCGGAGATTATCAGCGGGTAACTCTCCTCCGGACCAAGGAATATGTATTTGAGGTGTTCAGGTAATTTCTTCAGCTCATCCTTTTTGTTAGTGTCGATGGCTGGTTCCCTCGTCGCTCGTTCAATGGATTTAGTGAACGTTGGTGTGTCACCCCTTGCCTTTGCTGAATCCTTTGCAGCTTCCAGCTCAAGCGACCCGTTAACTGAAATTCCTTCCAGATTTTCAAGTGTAATAAAGCTCTCAAAAGTTATTATTTCATTTAACTCATTGATAAAATCGCAATTTTCTTCCTGAGGTTGACGCAATGCTGAGTTCATTGAAAATGTGACTTTATCTCCACCGAAGCTTAACGAGATTTCGCCTTCGGCGACATTGATCGTGGCTTGAGCGGTGGCAAGGAAAGGTCTCCCTAAAATTATTGGAATTTCGCGATCCTCGCTCATTTCCATTATAATGAAATCTGCAGGGAAAATAAATTTGTTTACTTGCACGAGTACATCACGAATGATTCCTTTAGGTAATCTTATTGATTTATCGGCAAGCTAAATTACAGTTCTGCATGCTTCTAATTCATAAAGCCCTAATTTAAAGAAAAACGAGAATGGTATAAGATTGATACTTGCACCTAGATCACAAAATGCCCTAATCGGCTCTAACTTTCCTATACGAAAAATAATAATAAAACTCCCAGGATCGCTTAGTTTCTTCGGGAGGTCCTCCTTAAATACGGCGCTGCACACACTCTCCAGCTGCACCGCTGCCGCTTCGTCTGGGAATGCCCGCTTTCGGTTGATTATATTTTTGATAAACTTAGCGTAATGTGGCATCTGTGACAAAGCATCAGCAAACGGTATAGTAATTTGAAGACTACGAAAAGTGTGCACAAACTTATCAAAGGCTGAGCGGGACCCTTTTCCTTCGGATCAGGCACCCGAGCGGCTGGTATCGCTCGAGGTTGGGATGG
This sequence comes from Andrographis paniculata, assembly GCF_009805555.1. Lineage (NCBI taxonomy): Eukaryota > Viridiplantae > Streptophyta > Magnoliopsida > Lamiales > Acanthaceae > Andrographis > Andrographis paniculata. Next base: position 1,073,861 of record NW_026137605.1, read on the forward strand.
ACCTTCCTCCCCAGTCGGAATCTGTATATCTTCATCCTGCACAGGCACGTTAGCAACAAAAAGGTTAGGAGAATGATTAATACCTCTGGTCTGGCAGCGGTGGTGATTGTGTCCGCTTCCCTCCCCTTGTTTCGATGGCCTTTGCTTGGTTCGGGACAGTCTCGACTGTCCCAAGCAACGTTCCTTTCTGCTTTAGCTTCATAGCTTCAGCTATCTGCCCAGCTTGTATTTCAGCATTTTGATCGAGGCAGAAGTATTTCTTTGGAACTCCTGATTTGCTCGCTCTGTGTTCCTCCAGAGCTCCTCCAGACTCAGCGGTGCTTGGCCCACTGTGGGAGGTTGAGCGAATGCAGGTGCCTGCTGCGGAAAGTGGGGGGCTTGAAAGTATTGTTGTTGATGTGGATAATATCCCCCTTGATGATATTGTTGCACAGCGAACTGTTGTGGCCTCTGAACTTGTTGCTGAGGACGCGGTCCAGCGGGGCCTTGAACCAGCCCCTTTTGGAACTGCTGGAATTGAGGGGCATTTCTACCAGCCATATAGTAGACCTCCGCTGGGTTTTGAGCCTCTTCAGTTGAGCACTCAGCAACCTGCGGACCTTGTTGGTCTTAAAAAACTCTTTCATCACATTCCGCGGCCTCGTGCAGCGCCTGTTTTCCTTTATTACGCAGGTCCTGCTTCATGAGCTTAGACAGCTCCTTGACTTGGATCGACAAACTGTAGATCCTTGCATCGTGAGAAACGGAAGCAGGAACCCGGTATAGACCCCTCGATGGCTCAGGCTTGTTGGACTCTGGCCAACTGGACTGATTGGCTGCCATTTTCTCTATCAAATCCCTCGTTTCTGAGGCACAGCGCCCCATCACCGAGCTTCCTGCCGCTGCATCCAAGGACATTTTTAGTTCAGAAGTGATTCCTGAGTAGAAAATTTGTAGCTACATGAAGTCCGGAATTTCATGATGAGGGCAGTTGCGGAGCAATTGTTTGAATCGGCTCCAGGTTTTGGGAAGGGTCTCGTCACTCGCCATCTTGAAAGTGAGTATTTCATTCCTTTGGCGAATGGTCTTCGATACAGGATGGTATTTACTCACGAAGGCCTGCGGTGCTTCCTTAAAAGAGCCAGGAATGGGATAAAGGTTATATCAGTTTTGCAGCGTCCTCCGTGATGCCGTGAGATTTGGAGGTGGCAGCGATCGTGTTAAAGTTCTGTAGATGCTCTTAAGGGCTTTCGTTGAGCAGCCTATGGAATTGGCTCTGGCTCATCAGGCTGACGAGCGCTGGTTTCACCTCATAATGGCCAGAGCCTCTCGGCGCAGAACTTGTAAGTAATGTATGATCCAGAAGGGACTGGTAGTGAACGTCCATGGGGACTTCAGCAAGCGGGTGTTCAACAACCCTGTGTCCCTCGGTCCTCTGGTAAGGCTCAGCAGTAGGTGGTGGGGGAGTGATGGTAGCGAGTATCGCAGCGGTGTTGGCAGCTTGAGCCGCTTGGGAAGCGATAAACGCCCCCTGCGCAGCTTGAGCTTTCTCCACCTGAGCGAGGTGCGATTGCAGCCCCGCCATTCCCTGTTGAATGCTACTAAGGGCTCTCATTAATTGCTCCTCAGTTGGTGTGAGCGCATGGGGAACGACAGTAGGGACCACAGTGGGGATATGGAGTGGCACCTCCTGCGAAGATGCAGATGTGGCAGAGTTGGAAGATGTCCCAGCGGTAGTCTGGAAAGCTGGGACGACAGTAGAAGGAGCGGTGGCATTTCCTTAGTTCGCCATAAGTTGTTCTCGCACTTGCTCTCTAAACAGACTTCTCTGTGATCGAGCGAAAGGAGTAGGACTTGTGGGACACTGAAAACGCTTCGCACCCTTACATAATGATAGCCACATCAAAAAAAAGTTAGCAAAATTAGTAAAAATGCAAAAATTACTATTATAAAGAATTTAAAAGTAATTTATTGCGCTTCTAAAGATCCTCAACCAAAATACTTTTCATGAGTTTACAACCCCGGCAACGGCGCCAAATTATGATGACTAAAAATGTGTGTGTGTTTACACAATTCACAGGAATTTATATTCGAAAATCAGTGAGTGGAAATTTATAGAAAACGATCAGATATAGTAATTTTTGTGGTTATAGACCCTGAGTAGTTATCACAATTATTTATACTTTTATTACTGGTGAGTTTTCAGGTCGAATACAAGGATTTTAAGTCATTAATTTCAACGATGAAAATCTTGAAAAAGCGAAGAAAACTGCAGGAAAGGATCCGCTTACAACGGATCCAAAAGATAGGCTAAAGAAAGCAGTAAGTAAAGCGGTAAAAGTGAAGCGAGCGGAAGCGAGTGAAGCGAGGGCGGAAGATGAAGTGCCAGCGGTGACCAAATGTTCGGGGCGTGAGCGGAAGTGAGGACCAGATGAATGGGACATGGATGAATGACGGTTACCGAGTGAACGGGACATGAGCGAGCGGCACATTATATGTATATATATATATATGGGCGACAGAGAGTGGATGAGAGATGTGTCTGAACTGTGCGTTACTAAATGGATAAATTTGCGAGCGATGCAAGTGTGTTATCGGAAATATATGTATTTTACGAAAGCGGTGAGAAGGAAGTATTGTAATTATATAAACTGAATATAAAGAATTCATAACACTAGAATTTTTTACCTTAAGAGATTTACAACAATACTTCAATGACACCCAGATTCAAGACATTATAAGAAAGAAACCTGTCACTAGGAATCTCTGCGACCTAATAGACCACCGCCTATGCCCCGTTAATTTTCCCAAAATCTGCCTCATTAGTGACTTTACCCTTCTCCTTCTGTTATCTCTTTTTAATCAAAATTGAATTCAGAACAACAGTTAAGCAGGTCGACAAGGCTCCAGCGTACTTAACTACATTGAACTACCTTGAGACCGCTTTTGGCGCATAAAAAGGGTCAAATAATCAATTCTTCTCTAGCTCTAAACCAGTGAAATAGAATTCTCTAAATTCAAACTTTATATATAAGTGTGTAAAAAATGTGGAAGAAATGAGGGTGAAGAATCGAATGATATTTCATTATCTACTACGAAAACAGTAATCTAATTAAAAAAACTGTAAAGACTTGGCCAAGGGAGGAGGGAACCCCTAGTCCCTTGGCCATTCCTGCGGAGAACTCCCTTACAGGGAGACAGGAAGACGGCTCGCTTGCGAAAAGTAATTGCTAAGAATGTTTAAAATCGAAGTATCGATCCTATTGATAAAGATATCTGGCCCTCTTTATAGCAGGTAGGACGGGGCGGTTGCAATCGGTTGCTGGGAGGTTCCAACTGGGCAGTTACGCGATTTCTGGTAGTTATTCTATTGAAGCAGTTGCTGGCCATAACTCCCAGGGCGCTTGCTTTGATTGCATTGAACTGTAAAGGCTAAAATCTTCCTCACTTGCCGAAGAGCTGGAGGGCATCAGCGCAGTTAGGCTCGCTTGTGCTGGCTCGAAATGAAATGGTTGTATCGCTGCAGTTGGAATACTTGGTTGGAATCTGGTGATAATCTGTAGCGGTGGGTGTTTGGGTTGTCGCTTGCAAACAGGAGAGGCTGTCGCTTGCGGGTGGTGAAGGCTGCCGCTTTGCCTCTCATGCCTTAGTATTTTTCAGGACATATTCTGGGCGCTTGCGAGGGAGGTGGCTATCGCTTGTGGCGTATGCCTTAGCTTTTCTGGTACCAGACTACCGCTTAAAAAGACAAAAATCGTTAATAATCTTAACAACGAATTCTGGATCATGCCAAGCGATATATATCTATAATGTATGCCAGTCATTGTGATGGTTCTTATACAGAAATTCGAGTAATACACAGTTTTGTCAAGCTAAGAATATGCTCCTATTTGGAGTTATCAGTATTCCTGTTAGCGGCATCACTTGTTGCTTATGTTTCTGATTTGCTTTCAGGAAAACTGAAAGCATAAAATGGTGAAGCAAACGTATGTCTTTTAAGTGTTTCTAATGTCTTGAGTGCAGTAGAGGAATAGAAACAATTTAACTAGATTTACAAGTGAGCTCTGTGGTTTTACTTGGATTTGACAATTATATTGTAAGAAAAAATCTTAGTCCTTTCATTTAGTGCTCTTCATTCTTTCTGTATAAGTGGATAATTTTACTTTTGTTTTAGATACAGCTATGTAGAACTAGTCTATCACTTATGATATTTTGCAGGCTTTAGCCGATGTTGTAGGCTTACCATGTCGAATTGCAAAAGGATGTAAATATGGTACTAGAGATGATGCTTCTTCGTGTCTTGTTCAATTCGCCATTAACAGGTATATCTTATTACTTCATTCAGCTAAGAATCTAGATAAAAGAGCAATCACTGCTTTCTTGATCTGTTACTGGGAAATTTTACATAATGTATGCTGATGACATATACCACTTAGTCTTTTAGTTACTTGTGTCTTTGAGGTGGATGAGCCCTATTTCTAGCAATCATGCCTCTACTGTGCTTTAGTGTTTTGTGCAATAATAATAATTATTATTTTGGATGTTATTACTTTACTTTCAGTTATTTCAATTGTTTGAGGTAGATTTGTTTACTTGACTTTGCGTGATGGGGTATGCCTGCGATTCAATTTTCTAATTTCTACAACTACAAGTCTATATGAATTATAAATTCCTACATGGTTCACTATGTCTTTTGAAATGTATGCGGTTGATGAACTGATCTAACAACACTGGTATGAATTCATAGGGAGTATCTCATTGATCTGATTGAGAAACCTGGATGCTTATGCGAGCCTAATTCTTCGCTAAATGGTCTAGCCACAATCTCAATTTCGTCGCCATTACACTTTCCACAATTCAAGCTGGTAGAGCATGCGTTGGATTACAGGTTACTGGCCAAACAGTATCTCTTGAACTTTCACTCACTGGATATTATGTTTGATGATTCTTTGGCAGGTGATTATTCATTAAGCTAGTAATTGGCTACTCATGCTGATTTATTTTTTGTTGAGTCTATTTATCTTCATTTTGTTGTTAAGTTTGTGGATTCTGTTTTTGTTGTTTCTCAATGGCACAAACTGGACAATATTTATGAATAATCTTATAGGTTCGTGCAATTTGAACGTGCAAGTTGAAACAGTTATCTTTGGCAGGCAAAACTGTTGTCAAGGCAGATGCTGAAAATTCCATGCTTTCTGAACAATCAAAAGGGATTAATGACGATAGGATTGGCTCTATTCCCGGTTCAAACAATCATGTGGAAATTTCTTTTGTGTCACCGTCTCAACCTTGGGATCTTTTGTACTCCAAATGCATAGCCAAAGGGTCTGTTCCATTGAAGCTTATCCCACCCATCGTGCATAAAGATGTTCAGCCACTTATTGAGCTGGTGAATCCTAGAGTAGATGCTAATGAAGATACAAGGTTTCGTGAAGAAAGTTTTTCAGTTCCATCTGAAACAAGTATTGAATTGGCCTTTGGTGTAGAAGATATGAATATTCCCTGGTCTGATCTTGTTCTAAGGGAGAGAATTGGAGCAGGTATCTCCTCCCAGAGAAATTTAACCAGGAATGCTTTTGCTGTTAGTTTGCTATAGAATGCAGAATAGCAATTCAAGAAACATTGGCCTGATTACCTGACTCATTCATTTTCAGGTTCCTTTGGAACAGTTCTTCGCGCCGAATGGAACGGCTGTGTAAGATATTTACCATAATATTTGGGCTTTACCTTAATTCAATCGCTGAGCTTTATTATCAATAGTTTGGTATCTCACCTGAGATGATTCCTTGAAGGATGTTGCTGTGAAGATTCTAATGGAACAAGATTTCCATGCAGAATGGTTGAAGGAATTTTTACGTGAGGTACGCTTGTTATCTCTAATATATCGTGACGTTCATCTGTTACTTCTTTAGGTTCACTTTTTTTTGGGATTAGGTGGCGATCATGAAAAGGTTGCGCCATCCAAATATTGTGCTTTTTATGGGTGCGGTAACAGAGCCTCCAAACTTGTCCATAGTAACAGAATATTTGTCAAGGTATGTGTTTTGAATTTTTATCTCGCATTTGTCAGTTGTCAAAGCTCATGCAGCACAGTCAACTGTTTTCCGTTTTATTTTCTTTCTTCAGAGGAAGTCTTTTTGGACTTTTACACCAACCTGGTGTGCGAGAAGTCTTGGATGAGAAACAGCGGTTGAGCATGGCTTATGATGTGGTGCAGATTCATTTCATTACCAATTCAATATCATCATTATTTTTCTCTTTGAAATGAATGATCTTTTCGGGTTGTTGCCCCCTTTGATGGTTAATCCATTTTGTATAGGCCAAGGGGATGAACTATCTTCATAAATGCAATCCTCCAATCGTTCATAGGGACTTGAAATCTCCTAATCTTTTAGTCGATGACAAGTATACTGTGAAGGTAAGAGAGCAACACTTCAAGCAGCATTCTTTCAATTCAAACATTATCGAGCAATGTATAGCTGCTGTATATTTTCCAAATTTTCTTTATCTAAAGTTTCATTTTTCTCTGAGAGTTATTGAAGACTTAACAGAGTTGATTTTCTTCACCATTCTTCCTTTGCCATGTAACATATATATATATATATATACATACATATATGTGTGTCTGTATCGTATGATTGCCTTTTTATGCATTGATCTCATCTATGTTTTATTTTTCAACAGGTTTGTGATTTTGGTCTTTCCCGTTTGAAAGCAAACACTTTTCTTTCATCCAAGTCTGCTGCCGGAACTGTAAGTTTAAAATTGATATCTTTTACAAATACGATGATTGAAACATTTCTTCGTTCTGGTTTTCCATTGAAAAATAAGAAACTTCTTTTTTCTCCCGGTAGCCCGAGTGGATGGCACCTGAGGTACTCCGCAATGAACGACCAAATGAAAAATCAGATGTTTACAGTTTTGGCGTGATTTTGTGGGAACTGGTTACCCTACAGCAACCCTGGGCTACCCTGAATCCTCCACAGGTCTGTGAACTATCTCTGACTTTTTATTGCACGGCTAGCGGCTAAAATTACATGCACCATGAGATGCCAGGTCTAAATTTTGTAACTTGACCTATTAACAAAATATTTCACTTATCGCAAGATGGACATGAAAACAAAAAGATTTAGGGGGAATTGGGATTATGCGTAGGTTCTTGTCTTTGGGACTAATGTAATGATCCATTCACCCTCCCTCCAACCCGGATCACCATAACCAGAAATAAATACAGTCTTTTTCCTTTTTGAAGTATTCTGGACTATGCTGTTTCTATTTCTTTAGATACGATTGTTGCAGTGATGAGGCTTCTTAACAACATCCGTTGGATCTTCTAGGTTGTAGGAGCTGTTGGTTTCCAGGGGAAAAAGCTTGAAATTCCTCGTGCTGTGAATCCTCATGTTGCAGCTATAATTACAGCCTGCTGGGCCAAGTGAGTTACATATATATATATATATATATGATTTAACACTACAATTTTACCATATAATTGATGTACGATGTCTTAGGAAATTAATGATCTCCTGTTCGAAAATATATAATTCTTTCCTGACATATGCACCGATGAAAATGCAGTGAGCCTTGGAGACGGCCCTCCTTTCCCAGTATCACGGAATCTTTAAGGCCACTGATTGAGCCATCCCCAACTAACTATTCAGGTTGCTAGAAGAAGATTCCATGGATGGTAACCTTCACTTATCTTGAAACCTTTAGGCTTACAGATTCAAGAGCTGCATAAAATGTAGGTGGTTGTGGCACTCCCTCACAACATTCTCTAGAATGAATAATAATACTCTCTATTTCATATCTGATCTGGATATTGAATGTGAAGATGCGATTGTGGATTGGCGTGGAACTAACTATTTGGGAACATCTTCTTCGATGACTCCGGACCCACTGCGAGACCTCATTTCCTCTTTTACTAATTACTGGAAATACTATAGTAATGCTAGTACATGAGTCGGTTGTTACAGTGCTGATCGACATCATATCAAATATAATCCAATAAATATAATAAAAATATAACATAACATATGAATTCAGAATATATAATAGTCTATACCGTGCATATTGTAAGTGAATTAACACATAATACATCTTCGCCCTGTTCTCCCAATGCAGTTTTTCGATTGCGAATTCTAAAAAATAATATTTTATACAAATGTCAAAAAGTCAAAATATTAGTTATAAAAAAGTCAAAAAATTCATTACAAAAAGTCAAATACTAAATCTAAAATAATAATATATTTTATATTTTTGACACAAATTTTTATACCATACATAAAAAATCATTTCATTCGAAAATTCAAAAACGCTACGGGGAATGAAACTAGAGCTGGCAAAAATTGACCCGACACGATATAATTGGGTTTGGGTCAAAGATTTCAACCCGATTATGTATACGGGTTGACACGAACCCAATACGATAACCCGATTATAATATATTAATGTTGATTAATATATTTATTATATATGTAAAATAATTATAATTTGATAATTTTTCTCATAAATTAATTTAAATTAAGTTTAATTTAAATTAATTCAACCTAATTTAGACTCAAACTAATTAAAATTAATATAACACGATAACATAACAAAAAATTATTTAATTTGAATAAAAAAATTTGACTTAATTATGTACACAGGTCAACATGAGTCAATCCGAACCCGACACGATAATAAACGGGTCAATACAAACCCGACACGATAATAAACGGGTCAGGTTAGGATTGAGTAATTTAACCTGTTTAAAGTATTCAACCCGACACGAATACTTTCATCGGTGACATTTATACAAAAAAAAAATTATACAAATATAATGATAATTTTAATGTTAAGTACAATGACTGATGGATGGAGTATTATAGAAAATGTCGTGTCATTTTTTATTTTTTTTTATTTTTTTTACGATGTGGGAATCCGCTGCCGCTAAGTGCGCATTAGGTAAACCCCCGACCGAATTTAATACCCTGCAAACTAAGTCCGATAGACAAATTACATTAGGTGAACCATGTGCGGTAAATTTCGACCTCACGGTCATAAATCCACCCCATGCCACTAAGCATCCCAACTAATTTTCTCTTTTGTAAAATATCACTTCAATCACTACTATATAAATAAACACAAACACAACTAAAGAATTTGAAGATTATATAGTCCAACATAATTCAGATTGATAATCAACTAACACTACCCCCAATCCTAAATGTCCCACAACTCTAACCCTTACCTATTCCTTTTAATAAACATAAATCATGTCATGTTTCCAAATTCACTCAACAGAATCAAAACACCCACTCTGTATCTGTATCTGTATCTGTTAAGAAACAAAAAAACATAAGAACAACTCTTGATAAAAAAAAAAAAAAGAAAGTCCCATCCTCCCCAAAGTCCATACCTGTCAGTCAGTCCGGAAGTCAATTATGCGCAGAGGCCCTCCCGGCCCCGGCCCCGGCCCCAGCCCGGCGCAGTAAAACCGGAAACCTGTAGTTTCACAACTCAAAACAAAAAACAACACAACAATTAGCAGCAAAAGTTCCATGGCAATGGCCAAAAACAAATAATTGATAATAACAACATAGTATTGATCATAACAATATTCAACTAATAAGAAGCTCTCAATCCAATCCATTATATTCTTATATCAAGATCCTTCTTCTACTTAGGATTATCATCTCTAAGATGGCTTCTCCTGTTCCGTAAAAGGGATGTGTCCTCTGGCTCTAGCTCTTTCTCAATTCCCGAGCTGCTTCTTTCCGGCTGTGGAGACGAGCCTATGTTCCAAACATCAGAAAAACTCCCTATCTCCGGGACATTGTAATTGTTAAAGTTACTCCATAAATCAGTGGAGGAGCTAGACATAGACATAGACATACCGGCAGTAGGTTCAAAAGCCATGCCCCAAATTCCCGCCTCTGTAGTTGCCGCAATACTTTCAGTTACTGATATTGGGAGTTCAGAATCAGGAACATTCTTCGCCTCCAATAATTCTTCTGGAAAGAACGACAAAGGAAATGGCTGGGGGTTCAATAGGTTTTTTCCTTTAGTGTTTGGATCACTTTTCCCGATTAGGCCAACTGCTTCGGCTGGCTCTGGTGTACTGATGAATTCTTGCACCATAGTCATGTCATCGTCAGTTATATCCTCGGCCCAGAGGTCGGGATTGGATTCCATGGCCGTTGTTGGTAAGGTGAGTTCATCCTGGAACTTCACTATCCCCTCTGCTGGGATGATGATGGAATCCCCTGCTGATTCGTGGTGCTTAACAAATTTCCGAGGTGGTTTGGGGAAGGTAATGTCCTTTTGCTGTTGCTCCTTCGTCCCCTGTAGACGAGTTAGGATCTCCGGGTTTTGAAATATCTTTCCTATGAATGAAACCATCTGCTTCTGCCTTCTCTCTGCGTTATGAAGCTTCTCATTAACCATTTCCATTTGATGAATCGTGCCGCGCTGCTGCTGCTGCAGTTCGACTACCTCCTGCATCATCATACTTCGCTGTTTCCTCAGCTGTTCGATTTCAGACTGAACTGCCGTCTTGGCTGTTTCCTCACACAATGAGCTTTCACCCTGCTGTGGCGAAGCAGACGATCTTCGCCTCTGGATACTTCTCAATAGATGCCTCTGCCCTCTGAGAAAACCTTCGTTCGCAAACTCCCATTTATCGGTATCAATCTTTCGGAATCCCTGTAAACATGTAGATGTACCATTCAGACATGAAAAACATCAACCAACAAATAGTCATAACCATGAGATGTTTGAAATTTTAAAGGAAGCAAACTATAGACGAGCCCGATGCACAGGCTCAACATCCATCAGCAACTGCAGCTGCATATATATAAACATCAATATCAGAAATATTTCTACATCCAAATATGCGTCCCCGATCATAAGTAAACCTTAGTAAATATCCCATCAAAGCTTAAAACTCTACCTGCGATAATGCGAACTTTCCAAATCTCCCAGAAGTGGTTTTAGTATATGGAGTTTTCAATAAGACTACAACTTGTACAAGAATCGGCAGGATTCGAAGAATAATGATCGAGAACCAAAGTCTACAACAATACCCAAGTCTACAAAAGACGAAAACACTAATTCTGCCAAGATAACAAACAAATTGAGAAAACTACCCAAAGTTTACGAACTTCACCAAATATTACAGCCCAATTCATCAAGTTCGAAGTTCACCGAGATCAAAATAACAAATAGAACAACTTACACAAAATTTCTCGCAAGAATCGACTGGTTTCGAAAGTCACTAATATCCAAATAACATACACAACAACTTACACAGAATCTCAATGGAGTGTACATCAACAAGGTACTACAAAAACTATGACTGTCCGTTTGGTACAAAGCTCTTCTATATCTACAAAAGTTCAATACAAATTACATTAACAAAATGTACAAATTACACCACCAAAATGTGCAGATGTTGAGAAATCCAAAAATAACAATAACAGAAATAGCACAAAAGAATATCCGAAAGAAACATTATAGTATCCCAGTGATAGATTAAACGGATACCCACATATGTATTCAGTTGACGAACAAAGCTTGAAAAATTGTTGTGCTTGAAATTCTTAGGCAATATCATCCTCGAAAACTCTATAGGATCCCACACAACAAAACTGTTACCCTTCGATCCCCATGATATTATGCTGTTCAATGAAGGATCCTCCACCAAATCGAATGTTTTCGACAGAAATGGCGGAATCGGAGTCTCGCTCAACGATTCCAGAGGCCTCGGCACGTCCAATAAACCCTCTCCCCCTCTAAAGCTCGGTTTGGACTCGAACGAATCGAAACTTAGCAGTGGAGAAAGCGGCGGTGGCTCTGGGAACGGAGACGCCGCCGGAAAAAGCGAATACGACGGCGAATCTGCGGCGATGTTCGCATCCTCGCCTCCGAAAGTAAGAGGATGAGATTTCCGATCATCCTCCGGATCCATCACAGTCGATCGATGATCGAATTAGGGTTCTGCAAGGAAATGAAAATTCCTCCGATTACTGGGGAAATCATAAATGAGAAATGAAGGATGGTCGCCACAATCGCTCATATATATACGTTTCGCCGACTGAACTCCCCAACGGTTTTTTTTTTTTTAAATAAAAAAATAAAAATATCAAAGGTAAGTCGGTGGAGGAGAGGGGAGAAAATGTGGCCACCAAATATGATTCCATCTCCGCCGTTGATTACGAAAAGGCAGACTCGAAATCTACGGTCAGAAATAGAGGAGGAGGAAGTGGGGCCCTAGGGGACGAGATATTTCTTGGAAGTGCGCGGCTGACTTCGCCGGAATTTGTATTAGACCCACACGCTTGCAGCCTTGCCTATTAAGTAACGACCACTGTGTCTCTTTTTTTTAAAAAAATATTTTTTGAATTTTTAAGTATTGTATAATTAGTAAATAATTAATAAATATATTAATAAAAATAATTAAGATATTTATAATTATATTAAAAAAAATTATTTGGGACATACGAAGAAATAGTTGATAACATAAGTGGGACGGAAGGATAAATAATAGACAAATTAAATTAGACAAATTAAATGGAACGAAAAGAATAAAAAATATAAAAAATACCATGGGTTTGTTGTTTAGTGTTTTAATTTAATATGTATATGTATTTTATGTCAAGTAAAGTAAATTGTTTAAACTATTTTTTTTTATTTAAGTAACTTTACTATCTACTTAGGTTATTTTAATTATTTTTATTTTATTTTAAAATTATGTGGAAAAACAAATGGATTGACGAATAGAATATTAAATTCGTTTGCATTGGGTGGGATGTTGTGGAACCAAATAAGAACTTGATATTTTTACTATTCTAATTCTCCTACTTCTCTTGATAGATTAGTAGTAATAACTAGTGGAATAAGGAGGATTATTGGTATAACAAAGGACCAGATAGGCACAGTGACTGAAGTAATCATAATTAGGGACGAGCATTCGAATTTTTAGTTCGTATTTTGTCAAATTTGAACCTATCAGAAAATTCGAATTTTCTAAAAAAAATCAATCCAAACTAAATCCAAAATCCAAATTTTGAAAATTCGAAATCCGAATTAAAAAATTCATAACCGAAATATCCGAAATAATCTGAAATTTTTAGTATACCGATCTGAAAATCTGAAATTTATAACCACTCTAAAAATGCGAAAAATTCGAACCAAATTTTAAATTTCAGTTTAGTTCGAATTGAATTTTGGAATTTCAAATATTTTGTTCACCCATAATCACAATTTCTTTAAAATCATTTTTTTTTCATTTGAATCAGAAGAAAAAAAAGAAAAAACATAATTATTGCATGTCATAATAATAGCATTATGTTGAATTTAAATGCCCGATCCTTTAAAGCGGAAGCGTACCTGATGAAGCCATATACAAATTTTAGGTGATTAAAGGTTTGGTCTTCCAAGACCAAAGAGCCGGCTTCTTTTATGTCCTTGACGGGTGATGAGCAGAAACTGCAGGGAGAATCAGATTTTTTTACGCCGTGCTGATCCTGGGACCTAACCCTAGCCTATTTACAATAGGGCAAACATAATTGCAATTACAATTATGCCCTTAATTAATATTATTAATTTGTCACGTCACCAAAATAATAATATTATACAGGTGTAGCTGCACTTTCATTCCATAACAATCAAACCTATCAGTCAATAATTAATTATATTAATTAGACCACTTAAATAATATGACTGGATAAAATAATGACTTTAACAATATATTCGATACACATATTTGATCCCAAATCCAACACATTAGACAAAGGGATATTCATACGCTCCATAGCAAATCCCTAAATTAAATTAAAGAAAAATTGAATTTACTCATCCCAAGTAGAGCTCAGCAAATGCTAGCAAATTTGACCACATGAGGCTGTCGGAAATAAAAACAGGAAGGTGACGCCGGAAGATGACCGTTGAAGGTTGCCGGAGCGCCGTCATGTGCGGCGGAGGACCGACATTGTCGGAGAAACGATTAGCACGTGAGCCTCACATGTGGTGCCGATGGTCACGAAATTCCTCAGGTTGGCCAATTTCGAAAAAACGAACGCTTTGAAGACAGCGGTGGGAGAAAGAAAAAAAATATTAATATTGTGGTTATTACAGTGGTTTGGACATTTTCACTGCAATTACTGAGCACGGTGAAAATTGCACTACCTTGCAAAAACCCTAATATTCATTTATTTGATATTTATAATAGTTATAATTTAGACCTTATTCTTCTTAATTTTCTTCTCTTATATTTTTTAAAAAATATTAATATATCTTACATATTCACTATTTTTATATTCCCTATATTATACTCCCTCCGATCCGAACTATAGTTTGGAGTTGTGTTCCGCACGAGATTTAAGAAATATTGATATTATATTGGTAGTGGATAAAAAGTATAAGTAAAAAACTTTTTTGCCCTTGTGAATGTATTAGTGTAAAAAGTTGTGGCAATTGTGTAATAATAATGAAAAAGTAAGGGTAGTTTCATAGTAATATGGTTATTTATAGAAATTAGACTATTATTTTTTGACAGACGAAAATGGTAAACAGGATTATTGTATTGGGACGGAGGGAATATAACGCTTTTTTCTCTAACATTCTCACAAAACAAACACACCCTTAATAAAAATGTATTTTGTCCGTTCCAAAACAATAATCCAATTTTTAAATTTTTGTCCATCCCAAAACAACAGTCTCATTTTTATTTTTTATAAGTAGTTCTTCACCTTTTTACAGGTGAGGGCATTTTAGTCTTTTAAAAATATTTTTACACCGATTATCAATATATTATTATTATTCTTTAATTCGTATGTTCATTCAAAATGTCTATATTGTTTTGGGACAAATGAAATATTAAATTTGGTTCAAATATATATATATAAACTCATAAATTTTAGTAGCATTTTAAATAATTTTAATCAATTTTGGTTCCATATTTAAAAAATTAATAAAAATTGCCGAGGTGAATATAAGGGGTCAATGCAGCAATGATCCGAATAAAATACGACCGTGTACAATAGAATACATTCGTGTATAGACATACTATCAATACCAAGATAATATTAGAACACAACCGTGTACAATAAAATACGATCGTATATCTATAATTTTATTTTTTTATTATTTAAATCAAAATTCCAAACAATTCCTCTTCAAGTCACAACAGCCATTTTGTAATTAAATGTCACTGTTTTTGTTATTTTGCAAAGTTGGGACCATTTGATCTGATTTTTATATTAAGATTAAAATTTATGATTTTTAATTTCAATTGGGTCTATTTTTTTTTAAAAAAATAATATTTTAATATTTTATTTTATTTTTGGTAAGAAAATGACGAAAAATAGATTAAAATTCGATATACATATTAAAATTTATTTAAGGGTGTGTTTGTTTGGGGCATTGGATTTAATATCCACTATTCATCCCATTTTTTTCCTCCAAAAATATCAAATCAAATACTTATTTTTCATTTTTTATATTATACTAAAAATTAATTTTACATTCAAAACATCACATCAACGCCTGTTTATATCACATCATACAACTATTTAAATTCAAAAGTTTTACTATTTAAATCCCAATTCAAAATCCAAACCCCAAAACAAACACACGGGTATGTTTGTTATAGGGATTTTGCAAAAAAAAATTTATTATTTATTTAATTTTTTTTTTTAAAATATCAAATTAAATTTTTATTTTTTATTTTTTATATTTTATATTATTATAAAAATCAATTTTATATTTAAAATATCATATTAATTCTTATTTTTACTTCATATTACCACTATTTTAATTTAAAAATTTTACCACACTCTTAAGTATAAATAAATATATATATATATGTGTATATAGAGAGACATTACTGCAAATTATTTACTGTTCATTCGTTGGACGCATAGGCCACACTTCCACCAAAAGGCAAAAGCCCTATCGCTCCTCGCCCCTCTCTCTCTCTGTTGTTCAATATCTTTGGCGACCAATTTGGTGCTGGTGCTTCTCCTCATGCGATTGATGTGTTGTTCTCTGTGAATCCGATTGTACTCTTGCAGTTATTTATTTATTATTTTCGTTTCTTTGTTTTTGTGCATAGAGGCTTCGATTCGTTGTGGAATTAGGGTTTTCATACTAATCCAGCTGCGAATTAGCAGATTGCGTTCCAATTTCGGTCCGTGAATTGTAAAATATTGTAGAGTTGAGTTGGTTGAGTTGAGGTGAGCTATTGAATTGTCGGATTAGGGTTTTCGTGATTCGGCAATGGAGAGTACACGCAGACCCTTTGATAAATCTCTTTCCCGAGAGACGGGGCCGAAGCGCCCGCGCCTCATCGATAACGCGGCGCCGTCCGATCGAATTTCCAACGGCCGCGCCGGATTTGTTCAGCGGCCGGCGGTTCCCAATTCCGGCGGCGGAGCTTCCAGAGCTCACAAGGACCGAGATTCCGAGAGCAGCGATTCTGTTCGCGGACCGTACAGACACCAGCCGGGCCAGCAGCTGTACCATGAGCTGGTGGCTCAGTACAAGACGGCTTTGGCTGAGCTGACTTTCAACTCCAAGCCGATAATAACCAACTTGACCATTATCGCCGGGGAGAATGTACATGCCGCCAAGGCTATTGCAGCCACAGTCTGTGCCAATATTCTTGAGGTGACTCTGCCTTTACATTCAGCTTCTAGGCATGGTGATTTCTGATGGTGCAAAGATGTATAATTTGTAAATATATCTCTGGTCAATGGATTCCCTCTTTTAATTTCATTCTTTCAAGAAAAGAGTTGGTTGCCATGATTGTTCTCTGCAAGTTTTCATTTTCTTTGCATCAGTCCAGCAGATTTATGTCTACATAATCAAAACTAGTCCAAGGATGTGTGATGAGCAGGACAGAAGGAATCGGATTTAATATGCACCCAATGCTGAAATCCTAAGTGGCCTGTTCTTTTTTAAACAATTTTCTACATTGCATTCTACTCTACATGGTTGTCGGGTTTTAGTAGACAACTGCATTGGATTGTAACTGCTCAATTTGTGGACAAGAATTGATTTTTACTATCGAGAACGGTAACTGACATTGTAACGACTTGTATTTATTTTTAGCTTCTCCTTGTGGTTATTTGGTTGTATAACCTGCAGAATCGTTTGAGTATTTAATACTTACTCTTCTGTTTGGAGATTTTTTTCTGCCTTGTGTTGATTATGGTGAAATTTTCAGCATAGGATCTTGCATGAGCTTTGATTAATTACATAGATGATCTTTCTTTATCTTCAATAGATTGATATCTTCTGGGATTGCGTCTGTTTCGGTTTTTATTTATGATGCTATTTGAATGTGGTTGACACCTGTCACTAAGATGTTCATTTTATTCCCAAGTTACTGGAATCCAATTAACCATAAAAAATTATGGTTTCAATGTTTATTTTAGGTATTTTTGTAGTTTCAAAAGATGAAGTTGTTTCTTTAGAAATGAATTTTTGTAATTTGATCTTATTAATATTTGATTGTCTATTACCAGAATCTTGCTTATCTACTTTTTGGTCCTTGGATAAGATTAAGATTCAGATCTGTGATAAAAAACAGAGATATGGCCTCTATTGCATTTTGCTGCCTTCTCATTCACAAACATTTCACCAAGAAATCTGTCTGCTTTTTGGTCTTTGTTTATTATGAACGTTAATATAATGGGTTTCCATTGCATTTTCACTGCTTTGTGTTTTGTTTAGTTGCATAATCTATATATGTATGTTTTACTTATTCACGATAAGGAAGCATGCATGGCGGATGTTTTATGCGTATGTCATTCAGTTATTACACAATTCTGTACATATTTCTACTTGTGGGTATTATGCCTGATCCCTGGAAATCTATTACAGGTTCCTAGTGACCAAAAACTGCCTTCTCTATATTTATTAGACAGCATTGTCAAGAACATTGGGAGGGATTATATAAAGTACTTTGCGTCCAGGTTACCAGAGGTGAGATTTTATAAGTACCTTTTCTTTTATTATAACCTTAGAATGAATCAGGATGATTGTTTATGCAAGATTTGTGCCTACAGACTCTGTCTCCATTGGTCTCTGAATTTTTGGATTCTCTATGATAAATTTCAGGTATTTTGTAAGGCATATAGACAGGTCGATCCTCCAATGCACCCAGGGATGCGCCACCTTTTTGGCACCTGGAAAGGTGTCTTCCCTCCTCAGACACTTCAAATGATTGAGAGGGAACTTGGATTCACTAACACGTCCAATGGTTCATCTTCTGGAATAGCATCTAGAACTGAATCACAAGCCCAACGTCCTGCACACGGCATTCATGTAAACCCTAAATATTTGGAGGCTAGGCAGCGACTGCAGAGTGCCAGGGTAAGTATCTCACAAGCCTTTGAAATAAGCATTATTTGTTGTATGAAGATTCCTGACTCGTGATGCTGCAGGAAAGCAATCTTATTATATTCCAGTTATATATTGAAATGGCATCATGAAGACATACTTGCCTTGGATAAGAACAGAAGAGAAACCAATGTGTAACATAAAGGAAGAAAATTGATTTGCTTTGGCTGAGACTTTTGAATGGCATAAAATGATGTGGAAGGTGTTGAGAAGAGTTGCCTGAGGCATGCCTTCTCGGATGCTATTTTATTTTCTCTCTCTCTCTCTCTCTCTCGTAATAAAGTGAATAAAACAAGCCCCTGAACTTGGTCATACATTTATTTAGTCACCTTTGTTGTCTTTGCATTCATTACCCACTCTGTGCTTCGTATAATTACAGAAATGGTATTCCTATGATTTTGTTTATGTTGTCTCTCCGTTGGTAAATCATAATTTAATGTAGACTGGCTTATCAATTCTTGAGTACCTATTATCGAGGATCTTGTTACCAAATTGCGACCCAATTAATGAAGCCTCTTTAAAGACGCCCTCCATGGCTGAAGTTACTTGGGGCCAACACATATATTAGCTAATTAGTTAGCCTGGTTGCTGCAGTAGAATGGCATTGATTTGTCTATAAATGTTTTTGGTATATTGGATTGCATTATATAGGTATCTGTTTTCATTTATTGTATCTTTTAGTTTTGCTTTTTTGCACCAATCTGAGATTCCTCATTTCTATAAAGATGTCAATTAGTCATCTGAAGACTCATGTTTACTGCCACAATGTTCGAGTGAGATATTAGAATAACATAATGTTAACCTGTTCTAATTTTAATTCTTTGAAGGTAAGAGCAGACAGTGACACTAGTGGAGTCCAAGTGAACTCCCATGAGGATATTGAGCCACTAGGGAGAACTGTGAGTGTTGGTTCAGGGAGATCATGGGCCAATCCCTATGCTAAGGTGCGGTAATACATAGTTATCTTGGGATGCTCTTTTGTGCCCCTGCCCTTGTATTATTGACTTTTGAATTGCTCAAAACTTGCAGTCTGTTCAGCATCATCCGAGAGATCATGCAAGTGACCTAGTTCGTGACAGAAGTTCAACTGCAGCTTATGCAGATGCAGAATATGGATCCAGTGATATGTCTAGAATGTTGCACAAAAAGAATGGTTTTGGTCTGAAGCATGGACTTGAAAGTTTTGCTGCACACGACTCTACAAATTTAGACTCGGATCTACAGCTCAATGAAAACATAGCCAGTGGAAGTTCCAACTGGAAGAACACCGAGGAAGAGGAGTATATGTGGGATGAGATGAATTCAATATCCACCGTTCGTGGTGCAATTAATGCTTCTGCTAAAGATCACTGGGCACCTGATAATGATCATCGATTGGTAAGTACTGTTAATGATTCTACTTGGTTACATTGTCTGCATTGCTGTCTCATTATTGTTGGGCTAAACAAAGTTGAGAGTGGTTTATGTCATGATTGCTTTATTAAATGAGGCTACATTTTATATTTCATGTGGTGATATTATGTTAGGCCTTTCAAGAAGAAACATTTGTGGCACTCCTGCCAATGATTAAATCTTTTATGTCTTGTGTAGGGCTTCGACAGTAATCTCAGTGCGCAGCAAACTATGAATGATATTGGTTCAAGGGATTATGATGAAGCCTCAGTTGATTCTATGCCTATGGATTTTCGGCAGATGGATACTGGAACTCGAATACCAGGGAGGAATCTCCTGGATATTGGTAAGAATGCATCAGGCTACAATGAGGCATATCCGTCCGGGTTGAAAAGTTCTCAAAGTACAGTGAGCCGGACATCTCTTCCACAGTTGGGTAATCCTCATATTGGAACCTCAGGCTTTAAATCTTCGACAAAGGCATGGTCAGGGCCCACAATTTCCGGGACAGAGCACCCACAGGCTCTTGGAGCTGCACCACTCTCAGTGCAGCCACGATTGCACCAACGCCCTCCGTCACCATCTCTCTTGCCACACAATCTGAATCAACAGCGTGGAAGCAATTTTGTTGAGCGCCACCAGCCTTTGATTGGACCGAAGGATCCAAGAAAGCCTCTAGGTCCTAAAAATACAGAATATGGCGATCTGTTTTCTGAAAGTTCTCTGCCTTCAACTTCTCAGGATATTTATCCTGCTAGCATGCAGAGAGTGAAACCCCAAAGCCTGCGGCCTTCACTCGATATGATGTCTTCAACTCAACACAGTAAAATTGTGCAGCCAGGTCAAGGACAGAATTTGGCAGCAAAACAAATGTTGGGATCAGAAAGCCGCTCAAGTATGGGGAATTCATCATCTGACCAGTCGAATCCGCTTACTATCGACTCACCGGGACAATCCTTTACTAGCTCTTCATTAGATGCTGCATTGAAAACTAAGGCAAGTTCACAAGAAGCTGTGCCTGAGTCAGCTGCCGCTCATTCGGCCTCCAATCCTGTTTCTAGCCT
The DNA here is from genome assembly GCF_009805555.1 of Andrographis paniculata. NCBI lineage: Eukaryota > Viridiplantae > Streptophyta > Magnoliopsida > Lamiales > Acanthaceae > Andrographis > Andrographis paniculata. The sequence continues at coordinate 1,094,680 of NW_026137605.1, forward strand.
TATAAGCTCTTTGGTTGCAAAAGGATTGATATCTGCTTCGAACTCTGATTCACTGCTGTCAGCCTTACCTGAGATACCTCAGCAACCTCCGGTCAGAGGTTCTGAAATCGCAACCACAAGTTCAGCTACAGTTTCTCCTGTTCCAGCGCCAAGGTCAAAATCTCCCGTACCTGTAAAAGATGATCCCATTTCACATAAGCCTGCTGCAAAGGGTTCTGAAGATTTCCCCCATTCAACAACAAAAGTCGGGCATCGTATGGGTTTTGAATTCAAGTCTGAAGTGATTCGCCAATTTCATCCCGATGTGATCAGTGACCTCTCCGACCTTTCACATAGGTGCGGGATATGCGGTCTTGGACTCAAACTCCAAGAACAGCTAGATAGACACACGCAATGGCATGCATTGCAGGTCTCTGATGGAAGTCCTTCAAGCAAGATTTCTAGGAGATGGTATAACGATGCAGTTTATTGGATTGCTGGAAATCATGCTTCTCATGCTGGCGACAGTTCCGCCGATGTGTCGGGAGATTCAATAGAAATGATTGAGAATGATGACCAGATGATCCCTGCTGATGAAAGTCAATTTGCATGTGTATTGTGTGGTGAGTTGTTTGAAGATTTTTACAGTCGGAAAAGGAACGGATGGATGTTCAAAGGAGCTGTTTACTTGACCACCCCGTCGTCTGAGATTCATGAAGGCATTGGAACAAAAAGTCCTACTGCTGTACAAAGTCCTATTGTCCATGCTGATTGCATGTCGGACGACTCTTTGCATAGCTTGAGAATCATTTGTGATGTCAAACTGGTAAGTATTTATTTCCCTTCTTAAATAGTCGAATCCCAATCTCTTCTCGTACTTTTTACGTCGACCCAATCATCTTGACTCGATCCAATTCGCAGGAAAAAGATTCATGATGAGATGGAGAGAGTGCAAGTAATAAGGTATCGAATCTTGTACAATTCTGTATGCTCACTTTGAGAATCCCGGCTGCGCATGCCAGGGAAATGAACAGAAAAATTTTGTACGTTTACCATTGAGCTGCGCTGCTATATAGGTTCTTTATTCCTTTTGTTTATTGTTGTGTGTTATCTTGTCGATGGATGATGGTTCTTCTGTCACAACACACACTCATTTGTTTCATTTGTTGTTGTGTGATGAGGCTTGCTGATTATTGTTAATGCCGGCGTCTGGCTTGCAGTGAGCGACATACATACATGCATACATATCGAGCCTGCCTGTATACCTGTTTTTAACATGCAACGATGCATCAGGGGAGACATCTTTGACGTTGGGAAAGCAGCTTGTTGTAACCCTTTTGGTATGTACTGTTCTGTTCAATTACTCAATATATTGAAGTTGATCAATTTATGGCTTGATTGATGTTATTTGGTTTTGATGACCCTTAGAAGTTGTGTAAATGCCATTGAAAAAACTATAGGGTGTGTTTATCTGTAATATGTTTGTTTTTGTTTTTTTTTTTTGTAAAATTTTTTAATAGAAGTTCTATTATGGAAAAAAAGTTATTTGATGAGACTGTGTTGGCTTTTGGAACTCTTGCGGTAAGGTATTTGGTTAACTTTTGCAATGAGTGCAATTCTTACTATTTAGACAGTGACTTTTGGAATTTTGAGAAAATAAATTGAAAAAATTATTTGATATAATATTTTTGTGAGAAAGAATATTATATTTAACAGTATTTTTGAAAAAAAAATGATGATGATGAATAGTGTAATTTATTGGGGATTTTGCCGAATCATTTCTTGGATTGAGATTGGAATTTTGTTTTTGTTTTTATTTTTTTGTTATATCCATTTTATCATTTTGCTATTAATGCTCTTTTTTTTTACCTTGATTATATTTTTTCTATTTCAATTGATATATATATATAATGATTTTTATTTTATTTTTTAATTTCAATTGATATATTTTTATTTTTAGTAAAATTTATTAAATTAAAATATATTTAATAAATATAAATTAATTTAATTAATTTCATGATACAATAGATCAAATCCCTACTCATATAAGACTCTAGGATCAAATACGGATCTAACGGTCAAATGAGAATGTCTCAGTTCTTAATATACAAGGAGGGTTTGTCATTCTATATAAATATAAATTCAAAACATACTACTTCAATTCAATTATGTAAATACAAATTAAATGTACTCAAAATTTTTAATTAGGTAAACATTTTAATATTTAATATAATATTTCGTGAAATGGAATATATATTGATTTTTTTTTAAAAGGAAATAATCACATCAAAACAGTACTAAACAAAGAAAAAATATTTCGTGTTTTCATTGCTATTTCGTGCGCAACAAATATATATATATATATATTTTTATTCATGGAGTATTTAATTATTGTTATTATTATTTTTAAAAAAAAAACTCAAATGAACAGTATGCAAATTTTTACGACAATCCACCAAAATCCGATCTTCAATAAATCAAAGACGCATGCAATTCCCAAAATTTGAAGTACGAACATCTTCCCCGATTCGGAGGACTCCAACTTTGATCTGGTTTCGCGAAGAATGGAGGATAATTTGCCCAGTTTTGATCACTTATGGCCGCCACAATCAGGAAGTCTCTTCGATTCCTCACAGTTAAGTTACAGTTGCAGAAGGGATTCCGCAGTTGCACATTAGGTGTTCGATAAAATGCCGCAGAAAGAAATGATAATGATGGCCATGGAGCATTCATTATTCGCTCAAGCATGCCACAGACATCCATGATTCTCTGAATTCGCAATCTTGGCTCGCATTTCTCATCCTTTTACACTAATGTTCTTGATTGAAACTTACAGGCATCAGAGGTCCCTCAATCCAGTGCCGTTGTCAGACTCACTTCAAGTTGAAGTAAAGTTGATGCAGGGAAATCTCCTACTCATGCATGCCTATACTTTTTGTTTTATCTTTTCAATACCAGGTAAAATAACTCAATCTGAATTGTGGGAATTTTGGTTTGATCATATATATATGTTACAATTTATTTATATGTTTCTTTAAGATATTAAGGTTATGTTTATATTGAATATAGTGGTTGGATGTGATATTTTGTATAAAAGATAAAATAAAATAAAGTCGAATTTACTTTAGATGTAGGTTGAGTAAGGTGAGAAGGGCGAAAACAAATTCGAACAAAGCAATATTGGATTTGAGGGTGCATCATGATTGTCCTCGAATTCCAGAATCTTCTACTTTTGGTTGCCAAATGGAGAAGGTTTTTTTGTCCCTGTAAAAGTCTTCTTTCTTTGGTTAATTGGTTGTTGTGCAATGGCCATGCCAGAAAAAGTGTTGGAGAGGTGTAATTCTTGGGAGATCCTTGGAATTCAACACCAGGTGTATCCACCCCATTCATTCATTAGGCGTGTGTGTTCTTTTCGTGTTTTATAGATTTTGATTTTTGCTGTTTTATGGGGCGAAATAGTGTTGGATGTGATGTTTGTATAAAAAATGGGTATGTTTTTATTGAGAACGACGAAATTGTATAGTAAACAAAAACTGAAAAAAAAAAACAGAGCTAATTGTTGGATTCCATTGAGCTCCCAAATCACTCCTAGTAGAGATCTTAAGTTTCTTTATAGAAAATTGTTGCAGTCAAATCCCTAAGTTTAGGTTTGGTTTTGAGTTAAGTATTTGAATTAAATAAGATTTGACTTGATTTATAGTGAAGAGAATAGTAATCCACTTATAAGTATATATTTTGAAAAGATCAAACTATTAGATTATCCCAAAATCTTCTTGGAAAACTTCAAGTTTAGGACCTACTTTAATCGATCCCGAACTGTAGTTTGTGAGTTTCTGAATAGATATATCGACAGAGCAAGTTAGCAGTGAATAAATGATGATGTTGATCGGTGAACTTTAGGAAGGCGTTATCAGATTTCAAGATACAAACTTTTATAAAGATCTGAAGATATTATGGATCTGGTGTCGAAAAGTTTATGTTCACTTGTTACTGATTATGTAGTGTATTATATGGGGGCACTTTATGGCTTTTTTTTTCTTTTCTATGTTAAAGATTTATTTGATGTGATATTTTTAAAGAAAAAAATGAAGAGATTCAATAGTAAAATACTGCAAAGAGAAGAAAGCGTTCGATTCTCTTTTTTTTTTTTCGGGGGAATGTTTAATCTCACATTGTTTACGAACCATGTAGCCAAAACTCGAGTTAAGCATGCAGTTTGGTCCACCATTCTTGTTAGTATATACTTTGAGGAACATATCAATACATGACTTTATACTGAAATCAGACTTTTTGGGGTGTCTATCTAAGCCATGTGCAGTTTCACTCTCTATTCCCATTTTTTTGTAGGGTTAGTTGAGGTAGGGCATCCTTTAAAAAGGACATCTCTACATTCTCATGTCAAAACTTGAGTTAGCAAAATTTAATGTTCCCAACTGCAACTCCAATCCGATCCAATGTCGATAGCTAGCACAGGTGGAGCCGCGAAAGGGATGTTAACATCACTTTTCTTTTCCTTTTTGATTGTTGAGAGAATTTTTGCCATATTAGTTTCTGCTCTCCTTAATTTCTCATTCTCCTTGTTCATGGTAGGGATTGAATTCGATTGCTATTCTGTGTTTTTCTATTGACTCTAATTATGGCATTCAAGTATAGATACTTTGGTTTGATCACTCGGGTAGGTAGCTTTACAGAATCTGCATATTCCTTCTGGTTAACTAACTTCTTTGTCATTACACATTCGTCGCTTGATTAGATTTAAATTCGATCTTCACTGTTTTTGTGTTAAATTCGCAGGTTTGTTCATTCTTTGCAGGTTGTTTTGAATTCTCCTTTTTGAGCTGTATTTGAAGACAGGGATTCGATTGTTTTCGAAGAATCCAGTTTAGAAATAACCCGGTAAGCCTGATCCTTACAAGATTGATCATTTGATCAAATATCTACTTATCAGACGATTAATTTTCGACTAACTGCGAATTTTATTTGATTAATTTCTTGTTTACAGTTACAAAGGAAAGACTGTTAGAGAAGGAAGGAACATAACATAATTCAGGTCTCAAGCACTCTGTTTTCTTCCTTCACAGGTAAAGCATATAATCCCAAACAAAACTTCATGACAGTATCTTCGACGACAACGACAACGACGCACGGCTTATTTCGATTCTGACAAGATGAAAAAGGGCATTGGATTTTGTCACCGCGAAGGTGCGATCAAGGTCTCGAATTCACAATGTCGCAGCCCTACGAACTACGATTCACCGAATCCGAGTCCCTCGATCCAACAGGCAGCAACGTGCACGTATCGAGTCAAATTATCGACAGGGAAACAGGTCTGGATCAGCCTAACATGGTCGAAACACGGCTCGTCAATCGTAATCTCCGATCACGTCTTCTCATGCAGCGATTCGGGACAAAGCTCAATCCATTTCCGCAAGGGTCGAGGCACGAAGTTCCTCGAAACGAAAAGCCTGCGAATCGAAGTCCTCTGGAATTTCTGCCATGCACAATACGTCTCGGGACAACCCGAGCCGACGAGCGGGTTTTACCTCGTTGTGCTGCTCGACTCGGAGCCGGGCCTGATCCTCGGCGACATGGACAACAAACTCGACGCAGCAGCAGCGGCAGCGGCGGCGGCGGAGAAACGCGCATGCGACTGCAGGCTGGAGTCGCGGAGCGAGCGATTCTCTGGCGCAACGGCAGTTGCGACGACGGCGAGGTTCCGCGAGGGGGGGCGGCAGCATGCGGTGGGGATCGAGTGGCGGCGGGGGGAGCCGGCGGTGCGGGTGTGCATGGACGGGAGGAGCGTGGCGGAGGTGAGGAAGGTCCGGTGGAACTTCCGGGGGAAGGAGACGGTGTTTGTGGACGGGGTGGTGGTGGACGTGATGTGGGATGTTCATGATTGGGTGTTTGGGGAGAGGTCAGGGGAGGCTGTGTTCTTGTTCAGGACTAGGGAGGGTGGTGGTGTTAATGGAGGGGAAAGTTGCAGGCTGTGGTGGATGGAGGAGGTGGAGAAGAAGGGTTTGATGAACTATTGTCAAGAAGGGTTTTGTTTGAGGATTTGTGTTCGTAAGAATATGGGTTGATGATTATGGTGTTTTTGGTTGGTCTGTTTGTTTGTATTTATTTTTATTTTTATTTTTTTATATGACGTGGAAATTTGCAATTGTTATCGGAGAGTACGCACTAGGTAAATTTGCTGCCGAATTTAATACTTGCAAATTGAGTCTGATAAGACAAATTACACTGGACGAAGAAGCATGTATGGCAATTTATAAGTTCTTCGTAAACAGGCTATTCCTTACGGGATCTTGATTTTATTTTTTTTTGGGTTTCCTGATGTGGGTTTGTTGTTTTTTTGGCTTACCCTGATGGGAATAATATATATAGATGTGTTATGTGTTTATTTTGTGCGTAAGGATTTGATTTGTATGTATTGATGAATTAACTGTACATCAATGTATATTGACCCTATGTTTATATTGTGTTATATATATATATATATACACGCACACGGTGCCGACGATATTATTACAGACAGTACATCTAATATTAATACCCTCTATACCAGTACAATAATTTTGTTTATCATTTTTGTCCGTCTCAAAACAATAGTCTCATTTCCATAAATACTCGTATCACAATGAAATTATCCTTACTTTTTCATTATTATTATACAAATATCACTATTTTTTATACTAATACATTCACAGTGACAAAAAAATCTTTTAATCATACTTTTTACCAATTATCAATATAATATCAATGTTCCTTAAATTTCGTGTCCAACTCAAATAAGACCATAATTTTGGGACGGAGGGAGTATAATACAAATATAACATATAAATTAATAGCGTTATGTTGTAATTTCATATAGCACATCCAACTATTGATTTTAATACATCATACTATTATACAACACATTTATAATTATAAATAAACAACAAATATTTTTATTATACACAACATATGCTTTCTATAATAAGACTGTGTGATGTTTATTTATTAATATTAATGTTTTTCTAAAGGATACTTCTCATGACCAAAAAAATTAATATAATATTATAGTCTCATACAATGCACTCAATAATTGATTTTAGCATACACAGTTGTAATTATCAACAAACAATATATACTTTTATTATACAAAATAAGTGTTTTGTATAATAAAATTGTACTCCCTCCGTCCCATGTAATATGAGTGTATTATTGTAGACACGAGAATTTAGGTAAAGTATAATTAATAAGTAATTAAGAAATATATTAGAAAAAATAATTATTATTTAATAAAAATAATTTTAGATTAAGATTAAGATAACTATAGTTTAATTAAAATTAAAAAAATTAAATTTTAAATTTTAAAATATGATTAAAGTGTATAATTAATTTTTCAAAAAAGGAAAAGACAAATTATGTGGGACGGACGAAAATAAAAAATATGAACAAATTATATGAGACGAAGGGATTATATTATTTATTTATTAATATTAATATTTTTTTTTTGTAAAGAACACTTCTCAATTCTCATGACCATAAAAAAGCAAGACTTCTGAGTTATTTTTGTCTATTGATTGGATCAGTAATTAATGTTAAATAGAATAATTTGAAATAATTTAAAAATTAAATAAAAAATATATATTTATTTATTTTTATTTGAATGATACGATCACATAAGATAAAATAAGATAAAATAAAATAAAATAAAATATATATGTATAATGTAATTAATTATTTTAAATTTTAAAAATATTAATTGGGAGCTTGGAGGAAGTAGTTAATGCGCTGTTACTATTAGCCATAAATGGCTTGTTTAGGAGTGATAAAATATTAAATTAATTCTAATTCTAAATTTAGGGAGGAAGAGACAGACAAGGAAGGGAAGGGAAGGGAAGGGAAGGGAAGGGGTGGGAGCATACTTGGTGGAGGAAACGTAAGCGCGACAATTTCGACGGTCCAGATTTCCCCCGATGGGTATAAATGCTTCACCGCGCACCTTCCCTCTTCACCACGATCAATCTGCCTTCCAGCCATCACTATCATTCATTCATACGTCGACCTATCAATCATGTCTTGCTACAGGGGAAAGTACGCTGGTATGTATGTATGTATGAATTACTGTATTCCATGTTTTGAGAAATGTTGTTGATTTTTATTGTGATTTTCCATGTTGTAGAATAAATATGAATTAATGAATGAATGGCTGTATTTCCTTTTTTATTCGATTGCTGGCTGATTACTGATTTGCATTTTCCGATCGATCTGTTTGATTCGTTTTTGTTCTTCCGAATGGAGGTTACGCTAATGGAATTGAGCATTTGAAATGTGCAGCGGTTTCGATTTGTTTTCGTATCTTATAATGCTGTTGAGTTTGCAGTTGCGAGACCTTTAATTGTTTTAATTCATCGCTGACTTGGTTATAGATTTAGATCAGTTGCTTCGAATTGTGTTGAGTTCTGTTCGATTCACACTTCCATGGAGAAATTTAACAATTGCTTGCGGCAAACGATTTCGCAATTTTTACCTCACTGGCGGTTCCAATTTTTGGTTATAGATTTAGATCAGTTGTTTCGAATTCTCTTTCCTAATTATGTTGAATTCTGCTCGATCCATACTTCCATGGATGCAAAACTCTTTGTAGAGAAATTAAACAACTGCGGTAAATGATTCTGCAATTTTTTCCTCACCGGCGGTTCCAATTTTGGCAGATGAGCTTATTAAGAACGCTGCATACATCGGCACTCCCGGCAAGGGTATCCTCGCCGCCGACGAGTCCACCAGCACCATCGGAAAGCGATTCTCCGGCATCAATGTCGAGAACAACGAGGCCAACAGGAGAACTCTCCGAGAGCTTCTCTTCACAGCTCCCGGAGCTATGCAGTACCTCAGCGGCGTCATCCTCTTCGAGGAAACTCTCTACCAGAAAACCGCCGCAGGTACGTCCAATCGATCAAATTGAAATTGAAATTTCAATAGAACGATCAATTGAAATTCCAAATCGATTATGTGTTGGGTATTTAATTAAAAATGCGAAAAAAAGTTAAATGATTAGTCTCTACATATATATTAGTTTATTTTGATTTAAAAAAGTTAATAAATAAATAATCAAATAAAATAGGTTGATATACAGATAAATTTTAACATGATCTGGTCTGGTCTGGTCTGGTCTGGTCTCAGGGAAGCCATTTGTGGATGTGATGAAGGAAGGCGGAGCTCTGCCGGGAATCAAGGTGGACAAGGGCGTGGTGGAGCTCCCCGGCACAAATGGCGAAACGACGACGCAGGGGCTCGACGACCTCGGCCAGCGCTGCGCCGAGTACTACAAAGCCGGCGCGCGTTTCGCCAAGTGGCGCGCCGTCCTCAAGATCGGCGCCAACGAGCCGTCCCCGCTAGCCATCCACGAGAACGCCTACGGCTTGGCGCGCTACGCCATGATCTGCCAGGAGAACGGCCTCGTCCCCATCGTCGAGCCGGAGATCCTCGTCGACGGCCCCCACGACATCGACCGCTGCGCCCACGTGACGGAGCGCGTGCTCGCCGCGTGCTACAAGGCGCTCAACGACCACCACGTCCTCCTCGAGGGGACGCTCCTCAAGCCGAACATGGTCACCCCCGGCTCCGACGCCGGCGGCAAGAAGTTGGCGCCGGAGGTCATCGCCGAGTACACTGTGCGCGCCCTCCAGCGCACGATGCCGGCGGCCGTCCCGGCGGTGGTGTTCCTCTCCGGCGGGCAGTCGGAGGAGGAGGCGACGGTGAACCTGAACGCCATGAATAAGCTGAAGACGAAGAAGCCATGGTCGCTGACATTTTCGTACGGACGTGCCCTGCAGCAGAGCACGCTCAAGGCATGGGCGGGGAAGGCCGACAACTTCCAGAAGGCGCAGAAGGTGTTTGTGGAGAGGTGCAAGGCGAACTCCGAGGCTACGCTCGGCACTTACCAGGGCGGCGCCGGCGCCGCCGAGGGGGCCTCCGAGAGCCTCCATGTTAAGGACTACAAGTACTGATTCGATCATTCATTGAGGTAACCATGTTTTGTTGTTTTTTTAGCTAATTAAGCCTAAGCTCTATAGGAAATTATTATTTTATTATTATTTTTTTTTTGTGGTAATAAGGGCAGGATCGAGGAACGTGATCGGCCTGCCCTGCCATGCCCATAAGATTGGGCATGTTAGATCTTTCTCTAGATCATAAACATCGCTTCCATGTTCAATGATGGAAGGATTTTGAGGATTGTAATTCTTTTTGTTTTTGAGCGTGGATCATCGCGAAATCTCTTGTTTTATTTCATTTTTTCAAAGATTAATGTTGTTTGTTCACTTAAAAAAACAATGGGAGTGCTAATTGACTCTTGTATATAGATAAATTAATAATACGTATTTCTACTAGTTTAAATTAATATGTACAAAAATATATATGTACGTTATCTTTGTGTTGTTCTAGATAATTTTCTAGAATATGTTAAATTTGAAACTATATTAAAAAATGCTAATAAACAAGAGTGAGGTTTTAGAAATTTTAAATAAATACACTTCGAGTGGATTATACTTATGAAGAATGTAGCGGTAGCTGAAGTTCAAGAATGTATTGCAATATCAATAGATGAAGAATATGATACACTCGATGGGCCATTATCAGAAAATGAGAAGTTGGATTTGGGTTAAATTCCTCCGTGTGAATTAGGTGTCACATTGTGAGTTAGTTTGTTAGGAATTCTGTTTTTCGATTTTGGTGTGTGCATAGTCCTTTCATTAAATATAGAGAAAGACTTGTGCATTAGTTTTCCTCATTTTTGTTGTCATCAAGCTTTTCATGTAGGTGAGTTCTTCTTTTATTTTTCTAAATTCTTCTCTTGTATTTTCAATTTTTGCAATTATAATAGAGGATTGGATTGGGCAATTTCATTTTGTATTTCATTATCTTCTTATGAATTCAATATCAATGTTTTCAATTCTCGATCTACTTATTTCTGCGGATTCAAATGATTTTCAAAAGCTACATATATGCACAACATATTTTACCTTTTCTTGCATAGTGACTAGTTACATTGGATCGATCACCCAGGATTATTGTCGAAAATCATTTTGAATTTTGATTGATGAGCTTCTTGTTACTTTTGCATCTTTCTTGGATGAAGAATATACGACGACCGACGATTGGATTTACCCGTACTACAAAGACAAAATCGCCCCGACAGAAAAGCGTTTGAAATTTATTGCATTTTATGTTGATTCATACTCTCAATAATTCAAGCATGTTTGTTTTATGAAATAGTTTGATTCTTTGTTTTATGAAATAGTTTGATTCAATATTTTTATGGGTATACATTTCTAAAAAATCAGGCTTCAATCTGATAGCAAATAGATTTTGGATGGTTTGTGCTTTCAATGCAATTTGGGTAATTTTCATTATGATTAAGAAATTATGGTAAATTTTCTGGGCTATATGCTTAGTGGTATGTTTGTTATGATTTTTTTTTTTTTTTTTTTTTTTTTTTTTTTTTTATAACGTGGGAATCCGCAGTCGCTATCCAAAAATGCGTACTGGTGACATGAGGCGTCGAGGATTTGATTTTTCTAAGATCAAGATCAAGATCAACTTCTTTGCCCTTTGATTTTTCTTTGGATTTGTCCACCTATTCTTCTATTTTGATTTTTGTAAGTCACAATATTGGACAATAATTATATGTGATGAAGTATTATTGGTCCCTTACCTAATCTTTTTATTTTAGTTTGATCTCACTAATACTTGTATTCATCTTTTTGCATTTTATTTTAGTTTGATACAATTCCTTTTGTGCAGTGCTAGAAAGGAATATCATGTTGCTTGTCTGCATAAATCTAGAATGTGGGATCTGAAAGTCAATCTCTGATGTTCTATTCAAACTCTAATTTGAGTTTTTGTTAGCTTTTCCAATATAATACTAACTCCGTCCGGATAAGGGTCTAATTTACTTTTTGCGTATTGATATTTGAATATTAATTATTATATCAAAATATAATACAAATTAAAAAAAAAATACAAAAATACTTTCATTAGCATCTTATAATACTAATTGAATGACATTTATAAAAAATATATATATACAAATATAACGATATTTTTAATGCTAAGTAGAAGATACAAAAAATAAATGTGACGAAAGAAGTATTTATGTTCGAAATTTTGTTATAGAAACTTTCTGGTGATAAAGTGGTTTTCTACAAGATTTTTTAGATGCTCTGGGAAAGTCTTGGAGTGCTCTTGAGGCAATTCCATAGGCGACAGACTGGATTTGAGAAGATTCAGTGTAGCGTAGTTAGGAATAAGATTTGAGGGAAAAAAAAATATATAATTAAAATTTAAAATTAAAATTAAATTTGAATAATTATAAAAAATTAAAATTTAAAATTTAATAATAATAATAATATGCTAATATTTTAAAATATGAACTATTTTTTAATTATGAGCCATGAGCCATGAACAGTTGCTACGGAAAACTTTTTTTGTAACATGTAAGCTATCTTCTTATTATTTGAATTTTCCAAATATATATATCTATGACCAATAGAACAAATGGACCGGCTGCAACCGCCCATCTTATATTTTTTAGGGTTTATTTATTTATGTTTTTTTTTTTTTTTATATAATTGTATTTAAAAATATTTTATCTAATATTTATTTATATTATATCAATTATTTTTTTATTGATTTTAAACTAACTTAAAATCCTTTTAAAACATATGTAAACACATCATTATGCTCACTCAATCCTTCGAGGTTGACAAAGTTTCAAAGTCATTTTTTTCTACTAATTATTTAGCGGCATCGTTAATGAAAATATATTGTTCAATTTTTGTATTAAAATATACTTCATCCGTTCCAATACAATAATCATGTTTATTATTTTTGTCCGTCCCAAAACAATAGTCTTATTTCTATAAATAATCGTATAACTATAAAACTACTCTTACTTTTTTCATTATTATTACATAATTGTCACTACTTTTTACACTAATATACTCACAAAAACAAAAAAATATTTTACCCGTACTTTTTACTCACGACCAATATAATATTAATATTACTTAAATCCTGTGTAAAATACAACTCAGATTATAATTTTGAAACGAGAGAGTAATTGAAATTAAAATTTAAAATCCAAGCACAAATTAAACAAATCATATGCTAATAGTATTATAAAAGTGATATGACAAATTAAACTAAGTTAGATGAGATGCCAATGCACCCTACCTACCTCCCTATCTTCCATCTATGTAGCTAACCTAGGCTAATAAACTAGTAGTAATAAGCTACCTACGTCATAAATAAATAATTAAATAAATAAATATTTAATTTAATAAGCGAAAATCGAATTCCATCTTCCAAATTGGGGTTATCAGAAGTGGGCCGACAGCTCTCTGAAGACAGGTCAGTAACTGGTCAAATCAAACCTATCTATCTATCTATTTATATATACATATAATTTATAATATATTTTTTTAATAATAAATTATTTATTTTAATATATAATTATTTTTATTAATATATTTTTTTTAATTACTTAATAATTACACAATAATCTGGTGGTATGAAGATAAACTGGCTTCTTGGTCTTGCTTGTCATACATAATTGTCCTATATGATACATGATGTTATATTTTATATAAGTTAATTTATATTTGTTAAGTATATTTTAATTTAATAAATTTTATTCAAGAAAAATATATCAATTATTATAAAATAGACAAAAAAAAAAAAAAACATCAATTAAAATTGGATAAAAGGAGTATAATATTTTTAAACAAATTAATGTTGATGAATTATAAAAGAAATTCGAAAATATATTTCTGCATATATCTCTCCCGTTTAATTTCATCCTTATAAAAAAAAATACTAATTTTTTGGTTTGTCATTAAAAAATATTTTCATTTTTTTTAAGTAAAAAATTATTTTACTTTTATACTATTTTTTACTATAAAAAAATTAACAATTATTACTCATTTTTATTAAAACTCGTGCTCAGTTACATGAGCAAATATTTGCATGACGAATGGAATGAAGTAATAATATTATTATTATATGTATAAATAGAAAAAAAAAATAAAAAATAAAAAATAATGAAGATGATAGTATGATGATGAGATGAGAAGGAAAAGGAGAGGGAGAAAACAACTGATGACTGTTACAACATTTAATTCTTCCCTTTTTTAACTGTTTCCATAATTTTCACTTCACTTACGTCATCCTCATGTCAATGCCTCCTCTTTCACTCTCACTCTTACTCTCACTCCTACTTTTGTCTTATACTCCTTAAAAAGAATTTTAAGTACTTTCTCCTTTCCGTAATACTACTCCATCCGATTAAATATAATTATCTTATTTATTATTTTTTTTATTTTAAAATAATAATTTTATTTTCATAAATAACTATATTACCGTAAAATTATTTTTATTTTTTTATTTTTATTAAACAATTGCCACTAGTTTTTACAGTTATATATTCACAAGAGCAAAAAAGTCTTTTATCCATATTTTTACCGACTACCAATATAATACTCCCACCGTCCCAAAAGTACAGTCTTGTTGTGTTGGGCACGAGATTTAAAAAATATTGATATTATATTGATAGTTGGTAAAAAGTAAAAATAAATGACTTTTTTGCCCTTGTGAGCATATTAGTGTAAAAAGTAGTGGCAATTGTGTAATAATAATGAAAAAGTAAAGATAATTTTATGGTGATATGATTATTTATGGAAATGAGACTATTGTTTTGGGACGGACAAAAATAGTAAACAAGACAATTGTATTGGGACGGAGGGAGTATCAATATTCCTTAAATCCCGTGTCCAACCCAAGTAAGACTATATTTATAAGACGGAGGGAATACTATTTTTCATTTTTTTCTTTCCAAAAAAAGAATACAATTTTCTTATTTAGTAATTGTATTACATACCTAACATAATTAATACTTCTAATATATTACACAAATATCATTTCTTTTACATTACACAATCTAATAGAAACATTGTTATCTTTTTTTAATTATAAACCAATATAATACTAATATTAAAAAATTCACGAGCAAAAAATAAACGTTACTCTTCTTTCGAGACGGAGGTAGTTTTGAATTTTTATAATAATATTCTTTTTTTTAATTAAAAGTATTTTTTTTTTACTATTTTTATATGTTTGTTCAATTTATTTTTAATAAAAGTAATTATATATTAATATAAAAGTATTTTAAATTTTTATTTAAATTATAAATATATTATTATATATATAATTATTTTATATATAAAATCAAATTATAAAGATATCAAAATTTCTTGTATACTTTGATTTATTAATAAAATTTTAGTATTATTTTTTAATTTACTATAAAATGTAATTTGAATGAAATTGAAGGAGTAATATTTTATTAATTAATATGAATGTATAAAATAATTTTGATATTTTTACCATTTTGTATTATATATATACATAATAATATATTTGTAATTTATATAAAAATTAAAATATTTTTATATTTGTTTGTTATTATTTTTACTATAATAAAAAAAAATATTTTTAAAAGAACATATAAAAATTTTAGAAATATATTTTCAATTTAAGACAAAAAGAATATATATTATTCAATTTTTTTTTTTTTTTTCAAATGAATTTGACTATGTTCCTTGTAAATAAATAATCTAACGTCTTTCTAGTTTAATTTTGCAATTAAGTTAGATTGATTTAAAAGTTTAAAAAAATAATGAATAAAAAAATACAAACAAGATATATAAATCAATACTATTTAGTATTTATAATTTTTAGTGAAATATATTTACTCTGTCAAAAAAAAAATTAAAATAAAGTCCAATCTCTATTTTTGTCAATTATATAAAAAAATAGATGTGTATATCTTTTGGTAAAGATACATGTCATCTGTAACCTAATTGTGTGTTCATTTGATCAGGACATAAATTTTAGAAAAATAAATAAAAATAGAATTTTTTACTTTCTTGGGTAAAGAAAAAATATAAAAAAAGTGATATTTTTTTACTAAAAAAAATAAAAATAAATTTGGATAATAACAAAAAAAAAAAATGATAATAGAATTGAATGACGGAGGGAGTACTATGTTTTGTTTTTACTGGATAAAAAGTACTCCTTTCATCCCAATTATGGTGTCACAATTACGATAGATACGAGAAGTATAATTAGTAAATAATTAAGAATATATTAGTAAAACTAATTATAATTTAATTATATATTAAGATTAAGAGCAAATAATTATAAATTATAAAATATAAAATATGACTAAAATGTAAATACTTTTCCAAGAAGGTAAAGTAACATATTATGTAACGGATAAAAATAAAAAATATGACATAATATGTGGGACATGAGAGAGTATAAAGTAACCAACACACAATATTAGAATCCGTGTCAAAAGTAAAATAACCTATTTTAAGGTGTATTATTTTATCTTATAAAATATTATATTAAAATATTACTCCCTCCGTCTCGGAATTAAATATTCATTTGCTTTTTGTACGTAGTTTTAAAAATATTAGTATTATATTGAGATATAGTAGAAGTAATGTAGAAATGACTAAAATAATCTTATTAGTATGTGTGATATAAAAGTAATGATATTTGTGTAATATATTGTAAGTTGTAAGGGTATTTGTAATGTTGGATAGATAGTAGTACAGTTACTAAAAAAAAATGGATACTTTGTTATGAGACGAACTAAAATGAAAAAATGAATATTTTGTTATGGGACGGATGGAGTATTTACGTTAAACTATAAATAAAAATTTTCAATTTCAAATCAAAACTATTTTACATTGTGAATAATTTAAATATAATAGATTAATAGTGTTTTATATAACAAAAAATAATTATTTAATATAATACTTCATCCCTTGAGTGAGATGACTTATTTGGTTACAGATATAGTATTTTAGGTAATATAATTTAATACTACCTCTGTCCTATAAGAAGGGTAACTTTAGCGTTTTGGGTCATTGTGTTTAACATTAAAAATATCTTTATATTTGTAAAATTTACTTAAAAAAATATCATTGTATTTTTATTATAAGAGACTAATAAAAGTATTTTTGTATCTTTTCTTGATTTATACTATTTATTAATATAATAATTAATATTCAAATATCAATGTATACAACACCTACGGTACGCTTTTTATGGCGGATGTAGTATGTTAATTGTAGTGGTTATAATAATTTTTTATGTAAATGGTGGTGTTATTATTTTAGAAAAGACATTTAAATATTTTAAACACTGTGGGTGTGTTTGTTTTGTAAAATAATTTGAAAAAATATTTTTTAATATGGGATACATAAAATTTTGTAGATAATTTAAAAATAATTAATGTATATAATATAGTAATTTTTTGAGAAAATTATATGGAGTTTTTTTTTTCACTAAAAGAACACATTATATATTGCAATAATATATATAATATATATATCATTTTTTAGAAAATAAAATTTTATATAATACAAATAAATAAAAAATATTTATTAGTCTATAATTAACATAACTAATTTTATAAAAAAAATAAGAAGTTTTAAATAAAGATAAAAATATTTTTTGATTAAAGAGAGATAAAATAAAGAGATTTTGAATGAGTCATGTGTAAGAGTTTAATTAAATTAATTTATAGTTATTAAGTGTGTTTAAAATTGTTAAATTTACAAGAAATTAAAAAAAAAGGAAAATAAGTAATTATTTTCACAATAATAAAGTTTATTATTTTATCATTTAAAATTAAAATCAACACTATTTATTTGATACAATTATTAATAAAAAAATTAATATTTTTTTCTCAAAAAATATCACATAAAATATTACTTAATTAAAAATTCAAATTAAAACTTTATTTCAAACAACAAAAAAAAAAAAAAAAAAACAAACCTTTAATGTCCATCAAATTTATAGTTATACTCTAGCTAGCATTTTTTTTTTTTTTCAACTTAATATTTACTAGTATTATTTGAAACACACAGTAGCAATTTTATCTCTATTCTAATTGAACATATTCTCAAATAAAAAATGAACTAATGGTGTAGGATAATATAAAGAAAAACACATTTTTGTAGAATGAAAAGAAATATATACATGTATATTATTATTATTATTATTATTATTATTATTATTATTACTTGATGAGGTGAGAATCTACATTCATTATTTTATGACGAGTGCACTTTAAGTAAACCTTTCAGTTGAACTTAGGCATGATATGACAAGTCACACGGAATCTTACTATATTTATATGTTGAATTGAATTTTTTTATTATTTCAAAAATGAAATAAAATCAAATCAAATATTTTTCTTGTCACATAAGAAAAATATTATTTTTTATTTTTGTCTTTCATAAAAAAAAAAAAGTATCATTTTTAATTTAATAATTGTATTACCTACCTAATTTAATAAATAACCTTACAATTTATAATATATTACATAAATGTTATTACGTTGATATCTATTCTTATTCAAAGTAGCATTTTTACTATTTTCGTCTGTTCAACTCAAAATTACCTATTTCAATTTTTAGTAAAAGTAATCATACACTAATACCAAAATATCATTAACTTTTACTTAAATTACAAAAGTACGACTAAAAATACAATTACTTAATCAAAAAATCAAAAGACAAAAATATCAAAATCTCTTTAACATTTTTACTAACCCATAAAATATTATTATTTATCTCCTAGAAAACTCCAATGGGTCCCTTTCAAAAGAGACGGAAAGAGTATAGTACTAATATTAAAACATCTATTTGAAAAAATCAAATTGTACTCTTATTGTGGGATGAACGTAATATTTATCTTTTATTTACTATTATATTATGCTAAAAATTAATTTAAATTTAAAACATGCTTCAATACATATATATATATATTTATACCAAATCAATTATTTCAATTTAAATTTATTATTCAAATCTCAAATTTCAAATCAAAACCTCTCAAACTAATGTTTGTTTGTTTGTATTTATTTATTTAGTTATTACTCCCTCCGTTCCAAAAGTATTATCTATTGTGTTTGGCACAAAATTTAAGGAATATTGATACTTTCTTCGTCCAATTTCTATTGTCCTAAAGTATATTTGCACGGTTTTTTAGGTGACTGTCTTTTTGTTATGAATTGACAAATTTGTCCTTAATTGTATGGTAGAGATTAAAAGTAATAAATAAATGAAGGGTAAAAATATAAAATTTGTGTTTAAAAAAAGGAAATAGAATAATAGTTGTTGGACGTTCCAAATAGGAAAGTAGGACATTAGTTTGTGGACGAACGAAGTATTATATTGATAGTTGATAGAAAATAAAGATAAATGATGTTTTCGTCCATGTGAGTATATTAGTGTAAAAAGTAATGACAATTGTGTAATAATAATAAAAAAATATGATACTTTTACGATGATATGATTGTTTATGTAAATAAGACTATTATTTTGGGACGGAGGGAATATTATATTTTTTGAAAAAAAAACCGTTTATAAATATGATTTTGTGCAGTGGTTGCTTGTACATAGAGATAGATATATAGATAGAGACAGAGACGATCCCAGTTGTATTTTTCCGTTTACTGTGTCCATCTTTTTGGACTTTCTTTCATTTACTAAACATTTTCTGCACTTTCGTTTTCCATTACGAAATCTCTGCTTCTGCATCCTTGTATCTATATCTATATCTATATCTATATATATATATAATTCTTTTTGTCATTATTTATCTATTGTAATATTTTTTATTTTTAAAAAATATACTCCTTTCGTTTTGTTGCAATGTTTCATTTACTTTTTGCACGTAGATTTTTTAATATTAGTATTATAATGGATTGTAGTGATATAAAAGTAATGATATTTGTGTAATATAGTGTAAGTTGGAAGGATATTTATTATGTTAGAATTACTAAATTAGGAAATAATAACCTTGTTTTGGGACGGACAAAAATAAAAAATAACAACATTTCAATGGAACGGAGTAAGTAAGTATATATTTAAGTACTTCACTTCTTCAGATTGCATTACAAATTAGGTAGGGCTTTTCAAATGTATGTTTTTAAAGTATATACTTATGTATATACACACGTGTGTATATACATATATACAGAATCATGTATATAGGCATACACACGTGTGCAAGATCGAGCACAATTAGTATTAATATTAACAGTTTTAGGTTGGTTTAGTGATCTGATTCCTAGTTTGTTTTAATTTGGTGAAGTTTTGAATTTTTTTTTGAATAATAAAAAAGTTAGAACATTTAATGTAATATTTTGTTAAATAAATTAGATATTTGATATAATATATGTTTTTTTTTTAAAAAAAATAGTGTTGATTAATGTGCTAAAACATCTAAAGTTGTGTATTTTAAGATTTTTTTTTGAAATTTTTAATATTTGGAAAATTTTGCGTAATATTATTTGATTCAATGTTTACATAAATGAAAACAAAAATAATAATAATAATAATTTTGACACTATTCATTACACAGTACTAGTTTAGACTAAGTTTTGAAGTTATAAAAAAATTTGAAGAATATAAAAAATATTACATACATTCAATAAAATTATTTTTGGCACTATATTCATCTATAATACTATTAAAAATAAATCACATCAAAATATCATCTCACAAATTTTTATTTTTTATTTTTTTAGAAAATTTTTTATTTAAACAAACCCTTCTTTATTTCTTTTAAGAAAAAATTAAATAGTACTCTCTCCGTCCCAAACAAGGTGCAACATTTGCTTTTGACACGGATTTTTAGGTAGGTAGTATTAAGTAGGATAATTTAGAAATTAGGTGACGTGATGGAGAAAGAAATATATCTTTTATTTTTTTTATTTGGATGATGTGAGCGGATAAAATGTGGGGTAGAAATTAATCATTTCCTATTTTGGAAATATTGCAGGATGTTTGGAATATACCAAAAATAAAATATTGCAGGGTGTTTGAGACGGAGAGAATATATTTTTATTGAAATCTTACATAATAATATAATGATAATGTAAATTTTAGTTTAAAATTACCAAAGAACAAATTTTTTGTATTTTAAATATAAAATTATCATCCACATCACACAATAAAATATCAAACACACCAAACAAACAAACTCATTTGGTTTGCACCGGAGTAATGGATTTCATTTACAAATCAGATGTGTTCTTTTGTAATTTGAAATTGATCTGAAATAAAATGTTAGATTTTAATTTTATTTAAATAGTATTTTGATATAATATTTTATGATAGAAAACGATATATTTTTATTGAAAACTATAGGTATAGATTTAAATTTCAGAATATCATAGTAATATAATTCAAATCATCAATTTCATATCCAAATCTATCTTAATCGGCTACGGCTACAGTGCTGAATTTAGGTAAACAATATATTGTGTGCTATTAGATAACACATAATATTATTACAAACAATACAGTGTATATATTAATATAATACCAATACAATACATGAATTACAAACACATGCTATACTCTCAACAACACACAATATTACTACAGACAACACATTGTATATGTTAATATAATACAAATACAAGAACTAACAATACATATTATAGTCTATACGACACACAACAATTGATTTTAGCATATGACATATTTGTATACAACGCACTTATTATTATTGAAAAAACAATACATACTTTTATTACACACAACACATATTGTGTGTAATACTAATGTGTGTTGTTTGTATATATATATATATATATCAAAATACACAATAAACAAATTAATTCTCATACAACCCTATAAAAATTTCCAATACCACATTAATTAATTATCCAAATACACATAATTAATTAACTAGAATATTATTAATCCAATATAATTAATCAATAGTACTTGAAACAACAACATACATAAATTAAGTTATTAATCAGCAAATACATACCACAAGAACATACATACTTACATATTAATAAGCTCAATCTTCAGTACTTAAATTATTATTGCCACCAAATTCCCTACCTCATCAACTGCTACATAGTATATATATATATATATATATATATAAAATGTAAGAGTAATTATCTTGATCTGATCTGATCTGACGATGTCAAATAAATAATTTAAGGAAACCATCGATTCGCCCCCGAGTTATCCCCGAATCCATATCCGCCATGACGATGATGTTCGAGCTCCATCGCCGCCGGCCAATGCGGCGGCGGCTGCGGCTGCGGCGGCGGTTGGGCGGTGAGTTTTTGGACAGCCTCCATTAGAGCAGCATCCCTTGTCTTGATCCAGGATCTTTCCTTAGCCCATTGTCTGTGCTCTCGGTCGATTCTTGCAGCATCTTGTCTCCTCCATTCTTCCTCTCTCTCCACCCTCTCTCTCTCCCTTGTCTCTATGGTTCTCATCATCTTATCCATCCACGCCTCCTGATTCTCCATCACGTGCCTCATCTGTTCCTCGATTTGTGTCTTGATCTTCGTTTTGAAGTTCTTCATCATCATCTTCTTCCTCTCCTTCCTTAATTTCTTCAGACTGCTGCTGCTGCTATGACCTGCTGGATCGTTTATGTCCAAAACCCCCACGTTTAAATCGTTGTAGTGTTCAGACGACGTCGTTTCCGAATTCAACGAGTTCGACAGGCTTATTATGCTCGTGTCCGAAACCTTTGGATCGATATAACACTCGTGATTCTGATCCGCCATTGATGACGATGTCGACATGTGTTTGCTCAGGAAGCTACTGTAAGGATTATTGCTCGACTCGCCGCCCCCGCCGCCGCCGTAGAGAGCTTCGAGCTGTCGGAAAAACCTGTAATGCTTACCGTCTTGTCTACCGGCTTTACCTTCTTTCGTCTTCTTGTAATATTTGTACAAATTCTCGAACTTTTCTCTGCATTTTTTGCCGCTTCGTTGATACCCATGCTCATCCAACATTATCCTGAAATAAAAACGAAATTAATTAATTTAGTGTAGTGTAGAAGAAGATGAAGTTTGAATTGGGAATCGGAACCCTAATTTTTTGGGTTTCTTTTTTTTTTTCTTTTTTTTTTGGTGGTACGGACAGATGATGGAACTGTTGAAAGGCTTCATGTGATAACGATATTTGCTGAGTTTGGACAAACTCATGGGGTTTGATCGATGCCGTACTGTAGACAAACTGTATTTGGAATTTAACTGTTCAAAAGTTCCACAGATCGAAGAGTTCTGCACCGTCACGGCTTTTGATGCAACCTTCGAAAAAATTTTCAATTGTGTTGGAGGAATGATCTGAACCTCCAAATCGAAAAATTACAGCAAGAATTTCGACGATTCGATGATTATATTTCTAGGTTTGATAATTTGTTAGAAATTGGGGTTTTGTAAGAAATCGGAGATGGTATAAATACCTGGAGATTTCTTCCCACAAGGGTCCTTTCTGATTGGCTTCTTTGAATTTGGAATCGAGTTTCGATCGGATCTCGAGCAGC
This sequence comes from Andrographis paniculata, assembly GCF_009805555.1. NCBI lineage: Eukaryota > Viridiplantae > Streptophyta > Magnoliopsida > Lamiales > Acanthaceae > Andrographis > Andrographis paniculata. The sequence goes on from NW_026137605.1 coordinate 1,118,098, forward strand.
GCCAGCGTCTCCTGTCTCGGCCACCTGACGGTGGCGCCGCCGTCCATTTTGAAGTCAATCAAATCAGCGGCGGCGGCACCGGAAGGAAACATATTAGTGTACGGCGTGGCGGCGAAGGCGGCTCTGTGCGCCGCCAGAAAATCCGGCGGCGGTGTAAGGAATTCGAAACTTCCGGCGGCGATGAAGTGGCGCAGATCTGGCATGCCGTACTGCTGATCTTCCATTGGAGAAGGTGAGGGTTTCTGAGAGAGAGATAGATTTGGGGATTTAGGGATTAGTTATGAGAGAGAGAGAGAGAGAGAAATTAGGGCAGCAGGTGAGGTGAGGTGTTGAAGAAATTAAGCATGGAAGGGAAGAGATGGGAGCGGCAGAAACGAATGGTGTCCTATTCCTGACAGGGAAATTGGAAGGACCCATCTTCACTACGCTACCTTATTACATTGGAAATTATCTGTATGTACACTTTTCTCACTACATACGACGCCGTATAACACGCGAATTCGTCCGTACCATCCATCTTCGACTTTGAATAGTAAAAATTTTGAATTTAAATAGTTGTATGATATGATATAAATAGGTGTTGATGCGATATTTTGAATATAAAATTTATTTTTAATATAATATAAAAAATGAAAAATAGGTGTTTAATTTAATAATTTTGGGAAAAAAAATTGGATGAATAGTGTATTTGGGGGAAAATCCCCCAAACAAACACACCCTAAGAGTATCTCATGTGCTAAACTCAACTGTTGTGTGTGATGTACGAAACTATAACATGTGTTGTATTTATATTATATTAACATATACAATGTGTTGTTTGTAATAATACTGTATGTTGTGCTATTGAGACTATTACATGTGTTTTTTGTTCACGTGATATATTTGTATTATATTAAGCTATACAACAGCCGTCCCGTATCTAATTATACGTCGAGATTTATATTACTCTCACCGCTATAGTAGACATATGTTTCATTTTAGGGTGTGTTTGTTTGCGGGTTTGGATTTTAAATTGAGATTTGAATAGTAAATTTTAAATTTGAATAGTTATATGATGTGATATAAATAGGTGTTGATGTAATGTTTTGAATATAAAATTGATTTTTAATATAATATAAAAAATAAAAAATAGATGTTTGATTTGATATTTTTGAAAGAAAAAAATAGAATGAACAGTGGAAATCTAATACAATCCCCCAAACAAACACACCCTATAACAGTTAATATATTTTTACTTTTAATAAATTTATCGATATTAAATATATAAATTAATTTAATTAAATTTTTAATATCCCCAGTCAAAACTCATTTATTTTTTTTCTCTTTTCAATCTCAGTCAATACTTTTTTCATTTTTATCTTTTTTATCAGTTCAATTCAAAATTCGTTTATTTTTATCACTTTTTTTAATAGTAAATAAATATTTTTTTTACATATATATATTTATAACTTTCTAATTTTTTTTTTAAAATTAGTTTATGTTACTTATAAATAAATACAAATATTTTTATTAATTATATTATACTTCTTCCATCCTACTTAATTTGTTCATTTTTTCGTATGTCCACGTAATTTGTTCTTTTTTTTAAATAAAATTATACACTTTAATCACATTTTAAAATTCATAATTTATAATTTTTTTTATTTTAATTAAATTTTTTAGTAATCTTTTATCTTAATTTATAATTATTTTTATTAATAAACTTCTTAATTACTTACTAATTATCCAATACCTAAAATTTCGCGTCTAATCTAAAATGAACATTTTAAGTGAAACAAAAAATTATAAAATTTAAACTTTTATAAAATAATATTCATGTTAAAATCATTGCATCCTAGGATGATAATTAAGATAATGCATTTTTATTTATTAAGGATGCATTTGGAATCTTCTTACTCCAGTTTCCATCTCCTATTATTTATTCTTTATTTTGTTGCCCAAAATTATATAATAATTATTTTTTTTTTTATTCGCTAAATTTATGCACAATTTATTTTATTTAAAATAAATAATTTTATTCATCAATAATTTTATTGCACATAATAAATAACAATCAATTTATCATCTATTTTTCTATTTACGTCACTACATTTATCGATTATTTAATAGTTTTACAAAAATACATCAATTTTACTTTTTAGCTACTCTATTTTAATTAAATATTACTTTCTCCGTCCATCACCAATATAATTATTTTGTCATTTCAATCTGATTAACTTCAATTTATTTGTTTCATTTTTTAAAGCAAAAATAATTTATACCCTAGCAATAATTTATAATTTTAATAAAATTTTTTTTATCAACCCACAATATTATTACTCTCATAGTAATAAATAATAATTAATTTATCATTATTTTTCTACTTTATTTGATTACTTTTTTATTGATTTCTTAACAAAATGTCTACTATAGGATTACTTTATTTTTATCTTTTTTAATCTTATATTAAAATAAAAAAAAAATTCTTAATTTTTATATCTAACAAAAGTAACATAAACATATGAAGTGAAGAGAATAATATGTTTTTTTACAAAATATTATATTTAATTCAATGTTCAAGCTAAAATTCAAAATCAAAATTCAAGTAAAACCCCAAATTTTTATTTAAAATATTATATAATATTTATTTATATCACATAAAACACTATTTCAATTTAAATTTATATTTAATTCTCAAACCTTAATAAAAAATATAACCCTTAATTTATTTTTATTTTTTTATAAATAAAATATACTGATGTGTTTGGCTTTGATTTGAGTTTTCTCACAAAAAAACTTAATTTAAATAATATCTAAATGTAATTTTTTTGAGATAATCATATATTTTTATATGTAACTACTAATTTAAATTTAGGACCAAAACCAAACAAAGTTTTACATATTATATATATATTGTTTTTTAAATAAATACATAAATAAATTTAATAAAAATATAATTTGCACATATATACACGTATATGTGTGTGTATATATGTATGGGGATGAGGTGTCTAATTCTACTAAATGCTGTCTGAGTGTTGTCTGTAAATTGCATATCAGAATCAGAGGCAGATAAAGATTCAACGCAATAATGACGTTAGATAATAATAATAATAATAATACTCTCTCCGTCTCATAATAAAGTATCCATTTTTATATTTTACTCCGTCCCATAAAAGAGTATCCATTTCTTTTTTTAGTAACTCTACTATCTACCTAACACTACAAATACCTTACAACTTATAATATATTACACAAATGCCATTACTTTTATGTCACACATACTAATAAAGTTATTTTAGTCATTTCTACTTTATTCCTAATATATCATAATATAATACTAATATTTCTAAAACTACGTGCAAAAAACAAATAGATATTTAGTTCGGGGACGGAGGGAGTAATAATTTATTAATTATTAGAAGTGTGCAAATTTTTTTGATATTTTTGTCTTTTGATTTTATGAATAAAATAATTTTATGTATAATGACATGTTTATAATTTATTTAAAAATTAAGTATATTTTGGTATTAATATATGATTATATTTACTAAAATAGGAAAAAAAATATTTTTGAATTAAGTAGAAAAATAGTAAAAACAATATTTTAAATTGGACGGATGAAATATACAATTTTTTTAAAAAAATTTAGTTTAATACTTTTTGTAAGTAAATCTTTTAAATTGCATCATCTAATTACAATTTATTTAAAAGAATTTAATTAACTAATAGATGATTATTCAATTGATTTTTTATTGGCACTAACTCCTATTATTTTTCACACATATAAATTGTACGTGTGTACATATATATTTTATGCATGATAATTGGAAATAAATTGTGATAAGTTTTGGGGGATTAAAGAATTACTAGTAATAATTAAGGCATAATTTTATTTTATTTCACGTCACATTTAATCCATTATTTATAATTATTATTATTTTAATATTACTAATTCGTAAACTCACCTTAAGCCATTCTTGTTTTTTTTTTTTTTTTTTTTGTGTGTTGGATTGTAAGATTTTTGCAAAATTTTACTAATCATTCCATTTTTTTTCCCAAAAAACATCAAATCAAACACCTATTTTTTTATATATTATACTAAATATCAATTTTACATTCAAAACATCGCATCAATACCTATTTATATCACATCATATAACTATTCAAATTCAAAATTTTTACTATTCAAATCCCAACTCAAAATCTAAACCCCCAAACAAACACACCAATGAATTAATAATAGTAAGAATCAATTATTTGACAGTTGTATAAAAGAGTTTTTGTGTAGCAAATCATCTGTTACTTTTTATAAAGTGAGACGTTAGCATATTATCTAAATATTATAAATTTTTTATTTAGGTAAAATAATGATTTAGTGTAATATTCTTAAAAGAAAAACAATAGATTAAATAGTGAAATATATCTTACAATTTTCAGATAATTAAAGAAAGAACAACAAAAGGGATTGGTAGGTTTATGAGCCAAACATGAAATTAAATAAATAATTACAGAAAAATAAAGAAATCCACTACCAAAAAAAATAAGCCTGTCTGAAAATAAATATTAGAAATGACAATAATAATAATAATAATAATAATAATAATAATAATAATAAATGAAGGTGGCATGGCATGGCATATATAAGTTAAGTAAACAGAGCTGAGTCTGAGTCTGAATCTGAATGTCTGATGACTTGTGAATGAAGGGATGAAGAAGAAGAAAGACATGTGATTGTTTTGAATTTTATTTTAAATATACTATTTATTCTTTTTTTTTTTCTAAAAAATATCAAATTAAATACTTATTTTTATTTTTTATATTATATTAAAAAATTAATTTTATATTTAAAACATCATATCAACATACAACTATTTAAATTCAATTTTTTTACTGTTCAAATACCAACTCAAAATCCAAACCGCACGCACACCCCTTGATACTTGAAGAGAGAGAGAGTATATATATATTAATATATATAGAGAGAAATGTAGTTTGTAGTAATTTGTGCAGGGACGTAAAATTATAATGAAATTTTGTTTGTTTGTTTTTTAATTAGTTTCATTAATATATATATATATATAAGACACGAAAAGAACATTTTATAAATTTATAATACTTCTTCAATCATCCATTTTGACCATTTAAAAAGTAATTAGTATTTGTAAATTTTGATATATATATATATATATTTATCATATTATTTACATACTTTTAATTATATATGAATCACACACACATTCACGTGTCATTTATGTTGGAATTTACTATGAATTAAATTATAAATATAAGGATATGTCGTGTTGAAAATAATTGAGATAAAAATAAAATAATTAAATCTTATTTTGTTTAACAGCTCTAGTGCTGTCGGATTCGGATATGCAAACAATAGAGAGTTTTGTGTTTTTCGGGCCTATGACATAACTCCTCTTGAAAAAACTGGTAGGATTTCTGCTGTTACTCAGAATGAGATATGAAAAGTAATGGTTACTGCGCCTAAACCTGGGATCACAACCATAATTTATATCTCTTATTATTAATTGGTCTCATCACTCAATTAATAAGTTATCGGGTTTCTGCAAATAAAAAGTTCGCACTTACTAAATACATTTAAGCCCAATAAATTATTTAATATAAACTTAACTTAACTGATAGCTCAAATACTTACATTTAACACGCCCGCAATTAAAGTTATACACATATAATTATATATATAGTACACATTCATTTAGAATTGTATTATTAAAATATATAAAAAGTCTATTAAACGAGATATAAGATACATAAATGAACAATATCAAATACTAGATTGTTCAATTTAAATAAATAATTATGCTTTAATTAGGAATCATGTGAATTAATAAAAATAAAATATAAATATATATATATATATATTATGTAGTGTGATATATACAGTAATTCCAACTTGTGATTCAAATTCCCGACATAATATATTGGAGGATCAACATTACACAGTCAAAATTAAGCATTAATTAGTGCTACTTTAATATTTTACTCCCTCCGTCCAATGTTATATGACTGTTTTACTGTAGACACGAGAATTTAGGTAAAATATAATTAGTAAGTAATTAAGAAGTGTATTAGTAAAAATAATTATAGATTAAAATTAAGATAAGTAAATAATTTAATTAAAATTAAAAAAATTATAAAATTTAAAATTTAAAATATGATTAAAGTGCATAATTATATTTCCAAAAATAGAAATGACAAGTTACGTGGGACGGACGAAAATATAAAATAAGAACAAATTATGTGGACGGAGGGAGTATCTTATTTTAATTGAAATATTTAAATCAATTAATTATGAATTTAATGTTAGAATTTTTTTTAAAAAAAAAAATTTAAAAATAGAGTTCGCTTTAAATCATTAGTCAAGTTTGTAATATATCTTTTAGTCAAGTCGATCGATCAAGTGTTGATGTTTAAAACTCGTTGAACTATATATTAATTGATTCTATTTTTCCTAATCTTAATATCCATTGTACAAAAATATCGAACTTATCATCGAATCAATATAGATGTTAAGATGCACAAATATATATATATATATATATATTGAATTACACATAAAATTTGTTAAATTGTAGTATCATATATCAATTTTGAATTTGTTATTTTTATAAATATTTTTTATTTTAGGTAATAACATAAAAGAATTTTATTTTTTATTTTTTATTGAATTGTTGTATTTTTATGAGTGAATAAATTATATATATTATATTTTTTAATATTATCTATAAAATATCGTTCAAGTTAAAAATACTGAGTGAATAAATATTGTTTTACTTTTTCAATTAATTCATCAATAAATTCACAAGCCATACATGAAAATATATATATATATATATTTACTTTTTATGTGAGCAATATTGTATTTATTTTTCAAATAAAAATTAACATATAATTAAAAAGTGTTAAAATATATGTTTAAATATTTTAAATACATACATAAATAAAAAATGTATTGACTTATTTATGATTAATATAAATTAATTTTATAAAAATAGTTAGTTTTTAATATATATCAAAATATTTCTTTATTAAAAAAAATAGAAATATAGAAGAGTTGCATGTAAAAATTTAATAAAATAATATATATTTATTAATTATATTTAAAATTAGTAAATATATTAAAAGTAGATTGTCAAATGAATATTTTAATTAGTAAATAAAATAAAATAAAATGAAAAGGGGGATAATCATAGTTAGGCAAAATGGGGCCTATTTAAGTAAACTTTAACTATTTAATAAAGTTGATGTTTGATGCATAGTCTAATTAATTAATTAATTAATGTTGTCTAATCGTGAGTGAGTTGTCACTCCGAAATACCAATTAATTAATCATTCTGCTTTAGAAATTTTATACGAATAATATCTCACTATTTTCATCTTTTTATGTTGTCTGTCATCACTAATATATTTATTTTTTTAAAAAGTTCAATTTTTTAATTGCAAAAAGACATTTGATTGGAAGGTATGTGTCGATCAGTTAAGGGTCCGTTCACATTTTCTTCAATATTCATTATTTTATTTCGTTTTTATTATATATATATATATATTAGATTGTAAAAAATATGGTTTCACAAAATTGAGTTAAATTTTTATATTTTTAGAATTGGCGTGAAATTTTTTCATAGTTTGATAAACTCTGCATTTAACTTCATCGGTTGTTCTTATTTAACTGTATTTGGATTAAATGCATCTAAACTGCGAATAGAGAAATGAATATCTTTTTAATTTTAGGGGTTTAAAAATTGAAATTCATTTGTAATTTGAGCGCATGTAGATCAAACGTCGTTAAATAAGGACCGCTAAAAGAGTTAGAAAGTAGAGTTTATAAAACTACGAGGGAGTTTGATGCACTTTTTTAGAAGTACATGAAATTTGACGTAAGTTCGGAAAATCATAGGTGGGTTTGGTGCAATTAAAAATTAAAAGAAAAAAAATTACTTTATGAAATAGTGCATGTTGAATTTTTTATGACAAAATACGGAAAAATAACATCGATCGAATTTAGGATATAAAGACAATATTATAACAAATATATTAAAATTTTATTGTATATCAATCAAATAATCGAAGATTTAAAATACATTACATATGTTATTTCAAAAATATCGAACTCATTGCATTATATCAAAATTATTATTCATATATATATATATGTATAATTACAAAGCAAAACTTCAAAATTCTTATTGTATTTTCTAGGTTTTGATTTTATTTTATTTTTGTTATTATTATTATTATTATAGTGTAGTGGGCTGTTTAATTTTGTAGGCCTCAAAGTTTATTGTTGTTGTAATAAGTTAAATAATACTTCTCGTCCGCCAAAAACCAATTTTATTGGAGCCGATATGGAAAAAGAAGGAAAATATTTTTAAAAGTAAAAAAAAATTAAAAATTAAAAAAAAATTAAAATATTAAAAAATTAGAAGTATTTTAAAAAATTTAGTTATCAATTTAAGTGAATTAAAAAAGATAAATCATAAATTTCGTGACAATTGTAGTAAATAAGTATTAAATTGAAGGTAATAATTAAATATTAATTTTTTTAGTTTGATAACATAGTAAATATAAAGTACTGTAAAAAAAAAAAGTAAAAATAAAGTTGATGGACAAAATAAGTAATTAATTATTATGTTTTATATAAAAAAATATATAAATATTCTAAAAAAACACTAAACAAACAGATTCAATATAAATAAAATAAAATTGGAAGAACTAACTAAGGGTGTGTTGTTTGTAGGATTTTATCAAAATTTTACTATTCATCTAAAATTTTCTTCCCAAAAATATCAAATCAAACACCTATTTTTCATTTTTTATATTATACTAAAAATCAATTTTACATTCAAAATATTACATCAATTCCTATTTATATCACATCATACAACTATTCAAATTCAAAATTTTTACTATTCAAATCCCAACTCAAAATCCAAACCTCCAAACAAACACACCCTTAGAGTATACATATTATATATATATATATATGTGTGTGTTTTCAATCATACTAGCATAATACTCCTCTCGTCTCATCTATTATGTCTATATTGTCGTTTATGTTCGTCACACATCTTATGGTATTTTTTTTTAGAAAATAATTATGCACTTTAATCTCATTTTAAACTTTTTAATTTATATATTTTTTTTAAAAAAAATAATTAAACTAATTAGTTATTTTAATCTTACTATCTCATTATTTATATTATAAGATAATTATTTTCATTAATATATATTTAATTATCTACTAATTATATTTATTCTAAATTTTTGTGTCTACAATAATCCAGACATGCAATGTGCGATGGAAAGAAAAGAGTAATATATTGTGTGTATGTTGTGTTTTAGTATGTTTAAAATAATAAAAAATATTAAATTACAATAATTATTTGATTTAATATAAATAGATATTTAATATAATGTTTTAAACATAAAAAATTAAATATAAAGATTAAATAAGAAAATAAATATACGATATATTCTCTACATTTCAACCAAAGTATTCTTTTTACGTACCGTTCGTATTACTTCAAAGTATCACTTTTTTATTTTATAAAAATTAATCATAAACTAATATATTGGGGGATTGGATTGGATTTATACTGTTCATCCAATTCTCCCCGAAAACATCAAATCAAACACTTATTTTTTATTTTTTATATTATACTAAAAATCAATTTTATATTCAAAACATCACATCAACACCTATTTATATCACATTATACAACTATTCAAATTCAAAATTTTTACTATTCAAATCCCAACTCAAAATCTAAACCTCCAAACAAACACTTTTACTTAAATTACAAATATATCATTACATATACAATTATTTTATACATAAAATCGAAGGGCAAATATGTCAAAATATCTTATATACTTTTATTAACCAATAAAATACTACTCCCTCGGTCCCATAACTATAGTCTTAATTGAGTTGGACACGGGATTTAAGGAATATTAATATTATATTGGTAGTTGGTAAAAAGTGTAGATAAAAAACTTTTTTGCCCTTGTGAGTGTATTAGTTTAAAAAGTAGTAGCAATTGTGTAATAAAAATAAAAAAGAAGGTAATTTTATGGTGATATAATTATTTATGGAAATAAAACTACTGTTTTGAGATGAACAAAAATGGTAAATAAGACTATTATATTGGGATGAAGTGAGTATTATATTTAATTTAGTACAAAATTTCAAAGTGCTTATTTGAAGTGGGACGGAGGGAGGGAGTAATATTTTGGAGAAAAAAACTTAAATTATACTAGATAAATACTCCCTCCGTCTCAGATACCGTGTCCATGTTGCCGTTTCTGTCCGTCCTACATACCATGTCATTTTCTTTTTTCTGTTTTTTGGAAAATGATTACACTTTAATCTCATTTTAAATTTTTTATTTTAATTAAACTAATTAGTTATCTTAATCTTAATTTATAATTATTTATATTATAGAATAATTATTTTCACTAATACATTCTTAATTATCTACTAATTATACTCCTTCTAAAATACTGTGTCTACAGTGTAGCAGACACGGTATGTGGGACGGAAAGAGTAATAAAAAATAGATAGAAGAAAATGTGGAAACACAAGCAAACGGGCCCTATACTTTTATTACAAAATCCACCCCTTCCACCTCAAAAAAAAAATATATATATATATATATATATATAAAGGCCTTAATAATTGAATATTGAATATTGAAAATTGAGGCAAGAAAATAAATTACAATATTTACAATTACAGCCCAGGTCCTCGAGGAATTCCATAATGACCTTATCGAGTTATCATTGGGAAATTACTATGGGCCCCCAACAAAAAATACACCCACTTTTATCCCGTATAATTAAATATTATTATTTTTATAATTTTTTTATTTTTCTATGACGTGAGAATCCATTGCTATTATTCGAGAGTGCGCAATGGATAAATCTATCAGTCGAACTTAATACTCTGCAAATTAAAATATATATAGAGAGAGGTAATATGACAATAATTTGTGGATGTGATATATTAATTTTTTTTAAAAAAATAAATATTTATAATTGTTTTATTTAATTATTTTAATATTTTAACGTAAATTTCATATTCGAGCCATAAACTCTTATTTCGAATTTAGATATTCACTAGTTTTACTATGACTATATAAATTGAACATAAAAATTAACCTATTGTCTAAATTATAGGTATAAAGTTATTTTATTTATTTTTACGTTGATTTGTTATTTAAAAATAATTTGAAATTAAATGTTGATAATATTTTTACTCGAATTTTTGTTGAAAAAAAATAATACTCCCTCCGTCCCAAAAAGAAGTATTATTTGCTTTTTGCATGTAGTTTTAGAAATATTAGTATTATATTGGGATATATTAGGAATAAAGTATAAATTACTAAAATAACCTTGTTAGTATGTGTGATATAAAGGTAATGACATTTGTGTAATATATTGTAAATTGTAAGGGTATTTGTAATCGTAGGTAAATAGTACAATTACTAAAAAAAAAAATAATAAATTCTTTGTTATGGGACGGAGGAGGAAGTATATTATTATTGGAAGCGTATGAGTAAAATAATGTTGACTTCGATTTGTAATTGCAATCAAACCCGTAAAGATATATATATTATATATATTAATTATGTTTTTGTATTATTACAATTTTTTATGAAAAATATTATGTTAATATATATATATATATATACATGAAAAATAAAAGAAATTTAATTTGAGTTTTACTATTTTGAGTAACAGGATTTATTTACTACTATAATCCAATTGATTTAATGGATATAATTATTCATTTTTATTTTTTCACTATGGTCTACAATTAACCAATTAATTACTTCTCTTCCTTCATGATAAAGTATCTAAATTAGTGTTTGATACGAAAATTTTAAAATATTACTCTCTCCGTCTCATATCTATATATTTATTTATTTTTTTCACGAAATTTTAGAAATATTAGTATTATATTGGAATAAAGTAGAAATAAAAGTAAAAAGACTATATTAACCCTATTGGTATTGTATGATATAAAAATAATGACATTTGTGTAATATATTTTAAATTGGAAGGGTATTTGTAATGTTAGGTATATTATACAATTACTAAGAAAGGAAATGGATATTTTGTTATGAGACGAACCAAAATGGAAAAATAGACAGATTGTTAAGAGACGGGAGGAGTATAATTAGGTAATAATTAAAAAAATATTAGTAAAAAATATTTAATAATATAATATAATTATAGATAGAAATAATTAAATAATTTAATTAAAATTTAAAAAATTATATATTATAAAATTTTAAATATAATTAAATTATTTAATAATTAGCAAATATTAATTATTATTATTATTATTTATTAAAAATTACTCAATAAGATTTTTAAAACGATCATTACCTCACCCGTGTATTAACTTTGGAACTATATGATACATTTCAAACTGGTCACGAACTCTCTCTAAATTACTTAAACTCTCTATTTATATGATTGAATATCGAAGTAAAGAGAAAATAATATACTAATTCAAAAATAAAATTTATGTGCGAGTATTTTAAAATTTTAAATTTTAAAATATATTTATTAATAGTAAATATAATTTAATGATAATAAACTATAAAATTATACTTCCTCTAGTTATAAAAAATTAAAAAAATATACTCGTTCCGTCCCATAATATGAGTTTTATTTTTTATTTTCCTCCATTCCAAAAGAAATGTATTCCCTTCGTCCCATTGAAACGTTACTATTTTCTATTTTCGTCCGTCCCAAAACAAGGTTACCATTTCCTAATTTAGTAATTGTACTACCTACTTAACATAATAAATATCATTTCAACTTACATTATATTACACAAATGTCATTATTTTTATATTACACCATACTATTTTTGTCTTTTTTACTACAATCTAATATAATGCTAATATTTAAAAATCTACGTGCAAAAAGTAAATGTTGCCCTTCCAATGGGACGGAGGGAGTATTATTTTCTAATTTAATAATTATACTATCTACCTAATACTCCATTCGTCCCAAAAAGAAGTATCCATTTGCTTTTTGCACGTAGTTTCAGAAATATTAGTATTATATTGAGATATAGTATAAATAAAGTAAAAATGACTAAAATAACCTTGTTAGTATGTATGATATAAAGGTAATGACATTTGTGTAATATATTGTAAGTTGTAAGGGTATTTGCAATGTTAGGTAGACAGTACAGTTACTAAATAAAAAGAAATGAATACTTTGTTATGGGATGGACTAAAATGAAAAAAATGATATTTTGTTATGGGACGAAAAAAGTATAATAAATAATCTTTTAATTTACAATATTTTTTTAAAAAAATATCATTATTTATATATAATACTAATACAAATATTTTTGTCTTTTTTTATTACAATTTAATAAATATAAAATTAATATTAAGAAAACCTATGTATAAAAAGTAAAAATAATTTTTTTTTGAAACGGATGGAGTATTTATTTACTTTTGACACATACAATTTTTTATTAAAAAATAAACAACTTTATTTTTTATAATAATAAATATAAACATAAAAACAATTTAGGGTGTTTACGTGAGATTTTGATTTTGAATAATAAAATTTTAAATTAAAATAATTATTTAATGTAATATTTTTAATATAAAATAAAATTTTAATGTAATATAATAAATAAATATTATATATTTAATTTAATATTTTTTTGAAAAATAAAAAGAAAATTGAAACGGTAAAATCATATAAAAAAAACCCACAAATAAACAGGCTAAAAGCTTTTAATGAATGAAGTAACCAGTAGTATTATATATAGTATAAAAATATAAATTTAAGACATAAATTTATGGAAAGAATATGTATAAATTTGACGAAAATTGAGTAATTAATACTATTACTTACAAAAACCTAGGCAAGATAGGGTTGATGACGTAATATATTAGTACATTGAGGCTGGCGTGGGTATATTAATTACGTACAGTACACACGCACAAATATTAGAGCTGATAATGAATTTGTTCGCATTGAATACTTTTAAACGGGTTAAATTATTTGATCCTAATTCGACTTGTTTATTATCATGTCGGCTTCGAGTTGACCTGTTTATTATCGTGTCGGGTTTGAGTTGACTCGTGTTGACCCGTATACTTAATTAAGTCAAATTTCTTGATTTAAATTAAATAATTTTTTGTTGTGTTGTCGTGTGCGTAAATTAGGTTGAATTATTTAAAATTGAACTTAATTTAAATTAATTTATGAGAAAATTATTAAATTATGATTATTTTACCTATATAATGAATATATTAATCACTATTAATATATTATAATCGAATTGTCGTGTCAGGTTCGATATGAGAGCCTCGACCCTAACTCGATCCGTTTATTATCGTGTCGGGTTCGTGTCAACCCTTATACATAATTTGGTTAAAATCTTTGACCCAAACTAAATTATTTTGTATCAGGTCGTGTCGGATTGTCGTGTCAGATTAATTTTTTTGCTAGCTCTAACAGATATATCACGAAAAGGACCAATTCAAAAATAAATATTTAAATAAAAAATGTTACCAAATTACCCTAATTACTTAAATAAATTAATAAAGTAAATCCCTTAATTGGTGCCTATAGTTATATATCAGTCGTCGGCTAATCCCTGCATATTTTTTAAGATATATATATATATATATCTATGGTTTTATTTAGAACATTTGGTTCGATGAAATCAAAATCGTTTGTTGAATTAAATAAAAAAAATTGATTTACTATATTCATGAATATTCGTTATTGTTTGATGATAGTCTAAATTAATGATTTTTATTTAAACGTTATATATATATATATATAAATATATATATATTTTAATTAATAAATATGATTACATGTTGAAAAAGATATGTACGGATGACAAATATATATCGTCCTCGAAGAATAGATACAGTGATTATTTGTATTTTAATTTATCTAAGAATAATACTCCATCTGTCATGTAAATATATATTCATTTGAATTGGTACAAGTTTTAAAAAAATAGATAAATATATATATTTTTTATGGTAAAAATAAAATAGAAAAAATGATAATATTTTTTTTTTACTAAAAAGAGAAATAAGAATAAATTTAAATAACAATTACAAAAGAAAAGTGAAAATAAATTTTGATGATGGAAAGAATAGTAGTATTTTATATATTTTTAGGAGATATAATATATATTTGTAAGGAAAATTAGGTCATATCTAATATAGAATATTTGTAAAATAAATATCTTTGTACTTTTATATAAAATGACAAGTTATTTTATTAATATTTTGATGCTCATATTTATTAAATAAAAAATACTCCCTTTGTCCCATGTAATATGAGTGTATTAATGTAGACACGGGAATTTAGGTAAAGTATAATTAGTAAGTAATTAAGAAGTTCATTAGTAAAAATAATTATAGATCAAGATTAAGATAAATAAATAGTTTAATTAAAATTAAGAAAATTATAAAATTTAAAATTTAAAATGCGATTAAAGTATATAATTATATTTTCAAAAATAGAAAGGACAAGTTATGTGGGACGGACGAAAATAGAAAATATGAATAAATTATGTGGGACGGAGGGAGTATATATTACTATTTATAAACATTTTACATATATATATATATATATATATAAGAAAATGCATCTATTATATTATGAAAAGTAAAATTGAGGATTTGTCCCGTAAATAATGGTCTGGTGGTTGGACGTGTGATCGTGAGGTCATGGGTTTAAACCCCCGACGCTTCAGGTTATCTATTACACATAGTTCGTCTAGTATGACTTGTCTGTCGAATTTAATTTGCAGAGTTTCGTCTCTAATATCGTGATCTTGTAAAATAAGATTAGAAATGACTTAATCCCGCTCGATCCATTGAATGAGATCGAAATTATTATAAGTAATATATGTGCAATATTTTTATTTTTATTTTTATTTTTTTGTACCTACCCACCCACGCACCCACCCACCTAGCTCGGTGATTTTGCAAGTGGTTTGTGTTCAAATATTGTGGCGGGTTAAATTTTTTCATATATATTATTGATGTGTTTACTATGCGATAATTAAATAATTTTAAATACTCTCTTTGTCCTAATATAATAGTCTTGTTTATTATTTTTGTCTGTTTTAAGACAATAGTCTCATTTTCATAAATAATTATATTACTATAAAAGTACCTTACTTTTTCATTATTATTACACAATTGCCACTGCTTTTTACACTAATACACTCATAAGGACAAACAAGTTTTTTATCCGTACCTTTTACCCGCTAACAATATAATATCAATATTCTTTAAATCCTATGTCAAACACAACCCAAACTATAGTTTTGAAACGGAGAGAGTATTAATTTATGAACATTATTTAATCTCATATCATAAACACGCTTTATGTACACAAATGTGTGTGTGAGGCACGCGCATATATAAACCCTAAATTAAATTTAAAATTAGCCAACAATTAGTTTCCTTACCAAACAAAATTAAAATTCTTTGGCTGCATAATGATAAATAGTGTAGTTTTAATACAAATATTTATATGTATGTAATTATTGAAATTCATGCAAGAAAAAGGAGTCGCCACATTGAAACCATTCTTGTCCGTACCATTCCATGAGTTGGATTATATAGTATTAATTATTATTATTATTATTATTATTATTATGGGCTAGAAAAAAAAAAAAAAAAAAAACCTCCTTTTGTCAACTCTAAGGGAATTTATTTTTCTATTTTCAATTATTTAAATACAAAATATTTATTTTAAATATGGATTTCACTATTTTATTAATACACACATTAAAAAAATTTCATATAAAAATATTGCCGATTCTCATTAGAATAAAATATTTATTAAAGTTTTGTGCCAAAAAAATAAACAAATATTTTAAAAGTAAATTATCAAAGGAAGTATATAAATAGGAAGTATTTTTAAAAGAAGAATATTATGGGTGTGTTTTTTAAATTTTGTATATATATATATATATATCTTTATAAAAAAAAAGAAAAAATTGCATGGTAAATTGAAATCAAATTCCAAATAAATGGGGTATATATAACCAACAAAGCCACGCAACTTTCTAAATTCAGAGTCCGAAATAGAAACCATGGTGTATTTATTTGTATTTTCAATTTTATTTTTTACATTATTTAACTTATAATAATGTATTTTTTAAATATATGTATATATTACATGTAACATCTTACTTCTATTTATGAAATCTGCATTTTTAAAAAAGACTAATCATTCAGAAAATAAAAAAGTAAAAAAAATATTTCCAAAACATTCAAAATACAAAATAATGATTTGTTAGTTGTGAGTTGTATGTATTATATTTCTTTTTATATAAAATAGTGTTGGAAATCGTTACTTGTAATGGAAAATTGATGTTAAATTTTTGTTGGGATGTAAATTAAAGTACTATATTGGAAAATGAAAAAAAATAAAAAAAAAATAAAAAAATAAAGTACTAACACCTTATAAATTTCATATCGAACTCCATAAGATCTTTTTTTGGAAGAAATTATAAAACAAATACATATGGGTTTAACCTAAAATAGATAAATATCGTATTAATCCAAACTTAAAAATCAAAGAAAAAAAATAAAAATCACATATTTAGACTGTAAGAAATTTGTGTTGAAATCAGAAGTAAACAAATCTTTTAATATTCAATTGTTTATTTGTCCTAAAAGAGATATAAAATCGATCCAATATGCAATTTCTATACAAATATTATATCCAACAACTATACTCTTCAATCAATCGAAAAAAAAAAAAAAAAAAAAAACTATTTGTGTTATTCATTTTCCTAAATGAAAACATTAAATCCAAAACTTCATTTAAATTTTTTTTCCAAAAATCCAAAATAACTCAAAACAGACTTATTAACACCTCACAAAATCCATATCTCCAACATGGAAAACCTAAAACTCCCAACAACAAGTACTATGTGGTTGCAATTAAGTTAAGTAATTGGTTGGATAAGACATCACACACACACACATATATATATATATATATATATATAAGGGCAAAATCAACTGCAAGTAGCATCACAGTAGTATATAGATAGATAGGTGCGTGAACTTGATCAAAAAAAAAAAGTCTAATTTTATTACAGAAGAGAGAGAAAGAGAGATAGAGAGAGAAGGTTGCAGCTTAATTACAACCCAGAACTCCATCTTCAACAACATTGGATCGATCTCCTCTGCCCTACACCTCATCGCCACTCCTAAATTCATTTAATTTAATTCCCATGTCCTTCAATTCACAACTGGTTTGCACCAATTCCATTGCTCTATCCTCTGTCTGATTTTATTTCGATCATAATCCTATTCTGCTATAAAACCCTTTCCCATGGCTGCCCTAATCCTCCACCTTCACCAAATTCCCTTTAATTACACATTAATTGCACGCTCCCAATGTCGGCGCAATCGGAAAAGGGCGGCGCCTCCGGCGGCGGTGGTGGTGGAAGCGTATCGCCGCCGTCGGGGAGGCACCCGGTCTTCCGTGGAGTGAGGAAGAGGAAAAGTAGCGGGAAATGGGTCTCGGAGATCCGGGAGCCCAGGTCCCCCAACAGAATATGGCTCGGGACCTTCCCCACCGCCGAGATGGCGGCGGTGGCGTATGACGTGGCGGCGCTGGCGCTCAAGGGGAAGGTGGCGGAGCTCAATTTCCCCGATTCGGCGGCGTCTTTGCCGGTTCCTGCTTCCACGTCACCGCGAGACATTCAGGCGGCGGCGGCGAGCGCCGCGGCGGCGGCCGGGGCGGCGGCGGATGCTGTTGGAGGGATGGACTGTGATGATCCGCCGCCGCCGCCGCATGCGGCGGCGGTGATGGAATTTGTGGACGAGGATTTGATATTTGATATGCCGAATGTTTTGGTGAATATGGCTGAAGGAATGATGATTAGCCCTCCGAGGTTTGATTTTTCCGATGAAGCTGCTTCCGCCATTAATGAGGGTAATAATGCTTATCATGAACCAGGCCTTTGGGACTATCCTTAACTTTCTCACTCTCTCTCTCTCTCTAAGTATATATATATATATGTATGTATAATTGTGAAGTAATTTTTGTTGGTTTGTTTAAGTTATTGTTGTAATATGGTTTCATGTGTTATATATATATATATATATATTTGTGTGAATGTATGTATGAATTTGGATTGCATTTACACCAAATGCTTTGGTAAATGATAACAGATATTTCAACAACTTGAGATCGATGTACAAATAATGTTGGTATTAATAACTAATAATAATATTATCGTATGTGGTAATTTTTATTTATTTAATTTCTAGTTAGGGTTTTCCAGTTAGTTCCGTGATGATGAAAGTCGAATGAGTGATTGTTCGTGTACTTATATATATATATACACTCTCCGTACGTCCCAAAAATAAGTATCCATTTGCTTTTTGCTCCTAATTTTAGAAATATTAGTATTATATTGGGATATAGTAGGAATAAAATAGAAATGACCAAAATAACCTTATTGGGATAAATGTAATGACATTTGTGTAATATATTATAAGTTGTAAAGGTATTTGTAATGATAGTTAGATAGTACAGTTACTAAAAGAGGAAATGGATACTTTGTTATGGGACAAACTAAAATGAAAAAATGGATACTTTGATATGGGACGAAGAGAGTATATTCTATCAGTGAAAATAAAATAATGTAGTTTCTTATAAATTAAATAATATTCAAATAATAAAATAATGTAGTTTCTTATATATTTGATTGGATGTTTTGTGAGAGGAAAAAATATATTTTTTTCGAAAAATGCAAAATCCAAATAATAAAATTTGGGGAAACTTCCATTCTTATAAAGCTGTTAATTCAGTTATCTATGGTTATCCCAACAACTCATATTACTAATTAGTATATATATATACCCTCCACAAATTAAACAAGAGTGTTCTTTTAAAGTTTAGTTTTTTTTTTTTTTTTGTTAAAATAATTATTTTAAGGAATATATTTTTGCTAATAATACCGATAATTGTATAATAAAAAAATTAAAATAAAATCTTACAATAACACACTAGCTCGTCTTCTTCTTATGATTATTAAGCCATGAGAAGTGACAAAGATTCATTAATGACTTCGATGTCGATCTTGTCCCCCTATATATCACTTTCGATCATAAACAATGCGATAAATAAATAATCGATCATTTGATGAGAATGTTCTAATATTTAATTAAAGGCACAATAAATATAATATTACCGAGTCATTCTTGCACGACTAAAAAACCCAGAAAAAGTCTTGCGGGTTTCCATGTTATTAAAAAAAATTAAAATTTTTGAAACTTTTTTAAAAAAGTAATTAACAAGTTTATATTTTATGTAATGTTTTATAAAATAAAATAATTATTTAATATGATATCTTTTAATATATATATATATTTTTTACTATAGTTAAATAGCATAAAAAATAATTTGAAAGTATATATAATCAAAGTATAAGAGTTTGTTTGTTTAATATTTTAGTTTAAATTATTTTTTAATGTAAAATATAGAAAATTATATTGCTAATATAAAGTTAATATTGTATATATGTTAAATATTAATTTTTTTTTTTGAAAAATTATATTAGAAAAAAATAATTAAGCAAACAAACCCTTTAAGTCTCTTGACAGACTATACCTAATTATTTAATTTTTTTTTAGTATTAATATTTCCATATTAAACATATTGATCATTTTCAAGACATTTTGATATTTTCAAATGGAACTTTCATCAATTTTAATGTTTTAAATTTTTTAGTAATGTAAACTTATATATAAATAATATTTCAGAAATTTATTAATTTAAAATTCACTTTTTAAAATCTAGTTTAAAATATCGAACAACTTACACTGCAAGAAAATATCATTTTTGTAACGAGATTTTTTCGTCTTTAAATTCACTTTTTCCGTTACCAATGATATTAGAGACGAAATTAATGATGGAATTACGTTAGCTACGTGATCTTTAGTGATAGAATTCAGTTATGAATATACTATTCCGTTATGAATATACTTTTTTTTTATTTTTTTTTGTGTTAAAAGGTTTGATTTGAAGTGTCCGGTGAGGCAGTGCTTTCAGTTTGATGTATTAATTAATTTGTATAGATATATATACTAAATATAGTCAACATATGATAATCATTCCGTCTTTGACTTTCTTTATATAGTAACACTATTGATTATTTATATAATTAACTCCCATAAATGCCGAGTCGAAACCTCGGTTTTTTATGGCTTGTAACCGTCAGCCATAATTTCGATAACGTCCGACAATAAACATCATATCTAATTTCGGTTATAAATATCAATTTAATTCCGGTCATAAATACCAAATTTAGTTCCGATCATAAATATATTATTTGAATTTTAAATTTTTAATAATTATTTATCATGTATGCATGTAATTATCTGGTCCTGACAGGTGGCACGCGCGCCTGTAGCTTACCATCATTTATATGTCTAACTGCACTATCAATAACTACCATACAAGTTACATGCATTTTAACTCACCGAATAATTAGTTCCGAAAATTACGAATTTAATTTAAAATCAAATTTTATCGATTAAATAATTAACCGATCTTATAACAAATCAAATATATGTATTGATGCAATGTGAAGTTTAATAAAAACATTAGTATGTTTGTGTTTGTATTTGTATTTTGTAATTGTCCTTTTCTTACTTCACTAATAAATAAATAAAATTTGTCTTTTATAGCATGATATTTGATATAATATTTTGATTAAGAACTAAGAATATTTTGAAGTATGATTAAGAACTAAATTAAAATACAAAATTTACATACACAACTAAGAACCCGAAGTACTACTCCCTCCGTCCCAAAAGATTTGTCTTGTTTTTCCATTTTCGTCTGTCCCAAAACAATTGTCTTGTTTCCTTATTTAGTAGCTGTGGTCCCCACTTTATAACAAAATTATTTCTATTTTTTCATACTACCCCTAATTATTAATCTAACATACTCTTTAAAATCCTTCAAAAAGCAAGAGCATTTTAGTTATTTACATTCTACTTTATATCCACTTTCAATTAAATACTATTATTCCTTAATTTCCGTGCCAACTCTCAATAAGACACTTCTTTTGAGACGGATGGAGTA
Source organism: Andrographis paniculata (assembly GCF_009805555.1). Classification (NCBI taxonomy): domain Eukaryota; kingdom Viridiplantae; phylum Streptophyta; class Magnoliopsida; order Lamiales; family Acanthaceae; genus Andrographis; species Andrographis paniculata. The sequence continues at coordinate 1,140,247 of NW_026137605.1, forward strand.
TAATATTGAAGTATGATTAAAAATAAAAATTAAATTGTTTATTTATGTAGCTAATTATGAATGGAATGCTTTGTACACATATATACTTACTTTTGTTATGTTTTATTCTTTTTCGAAAATAAATAAATATTTGACAGTACATTAAAACAATTCAATTATGTGTTTAGTAGCTTTATTTATTATTAATTTATTCTTGGTGATAATTTTCTTTTAATATTATATATATATATATGTATGTATGTGTAGTAAAGCAGTGGACAATTAGTGATGATTAATGAGAAGGATTAAGGCCAGTAGTAAGGGTAATTATAAGTTTTATTGATCATTATAAATAATTAAATATATATATATAATAGTTGTCACATCCAACATCGACAAATGCTGTTGCTTACAACAGCAGCAATATAGCATATCAGGAATATATCACATACTTCCTCCTCCTATCTTATATAAGTATATGTTAAAATCACTATAATAATAATAAATAAATAAATAAATAAATGATAAACTGTTTTTTTAGTCTCGTAACTAGACCCTTTATCATTTTAGTCTCGTAATTAAAGTCTGTAGCAAACTAGTTTTACAAGTGAAAATTTTTTGTTGTTTTAGTCCTCCAATGCCCGAGACACCCGCGTGGCTCGCCGGAAGCCACGTGTCCGCTAGGTGTCCCGACAGGTCAGCGACACTTGGCAGATACGTGGATTTTATTTTACTTTATTTCTTTTAATTTTTTTTTCAATTGGACCAAATAAAAAAAAATTTAAAAGGCAAATAAAATTAAAAATAAATTTTAAAAAGAATTATAAAATTATAAAATTCATGTGTCCACCAGGTGTCACTGACATGCGAGCCACGCGGGCGTCTTCGGTGCCGGAGGACTAAACGTCGAAAATCTTTCGACTAATTTGCGACATGGTCACTTATGAGACCATAATGATAATCCAGTTATGGGACTAAAAAAAACAGTTTAACCATAAATAAATAAATAAATAGTGTTTTTGTGCTAGGAATGACAATTTGCAAATTGCGGAGCAGGTTGGGAATAATGACAATATTAAAATTCTGCAACGGATTTTTGCTAGAGCATATATTTCCTTACAATTTTGAAGATTGTGTTCATTCATGATTTTACCCAAATTTTTACTATTCAATTTTTATTTTATTTTTTTCATTAAAAAATATCAAATCAAACAATTAATTTTTATTTTTTTTTGTGTTATACTACACATTTATTTTACATTCTAAATATTACATCAATATCTATTTATATCACACCAATCAATTATTAAATTCAATTTTTTACTATTTAAAAATCCAAACCAAAAAAATCCAAACCCACAAATAAATACACCCTTGGATTTCATTTCCTAGCGAAATTTGAATTTAAATGACTAACTCATCACCTTTTCATTTGCGAGGCCAAAATATCTTCCTACAAAAACTCCCTGAAAGCAGTGACGGATCTACTAAGGAACTTGGAGGGTAGCTGAACCCCAAGCCCTCAAATTTTATTATTATTATTATTATTATTTCTTTCATTTCATTCAAATGTATTTTTTTGGATTTAGTAACCGATTAAAAAATAATCATATCTTATTGTTTAGTGTAAGTGTATAAGAGATTTTGATATTTTTGTTCTTTAAATTTATATAAGTGTGTGTATTCATCGATTTAAGTTTTTTATGTGCTGAAGTTATTTTATTCATTTGTTTGTTGGTTTTCATTATTACAATTTCAATACATAAGCATTGATCAAGTAAATGAAAAAGTATAAGATGAGCAATCGTGAAATGTTTTTGAGAAGAACCGTATATTCGGATTGAAGACGTTAGTATTAACAGTGTTTACTCAATGATCGTCGTTCAGTAGTGATGGTCGTAATTCAAGAAATCCTGTTTACGATCAACGCATAACAAACATAGAGTAGCAGCAACAGTTTTTGATAAAACAAAATATGAGCATCATAGAGCACCTGGAGAGGATTCAAGCTCTCGTGAACCTTCATGACCTGGCGGTGATCTAGTGCTCCCTTAGTCATTTTGATGTATGTGTGTCTAATATTTTGTTGTCATTTCACATAGTTTAGTTTGGTCGAGTAGTTTATTTGTTGTGTGTTATTGTAATGTAACTGGGTTAGACTTCTTTTACCTTGTATTATACGGTTTTTGTGCATATGTCAATATATATATATATATATATTTTGATAATATAGAAATCTGCAGCCATTATCTTTCAGGTGCATTTTAGATAAATTTTCAATCGAATCTAATAGTCTACAAATTAGGATTGACAAGACAAGTCATACTAGGAGAACCATGTGTGACAGACAAAACTTGAAAACGTCGAGGTTTTAACCTATAATCTTACGGTCACGAGTCTATCCCCACACCACCAGATCATCCCGTAGTTGACGCATATGTCAATATTTGGATAATTGTTGGAATGAGTTCCTATAATGTAAAATTGTCACGGTTTAGAACGAGTGTAGAAATTATAAATGACAAGAAATTTTGAGAAATTTTACTTAACTTTTTCTCTCACAACTTAAAAAAAAAAAAAAAAGAAAAAAGGATGATTTTCTAGAGAATTTTGCAAGGGAATCAATCCTTTGCAAAAATCCACTTATTAACTCATTTTGGAAATATCAACGTGAATGCAAGGAATAAAAATCTTGTCGGTAATGATAATGAAATATAAAACGTAAGTGTGTTTTATCATTTATGTAAAGATAGTATTTAACCAATTTTAAAATTGATATATCAAAATCTTTTTTTTACAATTTTCGTCTATTATATTTTAAAGTATTTATTTTTTATTTAAAAAAAAGTAATCATACACTAATACTAAAATAATTTTAATTTTAGTTTAAATTACAAACGTACCATGCATATAATTACCTTTATACATAAAGTTAAAGACAAAAATATCAAAATCTCTTGCATACTTCCACTAACCATCCGACTCTAAGTGTCTCATTTACTTTTTGTGTGTTAATATTTGAATATTAATTATTATATCAAAATGTAATACAAATTAAGAAAAAATTACAAAAATACTTCAATTAGTATTGTAATCGAAAATAGGACCTAGCGCTTGTAGTTTAACAATAATCGAACACATATGAATCAAAGAACATCAAATCTTTTATATATTCAGTTTACCCAAAGTTCCAACCGAATAGCAACATATACACACAATCTCAATCCAAACACTACCGACATCCACATAAACACACATCAGCGCGATTAACAACCTAATCGAAAGAAATCTCGAGATTCTAAGCCTAAATCATTGCGGAAAATCAATTCACACCACGAACAGTACATAAAGGCATAATCGAGAAATCAAACCAAAGAACAGCTTTAGGACAAGCTGTAATACAACCACGATGGATGAACTTCAAGTTCCGATGGCCAAACTCGCTGGATTGCCAAGAACAGGTCGATCGCGTTCGTCGGGGAAGTTAGGGCTCCAGAGAGTGAAATCGCGATATGAAGGAGTGAAAAATCAATCTGTTCAGCGAACCGAGGAAACCAATATATATTAAGACCCCTTGGTCCGGTTTGAGGGCGGTCCAGGACGGTTCAGGCCAAACGAACCCATCATCGAATTCATCACTCAATCGGGTCGAACTGCGGGCACAGGATCCGGGTTTCGATAGGCTGGGTCGGGTCAAAGTGTAATATGCACAAAACATCACAAATATCTTATAATTCTAATAGAAGGACATTTTTACAAAAGAAATTATAAAAATATAAAAATATTTTTAATATTAAATACAACGACGTAAAAATAAATATAACCCTTAGAGGTGGATATTTAAAATATTATTTTTTACTCTAATACACAACTCCAAAAGACCCTCTCATAAGGGACTAAGGAAGTATTATTATATATATATATATATATATATTTGGGGCTTTCTTTAGATAATCTTATTTGGGCTTTCTTGCAATGCCTTTAATTGGGTCACTTAAAGAATGAGATTATTTTAACTTGGGCTGTTAACGAGTTAATATTTTTTATAAATTATTTTTTGTAAGAATAATAGTTTTTGTGCTTTGATTCGATAGTGTTATTTGAATTTTAATTTAAAAAATTATTTTTGTATAAAATATTATATATATTTTTTTTTAAAAAAAATTTAATAAATTGTATAGTATAAAATTGGGTTTATTCTTTTGATATATATATATTTTTTATTTCAAAATTTTATCATTTAACTTTCACAACTCTTTTTGAAAATATATTAATTTATCACAAAACATTATATTTGAATCATCATTCAAATAAAAAATTAAACGCTAAAAACCTTCTACCAAACACACTACATATAGATTGGAGAGTGTAAAATAAATTTAGATGACCGATAAATATAAGCATAGAGGGTTTTTTTTTTTTTATTACTCCTTCCCTCTCATATCTATATATACATTTGTTTTTTTACGGAGTTTTAGAAATATTATTATTATATTGAGATAAAGTAGAAATAAAAATAAAAAGACTAAATTAACACTATTAGTATTGTATGATATAAAGATAATGATATTTTTGTAATATATTATAAATTTGAAGGATATTTGTAATGTTAAAGGAAATGGATATTTTATTATGAGTCGGATCAAAATGAAAAAATGGATAAATTGTTAAGGGTAGGAGTGAGTATTATTTTAATATACAATATGAAATTTGGTGATGAGTCATCAAATTAGGTAGCCACTTTTATAAGTCATTATTTGATTTTGGGACCCTGCGATCTTCTTCTTTTTATATATTATTATTGTTGTTTAATTATTTTTTATATTTTTATAAAATATTATATATGAATTATTGTTCCAAAAAAACAAATCAACAAACAACCAACTCTATTATTATTATTATTATTATTATTATTATTATTATTATGAAAGTTTACTCGTAATATTTATATCAAATTTTTATGCAATAATTTATAATGTAAAGATTATGTATATATAATCTATGGCATCGTACGCCTTATATTTATAATTTATTAGTATTAACTGATTAAATGTGTAATATAATTCATGTTCTATTAAATAACTTTTATGTTGTTTGATGAATTTTTCTATTTTTTTTTTTTCATTTTGTAAATAAACAAATTTTACTCTTCATTATAAAAATATATTATGATTTTTATAAAATATTACTTTCTTCAAATATTACTTAAATAAACAAAAATTCAAAATCATACACACCCAATATATTTTTAAAATACATAAATTTTCTGCCTATGAAATTGCCATAATATCCTTAAAAGAAATTAATAGTTAAAGCAAGTATATATTAGTGTATTATTATTAGTAGTAGTAGTAGGTGGCTGATAAAATTTGGAGACGTCTGGTTTGAACTCATGATCTTATAGTATAAGTCTATTTTTACACCACTAAACTACGGAATTCTTTTTTTTTTTTTTTTAAGTTTTGTTATTGTTTATCTGGCTCATTCATAAATAATTATTTCTAAAATAAAAAAAATGAATTTGAGTTTACTATTATTTCGATGCATAAGTTTGATTATCTTATATTATTAATTGACATGCAATAATTTTGGAACATACGTTATTAATTTATTTAGATGATTTATACCATAATATAAATATTTATCATTCTTTATGAATAAAATAAAATTTAAATTTCATTACCAAACAACAACAACAACAATCATAATAATAATAATAATAATAATAAATAAAAGGATTTCATAAATTAAAATTAAATGGATGTGTTGGGCTTTCTAAATCATGGTGGTTGAACTACACCAACCAAATTAAATTATTTTTTTTTTTCTTTTCTTTTTAAAAACTCCCTAAACTATTTGTGGTCATTCCTGTTTGCACATAATTAACTAACTCAAATCTTTTCTATTTGTACCATTCAATAAAGATTGCATGTTATACGTCTACATTGTCTTTTTTTAAAAAAAAAAAATAAAAAAAATAAAATAAAATAATAATAATAATACTCTCTCCGTCCCATAATAAATTATTTATTTATTTATTTTAGTTCGTCCCATAACAAAGTATCAATTTCTTTTTTTAGTAATTGTACTAGCTATCTACTTAACATTACAAATACCCTTACAACTTACAATATACTACACTTTAGTTATTTCTATTTTATTCCTACTATATCCCAATATAATATTAATATTTCTAAAATTCCGTGCAAAAAAACGGATACGTAATTATGGGACGGAGGGAGTAATAATTCTTCATATATATTATTTAAAAATAAATAAATATGCATATAGTAACAATTCATAATCAACTCATTTAATTTATAAGCAAGTTATTATCATATCGAAACTTGGCCAAATTTACAAGTACATTTAGATGGTTGTATACCTCCAATTACATTATATTAAAAATAGTATATTTTTAAAAATAAATGTTTGAAATGATATATATATATATATCAATTAATTATTAATCAAATATATAAAAATCTCGAAATTTTAAATATAAAAAATTTGATGAACATGGAAACGTACCAAAGAGCATCCCCTCTAACAATTCTTCCACCAAAGTTTCAACAATTTCAAGTTCGACTTCTTCCGTCGTCTCTTCGACTTGCTCGGAAAATTTTGTCCATCTCCGATGGCACTCGTTCTTCAACTCACCCTCGACGATCTTGTCGGTGATCTTGAGTTCTTGTTTCCATGATTCGATCTTCATCTTGCAAACTCGACCCCATACATGGCTACCCGTTCCGGAACAAATTATTTTCTCGTTGCTAGGCTCATCATATCGGTCGATGAGCCCAACACCCCGTTGTTTGTTGCACGACGCCCCATGATAGTCGGATACTCGAGTGCACACTTCCCATTCATCGCTGTGAGAATCATTATCCGGAAAGCTTTTCTCGGGCTCCCCCAAATCAAGCTCCGCGAGTTTTTCAAATCTTCGGAGCCTACGCAAAAGTTGTTGCTTCACTTCTGTACGAATTCAGTACATCGAAATTGAGATCATCAGTATATATATATAGTCCAAGATGGATTTTTACACATACACGCAAGTTCCTCGCAGGATGAACTATTCGACACAATGATTGGACAAAAGGAGTCGAGGACTAGGAGTGCCCAACAGTATACATAAGAGCATATATTAAATTGCCTAGACCGTTACCTATATTATTACTTTTTCAATTTTTACTATATTGAAACTTATACCTCTATTAATAATTACAGCTAATAAGCATATATTACTTTTTTTTTTTAAGAACTCATTATTTCTAATAATTATAATTAAATAATTATTACCCAAAATTTAAAATTTTGAATTTATCAATAATTTATCTATACAATATAACTTAAATATCACACATCTACATATTTTTCAATCATATTTTTTTATATATCCAATTTTAATATTTAAATTTTTTTTAAAAAATTATATTCAATTTCAACCAATTGATCAATGAAAATAATAATTTTTTCAACTAACTTTTTAACAAAATTATCGAAAACGAATAATTTTTGAACAATGCATTAATCCAACTTTATTGCAATATTTGAATTTTCTAAGTGCCAATAATCTCACAAATTTAAATCATTTTAATATTAAATAATAATAAAAATTATATGATATTGTCAAAGTTTATATAAATTAATATTTTTAAATTGAATAAAAATATAATATTATATAATAAATATTACTAGACAATTATTAAAATATATAAAACCAAATCATTATTATAAATTTTAAAAAGTTGAAAAGATAATAAGATAAAGGTGATATAATATAATTGGTTTTAACTGAAGTAATTTCAATATTGAAGGAGAGATAAAATAATAATAATACTCTCTCCGTCCCATTGAAAGGTTCTCATTTTCCGTTATCATTTCATAATTTAGTAATTGTATTACTTACCTAATATAATAAATACCCTTCCAACTTACAATATATTACACAAATGTCATTACTTTTATATTACACTATACTAATAGAGGTATTTTCGTCTTTTTTATTACAATCTAATATAATACTAATATTCAAAAATCTACGTTCAAAAAGCAAACGCCACTCTTTCATCGGACGGGAGAGTAATAAAATAAAGACACTGCAATAGATAATAAAATTGCCAAGAAAGAGAGATAATTAATTCTCTCATTTCCTAAAACAGGCAATTCATTTGATAAAGGTAAAAAATTGAGGTATTTGGATTAATCGATCAAAAATAAACGAGCAATAAGAAATTTTAACATGTGAAAATCCATAAAAAAAATTATTTTTTGTGATTTTTTTGTTTAAATAATAAATGAAATACGATGTTTTGTACAATCAAATATTAGTATAATTTTTTTGAAAAAAAAAAATAGTAAAAAATTAAATATTTGAATAAAAAATTAAATATGATATTTATAAGATTAAAATAATATAGTTTAATAAATATAAAAATTAAATAAATATAATTTCTAAGTATCGATTGTCTAATTTGTTTGTACCAAAAGACACCTAGTGGAGACTACCAACTCAATCAGAAAGAGATATTAATAAGTAACAACCCCACAAATTGATGAACTTGAAGACAAAGACATTAGCATCTTATCCCAAGATATTGTTGGCGATGTGCCGGTTTCGTCATAAACTCAATGAGGTATGCAAATGACCTGATTTTATGAAAAGAAATCAAGTTCGAAATCTTGTTCTAGACCTGCTAATTTTGAGTAAGAATAGCACAAAAGATCGATATGAGCATCTTGCAAGCAAACTATTGCATATGAAGAACAGCAACTAATTAGTTGGAAAGGACTGTGTCAGTGCAACTATGGATCGATCGAGCTTGAATTCAAGCATGAGTACTGTTGGATTGGTTAAAATGAATGTATGGAATTGATGGATTTGAGAAAGGAGAAAGGAGAATTGTTGATTGCTTACTTTGGACATTTGCGTAGCTGCTGCTGCTGCTGCTGCTGCTTCTGTGATTGTCGTCGTGTTCGTCGAAGATTGGATCCAATACTGAGACTGGACTGCGGTGTTCTTCGGCTTCGTTGTCAGAATTTGTTGGTTCCTGCAATTGAGAATGATGATACTCTGTCAATCGTGTTCAGGTGAAGGTTTTGTGAAAAACAATCGATCTGTGGATTAGAAGAATCAAATCATCAATGGAGGAATATAACAGAGATTGTGTTCTTTTCTGTAGCTGCAGGAAATTGCTGTTCAACAGAAATCTGAATCGTCGGGAACAGAACAGCGGTGACATTCTGATTCCGGCAGCGTGAAGGTCGTGTTAACTGAGTAATGGAAAATTTAGGAGATCGGAGAAGGAAGAGACGAACCTGTTTTTCGAGGCGGTGGGGAGAGGAGACCGGAGGAGAGCATAATTTCGGCGTACGGTCGCTGGAGGACGGAGTCGGCGATGATGAACACTGACCATTCATCGATTCGACCTCAAAGTTTCTAGAAGCTTCGAGAACCTTACTAGTCTCTCCTTTAACCGCACGCCGTTTCTGCTTCTGTTTATTATTCCCATCCTTCAGCTTCTTAAGAAAAGCTCCAAACCCTAGAATTCCAAATCGCACCTTCCCCTGCTGGTTCTGGATCCTCACGGCGGCGTTGGCGAGGAGTGCGGCGGTCGGAGGCGGAACGCGGAGGAACACAGGGGACTTACAGGGGATCATATCCGCCGGCGATTGGAAATCCACGTCCGGCGATTGATGGAAGGGGAAAAAACAGAAACTACTTCTCCTCCGTTTTCTGAGCTGCAAACCGGACGCCGGCGGCGAATGTTTACCGAACTGCGATTTCCGGCGTGCAATGTAGCTCTTCAGGTGGAAAGGCTCCTGCTCTTCATCCAGCAACTGGTGCAGCAACCGCTTGCCGGCCATTACTGCGAAGAACAAAGTTTCTCGGTTGCGGAACCGCTGTAAAGGAAGCGATTCGATAGCGAAATTACGAAGATTACGAAGGAAGATGGAAACCGGAGAAGTTGTGAGAGTGGGGGAAGGTTGAAGATGGAGGGGAGCTGTTAATGGCGGAAGGGCCACAGGAGAGAGAAAGGAGGACTTGGAATTTTGAACTATATATATAGATATGGACTTCAGAACCGGAAGATTTAGACCGTTGATCTTATTAGTTATGGAATATGGACGGTGTAGATATTCAGGTGTTGAAATCCAGGATCTTTGTATGTTTTGTATTCCTACCGATTCAAAAATCCGGTGGAGTTGACAGGCGCGGGGCAATCCGGTAATTATATGGTCTGAATGACTTTGGACAATTTTGATTTAATATTTTTTTAAAAAAATTATTAGCACTATTTAGGCTGTTATAAATCATTGTTGTAATTTTGATTTGAAATTCATGCTTAAAATTTTAATTAAAATAATATTTTATTAATTTGTTTGATTCTAATTTGAATTTTAAATTATCATTTCAGTAAAAATTTAAATTATTATTTCCTCCGTTTCAAAGACAATTTATCTATTTTTTCATTTTGCTCCGTCTTATAGCAGAGTAATAATTTTTTTAGTAACTATAATATCTATTTAACATTACAAATACCCTTTCAATTTACAATATATTACACAAATGTCATTGTTTTTATATCATACAATACAAATAAGGTTAATTTAGTCTTTTTAACTTTATTTCTACTTTATCCCAATATAATACTAATATTTTTAAAACTCCGTGCAAAAAGTAAATTGATATATAGATATGGGCCGAGGGAGTATAATTTATTATACTTTATTTTTTAAACACAAACTAATACACCATCTATTTTTCAATAATTTTAAAAACAAAATGTACAATTGTATATAGAGTGTTGGAACTGGTCAGGAATTTAACCTTTAGTCCAGGATCTATCGTGTTTGTAATAATTGAGATAAGAATAAAGCAAATTAGATCTAACCTTATTCCTCCCTCAGCATAGTCGGATTCAGATCTGCAAATAATGAAGGGTTTTGTGTTTTTCAAGCTTATGGTGCAATCCCTCGTGAGAAAACCGCTAGGATTTATGCCGTTACTCTCACGATGAGATATGGAACGTAATGGATATTGAGTCTAGACCTGGGATCACAACCTTATTTATATCCCTTTGTATTAATTGGCATCATCTCTCAATTAATAAGTTATCGGGTTTATGTACATTGAAGGCTTGCACTTACTAAACACATTGAAACCCAATAAATTAATAGATCATTTAATATAGCCCAAATAGTTACACTTAACCCACAATTGGATTTTTAATCAATAATTTTAAAAACAAAATGTACAATTGTATATAGAGTTCTATAAAGATATTTTTTTTATTTAAGAGATTTTTTTTATTTATTTATATGAAATATAAGAAATTGAGTGGATAATATAAAAATAATAAATATATATTGTATATTAGTTCTTTTAAAAAAAAAATATGAATTTTTTCACAAAACAAACAAACGATATATTGGTTGACATTTTATAAAATTTACTCTATCAAAAATTTATTCAACTATGGTTCTATAAAATTGGTTTGTATGGTAAATGTTTGATTTAAATTTTAGTTTAACTAATATATTGGTTGACATTTTATAAGGAAAAAAAAAAAAAAAAATCTATATATTTTTGGAATTATATGTGAATTGTATATTAAAAAAAAAGTTTCTTTAGTTGTATCTAGGATTGTTTTAGAATAATTGAAAATAAAATGAATTAAAATAATATATATATATATATATATATATATATAGTCATGAAATTAAACATATTTTAAAGTAGGGTTATTCACTACCATATTAATATTCTATAGAGTATCATTCAATACGTTTTTATTCAATTATATATAAATAAAAAAAGCATACAATTACTTATTGCATTATTTATGATGTATATATAATCAAACTTAATGAAAAAAATATTAATAAAATTGCATTTATAAACAGATAGAAAAAAACTATATATATATATATATATGTGTGGATAGAAAAATATATTATTTAAGAATACAAAATTAATTTTAAACTAAATTTAGCATAGGACTCTCGTCCAACGTACCATGTCCACGTTGTCATTTTTGTCCATCCCACGTATCATATCATTTTTCTTTTTTTGAAAATGATTACACACTTAACTTTTTAATTTTTTTTTAATTTTAATTAAACTAATTAGTTTATCTTTATTTTAATTTATAATTATTCATATTATCGAATAATTATTTTCACTAATACATTCTTAATTATCTACTAATTACACCCCTCCTAAAATACCGTGTCTACAACTGAGCAGATACGGTCGAAGAAGTATTATTTTTTAATTTATTACAAAATCTCAGTGACCATTTGGTACAGAGGGGAGTATATTGAACTAAAGGAGCAATTCATTAGTCAGCTATAGCCTGGTCATGAATCCACATCAACAATATATAAATATATAAAAATTCTCACTTTTATTTATATAAACAAAACTATATTTGAAAAAAAAATTAAAAAAAAAAAAGGTTAGAAGATAAAATTAAAAATAAAAATGAATCTCTGACCTGATTGCAGTCATCAAATATGGTTTTATTTTACCAAACAGAGCATAGGTAAGAGACAGAAACTTCAGCTTCATCTTCAACTTGAGCGCTTACAATCTCTCCTTCACCACTGTCCTATCAACTCTTTCACTGTTCCAGGCCACAACTAACGTCTCTTCGTGCAACCAACTTCCCAGCAGATCGAAAGACCTCTTCCGATGCTCACATCTCGCGATCTTGACGACGCTTAGAAAGTATCTGTTGGAAAACTGAAGTACGTCGATTTTGTCAGAGGATGCAGTTTTAGATCTATATATGGTCAAAATGATTAAATAACTATCAAAGCAAGGGGAGGTCCCGTTGCGCGGGTGAATTTTCACTTAAGTAATGTGCCGTATCAATAAGAACAACGAAGTGAGAACAGATCATGCTAATTGACCATAATTATATAAACATAACAGAAATTCTGTATCTAAAGAACTTACGGATGGAATCTCATAGTCACCGTGCTCTGCATCGCATTCATCAAGTGAGATTCTTCGAAGCATCGGCAGCTGCAATCATTGTAGAAGTGGAGCATGTTTCAATGTTGTGTTATATTTACTTATGTTATGAATTGCAGAAAGGCGTACCATAGAAGCAGATTGAACGATGAAGTTTCTCGAGATGCCATGGCCCTACAAACACAATGCAGCAATATTATTATTCAAATTTTTTTTTTCTTTAAAAAATATCAAATCAAACAATTATATTTTTTATAATATACTAAAAATTTATGTTACATTCAAAATATCACATCAATATTTATTTATATCACACCAAATAACTATTCAAAATCAATTTTTTACTATTCATAAATCCAAACCCACAAACAAACACACCCTTAATTCCTTTAATGATTTTGTGATATATAGACAATGGTCTTTGTATATCGAGCAATACTTCCTGTTGCATTCATGTATTAGACATTACATGAAGTATTGAAACGAGCGACCTTATTGCAAGCATCGAACCACAACAACCCATCAGCCAACATAAAGTAAATACACACAATGCGGATGGAAAGTAAACTTTATCGATGAACACCATAACAAGCATGGTTCGATCAACTCTAAAAACAAGGTGATTGCTTTCAAAGACAAGAGGTTATTGTAAGAGAAAGGGGAGGGAGGCACTAACCGAGTGACGCAGTGTAAGATCTTCAAGTGCGTGACATTCCAACAGAAAGCTGACACCGCCAGTGGTTGTTTGGCCGCATTCCTGTCATGGAAATGTCAACATCCCAAGCCTATGAATCAACTGAGAATATTGAAAATGCTTTATAGGTATAAGACAGTTATTTTTTACTTTCCTAAGGGTCTCACAACACAATACTACTAAACCTGGAATGTTTTAGATATTGGATATTGTTCAATGTTTGTCGATAAAATGAGCCGAGGTCAACCAGTTAAGGTGAGTTTTTGTCCATACTTTATGACTAGTTAATTTGGTATTAAATAGTTTCTACATGTCAACTAGTTATTTAAAAATTTGGAGAATTAAAAGCAAATCGTATAGAAAATGGCAGCAACAAACCTCAAGACGAAGACATGTTAACCCCGGCCAACCACTTGAAATTATAGCTTGTGCTTCTGAGAAAATGTACACACAAGGGGTTCAGTCTCAAACATTTGGTGGATTCAAGGTAAATCCGAATTCTTCTAGATACTTACCAGAGTCTAGCAATGTGCATCCAATTAATGAGAGTTCTACCAAATTGAGACAATTCCCGGCCAGAGTAGCCAACTCTTCATTAGTCATCCATGGTGCTACTCTTTCGAGTTTCAATATCCTTAAAGTTGGCATCCTCAACTTGAAGCTTAATGAGGATATGTCCCCAAGGCAATAGCACAGAGCAAGATTTCGCAAATGTGGCAAGGAACTTAGAATGCTCGTAAGAGTAGAATCAGATATAACCTGTTGACATAAGTAAAGATGTTACATGAGGGCACTTATTACAAAGAAACCACAAGCATAATAGAGAAACAAACATACAAATATGACTAGATGCCGTCTGAATGTGTTCTTGAGATAAAGCAAATGTTCGAAATAACCATTTGTGATTGAAGTAAATTAAGCAGAAATGAGACAATCTTAGTGAAAATATCCTCTTGCTACTCAGTAGTGTTAAAATCATCCAAAATTAGCCACTGATGAATAATGGAAATAAAATCAACGGGACAAAATAACAGAGCAGCATCACCTGAAAATAAAGAACCAAAGTCTCGAGCATTTGACAACAAGAGGGTAACAGCTTCAATCCATCCTCTCCTAATGATCCACCTACTCCAACAACTAAGGTTCTCAGCGTTCTGAGTGCGGGTTCGAGGGCTCTGAGAGAGAAATAAGTGATTCCCCAACCAAGTTCAATTTCCTCCAATTTGCAGGACCTGCCTAGGACAGAGTACCATTCTTCAATAGTATCAGATAACATGCAGGTTTTTGTTTCATGAGCATCAACTTCCTGTGGCAATAGATGTCTGCAGCCTCTGGCTTTAAGAGATTTTAGGTGAGGATTTCTACAGATAATATGAGATAAAGCAGCACCAGAAACCTGAATATTTGGAACCACAACATTTCAGTGCGCCAGTGTTATTCTCAGGCTTGGTAAACCAAATATATATATATAGTCAATATTATGAATACTATGAAACACTTACATCAAATAATACGAGCAATGTGCAGAAATTTTTCTTATAAGAAAAAGGTGTGAGGTTTTAAGGCATAATACACACCTCAGTGTCAGAAATATCAAGAACCTCCAAGGACGTCCCAGAAAACATATAAAGAGCATCGTCAACATATCGAATATCTCTGACGCAAAAACTTATTAATTGGCACACTCCAGGCATAAGCACTGACAGGTTTTTTCCATTTACACCTTGCAAGAGAGAAGTTGGACTAGTGCTGAGAAATTTTTAATACATCATTGATTTAAAGTAAGTATATGTGCATCATAATATTAACAGGATGAACTCATACTGTAGCACAACAATTCGAACAGTTTTCATCTAATAGAGAAGATATATTGGAAGGACGTAGCATATGCGTGTTGAATTAAATTAAGATAGTCGAAAGGAAGATGCAAACAAAGTACCATGGCAACCACCAACATGCAGGGTTTGAAGTTGGTTTCTTGGTGATAGACTTCGCTGTGTCTCACTTGGAATACCCGAAAGCACTTCAATAGAACTGTTCCCAAATGACGTATGGCACGCCAAAACTGAATGTAACATTTTGCATTTTAGGATCATAGTTGATATAGCATTGTCCGTGACAGATGTACACCCTCTGATATCAATATAACTCAGGGAAGCGCAGGAATCAGCGATCCTAAGAAGTTCAGAATCTACAATACATTGAAATGCCAATTTCATGTTGAGAAGTTTATCAAGTAAATAAACACACACATAATAAGAGTACAACATAAGTACCAACCACATTATTTGTTGTATATCTTCAATCATTTAATTTTCAACAATATCAGTCTACGAAGGATAACAACATTAACTTAGGCACCGGCTATCAAAATTATCAAGCCAGCTATGTATGACACACATCTAGAGAAATGCTCCGTGCTATCCTGCTAGAAATTTGAAACAGGAACCACCAAGATTGAAAAGGCAAAGGACTTCTAATAATTCTCCTATAATCACTCACTCTATCCAATTTGATAGTTTTCTTACACGGGAAATTTTTTTACTAATGTTGAAAAAGCAAGAAAAAGAAGTTAAAAGAGGCAATAGTGATTTATCACGTCTTAGCTTTAGTGAAAAAAAAATTATAATAATAAAAAATGAAAAATAAAAACTGAAAACTGGGTTCTCACGTTCAGAGAAAATAGTGATTCATTAACACATGTAGCCTGGAAAGGTAGCTGATGGTGGGTGCGATACTGTGATAAAAAGAGGAACATACCCCTGATGTCAGTTCTCCCTGCCAAAATGAGTTTTGTGACATTTGACTCCACTGGCATGGATACCCATCGCAGTGGAATAGTAAACAGGAAAATAGAGGTGCTGTCAGATGATGGTATTGATCTTTGTTGTTGTCTCGGAACTGATGAAGAAGATAAGACAGATACTTTTCCAGGTATAACAGGGCTAATATCCAGGGTCAAGTCAACAATGTTCAGTAGAGGGAATTTCTCAAGCATTTGGCACAACATTTTGGTCATGAAGTTTAAGGAAAAGGCTGCCCTTAATGTACGTAATAATGGAAAGGACTTTCTGAGAATATAAATTACTGACTCTAGTGAGAGAGACGGGCAGTTTGAAATATCCAACTCCTCCACTGCTTCAAATGTCAAACCTAGATGGAGTGCCTTTGAGATCATACATTGGTCCAACACACTACTCTCATAGCTAGAGAAATGCCGATTAATAATCTTCGTTTTCAGCTTCGGTTCAGGCAGTGACGAAAGCAAAGAAATGAGGAATACCAAGGGGGTCATCTGTGGGCAGCCGGAGATGTCCACTTTCTGTGCAAATGAGAGATATTTAGTAAAGGCTGCACAAAATCTGAAACTGAATATGTGTGGTTGTGTATCTATAAAGATCATTTTTCAAGAAGTGAGATCAATTTCAATTAAACTAATACAAAGTTGGAATTCATGAATATAAATTGCTAAGAGACTTACTTACATTCGAATTAATGTTTGCTTCATTGAACAAGTCAATACATTCAACACGACATCATCTTTAAAGTTTTAGAAACACGAGAACATAAATTGATTGCAGAGTTTAGAAAGAAAAAGTGCCAAGCAGAGCAAATGGGGATTGTAACCTGTAAAGGCGATGACAAAAATAAAATAATAAAATAATGCATATTTTCATATGATCATATCACTGCTTATACCACCATCAAATGTTAGAAAAAGATAGTGCAAGTTCATAATATGCTATAAAAATGTTTTTTTAAAACATCATCCACCATCGACAACAACAATATAAGACACCCATACAGTCACCATGAACTAAGTAAATTGTTCTGGTGAATTAAACAATGACATGCAATGAGATGGTAAGTTGTGAACTCACGGTGTTGAACGTTGGAAATAATTTGTAATTTAAGAAAAAAAAAATCAATTCTTTATTTTAATTAAAGGGGGTTAACTTTCCATAACAGAAAAAGCGAAATACGGAGATAGCATATTTGGTTTGGTTCATAGTGCTTATCAAATCCTTCAGCAAAGAAGCATTTTATGTTGATGGAAGATATGAGAAAAGAGGAGATTTAATTAACTCAATTTTACATTTGGTCTGTGTAAGAGTATAATCCTCCGCTCCCTAACAAGCACTTTTCACCCCAAGTAGCACTGATTATGCCAACTAGTTTAATATTATCAGATCGATCAAATGATAACAGAAAATAAAAATTAAAAACAAATCCAATAGAAAAGAAAAATGCCAAAGAAACTAGTCTTAACATTTTCTTGAAAAGAGTATGCCAGATAGGAGTTGAAAAGTTAGAAACCTGTGTAAATTTTGTAAACCGGTTTTCAAGCTGACCCAAATCATCTTGTCTTAAGATGGCTGACGAACTTGTACCAGGAACTCTAGCTAGACTCAGAATGTTCTCAGTTGCTTTGACACTTAATGTTGATAATAAAGGGCACGAGTGTTTTCCTATAACAAAATAGTACTGATATAATACTGAGGGATTATATATAGTTTTTTATATATTAAAGCTTTTAATCTTCTTACGCAAGAAAGCATACCAGCAGCAAACCACAAAGGCAAAAGGCTTGTACGGATCTGCAAAACATGAATATGAAGCAAGTGTATAAAGATGAACTGATTCGCAGTCAAAGATGAACAGGTTTGCAGTCAAAGATGAAAGAAGTAATAAGCTTCTACCAGACTACCATTTATCACCCATTTCCTCTCTATGCAAAATTCTGAATTACTGATGAACGGTACTATCGGTTTATATAAATTAGTTTAAAAAGAAAATGAGCATGTGATAATTTGTTCCGACCAGAAAAAAGGGACCTTCCATGTAATATGATTTTGCAACAATATAGGCAGTAGCTTACACATCATATTCAGCTAAACTCCATGGACGGGGAGAGCAATCCTTAAGTGCTATTGCATTTTGATTTTGATTAACTAATTACAGGTGACCATCCCAACTCCAACTTCTCAAAGTACCAAAAACGTAATAATAAATACAGCAATCAGTTATTGGTGATAACTAAGGCACAAATAATATTAGAAATATTTGCACTATTATGATGTTCAAATACCCATACCAAATTGTTAAACATTTTGCCTGTGTACTTCTGTGGATTTTACTTATAGGCAAAAATATTATTGAAAATCGAGATGCGTAAATCAAAATCAGACAACAGACCTAATTAAGAACAGATTCGAGTTTCGCGTTGCACGCGATCTCCTAGAAGCAAATTCGGCCCGCCACCGGTTGCTTCCCAGGATAAAACGAATCAATTAATGATTCATGATCCCTCCACGAACCGATAACGTAAGTAAGAAGATTAAATTAAGGTGCCAGAAAAGTAACAACCACCCCCCACTATTTAACACACATTGTATTATGTTGCAACAACTTTTTTCTATCCGAGTAATTTGAATTTCAACGGTCAAAATAAATTAATCAGATAAAATACAAAATTTGAATTAATTTTATCGCAATTGAGCCTGGCCCATGAGCCCGCGGCTCCAAGGCCCAATCTTGACTATATATATATCCAATGGCTCATGCCAATGCTAAGCCCATTCACAATTGAGCTCACTCCAACAAATTAATTCTTTTAATTATAAATGGGAGCACATTATATTTATGGAGGGTGGAGTCGTTTTTGTTTTTCCAATGTATATAGAACTTTCACATTCTTCTTCTTCATCTTTCATCTTCACACACCAACAATCCCCCACATAAAAGAGGAAAGGACGATGACTTGTCAAAGAAATAAATTATGTATAAGATAAGTAGGTTTTTTTTTAAACTTTCCTTTGTACAACATATAGTCTTTTACCAACTGTCCAGTAGACTCTTTATCCTTAAACTTTACAGTTTCCTAGTATTTGAGCTACATATTGATACAAAATTCACGTTCTTAGTTCGGTTCTCATATTTTGGTCCGTTTTGGCCATGGAACCCGACCTAGTTCTGTTAGAGTTTCTAAAGAACTGAGCCTTAACAGATTTCCTTTGAAACGGCTCCACTTCTCTCTCACATAGATGATCTCTCTAAGTTTTCGAATGATACAACACTTATTTAGTGATCATTAAAGCAATTCTTTGTTATCCTTCTTGTTCTGTTATCGTTCATTGACAGGAATTGGTTAAGGCTTTTAGCACCCACAGTGACACACATAAGTCTTATAAGTAGGTTGTCCCGTTGACCTTAGTTCTTGGAATCTCCAATATTTCTAGGTTGGGTTTTCCTTTATAAGATTTATCTTGGGATCTCCAATATTTCTAGGTTGGGTTTTCCTTTATAAAAAGATTTATATTACGACAGGCTTAACCCCCACTCTTGTAGTCAATTTGTACACTGCATCACGATTTAACCTTTTGGTTAGCGGATCCGCTAGGTTATCTTTTGACGCAACATGGTTTATCGAAATAACCTTAGTTGTGATTAGTTGCCTTATGGAATTATGTCGACGGCGAATGTCACAACTCTTGTACATTGTACTCTCTGCTCTGCGAATAGCAAATTTACTATCGCACTAAAAGGTAATGGCAGAGACAGGTTTGTCCCACTCTGGAATCTCCTCAAGAAAGTGGCGAATCCATTCCGCCTCTTCTCCAACTTTATCTAATGCAATAAACTCAAATTCCATTGTGGATTTGACAATAATTGTTTGTTTTGAGGATTTTCAAGAGAATTGTTGCACCCGTTAGTGTAAACACATATCCACTAGTTGATCTCGAATTGAGAGTATCAGATATCCACTTTGCGTCTGAGTAACCTTCTACTACAGCTGGATGTCAACTTTAGTGCAGCCCGTAATCTCGAGTGTAACGTAAGTACTTAAGTACGCGAACTATGACTTTCTAATGCTCGCGACTAGGATTACTCGTATACGTACTCAGCTTGCTTATAGCATAAGCTATATTGGGTCTAGTACAACTCATCAAGTACATCAAGCTTCCAATTATCCGAGCGTATTCAATTTGGAATATACACTCTCTCCACGACTCTTGGATAAATGGATCCAGTGGAATTCTCGCTATTCTTGTATCATCCTTACTGAATTTTTCGAGAATTTTGTGTACATAATGAGTTTGACTCAAAATTTCTGAAACCACTTTTCATCATGGTATGATCAAATTTCTCATGCCATTTCTTTGGAGCTTGTTTAAGTCGATACAGTGACTTCACAAGTCTACAGACTTCCTTTTCCGTTCCTGGAATTGCAAAGCCTTCCGGTTGTTCCATTGAGATCATCAAGATCTCTATTTCAAATTGTCATTTTCACATCCATTTGATGTACCTCAAGATTTCGCAAAGCAGCTAACGCAAGGATCATGGATGTTATTCTCGTGACAGGAGAATATGTGTCAAGGTAATATAGGCCTTCTCATTGTCTGTAACCTTTGATTACAAGTCTAGCCTTATATTTGTCTATTGTACCGTCTGGTTTTAATTTTCTCTTGAATATCCACTTTCATCCAAGAGGTTTCGAACCATATGAGAGATCTACAAGTTCCCAAGTGTGATTTTGAATAATATAATCAATTTCACAAGAGGTTTCAGCAGACCTCATAGCCTCAGCATATGTTTGAAGCTCGTTTTCAAGGAGATAAGTAAAATATTCATTTCCAAACGACTTTTCAACTCATGTTGAACTCAGGTTCCTGACCGGGTTCAGATTCAAATTCATACATTTCCATTCGATCTTGGTTCACAGTTTGGTGTTCTCGGTTGGCCGAACTAGGTTCTGCGCTTGCCTTTGCAGGGAATACATTTTCAAAGAATGATGCATTCTTTGGTTCCATTATCGTATTCTTTGGGATATCCTAAATTTCGAATCGAATACCAAGAATCGGTAGGCAGTATTGTTATGTGCATATCCTATGAAAATGCAGTCCACTGTCTTGGGACCAATTCTCACACGTTTGGGAGGTGGCACCACTACCTTAGCTAGACACCCCTACACTCGAAGGTGTTTCTATAATAGTTTTCGACCTTTCCAAAGCTCATAAGGGGTCTTCTCCATCTTTTTCCGAGGTATTAAGTTAAGCAAATAATTACTGATTAAAATTGCCTCCCCCACATAGTTTAGGGTAGTCCACAACTTAACAACATCGCATTTATCATTTCTTTTAATATGCGATTTTTGCGTTCAGTAACGCCGTTTGATTGAGGTGAGTAAGGTGGAGTTACTTCGTGAATTATTCCATTTTGTGCACAAAAATCACCAATCGGAGTTTCATATTCTCCACCTCTCACTTCGAATTCGTTTAATCCGTTTCTTAAGTTGGTTTTCCACTTCATTTTTGTACAAAACGAATTTACTTAATGTCTCGACTTTGCTCTTAAGCAAGTAAACATAACAGTATTTTCTACAATCGTCAATAAATCTAATAAAATATTTATTACCACCACGCGGTTGTACAATTTTCAAATCGCATACATCACTGTGAATCAACTCGAGTGGTTCAGTTTCACGATGAATAGTTTGGAAAGACGATCGAGTTTGTTTTGCTTCAACACAAATTTCACATTTATGTTTATTTAATTCGAATTTTGGAATGTAGTTCAGGTTAATTAATCGACGAATTGATTCATAATTAACATGACCCAATTGACTATGCCAATGCTAGGCCCATTCACAATTGAGCCCAATCCAACAAATTAATTCTTTTAATCATAAATGGGAGCACATTATATTACTCAATGGGATAGACCCTTGACATTCTTTTCTTTCTTCCTCTTTCACCTTCATACACCAACATTTACCATAGATTTTTACTATTCAAATTCTTTTTTCCCTCCTAAAATATCACATCAAACAATTACTTTTCTTTTTTTATATTATACTACAAATTTATTTTACATTCAAAACATCACATCAACCTCTGTTTATATCACATCAAACAATTGTTCAAATTCAACTTTTTACTATTTAAAAATCCAAACCAAAAAACTGAAACCCAAAAACAAACACACCCTTTGAGTTTAAAATCATATTAGCACATCCAAACGAAACACCATGGTTGAAAAATAGCATAAAGTTATCTTAAGAATAGCCTCCATAAATGAAGAATAACGAATATACCTAAGTAATTGAAGCTCTGTTCAACCAATTTTCTTTATGTAAATTGAAACAGTTGCAAGCTAAACAAGTACCCATGCCCACACATACCTTGTCACATAGATAGTGTCTACTCACTCCCTCCGGTTTTGCAGTATTTGTGGTTATCCAAGACAGAATTGCATCACATAACTGCTTCTCACTGAATGAATCAAGAATGGTATCAGAATGATTGTTCACCCTAATAACAACAAAAGACTAAACCATTAACCTTTCTACAGTCAAGTCAGGATGCTCGATACAGGCGCAGAGTAGCTTTTCCGGTACATCTTTGAATGAGTTTGAACGCAATGCCCACATCTGGAAAAAAAATAATAAACGCCACAACCATAAGTATAACCTAAACTCATTCCAACATCCATGATCAAGAAACCATAGCTGTAGTTATGTCGAAGGGGAACACCAAAACATGGATGAAATACTTACAAAGTTCTTCGCCAGATAACCTGTGCAAAGCTTTAAGATAAATTCAGTTGCTGCAATGATCCAGTTCCATAATCGTTGATCAAAACAAAAATAAGCTCATATTTTCTAATATAAATTAGAAAGCTTTAGACTTGGCCAATTAGACAGAACTGAAAAACTTACAAGAATCCACACCATACTTCCATATACAAACTAAGTCATTGCCGAACCCCAGCTCCTGATGCTCCCCTTGGGATGAAGTCACTTTGACCAACCAATCTTGACATTTCAAGAGAAGCGAATCGACCCCGAAAAATAAAGCTGCCTAGTATAAAATGGAACATTCCTCAGAAAATCCCCCATGCTATGAAATGAAGGGGACATTATATGTATCTATCAACTGAATCGACAAAATCTGCAGAGGTTCAAACAGAACAAAACTTCACCTCATTCAAAGGAATATAACTGTCTACGGTGATCTCAATTTCGAGCCCAAATATTACCCTTAAAACAGTCACGAATGATTCCACTTCCCATTGTATCGATACAGAACTGTTCCGAGCTTCACTGAAACAATACAAAACCAATTCAATCAAACGATGCGATAGCCGATAGATATCTACTTACAGACAAGAACTTAAAATCATGAAACGAATCGTTTACCTGAAGCTGCCACCGAGAAGTCCCCGAAAATAGGAAGACTGTTCGACAAGCCTGCGAATTCACACAGCCGCGTGGAATTTCTTCAATGAAAAAAAAAAAAACAAAAAACAAAAAACAAAACAAAACAAAAACAAACTAGCGAACTGAACCCTAATTAGGTTAACCATCAAAATTTGAGAAATGGAATTGCCTTTGGGGATCGACTTCGACTTTGAGTGCGCTCCGAGAAATCAGTGACGGCAAGTCCCATGTACCGATCTCGGCCGTAGAAACCGCAATCACATTGGAGTCGCGGGGCTCTTGGTTCAATCCCGAAGCGTTAGAGTAGGACTGGCTACATATTACTAGAGTCACGAGATGGTCAGAATCTCTGTTGTGTGGTATCGACGCCATTGGCGACGCTGTGTGGGGAATGACGGAGGAAGACGAAGAAATCTTCGAGATTGCTTGGGTGGTGTTTAGGGATGTCAAATCGGACCTATCGTGTCGACCCGACCCGACCTGACAGTTATGGGCTAGTCAGACACGGCCCGATTTTAATCCGGCGTGAGAACGGTCCTGCTTTTTAAATTGCACAGAGCTGGCCGTTTGTTCTATTTTAATTTTGTTTTAAAATTTTTAATTTTGTTTTTTCGGGTAACAAATTAAATTAGGTTAATATATTTATAAAATTATTTTAAAATTTATATTTTTTCGTCCTACGAAATTGATCTATTTTTCTATTTTTAATTATTATATCAAATTAGTTCACTTTTTTTAATAGTATTATTTTCGTCATTCAAATATATTATTACTTTTTTCTTAATTGTCATTTAATTTTATTTTTTTTAATAACAATAAAAATCACCTTTTTCACATCATCTAAAAAAAATTTTATTTTTTTTTACTTTTTTTTTTTGTAAAAATTTATAATTTTACATAATTTTTAAAAATTTATGTCCGATCACATCAGCACTCAATTAAACAACAAATGAAGTAATAATTAACAATATAAACTAAATAAAAATATTAATTAATCTACCTACTTTTACCAAATGAATTGCTCACCGGTAACCATATTAATCTATTTTTATTTTTTAGCAGTCTTAGTCCATTTTTAATACTAATAATAATTAAAACTAAAAATTTAATTATAATAAATTAAATTATTAATATTTTTAAATTTATTATATGTTTAATTGTAAATTTGAAAGTTGGATTAAAATTTTGAATAATAAAAATCAAAATTATCAATAGATATTTTTGTAATATTTAGAATCTTACATTAGTTTTCGAACATAGTATAAAAAAATTTAATGTTTGACTTGGTATTATATGATTGGATAATCGGTTTAAAGTGAAATTTGATTGTAATTTTGGTATACTAAATTATTAATATGGTATTGGAATGGTAAAATATTAAATTAAAATTTTTCTACGGTATACCATCTGCAATATAAAATTTAATATAGTCCCGTAAACTATAGTTTAAACCCGACGCTTCCGTCACCTGTCAGTTTATAAACTACTTCATTTTATCCCGGATATTTTATCCGTTTTACCGTAGACACGAGAATTTAGGAATTGTATAGTTAGTAAATAATTAAAAATGTATTAGTAAAAACAATTATCGTACAATAAAAATAATTTTAGATTAAGATAACTGATTATAATAATTAAAATTAAAAGAAATATAAATTAATTTTTTTAAAATAAGATTAAAGTGTATAATTCTTTTTTAAAAAATAAAGTTACAAAATAAGTGGTACCTACAGAAATGAAAATGTGGACATGAGAGGTGGGACGGAGGAAGTATATA
Organism: Andrographis paniculata; assembly: GCF_009805555.1. Taxonomy (NCBI): domain Eukaryota; kingdom Viridiplantae; phylum Streptophyta; class Magnoliopsida; order Lamiales; family Acanthaceae; genus Andrographis; species Andrographis paniculata. The sequence goes on from NW_026137605.1 coordinate 1,165,898, forward strand.
ATAAATTTTAGTATAATATAATAAATTAAAAATAAATATTTGATTTAATATTTTTGGGAAAAAAAATTAAGAATAGTAAAACTATGTTAAAAAACTTACAAGTAAACACACCCAATTGTATTTTTTAGATAATATTAATATTAAAATATCTTTAGAAAAAAGTGTTAGATTGTTTGATATAATATTTTAAATAAGTAAATTAGTAAATAATTAAATATGGATTTATATTTTATTTCTTTTAAAAATAACAAATAAATTTAAAAAAAATGTTAAGCTGCTTTTAATGTTTAAAATTTTTTGTGTTTTTATTGTTAGTTATTTAGAATTGTTAAAATAAAATTAAAATATTTAATTTTATTATTTTGTAAATATTTTTTGTAAGAGAAAAATAATATGTTCGATTAATTTAGCTCAATTCTTTTATATATTTTTTTAAAAAAGGAAAAGATTAAATTTTACAGAGATAATATCATTAGAAACTGTGATTAGTATTTTGTAAGAGTGAATAAATTCATAAGCTCTTCCTATCACATTTATTACTATATATAACTAAATTCAATTTATGTTTTAATTTTTGTATTTATTTTTCGAAGAATGTTATGTAAGATATTATTCAAATTAAAAATTTTATGGTCACACTTATTATTTAATTATGTTTGAATTATTAAAACTAGTTTAACATTTTTTTTTGTTACATATTACAGTTCTACAATTAATACAACAAATGTTTTTTCGAAATTAATTTAAAAATATAAAATATTTATTATAAAAAAGCAAAAAATAAATTATTTTAATTTTTATTAAAATAAAAACGTATTATAAATATTATATAAAATAATCAAATTAATTAACTATCTAAATACAAGTTTTCTTAAACTCGTGTCCAGAAGAGATAAGATTTCAAATTTAAATGCAATAAATATTGTCACATATAAATCTTAAACTAAAATTTTAATCTCATAAAAAAAAAATTATATATTATATTTATATTTTGAATTATACAGTTACAATAAATCTATTTTTTAAAAAATATCTTACTTTTTTTTTCACAAAAAAATCTTATTTTACTGTCACATTATTATTTTTACAATACTTTTAACTATATATATTATAATTTAAATATTATTAATTTTTAAATTATGGAAAAAAATAAATATATATTTTTTAAACGGATAGAAATAATATATATATATTTTAATTAAAAGTCATATAAATTTCTCTTTGTACATTTGTTGTGTTTTGTTTTGAGAAAAAAAAAGAATTATATAAATAATAGAGAATTGTATAAATAGTATTTTTATATTTTGATTTGAAAAAAAAAATTATATAAATAATAGAGAATTGTATAAATAGTATAAAAATAATAAATATATATTCTATTATTATTATTATTATTTTCCTAAACAATAATGTGTTAAAGAAAAATTTTAATAAGTTATAAAACTTTTTAGAAAGGAAGCAAACACCAAAAAAAAAAAAAACTTCCTCCCTCCTACATAAGATGAAAGTGTTACTATGGATACGAGAATTTAGATAAAATATAATTAATGTATCAGTAAAAAATAATTACTCCATTCGTCCCGCCTACCATGTCCACATTGTCGTTTCTGTCCATCCCACATTCATGTTACTTTTTTTTTTTTTTTTTTAAAATGATTATACACTTTAATCTCATTTTATTTTTTTTAAAATTTTAGTTAAATTAATTAGTTATCTTAACCTTAATTTATAATTATAGAATAATTATTTTCACTAATAAATTTATAATTATTTACTAATTATATTTATAGTGTCTATGATGACCTAAATATCCAATATTCAACCTGGGACGGAGAGAATATTATTTAATAAAAATAATTATAAATTAAAATTTTAAAAAATTTAAAATTTAAATATAATTAAAATGTATATTCAATTTTTTATTTTTTTTTTGTTTTTTTTTTAAAGAAAATTATATGAAACACATAAAAATACAAATTATATAAAAGCGGATAGAGTAGTAATTTCCCTAAAACAAGCACAAACACAGGATTAGCGAGTGAGGAAGCAGAGGGAGCGGCAGCAGGCTGCTTTTGGCTTGCTGAAGAGATGCGACGTGGCAGGAACGGACGCCATTAACGACACTGATCTGGCACTAGACGTGTAATCTTCTGCACACCCTCCCCATGCCTCATTGCCTGCCCTGCCCTGCCCGCCTCTCTGCATCTATTCTATTCTATTCCATTCTAAATTTTTTTGTGTTTTCCTTGGGTTTGTCGGGATAGGTGGATTTTGAGTTGGAACTTAAATATTAAAATATTTAAATTTAATAGTTGTATGATATAATATAAATAGATATTGATATAATGTATTTGAACGGTAAAATTAATTTTTAATATAATATTAAAAAATGTTTGATTTGATATTTTTCTTAAAAAAAAAAAAAAAAATATGTTTGGGGAGAATCCCAAACAAACACTCCTGATTTGGGCATTAACATAAATCCTAGAAAGCGAAACGCGGGCGAGATAAGGAGGGCGGGTGGGGGTACAGGGGGTTCCATTTTTGTTCAATTTTATTTGTTTCCGATCGAATAATCATCCGACGACGGATTGTTTTGCTACTCCATGGAATCTAAACCCGTTTCTGACGCCGACAACGATGCTCGGATGGTAGGCTCTGATTTTGAGGCGGCGGAAACCCTCGCCGGACTGGCCGCCGTGGTTGGAGGAGAATCGAGGTCGACTTCCGCCGCTTATCGATCTCAGGTTTGAATTCATTTCCGACTGTTTTATCTCTTTTCTTATGCTCTCTCTTCAACCACGTCGCTGTTGGCTCAAAATTGGCAAAAATCTTGTTCGCGTTTTGCGTTTTGCGATTTGCTTTTTCTATTTTTAGAACAACATCACTTTGCATTTGGTAGAAGTTTGGGGAAGCTACTGTTAGTTAATTTCAAAAGTTTCGATCACATTCACGTGGAATCAGTTACTCGGTTTGTGTTTTGATTTTTATCATTTTGTGGAGATCTTCTTCTCTAATATGAATTTGCATTCACCAGTGTTGAGTACTTTCGCCATTGTTGCGATAGATATGCCCTTTAAGGGTGAACTGATTGCCTGAGGGCCATTATGTTTACAGTGTGGAGTCAAAAAGAGTCCATTGAAGGGGAGATTAAACAAAATTCGATAAGAATAGGGAAAAGAATAAGGTTTCTGTTAGTGGAAAAGGAATATGTCTTTTCTCTTTATTTTTCTCATTCTTCCCTTTTCCCTTTTCCCTTTTCTGGTTATGAACTGAGTGAGTGCATATTTTACACTGTGTGGATAACAAGAAAATAGGAAGATCTTCAAGTACTGGATTGGCAATGGTGATTGGAATTTGGAAAGATTGTGTTCCTTATTTCTTGAGCCTCTGGATTTCCGATTTTGTAGTGGTAATGGAATTAAGCTTATTAAATTTTGATAAAGATCGATTCGAAGAGTTGACTGTGATCGAGAGAAATTGTGATTAATCCTTGGAGTTTTTGCTATTGTTCTTAATGGCATATGAATTTCTGGTGTATTCGAGTAATTTGGGAACCATCATGCTTAATAAAGGTTGTGTTCCTTATTTCTTGGGCCCTTGGACTTCCGAATTCATAGCGGTAATGAATTAAGCTTATTAAAATTTGATAAAGATGGATTCGGAGAGTTGATTGTGATCGAAAGAAGTTGTGATTAATCCCTTGGACTTGTTACTATTGTTCTTAATGGGATATGAATTTCTAGTGCATTCGAGTAATTTGGGAACCCTCATGCTTTATAAAGGTTTCGGCCCTTGGACTTTCGATTTTGTAGTGGTAATGGGATTAAGCTTATTAAATTTGATAAATATCATTTCGGAGAGTTGATTGTGATCAAAAGACATTGTGATTAATCCTTGGACTTGTTACTATCGTTCTTACTGGGATATGAATTTCTAGTGTATTCGAGTAATTTGGAAACCATCATGCTCTTAAAGGTTTGGGCCTTTGGAGTTTCGATTTTGTAGGGTTAATGGGATTAAGCTTATTAAATTTTGATAAACATCGATTTGGAGAGTTGATTGTGATGGAAAGAAATTGTGATTAATCCTTGGAGTTGTTACTATTGTTCTTAATGGGATTTGAATTTCTAGAGTATTCGAGTAATTTGGAAACCATCATGCTTTATAAAGGTTTGGGTCTTTGAAGTTTCGATTTTGTAGGGGTAATGGGATTAAGCTTTTGATAAAGATCGATTTAGAGAGTTGATTGTGATGGAAAGAAATTGTGATTAATCCTAGAACTTGCTACTATTGTTCTTAATAGGATATGAATTTCTAGTGTATTTGAGTAATTTGGAAACCATCATGCTTTTTAAAGGTTTGGGCCTTTGGAGTTTCGATTTTGTAGGGGTAATGGGATTAAGCTTACTAAATTTTGATGAAGATTGATTCGGATTGTGATCGAAAGAAATTGTGATTAATCCTTGGAGTTGTTACTATTGTTCTTGATGGGATATGAACTTCTAGTGTATTCGAGTAATTTGGAAACCATCATGCTTTATAAAGGTTTGGGCCTTTGGACTTTCGATTTTGTAGGGATAATGGGATTAAGCTTATTAAATCTTGATAAAGATCGATTCAGAGAGTTGACTGTGATCCAAAGAAATTGTGATTAATCCTTGGAGTTGTTACTACTGTTCTTAATGGTATAAAGATTGCGATTCAATTTCATAGCATACGAATGTCTTGTGTATTTGAGTAATTTGGGAACCATCATGCTTTGTTTTGTAATTTGGCTCCTGCTTAGCTTATCATTTATTGCTTTTGAAATTGTTTAAGGACTTAACTGTGATAAGGCTTCCTTTAGAGAAATGTTAGGATGCATTTTTTTGTTGTCGAGTTATGTTATACTGTTTGCAGTGGCTTGAAAAATGTTTTGTTTACATCAGGATCAAGCCATAGCTGTCCAACAGTTTTGTGGAAATACATCTACTGTGGTTACAGGTGTTTTAGAAACTAATGAAACTGTTAGTATTGTACCCAGTCAGCCGTGCAGTACAAGTTATCCATCAAACTCTACCTGCAAATCGAGACCAGGTTTGACGAAGGTACACAAGCTTAGTTATCTTTTTTAATTGTCAGATTACTTGTGGTTTAGCGCTCTCTGCCGCTCTGTCATATAGGCCGAGAAGGAAGCGCGAAGGATTCGTCGTGTCTTAGCAAATAGAGAATCTGCCCGGCAAACTATTCGTCGCAGACAGGTAATCTGCATATTCCTCATCTGCTTTGGGTGATCAATTAACCATTTTTTTTTTAGGGTGTTCGTTTGAACAATTTCTCCAAATTTCTACTATCCATTAAATTTTTTTTCCCGAAAACATCTAATCAACATCTATTTATATCGCATCATACAATTATTCTAATTCAAAATTTTTACTATTCAAATCCCGACACAGAATCCAACCCCCCAAACAAACACACCCTTAGCATATTTGGTTATACCTTGTTTCGAATCAGGCAACATACTTAGAGTTTACCAAGAAAGCAGCTGATCTCACTCAGGAGAATGAAAGTCTGAAGAAGGTAAGACGACGGTTCTAATGTTTCTAAGGTAAGATTGCTCGCCAAAGTTCTTATACCTTTGTACTCAAGCTATGCTTTTTGTTTTTTGGGTCGAAAAAATCTGCAGGAAAAGGAATTGGCGATGAAGGAGTACAAGTCTTTGAAAGATAGAAATGCAGATCTCAAAATTGAGGTAAAAACTTCTACTTTGACAATTACCTCCAGCCGAAAGAATTTATTCTAATTGCTTGTAATCGCAATGTGGTTATGCAGCTGTCTAAATTGAAAAAACCCGAGCCAAAAGAAGCGCAAGAAGAGCCAAAGTCGACTTGCGGAGAAAGAGTTAGCTCCGCCACTATGAGCGCCCCATTCCTTCCGTATAACCACCACCCGGTTTTCGTTCCCTTCCTCTTGCCCTCGGTTGTTCCATCTTCAAATGTTTTCCCGTTTCCATATAGCGACGCACCATCTATTCAAGACGGACAAAGAATTTTCTCGGCCACGACTGGATCGGGTAGCCCGATGTTTGTCCTACCAGTACCTTGCCTGCTTCCCTGTCTCGGCCATGGGAGTACACTTCACTCCTGCTCTGATACCAACCGGACACCACCGAGCAAAAACCAGTCGACTCATCAATGCAGTGTAGCTCTATCTTACCAGTCATCATCCTCCCGAAACACAGCCGCGGACACATCTAATTCGACAAAAGCTGTCTCAGCCGGGAGTGGCGATCAGTACGGCAAAGCCCATCATCATCGAAGTCGTCGTCTTGGTACTGCCCTAGATCTCAATCTCAGACCTGGCAGAAATTCCGCGGGGGATGGCACCAATGATCCATCATCGAAGATGGATCGAGAGAGAGGCGTCTGCCACCACAAGAAAGTGGAGGATGTCGTCGCGGCAACCAATGCCCGGAAGAGAAGGAAGGAACTGATGACGCTGAAGAACGTCCGGCTCCCTCACCATCATCCCGGTTGGCAAAACAGCCCTGACTTTTGAGGAGTAACAAAACATAAAACTTTTTTATACTTATTAACTTGAGCTACGTCGTTTTTTTTTTTTTTGTTTTAATTATATTTGTAGTGGTTACCTCAGCTAATATGCAGTGACCTAGCCAGCCAGCCAACACGCCAAGTAGCCGGAATCTTGAACCTTGTCGGAGCTGCCTACAGTCGTCGGCGCGCGCGAGAGCAGTCCCGGTATGTACATTGGTTGCCTCTTGTATTTATACTGTGCTTTTTTAGCTAATTTTGTTTGTGTACTGTGTGTTTTACAATTTTAATAGTGATGATAAGTTTGTTTAGTTTCGAACGAGTGATTAGACTGGATAATATTATTTTTTTAATATATTTAGAGCTGGCAATTGGTCTATTCGTATCGGGTTCGTGTTGACCCATTTATTATCGTGTCGGCTTCGGGTTGACTCGTGTTGACCCGTATACATAATTAAGTCGAATTTCTTGATTCAAATTAAATAATTTTTTGTTATGTTGCCTTGTTAAGTTAGTTTTTTATTGGTTTGAGCCAGTTGAATTATTTAAAAAAAATAATTCAACTTAGTTTTATGAATAAATTATTAAATTCTGATTATTTTACATATATAATAAATATATTAACCAATATTAATATATTATAATCGGGTTGTCGTGTCGGGTTCGAGTTGAGAGCCTCAACCCTAATCCGACCCGTTTACTATCGTGTCGGGTTCGTGTCAACTCGTATACATAATTGGGTTAAAATATTTTATCAAAATCCAATTATTTCGTGTCGGGTCAATTTTTGCCAGCTCTAAATATATTGTATGTATTTCTAATGTTTAGACTAAAATTACACTTTAGGGTGTGTTTCTTTGGGAGTTTGGATTTTGGATTGAGATTTTAAATAGTAAAAGATTTGAATAGGAATAGTTGTACGATGTGATATAAATAAGTATTGATGTGATATTTTGAATGTAAAGTTAATTTTTAGTATAATATATAAAAATAAATAAAAATAAGTATTTTATTTGATTTTTTTTTTTTTTTTTTTAGGAAAATTGTGTGAATAGTACAAATCTCTATAAAATTTTGGAACAAACATCTACAGGGATAGTTTATTCAAATTGTTAGTACATTTATTTACTATAATCTTTTATAATTTTCATCCACTGTATTTTGAATTTTATATTACTATTATGATTTAAAGTTTATATATAGAATAATGATTCATAGGACTTGTAGTTTATTTTACTTTAGTATTGAAATGTAAAAGGGCAGAATAGCTAATCATCGTGATTCAAATAATGTGACTTCATATAGATTCTAAATATGGTTTTGTTTAATTGGAGATTGGTTGTATATTTTAATTTAAAAAACAATTTAGATTTTAAGTTATATATATATAGAAAATTACGTATAATTACAAACTTCTAAAGAAAACCCAATATAGGGCCCAAAATTATTAAAACCCAATATAAATTAATGGGCTCAATAAAGCCCAATCCTTCGTGGCAATAAAGTAAAAACTCAATATTTTTTTTTTTAAAAAAAAAAGAAAAAGCAAAGACAAATAAATATAGAAATAAATATCTCGAAGCCGCACGTGAGCGGCGGCGAGAGGACACGTGTTGGCGAAGGGTGTCAGAGGTAGCTAAACGGCGAACACGTGTCCAGAGCATGCAAAAATTGAAACAAATTCCAGCTTGAAATTTAGGGCCCATCCCAGGGGTGGACCCCACCGATGGACCCCACTTCCACCGTTTAGCTTCTTCTGAATAGAATACATCACCCTCCCAACCATCTTCTTCAACCCTTTCCCAACACTCTCCCCTTCTGCAACTACACCTCTCTCTCTCTCTCTCTCTCTCTCTCTCTCTCTCTCTCTCACACATACACACACGCATACGTGCGTGTTACCAGTGGATTGATCGATACGAGCAGTTTCTAGGTAAGATACTATTATTATGTCAATTCTTCTCTATCCATCGTTTCTCAATTAATTAATTACATATGCATATATACATACGTGTGTGTGTGTGTTCATCACAATTTCACACATTTGATATTTCCAGCTTTTTCAGAACAAAAATGGAGTAAATGCACAAATTCCAAACAGGTCTGTTTTTATTTAATTCTGGACTATTGGTGAATTCTGATTATCTAGCATAGTAAGTAACTCAATTAAACTAGATAGAGTGAGATAGGGTACTCTAATTTTATTTTATTTTTCAAGCTATCTACTGATTTTGGTGCTCCTGATGAACGTGACTGTTTGTTATAGATTTTAATAGTATTATAGTATGAAGATTTGGATGGAGATGGTCCATGGGCTGTTTATAGTTCATAGGAAAGCTAGGGTTTGCTCAGATTCAACTTTTGAAGTAGTGAAAATTTTCAAAAATAATAAAATCACTTGTAAGATCTAAGATCTGGTATCCACTAAATAAATATTTGATATAATTTTTCTCAAATTCACACAAATGAATAGTGTCAATTTTGAAAATGGAAGCCTTGATAATTTACTAGGCATAGACATTGCAGATTGGAACTACAGAGAGATTATAGAAACTATAATGGCAGCTAAGCAAGATTCTAGAATGTTCGATTCGCTAGAGGCGGCGAATGCGAATCATAATCACGATGGAAATGGAAACGGGAACGGCAATCAGAACCCAAACCCTAGCAACGGTCAGACACTCCAACCACTAGGCAGACAATCGTCGATATACTCGCTAACGCTAGACGAGTTCCAGCACACTCTTTCCGAGAACGGAAAGAATTTCGGCTCAATGAACATGGACGAATTCCTTAACAGTATATGGACAGCCGAAGAAAATCAAAACCAAAACCAAAACCCAAATCAAAACACGGCTGCCGCAATAGCTACTGTTTCCGCCGCACAGTTTCCCAATACGGCGGCGTCCCCTAACAAGGGGATCATCGCAAAACAGCCGAGCTTACAGGGGCAAGGATCGCTGACGATCCCGGAGCCCCTCTGCCGGAAAACAGTGGACGAAGTGTGGTCGGAGATTCACAAGAATCAGTTGACCAACAACGGCGGCAGCCACTGCCAAGTCCAAAACAACCCTAACGTGGCCCAGAAACAGGCCACGTTCGGAGAAATGACTCTCGAAGATTTCCTCGTCCGGGCGGGGATAGTTCGGGAACAGCATTTCGGTCTTCCACCAGCACCGCCGCCGCCGATGGGAATGTATCAAAACAGCAGCCATCCCGCCATGGTTCCCGGTCCTAGCTTGGTTATCCCGAGGCCCGTGATTGCCATGGGCAGCAATGCCGGTGGCGTCAGTAACCTCGGGACTTACCACCAGCCACTTCGCCAGAATGGCGTAGGAGAGGCATCGGGTTGTGTTATAGGGATGAAAGGTGGGGTCGGCTATGGACAGCCGCCGCCGGTTGTCACTTATGAAGGGAGGGTCGGGAGTGGGGTGGGAGGGGGTTTCGGGCAAGTCACGGGATTGGGAATCGGGTCACCGGTAAGTCCGGTGCCGTCAGAAGGGCTGAGTGCTAACCAAGATAACGCGAATCAGTTTGGATTGGACATGAATCCGGGAGCAAGGAAGCGGATCATAGATGGTCCGGTGGAGAAAGTCGTGGAGAGGCGTCAGCGCAGAATGATCAAGAATCGGGAGTCGGCTGCAAGATCTAGGGCAAGGAAACAGGTATTTATATATCATTAGCTTATCAGTGATCATGACAAAAAAGGACTTCTAATTCGATGTTTTTCTAACAATGCTTCTTATCAGGCTTACACCGTCGAACTCGAAGCAGAACTTAACCAACTAAGAGAGGAGAATGCACATCTAAAACAAACTCTGGTAAAAAGATAAGAGTTTGTGTACTGATTTTCCCATTGGCAATATAGTAACTAATGTTCCCATTCGATATTCCCTTTTCTCCAGGTTGAGTTGGAGAGAAAAAGGAAGCAACAGGTAAATTATTCCTTCATAAGAATTCATATTTCGGTAATTTTAATTTTTCAGTAAAGGATAAATCTATAAAAACAAAAAGTAACTCGCATATGGAAAAGCATCGGGTACCTGAATTGCTTGTATATTCCTCCAAATCTGATCAATATGTGTCCATTGCTACGTTCTTGAATAGATCTGCTCTGTAAAAAATCAATTCAGTAAGGTGAAAACGGTTTATATGAAAAAAGGAAGGCAGTGCATTCTTATGAATTAGCATACCTTATGCCCTTATACCGTGAAGTGTCTGTTCATGGCGAGTTAACCTGTGGTTCTGTGCAATTTTCCAGCTGCAGTATGAAGAAGCCAGAGCAAGGAAGCAGAAGCAAACAAAGGCTTACAGAATGAATGAAACATTGCAGTCGATAAGGAGGAGTATGAGTTGCCCTTACTAACCAGTAAGCAACTGTACATTGGAAAATCGATGTGTGGTGAAAGCCCCTCATTCCTACCAAGCTGGAAAACCGAAAACCAGAAGGATCAATCGATGCCCTGACGGTTTTTGAACTTTAGGCAAGATGAGATATATATTACCTTATGTTGATATTTTTTGCTCCTACAGAGCTCCATCCTATTTTAGCAGCCATTAAAGACATACATGATGGGGCACTTACTTGATAAAGGCTGCATTGCATACCCCCTCCCCTAACCCCCCCACCCCACCCCTGTAATTTATTTTCAGGAATAACTTGCATGGTTTTCTACACAGCAACAAACAGCAATAATGTATGTAAAATCATAATAAGTCCAGAATCCTGGTGTCTAATCACAGGGCCTACTGCAAATTCTCACTTCTAATGGCCCCAAAATGCCATTCATCAATTTCTAACAGGGGGCACTTTCTGGGCAACTATTAGCAACAATATTCAATTTTCCATGTCCTAACAACAATGCAAGTTAAAAGGCATTTTTCTGCGTGTAGATTGTAGAGACTACAAGTCCATGATATATAAATTACAGAACCATTTAACAATCAAAATCGCCAATTTAGTATTATTCCAACTCAAAGAAGATACACAAACAATATGCAACATAAACAGGTAGTAAATTTTACCATTTGTAAACAGATTCATGAAAAGAGTACAAGTTAAACACAAGGTTAGAACATCTCTCTGAATCAAGGAGAGAAGCATTTTTCTTGGTTCAATCAGTCAATTTTAGATATGAACTCCTTGTCCAGTGTATAAAGCTATACAAGTCTTTGGAACACATTCTACCAGTCTAAGTGAGGCAAGGGAAATAGAACAAAGTTCATCATCCTCGACAATTTATAGGCATCGATGATACAACAAAGGAAATTTCGATAAATGAAGAGACCAAAAGAAGCAAAAAAGCACTATATGGTAAAGAAAATGTCCTCAATATGAAACCAAAAATAATGTAATTGACACTTTGAGAATCATCGCAAAAAAAATAATATATTGCAGCATGCAACCGAAGACTGAACTTTTTGAAGAGATAGTGCTGTAAATTCTACAAAGCTTTTGAGTTCAAAAATTATCTGGCAAGTACCAAACCAGGAAAAATGAAGAATCTTCCTTCAGGAATATTCACCGGCTGCTGCACTTCACATCTGTGGCAGTTTCTGTTGTATCTATTCATAATCGAATTGAATCTCTACGTCCATGTACTTCCTCATGAGTCTTACAACAGATGATGTGAATTTGGCCAACATGTGGCATTCTTCCGGGGTTTTCGTCTCTGACACTACACCATGGATGACCAACTTCTTGAGACTAGGGCACTTTTCAAGAAGTCCTGAGACCCACATCGTAAACAAGTCGCTAATTACAGTCCACCCAAGTTCCAGGACGATGACATTCTCTAAAACAAAGGAACCTTGCAAGCCATAGTGAAGAGTTGCCTCTCTTAGATCATAACTCAATGATAGGTGGCTTAAGAGAGGAAAGCTCGAAGAAATAGTCTCCATGTCAACTATCTCATCCTCATCATCAAAAACAACACCCCAAAGCCTAAGCCTTCTCAATTTTGACGATCGTGATATCATATGGTAGAACTTTGCCCACATTATTGTGAAATTACTAACATCAACAATTTCAAGATTTTCTGCATTCTCTCCAATATCAAGAAGGATGACACTAACATCGTCAATCTTTAGGAATCTCAACAATCCCTTTCCAATAAGTTCAAAAAATTCAAGTGTACAATCCTTGAGGTGCAACTTTTCCAGGCTATCAGCTTCCAGTATGAACTTATCCAAGCTAATAGCCTCCACATAAATATCCTTTAATGAGTTAGTTGTCAACTCCATGGTTGCCTGATGATCCGACATGACAATATCCAGACTCACTAGGCTGAGTACTTCAATCTTGGGACAGGCAGTAAGCAGGAGACTCAGATCCAAGGCTGATATGCTCACATAACTTAGCGACAGAGATCTCAAGCAGGGAAACTTTTGGTAACTTGGTTCGACCCCAATGATAGTATTGTGAGATAAAGTCAATACTTCAAGTCTCTGCCGACCACACTTTTCAAGAATGTTGATGCTAGGAGTTGTCCTCACATTATAATGTAGCTGGCGTAAGGTCTCTCTAGTGTACATAAGCCAGGCAATAACCGAGGCAGCAGAAAACTCATCGACATCATCCATGATTATGGAGAGGCACTGCAATCCTTTGGTTTGGAATATTGTTTGGGTGATGAGTATCTCAAGCCTAGTTGTGGAGAATTCATGATACAAAGGCCAATCATTAGAATTAAATGTCAGAGTATGGAGATGATTCCTCCATGCCTCTTGCCATTTCCTGCAAGTTGCAGATGCAATCACCACATTCCGAGCAGCCCCTAGCCTCGACAGAATGTTTCCAACAACCTCAACTGGAAGACACTCCATTCAGAAATTCAGCAAACAGCCATGGAGATTTACTACCGACCGACTGACTGACTGACTGACTGACTCCAAACACAAATCAAATCATACTAGCAGTTTAAACGCTATAAACACATACAGGACCAAATCTCTCTCAAAACCACAATTTTCAATCCAACCTGATTGATTGGTTCTCACCATCCACCTTAATTTCCAAGATCCAACGGATCCTGGAAAGCAGAAACCATTTCCTCACAAACAAACACAGCATCCAAACATCGAACAAACACAAATCCTACATCAACGCATCAAACCGCCTCCATTTCCCGAACCAGCGTAACCTCTCATCGTCTCCACCGTATTTCCCCCCAACCTGTTCCCCAAACTATACACGCATCAAACAACATAAATTAAAAAAAAAAAAACAAAAAACAAAAAACAAAACAAAACAATAAAACTCTGAATCTCAAAACAGGCGACTCTACCTCAGTAATCAGAGCCAGCTAATCTCATCGAATTGACATCCAGCAATCGCGAGACTCTGCACCGGCACAGTGAAAGCAACGAAATTGAGGATTGTGGGGTGGAAAGGTGAAGGCAGGAATCTGATTCGACGGGGGGAGGACGAAATGTGGGAAAAGGTCAAGCAGCTGCGTGGGACAAAATACAATACAATATGGTAAATACAAATACAGCCGCACTTGGAGGTGCGTGTAACCCACGCGCAGCCCAGATGAGGGTACCCACGTAAATTCCGTGAATTTCTTTTATGGGTATTTATTGTGCAGACGTCATCATCCAATCAATTGGCGCCACGTAATTTCCTTTTTTGTCGAATAATAATCCTATTATATTGATTTTAAATAATAGTAAAGGGCGGGTGTCCGGGGATTTGGATTTTGAATTGAGATTTAAATAGTAAAAAAATTGAATTTGAATAGTTGTATGATATGATATAAATAGGTGTTGATGTAATGTTTTGAATGTAAAATTGATTTTTAGTATAATATAAAAAATAAAAAATAAAAAATAAGTATTTGATTTAATATTTTTTAGAAAAAAAAAAAAAAAATGAACAATGAATTTAAAATACAATATCCCAAACAAACACACCCCTAGTGGAGTATATATGCATATATACGTATATATTTTTTCAGTGGAGTATAAATATTAACAAAAGCAGTTGAAATTCAATCATTTTGCAAACTTATTTTATCGATCGAATTTCTTCTGAAAATATTATATCTAATATAATTTTTTTATATTAGATAAATATTTAATAATTATGTATTACAAATTATAAAAGAAACCACAAACATAAAATTATGGAGTAAAAATTAAATTTGAATATAATATTTTAAATAAAAAATAATGTTAAAATATAACACTACTATAAAATATTCCACCTGTCTCATATTAATTGTTCATATTTTTTATTCAATTAGTTTCAGTCTCTTTATACAAAATAAAAAAAAATTAAATATAGATTAAAAAAATTGTTTATTAAAAAAATATTAAAAAATAAAAATTTTTGAGTGAATTTAATTAAATTAATTTATATTTATTTAATATATTTAAGATAAATAAATTAATTAAAAATAAAAATAAATCATTAAAAAAATGCTATTTGTGGTGTAGCGGAACAAAAGAAATATAATTTGTGTATTATATAATAATGATTTTTATTAATATATTTTTAAATTATTTATTAATTATTTTTTTAGAAAAAAAATGTAAACAAGACAATCTAAGTAGGACTAGAGAGTATAATACAAATAATATACAAATAACTATATTATTATTATTATTATTATAACTATTTGGTCTTCGTTTGAAGAATTTTATCAAAATTCTACTATTCATTCAAAAATTTTTCCCCAGAAAATATTAAATCAAACACCTATTTTTCATTTTTTTATATTATACTAAAAATCAATCTATATTCAAAACATTACATCAACACCTATTTATATCACATTATACAACTATTTAAATTCAAAATTTTTAGTATTCAAATCCCAACTCAAAATCCAAACCCCCAAACAAACACACAAATGAAAAATTAGTTGCTACCTATGTAGTTTAAAAACTTGTGCAAATTTATTTTAATCACATTAAATTTGCATATATATTACTCCCTTTGATCCCGAACACCCTGCAATATTTTATTTTTGGTATGTCTTAAACGCTTTGCAATATTTTCAAAATAGGAAATAATTAATTATACTTAATTTTATCCTACAAATTATCCCCTCGCATGATCCAAATAAAAAAATAAAATATATGTTTTTCTCTCCGTCACATCATTTAATTTTTAAATTATCCTACTTAATATTATTTACCTAAAAACTCGTGCCAAAAGCAAATGTTGCACGTTGTTTGCACGATGGAGTACTAATTACACTTAACGAATAATTTATGAAATAATTATGATTGTCATTGATTAATAATTCTCTTTGAGTTTGTTGAAGTAATTACAATAACATAGACCATGGACAATGCCATTACAATACAAGGGTGTATTTGGTTGTACAAAAGAATAGGTTTATTTTATTTATATATAAAAAAAAAATATTTTATATTAAATTATTTATTTTAAAATTAACCTTTTATTCAAATAATCAAACTGTAGAAAGCAATTTTCATATAGGTGGTCCGTTCGAGGACTTTGAGTTGAAATTTAAATAGTAAAAATTTTGAATTGAAAAAGTGATATAGGCGTTAGATACTATTTTTTTTAATGTAAAATTATTTTTATTATAATATAAAAAATAAAAATAGATGTTTATTTGATATTTTTTTTTAAAAAATAAAATTGATGCATAGTAAATTTGGGAAGTATCCCCGAACAAACACAGTCTAAGATGTGTTTCTTTATAGTTTTATTTTTTATTTATTATTTTTACCATTTGTATTCTATATTTTAATATTTTTTTTTAAAAAAAGATTATATTTTTATTATCTTTTAAAAATTAAATTAAATAAAAAAAATTAAAAGACCATGGTACAGTTTTAAAATTTTAATTGTGTTTGTTTGGGGGTTTGGATTTTGAGTTGATATTTGAATAGTAAAAATTTTGAATTTAAATAGTTGTATGATGTTATATAAATAGGTGCTGATGTGATATTTTGAATGTAAAATTGATTTTTAGTATAATATAAAAAATAAAAAATAGGTGTTTAATTTGATATTTTTGAAAAAAAAAAAAAAAAGAGATAAACAGTGGAAATTAAATCCAATCCTCCAAACAAACACATCCTAATTAAATGGATTCAAGTAAGGCCCATACACTTGAATTAGGCCCAAATTTACTATCGGGCCGGGTCATGTTATAGGGATTCTGAAAGCCCAAAAGTAGCTCAATTCTTCCCAAATCGCAGCTCAAAGTTACAGGAATGCTTGGGCTGTGGTTGAAATTGCTTGGGCTGTGGCTGAAATTGAATGGAAATCCGCCATGATTGCGTCGCGTTGCTTGAGACGCCTGGTGGTTGTTGGGATTTATGTGATGACTGTGGAGGTTTATCGATTTTCCAAGCTTTTCTTTATGGTAACTGATTCAGAATCAGCGCACTGCGCCACCTGAGCTCGGCATTTCCAGTAAGAAATTGGCGGCAGCCATTGGTCCTCTGCAAATATTCTGCTCAGTTGAGGAGTTAATTAGGAGCAAATAGAGGTAATTATCGCTGAATCGGGGCATTCTGAAGCTCTCGTCGTATTTTTGGAAAATTAGAATGATGGAGCTTCGTCGATTTTTTCAGTGAATTGCTTCGGTCAAATTGCATTTGCTTTTGTGTTTTTAATGCTGTTGGTTTCTAGTAATCTTCGCTTCAAGTCGGTGCTCCTGGTGTTTTCGATGTTCGTGGTTTAATTTTCTTTCTAAATTTTAATATGCTGCTGCACTCCCAGTCTGAGTGTTTGATTTTGGTTCTCAAGGTTTTGTGAATTCTTCGACAATTAATGTTCTAAATTTCTTACTCATGTAGTTCTCATGGTTTTCAGATCTCTGTTTGGTTGATGCATACATTGAAAGACATTTAGAGAATTCAGAGTTGTAATACTGTGGATTTTCTTTGTTAGTTATAAGCAATTTAGGAGTGAAACTTTTCATAATGGCTACATGGACTTACCCTTACTTCACACCCCCTCTGGATACTCGAAGATCGTCTGCTGGATTGACTTCTCTTGGAGCAATAGTTTCCCCCTTAAGAATGGTTGATGAGAGGAATAAGTTTTCGACTATTGTTCGAAGATGCAGTTCGAATTCCTCACAGATCAAAGGCTCTGCAAATTCACACAGTTTGAATCAGTTTCAAAGCAGTAAAGACCCTTTTCTTAATCTACATCCTGAGATCTCACTGCTGAGAGGCGAGACGAACTCGACAACTCTTAATCCGGGACAGGGTAGTACTGGTGGAGTTGATACTGAGAATTTGAAAGTTTCATCAAATGTGAATAGCAACTATAATGAGGCCAGAATCAAGGTTATTGGCGTTGGAGGTGGTGGTTCGAATGCAGTTAACCGCATGATAGAGAGTGCAATGAAGGGAGTTGAGTTCTGGATAGTTAACACTGATGTGCAAGCCATGAAGATGTCGCCTGTTTTTCCTGAGCATCGCTTGCAGATTGGGGAAGAGTCGACCAGAGGACTTGGTGCTGGTGGGAACCCTGATGTTGGGATGACTGCTGCTAAAGAAAGCAAAGAAGCTATAGAGGATGCACTTGATGGAGCTGACATGGTCTTTGTCACTGTAAGTCTCTGATCTTAGATTGCCGATCATTCTTGGAATGAATTGACCTGATAATTTCTCAAATAATTCTTTGTTCATGGTTTTGTTCCAATTCTTATTAGTAAACACATCTTCATGGAGCTCTCAAGAAATTACTTGTAGTCGTTTTGGAGAGTAGAGATAATAAATAATGCTAGCTAAAATTCGTATCCTAACTTGCTAAATGGTCAACTGCATAGCTTACGAGTTTAATGGTGATGAATGAGTAGCTGCCATTCTTTCAAAGTTGGATGGTTGAAGTGATTGGCTGCTAAAATCTTTTTTATATGTCACCCTTGCTGATAATTTCTCTTCCACTGATCCTAGTTGTGTTGGAATTTTCCGAAAGGAACTCTGTTTTGGTTTAATAGGATTGTAATTTTGTCCCATAAATATCATTTATCTTTCGAGTTGTAATAACACTGGAAATCGAATCTAAGGCAGGTGGAAATCTAGGTTTTACTATCATTCTGTTCTCGCTCTCTTGATTTCAAATTACTATTTTTTGCTTTTGCATTTATTTTATGGTACATTCTATGAATGCTTGAAAACGGGATGTCATTTTTTAATTTGCTGGTAAATTTTAGGTGGGTAGAATGCGACAGAAAGAAAATGTGATATTTACACTTGACTTGTTTACATACAATGCTATATAATTCACATACATCATCTTTTGCTCTTTCAACTAGTTTGATTTATTTGTGCTGTAATATTGTAGGCTGGAATGGGTGGGGGAACAGGCACGGGTGGAGCTCCTATAATTGCTGGAATAGCAAAGTCCATGGGTATCTTGACTGTTGGAATAGTTACCACTCCATTCTCTTTCGAAGGACGCAGAAGAGCTGTTCAAGCACAAGAAGGAATTGCAGCTTTACGAGAAAACGTTGACACCTTAATTGTCATTCCAAACGACAAATTGCTCACTGCAGTTTCCCCATCCATGCCAGTGACAGAAGCATTTAATATTGCTGATGATATTCTTCGTCAAGGAGTTCGTGGAATATCTGACATTATCACGGTATGGTTGATCAAATACAATCATGAGTGCTATGTTTGCTTGATTAGTCAAATATATTATTGTAGTTTATCTGTCCTTGGCAAAAGTGAGAAGATTTTTTTCAACTCTTTTACCTGAATGACTTTAGTGCTTCATTTTATAATCTATTCCTAGCTTTGTTCTGAAATTATTCTGTTCTGCATAATAATAACTGTTAATTGATTTTTTTCGTATATTCTTAAGCAAACCGGGTAATCCATTTGAGTTTCTTGCAGATCCCAGGCTTAGTAAATGTAGATTTTGCTGATGTGAGAGCTATTATGGCTAGTGCAGGTTCTTCATTAATGGGAATCGGAACTGCAACCGGTAAGTTGAAGAAGTTTCAAGGTTTCGTGTCCATAGTGTTACCTTCTAGACTACTTCGATTATTATCTCTTGATCCTAGATAACTTCCTCCGTATCTTTTAAGAATCATGGGAAACTCAGATTGTGAATTAGTGTTTTAGGAATAGGGAGATTTTTTTCAGCTAGTCATTGAAAATTGTAAAGTGTTTTGATGAAATAATTTTATTATTCTTTAAAAATGTTTTGTGAGAGGAAATAAAATATGATTTTTGGAAAATGTAATATACATATATATTTTTTAAAAGTTGAGAATAGTGTTGAAAATAAAAGAACAAATCCTCAGTTTAGGCATCACTTATATATATATATATATATTATATATATCACTTTTGGATATGCTATATATATATATGAATATATATTTATATTTGATATTGCATACACTGTGCTGTGTAACTAAGAAGACTGTTATGGGTGGTAATAGAGCATTCAGTAAATTACCATTAGCATTCGACATTGTAAACCATGTTATTGTCAATGATCTCTATTTACTTACGAAGATCGTGTCCAAGTGGTAAATAGGGAAACTTAATCTAATGGTTTTCGGCTTGGCGCAGATGGGCTGCAATAGTATAGAGTGAGTAGGAGTGGTCCCCTTTTGGGATGTGCAATACTATGTGATATTTCCTCTCCAATTTAGACATAACATTAGGAATAGACAAATTTAATCGTGTGAAATGAACCTGATTATGCAAAAAAAGACAACCTATAAATCCGGTGTCATTTTCTGACAGGGAAAACCAGGGCCAGAGATGCTGCTTTAAATGCCATCCAATCTCCTCTGCTGGATATTGGTATCGACCGAGCAACTGGAATTGTGTGGAATATAACTGGCGGGAATGATCTAACGTTGTTCGAGGTAGATTCTTACAGTTCTATATCTCCTAAATTTCAATATTGTTATTCCAATCTTTTGTAAAATATAAGAACAAAAGAAATTCCTGCAGGATCATGTGAAAAGATGAAAAAAAAAAAAAAAAAAAAACTTCGAAAATTTGAATAATATTGGCGAAGCTTTTGCATCGAATCAATAGCATATAGTGTGGCGTATAATTTCCTCCTCTTATACGAAAGCTATACAAAATGCATGTTTTTGTTAATGTATATAGAAAAATAAAATTGTCCTAGAGGCTGTTATTTTGTCTTAATTACTCAATGTCCATCCATCTTTCGCATAATTCACCTGTTCTTGATACTCGATCCGATATGCGTTTTGAAACATAAAATCAACAGGTGAATGCAGCAGCAGAAGTTATATACGATCTTGTAGATCCAAGCGCCAACTTAATTTTCGGGGCTGTTATAGATCCATCACTAAGCGGTCAAGTAAGTATATATCCCATCGAACACTTCCACAACTTAGGAAATGAAGATATTCAGTCTGTTCAGTTAGGATATGAATTAATTTTTTGTGTGTGGTATGGGGAACTGTGTTGTTAGTAATAAAAATAATATTTTTGTGTTGAATGGTAGATTTTTTATGAGTGGATAATATATATATATATTAATGTGCGTATATTTGTATTTTTTTAATATTATTTATAGGGAATTGTTCCATTAAAAAATGCTGAGTGAACATACTGACTATCTCCGAGACAACTTCCGAACAATGCAACATTCGATTGAAACTGCTAGTTTAACAAATTCAGCTTTATTTCGCTAATTTATTCAGGTGAGCATTACTCTGATCGCCACCGGTTTCAAACGACAAGAGGAGAGCGATGGGAGAAACCTCCAGGTACACACAGACACATCCACTGGGCGCGCTAAACTTATTTGTCGTCTTACATGTGCAACAATCATCTTGCAGTCGAGTCAGCTGACTCAAGGGGACTCAAATATCAGTCTGAACAGAAGACCCTCGCCCTACCCGGAAGGCGGCCCTGTGGAGATCCCCGAGTTCTTGAGGAAGAAAGGTCGCTCTCGCTATCCAAGAGCTTAATTCCATCACTTCGAACAGGTTTAATCTGCCCTTCACAGCTTGTTTGTGTACAGAAATTTTAAATTTTTTTGGGGCATGCTTTCTTGATATGAATGTTTATTGCGCATTGAAAAAGATGGGGTTGAGAATTGAGATGTTTGTTTGGATTCAAAAGAATGATTTTCAAAATGTGTTAGGAGCCTACAAATCTAGATTTAGCATAGTACTATTTGTCTTTTTGTTAGTACTATTAGGCAAAATAGCAAAAAAAAAAAAAATCTTATGGTTTGCAAAATTTGCTGAAAAAACCTTCATACCTTAAAATTTCTTTTTATATAATTTAATGAAAGTTTTTTTTAGGTATATAATAATTTGTCTATCTACTAATCTAAAATTGATTAATATACAATATTGTATATAAATTGAGTAAATCGAGTCCACTATATGGTGCAATTTCATGGTTGGACGATTTTGATTTCTACTTCAATATATCTGGAACTTCAATTTCTTCGATTTCTCTATTGCTTGTTGGACTATCAATCGAGGTTGAAATGAGTAAATAAATTTTGTTCGCCTCATTATATCCTTGATAGATGGTTTTGATATTTTTGTTATTTATGCTTGTACTAGCATGTTTCTAATTTATATTAAAATTAAAGGTATTTTGATATTAGTTTGTGATTATTTTTTATTGCAAATAGAGCAGTTAAACGAACCAAGCCGATCTGAATAATAAAAATAGGCTCGTTTTTTTAACAAACAAACTTGAGCCTTATTCGCTGATGTTCGAAAAAATATATATATATAATTATTAATTAAAATAAATAAATAAAATATTATATATATGAATTAAAAAAAGAAATATAAAATAAAATATTATATATATAAATTTTAAAGTAAAATAAAATATCATATATACCTAAACAAATTTGAAACAAACTTATTTGAGCCGAATACTAATACAAATTCGAACAATATAAATGAGCTCAAATGTTTAACGAATGAATACGCGAGCCATGTTTGCTAATATGAATGAACAAACACAAATACATAAAATTTTGTTCATACTGTTTCGTAGTATAAGTACTTTCAATTTTAGGAATATTAATTTTTGTAACATAATATTACGTCTGACTCATTTAAAAAAACAATCAAAACTAAAATAATTAGGTTCGGCCGGAGGTTTACCGGGTGCACACTTTCGGGTAGCGATTGCGGATTCCACGTCATAAAAAAGAAAATAAAAATATATAAAAAATAAATTACGAAATTAACACCCCAATTTTACCAAGAAAAATATCAATACACACACAGTGTAATTTATTATCTATAATATCAAAATCTCTATCAACATAGGCCCAGGCAGTCCGAAAATCACACATTTTATTTTTATTCTTTAATTATTATTTCTGAAAATCAACATCAACCTCACAATTCCAACCCCAAAATCCATTTAAGGCCTTCCCAATCATAAGTTCATAACTACCTCCCTTCATCATCATACATGCCACAGTTTGTTGGGCGAATCCTGGGACCTCTACTCTACATGCTTGTAGATTAGGACGGGACTCGGGATCCCGGGCTCTCTCAGGCATATCACCCATCACCCAATGAATGAAGAAAAAGAAACCACGAAAATGGAATATCCATAATAAATTGAATTAAAAAATAAAAATGGAAGAAAAAGACATACACGTACACTTGTCTCTAACCATGCAAATTTAAAGCACATCACACTTTCTATGATGTGTAGACAAAACATTTCATTCAATTTTGGATATATATATATATATATATATAACCTCGTGACATACTATAAATATTAAAAAAAAATAATTACAATATAATACAAAATTATAAAATTTAAAAATATAATTAAAATATTTATAATAGAAAGATTTTTGTAATAAATATTATAAAAAAACATGTTTTTTTTATAGGTAAAATTAAAATATAAAAGGAACTATATGTTTGAAATCATAGAAACTAATAATTCTAATTTGAAAAAATAAAATCAGAACAATTTTAATTTTTATTTAAAATATTACTTTTTTCGTTCGTCAAATTTATTCTAGTTTTTTAATTTTATTTTGTACTAATTTTGGAAAATTAATATTTAATTATTACAATCGATTCATTTAAACAAATATTACTAACTTTATTCCATTTTTTCCCTTAGTTTATTTTAATTTCTAACTAAATTTTTAAAAATACTTTCGATTATCTGTCATTTTTTCAATAAAATATATATTTTTAAAAAAATAAAAAATAAAATAAAAATTCATTTTTGTCCCGTAAAGTGTAGTGTGGTTTTGTAAGGAATGAACTTATGACCGTGAGGTGTGAATTTTTTCACGTTATAAATATATATATATATATATCAATGTATGAGTATTGGGTATTATTGAGTGTTGATTTTTTTGAAAAAAAAAATGGCTCCGAAGAAGAACCCCACCATAGAAACCCTACCCCCAAAAATCCTTCCATCTGAATCGCCCCCAAAAATGCATTCGACTATTTCTGCTCTAACTGCACACACAGCAGGGGAGGGAACAGTAGACGACGCTGCCGCCGGGGTCCGGGAGAGGCTCCGGCGGCACCAGACAGAGGTCGCCGCCGGCCGTGTCTGGATACCGGAGATTTGGGGCGAGGAGGACTTCCTCAAGGACTGGATTGATTGCTCCGCCTTCGACGCCGCCCTCGCCGCCACCCCGATCCTGTCCGCCAGGGAGGCGCTGGTGGAGGAAGGCCGCCGGACCAGGGCGAACTCCGGCGCCGGAATCAGAGTCGAGAGTTCCGGCCGACGGCGACGGTGATGGGCGTACGGTTACCAGTTTTATTTTTCGAAATTTTATTTCTGTTGATAAATCACTTGTTGATATTTTCTAATGAAATTAATTAATTATCAAAATATTTCATCATATCATTTATTTATTTATTTGTTATATTTTAGATTTTGGTGACAAATTATTGCTTTATGTTCTTGAGTTACAGTATAATTAGTAAGTAATTAATAAGTGTATTAAAAAAAATTATTATTATTTAGTAAAAATAATTATAGATTAAGATAATTAAGATTTTAAAAATTATAAATAAATTTTAAAATATAATTAAAATGTATAATTAATTTTTTTTTAAAAAAAAGAAAATAAAAAATATAAACAAATTATGTGATGTAGAGAAAGTAGCTAATTTAAATGTGTATTGTTGAGACATTACGTTACTTGTGTTTATTTTAATTTTTTTATCCTACTAAAATTATTATTTTTTTTTTCTCTGAAAATATTGACTTTATTTCTTTTAAGAGTTTGAGTGTATTTAACAAATGGTTGATAATTTTAATTTGGTTAGACAATTCAATTAGTTGTTAACTACTAATTATAATGTTAATTAGTAGAATATATTAGTTATTTATATTAGAGTATATAGTAAAAGAACGACCTGATATTAATTGTACATATGTAAAATGACAATTCAATATATTATTATCAGAAATTTTATGATTTATTTTAGAACATTGATTTAAATATTCAACTGCTTCCAAGATAAAATTTGAAAAACTTAAGAATTCGCTTCGAAATGGTACCAAAAACTCGTTGTCATTCAATTGAATTAGAAATTTTCGAAGCAATTTTAAAGATTTCGAGGCTTAATTCGCCAAATAGTATTAGAAATTTTTGAACCAATTTTTAAAATATTTATAAAAATAAATTCAAAATTAGATTGTTGGAGAAATTTTTCCGGGACAAATATAATTACAATACCTAATGAATAATTAATTACAATTTAATCATAAGATTAATTTTTAATAAGAAAAAAAAAAATTTAAATGACACCTCTTGATTGGAAACTATAGAGAGAATAGGGAGAGAGATAGGACCATACCCAGTCCCGGAGTAGGGTAATTAAACTCCAACACAATAATTCTGCCCTGCAAGGGATGCTGGTGGGTGGTGTAGGGGCTGAACTTATGACCGTGAGGTCACGAGTTCTCACAAATTATGTGGGACGAACGAAAATAAAAACTAGGAACGGATGGAATACTATTTAAAATATTTTATTTTTTATTTGTATATAGCTTATATAATTAGCTACGGATTAAATTTTATCAATTTTGGACGAAAATAATATTTTATGCATATTTTAATTTAAAAAAATAAAATTTTACGTAATAAAAAAAATAAAAAAAAATAGTTTTATATTTATATTAAAATATAAAAATTATTATGCAATTTACCTTTTAAACAAAATATTTGAAATTAAATAAAAATATGTGTCCATCTAAATATATATATATATATTATTAGCACAATTTTTAAAATAATATTTCTTTCTTTTATAAACTAATATTCTACTTTTTTATTTGAAATGTCTACCAATTAGAGCATCTCTTAAGGTTATTTCTCTTATTACTTTATGATTATCTTTTAAGTTTTTACTACAATAACTAGTTATATTTCTTACTTTCTTCATCCCAGATACCGTGTCTGCTACATTGTAGACACAGTACTTATTTTAGGAGGGGTGTAATTAGTAGATAATTAAGAATGTATGAATGAAAATAATTATCATATATTATAAATAATTATAAATTAAAATTAAGATAACTAATTAGTTTAATTAAAATTAAAAAATAAAATTAAAAAACTTAAAATGAGATTAAAGTGTATAATCATTTTCAAAAAGGAAAATGACATGGTATGTGGGACGGATAGAAACGACAACGTGGACATGGTATTTGGGACGGAGGGAGTATTATCTTTAAAATACAGTTATTCACTATTTATTACATTCGTAAAAAACGGATTACCTTTTAACAAAAATTAACAAAAAAATAATTAAATATTATTTAAAGTTTTTTAAAATTATCAATTCAACAGAAATTATTTAATATATATTTTGATTTACTCGAATAATTTTAATTTTTAAAATAGTAAATTATATGTTTAATATATTAAAATTTATATAGATTAAAATTTAAAAATTTAATATAATATTATATAAAAATATTATTAGATAATAAAAAAAATAGAAATATGTATAAATAAATAAATATTTTTTATATATTATGCCATAAAAATATATAAAAATAAATAAATTAGTGTGGATCCTATAGAATAATAAAAGTCTGTTTGGTTTGAGGGTTTATGATGGAAGAAGAGAGAAGGTGAGGGAATTATAAATTTTTTTTTGTGTTTGATTCAAATTTTTTTAGAGGGGAGGGGAGTCAATTTTTTTTTTTTTTTCCCCTCCAATTTGGAGGAATTTGGAGGGGGGATTTTATTAATTTTTTTTTTTTTTATCTAATTGTCTATTATACCTTTTATATATTTTATTAAAAATTTTATAACATCTTTCAAAATTTTAATATTCATTTATTTTATTTTTAATTATATCAAATAAATATTAATATATATTAAAATTATATTATATATTTTAAAATAGTTTTAATTAATTTTTTTAATCAAGTTTAATTATAATATTTTTTAATAAATTACAAATTAGCATATAATTATATCTATAATACTAATATTTTACTTCTTTTGTCTCATGTAATATATGTAAATATGATAATTTAGATAAAATATAATTAGTAAGTAATTAAGAAATGTACTAGTAAAAATCATTATTGTATAGTAAAAATAATTATAAATTAAAATTAAGATAAGTAAATAATTTAATTAATATTAAAAATTATAAAATATAAAATATTTTTATAATATACTTAGTTTATATAATTTTTGTTATAGTGTTTTTATTTATACGTAAAACTATTGTTTATCTTGATTGGTAAATTTAATAAATAACTAATGTATAAATTATTTGATTCTTCTAAGATGTAATAATGTATGAACCAAACACACTATTACAATTTCAATATTTTTTTCCCTCCCTTCACCTCCCCTCCCCCCTCCCTCTCGTATGAACCAAACACGTTATTACAATTTTAATATTTTTTTCCCTCTCTTCAACCCCCCTCCCCTCCCCTCTCCTCGTTTGAACGAAACAAACCCTAAAAGTAATTTGTTGAAAGTGATTACTATAACAAGTGGTAAATAAAGTAATTTAAATATTGAGTTGAATACGACGTAGATGAGAGAGATAAAATAGATAATGAAGTAGATGTAATATTTGTACCGGTTGTTCTTATGTTATAGAAAATAAACTAAGAAGATATATATTACTCCCTCCGTTCCATAACAAAATATTCATTTTTCCATTTTAGTCTGTCCATAATAAAGTATCAATTTCTTTTTTTTAGTAACTGTACTATATACTTAACATTACAAATACCCTTACAACTTACAATATATTACACAAATATCATCACCTCTATATCACACATACTAATAAGGTTATTTTAGTCATTTCTACTATATTTCAATATAATACTAATATTTCTAAAATTATGTGTAAAAAACAAATAGTTATTTACTCGTGGACGGAGTGAGTATAAAAAAAAATAATTTAATATTGAATATAAAATATTAGTGGACGCGTTCAATAGAGTTTATTTGATTCTGTCAAGACCCAATATAGCCCCCCTAAGGCCCAATAGACACTGAAAAAAGGCCCAATTAAATTAAATGGCTCAATGCCGTTACATATGTCGATACGTAGCACTAACTCCGGTGACGGATGCAGGCTGAGCAGTCACAAACATACGGCGGTGTCGCCGGAGGCCGGAGGCGCGGAGATATCACCGAACGTGTCCGAAGCTTTCGGAAGGCGGATCACGTGCTAACACGCCTTGGCGAAGAGTAGTGGGACGCGGAGAGACGGTGATCAACGTTCCTGACAATATCGTCACGTCTTCCTTCGCCATAAATGAACTGTTCAATGATGGTATGTTTCTAATTGGATTTTCTCTCTTTTGTTTCAGTAAAGAAAAATAGTTCGGGCTGCGCTTCGGATTTTGGTACAGCATTGTGCACTTTGCGATGGACGGGAGATTCCTTACCTTTCGGAGCGCTGCACCGGTGATTTTTAGCGTTGGAGTGTTCGATTTGGATTCGAACTCCATCACTTGGGGGATATCAAAGTTCAGGTGATCAAAACCCTAAGCTCGAAGGAATTTTGGCCATTATTCATGCTTATGACTATACGACTTCATGATTTCAGCATTCTGATTGAATCAGTTCACTGTAAAAATATAAGTCATTATTGTAATACAAGTTGTTATTTAGCTTTGAATGGCTTCTGGCTGAACTATAGTGCAATATGTTTTGCATCTAAAAGAAGTCTAACATGAAAACATGAATCCTGTTTTGTTTTCGTTGATATCTTCTGGACTGTATTTACAATTTGAAAGTTAGTTTACTTCGGGGATGCTTTCGAGGGCCGTGGACCATACTTTTGGGGTCACACCACTGCTCTGCTCATCTTCTCCTATGATCTTCATGTGTTCTTTTTTCTGAACGCCCAAAACTCTGTGATCAACTGAAACTCCTCCTTTACTAAGCATTGCCTGTAGCTCTCGTTTGCTGATCACAAGCTTAATTCTCACAACCCGTGCATCTTCCAACACATCGTCTGAAAATTTAACTTTCTTATTGATCTTCTTGATAGGCATGGGAGGTGTAGCTCGTATAGGAACCAGATTCTTCAGTTCATCATTACGGTGAAGGTATTTTACTTCCGAAACCTCTTCAAATATTGCATTATGCGAAGTTTCTGATGGCACTTGATTTGCATCTGTTTCCATTATCTTGACGGCCTTTTCTTGAACAATTAGGCAGTTGCCCATACTTATATGTGTAGGGTAAGATAGGAACTTGAAGGGTTGATGGTAATGAATTTGTTTTTGCTTTAGGAAGGGCATGCATGTGTAGTATTTATATGAGCAGAGCTCTGAGTTTCCCCTTCTATTATAGAATATTTTCAACAAAGCCATCATTCACTTATTGGGGTGTCATCAGCCATGATCTGTAATATGTTTTACTGCTCATAGTCCTTTACCTTAGAGAATTCAAACCTGCCTTTTTACTGTTAAGCTATACTAGCATTTCAACTTGTTTTTGGTGTCTCTTAGTTTGTTCCATATTGGTTTCTTCAACTGTGTGGCTAAAGACTACTTGCAATATCTACATAGTATCCTTCAGTGGATCAAATAGTGTGTATTATTTGAAGATAAAAAGTTACGTTGTGTTCTTTTGTGAGTTTTACCATAAGTTTTTACTGTTTAAATTCTTTTTTTTTTCTAAAAAAACATCAAATCAAATAATTACTCTTCTTTTTTTACATTATATTACAAATTTATTTTACATTCAAAACATCATATCAACCTCTATTTATATCACATCAAACAACTATTCAAATTCAACTTTTTACTATTAAAAAATCCAAACGAATAAACTAAAACCCACAACTAAATACCCTTACAGAGCGAATAGGTGTAGTGGATATATATATATATATATATTTAATGTGCTCAATATGAAATATTATACAAAGATTGAACAATATAACATTTTATTTGTCTAAAGTTATGTTTGTATTAATGTCAGCTTTGAACACATACCTTTGTGCATAAAGGAATGGAACAAACAATTTATTGTAGTTCTATTTTGAGCAAAACTCAGCCTAGTTTTTGTTTATTTAATTGTGGAGAAGTATAAACAAAGATTGTGAGTTAATATCAACTATTATGTGTTTATGTTATTAGGTAGACATTAAATATATATCCATATATATAAATATACGTGCACACACACATTAGTGGGTGACTTTTGTGTACCATTAAGTTGGTAGTTTTTGTAAATTTTTAACTTATAAAATGCTTGTCTAGGTCCACTGGACCTAATGATGCAATTGCCATTGCCTATTGTAAAGATAACAGTTTTCTACACAACTCCGAAATGGGATTGTGAATAGTTAGAACTTATTGACGCAAAGACTTTCGATTCCAGTCAATCAACTCAAATTTTGAGTTCATGTTTGCTCCATGTACAAGGTTGAGTAGTTTGCAATTGCAAATATGAGTTTGTGTACAATCTACTTCCCTTGTAATTAAAGTTCAAGCTTGCTCAAGTTGAATTGAGCTTGAACTTTTATAAATAACAGTCCTAATTATGGCATCCTAGCTGTCATAATGAGTAGAAAATTTAGATAGATTCATTTATTTTGATATACTAACTATATTTTATATTTATGTTGTAATCTTTTTAAAAGCAAACGGCTGTAGGATAATATATGTATTCTAGTCAAACATTACTTGTCATAATTCTTTTTGAATAATACTCCCCCCATCTAATTTTGTTTGTTATTTTTTGCTTTTGGCATGGAGTTCTATTTGAGTATAATTTTGTTCAGTTTGTCCTTATTTTTTCTTTCGATTAATTTTATAAATTGTATTTAGAACTATAAAAGAGAAAAATAATCGATGTAAATAGTCAACAATTTAAACCAAAGTAAAAGAATTTAAATTTAAACAGTGTTTGATGGAACTCACTTTGGAAAATCACCGGCCTGTCGTCAGGTATCTCATCAGCACATAATTAGTGGCGAACTATTGATATGATTGCTGTATGGTAAAGAGTGAATTATTTTTAAAAATTTATTTATTGGGTTGTTACGTGAAAAACGAGGGCGGTTACAAAATTTATTCTTTGGTGGACCAGTTTTTTTTGGTTGTTGTGGTATATTGACATGCAAAGATTAAATGGCGCACTTGGTTGGGATGAATGGTGAGGATAATCTATCCAGTTGACTGATAGTAATTCAGTCAGAACAATCACGCATTTGTCAATCCAAATTGTGGAAGAACAAAAACATCATAAGTGAAAGGTAATAAATGCAATTAATTTTTATGTTTAATGGAGCATATTTTATATGGATTAAATTACCCTACCCCTTCTTCTATATGCCTTCTATACCCTCCAATGACTTGTGTATTTTATTTTTTATTTTTTTTTTAATTTATTTATTTTATAAATATTTACAACTTAGTCCTTCAATTGCAATTTCGTTCCTATTATATTAAAAATATGTATAATAATTAAAACAATCTATTTTCAATGTTATTGATTGAGAGTCTTATTTTCGACTTTCCTATTCATGATTCTGACTCAATGAACGATTCTAACATCATCTTCAACCTCTTTCGGAAAGTTTATGTTGGTTTATAAATTATTTGAATTTGAGAGGATGTTTAGATATTTTCTATATTTTATATACAAATTTGAAATTCTAAAAAATATAACAGGTGCAAAACCATTGGGCTTTGTCCTGGTTGGGCCATTTGGATTTCTTGCCCGTACTAAAACTAAAATAGCAGCAGAAAATTTGACTTTTGAGACAGGTCAACTTTTCTGTTTAAGACAATTCTCAATTTCTGATTGTTTTTGTTGTAAATGTTTTACAGAAAGGAAAGAGACAAGGCTTGTGTAAATTCATGTGGAATAAAAAAGTCACTCGATGAATCTCTTGATTGTTGTTCTTCATCATCTCTTTGTTTGAGTCTTCCCAACATTTGTGCTATTCAAATTGCACAGTTCTGTTGGTAAATGCTGCTTTCTAAGACTGAACCAATTCTTGCTTTTCAAATATTATTCAGACAAGATCATTTACATCTCTCAGTTCCAGCTAAAGCCATTTGAATCTAGTTTGTCGACAGCTTGGATGAGCATCATTTTTCTCATATGTGTTGAGATCCAGTTTAGTGGAAAAGATGGACGGCGGCGGCGGCGCCTTTGTCTCTGGTAATGTTCTCTTCTTCGTATCTGAACTAACTAAATGATTGCTGCTATTCCATTCACTACTCTGATGACCTATGGACATTGTTAAACCACTGAAGTTTGTTTGTGTCATGTTGTTGTTTTCCATTGTAAGAAAATTTATTACATCCTTTGTGTCCTCACACCATTGATGATGTTCTTCCTTTTTCAGTAGGTTCCCTGCATTGCAGTTCATCTGTGTTTCTGTAGATGCTCTGAATTTTTTAGCTGTTGACCAATCTGCTGGTTGAGAGGTATCGTTGATTCCCGAGAAGGAAGGATTCAGACATTGGGTTGATACCTTGGAAACCAGAGCAGACAATTGAACCTTAGCTGCTTCCACACCGATCGTTCCCAAGCTCTGTCTTCCGAGTGTTTCCTCGGCTTTTTCAAGCACAGCCTGCAAATACTTGCCTTGAGCTTCTATACGCTGCTGGAGTCGACGCTGAATCTGTAAACATGAAGTAAGCCTTGTCATAACATCAGGTTCAGTTACATTTTATTGATTGTGCATTTGATTTCTTACAGATGAACTTAGAACATATTTTTCTCATGGTTGATGGATTCGTTAGTCGAATACTAGGATAAAATTAAAATTCCTGCCTATGTTCTAACCAATTGGAATATATTGTCTTCGCTGTTTACCTCAAGTTGTTCGTGTAATCTTTGCTGCACTTCGATTTGCATTTGCATTGTGTCACCTAAGGGCATGTGTCTGCCAAAACCGTAACAACATCTACTAAATAAACTCGAAACTACGCCAAAAAAACAAACAATGTTCTAAGATTTTGGTTCTTACTTTGTTGTCTGGGCTTCGATGCTTTGTGTCCTAATCTGAGTTCCATTCATTTCAGTTATTCTATCTGCTGTGTCTGCTATCAAAATATAATTGAATTTCTCACATTATATCTATCTATGTGTGTGTTTTCGATACTTTATGTTCAAGCAATTTAAAGATTCTCTTACAAGCTTTATTTCCTCCATTGTTAGCTTGTCCAAGAACATTCTTACTGAGTCTGTATTTCTGCAAGAAAAGTTAAGAATGTAAGAAGCATTTTGCAGAGATCGAATATTGTTCAGTTGGGAGTACCTGAAGATGGCTCTTCAAATGGTACAAGGTTAATCCTTGAATCCCCATAAGTTTCAAGACTGCTTTCGGAGTAGCTTCTGCAATGCGATATATTTAGTCGAATGCAGCAAGACAACATTGTTTGGTACTCGTAAAGTTAAAAAAAATTATTACAATCCCTTCTTACTTTCAGCTCCTCCCAACTGGTTTACTGCTTCGACAAAACGCTCATGGAGGTCGGGAGTCCATTTTAGCCTCGGCTTGGCATCGGTGGAAAGCATCAGCCTTGATGAAAGGTGAGGGCTCTTTCCTTGCTGATAATACATACACATATATATATATCGGATCGTTTGATAATCTGATGTTATATATCTTCCACTGCTCTTATATTTCACTCCTCGCTGAATGTTGTGTTTGAGGATGTCTTATAAGGACAGGGGACGAAAAAAGAAGGATGCGAGAGTAGGGGACAAGCGAGGCATAGAATCTCGGACAAGGTGAAAAAACAGTAAGATCCAATCCAATCTTATCACCGAGGCGAAAAGCTATCACACACTTCGTTTATTTCTTGCATTGCATTCGTAGGTCCTTACATGCAACAATAGCATACTGAAAATTCTCTGAGAAATTTTTTAAATTTGTTTATAGTTCGTCGAGGAATAGATCCACATCCTTATTCTTTCTTTTCGTTGCACGCATACTTGTCAACTGCAGAGAGAGACTACGAACCGGATTCCCCGCACCAACGGTGGAATCTTGTCCTTGCACTAATATAGATTGCGAGAATCCACTACATATTATGTCCTAAAACATACTGAGTTTCAGAAGATTCTGTTGACTGAAGCATCGGATACATAGAGAAAAAGAAAGAAAGAATTCTATGCATATAGATGCTTCCTTTCGACTTTTGTTTGGGTAACAAATGTATTTGTTTCCTTCTTACTCAGTATGTCCTATTTAGTTTCGTCGTGTCATGATCAGTTAGTGTAATGTCTCGACCTAACATTAGATCTTGGATGTTGTCTTGAGGCTAAGAACGACGTGTCGAATACATTCCTTTTTGTCTCCTTTGGTAAGTTTGGTACATATTCATCCTAGAGGGTGGGAGACGAGGTCCCCGGTTAGATCTTTAAAATTCTTGAAATGGCATCAAGAACTATCTGGTCCCGACTCATGGGAACCTTTCGAAGAGAAAGTAATTAAAGTGATTGTACTCGATCCAATTCTTGCATCTGCTACTCGGACATGAACCTAGTATGCATAACAACATTGTCTTGTGATTATCATTAGTATTAATCTTTACGTTACATTGATATGTTCTTTGTAATATCTTTGCCTTTTACTTGATGCTCAGCTCAGGATTGAAGATCGAAACAATGGCGCGCTCCGAGGTTGTCATGGAGCAACAAAAGTCATCCATTCGACGACATTGCTTGTAAGTCGTTGCTCGCATTCAATCTGTAAGGAATGTGTGATTCTTCTGGTTTGATCTCCCTTTTCCTTTGGACTCGTCAACGTACTTTTGGTTATACATTTGTATTATATATATCCCGGTAAAAATGACGATGACGACGACGGAATCGTATTCGATGCAGGGGAGGGAAAGTGATGGAGGGAATCAGAACTCAAAGTAAAGAAGGATTCTTCAAGTCAGGAATGTTTTGCTTTTTCCTTTGCTGCTGTTAAGGCCACACAACACAACACAATGGGTTCTCTCTTTATCCCTCTTTTATTTTCTTTTTCTTTTTATTTTCTTTTGCCAAAGTTTAATTAAATTGAAAGATGCCCTTATCTTTGTGTGATTAATTTACCTGTTAATTTAATTTAATTTAATTTATTTTTTGTATTCTTTGCTTATATATGATATGATGTGTATGTATGTCCTTATCTTCAAAATTTGGCCTATTTGGTGTGCTGACATTCCCGTTTGTCAAAATTGACAAGTTTATGGTATTTGGATTGGATGATAATTTGTGTTAAAATGTCTTGTGTGGCTTTTGATTGATAGGTTTTCATTAGGAAGCCTTAATTGAAATTGAAGTGATTTATTTTCAAATATATATCTTGTCATTGCAATAAAAAATAAATATTTAATTACAGTTTGAACTCATGACCTCGATCACAAATTCAATCCCAACCATGCCATGGAAAGTCCTATTTATAGGTCTTTATTTTTATGATTAATATTAATGCAGTTTTGGGGTTACCCAAAATTATTTTGAAGTTTATCTTAGTATTATGAATTTTGAGGTTTTAATAGTTTTGAGACTTGTGTAATTTATAAGTGAACTATTAAATTATTAAATGATTTTTGATACGTTCTTATTTAGTGTAAAATAAATATTTGATTGAATGTATTTGATTTTTTATTTTTTTAAATGGTAAATACATTATAGTAAAGTGGGCCGAACTTTTGCCTAATGGAGCTAAAGTGTTGACCTGGGCTGGATTTTGTGAAATGGGCGGGCCTCCTAAAGTGGGCCGGATTTAGTATAATAAACCGGGTTTGTGAATGTGGATTAAGCGGGCTGGGCTTATATAATAAAAATATGGGCCCATAGAGTTAGGGCAATGTGCTTCCCCCCCTTCTAAATTGATTAAATTATTGAAGCAATCGAATTTGGCATCCAATTAATGTTGGAAACTGGAGTTGGGTATATTTTAATTTAAAGATAAAATTCTTTTTATAAGCCTTTAATATAAAATTATAAAAATTCATTCGTAAGGTGTTGCATTATAACCTTTATGTTGTACACATAATCAATACGCCTACATAAATGGATGCATTTAATCAAATCAGCATAAAGGCTACACAGAGGTCTT
This sequence comes from Andrographis paniculata, assembly GCF_009805555.1. Classification (NCBI taxonomy): domain Eukaryota; kingdom Viridiplantae; phylum Streptophyta; class Magnoliopsida; order Lamiales; family Acanthaceae; genus Andrographis; species Andrographis paniculata. Next base: position 1,201,932 of record NW_026137605.1, read on the forward strand.
GTTGGCAATTTCATAGCCATCTGTTATCATCTCCATTTAATATATATATGTGTATGTTTCACAATGTAAAAAGAAGAAAATGCATGAAGGAAACAAACATTTACAGTTACTCCACCAAATCTTCTCGTCAACAATATCATACATACATTTATATATACATACATACATTATATAATATAATATATATACAATAGCCTACATACTATATACATATATATATATACACACTCACACACACGTCTATATATATATATATTTACTTATATATTACATACAATATATAATATACAAAATATAAAATAGTGGTTAGCTGTATAAATAATTAATATTTCTATTGGCTAATTCTATAATAATATTACAATATTTTACTATTATTATTATTATTATTTTAAAAAATAAGATTAAGAAAAGGCGTATAGTTGAACTATTTATGTTCTTCATGTAACATTCAAGTAATCATTACCTATGGAATGCTCATATGGGAAAGTTGACATTCTTTCTTTTTATATTAAGTGAACAAATCTAACTAATCAATATTTAATTTTCTTTATGAAAAAAAAATTCATTTTAAGTTAAGCTTTACTTGTTTGAAAATATTTTATATAATATTTTAGATTTAAATAGTATTAAATATGATGATATTGTTAATTTGCTCAATAATAATAGTAATAACATTGTAGGGCAAAATTCATTCACATTCTCTACTGAAATTTATTTATTTATTTTTATAATTTCACTTTTTACTATGATTTTTTTGTTATCTAGAAATTTTAAAATCTAAAAAATTCTTATACACTGAACAAATGCAATTAAATATTTTAAAAATAAAATAAAAATATATTTAATTATTATTTTACGAAAGAATAAGTAATATTAAAAAGCTATATTACCAACACTTAAGCTCAAGTAGCTAAAAAATATGCAATTAGTCACACCAACTAATTTTACAATAATTATATGACAGGTAGTTCTTTTTATCGCATAACTACGTCCTCGAGCTCGGGACTTGAATTTCTTCGTACTAGTATCCTCGTTAACCTCAACTTTACTAATTAGTAAATTGAATAAACTAATTAACAATCACCATGTGATGTTTTAAATCAATAGTAAAACATAAATATAATACTTTTAGAATAAATTTAAATGATTGAGTAATAAAATAATCATAAAAATTCTACTAAACAAAATTAAACAAACATACCCTAATTAAATACTAATCCCTCCGTACTAGAACTATAGTTTGGGTTGTGTTTGACACGAGATTTAAGTAATATTGATATTACATTGGTAGTGGATAAAAATATGAATAAATAACTTTTTTACCCTTGTGAGTGTACTTGCGTAAAAAGCGTGGTAATTGTCTAATATTAGTAAAAAAATAAATATAGTTTTACAGTGATATAGTTATTTATGGAAATGATACATTGATTTGGTACAGATAAAAATAGTAAAGAAAAATTATTATAAAGATAGTTTTACAATGATATAGTTATTTATGAAAATGATACATTGATTTGGTACAGATAAAAATAGTAAAGAAAAATTATTATAAAGATAGTTTTACAGTGATATAGTTATTTATGAAAATAATACATTGCTTTGGTACAGATAAAAATAGTAAAAAAAAATTATTATATTAGAACAGAGGGAGTATCTATTATCTTAAATTTAACCGTATCATTTAAAATGAAACTGCTGGAGATTATAATTCTTAGTTTAGGTCTGCTCGTCAGCAAATCAATTTTGTACATGTGAGGTGAGCGCAGCATCGTAATCATCGCCTGGCTGGCGGCTTTGGGGTGTAAAACGTCGTCGTTTTGATTTTGAGATGTGTCAGAATTCAGCTGTTATAAATACCGCGGCAGAGATCGAGCAGCAGTCACTGCGTTTTCGTGGGAGGAGGGACACACAATGGCTGCTGTCGATTGAGCGATGGTCGGGACAGGAACAAAGTAAGTCAAATTATGAGTTTTTTCCGATTTTTAAATTCAATTTTGTTTTTGCTGATTTTGATTATTTCTGTTTGATGAGATGCCCAATTCAATTTAGGGTTTTGAAATATATATATACACGATGGTGATGAACCCTAGGTTTTAAAATATTTTTATATATTGGGTTTAGGGTTTGGATTTTGTATTAACATCGAAAAACTTGTTTAATTGGTCAGGTTTTTCTTAGTTAAACATGATAGATTGAAGTTTACCTAGGTTTTATATCTTTTTTTGGGAATTCATGGAGAAGCTATTATTATTATTATATTATTATTTTTTGTTTTAATTTGCTTCTTGATCATTGGATTGGATTCTATTTACAGCACAATAATTATTATTATTAATAATTTGCTTCTTGATCATTGGATTGGATTCTATTTACAGCACATCAATTGCTAGGATTGTGTACTTACAGAAACTAATTGAAGTTCACTTTAGGGTTTTTACTTATAGAAACCAATTGCTAATACAAGAAAAAAAAAAAAATGAAGAAGAAAAATCCAAATACTAATTTTCTAATTGATTGTTGAACTCTGCTTTGATGATTGGGTTTTATAAATCTTCTCTTTTTCTTGAACAAGATGATTTTAAGTTCATTTAGCATTTTTGTACTTTTCTGGTAGAAACTCAACTCTTGTTTAAGAAAGAAAAACCTAAAATGTTGTTTTTAATTTGTTTATTGATCATTGGAATTTGTTATGATAATTTGTGTCGATCACGACTCGACTATAATGTTAAACTTACTATAGTAATTCTGTAATTGTATTTAACATATTGCTTTCATATATTTTTATGTTATAAATTGACGGTGTTATGTAAATATATCATTTTTTTTACTTTTGTATGGACAAATATATATAGTTTTTAGATAATTTTTATCGCATTTGTTTAATGTTTGAAAACATATATTTGTTGCATTCACTTTAATGAACTCATTCTAAGAAACTATATTTCTTGCATTCGGTGTTTTGTCGCATTCATTTTAATGAATTCATAATTCCGACAAAGTATATTTCTTGCATTCGTGTTTTGTCGCATTCACTTTGATAAACTTGTTTTTTTAGTTATGAGTTTCTATGTGACAATGTTAACTATACCGTGTGTTTGTTTGAAGGATTTTGGTGGATTTCCAGTATTCATCCAATTTTTTTCCCCCAAAAATATCAAATCAAACACCTATTTTTCATTTTTTATATTATACTAAAAATCAATTTTACATTCAAAACATCACATCAAACCCTATTTATATCACATCATACAACTATTCAAATTCAAAATTTTTACTATTCAAATCCCAACTCAAAATCCAAACCCCCAAACAAACACACCCTAAAGTAAAATGAGATCTAACTTAATGTTGTTGTGTACATATAAGCAGGTTTTAAAGTGGAAAAATGTTTCTAAGACGGAGCAAGAGGCTCAATGAGTAAGTTTCTAAATCTATTATTTTCTACTAGAATATTAAATTTTTAGACTTCTTTGTTCAATTAAGAATACATCTTAATTGAGACAAATACTTTTTAGTTTGAATGTTGAAAAATTTACAGTAAATTTCAATTTTGATCTTCATGGATTTTTAATCCATGTTTCTTTATAGCCTTCTTCACTTAATTTTTATCTTTAAAGATTTTTTTTTTTTAAACTAATCACACATTCTTATTTAATTAAATTATTTATTTTTTTTGCACTTGTTTTGCTTGTCACACTCACTTTCATTAACTCTTTGCCTTCTGATTTTTTTTTTTTTTTTTTATCAGAAATATAATCCTCTACACCAACAAGTCATGTGTCTACTTTTGTTCGACTCGTTTGTCTGAATCATAGACATTACAGTTCATTTGTTATCATTTTTGTTTTCTTCATTATGGTTTATTTTGTGTTTCATTACTAGCAGATTGGCTAACACAAGCGGCAGCAACAACAGAGTTTCGAATGAGACAGCAGAGCAAGAGGCAAGATCTGATCTTTCAAAAGAGGTTCTGGAATTGATTCTTTCGCGGTTAAGCCTCATAGACAACATCCGCGCATCTGTTGTCTGCAAGAATTGGCTGGCTGCTGCTGTTTCGGTTCGGAAGATAAACAAAATTCCATGGCCGATGGATATCCCTGAACGCAGCTGGTTCTTCAGCTTTTATGATCTAACACAAGGCAAAACACATTGGCTTACATTGCCAGGGCTAAGACCTGCTGCCATCTACTATGTCAAGTATGGTTGGTTGCTTAGTTTCGACCATTACACTTGCCGACTCTTTTTCACAAATCCATATACTCGGACAGAGATAGAATGCCCCAAACTAGAAGGGAATTGGAATAAAGTGGCCTTTTCTGCTCCTCCAACATTGCCGAGTTGTATAGTCTTCACAGTGGATGAGGTGACACCCGACTCTGTTGCCATCCACACTTGCCACCCGGGGGACAAAGAATGGACTACCATGGTATGTGAAAACAACCGTAACTTTTGTTGCAGCCTATATAATAGGATTGTTGTCTGCAACGGAATTTTTTATAGTCTCAGTACAACTGGTTGGGTGGGGGTTTACCATACAGAACAATGTTCTTGGAAAGTTCTCCCGATCAGTCCCCCTAATTGTTTGGAGATTCCACCCGTTGGTGATTGGTGGAAACAAAGATTTTTAGCGGAGTATGATGGTGAGATTGTCGCGGTGTATGCTCAGATCGGCGTTGTAGCAGCTGTATATAGGTTAGATGAAGTCCATGGGTTTTGGGAGAAAATAGAGGATCTGAATGGAAGGACTTTCTTTGCTAGCTTAGTAACTTCCTATATCAAAGCAGATTTGCCGGGAAAAATGGGGGACAATATTTATTTCCCAAGGGTTCAATTTCACAAGCAGCACCGCATCATGTATTCAATGCGCAAGAGAAGATACTATCCGGGAGTGAAGGCTTTCGACCTCAGCGATGAGTCTCTTCTTACCAACTTTTGGATTGATTCCCCTGAAGGTCCTATAGGCGGTTCTTGAGACATTGATTATTGTAGAAAATGGTCGCGTAAGAGTACTTGTCTCAGACTTAAACTATCATTCGATTTCTTTTCTCTTTTATTTTCTTGAGTTTAAGAACTCGGCCATCTATATGTTGTGTTGAATATTAAACGATTATCTTATCTAAAAATTTAAATTTTAGAGATATACACATCATTAATTATTTTATAGTCAAGAAACATTGAGAATGTGCATAAATGCGCCAAAACCATTCATGATTTGTGAATGCTGGATAGTGTGATTGAGAATGCGCATAAATGGCATCAATTAGTCCTTCGCCTTCTTTTGCACCATTTTTGGATTACCTTTTTTTTTTTTTTTTTTTTTTTTTAATGTCTCATTCCAAGTTTGAAGTATATTGTGTATATTCCAATGCTGATAAATTATATGTTTAAATAGGATCCCATAAATCAATAATTCAGCATTGCTGAATTTAATTAAGACAATCGATTCAAAAAATACATTTAAATCGACTAAACTATCCTTGTTCTTACTCAATTTACATGTTGAATTATTTTTTCACATTAGCATATTATCCAAGACCTTATATCTTACAGATTTATTACAAATCCTCACCATTATTATACAATTATGACCTATTTATTAATGCACTTACCCAATTAGAAATTTTTATTAAGGTAACAACCGGAGAACAACAAAAATCGAAAAATGACAAAAATACCATATAATATGCTCATTTCTTAAATTCAAGCATTACTGAAATACAATTTTAAAAACAATAAAAACCAACATATAATTCGAGAACAACAAAAACCGAAAAATGACAAAAATCGAGCACCTGAATTGCAATCGGAAAACACACATAAGCACACTAGAAACAGAATCAAGGCATAAATTATCGCACTCGAAAAACACAATCAATGAACAAACCGAAGTGGATGATTTCTTCGAAAAAATTCCATCAAAAATTTTTGAAATAAAATATAGTAAGTTAACCGTAGATTTATTACAAATCCGCTTGAAATAAATGGCAACTAAATAAAGTAAGGACGTTTAGCTGTTTCATGTGAGAGAACCTGGTGTAATGCACCAGCCACGGAGTAGCATTTCCATTTCCAGAACTTCAGTATTGCGCAACAGTCAGTCCAATCTGTCTTAATCAGCAAGGTCGCTTTGCGTTTATTCTGCTCAGCTCATCTCAGCTCTTCCACAATCATGTCTTAAAGGAGGAGCAATCGATCGAATAAAAAGTATGGTTTCTTCATTTTGTAAATTCGTGATTAAGCTCAGTAGCTGCAGTTTAGTGTTTTCCTTTTCACCTGTGGTTGATTGGTGTTTGAATCGAAAATCAGTTGGAACTTATAAGGAATTAAACCCTAAGCTCAGGATATGTCGTGTCGATATAATTGAGATAATAAAATAAAGCTAATTATATCTTACATGATTCCATTAGCACTGTCAGATTCTTCTGATCCGCGACTTAATTGGGAGTAGTGTGTTCTTCGAGCCTATGGCGCAACTCCTCATGAGAAAATCGGTAGGGTTTCTGCGTTGCTCATATGAAAAGTAATGGACGCTGCGCAACTTAAACCTGCGATTACAACCCTGATTTATATCCGTTATTATTATATTCTAATAGATCGCTTAATCTGACTGATAGTCTATTAGTTACATTTAACCTGGATATTTAATCCAAACAAACTCTGAGATTGGCTTGGACATGATTTCAATGAAGTACGTACGATTTGGTGTGTTTGAAACTTAATTTCTGTGGAATTTGCTCGATTTGGCGTGTTGTTTTTGCCTTTGCACATTTGAAAATGGTGTTGGGGTTGGATAGGCCTCTTCTTAATAGAACAAGGGATTTTTGTTAGTTTAATTTTTATGTTTTAGGGTTTGGGCATCAGCAGTGTCTTAATTGTTCCAATTAATATCAAAATCATTAATGTTGGTTATTATGGAATTGATTTGGAACTCATCATTTTATTTCAAAATCAGTTGTGTTTGAAGTGTCCCAATTAGTACATTACCTTTGGTTTAATTCTTCCAATTGCAGATAATCCCAAAATATTCCAAAACAAAAGATGATTATAGAACAAATCATGTCCTCATTAAGCTCTGGGGACAAAGGTCGAGCTAGCTGTGTTTGTCGAAAATGGCGAGACATAGCAACGTCTCTCAAAAAGACAAACTGGCCTCCGATGATTGTGCTGTCCGAAAGAAAGATGGCTTCTTTGATATATGCGACCTTTCTTTGATGCTGAGGCGTGATTCGATACTTCTTTTCCCAGAGATCCTGCAAGTATTAGATTGGAATTAATAGATCAGACTGAAAAAATAAAATAAAAATGAACTAACAAATTTTGATGGATAAATACGCAGATTAAATCTTGAGACGGCCACTGTTGACACGGCTTCATGAACTATATATATGTGCGGCATATATGTATAAAATATGTGACAAACATGCACTAATACAAGACTTCTTTATCATATAATGGAACGCTTATGACCTACGGACATTTGAAATTTTCCTTCTATGCAGAGAGATAGAATGCTCCAAACTAGAAGAGAATTGGAATGAAGTGGCCTTTTCTGCTCCTCCAACGTCGTCGAGTTGTATACTCTTCACAGTAGATGAGGTGACACCCGATACCGTTGCCATCCACACTTGCCGCCCGGGGGACAAAGAATGAACTACCATTATATATGAAAACAACCTAAGATCTCGTTGCAGCCTATATAATAGGATTGTTTGGAGTATAGTCTCAATATAACTGGTTGGGAAAAATTGCAAAAAATATCCCATGTATATTCTATTATTATTTTTTTCATATACTTATCTAGCTAGCAAAATATATCCCATATGTTTGCAAAAGTTACTATTTCTATTTTTTGGTCGCGTATGATCGAGCGTGGTGTGAACGTCACGTCACGCGCTGCCAAATGATATAAATAACAACTTTTGTAAATGTGGGATATATTTTGACCGAAACATAAATACATGACAAAAATGATAATGGAGTATACATATAATATTTTTTGCATGGGTGGGATTTTATGGCCCAAAATAACGTTCTTGGAATGTTCTCCCGATCAATCCCCTAATTGTTTGTGATTCCCCCCAGTTGGTGATTGGTGGAAACAAAGAGTATTAGCGAGCATGATGGTGAGATCGTGGCAGTGTATGCTCAGTTCGGAGTTGTAGCAGCTGTATTTAGGTTAGATGAAGTCCCTGGGTTTTGGGAGAAACTGGAGAATCTAAATGGCAGGACTTTCTTTGCTAGCTTTGTAACTTCCTATATCAAAGCAGATTTTCCGGGAAAAATGGGGGACAATATTTATTTCCCGAGGTTTCAATTGCACAACAAACGCCGCCTCATGTATTCAATGCGCAAAAAAAGATACTATCCCGGAGTGAATGCTTTCGACTTGAGCATTCAATCTCTTCTTAACAACTTTTGGATTGATGCCCCTGAAGGTCCTGTAGGGATGGAATAAAACCTTATTGGTTGGATTGATTAAGGTAGTAGATCTAAGAGTGGCAACACTCTTCTCCAGAAGCACTGAAACTTCTTACATTAAGGAAAACATGCTGGTGTGAATGAGAGACATGGGATGGAATGCATCCGGTATTTTATGTGCGAAGAAAAATACTATCCGAGTACGTTGCTTAGTATATTAAAAGATGCTGAATATATATTTATATATTAGAGATTTGTTTGGACAAATTCCATTATGCCATAGAGCTTATTTAAAAGATGACAATAGACGAACCTATCTAATTCACCCATGGATTCGTCGCCAAATTTCAAATCATTGCAATTTTTCCATCATAAATTTCAACTTCTATTCTTCACACTAGATATATAGATTCACTTGTTTAATTTCATCCCTAAAATGCTCAGAAAATTTCAAATCAATGTGATTTGTCAAACATAAATTTTTCTCGCAACTATATATATATATATATATGCTTTGCGATCAATGTTGTATACAAATTTATTAACTTTAAGATGAGACTGCATTTTTACATTGTCTCTCTAATCATATTCATTACATTAAATACTGACCCAAGAGTAGGAAATATAGGCTTTTAAGCACTTTTCCTAACTGATATATAATAGTACATATAAAATGGTAATCGCGTGCAACATGCGTGCGCTTCCCATGCATCGTCTTCGAAATACTAACTTTGGTAGGAGTGCAAAAAGAAAGACCACCATTATTACTATTACAGAATTGTAAAATCATGTTAAAGAGAACAATAGAAAGACTGAAAGATTTAAGTCTAACGGTGTAGATTTGATAAAGAATACATCAAGTATTTATAAGTCTAATGGCATTCGAGGGGATGGATGTATAGTATTCCTTCACACTTCAACTTGGTGCTTCACAATACAACAATTACATGGTAGGAAATTATCATGTAACTAACAAGTCTCCTTAGTCCCGAAGGGCGAGCTTTGTCCCAAAAGCTTTATGGTGCATCCGTGCAAATGACAACCATACTTTCCGATTCATTTTGAGAATGTCATCCCTCTCTTTCATCTCTGGATCTTTGCTGATGTCCATCCAGATGTCCGGGAATTTTCTTATAATCAGATATGGACGGTGCTCCAGATTCCTATAGAACTTCTTCAATTTCATAGAGTACACTAAGCAGTGCCTCTCTGCATCCACGATCTCTGGGAAATACACGCAGTTCTTCATGACATGCGGGAGATCATCCCGGATGAGAGATGTAATGGTGCTTGAGAAGAAGGTTGCACCGCCTACGTCTTTAACCTTGTACCACCTGTAGCTAACTTCATCCAACTTGTAGACATTTGCTGGCCGGTAGCCCCTAATGTGCACTAGAAAGAAGTCGCCTTTGTACTCTGCCATGAAGATGAAATATTCCCACCTAAGCTTGTTCATATGCTGAATGGATTTTAGGCGCTTGCAGGAGCGAGCTCCCCATGTACGCCTTACCGGATCAAACACTCCGATATCTCCAAACATATTAAAACTGTAGAAAATTCCATAGCGAACCACAATACTTTTCCAGCAGGAGCTGCAGGATGGATTTTCTTCGCTGTAGTCACCAATAATTTTCCAAGTCGAGCTTATGGATGGATGATCATATTCATACTTGGAAAGTGTCCATGCCGTATCCCCCGGGCACCAAGTGACGGCATTGACACACGCCTCTGTGTTGCAACTGTGCAGCAGGAATACAACACAGTTTGTTGAGGTTGGAGGAGCTGAGAAGGCGGCTTTACAGAACTTCAAATCTATTTTTGGGAGCTCAATCCGGTTTGCAGAGTGAGGGTTGTAGAAAGTCATTGCCCCAGTATCCGACTCGTGGAACAGCATCCAACCATCCTTGGCATAACAAACATTACCGCCTGGTCGATTTGGATGTGGGATGCTGCTTGAGCGACAGGAAGCAAGGTCGCAGATACCAATGTTGCCATTGAAATCGAAATAAACAAATTTTGGAGGGCGGTGGATCCTTTTGACAGAATATGCAATGTCTCGCCACTTTCTAGATACAAGACTTGCTCGAGCTCTATCCTTAGAGCTTAACAAGGACAGGATCTGTTCTAAAACATCGGAAGGAAGGTCCAACTCTTGTTTTCGTGGGATCCTGATCCGTTTGCTAACATTGCTGCAAGATCTGAAATTACACAAATAATCCAAGAGTGAGAATATACAGAAACTAGCATAAACTAGCTAAGCACAATATGTGACAAGTCAAAATCAATACCATATAACATGAAATGAAAAAAATAAGTACGAACACTCTGACAAACATGGGAATAAAGATCAATTCATTTTGTATCACTATCAATTCAGGCTTTACAAACTTCTCGGATCAAAACTTCTTTGGAAAACTAGGAGCTTCACTCCGGAAGGCATCTTCGGATAATGCATTCTTTTTTAAAATGGTAAATATATATGAAAGCAGACAAGCACATTATGACAGTGATCTTGAATTAGACTTAAAATCTCATTTATTGATCATACTAGTCAATTCATCTATGAGGACAAGTAAAAGCAAAGCGCCGTATAAGTTAACCTCAAAATATACCGACACACGTGTAAAAGGAGACATGTATCAAAGCAAATTGTTCGCTCACAAATGTCAACTTTACCAACAAATTATTATCCTACTAGAAGAGTACTAATTGTCTTGATCATAACCAATCCCATTTAAGAAAACTAGAAGTGTCGCGCCAATAAAGAGATGTATTGCAACTGAGACCTTAAGCACAACAAGTTTTCATTTCACATAAAAGGCAAGGGAGAAAAATAGATGCTTGAACTTAGACTGAGTATCTATTATTTTCTTTTATTCTTTCTTTTCAATTGGGAAAATAATTAAAGATCCACAGTCGAGGGTTCAAAGACAACTGATGCTCAAATCTTACTACAAAATGATTAAAATACAGATAAATTAGTGTGGCAGTCCCAAACCCTAATGTGGATTTCAAATGTGTAAGGCCAGCAGCACCTCGCCGAATCAAACATAATTAAATTCAGACACACCATCAAGAAGATGCCCAAACAATATTATATAAATATATGTATACAAGGCTTGAAGTTCAAGCACACCAAACCCTATTTGGTTCACACTATCAGGCTGTAATTCAAACCCTAATTGATTCGTTGAAGCAATAATCAACCACACAAAAAACAAAGAAACTGCAGTTACTGAAGTGAATGAATTTACAGAATGAAGAGACCGTACGCTATGGATTTCGACAAAACGTTTGTTTCAGTCATGATTACGGCGGGTTGCGGAGCAGTGAAAACACAAGAACAGAAAAGACCGACAGTAAGAATTCCTTTCAAGAGGAGCACCCGATTACTTCTTTTCCGTATATATATATATATATATATAGTGGGCCTTTGAGCGGAAATTGTGTCCTGTTACCTCTCCTCGCTCTATTATTATTTTTATTTTTGATGTTATGACAACCTGGCCCGCTGATATAATAACTTGCAATTTACCTTGGTTGGGTAAATCATACAGGAAGACCTTGTATAAAAGTAGTTCAAGCCTATAGGTATAAATTCGCAACATTCTCATAATTAAATAATACTAGTTAAACCATAATCAATATTTCATCTTTAACTTGACAATATAGCAAATAAAGTTATGAATTTGATCCAACCAATTTTATCATTCTATCCAAATTGAATAAAAAATTTGTATATTTAATGTATGCAACAATTTAAAATACATTAGAAACATTTAAAACTCGACCATGAGTATTTCTAATTTAAATTCTTATTAAACACATCAAAATATTACTCTTTCAAGCATATAAATTTTTAATTGCGTTTTCTACTTTTCAAATTATGATAACTTATATTAAGAATAATGAATAAAAATAATTTTCGGATAGATTCTCATTATTGAAATTGCATATCAAACTTGAATACTTTCCCATACCGGTACTTATATCCTTAAATGTCTTGTGTTTCCCCAAAATCAACACATCAATTAGACTGTATACAACAATTTTAATTTTGTTCAAGAACATAATAAATATTAAGCTCTTAAGAGTCAAATTAATATCTCAACTTCGTAGGTATGCATAACAATTTCATATTTATCCAATCTTCAACTCTCGACTTTGATTGCAGGATGAAATATAGATAGATTGAGTCCTGTAGCAAAATTTAAATTCCTAATCTAAAGTGAAAGTAGCAATCTTCGAAAAGAGGGTGAAGGTAACTACTGCGTTAAGAATGATGATATTTTGGATTCGAAGTTTATTCCTCTCCTGATCCCGCCAATCGATCTGCTTTGTTTTCCTCTTCACATCGCATCTCTAAGTTGTAGATATTTGTTGCAGGAGCTGTTCACGTCAAGCCCTGGTTTAATTTATCTCTACTTATTTATTTATATATTGTATGTATAGATATGTATATATATATTTCAATTTTTCTACTTGCTACAGCTATGGCGCAAGCTGTTTACTCCTCTTCAACTCCGATGGTCCAATGGCGTTATTGACTGTGCAAATCACCTTGATAACACCACCTTTAATTTTTTTTTTAAATTTTTCTGCAACATTCAATTTTATTTGGAACATGAAACATACAACCAAGACCTCATGAATTTACTATTATGAATCAAGAGGTAGCGACACTTTTTATACAAAAAAACATCGACCATGTTAAATATATGGATAGGTAACTAAATATTCTATATGCTACAATATTAAACTCAAAATTTAAAAAAACAAGCGAAAAAAATAATATATTTACGTAAAATTGAAGAAATTAAAGTTAAAGGAGCATATTTTTTTTGGTGTAGATGCAGGCTAAAATATAGCATCCAACGGATGCTATCAATCTTTCATCTAAAAAAATAATTATGCAGAACACATACAATTGCATGCGGCTTTATAATGGTTAGCTAACTATAGTGAGTGAATGATCTTACAGAGCGCATTGCGTTCACATGCCCCTGGGAGACAAATGGAACCATGTTATGAATTAATGATTATTTGTCTTTTAGACAAACTAAATGTTCCTTTTTAATAAAAAAGAGTTTTTCGTATTCACTTTAATGTCCTTTTAAGTAAAATACATTTTTTGTATTCTTTTTAATTAATCATTTATCAACTAAGAATTCAATTCAATAGCGAATTCATTTTCAGCCACCCCTAAATCAAATTCAAAAGAATCTGCATAATTATTTTTAATAAATAATTGATGTCCATCCAAATTTTCCGGCTATATCTAATACTCTTACTTGGAAGTTGCATTCGTTTTTCTATAGTACTTCTTAACACTATAGGATTTTAAACCCTCTCTCTAGGTGCATCAATTCTACAGTGGACCGCATAAGAAGTCATGGCAGAGTAAACAGAGGCAACAACAGCTGAACTTGTAAGAGTAGTTTGTAGACTATTATGCTATGTTCATGGTTTTACTCAATATACACTTAAAAGAATAGCGACTATAGATTCACTTTTTTAATTTCATCCTAAATCCGTCAGAAAATATCAAAGCAATGTGATTTGTCCAACATAAATTTCTTTTGCTACAATATGCTTATAATCAATGTTTTATACAAATTTAGGGTGTGTTCGTTTGATAGATTTGGACAAAATCTCACTATTCATCCAAAAATTTTTCTTCCAAAAACATCAAATCAAACACCTATTTTTTATTTTTTTATATTATACTAAAAATCAATTTTACATTCCAAACATTACATCATCACCTATTTATATCATATCATACAACTATTCAAATTCAAAATTTTTACTATTCAAATCCCAACTCAAAATCCAAACCCCCAAACAAACACACCCTTAGTAAATTTGATTGTTGTTCGGTTTGGCGCGCTGTTGTTGCCTTTGCTCATTTGAAAGCAGCGTTGGGTTTGGATCTGCCTCGTCTTAATAGATCAATGGGTTTTTGTTTAATTTGCCTAATTTTTCTGTGTTACGGTTTGGGCATCAACTGTGTTTGAATTGTTACAATTCTTTTCAAAATCATTAATTTCGATTTCTATGGAATTGATTTGGACTTTTCATTTAATTTGTAGTGCTTGGATGATTTATGGCACATGCATGATTTACGAAGTACCGTCGAAAGGCTGATTAGCTGCAAAATGGAGAGGGAATTGGGGATACTGCTGCTGCAATGGAAATGTAAAGAACAGACCAACAATTTGAGAACACTCAAGGATTTTATCAGTTTCATACAAAAAGAAGATCAAGAGAAGTCCAAAATATGCCAATAAATAATATATGAAATGCATCATATTACATTATAAATTGTTTGGTAATAATTTTAAAAAATAATAATAAAAGTTGCTATTTAAAAATTGAAGAAGAAACATTAGGATCTATTCATTTTTTTATTTTTTTTTGTTTTACTTTATGTTTTTGCTGGGTAATATGACTCTTATTTAATTTTTTTTAAAATTTAAGATATATAAATAATAAAAGCAAATTCCTTAACATATACCTTATCTAAATTTATATAATATAAATACAATTTTGAAATTTTAAATAATTGAATCAAACTCATTGTTAGTATTTTTAAATGATTATATATGTAATAACAATAATATTTATTGGCACAAAACGTCATTTTTATCAACAAATCATTACTCTTGTAAAAAACTCTAATTGTCTAAATCATAACCAATCACATTTTAGAAAATTAAGAGTGTCATGCCAATAAAGATGCCGTAACTAAGCTAGTACACAACCAATTTTCATTTCAAATAAAAGGTAAGACATAAAATTAAATAAAATCCAATTGAGCATTTATTGTTTTCATTTATTCACCACATTATTATGAATTCCAATTAATATTATTTTATTATAATTTTTTAAAAAATAATATATTAGTGTAACTACGATTAAAATGAAAAATTTTGAAATTTTGAAAAGAAAATTTTTGAAATTAATATAGACAGTAAGTAATTAAGTTACCTGTATTAGTTATTTCAAAAACCGTTGGAAATAAATGGCAACTAAATCAAATTGCTAGTATTATTCATTAAATTCCAGAAGTCACTATATAAATAAGGAAGCGCGACGTCCTATTGCGACAAGAGAGAGTTCTACAGAATCTGTCTTCCTCGGTGAAATCGCTTCGGGTCTTCCGCTGCTCCGCTCAGCTCATCTCAACCCTCTCGCGATCATGTCAGGAAGGACGAGCAATCGATCGATGCAAGCGTATGGTTTCTTCATTTCGTAAATTAGTACTTGATTAAGATCAGTAGCTGCAGTTTCGTGTTCTCCTATTTAGTTGTGGTTGATTGGTAATTGTTTGAATTTACTTTGTTGGATTCGGTGTGCAGTTGTTGTCTTTGCACATTTGAAAGCTGCGTAGGGTTTGGATCTGCTTCGTCTTAATAGATCGATTGGTTTTACTTTGTTTAATTATTCTTTGTTAAGGTCGATCTGAGCATCAGCTGTGTTTGTATTGTTCCAGTTAATCTCAAAATCATTAATGTCGTTGATTTCTATGGAATTGATTTTGACTCGTCATTTCTTGCGGAAGATCTGTAAATTCTCACTCTGGTTTGTTTCTTCCAATTTCAGATCATCATCCGAAATTGTCCACAAACGAGAAAAGCTGGAATTAGACCTTCCTCCAGAGCTTTTAGAAAAAATCATGTCTTCGTTATGCTCTGGGGACAGAGCTCGAGCTAGCTGTGTGTGTCGAAAATGGCGAGACATAGCAAAGTCTCACAAAAAGACAAACCGGCCTCCGATGAATGTGCGTATCCGAACAAATGATGATTTTTTTGATATCTGCGACCTTTCTCGCTGCCTATCAAATATGATCATGTCTCCTAATCGACTTCGAGGCATAGTCAGTTACGCCAAGGATGGTTGGATGTTGTTCTATGATGATGATGATGCCCACGTGATTAATTTCTACAATCCTCAATCAAATGAGCATTTTGAACTTCCCAAGATGCTACATTTTTCGATCCGTATGGCTGCATTCTCAGCCCCTCCAACGTCACCAAACTGCACGGTATTTTTGCTGCCCCGTACTATCACGGCTGGATCTCCTCCTGATGTCATTATTTGGCGCCCGGGAGACACGGGGTGGACTAATGTTGAGTACGATACCAAACATCCATCCATCACCTCCAATTGGATGAGCATCGTGGCTCACAATGGCAACTTTTATTGTATGAACATCCATGGCTATATCGGGGAGTATGATCCAGGAAAATGTGGTTGGAGGGCTCTTCCCTACGAGTCCCTCGGATGCGCTCGATATGTCCCCTTGTGTCGGTGGAGGAAAAGCATGTTCTTGGCAATGTATGATGCCAAATTCTTTCTAGTGCGCACTTGGGGTGTGGCGCAACCCCACGTCTACAAGTCGGATGGAATCAGCTGCACGTGGAAGAAGGTAAGCCACTTAGACGGGATGACCTTTTTCGCGAGCGCCACGACATCCCTCATCCGGGATGATCTCCCCGATGTGATGAAGAATTGTATTTATTTCCCCGAGCGTGTGGACAATGGGAGGCACTGCCTTGTCTATTCCATGAAACTCAAGAAGTTCTATAGGGAATCGCAAAGGTTGAAGCAGTTGAATATGGAATTTCTCGGCGATGTATGGATGGACCTCGGCGGCGAAGAAGTCCCGGAGATGAAAGAAAGGGACGACATTGACCGTATGAATAGGGATGTGGCGGCAGCATTCGAGCGGATGCATATTAAAGCATTTGGATCAAAGCTCGTTGCTTAGGAGGTAAAGGCATATCCTTTGGAAACATGTTAGATCATGGGTTTGATTTTGAATTTTATTAAGTAATTTTGTACAATTAATCATGTGATGCATTGAATTCAAAAATAAATTTAAAATATACATGGAGCTATTTTAAATTTGTAATAGACTTTAATTGTCTTAATCATAACCAATCTCCTCTTAGAAAACTTGGAGTGTCAAACCAATAAAGATGTCGTAACTAAGGGCACTAAGATCTAGTACAAAACAAGATTTCATTTTAGATAAAATGTGAGACAAAATTCGAAGAACTCCAATTGAGCACCTATTGTTTCCATTTATCCACCACATTCATTACAAAGTCCAATTAATTCTAGAAATTTTTAAAACCTAAACGAAAATATGGTAATGATTTTTAAATTCAATGAAAATTTTCAATCGGGGGAGTTAATGATCACAATGGAAGGGCAAATGAACTAAACCATACAAGTGATGCTCAAACACAAATACAAAATATTTAAACAAACAAAAGCAAATTGATCGATAAGTGAAGTTGACCTAAACCCTAATGTGTGTATGAAATGTGCAAACCGAACCATTTCCATTTCCAGAAGTCACTATATAAATGGAAGGAAGAGCGACGTCCTATTGCGAATAGAGAGAGTTCTATATAATCTGTCTTCATCGTGAAATCGCTTCGGGTCTTCCGCTGCTCAGCTCATCTCATCTCAGCCCTCTCGCAATCATGTCTGGAAGGAGTAGCAATCAATCGACGAAAGCGTATGGTTTCTTCATTTCGTAAATTAGTACTTGATTCAGATCAGTGGCTGCACTTTACATGTTTTATCCTCCTTAGCTGTGGTTCATTGTTGTTTGAATTTACTTTGTTGGATTCGGTTTGTTGTTGTTGCCTTTGCACATTTGAAAGCTGAGTAGGGTTTAGATCTGCTTCGTCTTAATAGATCGATTGGTTTTTGTTTGTTTAATTATTCTTTGTTGAGGTCGATCTGGGCATCAGCTTTGTTTTGACTCATTAATGTTGATTTCTATGGAAATGATTTTGACTCGTTATTTGTTGTGCAAGATGTTTAAATTCTCACTCTGGTTTGATTCTTCCAATTTCAGATCGTCATCCGAAACTGTCCACAAACGAGGAAAGCTGGAAGTAGACCTTCCTGCGGAGCTTTTAGAAAAAATCATGTCTTCCTTATGCTATGGGGAGAGCTCGAGCTAGCTGTGTATGTCGAAAATGGCGAGACATAGCAAAGTCTCTCAAAAAGAACAACCGGCCTCCATTGAATGTGCGCGTTCGAAAGAACAATGACTTGGTAGATATCTCCGACCTTTCCCGCTGCCTCTCAAATAGGATCATGTTTCGGTTGGATTTTTAGTCTAAATGGATCCACCCCAATATAAGGCACAAACACACCCATTCTGCGGCCTATGAAAACCAGGCCCAAACACGTGATCTGTGCTTCTTGTCCTGACCCGCACACGGAACCCGGTTTGTGCCCCGTGACCAGTACGAGGATCCGCGTCCTTTCTTGAGGTGAAGCGCCTGCCGTCGGATTTGGAGTTTTGATCTTAATCGTTCGATTTGTTTTAACCTACATATATATATACGGTGGGTGAGAGGTGGCCGCCGTCATCCTATACACTTCCTTCCTCTCTATACACTGGGCCTCTCTAGCCTCTCTTATCCTCTCTCTAAGATCCCCTTCTCCGGCTTTCGACGGTTCACGGCGGTATTTTTCTCCTGTAATCTTGTGGAATTCTTTAGCATGCTTGATTTTTCTATGTTTGGTTGTTTCGAGCTACAAAGAGCTCGTTCAATGTCCTAAGTACTTGGATTACTCTTTTTCGCTTTGTATTTTTCTCCGTGGGCTTCTTCTTTTGGTTGTCGTGGGTTATTAGGGTAGGTTTTCGTGTGATCGTCGCGTTTTGGGTGTTGTATTTGTGTCAATTTTGTATTCTATGTGGTTTTGGGTGCTGAGTCTAAAACTAGAACTAGCTCAATAGTTTAAACTCGATTTCATTGGAAAATCTTCGATCCGTTCTTTTATTTTAATAACAGTTTCCAAATCAACCTCACGGCATAGTCCGTTATGCCAAGGACGGTTGGATGTTGTTCTATCCCAAGGAAAATGATTCCCGCGCATTGAATTTCTACAATCCTCAATCAAATGAGGTTGTTGAGCTCCCAAAGATACTATCTGATGATCTGGTCCATATGGCTGCGTTCCCAGACCCGCCAACTTCGCCAAACTGCACCGTATTCTTGCTGCTCATTACCTTCCCGGATGCTTCTCCCGATGTCCTTATTTGGCGCCCGGGCGATATATTGTGGACCATTGTTGGAGTATACCAAAAGACATCGATCCATCACCTCCACTTGGATAAATGTCGTGGTTTGCAACGGGAACTTCTACTATATGAACATCGATGGCTATACCGGCGAATTCTTTCTAGTGCGCACTTATGGCGTGGCGCAACCCCTAGTCTACAAGTCGGATGGGATCAGCTGCACATGGAAGAGGGTGAAGCACTTAGACGGCGCGACCTTTTCCACGAGCACCACGACATCCCTCATCCGGGATGATCTCCCCGATCTGATGAAGAACTGCATTTATTTCCCCGAGCTTGTGGACGATGGGAGGCACTGTCTCGTCTATTCCATGAAACTCAAGAAGTTCTATAGGAAAACGCAAAAGTTGGAGCGGTCGAAGATGGAATTTCTCGACGGCGCATGGATGGACATCGGCCGTAGTGAGGTTCCGGCGATGGGAGAAAGGGACGACATTGCCCGTATGAATCGGAGTTCGTTGCTTAGAAGGGGCCGGAAGCATCTAGAAGCATTTGGAACGGAGTTCGTTGCTTAGAAAGTAAAATTTTAGTTTATGGGATATTATTTTCAATTTTATTATATAATTTTGTGCGATTATATTTACTTATGCCTCGATTATTTACTATTATCTTATAAATCACTGGTCGATAATGTGCTGATATAAATTATATAGTAAAAAAAATAAAAATATTACTACAAAATCCCACAATTTAAATCACTACATACCTCTCATGATTAATTTTCTCAAAAACATACAATACCATATAATTATGTATTATCGCAATAATAAAATTAAGTACTAATTTTTTACCTTTCAATCCGGATGTTCTCTTAAGGCTCATCTTTGCAAAGATTGTAGCTGTCCCATCGGGGAAGAATATTTTCCGAGAAAGGAAATATACGATAGGATACTATGTCCCTTTCGAGAAATAAATGTTCCATTCGTCTGCCTCTAAAAGTTATATTTAATTTTTGTATCGTATTTGATATTAAAAATATAATTTTTTTGTACAAATGTCATTTTCTACCAGTATTATAAGATACTAATCGAAGTATTTTTGTAATTTTTTTCTTAATATAACAATTAATATTAAAAAATCAATACGCAAAAAGTAAATAAGACCCTTAGAGTCGGACAAATTTAGTATTTTTTTTTCTTTTTCCCTCGTTATCCCCATCATATCTATTTGAATATGTCATATAAGATTACTTCATTTCCCTAGTAATACAGTATATAAGGTAATTAAATTTAATTTGTTAATAATATTGAATTAAGATATTATTTCATTATTTGAGTAATATTGTTATAGTTTTAAAATAATAATTCATATATATTATTCTCTCCATTCCAAGTACTTTGCAATATTTTTTTATTTTGATTTATCTCACATATTCTGAAATATTTTTAAAATAAAAAATAATTAATACATTTTATTCAATCACACAACGTAAATAAAAAAAATAAATATATATTTTTTCTCTCATCACATCACCTAATTTTTACTTAATTCTATCTATATAAATTCCGGTTTCTAAATCAAATATTGTTTCTTATATGGGGTTGAGAGAGTATTAAAATAAATTTAGAGTACCGGTTTAAATATTTTAAATAATATTTAACAGTAAAATATATATAATATGAATATCATTTTATAAAAAATAAAATTTTAAATGATACAAATAAATAAAAAAATTAACAATTTCAAATAATATTTATTTATTTATAATTAAGATTAACAATTTTTTTAAAATATAAATAAAATATTTATTTATTAATAATAAATAAAAATAAATTTTTTTTAAATAATCTTATGATGTTATTGTTACGGAAATTCCAGGAAATCAAGATGAAATAACAAAGACAAAAAGAACACAAGATTTGGTAACCCAGTTCGATCACGATGATCTACGTCTGGGGCGCTGCCAAGTCAGGATTTTACTGAAAAGTACGCAGGCACGTGTTAAAGTGAGAATACATGGATGTTTATAGCATAAGCCTTTGACAATAATATCAAAATCATATCTCTAAAATTTAAAATATAATATCCAAATCATATCCCTAGATTTTAGGATATAATCAGGCTTTATATCCCAACAATCTCCCATTTGAAGACTGATTTCATCTTCCACTTCAACATACCTTATCCAATTTCCACTCCCCACCATTCGGTGTTCTGATTCGAATCATTCCTTTACCTACAATTTTCAGTGTCTCATCATCGGCAAGATAGACAACACCAAAATTACATGTGGTATAGGATGCCATGATTCCCGAATCACTACATGAGTGAAATGACGCTCCTGAGACCAAAATCCATGACTCCATTGGACTGCTGACGCTCAGAATCAGCACATCGGATATCTCATCCGTTGTGTTTGCCGAACCCTGATCCTTCTCCGGCGCCCGCACTCTCATTTCAAGTGCCCCTTGCAGTTTCAACATGCCACCTAACTTGCATCTTCCTTGTCGATCTTCTTTACTCGACTTCATCCATCTTGACTTCCACAAACAAACATAAGGCTTACTTGATATGAGAGCACATCGGATATTCCGCTGCGTTTGCCGAAACCCTTATCCTTCTCTGCCAACTTTCCACCGTCTATCACAAAGGGACTCGCTGCCTAACCTACCAGTCGGGACCGACCCAACACCGCCAGGAGACTTTCAACACAAGGCACCTCCGTAGGTCACAGGGGATTCCCACAACGATCCAACGTCCGATTCCTCTCAATCCACCCTATCAACGAACTAGACTCTGATACCACTTGTTACGGAAATTCCAGGAAATCAAGATGAAATAACAAAGACAAAAAGAACACAAGATTTGGTAACCCAGTTCGATCACGATGATCTACGTCTAGGGGCGTTGCCAAGCCATGAATTTTACTATAAAGTACGCAGACACATGTTAAAGTGAGAATAAATGGATATTTACAGTCTAAGTCTTTGACAATAATATCAAAATCATATCTCTAAAATTTAAAATATAATATCCAAATTATATCCCTAGATTTTAGGATATAATCAGCTTTCATATCCCAACAGTTATATATTATAAAATTAATTAAATTTATTAAATATATTTTGATTTTATAAATTTTACTAGTGTCAATTGAATTAAAGCAAGAAAAAAAAAAAGAAGAAAATTTAGCTAATGGAAATTAGAGGAAGAGTGTATAATACTCCCTCCTCAGTCCCTCCACAATTTACACTATTTCTAATTTTCTCTATCCTTAATAATGGACACCTTTCTATTTTTGATAAAACTTATAAAATCAAAACATATTTAACAAATATAAATCAACTTAATTAACTACGTAACATAATACAACATCATAAACCCCTTTATTTCTACCTCTCTCCTCAATAAAATAAATATTTTTATCTATATTAAAACTACATATCTTTTGTAAAATTAATTTATATAAATTATAAATAAACAAAAATATTTTTTTTATTTACTTGTATTATAGAAGAGTTTATTTTCTACAAAACGATATCATATTGCATATATTTTTTAATTGTTATATAATTTTTAAATATTTAAACATATATTTTAATTTTTTTAATCATATATATTAAATTTACTTTAAAACAATAAATATTATTAATTATAAAAAAAATAATATAATAATATCGTAACTAATTATTATTAATTAATTAAATATCCGCACCTTAAATACAGTATTTTTAATCTAAGGATTCAATTCTGGTGGGATTGAGAGAGTATTTGTCAAGTTGACTAAGAACTACAATAAATCTAAGTTTAGAGGTTGAAATATAATATACGAAAGTTCTAGAGGATTTATTTGTAATTTAGGGTTCGATGTCTCTTTATTGGCAAATTGTGATTTGAAGAGACTGCGATTCCCCGAGTTCGTTTTTCTCCGTTTCTCTTTGATTAGTAGGGTTTCCCAGGTAAGTTATTCACGATCGCTCTTTGTTTTGGTAATTTCGGAAGCGTAGTGATGGTTTAATTAATAGAATTTGATGTATTTTTCCGTCGAGGAGCCTACGAAGAGTAAAAGTCATTGTTCGAGAACAAAGGCGAATTAAAGTTAGATATATTTGTGTATGTTCAGATTTTAATGCTATGAGTCACCCAATTTTTTGGTTTTTTCAACTCTATTGCAGTGCTGAATTCTCCTCTGGATTAATGTTTAAGAATACATTTCAATCCGGGTTTCTTTCAATTTTATATAGCCTTGGGTAAGCAATTTTATTATGTTAATATGTTTGGGCGTGCCACTAATCTGTATGTTTAGTTAATGCGAGCTTGAGTTTAAAATATGATTTTTCATTCTTCAGGAGCAAGCCATTACAGATATGGGATAAAAAGGGTATGCACTTCGCTATTTCTCTAATTTTATTTTGTTAAATTCATATTCTTCGTTTAGGTTTATTTTTCCTTGTATGTGTTCATGAGTGAATTTAGGCATGGATTTAAGTTCGGATTATCTCTTTGAATTGCTAGGCTATCAGGTGTTCGTTTCCCAGGTTCATATTAGGCAAACTAATTGCTTTGGCTTTCGGCCATATAATTTTCTATGAACATTTTTTTCAGAAGCTAAAAAATTTAAGAGGACTGGGTTTGGGTGATAAATACTCTGCTTTTAGGTGTTATGTGTGGAATGAATAATTTTATGCCTACTTAACACTTTCCTGAAAATTGGTTGAGAGAAAACTGAGCTAGCTACTAAAATGTCGTGAGGAAGCTTCCTTATTATAATTGGAAATTACGTTTGGATGTATAAAGATGCTATGGGTTTCAGGAAAGATGAATTGCTTTGGTTCCTTTGATTGTAGGTCAAATGCATACTTGTATTTGTGAGCTAGCTCTTTGTTTGGTTACCCCACTTGATGGATTTTATTTGAAACTTGCAGTGGTCAATGGCCATGTTAAGCGATTGCAAGATGATGACATACAATCTAATGTTTTGGAAATAGCTGGTTCGGATGTTCAATCTACTTATATTACTTGTCCAGCTGATCCGACTGCAACGCTTGGCATCAAGCTGTCATTCTTAGTAATGATTGTAAAAAATATGAAGAAGTACTTCACTTTTGAAATCCAAGTGCTGGATGATAAAAATGTCCGTCGAAGATTCCGAGCTTCTAATTTTCAAGTCTGTAAGTTTTCCTCTTGTGGGTTTCAATTTTAATACTTTAGATAATTGTCCTGTTTGTGTATTGTTATATGTTACATTACAGGGCAAGAAAATAATTTGTGTGGAATTGGTTGGTAAAACTTTAGTTATACTGCAGCAACTTTAGAGCAATGAATTCACTAGGAAATGTTATATCCTAGAGACGACTAACTGCCGCATGCTTTTTATTGGGTTTGGTTAATGTATATTTTTTGCTATGTTCTTGATGCATCTTATCTTGCTTTCTCTGTTTACACGCTAGTGAACTTTGATCAGATAGTGTGGATTAGTAATGTTAGATCTTGAAACCGCTTTGCCTCATGGATGGTGTAGATTAAAAGCTAAATTCTAAAAAGTTGGACTATGAACAAATAGTTCGAGCTGCACTAGCTTCTTCGATGGTCCTAATAAATAAGTAGAAATATGAGGTTTACTCTAGGGTAGGTACTGAAGGTTATAAAAATATTTACTTCTCTGATATTTCTCCCTTCGATTAATGAGAGACACATGTCGATAAACTTGAGCTTTCGCGTGTCTTAAGTAGTTGAGTTTCTTGGTTACATATTCGCAACTAATTGGTTCTCGAATTCTTATTCAATACCTCAGTTTCTCTATTATTATTGTAGAGATTAAATTCAAAACTCTGTTTTAGGCCGTCACAAGAGTTAAACCATATATATGCACGATGCCCTTGAAGTTGGACGACGGGTGGAACCAAATCCAGCTGAACCTTACTGATCTGACCCGTCGTGCATACGGAACAAATTATGTCGAAACACTGAGGGTTCAGGTCCACGCGAATTGCTGCTTGAGGAGAATATATTTCTCGGACCGCCTGTATTCAGAGGAGGAACTTCCACCGGAATTTAAACTGTACCTTCCAATGCAGGTAGATTTAACAGCGCCTTATCAACTATTGATATCTTCTTACCTTGTCTCTCATTTAATTCATCGTTGCAGAAAGCCTGAATGATCTTGCAGACGACTTTGGTGGCTTCAAAGATGATCGCGTAAAGTGGTTCATCCATGGAGGTATCAAGCTTATTAGTATCGATATAATGCATAGATTCTGTTATAAGCCGAACGTATCTCTTCGGTTACTAGTCGAAGATATCGATATCGATATCGACAGGATACACAGCTGAATTTATGCCCTGTTTTGAGTAACTTCTATGACTCCTTGGCTTCTGGAGTGTGTGTTTTCTTGGGTTTGATTTCAGCTGAAAATAGTGATGGGTTGCAAACTCAACGTGCTATAGCGCCTTAAATGTAATGGATTGTGATGCATTTAAAACTCCATTTATTTGGTAATTTATCTTTATTTATATTTCCTGTATTCCACATAAAGTGTTCGATATTAATTTTATTATTTTAATCATATGTTAAATTTTATTATTTTTAATTTTAATCAAATTATTTAATTATTCTAATATTTATTTATAATTATTTTTACTAATATATATATTTTTAATTATTTATTACATATAATTTTTATAAATTTTGGTATTAACAATAACTGAATATTTTATTGGAAGGAGTAATTATAATCTTTATACAAATGCATTAATTTTTTTTTTATATAAACTATTATATTCAATTTACTATTAAAAAATTTAAAATCAATTATGTTGACGCATAAAAAGAATTTATTTTACATTTTCTTATTAAAATATTATAACCATTCATAAATTACTCTTATTTTACTAATGTCGGACAATTATTGGTATGTAGTCTTTTAAAGTTTGATTTAGATTTTATTTAAATAGTAGTTTAAGTGTGTTTGGATTTAAATAGTTGTATAATGTGATATAAATAGGTGTTGATGTGATATTTTGAATGAATTGATTTTTAATATAATATAAAAAATGAAAATAGGTGTTTGATATGATATTTTTTGGGAGAAAAAATTGGATGAATAGTGTAAATTCAATCCAATCCTCCAAATATACACACCCGTAGAGTGTCTTTATTGTTTATTTCAGATAAAAAAGTACATGAAAATTCACAATCCTCTAGCCTCAAAATATTTTCTAAGTTACGCTCATCGTTATATTGGTAAGTCTAATGAGAAAGATAGGACACCCTCTGCACTGCCAGAAAAATGTAAAAATGCGGCGCGGAATACATATAATTCCATGACAAACATAATAAATTGTAGCAAATAATGTCGTAAAATTAATTCCACACTAGATTTTTCGTCGGTATTTGTTGGTTTCACGATAAATTGTCGAAGTTTTCCGTGACAAAAAAGGAATACTAAATATTAATTGCAGCACCGCAACAACAAGAGGATTATTAATTATCAATTGCTGTAGAAGATCGCAACAAATTGTCGCAATTTTCCTTGACGACGACAAGGAGTACTATTAGATATCAATTGCTGCAAAAGACCGCGACAAATTATTGCAATTTGATCGGTTCTCTGCAAATTATACCGATACTATGAGTCACTCTTAGCTTGTGCATATTATTTCTATTTTTCAAAAAATGAAAAATAAATAAATAAAAAATCAAGGTCCAAATTTGCAAGGAGAAGGAGCATTTGAAGAAAAGGTGATGGCTATCCTCCCGGAGAACTTCGCAAAGATCACAAGTCGGATTGATGTCGAGGAAGGGCAGACAATCTTTTGTCTTTGGTCCATAAACCTTTTTTCCCGAGAATGAAACCATGCATCCTGCCATTAAACGCCAAGGAGAAGGAAAAGGTAGAAACACATTCTATGAGGAGGGTCACAAATGGCTGTATAAAATTTAGCCCAAGTGTTGGGGACTCTCGTTTGCGGATAGATGATTAATGCCTATGTTCCCCTAATAGTTCGAGTTTTCAGGTGAGATGGTGATTCAGCATCCGACACCAAGAAATGGAATAGAAGGCCTTGAACAAGTCAAGCTTGATTAAGCTCCGGCGATCATTGAGAGCTCCATATCTCCTAGTATAGTGCTTGAGTAACTCTTGGAGGAGTGGAATGGTTTCCACCATGTTCCTACCTTTAACAGAAGCCCCTTAGCTTGAGCTTTGTCAATCACCTAAGGATCGAAGAGACGAAGACCCATCTTCAATCGATCTGCAAGGATCGGAGTTTAGAGATAATTTTGTATATTACATACTTTGCAAGAAGCTATAGGCCTGAAATCACCATCCCCGGAGAGGCATATGGTTTTGGAATAAGTACCAAAACTATATGATTGAAGTGTGAATTTGGGAACTTACTCTTGACCGGACACGGGTTTTCATTAAAATGGATAATAATTACTCTTTCCGTCCCAATTCAATGTACTTTTTTTTTTTTTTACCATTTTTACCATTTTTGTTCATCCCACTCCAAAGTATTTATTTCAGTAATCATACATCAATACCAAAATACCTTTTAACTTTTACCAAAATTACAAACATACCATTAAACATACAATTGATTTTTTACATAAAATCAAAGCGCAAAAATGTCAAAAATCTCTTACATACTTCTACTAACTAATAAAATACTATTATTTTTTAATCTACTATAAAACGTCAAAAAAGTCTGGACCGGGACGGGGGAGCATTATTTTTTCATTTTACCATGGAAAAAATATAAAAATGTAATAATTTTTACTTAAAATGGAAACGAAATTTTTTTTTTTATTTTTTATTTTTTATAACGGTCCAAAAAAAGTGAATATAAATTTGAATGATGAAAGAAGTACTATCTAATTGCTTCCAACTTTATAAAGTGTGGTTGATCATTTGATTAATCTAGTTAAGTAGGTATGTAACGTATATTTTCTCTAGATACACACATGCACATCATTTTTATACATTCTATGGATATATTTAGATGTATTGAGTTTATAGTTTTCAGTTGTCAATGTAAGAAATAATCTTTATAAATGTTAAGAATATCTATCCTACATTGTAAATAATGTGGGGTTCCCTTAGTTTATAAGAGTACAGGCTACTCCATTTAATAATCAATTGATTTTAAGTTGAAATTTAGGATTTTTTTTTTTTTTTAATTCTCTTTGTCTATTAAAATTAGCACACTTGGTCCGGCACATACATTAAAAACAAAAAAAATATTTTATTGAAAAAATGATAGGTAGTTGGAGATATTTTTAGAAATTTAATTAGAAATCAAAGTAAACGAAAAGAGATAATGTAATAAAGTCGATGATATTTATTAAATTATAGAGTAATAATTAAATATTGATTTATTGAATTTGTCAAAATTAGTAATAAGATAAATTTAGGAGACGGATTAAAAAAGAAAGTTCAAATAAATTTGACGGATGGAGAAAGTAATAAATTCCAACGTGCAAGAATTTTTGTCAATATATCCACCCAGCAGCTTCACCAACGGGAAAAGTATTGTGGTTTGGGATGGAATATGCCATGTTCATGGCAGAGTACAACGGCGAAAGATTCTTCCCGTAGGGAGACGGCTACAATCTATGCAAAGACGGAATTAATTGAAGGGTGATGATTTATTCATGCATTTTTAAGTTGTTTATTTCATGACATTTTTCCTTTTTTGGAAAATTTTGGAAAAAAACACCTCAATTCATTTTGTGGTTTTGATGGTGTTTTGGGTGCGTCTTGATTGTGTTTTTCGGGTGCTTTCGGGTGTTTGTCGAGTGCAATTTGGGTGCTTGTTTTCTTTTATTTTTCAGTTCCATCATTCTTAAATTATATTTTGATTTTTTTTTTTTTTTTACTAGAATTGTATTTTATTGTGCTTGAAATCAAGAGATATAGAATATTGCAAGCTATTAGGTTTGGCCGAGAGTGTACCAATGCACACTTTCCGTAGCGGCTGCAAATTCTCGTATTATTTGAAAAAAAATAAAAATAAATATAGGATGTTGTATGATATTTTTCATTTTTTTTACTATATAGTTTATATTAGCACGTTAACTAAATAATCAAAGCATAAGTAAATAAAATTGCACAAAATTAAATAATAAAATCGAAAATAAAATCCCATAAACTATAATTTTACTTCCTAAGCGACGAGGCAGATCCAAACCCTACGCTTTCAAATGTGCAAAGGAAAGCACATTTGAATAAATAAAATCAAAAATAAAATCCCATAAACTAAAAATGAATAATTAAACAAACCAAAACCAATCGATCGATTAAGACGAGGCAGATCCAAACCCTACGCAGCTTTCAAATTTGCAAAGGAAAAAACAACACCTATTGCAACATTTCTACTAAATGTTTGTTCGGGGATTTGGATTTTGAGTTGAGATTTGAATAGTAAAAATTTTGAATTTGAATAGTTGTATGATGTGATACAAATAGGTGTTGATGCGATGTTTTGAATGTAAAATTGATTTTTAGTATAATATAAAAAAATAAATGATTTGATATTTTTTAAGGAAAAAAATCAGGATGAATAATGAATTTAAAATCCAATCCCCAAACAAACACTCCCTAAGTACCACTAAAATTAAATCACATTTCTTCAAACTTGCCATTTTTAAAAGCAGTAACATTCAACCCAATATACATATTGCAAACCCTATGGTGAATCGGTGATAATTGGAAACAATCAAAACTTCAAGACACACAGAAGGAGATCTTATTCTTTAAAAATATAACTTCAATTTTTTTTTTTTTTATTTTCTATAATAATAACAACAATAATAATGTACCAAATCAATTTTTATGATGGCAAGACCATGAAATCAAACCCTGAATGTCTACTCCACGGAGCCTATCATATAGGTTTTTCGGACATGGCTTACCCAATTGATGATTTGCAAATTATTACCCTCGACCCCAGAATTTAGCCATCACACACTTAAAAAGTACCTAGTGCCCAATATCTATCTATATATATATATATATATATATATATAAGGAAGAGAAGTAATCGGGTCGCCCTCTTGAAAGGAGTTCTTATTGTCGGTCTTCCACTGCTCAGCCTTAATCATGACTGCAAGAAACGAGAATCTGTCCAAGTCCGAAGCGTATGGTTTCTTCCTTCTGTAAACTCATTCACTAACTGCAGTTTCTTTATTCTTTTGTGTGGTTGATTGATCGATCCTTCAACGAATTAATTAGGGTTTGAATTACTGCCTCATGGTCTGAACCAAATAGGGTTTGGGGATCTGTCGAAATCCAACGCGTTGTATTCTTTTTTTATAATCGTTTTGGGATCTACCTGATGGTCTGTCTCAGTTTTATTTGTGTTTAAATTTGTTTGATTGGGCGAGGTGCTGATGGCTTTCCACATTTTAAACCCACATAAGGGTTTGGGACTGATTGATCAGTTTGTTTAATCATTTCGTGTTACGATTTGAGCATCAATTGTCTTTGATTGATCTTTAATTAATTTCCCAACTGAAGTCTTTCAATGGACTTATCAAAGTCATTATCATATTGGACTTTTCAATGAGTATGGAAGATTAAAAAGAAATAATAGGATACTTAATTGGAGTTAAACATCTATTTTTCTTCCTTAGCTTTTATATGGAATGAAAACTTGTTATCCTCTAGGACTTGGATTCAGTATCTTTATTGGCATGACCCTTCTAGTTTTCTTAAAGGGAATTGGTTATGATCAAGACTATTAGTACTCCTCTAGTATATTAATACTTCGTTTGTAAAGTTGATATTTGTGAGTGAACAATTTGCTTTAATACGTATTTCCTTTTACGCGCGTGTCGGTCAATTTTTGCCATTGTCTTATACGGCACTTTTCTTTTAGTTGTCCTCATAGATGAGTTGAGTAGTATGATAAAAAAAAATAAGACTTATAATTCAAGATCACTGTAACAATGTGATTCTCAGCTTGTAAATGTTTACCATTTTAATAAAGAATGTATTATCTGAAGATGCCTTTCAGGTTGAAGCTCCTAGTTTTCCAAAGCATTATCATTTAATTTTGATCCAAACAGTTGTAAAGTGGTTGCCAACCTCTTGAAAATAGCATGAATTGATTAGGATAAGAAATGAAACATCTTTATCCCATGTTTGTCAAAGTGTTTGTACTCATTGTTTTCATGCTAAATGGAATCGATTTTGACTTGTCGCATATTGCGCTTGGCTAATTTATGCTAGTTTCTCTGTACATTCTCACTCTTGGATCATTTGTTTAATGTCAAATCTTGCAGCAATGCTAGCTAGCGGATTAGGATGCCGCGAAAACAAGAGTTGGACTTTCCTTCCGATGTTTTAGAACAGATCCTGTCCTTGTTAAGCTCTAAGGATAGAGCACGAGCAAGTGCTGTATCTAGAAAGTGGCGGGACGTTGCATATTCTGTCAAAAGGATCCACCGCCCTCCCAAGTTTCTTTATTTCAATAAGATCTATAAGAACTTTCTTGTCTGCGACCTTGCTTCTTGTCGCTCACACATAACCCCACATCCAAATCTACCTGGTGGTGATGTTAGTTACGCCAAGGATGGTTGGATTCTTTTCCACGATTCGGATATTGGGGCCATGAATTTCTACAACCCTCCTTCTGCTGAGTGGATTGAGCTCCCAGAGATAGATTTGAATTTCTGTAGAGCTGGATTCACTGCTCCTCCAACCTCGCCAAACTGTGTGGTATTCCTACTTCACAGTTGCAGAACGGAGGCTTGTGTCAATGCCATTACTTGGCGCCCGGGGGATATGGCGTGGACATATTTCAAATACGAATATGAACACCCATCCATCAGTTCCACCTGGAAAATTGTTGGTGACAACCGAGATGAAAATCCATCCTGCAGCTACACATGGAAGAGTATTGTGGTTCGCGATGGAATTTTCTACAGTTTCAACATATTTGGTGATATCGGAATTTTTGATCCGGTAAGACGGACTTGGAGAGCTCGCTCCTGCAAGCGCCTCAAATCCATTTGGCATATGAACAAGGTTTGTTGGGATTATTACATGTTCATGGCAGAGTACAGAGGCGACTTCTTTCTAGCGCAAACTAGTGGCTACCGGTTTCTCAACATCTACAAGTTGGATGAAGTTAGCTACCGATGGTACAAGGTTAAAGATTTAGGCGGCGCAACATTCTTCACAAGCACCATCACATCACTCATCCGGGATGATCTCCCGCAT
The DNA here is from genome assembly GCF_009805555.1 of Andrographis paniculata. Lineage (NCBI taxonomy): Eukaryota > Viridiplantae > Streptophyta > Magnoliopsida > Lamiales > Acanthaceae > Andrographis > Andrographis paniculata. The sequence continues at coordinate 1,234,632 of NW_026137605.1, forward strand.
GTCATGCAGAATTGTGTGTATTTCCCAGAAATTGTGGATAATGACAGGCACTGCAAAGTCTATTCTATGAAATTGAATAGGTACTATAAGAAATTGCAGCGCCATCCGTCTTATGTGGTTAGAAGAACTTGCCCAGACATCTGGACGGACATCGGTGAAGATCCAGAGATGAAAGAGAGGAATGAAATTGTCCAAATGAATTGGAAAGTGTGGCTGTCGTTTGCGCGGATGCATCATGAAGCGTTTGGAACAAAGCTTGGCCTTAGGAACTAATGGTACTCGTTAGATACATGATCATTTCCTAACGCTACAAGAAAATATCAATTTTGTAACAAAATTTTTTTATCCCTAAATCCACTTTTTCCGTTACTAATGACAATAGAGACGGAATTAGAGAATGAATTGCGTTAACTACGTGAACTTTAGATGAATTTTGCACATCCAGCCCATCGGACACCGATTGACCTATAAGTACTTATTATTTTATGTGTGTATAAAATACCTAGCCTAGCAGCCTCAAAACTTAAATCACTAATTCTGATTGTGTCACCAAATTATTTTCTTTCTAGTGCCTTTTTTTATAATGAGGTTTTGGTTGTATGTTTCATATTGGAAATCAAAATTGAAGGTCGCAAAAAAACAAAAAACAAAAAATTAAAGGTGGCGTGAACCGATAAATAAATAGATAATAAATTAAAGAGGTGTATTCAATTGAGATTTTAATGGAGTTTTTTGGATTTTAAAAACTCAATTGGGATAATAAATTAAGGGGATGAAAAATTAAAAAAATGAAAAAAAATAAAATAAATTCACGTGTCCGTCAGGTGTCACTGACTTGGCGGGACACCTGGCGGACACGTCACCTCCGGAGAGCCACCGGGCATCTCTGGCGCCGGAGAACTAAAACATCGAAAAATTTTTACTTATCACCTCCAGCGAACCACAGGGGCGTCTCCGGCGCCGGAGGACTAAAACAACGAAAAATTTTTGACTTATGAAACTAGTTTGGGACAGGTCCCACTGGATTAAAATGATAAAGGGTCAGTTACAAAAACTAAAAAAACAGTTTACCCTAATTTTTTTTATTTTAAATAAAAAATACATGAAAATTCAAGATCCGCTACTCTCAAATACATGTATATTTTCAAAGTTACTCTCATCTTTGATCAAGACTAATAAGAAAGATAGACACTCTCTGCACTACCAGAAAAATGTAAGAATACATGTATAACAAATTGTTGCAGTTTTTTGGGACAACAAGGAGGAATATTTAATTATCAATTTCTGCAAAGACTGCAACAATTCGTTGCAGTTTTCCAAATTGGTTCTCTGCAAATTATACAGATACTACGAGGATGGATCGTGCAGTCCAAATCAGTCACTCTTGTGCATATTATTTCTATTTTTCAAAAAAAAAAAGAAAAAAAAATCAAGGTCCAAATTTGCAAGGAGGAGCAACTGAAGAAAAGGTGATGGCAAATAATGAAGAGGTAAGGGGTAGAGGATCGCCTTGCCATAATCCTTTTTTTCCCGAGAAAGAAACTAAGCGTCCTGCCATTAAACTCGGAGGAGAAGGAAATGATCGTTACAAGAACATAATATTTTTGTAATAAAAATTTTTTATCTTTAAATCCACCTTTTCCGTTAACAATGACATTAAGGACGGAATTAAGGAATTGCGTTAGCTACATGAACTTTAGGGACGGAATTTTCATTACAAATATATTATTTTTTCATAGTGAAGTGCAGTTACTGATCTGAATCAAGTACTAATTTACGAAATGAAGAAACCATGCGCTTTCATCGACCGATTACTTCTCCTTCCAGACATGATTGCAAAATGAGATGAGCTGAGCAGGGGAAAACACGAAGCGATTTCAGCGAGGAAGACAGATTAGAGTGATGTTAGCGCTTCCTTCCACTTATACAGTGAGTTCCAGATACGACCGGTGCATTACACCGGGTTCACTCCACACTTTTTTTTCTTTTTTTAATTGTTGTAATTTAGCAGAATAACATTGAAAAGATAGGGTTTTATTAATAAATAATACAGGTAATTTGATTTAGTTGCCATTTATTTATTTCATGCACTTTTTTAATACTATAATATGGGTAATTTTATTATCTATATATATTTATTTCAAAAATTTTCATTTCATATTTTAGTTACAGTAATATATTATTCTTTTCAAAAAATATTTATAATAGAATTATATAGAAAATTAAACATTTAAATTGTTCAGTTATTTTTAAATCAAGTTTTAATATATATATAATAAAAGATTTCGAATGATATTTTTAAAAATAAATAAATAAATAATAAACACAAAATCTAATTCTGTAGAAGGCCAATAATTTTTGGACATTTTGGACCATCAAATTTCATAATCATATTCAAAGTCTCATGATATTAGCAAGGGTAATTTTGAAGAACAAAATTTTAATTTATTTGCAATTCAAAATTTTATTATTGAAAAAATAAAATCTCAAACATATTACAACTAGATAGAAATGAAAAATATCATACAACATGCTCTATTTTTTTATTCCAAGCATATCCCAAGACATTCTATAAACTATAAAAACCTAAAAATCATAAAAACTGAACACCCGATTTACACTCGAAATACATCAAAAAGCTTACAAAAAACTCAATCACGGCGCGAAACAATGAACTCGAAAAACACAATAAAGGCACACATCGCAACGGGGAATTTCTTCAGAAGTTTTCCGAAAGGAGAAAAATTTTACTAAATAAATAACAAGTTAAGCATATTTAAAAAAATCTTTGAGGATATCACCCTTCAATTCCTTCAACTTTAGAAACAACAAACATAACTACAAAACTAAGCAATTAAAACATATTACATACATTTATTTTAGTGATTTTTTTTCCAGAAAACTAGTCTATCAAATAATTATTTATTCTCATTGTACATCATAATAAACATAAAATTTTTACTATTTTCCAAAAATCTAAAATTCAAATATCTTCAAAAACATGCAAATTAGTCCAAAATTCAAATTAAATTGAATAAAATTCCTTTAATGTTACATTTAATTCAATATAAGTCATTCCCCAATCAATCCGCCACAAAATATTTCCAAAATACACGTTAGTTCATGTTATAGGACAAAAAAAAAAAAAAACAGACAAAATTAAAACTGAATTTATACTCAAGGAGTCGAGTTGATTCCGGTGCGCGCCGAGGCTTTGAAGCCTCAGAAGAATTCAGAGAGGTCGTCGGGGGCATCGATCCATATGTTCTCATACGGCTCCTCGTTGCATAGATTGTAGCCTTCTTGTCGGGGGAAGAATCGCTTCTGCCTAAGGGAATATACAACGGGGCGCTTCCCGTAAAAAATCACCTTCGAGAAATAAATACTATTTCTCATTATACCTATCATATCTGTCCGAACAAACGAGCTCATATAGTTAGCAAAAATGGTCAGGCCGCCGAGGTCTTCAATCTCCACCCACTGGTTTGCAGCGCTGTCGAGCTTATGTACAAAAGGGTTAAGAAACGGGTAAGCGTATATCAAATAAATATCCCCGGCATGCTCTGCCATATACATCGCCCGCTCGCCTATGTCAAGCGGGTTCGCCCTTATGCACTCAGGTTGTTCGACGGGGACGACGGACCAGGCACTATTATCAGGATCGTAACATCCCAATTGGCCGCTTTGGCTAAGACAGTAGAAGTGTCCGTTGCAAAAAGTCCATTGATTCGGATTGCTGCTGACGAACGGTTCCGGGTTCTCGAAATGATTGACGGTCCATGTGTCATCCCCGGGGCGATACGTGCTGATTGCGATCACATGGGGCTGAAGTTGCATTAGCGCAATCACAATGCAGCTAGGAGCATTCGGCGCGGCTGAAAAGGCGGCTAATTTACTCGGAAAATCCATTTGCGGCAATTCAACGGCCTTCTGAGTGTACGGGCTGTAGAGTGTAAGCAAAAGGCCTACATGGCTGTAGAGCAACAGCCAACTGTCGTTGCAGTAACAGACGAGTCTGTACTTTATCCCGGACAGCCGTAGGTAATGCGACTTGCGCTGAACTGGATTGTAGAACTCATTTGTTTTATACCTCCACGAGTGGTACATGATCCAAGGGTGCTTGTTGGATACTCGGACGGACTTTGCCACAGCCATCCATCTGTGGCAGACGCCGGAAGCCCGGAGGTTGTCTACCAGGCTTAGGCGCCTGAGGATGTTTTCCAGAAGTTCGACTGGAATATCCGACTCTTCGGCCTTTTTATTTGGCCTCCTTGGAAAATCATTGATTCTGAGGCTCGATTCGTTACTTCTTTTCCCAGAGATCCTGCAAACATTATATTGAAAATAATTAATTGATTAGACTAAGAAACAAAAAGAACTAACAAATGTCGGACGATAAATATGAAAATTAAATGTGCGATGTACATGTACAATTTATGCGGCCTAAATGCACTAATATGGGACATTCTTTATCATAAAATGGGACTCTTATGACACACGAACATTTTGGCACTTTTCTTCTATGCAGAGAATTAATATGATTTGATAAACACGTCGTGCATATATGTAAGTGATCTTAATTATCTTCTAATATATAAAACAACTTTACCGTTATCCTTCACAACTACCTAGGACACGGCCACATGCCAAAGACAACAAGCATACCTTGTCACACAAGCACATTAAAGAGGACACACACCTAAAAGAATTTCGATAACATATATCATCTTAACCGTTATAACGTTGTAAACAAAAAAAAAAAAAGAGAACCATTATACTGTTTTAAAACTAACCTAAATATTTATGAATTAAAAGACTAGCTGATTGGCTCGATCAAAGATTCAAAACCCTCTTTTCGCGGAAAAGCGAGTGTTATATCAAGTCCATAAATTTTAAAAAAAAAGCCCTAAGACATATAACATCGTTATTTTCTAAACCCAAAAATGTATGCTGAAATAGGGCTAAATTAGTATCTACCACAGCCATTTTCAATCTACATTGAAATCAACCTTCCAATTGATGAATACAGCTCATCCATTGATGCCATACATTTCAAACATAATTGCATAGAAGAAGATAATGATTATGATTTCGCTGAATAGAGTTGTGGAAAATCAAGCTTCCCTGAACAAGCACAAAAATTGAATTCTACAGTGAACTCAAATTAACATCCACACCCAACAAGCATTAGAATTAACAAACGAAAACAACCTGCAGATGCATCAGAAACGAAACCCAAAACCCTAACCATAAAAAACAAAAAAAAAGAAATCGAAGGATAATGAACCCCTGCGCCTAAAGCGTAAACAACAATGAATCACAACAAAAAGAGCACAACTAGCTGCAAGAAGAAACTCCAATTAAAATCGCCTGAAAAATTGAAAAATCAAAACAATAAAAATGAAAGAAACCGTACGATCTCAGAATTTTCATCAGCTCAGAATGCATGATTGCCGGAGAAGTGTATAGAGCTGAGTAGCTGTGAAAGGGAGAGGGAACTGGAGGGCCGCTGCTGAGGAGAAAAATTTGTTGTTTTCTGACACAGGTATGAGCAGAGCCTTATGTACCTGTACTGACACTGATACTTGCAACCTTAATTTCACAGGATTTTTTGACAATATATATAATTAAAAAATTAATAATATATAGAATGCATAATAATTATATTACTATAATATATATGGTAATAAAATTGTAGAAATAAATATTTTGAAAAGTCATTGTCTAAATATTAAATATGAAGCAATTAAGGAAATATTAGTTTATATTTTAAAAATATCGCATCATACAGGGGTAAACAAGAAAAAAAAAATTATATTGATAATATAAAAAATTAATATATTATATAAAATTCTAGAGATTTTGTCACTAAATCTAGTATAATATTATATAAATATTATGTTAATATGAGTATATATTATATATTTTAATAGAAAATTTTTGTCATTCAAGAAATACTAAGTGCACAAATAGTTTTATTTTTCTGATATTATGTAATAATTTTCTATGTTGTAATTTTTATGTATATAATAATATTATTTGTTTTTATAATATTCTATGCATCAAGTTTATATTTAGACAGTTATGCCGGTACTCGCTGAGGCTTTGAAGCCCAGAAGAATTCAGAGAGGTTGTAAGGGGCATCGATCCATATGTTCTCATTCGCTCCTCTTTGCATAGATTGTAGCCGTCTCACCGGGGAAGAATGGCTTCTCCGTAAGGTGAAGGTGAAGAGACTATAAATTTGCAATATCAGACATTCCTCTGTTTATTAAAATACAAAAAGCACCATTTCAAAAAAGATACAATTGAAAAGATACTTTTTTCATTTGAAATGACAATTTTTTAGACAGTTGAAAATGGATCTGAGGGACACATAAGTCCTCCTCCATATACATTCTTTCCCATTGTAATTTCACATTAGGCCTATACTAAATATTATATTTAAGCATACAAAATATATCACAAATCATACCAAGAATACGTAGCAAAGGGTCATTGCAGTCTGTACTGTATCCAATGTAGCCTGAGGTAATGCAACTCGCTCTTAAACAGGTCATAGAACACTTTACATCATTCATTCATGAGTAGTACATAATCCAGGGGTGATTAATTGTTGGCTACTCGGAAATACTTCGCCACAACCATCCATCTATTGTAGACGCCGGATGCCTGGAGGTTGTTTGCGAGGCTTAGCCGCGAGATGTTCCGTTCTTGAAGTTCAACCGGAAGATCGACTCTTCAGCATACTTACTTGGGCTTTTGGGAAAAATTTCAATCCTGAGTCTCGATTTGTCACTTTTTTTTTAATTCTTTTTTCAGAGATTGCAAGCATTATATTGAAAATAATAACGAAATTGAGAAAACAAAATGAACTAACAAATATTGATCGAAAAATATGCAAATTTAATCAATCTTGAGATGGCCGTCGTTATGTGCAACATGTACGCGACTTTTTTTATCATATAATTAATGGAATGTTTTTGACCTATGAACATTTGGCACATTCCTTCTCTGTGGAGACAATTAATATGATCAGATAAATGCGCGTGCATACATGTAAAGTTATCTTACCTCTGTGTCATATAAAGCAACTATCGACTTTACCATTATTCCTTCACAACTATCGAACTTTACCTTTATAAAGCTGGCATCCATGTATTAAATGAACTAGAGGAATATTTAGTCGGCTCAATCTAGATTGAGCAATAACTCCGGAATAGTAGGAACCTTGAGAAACAAAGTGTTTGATGCAGCAAGTTGAGGAATCTGTGCCTTGAAATGGCATAATCCAAGATGGATCATGCTAGTCAAATTATTATGAGGTATAACGGGAAGCCATGTGAGCTTACGAATAGACACAAGAGCATTAACTAGGACACACCACGTGCCAAAGACGACAACCTTACCTATACACAAGCACATTAAAGAGCGAATGTATCTAAAGAATATTTGATCAAATATGTCATCTTTATTGCTGAGAACTAACATGATTAATGAACTACAAGACTAGCTGAATATTGGTTATATCAAACACTAGCAAGGTCATCCAATGACATACAATTCAAGCATAATTTCAAAGAAGAAAATATGATTTTGCTGAAGAAATTGGGGAAAGTCAAGCTTCATGAACAAACGAAACATCTTACTGAAAACATTAAGGCAGAACTCAATTTACCATCAACAACAAACAAACATTAAATCAAAAACGAAAACAACCTAGATGTTGGAATATGAAACTGAAATTTTGTATTTCAATTATAAAAATTTGTACATATTTATTATTTCTAATAATGTATAAATCATCTAAATAAGGTAAAATTCCTACAAAGCACAAATATAATATATATTTTTTAACATTCTTCCAAACTCAAGATACAATTTAACAAATTTGAGTTTGCCAGAAGTGAACAAATAATTAAGATATAAGAAATCTTCCACGAATGAACTTGAATTTTTCAAGATTGACCGAAAATGAAAGTTGTATAGCCGTCTACTGAATAAAGTCAGAAGCAGAACTCTTAATATCATTAGAGTGGAAAACACAGACCCAATAGACTGTCACTACTAGAAAGGTTGATAATTGCAGAAATTTGTCGTAAATTTTAATCCATTACAATTAAAAGTCACGGAAAGTAATTTCATGACAAACAACTCTCCGTAACTATTCAAAACGGCTTATGTAATGAAAATGTCCAAGATATTTCTATTCCGTGTCGTTTGACTATTTCGTCACAAAAATTGTCACGAAATTTTTTCTTGACTATTTTAATTTGCGCCAAAAATAACCAAAATATTTCCAAAATATTTTAAATTATTACAGATACTATCATAGTATAATTTTCATGACTTTTTAAAATCAAATATCACAACATAAGTAATGAAAACAACTATAATTTTTTTTTATTATTGTTCGTAGATATTCAAAATAATAACAAAATAATAAAATCATCTTCAATATCTTTATTCAATATCGTGCGTAGCTATTCAATTTTTTGTTAAAAATTCGTGATGATATATTAAATAAATATATATATTTTTAAAAGATAAATTTATAATCAATAATATTTATATAGTTAAAATATAATAACAAACAAAAAGTAATACTTTAGAGTAGATAGCTAAGTTGGCATCACAGGTGGTGTAAGTCTTTTTAATTCGTAATTCTGAAAAAAATAATTGTGTGTGGTTGCATTGAATAAAAATTATAATATAATTATATATATTTTTTTTTTTTTCAAAAATATAAAATCACGGAATTGTTACAACTTTCGTTAATATAAAGTAACAAGTGTAATTGTATTATTTTGTAACTTATTATCACGAAAATGTCACCATTATAAAATATTCACGAAAACTTGTTGCAGCTTCTGTTGCTAACGAACATGTCATGCTATTATTCTATAACTTATTGTCACATAAATCTCACCACTTAGAAAAAAAAAAAAAAAAAAGTCACCAGCAAAATTCCACAAAAATAATTCCGTATATTTTTCTGTGACTTTCTAAAAAGTCACCAATTTATATTAAAACAACTATTTTTTAAAATTATTAAAAATGTAATCAATAACGCCATTGCAGTAGTATAAAATATTGTCTAATTTTATACATAAAATATCATTGTAATAATAAAAGCGTAATGGTAAACCTTATAATAATTTCAGCATATGACATATTATATAATCTACTAACATAACAATACATAAAAAAGAATATTAGTATTTTTTAAAATCTAAATTTTATTACAAATATCTTAATCCAACTGTTATTTATTAATAAAAGATTTTAAATAATAAAAAATATTGGAAATTCACAAATATTCTTTGAAAAATTACAGGCTATATCATGGAGGCTATTCCCACAGCATAATAAAATAAATAAATAAAATTATCATAAAACGTTGTTTAGAGTGGGCGGAATCATGGGGAGAAAGAGGGGGCTAAAATCGTAAGTTTTTCTGTGTTTTCTAGAATTTCATGGATTGGTTAATATGTAAGCTGCTGATTGCAAGCTGTGTAAGTGAGATTTGATTGTTGTTGCTGTGTTTAACTTGATCGGAAGTTGTCGAATGTGAATTTGGAGGTAGGGTTAGAACTAATGCGATTATGTGAAATCTGATGTTAGTGATTGGGATTTTTAGGGTTCGTAATTCTCTTGTACTTTACTGATTCGAAGCTGTTTCGATGATTTGTCTGTTTGATTTTGTTTCATCTGAGGTTGACGAGATTTAGGGTTTACTGGTTGTTCTTCGGCTTTTGATTTTTGTAGATGCTAAAAAAACATGTTCATTTTAGTCTTCATGGTATCTATACCCTCGATTGTTGTTTTTGTTGCTTGTTGCTTGCACTGGATCGATTGGAAGTTGAGTGAATGTAAAATTGGGGGATAGTTGGAATTCATAGATTGTTCTTTTTGGATTGAAACTTGGTGTGGTTGTTTGTGTTTTCGATTTGGTTTTCGGGCTAAAAAAATCTAAATGGAGATGGTTTTATTCTCAAAACAGTTAGAAACCCTACATCGAATACCTATATTTTCTGTTAAAGATCCACTCAACACTTACTTTTTTGGAATGTGGGAACACTTCAAAACACACTAGCTTTTCCAAAGTCATTTGATCTCAATCCTGCCCAAAAATGTGAAGGAATAATTGTCTTCATACACATAAATGTTGATGCATTTACGCCGTATGTATTTATGTTCTTATTCGGCACGTGGCTTCCGGTTTCGCCAATGATGCTTATACAGCACGTGGATTGTATTTATGTTTCTTATCCACAAGAGATTGAGAAAATCTTATTGGTGGCAAGTCTTACCATATAAGCAATGAATGTCGGCGAAAAGTTGCTTTAAATGGTTTTTAGTTACATCTAAACGGTTAAAAAAGCTTTTGATTACATTGAACACGTGCGCGTGTAAAGTTTAAAGCTGTTAAATGGGAAGTGATAGTTGCTCTAGATAAACATATCCCTATTTGTGCTATCATGCTAATATGTCAAGAATGTTTTATGATGTTGTTAATGAGCATTTGTATCATTTCTTATATTTGGAACCAAAAGCACACACTACATTTGGTGAGGAGTGTCGATCTTTATTTGTCATGTCCAAGATATATATTGTTTCCTATGTTTAGAAGAACTGACAATTAGAGTATTTAATGAATAAGTGTATTGTTTTCGCCATACTTGATCTTAATACTAAAAAATTTAGTCTTCACCGTGGATTGTAAAACTGATTCATCTTGTACAATGAATGTCTTGAGTTGCAAAGCTTTAAATTTAACTGGAAAACTTCTCAATTCTACTTGATCATTTTATTTTCTTGTGTTCCCTTTTCGCGATCTTCTTTATAAAGTAGTATTGTTATCTTTTCATTCTGGTTTATCTGTATAATTCAATTCTTCCAGATCTGCTTTGGCTGTCCGGTGAAATGATATTGTGGCAAGTCGAGAAGGCGAGCCAGATGGGGATTGCAAGCTCCCATGTGAGATCCTGGAATCGATCTTGTCTAGGATAAACTTGAAAGACAATATCCGCTCCTCTGCTGTCTGTACAAAGTGGTTGCTTGCTGCCCAATCTGTCAGGAATGCTAGCAAGCACCCGTGGCTTATGTTTATCCCAAAATCGCAAGATCTCTGTGAATTCTACAACCCTACTAATCGCAAATCCTATTACCTCAAAGTGCCGGCAATGAAGAGCAGCGCTGTCTACTATTGCAAGGATGATTGGATTCTCTATTTCTGCCTCATAAACCGTCGTCATTTCCTCTTCCACCCGTATAGTGGAAACACTCTTAGCTTGCCAAAACTGAATCAGAACAGCGAAGTTGCTGCATTTTCAGATACGCCAACTTCGCCTTCTTGTGTCGTGTTCTCAGTAACGCGAGGAGGGGGCAACACCGTCTGTATCAGCACTTGCCATCCTACGGATAAAGAATGGAAGAACTACGAATTCAATGTCCTTCCGCAGGCTGTCCAATTTGGTTTCAAACAGATAGCTTACTATGAAGGTACTTTCTGGTGTCTGAACAGAAGAGGCTATTTGGGAATTTTCGGCATTGAAAAGTCTGCTTGGAGTATCCTTCCGGCCCCCCTAGCTGCTCAGCATCCAAGCATTCTTTACACACCGAAGTTCATTGCAGCGTATGAGGGAAATGTGTATATGGTCTGTTCTTTCTACTTAAAACCGGCTATATACAAGCTAAACATTGAAAAGTGGCATTGGGATTTCGCTGAAAGTTTGGGTGAGTTGTCGTACTTGGCAAACCCTGTGAACTCCCAAATCAGGGCTAAAGTGCTTGGGAGAAGGAGGGAACACTCTATTCACTTCTCCAAAGTCTTGTACCATGGGAAGCAAATTGTTACTTATTCGATGAGTGACAGGAGGTTCTATCCATCGAAGAAATGCTATGATTGGGAGGATAAAGATGCCTTTCAGAATGTTTGGATTGATGCTCCTGAGGACACTTCAGTCTTCCTTTGAGTTGCTTGCCTTACGGATCGATGTCTTTTTTGCCGATAGCGAATTTGTTTTTATGTGTTCTATATTAAGCTCTGTGGATAGATTTGGATTTGAAACTTATTTGTGGAGTGTTTATTGTTGTTGTTGTAGGTTGCTATATGTTGTAATATAGCAATGTTTGTTGTGAGATTTGGGATTGTTTGTTGAAACATTTGGAATTGTTTGTTGTTTTATTAATTTCCTTTGATTTGGACGTTGTTGTGTTGTTATTTTTGCATCGGTCTTATTTTGATTTATTTTAGGGTTTTGCCCAATTTATGTTCTTGTCTTTGCTGATGATGTTTTTTTTTTTTTTAATGTTATTTTGAAATATTATATTTGGGATTATTTGTAAGTGACTTATTTCTTGTATACATGAGTTTTATTTCAATTCACTTTAGGTTTTTTGTCTCCAAAATTTTGTGTATGTTATTGCCTTTCAGGGTCTGGTTTTTTTAACCCAATTCTTCAAGCCCAAGGGTTTTTTGTTTTTTATTTTTTTCGATTTGAAATGTTACACTAGAGTTTGTTTGGTGATTTTTTTCTTTTGAATCTTGTCTTGCATAGTGCTTGTATTTTTTATTTTTATACTGTGCGTTTACTTAATTTTTTTAAAATTAAATAAAAAAATATAATTTAGTTTTGAATTATAATTTACATGGATATCTTCAAGTTTTATAAACTAAATTATACTTTAAATGATTTTTATATTTTTTTGAACCAATTATAACAACTAATAGTTTGGAAATATAGCTGGCTATTTAGGTCATTTTTGGACAAATCTACCTTAGACACTGAACTTTGAAAAATAAATATTAAAAATATATTTTCAAAATAAAATAAAATATTGAAAAGTAAAAATAAAATAAAATAAAATAAAATAAAATAAAATTCAAAAGAAGAAATATTTCAACTAAAACATGGTCATAGAATTTTCTGAATGATAAAATATTTATATGAATATCATATGATAAGATCAAAGGTTTAATATTTCTTAATATAAAACTCTATAAATGTTAATGAGAATTCTTTTTAAGATATAACATAATTTAATTTATATTATAATAATAGTTCATTTATATTGATACTTTCTTTCTTAGACACAATCATATACAGTAACTGTTTTATTCTTATGGTTAATTATATTAATATACATTCCCAAGAAAAAAATCTATGCAAATCCCATATAAATTTTATTTTAAGTTAATAAATCGACATGGTCAAAATATAATCCAAATGTTTTATGGTTATCCTTTATTGTTAGAACATAACACAATTATAAATAAAGAACTTGGTAGAGTGGGAGGCTTTCCGACAAGACATAACTTTAAACCTTGATTTCGAATATTACGATTTTTCGTGATCATAAGAAGCGACCGCTTTGGATTCAGAAACACCTCCGGAGCGATCTTTTTGCAAGGTATTTCTATATCAGATCCGACTGTGTTTTTATAAGGTATACTATCAAAAATATTTAGTCTTAGATTTACAATTGATTGCTAATATTATATATATACATGAAAAAAAAAAATGATTGATTATACATTAAAAAAAAAAAAAAAAAAAAAAAAAAAGAAAAGAAGAAAGATATATCGCAAAGTATTTTTATATCAGATGCCATTATGTTTTTAATATATTTATCTTTTCGATTGTTTTATGCCTTATGGTTGCGAATATCAACAGTAACAATGGATTTTTGAAATTGATTACTACTATTATATATACAAGAAATAATATTTATCGCTACTATTTTAACGTTGTTCATAAAGAAAATATAGAGAAAACTTTCTTTAGTGTCCTCTTTCTCTAAACATTAAGGCTAATAATAAATTAGCCGTTATCAATTTTGAACACAAGAATATTTCATGAGTTTTAAAAATAATTAAAGTTTAGATCGCCGAATATTCCAATAATATATGTAATCCAAGTCCTAGATCGATCCGATGGTCACTTAAAATCCTAATGTTTATACACTCACATTTCTTTTCCGACTATGTACTTTTAATTTCTTTTTTCGTTACTTCGGTTATTGATAAATCTTTGAAAAAAAACATAATATTGGCATAGGTTTAATTTATAAATTAAAATTTATTTATTTATTTATTTTTTTTTTTTTTGCTTATCTATTATTATTATGACATATGTTTTTTTTCTATTTTTACAATTTTACTCAATTGTTTAGTAACATTTTCAATTATTTAGTCTGTTTCATGTTAGGTTATTTGGATTGGTTCTCATAATTAGTTGGGTTTAATACAAAAATAAGTAATTATATCTAACACCAACCGATATTAATACCAATAATAAATTATAGGGAATCATATATATATATATATATATATACACATCATATATGATTAGATTTGTTAACAAGATTAATACTAAAATATCAGTCTTGTTCCGTACAGTACATAAAATATATATATAGAGAGAGAGAGAGAGAGAGAGAGAGAGAGAGGAAAAGCAGTGCATAGCACGTCCCACGTTTATATATATATTTATTTATTTATATTTTTATTATGAGATAAATTAAAAAGGGAATATATAATTAATTTAACATATGGGGCAATAGATTCATTCTGCACTGAAATGTTTTGATGTCTCAGCATAAAATAATGTGATGGGATTATATTAATATTTATTATTAATTAAATGAATATTGGAAGACAAATCATCAAATTAATTCATTCTTGGATTAGGTTTCATCCTTAACAAACAATACTTCTCTCTCTCTAAATAATTGTAATACACAAAATAAAATAAATAATATCACCAATCATTTGAACACACACATCTTACACTTTCATGTCGTCCACTAAAACACAAATTCCATTCTCTCTCTCTCTCTCTCTCTCTCTCTCTCTCTCTCTCTCTCTCTCTCTCTCTCTCTCTCTCTCTCTCTCTCTCTCTCTATATATATATATATATATATATTAAACATTCCCTGAATAGAAGCTTTGATTTTTGTGCTTGAACTAAAAAAAAAAAGTTATTTTATTAGCAATAATTAATAAATAAATGTACATTATGATTATTATTCGTGCCTGCAGCCTGCAGGGAATCGAAGCTACCTATTAATGGCGATCCATTCTTCATCTTCTTCCTCTTCCTCTTCTATTTCTTCTTCTTCTTCAGGTCTGCATTAATAATCAATCAATCAAAATGCTGCACCAATTCCAAACCCTAACCCTAACCCTAACCCTAATTTCATTCTGATTTCCCTAAATTCAATTCCCAATATCATACATTCAATCAATTTCGATCCCACAGGGTAGGTAATTTACAAAAAATGATGGGCATCAAGAAGCTCAGGTCCGTCAGGAAACTAGCAAAGAAGGTCAAGGTAATCGGCGGCGCCGTAAATAATCCCAAACCCCCGCAGTACGAGTGCTTGCCCGGCGGCGAGACCAACTCCGGCGGCCGGAGAGGTGGCGGAACTTTCGCCGTGTACGTCGGAAAGGAGCGGGAGAGGTTTGTGGTGCCAACAGCGTACCTTTCGCACCCTCTGTTTAAGATACTGCTGGAGAAGGCGCGTGAGGAGTTCGGATTCGAGCACCAGGAGGGGCTGGCGGTGCCGTGCAGCGTTGCCACATTCCGGCAGGTGATCCACGCCGTCGAGACCAGCAACGGCGGGTTTTGCATTGGGGAGCTCGTTGAAGGTGGAGAGTTGTCGCCGCCACCCCCAAATCGATTAATCCGTACCATGTCGTTGCAGGGATGACTCGAACTCTATATATATATATATATATATATATGTATGATTTTTGTGTTAGAAGTGATGATGATCATGACTTGTTAATTGATCTAATCTGATGTGATTTTTTGGTGTTAACTATGGAAGTGGTGATAGGAATATATATATATATATACATATATATATAGTATGTGGTTTGCGGTGCCAAATTAGTCATAAGTCTCTCTCTATAAATGAGTCATTTTGGATTGAGTTTTAAGACACCAAAAATTGATAAATAACATTTTCATATATAGTTGTGGCTTATGTATTTTATCTAAGGTTGCGATCTTTTGTGGATTTTAGTACAATTTTTATTATTCAAATCCTTTTTTTTCTCTAAAAATATCACATGAAATAATTACTTTTTTTATATTATACTCCCTCCGTCCACTTAGAAGGTTGACATTTGTTTTTTGCATGCTGATCTTTAAATATTAATGATCATATCAAAATATAGTACAAATCAAATCAAAAGAAAATGACAAAAAATATATTTATTAGTGTCTTATAATACAAATATAATGACATTTGTATAAAAAATTATACAAATATAAGTATATTTTTAATGTTAAATACAATGACACAAAAGGTAAATATAAACTTATTAAGTGGACGGAGGGAGTATTATAAATTTAATTTACTTTTTTTTATATAGTTGTCGCATCAAACAATTATTCAAATTTAACTTTTTACTATTCAAAAATCCAAAACCCACAAACAAACATACCCTATAGAGTTTTATAGGAGATAGTGAGTTATGGATTTTAGAATTGTTACGGGTCGGATCGCGGGCACCGGGTTACGGGTCGGGGTTAGGGCTTATGTTCAATTGGGCCACAGGATTAAGTGTGTTTGTGTATGAATCCAATAATAGTCTCTATACAAATTTTATGAACCAAAATTTTATAACAGTTTGTTCATAGTTATGTGTAATTGGTCTATATATTATATAACTGATTAATCTCAATTATCATGGTGATTAATTTTATTATTAAAAAAAATTAAAAGTATACATATGTAATAAGAGCAACATAGATAGTTCTATGTGGAGAGAAGAAGCCAACTTTGCATGACATAAAGAAAAGCCACCCACCCAATAAAATCTCATTCCCATTAACCACTTTCTTTAAATTATCTACATTTTTAAATATATTCTACACCTAACAAGGTCTAAATTTCCTAAATTTTCTAATCACATTTTCCTTCTACAAATTTGTGCTATTAATTTATTCATAATCATTAAATCACTCCTATATTTAGAGTTGGTTCTTACCTGATTTTAAATTAAAATTAATAGTATTATTTATCTTTTACAATTTTAATAAAAATACATTATTTTATCTTGCAAAATATCACATCAAAATATTATTTAAACAAAAATTCAAATAGCATTTTATTTCAAATCAATTTTAAATCGCAGCTAAACAGACCCTTTTTGTATTCAAATATAGAAAATAAATAAAAACATTAGAAACAATCTTTCCACCTTAGCTTCCCTTTTCCATTCCAACATTATATACACAAACATATATTTATATATATACATATATATATATCTACAATCACAAATTTCTCTTCTCATGGATATGATGGTACTCTCTAAAAGTTGTTGTAGTTGTTATCATTATTTTTAATTAATTTGTCCTCCTCAATTTATACAAACCCTAATATTCATTCCTTCATTCATATATATCATATGTGTGATTGATCTTTAATTGTTGTAGGAGAATCGACATAAAGATCTTCCTAAGGATGTCAAATACGACGAGGTAAGTAAGATCCTACGTTAATCAATCAATCAAAATCAAGAAACCATATATATATATATATATATGCCAGATCTGATGTGGATTGATCGTGGTGGTAATAACTTATATATATATATATATATATATACAAAGGAGTACGTAATAAACCGACGAGGGGTAAAGCTATTCACGTGCTGGTGGCGATCGCCGGCGGCAGGCGGCGGAGGACCAAAGGGCCTGGTGTTCCTATGCCATGGTTACGCCATGGAGTGCAGCATCTCAATGCACGGCACGTGTATCTTACTTCATCTGTTCATCAAATTTATTTATTTTTAAAATAGAATGGGTTTATTTTGTGTTTTTGTTTACAAAATTTTATGTAGATAATATAAGAATAATGAGTGTGTAAATATATAAATATTTTTTAAAAAATATGTTAAAAAAAAATTGTTAAGTGAACGAACACATGTTGGGGCCAATCAATATGATTTGAGTATTCATCCAATTATGTTCATTTGACTGGACATGAATTTTATAAAAATAAGGAAACATAATAATTTTTACTTTTTTGAGTAAAATTTTTTATTTTTTTATTAAAAATTAAAAATAAAAATAAATTTAGATCACAATTGAAAAGAAAAAAAAAAGATAAATTTGAACGAGAGAGTGGGATATTTGTTTATTTAATTATTTATTTAGTTAATAAAATTAAATTAATAATTGATTATATTATAGTATTATATTGCAGCAGGGTGTGCGGTGAGGCTGGCACGGGCAGGGTACGAGGTTTACGGGGTGGATTGCGAGGGCCACGGCAAGTCGTCGGGAATGCTCGGACTTATTCCTAATTTTGACAATCTTGTTGACGACCTCTTCAATTGCTTCACTGCCATTTCGAGTATTTATTTTTTTTATATTTTTTTAATAATTAATTAATTTATATATTATAATTATTAATTTATAAAATTGTTTGTGACCGAATGGTAGAGAAAAAGGAGAACGAGAGAAAGATGAGATTTGTGATGGGGGAATCGATGGGAGGCGCCATGGCCCTCCGTTTGCACTTGAAGGACCCGGACTTCTGGGACGGCGCTGTTCTTGTGGCCCCCATGTGTAAGGTAATTAATCTGCTTTTTTCTTTCTTTTACTTAATTTTACTTTTCTATTTTTTAATTCTTCTACATATTTTCAGTTTGTTTGGTTACCTTATAAATAGTTGTCGATAAAAATATTATTTTTCACAAAATAAAATATTATTTAAATACAAATTAAAATTAAAATTTTATTTAAATTAATTTCCGCTTTATTTTTAAACTCAAAAAAAAAATTCAAAAAAATTAATATATTATATTCATTTTTTATTTTTATATTGTCTACACAATTTTCTATATTTCACATAAAAATTTATTATCCTTGGCACAAAAATTTAAATCGTTAGTATTAAATATGATAATTTGAGATAAAATAAAAAATACAAGTTAAACAGTATTTGACCTAAATGCACCCAAATTGTGAATAAATTTTAGAATTTTAATTTATAAACCTCTAAAATTTTAAAAATATATATTTTTCTTATATTTAGCTTAAAAAACAGTAAAAATAAACTCTTAAAACCTGATAAAATAATTATTTTTTAGTATATTTATTATTTTTTAGACTAAATACAAGAAAAATGAATATATTTATAATTATAGTAGTTTAAAAATTGAGATTTTAAAATTTATTTTTAATTTGGGCGCATTTATGTCAAATACCGTTAAATAAGGACTGCCGAGAGGATTAGACGCAGAATTTATGAAACCACGAAAAAATTTGACGCAATTTTAAAAATATAAAAAATTTGATGCAATTTCATGAAACCACCAATAGATTTTGTACGGCCATAAAATAAACACAATCAAAGGTTTGTGTTTTTATCGGACCCAAATGTATTATTTGTATGGATAGATAGCTGAAGAGATGAAACCGAGCCCATTGGTAATAAAAGCGTTGACTTCACTGGCTCGACTGGCTCCAACTTGGAAGTTGACTCCGTCGCCGGACATCGTTGACTCCGCCTTCAGAGATCCACGTGTCAGACAACAGGTCCTCTCATTACATTCTTTCATTTCCACACTCTGACTCTTACTCGTCATTATCATCAGTATTGTTATTTTTTAAAAAATTGATTTTATTTGAAATTATTTTTAGTACTGTTGTAATAAATGAATTATAATAATAGTAGTGTGGTATTTAATTAATTTCAAAATTGGGTAATGGTGACAGATTCGATCAAATCCGTACACGTACAAAGGCCGACCCCGCCTTCAGACCAGCCATGAGCTTTACAAAGCCTGCCTCGATTTGGAGAAACGACTTCGTGAGGTAACCCTCAACTCACTCATTTCATCCTTTCATAATACTAAAATACATTTTTTATTATTTTTTTCGTTTGTCTTGTCTTTTTCGTCGGGTCTGATTTGCTGGATATTAGATTCGGTCGGATGTTTACACAATACGTATTTTCGGGTAGTAACTGCGGGTTCCACGTTATTCAAAAAAAATACATTAATTTTTTTAAAAAAAATTGTATTTTAAATAATGTTGATGTGCAAACCCGAGTCCCGCATTGGACGAAGAAAATTGCACACCTTATAAGTCACAAGTGAACTCCACTAGAATGAGACCTTTTGGAGGATATCCAAAAACAAATCCGTGCGGGCTTAGCCCAAAGCGGACAATATCATACTAGTGTTGAGTTGACCCAGTCTCAACTCTGGTATCAGAGCCCGGTTAGATGGTGAAGTGGACTAGGTGGCATTGGGCATTGGTTGTGGTGGTGGGCTTGCTCCACTAGTATGAGGCCTTTTGGAGGATATCCAAAAGCAAATCCGTGCGGGCTCAGACCAAAGCAGAAAATATCATATCTGATCTTCTTATTATTTACTCCCTCCGTCCCACATAATTTGTCCCTATTTTCTATTTTCGTCCGTCCCACATAATTTGTCCTTTCCTTTTTTTGAAAAATTAATTATACACTTTAATCATATTTTAAAATTTAAAATTTAAATTTTTTTTAATCTTAATTAAACTATTTAGTTATCTAAATCTTAATCTATAGTTATTCTTACTAAATAATCATTATTTTTACTAATATATTTTTTAATTAATTACTAATTATACTTTACCTAAATTCTCGTGTCTACAGTAATATACTCATATTATATGGGACGGAGGGAGTAGTTTCATAATTAAAATTTGTATAAAAATCGTCCAATAAGTGATTTTTTTTTTTTTTGGCAAAATTGGTCTTTCGGTCCGAATATGTCTATGTAACACGCGTCTAAGTACATCGGAGCACACATTTCCACGAGATAATAACAAAAAAAAAGTTACTATAGAATTAAAATGATAAAAACATCAATTATGAAACTAAAAAAATCAACGTGTCCGTAAAAAAATCCAAAAAAAATAATAATAATAAAAACATCGAACTAAATTGATAAATAGTTAGTTATGGGACGAAGAAAAAATTTATATTTCCGCCAGATGATGTCTATCTGGCGGGCACGTGTGCTTCAGCGTTCCAGGGAGTGCCACGTGCACATTTTTTACACTGGAAGACCAATTATGCCTGAAAAATCATTTATAGGACGAGGCGACGGCTACTTTTTTTAATGTAAAATTCAGTACTGTACTGAATAGTACACTGTGTGCTACAAAATTGCATACGGTGTTACCATAAACAGCACACAATATATCTTAATATAATATAAATACAGCACATGATCTAACAGTGCATCATACAGCACATACAATACTTCATTTTAGCATATGATATACTCTCATACAGCACACGCTATTATATTGAACTAACATCACATATTTTTATTACAAACAACACATTTTTTATATAATAAAGACGTGTGTTATTTCATTGTAATCATCATCATTGTTAAAATTGTATTGTGTGTCTACTCGTTTATATTTGTATTAATCTATACTATATGCTAAGATTAGTTGTAAGATATGTTATGTGAACTGTTTTATTATAGTTAGTATTATATTAATGTATATTAATGTGCTATCAATTTACATCTGTACGTGCTAACTAATTCATCACAGTTACTGTAGTCAATTTTTAGATATATCTGTAGTACGTTTCTTCTTCAAAAGCATGATGATCAAATCCTTGCCAGAAACCAAAAAAATGATAATAGTGTAATCAAACAGGTCTCCTTACCCTTCATTGTCCTGCACGGAGAAGACGACAAGGTCACCGATCCGGCGGTGAGCCGAGTCTTGTATGAGACGGCTCGCGCTACCGACAAGACGTGGAAGCTCTACCCCGGGATGTGGCATTCCCTCTCCTACGGCGAGCTACCGGAGAATCTCGACATTGTATTTTCCGACATCATCCAATGGCTCGACGACAGAGCCTCTGCATCTGCCGCAAAATTTGAAGAGCAGCTCAAGATCGACAATGACCACAATGCCAATGCCCCTAAGAAAATGATATGATTCTACGAACCCCTTTCAATAATTTACGGCGACCATTCGTCGAATCCCTTTCCTTACCAAAAAACAAAAAAAAAAACATTCAAAGTTTTCGATGTAAAATGATCGCCGCGCCGTCGTAACAAAGTACTCAAGCTCAAAAGAGCAGCCTTTTTTAACATAGTAGAAATATATATATATCAGATCGGATCCTCTGTCCCAAAAATAAATTCTATCCTCCTATCCTCACACATGTAGTGTATAAGACATACATACGTGTGTGTATATATATATACATTATGTGTGTAGAGATATGGAGATAGGTTTTATTTTTGGAACAGATGATCTCAGGGTATATATAGGTATATAGATAGTACCTAGTTAATATCGATACAAAGTCGAGAATCTAGAAACTTCTAGAAGCATCCGTCGATTAGAAGCCTTTTGACACGGTCGACGAGCTCGGTGATCTGATCCCGGGAATGCAGAGGAGCGGGATAGACGCAGGCGCAATCGAGCTCGCCGTTGCGGACGGTGTCGAACATGCCAATGGAAGGGCCAATGCCGTGGGCTGATGCGCAGCCGATGTAGTCCTCAACGCCAATCTTCTGCTGCATTTTCTTGGAGTTGTCGATGACGGGGTCCTCGAAGACGGAGATCAAGGCGCTGCGGAGGGACGAGGATGCCGTGAGGCTCGGATTATCGACGGCTTTGGACATGAGGAAGTTGAGATCAGCCATGTCCGAGAAGTGTCTGTTGCACTTCTTGTACTCTTCGAACACTGAGTAGCAAATCTTGGCTAAGTCCCACAGGTTTTCTGTGCCCTTCACGCTGTGGATGTTGAGGATCGCCGAGTGGTAGAAACCTACAATCAATATCAACAACTCATAAATATTTTCAAAAAAATATCACTACCAAATATTTAAAGCAAAATTGCTCATACTCAAGTTTGAAAAGTTTGAACAATTCCCACTCCTAATACAAAATTGTATGAAATAAATTTTTGTGCAATATTTTTTAAAAAGACGAACGAGTCTCGCGCCATTTTAAAGGGATTACCTGCCTCTGATGATGACCCTTTTATTGATGATAGCAAAGAGAAATGAATAGATATTTTAAAAATTACGAAACTGTCCATGCAATTTCTAAAATAATAATAGAGAATTTTCAAATTAGATTATAATCAAAATTTAAATTTATTACTATTTTTAAAATTTATCAAAATTTCAAAACTCGATCCAAGTATGCCCCTTTCGAACTCAACTCAAATATGTTATCAGTATAAGTTTGAATCAGCTCATTTAGGAATACAAGCTAAAGGAAATGATGTGCTGATTTAGAAAAATCAACATCTGATTTTTCAAATCAGCATCCATAACAGATACAAACAATACATATTCATATTATATAAATATATATTATGTGTAATAAAATGATATATTATTTGTTCATAATTATATGTATATTGTATAAGAATATATCATAGGCTAAAATCAACTACTGCCTGCTGTATAAAATTATAGCATGAACTATTTCATGTGATACATTTATATTGTATTAAGATATACACGGTATTGTTTATAATAATATTATAATGACTTAAACGCATATGGCAAGGTTTGACCATATATGTGTATGTATTTAAATAGAGAATCAGAGTTTTAATGCAGAAAATGATGTCTTACACTAATACATAAAGGGACAAAAATATCCTACAATTAATTAGTCTAATACGAGCTGGTTTATAGAAATAATAATTGTCGAGCTTATCAATTTCTATAAAAGAGTCGAGTCGGGTCATTAATGAGTCAGGTCAAGGTCGGCACGTGAGGTGCACGGTTCCATATTAATTAAGCGGCAATGGCAATGATCTTACCGAAGTGATGAGCAGGAAGAGGTGGATCGAGAATGGAGCGACAATCGGTGAGAGTCACGACGCCGTATTTCTTCTTGTCGGAGCTTTGGGATTTCGTAGAACGAGCAGCAAGTAATGCAGCTGCTGCTAGAGCTCCACACAGTTTAATTCCTTTGGATTTGCAAATCTGACGAAGAAGATTCAAATCCATCAGTTTTGATTAATTAGCTAATGTTGAAGAGATGCAGAACATTCTGGAAACAGAGGAACAATTTTGATTGCAGTTATGGTTATGAATCCTTTCAGCTAAATCATGTTCTTCATTGCATTCATTATTCAGGAAATAATCAGATGAAAAGTGAGGTTTCTGCAGATTAATGGATTCCTAAACATCAACACTCTCGAATCTCGATAGTCGCGTGTTCATCACTGAAATTCGTACCGAAACAGAAGACTTGCAGCTACAGATCCTAGAGACACGCGTAATGATAAAAGCAAAAAAAGCTTCAGCAGATCTTCAGCAATGGTCATTAATGGCGGAAACAGAATGCATAGCAGCAGTTGTTGAGAAGATTTAATGCGAATCGCAATCAATACGACAGGAAAAAAGCACACCGCTACGAATTTACAGCAGAGAAAAGCGGAAATTGAGTCAAACTTACAGCGAGAATGGAGGCAGTGCAGCGCGCGTTGATTTGAAATCTGACGACCTCCGAACGCCTCGCGGATTTCGTGTTTTTGAATTTCAAATTTGTTAACCGAAAGGAGTTGAGAGAGTATCCCAACATGTCCATTCCATGTGACCATAACGTCTTCTTCCCCATTCCGTTAGGTATCAGACTTTCGATCCCCTTTTCCCCTTCCCCTTCGTTTTCGATTTCCTTTTTCGCCGCTCCTCCTTCCTTCTCCTCCACCAGCTCCATCAATTCCATCAGAAGCTCCTCCGCCGTGGTCCTATCGCAGACCGAGGTGTGGAACCGCAGCACCACGACGGCTCTCGCGTCGGACAAGGCGTATACACTAGCGTAGAACACCTCGACGCCGTCGGAGGGGAAATCGCCAGGATCTGACCAGTTGTTGGCGTTCAATTCCTTTTCTAAGATCAATTGAAGCGGAGATAGGCTAGGGAAACCTCCGGCGGAGAGATTTCGGAGAATCTCAGCCGTCGCTCGAGCATCGTGAACCTCGAGACGAACCTGCCGAGGAGCAGACGCGATGAGGAACGAGAAATTCTTCGAGTTCCTGCAATAATGGAGCTTAGATCGGAGTATAGGATGAGATTTCTGAATCTTCAGAAGGATATCGGAAAGTACGGAGGTCTCCGACGGCGATTTCGCCATCTGAAGCGCCAGCACGGTGACGCCGGTACCGGACGACACCGCACGGCACCAGTTCTGCTCTGTATTCCCAAGCTCTCGACGCCTATCGGAAAATCCATCGGAAACTTGACCGGCGTCAGGCATTTCTCAAATTCCGGCGACGGAGTTGCAGAGTGTTGGTGGATGGCGAAATCTGCATGTCTGATACGTAGGCATTTATCAGTCTCCACAGGGGTAAGAAAATAATTTCATTCAATAATCTGGCAGGCATAATAAATCGCTGTCACGTGAGTGGCACGAGGGGATATATATTTATATCTCTATCTATACGTACCCACATTTATTGAAATCTTATCTAACCTTTATACTCTAAATACCTCACCCACTATATATATATATTTGCCACATAGTAAATATTCAATAAATAGATATACAATGTCACTTTCATTTTCTGGAAAATGATTACACATTTTAATTTCATTTTAAATTTTTTATTAAACTAATTAGCTATCTTAATCTTAATTTATAATTATTTATATTATAAAATAATTATTTTTACTAATACATTCTTAATTATCTGATAATTACACCTATCCTAAAATACCGCGTCTACGGTGTAGCAGTCACTATATTTGTGACGGAGGAAATAGCAAAGAAGTCAAAATAAATAAATACAAATAAAAAAATAAACTAAAATTATTTCATCATGTGACATCCCTAAAATGCAATAAATAAACATGGTTGGGTGGTGAAATATAACACTAAACCTTAAATGCTATTTATTGTTAGCCAAATTTCTTACCAAATGTAATTTCTATCGCTTTCTAAAATAGTTCATCAATTTTATTTAATTCTCAGTTGTTAGCAATTTCTGATATATACGGAGGGAATTCAGATCAGATCACGTGCTGATGTTTAATTTTATTTAATATATATATATGTTGAATTTATTTGGGTCGTTGATATTAATTCTTGGTATCAAAGTTAATTAATAGTGTTTCATTGTTTTTTAGTAGTTGAATCATAATTCCATGATTTTGTTACATAAAACACCAAATATTTTATTTATTTGCATTAAACATACCGAATGTCTAAAATTGATATTTGATTTTAATAATATATCTAAGTTTTATACAAATTAAAAAAAAAAAAAAAAAAAAAAAAAAAAAAAAAACTTAAAATATCTTAAATAAATTTTTTTGAATTAAATAAATAATAAATAATTAATCGATCATTAATTTTTATAGTTTTTATAAATATCAGATGATAATTTGTCTCCAAAAACTATAAAATGAAAGATTAATCAATTATTTATTTATTTATTTTATTAAAAAAATTATTTAAAATATTTTACATTTTTTATTTATATGAAATTTGCTTAATTAGATATTTATTTATAATCAAATATCAGTTTTGAACAAAAAATGTATTTCATGCACACAATAGATTTGAGGCAATAAATAAAATATAAAGTATTTTTTGTATTTTTTACTAAAACAGCATAACCTCTAAGATTAAGTGTCACCTAATATTACTTTCTCACAAATATATTTTTTTAAAATTTTATAATAAATTAAAAAATAATAATATCTTATTCATTAGTAAATATATAAAATGATTTTAAAATTCTTATTATTTTTACTTTATTTATATGTTTAATTGTATTTTGTAATTTATATAAAAAAATTATAGGTATTTTAATATTCACGTCTGATTACTTTATTAGGAAAGAGACACTTTTAGTATAATAATAAAAAATAAAATATAAAATAAAAAATCGAATGATATAGAAAAAAGTATTTGAATATACAAATTAAAATTACCTATAGATATTTTAGTAAATTAAAAGGAAAATTATTTGATTGATAGTATATGTGTGATGGAATGCGGTTCTGATTTTTCCAAATAGAGCATGCTTTATTTATTTATATTTAAAACATGTACTCCATCGGTCCAAATATAATAGTCTTATTTATTATTTTTATTCGTCTCAAAATAATAGTTTTATTTTTATAAATAATCATATAACTGTAAAATTATCCTTATTTTTTCATTATTATTACACAATTGTCATTGCTTTTTACACTAATATACTTACAAGAGCAAAAAAGTCATTTATCCTTACTTTTTACCAACTACCAATATAATATCAATATTCATTAAATTTCGTGTCCACACATAAGACTATACTTTTGGGACGGATTGAGGATTATATAGAAGTATCACATATGCTCCGTATGAGTATGTTATTTGCTCTCTAGAAATATATCATATATTTTAAATTTTTGTATTATATTTGTATTTGAATTTGAATTATATATTAAAAAAAAAATTATATACTTTTTGTAATAATATTGTATATTATCTAATAGCACACGATGTGTTATTCAACATATTTCTAATTTTACCATAACCCGCCATAGTGATGAAATAATAAGGACAAAATTATTGTACCGTAGAAGATAGTTTGTGGTGTAGTGATGTACTCGTAACAATTATTATATTTAAATTTATCAAAACAACATATCAACTGTTCTTTTCAGGAATGTATGTAAATATATAGCTCCTATAAAAATACAGGTCTTTCTTTGATACTACAAGAAAAGGTAAACTGTTTTTTTAGTCCCTAGAATTCCTTATCATTTTAGTCTCGTAAGTGGAACCTGTCGTAAACTAGTTCTATAAGTGAAAAATTTTCGTTGTTTCAGTCCTCCGGCGCTGAAGATGCCTGCGTGGCTCGCCGGAGCTGACGTGTCCGCTATAAAAATACAGGCCTCTCTTTGATACTACAAGAAAATAAGGGCCCAATATGTTTAAATTCATGGGCCAATACAAACTATTCAGAAAATGAGTAAAATGTTAAGTTAGACTGTTTTTATTTA
Organism: Andrographis paniculata; assembly: GCF_009805555.1. Classification (NCBI taxonomy): domain Eukaryota; kingdom Viridiplantae; phylum Streptophyta; class Magnoliopsida; order Lamiales; family Acanthaceae; genus Andrographis; species Andrographis paniculata. Next base: position 1,262,644 of record NW_026137605.1, read on the forward strand.
AGCCTTGAATCTACTACTTTCGAGCTATTCACTAGTCAAATACATATTTTTTTTATTAATATATTTTAAAAATTATTTTTCATTCACAATATCACGAAAATCCAATTTATACTAAAACTTTTATTATTTCAAATATTTAAATTCAAATCCAAACTTTAAATAAACATACGCTTAGAAATTTCATTTAGGGTGTGTTTGTTTAGGTGTTTGGATTTTGAGTTGGGATTTGAATTTTAAAAATTTTGAATTTGAATAATTGTATGATGTGATATAAATAGGTGTTGATGTGATGTTTTGAATGTAAAATTGATTTTTAGTATAATATAACAAATAAAAAATAGGGGTTTGATTTGATGTTTTTTGGGAAAAAATTTTGGATGAATAGTAGAATTTAGATGAAATCCTACAAACGAACATACCCTTAATGTATATAAAATTATAGCCCCGACTTCAATACGGGCCTATCCTCGAAGTAATATACCCCGAAAATTAATGGGCCCAGTAGCTATAATCATCGGGCCCAATACAAATTATTCAGAACTTAAAATAAAGAAAAAAAAATAACAAAAAGAAAATCAAATATCTATTTTGTGTAATAACTTAATTTAATTTTTTTGTGTAATAATTTGTTGATCACTGGTTCATGTTCTTAGGTCTGTTCATGGACCATGCCCGAAGGGTGTCGATCTGGACATTCTCTGAGCCATTGTTGAATACATATAAATGTGCATTCTCGTACACTGCAAGAGTTGGATAAACCCTCGACGAAATGCAAGTTTTTCCTCCTTCGCCAAAGCTCTCAACCACAGAATTGTCGATCTGAAAAAAATAAAAACAATCAGGAGAAATTGAGCGATGAAATCAGGACCGTTTGTTTGGTTCGATCTTGCAAAGATCGATGAATAATGATCGTTCGATGGCTTGGCTTACCAAGCTCCGGAGGGACAGCTTCTTCTTGGACAAATCGGCGTCGATGAATCCGGCGAACGATGGCCGGTATGATCCCTTCCCGTCTTTCAACGATGACCTAAACACAATCGAAGAACGCCGTTAGGTGTAGGAGTTTCGATATTAACGTTGTTGAAAAACAAACTCAAATCTCATATCGAAACAAAAAAATAAATAAATAAATAAAACATATATCAACTGACAATACAAGGTATATGATAATATAATACAAATATAACATATAAGTTGAAAGCATACCACAATAGTCAACATAGCATATGCTATAATTGATCTCAGTATATAAGCTATATTAACACAGTACATGTATAAAATAAATCAGTTAGCACATACTAACAATCTATACAACATGTATTGTATATATTGTTATCATGTACTATTAAGTTATATTTAATGTATGGCAAAATTGTCAATAACCGTCCCATGATTTCGAAACTTAACGTAAATTCTCATATATTTTAAAAATTGTACAGCGATCCCTTAAATTTCAAAAAACGTTGCATTAAACCTTTCTTTTACATTTTTGTGTAATGAGAAGATAATTTATCATCTATATTTTTTTGTATGGCGGAGGTTTCATACAACGTTTTTTAAAATATAGGAAGGCGCGATGCAATTTTTAAAATATAAAGGATTTTACATTGAGTTTTGGAACTACATGAGAATTATGGACAATTTTGTCTTAATATATTTATATGTTGAATAGAATAATCAGTATGAGGTTGATTCTCTCAATTCAGCACCCTAACATGTCTCGATGTTATGTGTTGTATGTAAAAACTAAGGTAAAAAATGCGACGGGGAGAATATTTTTACCTCGATGCATCAGAGCACATGAGGACAATGTGCTTCGATTGATCCTTGAATACGCGGAAGAAGACCGGCGTAAACTCTTCGAGCTTTTTAGACGCGAGTGTCGCAAGTCCGAACGGTCCTAATCCGCCATGTACGGTTGAGCCCTTCTTGCCGCAAAGCTTTTGTGCGTCGTATCGATCCCACTTTGGGTCGAACGGTTCAGCTTTGTCCAAACTATTAAATGAAAAAACCACCTCGACGTCTGCCTGTAACAAAATTTTAAATGAGATAGTCATTCAACTGACTTATACTTGACCTTACGCATTTGTTAAATGAAATTAAAAAATTGCTTACTTGAGCGGAGGTAATATTTTTTATCTCGATTATTCTCCCTTTCTCGAGCTTTTTATTCTTTATCTCGATCTTCTTTCCCCTCAATTTTTTTATTTCTTCGACCGGCCATTGTAGCAATTGCTTCCCACTCGGATCCAACCATACCTTACGCGGGATTAGCTGAAAAAAAAAAAAAAACACATGATAATTATATATATGAATGTACTATAAACAAAAAAGAAAAAAAAAATTGATAAGTAATGAAAAAACTAAGTTGAAAATATAAGAAAATAGAGTTTTTTAATCGTCGTTGAAAGCAAAAGTTCACTACAAGAAAATATCATTTTTTTAATGAGATTTTTTTGTCTCTAAATTTATTTTTTTTTGTTACAAAATTAGAGATGAAATTTAGTTTGCTATGTGAACTTTAAAAATAAAATTTTGTTATAAATATACTATTTTTTTTAAGTGAAATAATAAAAATTTGAGTACCTGAATCCCGGCCCAACCTTTTTCGACATCATCGGCCATGCTATCCGACTCGTTCGCCCAACCCCACAAGATTCTTCGATTCTTTTTCGGATCGAAGAATGTCTTGGAGGCATAGAAGTTTCCATAATCATACCTCAAGCCATTCCATCCATCGATCATATCCTTGCCAGGGGTATATTTGTCATTTTCATAACTCCCAATCGTGTAATACTCGTATCTCGTTACGTCCAGGCTGACCTTCATCACGTGCCTCACGTGCGCCCCGGCAGCCGAAGTATCCAAACCGCTCTCGCCGGAAACCGCCACCGGAAAAAAGTCCGGGCACTCCCAATTCCCGGTCCCGGCCGTCGTGTGCAGCGGTTGCTCTGCCTTGAGCCACCGCACGAAGTCCTTACTCCGGTACAAATAGGCGATGCCGCGGTGGCCCCACCGGCCGCCGAGGGAGAGGCGCCACCGGCCGTCGGCGGCCTTCCAGGCGGTGGTGGGATCGCGGAAGGCGGTCTTGTTGATATACGGGTCGGGTTTGATGAGGGGGTTGTTGTCGGGTTTGACCCATACCCGGAGATACGGGTCGGATAGGTTGGCGGGTATGGCGTAGTTCTGGACCTGGGTATTGGCGCCGTCGATGATTCCGGTGTAGAGGATGACGGGTTTTCCGGCGACGATGGTAGCGGAGCCCGACCAGCAGCCGTAGGCGTCGAAGGTCCGGGACGGGTAGATGGCGTTTTCCAGGCGCTCCCAGGACACGAGGTCCCGAGAGACCGAGTGGGCCCACACGATGTTGCCCCAGACAGCGCCTTTTGGGTTGTATTGGTAGAACAGATGGTAGACTCCGTTGTAATACATCGGTCCTATAATAATAAATTATTATTATTATTATTTATTATAAATAAAAATAAAACTATTTAAATGAAACAATTTGAATAAAGAATGAGAAAATATAGGTGATGCATGAAGTATTTTATATATATATATATATAAATATATATGGATTTCAAAATTATTATATGGTTAAATGTTAATTTTAGATAACTCTTTTTTACTTAATGAATAAGTATATATATGCTACAATATTGATAAAATATTACTATTTCATCTGCTTTAAAAGTACATATTTATTTATTGCCCAAAATTTGATTAATATTATATCTTAACAGTAGTAGTTGACGGTGTTGGAGATTTTTGTTTGCAGATAAATATATTAATGTTGAATTTTTTAATAACTTGAGCTTTTAAATGAGATGGTCATTCTGCTCATTCAAAAATAAAAATAAATAATAAAAAGAAAAAATTCAGTGAACAGGAGAAAATATTAATTATAAAAATAGTGATAGTGTATTTTTTTTTATCAAAACAAACAACACAATTTTTAGAAAATTAATATATTATATAAATATAGGGATGGAACTAGTAATAAATAAACTTAAAACTATACTCCCTATATGTTATCCACATCTTGCTAATAGTAACGATAGGTTTGGACTTCGGACAGCTGTGAAAGAGAGAGATCGTGAAGAAAATAAATAAATATTTCTTCTTTTTTTTCAAAAATAGTAACCGTTATAAATTATATATATATTATGTTAAATATTTAATATAATAAATTGTTTAATAATTATTACAGTGTGTGATTAAATATTTTAATTCAATAAAATATATATATATATATATATATATATAGGGACTGACCATTGGGATCTGGAGCACATGGACCGTTGGATCAATCACCCGCCACCAGCAGGGAACATGGAAAAACAGATAATAACAAACAATTCAGAAGACAAAAAAATAAAATAAATAAAAATGATTCGAATTAATTAAATTAAATTAAATGAAGGGGTATTGGACGGTTATTTGGATTTTTCTTCGTCCCCATTTTTCCAAAATTTGAATTTTCAAAAACATTTTGAATGTGGGACTGAGTACCAACAAATAATAATTTAAATATTTTGGCATCTATATATGTATATATATATACATATATCTGTGTAGATCATGACGTGTCTTCTTCTACATATTTATTATTTTGTTTATAAGTATTTAATTTAGTCATTCGAAAGCAGAGACTTGGCCACAACAGCTAAGCAAAGTCATGGACATTGGTGTCTCTACGTGGACCATATATATATATATATATATAATAAAAATAATAAATAATACTCCAATCCGTCAAGCAAATATGTGTTCATTTGATCGAATATTAGATTTAATAAAAGTGAGTAATAATTATTATTTTTTTTACAGTAAAAAAAATATACAAAAAGTGTAATGATTTTTATTTTTAAAAAAATGAAAATATTTTTTAATGACAATCCAGAAAAAAAAATGAATATAAATTTATACGACGGATAGAGGGAGTATATACCTATATATATATATATGTATGTATATGTGTATGGTAGAATCTAGACAATCTTGGGTAAATGTTAAACATATGATATGTATTTATGTATATGTTTTAATTAAAAATATATATTAAAATAAATATATGTTAAGATAAAATATAATTTATTATAAATTGAATTGTGTGCGAATACACAGTGATGGAATTTTATTAACATTAGGTAAATTTATTTAAATCAAAATTTTACTATTTTTAAAACATAAAAGAATTTGTTTAAATTTTACTATTCTAAAAAGTATTTCTATATACATTATCTTTTTAGTAAAAAATAAATAAATAAATAAAAAGAATTTGATGTAATAGTTTTAAAAAAGAAATAATAAGCAATTTAATATTAAAAAATATTATAAATTAAATAAATAATATCAAAATTTAATAAATAAATATGCATGCCTATATTTTTCATGTTAGTTTAGTCGTCGGTTCCATTTATACCCTCTATTATTTCAATAAATTTTTATGTTAAATTTTTCTATAAAAATGCGAAAATATCCCTAGCGTAAAATTCATCGATAAAATTTTTTCAAACTCCGACAATACGTCCAATATCGGATTATCATTTTCAAAAGCTAATCTCCAATTAACAACAACCCTAAACCCTCAAATTGTTCTTGACCAAACCTACACATAATCTACCCAAAAAAATTAATAAATCACAATAAATGAAAAATAGATACATTTCAGATCACATCGATCAAATCAACGGCCAAGATTCGACCAGCTCACACACATTGGACTCCTCAAATTATTAACAAACCAAAGTCCAAAACCATCACCTTCAAGAAACCCCAATCTTTGACTTACTATTCAAAACAATATTGCCTTAAACTCTCCGTCAAATTCACTAGAATTTAACACAAAAAATAAAAAATAAAAAAAATAGTTATTGAATATAATATTTTTTAAAAAAATAATAATAATTAAATTCGTATAATAAACGGGATATATATATATATATGTAAGAAAAGAGCATGCATGTACATGTAAAATTATTACCATTGATCCAATTTCTCGGGGGTTGGAAATGGAAGCCGGTTCGATGGAGTTGCGACACTTTTGGCGACGAGGATTGTAAGTGCATCGAGAAGACGGGATGGGAAGCGCCGACACGATCGTCGAATGTCGAGAATAGGAGAATTAAGGATGTAAGAAAAATGAAAAAAGGGTTCATTTTTGGGTAAGACATATTGAATGAAGTGAAGGGCTTAGAGGTATGGGGAAAGGGTGGGTATTTATAGAGTGAAAAAATTAGTAGTCATGGATTTGGATTTTTTTTTTTTTTATTTTTATTATTATTATTATTATTATTTATTTTTTTTGAATTTTTAGGAATACTAGGATGATGGGTCTTCACTATTTTTTATTTTTTATTTTATTTTTTTATATTAGAATATTTATGATGGGTCTTAAATAAAAATTGATTGAAGAAAAGTCAATGGTCATTAAAATTAAAGTTTTGGGTACTTCGGGTGTGTTGAATATTAATATGTCATCGAAGAACATGGATGTTTTTTTTTTTTTTTTTTTATTAAAAATATAACTTATTTTGTCCTATTTTTTTGAATCTTTTTAATTTTTTAATAAATTAAAAAATAATATGTTTTATTAATTAGTGGAATATGTAAAATGATTTTTATATTTTTGTCTTACTTTATATATAAAATAATTTTATATGTAATATTATATTTGTAATTTATGTAGAAATTATAGATATTTATTTGTATTAATGTTTTAATAAATTGTATCAGTTGGAATGAGGGAGTATGAATTTTCTTTTAAATGTGATTTTAATTTTTTTATTTTAATAATATGTTGGGTGTGATATTTTATTAAAATATAAATATATTTTTCTAAGAATAGATGACAAAATAAAAATAAAACTAAACTCCAAAAGCACATATAGCATTTAATGTTGGGGGGCCAGTTTAGTGTTTTAATTTAATGTATTTTTTATTTGAAAAAAAAAAATATGTTAATAATATAAAAATTAAAATTTTGTGTTAATGTTAACGTTATGTTAAAAATAATATATATTATATTTCATGTCTGGTAAAAATTAATTAGGCAAATTAATCGTTCTTTTTAAATTTATATTTTCACGACTAATTTAATTGTGTTTGAAATATTTTGGTATTTTGAATTATTTTAAAAACTAAAAAACTAAATATTGGATTTGTTTATCCAATATTTTTTATGGTACAATTTCCTATAAATATTATCAAAAATATTATATATTTATATATATATATACATATTAACATAATATATATATAGTATATACTTAATTCATTAAAAAAATTAATTATTTAGTAAAAAAAATATTACTTATTATACTGTCAATACCACTCTCCGTTAACATAAAATGACATTTATCCAAAAACAACCTGTTAAATATAATATATATCAAAATACATACATAATAAGTTAAAATATTTTTGAAATATAAATATAAATAAAATAATATTTTATTTTAATTACTAAATCTAATATTTTAAATAAAATTAATTTTTATTGTAATATTTAGAATACGTTATATGTCCATCCAAAAATATTGAAATGTCATTTAAGTTTTATTTTATTCAAATTTATATATATTTTCTACTATAGTGCAACTAATCAATATGCAAATATTTCATCAACACGAAAATAATAATACTGATAATAATCTCATGTTCCAATCTGAATGGGCCATTCTGGATTATAAAGTAAACTAAAAATTGATTTATTTTTTTTTTTTTCAATTATAAGTATTCATTTTTTTATAATAAATTAAAAAATAATAATATTTGATTCATCATTGAAAATATATAAAATAATTTTAATACTTTTACTCTTGCAAATACAAAACAAATAAACACTTTTATAAAATACTAAAAGTTATAAGCATTTTGATATTAATTATTAACTACTTTTACTATGATATGAAATTAATAGTTTTAATAAAATATACGAAACTAATAGAAATGATATATTAAATTGGGATGGAGTGAATAATTTTTTTATTTTTTTTAGTGAAATTGTAAATAATTTTGATATTTGTTTTTTTTAATTTATATATAAATTAATTCAATATGTAATGGTATTTTTGTAATTTATGTTAAAAAAAATTAAAAGTTATTTTCATATTAATATATGATTATTTTTATTACTTCATCTGTGCTATAACAAACTATTCATTTTTGCATTTTAGTATGTCTCGTAACAAAGTATATATTTCCTTTTTAGTAAATGTACTGTATATTTAACATTACAAATACTCTTACAACTTACAATATATTACACAAATTTCATTACATTTATATCACACAGTACTAATAAAATTATTTTAGTCATTTCTATTTTATTCCTATTACATCCTAATATAATACTAATATTTTTAAAATTTTATAAAAAACATAAAAGAATACATAATTACGAGAGTGAGAGAATATAATAAAATATAAATAATTTTAAATAAACCGACAAAAATATAAAAATAATAATAATAACAAATAGAGAATTAATCAGTTAAGGACAAGAAACCACAAAAATAGCCTACGAGTAATAAAAGAATACCATACGGCATTGAAATCTAAACAAGATTCTCCTTTGCAGTAGTTACAGTAAATCCAGTTGATTAACAGTGATTTTATCTAATTATAAATTTCAATTTTCTCTTTAAATATTTTTTATATATTTTTTTATATAATTTTTTATATTTATAAATTACATCCCAATTTTAATTTATTTTATATATTATAACTCATACCTGTAAAATTTATATTTTTTTAAAATTTACATATATGAAAATTAATATTTATAATTAATAATTATTACAAATAAATAATTTTAAAAAATAAAATTATATATCATTTAAAAAAATAAAATAAAATTATATATCATTTTTCAAAAAATATAATTATATCTCACTTTTAAAAAATAAAATTACATATAACTTTTTAAAATATAAAATTATATATCATCGTTCTAATAAACATAAAAATTTCACAATACACTAAAAAAATAACAAAAATACACCAAACACCATAAAATTCTACAAAAACTCCACTTCATTTTTGGAGTTGAGGTACAGTATTACACCGTACAAAACTGCATAAATAGGGGGTAGGGGTGTCAAAAGTAAATCCGACCCGAAAAATTGAACATGTTCGACCTGAAATTTTTCAGGTTCGGATTTGGGTATTTCGGGTTTAAAAAAATCGGGTCGATCCGAACTCGAAACGAAAAAAATTCGTGTCGTGTTCGAGTCGTGTTTCGGGTTGACATGATAACATGAAATATATAAATCATGTTAGGTTTTGAGTTTCGGGTTGACCTGAAATTTTTATTATTATTATTTTAATTTATAAATATTTATATTATTTTAAATATAAAATAATATAAAAATAAAAATAAAAATGATATTTTTTAGGTCAATTTTATTTTTTTTAAATTTTCGGGTCTGTTTCGTGTCGGGTTCGTATCGGGTTTGTTCGGATTTCGGGTAATCTGAAATTAATTAAGGTCAACTTGAACCCAACTTAAGAGAATTCATGTCGTGTTCGGATCTAAGGTTTCAGGTCAGATTTTGGGTTCAGATCGGGTTCGGATTGACAATTTTTTTATTATCCCCGTGATTCAACTCGACACGAATACGACCCAAAAACACGAATTGACACCCCTAATAAAGGGGGGATTTTGGGTGGATAGGAGCCCCTCCCCCCATTTTTGACACACTTTGGAGAAGGGTTTATTTTACTTTATTCTAAAATACATATAGCTCCGTTTAGAAAGGTTTTTTTTTTTTTTTTTTTTTGAGATTTTTGGTTGGTTGAAAAAAATAAAAATAAAATAGTATTTGATTTAATACTTTATAATAGAAAAAATATACTCTCTCTATCCCATAATATATCAATTTTTTTCATTTTAGTCTGTTCTACAACAAAGTATCAATTTTCTTTTTTAGTAACTGTACTATGTACCTAACATTACAAATACCCTTACAACTTACAATATATTACACAAATGTCATTGCATTTATATCACACATACTAATAAGGTTATTTTAGTCATTTCTACTTTATTCATATTATATCCCAACGTAATACTAATATTTCTAAAACTACGTGCAAAAAACAAATTGATATTTAGTTTCGGGACGAATGGAGTATTTAATATGAGTGAAAATTGATTGTGTAAAAAATTGATTGTCAGCAATACCTTATATAAGAACGAACAATACATAATATAACAACATAAGGGCAGACATAACGTAATTTATATTAATATACTACAAATAGGGTGCATAAATTAACAATATACTCCCTCCGTCCCGCATATCATGTCCACGTTGCAGTTTTTGTCCGTCCCACATTCCATGTCACTTTCTTTTTTTGGAATATGATTACACACTTTAATCTCATTTTAAACTTTTTAATTTATTTTTTAAAATTTTAATTAAACTAATTAGTTGTTTTAATCTTAATTTATAATTATTTATATTATAAGATAATTATTTTCACAAATACATTCTTAATTATTTACTAATTACACCCCTCCTAAAATACAGTATTTACAGTGTAGCAGATACGGTACGTGGGACGGAGAGAGTAATATATAGTTGCATATAACACATGTTATAATTGATTTCAGCATGAGAAATATTCCTCCACTCCCAACTAAAAGTACATTTTACTATTTTCATTTGTCTTACCCACAATTATTTATTTCGAAGAATAATCATATAATTATGTCAAATAATCAGCAAATAAGCGGGTTATTTACCCGCTAATCTGCAGTGGGATGGGCTAAAATTTAGGTAGCCCAACTCAATCCACCGGCGGATGGCGAATCAAGCGGAATAACCCACATACTTTGAAAAATATTAAACATATAGTAATTTTTATATAATTAATATAAAAAATATTTTGTCTTAGAGTTTAATTAATAAATATTTTAAAACAAATTTCTAACTTAATTTGATTCAAAATTTTAAATATCATTATTATTTTTTAAAAATAAATTTTTAATTGAAAATATTTAAACAATAAGTATATATTATTCTGATAGATCTTTCAATAAATTTTAAAGAATAAATATGATGAAAGATGAATAAAACAAATAAAAAAAGAAAAATTAAAAATAATAGATATTGTCAATACAGTCATAAAAAAAGAGTATCCTTGCAGACATATTATATTGGTTAATTAATTTAACATAATATAAAAGTTTTTAATAAATTAATTATTTGATTTAACTTAATATAATCAATCTCATATATATATTTGTTTACCTTTTCATTAAAAATGGTTAAATATTAATATTAAACAATGATAATGATTTTTATTGTAATAATATGTAAGTGATAAGTTGTAATAATTTTCTAAAGTTTCGTAATAGACACAATTACTAAAATTTTGTACAAAATGACGAAATAGATAAATTCATTAAAATATTAAATTCAACTCATTTTGATAGCCCTTCTTAAACTTAATCAGGATTGTATAATTGTGATCATCATTTTGCTGTTTTTTTTTTTAATTTTAATTTTAATTTTAATAATAATTTAATATTATTTGTAAAATAATATATTTTATAAATGAATATAATAAAAATTTTGAAAATATATACAAATTAAAAAAATTGAAAAAGATAAAATAATAAGAACACCAAAAATTGTGGCCACGTCATAGAGTTATATTTTGTTGGAAAATCCTACCAAAAAATAAATTACTACTATGATTCTACATATGCATAAATTTACACACACATGTAAAATTATTTAATTTGAGTTAAGTTTCACAAAATAAATCTACCAGTAGACATGCATCAAACTTGATTTTTTTTTTTTTTTTTATCATCACTGTGACATTATAAATTGAAATTTCATATACGTGGAATATATATGTATCATCAACTACCTAATTACTCCCTCCGTCCCAGATGTCGTGTCTGCTACACTGTAGATACAGTATTTTAGGAGAGGTGTAATTAGTAGATAATTAAAAATATATTAGTAAAAATAATTATCTTATAATATAAATAATTATACATTAAGACTAAGATAACTAATTAGTTTAATTAAAATAAAAAAAATTAAAAAATTTAAAATGAGATTAAAATGTGTAATCATTTTCCAGAAAATGAAAATGCATAGTATATGGGACAGACAGAAACGGCAACATGGACATGATATCTGGGACGGAGGGAGTATTATTTTGAATATTTAGGGGTGTTGTGTTTTTTTTTTTTTAAGAAAAGATAAAATATAATATTTTGAATTAAAAAAAATTATTAGTGTACAAATAAAAATATATTTTAGTCAAGAAAAAACACCAATTGCTTTTTACAGGGAAGACTGCTGACTCAAAAGACATATTAAATTAATTACTTACTTGATATGGTTTTTTATTTGATTTTATCTTATAGTACAAATTACCGGATTTATTATTATTTATTATATTTAATTTTATTTTTTATTAAAATATTATCTACAAAATTGATTATATATATTATGTACAATATTATTTTTATTCATTTTCTAATATTTATAAAATATCCAAAAAAAAAATAACACTAAAAAGCATCCCGTTGACTATTATTCGATCTTTATTACAATTATAAATATATTTTTAAGAGGATAAAAGAGTTCTAGGTTGACTTGAAGTACTAGGCCATCTCCAACTTATTATAATTTTTTTTTAATTTTTGCAGCTTTATATGGTGTTACTTTATTTATAGAGTAACATCGTAGCTCTACAAGTATTTTGTGGTATTTTTGTGTATTTTTATTATTTTTGGAATGCATCGTGTGATTTTATTTTTTAAAAAAATAATACTCCGTTCGTTTCATATTTAGATATTTATTTGCTTTTTATATGAAATTTTAAAAATATTAGTATTATATTAAGATAAAGCATAAATAAAGATAAAAAGACTAAATTAACCCTATTAGTATTGTATGATATAAAGATAATGACATTTGTGTAATATATTGTAAGTTGAAAGAGTATTTGTAATGTTAGGTAGATAGTACAATTACTAAAAAAAGAAATTGATATTTTATTATGGGACGGACCAAAATGGAAAAATGAATAAATTGTTAGGAGACGTATATTTTAAAACTTGATATGTAATTTTATTTTTTATAAAAATAATATATAATTTTATTTTTTTTAAAAGTGATATATAACTTTATTTTTTTAAAAAAAAATCTTATTTTTTATTAAAAGAAAATAATGTGTAATTTTATTCAAAAGAGAAATATATAATTTTTATAAATTATATATATTTTGGTGATAATTTAAAAATAAGTTAAAGTCAGGTGTAATTTATAAATATGAAAAATTATATATAAAATAATATAAAAATATATATACATGAAATATAATTTTTAAAGTAAAAAATTAAAGTTTATGGTTGGAGTAATGATCCCTTTAGAGTGGAACAGAATGAGTAGGTAATATAAAAATAATAAATATGTGTAATACATTAATTTTTTAAAAAAATATGTATTTTTTTTTTAAGAAAAAGGAAATGGAGAAGAAGTGTGTTTTTTTTTTTCGCAAACATTAAATGACAGTTTGAGTAAATAAAAAAAATGCCCTTATATATATATATATATATATATATACATGTTCTTTTGTGTAAAAAAAGATAATAATAAAAAATGCTCTTATATTTTATTTTGATGTAATAAGGTGTTTTTTTTTTTTTTTTGTAAAATTTTATATTTTTTAAATAAATAAATTATATATACTCATTATTTTTATATTATCTATATAATTTTTTATATTTCATATAAAAAAAATTCAAAAAAATTCAAACCAAAATACAAAATAAACACACTCGAAATTAACGTAAATAAGTGTAAGTTTGATGGTCTAATTTAAAGTATGAACAAATTCAATAAAAATAAAAATAAAAAATACATATTAAACATACAAAAATAGCAAAATGTATAAATTGTGTGGGAACAGGGAATGAAATTTCTTATTTAAAATATTACATTAATTTATTTACTTTTTAATTCAAAATATTATATCTATTATTTGTGTATATTTTAATATTACAAAATATTTTGATTGATATTTTTACCGATTGCAGTTTGTAGCATTGGACAGACAGAAAGACAGATATGCTGCGTCGATATTTCAGAATAATAATTAAACAGAAGACTTACAAAATTTTAGATAAGAATAAAAATGCTTTAACAGATTTTTAAGATTGCGATTAATTGTCAACTTAGCTTAGCATGTGTAATGCAATAATAATAATAATAATAATAATAATAATAATAAAATTCATTTTTGTGCTAAGATGAAATTAGTGGATAAAAATAAATAAAGTACAACTCAAAAGGTACAGTTAGCGTGCGTATGACAATTAGTTAATAGCTTTTAGCTATTAGATGATTCAATTAGTTGGTGTGACTAGTTGATTTGTATTAAAGTGTTTTTGTAAAACAACCGTTTGACATTAAATGTTTATACATAAAATGATAGTCAAGGACATTGATACGTTATTTTTCAAAATATTTAATTTTGTTCATTTTTGTTTGAAATTTATGAGAATTTTTGTTATTAATTATTAAAAATTATAAAAATATTATAAGATATTTATTTTTATTTTTATTATTTAGATTTGAAAAAATTATTTTTACTAAAAAATAAGAATTTTTTATTAAAATTATTTAATATAAAATAATAAATATTTCGTATATATATTTTTATTATGTTAATTATTATTTTAATATATATGAATAAATTAATAACCTTTAACTTTTTTATTTGATTTAGTTTAAGAAATTTATATATTTTACAGATAAAATAATTTATATATAATAATTAATAATAATTATTTTAAATTTACAAAAATAAAAATATAATTTAATAAATTAAATATATTAAAAATAATTAATAAATACTGCTATAAAAATATATTTATATGTATAAAATAAATAATTAAGTTTTAAGGGTAAATAAGGAATAATCAAAATTAAAATAAAAATGTTCTTCCAAAACGTTGGGTAGATGAGTTTTTTAGAAATTAGCTTTTTGGTTCAAAAAAACTCTTTTAAAAAACTAATTTACTAAACATCTAAATTAATTTTTTGACTGATCAAACAATTAAAAATTGTTCAAGAAGTTAAAAACTCTTTAAAAAGCTGTTTCTCAAACACCCTTTTAATGTGAGATATCTATATACATAAAATATTTAGGCTTATCCCTAATTAAATAATTTTGTTACGTGGTGTCGAGATGGTTCAAGAATCACGTGCTTATAATGAAACGTGCCTAATTTTAATTCTTGGATAGTACCTATATATGTTTATATGAGTTGTACATAAATTGTAATGATTATAATATTTTATAAATTAATTGTGATATAAAATAAGAATATTTTGGTAAGTATATAAGTGAGTTAATGATGTATAAGAAAATTTTGGATAAATGAAAAAAAATGTGTAGATGCTAAACGTATATATAAAAATAAGTGAATATTGAGGAATATAAATTAAATAGTATGTAATACTTCCTCCGTCCCACAAAAGGTTGTCATTTGCTTTTTGTATGTTGATTTTTTAATATTAATTATGATATCAATACTTAGTACAAATTAAGAAAAAAAAAACAAAAATATGTTTATTAGTCTCTTAGAATAGATATACAATGATGTTTGTTGAGTAAATTATTCAAATATAAGAATATTTTTAATGTTAAATATAATGATGTAAAAATTAAAATTTTTTTTGTAGGAAAAAGAAAAAAAAAAACATAGATTTAGTAAACAAGAGAGCAGTATTTTTTACTTACCAGTTTCATTTTGTATATTATATTTCTACATTATTCTTTTGTCAATTATTATACAATAATACTCGCAATGTCTCGTGAAATTAGCTTACTTATTAAGAAAAATAAATATTTTTATTAAAATAATAGTAAAAGTAAAAAATAATTGAGAGTATTTTTAAATATTTAGTTAAAAATAAAAATAAATGAAGAGATTATGGCTCATTTGATTGGGTATGAGTTTTAATAAAAGTGAATAATAATTGTTATTTTTTTTTCTTTAATAGTAAAAAAAAATACAAAAATGTAATAATTTTTTACTTAAAAAGAAACGAAAATATTTTTCAATAACAACCTAAAAAGGAAAATGAGCATATATTTGAATGACGGAGGGAGTATAAGTATTGAATATAGAGTAATAGTTAAATATTAAATTATTAATTTTGACAAAATTAGTAATGAGATAAATCTATTTGACGGATTAAAAAAAAAGTGAATAAATTTAGTGGAACGAGGAAGTAGCTTGTTTAATGTTACCTCCGTCCCGATTGAATTTGTCCGTTATTTTTTTGTTGTGAATTAAAAAATATATATTATTAATTAGTAAAAATATGCAAGATAATTTAATTGGTAAATGACAGTGTGTAAAATAATTAATAAAAATACATTTCACATCAATACATATTTATACAATATCAAATATTTATTTTAATTCAAAATTTTACTTACAAAATGTTTGTAAGTAAAATTTTATGCTTTGATGCAAAAATATATATATTTCAATTAAATATAATTTAAAAATAAATGCTGACCTTAAACAACAGGATGCACACCCTGAAATTTTTTGATATAATTATATACTTCTTATTTTTAATATAAAATGTCAATTGTTTTGTCCATTTTTTTTATTTCGGTATGTTTTATATAATTTGTTATTATTATTTTTTTGAAATATGATTATATATTTTAATTATATTGTAAAATTCATAAATTATAATTTTTTTTAATTTTAATTAAACTATTTAATTATCTTAATATTAATGTATAATTATTTTTATTATAAAATAATTAATTTTTCTAATATACTTCTTAATTACTTTTTATACTATACTTAAATTCATGTATCTATAGTCATACCAATAAATTAGTTGGAACAAAGAAATTAATAATCAATTATATATATGACTAATGTTAATTATTTAGTTTGTTCACACAATATTTTCAATGAAACAATTTCTCATAAATATTATTAAAAAATATAAATATATACATACATTAATATAATATATATTATCCACTCATAAAAAGTCAATAATTCAACACAAAATATTATTACCTCCGTCCCACATACCGTATCTGCTACATTGTAGACACGGTATTTTAGGAGAGGTGTAATTAGTAGATAATTAACAATGTATTAGTGAAAATAATTATTCTATAATATAAGTAATTATAAATTAAGATTAAGATAACTAATTAGTTTAATTAAAATTAAAAAAAAATTAAAAAGTTTAAAATGAGATTAAAATGTGTAATTATTTTCCAAAAAAAAAAAGTGACATAGTATGTGGGACGGACAAAAACGGCAACGTGGACATGGTATGTGGGACGAAAGGAGTATTTTTTATATTACCAACACAGTTATAATATCATAAAAAAAATAATAAAAAATCAATTCATCTAAAAACGATTATTTATAATCAATTTGTCACTATCACGTAAAAAGAACAAATAATTAACATAAACATAAGAGCTCAAGGGTGGTGGACTCCTCCATTTACTTTAGTTGTCCATGTTTATTATATACTCCATTTCCCTCTTTCTCACATAATTTGTTTTTATTTTCTATTTTCGTCTGTCTCACATAATTTGTCTTTTCTATTTTTGAAAATATAACTATGCACTTTAATCGCATTTTAAATTTTATAATTTTCTTAATTTTAATTAAATTATTTACTTATCTTAATCTATAATTATTTTTACTAATACACTTCTTAATTACTTACTAATTATACTTTACCTAAATTTCCGTGTCTACAGTAATACAGCTATTATTACATTGGACGGAAGGAGTAATATTTATAAAAAAAAATATAAAATTTAAATAACGGACCATCTATATGGATTCAATAGAAATATTATTATTACAAATATTCAATTCAATCATCCAAAAAAACTTAACTCTAACATTTAAAATATTCAAACATATTTGAAATGGATAAAATGAAAATAATAATAATAATAATTGAATTGGCCCTTTTAATGTTTTCTTCCACTAAAATAAATAAATAAATAATAAAAATTTTGACACGGTATTCTTTTCGATTAATATTAATTTATATTTATTTATACAAAATATATACTCCCTCTGTCCCACATAATTTGTTCTTATTTTCTATTTTCGTTCATCCCACATTATTTGTCACATCATTTGTCCTTTCCTTTTTTGAAAATATGATTATCCTCTTTAATCATATTTTAAATTTTAAATTTTATAATTTTTTTATCTTAATTAAACTATTTACTTATTTTAATTTTAATTTATAATTATTTTTACTACTATACTTCTTAATTACATACTAATTATATTTTACCTAAATTCTCCTATCTACAGACCCAAAATATATAGGACGGAGGGAGTAATATATATCTTGTAACATTTTTAAAAAAAATAAAAATTAACAATTTAATAAAAAAATATTACTTATTTATAGTACCGACATATTTCTCCGTATGTAATATAAAAAATAGAAAAAATGGTAATTTTTTATTAAAAGGGAAATGATAATAAATTTGAATGACATTAAGAATAAGTTTGGATGACGAAGGAAATATAAGTCGCTTGTTTAACAAATGAATATAATTTATTATTATTATTATTATTTATTTATTTATTCTGGAGCAGCTAATTAACTACATTATGTTCTCATGCAAAATTTCCGGTACCTAAATTGATAAGTTAGTTGACTATCATTTTGATAACTTTCATCCCAATATTGATTGGTGTTAGTGATTCAATCCATATCCAAATATGGTTTTATTTTTTTCCTTTTCTAACCATTTTCACTCACCTACGTACATGGATGGATAGAATATATATATATATATATAATCCTTCCGCTTCAAAAGTATAGTCTTATTGTGTTTGATACGAGATTTAAAAAATATTGATATTATATTGGTAGTTGGTAAAAAATAAAGATAAATGACTTTTTTGCCCTTGTGAGTATATTAGTGTAAAAAGTAGCGGCAAATGTGTAATAATAATGAAAAAATAGGGATAATTTTATGGTGATATGGTTATTTATGAAAATGAGACTATTGTTTTGGAACAGACAAAAATGGTAAATAAGACTATTGTATTGGAACAGAGGGAGTATATCACTTTGGTTACAGTGTTGATTTTAGTACATATTTAAAAAAAAAAAAAAAAAAAAACAGCATATATCCAATAACACATTTGTCTCATTTCATGACATTTCTTTTCTATTTTAGAAAAGTAATCATACACAGATACTAAAATACTTTAACTTTTACTTATAATTACAAACATACTATTATACATACAATTATTTTATATATAAAGTCAAATGTAAAAAACACCTACACACTTCCACTAACTAATAAAATATTACTCTCTCCGTCCCTTAACAATCTATCAATTTTTCTAGATTAGTTATTCACATAACAAAGTATCTATTTACTTTTTTAATAATTGTACTATCTACCTAACGTTACAAATCTCCTTCCAATTTACAATATATTATATAAATGTCATTATTTTTATATCATACAATACTAATATGGTTAATTTGGTTTCTTTACCTTTATCTCTACTGCACCTTAATATAATATTAATATTTATAAAACTTAATGCAAAAAACAAATGAATATATAAATATGGGATAGAGGGAGTATTATTTCTTAATTTAATATAAAATAAATAATAATAATAATAATAATAATAATAAAACCCTTTTGATTCGTGGAACGAAGTGAGTAATATATAGTACTATCTTCGTCCCACTTCTCATGTTCATCTTTCCATTTTCGTCCGTCTCACTTATTTTATCACTTTTCATTTTTAGAAAAGAATTATACACTTTAATCTTATTTTAAAAAATTTAAATTATAATTTTTTTTAATTTTAATTATATTAATAATTTATCTTAATTTTAATCTATAATTATTTTTATTATACGATAATTATTTTCATTAATATATTTTTAATTATTTACTGATTCTACTCTTCCTAAATTCTCGTGTCCACAGTAAAACGAACAAAATATCTGGGACGGAGGGAGTAAAATTTAAGGTAAAATCCCGACCAAACGCACCATATTTGTCTTGATTCCGACAATGTGTGTGGCACCAAGATTCCCACAAAAAGCACATTTTATATTTATCACACATTTTAGTGTATATTACCACCCTAATTATAATAATTTTAAGTAGGCAATAGGCAATAGGCAATGCCAATGCATGTTTTCAACTTATAACAATTTGGTTTTCATTCCAATGAATTGAAAAATAAAATAAATCACTACATTTGCTTCTTCAATTTGTGCAATACATCAATTTGATGTGACAAAGCATTGCAATTTTTTCTTTTCATTATATTGTCATCACTTTTTGATTTTTTTTTCTAATTTTCATTATTGTCTTTTAAAAAGAAAAGAAAAGAAAAGAAAAGAATATTTCCATAAAAAGAACTACTAGGATAAAAATGAAAGATTTCATCCATCCGTGTTAAGTTTTTACATTACCCGCAAGAAACGGTTGCCATTTGTCGGTAATTGAAAAGGTTGGTTCGGATCATGCTTACTTTTGATTTGATCAAATTTGGTAAGAACTAAGATGATCATATGGCTAATAATTTTTTTTTTATGAATATATATTGAAAATATAATATTGTATAATCAAATAATAGAATTCATAAATTTCATTTTCTAAATAAGTTATCATTCTTAGTAAATAAAATTAATGGGTTTGTTTTCTTTTTACATACTTCGTCCGTCCCAAAAGATTTGTCTTGTTTTTCATTTTCGTCCGTCCCAAAATAATTGTCTTGTTTCCTTATTTAGTAGCCGTGGTCCCCACTTTATAACAAAATTATACATTTTAGTCATTTACATTATACTTTATACCCACTTTCAATTAAATACTATTATTCCTTAATTTCCGTGTCAACTCTCAATATGACACTTCTTTTGAGACGGAGGGAGTATAACGTTTTGAGGTGAAAAATTTTATTAAATATTTTGAATGAAAATAAAGAAAAGTAAGAAGTATAGTAAAGCAGAATAATAAACATTACAACCGAACGAATCCAATGTTCCAATAAAAAAGAGTTTCAAAAATAATGACAGCTGTGGGATTTGAACCCACGCCCTTTCGGACCAGAGCCTAAATCTGGCGCCTTAGACCACTCGGCCAAACTGTCCTCTTTTATTTAACTAATATTATTAAAATAATTATAGCAATTCCAACCCACTGCAAAAATAGGGGGTGGGGGTAGGGATCCAATCCAAATCCAAATTCCCCCACTTTTGCGGGGTTAGTGTTACTCCATTTTTTGAGTGGAATTTGTGTGATGTTTTTGTAGTGTTTGTGTATTTTTGTTATTTTTTTTGGTATATTATATAATTTTACTTTTTAGAAAAATAAGATGTAAATTTATTTATTAGAAAAAATAATGTATAATTTTATTTTTTGGAAAGTGATATAATGTATAATTTTAGAAAGTGATATATAATTTTATCTTTCGAAAAGTGATATATAATGTGTAATTATACATATATGGGTTATATTATAAAAATAAATTAAAGTTAGGGTATAATTTATAAATATAAAAAATTATATAAAATAATATAAAAAAATATATAGAAAATATATTTTTTTAGAGTGAAAATTAAAGTTTATAATTAGAATAAATCAATTGCATTTTTACCTGCATAAATAAAGTAATGAGTTAAAAGATGGTCTTAAACCTTTTTAAACTTTTCTTCAACATAAATTTATATTCAACCCTACCAAATCTTTAAAAAAAAATATTTTCTTAATCACTACAACATGAATTTAAGGGTATGTTTTTTCTATGGGTTTGAAAAAATTTGATTTGAATTTTTTAAAATTAAAATAATGTATAATAAAATATTCTGTAAAAAAAATATAAAATAGTTTTATAACACAAAAGAACAAACCCTTAATTACGAAAAGCACTCAATTATAACACAAATCTGAAAAAGCACTGTAAATTATTCAGGAGACGACATTGGGTTGCCTAAAGTGTTGTATATTGGCGTCTGTACAATCTCTACAGTCCCAGATGTGATCTAGATTCAATTGCACTGTTACCGTCGTCCCGCCGCCGCCGCCGCCTACACGGTTGCGGTTAGGGCAGAGCAAGCTTCAATTTTCGGGACGAGGCTTCGCCAGGCTTCGGCTATGCCGTTGGCCAGGTGCACCTGACCCTTGGCGAATTCATGGAACGCGACTCCCATATCAATTGTTTTCTGTTCTTGAAAACGGGCGATCTCTTCGTTCATTCGTTTCACGATTGTGTCGAATCTTCTTGTTGCCTCCATGCCGTCAGCTTTAAGCTGCATCGCAATTTCAAAGAGTAGCTAAGTATGGAGGATTGATCATGGGATGTATGAAAATTACATGAGTTTAATGTTTACAAACCTCCTCGTATTCGCGCTCGGCTTCGGCTAGTTTTTCTGATCGGGTTAATCTCAGCTTGTTCCTGCAGATGGAGACGACAGTGAGCCGATTTTATTAATTTTCGAAATAACGACTAGCTGGGGATTCTCGATATCAGATGGAATTACATAGATACTTTTGAAACTTTATGACTACTATTTATCAATAATTACCTTTTCAAAAAATATTAAATCAAATACTCACTTCGTCCGTTAAATTTACCATATCAAAAAATCTATATTTAATTATTGTTCTTCGTTCAACACTTATTTACGGTACTAACTTTATTACATTCTCTCTTCGTTCTTTTTAATTATTAACTAAATTTCCAAAAATATTTCTAACTACTTTTTTACTTTTTCCACTTTTTCAAAAAAGTATTTATTTTTCTTGATTCCCGTGCCGAGCACAAATAGGCTAAATATGATAGGACTTTTTTTCCCTTCACAAAACCATCGTATCAAATATCCAATTTTTTACTATATTCAAAAATTTTCAAACCTTATGTCTAAACCGAGCGTTAGATCATAGAAGTTACATAAATGTAGCAAGGTAAAGAAGGAACGTACATGTCGATTTCCTTAAACTTGATTGCTTCGACAAGTTCACAGTGGTGCCGGAAAGCATTTGCTCTCTCTGCCATTGTAGCCTGAGACATAAACAAGACGAAGTCGCGTCATTACTCGTTCAGAAGCAGTAACAAAAATCGTATGATGAGCATTCCTCAAAGCAATCGCGCAGGATTAAACATTAGCATACTACATTTTGTGTCTAAACTACAAAGTCACCTTTATTGATTGCACCGCTCGGACGTAATCCTTCAAAGGTTCTTCAAAATTCATCAACAGATGTTGAGCCTAAGAATAGGAAGAATGTGTGCATAGTTATAGGAAAGCCCTTCCATGTTACGAATCTCTCTCGATAAAATCGAAAAAACTGTTAAAAGGATAAAAATCATACTTCTTTCTGCAACTTAATAGACAAAATCTCCGACTTTGCTCCAAGTTCGGCGAATGCCTTTCCGAGAGCATTTCCTTCACACTCACCTAGTTGCTTGACGGCCTTGCCAAAATCAGATAAAGATTGTCCCAACTCTGACAAAGCAACGCCACCAAATGCAATTTTAAAGTCGAACATAAAAGGATCAAAAATAGAGAGAGAGATAAATTTCTAGAGAGCCATTCAAAGAATTAATCATCTGGATATACCTCTGTGCCGCTTTACAAGACGGTAGGCATGCTTCTGGGCTTCAGCTAGGTGATCCTCAAGCTGGAAAATGTAAGTCTTCAGTTTCTCATACTCAGCATTCGATTCTTCAACTGGTTTTTCCTTTCCAAGAACAACGTCACTAACTTTGGACTGTACATCCTGTCAATAAACCTACAGTTAAAAGAAATGCTTCCATCCATTTCCCGATAGACACAACTAGTAACAGCTCCAAGATTATTGCAGAGATTAATATAATGAGCAAAGTATCAATATCTACAAAGATAAATAAGACCCTTAAAACGATATAAAAAGGTCTAGCTAGATCATAAGAATGCGTGTTAAGATCTTTTTGGTAGCAACGACAAACGATAAAACTCGAACAGATTTCTTAATAGTTGCTTAAGCCTCAAACTTAGGGGCATTCTAGCAAAGTCTAGTAGTAGAAGTGTACATCGGCTCATTAGAGGTCAAGGGTTCAATCTATTGTGTGTATGTGAGTCATCTCTTGACCAAAACAATTTTATTGTGGGAGGAGATACCTTGAAAATTTGTATCAAATCAGCTGGCTTCTTGAAAATGCCAGTTTCAGTGAATCTTGCTCTTTCCATCGTCTGCAAATTAAGCAAAACAAGCCATTTAGATCGGCTGCAACGATCGACACTCCAACTGTATCCCATTTCCACATAGATCATTTTCTGGTCGTTCAAATTTTCATAATCCCATTTACTAATTTCTTTTAAAGAGAAATTATCAGCATCCGGTATTACCTGCTCATCAGCCTGCAAAAAAATTCTTAAATCCTCACTCTGGCGCAGCTCATGATGTGAAGCGATTCGGTTAACAAACACATCCAGAGCTTGACGCCTTAATTCAATGAATTCAGCACTAAACCTAAACTTCTCTGCATGCAGAAAAACCAATTGAAAATATATATATATATATATATATATGAAAATAAAATCCTTGCAGAAAGTATATACTGGCGCAACCGGATAACAGCTTCTCCATAAACATTACAGAAAATGTATGTCGCCATTCTAAGGAAACGAAAGGGTGCTTGCACTGATAAAACTTTATCTCCAACTAAATGTGTAACGATTATCCACATCAAAGACTTACCTAAATTACAGAATCATATAAACATTATGTGTCCTGAGAAAACTTAAAGTCATTAACGCATACATAAAGCATTTCCCGGTTTCATTCAGTTGAAAATCTACAAGCAACAAGAGTGATACACTAGCAAATTAAAACCAACGTGAATGAGAAGAAACGGCGTATTCATGTAGCATTGACTTACAGAGAGAATCTAAAGCTGCAGATCATAAACCTAAAAAAATGCTTCAACTAATTACCTACAGTGCTCTTCTCAGGAAGAGGAGGAATGAATATGCCCTTGAACTTTTCGAAAAGCCGGTCCCTCAACCAAACAAAATCACTGTATCTTCGAATCACAATCTTCTCAGGGCTATCATATTCAGGTAGATTTGTCTGCAATCAAACTCCAATTTAGAGAATCGGAAATCAAACATGTAAATGAAGAAATTAGAATAATTGCGCAGGACAAATCTTGAAGAACTCATCTCCATCATTGCATTCATAAATCATTCAAAGATCATGCTAACTACAATAACAACACTAGCGGAAATTGAAATTTCTGATTGCAGTATACAAAATCCGAATTGAGGACAAACCCTAATCCATTTATAGCAACAAATTACAATCTCTCCCCATAAATCTCACTCGAAGCACAAACCAGAAAACTGATAAGCAAGACAGTACCTTAGTGATAACTTTGTAGGAAATATAAGCCTGAACTCCGTTTCCCATCTTAGCTGGATCCGTCACCGACACCGTCAAGTACGGAGCCTGTGAAGATCTAGGGCTCTGAGACATCGCTCCTGATCACTTGTTCACTGCTCCCTCGACTTGGATTCAAAAACACCAAAAATTGAATAAATCAAATAATAACAAACAAGTCGATTCGAGTCCTGAACTATTCGAAACACGAAATTAAGCACGGAGGCAACAGAGACTGGGCGAATCGGCAAATACCGTAGCGATGTTGGTGGAATTTCAGATACGATCGATCCACTGAAATTAGGCAGATGATCGCTGCTCCGGTGAGATTAAAACGGCGGGACTCACTCCGGTGAACTCAACGAACAGCCCTAACAGACAGACGGCCAAGTATCAAAAGTGTCTCTGTAGTGTCGTCCTCGTCCACCGCTTCGGGTTTGTTGACTCCTAATTCGGGTCGGCCCATGGGCTTTCTTGGGTCCGCCCGATCAGAAAATAAACATATATTGGACCCGTCGCGGCGCCGCGTTACTGCCCTAGGGATTCGTGTAAATTCAGTTTTTTTTTTTATTTTTTAATTATCTCTTGTAATATTAATACGTTTCTTTAATATAATTTTTTTCAAATTTTACTATTTGACTCTATATTTTTCAAAAAAAAAAATATATTTTTTTCTCTCATAGAACATCTCAAACATTTTTATATCAAACTCAAATTAAATTTTTTTCAAACTTATAAAAAAGAAATACACCCTTAAGTGTATATTTAAAATATTCAGAATGTATTACACGTATAATTAGAACTATAAATTAGTCTAATAGTTTTTTAAACGGCTTAAACCACTCAATTCGAAATTAATCCGTTTATTTAAATTATAAATAAAAAAATTAAAATAATTATAATTGAATAAAATATATACAATGTCAGTCGCTTTCCCGATCATGAACACCACGTGGACCCGATCGAACACTATGTCATGGCCATCCTACCGGATCTCAGCTAGGTAAGCGAGTTTTCTCAGCTAACGGTAGCTTTCACCCGCTTGCGGATGATATGAGTCATTTTTGCAGAGAATAAATTTTTTTATAATACAAATAAATAAAAATTTATAAATATACGTAGATATAAAATAAATTTATAATCAAATTATGCAATTAAATACACATTTATATTATTATATTAATTATCATCAAATCAATTCACATCAAAACTCTCTAAACTCAACCTAAATTCAGACGCATAAATTCAATTTCACTTCAAAATTAATGTAAATGTCAAATTCAAACCCAAATTTTCCAAGATCTCCAAGAAACACACTTTTAAAGCCACTGTGTTGAATTTTTTGTGAAGAAAAATCAAATCATCAAAATTCCATAGGCACGTCATCATTTTATTCTTACTCGAAGTTTTTTTACAATGAGGTATTGTTATTGCTATAACAGTGGCACTAGGAGCGACGCTTTTGAAATCTGATTCGAAGTTGTCGATTCTCCTTTGGCACAAAGTCAGCTTGTGGTAGCCTTTATTTTTTCGAACCAAAAATCCATGAAGACAAACTGGTGCAGAAGAAGCAACGTCGAGAGCCTGCGGCATTTCTTTCTTTCTCTCTCTCTCACATAGCGTCAAGGCATATGTGAGCCATTGTGTTATTTTTCTTGCTCTTCCAAAATCAAACTTCGACACGTGGGATAAAGGGGAAAATGGAAAGCATTTTTGGATTGGCGATTGTTTATGTGTTTGTTTGGGGGTCTGGATTTGGATTGGGATTTGAACGGTAAAAATTTTGAATTTGAATAGTTATATGATGAGATATAAATAGGTGTTGATGTGATGTTTTGAATGTAAATTTGATTTTTAGTATAATATAAAAAATAAAAAATAGGGGTCTGATTTGATATTTTTTAGCTGAAAAAAATTGGATGAATAGTTGGATTTAAACCCAATCCTCCAAACAAACACACCTTACGGTGCCCTACAATCTTAAGATGGAGTGGTCACGGGAGAAACTATTTCTTAGATTTACCGAAACCTTTTAGGGTGTGTTTGTTTGGAGTTTGGATTTTAAGTTCGAATTTGAATAGTAAAAATTTTGAATTTGAATAGTAACTGGGGTTGACATGATGTTTTGAACGTAAAATTAATTTTTAGTATAATATAAAAAATAAAAAATAGATGTTTGATTTAATATTTTTGAAGAGAAAAAATAAAATGAATAGTATATTTAAAATCCGATCAGACAACGCACCAATGGAGATTTGGTGGGGTGCCGAACAAATATCGGGTCAGTCCCTTTGGTGGAAAATTCCGAGTGTAAGATTCGGTATGGATACCGATTAGTCTTCCAGGCATTGGACTATAGTGGGCCTTTGGTAGATCTTTGGGCTTGAGATTTTTCGAATTTGCTTATTGAATCCAATTCATAAGGATCCATTCAATTAGTTAACAATGATATTTTATAAAAAAAAAATTATCTTTTTAATAAAATATATTAAAAAAAATTCTAATTCGATCGGGAATGATTATGTAATATTTTTATATTATCTACTAAATTAAAACATAATTTATAACCTATTCTAAAATTTCAAAATCCAAAATCAGGCCAAATTTAGTGATGGACAACAGCCCCAAGTCAACTCACCATCTGTTTCCGGAAGGTCAGTTTATGGGAGAGAATTTGTTGAAAGGAGGTCGGAGTGGTTGGAGAGGCCGACTAAATGTAGATGCAATCTAAGGACTTAGCAACAATGCAAGAACATTTGCAGCTCTGCAGCTCTAAGTAAAGAAATAGTTAAAATGTTTTTTGAAAAAAAAAAGGATAAAATTTTATTAAAAAAATTTAAAAATATAACAAGATTCAAGAGTAGGCCAGAACAGCTCCATACATCATTCATTCGCCAGACATTATTTTTCTGTATTTTTTTCAAATTTTTACAACTTTTTTTTAATTACTTTCAGCTTTAATTTATAGTTTCGTTCTTATTTTACTAGTCTTATTTTCATTCCCTTTACATTAATTATTTTGCGAAATAGTCTAAAATATGTTCACATGATTAATGGAAGAAAAAAATGGAATATAAATAAAATTAAATTCAATGACTAATTTTCATCTATAAAATATTTACAAATATAACAACTAAAAAAACACCAAAATCTGATTTGTTGATTTTGCGTGCGTTCGCTGTTGAGGATAACAACGAAAAGTAAAAAAAGTTTCAACGGAAAAAGCAAGAAGAGTAACAATAATAATAATAATAAAATAATAAATTAAATATATAATAATAATGTTGTCAAGCGTGTGGACCCCACCACCAGACTTTATCCGTGAGAGGTTCCGTGTGAAACAGCGCAAGCGCAACTCTCCAGTCGCCGCAACCGATGCTCAGAACTTGAAGCCCACTAAACTACACGCAATCTCAGCCGTCCACGTGTCCCAACGTGTGGAGATTCGGATTTTCTGTTGCTGGGTATCATCATATGTACTGTTCGTAGTGACACACGTCTCTGCCAATAATCGAATTATAGATACCGCTCCCAACAAAACGGTGCAATTGATGGATCAAATCACAGCCGTTGGTTATCGCCACTCTCGATCGCCGTCCGGTAGGTTCATCGGACTCTTCTCTCCGCCGTCCGATGCGGCGATCTCCTCGTCGTCGTCGGCGGGGTTCGCCGCCGACGAGCTCAACGAAGACGAAGTTTTCTACACCGACGGCTTCTCTGAGCCGCGGCGCCACCATTCGTCCGCCGTCGAACACCGGCCGCGCCACGCTTTCCGCCAGCCGGATAAGTTTGGCATCCTCGTCGCATTGCCGGAGAGTCGCCGGAAACCTGACGCGATAATCCAGAAGTCTGCTTTCCCTTCCTCACCACCGGCGTCGGAAACTCGCGACATTCCGGCGATTCCGAGGCCTCAGTCGCACTCGCAATCGATGCCGATTCGGAGGTTCCAGCAATCGGCGCCGGTGAACGTACCGATGATGACGAGAAAACCGAGGAACGGCGGTGAGCTTGCGGAAGTCGACCTGGACGACGACGACGAGATCCTTCCGCCGCACGAGATCGTGGCACGAGGATCGTTCAGAAATGATAAGACGACGACGTTTTCGGTGCTGGAAGGCGCCGGAAGAACGCTCAAGGGGAGAGATCTGCGGCAGGTGAGAAATGCCGTGCTGCGTCACACAGGTTTTCTCGACTAGAAATTTTCACTGACTTCATCGTTTGATTTTCTACTTTGGTCTCTTCTGTCATTTCGAACTTTTGGATTTGTGATTTTTTTTTTTGTTGTCGAAACTGGTGAGGCTGTTTCAGATCTGAGCATTGGAAAATATTAATTCCATCCAATAACACTAAATCCAAAATCATCTATCTACGATTGTTCATGGAACTAAGAACATCAACTGCAATCAAATTTCTGTTTAATCGAACTCTTAACAAAATAGAGAATAATAGTAATATTTAAATTTACCTGTTGAACTGCACAAACCATTTATTAATCTGCACATCGTGCAGAGCACTTTGTCTTGCAGAAGCAGCACCGCGGAGCACCAGGTGGTCTTCAGAAGTACAGATCACTGTGGGAAGATTTTAATATTACTATTGTGCTTCACTCACGCATTCCTATACTTCGATTCATTGACAGAGAATAAATGCAACACCGAAATCGAATTTGTAAAAAATTGGTTAAATTCTCCAGCCTCAACCACAGAGATCCACAGGTCGTATTAATCAAACACTCCGATTACTGAGAAACTGAGATAATCATCCGAAGCATGCTTCCATTGATTAGACATAGCCAGCCGATGAAGAAGATCTCAAAAGGACCTTACTGTATAACAAAATTTGAAAACAAGTTTGTTACCAAAATCTGCTGAATCAGTGAACACTGACTGCGAGAGTAGAGACAATGCGGTACTCATTAATTTTTTAATGGTGTTATATAAATTTTTTAAAAATTACAATATATATGGGCCATCCTACGGCTCATTTTAGGTCTGGGCCGAGATTCATCTTAGACTGTTAGCCCATAAATTTAGGTAAGGGTATATAGTGGGGTTGGTTGGGGGCGAAGAAAGTGAAGTGAAGTGAAGAGAACCAGTTGCAGTTCGATTTGAGAAGGAAATCCTGAATTGAATGATAATGTCATTTCGGTGGGAATAATCGTTTAACCTGCGGATTTAATGCTTGGATCCGATGTTAGCTGTGAGAAGAGCAATTGTGATCGGAAATGGTTGCGCCGGTGCAGAGAATCAGTGTATTGGCTTGGTTCGAGCACTTGGTCTTTCCGATAGCTACTCCTTATACGTAAGGAACTCCTTCTCATTTTGAATCGTACATGATATATATATATGTTCTATTTCGAGTTGATTGATGTGAAACTTGATCGATTTTTCCTTTCTGACATACGCGTGGGAGTGTGTTCTTCATCGTCATAATTTGGTGATTGTATGATCTGCTACTGTTTTGCTTGCAGTTTGCTGCTATATTTCTCTGCTGATTCTGGCTATGCTTGCAGCGTGTTAGACGTCCCAGAGGGGGAATTAATGAGAGTCTTCACTGGTTGCCGGTCGCTTTCCATAAAGGATTAGATCGTGCTGTTAAGTGCACTTCCGGACAACTCTTCCGACGGACAAAACTGGCGCCTCTTCCTGCAGATGGGAAAGGTGGTCTAAACTTATTTTCGACTTTTCAATACTACAATGGCATATTGATTTTGTTTTGGTGGAGCATTTGATGTTCTGGAAATGTTGCTTTCATAGATGTTCTTGAAGCAAATGCAAGCTGTATTGCAAAAATGGCACAGGAGACATTCAAAAGGTGCGTGTTTCCTTCCCACTTGGCTTGAATTTTGTTTTTGGTTTTTGGTGGAGCATTTGATTTGGAGTATTCTTGATCATTTTTAGCTAATGTGTAGTGTCTCTGTTATTATATTATATTAAGATATTGTCCTTGTAGCATTTTAACTTTTTTACTTTAATTAAGCCTCAACTCATACAATCTCTTGTATTTTGTGGCTTGATTCATTGTCATTATGCTCGAAAATGATACCGAGCATAGTCCTTCATCTGCTGCAGTATAGTGATTCACATTTCACAGTAATTGTTATATATATATATATATATATAATTCAACTTATCTAAATTGAGGGAATAAATTTTCTGGCTGTTCCATGCTCTGTTTTTCTTTTTAAACATAGGGATGGCCCCATATTGCTGGTTGCTTCTGGTCGTGATACCATTTCTGTTGCAACTTCTATAAAATCGTTAGTTCCAGAAAATGTTTTCCTTGTTCAGGTATGACATGGTGCCAAAGATTTGTACTTCTTGCATTCTATGCGCTAGGGAACTGCAACAATGTGTACTATTGATTGACCAATTGTAATAGTTGCAAATTTGGTTTTATCTAAAG
Organism: Andrographis paniculata; assembly: GCF_009805555.1. NCBI lineage: Eukaryota > Viridiplantae > Streptophyta > Magnoliopsida > Lamiales > Acanthaceae > Andrographis > Andrographis paniculata. Next base: position 1,294,522 of record NW_026137605.1, read on the forward strand.
AATAAGAGCAAATACAAGTTCTTAAAACACAATGTGCAATGATATTTAGCCGAATGCAGTATGAGAAAAAATAGACAGAAAAATAATTGCAACACTAACATTGTTAAAATTTGCTTGTAAACAGTATGGTCAATTCCTATATATCCATAACTTCTATTGTTTCCATCTCTCTTCATTTTGCATCCAACACTGAGATCGTTCTAGTTTCAGTTTTCTCTTTTAGCTAAACCTATTGCACAGCAATCACAATGCTTGTTCGGGTTTGTTAGTTTAAGAAGCGAAAGGTGTGAAAGAGATACTGCAATATGTTATGGTTCTTGTCTACAATAGGGGAGTTCAACATTTTAAAAAGTGAGATTTAAGATATATACTTATGGGTTTGTACATTTGAATAGAACTAGGATAAATACCGTTTAAAAGGCATACACATTCACCCTTCTGGCATCTATAACTTTATATCTTTTTTCCAGATACAACATCCACGGTCTCGTCTACGCAGGTTTGATATGGTGATAACACCTCAGCATGATTATTACCCCTTGACACCAGAGGCACAGGAGCAAATTCCATTTCTTCTAAGATGGGTAGCACCTCGAAACCCTCCTGATAAACACGTGGTATGCTCTTATGTGACTGATAAGTGCATTTATTATCTGTTATCTGCATATTCAATTGTCAGGTTTGACATTTTTCTTCTTAGGTTCTTACCGTGGGTGCGCTTCACATGGCCGATTCTGTTGCTTTGAAAAATGCAGCTTCTGCTTGGCATGATGTGCTGGCCCTGTTGCCTAAACCTTTACTTGTTGTCTCCATAGGAGGACCTACAAGTAGGTTATTCATTTTATTATTACAGCATTTCACTATACTCCCATCTCTGTCTACGTTTTTTACATTGTTTTGTTTCATTCAAAACAGTCTGCACCCAGAAATAATTTCCTTACTGTTTATTCGATTCTTGGATGTTATAATGAGCAAGTATACAATATATGCATGATGAAATTTGTCGGCATGTTAATAATTAAGCCTTAATGCTGCATTGTTGTTAACTTGCTTTAATACCTGCCCTCCGAAGGGCGTTGCAGATATGGTGAAGATCTTGCCATGCAGCTGACAGCCTCATTAAAGGCTGTTCTTCCGACATGTGGGACACTCAGAATATCATTTTCTCGTCGAACCCCCAAGAGTGTGCGCGTGATTTCTTTTCACACACACACACACATAAATGTTTATGTTTTTTCAACCAAGGTAAATCAATGTTCATCCATTCTTCATTGTACAGGTAGCAGACATTATTCTAAAGGAACTCTCTTGTCATCCCAAAGTCTACATTTGGAATGGTGAAGGTACTATTCAATCATTCGTTGAATTTCATGTTTACGGGTGTGTTTGTTTTGGGGTTTGGATTTTGAGTTGGGATTTGAATAGTAAAAATTGTGAATTTGAGTAGTTGTATGATGTGATATAAATAGGTGTTGATGTGATGTTTTGAATGTAAAATTGATTTTTAGTATAATATAAAAAATAAAAAATAGGTGTTTAATTTAATGTTTTTTGGGGGAAAAAAATGAGATGAATAGTGGATTTTACCATTCAAGGAATTTGTTTACTTCCTTATGTTGTTCTTTTGTAAATATGTTTTACTCAATAGCTGTGGAACTATGTTTAAAAAAATGTATGACAAAGCAAGCCGCGATGCATTACTAAATAGGACATGCTAATAAGAATGACGCTTAGACAAATGAATACCGATTATTTTCCTGCCTGGCTTATCCCAACACTACTTATTCCCAAATTTTTTTGGCTTTCTAATTTCCTGATCAATGAGTAACATCGAGTTGAATCTTTATGGGTTCAGATCCAAATCCACACCTGGGACATTTAGCTTGGGCAAATGCTTTTGTTGTCACTGCTGATTCAGTGAGTATGCTGAGTGAGGCTTGCAGCACAGGGTATCTTGCAACATTTTATTCCCACAAAATGAACATATTTCCCTTCTTTGTCTAATTCTCCGAACTTCAGGAAGCCTGTTTACGTAATTGGGGCTGAGCGTTGCACTTCGAAGTTTGCATATTTTCTAAGATCCTTGTACAACAGAGGAGCTATCCGACCATTCACTGGCGAAGAAAAGGCAAGTTATACCCAGTGAAGTAAAAGTAGCAGTTAACATATCAAAACCTTCTTACAGTTCATATTTATTGAACTATCCAAAACCTCATATGTCAATTATAAGAATGTATCTGTATTTTTTGTTGTTGTGTAAGCTATTGTAATTTGTAATTTTCTTGACCAGATTTCGGAAATATGGCACTATTCTCCATTGTGCGACGCCAAGATGGCTGCAGACAAAGTGATCAAAGCACTCGCCCAGCGTGGCTGGAGATTATTTTCCCAACACCATCACAAATAACGGTAAATTTTCGCAACAGATATCCAACTAACCCAATTACCTTTATATCTTATATTCGAAAATAATGACCAAAATCCTTCTTCACCGTACCTTTCTATATATTCCTCTTACAATTATATCCCTTCATTAGACTTTAGAGAGTTCCTATGATTACATTACAGTATTTATTAATATAGATTGAATCTAGTTTGCCGCTTTACTTAGTTTTTACGGGGGTCTTGATATGTAATTTGTAACCTTGCCGCCTTTAATAAATCTATTTTTCGTTTCTACCCGTGGACGTAGTCAACATGTTGTTGATGAACCACGTAAATCTGTGTTTTATTTATGTTTGTTTGTTTTTCGATCATTAAATCCTAATCCGTTACAATAGTATCATTACGGCACGGGATCACCTCGCCCCCCGACTGCTCAGCCCCTCCGGCCCCCTCTAATACACATCATGTATATATACATAGTATGCATATATATATATGTGATACATAAATATAGATATACAGAGTGCATATATATCACTTTGTGTGATGGGGCGGGGAAGAGGGGGCTGAGGATCCCGTCCCGTGTCATTACATACCCTGAAGTGGATTAGGGAAAGATTCTTGCTGTTAGTTGACTAATAATGCTGACTAATTTAATCCCCTTTGTTTCTCCCATGCAATTCTTTTTAAAGTTTAAATAGTTTCAATACTCTTCTGTTTGACTACAAAACATATTTCCATCTTAGGAAAAAAAACCAGCTCCACAAACATGACCATTTCCCTGTATTTTAATCTCATTGTTCATTAATTTCTTCAATATTTTAGTTTGTATTATAATGTCAACCCATCTATCTACCCCAACAAAATGTCCAGTTCTAATTCTGTTCTAACAACCCCTCTTGCTCCATTATCTTTGTCCCAATTTAATATTTGTTCAAACTCTTCTTACAGACTTCATACATCACTATATATATATATACTTACCTTGCTGCCCCTTTTCAAGAACACATTCCCAATCTCAATTCCAGCTCTTTCCCAATCTCAAGCAAATTCTTGTTTCCTCCTCTTGCATTTGAAGTGCAGGAACATGGAGAAAGGCGAAGCGACCACCATTGAAGTTGCGGAGTCGAGGCGAGAGCAGAAGGGGAAAGCGCCCCTTCTCGGCGGAGCGTATTCCCGCGCTGCTGCCGCCGCCACCGGACGCAAACGAGGAGTTGCTGTGTTCGACCTTATCGTCCGTATCTGCGCTGCAGCTGCTGCTTTGGGGGCGACGATCGCCATGGGAACTGCCGACGAAACTCTCCCATTTTTCACGCCGTTCTTCCAGTTTGAAGCGAGCTACGACGACATGTCGGCCTTTTCGTGAGTGCCTCTCCCTCTCCCTCTCCCGCCTGGAAACTTCTGGAACATTCTGCCATGGTTTTGAACTAACTGGTTTTTGTACTGTACAGATTCTTTGTTATAGCCTTCGCTATTGTTACTGGCTACCTTGCGCTCTCTGTACCGTTCTCCATCTTCTGCATTGCGAAACCTGCTGCTGCTGGACCGAGGCTCTTCCTCGTTTTCGGCGACATTGTAATTTACTTCTACATTGCAATTTCGTTTGTTGCGAGACTGGTGGTGTTTTCATTTTTTGCTAATTTTGTTTAAAACTGCTGCAGCTGATACTGACGGGAGCTACCTCCGCCGCAGCGGCGGCGACGGCGATAGTATACCTCGCACACAATGGTAACTCCGCCACGAATTGGCTGGCCATATGCCAACAGTACACCGATTTCTGCCAGACTGTCAGCGGCGCTGTGATCGGATCCTTCATCGCGGTGGCGCTCCTCATTTGCCTCGTCCTCATTTCCGCCTTCGCTTTGAAGAAACATTAGCAGTTTTTTTTTTTTTTATTATATATATATTGGTTCGTGTTTGGGTGATTCTGGTCTTCATTTGTTTTACAGTTCAAGTTGTCGATTCTGCTTCTGTGTTTTTCATCATCATTCTTATGTCCGTAGAAAACTTCTGTTAAGATCGTCGGATTTGGTTCAGATCTGTACCGAAACTTTGCAATTCAATGGCGAATACAATTTGTTTCTCCTCTCTTTTTGATTCACATACAAATCAACACGAGAAAAGCAGCGAATATCAACACTCCAAACACTGCGCAGATCGTGTCTAGAGCTCCTTCTCTTCTCTGCATCTTCTCTCTTCTCCCTCTCCTCATTTCCTCGAATTCTCTGTACCTCCGCCGCGCTTCCTCCGCCGGAGTTTTCACTTTCCCCTTCTCCGCCGTCAGCGCTTGCTCGAGGACGGCCAGACTCTCATTTCCGGTCAGGTGTTTTCCGTCGATGTCCTCTATTTCCAATCTCACTTCCTTCACCTGCATTTGGTCGCCGGAGGAGCTGGCGCACGTGACCACTATCCCGCACTGCACGTGACCTTGCCCGGCGGTGACGATGGAGGCGAATCGCGCCTGGATTTCTCCGGTGAACCAGTGGTACTGCACCGTTACAGGATGGATGGACGACAGATTTGCTGCTCGGTATCGGAGTGTGTCGATTAATATCCAGGTTAGTGTTAATCCTTCTAGAGCTTTAATTTGTCTCTCAGGATGCTTGATTGGGACGGCGACGGTGTCCTTGTGCTCCAGAAGGTCGATTCGGAAGGGCGAGGAGCGGAACCAGTCGGTATCAGTTTTGGTTACCTGCAATGTGGTGAATATTAGTTTCCCCTGGTGGTGGATATCGACGGCTGAGAGAAATTCCGGCGACAGACCGGCCGAGGATGAGTCGCCGGAGCAAAGCTCCGGTAAGAGAGGATACGCTTGTGAGAAGAACCCCCGGGGACCGCCGTTCGGGAACTTTGCGATGACTTTGCTGAGGTGTGGAGAGGCAGTCGACGGCCAAGTTGAGTTGCAGAGGCTGGACCAGAGGTGCTGCAGGGAGGCACTGCGGCGGAGAGCGGTGGAGCAGCAGGCGGCGGCGGCGAGCGCCGGCCCGTCCAAATGAGTAAAGATGTGAGACTCAAGGATGTCCGGATGCAAGGCGGCGAATCCCGCCGCCGGTGAAGAATCCATTTCCGGTGGACACATTTTCTCTGAGGTTAGACACTCTTAATACTTTTACCTTCAGCTTTCCGATTGATATATATATATATATCTATATATGTGCCGAAAGTTGTGAATTATTATAGGAGTCAACATCCAGATTAATTTTCGATATGCATAATCTGGAAATGAATTAAAACACTTCGTGTCTGATACGTTTGAATTGATTTTTGTTTAGGCTCAGATTAATTTAATAAATGCGATGTAAGCGTGCTGGACTTGTGATTGATTTCAATGTAATGACAAAATCAATTGTTTAGGTTTAGGTTTAGGAGAAGGGTCGCTGTTCTTGGTCCAATCTTGAAATTAGAAAATGCAAAGAGTCATTGTCAGCGTTGATCATCAGATAAGCTTAGGAAACAAAGAGGGGTAGACTGTATACCCAAATCATTAGCCCTTAGTTAGAGAATCTTTTAAACTTTGAAAGCATGGGAAAGTTATTTAAGTTGAAGTAGTATGGAAGAAGTAAAAGCATTTACATAAAATCATAATCACAATTTAGCTTGATAAGGATTGATGAAGACCCTACTGGATCATTTTTATTATAATATCTTCTTTTAGGTATTCAGTCTAATCAAATTGGTGGTGATGAATTTGATTCGTAGTTACAATCCATTGAACTTTTGGCACTTGATGTTACTCTGCCGGCACCATAATGGAAGTTTTGAGAGTAGGCTTGTTAATGAAGCTTTGAGGCTTTATTGATCCTAACTAGAATAGATTTTGATTATTATAGAACATAGAAGTATGTTACAAAGATGATAAAAACTTATCCACTTTTCGTGCCAATCAAACTATATTTACTTAAATAGTTTTCAAGTATCTTGTAGTTTGAACTCGACTTGCTGCGTATAATTGATTCAGTTCTAAATGAGGATTTGCAGGACAAGTGGAAGTACTACTGAATATTTGATGATAGGGTGAACCGTTTTTTTTAGTCCCGAACTTTATTTTTTAAATGAACTTTATCAAAAGATATTTCAGCAAGTAAATTTTTTTTTCGTTAAAGTGATCTTCCGATACTGGATTCGCCATGCTGATCCGCTGTTGCTGACGTGACGCTAACACAATTGACATATCAGTACTACTTAGATGCCACATCAGCTATACATGAAAGTTTTTTATTTTATAAAATATCTTGGTATATTGTCTCGTATATCTTTGACCGGGACTTTAAATAAACATTGTCTGAAAATAAACTCTTCATATAAAATCTTTCACTAAAATGGTCCTTCGACATATCACTGACGTGGCGATACATGTCAGCAGCATCAGCAACCGCGGACCAACGTAGCAAATCCGACACCGAAGGACTATTCTAGTGAAATTTTTCTAATTACGAGACTATTTTCAGATATGTTCATTTAAAGTCCTAGATACCGGACTTAAAAAAAAAAATTTATCCTTAATTCTATATCAAGTGCAGATTATACATGTTATCATAGATACGAAGTAGTCGAACACATAAATTTTGAAATGAAAAATATTTCTGAATTTCAGATATTTGTAAGAAGAGCAAAATCAGTTTGCTCAATTCAAAAGAACACTCAAGGCTAAAATCCACCATACACTCACATTTGGTTTTGCATAAACATTGAGCAGGCTCTGTTTTCTTTACCAAAAAATTCAATTTTACTCGAGATGCTTAATATCTACATCTTGCAAGTTACTGTTGTCGATTGTTCTTCTTTATCGTCTTAGTTCTTAAAACGGGGCATGCATAACAGTCGACCCCAGGTATTGAATCTCATGAAGCACTAGAAATGCAGCAAAGGGAAGCCAGCAAAGCCTCATACAGAAGCAAGTTGAAAACTCCCAACCCTCCAGTGCTATGCAGATAAGTGACATCTTTACCATGTCCTCATTCTATATCCCATTTTCAGCAACTCAGCGTATAGAAATTCATTCCAGGTGTCTGGCACTCCCGGAAGACACCAATGGCTGCAGTCCTGTGGGGCATGGGCTGGAGTACCCGGTTCACGGTGCATTGAAGGATGCCCGTCTCTTCTAAACTCAGTCAGGTACGTAATGTTTAGAAATTTCACTGTGCTGAATGCACTCTTCATTTCGGTTACTGCATCGTACATGAACATATTATTCGGTGGCTCTTGCTCCAGCTTTGAGTTGTCCATTTCTGGTGCTTTACTTTCATTGCAATACCCACCTTTGTCCCATGTTCCATTCCTGTAGTTCAAGATAGCCATGTTTAATCCCTCCATTTAGTTATAGATAAGTACTTTGAACAATACGTACAACAAAAAAGTTGAAATTTAGTTACAAAAAAAATTTGCAGCAAAAGGTAATAATTCATAGCAAAAATATTTTTGGGACGAAACTCATTTTGTCACCTATACCGCGTCAGTATAGGTATTTGGCGACAAATATAACTTTCGTAACAAAAAAATAAGTTTTTTTGCAGTGAAAGATGAGAAAAAAGATATAGCTACGAAAATATATATGATTTCGTAGCTAAAGTTCTTTTTTGCTATAAAATTATAATTCGTAACAAACGAGTTTTTTTAGCCAAATGATTTTAATTATGATTTTGTAGCAAAAAAAAATTGGCGAAAAATTAATTTTGTAGTACATAATTTATTTTTAGTGATAAAATTAACTTTGGTTGCTAAATAACATATTTTAACTACGAAAATATTTCGTAGTTAACAATGTTGTAGCTAATTAGATACTATAAAACAACAGGATCTATATGTAATGACTTGCCTGAAATGCACTGGTGAGTAGCTACGAAGGAATACATAAGCTTTTCCAGGCTGTAAATTTTGTGCTACCCAAGCTTTCAATGTCTTTAGAGATTTTTTAAAAGCGTCCCGAACATCCATAGTCATGTTTACATGCTCCCTTTCCTGAAAAAAGTGTCCCCTGATAGACAAAAGCATTATGGTTACTACAGATATATACATATATATATATACGATAACTTTGTAAGATACATACGATTTGATAGTCTTGTCTTGATTCCACCAATGTCCAGCGCTAAAGACAAGAACATCGGCTCCAACCCATTTGGTCGAAAACCAATGGAGCTTATCGACTCTAATGACCCCCTTGACCTCCTTGGGGGCATTGGGAGGGGGCCGGTCGACAGCCACCAGGTACGGCACCCTGTAATACTGTACTGATACATTGTAGTGTCGAAACTTGATGGAGAGGAAACCCTTGTGCTTTGTTATAGGGTTACCATTCTCTTCATAGATAGTCGATTGATTAACAACCCCTTGCGCCAGCATGCAGATAAGGGACTCCCACTGGTTTCTGGCTATGGAGTCCCCTGCAAAAACTATTCTCCTGTCTCGACTACGCCGGAGAAAGTCTTTTGCATCAAATCTGTAGGAATTTATGAGGACATACATTTATAACAACGTAAGATGTTTTTGATTCATCATGGTAAAATCTTGGATATGCTAGAATTTTAGGGATTGAACATTAGTTGAGCTAGTATAGGAATCGGATGCCACTATAAATTGTTAATCACGTACAAGAATTACATTTGTTTCTAACCAATTACAACTGTGTCTGTCTCTCTCGAAGCAATTGGATTTAGACAAAGGCTAGACTGACGACTAATTAACACTAACACAACCCACTATAGTGACATGTTCATAAAGATTCGTGTACTGATTTCTTCAATTTTGTTGTGCAAGATGATCTTCGATAAACGATTTTAGCAAACCTCAGGCTTCTATGTTTTCGAATATGTGATGGCTAACTCTTAATTTTCTTCTCAGTGTATTGATCTGCTGCTTTGGTAGCTAAGCCCTTAAATAGATAAAAAACCAGTAACTCAAAGGTTTGATTATTGGGATATAATTTTGCAAAATAATAGATTTGTTTTTGCTCGAATAATCAACTAGAACTGCCTGATGCTTTGTTAGTTGTTATAACAATATATCGAAAACTTTTGATTGTTTGGCTTCACTCACACGTAGATCTGAGTATTTTTGTTTTTACAAGTTTAGCATCAATTTAATTACATTGTTTTTTATGTTTTGCAGTGTTCTCTAAATCTGTCAAATTGAATGCTTTCATGATTCCATGTAATATCATTATTAACCTTCAATTTTTTTAATTCTATGTTTTGAACACATACATTTATATTGTCATTTTTCCTTGAATTAAGTTTTAATATAATAATTAATATTCGAATATAAAAGCAAAAGGTAAATAAGGTTGCACCCTGTATCACCTCATTGATCACAAGATTATATATATATATATATATATAGATTGATTTTGATGATACCTGGGAAGATTACAGGAGTGTGGCTGCCATCTCCATTTGTGGAAATCGAAATCAGTTCGTCCATTGTGTCGGCACCGGAATCCGGGATCCAAGAAAGGGCAGGTCTCTGTGTATCTAAGTCCAGGTAATCTCTCATCCCAAACCCAATTACCATAGCTATAATCGCATTTGTTTTTGGATAGGAAAGTATTGAAAGTGAGAACAGAGGGTGGGTAGAGGTGGAATGGGGTCTGATTGATGGTGTAGCAAACAATGGTGATGGTGAGTGTGAGGGCGACGATGCAGAGGAATTGGTTGATTGGTGGGGGTGGTGGATGGTGGGATAGGAATTGGAGGTTTTGTTGCATGGAGGCAATTTTTGTGGGGGTGGGGTTGGGGTTGGGGATGTAGGATCAAAGTATGATGAGAAAAGGGTGGTGTTTGTTGGGTAAGAGTAATAGTATACGAGGTTTAATTTAGATGATAGATATGATTGATTGTGTAGTCATTAATTAATTAATTAATATTGATATTGATATTGATATATATGACTGTGATTCTGTCCTGAAAATAATTTTTAGGAAGACTGATTTTCAGGCATATTGATATTAATGTTTTTATTATTTTTCTTTAATAGGAAAATAAAATTTGATGTTAATTTTTCCAAAATAAAAAAATTATATGTTTATTTGCATTTAAATTATAAAATAGTTCTATAAGATACTCTCTCTGTCACATTTATTATTGTATTTAACATTAAAAAAAAATTCTTTATATTTATATAATTTTTTTTTAGAAATGTCTTTTTATTAATATTATAAGACACTAATTGTAATTGTAGTATTTTTTAATTTTTTTTTTAATTTGTATTGTATTTTGATATAATAATTAATAGTCAAAAATCAATACGCAGACAATTGGAGACGAGAGGAAAGTAAATAGAAGTGTAGATTTTATAAGTCAGAGGAGAAGATATTAAATAGTATATATTTTCTCGTTCCAAAATATAAAGGACATTTGAGATGGGTATGAGAATTAAAAAATATTAGTATTATATTGATATAGGTGTAAAAGTGTTTCTAAAATATTAAAATGTCTCTCTTGTGTAATTATTGTAAAAATGGTAGATAATTTTGTAAAAAGATGAAAAATTAGACTATTGTTTTAAAATAATAAAAATAACAAAATAAAATTATTGTTTGGGACATAAAGAAAGAGTATATAATTTTATGATTGCCAATGATTTAAATAGTAATGTGTGGATAATATTTTAGATTAAATTAGGTAATTATGATAAAATAGGTAGCTAGTTGATAATTGTGACCATAATTGCAGTTGAATAATATAATTATAATTAATTTCACGAGTTGTTAGTGATTAATATTGTGTATGGTAATAATTAATTTAATTAGCCTTAAATTTTATCTAATGGTTTCGATAGGTGGTTTGGTTACTATTATTATTATTATTATTTTAACTTTTCACTCCATTTCTAATAAAAAGATATTATTATTTTTTAATAAAATATCATGTAAATTAAAATTTAAATAAAAAATTTCAAAACTCTAATAAACTACCATCACATATTTTACTCTTTATACTATTGAATCCAAGATTATTATTATTATTATTATTATTATTATTTTTCTGTTGTTTTGAACAAATTTAAGTGGAATGAAAAAATAATATAATTAACATTTTAAGTGGAATAAAAAAAATAATGTGTATATATAATTATTATCAAACAATAATACTAAATTATGACGCCAATGAATATTTTATATAGAGATTGTATTTAAAGTAATTATTATGATTTAATAAATTAATTATAGTAGTTATAATATTATTTTTTTTATAAAAAAATAGTTGGTATTTTAAAAATAATAATTATTCTCTCCATCACCCAAATCTTTTTTTTTTTTTTTTGTCATCATAAGAAAATATTTTTGTTTTTTTTTTTTGTATTTTTTTACTATAAAAGACAAAAAATATAACAATTATTATTTATTTTTATTAAAATTTATGATCGAACATTTGAGCAAATATTTGGATATTGAAAAAAATAATATATATAATTAAAAAAATTAAAATAAATATTTAAATTTAACTCTAAATCTTGATAAAATATACTATATAATGAATATCGTTTTATAAAAGAATATAATTTTATATAATTCAAATAAATAAAACTATATATTTATTTATCTATAATTAATGCAAAATAATTTTAAAAAGATAAAAATAAAAAAAAAATGAATGAATTTTATGTAATAAATTTAGAATTTAGTTAAATTAATTTATATTTATTAAATATATTTAAAATTATTATATTTATTAAAAATAAAAATAAGTCATCAAACAAAAAAAAAAAAAAAAAAAAAAAATAGAGGACGGAAGGTGTATAAACTTAACAGACATCACGCTATAAAAATAGACTATATTATAAAAAATCAACCAGAATAGAAAGTCAAATAACAAATAAATACAAAATAAATAGTCAAACCTCAATGAAAAAATACAAAGTTAACCATGATAGACTATATTTATTGTTGCTTGTATATTACCTCCTCCGTCGTTCAAACCTCAACTTTTTTTTTTATTATCATCGAAAATTATTCTCGGTTATTTTTAAGTAAAAAACTTATTATATTTTTGTATATTTTTTTACTATAAAAAAAGTAATTATTATTACTCACTTTTATTAATTTTCGTGTCCGATCAAATGAGCACAATTTTACACGACAGAGGGAGTCATTATGAATGTTGATTTAAAAAATCTGATTTTTCTATTTCGACAACGTAATTATTACCGAAAGTCAGAAATCATATAAATTAGGTTTATATAATATAGTACATACATACAAATAACTTTAGCAAAAAGTACATCAATCTTTGATTAACATTATATATAAATATACAAATCACAGGAAATAGTAAATACTACTACTTCTTTCGTCAACTATATTTATATTTATTTTCTCTGTAATTTATAAATTTGACGGGGAAGAGTATATAGTTTTAAAAAATTAAATGAGAGTTCAAAATTAACAAAGAGCAAGCCAACAAACAAAACACAATATTTACTCTTTTAACATTTCACAAAATATAATAGCTAAGTGTTACTTGCCTCGTCGGACCAAGTTTGCAATGTATTAAATTCGACCGGAAATTTACCCAGTTCGCACTTTCGGACGGACAGCAACTGCAAATTCCTACGTCATCAAAACAAATATATATATATATATATATATGAGTTAAATTACCACGCCTATTTGAATGCAAATCCAAAGCCAAAATAGAGTAACATACTCACTGATCAATTACTGGCATTAGCTATCCCAACCATATTAAGCATATGCCGATCTTCCTTGAACCTCTCCAGAACTGTACCCTTCACACCCTCCCCCCTTCCCCCCTCATCCCCCGTCGGCATCACGCCCCAACATTCAATCACCTCGGGCAATATCCGGTTCTCGCTCGACAGGCACGGGCTGCCAAAAGTCGTGCACGAGAATGTATGCCCCCGGTCGAAATTTGCCGAAAGGAACACACCAAAATGATGCGCCCGCCCTCCAAACCCGATCCCGTTGGGAATGCTATCCGAACTGAAATTTACAGCACACTACGAAAGAGTTATTTTATTTTATTTTTTTTTTTTTTTTCGTGTTCATCAATTCTAGGCATTTCTGATTTGCGGAAAACAAAATTATATAGGTGTTAATCTTTTTCGAGTACTCACCCACTGTAGATTGTGGTTTGCTCCGGTGGGGCGGAATAGCGATGCTTTTGGGTAGAGTTGGAAGACGAAGGACCTCATGTCGCCATAGAAATCTGCGTGCCGTTCCCATGGCTGAGAGGCGTAGCCTCCGTAGATGTAACCTTCTTTGTCTTTGATGATCAGAATTGTCGACCCGCCGTTTCTGCAGTTTAATTCAAGTGTTTCGTACAAATTTTCAGCTTTTGAAACTATAAAATTTCATAAAATATATAATTTACCCCAGTACTAACAGCACAATAACGTATAATTTATGTTCAGATAATACAAACTTACAAATGTAGCACGTAATATAGTCCTACATATTGCATATTACCAATCATTGATTTTCAGCTCAAGAAATATATTTGTACAACACATTTACAAATATAAATTGACAGCCCATATTTCCAAAGCTATGTTATTTGAAAATATGTGTTGTCGGCATATCTTTTATTCTAACATAAATAAATAAAACATTTTGTATGGTTTTATTGCATAACTCACATTCGTGTTAGCAAAACGTACTTACATAACCCCCTAATTTGACATGATTTTACACATATAAGAATCTTCTACGCTATTCAAATAATGTAAAGATGAGTTATGAATAATTCAATTAAATTTACGAAACATTTAAATTAAACTGCTATTCAAATAAGGTAAAGATGAATTGTGAATAATTCAATTTAATTTACAAAACATTTAAATTAAACTGCTATTCAAATAAGGTAAAGATGAATTGTGAATAATTCAATTTAATTTACAAAACATTTAAATTAAACTGCTATTCAAATAATGTAAGGATGAAATATGTGAATAATTCAATTAAAGTTACGAAACATTTTAAATCAAACTATAAGTGATTCAGATGTAACGTTCTGTCTATTTATATCTATTGCCTATGAATGTGAGAATGTTTTCGAGTTAGTCGATTGATTACTTACTGAATATTGCCCAAGAAAGTGTTGAAACTTAGGCCATGGATGCCACTGTGATATAGAAGTTTCCATTCAGACAGCTCGCTCGGAGAAAGCGCTCCCCCGATGTGCCAAGCGAATTCCTTTCGCAACAAAATGTGGCCCGGATCGATGTTGTCCGGGAGTTTCAGCTGAGGCATTTGAGAACCTAATACATCAACAATTCAAATCTTGTATTGAGCAAGCATAAACTTTTGACCATTCCCAAAATTCTTCAAAATTCCAAAACATATCTACGGCCCAAGTAATCAGTTTATACAATTCCCCCGAACGAGTTCTGTTCTACGAATCGAAAACTTGACAAAAATAGCGAACATTGACAACCTTGGAATCGAACAACATTCTTAAGCCTCAGGTCACACAGAGATTATCAAACCTATATATGTAGCTAAAATATCAGTCCAGTAGTTCATTGATCATCACCACAGACACGAACTTATATATACATACATACATATATATATATAGAGAGAGAGAGAGAGAGTTAAACAGAGACCTGGATCAGAGGGCTCCAACAGGCTACCAAGATATTTCCTGGCTGCTGGAAGAAGGGCGCACCATTTCTGGAAATCATCAAAAGTGAAGCTGCTATCATTACCAGAATCTGCAGCAGCATTGATGAAAACCTCAACGATTTCTCGATCCGATCCTGACTTAGGATCAGAGTTTTGACGATGAAATAGGTTATCAAGCATGGAAGCTACCACAGTTTCGAGGTCAGACCTGCGCAGAAGAAGAATTGAATGTTTCACAAAAGAAATCACTCTGGAAGTCAATCTACAACACATCGAATTCCTGATTTCACCTCTTCACAATGCCGTCGCCCGACACATCTAACAATTCGTATATGAATTCTTCGATTTCCTGTTTAGTTCCTTTCTCGTAGGTTCCCTGAGATTCAAATGGAAAATCGGAATCGCGAAACTGTAATTCGTGATCGGGAGGAAAACCGCCTGAAACTCACCTTCGCAATAACCAGATCTTCGTAGGTAAGCCTTTCATCCTTGCGCTTCTGCGTTACCAAATCGAAAACCCTATCTCCCAACGGACCGCTAATTCCGATGTATCTCTACGTACACAAAGCTCGAATTGATGAGATAGAACACAAATTGCACGTACGTAATGACCGAGAAAGAGCTTTTTCTCTGAAGAGAGGATACCTTGAAAACAGCAGGCGATACGTATTTCCCGTTGCTGTTCGACTGTGCGGCGAGCGATTTGTGCAGCGATTTCAAATCTTCCAATTCGGTGTGCGCAAATGCTCTGCACTCGAAACAAACAATCGATTAGCAGCATCTATAAAACCGCCATTGTTTTGAAGCGTCAGGAGATTGAGGAAAACCTAGAAGCAGAAACAAAGCGTGGATCGTTGGAAGATGATTCGGAATTGCCCATTCGATCAACGATTCCTTCCTCTCTGCGCCGATTCCAACAAAGATGGAAGTGATGCGATGATTACACCCTTGCCTTATTTCTCTGCAGAGTAAAACGACCTTTTGGGGGTGCGAAGGGACATCAACGTGGCTGAACTTAGCAATTTTTGAATGGAATTCTTCCAAAATTTCCTCACATCACATAGCAATGATTTGAGAACAGATTCTGGGGTTGGATTGATCCACGTTCTTCATCGGAATTGTCGTTTCCGTGCACAGCGTCGAGAACGAAATTTTATATTTTCCATCACTAATCGAACTTTCCTTAATTTTAACTTGCAAATTTATCCCTTTTTAAACACCATCAAATTTGGATTTTGGTATTTTTACTATTTAAACTCTCTGTTCTCGAAAAATATCGCTATTATACATTATTTTAATATAAAATTTAAAATAAAATTTTTTCCAATTCTTTAAAAGAAACACACTCTTCAATTTTTCAAAATTGCATCAAATATATTTTCTTACAAAATATTAATTCAATTATTAACTTTTCACTATTTGTAAAATTTTGAAACTTCAAAATCAATTTGTTTATAGGGTTGGGTTCGAGTGGCACTAAAGTTGTGAAATAGGTGAGTCGATCATTTATATCATCTAATATGGTATTCGAGTTTTAAGTCTCGAGTTCGAGTCCCACCATCATTCATTTGTTGTTGTCGTGAATCATGTTGTGACAAGACAAGACAAAATTTAAAAACGTCGAAGTTTGAACACATGATTTCATAATTACAAGTACATTTATACACAACCAGATCATAAGGACAACAAAATTAACAAATCAACATTCAATTATTACTCTTCATTTGATATTTATTTACAACAAATATCACTGACTCTATTACATTATCTCTCTTCGTTCACTCAACTACCTATCGTTTTTTCAATAAAATATTTATTTTTCTTAAATTTTATGTCAAATCCAAATAGACAATTTTAGTGGACGATGGTATATATTTTTTCAATAAAATATACTCCCTCCGTTCCAATAAAATAGTCCTGTTTACCAGTTTTATCTGTAAAAAACAATAGTCTCATTTTTATAAATAACCATATCACCGTAAAATTATCCCTACTTTTTCATTATTATTATATAATTGCCGCTACTTTTTACACTAATATATTCACAATGACAAAAAAATCATTTACTTACTTTTTACCAACTACCAATATAATATCGATATTGCCCAACACAATTAGACTATAGGAAGGAGGGAGTATTTTAGGAAGGAGGGAGTATTTTTTTAATTTGCGTATCCAAAGTGTGCTCATTTTCTTAAACGGAACGAGTACATCAAATAGTGCATAAAAAAAATTAATGTTAAAAATAAAGGAAAAGAAAAAACCTCAATGCCGATTGATTTATCGGACGCATTCAGATGCACAGCTGATACAAAATGCAGCTGCTGATGAATCAATCTACCACACGGCATTGAGCTTTTTTTTTTTTTTTTTTTTTAATCATTTCTCTTGTTTTTTAATAAGAGGATATCTCACTACTTGATCTACGAGAGGGCTTAATACAATAGTAGTTAAGTTAGCGAGTCCTCGTTCAACAACTACGGCAGTTAAATTATTCGAGCAAACGTTTATGTTTGCAATACGCAATGGCGGCAATGTAAAGGAAAACGCACCCGGCCGAGCTCCCCCCAACGGTCCACAAGAACCTCGTCATCCCATGTACTTCGTCTTTAAAAAGCTCAATTTTAATGTTCATGCCGAAGATTCCGGCCACCACCACGAACGCGCTCACGATAAGCGTCGCCGTCGTCAGCATCACGCCCATTTGCAGCAGGTGGTTCTGTTTGTCGTCCAGCATTATGTTGATGTAGTCTTCGGTATCGTCGACGTACTCCCGAAGCTTCATTACAAAAAAACACGTCGAATCATGTAATAATCGAAAAGAATAAACGAACAGAATTTAAGATCGAAAAATGTTAAGGTGAGATCTGTACGGTGGATAGCTTGTTCAGCGTCCCGTCGATCTGCACGAAATATGCTTCTAGAAGCATCTCGAGCTCCTCCACGTCGAGGTGTTTGCTGACGGCACTATGCGTACTCGTGCGCGTCCCGTGGCTGCCTCTGCTGAGCGCATTTGAGATCCCGAACAATTGCTCCCGGCGGGCTTGCACGTCGCCGTCGGAAGTGACGGAACCCTCGTTTCCGCCGCCTTCTAATATCTCGACCGGCGCCCTTCATGCGTCGTGAAAACGAAACCGTCACTCTACGTTTATATACAACAAACAAATCTGACTGTAAAATTATACTCTCTCCGTCCCCGCAGAAGATGAGCGAGCTATTTTGTTAGTAACATAGTATTTTAGTTAGTGTATATTAATAAGTTATTATTAATAATAAGTTATAATATTAATTTATTATTTTTTATATGATTAATATTGTTGGTATTTTAAATATTTATAGAATATATCTAAATAAAATATATTTAATATGAATATCATTGTAGATAATAAAATTTTATAATACAAATAAATAAAATATTTATTTATAAATAACTTAAAACTAATTTTAAAAAAAATGAGAAGTTTTAAATACTCCCTCCTTCCAGAAGTAAGTATCCATTTTTTTTTCATTAGTATTATATTGAAATATAGTAAGAATAAAGTAGAAATGATTAAAATAACCTAGTATGTGTGACACAAACGTAACGATATTTGTGTAATATATTGTAAGTTGTAAGGATATTTATAATGTTAAATATATAATACAGTTATTAAAAAAAATGGATAGTTTGTTATCGAATGAAAAAATAGATATTTGTTATGGGAATGAGGGAGTATAAATAAAAGTATTTGTTTATTTAAGAGATAGGCAAAAATAAAAGAATTTTAAGTGGAATTATACTTAAGAAGTTAGAAAAATAAGGGGTAATATCCTATGGGCCAAAAAAAAAAAAAAATCATCTGTGACCGAACAGACAACAGAGACAGAGGAAGTAGTTTTCTAACATACCTGTCGTCGTTGTTGGTGCTGACATCGTCGTCATCCGGCTCGTCTTGCTCGTTCATAGAAGAAACAGAGGAGCCCTCGAGCTGTTCCTGCAGTTTGTCCGTTAAATACATTTCCGCCATGTCGTCATCGTCGTCGAGCAGATGCTCTAGCTCATCGCGCACCTTATGAACAATCGGGTCAGAATACCTATATTAAAACAATTCACAATTTTGGAAAATTAAAAACCAACCTTTTGGACGCGACCGGTAATCGCAACCAGACGACTCTTGATCTGTCTTACACGTTCGAGATTGAGAGAACTGATTTTCGTCGTCAGTTTGTCGAGTGCCGGGTGAGCTTCTTGCTCTAGCGTCCTTGCCTTGCGCAAGATCAAAGAACAATCAAGAAAATCAATAAGTATACGAGCAAAAATCGAAACCAATTTCATTACAACAATAACAAGAACATCGTACTTCGCTGTCCAAGCAAGTGCAAGCTGCTTCGAGGCACGCCTCCAATGCGACAAACTCGAAGGGGAGCACTTTCGGACCGTCCCGATTCTCGCCATGCTGTTCTTTTCCTTCAACCTTTGCCGTCTCTTCTTTGGCCGGGAAGTTTTTCGAATAGTTTGGGCTAATTGGCGTCGAAAGTGACCCATCCAAATCATACAAATTCGTCCAATTCGAATTTTCGCCGTCTCCGGCTTCCTTAACAATCATCATTTACAGAAAAACTAAGCTCAATTTATGCTCAACAGGTATGCAATTTTCCAATACCAATTACTAACTGTCTCATTTCTCAATCAAACTAAACCCTAATTCAATTCATGCCTCAATTGAACTAAACCCTAATTCAATCAATTTCTCCCCCAAATTTTACCTTCAGATCGATTCCAACAAATACAGAGGATCAAATTGAATAAAAATTCGCCATAGATGCAAGCAAACAAGCACGAAAATCGGCAGAACAAATCAAAAGGGGGAAAACAAAGAAGGTTGAGCAAGACCTGCGACTTGACGGCTTGATGATGGCGGAGAATCCTCCTCTGAAGCTCGTCGACGAAAGGAATAACCGACGGATCTCTAGAATTTAGCAGCAGAACTTCCTGCGCGGTGATGATCGCCTTTATGTGCTCCAGATTGATAACAATCGCGCGCTCACGCCCGAGCACGGTCGACGGATACGACAGCAGCGGGTCGAGAATCCGGAGATCCCGCGCCGGTAGCCCCGTCCGCCGCATAATCGCGTGCTTACCGGCCTCCACTACCTGCGTCTGCCCCGACGAGTCCAGCAGCAGCCACGGCCGAACTCCCGCAGCTTTCTTCCGAAGTCCGCCTCCGATGCCGACCGCGACGGCAGCCGGCCGAATTAGAGGCTCTCCAGCCGTCTCATCCTCCGCCTGTGGCGGCCGAGGCGCCGCACCTCTCATCGGTACGGGATGATTTTGTGAGATTGGGGAATTAGGGCTGTTTATCTCCGATCACGAACTAGACGAGTTCATTTGAGTTTTTACAGTAACCCGATCTTTGGGTATAGAAACGACAGTGGAAATGTGTTAAGAAGTTGATTGTCAGATTTTTATTAATTTTTGACAAAATTAGTAATGAGAAGTAATAAAAAAAGAAAAAAAAAATACTCATTTTGTCCCAATTTTATCTATCAATTTGTTTCGGAGGGAATTTGAAAAATATTAATATTATATTAGAATATAATAAATTATATCAAGTAATTATATTTGTATAATATATTGTAAATTAAAAGAGTATTTCTAATGTTAAAAATTAATACTTTCGGACAAAAATAAAAAATAAATAGACGGTTAAGGAATAAAGTCAATAATAATAAATTTAACCTATAAAAAATTTAGGAGTATTTTTTATAGGCAAAATAACAAAAAAAAACCACGTGGTTTTACGAATTCGCTGGAAACACCTGCGGTTTTAAATTTTCAAAAAACCTACTTTTGTTTTCCAAAATGTTAAATTTGACTAACTAACATTAAATTTTATCAAATTTGACATTTATACCCTTATTTATATATATTTTTAATTTATTTATCTTCTGTTCTTTCTTCTTCTCTTCTCCCCAATTTTTTTCTTCCATCTTCTTTTCTTTCTCAAATTCTTTTTCACACAATTTTTTTCCTCAATTTTTCTCATTTTTTTTTCCAAATTTTTTTAGGCCGTAGCAGTTCCATCTGCTTCTTTATTTTCTTTTTCTTCCTCCAATTTTTTTTTTCTTCTTCTTTCTGAAGATGACCGGTAGAAGGAAAGAAGAGAAAAAAAAGAAAAAAAAAAGAAGAAAAGGAAAATAAGAAGAGGAGAAAGAACAGGCTGGACATAGATTTTTTTTTTCTTCAATTTTATTTTTTTTTCTATTTAATTTTCTTCAATTTTCTTTTTTCTTTATTTTTCTCCCCAATTCTTTCGTACACGATTACAACCAGCAGCAAGTTCTTTCTTTCTTCTTAGATTGATTCCAAATGTTGATGTCAAATTGAATTCTTAGATTTCTTGTTTGGTAAAAATAGAAGAAGAAATTGACGGTGAATAATAACTTACGCATTTTCATCTCCATCTCCATGTCCGGTCGATTACTTATGATAAATTTGGGATTTGTTTAAAATTTATATTGTGTTTAGCGAATTTAAAATTAAAAAAAAAATGAATTGAGATAAGATTCTAGAAGTATGCTGAAGAATAAGAAAGCATAGAAAAATAAGAAAGATGAAGAATAAGGAAGAAGAAGAACGAAGAAGAATAAGAACAAGGAAGAATAAGTCATTAGGATATTTTAATAATTTTATACATAAATATATCACTCTATAGACCAAAAATAACATTTCAGCTCATGATAGACAACCTCCGTTAAACCACATGTAGGTTTTTGGAGTTTTAGAACCACGGGATTTTTCAGCAACTTCGAAAAACCACAGAGATTTTTGTTATTTGCCTTTTTTTATATTACATAAAAAAAAAATCAAATTAAAATATTAAATAATTTATTATATTTTTTTTTACCATTTTTTTATTTTATTTCAAATTGTATTTTTTATTTTACAAAAATTAATTATATATTAATATTAAAATATCTTTAATTTTTATTTAAATTATAAAGATACTATACAATTATTCAAAAAATTTATACACTTTCACTAATTAATAGAATATTTTTAGTTTTTAATTTATTATAAAAATTCAAAAAAATATTTAAATTATAAATATATTATACAGTTACTCAACAATTTTATATATTTTTACTAATTAATAAAATATTCTTATTTTATAATTTATTATAAAAATCCAAAAATACTCTATATATTATTCAAATTTATTTTCACTATATTTTTATTATTATTTAAATTTATTAATTTTTTTTAAAATAAAAAATATCACCTTTTTTTTTCTATCCTAAAAAATATTTTTGCTTTTTTGCTTTTATCTATTTTATACTTTTGATCGAATATATATGCATTTTGATGACATATATTTTTACGACAAAAAGAGTAATATGTTTTTTATATTACATAAATTTTACCTACATCACACAAAACAAAACATTTTAAATTAAAATAGTAACAAATAAACTCATATATATAAACTTATTCGGATTAGAGCCCAATAGAAATGGGCCTATAATAAATCACCTTTTGGCCCAAAAAATGGAATATGATCATGGAAGCCTCTGTGATTGTGAACCTGCACCTGCCCTTGTCCGTGCGCGAGCGAGTATATTATTCGCAGGGGCTTTGCTTCGATTACATTTCTTCATAAACCCTTTACGAGTTCGTCCCACTTTCGATCGAATCGATCCTCGTGTGCGCACCATGACTCTGGGATCTGGAGGATCAGGCGTTGTCGGTAACGAACGACTCCTTTTCTATCTTTCTCTTTGCGTCATTCATGATTGCTCGCTTGTTTTTCATTTTCCTACCTTGGGAGTTTTTGTTGCCAGATTGAATTGATTTTGGTGTTAGATGTTTGCGGAAGAAGCTTGATTGAATGTAGTTCATCTGATTTTGGTGTGCGATGATTGAAAAGGGCTCCTTTTTGTTGAGTAATTTATTTTTTGGGGATTTAATTTTGTCGACAGTCTAATTAGGTTTACCCATAGGATGTCTCTGTTTTTCCAGCTGCTTGTTGAATTTTATAAATACAGGAAATTAGATTTTGTTTTTGTATCGAATGATTTAGGTCATCGAGAAATTTGAGGTAATTGTGATAAATTATCTTTTTGAGTTAGCTATGAACTTACTAGCTCGTGGTTTTGTTTCCATTGTTTGTAAGATTGAAAGATATATATGTACACACCATACAATATTTAGGTTTTGTTGAACTTGGTGTTTCGTTCTGTGGTTTGGCTTGAATAATCATTTGGATGTGATTTTTGATCTTTTACTGGAAATTGAGGTGGTTACATGGTAAAGAATTTGAAACAATCTCCCAAGTAAATAGAGCCTTTGATTCGAATATATCGTTTTCTTGGGCTCAATATACTGAATTGAAAAAAGAGATATTATTTTGATAATAGGGATACATAGTCCGTGAATGTATTTAAAAATTTATACCATTAGTTTATGTTATGTATATTTATTTGATAGCTATAGTTATGCAATTTATATATGCCAGATATTCAAGTTACTGTGTACTGGTAATGCACGAATATAATATTTCTGTCAATTTGGTAAGCTGAATATAGATGTGTTATATGTTGTTTGGTAGTTTAATTATGTTGTTCAATAATTAGAATTTGGTTAAATTATTGTTCATATGTTGTTTTATGTGATTGATTGTGTTTTCCATAGATGTGTAACATATTGCTTTTATAATATCAATATGTTCTTGTAGCATAACTTAATTTGAGTTCTGAATATTCATTTATTTCATATTGTAATTATGCAATATGCTGAATAAATGCATACAGGACACTGAGTTGTATATACTTATGTACATATGTTCTGATTGGTTTGTTTGAGTGATGTCTGGGTCGATTTTCCTGTAATTTCATAGATTTCAGTGGAAAGTGATTTGGAAAATCAGCTTAAGTGTTGTAAAATCCTGTTACCTTGTGTTACAGTTCCTCGGAATTTCAGATTGCTGGAGGAACTTGAGCGTGGAGAGAAGGGAATCGGGGATGGTACTGTGAGCTATGGAATGGAGGATGGAGATGATATACTGATGCGATCTTGGACTGGTACCATTATAGGCCCTCACAACGTAAGCTTCTTTTTTGCCCCATTTTGATATGAAGAAGTAATAATCGGCACAAGAATACTCTGTATCTCCAATGTCACTATGTTTCTACTCCCTCCGTGTCCCAAGTAAAGTGTCCTTGTTACTGTAGACACGGAAATTTAAGTAAAGTATAGTTAGTAAGTAATCAAAAAGTGTATCATTAAAAAAAATTAAAATAACTAAATAGTTTAATTAAAATTAAGAAAATTATAAATTATAAAATTTATAATGTGATTAAAGTGTATAATCATATTTTCAAAAACGGAAAGGACAAATTATGTGGGACGGACGGAAATAGAAAAAGTAGACATTTTATGCGGGACGGAAAGAGTAACGTTTGGGCAACAATGATTTGTTATGTTCATAGCCAAATCCATAATATAATGGAAGAAAAACTATCAATCTGTTTATGTGATCTTACATCCCATTTCGTATGCTTTATTGTGTTTGTAGGGTAAATTACATATGCATTACTTGTTTTTAAAATTCAATGTATAAAATATCGTATTTTATTAATTAAAATGGTTCATATAAGTCCTTTTATTTGTGCTCAAATTTCTGACAAATATGGACTTTGTGCATATATTTCACTAATTCGAAAGTGAATTATGCCATAAAATTTATACTAAACATTCAATACATTTGTCAGTGTTTGTAACTCCGCATACTCTGTTTCTTCCTTTCAGTCTGTACATGAAGGTCGCATATATCAGTTGAAGCTGTTTTGTGATAATAATTACCCGGAGAAGCCTCCCACTGTTCGATTCCATTCCCGGATTAACATGACCTGTGTAAACCATGAAACTGGATTGGTATGGATACGATCATCTCTCTCTCTCTCTACAAAATGTACTTGCCATTTGCCGTTGAACTGATTGTTCGATGAATCTTAAAAATCCAGGTGGAACAGAAGAAGTTTGGAATTCTGGGAAATTGGCAGCAAGAGTATACGCTGGAAACCATACTAACGCAGCTGAAGAAAGAAATGGCTGCTCCGCACAACCGGAAGCTGGTCCAGCCTCCGGAAGGAACCTATTTCTAATGTAAGATATAAAGGCCTTGTCGGCTCTGTCGGGTTTTATGGTTTACATAATTACGTTTAAAGTTGCACAATGGGTTTTGCCCCGAAAGCTCTGTTCTGTTTGAATCTTGGATTCTGGATTATTCTTCTCTGGTTTGTTTGTCTAATGACTGCTGTGGGAGTGTTGGATTGTCAAACTTAATGCCAAATGTCTAAAAAATTGTTGAGTTCACAAATTGCTGGTTTGTTTTGGTCGTACTTTATTTTAACTCACGCTCTTATCTAGGAGGTGCCGACGTCAGTTTACTACAATGTAAATTAGTAAGGGAGTATGAGAACATATTTTGGCCGGCAACTTGAACTTGATTGTGATTTTTGAGCTACTCGTGATGATCATGTCATTTGGCGTTGTTTAGAATTTAGATTATGTTTTACGCGCCGGGCCATTTGATGCTTACACTTTGAATTGGTCCTTGTCATTCTAGTGTGAGATTTCATGGAAATATCGTGTTGTTGGTAGTTAGGGATGTTGGTTTTAAACATCATGTTGTACAAACTTGTCCTAATGATTGCGGGAACTTATTTTTGACATGTTTTTATTTGCGATTATGATCGGTTATGTAGTTGTTTCACATGGATCTTGTTGTGCCTTGTGATCTTTTGGTAAGATTGTAAAATGGCTTATTACATTACTAGGCTTTGGTTTCATTTGGTGAGATTGAACGTGTTTTTGTAGTTTCTCGACTCTTTTTGGTTACGGGGATGATTAGTCTTAATCAGCACATAAAATATAGTTAGATAGGATATTATTTGAATTAATATAATATGTGTTGAATAGATTGTTAGTATGTATTCTTAAACATATCTTGTGTGTTTTAGATCAATTATAATAAATATTCCCTCCGTCCCTTAACAATCTATCAATTTTTCTATTTTTGTATAATAAAGTATCAATTTTTTTTTAGTAACTGTACTATCTATTTAACATTACAAATATCTTCTCAATTTACAATATATTACATTTAGTCTTTTTACTTCTACTACATTCCAATATAATAGTGCAAAAAGTAAATGAATATATAGATACGAGACGGAGGAAGTATGTGATAGTGGGAACTACTGTGATAGTGGGAACTACTGTGTTGTATTTGTTTTATGTTAATATATATTGTGTTGTCGGTTTATATTTGTTGCAATTAACTTGCAATAATTTTGTATTATTGGGGATTGATTTCTAACATATTTCGACTACAAAGGTATTTAATTTGAGATTCATATCTATTTGTTATAATGAATGACATATGAGATGCTTGTGATATATATATATACGGGGGTTGGGGAGGGGGGGGTGTCAATTGCTCCATGGTCCTTCATCTTCACATGTATCTATTTAAATTTTATATTCTTCATTATATAATTTTTTTTTATAGTTAGTTAAAGAAATATTTATTTTAATCTAAATTATTATACTTACCTTTTTATTATTTAGAATGTGTATATAATAATATTAAACACCAAAATGTAATGGATATTAGTGTCTTTAAGGCATCATGGGCCTCAAGACAACTCCTAAGATTGGGACGTGTGTATATATATATATATATATATAACTAAATGAATTTTATAGAAAATAAAATGATTTATTATTATTTTGTATATTAGAAATGTAGAAAAATAAAATCACATGTCACGTGAAATTTGAACTTGGCATTTATATCTCTTTCCCTCCAATTTTGTACCGTAGTAAATGCGACCAGCGACATGCTTATATATTTAATTATATTTTTATTTTAGCCTTTATATATATATATAGTATTTTTTTAAAGTTTTGGTAGTATTTGTTAATAATAAATTTTTGTTCTAAATATTATTAAATATATAATTTTTTATTATTAAAAAAAATTAATTTTGTCAGCTCTTATTACTTTTGTTTTTAATTTTTATAGTATTTACGTTGTTTCATAATATTTCTCTAAAGAAATATTGAATGAAATATAGTTTATTGTTAATATATTTATTTATTAACTTACTAAATATGATGATAAAATTAACATAAAAAATATATATATTCATATTTTTATTCAAATTTACAAATATATTATTATTTTATTTTGTAATATATTAATTAAATTTTAAAAGGACATCTTAGTCAATATATTTTTGCACATGTAAATTAGTACTAATATGTAATAAAACGGATAAATATAAAATAAATGCAGATAGTACGAAGTAGACACTACAAAAGTATTCATCTGATATACTCTCTCCGTCCCATATAATATAAGTGTATTATTGTAGATACGAGAATTTAAGAATTTTAGTAAAATATAATTAGTAAGTAATTAAAAAATGTATTAGTAAAAATAATTATTATTTAGTAAAAATAATTATAGATTAAGATTAAAATAAGTAAATAGTTTAATTAAAATTAAAAAAATTATAAAATTTAAAATTTAAAATGCATGATAAATACCGCCAAAGCCTAGTACTGCAGAGAAAATTAAATGAAGTACTCCAAATACAAAGTATGAAAAGATATCTATAACTTCCCTCCTATATTTTCGAAAATAGAAAGGACAAGTTATGTGGGACGAACGAAAATAGAAAAAGGGACAAATTATGTCGGATGGAGGGAGTATATACTTCTTCTCACCGAGCTATATGTAATTAATTTGTCATTTTTGTGTTCAACTCAATATATATATATATATATAGTAAAAATATTCATTAATTTAAATAAAAAATACTTTTACATTTGACACAATATTACAACAATATCGTTAAAAATTACTACATTCGTCCGGTTATAAGGGTCTTATTTATTTTTTGTGTGTTGATATTTGAATATTAATTATTATATCAAAATATAGTATAAATTAAGAAAAAATTGCAAAAATACTTCAATTAATATCTTATAATATTAATAGAATAACATTTG
The DNA here is from genome assembly GCF_009805555.1 of Andrographis paniculata. Taxonomy (NCBI): domain Eukaryota; kingdom Viridiplantae; phylum Streptophyta; class Magnoliopsida; order Lamiales; family Acanthaceae; genus Andrographis; species Andrographis paniculata. The sequence continues at coordinate 1,322,550 of NW_026137605.1, forward strand.
TACAAAAAAAAAAATACAATATAAGAAGATTTTTAATATTAAATACAATGACGAAAAAAAAAAAAACAAAAAAAACGTATAACTAATACCTGTGAAAAAATTGCTTGTAATAAATAATAATTTCCAACGGCCATTTTATTGGTTGCATTAATTCACTCACCCGATAAGATTTGCATTTATTTATTTTCACATTAATCAATTCATGAGTCTTTATGAGGTACGTGTGTGAATATTTTAATTTTAATTTTAATTTTTCTTTTCTCATTTAAAGCTATATAATAAATGAATAAACAGTGTACACCTAATGAATGAATGCTATAATTAATTAATTACTAATTTCAAACCCCTTCCCATTAGTGTTCGTAATTAATGCTGCATTCAATCAAGGATAGCAATGGTAAATTTATTTCCTTAAAAAGTAATTGACTAATAATTATGGATAAATATTACTCCCTCGTCCTAAAGATCTTGCAACATTTCATTTTTTGGTATGATATTTTCTTTTTGGTATGTCTCAAACATCGTCAAACATTTCCAAAATAGAAAATAATTAATTATACTTAATCTCTACCCCATACTTTATCCTCTTACATCATTCAAATAAAAAAATAAAATATATATTTCTCTTTATCACATCACTTAATTTCTAAATTATTTTTGGGACAGAGGGAGTATATAATGTGGAACAAATATTCCCTTTTATTATTATTATTATTATTATTATTATTATGAAAATGTGTTTTAAATCTGATGTAAATTCACATCCAAAAATAATAATATTTCCAATTTTCCCATTCAGCAACGACTAACTAATTATTTACCATCTTTTATACCATCACTATTTAGGAAAATACCATAATTATTACAAAAATATACATATCAGTCTTTACTAAAAAAATCAATCAAATTAGATAAATATATCGCTGTTACCTTCTTTTCTCACAAATAAATACTTCATCCGTCGTTCAAATTTATGTTCATTTTCATTTTTGGGTTGTCATCGAAAAATATTCTCGTTTTTTTTAAGTAAATAATTATTACACTTTTGTATTTTTTTTACTATAAAAGGAAAAAATAACAATTATTACTCACTTTCATTAAAACTCGTACTCGATCAAGTTAGCACACATTTGCATAACAGAGGGAGTATAACTTTTTGAATTTTAAACAGATTTAGTATACTAAAAATAATACTACTACTAATTAAGGGTGTATTTTTAATTTGTTTGGTTGGTACTTTAAAAAAAGAAATTGTACAACTTAATCAAATTTATATAAAAACATATAATTTTATTTTACAGAATAAAAATTAAAACTAAAATAAAAAATCACCAAAAGAGCAACTAGAGTTTTTTTTTTTTTTTTTTTTAAATTCAATTTTCATCTCATTTATTTTCCCAAATATTAGAAAATGATTCTACTTATAATTTCTTATTTATATCATTTTTACATAAATAAATATATATATTCAATTTTTTTTAATATATAAAAATGATTTATATCAATTTCATATATATATATATATATTTGTACCACATATCATTGTATTATTAATTTTTCTTTTTTATCAAAATATATGAAATATTAACAACAAAGTGTATCATGCATATTCAAAACAATAAAATTAAATTTCCAATCAAAATATTAAAAAATAAAATCAAGTAATAAAAAATACCAAAATAATAGGCTCTCGATATTCTAGGAAGTTTGGAGTTTTCAGAATTTTGAATTTTTTTTAAAAACTAATACTCCTTCAGTATATATTCTATATTTGATCATTTTTGTTTATCTATACATTCATTATTTTGAAAAAAAAATAAATTTAAAAATACTTAGTATTATAAATATTTTCAAAGTTTTACCCGTTCACACTATATCTTTTAGTAAATATCATTATATTAAATTTAAAGATAAAAGGTAAATACATAAAAAAAATGCCACAAAATATTATTTAACTATTATTATTATTCTTTAATTTCTGTGAAAAAAAAATATACATGTATATCCCTAAAAAAAAAAAATACATATATATCCCTTGAGCGGATAATAAGAATAATAAAAAAAATATTTTTAATAAATTTATTGATAATATATATATTTATTTATTTATATATATATAAATGAGAGACCCTATTCATCCTATGTTCTAAGTTCTAACACCAAAACCACTCTGTCTGAGCTTTTATTACTTCGATCCATCGATATAAAAAAAAAAATAAAAAAAAATGATTTTCAGAGCACATTAAATATTTACAGCCAAAATTTCAAACTCCCAATCGCTAGTAGATCTCCAATCCTCTCCATATGAAATTCTCCTTCTTCTCCAAATCCACAGACACCGCCGCCGCCGCCGCCTCGCCGTGGCCGTGGCCGGCGTGCGCTACGAATCCCAAAACCCAGTCTTTCCGCGCCACCGCCGCCGCCGCCGCCGATAACGGCATCTTCAAAACCATCAATTCCGCCTACGTCGACGACGACGACGAAGCTCTCACCGAACTCTCCGCCGCCGCCGACGACGATTCCGGCGCCGCCGTCGAGTTCGCCGTCGTCGGAGCATTACGTTCAGACCGCCTCATCTTCCACCCCGGCGAGTCGAGCTCCATTCTCGACGAAGCAAAACCCGCCGGCGCCGCCGTTTCGATCCTCGCCGTGGAATCCTGCGATCCGTACTCCGATTTCAGAGCTTCCATGGAGGAAATGGTGGAGGCGCACGGATTGAAGGATTGGGACTGCCTGGAGGACCTCCTCGCCTGCTACCTCCGATTCAACTCCAAAAGCAACCATGGATACATCGTCGGAGCTTTCGTCGACCTCCTGCTCCGCCACGCCGTCGCGGCGGCGGCGGCGTCCGCCATTGATGAAAACTGCTCGTCTTCCTCCACCACCACCACGACGGCGAATTCCTTCACTTCTCCACTCTCCTTTTCGTCTTCCTCCACCTACTCCTCCGCCAGCCCCCATTTATCCTCGCCGGAAAACGAAGCTCCGATCACCACCGCCGCCGGTAAAGAAGACTCCCTCCCGTCCCCTTCATCGTCGTCGTCTTCTTCAGGTACTTAATTAAATTACATTTACAAAATCCCCAATTAGAAACCCTAATTACATTAGCAAAACATTAAACCCTAATTAGTTCCTCTTTTTTAATACAAGAATGTAATTCGACCTCCAATCACCATTATTACAAATCAAATTCATTTTAATTATGATCGTAGCATTCATTTTTGTGTAGAAACTAAGCACAGACGCCATTAAAGAAAAGCTTGAAAATCAAAATACATATACATATTGTCCAGCAAATTCAGGCCATAAATTTCTGCACAAATAATTAATGAATTAATTCAAAAGTGGAGCAAACAACATTAAAGTCAGATCGCAGATGTAATAAAAACTGTAAGTACTACAACAATTTGTGAAGTGGTCCTCCTCTCTGCACCAAACTTTAAATCTGCAAATACACGAAACCTGCAGCACCAAATTAAAATTATACATATAAACAGACACAATTTAATTAACACATATTCAAAAATAATATATATATATATATATAAATAAGTTTGTCTTTTTATTACAACCCAAACTAATTATTTAATTAATGAATTGATTTTCACCTGAATATATGGAAATAGTAGTACAGCGTCAGCATGAATTTTGATTATTTTTCTGTATGTATATATGTATGTGTATATATATATATGTCGTGGTTTTCCCTGAGCAGATAAAACAGAAAGAGGGTATTGTAGGACATGATTTACATATATATATATATATATGCATGGATTATGTATGTATGTATGTATAGATGGCTTTGTACGAAGATGGTTGATGCTGATTTGATCCAATCAACATATATGTATAAAGAAAATAGTACTATCTCCGTTCCGGATATTTTGTCCACTTTAGTGTAGACACAAGAATTTAGTAGGGGTATAATTAATAAATAATTAAAAATATATTAGTGAAAATAATTATCGTATAATAAAAATGATTAGAGATTAAGATAACTTATTAGTATAATTAAAATAAAAAAAATTATAAATTAAATTTTTTTAAAATAAGATTAAAATGTATAATTTTTTTCCAAAAAAAAAAAATTATAAATTAAATTTTTTTAAAATAAGATTAAAATGTATAATTTTTTTTCCAAAAAAAAAAAAGTGACAAAATAAGTGGGACGAACGAAAATAGGAAGATGGACATGAGAAATGGGATGGAGGGAATATATTTTAATATAATATATAACACATATTTTTGATAGCATATTATATAATACAATATAACATAATATATCTGATTTCAGAACTATAAGTGGAATATATAACTTATACAACAAATGATAATACAATATATAACATAACATATTTTATAATTACATATAACACGATATACTCCCTCCGTCCCATTGAAAGGTTACCATTTTTATTTTCGTCCGTCCCAAAACAAAGTTACAATTTCCTAATTTAGTAATTGTACTACCTATCTAACATAATAAATACCATTTCAACTTACAATATATCACACAAATGTCATTACTTTTATATTATACCATACTAATAGGGGTATTTTTGTCTTTTTACTACAATTCAATATAATACTAATATTTAAAAATCTACGCGCAAAAAACAAATGTCATCCTTCCAATTGGACGGAGGGAGTATTATAATTTCAGCACAATAAGCATATTATAATGACACAACATATGTTATCCGTTTTCTGATCGATTGTTAATTATTTTATGTTAGTGTGCTAACTTGATCAAATCAACATAGTACTGACTTGGCCGAATCAGCAATCTAATATATATATATATACTCCATCCGTCCCATTGAAAGGTTATCATTTTTCATTTTCGTTCGTCCCAAAACAAGGTTACCATTTTTTAATTTAGTAATTGTATTACTTACCTAATATAATAAATACCCTTTCAACTTACAATATATTACACAAATGTCATTACGTTTATATTATACTATACTAATAAGGGTATTTTTATTTTTTTTATTATAATCCACTATAATACTAATATTAAAAATTTACGTCTAAAAAGCAAACGCGAGGGATCATATGATATGTATGTACAGTGGATTAATTAAATTGCATTGTAATGGAAAAGCAGTGGAAGAATTGTAGGGCAGTGTCTTATCCGATTGGCTGGCTAAAACGATACGAGGGTCATTATCTGTCTGAGAAATATGGAAACCAACAAAAGAGGGCAAATTATGGTCACGAGGAGAAGAATATGTAACATATATATTATGTATTTAATTTAAATATATATATATATATTCAATTAAATCTATATCTATTTATTTATTTATTTATGTGGTCCTAATTTGTGTCATACTTATTACATTCGAAATTGTTACTAATTAATATGCTTTGGCTTTGAATCATGTGCTAGCTAGATAGCTAGATTCAAAGTTGAATCATATATAAATATCAATCTTGGTGTTACTAAATTAATTAAGGTCATATTTTTAGATATATTTTAGAGTTTTGAAGAGGTCTAGAAATGATTAAAAAAATAATAATAATAAAAATAAATAGTGTTTGATAATGTAAATAAATGTTGGATATGATATTTTTATATAGAAAATCATTGTGAATTTGTTGTATTATTTGTACATTTTAAGCTTTTGTAATTAAAGTCATATTTTTTTAGTGTATATATATTTTTAAAAAATGATTAGGTATTCACAGTTTATTATAAAAATATGTTATTTTGTTGATAAATAATATTATCTCATTCTGGCTCTAAACGTTTTATTTACTTTTTGCGTATTGATATTTGAATATTAATTATTATATTAAAACGTAGTAAAAATTAAGAAAAAATTGCAAAAATACTTCTATTAGTGTCTTATAATACTAATTAAAATGACATTGTACAAAAAAAAATTATACAATTATAAAAATATTTTTAATGTTAAATATAATGACACAAAAGGTAAATAAGACCTTAGAGGCGTACAGAAGAAAAAGTACTGTAAAAATAATTATATATATAAATGTTCTCCAAATAATTGCTCTAGCGTCTTGTGCAATATATTCAATGATTATTAGCATACAAGAGCAATAATTTAATTTTGTTTGCTCTTATATATATACATTATATTAATTAAATATATGATTAAATGTATGTTTTACGAAGCAAATAAAAGAATGATTAAAAGGTTTGGTATTTTATAACTTTTTTTTTTAATTATTATTTTTACTATTTATTTTCCATGCAAACCCAATAGAAATATTCTACACATATGTTTGGTTTAAATTTGTATAATCGTAGTTTGAGTGGTTTAAGTTTATTTAATAGTAATTTGATTTGAAATTTTGTCAAAGAAAAAAATATATTTTTATGGGAAGAAAAATGAAAACCAAACATAAAATTTATTTTATTTGACAAAACATTACATCATAGTATTGTTTAAATATAATATACATGTGTGTGTTAAATAATATAAAAAGAAGATTTGTTGGACATTTTATATTGGATGGGCATATTACTCTCTCCGTCCCAGATACTATGTTCACGTTGCCGTTTTTATCCGTCCAACATACCATGTCACTTTCCTTTTTTGGAAAATAATTACACACTTTAATCTCATTTTAAATTTTTAAATTTTATTTTTTTAAATTTTAATTAAACTAATTAGTTATCTTAATCTTAATTTATAATTATTTATATTATAGGATAATTATTTTCAGTAATACATTCTTAATTATCTACTAATTACACCTCTTATAAAATACAGTGTCTACAGTGTAGCAGACACGGTATCTGAGAGGAGGGAGTATTTAAGATATATATTACTCCCTCCGTCCACAAAAAAAGTATACAATTACTTTTGGCGCGGTATTTAAGAAATAATAGTATTTTAATTATAGTGGGTAGTTAAAAGTAGTGTAATGATATTTTTGCCCTTGCTTTTTGGTGTAAAAGTAATGATGTGATGTAAAGTAGGGGTATTTGTGGAAAAAAGTAAGGTATTTAATGAAATGTTTACTTTGTAATTGGACGTCCCAAAAATAGAAACATGTATAATTTTTAACTGGACAGAGGGAGTATTATATAAATAATATCACAGCCATAGTATTTCAAAATAGTGTTTCTGGTTAATTTGAACCTTGAAGATTGCATGAAAAATAAAACAAAATTAAATTAAATTTAAAGTAAATTGATGTAATAATAATAATAATAATGATAATAATAATAATGGAGTATAATTATTGGTGGGCTTATACTAATTTGTCAGGCCCAAAAAACGAGGAAAGGCCCAATTTCCAAGGCCCAAGAGCTATTAGGTGTGTAATAATCCGAAAATAGGATACATGGGAGCATGAAATGCGCCGCTGTCGGTTGTTAATTAATTTATTAATTAATTAACTCTGACACTAACTACTAATTATTTTAAATAATAATAATAATAATAATAATAATAAAATTAGTATTGTCCCACATCGAATTTAGCACTCGAGATTCTTATCTGAGCGATGAACCATCTAAAATGCTTCTTTGCGTAATTATTTATTTAAATTATTTAATTAATAATTTCTACGAATAAATAAAAAATCATTTCGAAGAAAAACAAGTCCTAATCGAGTCATGAGTCATTAATGAACGACATCATCATTCCCAAGAAAAAAATAATTGTAATTAATTTCGAGAGCAGATACAATCAAATTGGCTTCAATAATTGACCAAAGATTTGATACTGAAATTTAAAAAAATAAAAAATAAAAAAATTTAAATATACTTAAGAGTGTAGGATTTAGATTTAAATTTGAGTTTTTTTTATTATTTAATTAGTATATTAATATGATATTTTGTAAAATAAAATGATATATTTTTCTCAAAAATTATATAGACTGAATAGTACTCCCTCCATCCCTCAGCAATTTATCAATTTTTTTTTTCATTTTGGTCCTAAGATTATAAATACCCTTCCAATTTACAATATATTACATAAATCTCATTACATTTATATCATACAATACTAATATGATTAATTTAGTATTTTTATCTTTATTTCTAATTTATCTCCCAATATAATACTAATATTTCGTAAACTCCGTGCAAAAAATAAAAGAATATATAAATATGAGACCAGTGAAGTATAGTTTTTGAGTTTAAGATACAAAACAACATATTTTTTTTATTATTTTATAACGTAAGAATCCACGACCGTTATTACTCGAGTGCGCTTGAATACAAATTCTTATTGATATGTTGAGTTGTGTTATAAATATGAAAATTTTGAATAAAAAATAATGTTGAATTTGATATAAAAAATAAATAATTGAGATGGGGAAGGAGTGGTTGTTTTGTGTTTTGATTGAAAAGAATTTTTTTTATATAACATATAAAAAATTGTATAAGTAATATAAAAATAATAAATATGTATATAATATTAATTTTTTTAAAAAAAACTGTGTTAAAATCTTTTGGATAAAAAAACAAAACCGCAATATTTTATAGAAAACATTTTTAATAAATAACATGAAAATAAATTGAAAGACAAAAGTATAGAAACTATGATGTAATTTAGCAAATAAGTATATTGTACAATATTAATATAATTTAAATTGTTCAACAAATAAATGCCTAAAATAATACTGCCTCTGTCCCACCTCATTTATTCTTATTTTCTATTTTCACTTATTTCATATTATTTATTTATTTATTTGAAAATATGAGTATACACCGTAAGACTTTACATAATGAAGAGGCTTTTAAAAGTAAATAAAATTGGAAAAGAAAAAATCAAATTAAAGCGTAGTCCTATTGTATTTCGTTTAGTAATTTTTCTCTATGGGCCTTAAAATAAACAATAATGAGTCGCAATTTGGCCAGATTAAATATACAGGATTTTTAAAAATTGAGAATATGGCCTTTTTTTTTTAAATATTATTATTAAGGCCCAATATAATCAAAATTCATCGATTTTGATTTCAATATAAAAATCTTATTAATTTTGGTTATAATATAACTAAAACTCATCATTTTTTGTCTCGATATAAATTTTTTATTAATTTTAGTCCAAATATAACAAAAACTCATCATTTTTTGTTATAATATAATCAAACATTATCTTTTTTGGTTTCATCGTCGACAAACCGACGGAAAATGCTGACGTGAAAATAAATCAAACCTTATATTGGGATAAAAAATGATGAATTTTAGTTATATTGGGACTAAAATTGATAAAAAGTTTATATTGGGACAAAAAATGATGAGTTTTGGTTATATTGAAACTAAAATTGATAAAATTTTTATATTTGGACAAAAATTGATAAATTTTAGTTATACTGAGACAAAAAATGATTTTTTTTCGTTAGAGTGTATCGTGGCCGTCCAATTGCACCACTTCGAAATCAACGGTGATAAATCATAGAGGTGTATGTGTTTTAAATTACTTATAGCACATATATCCTATTATATTTCTATATCATATTTATTTATTATTTTTTTAAAAAGAATTTTATGCAAAATATAAAGAGTAAAATGTAGACATTCTAAAATGACACATACAATATGAACAATTTTTTGTCTTTTATAATAATAATAATAATAATAATAATAATTAGGGACAAATTCTAAAGTGGATTTTGACAGCATATATCATTATTCTCAACATAATGATTAATATTCGGTTTAGGAAATTAAAACGACCCAAGAAAATTTGAGATTTAATAATAGAGTCAAATCTTATAATTATCATTTTTTTATATATATAATAATAATAATTGACGAAACATTTGGCAAAAATTAAAGGGTGACTTGGCATAATTGTATTTTAATATAAATATATAAGATAAATTTTATTGTACGTATAAAATGAATTATATAATAAAAATTATAGAAAATATGTTATGTATTAATTTGTTTATTTCAAAATAATATATGTACTGGAAATATAATTCAACAAAAATTAAAGGGGCCCCGGTGTGGTGGTGTTGGAAGAATGTTACAAGTTGCAGACACTTTTGCGAACTTTAAACCTGCATCACATCTATTTGCATTTCTGTCTCCAGATATTTTATTTTATTCTATTTCCTACCCTCAACTATAGCTGGTCTTTCCACCTGTTTTTGGACATTTTAATTATTCTTAATATAATAACTTTCAAAAAATATATATATATATATTGAACTTGATATAAAAAATAAATAATTGAACTTCACAAAGCTAGAGCATTTATATATTTATCTATATATATATATATATTATTGTTGAAAAAATATGGCTTAATTAAAAAAAAAAAAATTGATCCAAACCACAGGCAAGCACACCTATATATTGTCAGTTTTGTTATATCATTTTGTATGGTCAAATTTTAACAATGTAAGATGTAATAGTTGAATTTTTGTCTAATAATTATATAGAGATCATCTGAAAGTTATAGGACCAAAAACATAACAAACTAAAATAACAAAACAAGATTAATAATTAAACACACTATATATAAATTCATTTAGCATAACTTTAGGGTTTGTAGGGTTTGTTCATTTAATATATACATACATATATTTTTAAAAAATATTATATTCAATACCTATATATATATATATATAGATTGTATTCAAAATACCGCATCAAAACTGCATTTTAATTTTACAAAAAAAAAGGGAGTAAGTAAACTTGAAATCAATAGTAGAAGGTGGTTTGTTTGAATGTGTGTGTGTGCATGTTGTGTACTTAACATTCATATTATAATTTTAATATGATTATTAAATAATTCCTTAAAAATAAGCAAACCTTGAACCATGAAAAATATGGATAATCAAACATTGCTTATTATTATTGAAATAAACTTAGTTTATTTTACTAGCTAATTATATATAGCTTTTAAAACATATACAAACAAGGATTTGTTTATTATATTTAAGGAAGGGATTAATTAATCTTATATATATATATATATCTTAAGGTCAATATATTCTTGTTTCACCTTTTTTTAAATCATATAAAATATCAGCAACGGAGCAACCATATCGAATGCATCAATTCTCATAAGGCATAATAAAAAAGCAAGAATAGAGAAAGAACAACAAGATTGATGTGGGGTGGGGTGGGGTGGGGTGTGGTTGGATTGGTGTTTGATGACAAGATCTGACAAAGAGAAGATCGATCAAGAGATTAAAGAAAGGGAGATTACAAGCCTCAAATCTTGATGCCCTAAATCAAAACATTGGCTATCATTGAGACAAGCCCAATTCAACCATCTTGGATTAAAGGTAATGAATAATTATATTGGGGGGTGGGGTGGGGTGGGGGTGGTCCTTCATCTTATCAAGAATCTCTCATTATGTCCAAAGTTTGGGTAACAAGATGAGCCTCCATATTAATCTAATGTCAAAGTGATTAGAACTGTCATTTCAATAAAGTCCCAATATGAAGCCAATATTTTTGCCCAAGTCTAAATATATATATAGAAAGTGGTCACACATTTCATAAAGGAATTATTATAGTGGTTTTGGGTTAGAAATATTTTTTGATATAAAGTAAATTTAAAATTGGAAATACATATTAAATATATTCTATCAACTAAAAAATATTTGTTGAATACCAAATCTTAATTTTAATAACAATTTAACATAAATTGTATTATGCAAAAATAAAATTGAAAATACATATGAATAGCCCCTTCTCTCTCTTCTCTCTTTTGATCACAAACACACAAATGGTTTGCATTAAGTGGTACATCTTTTGTTGAATGAGCAACAAAAGTTTAAAGACAATAACTAATAATGTTAGTTGAAAGGTAGTGGCCATCAATTTATCTAAATTTTTTTTCTTGCTTTGATTACTTTTGGACATTATTTTGTAGAACTATCTAGAATAATACTAAATTAATCCAAGTAAATTACTATAACTATGAAGTAAATTAGGATTTAGAACCCTAACCTTTGGATAAATTAATCCCACAAGTTACTACCTAAAAAATCTTGTAAGTTACCATACCCTTATAGATAATAGCGACAATCAAAGTCTAGTCGAACCCTTAAAAACTTATGTTTTTACTTGGTGATTTTTAATTGGATTTTTTTTATATAAAAAAATATATATTTGGTTGAAGATGTTTCATTAAAAATAATAATAATAATAATTATGTATTTTTATTTAAAAAAAAAATAGTAAAGATTGCATATAAATCAACCAGAAAAAATAAAAATAAAAATCAAAGGATATAAACAAAGTCTTAAGAAATTCAAAGTGTGTTTATTTACTAACACATTAATTTTATCTATGTAAGAAATTGAACGATAAGCACATCATCGATAAAACAAAACTCTACAATAGCAATTATAACTATATATTTCAGTTGAGTTTTGTCGAATCGAATCGCCTTAATTAAAATACACATGCAAACAACAATGGACACAAAGAGAAACATGAAGATCCTAGATTTGTCCTAAATGGTGTTTGATGAGATATATATGATATATATATATATATATGTATATATGCTTACAGCAAAGCTGTTGGAGAGAATATAATCAATTTTTTGGTCACTACTACAAAGAAAGATATATAGATGTGTAGAAAGAGGACCCATTATTGTTTGTCCTAAAGAGGACCCAAGTACTTGGATCATGATTCTATATATATAATTAAATTATCAGAAATTAAATTAAAAAGTCATGGATTTGATTTTCTTGTTAATCAAGTACTATTTCAGACAGATGTTACACACAAGAAGTTGTAGTAAAGAGGGATGGGGTTGGTTTATCTGTTGGCAACAAAAGATGTCTCCCACTCTCAACTCATCTTCACATGGACATGTTTTTATTTCTTAAATCTTTTATGTATATCTTTGTAAAATAAATAAAATAAAATAATTGACAAATAAACTTCGAGTTGAATTATTATTTCAGTGTCTTGCAATGTTGGGAGATTTGGTTTAGGGTTCTTGCCCCTTGTTGTTGCCCGGCGCAAGAAACCCTACGCCATTGTCTTTTTCTTTGTTTGGCGCCGTTTTGCTAATATTCGGGCACTTTTCGAACTCTTCCAAAATGATTCTTGTAAGGGATTAGTGGATCAAATAATTAATTTTGTTTACTAATTTGAAAGAGGAATATATATAAATGTAATATTAGGGTTTGTAGTAAGTCAGCTTCATTGACCGCGCAAAGTTGAAAGGTATGCTATCTTTATATGGCCGATCGAAAGGGGTATTGATGAGGGCTTCAAAAGAGATTGAAGAATTAAAATATTTTATTGCAACACAAGTTTGGTGTGTTTATTTTGGGGTTGTGTTTTCGTTTTGAATTTGTGTAATAGTAATTTGAAATGATATTTTGTGCGAAAATTAAAATATTTTTATTAGAAACTATGATGTCAGCAAATTTATATTGAGAATTATAAAATTTATCCAATTTTTTTCCTCAAAAATATCAAATAAAAAACGTACTTTTTATTTTTTATATTATACTAAAAATCAATTTTACATTCAAAATATCACATAACATCTATTTATATCACATCATATAACTATTCAAATTCAAAATTTTTACTATTCAAATCTCAACTCAAAATCCAAACCCTCAAACAAACACACCCTAAGGTCTATATATATATATATATATATATTAGAGAGAAGGATAAATTGTTTGGAATGTTTTGATGACTTTTATATCTAAGAATACATGAATAATTAGAAGCAATTTTAAAGTATAAAAATAACATAAGACACCAAAAGAATTCATACGTGTAGATACATATATATGTAGAAGCCTTGAAAAACCTAACCCACAAATATAGGGTTTGTTTAGATATGTTAGAGTGTGTTTTTGAGAGTTTTATGAATAATAAATATAATAAATAGAAAATATGTATTTAATTTATGTAACATGAATTGGTATGCAATGTCATATTTTGAATGAAAAATATGTATTGATTGAAATTTTTTTAATGAAAAAGTAACTATTGTAGATAAATTGTCCGATGACAAGTTTGAAACATAAGTAAATAAATCCATAATATTCAAGAAACAGTATTATATGATTACACTGATGATTATAAGACTTGTCTTTACTTTAAACAAGACTGATACTAGGTATAATTTATATCCCAAAGTTAGAAGTAGCGTATAAATAAAAATAAGAGTCAAATAAATTTTCAATAAACTTTGAAACTCGAGGTTCTATTATTATTTTTTAGAATATAAAATTGAAATTCTCTATTTCAATCGTAAGAATACGTATATATTTATAGTATATACAAATCGTTTAGATAAGGTAAGAACCTTACGAATGTCTTAAATTAGATAACTACCATAAATATTATATATTGCTTCTATATATATTTTAACACCCCTCCTCAAACTCAAGATATGATCGAACAAACTTGAGTTTGTCAGAAGTGACCGAAAAAGATATAGCTGAAATCTTCCACGTATGAATTTTCAATTCACCAAGATTGACTGAAAGTGGTGTAGCCGTCCACTGGATCAAAGTTAGAAGTAGAATTCTTAACACCGTTACAATTGGAAACAGGACTCGCTCGCTTTATAGAGCTAGAATCGGAAACAGGACTTGCTCGCTCACAACATAGTTAGAGTCGGAAATATGACTCGCTCGTTCATAACAGAGCTATAGTCGGAAACATGACTCGCTCGTTCACAACAGAGCTAGAGTCGAAAACAGAACTCTCGACGGCATTAAAGTTGAAAGTAAAACTCTGTCAATGAAAATCGAAGTAATAGAGACGGAGACGGCATAAAAATGATAGTATGATCGTGGATAAAAGCAAATACATCAATAAAATATAAATATATATACGGAATATAACGGGTCATAAAGATACCTGAAGAGAATTTGGCTCTGATACCATGCTAGAATATGAAATTGAAATTCTCTATTTCAATTATAAGAATACGTACATATTTATAGTGATATACAAATCGTCTAAATAACGCAAGAATCCTATGAATCTCTTAAATTAGACAACTATCATAAATATAATATATTACTTCTAAATATATTTTAATATTATTATATAATTTTTTTGTATATTTTCCATTTTAGTTGTACTCTTTGATGATTATATACATTTATGTATATATTATAATTGGACAATTACTATACAAATTTCCTTGTATTTTGGGTTTTGTGTGTGTGTGAGACAGAGAGCATATGTTTTAGCTTGGTTATAGGATATAGGCAAAATTACTTATAATTTACGTGTATTTAAAAATTCATTATTTTTTTCATGTGATATAAAAATTGTATAAGATTTTTATTGTATTTTAGGAAGCATTGAACATAATTTTTTTAAAAAAAATTTAGGTGAAATTCTTTTTGTGTTTTTAAAAATATTACATAAAAACCACTAAAAGAATATTCTATGCAATATTTTTTAAAATACGAAAAAAATTTATGTAATTTTTTAAATCATTATAGATAATGATACAAATTTTTCAAATCATATATGGATTATAAGCAATTTCGCATCTATATATATTGGTTTTTTTTTTTTTAAAAAAAATATATTTAATACATATTTTTGTTGAGAATATTATCTTCAAAATTTAATTTTCATTGAAAAAAAAAAAAAAATTCAAATCCAAAACACCAGAAACTCAAAAAACAAACACAACTTACAATACAGCCCTCTATTTAAAAATATACAAACTCCATTTACTTTGCTATTTATTTTTTTTGGATTTATTATATCCATTTGTCAATATTTCTTTGAAAAAGACATTATTATTTTCTTTAATAAAATATCACATTCAACTCACTATTTGAACAAAAATAAAAATTAAATACAAAAAAAAAATAAATAAATAAATTGACCAAGTGAACATATATATATGAAAATTTTCACATATTAATGATATTTTATAATTAATAAAATACTAGAGATTAATAAGCAAAGACTAATATTTTTCTTATAATATTTTCCAAATGATAAATTCTTGTTACATGTGAAACAAATTTATTTATCTAAACTAACAAATATTAGTGACCATAATTATTGATTAAATACATAATTAGGGTCGTCTATATAGGTACGGTGTATTTATATGCGGGGTTTTGGTTTTGAATAATAAAATTATGAATTGAAATAATTATTTGATTTGATATTTTGAATGTAAATATTAAATTTTAATGTAATATAATAATAAAAAATAAGTGTTTAGTTTGGTTTGGTTTTTAATTTTATATTTTTTGAGGAAAAAGTTTTAGAATAGTAAAAATAAAAGCAAAATGCAAAATCCCACAAGTAAATATTTTTTTTCCCTCTCTCATTTTATTTTTATTGAGTAATTAATATTATTTAATTACAAAAAAGACTATTTATTAAATTACTAGAAATTTAATGTTTATTCTGTGCATGGAATAATAATAAAAATTTCAATCAAGTTTCTCATACATTTAATTTGATATATATATATATATAATATTATGAAAATATGTCAGTAGGATGACACAAATATTTAATTTTCTGGATCATCATTTAATTTGCATTTAATAAATCATTCAAATTCCAACGTCGTCCTCTTCTTCTACCATTCACCATCCAAAATTTTTGCGTTTGTTAATTTTCTCTTTTTTTTTATTATTATTATTATTATTTTACTAATATATTAAAATCGTGCAATTTTTTTAATATATATAATTTTTTAAAACTATTTTCTCGTTGAAAATAAATTTATAAATTGCATGTAATTAAGAAGAATAAAAAGATATGCAAAAAAAGGTTAATTGGTTAAAATTAATTAGCAAACTATCCTAATAAATTCCTATAAATTAAATCAGCATATGCTACATAAATTCATATATTCATATATATATATATATATATATATGTATAACACGTTGTGCTAAGATGAATTAAATGTATTGTAATGTCCTAGTATTATATTTATTTTTGGTGCAAAATTTATAAATTAATAATATTTTAATTGTAATGTGTAGTTAAAAGTTGTGTAAAAATAATTCTGTTTTTATCTTTTTGATGTAAATGTAATAATGCGATGATAAAGTATGAATATTTACAGAAAAAATTGAGGTCTATGTTACTAAAAAAAAAAAGGAATTATTACTATATAATTGAATGATCCAAAATAGAAATATGTATGTTTTTTTTTTTTTTTGATAGAAGTTTTAAAATAATATTATTTTATTAATTAATAAAAGTGTGTAAAATAATTTTGATATTTTTATTGCCATTACAAATACAAGGAAAATGATTACTTTGTAAAATAAAGAGGTATTTTAGTATTTTTATATAAATTATTTTTAAAATAATATGAAAATATTAATAATAGTTTTAAGTGATCACTACTAGAACTATTTATTATTATTATTATTATTTTAATGATGTGAGAACTATTTATTTTGATATTTCTTTATATTTAGTGTTTATATATGTATGCTATGAAAATCAATACCCAAAAACATATGTATCAATAAATGTGATGTCAATAAATATTATTAATCAAATATTCCCTCCGTCCACAAATTAATGTTCTACTTTCCTATTTGAAAAGTCCAAAAATGATTGTTCTCTTTCTATTTTTATACATGGAATTTACCTTTTTACCCTTACTATATTTATCTTTTTTATATTTATACATAAAATAAAGGGCTATTTTGTCAATTTACAAAAAAAAACTAATTACCTAAAAATGTGTGTAAATATCACTCAGGACATTAGAAAATGGACGGAGGGAGTAGTAATTTTTAATTATCATCTAGTAGTTATTATATATCACAAAGAAGATTGAGAATTGCCTAAAATAATATGTTAAACAGTTACAAAAATGGATGTTGAATTTCCCTATCTACATTGGTGTGTGTATATCATGTAACAAAACTTACAGTTGTTTGGTTATGCTGTCAATTTTTGATTTATTTTATAGTTAAACATATATATTCTTTCATTTAAAATGTTACATCTAAAAGTTATTTTTAATATGAATTTCTATTTTGATATCTAACTACAAAGCCAAACAAACCCTAAATTACTAAAACTGGAAACACTTGAATTAAGGGTTTGAATCTAGAACATCATCAAACATATAATATACCAAATTAAAGGGTAAAATCTCTGCAAGATTAATTATTACAAATAATATCACAGAAATATTCAAAACAAATTAAAAAAAAAAAAAAAGAAAAAAAGATCAATACCCTAAAATTCAACACCAAACCCTGACTACAATATATATTGATAATATTATTATTATTACTACTATTTCAGCTGGAGCAGAAAGTAATCAGAAGTCCCGGGACCTCCAGTCCTTCTGAAACTCGTCATTACCACCGCCGGAAAGTCCGACGGAGTAAACTCCGTTCCAGATCTCCGTAAAAGCCCTAATTATAATTCCGTGGTAATAAGGCGAGTTCAGCTGTAAGAAGCACTTGAGAAGCTCTTTCAGGTCCTTCTTCGCGTAGATCTCTTTCTCCAGAATCATCTGCAGCATCGACCGCCGGAAGTCCAGGTAAGGGTCGTCGGAATCCTTCTCCACCGCCACGCTGTCGCCGCCGCCGATCCTGCCGAGACGACGGACCACCTTGATGTCGGAATCCGTGTCGGAGGAGGAGGATCTCGCCGGCGGCGTCGCGACGCCGGAGGATAAAGTGGTGGTGGAATTTGACCGGCGGCTCCGGTGGAGTTTTCCGGCGGCGATCACGGCGGCGAGGCTGGGCTTTCTGCAGCTGCTGCAGCCTGTGTCGACAGACACTGTGTTAAGGATGTAATTTTTCTTGGAGATTGCCATTTTTGTGATTAAGGTTTTTGCTTTTTGGGAGAAGTTTTTGGTGTAGTGAGGTTTGTTTGTGTTTGTATATATAGAGAGAATGTTAGGGGCGGTTTTGCTAATCTCACTGCTTGGTCATGGAACTGGATCACGGGCGTTCGAGGGACACGATTTTATTGGTTTGTCATGATTGGAGGTGACCGCCGCGTCACTCTTTAAAACTTGCCACGCTGAGAGAGTAGACATTATAGGCCGGCCATTGACAGTTTTTATCGAAATATAAAATAAAGCCAAATTAGTCCATAATGGGTGTTTTTTTAGCCACCTAGTTGTGCCTCATGGATTTAAACTCCCGATATTTAAAAATTTTGTTTTTAAGACATGGTTCATTTGTTAGAGTGTACTCGTCAAATAGTGACTACGGATTCTCTCATTATTAAAAGGTAATACTCTCTTTGCCTCGGATATTTTATCCGTTTTACTATAAACACGAAAATTTAATAGGGGTATAATTAGTAAATAATTAAAAATATATTAGTAAAAATAATTATCTTATAATAAAAATAATTATAGATTAACATTAAAATAACTAATTAGTATAATTAAAATTAAAAAAATATAAATTAAATTTTTTAAAATAAGATTAAAGTATTTAATTCTTTTATAAAAAACCATGAAAGATAAACATGAGAAATGAATGGAGTAATAAATAAAGGAGAGTCTTTTATATTTTGAATTTATTTTCTTTGAATTTAATTATTTATAAATAAAAATATGTATTGCTATATAGTACTTCATCCATCCTATTTTAATTAATATTTTAAAATTAACATATTTTTTTTAGTTAAAATATACTAAATTCAAACATATTTAATAAATAAATATTTATTTAATTATATAACATCATATACATGAGTAAGACTATTCAAAATTCTTTTATTTATATTTATTTTTTCATAAAATAAATACTACTTTTTATCTACATTCAAATTCTATCTCTTTTATAAAATTAGTTTATATTAATTATAAATAAAAAAATCTTTTTTATTTACTTGTATCATATGAAATTTTTATTTTTTATAAATGATGTTCATATTATTTTTTTTAATTGCGATATAATTTTTAAAATAATTAAATAGATATTTTAAAATTTTTTAATCATATATATTCAATTTATTTGAAAATGATCAATATAATTAATTATATGAAAAATAATTTCATAATTTACTATTATTAATTTATTAAACATAGTTACCTTAAATGTCTTACTAATTAAAATGATCAACTATATTAGGACAGATAGAGTATATATTTTAACAAGAATCATACAATAATAAAAAAAAAAATTAAATTTCATTTTTAAGTGATAACTTTCACAATTTTATTACCATTTTACCGTTCCTTTGTGTTTAAAATTTTGTTATACATAAAGAAAGAACAAACATTCTAAATTAAAAATAATTGTCAATGAAATTAGCTAAAAAAGAAATGAAATACTTTATCTGTGGTATTAAGGTGTGTTTGTTCCCCTAAAAAAATTAAATTAAATACTTATATTTTATTTTTTATATTATACTAAAAATCAATTTTACATTAAAAAAACATCACGTCAATACCTATTTATATCACATCCTACAACTATTCAAATTCAAATTTTTTACTATTTAAATTTCAATTCAAAATCCAGACCCTCAAACAAACACACTCTAAATAAAAATATCTTCTAATTATCTTTTAATTTTTTTTAATTTTTGCTACAGACCAATAGAGACTATTTTTACATAACTAATGGAGTAATACAAATTCTATAAAACAAAAGTGTTCGGCTAGTATGACTTTCCTATCGGTCTGGTTTGCAGGTATTAGGTTTGGCCGGAGATCTGCTCAGTGCACACTTTCGGACAGCGGCTGCGGATTCCAATATCATAAAAAAAAAAAAAAAAAAAAAAAAAAAAAAAAAAAAATCCGTAAGGAATGGTCTGCTAATGTGAATCTTGACTCGAAGTGACCATTGATTTATAAATAAATGATATGAGAATCCACCTATAGCTTCGACTCCGAGCTCAAGTTCCTCCCATTGTCTTTCTTGATAATTCCGGCGACATGTCGCGCAACCCACACCGATCCGGCCTCAGAACAAGAGAAAGCATGCGTATGACCCTCACGCTCGACCTCCGCAGAGGCATCTGGAACCTTCCGGCACATCTGCCATCAAAGAGACCAACACGAATTAGATATCCAGCAGTGACAGAGCTAGCCGTAAAACTTCGAGGGGTCAAAATATCAGTTCTTTTTATCGATTCAAATGTTGTGTTTTTCGATTTCTCTCAGCATAGTCGGGTAAAAAACAAATTGAGAAAAACTAAATAATTTTTAAACAAAAAAAATCGAAAACATTATATAAAATTCATTAGTTATTTTTACTATAAAATAAAATAAAATTCAAAAAGTAAAAAATGTAAATCAACAAATAAACAAATTTTTATTATATTTTACACTAAAAAATACATATAATTTGGGGGTTAAGGTGCAGTCTCCCAAGCCCCCATTTCCATGATGTCGGGTAGCCGCCAAATTGTGACCTAGCCGGAAGGCCGGCAACTAAAATAGCGCGTATTGTTTGCTCGATATTTCAAAACATTTCTCGAAATGCACACACACAACATGAATGGATCGAACAACGGCTAACCTCTTCATACAAATGCAAGGGACCCCAATGATCATCGGCGCCAAACAAAAACGCGATTCGATTCCTCTTCCATCGGATCAAATCCCAATCCGGATTCTCCGGAAGCTGCCAGACGATGATGAGTGAGAAAAACCGGAAATGCGATGAGGCGAGATGAGTAAAGAAGAGAGACGGCGTACCTTCTCGAACTCGGTCATTGCCATGTAGAGCATATTCCGCATCGTATGATACTGCAGAAAATAACTAATTTTTCATTCCAAATATCGCATCAAATACTATTTCAGCTCGAGTTTTTACTGATTCCAATGTGTTTCCTTACCAAAAATTTCCCAAATTTTATCCCCTCCGTCCCATTTAATTTGTCCACTTTCTATATTTCTGTTTGTCCCACATAATTTGTCTTTTCTTTTCTTGAAAATATAATTATATACTTTAATCACATTTTAAAATTTATAATTATTTTTTTTATTTTAATTAAATTATTTAGTTATTTTTATTAAATCATAATTATTTTCACTAATACATTTCTTAATTACTTACTAATTACACAATATCTAAAACTTCGTGCATAAACTAAATTGGACAAATTAGCTGGGACAAAAGAAAGTACTATTTAGATTCTGCGTGTTTCGAAGAAAATACTTCATCCGTCCCAATTCAAAGTATTCCTTTTACCATTTTTGTCCGTCTCGTTCAAAAGTATCTCTTTCCTATTTTAGAAAAAACAATTGTACACTAATACCAAAACATCTTTAATTTTTACTTAAATTACAAACATATTATTACACATACAATTACTTTACATATAAAGTCAATAAGCAAAAATGTCAAAATTTCTTGCAGACATTTTTAAACCAAATCTTTCCAAATCAAACCCAAAGAAGCATGTACTCTTTTAGACAACAAATGAGAAGTAGAATGAATCGCGCCACAAATCTAAAACGTGTAATGTAAAGAAGTGAGCGCGAGCAAGAACAAAGCGTCGTCACCTGAAGAACATGGCTGCATAGAACTTCGACAGCAGAAGACGACCACGATTTCCCGATCGAATTTTTCACGAGGAATTTCAAAATCGACGTCGGGAGAATTCTCAACGAAGCTCCGATCGTGCTAAGCGCGGCGCATAGAGCGGAGGACCTACATTGAGAATTAGATTTTTCGACACAATTAAACTTAAAACACGAAAAAAGATTAAGTTTTTAGGAAGAGTTGTACGCTGCGATTTTTCTTATCAACGATTGAGTCGACGAGGTCCGGTCGACAGCCAAAAATGGATACAGACAGATGCAGTATGCAACCTAAAGAATCGAAGTGTTCGATTACTACGACGCTGTAATAAATACCGAATAATAATCTTTAAATAGCATACTTTCTCTTGAGATCTTCGGAACATTTCAAGACAAATGTGTGCGCCGATGGAATGACCGATCTGAATCCATTAGTACATACACATTTAGAAATATCGAAGAATTCTTCGGACACTGCTGTAATAGAAAACTGGACATGATCGCGCGATGACAAAACAAAATTTGATCGCGAAATACGGTTCTTACCAATACGACGGGCACATCGACGTCTTTGAGTTCATTATCGACAAAGCTTATCTGAAAATTTTTAAGAGTTCTTCGATACTAAATAAAACCGAAAGCTTCTTTGAAACAACGTCGATTTCGATAGATGGCCTTAAAATGCATACATTGCCATTATCATTACAAAAAATTATACCTTATGATCGATTTGTTCTTGCAAAGAGAACAATCTACCGGACTCCGAATCCTAGCAATTGTATTTTTTTGTGCTGTTATTACAATGTCAGAAAGAACATTAGATTGGATCGATGTGTAAGAGAACAAACAAACTTACCTTGCCCGAGTGGGATATGTGGCCAACAGCTTCATAAAAAAAAATTAATCAAATAAATTAAACAATCGCCATGGATGCAGAATTCGAAGAAAACAGAAATGAAATTCGATAAATCATCACAAGCCTGTGATCGATGCAGTTCCTCCAAGAAACTCAAACAGCCAATCCAAAAAATCAGCGTAGAACGAAACGACTCCTATGACACAAAAAAAAAATAATAATAATACATTCGATAATTAATTGCCCAATCCTTTTCCAATCGCACAGACAACCTCAAACATGGATGAATTGAGTACCAGGATTTCCAGGAACAAACACAATGTGCAATGCAGGATTATGGCAAGAAATCTCTAACAATTCCGTCTTAAACCTAGGTTAAAATCAGCACGAAATCAATTAATCAACAAAAGACAGCGAAATCCACGGTAAGAACATGAACAAAACGACGTCGTTTTAGAATCACCCGGAAACATTAGCGAGCCGAAAAATTGCTTGCTTCCTCGTCTGAATCAGACCTAATTTTTCACTCCCCATCGGTTTCGCGCTGCGGAGAATTGTTGTGCAGTTAAAGAAATGGGTTCGGAGGTTGGAGAAGACTCTTGGAGGGGGTGAGAAAGGTTTCGACAGCATCGGAATCATCGATGTAGGGATGGTCTTTTGCGGCTGTGTTGTATTGTAGAGTGTAGTGTAGGATTCGGAAACGCGCTTTTATTTTCCGCGACACGTTTTTTGGGAACTTTATGCATAATCGTGTTTTTGGAGGATATTTTATTTAGATGTTCGATGAAGCTTATTTATTGCACATAATAATTACCAAAAAAATAAATAAGAACAAAACAAAAGAATAAATGAATCCGCTGTTGTAGTAGTTTATCAACCTCGTTTGGATTTGTATATGTTCATGTTATAGATAGTTTGTGGCTGGAGTTGGGATCCCGGGACTTCTCTTCTTGGAACCTTGGACCGAGAGTAAATTTTGAGAGGCTTTCGACTATCGTTGAATTGTTGAATTTTAAATTAGAAGTTAATTGTGACTGATTTATTTAATTAATATTTAATTTATAATATAATTTAAAAAATTTAAAATTTTATTTAAATACTTTAAAATTTATATTTTAATCAAATATATTAAATAAGTAAAAAATAAAATTTTATATAATTCAAATAAATAATATAGATATATAAATCTTCATTCATAAGTAAAAATTAATTTTATAAAGAATACTACAAACATATATTCCTATTTTTTTTTTCACCGAGTTTTAGAAATATTAATATTATATTAGGATAAAGTCGTAATAAAGGTAAAAAGACTAAATTAACCCTATTAGTATTGTATGATATAAAAGTAATAACATTTGTGTAATATATTGTAAATTGAAATGATATTTGTAATGTTAGGTAGATAATACAATTACTAAGAAAATGAAATAGATATTTTGCTATGGGACTAACCAAAATAAAAAAAATGAATAAATTATCAAAGGACGAAGGAAGTATTTATTTGTTCAAGAAATAGATAGAAAATAAAAAATTTTAAATGACTGTGTGTGTTTACAAGAGTTTTTTTTTTAAGTATTTTAAATAAAAATCAATATTATTGACGTGTTTTTAATAAAAATATGTCTTTCGTCCCATAAGAATAATGTCACTTTCTATTTATATCGATCTCGAAATTAAGTTATTATTTTCTAATTTAATAATTATATTATATATCTAACATAATAAGTACTTTTATAATTTACAATATATTACACAATTGTCGTTATTTTCATATTACTCGGTACTAATAGAATTGTTTTGTTTTGTTTTTACTGCAAAAGTAATATAATACTAATATTTTAAAAATTATGGTGAAAAAAATCAAATAATACTATTCTTACTGGATGTAAAGAGTATAATATTTCGTCTTATAAAACATAATATTATTTCAAGTGAATTTTAAATTACAATCAAATCAAATTTTTTAAATTGAAATAATTGAAAGTTCTTAGAGGGCATGCTTTATATGATATTGCTTTTGGCGTATGAATTCAATGCTCACTCTATGTACATAATCAATTTATTCACCCAACAGTTTTTAATGAAATTATTCTTTATAAATATTATTAAAAAAAATAAATATATACATATTAATATAATATTCCTCCGTCCACTTACAAAGTTTACATGTTTCTATTTTGGGACGTCCAATTACAAAGTTTACATTTCATTAAATACCCTATTTTTTTCCATAAATACCCTTACTTTACATCACATCATTATTTTTACACGAAAAAATAAGGGCAAAAATGTCATTACACTACTTTTAAAATACTATTATTTCTTAAACACCGCGCCAAAAATAAATGTAACCCTTGTAAATGGACGGAGGGAGTATATATTATTCATTCATAAAAAGTCAATCATTTAATACAATGTTATTTTTTATATTACAACATAGTTCTCCATACAAAAAAATCAATTCATCTAAAAACACGCTGGGTGAAGAGATTCATCTAAAAACGCTGAGTCGAATTTATCGTATAGAATTAATGTCTTCTATTCTAATTATTCATGTGTTTGAAAGTTTAAGTGCGTTTGTTTTGTGTTGTGGTTTGAAGAAATTTTTTTTAATGTAAGATAAAAAAATTATGTAAATAATATAAAAATAATAAAAATATGTAGTAAAAAACCTTTTGAAAAAAAACAATTAAAGTTGTAACCGCAAGTTATTAAGTCATTAAAAAATAAAAATTATAGATTTTTACGTTTATAGATGAACAAGTGATATATAAAAATTACTCTCTCCGTTTCTGATATAATGTCCGTCCTTGATATAATGTCAATGTTACTTAGACACAAAATTTAGAAAATGTATGACTAGTAAATAATTAAGAATTTATTTTTAAAAATAATTATAATATAATAAAAATAATTATATATTAAAGTTAAGATAACTCATTAGAATAATTAAAAATTAAAAATAAATGAAATTTAAAAATTTTAAATATGATTAAAGTGTATAATATTTTTTTTAAAAAAAAATGACATGAAATGTGTGACGAATGCAAAAAAATGTGACATTATATATGAGACCGACGGAATAGTTAAATTTATATTAACTCCATCCCACAATGAGTGTATTTGTCGCTATAGACACGAGAATTTAAAATAAGTATAATTAGTAGATAATTAAAAATATATTAGTGAAAATAATTAACCTATAATATAAATCATTATAGATTAAAATTAATACTTCCTTCATCCCATAACAAGGTATTCGTTTGCTTTTTGCACGGAGTTTTAGAAATATTAGTATTATATTGAAATTTAGTATGAATAAAGTGAAAATTACTAGAATAACCTTATTAGTATTGTGTGATATAAACGTAATGACATTTGTGTAATATATTGTAAGTTGTAAGGATATTTGTAATGTTTGATAGATAGTTATGAGACAGACTAAAATGTAAAAATGATAGTTTGTTATGGAACGGACGGAGTATAACTAATTAGTTTAATTAAAATTAAAAAAATTAAAAGAAGATTAAAATAGATAATTTTTTTTTTTTTGAAAAAGGTGACATGAAAATTATTGTTAAAAAAAAAATGACATGAGATGTGAGACGGACATAAATGATAACATAGATGCGGAACGGATGGAGTATTATTTTAGAATTACGTACTAAAAATATCTTTAATTAATAGCTGTTAAGGAGTATTATAATTCTATTCTCTTTAATTAAAAAAATTGAACTTACAATTTTTATAAATATAAATCATTCTCCTCAATAAAATATTAATTATTTAAAACATAAAAAAACAAATATAGAAAGAATAAACCCTAAATTGAGGTATTGGCTGAAACTCGGGCATTGGGACCTACCTACCTGAGTTCCATCCAAGATGATATACCGTACCGTACCGAAAATACCGATCGATATCGATATCGTATCGAATTTTTTGGTATGACGAAAATATTTATCGGTACCGTACCGAAATTTTAAATATACCGAATTTTGGCACATCAAAATTTTCGGTATTGTAGGTATATATACCACTTATACCGAAAATTTTGATTTTGATAGATACTTGTATAATTTTAAATTTCAAAATAATTAAAAAAATTAATAAATATCACAATTCTCCACCTTAAAAATATTACGAAAAAATCAATAAATTTTCAATAGTTTATATATATATTTTTTGTTATGATTTTAAAAAAATTAATAATTATCATTTATATTAATAATTAAATTATTTAATAAAAATAATATCGGTACCGAAATACCGAACTCTCCGAAAATTCATACCGATACCGAACTTCAGTATGATATCCATACCGTACCGAAATTTTCGATATTCTCAACAATAAGTAGGTATTTCGGTATATTGGGTAAATTTATCCGTTCCTAGTTCCATCATCCCCACAGTCCCTTATGGATCACACTAAAGAAGCTTCCATAACAATACCATATCATATGATCAAACAATAATAATAATAACAATAATAATAATAAAGCTTTTTTAAGTTTTTATTTATGTAAATTATTTTTTCATTTTGATTTTAATTTGCATCAAACGTAATCTTAAGCGACACACGCACACACTTACACGAATTGAATCGAACGGCTCTGGTGGTGCTATCTGAGGCCCGGAAAAATCTGGAGCGTCCAATTGAGGATCCGAATGACGCTACGGCGGAGGAGGTCAAAGAAGGCGGCGACGCGTTGGCAGAAGCCGTCTCCGGCGGCGCCGGGCGACGAGGACATCGGCTGGAGGTACGCCCAAGCAGCCTGCTTCACGAGCCGGTTACGGATACAGATGTCGGAGTCCGATTGGAGGACCTGGCTCGGCTTCGGCGAGTTCACGGCGGCCGCCGGCAGGAGGTCTTTCAGGGAGGTGTAGCTGTAGGACGCCGGCTTGATGACGAGGAGCTCGAGATCGTCGGAGGAGGAGGAGAAGGTTCCGGTGGTGGTGGTGGAGGAGGAGCTGCGGTGGGGGAGGAGGATTAGCTTCGGCGGCGCGGCGGGGACGGAGCTCCGGCGACGGAGGAGGGGGTGGTCTTGGCCGTTTGTGGGGGAAACGACGTCGTCCATGGAGGCGGCTCGGCGGAGCTTAGCGGCGCGGCTTATTCGGCTCTTAAGGGTTTGTTTTGATTTGGGTTTCAGTGTTCAATTTTGATTTTCTCAGCAAGCCAACAATTATTGGGGCTTACATAATACAAACTTTCTGCGTAGAAGTGCTGGAAGATCCCGGGACTTCGGGGCCGGATTTGATACGCTCCACTTCTAGCGTGGGACCCGTTTTTTCGATTGTATTGATCTACTCCGGTGTCGCCGTCCCCGGGCTTCTTAGATTTAGTGTCCAATTTTGACTTGTGGAAAGTCAAAAATACCCCTAACTGAATTTATTTTTTGGAAGAAATGGGAAAGGCAAATGGCATATCGACACAGCAATGACAAATAATCCAATATGGAAGAAAGGTGGTGGTCTGTTACGAAAGAGAACATCAATGAATTATTTTGTTGGGGTCTTTTTATTTATTTTATAATAGCTAAAACCCATATAATTTGTTGGGTGGTTTTTATTTAAATTTTTATACACACATGAAAAATTAATACGTGGATATATCATTTTCTTGAAAATGGGTAGTCATGGGGCATGGGACCCACAGTTGCCTTGGTTCTTAGAGAAATCGTGTTGGCCAAATGAGAAAACGTTTTGTAATAGTTCAATTTGTTGGGGAAACTATATTCTCCCTCCGTCCCATAACAAGATATCTATTTATTTTTTGCATCATTGTATTCAACGTTAAAAATATTTTTATATTTGTATAATTTTTTATATAAATGTCATTGTATTAGTATAAGATACTAATAGAAATATTTTTACAATTTTTTCTTAATTTGTAATACGTTTTAATATAATAATTAATATCCAAAGACAAACACGCAAAAAGTAAATGAATACTTAGTTATAGGACGAATAGAGTATTTGAGTTTTACTATTCTAATACTTTATCTTTTAAAAAAATATTATATCGAATAATTATTTTAATTTAAAATTTTACTATTCAAAACTAGAATCAAAATTAAAATCCTACAAATAAACACATTATATGTGTTCCGGGAATGATAAGAATTTTTTTTCTACAATGGCTCTATTTCACAAGGGAAAATGTCTTTTCAATCTCTTCTCTGCGAGCAAATCCGTAGCTACGGTGAATGAGAATCTCTCTCAATTTTTTCTTCAATTTCTTGAACATTTCTTAATTTTGAAAAAAATTCTAAGAATTTATGAATAGAGTTAGACTTGAGACAACCTTTGCCGAAAACAAAATTCACTCTAATGGCGGCTGGTGAAAACTTTGGCGTAGACAGACCGGTGGTCATGATGAAAAGAGAAGAAGAGGGTGGCCGCGATCTTGTCTCAACTGCATGAGACAATGTCGACGGTGCACCAAAATTATGGCCCGAAGAAGATGACCATTGCTGATGTCTTTTTTATGGCGTGGGGAAAAGACGTCTAAAATGAAAAGAAGGATCGTTAGAAAAAAGTCACTGTGTGTGCTCTTAAACCAGCAGTCCCGTTAGAATTATTTCAAGCTTATTTACTAGTACGAGTTAGAGCACACATAATGACTCAGAACTAAATATTTTAATGTTTAAATTTGATTTCGCTGCTAAAATTTTGCGGAGCCGTGTGGACTGGTAGTCCCGGGAGCTGCTGTAATATTCGAATGTTACCAATAATGGGCCAGAATATAACGGGCCAGCCCAACTATTATATTAGGCTCTCAATATTAGTAACGTGTAGTCGTGTTTCACTATTTTGCGACGTTAAAGCAATATGGAGAAAAGCGTGGTTTTAAATGTCGCTTCACGTTCGCCGCAGCGTCTTCTGCTGCGGTTGCTTTTCCCCACTCGCTCATAAGAGTCGGTCCCTGCGCTCATTCGCCGTGAATCTTCGAATTGCCGGCAATCGGAAGTTGTTTCCGAGAAGTTTGATTCGGATCTCGTCATTTTCTTCCATGTCTCACCGCCCTAACTTCCAAGGCGGCCGTCGTGGCGGCGGAAGAGGTGGAGGTGGACGAGGCGGTGGCGGAAGAGGTGGAGGTGGACGCGGCGGCGGCGGAAGAGGTGGTGAGCAGCGGTGGTGGGATCCTGTATGGCGAGCTGAGCGCTTGCGTCAAACAGCACCCAAGGTGCTCTATTTTTTTATTTATTGTTTGTTGAATATTTGGCTTCCGTAGCATTTCTCTTATTTTTTTGATATGGAGAACATGGTTTTTTCATCATTTATCATTCTAAAAATTATTTCTAGCTCGGGGCACTTACTGACTTGCATATTGAGCTGAGAATTTTAAGCGGGGAACTCATACGAAGAATGTGTAAAGAGTTTATTAGTTTCATCTACGTCGCCATTGCCTTTAAAGCTTGAATTTCTGATTCATATATATGGAATAGGTGTTCGTGGATAGTGGAATGGGGAAGTATGAATTGATAACACGTAGTTGAATTCTTGCACTAATTATGTGCTTGAGTGCGTTACTACGTTTGCCACTAACTTGTTTTTATTGATCTAGATAGAGGCAATGGATCAGAATGAATGGTGGGGGAAAATGGAAGAAATGAAGAAAGGAGGGGAGCAGGAGATGATAATAAGGCGATATTTCAGCAGAGAAGATCAGCAGATATTGGGCGATATGGCTAATCAATTGAGCCTTTATTTGTAAGTTGTCATGTCTTTGTAATCTACTGTTACATGCCGCTCATTTCGTTGAAATATTGATGGGAAGTATATGCAGCAGCTGTAGCATATTGTCTAAAACCCTAAACCCTATCCTATGTTGGTTACTCTTATATATTGATTGAGTAAGTTCCTTTTTTTTTTGTTTTTTTTTCACTTAGTGTTCCTGGAAATGTAAAATTTAGGTAACAGCTGCTATATAAAATCGCATTGAGAGAACTTGAAAATCTGCACTTAACAACTGCTTTGGATGAAGTATGCAATGTACTTTAGAAGTTGGTATATCTTAGGATAATCATTGAATGACTGATCGATCACTCTATAGAAATCCTCATTAAATCTTGTGCTTCTGTAATGTGTTGTGTTGTCTCTTTTGATAGTGGGCATTATGTATTTACATATCTGACTTTATCATCTTATGGGTTTGGAAGTCATGCATATAATAAAGGGAAGGCACTTGTTGTGAGCAAAGTTCCATTGCCTGATTATCGGGCAGATCTTGATGAGCGGCATGGCTCAACAAAGAAAGAGGTATTTGGTGCAACAATTTGTGGAAAATGATTAACTACACCAGACTCTTTATGTTGCTTGTGGCGTGTGTCACCTCTCCTTTTGGACAATATTTTCAGATAAACATGTCCTCAGAGATTGAAAGAAGAGTTGGGAATTTGTTGAATAGTTCCAGTGGGTCAAGACCTGCAGAGATCAATTCTTCCAGTTCTTCTCAGAATGCAGCATCACAATCCAAACTGGCTGAACTTAACAACAGAGTAATGTTGCAGACTGGTATTGGCACAGAGGACCTTAATTTGGAACTGAAACAGAAGCAGGACAACCTGAGGGTATGTGGCCTGATGCCATGAATTTCTCTGTTTCGTTGGTTAAAGATACCTGCGAATGACATGTTTCTTGCAATGCAGGAAAGTGATAGTGTAAAGACAATGCTAGCATTTAGAGAGAAACTCCCAGCTTATAAACTGAAATCTGAGTTTTTAAAAGCTGTAGCAGAAAATCAGGTAATCCAGTTGCTATTTTTCATGCTCTGCATTTATGCTTAAACTTTTAAATTCTAATGCCGTTAAACAGCTGTAGCAGAAAATCGGGTAATCCAATTGCTAATTTTCATGCTCTGCACTTGCTTACAGTTTTATCTTCTAATGCTGTTGAACAGCTCCCTGTTCTCATAGTTTGTTTATTGTATGCTTGTCTCCTGTCACTTATTATTATCCTATTTCATTCTGCTTCATTTCTGCTTACATCTGTCTTCTAGATATGATTTCTGAAATATATTTTAGCTTTTGAGCCCAGAATATGTTGAGGTCTTAGTAAAACCAATGAATTAGTTTGATATATTTACTGCAGTAACATATATGCATTGCAGAAGTTTCCTCTGTAAACCATCATTTTTTTGCCCCCGACTAAAATCAGGGGTATCCTGTACTTCATTTTTTTCAATGACATGGGTTTTTAGTGTTTTCCTATAAACATCTGACAAACTTCTATTCATTGCTACTTGTATCTCTTTGTCTGTCATATTTTCATATTATGAAGGGACTCTGCCTTTTTAATTCCTGTATGTTATCAATGATGCAGGTTCTGGTAGTATCAGGAGAAACGGGTTGTGGGAAAACCACCCAGCTCCCTCAGTTTATCCTGGAAGAGGAGATATCATCTCTAAGAGGTTCTAGTTGTAGTATAATATGCACCCAACCTCGTAGAATATCTGCAATATCAGTTGCTGCTCGAATATCCTCAGAAAGGGGAGAGAAGCTTGGTGACACTGTAGGCTATAAGATTCGTCTGGAATCACAATGCTCTGCTCAAACAAGATTACTCTTTTGCACAACTGGAGTTTTGCTTCGGCAGCTGGTATTGTGTTGATTGGAAGTTTTACACCTGCTGCCTGTTACGAGATTCAGGATTTTGGTTTATTCTTCATTCCTGTATACAGGTGCAGGATCCAGATTTAAGTGGAATTACTCATTTGCTGGTGGATGAAATTCATGAAAGAGGGATGAATGAGGACTTCCTGCTAATAATATTACGAGACATCCTCACTCGCCGTCCAGACCTTCGCATTATCCTGATGAGTGCCACAATCAATGCTGACTTATTCTCAAAATACTTTGGAAATGCTCCCACTATTCATATCCCCGTATGCAATGCTAACTTATGTGTTATCCTGTCTTCAATGTTTGCTATAATAGGCATTTCCCATATGCAGTAAGTATTCTGGCACTATTTCTTTTGCAGGGATTTACCTTTCCAGTGAAAGAATTTTATCTAGAAGATGTTTTGGAGAAAACTCGTTACAGTATTCAATCAGATTCTGACAATTATTCAGGAAACTCTAGAAGAGGTCGGCGACAACAAGAGCCCACGAAAGATCCTTTGACAGAACTATTTGAGGTGTTGCTTTCATGATTCTTGAGAATTTTGAATATGCTTTTGTTTGAAGTAATTAAATAGTGAGCAGCAACACTGAGAATTGGATTGATTTGCATTGTCTTATTTGATTTTATGTTTCACTTGGTAGCTTTTTCATGATGCTGCTAAAGCATGGGAAACTGTTTCTAGCATATAGAGCAGTTATAATTCATATTGAAAGTCAACACACACCTGACTATGTTAAAGAAATTTGATCATGTTGTGTGTCATATTTGATTAGTTTTCTGAATATCCTGCTAATATACTAGCTTTAAGAAATCAATGTAATATTTTCTCATCTCACCAATTTTGACCCCTTGTTCTAGTTTGGTGTCCATTTGTTTATTCTGATAGGAGTGAGTTTCTCTTAGCATATAATAAAGCTTTTGATTGTTAGATAGCCTATGCTCATAAGAATGCATGTACCAAATTTGTATCATACCATGTAACTAAAGTGCAACTCCATGAATTCTCTAGCTTCAAGATATATTCTCAAAATTCTACAACCTACAAGATACTAATATTTCTCCTATTCTTTTTTCAGGACGCAGATATAGATTCACTCTACAAAGGCTACAGCAGAAACACCAGACAATCACTTGAAGCTTGGTCGGGTTCTAAGCTGGACTTGGGACTTGTATGTATCTTTGAGTTGTATAATTTTACATGCACCTAAATTTATAAATTGGGTGAAATATCCAAAGATAACAGAACAGTTTAATTTCTTTTAACAGTTATTTTAATTACTCTGTTGTTTTACATCAACATCATTGTCAAAACTCCAACAATAGGAAGTCTGATTGATAATCACTACTTTTAGCAGATCTGTATCCTTCCTATGACCTCTGATGTGGTAGAGTGCTGTTTTATTTTATTTTCAGTTTTGTCTTTTCATTTAAGTTTTTGACAGCTGATTGATATTACTTGGTTTTGTTGGTAGATATCTCAAAGATTGACGTTGGCAACCTATTTATTTTTTTTACAGGTGGAAACAACTATTGAGCATATATGTTGCCGTGAAGATATTGGAGCAATTCTTGTTTTCCTTTCTGGATGGGATGAAATTTCAAAGCTCCTCGATAAAATCAAAGCTAACAGAATTCTGGGAGATGCAAGTAAATTCTTAGTTCTTCCACTTCATGGCTCAATGCCTACTATTAATCAACGAGAGATTTTTGACCGTCCACCTCCTAATGTTAGGTAAGCATCTTTATCTTTTATCTCCTCTTTACATGTTCAAAAATCTGTTTTCCAAATGAAGCAGAATAGGTATGTGTAATACAATTGGTATGAATTTCCTCTCATACACTGAAAACCGTTAAGGGATCCGCTGTTCCAACTTAAACGAATTGGTATTAAATGGAATAGCCATACCCTTATAAGTAATAGGAAGTTCCAACATTTTTCTTATGTGGGACAATATTCAACATTCCCTCTCTATATATTCTCGAAATCCCTTAATTAGAACCAATATCCAATATAGCCCATGGCTCTAATGCCATGTCAAAAAAGGATCTGGATTTCTAACTTAAAACCAATTGGTGTTAAGTGGTGTAGCAGTAATAGGGTGTTCCCACATTTTTCCTATGTGGGACAATGTTCAACAAAAACAAACCGCCAGTCTCTTGGTGTGCAACATATGAAGTTGTTTGCACATGCCAGTTGTTCTCATTTGATATGAATGAAGCAAGTTGGGACGTTATATTGAATATTTCTTTCTCACTGAAACCTTTTGGGATTCCAACTGTAAAAGCTTTTCAATCTTAATCTAGTGGACTAATATGTTCCAAACTTATTTTCATCATTTTTAGCTTTCATTCATGGAAATTATTGTTGAGATCAGCTTGTTTTGATCCTTACAAGTTTCAGCTACACTTGTGTTCTATTCATGACACTAACCATGACCTTTCAATTGTTCTCGTTTGTTCATGTGGTGGTTTTGTACACAAGCTTAAACTCTTTTCTAAGAAACACAATTTGTGTAATTGATAGATACTGCAGTGAGAGATGCTGCTTGTAACAATTTTTATACTTAATTTTTATGATGTTTGATTCTGCAGAAAGATTGTGCTAGCAACCAACATTGCTGAGAGTAGCATTACGATAGATGATGTTGTGTACGTTGTGGATTGCGGGAAGGCAAAAGAGACAAGTTACGATGCTCTTAACAAACTAGCTTGCCTTTTACCTTCATGGATTTCTAAGGCGTCAGCTCATCAGGTATTTTGACAAAACATCTAGCCATTTTAATTGGGCTTGCAGCTGTCAAAATTTATATCTTAAGTACTATCTGTGTATGACTAAATTTGCTCTCATATGATTTACTGCATTTTTTCCTTTGGTAACTTGTTATGGGTAATTGCAGAGACGTGGTCGTGCGGGTCGTGTGCAACCGGGAGTTTGCTACAGACTATATCCCAAAATGATCCATGACGCTATGCCGGAATACCAGCTGCCTGAAATGCTTCGAACTCCTCTGCAGGAGCTATGTCTGAATATCAAGAGCTTGCAGCTTGGTTCAATCAGTACATTTTTGTCAAAGGCTCTCCAGCCACCTGATCCGCGCTCTGTGGAAAATGCCGTTGAACTTCTCAAAACAATTGGCGCTCTAAATGAAAATGAAGAGCTCACTCCACTTGGTGCGTGGTATTTAACATTATCGGGTACTCATTGTCTTCATCCGATTCCATAACCGATATCTAATAAAGAACGCTGCTAATATTTAACAGGACGGCATCTCTGCACATTGCCTCTGGACCCGAATATTGGAAAGATGCTTCTCATGGGTGCAATCTTTCAGTGCCTTAACCCTGCGCTAACAATAGCCGCTGCCCTTGCTCATCGTGACCCGTTTGTTCTTCCATTAAATAGGAAAGAGGAAGCCGACGCTGCGAAAAGATTCTTCGCCGGTGATTCATGCAGGTTCGTCGGCATAACTTTAAACTCGATAGATAAATACATTAATATTGACGAGCTTACCCGTCTTTGAAACAGCGATCACATTGCGCTCCTCAAAGCATTCGAAGGCTGGAAAGACGCGAAACGTAATAGAAATGACAAGTCTTTCTGTTGGGAAAATTTTCTGTCGCCGGTAACCATGCAAATGATGGAAGACATGAGGCTTCAGTTCTTGGATTTCCTGTCCGGGATTGGTTTCGTAAACAAATCCTTAGGCCCTCAAGTAAGTGTGTAACCTTGCGACTTCTTTCCAACATAAAATTACAATAATCCGCGCCGTTGATTGGAATTCATGTATGATCGCAGGCGTACAACAAATACAGCAACGATCTGGAGATGGTATGCGCGATTCTCTGTGCGGGACTCTACCCGAATGTTGTGCAGTGCAAAAGACGCGGAAAGCGAACCGCATTCTACACGAAAGAAGTCGGTAAAGTGGACATTCATCCTGCGTCGGTAAACGCCGCCGTTCATCTCTTCCCGCTCCCGTACATGGTGTACAGCGAAAAGGTGAAAACCAACCTCATCTACA
This sequence comes from Andrographis paniculata, assembly GCF_009805555.1. NCBI lineage: Eukaryota > Viridiplantae > Streptophyta > Magnoliopsida > Lamiales > Acanthaceae > Andrographis > Andrographis paniculata. The sequence goes on from NW_026137605.1 coordinate 1,359,460, forward strand.
TACGAGACTCGACCAACATATCCGATTACGCGCTGCTCATGTTCGGAGGGAATCTTGTCCCGAGCAAAAGTGGGGACGGCATCGAAATGCTCGACGGTTACCTGCACTTTTCCGCGTCGAAGCCTGTGTTGGACCTAATACGGGTACTCCTACACTTATCTCGACATATTTATTCCGACACTGTTCTTCGAACATGAATTAGTCGTATGGTTCGATCCTGAATTCTCTACTTCAATTCACGACTAACTTTTTGCAGAAACTTCGCGGGGAGCTCGACAAGCTTCTCACCCGGAAAATCGAGGAGCCGGGGCTCGACGTAACGGTGGAGGGGAAGGGTGTTGTTGCAGCTGTAATCGAGTTGTTGCACAACCAAAATATTCGGTAAGCGTTAAGAGTTTTAATCTTTACATATTTCACTAGTCATGCACTTTTATTACAAGTAGAATAATTCATATACATATTAGTACACTTACCATTTTTATTTATTTATTTATTTTTTAATGTTGTGTCGTTTTGATTGGTGTGCTGTGTGCTAATATAATTTATTGCTGAATTAAATCTAAATTATTGGGTTAGTTACAAAATCAATGATCGAAAGATTCAGTAAGGAATTAAGAAATTACATGGTAGTATTCACCAGAGTTCTTTATTTCTAGTTTAATAGTTTATATATTGTTTAATAGTGTAATTCTGTTGTACACTACATTTGTGGTTCAAGTGTAGATGCCATGGTTAACTTAATACTCGCTCCGGCCCAATACAATAGTCCTATTTACTATTTTTGTCCGTTCAAAAACAATAATTTTATTTTTATAAATATTCATATCTTACTTTTATTTTTTCTTTATTATTACACAATTGATATTCCTCTTTACACTAATATATTCGCAAGGCCATTTGTCCATGTTTTTTTATCTGCTATTAATATAATATCAATAATTTTGTGTCAAATACAATTGTTTTGGGACGGATGGAGTATTTTGTATAATTATGATTAGTATACAAAGAGATGAATATTTTTTGTTATAAAATAATTTATTCCATAAAATATAAATATTTAATACTTAAATTTTACATGGATCTGCCTTCCAATACTTAGGGTGTGTTTATTTTAATGAGTAGTTTGGAAAAAATTTGGTATGATTTGGTATGAAAATAATGTTTGATAGATATTTTTGTGAGAGAAAAAAAAATGTATTTTTTTTCCACCGAAACACATAATCTAAATAATAAAATTAATTTATTAAAAAGAGTAGGAAAGCACTTATGCTATTTCTTTCCATTTTTATTTATTCAATTTATCAGTAAAAATATATTATTTTTTATATAAAAAATATAACATCAACTATAATTTTATTTAGAAAAAAGAAAACAAAACTGACAAAAACTTATAAGATTCAAACCCAACACTCTTTTGTTTTAGTTTTTTCCTTTTTGAAGTAAATATATTGATTTCAATGCGTTTTTTTTTATTTTTTTATTTTGCACAAAAATAGATCGAAATGTAAAAATAATCGAGACTAAAAAATATATGTTTTCTTGTGTTTTCAATTGTCTTCCACTATATATTAATCAATATATATATATATGTATGTATTTTTTTAAAAATATTCTACTAACATTGAACTTTTATTTAAGATATTAAGATTCAGTTTAGATAGAAATTTTAGAATTTAAAGTAAAAAAACTAAATACGTATGTAAAAGGAGAATTCAAGTGTTTAAACTACTTCCTCTAATTTAATTTAATAAAAATTATAAAATTTAAAATATAAAATATTTTTCTAAAAATAAAAAGTAGCATAATAATGTGAAACAGACGAAAATGAAAAATATTTTATAATATGTGAGACTAAGAGAGCAATAAATTGTAATGTAAATTTCAAAAGTATATAAACAAAGTCGAAGTTAAAAAAAATATGTAAGTATTTTTTTAAAATGATGTAGTATTTATTAATAACATATTTTTATTATTCTTTTTTTACTATTTTCAAATCTCACTCAAGATTTTAAAACAAATAGCAACCCAAATATCACATACTCCTATTTTTTATGTATACATAAATTCTGTCAAGGATTAATATTATTTTCTTAAATAATATATTAAGTATTTATTTTTTTTATTTAAAATATTATAGTAAAATTCTGTAATAATTTATTTTTTTATTGTTTAACAAAAAAGACGTAGCAACACTTTATTAAATAAATACATGAGTCATTGTTGAGTGTTGAGAAATGCAAGTGGGATACATCATATATATATATATATATATATATATATCCTCACACACACGTATCAAGAATCAAAGTGAAATCACAATCCCATTACAAATATAAAAAGGCTATTTTAATTAAAGTCAGAATGGTGCAATTTGCACAAATAATAACAATATCTTTTTCATTAAAATTTATGCTCATTGTATTTTTTTATTGTTATAAGAAAATTTTTTTTAATAAGAAAATTCTATTTTTTACTCCTTTTTTACTATAAATTTTTTTTTATTTTTTTTGCACAAATGATAATAATAATAATAGTAGTAGTAATTATAATAAAAATAATAATAATATCTTTTTCATTAAAATTTATGCCCATTATATTTTTCTATTGTTATAAAAAAAAAAAATTATTTTCTTTTTTAATAAGAAAATACTACTTTTTTACTATAAATTTTTTTTTATTTGTATTCAGTCTTTCTAAAATACATAGCCAATGAACATAAATTTCGATAACAAAGTAATAATAATAATAATAATAATAGTAGTTTCAACATAAACGGCTGTGCAATATTTGACAGGTTCATTACAACCTACACACATCACTATAAGCCACACAAAAAATATTATGAAAATTGATGCTATATTATATTATATTAGTATATCCATTCTTTCATTGTTAGGTACGGACAGCCGAAACCTTGCCTCAATTTTCCACCACTTAATTATTTAATAGTATTAAGTTTAGTTGACAACCACAACAAATAAATTAAAATATATATATATATATATATTATACATCATCAAGAATAAGACAAATTAAAAAATAAAGGTGTTAGTTGGGTTAAATTGTGTGAATCGATTCTACCACATGTATTGTGTGTGGGGGAGATTTGTTACTACATACAAAAAATAAATAAATAAATAAATACCATTTTTGAGATATATTTCTAATTAAATTTTTGTATTTTATTAGTATATATTTCTATAATCATAATATTGTAGAACTAAATTTCTTGTTTAATATATATATATATATATATATTTTGTTTATCAATACAAAAAATATTTTATTGCGAATGAATACAATATCCAAGAACTGTCTATGCGTAAACTTAAAATTATTTGCACGGTTCTTTTTTATGGAACAATGAAAATATTTTGTTACGAGAGAAATATAAGTAATGTGAATTATTCAAAAATCGAATCGATTTGCAATATGAGATTCAAGCAATTTGTCTTGATAAAAAAAAAATGTTGATAGAAATGAAAATTAAGTTATGTTAGATTCAAGACAACAAAAAATAAAAAGTATGTCATGGATCAAATTAATAGTTAAAACTTTATTCATCCAAAAACTAAATCAAAATACTTTATGAGGGCACAACTTTTTGCCCATCCATTAATGTATATCCTTTATAGTTGAACCCAAACTATATTCACAAACAACAATACACCAAAAATGTGACTTAAAAAAAAATTGTATGTATATATATGTGTGTGTGTGTTCTAAAAACCTATGAGCATGGATAAGAAAGCATCAAATTTACAGGCACACATGGTGAATTCCTCCAGGCCCTGGAATGTGTTCTCAAGATTTCCCTGGCCCTTTCCCTGATTTTGCTCCCACAATCGACCTGGACTATCAAACACAGCTTCGCCACGACGCCAATCTGCAGCATCTCCTGTAGAACCGCCGGCGTCGACGAATGTCTGGACACAGATTGCAGAATTCTTACAGCCCTTTCGCTGGCGGCGCTGGAGATTCTGAGGATCTTCTTGGAGACGACAGCCAGGCCGGCGCTGTGGGTCAACAGGCCTGATCTTCCATCGGCGCATTGGCAGAGGGAATCCAGGGCCGTCAGGGCCATTTCCGATGTTCTTTTGTCGGAAGATTCTAGAAGGAGGTCGATCAGGGCCGGGACTGCCCCGGATTCGACGGCCTTGATTCGATTCCGGCCCCATGAGATGGAGGTGATTAGGGCTTTTAGAGATGATTTTGTGGCCTTTGGGGAGATTTGGTCTTTTAGGGTTTGGGAAATTTGGGTGAAGAATTCGGGGGTCAGATTGATTAGGAGATTAGGGTTGGAAGATTCTTCGAGGATTGGGTTTAGGAGCATGATTGAGTATGTTCTTGATTCGTAGCTGCCTGATTGCATGATTAGGGTTAGGGATTCGATGAATTGGGGATTGGCTAGGGTTTTCAGGCCTGATTCTGATAATTGGAGGCTGTAGAGGATGCTGAGGGCGTCGCCGGCGGCGGCGCCGGCGTCTCCGTCGCCGTCGTCGAATAGTTGGGGGTTTGAGAGGGTTTGGTTTACGACAATGGCGGATAGGACGGCGGCGGCGCCGGCGGATTCGAGGGAGCGTTTGTTGGTCTGGCTTTGGGCGGCGATGGATTTTAGGGTTTGGAGGGACTTACGGCGGCGCGTGGGGGATTGGGTGTCTTCTAGAAGCTTCGAGATTTGTGGTACGGTGGCGGGGGGTTTGGGGGTGGGGAGGCGTTCGACGGCGTGGAGGGTGCACCAGGCCTGGATCAGGCGACGGAGCGTGATGTTGGGGGTGAGGTCCAGGGACTTGAGGTCCTGCTTGGTGACGGGGCAGGTGGTGTTTTTCTGGGAGAATATCCACCGTTCGATGCTTTCCCTGTCGTAGGTTATCCCCGTGGCTACTGTGACGGGATCTTTCATGGTTTCGAGGGTGATAGGGCAGAGAAAGTAGGGGGGCACTTCGATGTTGTCGGTTTCCGCCATTGATGGACCTCGAGCTCGGATTTGGGCTTGATTTTGAAATTGGCGGCGGTTCCGGCAAGAATTGAATTTCTGAACTTTCAGATGGCTGATCGGAGAAGACGATGAAGGAATGAATTTTGGGAATTTGGGGAATGGGTTTGGTTTTTATATTGGGAAAGTCAAAACACGCTCAATTGTGTGCGCTGTCTCTGGGAAGGAGTTTGGTGGTGGTGGTAGGTCCCGGGAGTTAAACACCAGAACCGTAGGATTTGAGTCTGAATGGTGTTGATGCGCTTCAGTGCTGAAGTCCTGGTGTTGTGGGATTGGAATATGGTTTTTATTATTTTTTTAATTAATATATGGGGTTTTGACTTTTGACTTTTCTTAAAAGACGCTGTACATTGTGTGTAGGATTAGTGTAAGCGAAAGTATCCATTTTGAATTTTCTACGTAGGAATAAGAAATTGCACGTGGTGCTAATTAGTATTACGTGGCGCAGCCACGTGCTTTAATTCACTTTGTCGATGGTCAACTCCTTCCATACATAACATTTTCATAATGGATTATGATGTAACAAGCTCATTGTCCATTTTATTGTCAAGAACATTGAATGTAATTTTTGTACATTCTTTAAATTTATTACCCATAATAATAATAATAATAATAATAATAAAAGTAAAGAAAAATTTATCGAATTATGTAGGCTCAACAAATTTTAATATGATGATCAATTCTTACTTAATTTTTTAAAAAATATTCATTAATAATTTAATTTAATAAATTATTCCTGTTCAAATATTAAATTAAATATTTATTTTTACTTAAAATATTATACTTCAAATAAAGAGTAATATTTAATTTTTATACGCAGATTTTTTAATATTATATTGAATTATAGTAAAAAAAAATAAAAAAATTTCTATAAGTATTATGTAATAAAAAAGTAATGATATTTGTATAATATATTAAATATTGTAAAAATATTTATTATATTAGGTGATTGTACAATTTTTTAACTTTGTTTTGATACGAACCAAAAAAAATGAAACCCTAAGGGAGTATAAAAATATAATGTATATTTTTATTAAATTCATCAAAAGATATTATCTTTATTTTATATTTTATAAAAATAGTACTATCTTCGTCATTCAATTGTGCGCTCATTTAATCGGAGATGAGTTTTAAGAAAAAATAAGTAAAAATAGAAACTTTTACTTTTTTAGTAAAGAAAAAGTAAAAAAAAATGATATTTTTAACGGGAATAAATTTGAATGACAACAAAATAAAAAAAAATGATAATAAATTTGAACAATAAAGAGAATAGTATTTTTCTTAAAAATTAAGCAAAATTGTCCATAACACCCTTGTGGTTTCTAAATTCAGCGTAAATCTCTCATCTACTTTAAAAATTGCATGACACCGTCTTGTATTTTAAAAAATGTTACATGAAATCACTCTGTGGTTTCGAAACTTAGCATAAATCCCCACTTTACTTTAAAAAATTGCATGACGCTCCCTTATACTTTAAAAAATATTGCATAAAATTCCCCTGTCATGCAAAACATATAGATATGAAATCATTTTTTAATTACATGAGGAAAGTTTCATGGTGGTGGGGTTTATATAACGTTTTTTAAAGTATAAGGGGGTACCATGCAATTTTAAAAGTATATGGAGATTTTACATTGAATTTAAAAACCACGTGGGAGATATAAGCAATTTTACCTAAAAATTATGAAAGTTCAACAAAAAAATTTTTTAAATTAAATTAAAGTTTATAGAATAAGAAAATAGAATTATATTTTCTATGCAAAACTTCTCGAATTTAATATTTATTTATATTTAATCAAATACTACAATTTTATTTAACTTTTTATTGTTCACAAACCAATCCAAAATTTCAGTACACTTCCGGAACGCACAGCCACACTAATTTCAATAAATTAATTCATTAGCAATAATTTCAATAAATTGTCATAATGGTATTTTAAATAATAATAATAATAATAATAATAATAATAATAATAATAATAATAACATAAATTAGTATTATTATTCTATTAGGCTCTGACTTGTTACTTGTGTTAGCATTTGAACATTTCGAAAATGCGACTTCAGGTTTAAGTTTAGAAAACGTTACAAGCAAAGTCGCTTCTTTCAAATTGTATAGTGCAGAATACGTCGCCGTTTTGTTTGCCGACATCTACAGGAAGGTGGACTAATTAATACTACAAATTTAATATTAAAGGAGTTTGGCAGTTGGATGTGGGTCAGCTGGACCGGACCGACCAACCCGGCGGTGTTGACCCTGACCCGCTCCGATTGACTCTAATATATATATTTTTTTCATTTGTTTTTTTAATTATAACATTATTTTATTAGTTGACCTGATATTTTTATTACATAATTGGCAGGGCATCGAAAGTCAAACCCCCAAGGATGAAATTTATTATTATTATTATTATTATTATGAAGGCTGCAAGTAGGGGATGCAAACTTGGAATAGGTATTTCTTTGTTGAGTAGTAAATATAGAAATGATGTCGGTGGTGACAGGTCAACGCAAAAAGCCTTTTCCACAATAATGATTTTATTTATTTATTTAATTAATTGTATAGATGCCATGTAAATATGTAATCAATTAATCCATTCGTCCATTAATAATCTATTTATTTTTTTTATTTTGGTTTATTCCATGATAAAATATCAATTTTCTTTCTTTTTGTAGTAATTGTATCATCTACCTAACATTACAAATATCTTTCCAATTTACAACATATTACACAAATGTCATCACATTATATCATGCAATACTAATGTGGTTAATTTAGTATTTTTATCTTTATTTCTACTTTATTCTAATATAATACTAATAATTCTAAAACTTCGTACAAAAAGCAAATGAATATATAAATATGGGACGGATGAAGTATATAAATAATCTAATGTCAGTTACCTTGTCGAACTAACGCACCGACTCATACGTTATAAAAAAAAATAAAATTATATAAAGTAGTCGATATTTAGTGTATGTAATTGTGGTATATAATTTGTCTAGTATTGCTTATTCAACTTGCTTGGATATTAGCTTGGGATTTGCTCAATGCTTATTCAAATAGAATAAGCTTGACTGAAAAAATGTCTACGGGATTTAAATAAAAATCATAAGTTCATTTATCACACCAATTCGATCATCTTTGTTTGAATTTAAATTTTTTTATTTGAATAATTATTTAATATAATATATATATATAGTAATTTTAATATTTTAGTTATAAAATAAATTTTTAATATAATATAAAAAATAAAAGTTAAATATTTGATTTAATATTTAAAAATTAATTAAATAGCAAAAAAATTTGAAAAAAAAAATATTTTAGAAAAACACAACCTAAGTAAAATGTCATTAAAAACCTTTTTAAACACCGAACTGTTCTAATCAATAATGTGAATTTAATAATTAAAAATTTCAACAGAATATTGTTAGGGTCTGTTTAAGTGATTTTTTAAAACATTTTTTTAAGTAAAATAATTATCTGATATAAATTTTAAATAAAAATAAAATTTAAGTAGTTTTTTTTATATATATATATTGAAATACTTAAATAATAATAATAATAATACATTTGATTTATATTTGATATTTTATAAAAAATAATAATAATGATAAATAAATTTTTAAGCAACAGTAAAAATTACTATAATAATAAAATACTTCTTCCGTCTCAAAAGAATTGTCGTTGTTTTTTCATTTTCGTCGGTACCAAAATAATTGTCTTGTTTCCTTATTTAGTAAGTGTGGTCTTCACTTTATAACAAAATTATTCCTATTTTTCCAAACTACACATAGTTATTACTCTAATCTAACTTTTTAAAATCTTTCAAAAAGTAAGGATATTCTAGTTTTTTACATTCTATTTTATACCTACCTTCAATTAAATACTATTATTTATTAATTCTCGTGTCAATATAAGACGTCTCCTTTTGCGACGACGAGAGTATTAAAAATAAACTTTAAGAAACAGCGTGTGCAATTCCATAAGCATTAAGCAATAAGATTTTTAGGGGCAAGGCCATAGCCATCCATTATCAAGCTTGCTTTTTATATTGATTAATTAATTAATTAATAATCAATAGTCAATATTGTAATAGAGTCATCAACGCCCACTATTAATATGATGGACAAGTGGCCCCCTTAAGGAAAGATAGAAATATTTTAATACAGCAAGATAATGCAAAATTATAGTCCCTTCGTTCCAGATACTATGTCTGCTACACTGTAGAGACGGTATTTTAGGAGGGGTGTAATTAGTAGATAATTAAGAATGTATTAGTAAAAATAATTATCCTATAATATAAATAATTATAAATTAAGATTAAGATAACTAATTAGTTTAATTAAAATTTTAAAAATTTAAAATGAGATTAAAGTGTGTAATCATTTTTCAAAAAAGGAAAGTGACATGGTATGTGGGACGGACAAAAACGGCAACGTGGACATGGTATCTAGGACGGAGGGAGTATATCAACAATGACGATGTTAAATTTTATTTTTTTTAAAAAAAAAAAAACTATCAAAGAAAGATTCTAACTTCAATCACTCAAGAATTTGGATACTATAGGAATGATTTAGGATGGTTTTGAATATTGCAATTCTTATAAATTACAACACCAGACACAATAATAGATAATTTACTAGAAGCCGTGGTTAATTATTTCGAAAACAATGACGAGAACACACACACAAGTAACAATCGGTTTAAAACTGGTGGGATTGGGTCAACTCAACACTAAGTATGATATTATCAGCTTTGAGCTGAGCCCGTACGAATTTGTTTTTGGATATTCTCCAAAAAGCCTCGTACTAGTGGAGTTCACTTGATACTTATAAGGTGTGTAATTTTTTTCACAACTTTCAACGTGAAACTTGAGTTTGCACCCCAACAAAAAACGATTGAAGATGAGAAATCGAGATAAATTCAAGCACATTCTAATCAAATGATAAATACAACACAACCAAAAATCACACAATCAAAATGATATAACTTTTTTATCTCAATTTATTCAAGAACAATTAAGATTAAAAGACAATAAATCCTCAAGAACATTAGCTTAACTTCTTGGAGACACCCTTATCAAAGTTCTTGCGCTGCTATTATCGAAGTGATTTTCAAATATAAATAAGGTAAGTTGGACTCTTCTTCGGAGTCCAGTTCAACTAAATCATCATATATATCATACGTTTTCGACACCCTCAAAACCAAACTCGAGTAAAATGAGGAATCTAAAGAATCGAACATTTCAAGCATAAGATTAAGACTATTGGAACAAACCTCACCAGAAAATTACCCATAAGTCCTTGGCATCGACGAAAGATTTTTTGGAGCACAAACGAAGGGAAATGCCAAAGACCGGCGGCGACCACACCACATCACCGGCCGGAATTCCGTCAAAATTCGCCATCGGAAAACATATTGAATAAGTAAAGTAAGAGCGATTACGTTTCGATTTGAGGTTTTAATTTTATTTTAGTCTTAGTTAATTAATTTTAGGTGTTGTGCTTTAGTTTGTTTAATGTGTATGTTTTATTTTTTATTTTTATTAAAATGTAGTAGATTTAATAATTTATTTTTTATTGTGTATTTTAATTGATGTATAGAATAATGTAATTGGAAATGTATTTATAATTTACAGTGAAGTAAAAATTTACTAAAAAAATATTAATTTTTGTAATGAACGGACAAAAATAATAAAATAAAAAAGATAAATCTTATTATCGGAAAAAATGTAATTTTATACTATTATTTATATTATGTTAAAATTTATAATATATTTTATTGAATAATTTACATTGTTTCTTTAATATTGTTTAATACAATTAATTCAAATTTGTAATTACATTTTCTCTTGTCTCATTAAAAGGAATGCTTTAGTGTTTTATAATATATAAATTTAAAAATAATAATATTTTTATTAATTAATAGAAATATATAAGATGATTTTAATCTTTTGCCATTTTGTATTTTATGTATTAATTAATTGAATGTATAATAATATATTTATAATTTATGTAAGATTTAAAGGGTATTTGAGTTTTAATGTGTAATTATTTTTACCATAATAATAAAAAGAAAATATTTTTGAGTGAAAAGAACAAAAATAAATAGTAAAAAAATATTTTCAATTACGACATGAAAAATATTTCAAAATTTAATTAATAAAATATATTCAAAATATTGATATCATTTTGTAAAATACTACATAATTTACGAATTATGAAAATATTATAAAATTAAAAATATATTTAATGCATATTACAAAAAAAGGTTATATATAAAATAAGATAGAATTTGCGTTTTACTCCTTCCGTCCGTCTTTCAGGTCATATTTACTTTTTGCGTCATTGTCATTGTACTTAACATTAAAAATATTTTTTTATATTTGTATAATCTTTTGTACAAATTTTCTTCTATTAATATTATAAGACACTAATAGAAGTATTTTTATAAATTTTTTTTCATTAATATTACATTTTAACTTAATAATTAATATTCAAATATCCATACACAAATAGTAAACGGGCCCTTAGAGTCGGACGAAAATAATACAAAATATTATATCAAAATATTATTTAATTAAAAACTCAAATAAAAGCTCTTTTTCAAACTAATTTATCTCATATATTCCAATTAAAACAAGACAGATAACAAAATAAAAAATCTCTCAAACTTTATATATTTTTATTTTTAAAAATGCCAACGTCGCAGCAGCTCCTCTTCCGTTGCGGCGACTTAAAACAATTTTATTGTATTTTATTTTTTTTTCTTTTTTCTTTTACTGCGGATGTATCTGCCGTCGATTTTGAACACGTGCAAAATATGTGTTTATCTATCTTAAAGGCCGAATAAAAGCAAACTTAGGTAAGTTTATAGTTTAATTATTTATTATTGTTGTTGTAGATAAACTCTATATAATAATGACGTGGACACAACGATATTTTTTGTACGAAATTTTAGAAATATTAGTATTATATTGGGATAAAATAAAAATAAAAGTAAAAAGACTAAATTAACCCTATTAGTATTGTATGATACAAAGGTAATGACATTTGTGTAATATATTATAAATTGAAAAGGTATTTGTAATGTTAGGTAGATAGTAGTACAATTACTAAAAAAATGAAATTAATATTTTGTTATGTGACAGACCAAAATAAAAAAATGAATAGATTGTTAAGGGATAAAGATAGTATTTATTTTTAATTATTCAATGTATATAAAAATTATACTCAATCTGGACACATAATTTGGCAATTTTATTTATTTATGTTTTTGGGTTTCAATTTATTATATTTATATTTAATTATACATTGTAGTCATATTTAAATTTCATAATTTATAAATTTTAAATTTTAATTAAATTAACTAATTATTTTAATTTTAATTTATAGTAACTATTTATATTATACTAAAATTATTTTTACTAATATATTTATGTCCCAGACAAAATAAATAGAATGGAAAGAGTACTTTAAATAGGTCATTTGCGATTTTATACTACTCCCTCCGTCCATTTACAAGGTTTACATTTACTTTTGTGTAATTATACATTTTAATTATAGTGAGTAGTTAAGAGTAGTGTAATGACATTTTTACCCTTACTTTTTTGTGTAAAAGTAATAATGTGATATACAGTAAGGGTATTTAGGGAAAAAAGTAGGATATTTAATGAAATGTTAACTTTGTAATTTGACGTCCCAAAATAAAAATATGTAAACATTGTAAGTGGACGGAGAGAGTATTATTTTAAAAAAATAATATATTTTATTGGTTAGTTGTGTATTTTGTAAGATTTTGTTATGTATAATTTATGTATAAATTAAATATATGTTTTATATTATGTTCGTAATTAACCTAAAAGTTAAATAATATTTTGATATTAGTATATAATTATTTTCAAAATAATAGAAAATATATAGTATTTTATCAGTGAGACAAAAAAATAATAAAAAAAAAAAATACTTCTATTTGATATAGAAAGAGTATACTCCTTCGGTCCCGCTGCAAGGTTGTCATTGGCTTTTTGCATATTGATATTTGAATATTAATTATTACATCAAGACTTAGTACAAATAAAAAAAAAAAGAATATATTTATTAGTCTCTTATAATACCAATACAATGATATTTAGAGTAGATTATTCAAATATAAGGATATTTTTAATGTGAAGTATAATGACTCAAAAATCAAATGACAATCTTGCAGCGGGACGGATGGAATAATATTTTTACAAAGATAATAAGCATATATATATATATATATATAACAAATGGACATTAATTTATGTAAAGAATTTATTAAATAATATAAGAAATCTAATAGAATATAAATTTTTTAATTTAAGGGATTTCAAATAATATATTTATGATATTTCTTTTGTTGGATAATATGAAAATTCAGTTTACTTATTTAAGAATGGATTTTATCTTATTTATTTATTTATTTTTAACCGTAATAAAGATCTATTGATATGCATAAACCTTAAAATATATTACTCTCTCCGTCCCATGTAATGTGAGTCTATTTATATATTTCTATTTTGGGACGTCCAATTACAAAGTTAATATTTCATTAAATACTTTACTTTTTTCTACAAATACCCTTACTTTACATAATATCATTACTTTTACACAAAAAAGTAAGAGCAAAAATGTCATTACACTATTTTTAACTACTCACTATAATTAAAATATTATTATTCCTTAAACACCGCGCCAAAAGTAAATGTAACAATTATAAGTGGACGGAGGGAATATTATTTAGTAAAAATAATTATAGATTAAGATAACTAAATAGTTTAATTAAGATTAAAAAAGTTAAATTTTAAATTTTAAAATATGATTAAAGTGTATATTATTTTTCCAAAAAAAAAAGAACAAATTATATGGGACGGACGAAAATAAAAAATATGGACAAATTATGCGGGACGGACGGAGTATTTGCTTATTTTGTGTGAAGGTTAATAAAGATTTCTTAATGATATTTGATAAGAATTTTTGTATGTAAAAGTTATTTTAGCATTAATAGATAAATTAATATAACAATATTGATGTAAGTTAAGTTTAAGAGTACTTTTAATGTGTAATAGAGTTTATACTAAAATAAGATTTTAATATGTTGTGTTTCGATTTTTTTTTCTTTCAATGTTATTATTGTGTTACTTTACAAATATGTTTTTAAAAAAGTATCACATTAAATATTTATTTTTAATAAAATAAAAGTATTTATTCAACAACTATTTTATTTCAAAAGTATCAAAATATATAATACAAATATATATATATATATATACTGTAAAAAGGTATGATTTGTGTTTGGAAATTTTAAGTTTTAAACAGATGTGATATACTCCCTCCGTCCCATGTAATATGGGTCTATTACTGTAGACACGGAAATTTAGGTAAAGTATAATTAGTAAGCAATTAAGAAATATATTAGTAAAAATAATTATAGATTAAGATTAAGATAACTAAATAGTTTAATTAAAATTAAAAAAAAAATTAAATTTTAAATTTTAAAATATGATTAAAGTGTATAATTAATTTTCTAAAAAAGAAAATGACAAATTATATGGGACGGATAAAAATAAAAAATAGGAATAAATTATGTGGAACGGAGGGAGTGATGTATTGTAAAAATAATGAAAAATAAAATTAAAATTGAAAGAATATAACCAATTGAAGTAGTACAATGCTTGTGTTTTATTGGGCCACCGATTTCATACTTGACACATTTTTATGGGCTTATAATTGGGCCACTGATTTTATAATTAATTCATTTTTATGGGCTTATGATTGGGCCAAAAATATTTTCAGGAATATATGCATCATGGGTCCTTAAATTTGCCACATTCAGCGGTTTGTTTTTATTTCAAATTCTTTATTATTATTATTATTATTATTATTATTATTATTTTATGTTATTATTATTATTACTAGAGCCCAAAATGTTCCCATTAAATCCCAAGAAACACACCTCATTGAACACACTCTTTGGTTTTATTTTATTATTTGGTACTCCCACTTATTTGGTTAAGGACACCTAATTTTAGACAGTGTAGTATGTATTTTTAATTAGGTTTAGAAAATTTTTGTTTGACTTTGATATTAAAATAATGTATGATTGAAATATTTGTTGCGAAGATAAAATTTATTTTTTTTCGAAAAATGCAGAATTCAAATAGTAAAAAACTGAATAAACATGTGTTTTTACTTGTGAAGTTTTAGTTTTGGATTTTGATTTTGAATAGTAAAATTTTGAATTAACATAGCTGTTTGATGTGATATAAATATGTATTGATGTGATATTTTCAATGTAAAATTAGTTTTTAGTGTAATAAAATAAAAAAAAATTGGGTGTTTGATTTGATATTTTTAGAGAGAAAAGAAAATTGAAATAGTAAAATAATGAGTAAAATCTAAATAGAGTCTTAATAACTTATTTTTAATAAGTTATACTATTGTTTTGGTATTTTTTATACGAGTATTATTATTGGTATTTAAAATATTTTTAGCATTATATCTCAATAAAATATGAATATAAATTTTATATAATATAAATAAATAAATATATTTATTTAATTATTTATAATTAATTAAAAAATAATTTATAAAAAATAAAAAAGTTTTAAATATAGACAAAAATATTTATTTGTTGAATAGAGATAGAAATAAAAAAAAAAATTGAATAGATCTTACATGTAAAAAATTAAAAATTTAATCGAATTGATTTATATTTATTAAATATATTTAAGATGAACAAAACTTATTAAAATATAAATGAATTTTTTTTATGAGACAAAAAAAAAAAAAAAAAAAAAAAAAAAATTTGCGACGAGATGGAGATGGAGAAAGTATTCAACTTGAAGTTATGATAATTGAATCTTCGATTTTTCATCGCACACCGTGTACTTGTTTAATCTGAAATTTCAATATAACTTAAAAATAAAAAAAATCAGGTGGTAGTATATCTGGCGAGGGTTGCCACTTCAACGCAGGGGGAATCTTTCCAGGCCTGGAAATGCCTCCTCAAAATTTCCCTGGATTTCTCCTTCACATGCCACCCACACTCCACCTGCATCACCGCACACAGCTTCGCCGCCGTCCGCACCCTCACCATCTCCTCCGCCACCGCCGCCGTGCCGGAAAACTTCGATACCACCCACAATATCATAACCGCCCGCTCGTCCGCCGCCGCCGACACCGTCAGCATCCGCCGCGTCACGACCGCCACCGCCGCCGCGTGCCTCAGGAACTCCGCCCTGCCCTCCGCTTGAGAACACAGCCTGTACAGCACCTCCAAAACCAGCTCCGTCGTCCGCCGCGCCGGACATTGAAGCTCCAATTCGATCAGGTCGGAAACAAACCCTAATTCCACCATCCGAACACGATTCCTCCCCCATTGACAAGCTTCCACCGCCACGTGTAACAGAGAGTTCACCCCCTGCTGAGAAATCCCGCCGCCGACGAGATTGCCCCCGATTCCGGCGAGGGTTTCCGCCTTCATCGTCTCGAATATCCTCGCCGGAGCGCCGCCGTCCGCCGCCTGGACAACGATTTTTAGCGCGCAGGCAGCCTGCGATTTCAGATTATCAAACCCTAACCCCCAAATCAAAGCGTCCACAATTTCCAGGTTTCCGGCCAACTCCCCGGCGCCGGCGCCGGCCCTGGATTTTTTCAACGCCCCCCTAATTACATAAATAAGACTCAGGGCTTCCTCCAGGCCACCATCAGCCTCCCTGTTCCGATAACAATCGACGATAAAATCGACGACGGCGGCGCCGATTCCCGCCTCCACCATTAAAACCCGATTCCGGTCACTCTCCGCCGCCAGGGCTTCAAGAGTCTGCAATTTCCGGCGAGTCAGGTCCTTGACGAGTTTGATGAAATATAATTTACTGAGAGGGGGTTTCGGCGTCGGAATCCGATCGACGCCGGAGGCCTGATTGGCGGTGGACCAGGCCTGGATGAGCCGCCGGAGAGTGTGGTTCGGCGTGAGGTCGGAATTTTCCGGCAGGGGCTGTTTGGTGACCGGACAGATGGCGTGGTGGCTCTTGAATAGCCACCGTTCGATGCTGTCCCTGTCGTAGGTGATGCCGGAAACCGCCGTGACGGGATCTTTCATGATCTGGAGTGAGATTGGGCAGACGAAGTATTCGGGGATTTCCACGTTGTTGTCGCCGGCGGCGGCGGCGGCCATGGAAGCTCCGGTAAGTAAATCGATTGTGCAGTAAATTAAATTAAATTAAATTATAGATAGTATCGAATTTGATTGAAATGAGGGATATGGTGTAAGAAAGATTTGGAATTTAGGGCAGAAAATAAATAGCGCTGAAATGAATTATGAATGTGTGGATAGTCTGGTAAGAGAATGCGGCTGTATTAATTTCAAATATTTTATTATTATTAGTTTTATTGTTTATTTAGTTAAAATCTCTCTAAAAGATTCAATTTAATTTTTAAATATTAATTATTAAATAAAAATATAAATTAAATTAAGAAAAAAAAAGACAAAAATATTTATATTAATATTTTATAATACTATTACATATAAAAAATTATATAAATATAAAAATTCGAAAAAAATAATTTATTATTATTAGTATGGTTGTAGTTGTTGTTCTAGAAAATTTCGAGGGAAAGTGGTCATAACTAATAAATGAGTCGTATATTCTCACGGACAAGACAGTTTGGCTGGTCAAAGGGGCAAAATTGTGTAGGACAAAGACTTATGGAAATGTTGTGTACTCTAATAATTTACTGGGAAATACTCCCTCTCTCCGTTGTAATACGAGTTTATTACTGTAGATATAATAATTTAGGTAAAATATAATTAATAAGTAATTAAGAAATATATTGTAAAAATAATTATAAATTAAAATTAAAATAACTAAATAGTTTAATTAAAATTAAAAAAAATTTAAATTTTAAATTTTAAAATATGATTAAAGTGTATAATTAATTTTCCAAAAAAAAAAAGGACAAATTATATGAGACGAAAGAAAATAAAAAATAGGAATAAATTATGTATGACGGAGGGAGTATATATATATATATATGTTCATTTAATGTTTTAAGGGAGTATATATATATATATGTTCATTTAATGTTTTAAAAATATGGAGGATTAATTTAAAATATTATTTATATATGTAATATAATAAAAAATAATAATACGTAGATTGGTTTACAATTCAAATTTATATTAAAAAAATTAGAATAAGAGCCCACAAATCCCACATTTAACTATATTTATTAATATGATTTTTTTTTAAAAAAAAAAAAATTAAAGTTCTTCCTACAATATTGTTTAATTTAAAACCAAGGCGGCTATAGTTTTGGATAAAATGTTGACCAATCAAATCAGCATGATATTGATTTGATCGGATTAGCATATTACATCAATATAATTAGTATATATTATATATTATCGTAACATGGTTATGATATAATATATGTTATATTATAATTTAGTATATGATATTTTACAACGCATCATATGTTGTGTTATTAAAAAATATATGTTGTATGATTTTATGTGATATGTTGATTAGATAACACTACGCACTAAGCGAACCATGTGTGACAGATAGACCTGAGACGTCGGGGGTTCGAACTCATAACCTAATAATTACAAATCCAACTCCTACACCACCAGAACATCTTTTACAGGCAATGGTTAATCTTATTATTACATGTGTGTGAATATGATGTTGTTATTCAACGTGTAAATGAAATCCAAATATTCCTTATTATTATTAATAAAGAAAAAAAAAAATGCCTTAAGGACTTCTTGAAAGATGGATACTACCTCCATCCTATATAAAATGTATATTTTTTCTATCTTCGTTTTTTTCACCTAAGTTGTTTTTTTATTTTTTAAAAAATAATACTAATATATTTTAATCACATTTTAAATTTTATAATTAATATAATTTTTTAATCCTAATTAAAAAGTTTAATTATTTTAATCTTAATATATAATTATTTGTATTATACAATATCTATTTTTACTAATATATTTTTAAAATTATTTACTAATTATACTTATCTTAAATTTTCAGAGCTATAATAACCTAAACAATTTTTATAATATTTAATGTGCTAATTGGGCCAATCAGTATGTTACTAATAAATTCCGGATCACCATCTTTAACTATCTATAAAAGAAAAATATTCAGATTAGAAATAGTAATAAAGTGTGTTTTCAATTGTTTTGAATTTGAAATATTCTAATGAAAAGTATGTATTAATTATAAAATATTGAAGGAGAACAAAAATGTGTTTTACATGAAAATATTTTTCAACATAATATTAAAAGAATAGTTCAATATTATATATAGTATAAAAATAAGATTAAAAATGAAACTCATATTCTCAATTAATTAGTATATATATATATATATATTTTCTTCATCTGAATTAATTATGTCATTTTGTTTAAACACAAAAACTAAAAAATAATAATATTTTAATATAAAACTACACAAATAAAAAAGTAAAATGAGAGTCTTATAAAAAATTTATTGAATAAAAATATTAATGAAAATTAGTTATTATTTGTAAAAGTATAGATAATAAAATTATTATAAATAAATTACGAAAATAAAATAGGATGTGTTTGGAAAGCCAAATTAATATTCAAAGTCTTGCAATCACTACCGATTATTACTCCCTCTATTATCCAATTGTGTGTTCATTTGACCGAACACGGGTTTTTAGAAAAATATCTAAAAATAGAAATTTTTAATTTTTTTGGTAAATAAAATTGGTATTTTTTTACTAAAAAAAATAAACCGGAATAAATTTGGATGACAATCATAAAAAAAAAAAAAAAAAAAAAAGTGAGAATAAATTTGAATGACGGAGGAAGTATTAATTTTTCCGAATAAAAACAAGGCTTGGAAAGAATCAAATTTCAAAGGTACGTGACTAATAGTTGCCACGTTGGTATATTTTCTTCTTCACATATGATATGATATACTAACCAAGTCAACTTCTCTACAATTCAAATATCCATAAACCTATTTCACACTTAGGATCTGTTTGGTTTGTGTTTTTTTAAAATTCTTTTATTCAGTTCACAAATTAATATTCTATTTTTGCTATTTGAAAATTTCCAATAAATATTATCCTATTTTCCTTTTATATAAATTTTTTTACTTTTTTACCTTTTTATTCATTTACCATTTTTATTTGAGCATGCTTTTATCTCTATCTCACCAAAAATAAAAAATACTAAAATAAAAATTGTTCTTTTATTTTTGTAATACTTCCTCCTCCCAACTCAAAATACAATTTTTACTATTTTCGTATGTCTCATTCCAAAGTATCATTTAACTTTTACTTTGATTACAAGCATATTATTATATATACAATTAATAAAATATTATTATTTTTTAATTTACTACATCCAAAAAAGGACCCATTTCGTTTGGGACGAATAAAATATATAAAAAGAAACCTTGCCACCTAATTCATTATCGATTTATTAATTATATTATACCTTATCCACCGCTTAATAAGAATAATAATATATCGATGTGATCTTTCTAATCAAAAAATAATAATAATAATAATATATCGATGTGATATTTGTTAAAAAAATAAATGTTAGATATGATATTTTTAAATGAAAAAGAAAATAAAAACAAAATTACAAAAAATAATTTGAAATTGATTAGAAAAAGGTGGTTGATTTAAGTTTTTGTTTAAATAATATTTTTGGTTTAATATTTTGCAAAAAAAATATTGTATTTTTATTAAAAATTATATAAAGTAAATAATATTGCATTGATTTATTTTTTAAGTCACAAAAGAACAAAACCCTAAATAATTCAGTCCTCATATATATATTCACAATGTTGATTGCGTATTATATTTTTTATTGTTAAATTAATTTTTTTTCTTTGGAATTAAGCTATCAAATCATTCGATTAATTTAGAAACTTTATAGAAATGTAACATAATTTGAACAATAAATTTATATTGTATAATATTCTAGTTTTAGTCATTTCAAAGGTCCTCTTGTTTGTATAATAAATTTATATTGTACTCTCTCCGGCTCACCGGAGTTGAACCATTTCATTAGGTACACAGTATTCAAGGCGAGGATGTTTAATTAGTTAATAATAATTAATTATGATATTATTATATTATTTTTTTGTATAATTAATAATATTTATATTTTTAAAGTAAATTTAATACATATGATTAAAAAAATTAAAATATATGTTTAAATATTTAAAAAGTATATAGCAATTAAAAAATATATGCAATATAGATATCATTTTGTAAACAATAAAATTTTTTATAATACAAGTAAATAAAAAAATATTTTTGTTTATTTATAATTAACATAAATTAATTATATAAAAGATGTGTAGTTTTAAATATAGATAAAAATATTTATTTTTTTAGGAGAGACGTAGAAATAAAGGGGTTTTAAGTGGTCCTACGTTATTTATGATGTTGAATATTATGTAGTTAATTAAGTTGATTTATATTTGTTAAATATATTTTGATTTAATAATTTTTACCAAAAATAGAAAGGTGTCAATTGTTATGGGACGGACAAAAATGAAAATAGTGTCAAGTGTGGTGGGACGGAGGGAGTATAATCTTTTATTTATTATACTGTATAAATTATTTTAATTCCACGAATCACTTACGGGTGTGTTTGTTTGGGGGATTGGATTTTAAATAAATCTACTATTCATTCTATTTTTTCTCCTCAAAAATATCAAATCAAACACCTATTTTTTATTTTTTATACTATACTAAAAACTAATTTTACATTCAAAACATCACATCAACACTTATTTATATCACATCAACACTTATTTATATCACATCATACAACTATTCAAGCACACTACATGAAATATGAGCTTCAAGCCCATTATTATTAGGCCTATAAGACTAGTTAATTAGTTGGCCCATTAGGCCCATTCTAGACCCAATATGACTATGTTTATGTATTTGCGGATGCTTCTTTGAAATGAATATTTATTAGATATAATATTTTTAAATAAAAAATAAATATATAATAATTAAAATAAACATAGATAGAAGATACAAAGAAATTTATTGTTTTTAGCTATTTTTTTCAATTACTTTACGATACAATTCTTGTAATTTTTTTTTTTATAAATATATAATATGTTTATCTAATAAAATATTCCATTTAACTAATTTCTAATTGAGAAAAAAAAAATACACACAATATAAACACTCACAAATAAATAAACCATTTACTTAACTTGAAGTGTTACAATATCCAACCCTACTATGGACCTAATAATTAGGGATGGCATATGGGAAATACCGATCAATACTGATATTGTATCGAACTTTTTCAGTATGGTGAAAATACATACCGGTATCGTACCGAAAGTTTTAATATATCGAATTTCAGTATGACGAAACATTCGGTACGGTACCGGTATATACTGCTTATACCGAAAATTTTGATTTCAGTATAATACCGACCGCTTATACCGATTATATCGAAAATATAATCGTAATTTCAAAATAATTAAAACAAAAATTAATAAATATCACTATTTTACACCACAAAAACATTACAAAAAAAAAGATAAATAACTTTTCAATAGTCTGCATCATTTATATTAATAATTAAATTATTTAATAAAAATAATATGGGTACGGTATCATACCACAGTATCAAACTTTCCAAAAATTCATACTGATACTGTATCGAAAATTTGGTATGTACAATATCTATACTTTACGAAAATTTTTAATATACCAAAATTTTCAATATTTTCGACACAATACGATATAATAAGTCAGTATTTCGGTACATTGATTAAATTTCTCCGTCCCTACTAATAATATTGTGGGTGGGTGAAGGACTAGTAATATTCTTTGTTTATATTTATTGGCAGCTGTGGTGCAATTAGTGTAACACTGAAGTTATTAAATGAGATTTCTTAATTGGGGAAAAGGACAAAACTCCACCGTATAGAAAAATATGAATAAAAGAAAGAAGTAACCGATTACTGACCTTCTCAAAAATTCTTACTGAAAAATAAAATAATAATAAAATCACAGAAATATTCAATTTTAATGTATATATATATATATATTATTTTATAATGATTCAAAAAAATCCACATATCTCTAGTTTTAAATATTCAATTTGAAGTAATGATTCAATTAAATCTTTTATTTTCACCGAAAACACAAATAAATTGAACTTTCAAAATATTAAATATTTATTTACATTACATTAAATGTGCAATTTATTTATTTGTTATTTTTTATTTTACTATTTGAAAGTTTTTATCCTGTTTTAAAGTTTGATTTTAATTTGTTAGTTTTGAGTTTGTGTTTGTGTTTGTGTTTTATCTTATCTTTTTGTAAAATAATTGTTTTTTTATGTTTTACATGAGAAAACTATGTATTCATAAGAAAGCATGAAATATCATTACAAATAAACTTATATATATATTAAAAAAAAAAACTCAAAAAGAATATAGCCAGAAAGTATATTGGAAAAAAAAAAGTGTTTGTTTTCAAATTTTACATTACACACCGTTTTTAATATACTCCCTCCGTCATTCAAATTTATGCTCACTTTCCTTTTTGGATTATCATTGAAAAATATTCTCGTTTTTTTTTAAGTAAAAAATTATTATATTTTTGTATTTTTTTCCTATAAAAAGAAAATGTAATAATTATTACTCATTTTTATTAAAACCCATACCCAGTCAAATGAGCACAAATTTGCAGAGGAAGTGCATATATATATATATATATATAAAACAAATAATACAACAGTAACATTTTAGGGTTCCCAATAATAACAACAAAAAGCCTAAAAATTTACTAAAAGCTATTAATCCACCTTTTTTTTTTATTATTAATTCTATCTTTAATTTTTTTAAAAAAAGATATTATATATAATATATATTTTTCGTATAAATATCATATTAAAATATTTTAAAAAAAAAACTGCTGGCTGCTGAATTTTTTCTTTACTACTGGATCACACCAAAGCAAAATTGTATACGTGATGGAGTACAAAAACACAAGAAAAAGGAATGAATTGAGGGTCCATGGACCAGTGCTCCTGGAGAAATCCAAGCTGTATGTGAAAAACGGGCGGTGAGGATATTTCCGGAGTTTGGTCCGAGGAATTGTCTGGAAATTGCTGGGGACACATGTCCGTACGTCCCGTGGTAAGTAACCGTACGTTTCTGTAAGAGGTGAGTCAACTTATGATAATTTGTAGTTTGACATTTTTCGTGTGTCCATATATAAAAGCACTGTTGACTATCCAGCATTTATTGCCTATCAAAATAATTAATAAATTATTACTTCAAATTAGTGTCCATCTGCCGTTCGATTTATGGCTCTCGTGTCGTGTGACAATTCTTAGGAGTGTTATTGAGTACTCCCTCAATCCCATGTAATATGAGTGTATTACTATAGACACGAGAATTTAAGTAAAATATAATTAGTAAATAATTAAAAAATATATTAGTAAAAATAATTATAGATTAAGATTAAAATAACTAAATAGTTTAATTAAGATTAAAAAAAAAAATTTTAATTTTAAAATATAATTAAAGTATATAATTAATTTTCAAAAAAAAAAGGACAAAGTAGGACGGACGAAAATAGAAAATAAGAACAAATTATGTGGGACAGAGGGAGTATTACTCATCAATTTTATTATTTTTAAATATAAAAAAATATTTATTTACGGAAAAAATAAATAAAAATAAAAAATTTTGAGTGCTTATATCTAAAAGAATTTATAAATGTATTAATGTATATTTATTAAATATATTAGAAAAAAATCATCTATAATGGGAGGGTGAGTATATTACTTTCTCTGTGCTAAACACTTAACAATATTTTATTATTTTAAAAATAATTAATAATATCTATATATATATTAATATACGCTTCACTTTACGTCATCACATTACTCAAATAAAAAAAAATAATCGTTTCTCTCTTCAATAATATTACTTAATATCCAAATTATCTCAAATTATCATACATAAATTCTCGTGTCAAACATAAATATTGCACGGTGTTTGGGACGGAAGGAGTACTACTTATTATGTAAAGAAATAATTTTTTTTATTGAAAATATTATATTAAATATTATTTCAGATCAATTTTTTATTATTTTAAACCTTATACAACCTTTTTACTTCTCTATGATTTTGTTTATTTACTATCTAAATTTATAACAAAATTATTATATTGCTATTTTTTTATTGTAAATCCCAATAAAGTTATAATTTTTATTTATTTAGACAGCATGTGTTTGTTTGGAATTTTTTAAATTTTGAATTTTAATATCTTAAGATATATGTTGATCTTTTATTATGAACATAAAAATAATTAATAAATGAATCTTTGATTTAATATTCTTAAATAATACTATAATTAATATTAATATTGAATATTCTCTTGTATGGAATGATAATATATATATATATATATTGAGATTGTGTTTAAAAGAAATTAGTGGGCAAACATACCCAATATATACATAAAAATAAGTTAATGGAAATATAAAAATAATTTTTAATATTTCTTTTACGATTTTTACATTTTATAATAGAACACCTAAAATTATAAAAAAAATAAAAATAAAATGCAATTTAATGAACAAGGATTTTGAAAGCTGGAAATGGGAAGGTTATTGGAAGGTCCCAGGACCTCCGAATCCAGACAGAGGCAATCGGTGGTTCATGCAGTGGGCGCTTGGAAACCATGGACTTGATGTAAATTTTTTCAATTATATTTAATTTAAATAATCATATTCCATAATTATTTTTATTTTTAATCTATAATTTTACTTACAATAATCCATCTCCCCACCACTAATTAAATCATTTTTTAAAAAAAACTACAAATTAACATTTTTTCATTTAATCTTTTTTTTTTTTTTTAATTTAATCTTGTCGAGTGAGAGTAGTAGTGGTAGAAAGTAATTTTTAAATAGATGGTGGAAACAGCATTTGCACACTTTCAACACAATCCACTAAATAAATACATACATACATATATATATATGAATATATACTCTTTATCTATCTATTTTTTTACACAGAATTTTAAAAATATTAATATTATATTAAAATATTAAAATAAAGGGAAAAAAATAAATTAATCTTATCAGTATGACATAAAGATAATATTTGTGTAATATATTATAAATTGGAAAGGGATTTGTAATGTTAGACAGATAATACAGTTAAAAAAAATTAAATATTTTATTACGAGGCGGACCAAAATAACAAAATAAATAGACTGACAAAGAAATACACACAACGTTTGATGGATTGGCTAGTAATGAAGAGGAAATATGTACTTGACAGTATCTTGTTATTTCTTGAAATGAATCAGGACCGTCGATCGCAACTACGGACGGTGAGGATTGACAATTGATGTAAGCCATAAAAGCACATCAAGCAAAGCTCATCCAGTTAATGGTGATGGTGGAATAGCTGTGTCCCATCATTGCCCAAACTATAATTTATTTATTTTATTTTATTTTATTTTATTATATGTATCAGAAAAGGAAATAAAATAGAATAAATTAAAAGGAGTCCAGATTCATGTAAATGTTGTTCCCAGTTTGATGATTGTGAAATAACCCACTTTTGTAACCACAGCAACAGATCAAACAAAATACATCTACGCATGTAGATATCAATAAAGCACATTTCTTATCAACCCTTCTTTTCAACTCCATCCAAATTTAATTATTACTATTAATTAATTAATTATTTCATATGACGGCAACTACTGTGCTTATCTTGTGCTGCCAAACGACACACAATTTTATTACAGACAACGTAGTGTATATGTTAATATAATATAAATATAGTATATAAACTATTAGTATTGTTATAGTTTTATACAATACACAACGGTTGATATTAGCACGTAACATATTTTTATACAATACACATGTAATTATGAACAAACAACATATTTTTTTATTACACACAATATCTGTCGTGTCTAAGAAGACCCATATATTATGAGTGCTGAATTTTCTAAATCAACACATTTTAAAATTCCTAGTTTATAATTTTTATTTTATTTTAATTAAACTATTTAATTATTTTAATGTTAATATATAATTATTTTTAATAATATACTTTTTAATTACTTGCTGATTACACAATATTTAAAACTTCGTGCCTACGTAAAATGAGATAATTTAAATGAGACGGAGATAGGAATATTTTAGTTGTTGTGTCTGATCTAATATGTTGTGTCGTCTATATAAGTCCCTTGAGCCAACCCTAAAAAATCTCACCCCCTCCTCCATTACTACATCCTTATACTTATACAATTCGATTCTTCGAGGAGGTGTCCTAATTTGGGAGAATCGAATTGAATCGAATCAAATCGAATCAATAGATCGATGGATATTCAAGAAAGCAGTAGCAACAGTTTAGGGCAAAGAACTATTGCTGCAGCTGTGAAGATTATTCCTCGGAGAGTTAAGTCGACAGTAATGGAAGCTCGAAGAATCGGGCGAGAAGATCCTAGAAGAATTGTCCACTCGATTAAGGTTGGGTTGGCTCTAACGTTGGTGTCGCTGCTCTACTATTTCAGGCCTTTGTACGACGGCTTCGGACAGGCCGGAATGTGGGCCATCCTCACCGTCGTCGTCGTCTTCGAATACACTGTCGGTATGTATCTATACATATATATATAATTTCAGACAGCTGTCGTCGATTCATTTACATATATATGTGATTAATTATTGTTTGATTTTCAGGTGGAACTTTGTTGAAAAGCATAAACAGAGGGTGCGCGACAATGGCGGCGGGTGGTTTAGGGATTGCGGCGGAGTATTTCGCCGGCCGTTGTGGGGAAAAAGGAGAGCCTATCGTCCTCGGGATTCTGGTTTTCTTTCTAGGTAAGAAGATGAACCCTCTGGTTTATTGAAGGTCCCGGGACCTCAACTCCAGTTGCATATATATACATTTAATTAATTATTTAATTACGTACAGCGGCGGCGGCGAGTTTCATGCGGTTTTTCCCGAAAGTGAAGCGGCGGTACGACTACGGGGTGATGATATTTATCCTGACGTTCAGTCTGGTGGCGGTGTCGGGTTTCCGGGTCACGGAGATCCTGGAGCTCGCGCACCAGCGCCTCTCCACGATTCTGATCGGCGGGGCGACCTGTATCATGATATCCATATCCGTTTGCCCGGTTTGGGCGGGTCAGGATCTTCACAACCTAATCGCCGGAAACGTCGAGAAGCTCGCCGTCTTCTTGGAAGGATTTGGGGATGAGGAAGAAGAGTTTTTGCAAGAAATTATTAAACAAGAACAAGGCAAGATTCCGTGTAAGAAATCGTTTCTCCAAACCCATAAATTCGTGCTCAATTCCAAGGCCACTGAGGAATCTTTGGTAAGTAAATGATATTGATAATTAAATAATTTATATTATTAATCATTTAGTAGATTCGAAATTGATTTAAAAAATTGTTTTATTGCAGGTAAATTTTGCTTGGTGGGAGCCTTGCCATGGTCGATTCAAGTTTCGACATCCATGGAAACAGTATTTGAAAATTGGGGCTCAAGCTAGGGAATGTGCATACCTCATTCAAACCCTAATTGGATATATCAACACAAAATCTCAACCCAAAGTACGAATCTTTACAGAAATTGATGATTAAGAATCAGACAATCTAAAGTAATGCTGTAAGAAATTAAATGTTGTTTGATTCGATTTACAGGTGTCATCAGATCTGCAATTAAAGATCCAACGTTTGTGCATCAAAATCAGCAAGGAATCAGGAAAGGCCATGAAAGAGCTGTCGAGTTCTGTCAAGAACATGATTTATCCATCGCCACGGGTTTCGACACACGCCATTAATTACAGATCTGCACTGGACGAGCTCACGACGATTCTTGAAAATTCGACACTGCCCACGAAGGCTGATCTTCAGGACATCCTGCCTGCCCTCGTCATCGCTTCTGTTCTCACCGACATCGTTAATTTCGTCGATTTGATTGCAGTGTCCGTCGATGAACTTGCCCAGAAAGCTCAGTTCAAAAAATTACCTAATTCGACTGCGTACAAGAAACAGCATCACAGTGTGATCGTGAAACCAGTCGTGATTAAGGTGGATGCCTCGCCGGAGAAGACGCCGGAGAAAGAGAACACGCAGGGAACCGTCGCCGGACAGTGACCGGAGAGAGTGAAGTGCGATTTTGTTAGTATATGTTTTCCTGATACTAACTGGAGAGAAAAGCATATATGTAACCGTACTTATAAATGTGGGCCCCGATTCCCTAATTATGAGATAGGGGCAGTATAGTAATTTCAGGGAGGGTTAGGTATAATAGAAATAAATTACTACTAATATATGTACATGATTTGTATTTTGTAACATAGAAATTAATATTTAATTATATATATATATATATATATTTATGCCTTTCGGTGACGGTACGGCCGAATGATGAGAATCAATTTATTTTTGCAATAAAATAATAATATCTTCAGTGCATCATCACGTTTATTTATTTTTTTTATTTTAAAATTTGCCCACTGACGAATAAATCACAGCTTATTTGATTATTATTACTTTCAAAGGAATATATACCAATTGGATATTCGGATCCATTCACAAAACTAAGATTTCCTTTAAATGTTTTTGTAATTTTAAACAGTTTAGAAAATAATAAAAATTAAATGTTTTCTAATATATATATATATATATTTAATAGAATATTTTTTTTTAAAAAAATATTACTATAACTCGTAAACGTACAATCGCCTAGTCATAATTTTTTTAAAAAAATAAAAAACAAAAATAGGCACAGGGTGTGGCCACTGTACACGCCCAACTTAGTCTATTTCACCAAAAAAGAACCTAAAATATCGTACAAGAATATGATGTATCTGACTCAGATAGACCATCAAATACATTTATATATATATATATTTATTTATTTAATTATTTAATTTTAGGGACGAAGGACGATTTCATTTCAATTTGAAGACGCACTGGTAAATCCGATCGAACCTAATACCCTACAAATCAAGTTCGACAGAAAAGTCACACTAGGCAAACTATGTGTGGCAGGTGATTTGAGGCATGACCTCATGGTCACAAATCCAATTCCTACACCACCAGGAAGGGACTGTTAATGTATATACTTTGAAATTTTAGTTTGTCCGCCCTTAATATATATGTTCTTTTTATTAGTAATTATACTTTTTACTTAGGGTGTGTTTGTTTGGAGGATTGGATTAAATTTTCCCTATTTATCCAATTTTTTCTCTTAAAAACATAAAATCAAACAACTATTTTTCATTTTTTATATTATACTAAAAATCAATTTCACATTCAAACATCACATCAATACCTATTTATATCACATCATACAACTATTTGAATTCAAAATTTTTTATATTCAAATCTCAACTCAAAATCCAAACCCACGAACAAACACACCCTTAATAAAACTATCTCTATATTGTATATAATATCAAAATTAATGTCATTATAAAGTATATGATTTAAGGGTAAAAATTATTGTTTTATTCTTCTCTTATACTATTAACTTTAAAATATTAATATTTTAAAATTTACCTGAAAAAAGATAAATATTTATATTAGAACTGGACCAAAAGAATATTATTTTATATCTAACATATTACATTAAAATATTTTATATTTAAATATTACATCAAAAAAAATAATGAATATAAATACTTATTTTATTTTATTTTATATAAGTTGAATTTAATATTTTAATTAAAATAAATTTTAAATATTTTATATTATATATTTCATTTTATGAATTTGAACAATGACTTCTCATAATTACAAATTCACTTAACATCACCAAATCATCTTTTACATGACTTCATTTATTTTAATTTATTTTAAAATTAAATAGAGTGTGTGTTTCTTTATTTTCTTTTTTTATAGTTTTATACATTTTTGTTGTGAAGTACAAAAATTATCTTTGTTAACTTTTGGTGTCATGAAAGAAAATAAAATATTTTTATTAAAAATCATATAAATTGAATAATATTAATTTGTATTTTTTTTAAAAAAAAAAAGAAAAGAAAAAGGAAACCATAATTAATAAATACAAATACAAATGAACAAGCTCAAAATAGTTGAAAACATTCATAAATCCATGCAAAAGGGACATGAATATCTCAATAGGTCTTCAATTTTATGTGTACTAATTAAATTTTAGTTGTGTTTTTTTAAAAAAAAAATAAATTTTTTTATTCTTGTATTTTTAAATGAAAAATAATTGTTGAATGTAATACTTCGTATAAAGAAATAGGTATATTTTTTATTAAAAAAAGTAAGATTATATAATAAACAAATAAGAAAATTTCAAAGAAAATGGGCTCTGTTTACAATTAATTGTCTTTTTTTCTTATTTAGTAATCATAGTCTCCACTTTATAATAAAAATTAGGCTTTGGATCAAATGCTGAAGTGATAAACAATTCAGCATAAGCTGAAATTGATCCAAATTTTTCATTTTAATTTAATTATTTTAATTAATTAAATTAAATAATTTAATTTAATTAATGGTGTAGATCAAATTCAGCATAGCTAAATTCCTTAATTCAGCATCCACTTTGATAAAATTATTTCAACTTTTCCAAACTAATCCTAATTATTACTCTAATCTAAAATCATTCAAAAAAATAAGAGTACTTTAGTCTTTTATCATCTGCGTTATACTAACTTTCAATTAAATATTATTATTTTTTAATTCTCGTGTCCACTCCCTTATTCTGGGACGAAAGGAGTATATTTTTTTCTAAAAAAATATCAAATTAAATATTAATTTTTTATTTTTTCCAAATTTCCAAAAACCTCTTAGGCTACATCAATCCACCACACTAGTTGTTGACACTTGATGAGGTGTAATTTTGTCATAAATATGTAAATAACAATTAACATTTGTTACAAATGTCTAAAATTAGAGGGAAATGCCCAATAACACTGTAGAATTTTATTTTGTTGACTATAATCAAATCAATAATCTTATCTAAATAATTTAAAAATATTTATGGAAAGTAAATTAATAGGTAGCTTAAAATGGTATATAGCCATTTAGGCACTAAAGGAAGGTTCCCAAAGTAACATTTGGGCACGTAAATGAGACGTGAGTTGTTTCCCACTTTCACTTATTATAGTACAAAATAATACTTATTTAATTATAAATTATTAATTTATTGCAGATTTAGCCGCAATTTAAAGGCCGAATTAACGATGGACATTACGTACGATCGTACATATAGGCAATGTCTCTTTTTAATTAAATTTTAAAGTGAAGTCAGTATTTTATTTCCAAAAAAAAAAATAATAATAATAATAATTTTAAATTTAAAAAAAAAAAAGAAAGAAAAAGAAAACAATACAACCTAATCTACTGAATTATTTATATTATGTTAAAAAAAAAAAAACAATTTATTACAAAAATGGTAAAAAGGGGAAAATAATAATAATGTTTAAAAGATGATACTTCCTCCGTGCCAAAAACATTTGGGATTAATACGAGAATAAAAAAATATTAGTATTATATTGATATTTGGTGTAAAAATATTTTTTAAAAGATTAAAATGTAATTATTGTAAAAAAAATGATGATAATTTTGTAAAAGAATAGAAAATTAGTTACCAAAAATATAAACGAGATTATTATTTTGGAACAGACGAAAATAAAAAAAATAAAATTATTATTTTGAGATGAAAAAAATATTTTTCTTATATATAATTACTATTATTTTTTATTTCAGACAACAAATTGTTTTCCTGAAATGAAGAAAGAATAAAGTTGAAAAAAAAAAACAGTTCTTTTTTATTTTGTAATATTTCCTCCGTCTAGTCAGAAAGTATACATATTTCTATTTTGGGACGTCCAATTACAAAGTAAACATTTCATTAAATACCTTACTTTTTTTTTTCCACAAATACTCTTACTTTACATCACATCATTACTTCTACACAAAAATGACAAAAATATCATTACACTACTTTTAACTACTCACTATAATTAAAATACAATTATTTTTTAAACATCGCGCCAAAAAGTAATTGTATATTTTATGAGTGGACGGAAGGAGTACAATTTTTTTGGTTTATTTAATTTATATTTCAAAACTAAGGTTTTTATTATTCAATTTATATACATTTTATTAAATTGTGTAAAATATAATATTAAAAATAATATCTAATTAAATAAAAAATTCAAAAATAAAACTGATCCAGGAGGATACACATTAAATTGTGCTAGCCACTTTTCTGATAAAACAACCTCCTCCATCCAACCTGCTTCCATGATTCATCAATAAATATATTTATCATTTTAATAATAATTAAAAATAATACTCATATTATTTTATATTTTTAAAAAATTATAATAATCCCTCGGTCCTATTGAAAGGTTGTCATTTTCTATTTTTGTCCGTCCCAAAACAAAGCTATTACTTTCTAATTTAGTAATTGTACTATATACCTAACATAATAAATATCCTTTCAACTTACAACATATTACACAAATATCGTTACTTTTATATTACACAATACTAATAGGGGTATTTTCGTCTTTTTCACCATAATCCATTATAATACTAATATTAAAAAATTTACGTGCAAAAAGTAAACGACAACGTTGTTTCGGGACGGAGAGAGTATAATTAGTGTGTGAAGACTAAAATGAATTTAAGTTGTGAAATTAGTAATAAAAAAACTATATTATACTAAATCATTTACTCTTATATTATATAAGAATATGTGTTTCTTTTATTTTTTAGATATATATATATATTTTTATGTTAAATGTGAGAATTGTATCAATAATATAAAAAATAATATTTTATATTAAATTGTTTATTTTTTGTTTTTTTGAATTGATAGAATATGTATTATATATATATATATGTGTGATACTAATATGTATATATTTGATTTTTTTTATATAATATTCATCGAAGATGATGTCAATTGTAAATACACTATGGTATATCTTTTTATTACATGAAATGTTCAAAATAATTTTATTAAAAATGTATGTTTAAGTACATATATATTTTTTCATTTGTATTTCAAATATTATATTTAAAATCTCATTTTCATTAGCAGTAAATAAATTTTTAATACACCTAAGTATAATCAATAATGTATGTGTTTGTTATTTTTATCTTCTGCTTTCAATTACAAATAAAAAAAAAAATTTTATATATTTTTTTTCTATAAAATACTATTTAATTTTACAAAATATCTTAAAATAATAAAAAATACTTCATTTAAATAAGATTATAAAATTTCAAAATATTTTTACAATTATCAATAAATAACAATAAAAATCATAATAAATTACTATCAACGCTAGAAGAATAAATCTTAAGGTGTGTTTGTTTTGTGTTTTAATTTTAAAGAATTTTGTTTTGCGTAAAATATAGAAAATTATATAAGTAACATTAAAATAATGAGTGTGTGAAATATAAAAAAAGTTTTGGAAAAAATTGTGTTGGAAAATTTTGATAAAAGAACACAGCCTTATATATTTCGAATTTAAATAGTCAATAAATTTTCCATACATGAGTTTGTTACTTATATACATAATATATATATATTTAAATTATTCCTTAACTAAGTATATTCTTCAAAAATTCTATACAAAAATAACAAACTATAATAATAATAATAATAATAATAATAATAATAATAATAATAATGATAAGTGTTGAATAAATGGGATTAGGCATGATTGTGGCATGTGATTAAGGTAATTGCATGCATGCGTGAGGCTGACGTGGAATCTCTCTCAACACCAACAAACACTAAATCATAAATAAATTAAATTAAATTGAAAAAACAAAATAAATTAAATTAAATTAAATTAAAACAAAACAAACACACACTAGCACATGGGAGAATAATTTTGTACAGATCCACTC
The DNA here is from genome assembly GCF_009805555.1 of Andrographis paniculata. Classification (NCBI taxonomy): domain Eukaryota; kingdom Viridiplantae; phylum Streptophyta; class Magnoliopsida; order Lamiales; family Acanthaceae; genus Andrographis; species Andrographis paniculata. Next base: position 1,394,425 of record NW_026137605.1, read on the forward strand.
GTTTACGTACACTACTTTGCACACCTAATTTTGTTTCTACCTTTCAGAAACCAATATGTGATAATTAATTCAATTATTATTATTATTATTATTATTATTATTATTATTATTGTCACAAACATATTACTCCTCATGTCCCATAACAAATATTTATTTTTTTATTTTAGTCCGTTTCATACAAAGTATCAATTTTCTTTTTTAAAAACTGTACTATCTACATAACATTATAAATATCCTTACAACTTACAATATATTATACAAATATTGTTACCTTTATATCACATTATACTAATAAGGTTATTTTAGTAATTTATACTTTATTTTTACTACGTTCCAATATAATACTAATATTTCTAAAACTACGTACAAAAAGTAAATTGATAACTGGGTATGGGACGAAGGAACTATTATATTCCAATCTCATAATAACACATAAGACTTTACCCACACAAAATACATCATAACAAATTCACTTCCAGTAGACTCTGAAATCACATATCCAATACATCCACTATATTCACTTTGTCCACTATATTTATGTATGTTTTTTTTTTTTTTTTCTTTTTTATCCAAAAAAAAAAGAAAAAATTAAAAATTAAAAGAAATACTATATTTTTAATTTATAGCAAATACTTATTATATACTATATTTCTCCGGCTGTAAGGGTCTCATTTATTTTTTGTGTGTTGATATTCGAATATTAATTACTATATCAAAATATAGTGCTAATTAATAAAAAATTGCAAAAATACTTTTATTAGTGTCTTATAATACTAATATAAGAATATTTGTACAAAACAAATTATACAAATATAAGGATATTTTTAATGTTAAGTAAAATGACGCAAAAGGTAAATGCGACACTTCGAGGCGGAAAGAAAAAATATTTTCAATTTATACAATTTAATACTATTATATTTATTTAACGCATATATCACTAACATATGCACATTTATATTATCTAAATTTTTGTTTAACTTTATTAATTTATTCATAAATTTTTCAAAATATTTCTACTCACAATCAATCAATATAAATATAATGTTATATTCATTAAAATAAATAGGGTACACTGTTTTTTTAGTCCTGGACCCCCTTATCATTTTAGTTCGGTAAGTGGAGCCTGTCGCAAATTAGTCTCATAAGTGAAAAATTTTCGTTGTTTTAGTCCTCCGGCGCCGGAGACGCCCGCGTGGCTCGCCGGAGGTGACGTGTCCGTCAGATGTCCCGCCAGGTCAGCGACACCTGGCGCACACGTAAATTTTTTATTATTTTTTTCATTTTTTTTATTTTTTTTATTTTTTTTAATTGGACCAAATAAAAAAATACAAATAAAATTAAAAATAAATTAAAATTTTTTAAAAAAATCCACGTGTCCGCCAGGTCAGCGACACCTGGCGGACACGTCACCTCCGGCGAGCCACGCGGGCGTCTCCGGCGCTGGAGGACTAAAATAGCAAAGAATTTTCACTTATGGGACTACTTTGCGACAGGCTCCACTTACGAGACTAAAATGATAAGGGGTCCAGTTACGGGACTAAAAATACAGTTTACCCAAATAAATATTTAACTCATATGAATATATTTTTCATGGAGGAATGGGTACAATAGCTAATCATTATTTAAAAATAAAATATATATACAAAATCAAAATGTTTATTTAGTTCTATTGTGATTTGAATTTTGATTTAAAATAATATGTTAATCTGATATTTTATAAAAAAATATATTATTTTATTTTATTGAAAATTATACAAGTTCAATAGTATTTATTTTTATTTCAAATCAAAACCAAACGTGTACCAAAGTAAACAAAGCACTTTTTTTTCCCAATATATATATATATATATTTAATAACATTAGAGTTTGCTTACCTTGTAGGTTTCTATTTATTTATTTATTTATTATTATTATTATTATTATTATTATTTTTTTAAGTAGTGAGTTAAATATAATGTTTAACGGGGAGAAAATTATTCTATTAAGAAAGGTTAGCATTAGTTTACATGGACTAGAGCGAGAGTGAGAAAAGAATCAAAGAAAACGTAAAAAGATTATTTTAAGTTTGTTCTTTCAATATCTTTTTTTTCTTGATACGAGTTACAATATATATATATATTATATTATATTATATTATATTATCTTACAAAAAATTGATATTAAATATAAAATATTATCGTTTATATTATTTACACAATTTTTATATCTCACCTAAAAATATATATATATATTTCAAATCAAAACACTAAACAAACAAACCCTTTGTGATCTCTTTATATCGTCAAATTATTATTATTATTATTATTATGAAGCTATGGGATTACTAAAGTTTTGTATTTGAATTGTGTAAAAAAATTTAATTTGAATTTGATCCTATAATTGAATAATTGATCAAAGTATAATTTTGTTTGATTATTTCTAGTTTAAATTATTGAGTTTGTTCACACAATATTTTTTTTTTCATAATTTCTTAATAAATACTATTATTAAAAATATACTATTATTGAAGGAGAAAAAAAATTAATTTTGGTTCCAATGTAATTAAAATTAATCAATTTTAGTATCAATATAAAAAATTCATAAATTTTGATATCAATATAAATTATTTCAATCAATTTTAGTCTCATAATTTAAAAACGAACAAAAATGACTAACGTGAATGTAAAGGGGTGGCGTGAAAACTAATTTGGACCAAACACGATCATATCAAATAAAACACGCTCGTTTTTTCGCAGTTAGCAAAATGCTAAATCAAAGTCACGGCCTTGTTACATTATACATAGAGCTGGCAATTGGTCGATTCGTATCGGATTCGTGTCGGGTTGAATGCGTTAAAGAGGTTAAATTACTCAATCCTAACCCGACCCCTTTATTATCGTGTCAAGTTCGGTGTTGTCCCGTTTATTATCATATCGGATTCGGGTTGACTCGTGTTGACCCGTATACATAATTAAGTCGACATTCTTGATTCAAATTAAATTATTTTTTGCCGTTTTATGTTAGTTTTTATTGGTTGGAGAATAAATTAGGTTGAATTATTTAAAATTGAACTTAATTTAAATTAATTAATAAAAAAATTATTAAATTATGATTATTTTACATATATAATAAATATATTAATCAATATTAATATATTATAATCAGATTGTCGTATCAAGTTCGAGTTGAAAGCTTCAATTCTAAACCGACCCGTTTATTATCGTGTCGAATTCGTGTCAACCCGTATATATAATTGGATTGAAATATTTGATCTAAATCCAATTATTTCGTATAGGATTCGTATCGAATTATCGTGTCGGGTCAGTTTTTGTCGACCAAGGCCGAATACATTCTTACAGCCAATATATATTGATTGTGTCGCAAGTGCGCCTACTGCTGTCCGCCTTCTTCATTTCCCACAATCTGGATTGTATTGTACTTGATTGAATTGGAATCTCAATTTATTATTATTATTATTATTATTATTATTATATTCAATTTTTTCATCATGTTACTCTTTTTCTTTAATGGACTATTGTTTCTTTAATTGTATATTTATTTATATACATTTATGTATATGTTTGTTTTCTTTTGCTATTTTCTTCGTCAGCAGATTCGATCATATCCATAGATTTCTCATAAGATGTAGATTATTGTATGGAATTAGCGGTCCCATGAGTTTATGTAGGCATTCACTTTATTATCGCATAAATGTGACTCTCCAAATTGTCTGCGAGAAGTGGAACTAAAATCCGATGTAAGAGGGGTTGATTCTTAAAAATTTTAAAATAATACCATTAAAAATATATATTTCAATGTTGTTTGTTGTCTTTTTTTAAATTGATATATTTAACAATAATAATAATAAATAAAGGAATAAAAAATAAATATTGCATATATTTATTTTTGTATTGCTTGAAAATAATAAATGGAACCGATTTTTTTTAGAAAGAAGAATATTTTAAAAAAATTATTAAAATTATCTTATTGTCACAACTATTAATGTGTTTAATTTTTATTATTATATTATATTATTTTATAATATTTCTAAGAAATTATATAAAATTAAAATACAAATCATAAATATACTTAATTATTTTTTTAACATTTTTAAATATTTTTTCTGTGTAAATATACTATACTTATATATTAAAAAAAATTCAAATAAAATAAGAAGGCAGGCCCGGGCGGGGCTAGAACCCCCTTGCCCTAGGGTGGTTCCGCTCCTGAGTCTGCCACAAGGCAAAAAAAAAAAAAGTAAAAAAAATATGGTCGTGTTTAATTACAATCAGTATATATATATAGTTGTAAGAATATATACGATCATGTATAATGGAGTACGGTTATATTTTATTTTTTTTGGATGATGCGGGAACACGCAATACGATCATGTATTTTGATTCAGCATGTTGTTGATTGCGATAACACGGATGTGTTATATTCTGGTCGTGCTTGGTCCAGATCTATATTCACGTCACTTTCTTTATATTTACGTCAATCATTTTCGTTAGTTTTTAAATGATAAGACTAAAATTGATTAAAATAGTTTATATTAAAACCAAAATTGATAAACTTTTATACTGAGATCATAATTATTTTTTTTCTTCCAATTTGAAATATCAAGACTTTTTATTTACTATTTACAATTTTATTTTTTTTATAGAAAATATTATATTTAGTACTTATTTATAATACAAAATATTAATTCTAACACCTATTTTCAGATTCTGTATAAATAAACTTTGTTTATTAACATTTTATAGTTGATTAAAAAATAATAATATTTTATTAATTTAATAGAAATATCTAAAATGTTTTGATAATTTTGCTCATAAACTTTATATATAAAGTAATTGTATATATAAGTAGTATATTTTTAATTTAAATAAAATTTAAGAATACTTTAGTATTAGTTTATATAATTTTTTTATTAAAATAAAAAATTAAATATTTTTTGAATGAAATATAGAAAAATTATTTAAAAAATTATTTTGAATTAAGACGAAGAATATACTATTTAAAATACAAAAAACAATTCAAAGTTACGTGAAAATAACATTAATTAAAATTATTGAAATGAAATGAGAATTAAATGAAAATGAAATTCACATGAAATTGAAATTACGTGGAGCTTCTGGTCTAGTCTAGTCTAGTCTAGTCAGCACCGTACTACCAACTACTGTAGTGAAGAATGGCCGGCGTAGTTTCTTGAATGTGTTCTAGGGTGTGGTTAGTTAAAAGATTTTGGTAATTGATTTATTTTTTTTACTAATTTTATTAGATATAAAATTAAATATGTATTTTTTATTTTTATATTATACTAAAAATTAAATTTATATTCAAAATATTATATAATACGTAATCATATATCATCATTAGGAGTGTCAATTTGCGTTTCTGGGTTGTGTTTGTGTCGGATTTAGCCATGGGGTAACAAAAAAAAAAACTGTCATCTCGAACTCGAAATTTAACCTGAAAACTCTGGATCCGAACGTGACACGAATTTTTTCAGGTCAGGTTCAGATTGAATTGATTTAGTTTCAGATCATCCGAAAACGAACCTGACACGAAATAGACCCGAAAATTTACAAAAAATTAAATTAACCAAAAAATTCATTTTTATTTAATTATTTATATTAATTTATATTTAAAAAATATAAATATTATAAATTATATTAATAATAATAAATAATTTCAGGTGAACTTGAAATACGAAATCTGATCTGATTTTTACATTTCGGGTTATTAGGTCAACTCGAAACCTGACCTGAACACGACACAATTTTTTTTATTTCGGGTTCGAATCAACCCGATTTTTTGCAAACCCGAATCTGAAAAATTTCAGATCGAACATATTCGATTTTTTTTTTTATTTTTTCACCCCTACTCACCATACAACAATATTATTTCCATTATTTTTTTTTATAATCAAAATAAAATAAAAACATAAACTCCCAATCAAATACTTCTTTTTACAATTATTGGAATAATAATTTACAAATAATAATTTATAAGAATAAATAAATGATACTCCCTTCGTTGTCAAAACTTATGCTCGTTTGATCTTGTACATATTTTTTTTTAAAAAAAATGGATAGAAAAAAAAAAACTTTTTTTATAGTAAAAACAAATAGAAAAAAATAGTATTACCTTCATCCACAGGGTGTCTTTGTTTGAGGGTTTGAATTTTGAGTTGGGATTTAAATAGTAAAAATTTTGAATTTGAATAGTTGTATAATATGATATAAATAGGTGTTGATGTGATATTTTAAATGTAAAATTGATTTTTAGTATAATATAAAAAATGAAAAATATGTGTTTAATTTGATATTTTTTGGGGGAAAAAATAGGATGAATAGTAGAAATCCAAACAAATCCCTCAAACAAACACACCATTAATCTATTCATTTACTTTTTACATATTAATTTTTAAATATTAATTATTATATCAATATAGTAAAATTTAAAAACAATCATAAAATTACTTCTATAGTGTCTTATAATACTAATATAATAATATTTGTATAAAAAATTATACGAATATAAAAATATTTTTAAGAAAAATAATGACGTCAAATACAAATGGATAGATGGCCGTGTTTTTTTAACAATTTGAAAAAAAAAAATGTATAAATTTAGATAGTGAGAGTGCATATTTTTACATAAAGACGTTCTAATTAAATATTAAAAAAATTAAAACCTAACTCCAAATGGAAAAGTCTTTTACTTTATTATTATTAGATCTATTAATTGGAGTGTTGGGCTTTACATTGACAGCAAGGTCCAGAAGGTTTATTTGGGCCATATTTTGGGCTCAATATCTTACAGAGTCAATAAAATGGTACAATTAGTTCGACCGTGTTTACTTTTTATTTATTTTTATTTTCATTTTTTTCTTTGATTAGAGTTGCAATCGGCCCACGTTTTGGTTTTTATTGAAATTGTATCCGATATAAGGGATGTTTTTTTTATAAGTTTGAGAAAAAATTGATTTGGATTTGTTATTAAAATAATGTATAATAAAATACTCAATCTGTTTCAGAACTATAGTTTGGATTGCATTTGACACGAGATTTAAGAAATATTGATATTACATTTGTTGCGGGTAAAAGATTTTTTTTTTCCTTGCGAGTGTATTAGTGTAAAAAATAGTGGCAATTGTGTAATAATAATAATGAAAAAGTAAGGGTAGTTTTATAGTGATATAATTATTTCTGAAAATGAGACTATTATTTTGAGACGAATAAAATTAGTAAACAGAACTATTGTATTGAGATGGAGGAAGTATTTCGTAAATATATATATTTTTCGAGAAACAATAATCTAAAATATAAATATTAAGAATTATTAAAGAAAATATTGGACAAACAAACACTAAATGTTATGAACATATCTTCTCTCTCTGTTTCAATTTAAAATATTATATTAAAGAGTATTATTTTTTATTTAGTATACACTAATATTAATATATTTTAAATTTTTATTTAAATTATAAATATATCATTATATATATAATTATATATTCATAAAATGAAAGAATATAATTGTAAAAACCTTTTACATATTTTTACTGACCAATAAAATATTATTACGTACTAGTATTAATCAATTGTAGGTTAATAAAAAGCTTTGAATATATCATGTGTGTGTCGTATCCCCTTTATATTTTTAAATAAATTTTAAAATTACAGTAGAAGGATTGCACCGTTAACATACAAAATAGTATTATATATTAAATTATTAATTTTTTAGGAATAAATATGATATACTGTGTTAAAATATTTATATTATATTTTTTTATACTTTCTCCGTCCATGTAATACAGATGTATTACTATAGACACTGGAATTTAGATAAAGTATAATTAGTAAGTAATTAAGAAGTGTAATAGTAAAAATAATTATTATTTAATAAAAATAATTATAAATTAAGATTAAAATAAATAAATAGTTTAATTAAAATTAAGAAAATTATAAAATTTAAAATTTAAAATGCGATTAAAGTGTATAATTATATTTTCAAAAATAGAAATGACAAGTTATTTGGGACGGACAAAAATAGAAAATATAGACAAATTATGTGGGACGGAGGAAGTAATATTTATAAAAAAACTTATAATTTACTCCCTTCGTCCCATGTAATATGGGTGTATTACTGTGGACACGGAAATTTAGGTAAAGTATAATTAGTAAGTAATTAAGAAGTGTATTAGTAAAAATAATTATAAATTAAGATAAATATAAGTAAATAGTTTAATTAAAATTAAGAAAATTATAAAATTTAAAATTTAAAATGCGATTAAAATGCATAATTATATTTATAAAAATAAAAATGACAAATTATGTGGAACGGACGAAAATAAAAAATAAGGACATGGGATGGAGAGAGTATGTGTTAATAAGTCAGCACCCTAGTGAGTGGCCGATCTACTTGACGCAAGGCCAGATCCCATTGCCTTTAAATTTTATTTTTATTTTTAAATGTAAAAAATATTTTTTAATATAATTATGTTAAATTAATTTTTAATTATAAATTTATTATTTTATTTTACTTCTCAATATTGAACAAGTAGTATTCCCTTCGTCTCAAACACGCTGCTTTTTTTTTTGTCCCAAATTCACTGAAATATTTTCAAATTTAGAAATAATTAATAATATTTATATCCATATATTAATATATACACTTCACTTTATTCCATCACATCACTCAAATAAAAAAAATAAATAATCATTTCTTTCTCTAATCACATCACTTAATATTCAAATTATTTCAAATTACAATACTTAATATTCTCCACCTAAATTCTCATGCCAAACACAAATGCTGCACGGATGTTTGGGACGGAGGGAGTAATAAATTGACATTTAGCTTGAAAACTTGAGGGATGATTCCGCCACTTATCATAATCATTTCTTAATAATACTTCCTCCGTCCATTTTTTATTGTCCTAAAGTATATTTACACGGTTTTTTAGGTGATTGTCTCTTTGTTATGAATGGACAAATTTACCCTTAAGTGTAGTAGAGATTAAAAGTAATAAATAAATGAAGGGTAAAAATGTAAAATTTGTGTTTAAAAAAGGAAATAAAACAATAGTTGTTGGACGTCCCAAATAGAAAAATAGAACATTAGTTTATGGACGGATGAAGTATATTTTTGGACAGTACAAACATTGTTGAGACACTTATTTTGTGTTCTTTTGTAAAATAAGAAAAATAATTCAATACATTTTTTTTAAAAAATTAATATACTATACCATTCATTATTTTTATATTATATGCACAATTTTTTATATTTTACATAAAAAAAAATATATATATTCATTAAAATTATTTTACAAAATAAACATACCCTTATTTTATGTTATTGACTCTGAAAATAATTTTTGTTAGACAATATGTATATTATTTTCATGCTGAGCAATAAAATAAATTTGTAAAAATCTAGTGTGTTTTTTTGTAAAAATCTCTTTTATATTTTTCTAAACAAATTAATATATTTATTATTTTTATATTTTTTACACAAATTTTTATACCACTTAAATTCGGCCCACTATCGATCATTTTCTAGGATAAAAGATTTTTTTGTATTGGGCTCAGCCCACGACCTTCTAAGACCCAAAGCCCATCTTTGATATATACTCCCTCTTTCCACACATAAAATATATAATTACTTTTGACGCAGTGTTTAAGAAATAATAGTATTTTAATTATAGTAGATAGTCAAAAGTAGTGTAATGACATTTTTGTCCTTACTTTTGGTGTAAAAGTAATGATATGATGTAAAATAAGGGTATTTATATAAAAATAAATGAGGTATTTAATAAAATATTTATTTTGTAATTAAACATTGTAAAATAAAAAAAAATATATATTTTAGTTTGAGAGAATTATATAAATATATTCGAGTATCCAAGCTCAATCCAATGTCCAAATTCAAATTTTCATTTACTACAATTGAACCACAAATTCAATATAAAGTTGAGTGGGGTAGATTGTATTTACAATGCGGAATACTTTCTATTTGTTTTGTCATTTTTTTTTTTATTATTATTTTTTTCATAATGCACACCAACGAAAATATCCTTTTAGTTTTGGGTAAACTATTTTTTTAATCCCGTAATTGGACCCTCTTATCATTTTAGTCCCGTAAATGGAGCATGTTACAAACTAGTCTCATAAGTAAAAAAATTTCGCTGTTTTAGTCCTCCGGCGCCGGAGACGCCCGCGTGGCTCGCCGGATGTGACGTGTCCGCCAAGTCAGCGACACCTGGCGGACACGTGGATTTTTATTTTTTATTTTTCATTTTTTTAAAACTTATTTTTAATTTTATTTGTAATTTTTTTATTTGGTCCAATTAAAAAAATGAAAAAAATAAAATAAATAAAAATAAAATAAAATAAATCCACGTGTCCGCCAGGTGTCGCTGACCTGGCGGGACACCTGGCGGACACATCACCTCCGGCGAGCCACGCGGGCGTCTCCGGCGCCGGAGGACTAAAACAACGAAAATTTTTCACTTACGGGACTAGTTTGCAACAGGCTCCACTTACGAGACTAAAATGATAAAAGGGTCCAATTACGAGACTAAAAAAACAGTTTATCCTTAATTTTTAGTTTGTTTGGTATAATATTTTAAATGAAAATATATATCGAATATGGTATTTTCTTAAAATAAAACTATTAACAAATATTGTGAAACGAAAATAGAAATAAATAGTTTACTTTTTTAAGCGTATATTTTTGTTTGAAATATTTTAGCTAGAAATGATAAACAAAATATATATAATAATAATAATAATAATAATAATAATGATGATGGTAAAAAAAAAAATCAATATCTAAATAAAGATAAATTAGAAAGGTGTATAATCATTCCAAATACGAAAGAAGGTTATGTGTGTTTGTGTTTTGTATTTGTATAGTAATTTGATTTGAGATTTTTTTAAAGAGAATAATTCATTTATTTTTAATATAAAATTAATTTTAAATATAATATAAAAAAAAAATTTTGATTTACTATTTTTGATTTTTTTTTTTTTAATAAATAGTAGAAATTTGTTAAAGTTTTATGATAGAACACACTCATAGTGATAAAAGGAAAAAAGGTTGCTAAAACAACATATTAGGATAAATGTGTTTGTTTTGTATTTTTATTTAGGGTAAATTGTTTTTTAGTCCCGTAACTGAACCCTTTATTATTTTACTCCCGTAAGTGGAGCCTATCGCAAATTAGTGCCATAAGTGGAAAATTTTCGTTGTTTTAGTCCTCCGGCGCCGGAGATGTCCGCGTGGCTTGACGGAAGTGACGTATCTGCCAGGTGTCCCGCCAGGTTAGCGACACTGGACGGACACGTGGATTTATTTATTTATTTTTCATTTTTTTTAATTTTTTTAAAAATTGGACTAAATAAAAAAATAAAAAAATGCAAATAAAATTTAAAAAAATTAAAAATAAGTTTTTAAAAAAATAAAAAAAATAAAAAAATCCACGTGCACGTCACCTCCGGCGAGCCACGCGGTGTCTCCGGCTCCGGAGGACTAAAACAACGAAAAGTTTTTACTTATGAGACTAGTTTGCGACAGGCTTCACTTACGAAACTAAAATGATAAAAGGGGTACAGTTACAAGATTAAAAAACAGTTTACCATTTTATTTAAAATATGAGAAAATACGTTGTTATTTAAAAAATAATACATTTCCGTCCCGAGCGAAAATATATACTTGGATTTTTGCAGTAAATTTAAAATTAATAATATTTTATTAGTTATTAAATGTGTTACGATGACTTTAATATTTTTGCACTTTGTATTATATAACTATGTATAATGATATGTTTGCAATTTATATAAAAATTAAAAAATAATTTGAAATCAATGCGATTTTTTGTACCATAATAAAAATTAATACTACATTTTAGTGAAATATATAAAAATGACAGTTAAAACAAAAAGAGTTAACAAATAAATAAGGAGTGAAAAATGTATGCATTTAAACTATTAGAAGATTATTAAACGTTTATCCTTTTTTTGTCATTTAAATTTAAATTTTTTTTTTGGTCAAAAAACATATTTTTTGTTTCTTTTTCTCTTTGGTAAAAAAATTATATTACTTTTTTTATATTATTTTTTAAAAAATAAAAATTATTATCCACTGTTATTAAATTTATGTCTAAAACATTAAAGCACATATGTTGATAACAGATAAAAGTATTTATTTAAGCTTTTTAAGTTTTACTATTTGAATGTTAAATTTTTCAACAAATATACCCCCTATTGTAACTAAATATTTATTTATTTTTTGAATGTTGAATTTTAAATATTAATATTATATTAATATATAATACAAAGAGAAAAAAAATAAAAATATTTTTATTATAGTATAATACAAATGTAATAATATTTGTATAAAATATTATCCTCTCCGTCTCTACTATCATGCTTCATTTATTGTAGACACGTAAAATTTAGAAGAGGTATAATTAATAAATAATTAAGGATATATTAATTTAATTTAAATTAACATTTTAAAAAATTAAAATGTATAATTATTTTTTTAAAAAATAAAAAATAAAATGAGACATACGAAAATAAAAAAATAACATAATAAAAAAATATAAATATAATAATATTTTATTATAAAATTGAATGACGCAAAAAAAATAATAAATAATTTAAGCGACGAAGGATATATATATTTTCTGTTAATAAATATCTAATCAAATTTTATTTTAATATAAAGTCCAAACTAAATTTTCGAGTACCAAATCAAAAAAAGCGCAACCAAATTAATTGTAAATTGAGTGGGTGCGGCAACCCTTTGAAAGGTCCTAGGACCCGAGAGCCAAAACAATCCAGCGTGTTCACGCGTGGGGCCCACGCGCTGTGAGAGTCCAATGAACTACCAAGAGTTAACACTATTTATTTTATGTTATGTGTGGAACAACTGACAGAGCGCCTTTTGCTTGGGCGCCAAGTTAATCCCAAAAACATCCTCTCGAAGCTACCCCGCAATATCTGCACAATAAACTTGTAAATTTCATCCCAAATTACTTTATTAATTTTCCATATATGTATATATATAAAAATCTGCGTGCTTAAATTGATGCTGTTTCCAGTTTTTTGGTGTAGTTGGCGGTGACTGACATGGAGGAAGAAGGCGGAGGTGCTACGGCGTTTCCGGTGCTGTTCTACGACGGCGAGAGGGAGTTAGACATCGGAGATGTGGAAATTAGTCCGATGTTGGAGTACAAACCTTTTCAGCAAATGCTAAGCCAGAAGATCGGGATCTCACCCAACCAGATTTCCACATATCTCGTCAATCGAGGAAGGAACCACAAATCGGCGTTCGCTGAGGACCGACGGAGGTTTCCGATTACAGGTAAGGTCAACTTTGCGTCAATATGTCGCCAGAGGGGGTGTAGCTTCCTCGTAGTGCTGAAGAGGTCGCGGAAGTCGAGAAATCGAAGGGAGAGGATGCTAAGCGACGCTGAGATCTCCGATTACTCGCCGGAAAACGAGTTTTCTCCGAATCCAGCGATTCCTGTGCCGGCGAATCTGATTCTGCTGCGGAGGAGTCCAGCGGCGCCGTTCTATGACCATATTTCACAGTCAGAGCTCGATGATCTGAACGGTCGTCTACAGCTGCGGGATTTGAACGGTCGTCTGCAGAGTTTGTGGATTCAAAATGAGAAATACCAAAAGGCGATTGCGAAGGAAAACGTGAATTCACCAAATTTCTATTCGAAGACTGGATTCGATTCGAATGCGTATCTCGATTCGTTTCCGGCGATCGAAGACTTGTACCGTGTGGATTCAACAATTCCGGCGACGAAGACTGAAGCAGGGAAGGCTTTCTGCGAAGAGTGCTGGAACAACGCGAAGAACAACAGCGACACGACGTCGTTTCATCACTGCGTTAACGACAAGGTAATTACTCGAATCACTACTAGGCTACCTCCGATTAGTCGGCCGGCCAAACCTCTCGCCTGAATTTCTTTTTCCGGTCAAAAAATCACCGAAATAGGGATTTAATCTGGTGTAGCGCGGTACACCGTAAGCGCGTAGGGATATAGACTAGTAGTACTTACTAGCCTTTAGGCTCTTCATCTACGCCATGGCGTTTGAAATTTGATGGGCAATTTCGTAAATAGACAATTTGTTAGTATATAAGACTCTTAAATAAAGAGCTTTTTTGGATGGGCAAATTCGTAAATTCAGAGTTTGTTGTTTGCAGTTCAAAATTTATTGGCACGCTGTTTGTTTTGCATCACTGTTTCGCTCTATTTCCAACACTATCAAATTCAATACCACATAATTGATTAGTTAAATATATTTTTATTTATATTTATGATTAAAAATTTAGGGTATGTTTGTTGATGATTTTAAATTAAATTATGCATTCTTTAATATTGTATTATCTAGTTAATTAATTTATGTAATATTTGTAATAAAGTGTAATTTTAAATATTTTTTATTTAATAAAATAGTAAAATAAAAATAATTTTTTTTTTATTCTAATTTTTTTATTATTGAGTAAATGTACTATAAATCATTATTATTATTTTTAAACTATTGTAATAATTGAAAATACAATTAGATAACAAAAAGTATAAATGAACTTTAATAATTTAAATTCCATAAACGCAACAAAAAAATGTTGTAATAGTTAGTACCAACAATACATCAAAAAATTTTAATTTGGTTGTTGATAGGGAGGATTGGTATGACATATTAAAATTTATATAATTACGAATTTTTGGTACGATATTTTAATATACTAATCATTTGGTATATCAAATTTACATATAAAAAAATATCGAATTATCAAATAACATGTATATCATAACAAAAAAATGTCAAAAATTCTAAAAATAATTTGGTAAGATATATTACCATATCAAACAATTTCAGTATGATAATGATATATAGTTTGATATTTTCAGTATATACCGAAGTTTAAATTTTTCTGAAATTTTGGTATATACGGAATTTTCGGTATATTTTTTTAACATACCAAATAATTTGATACGATATACAATATGGTTTGGTATTTTCGGTATACTGTACCAAATCATCTTTAACCAAATTCATGTACATTATTAGAATATATTCATTCAGCTCCAACTGAAAGTATATTTTTATTATTATCGTTTGTCCAACTCAAAAATATTAATTTTTATTATAATAAAAAGTAATCAAACACTAATAGCAAAATACAATTAATTTTTACATAAATTACAAAGATGTTGTTACACGTATACATAAAATACAAATGACAAAATATCAAAATTATCATACACTTTCACTAACCAATAAAATATTAGAGTATTATTTCTTAATATACTACAAAAACTCAAATGGATACTTTCATCAAGGACGGAGGAGTAATGTTTTACGCCGACATATCGAAATTTAAAATAATTTTATAATTTTTTAAGAACATTAAAAGTTTAATAATTTTAGTATCAATATATATATATATATCAAATTATTTACATATACTACTATATTGAATACTAAACTATAAAAATTGTACTTCTTTTGTCCGGTGGTAAATTTTTCATTTGACTTTTACATGTAAATTCAAATATAATTTCGAATTTGATTTTTTGGACCTGAGAAAATAGATCTCTAAGCACCGAAATAAACTAAGTAAACAAGGAGGTAAAATTACATAAGCAAATAAAAGTGGTGATCATTAATAAATAAATAAATAATAAGTATTTTTTTATTTAATTATAATATATAAAATTTTATTCTCTTTTAAAATGATATCTATATTTAAAGTGAGCAATAATAAGACAAGTTTCCAAAATCTGATTTGAAGCTGTCACGAAAAAATTGCACTAAATCTAAAAATAGTAGCTTAACCCAACTTGATTTTTAAATTAAATATGATTTTAAAAGTAATTTTATAAATATATTAACAAATGTATTTTGAAAATTTCTTGTCTTGTAAATCAAAAATGAAAAATACGTCTAACAGTTATGGATATGAAAAGTACCAAAAAAAATAAATAAATAAAAAAAATATTCGTAGTATTTATATAAAATATCATCATTTTAAAGTAATATTAAATCAAATACGAGTTTCATTTTATAAAGTAATCTATTAAATATTTTCTCTCTTAACAATCTATCTATTTTTTCATTTTGGTCCGTCCCATAACAAATTATCCATTTTTTTTAAAAGTAATTATACCATCTACCTAATATTACAAATAACATGTTAATTTAATATTTTTATCTTTATTTCTATTTTATCATAACATAATACTAATATTTCTAAAATTTACATGCAAAAAACAAATGGATATATAGATAGATATGAGACGGAGGGAGCATAATTTTTATTATTTTCAAAATTTAAAACTCAAACAACTTCCAAAAGTGACGCATTATACCTTTTATCTTGACACAAAATTTTCATAATAATAAATTTAAAAATTATTAATTGTGAAAAATTCGTATTAGCAGGGGCTTCGATAATGTGGAACTTGCAAAAATATTTTCAAGATAATTATAAATATAAATATATATATATTTTTTTAAGTGTTTTTTCGGTACAAAATTAGCAAAGATAAAATTAGTAAACATGACACAATCGAAAAAAATTTAAATTAAAATTAAAATGAATGTGACAATTAAAAGAAATTTCTATTCCAATTGAGTAAGCATCCGCCGTTTACCTAATCATAGTATCATATTAATACTGTGTCCAGGTCACGCACCGTGCACGTGACAAGATACCGCCCCGCCCAACCGCAGTCTGTAGACGACGACTGGTAACCGTATATATATATAAAGCGACCATTTGCTTCAAGGTCGAAGTCAATTTTCCGTCGCTTAGTCCACATTTTCAGAGCAGAAAATCTTGAGGCGATTCGGAATGATCTCCGCTCCGATACTGTGAATTCCGACGAGATTATCGTTCGGGAATGGAGGAACCAATCGCGGGAATCGAAGCCCTAAGCGAGCGGACCGCGACGTTGAGAGAATCGTTGCAGAAAGTTGAGGCCATTACTAGTAACATGGTGTCGATTCTCGGCTCCTTCGACCACCGCCTCTCCGCTCTCGAGACCGCCATGCGTCCTACACAGGTAGTCAGTCCTTCTTGTGTTTTCCTTTTCGTACTACTTGCTCTCTGTGATTGGTGGATAATGTTAGCATCGCATTGAGTGCATGTGTATTGTTTCGATTTAGTCGAATCGCACAGTTGGTTGTTCAGCTTTGTGAACTTTGCGAGTGGTTTTTGTTTAGATGAAAACGCGTTCAATAAAGAAGGCGCATGAGAATATAGACAAGACGATCAAGGTTGTGGAAGTCATTCTTGGGCAATTCGATCTCGCACGTCAGGTCTCGTTCTTGCTCCTTTTTTTCTTTTCTTCTGCCTTTTCCTTTTCCTTTTTCATTGTTTTCTTGTTTTAAACTAATTATTGCAAATTTTATTTTTGGTTCTTGTGCACAAACATGCGACTTTCTTGCTAAAAGTATTGCTGGATTTAACGTTCAATAATTGAAGTTAAAAACGAAATTGTGTGTTGAGGTACTGCAATAAGGAAAATTCATCGGAATATTTGCAAACCCATAATTAGGAAGGAAACACGCCTGGATGATTCAACAACAGGTCTTTCCCAAAATTTTTCAGTTTTTTATTAATCTAATTGCTATAAGTGTATGCAAATATTACATTAAATAGAATTAATTAATAAAAGAGAGAGCAATTGAACGTGGAGACTCCAGCTTTGTATTTGATTGTCAGCCTGGTTAATCTCAGAGTATGATTTTTGATGAATTGAAATCGCATCATAAAAGTCTATGGTAGTCAATAAGCTTGGAAACTAGCTTATATGCATTGCAGAGACCATCATTGTATCTCAAGTTTTTGTTTCGAAATTCTTGATTATATGCATTCTAGAGATCATGATTCTGTTCACATCATCGATTGGGTAACAAACTAAAGGAAATGCGAGCATACATTTCACATGCTTACTATAATTGACCATGGTGGTACTAGATTAAAGATTATGCATTTTTTGTTTAGTTTGCTCCCAACTGAATACAATTAAAACAACTTTCAGGCAGAGGCTAAGATATTGAGGGGTCCTCATGACGATTTGGAAAGTTACCTTGAAACAGTAGAGGAATTAAAGAGCATTGTCACTTTTTTAAGTGGTGGAAAAAATTCCCTTAAGAGTAGCATTGGGGTGATCAGCCAAGCCAAAAACTTACTTGGAAAGGCAATCATCAAACTTGAAGAAGAGTTTGGACAGCTTGTCACCAGATACAGGTTTGACCATCCACTGAACACAACTACTTAGCTGTTTTTATTTACTTAATATAATTTCAAGAAAAATGGGAAGTCTTATTGTTGTGCCTCTAATCCTTGTAGGTGTATATTGGTGCCTTACTGGTGTAGCCTTTTAACTTCTTGCCTTTGACCAGTATTTCTAAGTATATTTATATATATTTGTGTGCTTTTTTGTATATATCAGCATCCAAACTTGTGCTTCAGCAAACACACCTTTTCGATTTTAAACATGGATCCTGCATTTTTGACCACGCATTGAACTAGTTGATCTATCATGAATTACTATGATTTTAATCCATGTTCAGAATACAGTTGACCAACTTTTTGAAAGAGATGTGGCATGGAAATTAAATGCATACTGAACTCGAATCATTCCCTTTGATTTTTATTGATGTGCTCAATCCTGTATTTGCGATGCTCTGTTTTGCAACTGGTGTGAATTAACAAAAAGATTTATTTGTTACAAAATCCGTGCGCATATCTTAATGCACATATATCCAACTTGTAAAATGTGTGCTTAGATCCATATATAACATGTTAATCAATCAAAAGTGCTAGAGTTGGTTCTATTTAGAATGAAATTTCACTTTCATACTTACATGAAGAGTTTTCCTTCTATGGCTATAAAACTTAAGAACTTATCTGGTAAGCACAGTTGCGTTTATTTTCAGCAAAGCTGCCGAACCTGATCGTCTTTATGATTGCCTGCCAAGCTTTATGAGGCCGTCAATGGGATCATCTCATGCTAGTGAAGCATACACAATAAAAAGATCTGATTACCACAATAGAAGTTCTGAAACACACGTGTTTCAACTACCAGTTCTAATTCCTCCTAGAATTGTGCCTTTGCTGCTAAAGATAGCTCAGCAAATGATTGAGGCTGGTCACCACAACCAGGTCTTTGTTTTGTACAGGTAAGTTTGTGGCCCTTGCATTTAATTTTCATATGATTTTAGATAATGCTGTGGCTTCTATAATTGTGACATTCATATGGAAGTTAGCTCTCAGGAATTGTAGAGGATGACATTTTAGCAAATTTGCTAGCTATCAGATAATTTGGTAAACTCTTCTTTTCAGTTCTCTCATATTATATGCCATGCTCTTCACATTGAATTCTTGAATCCAGAAATATAAGATTATAGTTAGCTAAATTAAAAATTTGCCTCTATACTCTGGAAGTTTTCTTTGTGGATTTTGTAGGTATTCTAGAAAAGTTTTATGACTTATCTAAATAGTCATCCATGTGTGTTGTTCATGATTTGTTATGACTTATGACCATACAAAAAATCAACGCAATTGTTTGGTCTTTCAAAGGCAGTAAAAGTGTATACCTAGGCATCTTAATATCCTTCTGATTTAAATGATGAATGTTTTATGGGGAATTGGGATGCAATATGACACAATCAAACCAAATAATGAGCAAGAAAGCCTTCTTATATGTTGTGTGTGTGTGTGTGTTTTGAGTTGTGATGGCTACTTGGAGACAAGTCTGGACTGGTATGGTTTCTACTTTATAAATCTTGGCTGCAACCTGGTTGATGATGTCACTGTTTTCGTAATCTTTCAATTAAGGGAGGCCCGATTTTCGGCAATGGAGCAAACTCTCACGAAGCTAGGCGTTGAAAGACTTAGTAAAGAGGATGTGCAAAGGATGCAATGGGAAGTTCTAGAGCTGAAGATTAAACTCTGGACACTTAATATGCGAACTTCTGTAAGAATTTAATCATATTTTACATGTTTAGTTTCCATATTATTTATTTATACATTTATTTTTTGAGCTTTTTAATTTCTTAACCTGAACCTATGCTGTCATGGCAAAGTTCAAGGTTCTGTTTCCTGGTGAAAAGAAAGTCTGTGATCAGATTTTCGAGGGTAATGAGGATATTGGAGATAAGTGTTTTGCTGAAGTCACAGCCAATGGTGTAGCTATGCTCTTCAGTTTAGGAGAAGCTGTTTCTAGGAGCAAAAGATTACCTGAGAAGCTGTTTGTTCTTTTGGACATGTATGACATAATGCGAGAGATCCGACCTGAGGTATGGGGTAATTAATCATTTGTAGAAGTAATTCAGCCCCCGCTCTTCAATTGAGATTTTCAGCTTCTTTTCCTTTTCTGTATTTTTTCCTTGTATGGAAATTCTCACTAAAAGTGCTTTGATAAATTCAATAGACACAATAATATCAAATTTAAATCCATGAAGTGTTCAAGTGCATTTGAAAATTGATAAGCACTTCCTGCTACAAGTGTTTTCTTATATTTTACTTTTTTACCCGATTTATCTTATTACATTTGCAGATGGTTTCTTTATTTGGAAGCAATTTATGTCAGGAAGTGCGGGACTCTGCAGCAGCACTCACAAAACGACTTGCTCAGACTGGTCGAGAAATGTTTGTAGACTTTCGCGAGATAATTGAGAAAGATACCTCAAAAACTTCTGCCCTTGATGGAACCACCCACCCTTTAACCACCTATGTCATCAACTATGTGAACTTTCTCGTTGAGTAAGATCGCCTCGACAAACTTCTAAATTTGCTCTTTCCTTGCCTGTGTTGTTCACTTTATGCTTTACTTGAGTTTTTCTTTGCTTATGAGAATTCATGCAATATCAAATTAACTTACTCAGCTGAAGGATCTCTTTCTTTCTTGCTTTGATACTTTCAGGTATCGCCTGACTCTACTGAAACTGTTTAAAGAGTTGCACGATAATAATGCCGAGGAGCAGCTGACAAACATAACGACAAGGATCATTCAGGCTCTGCAGACTAATCTTGAAGGGAAAGCAAAGCAGTATAAAGATCCTGCTTTCTCCCACATATTTCTAATGAATAATATGCATCAGCTTGTTAGAACCGTGCGCAGGTGCGCGATTCTTGTTGTTTATATATAATTATATGCACATGTGCCTTACTGTTCTTGGGATCACGGTAATTTTTCTTCATGTTTTGTCGTCCAGGTCAGATGCAAAAGATTTATTAGGCAACGATTGGGTGCAAATACATCGGCGAGTTGTCCAGCAGCATGCTAATCAGTACAGGAGAGTTGCTTGGGCTAAGGTACATCATCATCATCATTTTTTAAATTCTATTCGACTTTAAGATCATAAAATGATCTTTTGTTCTCTTATGATTGGATTGATAAAAACATGACAATGGTGCAGATTCTGCAATGCCTCACCATTCAGGGCATCCAATCGAGCGGAGATATCAGCAACGTCTCGAAATCAATGGTGAAAGACAGGTTCAAAACCTTCAACATTCTCTTCGAGGAGATGCACCTGAGGCAATCACAGTGGGTAGTTGGCGATTCCGAGCTGCGCGAATCTCTGAGGCTCGCAGTCGCCGAGATCCTACTGCCTGCATACAGATCTTTCCTCAGACGTTTCGGGTACACGCAAAAATATTTAACACCAATGATTAATCGATCTCTATGCACGTTACTATACTAAACATGTAAATGTTTTGAATTATTGCGAGCGATTTGATGAACAGGCCTATGATCCAGAGTGGCAAAAGTCCGCAAAAGTACATCAAATATACTCCGGAAGATCTCGAAAGAATGTTGGGTGAGTTCTTTGAAGGAAGACCTTAGAACTTGAAAATGCATCACTGCAGATATTAACTCTAATATGTGTAGCTTTGTTTCAATATCTGTAAAATTAATAATCATTTTTTTACCTAACATCATGATGAAGGTTTTTCCTTTTATCTGGCTGTTTCACATTCTTTATACTCCCCTGTTTCACGTACCATGTTCACGTTGCCGTTCTGTCCCATATTCCATGTCATTTTTCTTTTTTGGAAATAATTAAACTTTTTAATTTATTATTTTTAATTTTAATTAAACTAATTAGTTATCTTAATCTTAATTTATAATTATTTATATTATAGGATAAACTAATATATTCTTAATTATCTACTACTTATTTTTAATTTGAGTCATGAAAATCCAACCAAATTAATTCCACATTTTATGTATTTATGTTATCATATTTACATTCTTATTCCAAGTATATTTGTTCCTTTTTAGTCTTCACACAAGTTTTCAATTATGTTTTTCCAAAAATATGTATATTCTTTTTGAAATGATTTTCCGAAAATAAAATATACTTTACACTTTATTAAATTTGATTTATTTCATTTTATTTAATTATAGTCATGTTATAAAATAATGTGCATTTTGAAGAGATTCAGAATTTTATTGACTCTATTTATGTATCTTCTTACAAATATAATCGAAAATATTATCAATGTCTAATTCATCACAAAACACATTAAAAATGCCTTTATATATATATATATATATATGTTCAATATATTTATAACACGATCCAACAAAATTTTTATAGTGTTCAAATATAGGTCAAAAATATATTTATTATTGTTCAAACATAGTTCAGTAAAATTCTTTTATAAACCGACTGAATCATTTTATTATGGGCGTGTTTGGCAACTGGTTTGACTAGTCGAATTGATTATTTGTTTGTATTAAAATATTTAGTAAAACAACTGTTTCATATTAGCCGTTTCTACGGAAAATGATAATTAAGAATATTTTTATTTTATTTTTTTCTAATTTAAATACTCGTGTATATATTTATTAGGTTAAGTTTTCATTATATTTATAATTATCGATAAATTTAATTTATTTTTAGTATAATATTTATATAAGGTAATTTTAATATAAAAATAAATTATTAATATTTATATTTTATATTTTGTGTTTATTTTAATAAATTTATATATTTTACAATTAAAATAATTTATATATAAAAATTAATTATTTTAAATTTATATAAGTAAAACTATAATATAATAAAATATTATAATATAATTATAAATAATCCAAATAAATGTAAAATGCATACTAAATTTTTAAGGACAAGAATAAAAAAACTTAAATTGAAAAAGCTATTTGGGTAAATTTCAGAAATTAGCTTTTTGATCCAAAAATTAATTTAAAAAGCTAATTTACCAAAAATCTAAATTAGTTTAGATACAGTTTTATATTGCTGTGTTTGTTTTGCAATTTTTTTTACTATTGTTTTTTTTTTCTCAAATTTATCAATCAAATAATATTTTTTTTCTTTTTTATATTATACTAAAAATTATTTTTACATTCATATTTATTTATATCACATCCAAAAACAACTCAAAATTCAAATTTTTATTATTCATATTAAATATATTTTTTATCTCGTAAAATATTAAATCAAGAAGTAATTATTTAATTTTTTTTCAACCTTCAAACTCCAAAGTTTCTAAACACTTCTGTCTAACTGAGTGCAATAATCCACAAACAAACACATCCAAAAGAAATTGAAAATGGCGGTTTTTTGAAGGATTTTATACCCCCCATCCCCCCGGTTTCGTCCCCACAGCTACAAAAACCCTAACACTACACGCTGTTCTCCTCCTTTCTGACGTCATCAATGGCAGACGCCACCGATCCCACGTGTACTCTCCTCGCCCTCGCCTCTCTCCTTTATAAACCCCCTCTCACTTTCCCTCTCGATCCCCTCACTCCCAATTTCAGCCCCAATTCCAAACCCTAACCAAGCGCCATGAATCCCGCAGCCGCAGAAAGAGCAGAGCAGCCGGCGGTGGTTGCCGACAACCAACAGGTCGGCGATGCGAATCCTCCTCCTGCCCGAGCGAGGGCCGGCCGGCAGCCCAACGGGCTGCCCGATCTGGCGGTGGAGCATCTCCGTCACAACAATCCGCCGGCGCCGGTCTACGCCGACGAGATGCACCGCCGTCAGCCCTGGTGGACGGTCTTCTTCGAGGGACCGAACGCGTGGTTTTACCAGTCGTTCGTCGTCGGAATCCTCTTCTTCGTCCTGATCTCGTCCTTCGCCGTCGTCGGCTGGATGCTCCTCCACCCCGTCTTCCCTCAGTTGCACGTCGCCGACGCCGCGTTGGCCGCCGTCAAATTCTCCGGCACGCGGGCGACGGGGAGTTGCCGCATCACGGTTTTTGTGGACAACAACAATCCCCATCTGACAACCATTTTTGAGAGCATCGAAATCTCGCTGATCTATCCCTCCACCGGAACCCTCCTGTCGGAATCCTACCCATTTCCGTTTGCTCAGGCGGGCCTCAATCGGACAGCCATTAGAGCCAATCTGAGCTTCTCCGGCGTGGATCTTGGAGCCGACGGGGTGAGATCCATGAAGCAGGATATAGATCGAGGGAGCTTGACTCTTGGGGTATGGATTAGGGCAGAGGTTAAGTATCGGTATTGGAAATGGAGGGTTGGATCGATCGCCATGGATGGGTACTGCGGTGGTCTGAGCTTCGAGTTTACTTCCGGCGACGATCACGGGATGTTTTTGAATCCTTATTTACTATGCTACACTTATATATCTGGTTAGTGAGTTTGTATTTGTACTACTATATTTTTGAGAGAGTTTATATCAGGGTTCTGTAAAAAGGTAGGATATATATATAGATTCATAAACTCAAATAATAACAATATAAACTCAAATAATAAAAATTTAATCTAATAATAACGACATAATTTAGATAATTGAAATCGTATTTAAATCATATATTACTTATCTAAAATATCCTAATACATGTATTATGTGTTCAATGGATTGATGGATCCCTCTGGTTGGAGGATGGAGATGGAGATATATGGAGATGAAGATGGAAGTGAAAGGGAAATTTAAGGTTGTAATGTAAGAGTTACGAAGAAGAAGAACTCAAATCATTTGGTGACTGTGTGTTTGTTACTTAGTTTTATTACTTCATTGCTTTGTAATTATTTTGATAATTATATGTGTCGAATTCTAATTCGAAATATGTAATGTAGAAGTGAGGGTTTTTTCTTTTCTCTTTCTCTTTCGTTATCATGAATCTTTTTGAATATGTTTATGGTTGATTTGTTTTGTGAATATTTGAAATATATTAATTAGTTCTAGAGCATTCTTTGTTAATAAAAATATTGGATTTGTATCTTTGTTTTGAAAACAAAAGCATGAAATTAAGGAATAAGGAAGGAAAAATGTGATTTAAAGTAATAATTTAGGGCAGAAAGAAAATCATCCATTATATATTATATATGTACATGAAACTCTTGATGACATCCACTTTGATAGCATAACAAAATTTTATGAATATACACACAAAGGCTGGTAAATAAACCTTTATGCTCAATGATTCATGATAAATTTTAAAAAATAAAATAAAATAAAAATTATCAATCTATGACATATTAGAGAATATGGTTGTGAACTATGTTACAAGCTAGTGTAAATTATTATCCTTCTTTGTACATTTTTTGCTAATAAATAAAGGCTTCTTTTTCATTTAATTCCATTTATTTATATTCGATGCAATTGAGACAAACAATGGATTTTGTGTTGGATATTTTCGTGTGCTTTGAAAATATGATCATTGCCCTATTCGCCACAAATTTAGTTCTGTTAAAGCATTAATAATATTGAATTTATTCCCTTGTCATGACACTGTCTGAATTATTCCCCGAATTATTGCACTTTGTAACGCTTCCTCCTATAATTCTAGAGAAGAACAAAATTCTTTTCACGTGTTACGTTGTCGCTATATGCCTAATCCCATCAGCCTTTATCGATCTATCCACCTATGTTATCATTCTCGAGATTTCCGGATTACAAATAATTATTTGGTTTGGTAAAAACAACTTTTCATATCACCTACTAAAAATATCACTTTTCTCCCTTGAGCTAATTATGTTAACCTTCATGAAAAGTGTTCATTGAGAATCAATAAGCACGATTGATGATCTTCGGATCATATACGGGAATGCTTGTAAGAAGTTGTGAATAATCTTCAAGAAAAGTCATATTACTAAGAGTTTAATTTTGTGTATCAAATGAAAAGGGCCAAAATTCTTTCTAAGGCTCGAACTTGCTCCAACTCAATCGAATAGTGTCATATCTAACATTCCATTTGTTGAAGGGTCTTTATTTCCTTTCTAAATTCTTTGTCATGGGCTCTCTTTAATTTAGAGTTTTTATTTGAACATAACACAAAATTATGATTTGAAGCTAAGTTCTAATTGATTCATGCGATAATGGTTTAATTTCACCATTGAGGTTTTTGGCTTTATTTCTTTAAGATCTACTTCTGATATTGTATTATTCATAAAAAAATTTCCTCTAAGATTGTCACATTAACTATCATTTTTTATTAAACATATTACAAAAAGCAATATTTTCATTCAAAATATTTCTATTATCTTTTATATCAGATCAACATCATTTTTGTTTATCTTTTAACATATAGTTTTAAAGTTTCCGTTTGTGATTTTTTTTCCATATATTGTTTATTCTTGTTTTCAAAAGAAATGACAACAATTCATGAATGCAATTTTTATGGAACTACATTAGAAGTATAGAAAACCAAAAAAGGACCCTCTTCTATGAAGAACAAGGTCTGTTTGGACAACAAAGTTTGTTTGTTTGTTTTTGCTTTTTTTTTTTTGGATTGTGCAAATTTCAAGTAATTGAATTTATACTTAAGAGTTATCGTTTAGAAGGCCAATGTTATATAGAGCTGATTGGATGGCTTAAACTCCGATGTCAAGCGATTCAACGAAAATTTTATATTGTTCAAATATAGGTCAAAGTATATTTATTATTGTTCAAACATAGTTCAATAAATTTCGAATATAATTCAACGAATCATTTTAGAATTATTTTATACAGTTCAATATATTTTGTCTTTTTTTCTTTTTTTTGAATGACGTAAAAATCGGCAGCCGCTATCCGAAAGTACGCATTGGGTAAAACCCGGCCGAACCTAATACCCTGCAAACTAGGCCCAACAGAAAAGTTACACTAAACAAACCATGTGTGGCAGGTAAACTGAGGTCGTCGGGATTTGTACCCATAACCTCAAAGTTCAATATATTTTGTCTTCTTAGTTTAATGGCTTGTGTGTGTTAGTTTCTTCTTTGATTTTATTTTAATTTTTATTTAAAAAAAAAAGAGAAAGAAAGTATCAGTTTGATTATGGCGGTTTTTTTGAAGGATTTTTTACCCTCCCCGGTTTTTTTTAACCCTCCCCCGGTTTCGTCTTCAGAGCTACGGAACCCTAACTCTACCCATTATTTTCCTCCTTTCTGACGTCATCAATGGCAGATGCCATCCATCTCACGTGTACTCTCCTCACCCTCGCTACTCTCCTTTATAAACCCCCCTTCACTTTCCCCCTCTTCTCACTCTACTCTCTCGATCCCCTCACTCCCAATTTCACTCTAATTTCACCGCCAATTCCAAACCCTAACCAATTAGCGCCATGAATCCCGCAGCCGCAGGAAGAGCTGAGCAGCCGGCGGTGGTTGCCGACAACAGACAGGTCGGCGCGGCGAATCCTCCTCCTGCCCGAGCGAGGGCCGGACGGCAGCCCAACGGGATTCCAGATCCGGCCGCGGAGCCGCTCGGTCACAACAATCCGCCGGCGCCGGTTTACGCCGACGAGATGCACCGCCGTCCGCCCTGCTGGACGGTCTTCTTCGAAGGACCGAACGCGTGGATTTATCAGTCGTTCGTTGTCGGAATCCTCTTCTTCCTCCTGATCTCGTCCTTCGTAGTCATCGGCTGGATGCTCCTCCACCCCGCCTTCCCTCGATTGCACGTCGCCGACGCCGCGTTGGCTGCCGTCAAATTCTCCGGCACGCGGGCGACGGGGACCTGCCGGGTCACGGTTTTTGTGGACAACAACAATGCCCATCAGACAACCATTTTTGAGAGCATCGAAATCTCGCTGATCTATCCCTCCACCGGAACCCTCCTGTCGGAATCGTACCCGTTTCCGTTTGCTCAGGCGGGCATCAATCGAACCGCCATTAGAGCCGATCTGAGCTTCTCCGGCGTGGATCTGGGAGCCGACGGGGTGAGATCCATGAAGCAGGATATAGATGGAGGGAGGTTGACTCTTGGGGTGTGGATTAGGGCAGAGATTACATATCGGAACTGGAAATGGAGGGTTGGATCGATTGCCATAGATGGGTACTGCAGTGGCCTGAGCTTCGAGTTTACTTCCGGCGACGATCACGGAATGTTTTTGAATCCTTATTTACTCTGCTACACTTATATATTTCGGAAGTGAACATTTTTTATACTCGTATTTGTATTTGTATTTTGTGTTTGACTCTGGTTGGGGGATGGAGATGGAGATGGAGATGGAAGTGAATGGAAATTTTAATGTTGTAATGTAAGTTATGAAAAAGAACTCAAATCATTTGGTGACTGTGTGTTTGTTTTTTTATTACTTGGTCGCTTCATAATTATTTTGATTATTATATGCATCGAACCCTAATTCGAGATATGTTGAAATGAAAGTTTTTCTTTATAATTTCATGTATTTTTTTTTAATATTGATTTGCTTTGTGAATATTTGAGATACATTAATTCTAGAGCATTCTTTGTAAGATATTTGAAAACAAAAACATGAATTATGGAACAAGGAACTATGTGATTTAAAGTGCAGATTTAGGGGGGAAAACATACATTTTATATATATTTATATATATATATATCCATTACGCAAAAATGTGGTAGTTTTCTTTGTAAGAACATCCATTATATATATATATATTACTTTCATTTTGCATGATGGAAGAAGTACATAAAATCTTGATAAAATTCATTGTGATCCCATTATAAATTTGATGAATATGCACAAAAGGGCATATAGAAAAACTTTCATGTCCAAAGACTAATATATATGTATATATAATTAGCCACAATAAAAAAATCATTTGATAAAATTTATCGATTTATGGATTATTAGTGAATATGGAACTTTGTTATTAGCTAGTGCAAATTCTTATCCTTTATTGTACAATCTTTACTAACAAACGAAGGCTTCTCTTTGCATTTAATTTCATTTATTTGTATACAAGATCCGAGATGCACGTAGTTGAGACAAGCAACGACTTTTTTGTTGGATGTTTTGTCTGTGTTTTGAGAATATGATCATTGTCTAAAAAGCCACAAAATTAGTTACATTAAAACATTGAGGATATCAAATATATTCCCTTGTCACGATGATGTCTGAAGTAACTTGAAACACACTCATTAATTACTTAATCCAATTCTTGAAAAGAACAAAATTATTTCCACATGGTAAGTTGTCGCTATACGCCTAACCTCATCAATGTTTATCGATCTATCCTCTATGTTATCACTCTCCAAATAATTAAACATGTGTTGAAGAAGTAAATGTGTGAGTTCCCTTTGAATTATTATGAAAGATTTGACGAACAAGCTTATGATTCTGCTTGTGCATCTTCAGGCTGTTTGGATCAACCTTCTGCTCTGGATACTGTTAAGACTCATATTCAAGCTTCCAGTTCGACTCTTATGGTGGAGAACGGGGATCAATGGCCTTTGGAACAAAATGGTGAACTGAAGCAGGGGAAAGACTTTTGGACCTATTTGATTTCCTAAATGAAAAGAAAAATGCTCAGATGGCAGTCACTCAAAATGACAAAGGCAAAGGAATTGCTCTGGAAGCTGATGATCTATGAAATGTATTGATTGGGAAAAAAAACAATCTGATCAACCAATTGTGCCAAGAAGTTCCCCATCTTATAAAAATTCTCAGTCCCTTCTCTAGTTCGACTGTGTCGGCAAAAGCATCATATCTTCTTTCATTTTGCGAAGGAGGCTTTGGATTTTTTTCGAATCGCAATAATCTTCTGGGGCTGAAGCTTCGGCAGAGGAGGTAACAGACTCGGATTCGGATTCGGATTCGGATTATTTGGGAGATTTCCCCGGTGCTTCATGATAGCTCGCCTTCCCCGACTCCTGTTGAGAGATTATTGAATATTGTCCCACATTGCTAAATGTCTGGAACTCTCCTACTATATAAGGGTGAAGGGCCACTCTACCTATTACCAGTTGGTTTTAGATTGAAAGCCCAGATCAAAATCATGGGTTTGAATCCTATATGGATTTACTCTTGATCAATCGGTGGTTTGACGTCGTTGATTGTAATTCTTTTTTATGGTATATAAATTTTACTTAAAAAAAACATCTAATATGTATAATTTTATTTAAATTCCTGTAAAATTAATAATCATTTTACAAAATATCATGAGGAGACTTTCCTTTTCTCTGTCTGTCTCACATTCATTATATTTTGTCTCACATTCATTATATTTGCATGCATCAAATGTTAGACTAAGTCACTATAACTACATCACTAATAGGAGTGGGATTATATTTTTTGGGATTTGAATTGAAAATATTAGATTTGAATGTTATATTTAAATAATATTTGATATGATATTTTATTAAAAAAAATTATATATTTTGAAAAATGTCAAATTTAAATAGTAAAAAGTTGACAATTGTAATATTCATTTTTTGTAATGATGTAAATTTTACTACGTATAAGAATAAAAAAAATAATATTTTAGATTTACTGTTTTAATTGAAAATTACAATGTATATTTATAGAATATAATAATATTACTAAAATATTATGAAAATAGAATTTACAATACCAACGGATATAATTATAAAAATATGATTTACAATACAAACAAATGCCTTTATAATAATAATAATAAAATCATATGATAAAGTTTATCAATTTATCACTAAAAATACCTATATGACTAGCTAGTGCAAATTCTTATTCTTTTTTTGTACAATCTTTGCTAATAAATGAGGACTTCTCTTTGCATTTTATTTCATTTATTTGTATATGAGATCGGAGATGAGCGGCACAGTTGAGACAAGCAACGGCTTTTTATTGTGTTTTGAGAATAGGATCACTGTCTTATTCGCCGTAAAGTTGGTTTAATTATGACATTGAGGATATCGAATTTATTCCCTTGTCATAACGACGTCTGAATTATTCTCCGACATTATTGCACATAACATGAAATACACTTATTAATTACTTTCTATAAATTTTGAAATGAACAAAATATTTTCCACATGATAAGCTATCGTTATGCGCCTTAATCTAATCAGACTTTATTAATCTATCCATCTATTTTATCACCCTCCTACTAAACATGTGTTGAAGAAGTAAACTTTTTGAATTTCCTTTTGAATTATTGTGAGAAATTGATGAACAAACCTATGATCCAATTGGTAAAAGTCCATAAAAGTACATCGAGTATACTGCATAAGATCTTGAAAGAATAATGAGGAAGAATTGGAAAGCACACAGTGTAGATAGCTCTAATATATGTAATTTTGTTTCAATTTTTGTAAAAAATAATAATATTTGCATTATTAAATGTTAGACTAAGTTACTAAACTATATCAATGTGTGTGTATTTCTTGGGATTATTAATTGAGAATATTTGGTTTGGGACTAATATTTAAATAATAATTAATGTGATATTTTATTAGAAAAAAATATAATTTTTGAAAAAAGTCGACTCTAAATAGTAAAAAGTGGAATAATATACATTTTTTAAAAATGAAAGTAAATCTTACTACGTATTACAAGAATAAGAGTAAGAAAAAAATATTTTAGGTGTAATGTTTTAACTAAAAATTATAATGTATGTTGATAGAATATAATAATATTACTAAAATATATTGGGTGTGTTTGTTTTGTAAGATCGTTGAAGAAAGAATTTTTTTTATGTGAAATATGTAGAATTGCGTAGAAAATATAAAAATAGTGAATATAGGGCTAGTGTATATATATCATTTACAATACAATACAAAGAAATATGATTGCCAATTGGTAAGTGAAGGATACTTTTTAATTTGAATTATGAAAATCCAAACCAAGTAATTCCACATTTTATGTATTTATGTTATCTTATTTGCATTTTTATTTCAAGCATGTTTGTTTCTATATTTACGTGAAAATATATATTTTGAAACACAATATATGCTCTATTAGATAGAAATTAATTTGACCAAATCAACAAATTCTCTTTCTACAAATCTATAGAAATATTAATGATGTCTATAATAAGTTATAAAATACATACACAAAAATGTCTCTAATTATCGTATCGAAGTTATGATTCAATGAAAACTTTATATTGTTCAAATATAGTTCAAAACATATATTATTGTTCAAACATAGTTCAATAAATTTCTTATATAATTCAACGAATTATTTCATTAATTCTTATATACAGTTGTATATATTTCTTCTTCACAGCTACGAAAACCCTAATTCTACCCTTTCGATCCACTCACTCCCAATTTCATCCCCAATTCCAAACCCTAACCAATTAGCGCCATGAATCCCGCAGCCGCAGAAAGAGCTGAGCAGCCGGCGGTGGTTGCCGACAACCAACAGGTCGGCGTTGCGAATCCTCCTCCTGCCCCAGCGAGGGCCGGCCGGCAGCCCAACGGAATTCCAGATCCGCCGGCGGAACCCTCCTGTCGGAATCCTACCCATTAGACAACCATTTTTTAGAGCATCGAAATCTCGCTGATCTATCCCTCCACCGGAACCCTCCTGTCGGAATCCTACCCATTAGAGCCAATCTGAGCTTCTCCGGCGTGGATCTGGGAGCCGACGGGGTGAGATCCATGAAGCAGGATATAGATGGAGGGAGGTTGAATCTTGGGGTGTGGATTAAGACAGAGGGTAAGTTTCGGAACTGGAAATGGAGGGTTGGATCGATTGCCATGGATGGGTACTGCCGTGGCCTGAGCTTCGAGTTTACTTCCGGCGACGATCACGGAATGTTTTTGAATCCTTATTTACTCTGCAATACTTATATATCTCCGAAATGAACATTTTTTGTACTTGTAATTTGTATTTGTATTATGTATTCGAATTATCTAAAATTTATCAATTTATCACTTATTAGTGAATATTGAACTATGTTACTAGCTAGTGCAAATTCTTACCCTTCTTCGTACAATCTTTGCTAATATACAAAGGTTTCGGTATGCATTTAATTCAATTTATTTGTATCCGAGATCTCAGATACGCGCAATTGAGACAAGCAACAACTTTTTTGTTGAATATTTTGTCAATGTTTTGAGAATATAATCATTGTCTTATTTTCCGTAAAGTTAGATCTATTACAACATCGATGATATTGAAATTTATTACCTTGTTACGCTGATGTCTGAATTATTTCTCGACTTTATTGGATATCTGAATTATTCCCCGACTTTAAGAGATTCAAAATAAGAGATTCATTTTAGAAGAGATTCAAAATTTCATTGAATCAATTATTTATCTACAATACAAATTCTCTTCGTGCAAAAATAAGAAAAATGTTAAAAACACACAAAAATGTCTTTATATATCGAAGTTATGATTTAATGAAAATTTTATATTGTTAAAATATAGTTCAAAAATATATTATTATTGTTCAAACATAGTTTAATAAATTTCTTATACTCCCTTTCTTCCAAATTCAAAATACTATTTGTACTATTTTCGATTATCACTTAAAAAGTTATTCTTCTTTTTTATTTTTTTATTTTTATTTTTTTAAATAATCATATACTATACCAAGGTTAATCTATTCTAGAAACCCGAAAAGTTCCTTTGATTTACTATGAAGAGAGTATAATTTAACGAATCATTTCATGAATTCTTATATACAGTTCCATATATTTCTTCTTAATTCACAGCTATGAAAGCCTTAACTCTACCCATTGTATTCCTCCTTTCTGACGTCATCAATGGCAGACGCCGTCCATCCCACGTGTAATCTCCTCCCCCTCATCACTTTCCTTTATAACCCCCGTCAGTTTCCCCCTCTTCTCACTCTACCCTCTCGATCCCCTCACTCCCAATTTCATCCCCAATTTCAAAACCCTAACCTAGCGCCATGAATCCCGCAGCCGCAGAAAGAGCTGAGCAGCCGGCGGTGGTTGCCGACAACGAACAAGTCGGCGCTGCGAATCCTCCTCCTGCTCGAGCGAGGGTCGGCCGGCAGCCCAACAGAATCCCAGATCCGGCGGCGGAGCCTCTCCGTCTCAACAATCCGCCGGCGCCGGTTTACGCCGACGGGATGGACCGCCGTCGGCCCTGGTGGACGGTCTTCATCGAGGGACCGAACGTGTGGTTTTACCGGTCGTTTGTTGTCGGAATCCTCTTCTTCTGTCTGATCTCGTCCATCGCAGTCACCTGCTGGATGATCCTCCACCCCGCATTCCCTCAATTTCACGTTGCCAACGCCGCGTTGGACGCCGTCAAATTCTCCGGCACGCGGGCGACGGGGATCTGCCGCGTCACTGTTTTTGTGGACAACATCAGTCCCCGTCAGACAACCATTTTTGAGAGCATCGAAATCTCGCTGATCTATCCCTCCACCGGAACCCTCCTGTCGGAATCGTACACGTTTCCGTTTGCTCAGGGGGGCATCAATCGGACCGCCATTAGAGCCAACCTGAGCTTCTCCGGCGTGGATCTGGGAGCCGACGGGATGAGATCCATGAAGCAGGATATAGATCGAGGGAGCTTGACTCTTGGGGTCTGGATTAAGGCAGAACTTAAGTTTCGGAACTGGAAATGGAGGGTTGGATCGATTGCCATGGATGGGTACTGCGGAGGCCTGAGCTTTGAATTTACTTCCGGCGACGATCACGGGATGTTTTTGAATCCTTATTTACTCTGCAACACTTATATATCTCGGAAATGAACATTTTTTGCATTTGTAGTTGTAATTGTATTATGTATTAAAATTATCTAAAATTTATAAGTTTATCGTCTGCTAATATGTGACAGCTTCTCTTAGCAATTAATTCTATTTATTGTATCCGAGATCCGAGATACTTGAATATTTTGTTGCAATTTGAGAATTATATGATCATTGTGTTATTCGCCGCAAAGTTAAATTCATTAAAACATTGTGGATATCGAATTTATTCTCTTGTTACAATGATCTTTGAATTATTCCCCAACTTCATTGCATGTAATATGAAACACGCTTATTAATTACTTTCTACAATTTTTGCAAAGAATAATTTTATTTTTTTTTCCACGTGGTAAGCTATCGCTATGCGCCTAATCTCATCAGCCTTTATTAATCTATCCACCTATGTTATTACCCCAAACTAAATATGTTGAAGAAGTAAATGTTTGAATTTCCTTTTGAATTATTGTGAGAGATTTGATGAATAGGCCTATCATCCAAATTGCAAACGTCGACAAAAGTTCATCGAGTATACTCTAGAAGATCTTGAAAGAATAATGGAGGAGAACTAGAAAACAAAGACCGTAGATAACTCTAATATGTGTAGTTTTGTTTCAATTTCTGTAAAAATTAGTACTCCCTCCGTCCCATAACTAAATATTCATTTGCTTTTTGCATGTAGTTTTAAAAATATTAGTATTATATTTGAATGTAGTAAGAATAACGTTTAAATGACTAAAATAACCTTATTAGGATGTGTAATGTTAGATAGATAGTAAGAATATTTGTAATGTTAGATAGATAGTACAGTTATTAAAAACAATGACTAAAATAACGTTTAAATGACTAAAATAACAAGTTATAAAGATATTTGTGATGTTAGATAGATAGTACAGTTATTAAATGACTAGAATGTAGTAAGAATAACGTTTAAAGGACTAAAATAACAAGTTGTAAAGATATTTGTAATGTTAGATAGATAGTACATTTATTAAAAAAAAATGAATACTTTGTTATATGACAGACTAAAATGGAAAAATAGATACTTTATTATCGGACGGATGGAGTATTCAATTTACCAAATATCATGAGGATGCTAACATTCTTTATATTTGCTTACATTAAATCAAATGTTAGATTAATTAAGTCACTAATCTACATCACCGATAGCAACGGGTGTGTATTTCTTGGGGGTTTGGATTGAGAATATTAGTTTTGAGTATAGTATTTAAGCAATATTTTATAAAAAAAATTATATTTTTTTGAAAAACGTCGAATCTAAATAGTACAAAGTGAAATAATATTCATTCTTATATTTTAAATGAAAGTAAATCTTAATACATATTACGAGAATAAGTAATAAATATTTTAGGCGTACTGTTTTAATTGAAAATTACAACGTATATTCATAGAATGTAATAATATTACTAAAATATTATGAAAATATGATTTATATACAAACAAATATAGTATATCATTTGCTATGTGAAGCATATATTTTAAATCATATAATATAATAATATTTCTACAATATTATGAAAATATGATTTACATACAAACAAATATAATACTCCCTCCATCCCTTAACAATCTATCCATTTTCTTCATTTTCGTTCGTCCCATAACCAATAATCCATTTTATCTTTTTAGTAAATGTACTATCTACCTAACATTACATATACTCTTCCAATTTAAAATATATTACACGTCATTACTTTTATATCATACATAAGGGCAATTTAGTCTTTTTACCTTTACTTCTACAATATTCCAATACAATACTAATATTTTTAAAACTCCGTGCAAAAAGTAAATGAATATATAGATATGAGACGGAGGGAGTATCACTTGGTACGTGAAGCATATTTTTAAATTTGAATAATGAAAATTCAAATTTTGTTAGATGATATGAATGACTTCGAACTCGAGACCTAACATCTGAACATACGCATAATCTATTTATTTATGTACAAATGGAGTCATAAAAAAGATTTAATTTAGGGTGTGTTTGTTTGGGGGATTGGATTGGATTTACAAATCAAACATTTATTTTTCATTTTTTATATTATACTAAAAATCAATTTTACATTTAAAACATCACATCAACACCTATTTATATCACATCATATAACTATTCAAATTCAAAATTTTTACAATTAATGTTTTTAATATAAAATAAATTTGTAATATAATATAAAAATTTAATTGTTTAAATAGATATGTTTAAAGAAAAAAAATATGAATATAAATATGTGAACAAACCCACAAAACAACACTAATATATTTATATTATATCTTATTTGTATTTTTATTCCAAGCATGTTCGTTTTTAGTCTCACACAACTTTTTATTATCTAGAATCTATATTTCCCCGAATATATATATATATATATATATTCAGTCAAGATTGAAAAGAAACAAATATAATGTCTCCAAATAATTTCATATTAAATATAACTAAAGCAATTTTATTACCTTGTAGAAAAAATCTATTTGATTATTTGTTGCCACACACACATATATATATATATGATCTTTGCATTTTAATTTTTGTGCTGACAAAGTTAAATCATGGAATTTGAATAAATCGGTTAAACGAATAACACATATTTCACAGCGTATGTTAATACACTATATAATATTTTTGACAGCATATGATAAAATTTTATGTTAAAAAATATACTTCCTCATCTGTCATATAACAAACTATCAATTTTTTCATTTTGGTCCGTCCCATAACAAAGTATTAATTTTCTTTTTTAGTAATTGTACTGCCTACCTAACATTACAAATACCCCTACAACTTACAATATATTACACAAATGATATTACATTTATATCACACCATACTAATAAGGTTATTTTTTTCATTTCTATATTATTCCTACTATATATCAATATAATACCAATATATCTTAAACTATGTGCAAAAAGCAAATTGATACTTATTTAAGAGACGGAGGGAGTATTATTGATTTAAGTGAAGTGTATGTATATATGTTCAAAACAAAACAATATACTCCCTCCGTCCCGGAACAAGGGTGGCGTTTGCTTTTTCCACGTAGATTTTTTAATATTAGTATTATAATGGATTCTAGTAAAAAAGACGAAAATACCCCTATTACTAATGTGTAATATAAAAGTAATGACATTTGTGTAATATAGTCTAAGTTGGAAGGGTATTTATTATGTTAGGTACGCAGTACAATTACTAAATTAGGAAATGATAACCTTGTTTTGGGACGGACGAAAATGAAAAATGACAACCTTTCAATGGGACGGAGGGAGTATAAATTCTACAGCAAATACTTTTATATAATATTCCCTCCGTCCCACATTGGATGTCTGAATCACTGTAAATACGAGAATTATGATTAGTATAATTAGTAGATAATTAAGAATATATTAGTGAAAATAATTATCCTATAACATAAATAATTATAGATTAAAATTAAGATAACTAATTAGTTTAATTAAAATAAAAAAAATAAATTAAAAAAATTAAAATGAGATTAAAGTGTATAATCATTTTTCAGAAAAGAGGAAAATGACATGGGACATGGGACGGATAGAAATAACAATGTGGATATAGTAGATGAGACGGAGGGAGTACATCGTTTTGTTGTTTAATATTTATACATATACTATCCACTTGTTGATTTTTGAAATGATTTTTAATTATATATATATAACTTGCTATAAATAAAATGATTAAATGTACACTTTATAAAATTTGATATTTTTTTTTATTTCATTTTATTAATTATAGTCATGCTATAAAATAATTTGCATTTAGAAGAGATTCAAGATTTCATTGAATCGAATTATTTATCTAAAATACAAACTCTCTTCCTACAAATACAATAGAAATGTTAACGACTTAACAAAACACATACACAAAAATGTCTTTATAAAACGAAATTACGATTCAACGAAAATATAATATTGTTAAAATATAGTTGAAAAATATATTTATTATTGTTCAAACATAGTTCAATAAATTTCTTACATAATTCAACGAATCATTTCATTAATTCACAGCTACGAAAGCCCTAACTCTACCCATTGTTTTCCTCCCTTCTGACGTCATCAATGGCAGACGCCATCTATCCCACGTGTACTCTCCTCCCCCTCGTCACTCTCCTTTATAACCCCCGCCCCTCAGTTCCCCCTCTTGTCACTCTACCCTTCTCGATCACCTCACTCCCAATTTCATCCCCAATTTCAAACCCTAACCAAGCGCCATGAATCCCGCAGCCGCAGAAAGAGCGGAGCAGCCGGTGGTGGTTGCCGACAACCAACAAGTCGGCGCTGCGAATCCTCCTCCTGCTCGAGCGAGGGTCGGCCGGCAGCCCAACGGAATCCCAGATCCGGCGACGGAGCCTCTCCGTCTCAACAATCCGCCGGCGCCGGTTTACGCCGACGGGATGGACCGCCGTCGGCCATGGTGGACGGTCTTCATCGAGGGACCGAACGTGTGGTTTTACTGGTCGTTTGTTGTCTGAATCCTCTTCTTCTGTCTGATCTTGTCCATCGCAGTCACCTGCTGGATGATCCTCCACCCCGCATTCCCTCAATTTCACGTCGCCAACGCCGCGTTTGACGCCGTCAAATTCTCCGGCACACGGGCGACGGGGATCTGCCGCGTCACTATTTTTGTGGACAACATCAGTCCCTGTCAGACGACCATTTTTGAGAGCATCGAAATCTCGCTGATCTATCCCTCCACCGGAACCCTCCTGTCGGAATCGTACAAGTTTCCGTTTGCTCAGGCGGGCATCAATCGGACCGCCATTAGAGCTAACCTGAGCTTCTCCGGCGTGGATCTGGGAGCCAACGGGATGAGATCCATGAAGCAGGATATAGATCTAGGGAGCTTGACTCTTGGGGTGTGGATTAGGGCAGAGGTTAAGTTTCGGAATTGGAGATGGAGGGTTGGATGGATTGCCATGGATGGGTACTGCGGTGGCCTGAGCTTCGAGTTTACTTCCGGCGACCATCACGGGATGTTTTTGAATCCTTATTTACTCTGCAACACTTATATATCTAGGAAATGAATATTTTTGGTACTTGTATTTGTAATTGAATTATGGATTCAAATTATCTAAAATTTATCAATTTATCACTTATTAATGAATATTGAACTATGTTACTAGCTAGTGCAGATTCTTACCCTTCTTTGTACAATCTTTGCTAATATATAAGGCTTTTCTTTGCATGTAATTATATTTATTTTTATCCGAGATCTGAGATACGTGCATAGACAAGCAACAACTTTTTGTTGAATGTTTTGTCGTGTTTTGAGAACATGATCATTGTCTTATTCGCCCCGCAAAGTTAGATCTATTAAAACATTGAGGATATTAAATTCATTCCCTTGCAAAGAACAAAATATTTTTCACGGAGTAAGCTATCGCTATAAGCCTAATCTCATCAGCCTTTATTAATCTATCCACTTATGTTATCACCCTCGAACTAAACATGTCTTGAAGAAGTAAATGTTTGAATTTCCTTTCGAACTATTATAAGAGATTTGATGAATAGGCCTATGATCCAAATTTGCAAGAGTCTATTTCCCAAAAGCTGTTTTTAGGTAGTTTTGTTCCATTTTTTGTAAAAAGTAATAATCAATTTACCAAATATTATGAGGTTCACATTCTTTATATTTTCGTACATCAAAATGTTAGACTAAGGGTATGTTTCTTTTGATGCATTCGAGAAAAATTTCGTTTAGATTTGGTATTAAAATACTATATAATGAGATATTTTGTAAGACCAAAAAATATATTTTTTTAAAAAATGCAGAATCCAAATAATAAAAACTTTATGGTTTGAGTAAAAGAAATAAACCCAGAGTCACTACCCTAAGTCACTAAACTACATCACTTATAGCAATGGCTGTGTATTTCTTGGGGTTTGAATTAAGAATATTAGTTTTGAGTTTAGTATCTAAAAAATGTTTAATGTGATATTTTATAAAAATATATGTATATTAAAAATGTCAAATTTAAATAGTAGAAAGTGGAATAGTATTCATTTATATTTTTCAAATGAAAATAAATCTTACTACATATTACAGGAATAAGTATGAAATATTTTAGGTGCACTGTGCTAATTGGAAATTAAAATGTATGTTCATAAAATATAATAATATTACTAAAATATTATGAAAATATGATTTGCATACAAATAAATATAATATCGAATTACAATGTATATTCATAGAATATAATAATATTCTTGGAGTTTGAATTAAGAATATTAGTTTTGATTTTAGCATTTAAATAATGTTTAATGTGATATTCTATAAAAATATATATATATATATATTTTTTAAAAAACTTCAAATCTAAACAGTAAAAAGTGGAATAGTATTCATTTTTATTTTTAAATGAAAATAAATCTTATTACATATTGCAGGAATAAGTAAGAAAAATTTTAGGTACACTGTACTAATTGGAAATTAAAATGTATGTTCATATAATATAATAATATTACTAAAATATTATGAAAATATGATTTACATACAAAATAATATAATATCGAATTACAATGTATGTTCATAGAATATAATAATATTACTAAAATATTATGGAAATATGATTTACATACAAACAAATATAATACCATTTGGGTATGTGAAGCATTGAATAATGAAAATCCAAACTAATTATGTGTATTTGTTTGTGGGTTTGGATTTTTTAATAGTAAATATTTGAATTTGAAAAATATTTCATTTTATATAAATATATTTATTTGATATTTTGAATGTATAATAAACATGTATTATAATATACAAAATTATTTATTAGATTGATATTTTTTAAAAAACAAAAGAATCGGAATATAAATATGTGAAAATCTACGAAAGAACACTGATGTATTTATGTTATACTCCGTCCTAATTCAAAATATTATTCCAACCTTCAACGGTCTTTTCTAAATTCATTGATATAGAATAAATCAACACACCTCTAACACCTGCTTACTATTTTTCGTTCCTCTTAATTAAAAGTTTTTTTTATTTTTCTTTTAGTAAAAATAATCATACATTAATACTAAAAAAATTCTTAAATTTTTTATTTAAATTATATATATATCATTACATATACGGTTACTTTATATAAAAATTTAAAAGATCAAAATCTTAAAACTATTTATACATTTCTACTGACCAATAAAATACTAGTATTATTTTTTAATCAAATGCAGTTTTATTCCAAACATGTTTATTCTTTTTCAGTCTCACACCACTTTTCATTGTTTAGAATCTGTATTTCCCAAATATATATATTAAATATATATATATATTTAATAAAATATCACATTAAATATTATGTCCATAAAATATTCAAAGTTTCAAATTCAATCAAGATTGAAAAGAAACAATTTAGTGTCTCCCAAATAAATTTCACATTAAATAACTTAAGTGTGTGTTTGTTTGGGGGATTGGATTTTGAGTTGGGATTTGAATAGTAAAAATTTTGAATTTGAATAGTTATATGATGTAATATAAATGAGTGTTGATGTGATGTTTTAAATGTAAAAAATTAATTTTTAGTATAATATAAAAATAAAAAATAGGTGTTTGATTTGATATTTTTTGAAAAAAAAATATAATAAATACTGTATTTAAAATCAAATCCCCAACCAAACACACCCTAAGTGTGTGTTCCTCCAACCAGAGTGTTTGCATAGTAATTGAGCCTAAAACTGGGCTGGAGAGGTTTGGAGGACAGTCCTTAAAGTGTCTATCTCTTTCTTTTTTTTTTAGTTATTTTTAATCACAAATATAAAAAAATTTATAATAATTATAATTTAATAAAATATATACAATATATATTTCATTTGATAGAGAATAAAACTTTTTATAATATAAATAAATAAAAATTTTGAAATATATATATAGGTATAATATAAATTTATAATCAAATTACAAATTAATATACATTTATATTTTTATTGTCATCAAACAATACACATAAAAAATCTCCAAAGTTAACCCAAACCTAAACACAAAAAAAATAAAATAAATAAATAAATTCAAACTTACCTCAAAATTCAAATAAAAATCAAACTCAAACCCAAATAAAATAGCATGTTATAAAATAGCATGCATTTAGAAGAGATTCAAGATTTTCATTAAATCGAT
Organism: Andrographis paniculata; assembly: GCF_009805555.1. Classification (NCBI taxonomy): domain Eukaryota; kingdom Viridiplantae; phylum Streptophyta; class Magnoliopsida; order Lamiales; family Acanthaceae; genus Andrographis; species Andrographis paniculata. The sequence continues at coordinate 1,437,444 of NW_026137605.1, forward strand.
TTATTTATCTATCATACAAATTCTCTTCCTACAAATATGATAGAAATGTTGACGTAGTCACAAAACACAGACACAAAAATGTCTTCATATATCGAAGTAACAATTCAACAAAAATTTTATATTGTTAAAATATAGTTCAAAAACATATTTATTATTGTTCAAACATAGTTCAATAAATTTCTTATGTAATTCAATGAATCATTGCATTAATTCTTATATACAGTTGTATATATTTCTTCTTCACAGCTACGAGAGCCCTAATTCTACACATTGTTTTCCTCCTTTCTGACGTCATCAATGGTAGACTCTATCTATCCCACGTGTACTCACCTCCCCCTCGTCACTCTCCTTTATAACCCCCCCTTCACTTGCCCCCTCTTCTCACTCTACCCTTCTCGATCACCTCACTCCCAATTTCATCCCCAATTCCAAACCCTAACCAAGCGCCAGGAATCCCGCAGCCGCAGAAAGAGCTGAGCAGCCGGCGGTGGTTGCCGACCAACAAGTCGGCGCTGCGAATCCTCCTCCTGCTCGAGCGAGGGCCGGGCGGCAGCCCAACGGAATTCCAAATCCGGCGGTGCAATTCTCCTGTCGGAATCCTACCTATAAGAGCCAATCTGAGATTCTCCGGCGTGGATCTGGGAGCCGACGGGGTGAGATCCATGAAGCAGGATATAGATGGAGGGAGGTTGGATCTTGGGGTGTGGATTAGGGCAGAGGTTAAGTATCGGAATTGGAAATGGAGGGTTCGATCGATCGCCATGGATGGGTACTGCAGTGGTCTGAGCTTCGAGTTTACTTCCGGCGACGATCACGGGATGGTTTTGAATCCTTATTTACTATGCTACACTTATATATCTGGGAAATGAACAATTTTTTGTACTTGTATTGTAATTGTATTTATTTGGTGGATTTGTGTCTTTGTTAGTTTTGTTACTTAATCGCTTCGCAATTATTTTGATTATTATATGCATCGAACCCTAATTTAGAATTGGAGGTATTTTATATATATATATATATATATAATTTTTTTGAATATGGGTATGGATAATTTATTTTGTGAACATTTGAGATACATTAGTTCTAGCTATAGCATTTTTTGTAATTGAGAATATTGGATTTGTATCTTTGTTTTGGAAAACAAATGCATAGAATTAAAGATATGGAATTGACCATGTGATTTAAAGTGCAAACACTAAAAAAAAAATAATATATTTGTAACGGAATTCCGTCCCTAAAGTTCACGTAGCTATCGTAATTCTGTTCCTAATTCCGTCTCTAACGTCATTAGTAACGGAAAAAGTAGATTTAGAGACAAAAAAAATTTTGTTTAAAAAATTATTTTTTCTTGTAGTGAAAGTTTTGGGAAAAAAGTAACATCCATTATATATATACATAAAATCTTGATGAAATCCATTGTAATGGCATAACAAAGTGGATGAATATACACAAAAGGGAAGATAAATAAATCTACATGTTCAAAAATTAACATATATGTATATATAATTAATCATAATAGAAATAATAATGATAATAATAATAAAATCATATGATAAAATTGATCAATGTTCAACGCTTATTAGTGAATATTGAACTATATATGTTACTAGCTAGTGCAAATTATTATTCTTCTTTGTACAATATTTGCTCTCTTTGCATTTAATTCTATTTATTCTATCCGATATCTCTGCTTTTCTGTTGGATGTTTCGTCGTATTTTGAAAATATGATCATTGTTCTATTCGTTATAAAGGTAGTTTCATTAAAACATTGAGGATATCGAATTCATTCCCTTTGATATCTGAATTATTCTCCAATTTTATTATGTGTAATATAAAGCACACATATTAACTACTTTCTACATTTCGTGAAAAGAGCAAAATATTTTCGGGGTGGTATGTTGTTGCTATGCACCTTATCTCATCCGCCTTCATTGATCTATAGTCTTATGTTATCACTCTTCTACTAAACATATGTTGAAGTAAATGTTTGAATTCTCTTTTGAATTATTTTGAGGAATTTGAAGAACAGGTCCATGATCCATATTGGCAAAAGTTCATAAAATTAGTATACTTTAGAAGATCTTGAAAGAAGGATGGGAGAGTTCTTTGATGAAAGACTTTGAACTTGAAAAAACACACACACTACATATATTAACTCTAATATATGTAGTCTGGTGGCTCGAGGGTTTCTTAATGCAGACAAAAATAGACTTTCGAATTTCGAGTTTCGGTAGATTTTTCAACTTAGCCTATATTGGAACTTATATGTCTTGATTGACTAGTTAGCTTTTGATACTGTCTTAGCTTAGTTATATGGTTTAAGACATTGACTTTGTTGTTGTTGTAGTTCTTTAATCAGAACTAAACGTACGAGTTGATCTTAGTCTTTTGACTGGATACCTAGCAAAGAAAAAATAATTCTAATATATTTAGTTTTAATTCATTTTATGTAAAATTAATAGTCATTTTACTTAATACGATGAGGAAGCTCTTTCTTTCAATGAACATAAATCTTACTATCAATTACGGTAATAAGAAAGTAATATTTTAGGTGCACTATTTTAATTGGAAATTAGGACATATGTTATTAGAATATAAACTTATTACCAAAATATTATGACATTATGATTTACAATACAAACAAATATAATTACAATATGGTCTGTGAAGTATGACTTTTTTCACCCAACGATTTTAAATTAAATGGATTGATTTTTTATTTTTATTTTTTTGTTTTATATGAGAAGTTGTGTTAAAAAATATTAAATATTATTATAAATTAAATATTTAAGTTTTTTTATTTTTATAAGGAGTATTTGAATTTTTTTTTTTACTTTTTGATTTTTTATAATGAGTATTTGTAAACCTTTTTTTTTACTATTTTTTTTTTAACTTTTTGTTAAAAATGTTTTGTGTTTTTATTATTTATTTTTTAGGAACTGCAATTCAAAAATAATGTTGGAAGAATATGGCCATATTTTTAATTTGAATAATGAAAATCTAACCCAATTAATTAAACATTTTATTTGCATTCTTATTGCAAGCATTTTTTTTTTTCAATTTTCACACACGTTTTTATTATTTAAACTCAATGTTTCCTAAACTATATTTTTATTTTTACTTTTACAAAACATTACAACAAATATTGTTTAAATAAAAAAAAATTAAAACCTTCAAATCCAATCAAAGATTGAGAACAAACAAACTAATATCTCCCAAATAAATATTATACTTCTTCAGCTGTGCAACATTTGACATCACAGTCTTGAATTCACCCAACACTACAAAGCCATTTTGAGGATAAAATTGATATTTTTGGCTTTGTTCACTTGGTTATATTATTTTAAGTTTGAATATTTGATTTTTTTTATTTTTTAATTAATATTTGAATTTTTTTTTTTTTTACTCTTTTGTTTTCTATAAAATATTTTGTATTATTATTTTTGGAAATCGTAATTAAAAAATGGTGTTGAAGAAAACTGTGGTCGTGTGTTTTTGTGGATTTTACCGCATGTTTTTACTATTCAAATTTTTTTTTTCTCCAAAAATATCACTATCAAACAAAAGAACATAACAATTTAATGGTTTGTGTGTGTTTCTTCTTAGATTTCTTCTTAGATTTATTTTTTTTTTTATTTCAAAAATAATAAAAAATTGTAAAACCCACAAAAAACACCAATTTAATGGTTTGTGTGTGTTTCTTCTTAGATTTAATTTTTTAATTACAAAAAAAAAAAAAAAAAAAAAAAGAAGAAGAAGAAGAGAGAGAAAAGGAGAGAAAATATCCAGTGTGATTATGGCGGTTTTTAAAGGATTTTGTACCCTCCCCGGTTTCGTCTTCACAGCTACGAAAACCCTAAGTCTACCCACTGTTTTGCCTTCTTTCTGACGTCATCAATGGCAGACGCCATCCATCCCACGTGTACTCTCCTCCATTCGCCACTCTCCTTTATAACCCCCTCCCCTCCCCCCATCACTTTCCCCCTCTTCTCACTCTACCCACTCGATCCCCTCACTCTCAATTTTAGCCCCAATTCCAAACCCTAACAAATTAGCGCCATGAATCCCGCAGCCGCAGAAACAGCTGAGCCGCCGGTGGTGGTTGCCGACAACCAACAGGTCGGCGCTGCGAATCCTCCTCCCGCCCGAGCGAGGGCCGGCCGGCAGCCCAACGGAATTCCGGATCCGGCGGCGGAGCCTCTCCGTCTCAACAATCCGCCTGCGCCGGTCTACGCCGACGAGATGCACCGCCGTCTGCCCTGCTGGATGGTCTTCTTCGAGGGACCGAACGCTTGGTTTTACCGGTCCTTCCTCGTCGGAATCCTCTTCTTCCTTCTGATCTCGTCCTTCGCCCTCATCGGCTGGATGCTCCTCCACCCCGTCTTCCCTCAATTTCACGTCGCCGACGCCGCGTTGGCCGCCGTCAAATTCTCCGGCACGCGGGCGACGGGGACCTGCCGCGTCACGGTTTTCGTGGACAACACCAGTCCCCATCTGACAACCATTTTTGAGAGCATCGAAATCTCGCTGATCTATCCCTCCACCCGAACCATCCTGTCGGAAACCTACGCGTTTCCGTTTGCTCAGGCGGGCCCCAATCGGACCACCATTAGAGCCAATCTGAGCTTCTCCGGCGTGGATCTGGGAGCCGACGGGGTGAGATCCATGAAGCAGGATATAGATCGAGGGAGCTTGACTCTTGGGGTCTGGATTAGGGCAGAGGTTAAGTTTCGGAACTGGAAATGGAGGGTTGGATCGATTGCCATGGATGGGTACTGCAGTGGCCTCAGCTTCCAGTTTACTTCCGGCGACGATCACGGGATGTTTTTGAATCCTTATTTACTCTGCTACACTTACATATCTCGGTAATGAACATTTTTTGTAATTGTATTTTTTATTTGTAGTAAGTGATTGATGGATCCCTCTCTGATTTGGGAATGGTGATGGAGATGGAGATGGAGATGGAGATGGAAATTTTAATGTTGTAATGTAAGTTATGAAGAAGAATTCAAATTATTTGATGGTTTTGTGTGTTTGTTTGTTTTATTACTTCATCCTTTTGCAATTCTTTTTATTGTCATATGCATCAAACCCTAATTCGAGATATGTCGAAATGACGGGGTTTTTTTATCAAAAATTTATTTTGAATATGGATATGGTTGATTTATATTATGAATATTTGAAATTGAGAATATTGGATTTATATGTAATTTGTTTTGAAGACAAAAGAATGAAATTAAGGAATAAGGAAGGAAAAATGTGATTTAAAGTGCAAATTTAAGGGGGGGGGGGGGGGGGGTGGGGAAGAAAAAGGAAAAAAGCTTTCATTCTATATATGTACAGAAAATCTTGTGGACATTCAATGTATGGACATAACAAATGCAATGAATATACACAAAAGGATAGTTAAATAAATCTTCATGTTCAATGATTAATTATATATTTATCAAGTGATAAAATTTATCGATGTATGGATTATTAGTGAATATGGTTGTGAAATTTGTTACTTGCTTCTGCAAATTTTTATGATTCTTTGTACAATCTTTACTAATAAATAAAGGTCTTTCTTTGTATTTAATTCTATTTATTTGTATCCAAGATCCAAGATACTTGTGCAGTTGAGACAAACAACGGATTCTTAGTTGGATGTTTTGTCGTGTTTTGAGACTATGATCATTGTCTTATTCGCCACAAAGTCAGTTCCACTAAATCTGCCGATGTCTAAATTATTTTTGAATTTTATTGCGCGTAACAAAAAAACACAATAATTAATTACTTTCTATAATTCTTGAGAAAAACAAAATTGTTTCCACGTGGTAAGTTGCCGCTATATGTCTAATCTAATCCGTCTTTATTGATCTATTCTTTTATTTTATTACCCTCAAGATTTTGGGATTACAATGAGTTTTTTGTTTTCTTTTTTGTGAAACAACTTTCCTTATCACCTATTTGAAATGTCCATCATCTCCCTTAATCTTATTATGTTAACCTTAATGAAAAGTGTTTATTGAGAATTAAATAAGTATGTGGATGAAGTTCCGATTATTGAAATGAGATTTCAAGTTGTCAAAATATACAGAATTGTATTATTAAGAGTTTTGTGTATCAAATGAAAGGTGCCAAAATTCTTGCTAAGGCTCGAACTTGTTCCAATTCAATCAAATAGTATCATAGTATTGAACAATCCATTTGTCGAAGGATCTTTGTATGCTTCCTAACTTCTTTGTCACGACCATCTCTTTAAATTAGGGTTTTATTTGAACATAACATGAAATTGCATGTGATATGAAGCTAAGGTCTAATTGTTTCTTGAGAATAATGGTTAAGTTTCATGTACGAAGTTGTGATATTATTCATAAAAAATTTCTTTAAAACTTATCAAATTAAATACATATTTTACGAAAAATTATTTTTTTTATTCAAAATATTTTCAAATATCTTTTTATATTTTATCAACATCATTTCAATTCAAGATTTTATTATTCTAAAATTATTATTATTCTTACAATTTGGTTCTCCATGTAAGCACCGATACACATGCACCCACCTAAGATCGTCACTGTTTGATCTACAAATGCTTGGACTTTTCTTGCCAAACATTTAGTACAAATGAATTATTTAATTAGCTAATATTAAGTATCAAGTTCCATTATTTATTTATCTAGGTATCTTATATATATCATCATCATTAATTGATTTTGAGAAATAATAATATAATTTACACAAGTTAAATTCCTAGAATCGATTAAACAAATTATTAACATCTCTTCTGTAGAGCATCTGAAAGTTTACTGTGGCTGCACGAGCTTCGACCATCTTCTTCTTTTAATATTGTCTTTCGATTCGATCAATCTTAAACTCTCCTTACATAAACTCATAATGTACTACTTTTGGTACATCAAATGCTTAACAACATATGTAAATAACAACTGTATTATGTAGTTCAAGGTTGTGTGGTAGCCATAATTTGGCTTTGTGCAAGAAAATGTCAAAATGTATTTTGGTTTGTGCTTTTAATCTAACTTTGGCAACATTTAATTTACTTAAAATTATTTTTTATCGTGAATAAATTCACACCTAAAACATATGATCAATTATTGAATAATTTTTTTTTTTTTATCTAAAATATTATATCCAAATCCATTGAAAAATAAAAAATAAAATTAAAAAGACCATATAACATAGAAAACAATCTTGGCCCATTATGAGCTAAAATTTCATAAATGTATTCATTTATGGGCTAAATTAGACTATTTCAGGTACCTATTGGAGCAAGAGGATTTTGGGCTTATGGCCCATTGAACCCAAAAATTACTGTTAGTGGGTTGGGCCAATCTTTTTTTTTTGGTTGTTAAATTACATGGTCCTTGTTAAATTTAGTAGGCAAAGTATATATATATATATTAAAATATGGCCTTGAATCTGAATATTTTAAATGAAAATACATAAAATAGGCATACCCTTTAAATGATGGCAATAATCATGCACAAAATTGAAGCCAAAAATTGCAATACAAGCAATGAGGGCAATTCAAATAATGATATTGTCACTTTGGAAAATGATTGAAACAACAAAATGAGGTCCCATTATAGTTTGTACTCTTAAATGCCACTTGATTCCAGCTCCCTTTTATTTTTATTGCATTATGAATATAATAATTTACTTTTGTTAAATAAAAAATATTACTAATATTTTATGTGGGAACTATATTTACTAAATTAAAAAATATATATATATTGAATGTGGATAATTCAAAATTATAAATTGATACTTTAATTGTGTGCAGAGAAGTCTTATTTTATATAGATAAAAAAATAAAATAAAATAAGATCCTTTCTCCCTTTTCTACAGCCAACAATTCTCCATATTACAATATGCATTTCTTTCCTTTATTCCACTCCACTTTTTGTCATTATGCCCCTTTTTCGTTTTAGGTCAGATTCTTATCAAACCCCCCCCCCCCCCACCCCATTTTCAAAAACTACAAAGGTTGTTTGTTTGTGTTTTTAATTTTCTTTTAGTATCATACAATTTATTAAATATATATGTTGTATAAATAATATTACATCACATATATATTTTTAATCTAATAAATTCAAATTTTATTTTATTAATGAAAAATAAAATTCAAAGTAATTTAAAACACAAAAACCTTCAAGATTTTAAAATTCCCATCACCAATATAATATTCTATAAGAGTAAATTTTATAAAGAATTGTATCACCAGCATGGTAAATAAATTTAAAGAAAACTCAAAGGTTTTGTTCCCACTGATTTATGTTTTCTTCATGTTTTTTTAAATAATTTACACAATTTTTTATAAGAATATATATATTTTTTAGCTGTATATTATCTCAAATAATTATTTAAATACAAAATAAACATATCCAAAAGAACAAAGCCATACCCTTTTAGAATATTTCCCTTTTTCTTTCTCGACATATACACTTATATATAACAATTGTTGTTGTACTTGTACTAGTTAAGGTTGTTTTTAATCACTACTTGTTTGAAAGGCAATAATGAAACTGAAAATTGCAGTGGGAGGTTTAAGGTTGTCCCAAACTCCAGAGATGATATGCTCTGTGCATGTTGTAGGGACTGACCTGTACAGAAAGCCCAGATTAGAATTATCATCTTGTCAGAGAAGAATAAAGATAAATGGGCTTTTAGGGATCTGTACCCACGCCCACCCCACCCCACCCCATGTGATTCTTGATGGCTCCATTCAAGTCAATCTGAGCCTTCACTGTGTAGATCTACGGCTTGGATGTCACCTGGAGTTCAACTCCTGGGCTCTTCCAAGAATTGCTGGTTGGGGATATTGAGAGGAATTCTTGAATCTTGATATCCCTTTTCTGAACCTCATTCACTCACTCTTACAGTGACTTTAGAACATTCCTTGTCCTTTTTATTTTATTTTATTTAAATTATTTTGCCCTTTGATTCTTTTGCAAAAGTTTTGTGGAGATTCCAATCCCACTTGAGCACAATTTTTTTTACATGAGTTTTGATTTTGAATTGATCAATGGTTTGGTGAAAAAGCAGACAAGTTTAACAAACAAAGTTGGGATGAAAGTTGATGTTAGTTGAGAGAGATTTTTGCCTCTCTCTCTCTCTAGCTCTCTCTCTCTCTCAATCACAATGTGGAAATCTTAATACTTACTTTTGTGATAGTCACTTGTCAACTAACCCTTTTAAGCATTCATAAAAATCTTGTTCAGTTACATGATACCTATATATTTTTCCACCACTAATTATATGCATATATATATATATATATATATAGAGAGAGAGAGAGAGAGGTATATCGACAAACACAAACTAATGGTGAGTTCTTTTTGTGTTTAGAATATTTTGATTTTAGTTATTTCTTTTGTAGAGATAATAGTTGGATGAGATATTCTATATAAAAATATAATTTTGTATATATATAAAGACAAACAAACACATCATCCTAATTCATTCTTAGTATAATTGAGTAAGGATTAGATTCAACTCGTTATTATTATTGTTGTTGGAGAGAAGATGTCAATTGGAAGCTAAGTTTATTACGAGAATAAATAAAATAAAGTATTGTTAAGATAATAATATATATTTATAAAAATTATAATAAACGGTGAAATATTATAATACAAATATTGTAAATGAGATTATTATTCTATTTTCTCACATAAAGGAGGTATCTTAGATATCTATTATGACTTTTATGTATTTAGATATATATTGCAAGTTTTGGCACTTTCATCAACAATAATATTATATCATGTTACGGAAATTTCAGGAAATCAAGATGAGATAACAAAGACAAAACAACACAAGAATTTGATAATCCAGTTCGATCACGAGATCTACCTCTGGGGGCGCTGCCAAGTTAGGAATTTTACTATAAAGTACGCAGGCACATGTTAAAGTGAGAATACATAGATGTTTATAGTCTAAACCTATGCCAATAATATCCAAATTAGAAATCTAAATCATATCACTAGATTTTAGGATATAATCAGGCTTTATATCCCAACGATCTCCCACTTGAAGATTGATTGCATCTTCCACTTCAACATTTTACTTTATCAGCAACGACGGCGCCAAGTCTCCTTGTTCACTCATCGAGGCCACTTGAGGTTGAACACAACCTTAATTCATCTAAGGTCACCACCTTAGACTGTATTTCAGTATTCCTCATAAATTGGCTCACTACTCCCACTGCATGTACTTTCCACCTCTTAAAGGTATCAAAAATATCATATTTACGCTTAAGGAAATATATTCATACCTCCTTTGTAATGTCGTCAATGACCGCGGTGTAGTACTGTGAGCCTCCAAGGGTCGATAGAAAAGCTGGTTCCCGCAGGTCCGTATGAACTAACTCCAACTTTATCTTTCTCAGGTCTCTCTCACCCTTTGAGAACGTCACTTTTCGTTGCTTTCCAAAGATACAGTCCTCGCATATTCCAACATCGACGGACTTGAGACCTGACAATCTTCCCTTCAAAGCTCCTCTATCTCCTTCTCGCTCATGTGTCCGAGACGAGAATGCCATAAATTTGTGTCATTATTTATGGCCACGGAACTGATTCCGTATTCCATACTTTTTGTCATGTAGAGAGTTTATCTTTTCTCAATTGGGCCAGCACAATGGATCCTTAGTTTAAAAAACTGTCGAGTAACCTGCCTCATCCAATTGTTCAACAGAAATCAGATTCTGTTTCAGACCCAAAACATGGCTCACGTCATTCAATCTCCACTCCCCACCATTTTCTGTTCTGATTCGAATCATTCCTTTACTTACAATTTTCAGTGTCTCATCATCTGCAAGACAAACAACACCAAAATTACCTGTGGTATAAGATTTCATGATTCCCGAATCACTGCATGAGTGGAATGATGCTCTTGAGTTCAAGATCCATGACTTCATTGGACTGTTAACGCTCAGAATCAGCACATCGGACAACATCCACCTGAATTTGCATCTCCCTTGTCCTTGTTCTTCAGCTTCAACTTTGACCATTCTTGATCTTCACCATTTCCTTTTGCCTCAAGTCTAAATTCAGTCGAGACATTCTCCCAAAGGGTTAGTCGAACTGCACTCATTGCTTTCTTGTCGATCTCCTTGTATTCGGCTTCATCCATATCTTCGTGTTTCTCCTTCAATACCGCATCTAGATCTTTACCACACATATAATCTTTATTTGCATATTTCATAAATCGAAGTTCATACCATCGAATACCTTGACAACATGACGATCACCCATCTTGACTCCTACAAACAAACCAAAGGTTCACTTGATATGAGAGCACATCTCTGATATCTTCTCCGCTGCGTTTGCCGAAACTCTTATCCTTCTCTGCCTACCTTGCACCGCTTATGACAAATGACCCGTTGCCTGACCTATCAGTCGGGACCGACCCAACACTGTCAGTAGACTTTCGACACAAGGGATTCCCACAGCCACAATCAATATCCGATGCCTCCCAGTCCATCTTTCCAACGAACCAGGCTCTGATACCACTTGTTACAAAAATTTCATGAAATCAAGATGAAATAACAAACGCAAAATAACACAAGAATTTGGTAATCCAATTCGATTACGAAGAAATCAAGATGAAATAACAAACACAAAATAACACAAGAATTTGGTAACCCAATTCGATCACGAGGGGCACTGTCAAGTCAGGAATTTTACTATAAAGTATGCAGACTCATGTTAAAGTGAGAATAAATAGATATTTATAGTCTAAACCTATGTCAATAATATCCAATATATCTAAATCATATCATTAGATTTTAGGATATAATCAGACTTTCATATCCCAACATATCAAATATTTATTTTTTCTATACAGAAAAAATCACATTAAAAATTTGATATTTTACTACTTTCAGGTGTGTTTGTTTGGGGGTTAGATTTTGAGTTGGGATTTGAATAATAAAAATTTTGAATTTGAATAGTTGTATGATGTGATATAAATAGGTGTTGATGTGCTGTTTTGAATGTAAAACTGATTTTTAGTATAATATAAAAAATGAAAAACAGGTGTTTGATTTGATATTTTGGGGAAAAAATTTTGGATGAATAGTAGGATTTTATCAAAATTCTACAAACGAACACACCCTTATTAAAAAAAAAAAAAAAAAGAATTCCAAAATCATATATATTAACCGAGCCTATATCTTATGCATACACTACTAATTTAATTATACTTATTTCTTATTATGGACAATTTATTTAACATGATAACTAAATCATTCATGAAATGGATCTAAAAAATGAAAATAGTATTAAAATTACCATATACGTTCATCACTAGTAATTCATTGATTCTTTGAAATTATCCATCTATTTCAAAATTTCCTTGATTTTAAAAGAGAAATATGTGTTTAATGGGATGTTTATATTATAAAATAATATATTTTTATTTAAAGAAATATAAAGACAACATAATAAAAAATTGAAATCAGACTAACAAAATGTTATAAAATAATAATACTCCCTCCGTTCCGCTACAAGTTTAATAATAATAATAATAATAATAATAATAATAATAATAATCCAATTGTTTAATTTGATTCAATCGAAATTGCCTGTGATTCAAAGTTAATCTTGAATTACTCAATCATTAATTAATAATACATTTATATACTCTTTTTATTTGTACTCCTTATATCATAAATTAAAAATAAACTCACTCTTTTTTTATCATAAAAAAAAAAAAAAAAAAGATATGTATGTTTTTTAAAGTAAAAAAATCATACTCCCTCCGTTTCAAAAGAATTGTCTTGTTTTTTCATTTTTGTCCGTCTCAAATTAATTGTCATATTTCCTTATTTAGTAATCGTGGTATCTAATTTATATTCATATTTTTCCAAACTACCCCTAATTATTACTCTAATATACTTTTTAAAAACCTTCAAAAAGTAAAATATTTTAGTCTTTTACATTGTATTTTATATCCACTTTCAATTAAATACTATTATTCTTAATTCCCGTGCCAACTCCCAACAAGACGCTTCTTCTGGGACGGAGAGAGTATTTTTTTTACCCATTTTTAACTATTTTTTTTTTCTATATAAAACCAAAAATACATTCTACATTTATCCAGACCAAATGAGTCTATCTCTTTTTTTTATTATTTTTTAATAACGTTTGAATTCACAGCCACTATCCGAAATTGCGAACAGCTAACCAAACGAAAACGAGTCTATCTTTATATAATGAAGAGTATTCCGCCTTGCATCATTTTCAAACATCAATTATTTGTTCAATGTATTTAGTTTTTATTTTGTATATTTTTTTGTTTCAATATTTGTAAATGAAATAATTTTAAATAATTTTTATTAAAAATAAATATATGGAACAATATGACTTTAATTATAAAATAAATCAAAACCAAATAACACCTAAAATACAATAGCACCAATATTTTATATTAAATAATTATATTTGTAATGTATGACTTTAATTAAATCAATATACATTTAAATGGATCACATATGCTATAAGTTGATCAACATATATATATCATCATATTTATAATAAAACATATATTATACTCTCTCAGTCCCACATAATTTGTCTGTCCTACGTAATTTGTCATTTTTTTTTTGAAAATTTGATTATACATTTTAATTATATTTTAAATTTTAAAATTTAAAATTTTTTTAATCTTAATTAAATTATTTAGTTATCTTAATCTTAATTTATAATTATTTTTACTAATATATTTCACAATTACTTACTAATTATACTTTATCGTATATACAGTAACACGTTCATCTTATCTAGGAGGAAGGGAGTATTACAACTCATTACATTTATAATACAACGTATATTATATTATAACTCAACATATATTATCTTATAACACATCATATACTGATATATATATACATATATTGATCACTCGTCTAACATACACTGATTTGGTCAAATCAATACCATACTAATTTCATACACTAGATTTATCTTTTCTTAACATCCATCCTAGGATGAAATTAATCCTTAATACAAACTATGTGAATTATGTGTATTTATACTTCATTTTTAATTATGGATTCTTTGGTGGGTACCCCACCCCACCCTTTTTATAGAAAGCACCTATATATCACCACCCCTCCAAACCCCTAATCTCCCCAGCATCCTTCACAAACCAAAATCAATCTTCTTCCACATGTCGGAAAAGGTCTGCGACCACCACCAAGACGACCGCCGGAAAATCCTCCGGCGGCTATGCGGCGTCATTCTGGTGGCCGGATTCCTCCTCCTCCTCGTCATCCTCCTCATCTGGGCCATCCTCCAGCCCAAAAACCCCCGCTTCGTCCTCCAAGACGCCACCATCTTCTCCCTCAACGTCACCGCCCCTAACGTCATCTCCACCACCGTCCAAGTCTCCATCAACTCCCGCAACCCTAACTCCAGAGTTGGCATCTACTACGACCGCCTCACCGTCTTCGCCGCCTACCGGAATCAGCAAATCACCTACTACTCCGCCATCCCGCCGGTCTACCAGGGCCACAACGACGTCAACGTCTGGTCGCCGTTTATCTACGGCAATAACGTCCCCGTCGCGCCGTACAACGGCGTCGCCCTCGCGCAGGATAAGTCCGACGGCGCCATTTCTCTCGTCGTCAAAATCTCCGGCCGCGTCCGGTGGAAGGTCGGCGCGTTCATCTCCGGCCGCTACCACCTCCACGTCACGTGCCCCGCCTACATCCCCATCGGAAACAGCCGCAACACCGGAATCGTCGTCGGGAATAACGCCGTTAAGTACCAGCTCTCGCAAACCTGCTCCGTTAATGTCTGATCGGCCGCCGGCGCCGCCGCCGGCGATTATTAATTGTAAATTTTGCTGGATGGAGAGAATAAGTTAATTAAAGAGAAATATATTGTAATATTTGAAATTTACTGATGGTGTAACATCTATATATGCATTTAATTTTGCAATATTAATTCTATATGTGCAATAATTTTCGAGTGAAATTAAAATGTAATTTTTATTACATATTAATATAGAGTGAAATTTAATTGTAATTGTAATTGTAATGATTAATTGCGTCTTGAAATTGTGGGTAGTGATGAGCTGTTTGTGACTTTACGTAAAGACCATTGCTACCAAAAAATTAGCAACCCATGTGACTGTCATTGGCTACTTTTAACTACTACGAATTATAAAAATTCAATAGATAGATATAAATACATAAATAACAACTTTTATTTAATTGATCTTATATAGAATATTTAATTAAAACTCTACGCAATTAAAAAGAAGAAAAAATAATAATAATACATATATACATTAACATTGGTAGTAATTAAATAAGTTATCAAATTTAAAAAAAAAAAAAAAAGTCTAAGAGAAACACACCAATATAATAATCATCTTTACGTAGAAATGAAGGGATTTGTAAGCTCTAATAATTGTATCAAATTATTTCAATATTTGTAATTTATAGTAATAATTAATTTTATAAATTAATATGTATATATATATATATAATAGACACACGTGTAAAGGGGAGGGGGGTAGGGGCTGGTTGATGGGTGACGTGGGCCCGTATTTCCTCACATGGGGTTTGTTGGGAGGGTAGTTTTCACTCTCACTCGTATAACAATCACACTCCCACCCTCGTCTAAATTTGTGCTCATTTGATTGGGCACGAATTTTAATAAAAATGAATAGTAATGATTATTTTTTTATAGTAAAAAAAATATAAAAATGTAATAATTTTTTACAAAGAAACGAGAATATTTTTTAACGACAACCCAAAAAGAAAAATAAACATAGATTTGAATCACGGGGGAGAGGACGTATTATTAAATTGTGTTTTGCTCCTAGTTTTTATTATTTAATTAATAATACAATTTTTATCTATAATTGTAATAAAAATATATTATTTTTATTAAATATCATATTAAATTATTATATAAATTCAAAACACAATACAACTTACATTTTTTTGCGTGTGTTTTAGTTTTTGCGCTTTTTTTTATAAAATTATTTTTTTAAGTGAAATGGTTAATAGATGAGATTTCTTTTTTTTAAATTATTTATTACAAAAACTAAACATTTTATTTTATTTTTTTATTTTTTTTATTTTTTCATACAGGCCATCCAATTTATGAATTATATCAAATCTACCACCATAATTGTTTTCAATATATTATTGGGCTTCAAGACAGCCCATCTAAATTCATAATGGGCCGTCTTTTCACATCTCAATTGGGCTTTACGCATTATATTCATATAGGTATTTAACTGTGACTGTTTGAGATTGAGCTTCTAGCTTTTTAGTTTCAAATTTTTTATTTCCCAATTATTGTGATTTTTATAAAAATATAATTTATTTATTTTATAAAATATTATATTCAAATCACATCGAGCAATACTCATTCCTTAGGCTTAGATAATAAATAAAATTAAAGAAAACAACATATTATAACTAAAACTCAAATGATCATAAAATTGTACTTCCTTTTCAACTAATTAATATCCAATGATCATATAACAGCCAATCCATCAAGAATAATGCATGTTTGACAAATGGGCCATAATGAATGGGTTGGCCCATAATAAAAGCCCAATACTATTTGTGTAATTGTGTGACAGTTTTATAATTCCAAATTAAATAAATTTCAGATCTGATTATCTAAACTTAGAAAATAATAATAATAATAAATGTTGGGTCCCGATAGACCTAACCTATTTATTTAGGGTCGGGTCGAATCGGATCATATTGTGTACTTAAGACCAAATACTAAAAGCTTGAATCTAATTCAGATCCAATTAATATATTAATAATATAGCAATTACATATATTAAAAATATTAGTTTATAATAATATAATTATATTAAAAATATTTTTTGAGTTTTATTTATTTATTAGTTTATTATACTTCCTCCATCTCATCTATTATGGACGTATTACTGTAAATACGAGAATTTAAGAAAAAGTGTAATTAGTAAATAATTAAGAACTGTATTAGTAAAAATAATTATTGTATAATAAAAATAATTGTAAATTAAGATTAAGATAACTAAATAGTTTAATTAAAATTAAAAAAATTTAAAAATTTAAAATTTAAAATGATATTAAAGTATAATTATATTTCCAAAAAAAATGAATAAATTATGTGGGACAGATGAAAATAGGAAATAGAGACAAATTATGAAAGAGGGAGGAGGGGGGGGCGTATTATTTTTAAATAAAAATATAAAATTTAATATATGTTGAGTTCGAGTTCAATTTTAAAAATTGTAAAAATATTTCGACCCTTTCGATTCTGGGCATAATTGGGTTCGATTCGAATCTTAAATCCAATCATATGTATTCAGGCCGAATCTCGGATCCGATTGATCTGATCCATCGCCATCTCTTGTGATCCAAATGTCTATTTTGAAGAAAAATTCAAGATCATATATATATATATATATTATATGCATGTAAATATGTAATGTAAGTATGCATGCAATAAAGGGTGGGAAAAGGGGTGCATGAATTAAAGTGGTCTTTTCAATAATATTGCACGAGGACTGCAAAAAAGCAAACAGCTTTGTGTTAAAAGGGCTGTCCACTTTCTGCATTAATTTATTTTTTTATATTAATACTAATAATATTATTAATAATAATTAAGTTTAATTAATTAATTAATTAGTGGTGTGGTGATGCATGATCGATGATCGATGATAGATGAAGATGAAGAAGATGGAGTGAATGTGAGTGTTAGTGTCTTCCACCAATTTCTTCTTTTGAGGGAAGTTTTTAAGATTCCATTTCATATGGGATGTTTCTCATTCAATATTAATTATATATATATATATATACATGCACAGTGACGGAACCAGCAGTAAAAGTCCGGAGGACAAAATCGATTTTTTTTATCGATTCAATATTATTTTTTTTATTCACAGTACATCCTGCAAAAAAAAATGAAAAATTTAAATGTTTAGAAAAAAATTCAACAAAATTACATAAAATTTAATATTTTTTTACTATAAAAAAATGTAAAGACTAAAAGTATAAATCAACAAACGGATAAAAATTTTATAATTTTTTGCATTACAAAATAAAAAAAATTAGGAGGGTCAAATTATTTTAAAATACATATATTTTGAGAGTTGGGGGTTAAGCCCCCGTGTAGTTTCGCCTCTCTACATGCATATATATTCAATAAATTATTACTCCCTCCGTCCCGGATAATTTGACTAGACACTGGAATTTAGGAGGGGTATAATTAGTAAATAATTAAAAATGTATTAGTGAAAATAATTATCGTATAATAAAAATAATTATAGATTAAGATTAAGATAATTGATTACTATAATTAAAATTAAAAAAAATTAAAAATTAAATTTTTAAAAATAAGATTAAAGTGTATAATTATTTTTCAAAAAAAGAAAGTGACAAAATAAATTGGACGAACGGAAATAGAAAGATGGACATGAGAAGTGGGACGAATAGAGTAATATATATTACTAAATTATTAATTTCTATATATTAATCCTCAATCTAATTCTATATAATATATATATATATATATCTTAATATGTGTTGGTTTTCACATGGCTTCAAAAGATTCCTAAATATTTTACAGATCAAATTTTCAATATATATATATATATATAGTGTGTGTTGTTGAAAGGTGACATAAAAAGCATGCAAATAAGGTTAATCCACTAATATTAAACAAAAGTAGAGCATATATTATGCATCACTTTTTTCTTTTTTCTTTTTTTCTTTTTTTATTTTTTCGAATTATTGAAAATGAATATAATACAATATATAATTCAAGAATTATAAATTCAAGTGTGACATCCTCACAATGTTTCGACTTACTTGACTAATCCATGCATATTTGATTGATTTCCTTTACCAACTTCTTGTCAATTGTTTCTTGAGAATGGGTCATTTGTTGAAATTAATTTTCACCACATGTATTGAATATTTCGAAATTTAATATCTTAATTTTTACTATTAAAATTGTTTAATTTATATATTTAAAGATAATTATATTTCAAGCCATTGAGCCCAAGTGCTAAGAATTTAAATTCACCATATATAGAATTTTTTAATTGGCAATACAAAATAGAAATAGTTCTTTCTGAGTTGACGAAATGAGTATTTTTATTTTTATAAAATATTATATTCAAATACTAATTTTTAAATTAAAACTCAAATTTAAACACAAACTATACAATAATACAATACAATGACAACAAAATTTGTCATAATGCAAATAAAATAAAAAATAAAAAAAAATCTTTAAAAAAATCTAACATTTATATTTTGCATGAAAAATAATTAATGGTCTGTCTACAAAATATATTGAACAATATTTTTCAATAATACTCTAAGTTCTTTTCTTTTTTTCAAGCAAAAAATAACATTATATTTAATTCATACAGTTCTTTATATAAATATATTATTTTTCTCATAAAATATCATATAAAAATATTATTTAAATTAACACTCAAATAAAAAATTCAAATTCAAATCAAAATCAACCAAATATTACATTTTAATATATGATGTAATCAATTTATTTATTTTATATATTATATTCAAATATATATATATATTAAAAATCTTTCCTTGATAGATTTCAATAATTAGTGTTTCTTAATTGTGTAACATCAACTTTTTTCTTTCATGGCTTAGAGATAAGTTTTTTTAATTCATTTTTCCAAAACAAGAGTTTAATTGACGATGGTATTTGATTCAAATAACATCGAAAAATATTGAATTCAATGATTGATCAAAATACTTTACAAAGAAATATATATATATATATACTTATTATGAAAATAAAACATATATTCGATTTTATTATGTTAGCAAGATTAGTGATATATTAATTATTACTCCCTCTGTCCCACATAATTTTTCCCTATTTTTTATTTTTGTCTGTCTCACATAATTTGTCCTTTCCTTTTTTGGAAAATTAATTATACATTTTAATCATATTTTAAATTTTAAAATTTAATTTTTTTTAATCTTAATTAAACTATTTTATTATCTTAATCTTAATCTATAATTATTTTTACTAAATAATAATAATAATTTTTACTAATATACTTCTTAATTACTTACTAATTATAGTTTACGTCAGTACGTAAAAACACCCATATTACATGGGACGGAGGGAGTAGTTTGATAAAAACCCTTGTTCTTCGACTTTATAGGGATAAGACTGGCCATTAAAAGTAGTGCTTCCTTTTGAATTTTCTTATAGAAAATTTTGTTTTATTTTTATTAATTTATTTTTTGCTTTATTAGTTTAATTTTTACTATTATATATATATATATAGCTTTAATGTTCTAAAGCAGAAAAGAGATGTTCCAACTTTGCACATCCATTACGTTATGAATCGTTCACACCTTATTTAGCTATGTTTTGTATTTATTTTTTTATTATTTTTTTAGGGAATAATATAATGAAGCAATATTTATTAGTTATTTCTGGTTATATATACAATATTATATTGAAATAATAATCTTTAAAAAAAAATGATGTAGTTTTTATTGGTCACTTGTCTATTGACGTATTTATTGGTATTTGTTTTAATTTTTTTTTTTTAAAAAAAAAATTAAATTGGTATTGATCAAACATTTAGTTACAACACATATTTATAATATATTTTATTTGTAGTAATTTAATATAAAATTTGGGCTATATTCACTTGGATTAGAAGTTTGTGAGCTTGACAAAACTGGAGGAATATTAGCAATCAAGATTGTGCAAATTAGACTATTTTATTACAAATCTAAATTGATAAATAACAAAATATTCCCTTAATTTTTATTACATAAAATAATTTATCGAGTCATTTGCAGTTCATGCATACTTTACACTTTTATATTAACCGACAACTATATGACAGTCGATTATTTTATTTTATTTTATTTTATTTTTTTAAGGGAGGACGAGGTAATGGTCATGAACCCTCATGTTCCAGCTAGTTATTGATCTCAAAATTCAAGATTAAAAAAAAAAAAAAAAAAAAAAAAAAAAAAAAACCCATAACCTTATATTTTAGGGTTTTTTATTTTTATTTTGATGTTCTATAAGTTCATAAAATTATTAATGAATATCATATTTAATTCAATTTTCCATGTATATATACAAGTTACAGTGCCGAACGTGGTAAATAGTATATCTTACTGTAGCAAATGATCTTAGTACAGAACAAACATCGTATGTATTAATATAACATAAATATAATGTAAAAATTTAAAACATGTAACATACTATTATAGAACATATGATAAATTCTATATATCACATTTAAATATGAACATATAATGCATGCAATACTCGTATCTTATAAAGCATCCATGTAGTATGTTCGCGATTTTGATCATCACCATTACCTTAACACTATAAAAAAATGTCCTACTTCTAGAATAAAAACTAAATATTTAGTGTAATAGTTTGATATTAATTATATATAGTAATTTGAATACGGGAGAGAATAAAATCTTTTTTCTTCTATTTTTTATAATTTTCAATAAAAACAAAAAATACTTATAATTTTTAATAAAAATATATTACTCCATCCGTGCCGGATATTTTGTCCGCTCTACTGCATATATGGAAATTTAGGAGGAGTATAATTAGTAAATAATTAAAAATGTATTAGTAAAAATAATTGTTGCATAATAAAAATAATTATAGATTAAGATAATTGATTATTATAATTAAAATTAAGAAAATTATAAATTACAACTTTTAAAAATAAGATTAAAGCGTATAATTCTTTTCCCAAAAAATAAAAGTGACAAAATAAGTGGAATGGACGAAAATGGGAAGATGGACATGAGATGTGGGACGGAGGGAGTATTATTTTTTTACGAAATATTATAAAATATAATAGAATTTATTTCACTAACATCATCACAATCCTCAATAACCAAAAAATTAACAAAAGCCTCAAATTCTAAAACACAAAAAACAATCATAATTTTAGAACACAAAATATATGCAAGTGAAATAGATTGCCCTAATATAATTAATTAATTTAAAAAAAGAAAAAGAAAATATAATATATATATATATTCCATCTATAAAAATATTTAATGTTTTTTTTAAAAAAAAAAAAAACACTTTAACTTTATAATGTATTATTTTTCTCGAACTTATGATTGAAGAAATTCAAAAGTTTGGAAGATCGGGAAATGTTTTTGTCTAAGTAACTTTAATTTTTCCCCTTTTCCTTTCTGTCCTCGTAAGAACTGAAAGAGAAAGCTACCAATTTTTCACCTTTAATTTGCTTTTTATTTATTTTTATCCAATTTTTACTGCCCTCTTTAATTTATTTATTTTTTTTTCTTTACCTTTTTTTTGTTATTTTTGGATGCTCTTTGCTTTAATTTAAAAGGAATTTTGTCTTTAATTATTCAAATTCACACCTTATATTTAACTGTTATATATATATATATAATGGTAAAATATCATCTTACTTATTGAATTTAATTTTATTATAGAACTTGTTTGGCATATTAATTAATAGGTGTGAAATTTTTAGTTGATCTGATCCGGATAAACACACGTGTGTGTATATATATATATATATAGAAGGCGAACAATATATTTTTATATAGCACGATATATGTATCATATAAAAGCACGTACAAATTTATATTGACGTTGTATAAATATAGTTAGGTACTAAAATTAATAATATTTTACTGTCAAAATATGAGAAAAAATAATATACATTAATACCAAAATATTTTTAATTTTTACTTAAATTACAAATATAATATTACAATTACAATTACTTTATTAAAAAAAAAAATCAAAGACCAAAAATATCAAATATGTAATCTAATAAATATTTTCTCTCTCCCTCTCTTTAATTAATATAGATCTATAAAATGGATTTTCTTTTTTTTTTCTTAAAAACAAAAAGCAATTTACCAAAAAAGATTATTAAAATTAAAAGAACCCTAATGGCGTTACAAGTGAACTCTGAAGACTACATGGCAATCAACATTATCAAGGATCCCTAAATCCTCAACCGTCCGATCCTCTGCCGTTTCATCATCAACCGTAACGTTCAAATCCAACGGTCCACAGTGCATCGTCGTCGTCTTCTTCGTCTCGCCGCCGAACTGCTCAGAGCTCAAAACGATAATGGCGTCGCCAAATCCGATCTCCTCTCCACCATTCCCAATCCCAATTCTCCCCCTCTCAATCGCCTTCTGCATCCACAATCTCGAGCAGTCATCCGTCTGTTCGAAATCTTCGACGAAGAAAACCCTGTGAGGATTCGCAGACACCGCTCGAGAAAACCTGTCGACGACGTAACTGGTGCAGCAGCTTTGTTCATCTCTTCCTCTCTTCCTCCTGAATTCGTCCGATCTCGATCCGATGGACACGAAGCTCGAATAAGATCCGAACACGATTCTCGCCAATTCCATGGCTATCTTCTCCTTCGCCTGCGCGTCGTCGGGGCCGTTGAAGAACAGCCACGTCTCTTCTTTCCCGTCATTAATGGCTGATATCTGCATCTGCAGCTTCCTCCTCAGCATTCCGGACCTGCATTTCAGAACAGTTCCAGCGATATCCTGGACAAGATCTCTCTCCCATGGCCGCACTTTCTTCTCCAGCTCGTCGCATAGGATGTTCAGGTTTTCTGCGCTGAATTCTCTGAACTTTGGCACGTATGGCTCCACCTCCATAACCACGTCGCTCGAAGAATTCGAGTTTGCTGTAGAATTAGGGTTAGGGTTTTGAAATGGAGGAGATGATGACGATGATAATAACGTTAGGGTTCCTTCATGCTGTCTCTGTAATGAAGTGCAGAATTTGTTCCATTGATTGCACATTACCCTCATCGATTCGCTGTTCTGAAAACCCAAAAAGATAAATAAATAAAAGTGATAAAAGTATATATATATATATATATTATTAATTTAAATAAAGATGAACAGATAATGACCTGATCATTGTTGAATCTTCTTCTACTGCATTCATCTTTAAGCCAATAGGGCAGTGTAGTGGCCCCATTGCTATCTTCAAATTTGGTTTCTTGCCCATCTGCAATCATCGATAAACTTTCTTCCCTTTTGTCGCTGAGAGAAATCATTACACACGCAAACATGAAATTAAATTAATTTCAGACATCTGCAAGTTGAATTAGGTTTTTATTACATTACCTGTCTGAAGCAAGACTTAATCCCAGACTGTTGGCGGGAATAGTGACAGGATGTAAACCCCAGACAGTCTCGAGGGACTGGCAGCCATTTCTGCACCTCATGTAGGTCTGGAATGTGGCAATTCCCATCAGCCAAAACCTCTCAGTCTCTCCAATTCTCCAAACTAATCTCCCAATCTCCATGATCATGTGCTCCACAGAGCAGTAGTAACCCCTCTCTTGCTCCAAACTGACCTTGTAATTGCTTATCCATTTGAGATCTCCGAGGTAGAGCACCACCCCCTTTTCGACGAGGCTCTTAACTAGACACGTCAATTCTCCGATCTTCTGCTCCACGTCTTCCCTGTGACGATTGCAGAAGGAATCTAGAGGAGGAATGCTTATGAATTTCACTTCCTTCAAGCTCCCTGGAACTTCACCTCTGTCGATTCTGTCCATCAATCCTTTGATTAATGATTGTAAATTGGATATGGATTCTCCGACTATGGCGAGGCTTCTTCTTCGACTTCTTCTTCCGCTTCCACAGGTCTGTAATGTTTCGATTATCACGTTCACATCTTCTGCCCTAATTGGCTCCTCCTCGCCTGGATAATTGGCGGGGGTGATTTTCCCCAAATTTGATGGAGACGATGATGATGAATTAGTCGTCTGCGTGAAGAGCTCCAAGGAGACCTCCTTCTCGACGTTGCTTTTCACCTGCGTGCTCAAAAATCCAGCTTCCCTCATCACGCGGCTGACGCTGGGATCGTCGAGGATGGAGATGATGAGCTGGTCGAGCTCGATTTTAACGGCCAGGATCGGCTGCTGCTGGTTCTCGATCGATCCGCGCCGTTGGTGAGCCTGCGCCCGTTTGAACGCCGCAACGAGGGCGTTGGAGATGGCCGGATTTTGGGAGGAGCGGTGGTGGGCTCCCAAAATCGGCGACGGCGACGGCGACGCCGTCGCCGGAAGTCGATTGAGGGCGACGTTGAAGCAAAGCTCCAGAGCCTTACACTGGAGGGGATGCGAGTGCGATTTCAGGCAGGCGACACGGAATAAACCGGTCGACGCCGACAGCATCGTGTTCGCGACGTGCAGCGGCGTCACCTGCGCGTGTCCCCGGCGCTTCGCCAGCACCACCGCCTGCTTGACGACGCCGCCGGCCTCCGCCGTCAGCGCGTGCTGCACAGTTCCCCCACCTTGTCTCATCTTCAATTGCACATATATATATATATATATCAAGAAAATTAATGCAAACCCTAGCTAATTAAGGAAGGATCAGAGGTGGGAAGTTGTTGGTTTCATGGCGGGCAGCAGAAAGAGGAATTGGCAAGTGCAAAATGGATGGATCATTAATTGGGATATCTATGATATGATATATGGTTACTTCTTTCCTTGCAGATGAGGTTTTAATTTTGGGACAGAAAAGAAAAGAAAAAAAAAAAAGGGGAAATTTGAGGGGTCCAAAGAAAATTGGGAATGGGAAAGTGGAAGGCATGTGGTGACAAGGACGACCAATTAATAATATTAATAAAATATATATATATATATATATTGCACCAGTACCAAAGGCTATTCAGCTTTACTCTCAATTTCATCTTTTTCCAGATACACACACAGACCCGTATGTGTGTGTGTGTGTGAATCTATGTATATTTATAATCCTAATTAATTCACTAAGGGGGAATTATCTATATATGATATTATTGTCACAAAATTTAACAGAACAGATTTTTGAGGGCTTTGAGGAAAGAATAATAGTAATAAATAAAAAAGGATGGAGGAATTAATGGGAAGCTGGGGCACAGAATACGACGAATTGTGTTTGTGTGTGCGTAATACGATTTGCTCTTTGAATTGAAAGTGATCAAAGACTGTCAAAGAAACAGACACAGAATAAAGGGGCCACTGCACTGCCACCCACTCCCTACTAATAATACAATTTCTTCCAAATATACATATATATATTCATCAGTAAGTCTATGATGCAATATAATATTCTTGGTTATTATTTTTATTTATCCTAAAATAATAATTTTATTTTCATAAATAACCAAATTATCATAAAATTTTTTTTATTTTTTTATTTTTATTACCCAACTACCACTACTTTTTATACTAATACACTCACAATGACACAAAAGTCTTTTATCCATACTTTTTTACCAACTACCAATATAATATCAATATTCCTTAAATCCCGTGTCCAACCCAATTAAGATTATATTTATGGGACGGAGGGAGTATAACATTCTCTTGTACTCCCTTCGTCCCAGAACTATAGTCTTAGTTGTGTTGGACACGAGATTTAAGGAATATTGATATTATATTGATAGTTGGTAAAAAGTATAAGTAAAAGATATTTTTGCCCTTGTGAGTGTATTAGTGTAAAAGACAACGGCAATTGTGTAATAATAATAAAAGAATAAGGATAGTTATACAGTGATATGGTTATTTATGGAAATAAAACTATTATTTTGGGACGGACAAAAATAGTAAACAAGACCATTGTATTGAAACGGATGGAGTATTTTATTAAAAATATTATTTAAAATATTTTACGTTTTTTATTTATATAAACTTACGAAACCACGGCGAAGTATTATATAATTTATCCTATAATATTTAAATATATATATATTTATAATTTACATAGTGAAAAACTGTGAAAAACAAACAAAAAAAAAATCATTAATCTTTGCCTGCATGTACCACCAACCTTTTCCATTGCATGGGGATTATATATTTATAGAGAGAGAGAGAACAAAATTGATAGAGCTTCAATATCTGTCATTTTTATTTTCTTTTTTAACAACAAATGGAAGCCCAATTGCATACACTGGGCCTGAATTCCAATGATACGAAAGCCCAATGTTAAAAACCCTGAAGTGCTAGATCCTCTGCGTCAAAATAAACAAAAACCCTCGTTCGAGAAGGAGAGAAATGCAGTGAGAAAGGTTGAGGATGGAAGTGACGCCATGATAAAGCCTCAGAGTTACGGTTTGGACCGGCCGCTATACTCCACTTCTCTAGATTGCGTTGCGTCCCTTATTCGAATACCTCAAATGCGAGCATTTTGAATTTGGACAAATCATCTAATTAGTCTTCTTCGAGTTGAGAAAACCTGTCATTCTGGGTTTCGATCCAAAAATCAGGTAACCTAATCGTTTGTATCGATAGATGTACGCAATTGGTGAAGTCACTTGTGCGGTTTTTTGGCAACCACCTTTAATCTCTGTTGTTAAAAGAAAGCTAGGGATTTGATTGTGTTCTGGATTTCGTATGTGGGAACTTTGTATGTGCAATTAGGGCTTTTACCAGGTGTGGGTGGGCAGAGGAGGAGTGGAACGGGTCTGGGATAATATGCTGAGTATGCACTATGTAACAATGTAATGGATGCCCAGTGGGTTTAAAGACGATGATAGGAACCAGAGTTATGATTCGAGGAGAGTAATTATGCTGTTACTAGGTTATTTTGACTAGTTACAGAAGGATTCGGCAATGAACGCCATTGTTGTGGTGTTAAAGATGATGATTCCCAATCTGAATATGATATTGAGGTTAGCGAGGAAGATAATGTTGATCACAACAAAGGGGAGGCAATTGCTTTGGGGCATTTGATGGCTACTTGTGATCACGGCACTGTTGCAAAGTTAAAGGGTGGTGATCGATAGGGTATACATATCCTCAGAAATGAGGCATGGATGAAGAAGAAATTAATTGCAGAGGGGAAGTTGGATAACCATGGGAAGCCAAATGAGAATAACCCTGCTGTGGTTTAGAATGGTCTCGGCAAGTTTAGAGAATGTGGAGGACGATGAAAAGAAGAAGAAACAGATGCCAGAGATCATAGGAGATCGAAAGCAACACAGATGTACTCTAGTGCCTTGCAATGCTGAGAATTCACCAATGATTTGGCTACTTTTGGGATTGGGTGTTCTTAATCCACACCACAACCTCATACGAAGAACGCTTCGATGGTTTTTCCAGATTCAAAATGCTAAGTAAGGCCCCTTCAGGGTAGTATAGTAGAACATTCACTTTGTTCTAGTTAGTAGAACACCATGTGTTTGTTTTTTTTCCAATATCATTATTCTTTACACATCTTTCAAATATGTTTTTCATAATCACAGTCTGTTTCTTGTGCATTGTGTGTTCTTGATCGTGTCTAGCTGAGATATCTCTCCAGAGAGATGATATAGCTGAATAGGAACCCAATAACATTATTGATTCTCAATTATTGGATAGGAACCCAAGCCCACCAACAGTTATGGTTTTTCCTTGCCTGAGCTTTAGAATAGGCCCATGGGCCGTATTTATAGTTGAATTAGCTTTTTGCTGTTTTGTTTGTAATGAACTATCATGTATCTAACTTGCTATGTCCAGATTTCTCCATGACAAGAAAGAAAACTTATAATATGAGACCCCATCCCCAACCCCATTTGTAAGAAAACATAATGTACATAAGTTTGGGAAGATGACAGACAGGCTTGATTGATTTTTTAATATATAGGTATATGATAGTATTAAAATGTACAGCACATGTTTTTGTGGGATGGTTGTCTGCCATATTATTGGTAAAGGTATGTGCTGTTTGTTGACTGATTCTTGCTGTTTACTTCTTTCCAGGTGGGGAATAACTGTGTGATTATTCGACTTAGTCTTTAAGCAACAATACATATGTAATAAATATATCAGTCAGTGGTGGGATTATCTTATCTTGTCATAATCTACCATAGAATGTAATGAGGTTTGATTTTGTTGGTCTCTTTTTGACATTTTAAATGTTCCTTGCATATGCTTCAAATTCTTGATTTTGAAAATAAACAATAATCAATGGTACAATACAAGAAAATTGATAAATATGAATCCTCAATTTTATTTTACACAAATGCAACCAACCATACAAAAGAATAATAATAGTAATATAGTAGAGCAATCACAATGCACAAAAGCAGATACACAGAAATGCCAAACTGCATACCAAAAATTGCAAACCACATAATAATGTTACTGTTCTGCCTAACAACAAGTCCACCATACTCAGCTTCAACTCAATGCCTCAACAGTGCGAACGCCGAGACCAGAAGCGAAGCTCCGACGACGGCGCCGGAGACCGGCAAAGAGAACGCACCTCCAGCGTCGGGCGAAGGCGCCGGAGCGAATGCCTGAGCCGACGCGGTGGCGGCGTACGCAGAGACCGCAACAAGCAGCATTACCGCGACCTCGAGGATGCTGATTTGCGCCATTGTCGAAAATCAAGAGCAAATTTCGAAGACTGAGAAGAGAAGAGGAGCGATTAATGGCTTGAAGTCAGGTGGTACATGGTGCTTTGGGGAATTGTACAATTTATAGAGAGAAAGGGGAAAGAGACGAGGGTGGGGATGGGAAAGGCTACAGTGACAGCTGGTGACAGAGAAGAAAGGGTGACAGGCAGTCACACCCGCAGTGTGAATGATTCCAAATAGACTGGTCGGCGACGGCATCGTATTGGATGCGAACACGTGGCCTGCCCCCAAAGAAAGGTACTGTACAATACACTCATCTCTTTCATTCACACCTCTGAGTTAAAACACTTTCTGTGTTTCTTAGCAAGGAATTAAAGAAAGGAAAAACAGGGGCATTGATTCTAATGTGTAGAGCAGCAAATTAGGGTTGTGGCTAATGAGTAACAATTATGGGGCCAGCTGCAAATGTAGGCGAAGGCGACAAATAGCTTAGTTGTCAAGAATTGTAGTATAGTTTGAATAATTTGATGGGGGCTGAAATGAGGCTGATAATGCCACTTTTGGGGTCTGTGATTTCATTAGTAGTAAATTAATATTCTGTTGTTTTATGGTATGGGCTATGATATGTGAGGTGGCTCTATGGGTTCCACAATAATATATATATATATATATGTCATGATTATGATGCTCTCTCTAACATTGAGAGTTAGGCAACCAAAGCCTCTCTGGTAGACTTTTATTTTTGTGGGCTACTTTCTTTTCATACAGAAGAAAGTATCTTTTAAGAAAAAAACACATTATTGTTTCCCTTTCTGTTAGGTCTCAAAAACAACAAAATATTTGATGTGGGAGGTAGTTGTCACTTCTAGATGTGCACGTGATACAACATTGATCAAAGCTTAACAAGTACTATTGAAGTTCTTGGAAGAAGCTTAGTAGAAATTTGTTGCAAAGTTTTGATTGAACACTCAGACAATTAGGGATGATTAATATTTGTTGCTCTGAGTATTTACATGGCATGCTGGTATTAGAATTGAAAAGGGTTTTACTACAAGTGAGAGAAGAAATAATCAAAAATTGTAATCCATTCATTCAACACACTCAATAATAATTACAAGTTCAATCCCAAGAACATACACAGCACACATTCTTCATGTAACCATAACTTAAAAAGACTTAAAAAAAGGGCACCATATTCACTCATTGCTTTTTTATAATTAGGATTCTTTGGGGAGTTTCTGTGCATTGATGAGGCTTTTAGTCAGCCAGATTGCTGTTTCTCTTGAAGATACAACTCCTTCCCCGAATGGCTTCAGCACCCCTGACAGTTCATCGAACTTGTCCTGCTTCAGCAATTTTGCACATAACTCCAGCAATGATTCCAAAGCATCAGCTCTCTGTGGCACAGGGATTTCAGATTCATTCTTACTTTCCTCATTGCCTTGATCATTATAATTGGATTGTTGATGTGACTGCTGTTCGTCCTCTTTATCAGTTTGTCTCAACTCAATTGAATTGTCTGCTTGAGTTCCTGCATTATCGACATCGAGGTTTGGTAGAACTGCAGATGATAGAGCATTACATTCGGATTCGCCGGAAGCATTCATGACTTCTATCTTATCAGCTGCACATTTTGTGGTTCCTTTAGCCAGCAATGTGTCTTCTTCAATAAAAGACACAACTTTGGCGGCAAAAGTCACGGTATCTTCTTGCTTATTCTCAATTTCCTTAGTGACATTCTCATCATCGACTTCTAGTTTTGCAGGTTGCTGGGGAGTGCATGACAATTCTGCCATCAACCCTTTATTGGATAATGCAGGCAAATCATCCTTTACATCAAAGCTCCTCTTAAGTGAGGAAGACTCCAGTGGATCATCTGCAATGCAAGCAGTAGTCTCACATCTTGTGTCGCCGCTTTTAGAATCTTCGCTGTCATGAGAAGCCTTTCCAGAATAGCTTGTCGGATCGACCCTCTTCGTCTCAAGCCTGTCTTCTATCAAGACATCGCCTTCCAGCAAATTCGGGTACTGAACATCTGTATTCTCATCAAATAATGGTAGCAGATCCCTTTGTTTTAGTTTAGCCTCTCTTTCTTTCGCGTCTTTCCTTTTCCCTGAGCTGTTGCTAGTTGCCGTTTTCTTTGTTTTCTCCTTTGTGTTTTTAGGAGATGGAGACATCACAGGAAGAAATACAGTCGAGGGGTTGTGGCAGCGAAGAAGGTATGGCTGCAAATGCGGGTGTCTTAGCAGCTCGGCTGCCTATGAAATGCAAATTCAAACATCATCAAGAATCGACAATAATAACACTGAGAGGCGAATGATAAAAGAGTATAGACTCACGGTAGGCCTGTGCTCGGGACTCTTCCTTAGCATGCTCTTGATGATCTGTTTTCTGCAATGATCAATAGATACAATCATATGGTGTTTGGAAACAGAAACTTGGAATGGCGAACGATTAGTAGTCTGTGTGGAAAAAATGCTTACAGAGTGGACGAGTATATAATAGGTAGCGGAGAGATCAAAGATCGATTGATCTTGTTGATGAGTCCCGACATGTCCTGTTTTAGATGCTTATAGTGTTAGTGCAAGCACAAAACAAGTGAATCAAGAAGAAGAACTTACAGAAGCTCTGAATGCTTGCTGGTGTGCTGCAATCTCGAACATGCAACAACCTAGATGTAAGAAAAACGACTTGTTTCAGCAGCAGAGCAGGAATTGTTTGTTTCTGGATTGATTTAGATTATTACCGAGAGACCATATGTCTGATTTATAGCCGTATGGGATATTATCTGCAAGAAGCTCAGGGCACATATAGTTGGGGGTTCCAACAACCTAGTTTGAGGTTCACAAGTTTATCACGACAAATTCTGTCATTGCACAAGCAAAATCACATTGAAAAGTGTTGTTACCGATGAGGTGAGACCTCCTTCGTCAAGAAGCTTGGCCAGTCCGAAATCGCCTGCAATAAGTTCAATGTAGTGAGGGAACTGCAGAAACTAGATTAGCAGAAAACAAGGTAAGTGTTAGTCGGATTCTTACCAAGACGGATATCGTTTTCCTTTGTAAGGAATATGTTAGACAGCTGGGAGGGCAAAGAAAATGGGATCATCAGGTCAGGTTACATGAATGGAAAACTTTGTGGTAGACAAAAGCCAACCTTTAGATCGCGGTGAATGACTCGATTCGAATGTAGATAATTGATGGCTAATAACAACTGAGTAAGCCATTTGCATATTTTCTGCAAGTGTTAACTGAGTTTAGCCAAAGCAGATAATATTTGGCAAGAATTTCAATGTAGAGGAATCACCTCCTCAGGAAAATATGATCCCCTTCCTCTCCTTATCATCTTAGACCTTCATTTCGGACATATACAGATACAGAAAGAATTAAGACAATCTACAAGGATCCTGCAATTGTATATGAGTTATTACAGAGCAGAGCAGTAACATAATTACATACATGTCTCCCCCTTGGCAATAGTTGGTAACGATCCATATACAGTTATCCTGCAGATTGAATAATGATGTTTGATTAATGGGTTTGTTTCTTTTTGTGAAGAGGGAGAAGGAAGTATTACCTGGTCGTTCACCCAAGAATCTTGATACTCGACGAGGTATGGATGTCGTTGCTTCACAATTAAATCCATCTGCAACAAATTTGAACTTGAGCAAATCTAGATATAACAAGTTGGAAGTTGCAGCAAGAAAGTATTCGATTTTAATTAGTTAATACTTGGTGGTGGGCGGTTCGCCAGAATTTGTCTGTGGTGTGATTAGGGAGACTAATTTTCTTGAGGACATACCTACAAGTGAATCAAGACAGGGATCATGTAAGTTTTCTGTTATGTGAAGATAGATAGATTGAATAGTGGCAATCTGTAATTACTTGATGTTGTGAGGTTTATGAAGCACAAGAAACGCAGGTCCGAAGGCGCCTCTGCCAATCTGCTCAAGGATCTCATAGTCTTCCATCTTGAAATGATCACCATAGTTTTGTGAGTGGGCATGCATATCTGAAGAAATAGCCAGATCAAATCCCAGCAAGAAATATGAGTGATCAGTTGGTTTGACTGAGAAGCACAAGTCCTGGACGTCTTCGATTGGATCAGAGAGATGAATAGATAAAAGCTCTGAGCAGAAAGAAGACCTGTTCAAAGGAAGGAGGTGGGTGGGTGGGTGTGTCTTTGAATTTATTGGGAAGCAATTATCATTCAGCAGCTGACTGTCGACTGCAGAAGGAAGGAAGGAAGGAAGGTTGTACTATCTATCTATCAGTTTGTTTGTTGATTTGGGTTTAGTAGACGTGGGGTTGGGGTGGGGTGGGAGGCAGTCGGTGGCGTTTGGTTGCCAGGGAAAGACATATTGAGGTCAAACGCCTGCTGATATAAAATTAAACGATGGTTTAGCAGCATGAAGGTTTGCCGAAAGTTAGAGAGGAGGAGGTGATTGGTGTGATTAGAGAGAGAAAAAAAAGAAAGATTAAAGGCAATCAGTAATATGAAACATTAATTATAGTATACTAGGAAGGACTAGGATATTAAAAAAGAAAAAGATAAAAGAGGTTGATGTTCATGTTCATGTTCATGGTTGATGCTCTGCAATCCATTACCATTGGCATTAGCACTAGTCCCAGTAATTACAGGGCAGAGCAGAGCAGACTAGCCTTACAACACTAACTAACTAACTAACTAAAAATAAATAAACTTCTCCTCCATTTCTTTTTTTTTTTTAATTTACAGTAATTGTACTATCAAATACCCTTACAATTTGTAATATTCATTACTTTTTTTTAGTCATTATATAATATTAATATTTTTAAAACTATCGTGCAAAAAACAAATAAATAAATAATAATTATGGAACTGAGGGAGTATTATTTTCTCTCTTCCTTCCTCAGCAAAGTATCTATTTATTTTTAAACATACTATTTATACAATATCACAAATATTTATATCATGACTTACTAATAATAAAGTTAGTTTAGTATTTTTGCATTTATTTCTATTATATTGCAATATAATATTAGTATTTGTAAAATTGTATATTATTAATTGATTAATTAGTGCTACTTTTGTATATATGTGGCCACGCCAACCCTAATCCACCTACGTCCCGTCCCATTCCATTGCCTTTCTTTGTTGAATTTCTTTGCAGAGAGAGAGAGAAATCTGGTTTACACGTCTCCATCAGCATAGAGAAAAAAATTAAGGTTCATATGCGTTGATATTTGAATATTAATAATTATATCAAAACTGTAATACAAATTAAAAAAAAATTACAAAAATATTTTTATTAATGTCTTATAATACTAATACTAGGATATTTGTACAAAACAATTATACAAATATAAGAATATTTTTAATGTTAAGTATAATGACGTATAGGATAAATATAATTTTTAGAGTCGAATAGAGGGAGTATATAGTATAAATTTCTTATCTTTGCATTAGAAATTAAGGGTGTGTTTCTTTAGGTTGAATTTGAGAAAATTCAATTTGAGTTTGATATTAAAATAATATTTAATGGGATATTTTATGAAAAAAAAGAAAAAAATATATATTTTTTTTTTCAGAAAACGCAAAATTCAAATAGTAAAATTCGAGAAAATTCCATTTAAGAAACATACCTTAAGATTCATTTGCCATATACAATAATGAGAGAGAGAGAGAGGAGATAGAGAGAGAGAGAGAGAGAGATAATTTGAGCTTGGTTTGTATGTAGAGAATGCATGAGCATGATTATGATTTGGTTTGGTTTGGTTTGGTTATGGGTGAGTGACTCAAATGGATCAATTAATAGAGATACAATTAAATTAACTAGTATATATAATTGCAATGCATAAACAACCTCTCTATTTGTTAAAATATATTTAGAAGCATCCAATAAAAAATATATATATATATATTTAGAAGCAATATATTATATTTATAATAGTTATATTTTGTTTAAACAATTTATATATTATTATAAATATGTACATATTCTTACTATTGAAATAGAATATTTCAATTTTATATTGTAACACTGTCTATCTATTTGGCTCTATTAATATTCTCAACTCAACTCAAGAATATAAACACTCTCATTCATACCCAACACAAAAAACAAAACAATATATATTAATATATATATATATATATATTACTACCTACCTACCTACCTAACCAATAATGTGTAATATAATCTATGCATGACCGACCACCCTTCTTTGTTTCTTTCGTACATATATATATATATATATATATATATTCTCCCATCTATTTTTATTGATTTTAGGAAAATATAAACCAACAATCGTGGGGTGGGGTGGGGTGGGGTGGGGTGGGGTATAGGGTTTTTTTTTTTTTTTTTTTTCCTAATTGAAGAAGGCACACTGTGATCCATGATCTATTTATATATATATATATATATGTGTGTGTGTGCGCGCGCGCGCGCAATTGAGTTTGGTGGCAAGGCAAGAAATTGAATTTGGACCACAGACAATTGTTTTTGTGTCACTCATAAATGAATATTAAATTAATATATATATATATATATGTTGACTGTGTGTCCGTACGTGTGAACCATCTCTCATTCAATTCAATTCAATGCATATATTCTTTTGATTTTTATTTTGACTTTATATGTATATTCTCCATATATTGGATACATACATGCATATATATTTGGCCTAAAGAATTAATGATGAACACCCAACCACATAACATATATATATATATATATTATATGTAGTCATGAATTAATTCCAGAGTATAGTGACGATGTTTGGTGAGGAAAATACATTTTTAAAAAATTGGGGCAACTTTAATTTAATTTGTGGGACAGCAAAAGGGGCTAAAAACCAATATTTGGTCGTGATTAATTGGTGTAGTAATGAAATGTCTTATTGCTGCTGGTATTCTTTTCTGTCAGAATTAATCCATTAATTATTATGGTCCTCATTTAATTTAATTTAGAGATATATGTAGTCATCTATCTATCTATCTATCTATCCATCTACCAGTGGGTCAGTTCCTGGCTGGCTGTATTTGATTTAATATTGTTGATGGCGTCAATGAATTAATTAATTAATTATCCCAAATGGAAATTAAGGATCAAGAAATAATTGAGAAAATACATAGACATAGACATAGTCATTGATATATATATATATATATATAAAATATGCATGCATCATTTTGATAGAAAATCTTATCCTCTGTCTCTCTCTCATAATGGAAGTTAGGTCTTAATCGGACACACGTATGAATTGTCTCATTAATTATTACACATATATTTGTGTATCCGATTCATCGTACTCTCTCTCTGTCTCAGAGTAAACTATTTATTTTTTTTTATTTTAATTAATCTCATAACAAATTATTTATTTTTCTATTTTAGTTCGTCGTTCTATCCATCTAACATTAATTTATTTTCATTTTAATAAAAAAATAATTTTTTTTAATAAATTCATGTTCGATCAAATAAAAGTAAAATTAGATATGTGTTGATAGAATGATTAAAGAAAAATAATGATTAAGTTGTGGGCTTAAAAGAGAGCTAAGGGTAATTAGTTAGTTAGTTAATTGTGAGTTGAATCAATCAATCATGGTTCTTGTTCTTGCCCTTGCCTCACGGCTAGAAAGAAGTACTTATTATTTTAATCATTGATGCTTTCAACAAAAGAATCCTCCTTCACCCATACCACCCTGCTTTATTTCCACAACACACTTTCATCATTTGTTGCACCCATGGTCAAGAAAATAGAAAAATCTTATAGTTTGATTCTTGATGCATGGCCAGTGCAAGCCCCTTTCATCGAAGCTGCCCACTAAAATAGCAATGACCCCACCCCCACCCTCACCCACAAGCTTCAGTTCATCATCCCAAATTAAAAAGACAGACAGACATTTGTGATTTTATCAAACATAAATAATTTACTTTCTTTTTTCACACCATAGGATTAATTTGATGATGATGGCTGCAGTTACCTTCGTTTGGAAGAAGCCGGTTTACTCTTGAGCCTCCTTTGAGCAGCTTCAAATTCTTCTTCACTAGGCTCTGGATACAATTCAGCCCCACCGTATTTTTGAACAAGTGACGAGAACATAGAATCAATCTCGCCTCTCCTCTGGCTCTGTCGCTTGGCTATGATGGCGCATAGATCCGAGCTTTCCTTCGACCTGCATGTTATGTTCATGTTTCACAAGCATTGATTAAATTGTCAGATGATTTAGTTCACATGGTAATAGCAAAAGTGACATGACAGACTTCTTTCTTGGCCTCAGTGGACTCGTGGGAGGCTTCATCTTCGACACTTTCTTGGTCCATTTCTCATATGCTTTCGTCGTCTTCAACTCTCCTACATCCATTCAAGTGA
Organism: Andrographis paniculata; assembly: GCF_009805555.1. Taxonomy (NCBI): domain Eukaryota; kingdom Viridiplantae; phylum Streptophyta; class Magnoliopsida; order Lamiales; family Acanthaceae; genus Andrographis; species Andrographis paniculata. The sequence continues at coordinate 1,475,168 of NW_026137605.1, forward strand.
TTTTGAGGTAGCAATTCACACAATGCATATCAGCAATGCTCATTACACTGAGAAAAACTGATGTCGACCCGGCGAAACTATTTGAATTTTGAACATGAAGAAACAAAGGTATTCAATGATTAAACAAGAAGTTGCATATTGTTAGACACTTCACCTGCTGAAATTGCCTCGTCTATGATATCCTTGAAGCGATGGGAATCAAGCAAAGGATCAGAGCAAATCATGCAGCAGAACAGCCTGATAAAGAATGCTTATGTTAAAAAATGAGTGGTGGATCGAGCCGAGCTGATATTAGCCATTAAAGCCGATTGAGGAATACCTGTTCATATTGCCGTTGCATTTTTCATATAGTTCAAGCAAATCTTTTTTCTCCACATCAGATCCTCTGTAGTTTGCTTCAAACTCTTCAATGTCAGCCTTGGAGACCTGAAAACAAGATCCATATGCTTTTTACACGAGCAAACTTGTTGAAAAAATCAAAAACAAAAAACTACTATCAATTGTCCGATGCAAATAACCTTTTTATACATAGCTCTGAAGAACGTACGCAGATTTTGAATGGCATCTCCAGACAGTTCCTGTAATTGGACAAATTCAAGAAATTACTTCCATTCAAGAATCAGAGCAATCCAAAGCTGATAGCAATTTCAATAACTAACTATGGTAGCAAATATTATGATTTGAAGTAGTAAAAGTTATTTTCTTCGAGTACGACATGTACCATTATGGAGCAGATTTAGAACATGTCCAATGCTGAACATCCAATTTTACACAGTATTTCTTTTATCTTGCCCTAATTACTTATCAACTTCAATGTGCACTCTTACCAGAAATTGCAAACCATTGTGCTGTAGATCCCACATTCTAAAATAAGATTTGGTTCTCAATTGAAAAAGCTCAAACTCAAGAACTTCATGCATACAAAATTTTATAATTCAAAGATAACTAAAGACAACAGGTGCTCAAAGTTAAATTGTACATCGGATCAATCCTATCAAAATATGCAATGTTTGAAATGGATTTCAACAATGAATGTCTAAGTTTAAAGAACAAAATTGAAGATCATATAACTTACGGCATCATCAACGCATCCAGTCTGATCATACACTGCGCGCTTCTCCTCATCGCCAAGGATAGAAATAACCTTTTGCAGCTGCTGAAATTTTTCCTTGGCATCCTGCAAAATGAAAATATCTCAAGGCTGTGCGTGACCAGAGATGCTCTTACAGTATAAGAATGGCGTTGGCGTGCAACTACACACAATTACCTCATCACCAGGATTTTTGTCGGGGTGTAGCCGCAGGGCCAACTTGTGATAAGCTTTCTTTATTTCTTGCTGAGACGCAGCTCTGTCAACCCCAAGAATCTGATACAAATAGGAGAAAGTGTTTAACCTAGTAAAATTGCAGAGAAGAAGATAAAGAAGGAATACCTCGTACAAGCTCTTGTCCTTAGAGGCGGAAGACGCGTTGAAATCCTCCTGATTTTCCTCCATTTCTTCGTCCTCCTTCTCCAAAGCCTCTTCTGAAACCCTAGCCGTCTTCCTCTTTCCCATTTTAACGAAGCGCGGTATGCTCTGAAAGGCAATTTCAGAAACCAGTTACGCGTTCCGAACCTGCTCGAGGGAAACTAAAACGATTGAAATTGAGGCGTGCCAGGTAACAGGGAAGATCTTTCCCGCCGTCTTTGCCCTAAAATTTTCAATTTTCCCACCATCTCGAATATGCCCTGCCCCGCCCCGATGATCCTTGACCTTGAGTAGAGGGGACGTAATCCAAACCCAATGAATCAAACCAGTAACCGAATCCACAGAACTCAGAAGTTTCGTGCCGTGTTGGAATTAGAGATTGGTTTCTTGGAGGAAGAAGAACGTCACCAGTACCAAAAATGAAAGAAAGTCAAGCCCAAGCCCAAGCCCAATATCAAGATGGACATTAAAGCCTGGCGGCCCATTAGGTTGTGCTTATGCTTCTTGATAATGGAATTAAAAATATATAAAAAAATATATATAGTATTTATCAAATCATTAAAGACTATTTTAGAGGAAATCTCATCCGTAAAAATATATAATAAATTATCGTGACGACCGTAATTATATTCAGTTAATGAATGTCCAAAGGCTTAAGACATGATTTGGCACATTATTAAAATCACGTAATATTTCATCATTTAATTATTTATTTTTCAAAATTCAATTAAAAAAATAAAAAATCAAATACTTCTTTGCCCTTACGATCTTATTATATCCAGTTTTCGGGTTGTATTCGTGTTGGATTGAGCCATGAAATAACACAAAAATTGTCGATTTGAATCCTACTCGAACCTGAAACTTGATTTGAAACCCTATATTTACACAAATTCTTTTAAATCGGGTTCAGATTGACCTGAATTAGTTTTAGGTCACCCAAAACCGAATAAACTCCGACACGAATCCAACATGAAACAAATCTGAAAATTTAAAAGGTTAAATTAATCATTTTTATTTTAGTTTTTATATTAAAATAAAATAGTAATAATAAATAATTTTAAGTCTAGCCAAAAATCCGACTTAATTTTTATATTTTCGATTACGAGATCAACCCGAAACTCTTTCCGAACACGACACAAATTTCTTTTTTTGTTTTGAATTCGGGTCGACTCGATAATCTAAAAAATTTCAGATGGCACGGATTTTGTTTTTTGGGTGAGATTTAATTTAGACAGCCCTTTGTCCAAATCGTTCTACGTCATAATCTCTCATAAGCTAATCTTTTAATAATTTCCATGTGAAGGTGAAAGGGACTTTTCACAAGTGGTGGTGTTGAATATCAAATACTACTATATGAATGTCTGCTGTATGTATTAATGTATGACGATGGAGCCGTGAGAAGACAAGAGATTCCGGCGAGGGCGTCGCAGGTAATTTCCACCGACTCTTGCTTTCCGATTCTTCGCTGTCACCTTTTTGTTTTTCCGTTTTGGGGCCAAAAAGTGATATATGCATCTGCTATAAAAGTATATATGCAAAGGGCAAAAGTCTTACACTATTAAATATCAAGCCTCCCTTCCCCATTCCCAACCCTCTCTCTCTCTCTCTTAACCCTTAACTTTTCTCTCCTCACCCCTCAAATTGCTCTAATTATCTCCTAAACCAAGGTATTATCTGCTGTATCATGTCTTGTACTTTAATTCTTTCTTGTATTCTATTCGCAAAATTTGACGGGGATTCAACCGTCGGCATCGGGGGTTTCTGTTAATGAATCTTATTTGGGTTGTAAGTCTAAGAAGATTTTGTTGAATTTCCCCGAGTTCAAGATCATACAGAGCTTCCTCGTGTATTAGTTGATTTGGATTTGATGTTTTCCTGCTAGGGTTCATCGCTTCGTCTTTCTTTTCAGTTTACAGTTTTTATTTGAATTGGGCTTGATATATAAACTTGTGATTCTGTTCTTAATGTTTGATATTTCAAATTCTTCACAGTAATTTTTGGAATTTGAGGTTCTTTGTCAATCATATTGTTTGTTCATGTATTGAGGGATTTGTGGTGTGTTTTTTCTTCAATTGAAAACTCTTCTGAATTTCCTGTGCTTGATTGTCGAAGTAATCTTCTTTTTTGACACTATCTGCTTTTGAATTGACTATGTGAATTCCAACTGGTAATTTGTTCTTGCCATAAATGATTCTGGGAAACAGATTTTGTCGATAATACATGTTTTTGTTGATCCTTTTTCATGGTATTATTTCCAATTTGACAGTTTTCTTGTATCTTGGTGAAAGGTCGAAGAATTTGCAGAAATGGAGTCCTCAAAGGAGACAGGCTGCCAAGCTCCCGAAGGCCCGGTTCTTTGTGTTAATAACTGTGGATTCTTCGGCAGCGCGGCAACGATGAACATGTGCTCCAAGTGCCACAAGGATACGATGCTGAAACAGCAGCAGGCGAAGCTTGCAGCGACGTCCATCGAGAACATTGTCAATGGCTCTTCAAGCAGCAAGCAGACGGAAACTATTGTTGCTGATGCACTCGACACGAAAACTATATTTTCTTCGCCCCAATCGTTACCTGAAGTTGGATCGGGACAGAAAGCAGAGGCAGTGGCGAAGGCAGGACCGAATCGATGTGCTGCTTGCCGCAAACGTGTTGGTCTCACCGGTTTCAGTTGCAGGTGTGGTGATCTATTCTGTTCAGTTCATCGATACTCTGACAAGCACGAGTGCCCGTTCGACTACCGGGCTGCTGCACAGGATGCGATAGCGAAGGCGAACCCTCTTGTTAAAGCAGAGAAGATTGATAAGATCTAAAAAGCAGGGTCCAAATGTGGCCAAATTGGTTATGATGATTGTGATATATTGTTATTGTTATGCATTTGGTGAATTCTGGAGTGGTTGTCAAAAGTGGCTGTTGTCTTGCTCCAGTCTGAAACTTGTTATTTGGTGGCAATGGCATGATTAATGTTGCTATGGATTTGGTAATTTGCCCATCTTATTAGTGAACATATGTATATATATATATATATATATATATCAAATTTGGTATGGTAGATTTTGCATGCCAATGGGTGGTTGAGCAAACCATGTTTTGATGGATGAAGTGGTTGGCTAAACATTGCTTCCAATTCAATCAAGAATGTTTTGCCACAACTTACAATTCATCACCTGGGATCAACATAAAATATTATCTTGATAAGAAATTAGGTTATGTCTACTGTAAATTATTAGAAAGTGAAACTCACAAAAACTCTTTGAACACAAAAGAATGCCAATGCCACTAGTGGAAGCTCAAACTAGCACAGAATGGTCTAATGGGGGCAACACTTCATTGTTGCAAAAGAATCTTGTCATAGATGACAAATTCACTTCATTCTGGTAACAGCAACATGGTAATTTTCTAGGTATACAATATAAAACATAGTATCAAGCACAAAGCAATGATTTTTACACAAAATTTAGCATGGAAATATATAGATTGCAAAAAGATAGCCATGTACTGGGAGAATTCGGCACATTTTCGGGTAGATTAAAGCCACATAGCAATTGAAAACAAGAAACAATTTTCCTGAATCTGCTGCAAGAAATTACTCATTCAGCTAAACAGTTCCAGAAATAGATGAAAAGAGCTCCCCGTCTATGCTCTGTTGCAGTTTAAGCAACCACTCATTTCATCAATATAAAACAACTGTGTAATTTCGACAACAAAATAAGGAAACAGATAGAAAACCAATCAAGCTGCAACCCAAGATTGTAAAAGGAGAATGACTCAAAAACTAAAGACATAAAAAAAATGAGACCAATAAATTAGTCTTAGTCAATTCATAGTCCTTTACAAAGCAAATTGACATCCAATTATAACCATCCATCAAAGTTGATTGACTAAAGAACCATCTAAGCTCCTAATCACTTGACATCAACCACCAAAAATTGTTAAACTACACAGCAACTTGAAACACAACAGATGAACACACAAACCAAAAACAAATGGAGCCCTAGTCCATACAATCAATATACGCATTGCACAAAAGGTTAGTATACAAACATGTATTTGGCACGGGTAAATTTTATATACCATTGTTGATCAATAACAAAACTCAAGGATGAACATTTCACAACAGAAGCAGACATCGAAATTAAAATCTGATAAATCTTAATAGGAGAATCTTTTTAAATAGTTTGCAAAGGGCAGCACAAGCCATTCATGATATAGCAAAAACAAAGTGAAATATAAAACCACCAACCCTATTACCCAATTTCATCAAATTAGGTATCCTGGAAATCGCAGTTGATTGAGAGCATTAGAAACAAAAATAATTCACAAATTCCAGCCAGATAGACAAGCCGGATTACAATTATTCCTTGAAAGAGTTAACTGCCAAAGCTAATAACCACCAACAAGCACCATCGACTTACTTCAATCAGATTCAACCGATTCCGATTTGAGCCTTTCGAGAGCTTTCTGGTGAGCCCAGGCCTCAATCCTCAAATCATCGGGCTTGGCAGTGAGCCCCACTCCCAGAATAACTACAGCCAGAGAGTAAGCGACATAGCAAGGGAGTTCCCAGTCTTCCCACTTTCGAGACTCGCCAGGCGGCGGCGGGGTACGACTGAAGGCGAAACCCTTCGGCCGATCCTCGTGCCCTTGGGTTGCCCATCTGCTGGGTCCCTCTCCGCCGCCACGGGTCCGGAGTGATGGGCTCAATCTGGCACGAATAGTGCTCGCGGCGGTCGCGAGAGATTTGTACGACGGCATTTCGCTTTGAGCGTGCAGAGGCGGAACCGATCCGAGGTCTCTTGCTACGACTATTTACAGGGAGTTTTATTTAGATTTTAGGAGACCCAATACGACGTCGTTTCCAAAAGAGGATATTTCATAATTTACCCCTTCATTTGTGTTGAATGACGATCCAACCCCTGTATAAATTGGATAAGCTATCAAAACTTTGGGTGGATAAACCGGTTATTTACAAGTCAAACGAAAATAATTCAGTTCGTTTTAATATATTACACCAATGTCATTACTTTATTTTAATCATTTGTACTTTATTCTTAGTGCATCCAAATATAATGCTAATATTTTTAAAACTATGAATATTTAATTACGAGACGGATGAAGTATATATATTATATTAATGTGTGTATATTTGTATGTTTTTAATAATATTTATAAGAAATTATTTCAGTAAAAAATATTCATAATTTATAAAGAAAAAATTTTAATTTTAAGTAAACTATAATTATTTTTATTAAGTCATAATTATTTGACGGAAGGAATATGTAATAAGTAAAATTAATATAAAGAACCGAAAATTGATTTCGAACAAAGAAAAAGAGTAACCTAAATAAATTGATTTCAAAAAGAATAAAAAAATATTAAATATATAATATAAATAATAATTATATTTATAAATAACAATTATTTATATACTTTTAAATTATTTACTAATTATACAATACCAAATCTTCTTACATAAGCTAAAGTGAATAATTTAAATGCGATCAAACGAGTATGTAATAAGTAAAATTAATATAAAAAACTGGAATATTGATTTCGGACAAAGAAAAAGAAATAAATTGATTCCAAAAAGAATAAAAAATTAAATTATCAAAGATATAATATAAATTATAATTATATTTACTTAGCCATGAAAGACTAGCAGGCTCTTAATCCGCAACTCATATGAATTGACTCGTTTAGACTCGCATTTCTTCGAGCCTAAAATGAGGTATCGCCGGACATCCCGACTAAATCAATCCATCTTGACAGCTCTTCTTCGATTTACCAGTAATCTGAACAAGAACACACACCATGTACAATGTGATGGAACCTACTCTTATCTCTCACAACAATTTCCCTCCCAAAAACCTCAGACACAAACTTGGCAAAGTTGTGACAGTCCACACAAATCCTCAAATTCTTCATTATCCTCAAAGGCTTTTCTTCACTAACACTCATCATCCCGAAAGCCAAAGCCAGTTTTTCACTGTGTCCAAGCACCAATCTTTCCTTCTGTTCTTCATCCACATCATGTAATACAGAGCTCACATCAGGATTGTATCCAGCTGCCTTTACCTTGTCCAAGATTTCCATAACCTTCTGCACTATTTCTTCCTTCCTCGGATGGGACCGGTCATTCGAGTAGAAGGTATGCAGCATTTGGCCTACCTCAATCCAGCTCTTCCCCGGTGCCTTTGTCACAGCTTTTTGTTTCATCATCTCTCTCAGTTTTCTTACCTTGTCCCATCTTCGGTCGGATGCATATAAGTTGCAGAGGATTACATAATTTCCGGCATTTTCTGGTTCTATCTCAAGAAGTCGGTTTCCAGCTATTGTTCCAACTCTGAGGTTCTTGTGGGCCTTACAAGCTCCTAAAAGTGAGCCCCATATAGCGGCATTTGGTTCGTACGGCATTTTTTCGATGAACTTCAGGGCCTTCTCTAACTGCCCGGCTCGTCCCAGTAAGTCTACAATGCAACCATAGTGCTCGATGCCAAGGTTAGCCCTGTCATTCCCATTCATTGTGTCGAAAATTTCAAGGCCTAATTTCTCCATTCCGCCATGGCTGCAGCCGGACAACACAGTTAACAGAGTCGTGCTGTCAGGGCAGATTTGTTCTTCTTCTTCTGTCATTACATTGTACAGATCAACTACGGCTTTCCCATCCCCATGCTTACCATACCCTGCAAGCATTGCATTCCAAGAGATGACGGTTCTTTCTGGCATTTTGTCGAAGATCCTCCTAGCATAACTCAGATCTCCACATTTTGAATACATATCGATCAAAGCATTGTGAAGGACTACGTTTATGGATGGCTCAGATCGAAGGACACGGGCATGGACTTGCCTTCCGTATTCAAATGTAGCCAGCCCTGATAATGCAGTTAAGAGACTTGTGTAAGTGACATAGTTCAATGGCATGCTTTCTCTCTGCAATGTGCAGAACAGATCAACAGCCTCTTCATCGAGTCCCAATTGAGTGTACCCTGAAATAAGAGCTGTACAAGAAACAACGTCTCTATTAGGTAAGCCTTCAAATATGATCCTCGCTTCATTGATTCTTCCAGCTTTAGCATATAAGTCGAGAAGGGAGCTGCCGACGTATATGTGGGATTCGAAAGGGCTCTTGATGAGGAGTGAGTGAATTTGCGTTCCATGTTTGAATCCATGCTCGCCTACGCAAGAAGTGAGTACCGTTGCGAATGTGAACTCGTTGGGATCAGTTCCTGTGAACTTTACATGTTACATAGAAGAAAACGCCAGCATAAAGATTCTTGATTTTGAGCTTGATGGATTTAACCTATTTAATCTCTGGAAGAAGATTTTCAGAAGAATACCTGAACGTAGCATTTGGAGAAAGAGATTGAGAGCTTCAGAGTGACGCCCGGTTTTGTTATACCCGGAGATCATTGCTGTCCAAGACACTACATTTCTTTCAGGCATTTGATCGAACACCTTACGTGCATCCACCAAAGCCTCGCACTTAATATACATCACGACTAGCCTTGTCCTGAGGTACACCGGGGGAAGATAATGGGATTTTATCATGTGAGCTTGCACTCGTTGGCCTCCTCTCAACGACTTGTGGCGCACACACTCGTTCAACAAAGCATCGTAGTCTCTGAATTTCATGTCAAGGGGCATGGAAACTTCATGCAGCTGATTATTGATGAAATCGTGGACCTCTGGAAAAGAAGAACAAGGAGAGAATTTGGTTGTTGATTTGGCCATTGTGGCAAAGAGTCTGATTGATGGAATGCATATGATGCGGCTATGGATCAGTTTCGGGACTCTTCTGAACATGTCTTGTGTTGATGGCTCGGAAGGGTTGAAGAAGAAGAAGATTAAATATGTTTATTCTATTTTTACTTTTTTTCTATTAAAAAATAATAATTATTATAATGAGAAAAATAAACAGTTAAGGGGTCCCGCAGTTGCCGTTTGTTTTTTTTTTTTTAATTCCCATTTTCCAAAAAACAGTTATGAAGGCTTTCAACGAATTGATTGCCCCGTAAGCTGTTGAGATCGATGAACCCTAAAGCCGAATCCGATCTGACGCCCTTAATTCTTCACGATATCAAATTATTTCGGGGAAGCGAAGCAGAGTTGTGGTTGATGTGAGTGATAATATTGCTGTTGCAGGCAGGCAGGCTTTTGAATGAATAATTTGGACGAGGATCGCTTCCCAAGATGTTGCGGTGAGAATTGTGAAATTTGGGGATCAGATCGATCGAGGAGGTAGGGTTTGCGTTTGGCATTGACATTACAATGTCAAGCTCGTATGGAGGGGAATACATTAATCAGAAGATCGATTACGTGTTTAAGGTGGTATTGATTGGGGATTCGGCGGTGGGGAAATCGCAATTGCTTGCTAGGTTTGCCCGAAACGAATTCAGTTTGGAATCCAAGGCCACCATTGGAGTTGAGTTCCAGACCAAAACTCTCCGCATTGATCAGAAGATTGTCAAAGCCCAGATTTGGGATACTGCTGGTCAAGAAAGGTTCCTTCTCGATTCCTCCTTCAAATTCTGTTCCAATACTTCATTTCCAGTGCAGTTCCCTCTGTCAGTTCAAACTATTTCATTCCATATGGTTAATTCTCTTGAATGAACAGATATCATCCATGGATTGTTCTTGTCATAGTTTAATAATTTTCATGAATTATGATCATAGCAAATTATGATAACTGGCTAGGCTAAACTTCGACATATCTATGATATGATATGATATATATGTTTCAGGTATCGTGCGGTAACAAGTGCTTATTACAGAGGCGCGGTAGGCGCAATGTTAGTATACGACATGTCCAAGCGCCAATCCTTCGATCACATGGCCCGATGGCTGGAGGAGCTGAGAGGGCACGCGGATAAGAACATCGTGATAATGCTGATAGGCAACAAGTGTGATTTGGGGACGCTTAGAGCAGTTCCGGTGGAGGATGCTCAGGAGTTCGCTGAAAGGGAGAATCTATACTTTATGGAGACATCGGCGCTGGATGCAACAAATGTTGAAAGCGCGTTCATGACGATTCTTACGGAGATATATCGAATAGTCGGGAAGAAGACATTGGGGGGTGGTGGTGGTGGTGGTAGTAACTTGGACAAGTCTACCTCCCTCAAAGGTACTGCCATTATTGTTCCTGGTGGTGAAGGAGATGCCAATGCCAGAGATGGTTGTTGTTTAGGGTAGGTAGGTTGAGGTTAAGTTTAAGGTTAGTCAGTTGTCTTTTGCATTGTTGTTGTTAAGCGTTTTCGATTGAAATCGCATTCACGATTTTAGTTATATTTGGGTTATTGCTTTTTATTGATTGATTTGTATTTGAAGCTAGTTTAGTAGTCTGGATTTTAATGGCTAGATGATGATATACGCCAAAATCATTTTAAGACACGTTATAAGGATGGGCGTTGGTAATATGCAAAACTCATATAACGGTGTGTTTGTTTGAAGGTTCAATTTTTAAATTGTAATTTGAATACTAAAAATTTTGAATTGAAATATTTGCATGATGTGATATAAATATACATTTGATTTGATATTTTAAATTTAAAATTAATTTTTAATATAATATAAAAAATAAAAAATAAATGTCTAATTTGATATTTTTTTTTAAAAAAAATAATTTAATAAATAGTAAATTTTTGAAAAAATTCCTCAGATAAATACACCCTTAGCTAATTTGTCATCTTAGTTGGGACTCCATCTTAGCTGCGGTACAAAATTTTAATTATTTTGTAATTAGTAAGTATTTAAAAAATATATTAATAAAAAAATTATAATATAATAAAAATAATTATAAATTAAAATTAAAATAATTAAATATAAATATAAATGTTAAAATTTAAAATTTGATTAAAATATATAACTATATTTTTGAGAAAGTACAAATGATGTAAAAGGAATACAAATAGGAAAAGGGGACACTATCGTTGGACCCTTTTACATCTTCATTTATGACGACTTTATTACGCGTAAATAAATGTTGTATTGTCTTTATATTATATATATAGGCGTGTTTTTGGATAATACCACTGAGTAGGCAGGTGGGTCCGTTGTTTCTAAAATCCGCCATAACCAACAGCTTCTCCGCCCACAGTTTCGCTGACTAGATTCTAAGCAATCCATCTTCCTCTTCCTCCGCCCCTCCCTCACGCACAATCCTATATTTTTGCGATTATACATACGTATATTGGCGTCCAAGCCAATTCCTCTTCTCTCTCCAGATATATATATATATATATTTTTAATTTTTGTGCTTCAACGCCGATTTATTCACATTGTTTTCGTAACTTTTCTATGTTCTCTACCTTTTAGCGAAGCATGTTTCATTCAAACTTCTATCAGATGCAGAGCGTTAGGTCTTGTTAGGTCTTTTCACTTGCAGCTTTTTTACTCTGATAAAATTTCATTGAATCTACAATTCCGGGAAGAAAGGGGGAAATCTGAAATCTCAGCCGGTTTAAATCGAAGATCCGTTTGAGTTGACCCTTCTCCATTCCATCCGTGATTATTTCCTCCATATCGGTCGAATCAATCTGAAGTCGCTCTTGTTTTTCCAATTCATTCACCTCCCCCTACCCCAAACACCCAAAATGGTTACGGTAAATCTAGGCAGCCTTTACTACGTTCTGGATCATGTTTATGGCGCATTGTTGCATAGAACGAAGTTAAGCCCTCAATTCTTTTCTAGGGGATGGGGCGGCACAAAGTTGGAGCTTTTGGAGAAGATGATAAAGCAATTGTTTCCCGAAGTGGAAGGCCAAAATTGGCCTCCTGTCTTGGTGCAGCCGGTTTGGAAAACAGTTTGGGAATCGAAGAGTGCTTGCCTTAGAGAAGGGGTCTTTAGAACCCCTTGCGACGGGCAGCTTCTAAATGCATTGCCACCTGAGAGTCACACCGCAAGAGTCGCATTCCTTACACCAAAAAATGTGCAGCCTCAGAAGATGGCTTGTGTTGTTCACCTAGCAGGTATTTCTTTCGATCTTAATTTGATTTTTGGGGTATGGTGTGTTTATTGAATATTGGATTAATAGAATGCATCTCCCTTTTGTTTATTTCCTTGTTTCTGAAAGACTTTAATAAGTTTTGGACTCGGATATCAGATAGAATGAGTCTCTATTTCTAGGTTTTTGGTTTGTGCGTTGAAAAGATGTATTGCCAATCAATTTCAATATATGTTTGGCTTCCTATTTGATTATTTGTTTGTTCTTGAGGGTTTCCTGATTATTATGAAGGATATATCCATTTCGAAAAAAGTGGTTAGATTTCCCATGTTGGGAATCACCTTATGTCAAATTTCATGAACTTTTTGCAGTACAATATTCAGCATCTGTTCATCAAATTGCATGTTGGCCTGTGTTTATATTTGCAATTTGTACTACCTTTTAGGTAGTTACTGTACTGAATTTTATACATTCAATTTATCTACCTAAATAGATTACATCTATGACATTAAATCAAATTCATTCCAATTTTGATTTCTGATTTTTTAATTCTTTTTTACGGTCTGATGAAAGTATTTGGATGTTATGATAATGCTGCTTAGTTTATATTCTTCCTTTCAGGCACGGGTGATCATTCATTTGAGCGGAGGTTGCGTCTTGGTGGGCCTTTGCTGAAGGAAAATATTGCCACTATGGTGCTTGAGAGGTTGAATGAATCTCTCTTGTTAATGGCTTCATCAAACTGCAGGTTTTTGTAATGGTAAACAAATTTATGTTCTACACATTTCAGCCCTTTCTATGGAAGGAGACGTCCAGTGCTGCAGCGGGGGGCAAAACTGTTGTGTGTGAGTGATCTGCTTTTATTAGGGAGAGTCACCATCGAAGAGGCCCGAAGTCTACTGCATTGGTTAGACTCTGAAGAAGGATTTGGAAAAACAGGCGTATGTGGGCTTAGCATGGGTAAGTTACAAACTTAATATGCTATATAGCAGAGCGCATACAGCATTCAGAATTTTGAGTATTTTCTGTTTTAGTTATTTGGATCTATATATTATGAGGGTTGCAATAGTAAACAAAGGATCTTTTTGAATTAACGGTTCTTAGTTTTTTTGAGAAAGTACTTGCTGTTTCTATGGTATATGATTTCTGTCAAACTTGGGAACAAAGTCCTCTAGGAATTATACAAAGACAGAGCCATGGACATTTGACGCACTTAGTACGTAGAGATAAATGTACAAGGGTAAACTTTGGCGTATGCAAATCAGGATTCTAGAGTGTAAAATGTCTTTACGGCCTTGTGATGGGTGACATATACCATAGTATTCTTCCGCCTTGTTAAATGCCTGCATCAATTTAAATATGTTTGTGGTTTCTTCCTGCCTGTTGGTTGTGGCATCCTTTCGAGTACATATTCCCTTTTATCAAAATTTTCTTTGATCCACATGCATTATATTATGCTTTATAAAAAGCCTTTGGAGTTCTAAGAAAGCTAGTTGTCAGATTCATAAGGCAGGGTTGCTTGAGGTGTCAAATTCATTCACAACATAGAAGTTCTGTTTCCTTTGTGCCTTCAGATCTTTATTCGACACAAATGGGGAAAATGTATCAATAGTTTTTATGTAAAACTTTCTCTAGGATCACCACTGATACGTGTTTAAAACATTATACAACAAAACAATGCTATGATTTGGAAAAGTGTATCCCTTACTTGCATAAATTAAATGCAGGTGGAGTACATGCTGCTATGGTTGGATCCTTGCATCCGACACCCATAGCTACGCTCCCATTTCTTTCCCCGCACTCTGCTGTTGTGGCATTCTGCGAAGGGGTGTTAAAGCATGCCACTGCATGGGAAGCTCTCAGAGAAGATCTAGCCATGCAGAAGGTTGCCATGACACTTGAGGAAGTGAGGGAGCGGATGCGAAATGTGTTATCTCTTACAGATGTTACACGCTTTCCCGTCCCCAAAAATTCCAATGCTGTTATATTTGTTTCTGCTACAGTTAAGTACATGGTTATCATTTCTTTTGCATACCTATATATTTATATAACTGAAAAGAATACTATTCAAGTTCCTTTTTCTGGTGGGAATTGGCTATCTTATATTTCCAAGCACTCGGAAATTCATTTTTACATTTGAATGGATTGTGTGGCTGTGTAAAAGACATATATATTCAGAATTTAGTTGGGATATTGAGGTTAACTGAACATTTGGGGGTTTTGTGTTTGTTTGTGATGCAGGATGATGGATACATCCCGAAGCATTCGATAATGGAGCTTCAGAAGGCTTGGCCAGGATCAGAAGTGAGGTGGGTGAGTGGCGGGCATGTCTCATCGTTCCTTCTTCACAATGGTGAGTTCCGCAGAGCCATCATTGACGCGCTCGACAGGCTGCAGTGGAAAGAATGAATGAATCGATGTATCCGCTTAGATGGATTCGGCAAGTCCGGATGGAAAGAAGTAGGGGGTGATGCTTTGCTTTGTATAACTAACTTATCCGCCCGCTAATTGTTGTGAATTTATTTCGAAATAAATTGATTGGTTTGGTTGGTTCATTTGCTATTCATTACTTTATTTTTATAACGTGAAAATTCGCAGCCGATTTTGGTTTCCTTATCTTCTACTTTTGTTACCAACTAATAATAATAATAATATTAGTATTGGCAGGAAGGAGGGGGAGAGAAAGCTGCTTGACAGAAAGAAACATACGAAAAAGAAGATTAGAAACCAAACAAATTATTCAAAGTAAGTGTACTTGGTACTTCCCACTCCATCGATATTCTGAATATATAAACAACATTACATATTTTATTATAATTTTCAACTAGAAACAGTACATCATATGTATGTATAATTGATTCAGCTATTATTTAATTAAGATCAAGAGGGCTATTATCAACATTCACATATATATATTCATCAAAACAGACTCTTGCTCATTCACCTGATCTGCTCTGTCTCTCTCACCACTTAAACATTAGTTCAATTTTACCCAGGACCAAAAAAACAATTAAAAAATTATTATTAATAATAATAATTCTTACTACTATTATTACAAATAATTGATATATGGGGTAGTACCAGGTGGATTGGAGGAGGCTGATTGATGATTCCATGAGCATTGCATCAATCAACCTAGCTAGCTAGCTTCAGATGATGATGAAAAGATGATATAACTAATAATGGAGGTTGAGGGATGGATCATTGGGGGCGAGGACGGCCTAACCAGAGGGAGCTGAGAGCTCGGAGACGATGGAAATACTCCGCCATTGCCAGAAAGCACCGCGCCGTTTGTCGGGTCGGCAGTATTTGTCTCACCCTGTGAAGGGTTTGCTGCCTCAAGTTATCAGCCTACAATATACATATATATATTGTTCGTGACGGATTAAGGTTAATCATCAAATGACAAACAAAAGAAAAATAATAATAAAAAAGACACAAATTTACGTGGAAAAACAGATTTATTTAAAATGATAAGATTAAAGATTATAAATTTTATTTTTTTAAATTTATTCAAATAAACTAAGACAATACAATATGTGTAAAATGTCAATATATATATCAATCACAAATTAATACTACTTAATACACAATTCAATTCTATCAAAATGTAATTAGGTGAAGGGTCAATTTAGTGTGGGAACGGGTCAAACTGATAGTTAGTTGTGGATATATATATATATATATATATATATTTTGTGGGGTGGGTCTGGTAGGGTGGGGGTGGGGGTGGTGATCTCGATATATAGCAGGTATATATATGGTCCCACCCACAATATCGTTGTTGTTTTTGTTCTAATTCTGGACTATCACTGCTGCTGTTTTCAAGCCCTAGCATATATACCTTCCCTCTTACACAATTTATTATTATACATATATATTTATGCACATGTGCATCTGCATCTTCTTCAATTCCTCCCTTTTAATTTATTGCAACACTAGCTATCTAATTCCTCTTGTATCGCCTACCTTCCCATCTTCCTCACATCTTGCTATACCTATATATATATATATATATATACACACACACAGACACATCTCTCTAACTATATCTATATTATTCTGATAATCAATCAACTAATAAGACATTAATTAATGACGTAATTATATTAATCAAGAAGATGTCTGTATGTAGATATATACCTGAGTGAGGAAAGCTTCAAGAGCAGAAAGCTTGTTAATGGCGGAGGCCATCTGGGACATGTAGGTCGTCATGTTCGGGGGAAGGCTGAGTGAATCAGAAATAATGGTTTCTGAAAGAGAATGATTCAAAGCTTCCAAACCCTGAGACAGTGCCTCTTCAGCTTCCTGAGTTGTCTGTTGCAGACCACATATCCCCACCACCTCCTGCTCCGTCGTCAACCCCTCTTCTATTTCCCTAACCATCACCTGCATCAACAAACCCTAATTAATCAATTCATTCTAATTAATTAATTACAAGTTAAAAAAAAAAAAAAGAATCGAATTTGATTCCGATACGATCCCATCTGATTCCCCAGTTGGGATCGAATTTAAGTCAGATCAGGAGAAAGTAGGATAGACACTTTCTGCAAATGATAGATAAAAATGGAGTGTCGTATTCGTATGATATATGGAGATGGAGATGGAGATGAACACGAGGTAGCTTTATGGGTTGGTTGGGAACAATACCCAACGGATACCCTACAACAGTAATTCATCATTACACCCCTTACGTCATCCTCCATCGTACTTACAAAAACACATTTAATCTCCATCACTACCTCACGCAATCTCAATCTCAATCTTGTATCAAAGAATCTAGTCGTCGTTTAGGGTTTTACTGCTAATTAATTTAATTAATTAGGGTTTTAAGTTTTAACCAGCTCATCAGGTACTACACACACACACACACATATATATATAGAGAGAGAGAGAGAGAGGAGAGAGAGAGAACCTTGATGAGGTGGGAGGGGCGGCAGCCGCCGATCCACAGGAAGCAGCGCTCGGCGGGGGTCCGCCACATGCCTGAGAGGAGGTGAAAGGCGTCGGATTTAGCGATGATGTTCTTCAGGCACATGAGCTGATCGTAGTGAGCTAAGCAGCTGTCAACGAAATGCCGGAGCTCGTTTTCCGGCAAGTCATCCTGCACGGCGTTCCGGAGCTCCACCGTCACGCGGTGGTGCTCCTCCAGCCACCGCGCGTACTCCATGTCGAACAACGCAGCTTCTGCAGGTACCATTAATTTATTAAAGTAATCAATCATGGAACACACACACACATATATATATATATAAATACCTGAATTTATGTTGGCAACAGCAGGAAGGCCCTGATGATGATGATCTCCTGGTAAAAACCCTGCTGCGTTTCCTCCCAAATAAAATCCCTAATTTGTTGAAGAAGACGATGATGGCCACCCAATACAATCAATCAATATATATATATAAGTTGAATTATTAGCTATATATACATACTTGTGATCGAGCTCGTTGAATCTCTTGTTCCAGCTGAGTAAGCCTCATCCTACTCGATTCCAGCTGCTGAACATAAGCCTGCAACAGTTAATCATTAATTAATTATAATCTTCCCTCCATAATTACTTACAGCTTAATCATAATTGCATATATACATATATATACATATATATATGTATGTATACGTACTTTCTTCCTCAGCCTGCTTTTTCTAGCAGCCTCTCTATTCTGCGCAAGCCTCCGCAGAGTCTGCAGTACCCCACCCACATTTCAACATCAAAACTCCAGTAAAGAACAGGAGGATAATATATATATATACACACATATATATATATTAGTAAGAAATAGGAAATTAAATTAAACCTTGGGGTCAGGTGTTTTTGGGCCCTCTTGCTGCTGATGATCAGAAGTACTTGAGGATGTTCCTCTGCGGTTTCCCTCACGCTGGGAATTGAATTGAATTGAATTAATCAATCAAACAAATGATTTATTTCATTAACTCCATTGACGAATTGGTTTAAAAAATCTCAATAAATGGATGGATATCAGGATATGTCCCAATTACCTTAACTGCTTTTTGGGGTTGAGGAGAGGAGGAAGAAGAAGCCAAATGAGATCTAGGGTTAGATAGGCGGATGGACGGCTCAGATGTCTTCTTCGTTTCTGCACAACCTAATCCACTACTCTTTACATTTCCCTACCAAATTAAAAATACACCAAAAAGTTACAACAAACATTAGCTCCAAAAATTCAAATTAATGTAGCAGATAACATATATATATATATATATATGTATGATGAATCTTTTGATTAATTTGGTTACTGACTGACTTTATTAGATGTTGCAGCAGAGGGCTCTTCATGCATGGGCTGAGAAGGGAATATATTGAGGGTATGTAGTCTCATCTCTGAATTTTCTGAAACGAATAAATAAAGTTAGAAAAATGAAATAAGAACAAGAAAATTCTGGAAAAACCAATGGAAAGGAAAACGCCATTGAAGAGGAGGTGGTCAAGCAAACATAATATATTGATCCTTTCATACAATTGGTATGTGCTTGTGATATTTATAAACTAATTCATTAAATTGATAGCAATTCCAGTTCTGGGAGTTCAATTTCCAAGAAATCCATGTCCCAGAAAGTTTTATCACATAAATAACACTCCCTCCAGTTGTATATCTAAAAAGAAATGAAACAGCAGAAAAGATCCATCAGATGCTGCTGTTACTTCTCTTCTGTAATTTTTCTTGTCAAGTGAAGATATATAATATAGTAATTTTTTTTTTTTTATATAATTAATAGTGTATCTGTATATACTGATTTGTTACTGAGAAGAAGATCTGGTCAAAGCAAAAGTACAGTATTCTGGTGATTTATGATCTGATGCTTTTTGAGCATTCTTTCCTTGTGACTCCAGAAAATAATTCCCCATGTGAATCTCCACAGATCTGTTACCTCTGGAAAACTTTTGGGTTTTTATTTTTCATATATATATGTGTGTGTGTAAGTGTTCAACAATTAAAATTATCCTAGTACTTCTGTAACTAATTAAATTAATGATAGAATTTCTGTGTGGGTGTATGTAAAGTGTAAAGAAGATGATTTACGTTTTTGGTGTTGAGAGTGATGATGAATATGATCTTGGCCGCCATCGAGATACAGAAAGAGAGCTTGATCCAATTCGCCCAAATCATAAGCTCCACCATCTTTGCTTCTACACAATTTCATAATCATAATCATCATCATCGTCATCAGCGAAATCAAACATGTATAAAAGAGTTGATTTTTCAGACAAACAGATTCTTACATGTTGAAGCTTCCGCCTGTGGCTGGTGGTGGTGGCGGCGGGGAAGATGAAGACGACTGCATCATCGTGTTCATGTTCCCGAAAGAAATCTGGCTGCTGCTGCTACTGATAATATTATTCCTATGATTCTGATTCTGAATTTGATTTTGATTATGATTTTGAGAAGCAGCTGCAGGTTGATGATAGATAAGCATCGGCGATGCTGAATGATGAAGTGGGTCGCTGCTGCTGTCGAGTTTATTCATCTCTGATCAACAACTTAATTCAATTCGATCGATCTAGACCTCCTTCAATACCTCAAATTATTTATTATATTCTTCAACAACCTTCAATTCGATTCCTTTGGTGTTTCTTCTTCTTCTTGAGCTTCTGTTCTTCTGCTACACCCCATACACTAAGAAGGTCTGCTAGTCTGTCATCTTTGAAGACTGCTGTGCACCATAATCGATGCACATACAAGTACAACCAAACAAACAGAAAGTTGAGATGAGAGAGAGAGAAGCGGCTATGGAGAAAGAGAGAGAGAGAGAGAGAGAGAGAGAGAGGAGTCGGTTAGGGGATTTGATGAGAGAAGGTAGAAAGGATAGAAAGAAGAGAGAGAGAGAGAGAGAGAGAGAGAGAGAGGAGTCGGTTAGGGGATTTGATGAGAGAAGGTAGAAAGGATAGAAAGAAGAGAGAGAGAGAGAGAGAGAGAGAGAGAGAGAGAGAGAGAGAGAGAAATAAATGCGAAAGAAGCAAAAGACAAAGCTATTTTAAGGTTCCCATCTTTCCCTGCAACCAAGACCACCACCACTCCCCCATGCCATCACTCTCTCTCTCTCTCTCTCTCTCTCTCTCTCTCTATATATATATATATATATATACATACATACAGATACAGATGATCGATCAGAAAGAAATGGTGAATGGTTTTCTGGAATTGAATTGAGTTAATTAAACTGATGAATAATTAAAAAAGGTGTGCTGTGATCTCTGCAAATCTTAAAACATTGAATTGAATTGAAGGAAGACGAGTTGGAGAAATAAAATGAAGAGGTAGAGCTCTCACCCAATTATATATGTCGTCACTGTATATTAATTTTCATCTTCATCAGCAAATTAATTAATTAAGCCATGGAGGATGTCATCGCCATGGTTGGTTCCTTATGACACCACCTCTCTCTTGCCGCAGCCTCCTGTTCCTTACGGAGATCCTGGGATCACAGATCCAGATGGATCAACATCATTCATTCTGTGGGACCTACACGATGAATGCATGGTGCCGATCGTCTGGTCTTTCCATGGTCCCAATTCCCAAACATACGTACATACATACATACGCCAATATATACATACATATATATATATGGATGTATCTACATCCGCTTCCTAATTATATTTATTCGCTAATCCTTCGTCTTAATAAAATAGTCTTTTGTTTACAATTTTTGTCCGTTCTAAAATAATAGTCTCATTTTCATAAATAAAATATATCTATTTTTTTATTATTATTACACAATTGCCACTACTTTTACACGTCATTTATCTTTACATTTTACCAATTACCAATATAATATCAATATACCTTAAATCTCGTCTCCAATGCAACAAAATTATACTTTTGGAAGAGAGTATTATTTTTATTATTATTTCCAAATACGAAGATTATAGTTCTTTGTCTCATTTCAAATAACTTATTTGATTTGAAAGATAGTGAGTGTGTTCATTTAGTTTTTTTATTCTAAATATTTTTTTTAAAAAATTAATAAATTACATTTTATATTATATATTTAACTTTTTATATTTCATATAAAAAATTATTTATTCAAATTATTTCACAAAATAAATGCACTTTATGTTTAAGATTATAAGATTTAATTAGTAAATATACTTTCTTCGTCCCACATTACATGTCCAGATTATCATTCACACAAGAATTTAGAATAGTTATAATTATATTAGTAAAAATAATTATCTATAATATAAATATTTATAAATTAAGATTAAAATAAATTAAAATTAAAAAATAAATTAAAAGATTTAAAATTAAAATTAAAATTTGTAATCATTTTCGAAAAGACAAAGTTATATGAGACTTGAGACAGACAGAAACGGCAATATGAACATGGTATTATACTACTATTATATATTATGTTTTTATACTAGTAGTATTGTTAGTAGTTTTAAAATAAGAATTAATATATATAATTAAAATAATTTAATAATATGTTTAAATATTTTAAATACGATTTTTTTAATAAAAGAATGAATTTTAAATGTAGATAAAATTATTTATTTATTAAAAAGATATAAAAATATAAGAATTTTGAGCGGATTTATACGATGTGTGATATTATATATTATAAAGTTAATTAAATTGATTTCTACTCCCTACGTCACACTCTGTAACCATTTGAGAGTTTTATAATAGATTAAAAAATAATATTTTCTCCGTCTCATATATTGTGTCTGCTACACTGTAGACACTGTATTTTATGAGGGATGTAATTATTAGATAATTAAAAATGTATTAGTGAAAATAATTATCCTATAATATAAATAATTATAAATTAAGATTAAGATAACTAATTAGTTTAATTAAAATTAAAAAAATAAATTAAAAAGTTTAAAATGAGATTAAAGTGTGTAGTCATTTTCCAAAAACGGAAAGTGACATGAAATGTGGGACGGACAGAAACGGCAACATAAACATGTATGTGGGTCGGAGGGAGTAGTACTTTATTGGTAAGTGGAATAATATGTATTAATATTTTTTTCATTTGACTTTATGTATAAACTAATCGTATATTAATAGTATGTTTGTAATTTAAATAAGAGTTAAGGGTACTTTGATATTAATTTATAATTACTTTTATTAAAATAAAATACAAAAGAAAATTGTAAATATTGTACTTTGAGTTGGAAGGATGGAGTAAATATTTTCATGATTGAAAATATATTATTTTAAAATAAATTTTTGATTTTTTTAATATGAATTTGATTTTTTTTTTAATTTTATTAAAAGTATTTTGTATTGTTTAATATTATTTTTGAAAAATTTGAAATTTAAAAATAGTCTTGATGAACAACTCAATATATATTTTTTTTCTAAAAACTACATATTAAATATATCATTAGAATATGGTATTAGTTATATGTTATCTATTATGTTGTGTTACTAAATTTATATATTGTATTATTTTAATATAAATTGAGTATTAAGTATTATGCTAATATGTAATGTTTGTATGTGCTTAATGGTATAATGATAGGTATGTCAGAATAAATTATTTATTACTCTCTCCGTCACACCTACCATGTTCACATTGCCGATTTTGTTCGTTTCACATCCCATGTTATTTTTTTTTTTTTTGAAAATGATTACACACTTTAATTTCGTTTTAAAATTTTTAATTTTAATTAAAATAATTAGTTATTTTAATCTTAATTTATAATTATTTATATTATAAGATAATTATTTTTACTAATATATTTTTAATTATCTACTAATTATATTTATTCTAAATTCTTGTGTCTATAGTGACTCGAATATCTAACGTGGAACACAGGCAGTATTATATATTGTAATAAGATATTGAATAATATTACTATGACACCCTAAAAAAGGATATATAACTAAGCCTGATATGTATGTGTATACATTGTTTATTTGTTTTTTCCATTTATTATTAATATAGCAAACTACAACTTAGGTTTTTTTCTGTATTTTTTTTTTTTTTTTTTGGGAGGGGGGGGGGGGGGGGTTGGGGGGTGGAGGTGGGGGTAGGAAAAATAGGGAAAATTTGACATATTTGCATGCCTAATATTCCAGTCATCGTTTTGTTCTTGTTTGAAAAAATACATATGCAATTTATATACATATTAACACCCAATTAATCATCTCAATATTATATAAAAATATACTCTCTCCGTCCCAATAATTTTATTTACTATTTTTGTCCGTTCTAAAACAATAGTCTTATTTCCATAAATAATTATATCACCATAAAATTATTTCTATTTTTTTTTATATTTATTACACAATTGTCACTACTTTTTACACTAATACATTAACAATGACAAAAAAAACTTTTATCAATATTTTTTACCAATAAATCTCGTGCTCAATCCAATTAAAATTATATTTATGGGACGGAGAGAGTATATAATATATGTACGTGTGTGTGTGTGTAGCCACAGGTACAGAACATGATGATGTATTTGTATGGGAATTGCGTGTCTTTCTCTAATTTTCCACAATTTAGGAACATTATGAATGTGTGCCAATCATTTCATTTATTACATAATTAGGTCAAATTTTATGACTATGGATTGCATGTTACATCCATATTGGGACGATAGTCAAATTATATTTAAATATATAATTATCAGCTATCTTTGTTAACTATTAATTTAATACACAAATACTAAAATTCTTATAAAACACAGCCAAACAAAACCCTATATGTATATATATATATATATACACATATATGATTTGAATAAATATTAAAAAGAATATTGAAGTGGGAATAAATATCCATAATAATAATTTGAATTAGGTAAATGTGATGAGTATAGTCATCCATTGCACTTCATTAATTTATTTAGCTATTATGTTACATTGATACTTTCAGAATTTTTTTATACTATTAGCATTAATTTTTCATATTTTTTAAATCACATTAAATAATTTTTTTTATCTTATAAAATAACATCAAATACTTGATTTTTACTATTTTCAAAATTTTTAAATTTTAATTTTGGAGTGGTTGAAGTGGAAATAGGTAAATAATTATAATGTAAATATATGATTAATAATGAAATTACATACTCCATCGGTCATCCAAATTTATTTTCGTTTTCTTTTTTAGTAAAAAAATAAAAAATTTTATTCTTACATATTTTTCTTAAAACTCATATCCGGTCAAATGAGCACACAAATAACGGAGGGAGTATTATGTATATTACTGTTAATTATTATTATTGCATTTGGGTTGCTATACTTGGAATTAAGCATATTTAGGTGACCAAATCTTGTTTGTTCAATAATAATATTACTATTCAAATCCAATGAGTCAATGAATTTGTTTATTTTGTAATTATAATATTCGATTAAGTTGCATACTTGCCATGCTTATAGAAAAATACATACATAAATATAATTAACAATAATAATAAATAAAATTATTATTATTATATGTGTCAACTTGCCTTGAAATTTTTTGTGAGGAAATTAATAACATATATATAAGTTAATTGATAAATTTTATAAATAAAAGTTAATAGATGCCCTGAGAAGTACATTTAAAAACAGGGATTAAAAACATAGATCTAGAAGAATTATATATTCATTTATTGTTAATAATATTATTTTTGTACGAGATAATATCAACTTTTTAAGTTTTGTTATTATTTTCGTCTAGGGGATTAAATTTTGAATAATAAGTTTTTATATTTGAATAGTTATTTGATGTTATATAAATAGAATATTTAAATGCAAATTTTATTTTTTATATAAAATATAACATTAAAAAATATATACTTTTTAGGAAAATTTGTTTGGTGAATAATATAAATGTTGAAAAAATTTCAAACGATCGAACATCAGTCATGATAATATTCCATTCGTCCAATTAATAAGTAGATATTTTTACATTTTACGCGTAGTTTTAAAAATAATAGTATTTTAATTGCAACAAATAGTTAAAAATAATATAAAGATAATTTTTTTTTTTATTTTTTGTCTAAAAAATAATGATGTTACTACCAAATAAGGATATTTATGATAAAATAAAGTACTTAATAAAATGATTATTTTTAATTAAACAATCCAAAATAAAAATAAAAATATATATGTGGATGGAAAAGAATAATATTGTAATTATACCATTTAGGTTAAAAGTACTCCCTCCATCCCAGATACCATGTTCACGTTGCAGTCTCTGTCCGTCCCGCATACTATGTCACTTTTCTTTTTTGGAAAATGATTACACACTTTAATCTCATTTTAAATTTTTTAATTTTATTTTTTTAAAATTTTAATTAAACTAATTAATTATCTTAATCTTAATTTATAATTATTTATATTATAGATTAATTATTTTCACTAATACATTCTTAATTATACCCCTCCTAAAATACCATGTCTACAGTGTAGCAGACACAGTATCTTGGACGGAGGGGGTAATATTTTAATTATACCATTTAGGTTATTTACGTTGCACATCAATTACGAACTAAAATTTGGAAAAAAATCCAATATCTACAATAATGTGCCCCGACCCCCATATATATATATATATATAATTGGGTAGGAGAGTGTGTGTGGGTAATGGTAAATTTGCACGTATTGTCAACCTGCAATTTAAAGTAAATAATAGTTAGCAATAACTTTTATTTGTACTTTTACCATTAATTACCTCCCCTACTATATTAATAGTTAATAAATTATTAAAGTATGTAGCAGCTAACTATTTTCTATGATGCATTCATGAAATAATATAATTCATTCCCAAATGTATTTTCACACTTAATAATAATTATTGATATAACTAAACTGATGTATGTTTTCCCATCGTAAAATACTATGCATCACTGAAAATAAAATATAAGTATTTGATCTAAAAACCATAATAATAATAATATCATGCATATATTAAAATTTTATAATAATAATAATAATACATGCATACATATATTGACTATTAGTAAACCAATCTCCATCTAACAAACAAACAAACCATAATAATAATACATTTTTATTTCCAATAGAACCAAACAAACCCAAAAAAAAAAAATTAAAATTAAAAATAATTATTTTTTACTCCCTATTGTATTTCGAAAGTTTAATATTTTAATATTAATTATTATATCAAAATTCACCCAAATTATTTCACATACCTGTGATGGATGTGAAATTCTTCACATGGCAAATGGTTGGGTTTTGGGGATTTTGTGAAACCGCCAGCATCCCTCAAATAAATGGCTACTCTGTGGTGAAGAAATACAAATATTTATCAACATAAACTAAACAAAAAATGCAAGAAACACCCAAACTATATTTTGAAAATAATATAACACCAATGGGGCCTTCAAAATCCGAATTTTGTTGATCAAACATACAGGATAATAGAAAAGGTATTTCCACCCTTAACATTACAGTAAGGTTAGGTTTGGAAAGAAGAATTAACACAAATTTTGCTTGGTTCTCAAATTCACAACTATAAAAGGTACTATTGAGCACAATTTGAAAATCGGTTAATATCATTTACAAAACCCCATGAATTGGGGGAGGGGGGGGGGGGGGCGGCAGCCAGCAGTGCCCCCTCTAATATAATTGTGTATATATATATACATGCATACATTGAATTGTAAGCAACTTGGATGTTATCAAGTGTATTTATTAGAAGCTAACCTTTATCATGCAATCCAACAACAGCTGCCTTGTCAGTAGCTGCACTAACAAAATAGGCTCAGAAGCTTAACCAAATCAAAGAGGTACAAACATAGTAATAAATACATGGATAAATGGAAAATGAGCTCAAGCCAAATGCTGAAAAACTTACACAACCATTAGAAGGAAAGGGTTTGTAGATTTGAGGATCCAATCTGGACAACATTAGGCAGCAGAAAGTGCTCAGACAACAAATTTGTGCCAGCGAACCAAGATCGCTTTAATACATTACATAGATCCACATATTTTACATACAAACACAAAAATAAGTACTTAATCCAAACCTGGAATCTTCAACAGCTGTGACTGCAAATCAGAAAATAAAACAGAAACTGTAGGCAAGACCTGCTGCTTATGTACTACTAAATTAACATCCTTCCTAGCATGATGCAAATACTACTACTACAATATTTTCCCCAAAACTTAATGTTAGAATGCAGATAATGAATAAAATAGCATAGAACACAACAGTCTTAACAGCAGAGCCAAACCAATCCCAAATATATCGGCAGATCACACTCTACTGGCGTATCAAAAATTCATTATGAAAATAAGCCGGTGAATCGTAAAATTGCAAATTCAAAAATATCTTTTAACCTTGATTTCAAGTGCACAATCCCTTTCAAGTGACCAAACTGGAACATACTTCAGCTCCTTGTCATCCACAGCATCTTTTGAACACACCAACTCCAAGTGCATACAGTACTAAATCCCTGCAATTCTACGCTCTCCAACTACATCAATAAATCATTTTAAAAACGAAAAACAGAAATTTCGAATCCAACCTTTCAGTATAAGTATACAATCATCTGCACGCATAATTCACCCACAGAATGAACCAAAAAAACAGTTACCTCGGGAACATCAACCGGAAGTCACATTAATCGGAAACCAAGACCCAAGAGTAACAAATTCACCAAAGGTGCAAAGCCAGAAATATTACCTTGGGAAACTCGTGAGAAATGACTAGCTGACGATTGGCTTTCCAATCATGGCTGACTTAGCAACGAAAGTCAAGAGGAAATGGAAATAAATTGGGTATGTGTCGCAGTGTTTAATAATGCTTATTACATAATATATATATTTTAACCGTGATGTAGGCAATTGACATGGCCGTGTCTTTGATGATGCAGCAATTATTCAGAGCAGAGGCATACCAACTCTCCCAACATGACTGTAAGTTGTAATGATCTTAACACCTGAATCTGAGCGTTAATCAAAGGTCTATAATG
Organism: Andrographis paniculata; assembly: GCF_009805555.1. Classification (NCBI taxonomy): domain Eukaryota; kingdom Viridiplantae; phylum Streptophyta; class Magnoliopsida; order Lamiales; family Acanthaceae; genus Andrographis; species Andrographis paniculata. The sequence continues at coordinate 1,503,483 of NW_026137605.1, forward strand.
TCTTCATTACAATTTATCATATTCATTACGCTAGCCCAATACTGCACTGTATCCAGCTTCCTTACCAACATGTTCATGCTGCAGGTGGTTTTTCTTGTCCAATTTCTGTCCCGGAGGCATTCCTAATGCGGCGTAAGTACCTGAAAGAACGAGCGAATCAGCTGGATGTTCACCTAGGATCTCCTCCAATTCCAGTTTCACACATTCCGCCAATTCTATACAGCCATAAGTCCTACACGCCCCGAGCAATGCACGCCAGGCAGTGGTGTCCTTCTCGACTGGCAATCCCTTGATGACCTCATATGCCTCTTCGAGCAAACCGGCGCGGCCCAAGAGATCCACTAAACAACCGTAATGCTCAATCTTCGGCACCAATCTGTACACTTCCACCATTCTTTTTAAACACATCACCCCCTCGGTTACTAGCCCTCCATGGCTGCACGAGTTCAGGACTGCCAAGAAGGTTACTTCATTCGGCGTGAATCCCTCCTCCTCCATTCTGCGGAACAGCCCAACTGCACGATCTGTTTGTCCGTGTAACCCAAGGCCCGAAATCATGGCTGTCCAACACCTCACATCTTTGCTTTCCATTTTATCGAAAACATCAATGGCCTTCCTGAGTAGCCCACTCTTGACATAGGTGTCGACTAATGCTGTCCCGAGAATGACGTCAAACTCCAACTGCTGATGCTGTTGCTTCATGTACTCATGAACGTACCACTCTGCAGTGGACAGTGCGACGGATGCAGAGCAAGATGAAAGAAGCCCTGCCAAGGTTGATGAATTGGGCTGCACATTGCTTTCCTTCATCAATCTCAGCAATTCCAGCGCTTCTTTGAGAAGTCCATTTTTGACATATGCATCAATCATACAGTTCCACAAGACAACATCCTTTTCTACAACAATGGCATCAAAGATTCGACGTCCAGAACGAATGCAGCCATGTTTCCCATACATGGAAATCAAAGCAGTAGCCACATTCAAATTGGACAAGAATCCAACCTTAATGCATAATGTGTGCAGGGAATCTCCTAAGGAAAAGTTTCTTGTTTCCCCCAAAGCAGAGAGAACATTCACCATAGTTGTCACGCTGTAGCCAACGTTGTCCCTGCACAAACCCTTAAACAAAAGCAGTACAAATTCATGTTGAGCCGCGTGAAGATAGCCCCCCATCAAGGTGTTCCATGAAACCAAGTCTTTCCTTTCAGCCAATTCACCAAACAGCCGATGGGCATCGCCAATGCTCCCACAAACACTGTAGAAATGCAAAAGGGCATTCTTAACATTCAAGAATGAATCAAACCCTAATGCCAGAGCAAACTTGTGAACTTGAATCCCACTCCAAACATCCAACAAGTGAGAGCAAGATTTTAGAACTGAGACGAAAGTAAATTGATCGAGCAAGGCACTTCCAGTGTAGTTTTGACTCCTTATCATCTCACTAAAAAAGACTAAGCCCTTCTGCGGATCATCGCTCAACGAATAGCCTCTAAGCATTGTGTTGAACATGTAAAGATTGGGGCTTTTTATCTCCCTGAAAATACTGGATGCATAACAAATGTCTTGCAAACAAATCCTCGCAAGAAGCTTGCTTAGTGGAAATGGGATGGTGTCGAGCCCGGACTTGACCATTAAACAGTGAATCTGAGCAATTTGAATGGTGTGCTTGCATGATTGTAGAAGGGAAATGAGATTCTCGTATTGATGGTCTGATGAAAAGAGTGAATAGCTTCGGAAATTGGGAGACACCTTCCACAAACACAATGCAATATTGCTTCTGATCATTAGCCAGAAAGTAAGGAGCTCGACGCTGCAAGTGATCACTCTTAACTGCTAGTTCAAGAAATATTAAACCCAACGCAAGAGTCTCATTGATGAGGTTTAAAATGTAATCACTACCAACCAATGTCATGAATAATGCTGCACAAATTAATGAAACATAAATCAGCACTTTCAAAACATAAAATATATGTTCCTCAGTCATATATATATATATATATGCACACATGAGCTTCCGTGTTTTATGTTATATAGATCAATTTAGCTATGCAACAATTCCAATAAGAGCTCTGGTCTAGCACACACATATATGCACTGAAAAAAACAATCAGTTGGCAATCCATATTTAAAGTCCATAGAAATTATTGAGTATTCTGTTGAAAATTTTGAAAATATATAGAAGCAGTGAAGACAGGTATAACTTCCAAGATATGAAGCTGATGTATTTTCAAACCATTTTGACAGTTTCTTGAATAGGGAGGTTCAGAACTATACTTGTCTATACAAACCATTAGCACCTTTCCCTTGAAATAAACAGAGTTATATTCCTCATACTACGACTATGTTTTCCCCCTATTTAAATTTGCGCTTCTTGCAAAATTATAGTTTTATTTAAATGTCTCCTTTTTGAAAAAAAAAAAAAAGAAGAAGAAGAAGAAGAAAAAATTGACTGCAGTATCTGATAGCCGATTGAAATTACTAATTTTCTGCAAAATGATTGAATGCTGCAAGCATTTGATTATTATTATTAAATTAACCTTGCTGGAGTGTTGGAAACACAAAACAGCAACATTTAGCAATGAAAACATGAATGCATGAAGATCGACTTGAATTAATAAAACATCAAACACTACAAAACTCAAAATTGCTGTAAATATTTAAAGATTCTCATACTTGATTCTCTTTTAGCGATGAAAAATAAATTAAAACGACGGGAGGGGCCGAAATCACAGTTTCAATGCAGCGGGTATTTGAGAATGTGAAAATTTGATGTTTTATAGGAAAGATAGACAACAAAAACACGCCAAGAAAAGAAAAACAATAAAAGGCTAATAGGGGCAGTGAGTGACAGAACATAAGAGCATCATAATTATTGACTTGATATACATCCCACTTCAAAAGTCCTCAATATTTTCAGAATGAATATATCACAATTTCAAAAGACAAAACAATGAATCATTAAAAAGGAACAAAAAACACATAAACAGTGAAGGGAGTCGGTGGACAGATCCAACACCAAAATTAGAAATAACTCAACAGATTCCCACATGCCCTGTTTCCATTACTATTATCATTATCATCATAACTAAAATTATAAAGGAAGAAAAATGCATGCATACACGTGCCGTATGGCCTATGCTGCAGCCAACCGCTTAGGAAAAATATATATATTTTTTTGTACAGCAGCAATAATAAGTAAAGCTCTTTGAATTCTTACAATTTGCATACAATGTAAATTAATTAATACCTGGTGTTTAATTGCAACAAGGGAATTATGCAATTCGACTCACTTGATCCAGCATACTAACTGCACGTGATTCAAAGCCCTGTTTGGATTGAAGATTTCTTCTGGCACTAATCTGAGGCTGTTTCTAGAAGGGTTCCTGTTCAACACGCTTCAAGAACTGAATACACAATTAATGAACTAAAATAATCAACTGGGATAACTGGGAAATAAGTAATCGAACCATATTCATCATCATGATCATATCAAATGCCAGCAAATTTACAGATCCAAGAAACAACTCATTCCCAGCTCACCAACTTGGACTATATATTTTCATTATTCAAATCAAATATCATGACATGGAAGGAAAGACAAGAGTAAAAATAAATAAATGAAAAGTTGAAAACTGAGATGAACACATGTGGACATGAATAATTGAAACTTTAAAAATGTCAAGAATTAAGCAAAGAAATAGGTGTGTTTCTTGAAGATTCATTTTTATTATAAAGTGATATCATGTCATGTGCTGTGATTGCTGCTATATGGCCACAGTTCAGTTTCGATATTAAATTCTTCTGAAATTTTTAAGACAAATATATGATTTCATTCTATTTTAGTATTAAGACTTCTATGCCTTCCTCTCACCATCTTCAATACAGTATTATAGCAGTGTTCTCATATTTACAGTCAAATCTTAAATTGATGGTTCAGTGTGAGCTTATGCATAAAAGCGATGTTTTTATGGACAGATACTAAATATTCATCACCAGTCAGAAATACAATAAATATGAATTCACTTATTGTTGGAGATTAGTTTCAGACATATGTGATGTTCTACTACTCTATTAGGCAAAGATAGAAACAGATTACATTACTTCTTAGAAGCACTCTATCCATAGATGCCCTACATATCTGACAACAAGAGAAATTCCACAAACAATTAAATGTCTGACACTGATGGATAATCCGGAATCATAATATGAGTTAGAAAGTTAGAACTGTAAATTCCTTACCTTATAGTCAAATGTAAATTTATTATAAGCATGACTATTGAATATCGAGGAGAGTGGTCACATTTAGAAATCAGTTGTTTCAGATAACAGCAATACGAACAAAACATCAGACAACAACATTCCTAGGTATGAGTTGTGATCCCAAGAACTTCAATATCATAGGGACTCCTTTAAACATAATAGACATGTGTGCGTATAGACCAACAAAAAAGCCCCGAGAGGTAAGGACCATCAATGGTCATAAGTTTCTGCAAGGGAAACACAGCTCAAGTCATAGTGTCATACATAAATATAACTTTATAAGCTACCATTACTTATGGATGAGCTGCCTCTAAGTTGAGGATATTGAACAACCAACTAACCTTGCATAAAAGATTAAGTTAATAGGAAGCTGCATCTTTTTACATCTTTTCATACTTAATTCCTCGACATGGACAATAAAATGAAACTAAATGCCATAGCAAGCTTGTGAAATATAAAAATTCCACAAAATATAACCTACAAAAATCTAATTCCAAAATGAATGCCCTTCAAATATTATTTAGCCTAGGTGGAAAAGCATAAACCTGTCAGATTCTTCAAATTCATATTTCATAATATCATAAGTATTTGACTTAAATAAAAAAAATTTACAACAAACATACACACAAAACTGCGTATGGAAACAGATGATTAAATTAAGTGAGCTTTAAATTCACCAAATCAGAAGTTAATGTTCATAATATCTACTTTGGCATTGAGAATAATATAGCTATCTAAAATCAACGACGAAAATATAGCATTGAGAATTATCTATGATTCTATTGAAAAACCAGGAATTTATTGTACCAACAAAAATAGCCAATTGAATCAATTTGGTATGAATGTTGGTCTCAAATTCATACTACACAAAACCATGTCATAACAAGAACTCGCAATCATCCCATAATACCTCAAGTTAGCACCACATTTCACATTAGGATAAGATATATCTTCGAAAGTTTAGTCTAAACTCCTTATTCTTTCTTGAGCATAAAACCGGGCATTGGAGTTTATTAATATGATAATATCATCAAACAAACAAATATATTCATCAATTCTCACTCAATTACTATCATCTCTAAAGAGAAGAGGAAGCCTAGCGGAGAAAGCACCGGTCGGCTCGAGAGCAGCTTCAGCTTGGAGGCCTTGCTTGATGTGATCCATGCGTGCCATAAGTCGTTCCTGCTCCTCCTTCAATGCAGCGTTGTCCTCCGTGAGGCCGTAAATGCGGTACTTCTGGCCGAGCGATGGGCAACTTAGCAGTAGAATGCCCGTCATAGCGAAGAATCGTATGAAGCTTTGTTTATGTTTCCTGACATTTTCGAAAAGACCAAGAAATCTTCGGTCGCCATTAGGGTTTCGGATGCTGCTAGCTGCTGACAGCGGGGACTCCATTCTTACCTGTTCTATGATTGGCGCCAAACTCTGTTTTCGATTTCGAAAAACTAAAAACTCAAAATAGGTTTAGAGCCCAAGCTCATCAATTTTATCATATTTTTTAAATTGTATAATGTGTTGTCATATTTCAGTATTGCATATGTGGAACCCAGAACATGAACGACGATTTCCAAGAACACATGACCTAGTAGTATACTAACGCAGGATAACCAAACGATTAACACTTCATTCATTCACTGCATTATAGTTCAAAACCAAATTCCAACAAATCAATAAGAGCGCCCTGCAACTCCGATCAAAAAAATAATAATAATAAGAGCGCCCTGCAACTAACCAACCAAAATAGCAATGCAGAAACAAGAAAACATCAACACATCCAAGAAATTGAAAACGGGATGAACAAGATTACATATGTCTAGCGCAAACTTTCACCGTTGGCAACAACAAAAAACTTTTAAAAAGAAATCTCCAGCCTCTGCGAATTAAATCATTGGAATACATTTCCAGTCACTTAGATTATCAACAATACAATTTAACCTGTTCCTAGGTTTGAAACTAAAAATAGTGAATAATTAAATCGCAAAGGTAAAAAAAACGTAATAAAGATTCAGAAACCAAACCAAAACAAAAACTCAATCACATAAAGTTGGAAGACATTGAAACTGAACCTTAAGGAAAAGGAGTTGAAGAGGAATCGATATGGCAAAACAAGCCGGCCTGCGAAATCTTGGAAGTGAAGGAGAGATTTACAGCGGGGAGACCGAGATACGGCAAATCTGCGAGGGCTTAATCGTAATCACACAAATGCTCCATATTGATTCCCCAAGGATCATACAGAGTGTGAGATTATGAGACTATGCCAAAAATATGTCTACGAGTCTCCCTCCGCCCCCACGGATCATACAGAGTGAGATTCCCGAAGGTTTAACATCTTTGTCGGGTACGAGTAAATTAATTGCAGGTGTGTAAGACGTTTAGAGTGCGTTTGTTTGGGGATTGAATTTCATCTAATTTTTTTTTTCCAAAAATATCAAATCAAACACCTATTTTTCATTTTTTATATTATATTAAAAATCAATTTTACATTCAAAACATCACATATGTTTATATCACATCATACAACTATTCAAATTCAAAATTTTTACTATTCAAATCTCAACTCAAAATCCAAACCCCCAAATAAACACACATTAGAAAATTATAAGTCCAAATATATAAAAATAATGAATATATAATTTTTTAAAAAATATGTTAAAGAAAAAGTTAAGTAAAAAAATCAAAGCTATTATTTTTATGTATAAATTAATTATATATATTGTATATTGATAATTTAAATACAAATTAATTAATACGTATTATTATATATTGATATATGATTATTTTTATTAAATTTAAATATATGAAGTATGACAGATAAAAAAATAAAATAAAAAAATGCACTCTGAGTTAAGACTGATAGGAATATTTATTTACAATAGCAAAAAGTGATAGATGAAGTGTCAATTTATTTATTTTTTTCGGAGCCACGGGTGTAACAAAAACAATTATCAAATCAAATCCGACTCTAAATTTTAGAGCTACCCGAATATGACATTTTACTTTTGCATTTTTTTTTATTTTTTTATTTTTATTTTTTTGTCCTCAAAAGCCAGCTAATAATTTGTAACATTAATAGTTTGAGAAAGAATCAGCTTTAGGACAGGGAGTTGTGAAGAAATTAATTAAAGACAGCTCAAATGTGTGATCAAGGAGAATAAAGATGGAGAGAATAAAGTTGAAGATTCTTCAATGTGTAAGACTAAGAAAGAGCCTTCTTCTACACTCTCTTGTTCTTGTAGTTAGTTGTAGCCATTTCTACTTTTACATCACATTACTAATTCATTCTCACCGGCGATTTTTTTAAGGTTTTTTTATTAAAATATTATAAATGACAAATATAATACTCTCTTCATCCCGTAATAAAGTATTTCTTTTTTTTTTAGTAGTTGTACTATCTACCTAACATTACAAATACCCTTACAATTTACGATATATTACACAAATGTCATTACCTTTATATCACACATACTAATAAAGTTATTTTAGTCATTTCTATTTTATTCCTACTATATCCAAATATAATACTAATATTTCTAAAACTACGTCCACTTGTAAAGTTTACATTTGTTTTTTTGCGTGTTGATCTTTGAATATTAATTATTATATCAAAACATAGTACAAATTAAGGAAAAATGACAAAAATATATCTATTAGTGTTTTATAGTACTAATAGAATGACGGTTATAAAAAAAAATTATACAAATATAACGATATTTTTAATATTAAATACAATGACACAAAAATAAATGTAAACTTATACGAAGAAAGTAATAAACTACGCAAAAGTAAAAATTATATTAATAATATATCCAATAACAACACCACATCTACCAATAATAATAGCTACAAATTCGCAGCAAAGGAAGATGAAATTAACTTTTTTAAAAATATATATATAATTAAAGTTTAATTATAAAATTAGAATTGAATTAGATAATTATAAAGAAAAAAAAATTATAAGGAAAATTTAAAATTAAATTTTCATATATTCAAGCATAATTGAATAAAATTTAAAAATATAAACTCTCTTAAAATAAAGGCTACATGAGCAATTGCTAGTGTTGTTCTTGTTATTACCATGAGAAGCTCTGATTCTCAGCAGGTAATGCTCCTGGCTTTCACCTCTGTAATTAATTATTTAGCATAGAAGCAGCAGCAGCAGCAGCAGCAGCAGCTCAGCAATAAACAAAAATTAATCCAAGAATCTGAAGAAAGAAAAGCAGCAGACTTTGGACTTTGGAGTGTAAAAGGGAACCTTTGTCATCATGGATGGGGTCGGGTCATTCCCTTTACTTTTAATTTGCCTGTTTATTGTGATCTTGATTGTGGCCTGTGGGTGGACGAGGAAGAAGAAGAAGAGATCATATATATATATATATAATATATATAGAGTAGGAATTGGAATTGGAATTGGAATTGGAATCATCCCTTTAATAAAGCTAACCCTAAACCCCTCACATTATGCTTTCTGTACACCATCCCTTTTTCATAAAATATGCTTTCCACTCATCAAGCTAACTTAAGCCTGTTTCTTCATATCCAAAAGACAGGAAGAAGAAGAAGAAGAAGAAGAAGAAGCCAGTAGACCTTTTCTTTCTTACTTTCTGTTACAAATTACAATCAACTCTAAACCCTAAACCCTAATTAGTTAGCTCCAGTGATGACGATGAACCCTCCTCAAGGCCAAGACAGCGACTACAAAATCAAAGACACAAAGCCCCAGCTGGGAGAGCGGTGGCCGCACGGCGGCGTCCGCGGCGGCGGAGGCTGGATCAGCAGCGACAGGGCCGCCAGCACCTACGACCTCGTCGAACAGATGTACTACCTCTACGTCCGCGTTGTCAAGGCCCGGGACCTCCCTCCAAACCCCGTCACCGGGAGCTGTGATCCCTACGTCGAAGTCAAGCTCGGCAACTACAAAGGCAAAACGCAGCGTTTCGACAAGAAAGCCAATCCCGAATGGCACCAAGTCTTTGCATTCTCCAAGGACAGGATTCAATCCTCCATTGTCGAAGTTTTTGTCAGAGACAGAGAGATGGTCGGGAGAGACGACTACCTCGGCAGAGTAGTTTTCGACATGAATGAAGTCCCGACCAGAGTCCCCCCCGACAGCCCTTTAGCCCCTCAATGGTATCGCCTCGAAGAACGCCGCGGCGGCGAGGGAAAATTGAGAGGAGAAGTAATGCTCGCAGTGTGGATGGGAACTCAGGCCGACGAAGCTTTCCCCGAAGCTTGGCATTCCGACGCCGCCACCGTCCATGGCGAAGCTGTCTTCACTGTTCGATCAAAAGTCTATGTCTCTCCCAAACTATGGTACCTCAGAGTCAACGTGATCGAAGCTCAGGACATTGTCGTTTCCGACTCGCAAAATCAAGTCTTCGTGAAAGCACAAGTCGGGAATCAAATACTCAAGACGAAGGCCTGCCCCTGTTTTTCGCCGAGCACGAATCCATTCTGGAACGAGGATTTGATCTTTGTCGCCGCCGAGCCTTTCGAGGAGCAATTAGTCCTGACGTTGGAGAACAAGGTCACGCCGTCGAAGGACGAGCTGAGCGGGAGGATCAGTTTACCGTTGAACATCTTCGAGCGGCGTTTGGATCATCGACCTGTGCATTCGCGCTGGTTCAACCTCGAGAAGTTTGGGTTCGGCGCGTTGGAAGGCGACCGGAGAAAGGAGTTAAAGTTCTCGACGAGAATTCATATCCGGGTGTGTCTCGAAGGCGGGTACCATGTTCTCGACGAGTCGACTCTTTATATTAGCGATCAACGGCCTACTGCTCGACAGCTTTGGAAGCAGCCGATCGGGATTCTTGAAGTCGGGATCTTGAGCGCGCAAGGGCTGCTCCCGATGAAGACTAACGCGTACTGCGTCGCGAAATACGGGCAGAAGTGGGTGAGGACGCGGACTATAGTCGACAGCTTGAGCCCAAAATGGAACGAGCAGTATACGTGGGAAGTTTACGATCCCTGCACCGTCGTCACTATCGGCGTTTTTCACAATGGCAATTTGGGAGGGAACCCGGCGAAGGATTCGCGAATCGGGAAAGTTAGGATTCGTCTCTCGACTTTAGAGACCGATAGGATCTACACTCACTCGTACCCGCTCCTCGTCCTGCAGCCGTCGGGAATGAAAAAGATGGGCGAGCTTCATCTCGCGTTTCGATTTACTTGCCTGTCGTTGGCGCATACGATTTATCTATACAGTCGACCTTTGCTGCCTAAAATGCATTACCTCCATCCGTTCACGGTGAGCCAATTGGACAGCCTGAGGTATCAGGCGATGAACATTGTTGCGTCAAGGCTCGGGAGAGCCGAGCCGGCGCTGAGAAAAGAAGTCGTCGAGTACATGCTGGACGTCGACTCGCACATGTGGAGCATGAGGCGAAGCAAGGCCAACTTTTTCCGAATCGTTTCCCTCTTCTCCGGGCTTATATCGATGAGTAAATGGATGTCGGAAGTCTGTCAATGGAAGAATCCGATCACCACCATTTTAGTCCACATCCTCTTCTGCATCCTGATCTGCTACCCTGAACTGATCCTCCCCACGGCGTTTCTGTACATGTTTCTGATCGGAATTTGGAATTTCAGGTCGCGGCCTAGGCACCCTCCTCATATGGACACGAAGCTTTCGTGGGCAGAAGCTGTTCATCAGGATGAAATGGACGAGGAATTCGACACTTTTCCTACATCGAAACAGCAGGACGTGGTAAGAATGAGGTACGACAGGCTGAGGAGCGTCGCCGGGAGGATACAAACAGTCGTTGGGGACATGGCGACGCAGGGAGAAAGGTTTCAATCGCTACTGAGCTGGAGGGATCCGCGGGCGACGAGCATTTTCATCGTTTTCTGCCTCTTTGCTGCTGTTGCATTGTATGTCACTCCTTTTAGGATTATTACATTGCTGGGAGGCCTCTTCTTCCTCAGACATCCCAGGTTTAGAAGCAAGATGCCGTCGGCGCCGAACAATTTCTTCCGGCGCCTCCCGGCACGCGCCGATAGCATGCTGTAGCTCTAGCTGCATATCTACTTTGCTTCTTCATCAAATTCCGATTCTTGTTCTCAAAGTGAAATGTTATCTTATGATTATTCTGGTCTGGTTTGGTATACATTGATGTTAGAGTCACAAAAAATGACGCGACAATCCGGCATGAAATAATTGAGTTTGAGTCGAACATTTTGACTCAATTATGTATACGAGTTGACACGAACCCGACACGATAATAAACAAGTCGGATTATGATTGAAACTTTCAACTCGAACCTGCCCAACAACCCTGACTATTAATTTTTAAAATAATCTAAGCTAGTTCATTGAACACATTACACTAGAGCCTACAAAAACTAACATAACACGACAATTCGACAAAAATCAATTAGATTTTAATCAAGGATTTTGACATAATTATCGGGTTAGGAATGAGTGATTTAACTCATTTAAAGTATTCAACCCGACATAAACTCGACAAAACTCGACCCATTGCCAGGTCTCATTGATGTTAATGCTGTTCGAATTTTGATCTGTTAAAAGCCAATTTGTGATGATCAAGAAGAACCAAGAGATTAGGAATAAATAATGCTCAGACTTACTGACTTGACATGAACATCTCAAGTTTGAATAAATAAACAGCAGCAATTCAAGATTATGACGATGATCCAGACAGACACAGAGACAAACTCTACAGTAACAGTACGGTGCAAGATTACCATGAAGCTAGTTTGTCTCATGGGGGAAGATGATATCTGATACCCACAAAAATAAAGAAACCCTAAAATGCACAAATTATCAAGTTTTCATCATCAAGAAGTCACCCTTAACCTTACCTTCATCACAACATGCAGTCCGTCCTCGCCGGCAGCCTCCGGAAGAAATTAAGCGGCACGGAAGGAAGCTTGTATCTAAACCTCGGATGCCTCAAAACGTAGAACCCCGCGAGAAGCGCCACCACTTGGAATGGCGTCACATAGAGCACGATCGCGGCAATCAGACAGAAAATAACAAACAGCGCCGTCGCTCGAGGGTCGCGCCAGCTCAGCAACGATTGTAACCTCTCCCCTTGGGTCGCCAAGTCACCGACCACTGTCTGAATCCTCCCTGCAATGCTCCGAAGACGATCATACCTCATTCTTACAATATCCGCGGGGCGAGAAGTCGGAAATGTGTCAAACTCCTCGTCAAGTTCGTCGCCATGTGCAGTATCGGCGCAAGACAAACGAGTATCCATGTGGGGTGGGTGCCGCGGCCTCCATCGATAGTACCATACGCCGATCAAGAACAGGTAGAGGAAAACGGTAGGCAGAATCAGCTCGGGATACATCACCAAGATCAAGAACAGTATATGAATGAGAACGGTCGTGATCGGATTCTTCCAGTTGCAAATCTGATCGAACCATTTCCCGACGGCAATTAAACCGCTCAAAACCCCCATGATTCGGAAAAAATTCGCCTTGCTCCGCCTCATGCTCCACATGTGCGAACCAACGTCGAGCATGTACTCGACGACCTCCTTCCGCAGCGGCGGCTCGGCTCGACCGAGCCTAATCGAGACAATCTGAGTCGCCTGATGTCGCAAATTGTCGAGCTGACCGACGGTTAGCGGATGGATATAGTGCATTTTCGGCAACAGGGGTTGCGAGTACATATGCATCATATTAACCAACGACGAGCAAGTAAACCGTACGGCTAAATGAATCTCGCCCATTTTCTTAACCCCGGAGGGATGCAAAACCAGAAGCGGATACGAATGCGTGTAGACGCGATCCGTTTCGAGAGTCGAAAGTCGAATTCTCACCTTCCCGATTCTCGCATCCCTTCCCGACTTATCTCCTTGTAAGTGACAGTTGTCGAACACGCCTATCGTCACCACCGTGCATGGATCGAATACTTCCCAAGTATACTGCTCGTTCCATCTCGGCGTAAAGCTATCGATTATCGTCCTCGTCCTGACCCATTTCTGCCCGTATTTTGCGACGCAGTATGCGTCGGTCGTTACTCGACCATCCTTTGTTTTCATCGGAGACAACCCGTGAGCGTTCAAGATCCCCAACTCGAGAACGCCGATGCTCGACTTCCACAATTGCTTCGCCGTAGGCCTGAGATCGCTGCTGTAGTGCGTCGACTCGTCGAGTACATGATACCCGCCTTCCAAACAAATCCGCATATGAATCTTGCTTGCGAATTTCACTTCCTTCTTCTTCTCCCCTTCGACGAGGACATGCTTCTCGAGATTATACCACCGAGTGTTGACGGGTTTGTGATCCAATCTCCTGTCGACGTACTGCAACGGGATCGCGCACCTGCCGAGAACCTCGTCTTTGTTTGGAGCGACACGATCTTCGACGCTTAGTATTAACGGCTCCTCAAACGGCTCCGCCGCAACAAACATCAAATCCTCGTTCCAAAGAGGGTTTATCGTTTTGTTCATCGACACTCTCGTTCTCAACGCTTGATTCCCGAGAATGGCCTTCACGAAAACTTCCGGAAACCTGCTTCGATCGCTCGGCTGCAAATCCTGAGCTTCGATAACATTCACCCTCAGATACCAAAGCTTCGGCGACAAATAGACCTTCGACCTGATATTCGCAAGCCCGTCGGCGCCGCTGACGGCAGCAGCGTCGGAATGCCAGGCCTCGGGAAACGCCTCATCGGCTTGAGTACCCCACCAAACAGCCAACATTAACTCTCCCTTCGCCTTCTCATTCTTTCGATCGTCGAGTCTGTACCACTGCGGAGCCAGAGGACTATCCGGGGGAACCCTTTTCGGAATCTCGTTCAAGTCAAACAGAACTCGACCGATGAAATCATCCTTTACGAAATCCTTATCTTTCACGGTGGCCTCAAGAACCGACGCCTGAATTCGATCCTTCGAAAAGGCAAACACCTGGTTCCACTCCGGGTTCGACTTCTTCTCGAAATGACGAGTCGTGCCCTTGTAGTTTCCGAGGCGAACCTCGACATACGGATCACAGCTTCCGGTGACGTCCTTTCCGGGTAAATCTTTCGCCTTCACTACCCGGACGTAAAGGTATTGCATTTGCTCGACGAGATCATAGGTGCTTGTGAGCTTATCTCCGGTAATCTTCCCGCCACCGAGGTGGGGTTTGGTTTCTTTCAACGAAAAATCTTCCTGCAGTGGCCTCTGCATCTTGTATCCTTTCTACACACCTGAACACAAAATTATGTTACAAATAATGATCAGAGATATTGAGGTTTGCAAATTGCAATCATTCAACAATAAACAATGCCAAGAACTTCGAAATAACACAGCCAAGATTCAAAGATTTTCCATTTTTATGCAGGCCTAAAACCTAAACATGAGAAACTCCAGATCTAAGAGCTGAAAAGTGAAAACCCCTCAAACAAAAAGCAAGAAACATTAAAGATCATCGAAAAATATTTCCAATATATCAATTTACAGACAGCCAACAAAAATTCGTAGTCTTCACAGCTAAACTCATACCTAAGGCAACAGAAAAGACAAGCAAATATTTAAATACTGAATCACGTCCATGTCCATATAAAAAAATTCAAACAGATCTAAGAGCTCAAATATATATATATATATACACACTTCTAAAGGTCACTCTCTTAACCGCTTAAAATGATCGAACAGCAAGAAAGATCGAAGGAGCTATCAAATAGCCATACCGACAAAACCAGATGTGATTAGTAAAAAATAATAAAGAAAGAGCCTTACTACAGAAGAAACCTGGCAATCCCCAAAATATTAACTCAATCCTTCAGATCTGGGAACATAAAAACTGTGAAAAAACACATCAGTTCATATCCCCAAGTAAACAGTTAGCCGATGAGAGAAAGAACACAACAACCTATTTAACAACAAAAACAAACGTAAATATCCGAAATACGACATTGATGAACATGCTGCATTATATATAAAACTCATAAAAACATTTCTTCTTCTTGAGAAAAACAATCTACCCGAACAATGCGCTTGGAGACCAATCCTCAGATTTTTATGTCAATTTTCTTTTTTTTAATTTCACAGTCAAATAAGTAAAGAGCTTTAAATAAAGATACGAATAAAGGTGGGAAAAGAGAAGGCACATATGAATATACCTTGAAGGTTCACGATAAGGTTCTTCAGCAGAGGAGAAAAAGGAAAAGACGGTGAGTAAAAAGGATTCAAGGGTTTTGGAGCTTGTGGCCTTTTTTTTTTTTTTCTGATTAATGAAAAAGAAAAAGCAAGAACACGAACACAGACCTGAGAGAGGCCTCCCCTCTTGTATTCCTTTTTCTTCTTTGGAGAGAGATCTAGACGGAGACGGAGACGGAGAGGAACAAATAAAGGAAAAGCAAAAGGTGGGGGGTGGGGTGGGGAAAACGGTGGGGGACACTCAGAGGGCTCTGTCTGATGAATTTGCTTTTAAAATGCACCAAGCCCTGCCCAACTGCGTATGTTCTTTCTCTCTCTCTCTATCTCTATCTCTATCTCTGTCCTGACCTGGCTGGTTAATTTCATTTTGCCCCTCTGAGTCTTTGGGAATTCCAATTTCACCCCTCTTTTAAGTAAGTAAAAGGCACATGAGATTTAAATATAGCTTGATTTCCCCTCCACATTCTTTCATGCGTGTCCATTTTAACTTCTTATAATTTACCCCGTCCTCTATCCCTTATTTAATGGTTTGCTTTTTTTTATACTAAAGTTTTAAAAATATTAATATTATATTTAAATATAGTACGAATAATAAAGTAAAAAAAATAAAAATAATTTTATTAGTATTGTGTGATATAAAAGTATAAAATTTGTATAATATATTATAAATTGTAAGAATATTTTTAATGTTAGTAAAAAATACAATTACTAAAAAAAATAAATACATTGTTACGAGACACACTAAGATAAAAATAGATAGATTGTTACATCTTCAACCCAGCGCCACTAATGGCCCTGAGTTGGTTGATTTGGCGTCGGTTGTCTCCAACCGTTGCCAAATCCTGTGCCATTTTGGCGTTGCAGTGTTTGCTTTATATATTTTAAAAAAAAAAAAAAATTCATTTTTAAATTTTAAATTTTAACTTTTAAATTTATTTTTTATTTTTCTAAATTTTTAAAAATTTGTTTAAAATAATAGGAAAATTTGAATATTTAAATAATAATAGTAAAAATTGGAGTTATGATTGGAGTAAAATTACTATAACCGCATATTTAAAGTTAAAAGTGGATAAATGTAATTGATGGGTTAAATATGGCCTAAGTGACAGAAAGAAAAAGTATATTGTAATCTATCATGTATTTTTTTTTCATAGAAACTGTTTATTTTTGTCTATTTTATATATTTTATTTTTAAAAAAAAAAATATAATTATATACTTTAATTATATTTTAAATTTTATAATTTATAATTTTTTAATTTTAAATAAATTATTTAGTTATTTTTATCTTTTTATTAATATATTTTTAAATTATTTATTAATTATATTTTATCTAAATTGCTCTGTCCGTAGGAATGTAGATATTTTTTTTTATGGACGGAGTAAACATTAAACAATATTTCCATTTTTGTAAAAAGAAGGCACAGAAAGAGTCCTTACGTTTGTAAATTGATAATAGTTGGGAGGGGTGAAGTGCAAATAATGTTTGTTCGAATGAATACACATTAATTACAAATATTTGTATGTATGTATTGTAATGCAGCTGTCTTTGTGTGTCGGAACCCGACGTCACGCGTGCCACGACTATGGTCGGGTCTCGCACGTGCCGCTCCCGTGTATTTCGCAGTATTATAATTATTTTATTTTAATTACTTAGGTTTGTTAATCTACAAATCCATATATGTCTAACATTATAAGAATAAATAAATAAATAAATAAAAAGAGAGTCCATATACGATACGTGTACGTCCTAATTCTCAGTATTACTTAGCCAAAAGTAATTGCATGACATCGATTGATCATGCCATCTTCAACTCATTAATTTTATTTATCCAGATTTATGTTCAAATAATTGTTATAATAATTTTACTTTAATCATAATTCAATTTTTTACTATTATTTTTCAAATATTCAATTTTTTCTATTATTTTAAACAACTTTTAATTTTTATAATTTTAAATAAAATTTTAAAAAAATTAAATTAAATTTAAAAGTAAAATTTATAATTTAAATTTTTTTTTAAAAAAAAAAACAAACAAACACATCATAAATGGCATTTGCTACAGTGCAACACCAAAAATAGTGTTGCAATTGGCGCCCGATTGGAGACCGTTAGCGGCATAAATAGGATTGCAACGTCAAAATTGACGTTGCATTGGAGATGCACTTAGTGGCTCCAAATTTACGTACATAATATATATGTTTGATATAATATTTTATAAAAATATGTATTTAAATTTTTATAATAAATTAAAAAATAATACTCTCTTTGTTTCAAAAGTATAGTCTTGTTGCGTTGAACACGATATTTAAAGAATATTGATATTACATTGATAGTAGGTAAAAAGTAAGGATAATTAGTATAAAAAGCAGTGATAATTGTGTAATAATAATGAAAAAGTATGGATAGTTTTACAGTGATATGATTATTTATGGATACGAAACTATTATTTTGAAACGGACAAAAATGGTAAACAATACTATTGTAATAGGACGGATGGAATATTTTATTAGTTATTAAAAATATTAAGATTATTTTAACATTTTTATTTTTTTATATTATATATATAATAATATATTTGTAATTTATGTAAAAATTAACTGTATTTTGATATTAATATATAATTATTTTTTATTATAATAAGAATAAAATACTAAGTGGCCCATAGAAAAATAATAAAAATAATAGTATTTTTTTAAATTTCGTAAGAACTCGAAGGAAAAAAAAAATTGATAAAAAATAATAAATGTGTTAGATATATTAATATTTTTTATTGAAACAAATGAAATATATATTTAATTTGATATTTTTAAAATTATAGAAAGAATTAATATGTGTGATATATTAATATTTAAAAAAAATACTCCATTCGTCTCAGATATCTTGTCCATGTTGCCGTTCTGTCCGTCCCACATACTATGTCATTTTTCTTTTTTTTAAAAATGATTACACACTTTAATTTTATTTTAATTTTTTTTTAATTTTAATTAAACTAATTAGTTATCTTAATCTTAATTTATAATTATTTATATTATATAATAATTATTTTCACTAATACATTCTTAATTAACTACTATTTACACCCTTTTTAAAATACCGTAGACAGGTATCTAGGACGGAGGGAGTAATAATTTTTTTGTTAAAAGAACACACTCTTAGTTTTACAAATTTTCATTCAGAAAAGAAACTTTGGGGGTTTTAAAATTTTGAAAAATATTAAGAATAATAAAAATTTAATATTTGATATGATGTTTTTGTAAAAAATATATATATTTAATTTTGTTATTTATTATTATTATTATTGAAATAATATCGAACATCCAAAATTGGTGTCTAAACAAGGCGCAACTTTTGAAGTGTTATAGGAATAAATAAAAATTTGCTTACATAAATAAATTTAGATGATTGGAAGGAAAAAAATGATTAATTAAGAAAAAGAAAATTTCAATAAAATGAGAATATGCGGAGACAAATTAAAAAAAAAAAAAAAAAGTAAATTATCCAATTGACCAAATTATCAAATCCAACACATTTTCTTAGCTATCACGTCCATCAAAACTACGAGCTCCAAAATCAAACCTATGAACATAAAAACAAAAACAAACAAAAAAAACAGTATATTGTGTTTACTTGTACAATTTTAATTTTAATTTTACTATTCCAATATAATTTACTCCCAAAAACATCAAATCAAATTTTTATTTTTTATTTATTATATTACATTAAAATTTAATTTTACATTAAAAACATCACATATATCAAGTCAAATAACTATTTCAATTCAAAATTTTACCATTCACCGAATGAGGTGAGGCGATCCGGCACGCCACCCGAGCCGTAAGTTGTAATGCTCCGTGGTGCGTCAGCCCGATGCCCGGAGAGGCATCAAACTCGCTGCACGGCGCATGTCGTCCCCCCGGCTCGGGCGCCATCGTGACATGTTGTGGTCTCTGTCTGGGAATCAATCAAATCAAATCAAATCAAACCAAACAAATATGCACATGTACAGAGAGAATGGGATATGAGTTTTCAAAGACCTATCTATGCAAATGCCAATGCCAATGCAATCCAAATCCCTATAAATTAGATAAAAGCACCCAACAAGTAAAGTAGTCAGCTGCAATATCATCATCATCTATATACAGTCTCAGTCAGTCATAACACAATTATTTCTTCCAAACTAAACAAACCAACCGCAAAACCAAGTCAGCAATTAATCAATACAATTCAATTCATTTCTTGATTCTACATAATCCATTAGTCCATCTGGTTCTGGTGACAGTTACCTTCACCATCATCCTCATCCTCATCCTCATCATCAATTGGTGGTGCCCAAGAATCGCCAGAATTAGGCCATAACAGCTTTAACTATACCTAAAAACCGCCAGCCAGTAACAGCATTCACATATCTCTATAATATATATATATATATGGACTAGAGAGGATGAGGGCATCCTGAATATTCTCTCATCTTTTTGCAGCCTGCAGCCATTTCTTCCGCCAGCCATGTCCACTACACGGGGCCAAAAAAACACCATTAGAACAGGCATCAGAGAGAAGCCAAATATCGTTAACAATAACAATGCCAGTAATGATGTTTAGGCAGCCTACCTTACCTACTGCTGACATTGAAGGTCTATTGGTTGGGCATGTAGTAAGGGTATCCTCCACGACCCGAATGGGGTGGGGTAGATTCTTTCTTACCGCCACCATACTGCGGATAAGAATACTGTCCCAGTGTGGAGTATGAGGCAGGTGCAGTTGGTGAACTTGCATAGGAGGCCGTGGGATATGCTCCCATCGCCTGGGGATAAGGATAACTAATAGGGGCACCGCCTCCTGTCTGATGATACCCAGCTGTAAGATGTAATGGCATTGGAACCATACCAGCTGCGATCTGTGATTGGGTAACTTTTCCTTTGTAGTTATCAGCAAGCTTCACGGTGACATTTCTTCCCTGCAAAATTATACGGTGTTTGTTAAAGCAAAACAAAGTATGCACACAGAGTTCATTATTTAATATTCACTCACTCCAAGCATCTTTTGTGTGTCATCAATAGCTTTCTTTGCTGCTTCTACTGTCTTGTAGGTAACAAAGCCAAAGCCACTTCAGAGCAAGCAAGCTCGTCAGCTCCAAAAGAGAAAAAAAGAGAATTTATATACATAAAAAATGAAAATGCATAAAATATTTACCGAGATCTGTTTGTGTCCTTGTCATAGGCAACAGAACCCTCTTCAATCTCTCCGTGCCTTGAAAAGAAAGCGAGCAACATCTCACTAGTTGTATCAGGTGACAAACCTCCAATGTATAGCTTCCTCTGGGCTTGATCAGGTGTAATGCTGAAGCTACTTAAACCTTCACTTGCAAGGTTACAAACAGCCATTCGACCCTGAAAAAACATATGAGAACTCAACGTGAGGGATAAAAAGAAGGCTGCCAGGTGGGGGTGGATTTGGCTGGTTACAAATGACCTATTAATTATACTCACTTCAATCATTTTGCTGGGTGCTTTTAGAGCTCTTTGAGCTGACTCCATATCTTTATATGTAACAAAACCATAACCTCGCGACTTTCCTGTTACTTTGTCGTAGATTACAGCACCTTCTTCTATTTCACCATGCTCTAGAAATGCCTACAATTAATCAACAACCAAAAATAAGTCATAAGGTTCTCTATCATACAATCTACCAAGGACAACACGACACAATGCCTATTAAAGAAGTCAAAGGACAAATTCAGACACCAATAGAAACATCAAAAATTGCAAGCACCAATAAACAAAAAATGCAGTACATGCAACTATTCACTCACAGCACACAAAGCTTCTGAAGTAGTATTCCATGCTAAACCACGAACAAAAAGCTTGCGAAGGGCAGGATCAGCACTTGCAATACTTTTAATTTCTTCAGCAATAGAAGGATATTGGGATCCTCTTCACACCAGAACATGCAAACAAGCACACACATACAATGTCAATCCACTCAGCACCCGGATGGAAGAGCAAAAACATTCCAATGCACAACAAGCATCCAAATGACACATCACACACACAATTCTTCATTCATATGAATGCACATAAGGGGGGGCGAATGCATGTGGAATGCCATCAATGACATGGCGCATTGTGTGTCAATCCCAAACAGGAAGCTTCCAAATCAATAAACACCACTCAACCCTGAATAATATAAATGAATAAATGTTCATGTCACATTTAAAACAACTACACCAATTCGAGCACCCCCAACTCACCATCCACTAACAACATTCGCTTTGAATCCACGAATCTGAATTTTTCCCAGAACAGATAGAGACGCAAGAAATCTATTCAATTTCTATAAGAATCCCTAAGGAGATCCTATCACAACTCTGCCTGACTTCATATAGAGCCAAAATTAAGGCATGCACGTCCAAATTTCACATAAAATCCAAACATGCAACACACACACAAACTACACGGCTGGCCCTTAATCACCCATTTTTCAAATCAACCACAGTACTATTGATGATCATAACTAATCACAGGTCGGGATAGAAACAATTGTCCATGCACGGATAATAATCAATAAAATACCAATGGCTACAAACATAGGGTAATCTTATTCCAAACTACAAGATGAAATCTACATTTTAGCTCTAGTGACAACAATTCTCGCATAAATATAAGCTTATGTTTACGAAGTTCAAACTCTATATAAACAAAGAACATTTGGGCAGATAAAGAATTTCTTAAACAAGTTAAAATTGACTGGAAAAGCAAAAGTTACAGAATCATATAAGTTTTCAATTTTTACACAAATCAACACTTCAGAAATTTCCAACTTCACAAATCCAAGAATGAACTAGCGATAGCTGTAGATACCTCCAGGCACCAATTTTTGCCTAGAGAAAAAGAAAAATCACGAAACGAGAAACAAAAATATATAAAATGCAGGTTCTTGAAATAAAGCAGGCACCCGAAAATGGCTATATAAACATGGTAAAAGGGTTGAGAATTACACTCTAGCAAGAAGATCGACGAGTTGAGGCTTGGCAAGCGGGTCAAGAAGCGTACGCAATTCTTCGACGGATGAAAGTGGCGTGACGTCAGTCAAGTTGGACAGCAACTGGCCGTTCCCAATTTCATCCAGCTTCCTCTTCTTCATGTCCTCCATTATATTCTTTTAAGCCCTCTTCCAATGGTCCTCCTTTCAATTGATTTCAACCCTTTCGCCGCCTCTAGAGTCAATGGTGGCGCGCGAAACTTAGAAACCCTCACACAGTCATAGGAAATATCTGTAATTCGTATTGATGGCTGCTGCTGCTGCTGCTGCTGCGGAAGAGAACGCTAATTCCCCTACCCCTACCAATGGCTGTAATTATTTATACAAAATAATACTAGTAATTAGCTAATGTCGCATTTGCGTTTGTTAAAAGCGCTACTCTTTGTCGGATGGTATGAGCGTATC
This sequence comes from Andrographis paniculata, assembly GCF_009805555.1. Lineage (NCBI taxonomy): Eukaryota > Viridiplantae > Streptophyta > Magnoliopsida > Lamiales > Acanthaceae > Andrographis > Andrographis paniculata. Next base: position 1,526,298 of record NW_026137605.1, read on the forward strand.
GTATGCTTATAATATTGGGCCTCAATCTTTTGGGCCGTAGGTGTATTATTATTTATTGCCCATTCGTCAGGCAAAAAGTTGAATAATTGCACCATAAATCACATTATAGATAGGTATGCTGTATTCTTATTTTAATTAATTTAAATATATTCAATACTAATGACTTATTCTTCGAATTTTATTTTTTTTTAAAAAAAAATAATAAATATAATATTATTTACTCAACATAATTTTCAATAAAAATAAATAATATTTTTTTATAAAATATCATTCGAATCAAAATTTCATTTCAAATAAATTTTAAATTGCAATCAAACAAATTCCTAGTGTTCTTTTTTTTCCCTTATTTTAATTATACCTTTCGACAGTAAATATGAGATAACAATGGTTCCAAATAAGCCCCAAAATCTGACCCAAACCCAATTCATATATTTGGGGGATGAGTTTAATTATTTGGATATCGAGTTGAATATTATATATTTTAATTGGGTTCGGACCGGATCTATATATAGAAAAAAATGTTTTCTAGCAATATATTTATATTATTTTAAATTTTGATATACAAAACGTCCGACAATCAAATCCTACCCGGTATAACTATGAAATTGTGCGTCCAGACCTATTGTGATATTTAGTTATTTACAAAAATACCCCAATTACTTGTATGTTTAATCTATAAAAATATTAAAAAAAAAATTAGTTTATTATTTCATTCATTTTTAATGTTACAATGAATTAATATAATATTACATTCCTTAAAAACTATGTTTGAACCTAAATAAACATATATTTTGTGGATGAAGTATTAATCTATATAGTATTGAGTGACCATAAATATCTTATAAACCTATTGTATTTTAATGAGTGGAATTTATAACTCATTTAAATAAATTGGGTTGATTTTGTATTAAACAATTTTTACCACATTTAAAAATTTAACCAGAGACGAAGCTCTAGTGAATTTACAGCTAGAAGGTCTAGATTCAAAACGTTGTAGGCTATTGCACTTAAAGGCTGCCAAAATAAATTTCTTATAACTTAATTTTTATTTTTTTTTAAGAAAAGGAATAATCTTATTCTTGGGAGAGAGATCCATAGTTGTTTAAGCTATCTTAAACATGAATGATAATCTCATCAGGACAATGTCTTTTGTTGCTGTTGCTGTTGCTGATCAAACATCTTTTTCAGCTGCTTCCCTTGTTCTTCAATCCTCAGCTGCAAGTTTCTTTGAATCTGAAAATGGAACAAACAAACAAACCAATATTCATAATACTAATAGTAGTGGCTCTAAGGAGGAAAATAAAATGTCCCGTTGCTACCTCTAGTTGCTCGTGAAGACGCCTTTGGACGTCTATTTGCAGCAGCAGTGCCTCCTTCAGTTGCACGCCTCTGCAACAAAATTCTCATCTCTTCATGATCATGATCATAATCATAATCATGCAGTCTCTATCCTAATGGAATAGCAGTAACTTACTTACGTTTCAATATCGATTTGTGTTGCACTCGCTGTTCCGGTCTTCTTATCCGATTTCCCTGCAGTAGCAGAAGAGGGAAAGTCAGTAGATCAGATGCAATTGCTAGGAGGACTAAAAAGTTTGGAGAAATTAAAGAATTATGCACAAAGTAGGATAGATCTACCTTCCACTGATTCTGGTAAGTTCTTCACATTTCGATATTTCTACACAACACATAAAGATAGAAAAACATTGCACAAACAGCAAACCAAAATCAACAAGGATGGAGTGAGGTCTGAAATCTGAAATCTGAGAATATCAGACCTGCAAGTGGCTTTTGACATGTAGAATAGTGAGTCCTTCTGTTTCCATAAGATTTAGGATTGCCTTTGGTGTTGCTCCTATGTTATGTTAAATTAAAAATTGGAGATTGTCTTGTGTTCATCAAATGGAATGGAATGGAAAAGAAAGGCAGGGTTGGTTATGTATCGAATTACTTACTGTCAGGGCCACCGAGTCGATTCACACACTCCACAAATCGATCATGAAGATCTGGTGTCCATCTGATCCTGGTCTTGCTTGATGAGCTGGATCCAGGGGAAACCGGTGGTCTTGCAAACTGCTTTATATTGGAAAGATGCGACGAGAATAAACTTTGCGCCGCCACCTGTGTCTGTGTTAATGCAGTTGAAAATGATGAGGAGATCATCAGTGGAATGGAAAGCAGAAAAGATTCCAAGAACTTACCTGAAGGTCCTGATCTGAATTGGATGGAAGAGAAGGAGATGGGGTTCCGCCATTAATGGAACAATCAAGATCTCCAAGAAGCCTGTTTCTCAGGTGTTGCAGCTGTTCACTCTCCAAGAGACTGATTTGGTTCCTGCAGTTTGATGGCAAACCATCATCGAACCGGTTGCCTGGTTCAGAAGTTCCAAGGAATACACGACCACCGGATTGGCAACTTTGATTGGAATTCTTGAATTGATGATGATGATGATGATCACTGGAGCAGCAAGTGGATTTGATAACCTGTGCACCATGCTGCTGCGGCAACCCCATGTAGAATTCAGTTGCAAAGAAGGCAGAAGCCGGCGAACCTTCGCCTGAGCCAATTCGACTGATCATGGCAGATGGAGAATCATTATTAGGCCATAGATTGCTGCTGCTCTGCTGCTGTGAGCCATTCTCCAGCACTGCACCTGATTGGCTCCATACCTGTGCAAATTGCTGATGGCTGCCATAGCTTTGGGGGAAGGAATCCGGAAAATCGCAGGCGAAATCACTCCCAAATCCATAATGATTGTGATGATGATAAAGATGATGATGTATCCCTGTCATTTGTTAGTAATAACAAACCAATCCAACCAGAAGCAGCAGCAGCAGCAACACACAAAACTAATCGAATCAAATCGAATCGAATTTGAATCTAATCTAATGTCTTGATTCCCAGTATCACCAATTCTTGTCTGAAAACAGATTCAGCACAGCAAACTAATAAAATGCTTCTCATCAAGTTTCATAGAGGACTTTCGTCGAACAGGTGGCGGGTGAACCAAAGAATGGATAGTATGATTAACGAACGTAGCCTTGTAATCCAAGGATGCTTGATGAACATGTCAACGTACAGCTCAGCTCATGAAGCTTCTTAATAACAATAAAAAAAAACATAATCACCAATCCCCCTAAACAGGATAAGATTAGAAATAGGAATGAACAACAGGCATTGACAAAACCAAAGCTTAGTAAACAATTCATGCAATGTATGTATATATCTCAATTTTGTCATTTCCTTCCAAGAAGATATGCAACGCCGTGATTCCTTCCTTAGTATTTCTGGGTTTTGATTTTCTATTTCACATAGCAATAATTGAATAAAAAATATCATTATTCTTTGACAACTTCAAAAAAGCAAAGAACCTCAGAAAGCTAAAGCTAAGGAACAAATAAATATACATATATAAATTAAATGTGTGTGATGAATCCACTCTGCATTAGATTGCTGTCGTTTCATGAGTGGTCGTTGCTATTGTAATAAACAATTAAATAAGCAAACAAACAAATATAATGATTATAAATTACGCACCAGAATTTAGGTAAAGTATAATTAATAAATAATTAAGAAATGTATTAGTAAAAATAAGTAAATAGTTTAATTAAAATTAAAAAATTATAAAATTTAAAATGCTATTAAAGTGCATATTTCCAAAAATAAAAATGACAAGTTATGTGAATGAAAGAAAATAGAAAATAAGGACAAATTTTATGGGACAGATGAGAGCATAACGAAGAGTTCTTGGCTTCTTGCAACTTTTAGTAAGTTGTCTTTGGCGATGTGCCGTCAGAAGCAAATGGAGAGTAGTCAAGAAACGACAATAAATGAACCCAAAGTAATTAATCTTCCAATGACATGGAACAATATAATACTCCCTCCTCCTAACGCTCATCTGGGCTTTTTTTTTTTTTTTAATTTAAAAATAATATTTCTTTCGTTCCATTTCTCATGTTTATATTTTATTTTGGTTAGTCTCACTTATTTGTTTTAGAAAAGAATTATACATTTTAATTTATCTTAAAAAATTTAATTTATAATTTTTAAATTTTAATTATACTAATCAATTATCTTAATTTTAATATATAATTATATGATAATTATTTTTGTTAATTATACTCCTCCTAAATTCTCGTATTTACAGTGAATCGAACAAAATATCCGGGAAGGAGGTAGTTATATTTTATTAATAAGTAGAAATATATAAAATTAATATTTTATAATTAATAAAAATATGTAAAACTTTTGATTTTTTTTGTTTATCGATTTAATGGTATATTTGTAATTTAAGTAAAAATTAAGAATATTTTGATATTAACATATGATTACTTTTACTAAAATATGAAAGCAATATTTTGAAGCGAGACTAACAAAAATAATATTGCATCTGTCCCACATACCGTATCTGCTACACTATAGACACGGATAGTTAAGAATGTATTAGTGAAAATAATTATCCTATAATATAAATAATTATAAATTAAGATTAAGATAACTAATTAGTTTAATTAAAATTAAAAAAAAAAATTAAAAAATTTTAAATGAGATTAAAGTGTGTAATCATTTTTTTAAAAAAAAATAAAGTGACATGGCATGTGGGACGGATAAAAACGGCAACATGGATATAGTATGTGAGATGAAGGGAGTAATAAATATACTTTGAATTGAGAGGAAAAAAATAATCAATTACTCTGTACTAACTATACGCCACAATATCCGAAAACGAAGACTAAAAAATAATAGTAATTTAATTTCAATTTAAATGTGAAAATATGTAAAAAAAAAAAAAAAAAAAAAAAAAAAAAAAAAGATGATATTATAGAAAATTTATTAAGTGTTAATAATATAATAGGATAAGTGGAAAAGATAATGACAAATTGAAATGTATAAAATTATTTATTATTAATAAATTATATTTAAATTTAACGGATAATAAATATATATATATATATACGGGAGGCGAGTATTAAGGTAGAAAGAAAATTTTCACAAGCTATAAACATACTTTAGTACTTATAATATACTTCATTCGTCCCACATGATTTCTCCGTTCTTTCTATTTCGGTATGTCTTACATAATTTGTCATTTTTTTAATATTAATATAATCTATTTTAATCACATTTCTTAATTATTTATTAATTACATAATATGAACAATTATTCTTTATACGTAGCTCTATCAAAAAATATTCACATTTCAATATCTTGTACATCAGCGTACCAAAATCTGAAATTGACCATAGAATAAGTTTTGGTATTATTTACATAAATTATTTGAAGACTCTACGGCACGAAACCGAAACGTGTATTATTGATAGATAGATTCAAGACATGATGTATGAAATTAAGAATGAATGAGCTTGTGGTACAGGAGTTGGACTTGTGACCGTGAGGTCATGAGTTCATACCTCCAACGCCTCACGTCACTTGTTATATATGATTTACCTAGTGTGACTTTCCAAAGCGGCTGTGATAATTTTATTTTTTTTTTTAAAAAAAGAGTGAAACAGAGAGATGGATAGCCATCAACCAAAGCCAGCTAAATAGTGTGACCCTTAGAATACTCAAAAGACATATAATTTGATTAGCTAAGGTTATTATAATTAATAATTTGTCAATGAAATTGAAAAGGATATATTGTTGTCCGTACAAGGTTTCTTAATTTATATACTAGTACATATTAATAATACTAATATTATTGTGTGTTGTATTTTGACATGTACTCGATGACAAATCTTAATTTGCTCCAAATTCATTTTTTCAACATAATTTATTAATTCATACAAGTGTAACAAACCAACTTATGATTCGATCTAATGAATAATATATATATATATGAAAATAAGTGTCTCCTTTTATTTGATTTGAAAATTTTTAGTTTAAATTTGATATTAAAATAATATTTTTATAATAAAAAAATATTTTTTTATAAAAAAAAACATAATTTAAATAATAAAATTTGAGAATTTAATGAAAATAATAAATAATAATAATAATAATAATAAAAAAAAAAAACACCCGTACATAGTTTTTTATATATTTCACCATAGATTAGTAAGTAAATGAAAAGGTTCAATCAATAAATACTATCATTTTAGTTCTGTAACTAGGGCGTCTCAGATTTTTTTTAGGTCCCGAGCAAAAATAAGTTATAGGCCCTACAAATACATAATTAAAATATATTTTTAATAATATTACTTATTAGCATTGATTGGACAAGAGGTTGAACGTGACCGGACAATGTCAATTTGAGAAAAAAAGATGAAATACGGTATGTCTGAAAATTTTAAGAGTAAGAAGGATTGAATTAGGGTGAAAGATATAAGAGAAAATGTGAGGCAGGTTTGATCGAGTTGCAGGGGCAATGCGATAGAATGTAAGCTAAAGAAGACGATTTGAAAGAAATAAAAATATATATATAGAATTAGAAATCAAAATTTAATTTTAAAATTAAATAGGATAATTACAAAGAAAAAAAAAATTAAAATTTAATAATAATAATAATAGATAATATTTAAAATAAAGATTTTCTATTAATTAGGGCCTTGAACAAATTGCTCACCTTTTATGAGCCGCCCCTATCTATAGGTGATATTAATACTTAAGGTATTATTAATGTTAAAAAAATATTTTCTTTTATTATTATCTAATTTAATACAATTAATAATTTTATAAATTAATTAATTAAAATAAATATTAAATTATTTTATCGTACAAGTATATATAATATTTCTTCAGTTTCACCTACTATATTCACTCATTTCTATTCGCCTCATATTTTATGTCTTTTTTTTTTATTATTATTATGATTACACACCTTAATCTCATTTTAAAATTTCTATTTTTTTTATTTTAATTAAACTAATTAATTATATTAATCTTAATCTAAAATTATTTATATTATAAGATAATTATTTTTATTAATATATTCTTAATTATCTATTTATTATACTTATCTTAAATTTTCGTATCCACAATAACCCGGATACGCTAGGTGGGACGGAGGGAGTTCTATGTCTTATAATAACCTTATGAATAAACTGATTTTTGAGTCCATTAATTGGATACATTTTATCATTTTAATTTCGTAATTGCATGATGTCGCAAATTAATCCCGTAAGTAAAAATTTTTCGTATTGTTAGTCCTCTGGCGCCGGATATACCTACATAGCACTCGTGTGGCTCGCTGGAGAACAAGTATTCACTATGTCAGCAATATTTGACGGATATGTGGATTTTTTAAAAATATATTTATTTATTTTGTCTTTTTGTAGAAATTATTTTTTTTAGAAAAAATGAAAATTTAAAATTTTTTATAAAAATAAAAATTCACAAGGCCCCAAGTGTCGTTGACTTAACGGACACGTGTCCTCCGGCGAGCCTAATGGATGTAGGAATCTCAGACACCAAATGTTTAAAATTGCAAAAAAAAAAAAAATAATAATTATTTACGAGTAGTTTGAGACATGATAAAAAATTCAATTTACCTTAGTCTTATAACACAAAATAAACACATCCTTTCATTCCCAAAATTATACATGATGATCATATTTTTTCCAGTATTTTCTTTAATGTTGCTTATAACTCATTTTCTCCATTCTTTTTCTTCGAAGTATATGCACACAACTATTATTTTGCTTACAATAATTTTTGCTCCGTCCCGCGAAATTAATTTTATTTTTTTGTATTGTTTTAAAAACTAACATATATAAGTACACTTCAATATAAATTATATTTTCTTCGTCCCGCGAAATTAATCGCGTTTCTTTTTTGCGCAGAGTTTAAGAAAAATTAATTTATACAGTTAATTAGTGTGATTAGTTAATGTAATATATATAATAAAATGATATTATAACTATTTTTATTTGATGAAATATTGAAATAAAAGTTGAAATTTTATTTTATTTCAATTTAATGTTTTATTTATTGAAATTGTTTTATTTCAAGAAAGTATTATTATATTGATTGTAAATTATGCAATTAGAGAAAAAAAATTAACAGAAGTAGTAAAATTTTTAATATAAACAAAACATCAAATTTTTCGAATTTGATTGTTGGTAGGGATAGTTCGATATTATATACTAAAATTTTTAGTATGTTTTTTTTTTATCGTAATGAGATATTGTACCAATAATTTGATATACCGAATTTATAGATGAAAAAATACTGAATTAAAGAAATATCACAAAATGTACTAAAAACTACCGAAAATGCCAAATTTTTCAGTATATCAATTTTTTTTTCTTTTATGGTATCAATATTTTTTTTAATATACCAAAAAATCGTTGTGGTATACAATATAGTTCGTTATTATCTGAATACAGTATCGAGTTATTTCTAATCGAATTACATGTATGGTATCAAAATATAATATTTTACGCTGAAATATAAAAATTAAAAATAATTTTACAATTTTAAGAATATATTAGAAACTTAATTATTTTAGAATCAATATACTAAATTATTGATACATATTGATATATCAAATACTAAAATATCAAACTGTATTGATATTTTTGGTATATTTTATATCAACAATGCTAAAAGTATATGCAATTGTCGTACTGAAAATGTTCGGTATGGTATCATACCATATAAAAAATTTATGATATACAATAATTTTGACACTTTAGTATTTTTTTTTATACGGTACTTACATTATTTGAGTAAATTGATATTTTTCACTCTTAATAATAGTGATAAATGAATTGTTTTAGTGAAATATAAAAATCAAATTTCATTATTAATTAATTTTCAATCATAAAATATCAAATCAAATATTTTTTATATTATTTTAAAAATTAACTAAAAAATTTAGATATTACATAAACACTTATTTATATCATATTGAATATTTATTAATTTTATTATTCAAAATTCTAGCCATACTTTTAAATTTACAACAAAATAAACAATAAAAATTTGTGATATTAGTAATTGAATAAAATATAATTAAATTTGTAATTGTAATTAGTATTTACTAATTATTACTATATTAAAAAATACACTAATTTCGCAGGACGACAAAAAGAGGAAAGGTAGAGTAATTTTAAAAGATGAGGGAGTAATATGTCAAAACAATTGGGAATGACAATGAAAATCTTGAGAATGACACAATGATGCAACAAAGAATTGAATGAAATGCATGCATGTATGCATCAATGATTGGTGAGATGATAGAGTACTATATGATGATATAATGTGATATGATGAAGTCATCTATATATAATGGTGTATTTGTACGGGAATTGAATTTTAAATATATTATTCATCCATTTTTTAAAAAAAAAAAATATTAAATTAAATATCTATTTTTTATATTATGTTAAGAATTAATTTTACATTCAAAATATTATATAAATATTTATATATATCACATCATACAACTATTCAAATTCAAAATTTTTACTATTCAAATTTTATCTCAAAATCTAAACCTCCAAACAAACACACCCTTAATTAGAACCCTAACCCTAACCCTAACAACTCTAATCCAACCTGGCAAACAACCCTTTGAATCAGACGGGATAGACGAAACCTCATCACGCTGTCCCATACACACAATGTGTATTTATACACGCGTGTATATGTATAAAATAATATATATATACAAAATGTATATAATAAGAGATAAAATTTGTTTTTTAGGAAATATAGATAGGCAATACACGAAATATCAAGTAAAAATATGAAATTTATAATAATATAATATAAAAATAACACATTAACTAAGACAATAATCAATATAACATATATTACCATTAATCTTTACAATAGATATATTTTCATACAACATATTCTATACATATAAATTGTCTCCATAACCATTAAAGATATATAACATATATTACCATTAATCGAATTTTCGGTTAATCGAATTTTCGGTTAACCGAAAATATTTGCAATATTTGCAAATAATTCGAATCGAACCGAAATTAAAAAATAATGTATATTAAAAAATAATTTAAATTCTAATTAAATCAAAATATTTACAAATATTTCAAATATCCGAACCGTAACTGAACCGAAATCGAACCGAATATAATTTTTAATATAAAATTTAAAATATAATAACATAAATAAATAAATATATTCGGTTCGGTTAACTGAACCGAAAAAATATCAAAAATCGAAACTGAACCAAATCGAACAAATATCAAATATGCAGTATTTGTATTCGAACCGAATTTGCTCGGTTAATCAAAAATTCGATTCGGTTCAATAGTTCCAGTGTTCGGTTCGATTTTTTTGTCCACCCCTAAATAGCATTATGTTAATAAATAATGATTGAAAATTATATATATATATATATACATATGTATAGATGATTTTCTTACGTCAATGACAATAATGTGTCCCTCTCCCTCCCATAATTGGGGTTTTGTTAAAGCAAATCCGAAAGACGACGACATGAACAAACGAGATTCTCTCAGATCTTAATTCACACCTCCATCATATACATATATATATACCCAATCGAGATCCATTATCGAATATTTTGTTTTGTCATCTCTCTCTCTCTCTCTCTCTCTCTCTCTCTCTCTCTCTCTCTCTCTCTCTCTCTCTCTCTCTCTCTCTCTCTCTATAACCTGATTCGATCATCTCATTAATTCTTCCACTCATCGAATTACTAAATTACCTCAATTTCAAATTCAAAGATCCATAGCGGGATCCAGAGGGTGACCTGGCCATAGATCATGTAGCTGGTAATACAAGAACAGAAAGAAAGAAAAAGTCACAGAGAGAGAGAGAGAGAGTTTTATATATATATATATATGTATATACATATATATATATATTAGTTGCCACTTTATTGAAATCACACATTAAGCAGTCCCATTTTGGGAGCAAATATCATTCATGTAGTTAGTGTGTTCTCCATTCCATTCCACTCCACATATATACATATACATACATATATATATAAGATTTGAATCATCAATAATTGATCAGATGGGTCGCCCTACAGGCGAGCTGATGACGAAAGGGCGACTCCATCTCCAAATCCATCCAACAATTACGACCACTTTCTCTTCCTCCTCTTCCTTCTACTCCGGTTCGGGTTTTGCAGGTTCAAGATCGCTGAAAACCCTACTAGTATTCCCGAGCATAAGTCGTCTTGTTCGCCCCGCCAAATCGCTTCTCCTGAAGCTACTGGTAAGTATGAGAGACGACACTGCGCATTACTTCCCCAAATTGCAACTCATCTTCCGGAAGCTGAGGTTAAGGATGATCATAATGAAGACGATGAAAATTATCAGCCATACCAAGCAGAAGAAGGAGAAGAAGAACAACCCCAAGAAAGTCGCCTTTTTTGGATCTTTCAGGCTGCACTACAACTGGTGCAACTCATCCAATTCTCATGTCATGCCTCTTGGACTTGCTGAGGACAATGTTGTGAAGATCGACGACAACCATGGTGATGAAGATGATGAGCTGGCACTGTCACTGTCAAGGTACCTGGAATGGCTGGAGGAGAATAAGAATAACAACAAGAACAAGGATGATGATGAAGTAGATGATGAGACTGAGTGCTGTAATGATCATGAGATTGATAAGCTTGCAGATTTGTTCATTGCCAATTGCCATGAGAAGTTTAGGTTGGAGAAACAAGAGTCTTACAGGAGGTTTCTAGAGTCGTCCGTCGATCATCTAATTAATTAACTGTATCACTCACATTCACATATGATCGATCATTAATTAATTAATTAATTAATTAATTAATTCTACTGCAATTACTTCTTCTTCTTCTTCAATCTTTTTCTTCGATTTTGAATTTTGAGCCACCATAGCAGCAGGTGGGGTGGGTTTTCTCTTTTGCTTTTTTATCCTGTCTTCTTGGTTTTGGTTCAAAGTGTGTTTTGTGGGATTTGTGCAATTCAATTCAATTCAAATCGAATCAGAATCAAAATCAAATTCAAATTCATATATTCAAATATAAAGAAGCCTTTTTCTTTTTCTTTTTTCCCACATTCATATCATTTTTTTTTTTGGAAAATGATTATACAATTTAATTTTATTTTAAATTTTTTAATTTATTTTTTTTAATTTTAATTAAACTATTTAATTTTAATTAAACTAATCAGTTATCTTAACCTTAATATATAATTATTTATATTATAGTATAATTATTTTCACTAATACATTCTTAATTATCTACTAATTATACTTATCTTAAATTCTCGTGTTTACAGTGACCCAGACATCCAATTGGGACAGAGGGAGTATTAATTCATTTTCCTGCTGGAATCATTTACCCGTTTTTCTATTTTGATTGGTCCGTAACGAAGTATCAATTTCTATTTTTTTTTAGTAATCGTACTATTTATCTAAATATTATTAAGCAAAGTGTTTTTTTATTTTGTTAAAGAAAAAATATTAACTCTATTTACTTAAGAGTTTTGGTTTAGTTTTTTTTTTTTTTTTTTTTTTTTTTTTGAGAATTTCAGAAAAAGAGTTGAGTATATTACATTTGGTTGAGAGCTTTGCCATTAAACTACACATTTATTTCCCTATATGTGTAATAAATTAGCATTGCATATAATAATTTTTAGAAAAATTAATCAATAATGTTAATACTTTTCAATATATATATATAGGTAACCAAAGCAGCGATTTATAATGGAAAAGTTGATCAAAATGAGCACAAAGTTTTAATTGGGCTGGGCTTTACAAAGGCGTAATTGGGCTTTATTATCTACCGAAGCCTAAAAGTCCAAACAAACCATTGGATTCTCTTTTTAATTAATTTATTAATTAAGGGTGTGTTTGTTTGGGGATTAGATTTAATTTTTACTATTCATTCCATTATTTCCCCAAAACATCGAGTCAAACACATATTTTTTATTTTTTATATTATACTAAAAATTAATTTTACATTCAAAACATCACATCAACACCTATTTATATCACATCATACAACTATTCAAATTCAAAATTTTTACTATTCAAATCTCAATTCAAAATCCAATCCCCCGAACAAACACACCCTAAATGTTTTTGGTATCTATGGAATCGAGTCCAATTATTTAAATATTGAATGGGATATGAATCGGATATTGTACTCTCTCCATCCCATGTAATATGGGTGTATTACCGTAGACACGATAATTTAGGTAAAATATAATTAGTAAGTAATTTAAGAAATGTATTAGTAAAAATAATTACTCCCTCCGTCCCACATAATTTTTCCTTATTTTCTATTTTTGTCTGTCCCACATAATTTGTCCATTCATTTTTTAGAAATATAATTATACACTTTAATCTCATTTTAAATTTTAAATTTTAAATTTTATAATTTTTTTAATCTTAATTAAACTATTTAGTTATCTTAATCTTAATTTACAATTATTTTTATTATACAATAATTATTTTTACTAGTACACTTCTTAATTACTTACTAATCACATTTTACCTAAATTCTGGTATCTACGGTAATAGGCCCATCATACATGGGACGGAGGAAGTATTATTGAGTAAAAATAATTATAGATTAAGATTAAAATTAAGATAAGTAAATAGTTTAATCAAAATTTAAAAAATTATAAAATTTAAAATTTGAAATGCGATTAAAATGCATAATTATATTTCCAAAAATAGAAAGGACAAGTTATGTGGACGGACGAAAATAGAGATAAATTATGTGGGACGGAGAGAGTATATTTTTATCGGGTGGATCAGGTCCGGATCTAAAGATAGATCCTAACCGAACTCAATTAATATATTAATAATATATCACATATGTATATAAAATAATAATTTCTAATAATTTTAATACATTTGAAGTCCAAAATCGGGTTCAATTTTAAATTAAAATTTAATAATTCTAAAGTTTTTTTGGGTACTGTCACGTATAGTTTGAGTCGGGTACGGTATAATTGGATCCGGGTATAGCCGTGTCCGATTCAATTCTCAGGTTATTCATGTGTATTTGGGTCGGATCATGAGTCCGGCTAAATCCGACCTATTACCACCGCCAAGGCCATGACAAGTTTATTAAATTCGGCAAAATGTTTATGCAGTTAGTTAAAGAAAAAAAATATTACTACATTGTGTGACCTAACTAGCAGAAATCGTAAATTTATAATTCAAAACCCCACTGCTTCTTCTACGATACTCTCTATAATTTTTTATTAGGGAAAAAATTATTTTTCTCCAAATATAATATTTTTATCAATTTTAATTATAATATAATCAAAATTCATTATTTTTTGTTTCAATATAATCAAATTTTATCTTTTCTTTGTCATCGACGGAAAATGCTGCAATATTATACAATTTCTTCAAATATAAATATAAGGTTTGATTTCTTTTCACGTCAGCATTTTCCGTCGGTTTGTTGACGGTGTGAGACCACAAAAGATAATGTTTGATTATATTGGGACAAAAAAAAGAGATAAGGTTTGATTATATTGGAACAATGAGTTTTTGTTATATTGAGACTAAAATTGATAAAAATTTTATATTTTGACCAAAAAGGATGAGTTTTAGTTATATTGAGACCAAAATTAATAAGATTTTTATATTAAGAATAAAATTAATATATTTTGATTATATTGAAACTAAAAATAATTTTTTCTTTTTTTATTATTTAAATTATAAAAAAATATAAATCAAATTAAATACTACCATCTTTTGTTTCTTCACCAAATGATTTTCAACATACTTTTTTTAAAAAAAATTAATATATGTACATCCTCATTATTTCTATATTATTATACAAATTCATATACTTTATATTTTAAAAAAAAATCAATATTTCTAAAATTATTTCACTATTTTTTTTTTCAATTAAATATATATAGTTTGTTTATAATAAAACAGTAAACTCTTTATACGTTTGTAATTTTATTATTATATTTTAATAAATAATAATAAGCTTAGTGCTATATTCCAAATATAGTATATTTTTTTATTTTTTTTTATCAAATTTTAATAACTTTTATAATATTCTAATTTTTTATTTTATTTTATATCTGAAGTATTAAGCATTATTTTAAAATTTTATATTCTTAAATAAAATTATATAAAATTGTCAAATATAAAAGAATTATTTAAATAAAAAAATTGAAATTTCAATTTTAATACTTCTTTAATTTGATAAAATTATATAAGTTTGATTAAATATAAAAAAATACTCTATATGTCCCACTCGAAAAGACTTTTTTAGAATTTTGTAATAGATTAAAAAAATAATACTAGTATTGTATTAATTAGTGAAAGTGTGCATTGACAAAAAAAAAATAGTAAAAATAGTATTTTTAATTTTATTAATAAAATAATTATATGTATAATAATATTTTTGTACTTTAGATAAAAAAATAGTAAAAGTTTACTAAAATAAAAAATAAATATTTTAAAATATGAAACAAAAAATAGTAAAAATGATATTTTCAATTTATGAATAATAAAAAAGTGGTTGATTAATAAAGGATCATAATTAATTAATTATTTGTTAAAAATATTATAATAAAATTATATATTACTCTATACGTCTCAATTATCGTGTCTATTTTTTTATTTATTTCTGACTAACCTCCTTTTTTTTCAAAAAATAATTATATATTTAAATAACATTTTAAATTTATAATTTTTCTAATTTTAATTAAACAAATAAATTATTTTAATCTAAATTTATTTTTATTATAAAATACTGTTTATTAATTATACCCTTTCGTATTTCTCCTATCTAAAGGACATATTATTACACAAATAACCAAAGCAATCAATATTCAATAAAAAATAAAAAATAAAATAAAATCATATATTAAGGCGGCGGGCCATCCGCACTCGGCCGAACCGGCCCAATTTCGAAGATTTCCCTGTTGCCGGCGAAGGGAGGAAGATAGGAGCTGTCTCACGGGCACCGCGTTCCCGCATCTTCTTCAGCTATAAATTCACCCTCCTTGCTCTTCCTTCGTCTTCTAAATCCTCTACCCGCTCTGGATTCTCCGCCATCTCGGAACATTTCTTAGCACAATCTCTCAACGCATTGCTCCTGCATTTCTGGCACCTGTCTTTCTACAAAATTCGGAATTATCCTCCACACCCGGTTAGTGAATTTCTGTTTGTTTCAGATTAATCTTTTTATGGAGCAAAGCATGCTTACGTTGTTCCTCACATTAAATTCTGCCTTGTACTGCTTTTCATTTTTAAAGTTCTTGGCTTTGTGGGCGTGTCCAGGTCTTTTATTTTTTGGGGGTAAATCAGATCTTAGGTAAAATTTTGGTTTCGTGGAGGCTGTTTTCGTTGTGGTTTACATGAAATTTAGGCACAATTGATTGTTTCATCAATAGTTTTACGGCGCGGTCAGGAACTTGGGGGGTGATGCCTAAGGCTAGGGTTTGTGAGCATAAGATAAATATGACCTGATTAGTTGCTGATGAAATTGTTTTTGCTAAAGAGAATTCAGCTATGCTGCATCCAATTTTAAAAAATTCTGTCAAATTCTACTTGTAAATTTCCTGGGTTGGATTTCAGGTGATGAGATTGAGGATAGACCAGGATATAGGCCTACATGCCGATTCTTCCCAAACACCATGAACTTTTATCAATTTTTTCTGTATGATTTAGGCATTAATTTATGTGGAAAGTTCTGATTGTTGTTAAAACATCATTTTCTGTTATTATGCTATTTGAATGCCATTTGGGAATGGCAAAGCAGTTTTTAGTTTATCAAGAAGCTTCCAAATGTGAAATTTTTAAGTGGGGGGATATTTTCGTTTAATATTTTGTCGTTTAGCTGTCTTTTTATCTTCCGAATTTCGCCGTTAAATGCATTTGTCCAGTAGTATTTTCTTCCTAATATATTGGCTACTATATCTGTCAATTGATAAAGAGCACGTGCTGATCGCAGTAATTTCCAGCCACTAGATAATCAAGTTCTAGTTGAAGAGCTCGCAGTTTTGAGTGTCATCCCTGTATCAAAGGATGGAAATCGACATGGAGTCTGAAATCCACAACCTTGAACAGATAGCGTATGGTGCAGTTCTTCGTGCTTTCAAAGCACAATCTGATGCACTGACATGGGTATATTGTGTTTTCCTTTTTGTTTTCTTTTTCGCAGAAAATTTCTAGTTTCTGGTGTTTGAAGAAACTGAGTGTTTCTGACTTGTTTATGACCTTAATGATGTGTTAACTAGGAAAAAGAAGGACTAATCACTGAACTGAGGAAGGAACTAAGAGTCTCAGATGATGAGCACCGAGAGCTTCTTACTGAAGTCAATGCCGATGACCTTATACGCAGGATTCGAGAATGGAGAGAAGCAGGTGGAATTAGAAATGTTGCGACAAGTGTTGCCCCACATGTCAACAGCAATCAGTTACCGAGTCCTACAGTCTCTGCATCGCGTAAGAGACAGAAGGTGTCCTTTTCAACAACTCCGTATGGCACTAATTCTCAATCTCTACACCCTCAGTCAGTGGCAGGTTCTACACAGCCAGTGTCTTCAAACGTGAAATGGGGGCCTACTTCAGGGCTTGGTGGGCGAAGGCCTAACACTGTATGTTCAAGTTAATTTCTTGGAATGTTTTGAGATAGTTCATCGATTGTGGGTTAATATATGTGTATTTTGGTTGTTTCGTAGGGTCTGCCTGCTTTAACACCAGCTAAACCTATGCAGTATCCGTTCACTGGTCGTCTCTCTTCTGGCGCCCCCATGAGTGATACTCCTGATAACTTACATGACTCATTAGTTGGTCGAAGAGTGATGATAAGGTGGCCTGCTGACAATAATTTCTATGAGGCTGTCATAAATGAATACAATCCTGTCGATGTATGTTCTTCTCCTTCCTTTTAACTTATTTGTTGGGTGGTTTAAAATTTCTGAAGTTTTTTCTTGGTAGTAATTCTGTTTTAACTTGTGAGCATGTATGAAGCATAGGGGTGCAAGTGAGAAGTATGGAAAACTTCTTGCAAATCTATACACTAGAAATTAGGTGATTTAAATATTAAAACCTTGAGTACCTTGATGTTTGGGTTCCATAGTAGTTAATGGTCTCCGTTTGCTTGCTGCAGTTAATATGAAGAGCGAAACTGACTTCATTCCATACCTCCATATAGATACATACATATAATATGTATATCTCCTGTCACTTTTTTAATCTATGATTGTATTTGCTATGTTTCAGTTGGCTTTCATTTGGGCAATGCCTTGATTTATGAAAAGAAACTAATTTTTTCTCCTAGAAATGGAATGATATATCTTGAATTATTAGTCATAATATCTACTTTACTAGCGATAGTAAGTCAAAGATGATCGTGTATGGTGGCTATTTCATGTTTCCCTAGTGAAAGACTTTGAAATACAATTCTGTAATGTATTTATTGACCACTTTAATTTTCACCTGCACACACATATGAGAAGCAAAGAACACTCTCATGGTTCCTACCATTTTTATAATTGACTTAGATGTTTAAGTGTTTATGGCATATATCTGGAGTTCTTTTTGTCTCATTTAAGATTTAATGGGGTTACTCACTTGTATGATGAATGTAGTAAACGTTCAAACTCATTCTATGTTTTGCTTCTTGTTCTCATATTTTAGGGACTCCATTTATTGGAATATGATGGTAACACCCCTAATGCAACCATGGAATGGGTTAACATCAAAGAGGTAGCATTTTGATTCCTACTCATTGCATATTGTTATTGAGATAGTTATTTTTTGTGCTGCACACTTGAATGCATTATAAGGTCAAAGTTAGATGTCTGAAAAACTTATTAGATTGACCATGTGTTTTAATATTTTGCACACTTTACGGATTCAGTAAAAATCAAAGATGCTTTGTCCTTTGAGATTAATTTATCTATATGCCATTCAACCACTTGCCTGGCACCTGATTTAGACCAATAGTAATGCTCACCGGGTTGTTATGAGGCTAAGACATTTGCAACTTTGGTTGTAGCTGTTTTTGTGAAATAAACCAAAGCTGTTGATGCTTATATTTGATGGATTTATGTTTGCAATTTCTGCTGCTGCAAAAATCAAACTCTGCATTACAGTTGTGCATGGCATGGGCTATGGCTCAGGCACTAAGATGTTATCCCATGCCGTTTTTGCACTTGGGTTCTAAATGCGTTGGTGTGCATGCACCACACCACCAACTTGACACCTTGATCACTGCCAGCAACATCTGCAAGAATTAACCCAAAATCTTTGCCCTATGCACCTTTCTTCACTTCAGTTAGTTTCTCTTATTGTTTATTTATAGGTTTTTAGTTTCCACTTTTTAATGTTTTTTCTTCTTTACCTTCCGATGAGTTAATATTATATGGGCTTGTTTTATTTGATGAAGAAATTTGTAATTTTATTTTATTTTCATCATAATAGTGTTCAAATTTGTATTTATATAAATTTGCCTCTTGCTTCTTTAAGATGAGTGATGTGCCCAATGTTATGTTTCTTCATAAAGACTTAACAATTTGCTAGATGCAGTTTACAGCTATTTTTTCAATATCATCTCACTCAGTTAATTTGGTTTCTTCTTTGCAAGTCACCAAACTTTGTTATGTTGATGTAGATTCCTCCAGAGGATATTAGGTGGGTTGGCAACGATCCTGTTACGTCTCGTCTTGTTGAGCCAAGTGCACCAAGCTCTGGACGAGGGAGAGTTTCCTCCATAAATCAAACTTCAATTGAAGTCCAGCCTTCTAGAAATGGAATTGTGTTGGAGGATTCTGAGGAGATTGAAATATTGCATACTGACACCTTGATTAAGAAGGTTTGTGTACGTTGAGTTTTAGGAGTGTAATGGCTTTTGCAAGTGGACTAATTAATTTCCTTGCTATGTTAGGTGGAGAAAATACTTGATGCCAATCAACCTGATAGATCAGAGATTGACAAGGCTAAGAAAATGCTAAAGGTTACATTGCATATATTTGTGCTACTTAATGACTTGTATTATTTTGCACTAAATATACCTACTAATGCAGGAGCACGAACAAACATTGGTTCAAGTGATTGAAAAACTTGCTGCTGCATGTGATAGCGGTAATAGAGATGTTTTAAAATTCAACGTCATTTGATTCTACAGTATTGTTGTTACAATTTTCACTCGGGTGGAATTCAAACCCTTCTTTATATATAATACATGCAAGAACTCTAGCTTGGTGATTCAAACTTATGCTATCATCTGTTTCAATGTTTTCTTCATCAGATGATGAGCATCCTTCTGGACCCCAACGTGGCAGGCAACAAAATACCGATGTTGTTCTTCATGGACCAGGGCATGAGCTTGAGACTGCAGGTAGGGCTAACAGTTATGAATTGGGGGAAAGTTGAGAATAGTTCTTGGAGGATAGTCTAATTGTCTATAACTTTGGAATCCAACCCAACCCTTTCAAAGAAACTGTGTAAAGATCTCTCAGGTATTACTATCTGATGGAAAATTTATATTTGTTGTATGTTGCCGAAGGTAATGCCGTCTGTTGATTGTCATGATATTACTTGCATAAAAATGCAGATGCTGATACAGATTTGTCACCATCATGTTCTGTGTTACCTTTTGTATGTTATTGAGAAATTCTTGTAGCAGATATTATTCTTATTCTTCCCATATATAGGGTAGGTAGGGATGATGCAGCAGTTGTGTTGTTTTTTTGTTGTTCAATATTGTCATGGCATTGCTGTTTTTCCCGATCCCGAGTTCTTTACAAAAGAGATGGAAGGAGAGTGTGTAGCTATAAGGGAATGTACAGCATCACCAGGTTTGTTTCGTTTAATTCAATTTAAACAAGTAAGAATTGTTTACATGTATGTAATGTAATGAATATAGCTGCAAGTGTCTTGGTTGAAGCATGTCAAATGAAACATACATATCATAAAATTACAACGCTGCTGCAGCTGCAGAGAAAAAGAAAGAAAGAAACTGAGAGCAGCGTATCAAGCACAAGTAGGAGTGGTGATGAAGTGGTTGTGGATGAATTGAGAAATGAGATCAACCATTTGGGCATCAAAGGCAGGGCCTTCCATCTGAAAATGGCTGACGCCGTCGACGAGGTGGGTCTGACTATTCCAAGTGTCGAGTAGCTTATTGTGAAGCTGGGAGACACTGGTGAACCCATCCCTGGTCCCCATGACAAACAGCTTCGGCTTTCGGGACTGTAGGATGCCCTTCTGGTGCCTCCCCAGCAGTATCGACGCTGTCCACCCAAACGGGTACCCGATCCCGACATACCCCACCACTTCCTCCACCTCATCCACCGCCGACCCTGCTATGGCCGCACCTGCAGAAGATCCGACTAGGAGAATCCGAGAGGTGGGGAGATGGCGGGAGGCCCATTGGCAGACGGCTACAACATCTTCAACCTCGGAGGAGCCGGTGAGAGACGAGCGGCCGGTGGAGTTCCCGACTCCGCGCATGTTGAAGGTGAGAGAGGTAAACCCTCTTGCTGCTAGCCCCATGGCTATCCCCTTCATCAGGCCCTGGAAACCCCCCAGCACTGAGTACGGGTGCACCAGAACCACCGCCACCTCCGATCCTTTACCTCTGTACACTCGGGCGTCCAGGCTCACGCCGGACGCCGTCTCGATTATACAACTTTCTCTCCTGCTGCTCAGATCCGGATCCATTCCTCCCTCTCCTCTGCTTTGAATATTGACGGCTGAATTGAATTGAATTGAGGTAAGGGAGGTTGGTTGTTGGTTGGAAAGTGGGGTTATGGATGGATGAAAGAATGGCCCAGCCTATACAGCCTTTCTTTATAGGTAAGATGACGATAATAATACTAGACTGGTAGGTAAAGCAATACATACATACTTAATAACTAGAATAAGTTTAACCTACCCGAATCACTGCCTCCATCCATCTATTACTGATGATACATCATCACAGCTTTAACTTCCTTGCTCTTTTCTTAGGCTGTGGTGGTGGTGGAGTGGTTTCTGTTTCAGGAGTGGCCTCCTCCCGGCTCCGTTTTCCGGCTGCTCGTTTCGGCGGCCTACCAACATTCCTCTTTCCGGGGCTACCATTTTCCTTTTCCTGGTCCTGGCCTGTCTTTGTTTCTCCTCCTCTACTTCTCCTTGCTCCTTTCTTCGCATTCTCGGCTTCTTGTTTCGATCCTGATCCTTTGACAGCAGCACAGCTGCTTTCGCTTGTCAATGGCATGTTCTTTAGGGCATCTAACAACACACTGTTGTTGTTGTTGGAGGGAGACCCTTGCTTCATTCTGTTTAAGAAGTTTGCTGCTCCGCGTTTCTTCGAGTCCGATGATGCCTGATTCTTCTTTGCCTGGGCCTCTGCCTCCTCTTCTTCTTCCTCCTGCTGCTGGGAAGACGACTGTTTACCCGATTGCGTCGCTCTACTTTTGCTGGACTGTTTACCCGATTGCGTCGCTCTACTTTTGCTGGACTGGCTGCTCTTGCCCTTTTTCTTTGCGCTCGCGGAAACTGAAGAGATTCTATCTCTTGTTCTCTTCTTGGTGATCTTAGGCTCCTCTGCAGTGCTCTGAGAGTTTTGCAGCTTCTCACCCTTCTCCTCCTCGCCCAATTCTTTCTCTTTTGTTTTGTTGTCAGCTGATGCTGATGCTGATGCTGATGCTTTTGCTGTAATTGAACTGCGCTTGCGAGACACCATCAATGGCTGCAACATTAAGGAGCGGGACGGCTCACGTTCTTCTTCTAATTCTTCTTCTTTCTTAGATGCCGTTGATAGAGATTGCAACGAAACATGTTTCCAAGATGAGGACTCTGATTTGGCATGTTGTTTACGTGATTCAGAAATCTCTTTGGATATGAGCCATCTGATCTCAGAGGCAGCACTGGCCTCTGCAGAATTCTTGCTGAAGAATACAAGAGCATTATTCACTAGTAACAAAAGATCCCGGAAGAACTTGACCGAATCTGAATATAACCCCTCCTTCAGCCTTGCTTCAATCATTCCAAGATCTCTGTGCTGCAGAATCAACTTCTGATATTTGGAGCTTTCCTGCACCACATTATCATCATCACCATCATCATTGTTGTTATTATTATAAATAAATAATGATCAAAATACAGTTTTGAGCTGACCTGGCTGCGAAGGCGCCGCTCAAAAACAGAGCCGAATTTGTGCGCCCGTATGGCCTGCAGAAACCCAATCAACGGCTGTGATTCAATCGGCGAATCTTTTGCGGCTCGAGATCGAGATTGATCATCGCCACTGGTGCACCCGCGCCGCACCTTATCACTCCCCTCTTCCCCTTCCTCGACCTCCTTCCTCGATCTGCTCGCCGAGCTCTGCACGTCCGAGTTCTCTTTCATGGCCTCTCCGCCTCCGCCCTCCGCCTCCGACTCAACCGGCCCGCCGGCCTCCCCTCTGCTCGGCTCGGCTTCGGCTTTACGGCGGTCCGACTTCTCTATGCTATTCGAGCTCCCGTTGCAGGAGTCTTCTCGAACCGGTTTCCGGTCCGGTTCGGACTTCACCTCGCTCGTTCGCCCGGTTTTATCTTCTCCGGCGTCTTCTCCGGCCGTCCGTTCCGGTTCCGATTCTTTCTCGGTGGCTCTCAACTTCTCTGACTCCGGATCTGTAGAGTTCGATTCGTTCACCGACAGTTGATCCTTTTCGATTCCCTCGCCGGCGATCGGATCTCCGTCTTCCGCCGGCGCGGCGGAAACCGGATCGGCATCCGTTTCCCCTTCGCCGTCCTTTAGATCTGCCTCGTATGTCTCTCCCCTCAAGCTTCTCTCCCGCTCCTCTTCCATTCTTCTCATCTTCAGCTCCAACGACCTGTACAGACTAAACCTAATCAACAAAATTGGGATTTAATTCCTTAACTATTTATCATCTCCGTTGCGATCCCTAGCCGAACAAAAATGCCTATGGACATAGTAAAAAATGGAATCAATTACTCGATGTTAAGGTCGTAACGCTGGAGTTCACGGCGGAGTTCGGCGACTCTTAATTTGCGGAGGTGGTCGAGAAAAAGAGGGTGAGCGTGGGGGAGTTTGGAATCGTGGAGAAATCGGCGCTGGAGGTCGAGGTACTTGAGGCTACAAGTATGGGGGGTGAGGGAGAGATTCCGTTTGTGAAGCTCGGAGGCAATGGAGTCCCAGGCGTGGGGGCCGTGGCGGTTGACGGCGAAGGCGAGGAGGAGGTCCTCCCAGGTGCCCCATGGGGAGGCGTCTTTGTCGTCTGCGCCTGTGTCTTTGGGGATGCCGTCCGGTTTGGTCATTGAAAACAACCAACTGTAGAGAAGTAGGTTCTGCAGATGATTATATGTTTATGTAGAGCGAGGAAGGAGGAGTACTGTAGGTATGAAGGGTGGGTGGCGGAGGTGCCGTGACAGTCGCCGTCGGAGACGACGGAGGAGGGACGGACGGACGGGTAGCAGGAAATAAGGAAGGAGATTTGTATTTGGTTTATGAAATAATCCATCTATACCTTTCCTTTGTATACATGTTTTTTTTAAATTAAAAAAAAATAATAATAAAAAATAAAAAAAATTCGAAATCCTATACATTTTTAAATCCAAGGTTTTTTAAAAGGCCCCTTTTGTTTATTTATTTAGAGCGTGTTTGTTTGGGATTGGATTTTAAATATACTATTAATTTATTTTTTTAAAAAATATTAAATTAAACATATTTTTTTATATTATATTAAAAATCAATTTTACACTTAAAATATTGCATCAGCACCTATTTATATCACATCATACAATTATTTAAATTCAAAATTTTTACTATTCAAATCTCATCTCAAAATTTAATTCCCAAACAAACACACCCTCATCTATTTATACATGTTGCTTATGTTATGAGTTATGAGTTATGAATTCTTTTCCTCAACCCAATGTTCTCTTCGGGTGTGGTTGTTTGGGCTTTGGATTTTGAATTGGGATTTGAATAGTAAAAATTTTGAATCTGAATAGTTGTATGATGTGATATAAACACATGTTGATGTGATATTTTAAATGTAAAATTTATTTTTACTATAATATAAAAAATAAAAATTAGGTGTTTGGTTTGATATTTTTAGGGAAAAAAAATGGGATGAATAGTAAGAATCTTACAACCGAACACACACTTCCTTTCTCTAGTTTCTTCCACAACATTTTTATTTTATATTATTGTCTATTCAATCTATCCATTTTTTTTTATTATTTTGCTCTATTGATAACAAATATTTAATTTTTTATCTATTTAATATTATAAATACCTTTACAATTTATAATATATTATACAAATATTATTATTTTTATACTCTTTTCGTCTATTAGTGTAGATACTTGAATTTAGATAAAGTAAGATAACTAAATAATTTAATTAAAATTATAAAAAAAATCAAATATGATTAAAATATATAATCAATTTCCAAAAAATTGAAGGACAATTTATGTTGGACGAATGAAAATAAAAAATATGGACAAATTATGTGGGACGGAGAGAGTATCATGCAATACTAATAAAGATAATTTAGTTTTTTTACTTTTATTTTTAGTCTGTCCATCGCAAATGTATCAATTTCTTTTTTTTTCAATAAATATATTTTCCACTAAAATATAAAATTACTTCATTCTTTATACAAATGTCATCAAATAATATCACTTAATATAATAAATGTTAAGGGGTATAATAGTCTTTATGTATATCAGTTGTACCACGTATTAATATAATATTAATATATTAAAATCTACGTGTAAAAAGTAAACGGATGTGATGAACGAAGAGAGTATTTTATTTATAAAAAAGATTGAGAAAAATGAAGAAAAATGGAGTAAGATAAACTACTTAAGGGTGTGTTTGTTTTGGGGATTGGATTGGATTTACACTATTCATCTCATTTTTTCCCCCAAAAATATCAAATCAAATACCTATTTTTCATTTTTTATATTATACTAAAAATCAATTTTACATTCAAAATACATCAACACCTATTTATCTCACATCATACAACTATTCAAATTCAAAATTTTTACTATTCAAATCTCAGCTCAAAATCCAAAGCCAAAACAAACACACCCTTACAACATTCATTGGCTGGTGCGCGTGGCATTGCGTGTTTGGACGTCTTTTTACGGTGCGACTGTCCATATGTGTGATTGGATTTTTTATTTTAAATTTTGAATTGTTTTTACATTAACATTTTATTTATATAATAATACTAATAGCTTTATTTAAATATACATTTAATATGATAGAAATAAACGTGTAATCTAATAAAAATATTGTTTAAATAAAAAAATTAATATTTAATTGTATATTTTTTCCTAGGTTGGTTGAGGAAATAGTGTGCTAGAACTTTCTTCAAAATATTGAATTTATTGAATTGTAATCTTGAATAATATATGTATTTAAATTTGAAATAAGGGTGCGTTTGTTTGAGAAGTTTGAATTTTAGTTGAATTTAAATAGTAAAAATTTATATTAAAATAATTATATGATATAATATAAATATGTGATGTAATGTTTTAAATATAAATTTGATTTTTAATACTCTTCCATTCCGTTATAAGGATAATAATATTATAAGATACTAATATAAGTATTTTTATTTTTATTTTTTTTAGATTTGTATTATATTTTTATATAATAACTAATATTAAAATAAATATATATATATGTTATTCATTAAAAAGAAATTAATGGTAAATGGTAATCGATTTAATAATTAAGGAGGGTTTTACTTTAGTATCAGATAAATTCAAAGCAACAAAACTGGGCCTGAATTTCAATTGATTGTGTCTTATTGAATTTCAATCTAAGCAAATAATAACGTATGACTTCTGACTGACTGTGAGATTATATGTTCAAACTCCTGACAATATAGGTCACACATGGTTCGCTTAGTATGACTTGCTTGTCAGATCTAATTTAGAGGATATTAAATTTGATTGGGAATTTATGCAGTGCGTATCTAATTTAGAGGGTATTAAATTTGATCGGGGATTTATGTAGTGCGTATATTTTTTTAGTACCGATCAAAAAAATAAATAAATAAATAATAATAATAACGTACATACGAACCTGTCACCTGTAACACTTCAAATTCAAATTCAAATATATGTATCAGCAAACTTGAGGAGCTCTTTCTCATTTGTTTATTGCATTTTTTCTATCGTCTATCTATTTTAGTCCATTTGAACATGTTTGCTATCTTCTGTTTTCCACGTGGCACTATCGGATGTGTATTCAATTGAAATTTTAATGGATTTTATTTTTTTTATTTTAAAAATTTTATGAATTTTTGGGAGTCTACGGTAGATTTTAGTAATTGATTTACATGAATTTTTATAGATTTAATTGAATTCTTTATGAATTTATATAAATGTCTTGAGACTGTAGAATAATCTTTTTATGAATATATATAATTATATAAATTTATATCAAACACAAATTTTATAGATATAATATATTTATAATTAAAGTTACTTATATACTATTAAAACACAAGTTTTATAAATGTAATATATTTATAAATTATTATATATTATTATATTTTTATAAAATAAAATTTAATATTAATTATTAATAACATAGAAGCATGGTAACATATGTAACACTACTATGTTATATATTAATATTTTAAATTTTATAATTTTAGTATTATATTATCATTCAATATATCAAATTAGTTTTATATTTATTTATTAGTTATTATTATTATTTATGTCTCAATGAAAGGTTATCATTTTTCATTTCTATCCGTTAATGTTACTATTTTCTAATTTAGTAATTGTACTGTCTACTTAACATAATAAATATCATTCCAACTTACACTCCAACTTACACTATATTACACAAATATAATCACTTTTGTATTACAAAATACTAATATGGGCATTTCTGTTTTTTTCGCTACAATTCATTATAATACTAATATCCAAAAATCTACGTCCAAATAATAAAAAGTAAACGGCAACTTTGCATCGGGATGGAAGGAGTACAACTTTTTTACATAAAAAATAAATACATATATAAATAAAATAAAAAACATAATTTATGAAATATTAAAATAAATAAATAAATAAATATAAATTAACGTTCAACGAAAAATATATATTATTAAAATATTTATTTCACTGTCATCAGAATGACAATATAATATATTCGATAATTGAAAAAGAAGAATGACATCGGAATAAAAATATATTATATTCGATAATTGAAAAAGAAAAATAATACCGAAATGACAATATATTATATTCGACAATTGAAAAGAAAAGACGATAATAATACATATTTATTATGATAATAATATTTTTTAAAATTATATTTATAATATAAAAAAATATATTTAAAAAAATGATAATTTGCTAATATATTTTAATTTTTAATTATTATTTTTATTAAAAATTATAATAATATTAATAAATATTATCATATTATTTATCTCTTATACAATAAAAAAAATAACAACAACAACAATAATAATAATAATAATAATAATAATAATAATAATTTTAAGAATCCATCAAACATATTTTATACTATACAAAATTTTCACAAATTTCCATTAAAATCCATAGATTTTGAAAATCGAATACTTGGGAATTTTTAAAAAAACTTCTGTATTGAATACCTCTAGTCTTTTTAAAAACTTTTAAAAATCTTTGATTGAATACACTTACATTTTAAAAGTCCAACAAAATCCTTATGAACAAAGTTGCTATTCAAATTGTTTCAAACAATTATTTTTCTTAATTTATACTATTATATTAAATATTTATTTTAAATTCAAAACATTAATCAATATCTATTTATATTATATTAAATCAAAACTTTTTATTAAAACAAAAAACCAAAAGCCACGAACAAACACACCCTAAACACCTTGCATCAATCCATCGACTGTTCATCTTTAACATAATTACAATCTATTATTACTGCTGCTCAAGATCAAAAGCAAAACCAGATAGATAGATAGATAGATAGATGAAGCTCAGGCATGACATGATTCGTTTCAATAAAGAAAGCAACAAGCTTGATCAAAACTCAATGCCCATCCATATATGAATCAATGGACAAACACAAACACAAACACAAATCAATCATTTATTTTGTGCACCTTTCAATCCATTGTTAGCTTCTTTGCCAGCTTCTGCCGCCGCCGCCGACAATGACTTCTTATCCCCACTGCTCCTCGGATACTTCTCCCGTTGAGGATCAGACAGCAGAAACTCCATTTTTCCGGCAGCCATATCTGATCTCAATTCACTCAGCGCCTTACTCAACAACCCATTCTCACCTTGGATTACCTCCAGCTGTTTCTTCACCTCTGTACACATCTTCCCAAGATTCTCATACGTATCATCGCCCCCCGATTTCTTCCCCTTCGAATTTGATTTACTCACGTGTTCTATCCCAATTTTGTTCATCACCAACAGCGGCAGCCTAATCCCAGCCATCCGATTGCTCCCCTTCCTCCCCACCACCACAGCGTCCATTTCATCCGCCATCGCCGCCTCCTGTGGTGGAAACCTAAGCCCCCATCGGCAGTTCACCACCGCGAAATCCCGCAGTGGCATGGCTGTTTTGGCGCTCATTTCCGTACCTTTGACCAGCCGACCCAACGCCTGCCCCGCCGCGGCCTTCGATTCAACCGTCACCGGAAGAAAACCAGTCCCCTTCAAATACCCGTTGTTGATGAAATTGTCCTCCCCAACAGCTCCGCCGCTCAATTTCTCCCCAAATCCCTTGACAAGCCCCGATGAATGCGATTTCTTGAGGGAGAAATCGCCGAAATCGGGCTTGAAGTGGATGAAGAAGCTAGGGTTCTGATTTCCAATTAGGTTAAATTCGGCGCTCATGGTGAGAGGGCTTTTGTTGGGGGAGCCGAAATTCCCGATCCCCGTTTTGAAAACAAAGCTGAAAGGGTTGTGGGAATCATTCGGACGGTAGGAGAATTTGAGAGAAGGACCGGAATCGAAGAACGTGCTGAGATTTAGAGATAACTCCTTGGATTCGCCGGCGGAAACCCCAGACTGGAATGGCAAATTGAGAATGTTGAGAGGGACTTTAGCCCTCATCAACGGCGCCTGTTCATCCCTAAACTTGATTGAAGCCTTCATAGGTGAAGGAGACGAAGCAATCAAGCAATCAAGCGAATGTTGTTGAGCTTTGCAGCAGTAGGTGTTGTAGCAGTTAAGCTTCAGAATTCAGATGGGAAATGGGGACGGGATCTGCGTGCGTACATATAGACGAAGAAGAAGAACCAGTAGAACAACGAATAAACGAAATTAATGGTAAATACCAACGATGTAGGGGGAGGTTGGAATTAGGTTCGGATTTAGGCTCGGAATTGGAATTAGGTTCGGGTGGGGTTTTCTGTATGATTATGAATATGACGGATTCGATTGTGATTTAATTTTGAATTTTGAAATTAATAAGGAAAGCGTTTTAAGTTAGTGTATAATTTGAAATTCAAGCTAAATTTTAATCAATAATTAATTACGCGTGTGAGTGAAGAGTTGTGGGCAAAATTTAAATATTTTATATGTTATTTGGACCTTTTCAACCTTAAATTAAATATATATATATATATATTAGGAAAAATGGACAAATTGATTGATTTGCTAATTTAAAAAATATTTTTATTTATATGCACTCATCAGGTCATCAATAACTTGCTAAATTGTGTTTAATTTCAAATTTTGAATTTGCCTCTAATAATTCAAGTTGGGCTAAGTAGGGTCCAGTAGGTGTGTCTGTTTGGTGATTGAATTTTAAATTTACTTACTTATTTTTATTTTTTATATTAAAATTATTGGGGTGCAAACTCAAGTCCCATATCGGAAGTTATGGAGAAAATTTTACACCTTGTAAGTCCCGAGTGACCCAGTCCCAACAAAAATATTACATCAATACATATTTATATCATATTATACAACTGTTCAAATCTAAACAACATTTGTGTTTTGCACGAAAATTTAGGTGGGGAGTATTGGATACTGAGATATGTGATTGGAAAGAGAAATGATTATTCGTTTTTTTATTTGAGAGAAGTGATGGGATAAAGTGAAATATATATTAATATATGTATATAAATATTATTAATTATTTCTAAATTTGGACAAATAAAAAAGAAAATATTGTAGGGTGTTTAGGACTGAAGGAATATTATCTAGTTAATTAATTTGATTTAATATTTGTTATGCAAATTTATTTTAATTATTTTTTATTAGATAACCGAAAAAATAAAATTTGAAATATTTTTTATTTAAATTTTTTATATTAAATTATTATGCATCCAAAGAATATTTTACCAATTATAAAATAATACAAGCAATTAAATAATATAAATAAATAAATAATATTTTTTTATTTATTATAATTTTTCAATATTTAAAATCCCAATCCCGTTTTGGAGCCAAATACCTCCAATCTTTGCTGTAGGTACCAAAGAAAAATGAGATGAAGCCAACATAAAAATAAAAATAAATATAATTAACAATAAAAATATAAAATAACTATAAAAGTTTTAATTTAAGCAATATTTTACATAAAAAATTTCAAAAAACTTTACTCTAGATAATATTGATTGATTTTCTTCTATACTAAGAAGATGAAATAACTGTGATGGGTGAATATATTTTTTATTTTTATTTTCCGAACGAAAAAATCAAATATAAATTTTACTTTTCATATAAAATATAAAATTAATTTTCAATTTTTATTTTTTAATTTACAGTAAAATTGACATTAACATTTAAACATCATGGTAACGTATATTTATACTACATTAAATAATTATAAAAATTTAAAATTTAAAATTTTATTATGTAATTATTTTTATTTTTAGGAAGAAACAAAATTCAAATTTAAATTTTATTATTCGTTAATTTTTTCTTTCGAATTCAGATTTTATTATTCGTTAATTTTTTCTTTCGAATATATTAAATTAAGTACGTATTATTTTTTATTACATTAAAAATTATTCTAAAATCAAAATATTATATCAATATATATTTATATAATATTAAATAATTGATTCAAATTACAATTTTATTATTTTAAACTCAAATTTAATTATCTAACAAAACTTAAAAATATGAGTGTCAATAGTTATAAAATATAGTTAAAATCTAATTGAAACTATTAACGTGGACAGTAAAAAAAAAAAAGAAATGGACTAATCCTGTGGGAAGAAGGGAAGAGAGTAGTTAATTATGATATTATTTTTTATATAATTAATAATATTAATAATTTAAAATAAATTTAATATAATTATTAAAATATTTATAATATATATTTAAAAATTTTAAAAATTTTAAAAATTATATAGCCATAAAGAATATATACAATATGTATATTATTTCGTAGACAATAAATTTTCTTATAATAAAAGTAAAAAAAAAAATATTTTTATTTATTTATAATTAACATAAAATTTTCTATAATATAAATAAATAAATAATATTATTTTTGTGTGGAGGAATATATAAATAAAACAGTTTTGATTAAATTTATATAATTTATGATGTTATATGTTACTTAATTAATTAAATTTATTTGTATAACAAAAATCAAGATGATTCACCTATTAACCCTTTACATATTTAAATGGGATTGTTAAAATAGTATTCCCTCTATCCCGCTTGGTTATCATTTAATTTTTGTCTCATTATATTTAACATTAAAAATATTATTTGTATTTGAATAATTTACTCTACAAATGTAGAGATTAATAAACATATTTTTATCTTTTTTTCTCTTAATTGTACTACGTATTTATATAATAATTAATATTTAAATATTAATAAGAAAAAAAAACCAATGACTTGTGAGACGGAGGAAGTAATACAATTCTAAAATAACTTCATATTCAATCATTTCCTAAGGATTTGTTTGGTAGTTGTTCTAACATTTTCTTTTTAAATAAGACCATTTTATGTATCAAACTAGAAATATACTTAGAACTGGTCAAAAACTCATTAGAGGAATTCAAAATACTTGAAATTTGAAATTGATTTGAACAACATAGAATCTATCAAATTAGCCTCGGAATATTGATTCGGAATTTTGAACAATTTTCGAACCTATTTTTTTAAACTTCTGAGATTCCACCAGATACACCCGAGGAGTAAAACTAGTCGGTCTGGGAAATTCCAGAGCTATTCCAAAACTGAATTCGAGGTTGCAAACTCGATTATTATTGATAATTGTCTCAAAATTTTCTAAGCAATTATTATTATTTCTTCTTCTTCTTCTTCTTCTTCTTTTTTTTTTTTTTTTTTTAAAAAAAATGTATAATCTTCTCACCACCGTAGATCATTGTTGTTGCCGCTGCCCCGCCACTAACGGAAAAGAAAAGAGGAAGAAATTGGAGGAGCTGCCGCCGCCGAATAAAAAGAACGAATGAGCTGCCGCCACTTTGTTACTGCAGCCACCACCACCTCCACCGCCTACAACTGCTACGTCGAACCGAATGAACAAGGATGGACAACAATACGAACAACAATCTACAAACTATGAGCTAGATTTTGAGCATGGATTCATTGGTGCAACTTTTGGTGCCGTGTATGTTTTTTTTTTTTTTTTTTTTTTATGATATGAGAACTTGCAGTCGCTACCCGAAAGTGTGCACTTAACGCAAAGATTACGACCAAATGATTGGTAAGTATGAGTTTTCTTCCCACTTTGCAACGTGTAAATTTGTAGGGCATGTTCTCACTTTTAATTTTTTTTTCTCCTTATTGGTAGATGATGTTAATATGGTCGATGATAACATATACTCTCTCCGTCATGCGAATAATAATTGTTATTTTCTTCTTTTATAGTAAAAAATGTATAAAAGTGTAATAATTTTTTACTTAAAAAAATGATAATATTTTTTTATGACAATTCAAAAAGGAAAGTAAATATACATTTGAATGAGAGAAGGAATATGTTGCAGAATATGATGGAGAATGTAGACATTCAAGTTCGAAATATAAGAGTAGATGATAGCTTTGAATGTTACTGTGAAGATGAGAATGACGAATATGCTGACAACGATAACGATTAAGATAACTTCGATAGTAATAATTTCGAGAATACATTGAATTTTACAACAAGAATATAAAGTACATTCTTAGAGTTAATTAAACCTTCTTATAGTTACTTAAATCTAAAAATAAGAGAAAAAAAATTATATTTGTAATTTCGATGGTTTAGTTATGAAATTTTTGAAATACATTACGAGTGTGTTTGTTTGAAGAATTTTGGTGGACTTCTATTATTCATTTTATTTTTTTCCCCCAAAAAATCAAATCAAACACCTATTTTTCCTTTTTTATATTATACTAAAAAAATCAATTTTATATTCATAACATCACATCAACCCCTGTTTATATCACATCATACAACTATTAAAATTCAAAATTTTTACTATTCAAATCCCAACTCAAAATCCAAACCCCAAACAAACACACCCTACATTTTGACATGTGTAAATCAAATACAAATTAAATAATGATAGGGGAGGGTTAATCACACAGTTTATGAAATTATAAAGGATCTCCACAATTTTGAAAAAAATGAGAATTTTAACTCAAATTCGTGAAATTATAGGTGGATTTTATGTCTTTTTGTGTCATATTTTAAAATTGCTTTTATATTGGTAAAATTATTATTACTTTTTTTTTTTTTTAACTATATTAGCGATGTAATTTTTGGATTAAAATAGAACATGTCTAAAAAACATATGAGATATTAACAAATAAAAAAAGAAATATAGGGTTTGTTTGGTTATGATTTAAAATTTATTTGAAATGAGAGGTTTAATTTAGTTTTTCTTTAAATATTATTTTAATATAATATTTTGTGAGAATGAAAAAATATATTTTTATTAAAAATCGTATATGATGAATAATACTTCACCCATCTCAGCTAATTAGTCCACCATAACTCGGGTACAAAATTTTAGGTATTATATAATCAATAATTAAGAAGTGTATTAGTAAAAATAATTATAATTTAATAAAAATAATTATATATTAAGATTAAAATTAAGATGACTAAATAATTTAATTATTTTTTTAAAATTATAAATTTTAAATTGTAATTAAAGTGTATAATTATATAATTATTCATAATTTAAAATTCATAATTATATAATTATAAAATGGATAAATTAAGTAGGACCGATGAAATATTAATTTTGATTTAAAATGCTAATTCAACAAATATAGATGTCAAAACAATGTTTTATAGATAAATTAAATAATAAAACAAATATACTTTAGACATAGGAGTGTTATTATTATTAGTTGGTAAATTATATAATATTTCGTTGTATTTTTAGTAAAAATATATAATCAATGATTCATTTATTTATTTTATTCAACAAAATTATTTAAAATATTTTATGTTTTTTATTTGTATAAAATTTGTGTAATTTAAATATTTATTTAAAATTAAATATCAATTTTGAAAAAAAATTAATATTTTGTGCAAATTTTACATTAATACGTGACAAATAGAATTTGTGCAATTTTTAGCAGGGATATTAGTTTTTTAATTTTTTAAATTTAAAATTTTTTATTTAAATAAAATGCCAAATCTTTTTATTATAGTAGTTGTACTTATTGATGCAGATTTCCAACACTACCCTCGAAAGATGCGTCTGAATCCGAGGGCATATCCGTCCTCACACTAAATTAATTTTGAATTCAAAAAGCGACGATAATTGAATGTTGATGAATGAATGTGTGTGTCTGAGATAGATGGTGGCCCACACTCCACACAAAGAAATCATCACCTAACGAACGGTCCAGATCTTCCGATTCCGTCTGCGGCTCAGCGTCATCTCCTCTCTTTTCTAACACCAACACATATACATACATACATACATTACAAGATCCACACAGACAGAGAGAGTGAAAGGACACGGGACGAGAGGGAGGAGGAGGAGAGGAACCAGAGGCACTCGGGACACTCATTTCTGACAAGGCGTCAACGCTAGGTAGGTAGGTGTTTATGTTTGAAGTTGCTGTCTCTCTTCTCTCATATCGCGTAATTCCATGTTTAAGGAAAAAAACATTCGGATCTTGCAATGCCTGTTCCCGATGCATTATTCTTCTGTCGGAGATTTGCTTTTATTGTGTTATTGTGATGAGATCTATCTGTTTTTATATGCTTCTCTGGATCTCGATTCGCCGATCTGTAAACGTATGTTTTGAGTCACGCTCATAAGTTAATATGCTATTGGATTTGTCGATCGTTTCAGGGATCTCGATTTAGAAAAAAAGGCTTCTTGATTTTCGATCGCATATAGTGATTGATAAATTAGGAGTTGTGTTCCTATCGAGTCGTTGTAATTTAACCAAAATCGCGAACTTTTATATCTGTATTGGCCAAAATTGCTGTTTTTGTTCTCCAAGGCCATTTGCTTGAGTTTGATCTGTGCATCATTTGAAAGAGCATTATTTTAGATGTTTTTTGAATTTGTTTATCCATTACAATGTCTCCTTTTGAATTCTGAAACCAGTCAACACGAGATCTTGCATGACTATTGCCCATGGCAACCAAACTCGATGAAATGTAGTGTTTTCTTTTGTTAGGCACTAGTTTTTATTATTGTTTTCCTTTTATTAAAGACTCATGGATCTTCATATTTTCAGTTGAGCACATTAAGAGATGGCTGAAGGTGAGGATATTCAACCTCTTGTTTGCGACAATGGAACTGGAATGGTCAAGGTAATCTACATATTATTTATTTAAATAGTTATATAGCAGCATGGTGTCCCTGAATGAAACAATAAAGTTTTGCTCGTTATGATTGAACATTTGCTTTTCATGATGTTATGATAAATGGTAGGCTGGATTTGCTGGAGATGATGCTCCAAGGGCTGTCTTCCCTAGCATAGTGGGGCGTCCTCGTCACACCGGTGTTATGGTTGGCATGGGTCAAAAAGATGCTTATGTGGGCGATGAAGCTCAGTCCAAGAGAGGTATTCTGACTCTGAAGTATCCAATTGAGCATGGCATTGTCAGCAATTGGGATGATATGGAAAAGATTTGGCACCACACATTCTACAATGAACTTCGTGTGGCTCCAGAGGAGCACCCGATTCTCTTGACAGAAGCTCCTCTCAATCCCAAGGCCAATCGTGAAAAGATGACCCAGATCATGTTTGAAACCTTTAATGCCCCTGCAATGTATGTTGCCATTCAGGCTGTTCTCTCGCTCTATGCCAGTGGTCGTACAACTGGTAAGGAATGCTGCACTAATTTGATTGTTCTACCTTCTGATGCATGCCTGAGCTAGGTTTTCTATCTTCCTATATATATTACAAAAAATTCCCATACAAAGATGTAAATCCTCGTGATTTGATTCAAAGATGGAATATTCCTCTGGAAATCGTTTGTTAGGATAATAAATGTGCCACTTGAGCCAAATTCTGTATTCCAATGAGTCATAAAGTAATGTTGGATGAGGTACAAGGATTAGGAGTAACTTGATTTTTAATTCTAATGCTACATATCTGCCTGCAAAAAAATTTGCCATTCAATCCAACACTTTAAATCGAGCTGCTTTTGCTGAGATGACAAATTATATATATGCTTGTGCTTTTTCTTTGTAGGTATTGTTCTTGACTCTGGGGATGGTGTCAGCCATACGGTCCCCATCTATGAAGGTTATGCACTTCCCCATGCAATCCTACGTCTTGATCTGGCTGGACGTGATCTCACTGACTACCTCATGAAGATATTGACGGAGCGTGGCTATTCATTTACCACTACTGCTGAACGAGAAATTGTGAGGGACATTAAAGAGAAGTTGTCTTACATTGCTCTTGATTATGAACAAGAGCTAGAGACATCTAAGACCAGCTCTTCTGTGGAAAAGAACTATGAACTGCCTGATGGACAGGTAATCACTATTGGTGCTGAACGTTTCCGCTGCCCTGAGGTTCTCTTCCAGCCATCATTTATAGGGATGGAAGCTGCTGGGATTCATGAAACCACCTATAATTCTATCATGAAGTGCGACGTTGATATCAGGAAGGATCTGTATGGCAACATTGTCCTTAGTGGTGGCACAACCATGTTCCCAGGTATTGCTGACAGGATGAGCAAGGAGATTACAGCTCTAGCACCAAGTAGCATGAAGATTAAGGTTGTGGCTCCTCCTGAGAGGAAGTACAGTGTTTGGATTGGAGGTTCCATTTTGGCCTCTCTGAGCACTTTCCAGCAGGTATGTGTGATATTTGCCATGATACCGACATATTATCTACTGATTCTTGGATTCTTTAAAGTTTGGCTTGTCTGGATTGCTGATTTGGTTATTAAAACATAAAAAAAATGTAAAAAGTGATTTTGATGAGAGCTTTGAGAATTTGTGCTGAATGATATTGTGTTTGGAATGCAGATGTGGATCGCCAAGGCTGAGTATGATGAATCCGGGCCATCAATTGTCCACAGGAAATGCTTCTAAAATGAATGCTCCGGAGCTAAAAAGATTGATGAGGTGGTTTGTGCTAATCACTGCTTCCTACATGATTTCCTTTTTTCTTTTTTGGACATGAAAACAATATTCTTATAAGTATTATGGCGTAGAGAGTCCCCCGTATGCTTTATATTTATATATATATATTTAAGTTCTTTTTCGTGGTATTGTGATTTGAGTCTTGATGAAGGATCCATACATATGTGTCTTGTATTTGACAATCAATGCGTGTCGGATTCTTGTGTTCTTATGTAGTTGCTTCATTTTTATTCAGTGCAAGCTTTTTATCCTTGGAAATGTTGTTTTCTTTGATGATTTGCATTGATGTATTCCATCCATTTGAAGCTTTCGAGCTAAAATCAAAACGGTGAGATAGGGAATACGACTATACGAGTTACTTGAGATCACAGAATTTTATTGCAAACAAATTCACTTGACGGCAAAACAACAAACACACATATAGAAAGAAAGAAAGCAATGGGGGTGGCTAAGGCCCGATATAAGAAGAAGTTTTGTTGGATTTTAGAACTAGAACTAGAACTTCCACTGGAGCTGCTGCACAATGCTCTTATCCACTTGGAAAGCCTTGGCAAGAACGTCGGAGCTAACATCGGGCTTAGATCCAAAGACTGCATTGGCAATGGTGATCACTCCCGGATTCTGGCTACTCAGGGCAGCTATGGCAACAGCATTCTTGGTTCCCACATTCTGCTGGAAGTGAACCAGTCCTACTGGAAACACAAACACATCACCCTTCACTAGTTGTTTTGTGATTAATCTGTTTTCAGGGTTGGAGGTGATGAATCCAACATTGAGGGTGCCTTCGAGGACTGTCAAGATTTCAGTAGCTCTGGGGTGAGTGTGAGGAGGATTGATTCCCCACGGAGCGTAGTCTATGCGCACCATAGAGATTCCCAGTGTATTCAGCCCTGGAAGTTGGGCTGCCGAAACTGGGGTCACCCAGGAGCCAACAGCATTCGATGTGTTCCCCGGCAGGTGCAGCCCACTGAAGGAGAAATCACTGGCTTGAACAGATGCAGGGTTCTTGCAGGCTAACCCATTCACTCTCACTGCAGATCCAACCAAGAATATGGTTAAGTTGCATTGAAGGAATAAAATGCATGATCGATTAGTTAGATAGTTAATTCTTTACCTGCGTTGAAGGCATCTGCGACGCAGAAATCTTGCAAAGGACTAGGCTCGAAGGCAAAGGCAAAGGCGATGTAGAAAAAACCGAAAGCTATTAAGCACAAGTGGTGGTGGTGAAGAACAATTGCAGCCATTCTTAAGGAGGTGCTGTGCCGAGCTGCTGCTGCTGCTGATGGACATGGTGTGGATGGATAGCCCCTTCTTATATACTAATCAAACCAGATTAGAAGGTGTGGCCATTTTGGGTAAGAATTTTAAGAAAAATATTATTTTTGGTCCCGGCCCGGAAACTAATATTAATGCTGCCGGCCGGCCTGTGGCTTGTTGATTGATTCTTTCTGAAGTAGTTAAAAAAACAGAAGAAATGTGGATACATATATATGGCTTGTACTGTTTGTTCAAGGAGACTGAAAAATATTCACTTCCTAATTAGCTGTTGTATTGGGGTGTTCTTATTACAAGTTATGGAATCGTCGTCTAATAATAATAATAATAATAATAATAATAATGACAATGGTTGGCTGTATGTTTGGCTATATATGATCTTTTAAGTTCCTGAATTTGATCAATGACTTATGCCTACTGAGATCATGTATTTTCTTTTTTCCTAGAGCAAGAAATTGCAGATATCAGATACATTAATTAATGGGATTTCATTTGTCCTTTTGTAGTTCGAATTGGAATTGGACTCAAAACATTCTTGTTCATTTCCATGTGGCAGGCAGGGAGGCAGGCACTGCACTGCACCTCACTATTCATCTATCTTAAAACTAAATAACTAACTAGTAGTCATTGAAACCATTCATTTTCTTGATAAATTAAGTATTACCACTCTAAAGCATTCCATTCGCCTTCCTTGTTCTTGAGTCCCCCTTTACATGTGCTGAATTTCTGTGTATGTGGGTTGTGGTTTGGTTTATTAGATTCATGGGTAGCAAACAGTGGGGCTTTGATTCAGATCTGATCAAGACTGCAATTGGAGCAGGAAGATGATGGCTTTGTGTTGATGATGGTTTTTTATGAATGAATGAATCTGTGATTTTTTTTTGAAGTGTAATAACTTGGCTTAGTTCAAGAATTGGCTTAGCTGGGCGGCCCATGGCTATGCCGTTGCATCTAGCCAGCAGGCAGCCATGGCCTATAAATCAGGACCCACCTCTGACTGATAGGGACCCGCCCTTCAGTCTTTTCCCCCTTTCTCTCTCATGGTTGAGCGAACCTAGTTTTAATTCCACACAAATCTCAATTCTCTCTCCCTCTCCAAATCTCCAGATTATCACCATCTCGGCATCTCCAGATCCCTATTCCTTCCATGGCAGGGAGCTGCTGCGAGTAGAAATAATCAAGGGAAGAACTTCGATTCCATGTCACGCACTGTCTCCACCCTCCATCTAAGCTCCCTCAATCACTCTCTTCCAAATTAATACCCTAATTCCCTGAGGTGGTCGCTGCTCCTCGTCTTATCTTCTTCTTCTTCCAGTCCACTCGTATTTTTTTTTGTTTCCTCGAGTTTGAATCTGTTTTTCCATTTTTATTGATTGCTCCATCGGAAGGGATGGCTGCTTAATTTATTGGGTTGGGTCATACTGATATTTATTGTTTCAAGCCAGGACGGTCCTTGCTTGCTTAATACTTCTTTGGTGTTGTATAACGGATATCGTGTACTTACTTCTGTTTGTAATTTACCTTCTCCTTGTTCTTCAATTTGCTTTCTTCGTCAGTAATGGAGTTCTGGTATTCTGATTGGGTTGACTCACCTGCAAAACTTAGGGTTTTTTCCTTTTTCTGGACTACTGTTAGAAATCTATTGATTTGCTGGTGATTATCATTCTGCTTATCGTGTTCATCATTTAAGCCTTGCATTTGTTCCTTAAAAGGTTTTGTCTAGACATATCTGTCCAAACCCTGTTTTTTGCTGTAATTGCCATTGTTTTGGTGGGAGATTTGTCTGCAAAATGGAGGAAGAGAACAATGGTACTATGAACCTTGATCTCAATTTAGGACCTGGTGATAATTCTAATGATGATAGAGAGCCTACATCAGGATCTTATGGTAATGTTACTGTGGATTTGGAGGATTGGTTAGATGATCCAGCTCATAGAATTAGGGGTGTTGTCGGACACAGGAGTCAACGGTGGCGGAGATCGTTATGGAGGGAACTTCCTATTCCCCCCGAAACACAAAATCTCGCGCTGGAATTAATCGGCGACAGTGCACCCCAAACTGGCGAGGGTAGTGTGGCTTCTGAGGAACGGCCTGTCGAGGTAGCTAAAATCTGTGAAAATGGTGGTGGTTTTGATGAAGACGAGGTCCCATGTAAGAAGAAAGATGGTGGCAAAGGTAATGGCGATGACGGGAGTTTCTTTGATTGCAATATATGCTTAGATTTAGCTAAGGATCCGGTTGTTACTTGCTGCGGCCATTTATTTTGCTGGCCATGTCTTTACCAGTGGTTGCATCATCATTCCGATGCCAAGGAATGCCCTGTTTGCAAGGGCGAGGTTACTACAAAAAGTGTGACGCCAATTTACGGCCGTGGGAATGTTAATCCCGAGCCAGAAATTGATTCTAATATGAAAATTCCAGTCAGGCCGCAAGCCCGACGAATTGAGAGCTGGAGGCAGACTATTCAGAGGACTGCGTTTATTCCGATGGAGGAAATGATTCGGCGTTTGGGGAATACGTTCGATTTAAGTAGGGAATTGTCGCTAATGCAGTCCCGGAGTCCCGACGCCGCTCACGACTCGCCGGAGAGAAGCAACGTGCTGCTGAACAGATTCTTGACTTCGAGAGGAATTCGAAGAGAAAGGGGTCCCGTGGCGCCGCCGGATAATGTGATCGATTTGACGGAAACTGCGACGGGAAATCTCGGCTATGACATGAGGGATAATCGTCGTTTTTCATCACTGTTGCTTCGCAGGTCGAATTCTCATCGGGCTGCCACGATTTCTAACCTTACGTCCGTTGTGAACTCTGCCGAGAGCCTCGTTGCTGAGAGGTTGGTTGAATCGTACTTCCATGGAAACCCTGTCGATAGAAATCAGGAGCTACCTCTCCCTGTCGACGATAGGGATTCTCTATCGAGCATTGCTGCTGTTATACATTCGGAGAGCCAAACAGTCGATAATGCCGTTGAAATTGATTCGACAGTTTCGCTTTCTACTTCGTCTTCCAGGAGAAGAAATGATGCGTCGAGAATTTCAGATGTGGACAGCGGTGACTCCCGCGCGCCGAGGAGAAGAAGGTTGAACTGATCATGGAATTCGATTGGGTACATGTTGATCGTTATATTTCTATTGTCGTCGTCGTCATCGTCGTCGCCGCGGCCGGAAGGCTCTACAGAAATGGTTAGTTTTCTTTCCAGGTAGCTTTAGCTGGTATGGGCATTATATCGTATCTAAGAATGTTTCCAGTTTTGTAGTTTAACTTTAACCATATGTTGTTGCTTGTAATTTATCTGTCTGTCTATCTATCTATATACGTTTTATGTGGCATATGCTGTCTGATTTCTCATGAAGCATCTGATATTGATTTGCTAAATATGTATCTTACGATGGTAATATCTATCTATAAGTATGTTTATAAAGAAAGTAGTCTATATTTAATGGTAATTTCATTATAATATATAACACATATAAAGAAAGTAGTCGGTCTATATTTAGGTTCGGCACTTTCCGTAGCAGCTACAGCTACGGATTTTCACGTCTTGATAAGAAAAAAAAAAGAAAAGAAAAAAGAGTTAGTCTGTCTATATTTAATGGTAATTTCAATATATATAAAAGTAGTCTATATTCAATGGTAATTTCAATGTAATATATCACACATATTTTGATAGTATATGATATACTCTCTCCGTCCAGTTACAAAGCTTACATATTTTTTTTGGGACGTTCAATTACAAAGTTAACATTTCATTAAATACCTTACTTTTTTTTTTCACAAATATCATTACTTTACATCACATCGTTACTTTTACCAAAAAAAAAAAAAAAAAAGTAAGGACAAAAATGTCATTACATTACTTTTAACTGCTCACTACAATTAAAATACTATTATTTCTTAAACACCGCTCAAAAGTAAATGTAAACTTTGTAAGGGACGGAGGGAGTATTATACTCTGTCCGTCCCAAAATTATAGTATGGGCTGAGATTTAAGAAATATTGATATTATATTGGTAGTGGGTAAAAAGTACGAGTAAAAGACTTTTTTGTCCTAGTGAGTGTATTAGTGTAAAATTAGTGACAATTGTGTAATAATAATGAAAAATGGTAGTTTTATAGTAATATAGTTATTTATGGAAATGAGACTATTGTTTTGGGACGGACAAAAATGATAAATAAGACTATTGTATTGGGACGGAGGGAGTATATAATTATATGTAACACAAGATTTGAACTTGATAAACAATCTATAACTTACATCGCAAACTAATATAGCATAATACTCCGTTCGTCCCGCCACAAATGATCCCTTTACTTTTTGGTACATCCCACAGAAGATGATTTATTTTTATTTTTAGTAAGTTTATCAATCTTTAACATATTTAACAAATATAAATCAATTTAATTAAACTTCTAACGTTATGATCAACTCAAAATTCCTTTATTTTTATCTCTCTTCTCAATTAATAAATATTTTTATCTACCTTTAAAACTTCTCATTTTTATAAATCTAATTTACGGTAATGATAAATAAATAAATATAGTATATTTTTTTATTCATTTGTATTGTATAAAATTTTATTGTCTACAAAATGATATTCATATTGCATATATTTTATTGAAATATAATTCTAAAAATATTTAAAATACCGACAACACTACACATATAAAAAATAATAAAATATTATCTTAACTTATTATTAATAACTTAATAATCTACGCTACCTAAATTACCGTGTTCCTAACAAAAGGTTCCATCTTTTGCGGGACGGAGGGAGTATATGATTTCAACACAATAAATAAATTATACAACATCGTACCATATAATTCATATAATACATATTTTTATATTGTGTAAAGTATATATTGTGT
This sequence comes from Andrographis paniculata, assembly GCF_009805555.1. NCBI lineage: Eukaryota > Viridiplantae > Streptophyta > Magnoliopsida > Lamiales > Acanthaceae > Andrographis > Andrographis paniculata. The sequence continues at coordinate 1,570,831 of NW_026137605.1, forward strand.
TACGTAAAATTTTATAATATGCTTACCGTTTGTAATGTGGGCTATATGCTACTAATATAAATATGTGCTATCGAATATGTGTCTGACCCAATCAATATAGTAATCAAAGCATTATAAATATGTCTATTTAAATTAACAATTTTGTTGAGATTGTGTATTATCTATTTATTGAAGCTCTAGAATATTTTTCTTTCTTTTTAGACTTCTCATATATATATATATATATTTTTTAGAAAAACATAGATGGTTTATTTGACAAATTCTTTAAAACAATATTGTTTTCAAATCATTTAACAAAACAAACATACCCATTACTTGTTTGTTTATAATTTCAAATACTCCCTCCTTCCCGAAACTAAATATCCATTTGCTTTTTGTACATAGTTTTAGAAATATTAGTATTATATTGAGATATAGTAGGAATAAAGTATAAATGACTAAAATAACCTTATTAATATGTGTGATATAAATGTAATGACATTTGTGTAATATATTGTAAATTGTAAGAGTATTTGTAATGTTAGGTAGATAGTACAATTACTAAAAAAAAAAAAAAAAAAAAAAGAAATGAATATTTTGTTATGGGACAGACTAACATGAAAAAATTGATACTTTGTTATGAGACGGAGGGAGTATAAATTTAGAGCATATTTTTTTCAATAAAAATATACTACTCCCTCCGTCTACAAACCTATTGTTCTACTTTCCTATTTGGAACGTCCAACAACTATTGTTCTATTTCATTTTTTAAACAAAAAAAAATTACATTTTTACCCTTCATTCATTTATTACTTTTAATTTCTATCATACAATTACGGGCAAATTTGTACAATTACCTAAAAAACCGTACAAATATACTTTAGGACAATAGAAATTAGACGGAGGAACTATTATTTTTTATAAAATGTTATATTAAATTTAGATCAATATCTAATTTTAAATCACAGCCAGTTAAACTCATAGAAATTGTACAATAACAATTTTATTTTTTATTTTTTTAAAAAAAGTTAAAAGGACAAACTTACAATGCAAATATACATGGATGAAAATAGTTTGAACTCCCTCCGTTATTGTCGTAGATACGGAAATTTAGGTAAAATATAATTGGTAAGTAATTAAAAAATGTATTAGTAAAAATAATTATTATTTAGTAAAAATAATTATATATTAAGATTAAGATAACTAAATACTAGTTTAATTAAGATTAAAAAAATTACGTGGGACGGACGAAAATAGAAAATAGCGACAAATTATGTGGGACGGAAAATAGAAAATAGAGACAAATTACGTGGGATGGAGGGAGTAATATATTTTATATTATGATTGCAGTATTCAATATAGTTTTTTTTTTTTTTTTTTTTTTTTTTTCAATGGATAAAATAGTAATTCAGTACTAAAAAAAATAAATGAAATTTTAAGAATTGAAGATAATTTAGTATATACATATATGAATTACTATTATTGTTATAGACTAATGTTTGTTACTACTACTTATCCCTCTGTCCCATATACCATGTCCAAGTTGCCGTTTTTGTCACCTTCATTTTTTGGAAAATGATTACTCACTTTAATCTCATTTTGAATTTTTTAATTTAATTTTTTTTAATTTTAATTAAACTAATTAATTATCTTAATCTTAATTTATAATTATTTATATTATATAATAATTATTTTCACTGATATATTCTTAATTATATACTAATTACACTCCTCTTAAAATACAGTGTCTACAAGTATCTGGACAGAGGGAATATTATTTATGAGATGAGAAAAAGAATATGGAAAAATATGAATTAATTTAGGTGTAATTGACGTGCAAGAAGCAGCGTCAAGGTGGCAAGCACGTTACATTACGCTAGAACTTGACTTATTAGATCCGTCCCGTTCCGTTGGTTGGTTGGTTCATATTGAAATTCCGATTTCAGCGCTCACCCACCCGCCAAAATTAAATACCAAATTACGAACATCCATCCATCCATCCATCCCTTCCCACTTTATTATTATCATTTTAATTATTTCTTTTTCAGCACCAGCAAAGGCTTCCTTCCTCCTCCATCTCCTCCCTGTCTGCCTGTCTCTGCCAATTCTCCGACCGCCTCCCTCTCTACAGGTTGGTTCGTCTCGTCTTTCTCTCCATGTATTATCATCATCACTGTATTCATTCATATTCACTCTGCATTTATGGATATTGTACGAATTTTTCATTAGCTTATCTATCATCCCCAATTTTTTTTTTTATGATCCTCCCCAAAAATGAAATTAATGTGGTTGTGGTTGTGGTTGTGATTGTGTTTTACTGATTGCTGTTTATGTTGCTCCATGATCCATTCCATGAATTGAAGGTAGGTGTGCCTGAAATTATTTAAATCAGACAATGTCCTGCTGTGGAGGAGGAGAAGAGGAACCATATGCCGGTCCACCTGCAAACCAGAACGCCGGTCCACCTAGAGGCGCTGCTGGTAATGCATTTCCCGGCGGCAATTCCGCAGGTAGATCGAATTAATTTATATTTATACCTATATTTGTTCCTTCCTTGTCTTCTAGGTTTTTGAATTACGAATTACAATTAATTAATTTGTTAATTAATCAAATTCAGGCAGTCAAAGAGGAGGAGAGCCAAGAGCCTCTGCAAGAAACGGTGCTCCCCAGAAAGTATTGCCTATCGAGATACCAGCTCTGTCATTGGATGAGCTGAACAGATTGACAGACAACTTCGGGCCCAAGTCTCTGATTGGAGAGGGCTCTTACGGCCGCGTGCATTATGCCAAAATGGACGATGGCCAGGAAGTGGCACTCAAGAAGCTCGACAACAGTTCAGCACCAGATGGAGACTCTGCAGACTTTGCAGCTCAGGTAACGATGATGATGATGAAGATGATCATCTATTCTATTGTATCCTATTCTATTATCGAACATTTTGTGAAGATGCTTGGTATTACATGTTATTCACAGCTCTCAACGGTCTCGAGGCTTAAGCACGAACATTTTGTGGGGATGCTCGGCTACTGCCTAGAGCCAGACAACAAAATCTTGGCATTCGAGTATGCCACAATGGGTTCCTTACACGATGTGTTGCACGGTATAGTCTGGCGAATTCTTATTAAATTAGCTTATGATTGGTTATGCTATGTTTGTTATGTTATGTGATGTGATGTTGTAGGAAGGAAAGGGGTGCAAGGGGCAGAACCTGGTCCGGTCCTGACGTGGAGCCAACGAGTGAAGATTGCTTATGGAGCTGCAAAGGGAATCGAATATCTACATGAGAAATGTCAGCCTCCAATTGTGCACCGTGATATCCGATCCAGCAATGTTCTTCTTTTCGATGATTTTGTAGCCAAGATTGCCGATTTCAGCTTGACAAACCAGGGCTCGGACACTGCAGCTCGCCTGCACTCCACTCGAGTCCTCGGAACTTTCGGCTACCATGCTCCAGAGTGAGTTCACACTTGATGTCTATTATCATAGACATAGATAGAGATCTACTCTAATGATGTATCAATCATTAAATGCATTTCATTTTGTTCATTTGTCTTGGCTGGATCAGATATGCAATGACAGGACAGATAACACAGAAGAGCGACGTGTACAGCTTTGGTGTGGTTCTTCTAGAACTTCTGACAGGCAGAAAACCAGTAGACCATACCATGCCCAAGGGCCAACAAAGTCTGGTCACCTGGGTAAGGATTTTCTCTGCCTTCCTAGCCTAGAAATGAATGAATGAATGATTGATTATTGATTATACATACAAGAATGGTTATTTATTGCAATTATTGCAACAGGCAACTCCAAGATTGAGTGAGGATAAAGTGAAGCAATGTGTGGATCCCAAACTAAACAATGATTACCCCCCCAAGGCCGTTGCCAAGGTACCCAATATCACCATATACATATACATACATATATATATATGTTATCCATTCATATGGTTTTTTGTGGTTGTCAGCTGGCAGCAGTTGCGGCATTGTGCGTGCAATACGAAGCAGACTTCCGGCCGAACATGACGATCGTGGTCAAGGCATTGCAACCACTTCTCAACTCCAAACCAGGTGGCACTGAACCAAATGCATAAATAATAGTAACAATATGACTTGACTACTTGTTTGGCATAATTGTCAAGGCAATGATCTGTTTTTGGGTACAAAATCATTCCAATGAAAGAGATTTCCATGTTCTTGCTGTCAAACCCTTCTTCTTGTCCTCTTTTTGGGACTAATTAGATGATGATGATGATAATGATAATGATATTTTGATGGTGATATATAGTTGATTTGTTAATATTGAAAACTTCTTGTTGCTCTCTCTTAGCCCTTTAGTCACGCAGAAGATTGATTGATTGCAACTTAATCAAAGATAGTTTGATTATTCATAAATGGATGGAATAGCAAACAAGGCAGCAAGAACAATTCTTGTCTTCGCCACAGTACTATGACAGCACACAATTATGTTAATATAGTATAAATACAATATATATAACTAACAACGCAGGACAACAACAATTATATAAGGACATACGGATACATCATACAAAGATAGCACGTGAATGTCCTGTAAGGGATGACCTAGTGGTGTGGAGGTGGACTTATGACGGTGAAGCCATGGGTTCAGACCCCCAACGTCTTCAAATCATCTGCCACACATGGTTCGTCTAGTGTAATTCGCTTTCTTCATGTCACATGTCATACATAGTTCGTCTAGTTTGACTTGCAGAGTATTAGATTGGGCTGCGGATTCTGCGGATTTTCATTCATATCATATTTATCATATGATATAGGAACATACAACACACAATAATATATTGACACAAATAATAACTATATTACTACACATATCTATTTGTTTTTATTTAACATAACCAGCTTATTTGAAATAAAAATATGTATTTCTTCGGTCGTGTATCAATTTTAAGATAAAAATATTTATTTTCTATTTTGTAAAAATAATTCTATACTTTAAGGATAAACAAAATTGTTAAAATCTTTTATACATTTTCACTAATAAATGAAATATTACTATTGTTCACTAAGGGATGCCCTGGTGTGGCATGGGATTAGACATATGACCGTGAAGTTATGGGTTTATTCGTATCATATGGAAAGTTATTAGGAGTATATTAATTTAAATAAGTATAAATAAAAATATATTTATAATATTATGTAAAACATATATTTACCAAAAAAAAAAAGTAAAGTAAATATTTTTATTTGGATAATAAAATTGACAAAATGTATTATTACTAAAATAGACTATATGATTACCAATTTACCTTTCTTTCACTTATGAGCTCATGGTTCATACCTTTACGTTGGTTTGTTTAATGTGATTTGTCAGTCGAGCTTGGTTTGCAGGGTATTAAGTTCAGCCGAAATTTACTCAGTGCGCACTTTCGAATAGTAGCTGCGGGTTCCAAAAGGGTAGAATTAAAATATTCACCTCTATTTAGACACAGGTTTGTAAAAAAAACTATCTTGAAAAAACTTATAGGGGAGCAATATAATATTAATATAAACTTAAGGGGCAAAGAGTAAAGCAGAAAGGATTTTTAGATAAAAATAACTGCCCTATTTATCATATCGTATAGTATCGTCGTCTTCGTCTTCGGTTATGCGGCGAAGCCATGGATGTCTGGGAGAGAGATGTGGTGCCAAAGGTGATGAAGATTGTCAGCACCAGACTTCCTCAGAGGGACCTGATTTCTCTTCTGCTTGTCAGCTCTTCGGTTCATCGCAATCTGCTTTCTCACCCTTCCCTATGGCTGGTGGGTAATTTCTCTAGTGAAGATCCCGTTGTCTCTAAATACCAGAATCTCTGATGATTTCGATTATTTGCTGCTGCTATTTGATTTATCTCCTGACGACGGCGTCTATCTTTTGTGGCCGGTTGTGTGCTCTTCCCTGCACTTCCGACCGCCTGAATTCGGCGATTGTTGTGTTTTAGTAGTGATTGTGTACTTCCTCTGTGCTGCTGTTTCCTTGATAAATTTCTAATCATTTTGTGGTCTATAATGTGAAGATCACATACTTTAAAAATCGCTCCACAATAATCAAGCAGAGAAATGGTAAAAAAACATACAAGAAGACCTGTTATTGCTCTAATCATTGTTTAGAAAAGATGGTTACAATATTTCAAAATCACAATCCCTGGCATATTTTTTTGTAACAAATCCTTGCTTCGCTTGAGCTGCATATCCAGCATATGTGGTAGTTCTATAATGAGTAGACTGATAATGTGAAGTGAAGATCAGACATTTCCAATTTTTAAAAATTGAAGGTTGAATTTGGAATAATGGATGTGAGCTCATGCTTTTTATGGGTTTCTCTCAGGTTCTTGATTTTCATGAGATGCATAATGCAGGAAATCGCCTTGTGGCAGCTCTTTCACTGGTCAATATTTTCTATCCTCTTTCTTTTCTCTATTTATATTTTCTGGTTCCCTTTCCTGATTGTTGGCTGAGGTGCTTCAGCTTTAGAGAAAGGATAATCATTTTTGTGGTCTACTTAGGGTGTGTTTGTTTGGAGGTTTGGATTTATGGTTTGAGATAGTAAAGATTTTGAATTGAAATATAATTGCATGTGATATAATTAGATGTTGATGTGATGTTGTCATGTAAAATTGATTTTTAGTATAATATAGGAAAAAAAAAAGAAAAAAAAAAGGTGTTTTGATTTGATGCTTTGGCGAAAAGTAACTCTAAAGCTAAGAAAAACAGTTAAAGAGAAGCAAGTGCTCTTAGCATTCTGTTTGTTGCAACAAAGCATGCACTTTAAGAAACTGATGTAATTAATGCTCAACATCGCCAATCTTCTTTGCAGGAAAATGGCAATTATATGATCAAATATATAAATAAGATTTTGTTCACACCTGAAATGAAAACTGACATTCTTAATGTTGACTTTATTAAAATCAAGAACCGTGATATCTTAACTATTTGAGGGGGCATGTTTACAGTCGCGGTACCAGAATGTGAAGCATATAAACCTTGAGTTCTCCCATGATATTGAAGACAGACATCTTGAAGTTTTGAAAAGCAAGGTGATTGATATTCTGAATACTGATTGCGACTAATCTGAATGAAATTTAACTATGTTGGCACACCTCAGATATGAGAGAGACATTGTCACAAATATGTGATCCAAATTCACCTGTTTTTGTAAGAAATTTATTTCTCTACTTGTCTCACAGTGTGGAAAGTCACTTAAAAATCTTGAGGTTCTCAATTTGAATGGCTGCCAGAAGATATCTGATGTGGGAATTGAATTTATAACATCCAATTGCCCAAAGCTAAAGATTTTTTCTATCTATTGGAACATTAGGTACTTTGTTACCTTTTTACACACTAGCTTCGTGACGGGTTTTATACTTTCAGCTGGTACATTTAGCATAATTTGACAGATTCAACACGAGTGAATTTTAGATACAATTTCCATTTCAGGGTTTCAGACCTCAGTATCAAGAGCTTGGTGAAGAATTGCAAACTTATTATCGACTTGAATCTAAGTGGTTGTAAGGTATGCTGAATGTTGTGATGGCCTCATCATATATTATCACATGTGTCTCGTGTTGTCTTGTATAAGGCGGTATCTTATTACAGAATATCACCGATGAGAGCTTAATCTTGATTGCGGAACATTTTCATGGATTGCAACATTTGAACTTGACAAGGTACGAAACCATGTTGTAGCTAGAGAATCTACTTAGTACTTCATAGGATGATTTTAGTTTGTTCATTTCAAGCAGTTAATATATAGAATATAACTCAGAAATTGGTCGATGTCCCTTTTTCAAACTAGTTTGATATATCGGTGCATGCAGATGCATCAAGCTTACTGATAGTGGTTTGCAAACAATATTGTGCAAGTGCTCCTCCATTCAGAGCCTGAATCTTTATGCTCTTTCCAGGTAAAGATGTAGAAATAAATAAATGTATGGAGTTTTCCCTTCCATGCAGAGATCTGATCATTATTCTTGCATCCAGTTTTACAGATGTAGCTTACAAGAAGTTGTCCCTTCTGATTAACCTTCAATTTTTAGACCTCTGTGGTGCTCAGGTATGCATTTATCCTTACTTGTTTGCATCTGCATTTGAATATCAGACAATAAGAGTTAACAATATTTGCCGTCTCAGAATCTTTCAGACAATGGACTTTCCTGTATAGCCAATTGCAGGAATTTGACTTCTCTCAATTTGACATGGTTAAGTGAAGCTCACCTCAGTATTTATCATGTCGTCAATCAAATAATTACCCAATTGCTTTTGTGCTGCGAACAGGTGCGTGCGAATCACTGATCAAGGAGTGATTGCTATTGCGGAAGGGTGTAGGTCACTTGAATTTTTAAGGTGATATTGATATTCGTTCAACTGTTCTAGGGGTTTTGTTGTGATCTCAAATTCTGTTTTGTTTGAAAAGTCTTGATGTATATATCTTAGGTGGATCTTTTGCAGGATCTCTCAATTTAACATATATCATATATGGTTTCACAATGCAGTTTGTTTGGAATAGTCGGGGTTACAGACAAGAGCTTGGAGGCCCTTTCAAGGTTCTGTTGTAGAACAATTACCACCCTTGATGTCAATGGTTGTATAGGAATACAGGTAAGTAAGTTTGATTTCCATTTGTGTGTACATTGCAGTACAGCCCGGCAAATAGCCATTAGCAAGCGGTTCGCTTGCTTGTTTGTTTTGTTTTAGTGGAGGCATATGCTTACATACATAACATGTTTATTTAGCCAAAAGTAATATTCTTACATTTTTATTTGCATTACAGAGACGAAGCCGCGATCAACTACTTCAGCTGTTCCCAAAACTCAAGTGCTTTAAAGTCCACAGCTGAGGAAGGCATTTAAATTTTGTTGAATTTTAAGGCACCTAAGGTGTTACAGATTTTATTGTATTGTAGTGAGGACTAACTACACTGCTACATAATGGTTTAAGATATCTTTCTGGTTTTTACAATTAGAAAGGCAAATAATACACTATTTCTCAGACAATGAATGAATGATCTGTTCTGTTAAAGGGGAGAATGTAAAAACAAAGAAAAACAAACATGTCGAGCATGCTATTTTGTTACTATGTATATATCATACCACAAAGACAAAGCTGTTAAAATATAGCACTCAGAAACAAGGACCATATATAATTTGCTTAAATGAATCACAAGCTGAATCCAAAGCAAAAATTCAGAGAGAGAGAGAGATAATTACCTTGCAGAAAGCACAGAGATAATATACATTGCCGTTGTTGCTGCTACTGCCGTTGTCTCCTGTCCATCGACTTCTCGGAATTGCTGAACAGCCGAGGCTCGTCCAGACCAACCAGTAAAGTTCTCCCAGCCCATTGTTAACACTGCGTCAGTTCATTTCATAATCATCCAAATGAATGAAAATAGATCTCACCCGGAAACGCCAACTCACTTCTGCCACAACCACCAGCTGAGTACATTAATCCACCCAGGAGAAGAAATGGGCAAAATGATAGAGCTAGAGAAACTTTGCTCAATCATTTTCTTTCGATTAAAGATAGGATATTAAATATTAACACAACGACGGACATTAAATAAGGAGTTTTTATTTTTTCTTTTATCGTACAAAGCAGGTGATGAGATACAGAGCAGCTGGCACAGAATAGATCCAAGATGAGAATACATATATATTTGAATGAGAGAAAACAACCATTATCTATTTAGACAACCGCTCTGTTCTTTAATAGTTCCAGCGACAATTTGTGAAATTCCTCTTCAGGCTAGACCTAGATGCAAAACAACAAAAGCATAGAGTTACCAAGCATCAAATAATTGCAATAACATATTGCACAGACATGAACCAACTTGTATACTCATGGAACTGCTGCTTTTTTTAAACACAACTGATGTATTTCATTGGAGTTTCCATTACATTGAACGACATACGGAGACAAGTAAAATAAACTAGTATAATTTTAATCACCAGGCAGAGTCCACGTACAAGTAGCAAAAATAATTTATTAAGATAATAAATTAAAATGGACCAAGCATTGCTCAAAAATAATGCCCACAGAATTTTAAAATCAAAGTTGCAGCTGAGCAAAACGGGAGAATCTATCACATTAGATTACATGATAAAGCATAAACACTGCCAAACACCACCAAAAGAGAAGGAGAATCAGATAATAAAGGTTTCGTGACAATTTTCCAACAAAATTTAAGTGTAAAATATACCAGTTGTCAGCGTCTACTCCTAGGCTTGCAACGAAATTCAGCTAGGAGTGCTATGTGATCTGAAGACCATTCTGGAGAAGGAAGAGCAGTATCTTTCCGCAAGCTGTCCTCATCCAAGAGTTCCAGTAGAGACTCCACTGTTAAGGAGTCAGCTATAAGGAAAACAAAATCATTAAGTAAGACACCCCGGTGTGATATTAGAAAACAATCTAGTAGAAGTTAAGAAAATGGGATTTCCCCTTTCTTGTTGGGGGTACAGAAAACAAATATGTACCAATAGCAAGTGTTATGGACATCATATATACCTGAATAGAATATATAATCATGAGTACCAATAAAATCTCTACTGCAGTTTGTAAACAGCGGTTCATTTGTAGTAGGATTCATTCTCCTTCTATGCTCTAGGCCAAGTCTACTCCCAGCTCTTGCAAAGGATGAGTAAGCACTTACCTGGATGAAAAAGCATAGCAAAATGATGTAATTAGGCCGTACATCCCAAACATTAGTCCATGCACAATGTCAAATACAATAGGAGATTAATATGTTCTTACCAAAGGCAGTTGATGTGTTAATTTTGTAACAGGTTGAAGAATGCCAAGTGGGTCTACTGCTACTTCAGGATGACGAGCCTCTACTTTCCCCAAAGCAAGGAGTGAATGCGGAGCACTGTTCGTTAAAACTAACTTTGTAAAGGAGCAATTACATAAAGTATCTCGAGTGCATTTAGCTTACAACTGAACTAAAAGTATCTTAAAAAATAAAAATAAAAATAAAAATAGAAAGTAGATCACTTCATGTATGAACAAGAACAAAGCACCTTCCAGGAACAGAATTAAAATCACCACACACCAACATTGGGATGTCTCCACTTTGGGCAATTTTTTCTAGCCCTTTTAATAATGTATGAACCTATCATAGAGAAAGATGAATCATGAATGGCATATCGCATATGATGCTGAAACCAAGAATTCTAATGATATCTAGGATAACAGCAAAAACCTGCCAAAGTTTGATGTCCCTCAATTCTTGATGCACATTCATCCGTGTATTTGCCTGGATTCGGAAGAAAAAGGAAACGAGTAACAGAGTGAGGAAACCTTCACAAAAGATTATAGAGAAAAAAAATTAAAAACGAATATAAACAGAATCCAGGGCCATACTTTTACCAGATCGATAAGAAAACAAATATGTTAAAACATTTATTGCATAATAAATGCATGTGAAAGTTTCTTTCATATATTCATTCTTAATTGAACAGTTAGCAATTTGTTCCATCCAAATTTCATTAGCAAAAGACAAAATTTCGTCTTATGAAAATAAAGTTTATTTTGGTATCTAGTTGGGACAAGCTGATTGCAATGTACATAAAACAATCATATACTAATCAAAAAGGTATAGGACCTCACCCACATTGGGTCCAAGTGCAAAGGTAAGGCAGGGTCCTAGGTAGAGCAGTCATTTGAATCGAGCAGGGCCATGTATTTCACTCTCATACTCAACTCAAGTTTTTATCAAGCTAAACTCAAGCTTGCTTGATTAAGTAAACAGGATCAAGCTTGAGCTCAGGCATGACACAATATTTTGATTCAAATTCAAGCTCTATGTAGAATATAATAATAATAATAATAATAATAATAATAATAATAATAATAATAATAATAATAATAATAATAATAATAAAGTTGTGTTCTCGTCGAGCATTATCGAGCTGAGTACTTGAAAATTGTTCAATTATTTTTTCTAACTCAAGATAGAGCTCAATTCATTAGCATGATTAGCAGATCAAACTTTCAAGCAGCTCAACTTTTATAGTCTAGTCCTCAGATGAATAAAATGAAGTGGTTTGGTCCAATCAAACAATCCATTGCCATCCTAGGAATATCCAGCATGTTCATTTCATGATTTTATCAATTCACCACAGCTCCAGTAGCACCTCTTGTGCACTAGTTATACTAGTAGTGGTTAATGGGAGTGGAAGTCTTTTATGTTCGAATCAGGAAGGCAGCCCAGTGGGGTAAACAAGAACTAGATTAGACTGGGAACCTCTTGGCAAGCAGGATAGGGTTACAAGGTGTATCAATAGGCTTTTGCATAACAGAACATATATAATTTCAGTCGCCACTTGCAAAGCAGTGCTTAAATCTTACCACACAAATAAGCTGGCGCTTTCCCAGGTAATCAACTCCCTGGTTACCAAGTTTTGCTTCTAGAACTAAAATCAGTGCAACATTGTCCTGTACAGGAGAAGCAGATATTAAATGACACTTTTTATGTGATGAACTGACCAACATAGTTTAGTCTAATAGAAACGAGAATGAACTGCAGGGGACCTGAACCATTCGATTTAAAGCATGTCTCTTCTGTGTGCTAGGAACCAAAGCCTCAGTAAGAGATTGAGCTGCTTTATTGAACTCAACCTAAAATTAGAGACGTAATAATTTAAACAAAAAAATGGAACTCAATGAATCAAGACATATGGATCAAAATCAGACCACCTCATATTTTTTCACATGGAAAAATTTATCACGTCGATAGAATGTGGCACAACCATCATTACTGCTGATGTTCTCAGGAAGCATCTGCAAATGATGACAGGATCATGAATTAATATAACACAACCAAATCCTCCAGATTCAAAAGATATATTGACAAACCTCTGCAGTACACTTTTTGAACAGAGCCTGATACCCATGTTTATCCAGTTCTGGCGCAAAGAATTCCTCAAAATGGTTACCTTGAACCTAAAAAAAGATTTATTACCAAATAAAGAGAAGGTTACAGAGGTCAAAATTATTAGCATACACATCTTGACAAGGCCTCCAGACACCACCAAGTGAAGAATTGCACATCTATAAATTAATCATTGGCTCAGATATATGGTACACCTGCCACTCTACCAAATCATGTCCCACCTTTACCCAATGCAGAGCGTCTCAAGAGAATAAAATGTCTTGTTTCCAACAATTGTAACATAAAATGATGATATAATAATATTCAAGGCTTTGGGGGCAAAAGTATAGGAAGTTTCCACATACCTCCTGGAGACAAATAATATCTGCCTGGTAACCAACTATTTCTCGTAACAGGTTCTGCCTACGGTAAGGCCAAGAAAGAGCCCAAGATGGGCAATAGCTGTATTGATCAGTTGTAGCAAATGCGTCTGAGAGAATGTTGTATGAGAGCAGTGTAAAGGTCCCTACAGCTAAGGTGCGACCATCCAAATCGTGATTTCCAGCAACATCTATTCCACCCACAGAAATCATGCGTCTCGGGCTTGGCAAAGGAGCTGGAATAACACGAGATGTTGATAAGGGGGTAGCAGATCCCACAGCTAACTTTGTTTCAACATCTACCACAACACACTCGAATCTAAGGACATGACCAATGTCATCGACCTTTGGTGTATAGGTCTTACAACAACCAATTTCAAACAAGGTTTCACCACTTCTTCTTTGAGTAACCGAAGCCGGATACACTGCAGTGGAGCCATTTGACAAGCTTGGGATTGATTGAGAAGCTGATAATCCTGCACTGCTACCAGTACCGTTGAAGCGGCCAAACATCTCATCCTCCTCATTACCATTTTCATTCACAGCGCTAGCAGCTCGCTCATGAAGAACTCGGTGATGTTGCCAGGCAGCCTTGAAACATTTTGAAGAACAATGATAGCTCTTAGCAACAGGTATTTTCGCCTTAACACATCCAAGGCATTGTAACGTAGCCAGCTCAGATGGGTGGACGCTACAAACAGCAGCCTTTTTCTCACTTTGTATACGATACCTGCCACATACAACAATCTTCAAATGGAAACATAATTCACAAAATTGCATATTGAAGATCACAACTTCATGCCATCCAGTCTACAGAACAGGAAACTACATCCAACATGTTTAAAGTGGTGACTTGGTATCAACACGAACTATCAAAAAAGGGAAAAATCATGGAAACTAGCCAAAATGAAGTGTTCCATAAAAAACTATTTTGTTGTATAGTGAAACATGGTTTGATGATTAAGAGTTTGAAAACAAGACAAACCCAATTTTCACAAGTTACAGTACGAATTGAAAGAAAATAATTACATAGGAAACATTAGCAACTTGTAGTTGACTTGTAGTTAAGGAAACAAGCTATCCCACATTAATCACTGATAAACAAGTAAAGTAACACATCAAGTTCTATCCCAAATAAATGGCAGGCATGGAATCCCAAAAATGAGCAGCGACCAGCTGCAGAACATATGGCACTAGTTGCAACTGATTTATGCGTTGTGTTCATCATATATGTCGGCGTCACTGTGCAAACTGATCAGACAGATAAATGCCAAAATCAGACCAGCCCACAACCAACCTCATGCACCTCTTTCAGAAAAAGCTTAACCATCACCAATTGACAAAACAGGAAAGGTAAGGGAAAAGATCAACCTCCATGCCAAGAACTACCTACTAAACACCTGGGATACAGTGGAAGTGGCAACGAAAGCAAGTAGAACAAAGTCAAAGCCATGGGTTAGGAAGATATTTGCAATTGATCCCCAAACGGAACCAGATCACATCCATTGCTTAGGCAGACATCTTTAAACAAAGCCCGAAAGCAAGGATGACAAAACCATAATCTAGAAAGGTACTCTGTCACAAAGTTGCATGTACATGTTTGAATATACTCAGACTGTGTCATTTAGTAGAGTAACTTACCCAGGAGATTCTGAAACCTATGCGTTTATGACATATGCATAAGGGTTTCAAAGATTAAGATTGAGCGGCTATGCATTTTGTTAATATTTAGCCCTACAATCCGGACAATAATTGACTCATAAATATAGGTGAAGGTGTTTGCAAAAAGAACCAGCCTCTCCATCTTTCTCCAGACCGAAAAAAGAAGAAAACCAGGAACTGCAGAAAACTATACTTTGAACCTAAATTGAACTTCTTCTTACTTGATAGCAATACATATACTGGCATAAAAGGAATGATTAGAACTACAACCACCCATGAAGGATTAAAAAGAAAAACCTCAGGTAAAAACTCACCAAGTATATCTCAAAAAGTACCCGTCAACGGGATGCAACTCGTCAATATAGTCGGTAATAACAGACGTATCGGAGCGCTTCAAAACCACATACGGCGTCAACTCGCAACCTACAATGGGTATATCAGACGGAAGGTATACCCGCGACACACTTAGCATTTTTCCCAAACCAATGTCTCGCCTTTTTTTTCCAACGATGGCTCGAACCCCGAAGGAAATAAACTCGAACATTTAATCATCAACCCGGGGCGGACTTGTGGCGGATCCGCCATCACCCGTACAAGGCGCCAATCGCCAGCGTTGCTAGCTAAAAACCCTAACAAATATCGCAAAGTTGGAGAAGAATCAATTCAGTAGAATAACCATCCCGGCCAGAATTGAGAAAAATACCGATGAATCAACGGGAATTGATGGAAGGGGCGAGGGCGACGACAACGGGGTAACTTTGGAAAGAGAAATCGGAGGAAAACTTGGGGATGGGAAGAGGGGAGGGGGGTTTAATTGATCGGAAGAATTAGGGTTTTACAGTAAGGAAGACAATGGGATAAATGAAGAGTAAAATCAGTCTCCCACCCAATATATATATGCATACGCGCGCGCGCGCGTGACTGGCTGTGAGTACATAATAAATACATAAACCTATATAACTAACATATGCATATATAGTACAATATAACACACTAGTAGTCTATTCTATAATTAGCATCAAATATTACTGATAATTAAGGATTAGTTAAACCTTGTTATTTTTCTTCATATTTACCAAATGCCACACTAAAATCATTAATTACATATTATATAGTTTTTCGATCTCCAAAACATGTTCTTGAATGTTGTCGACTTCAGTTGGGAGGTTGGGGGCAATAGTAAGTGCATATGCAATACACTCCTCGGCATTTTCCATGGCCAAGTAGCCTTCCCGAGCACCTCTTTGTGCATTCGGCTGTATTACATTTCCGGGAACTCATCGTTTGTACATGGCGACACCTATGCTCCGGAATCCATATCGAAGCCGGGCTGCTGTTCCAATCTGCACCTGCTGCTGCAAATGAATATACACATCATTCTTGAATCATTAATCACTGAAAATTGTACAAATAAATTGATTCTATAGAACTAGAAGATCCACACAAACAAGAAGTAAGAGGACAACTTGAGGAGACGGTGAGAATGATGAAGAAGATCGTGGCTGCCCATAAAATCTTCATCGTGAACAAATGGCTGCAAGTCCACAACCTGGACTCCTAACTCAAGTATTCTCTACAGACAGGAAAGGATAAGAAGTGGAAATGACGAAAATGCGAGACATAAATACCACCCGGGAATACAATTTCTTTACTTCAGCCCAGGTTCTTTCCTTTATGCCCACTCCTAAAACTAAATCACACACATGACAATCACCTCATTTGGTCACAATCCTTGATATTATGATATGTGCATTGTAAATGGATCGTGTTTATTTATCAAAGCATTATATTTGACAGGGAAGCCTGACACGCTCTAAAAACTCATTATGTGTAGCTTCAAGGTGCATAAATATTCAGGTAAGACACCATTCTGCCCCAAGCTTGCCCTTTTCCAATAATCTTTGAATCGTTATCCAAAATTGAAACAAGAATGAGAAAATATGTTTAAAGTAACAGCTTCCCAAAGTGTAGGCACAAAGAATAAAGAAACTCATGCCACCCTTCAACCTTCCACCATGAAAGGAGTTTGCGGCCCTTACGGCTGACTTTTTAGTTGGAGGCTCGGGCCTTTGCTTCAGCCTTCAACTAATCATTTTTTTTTTCTTATCCTCTGCAGGATCACTTGAAGCATTGTGGTGGAGGAGCTGTTCCAAAGGGACATGTATTCTCTTCTTAATGAATTCTGTTATCAAAATGAACACAGCACCATCACACATCACTTTAATTGTCTTGTTCAAAGTAAGAAACAGCAATTTCCCCACTAAAGATTTAAAGGGATATCAAAGAGTTTTAGAAATGCCAGTAAGGATCAAATCAGAAGGTCTGAAGCAACGGCTCAAGATCTACTGTTGTTAAACAAGTCTTAGAATTGGTTGCAATTTATGAAGCAGAAAACAGGTTGAACAGGAAGCAATAGTTCCAACCAACCATACTGACATTGTCATAATCACAAGGTACACATTTACAAAAATACAATGAATCCCAAGTAAATCCGACTGAGTCGGAGGTATGAACTAAATTAATACATGGACTAGTTGTAGATAACATATATTACCGAGGATTTTTCCCACATTATTTCAACTTTTGAGCCCATAAAACGGCCAAAATACATAAAATCATCAACCATACATACAACTCCGCCCGAGAACGCTCAATGATTCTTAGCTTGACCAGAAAGCAAAGGTGTAATTGTAAATACACTTACAGAATTTACCTGCTTTTTTATTTCGGCGACGATGGAGCCAAATGCCTGCCAAATTGTGCAAATCACGATGAAAATGAGAGATTGAAAATCTGGATGGGATTGAACAGGGTTTCCTTAGTGGGCCGGCCCAGCCCAAATACGAATCGACAATGTATGTGTGTATATATCCCAATGCAGGTGCAGATTTGATCGAACGAACGCTGTTCAGAATGCGTGATGATCTCGGTCGGGCATTGCCATTTGCCAGTTTGCTCCATGGCCATTGTCATTTTCATTGACACTGTGGTCCTAAGGTATAGTCGTGAATTAGGGAGTAATTTATACATACATACGTCCTTGTTCTGCTCCTTAACTTGACAACCTTTCTGCGAATGTGGTTTCTGTAGGTTTCTCTGCTCTGTCCTCACCACCAGAGAGTGCATTAATTAATTTGTGGGCCTTGAGATAGTTGGAGGAGAGGAACACTGGAATAGTGGTACCGATCGATAGCTAGCTACCAATCCGATTCCGAACGTAGTAACTCTGGTAAGGTAAATTAGGTAAACCCTCACCCTCTCCTCGTTATTATTCATTCCTTTTCGTTTACTGTGCTTTGCTCTCTGAGTGGATTAATAATGTAGTTCCATAAATACTCTCATACATGTGTTTGTCAGAACTCAGAACCCATTTATGCAACTTCAGACAACCCTAGTTTTTTACTGGTAATGAATATACTTCACTCTCTCTCTCTCTCAAAACGAGCATGATAATAATATTCATAATCTGAACAAGTATCCAACCTTGATTAATATGAATGAATATCATGAGAAATCTGCAAAACACAATATAAGAATATGTATGCATGCTTACCATAGGATTAGGGGAAGAAAAAAATCATGGTTTTGTTGTATTGGGTTTTGGCATTAATTACATATAGATGTGTATATATGCTCGTGGTTCTATGAATTGGCATTGCCATGAATATGACGTTGTCAGAGTTCCTCTACGGACAAATTGTTATGTGGACTTTAGACTGCCACCGCTCTCACATTCTATCTCAACCTATGGCCACACCTTCCACCCCAAACCTCAACTGGTGTGCTATGGCTATGGATAATGCTAATATATTACAGTAACCAAACAATCTCTAGAAACAAACAACAAGAACAACAGTAATAGTTTGGATGTTGAAGAATGTTTGTCAATAATCAATCCTATACAACTTGCTTGTAGTTGTGACTGCCATGCCATGTAAAATAATGTCTCAGATATTTATTTGTGTGAGGTTACTATGCCATTGAACATATATACATACATACATACATACATAAAAGCTAAGTGTTGCCCCCCTTTTGCTTCCCTTTCCCATCTGGGCAAGATTTTGTGTTGAAGCTACCGACACTAACAGTTGGAGCACAAGGATAGGTTGAGATATACGCAAGCAATCCTACCTTGTCCTGTCTTATCCTATCTAAGAATTGGATTCTATGTTGTAATTGATATGGGTTCAGAAGACTGGAGTTTTGTCTAGTCTAATCTCAGGGTGGGGAATATCAATATAATAACAATCTCATTGTTGAAAACAATCAACTGAACTGATTGTAGTCTTACTAGAAATCGAAGACAGTGTCCTCTTACTTTGTTCAACAAACAGAATTGTAGGCTAGCTAGCTATTCCTCAGTTTTGCTCAAGAAACACCAATAGTAAAATCAATTCACATCCTGTGGCTGTGAGGATGCAAGATGCAGTATGAGCATGTATTAACTAAAGATGTAAATCCAAACTCACAGTCTCTTGCATGTTAGGCTTCTGTCTGTATCCTAGTTGGAACTGAGAACCAGGAGGTATTGATGACGATGATAATGGATTCAGCTCATCCTTGGAATTAAACAGTGGAATTTGCTGATGATGCTGGCGATCCCGAGCACTGTACACCGACAATCCATGAGTTTCCGGTGCTTGCCACAGTCCCAGGGGACTCCCATTAATGGGTTGTGGATGATGAGAGTTGTAGGAGCCATGGCTACCAAAGAGCCTGCTGTGGCCGCCATAGGGGATGTTGCTACTGCTGTTGTTGCTGCTCCAAGAGTGATAAGGCATAGGAAGTGGTGGGGCTGATGAGCCTAGGCGGGTGTAGTTGCTCATGAGGCCATAAACATGTGCATCGTGCACCATTGCCGACTGTAGGTGGGCGCGTTTTGCTTGCTGGCGCTCCCTCTTATGCGCGTTTTGATGACCCCCAAGTGCTTGAGAAGTGGGGAAGTTTCTGCAGCAGTAATGGCATTCGAATTTCCTGCTGCTGGCCTCTGGAGTGTTATCACCGCTGCTATCTTTACTTGCTTCGGCATCACGAGCAGAGTCTGCATGATCATGGTCTCTACTGCTGCTGGTGGTGCAGCCGAATTCTTTGCCGAAAAGCCTAATGGCAGCACCCTTTTCTTTGAGCAGTTGGGGAGCAGGGCGGATAAAGGGCAGCTGAGAGAAGGACTCGACGTTCATGAAATCTCGAGTCTCTCTCTCAGTCTTCTCCATGAATTTAATTATGTGAGTGGGAAGAAAATTGTTAAGGTGAATGTGGAAGGAAAGGAAGGAAAGAAGCTAAGAAGGGAGAAGAAGAGGAGGGGAGGTGTGGTGTGGTATGGTGGGACCTAATTAAAATGGAGTAGTCATACATCCAAGGTTTAATATTGGAGCTGAACTCTAAATTCTTTTGATGAAACAAGGCAGATAAGGCCCCCCCACCCCCACCATTTGTGTGTGATATATGCCTACAGCAACCAAGCCAGCAGGTTAATATAGATCTCATTCTTTAGCTTGGGAGCCTGCCTGCCTGCACAGTTGTTGCATATCTATCTATCTACCTATACTATATTATATATAATACTATAGTATACTTGTGTGGTTATTGGGATGTTTGGAAAAGGAGACAAGTGACAGGAGGATCTTCTTCTCTAATTCCAAGTCATTGTCTGATATCATAACAATCAGCATTGTCATCAAACCATAGTATAGCATAGCATGATCAACATGAATGAATGAATGAATGAAAAATATCTTTTAACATGAGTTGATTGTTGAATCCTTAGTCCTTTTCTTTCTGTCCTTACTTTAATCTTTACTAAATCCCATCATCAAGATCCTGCTGCAATCAGGGATAGAGATAGAACTTCCTTGCAATCCTAATATAAGTTGAAATGTAACACATAATAATCTTAGTAGTAGTATTAAAGTATAAAAGGGGTTTGTACCAGTTATGATTTGAAAAGGACTGGTGCTAATTGCCCATATGTATGTATCTTCTTTTGTTTTTTGGGAGCTATTGCAATAGCTTGCCTACTACTACTATGAATGTGAGTATAAATCATAAAAAATGTGATTAATTAATTAGTTCATTCATTCCAATTACTAATAAAAATAATCTCTGAGGAGGAGGAGGGATTGGAAGGGACCACTTAGAAGTACTTGTTAGTTCTTAATTAATGACTCTGTCCTGTCTATCAGAGCCATTCTGCAATGTGGTCCAGTCCTAATATGTATGTTACTTACTACTGTTAGCATCCAATACTAAACACATGGACTAGAAGAGAGAGAGAGAGAGAGAGAGAGAGAGAGAGAGATTCTAACTTGTTCTTGTATTTTTCACATGTACTGCTTGCTACAACTTGGTTTTCTTCCTTCAATACCCTCATTTTGGACAGAGATGCGAGCAGTCATTAACCATTCTTGATTTAGCAATTGCTACAATTATCACCTAGCTTGGTTACCTTGGATTTTCCTGTTCAGGGAAGACTCTGTCTCATATATACATATACATAGCTTTAGTTATTTAGGGAATGAATATGGTTACCAACACAAAGGAAGAATGAATAGTCTTTTACTCAAAATGTCCACATCCCTCTTATAATTATATGTATATATATATATATATGCATGTGTTTGTACTGTTTCATTCCTAAAGCAGCACTAAACCCTCTTTATATACATACTCTGCAAGTCCTCTATATGTGTGTTTACACAAGAGAAAACACAAAAGAATATGTACATAGTTGAGAGAGAGAGAGGAGGAGAGAGAAGGCCCAATAAGTAAAGTAGGTGAGTGTCATCTTCATGTATAAGAAAAGAAGACATTTTTGTCAACATGTACAGCTTTCTATGTTTTGCTATTTTCAAGGGGCCAACAAGACAACTACTTAAGTTGATGAGGGGAGATAAATTGGTAGATACGCATCTTCTTTTTTTCTTGTCGAAGTAAAAACAAGTTTCTGTCTTACTAGTCTGATGAAAAAGATGAAGAAGATAACAGTTTAGTTTATTAATTATAGTTTGTTTGTTATGATATGGGGGCGAAGCATGCCAGCCAGCTTGACCCCTACAGCAATTATTTGTTCTTCTCTCTTTTCTCCTTCGCCTCTTTTTCCTTTCACTTTGATGATTACAATGGACCTCTCTATCAATCTATCTAGATTCTAGATACATATTCTTACCCTTACTGTGTGTTTGTTTGGGGGATTGGATTTAATTTCTACTATTCATCTCATTTTTTTTTTCTTAAAAATATCAAATCAAACACCTATTTTTCATAATTTATATTATACTCCCTCCGTCCTAGACACCGTGTCTGCTACACTGTAGACACGGTATTTTAGGTATTTTAGGAGGGGTGTAATTAGTAGATAATTAAAAATGTATTATAATTAAGAATGTATTAGTGAAAATAATTATCCTGTAATATAAATAAGATTAAGATAACTAATTAGTTTAATTAAAATTAAAAAAAATTAAAAATTTAAAATGAGATTAAAATGTGTAATCATTTTCCAAAAAAAGGAAAGTGACATGGTATGTGAGACGGAAAGAAATGGCAACGTGGACATGGTATCTGGGACGGAGGGAGTACTAAAAATCAATTTTACATTCAAAACATCACATTAACACTTATTTATATAGTATCATACAACTATTCAAATTCAAAATTTTTACTATTCAAATTCCAACTCAAAATCCAAACTCCCAAACAAACACACCCTTAGTTAATTAATTGCACTTACAATCGCAATCTCAATCATTTGTTCCACCACGTTACTATTACTATCTGGGTCGTTTCAAATTTTTTTTAAGATTTTGAGAAAAAACATAAATGATAGGCTCAATAAACAATAATTTTTTTAAAAAAAATTATATCGACCACAAATATAATAGTAATAAATTTTACAAAAGTATATAATAAATAACACAAGGGATGATTTGTTGGTGTGGGATGGGGTAGACTAATGGGTCTATTATAAAAATCAATAACTCAATAATAATTACAAATTCTAAAGATGATGAATATATGATTAATTAAAAAAAAAAAAAATCTGACTAGAGTTTATTATAATTAAAATTAGATTTGAGATTAATTTTAGAAAAATTCTGGTTAGAATTTATTAGAAGTAGATTGAGTAATTGTAGAAAATAATATTTACTCTAACTACAAAGTATACATATTTCTATTTTGGGACGTCTAATTACGAAGTAACTATTTTATTAAATATAAATAAGGGCAAAAATGTCATTACACTATTTTTACTTGCTAAAAATAAATGTATACTTCTTGCTTGGACTGAAGGAGTATGAGATAAAATTTAAATTAAATTAAAATGTATCTAATATTAATAAATATTAAAGCAGAAGACAATAAAATTGAGATTAATTTTTAAAAATTATTGTTAGAGTGTAATTTTAAAATTAAAATTAAATTGAATAATTACTGAAAAGATATATAGAATAAAATCTAAATAAAATTATAATAATTATTATATGAACTAAAATTTAAAATATGGAACCTTTTTTAAGTAAAGTGCTAAACGCTCTTGCTAAGAGCTAAACCCATACATATAACGTGGTAGCTGTCGCCGTCTGTCTGTCCGTCTGTCTTCGTCGTATATTATTATTAGTAGTAGTAGTAGTAAGTAGTAACGCCTACTCGTATTGTGTGTCTAATTCATTCTCCAAGTGCATCTAGGGGTGTATTTGTTTGAAGGTTTGGATTTTGAGTTGGGATTTGAATAGTAAAAAATTTGAATTTGAATAGTTGTATGATGTGATATAAATAAGTGTTAATGTGATGTTTTGAATGTAAAATTGATTTTTTAGTATAATATAAAAAATAAAAAATATGTGTTTGATTTGATATTTTGGGGGGAAAATAGGATGAATAATAGAAATCCAAACAAATCCCTCAAACAAACAAACCCCTAATATCACTCCTCTGTGGACCCCACCTACGTATGCCTATGCCTCTCTATAGGGTGTGTTTATTCGGGTGTTTGGATCAGTAATATTCCCTCCGTCATATAACTATTTACCTAACATTACAAATACCTTTACAACTTACAATATATTACATAGATGTCGTTACTTTTATATCACGCAATATTAATAAGGTTATTTTAGTCATTTTCATTTTATTCCTACTATATCTCTGTATAACATTAATATTTCTAAAACTTCTTACAAAAAGCAAATGGATACATAGTTATGGGACGGAGGGAGTATAAATATGTGTGATATGATGTTTTGAATGTAAAATTGATTTTTAGTACTCCATCCGTCGGTCTCTAAGGACACATTTATTTTTAATTTTTTGCATTATTGTACTTAATATTAAAAATATACTTATATTTATATAATTTTTTTTGTACAAATATCCTTATATTAATATTATAAGACACTAATAAAAGTATTTTTGTAATTTTTTCTTAATTTGTTCTACGTTTTGATATAATAATTAATATTCAAATATCTAACATGCAAAAAGTAAATGAGACCCTTAGAGTCGGACGGAAATAGTATAATATAAAAAAGAATAAAAAGTAATTATTTGATTTGATTTTTTTTAAAAAAAAAATTGATTAATATAGAAAATTTGAAAAAGTATCCCAAACAAACACACTCATAATATATATATATATATGTATGTATATGTGTGTGTCAGTATATACTCCTTCATTCGTTTGTTTTTCGATGTTGACTTTACATGCACAAGCACTCGGACTGATTTTTTTTTCTTTGTATATGGAATAATCTCAGCTCTCCTCCATTAATCATCATTCATATTATAACATATATTGCTCTTTACTTGTTGTACTATAATTATAATATAAAGAATCTGCCATGATTTTGAGTTGGGATTTGAATAGTGAAAATTTTGAATTTGAATAGTTGTATGATGTGATATAAATATGTGTTGATGTGATATTTTGAATGTAAAATTAATTTCTAGTATAATATAAAAAATAAAAAATAGGTGTTTGATTTGATATTTTTGGGGGAAAAAATGAGATGAATAGTGAATTTATAATTCAATCCCCCAAACAAACACGCCTTAAAGTATGAAAATGAGGCGCTGATAAGCACGTTTTAACTCTAAATATGCCGTTGCTACAATAATTTTACTTCAATCATAACTTTATTTTTTACTATTATTCTTCAAATATTCAATTTTTTTTTATTATTTTAAATAATTTTTTATTTTTATAATTTAAAATAAGGCGTTGGATTTCAACCAACGCCAAAAAATATCGCTGGATTTCAACCGACGCCAAATCATCCAACCCAACGCTATTGGGTTGGAGATGCCCTCAGTGCCTGCCAGCTACTTGTGGTTAAATTAACTAGCTACCAAGAAAGACATTATTAAAATTATACTATAGATATATGTATTGTTATTATTATCATTGCTTGATGAGGAATTTGTCTGTCCCTTCCGCTGTCAACTTTTTCTACAGTTGTAATCCTTAATCACACCAGATTTAATTCCATGTCTCGTCTCCACTTTTCTCAGTGTTTCTCTCTATCCATCTTTGTATATACATACATACATACATACAACTTTGACCCACACCCAGTCACGAAACTAGTATCTAAATTCCGGGAGGGCAAAATATTATAATTTATTTAATATTTAGCTAATAAATTTAAATAAATAATAATGACAAAATTAGATATAAATTTAAATAAATTTGGGGAGCAAATTGTATATAAATACATAAAAATTAATATTTTTAATACTAAAAAAAATTAATATGTAGTTCCGTCCCCGCGCACACACAACTCAAGCAATATAACATATGATCAGAATCATACATCAACTACTACTACTACTCTTTTTGTTTTTCTTTTTTATAATATAGGAATCCGCATTTGCATCGATAATACTTGTACAATATGCATGCTAATTCATGTTGTCTAAAGCACTCTTCCCCTTTTCCTCTTTTTGTCTTTTTGTTTTATTATAACATAGGAATTCGCAGTCGCACTCAACAACCTCCAGCCTAACTTGATAGCCTACAAACTAAATTTTACAAGACAAATCACACTAGACAAATCATATGTGACAGACAAAACTTAAAGACGTTGGACATTTGAACTCATGATTTCACAGTCACGAGTCTATCATATACTATCAGATCATCCTTGGATTAATATAATTATGTAAATGGAAGTTTGCATCCAAAAGTCTCCCCCTATTTTTAAATCTATTACTAGAAGAATGTGTTTATTTTGTAGGATGATACTAATTAATAATTATTATAAATTAAGATTAAGATAACTAATTAGTTTAATTACAATTAAAAAAATAAATTAAAAAGTTTAAAATGATATTAAAGTGTGTAATTATTTTCAAAAAAAAAGTGACATGAAATGTGGGACGGACAGAAACGGCAACGTAGACATGATACGTGGGACGAAGGGAATAGTATATTTATTTTACTTTATTAAATACAGAATAACATACGTCGAATATTCACTTAGATATCAATCAATCACATAGAAAAATTGATTATCGTTAATTATAGAATTATTATAGTGCTTACCATTACAATAAAAGTATAGGAAATTATATATTTTAATATAATACACGGGGTGTGTTTGTTTGGGAGTTTGGATTTTGAGTTGGAATTTGAATAGTAAAAAAAATTTGAATTTGAATAATTGTATGATGTGATATAAATAGGTGTTGATGTGATATTTTGAATGTAAAATTGATTTTTAGTATAATATAAAAAATAAAAAATAGGTGTTTGATTTGATAAATAGTGTAAATCCAATCCAATCCCCCAAACAAACACACCACTAGTACATCCAAACTCACCCCATAGTAAGAGCACACAATTGTTTTGACAAAAAAATACTTCTACATTGGTCCTGAATTTTGTGTCAAAATCTCTCTCAAATTCTTTTTTTGCTATTCCTAAATCGTTCACAGTGGCTCTCCGTCTCATTTTTCTTTCTATCTCCTTTTTCAAACCCTTCTTTGCAACTCGCATTTATTACCTACTGAAATCTCTTTGTCCGATGAGCCCATGGCGCACATCGGAGAAGATTGCCGTTGGAAATGACCGACGGCGAATGTCCGTGGACGAGAATCACCAAAACCGATTTGATTTTTTCCATCCAATTTGTTTCGCTTAATTGTTTCCTCATTTTCAAATGTTGGGTTTTCAATGAAGAAATCGATTCGATTTGCCTTTGGTTGAGATATTGAGAAGTTGGATTTTCAACGAAGAAATCGGTTCAATTTGAAAGTGGTGGGAGTTTGAGATAGTGTGTTTGTGCAAATATTTGGATGAAAAAGAAATGAGAGACACCTTCCGAAGTGCTTCGCCTGCACAAAGCGCTTTTAAAGTCGAATCAAATTTTTCTATATACACTAATATTCTTTTTACTACTTAAACTTTGGGTTTGTTCACTTTTATCTTTTTTTACACATTTTTTCAAAAAAATTAAGACAGCATATACATTTATTATTTCTATATTCTATACACAATTTTTCATACCTCACATAAAATAATATCCTTTCAAATTATCTCGCGCAACAAACACACCCTTTGTATTTTCTGAATATATATATATATTACTTAAATAAAAATTGAAACCTACCATGCTAAAAAGAAACAAACCATAACTAGATTCTTAACATAATTGACCACTAGTCCGAATAACATAGGGTATATTTCTTTAGCAATATTTTTCCAAATTTTACTATTTGAACTTTGCGTCTTCCGAAAAAAATATATATTTTTTTTCACAAAATATCTCATTAAACATTATTTTCAGACCAAATCTAAATCATACGCTGCCATAAATTTTAACGATAACACCCATTCCAATGTGTACCACATTTGTTCAACAGTTCCTACAGTCCCAAGTAACAAACTGGAGCCACTAGTACAAACTATAGTGGCCCGAAAGATGAAATGCTAGGGTAGGGTCCTCACTATTTATCACAAATAGGTGGTACGGTACCTACGACCACACTATCCTTTCATCTCCCCCATAAACAAAACCTTGAAATTACCAATTGATAATGCAAAAGAATCTTAAAACTAATGTTCGTTAATGAACCCAACGACTGTGTCACTGTAAAGGAAGAGCAACATATGTTATCTTCGGTTCTAAGGGCCTCAATGACAAAAATACTTCTATTAGTGTCTTATAATACTATTACAATGACATATGTACAAAATAATTATACAAATATAAGAATATTTTAAATGAAAAGTACAATAACGCAAAAGATAAAAAAGACCTTTAGAGCCGGATGGAGAAAATATTATACTCCCCCTGTCATATTGAAAGGTTGTTATTTTTTATTTTCGTCCGTGTCAAAACAAGGTTTCATTTCCTAATTTAGTAAGTGTACTATCTATCTAACATAATAAATATCCTTCCAACTTACACTATATTACACAAATGTCATTATTTTTATATTACTCAATACTAATAGGGTATTTTCGTCTTTTTCACTGCAACTCATTATAATACTAATATTCAAAAATCGTAAACGGCAACCTTGCACCGGGACCGAAAGAGTATTTGCTACACAGATTTACAGAGGAGCAACATCTGTTTCAGATTTAACTGAGGCATCAATTGGTTGTCCAAATGGGCTTTTGACTCTGCACCATTCGAATTACACAAAATCTATGAAACTATGTAACGAACAAGAAGCAGTTTATTACTCCCTCCGTTCCATTTAATATGGTTCCATATAATATGGGTGTATTAGTGTATATACGAAAATTTAGGTAAAATATACTTAGTAATTAATTAAGAAATGTATTTAGTTTAAGATTAAGATAACTAAATAGTTAAATTAAAATTAAAAAATAAAAGAAAAAGACAAATTATGTAGGACAGATGGACTACAATGACAGCCTTTAATCATTCCACAGCTGGGCAGAAGCTCCTAATCCAACAGTTAAATCAATTAAGGAATGAAAACTAAAGACCTGAACGAGGAAGGCCACAATCAAAACCGAAATCCCCAGCCGATTTAGACCATCTTCAACCGGTAAATTTTTAACTTCATAAATGCAGTTGCTATACTATTTTTATTTCAACTATTAACTCTATTTTCATTAATATTCTTCAAATATTCTATTTTATATATTATTTAAAATAACTTTTTATTTTTATAATTTACACTAATTTATTAAAAAAATAAAATAAATAAAAGGCAACAAATTGACGTTACCACAGTGCAACAACAAAATGCCAAAACTTGGCGTTGCTACGGTGCAACAACAAAATGCCAAAAATTAGCATGAGATTTGGCGTCGGTTAGGTTCCAACTAACGCCAAATCAACCAACCCAGAGCCATTAATGGCACCGGGTTGGAAATGCCCTTAAATTTCGGATCAAACATGAGTTAAGTCTTCGATAACTACAAAACATCAAATTTTGAACAATTAATATGCGCAGGTTAACAAGCCACTCTATACTCATTTTGTCTTTCTCACACAGACACGGAGATTCGATTTTTTCAATCAGCCTAAATTCTGCC
The DNA here is from genome assembly GCF_009805555.1 of Andrographis paniculata. NCBI lineage: Eukaryota > Viridiplantae > Streptophyta > Magnoliopsida > Lamiales > Acanthaceae > Andrographis > Andrographis paniculata. The sequence continues at coordinate 1,600,248 of NW_026137605.1, forward strand.
ATACAAAAGTAGTAAGTCAAATTTCATCTTGCAGGGTATATAACAAACTTTAGTCAATGGGTGGGCCCTCGATATGCTAATCCACGAAAAACATACGAGAAATTCTAAGGAACTTATATATAGAACAAGCACGACCCGAGTTAAGTAACTAGAGTTCAATAACAAGTAAGCAAATTGAGTTCATTCATAATAGCCACCAACCTAGTAATACCTATGGGACACCCACACTCAAGGTATTGAGATCAAAACACTTAAAAAGTTCTGAAAAAAATCAATTATGCATCACATTTCGTGAGTGTAATCACTTTCACATTACACGAACGTGCATAATAATAACGATAGATTGAAGAGCTACACAACAAACAAAACAAAAGGCCAGATAGAAAACACATAATTTCACCACTTTCTCACAAAAGAAAGAACTGTAAAGGAAGGTGATTGAATCAGCTACTGCTGCAATTGATTCACCCTCCATAAAGAGTATGAATGTCAGCCTGAATTTTCACCTAAATCTAATATGAAAGTCTGAGGATCTAAAACTTGTGAGACAGATAGATAATCACGATGTACAACTTGATCCTTACATAAATCACATATCAATGGGATCCTGAAGAGTCTAGTGAAAATCCATTGATCTTGAAGTAGAAATAGTATCTAAGATCCTCAATATCCAATAACAAGCATAACAAATAATTAAAAGACGCATAACTAGTGATATTACCGAAATGCTATCAATCTTGTGGCTGGTCAACTGGCTTTAGGATCAGGCATGGGGAATAAGCTAGCACCAGCAGCTCCACGCGGCGGCGCAAAACCCAAAAACTTCTGCAAGTTAGTCCTAATGCTGATCGAACACAGCAAGTACAAAAAGGCCATCGAACAATCCGTCATATCGTCCCCCGGCAAGCCCCTGTGGCTCATCTTCTGCACCAATCTTATCGGAACAAACGGAATTTTGGCTACCACTTTGCCTTCGAACAAACTGTTTAGCAATCCGAAAACCATGAACAAAACTAGGGCAACAACGGCGCCGGATTTGAATTTGAACATGGAGAGATCGCGGCTGGATTCCTTTAGAGAGGTTTCGACGCGGTCGATCTTTTTGGTCTTGGATGACTTCTTGAGGACGGTAGAAGCTGCATCGGTGGTTTTCATGGTTTCGAGCTTTTTGGAGGCTTTGTCGATGGAGGATTTTAGGGATTTATAGGAGGCGGTGCGGTAGATAAGCAGCCAAGAGATGGCTTCGCAGACGAGAGCGGTGCATACGGAGATTCCGAGAACAGTAAGACTGTCGGAGTAGGTGAGTTCTGAGAAGAAGGGGGAAGCCATGGGAGATTGGGAAAAGCTCCACCCGATCAAGATTGACGACGAACAGATGAATGAGTAAATTCCTTCCTTATAATTTTATTGATAGCAAAATGACGAATATACCCCCACCGCAAATCCCTAAGCCCAATTAATGTTACAGGCCCGGCCCATTTTCAGATTCAAATGCCTGAGCCCATTCATATAGGCCCAATTTCAAATTAGCTTCTCGATGGAATTGGGGATTTTTGGTAGGTAGGGTTTGGGTTTGCGAATTGGGGATTCATTCTGCAAGCAAATGACGAGAAGAATCGGTCGGCCATGATCTTCAATTTCCCGTTCCTCTTCCTAGCATCATCAAAAGTACCGCTCTACAATCTCCAACAGTCTCGCTCCATTGCCAGAGTTCGGTTGAAATGGGTGAAAAACCGCTCGCTCGACCACATCATCGACCTCCAAACCGACATCAAAGCTGCGTGCCTTATCAAGGATGCCATAGCCCGCTCCCCTACCGGCTATCTCACGGAGAGATCTCTTTCAGACTCTCAAAAGCTGCTCGGTCTCACCGTTCCAACCCTGCGCTTCGTCCGGAGGTACCCCTCTCTCTTCCAGGAGTACCCTCACCCAAAGTACCCCTCTTTGCCGTGTTTCAAGTTGACCGACGTAGGGAAGATGTTGCAAGAGAAGGAAAATAAGATTTTCGAGGACTGCGAAGCTGATATTGTGGAAAGGCTTTGCCGGATCATCATGATGACCAAAAGTAAAATGGTATAGATTCTTCTTCTTCTTCTTTGAGATATTTGTGGAGTATAGAGATGAAATTGTTCCATGAATAGACTGGAGTGGTTGCTGCATTATAAGTATCGAGCTATGTTAATTTGATGGAGTTCTCTTGTCGTCTTCATTTTTGTCAATAATGCTTTTGTGTCTTCACAGCTGCCATTGCAATCTCTACATGCATTAAAATGGGACTTGGGATTGCCTGATGATTTCGATAGAAACTTCATTAAAAGACATCCAGAACAGTTCCAGGTAGTGAAGGGAACAGATGGGTCAATCTGCTTGAAGCTCGTCCGGTGGCGTGACGAATTTTCAGTTTCTACATTGCAGAAAATGAACGAAAAGAATATGATGGGGGAAGATGTTAATGGTAACAATAACATTGGCCTCTCTGGCTACAAAGCATTCAAGAGGGGAAAGGCTGCATTAGAGTTCTCTATGAGTTTCCCAAGGGGTTATGGGGCACAAAAGAAGGTGAAAGCATGGATGGATGAATTTCAAAAGTTGCCTTACATTTCTCCTTATGAAGATTCAAGGGGGATCGACCCAAATAGTGATCTTATGGAGAAACGTGTTGTCGGGATGCTGCATGAGTTCTTAAGCTTGACCATTTACAAGAAGACAAAAAGAAATTACTTGAGAAGCTTGAGGGAGGAACTGAATCTTCCACACAAATTTACTCGTGTATTTACCAGATACCCGGGAATATTTTACCTCTCGCTGAAATGCAAGACTACAACAGTGGCATTGAGAGAGGGTTATCGCCGAGGAAGATTGGTTGATCCACACCCTCTTGCACGCCACAGAGATAAAATTTACTATGTTATGAGAAATGGGCTGATCTATCGGAATAAAGCTAACGTAATGCTATCTCATCTTGTTGATCTAGATAATGAGAAAGAAGACAATGTGGATGAGGACAGTGATGAAGATGAGTTTGAATTGGAAAATGGGAGTTATGAATCAGGGGATGAAGCTGATTCTGATGAAGAAAGTGGTTGAAAGATTTGTGCTAGTGTGATAGGTGAATATAATTTCTCCGGGGGTGGCAATAGTGGCGGGTTTTGCCCCGTTCCTGGTATTAATAGGGCGGATTTGGGTTCAGAATTTTATAACCATTACGGGATATTAAAATTTTAAAACCTGATCTAGTCCGGGAAGGTTAAGAGATTGATCAAATCCCTCTTCGAATCCGGCCTTCTCCCATTGTTAAAACTTCTAATTATATATCTCTATATTTTTCATTGAAGTTTAACAATTTTCAATGGTGGTGTATTTTTGAACTATCATTTTTCCACTGCTGCCAAGTCAGTGCTATATTTGATGTATTCTTGGTTGAGAGCTTTAAAATATTCGATATTCAATATTCAAAAATTTTAATATTATTATTTCTTTAATTGTTATGTTCAAACAAAATGGCATAAAAGATCAGAACAAAGTACTCTCTCCGTCCCGGATACCCTCCAACATTTTATCACATTATTCTCTTCATCATAATCACTTAATTTTTAAATTATCTTACTTAATATCTAAAAACAACCTAAAAACACGTACCAAAAAAATAAATGTTGCACTTTGTTTGGGACGGAGGGAGGGGGAAGTATTATATAATCATATATGACAAAAATATTATGTCATTCCTAAATTGGATGCAATTTTTTTCTTGATTGATTCAAATCAACAACAAAAAAGAAATTCCCAGCAACCAGAACATTAAATCAAGAAGTTTTTACACCGTTTAACCCACTTGTTAATTTTGATAGATGTGGAGGAGCCTTAAAGTAGCAAGCAAACATGCATAACAAAACTATCAACTATATCAATTTCAATTCCAATTCCAATTTAAAGCAACAAAAAATAATTAATTCTTAGGAAGGATCTTGCTACACCCTCAACACTCTGTCTGTGTCGTAAAGGTACAACAGGCAAAGAGAGACAAGACACAGACATACAAATACAGACCTCTTCCTAAATAGCAACAAGTCAAAAGTGCTTATCATCATCATCAGTGTCTTGTGGTCTATATATCTCATGGAGAATCAATCGCCTTAAATCGAGGATCTTATGCATCTTCTCCCTCCATTGTTGGAGAGTAGGGACAGAGTCAAAGAACAAGAAACAAAAAGGGTATAATAGTAATAATATCATAATGGGGGTACCCACCCACCATAGCCAAATAACATTAAAAGGGTACAACATGGAATGGGGAAGAAGCTCAATCCCAAGCAGACGAAGATCCATGTCCTCCGGCACCACCATAACCACCGCCGTATCCTCCACCACCGCCGTATCCTCCTCCACTTCCGCCACCATAATAGTCATTTCCGCCGCCGCTCCTATAAGACGAATCCCTTCTGAAGTCGCGGCCGCCAAACCGGCCCCCTCCACGCCTACTTTTAGTTCCATATGAAGCTCTGCTTGCAAACCGAGTCAGCCAATCGGGCACTTCCTGATTCGCTTCCTTCATCAAATCCGCAAGCGACTTTGCCATAGACATGTTGCTTTCGTTGAAGAACGCTGTCGCCAGCCCTGTCTTTCCGGCACGGCCTGTTCGCCCTATCCGATGTACATAGTCGTCAATGTCATGGGGGAGATCAAAGTTGATCACGTGAGCAACATGGGGAATGTCGAGACCGCGAGCTGCCACATCTGTTGCAACTAATATTGGAGTGTGTCCACTCTTGAATGATCTTAAAGCCAGCTCTCTTTCCTGCAACAACAGACCAATCAATCAATCAGATTAATCACACAACGAACCAAACAAAAAATGGTATGACAAACAAACGTTCTTTCAGATTCCATCGCAACTTAGAGCAGGTCATCAAAAATCATTCGAATGAACAGTTTCAATATTAAGTCAAGAAATTCTTATAATCTTCTTACTTGTTGTGATCTATCTCCATGAATAGTAGTGGCAGGAAAACCATTGCTGCATAGCCAGTGCTCCAATGAATCAGCTTTTCTCTTAGTCTCCACAAATACTAGAGTGAGAGATTGCTGCACAAATAGGTCAAAATCAGGAACTGTAGGTATAACAATAGAGGATTTGAAAAATGAGAGAGTCAAAAACCGGAACACTGAATACATATCCATTATGAACCATGAAGATAAACATAAACATTGTAGAAGAAACCATCATAGGGAAGAAAATCCATGAGATCGAAGCCTAGGCGAAAGGCTTGCAACTGCAGTAGGTAGTGTCACGAGCACACCTTAAATAAATTAGTCTTAGCTGTTGCTAATATTTGGCACCATATACAGGTAGAATAATTGTCCGTATGAATGAAAAAATGACCAGTCTAAAATTTTATTAACATGGAATATTTCAGCACTTGATTACAAACAACCTGGGCATTCAAACAGACGTAATAGTATTACACATAATATCAGATTCTAACCAACTACAAATGACCGAAACACTCTTAACTAATTCAATGAGCGGTAAAGTATCTTAATATCATTACCAATCCCCTTATAGAATATATATTACATAAATAAATAAATAAACTATAAGGTAGAATATATGGATCAAAAATATAAAAGAAAAAATGAGTGAGATTAAATATTATATGTATATCTTTGCAAGTCAAGTCCAGATTTCTACCTTTCCCTGAGCTCCATTAGCCCTCTGTGCATGAAGTAGATCCATCAAATAACTTCTCTTGTCAGCCTCATGTACAAACTCCACTCTTTGAACAATTAAATCTGTACTGGAACCAACCCTTCCAACAGCCAAAAAGATGTACCTTGCAAGAAAATCAGATGCCAATCTCTGCACACCAAAACAGAAATTTTCAGATTTCAACTATATTACAGATCAGTCTACAAAGCAACTAATCAACTGCTTAGTTACATGTTTAGTAAGGTACATCTTGGATGTGTTTATTTTAACTATATTACAGATCAGTCTACCAAGCAACTAGTCAACCCCAAATAAACATAAGAATATAGATTTTGTTATGCCACTTCCAATCTTGGATGTGTTTATTTTAGTGTACAAGCCAGAAGTACAAGCACACTGTCCATTCAAAGCGCGCAGCTAGTATTCAAAATTTCATTCTAAACGGCAGTCAAAATAAACAATAAATTATTAATCAATCCATGCCAAATATGAATGAAACAAGCCACTACTTAAAGGAAACTAAATCCAGCTACAAAAACTGTTTTAACATGTGAAGGTTTCATGTTTAAAAGAGTGAGTGAGTGAGAGAGAGAGAGAGGAAAGAGAGGCTTCAATGGCAGGATCCACTACATATGATCCCTAATCATCTTAAGAACGGGTTAGTACTGCAAGGAAAGGGAAGCCGACAATATAGAAAACTAAAACCAAAACTAAAACCAATATGCGACTTAAACCTGAATCTCTTTGGGGAAGGTAGCACTAAACAGCATCGTTTGTCTTTCACCACGAGGAGGCATATCCATCTGTTCCACTATTTTCCTGATCTGAGGCTCGAAACCCATGTCAAGCATTCTGTCTGCCTCATCAAGAGCCAGATATCTTATCATTTGTAATGAAACTTTAGCTCTCTCAAGCAAATCAACCAATCTACCAGGTGTTGCAACCAAGATGTCAACTCCCCTCTCAAGTTCACGCAGCTACAATACAAAAGAACTGACAATTAGTATCCTGTGAAAATGAAAAGTGGTCACAAAGATTATATCTGAGTGTGTATTTTGATAATGGCCGACCTTGTGCGAAAATTTAATATAGTAATATTTTCTGTAAATTGTTAGTGAAAATAATAGGAACTTATAAAATGATATATATATGTATATATATCCACAGAAATAGGACTGCATAACACATTCTAGTAATTTTATTGTATACAGTATACCCATGGTACATAAATATTGCTCATTTCCTTCAACCTGAAACAAACTTGTTCAGCATGCATTCTATTTGATTCAGATATAATTTGCATTAACAAATTTCTAAACCCCACAAAAGCAGATAATTACAACACTATCAAAGAGGAGGGGAAAAAGAGAGAGAAATAAGTTGCCCATCTGTGCTTTTTCCATATTAAATTCAAAAGGAGAAGGAAGAAATTAATACTTCCAATATTTAATCAATCAGGAAACAGTAAACTAGGAAGAGATTCGGTACAAGGAAATGGAAATTATGGGTGTGTTTGTTTGGGAGTTTGGATTTTTTTATTGGGATTTGAATAGTAAGAATTTTTAATTTGTTAAGATATTTTAGATATTTAGTAGATTTAGATTTAAATTTGGCTATGTTGTTTGGCCCCTTATTTTGATGATCAATAAAATGCAATAGAATGCATTTGATGTTTTCGGAGGAAAATTTTTTTATGAACAATAAAAATCTGGAGAAATTTGATAAAAGAACACACCCTAGGAGTTTTGAATCAAGTTCGAATTGGAGAATTATCTCTAGAATTTTCGATATCAAGATCATTCAAATTTCCAACATAAACCAATTCAATTTCAATTCCACCCAACACAAAATCAAAGACCTACAAACTAAAAGTGAAAAAATGAGAATCCATTAATTAAAATGTAAATGATTTATCAAATACAATAACACTATATAAGAACTAGTTACCACAAGCCAGAACCAGAAAATATCAGCATCACAGGGAAAATTAGCAGTCAAACAATAGAGGGAAAACCTAACTACACAAGAAGTTATCACCAGAACAAAAAAAAATGGCCTTTAAAAGACGACGCCAAAATATACCTGCTGATTAATTGGTGCACCACCATAAGCAACAACCACTCTGACACCAGTTTGATAGGAAAACTTTTTAGCTTCCTCATAAATCTGCAGGTAGAATGCAATATAACCATTAAAGTCTCCAACTTACAAAAAAAATGGAAAGTTATATAAGAGTCTTCATCGAACAAGAAACCCACCTGAACTGAGAGTTCTCTAGTTGGTGAAAGAATAAGAGCTAGAGGAAAAAAAGTGCGAACACCACGAGGTCTCTGGGGAAACTGGCCCTTCATAATTCCACTAATTATTGGGAAGCAAAAGGCAGCAGTCTTCCCAGACCCAGTCTGAGCACAAGCCATCAAATCCCGACCAGCTAACGAAATCGGTATAGCGTGTCGCTGGACAGGAGTTGGCTTCACATACTTACATCTGCGAATGTTCAAATTAAGAGCATCTCCTAAATCTATCTCTGCAAATGTATTCACAGGTGGCGGCACATTATCCCCGCTTGTCTCCACAGGAATATCCTCATAAGCATCAAAGTTAATACCCGTATTCACCTGCTCCTCAAATACACGATCCGCATCAGCATCGACATTATCATTACCAAAAGGATTGACCTCCCTTTCCCTGCCACCACTACCTCCCCATCCACTGCCGCCACGAACACCACCACCATATCCATGGCGTCCATAATCAGATCTAGTGCCAGCCCACCGTGGACCACTACTTTGTCCACCATAACCTGACCTATCGTTGCCAGACTGAGGTCCACTAAGAGATGGGGCAAGTGGCTCGGCTGCCGGGGGCTTGCCTCTAAGATGAGGCGGTACATAAGCAGGCTTCGTGCGCAGTGATGGGCGCTCACTGCCATCACCAGCCCCCACAGAATTGGAGGATCCAGCGTCAACATTCTCAGCAGCATCAGCCCATGAAGTCCTCATTGCAAGAGCAGTCTCCTTGAATAACCTTTATTATCTGATGCAGAAAACCTACAATAAACTATTTTAGGTCAAGTTTAAACAATCCAGATTATAAATTCTCGTATTTCAGATTCCAAAGGCAGAACTTTGCGGAAAGATAACATAGATTAAAATCATGGATCTTGAACAGAAAAAATAAAATAAAGACGGGAATCAACATGGAGAGCGGGCAACAAATACAACGGGTGAAAACAAAGGACGGGATGATTAGTTTACACAAAAAAAAATAATAATAATAATAATACACTTTACTATTTCAATCGCTGTTTCCCGCAACGATATTGGAAGAAGTTAAGCAGTCAAAACATTGGAAAGAGAAACTGGTATGGAGGAGCACAAAAAAAAAAATGAAAGAAAAAAACGACAGAGAGTTTTAAATGTAGAGAGAGAGAAAGTGAGACCTGAACCTGAAGTTGAGAGCGGGGGGGAACGGAGCAAAACTTTAGTTGGCGCAGCAGGAGATTGAGTGGGGATTGCTTTTGCTGAGGCAGAGAGGTAAGCGACGATTCCAGAAACCCTAGACGAGAGAGAGAGAAAGGGGATAGAGAAAGATGGGACTAAGGTCTAAGTACGGTCGGTCCTAAGGAGAAAGAGTAGAATGAAAGAAAGAAAGTGCGACTCAAGCGCAACTAAGTAATAAAACGCTGTTGCTGTTGGGATTGGGACTCGACGCCGAAGACTTAGGTACTTGTACTCAGGAGTACCACTAATTATAGTATATATTAACATCTTTGTAAATTTATAGTATTTTTTTAGGGTTTGTTCGTTTAGATCAATTTTTTAAAATTTTATTATTTGATTTTGTATTTTTTGAAAAAAAAATATTTTTTTATTTTAAAAAAATATCATATCAAATATTATTTTAATATCCATTGCTTACAAAAATACAAGCAAAACTGTCTCAGAAATGAAAGTTGTTATCGCAAACAGGGCATGCTTGATTAAAACTATTTGTAGTGTCATGGCAAATTATTTTATGTCTCTCCTCCGGATGCCGAGAAGTGTGGCGGATAAAATAGAGGAGATAAAAAATAATTTTTTTTTTTGTGATGGAAAAGATAGGACTAAGTTGAGAATTGTAAGCTAAGGTCTTATTCAGCACCCAAAGCTTTAGGTGGTGTTGGATTGGAAAATATTATTTTGTCTAATTATGCGTTATTATACAAATGAAAATTGGGGTTTAAAGATGATAATCAATTGTAGAAACAAGTGGTGGCAAGTTCGGGGTGTAACCAGAGGGTTGTCTAACTCTAAACTGATTCCTATGTTGGGAAGGATAAATAGTTCGCTTTGGTCTCATATAGGAAGAACTTGGCAGAAATTTGAAAGAAAGTTGCAAGATGGAATGCATTTGCATATTATTGTTATATTATTGTTGGATATGGGAGCAGAACCAAATTTTGGCAGGATGTAAGGGTGGGGAATGCCAATTTGAAAGATGTTTTTCCTCGCATTTTTGCTTGAGCAACGCAAAATGAGGGATGGGTTCCTCTTTTAGAGAATGGTCAGAAAGTCAATGAAAATGGTCTATCCAATTACGTAGATAAGTATTGGATTGGGAGGTGGATTGATGGGAGTCCTTTTTAGATCTAATTAATTCTTTATGCCCAAAGAAAGATTTGGACGATAGAGTGGTATGGACAGGGACATCAAATAGTATTTTTACGACGAGGGCTGGATGTCGAGCAATGTTTGGAAGCTTGCCCAATGATCTGATGGAAGAATTTATTTGGAAAAGTTCAGCTCCGCCTAAAGCACAAGTTCTGATGTATAGAATATTAAATAAAGGGGTTCCCGTCCGAATGGAATTAATCGGAGGGGCATGTCAATCAATGGAGGGGTGGAATGCCCGTTGTGCGTCTCAGAAGAAGATGATTCTAATCATCTTTTTATTCACTATAATTTTGCATCTATATTGTGGTGGACAACCGTATGGTGGTTTGGGATTTCATGGTCTACCCCAAAGGACGTCCAGGGGTTGATTTCGAGTTGGAAGTATTTACAGATATGTAAATTATATGAATATATATGAGAGATTCTCTGCTTTGCAGTGATTTGGTGCATTTGGGTGTCAATGAATGAACTAGTTTTTCAAGGTAAATTGGTATCGGAGATTGGTTTGGTCGAGAGGTTAGTCCGGCAATAATGTTCAATGGGAATATAGATCAATTGCAGATAATTTCAAAAGAAATGAGGTTCGTATTTAGAGTCAATCTAAACTGGCTCCTCCCGCGTAAGGGGTGGTGGAAAATTAATGTAGATGGATCGGCTTTGGGGTGTCTTAGGGCGGCATGGGCTGGGGTAGTGGTCCGAGATGATACATAAGTGATCATCTTGATGATGTCAAAATATATTGGTGTAGCTGAGTTGATATTTGCGGAGTTTGAGGTAGTGTGGAGTGTGCTATAAGAAATTCGGAACTCGGTGGGGTTTCCGGTTCCCAAATTGATCTTAGAAAGCGATTCGTCAATGATTGTGTTGTGGCTTCAAATGAAATCACAATATCTGTGGAGGGTTTCCTTGCGCACTGCAATTCTGCAGATGTTATTCATATTTTCAGATAACATAATTTTTTGGTTGATGGGTTGGCGAAGTGAGGGGCAAGGGGGGGACCGGACATGGTTGTTTGGTTATGACTGAGATCGTTAATTATGGTCAGCATGCACTTTTATTTTGATGTTTAATCCCTATTGTATGCGAATGTCTTCTATGCATTGGTGGGGAAAGGTTTTCAGGCCACTTATTGTGGGGGAAGAGAGTTTCGTTTTATTCAAGAGGCAATGTGATAAAGTTTGTTGAGGATAATAAGGAAATGTTAGTATATGATATGGAGATTGGTGAAGGGAGATATTGGTACGAAATATTGTTGGCTATGTTGATTTTACTATAGTGGCAAACAGAGGTTGGTATGTTGTGGAATGTATAGGCATTTTATTTGGGTTAGAGCAGGTCAGGAAATCTGTCGTTGTTAATGTAGTAATTAGAGGTTTCATAATGACAGAGGAATGTATTAATGGTATATAATTAAATCTTGGGTTTTAGGTGCAATGAAGTTTGAGGAAAAATGCAGTTTAGTTTGGAGTCTGTCTGTTATTGTTTTTGAACGGTGATATTGGGTAATATAAAATGTTTTGGCTTTCAAAAACAAACTCTACAAACATTTGTATTATGTCCAAATTTATAATTTTAGGTTGAAAAGTAAATTAAAATCATGTTCAATCGAGTTTATGAAAAGTTTATTATACCCAAAACTTAACCAATACAAACACAATCGGAAGACACAAACTAACCCTTATTTATCATTACTACTCATTCGTTCGTACGTTTTAAACAATTTCTTAATAAAATTCATAACATTTAAATTTATTATATTTTTATATTAAAATATTGTTATTTTAATTTTAATATCTATTTTAAATTGGAAGGTATACGCCTTATTGCGCTCTATATTAAATCATTTTTCAACAATATAAAAAATTATTCTCATGTTTTACGTGTCTCGCTATCAACAATAACATAGGTTAAAGGAAAACGGTTCATTATTATTATCAATTGCAATGACAACTAGTAGTATAATTTGATATTGATCATTTAAATAACATTCATTGACCCTAATCATAGGTCGACAACCAGTGTTAAATTCATAAATGAAAAATTTCAAACATATATAATATTTTCTAAATCGTCATTGTCTTTTGATAAACTTACCTTCCAACTTCATCAAAATACCTGATTCAGGATTCAATTGATCCAATGTTTCAACATAATTCCATAACATCTCATATTGCACATTTGCATATCCATCAATCGGTTTAAGTAGTCTCAATTTTGCCTTATATGCTTGCTGATGAGATATATTACATCTAATGTATTCGGAGACATCTATTCTAAATTTTTGTACACGTCTTGAAGGATTTGATCAAAATAACGATTTGTATTTCTTCGCGAGTCATGATGACTTCATATTTTTTACATTCATATCACACATACACTCATATTTTGATTTGAAATATTGATCGATTGGTTACCTTTAATTAATGCATTGATTATTCAATTATAACTTTTAACTGCACATCGAACATAAAATATTACTCCCTCTATCCCATATCTATATATCCATTTGTTTTTTGCACGGAGTTTTAGAAATATTAGTATTATATTGGGATAAAGTAGAAATAAAGGTAAAAAGACTAAATTAACCCTATTAGTATTGTATGATATAAAGGTAATGACATTTGTGTAATAAAGTGTAAATTGGAATGGTATTTGTAATGTTAGGTAGATGTACAATTACTAAAAAAGAAAATGGATACTTTGTTATGGGTCGAACCAAAATGGAAAAATGGATAGGTTGTTAAGGGATGGAAGGAGTATCTTTTATATTTCACAAACTCCAGAGTTCTCATGGTCATGATGGCGTGATTTGATCTAAATGACATCTTTAAACTCATTTTTTCGAACTAAAGATCATTCCACGGGTAAAATAAGGATTGTATTTTGTAGATGGATCAAAAATTGTGTGCAAATTCATATGTTTTGTATATGATTTGACAATATTTATGAGATTTTTTCTCTTGTGAGTCATACAAATTTTTTTAACATACCACAACACTATGATCTTCATTACTTTAAACAATATATATCATATTATGGTACAATGATTGATCAATTAAACAATCCTTCACATTGCCTTCTTCCATCTTATTGTCATAATTTTCAAAAAATGGGACTCATTATGAATTTCATTGTATGGTTCTTCTTCACCCATACTTTCATAGTTTATTCTATATTTTTTCCTTATCAATCGCTTAATCGTTTGCACTGCTCATTTTTACTCACAATATATTTTGTTTACCTACAAAAAATAACATTATATAACAAAGAAAAAACAAAACCAATAACAATAACAATAATATATTTTTTACAATTTATACATGCCATATATATATACATAACACATTTTCAAGAGAAGTAAAATAATCAAATATTTCATCCGTCCGCAAAATTTATTCTATTTTCATTTTTAGTCATCCGCTAAATTGATCATATTACTAATTTTGCCAAAGTCAAGAAATTAATATTTAATTATTACATTTCGTTCAACACTTATTTACAACAAATATTACTAATTTTATTATATTATCTCTTCATTTAGTTTTATTTCTAACTAAATTTAAAAAAATACCCTCAACTATCTATTACTTTTTCAATAAAATATTTTTTTTTTAAACTCCGTACCGAACCCAAATAAACTATTTTTAATAGACGGATGGAGTATATAAAATACAATATACAAATATAGGATGTAAAATTTAAAAGATTGAACTTTCCTTGTAGTGTAACAGATAAATAAAATAACCTCAAACGCTGTTATGTATATATAAGGCATCCTATGTTAGAGGATAAAATATATATTCTACATTTTTTTATTTTTTTATTTTTTCCAATGCAGAGAGACAAAATATATAGCCTTCGTCATACTAAAATAAGAGTAGTGCAAGGGAAAAAAAAACCATGAGTAAGTCGGAGGAAAAGAGATTTTACAAAAAAAATATATATATATTACAAAATATCGTCGCGTGTATACTCAACACATGACCGTGTTTACAATAGAATACAATCGTGTTCAAATATGAGTTGATATATGGATATTATCTGCAATAAGAGCATGTACATTAACATGACCTTGGTTGCTAATTCTACATATTGTTAACTATTTATACACATTCTTGTTCATCAAACACTATCATATTAAGTTCAAATAAGCTACTACTTTGGATTCTGTTACGTTTACGTCAGCAATATTTGTTGATTTTTCAGTAATGAGACAAAAATTGATTAAAATTATTTATAATAAGATTAAAATTGATAATTTTTCTTAATAACTCTTTTATATTTAAATTAAAATTAATAAATTTTGATTATATTGAGACAAATATTAAAAACTTCTTTAATAACAATAAAAGTTATGTTTGTTGTGTGTTATATAAATTTGAAGTATTGTTTATGGTAGATATAAAAAACACTTAGTAATATATATAAAAAAAAATATACTACTCTCTCCATTCATCTCTAAGGTGACATTTACTTTTCTGTGTCATTGTATTTAACATTAAAAATATTCTTATATTTGTATAATTTTGTTTGTACAAATATCCTTAGTATTATAAGTTATTTTTAGAAGTATTTTTGCAATTTTTTTTTTAATTTATACTATATATAATAATTAATATTAAAAAATTAACACGGCAAAAAATAAATAAGACCCTGGAGCAGTACATAGACAATATTTATATTTCCTTTGTGTACTTGGTAAGTATGTATTTTGCTATATTTTTTGTTATTCAAATACAAAATTATATATTTCGTATGAACTTTACGCATATTATAAATAATATCATATTTAATTTATTTACATAGATATTTTAATATCAGCTTTACTAAAATAATTTTGACATACTAAAATTATTATTAAAATACAAAATTTATTAATTTAATATAAAAATAATTATTTTTAATAAATTATATATTTTATATTATTAATTAAAAAACGCTATAAATTTTTTCTTTTTAAATTTTTGGAGCGTACAAAGTCGATAAAAATCACATAAAATGCGTGGGTGGGTAGTTACATGAAGGAATTAACCGTGTTTTTAGTTCAACGGTCAAAAGCCGACGGCTGATTATCACCATCGATTCATCTTATGCTATGCTGAGAATCAATTCAATGGCTGAATCGCATCGTACGTATCGAATCCTACCCTAGCGGTGTTCTCTGCCCTGGCCTTGCCTTGATTCCACGCCTACCCTACCGCCACCGCCACCGCCACCGCCGCCACCATCACGCTCCTCGATTGCATCGCCGCTCCCCTGGATTAATTGAAAGGAACAAACTCCAGTAAGGCCAATTGCTTGTATAAATATGCATATATATTGAAATCGCCGGCGCCCCGCTCCGCCCCGCCGAAGATTGCTTCGTTACAAGTCAACCCTAGAGATTTTTCAACACTTGCCGAGCTGGTGGTATTTGAAATTTCTTCAGATCTACTCCTGAATAACAACCCCTATTCTGAATCCTTCCATAGGGAGGGAGGTGGAAGGGAATCAGTAATTCCATTCAAGGAACGAAGACAAGGAGCAGACTGTGAAGTTACAAAGCATTCAGATGGAAAGCATCCTTGGCTGGCAAGTGTTTTCTCTAGGCGGTATAGCATTGTGGATTGTCATCTCTACAATCTTAAATCTCACTCAAAAGATCAGATCCTTCGCCCAACCATGGGTATCTCGCCGCGTCATCGCTGACGTACCTATTATTCTCAAGATCCAGGTTCGTTCTCTTTCAAACACACACATCTAGAAATAAGATTGAATCATTTTTTAGGTTTCGGTTATGATCTTGAGCTGTTATCTGTGGGGATTGCAGAAATACCAACACAGACATTTGGATGCTTTCTTTTCTGGGTTGTCATGCGTCGTTTCTGTGCCTTTCTATACTGCTTTCCTTCCTTTGCTTTTCTGGGTATGCTCTCTCAGACCTCTTCCTATGCAACTTCTGCTTGTGAAACTTCAAATTAATTCTTCTGATTCGTGTGTTCAGACAGGGCATTGTAAATTGGCTCGGCAGATGACTCTCTTGATTGCCTTTTGTGATTATACCGGAAACTGCATAAAAGTAGGCTTCTCTTTCATCCAGCGGCTCAGCTCATGTGATTCTTTCAGTATAGTTGATTTTTGTTGTTCTCTGATCTTGATTTGGTCTGATTATGGTTCTTAGGATGTGGTATCAGTACCGAGACCAAGTTCCCCTCCTGTTAGGAGAGTAATTGCCACTAAAGATGAGGAAGAAAATGCAATGGAATATGGGTTACCTTCTTCCCACACTCTTAACACTGTTTGCTTGGCAGGGTAACATTCTTCAGCTAAACTTTGCTTAAGTTAGCTTGAAACCCTTCTTCCCTGTACCATTCATTAGTTTTCGTGCTGTCTAAATTTATTCGCTTACGAATCAGATATCTGCTACACTACATTCTGGACTATGCCGAAATCGGTGATGCCTATCTGAAGGTGGTGGGGTTCGCTCTGGTCTGTTTGGTTGTTGGTCTTATTGGATTCGGTAAGCTTTCATTTATTGCTCACATTTCTATTGGCTTCTTGTCTTGATCTGATGTTAATTGATGCTGTCGAATTTTTAGGAAGGATATACCTTGGAATGCACAGTGTGATTGATATTGTTGGAGGCCTAGCTTTGGGATTAGGAATCCTCGCATTCTGGCTCTCTGTTTCTGAATACGTAGATAATTTCGTAGTTGCGGGTCAAAATGGTAAGGATACTTATTCCGCCAGCATTGTACCACTCGATTTGAAGAAATAATTTGAAAGCCTATTCTTATGTGTTGAGGGCCAGGCAAAATTTTGGTTTCTAATTTAAAACTGGACTCGACATGGCTTATATTGGATTGTTGATAGTACTGATTAACACTTCATGACATTAGGGTGTGTTTCTTTGTGGGTTTTAGTTTTTGGATTTAGATTTTTTTAATAGTAAAAAATTTAATTTGAATAGTTGTTTGACGTGATATAAATAGAGGTTGATGTGATGTTTTGAATGTAAAATAAATTTGTAGTATAATATAAAAAAGAAAAGCAATTGTTTGATTTGAAATTTTTGGAGGGAAAAAAAGAATTTGAATAGTAAAAATCTGTAATAAAATCCACAAAAGAACACAATTTATATGTAATACAACTGTGCTGATTAATGGCCACTGTAAATGATGCATCTTTAGTTAAAATTTGTTCTTTGATATTAGTTCATAGTTAACCTTTGAACAATCTGTATTTTTGTTCCCTGCAGTTATATCATTCTGGTCCGCCCTTAGTTTCTTGTTGGTTTTTGCATACCCAAGTCCCGAGCATCCAACACCAAGTTTTGAGTATCACACAGCCTTCAATGGTGTTGCCTTAGGAATTGTAAGTGCAGCTCCTCCAAATTTCTGCTGCATTGCATTTTTTATCGATTGATTTCAGATATATAATCAGCATGCGTATTTCACCCGGTTGGCTTCAATTCTAGTTATTTCATGAGCTTGAAATTATATTAATCATTCACGGCAATCTTATGCTATCCAGGTGATTGGCATCCACCAGACATTTCATCAGTTTCACCATGAAAACGTTCCACGAATCTTTTCTCATCACCTCTCGTTTCTGCCATTTGTGGGTAGAATGCTGGTAGGAATCCCGGGCATACTCGTTGTTAAGTTTTGTAGCAAGGCTCTGGCAAAGTGGATTCTTCCTATCGTTGCTAACACTTTGGGAATCCCAGTAAGATCGACGAACTATCTGCCCACCTTGAATGGCATGGTGGCTTCCGACAAGAAGTCGGATGACCCAAGGCAATCGGGCCATGTCCTGAAATTGTTGTTTTTCTCCAAGCAGACGTCGTTCGATGTGGACACGGGCATAAGGCTCTTCCAGTATGCTGGCCTTGCCTGGTCTGTTGTTGATCTTATTCCTTCTCTGTTCTCTCACCTGGGCTTGTGATTTGCAAAAATTTTCTTGCTTTTTGGTGGCAGTAGAAAAATTGAGTCTATGAGTTGACCTATGGTGTATGTCTGAGAAAGAGGTTGTATGTATGTTCGACTGGTTGTATGTGTATATAGTGTGGGAGAGACATATGCCTTATCATTTGTGCCATCTATGTTAGGTTGAAAATTCAATTGTGCAGTGGGTGTGTGCAATTTGAATTTTGAATGGAATTTTAATATTAAAAAATTTGAATTTGAACTGATGTGATGTGATGACATAAATAATGATTTATATAATATTTTTAATATAAAATTTATTTTTAATATAATATAAAAAATATAAAATAAATATTTGATTTAATATTTTTTGGGTGAAAACAAATTTGAGGAATAGTAGAATAGGGGAAAATTTCCCAAATAAACACGTACTATATTTTGCTATATATATTCTCAAATAAAAGGTCATGTATAGATATAAATATTATAAATTTTAGAAAAGGTTGAAAATAATAAAAAGTTAGTAAATATAGAATAGGTATTTGATATGATTTTATTTAAGTATTTTTGGTAAAATTGTTCATAATTTTTATATAGTTTTGAAATTTTGCTTAAAATTTTGTTGTACTTTATAAATTGTACGACACTTTCATATATTTAAAAAACATCCGTTGTGTGATGGAATAATGATTTTTTATCCATATTTGTTTGCATGGCTGGAGTTTCATGCAATATTCTTTAAAATATAAGGGAGCGTCATGCAATTTTTTAAAGTAAAGTAGATATTTACACTGAGTTTCGAAACCAGTTTCATGCAAAGTTTTTAAAAGTACGAGGAGTTCCATTCAATTTTTATAATGAATGAGATTTAAGCTGAGTTTGAAAAGTATAAGAAAATTATGGACAATTTTTGCCAATATTTTTTCCGTAATGTAGTGAATGAGAGAAGTGTATATATATTTTTTATATGGACAATGTGATAAATAAAATGTAAGTATATATTAAATATATTTAATTATTTTCAATTTTAAATATATTACATGATGGATGAAAATAACCAAGAAAATGTTTAAGGTGTTTGATACCGAAGAGTATTATTTATGTTCATAACTTCAAAAAAAATGTCAAAATTTTAAAAGTACAAATAAAAATAGAATTTTAACTGTATGAAAATTATTCAAAATATTTTATTTTATCTTTTTTTTTAATAAATAAATATATTATTATATATATTCAATATTCTTTTTTATAAAATAATTATAGTAATTATAAATATTCTTCATAAAATAATATTTATATCATATATTTCATCCATTTGGAATAAATGACTGTTTTTTATTTGAAACATTTAAGATAATAAAATTTAATTAATTAATAATGATGAATTATGATATTATTTTTTAATTTTTTATGTCCATAGATATTATCAATAATTTTAAAATAAAATTTAATATACAATTAAAAAAATAGAATATTTATTTAAACATTTTAAAAACAATATCTTCATAAAATACAAAAATATTGAATATAATTTTATAAAGAATTAAATTTTGTATAATACAACTAAAATTTATATATTTTTCTATAATTAAAATAAACAATTTTTATAAAAGAAACACAATAATTTATCTAACTCAATCGACTTTCAACTTACGTTCTACTTTTGAATAGCTAATCAAATATATTTGTACTTAGAGGTGGTAATTATAAATTTTATTGAATTATTAAAATTAATTATTATTATTAAATATATAATGTTTTCATATGATAATTATTTGAATATTTAAAATATTTCACATGAACAATTTTTAATATTTTTTTCGGCTCATATTTATCTATACGTCTGTTTTTTGTACGGAGTTTTAAAATAATTGGTATTATATTGGAGTGTAGTATAAATAAATATAAAAATATTAAACCACCCTTATTAGTATTAGTATTATATGATATAAATGTAATGTCATTTGTGTTATATATAGTAACTTGAAAGAGTATAATGTTAAATATATAGTACAATTATTAAAAAATAAAACGAATAATTTATTGTATGACGGACAAAAATAAAAAAATTGATAGATTGTTAAGGAACGGATAAAATATTATAAATATCGAATATTGATATATTTTATTGATTAAATATATATTATAAAAATGATGTCTATATATAATATTAGTGGCATTCACTTATATTTTTATGAACAATTTTTAAAAATATAGTTTAAATGAAAAATCAGTCATTAAAAATTTTAAAATATCTGAATAAGTCAAAATCAAATTTCACTAATTTATCACTGTCATTTTAATATACTTAAACTAAAAAATACTTTCTTCGTTCATGATAATTATGCCATATTTTTTATTCGTTAAATTTATGCATAATTTGTTTATAATAAAAATTTTATTCATCCACAATTGTATTGTCTTTATTTTAACAAATACTTATCAAATTTGTCATTATTTTTTTTTTACTTATCTCACTATAATATCCTTATTTATTTTGCAGCTACCCAATTTTTTATTAAAATACTTTTATTTATTAATCTTTATGTCCGAATAATATGATATAAAAAGTCCGGACGAATTGAGTAAAAAAAATGCATAGTTTATTTGTTTATCCTATATTGAACAATATATATTTATATCAACTAATTTAAATATTATTATCAAATATTTGATTCATCATTTTCTTAATAAATCTATCTTTCTAATATCAGTAGTATATATTTTTTAAAAAATAATACATAAATAAGATCACATTTTTATACATTATAATTGTTGTTAAATTAATTTTTTTGTAATTATTATAAATATAAATTGATAAGAAAAAAAAATAATTATTAAAAAAAATAATTGTTTAATGTTCTAGATATCGAGAATTGTTTATATAATATAAAAATAATAAGTGTGTAGTATATTAATTTTTTTGAAAAATAAGTTAAAGATTTTTCTCCAAGCAAACAATCAATTTTTAAAGTTTTGTTTAAACGTGATTTTGATTTGATATTTTATGAAAAATAATAATCTTAATATTATTTCCACCATCCTACTGTATGTACTATTTCATTATTTTAATATATTAAAAATAATAGTATTTTATTAATAAATAAATGTGCATGCATAAGAAAGATTTTAATACTATTTTATCTTTATATTTTATATTTTCTAACTTATATGTAATCTATTTAAATTATATAAATCTTAATTTATTTTATATTTATATTTACAATAAGATAAAATAAAAATCGATAATAATGTTTTTTCACTTTTATTTATCTAAATTTCTAATTAAGTGATATATATAGATAACAAATGTCAAAATTATATTAGTATTATAATGGATTATAATAAAAATGACAAAAATACTCTTATTAGTATGATGTAATATAAAAGTAATGATATTTGTATAATATATTGTAAGTTGAAAGGGTATTTATTATGTTAAGTAGATAGTACAATTACTAAATTAAAAAATGATAACCTTGTTATGGAACGGAGGAAAATAAAAAAATTGGTAACCTTTCAATGAGACGAAAATAATATATAATTTTAATATAAAAATATTATTACTATTTTTAAAATTTCAATGTCCAACAAATTTACATTACTTTGTTGGACGAAAACAATATAATATATATAATTAGTGATATTACCAATATTTATTTATTTATTTTTCTTTTGTGAACCACTTTATCTTTATCTTGAAACTCCAACCGTATTAAGTTGAAATGCAATAAATTGATTAAGATAAATTATCATTTGAAATGAGATCCATATGTAAAATTTTTTAATAAAGAAGCACATAACATAATTAAAAGTAAAAACTAAGGCCACACAATAAAAAAATTTTTAAAATGAAAATGAAAATATTCCTACAGTAAAAAAAATCAAATATTATACTTCTTCTGTCCCAAAACTATAGTTTGAGTTGCACTTGACATAAAATTTAAGAAATATTGACGATATTATTTTGATAATGGGTATAAAAATATGGGCAAAAGACTTTTTGCCATTGTGAGTGTATTAGTATAAAAAGAAAAAATAAGGGTAATTTTATAGTGATATGATTATTTACAGAAATGAGACTATTGTTTTGAGACGGACAAAAATGGTACACAAGACTATTGTATTAAGACGAAGATAGTATTAAAAAAGTTTTAAACAATCAATTTAATAAAAAAAATATTTATATGTTCAAAAAAAAAAGACAAACAAAAAATTCTATTGGACTTTTTAGAATTTTTTTAAAATTTAGAGTATTCGACTTAATTTTTTTTTTTTTAAATTTGATGATATTCAATCGAGACCTTTAAAAGTGTTCTAAAATTTGATTATATTCAATAATGTATAAACTTTAAAAGTATGTAATTTTATTGAATTTTAAAGAAAAGTTATGTATAAAGAAAAGTTTTGATGAATTCTTAAAATATATTATTATTATTACTATAATTATTAATATTATTATAATAATTTCAAAAACTAAGATATAATAGCAGCATTTTTGAATATATATTTTTAATTAAAATTTTAAATTAATTCTTTTATTTTTTTATAAAAAATATCCAAATAAATTTAATTGAAAATGATATAGAGAAAATTTGAATCATAGTTACTTCACAATGAGATATTATTCATCTCCAAATTTATTTTTATAAATTATTATTTCACATTAAATTTGTTAAAGTAATAATACATGTACATATTATAAAATTATGCTAAAATTATAATTTATTAAAACAAAGCAATATATTGAATAATAATATAATAAAAATTTTAAAGATTAATATATAAAAATAGTATTATGCTATAATTATTATATATCACTAATTATATATAATATTTTCTCCGTCTACACACGAAGTAAACATTTAATAATACTAAGTAGTTAAAAATAGTGTAACGATATTTTTGCCCTTGTTTTTTTTTTTTTTTTTTTTAAGTAACGATGTAATGTAAAGTAAGGTATTTGTGGAAAAAAATAAAGTATTTAATGAAATGTTTAAATTGTAATTTAACATAAAAAAAATAAAAATATGTATATTTTTCCAACTGGACGGATGGACGAATGGAGTATATAATGGTAATGGAAATAAAAATAACGAGAATAGAGATAAGAATAATAAATAATTTAATATTTTTCTAAAACTATATTACATTTTTGTATTTTTATTTAATTATTTGAATATTGCTTCATATAAATTTTTATAAATAATAAAAAATTATTTTACAATCTTACCAAATTTATACAAATTCATAAAATGTATAAAAATCTATTTAAATTAATATATAAAATCATCTGACTCTCTAAATCCACGTAAATCTAGAGCTCTGTTTACTTGGGGTGTGTTTGTTTGGGGTTTTGATTTTGAGTTGAGATTTGAATAGTAAAAATTTTGAATTTGAATAGTTATATGATGTGATATAAATAGGTGTTGATGTAATGTTTTAAATGTAAAATTGAGTTTTAGTATAATATAAAAAATAAAAAATAAGTGTTTGTTTTGATTTTTTTGGAGGAAAAATTTTGGATGAATAATAAAATTTTGGTAAAATTCTTCAAACAAACAAACCCTTGTAAGATTTTAACATTGATTTTACTATTATAACTTTATTGTCTTTTCAAAAAAATAAAATTAAAATTTAATTTTACTTTAAAAACATTACCTAAAAAATCCAAACAAATAAATATACACCCTTGTATTAGATATTAGATATTCTAATTCTAATTGAGAGCCCAGCCCAAATCAATCAAGTTCCGCCATAGACATACGAACGTAGTTGCAGGCAGAAACTCAGTCCAACTCACAAACCCTTCAAAAACCCTCTCCCCTGTTCCTCGCCTTCCCGCTGTCCCTCTTCCTTGCCACCCGAGCCGTCAAGCTTACTTCAGAAGCGCCGCCGAGCAACGGTAAACCAGGAGGACTTCTGACAACCGGCCGCCGCGCACTGCGCGACATAATTCTGCTCCCTAGTAATGGCACCGCATTCCAAAAAACCTAAACCTACCAATTTGAAAAAGCTTCCAAGGCCACCCCACAAGCTTGCTATATCCAAGGGAAGTAAATCCCACGCCGCTCAGTTGCCTCTTCAGGTTGAAGACGACGTCCCCGACTTTCCCCGAGGTTGTTCATTTTGTTGGAAGGCTCTCTCTTTATGTCTGTTTCATGCTTCTACATGATGTGCTGCTATCTTTTTACTTTAAGTATCTCAATGGAATGGAAGGAAATCGTACAACTGTTATATCTATATTTTCACTAGCAGGCTTCGAATTTTATCAAGGATAGAATAATACCTTCCCAATCGTGATGTTTGGATGGGAAGTTGCATTTTTTTTTCAAGATTACACAGCTGTTGATTTATTTTATTTTATGTCGATCGACGTTAGTGCTGGCTGGAAAATTACCAGGGCAGGAGTGTGAAAGAAGTGGGTTTTACGTAGCCCTTGTGTGCTAGCTTCTTGATTGCTTACTGAGGATTAGATTTTTCGGGAGTTTGTGAAATAAAGATTGCCCATTCGATGAATGTTTATTCCATCACATTCATTTGTTTTCTATTGTTAATCAACTCCACCAAAGGAAAGTGTAAATTTCTCTTCTATATCCTTTCTTTCGGTCCTTGTCCTTTCATTGAAGGCACGGATTAAACAATGTGGAAAAAAGTGAATGGAAGGGCTTTGTTTCTTTATCAAAATCTGGAAGAGTGAGAAATTTAAAAATCCATGCATTTGGTGATATTGCTATGTAACTAAATTCCTTGTCTAGATCTTTCAGTAAACAATTCGTTCTCATCTAATACGTTTTCTCCACCTTTCTAGGCGGCGAAAGCTCAACAAGTAGAGAAGAGAGAAATGAGGGCAATGCAATAGTACGCAATGAGTTCAACAAAGACAAGCTCTCGCTAAAGAAAATGAAGAAGGAAAAGAGAGTTCATAATAGAGACAAATCTGCAAAGGATGATTTAGGTTCACTCTTTGGAGATGGAATTGTGGGAAAACATCCAAAGTTTGCCAATAAGATCACTCTCAAGGTATGTTTGTTGCATCTATTTCTACTTGGCCAACTTAAGTAAATTATGCTAGGTGGTTATTATGCATTGCTATGTCCTGGATAGCAAAATCTAAAGAGTTTTTGTAACTCTTTGTCCATATGAGTGTGGATACCTTCCATGTGAAGTAAGCGTGATCCGAATCACTTGTCCGCAGTAGGTTTATATTGTGCATATACCATTCACGCAGTTAGATTTTTATTTAGGAAGAAATTAAATTTTGTTTTCAATTTTTTTTTTGCTTTTTTTTTGTTTTTTAGAATGTATCTCCAGGAATGAAGCTATGGGGTGTGATTGATGAAGTTAATGAAAAAGATATAGTAGTTAACCTTCCTGGAGGCTTGCGGGGACTGGTTCGTGCTTGTGATGCCTTTGATCCTATATTGGATGATGAAGTGAAAGGGGTATTGCTCTTTCCTTGGACCATTTCTAATTTTCTTTTGGAATTTCCATTGATGTTCCAAATGCCTTCTTGGGGAAAGATTAGTCTAGATTGGCTATAATGATCAAAATGATGTTGCTTTTCTAACCATTGCCAGGATATGGTTAGCTTCCTCCTTTCAAGACTATATCATGAAGGCCAACTTGTGTCTTGCATTGTTATGCAAGTAGAGGATGATGGAAAAGAAAAAGGAAAACGGAAGATTTGGCTTTCTCTGCAGTTGTCTTTGTTGCATAAGAACTTAATGCTGGATGCTATTCAAGAAGGGATGGTATGTAATGTTTAATGTGCATGATATGATGCCACCAAAGTACCAAACTAATATATGTGGCTGTAGATACAGCATTTGTTTATTTGATCCTCTCTCTCTCTCTCCAACTGTATACATTTTGCTTTTCTTTTATTGAGGAAATCATACATTTTTATTGATGATTTCACATATTCTTAATTAATAAATATATATGCTTGTTTACAGGTATTAAGTGCTTATATGAAGAGCTTTGAAGACCATGGCTGTATACTTCACTTTGGGGTGCCGTCTTTTACTGGATTTATGCCAACTCACAACCTACCTGGTAATTATTAGACCTCTGTTTTTCTTCCAATTTTTAACATTTCCGTCAGCTATAATGTGACTAATTGCATTTACTCTCCATCTTTATGTTAACATGAATGTTGCTCTGAGCTAGTGCACTAAATGGGACTTGTCTGCATAATATATATTTTTTTATCAGCATAATTGTAACAACTAGAGAATCGTTTTGATTTGACTCATGAAAAAGGAGGATCTTGTGAGAATTGAAGCTTTCTTCTATATATGTTAGAGCATTTTTTATTATTATTTTTTTAAATGTAATGTGATTTTAACTTTTTCTTTGCAGAGAGCAGTAAGGTTGAATTATTTGTTGGCCAGCTAACACAAGGAGTCGTAAAGAGTGTGGACAGAGATCGGAGGGTAGTTCATATAAGTTCAGACCCTGATGTTGTCTCAAGATGTGTGGTATGTTTCATTTTATTCTGCACTATATGAAGAACTTCATTTACTTGTTTGGAGGTGATAGGTTGTTACTTATCCTTGCAGACCAAAGAGCTTAAGGGCATTTCAATAGATCTTCTAGTTCCAGGGATGCTTGTTAATGCGCGTGTGCAATCAACACTTGAAAATGGCATCATGCTATCTTTTCTTACATATTTCACCGGAACAGTATGTTGCACCATTTTTTATTGTGATAAAAATGTATGAACATGTTATTTTCAGGTCTTTCTATGATGTGTCTTTGCTGATATTGCAGGTGGACATTTTTAACCTAGATAAAATATTTCCTGGTCCTAACTGGGAGCAGGAGTATGACAAAAATATGAAGGTAGCACCATCGTTTTTTATGTTTGGATTGTATAAAAAATCATGTACTCATACCAGTGTTTATAAGTTCTACTTAACCTGTTATATATAATGGCAGAATATATCCCCGTAGTGTGTGGTTATTTTGGATATCTATATTGCCTTCCAAGTACTTTGTATAATCATGTGCTCCTGTTTTGTGGAAGAGTTTGATTTTGCACAAATTGCATAGTTATTTTAAACTTCATTTGAAGTTTACTATCCAAACTAAATTTCAGTTTTGCTGTTCTGATATTCACTGTGGTCAAACATATATGTTGTTGTTTTATATAGTTCAATGCCCGGGTCTTGTTTATCGATCCTTCAACAAGGGCTATTGGTTTAACGCTGAATCCCCACCTCGTCAGTAATAAAGCTTTAGCATCTGTAAGTTCATTGTACCTCTTTCACCGTCAGTTCTTTCTCTTTATTTTATATATATTTCATAAGGTATACTCTTACCCATCCGCAATCATGTTAGCATGCGTGTTTTGCTTGCATGTGCTCCATTTGTACATGCTTGTCAAAGACCCTTTCTATATCTCATTTCCCTTCAGTTTTTTTGAAGAACTGAAAATGTTAGAATATATGACCAATACCTTCCCCAATATTATACATTGAACAGTTCGTCAAAATAGGTGATATATTTGATCAATCTAAAGTAGTCAGGATCGACAAGGACTCAGGTCTCCTTCTGGAAGTTCCAACTTTGCCTGTTCCAACTGCAACTTATGTAAATGTGAGTTTTTCTTAGTAGCATGCTGGGTTCTTCATCTTTGAACTTCCTTAGTTTCTATTAATCTTGCAATGCGGATTTCAGATGCCAGATGTGGCTGACAAGGAAATTGGAAAATTGAACAAGAAGTTTAAGGAAGGCAGCTGTGTTCGTGTGAGGATACTTGGATATAGACGCTTGGAGGGGCTTGCAATTGGTACATTAAAGGTTATTTTTACATTGATCAATTGTGACTTCTTTTTTTTCTTTCTTTCTTCTTCTTCTTTAATTTTTTTAATTTTTTTTAACTGTTGAGCAGTAGCTTCCCCCAAACAGACTTTTAAGCACAATGCTGTAAGATACTCAGATGAACTAACGAAACTTGCTTACCATAAAGATAGTTTGACAGACATGCAAAATTTTGTGCAACTAATAATTCATGCAAAGAAAGTTTGCTTAATCAATTATTGGACAAAATTGTTGATATTGATTATAGTAATTTGGTTGAATAAATATAGTACATAACTGGGCTTGCTTAATGTTGGGATGGGTTTTAAATAATAAAATCCTAGGGATCTGATGGCTATGAAAATTTTTTGATTAGTAAAAAATGGTACTTTGAGGGTGGTGTGATGGTAGAAAATTAGATGTGAAAACCTGCAGCAATTTATGGTAACAAAGGAAGATTTATACATATTTATATCCTTCAGAAAACAACCTCATGGGGGGTTTGTAATTTTATTTTACAGAAACTCAAATTGCAAATGGTTTCTTTAAATAAGAAGTTCTAAAGAAATTTGTATTGATACCCTTGCCATGCAATTCATTCTTCTTTTCTTTTAAGCAGGCTAGTGCCTTTGAAGGATCAGTTTTTACTCACGCTGATGTGAAACCTGGAATGGTGGTAAAAGGCAAGGTCATTGCTGTTGATACATTTGGTGCTATTTTGCAATTTGCCAGTGGAATGAAAGCGCTGTGCCCCCTACGCCACATGTCAGAGTTTGAAAGAACAAAGCCTAGTAAAAGATTTCAGGTTTTATTATAATATACTCTTCATTTGTCTGGATTCAAATGGTGGTTAGTTTTTCTTTTTAAATATAATTCTCTCATAAATGGACATTTTACAGGTTGGAATTGAGTTAGTATTTCGTGTGCTTGGTAGCAAATCCAAGAGAATCACTGTGACGCACAAGAGAACCCTTGTATGGTCTCCTGCTTCCTGCTTTATTAATATAATCATAAGTTCTCATTCTAATACTTTTCCAATCATGTAGCCTCTTCAATGCCATGTTACTCAGCCTTTGATTTGAACTAATTCTAATTTATATTCCCTCCGTCCCAAACAAGGTGCAATATTTGATTTGAGCACAGGATTTTAGGTGGGTAGTCTTAAGTAGAATAATTTAGAAATTAGGTGGTGTGATGGGGAGAGAAGTGTATATTTCATTTTAAAATCATTTGGGTGATGTGATGAAATAAAGTATGGGGTAGACATTAAGTATAATTAATTATTTCCTTTTGGGATGGAGGGAGTACTATTTTTGTTTTGGTTTTTAATCAACGGTAAAAGATGCTTTGTTTTGGTTTATAATCATATGTATTAAATTCTTGGTCTGATTCATAGTTAATTAGTTATTGATAGTTTTGTTTGTGAGAAAGGAGGAAGATTGTGTCTTAGGATTTGTTTAATTGTGACGAAGACCTAGTCCAATCGGCATGCAAAGAATGTGTTTAACTTAATGAACGACAACACCCCTCGACAAAAGGATGCGCACATTTGAGACTTGAGAGAAGAACCCTGCCTATTTTTTAGCAGTTCGTTTGATTTTCTTAATGTATTTCTTTGGTAATAGGTGAACTCTGACCAAGAGATTCTTAGTTCTTATGCTGATGCAACTGATGGTTTAGTGACTCACGGTTGGATAACAAAGATTGAAAAGCATGGATGCTTTGTTCGGTTCTACAATGGGGTTCAGGGATTTGCCCCCAGGTCAGTTACTTGACACATTTGAATTGAATATCTATGATGCTGTATGTTATGTTATCATTTTCTGAGCAGATCTGAAAGTTCTCTCTAATAGTTCGTGATAATCATCTCAAAGAATTGTTTTTTCAAATGAAGATGAAGCTGTACACAGTTTCTAATAAACTCTAGTATCGTTGACAGATAAACCATAACCACCAGTGATGCAACTTACCTATGCAAAACTGAAAACCAATTAGAAAGCTAAACTATCACGTGTGATTATGGATCAGTTATACAAAGATACAAACTAATATATAGTCAAAGATTGTGTCCTTTGATAGTTCAAAACAAAACATGAGCAACCTACTGCCTATAGATAGATATATGCCTTGTCACAACTAGAGCATTTATAATTTTTTAAGGCCAAACAATATTTCTTGTGATTGGTCATTAGAGTCCCCTTAATGGAAGTCTCCAAAGGAAACTGTTTTTTTTTATCTTCTTCTTATTATTATTATTCTTATTATTATTATTATTATTATGTTAGTAGTATGCTTCTTTACAATGCAAACTTTCATTAATTTAGGACTTCTAAAATTTTAGTGTCAGATTTAACGATACATTTTACTGCTTTTATGACCTGTTTTTACGAAGATTTTTGTGTATTAGGGGGGTTTTGTTTTGTTGTTTTTAATTTGTCCATTATGAGCAAGCATTCCTGGTTCCTAATGCGAAAACCTTTGTCCAATATATGGTACAAACTTTTTTTTTAACATAACAGGAATACTAATGCTGTGGTGGCAGTTTGTGTTTCTTACAAGCGCTATATTGATACCTCAAGTACCCATTGATTTAATAAATCCATAGCTTTGATAGTCAGTTGTTATTAACACAAAATGAGTTGGTCAAGAAATGGGATGGTGACACATTTTTTTGATGGCTTGTTTGATGATATTATTTGATATAAATGAAGCTTTATTTGTTGCAGATCTGAACTTGGTTTAAGCCAAGGTACTGACATAGGTTCCGTGTATCATGTTGAACAAGGAGTCAAATGTCGAGTTGTAAAATGCATACCTGCTTCTCATCGAATAATCCTCAGTTTCAACATTAAACCTACAAGGTTTGCTTCTTTCCAACTTGTGTAAATTTACTTGGTGTTTTATAAGCATCGTAGGTAATGTTTGGGTGCAACAAAATCTCAAAATTATGTTTCTAACTAAACAATTCAATGAACTCCATCTAGTGTTTTATACATCTTTAATCACATGTTTTATAATTCTGCAATGTGTGAAAAATAAATTGAGTTTAGATGATCTGTCAATCAAAAACTGTAAAGATGGTTTCTCTCCTCTTGTACAAAATTCTCTCTTTAATGGGCTTGCATGTGTTTCACTTGGTAATCTCTTGGAAGTTGTCGCAGATGTCTCTGTAGCAGTATTCATTGGTTGGTTCTTTGTTTCCTGTGTTTTAAATTTTAAAATTTTTTGTTCTGCAGTAGATCACGTATCTACTTTTAGATATCAGCTATATCTAAAATGATTATCAATCTGGTTATTTCATTCTGTAGTCAATTTTTGATTGCATGTATGCTTTGTTTTTTGTATATATGTGATGGATGATTCATTTTGAAGATTGTTAAAGTTATGTTTGTCTTTCTCACTAATAAATGTTGGTAGGTCACTAGATGATGAGACCGTGAAACTTGGTAGTCTAGTCTCTGGAGTTGTTGAGCATGTTACACATCATGCAGTAGTCGTGAATGTGAATGCCTCAAGTCACATGAAAGGAACAATCACTCTGGAGCATTTAGCTGACCACCAAGGTATTATTTCCGGCATTATTTGTGTATAGTTTTGTGGTCTTTTGAATTTTCACATGTTATTTTCGTATTCTTTTAATTCTCTTGTCCGAAAGTGATTCTTAGTGTATTGCTTCTAAATTTTCTAGTATTTCACTGTATGTATTTTTTATATTATTTTGAAATGCAACAGGCCTTGCTGCTTTGTTTCTATCTGTCATGAGACCCGGATATTGCTTTGACCAACTATTGGTTCTCGGTAATCTTCAGCTTTTACTTTATATTAATAATCTTGCCAAGAGTGGGTTTCTTTTGCTGTGCCTGTTATGGTAAACTTTCCAAGAAACTGCCTCCTTTTATTCCCTTGTTTCCCGGTTTACCAAAATTATAATATTTAGCATATGCCTAAGTAGAAATAATTGCAGATAAGCTGTAGCATTTGTCTTTTGACGTTGTCCTAAAACAATCTGAAATCCAATGAGTGACACAGTTATATTTAAATGTCTCTGTTGGTTAGATCAGTGGTATATTGTATGTGAAGAGCAGTCATGAACTTGAGTGTGAATGTCCAATTCTTGATTTTCATTCTCAATGTTTAAACCTACAGATTTCGAGGGTAACAGTCTTGTTCTTACCGCCAAGAACTCTCTAGTTAATTCTATTGATCAGCTCCCTGCAGATGTTACCCAAGTCCAAAGGAATTCTGTGGTGCATGTAAGATTTGTTTCTTAGTTTCATTTTTTTTTTTTTAAATTTAATTTTTTAGCCCAAGGACGGTCATGTATTTTCTTGTCTTTTGCTGAAAACTGTTTCATTTCAAACTGAATCTCCATTACTGAAACATGCCTCTTCCTACTCTGATCTTTTATTTGTCTGTAACTTTTTCCCAGGGCTATATTTGTAATATAATTGAAAATGGCTGCTTTGTTCGCTTTCTTGGACGATTAACAGGTTTTTCTCCCAAGAGTAAGGTATACACCAAAACTACTCTCTTTTTTATATACAAATCTATGTATAAACGAGGATATGTCTGTTTATATAATGTTTGGACTCCTGGGTGTATGCAGGCTACTGATGATCGGAGATCAGATCTTTCGAAGGTCTTCTGTGTTGGGCAGTCTGTTCGAAGCAGTATAGTTGACGTAAATTTAACTCTAGAATCCATTTTTTGACATAGAAAACTTAATGTTATCTTTTAAAATGTGTCCTTACATTGGTCCTTTTCAAGGTTTGTGGTGAGACGGGCAGGATAACAGTATCCCTGAAGCAGTCATTGTGCTGTTCAATTAACACATCTTTCATTCAAGAATACTTTGTTTTAGAAGAGAAGGTAGTTGCTGAAGTCTACACATTGCTAAAGTTTCATAATACATTGCTTAAATTGGATATTCCAATTTGTGATTTTTCTTCTCCCCCCCACCCACACACACACACAGCTGTGCTATGTTTTTTGTAATCGTCTCTGTCAAATAACTTTACTATTATCAAGGAGATTGTATTGATAGTAATGTCACTTTTTGTTGTCTTGTTGAGGCTGAATTCTGGATAAAGTATAATTTTTCTACCATTATGGTTCTGTTTATTATTTTCCTTCTCTTAATTTTCTCTAATAACTATATTTCTGGACTTTTTAATAGTTTTCTCTTCATATATTGAGACACTTCACCTTTTTTCTTGATTAGATTGCAAATATGCAAATATCTGACTCAGAAGATCCTGGATTGAGATGGACTGATGAATTTGGTATTCGTAGTACCATTGAAGGGAAAATACATGAAATTAAAGATTTTGGCGCTGTTGTCAGATTTGAGAAATACAATGATGTCTATGGATTTATCTCACATTATCAGAGTAAGGAAGCATACAACATTGAAGGAGCTGTGTGTTATTTTCTTTGTAGAGTCTGAAATTAATTATATAATATATTTTTGTTCCAGTGGTTGGCACCTCGTTGGAAACGAACTCTGTTATCCGAGCTGCAGTTCTTGACATTTCCAAGATTGAACGTCTTGTTGATCTATCTTTGAAGCCAGAGTTTCTGATAAGATCTAATGAGGATGGCTCTGCCTTAAAAACTCTTAAAAAGGTAAGTATTGAATTTTTTTCCTATGTGGAGGCGGTGGATAATTCCTAATTTCCAATTTGTTTTATATGCAAAGGAGGCCTTACTAGCAATATATGTCAATTATCAATGTGAGTGATCTGCTTTGCCATCTGGATAGTTGTTCAATGCCTTTGAAGCCTTTTATTTCCTTATATTACACTGCTGAAGCATGGTTTCTTGGTAATAAGTTTGTGACTAGTTGATTTTGTAAAATCTTGCATATATGTGTATTTTTGTGTATATTAGATATATGACTAACAAAATTTATGTCTTACCTTCCTTTTATGCTTGATCTGTATTCATTTTTAAATGCAGAAGCGCAAACGAGATGCTGATGAGGAGCTGGAGGTGAATCAAATTGTAAATGCATTGGTAGAAGTTGTGAAGGAAAATTATTTGGCAAGTGTTTTCCTGTTTCAAATTGATTGTGTTTAATTCATGGCATCTGAAGTTCAGACATCATTTTTTTAAAGTTTTCACTTCTTTCTGAAAACAGGTCCTATCTCTTCCTGAGTATAATTTTACGATAGGATATGCATCCTTGACTGATTACAACACTCAGAAATTACCACCTAAACCGTATACCCCAGGACAAAGGTAACACTATGGTTGCTTCCTAAATGAATGACTAAAAGCTTTGAGGAAAGCTTGTATGTTTGTCTCTTCAAGTTCAAGCAGTATAACAGTGTTATCTCTCTTAATCAATGGTTTCATAACTGATACAGTGCATGGCAACTATGCCGTTGTGTTTCTTATATTCAGTTAAAAAATTTCAGCATCAGTCAGGTTTAAATCATTGATCAGGCATTCAATGATTGGTTATTTGTTTTACTAGCATTCACATTGAGTGTAAATTCCATGTCTGTTCAGAACTTAAATATTAAGCAACTAATCAAGCTTAACTTATCACAGTATCAGAGTTCAGGAGAATAGTCCTAAATTTGTTGCTGTGGCAGACATGGGGTGTTTGTTAATCAAGTGTTTGAAATAGAACAGCTGTGTGTCAGTCAAAAGTATAACGTATAAAATTTTGTGGTTTGTAGTCTTTACTGTTGTAAATGGTTTTAATATAGTGCATTCAGGAGCTCTTGTATTCCGCATCATTGGTTGAGAAGTGATCCAGGAGCCAATATTTAAAAATATGTCTTATCTTTTAGGTTTCATCACTTTGATTGCTAAGATGATATGCAAGTATTAAAAATGTCTTTCCCGTAAAAGTTTCATGACTTTGATTGCTAAGATGATATACAATTATTTAAAATGTCATTTTGTTTGCAGTTTATTTTACTTGATTATGTGAAAGCCTTCTGGAAGTAATCATATTCTATTATTTGGGTGGTTATGGTTGTATTTCTGGTGTAGTGTTATTGCCACTGTAATGACACTCCCTGCCCCTGAGACAAGTGGAAGGTTATTGTTACTGCTCAAATCATTAAGTGATGGTGTGGAGACATCCAGTTCTAAGCGGGCGAAGAAGAATTCTAGTTATGATGTTGGTATGCTCATTCAGGCAGAGGTGAAGTGTTATTTTGTTTTCCTCAGTTGATTCACGTATCTCTGAATGTAGATTATTTGCTGAGTTTGGTATATCTCCGTGATTCCTTAATACCTAATACCTTACAACTTTCTTTAATTTTCAGATTACTGAAATAAAGCCACTTGAACTCAGAGTGAAATTTGGTTCTAGACTACATGGAAGAATACATATTACAGAGGTTGAGATTATTGGAGCCTTGTTTAGATTATTATTTATTCATCTATTTCGATTGTGTATCGGAGAATGTGAAGTTGTGATTCATATGGTTTTTGACAGGCAACTGATGGTAATTCTGCTGAAAGTCCTTTTGCCAACTACAGAATAGGGCAAACACTGACTGCAAGGATTGTTTCAAAGGGTGGTAAGGCAGGAGATGGTAAAGGAACTTATGGATGGGAATTATCTATAAAACCTTCTTTACTCATAGGTAAGCATTGTATGAATTATTTTCCTGACATGGATGTTTACCATTACTAGACCATGCAGGCATGCATAGACATGTTGATATATGTATATATATATATATATATTTGTCACTTTCTAATTTGGTCTTCTTGCTTGTCTGCTAACAATTCATGCTTGTTTACATTTATTTACAGAGTCTAGTGAAATGGATGGATGCTTAATCTCTGAAGGGTTCAACTGTTCTTATGGACAAAATGTCTGTGGCTATGTGTTCAAGATTGATCCTGAATGGATTTGGCTGACATTGTCTCGAGATGTTAAGGCACGACTGTATATTCTAGACTCTTCTTCTGAGCCCTCTGAACTTACTGGATTTCAGAAGCGGTTTTATGTTGGAAAAGCTCTTTCGGGTTATGTAGTCAGCATGAGTAGGGAAAAGAAGTTGGTGCGTATTGTCCCCCATGCTCCAGCTGATAGTCCTATAGCCCTCGAAGAAAATGATTCTAATGATGGTTTTCCGTGCCATTTAGTTGAAGGAAGCATAGTTGCAGGGAGAATTTCTAAAATTCTTTCTGGTGTTGGTGGATTGCTGATTCAAATTGATCAGCACCGCTATGGTAAGGTTCATTTTACGGAGCTCACTGACTCGTGGGTTTCCAACCCACTTTCTGGTTATCAGGAAGGACAGTTTGTGAAATGTAGAGTTCTGGAAATCAAGCGTGCTTCTAAGGGCACGCTCCATATTGACTTATCACTCAGATTAACTTCAGCTGCGTCACATGGCTTCAGTGCGTAAGTCATGCTTATATAAGATTAATCCATGCTTTATTTTTGACATTTTATGGTTCCATCAAACCTGTTAGGATTGTTGCGGTTCCTTTTACATTTTTGTGGTAAGGGGAATAATATCATTGTAACTTCTTTTGATTTTGTACATTATACAAAGTTGATTATTTAATGCTCACGTAATTAATATGAAGATTTATGGTATCAAAATGAAACCACCCATTCTTGTTGAAATTTTCACAATGTTAATGACATAGTTGTTTAGCTTCACAAACATGTTACTGTTATTTCGATTGCTTGGCTAGCCAAAAATACTTGCTCAAGTTCAATTTGTTTATTATTTTGAGCAAACATTTTGTTCAGTAAACTGCACAAGCACAAGTGAAATATGAGCAAAGAAGCTTTTGCTCCCTGAATTTTGTTTTAACTTTGAGCAATTTATCTTATTTGATACAGCTATTCTTGTTTGTGTATATCTTTTTCTCTGTGTTCCCTTCATATGGTATTGTTAAATTTAACTGTTTGCAGGGATACGTCTAGCCAGCGTATGGAGAATATAGCAGATCTTTATCCGAATATGGTTGTCCAGGTTTGATATCAAGTTATCCTGTCAATTGTCATATATCATTCCATGAAAAATTAAATGCCAGTTGTTTATTACTTTCTATTGTTCACTACATGACTAATCTGCAAATAATGCAGAAATGTAAATATAATTTTACCAAATAACCATTCTATTTCTGGTTATTTCAGCATATGATTTTATTAACTCCCATGAATTGATTACTCCAGGGCTATGTTAAAAGCATTACTTCGAAGGGATGTTTTATCATGCTTTCACGGAAGATAGATGCAAAGGTTCTCCTTTGTAATCTGTCTGATAGCTTTGTCGAAAATCTGGAAAGTGAGTTTCCAGTTGGGAAACTTGTGATTGGCAGGCAAGTCTATCTATGGAACATTTCCTTTTGTTTCAAGTATACAGCAGTTAACAGTTCTTTTGAATGTAGGGTCTTATCTGTTGAGCCCCTCTCAAAGCGTGTTGAAGTTTCTCTTAAGACTTCAAGTGCAGCAAGTGGACAACAATTAGACCCCTTTCTGTTAAACCAGATTACACTTGGAGATACTATTGCTGGGCGAGTCAAGCGGATCGAGTCTTTTGGTTTATTTATATCCATAGACAACACAAATGTGGTAATTGAGTCAACTCAATTTCCCTAACTTGATCTCAATATCCTATACATCTTGTTTAGCATTACGAATCCCGGAGCATCTGCTATGTTAGCATTTCTTGTTTGTGGCTATATCGAGCAGCTAACTGATGCTTGTGAAAATGATCTAATTATAAATTGGTTTAACCACCATTTGAATCACTGTTATGTGGCTCCATTAACAGCTTGTTGAGTAAATATCTTTTGTGTGTTCACTTATTCCATACAATGTGAGGTTAAAATTGAAGCCTTTTCAGTTTCTTACTGAGCAGCATGTGATTAAACTAAACTTGGATGCTTATGCCTAGGTTGGGTTATGCCATATATCAGAGCTTTCTGATGATCATGTGGGTGATATAATGACAAAGTTCAAAGTAGGTGAAAGCGTGAAAGCAAAAGTTTTGAAGGTTAGTCCACATATTACTGAAATAACATTGTTTATGTCAACATATGAAAAGTGTCTAGGCTGTTTATTTTTTTATGTTTTATTTTCTATGCTTTAGTGGAAAGGAAATTTTATTGTTAAGAAATGCTCAAAACTTCCTTTTGACAATTTTATGTCTTTCTGAGAGCCTATTGATCTTGTCAAACATGAATTATTGTAGCAATTTATATTCTTCAATGATTGAGCCCCAA
Source organism: Andrographis paniculata (assembly GCF_009805555.1). NCBI lineage: Eukaryota > Viridiplantae > Streptophyta > Magnoliopsida > Lamiales > Acanthaceae > Andrographis > Andrographis paniculata. The sequence continues at coordinate 1,638,539 of NW_026137605.1, forward strand.
GTTGTTCAAAATTTTATGCAAGTCTTATAGGTCAGTTGGTTATTGGGATGAAGCAACTTTTTTCTTTTTTTTTGGCTTTTACTTTAGAGTTAAAAGGAATTTTTATTTAAGAGAGAATAAAATACAGGATAGAATCCCGAAAACATAGTAGCTAGTACAATCAGCGAGATAGCTCTGGTCTTCCTTTTGCACAATAATTCATGGCTTTTATTATGTATTTCAAGCAACAATAACTCTTGGCTTATGTTTATAATTTTCTTTCTAGGTTGATAAAAATAGGAATAGAGTGTCCCTTGGGATGAAAAAATCATATTTCAAAGATGAAGAATCATTGGAAATACCTTCACAACAGAATCATGATTCCGCTAATGGCGCAGATGATTCTGCTATATTAGCTGATCCAACCATGCCACTACTGCATAGCCCTGCTTATGTTGAGAGCACTCAAAATGAATCTGAAAGTCATCATAGTATACTGGCGGAAGCGGAATCCAGGGCTCTTGTTCCACCACTTCAAGTTCAGCTTGATGACTTAGAAAGTATAGATAATGAAGGTGATGTTGGTCAGGCTGTTCAAAATTATACGAATGCAGATACAGATGAGGAGAAGAACCAAAAGAAGGTCAAAAAGAAAGCTAGGGAGGAGAAGTAAGGCATTGCATATTATTGCAACATTTTTGCATAGAAGCTAAACTTGATTCCGTACTGCCTATATTTTGGTACAGGGAACTAGAAATAAGTGCTGCTGAAGAGAGGCTGCTTGAGAAAGCAACCCCAAGGACTGAAGAAGAGTTTGAAAAACTTATTCGAGGCTCCCCAAATAGCAGTTTTTTATGGATAAAATACATGGCGTTTATGCTCTCTTTAGCTAATGTTGACAAGGCACGGTCAATTGCTGAAAGGTACATAATATTGGCCTTTAGAAGAATCAATATCTTGTACTGATAATTAGAAATCTCCGTTAGTGCATTTGTGTTCCCCTGCATCACAATGATCCACTCAACTCTATTTTGATATGTTAGGGCTTTGAGAACAATAAATATTCGAGAGGAGACTGAGAAGCTGAATATCTGGGTTGCTTATTTCAATTTGGAAAATGAATTCGGTAGCCCTTCTGAGGTAAGTATAAAAATGCCCTTTAGAAACACCCGCTTTTTTGTTGGATGTGGTTATTCTTTGCACTAGTTTGAAGAGAAAATATATATATAATTAGTTGAAGGTAATTTTAATTTACCTCCATTTTCAGGAAGCGGTTACAAAAATATTTCAACGAGCATTGCAGTACTGCAATCCCAAAAAGGTTTATCTTGCACTTCTGGGAATGTACGAGAGGACGGAACAACATAAATTGGCAGATGAGCTTCTTGACAAAATGTGTAGAAAGTTCAAGCATTCGTGCAAGGTACTCCATTATACGACTTCCCATTTAAATATCCCCACCTCATATCCTTGTGCTGTTGTCGATTATGCTGTCATTGGCCATGCAGATATGGTTGAGAAAGATTCAATCCCTTTTGAAGCAAAACAATGATGGGGTTCAGTCTGTTGTAAACCGCGCTCTTCTAAGCCTTCCCCGACACAAGCATATAAAGTTTATATCACAAACAGCTCTGCTAGAGTTCAAGTGTGGAGTTCCGGACAGGGGGAGGTCCATGTTCGAGGGGATACTCAGGGAGTATCCCAAGAGGACAGATCTGTGGAGCGTTTATCTGGATCAAGTACTTCATCCTCCTCTTCGTAAATTTGTGCTTTCTTGTTCCCATGTGCAATGATGATGCTATTGTTTTGGGTTGTGAAATTATTGCAGGAGATCCGGCTTGGCGATATGGATACGATACGTGCATTGTTTGAGAGAGCAATTAGTTTGAGCCTTCCCCCGAAGAAGATGAAGGTTTGTATTGTATATTTGTGTTGTTATCGTTTACTAGGGTTTGTCTATTGACTTGAGAATTGTATTGGATGAATGCAGTTCTTATTCAAGAAGTATCTTGAGTATGAGAAGGGTGTTGGGGACGAGGATCGTATTAAAGATGTGATGAAGAAGGCCATGGATTACGTGGAGACCACTCTTGCTTGAGGATTTTTTGTTGGATAGATATGCCTAATTAAAAAGGTTTGCCAATATTTTATTTTATTTTTATTTTTATTAATTTTATGACGTGTGAATCGGCAGCCGCCGAACTTAATTTTGATAATTTATAAAGAGGTTTTGAAGTAAGAACTCACTCTGTTTGTGTGTCTGTCTATCTGTATGTCCTCGCAATATTTTATTTATATGACAATTAATTCTTCACCATTATTTGTAGCTTGTAAGCAAGCTTTATAAATTTTATTCATGAGTTTGGTGTTTGTCTGGGTTTTGGATTTTTAGTAGAATATTTGAATTAAAATAGTTCCTACATGTAAATAGACATGTTTTGAATAAAAAATTGCTTTTAGTAAAATATAAAAAAGTAAAATAGTGTTAGATTTGATACTTTCTTTCGTTCTTTTGAAAAATATACATATTTTTATTTTAGAACGCATAATTACAAAAAAAATAAAAAAATAAATATTTTATTAAATATTTTATTTTTTTCATAAATACTTTTTTAATGTGATATAAGTAGGTGTTGATGTGATGTTTTAAATGTACATTTAAAATCTAACTTCCAAACAAACACACTCCTTAAATGGTAAATTTAGGGATTGTTGTTTTCTAATTTCAAATTATATAGAGAATTATAGTAATATAAAAAAAAAATATATATATATGTTATGGATATGTTAAAATAGTGAAATAAATTAAAATTATTATTCATATTATTTACTATATATTCTCACCACATATTAAAAATATTATTTTTTATATTATTAATAATTATTCCTCATTAATATAATAAATACAAACATATAAGGATTAAAAGAAATAGTAGTTCAATATTGTTTTTAACTATTACTAGTATTTTAAAATTAAAATAATTTGAGTGTAAGAAATATCTAGAGTCTATTATTAATAATGTAAATAGATAAAAAGAAAAAATTAAAAATTAAAAAAAAAATAAAAAATTTAAAGATTATTGACATATAAACATATTTTTGTGAACATACTAAAATAGTGAATTTTGAAGATTTTTAATACTACTCCATTAAACTTTTTATTTTCAAAATCTAAAACTTTCAAAACAATCTTTTCTTACCACACAGCACAATTATTTTGTTGTGAACACAAGAATTTTAGGCCGTGTTTTTTCAAGATAAGTTTGGGAAATTTAAAATTCCCAAACTGGGTTGTCCCTTGTTGGCAGACAGGAAGCTTGCGTGTGCGTTTGCTTGTTTGTTTGTTTTTTTTTTTTTGTTTTTTTTTTAATTAAATTGAAAATTTTATAATAATTATAGTTTAATAAAAAATGTATAATATATATGTTATTATGTAGAAAATAAATTTTTTTATAATATAAATAAATAAAAATTTAAAAATATATATTTAGTATTATATTGAGATGTAGTATGAATAAAATAGAAATGACTAAAATAATTTTAGTATTGTGTGATATAAAAGTAATAACATTTGTGTAATACATTGTAAGTTATAAGGTTACTTGTAATGTTAAGTTACAAATAGATACTTTGTTAGAGACAGATTAAAATAAAAAAATAGATACGAACGGAGGGAGTAATTTAAATTTATAATCAAATTATACAAATTAATACACATTTATATTATTATATTTATTAATTATCGAATCAATATATATCAAAATCCCCAAACCCAAACCAAAGTTATACACAAAAGAAATACAAAAATTTAAACCTATCTTATATTTGAAATAAAAATTAAACTCAAACTCAATTTTTTCACCCTTAGTTTTGCACTCAATAATTATGGGCCTTTAGTAGTCAGTCCATTGGGCCCATTTCTGAGCCCAGTAATGCCCTTTTTTATATAGTTGAGACTTTTAGGGTTTTAGTATCTGCTGTCACACCTCCTTGCCGCCGGCCAGCAGCTTTGATCGATCTCTCCCGGGGCAACAATCGATCGGAGTTCAGATCTGTCTGCAGGTTTCTTTTCTTTTATCCTTTCTCTATCTGTTATTCTCTTGTGGTGAGCATTCATTGATACTATCAATGTTCCGTCAGGTATGGCCACAGAAGCGGTATTAACAGCCGGAGACGAGGCGGATAAGGTTCACACCGGTGTTTTGCTATTCAACCGTTGGTCCTATGACGAAGTCCAGGTCTCCTTTTTTCTGCCTCGGTTTCCACTTCTTTCTGCTTTGTCACGTACACCATAATATTTAAATTTCAGTGGATGTCATTGATCAATTCATGTTAGATTCTTCGCTTGATTACTGTATCATCATCTTTTCTTTATTTCTCTCATTTGATTACCTTGTTTGGCTGACTACCACCACGTAGCATGAGTGAAAAACATTTAAATTTAGTGGATAACGCATTGGGGTCCTATAGATTGAAAAAACTTGCATTGGTATCTAGATTAATTTTTTTTCCTAACATGTTTTTTATGCAAGATGGTGTGTTTAGTGGATAACTTGCATTGTTGTTTGAAAAGAGTGCAAAATTGAATTGAAATGGTGTGTTTGTTTAGGGGTTTGGATTTTTTTCGTACTTTGAATTGTCCAAATTTTGATTTGTAATAGTTGTAAGACGCATGTAAATATGTATTTATTTTCAATGTAAAGTTAATTTTTAGTAGAAAATATAAAAAATGAAATATGGTTGTTTGATTTCAATGTTTTTGGGCACAGAAATTTTGATGAATAGGAAATTTTTTTGAAAATCCTTGATACTAATACAAGTGGACAAGAAAAACCGAGTTCAATTTGATAGTTGAGGGTGGTGGGCGGTGGTGCAGAATTTTGATGAATAGTGAGAGAACAAAACCATAGCTTAAAGACCTTACAGGATACAGAGCATAAATGTTAATGTATTTACATGAGTGCCACTGGAAGCCTCTTGATGCAAATTTACTATGCAGTATGCACACAAACTCTTAGTTATGATTTTCCAGTTTATCCCTTTTATTTGTCTATTGATTCATCTTAACCTTGTTCTGTTGTAGATTAATGATATCTCTGTGGAAGACTATATTACTGCAACTGCTGCCAAGCATCCGACATATATGCCTCACACAGCTGGGAGGTACCAGGCAAAACGATTCAGGAAGGCTCAGTGCCCGATTGTCGAGAGGCTAACCAACTCCCTCATGATGCATGGAAGAAACAATGGGAAGAAGCTGATGGCAGTCCGCATTGTGAAGCATGCCATGGAGATCATTCATTTGTTGACTGACCAGAACCCAATTCAAGTTATTGTTGATGCTGTTATCAACAGGTTTTTACTCCTCAATTAATGCTTTACTGCATAATAACATCATACTTTTTGCATATGTCAATTTAAGCTTAAAGCATGGTGCAAGAATATAATTACATTGATTTTAAATTGCTGTGTGCATTTCGTTTTTGCTTTTTGAGGATATTGTGTTACTCATTTGAGCACTGAATATTTTGTGTAGTGGTCCAAGGGAGGATGCAACCCGTATTGGTTCAGCCGGAGTTGTTAGAAGACAAGCTGTTGATATATCTCCACTGCGCCGCGTCAATCAGGCGATATATCTGCTCACCACCGGTGCCCGTGAAAGCGCTTTTAGGAATATCAAAACAATCGCCGAGTGCCTTGCTGACGAGCTTATCAATGCTGCAAAAGGATCCTCTAACAGGTAAGAAACTGTGTTCTGAATCTTTCACAATAGTTACTTTAAATTGTACATTCTGTGTGACTAACAGGCGAACAATCGAATATATTTTGCAGTTATGCTATTAAGAAGAAAGACGAGATTGAGAGAGTTGCCAAGGCCAACCGTTGAGATTTCAAAGATTTCGGACATTATGTTTGTCTCGTTTTACCCTTGATGACTTTGGATGTTGCTGAAAGCATGAATAGTGCTGGATGCTCAGTGTTTTTGTTTAATTTTGTTGGGAGTTTTATGAATTAGATAAATGGGAACCTGGATGTTGCTTTGCCTTAATATGAGAGCATGTTTTTAACCATAAATTAATATAGGTTTGGTTTTGTTTTGTTGGTATATAGATTCATAAGATGAGAGAGGCTTACAAGGTGGTGTTGAGTTTATTTAGATGCATCCCATTCTCAGGTTTGGAGGTAGGCGAAATTCATACACACTCATGCATTCTAAATCCTGTTTTTATGAAATATTGCCAAATCCATGTTTCTTTATTTTTAAATTTGTCAATCTACTGCTTTTTCTTTTTAAAAATACTACACATTTAAATTACTTCCATTTAATCTTTCTACTTTTTAATAAAATAAATTTTATTAGTGAGTAGAGATGTGAGAGATAAATTTGATTTGTTATGTTTTTTGTGTTCTGTATAATTTAATTGTATGTGTAATATAATGTTTATAATTTATGTAAAAGTTAAAAGAGATTGTTTAGTGGGATGGATGAACATAATAAAGAAGGATCATTTCAGTTGAGATGAAGAGGGTACTATTATTATTTCTTTCAAACCAAACATATCATTTCTTCAAAATATTGCATCCTTGTCTATGTTTTAAGGTATAATATTGTTAGCTTTAGGTTTAATCGAACGGAATTATTTTTGTGCTTTCTTGAAAATTTTCAATGTGATTTGATTTTGTAAAAAAAAAAAAAAAATGATGAATGAAGCAAGTGAGTTTTGATTAATTGATCAAAATGAGGCATGAATTGAATAAGAAAATTTCGGTGAAAAATAAATAATAAAGTTACTATTTTCTAAGTTAGCAATTGCTTCCAACAGAAAGTAAATGCCAAACACACCTTAAAGAGGGAGGAGATGGGAGTGTTAGTAGTATCTTCCTTTCCCTTCTTTCATGCAATGCAAATTCAAAAGTTAAATTTATAGTTATTAAATTTCAGTACACTCTTTAAGTAGCTTGGCTTTACATTAACTTGAAACAAACTGTGTATATGTATATGTAAATGTACATCAATGGCCATGGCCATGGCCCCTTAACTTGAAGCTAAAAGCATCAATTAAACAAGTAGCTGTGATTTGGCAGCTTGTAGCATCTCCACTATCAACGTCTTCACATCCCTACACAATCACCATATTTGATCATCATCAACTACCATCAGAAAGACTATTTCTCATTTAAGTTTAATTAGATGCTGCTTTTAAGAAGGACAATAGTATTTAATAAACAGTGCAAATATATAACTGAGTAAACAATGCAATGCCTCAACTCATACTTCATAATTACTCACTTTCTATCACCAGCGCGCCTCGTGAAAGGGATCCGTATCTTGAAAGTGTTCCCTTCGTACCCAGCCTTCATAAGAGCAAAAATCCGTAAATTTAGCATTTCTAAATAAATATAATAACAACATGCATGGACACACACATATGGAATTTGTCTTTTTATACCAATACTTTTAAAACTTTTGACACTATTCATCAAGTAATTTTAAAAAAATATCATATCTACATTTTATTCTCAAAAACATCGAGTATCAATTTTTTCCTATTCCGATTTTCTTTCCAAAACTACAAAAAACTTGTATCTAAATGGATAGGTAAATAAAAAAAGAAACGAAAACATGCATATGGTGATGAACACTAGAAGATATAGGAGAAGTGTCACTGTAACCTTCGCATTGAATCCCAGACTGTCTATGTCCACCATGTATGCAAACTCTACCTGAAAAAGTTATTAGTTCCCAATTATAATCAGCATCTAGCCTCGGGAAAGAAGAAGAAGAACAATGTAGTAGTTGAACCCGTCACTTCCGTATAATAAAAGGAAATTATCACAACAACATATCTCTAATCACTCCATTGTTCACAAACAATACATAGAAAAGCCCACATGCTATCAACCAAGTAAGCAACATTTCATGCCGGTTCAATTTAGACAAGAAAAGAAACAACCCCCAAAGTTTCTATAAATAATCAAGAAAAATATTGCCATAATACCGGGACAGATGTCACGTGCTGCACTATCAGTTTTGTTTCGTCTGCGTGATCTTTGTTCATGTGCAACTGCAAGGGAGTTTATTCACATGCAGAATTCAGAGCCGGATAACCACAAAAACAATATTAAGCACATTGCCATTATGGTGTGTCATACTGTCACAGGCTTAGAGAATTGGTATATAGGATCCACTTTCGCTGCTTTAAACTCGTCCTTGGTGAATTCTGCAAAGTATTCACATAGTGAAAGAACCCGAAGCAACAATTAATGAATAAAACAAAAAATTACCACCAAATCTTCTTTAAAGGCATGAGTCAAAGGCCATGTGCTCGTAAATAATTCATGTATAACTGAGGTATTGTAAGGTCTTGGCTTAAAGGAAAAGAGCATTAGCGAAATACATAAGGAATCCAAGATTAGGCCAACCTCCAGATCCTAATAAAGCTGTTGCAACGCCAGACACATATCTTACAACAGTTGGTTCAATTCGCAGAAATTGGAAATCACCAAAGTCAACCTTCACGAAAGATAGTCCCAGTAGTTCAGATAAGAAAAATTAGGGCCAGCTTTGTGCAAGATATTGACATACTTATAAAAGAAAGACTCCATTTACCCAAAATGCATCAGGGTGTCTAGCCAAATATGCTGCACGGATAACATCCCTTTCTGTTTTTTCAACCTAGAGTGATCACAAAAACTTCCCGGTCAGAAGTAAGTATAGGGAAGAAGAAACTAACATTAGATGGCAAACCAGCAAGAGCATAAAAAACTGAAAGATATAGCAGTAGCAAAGCTTACTGGGACAGCATCCCCATGAACAATAACAACAAGGTCAGTTCGATCCTCAGGATCTCTTGCCACAAGCAATGAGCATTTTTGGTTAGCCAAAAGATCCTATAGCAATTATACAAATATCAACTTAAATCCTTAAAGGGAGAGAGAGAGAACTACAGAGATTCTTTGCAATTAGTTTATCCTTCTCATGGATGAAACTAGACACTACCTGTCCAGAGCTCAACCTTTTATTAGGAGAAACAAATGAATATTTCAACTGGTGTACAAACCTTCGTATGAACTGCCAAGCTGCTAACTGCTAGTAAGGGAGATCCAAAAGCGTCGCAAGCAAAGTCAACCATGGATCCTGATGGATACCCCTCAAATCTCTGTAATGGATTAGGAAAATGCACAACATTTAGAAATTTAGCAGAATACCTGAAAACTAAACCAGAATTTTGGATCATGTGGATGTGCATTCAAGCAGAATGCCAGAATTATAGGAGCTAAAGAGACATTGCATTGGTGAGCCCAATATCATCCATAGTCACACCCTCAAATGTGTTCTAGAAGAATAAAATTTTTGTTGTAACTAGTAAATTCGAATGCCAACAAATCGTATCAGATTATAGTCAGCATTACACGAGGGCCATTGGGATTCGGCTAATGGTGTCAACCCAATTAAGAAAATGTACAGCTAACAAAATGCCATTTACAACTCAATGAGCAACCAACATTTGGAGGTAAAATAGCATGAAGTAGACCAAGGTAGCTAGTTTCAATATAGAAGAGGAGTCGACCTGCGAAAAGGTAGACAAGAATCCCCGCAAACTGTAATAGAGAAGTGTCTTGACTTCCTCTACAGGTGAGAGCCTAGCAGCTTTTTCCTGAAAAACAAACACCAAAATCCAATTCAACATGAGTAGCCCGCGTGCATAATATAACGACAACTATATGCAGGAATGGTGCATCGCATAAATGAGAACCTGGTGAGCTTGGATGAGTTGAAAGGCATTAACTTCCCCTTGCTCATTGGAAGTGCTCTGTTCAGAAATCCGCCAAAGCAAGAATTAATACCGCAACAGCAGCTGCACATATAGCTATGGAGATCGATATAAACCAACAATCGAGAAGATGCGCGTACCTGATTGGAGGATGATAGAGAAGCCAATCGCTTTTGAGAAAACAGGGATTTGAGGCTGCTGTTATGGATGTAATTATAATTACGATGAAGATGTAGAAAGCTGCGGGAGGAAGAAGAAGAAGAATTGAAAGGGAGAGCGAGAATTGGGAGGGAAGGAGGATTGGGAAGGAGCTGCTGTACTACAGCACCACACTTCATCATCTTCATCCTCCTCCTCCCGTACACAGAGAGAAGAAGAAGAAATTGACTTAGCCCTAGATAGCATCCATGTCGTTCTGTTTTGGTCCAATTTGTTGTTATTTGCAGCCCACCCAAGATATCGGTCCACTTGAGATTTGGCTATGGCTATGCCCACCCAAAGCGTGGGTATTGAACAATAGGCCCGCCTCTGCAATATACCTCCATCCCTGCTCAGTGAAGCAGCCATTACAGCACCACGGCTTGATATGCAGGCGTACTGCTTCCTTGTGCTGAGTCCAGTGTCCTCTTTCGATGGCTTTGCCTGTTCCAGATGGCCCTGGCTCGCCTCTAGGGATCGCCGTCGTCTTTTCACAACGTCCGCAGCCCATCGGAATCACTACGACATCCTCGGGATCTCACAAGACGCTACCTCTGCAGACATTAAGCGAGCCTACCGTCTCCTTGCTCTCAAGGTATCTTCTTCTTCATCAAAATCATTGCTTCGATTGTCATCCGCCTCTGGTAATTAGGTTTTTCAAATTTGTCCTCGAATGCCAAGCCTGCAAATTGATTAATATTTCATCATTTCCTCGGGCGATTTTGCTGTCAGTTTCGTCTTCATTTTGACAAAAAATCGAGGTTTCTCGTGAAAATATTTTTTCCTTCTTCTAGTTCCACTCGGATTGATCTCCTTCCTGCACCTGATATTTCACTGCAGTATCATCCTGATGTCAACAAGGAAACAGGAGCTAGTGAGAATTTCAAAAGCATCCGAGTGGCCTACGATGTGAGTGCCTTGTCCTTCCTTCTGTTCCTCAGTTTCATTTCCATTAGATCAAGTTTTCAGCAAACCTTTCGTTTCCCCAACCCTAAATTTTCGCAGATTAAACTTCATTCGCCTTCTTTGAAACAATTTTCACCAACTGCAGATATTGATTGATGAAACGTCGAGAACCGATTACGACAAAGCCCTCTGCTGTCAAAAAAGCTCCACACCTTTCAAAAATGAACCATCCATTGATCCTGAATACAACAATAATCGACTAAGGTTCTACCAATGGGCTTACCAGAGGAGGCGCAGCACACAGGCAGATCATCACACCGAATTTTCATCATTTGACGATGACGACGATGAATCAGCCAATGGCGAAAGAGGCAGCACCTTCATCGAGGTGGTTAGATCAACATTCATTTCCGTGTTCCTGATGCATACGGTGGGAATTCAACTGTCGCTAGCATTCAGCAGCCTCATGGCGTTCGTCGACGGCAAATTGGACGCAGGATATAAGCTGGGTTATTTGTGCGCATGGATATTGGGTGGAAGGGCAGGCATCATGCTTACAGTGCTGCTATCGTTTGCAAGCTGGGCTTGCGGGAAAAGGAGCAGCAGTGTTGTTGCTTTGGTGGTTGTTGCAGTCTGGATTGGTTCGAATCTTGCAAGGTATGCTCCATTGCCACAAGGTGCTCTTCTCACACTTCTGTATATGTCAATCAGGCTGCAGCTGGATCTGACCTAAGAAAGAATATGATGATAGAGATCAACTTCAAGATGAAAAAGGATTTGATTATAGGTAGATGGTATAGTAGCTGCCATTGAAATGCAATGCTTCCTTCCTTCCTTCCTTCCTTCCTGCCTGCCACTGTATATACCCAACTGTAATTTTCTGTTTTGTGTTGTATTTGGTGAATAATATGTTGTCTCTCTCTCTCTCTCTCTCTCTCTCTCTCTCTCTCTCTCTCTCTCTTTATATATATATATATATATTTGTGCATACGTACAGAAGGTTAGCGGCGGCTGAGTCTTCGACGCCCAAAATCAGCATTGAGACTTGAGAGCTCGACGTCTCGAACATGGCAATGGCAATGGCAATGGCAATGGCAATGGCAATGGCATCACCTATTTAAGCGTACATAGGACAAATCACTTTTTTTGGTTCAAACTCATGCGAGTTTTATACCAATAATAAAAAAATAAAGATAAACAAATATTTTGTGTGTATTTTTATTAAAATACATTACAGGTTTTATATAATTTACTTTGAAAATATCATATTATATACTCCCTCAGTGAAAAGATGTCTCGGTGGAAGTAGGCACGAGAATTAAGGAATAATAGTATTTAATTGAAAGTAAGTATAAAGTAGAATATAAAAAATTTGAAGAATTTTAAAAAGTAAATTAGAGTAATAATTAGGGATAGTTTAGAAAAATATGAATAATTTTGTTATAAAGTTTAAACCATAGTTACTAAATAAGAAAACAAGACAATTGTTTTGAGACGGACAACAATGAAAAAAATAAGATAACTCTTTTGGGACGGAGGGAATACTATATATTAAATAAAATTCATTTACCTCAACTCAAAATACTATTTTTACTATAATTTAGTTTGCCACGTTCAAAAGTATTAATGCATCAAGTAATATATAACAAATTTCAAATTTTTTTATACATTTACATTGATCAATAAAATTATATTATTTGTTTATTTACTATAAAACTCCTCCTAAATGTAGGAACAAAGAGAGCATTAAAATATAGGTATGGGAATTAATTTTGAGTAAAAACTTGAATTAAAATTGTTGTTTAATACAAAATATAAAAATATATTTAACGAAATATTTTAAATACTTTCAAGCTAGTTAATAGATTTTATTCACTTATAAAATTAATTTTTTAATACAAAATATTTTTATATATATATTACAGCACAATTCTCCATGCATAACATAAAAAATACTAAGGACGATTATATGTTATATGATTCAATTAGCTCTGTTTATATTAAAATGATTGCTAAAGCAAGCTGTTTATACATAAAATAACGATTGAGGACATTTTTATTTTATTTTTTTCTAATATATTTTATTCAATTGTGTTCTTTTGAGTATAGAACATTTGAAATTTTTTGTTATTAGTTATTAAAAATTGCAAAAGTATTATAAAATAGTATTTATTTTTTTTATTATAGTTAAATTTAAAAAATAATATTTTTTAATTGAAAAATATAAATAATTTTTTCTATTGAAAATGATGTAAAATATAAAATAATAATTTTTTAGTGTATATATTTATTATGTTAATTATCGATTAGTTAATTATATTTATAATTTTCAATAGATTTAATTTATTTAATATATTTTTAGCATAAAATTTATATAATGTAATTTAATATAAAAACAAATTATTAATATTTATATTTTCTATTTTGTATTGATTTTAATAAATTTATATATATTTTACAATTAAAATATTTTATATATAAAAATTAATTATTTTAATTTTATAAAAATAAAACTATAATATAATAAAATATTCTAATACAAGGGTGTGTTTGTACGGGGATTAGATTAGATTTACACTATTTATCCAATTTTTTCCTCCCAAAAATATCAAATCAAACATTTATTTTCATTTTTTATATTATACTAAAAATCAATTTTACATTCAAAACATCACATCAACACCTATTTATATCACATCATACAACTATTCAATTTCAAAATTTTTACTATTCAAATTCTAACTCAAAATCCAAACCCCCAAATAAACACACCTAATCAAAATATATTTATTTGTGTAAAATGTATAATAAATTTTTATGGGCAAATAAAAAAATAACAAAAATTAAACTAAAAAAATTATTTCCAACACTGGGTAAGTTAAATTTTTAAAAATTAGTTTTTTTTTTATTTTTTAAAAAATTAATTTACCAAACACTTAGATTAGTCGTTCAATTAAGTTAAAAGCTATTAAAAAGGTCCTTGCCAAACATAAATAAACTCATTCTTTTATTCAATTTTAAAATACTAGTCGTCAATCTTATTTAATTGTAATAGAAAATAGTAGTTGAAATACTTTCGTGTTTGAAACGGGCCTACTAACACTACTTATAAAAATGATAAATGATAGTATTCAAATGTTACTGGAATTAAATACTTCCCTCCATATTTAATATGATGTATATTTGATTTGGAACGAGTTTAAAGAAAAATAAACAAAAATATAATTTATTTATTTTTTTTTTATGGTAAAAATATATATATATATATAGAGGGTGTGTTTATTCGTAAATTTTTTTAACTGATTTTACTATGTTCAATTTTTTTCTCACAAAATATCAAATTAAATATTTATTCTTTATTTATTATATTTTACTAAATTTTATTTTTTCATTCAAAACATGACATACATATTTATATCATATTAAATAACCATTTCAATTTAAAATTTTATTATTCAAAATCAAAATCCAAAACTAAATCTACAAGTAAACACAGTCGTAGTATTTTTTTAACTAAAAATGGAATGGCAAAAAAAAAAAAAATAAATAAAAATAAATTTGAATGACATAAGAAAAAATTGATAAGTCGTATAATTAAAATTGTGTGAAAATAACAAACGATTGATGTTGGAATTCGAATAGCGTGACGAGAAGATCTCTATAGTTAGGGATGACATACCGTACCGTACCGAAATACCGGTCGATACCGATATCGTACCGAACTTTTCGGTATAACTAAAATACATAACGGTACCGTACCGAAAGTTTCAATATACCGAAATTTCCGGTACGGTACCGATATATACCGTTTATACTAAAATTTTCAATTTCGGTACGATATCGGTATATATCGCTTATAACGAAAATTTTGATTTCGGTAGATATTGGTATATACCGATTAAATTTAACATAATTAAAAAAATTAATAAATATCACTATTCTCCACTACAAAAATATTATGAAAAAATCAATAAATTTTCAATAGTTTAGATATTTTTTTGTTATGATCTTTTAAAAATATTAATAATTATTATTTATATTAATAATTAAATTATTTAATAAAAATAATATCGGTACGATATCATATCGAAATACCGAACTTTCCAAAAATTCATACCGATACCGTACCGAAATTTTCCGTATATCAAAATTTTCGATATTTTCGACATGATACGGTACCATAAGTTAGTATTTCGGTATTATGGGTAAATTTCTCGATCTCCATCTATAGTTGCCAAATTTCAATTATTTGGTGGAGGCGATTTGTTCGTCCACAGGAGAGTGAAAACAATTGACAATCTCAAAATAAAAATAAAAAGCCAATATGTTGTGGCTTGTGATTTATTTTACAACCGTTTATTCCGTCAAATTTTTATTTTTATTTTTTTGTCTGTGTATGATTTTTTTAGCTTCAAATTTGTTGAACAGTGAATGTACAATGTAGTTGATGATATTTTTCCTATAGAAACATATATATATATTTTATTTGATATATATATTTTTTGAACAAATTATAATGAATAATAGAATCTTTTGTAAAAATTCACTACCAAAATACATTTAAATAAATATTTGTTAAATATTTTATTTACATTAAATAATAATAATATAATACACAAACAACATAACCATGATTCAAATTTAGGATGACTTTGTAGGTTCGGTCGGGGTTTACCCAGTGCGCATTTTCGGTAGCGGCTGCGGGTTCCCACGTTATCCAAAAAAAAAATTTAAGATGACTTTAGGTTCAGCCGGGGTTTACCCGGTGAGCATTTTCGGGTAGCGGCGGCAGGTTTTCACGTCATTAAAAAAAACAAATTAGGATGATTTAAGCCTAGTTTGCAGTATATTAGATTCGACCGAAATTTACTCAATACGCACTTTCATCAGCGGTTGCGGGTTCCACGTAAAAAAAAAAAAAAAAAAATTAGGGTGAGTTGATGGTGTGAAGTGAACTCGCAAAAATATTTCTAAGACAAATAATATCCTAACTAAATAAATAAATAATAAAAAATAATGAACAAATTCAAAAGGAACAGTTATGTAGTAAAAGGGCTTGCAATTACCATCAAAGCTTTGCATGGCCCAAATTGCCTAGGCCCGGCCCTTCCCAGCCCGGCCCAAAATACATACATTCATACATATAAAAAGCGCCTTTGGAGCTCACAAGCAAGCAAGCGCCTCTTCATTTCTTCATCACCAGTCGTCACCTCCCCGTTCTCGACAGCACAGCACCGCCACCAGCACCAGGGAGGGTTTGGATCACCCTTTCATTGAGTTCTCCTACATTTGAAGGAATCGTCAATGGGGGCAAGTCGAAAGCTACAGGGCGAGATCGACCGCGTCCTCAAGAGGGTTCAAGAGGGCGTCGATGTATTCGACAGCATTTGGAACAAGGTCTTCCTTTCGTCTCACTCATTTTCTATTTCGCTTCTTCTTCTCTGATCGTCTTCGGGCAACTATATTTTTCAATTTCAACGTTTTTTCCTCCAGGTTTACGACACAGACAATGCGAATCAGAAGGAGAAATTCGAGGCGGACTTGAAGAAGGAGATTAAGAAACTGCAAAGATACAGAGACCAGATCAAGACATGGATACAATCCAGCGAGATTAAGGATAAGAAGGTTTATCTCCTGCTTAAGCAAACTTCATTTTCGAAAATCAATTATCCATATTAAGCATTCTGCGTTACGGTATTCAATCTAAGCTTTTTTATCATGTTGTCTGCCCCTTACGTGTTAGTTTATGCTATTATCTTTGCCCTGCTGCTCTGCAAAATGGCTAAATTATTACTGGACATTGAAGCAGTTAATCATAGGTTTTTCTCTTGGGTAGAAGCTAGATGCATTACTAAACTTGTTGAGGACATGGAAGATTAGCTATCTTAAAGAGTTTTGAATTGATCAACATCATAAGAATTAGGAAAATTTAGGATATAATCTGGGGAAATCTATCTATCCGATTGCCCAGAATTGGAAATTGCATTGATGATGCCGTCGTCTAAGTCATGCGGCATCCACGTAAGCACTCATGTCTGTGCAAAAGGCTTTTCTTGTTTTTTCCGCATATTCGCTTTTGTTTTGTTTTTTTATGTACATGCATTAATAAACTTGTTGAAGACATAGAAGATAAGCTATCTTAAGAGTTTGAATCAATCGCCATCATAAGCATTATAAAATATATAGGATATAATGTGGGAAGATCAATCTATCAGGTTTGCCCAGGATTGGAAAGTGCATTTATGATGCTGCCATCTAGATATCTTATCTGGCATCCACGTAAGCACTCGTGTCCATGCAAAAGACTTTTCTTGTTTTCTCCGCCAAAGAGTATATTATTCTCTTTTCTTCAGTTACACATTAGAAGAACATCATATATCTATCATGACCAATAGTTCTACCAGATCAATTTCAATTTCATCACCCACATCGCTCAATCTTCTTCACAGATTTTATTGCTTTAGTATTCTCCAATTTATTCTAATTTATTGGTATACGCAATTCATGGGTTTTGCCAGGTTATTTTTCTTCACTGCCATTGCCACGTGTCACTTTGTTATTAAGTTATGCTCCTGACAGCATCCATTTGAGACCTTTATTCATAGCCTATCCAAATATTTGCTATTTTCTGCTTTCCCCGCTGCCACGTGCCTCTTTGTTATTAAGTTATGCTGCTGACAACATCCATTTGAAACCGGTATCCAGAGTCTTTCCAAATCGTTCCCACTTTTCGCTTTCCACAAGCAGGTTAATAGTCTTTATATAATCATGGAAACATAATATACACACATGTATATATATATCTAGAGAGAGAGGGAGAGAGATTTCTAGTATGTCATTTGGAATGGTCTGGCCATAATGGGAGAAGCGTGAGCCTCCAGAAAAGAGAGTCTAATGACAAATAAGGAGAACAGAACAATGTTATATTTTTACAGAAGACGATTTCCATTACTGATAACTATGTTGCTGAGGCTGAGGGTGGTGCCCACATTCATCACTGGGAGGACAGTGACAGTGGGACTGCTTTTGACGTTGTTGCTGAAAAGGACAACAGAGAAGAGGATTGGTGCTGCGCACGAGTTGGCGCTATCAAAGGCCACCGCGGAGGTGCTGCAGCAACCAGTTCTCTTGCTGCTGGAAGCCAGCAATGTTTGCTGAGTGCTGGGGCTGGGACATAATGGCATATTTCACAGTAACAAGTGGATGCCTGTAATAGTTTGAATCGTAATAAGAAGCAGCACCTATATAACTTGGTTAACATGAGCTTGTGTGCCTACATGGATGCTGCGTCTGTGATTTTCACCTCTTGGGATTTAATGAACTTTTCAGAAAAGATTGTTAATCAAGTAGTGTCTAATAATATTTATTCTCATGGCAAATGTGATGCTTTTGATGGATTACGGATAATTGGACCATTATTAATGAGAAGTATTTAGGGTTCAGGAGTATATTGCTAAGTCGTTGTGGTGTATATGTATATACATATTTCCCTGTTTACTTGTTTTTGAGTTCCTGTGTATTAAGTTTGAAACTAAAATTTGCATCCAATAAACTTGACACAAAAATTAAAATTGAACATTTTATTTATTAGATGCATAGGGTTTTTTATTTTATTTTTATTTTTATTTTTTCCATTTAAAAAAGATTTAGGCATAATTTATTATGATGCCAACAGGCAACAGCGGACTTACAAAGGAGGTTTGATGTAAACTCTAATGTAAGAGAAACACCTTGTTTAGTAAAAGAAGCCAATTCTATAAATGTTTATATATCCATATATATTTTGTGAGAGAAAGGTATATATTCATCTCGTGGTGAAACTATAATACAATCAGGTAGATAGGGCCTCTTAGAACCACGAAGAAGCTATAAATACAAATATAGTGAGCTCTATAGAATGAAAGAACTATAGCCAGAAAGAGAGCTTCTTCCGCCCTGAGCATTGTGCTTAACAATTCTATAAATGCTGATTATGGTACTCGCTTGTTGTCTGATGGTTGTGGTTGAGAGATATGGTAGGAAAGAAGTTTCTGAGCAGCGAAGGCTTTCCATTTGAGCCCCTCATATTTGAATGATAATGATCCATAATGCTTGATAAGTGGTGTTTTATAATTGGTATTAGTCTGTCATAAAATGAAGTATATGTGGAGTGGACACACACACTGGCTCTCTTATAGTCCTGCTCTTGTTGCACTATGTTCTGGCCCGCTTTGTCCCTTTTTTGTTCTGTGTGCAAATAGCTACATGCTATTTGCCTAAGCATCCTGTTGTAAGTAAGAGAATGATATCTTCATCTTGTTTAATATCTATTTCCTTTGACATAGGTTAGTGCCTCTTATGAGCAGGCTTTGATGGATGCTAGAAAGCAAATTGAACGTGAAATGGAACGGTTTAAAATATGTGAAAAAGAAACCAAGACAAAGGCATTCTCGAAGGAAGGCCTTGGACAACAACCTAAAACGGTGGGTACTGCATTGTTGTGTTGCTCCTGATTTTGACTGTTCAAACATCCATGTTTATTGTTTGGATTCTGTTCCATAACAATGCTCTTTAATTGCTTCAAATATAATAAAAATTAAATTAGTATTTCCATGTGAGGTGGTTTTTATTTGATCCTTTAGATAACCTTCTAGAATGTACAGCAAAATGCCCCCCCACCCCTTTTTTTGGATGCTTCGAGCATGTTCTTACATCTTCAAGCTTGTTTGTATGCATGTTTCATCATGTGGTGTAGGATCCAAAGGAAAAGGCTAAATCAGAGACAAGAGATTGGTTGAATAATGTGGTAGGCCTCTGTCATTTTGGCATGTGTTTTCTTTTTTCTTATTTAATTACTTTATTAACTGTTTTAATATTCAAGGATCTTTTCCCATATTCATAAGACCACTCATCATCATTATGTTTAATATTCAAATCTAAAAAATTCTGTCATTTATGTATTTAATTATCATTATTAAATTGACATAACTTTCCCTTGTTCTTAACTATTTAATTTAGCTCGGCTGTTGATTTCATTAATATAATTTCTTTTTAAACCTCATATTATATTATATTACTTACTCTTATTTCTTTTCCTGAAATAAGGTCCACATATTGTGTGATAAAACTTGAAGTAGTTTAGCTGAATGTTTGTTATTGATGAAATTGACATTACTCTATCTCTTTAGTTTCTTGGAGCTGGTGTCTAGGATATAAGGTTCTGTTTGTTTTTATTTATATGAAATTGAAATTACTCCTGCAAATCCATTACTTTTATTTGAGGATGCGAATTATTTCAAAGTTATAAAGTTAGTTGGGAGTTTGAAATACACTATCTTTATAATTCCACATCCCCCAAATACTTTTAGTTTCAGATACTTTTGAAAATCCAAAGAATGTATTGGGTTCCTCTGCATTTCATATTCGATGTATTTCACTTCCGTTCCTTTTAAACCCATTTTCAAATTTAAATCAATCCAACCAAATTGGCCTATTGGCCATGTGGAATTAGAACATTGAGTTTCATTCACTAAATTGATGTTATATTGTATTACATATAATTAGAACATACCTTATTCTTGGACATTTGCTATTCATTCTAACCATGCAACATATTGCTACATGGCCACTCTTTTCTTGTTGCAATGACTGAGCTATAACACTGGTTTTATGAGATGCATTATATATGGAGTAGGTCAGCGAGCTGGAAAACCAAATTGATAGCTTTGAAGCTGAACTAGAGGGGCTTTCTGTTAAGAAGGGAAAGACAAGGCCTCCTAGACTGGTATGCTGAAAGGACAAGAATGCTATATAATGATGTGCAGCATGCTTTTATGCTCATTATGGTTATCTTTCTTTTGTAGACACATCTGGAGGCATCTATTGCTCGGCATAAGGCTCATATCATGAAGTTAGAGTTTATTCTAAGGCTGTTGGACAATGATGAGTTGAGTCCAGAGCAAGTTAATGATGTAAAGGATTTCTTGGATGACTATGTGGAAAGAAATCAGGTCAGTTTTGATGAAATGAAGTTATACACGTCTATGTTATCTTTCATTTTAAGCTGATTTTATTACGCAGTGTGTTAGTAGGCAGCCTAATTTATTGACTTGATTTGGTCCCCTCAATTGTTTGGACCCTTTACTTCCGTAAATAAAATGGCAAATGGCAATATATATTTTGTTGTTCATTGATTTGTTGTAATAAACAAGAAGCGTGGAGTGCCCTTAGTTTTGTAAGTTACTGGCACAAATGAAGCATATGTTATTGTGTTACAAACCTTTTAGAAGTTAGGAATTTTTGTGGGTTTTAGTTTTGTGTGGTTTTCAATTTGAAATTTAACTTGGAACTTTCTTGTTGGGGTGTCTAACCCGTAAGGCGGTGGGGTGTAACGAGGGCTTCTCCCATGGAATTATCCTAATACCAAACTATATTTTTATCTTGTAAGTTGTAACTAATACAACAATTTCCTCATTTATTACTTGGTTTGAAGTTACATTCTGTGTGATTTTTTTTTTGGTTTTAATCTAATTTATGAACCGTAAGAATGGACTTTTAAAATAATTATTAAATTAATTTATATAATTACCAATAAGGTATAAACATTAAATATAAAAAGAATCTTTCTTTATTTCTTTACCAAAATACCAACATATTTTGACAGACGTAATAAATTACTGAACTGAATTGAAAATATTAGCTGGCTATTTTTTTGCCATAATATTAAGCATATTAAATCTGTTTGTAAAACCAGATTGAAACCCTTACGCACAAGTCTATTTACCTCTTGATGAATATATCCATTTTGGTTGTGCATACTTGCAGGAAGACTTCGATGAGTTTAGCGACGTTGATGAGCTTTACAGTTCTTTACCACTAGACAAGGTGGAGTCTCTTGAAGATCTAGTGACTATTGGTCCTCCTGGTCTTGTTAAGGTGCATGACTTTTCTTTTATCTCTTTTCTTTCAGAAGTTGTCTTCATTTCTATTTCATTATTCTCTCAATATGCTTGGTTCTGTCCTATTTCCCATGTTTCTGGTTAGCACTGGTCCAATTAAGCTTTCATATCTACATGGCTGTAACTTGCCTTTCTGATTCAACATCGAACAAGATAGATAGAAGCTGTGTGCTATTTCTCACCTCAGTTTTCATGGTTATGACCCTGGAAAAAATTAACTATCAAGTTCTCTGTTATTGGCAGGGTGTCAGTTCATCCAGTGCAGTTTTAAGCGCAAAATCTACAGCAGCTGCACCCACCCTGGCTCCAGTAAGTTCATTCTAAATTGCATTTTTGCACTTCACAATTATGTTTGGTTGAAGAAACTTTTGGTCAGCACTAGGGAGGACTTGTGTGGAATCCCTAATAAGATAGCAATTTCTATCTGGTGGTGTTGACATCAGAGTTTCTTGAATACCATGTTTAATTTATGTTTGCCTGGGAAGGTTTTTGTTTTCTCATGGTATTGAGTATTTGCTTGAATTGTAGCTATTGAATTGTTCAGTTGTCAATCATTTTTTGCGGTAGCTGCCTTTGTAGAGGAACTTTTTGCCATATTGGTCCTATTTTTTTCTTGTTTAGTGCCTGCTATCCAGCAGTAGAATCTCAGATGCCCTGCTGGCAATTTTCATTCAGAATATAATTGTTCTCCAGTTATTGTTATGATAGCAATAGACAAATTTAATTAAAGATCAGCATGATATTCTTCCTAGATTAATGTTTTAATGACATTATAATGATTTGGATGTCTCTGGGAATAAATAACTGCATATTTTGAGCAGTGTCCCTCAAAACGGGTTGTTGTTGTTAATCATTAGATATATTCTTAGTTATTATGGAGATGCTGAGATAAGTTTCAATTTAAATAAAGTTCTAAATAGTTTTTTCAATCTGTTTTTAGCTTATTTTCATTACATAGAACACATGGAAAATTTTTTCCTAAACTATTGGCTGGGTGGCTGGGTAGAAGTAAGATTGATTCTGTAGTGATGTGGACGTATTCATTCAATGAAAGATGCAAGTCCACGTACTCTATACATTAATTGCTTAATGGAGAGGTGGAGGACCAATATTAATAATTAAGATATTTTTAAATGTCAAGAGTTAATGTTTACCCTTAATAATGACCTTTATTCTTTTGCATGATCTGAACCTGAAGTTTCTGCAAAAAACTCCTTTTATGTTGCACTGCTTATGTGGGTTTTAGGATTTTGAAATTGTGTTTGATTTCTGTGATTATTTTACTTTATTTTTTTATGCTTATCGATACATAACATCTAACTAATATCCCTATGCCAATATATAACTTGACTATTTCCCTATCCAGGCAACCGCCTCTGCTCCTGCACAACAGGTTGCTTCTACTCATGACCAAGTTGATGGATCAGATTTCCTTGATGATGTTGTTACAAGAACTCCACCGCCTAAAAGTGCTGCCCTCAGTATTTCTGTGTCACAAACACCAGCAGCAGGCCATGCAAATCCTGGTAGCACAAGCTGCTCCACTATAGCCTTTTTTCTTTAACAAAAAAAAATCCTATTTTGGTGTCAAAGTTTAATTTCCTATATGTACTTTTGAAACTTCAGGTGCTGGTGCTTCATCTCCGATACCTGTTCCAAATACTACAAAAGAGGAGGATGCTATAAACTTCTCCAGTCGTAAATCTTCACCAGTTCTTGCAGAAGCTGGATTTAGGGCTCTGTCTAAAGGTGGCTTGCCAAGTCAAGCGACATCCACCATCCTTCCCAGTACTGGAAGCACAGTTTCGAGCAATGTAACTGTTGGAACCATTCCCTTTTCTTCGGAAATGGAGAAAAAGAATATGTTGCATTCTAATGATCTATCAGGGAGCAGTGGTATGCCACAGTCCCTTGTATCATCTCTAAGTAATAGAGTAGTCTTGCCACAAGCTGCCAAGGCTGCTGAAGGACTTGGATCAGTTGATACTAGAAATGTTGGTGATTCTACAACTACAGGAAGCAGGGTTTTCAATTCACCTGCTGGTCCCGGTATGCAATGGAGGCCTGGAGGTTCCTTTCAGAACCAAAATGAACCTGTATGTTTCATCCTTCTGTTTCTGTATTTTTGGCATCTGTAGTTTATATCGTTTTCAGCTGTTTGGTATTCACTATGACCTGAACTCCTGTTTATTAATTGCCACATGTCTGAAGGATCCGCCTGACATATCTTCATGGGATGGTAAAATGAATTTAGTTAATACATAACATAACATACGTTTATTGGCCTTGTTTTCCTTTCTGAGTTATGGGTAAATTTTGCAAATATGAAGTGGTTCCGACTTCTGATCATCAATCATGTTTCAGTGATGAGATTATTAGATACCAGCAAGTTGGACTCTACAGATGCTCGTACACAGCATTTTCTATGATCTTTAAATATGTTGATGACTAACATTTTTTTTCCAAATGTCCTTATGCCTGTAATTCATGCCCTATACTTGTTCTTTGATTCCAAATACATTATTCATCTCTTGTAACTATACTTCTGCATCATTGTGAGCAGTTTCGTGGAAGAACTGAAATTGCCCCTGATCAAAGGGAGAGGTTTCTACAACGATTTCAGCAGGTGCAGCAGCAAGGTCAGACTAATCTTCATGGTATACCCCTTGCTGGAGGGAAGCAGTATTCTGCACAACAGCAGAGCTTGCTCGCACACCAGGTGCTGTTTCCTCTGGTTTTTATTACTATATATATATTCTTTTCATTTTATTATCAATACTTTATCTTCTGTGTTGCTCTTTTTTCGCCTACTAAGTTAGACACTGTTTTAACATTTCCTTCTAAGATAGCATCTGCTAGTGCGTGCTGAATAAGTAGTAGTGGCACACTTACTTAGGCATGGACAAAGTTCTTTGTAAACTATGATATTCTATCAATTATGAAAATCCACAATACTATTTTTTGTTTCTACATAAATTTGAAATTATTTCGAAATTCATGGCTATATAATGAACTCATCCTCTCCCAGCTCCCAATTCATATTCAATTCAACCTGGCTGACTTTCACATGCAGCCACAATGATGAGATGTGCTGCCTTGATTATGTGACATATTTAATTTCTGGTTGGAAAATTTTTCATGGACATTGCAACGGTGAATACTATTGCACTTGGATGAAACACATATCATAAGCACTAAGAATGATACAACGATAGAGGAGATAAGATATCTAGAGTCACCGGGTTGATTAATAGTTCAGATATCGCAATTTCCCATAGACTTGTGTATATTTCGAATTGATCGTAAAGTTATATGCTCCTATTTCAATGTGAGTGGAAAAGACTATCAATCAAGTTGAGTAGAGTTTGGTCTGTAGAATCATCCATTTTTTTTGTTGTCTCTATATGAGAGAATTCAGTGGACTGTTATGTGTCCAGAATTCTTTAATATATAAAGGTTGCATCTTGTTTGACTTCCCTCGCAGTTCAATGCGCAAAGCTCATCTATATCACCACATCTCGGTTTGGGGATTGGAGTCCAAACTTCAGGTATTAATGCTGCTACTACACCTACTTTGCTGCAGCAGCAAACAAGTTCAGTCCATCAACCATCTAATCTGCAGACAATTATTTCTTCAACGTCTATGGATGTTGGTAAGATACTAAGATTAATTTGAGCTTCTTAATATGCTCTGCAACAAAATAAAATGGCTGAGAAGGCAATGGCAATGTGTCTCTCTAGCCACTTTAAATAATTATTTATCCATGGGTCCTGGATTAGTTTGTGCAATTCATTATTAATTTCAACCATTAACTATTATTTAGAAATTGAGTTTATGTGATTTAAGAAAACAATTGTTTTAATGTGACTTCCTTATTAGTTTAACTTTTGCTCAATTAGAAACTGACCCTCCAATGGTAGAGGAGCTGCAGCAGCAACAACCTATTGTTGATGACTCACTATCAGATTCTGGTTCAAACACTGGGCTCGGGAAAACTCTTGTGCAAGAGAATGAATTGAAGGCCTCATATACCTTAGATACTTCTGTATGTCTACATCTTTATTTTTCTTTTTCATTATAGAAATTTATCCCGGTAACATTCAATTTCGCCTCTATTATTATTATTGTCATGATTATCCCCAAAATGCTGAAATTCTTGTCAATTAATATTCAGCATCCAAGATTATTCCTAGATTTTGGTTTCAATTATTGAAATCATCTACAAATTCACTAATATCGCTGATTTAATTTAATTTTCTGGTATGTAATTGTTAAGCAGGCTGCAGTTGTTGCTGGCCCGCCTGCCGAGCCTGCACAATTGATTAGAGATACCGACCTCTCTCTAGGGCAACCAATGCAACCCGCTCCATCTTCCGGAAGCATTGGTGTTATTGGTCGAAGAAGTGTTTTGGACCTTGGCACCATTGGAGATAACATCAGTGCATCGACTGCTAATTCTGGAGGAATGCACGGCCAGCTATACAATCTGCAGATGCTCGAGGCTGCTTATTCCAAGCTTCCTCAGCCTAAAGATTCTGAGCGCTCGAAGTCTTATACTCCTGTATGCAGTTATCATATTTTTGCTTTTGATATCGTATCAACGTCTCTGTATTTGCTGCTCAAACTTTATTTTTTCAAATGCAGAGGCACCCGGTGGTGACACCTACATGCTATCCTCAAGTACAGGCGCCGATTGTCAATAATCCAGCTTTATGGGAGCGGCTCGGATCAGATACTTACGGCACGGATATTCTGTTCTTTTCATTCTACTATCAACAGGTTACTTGCAACTCTTTTCTTTGTACCCCAATGTGATTTAGAAATTCTTGATTTGTGCTAATGGGAAGGTCCTATTTGCAGAATACTTACCAGCAATATTTGGCGGCTAAGGAACTGAAAAAACAGTCGTGGAGATTCCACAAAAAATTCAACACATGGTTCCAGCGTCACGAGGAGCCGAAGATCGCCACAGAGGAATTCGAGCAAGGGACTTATGTGTACTTTGATTTCCATTTTGCCAATGAAGAACAGCATGGATGGTATGATCTTTCATATTTCTTTTGCTTAAGATTATTTACTTATTTGTTATTTTAAGTCACTACCCTTCATTCAATATTTTGTTCCTTGCCAGAAATTATCTTATTTTTGTCTGTCTCTCTTTTCAGGTGCCAGAGAATCAAGACTGAGTTCACTTTTGAGTACAGATATCTTGAAGATGAGTTGAGTTAGTCATATGAATCTACAGGGCCCTGGGCTTGATTTGTAGCCATATGTAAACTAAAACAAGTTTCTGGGATGTACTTAAGAACAAGTTTTTGGATGCTGCTGGTTCCTTTTTGCATAAACTTACACATAAATGGAATCAGTTAAAAATATATTCATCAACTTTGAACACCAACTTTTGGAACTATATTCATCAGTAATTTTTTTTTTAGAACATTACATTTGGATTCATCTCACGAATGATCACATGAAATTCAAACTAGAAGTATAGCTTCACCCTACAGCCTGCAGCTTAACTCTCTTCGGCAGATCTGAACTTGAATGTCAGAGAATAAACAAGGGCATCAAATTTTGTAAAACAATACACGGCCAAGGTTTAAATCCTGCTCAATCTTGGTAGTAAGTAATCAAGAAAGACATCCAGGAACAATCTTTGGTAAATTTACAGAGGACATGGTGATGAAATAGGATCCTACCATGTAATCAATATATCAGATTCCAGTTGCACCCATCCACATGAAGACTTTGGGCCCAAGAAAATGTACTTGGCACAAGCAATATCAAAGCAAAACATAGGTCAGATCTCTGATCAATTCCTACAATGAAGAACCACATGAAATGTACATAAAACATTTATAAAGATGGCGCCGGATATATTTTTTTATATTTTTTACTATTTAGATCATATATTGTTAAATTAAAATATATTACCTCCGAACGGCTCCAAATATCACATTAAATTCAAACTAGAAGTAGCTCCCCCCTACAGATCTGAACTTGAAAGCCTGAGAATAAAGAAGGGCATCAAATTTTGTAAACAATACACGGCCAAGGTTTAAATCCTGCTCAATTTTGGTAATAAGTGATCAAGAAAGACATCCAGGAACAATCTTTAGTAAACTTACAGAGGACATGGTGATGAAATAGGATCCTGCCATGTAATCAATATATAAGATTCCAGTTAGCACAAATGACTAAAATGATAAGTACATGCACAAGCAATATCAAACGGAAATAGCAACAAAGCAAAACATAGGTCAGATCTCTGATCAATTCCTACAATGAAGAGCCACAAGAAATGTACAAATAATTTTAAGCAAATGATAATGAAAAATATTGTATAAACAATAGCTCATAAAGATCAAACTCATGGATGAAATTTAGCTTGTGCTTTCCTCAAAACCTGTGACTACAAAAAAGTAAAATTAAAAATAACAACCATAAAATTCACACAAACAAAACAAAATTCCAGTTTTCTTTTGAAAGGATAGCCCGCGCATCCGTCATCGCCGCCGCGACAGGCTGGCTCCGGCGGCAGGCAGTCTTCATCGCAGTACAAGCAGGGTCCGACGGTTCAAAGGGGGAAAACCGAAAGATATGGAAGCCTCCTGCACCTGACGGAGGGCGGCGTTCCAATTTCCGTCCACAGCTCCCCCCAATTCCCGGCAGCGCCGCCGCCTGCTCAGATAAGATCAAGTAGTGTATTGACCTAGTTGCTATAATCACATTTATATATAGGAGTCCCTTGTATGTTGTACTTCCGTAAATATCTTCACAGTGAATTCTCTTAAACACCCCTCCAACTACCGGTTGCTGACGTGGAACCTTATCCTTGGCTTGAGGGGTATAACTGGAAAGAAAATACTTACTCGTCCATGCTGCTGAGAACAACAAAACCCTAACCCTAGGAGGAGGATCAATTCCTCTCTCTCTCTGTCCCTCCACTTTCGCTCTCGAAAGCAACACTCTCTACCCCGCTGTGGTTCTTGAAGCTCGCTCTGTGTCTCTCTCTATTTCTGTCTCTTGGTACCGCTCTAGGTGATTATGGTTGTCTTACTACGATTTATTATTGTAATCGTGCTTTATGGCTCCTGGAAATAATACCTTTCGCATATAGCTCGATAGGAAAAAGGTTCATGCCGCTTATTTGATTGTGTATTATTCGGAATTTTGTCCTGTGGATGGGCAGCTACTAACAGGCGGTGGTGTAGAATTTACATGATGTTCGGAATTTTTGTACTGGTTTTCTGCGACCGAGTCGGCTTTTGTTTCTGTAATAAACTGATTAAGACTGACTGAGATTCTGTTCTTAATAAGGTAATAAAAATATGTTGTTGTATTGCAATAGTAGTTTTAACCCTTTTGATCTCCGCGCGTTCTTTGGTTCGATAGCTTGATCTTGGGTTAGTGCCAGGAACGAAACTGTGTGGTACTTTTCAGACCTGAACGGGATTATTTTATTTTTTATTATTATTATTATTTTTAAGTTTCTTGGTTCATGGATGATGATATTGTGCTTAGTTGTTACTTGTTAGCTCGATCCTGTGCCTGCAGCATGAAAAATCTAATGAGTTGAAGGAGCCATTTTGCTATTAACTATTTAACCTTACGTCTATTAAGCTGCCTTTTCTTTTCCCTCCTTTTTTTGCCATTAGTTATTTATTCTTTTCCCTCCTTTTTTTGCCGTTAGTTATTTATCCAATAGTTGATTCTCTTGAGATATACGTCATCGTAACAGGCCACGTGTATATATCCTTCTTTTCAGGCTTTTGACGATGACAGAGCCATCAAAAGTTATCCATGTTAGAAATGTGGGTCATGAGATTTCTGAGGTCAGATATATCCATTTTCCGATGCATATGCAATTCATTATCTGTTGTTTCATATTTCGTGCTATTATTGTCGCATATTTTCGGATTATTTTCTGACTGTTACAATATTCTGGTTCGCATTTGCAAAGTTGAAGCCAGTGGATAGGTAAATGATATGGACGCAGTCTTAGTCGCATTGATCTCATATTTTGATTACCAGCGTAAAATGAGAGTATGTTCGCTGATTTAAGGCATTAGAAGAAAATCTTTTCAAAAGTACTAATTTCTTGATTGATGTGGTGAGTGGCGCATTGTCTCCGGTGAATACTTAATTATAGAAATGCACAAAAACTTGTTTATAATAGAGTTTGAGCCATGCATTTATCTTAATTTAATATGCCCTCGGAATCAAGCCTAGCTGTAGTCACTTATGGCGTGTTGGTTGGATTTTTTATATTATACAAATAATCAATTTTACATTCAAAACATCACATCAAACAACTGTTAAAATTCAAAATTTTTACTATTCAAAATCCAAACCCCCAACCAAACGCACATTTATTGTTGTCTTAAATGTTTAACGGTTACAATACGACAGAGACTTTTCTGTTGTAGA
This sequence comes from Andrographis paniculata, assembly GCF_009805555.1. NCBI lineage: Eukaryota > Viridiplantae > Streptophyta > Magnoliopsida > Lamiales > Acanthaceae > Andrographis > Andrographis paniculata. The sequence continues at coordinate 1,668,766 of NW_026137605.1, forward strand.
TGTGAAGCTAATGACGTAGCTTCATTGAATAAGACATTTATATTGATATATTGATCTTGCAGAGCTTGGGATCTTGATCAAAGTATGCTCATTGATCATAAGCGGAATGCTGTTTAAGTATCACTAGAAGATATTTATATCCACTGTTGTTGGATTTATTTATACATGTCTTGGTGCAAAAGAGAGTTATGCTTGCATTTTATTTCTTTGCGTGTATATACATGTTTCCTTTGCATTGAGGAACCAAATTATTTACAGTATTCTCACAACCATTAACATTTACTGGCTGGTTATCCTGGATTCAACTTTTGATGGTAGTTTATACTTTCTAGAATGACTTGCTCCAGCTCTTCCAGCCATTTGGAGTCATCACCAAGCTTGTGATGCTTCGAGCCAAAAATCAGGTTCATTTTGATAATATGCCTGTTTGTGGTGGGGGGGTGGGGTGGGGATTGCCTTACAAAGTTGTCATTCATATATATATTTATATATCTTTACTCAATTAAAATTACAGGCCCTCCTTCAATTGCAAGATGTCCCCTCAGCTGTAAATGCATTGCAATTCTACTCCAACGTCCAACCAAGTATAAGGTATCTTCATTGATAAATGTTACTGTTATTTTGTGAACCTTCCAACTTCTGTTATGGTTTAGATATATATATATATCAATTTCTTTTTAGGGGAAGGAATGTTTATGTTCAATTTTCATCACACCAAGAACTGACAACCATGGATCAGACTACTCAATCACGAGGCGATGAGGTGATTATCATGTGCCATGCCACTATTTTTTGCCCCTTCAGTAACACTTGTGCTAGTGTTGTTGAAATCATCATTGGTGTTTCATGGTTAGGCACATTATGTTTGCAAGAATTAGAGATACCAGCAACCATTTACTACACACATATAGAGATAATAATTCAATAAAGTATGAATGAAATGCTGCAAGCAGACCCGTCAAATATGGGCATAACTGCATTATATTATTAAATATAATATGGAATAACCAGGGTGTTCAAGTAACCTATTTTACTGTGCTCTCTTGATGAATTTTTTTTTTTTTAATTTTTTTATAATTTTGATACCCTAGCCCTTGATGAAGTAATATGGGTTCATAAGAATGTTTTTGTAATTGATCATATCCATTTTACTGTATGAATACCTCCCAATGAGCCGTGAGTAGCTATTGATAGTTTCTTAACCCAATTAGGCTTTAGTATTTGAGAGCTGGTTTCATATCCATCAATTCTCTGGAGCATGTTATTCTAACTTTATTAAATATCACCCAATTGGTGAAACATAAATTTATCTTTTCATTATACATTATTAAAAAAATGCATGAAGTACATCAGTAAAACTTGAATGCGTTTCTGGAGCATGTTATTCTAACTTTATTAAATATCACCCAATTGGTGAAACATAAATTTATCTTTTCATTATACATTATTAAAAGAATGCATGAAGTACATCAGTAAAACTTGAATGCCTTTCTGGATTTTTAACAGTATTTCAAATCATGCTATTTAATATTGTTTACTTACCTCACATTGCTGTTCCAGTGGCTTTTGTTCACTACTAGAGGGTGAACAGGATACAGTTTATTAGGAAATGGTGGCCTTGGATGCACTTTTCTAACCGTGCATTTATAAAATAAGAACTAGAAGTATGGTATCAACAATTCTAAACAATAGTTCCTGGTAAATATACTGGAGTAGGTGCCATGTATTGTTTTCTTTTGTGTGTATTGCTTATAAGTGGCACAAGAACTGTATCATTCATTTCCTAGTTGGCTGGAAATTTTCTTCCGAGATATCTGTGTACTCTTGAAAGAAGCCTTACATTATTGAATATCTTTAAATGCTAATTTCTAGCTCAATGTGCGTTTTTTCTGGTTTTGGCGGGCTTCATAGTACTTTAAAATGAAGGTTGGATGTTATGGCGCCACATCTGTCAAAGCACCTATATTGTTAATATGCAGTTATTTCATTCGCTCAGGGTAGAGTTCTAGTTCTTAATGTATTTTTGCACCCTTGTGCCCGAATGCTGGATGCTCTGATTATTCTAGTTCTATATGGTCATTACATTTCTCTTTCTGTATTTTCTTTTCTATTCATTCCCTTCTCTTTTCTATCTGCTTTTCTGTGCTGGTTTGGCGTTGGGGTCTTCTCTATTCTCTCTCTGTGCTGCTTGGCTCTCTCTGGATACACAGCCTAACCGAATCCTCTTAGTTACAATACATCACATGCTATATCCCATTACTGTGGAAGTGCTGCATCAAGTTTTTGCTCCCCATGGATATGTTGAGAAGATTGTCACATTTCAGAAGTCGGCTGGTCAGCACCTTCGTATTACCTCTTTTTTTTTCTTTCTTAATTTTGGTTGTGGTTAAGGTGTATGATAATGCCTAGGCATGTCTATGAGAAATGTGGCTACACAGTGCCCCTCTTCATACTGACCTACTTTTATGGGAGTTTGTGTGATCTGTGCTGTTTCTTTGTTGTGTATTAAATTTAAATTTTAACACCATTTTATGAAATGCATTAATAATTGCCATTGTTGTAATTGTAATTCTGATAGTCTAGTCTTGCAAATATTGTAGGCTTTCAAGCTCTGATTCAATTTCAATTCCATGAGAGTGCAATTTCTGCACGAAACTCTCTTCAGGTACATTACCTGACAAACATTTTAATTACATTTGTTTAGAATTCACCGTAATACATGCATAACTTGCCACCTGCTTGCAGGGGCGAAATATATATGATGGCTGCTGTCAGCTTGACATTCAATTCTCCAAGTGAGTTAATTCAGAATTTGCTATATATGTGCAGTACCATAGCTTTTGAGTTTTTGTTACTTTTATTTTGTATAACCAGTAGTTACCATGTTTTCTCTTTTCTCCAGCCTTGATGAGTTGCAAGTGAATTATAACAACGAGCGATCTAGGTGAGTGTTCGAATCAAATAACATTTTTACTTGGAAAAATTTATCACTAGTGACCCTTTGTTTTCTTGTTTTAAATTTCTCACAATAGGGACTTCACCAACCCTTCCTTACCTTCAGAACAGAAAGGCAAATCTTCTCAAGTAAATCAGTTCTCCACCACAAGATTTAATGTTATCAAGCTTTTTATCATATACATTTTTTGACCAGATATTGAATTTGGTTGTTTTTATCAGTCTGGGTACGGAGATGCAGGGATGTATCCGCATGCAGGTACTTAAATTGCTGTTAAGTGAAGTTTATGTTATTTTCTTTTTATCTTTCCTATTTCTAACACTCAATCCCACCCCACCCCATCCCATCCCCAAAATCCTCTTTCCCAGTTGGATTTCCGCAGGTTGGTATCTCACTTGTTTGCTAAGATGAAACTGGCGTTCTGATTGGTTAACAACATTGCATGAACTTATCTGGATTCTAAGTATGGTGCCGATATGCTCCCATGTAATAGTCAGATTTTTAATTTTTCTTCGAAAACTTATTATAAAATGGCCATCATAAAATAGCCCAGGTATGACATCATAATGCATATTTATAAATATGTTAATATATATCTGAATAATGCTTTGCTTACATCTTCCTTTCAATTATGCTAACATTGAGTGGTGGTTATTAAGGTCCTGGAATTACACTGGTTCTTTTGCTTATAGCACTTGTGTTGGACACATTTTGGTATTGTCCTGAATTGTAGGTGAGCAATGCTGCTGCTGTTTCTGCTGCCTTCGGAGGTGTTTTACCACCTGGTATAAGTGGGACAAATGATAGGTGCACAGTTCTTGTATCTAATCTGAACCCTGATGTGAGTTTCTGCATACCCTCTCTCTCTCTCTCTCTCTCTCTCTAGTACACATGCACACATACGGGTACAAGATTGGTTGTCTCTTTTCATTTCTTTCCTATTCTTTAAATGGTAGTAATAATGAACTGTGCTCCCCATCAATTTACCTTCTTTTGCAGAGAATAGACGAGGATAAGCTTTTTAATTTATTTTCATTATATGGGAACATTATTAGGATCAAAGTTCTGCGAAATAAACCAGATCATGCATTGGTTCAAATGGGTGATGGTTTTCAGGCTGAATTGGCTGTTCACTTCTTGAAGGTCGGTAACTACTTAATTTTTGGAATATTACTAGTGCTTGGTGACAGAAATTTTGGAATATTACTAGTGCTGCTAAATGGATTGGAACGGAGTGTTAGCAAATTCTATTCCATGAAAGGCCAATTTTATATGCAAATATGTTGACAGTACATATCTAGCTGCTGCTTTAGTTTCACTTTCATTTTATGGGAGTAAATTTTCATTTTATTTTTATTTGATGTGTGTTTGTTTAAATACAGGGTGCAATGTTGTTTGGAAAACGATTGGAGGTAAATTTTTCGAAGCATCCAAACATTACAACTGGAGCCGATACCCACGACTACTCCAACTCAAATCTGAATCGGTTCAATAGAAATGCTGCCAAAAACTACCGGTACTGTTGCTCGCCAACCAAAATGATCCACATCTCCACACTTCCTCCGGATGTGACCGAAGAGGAAATAATAGCCCATCTTGAAGAGCACGGGGCTATTGTCAATACAAAAGTATTTGAGATGAATGGAAAGAAACAGGCTCTTGTTCATTTTGAAAACGAGGAGCAGGCTACAGAAGCCCTTGTATGCAAGCACGCCACATCGCTCGGAGGATCAACCATGCGGATCTCTTTCTCGCAGTTGCAAACTATATGATGATGATGATGATGATGATGACGACGACGAAGGTGTGTGTTTTATTTTATAATCCTCTCTTCCCCTATCTTTAGTTGTGGCTGGGCTGCTATGTTTTTGTCTGAAATTTGTTTTATCAGAGAACTTGTTATCGAAAGACCCTTTTGTTGTAGGGGAAATTTGAACTCCATATTTGCAAGTCCTCTCTCATCTGTAAACTGCTTGCTATTATCCTTCATGCATCTTATGAATTTTCTAATCGAATCTTTACTGGTGTGCTGTTGTTTTAAGCTGTATTTTTGTCATTTATTGGTGTGCTATGTAATTGTTATTTCTTTCTATCTGCTCAAATTAGTTGCTATCTATGCACTGATCTCATACTATGTTTTCATCGTTGGTAGAGGAAATATCATTTGCTTTAAACGAGTTGCTGCATCTTCTAACCAATTTTCTTACCAAGTATTTGAACTTGAAGCTAATTTTACTTCAATTAGTTCAAAGTTTAGTTTGGTTGGATGGGCCTTACTGTACTGGGTTGCCAAGTTGGGCCTAGTTGAAATGGCCCATATCTATGCACTGGGGTAGCTAGATTGGGCCGTGTTTGACAGTATTTGTCCGGGCTGGGCGAGCTTAGGAGAATTGAGTATTTGTCCCGTCTAACTTGAACGGGCTTCGATATATTGGGCTGGGCTTACCTAGATTCACTTAGCCAGGATTGGGCTAGTACGGTCTGGCCCAATTAAAGGGTACAAGTGAACTGGGCCGAAATCGGAGAATGATTTATATAAATATATAGTATATTTACAGTAATAACTATGCTAAATTTTATAATTGGAATATAACACAATACATATCACACATATTAGTATTGATTCCAATATCTGAAATATATTCTTACACAAACCTACAAATATGAATTGACATCAAATATTTTCAAATTACACCAACAGGTGCTAGCAGCAATTGCAATAAAAATACCTTGCAATAGAAGAGATTTGATTGACAATCTAATGAGAAATGCAAATGCAAATGCAAATCAAAGTATGCATGCATGAACAATATACAAGCAATAGTTCATCTCACCAATTTGAGTCTTGTGTTGGTTGTTCAACCATTGGTGGTGGACTTGAAGTGATGCTCATCAATGGTCGAATATATTAGACCGTCTCCTTCCAGAGACCTAATCGCATCTCTGTCGGAGACCAAAGAATATCATATATACTTATATGAATATACGTATATCATCAAAACAAACTCATATTGTAGAGCAACTCACGCAATATTTGTGTCAGTAAGATTTAGTTGTTGGGCAAGTTCGTTTCGATGGACGCCTTTTTCTCGTGCACTGCAATATTCAATAAGACTTGTTAAAAGATCCTAAATTCCTGGAATAAATGGCTAAGGTTCTCTGTCATAGACGCGATGTGACCAGGAGAGAATACAGGCAAACCATTCAATAAAATCACGGCGAGCTAAAGCCATAAATCCATCTTTCTTAATCTACTACTATGTGAGAACAGGAGTAAATATACCAGCAGCTACCGTAAAAATTATTTTACAGAAAAATATAAATATGAAGTTATAGCATCAATTTTATTCTCATCCAATTCATTTCTCAAAATTTCTTCGCAGTGCCAAGCGGTTATGACAGAGAAATGGCATTTTCTCAATTTTATAAATCAGCAAAAATGGAAATGAAAGACCACCTCGATATTTTTGTAATAGCTTTAATGCATTACGAGCAGAGATATTTGGTTGAAGTGTCCATACTTATGCCAGTCCAACCTGTTAAATGATTTTCAGATCACCTTTTTCCCCTTGTGCCACTAACTTCATGTTCTTCTGCTCGCATGCTTCGCATGATGCACACAATTTTTCACCAAGAAATAGGAATGCAAACTAACATATTCCAAATTCATGGCTTGCCCTTCCTAAATTGGCCATAAGTGTAGTGGAAACAATAGATAAGTTACGTGGATGGATTGGTGTTTGTTTGTAGAACTTACATGCATGATGGCTGCCGCAAATAGTTTAGAACCATTTTATCAATGCCCTGGACATCATCCAAGTTATATTGTACAGAAAACTGAAAGTTAAAGAGAAAAAAGTGTCAAAACCATCAATGTCGTTAGAAAGTAAAGTTATAGCATAATATCCTTACACGTCACCTGATTTGACGGGGTTGATTGAAATCCTTTTGTAGGGGTGTTAACAGCTGAATTTGGTAAATGGCCAGAAACTTGGCCAGCATCCTGCTGCTTCTGTGAAGAGGATAAAGAAATAGAACATCAAATAAAAATTGGGGAAGAAAACAATTTCTCAGAACAATACCAATGCAAAGCTTAGTTGGTCATATCATACCCGGTGCTTGGTATTGTAGCAGTGGACGTATATACATTCAGCAAAGTGGTTTGAAATTTCATTATAGTCTGTGACAGGCCTGTTAGTAACAGCATCCAGGTTAAATCTCGTTATTCAGGGATGAAATCAACCATACGAATCAAACAAAACTTCCTATTACAGAAAATCTACGCATACACAAGTTTTGACTTGAGATAACGTGATAGCAAGGTTTTTTCAAATATTGGAGGTAGCAGCTGGAAAGTGTTCTCTAGTACAGTTATCAAGACCAGAAATAACTCCCCAGTGAAAATACTTAAGAACAATATTTGAGTGTCAAAGCAGGTGTAACTCTATCAGTAGTGTGGACATAATTGATCGAGTTAGAATGTGAAACCTTAATAAATTGAGTTAGAGGTAGACCTATTATAATTAGGTCATCAAGAGCCTGCAAAAATACCTTTAATGTGATTTTTCTATATTGTATTCATATATCTAGTTTCCGCCAGTTGCTTCTACCAAATATGAACCAACCACCACAAGTACAGAAAAACCTAGTAAACAAAGACCGCGCCATTTTTATATGTTTATTCCTTCTTTTAAGTTCCTGACCAGCTCAAACATTCTACATCTATGTATCTTCACTCTCCCACTGCCACCCTGCCCCATTGAAAATGATTGATATGAATATTCGTTAGTGGTCTATTCTCTATAGATATGGTTGTTTCCCTATCGCAAATATTTGGACCCCATCCTGCATAGTCTTTTTCATTCATGATGACGAAATGCTATATTTTCGCTTGTTAGGACCTCGAAAAATAAAGGAAAAGATATAACATCATACTCAACCCATGTGGATATAATTATATCTCTGTGTTTCGTGAAAGAATTAAAAAAAAGAATAGAAAATAAGAAGAAGCTTATGAGCAAACATAGCAAACCTATACCTGACAGAGTACACCATCAATTGTTTTTTGCCTTGAAACCCCTTTAAATGCCCGTGTACCTTTACATACATGCCATTTCTAATCCAGACAAACACGATAAACAAGTTAGAACCAAGTGGAATATAACACACAATAGTATCTAATCTATCTTCAAAAAAACCATTACAAGAGTAGCTCCATTTCTCTCATATCAATAGCTTCATTTACCCTGAAATTCGAAAACACACAAGTAAGCATACAGAAGCACAATAACTCTTTCAACAAATTATCCAACAAGCAAAGGAATTGCAACCAAAGAAAAAGAAAAGGGAAATGGCGAAACGCCATAAAACATACCATCTATGGCAATCTATGCGACCAGTCCCATCATCAAGCACAAATGAAACATCAGTTATCCTTTCAACTTTATCATACAAAATCCCGACCAATTTCACCTACAGGAAGTTATTTCAGAAACGCGGAAACATCAGAGGATAAACAAATCGGTCATAATTCATCGTAAGAACAGCTAGATACTGACATTATTCACATCAACCCCATCAATTAGGAAGTTCGCTTTGTCGTCACTTGCTTGAAAAGCTTCACTTATCTGTTTCACGGTTAACGGAAGCAATGCCTGAGCCTCGCGATTCTGCACAAAGCCAAAAAACAATTGTTCCTCATATTCAAATTAGTTCCGTGCAAAAACGCGATTGTTCAGACGGAAAGAAAACTTTCTTCCCTTGGACAACTTAGAAATCTATAGAACGCAAATATATCATAAGCCCAATCCTGAATTTCAGTAACGATTTTCACAAAATAAAAAATAAAAATAAAGCAATGTTCCTAGAAAGCTTCAATCATGTAGCGATACCTTCGCCGGAGTAAATGCTGGATCGGCAGTTTGTGTAGCTTGAGAAGGCATGAAACCCCCGCCGGAGAAGGCAGCGTTTCCATCGAATTGGCTGTTACCGTACATCCTGTTAAATACCTTCCAGAGGGCTAAAACAGAGCGGGGGGTGTAGATTCACACAAATAAGTACGATTCCATCAACCATATATGGAGAAGAAGTCTATGTTGATGACGAAGACGATGACGAGGGTTCACCGGGCTCCCGCCATTTTCAACCCCTCTCAATTTCTAAAACCCTAGGAAATGGCGTGTTGCTCGTATAAAAGAATATTACTAAATGTAAAAATAAAAAGAGCAAAAAATATACTATTACAATAGTAGGATTTTTGTTCGTCCCCAAAACAATTTTCATAAATAATCATCGTAATGTTACTTTTTTTTCATTTTTATTACACAATTGTCACTACTTTTTATACTAATACACTCACAAAAGGCAAAAAAATCTTTTATCCATACTTTTTATCGATTACCAATATAATATCAATAATTCTTAAATATTGTACTCAACCCAATTAAAACTATTTATGAGACGGATAGAGTATATTTTTTCTAATTCAATATCATAATTATCATTTTGATTCTAATTAAAATTTGTTTATCATAGTATACCCCTATGCGCAACAAATTTGGATATACTATATGAAATATATATACGTACTTACATTGAGATATAGGCCATCAATATACCAAAGGATAGAAGACTTCACATAGATTATGACCGAGAACTGAGACAAAATTGTCAATCCTTAATAACACTCTCCACTTCAAGTCGTAAACACTCTCGTGTAATACTATTTGAGTGCACTGACTTGCTTCTTGCACCCTTAATATATCCTATTAATTCTTGTGTTATATTTATCCTTATATTTGTATTTTATAAATATCATTGTATTATAATATAAGAGATTAATACAGATGTTTTTGTTATTTTTTATTTATTTGTAAAACATTTTAATATAATAATTAACATTAAAAAATTAACCAAAAAAAAAATTGTATACATTCGGTTGGACGGACGGAGATAGTATATTTTTCTTGTCATAGTGTGTTATTCAACCGATTACGACTTTAATAACTACAACACTTAGAGCATATACATTGGCTCTCCATTCCAGAGTCTTTCTTCCAATCTCGCCGCCCTTTTTTGTTTTCTTCGGAAAAAATTTTAACACAGTGACCCTCCAAATCGATGGTACAAAATCAAAGCTGCCTCGGTTTGGCTTGGTACAGGAGAGGCGACATCGACAATTCATACCTCTCTTTCTCTGTTGCTCCACCTTCTTTCTACACATGGGCAACTCGGATGGCAGTTGAGGATCGATCGTGGGCAACAAGAAGAAAGTTGGCGGCGGCTGCTGCAGGAAGAGAATGGTGGTGACGGCGGTGAGGCAGGGTGAAATCCAGCAAAGTTGATGAAAATTAGGCTAAGGTTGATTGGAAATCTGGGAGTTGGATGTGTGATCGGACCTAATTTGCAGGGTAACACTAGGCGAACCATGTGTAGCAGATAACCTGAAGGGTCGGAGGTTTGAACCCATTACCTCATGGTCACAAATCCAACCCCTAGACCACCTGTCATCCCTTACTTTCTTTGTCCATGTGAATTTGTATGGAGTACAACACATGACATTTGATATCAAAGCACTCAATGTCACATCCACGATAGCTGTCAACTCAAAATCCAAACCCCCAAACAAACACACGTCGAAGGTGACAGACTTTCCAAATACCTCATGAATTGATTTGTCTATGTTTCGCCTCCGGTAAGAACAACATAATTAATTAGGGAAAGTTATACTTTGTAATCTTTCCGGTGAAACTTATGTTCCCTTTCTTTCAATTGATGAACATGGTTGAGAATTTATCTACCGGCCGGCCTTATGATTAGGCGAACATGCATTTTATGTCGGTAAAATGTCAACTTACATTTCAAAATGTTATTTCTTCATTGAACTACCATAGTGTATAAGTTGTTGATCTTTCTTTATTTTGCCTCATTGACTCTCACATTCATTTCGTTACATCTTTCCATAGCCTATATCGCCCAATCAATATAAAATGTCCGTTAACCTAATCATAAGATCGGCATATAAATTCTCAACAATGGAATGAAGGGGAACATACGTTTTAGCGGCAAGATTACGATGTATTACTTTCTCTAATTCTATTCTTTATACGAGCGGTGAAACATAGATGGGGCGATTCATGAAATATTCGAAAACTTTGTCGTCTTCATTGTGAATCCTATGTAATAAACATGATCATAAGTGTAGATCGAGTCATGAACCGACATACCTCTGGCGCTACGTTAGCTCGAGCTCTGGCCAACAACTGCCGTCGAAAGATTGAACTGGCGTTCCAAGGTCCATGTAGGTTCGTGCTTATGGTTTATACTGAAACAATATTCTTGGAAGTATCCATTGAAGGTGATCATCGATACAGTAGCTCTACAAAATCACACGAGAGCCTTAGAAATTCTACTATGATCGTTCATATGAGAATTTGAAAGCCAATCTTGACTAGTCCCAACTTACCTCAATGCCACCGGATTAGAACTTGATGTATCACTAATTCTCTCTATCTTTTGAACTATAGCATCACTGCAATAAAATGTTTAAAAATTTATTAAGTAATTAACTATAGGATTAATGATAGTAGATTAGATCGACGCTCACTATATTTCTTTTCAAGATTTATACTGATCGAAGAGATGACAAGGTTGTCATTTCAACTAGTCATTCTAAATTTGTCTTAATTTATACTCATTGAATGTTTCCCATAACATATTCAATAATAAGTATAAATTGGAAACCATTACAGAACTCGAAAGTAGGTGAAAATTTCATAAAGGCTGGTTAATAGTAACCTTCTTACTCCAGCTGCAAAAGCATTGTGGTATACAAGGTGATCTGATGTATCACTAACAGAGCCAGACATTATTGATCCAAAGAAACTCTTCGATTTTCTGCTTCAGAATATAAGAAAAATGAGCGACAGTTTGAACAGAACAATCAGCTTCTAAGCAAATTAACAACGCCAATAAAGAACTGCTCCGCAAGACACATAAGGCAATTTATCTATGACACATCAGTGGATTAAAGAAACAAATAACAGATAGCATAGGTTTCTGTAATTCAGAAGATAATGACAGCTAAAATAGTTGTAGAAATCTAATGGTTAATGAATTGGAGAATCAAGGATATAGACCGCACCTCTCTTTCAGAACAAAACCCAGGGAGAAAATATGAACAGAACCTGAAGAGCTTGTTGCAAGAAGAATATCTGGAAGATCAACTGACGGCCCGAATGACAAAGAATATATTGTTGATGCACATGTGCCCCTACGGAAACTGTGGGACTGACGAACATAAATCACTAAGATCTCATATAAGGAATCTAAAATTTGGTGAGCTATAAAGTTCGCTTTGGTTTGCCGTGCTTTGGAAGAAGAAAAAGCAATTGTGATTCCACATAAGAATGACCAACTTTTGGTAGCGTACCTCAGTAGCATCTGAAACTAGATAAACTCGAACAATGGTTCCCTGTTCAGATGCTGTAGCTATATACATCCCATTTGGAGAAAAAGCTAAGGCAGCCAATGGTGAGCGATGTGCATCGATCTACAGAATTTAGGGATGGTAACAAGAAATTTAGATCATTCTTTTGATACACCTTAATCACAGCTCATGTTACACATGATCTCAACATAACTAATTTCAACACAATTCAGATACTTTTGCCAATGTTTATAGGAGGCAAAGGGAAAAACAAATGCATTCATGCTCAGGTACATATCTTATCATTTTGGAAAGCAAACAAAATTTTCTATCCAGTGAGCAATAAGCTTTAGCCCAATACCTATGGAGGGTGAGAAATTACCACTCAAAGATTGAGCACGTGTTAAAATTTATAAACATGTTAGACCATGATGAAAACATAAACAAATTCCAAGGTATAAATTAAACAAAGGGAAGTAAAAAATTGCCAAAATACTGCTTTCAAAATCTAGTAAGAATGTGAGCCACAACCTCACAGTGTGACTGCAGATCCATAACATTGTAGACAAGTACAGACCCTGCAGTTGTACTAGCAGGAAGAGCCAGGTAGGGATTATCCATATTTGCTGAAAAAGCACAAAGACCTGAACTAGAAAAGAAAACAACTGAATACTATGAAGTCAAAGAAGATCACAAGATTCAACGTCACAGCTTAATAATGCTTCAAAACTACACGTATCTCCACAACCAAGAACAAAAAGAAGAAAAGAAGCAGTGCACAGTGAAACTATATTTAGCTTTGGTATCTTTTCACAATGTTTCTGGTTAAAACATCCTTATAATTTCTAGTACCAGCTACCAGATTAGGATAGATCATTCTAGCAGCAGCAGCAGCTTCAGGCTTCAGCGTACCCGTACAGAAAATTCATATCAGATAGTTGGAGTGCAGATTGGATACTGAAAGTTCTTATTAAATTACTTTAGCAACAATAAGGACATGGCATATGAGGACATGGCATATGATCATTTTATACTGACCTTTTACATTAGGCACTGTGTTCAAGATGTGCAGTATTTCCCCATTGTTAGTGTCATAAATGTATATTTTTTCTTGCAATACAATTATCAATCTGCCATAGCATTTACATTACTAAAAATTTGAAGAATTTTGCTTTTGCTCAGAATAATATCATTTATGAAATCATAGCTGAGAGACAAACCTTTGCTTATTTACACGAACTGCGAGAATAGAAGTCAAAAAGTTCATTTCACGTAGAGCAGTTCCTTTCTTAGTATCAAACAAACTTAATCTTCTCGGAGATAAAGATGGCTGCTCGAAGCACACAAATTATGAGATACCAAAAAACAAAGCTATCAAAAAACTAAGGAGATGATGAAAGTGATTATTATATCAAATAAAGGAAAACCTGTTCTCCAGCACCAACTATGCAAACAAGACTTGATTTGAATAGCATTTCAACAATACTGAACGCCCCAGCAACTTGGAAACAAAACAGAAAACACAAAATCAGCATCATTCAGCTATCTTCTTGCTGTAGTCTCAACTTAAAATTTCTTTCACCATTATTTCACAAAAAATGCCGAAGAAACAAAACATATTTGTGAGAAACATACCATTGATCCTATCCCTACAAGCTGACCCGCATTCAGAAAACAACAAACAATGCATACCGATAAGAGCTCTGATACTAAAAACACTCATTTAACTGCGCATTATTTGGAAATTCAGTTGCCAAAAGTTCATCCAATTCATTCAATGACTCGCGCAAGACTAAGTAAATAAATAAACAACTTGATTTCGAATTAAACTTGCAAATCTAACACAAACACCTTGCTCATGAAGCATTTGTCCGGTATTCAAATCAAATATTTTGAATCCATCTCCAGTTCCGACGGCGAAGCAGCTGAAGTAAAATAAAATACTCATCAGTCAAAATTCAACTAAGAAAACATCAGAACTTATTTAGTAACCAATTGATCAGATGGCTACCTGTTATCTTGATTGAAGGAAGCGCAGAGAATGCGATGCGGTGATGATTGACCCGCCATTTGAAGCTTAGCTTTTCAAAATTCTGTCGGAAGACTAGGGTAAACTCAATTTGGAGAACATCTCCCATATGTAATTGTAGTTATGAACGAGTATGTATATTCCTCATAAACGACGCCGTTTGAAGGTCTTGCTAGTACGGTTGAATCTTAAATATATTACGTCAATATAGTTTCGCCAACTAACGGTTGTGCAATTATATTCGTTTGTTTGTCCAATTATTTTTGTACCATACAATTTTCAAATTTTAATAAAAAACTAAAATAAATAAAAAGATAATATAATAATAGTTATATTTGTCGTAAATAATAAGTATTTAATGAAAAGTAATAAATAATTATTAATTTATTAACTTTTGTCAAAATTAGTATTTAAGAATAAATTTAAATGATTAAATCAGTTATTATTGGACGTAATTATTTTAAAGTAAATTTATTTTAATTATATGATTAAATTTATTTACTTATTAGATTAAATTATTATTCTTAAGCTGAAATATAATACATCATAATATGTTGAAATTATTATACTCCCTCTATCTAAGTCCGTCTCATAATAAAGTATTCATTTTTTTTTAAAAGTTACTGTACTATTTACCTAACATTACAAATACCCTTACAACTTACAATATATTACACAAATGTCATTACCTTTATATCACACATACTAATAAGGTTATTTTAGTAATTTCTATTTTATTCATACTATATTTCAATATAATACTAATATTTCTAAAACTATATGAAAAAACAAATGAATACTTACTTCTAAGACAGATAGAGTATATTTTATTATGTGTAGTTATACGACGGAGGGAATTATTTACCCGCCCTTCCATCCAGCCCCACCCTGCCCCCCCCCCCCTCGTATATAATATTTCTTCCGTCCCACCAAATTAGTCCATCATTTCTTTTTTTTAGTTGTCCACCAAATTAGTCTACTTTTTCTATTTTAGTACTAATACTTATAATTAAAAAAACTTAATCATATTTTATTAACTTACTAATATATTTAATTTTACTATTTGTTTAATTGTAAATTTAGAAGTTTGACAAAAATTTTGAATAATAAAAAAAAATATATTTAATATGATATAAATAAGTATTCATCTAATTTTTATTTTTTTAATAATTTTTAATGTAATATAAAAAATTGATAAAAATTTGATTTAAAAATTTATGGCCGAAAAATTAATTAAGTTTGATTTTAATTTTTTTCCTTTATGCAAAAAAATAATAAAGAAAAAACTTATTTATCATGCAAAATTATAAAATTATTTTTAATTTTGGTATTTCAATGTAAAAAATTATATTCTAATACGGTGTATATAATTCAGTTAGATATGGTTTGAAAAAGTATAACGAAAATATCGAATACCAAATTTTTTAATTTATTAAAAAAAAATATCCATATTGTATCGAATATTTGATATATACATAAATATCGTTTTTTTTTTATTATCTATATATACAGAATATATCATGTATATCGTACCGAAAATTTAAATTTTTTTTCAATATTTTTTTTATATGAGTATTTATGTTTTTCCATAATTCAATATTTTTTTATTCATAAATTCGATATACTAAAATATTTGTATAGCATTGGTTTAAAATATCATATAAAAAATTTTGATATCGTATACAATGTGGCACTAAATTTGATGTGTCATAACAAACGATTTCTAACAAATCAATTTTAAAAAAATTTATGTACTTTTTATATAAAATTTTTATTATTACAATTTTTTATTGTATTAATTACATTTAAATTATTAAAATTATTCTTTTTTATCTAATTGCATGTATTGATTTACCATGTATAACAATTATTATTATTATTATTATTTTAAAATTATTTTAGTAAATAAAAAATTTAATATTTAAAAATTAAAATAAAAGATATTTAAACTTTTAATTTTATATTTTATCAAATAAAAATATTTAAAATAAATTTTATTATATCAACTAATCAAATTAATTAACTACATTATACAATATTTCTTAAATTGCGTGATATAGGGTGTATAGTGGACTAATTATGTGATGGAGGGAGTATAGTGTATGTATATTATATGTGCATATATGCATACATACACATCAAGTGATACACTATAGGGTGTGTTTGTTTAACGGACTTGACCAAAAATTTATTATTTATTTAAATTTTTTTCTAAATATTACATTAGCATATATTTATATTACGTGATACAATTACTCTAATTCAAGATTTTTACTATTCAAATTTCAACTCAAAATCCTTGGATTTGAATGGAAGAGGAGTTGCAATCCCCTCCCATTATATCAATACTTTGTTATTTTATTTATTTATCTATTAATTAAATCAAATCAACACTGATTTGATATATATGAGTTGAAATCATGATTATTGTATTACCTATATATACACACTAACCAATAAAGTAAATAAAATTCTTCTCTCTCTCTATCTCACTGCATATATATATATATAATATAATATTACATAATATAAGATAGTTCAATTGAAATAATTAATATTTTTATTGACAAATCCGATATTAATATTACAATATATATATAATTATTTATTTTAAAATTATTTAATCTCTAAATTTAGGTCAGATGGGCCTGACCTTAACAGGCTAGGCCCAGCCCGACTTAATGAAATCTGTCCAGCATCATGCCCATTATGATTGCTGGGCCCAAACCGGAGGCTAATTCATTAACGGCAGATTTGTGACAAATTTTTATAAATTATGTATAAACAATATTTTATTTTATTTATGAGTTCTTTTTTATTGATCCCCATCTTATTTTTTTGTAGTTTTTCTCTTCCTACTACTTCCATAAAGATTCCTCTTTCTTTATGATTTGAAATTTAAAAGTTGAAACTAAATCGATCGGGTTTAATGTTACACAAAATAAAACGATAGATTGCCATTATTGATTTCCATTCTTGAAAAAAATAAAATAAAATACCTTACTGTAAATAATAATAATAAAAAAAATGATACAAGTAGATTAAATCTAATACCAACCCAAGTTGCACAGGCCACAGTTTTCTTAAAAACATACCAAATTTTTATAGTACAAAAGTATCACATTCAATTAATTTAGAAAACAATATAAATCAAAACTCAAAAAAAAAAAAAAGAAAAAAAAGAACATACCATACTCCCAGGCAGGCTTGATGTCCTATTTCGATAAATGTTTCAATAATTCTCGTCGCCGTCATCGTCAGAGTCGTTGTCATCACTGTAATGTTCATATATTTGATATATATCATCATAAGGGTCGTCAGCGTCTCCGATTCCATCGCCAACTCCAGTGCCGAGGGGGAAGCTGCCAAAAAGCTCCTGCAAATAGCCTTTTGATGCACTCTCATTGTTGTCTGTATCTGAATCAAGTTAATTAGCAGAAGCAATTTATACATCGTAAAATCATCAACTATTCGAAAAGAGAAAATTATATAAAATGTAGAGAGGGATACATGAATCTGGTTGTAGTAGGAAATCCTCGTCCTGATCGACCTGTGAAAAAGGAGATTGAATGTGAGGCCGACGATCAGTTAAGTCAATGTGGGGGTGATATGAGAGAGCAAACGATATTAGAGTCCATTAGTCTGTTCACTCAGCATTTTTCAATGGAACAATTTCTTATAAATATTATTTAAAAAATACAAATATACACACACATTGATCTAATATATACATTATCCACTCATAAAAAGTCAACCATTCAAACTACACATAAAAAATCAATTTATCTAAAAATGCTGAGTGAACAGACCGCATATAAATGAGTCCAAGAATGTTCTTTCACTTTATTCGGTTATAATTTATTTTTGAGTCTTCTGTACAATATATCTAATAAAGTCCATATAAATGGCCAATTTATATATATATATATATGTATATAAGCAGTCCATCTATGTTAAAGTGATGATGGAGTTTTTGGTAGGGCAACGACTTTGGTTTTGTAGTAGAAGAGAATTGGCTTTTCTGTAGGTTAATTCATTGAATCCTTGAAAATTTTCATTGTTTTACCCCAAGTTCTATCAGGTGTGAATGATAGACAAAATTCAGGCATGTGGACAAATATCGGAACAAGCAAGTATAAATTCACCTGATCGAGTGCCTCATCTGCATCCACATCCTCTCCGAGGTTGTCATAATCCATTTCATCTTCATCTTCTTCGTCATGCTCAACTTCTTCGCCATGCTCAACTTCATCGTTAGCTTCAGTACCCTCATGCTCTAAAACTTCTGAAAGTTTTGAAATATGCCATAGAAGTAATTAGAAGATGAAATGTGTGGAAAGTGAAATTAATAAGTCAGTAGTTACAGAATTCCTGCTACAGTAGTAAATTTTTCTTTCAACCTTTAACATCTTGTTTCTCCTTTTTATTAACTTTCGAGTTCTTTCCAGCTAAAGGCAGCCTCTTAGTCCTCTGAAAGCGTCTAGTGACAGCCTTCAATAGAGATTCTGCACCAGCGCCGGGATATACAGACAAAAACCTCTGCGCAACACGCAATCTCAAACAGTCGAGTACACGTGATGAAAACCATCCTGTTTGCAGCTGCCAAAACGCGCAACATTTTATAAATCATATGATGAATAGGTTAAGAGCCTCAGACATCTCCATATAACACAGAAAGTATACACAAAAACATTGCAAATTGTTCGGATAAATGTATATATCTAATCATGCAAATCAGAGAGTGAACAGAAAATTCAAGAACTAAAACGAAACAAACAAGCCCTGAAAAGATGGTGATGGAGCAACGTCAGTTTCTTCAACACGAGCATTTGGAGCAATTTCAAGGCTGAAAAATATATAAAGTTCGGCACAAAGTTTGGGTGCTAAAAATTCTCAAATTTTGGGGCATATAATATTTTAGTAAGTGGCCACTAGTAGATAATCACAATTAATTTAGAAACACCAATACTTAAAAGCGAGCAGAGTAGATACCTAAAAACTAACAACAACTCCCATTTCTTTTACTAGAAGTCTAGAACACGCAGAAAGAAAAAAACTGACAAATTTATCAAGACTAGTTTCACAATTTCCTTTCCTACAATATTTTCTGAAATGCACCTCAAGAAAATCGAATAAGAATATAAGTATCATACGCTGCAGGTTTCTTGACTTGTAGGTTTTTTTATTTCTTCTTGTATATAGTCATCTTCAAGTTCAATGAGTTGCAGTAAAATTTGGCTTTTACGAGGGAAAACTTTAAATGCACAAAGATCCATCCACCTGATCTTAACTCTGCAAAAGAAAGACAAATAAATCAGTTGTAAATGAAGAGGAGAAAGATGTACAAGTGTAGGCATTACATATATGAAGCATAAGAAAATTTATCTGCAATCTCATCACATCACTCTACTATTAGTAGTACAATGTCTAATGAAATATTTCTCTTTTAATATGAGTTGGAAGAGTATTATTCCTCTACTCAATTCATTAATAAATGGTAATCCTAATGACAGAAGTTCATCATATATACAAGTGAATTAACAAATATATGTGTGTGTGGTACATATCAGTGCATAATGACAAATATCTTTTAGGAATAGTTTTACTATTCTATTGAAAAATCAAATAATAAAATATTTAAATTTCTATGACGGATAAAATTTTCAGATTAAACCTTACCCATATATATCACTGTCATCACGGTAGCTTCGCAATGATGGTGGCACTCGGAAATCGATTCTTTGATATCTGTGGTGTAACTCAAATAAAAATTAAAATCATTGAGTTATTCCATAATGTGAATAATGTTTCTTGAAAAGCAAGATCCCAAAAAATTGATAACTCTGACATTTCAAAAATAAAAGAGAGAAACTAGACAAAATATTGCAATAACAGAGATTTTTTTAATTAGTTAAGGTGCCATTTACTTGGGGGAATTTGGACTATATGTTTTTAAATGACTTCATCATTCATCGGAGATTTGAAATGACCAAATACTCTTTAATATTGTGTCATTTCAAATACTCCATAAAACCAAACAATGGATTTTTATTATGAATTCGAGGTAATTCAAATGCGTTCATTTTAACTACACCCTCAAATCCAAATGAATCTAACAAAACATGTCCTAAGGTAATTATATTGCTTCTGTAGTTCTAATAGATCTAAAAAATTACTTCTTGCAAAAGGAGGCAGTATAATATTCTAGTGTCCACTTTTATTCACCATCTTCTATAAGCCTCAACAATTTCAGAAAAATGACTGCGTTATAGTCTGCAATTTCGGTCATACATAAACATCTAGCCCACCAGTCCCCATGCTCAAAACATTCCTGACTAGGCTTAAGCCATCATCGTCAACAAACATATATGCGACCAGAAAGTGAAATGCATATATAACTCACAAAATAAGAACTTCATTACTTAAACAAGATTAGAAAAATCAGAGTTTATCTCATATGAATCTTACATGCGTGATTCAGGATCCTTGCGTGGATCATAGCCTTTTCTGATCCACACTCTTCTGTATGGTCCATTGGAGAAGTAATATGCTGCTATAAATAGAAGCCTGAATATAGGAAATGGACTTGCATTAGATATTTTCATCACAATCTATGCTGACAATGTAAAAATTCACATGACAGTAACTATAACACACCTTTTGAGTGTTTTGCTCCCAACATTCAGACCACGGTCAAGCAAATGTTCAGAAAAAGAATTCTTAACCCATAGTGGACGCTCATCAAACAATTCACACACTATCGTTTGCCACTGCCATAGATCTGAGTCCTCAGGTATTAATTTTTTCCAATCTACTTTCTTAGGGATCTGTAAGAATGTTAAGGACAGCAGCACAAGCACTATAGAAAGAAGGAATTCTGATATTGAAAAATCCTTTCAATTTTCAAAAAAATCTACCAGTGCAAGTGATGATTTATCATTCATCGCCATCCTTACGCTCAATTGATGATAACTGACACTATCACACTCTCAATTTATCAAGACAAAACAAAAATTACACAAGAATGCAAAACAAGAGCTCCAACTTAGGGTAAAAATATTATCATGTCAAAGAACCACACATATCTATAAAATATATTTGGATAAGAAAGGTACTTATGTCTTGAGCATATAATGAAGGTTTGCATACTGTGCATAAGAACAACAAACAGGCTTCATATATCTTATGACATCTTCAATAATAATAAGATCATTGAAAATGATTTCTCACCTACATTTGCATTGAGGCTTTGATATATCACCTAAAACTAAAAATCAAGCATTTAATCCACAGGACATTGTAACAAATATCCTTTTATGACTTCAAATATCACAATGAGGCTACTAAAAACAAGGTCCAGAGCAATTTACATATGATATAATTGCAAATGTGCTCTAGGAGAAATAGCAGGAAATAATCATGCATGACTAAGATTTAGCCACATATACGAAGCAATCAGGATATCTTTGATGTTGAAGTCGATAGCAAGACATTGCTCTATCTCCATCTGCATAAAAAATTATTAAAAAAAAAAACTTCAAATATGAAGGAACGAGAACCAATTAATAAAAGCTATCTACAAATATATAGGTACATCCACTAGACCACCAAACAAATAGTTAAATATCAGAAATAAAACAAAATAAAATAAAAAATAGTTGAATATCAGAAAGAATAAATCAAGATGTTAGAATGCAAAAACCTCTTCCAGGTATGTTGTAAGATTCCAGCAGAAAAGTAGAAAACACGGGATTTAATTTAAGACCATAAAAAAATTTGACAGAAAAGGCATAAGAGAATTTAGCTAGATTTACTCTTTGAAGAGAGATATATAACCACTTGCAACATCATAGGATCTACAGAGAACTTAAAATCTTGAAATCATTTTCAACAAAAATCATGCCCAAAATTTGTCAGCAGGTTACTACACCTATGATATACTTTATAGCAGGTGGTAAAATTGATTAGGTGATTTATTAATGGTAATCCAAAATATCATATAAAAATGTGCAGCAGTTGGTTTCTATTTGAAATGGTAGAAAGTTTTAACTAAATGCAACTGTGGTGGATGCTAACATAACTCAGATATTTGCTTATTCGTATGAAAGAACTTACCTCACTGTTCTGTTGAACAGCTTCATCTTGTTTCTTTCTCAAACCAGGATCCCCTGATGGTTTTAAACTGCAGATACACAATCATTGTGATTGAATGACAGTCATTTTTTTCCATAATCTAGCAAAACATTCAAGTACTTGGCCACTAATGCTTCTTTCAAGACTTTAGATTCTATCTACAGCTGAAAAGCCACCTAAAACCATGGTAACGAAATGCATAATGTAAAGAAAATATTGACAAGGTATCGAACAAGGTGAATCAACACAAAATAGAACATAGATTCAATTAGCAGTTCATCTATCGTAACTATACAATCAAATCGATCTATGAGCTCCCTAGGGGTAATGGCTTCCTACATGCTAATTTCAAAAGAGCGCTGAGACAATACATTCAACTTGCTCAATTAAAATGAGCAAGCTTTAATATTTTTGCAAACATTATAAAGAAGTGAATGTTTTGCAATCTAGTCATAACAATACTACTGAAATATACATGTCAAGAGTGACTCTATTCCAACAATTTGTTCATATCTTACTGTATTGCATAAGAAATAGGTAGATATTTACCCAAAAAATTATCGAACAATAACTTACCGAAGCATTTTAAAAGGATTATTAACACTCAACAGGCTTCTGTTAAACTCCAGTTATTAAACTAATAGTATTTATATTGGACACATTTTAAATCTGATTATAAAAGGCTTACACTAGCCAAAATGATTACAAAGCTGAGAGCTTCGTGTTACAGCAAAAGATATTTCATGCTTTCAAAGCACTTGCCTAAGTAATGAAAACACAAAGAAGCAATGCACTTCAAACCTGAGTAAGAATGCACTCCAGGGCCACATTTATGCTATCTTAGTCTCCATAACCCTTCATAACATGAATAAGGTACACTCTTTCTAATAGGAACAAAAAGGTATACGGATAACAGAAATCGAAAGTGGAAAAGGTGAAATAGAAGACAACTTCAAAGTAGGCACAAAAGGTTTGAGGGATGCCAGTTTTTATGTTTAAAAAACTAACCTGCAAATTTCAAAATGTGGTTACAATATCTACCATATATATCCCTCAAGAGTGGGAAAGTCATTGTTTCTCGTTTCATGATAAGATAAAATGATTGTAAATCTTTTAGCATTAATATAAAATAGAAGTCAAGAAAAAGGAAATATACAAAACATTTGATCCATACTTTACTAACTTTCCATCTTAAAATTACATAAAGCTTCTATACTACATGAGATGGGAAGGCAAGCTTCCCTAGATATAAGAGGGAACTTTTATTTCTGTGATACATGAATGGTAACATGCAAAACTGAAATCATGGGCAGATAAATAAAGAATAGACAGAGATAAAGTAACTAACACAACTTTCTCTGGAATATCCTTCAATGAAAAGAGTGGCGGAAGCAAAATCATCAAATCCTCCTGTTCAACATCAATCAGACTACGGGACTCTGCAAAAAATACAAACAATTTAGTAAGGTGGGGAAAGAGAAACTCCAATTCATTTTAAAATCTCAAAAGAAATTAGGAAAAGCTGACCAAAATTTGAATCCACTTCAGCCCAATTTCGTTTCTTTCTCCTAGTTACATCAGCATGAACAGGAAGCACATGTTGATAATCCACCATCCCTATATTTCGCAATAACGACACTGTAAGATACATGCTGGTAGAGTAAAACTTTCACATGAATAGTGAAATGGGGAATGGAAGGGAAAATAAACACCATCAAAGTGATATGCCTCGGGTACCCTCGCAACAATATCTGCAGAAAGGTCCAATTGAACTTCATTTTCTATGTCTGCTTTGGCTTCTTCAGATGCTGTACTGGATTCGTGTTTAGGAGGGTTGGTGCATTTAGCAATTTCATCAGATTCAGGAATCAGACTATTCTGCTCAGTACAAAGTGAATCTGCTGATGCAGGTTCAGAAAGTTGATTAGGTTCCTCTACATTTCGAATTCCCTTAACTTTCTTGCTGGAAATTTTCAAGAGAAATTTATTGCAAGGACGGGATTCTCCAAACACGGGGTGAGAATATGGATCTTCAGGGCGAAAATGCAGCTCAAGCTTGTTTGACTTATCACTACAAACCTGAAGATAGAGTAATATAAATTATCATGTGATTGTGATCATATAAAAATACAATGGTTCTCAACATAGTCACTACCTTTACATTTGAAAAAATAGATAATCAAGCAAAAATAAACCTCTTTAGTCGACATTAAATGGGGAATAAATGACAGACAGAGAACCCCGGGAAGGAAAGTTCGACATGCATCAATTAGTCCAAATTTGAATTAAGTTATGCTATTATTTTCACACACAGTAGGAAGGAAAACAGAGCACTTGATTTCTATAAAATGCAGCTTATAACCAAATATAACACTAATATTATGTACTTTGCTTTCAGACAAAAGAACCATCATAGAACAAGAATATAAACCTTAGAAGCCTAAGATTTATCGAACATTGGATCATGACTTCCCACAGAAAATGTAAATCAATACCGAGTCACAACATCACATCCACCACCCATATTCACCTTACAAATTTCAAACCCAAAACAAGCAACTACCTTGAGAATGCCTTCCTGACCTCCAAGAGTCTCAACTGCACGTTCTATGGAAGAGGGATAACCAGGATAGTGAACTGCAAACATCCCGCCGCTACTAGGCAGAAAACCCGAAATCGAACCATCTTTAATAATTCCCATGCCTATTCGCCTTTATCTGGTTAATTGAAAAGCAAGTGAAAAATAAAATAAATGTTGAAGGAAGACGATCAAATCAAAGCTGAAGACAGACAGTAGAGGTACAATTTTTTATTTGACCACCAAATTTGTAAACTCATCAGCAATTTCATCTAAATCAAAGAAACGGGAAAAGGTACCTACCAACGAACTTGAATCAAAATCGGCGCAAGTAGTGTCAATATTTACTTAGTATTGCCTTTCCAAAACTGTTGTTCCTGTCAAAACAGATTGACAATTAGCATTCCTTCCTTCATGCAGGCACAGCACCAGTTAAAACAAATAAACCCTAGAAATTGGGGCTGACACACACTAGTAACGTTGAAGAATTTTACGCGGCATTCGTGAAGCATAAAGGCGGCGCGGCGGCCGTTCGGTTGGGTGGCGCAGAGTAGTGGCAATCGGCGGCGAGGACTCGACCGGGGCGGGAAGTCGCAGCGGTCGAAACATGCATTGTAATTAATTAACGATTATGTAAGGGGGTTTGTTTAGTTGTTTTTCAAATTGATTTGGGGTGGGGGTGATATATATTCTATTTGAAAATTGATATAATTAAGATTAGATATTTTAGGTTGCCAAAATTAATAGTCCCTCCGTCCCGTAAATATAGTATTAGGTGGGTTGGACAATAATTTAATAAATATTGATATTATATTGATAGTCACTGAAAAGTACTAATGTAAAAAAATAATGGTAAACAAAACTATTATATTGGGACGGAAAGAATAAATTATAATACTTTCTTAGTCAGCATAATTAATAGATTAAGAATTAATAGATTATAATACTCTCTTCGTCCGCAAAATTAATAAATTATAATACTCCCTTTGTCCAGGGATCATATTTAGCACTTAACATTAAAAATATTGTATAATTACAAAAATACTAACATAAGTATTTTTGTAATTTTTTGGTATTGTATTTTAAATATATATATTATGCATATCATAATATTTTTATATAATATAAATAAATAAAGTAATTTTTTTATTTATAATTTTACTTAAAATTAATTTTATAAAAATAAGAAATTTTAAATATAGATAAAAATATTTATTTATTGGAGATATATAAAAAAAAAAAAAAAAAATTGAATGAATCATGGTAAGAGGTTAAAAATTTGATTAATTTGATTTATATTAATCAAGTAAAATAAAATAGACAAAAGTTAAGAAAATGATAATTAAAATGGGGTTGAGGAAGTATATTATTTATAATGTTCTTTTTGTGCTAACTATTTTTATACAAATTATATTTACCCACATGAATTTAAAATGAAATATTTATTTCGTCCCGGTTAAATTTCTACATTAGTGTAAATAATATAATTTTGATAAAATATAATTAGTAAACAATTTTTTTTTTTAAAAAAAAAATCATTAGTAAAAATAATATTAAAATAACTAAATAATTTAATTAAACTATAAAATTATAAATTATGTATAATTAAAATGTATAATTATATTTCCAAAAGAAAAATAAATAAATTATGTACTCAAAATGAAAAAAGAAAAATTAACATTTTGTGTAGGACAAAGAAAGTAGATCGGATCACTATCAATGTAAACAATTTAATTATTAAAAAATAAAAAAAACCACGTCTCGGATATTTTGTCAGTTTTACTATAGATACAGAAATTTACGAGAAGTATAATTAGTAAATAATTAAAAATCTATTAGTAAAAATAATTATTATATAATAAAAATACTTATAGAATAAGATTAAGATAAGTGATTGGTATAATTAAAATTAAAAAAAAAATATAAATTAAATTTTTTAAAATAAAATTAAAGTGTATAATTCTTTTCCAAAAAAAGAAAAGTGACAAAATAAGTGAGATTGACGGAAATAAAAAATTGAACATGAGAAGTGGGACGAATGGAGTATAATACAAATACAACCTAAACAAATAATGTCATAGCCAAAACTATTTACATAGAATATACTCCCTTCGTCCCATATATTTTGAGTGTATTACTGTAGGTACAAAAATTTAGGTAAAATATAATTAGCAGGTAATTAAAAAGTGTATTAGTATAAATAATTATTATTAAGTAAAAATAACTAAAAATTAAAATTAAGATAAGTAAATTGTTTAATTAAGATTAAAAAAATTATAAAATATAAAACTTAAAATATGATTAAAGTAAATAATCATATTTCCGAAAAAAAAAAAATGACAAGTTATATGGAACAAACGAAAATAGAAAATAAGGATATGTAGGATGGAGAGAGTATATCTTTAGTAATCATAACCCAAAATACAACTATCATCAAGCAAATCAATAATATGTTTAATAATCATAAACCAAAATACTAGTATCATTATAAACAAATTAATTAACAAAGTTGCATTTCCACTACAATAGTAAACAATTAACATAGTAGAACAACCATAAATAAACCAACCAACTAGTGCATAACACAAATAATACAAACATTCTTTTACAAACAATACAAATAACATGAACAATAATGTAGCCGGGCCTAATTTGCAGCGTATTAAGTTCGACCGAAAATTTATTCAGTACACACTTTCAAATAGCGATTGCGGGTTTTCTCGCGTTATTATAATAATAATAATAAATGTAAACAAGGAGGTCAATTGAATAAAAGTTAAAGGTGTGTTTCTTTAAGCCTACTTTGGCCAAACCTACTGTGCAATTGCACGGTGGTTTGGGCGCCAAATAGGCTCATTGACTATAAGATGTAAGTCGTAGGGTGCAGAGTCTACGAACGTCAGTGGTTCTGTTATTTTTTATTTTTTTTTTTAAATTATAAAATGATGTGTATAGCTATGCAAAAATATGATAAATTAATTTTTTTAATTATTTTAATAAGTACTCCCTCCGTCTTAAACAAGGTGAGTGGAGACTAAGTATAATTAATTATTTTCTATTTTGGAAATATTGCAGGTTGTTTGGGACATACCGAAAAAGAAATATTGCAGGGTGTTTGGGACGGATGAAGTATAATTTAATAAAATATATACAATATATATGTCATTTGGTAGAAAATAAAATTTTTTATAATACAAATAAATGAAAATTTACATATATATATGTTGGGTATAATATAAATTTATAATCAAACCATACAATATAAATTTTATCAATTAAATGTGTATTACATTTATATTATTTTATTCATTATCGATCAAATCAACATACATCAAAACTCTCCAAATCCCAACCAAATCTAAACACAAAAGAAACAACAAAATTCAAACTCATCCTAAAATTCAAATAAAAATCAAATACAAACCCAAATTTCCTAAATCTCAAACAAACCCTAAGTAAACTTTTAGTAAATTATAAGGGTTGAGAGATCAAATTTTATGTCAATAACTCATACTAATCAATTTTGCCTCATCTTTCTGCCACCCCACTAGTATTAAAAAACTCTCAACTTCATTTTTACATAACTTTTTTTTCTTTTAACTATCATATTCTAATTTCTTAGTTTCAATAAATATATATATATATAATATTTATATGTATATCAAGATAAATGTTTAAAACTAAATTTAAATAAAAAAATATTCATATATGTATCATGAAATTTCATATAGTACAAAAATATATAAAAATAAAAGTAATTAGTCTTGTTTATTTGGGGTTTAAATTTTAAGCTGGGATTTAAATAGTAAAAATTTTGAATTTGAATAGTTGTATGATTGATATAAATAGGTGTTGATATGGACGAATGTAAAAATGATTTTTAGTATAATATAAAAAATAAAAACTAAATGTTTGATCTGATATTTTTTTAAAAAAAAAATTAGAATGAATAGTAAATTTAAAATCCAATCCCAAACAAATACACCTTAAATGAATAGTATATATTTAATAATAACAAAAAGAAGTGACTCCTAAATTGATATGCAAAGCAACCAAGGAACAAATTTGATTTTTTTTTTTAATTTTTTATTAAAAATAATATAAAAATTAAAAAAAATATTAATATATTATATATTTAAAAAAAATAAAATTATGTAAAGAAATAATATTATAATTTGTCTTTTGTCTAGTATTTTAATTTAAAATATTATTTATGATAAGTATTATGAAGCAATATATAAAAATTACTACTTGCGTCTAATGTTAATTTCAACAAAAATCTATAGATGTGTTTAAAATTTTGATTTTGAGTTTTGATTTTAAATAGTAAAATTTTAAATTAAAATAGTTGTTTGATGCTTATGTTCTATGTTTTTTATAAAATTAATTTTTTATAAAATATAATAAATAAAAAATAAATATTTACTTTGATATTTTTCAGAATAAAAAATTTAAAATAGTAAAATCAAAATTAAAATTGCACAAAGTAATACTAGTAAATGTGTTTCTCAGAAAGATTCTTGAGAATTTTAACTATCAAGGAAAAAAAACATTCAATTTAAAATATTAAATTAAATATTTTAAATTTATTTTTTGTCTTATTAAAATTTAATTTGTTTTTATATTTAAAATATTATATTAATATTTTATAATATCAGATAATTCTTCGCATGTTCTTCAAATTTATTTATACTTTTTTTTTTAGCTAAATTTACAAAATTACTATTGGCAAATAACATTTAATAATTGCTCTCAATTAACACTTATTTACGACATATACCACTAATTTTATTATATTCTTTTTCTTCGTTTATTTTAATTTTTAACTAAATTTTTAAAATACTCTCAACTATACTTTTATCAAATTTTCAATAAATTATTTATTTTTATCAATTTTTTTTATGACGTGGAAACCTGCAATCGCTACCCAAAATTTATCAATTTTTTAATAAAATATTCATTTTTATCGATCCAAATGTGCTCATTTTTTTTTGATAACGTGAGAACCCGCAGTGTGCATTAGATAAACCTACTGAATTTAATACCCGCACGACACACAAATCACATTAGATGAACAATATGCTACAGGTTTCTTGAACGAAGAGGGAGTGCTATAAAAGATACACAATCCAAACTTCCAAGTATAAATATATATTTCCTCTTACATATTTTATTTTGGAATTTCTAATTATAAAATTAATATTTTATTAAATATTTTATTTTTTTTATAAATAATTTTATACAAAAAAAACGTAAAGATAAAAATATTATTATATTATTTTTAATTATTCATTATAATTAAAATATTATTATTTTTTAAATACCTCTGCAAAAAGTAAAAAAAATTTTGTAAGTGGATGGAAAGAGGGAATATTATATTTGAAATTTTATATTTACTTTCTAAACTTAAAATATCCAGTCTCGAGGTGTGCTGAGCTGAGCCAGTCAAGTCCCATCACTTGGCGCAGATCCCTATAATACACAAACATGGCAGCCGCAAAGGCCATCCTCACGCCATTCGCCCAAATTCAAACCCTCCGGGAGCCGGAGGAGGAACATGAAGACGAAGACGAAGACGACGCTCCTCCGCGCGCTTTCCAATTTTGTCTTACTAATTTACTGCATCGCCAATCTCCACTTGATCGGCTGCCGCGCTACTTCGTCATTAATCGTACCCGATCAGCAGCTAGCGGACAGAGTTCCGGAGCTACCAGGCCAGAATTTCAATGTGAAGTTTGCGCATTATGCAGGTTATGTTACTGTTAATGAGGAGTCTGGAAGTGCTCTGTTTTATTGGTTCTTCGAGGCCGAGGAGGATCCTCATTCCAAGCCCCTTGTTCTCTGGCTCAATGGAGGTGATTCTTCTGTTTTAATACCTTGCAAACTTTGTTAAGAGAGCAAGTGTTCTCATGATTTGGAAATGAATCCAAAAGGATGGTTCATAATCATAATGACTTTTTACCTTTTCCCTAGAGTATATCCATTTGCTGAATCTCCGATACGCATCTCTCTCTCTCTCTCTCTCTCTCTCTCTCCCCCTCTCTCTCTCTCTCTATATATATATATGTATATGATGTATCAATTTGTTAGGTATACTTCGTCTGTAAGTGGTTCTAATTTGATGTAAACTTTGTGAGAGGGATGCAATGGAGGTGCTTGAGATGATTTAGAAATGAATACATAAACAATTGTTTCTGACTAATTTTCCCCTTTCAGTATAGTATATGTGTATATAAACCCTAGAATTAGCATCAACTCAAATGTTTTTGTGTGTCTATTAACTGAAGGCCTCTTTCTGAATTTGCTTCCTTTTGTTGGATGTTTGATGGTGAAATATTTACACTGCCCTCTCATTCGAGTTTCCAACTATTGCATGATTTCTTATAAAATGCTTGTAAAGTTCAGGGCCAGGGTGCTCATCAATTGCATATGGACTTGCTGAGGAAATTGGTCCCTTCCATGTCGAGAAAGATGGGAAAACCCTGTATTTGAATCCTTATTCTTGGAACAAAGGTATAATCACTACCCGAATCTTCTAACAAACTGCAGTGAATCAAATAGATCATTCTACCAATTATTCTATATATGTTCTGATTGTATGGTGTACTTCTAATTCTTGTGATTTCATCGTTATTGTATGAGTTGATGTATATCTACAAAGAATGAGTTAGCTACATGAGAATATCTTGGCATCGACAGGCTTGATCATCTTCAACTTCTATTGAATCAACAAATGCTGTTGTGTTCACGGGTTCCTATAAATTCTTGTGATTTCATCGTTATTGTTTTGAGCCAATGTATATCTACGAAGAATGAGTTAGCTACATGAGAATATCTTGGCATCGAGAGGCTTGATCATCTCAACTTCTATTGAATCAACAAATGTTGTTACGTTCACGGGTTCCTATAGCTGGTCTTTTATGATGCATTGTTAGATAGTCTTATATAGCAATCACTTGAGAATTCTTTTGCCGGATCCGTATTGTAAAAGTTGTTCCTTTGGCTTCTTTCCTTTTCTTCTTTTAGCACCTTGTTGATAATATATTTCTATACTGTGATTTGGACTTCTTTTTGCATCTTCCGCCATGTTTTTTTAATTTAGGTTTTAGTTATTTATTTTGGTAATTCAGAGTGCATCACTGCTCAAGGTTTTCCATTTTGCAGTGGCAAATGTACTGTTTGTGGACTCCCCTGTTGGAGTTGGGTTTTCATATTCAAACACTTCGTCCGACTTATTAAATAATGGTGACAAAAGGACTGGTATTGCCCCTTCATTTCTTCATTTTTGTTTTGTATATCTCTGCTTGTATAGCAGCTTTGATATCTTACTTTGTTTGTTTGCAGCTGCTGCAAATCTCGAGTTCTTGCTACGGTGGTTTGAGCGCTTTCCACAGTATAAAGGAAGGGACTTCTACATTACCGGAGAAAGCTATGCTGGTTTGTGATCATATGCTAAATTGCTAACTATAACTCTCTCCAAGCAATTTCTGACTTTTAACGCGGTGATCTAATCGAAATCAATTTCAGAATGCTATACAACCTTAAACTACAATATAAAACAATAATCTAATGCTTAAACAGTTCGTATCGTGTGTGTAGAGCTAATAGTTTCTCAAGTGTTTCGTCCTTACAGCATTATTACTGTTTATTGATGTATAGGACACTATGTTCCTCAACTAAGTCAAGCTATTGTGAGGCACAACAGAAAAAATGAAGAACTTATCAATCTCAAGGGTTTCATGGTACGGAATGTTGCTGAGTAAGATTTAGGTTCAAGAATTATATTTTATGTCGATGTATGATTAACTGTTGAGGGCAACTCTTCTACCAGGTCGGAAATGCTCTAACTGATGACCTTCATGACCACTTGGGACTTTTCCAATTTCTATGGACAACTGGAATGATCTCCGATCAGACCTTCAAGCTGCTGAACAGGGCGTGTGACTTCGAGTCATTCATAAAGCCATCAGAATTATGTGACAAAGTTCTTGACAATGCTTATGAAGAAGTCGGAGACATTGACATGTATAGTATTTTCACGCCCACCTGCACGGCTAAGTTCACGAGTAAACAAAACAATTCGTGGAGAAGAAAGAAGGTATGTGATCAAATTTTCATGGTTGTATTATTTGTCTGACCTGTTTTTTGTAATTTGAATTACTAATTGTTATGGTTTTTGATAATATAAGGTGGGCCGTCTTTATAGAGCATATGATCCCTGCACAGAGGCGCACTCGGTCGTCTACTT
Organism: Andrographis paniculata; assembly: GCF_009805555.1. Classification (NCBI taxonomy): domain Eukaryota; kingdom Viridiplantae; phylum Streptophyta; class Magnoliopsida; order Lamiales; family Acanthaceae; genus Andrographis; species Andrographis paniculata. The sequence continues at coordinate 1,702,137 of NW_026137605.1, forward strand.
CAATCTTCCAGAAGTTCAACATGCTCTTCATGTTCAGACCAATAACTCCTCATTGAAATGGGACACTTGCAGGTGCAATTTTATTCTTGAATCAAAAGCATTGTCACTATAGGATCAAGTGTCAAACTTGTTTCGATGTTTTGGATTTAGGACTGAAGCTAGTTCAAACCAATGACTTCTAATATGTCGAAAAAATCCACCTCGAGTGATTGCTAGTTCAAATTATGCTTTTAGCATTATATTCTTGTTTGATTGAGTATAGACAGATTTACATTCTCATTGCAGCGACACGGTGTCTGAAAATTGGAAGGATTCTCCTCTGTCCGTTTTGGATGTCTATCGTGAGCTACTAAAATCGGGGGAGCTCCGTATCTGGATCTTCAGGTTTTACATTATTCCTCTCTCGATCCCTTAAAATGAAATCACAGGACCTCATCGCCTAATAGCATCATCAACTTCAAAAGTCTTATTCCTTATTGACAGTACCTATTTTACTATATTCGCTCTGCATACGGCTTAGAAAAGAAAACAGGATATAAGAAATGATTCATTTTTCAAATTTCATTTCTCAAATAAAAATGTGAGGAAATATTGTTCTATATTTTTTATTGACAGCGGCGACACGGATGCCGTAATTCCAGTGACATCCACGCGCTACAGCGTGGATGCACTAAAGCTGCCAACAGTTAGCCCGTGGCGCGCATGGTACGATGAGGGCCAGGTAAGTCAGCTCATCACTTTTCAAATCCTATATAATAACCGGCATGGCTTAATTTACTCGTAGTACATGGAAACATCAAAACAGGTAGGAGGATGGACACAAGAATACCAAGGGCTAACATTGGTGACAGTAAGAGGAGCCGGCCATGAAGTTCCTCTACATAAACCAAAGCAAGCTTTAACTTTGATACAGTCTTTCCTGTCGGGAAAGTCGATGCCAGAGCTCAAACTAGTTAGCTATGTGTAGATTTTATCAAGAATGGTCTGTTCCTTAGATGGTTCAAAGACTACTATAAAGGTTTGTGAGCAGGTGAAAGACACCTTACTCTGTTTTTAACAAGGTATTAGGGATATGTGTTTTAGATTATAATGGTGGTTTTTAGAGATTTTCATCATAAGTTATGGTCAGAATTTGGATTTGGAACCTGGGAAAATAATGTTCTGACATTTCAGTGATTATGGTCTTTTTATGATCAGAAACAATTTTATGAACTCAAAGTAGTGAGCTTTCTATAACAGGGGGTTTACGATTTTTTTTTTTTACAATATTCAACATTTTATATGTAATTTTTTAGAAGGAAAAAAATATATTTGACTAATCAAAATAATTTGAGATAACAATAAAATATGTTAGACTTTATTATATTATTTTTTTAAAGTTTTCAAACTTTATACTGTATAAGATTTATATGAAAATATATTACTTTCTTTGCAAAATTTGCCTTTTTATTAAATTTAGTTATTATTAATTTTGATAAAATAAATTTTTAACATTTAATTATTAAATTTCCTTCGAGGTTTTATTTACTATAAAAACTACCCTTCCCATTCAAATTAGTCAACTTTAGAAACTATTTTTGCAAAGAAAGTGAATTAAATTTGAAAGTATTATTACATTAATTACTAATTAAATTTTCAAAAATATCTTTAATTACAATTTTTGCCAATCCAAATAGACTATCTTTACATAAGGAAGGAAAAGGAATAATTACTAAAATAAAATACAAAATTAGGTACAATAAGAACAAATCCTCATTTATTTCGGAAAAAAAAAAAAAACAAAATCTCAGCAATATCATTCTTTTTTTACCCACGCGCACTTACAATCTCAGCAATATCATTATCTACGAATGGCTACACAAAACAGGACAGACATTCCACTACTTAAAAAAAGAAGACCACGATCGAGTGTTTGAGACAGATATTGAAATTAATATGTTATATTGATAACTACAAAGTGGGTAAATTATATTCCTACTTTTTTATTTTTATTACACAATTGCAACTATTTTTTACTCTAATACACTCAACAATGACAAATAAATTTTTTATTCATACTTTTTACCAACTACTATCACTTATTTCTTAAATCTCGTACCCAATCTAATTAATACTATATTTATAAAACGGGGGAGTATAAGGTGATTTGTGTTTTTTTAATAAAATAAATAAATAATAATTTTTCTAAAAAAAATATAAAATAAAGAATTAATCTATTATTTGGATAACCTAACCCTTTATTTAGAATTAAAAATATTAATTTTGTTTCATGCATGCAACTTTACGTTTTTTGTATTTTTACTAAAATAGGGTGTTGTATAATTTACCTCTGAAAAGGTGCTAAAGAAGGGATATGCAGGTCGCTCTAACATTTACCCAAATGGGACAATCAGTAACAAGACAAAGTACATAGAATTCACACTATTATTCATTTTGTGCAAGACAAACATTCTTTAAGCAAAGATCATATTCATGTAGCAGCACCAAATCATACGAGCAAGGAAACAATCAAATCCTTAGCAACAACACAAACAAAGAAAATTAAACACTTAGAAGAAGAATTTGCACAATCTTTCACTTACCCGAAAAAAAATTGTCAGATCCAAAGGCAAGAAGAGAGACACTGTCATCCAACTCCATCGTAACCAGTTAAATCCAGAAGTAAATCATTGCCTGCAAAAAAAAAAAAATACATCCAAAAATATACAGTCATGAAGAAGCTATAAATCAAAAGAATAAAGAAGAAAAGGAAGAAGAGGAAGAGGAAGCCATTGTTATAAGCTAAAGAACCTCTTGAAGAGAGCTTAGTGAAGATGATGATGATGGACATTCTCTTGCAGGGGATTTTTTCTTTACTCTCCAACTCCTAACTTCATCTCGTAAACAATTTATTTCTTCCTTAATCTCATTCAACAACTTAACCTGCTCTTCTCTGTTGTTGTTATTCTCACTTGGCCCCTCGACTTCGATAATTTCCGATGTTCGGTTCGATAATTGTTGACGAGGAGCGGAAAAACAGCCGTCAGCGACGGAACCAATTTCGTGCCGGCGAAGCTTTTTCTTGCGCTGAGCCGACGATCGCAACGGTTTCTTCCTCGGAATTTCGAATGTCTCTTTAGGACAATGTACTTCGACAGCTTCAGGGTGGATGACATCTCTGATGCCGAGCTTGTGTTCGTTTCTCTCGACTACTCGAGGAACTTCAAACACGTCGTGGATGCTCGGAGAGCTCGGGTGATCGCCTGCCGCAACATTAGGCTTCTCTGTTTCGTTCACAGTTGACAGAGGATTCGAGTCGAATGGAGACGGAGATCTTGTTCGATTCCCGACGTTGTTGGATTGAGAAGAAGCCGACGAAAGAGACCTCGTCTCGCTCCATGAATTCGCCCCTGCTATCTCCCTCACCCGTTCGCCTAATCTCCTGATCTGCTCCATGTATGAGTTGATGTCAACAGCCGACGAATTGGTAACCTTGCTGTCCATGTCTGACGTTTCTTCCTGCACCGTTGGCTCCTCCACTGACCTAAGAACAAAATCAGCATCTGCATCTTTGTCAGAACTAACCTTCATATGCTTAAGAGCAACTGTGGCTGAATTCCTTCTTCCAAGGCTCTGATGACTGATTTCTTCAACCAAATTTTCGCATCTTTGCAGAGGAACTTCAGAAGCTTTTATCTCGTCGAGACAGCCAATGCTCAATAGTTTGCAACGATACGCTTGGACTTGGTGATCTAGAGCAGCGACTTCCATTTCTTTCGAATATATTATGTCTTCGATTATGGCTAAGGATTCCTCAGCGTGCCATATTTTCTCCTCTGATAACCTCTTGTATTGCTCGGCCTCCAGTTTTATGGCAGCCTTTTCGCCTTGTAGGCGGAGAATTAACGACAGAGCTTCGCTAGCAGCTGTGGCCGATGATTCTCTTTCTGCGTCCAATTCATTGTATAGCTTCTGAAGAAGCTGCTGCTGAGCACAGAGCGTCTCCTTCAGAGCAGAGATATCGGATTCTGACATCACCATATTATCTTCAGCCATTGCATATTCGGTTTCGAAACATCGAGGTATTGCACTGGATTTGTATCTGATGATAATTCAAAGTGAATATAGATAAAATTATGTACGCAATCACGCGCATAATCTAAATTTCCAGATGGTGAAAGTGAACAGGCGGAAAGTAAGGATTTGAATATTCAAAAAAATTTCAGCAACTAAATTTTACTCGATTTCATTCACCAGCAGTAATAACCAAATTCAATAACAGATGAAGGATTTGAATCCAATTTTCGATATGAATGATGAACCACTCATTAACTAAAACCTAATTTTAGGCAAAAACCAATTCGATCTCAAAACAGGGAGAAATAACTACCATAAATCCAAAATTCGATCACTCTGCATCAAAACTATTAAAAATAACAACAAAAAGGCTTACGAAATTGGAAGCGCAGCAGAGATGCGAATCAGTCCAAACTGATCGCTTTTCAACCGAATAAAACAAAAAAGGCAAAAAACAGAAAGAGTATTCCTCCTCAAAGCTGCTGCGGCGGTTGTTGAGTGAAAGCTTGGGTACCGATCATGAATAAGATGAGAACACCACAATCAGGAAAGCGTGAAGATGGTGGGAGACTCCGATATGATTGATTGGAGAGCTGTAAAGGAGGAGGAAATGGAGCTCCAAATCCTTCTAACGGTTCCTTAAATTGTCCTTTTCAGTTTTCAGCAGCAAACCTTCGCTCGGAATTCTCAGTTGATTTTGCTTTTAAAATTTGTAAGGTTCAGAAGGACAAAGACGACTGCCATTATTACTAATTATAATATATATTATTTCAATTTTTTTGTTTTATTTAATCAAGAGGGAAAATATACAAAAAAGTTGGTTAACTCAAAATTTTATAAAAAACACATATATCCATTTTACTTTTATTTCCTGCCTTATTTTTATATTGATTTGTTCCCCAGAAATTTTTGTTAATACAATTATGATGAATATTAATAAAAGAAATACTCCACTTGTCTCAGTTTTAGATTTTGGTATTAAATTAAAAAATGATAATATTTTATTAATTACCAGCGTAAGAATTTTTGAATAAAATAATTGTAATTTATGTAAAAATTAAGGATATTTTGGTACTAGTGTATTATTTTTTTTTGGATCGAAATATTAGTATATAATTATTTTAACTAAAAAATAAAAAAGAAATATCAAGTGAAACAGACAAAAATAATAAAAATGATAATTTTAATTGAAACGGATGGAATATATCATATATATATATATATATATAAATCCACATAATATAAATAATAATGACTATTAAAGTATTGATTTTGTTGATTTAATTAAATTAGCACAATAATTTAAAGCAATTAATATTTTATTACATATGATGTGTTATATATATAAAAAAATGTTATGTGGGTTATATATTGTACTATTATGCAGTATAATTTGTTTATTGTGCTCAAATCACACTGTATTGTGCTATATGAAATTATATAATGTGCTTTCAAAATATATACTACATATGTATTAACATTTGTTGTCTGAGTGATATATTATGTTGTGCTATATAATTTAGTTATTGTGCCGAGAAATACAATATATTATGCTACATAAAATTATATAATGTGCTATCAAAATGTGTGTTATACTATCTCTGTCCCACCTACCATGCCGTTTATGTTCGTCCCACATCTCATGTTATTTATTTTATTTTTTTTTAAGAATAATTACACATCTTAATCTAAGTTTAAAATTTCTTATTTAAGTTTTTATAAAAAAATTAAACTAATTAGTTATTTTAATTTTAATTTAAAATTATATATTATAGAATAATTATTTTTACTAATACATTTTTAATTATCTACTAATTATACTTATCTTAAATTCTTGTATCTACAGTAACTCGAACATGCAATGTGGGCGGAGGAAGTATATTATTAACATGTTATGTTGGATATTTGTTATTTTCTTTATAAATAATACTTGATCCGTCCAAATTAAAAGTCTATGTTACTATAAATACAAGAATTTAAGTAAAATATAATTAAGAAGTGTATTAATAAAAATAATTATTATATAATAAAATTAATTATAAATTAAAATTAAGATAACTGTTTAATTAAAATTATAAAATTATAAATTATAAAATTTAAAATATAATTAAAATATATAATCATATTTTTAAAAAAAACAAATTATATAGAGCAGATGAAAAAATAATAGAGAAAATATATTCTATTTCTTACCCCAAAAAAATAATTATTTAATCTAAAATATTATTTCTTATATTATTAACATTGAAAAACTTTACAAACTTGACACAAAACACATCCCTTATTGATTAATTCTCTTTATTCGAAAAAAATACTATGCCTATATTTTATTAAAAATTTTTGTTCATGTTTCTAAAATTTTCTTAATAACAATATATGGTTTTCTATAAAATGTTTCAAAATTAATAAAATAATATATTTTTATTGAAAATTGTAGTAAATAAATAATGAGTATTTATGTTTGAAATTATAATCAAATACTTATAAAATTATATATATCAGATCATCCTTTTACGGACATTATTATTATTATTATTATTATCATTTAATATGAGTTAATCAATAATAAAAAAAATGTCATATCAGCGACCATGTTTGAGTTAACATATACTCTATCCGTTTCATATTTATATAGTCAATTTATTTTTTATACGGAGTTTTAGAAATATTAGTACTTTTATATTGGAATAAAATAGAAATAAAGGTAAAAAGATTAAATTAACCTTAGTATTGTATGATATAAAGTTAATGATATTTGTATAATATATTGTAAATTGGAATGGTATTTATAATGTTAGGTAGATAGTAAAATTACTTTAAAAAATGAAATGAATATTTTGATATGGGACAGACCAAAATAAAAAAATAGATAAATTATTTAGGGACGGAAGGAGTATAAATTTTGTATTTTATTTTGTTGATTTTGAAAAGAAACATTTATGATAAGTAAATTGTAATGTTAACTATGAAGAATAATTATTAAATATTATACTCCCTCCGTCCCAGATACCGTGTCTCCTATACTGTAGACACGGTATTTTAGGATGGGTGTAATTAATAGATAATTAAGAATGTATTAGTGAAAATAATTATTATATAATATAAATAATTATAAATTAAGATTAAGATAACTAATTAGTTTAATTAAAATTAAAAAAATTTAAAATTTAAAATGAGATTAAAGTGTGTAATCATTTTCCAAAAAATGAAAGTGATATGGTATGTGGGACGGACAGAAACGACAACTTGGACATGGTATCTGAGACGGAGGGAGTATAATATTTATCATAAAAGGATTTAAAAAATAAATAGTTAAAAGAAAAAAGACAAAATCATAGGAGTTAAGAAAAAAAACATGTTAGGTAAAAAAATGGTCCAAATGTACTTGTAATAATTTCCAATTCAATAAATCGCATTAATTAAATATCGATGAGATTTAATTACAAAATTAATTATGCGATATATGAAAACATTAGAAGCGTGTGGCTATACATGCACCATAATAATATTAAGAGTTAAAGATATAAAAATTGCGATTTTTATGTTTTTATTTTTCTCAATAAATACAATTTTATTTATATATTTTTAATAAAAATGTATTTTTTTATTCATATATAATATTTAAATAAAAGGATAAATTATATAACTATCCCTTTGTATTTTAGTTAAGATGCACAAAACATCTTATATTTTATTTATTCTTTGAAATCCCATTGTGTTAATGTAGAATTTGCATGAAATATCATTTTTGTCCAAAACTGATATTTTGTTCTAAATAGAAACCTAAATTACTAAATTACGCAAGTTTTATATATATATATATAAAAAACCGTATTTTATTTGAATAAAGAAATAAATTATTGATTAATCATTTACTTTTATAGTTATTGTAAAAATAAGATAACACTTTATCTCCAAAAATTATAAATTGAATTATTAATCAATTATTTATTTATTTATTTTATTCAAAAAAAAAATTTCAGATGTTTTACATTTTTTATTTGTATAAAAATTTTGTAATTTATGTCTTTGTTTAGAATCAAAATCAGTTTTGGATAAGAAGAGTGTTTTGTGCAAATTTTACGGATTTCACGCAATAAATAAAATACAAAGTATTTTGTGTAATTTTATTGAAAGACAAGGGGCAATTATAAAATTTATTCAAAAAAAAAAAATTATTTCATCCAAAGAACTTTACAATCTCAAATATATATATATAAATTCGTGTTGTTTTCAATAAACATATACTTAATTGCTCCGTTAAATTTATTTTTATTCTATTGTTTAGTCTGTTTTTTAAATTTATTTCATTGTTAATTTTAACAAAATTAATATTTAATTATTATTTTTCGTTCAACATTTGTTTACAATAAATATTACTATTTTGATTACATTTTCTCTCTTTATTTTTTTTTTAAATTTTTAATTAAATTTTCAAAAATACTTCAAAATATATTTTTATTTTTAATTTTTAATAAAATATTTGATTTTTTTTAATTCTCATATCAAATTCAAATACTCTAATTTTATAGGACGAATTAAATATTATTTTTTCTCACAAAATATTGTTTAAATTAAAACACATAAAAACAAAAATTCAAACTCAACTTCAAACTAAACAAATCCATAGAATAATATTACAAAAACATAGAGTTTGTTTGTTTGTGTAGTATTTTAGTTTGAGGTAATTTGTTTATGTAAAATATGTAAAATTGTGTCGATAATATAAAAATATAATATTTTATATTAACTATTAATTTTGTTCTCATAGTTAGGGATATTAAAAGTTGGTATAATTGTAAAATGTTAATAAATACTTAAATACATCTCAAACTTATAGATATTGGGTATTATTTGTTAAAATAAGATAAAATAAAATTATAAATACATAAAATTGTTTAGTATAAAAAAAAATTTGATGCCTACAAATAATGAAAAAAATATAATACTCCCTCCGTCCCAGATACCATGTCCACGTTGTCGTTTCTGTCCGTCCCACATACCATGTCACTTTCCTTTTTTGGAAAATGATTACACACTTTAATCTCATTTTAAATTTTTAAAATTTTAATTAAACTAATTAGTTATTTTAATCTTAATTTATAATTATTTATATTATAGGATAATTATTTTCACTAATACATTCTTAATTATCTACTAATTACACCATCTTAAAATACCGTGTCTACAGTGTAGCAGACACGGTATCTGGGACGGAGAGAGTATTAATATCATTTATTTTATATTATATCTTTTGCTAATGATGTATGAGCATATGTGTGTATTTTTTATTTTTTATTTTGGTATAGTAAAGATAAATAATATTTTTCGAGGGATATTTTAGTCACATTATTAATATAAATGAGAATATAGAAACTAATGAATATGAAATTATTTGAAAGAAAAATATGATTGAAAAATTATAAAAAAAAATTGACTTTGATGAATGAAATTTTTGTATAAAATTTCCCATTATTTAATCGTTTTATATCTACTCTTTAGGTAATTGTTTTTAAATTATTTTAGAAAGATATAATATTCCATCGTGCATTGATCAACTGTTCCAATCAAGTCAGTATGATGCTCATTTAACTTAATTAGCATATGCTATAGGATGATTCATATATATTTATATACTTCATCCGTTCTAGAATTATAGTCTTAATTAGGTTGGACACGAAATTTAAGGAATATTGATATTATATTGATAGTGGGTAAAAAGTATATGTAAAAGACATTTTTGCCCTTGTGAGTGTATTAGTGTAAAAAACAGTGGCAATTGTGTAATAAAAATGAAAAAGTATGGGTAGTTTTATGGTGATATTGTTATTTATGAAAATAAGATTATTGTTTTAGGACGGACAAAAATAATAAACATTATCTTACAATACAATATATATTGAAATATGTATAAACATATATTGATCACCTCTATACCATATGTTGATTCGGTCAAATCAATATTATTACGACTCTGCCCAATAAGCACAGAATATGCAGCCTACTCCCTCCGCTCTTTGTTCTTTATTCACAAAATTTGTGCACTTAATTTTACACATTTTTTAATTTATATTTTCTAATATTCTACTTATGTAAATGCCACCAATATTTATACTCTTAATTTATTTAAAAACAAAATCCACCTCATTGACTCTTTAATACTCCCGTCCTTTAAAAATCTATCTATTTTTTTATTTTGGTGTCTCGTAACAAAGTATCAATTTCTTTTGTAGTAATTGTATTATCTATCTAACATTACAAATACCCTTCAAATTTACAATATATTACACAAACCTTATTACCTTTCTATCATACAATACTAATATGGTTAATTTAATTTTTTTTACCTTATTTCTCCTTTATTCTAATATAATACTAATATTTCTAAAACTCTGTGTAAAAAGCAAATGGATATATATAGACATAAGACAGAAGAAATATAATTTTCAAAATATTTTTACTTTATATTATAACAAATCAATATAATATTAAATTCGTTAAATTTCGTGTTAAATAAATTATTTATTTTTATTTATTTATTTATTTATTTTTCATATCACAATAAACTATAAAAAAAAAAACACAAACTCGCATAGATAATCAATCTCTAAAACTCAATGGATTAATTTGTTAATTATAATGATTCATGCGGTTTATATACCAATCACATTGATATGTTACGATTCGGTGGGTCTAATTATATATATATTATTTCAAATTATAATTAATATTTTAGTTTTTTTATACTATAAAGTATTCGGAAACAAAGGGTGTCTTCGTTTTGGGGGTTTGGATTTTGAGTTGAGATTTGAATAGTAAAAATTTTGAATTTAAATAGTTGTATGATGTGATATAAATAGGTGTTGATGTGATGATTTGAATTTAAATTGATTTTTAGTATAATATAAAAAATGAAAAATAAGTGTTTGATTTCATATTTTTTGGGGAAAAAATAGGATAAATAGTGGAAATTAAATTCAATCCCCCAAACAAACACAACCTTAATAAAAAATAATAACAATAAATAAATAAATTTGTTTGTCTTTGAGGGTACTTTTATGTTCAACAAAATAGTTTTTTTTTTTTTTTTTTTTTTTTTTTACAATTCTAAAATTATATAAATATAAATTTGAATGATAAAGGGAATAATTCAATTATTGCATATGAAGTATTATTTGCTTATAAAGACTATTTTAGTATTGTTATATTTAAATTCATGTGAAAAAATTAAATAGATACATATGATTTAAATTGATGAAGTATTTATACAGTACTCTCTCCGTTCAAATAATAAGTACATATTTATTTTTGACGCAAAGTTTAAAAAATAATAGTATTTTAATTATAATGAGTATGTAAAAGTAATGTAATGATATTTTTGCCTTTACTTTTTGGTATAAAAGTAATAATGTGATGTAAAATAAGAGTATTTTTGGAAAAAAATAGGATATTTAATGAAACGAGTACTTTGTAATTGGACGTCCCGAAATAAAAATATGTATACTTTGCACAAATACCTCATATTTTCCACAAATACTCATTCTTTACCTCACATCATTACTTTTACTCCAAAAAATAAAGGTAAAAATATCATTATACTACTTTTAACTACTCACTATAATTAAAATATTATTATTTCTTAAACACCCGCGCTACAAGTAATTGTATACTTTATGCATGGACGGAGGGAGTATTATATTATTACTAAATAATTAAAAAATATATTAATAAAAATAATTACGATATAATAAAAATAATTATATATTAAAATTAAAATAATTAAATACTTAAATTAAAATTAAAAAAAATTAAATTATAGATTTTAAAATATAATTAAAATATATAATTATATATATTTTTAACAAATATAAATTATATGAGACAATTAAAATAAAAAAAAAATGAACAAATTATATTGATAAAAAATTGTCCATCCTGATAAAACACGAGTGGGTTGAATTGGTCCATCTGTTCTTACAAACGCAACACAGAATGACACGCTACCAAATCTGATTGGTCGGACGGGTTTGGGCCCCACACGCCTTGTAGCCGTTAGCCAGTCGGCGCAATAACGGCAGCCGGTAATTTATATTTAAATATTTATGTTAAAAAATAAAAATAAATAAATTAAATAAAGGTAGGCACGCACTCGCACCCTTTTATTTAGTTGTGTTTTTATACTCCTCGGTATCAAATAATTTGTCTATTTTTTATTTTTGTACGTTGCACATAATTTATTTTTATTTTTTTAAATATAGTTATATATTTTAATTTTATTTTAAATTTTAATATTTTTTTATTTTAATTAAATTATTTAGTTATTTTAATTTTATTTTTAATTTACAATTATTTTTACTATATCATAATTAATTTTATTAATACATTTTTTTATTATTTACCAATTATACTTTACCTAAATTTTTTCTTATATATAACAGAGTAAATTATATAACACCCCTTGTATTTTAGTTAAATGCACAAGATATCCTATATTTTATTTATTACATGAAACTTCTTATGTTTAATATAAAGTTTGCACGAAACATCCTCATTGTCTAAAAACTGAAGATTTGTTTTAAATAACGACTTAAATTACGTAAGTTTTATACAAATAAAAACCATAAAATATCTTAAATAATTTTTTTTGAATAAAATAATAAATAAATAATTGATCAATCATTTATTTTTATAGTATTTGTAAAAATTATACAATAATTTGTCTCCAAAAAATTATAAAATGAATGATTAATCAATTATTTATTTATTTATTTTATTCGAAAAATTTATTAAAGATATTTTATATTTTTTATTTGTATAAAACTTACGTAATTTAGGTCTTTATTTAAAATCAAACATCAGTTTTAAACAAGAAGAGTGTTTCATGCAAATTTTATATTAACATATGGAAATTTCACGCAATAAATAAAACACAAGGTGTTTTATGCATTTTTATTAAAATACAAGAGGTGTTATATAATTTTATCCTGTATAAATATTATCTGAGACGGAGGGAGTATTAGTTTTGAGGTTTTATAAGGGGCCACGTTTAATAATGCCATTGGTTCACTTTGCTACATTAATGTACAATTTTTTCAATAGAGAGATCATTAATTGACAAAAGATGTCAGGTCAGGTGTGGTGTAAAATAAATAAATAATTAATTAAGGGTAAAAAAAAAAAAAAAAAAAAAATACTTTTTTTTAAAAAAAAAAAAAACAATTTTTTGACTTAATGTATATATATATTTTATGTATTTGTTGCTTTCTTTCACTTTCATTGACGCAGCCATTGTTAAGTATCGATTTCACTTATAGAAATTTCTATGCCTTCGAGAATAGACATAAATTGTGTTTTATTTTTATAGTTTGATTTTATTTAAATAATAATTTTGATATGAATTTTATTATATACTCTCTCTGTTCCACAAATATTATTCATATTTTTTTTATTTTTGTTCATCTCACATAATTTATTATTTTTTTAAAAAAATATAATAATATATTTTAATAGCATTTTAAGTTTCATAATTTATAATTTTTAAATTTTAATTAAATTATTTAATTATCTTAATTTTAATTTATAATTATTTTTATTAATATAATTATTAATTATTTTCGCAAATGTAAATGTAATGATGATGCATGCATTTGATTATAGTGATAGAGTTATATTATATTATTATTATTAGTAGTAGTAGTAATTTGTAACTTGTGTTTAAATAAGTTTGGAAGTTTTTGTAGAGTTTGTTTGAATGATTTTCATTATTCATTAGAAAAAATAAATTAATTTTTTTTTAAATTTTTTTATATTATACTAAAAATTAATTTTACACTGTAAAATGTCACACATTAATACTTATTTATATAACATATATCATTATTTCAATTCAAATTTTTTATTATTAATTAAATCTCAATTCAAAATAAACCCCCCAAACAAACTTTTGGTTCAAGGATTCGATGGGATTCCATGAGATTTGGATTTTAAAATCCTATGAAATCCATGTTTGGTTAAGAAAAAGAAGAAGAAGGTGGAATTTAAAATGATAGGGATTTGAAAATGGTGTCTAAAATCCTACAAATAAGGGATTTTTTTGTAATGGGGATACCCCTGTTACTTTTAAATCTTATTCTTAAAATTTTAATTTTTACATTTATATCCTCTTTTAAAAAAAATAATAGTATTATATTTATATAAAAAATTAAATAATTTTGACATTAATTATTATTTGAATTAATTAAATTTATATTATTTTTTATTGTACAATATTTTTTAAATAAATTAATAAATTCATTGTTTAAATTATTATTTATTATAAATTTTATTTGAATTATAAAATTATAGGGACGACCATAAGGCGGGTTCAGTCGGAACTGATATTCATCCCAAATATATATTGTTAAATCCGAGATTCAAATTGGATCCGATTATACTCGATCCGACCGAGACTATATCCGGTAAGACTTGATGAATCCGAAATTTTTTTTTTTTTACAATTCTTAAATTTTAATTTAAAATTACATATGTACGGGATCCAATGTATATTAAAATTTATGTATTTTATTAAAAAAATATTATAATAAAATAATGAATACGTTAAACTAAAAAAATATTTTTTATATAATTATATTATTCGAAATTATTTTTTGATATGTATGGTTGATATATTATTATATTACCTTGATCATGATCCGGATTCAGGCCTAATACTCAAATAATTGGACTCAACTTCAAATAAATAGGTCGGGCTCGGTCGGATTTCGAGTTTACGCGAATCTATTGTCATCCTATAAAATTATTGATATATTTTCAATTTATATTAATAATAAATTAGAGGTTTAATTTGTCAAAATGAATAAAATTCATAAGAGGACAATTATGTCATTTAGAATATAAAAAATCAAAATCCACGAAATATAAATCCCACCACATTTTACCAACCAAACATAATATGAGATTCCAAATCCTAAATATAATAAATCATATCACATATAAATCCTACTGTAAAATTCCAATCCCACAAAAAAAAATCCATGAACCAAATAGCGCCTAAAGGTATTCAGGATGATTTTTGTAAAAAAATAAATTTATTTGATATAATTCTATATATATATATTTTTTAAAAAATAATGTTTATTAATAGTATTAAAATTTTCTAAATTATACTCCCTCTGTCCAAAACACACTGCAACATTTTCTTTTTGGTATGTCCCAAACTCCCTACGATATTTCCAAAATATGAAATAATTAATTATACTTAATCTCTACCCCACACTTTAGCCCCTCACGTAATCCAAATAAAAAAAATAAAATATATATTTTTATCTCCATCACATCACCTAATTTTTAAATTATCTTACTTAAAATACTACCCACCTAAAAACTCGTGTCAAAAGCAAATATTGCACCTTGTTTGGAACGGAGGGAGTACATTGTAATAAATTTTTGTCATTTTATATTTGTATAATATCGTTTTGAACACTATAATATTTATCTATTATTGAACCATGTTAGTAATTTATTTCTAGCCGATATCCTGCACTATGTATGAGTTTATTGAAATATAGCATGTGTTCGTTCATTACTTTTCTATATGAGATGTGAAATTTTTATATTGGTAATATAAAAAATAATATTGTGTTTAATTATTAATTTTTTTGAAAAATAAGGGTTTGTTTGTTTAGGTGAAATTGTTCGGTTATATAAGATATAAAAAAATTGTATAAATAATACTCTCTCCGCCATTTATAAGAGTTACACTTACTTTTGGCGCGGTGTTTAAGAAATAATAGTATTTTAATTATAGTGAATAGTTAAAAGTAGTGTAATGACATTTTTGCATTTACTTTTTTGTGTAAAAGTAATGATGTGATGTAAAGTAAGGGTATTTGTGAAAAAAAATAGAGTATTTAATGAAATGTAAACTTTGTAATTGGACTTTCCAAAATAGAAACATATAAACTTTGTAAGCGGACGGAGGGAGTATAAAAATAAAAGTGTACATAATATTAATTTTCTGGGGGAAAATGTGTTTTTTGAGAAATCGTAAATCTCATTAAAAAAACACACCCTAAACTATATATATTACTCCCTCCGTCCCACATACTATGTTCACATTGCCGTTTCTGTCCTTCTCACATTCCATTCCATGTCACTTTCCTTTTTTGGAAAATAATTACATATTTTAATCTAATTTTAAACTTTTTAATTTATTTTTTTAAATTTTAATTAAGCTAATTAGTTATATTAATATTAATTTATAATCATTTATATTATAGGATAATTATTTTCATTAATACATTCTTAATTATCTACTAATTACATCCTTTCTAAAATAGTGTGTCTACAGTGTAGCAGACACGGTATATGAGACGGAAGGAGTACTTATATTAAGTGGATGTCTCTATTTAGTTTTTTTTTGTTTTTTTATACTCCCTCCGTCCACAAAAAAAGTATACAATTACTTTTGGCGCGGTGTTTAAGAAATAATAGTATTTTAATTATAGTGGGTAGTTAAAAGGAGTGTAATGACATTTTTGCCTTTGCTTTTTGGTGTAAAAGTAATGATGTGATGTAAAATAGGGGTATTTGTGAAAAAAAGTAAGGTATTTAATGAAATGTTTACTTTGTAATTGGACGTCCCAAAATAGAAACATGTATACTTTGTAGCTGGACGGAGGGAGTATTATTATTATTATTATTATTTTTTATAATATTGATCAACATTTGAGTCTCGGATAATTTGTTGAGTGGACAAATCCTATAAAAATTATATAATTATATTTATATTGGGTTTGTTCACTCTGTATTTTTGGATAATTCTATTTTTTTTTTCTTTTAAGTTAGTTATGAAAAATTATGTTAATAACATAAAAATACAATATTTTTATATTGAATTGTTAATTTTTTAAAATAAATAATTAAGAAATATATTAGTAAAAATAATTATAAATTAATATTAAAATAATTAAGAAGTGTATTAATAATAATAATATAACTCTATCACTATAATCAAATGCATGCATCATCATTACATTTACATTAGTGTTTCTCACTTTATCCAAGCGGTCCTTTATTATAGAACTCCTTTACAATATTTTTTTACTTTCTTTAAATTAAAAGTCATGTTTACTTTTAAATAATTTATTCCAATATATTACCTTTATCAAAATTTTATACACAACTTGAGTTTATTTGAAATTGTGATGTTGAAAAAAAAAAAAAAAAAAACATTAAATCATATATAAACAATTTTAACCTTGCATAAAATTTCTGTTAAATCAAATAATTCAGCACCAAATTTATAGGTTGCTTTATTTATTTATTTATTTCAAACACATTTCAACACTAATAATTGCTTAATGTATTCAAACTTAAAAAAATTCATTAAATCATACTTCAACAATTTTAACCTTGCATAAAAATTATGTTAGATAAAATAATTTAGCACGAAAAATAGGGTTGATTTTGTTTTTAAACACACAACACTATTCACTATAACAATATAATACTCTCTCTCTGTAACAATATAATACTCTTTCTCTGTCCCACGGCTGACCCATTTTCCCTGTTTTATTCTCACAAGAAATACACTTTCTATTAAATTTACCAATTTTAAAACAGATATAAATCAATTTAATTAAATTTATAACTTCTTATCTCACTCACACAAAAACTTTATTTCTATCTCACTAGTAATTAATATTTTTATTTATCTTTAAAACTCTTTTTTTTTTATGAAACTAATTTATAATATGATAAATAAATAAATAAATACTTTTATTTACTTTTATTATATAAAATTTCATTATTTACAAAATGATATTTATATGGTATATATTTAAAAATAATTAATCTATACTACCTAAATTTTCGTGTTCAAACAAAAAGCTTCATCTTTGTGTGAACATAGGGAGTATTTCATCTAATTAAATATCACATCAAAATACAATTAAATCAAAATTCAAATCAAACACCAAATTTTTAAATCAAAACCAAACACACCCTTATAAGAGGGAGAAATTAAGAATCGATTAAACAAACTCTGCTTCCTTATAAAGGAAACATTATTTCATTTTTACCAAAACATCAAGAGTGTTCTTGTTGTGAAAAAAATAAATAAATAAATAAATTAAAACCAAAAATTAATATATTACAAATATTCATTATTTTATATTACATACACAATTATTTATCTGCATCTAACATAAGAAATATATATATATTCTTTAAAATCATTTTACAAAACAACCACACTACAAACATACTACAAATATAAAGTATAAGCCACCATTCAATCAAAAATAAATGAAAAATCACTAACTAAACACACTTTCAACTAAATCAAACAATAAATTTAAATATTTTATATAAAAAAATAAGTATCGAATATCATTTTTAATTTAAAAATAAATAAATTTAAAAAAAAACAATCATATCCAACCCCAAAATTATACATTCAAAAACACCACATCCAACAACTATTTCACCTTAAAAACACATAAAGCATGAAAATCCAAGTCGATCAATCAATCGAAGCACATCTAATGTGTCATATAAACAATGCAATCTTCCAAGAACAAGAAAGTGAATAACTTTTAAGACAATAAACACATAACGAATCAAAATGCACCTTAACTTCGCTCTCTCGATTATTCTTTAATCTACAGGTACTTCGACTTCCATCTTCAACCCTTGGCTGCCCAGAATCTGCACTCGGACAACAAACAAGAGACATGTAAGAATAACCAACCAGAAAAGAGAAGACGAAACTAGACAATACAAGAAATCGAATGGCCAAATAAATTTATGAAACTAAAGTAGCTATATATAACCAATTCATTGCATTTCAATATGGCAATTTATTCCTAGTTTCCACCCCTAATTCAAGATCTCTTACTGTTGAATGATAAAAGCATAAATTCCTTGATCATCATTGTCTTTTTTTAAAAGGGAAAGAAAAACGAAAACCTTGAAAAAAGAATAAATGTTTATAAGAATAGAAATTGTAATCTATTTCTCGGGCCTTCAAAACATGTGTAGTAATTTTGATCTCAAATTTGAATATTTTTGAATTTCTCGACAAATATTGGGCAATTTTAGATGGTTCCAAAGTTGTGGAATAGAATAATTGACAAAATATTTTGTGAGCAAGTGAAGAGATCAAAGAGTCGACAGAACACACAGATATGAATGGAATACCTTCAAATTCCTATCTTAAAACTCAATAAAGTAAACGGTAGAATAGATTGCAGTTAATATATCTTCTTCATAATCCATCAAAGATTCGACATAAAGTTTTGCTTTGGAAGGATTAAGAATAAAGATTGAACATTACCTTCATGAAGTCAGCCGGAACCAACAGAGAATCTTTTGTATAGCCAGCTTCCTCGAGAACTTCGCTAAGAACTTTCTGTTAGATTACAGTAAATTGAAGAGAGCCATTACGGACCGAAGTTCAAAGTTTAAACTTTTTATGGAATATTACATCATAGTTCCATTTCTGCATCGCCTCCCTACTCTTCTGATGTACTTTTTGTCTAGTTACACAATTGTTTGCTTTTTCAATATTTAAGAAGAATATTAGTTTGCACTTTATGACATACAAAAATCAAATGCAAGTAAAAAAAAAAAAAACAAAAAAACAAAACAAAATAAAATAGTATATTTAGTAAAGAAAATAGGGGTGAGCATTGTTGGTCCAAACCAAAATTTTGATATATATATATTTCCGGTTTGGACTGTTCAAATTAATTGGTCCGGTTCGGTCTAAAACCGAAACTTATATTTTTCAATTTCAATTTAGTTATGGTTTCTAATTTTTAATTTCAGTTAACTAAAATAACCAAACTATAAAAAATAAAAATTAAATATTAATCAATAATACTCCCTGCGTCCCAATTAATTATGCTACAATGCCTAGGCACAAAGACTAAGAAATAATAGTATTTTAACGTAAAAGTAGTCTAGGTTAAAAGTAAAGTGAGGGTACTACAAGAAATCTATTAAAGAGTTAATAATAAAATAGTGAGATAAGTAGAAAACTAGTGATAAATTTATTATTATTTGTTAAAGTAGGGGTAATGAAATGTGGAGGGAATATACATTCTAATTTTGAGTATCTGTATTTTGAATATTAATATATATTAATAAAACATTGTTTGGTTTTAAACCAAATTGAACCGAATTAGGGTTTAGGGTTTGAAAAACTTCGGTTCAATTTTGGTTTCAATTTTTACAAGTCGAAAACTGATCAAAACTAAAAATTCGGTTCGATTCGAACCGACCGCATGCACATCCCTAAAATAAAAGGTAAGAGCGAGAAAGACAAATAACCTCTCTTTGTTGTTCGGATATAAATTGACCGGTCAAATCCCGCAATATGTCCAGCATTTCCGTGAAAGTAACCTTCCCATTGCCATCCGAGTCATAGACCTTAAAAATGACTGCTCTAAGTATAAAGGATTTACCAAATCAGCCAAGAGAAAACCTACGAACAATTTCAACAGGGGGATTAAAAGAATGTAAAATTCCATTTGCAGCATGTCTTACATTCGACTTTTTGCTGCAGGCTCGCGCGAGAACTGAATGCAGATAAAAATGCTACGAACTCCTTGAAATTTAGTCCATCCAGCATCCTCAACAATCTCTAAGAAATACAAAAACAAAACCACATTGTTTTTTGGCTTCATGAAAATCGAAAAGCAGGCAGGCATAGTTACTCAACCAACTAATAATACGCTTCGATGCATTTTTATCATTTCACGACACGTGAACCACAAACAGTGGGATAACATCAGCATAGAATACATTTGGTAAATTGTAATGCACAAAAACATACAAACCAGAATGATTGGAATCAGAAATTATATATACACAGCATCGCCACTGGCTTCAGTTGAGTAACAACAAATAATTTAGCTTCATCCTTTATGCGAAACAATCATATTATCTCACGATAACAACTTTCCTGCAATCCAGACGCTCCGTGGTTTTTATAAGTGTGTTTGTTTGGGGATTTTCTTCTACAAATTATTTTCCTTTAAAAATATCAAATCAAACACCTATTTTTTATTTTTTTTATATTATATTAACATCAATTTTATATTCAAACATATCATCAACTTCTATTTACATCTCATCAAACAATTCTTTCAAATTTTAAAATGTACTATTTCAAAACCCAAACCTCCAAACAAACACATCCATTTATCTTCAGGTCTCCTGATACTTAAGAACAGCTTAGACATTGCATTCCTATTTAACATACATTGCATGAAAACACATTCTGAGTAGTTCATCATTCTTGTTTTGTCCAAAGCCACATCTAAATCCAAACATAGAACATTTTGGCAAACAGAATGAGAGATCAGCTCTAAAACCTAATTCTAAAACTGTGTCATGTAAAATATTTGATTTTTTAACAACTTTTTTTAATTCAAAACCATAAAACTTTTTTGAAGTTGGATCACAATTTATAAAACAAGTGACAAACAAACCATCAATGGTAGCAAATTCAAAACCCTGATCAAATTCAAAACACAAATTTTTCACTAGTTTTTGTCAGCCACATAAAAAAAATCGAAAAAAAAAATATATCAATAAGAGGAATTAATTCAATTTTAGGGTTTAATGCTCCAATTCTAATACAAAAACCAAAATCACGAAATTCCATTAATCTAATTGCAAAACCTGAGAGAGAGGATTGACTGCAAATTCCGGTACGGACATGAACTCATCGGCGGCGATGAAGCCTCCTCCATTCCTATCCAACTGGCAGAACCGCTGGTACAGCGACACGATCTCCTGCTGCGAAACTACAACAAATCCATCACAATCGACGGGAATTCAGCAACTAAATTTTTCAATAAAAACCCCAAATTACTTATTAATTTCCCCCTGGAATTCACCGAATTAGGTGGCGACAATAAGCGAAATGCGGTGCAGAGAAGAAAATTACAGGTGTGATTGCTGTGCTCCTGAACGTCTTCTATGTCGTATTGAGTGAGCACGGAGGAGGTGTTGCCCATGGCGGAGGGATCTGGACTGGACCGTACGCCGGAGGAGTAAGGGAAACGAACGACACACTCGAGGCAAACTCTTCGAAGATTTCGAGGTTCAGCTTCTTTCCTTAAATGCGTTTCATTAAATATTTATGGTGTTTTTGTTTGTGTTAATAATAGATGGATTATTTTTATATGCGTATTAAAAAATAACACTAATGCTGTGTGTATTTTTTTATTTTTTTATTTTTCTTTTCTTTCAAATCAATATATTTTTTAAAAAATTAATAGTATATTATATTTATTTATTTTTTTATATTATCGGTATAATTTTTATAATTTCTATATTTTTTAAAAATAATTACACACTTTAATCTCATTTTAAATTTTTAAATTTTTTTTTAAATTTTAATTAAACTAATTAGTTATTTTAATCTTAATTTATAATTATTTATATTATAGGATAATTATTTTTACTAATACATTCTTAATTATCTACTAATTAAATTCATCCTAAAATACGGTGTCTACAGTGTAGCAGACACAAGGTATGTGAGATGGAAGTAATATTAAATTACTTACTTACTTTCTCTATCCCACTTTTATGGTTGGCTTTTTCATTTATGTGTGTCCTATTTATTTTGTCACTAATTATACATTTTAATTTTATTTTAAATTTTTTAATTTATAATTTTTTTAAATTTTAATTAGATTAATTAATTATCTCAATTTTAAGTTATTTTTATTATAAAATAATTAATTTTAATAATATATTTTTAATTATTTACTAATTATATTACTTTTAAATTCTTGTAAAAAGACACTATATCCGTAGCTAGGACGAAGAGAGCTATAATGACTCATTTGAGTTGGAGACACAATATTTAAATAGATTTAATTAGTTAATAACAATGAATTATACAGTTAAAACTTTATTACAGTAATTTTATACGAGTAGTTTGTTGGTAGTTTTAAAATAAGAATTAATATATTCCATATATATTTATTTATAATTAAGATAATTTAATTTTATAAAAATAAATATAGATAAAAATATTTATTTATTGATAAGAGAGATATAAATTAAAAAAAATAATAAAATTTAAGTGTGTCCAAATATTGTATAATGTTAGGGTGTGTTTGTTTGGGGATTGGATTTTAAATCTACTGTTCATCTCATTTTTTCTCCCAAAAAATCAAATTAAACACCTATTTTTTATTTTTTATATTATACTAAAAATCAATTTTACATACAAAATATCACATCAACACCTATTTATATCACATCATACAACTATTCAAATTCAAAATTTTTACTATTCAAATCCCAACTTAAAATTCAAATCCCCAAACAAACACTTTACTGTATTATAAAGTTAATTACTTCGACGTATGTTAAGAATGTATCGATTTAATAATTTATTAAAAATAAAAATACGTCAATTAAAGTGGAATAAATAAAAAAGAAAAAAATAGTTGATAAAAATGGGACGGAAAAAAATATATTAGGGTGTTTTTCTTTAGGGGTTTGGGGAAATTCGAGTTTGGATTTAATTTTTATTTGAATTTTGAGGTGAGTTTGAATTTATATGTTTCTTTTGTGTTTAGGTTTGTGTTAGATTTAGAGAGTTTTGACGTGTAGATTGGATAATAATGAATATAATAATATAAATATGTACTAATTTGATTATCAATTTATATTATACCTACATATATTTCTAAATTTTTATAAAAATTTTTATTATTTACCATCATTTCTCTCTATTTCTTCATTTATCTCCATATGGGAGACAAATAAAAACGGAGAAATTGAAATAATTTATTTATTAAGTTTCATTTATTTGACTCAAACAAATAAGAGAAATGATACAATTTCAATTTATCTGGCCTCATTTCTCTGTACCAAACACAACCTAAGTGACTACAGTAATTTACACTAATTTGATCTATATTAATTTTACTCCAACCATAACTTTTAATTTTCATTCTAAAAATATATTTCCTATATATTCATCTTTAATATTATTTTATATAACTTTTTTATATTTATAAATTACATCCAAACTTTAATTTATTTTTACATTGGATCCATATACATATAATTTATATTTTATTTAAGAAATTATATATATAAAAATTAACATTTATAATTAATACTATTACAAATAAAATAATAAAATACATATCACTTTTAAAAAATAAAATTAAACATTATTTTTTTAAAAAATAAAAATGATATCACTTTCCAAAAAGTAAAATTATATATTAATTAAAAAAATAAAATTATATATTATTTTTCAATAAAATAAAATTACATATAATTTAAAAAAAATCAAAATTACACAACACACCAAAAAAATACAAAAAAAACACCACAAAAATTCACTCCAAAAATGGAGTAGAGGTACAATGTTACTCCATTATGGAGTAACACTGTACATATCTGCAAAAATAGGGGTCGGACACACATGGTTCGCCTAATGTGTTATGGTTTGTAGGGTATTAAGTTCGACCGAAATTTATCCAGTGCGCACTTTCGGATAGCGACTGCGGATCTCCACATCATAAAAAAAAAAAAAAAAAAAAAAAGAGGATCGGGCTTCGATTTTTATACAACTCACTGCATAAATTGATCTAAGTAACATAACTAATATTCAAACAATATATGAGTAAATTATTCGGCTAAAATGGGTTTAAACAAAAATAAACATAAATCCGCTCTTTAAAAAATATATATATATATATATATATTTCGCATAAAATATTATTTAAATTAAAATTAAATAAAATTTCAAATTCAAACCAATACACAACTTTAAATTTCAACTTCCAACCAAACACTTGCCTTAAATTTTAAGGCCCACTGTGAAATACCTATCCTGCCCTTCCTTCCTTCGTTTTGACCGAGGAATGGGAATTGGAAAATGAATCGAGAGACATCTCGCAAGTCTGTGTCTATCCAATTGCACTAATTCACAGTGCAATTTCAGTTGCTATTTCAGCTCTCTCTCAATCGGAAAATTCTTTGTCCGGCGGTAGGTATGTCGCAGCCATCGCGTCCCAAGACTCCCGATGATCAGACGGTATGCGTTTTTGCAGCTCCCGATTCTCCATATTTTTGTTGTTCTTTATCGGTAGGCCAAATTTGTTGCGGAAGCTACGTTCATTTGGAATCTTGCCGTCTATCTCTGGAATTCGAGACTCTTATCTGCTTGATTTGATGTAATCTTGCTTCAAACCCTGTTTCGTTTGTTAATTAGGCGGTTACCGTGTAGTTTTGGAGTAATGTTCTTAAAATTGTGCAAATGTTCAATCGCAATTGAAATTCGGAATCTGTAGGTGCAATCTGTGTAATTAGGAGTGAAAATTAAGCGCAGCGGTGAATGTGAAACTATTTGAATCCTTGTCGTCGAATTAGGTATTTGATTCATGGCGGATTCATACCTGTTTCGTACATTTTCAATTTGACAGTGTTCTACCTTGCTGAAGAAAACCTGTTTGTTTGAATCTGTATTTTTTTTTCCTGTTTGGATAAATATAGATATTTATGGTTAAATTTAAAGTGGCTGAATAGAAAATATGTTCTATGTTTTACAGAAATTTATCCTATAGTGATGTGGGGTGAATTGATTTGTTAGAATTTTGTGTCGATTCTGAAAGGGTTCATAGCTGCTTGAACTTGTCAGGTGTAATATCATATAATCAAAATTTAATTCTCTTTACAAAAATGTCTTTTTCTCTATACTATTTCTGCTGTTTCCATTTGATCGAGGATCGATTATGTTCATATATGTTGGAGAAAAGTTCTTAAAACTGTGTCTCAAAATATTTGTTTTGTATACTTTTTCTTTGATCAGTTTGCTGCAGCAGCAGTGCAAATCGGCTAATCTTTTTTCATCTTTTTATTGATTTATTACACAGTTGATGTATATTCGTGTAAAGCGAAACAAGTCAACTTACTTTCTGCAATGTTTACCAAGCGAGACGATTCAACAAATTAAGGAGAAGTTGCAACAACTCATTGATCAGCCAGCCGCTGATCAACGCCTGATATTAATGCCAAATCAAGAAGTATTAGATAATTTGAAGTCACTTGCAGAGCAAAAGGTCCATTGTCGTCTTCTTCTTTTTCATTTATTTTTATTTTATAATTGTAATCTGCAAACCAATTTAAAAGCCATGCTGCATATCATCTTTTGTTCAAACTATAAAGTTTGGCGAACTAGTATGGTTTTCGGCATTTGTTTTACCCTTTGAATTGCAATTGCATTGGCATATTTTTTGTATCAGTTTCAATTCTTATCCTTAATTGTCATGCTGTGATTTTTTTCAGGTTGAAAATGATGCTGTTGTAGCTCTCACCCTGAGAAAAGGTTCCGTAGCTGTTTCATATATAAAATATGTTTTGAGTATTATATAATTTGTCGTTTATGTCCTATATCTATCTTTTGCCGCAAACACTTTAATTTGATTTAGCTACAAATTTTGTCAGTTTCTGTCCTATATCTATCTTTTGCCGCAAACACTTTAATTTGATTTAGCTACAAATTTTGTCGGTTTCCTTCTCTTGTCACGTGTGAAAATGGACAAAACTTGAAATAAATGTACTATCTAAACAAAGGAAGTGTAGTGCCGGAAAAATGGCTCTCTCATCATGTTCATCTAGAAACAAATCCTCTTAAGATATTTTGACTAGTTTGCTTTTCTGAAAGCTTATAACGACGTCAAAGTGATTAGAATGCTTTTAGGAGCTGTATTGTATGCACTGTCGTTTCTCTGTTCTATTTCATTTGCTTGGCGTGGAATCATATACTGATGACGTAGTTAAGGTCCATTTACTAGTTTTAGGTGATTTTGTTGTTAGGTACGAATAATTGTGAAGGTATTATAAGAAATGATGTTTTGTAAGTATGTATATATATTATATTTTTTGGGTAATATTTTTGAGGTATCGTGTAGCTGTTTTTGGGCTGCAAGAACACACTCTTAATTTGGAATGAAATTAATAATAGAAACAAAACTTTTGTGTTTGTTTAGAGGTTTGTATTTTGAGTTGGAATTTGATGTGTTGTTTTGAATGTAAAAATGATTTTTAGTATAATATAAAAAATAAAAAATAGGTATTTGATCTGATGTTTTTCGAGAAAAGAATTTGGTGAATAGTAGAAGTTACGGAAAAGTATGGCAAACAAACACACCCCAAGATAACTCTCTTTTCTTTTTCTCAGTCCTGTAGCATCTTTTATCATTTTAGGTTTCATATATTGAAGTTCCTCCGATTATCCCGGTAAAACTTCACCTGTATATACACCTTGTAAAAGAACTGTCGGGTTTAGCACTTATATATATGTTTTAATCTGTTTTTTCAAGTCGTATGGCAACGTGGAGTTGATTGATCGATATCCATTTACTGTTTTGGCGCAGATGATGATGAATTCGAAGACGTAAACATCGAAAGGCCAAATGATTTTCACCAGCCTCGCGAGGCTGATGGAGGCTTCTAAGTGTCGTGAGAACACACCTGCACCCCGTGTTGTGTGTGGACTGGAATTAATGTCGACAGCGGAGGAGCTCGACTGATTCTTTTACATTGTATGCTGCTTTTAACCTCTTTTTACTCTACAGCATGTCTGTCTGTCTGTTTGTCTGTTGTTACACTTGGTTCTTCGATGGCATTGTGAATGAGATCGATGTTTTTTTCTTTCTTTTCTCATGTCAATGTATTTGAATTTTATTCATCTACCGTCTCTCCGGCAATCTAATTTATGTCATAGTTCATCTTTCTAATTGTCTATTAAGTTTAGGACCGCAAATGGATGACTTGATGGCGTGAGGGTCACTCGTGATCTATGGGTTCAAACCGGTCGCTTATGAACCTCGTCTGTCTGTCACCTATAATTTGTTTATTAGATTTGACCGGGGTTGGGGTCTAGTAAATTTATACATATTTCATTTAGGGTGTGTTCGTTTGTAGGATTTTATCAAAATCCTACTATTCATCCAAAATTTTACCCTAAAAAACATCAGATCAAACACCTATTTTTTATTTTTTATATTATACTAAAAATTAATTTTACATTCAAAACATCCCAAACCCCCAGACAAACACACCCTTAGAATAAACAATAGTATTCATTTATAATTTTATTATTATTGTTATTATTTTATGAATAAATTATACTATCTCCATCCTGTTGCTAGGTCTCAAAAAAATGCAAAAATACTTCATTAGTCATTAGCATCTTAGAGAAGGGCATTTGTAAAATTTTATTTTACACAAATATAAAAATATTTTTAATGTTAATACAATAAATGTGACCTAAGAGGGGGTATAATATTTAAAAACTAATATATTTGATTCTAAATAAAAACATAAATTAAGCAAAATTTTATATAAATAAAAAATATCTTAAATAATTTTTTTTGAATAAAATAATTAATTAATATTTTATTTTATAGCGTTTTTTTTTAGATAAATTGATATATGGTTTTTACAAAAGAAAAAAATTATAAAAATAAATAATTGATCAATTATTTATTTATTTTATTAAAAAAATAAAAATATTTTATGTATAAAACTAACTAGCATGGGTCTTTACATTAACACGATTTTAAGTAGTAAATAATACAGTGTTATATAATTTATCTTTATTTTTATTTTTATTTTTATTTTTTTTTGTATAATATTTTTTGTTTTATTTTTTTTATTATAAAAAAAATAATTATTACTCACTTTTATTAAAATTCGTGTCCGGTCAAATGAACACATATTTGCACTACGGAGGGAGTATAAGGGAGTATTATTCATTAGCAATAATTTTTAAAATTATTATTAATGAATTTGTGACCGTGAGGTTATAGGTTCTGACCCCGACGCCTATAGGTCCCCTTGCCACACATGTTTCGCCTAGTGTGACTTATCTTGTCGGGAATAGTTTGCAGAGTATTAAGTTCGGTCGAAATTTACTCAGTGCACACTCTCGGATAGCGGCGGAGATTCTACGTCATAAAATAATAATAATAATTTTTAAAATTAAAAAAATTTCAAAATATTTATTAAAAGAAAATCTAAAATACATCTCTTTAATTATTTTCATAATAAAAAGCATTTGAGTTTCAATATGAGGTGTAGTTAATACAAATGTTACAATGAAATAAATATTTATTCTTTGGTACATTTGGTCGGGAAGTTTGAATTTTAGATTTAAATTTTAAATAGTAAAATATTTTAATTTAATAATTACATGATATGATATGATATAAATAAATTATGTAAAATTCTTAATGTAAAATCTTATTTCATTTATTTGATAAATATATATAATATTGTATTATTAAAATATATACTAAAAAAATACTAATTTTCTATTATAGTAAAAACAACATAAACTATTATAAAAATACTCTTGAATTTATCTAAATTACAAATAAATTAAATATATACTCCATTATTTATGTAGTAAAAGCAATTACAAACTACTATAATATTACGTATTTTTACTAATCAATAATATACTAATATTATTTATTAACCTATTATGAAAATCCAAATACTTACATTGGCAAAAGGGAGTATTAATACTATATTGTTGTAAAAAATAGTAATATTTGTCTAATAATAATAAAATAACAATAATTTTTTATGCTATAATTATTTATAAAAAAAATTATTATTTTATAATGTACAAAAATAATACTTCAGTAAAACATAAAAATGAGACTATTATTTTTTAATATTATTTTAGAATGTACACAAATAATAAAATAAGACTTTGATCAGAGGAATTATCTTATTATTTTTGGAAGAATGTGTTTGACAATTAGCCGTTAGCTGATTCGATTAGTGGTTAGTTGTTAGCTAATTTGATTAACTTGTTTGACCAGCTGATTCGATTAACGGTTTGTATTAAAACGTTTGGTAAAATGACAGTTTAATATTAACTGTTTATATATAAAATGACAATTAAAAATATTTATACTTTATTTTTTTTAAATATTTAATTTTTGTTTATTCTGATTTAAAAATTATGATAATTTTTGTTATTTAAATAATATCATTTCATTTCAAATTAATAATAAACAAATCCATTGTTTTTTTTTCTTAAATTGATATATATATATATATATATTGCTTATATACTTTTAAATATGGAAGCATGAATTATCGAAATAATAATCACATAACTAGAGTAATTAAATTAAAATAAGTGGTGTGGTGCGGTATAATAATTAAGGCTGAGAAAACATTTTTACAATATTTTGTGTCAGCGTCTTTCTTCCTCAACCGGCTTCGTCTCCGACGCGAAAATTTTGTAAGTTCAATCTCTATGGGGATTTGCATCAATCTTATTTACGCTTTTCTTTATGTTTGTAATTGCATTTCGATCTCAATTGGGAAGATATCGCCGAGGTTTTGCCATTTCAGCGAATTATGGGTGTAAATTGGTTAATGTTGGCCGACTTACACCGATTCACACACGATATAGCTATTGAATTGATTATGTTGCTGACATCGTATTGTGATTTGCTGTTCTGATACAGATCTGTACCGGCCGAGTTGATGAACAATGGGTATGATGAACGGGAACAGTAATTAGCTGAAGAGTTTAAGGGCTGCGGCATCAGCCTGATAATGATTTTAATTTAATCATCTAATTGTTAACGATTTTGTGCCTAATGTAAGATCATTACGTGCTCATCACATTAATTGATTTGAACAAACTGCCTGGCACTTAAACACTCAGTTTTTTACCCCTTTTGATTTGATTGGTTTAGTTTTTCTATTGCAGCATGAGTTCTCCTACTGATGATATTGATTTGAAGCCGGAGAAAATGGAGGAGGAGAAGGAGGGAGGAGCTTTCCACTGTGATCTTTATGATATGGATATTGTTCACAAAATAGCTCAGGAATTTCTTCCTGGTTTGGGCTCTGCGTGTATTGACAACACGACAGGCGGACTCTTCAGCAGCCCGGCTTCTGTGGCGGTCGAAATAAGACGAGAAATGGTGGATTATCTTGTTCAACGAAGTGAAACTTTCGTGGCTGAATCAGTGGTCTTGGAAGCTGGACCGAATGAGGATATTACTAAGGATCCGTATGATATTATCTCCGATTTTATTGATGATTTCGCAAGTTCGAAGAGGAACTTTTTTAGCAGGGTTTCAGGTTGGCTACTCAGCGAAAGAAGAGAAGACAAAATAGACGATTTTGTGCAGGAGATGGAGATAAATGGGTTTTGGCTGTTGAATAGGAGAGAGTCGATTGCACAAACTCTCTTGAAAAATGTTGATTTCAAAAACCTTTATCACTGCATCATGAGCTTCAAGACTGAGGAAGAGCTAGAGGAGCATAAATCCAAATGCAGTTTTAGGACCATGATGTGTGCGAGCGAGGGTTGCAATTCTATATTTAGTGCAGCTCAACAGGACCATCACGATTCGATTTGTCCTTTTAAAATCCTTAAGTGTGAGCAAAATTGCTCGGAGAGCATTATGAGGCGAGAGATGGACAGACATTGTATCACTATTTGTCCAATGAAGCTTGTGAAGTGTCCATTCTATTCAGTAGGTTGCCATTCCTCCATTCCTCAAAGTACAGTCGGTCAGCATCGATTGGAGGATCTTAGCTGTCACTTGCTCTATGTACAGCAAGTTGTTCACAAAGAAGCATCAGAAGATGATCTGAAGGAAAGAGTGGAAGAGCTAATCAAGGTACACATATTTGGAATGTTATATTTATTATTGTTTGAATATTAAGTCAAAAAAGGTCTTCTAAGATGCATCTTGTCCTTAATATTATCCACCGTAGTCCTAAATTAATGTCTTCCGGTCACTTATATGCTTTGTTATAATACACTAACCTGTTCTCATCACTTAGTGAACATTCACAGGATGAGTTTGGCCATGGTGTGGAAATTAATACCCTGAGCCATCATATTTATTCAGATTAAAGATGAAATGTGCATAATGATATAATTAAAAAAAATTAAACTAGTAATGTCACGCAAACATTATTATCCCATCCCATTTGTTTATCATCCCATACACTTTTCTTTGTTTCCCCAGCTTATTTTTTATGAATCCTTACAGTTTGCACTATCATTTTCCTTTTCTTGTTCAGTAGCTTCGATGTCCAATTTGTTTGTGAAACATCAGAATTTCAGTATTATTATTTTTTTGAAATTGTGGTTGCAGTTATCTTCTCCAGGACAACTTGCAGCAGCTCGTGATGCTCGATCCCTAACCTATGCCATCAAGGATCTCGAAGCAAAGCTTGGGCCCTTGAAAGTCAAGACAACTGAAAAGCGTGATGATGAGACGGATGGCGACTCACCACACAAAGTGGAAAAGGATGGGGAGTCTCCAAGCAAAGAGGCCAAGCCTGGAGAGTCTCCAAGCAAAGACGGTAAGTCCGGAGAGTCCCTAAGCAAAGATGCTAAATCTGGAGAGTCCCCAAGTGCAGCTAGACAGAGTGTTAGCTCAAAAAGCAGTAGTGATGGCGGTGAGGATCCGTCTCAAGAAATGGAGAAGTTAGTGGAGTTATCTAATGTAGATGATCAATCCGAGTTAGTGCCACCTGTGAGCGAAAATTCTACAGCTTCACTGTCTGCACAAGAAGCTAAGCAGGAGAAGTTGTCTCAAGACAACTCCAGCGAATCTGATAAAGATGAAAATGTTACTTCATCACCAGTCAAAGTGGAAGAGAATGACACTTCAGCTGCTGCATTGGATTCACAACCACATAATAGTGAAAACTCAGTATCTACTAATGAGACTAGAGAGGTAGAGGAAGAAAAGCCGAAGTCGGATTCCGAGTCTGACAAAGAATTGGAAGAAGGACCTGGGAAGGGAGAAGAACAACCGAGTTCATCATCACCAATCAAAGTGCAAGAGGAAGACCAAGTTGATCAAGGGGAAAGTCATGTTGCCTCAGCAGCAGATGATGAAAATAAAGATGCAGCAGCAGCTAAATCATCTTCAAGTGAGGAATCTGACTGATTTTTAGGCGGCGCGTAGATCTTTAATTAGTTTATAGAGCCTATATCTTGCCCTGGAAGTTATCCCGGGGCGACAAATTTTGTTGCCGACAATTGGTTGTGGGAACCCAGTTAATGGAAGTCCCATGGAAAATATCTTGGTTAGTGCTAGGAAACCATTTTTTTTTTTTATGCTTCAAAATATTTTTTCATTAGAGACTTTCAAAAATTTAGTGTAAGATTTCTAATGATATATATTGCTGAACTTATCTCCTGTTACTGAATATTTTATTGTAGTTTTGGGGGTTTTTATTTTTTATTTTTATAATTAATATCACTTTTACAGCATAAATTGTGTTTCTTCTGAATGTGATTCCATATATGACATGACTTTTTGTAATATTCCATTATTAGCTTGCATTCCTGGCTCCTATATGACAAAGCTTGGCCAATATATGGTACAGAAGTTCTGTAAGTAATTCGATTGCTGTTGAGGATTGTTCATTTAAGCACCTATTAATATCTCGGGTATGTGTTGAACTATTAAATACAGAACTCCATAGGTTGCCAGTTGTTTTTTCACAAAAATTTAGTTGTTCAAGAATTTTTTATTGGCATCATTAGTCAATCTTTAGAGGCTCTCTACCACCAGCATGCTAATGTAGTAATGTCTGTCTAATTAATCTCATAGATATCCCATGTGTGATTATATAACCAAAGGGGTCAATGCTTTGAAATCCGAAGTTGTGCCAAAACAAGAAAATTTGATATTAATTGGTATAATTGAGCTGTGATATTCCCTAGATATTTCCTACTTCACTTTATGGACCTTCAGATTCTAGATACTATATGTTTCATCCATTTATTTTCAAGCTCAAAACAGGGGATATCAAGAGTTGGGAGTTGGAGGTCTTCACCTGACTTTGCCTGTCTCATTAGTTCCTGGTTGATTGAGTGTCCTCCACGCCTCAACTCCAGTGGAGCTCACTTATTGATGGAGGTATCTAAATTATTTACGGCCAGATTTTTTGGATTCTTGTATTTCCTCTTCTGGATGATTACTATTATTTGGTGGTGGAGCCTAGAGGGAAATAATATTATGAGCATTTAAATTATGTTGTGTGTTGAATGAATGTGTGCAACTTTTTCGAAGATAATTTGTTAGCTGATAAGATCCTACTGTTTGCATTTTTGCATCCTTTCATGCTATTCTGGTTACAGTTGATGGCATCAGCCAATTGGAATGAAATGGCATATTAACACTTAATCTTTTTAATTTTCTAATTTGATTATATGTTACTAGTTATGATAAATAAGCTTTACTTGTTGCAAATTCTAACTTGGTTTGAGCTGTTCCAAGTATCATGTTGAACAAGTTGTTGAGTTTAGAGTATTAAATGTATAACTTCTTCTTATTCTTTTGATTCCGTTGGTGATAAGAGGATTCTTCCTATTTCTCTAGTATTATATTGTACATATCATAGATCAAATGGAACAGGCCTTGCTCCAATTTTTTTTATGTCGGACATGAGGGCAGGATACCACTTTGATCAAGTAATGGTTCATGGTAATGCTTATTGGTTTATTCTTGCTCACATCTTTTATAATCTTGCCAAGAGTGGGATTCTTTTTCTCTGCTTGTTAAGGTAACTTTCTTATGGAACTTTTGGCTTCCCTTTGTTCTTTTTTTTTTACTGAACTTACAAAAATTTGAACATTTTGTATGCCTGAATGAAGAAATTAGCACATGAGGCCTCTAGGGAGAGATGTCAACATGAGTGATCTGCTCTTCCAGCTGAATAATTGTTCAATGTATTAGATCAAAATGGTTTTCTTGCTTATACAGAACAGCTGATGCATGGTTTCCTGGTAATAATTTTGTGATTGCTGTGACATCTCACATATGTTCAGTGTTCTCACCCAGGACAAGGCACAAAGGAGAAGCTAATGAGGAGTTGGAGTAAAATCGTATTGTAAATGAACTAATATAAATCGTGAAGGAAGATTATCTGGTTAGTGTTCCCCTATTCAATCTTTATTGTGTTTAATTTCCTGGCATCTGAAGTTCAAACAGCTTTGTTTGTTTCCTCAGATGAAGTAATGGATTCTGGACTGATAGAGTATATCTCTTCCATGCATTGTGTTTCATATCATTAGTTATAAAGTTTTAGCATTAATCCAGTTAAAATCATATATCAGAAGTTCTACGATCAGTGTATTCATGAGTTATTGAATTCAGAATTATTAGTTGAGTAGTGATCTCGGAGCAACTTCAGCAACCCGCCCCTTAATTTTTGAAATTTAAATCTTTATAAAGTTACAGCACGCACTTCCGTTGCTAAGATGATATTTCATTACCAAACATATGCGTGTAACCTTCGATATTTATTTCCCTTCTGTAATGCTTAATGTTTGGAACCTGCAATTTTCACAGTACTCGGAACTTGCTGATGGGATATATATAGTAATTTTGTTGCGATGCTCAGCTATAACAATATTTCTGGTGCAGTGTTCTTGTCACTGTAACAGCTCTTCCTTTCGCTGCAACAAGTGGAAAATTGTCATGATCGTCAGTTCTATGATGTTATATCTTAGTTTGTCACTAGGCCTCTTTTATTAATTTGCCAATGGCACCAATGATTCTGTTTTATTAGCTGACTAAGTTGTGGTTGATTGATGGACAGATGCATTTCTTTTTCAAGAAAATGTGTGGAGTATGAGAGGCGTGTCGGGGATGAAGATCGGATTGTGGCCAGGAAGAAAAGGCCATGGGTTGTGGAGACCACTGCCTTTGCTTGAAAGATGGAAGAAAAACACTGAAAGGTATTTATTTGTTCATGTTTGTCTATTTTTAACAGTGAATAGAACCATGTGAGGGAAATGTTGATCTATAATCTTACCCAATATTTTTATCTACACATGAAAAAATAGGGAAAAAAATAGAACCTATGGTAAACACTATTTTAACAAAATTTCTTCATCTGTTATATATATGGAAGTTTTGTGGAATATTTCAATGGATTCACTTGTGAACAAGTTCTGAATTAAGAAGTAGAAATTCTGTGAATTGAATTTCCTTAGCACCACAGCTCTAGACAAGCATGATTGTTTATTTGTGTTTTGGGATGTTTTTGGCATTTATGGTTATTTTAGTTTTGATTTTATTTGTATTATGTTAGATATGTGTAAGTGTGTCAGTAATATAAATAATTATATTTTGTATTGAATTATTAGTTTTTTTTGTAAGTGTATAGAAGAGAAAATTGTAGAAAATATTCCTCACGCATATCATTATTATTTTTGTCTTGTATTTATCTCTTTAGCAGCATATATCTCCACGCGCGGCTATGCATTAATGTATATATATGTATATTGTATCATCTTTATTTTTGTCTTGTATTTATCTCTTTAGCAGCATATATCTCCACGCGCGGCTATGCATTAATGTATATATATGTATATTGTATCATCTTTTTTATATATAATATTCATTGAGAGTCGTAACACAAAAAAATTGTTGGATGAACAATACATAATCCTCGATGTGATATTTTTTATATTGCACACTAAATAAAATACATAATCCTATTTGGTCACACTAAATGCAATTGTACAAAACTACATTATTTCTCTCAAGGTGCAAATTTGATGGCAAACTACCTATAACTTTGTACCTAACTCATCTATATATATATATATATGTGCAGATATACACCTAATGCTTTCAATCCATGGAGAACAACTCATCTATATTCAATTAGGGCAACATTCCACATGAAGTATTAAAAAGGTATGTTTTCATTCTTATTTACACTATACATATTTCATACAAATTGTCTTTGATTTAGTTTCAATAAATTGAAAGTTTTTGCGACTATAAAATCAATAATCTCTAAAAAATTTCATTTGTTTAAAACAGGTGAGCTATATGGAGAATAAGAGGAAAGTCTCATTTGCCCTACTCATTTTTTTACTAATTACTCGGATACGAGTAACTGTTCAATTACTTGAGAAGACAACCGTAACAATATCAAACAACCTTCGAGATAGAAGTGACATTTTGATTCATTGTTTTTCTTCGGAAGATGATGTCGGAATTAGAACACTATCATTTGGCGAAGACTTGACATGGTCATTCCGTGTCAATTTTTGGCGATCGACAAAGTTCTACTGTGACTTCCGAACTAGATTTGGCTATGGAGACTACGCCGTGTTTGATAAAAAGTTAGAGGAGAAGTGCCATTTATTGTGTTTTTGGACTATTAAGGAAGACGGGCCTTGTTTACAACGAAATATCGAAGATGGAGGACCATGGTGCCAACTATGGAAGAATAATCCCGATCGACCTAAAGAAGTAACATACCAAAATGTGCAAAAAGAATCATCAAAAGATGATAGAATCAAATTGTAGAATAGAAGTGAAAGAAGTAATTTTCACTTACAATTTCAAGAACAAGTCATTATTTCTTTGGTTGATGTATTTTAATTTTACATGCATAACAGAGACTCGTTCCATCCCATAGAAATGTAAACATTTATTTTTGGCGCGGTGTTTTAAGAAATAATAGTATTTTAATTATAATAGATAGTTAAAAGTAGTGTACTAACATTTTTGATGTAAATGTAATAATATGATGCAAAGTAAGGATATTTTTTGGAAAAAAATTGAGGCACTTAATAATATATTTATTTTGTAATTGAACGTCCCAAAATAGAAATATTTACTTTCTAACTGGACGGATGGAGTATTATTTACCTTAAGACTTTTTGTGTTTTTATTTTGTATTGAAAGAGGTATTTTGTGTTTTTATTTTGTATTGAAAGAGGTAGATTTGATGTGCCTCGAGTAGGGTACTCACGGGTGAAATCAACACCCTGCTGATTTGACCAAATTGAAAAATTT
Organism: Andrographis paniculata; assembly: GCF_009805555.1. Taxonomy (NCBI): domain Eukaryota; kingdom Viridiplantae; phylum Streptophyta; class Magnoliopsida; order Lamiales; family Acanthaceae; genus Andrographis; species Andrographis paniculata. Next base: position 1,740,074 of record NW_026137605.1, read on the forward strand.
AGTACTCCATCCGTCTCGGTATTCATTTCTATTTATATAATTTTCAGCACCTGTTGAATAGCTATAAAAAAAATGATATTATATTATTTGATTATATTAATTAAGTGTAATTATCTTTTCAGCAAGGTGCTGAATTAAAAATGATCAGCACCTGATCCGTGTTGATTACAGATACCCTTCCAATTTACAATATAATACACAAATGTCATTACATTTATATAGAATACTAATAGGGTTCGTTTAGTCATTTTATTTGTATTTATACTATATCCCAATATAGTGTTAATATTTCTAAAATTTCGTGCAAAAAACAAATTGATAGAGATATGAAACGGAGATAGTGTTTTATTACAATGCTGATAAACCATTAGTATTTCATCACAAGATATTTATATATTCTATGATATATAAACATATGTATTGTGTGAGTGATATATTGTGTTAAAATAAGTCTATATTGTGTTATATGAAATTATATAATGTTGTGTATTAATATATGTTATGTGAATTATATAATGTATTGTGCTGTATAATCTCTACTTTCTCTATAAACATGTACTTCCAAAGCAATTTAATGTTTTAGAAGAAAAGTAATGTATTTTTATAATAAATAAAAAAATTAAAAAAAAATCTCAAAGTAAATAAAGCTATAATCATATATAATTCACCATTTAATGATATGATACGTAAAATATTACTCATTTCGTCCCAATTCAATAGTTTTTTTTTTTTTTTTTTTTTTATCAATTTTGTCCATCTTATTAAAAATATTTATTTTTTACTATAGTAAAAGCAAAATATACAATACCAAAATATCTCAAATTTTTACAAAAAATATTCGTTTTTTTACTTGCAAGATAACAATATCAAAATCATCTTATATATTTTTTACTAATTCATACAATTTCGTTATTTTTTAATCTATTATAAAAGGTAAAATATAAATATAGTCGGGACGAAGGAATAATATTTATATACAAAATTTTGATACTCCCTTCATCCCATTGAAATGTTACCATTTTCAATTTTCGTCCGTCTCAAAACAATGTTATCATTTCCTAATTTAGTAATTGTACTACCTACCTAACATAATAAATACCCTTCAAACTTACACTATATTACACAAATATCATTACTTTTATATTGCACAACACTAAAAGAGATATTTTTGTCTTTTTCACTACAACCCATTATAATACTAATATTAAAAATATACGTGCAAAAAGTAAACAGCAACCTTGCACCGAGACGACGGAGGGAGTATAATAATTTTTTATACACATTTTTGTTTGTGATGATGAGCTAAAAGACAAAGGGAAAGAAAAAAACATGATTCCAAACCATCATTATTTTGCATCCACAAAATGCAAAAAACTCCACATGACAATGTCATAATGTCTTTGGTATCAACCATCAAAAGATACAAAGAGGTATTGCAAAATGGTTTTTTCTTGCTCCAAACAATGTATCCAAATTAAATTAAATTAAATTAAATGGAAGAACATGTCACATCTATAAACATGCACTGATTTTGTTGTGCCACATGATGAATCCCTTTCATTAGATTTGAAAAATATTACTCCCTCGTTCTCGAAACTATAGTCTTAATTGGATTGAGCACGAGATTTAAGGAGTATTAATATTATATTGGTAGTTGGTAAAAAATATAAATAAAAATATTTTTTGCCCTTGTGAACGTATTAGTGTAAAAAGTAGTGACAATTGCGTAATAAGAATGAAAAAGTATGAGTAGTTAATATGTTTATTTATGAAAATAAAACTATAGTTTTGAAACAGACAAAAATGATAAATATGACTATTGTATTGAGACAAATAAAGTACTTTTTCGTCTCATTTTACTTATTCATTTATTTTTTGTTACGAAAGTTTATGTAAAAGTAATTAATAAATTATTAAAAATATATTAATATAGATAATTATTATATAATAAAAAATAACTAATTAATTTAAATAAGATTAAAAAATTATAAAAAAACCTTAAAATGGAGGGAATAATTACATTCTTGAAGTTCAATTATATATTAACTCTGTATTTTTGAGATTTACTTTTTTTTTTTCTTTTTAAAAAAAAACTACTACACAATTTTGATTACTTTTACAATTAAATATTTTTATCTTATAAAATATTATATTTACATCCTAACTAAATACATTATAGTACCCAAACACATCCGTTTGTATACATTCATTTTTATGTAATTAGGATAGGGATGTCAAATGGGGCGGGTTAGCCCCGGATCCGCTTTTAATGGGGTGGATTCGAGTCTAAATAATATGTTTTAAGGCGGATTGTGGATTTAAAATTTTAAATCCGGTCGGATTCGGGGCGGATTACGGGTTTTACTAAAAACCCGTTTCAACCTGGACCCGGACCCGAATCCGGATATTTTTTAAAATTATTATAACTAATATATATGTACATTTATATAATAAAAATATATTATTTATTTACTTAAATAATTTCAAATATATAAAATTCAATTAGTCGTCTGCTCTAAATAATTTTTAAAATTATTATACCTATATATGTATATTTATATAATAAAAATATATTTATTTATTTTTATGGATCAATATTTGATTGTTTTTAAATTATTTTTTTTGTGCTTTTAATTCTATTTGTTTTAGTATTGAATTGTTAAAAAAATATTTATTATTATATATTTTTAAAAAAACAGGTTTGCAGGGTTCGGGGTCGGGCGGGTCCTGAGGCCGGGTGGAAGCGGGGCGGGGCGGGGCGGGGCGGGTCTCGGAGCCTAATATTTTCTAGCGGAACGGGTCTCGGGGCCTGCAGAATCCGTTCCGAACCCGCCCCGTTGACATCCCTAATTTAGGAAAAATACAATTGAAAATATCATTTTTATCATTTTTGTATATCTCATTTAAAAGTATTATTTTTTATTATAATACTCTTTCCATCTCCCATATTATGTCTTGATGACTGTAAATATGAAATTTAGGAATATAATTAGTAAATAATAAAAAATATATTAATAAAATTAATAATAATTTAATATAAATAATTATATATTAAGATTAAAATAGCTAATTAATTTAATTAAATTTAAAAAATAAAAAATAAAAATGTGTAATCATTTTTTAAAAGAGCCGAAGTGACATAAAATATGAAACATATATAAATTACAAATATACAGTTATATATAGCATAAATTAAAATATTAAAATTATTTATACATTTTTATTAACTAATAAAATACTACTATTATCTATTTTCCTCAGTAAATCAATTCATAAAAAAAAATTATTTTTTATTTTTATTTTATTGCTCACATATAAAGATAAATCGTATTAACAATAATTAAAAAAATCTTTGATCTCATATTATTTTTAATAATAAAAAAATAAGTAGTATTATTTATTAAACTATTATAAAAATTCAAAAAGTACCTTTATGGGTTGTTTAGTTCACGGATTTTTTCTCCGGGATTGAAATTTAAAATATAATTTATATACGATAAGATTTATTGTATTTAAAATTTGGAATTTAAAGTTCTATTTTATATTTGCTGGTAAAACTATTCTGGATTTATATTTCAAAATTTAATTTGTTTTGCGGAATAAATAAAAGATTTATATTTTTTATATTTTAAATCACATAATTGTCATCTCACGAATTTTATTTGGTGTGATAAACTGAACCCTTAAAAACAATTTTTTTTTTCTAAACTTTATTTATATTTTTATTAAATGAGGTGTGTTCTAATAAAAAAATTTAATATAATTTTTTATTAATATTAGAAAATATAATACAATATATAAAAATTCATACAAAATATATAATATATAATCTCTAAATTAAAAAAATACAACAATTCAATGTAAAATGTTATTTTTTTATATTACCTACACCTTTTTTTTTTTCTTTTTTTTTTTTTTTTTATCATAACTTAAAAAACACCTAAATTAAAAATGCAAAACTAACACACCAATCAATTAATTAAAATTATCATTTTATTTAATTATATTATTGTTACGCACAAAAAATAATAATAATAATAATAATAATAATAATAATAATAATAATAATAATAATAATAAGGTATCCAGAGTCAGTCGGTGGGTTCTCAGTCGGTTGGTTCTCAATCAGATAAGCAAGTCAGATGGTCCGCGGTCGGGCAAGCAGGTCGGATTATCCGCAGTCGGATAAATGGGTCGGTTGATACAAAGGTTGGCTGCTATGGGGGTCGGTCGAAAAAGGAAGTCGGGCGAAGAAAGGTCTGTTGATAGGTCAGACGATTGAAGAGACCAAATAGTGGTCGTTTGATGGGGCGACCAGTGAGTCTTTTGATCTGGCGACCAATTATGTATCTAGATTGGTCGGTTGGTCGGTCGTTGGGTTATGCGGTTGGCGAGGCGGTTAAAGACATGTGTCAATCAAAGAGGCAGTTCTGAGTTCTGTAACTGGTGGGAACGGTTGGTGAAACAGTGCGACGGTTCTGAACGTTTTCTTCAAAGAATATTTAAGGATTTGGATCATCATTTGGCAAGGCATCTTCAATCAACTTCAACAAAGCAAAGTCAGATTTGGGGATCACCACTTTAAATTTCAGTCTTTTATTTTCCAGTTTATTTTCTGTACCATACAGTGTTTAGAGATTCCTAATCTCAGGCACTAATTAATCAAGTTTAAGGATATTTTCTATATCTTTGAATTTTACTTTATTTTTGTTGAAAAATTACATCAACAAATTGGCGACCACAGTGGGAGCAAGACAAAATTGCTCATTCCAATTCCGGCGATAATTTCATACGTCTTAGATCCGGCCGTATCATCGGAAGGGTCCATATGGCAGGTTCACAACCTCAATCATCTTCGGCACCGGTGGGAGAATCCGTTCCACCACCTATTGTGCCAACTGCCGGGGAAATCCCACAACCACCAGCCGAATGGTGGTCTTTTGTTCAACAAATGTTGCGTGAGCAACAAACGAACATGTTGCGTGAGCAACAGAGTCTGATGCAGAATATGATAGATCAAGCACTGTCAAGGGTTAGTCTTCAACCCACTCAAACTCCACCAGGAATATCACCATCCAGACCACAGGCAAATTTCGCAGGGCCATCATTCGTGGATAGTACATTCCCAAGTGCCACAAATCCCAACCGAATGGATAGGGGAAAATCTCCTCTGACTTTTTCCAACACTGTTCCACTGGGACCAAGGGTTACCAATCCGCAGCCGAACAATACAAGGGAGGACAGGTCTGAAGGATATATACATGATCCTATTCATATTCCTGTGCAGGATCCGTTCTATGTTCCTGATCATCAACGCTTTCATGTAGATCCTGATGAGATTGCACATATATTAAGGGATCAGTATGGATTAACTCCTCAGATGGCTAACCGCCCTGCGTATCAGAGACCGTTCCCAGAAAGAATCATTAATGAACACCCTCTCCCAAGGAATTATCGACCACCCGATTTTCATGCATTCTCAGGGGAGGACGGATCTTCCACTATAGAACATGTTGGTCGGTTCACAGCACAATTAGGAGAAATGGGCAGTAACCCTTTTTATAAGTTGCAGCTGTTTGGTTTATCTCTTACTAGAACAGCGTTTTCGTGGTTTGCAAGTCTGCCTCATGGACAAATCCAGACGTGGGAAGGACTTGAGACGGCATTTCATGCCAGATTCTTCAATCCTTTACCAACTGTTTCTTTAACTGATTTACTAGAATTGAGACAGTATCCAGAAGAATCTGCTTTGCAGTTTATAGAAAGGGTGCGATTGATGAAGGGACGATGTCCTACGGTAATCAGCGAGAAAGAGATGACCAATTTAGTGGTCCGGAATATGCATACTCGTTTAAGAAAGGCACTCACTGCCCTGGATGTTGAGGATTTGGCAAGTCTTGCATCCAAGGCAGGACGTTTAGAGTCTTTGTTCAGAGAGGAAGATCAGCATAACAGGCGTAATAGAGGCCAACATATGGCGAGTATGGGAACAGAAACATGTGACTTTGATTTTAATCAATCAGAAGAGATGGCAGCCGAAATCCTTTCTGGAAAACCTTATGTATGCCCTAAATTGAAGCCAGTACCAGGATCTGAAGGAAAGGAGCAACCGACGTTTGATAGTTCAAAAGCTGATGAAATCTTTGATATCTTACTGACTGATGGGCAGATCCGTATTCCAAAGGGGCAAAGACTGGCCACTAAAGAAGAAATCAAAGGGAGACCATACTGCAAGTGGCATAATTCGTTCACACACAGTACAAGTCAGTGTACTCATTTCAGGAAGGAAATTCAAAAGGCCATCAAGACAGGTCGGCTCAAATACATCACTTTAGGTGTAGACCAGCAACCGTTTCCGAAAGTAACAACGGCAATGGTCGATATCCAACCAAGTTCGGAAACAGGGAAAAGTTCGGCCAATAGCGGACAAAAAGGGGAACGAACTCAAGCAAGCCCCGGAACAAAGAAAGGAAATCAGCCAAACAGCAGCCGACCGGAAGAACGATTCAAAGTTTGTGAGAAGCCAGTCGCTGAAAAATGGGACCGTCCAGACGGTTCTTTTAATGTGGAAGTGAAAGAAAAGGTTTTAGTGCGTGACCACCCGACCAGAAAAACAGGATCAGTCGGGAACAATTGGGCTCGAAATAAAAAGCCTTTACCAGTTGATATAGATCCTCGTTTCCCAGGTATGAATCGTACACAGATTCGCAATGCCAAACGCAGGTATGCTGCAAAGTATGGGAAACGAGTTCCTTCAGCAAAACAACTAACCGACGAACAAAAAACAGCCGACCACTTGGCAGGAGATCAGTCCATTCGGGTCTTTACAGAACAAACGACCAACGAGCAGGGAGTAGCCATTCCGTCTCCAGTTGGTCGGTTCAGTCGGGTCTGGTCAGGAAAGCAACCGAACGACGGATTAGGCGCTTCCGACCATACCAAAAGAAGTTCGTCGGGACAGGGGAAAGGTAAAGGAGTGGCAGATGAAATAATTAAAGGTTTTAGATGCCAACATTGTGAACGGATCAACATCAATCCATCTCTTGAAGAATTCCGTATAGAATCTTTGACGGTTCAATCTCAGAACAAGACGAAGGAAGAAGTTGTAACTACAGAGGAGAATTCGAGATCTGTTAAATCTCGTCTGGGGCCACGAATCCCTTGTCGAATGACAGAGATTAATCAGATGAGAGATGAACCGATATGGGCGAGTCTGGTAGATGATACTATGGACGAACCTTTATGGGCATTCTTGGCAGATGATGAATTAGAGGAAACAGAGTGGGCAAAGACTTCAGATTCTGAACCTCAGCCGGAGCCACCTTCGATTGTGTTTCCTCCTATTCCAGAGGGTGCGATCTCTCATTTGAAGCCTCTGTATGTTAATGCTCATATTTGTGGGAAACCAATCACAAAGGTTTTCGTGGATAATGGAGCAGTTTTTAATGTTATGCCATTGAAGACTCTCAAGAAGCTAGGGAAAGGAATACATGATCTTTCTCCTGTGGAATTCGAAATGACAAGTTTTACAGGGCAGCCGACCAAGCCTGAAGGCATGATGGTTGCCACAATTGAAGTCGGACCAAAGAAGATCTCCACTGTTTTCTTTATTGTGGACGCAGATACTACATACTCTCTCTTGCTGGGAAGAGACTGGATTCATGCCTCTCAATGTGTGCCATCAACCTTGCACCAACAATTAATGTTCTGGGAGGGAAATCAGGTCTTCAAAATGGAGGCGAATGACAACCCATTCGACGTAACAGAACAAGTTGAAGAGTCAGTGTTTTATTCCAGTCATTTGGCTCCGATGTCTCAGTTATACATGGCTAGGGAGTACCCAGACAAGGGTTATAAAGTCACTAGCCAGAACTCGATGTTCTATTAAAAGAACACCTTTATTGTATGGCTCATGATAAAGCCACACCCATTCCCATATAATTTGTTTGCTATGGATGATACAAGTTTAGAAGTATGTAGTTCTCTTATTAATAAGTTCTATTTAAAGCAGTTATTACATAAAGCAGAAAATAGTAAAGAGATTCTTGATGTTCACCTCCAAGAAGATGAACAATTCCGTTGGCCCGATTTATTAGAAAAAACTGAACCAACAGCTTCATCACAAGACCCATTTATTGGAGTTTAATTTAGGAACCGAATTGGTTCCAAAGGTGATCAGGTTAAGTGGTTATTTGTCTAAAGAGCAACAAACAATGATGCTCGAAGTTATTAGAAACAACATTGATTGTTTAGCATGGGATTATTCAGAGATGCCTGGTTTGACAAGAAGTCTAATCGAGCATCGATTGCCCATCAAAGAAGGTTGTAAACCTTACAAACAACCTCCAAGGCGAATGAGCCCGGATCTAATGCCTCAAATCAAGGAAGAAATCCAAAAACTTCTCAAAGTGGGTTTTATTCAGCCTTGCCGTTATGCGGAATGGCTGGCTAACATTGTGCCAGTAGTCAAGAAAAATGGTAAGATTAGGATATGCATCGATTTCAGGGATTTGAATCTAGCTACCCCTAAGGATGAATATGTGATGCCTATGGCCGACATGTTGATAGATGCAGCAGCAGGGCATAAAATTCTTAGTCTGATGGATGGTTATGCAGGCTATAACCAAATATTTCTGGCAGAAGAAGACATTCCTAAGACAGCATTCAGATGCCCAGGGGCTTTAGGTATTTATGAATGGACAGTCATGCCATTCGGGTTAAAAAATGCGGGGGCAACTTACCAAAGAGCCATGAATTCAATCTTTCATGATTTAATTGGCAGATCTATGGAAGTTTATATTGATGATGTTATTGTTAAATCTTCCAGTTTTGACGAACACTTAAGAAATCTTGAAGAGGCATTCGAAAGAATGAAGAAGTACAAGTTGAAAATGAATCCAACCAAGTGTGCTTTTGGAATATCAGCCGGGAGCTTTTTAGGATTTTTAGTTCATGAGAGAGGAATTGAAGTTGATGCCAATAAGGCTAAAGCCATTCTTGATAGTCGGCCACCCAAGACGGTTAAAGAAATTCAAAGTCTTTTGGGTAAGGTGAACTATTTGAGGCGTTTCATTTCCAATGCTGCTGGCAAGGTCAGACCCATTACTAAATTGTTGAAAGCTGGAAAAAATGCTTTTGAATGGGGTCCCGATCAACAGACGGCTTTAGATGCTATCAAACAGGCATTGGTTCACCCTCCAGTCTTGATGCCTCCTAAACAAGGTCGGCCACTCAAACTTTATTTGGCAAATACATATGAAGTGGTTAGCTGTTTATTGGCACAGGATGGTGATGACGGGAAGGAAAGGGCAATCTACTATCTCAGTAAAACCCTTACAGGACCAGAACTGAATTACATTATGCCAGAAAAAATGTGTTATTCATTGGTCTTCGCTTGTACTAAACTCGAGCATTATTTGCTGCCCAGAAGAATTGAGGTCATATCAAAGGTGGATCTCATCAAATTGATTTTACAAAGACCTACTATGAAGGGCAGACTCATGAAGTGGGCCATCAAATTGGCTCCTTTCGATCTTCAACATTCCCCGCTGAGGGCAATTAAGGGACAAGCAGTAGCCGACTTCTTGGCAGAATTCTCACAAGTCGGGTATTCTCTTTGTGATAGTGTCCGACCATTTAGTTGTTCATCATATCTGGATAATCTACAGGTCGGATGTGTGCCTTATATAAGTACCAGAACATGGTTGATGTTCTTTGATGGTTCTACCTCTGGAAACAAATCAGGGGCAGGGGTCTTTTTGCAAGGACCTGATGGTCAAAAGATTAACTTACAACTACGATTGGAAGCCATGACCCATAATTCGGCAGAATATGAAGCTTTAATTTTGGGTTTGGAGGCTTTAATTGCCAGGAAGGTCCAGTCTGTAATCATAAGGGGGGATTCTCAATTAGTAGTCAACCAGGTAAACAATCAATATGTTTGCAATTACCCTCATCTTCGCAGATACAGGGACATTGTGGGTCGGTTACTGACAAAAATCTCAGAAGTAATAATTGAGTTCATTCCGAGGAAAGAAAACCAACGTGCTGATGAATTGTCTCAAAGGGCATGTAAAGGAATTCTGGAGGATATGTGGTCGGAGGTCAAGTCGGGCATAGAAGGAAAGACAGACCCGATATGCGAAGTTACGGTCGGGCAGGAGACTGTCGGACAGGAGCCCGACTGCGAAGTTATGGTCGGGCAGGAGACTGTCGGACAGGAGCCCGACTGCGAAGTTATGGTCGAGCAGGAGACTGTCGGACAGGAGCCCGACTGCGAAGTTATGGTCGAGCAGGAGACTGTCGGACAAGAGCCCGACTGTGAAGTTATGGTCGAGCAGGAGATTGTCGGACAGGAGCCCGACTGCGTAGTTGATATCAGGCAGGAGTCCGACGGCGAAACAGTGCCCGATTGGAGAACAGAGCTTATCATGTATTTACAGAATCCAGGTGCGAGTGTTTCGGTTGCGACACGATTGAAAGCTTTACGTTTTCAATTGATAAATGGAATTTTGTATAAGAGATCATTTGAAGGTCTGCTTTTGAAATGTTTGGGGTCTAAAGAAGCTCTAGAGGTAATGACAGAAGTACATGGTGGGATATGTGGAGCTCATCGGGCAGGTCTCAATATGAGATGGGCCATTCATCGTTTGGGTTTTTTCTGGCCAAAGATTTTTTAAGATTGCATACAATTTGCCAAAGGCTGCCAGGAATGTCAGAGACATGGAAATTTAAACCATTTGCCAGTAACCGAATTGCAATTCTTGGCAAAACCATGGCCTTTTAAATCATGGGCTATGGATATTATTGGTAAGATACATCCTGCTTCATCGAAACATCATTGTTTCATATTGGTCGCGACTGACTACTTTACCAAATGGGTAGAAGCAGTTGCTTTGAAAAATGTGGATCAGAAAGAAGTGATAGACTTCGTTTTGAATCAAATTATTTACAGGTATGGTATTCCTCAGTCTATAACAACCGACCAAGGCCTGGTTTTCACAGGGGAAAAGTTCTCTAGTTTCTTGGCAGAATTCGGGGTTCGATTATATCATTCTTCACCTTATTATCCCCAAGCTAATGGACAAGCGGAAGCAGCAAATAAGATTATTATTGGGATTATAAAGAAGATGGTTGAAGGGAACCCAAGAAAGTGGCATTTGCTATTGTCTCAGGCTTTATGGGCACATAGGAATACCAGAAATACGGCCACAGGATTCTCGCCTTACCAACTCACGTTTGGCCAAGATGCTGTTTTACCAGCCGAAATCCGAGTATCATCTGGCCGAACAGAGTTTACTGATGGTGATCTTACAAAAGAGTACCAACAACTTATGTTGCAACAGTTGGAGGATTTGGATGTTAACCGACTTCATGCGATAAGTCGAAGTGTGAAACAGAGTGAAATCAGAGCAAGGAGTTACGGAAAGAAAGTTCTTCACAGGACATTCCAAAAAGGAGACCTAGTCTGGAAGACCATCCTTCCTACATATAAGAAAACTGACCAATTGGGAAAGTGGTCACCGAATTGGGAAGGACCATACATTGTTCAAAAAGATATTGGGAATGGCGCTTTCATTATTGTAAATCATGAAGGGAGAAGAGTACATGATTGTATTAATGCTAAATATCTGAAGAGGTATTATCCTGCCTTTTCGGATAACAAAACTGCCTGAAACAAAATATTATTTTCAGAACCCATTTATGGGGTTCGGGTTCGAACCTATTTAAAGGTTCATTTCTGTTAGTCATCATGTATTTGTGAAAAATTTTCTGCCTCTGAATCAGACTTTTCATCCCAGTGAGTGGATATTAGTTCTGGTTCTTCTTCAATAAGATCTTCCAAATCTGGTCGGTACCTTTCCCATTGGCTTTGCATTTCATCTAAATCTTGATGGGTACGTGCTTGCATGTCTGTTATGGCTTGATGTTCACGATCAACGATGGTCCGTAATCTTGAGAAGACTTTTCGTTGATTGGAAAATATATTATCCTAACCAAGATCTGGAAGTATGGTTGCTGCGTGATTTTCGATCATTTCCATGTGATGATGGAGGTCAGGAATGCGACCAAGGATGTCACGAAGAGGTTCATACCCCTCAATGACTTTTTCCATCAGGCGGATGACGCGATGAATGGTTCTTCTTCCTCGTTGGGAGAATCGGAATTTGAAGTCTAGTTGCTTGAGTATATGTAGCAAGTCTTCTGCATGGCCGCCAATAGGGTGATTACCTACAAAGAAGGGTTGAAGAACACCTTCCCAGTTGCTTGATGGAACATGAGGTCGGTCATTCGCCATGTTTGTTAACACTTCAAGTCTTAGAATGTGTTTCTTAAAGTGGGAGAAAGACAAGATTGCTGATCTTACATCAACAAATTGGCGACCACAGTGGGAGAAAATTGCTGATCCATATGGCAAATTTTCAATTCCACAGTACAACCGTTGGCTTTATCACGGCAGAAGAAGCTTCCCAACTACGGGCCGAATTGACAGCAGGTTTTACAGCATGTTTTCGGCAAATGTACGACCAGCAGATAGCAAATCTGCAGGCAATACATGACGCAATGCAAAACTTGATGGAGCAATCAAAATTCATGTTGAATTCGGTTCCTGCACCGCCAGAAATGTCATGCCCCCAAACGGACAACGCCATTCCTGAGCATATACCCAGTCAGACAGACTGGAAACAGGACCAAACAGGAGGACAGGCCCGACCAGGGACGACCGAATGGACGGAGACAGGTCGGCAGGATCACGACGCCTGGACGGACCATGGTCGGGAAGACCACACCGACTGGACGGACCATGGTCGGGAGGACCACACCGAATGGACGGACCGTAGTCGGGACAACCACACCGACTGGATGGACAAAGGTCGGGAGGACCACGCCGACTGGACGAATACAGATCGGGAAGACCACGTCGACTGGACGGACAAAAATCGGGAGGACTACGTAACCTGGACGGATACAGGTCAGGAGGACCACGCCGACTGGACGAATACAGATCGGGAAGACCACGTCGACTGGACGGACAAAAATCGGGAGGACTACGTAACCTGGACGGATACAGGTCAGGAGGACCCCGCCGAATGGACGGACACGGGTCAGGTCGCCGACCATAACTTTTCAGGCGAGCAAAAGAATGACAGAACAACAGTGGCCAAAAGGAGGAATAAGTCGGACGGGAGTCTGAATACAATGGTAGTGCAAGATCGACCAACGTCCAGGCCAGCACCAGTCCGCGATAAATGGAGGTCGGGTCCAACGTAGCCTCAAAGGATGGAGGTCGGATCTGAGGCTGACGTAGCCTCGGATGCTAACCTACTAACTCCTAAAACATCATAAGAAATGATGCTTAGGAGTCTTGAGGAGGAGGCATGTTGTTACGCACAAAAAATAATAATAATAATAATAATAATAATAATAATAATAATAATAATAATAATAATAATAATAATAATAATAAGGTATCCAGAGTCAGTCGGTGGGTTCTCAGTCGGTTGGTTCTCAATCAGATAAGCAAGTCAGATGGTCCGCGGTCGGGCAAGCAGGTCGGATTATCCGCAGTCGGATAAATGGGTCGGTTGATACAAAGGTTGGCTGCTATGGGGGTCGGTCGAAAAAGGAAGTCGGGCGAAGAAAGGTCTGTTGATAGGTCAGACGATTGAAGAGACCAAATAGTGGTCGTTTGATGGGGCGACCAGTGAGTCTTTTGATCTGGCGACCAATTATGTATCTAGATTGGTCGGTTGGTCGGTCGTTGGGTTATGCGGTTGGCGAGGCGGTTAAAGACATGTGTCAATCAAAGAGGCAGTTCTGAGTTCTGTAACTGGCGGGAACGGTTGGTGAAACAGTGCGACGGTTCTGAACGTTTTCTTCAAAGAATATTTAAGGATTTGGATCATCATTTGGCAAGGCATCTTCAATCAACTTCAACAAAGCAAAGTCAGATTTGGGGATCACCACTTTAAATTTCAGTCTTTTATTTTCCAGTTTATTTTCTGTACCATACAGTGTTTAGAAATTCCTAATCTCAGGCACTAATTAATCAAGTTTAAGGATATTTTCTATATCTTTGAATTTTACTTTATTTTTGTTGAAAAATTACATCAACAATTATAATTAAATATAAATAAAATTTATGATTATAAATAAATATGTGTTTGAAGTAGTATACTTAAATAAAATATATATTTTTGTAAAACCAATTAAATCTAATTTAAATGTAAATATAGTACTTCATCCCTCAAGTTACAAAGTATACATATTTCTATTTTGAGACGTCTAATTACAAAAGTAACCATTTCATTAAATACCCCATTTTTTTCTACAAATACCATTACTTTACATCACATCATTACTTTTAAACCAAAAAACAAGGACAAAAATGTCATTATACTACTTTTACTTACCCACTATAATTAAAATATTATTATTTCTTAAACTCTGCGTCAAAAGTAAATGCATATTTTATCCGTAGATGGAAGAAGTATAATATTTTTAAAAAAATAGAGTTTTTTTTTTTTTTATTATCTTTTGGTGGAAGAGTATAAAGATAAAAATTAAAATGCAATAAAAACGAGATTTTAAAATAATACGAGGTACTCTAATATTAAAAAATTCTCAATTTGCAAGATTTTAAAATTGTAAAAACTTAAAATTTCATTATCTATTTTATAATCAAATATGAATTTATTAGAATTTTAAATTCAAATCTTTACAAAAATTTCCAAATCCATAAACCAAACATAACCTTAGAGTGGGGAGTTAATTATGAGTGAAAGAATGTGAGCTTTTTAAATTGTCATGTCTTAATTATTGTTGTCCCAAAAGTACAATTTTCATTAATTATGAGCACCAAATCATATCTACAAATTTTTCCATGTGCTGTTGCTTTAATCAATTTTCTTAGGGTGTGTTTGTCTTCGTGATTGGATTGGATTTATATTATTCATCCAATTTTTCTCTCTAAAAAATATCAAATCAAACACCTATTTTTTATTTTTTATATTATACTAAAAATCAATTTTATATTCAAAACATCACATTAACACCTATTTATATCACATCATACAACTATTGAAATTCAAAATTTTTACTATTTGAATCCCAACTCAAAATCCAAACCCCCAAACAAACACACCCTTAATTCATTAATTATGTTGAGGGTGTGTTTGTTGGGGGATTGGATTTTAAATTATCCCACAGTTCCATAACTAAATATCTTTTTACTTTTTGCACGTAGTTTTAGAAATAGTAGTATTATATTAGAATGTAGTAGGAATAAAATAGAAATGACTAAAATAACCTTATTAGTATGTGTGATATAAATGTAATGACATTTGTGTAATATATTGTAAGTTGTAAGGGTATTTGTAATGTTAGGTAAATAGTACAATTACTAAAAAAAAATAGATATTTTATTATGAGACTAAAATAGAAAAATAAATACTTTGTTATGAGACGAATGGAGTATACTATTCGTCTCAATTTTTTTTTTCTCCAAAAATATCAAATCAAACATTTATTTTTCTTTTTTTTATATTATACTCTCTCCGTCTCGCGGAAGATGAAGCCTTTTGTTACGGACACGGTATTTTAGGTAGTATAATAAGTTATTAAATTATTAATAATAAGTTAAAATAATATTTTATTATTTTTTATATGTATAGTATTGTTGGTATTTTAAATATTTTTACAACTATATCTCAATAAAATGTATGGAATATAAATATCATTTTGTAGACAATTTAATTTTATATAATACAAATGAATAAAAAAAATATTTATTTATTTATCATTATCATAAATTAATTTTATAAAAAATGTGGACTTTTAAAGGTTGATAAAAATATTTGTTAATTGAGGAGAAATATAGAAATAAAGGAGTTTTGAGTGGTCATACATGTAAGATGTTAGAAGTTTAATTAAATTAATTTATATTTGTTAAGTATGTGTAAGATTGATCAACTTGCCAAAAATAGAAATGAGTTATCTTTTGTAGGACATACCAAAAAGAAAATGAGATCATCTGTGACGAGAGGAGTACTAAAAATCAATTTTATATTCAAAATATCACATCAACACATATTTATATAACATTATACGACAATTCAAATTCAAAATTTTTACTGTTAAAATCTTAACTCAATCCAAATCTCCAAACAAACACACCCCTAGGTATGTGTGTGTTTTAATAAAAATATGTATATATTTCCTCCGTCTCAACATAGTTGAAAATAATATTTAATTAGTTAATAATAATGAATTACAATGTTATTTTATTATTTTTTATATAATTAATAATATTGATAATTTTAAAAAAAATTTAATATATATATGATTAAAAAGGTTAATGAAAGTGTAAGATATTTGATATTTAATTTTATTTATAAAATAATTTTATGTGTATGATATATTTGTAGATACATATATATTATCTATAAAAAAGGGTAATATAGCGTGTATTTTTTTTAATAATAAAAAATACAAATAAAATACTTCATTCGTTCTTTAAAGAATTATCAATTTTTTCATTTTGATCTGTCTTATATAGAATATTCATTTTTTTTTTAATAATTGTACTATTTACTTAATATTAAAAATACCCTTACAACTTACAATATATTACACAAATGTCATTATCTTTATATCACACAATACTAATAATGTCGTCATTTCTACTTTATTCCTACTATATCCCAATATAATACTAATATTTCTAAAATTCCGTACAAAAAATAAACGAATACATATAAGACGGAGGGAGTTTCGTATTTACTAAGTAAAGAAACAAAAATATATTTAGATAATAAACAAAAAAGAAAAATAATCACAAATTTAAATGACAAATTAGGTACATAACAAATGATGGTGATATATATAATTGTATAAAATATAAAATTAATTTTTAATATTATAATGTATTAAAATAAAAAATAATTATGTAATTGGATGTTTATAAGAGAATTTTTTTTTATGAATAGCAAAATTTTAGGTAAAATCTTATAAGAGAACATTTATAATTTTTTATATTTGAATTAAAATTGATACATTTTAATTATATTAGAATTACTATTTTTTTTTTAAATTTTAACTATATCAATTATTCTAAATTAAAAAAAATAAATATTTTTTTAAAAAATATAACAAAAAATAAAATTTTAAATCAAAACAGAAAAGTACACCACATTTTAGAATTAAACGACAGTGTATAATTGTTCATTGCCGTGTAATTTTCAGGTCAGTTGCCGCTTAACTATGTTATGTCCACATCTCAACGATTTCCATTAGTTTTTTAACGGTGAAATCAAAATTGATTGAAATGATTTATAATAAAACTAAATTGATAAATTTTTTATATTGAGATTAAAATTGATAAATTTTTATTATATTAGAACCGAATTTTATTTTTTATTTTTTTATTTTTTTATTTTTGACATACTATAGGTTTGTTCTTAATTTCTAAGCGGCTCCCATAAATATTATTTAAAAAAAATATATATATATATATAATATTAACCCGGTAAAATTTTAATTTTTAGTAAAAATAAAATATTATTTGTATATTTAATATAAAAAAATTAAAATCATTAGAAAAAACAACTATTAAATTAACAAATCCTATCTATTGCGTGGCAGTGATAAATATAAATTACGCTCTTCATCCCACGTAATTTGTCCATATTTTCTTATTTTTCGTCGTCCCATATAACTTGTCCTTTCTATTTTTGAAAATATAATTATGAACTTTAATCGCGTTTTAAATTTTAAATTTTATAATTTTCTTAATTTTAATTAAACTATTTACTTTTCTTAGTCTTAATTTATAATTATTTTTACTTAATAATAATTATTTTTACTAATACACTTTTTAATTACTTACTAATTATACAAATATAAATTTTCTTATCTACAATTTATATTTCTCATATTTTCTGGGACGGAAGGAGTAATATTTTAGAATAATTTGAAATTTAAAATAAATATTAAAGTGTTTTTTATAGAATCAAGAATTTAAAATACTACTAATAATTTTGATTTGAAATACATACTGTATATAAATTGTAGCAGTCGCTGTTTTGACAAAATCAGGCATATACAACTAAATTAATAAATTTTATTTTCGATATAATTTTAAAAAATTAATTTATTTGCTGACGAGGCAGCGCGGAAACCACCGCCGCCGCCGCCGCCGCCGCCTACTTGCTCTTTCTCTCTCAACGCCGTCCGACGGACTGCATCGAGAAACGCCGACTTATATATAATCATAGAATGCAAAAACAGTCACAACAAGAAAAATCTTCGAGTTACGAATGATGTTGTTCTTCAGCCGAGAAAATTAAACCAAAGGTGAATATGTGTTTAATCTGTATTACCACTTTGTGCTTTCGCCATCGTGTTCGATTGAAATCAATTAGTTGTTTGTTTTAATTTAATTATGTTTTATTGTGATGAATTTTGTGGTTTTTGAGCTTTAGAATTTCCAGTGGTTTATATATGTAAAGTGCTTCTTGTTTCTTTCCTTTTTTAATTTTTAATTTTAATTTTTGGTATTTAATTTCCTTGTCCAATTGAAGCTTCTTCGATGGAAATTATTCTCGAGTGAATCCTACAGTGTTGGTAAATTTAGGAACAGAAACTGACAAAAGCCCCAGCGTATTATTTGATATCTTTAAAATTGGTATTTCTTAGGGCTTGCATCGGTTTTTGCTAACAATGAATGCAAAAGGTCAGAACCAGGCATTAAAAATTTGCTGTAAATTAGTGTAGAATAATGACAAAAACAATGATTTTAAATTATGGTGTACATTTGTAGTTTACTGTGAATATTGAAGGGCAGTCGCTGTGAATTCAATTCAATTCATTCATGGTGGTCGACAAGGACAATGATCTCCTTCCTGCACGTGGTCTCCATGCCTATGTTCCCATATCTCTGTATAATTGTTTGTGTATAATTTCATGTCAAAAGGTAAGGTAGCAGAATCATATAATAATTGTTTTTGGAGTTACTTTGCTGCTGAGCTCTTCAATTAATTGACAAGAAAAAGGAAAGGATATTTACAATCTTGTTGGTCCCAAAGTAAGGCAGTAATTGCTATTCTATCAGTTTCTTGGGCTACATGTGAATAATTGCTATCCTACGATTCTGACTTTGATTCAATTATTATTATTGAGAGAAACGAGAGTGAGAGAAATGATTCTATGTACTTGTGCCATGATGTGAGCATTGATAATTGCTTGTAGTTTATGCATTTATGCTGCTGCTGCTGCTGCTGTTTTGTATTGTGTGTGTGTGTGTGGTGGATGTGGGGGCTCTCTGGAGATATCATTTTCAGAGATTCTCTGTCATGAAAAGGAGTTGGGATGCCCAGATACAAAAGAAGGTGCCGGGCCACAGGGGGCTCTATATTTTGTTAGTGTTTTTGCTTGCTGTATGAGTGTGTGGGGGTGGGGGTGGGTGTATGCATGTATCATTGTATAGTGTATTTGCATATGCCCCGCCAGCCCATTCAGCCATGGCAGTCTCGTGAACTTGGAAAGAGTTGGGGGACCAGAGAGAAGAGAGAAGAGAGAAGAAATTAAATCTAAATAGAAAGTAGTAAAAGCAAGAGAGGGGTTTTTCTTGTCCTACACACCCTCTTCTTTGGATGCCCCACTCCCTATTTCTGAGGGATGTTCTTAAGGCCACAAAATCCAATCCCTCTTCTGATTGCTGCTGTTTTAGACAATTAATTAGAGACTGCTTAACTTCATTTATCTTTTTTCTTCATTTCTTGGTGCCTTCTGGTAGTGTGGACTTCTTGGATTGTTTTTTTACTCGACTTTCATTTCCTGGGGCTTTAAATGTGAGTTTTAATTGCTGATATGTGCGCATTTGTTGGCTGGCATTCTCTAAAATCCAATGCTTATGAGATCTGGGTTTCTGTAAAGATGTATTCTTTGGAGCATCTTTTCCTTTTTCATCATGTCTGGTACTTTTTCTTTTTCTCTACTTTATCTTACTTTTGTGTATGGATATGTTTGCCAGATATTTCTTGACTCTAAAGGATCACCTCCAAGAAGAGACACTGTTGTCGATTGTTGTTAATCTGGTAGATTCATTGCGGTTTTTGGAGCCTGCGGGGAGGAATATTTGGGATTCTTGACTCTGCACAGGAGTGCATCAATGCGGTGTTGTTTATAAGTTTGAATGGATGTATGGGAAAGGGAGAAGAAATCTGCAGGGAAGCAGCTTGGAGTGAGTTCAGAAAGACTACCACTTGGTCCTGCCTATAACAAGAATGGAACTACTCGTCAGGCCAGAGCTCGGGTTATACAATCGACAGTCGTGGGTCCAAAACGCAGTCCATCACCCAATGGCAGACGGTCATCACCAAACTCAGCAACATCAGTTGAAAAGAGGGCTACATCATCGACTGAAAGAAAGAGCCCTTCTAGACTATCATCACCATCATCTCCATCGACACCTGTTGAGGATTCGTCTGTTGAAACAATGCTGGTGGCAAGAAAGATAGTAGGGAGCAGATTACCAGAGTCCTTATGGCCTTCAACAATGAGGAGTCTCAGTGTTTCTTTTCAATCCGACACGATTTCTATTCCTACTAGTAAGAAAGAGAGGCCAGTTGTGAATTTGCATTCTGAACGTGCTCTGAGGCTATCGTCGAATGTTGCGCATAGACCAGCTGAAATTTCTGCTTCAAGGAAGCTCACGCCTGAGAGGAAGAGGAGTCCACTTAAAGGAAAAACTTCGGCCAATCAGTCGGAGAATTCTAAGCCTGATAATAGTTTAAATCCTCGTCTAACAGATCAGCATCTATGGCCTAGCAGAACAACTGGGAAAGTGTCCTCAGCTACTAAGTCAAGAAAACCTTCACCTATAGTCAGTTCAGGAACAGTAACACCTTCTCTCAGGAGATTATCTCTGGATGGGATGATTAGATCTTCACAAAAATCAGCTGAGGACTCGTTTATATCTTGTGATGATACTGAAGAATGGATGTCAAATGCATGCTCAGACAACAGTTATTCACTGCGAATGCAAAAGCCTGGCTGTTCAAGTTCATCAGATAGAATGGTATTGGCTCGTGCTATTGGGAGATCTTCATCGTTGCCAACTCCTGGATCACGCCCTGCATCGCCATCTGTTTCCAGAGGGGTTAGTCCATCCCGGATAAAGGCTGTAAGCTCTTCTTCCCGAGGACCAAGTCCTGCTCCTTCGAGAGGGCCCAGTCCGGCACATGTAAGACCTAATAGTCCATCCAGACAACCACGACATCCTACTTCTGTTCTTAGTTTTATGACAGATATTAAAAGGGGGAAAAAGGCTGCTAACCATATCGAAGATGTTCACCAACTGCGGATGTTATATAACAGGCTTTTGCAATGGAGGTATGCAAATGCAAGAACTGACGCTGCATCGCTATCTCGAACAGTGAAGGCAGAGGTTTGTGTTTATCAAGTTGGGGCTTCGACAAGTTTAAAATTTCCATTTATTATCTTAGACTTTCGTTTTTCATGAGTAGAGTGATGCTGTGAAATTTCCTTCTATCCGCAAATTACTACCCTTGTCTCTTCTGATGTTGCAGAAAATGATTCATAGTGTTTGGGGGACAATTGCTGATCTTCGTGACTCGGTAATGAAGAAAAGAATTAATCTCCAGCAACTGAGACTCAAGCTGAATCTTTATTCAGTTCTGAACAATCAAGTAATCCCTTTCTTTTAATAACCATTTGTTAGATAGAAAAATTGTGATTCTTTCAAGATTTTAGACATCGGTTTCTAATCTAGTTTTCTTGCATTATACTTTTCTGTGTTTCAAATGCACAGTTTAAATTTGACCTGCATATACTCGGATTCCATAAGATGAAGTAATGATATACATCCTTGTCGAACCTGTTGACAAAGATTTGCTCCCTATTGACCTATTTCAAACAATGCCGTTGAAAATTATCATCAGGCAACAGCACATCACCTATATACCAGAAGACCATCCACTTGCCCCTTCTCCCTAGCACTATCTGTGGATAAGCTTCTACTATATGACCATGCCGTTTTTGTTAGGTACCTGGTCTGTCGGCTGAATGCCTTGCCTTGAAGGGCATGCTGTGCCAATATTTTTAAGGCAAGAGACCTGTCCCATGTTTTGTCATAAGTTTAATCCTCCCAAATTAGTAGTCATGTTTAGGCTGTCACAGCAGTTTTTATGGAAAGAATTGATTGTGCATACTAGAGTCGATCTTATGAATGTGAACATTATAACATTTCCAAGGCATGGATGCCTTTGCTCATCTATTCACATGGTGATATTTTGGTCATGTTTTGCCTGTTCTAAAAAGTTACAACACAAAGTTCTTATTTTCTTTCTCTGCATCATGTTTCGAAATTTAGTTGGAGTATCATTTTATTTTTTGGTTTTGGACACTTTCCCTATTCCCAGGATTCGGTAGGAAGACATGTTGATTTTGTATCTTTGTTTTTGTTTCCTTATGTCCTATTATTACCATAAACAAGTCTATATAATGTGTCTCTTCTCAATTCAATTGTTGTACTTTGTTGGAAAACTATATAATATATAACTAATGATGCATTTTCTTATAAGTTTAAGCTCACGTGAGATGGTAATTTACATACTTGCACCTAGTTGTTGCGATGTTTTGATTCTACTTCAGTCTCAAGATGAAACCGATGGTTTCAATAATGATTAATGACAATCCTTTTTTTTTTTTTTTATTCTTTTCCATCCATATCAATGATTTCAAACATTTTAAGGCTAAATTTACCAATTATTGATTTAGTGCTACAACACAATGTGAAGTTGTGGGACTGATGTTATGTCGTTATATTCCAAGATCAGAGCATAAATAGACGTTATTTATGGAACTAAAGAACTGCAATACTGCCTCCTAGCTCATGCTCTTCTCTTTGTAAACATGTATATTTATTTTCTTCATGATTTGCTGTATTCTGTACTTACCAGGGTCATGCATTTCCTAATTTGAATTCAGCTAACATGCCTAAACGAGTGGGACTCCATCGAAAGGGATCATCAAGACTCATTAACTGGTGCCATCCAAGATCTTCAATCCAGTACGATACGCATTCCACTCACCGGAAGAGCAAGGGTATTAAATTTGATTTGTCCTCCATATATAATTAATTTTTTATCTGATGTTAACTAACATGTATGAGCCAATACTTTCCAGGGAGATATTGAAACCGTAAGAATGGCTGTATGCTCTGTCGTTGATACAATGCAGGCCGTAGGATCCTCCTTATCTACTTTATCTCCAAGGGTGAGAATTAATGCCTTGTTTTCGTAATTATTGATGTCTTTAAAAGTCTTCCTATACCAGAGAATGTTGCTACAGTGTTCTTCTACCGACCTCCCTTTTGCTTCTCACCTCCCATTTTGCTGTTTTCGTCTAGTAGTTTACCTACCATCAAGATTCCCCTTTATATGAAGCGAAATCTGTTTATGTTCCCATAAGGGTGTGTTTGTTTGGGAGTTTGGATTTTGAGTTGGATTTAAATAGTAAAAATTTTGAATTACCATAGTTGCATGATGTGATGTAAATAGATGAGTTGATGTGATGTTTTGAATATAAATTGATTTTTAGTATAATATAAAAAATAAAAAATAGGTGTTTAATTTGATATTTTTAAGAAAAAAAAATTGATGAACAGTAGATTTGAGGGAGAATCCCATGAACAAATTCTACTAGAGGTTGTTTCCATTAATGTAATGAGGATGGATTTCTTTCATTCGACGAAGTGAGGAAATCATGAGGGAGTTTACATATTTTCTTAAACAGATCGAGGCATATGTATAATATATAAGTCTTCGACTTGTCCATGGACATGTAAATGCACGTCCCATTTACTGTTCGTTTTTCTTTTCTAACAATAATCATGTTTTTTCATCTTCAACATCAATTAATCTTTGAGATATCTTGAGTGATGATCCTATTAATGCAGGTCGAGGAGATGAGCTGTTTGGTTTCAGGACTCGCTCAATTAGCTGCGCAGGAAAGAGCCATTCTTGTCGAATGTGAGTCGATTTTGGGATCCACATCTGCATTGCAGGTGAGATCGAGACCGAGCTTGTTTCTAGTTCAAATTCTTGTCTTCCTTTCACATTATTTAAAATTTGGTTCAACCATTAGATCAAACTGTGCCAAGTTTTGCCCCATAGGACCCTAAAAGTGATTTATCCATACAAGATTGAATATGTTACGAAAGTTCTTCACTTAATTTTAAATGATCTTATATTAGTGAAAAGAATTGAATTGAAATAGTATTTGATGTCATATAAACAGGTGTTCAATACTTTTAAATAAATGATTGATTTTTTTTATGTAATATACTGAATGAAAAATATATACTCCCTTCGTTCCATTGAAAGGTGGCATTTGCTTTTTGCACGTAGATTTTTGAATATTAGTATTATATTGGATTGTAGTGAAAAAGACAAAAATACCCCTATTAGTATGGTGTAATATAAAAATAATGACATTTGTGTAATATATTGTAAATTGAAAGGGTATTTATTATGTTAGGTAGGTAGTACAATTACTAAATTAGGAAATTGTAACCTTATTTTGGGACTGACGAAAATAGAAAATAGTAACATTTCAATGGGACGGAGGGAGTACTATATTTTTTTTTACTCCTTTTGTCTGTTATTATAGTAACACATTATCTTTTAATTTTTATGTAAATTACAAACATACCATTACACATAATTAAATACTTAAATTACATGGACAAAAATATCAAAATATGCTACATACTTATTACTACTATTATATTTTTTAATACTATAGAACTCTAAATGACCTTTTGGATTGGGAGGGAGTATTTGATTCGATAGTTTTTGGAGATAATTTTTTCATGAATAGTGCGAGACCAAATAGAAAATTTCACAGTGCTATTTTATCTCTGAACCACATGAATGCACCGTTGTGATTATGTTTGCGATCGGGCATTTCATCTTCTTTTCATGAACAACGGTCGATGAAATTTTTGCAGGACGAAGAATGCAGCATACGGACCCATCTTCTACAGACGAAACAAAGTTGGAGACATCTCAAGTGATCGATTTTGTTAAGAAGAGTCGAAGAGTTCTTTTTTTTGGTAAAAATTGCTAACAGCCTCAAGAATGATACAACCCTTTACACGACGACATCACCACGACATTCGGCCTTCCGATCATCGAATTTGGGTAATATATTTTCATCATCATCATCATACAATGTGGGTAGTAGTTAGAGTGTGCATGCCAAAATAATACAAGTTTTTTTTGAAATTATTATTTTAGGGAGAATTGATTCTAATAGAAGGATTGGAAGTCTGTGTTGGGTATAAATATAATTATAGTTAAGATAAGGAGTTGGTCTTCAACAAGAATTGGGAATGATGATTGATTATTGATTATTGAATTTTGATTGGAAGTTAACAAACTTTAGAATAATTTACTACCTTAATTTCAATTATTTTGTTAGTTTTTGCTCCGAGGTCACCAAACTTATTATAAATTAATAAATAATACTCCCTCCGTTACCCTTTTATATTTTCGTCGTCCTAAAACAAGATTACCAAACTATACTACCTACCTAACATAATAAATACCCTCTCAATTTACAATATATTACACAAATGTCGTTACTTTTATATTATACCGTACTAGCAGGGGTATTTTTGTTTTTTTACTACAATCCAATATAATACTAATATTAAAAAATCTACGTACAAAAAGCAAATGCCACTCTTCCAATGGGACGGAGGGAGTATCATGCTTTCAATAGAAATAAGCCGTGTGTTATGTAAAATAATATTATATTATCTCCGTCTGGCTCGGTCTCATACTTTTTGCGTGTTAATATTTGAATATTAATTATTATATGAAAATATAAGTATAGATCAAGAGAAAATGACAAAAAAATACTTATATTAATGTCTTATAATACTATTATAATGACATTTTTGTAAAAAATTATAGAAATATAAGAATATTTTTAATGTTATACGATGCAAACGATAAATGCGACCGGACTGATGGAGTATTATATTATTTATTAAATAGCCATGTGTTATATAAAATAATATTATATATACTCCCTCAGTTCCAAACAAGGTGGCACGAATGGAGAGAAAAATGTATATTTTATTTTTTTTATTTGGATGTTAAATATGGGGTAAAGATTAAATTAATTAATTATTTTATATTTTGAAAATATTGTTGTGTTTAGGCTGGATGAAGTATTATTTATTACATATATTGACTTATTCTTATTCAAATTGTCAGGATTATTGAAAAAACAATAGTAATATAAATTTATAGAGTATAATTGTAATAGTTATTTTACTAAATTATTTGAAATAATTTTATAAATTGTATATATATAAAACAATTGAATATAAAATAAAGAAAATTAAAAATATTTCGAACACATCAAAATATAAAACAAAAAATACCTATAACCATGTGGTTTTCCAAGTCTCATTTTTCACTATCTTTCTTGGTAAAATTCAAAGAGTACATTATAATTTGTTCACACACAAAAAAAATGATACCATCTCTCGATCCAAATCTTTAATATCATTTTTAATTTTTCATCTTATTATTATTGTTATTATATTTCATTATATGTGTATATTTTTATTTTATATTCCTATGAATTATACTTTCAAAAGCATTTTTCTTCCACATAATTAGCCTAATGTAAAAACTTGCTTTGCTGACTTAGTTTACTGGTTACTAGTTTTGGCTATATGTTTATCCAAAGTATATTAGGAAAATAGCGACTTCGTGCCTCATCGTTAAAAAAAAATGACACGAAGATGGCTACATATTTCTAATTTGATTCAATGAATTCGAGAAAGGCATAATCCACAATGCGACAACCTTTCAAAATACTACTTTCAAACTATTGATTCAAACTCAATAAAAACTACAAAAAAGATATATTTTTGTGTGGTATTAACATCTATTCCAAACTATTAACTTAAATCCCAATAAAAACACCACAAATGGCGGGCTTTTCACACCAATCTAACGAATACATCGACAAAATGGGAACATACATACAAATTAAGCATATAACAATGAGGCAAGGCGAAGAAAATCTTCAGCATTCTTGTTCAGAAGTTACAACCCCGATCAAGATCGCTACCAAAACCTACAACGACTACTCAAAAAATTCTCTTCTCGCTCCATTTCCAGATCGATCACAATGTTCATTTTAAGGCACAAAATCAGCTTCAATATTAATTGAATCCTCTGTTATAATCTACTCGACATTTAAGGCACACATTCTTGTACACTTCTTAAGCAAAATATCTACACAAGAGCAAACAATCTTGTAGGATCCCGAAGCGCAATGATAAAATGGAAAAATAAATGCCACCTGATTCTTTTTTTTTTTCCTCGGCTCGTGAGGATAACTTACACACTCATACTCCGGCTGAAACTTCATTAGCTTCCGAGTTTTCCTTCTTCTTTGGGGGTTGTTCTTGAGACTTCTGCGCAACAGTCTTGTTTGGTATCAATACTATGAAAATATTTCTGTCCTTGAAATTCTTAGCTTCCTCAACTGCCAGCTGTCATCAAGAAAAATGAGATATGCAATTATAGGGCGAAAAGAATATTAACGATAATTTGGGCAAATACATAAAAGAATGGTGCAAACTTTCAGGAGAATGGAAAGACAAGTGAAAATATAACACCATCGATTTTCAGGGAAGTACGACCCTCACTGAGCCTGACATTTGTGATGACCAAACTGTATTGCATACAGGTGTGTTCACTCAATTATTTTTTGTGACATGATTTCCAATGTATATTACAAAAAATTACAATATATATTATATATACTATAGTTGTCAATATCGAATAGTGGTATGTAGCGGTCAACGTTTAAAAGACTATAGCAGAATAGTGAATAACGGTATAATCTCTATCTAAATATTTAAGAATATATAATTATTATATATACAAAATTTCAATAAAAATGCATATGAAAAATTTATAAATTAAACTCATAATTATTATTCAAAACAATAAAGTGTCAAAAAAAAAAAAATGATCATAGTTCTTAGATAGTTATGTAAGAAAAAACAATTAGTTTACTATTTACATGCTCCTACATCTCCTCTTATTCCCATTTTGATGTCGCTTTGCTCTTGTAATTCCTCCTAATGCAGTTTTTTTTAGCAAAAACCACATGTAACACTTCTCTTATTACTAATATCTTTCAAACTATTCCATTGCCAAACAATATCTAAATTTCCTCCCGTCAATTTCACCAAGCCACAATCACTTGTTGACGTAATGAGGAAGATGGAATGGTTTGTTTAAGAATGAACAAAGACATATGACTCTAAAAAAACAAAATGAAAGGTATGGGGGAATGAATTCAGTATAGTACAACCGTGGAGAGCTAGAAACTGAAATGTGTGGTTTATGGCAGAATATCAAAAGATTTCAATTTAATAGTATACAAGATATTTTATTTTAGTACATTATAATATAATAGTATGAAATAAATACTTACTAAATAATAAACACAATATTATGTTATAAAATCTGTACTTTTAATAATAAATATTGTATTATTCAAGCTTCAATCTATGAAGCTCCTCCGCACCGCTCGGCTACAGGCCGGTACGCCGCAATTGCATAAATGCGGAATTGCATAGCAGCTGTAGCGGCAGGGTGCCACTCCACTACGCGCTATTGACAACTATGGTATATACTCTATCCATTCAACAAAGTTAATAATTCAATATAAAATATTATTTTTTATATTAACTACACGATTTCTCACTACTTGATATAAAAAA
The DNA here is from genome assembly GCF_009805555.1 of Andrographis paniculata. NCBI lineage: Eukaryota > Viridiplantae > Streptophyta > Magnoliopsida > Lamiales > Acanthaceae > Andrographis > Andrographis paniculata. Next base: position 1,768,920 of record NW_026137605.1, read on the forward strand.
TACATTAATCTAAAAGTACAAAATAAACACATCCAAAGTTTATTAGCAACACATTAAAGTATGATTGAAATAATCGTTCTTGCTCAAATTCATGTTTAATATGCACACTACCGTGGAATAATAAGAATTTTGATCAATTCATCATTCATTGCAACATGATGCATTTTTGTGATCATACTGAAGCCATAAAAGAAGAGGTAAAAGAGTAACAAAAAATCATACCTCTCCGAGATCATTTTTGAACCTTTTGATAAGCTCAATGGCATTACTTCTGAACTCATTTTCTCTCCCCTTGAGGTTTACAATAACTTTCACCTGCAGAAATAGTCAAAAGATTTAGCAGAGCTTGGAGATGAAGGTTGCATTTACTCACAGCATCTGAAACAGAATTTCAAGCTACCTTATCACCCTCTTTCAAAAACTTCTGAGCTGCTTTCAATCGCACAGAATAGTCATGGACATCGATATTGTAACTGCCACCATATAATTCTTATATCAGGAAGAGAAGAACCAATCTAGACTAGAAATATTTAGTGAAAGACTGCATCACTATAATGTCGAATCAAACATAGCAGCGTCATATAAGAAATCTAGGGCATCTCCTAAGTTTTTAATAAACATAATTGAGAGGAGTCTCAATTTAATCAGGTTTAATGAATTATGATTACTGTTATCATACACATTTAAGTTATAGAGTAAGCATATCCAGGGATGTCATTTTTTTTTTTTAATTAACAAAACTCTAAATGGAAGTTAACAAACCCCTTATAATGGATGGATAATACAAATAACACACAAAATAAACAAATAAACTTTGAAACTGAAGTTAGATACGGCGTCTTTCTTCCCAAATATGAAATGAAATTCCAAGCACAAATACAAGTCTATGACAAATCTAAACTAATCGATAAATCGATCCAACGTACCCCATTTTCAGTTCCTTCAAATCCATACGGCTAGCTGCATTCAATTCAACACTTCAGTTGCAGCAATTTCCCATTAATATATATATATATCATATATCTATATATCATTTATGCAATTAATATAAACTCAGTGGAAAACATCAAGAAGAATAATATTCACCGGCGCTTTTTTTCTGCTGCTCTCTTTTCTTCTTCTGCTGCTCATATCTATATTTGCTGTACAACAATACATAATCCTTTCAATCTATAATCATTTGCACCAACTTCAGTGAAACAGATAAAAAGAAAAAACAGGATTTGATAAACTAAGAATTGCTACGAATAATCCAACAATAATATTGACTCCGATAATTCAATATGTAAAATCATTAAATATAGTGCAGCTCAGTCATAGAATCAATTTTGACACCGATCCTTAATGGCAGCAGAATAGAGTAAAATGTGGTTGAGTGATGTCCAACCTGTAATCCATAATTCTAACAACTGGGGGATCCGCGTCCGGAGATAATATCACCTAACAGCACAAGTAAATTTCCGTGAGAAATATCCGAACATGAAGCATAAATATATAGCTGTGATTCTTCAGGCCATAAAAGAAGCAGCAGAGTGCAATTACACAATTAAGCGATAAACCGACGAACCAAACTTTATTATAAACTCGAGCATGATTAAACAAAATCTTGAGACGTCAAAACTCTAAATACCATATGAAAGATTTCGAAAAACCTGACAACAAAGGAACAAAAATATCTAACCTTTAAATCCACAAGAAATGCCCTTTCTTGTTTTAATCCTATGGTATATTGAAGCTTAATTTTATTCCCACAATTTCAAGTTCAACAATAAGTAACTTTGATTCGTTCGGTTTCATTCGAGTTTTCAATCGACCCCCTATTTTCCATTCAAGATATCAAATCCAAAATGTATTTTAACTTCAACAATTTCAAATAATCAAATCACAAAAACAAGCTAAAACACCAGCAAACATGTATGAACACATAAACTCAAAACATCAACAATGACAATGACAAATCCAAAAGGTAATTCGATTGCAGAGATCATACCAAATCAAGCTCAGCATCCTCAGCCATTCGAAGCGCCTGATTTTTCGATACAACTCCAACCTAAAACGAATCACAAAATTTCGAAACTCTCAAACATCAACGCATTACCCACACAATCAAACACTGCAATTCACTTACCATCTTCTGTTGTTCATCAATCAGCCTCACAGTATCTGACCTAATTTCAAACCGCACACCACCAGAAATCAATATCCCCCAAAAATTAAAAGCAATTACTTCCCAATCCAAACGGATGAATGACTCACTCACTCACTCACCGAATCAAAGACATATCAAGCGCTTCATCGTCGCCGGACTTGGACCTCCCCGGCGGCCCACCGCCGCCGTACCTTGCAGTTACCGCGCTCGAAACAGAGAAGCGATTGGCGGCGGAGGGAGCGCGGAAGCGCAAAGAGAAGGTGCGGAGTGTGACGGTAAATGGCCTGCGGGGCTTGTAATGGGTTGTGCAGGGGAGATGGAGGGTGGCGGTGGCGGTGGCGGTGGCGGTGCCGGTGAGGGCAGCCATGGCGGTAGGAGGCGGAGGGAGGGAGAAGAATGGAATTGGTTTTCAAGCCCAACCGATGATCATCGTCATCTTATCCATTAAGTTACTACTTTTGCGAGACTGTCACAGTCCCACTGCTTTGCCCGATAATTTCTTGCTTTTAAATAATCATTTTCATTTTTCATTAATCATCATTTTTTCTTTTTCAAAATATCTATTTTTCATTTTATATTATAATTAAAAAATTATTTTTATATTTAAAATATCATATATATATATATATATATATACTAATAATAGTAACAATAATAATAGTAAGCACAAAAATAGAAATATACTCTTTCTTTTTTTTTTTTTTTTTTTTTTTTTTCTGGAACTATAGTTTTAGTTGCGCTCGTCACTGAATTTAAGAAATAGATAAAAGTATATGTAAAAGATATTTTTGTCTTTGTGAGTGTATTAGTGTAAAAAATAGTAAGATAATTATACAATGATATGGTTATTTATGAAAATAATGAGACGCACAAAAAATAGTAAACAATACTTATTGTATTGAGACTGAAAGAATAATTAAAAATAAAAAAATATGCTTGATTCAAATATTTAACTTACTTTTTTATTATTTATAAAAAACAATAATAGTAAGCATAAAATAGAAATATAATTAGAAATATTTTTAAAAATTTAAAAATACTCTTGTTTGAAACATTTTAATTATTTTTTATTATTTATAAAAAACTTTTTTTAACAAGAATAGAATGTGTGTTTGTTTTGTTTTTTGATTAAAAAACTTTTTTTTTCTATACAAATTATCAGGAATTGTGTAAATGTTATAGTAATAATAAGTTTGTGTATATTAATTTTTTTGTAAAAGTATGTTATTTTTTTTAAAAAAAGAACAAAGCTTATTAAATTATATATATTTTTTATATTTAAAATATAATATCAATAATTTCAATAAAAAAATTAAATACTCTCTCTCTCTCCAAAAAAATATGATTTTATTTGAGTTGAACAGGAAATTTAAATAATATTAATAGGTGGTAAAAAGTACGAGCAAAAGATTTTATTGTTTTTTGAGTGTATTAATGTAAAAAACAGTGACATTTATGTAATAATGATGAAAAAATTGAGATAATTTTTATAGTAATACGAGTATTTATGGAAATAAGATTATTGTTTTGGGACGGACAAAAATAGTAAACAAAACTATTTATTGAGACGGATGAAGTATTATTTAAATCAAAACTTGAAATTCAAACCCCAAACAAACATATAAAAATACTAAGAGAACATTTTTGTTTGTTTGGGGGATTGAATTTTAAGGGTGTGTTTGTTTGGGGGTTTGGATTTTGAGTTGGGATTTGAATAGTAAAAATTTTGAATTTGAATAGTTGTATGATGTGATATAAATAGGTGTTGATGTGATGTTTTGAATGTAAAATTGATTTTTAGTATAATATAAAAAATGAAAAATAGGTGTTTGATTTGATGTTTTTGGGGGGAAAAAATTGGATGAATAGTAGAAATCTTATTAAATCCCCCAAACAAACACACCCTAAATATACTATTTATCCTATTTTTTTCCTTCCAAAACATCAAATCAAACACCTATTTTTTATTTTTTATATTATACTAAAAATCAATTTTACATTTAAAACATCACATCAACACCTATTTATATTACATCATACAACTATTCAAATTCAAAATTTTTACTATTCAAATCCCAAATCAAAATCCAAACCCGAAACAAACACACCCTAAATTCTACAAAAAAAAATGACATTTTTGTAATGAATTTTTTTTTTTACTTAAATTCTTTTTTTTTTTTCGTTATTAATAATATTAGGGAAAAATTAAAATAAAACATTAGTTACGTAAATTTTTTATCCTTTAAATTTTTATTATAAATATATTAATTTTTTTAATGAAAGACATACATTTATTTGAAATAAATACTTAATGAAAAATAATAATTAAAATGCTAATTTTTGTGATTTTATCAAAATTAAGTAATGAGGTAAAATGAAAAAAGTAAGAATAAAATTGACAACAATATATTTTAAATATCATAATTAGGCTGTGGTTCTAGTACTGATTATGTCAAATACCAAATTAGCAAATAATTTGAAGTAATTAACAAATCATCATAAGAAAAATAATACTCCTCTCGTCCTAGTTAAAATGCCAATGTTATTGATTAAAATTATTATATAATAAAAATAATTATAAATTAAAATTAAAATAACTAAATAGTTTAATTAAAATTAAAAAATATAAATTTAAAATTTAAAATGAGATTACAATGTATAATCATATTTTCGAAAAAAAAATAACAAATTATATGAGACAAACGAAAATAGAAAAAGTAAACAACTTTATGTGAGACAAATGGAGTATATTACTGAGTTAGCGTATTAAATTGAAATCATTGACAAATCATGACAAAGAAAAATAAAATATTACTAAGTTAGCAGATTAATTTAAAATAATTAAAAAATCATCGCAAGAAAAATAACATATTATCAAATTAGCACGTTAACTTGAAATAATTAGTAAATCATCACAAGATATAATATATGTTACGTTATATAGAATCTTGTATTATGTGAGTTATATTTCGTGCCAAAATCAATATATACAGGGTGCGTTTGACAATTAGCTGATAGCTGTTAGCTGATTCAATTAGCTGGTTTGACTAACTGATTCAATTAGCGATTTGTATTAGAGACATTAGCTGTTTATACATCAAATGACTATTAAGGATATTGATATGTTATTTTTTAAAATATTTAATTTTGTTCATTTTGGTTTGAAATTTATGAGAATTTTTGTTATTAATTATTGAAAATTATAAAAATATTATAAAATATTTATTTGTATTTTTATTATTTAGATCCGAAAAAATAATTTTTACTAAAAAATAATAAATTTTTATTGAAATTATGTAAAATATAAAATAATAAATTTTCGGATACATATTTTTATTATGTTAATTATTATTTTAATATATATAAATAAATTAATAACGTTTGTTTTTTCTATTTGATTTAGTTTTAAATTATATATTTTACAAATAAAATAATTTATATCTAATAATTAATAATAGTAATTATTTTAAATTTACAAAAAAAAATAAAAATATAATTTAATAAATTAAATATATTAAAAAATAATTAATAAATACTGCTATAAAAATATATTTATATGTAAAAAATAAATAAATAATTAAGTTTTAAGGGTAAATAAGGAATAACCAAAATTAAAATGAAAAAGCTCTTTCAAAATGTTGGGTAGATAAGCTTTTCAGAAATTAATTTTTTTGGTCAAAAAAACTCTTTCAAAAAACTAATTTACCAAACAACTAAATTAGCGTTTTGACTTGTCAAACAGCTAAAAGCTGTTCAATAAGCTAAAAGCTCTTCAAAACGCTGTTTCCCAAACACCCCATAATATGATATGCTACATATTGTATAAACATTTGTATAATGTGTTTGTTGTACTATGTTGCTAAAATCAGAATATATTATGATGAAATTAAAATTACATTTTACTATATATAATTATATAATTTGCTATTAAAATATTTATTACTCCCTCCGTCCCATATACCGTGTCTGCTACACTGTAGACACGGTATTTTAGAAGGGATGTAATTAGTAAATAATTAAGAATGTATTAGTGAAATAATTATTCTATAATATAAATAATTATAAATTAAGATGATAACTAATTAGTTTAATTAAAATTAAAAAAAATTAAAAAATTTAAAATGAAATTAAAGTGTGTAATCATTTTCCAAAAAATGAAAGTGACATGGTATGTGGGACGGATAAAAACGGCAACGTGGACATGGTATCTGGGACGGAGGGAGTATATATTATTCCATCCGTCCCACTTATCGTGTCCATATTTTCAATTCTATTTGTCCTACTTATTTCGTCACTTTTTTTTTTTTTTTTGGAAAGTAATTATATACTTTAATTTTAATTAGACTAATTAATTATTTTAATCGTAATTTATAATTGTTTTTATTATATGATAATTATTTTTACTAATATATTCTTAATTATTTACTAATTATACCCCTCCTAAATTCTCGTGTCTACAGTAAAAGGACACCGTAGTCGGGACAGAGGGAATATATTAATACGTGCTACTTTTTTTTTATAAATATTTGCTAATATGTGTTCCATAAATAATGCAAAAAAGGCGAGATCGTTAAATCCAAAGGCAAATCCTTTTTGCCTTGGCCTGAAGATCATATGTTATTCGCATTCAGGTTCAGCATTTGCTGAATTAAATATTAACTACTCCCTCCGTCCCGTTAGAAGGGTGACTTTTGTTTTTTACACGTAAATTTTTTAATATTAGTATTATACTCTCTCCGTCCCAGATACATATTCACGTTACTATTTCTGTCCGTCCCACGTACCATGTCACTTTCTTTTTTTGGAAAATGATTACACACTTTAATCTCATTTTAAATTTTTTATTTTTTTTTTAATTTTAATTAAACTAATTAGTTATCTTAATCTTAATTTATACTCCATCCGTCCCACATAATTTGTCCATATTTTCTATTTTCGTCCGTCCCACGTAATTTGTCCTTTCTATTTTTGGAAATATAATTATACACTTTAATCGCATTTTAAATTTTAAATTTTATAATTTTCTTAATTTTAATTAAACTATTTACTTATCTTAATCTTAATCTATAATTATTTTTAATAAATAATAATTATTTTTACTAATACACTTTTTAATTACTTATTAATTATATTTTACCTAAATTCCCGAGTCTACAGTAATATACCCATATTACATGGGACGAAGGGAGTAATTATTTATATTATAAGATAATTATTTTCACTAATACATTCTTAATTATCTACTAATTACACCCCTCCTAAAATATTGTATCTACGGTGTAGCAGACACGGTATCTGAGACGGAGGGAGTATTAGATTGTAGTAAAAAAAGACATAAATACCCTTGTTAGTATGATGTAATATAAAAGTAATGTCATTTATGTAATATATTGTAAGTTGAAAAGATATTTATTATGTTAAGTATGTAGTACCATTACTAAATTAGAAAATTGTAATCTTATTTTGGAACGGACGAAAATAGAAAATGATAACCTTTAAATGAGAAAATTCATATACTTTTCGTCGTAGGATTTTGGATTAAGATTTGAATAATAAAAAATTTGAATTGAAATAATGATACGATGTGATATAAATAAATATTGATATTTTAGTATAATATAAAATTTAAAAAATAAGCGTTTGATTTGATATTTTTTTGGAAAATTTTTATATAAATAGTAAAAATTTATCAAAATCTCTCAAACAAACACATAACTAATTAAATATGCTAAAAATACCTATGCATTGATATGCAATCATTTTATAATGAAAAGAAATAAAAGAAGACTCAGAAGGTAGAGATCTATTGCAAGGATGTTTACAGAGCAAAAACATAATAAAATAAAAAAAAAATTTCTCAGATTTTCTAGATTGTATTTCAATAAACTTCAATCATAGCTTTATTATAATGTATTTGTTAAATTATTTTGAATTATTCAAAATACTTTTTTTAAAAAAAATATATAAATAATTATTACTATGACTCACTTTATACAAATTAATTATTATTATTATCTTTTAAAAAGAATTCTAATCTTTAAAAAATTGGTATTATGGAAGGTGACACTTTTTAAACTGTTTTTTCAGTCCAGTAAGAGCACCCTTATCATTTTAGTCCGAATCTATCGCAAACTAGTTATATAAATGAAAAATTTTCGTTGTTTTAATCCTCCAGCGCCGGAGACGCCCGCGTGGCTCGCCGGAATCCACGTGTCCGCCAGGTGTCCCGCGAGGTCAGCGACACCTGGCGGACGTTTGAATTTTATTATTTTTTTTATTTTTTTTTCAATTGGACCAAATAAAAATCTAAAAAGGCAAATAAAATAAAAAAATAAATTAAAAATAAATTTTAAAAAAATTAAAAAAATGAAAATAAAATAAATAAAATCCACGTGTCCGCCAGGTGTCGCCTTGATGACCTGGTGGACACGTGGATTCCGGCGAGCCATGCGGGCGTCTCCAGCGCCGGAGGACTAAAACAACGAAACATTTTCACTTATCTCCGAAACTAAAATGATAAAGGGTCATTTACTTAGACTAAAAAACAGTTTATCCAATAAATATATATATGTTTAATTAGAGTTAAAAAAAATATTGGCACTTATATAATAAATGTGAGAGAGGATCGATGTTACATTATAAAAGGCAAATTAACATCGTCATTGTTGGGATGGAATAAGTGCTAGTCCAATAAATTCTCGTATACTTATCCAAATGGGCTAACTCCCGAAGTGTGGTTATATCACAGTTGTAACAGCATCTTGTCAACGAAATAAGTGCAATATCCTAAGCAATAAAAGACAAAATATTTGGTAACCCGGTTTGGTTATAACCAACCTACATCCGGGGGATTCCAATCGAGGAGAAGTTCACTAATCAAAGGTGATTATGAACAAAACAGCCCAAAACTCCTTTAACCCATACTATAATGCAAATCACCTAACAAAATCCTTCCACAGACATAAGTTGTCACAAACTCGTACTGACAACTAACAGATAGCAGGGTTGCTCAGACTTTGGATGAATCTCCTGATCGGATTTCCAATCTCTCCTTCCTCCGACTACGTCTCCGGCAGGTAAATGTGTCTAGCACTCTCTCAATGCATAGAGAAGAGAAGTGTTGGGGTTGAGAGGATTTAACTTGCTTTCTCTCACTACAGTTCTCTCGCTAAACCCATACAACAACCAAACTTCCCACACGACTTACCAAGAAGCAGCCAAACAAAGCATGCAGGACAAACTCAATTAAAACCCTTTGCACGAAAATAGAATGATGTGTCACTGCATGAAGTCTGTCAAAGGTTGACCACCCAAAATATCCATTCTTTTTGTCTCTTCTAAGCTTCCCAAATCGAGAAGAACAGACCCAGCAGTGTTGCAGGCAGTCTGTTGCAGCAACTTGAATAAAAACAAAGAAAGGCAGCAGGGAAAAAGTAGGAAGAACTATATGCCAAAAAAGTTGGAGAAAAATATTGTTCCAACAGTCGCAACACTATAACATATAACAAAATACATGGTTTTTTGTTTCTTTTTCAAAACAATGCAAATTCATAAAATACAACACGAATCCCCCTTCTTCAGCATATATCCATAAAATTCTATAACACAGAAGCTTCTTTATTTAAATCTATGACTGATGTAAATCATTTCGAAGAAGAAAACAATAATAAATATACTGCAGATTGAAAGAAACATCATCCTCTTAAGAAGGCCTGCAGGAACAATAAGATTAAACAGCATTCCAACTGTGATTCCTTCAACCTTTACAAGAGGGAAAAGAACCCCAAATCCAACCTAATATATAGATCATAAAGAAAGAAAAGAATAAATGTATCATTAAGAAGAAGACAAATGAATTAATAATTAATGTTGTAATGAAATAGAAAAACAATATATAATGGATAAGGGCATGGATCAGTTGTCGATCCTGTTAGCATGATGCTGATTTGACCAGCATAAGCTAATATATGTAATCAACATATATTTATATATATATTTATATTTTTATAATACAACATATGTTATATTATGTTGTACTATGTGTAAATATACGTTGGTGATATGTATGACATATGTTGATCCGGTCAAATCAGCGTTATGCTGACTTGGCCGGATCAGTACAGGATTCGCAGACAATGAATAATTAAGGAACACCTACCCATAAGAGCTTAGCTCCAAACCATAGCCTTTTTGGTGAAGGAAAAGGGAGAAGCACTTGGTGAATGAGTCCATAAACAGCTATACCCAATGCATGGATTAAGAGCATTATAGGATGTGGGGTTAGGCCACTGCCCGTCGCGATAATTCTTTGCGCGACAAACCCTCCGAGGCTTAGATAGCCGCAACATGCTTGACACAATGCCTCCCTTAGGTCACCAGTCGATTTGGGAGAAGCTTCGGTTGCAGAGTCGAAAATTTTGCAGAATGCTCCGGCATAAAGATTGATTGTGAATGCGAATGGCTGCGTGGACAATGATGAACATGTATAGGTACATAAATGCATCCATATATATATATAATAGGTGTTAGTTTTGTAAAACTGGAAATTCTCTTCTTTTATTAGTATGTTTTCATAGAGAAATTCAATAAAAATCCCGATAGGTTGGTCAACACAAGGTTTTAGGCCAAGACCTTCACATATAGGACCTCCATAGGTTGTAAAAGTGTCAAGAGATTATTAGATATATGATCCTCAATTGGGTCATATAATTCATACTACCTCCATTCGGTAACAAGAATTACATTTATTTATTTTTTAATATTAATTATTATATCAAAATATAGTCTAAATTTAAAAAGAATAAAAACAAAAATGCTTCTATTAGTATATCTAATAATCTCCTTACACTTATTACAATTTATGGAAGTCCTATAATCAAAATGGGAACAAAGAGATACTAATGTAATTTTACTTATTACAATTTATGGAGGTCCTATAATCAAAATGGGAACAAAGAGATACTAATGTAATTTTATTAATAAAAGCTAAAATTTCTATACTAAGAGAAACGATTATTTTTATCTTTTTTTAGATTTAGAAACTTAAAAATCCAAAAAAATAGACCCAAATGTCGCCCAATTCCGAAAAAAGACATAAAAAGATGAAAATTAGGCAAATTGCATAAGATGCATGACAGATTGGGGTGGGTAAGATTAGTACGAGGATGAGGCAAAATTGAATAAACTACAAGAATGTATAACTAGAGAATTTAAACTCTGATACTATATTAGTTTAGTAAAATGGAAATTATATTTAGATCACATTAGTTTTTCATGTAATATGGTGAGATGTTTGTATCTTTTTCTAATAACCCAAGTTTAGCTTTGATGTATAACATATAAAAACATACTAAAATACCTTTCTTAGAGCATAGAATGATTTTATGAGGTTGGATAGAGCATCTTTGTCATGTAGATCATTTACACCTCTAAGAACGTCCCGTAGGAGAACTACGTCGTGTAGGGCTACAGTCATGCCGGCTGCAATCATGGGATGCCGCATGTTCAAAGCATCCCCGATCAGAATTGCACCGGGAGTGTGGTTAGGCTTTCCGGGCATCGATTTGTTTGGCATTGCCTTTATATTTCCTTTATCGATCGCAGCCATGAATGCATCATAGAGTGTGGGAGGAATCTAGCCAAAGAATTAAGAATTTCCATTGTGAGTTCATAATGTTGGGGAAATTTAGTCGGTATAATATTCATATCGGATCATGTTCATACATACTTTCCGAAAGTTGTATTTCGACCCCATCTTTCGGGTATCACAAAATCAACTTTATATGGATCATTCGTACGCTCTCTTTGATTTTGACAACAAAAGAAAGAGTAAAACTCAAAGATTTTAATGTATAAGAAAAATATGTATAAATAGAATAAATAGAAATTAATTATGATTTTTAAAGGGACTATGGAGAATATTAATTTCTATGATTTTAATTTGCATCCTTATTTATAGATTTGATTCAGTGTGAAATTAAGGTGTGATATTCACAAAACAATGCAATTTTCAATGGATTATGATTTTTCATATAATTGGTACAATTCTTCAATAAGATGCATGTTTCATGAATTGATGCAATTCTTCAAATTTTAATTTGAAATTAATTTAATTTGATTCAATTAATCTTTCTTTTCTAACTTAATCCATGCAGAAAATTCATATCTATTCATTTAGATGACATAATTCACCCCAATTAAATTGCACTAAAATAAGCTAATGAATCAATTTAACAACACCATATATATTCAAGTACCTCGGGAGCCACCGCAGTTTTCAAGTAGTCGGCAATGGTGATGGAAGACCTGTTTTTCCTCGGGACTTCGACAGTCAAGCGAATTTCTGTGCTACTGATTTGGTACAATAAAAATGGACTAGAGCCTCTAAAGAATAAATTGACATAGTTAGGATATGGAAGTTCACAATTTTCCAGGATCAAACAGAACATTTCAGATGGAGTCTCCACCTACATCATCGAAAAATAAGACATTAGTTAATTAGAAGGATAAGAGAATGGATTGAAGATTGATCGAGCCCGCAAAAACACAATGACTTAATTATATTTTGTGATATCAATAAAGTTTCTTAAAATAACTTGTTTAATTTTATTCACCATGGGAGTACATAGAGTGCGCCGCAAGTTCGAAGAGCTACCATCGCAAACAATAGTTAGCGGCGCATAAGTTGAAGCTATCACTTGAGAGTTTTTAGTCTTGTATCGAACTCCTTTAATCACTCCCTTTTCTTCAATAAGGGAAACCACTGTCCCTTGCTCAAGCCGGACACTGGTTCGATCAATCACAAAACATAATTAGAAATGACTACTTGATTTAGTAAAGAAGCTATGAACAGAATTATAATCAAAGCGATTTATACAATAATCATGGATCGAGCCAAAAAGATCATAGATGCAATAAAAAAATATGTGCTTTTAATCTTTCTTTACGAGCTAAGTCAAACATGTTATATAATCGTAGATTGGCCGTCCTTAAAGGATGGATCAATAGAGTTATTTCAGGCTGGCTATCGAAAATAAAATAAAATGAATATACACATTATTGATATAATCAATAATCTATTCTAATTAATCCACTTAAACTCTGCATGAACTACTACTTGTGTCAATTCAAAAATCCACCGCGAAGCAACTAAGCTTAAATAATAATCGAAACTGAAATTAAGTCAAGTCCGATTAAAATCAAACTAGTTATTAAACTCAGAAAAATAAAATATTACTTCTTCGTCGTCCAAATTCATGCTCAAATATTTGGGCGTGATTTTTAAAAGGAATGTGTAATAATTCGTAGTAGTATTTTTTTATCTTTTACGGTTAACAAAAAGGGTAAAAGGTAATTTTAATTTTTTTTATTAAAAATAGAAAATAAAATATTTTTTTATGATATTATAAAAAATAAAGTGAACATAAATTTGAATTACTACTGACTTGGAGAGGATTGCTGCCTTTTCTCTCATCCTCTGTACAAATCTGCCATTGTGAAAGCTCGTCCCCGAGAAATGCGGACCATATTTCTCGAGGGAATAAGGCATTGTGGTGGTTTTACCATACTTGTTAAAAACAACGCCGAGTAGTTGTTGAGCTTCGATATCATTTATGCAATCTGCAAGTAATTGCACAACCTCTTCGGAATAAGCTAGTTATATATTTATTGTGAAACACACACACACATATATATATATATATATACACAAACATGGTGTCTTCGTCATCATCATCATCGCTGTTGTCTATGTTAGTTACCTTGAAGTCCCAACTCGATCAATTTCATGAATCCCGTAGGGTGTAGAATTTCACCAACGACTCGGTTTGGCTCTTTTAAGTCCCTTTCTATAACACGAACTTGTCGCCCATCCTACATGCATGTAATTAGGCATAAGTTATTATCCAAATAATATACTTCATCCGTCGACTCAGAAAGTATGTATATTTCTATTTTAGATTGTCAATTATAAACTAAATATTTTTTTTAGTAACTATTAACTCTATTTTTTTTTTACGAATACTTCTACTTTACTATTACATTATTAATTTTACACAAAAAACGAGGGTAAAATTATTTTTAAATCACTTTTATCTGCTCACTATTATAAAAATATTATTATTTCTTAAACTCGCAAAAAAATAAATATATATTTTTAAAATGGATGGAGAGAGTATATAGCATACTTATTATGGTTGTAGTTACTATGTTGACAGAACATAACATATATACCAATAATACATAAGGTATATATAAATCAACAACACAATTGTATACAACAAATGAATCGACGACATATGACAATAGTTCATAATACATCCATCATATTATCACAATATATATATATATATAAAACAAATAACACATACTAACAATCTATACAGCCTGTAAAACTATTTGATGTGTTGCATACCCTTAATTAGCAAAAAATTCCAGAATATATATGAAGCAACAATAGTTAATTATACCTTGGCAAGAGCATAGGCCAGCGCCGCTCCGGCAACTCCAGCGCCGACAATTATAATGTCGGGCTGATCAGATTTTTCTTCCATGGCAGAGGTCGTTGCGCAACCATTCTTACACACAGTACTGTAAGATTTAGTCTGCCCTATCTTCTTCTTCTTCGATTGTAATAATAAAGCATACAGTAAAACAACTAACCCCACAAAGAACACAACATTAATATATCCACCAATAAAGTAGTACATATCATCATCATCATCTGCCATCAGTTTATAATTTTGAAAAACAATCAAAGAGAAATAAGTAACAAGGATTTCAAAATTAAGGCAAGATGTTGAGACTGATCGACTGACAAACTGGAGGTTTATATATAGACACAGACACACAAAGAGGTCAACCTCTTCTTAAATAATTCTCATTATTAAAATACATGTAATATTTTAATTCTTTTCCTCTCCTCTTCTACATTTTTGTCACATGCGATTCCCTACAGTTGTTTAAGAGAACGTTACGTCTCTACAAAAGATTTTTCGATAAACCTTAACGTTTCTGCTATTGACAAGCTGCCCATGTTATTTTTCGATAAACCTTAACGTTTCGGTAAACTTTCGACCCAACCTACTAACCTGCAACTATAATAATAATCCTATTATTATTATTATTACAGCCACATTGGGGGCATGCTTATATTTTAGTCACTACTCTATAAATATTATTATGGCGTACATGCACCATGCATGCAAAGTTGATGTCGATATTAATAAATTGGCACTACTCAATTAAAGTTGCAGCACGAAAACATATTTTTATTTTGTATGTTTAAATGGATAGATGTAGTTTTATGTTAGGTATAAGGCGTCATATGATTAATATAAATATTAATGTGTAGTGAATTGTTATATTCTTTTAAGTTGATAATATATATATATATATGTTAATTTATTTATATATTGTATTTTTAGTGATATTTAAAATGAATGGTACTAACCAAAGATTTTTAGGTGAACAAAATCAATGCTAATCTACTGAACTTGACACCAACTTAGCATAATCTTCCGCACAAAAATGATATAGTGCCTACTAAGTTAAAAATTTCTTCAAATTAAAAATATACTCCAATATTTGTAATTATTTTTTATTTAAAATATAGAAAAAATTATCCAATATTTATTATTCATTTAAAAAATAAAAGAACTTTTAAAACACAATTAAACAAACCCTAATTGACATGTACATTTAAGCCAAAACTCAAGTGGCCTTGCATGTATGTTAGCTTCCTTAAATTGTACCATAAAATAAAATAACATAACGAGTTTGTTCATCCAATATTTTCTTTTAGTGTTACGATTCTCTATAAATATTATAAAAAATATAATATATACTCATATTAGCATAAAATATAATATATATACTTTTTTTGCATTAAAAAAAATTAACAATTCTAACACAAAATATTATTTTATATTACCGACACAATTTTTCATACCTAACATAAAAAAAAATAATAAAAAACATCATCCAAAAACACTAAAGTGAACAAACCTAACGCATTCATTTGTAAATAAATATATATTTTAATAATGAAAAGTCATAAAATACAACATGAATTTCCCTTCTTCAGCATATATTCATAAAAACCTATCACAAAGGAACATCTTAATTGAATCTCTGATGTTTATATAAATATAATTTCGAAGAAGAAAACAGCAATGAATATAATGCAGATTGAAAGAAGCATTATCCTCTTAAGAATGCCTGCAGGAACAACAAGATCAAACAGCATTGCAACTGTGATGCCTTCAGCCTTTACAAGAGGGTCAAGAACCCCAAATCCAGCCTAAGATGTATCATAAGGAAAGAAAAGAAGAAATATATCATTACCAAAGAACACAAATGAATTAATAATTAATGTTGTAATGAAATGATAAATTCAATATCTAATGAATAATTAAGGAGAAAATTGCAATAAATATCTCGTATCTATGGTCTATTATCTTTCTTATCCTTTAATTATCATCTTCGCAAAATATATTCTACATGTGTCATTTTTTTCGCAATTTTCGTCCTCCGTAGTACTATCCCACTCGCACCAACACCGTTTTGAACTTGACGGACAGCTAGAGGACAAAAATCGTAGAAAAGTGACACATGTAGAATATATTTGCCATGATGAAAATTAAATTATATCCCACATCTAACACTTTTTCGCAATTTTTATCCTTGCGCATGAGATTGTATTTATTGTGAACTTGACGCGCAGCCAGAGGACGAAAAATTGCAAAAAATTGACACATGTGAAATATATTTTATCCGACAATTAAATGATAAGAGTGATAATTGGTCATATGTACGAGATATTTACGGTAGTATTCCCAATAATTAAGGAACACCTACCCATAACAAGAGCTTAGCTCCAACCCATAGCCTTTTTGGGTAAGGTGGAAAAGGGAGAAGTATGATGTGAATGAGTCCATAAACAGTAACACCCAATGCATGGATTAAGAGCATGACAGGATGTGGGGATAGGCCAGTGGCCGTCGCCATAATGCTGCGCGCGACAAACCCTCCGAGGCTTAGATAGCCGAGACATGATTTATACAATGCCGCCTTTACGTCATCGGTAAACTCGGGAGGAGCTTTGGTTGCAGCCTCAAAAACTTTGTATAGTGCTCCAGAAACAAGATTGATTGTGAATGCAAATGGCTGTAAGCACAATGTATTGGACATATACATAAATACATTCATATATATATCATAGGTGTTAGTTTTGTAAAACTGAAATTCTCTTTTTTATATTTATTATTATATTTTTATTGTGAAATATAAATTTTGTTAGAATAATAAAATGAAAATTTCTATTTTAATAATAAGAATACATACCAATCTTCTAAATAAGACAAGAATCTTACAACTACCATAAATATAATATATTACTTCTAAATATATTTTTAACACTCTTCCTCAAACTTGAGTTTTTCATAAGGGACCGAAAAAGATATAGTCGAGATCTTCAAAGTACAAATTTGAATTTGCCAAGATTGACTGAGAATGATGTAGTATTCCACTAGATCAGAGTCATAAGCAGAACTCTCAACACCGTTAGAGTTGGAAACATGACTCGCTCGCTCACAACGGAACTATAGTCGAAAACAGGACTCGCTCACTCTATAGAGCTAGAGTCGGAAATAGGACTCGCTCACTCTATAGAGCTAGAGTAAAAAACAAGACTCTCATCAGCGTTAGAGTCGAAAGTAGAACTCCGTCAATGGAGATCGAAGTAGAAAAGACGGAGACGACATGAAAATGATAGCATGACCGTTGATAGAAGAAGATACATCAATAAAATATATACGGGATATAACGGGCCATGGATGTACCCGGAGATAATTTGGCTCTGATACCATATTAGAATATGAAACTGAAATTCTCCCTTTCAAATAATAAGAATACCTAAATATTTATAGTGATATTCAAATCCTCTAAATAAGACAAGAATTCTAAAATTTTTTTAAATAAGATAACAACTATAAATATAATATATTGTTTCTAAATATATTTTAAACAATCTTATTAATAAGTCCGATATATATATATATTGTAGTAGCTCCATAAACTTAAAGATGAACTTGAAAGTTAATTTACTTAAGAAATTATAAAATCAGGGTCAAAGGTAAGACTTGGTGAAGATATCAATAAATTGATAATTGATAACATAAGATTTAAACCAAGAACGCCGTATACAAGAAGTCCACAGGTTATGTGATATAAATAGTAAAAATATGACTAAGTCTTTGATGTGATATAAATAAATATGTCTAAATGTTTTGATTGAAATATAAATTTTTTGTTATTAATTAAAGAAAAATAAATATTTAATTCGATAGTTTTGGAGAAAAAGTAATGAATAGTGCAAGACGAAAACAAAAACCTTAAAGGAACACACCCTAAAAGCGAAGACGAAGGGAAACATGACGGCGGCGGAGGTAAAAATGGATAATGTGTCGACATAGACAAAATTGAATGAATTACAAGAATGTATAACAAGAGAATTTAGACTCTGACATTAAGTTAGTTTTGTAAAACTGAAATATTAGAAGATCTCATAAGTTCTTTTTTTGTTTTTTTATTTTTTATGATAACTTAGAAACCTCTGGCCGAACCTAATAGTCTACAAACTAGACCCGATAAAATAAGTCACGCTAGGCGAACTATGTGTGGCAGATAAGACCTGGAGACTTCGGAGTTTGAACTCATGGCCACACGGTTACAAATCCATCTCTATGCCACCAGACCATCCTTTACGAGACTAGTTTTTCATTTAGAGTGTGGTGAGATGTTTGTATCCGTATCGACATTCTTGTCTAATAACACAAGTTTAATTTTGATGTACAGCATATACAAACATACATCATACCTTTCTTAGAGCATAGAATGACTTGATAAGGTTTGATAGAGCATCTTTGTCATGTAGATCATTTACTCCTCTAAGAAGGTCTCGTAACAGAACAACGTCGTGTAGAGCCACAGTCATGCCAGCTGCTAATAAGGGATTCCGCATATTCAAAGCATCCCCAATTAGAACTGCACCCGGAGTGTGGTTAGGCTTTCCTGGCATGGATTTGGTTGGCATCGTCCTTATATTTCCTTTATTGATCGCAGCCATGAATGAATCATAAAGTATTGGAGGAATCTAGGCCACAGAAGTAAGTATTTCCATTGTGAGTTGATAATTTGCAAACTCATGATTCAATTAATCAAAGCTGGAAATATATATATATATATATATATCTTCCAAGTACCTCAGAAGACACAACAGTTTTCAGGTAATCGACCATGGTGATGGAAGGCTGATTTTGTCTCGAGTAAGGGACAATAAGTCGAATTTCAGTGCTACTGATTCGAAAAAGTAAGAGTGGATTAGAGCCTCTAAACAATACATTAGTGTAGTTAGGATATGGAAGTTCACAATTTTCCAAGATCAAACAGATGGCCGTAGATTCGATCTTCACCTACATCATCGGAAAAACTAAGACAGATTGTTACTTAGAAAAATAAAAGGCAGGAAAAAGAGTGCACGAAAACACAATGACTACAATTTTATTTTGTGATATCAATAAGGTTACTTAAAAAAAAAAAAAACTTGTTATTCACCAAGGGAGTACATAGAGTGCGTCGCAAGTTCGAAGAGCTGCCATCGCAAACAATAGTTATCGGCGCATAAGTCGAAGCCATCACTTGAGAGCTTTTAGTCTTGTATCGAACTCCCTTAATCACTCCCTTTTCTTCGATAAGGGAAACCACTGTCCCTTGTTCAAGCCGCACACTGGTTCGATCAATCACCAAATTAATGACTACATACTTGATTCAGTAAAGGAGCTAAGAACACAATTAATTAACCAACCATATTTGATTGATGACAGATTTAATCGAAGCGATTCTACAATCATCATTGCGCTGAAAATTAAGATCATAAACATTGTTGTTGTCAAACATGAGAATGAAGAGATCGATATACAAATCCTTTACATGGATTATGTCTTAAGCGATTTTTATTTATTTTCATCAGTCCTTTCTCCTCTTTCTCTCAATGAATTGAGCATGTTATTTTCTAATTATAGATTGGAAATTCTTTCAGTTGGCTCTGATAATATACGTATTGTTGGGATAAGTAATTTAATATATAAAGTTATTGCAACGTTCTCCCATGAACTATTTTGTCTCAATTGATAACTTGCAAAGCAAAGCAACTAACCTTAAATAATAATGGAAATTCAAATCAAGACAAGTCTTGAAATCAAACCCCCTTTTTTTTTTTTTTTTGGTGCGTCACCCATCATAATACTAATTTCGTCCAAACACGCTCAACTTTGAAGTTCTGATCAGATTCGGTGCGTTAGAATGCTATAGGATTGTGCTTAAAATCAAACTATTTGTTAAACTCAATTTTGCAATTGATTGATTTATCATATAATATAATTTCTAATGTGAAAAATTGATGGTGTATGAAGTGAAAGAAAACACTCACTTGGGGAGGGTTCTTGCCTTTTTTCTCATTCTCTCTACAAATTTGCCATGGTGAAAGCACATCCCCGAGATATCCGAGCCATTTTTCTCAGGGGGATAAGGCAGCTCGATCCATCTATCACCCTCATATATGGCAAGGCCAAGTAGTTTTTGAGCATCGATATCGCTTACACAATCTACAATTGCACAACCTCTTCGTATTAGTTTAATCAACTATAGTTGTTGTGAAGCTTATGCGTATGTGTATAGACATTAGGCTGTCATATGGTACCTTGAAGCCCCAACTCGGCCAATTTCAAGTGTCCTTTAGGGTGTAGAATTTCACCCGCGACACGGTTTGTCTCTTTTAAGTCCCTTTCAATCACATGAACTCGTCGCCCATCCTTCATGTAGTTAGGAATAAGTTATTATTCAAACAATATATATAACATTTAAACGACTATTAAGGGTATGTTTCTTTAGCATAATTTTCCCAAATTTTACTATTTGGACTTTGCGTTTCCTAAAAAAAAATACTTTTTTTCCTCTCACAAAACATCCCATCAAATATTATTTTCATATCAAACTCAAACCAAATTTTTTTTAAACTCATCAAAAGAAACACATCCTTAGTTTTTAGGTGAGATTATTATTATTTAATATGGTATCAGAGATCCCGTGTTCAAGTCAGGTTAAATTTTTGTGTGTCGTTGAATGAAACACTATACCGTCTATACTGATGTTTTGAGTCACGGAAACTTTGTTAATACCTTGGCAAGAGCATAGGCCAGTGCCGCCCCAGCAACTCCGGCACCGACAATTATAATGTCAGTGTCGCCTGGCTGATCGGATTTTTCTTCCATGGCAGAGGTCGTTGCGCAACCATTCTTCCACACGGTACTGTAAGATTTAGTCTGCCATATCTTCTTCTTCGATGATAATAATAATAAAGCATACAACAAAACAACTAACCCCACAAAGAACACAACATTAATACATCCACCAATTAAGTAGCACATATCATCATCATCTGCCATCAGTTTATAAAAAAACGAGGAGAGATAAATAACTAACAATGATTTCAAAATCAAGGCAAGATGTTGAGACTGACTGACTGACTGATCTTCAGACAAATTGGAGGTATAAGACACACACACACACACACACACAAAGGTCAATCTCTTCTTAAATATATAATTAAGTTAATAAAAGATATGTTATATTATTTTAATTCTTTTCCCCTCCTGCTTCTTCTTCGTTTTTATCACAATTGTTTATTTCCTACAGTTGTTTGAGAGAACGTTACGTTTCTGCAGAGGCCCTTTTTGATAAACCTTAACGTTTCTGCTATTGACAAGCTGCCCATGTTATCATTTTTATTACAACCACATTTGGGGTATGTTTACATTTTTGTAATATTCATAGTAGTTTTTCAATCTTTCGTTTTTTTTTTTTTTTTTTTTTTTATGATAGAAAAAAAGATATATATACATATTGTGTAGACATTAAAAAATAAATACCTAACATTAACTAAATATAATACTCTCTCCATTTAGGATAAATTGTCCCTATTATTGTACATATAAAAATTTAGATAGAATATACTATCTGTGTTCGTGTCTGAGAGTCTCATTTACTTTTTCATAATTTTTTAATATTAATTATTATATCAAATCATTATAATACTAATAGAATGATATTTGTACAAAAAATTATACAAATGTAAGGATATTTTAATGTTAAGTACTGAAGCAAAAGGTAGATGTGATCTTTAGAAGCGGACGGAGGGAGTAATTAATAAGTAATTAAGAAATGTATTAATAAAAATATTTTTTTATAATAAAAATAATTATAAATTAAGATAATTAAATAATTCAATTAAAATTAAAAATTGCACATTATGTAAGACAAACAGAGATAAAAAAATATGGACATTTATAGAAAAAATAAAGTTTCGATAAAATAAATATGTGATATTAAATTATACACGTTTGTTAGCTATAGAAATAATATTTGTATTATTTAGGCCCAAATCCACTTGTATACATATATTTATGTGTACTCTTATATTTTCGTTAATAATACAATTCATTATTTTCCTCTAAAATCTCACAAATTTTTGTAGTGTTTACTACATAGGATTAAACTCCATAATATTGTTTTATTAAATTTGATTTCATGTTTACTTTAATATATTTTATTATAGATAATTATATGATCACAATAATAACAATTTGTAATAAAAATTAATTCAATCTTATCCCATAGTATTATTTAATTTTATTTAATAAAATATCTAAATTGCTATTAATTTTAGACATTTGGAATCATCAATATATATATATATATAATATGGAAGGATGGTGTGAGATTTTTATATCTTTTTCTCATTTTTTTCATTAAAATGATTTTCTCTAACCCCTCTTTTATTATTATTTTTTTTTGAATAGATTTTATTAATAATTCTATTTATATATAATCAAATAAGAATTTAATAAAAAATTTTTAGTTTACCATCAAAATTGAATAGGATTTATGAATTTTTTACTGTTTTGTACTAGCAATTGATTAATATTATAAACTAATTTGAAAATATACAATATGAAATGATAAATTTTAAAATTAGTGTCTCATAAATTATTTGCAATATAAAATACATAAAAGAATTTATCAATATTTTAAATTATGAATTTATTTGTATCATATTAAATTTTAGTATAACTAAAATATTAAGTAAATAAATATCAATGCAAATTATATTAAAGTCAAATCATCTCTTAATAAAAATTAACATTGTGTTGTACATAAATAACTTCTAGTTATATTTTTTGTTATTGTGTTAAATTTTAATTCAATACCGTGTTGACTGAACTATATGTAATGATAGAAAACACGCGATATAATTACAAACATCGCATTATTTATATTAATATAATACAAATATAACACGTAAACTAGCAACATATGACATAGTCATATACAATACATATTATCATTGATTTCAAACATACGAAATATATTTATGCAATACACCTATAAATATGAACTAGATAGTACTGTATTAAATTAAAACATTTTAGAATTTTCTTTTTTCATATGTGCTGACCGTGATTTATTAGTCTAGCCTCACGCTTAATACTCATATATTATTTTACTCAATTATATATATAATCATGGTTTTATTCAATGCAATAATAACTTTTTAAGTGATAAAAATTTCATACATCTCAATAAACGATTAATGAAAATTTCATAAACATTATTTTTTTAAAAAAATATGAATAGTACTAAAGTTGATACAAGTTAGATATTGAATAAAGATATGGCCCATTGATCTTTTCAAATACGTACGGACAAGTTCGGATTTGATATTACATATATAATCAATTGTAGTATCCGATGTTGGAGACTTCTGTTTACGGGTATATAAATTAATGACTGCGTTTTCCTAACAGTTCGACATTTTAGCAGACATTCTTTATCCGACATCCAATATGCAGACAAATTAACACAAGCTAATGATAGATATTATGCTAGCAACCAATTAAATTTTCTCAATTAAATATCATTAATAAATGAACTAACTAATGAATTATAAACCATGCATTAAGTGACGCATAAAATATTTCAATTTGTTAACTGACTTTAGATTATAAGACACTTAAAAAATAAATTAGTGACAATATAGTAAATATATATCTGTTACGTACGAAATTTAGAATTAGGTTAAAAGCCCAAGGTAAAAAGAAGAATGGGCCTGGCAATAGAGTTGATTGAACTGGCTGAAGGACGCCGTGAGGAAATTAAGGAAAATAGGTTTATTTCTAAGGAAAATACAAGACGGAAGGTCCTCAAGATGGAAAGCCATCAGGACGGAAGGACCTCAGGTCGGTAGGTCCTCAAGACGGAAAGACCTCAGGTCGGAAGGTTTTCAGGTCGGGAGGTCCTCAAGACGGAAAGTCATCAGGACGGAAGGACCTCAGGTCGGTAGGTCCTCAAGACGGAAAGACCTCAGGTCGGAAGGTCTTCAGGTCGGGAGGTCCTCAAAACGGAAAGTTATCAGGACGGAAGGACCTCAGGTCGGTAGGTCCTCAAGACGGAAAGACCTCAGGACTGAAGGTCTTCGGGTCGGGAGGTCCTCAAGACGGAAAGTTATCAGGACGGAAGGACTTTAGGTCGGTAGGTCCTCAAGACGGAAAGACCTCAAGTCGGAAGGTTTTCAGGTCGGGAGGTCCTCAAGACGGAAAGTCATCAGGACGGGAAGTCCGCAGGTCGGGAGGCCCTCAGGACGGGAAATCTGTAGGTCGGGAGGCCTTCAGGACGGGAAGTTCGCAAATCGGAACTCTGCGGCAGGACCAACGAATCGGATGGTTTGTTAGTCGGGATGTCTGTAGCTACTCCAAATAAGTCAGATGGTTTGCAAGTCGGGAGGATTGGCAGTCGGACCAATGCGGTTGTAGATTGGCAGTCGGGCCAAAAGGGCGGAAGGTCTATGGTCGGCTCAAAGAGTGGAATATAGGGATATTTTTTGGTCTGCTGAGGACACGTGTCAGCAGGAGAAGGATTGGAAGACGGTTGGGAAGGAGACGTTGTAACCGTTCGGGCGACGGTTTTCAGTACAGTTCCCCAGAGAATATTTAAGGATTTGAATCATCATTTGACAAGGCATCTTCAATCAACTTCAACAAAGCAAAGTCAGATTTGGGGATCACCACTTTAAATTTCAGTCTTTTATTTTCCAGTTTATTTTCTGTACCATACAGTGTTTAGAGATTCCTAATCTCAGGCACTAATTAATCAACTTTAAGGATATTTTCTATATCTTTGAATTTTACTTTATTTTTGTTGAAAAATTACATCAACAATATCTATTTAAATGAAAATCACCTTAAATATTAATTACAATAAACTCTGTTAAATATTTTTTTAGATAGATAAATTAAATATACATAATATTTTTGATTGATATTCAATTATGAAAATATTTTTAAAATGATTATATATATAATTAAAAAAATTAATAAAGTTAAAAAAAAAAAATTTGCGTAAAATATATCACACTATATTGTCTTTAATAAATAATAATAATAATAAAGAGAAAACTATCTGTTTATTTGTTGTATAAAATTCATTTTGTTAGCATAAAATTTGATTAAATTACCATTATTTGTTCAAAATTAACAACAACTAGAAATAATGTTATTGTAAAAATGAATATGCACTTTAATTTTTTAAGGTAATATTGGAGAAATAAGTTGTCCGACTTATTTATTTACTTCTATATTAGTTATCTTTATATTAAAAATATGTATTGTGCATGCAAAATGATAAACATCACATCTACCTATTATTTTATTTAAAAATTAAAATAAAATATGAAAATAAATATTAATATAAAAAGAACATAGTCCATATAATTATGGTTATGTTTGGTTGGAGTTGTCCCAAAATTTTTACTATTGATGAGTGTGTTTGTTTGAGGGTATGGATTTTG
This sequence comes from Andrographis paniculata, assembly GCF_009805555.1. Classification (NCBI taxonomy): domain Eukaryota; kingdom Viridiplantae; phylum Streptophyta; class Magnoliopsida; order Lamiales; family Acanthaceae; genus Andrographis; species Andrographis paniculata. The sequence continues at coordinate 1,795,028 of NW_026137605.1, forward strand.
AATCAAAGTTTGAAGGTATGGATTTTGAATCGAAGTTTGAATAGTAAAAATTTTGAATATAAATAGTTGTACGATGTGATATAAATAGGTATTGATGTGATGTTTTGAATATATAATTAATTTTAATATAATATAAAAAATAAAAAATAGATGTTTGAATGAACAGTAAAGTTAGGAGAAAATCCCCAAAACAAACACAATTGGGAGAAAATTGCAAAATAAAATAAAATAAAATAAAATAAAGGGTAAACTGTTTTTTCAGTTCCGTAACTGGACCCCCTTATCATTTTAGTCCCGTAAGTGGAGCATGTCGCAAACTAGTCCCATAAGTGAAAAATTTTCGCTGTTTTAGTCCTCCGGCGCCGGAGATGCCTGCGTGGCTCGCCGGAGGTGACGTGTCCGCCAGGTGTCGCTGACCTGGCGGACACGTGGATTTTTTTTTTTTCATTTTTTAAAATTTTTTTAAAACTTATTTTTAATTTATTTTAAGTTTATTTGTATTTTTTTTATTTGGTCCAATTATAAAAAATTAAAAAAAAATTTTAAAAAATAATAAAAAAAATCCACGTGTCCGCCAGGTGTCGCTGACCTGGCGGGACACCCGGCGGACACGTCACCTCCGGCGAGCCACGCGGGCGTCTCAGGCGCCGGATGGCTAAAACAACGAAATTTTTTCACTTATGGGACTAGTTTGCGACATGCTCCACTTACAGGACTAAAATGATAAAGGAGTCCAGTTACGGGACTAAAAAAACAGTTTACCCTAAAATAAATCATGTACATATGTCTAACTATCACTCTTATTTTTTTTTATTGTTACTCTAGTAAAATATATAATGCGAGGGTCACAACTTCGTTATTTAAGTACATTGACCGCGCTTGAATTTTACATCTTGTTAATTTTAAGCACTGCAGCCACTGAATGATACACGACACAATTTTGATAATATAAAATATGTACAAGATATTTTTAACAAAATTGTGACATATACCATGATATATTTTAGGTAAAGTGTCCATAAAGTGCAAATCCTGACATAGGAATTCACGCGTAGTCAGTATACTAAAATAGAAAAATTGTGACACATGGATAATATATTTTGTAAGGCTGATAATTAAGTATGCATCGAACAATTAATACTATTATACTCTCTCTGTCCCATAACAACTAATATTTTAATCATATATATCAAATTTATTTAAATATTATAATATTATTAATTATATACAATAATAAAATAATATCACAATTCATTATTAATGGAGAAGTATTAGTTTTTTTTACTGGTTTTTTTTTTAATATATTTGTATTGCTTTCCGTGCCACAATTTAATTGGAGACGGTGACAAGACAATATGCAAAAATTGACAACAATTTCTTAGGGTGATACCCACAACAAAATGACTTGGGTAATGACTGAAATATAAACATTATATATATATATATATATATTCAGTGGCGGAGCGAGAGTTATTTTGTGGAGGGGTTGAAGATTTTGTTCGGATCGAAAAATCATATATTTTTATTATTTTAAGCGAAAATTATGATAAAAAAAATTTATTTTAAATATTTAATCAATATAAAGATATTAATTTGACAAGAATTGATCGAATTTGAATGAGCAAACATCTATGTAATCAACAATATAATCAACTTAATATTGTGGACGAGGGCTTGGAGGGCTTGGGGCCCACGAGCCCCTACGTGGCTCCGCCACTATATATCCTGTAATAATAATAATAATAATAATAAGGGTAAATTGTTTTTTTAGTCCCGTAAATGGACCCCCTTATTACTTTAGTCCTGTAAGTGGAGCATGTCGCAAACTAGTCCCATAAGTGAAAGATTTTCGATGTTTTAGTCCTCCGGCGCCGGAGATGCCTGCGTGGCTCGCCGGAGGCGACACATGGCGGACACGTGGATTTTTTAATTTATTTTTCATTTTTTTAAAACTTATTTTTAATTTTTTTTGTATTTTTTTATTTTGTCTAATTAAAAAAAATGAAAAAAAAATGAAAAAAAAATTAATCCACGTGTCCGCCAGGTGTCGCTGACCTGGCGGGACACCTGGCGGACACGTCACCTCCGGTGAGTCACGCAGGCGTCTCCGACACCGGAGGACTAAAACAGCGAAAAGTTTTCACTTATGGGACTAGTTTGCGACAGACTCCACTTATGAGACTAAAATGATAAAAAGTCCAGTTACGGGACTAAAAAACAGTTTACCCTAATAATAAATAATGATAACATTGACATGCAATGGAGAGCCGGTTCTTAGCAGGAGCAAGATGAGCAATTGCTCAGACTTCTACTTAAAAAATGGTCTATATATATATTTTTTAATTTTAACTATTATTACATATATTAAAATTTATTTAAAATTTATCCTACAATTTTTTTCAACAATTACCTAATCTATTTTAATTCTAAAATTAAATTCTAATAAGAATTTTTCTATAATCTCATCTTACTCTCTCTACAATTCGTAAATATTTATAAAGTCCATAATTATTATTAGATATATTAAAATATAATTTAAATTTTATTTCATTAATTTTACAATCACCTAATCCAATTCTAATTCTAATAAATCATAACAAATTTTTTTCCTAGTCTTATATTCATTGCCTTTAAAATTTGTAATTAATATTATTGAATTATTGGCTTTATAATAATCAAAATATATATCACAAACAAGGTCCGACAATTCATCCCTTACGAGACACATATATTTCATGTATTATATATATATAATTAATTTGTAGAATTTATTATTGTATTATTCATTGACAGTATTTTGAGAAACAAAAAAATAAATAAATTCATAGGCCTATCAATTAATTTTACTTAGGCCTTAAAAAAGTTCGAGACGACGCTAGCGCAATGCAGTCAGTAGCAGAAACGTTAAGGTTTATTAACAAAATGGATTCTGCAGAGACGTAACGTTCTCTCAAACAACTATAGGGAATAAACAATTAATTGTGACAAAAATGAAGAAGATCAGGACAGGAAAATAATTAAAATACTATAGAAGACGTTGACCCCCCCCCCCCCCCCAACCCCTCCTTTTGTTTCTTTTTTTGTGTTTGTGTCTCTCTCTCTATAAATCTCCAAGAATTTGTCTGAAGATCAGTCAGCCAGTCAGTCTCCACATCTGGCCTTAATTTTGAAACCAGTAGTTATTTTTCTCCTCATTGTTTTTCAAAATTATATATAGAACAATGGCTGATGATGATGATATGTACTTTGTTGGTGGATGTTTTAATATTGTGTTCTTTCTGGGGTTACTTATTTTGTTATTACTATGGACAATGACGACATGGAAGAAGAAGCTAGGGCAGACTAAATCTTACAGTGCTGATCATACTCTGTGTAAGAATGGTTGCACAACAACCTCTGCCATGGATCAAAGATCTCAGCTTGGCGACGCCGACATTATAATTGTCGGCGCTGGAGTTTCCGGCGCCGCGCTGGCCTATGCTCTTGCCAAGGTTTAATTAACAATTGTTACTTCTTATATATATATATATATATATATATTCCTGAATTTTTGTTTACCAGTATCATGATATTTTTCATATATTTGTTATATATAGTCATTAATTTAGGGATTATGCATCTAAGTTTCTGTTCATATATTCATGTGTCAATTTGCTGCGCTGGTTATAAAATATATTGAATGGCACAAAAATATGTTATATGTTGTTTTGGATAATTAATAAAATATGTCTAACTTGATGCAATCTTGTCAATCTCTATTTTGAAGATTTTCTTTTAATTAAATTTTATATTTTTGTGCTCGCATATTTTTAATTAAATATCGAACCTGGACTCAACCCTCAAGCGAGGAATGTCTCACCTCTTGATGTACAAGGGTTTAACAGGAATTTTTGATTTGTTGCCACTTCACTGAATTGTACGGCTCTCCCTGAGTGGTACAGGATGAGCTAGTTGCATGGTCTTTTTTTCTTATGGTTGGGCCAATTTTTGATGATTCAGCATGTTAGGGTTTGACCTACGGATTTATATATATATACTTTTTATATTTTTTCTATAATTTACACATGAAATTACTGGTGCAAATATTTGGCTCGGATGCCCTAGACGTAGAAGTAAGATCATCCTGATCCAACTAGATCCACAAATTCTTGATGTTCTTGTGTGTTTTTCTTGATTTTCCATTATTTTCGTAACACAAACTAGATTTAGTGAGCCAGATATACTATTTAGGGTCTCAAATCGGACGTTTTTTCTATTTTTGATATTTTTCTTGTAATTTATTTGGGATGTAGGATTTTTTATTTTACAAATACTTAACTTTTCATTTTGTGTTTAGTTTTAATTTTTTAATAAAATATTTTCAATATTTGATAGTCAAAAACTCTTTTGTTCGACTATCTTTATTCTTGCATCGACATCATGCCTACATGCAGGATGGGAGACAAGTTCATATCATTGAAAGGGACTTAAAAGAATCAAACCGTATCATGGGTGAAATTCTACATCCTAAAGGACTCTCGAAATTGGCCGAGTTGGGGCTTCAAGGTAACATATGACAACCCCATGTCTAGATATCGGCTTCACAAATAACTACTAGATGATTAATTACAATGAGGTTGTGCCATTGTAGATTGCTTAAGCGATATTGATGCTCAAAAACTACTTGGCCTTGTTATATACGAGGGTGGTAGATGGATCAAGTTGCCATATCCCCCGGACAAAAATGGATTCGAGATATCGGGGATGTGCTTTCACCATGGCAAGTTTGTACAGAGGATGAGAGAAAAGGCAGAAGCTCTCCCGAAGTGAGTAGTTTCTTTCACTTCATTGCTAAAAAAATAATAATAATAATAAATAAAAATAAAAATTTAATTAGCTACAATATTTTTAACTAAGAAATAATATTATTGTTCAAACGTGTCAATTAGCAACAAATATTAATTTCATCTAAAAATAAATTATATACTTTAAAATTAATTTCGTCGCTAAAATTTTTCTGCTAGAAAATTATATTATCATAGCAAAAAGCTTTTAGCTTTAAAATTATTTTTCATAGTTAAAATCTTTTTGCCTAAAACGATCATACTTATTTTGTTGCTAAAACTCTTTTGATATGAATATTAATTTTATAGCAAAAGATCTTTAGCTACAAAATCATATTTTGTAGTTATATCTCTTTTTTTAACTTTCATTGCAAAAAACTTATATTTTGTTACGAAAGTCATATTTGTCGCCAAAGACCTTTACTAACGCGATATAGACGATGAAATGAATTTCGTCACAAAAATATTTTTGCTATGAATTCATCGCCTTTTTCTACGAAAATTTTTTGTAGTTAAATTTCAACTTTTTTGTAGTGCATACCGCCTTCAACTTTTAACACTACAAATGATGTGATGAATTAATTGCACACTGAGCTTAACAACAAGTTTGAATTTAATCACTAGTTGGAGTTGATTTTAGTTTCGGTGATTTAATGATGCCAATGCATTAATAGAGATAGTCAAACAAGAGAATAATTGTCGATCAATGATTGAAATTTTTTTATCCAACAAAAATTGCTTACAAATTGAGAACTTAATTTTTATATAGTCACATACCCTAAATCCCAAAATAAGAACAATTACAAATATTTAAAAAGTCCCAAAAGTAGAAAAATATCGATTTGAAACCATAAACGATATCGGCTGGCTAAGAAGACCTCATGACATGCAAAACAATGGCATTACGACTTGTTGGCCCATTTTGAATGAAGTACGTAAATTTCATCTAATACCGAGCACGCAAAAAAATATGATAAGTTGACAAGGTTTGACAATAGGTGATTTCTTTATAAGATTAGAAATAGTAACCTTGTTGTGGTTATTTCGAGTCCATTATTACTTATATCATTTAAGGTTAGTTGCTTTGCAAGTTTTGAGTCAAGACAAATAGTTCTTGGGAGAACATTGCTTTAACAGAATTTAAAGGAATTTATTACATTACCTATGTTAACAATATGTGCGTTCACCAAACAAAAAACACACACACACACAAAATATTCCAATTGTTTTATATATATGTGTTGACGGGACCAAATCAGTATGCAAATAGAAACAATATATATCCCTTTTTAGAGCCCATTTGATAGAACTTTCTAATCGATAATCACTACAAAAAAAATAGTATATTTGTAACGGAATTCCGTTCCTAAAGTTTACGTAGTTAACGTAATTTTATCTCTAATATCATTAGTAACGGATAAAGTGAATTTAGGAACGAAAAAACTTCAAAATTGATAATTTTTTGTAGTGGATTAGATAGCAGAACATGCTCAACTCATTGAAAGAAATAGGAGTTAAGAAATGATTTAAAAAAATGGCGTGAGACATAATCCATATAATGGATGTATCTATCTTTTCATTCCTATGTTTTGACAAAATTGGATATTGGTGAGATTTAAACAACAATTTTTCTGATTGCATCTATAATTAATCTTTTTCAGCTCAATGATGATTGTAGTATCCCTTCCATTAAATTTGTAAACCAAATATAGTTTGGTTAACTGTGATTCATTACTGAATCAAGTAGCCATTTCTAACATTTTGTGATCAAATCAGCGTACGATTCGAACAAGGGACAGTGGTTTCCCTTATCGAAGAAAATGGAGCGATTAAGGGAGTTCGATATAACACTAAAAACTCTCAAGTGGTAGCTTCAACTTATGCGCCGCTAACTATTGTTTGCGATGGCAGCTCTTCAAACTTGCGATGCACTCTATCTACTCCCATGGTGAATAAAACGACAATTTTTTAAGTAACTCTATTGATATCACATTCATTGTGCTTTCGTATGCTCTTTCTACTCTCTCTTATTTTTCTAAGTAACTAACTGCCTTATTTTTTTCGATGATGAAGGTGGAGTTTCAATCTACTCTGGTCTGTTTGATCTTGGAAAATTGTGAACTTCCATATCCTAACTACAATAATGTATTATTTAGAGGCTCTAACCAATTGTTACTTTATCGAATCAGTAGCACAGAAATTGGGCTTATTATTCCTTACTCGAAGCAAAACCAGTCATCCATTGCCATGGCCGATTACTTGAAAACTGTTGTGGCTTCTGAGGTAATTGGATTATACATACATATATATATATATATACTCTTTCTGTCCGGAAAATTATATAACTTTAGTTGGGTGGAAAGATTAAAAAATAATGATATATTAATATTAAAGTGGAGTGGGTAAAAGTAAGATGGGATATTATGAAAAATTTATTTAAGAGTTGATTGAAAAAATAGTGGAGGTAAGTAGAAAAAATAGTGACATTATTGTTAAAGTAAATGTGATAAAATTGTGTGTGGATGAAATTATTTAGTATAAATAGAATATGCATAAGTTTAATCAACGGCCAAATAAAGAAACAGTGATATAATTTTAGCAGATGAAGTATATCTTTTCAGGTTTTGATTAATTGAATCATGAGCTTGAACATGATAAACTCACAATGGAAATACTTAACTATGTGACCTAGATTCCTCCTATACTCTATGATGCATTCATGGCTGCGATCGATAAAGGAAATATAAGGACTACGCCAACCAAATCCATGCCGGGAAAGCCTAACCACACTCCCGGTGCAGTTCTGATCGGGGATGCTTTGAACATGCGGCATCCCATACTTGCAGCCGGCATGACTGTAGCCCTACACGACGTAGTTCTCCTACGAGACCTTCTTAGAGGTGTAAATGATCTACACGAGGAATATGCTCTATCCAACCTTATCGAATCATTCTATGCTCTAAGAAAGGTATGTTGTATGTTCGCGAAAATTGCAAACTTAATCTTGTATCTATGGTAAATTATCACTCTTTGTCATTTGTAGTTCACGTAGATATGTTTTAGTCGTAACTAAAAAGTATAGAATCAAAACACAACTGAAAAAACACACTAGACAAAAGTAGTACAAGATTAAATTTGTAATCTCTTCTCTATGTATGTATATGCTACACATCAAAATTATATTTGCAATATACCTTTATGCTTCATTTGAGAATTTTTTAAGCACGATATTCCAGAGTTTCGGTGATCAATAATATATATATATATAGTTAGTGGTTGTTATTTAGAAGATTTGTAGTTCTAATGAAAGAAGAGAATTTCAGTTTTACATAAACTAACACCAGATGTATTTTTATGTATTCTCTCGGTTTATTTAAGTAGACTTAAGGATACAAAATCTGTAATTTTGCCATCGTGAGTAAATTTATTTTTCGTTTTTACCCGTGAATGTAATCAACACGTTATTGGTGAACTATGTAAATCTGTGTCTTCTTTACCTTTTCTGTTTATTATTCGATCATTAGTTCTAATTCGTCACAACACTGCGCAATTGCAGCAATTTGCATTCACAATCAATCTTGTTTCTGGAGCACTATACAAAGTTTTTGAGGCTGCAACCGAAGCTCCTCCCGAGTTTACCGATGACCTAAAGGGGGCACTCTACGAATCATGTCTCGGCTATCTAAGCCTCGGAGGGTTTGTCGCGCGCAGCGTTATGGCGACAACCAGTGGCCTATCCCCACATCCTATAATGCTCTTAATCCATGCATTGGGTATTGCTGTTTATGGACTCATTCACATCATACTTCTTCCTTTTCCACCTTCACCCAAAAGACTATGGGTTGGAGCTAAGGTCTTATTATGGGTAGGTGCTCAGCTCCTTAATTATTCATTTATATATATTTATATACAGTGGCAGGAGCAACGTGAGCAACTGCAGGGCCTCTGTTTCGGAAGGATTCATATTTTTAAATTTTATAGCATTATTGGATATGTTAAAATATGATTTAAATTTAATTCCATATTTTTCTCTATAATTATCAAATTCAATTCTAATTCTAAAATTAAACTCTAACCATATTTTTTCTAAAATTAATATTATCTTTTTCTGCCTTTAAAATTCATAGTTATTATTATTGGTGGTTGCGAGTATATTTTATTTATTGGATGTATTATTAATATAATTATTACTTTTCTGTAGTTTATTTATTATATTTGTCGTGTACAATATTTTTTTAAAAAAAAAAATTAATTATTTATTTATAGGGCCTACTATTTAATTTTTGCTCAGGGCTTTGAAAAATTCCGAGACGATCCTGTATATAAATATATATTTATATATATATATATATATACTGTTTTTCTCATTTCAGTACAACATTAGTTATTAATTCATCTGTCTTCTTTGGTAATGATACATTTCTTCTTTTCTTTGTTTATGATTAGGGTGGACTGGTGGTTGTTTTCCCTGTTGTAAAGGCTGAGGGAATCACAGTTGAAATGCTATTTGATCTTGTTGTTCCTAGATGCTTTATTTCTTAAGAGGATATTTATGCTTCTTTCAATCTGCAGAATATTCATTGTTGTTTTTGTATTGAAATAAACATCAGCCATTTGATTAAAGATGCTTCTTTGTGATAGATTTTTTATCTATATATGCTGAAGAATGGAAATTCATGTGGTATTTTATGAGTTTGTTATTGTGTTGTGAAGCCGGAATTAGAGTTTGGAAAAGTATTGTACATTCAGCCAGTCGACTGCCATTTGACCTTGGCGATGAGGTAGTTGGGGGTCATAGAGGGGCAACCTATTGGGGTTCGGGGACTGTGCCCTCAAAATGATTTTTTTGGTCGTGCGCATAGTTTTTGGGCCGCATAAAAACGTAGATCATCCTAATTGAAACAAAATTATCGTATATTTGTGTGTGTTTGTATGCGTTCTTGATTATTTTTATTCTCACAATTTCCTTAACATTTGATTGGCGATATACCAAAATGATTTTCATAGGATTATGATGAAAAATAGAAAAACTAGTGTTGGCATACTTGATATTCGATTTTGGTTGATGTTGTCTACGGAGGGAAATTGCAAAATATATAATCCTGGTACATATAATTACTACTTTTGTCTTTTATTTATATCACTGACAAAATATATCATATATATTAGCAAAATTAGTTATTTTTGTTTTCCGGCAGCGCGTCATGTTCACACGACTGGTTGTTCCACACACAGTTAGATGATATAAATGACAACTTTTGCAGTACTTAGCGAGATAAATAGAAAATAAAAGTGATAACTGAATATATGTAAATAATATTTTTTCAATTTACCGTTATCTAAGGTGGTCAGTCGAGAAGAAGAGACTTATCATTGTAACTTTCAAATCATTTAAAGAGTGTACATTGCTTTCTTTGAGCATCAGGTGGCACAAAGAAGAATTTGGGGTGCAGAAAACATGTAGATGTTCACAATGAAAATATTGAAAAACTCTCATTTGCACATAAATAAATTAATAATGCATTTGTCTAACGGTTTGAATTTTTAAGGGAAACAATCATTTTGAATATTTGATGTTATGTTTCATTTAACGAAACAATTGACATGTTGCTGTTCCTGCAAGCTTCAATGCTTTCCTTAAGTCAGTAGTATATTTAGTCATTATTGGGTTTTATTTTTAATGAAGGGTGTTTTTGTTTGGGGTTTGGATTTTTTATTTGAATTTTGAATAGTTAAAATTTGAATTTGAATAATAATTTGATGCGATATAAATATAGATTTTGATGTTATGAGTTAAAAATTTTGTCTTTTTGAAACCTAATTCAAATAGTCCCTCAATAAATAAAATGAATTGACCACTTTTTAGTTCAGCTCACCAAATCAACTCAATTTTTTATTCCCAAACCCAAACCCAAACCCAAGCCGAAGCCCAATTAGTATGTTAGGTTAGAGTTTGGAGAAGTTTCTGAAAAAAGAGATATATAAATTAGTTCGAGGGGTTTTGGGTGAAAAAACAGCTAGTAAAAGATGGAGTATCCGACTAGTGTTTTCCGATGAGTTATGATGAGGTTTAGAAGCTCTTTCTGGCCGATTTCGATGGGTGTCGAGGTTTAGAGTCAGGAACCGACTTCCATCAATGCGGCGTGGTTACCTTAAGTCATTGAGCTGAATATGGTCATCCCTATCGCTAGAGAGAAGATTGGGGAGAAAGAAGCCGTTCGAGTCATCGGAGCTATCGTCATTCCAGTTTTAGTGTTTAATTTCAATTTTTGTACTTCCTTCGTCCCATAAAGAAGTATCCATTTGCTTTTTTCACATAATTTTAGAAATATTAGTATTATATTGGGATATAGTAGGAATAAAGTAGAAACGACTAAAATAACCTTATTAGTATATATGATATAAAATAATGGCATTTGTGTAATATATTGCAAGTTGTAAGAATATTTGTAATGTTAGGTAGATAGTACAATTACTAAAAAAAGAAAATGAATACTTTGTTATTAGACGGACTAAAATGGAAAAATGGATATTTTATTATGGGACGGATGGAGTATTAATTATTTTAAAATTTATTTGAATTTTGTTTCGCTATAATTTTGTATATTAGGTATTTTTTGAATAAAATCTACTTGATCCGGAGATAAATTCACGATATGATGTTTTGAATATATATACTAAATTTTATTTTAGTAACAAATTAAAATAAAAAATAAATTTTATTTGATATTTATTTTAGAAATTTTTTTTAAGAATGAATAGAAATTCTCCAAAAGTCCCTCGATAAGGTATCTTATGAGTTTGCATTGTTTATATTAAACATACATTTTATTATGTTTTATTGTTGTAATGATTTAATGTGCTTTTTATAATGTAAAATTACGACAACGGTTAAGATGCTGATTAGAATTAATTAATATTATGTGGATTAGGTATAATAACCATATATATATATATAAAAGAAAAGATAACACACTATTTTTAAGGCAAAGAGCATTACAGTGTATGCTTTGAAATCATGTGATGATAGTTCACGTGTAATGGTATTTTGTGATGTGTGAATATATAATGTCGGTTCATATATTGTATTTATATTATATTAATATAAATTTTTTATTATTATTTAATATTGTGTGAGATGCTTGCATGTAACACTAAAAAAAATAATATATTTGTAACGGAATTTCGTTCCTAAAGTTCACGTAGCTAACGTAATTTCATTTATATTTCCGTCTTTAATGTCATTAGTAACGAAAAAAAATAGATTTAGAAACAAAAAAATTTTGTTACATAAATAATTTTTTCTTTGTAGTGTGATAAGCTCGGGCTAATCAAGCGCTTGAAACAATACTTTAAAGAGCAATTTGGTATCAAGGAAATTAGAAAAAAAAAAAAAAGAAATTGAAGTAAATAATGAAATTACAGATAAAAAAAATTTATTAGAAAATAAAATTTACAAAAATGTGATATAATAAAAAAAAAAATGAGAATATTTGTTTAATATCAATTTATAATAATAATAACAATAATAAAAAGTAAACATAAATTTAAATTTTAAACAATGAAGAGAAGTACTAAATTTGATTAAAAACCAATACAAACAACTCGGGCTTTGTTCACCCACTACAAAAAAAAATAGTATATTAGTAACGGAATTCCGTTTCTAAAGTTTACGTAATTAATGCAATTCTCTTTTTAATTCCGTTTCTAGTGTCATTAGTAACGAAAAAAATGAATTTAGAGATGAAAAAACTTTGTTACAAAATTGATATTTTGTTGTTGTAACCAAGCCAATTTTTGAATTATAATTAAATAATAATAAAAAATATTAAAATAAAGTTAAAAAGTAAAAAAAAAATATCAAATACTTATTAAAAAGAAATCAAAAGTCAAATATTTAATTTAAAATATATATATATATATTTTTATACAATTCTTCGTACCGCATATTAAAATTCAATCCATAAAAAAAGCTGGGAACATAGTCATCCTATTTTAAATCAAATCCGAAATAAGCCAACAGGCAACAGATGCTATATGAACAGGCTGGGTCGGGTCGGGCCGGATCGGATCAAGATCGAATATCCAGTGAATGTAGATATAAGATTACATACATAAGAGATATTAATGCATTGAATAACAGGCAAAGGCGTGGCCCAGGGGCAAAAGAGTCAATTCATACGAAAAGGTTTTCAATCTGCAGCGAATAGAGAGCCCGTGTAAAATTTATATACCGAAAATACCCCCCGGCGAAATCTGCCCCTTCTCCCAAAACAAGGGTTTTCCTGTGAGACGCCCTACTACATAAAGCGCAACCCTCTCGCCATTCTTCCTCCTCCATTCTCCCTCCGTCTAGAGAGAGAGAGAGAGGAAAACCCAATAAAATTTCTCTCTCTAAAAGGGCTTCCTTCCTTATCCCTTCCTTCCTCCCACCATCACTTCGATCTCCCCATCTCGATCGGAATCTATATATATATATATATTTTGGATATATAGATCAATCGGTTTTTTGTTTGTTCGACGGGAGTTGTGCGGTAGATTGGACCAAAGTTTTTTGATTTGCGAGTTATGCAGGCTGATCAGACGGTTTTGAGCTTGAGACCAGGTGGCGGCACTCGCGGCGGAAGCAGAGTATTCGCCTCGCGCTCGGATTCCTCGTCGGCGCCGAATTCTGATCCGCTACTGCGTCCCCATGGCGCCGCCGCCGCTTCTGCGTTCCCTTCCTTCAAGGTTTGGTCTTTTCTGCACCGTTCTTTTGTAGATCTAGGGTTTTCTGATTTGTTGATGACTGTTTGTAGGGATGAGGTTCGGTTTTGTTTGTTTGTTTTTTTGTGTTTTTTTTTTTTTTTGGCTGATGTGGTAAAGTGTACTTCCTGCAGTTAATTGTATTTGTGCGAGAATTAAATTCGTTGGATTGAATCTACGATTTTGTTTTTCTGTTGCTTATTGTTGATTTATCCTCTTATCAGAACTGCCTTGAAAAAGTTTGATTCAATCGTGACTTTTCTGATTGTGTTAAATTAAGTGTTCTATCAATAATTACTTGGACATATTCGTTGTGTGTTCAAGATGGAAGATTTGGTAAAGGTTTTTTCTTCCAATATATATTTTATGATATAAAAAGCCTTGAGAATGTTACTAGTTTTTCTTTGTCCTAATTGGTGTATATATTTTTGGGAGTTCTTTAAGTTTTCTTTATATGTATATGCTCGATTATAGTTGAATGTCGTTGTCATTTCTTTTATTGCTTTTGGGTGTGCACGATCGATTGAAGATGGCTTGGGATGGTAAGTTCAAGATTGGGAAGTTATGTGAGTTGGCAGATGTTGATGTCCTAATTCTTGGCTGTGCACATGAGTTGTGTAATTGCTGTAAATATGGACGTAAAGCAACGTGCAGACTTTAGGTGGGCATGCAAGAAGTTATGGGATGTCCATAAAGAAATCTGCAAATATCGGAAAAATGAATCTATTGTACTTTAAGTTGTTTATGGTAAAAGAAATTGTATGGCTTTCAATTTTGAATTGGCCTAGTCTTAATTTGATACTGCTTTCATTGATTCTTGCATTTAATGATTACATCGAAAGGTGTTCTTGATGCGGGCAAGGTGATATTTAATAATTTATTAGAGATCCTACATGATTGATGCAAATGTAATCCTATATGCTTTGGTTGATGCTATTCCGTTTGGTGAATTCTTATGTTGTTTTTCCTTTTTTTTTTTGAATTGCTTGTTGTTAACCATCCGAATATATTTTGCCCTTTGCTATGTTTATATGTAATTATCTTAATCATCTCAATCTATTATTACTAACTATCGTGCATTTGTAAAATAGACTGGAGAATCTCAATTTGAGGGCCATGAACGGATCCGGTTTACTAGAGACATGCTGCTGCAGCTAAAAGGGGTAATGACTCTTTGTGATATATGCGCGATACACATAGTTTTTCTACTTCTGGTTAACACTTGTTAAATCATGTTGCTGCATTTATCCATCGCTTTTAACTAAAAATTTGATGTTTGACATTTCCCTTCTGTATGATGGGTTGCAGCTTGATCTTTTTCTGTTTCTTGTTCTGATTAGTGGGTGGATAAATATTTATATATTCCATATTATTCATACCGATATAATTATATGCTATATGTTTTAATAAGCTGAATTCTACTTAAAGTAATACAAGGAATTTGTTAAATCTGATACTGGATTTACATTCAGGTTCTATTCTGCTAGTAATTACAGTCATTTACCTTCGAAATACTGCTTGCCTTCGGTGATAATCTAAGACTTGTTATCTTCTCCCATAGTGTTTTAACTTCCAATTTTCAGGCGGTGGACACCATCCCAGATGAGATTTTGAAAGTGAAACAAGAAGTTGGATCTGAACTGTTCCTTACTGATCCAAGCTGGGGCCGCGGAGAAAACAATGTGAGTTCTTCTGTGTTAAACTTTTCAACTCTTTACCCAGTCGAATATTGATTGCAGGTTTTTTCTGTGATCTATATACCCTTCTTTTTAAGGCACTTCTGTCATATTTGTTGCTATTTGCAAATTTTTGAAGCTGTCTCTTTTTCTGGTATATCTATATTGTTGTTCCATCTAATGTGTTTGAGTTCTTGTTGAAACCCACAACCAGTCCCAGAGCCGGTATTCTGAACAGGACAACCGTGACTGGCGTGGCCGTTCTGCACAGTTGCCTCCTACAGAGGAGAGATCCTGGGAGGCTATACGAGACAGAGATTACGGTACCTGGTTTGACCCAAGGCAACAAGATGCAAATCAATACAATAAACAAGATCAGCTGAATTCCCAGTTTGCGAGAGCCCAATTGTCTTCCAACCAAGGGGTAAATGATGTTCTGCATCGTCTAATAATATTATATCTGCAACAATGCGCTATTATATAGTTATGAATTTTACATCCTGTACAATAATTGCACTGATAGAAGTATCCGAGCAAACAAGTCACTGTTCTTCGCAACCTGATAACCTTTTCCCTGCAGCTAGTTCATGTGGTGATAAACATGGAAATGGATTAGTGGGTTACTGAAGGGAACTTATGTGTGCTTTTACTTTCTGTCTTTATAATGCCTTCTATGTAGGATACTCATTCGTCTCACTGGGTGCTTGACCCTCAGTTAAGAAAGATTATTTAGTGTTAAAACTTGTTGGACTTGAGTTCAGAATATTTAGATTGAAGTTGGATAAAATTGATCTTTAGTTAAGACGAGCCTGTAAAACTAATTGTTGGTCATGTTGGCATGCGCTAATGATAATGTAGATATTAAATTTCCGATATCTTCTCATGCTTGCACATAATGGACTTGAATTAACAGATCTATCAAGAATCATTGTTTCCGGAAAAGACTAACGAATTTTCTCTGTTTCCTACATAGCAGGCTGCTCCGACTTTGGTTAAGGCTGAGGTGCCATGGTCTGCTCGTAGGGCAACTCTTTCTGATAAGGAACGAGTTTTAAAAACAGTGAAAGGGTAAGCCATTCTTGTATTTTCTGTGACTAGCCGATGATGGTTATCTTGTACTGCGATTTGTTTCTTGCTAAATTATAGGTTTGGAAGATGGTGCTAATTGTCATTATAAACGGAAGTTGTTTGTAACAGCTTTTTATTTCTTGCAGCATACTGAACAAGCTGACACCTGAAAAATTTGATCTACTAAAGGATCAACTGATTGATGCGGGTATAACATCGGCTGATATTCTGAAGGTGATAAATGCTGTAAATGAATATTTAGATAGCCATTAATGCTGCTGTCGAGTTGCTCGTGCTCCTTATTCAAAAGCTGATTTTGTTTCTCCTTCTCTCGACAGGAAGTTATTTCCTTGATATTCGATAAGGCTGTGTTGGAGCCGACTTTTTGCCCCATGTATGCGATGCTTTGTTCGGATTTGAATGAAAAGCTCCCGCCATTTCCCTCGGAAGAACCTGGTGGTAAAGAAATTACGTTTAAGCGAGTTCTCTTGAACAACTGCCAGGAGGCATTTGAAGGTGCTGACAAGTTGAGGGAAGAGGTTGGGCAGATGACTGCTCCTGAGCAAGAAGCGGAACGAAGAGATAAAGAGAGGTTAATCAGAATTCGTACTCTTGGCAACATTCGCCTTATCGGAGAACTCTTGAAACAGAAGATGGTCCCGGAGAAGATTGTTCATCATATTGTTCAGGTTATTTATTTATTTATTTATTATTTATGATTATTATTATTTTAAACTATGTTGTCTTATGACATTTGAGTATTATTGAGCAGGAACTCCTGGGACAGGACGTGAATAGCTGTCCCGCCGAGGAAAACGTCGAAGCCATATGCAAGTTCTTCAATACGATCGGAAAACAGCTCGACGAGAACCAGAAATCGAAGCGATTCAACGATGTGTACTTCCGTCGCTTGAAAGATCTGTCGACCAACCCTCAGCTTGCCTCGCGCTACAGGTTCATGCTCCGTGATGTCCTCGAGCTGCGCAGCAACAACTGGGTCCCGAGGAGGGAAGAGGTGACGTTTCCTAGACGATGATTATTTCCTTTACTGTCGATTTCTTTTCTAGAGGGCAGTCTAGAATTCGATTTTGTTTTTTCAGGTCAAAGCCAAAACCATTACTGAGATCCACTCAGAAGCCGAGAAAACTTTAGGTTTACGCCCGGGCGCAACTGCCAGCATCAGAAATAACCGATCCAACACTTCCGGAGCGCAAGGGAACATCAGCCCGGGCGGCTTCCCCATGAATCGGCCCGGTTCCGGCGGTATGATGCCCGGGATGCCCGGGACCCGGAAGATGCCCGGGGCGCCCGGAATGGACAACGACAATTGGGAGTATCCTAAATCACGATCCATGCCTAGAGGCGGCGGCGGCGACGGATCCAACAATCAGGCTCCGGCGCGCGGCGGCGGTCCGTCGCCCCTGATTGCGAAGACGCCGTTGAATCAGCGTCTTCTTCCCCAGGGCAGCGGCGGTTTTGTGGGCGGCCGTAGCGCCCTGGTGCAGGGCGGCGGTGGTACTGCCCCCCCTGCCCGACCTGTCACCCAAGCACCAAGTCCTGTTAAACAAGCGCCCACCCCCTCGATGGCCCCTGTGGTCGACAAACCGTCGGCTCCGGCGACAGCGAAATTCAGCGTTGACGAGCTCAGCAAGAAGACGAAGTCGCTGGTGGAGGAATACATAACGGTGCGGCTTCTGGACGAAGCGCTTTTGTGCGTCGAGGAATTGAAATCTCCGTCTTATCATCCGGAAGTTGTGAAGGAAGCGATTTCGCTCGGGTTGGAGAAAAGCCCGCCGTGCGTCGAACCGATCGGGAAGCTATTGGAGTATCTGTTCGCGAAGAAAGTCCTCGGCGCGGCGGACATTGCGACCGGGTGTCTTCTCTATGCGTCGCTTCTGGAAGATCTCGCCATCGATTTTCCGAAGGCGCCGCCCAATTTCGGCGAGATCGTCGGGATTTTGGTGCTCGTCGGAGCTTTGGACTTCAAGGTGGTTAAACAAATCCTGGAAAAGATCGGTGACGACTATGTCCAGAAACCCGTTCTCGCCGCCGTCTTGAATTCTGTCGGGTCTTCTCCATCGGGGAAGGAAATGTTGCGCGCGCAGGAATCTGACGTTAAAGCCTGCGAGGCCCTTCTCTAGGCGTCGGAAAAAAAGTCGGATCGGAATATTGATTCTTCTTAATTCTCATGTTGCCGATGGTTGCGCGGATTGGAGTTACAGGTAATGTTGGCGAATCGAACTACTCTTCTTTCTCTATATGTTTACTACTACTCTCGTTTTTTGACGCGATATTAGTGTGTTTTGTTGAATAGAGAAAAAAAAGTTTTTTAGAGTATAAAAAGGATTTTGAATTCTCCGGCGAGGGCTGTGGCTAATCACCGGCTGCCGCCGTTGCTCGGGGATGAAAAAATTGGGTCTCTTTGTGAGGATGGATCAACCCGTCCTTTGTCGTCGTCGTCGTTGCCGTTGTTTTTGTATTCGATTAGTTTTTAAATTTTATTTATTTTTGTTGACTTGGTTAAATTTTGACGCCCTCATTTATCTGGACTTTTGTATGATTTGGAGAATTGGATCGATGGATTATATGGCATTTTGTTTTTGCTGTTTTTTTGGGGGTCTTTTTTGCTCTTTTTGTTAATGTGTGATTTGATGGGTATATTTGTCTTGTTAATTGCCTTAGAATTGGTAGTAAATCTATTATGAATGTGTTTTAATATTTTCAAAAATACTATAGAATATGTTTTAAGGAAAAAAAAAAAAAAGTATATAGTGGATTTTTATTAGAAATAAAATGATTTTTCCTTCGTCTCATACAAGGTGCAATATTTTAAACATTTTATTTTGGCACGGGTTTTTTAAAAATGAAGTGATGTGATGGAGTGAAATATATATTTTATTTTTTATTTGGATGATGTGAGGGGATAAAATATGCGATATGTTAGCAGTACGGAGGGAGTATAAGATTGAACCTTTTAGTTGGTATTGATTTTATTCAATCAATATATGTTGTTTATAAAGAAGACTAAACATAGGAGTATATAATATAGGATGTTTTTACTGGTAAGGTTATTGTTTTTTGGTTTTGGTTTTGAATAGTAAAATCTTGAATTGAATAGTTTTTTATATAATATAAATATGTATTGATGTGATGTTTTGAATATAAATTTAGATTTTAGTGCAATAAGATAAATAAAAATTGGGTATTTGATATGAGATTTTTAAAGGAAAAGAAAAAAGTTAAAATAATAAAATAAGGAATAAAAACCAACCAACAAGTATACAAAACTTTATGTATAAAATGTACTATATCGTAATTTTAACATAATAAGAATATTATATGGCATAATATAAAATATAATGCATACATATTATATAATACTTCCTCTGTAATTTAACAATTTATTCAATTTTCTATTTAATTCGTCTTATAACAAAATATTCATCTTCTTAGTAAGGGTATTATTTTAGTCTTTTTATTTTTATTATATCTTAATATAATATTAATATTTTTAAAAGTTGGTGCAAAAACAAACGGATAGATAAGTATAATTTTGTGACGAAATATTATAATTTTGTGATAAAATATTGATTGCTAAGTTAGCGTGTTGATTTGATCAAATTAGTAAGGACTGAACAAATTCGTAGTTTTGTGATGACTATTGGTGTGTTTTTTAGGACGGTGGTTTGGGTTTGGAAAGTTTTGATATGTATTGATTTGATAAGTAATGAATATAATAATATAAATATGTATTAAATTTAATTAATAAAATTTATAGCAGTATAATTTGATTACAAATTTATGTTATATTAACATATATATTTTTAAATTTTTATTTATTTGTATTATAGAAAATTTTATTTCTACAAACTAACAACATATATATTGTGTATATATATATATTTAACCTATAATTATTATAAATATTAAATAAATTATTATTTAAATATTTTAAATTAAAAAAAAAAAACACAAACACAAGCATAAAGTTGCATATTGTAGATCAAGCGGTGAAACATTTCTCCGTTGAGGGTTGGGTCCCAAGTTAAATCCTGGGTGGGTGGCTTGTTTTGGGTGAAATTCCCGTCAAGGCATTGTTTTTTATTTTTTTTGAGAGTAATATAATTTTATAAATTTAATAGTTTGTATAAGAATAAATAATTAATGTGATAAATTATATCATATATTTATATATAAAGTAAATAAATACAAACTAATCACCAACATACAAATGTAGTTTGGATCTTTTGATTTGCTGCTCAATTCAACATCACATGTGACTAGCTTTTGAGATATTTTCACATATGCCATTGTCTCAATTATTGGTTAAATTTTAAATAAAATAATGAATACATTTCATTTGTATGACTTAAAATTGAATAAATATTTGGATGTGTTTGATTTGCATTTCAAACTTGGCATGATTATCAATAAAAAATTTATTATATTAATTTTCATAATACAATTTATCATATAAAAACTATTTTAAATCTAAAAGTATTCACAACATCTAATAGTACAACTATTCTATACTCCATCCATCCCAGAAAATATGAGACTATTACTATAGATACGAAAATTTAGGTAAAATATAATTAGTAAATAATTAAGAAGTGTATTAGTAAAAATAATTATTATTTAATAAAAATCATTATAAATTAAGATTAAGATAAGTAAATAGTTTAATTAAAATTAAAAAAATTATAAAATTTAAAATTTAAAATGCGATTAAAGTGCATAATTATATTTTCAAAAATAGAAAGGACAAGTTATGTGGGACGCACGAAAATAAAAAATAGGAACAAATTATGTGGAACGGATGGAGTATTTATTAACAATAAATGGATGTATTCATTTTTTGTTTTTTATTACATTGTTTTTATGTCATATTTGTATCGGATTGAATACTTTAAACGGATTAAATCACTTAATCCGAACCTGATCTATTTATCATTGTATCGAATTCGTATTGACCCTTATATATAATTGAATTGAAATCATTAATCTAAATTTAATTATTTCTTACAGGATTGTCATGTTATGCAAACATTTGTCGATTTTAGTATAATGTATATAATAATAAAATTAAATTAATATATATGACTAATAATCAAACTCAATTATCTCGTATGAATTCTCTTGTCAGACTCGTAACACATCCAATGATTCTATTCGAGATGGAAAATAGATTTCAATTAAAAAGTTCCAATCACAATTTTATCCTTTTTTTGAGATGTAGACTTTTAAATAATAATAACAATAATAATAATAATAACACGAAAAATACATTTAGATAAAAAAAAAAAAAAAAAAAAAATACTTTAAAATATGAAAAAGCACGAAGCAGATCCTGTGCATTATTTGTGGAAATAGTACCCCACTTTTTTGCAGTTCCACAATATGTTAAACAAAATTTAAGGATGTATTTACCTGACAACCTTTTTTATTTTCTCTACCATCCAATTCGATTTTCTACAAAAATAAACTATTTACTTTTACAAAAACATCGTATCAACACCAAAAAAATCAAATCAAAATTCAAAAAATTACCAAGTATGCAAAGCTAACACACAATCAAGCCAAAAATCAAATCAAATCAACCCCCCCCCCCCCCCCCCCCAAAGAAAAAACACTAAGGTTGTGTTTCTTGTGGACTTTAATACAACTTTTTACAATTCAAATTCTTTTTTTCCTCCAAAAATATCAAATCAAACATTTACTTTTCTTCTTTTTTTTTAATGTTATATAACAAATTTATTTTACATTCAAAATATTACATCAAACAACTATTTAAATTCAACTTTTTACTATTCATAAATCCAAACCCAAAACTCCAAACTCACAAACAAACACACTTGTGTTCTTTTGTGGGTTTTACCACAGGTTTTTACTATTCAAATTTTTTTTCCCTCCAACACATCAAAGAATTACTTTTTTTTTTTTTATATTATATTATAAATTTATTTTACATTCAAAACATCACATCAATCTCTATTTATATCACATCAAACAACTATTCAAATTCAACTTTTTACTATTCAAAAATCCAAACTAAAAAACTAAACCCACAAACAAACACATCCTAAGTATGCAAAGCTATAACTACAACATACAATGGTAAATGAATCCTTCGTAGTAAACAAATGTTCAATCTACTGACAATGCACAAATAAATTAACACAAGAAAGCGACACGAACCAATGGCAACAACCAGCTTCGACTAGAGACAAAATGAATTCTCATAGCAATGTACTGATTTCTGTAAAACATGAAGTATACATAAGCTGAGGCACTATTTATTTTTGTTATTCGAGAGTATTTACCATAATAAAAAATGATACAAGCAAGTCGAATATCTGGAATTCTTATGTAGAAAGTATTTAGGACTTGTATACCCGAGAAGACCTTTTCCACTAAGTCAGATTTCTATTAGTACTAACAAGTTCCTATTGTTTTACTACTAAACTAAAATCAGAACAAGAAGTTAATAATAAAGGCACTTAAGTTATCTAATTATCCTTATTTCGACAAGAAATATATAGACAATGGGAATGTGCAGCCTTACTTTACGTTAGAGATAGATACCTATGTGAGGTTTAAATAACAGCCAAGTGTTCGAGGAACATAAAGACAGCATAACATTCTTGTAACAAAATCCGACTGTTAAACCAATTTCATATATATGATTCAGAAACTCAAGAAAGAATCCTCTTTCGAACAAATTTCAGGCACCAATTCATAAACATATTTCTAAACAGGGTTCATACCATTACAAAAAATAAATTCATTCGACATTTGGTCCATGCTAGTGTCAAAAGGGGAGATTTTTGTTAGAGGAAATAACGACAAAAGATCAGTTTCTGAATCAAGACATGACAATAATCTGCAAACAAAGATTCATATCAACAAACTACTTCTTCGATCTATTTCAACGCAGACCTGCTCTAACTTTTAGTGCCAATGTCTATAACCTTAACCATCAAAATAAATGTCCATGCCAACACTCAAGATGGGAACTCATGGCCTATGATGTTGGTAGATTTGTTTCAAAGATTTTGGTTGATTTCCAAAATTCATAAAATCTCCCCAAAGAATCAAATCAAACATCTTTTTTTTTCTTTTCTTATATTATATTAAAATCAATTTTACATTCAAAATATCACATTAACACCTACTTATATCACATCGAACAACTATTCCAATTCAAAATTTTACTATTCAAATCAAAACTCCAAATCCAAGATCATCAAATCAAACATATTTTTTTACATTATACTTAAAAACTAATTTTAAATCCAAAACATTATATCAACCCCTATTTATATCCCATAAAATAACTATTCCAATTCAATATTTTACTAACCCCAAATCCAAAACTCCAAACAAACTATGGCTAAATAACAACCACAGTTAGTAATTTGAAAAAAGATAGAATTATACAGCATCCATTATGTAGGTCATGTTGCCACCAAATGTATTAAATCTAGAATTCCCAACACAGTGCAGTACAGATCAAAAGCATATCAAACCAATTCATGAAAATTGCTCAAAGCTATAAGATTTCCACCAATAAAAGTCATATTTCACAAAATAATCCGCATTTTCAAGTCTGGTTTCAAAATACAGCGCTTGGTAGTTGGTAAAGCATCTAAACAATATTGGAGTCCAATAGACCGCAATAAACAGAAATTAACATATAAACAACCAGAAATAAAAAACGGAATAGGAAATCAAGGATGAAACAAAAGGAGCTAAGCCGTCATACTAAGCGAGTTCGTAATAATCGCCGCGGAACCTATCGCGATCGATGAAGACGATTGCGTAGAGAGCGTAAATAATCCCAGGAATGTACCCCAAAATAGTTAGAACCAAGCAGATAAAGAATTCCACCTGTGAAATCAGAATTCTGCAGAATCAGCACAAATAACAACTAAAAAAAAAAAAAAACCCTTTCTTCGATGTAAAAATTGCTTACTGTGCAACAGCCATGACGGAGGCATACGCCGAGTGGAGGTAGCAAAATCGCGAGCAGGATCTCGCAGAGAATTTCGCATCTCGACGCCATCCCGATTAACTCCTCCCTCTCGATTGATTCTCTTCTGATTCAATCGGAATCGGAGAGAGAGACAGAGACGAGAAGAAGTTTCACGACTTAATTCTCTATGTCGGAGAAAATGTCTTATATTAGTATTAACAACAATAATTGAATAGGTCAATGTGATTAGTTGGCTACGTGTTATTTTTGTTTCTTTTAATGATACTCCTATAATGTTCTTTTTTAATTAAAAAATAATATTTTCTCTGTGTAAAATCATGTTATTTGATTGGTTATAAACTTTTTTAAAAAAAAAAAAAATAAAGTAAAATAAAAAAATTTCCATAAAAAAATTAAAATAAAAAAAAAATATTTTTTTATACAAAAATATTGAATAAGAATAAGTTTAGATGATAATAATAAAAAAAAAAAAAAACTTTGAATGACAAAAACGATAATATTTTAATTTTATATTTTTACTGTTGTTAGAATTTCCATAAATAAATTGAATTTTTTATATAATAATTAGAGTAGAATAACCTTCCCGGTTCATCATAAGGAAAACGAAAATCAAGATTTGCGGGAGCTACGAGTAAATAAAACACGTTTTGAAAGTATCAATACTGTGATATGAATCATAAATGCATGGATATGATGTACCAAAAAATCCGCGGTTCCTAACGGGATAAGCAAGAAAGCCACTTTGCTGCCCACTGCTACTAAATCACCACCCCCAGGTTAAACTAGTGTTTGCCGTTGCACTAGGAGCCGTTGCACTGGGTGCTAAAGCATGGGTGTTTTGTATATATATATATAAATATATAAATATATTTGGGGAATACAGTAGGTGTCAGGGAGGGATAAGGACGGGGTGGATACATTGTCCTATGGGTACCATTTAAGGTAAGGATAAGGGTTATGCCGAGGCTTGGAAGTAGTGTTGCTAGGGCGGGATGGCCTTGTGGGGCAATATTGTATAGTATGTTCCATGACAGTAATGACACTCCATATTGGGGCAATGACCAAAGTCATGATCAGATGATTGATATCGCTTGCAGCGAAGAGCACGATTTCGGGTGGAGACAACGAGAGCAGAATCAGGCGGGGAACGCTTAGCCATGTGAAGACGTGTTTCTTCAAAGAGAATGTCTTGAATAGCCGCATCCAACGCAGGGAGCGAGTGTCGATGTAACAGGGAGATACAAACTGCCTCATATTATGGACGAAGAGTCATCAAAATCTGAATGAGACGTATATGATCAGGACTGATCTCAACTTGATCTAACCTATGACAAATGGGTTGCACCTAGGCAAGAAAGTCGTTGACGGATTGACCTGGATCTTGCTTTAAATTATGTAGTGTGCTCCAGAGTTGATAATAATGTGTCAAACTAGTAGCACGAAAACGAACTGCCAAAAAATCTCAAGTTGCCCTAGCTATTTCAAATTGGCCAAACTGAAATTGGATCGCCGGAGTAGATGTATTATGCAGCCAGGTAAAAATATGATGATTCTTGCTGTCCTAATCCTCCAATTTCTCAATATATGCTTCAACAATTTTAGAGGTAGGCGTAGCTTCTCCTATAGTAATGGGAGCAACGTGAGCGACTATATCTCTTGTAACACTCCATCATAACTTTCTATCTATCAAGAAACTTTTAATCGATTGTGTCCATAGATTGTAATTATCTCCGGACAAGGTAATGTTTATCGGAACATGAACATCCATCTTTTTCAAAAAAATAAAATTGAGGATACGTAGTATCTCAAGCCGAAAACCAAATCAATAAAAGCACAGACAAAATCAAATCAAAATCGGAACAATAAAATCAGACGATCACGGAAAATTGTTCAAACTGAAGAAGTGAATATACCATCTGACAGGAAATTAAATTCCGAACACGCCAATCAAAGAATCTCCGGAAACTGCTGCCGCACGCGCCTCCATGCGCCGACGAGGCGTCCGGCGAGTTGTTTTTCATTAGGCGCGTAACGGTCACACGCGCCGCCATTTGGGCGGATTTTCCGGCAGTCGGCTCGTCTCACGGAGGCACTTCCGATGGTGGTGGCGGTGACGGTCGGAGTGGATCGGCGAGATAGATTTGAGACTATCGATGTTTTGGTTTTTTTAGATTGTACAGGGAGAAATCAAGGTTTTAATACCAATTTAAAATTTACGGAAATAAACTGAATTTCTCAAATAATTATTATGCTACAATGTCATATATATATATATATATATATACAAGAGATATTGGGCCGGACTATATATAAATATATATAATATATATCAAAAACTATTTGTCTTACAAAGACATAATAATATAGTTCTATAAGGAATGACCTGATGGTATGTTACCATTAGATAGGGTGTATTCTTTTTGTTTTTTTTTTTACATAAAATTAATTAATTACATATATTCATTATTTTTATATTACATACACAATTATCTATACTCTACAATGCCTACTTTTTTTTTTTAATGACATGAGAATATGCAACCGCTATCCGAAAGTGCGCACTGGGTAAACTCATGGCCGAAACTCATACCTTTCAAACGAGACCCGACAGACAAGTCACACTAGACGAACCACGTGTGACAGGTGACTTGATGCGCTAGGGGTTTAAACCCATGACCTCACGGTCACACGTTCAATCCCCACAATACCAGACCATCCCTTTATTTAGGCGTAGTGGATCATGGATATCTGTACACAAAATTATACAAATATAAGGACATTTTTAATGTTAAATACAATGACGCAAAAAGTAAATATAATTTTTAAAGACGGACGGAGGAAGTATTACCTATAAAGTATTAATATACTAAGTTTTAAGTAGAAAAAATAAATAATTACTTCGTTCAAAAAGAAAAAAAGAAAAAAAAAAACATATATTTTACTTCATAAAAAAGAACCGTCTAAATTAAATATAATCGAAAAATACAAACCAAACATACCCAAGTATACTTTCTTCTCTCTACAATTACTCCAAAAAAAAAACATGTGTAAGCAAGATTGTATTCAATTTGTCCACTATTTTCGTATCTTCCACTTAATTTTTTGAAAATATAATTATACATTTTAATCTTTAAAATTTATAATTTATAATTTTTTTTATTTTAATAAAATTATTTAGTCATCTTAATTTTAATCTAAAATTATTTTTATTAAATTATAATTATTTTTACTAATACATTTCTTAATTACTCACTAATACAATTATACGGGTCACATTTATTTTTTTTGTCATTATACTTAATATTTTTGAAATATTCTTATATTATTTGTATAATTTTTTTCTATTAGTATTATAAGACACTAATTTAAATATTTTTACATTTTTTTTAATTTATATTATATTTTTATATAATAATTAATATTTAAAAATATAACGTTAAAAAAAAAAAATGATAAATGAGTTCTTTAAACGGGAGCCGAAGTATATCATACTTTTTATTTTGTCATTCCCACGTATAATGCTAAAAATAATATCATATTAATTATATTTTAAATTGTATAATCTATAGTAATTTTTTTAAAATTTTAATTATATTAATCATAATTTTAATTTTAATTCATAATTATTTTTAATCCTAAATTTCAGTGAGGGTGTATTAAATTTTTAAAAGCAACACGCCCGTGCTTTCTGCTAGCTTGCAACCCTTGTTGCTTGATTTTTGTGGTCCAACCAACTCACACTTTCATGGCTACACAGATTCCTTAAGGGAAACAGTTTCGAATCTTCGATCCCACGCATCCCACGCGATCATTTCTGCGCTGCGTGGACTCGGTGGTTTGGTCTTTTCTCTCCTCGAATTTTCTTTTATGTTTTGTCCGCTCGCTGACTGATCAGAAGTTGAACGATTACAGATGATATAGAGAATAATATTGGAGTGATCTATAATCAATTTTCAGCAAACGCCTTTTGGTTGCCGAGGAAGCCGCTCGAGGTTCGTACATTCTCTCATCGCTTCTGTATTTCTTCCTCTTTTTGTGCATTTATTGGTATATATCATTTGTCTACTTCAAGGTGTGAAATTTTTAGTTCCTAGTTTTATTTTTTGCCGTTGCACACAGTGAATGCTGCTAGAGTATATGACGTTTGTCGATATGATTCTCAATTAGTTTTTTTTTTTTTTTTAAATAATTTGATTTTAATTTTTAATTTTTTTTCTCTTCTGCCATGAGGCACACTAACTGATTCGCATAAATGCGTACAAATAGAGTATCGTCTTCAACAGAGTGTGTTTGTCATGTGTGAATCAGTGAAAGATTATGCAAGTTTATTTTGTTCCATGGCTAATGTCACTGATACTTTGAATTTTTTATCATCGCTCTAGTTTTGTTTTAAAATTTTAAATGGACAGACTTTGTGTTATTCTAAATATTATGCAAAATTTGTAACTTTGCAGCAAAGAAAGATAAGCAGCATATATAGTTGATCTTGAGAGGAGAGACATTTATCTAGTGCATTTCATCAAAGTTCAAGAACATAAAATTTGTGGGATTCATTGAACATGGAAGGAATGATGGGAAACAGTTGTTTTGAAACTAATGGTGCTTACTGTCCTGGAATACTTGGCTATTTCATTCATATTCCCTTGGCAAAACAAACTTCTAAATTTACCATATTCTGTGGGTGATTAGTGGTTAGTTGGCTTCACTAAATAGAGTTCAGGTTAGAGTTTTATTGCACCCCCTTATTCATTGTTATTTTTTCCGCTAAGTTTGTTTTGTGTTTTGACCATGTTTCAGTAAGCTATATGGGATCGAACTTGGGTGTTTATCCTGACCCTCTCCACCCCCCTTACCTTAATAATATGCACGAGGCGCTTCAAATTGAAATTGAAAAGGAGCAGACTAGAGGGGAGGTAATCTTATCTGAGATTGCAAGAATGCATAATCTGATGACTGCAATGGAACTGGCTCTGCCAATAGGTGGTGACAGTTTCCCATTTGGACTTTCTCAACACACGAATAACATTGATTCACCATCGGGGACTCGATTGGAGCACATGTCTCCAGCGGAAATAATTAACATGGGAGTAGAGGAGATGAAAAGGCTATATAGAATGTGCGGAAGTGGAGACTTTAATACGCCAGTGCTTACACCAAACAAGGGGAATAAAATCAAAGAATGCAATGTTCAGGTTAGTATGCATTGCTTGCTCTCCCCTCTCTGTGTGCTGGTAAAAATGCCTTATCATCTTATGTTTTTCTTATGAACTCCATTAGATTAACGCTTTATAACCTATTATCTTCTCACTTTCAAGAGTAATTTTGTAATAAATCATGAAAGCGAACCTTTTATGTTTTGGTTAAATGAATCACATATTCTGGTGTATGAGGTTTACAGATTTTCAGCAACTAGGTTATTGCAGTAACAGTGCCTTGTATGAACATTGTTTTGAAATTTGTAGGCTAAACCTGGTGATGATGTATCTAGAGCAAAGAGTGAGGTTTCACTACCTGCCATTGATCAAAAGCTTGATGGGAAGTGTAGTTGTGACCTTTGCCATGTTAGTATGCCCAATGAAAGATCACTTAATGAGCATCTTCGGGGAAAGAAACACAGGCGGAAATTACAGATAGAAGAAACCATAAATTTAAGCTCTCTTAAGGGGGTGGAAACTTCAATTGAATCAGCGCCACTTGTCAAGACTGAAGCATCCTTGATGGAATGGGATCTGTCTCCAGTGCAGGAGAACCTGATTGTGGATCATTTAAAAGAAGATAAATGTGCAGTTCAAGAGTTTGAATGGAGTTGTGCCCTTTGTCAATTTACTTCTCCTAATGAACAAGCTCTGAATGAGCATCTGCAGCGAAAGAAACACAAGGTGATGGAGTCTGCATTAAGAGTCGATGGAGAAGGGAAAAACTGTGGCATGGAGCTTTCTCCTGGGAAATCTACAATCTATGCCCCCACAGATCCATGCACAGATGAGGCAATGAAATGTGGATTGGAACCTTTGCTGCCTAACACTGAGGAGGCTAGTGTAAAGAAACATGATCTTCCTCTATTTCCAGAAAATATGAATTCAGACGATTTGAGGAAAAACCAATTCACATTCGATCAAAAGGCGAAATGGAATTGTGACCTTTGTAAAATTGTTGCCACCAATGAATATTCACTAAAGGAGCACCTGCAGGGAAAGAAGCACAAGTCAAAGGAGGCTGGAAGTAATATGTTCTTAGTGGCAGTTACCAAACCTGAGCAAGATATAGAAGCCACAGATTCAAGGATGGACCAAGGAGTTAATTTTACACTGAAACCTTTACTACATATGAAGACAGAGAAAACATTCTTAAATGAGTGTGATCAATCTCTGTTGCTGGAGAACATGGACAAGGGTGATTTGAAGAGAACTCAGATTTCATTTGATCAAAGTGTAGAGAGTTCTCAATTTATTGCTACGAGCGGAAGAGCTCTTCATGAGCACGTGGAGGGTACGGAACACAAATCGATGGAAGAAGGAAGAAGCTCTAGTATTGGACCTTCTATTAAAGCTCCTAAGTCTGTTCAGGTTGTAGGAACTGGCCATCCGAGCACAGAGGAGAGAATAAAATTCACACCTAAACCAATACTGCTTAAGAAGACTGGGGAGGTAAGCCTAGAGGAACAGAAATTGCTTGTGTTGGAAAATAACCTGAACAGGGATGATGCAGAGAAAAATAATTCCATGTTAGTTCAAAAGGTAGAGTGGAGTTGCACTCTTTGCGAAGTTTTTACTCCCAATGAACAAGAACTAAATGAGCACTTGAAGGGAAAAAAACACAAGTTAAGGGAAGCTGCAGTAATAGCTGGGGAGGCTGAAAACAACTGTTGCATTGAATTATCCCCACTGGAAACTGCTAGTTTGGTCCAGGTTTCTGAAAGCAGAGAGATGAGCATGGCAGAGAGGATGGAGTTTACAACCCAATCTTTGTTGCTTAAGAAGACTGTGGAAGCAAAGTTGGAGTTTCCATTGCAAGAGAAATTGAGTTCCGGAGACTTAACAAAAAGTTCGTGTGCATTAAGTCAAAAGTTGGATTGGACTTGTTCCCTTTGCCAAATTAGTGCTCCCAATGAAAGAGCTCTAAATGAGCATCTCAAGGGAAAGAAACATAATTTAAAAGCGGCTATATTAAGATGTGAGGAGAATGAAAAATACAATGGTGTTGAACTTCCTACTATGACCGTCACTAACTCTGTTAATGTAGCAGGAATAAGTGATCTGAATGAGGACAGTGCTGAATTTTTTTCTGAATCATTTGAGAAGACTGTGGAACCAAGCTTGAAGGAACAGAGGTTGCCTCCATTGCCAGACGACCTGAAATTGGAGGAGCTGAAGAAACATCATTCTACAGTACCACATAAGATGGAGTGGAGTTGCGCCCTCTGCCAAATTACTGCTCCCAACGAAAAAGCTTTGAATGATCATCTGCAGGGAAAGAAACACAAGTTGAAGGAAGCTTCATTAATAGCTGAGGGGGCTGGGAGTAACTTTGGCATGGAACTTCCCCCAAGTATAGCCCCCATTGAAGAAGCCTTAAAAGAGAACTTACAGGGAAAAAAGCACAAGCTGAAGGAGATTGCATTAAGAGTGGAAGAGACTGGAGACAATTCCAGCATTGACATATCCTCACAGGCATCTGACTTGGTCCAGGGTGCTGAAACCGTAGATATAAGCATGGAGGAAACAGAGATGTCTACAAGTGAATCCTGGCTGTTCAAGCAAACTGTGAGTTCAAACTTGAAGGAAATGGATATGTTTCCATTGCAAGAAAAACTGATTTCAGGAGATATGGCAAAAATTTCCTGTGCATTAAATCAAATGTTGGAGCAGAGTTGTTCCCCTTGCCAAATTGTTGCTCCCGATCCAAGAGCTCTAAATAATCATCTCATGGGAAGGAAACATGATTTAAAGCTGGCAGTATTAAGTGAGGTGTATGGAAACCACTGTTGTGTTGAACTTCCTCCAGTGACTGTTAAGAACTCTGGTCATACTGCTGGAACCATTGATCTGAATGAGGCCAGGGATAAACTTTTATCTGAAACCATCCTCTTTGAGAAGACTACAAAGTCTAGCTTGGGGGAGCAGAATCATCCTTCTTTGCTAGATGACCAGAAAGTGGAGGATTTAATCAACTATCAGTGTTCATTCGAACCTAAGGTGGAGTGGAGTTGTGGCCTTTGCCAAATTACTGCTACCAGTGAAAAGAATCTGAATGATCATCTGCAGGGGAAAAAACACAAGTTGAAGGAGACTGCCTTAAGAACTGAGGGTGCCAGGAAATGCTCTGGCATGGGACTTTCTCCAAGGACAGCTACTACTTGTTCTGCCATGGAAACTGTAGATCCATGCACCTGTGGGGGAGTGAAGTTTACAGCTGAACCTGTACTGCCTATAAAGACTGGTGAGGCAACCTCAATGGAACAGGATCTTCCTCAATTTCCAGAGAATATGAAGTCAGATGATTTGAAGAAAATTCAATCATCATCAGATCAAACATTGAAGTGGAATTGTCACCTTTGCAAAGTTGTTGCTCCCAATGAATGTGCTCTTATTGAGCATTGGCAGGGTAAGAAACATAAGTTAAAGGAGGCTGGAGTGTCCTCAGTAACTGCTACCAAACCTCCATTGCTTCTGAACATGAATACAGATGTAAAGACAAATCAAGTTACATTAGCTCACCATATGGAGTGGAGTTGTTCCCCTTGCCAGGTTACAGCTCCCAACAAAAGGGTTCTCGATGAGCCCATGCAGGGGAAGAAACACAATTTGAAGGATCTTGAAGTTTCTAGTGGTGAACCATTCCTTATCACCGATGCCAAGCCTGACCATATTGCAGGAATGATAAATCCAATCACAGAAGAGGGAATAAAATTGAAAGATGACCCGTTACTGCTTAAGAAGAGTTTGGGGACAACCTTAGAGGAACCGGGCATGCATATGTTGCAAGAAAACCTGGACTCAAATGTTTTGAAGAAGGTGGAGTGGAGTTGTGGCCTTTGTGAATTTGTAGCTAACAATGAAAGAGCTCTTAATGTGCACCTGCACGGAGAAAAGCACGGGTTGGGGGAGACTGCGACAAGCTGTAGCATTGAATCTTCAACTATGGCTATGAATTCAGTCCATGATGCTGGAAGAATAGATGTAATTATGGAGGAGAGGGTGAAATTTACAGGTGAGTCATTGGTACTTCAGAAGACTGGGGAAGTGAA
This sequence comes from Andrographis paniculata, assembly GCF_009805555.1. NCBI lineage: Eukaryota > Viridiplantae > Streptophyta > Magnoliopsida > Lamiales > Acanthaceae > Andrographis > Andrographis paniculata. Next base: position 1,828,583 of record NW_026137605.1, read on the forward strand.
CTCAAAAGAAAAGAATATGGCTCTGTTGCAAGGGAAAGTGAATTCAGATCCTTTGATGAAAAACTTGTGTGCATCAAGTCCTAAGTTGGAGTGGAATTGTGTACTTTGTGGAATTGTTGCTCCTAATGAAAGAGCACTAGATGAGCATCATAAAGGGAGAAAACACAATTCGAAGGTGGCTGCATTGAGAGCAGAGGGAGATGGGAAAAACAGTATCATTGGACTTCCTGCATCGACTGTAAGTAATTCCAATCATGTTGTTAAACCCATTGATCTGGATGGAAAGGATGTTAAACCTTTGGTCTGTGAGATTACTGGGGAGGCAAGGTTGAAAGAAAGGAGTCGACCTCCTTTGCAATATGACCTGAAACCTGAGAATTCAAACAATAATCAACTTTCCCAAGTTACTGCTGATGTTCGAGATTTGAATGATCAGTTATGTGGAAAGGAAAGCGAGTTAAAAAAGGATGCATTAAATGATAAGGCGACTGGAAAAAGCTATAAAACTGTATACATCCCAGTGAAAGCAGCTAAGCCTGCTCAGGCTGACGGATCCATGGCGACAAGCACAGATGTGGGAGTGCAACATACTGACGAAACTTTGCTACTTATGAACACCAAGCAGACAAGATCAGCCTTGGCTCCATTGTTGGACAATTCGAATTCAGATGTTTTGAAGGAAAAACAGTCTCCAATTTCAGTTGAAAATGCAAAGTGGTGTTCTTCACTTTGCCAAACTATTGCTCCCAATGAACGAGTTCCAAATGAGCGCCTGCAGGGAATGAAGCACAAATTGAATGAGGCTGATTCAAGTACTGCAGGAACTACATATTCACCATTGAAAGATGAAATGGTATCTGCATCCAAATCTTTACTAGAGAATATTGACAGTTTGCCTCCATTGCAGGCAAATCTGGACTCAGGTGATTTGAATCAACACAAGTCTTCATTAGCTCACAATGTAGAGTGGAGGTGTGCCCTTTGCCAAATTACTGCGTCCAGCGAAAGATCTCTGAATGAGCATCTTCATGGAAAGAAACATAAATCAAGAGAAGCCGAATTAGTAACTGAGGGTTCTGAAAAAAACCCAACTTCGATGAGTGCTGCTAAGTCTGTGCAGGCTGTTGGAATCATGGATCAGAGTGTGGATAGGAGACCCTCGTTTTTATCTGATGGATCTTTCCTGCCTAGGAATATTAGGGATCCGGAGGATCTGCCTCCATGCGACGATAACCAGAACTCTGATGATTTCAATGATGCAGCATTTTCTCAAGAGATGGATTGGAGTTGTGCCCTTTGCCAAGTTCTTGCTCCCAATGAAAAAGCTTTGAATGAGCACATGCAAGGAAAGAAACACAGGTTGAAGGACGAATCATTAAGATCTAAGGGGGCTCGGAAAATTTATATTATCAAATCTACGGGGAAGGTAGCTACTAATTCTGTTGACGTTAAATCAGTAGTGCCAAGCTCAGAGAAGGGAACAAATTCTACAGTTAAACCTTTTCAGCCGAAGACAACCAGCGAAGCAAGATCAAGGGGATTGGATGTGCAACCATTTCCAGTTAGCCCAAATTCAAACAACTTGAATGAAAGTAAGTCTATGGGGGCTCGGAAAATTTATGTAGTTAAGTCAACTGGGAAGGTAGCTACTAATTCTGATGATGGAGGAGCAGTACATCCAAGCGCAGAGAACGGAACAACCATTACAGTTGAACGCTCTCAGCCTACGATGACTAGCGAAGCAAGCTCAAGGGGATTCGATGTGCAACCATTTCCAGTTAGCCCAAATTCAAACAACTTGAATGAAAGTAAGTCTACAGGGGCTCGGAAAATTTATGTAGCTAAGTCAACTGGGAAAGTAGCTGCTAATTATGACGATGGAAGATCAGTAGTTCCAAGCTCAGAGAAGGGAACAACCTTTACAGATGAATGTTCTCAGCCTAAGATGAATAGTGAAGCAAGCTCAAGGGGATTGGATGTGCAACCATTTCTAGTTGGGCCAAATTCAAACAACTTGAATGAAAGTAAGTCTATGGGGGCTCGGAAAATGTATGTAGTTAAGTCAACTGGGAAGGTAGCTACTAATTCTGATGATGGAAGATCAGTGGCTACAAGCTCGGAGAACGGAACAACTTTTACAGTTGAATGTTCTCAGCCTAAGATGACTAGTGAAGCAAGCTCAAAGGGACTGGATGTGCAACCATTTCCAGATAGCCTAAAGACCTTGAATGAAAATGAGTCTGCATTTGATCCTAATGTGCAGAAAAATGTTAATCCAAGACAAGAAAAGTATACATACTGGTGTGAGCTTTGCAATGTAGGGACCTTGTGTGAGACAGCCATGAGGGGTCATGAAAAGGGGAAGAAACACATCAAGCAGCTGTCTAAAAGTGACAGAAAATGTGAGGCCAGTAATCCCAATCCAGAGGAGACAACCATGGCTACAGAATGTGTTGCTGAGTGTGGAAAGAACATTACTTCAAAACATATTGGCAAGATGCTCCAGGTAACAAGATCCGAAGTTGATGATCTCATGCCTGTGCCAGTGAAGGACACAGTGAGGTTGTATGGATCTAAGAGCAAGAAGATGGTCTGGCAAATGACTGGCCAGTGACTGGTAATTGAATAAAATGGTATGAAGATATATTACTTTTAGATATATATATATATATATATACACCTCCAGGGTTCGTGTTCTGCAGTTTCTGATGTAGCTATGAATTGGATCTAAATGTTACAGGCAGCTTCCAGAAGAATATGAGAGATCCCAATTATGACACGATGTACAGCAAGATTGTATGAGAAGGTAAGTTCCTCAGATGGATCATGTTATGATAATCTGTTTTGTTTGAAATCTGATTTGTAACAAGAAGACAATTTGGTGAAAAAATTCTTACAAATTCAAAGGGAAAAGTTGCAATTATATACACGTACTCTATTTTAATGCCCATAAATTAGCAATGAAATTTACTAGAATGCTATCAAATTGATTGAGTTGATATGCAATATTGCAATACACACACACACACACACGCATATATATATGTATATATATATATATAAATATTTCTTGGACAGCTTCTGAAGGTTACTTATTGTAATTGTGGAATAGCTTTACTGCTATTTTCTTGTACACACCTGGAGAAACCATTCATTGTTCAAAGTTTATGTTTGAACATTTCACATTTATTTATATTTACATTTTTATTTATCTATTAGTTATATTTGACAGCTTGGGTTTGTTTCCATTGGTCCTTGTGTATGGGCCACCAGAGCCCTCTTGGTAGCGCGCCCAATATTTGAATATTGGGGGTTAGCAACACCAATGCCTTAGTAAATACATCCACTATTTGCTTTCAAGAGCTTTTAAGAGAGTGTGAACAAAGTACAAATCTTTTTATTCATCAGTACCTCTTGAATGAAATGACAATCAACTTTGATATGTGTGATGAAACTACGAACTATTGGCCATGTGCATATTTTGCTAATTGTCACGATACATATGACTGGTCTGTTCATATTTGTACCATATATGGCTCTCCAAACAGATCTTTTAGCTACAGGACTTCAACACTTGTTAGTGTCGTAGCCCAATTGTAAGCTTCTGCACTAGTATTTTATCACATGTTCTTTAGGCCAAAAAATTGTTGGGAAGGATTTTTTCTTCCTCCTCCTAAGTCTTTTTTCTGTATAAACACATAAAGAACTTATAATCTCTGCCAAACAGAAAGCTCCAAGTAAACAATAAATATTTGAATGTGTAACCTTAAATCACCATTTATTCATAACACTATATATAATGAAATATTGTATTATTTAGATGCTACCTGAATTTAATCTAAACTTACATTAGGTTTACCTACTTAGTCTTAAAGTCCCATTCACAATAATTGTAAGGTGAGTGGAGACAAAGTTCATTGGGATGTGTAGAGTTATCCAAATCATTGGGAAGTGTTAACTCCCAATATATTTCCTACTCTTTTAATATGACCATTTTAACAAGTCTGAGTTTGAAAATATATTCAAATAATTTTTAAGTTGAGCAAGATTTCACAAGATGGTAAAATTATATCTTTATGTTATACTCCCTCTATCTTACTTAATTTGTCCTATATTTTTATTTTTGTCCATCCCACATAATTTGTTATTTTTTTCTGGAAATATAATGGTACACTTTAATCATATTTTAAAATTGATAATTTATAATTTTTTTTTATTTTAATTAAATTATTTAATCATCTTAATTTTAATCTATAATTATTTTATTAAACCATAATTATTTTCACTAATACATTTTTTAATTACTTACTAATTACACAATACTTAAAACTCTGTGCCTAAGCTAAATAGGACAATTTAGCTGGGACGGAGGGAGTATTTGTTAGGGTAAACATGTGTATAATACATGCATTTTACTGTAAATGTGTGAAATACCCTGCATAATTTTTATTAGGATTTTGTGCATAAATATAGATATTCTATACATTATTTTGACTAACATAATGGTGAATCATACGGAAAATATATGCAGTGTTCTTCATATATTTGTGTTAGAACATGTAATTTTTGTTACAAACTAGATAAGGCTGACTACTGCACACTTAATCTATAAGGCCCTTCAGTGTTTTTCAAGCCATCACCTGAAACAACTTCTCAGGTCGAGCTTTGCATGCTATGCAATTCTGACAACCTTCACCAAGAAAAGCTTTTATTGTCCAAACCAGCAGTATAATGGCTGATGCCCAAACCTCATCATTGCTCTTCACTCCTGCATGTTATACTTACAATCAAACTGCAGATCAAATCAGCACTGTACTCAACTATGTAGCTGAATCTGATGATCTCATTGGAGCATCTCAGTTTGTTCAAACCAGGGTAATATAATAATTTATTTTATATTATAACTGATATTATTATTAGCTGAAAGAATTTACGGTTCTATCTGCATATTAATGTTTTGTATGTAATTTATTCGGTATAATTCATTGTGTACAGATTGAGAGGTACATTTCCAATCCCAGATATTACTTCCAAGTGAATGAAGAGTATGTGAAGAACAAGTTGAAGGTGGTTCTGTTTCCATTTCTGCACAAGGTACAATGATCATACGTAGAGCTTGTTATTATGATGATGATGATGACTGTGTGGCGGTGATATGTTATGCTTGTTTTTATGTATTGATTTTTCAGCATTAAGTTATAGTATAATCTGGGATCTGGTGTTGAAAATTAAAATCTGATGGATTATGTGTTCAACATATACAGATTTTGTATGTGATTCAATCGTATATTTTATATTGTACAATACCCCATTTTCTAAATTATATTATGTAGTCACAGTTAGATTAAACAAATAAGTCATTGTTTGTTGAGATTGCATTCTCAGTGACATGCATTTCTCTACATTATCTAATCGCTATTAATTTTCGGTCGAGATTGTGTTCAAAGCATGTTTTATATCGTTCAAAATATTTTTTATGTAGTTTTCAAGAAATTTTCGTAACATTCAGTAACATAATCGTGAAAAACCTCCACATATTATCCACTCTCTTAAAGTTATATCCTTGTTGAGTGCAAATTGTAGGGACACTGGATGAGGACAGTGGAGGGTGATGGTGGAAAATTGAAGTTAACATTCAAGCCTCCGATGGACGACGTAAATGCACCCGATCTCTACATTCCGGTGATGGCATTCGCAACGTATGTTCTTCTTGCAGGTTTCCTCCTTGGATTTCATCACAAGTATGCTCTCATTACCTGATATGTTTTCTCGTTATTCTTGTTATTATGTGGGCATACATGAGCTAGTGTCTGGATGTATATGTCCCAATCCGCTGGAGTCTTAATAGGAATCATCAGAGTGTCTCCATTTATTTACTTTCCAAATTTTACTCGAAAGTTTTTATAGCCATTCAAAAAATTTTAGCTCCGAAAACAGAGAAATGAATAATGTTGCTAAAAGTAGAGATTGTTTGAGAGGTTTAGAATCAGAATGTGGTATTTTTAGGAGGAAGAAATGAATTTGCAATCTACATACAAATTAGAGTTGTTAATCGAGTCGAACCGAGCCATATTTTGTAGCTTTAAAGCATTATTCGAACCTCTAGGAATCAAGATTCGAGCACAATTTTATTAATAGATATGAGTCTAGATGTCATATCAAATTCGATTACTCAAATCAACTGCTCATTGGACTTCTTATATTGAATCGATCCTTCTGAGCACCTCGTCTTAACACATTATTACTATCAGTTATTACATTTTCGACTCTTATAAATGTCTCATTTTTCGCAATCGTTTGTTTTATGAATAGAGGAGCAATTTTTGGCAGGTTCAGCCCCGAAATGTTATCCGTGCAGTTCAACACAGGATTGCTGTGTTGGCTGCTGCAAGTCCTACTGGTCGAAGCCACGCTACACGTCTTAGGAGGCGGCGGGGATGTTCCGTTGCTCGATATCATCGCCTATTCCGGGTACACATTTGTCGGGGCAAGTGTGGTCTTGGCGACGAGGTTGTTTACGAGCTCTTTGTATCATGCAGTTGCCTTGTTCGAGAGCTTCTGCATGGGAGTGTTTCTGGTGAAGACGATGAAGAGGATATTGATTTCGGAAGTGCAAAGCTTCGAGAAGAATTCGACTAAACGGAACTATGTCTTGCTTTTCATGGCTTCAGCTCAGATACCGCTTTTATTTTTATTGGGAACAGTAGGGCTTTGATGCTCGGTAAGTTTAGTTTTATGTCCGGGCTTTACAATTAGCGCTGAAATAATTTTATTCGATTCGATATTCGATTTAAAATTTGAATAGATATTTGATTGATAATCAAATACTCATTATGATAAGTATTACTCATATTTTTGTTTTGTTCTTCTCCTCTTGCACAAAGCAGTCGAACCATTTGCAATTAATTAATAAAAATTAAGAAGTGAAAAAACTTATTTTATTTTATTTTTTACTTAATTAATAATATATATATGTATTGATGACATGATAACTCGTAGCCGCTGTCGAAGTACGCACTGAGTAAACTTCCGAACGAACCCTAAACTTAATACGGTGCAGACTCTAGGATGTCACTTTGATTTTAAGATAATACCTTCTATGATGTTTGTTTGATCATGTTTTGGTGTTTTGGTGCGCATTCAAAAAAGGAAAAAATTCTATTTCATCGGTCTTATTCAAAAAATATTATTTTTTTATTTTAATAAAAATTAATTATATATTAATATTAAAATACTTTAATTTTTAGCTAAATTTAAAATATATAATTATATATATAATTAATTAATACATGATAATAAAAAGCCGAAAATGTAATTTTTTTTTATATTTTTATTAACTAATAAAATAATATTATTTAGGGTGTGTTTGTTTGGGGGTTTGGATTTTGAGTTGAGATTTGAATAGTAAAAATTTTGAATTTGAATAGTTGTATGATGTGATATAAATAGGTGATGATGTGATGTTTTGAATGTAAAATTGATTTTTAGTATAATATAAAAAATAAAAAATAGGTGTTTGATTTGATGTTTTTTGGGGGGAAAATTTTGGATGAATAGTAAGATTTTGTCCAAATCTCTCAACCGAACACACCCTTAATCTACTACAGAACTCCAAATGACTCTTTGGATTGAAACAAAGGAAATAAAAATTTAGAATTAAAATATACTTGATGTAATATTTAAATAAAAAGTAAGTTTGTTAAATAAACTCCGGTTATGGAAAATATATATGTGGTCTTTTTTGTGCTTATTTGGATACCTGCATTGACTACTTGTCATTCACTATTATTGACATACTAAAATTTAGGGCTCTGCTTTTCTTTTTTTTTTTTTTTTTTTAATAATTTGGAATTGAATTGAAAAAACTTAAAAGTATTTGATACGATGTTTTAAAGAAAAAGATTTCATTATTGTCGATGAATAGTACTTAAACTTTTAAAATATATATGTAAACTGTTGGGATTCCCGTTTACGGATATATGAATAATGATTTAGTTTTCCTAACGATTCGAGCTTTTAGGTGAGACAGTCTTTAGCATTCGACATGGTATCAGAGCCTAGGTTAGCTCTCGATCTATTAGTGTTTCGATATATATGGTATTCGGTGATTCTTTGGAAATAATTGAAGGTTTTCTTAAACACAAGGTGTGTTGATGCATTTATCATTTAAGTTGTTAAGAGATTTTATTGTATTATCGATTTGTTTCTAAAATTAGTCAACGACTTGTTTCTTATTGTGGAATGATAATGGTGCAAGGGTTTTGCTCTTCAATTGTGGTGTTTTGTTTTTTCTTTCTTTAAAGGAAGAAGAAACCTATAGCTATCAAAATAGGTTAGGTCTTCGAGTTAATTTACCCCGCTAGGCTTAAAGGAGGATTGGGTTAACTTTTTATTTTTTTTAATTTTTTTTTATGACGTGGAAATCTGCCGTCGCTATCCGAAAGTGCGCACCGGGTAAACCTTCGGCCGAACCTAATACCCTGCAAACTAAGTTAACTTTTTTTTTTTTTTTTTGAATGATGTGGGAACCCGCAAGCGTTACCCGAAAGTGTAAACCTCCGGCTGAACTTAATACCTTGCAAACCAGGTCCGACGAGAAAGTCACACTAGGCGAACCATGGGGTTAACTCATTTTTAACCCTCTCTCGTCGTGGTTTGTCTAGTCAAAATTCATCGACTCATGTGTTTAGCATTAGCTTGTCATGTGGGTCAATTTTGACAACTCTAATATTGAACCTTATTATCCAAACTACTTAAAGAAAATTGATCATTTGGCCTTTGACATTAATATTAGAAACTGTATAAAATATATAAAAGACTGTGAAGGTAGGATATAAAGTTATATAAAAAAACTGTCAAAATAAACCTCCCTTCCTTATGATTTTTCAAGGTTTGTGTTTATATAAGGTACATGTTTAAACTCCAAAATAACATGACTATCTTTAGATAGAGATTTTTATTTTATTTTTATTAATTTTACTTTTACTTTTACTTTTTATCTTTTAGTTTTAGAAAACAAAATAAGTATATAATGTGAGATTTTGCAATATATATATACGTTGGCGGATCTAGGATTTTGAATTTGGTGGGTCGATAAATTAATATAATTAAATGAAAATAAATAAATAAATAATTAATTAATAAAAATTTACATTAGAAATATACGAAAAAATTAACAATCACTTATACATCAAAATAGTTATAAGTGTTTATGACGAGATCTTATATTTTGGTATCGCATGACAATAGCATCTATATTAACTTTTTCGTAAACACACCTCTTTCTAAAAAAAAGTAACAAAAACAATTATTTAATAATTATTTTTTCATGCTATTATGTAATTTCTTTTTATTATCGTTATAGTTGAAAATAGTCTTTCCACGTTTGCAGTTGCTATTTTTATTTGTCTCAACAAGTTTCATAGAAAATTCATTTAAATGATCCAAATCCCAAAATATTTCATCACATTAAACATCGATTTTGCTTCTGACAATTCTGTAGAATATAATTATGCAAGTAGTTGCAATATCTTTTTATTAAAAGAGGAAAGTCGATTGGAGGGAAAAAAAGCAAGACATCAATAATTCTTTTGATGGATCTTGTCGAATACCGAAATTGATTCATGAAATAAAAATAGAACTAATATTTAACGATATATTTGTAATTTAGTGATAATTAGTATTATTTTTAATTTTTTTTTGTGGGTCAAGCCTAATACTGCATCCGCCCCTATCCCTATATATATATAGATATAGAATAGTTGTTGTGATGTTTTTTTTAAATAACCTTTAAGTTTTTTAAAAAGTGTCTATTTTATATGTTCATTTACATTTAGTAAACAAGTACATTTTGTTCTTTAAATTTATAATCACTATTTTCCATTTATTTATACAAATATTAGTGATGGAGTCCACATATTTCCTAAACATATTCTACTTTAATGCAAACATTTTATTAATAACCTTATAAAAGTTCAATTATATCTTTATAACAACTACAAAAGTAATAGTATTAAAATGCTATTTTTTTAAAAAAAAAAAATTCATGCTCAATTTTTTTGAGCATTTATAAGATGGAGGGAGTATTGTTGATAAATAATATCAAAATTTCTTGTTGATGTTATATTGGTGTGGTATTAAACTTGTTGATGATTTTAAATCATATATAAACATTGCAACATTATTGGATTGGCATATGCTTAACTGTGTTTTATTTGCTTTCCATTTTCTATTTTTATTTTTTTGAATAACAAGCTAAAATGGAATATATGTTGAACATAGATTGAATCCATTCAATAATACTCAGCTCCATTTAGATAGAAGTTTTGGAGTTTTGAAACTATTAAAAAATTGGTATTTGATGTAATACTTCTTAAAAATGATATCTTAAAGTGTCCATATAAACACAATCTTATAGTTTGATATATGAATTCAATATGTTTGTTTGGCTAAATTGGAAGCATGCTTGACCATGGATTAAATATATTAGACTATTTGAAATAGGTGTTAAACCATGTGTGATTTGTGTTGAACCAAAAGAATTGTTTGCTAACTTCTTTACTATAATGCACTATTTAGTATTGCATATATTCTTTGTAGGGTTAAAAGATATATCATTATATCTTACAATATATAAATAATTAATTTCTATAGAAGCTTCATATATATATAGATAAATATTTTTCCCACAAGTTATATTATTTTGTAATACTTGATTTTCGAAAAATAGTCACAATAACTAAGTCTGACTTTTTTCATCCAACTTACTTTAATAGGCCTAGAAAATTTATTTTTTATATATAGACCAATTGATGTAATGTGAAAACGAACCAATTCTTACTAAATGGAAGACCATCACTTCAAAAACATGAATTTTTTTTTTTGAGCGGGAACACCAGAGGCACCAATTTCCATTTAGAGTAAAATTTTGAGAATAACTTGAAACACGTTTTTATTTTTATCTTTTAGTAGCGATTTCAATCTAGAGAAAGTTTATGTCCGTTTTGAATTTAACCCTAGAATAAATTTTGTTTTCACCGGTGGATCTGACATTTAGATTTGTTCTTTGGTAATCTAGATTCTTCGAAGGGCATCAAAGGTTTTCTTAACCACAAGGTGTGTTGATGCATTTACCATCTGAGTTGTTAAGAGATTTTTTATTGCCGATTTGTTTCTAAAATTAGGCGATGACTTGTTTCTTGTTGCGTCACTAGATTTTATTGAATGGAATGATAATGGTTTTTAAGGTTTTTGTTCATCAATATGGAGTTTTGCTTGTAGCTTTTTTCAGAGGAAGTAGTAACCTAGAGCTGTTAAATGGATTAAACCTATCGAGTTAGTCAGTCCCGCACCACCTTAAAGAAGGTTTGGGCTAAGTCATTCTAAACCCGCCCCTGTTGTGGCTCACCTCGTCAAAATCCGTCAAATTATGTATTGTAGGTTAGCTCATCTTACCTATCATAACAACTCTAATATTGAATTTTATTATCCAAAATAGTTTGAATATTAGTCATTTGGCTTTGGACAATTACCACTACAAAGTATATAAAACAATTGTGAAAGTAAAATAAAATTTATTCCAATAAAATATATAAAACTGTCATTAATTAGGTGAGCCTAGAGGTTATCTGCCTGACTCCCTGCCTTGAGAGGGAGGGTTGGTTAATTAAGTGTGTTCTTTAAATATAGTTCATGGCACTTGAATTTGTTTTGTATTTCCTCTAAAATAGTTGCTTAAACATGTTTTTAGTGATGTTATTAGCATGACATTAAACTTGTTGATATTTTTAAAATCATATATAAATATTGCAATATTGTTGGATTGACATGCTTAATTATGTTTTATTTCCTTTCATCTCGTTGCGAATAACGAGAATAATATGGAACATATGTTCAATCATAGATCGAATATGCTCAATAAGATATGATATTTTGTGAGATTTTTATAGTTTTAAAAAATATTGGTGTGATGGTTTGTGTTATTTTGGGATCATGAATTGAACACGTTTTAGCTAAATTGCAAGCATGCTTAATTAACCATGTATTGAATATATTAAATCATTTGAAATAGCTAGCTAGGTGTTCAACCTTGTGGGATTTATGTTGAACCAAAATGTGTTGCTTTATATATAACTTCTTTACTATAACAAAACTAATTATATAAAATTCATAATTTACCTATAAGAAATTATCTAACAGTGTTGAATTTGGTATTGGATATATTATTTATAGAGTTTAAAAATATATCATTATATTTCACAATATATAAATGATGAATGTCTATACAAGGTTCATATGTTTATATTTGTTTCCAAAATTTTGTGATGCTTGATTTTCTTAATACGGGTAGTATATAATTTCCTTATTATCACTTATATTCTCACAAGTAGTATTAAAAATAGTAGCACTATATATTATCATAATCAAATTGTTATGTAATATATAATAATATATGTATATAGATATATAGATAAATAGGCAAATAATATATTATGCCGTATATATCTATGTGCACGGGTACTATGTCTGATAGAATATAAATATAGATATACTATATAAGGATGTATATATATATATATATATATAGTGGCGGAACCAGGATAGGGGGACTATTTTTTTAAATTAATAAAAAATACTCATTCCGTCTCGAAACAATAAGGACATTTGGATTTGGCTCGAAATTTTGAAGGGGAAGTGGTTCGAATTCACTCCGGGGTATGGCATAAGTTCCAGGAAAGGTAATAATAATATTAGGTTGAAAATGAATATAAAGTAAATAGTAAAATACTAAAATATCATTAATAGTGTAGTGTATTTGTGTAAAAAATAATAACATTTGTGTAATAATAATGAAACCATGGTTGAGACATTAATTTGTCTCAAAACAAGGTTTTGTGATGCAAGATTATCTCAATGTTTTTTCTTTCGAGACAATTTTCGAGATGAACTTGCAATTTTGTGGTATAAGTATATATCTAGGGAGCGATTAGGGTGATGAATTAGAAAAATCAGTCAGCACCCGTAATATATACAAACAACACACAATCTTATTATATACAACACATGTTCTATATAATAATGACAGGTAATGTTGCTTAATTTATAATTATAGCATGTTTTATAATAATATGTGGTGTACTGAAATCAATTAGTATTTGTGTTGTATAAGACTATAGCTTGTGCTGTCAGTTCATGTGTTGTATTTGTGTTGTTGGTTCATAATTACAAGTGTGTTATATAACATTATGTGGTGTGCTGAAATCAAGTATTGATTATGTTGTATAAAACTTTAGTTTATATGTTGTATTTGTATTATATGAATGCAGACGATGTGCTGCCGATAGTAATACCGTGTGCTGTCTGACAGCACACCGTTGTGCTGTGGTGTCAGCATAGATATATCTATGTGTATGTGTGATAGAATATAAGTATAGATATACTCCCTCCGTCCCACATACCGTGTCTGCTACACTGTATACACGGTATTTTAGGAGGGGTGTAATTAGTAGATAATTAAGAATGTATTAGTGAAAATAATTATCCTATAATATAAATAATTATAAATTAAGATTAAGATAACTAATTAATTTAATTAAAAATTAAAAAAAATAAATTAAAAAGTTAAAATGAGATTTTCCAAAAAAAAGAAAGTGACATGGAATATAGGACGGACTGAAACGGCAACGTGGACATGGTATGTGGGACGGATGAAATATTATATAAGGATATATATATATATACACACACGAGAGAGAGACTGAAGTTTTGATTTTCTGTCACCAACTTGCATTGCTTGACATTATATAATTAATAAAAACAACTACATTGCTTGAAATTACATAATTAATAAAAACTTCTATTTGTAAATATATGTAATGATGCATGTGAAATTGACATCACAAATATATATATGTTGACACCAAAAGTACAATACATTGCAAAGTGCATACACTGAAAAATATGGTTAATTTGAATTTTGATTTAAATATTTTGATTGAAAAACTAAGGGTGTGTTCGTTTGTAGGATTTTGTCAAAATCCTATTATTCATCCAAAATTTTCCCCCCAAGAACATCAAATCAAACACCTATTTTTCATTTTTTATATTATACTAAAAATCAATTTTACATTCAAAACATCACATCAACACCTATTTACATCACATCATACAACTATTCAAATTCAAAATTTTTACTATTCAAATCCCAATCCAAAATCCAAACCCCCAAACAAACACACCCTAAGTATTCCGTCACCAAATTTACTCTAAGTTTTGTTTTTTTGGTCTGTTTTCTAAATTTATTTCATTATTAATTTTCGCAAAATCAATAATTCAACATTTAATTATTAATTCCACCGAGGATAGATTCATATTACCTTTTTTTTTTTTAATCAGATGGACAGATTCATAATACTTTTTCTTTTTTTTTGATCGGATGGGTAGATTCATAATACTTCTACCAACAATAATTGGTTTAAGATTTGTGGTATGACAACATGCATTTTTATTTATTTTATCCCTTTCTATTTATGAAAGGAAAATTATTAAGAGTAATATCAAATGAATGCAAAGGTTGAACTAAAATCAACCTCAAACTGAGCCGAAAGAAAACTCAAAAAATATATAATAACAAAAATAAAAATGACCATTCTTATGATGTCGAAGTTATCTATTGGTATCCTAACATTTGGCTTCCATTTTGTAGGATATTGAGATGGCATACAAATCAATTTTAAAAGGAAACTTTCTTCTTGATGAAGCAAGACTGACATATATTATGCACGGGCAGGTATTATGAGTATTTTGCATATTGTCACTTTAAATGCAATCACAAATTTCTTGAGATTATCGAGTCTATATATATATTTTATAATTATCAATGTTCCATAACATTTATTACGGAGCGATATTACTCGATGGGACCAAGAAAGGCGATGATATCTCGTGCTCATGTTGTAATAAAGTGGTATTTGTTTTTATTTAGTAATAATCACAGTTATAATTGTAAAGTTCCACTCTTATCTTTATTTTCATAATTGTTTTATTTCTAATGTTGGTAACCTCACCATACATGAATAGCTTAGCGCCACCGAGTTTGAAGAGCATGCGGGGTATCGCCATCAAAGAAAGCCGTAAGTATCTCTCTAAATTTATTATTTTTCTCATAACTTATTGCCCTATAATTTTTCTATTGCACCTCAATGTTTCAGCCTACATACCTCAATAGTTTTAGGCGGTAAATATGAAATTTTATGTCGACCATACAAATAGAGCTACTCGTCAAGTATTACCGTTTCTTTTCTTTTCCTTTTTTTCTTTGTTAATTTATAGTTCTTTATGTTTCATCTTAATTAGCTAGAGACTGTTCTTTTTTGCAGCTACACAAACATATGCACATCGAAAAATGAATCCCTTGAAAAACTTTCTGGAAGGCTTGAAGCTGCACTGATTGCAGGCAGTGCTTTGTGCAGCAAATGTCATGATGGCGGAGATCTATTGCTTTGCAAAGAATGCCGTCGTAGTTTTCACACAGGTGCGCGCATGCGTATTGCCTTATTTTCGCAATAAAAATATAAAAAAAGTAAATAAATAAATCTATTGTGCTAGTATTATAGATTAGAAAGATCAAAGATTTGGAAGAAGAATAATTTTTGTTTTCTGTTTTTTTTTTTGTTGGATGCACCGAACAAACTAAGCACTTTCTTCGAACAAACAAGCACTTGAATGTGACTTCTTTTTTTTTTTTTTTTTTTTTTTTTTTTTTTTTTTTTTTCTATTCAAGCCCCAATTCGATCATTTTATAAAACTTATTACTATTATTAAATCTCTTCTCGGTTTCTCTCCTACAGAATGTGTCGATCAATTACTAAAGACAAGAAACAAATTTGCAAATATTGCAAAGACATGTTCATAGAGAAACATCATAACGTGAATGATGCTGAAGAAACTGTTGCCACTGCTCAATCCATAGAGGCGTTGACGCCGAGCAGCAGTGGTAGCGATGATCATTGTAAAGACGACATATATAAATGCTTCCTTTGCAGGTAAATTCGAAAAGACAAGTTATTCAAAACACATTTTTAAATTTAGAATGAAATGTAGAAAAATATGTATTGGTACTTGCAGGGATAACTCTTTTTCCAAGAATACCTTCGACGACCAGACAGTTATGATATGTGAGCAGGTATATATAATATATGATTTTATTCACTTCGGATTTTACAAAGATTGATTTGGTTAGGTTTATTTAGGTTTAATAGAACTTGGGCTGATATATAATTCAAATTCCATTGATGGAGAATTACCATGGATATAATTTTTTTTTATATATAAACCTACATAAAGTCTAATTTTAAATATAATAAGTTCTTGATCCTACTAAATTGAATTGAATTGATTCATTCTACTAGAGATTTATTTTAAAAATCCAAATATTGCACTAGCATGATGACAATGGCTTTCGTTTTTGCAGTGTGAGAGAGAATTTCATGTCGGATGTTTGAGAAAGAAAATGAACAATGATTTAAGGGTTTGCTACATTAAAACCATGGTTATGATTCGTTTTAGTCTACTAACAACTTATTGATTATTTTCTTAGTTAATGGCTTCATACAAAGTGCAGGCATTGCCCGAACATAAATGGTTCTGTGGTGCACAATGCAAGAAAATTCATTCAACTCTTCAGACGTTTGTTGCCAAAGGCGATTTGGAGCTTCCTGAAACTGTTGGGAAGATTTTGAAGAAGAAATTTAAGGGAAAAGCTTCGAAGCCGAGCCAAACTTATTCTAATATGAAGTGGAGAATCTTGAAACCAAATTCAAATTCTGAAGACAATGGGGCATTGCTTACTAGAGTCAAAACAATCTTAGAGGTGAGTATCTTTAGTTAGTTTCTTCTCTTTTAATAGAGCCAGCATTGATCTTCGATATGCTAATATTTTATACCATTCAATAGATTTCTCATGTAGTTCAATAAATTTCTTACATCTCAACCAAATTTATCACCATAATCTACTCACTTCAAAAATATATTTTATCCATAATTTGTCTCATTTTTTTCAATGGCAAAATGCTTTTTATATTCAGGAACAATTTCCGGAACTTGCACTCAGAAAAGTCGATGGCTCTCTTGACGAAAGGCTTATTCATACGATGGTTTTCGGGTATTGAATTGTTGTTCATAGTTCTTTCATGTGTTTCTACATTTCATTATTTATCTAATCCCATATAACCCGGTGCACATAATTGTAGGGAAAAAATAGACCGTCATGACTTCTTTGGAATGCATTCCGCAGTATTGATGATCAAGTAAGAAAAAATAAGATTAAAGTTTCCACAACTTCTTCTTAATTTTGATCTGTAACGCTACGTGTATCTTTTACAAAGGTCGGAAATTGTGTGTGTTGGAATATTCCGAGTGTTTGGGGAGGAAGTCGCGGAACTCCCACTAGTTGCAACTGAGAAGGACAATGAGAAGAAGGTGGTGTTCGGATATTCCAATGGTATTTGGATATGCATTTGTACTATTACACGGGAACGTTTTACATACTACATATCTATTCTATTTCAGGGGTACTGCAAGGCGCTTCTCTTATGTATGGAGGATCTTTTATCGACTCTACAAGTAAAAACCTTGATTCTTCCATCTGCCAGTTCTATGAAAGCAATGTGGAAAAGAAAATTTTGGTTCAAGAATCTCAAGAAAAAACAGGTTAGTTTATATATTTATAGGATCATACCATAGTCGATTTTGTGTTGTATTTTAATTAATTTCTATATTTTATTCTAAGTCTTAATTACCTCAATGTTGTTCTACAGCTGGAGAAATACACAGACAATTATCAAAAAATTATGCCATTTGAGGACACAATAGTCCTTCACAAACTCATCCACAAATCTTGAACTTTCAAGGGGACTGATAGCGTTGGGAAGGAGAGAAGGAAGGGAATTTGCACCATAGACTATCATGGACCAAAAAAGTTCTCTAGACATGGTTGTATAACATTTGTGTAAAGCTTTTATCGTCGACATTATTTATTTGGGGTCTGAGTTTTCGAAAGGTGATTGTCCTGTTGGATATTTGGGGAGTGATTAGTGAGTTTTGTACAGTATGATTTTCTCTATTTTGAATTGTTTCACTTGAGGGATTAGGGTTCGATTCTTTTGGTAGGATAGAGGTGTCAACTGGTGCCGTATGGCGCCGGAGTTCGTTCGTCTTTGTTCTTACCTCCTTTTGTTAATAAGGGTTGCCGTCACATGTCTTGGTCAGGCTTCGAGGTGGGCGCGGTATGGTTTTCCCGTACTTAAGATTTTCTATTGTGCAAAGAAATTTGCTCAAAGTCTGTGGAAGATTCTAGATGGGCATATTCCTGGCATATTTTGGACAAGTTTGAAAAGAGAATATTCTTTAGCATATTTAGGAACTATTTGAAAAAAAAGAATATGCTTTAGCATATTTAGAAATTATTTTGGAAAATGCATTCTAGATCGTTATAGAAAGAAAATGACTCAAACTCTGCCGAAGGTTCTAGACAGGTATATTCTCTGACATATTCTGGACCATTTTGAAAAAGGAATATTCTTTTGCATATTCAAGAACTATTTTGAAAAAAAGAATATACTTTAACATATCAGAAACTATTTTGGAAAGTGCATTTTAGATCGTTATAGAAAGGAAATAACTCAAACTTGGCCGAAGGTTATAGACAGGCATATTCTCTGGCATATTCTGGACCATTTTGAAAAAGGAATATTCTTTTGCATATTCAAGAACTATTTTGAAAAAAAGAATATACTTTAACATATCAGAAACTATTTTGGAAAGTGCATTTTAGATTAAATAACTCAAACTTGGCCGAAGGTTCTAGACAGGCATATTCTTTGGCATATTCTGGACCATGTCAAAAAGGGAATATTCTTTAGCATATTCAAGAACTATTTTGAAAAAAAGAATATACTTTAGCATATTCAGAAATTATTTTGGAAAGTGCATTTTAGATCGTTATAGAAAGAAAATGACTCAAACTCGGACGAAGGTTCTAGACAGGCATATTCTCTGGCATATTCTGGACCATTTTGAAAAGAGAATATTCTTTAGCATATTCATAAACTATTTTAGAAAGGGCATTTTAGATCTTGTACATATAGGTTTGATAATTGTACATTCTAGAATACTCTTTTTGAAAATCTGCTGGCCTATAAAAGTCTTCCACTCATCTCATTGTAATCACTCAAGCATTGAAGTGTTCATCATTTCTCTTCGTATTTTCTCTCTCTAGAAAGTTGCTGAAGGAGTGAGTTAAGGTCGGTATTCTTTGTTAGTGTTTGTTTACTGTTGTGTGTTTTCAATTTTCTACTAAATAAAACCTTTGTGTTTTTCATTTCAATCCAAAAAATTACAATCTACATGAAGTTTAATTTTTAAATATTCTTTATAAATATAATAAAATTGATGTGATTCGATTCATTCTGCTTTCAATTTTTTTTAAAATACAAATATTGCACTAGCATGATGATAATGGCTTTGTGTTTTTGCAGTGTGAGAGAATTTCACATCGAATGTTTGAAACAGGAAAGGATGGATGATACAAGGGTTTGCTACGTTAAAACTATGCTTCTGATTATTTTTAGTTTAATTTACCAACAACTATTGATCCATTTCTTAGTTAATGGTTTCATACAAACTGCAGGCATTGCCCGAAGATGAATGGTTCTGTCGTGTAGAATGCAAAAGGATTCATTCACCTCTTCGGAAGTTTGTCTCCGATTGTGATATGGAACTTCCCGAAACTGTTGTGGAGATTTTGAAG
Source organism: Andrographis paniculata (assembly GCF_009805555.1). Lineage (NCBI taxonomy): Eukaryota > Viridiplantae > Streptophyta > Magnoliopsida > Lamiales > Acanthaceae > Andrographis > Andrographis paniculata. The sequence goes on from NW_026137605.1 coordinate 1,848,390, forward strand.
AAGAAAGTTAAGGGAAAAGCTTCAAAGCCGAGCCCAAATTATTCCAATATGAAGTGGAGAATCTTGAAACCAAATTCAAATTCTGAAGACAATAGGGCATGGCTTTCTAATGTCAAAACAATCTTAGAGGTGAGTATCATTAAAATTACAATTACAATTATAAAATTTCACTCTTATCTTTACTTTCATAGTTGTTTTATTTCTAATGTTGATAACTTCACTATACATGAATAGCTTAGTGCCACCGAGTTTGAAGAGCATGATGGGTATGGTCATCGAAGAAAGCGGTAAGTATCTCTCTCAATTTATTATTATTCTCATACAAATAGAGGTATTTGTCAAGTATTGCTATTTTTTAAGTTAATAGTTCATTTTCTTTCTTCTTAGCTAGAGACCACTTTTTTTGTTTTTTTGCAGGTACACAAACATATGCACCTCGAAAAATGAATCCCTCGAGGAACTTTCTTCAAGGCTTCAAGCTGCACAGACGATAGCAGGCAGTGCTTTGTGCAGCAAATGCCATGATGGTGGAGATCTATTGCTCTGCAAAGAATGCCGGCATAGTTTTCACACAGGTGCGCGTGTGCATGTTTCCTTATTAATCATCGCAATCAATATATATATATATATATGTTGTGCTATTATAGAACAAAAATATGGAAGATTTGGAAGAATGAATTATTTTATTTTTTATTTTTTTGATGCACCAAACTCACTAAGTTCTTTCTTTGAACAAAGAAGCATTAGAATGTTATTTGTTTTTTACTATTCAAACTCCAATTCGACGTATTACTATTAATTTCTCTTCCTGGTGATTTCTCGTATAGAATGTGTCCATCTCTCCACTACTAAAGACAACAAACAAATTTGCGAATATTGCAAAGACATGTTGAGAGAGAAACAGGATACCGTGGATGATGCTCCAGCAGCCCTTCCCACGGCTAAATCCTTAGAGGCAGCGACGCCGAGCAGCAGTGGTAGCGATGATCATTGTGAAGACGACTTATACAAATGCTTCCTTTGCAGGTAAATTCTAAAAGACAAGTTAACAAAAAAAATACATTTCATTTAGAATGGAATGTAAATGCATAAAACAAAATGCTGAGAAAGTTTGCCGATGTATTGGTTCTTGCAGGGGTAACTCTTTTTCCAAGAAAAATCTTCGATGACCCGACAATTATGATATACGAGCAGGTATCATACCATTGTTGATTTCATATTGCAGTCGAATTTCTATGTTCAATTCTAATTCTTTAACCTCAATGTTGCTCTACAGCTCGAGAAATACACAAACGATTATCAGAAAATTATGTCATTCAAGGACACAAAGGTCCTTCACAAACTAATCCACAAATCGTGAACTTTGGAGCATTGCCGTTGCCTCTCAGGGACCATAAAAGTTCTATAATGACATAGTTGTATGGTATTAGTACTGTTACATTTTGTGAAATGTCAGTGGCCCGGCCATTTTTTATGTGGGTGCACATCAAAAGGAGGCATATTGGACTACACTTTATCCTTACTTTGTACTAAACTTTTGTCTCAAAGTTTTAACACGAAGCATCGTGTAGGAATCAAAATAATATTGCCATATATGATCAATCAAAATATATCATCCCACAAAATTGAACTTAACATGCACCCCGCTTTCGACAATGATTATAGTTTTGAATTGTTTGTTTTTGTTTTTTGTCTCTCTTTTTTGTAGGCATTGACTGCATCAATAAAAAATTACTAGTAACAAGGTAGTAACGCAAATGCGGGAGATTTTGGAAGATTCCCACCAAAATCGAACTTTTTGAACCAATTATATAATTAACAATATATATAAATGATAAAACATATATACCCTAAATACACCTCGATCCAGTGACTGGTTTAATTTGTGAGGAAGGATCGCCTAATGCTCTATCCAACGGCTCTTTTAGATAAATGATTCGGTGCCGATTGCACCCATTGAGGTAGCCGAACAGGATAAATTTTCCTATCAACATCGAATATCATTTTATTAATGAAAGCTAAAAATAAAATCGAAGAAAAAGCACTAGATACTTCGATAAAATAAAGCCCACAAGAAATAAGCCCAAAATACAAAAAAAAAAAAAAAAGAAAAAGAAAAAGTCCCCAAACATAGAAAAATTCCATTATACTAAACGTAGGATATCATTGCATAGGAGATGCAATGAGTCTAGCTTGCATAGTGATTCAATGGGACCCAAACTCAATCTTAATCAACTCTGTTCTAAAGGTTACGGTACACTTTACTTACTTTCATGTATCAAAATCATATTCGAGAAATTTAATGGTGTGTTTGTTTGGAGGAGTTGTACAGATTTTAACTGTTCACCCAATTTTTTCACCTTAAAAAATAAAATACTTATTTTTCATTTTTTATATTATACTAAAAATTAATTTTACATTCAATACCTGTTTATATCATGTCATACAACTATTTCAATTTAATTTTTTTACTATTCAAATCCCAACTCAATATCCGAATCCCCGACCAAACACACATTTAGTGATCAATTCCAAAGTGGAAGTTGATTCACGCCTGAGAAAATCAAAGAAATCACCGGCATCAAAAGAGTTTTTGTTTCACTACCAGCACTACTTTCTTTTCTTTCAATTTAGGCTCTTCCTTTCTCCATCTGAAGCCAGTGCAGAGCCAATGAATCACTTCACCTGAAGAAACTAATGAGATCAAAAAGATTATGCACCGAGGAGCTGTTGTGCTGTGTTGACTGCTGTAAATAATACTAATCGTCGAAGCCACAATGCGTGCCATAGGAGGCGGTGGGGATGTTCCATTCCTATCGTACGTTTCCAATTCCAAGTGCATATTTGTTGGGGCAAGCGTAGTCTTGACGACGAGGTTGTTTGCGAGCTCTTGTATTGTGCAGTATGAGAACTTCTGTACGGGATCGAGTATTGATGGTAATAATATGAAGAGTATGTTGATTTCCGAAGTGCAAAGCTTCGAGAAGAATTCAACTTAACCGAATTGCAAAGCTTCGAGAAGAATTCAACTTAACGAAACTATGTCTTGCTTTTCAAGGCTGCAAAGCGCTATCGTTGGCATGTAAAAGATAAGTGAGCAAAATATTCGAACCGAGACATTGAACCATGGGATCAAATTATTCGAACCAAAAAGAGTTTATTTATGTTATTATAATTAAAATTTTATATTAATAGTAATATTATACACCATAAATGACATATTTTAGATATTTATATGAATGTACTTTTACATTAAATATGTTTGCAATTGTGGTTCAATTTGTTTTTGTTTGAAATATTTGCGAATATATTCAATTCATGTGAATTCCGCTCATTTATTTGATGTATTTTATTATATTCGGTTTGGTTCGAATATTATATGTAAATAATGTAAATATTTTCAGTCAGTCAAAAATTTGATTACCGAAAATTTCGGTTCTAATAGAGTCACAGTTTCAAATATTTATTGGTTTGGCTAGGATATCAAATACATGTATATTTACAAATAAACAAAAACCGTGTTCACTTCGATATGTAAAACCCTTTATGTGCTAATGGATCTTTTATTGAAGCACTAGTAGTATAGATTATGCATGATGTTGGATTGATATTCGCAATGCCATTGAAAATTTGCAATTCAAAATTGAGTCAAATAGTGTGAATAGCTAGTATAGTATAGACCAATTGATAAAATGTGAAAACGAACCAACATTTATTAAATTGGAAGGTCATTACCACTTTCATAATATGAATTTTTTTAGAGCGGGAACACCGAAGGCACAATTTTTTCGTTTAAAATAAAATTTTGAGAAAAACTTGAAATATATTTTATTTTTATCTTTATTTTTAGTAGCGATTTTAAAATATAGAATGTTGATGTCTGCCAAAATTTAACCCTATAAATTTCATTTACCAAAGTACCTAGAAGACATTGACAGTGGATCTACTAGTATTTTGATTTATTCTCTAGTAGTTGGTGATTCTTTAAAGAATATTGAAGGATTTCTTTTCCACAAGGTGTGTTGATTCATTCAGTATTTGGGTATTAAAGATTTTTTTATTGTCAATTTGTTTTTAAAATTGGCCGATGACTTGTTTCTTGTTGTGTCATTTGATTTTCTTGAATGGAATGATAATGATTTTTTAGGGTTTTGTTCATCAATACAGTTTTTTTTTTCTTCTTTTTTCAAATGAAAAGTAACATAGAGTTGTTGAATGGATTAAACCTATCGAGTTAGTCAACTAGCCCCACCCCAACCCACCTTAAAGGAGGATATTGAGCTAAGTCGTTCTAAACACGCCCCTGTTGTGGCTTGTGTTGTCCAAATCTGTGAAATTATATATTGTGGGTTAGCTCGATCTTCTCAATCTATATTAGCAACTCTAATATTCAATTTTATTCCAAAATAATTTCAATATTGGCCATTTGGCTTTAGGCCATTAACGCTAAGAAGTATTACCTAAAATAGCTCCATTAACCATGTTTTCGTTGATGTTATGGGTGGGGTTTTAAACTTGGTGATGATATTTAAATCATACATAAACATTATTGGACTTATATATGCTTAACTGTGTTTTATTTGCTTTTTTTTTTTTTTTTTTTTTTTTGACATATATGTTGAACTATAGATTATATGTTCAAAGTCCCGTAAGGGATTCCGATCAAAAAAAAAAAAAAGTTCCGTAATGGATGACCTGATGGGATGAGGTAGACTCGTTACCGTGAGGTTATGGTTCAATAGAAGTTTGGAGTTTTGAAAATCAGGCCTAATTTGCGGGAGTCAAAATTGGGTATTTAACTTGATACCTTTTAAAAAATAATATTTTTAAATATATTAAACTATTTGAAATAGGTGTTCATGCTTGTGTGATTTGTGTTGAACCAAAAGAATTGTTTGCTAACTTCTTTATCTTCGTAGGGCTAAAGATGTATCATTATATTTCACAATATACTTTTTTCATCCAACTTACTTTGATAGGTTAAGAAATTTTATTTTGTACTGTAAAGTATAGACTAATTGATGTAATGTGAAAATCATTACAAAAAAGTTGAAATTTAAATACAAAAAATTTTGTATCAAAAGAGAATGAATTCATAACAAAAACGGTTTTGCGACGAAACTCATCTCGTCACCCATACGGTGTTACTAAAGGTTTTTGGCGAGACATATGACTTTCGAAATGAAAAACAAGTTTTTTGCATTGAAAGCTAAGAAAAAAGATATAGCTATGAAAATCATCACTCTTTTGCTATAAAAATCATTTTAAAAAGAAAATATGCATGATTTTTTTAGTCAATAATTTTCTAGCTAAAACCCTTTTGCTGTGAAAATAAAATTTTCTACCAAAAAATTTTAGCGAAAATTAATTTTGTAGTACATAATTTATCTTTAATGATGAAATTAACTTTTGTTGCTAAAAGATATATTTTAACTACAAAAATTTTTCGTAGCTAAAAATATGATAGCTAATTAGATACGTTTTTGAAGTGAATGTACCAATTCTTACTAAATTGGAAGACAAGCAGGAATACCAAAATAACTTGAATTTTTTCAAGCAGGAATACTAAAGACACAATTTTTCGGTTTAAAGTAAAATTCTGAAATAACTTGAAACACATTTTTATTTTTATCTTTTAGTAGCGATTTTAAAATATAGAATGTTGATGTCATATCTGAATTTAACCCTAGTATAAATATCATTTTCACCACGAACCTAGAAGAAATCGATGGTTGATCTTCTATAGCATTTCGATTTGTTCTCTGTTAGTCGGTTATTCTATATAACAGTATTGAAGGCTTTCTTAACCACGAGGTGTGTTGATGCATTTACCATTTTGGCGTTGTTAAGGGATTTGTTTTTGCTGATTTGTTTCTAAATTTAACCGATGGCTTGTTTCTTCTTGCGTCATTACATTTTCTTGAAGGGAATGATAATAGTTTTTGAGGGTTTTGTTCATCAATATGGATTTTTGCTACTGGATTTTTTCAAAGGAAATAGTAACCTAGTTTTGTTAAATGGATTAAACCTATCAAGTTAGTCAGCCCCGTAAAAACTTAAAGGTGGTTAAAAAATTTTATTTTGTATTGTAAAGTATAGACCAACTGATGTGATGTGTAAATGTACCAATTCTTACTAAATTGGAGGACCATCACTTCCATAACATGAATTTTGTCAAGCAGGAATACCAAAGACACAATTTTTCTGTTTAAAGTAAAAATTTGAAAATAACTTGAAACACGTCTTAATTTTTATCTTTTAGTAGCGATTTCAAAGTATAGAATGTTGATGTCCCGTCAGAATTCCACCCTAGTATAAATTTCATTTTCACTAAGAACCTAGAAGACATCAACGGCGGATCTACTATAGCATTTCAATTTGTTCTCTAGCAGTTGGTTATTGTTCAAAGAGTATTGAAGGCTTTCTTAACCACAAGGTGTGTTGATGCATTTACCATTTGAGTTGTTAAGGGATTTGTTTTCGCTGATTTGTTTCTAAAAATTAACCGATGACTTGCTTTTTTTGCTTCATTAGATTTTCTTGGAGGGAATGAAAATAGTTTTTGAGGGTCTTGTTCATCAATATGAATTTCTGCTTCTGGCTTTTTTCAAAGAAAGTAGTAATCTAGTGTTGTTAAATGGGTTAAACCTATCGACTTAGTCAGCGCCGAACTACCTAAAAGGTGGTTACGAAATTTTTTGTTTGTATTGTAAAGTATAGACCAATTGATGTCTTGTCAAAATGTGCCAATTCTTACTAAATTGGAAGACCATCACTTCAATAACATGAATTTTTTCGAGCGGGAATACCAAAGACACAATTTTTCCGTTTAAAGTAAAATTTTGAAAATAACTTGAAACATGTTTTTATTTTTATTTTTTAGTGGCGATTTCAAAATATACATTGTTGATGTCCTGTCAGAATTTAACCCTGGTATAAATTTCATTTTCACCAAGAACCTAGAAGGCATCGACGACGGCGGATCTACTATAAACTTTCGATTTGTTCTCTAGTAGTCGGTTATTGTTCAAAGAGTATTGAAGGATTTCTTAACCACAAGGTATGTTGACGCATTTACCATTTTGAGTTGTTAAGAGATTTGTTTTCGGTGATTTGTTTCTAAATTTTACCAAGAGTTGTTTCTTCTTGCGTCATTACATTTTCTTGAAGGGAATGATAATAGTTTTTTTAGGGTTTTGTTCATCAATATGGGGTTTTTCTACTGGATTTTTTGAAAGGAAGTAGTAATCTAGTTTTGTTAAATGGATTAAACCTATCGAGTTAGTCAGGCCGGCACCAACTTCAAGGTGGTTAAGAATTTTTATTTTGTATTGTAAAGTATAGACCAATTGATGTAATGTGTAAATTTACCAATTCTTACTAAATTGGAAGACCATCACTTCCATAACATGAATTTTGTCAAGCGGGAATACCGAAGACACAATTTTTCCGCTTAAAGTAAAAATTTGAAAATAACTTGAAACACGTCTTTATTTTTATCTTTTAGTAGTGATTTCAAAATATAGAATGTTGATGTCCCGTCAGAATTCAACCCTAGTATAAATTTCATTTTCACCAAGAACCTAGATGACATTGACGGCGGGTCTAATATAGCATTTCAATTTGTTCTCTAGTAGTCGGTTATTGTTCAAAGAGTATTGAAGGCTTTCTTAACCACAAGATGTGTTGATGCATTTACCATTTGAGTTGTTAAGAGATTTGTTTTGGTTGATTTGTTTCTAAAAATAATCTAGTGTTGTTAAATGGGTTAAACCTATCGACTTAGTCAGCGCCGAACCACCTAAAAGGTGGCTAAGAATTTTTTATTTTATTTTTTTGTATTGTAAAGTATAGACCAATTGATGTCTTGTGAAAATGTCTCAATTCTTACTAAATTGGAAGGCCATCACTTTGATAACATGAATTTTTCGAGCGTGAATACCAAAGACACAATTTTTCCGTTTAAAGTAAAATTTTGAAAATAACTTGAAACACGTTTTTATTTTTATCTTTTAGTAGAGAATTCAAAATATAGAATGTTAATGTCCTGTCAGAATTTAACCCTAGTATAAATTTCGTTTTCACCAAGAACCTAGAAGACATCGACGACGGAGGATGTACTATAAAATTTTGATTTGTTCTCTAGTAGTCGGTTATTGTTCAAAGAGTATTGAAGGCTTTCTTAACCACAAGGTGTGTTGATGCATTTACCATTTTGCGTTGTTAAGAGATTTTTTTTTGCCGATTTGTTTCTAAATTTAACCAAGACTTGTTTCTTCTTGCGCCATTACATTTTCTTGAAGGGGATGATAAAAGTTTTTGAGGGTTTTGTTCATCAATATGGATTTTTGCTGCTGGATTTTTTAAAAGGAAGTAGTAAGCTAGTTTTGTTGAATGGATTAAACCTATTGAGTTAGTCAGCCCGGCACCACCTTAAAGATGGTTAAGAATTTGTATTTTGTATTGTAAAGTATAGACCAATTGATATAATGTGTAAATGTACCAATTCTTAATAAATTGGAAGACCATCACTTCCATAACGTGAATTTTTTCGAGCGGGAATACTAAAGACATAATTTTTCCGTTTAAAGTAAAATTCTAAAATAACTTGAAACACATTTTTATTTTTATCTTTTAGTAGCCATTTTGAAATATAGAATATTGATGTCCTGTCAGAATTTAACCCTAATATAAATTTCATTTTCACCAAGAACCTAGAAGACATCGGCGGCGGATTTATAAAATTTTGATTTGTTCTCTAGTAGTCGGTTATTGTTCAAAGAGTATTGAAGGCTTTCTTAACCACAAGGTGTGTTGATGCATTTACCATTTTGCGTTGTTAAGAGATTTGTTTTCGCTGATTTGTTTCTAAATTTAACCAAGACTTGTTTCTTCTTGCGCCATTACATTTTCTTGAAGGGGATGATAATGTTTTTGAGGCTTTTGGTCATCAATATGGATTTTTGCGACCGGAGTTTTTCAAAGGAAGTAGTAAGCTAGTTTTGTTAAATGGATTAAACCTATCAAGTTAGTCACCCCCGCACCACCTTAAAGGTGGTTAACAATTTTTATTTTGTATTGTAAATTATAGACCAATTGATGTAATGTGTAAATGTACCAATTCTTACTAAATTGGACGACCATCACTTTCATAACATGAATTGTGTCAAGCGGGAATACCAAAGACATAATTTTCTATTTAAAGTAAAAATTTGAAAATAATTTGAAACACGTTTTTATTTTTATCTTTTAGTAGCGATTTCAAAATATGGAATGTTGATGTCCTGTCAGAATTTAACCCTAGTATAAATTTTATTTTCACCAAGAACCTAGAAGACATCGACGACGGCGGATCTGCTATAAACTTTCGATTTGTTCTCTAGTAGTTGGTTATTGTTCAAAGAGTATTGAAGGATTTCTTAACCACAAGGTATGTTGACGCATTTACCATTTTGTGTTGTTAAGAGATTTGTTTTCGGTTATTTGTTTCTAAATTTAACCATGACTTGTTTCTTCTTGCGACATTACATTTTCTTGAAGGGAATGATAATAGTTTTTGAGGGTTTTGTTCATCAATATGGATTTTTGCTACTAGATTTTTTCAAAGGAAGTAGTAACCTAGTTTTGTTAAATGGATTAAACCTTTCGAGTTAGTCAGCCTCGCACCACCTTAAAGGGTGGTTATGATTTTATTTATTTATTTATTTATTTTATTGTAACGTATAGACCAATTGATGTAATGTGTAAATGTACCAATTCTTACTAAATTGGAAGACCATCACTTCCATAACATGAATTTTTTTCAAGCGGGACCAAAGACAATTTTTCCGTTTAAAGTAAAATTTTGAAAATAACTTGAAACGCATTTTTATTTTTTATCTTTTAGTAGCGATTTCAAAATATAGAATGTTAATGTCTTGTCAAAATTTAATCCTAGTATAAATTTCATTTTCACCAAAAACCTAGAAGACATTGACGGCAGATCTAGTAGCATTTTGATTTGTTCTCTGGTAGTCGGTTATTCTTCGAAGAATATTGAAGGCTTTCTTAACCACTAGGTGTGTTGATGTATTTACCATTTGAGTTGTTAAGAGATTTGTTTTCGCTGATTTTTTTTTCTTAATTTAACCAAGACTTGTTTCTTCTTGAGTCATTACAATTTCATGAAGGGAATGATAATAGTTTTTGAGGGTTTTGTTCATCAATATGGATTTTTGCTACTAGATTTTTTCAAAGGAAGTAGCAACCTAGTTTTGTTAAATGGATTAAACCTTTCGAGTTAGTCAGCCCCGCTCCACCTTATAGGAGGTTTGTGCTTAGTCATTCTAAACCCGCCCTTGTTGTGGCTTATCTAGTCAAAATCCGTCAAATTATGTATCGTAGGTTCATCGTCTCACCCTGTCTTAACAACTTTAATATTGAAAATTTTATTACCCAAACTAGTTTGAATATTAGTCATTTGGCTTTGGGAAATTACCACTTGAAAGTATATAAAAGTTTGTGAAACTAAGATAAAAATTATTCTAATAAAATATATAAAACTATCATAATTAAATCGTTCTCTTGAGGTTATCTCTGTCTGGCTTCCTCTCCCTGCCTTGAGGGAGTGTTGGTTAAGTATAACCTTTGAATATATATGGCACTTGAATTTATTTTGTGTTTACTCTAAAATAGTTGCATAAACATGTTTTCGGTGACGATATTGAAGGAATATTAATTAAACTTGTTGATGTTTAAAATCATATATAAATATCTCAATATTGTTACGTTGGATTGGCATGCCTAATTGTGTTCTATTTTCTTTTCATATCTCTGTGAATATCGAAAATAATATAAAATATATGTTAAATGATAGATGTAATATGTTCAATCATGTATTTTTTTTAATTTTTTTTATGACATGGGAACCCACAGCCGCTACCCGAAAGTGCGCACTGGATAAATCCCGGGCATGTTCAATCATGTATTTGATATGATGTTTTGTGGACTTAGAGTTTTAAAAAATATTGATGTGATGTTCTGTGAAACTTTTGGATCGCGAATTGAACATGTTTGGGCTAATTTGCAAGCATGCTTAACCTTGTATTGAATATATTCAATCTTTTGAAATATCTAGGTGTTCACCGTGTGGCCATGTTGAGCCAAAATGTTGTTTCATAATCTCTTTACTATAATGAAACTAATTTTAAAAATTCATAATTTACCTATAAGAAATCATTAAACAGTGTTGAATTTAGTATTGGATATTTTCTTTCTACGGTTATATTTTTTATATTTTTTTCCGACAAGTTTTATTATTTTGTGATGATTGATCTTGCCTCGACAATAGTTTTAAAAATAGTCACGCTATATGTAATTATAATCAAATTGTTATGTGATCATATATAACAATAAAATATAATAATATAGATGTATATAAATATATAGATAAATAGGCAAATAATATGGTATGTAATATATATATATATATATGTATTTATATGGGTGTGTAATAGAATATAAATATAGATATAGATATATTATATAAGGATATATATCTGTATGAGCCGTGTGTAGGAGAGACAAAGAGAAGTGAGAAGGAAGTGTTACAGACAAAGTTGTATTTTCATTTGAATACAAAGGATAAAATTTGTAGGCTTTCAACATTGGTGATTATGTACCAACTTATATTGCTTGATATTTATTTATTTTTATTCAAAGAATGATATTTGAAATATTTATAATAATGATTAATAAAGACATCTATTTATAAATATATGTAATGAAGCATGTAATTATCATCTATATTGAGTATTGACAATAAACAATACATGACAAAGTACAATAGTAAAAAACATGCTTGATCACACTTATCATATATATGTTAGAGAGAAAATTGTAAAAAATATTCCACAAGTATACTCCATTGTAAATTTTGTCATATATTTATCTCGCCGGAAAAATATATATCTTACATGTTTGCGAAAGTCGCTATTTTTATCCTTTGGCCGTGCTTGACGTTCACACCACATGCTGTCACGCGCAATCATGCGCAGCCAAATGACAGAAATGACGATTTTTGCAAACATGTAGGATATATTTTACCAACAAAATAAATATAGAATAAAAGTGATAATGGAATATAAATGTGGGATATATTTTGCAATTTTTTTATGTTACAACACATGTCAGATTATCATCCAACCTACTTTTTATTGGCTAAAATTTTTTAATTTTTGTACTCCCGCAAGGGATGGTATGGGGTGTTGGGATGGACTCTGATTTAATTTATTTATTTATGATGATTTTATTATTCTTTAATAAATACATAAATTTTGATATAGATTGGATCTAGATTTGGGTCCAGTTCAGGTAAAATTATTAAAAATTGCAGAGGTATTTCAGGTCTATCGGATCTTATCGAATATACCTTAGTTTGGCTATGGTAGAATTGAGTTTGAATATATTCAGGTTGGATTTAGGTGCCAGTTCTATTATGAGTACGCCAGTATTAGCTTTGGTTGACTCTTGTATACATAAATAAGTGATCGCCATCTCTTTAAATTTAAATTTTGAAATAAGACGATCATAAAACACGATATCAAATTGAGACACCCCGTGTTTGAATCCCAACACCACCTGAAATTCATAAATAGTGTATGTTCACATTGCATGTCAGGGGTGTGCTTAAGCTTTTAGGTGTCTCTATATATACCAATTAAGTATTAACTCAAAAAGGTTCGTATATTTAAAGGTTCACTATCATTTAATTGTTTGGGTTTATTTTGAAGGTAAGATTTGAAGATATTATTATAGGTATTTATGACTCTTATTTTTGTCTCTACAAATCTCTCTACTATTTTTTTTTCTTTTTTTTTAAGTAATTGCTCTATACTCGTAGTTTTCCTTTATCCCAAATTTGAATCTTTTTTGGTTTAAGTTTACTATGTCTCCTTACTCCAAACTAGGTTTTTTTTGCTGCTATATTACTTGATATGATATATTCACAATAATTTTTTTATACAATGTGGGAACCCGCTACTCTTCAAATATACTTCGGATAAAACTCTGGCCGAACTTAGCTTGCAAAATTGATAGTTTCATAATACTTCCACCAACAATGATTGGTTCAAGACTTGTGCATGTATGCCCACATCAAATGAATATGAACTATTATATTGATCGTACATATTAATGCATACACGATAATTAAATAACCTCCCTAAATTCGAATCATGTGTTACTAACCAATGTACATTGTAATTCGTGAAACATACCAAACTTCATATTGCTAGATTTTATATGAGTTCCATTTTTGTTTCAGTTATTATTATTATTATTATTATTATTAGCTTGGTTTTATTGTTTGATACTATTAGTTATCAATCTTTGTAGGGTTGGATTATTGCATCCTTCACTCTCACAATGGCAACTAAAAGTAGATTGTAAGTGATTTACAATAACTAAATCTTTAAAAGTATGTTTTAATCAAATCTTCAATTGAGGATGTAATTTTATACTTCACTTATGCTTAATCATCTAGTAAAAGAAAATTGTACTAAAATTGCTTTCATTTTGAACACTAAATAAACAATTTTTGTGTAGGCATGAAGTTCACTAGATACTTAAAACAAAATAAATAAATGAAACAATTTTTTTTGACCTTTTCATGTGTTACACTTGTTCGATTTACACTTTCAAAACTACTTTGAACTAACGACAACCAAGCCGAAAGAAAACTGACAAATACTTAATAAAAATGACCACTCTTACAATGTTGAATTTATCTATTGGTATCCTTACATGACACTTCCATTTTGTAGGAATATTGAGATGACGAACAAATCGATTTTAAAAGGAAACTTTCTTCTTAATGGCGCAAGTCTGACATATATCATGCATGGGCAGGTATTTATGAGTATTCTTTTTTGTACACTGTGGAGTTGCATATGGTCACTTTAAATGCAGTCACAAATTTCCCGAAATTATCGGGTCTTTTTTTTTAATTATTGACATTTCATTACATTTATTACGGAGCAGATATTCCTTGAAGGCTGCAAAAAAAATGGTCATATCCTTTGTTCGTGCTGTGCAGAAGAGGTATTTGTTTTTATTTGATAATAATCATAATTACAATTATAATTTTTCACTGGTATCTTTACATTCATATTTGTTTTATTCCTAATGTTGATAACCTCACCATACATGAATAGATTAGTGCCACCGAGTTTGAAGAGCATGCAGGGTATGGTCATCGAAGAAAGCCGTAAGTATCTCTCTCAATTTATTATTTTTCTCATAACTCATTTCCCTATAATTTTTCTATTGCACCTCACTGTTTCGGCCTACATAACTCAATTTTTAGGCGGTAAATATGACCATTTATGTTCTTCGTACAAATAGAGCTATTCGTCAAGTATTACTTTTTCTAAGTTATAGTTCATTTTGTTCGTCTTAGCTAGAGACCACTTTTTTTTGCAGGTACACAAACATATGCACGTCAAAAAATGAATCCCTCGAGGAACTTTCTTCAAGGCTTCAAGCTGCACAGATGATAGCAGGCAGTGCTTTGTGCAGCAAATGTCATGATGGCGGAGAATTATTGCTCTGCAAAGAATGCCGGCGTAGTTTTCACACAGGTGCGTGCGTGCATGTAGCCTTATTAATTATCGCAATCAAAATATATATATATGTTGTGCTATTATAGAATAGAAATACGGAAGATTTGGAAGAAGAATGAATTATTTTTATTTTTTGTTTGATGCACCACCGAACTCACTAAGTACTTTGTTTGAACAAACAAGCACTTGAACGTGCTTTTTTTTTTTTTGCTATTCAAGCCCCAATTCGATCTTTTTATGAAACTCATTGCTAATATTTTCTCTTCTTGGTGATCTCTACAGAATGTGTCCATCTCTCCTCTACTAAAGACAACAAACAAATTTGCGAATATTGCGAAGACATGTTGAGAGAGAAAGAGGATACCACGGATGATGCTCAAGCACCCCTTCCCAAGGCTCAATCCACAGAGGTATCGACGCCGAGCAGCAGTGGTAGCGATGAACATTGCGAAGACGACATCTATAAATGCTTCATTTGCAGGTACATTTGAAAGGACAATTTATTCAAAATACATTTTACATTTAGAATGGAATGCAAATAAATAAAACAAAATGCTGAGAAAGTTTGCCGATGTATTGGTTCTTGCAGGACTAACTCTTTTTCCAAGAATATCTTCGATGACCACACAATTATGATATGCGAACAGGTATCTTTTAGGTTTAATTGAACTTATGCCGATAATTCAGAATCTATTTATTTTGTTTTAACTTTTGAAGATTTTGCATAATGCAATGTCTTTATGATTAGTTCGAAGCTCAATTTCTTCAATATTTGGAATATGTTAAATAAACCTCATTTTGAAGTTAGTATCCATTGGATTGTATAAAACTTTTTAAAATTGATAGATTTATCTATGCGCTTTCTTGTCATAGTTATTCAATCTAGCTTAGTTCAGTTTCATTGGTGAACTATCCACAAGTCGTTGTATAAGATCTTGATACTATTAATTGAAGTAAATTGATTCATTCTACTTTAGATTTATTTTAAAATTCCAAATATTGCACTAGCATGATGACAATGGCTTTGTTTTTTGGCAGTGTGAGAGAGAATTTCACGTAGGATGTTTGAGACAGGAAGAGATGGATGATTTAAGGGTTTGCTACGTTAAAACCAGGCTTCTAATTATTTTTAGTTTAATTTACTAACAAGTTTTTGATCCTTTTCTTAGTTAATGGTTTCATACAAACTGCAGGCATTGCCCGAAGATGAATGGTTCTGTTGTGCAGAATGCAAAAGGATTCATTCAACTCTTCAGAAGTTTGTCTCCAATTGTGATATGGAACTTCCCGAAACTGTTGTGGAGATTTTGAAGAAGAAAGTTAAGGGAAAAGCTTCAAAGCAGAGCCCAAATTATTCCAATATGAAGTGGAGAATCTTGAAACCTGATTCGAATTCTGAAGACAATAGGGCATGGCTTTCTACTGTCAAAACAATCTTAGAGGTGAGTATCATTAATTAGTTTGTCTTATTTAATAGAGCCTGCATTGATCTTCGATATTCTGATATTTTATATCACTCAATAGATTTCTCGTGTAGTTCAATAAATTTCTTACATCGTTGCACTATTCTCAACCAAATTCAGCACATAATTTACTCACTTTACAAGATATATATATTTTATCCATGATTTGTCTCATGTTTTTAAATATATGGCCAAAATGCTTTGTATATTCAGCACCAGTTTCCTGATCTTAAACTCTCAAAAGTCGACGTCTCCCCTGGAGAATTGCTTATTCATCCGATGGTTTTCGGGTAATGAATTGAAGTTCATAGTTTTTACATGTGTTTCTACATTTCATTACTTATCTAATCCCATATAACCCGGTGCACATAATTGTAGGGAAAAAATCGACTGGCATGACTTTTTTGGAATGCACTCGGCAGCATTAATGATCAAGTAAGAAAAAAAATAAGAAATAACTTTTCACAACTTCTACATTTTGATCTATAACGCACCGTTTATTATTTACATAGGTCGGAAATTGTGTGTGTTGCAATATTCCGAGTGTTTGGGGAGGAAGTCGCCGAGCTTCCACTAGTTGCAACCGCAAAGGGCAATAAGAAGAAGGTATCTTCGAATATTCCAATGTTGTTTGGTTATGCATTAGTACAAGTAGAGTATGTTTTACATACTACAAATCTATTCTATTTCAGGGATACGGAAGGACACTCCTCTTATGTATTGAGCATCTGTTATCGATTTTAAAAGTGAAAATTCTAATTCTTCCATCCGCCAAGTCTACTAAAGATATATGGATAAAAAAATTTGGGTTCGAGATACTCACGAAAGAACAGGTTAGTTTCTTTATAAATTGCAGTCGGATTTCTATGTTTCATTCTAATTCTTTAACCTCAATGTTGCTCTATAGCTCGAGAGATACACAGACGATTATCAGAAAATTATGCCATTCAAGGAAACAACGGTCCTTCACAAATTGATCCACAAATCGTGAACTTTGGAGCATGGCCATTGCCTGTCAGGGACCAAAAAAGTTCTCTAATGACATAGTTGTATGGTATTAGTATTGTTACATTTTGTAAAATGTCAGTGGCCTGGCCATTTTTTAAGTGGGTATACAATCAAAATTTAATTAATAATCATTACAATATAAAAAAATTACAATTGTCCCTTACGTACCATTTAAGAGAAAATTGCAAAAATATCGCACACTTATACTTTATTATCGCTTTTGTCTTGTATTTTATCTTGCATATTCCACGTGTATACAAAAGTCGTTATTTATATCATTTGCCCGCGCGTGATATTTTCACACCACGTGCGGTTACGCGCGATCAAATGATAGAAATAGCGATTTTTACAAATATATGGGATATATTTTGCCAACAAGAGTGTACGTTGTGAGATATTTTTTGCAATTTTTCCTACAATTTAATTACATTATTGTTTGTAATACTTCTATAGAGTGAAATAGAAATGAAGAGTATTCAGATTTAATTAGGAAGGAAATTAATATATTATATAATTAATTAATTTTTTTAAAAAAAATCAAAATAAATAGAAGGATCCTTGAAATAATTATACAAAAAAAAACAAAAAAAAAAATGATTGTAGAACTAATTTGCTATTAGAGTACTTGGATTGAAAGAAAATCAAATCTTTTTAATATACATACATAGAATTAAGTGAATCATGTGACCCTACTTTGACTACCACTGTTCATAGTTGTATATTTTATAAATAATAATAAAATCATGATTTATAAATACATCAAATATAATTAAATAATAACAATCTAATTTAATATAATAAAAATCTAAACTGAACTATAAATCATATATATCTCAGCCATTAGAATTGAGGTTTTCTGACTCAAATCTTACATTTCAATGCATTGATCGCTGAAGCTTTTCGAAGATTGCGGCTAACTATCTAATTTTCTGTATCATATGATATAGAAAATTAAAGTGTGTTGTCTTATAAATCTAAGATTGTATGTGTAGCAAATGAAGCTTTTCGAAGATTGCGGCTAATAAGTTACGAAACTAGAATGATGAAAAAGGAGGCAAATTGGACTACACTTTATCCTTACTTGCTACTAAACTTGTCTCAATGTTTTAACAAGAAGCATTGTGGAATCAAAATAATATTGCCAACAAAATTAATCATACGATCAAAATTGAACTTAACATGCACCCGTTTTCGATATTGATTATAGTTTTAAATTGTTTGTTTTTGTTTTTTGTCTCTCTATTTTTGTAGGCATTGACTGCTTCAGTAAAAAATGACTAGTAACAAGGTAGTAAGGCAAACGCGGGAGATTTCGAAGATTTTCAACAAAATGGAACTTTTTGAACCAATTATAATCAACCATATATAGAGAGATAAATGATAAAACATATGTTGGTACTCCCGTTTGCGGATGTATAAATAATGACTCAGTTTCCCTAACAGTTCGAGCTTTTAGGTGAGACGGGATCGCCCTAATCAAACTCAGCTCTATCAAACGGTTGTTTTAGATAAATGATTTGATGTCGATTGCACCCATTGAGGTAGCCAAACAAGATAAAATTTTCCTATCAACATCCAACATAATTTTATTAATGAAAATTAAAAATAAAATCAAAGAAAAACCACTTGATACTTCGATAAACTAAAGCGCACAAGAAATAAGCCCAAAATACAAAAAAAAAAAATGAAAATGAAAAAGAAAAAGAAAAAGAAAAAAGACAAAAAAAAAAAAAAAAAAAAGTTCCCCAAATATAGAAAATTCCATTATACTAAAATAGGATATCATTGCATAGGAGATGCAATGAGTCTAGCTTGTTGGGTAATCCATGCAAATTTCATCCAATTGCGAGGAAGCACAAGAACTAAAAAAAAAATTGCATCGTGATTCAATGGGACAAAAACTCAATCTTAATCAACTCTGTTCTAAAGGTTACACTACACTCTACTTACTTCCATGAATCGAAATCATATTCGAGAAATTTGGTGATCCATTCCAAAGTGGAAGGATTCACACTCGAGAAAATTGAAGAAATCACAGACATCAAAAGAGTATTTGTTTGATCACTACCAGCACTACTTTCTTTTCATTTCAATTTAGTCTCTTCCCTTCTCCAGTTTCCCCATCGCCTTTTCGAACTTCTGCAACTAAGAATGCTATCTTCTTGTTCAAATTGTCGGTTCAATCTGAAAATCTTGGTGAAATCAACCACCATCTGAAGTCGGTGAAGAGACAATGAATTACTCACCCGAAGAAACAAATGAGATCAAAGAGATTATGCACCCGAGGAGCTGTTGCATGTGCTGTGTTGGTTGTAGCAAATAATACTAATTTTCGAAGCCACAATGCCTGTCTTAGGAGGCACTGGGGGCATTCCGTTGAACGGTATGGTTGCCTATTCCGGGTACACATTTGTTGGGGCAAGCATGGTGTTGGCGACGAGGTTTTTTGCAAGCTCTTTGCATTGTCACTACAAAAAAAATAATATATTAACGGAATTTCGTCCCTAAAGTTCACGTAGCTAACGTAATTCCGTTCCTAATTCTGTCTCTAATGTCGTTAGTAACGGAAAAAGTAGATTTAGAGACAAAAAAGTTTTGTTAAAAAATGATTTTTTCTTGTAGTGTGTGCAGTATGAGAGCTTCCGCACGGGATTAAGAAAAATAAATATTTTATTGAAAAAGTGAGAAAAATAAAATGGTAGTTGGGTATCTTTGGAAATTTAGTTTATAATTAAAAAGAATGAAAAGAGATAATGTAATAAAATTAGTAGTATTTGTTGTAAATAAGTGTTATTAGGTAATAATTAAATCTTGACTTATTGGGTAATTAAATTTAATGGACGGGCGAAAAAAGAAAATAAAAATAAATTTGACTAATGGATGGATGGAGTATATGTATTTGTTTGATTTTCTTAGGTTTCAATATTTGATATTTTTTGAATTATCGGATCCTAAATGAGTTTGTTTATGTTATTATATTTAACTTTTATATGAATAATAATATTATATAAATTACATATTTTAAATATTTAGATTAATATATTTTTTAATTAAATGTATATGCAATTGTAGCTCGATCTGATTCTGGTTGAAATATTTGTGAATATTTTCAATTAATCCGAATTTCGCTCATTTCTTGGATGTATTTTATTATTTTCATTTTTGGTTCGAATATTTTATGTGCATTAACTACTTGACGTTTACTATATTATTGACATACAAAAATTAATTAGGTCTGTGGAGTCACTAGATCATACCTTGGATTGCACTAATATTATATAGGCTAAATTGCACAAAATCTATCCGTGTTTTATGAAATTGCGCCAAATCCCCTATATTTTTAAAACTGTGTCAAACTCCCTCGTGGTTTCATAAATTATGCGTCTAACCCCCTCGACGGTTCTTATTTAACGGTATTTGACCTAAATGCGCCAAATCAATTTTAAAATCTCTAAGTTCTAAATCCCTAAAATTATAAATATATTCATTTTAGTATAGTTATTTTTATCAAGTTTTAAGACTTTATTTTTACTATTTTTTTATACTAAATATAAGAAAAATATATATATTTATAATTTGAGAGGTTTAGAAATTAAAATTTTAAAATTTATTGGGCGCATTTAGGTCAAATATTGTTAAATAAGGACCGCCGAAGGGTTAGATGATGAAATCATAAAGGAGTTTGACGCAATTTTAAAAGTACGGAGAATTTGGCGCAATTTTGTGAAACCATGGGTGAATTTTGTGCAATTTAGCCTATTACATACTATGTGCTATAGTTGGCATCTAAAAACCTTTATTGCTAATACATCTTTTAGTGAAGAGCTAATAGTATAACCTACGCAAGATGTAGGATTGATATCCGCAATGATGCCATTGCAATGTTGCAATACAAAATTGAGTCAAATAGTGTGAATAGTATAGACAAATTGATAATAATGTGTACATGTACCAATAACTACTAAAGGTCAAGGTCATCTCTCCTATAACATGAATTTTTCGTTTAAAGTAAAATTTTGAAAATCACTTGAAACGCATTTTTAGTTTTTTAGTAAGATTTCAAAATATAGAAGATTGATGCTCGCTTAGAGTTTGACACCAAGGACCTAGGAGATATCAATGGCGGATCTATTAGCACTTTGATTTGTTCTCGTCGGTGATTCTTTAGAAAGTACTGAAGATTTTCTTAAACGCAAGGTATGTTAATGCAATTTTCCATTTGAGTTATTTTTTTCTTTTTTTTTTTTTTTTTTTGTTCGATGCACCGAACTAACTAAGTACCTTCTTTGAACAAAGAAGCACTTGAATGTGCTTTGTTTTTTTGCTATTCAACCCCAATTTCATCTTTTTAACTTATCACTATTATTATCTCTTCTTGCTTTCTCATACAAAATGTGTCCATCTCTCCACTGCTAAAGACTACAAACAAATTTGCAAATATTGCAAAGACATGTTCAGAAAGAAACAGGCTCAATCCACAGAGACATCGACGCAGAGCAGCAGTGGTAGCGATGATCATTGTGAAGACGACATATAGAAATGCTTCATTTGCAAGTAAACTCAGACAAGGCAAATCACACTATGTCATGTTTGATTGGTCAAGCAAGTATTTGGTAAATTAATTTTATTTAAAGTTTATTGATTCAAAAAGCCGTTAATTGAAGATAAATACACAAATCATCAAAAACATCAAAAACTTCCTTAATACTTCCCCATCTTTTTTTTTTTTTGTTCCCTAAAATTTCCTCTACACGTATTTATATTTTTTTAAACTCCAAAATTTCATTTTTACTCTCCTAAATAACAATAATTTACTAAATTACCAAACCTATTCAAAATCTTCAACTGCGTGATAGTCGTTTGCCCCAACGGTGTTTGTTCAACCGCAACCACCACCATCTCGCTGTCGTCCGCCCAGCGCCATCATCTGTCCACCGCCGCCGCCACCTCACTGTTGTTCACCTATCCCGCCATCCATCCATTCCGCCCACAGTGGCTCCCTGTAAAAAAAATAAGTGTTTCTAATTTAATTTCATTTTGTAGTATTATTTGCTTCTTTATTGTGTTCTATATGCTCTTATTTATTTAGTTATTTATATTGAAAATATTAAAAATATTATCACAATGTGTTTGTTTGTTTGTTTTCGATTGTATTTTCTTGTATTTAGTAATAATTTTGTGTGTTTGTTGAATAGAATAAATTGGTTTTTTATGTTAGAAGTTTTTAATTTTTTGAATACATATTTTCTTATGTTTGTAGGAAAACTATGGAGAAAGAAGATAATAATCGAAGAAAAATAGAAGAAATGGTTGTTGATGATTATCGGACAATCATTGCAAAATATATTCTGAATGCGGCAGGTCTTGTTAGTATGGCCAAATTGTGTGCACAAGTGGTGTAGCATTGTATATCTTATAAATATTTTCTTCTCGTTGATTAAATATTAAATCTAAATTGTGTGTTGTCTTCACTTGTGTTTCAATTTGATTTTAGCAATGCATAGAAAGATTATCTTGAATAATCGATAAATTTGTCACTGAATCCATTAAAAACTATTATATTACCTCTTAGAAATTACGATGTTACCATCTAAAAGATCACAAATATGTAATCTTGAAATTTACTGCGTTCAGCGGAAATACAACATGTTTCCGCTAGATGCTTTATTTCCGCTGAAAACATCAAATTTTAGCAAAAAAATACTCCCTCCGTCCCAAACAAGGTGCAACATTTACTTTTGACACGAGTTTTTAGGTGGGTAGTATTAAGTAGGATAATTTAGAAATTAAGTGATGTGATGGAGAGATAAATGTATATTTTATTTTTTTATTTGGATGATGTGAGGGGATAAAGTGTGGTGTACGGATTAAGTATGATTAATTATTTCCTATTTTGGAAATGTTGCAGGGTGTTTGGGACGGAGGGAGTATATGTTTTTGGCGGAAACAAAGCCTTTTTACACTTAAATATGTGTGCAATTGTACTTCGGTTTTATAAATAGGATCATACCACAGTCGATTTCGTATTGTAGTTTAATTTCTATATTTTATTCTAAGTCTTAATTACCTCAATGTTGTTCCACAGCTTGAGAAATACACAGACGATTATCAAAAAATTATGCCATTCGACGGCACAACAGTCCTTCACAAACACATCCACAAATCTTGAACCTTCGAGCATCACCATCGACTATATATCATGGACCAAAAAAGTTCTCTAAAGACATGGTTGTATAACATAATTAGTGTAAAGCAAATATCATCGACATTATTGGATTGACATATGGTTAATACCCGAGTAGTAGCAGGATGCATCGATGAACTTGTTGTTCGATACTGTTGATTTACATCAATCTTGTAGGGTTTAATTATTGCATTATTCATTCTTACCATAACAACTGAGAATAGATGGTGAATGGTTTAGATAACTAAATTTTTAAAAAGCATGTTTTAATTAAATCTCCTATTGTTGTTGCAATTTTATACTTCACTAATACTAATGTGTAGTCATTTAGCCAAAAGAAAATTGAACTAAATCAGCACTCAGTTTGAACACTGAACAAACATTTTTTGTATAGTCATTCAGTTCACAAGATACTTAAAAAATAAATAAATAAATAAAAATATAACTCTTTTATCTTCTCATGTTCGATCTACTCTTTCAAAATTACTTTGAACAATCAATCTCAACCTCAACCTCAAGCCCATCTTAAATGGAATGAATAATAATAATAATAATAATAATAATAATAATGACCACTCTTACTATGTCGAGGTTATCTATTGGTATTCTAACATCCCACTTTCATTTTGTAGGAATATGGAGAAGAAAAATCAAGTTTGTTCACCCACCATTTTTTTCGATATGATTTTTAATATATATTTTATACTCTCACAAAAATCAATATTCAACTTAAAATATTAATTTTTATATTTTTAACCCAATCTTTTATACTTCACATCAAAAACATTCAAATCAAAACACTAAACAAACAAACCCAATTTTCAAAAGAAAGTTTCTTCCAGCGAGTCTGACTCCATTTATCATTAAAAATAGGATAGACTGTTTTTTTAGTCCCGTAATTGGACCCTCTTATCATTTTAGTCCCGTAAATGGAGCCTGTCGCAAACTAGTCCCATAAGTGAAAAATTTTCGTTGTTTTAGTCCTCCGGCGCTGGAGACGCCCGCGTGGCTCCCCGGAGGTGACGTGTCCGCCAGATGTCGCTGACCTGGCGGACACGTGGATTTTTTTTTCATTTTTTAAAAACTTATTTTTAATTTTATTTATATTTTTTTATTTGGTCCAATTAAAAAAAATAAAATAAAATAAAATAAATCCACGTGTCCGCCAGGTGTCGCTGACCTAGCGGGACACCTGGCGGACACGTCACTTCCGGCGAGCCACGCGGGCGTCTCCGGCGCCGGAGGACTAAAACAGCGAAAATTTTTCACTTATGGGACTAGTTTGCGACAGGCTCCACTTACGGGACTAAAATGATAAAGGGTTCAATTACGGGACTAAAAAAATTTGTGTTCAAACTAAATGAGCTTATTTTTACGGATGGGGTATTATGCACAAAAAAGTATTTATGAGTGTTTTTTTGTGCATTGTATGGGAAGTTCCATACGATCACTTTAAATGCAGTTTCAAACTTCTCAAAATTATCGGATCTTCTCTTTTTAAAGCATTTTTCTTTTTCAATTATAAATTATTTTTAGCACTATCATTCAATATTAATTATAAAAAAAAAAAAGAAAAAAGAAAACTCACATCAAATATTTTTTTAAATATTCAATTATTTATTATTTCTAAAAATTTTCAAAATTTAAAAATTTTCAAAACTTAAAAATTTTCAAAACTTTTATCTAAATGGAGTTTATATTTTGTGTGCTATCATTTAAAAATCCTTTATACGGCAATGCATGAGCGGACACTGCACGATAAAGGTGCATATTTTTCGATTGTTCTTTTAAAGTAAAATTTTGAGAATCACTTGAAACACGTTTTAGTAATGATCGCAAAATATAGAAGACAAATGTCGGTTTAGAATTTAACCTTAGTATAAATTTCATTTTCACCAAGGACCTAGAAGACATCAACAATGGATCTACTAGCACTTCAATCTGTTCCCTCTGAATTTTTTAGAAAATATTGAGGGTTTTTTAAAACTCAAGGTATGTTGATGCGTTTACCATTTGAGTTGTAAAATATTACGTTATTATCGATTTGTTTCTAAAATTAGGCTACGACTTGTTTCTTCTTGCATCATTTGATTTTCTTGAATAGGATATATATAATGGTGTGAGGGTTTTGTTCTATGATTTGTACTAATCTTGCATTTTAAGTTTTAATAAGAAGCATCGAGTAGGAATCAAAATAATCGATCAAATTGCCAACCAAATTAATTTCTCCCTCCGTCCCAAATACCGTGTCTGCTACACTGTACACACGGTATTTTAGGAGGGGTGTAATTAGTAGATAATTAAGAATATATTAGTGAAAATAATTATCCTATAATATCAATAATTATAAATTGAGATTAAGATAACTAATTAGTTTAATTAAAATTAAAAAAAAATAAAAAATTTAAAATGAGATTAAAATGTGTAATCATTTTCCAAAAAAAGGAAAGTGACATGGTACGTAGGACGGACAGAAACGGCAACGTGGATATGGTATCTGGGACGGAGGGAATATATTCGACACTATCATCCCATAAAATTGAACTTAACATGCACCCATTCGGACATTGATATAGTTTTAAATCGTTTGTTTATATATTTTTATTTTTTTTTTGTCTTTTTCCTTTATCTTTATATTTTCATTGATTTCAGTTTTTTTAAAAAAAATAAATAAATAAATAAAAATTAAAAACTAACTAGGCAGTTATGCAAACGTGGGAGATTTCGAAGATTCCCAACAAAACGGAACTTTTGGAAAAACCAATCATAAATTAACGGTGTAGATTAAAAGCGCAGCCATCCAACGGACAGCCTTATTCTAGTACGACCACAAACAGACCGTTTCAACGCCACACGCATTGTCCGTACACCACGTGTCGGAAAAAACTTGAACCATCAATTAAACTTACCCTAAATACACACGTGCTTATATATATATATATATATATATATAAGAACCTCATATTTCATTTACGAACAAACAAAACACACTTCAACAAATACTTTCTAATTTTGGATCGAATATCGAAAATGGTAACTCCAGGAAATGCAAATCAATCATCCGGCGCTCCGAAAGTGAGCGGCGGCGCCGTGAATTCCACCGCCGGCGCGGAGGTGCCGCCGGCGGCGGGGGGGCAGGTCCAGAGCTCGAAGGCGGCGAGCACCGCCGCGCCGCACATCGCCGATGGGGGCCACCAGGGCACGCCGAGGACGGCGGCGGCGCAGCAGTTCAGCTCGGAGGTGCTCCACCAGCGGCGCAACATGCCGTCGTCGCCGGCGAGGCTCGCCGTCGGCGGATTCGCCGTCGTGATGGGCATCGCGTACGTCACACTCTACGCCAATAAGAACTCGGAGGCCACCGCCGTCGACGTGGCCAGAGTGACCACCGGAACCGCCACGCCGGAGAACACGCGCCACAGCCGCAAGTGAGGCTGCCGGATATTGACGAATATTTAATTAATCAATTAATTTGGTTCTTCGAATTGTTCTAGTGTTAGTTTTGGAATAAGTATGAGGATTCGTACTGTTTGATTTTTTTATTTTTTAATTTTTTTTTTCCGAATAACGGTATTTGTAGGTTCCTATATGTTTGTATTTGGAATTTTTATTCTTGTAATATACTATTCCTTCGTTCCGTTTTTATAACAAAATTATTTCTACTTTTTAAATTATCTCTGATTATTACCAGTCTTTTACATCCTACTTGGGCATTATAGTCTTCTACATTCTACTTTATACCCAAAGAAAAGAAAGGTCTTTTACATTCTACTTTAACATCTCTTCTCGGGAGGGAGTAATTATTTATAGATTTATGCAAAGATCCGTATTTTGAAAAATGCAGAGATTTTGTTCTTTTTAATTTATTTTTTTTTTCACATTTTTTCTCAAATATACTAGAATAAGTATTATATTTGTTTTGTATTTTTAATTTGAAGTTTCTTTACATTAATATAAAAATATATTAAAAAAATAATATGGATATTGAATTATTTAATTTTTGTATATCTATTGCATTTTTATAAATACTAACCGAAACTAGTGTGAAAAAATGGAATGAACAAACTCAATATATAAAATATTACTCCATTCGTCATTCAAATTTATTTTAAAATACAGAAAAGTAATTCTTATCTATTTTTTTTTAAAATCCGTATCCGATCAAATAAGCACACAATTGGATGACGGACGGGAGTACTAAAGATGAATTTATATATTTATTATAAAGAAATAAGTAATTCTAAATCACTATTGTTCAGCCTAAATAGTGGTGCAATTCTTTTACATCAGTTTAATTTTTAGTTCAGTCCTATGTTGAAATTGCATAGATAATTTTGCAATAATTGCTTGGATATGTGTTTGGCATATATTTTATATTAAAATAATAATAATAATTTAATGTAATATTTTTTAAAAAAATAATATTTCTTCCACTTTAAAATTATAAATAGGATAGATTTAGGGAATATATATTTAATACTTCTATATAGGATAAAAATTTGTGTCCAATATTTTTAATTACTAAATATTTGCAATTTAAAAATATATACTACAGTATTTTTAATTACGAAATATTTATATAGCTAAAATTTTTCTAAAAAAAATTATATTTTCATAGTAAAATGATTTTAGCAACTAAAAAAATAAGTAGAAATTAAAACTCTAAAGAATTAGTTATAATAAACAAGCACACTCTTAGTATTTTTTATTTTATAAGTTTTTTATTGTTAATTATTGAAATTATGAAAGTGTTTTGAAAATTCTAATATTGTTTTAGTAAAATTATTTTTATTATTTTTTAAATATTTTATAAGATGAATAGAGGGTGTGTAAGTATGTATTATCATTGTTATTGTTGTTGATATAATATAATTTTAGTTTTAAAATTATTTTTGAATTTTAAAAGTCACTTTTATGTTTTTTTTACATAATAATTCAAATAAATAAAAATAGTACTTCTTTAAAATAGAAGTCAAAAATATCTTTCATAAATCAATACAAACACGACGTTAATGCTTATCATATACTTCCTCCGTCCCATGTATTATGGGCTTACTGTATATACGGGAATTTAGGTAAAGTGTGATTGGTAAGTAATTAAAAAGTGTATTAGTAAAAATAATTATCGTATATTAAAAATAATTGTGAATTAAGATTAAGATAACTAAATAGTTTAATTAAGATTAAAAAAATTATAAAATTTAAAATTTAAAATGAGATTAAAGTGTATAATTATATTTCCAAAAAAAGAATGGACAAATTATGTGGGACGGGTGAAAATAAAAAATAGGGACAAATTATGTTGGACGGAGGGATAATATGATTAATGGTTCAATGTTTGTTTATTTTTTACATGCAATTTAAGGTATATTTATATTAGTATTATATTGATATGTAAACTAAAATAACTTGTGCAATATAAAGGTAATATCAATATTGTAAAAAGTTTAATTAGTTAATAATATTGAATTATGATATTATTTTATTATATCCTTATATGAGTAATATATTATTGGTAGTTTTAATATATATATATATATGATTAAAATAAATTTAGAATTTGTGTTTAAATATTTTAAATATTATATCTCATGCGGATATCATTTTGCAAAGAAATATTTTTATTAATTTATAATTAAGATAATTTTATAAAAAAAAAAGTAGAAGTTTTAAATATAGGTAAAAAATATTTATTTATTAATTTATATCAAAATATTATTTAAAATTAAATTTCAAACAAAAAACTCGAATTCAAATCAAAATCAAATACACTATAATTTATGAGAAGAATTAAGGTGTTAATTATGCCCTTGTGGTCCGTTGGTGTGGGGATCGCGGATAAACTTGTGACCATAAGGTCATGGGTTTAAACTCCGACACTTTCAGGTCCATCTGTCATAAATTTACCGAACAATTAGATAAAAGAAAATTTAATTTAATCTCAGGTTGAACAAAAACTTTTCTCTTCCTCCGAATTCCAAATCATCAAGGGGCGTTTGGTCAATCCTAAAAATTAAAAATAAATTAAGTTTATTTTTTGTAAAATTAAAATAATATAATTTTTAAAAAATTATAAAAATTAAATAGTAAAAAAAATCAAAAATTAAAAAAATATATATATACTGCAATATCATTTTATTTTTCAAATTTTATTTTTTTGACTCAAACAAACAAATAAGAGAAATGATACTATTTTCATTTCTTTGACTTCATTTCTCTGTACCAAATACAAGCCAAATTTAATACTTTTTTTTCTTCCATTTTTTTCGTCCAATCATAAAGTACATGAAATAATAGTATTCCTAGTATAATGAATAGTTAAAAATAATGTAAAAACAATATTGTCTTTGTTTTTTTGTATAAAAATAATGGTAGTAAAAAATGGGGTTTATAGTTACTAAAAAAATAAAATAATTACAATAAAAATTTATATACTTTGTACCGAATGACTACTTGTTTCCATCAACTTACATTTAAATTATTACACCAACTCCAAAATCCCCAGACAAACACACCCTAATAAATATATGCGATAAATATGATGGTGTATACTCCCTCCTTCCCGTAAAATTATATAGGTTTAGTTGAACATAAATAATAAAAAATAATAATATTCTAATATTAAAGTACAATACCTAAAAAGTAAAATGAGAGTATTATAAAAAAATTATTAAATGAATGATTAAAAAGAAAAAAAAAAGTAAGGTGGTAAAAATAAAAATAGTTGCAAATTGATTATTATTTATTAAAATAAATAATAAAATTGTGAATAGATAAAATTATACTCCCTCCATCCACGGATAAAGTATACATTTACTTTTGGCGCGGTGTTTAAGAAATAATAGTATTTTAATTATAATGGATAGTTAAAAGTAGTATAATGACATTTTTGTCTTTTCTTTTTTATATAAAAGTAACGATGTGATGTAAAGTAAGGGTATTTATGAAAAAAAAGTAAGGTATTTAATAAAATATTTATTTTGTAATTGGACGTTCCAAAATAGAAATGTGTATAATTTTTAGCTGGAACGAAGGGAAGGGAGTATATAAATTTAGTCGTACGGCCAAAAAAAATTGGTACATACTAATTTTCTCGGAGAGTGGACATAAGAAAATAAAATTTTAATATAAAATATCAAATAAATTTTAGCAAATTCTATGATATGCCAGAGCTCTTCCCCTTAACCAAATAATAGCAAAACACAAAATAAATGGTGTGTTTTGTCTGGGGAATTAGATTTAATTTTTACTATTCATTTCATTTTTTCCCTCCAAAAATATCAAAAATCAAACACCTATTTTTCATTTTTTATATTATACTAAAAATCAATTTTACATTTAAAACATCACATCAACACCTATTTATATCACATCATACAACTATTTAAATTCAAAATTTTTATTATTCAAATCTCAACTCAAAATCCAACCCCCAAACAAACACGCTCAAACATCAAAACAAAAAAGCTTTAAACATAGTAGCGAGGGCTAGACAGTGTTATTTCTTCTTGAGCTATCACAATCCCGTCAATTCAATATCAAATCATATCAAGATTATAGCTGTTAACGATCCGAGCCGAGCCGAGCCAAATTTTAAGTGTTCGTTAACGTTCGCAAACAAGGTTCGTGTTCATTCGTTAAGCTTTCGAGCTCGTTCGTAGTGTTCGAGCTCGGCTCGTTAAGAATTTTTATTGTTTGAGCTCGTGTTCGTGTTCAGCTCGTTTAGGCTCGATTAAACTCGTTCGAGCTCGTTTGTCTTTTTTTTTAAAATTTATATATAAATTATAAAGAAAATTTAAAATTATTTTATTTATATATTTTAAAATTAATATTTTATTTATTTATAAATTATAATTTTATATGTATATATAATATTTATAATAAATATATTATTTAAACGAACGTTCGCAAACAAAGTTCGGGCTCGTTCGTTAACCAGACGAGCCTGTTTATGCTGTTCAACTCGATTCGTTAACGTTTGCGAACGAGCTTTAACCGAGTCGAACCGAGCCGAGTTCACGAACGATTCAATTCATTTATCAGCTCTAATCAAGATAAAGACAAAGACAAACTATTTACTCCTTTAATTTCATATTCATCTTTTTCCTTTTGCTCTCTTCAGTGCGAGACAATCAAACCAAAAAGACTTGAATCAATACTTTAAAACGACCAAAGTTGGAGAGTAAAAAGATGATTCTCTATCTTCTCCACTTAAGTTGTCTATTGCCGGTCCAAATAACCTCCAAACTTGCTTATGATATTTGTCGTACATCCTTAGTAGTGGTGTGGGTTGAGATAA
Source organism: Andrographis paniculata (assembly GCF_009805555.1). Taxonomy (NCBI): domain Eukaryota; kingdom Viridiplantae; phylum Streptophyta; class Magnoliopsida; order Lamiales; family Acanthaceae; genus Andrographis; species Andrographis paniculata. The sequence goes on from NW_026137605.1 coordinate 1,879,941, forward strand.
TTTATAACGAAGATTGATCAACTCTATTGATGATGACATTAATGTTTTCGAATCAGCATTATGTAGTGCCCTTTCCTTCGGAGTATATTGCATCCTCGGCTTCTCCACTACCGCAGTCGGATTTTGATCACCTTCTGCTTTTGTTGCTCCTTCAAGTATGATAGTTTTCAAAGAAGGAGACCATCCGTGCATCACATAATCCCAAGTTTTTTTCACTTATCGACAAGATGAAGTACTTTATCTTTATATTAATAGTTTTCTCCATCTAGCAATGGATGTTTTGAAATAGAACTACCTTCTTTTGCAACCATAATCATGGTTAACTCTTTAATAGCATCAAGAAGTATGCTCTAACACTACTTGTTGGTCTTAGACTTACTAAATTGAATAACAAACAAAAATCAAACCAAAAATATTATCAGACAGATTCAACCACAGTCTAGCATATCGTAAATTGTCAAACAATATATGCACTCTGAAAGTAATAAAAATAAAATACATAAAAATAATAACACAGTTCGATCATGAACGATCTACATCTGAAAAGTACCAACTCAGGCTTACATCAACTCCTCAATAATCACAATATGAGATGTTCTCCTTAGAAAATCCCCTACCTTTTCCCCAAAGGATTCCCCAACATCACTTCACTCTATTTACAACTATGCAATTCTAATGATCTTTAAGGGTGTGTTTGTTTGGGAATTGGATTTTAAATACACTATTCATCCCATTTTTTCCTCCAAAAACATCAAATCAAACACCTATTTTTTATTTTTTATATTATACTAAAAATCAATTTTACATTCAAAACATCACATAATTTCAAATTCAAAATTTTTACTATTCAAATCTCAACTCAAAATTCAAAGCGCCCCGCACAAACACACATTATCAATTTGTTACAATAGAATATTGGATTCAACAACACATGGCAATGGTGACCAGCTTCAATGGCTATTGTGATCTCTTAATGATCATCAATTTAATATGATGAACATGGATCTTCTTCTTGAGTTGGGCCTAGATCAAATGGGTTGCATCTGTCTACCTGATCCATGCAATCTGATCACCTTACCTGCAAATAACATCAACTAAAATAATGAGTAAATACAAAGAGTTAAAAGTAAAAAAATAAAAATAATTGATTTATGGGTAATTCTCTTCTTAATGGTAAAGAAAGTCAAGTGTGCTTTCTTTGTCTTTTTTTAATGTAGCTTTTATATATATATATAATTAATTGTAGTATTTTTTAATTGAATTTTTAACTTTTTATTTTGAAAAGTATGTTAAGGATGTTTCTTTTCAAAGATTTTGTCATATTTCCATTATGACGGCAATTATAGTATTGAATTTTAAAATTCACCGATGTACCGAACAATATCCAATAAATTCACAAAAAATGCATAATATTATTCTCGACAACACATTATTTATATTAATACAATATAAACATAACACATTATATAAACCGCAATGATTCATTATACATATTCTAAATTTTTAAATATAATTTTCTTTTTAGAAAATATACTTCCTCCTCCTTATATATATTTTGCAATATTTTATATTTTTTTATATATCTTATATATATATATATGCTGAACTATTTTTAAAATATAATATTATTAATTACATTATATCTTATCCGTTCAAATAAAAAATAAAAATATATTTTGGTCTCTTATTATATTATATAATTTTCAATTTATTCTAATTAATAATACTCATCTACATTTTCATGATAAAAATTAAATATGGCAATGGAATGGAAAAAATATTATTTTAATAAATAATACTCCCTTCGTTCCAAATACCATGTCCACGTTGTCGTTTCTGTCCGTCCCACGTACTATGTCACTTTTTTTTTTAAATGATTACACACTTTAATCTCATCTTAAATTTTTTAATTTTAATTAAATTAATTAGTTATCTTAATCTTAATTTATAATTATTTATATTATAGGATAAATCTATTAATTACACCTTCTAAAATACCGTGTTCTGTAACATACACTGTATCTGAGGACGGAGGGAGTAATAATTTTAATTTTTATGAAAAATTATTGTTTATTATTTTAAAAGCATTGTACTCAAAATATGGTGTATATATATATTTAAATAAATAACCAAGAAATAATAAACTATTAAAATCCAAAAATAACCCTTGTTCTTACATAACTGTCAGTTTCCATTCGTCTTCTTCTACAAAATTTGACTTAGTGCAGACTTTCAACAAATTTCTCATTCTCCCTCGCTCCCTCGCTGATTAGGATTTACGAATTCTTTCTAATCTTTCCAAATTCGTTGTAAGTCTCCGCTTGATCTGCTTTGCGATTGTTTTGCTGCATCTGATGAATTGTTGCGTTTCTCTTTGTGTTTGCGTTGATTTTTTTATTAGTTTAGAGAAATACGATTGGGTTTTTGGGAAGAAGTTTCATGATTTTCTATTTTTGCTATTATATCGTTATGTAGTTCTATTGCATTCGGGCCATTTTTTGAGGTTTAGAGGGAAAATGGGAACAAAATTAGGAGACTGAGATTGCCCTTGTTCTACGATCATTATCGAATGGATGTGTTCGATTTCACGGCTGGAGATCCAATTATGTGAACTTTGAGAAGGATTCTATATTGGACCGATTTGTTATTAACTAGTGGTGGAATTTGGTGTTTTTTTCTGATCAAATTTGAAGTGATTCGACAGTTTTAGAATTGTGTTGACTGAATTAGAAAAGACAATCTTATGGCTCGGGACTTGTATCTTGATTTAATTCGAAAATCAAGACATTGCGATATTTACATTAGTTGAAACGATTTTCAAAATCCATATAATATTTGTTTTGTGAACACTTGTGTTTCTTTGAGATTTTGATTTAGGTTTGGGGTTTGGGATTACTAAAATCTTGAGTTGAAATAACTTAAATATGTGTTTGATTTGATAGTTCTTGGGAAAACAAATTTGATGAATAGTTGAGAGATGTTCTGTTTCTCAATTTTAATATTATTATGATGTTGTTGTTAAATAATTACCTTCACCCGAAACCTTATTTAGCATGATTTTAGAGCATGTCCAGTGATCGAATGACAGTCCATTTGTATATTATAAAAGGGAACAAACTCAGCCTACGGCACCTGTAAGTTAGGGGAAATGTTAGGAGGAATTTGTGTATACGACAGACAGAAAGATTCATCTCATTTTAAGCTTTTAGGTGAGGCTATATATTGACATAAATTTTAAGTATTATAGACACTATCTTGCCATGGCATAGACTGCATTAATGGTTTACAAGTCTTAGAAAGTCTACTACTTTAGTGCCGATAAGCAAGCTCCTTATTTGTGCACAAGTCAATTCCTCATGTAAGTTCAAAGAATCCGCCAACTTTAGGAGGCTACTTAGGATTGCCCTAATTAGAATAGCTTGGACCTTTAGTATGCAATATGACCTCCGATCTGCATAGAAATTTATTTCTCGGCAATTTGTGATTTTAGCCTGTTTAAGCATCTAATTATTGTATCCCTTATTTGAAAGTGTTGAAGTTATTATATGACTTAATAAAAAGAATTTATGTAGTACCAAATTTTGATAGAATGGCAAACGAGATCTGTAAAATAGCTTCAAGTGACTTGGAAAATAGCAAAATACTTACTTGAAAATTGGCTAATTTGATTTTACTTTTCTGATTTCAGCTGCACTTGCATTGGCTATCAAATGTTCGATTGTGATTCAAAAACTCAATTTGTCTCTGGACAACGTGAAAAGTTTGTAAGGTATCGTGTTCCCCTGCATATATATGAAAAAAAATGATTTCATTGGTCCTACCTATCATGGTGCTAAAGATCATAAAAATGGCAACCTGATCCGTAGAACTTAATCAAAACAAATCATAAATTATGCAAAATATTATGTATAGAGGGAGAAAAAGGAGTGGTGGCATAAACACATTCCCATCACGGCACTTAATGATAAAGCATCACATATTTTCATGTTATTTCCTATGGTATCTGCAATAATAATGAGTTCCTTTTTCTTCCCTATTAAGATTGGACTCCAGATCGTCATTGTCATCACCATCAGCAGCAGTGGCAGCAAACAAATGTGGTTTCAATATCGATGGTTTAAGGTGTGGTAATCATACCACTGCATCAAAGTCCTTTAAGATAAGAATGACCAAAGGATCTCAAGGATTAAGATCTTTTGGTCGATCTCTAGGATATGGCGTCTCTCGAAAAGTATTTCCTGAAGATCTCAAAGTGTCTGAGAAGAAGATATTTGACCCTCAGGACAAACTTCTGACACTATGGAACAAACTTTTTGTGATGTTGTGTATTTTGGGGGTATCTGTGGATCCTCTGTTCTTCTTCCTTCCAGTTTTTAACAAATCATCGAATTGTCTAGACATGGATAAAAAGTTAGCTGCAACTGCCACAGCACTGCGGACAATGCTTGATGCTTTCTATCTTATTCACATGGCTCTACAATTCCGAACTGCTTATATTGCTCCATCTTCTCGGGTTTTCGGACGTGGTGAACTTGTAATAGATCCTGCAAAGATTGCTAAACGATACTTGAAGCGTTATTTTATCATTGATTTCCTTGCGGTTCTTCCCCTACCTCAGGTTTGAAACAGTATATTTAATTGTGTTTCTTCTTGATATCTGATTTTGCTTTGGGTTTTTAGATTGGTAGATTTCAAAACATTTGAATCTTATGCATCCCATAGGCAGGTTTTAAGAAGCTAGTATTTTCTAGAACAGAATATTTTTCCTCATCCAATATTCTTTGGAAGTCTTCTAATTGTTGAAATTCTTGTTTGTGCCATTTTATTGAATTTTGTCCTGCTTTTGATTTTTGCAATTCTACTCTAGCTGGAATAAAGTATCTATGTTTTATGTGGATATGCTGATTTGGGTTTGAGAAATATATTTATGAAATGAATGTATTATTATTATTATTTTCTAACATAATATTATATAGTCATTGTATAATGTAATTGGATTTGAGTATTAGTTTAGCTTTAGGGTATAATGTAGGTAATTGTAAACAGGGAGATTTAAATTAACCGAAGGGAAACCATGAAATAGTTATTGGGATTTTATAAGAGAGAACAAATATTTGGATGAAGTTATGTTTTGTTGGTTGCGAATTAGTGTGCTCCGAGGTATTCAAAAATTGAAAGCAAAACAAACTGATGCAAATCAAATTCATGACTTCACTTGGCCAGATACTTGTCCCTGCATTACATCACGATGCTTTTTCTTACACGTTTAATATGAATGTTGATTTGGAGGTTTCTTCCCATCTTTTTGAATGTCTGCAGATCGTTGTCTGGAGGTTTTTACTCACTGCAGATGGATCCGATGTATTGGCTACTAAGAAAGCGCTTTTTTTCATCATTTTGCTTCAATATATTCCCAGATTTGTCCGAATATATTCTCTAACTTCAGAGTTGAAAAGAACTTCTGGTGTCTTTGCTGAAACTGCTTGGGCCGGCGCCGTGACCTATCTGCTGCTCTACATGCTCGCTAGTCATGTAAGTTTCCAGTTAATGAATCTACACTAACAATTCATGTTACTGTTGGGTTTTAAAATTCGAAAGGGATAATTCTCACTAATCCATTTCAATAAAAGCTCTTGAGGTGCATATGACAATGTTTTGAGTGCCTTAGAACATACATCTTCTCTTTAGTTGGGAAGACTCAAAATGACTTTAGTTTGAAATGTCATTGCTTTCTCACTCTACTACTCTTTTTGTCCACAAATTTTATGTATATTTTTCTTTTTTTTGTATGTCCATAAAAAATATGCATTCTCCGTTTATAGCAAAAAAAAAAAAAAAAAAAAAAGAAAGAAAAACTCAAATTTACCCTTCAATTTTATGTTTATTTACAAATATGCCACAATCAGACTATTTATACACATACTTGATCCAAAAAAAATTTCACCCCATTAACTCACTTTTCCAGTTTTCACAATATTTGTATTTTATGTCATAATCAACCAATCAATGTAATATTATATCTATTAAAACCGTGTACAGCTCCTATGATCATAAAAGTAGAGAGAGGGAGTTTCGAGTTAGAATTTTAACATTGTAATAGTTAAATTATTGTGCATGGTATTACTGATCCAGAAAGCATTCGTCTCAAGCTTTGCCATTATCGTGGATTCATGGCCTAACTAGAATGAATAGCATTCGTTTCCTTGTGCATTGTTTTTTCAATCTTATAGCTAATGATGTGTGTCTCCGAAGTCTTGGTACATAAAACAATTTGACAGCAGATATTTTTGTATTTGAAAATGGTCTTTCTTTCTTTATCAAAAATCCTTGTTGACATGAGTTTCCATTGTGGTTTTTTGAATCCTTGTACATATTTTCTTCATGTGTATTGAATCGACAGATACAGTTTCTGCATAATGTGCTTTTATTACAACGAGAATATCTCTTTTGTTCTATACAGATTGTTGGGGCTGTCTGGTACTTGCTATCCGTTGAGCGCAACGATACATGCTGGCAGAGAGCTTGTAAGAACAATCAAACATGTAGGATCGGTTTCTTATACTGTGGGAATGAAAATATGGAAGGCTACAAGATCTGGAGCAATATTAGTACCGAAGTCCTGAACTCAAATTGCCCTGTGGATGATGACAAAAATCCCCCGTTTGATTTTGGAATTTTTGGGAATGCTTTGTCATCTGGTATTGTTTTCTCCAAAAAATTTGTGTCCAAATATTGTTATTGTTTGTGGTGGGGGCTGCAGAATTTGAGGTAAACGAACTTCTCGGTTTCAACTGATCCATGTGTCCTTAAATTCCCAGTTATTTAAATTCCGGACATTTTAGCATTGCCTTGTATAATTTTAGTATTTCATTTCTGAAAGAGTGTGGTTAAAGTAATCGACCAAATTTCCATTGATTTTGAGATAAGATATTCCCTTTCAAAATTATGTCTGAATCAATATATTTATTAGAGAATACACTCGTGTTTGATTGAATTGCTAGTTTTGAAATGTTTGACTCTCCTTGTTTTGAGTGATGAATGTCGATGGTTTTGATAGACTTTGTGTCGATATTATTTGAAGATTGACGGTAGTAGTACTTAATCGGGTTTGCATAAAGTATTTTGTCGTACTCTCTGCAATTACGCCGTTCTTATATTTCTGCAGTACACTTGGGCAAGGACTTCAGACGAGCACATACCCGGGAGAGTCCTTATTCAGCATTGCGCTCGCCATATTCGGTCTAATCCTCTTTGCACTGTTGATTGGAAACATGCAGGTGCTGTACAAACTTAGCTTTCACCATTTTCTTTCGACTCTTCCTTACTGCGTTTTTGTGATCTTAAGTAAAAATAATTTAGGATTTCCGAACTATGCGCTTGAAACTTTTTCGGTGTCTTCTTGTTTCTACAGACGTACCTTCAGTCGCTTACTATTCGTCTCGAAGAGATGAGAGTCAAAAGACGTGACTCGGAACAATGGATGCACCATCGTTTGCTCCCACCCGAACTCCGGGAACGAGTCAGGCGCTACGATCAGTACAAGTGGCTGGAAACCCGTGGAGTCGACGAAGAAAGTTTGGTCCGAAGTCTGCCGAAGGATCTCAGACGAGACATAAAACGCCATCTCTGTCTCGCCTTGGTTAAGCGGGTATTACTAAATACTCCCTCCGTTTTCTATTTCCGTTTATTCCATGTAATGTCATTTCATTTTTTTGAAAATAAAATACTCCCTCCGTCATCTGATTGTGTGTTCATGTGACTGGGCACGGATTTTAAAAAAATAGATAAAAATAGAAATTTTTACTTTTTTGGTAAAAAAAAAAATATAAAATGTGGTATCTTTTTACTAAAGAGAAACCCGAATAAATTTGAATGACAATCAGAAAAGGAAAATAAAAATAGATTTGGACAACGGAGAGAGTATATTTTATAATTTTTTAAATTTAATTATATTATTTAGTTATCTTAATCTATAATTATTATACTGCTTAATTATTTACTAATTATATTTTACTTAAATTATAGTATCTAAAGTAATAGACCTGAGGGTGTAGTTATTTATAGTCTTGGCACCAGTGTTACATGCTTGAATCCATACTGACTTGTTAGAAAAATCGGGTATCGTTGATTTGTGATCTGCATGGCTTTCTTTTCAGGTCCCGCTGTTCGAGAACATGGACGAGAGGCTGCTAGACGCCATATGCGAGAGGCTCCGACCATGCTTGTTCACGGAGAACACGTACATTGTCCGGGAGGGGGATCCCGTTGACGAGATGGTGTTCCTGATCCGCGGCCGTCTCGAGAGCGTGACGACCGATGGTGGAAGGAGCGGGTTCTTCAACCGGATACTACTAAAAGAAGGCGAGTTCTGCGGCGAGGAGCTTCTGACGTGGGCGCTCGACCCGAAACCGAGCTCGAACCTTCCGTCGTCGACGCGCACGGTGAAGGCGCTGACAGAAGTGGAGATGTTTGCGCTGACGGCCGACGAGCTGAAATATGTCGCCAGTCAGTTCCGGCGGCTGCACAGCAGGCAGGTGCAGCACACTTTCCGATTCTACTCGCAGCAGTGGCGGACATGGGCGGCGTGCTTCATCCAAGCTGCGTGGCGACGGTACACGAAGAGGAAGGTCATGGAGGCGAGGAGAAAGGAGGAGGAAGAAGAGTCGGGAGGGTTGGATGATTCGGGCCGCGAAAATGGAGGGGGAGGGGGGGGGTCGTACAGCATCCGGGCGACGTTCTTGGCGTCGAGGTTTGCGGCGAATGCTTTGCGGGGAGTGCATAGGAACCGGAACTTGAAGAGCGCGCGGGAGCTGGTGAAGCTGCAGAAGCCTCCGGAACCCGACTTTTCGGCGGAGGCGGAAGAGTAAGTTGAGTGTTGTGCACAGGTTTTGTGTCTAACTACTGCTACTACTGCTTTTTATGAATGAATGTTTTGTGTTGTTGTTGAGGGACTCTAATGTTGCTGCTGCTGCTGCTGTTGGGGGTTTGATCTTAACTACTTCGATCATAAGATTTGAAGAAATTTGTGAAGATATATATATATATATATTTTATGAAGCTTTCGATGGTTATTTTAGGATTTTTATACAAGAAATCGAGTGAGATTTCGAGAACCTACGACTTTTATTTGAATTTTTTCAAAAGTTGATAATGTTTAATTTGATATCTCATTCTCAAATCGGTTCAAGTTTCCGTCAGATTTTTCTAATTTGTAATTTCATCACTGTGTTTGTTTGAAGTGTTGCCATGAAACAGGTGCGCATTGAGTAACCCGTAGCTTCTAATACCCTGCAAATTAAGAGGCGGGTAACTTCACCTCTTTTTTTTTTTTTTTCTTTTCTTTTTTAAATACAATAAATGTGTTGGATTGTAAAATTATTTTTATACTACGGTCTAACTATTTACTATAATTTTTTAAACTTCCCAAAAAAATATATAATATTTACTTTGAATTGGATTAAGATTAGTAATATTTTATGTTTGAATGTTAATATATAAAAAGATTATTTAAATGAACAAAATAGTTGGTGCCTAACGAAAATAAAATTAGTATGATTAGGTCTAGCATCCAGCCGAACTTAATACACTACAAACTAGACCCGACCGGTAAAATCACACTAGGCGAATCATGTGTCGCAGGTGACCTGAGATGTTCAGTTTGAACCCATAACCTCACGGTCAGACGTCCAACCCCGAGACCATTTCTTATTTCTTATATAATAGTAGTATCGCTGAATTCATTACACACGCCTTTTTTCAGGTTTGAATTTATCCTGCACCACTTACCAAAACACAATCCCTTTCTTAAATCATTATTAACATATTTCACGTTCTCAAATTAATATGAAAAACAATAGAAAGGAACAACACTTGTAACTGACTACTGATCCAACAAGTTAGAAGATGTTCACATACATACATATGTTTCAGTTCACATTACTACAATCTCTCAATAAAATAAGTGTAAAATGTAAATTACAAGTCATAAAGCATGCATACATATTATCTGCCTAATCAATCGATCAATCAATTAGGACAAAGAATTGCTTCCATATCCTCTCCAAAATACTTCCAAAGACACTTTCTTTAAATAACCAAGAAAAATCAAAATAATCAATACCAAAAAACGCTGAGAATACTTCTACCAAGTTCCCAGATCCTACATCCCAATAAAAACAGAACAAAATCACCAGGGAGTTTTAGGCATTACCCGATATCGACGACGACGAATTCCAGCATCTTTATGCGCGATTTCTGCATCCTTCCGAAGCCATAAAACAGTAAAAAGCTCAGTCGATTTTCACAGAAGAGTATATGAGCCTCGTGAACCAGAAGCACGCGAAGAACCCGATGGTCCCTGTCAGCACAAAGAAAGCATACGAACCGATCAGCATGTACCCAAAATACATGATGCCGGAAACTGGTTTGGTGATGTTGAGCTTCGTGAAGAAGTAGAACACGGCATAGAGGAAAAGGTACAGTGCCGACGACCCCGAGGTCAGGTACGACCGCCACCACCACAGGTAGTCCTCGCTGCACAGCTGGAAATAGCACAGCACCACCGTGATCTCAGCGCACGTCACCACCAGGATGATGAACACAAGGAACAGGAACCCGAATAGGTAGTAGAACTGGTGCAGCCAGATCGAAGTCAGGATGAAGAACAGCTCAATGAACACAGCCCCGAACGGGAGTATGCCTCCGATCAATATGGAGAAGATGGGGTGCATGTACCACGCCTGCTCGGGTATTTGTCTCGGGATCTTGTTGGTTTTTACTGGAAACTCCATTGCAGGCTTCTTGAACCCGATGTAGCTGCCCACGAAAACGAGTGGGACAGAAATTCCAAACCACATGAGGACCAAGACGAACATGGTCCCAAACGGCACTGCTCCGGAGGACTTTTCGCCCCAAATCAGCGCATTTAAGACGAAGAAGATGGCAAAGACGATCGCGGGAAACATGAACGCCGTTTGCAGGGTTAGTTTCTTCCAATCCGATCCTTTGAACGTCTTGTACAGACGTGAAGAAGAATAGCCGGCGAAAAGGCCCATCAATACCCAGAGAAGAAGCATAGCCGTCATTAGTCCGCCTCTGTTGGAAGGAGACAAGAATCCGAGTGCAGCAAAGATCATCGTGACGAGCATCATCCCAGAAAACTGAACACCAGTCCCGACATAAACACACAGCAGATCCGAGTTTGCTGGAGGCCTGAAGACATCACCGTGAACTAGTTTCCAACCAGTTTCTTCTTGGGCCTCTTCCTGAGTCTCCAACTGGTTGTATTTAGAGATATCGCGGTAGAGTGTTCGCAGCATGATCATTGCCACCATCCCGGAGAGGAAAAGAACAATCATCAAAGAATTCACGATCGAGAACCAGTGGATTTGTTCATCAGCCATGTAAAGATAAGTATCCCATCTAGAAGCCCACTTGATATTACTCTCCTACGACAAAAATGATGGCATTTAGTTCCAAACTTTCAAGCTGCTGCTGCATCCGATGCAAACAGGAGAGGAGATTAATGTAAAAACCGAAAAATATCGTATTACCTGAAACTCCACATCGTATGTGAAGATAATTTCTGTGTTCTCGTCGACCTCTTGTGGAGATTCAGAGCTCGTTACTGTTTTTTTCGCATGAGGATCACAGGTTGTTAATCTTGTCTTTTCATTCCAATCACCCTCATATTCATGTTTAACACTGAATTCACAACCAAACCTTGAGATCAATAACAGGTTAAAGTAAACACATCAGCATATCGGCATATCAAGCATGGTAACAATATAATTACCTAAATGGTTTTACTTCGAATCCCACAATTCTTGCAGCATCAGTTTCTATATCCTTATGATACTTTACAGTAAATGCCAAATGATTGTGGATTAAATACTTCTCCGTTTGCTGGAAAATTGGGAGGGAGAAAGAACAAGAATCAAAATTCAATATGAAAAAGAAACTTTTTGACAATCAAATCAAATACAGAACTTACTCCATATTGTCCTTTCCAGCCAACAGGGAAACCGTGTTGATAAATTAATGTGTCCATGTTTGGTCCTTTAAAAGGCATGACTAAAGGAAGATTATCCAAAATCCTGCAGATAAACCAAACAAATATGAAGGCAATAGTTCATTATATGATTCGCTATGATGTAATTTTTTTCAACAATCATGCTTACATGTTCACTTGATACTCGTCATCAATCTTTTCCTTGAATTCCTTTACCTCGTTGGCATTGAGCTTAGCATTGCAGACAACATTACACATCTGCGGCTCCCGCATCTTAAACTGCACAGATGCACTCCAAGGAGAGTAATTAGTTTTGAGACAAATGTTCTCGAATTTACATTGGATGCACAAAAACGGACCCAGCTAAAATAACTAATCAAAAGATGAAAATATTAAACAAACTTCAGAGATTGAAAAAGGAATAAACAAGAGAAAGCCACAGTGAAAACAAACCTCATAGGGAGAGTTCTCAATTCGATCACCACGAAGAACCTCCCCCAGATTCTCGGCACTGTCAACGATTGTCTGTGGTGTACAGTAAGCAAGGGAATAGTAGGAATAAGGAAGTTGAGTTTTTACTGAGGACAATTTATTTACTTTCACCCTCAAAGGATCACCCTGCATCAAAAGGATTCCAATAAATGTCTGATGTAATCCAATTAGGTCAAGAAGACAAAACTAGCAGACAATAATGCTCACCCGAGCTATCACTTTAGGCCACATTACTACTGTCGGATCAGTCTAAATAAACTAATATTATCCAACTTCATCGAATGTTCATTTCAACAAATAAAGCCCTTAATTAGATACAAGACTGGATGGGAATTTAAATTAGAAGCTTTTTAAGTATGAACAACATGATATTATGGATTCATTATGCATATTACACTACGTCATTCCATAATTTAACCAATCAATCTTATAAGTATACATAAGTTTACAATATCCGATCCTATACATGCAGAATAGCTGAAAATTTACATTTGGAATCCTAAACCAAGGTTAGGGCTCAGCATCAAACAAAATTTTCCAAATTTTGAGTGAGAATCAACACAATTAAACTCACAGCAACGTAATCATCAACGAGATCTAAAAACTAAAACACCTCAACCGATCAAATCAAATTCCCGAACGCACAATAAATTCAATCAAAACTTCACAAAATCATCATTTCCAAACAGGCATATCCACTGCACGTATAAACAAACACTTCAACCCAATACATTCAGAATCCAAAAACGTCGGAAATCAGCCACGCAAAAAAAAAAAAAAAAAAAAAAAAAAAAACCAAATACCTTGAAAAAATCCTGAGGAGCGACGCCAGGCAGGTAGAAGCACTGAGCGGCGTTGATGAACAGGAACAGCATCAAACACACAGATACACACATCGCGCAAGGATTTCTCCCCACGACCTCCATTTTTTTTCCTTTTTCCGCCAAACTCGAGATCGGCAAATTGACGAAGATCTAGATCCTCAGATCACCACGAAAACTCCCCTCCCCGCCGCGCCCCAAACCATATACCGACGATTGCGTGTGAAGGGATTGAAGGAAGGAAGATGAAAATGGAAGCAAAGGGAAATGGATCCAACCGTAGGGAGAGAGACATACAAACTGGATGAAGAGTTGACAGTTTTGCTGCCAAATGGAAACCATGCGGAGCATTCTTCACCGTCCGATTTGATCCGACGGACGACGCTATCTCCGACTGTCAATCGTGTGAAATTATGACACGTGTCGGAGATCTGTTGGCGTTGGAAAAATGAAAGACGCGACTCTGACGGCTGTATAATCAGTCACTCAGATTTGGTGATTTATCATTATTATGTTCTAATTGCTTATCATTGACGTGACTTTTCTTTAAAATTCGTATTAATTAATTAATTAATATTCCATTTATAATTTTAATTTGGGCTTCAAGGTGGCTCATACCGCGGCCCAATTTAAACTAGCCCGTCACACTACAAAAAGTCGGTTAAACTTATTTTAAAAAATTCAGCGGTTTGTTTTTTTTTTTTTTTTAAATCACGTGTAGCCGAACATCATCGGATGGGTCAGGAGTTTGAACCCATAGTCAGGCTCGGCCATGGGCGAGCCTTTGCCCAGGGTCCATTTCCCCTAAGGGCCCATAAGGGACCCAACAATATATATGTACACTCCTATATATTAATATATATATTATTTTTTTTTTATATAGAATATATAAAATAAAATTTTAAATAAAAACTCTATTTTATAATTATTTTTTAAATAAATGATTTCTACATTATTTTTTAAAAAAATTTAATATTTATATGTTTTAGTGTGTTTATTTAATTGTATGATTTTATATATTTTTGTAAATTATGTAAAATTATGAAAATATGATACAATAATATTTTGTGTGTTCTTTTTATTTTTATTTTTATGTCTATATGTTTAAATTTGTATATTTTATTATATTTTTTATTAGTATTTTTAAAATTTTACATATTATATAAACACTGTATTTGTTTCTTTAATTTAAACTTTCTAATTTTTATTATTAGGACTATGCATTTTTTGAAAAATTATATTTTCAATATCAAATTTAAACCAAATTTTTCCCTAAACCAATCAAAAGAAACAAACTCTTAATAAACTTTTTTGTTTGAAAATTCTCTTTTAAAAACTTTTGCTTATTTATAAAAATATTCTTGAAAAAATATTAAATCAAATATATATATTTTTTTATATTATACTACTAAACATATCACATTAATTTTATATTTATATTTTAATCTTTTAATAAATAAAAAATATTTTATTAATACATTTACATTAAAAAATATATAAAATTATTATATTATTATTATAATAATATAAAAAATTTAAGGGTCCAATATTCTAATTTTGTCCCGGGCCTAATAAAGGTCAAGAACGGATTTTCTCATAAGCTCATGGTCACAAATCAACTCCTACACCACCATATCGTTCATTACCATATCGTTCCTTACGACAGTTTATTTTTATTTTCGGATTGTGTGTATATAGGAGGATTGAAACAGACAATTTAGGATTAGGAAATAAATCATTTTATATTTTCTAGTTTTATTTTTCTTATTTTGGATAAATAGAGAAAAATAAAATTGAGAGATCAGCTATGATTATATATTTATTTATTTTATTTTCTGTGTGATTTTACAATTGTATTTATTTTTTTTTTACTATTATTTAATTTTTATATTATTCAAATAACATATTTAAATTATTATTAAAATACTTATATTTTTTAATGATTGATGTATTTTTTTTCAACTGTGTATTCTGTCGTTTTATTTTATTTTTTTAACATTTTTAAAATTCTCTATTTTACCGAACAAAAGAATCAATTATCATTCTGTATTATGTTCAGTTGCAATTTCATTCTTCTATATGTTTTGGTTACTGTTCACGTCTCGGATTGAGATATTAATATAATAAAATATTTATCAAATATTTAAAATTCAATTTGCCACTCAAAATCTTAAATTCAATCACCATATCAATTTTTTTAATAAGATTCAAGGACACTCGATAACCCAAACAAATTCGAAAAATCTGACACTAAATATATCCAGAAACCTAAGTTCTTACATTTATCTAAAAAAGTCTAATAAAAATTATTAGAAATAAAAGAATATTAAAGATATAACTAATAAATAGATATAAACATCAACATTTCAATATCAAACTAACACATAAACGATAACAACATAAATATAAGGGTCATGGGTTCGAACATCCGACTCCACCTACCACACATGGTTTGTTTAGTGTGACTCTTCTTGTCGGATCTAATTACATAATATTAAATTCGACCAAAAATTTACGCAAAGCATTCAAAGTGACAGCTGATTCTCACGTATCAATTTTATTTTTTTTTAAAAAAAAACATAAATAGTATGGACACGGTATTTTAGGTAGTGTAAATTATAAAAAAATTATTTTATTATTTTTTATATGAATAGTGTTGTTATTTTAAGGGGGTGTTTGGCAAATAGCTTTTTGAAGAGCTTTTAGCTTATTAAACAGCTTTTAGCTGTTTGACCAGTCAAAAAACTAATTTAGGTGTTTGGTAAATTAGCTTTTTAGAATAGCTTTATGGACCCAAAAAGCTAATTTTTGAAAAGCTAACTTACCCAGCGTTTTGAAATAGCTTTTTCTGTAAAAAAAATTTTTATTCCTTATATGCCCTTAAAAATTTATTATACATTTTACACAAACAAATATATTTTCATTATTTATTAATTATATTAAAATATTTTATTATATTATAATTTTACTTTTATAAATTTAAAATAATTAATTTTTATATAAAAATTATTTTAATTGTAAAATATATAAATTTATCAAAATCAACATAAATAAAAAAATATAAATATTAATAATTTATTTTTTTTATTAAAATTACATTATATAAATTTTATACTAAAAATAAATTAAATAAATTAAATTTATTGAAAATTATAAATATAATGAACTAATCGATAACTAACCTAATAAATATATACACGAAAAATTTATTATTTTATATTTTACATCATTTTTAATAAAAAAAAACTATTTATATATTTTAATAAAAATTTATTATTTTTTAAAGCTAACTGTAATAAAAATAAATAACACTTTTACAATTTTCAATAACTAATAACAAAAAATTTTAAACATTCTGAACTCAAAAAAACATAATTGAATATATTAGAAACAAGAATAAAATAAAAATGTCTTCAATTGTCATTTTACGTATAAACAGCTAATATCAAACAGTTGTTTTACCAAACATTTTAATATAAACTGCTAATCGAATCAGCTAGTCAAACCAGCTAATTGAATTAGCTAACAGCTATCAACTAATTGAATCAACTAACAGCTAACAGCTATCAGCTAATTACCAAACACGCCCTAAATATTTTTTAAATTATATTATATCTCAATAATGCAATATTAATATTATTGTATAGATAATAAAATTTTATATAATATAAATAAATAAATAAATAAAATATTTATTTATTTATAATTAAATTAAAATTAATATAGATAAACAATATATGTTAATTGATAAAAAATATAAATAAAAAATTTTTGAATCGGTCCATTTAAAAGAGTTAGACTATCCCCATCGGACACATCTCTACTTATATACTTTGCCTTCGAAAGATGTTATCCAATTGACATGTGTCCCAATTTAATTGGGGCACATGACACTTATGTATATATATATGTATATATATAATATATGTTTTATTTTTGTAATTCATATTGAATTTATTGCTATATTTACATTTTGTAATATTCTTATAATTCATAATATTTTGTATTCTACAAAATGATATCAATATTGAATATATTTTATCAATTTAAATTTTAAAATATATAAATACAAATATTATATAATTCTATTGAACAAATCAATATTAATAAATTTAATTTAATTTATTAAATAAAATATAATTATATATTTTAAAGTTAAATAATATAAAATTATATTAAACAATATATATATTTAGTTTATAATTAATTATACATCATCCACTCAAAATAGATTTGAGTGAAAACATATGGCAAAAATTTGATTCGACGAATAATTAAGTTATTTGTTCTTATTTTAATTTTAAATATTTTTACTATAATTGCAATATAATGTAATATTTCCTTCAAAAAATATAATTATTATTTTTATATTTTTTTTTACTAACCAATAATAATTATAACAATAAAATTACAAATTTGATATTAAAATTAAAATTTAATTAAATAATAAATAATATAACTTTTACCCATTTCCCATAATTTTTTAATAAATCAAAATATTGACAAATAATAATATAATATTGTTGAGCATAAAAAAAAATAGGTGGAATTTTTTAGAATGAGCCTACCAAATTAAGTTAAGGTTTATTTGAGTTTAATGGACTTTTAAAAATCCGCCGGATGACTAAAACAGCGAAAGATCTTCACTTATGGGACTAGTTTGCGACATGCTCCGGAGGTGACGTGTCCGCCAGGTGTAAGTATAAACGCTGTAAGGAAGAAGCTTCCTTGGGAAAATGCAGGTCAGGAGACAAGGTCGGGTGCAAAGATCGGGTGCGACCAGGTCGGACACAGAGCTCAAGTGTAACAAGGTCTGGTGTAAAGATCAGGTGCAATCAGGTCAGGCACGGAGCTCAGGTGTAACAAAGTCGGGTGCAAAGATCGGGTGCGACCAGGTCGGACACAGAGCTCAAGTGTATCAAGGTCGGGTGTAAAAATCAGGTGCAATCAGATCGGGCACGAAGCTCAGGTGTAACAAGGTTGGGTGCAAAGATCGGGTGTGATCAGGTCGAGCACGGAGCTCAGGTGTAACAAGGTCGGGTGCAAAGGCCGGGCGTAATAAGGTCGGGCATTGAAGTCGAATGTAATCAGGTCGGGCGTGATAAGGTCTGGCACGGAGATGAGGCAGGATAAGGTCGGGCGCTGAGGTCGGACATTATCAGGTCGGGCAAGGAAGCAGTAGATGTGCTGGTCGGGCGAAAGAGCAGTTCTTGGACAATTGAGGGAAGTTTCAACTGATGAGCGAGTTTGAAGGCATGACTTGGTGAGTAGGTTAGCACACGTGTCAACAGAAGAAAACTTTCTGGGCGGTTGATAGCGGTTGCTGTAACCGACCAGACGGCGGTTCAGACCGTTTCTTTAAAGAGTTTTAAATAGGTTTATTCCTGACCTAAGAAACTATCTTCAATCGACATTAAATTCAAGAGAATTGTTTTTGGAATCACCACTTTACTTTCCAGTCTTTAGTTTTATTTTTCTATTTTGTTTATGTATCCTAAGGTGTTTAGAGATTTCTAATCTCATGCACTAATTATATCAAATTCGAAGATAATTTTCTATTTTTGAATTTTATTTTTTTATTGTTGAAAAAATATATCAACAAATATAATATAATAATTAAATAAATAATTAATACTAAAAATTAAAACTATAATTAAAAAATAATATATATATATATAATATGAAAATAAAAATTTATTAAAAAATTAAGATGAATATTTTTTTGCGAATATAAAATAGAAAGAAAAAATGATGTGAATAATAAAAAGTAGTGAAAATAACCAAAAGAAAGATATCTCTACGGCGGATGATCTTATACACAGGGGTGGGGTCCATTTAAAAGAGTGGGTGCGAATAAAGTAATAAATAATTTTATTGGTTTATAATTTTATTATGAGTGTGTTTACTTTAGGGTGTGGTCGCTGGGGTAATTGAATTTTAAATATATTGGTGATTTCATTTTTTTTAAAAAAATATCAAATTAAATATTTATTTTTTATTTTTTTATATTATATTAAAAATTAATTTTATATTTAAAATACCACATCAATATCTATTTATATCACATCATACAATTATTCAAATTGAAAATTTTTACTATTCAAATTCCAACTCAAAATCCAAACTCCCGAACAAACACACCCTTATAAAACTTTGATTTTGGTTTTACTATTTCAATAATTTTTTTCTTAAAAATATCAAATCAAACATTTATTCTTTTATTTATTATATTTAATTTAATTTAATTTAATTTCAAAATATTACATTAATACATATTTATATCATTATTTAAAATCAAAATTTAAAATTAAAATTTTACGAATAATCAGATCCTATATTTATTTAAGTCATAATAATTAAATTTGTTATTGCTTTTACTTATTATTGCATTATATTTTAATTAACTATTTAGGGTGTGTTTGTTTGGGGGTTTGGATTTTGAGTTGGGATTTGAATAGTAAAAATTTTGAATTTGAATAGTTGTATGATGTGATATAAATAAGGTTTGATGTGATGTTTTGAATGTAAAATTGATTTTTAGTATAATATAAAAAATAAAAAATAGGTATTTGATTTGATGTTTTTGGGGGGAAAAAATTGGATGAATAGTGGAAATCCACCAAAATCCTTCAAACAAACACACCCTTAATAAATTTATTGGTGGACGACTTTTTATATAGAGGCGAGCAGCTGAGTTCCTCCTTTCCATTCTATCCCCTTCTCCTGCTAGAGAGAGGAAGGACATGAACTCACTCATCCTCACCCTCTCTCTATCAAAAAAATCTTTCTATATGATTGTGTAATCTGTTAATTCCTTGTTATATTCGCATACTATATAAGAAGAAGGAATCTGAATTGATATATATATATATAGAGTAGTGTATCTATAGATTGAGCTTGAGACCAGGCGGTGGCGCTCGCGGCAGAAGCAGAGTATTTGAATCCGCGGCGGCGAATTTTGATCTCCCGCCTGCTGCGTCCCCATGGTGGCAACGCTGCGCCTTCTTTCAAGGTGCGTTGATGTTCACTTTGTATTTGTTAGATCTAGGGTTTCTGGATTTGTTGGGAATGCTTTTATAAGAATGGAAGTTTGATTATTTTACATTGGATATGTTTAAAACAGTGTTTCTAATTATTTGTTTCGTACGATTTGTCTTTTTCATGATGTGAATATGAAAAATATCTGTTAAATATCTGAGTTTGATGTTTTTAAGAAGAACTGATGAAGTCACGAGCTGGATGCTTCTCTTTTTTTGGTCTTGTTGCATACAAATCTAAGTTCCACGTTGGTATCAGAGCGTCAGAACTTTACAAAATAATCTATACAAAATAAATAATTTACAAAAATGATCAATTGGGTGTGTTTGTTTGGGGGTTTGGATTTTGAGTTGGGATTTGAATAGTAAAAATTTTGAATTTGAATAGTTGTATGATGTGATATAAATAGGGTTTGATGTAATGTTTTGAATGTAAAATTGATTTTTAGTATAATATAAAAAATGAAAAATAGGTGTTTGATTTGATGTTTTTGGGGGGAAAAAATTGGATGAATAGTGAAAATCCACCAAAATCCTTCAAACAAACACACCCTTAATAGATATACAAATATTAATTAAAATATTAATTAAATAGATAATCTACAAAGTAAATAGAGAATTAGAACAGGAAGAAATAATACAAGATAATATAGAACAAATAGCAGATCTAGAACAATTTGATACAGAAAATTGGTTTATAGAATGAATAAATTCCCAAAAATAGAATTTGCAGAAATATTAACTGAAAACATAAGATTTCCAATTAACTCAGTAGAAAAAATATCAGCAGACCAAATATGGTTAAAACCCTTAAGTGCTTGGGGAAGAAATTACGGAGCTTTAAATCAACAAATAAATTGGACGAATGCCTTTTTATGGCAACAACTATCTAGAAAAGACTTAAAAGTAGAAAACGAAATAGCTAACCTTACCTTAGATAATAGTGGAACTTTAGGATCCAGATTACCATCTAGATACAAAGAAATTACAGATTACTTAGCTAAATTAACAAATATAGATCAACAAATCTTAGACGAAATTAAGAAAAAAGCAACTGAAATAAATAATAAAGATAAAATAACTCACATAGAAGAACAAACAGCAGGTTTACAAAATAAAATAAAAGATATAGAAGAGAGACAAAAACAATTAGATAAAAAGATAGATCAACTTTTACTAGCTAATGGAATACCTAGTAAACCTACAACACAAAAAGAACCAGGAAGAATACAAGGATGAAAAATACAATAGAATTAATACAAGATTTAGAAAAACAAATAGCTTCAGCTACACAACAAATATTATACGAAATAATTAAAAATAGAGTACGAATAGAAGTAATAGAAGAAAAACTAAGAATAATAGAAGAAAAGCTTACATTAAGACAACCAAGAAAAGAAAGAGTAAAAGAAGTCCAAAAACAATTAAAATTAGAATACCATCCAGGAAATTACGAAAAAGGAAGTCCAGACGAATTTTTCTTTAAAACATTTATACAAGAAAAAGATAGGAAATTAAGAGAAGAAAAATTAAAAGAAAAAGGTAAAGAAATAGCAAGTACATCAGAATCTAACAATGAATGAAGAATTAGAAAGATTAGTAGAAGAATTAGGACAATTAAATATAATAAATAAAAAAGACGAAGTAGAAGTCTTTATGGATAACACATGAACAACAGGAAAACCTATTAAAACAGAAGATACAGACAGTAATCTAAGACCAGCAAAAAGAAAACCTTATAATTATGTAACTAATAGAAATCATAAAGGATTAGACCAACGAGAATCACCTTATACACCAGTACCTTATAGAGAACCTTTACCCTATGTAGGAGAAGGAAACTTTTTAAACATAGACTGTGTTACAGACGTAGAAAAAACCCTAATAGATTGGGAGGACATAACAACACTATTTTTAGTATATAGGAAAGAAAATGAGTTAACACCTAAAGAAAAATTTGAAATAGTTACTACAATGTTCAAAGGAAACGTAGCTAATTGGTATGAAGGAATATCTAAAGAAACAAAGACTTTAATACAAACTAATACAGAAGCAGAATTTGCCATATTAGATAGGGCAGGAATGAGATAGTTAGTATAATAGCTAACGAATTTACAGGAAACTTATACTCAGTAAATAGAAGTAAAGCTACTCAATTAGAAAAGGAAAGAGCAAGAATAGGATTAGAGAAAATAGGAATATGTAATATGTGCTATTTACCAGAATATACATGTAATTACCAAGAATTATACTATAGACAATATTACAGCGTAGAGAATCAAGAAGAACTAGCTAACAAATATATAATTAAATTACCAGAACCTTGGGATACTTATTTTATGGATAAATGGCGAACCACAGGAGTACAAAATTACCAAAATAATTTAGGAGGAAGAATCGATCAACCTTAGATCATTTCCTTGTTTAAGAATACTATGAGTGAGTGAGGAATCTTTTGGATTCATAGCTAGAACCTCTGTATTTCTATCCTTATATGTGAATACAATTACTCTTACATATTATCTTAGCCTTGAGCAAAAACCACAAACCAAAGAGGAATACACCAAAAAATGACTACCTTTGTTGGTTGTGACCCAAACTTCATATTTACCTATCTTTACTTTGGATACATCCGAGAAATTTACCTCAGCGTTACAAAATTTGAACTTACCTTTTGGCCAGAACTACAAAAATTACTTGCCCCATACATAAGTAAACTACAGGTTTGGACTATTGGACCAGACTTTGGAAATCCACCTTTCCATTTATTTTGTGCTACTACAGACAAAGCCCATACAGCACCACCAGAACAGCCCAATACTCATCATTTAAATAACATTGTAAAGTTTGTATTTCATATGTTTGTAAAAATTGTTTGTGTATTTCACCACGATTTCGCAGCACTCTGTAAGGTTTCCATATTCTAGGTATTCTTAGATAATGATTGCATTTTGTTTTTAAAATTACTTGATATATTGTAAAAGTTGCTAGTTGAAATAAGTTAATAAAATCCATTCCTAAAAATATGTCTATATGTTTAATTTCGTTTGGAAAAGGGTATATTTCAGAAATTTGTATAAGTTTTATTTGCCAAAATCCATTCTTACAATCAAATTTACTATAATATTTTTGTCCTCTAACTAAGTTGATAAGTATTTCTTGGAACAAAAGAAAAGAACCTATAAAAATGAGTAGGATAGGAGGAAGTCAAATAACACACGAGCACAAAGAAAACTTTGAAATCCACATATAAGATATAAAGTTTGGAATTGGCAAAGGTTTGCTCAAGGCTAAGAAAATATGTAAGAGTAATTGTATTCACATATAAGGATAGAAATACAGAGGTTCTAGCTATGAACCCAAAAGATTTCTCACTCACTCATAGTATTCTTAAACAAGGAAATGATCTAAGGTTGATCGATTCTATTGTCATGTAAAGAGATTGTAATTGGTAGATTAATTCCTTTTCTAAATAACGATTTTATCATAATTTGTACTGCTCCTAAATGCACATATTGTACTTTTTCTCTTTTCTTTGGGTCTATTTTTGCTAGAGTTTTTCTTATTCCTAATTTTGTAAGTAATCTTAAGTTTATTGTACTTTTTATACTTTTTACTGGTATACTTCTTTCTACTTCTTGGTATTCATATGTTATTCCTTTGTCTCTTTTCCAAAATGAACTTAACGTGTTTAGAACTTTCTGATTGTTATTACTTATTTTGTCTGATTGTTCTTTTGTTATATTTACTTTTAAAGCATATCCTTCTGATCCCTCGTAACTTTCTATTATTTCGTCTTCGTAAATATCACTATTTATTTCTTCTATTTCACTCATTATCACTATCTTCTAAATCGCTTTCTATTTCAGATTCTGTTTCTATTGTATAAACTTCTAGTTCTGTAATAGATTCTGTATCACTGTATTCTTCTAATTCGCTTTCTAATTCCTTTATATATTCTTCTTCTAGTTCTATGAATTCTATATTTTTGTAATTTTGTTTTTTAGTCTTTTTACATTCTGGGCTTTTATGTCCTTCTTCGCCACATGTCCAACATCTACATGTTGTGGGTTTTCTATTGCTTGTATTAGGTTTGTATGTTGTTTGTCTAAAGGGCTTTCTTTTGTAATATTTTCTATTGGGTCTTCTATTTTTTTTAAAACTTTGGGTATTTTCTAAAAACTTTGTTTTTGTATTTCTTATCATATTTTCTTCTTTTCTTATAAGGTTGTGAGCAACCCCATTGAGTGTAATCTTTTATTTGTTTAGTACAGCAAAGTCCTGTCTTTTTATTATATTTTCTAGCTGAATTTTGTATTTTCTGTTGACTACAAAGTAAGGTTAATTCATCTTTTACCATTTGTATTCTTCCTCCTAAATTATTTTGGTAATTTTGTACTCCTATGGTTCGCCATTTATCCATAAAATAAATATCCCAAGGTTCTGGTAATTTCATTATATATTTATTAGCTAGTTCTTCTTGATTCTCTATGCTGTAATATTGTCTATAGTATAATTCTTGGTAATTACATGTATATTCTGGTAAATAGCACATATTACATTTTCCTATTTTCTCTAATCCTATTCTTGCTCTTTCCTTTTCTAATTGAGTAGCTTTACTTCTATTTACTGAGTATAAGTTTCCTGTAAATTCGTTAGCTATTATACTAACTAAGTATCTCATTCCTGCCCTATCTGATATGGCAAATTCTGCTTCTGTATTAGCTTGTATTAAAGTCTTTGTTTCTTTAGATATTCCTTCGTACCAATTAGCTACGTTTCCTTTGAACATTGTAGTAACTATTTCAAATTTTTCTTTAGGTGTTAACTCATTTTCTTTCCTATATACTAAAAATAGTGTTGTTATGTCCTCCCAATCTATTAGGGTTTTTTCTACGTCTGTAACACAGTCTATGTTTAAAAATTTTCCTTCTCCTACATAGGGTAAAGGTTCTCTGTAAGGTACTGGTGTATAAGGTGATTCTCGTTGGTCTAATCCTTTTATGATTTCTATTTGTTACATAATTATAAGGTTTTCTTTTTGCTGGTCTTAGATTACTGTCAGTATCTTCTGTTTTAATAGGTTTTCCTGTTGTTCCTGTGTTATCCATAAAGACTTCTACTTCGTCTTTTTTATCTATTATATTTAATTGTCCTAATTCTTCTACTAATCTTTCTAATTCTTCATTCATCGTTAGATTCTGATGTACTTGCTATTTCTTTACCTTTTTCTTTTAATTTTTCTTCTCTTAATTTCCTATCTTTTTCTTGTATAAATGTTTTAAAGAAAAATTCGTCTGGACTTCCTTTTTCGTAATTTCCTGGATGGTATTCTAATTTTAACTGTTTTTGGACTTCTTTTACTCTTTCTTTTCTTGGTTGTCTTAATGTAAACTTTTCTTCTATTATTCTTAGTTTTTCTTCTATTACTTCTATTCGTACTCTATTTTTAATTATTTCGTCTAATATTTGTTGTGTAGCTGAAGCTATTTGTTTTTCTAAATCTTGTATTAATTCTACTGTATTTTTCATCCTTGTATTCTTCTTGGTTCTTCTTGTGTTGTAGGTTTACTAGGTATTCCATTAGCTAGTAAAAGTTGATCTATCTTTTTATCTAATTGTTTTTGTCTCTCTTCTAATTTTATTTGTAAACCTACTGTTTGTTCTTCTATGTGAGTTATTTTATCTTTATTATTTATTTCAGTTGTTTTTTTCTTAATTTCGTCTAAAATTTGTTGATCTATATTTGTTAATTTAGCAAAGTAATCTGTTATTTCTTTGTATCTAGATGGTAATCTGGATCCTAAAGTTCCACTATTATCTAAGGTAAGGTTAGCTATTTCGTTTTCTACTTTTAAGTCTTTTCCAGATAGTTGTTGCCATAAAAAGGCATTCGTCCAATTTATTTGTTGATTTAAAGCTCCGTAATTTCCTCCCCAAGCACTTAAGGGTTTTAACCATATTTGGTCTGCTAATATTTTTTCTACTGAGTTAATTGGAAATCTTATGTTTTCTGTTAATATTTCTGCAAATTCTATTTTTGGGAATTTATTCATTCTGTAAACCAATTTTCTGTATCAAATTGTTCTAGATCTGCTATTTGTTCTATATTATCTTGTATTATTTCTTCCTGTTCTAATTCTCTATTTACTTTGTAGATTATCCATTTAATTAATGTTTTAATTAATATTTGTATATCTATTAAATTTATCATTTTTGTAAATTACTTATTTTGTATAGATTATTTTGTAAAGTTCTGACGCTCTGATACCAATTTGCGGTGTCTACTTTTAACTGCGGAATTAATCAAAGTAGAGAAGATCTTTTACTTTAAAAATAATCTAAATCGTCTAAACTAAAATTGGGTTCTAAAGGTGAATTGAAATTTTGTTCTTCTAAAATAGTTATTCGTTCTTTGAGTAATTCGTTTTCAGATTCTAAGGCTTTTAATCTTTGTACTAATGGTTCTGTTTCTTTCTTTTTGTCGTTTTTCTTTTTGATAGCTTTGTTAATACAATCTAATAATCCTTGTATGTTTTCTAATACTTTTGATTTATAATGACTTTTATTAAATTTATTCTTAAAATTATCTCTAAATTCTACTAGATATTTATGGATTTCTTCAATATTTCTAAAATCTTCACTATTAGGATTATTTATCTTAGTTCTATAGGGACCTCTAGTATAAGTTTTAGAAGTTGACATATAATTTTATAATTATCGAAGAAGGTGATAATAATGATGAAAATATTAGAGATTTAAAGAGATTATCAGTTTATGAGATTTGGGTTTTTTAGCATCGAACGTATAAATCTTTTCCTAAATGCGCCCAGCACGCTTCCATAAAATCAAAACTTTGATTAAACTTGTTACCTTTTCCGTGCTTTAATCCTGGTCACCTTCAGCCAATTGCTTACGAACTCTTCCTAGCGGCCACCTGCCTAACGGATCTGTTCCAAAGAGCAACTCTAGGCTATCACTGTGTGGATATAAAGTTTGGAATTGGCAAAGGTTTGCTCAAGGCTAAGATAATATGTAAGAGTAATTGTATTCACATATAAGGATAGAAATACAGAGGTTCTAGCTATGAACCCAAAAGATTTCTCACTCACTCACTCATAGTATTCTTAAACAAGGAAATGATCTAAGGTTGATCAATTCTGCCTTGCTATTACAATATGCTTCTCTATTTATAGACTAAAAGATACTTTGGCGTCTGAACCGCCAATTGAATATATGGCTTAGACTGAGTCTTCTGTCTTTGTCTGTTGTTGCGTCATGGCTTACGTCTTGTCTGTCGTCACTGCTTACATCATTCTGGCTTGTATTCCTTGCTGAATGATTTTTTGTTTCTGTTTTTCTTCTGCTGATTTCCAGAGTTCAATTGTCCTTGAATCATTTGGGAAATTTTTATTGTTCATTCGGACTATCATTTCACCAATCTTTATGGATTTGAATTTCGTATCTGTAGCCTTTTGACATAGCATGTAATTAGGTCCATCACTGAGTACTCCGTATCCTTGGTTCTGCATTCTTTTTAATTGTTCATGTACAGCTCTTAGTCCAATTGCTCTTCTGAAGTAAACATACTGGTCATTTGGATTGTCATATTTGGGCTGAGTATTGGGCTGTTCTGGTGGTGCTGTATGGGCTTTGTCTGTAGTAGCACAAAATAAATGGAAAGGTGGATTTCCAAAGTCTGGTCCAATAGTCCAAACCTGTAGTTTACTTATGTATGGGGCAAGTAATTTTTGTAGTTCTGGCCAAAAGGTAAGTTCAAATTTTGTAACGCTGAGGTAAATTTCTCGGATGTATCCAAAGTAAAGATAGGTAGATATGAAGTTTGGGTCACAACCAACAAAGGTAGTCATTTTTGGGTGTATTCCTCTTTGGTTTGTGGTTTTGAAAGTAGGGTTTTGTGGTAGTTGTTCCATGAAGGCTTTGGCTTTGAAGTAACTTTCTTTGAGTAGGATTTTTTCTGGTTTTTCTGGTAGTTCTGGCTCGAACATTTCAGAGGTAGATATTTTTTTAGTATGAGTAGGTTGGTTAGATCCTGGTCTCAGATCTATTTTGGGTCCTTGTGTATCTTGCGTATCTTTTGTATTTTCTTGAGGGGTTTGATCCTCCTCAAATCTGACTTTCTTGGGGGTTTTATCCTCCACTTTTGGGGTTTTATCCTCCAAAGATTGCGTAGATTGCGTATTTTTCGTAAGAGAGGTTTCAACCTCCTCGGATTCTTCGCGTTCACTCACATCAGAGAGATCCACGATTTCTGTATTATTTATTATAAGTGTGTGCAATTTGACGAACAAGTCGTCTGTGTGTGACAACTTCTCTTCAGCCAAAAAGAGTTGCTGTTTTATGTGTGAGATATCTGATCGTAATTGCGTACTTTGTATGCGTAATTCAGTTAACTTCTCAATGATAACATCAATGAGAGTCTGATCTGCTGGGATATCCATCAGGATTCCTGCTCAAGAAATCTGCTAAGAAATTGTCAGTTCCTTTAATATGTTCAATAGTAAAATTGTAACAAGACAATAAACACTGCCATCTATGTATTCGTCTATATTGTGGACCGCTTCCTTGATTATTCTGTAATAAAGCTTTTACCTGCGTATTGTCGGTTAGTATTTTGAAAGGTACATCAATTAACCATATAGTAAATTTTGTAATTCCTCTAATGACTGCTAAGGTTTCTTTTTCATTAGTAGTGTAATTGATTTCTGCTTGTTTAAATGTTCCTGAAGTGTATCTACATATTTCTCCTAAATCTGTTTTTAATATTGCTGCCCAACAGTAATCACTTGCATCTGTATTTAAAATAAGTTTATCTTTTGTCTTATCAGGTATTCTTAGCTTAGGTAAATTTTTCGCTTCTTCTTTTAATTGTCTGACTATGTTTGTATGTTCTTCTTTCCATCCTGATTTATTTGATTTTCTAATAAGTAATCTTAAAGGTCTAACCTTTTCTGCTAAGTTTTCTATAAATCCTTCACTAAAATTAAGTATTCCTAAAAACTGTTGTATTTGTTTTTTATCTTGTAATTGATCTGAAAAGTTGGTTAACTTATGTCCTATATGTTCCTGTTGTTCTATACCATGTTCGTGTAGTATTAGTCCTAAGAATTCTATCTTTTCCTTTTGTATTTCGGCTTTCTTTTCACTAAGTATTATTCCATGATCCTTGCATTTTTTGCTAAAATCCTTTAAAACTTGGTAGTGTTCTTCTAAGGTTTTTGTAGCAATAAGAATATCATCTATATAAACTATTATGTTTTTATCATTTTTGAAAATGTTATCCATTTTTCTTTGAAACATCTGTGGTCCATTCTTAATCCCAAAAGGCATAACTATCCATTCGTAATGACCACTAGGTGCACTAAACGCTGTGTAAGGTATACTTTCTGGTTTAAGTTTTATTTGCCAAAATCCATTCTTACAATCAAATTTACTATAATATTTTTGTCCTCTAACTAAGTTGATAAGTATTTCTTTGTTAGGAATAAAGTATCCATCAAATTGCGTAATATGATTAAGTCTTTCGTAATTTATGACCATTCTAGCTTTTCCTCTTTTTTGTTCACTATGGTTTCTAACTAAAAAGGCTGGTGAACTATGTGGGCTTATACTATCACGTATAACTCCTAATTCTTTTAATTCTTTTATTTGTTTACTCATTTCTTCTTTGTCTTCTTGACTATACATCGTAGGTGGAGATCTAATTTTTGTATCCTTAAAGTTTTCTTTTATTACTATGTCAGCATAAATTTTATTTTTATCCCAATGTTGGATTGAATATGAAGAAGACCATAATGAAAATATAGTACAGATTAATGATTTAGAACAATTTGACACAGAATTTTGGTATTCAGAATGAATAATTTTCCGAAAATAGAATTTTCCGAATTAAAGCACCATAATTGCGTCCCCAAGCACTTAAAGGTTTTAACCAAATTTGATCTGATAAAATTTTTTCTACAGAATTTATTGGAAATCTAATGTTTTCTGTAATTAATTCGGAAAATTCTATTTTCGGAAAATTATTCATTCTGAATACCAAAATTCTGTGTCAAATTGTTCTAAATCATTAATCTGTACTATATTTTCATTATGGTCTTCTTCATATTCAATCCTTCTTATTAATTTATTAATAATTATTTTTATTATTTGATATAATAATATTATATTAATCTGTCCAAAGCGGTTCCAGGCTAGCTCACTGTGTGAAGTTACAGACTTGGAAATTGGATAGATTTATAGGCTATTATCAAGAAATATGTATAAACAAGATAATGATTCAAATACAGAGGTTCGGCTAGGAAACTTTAGAGGTTTTAAGCTATCATGCTCTATTACAAAGATAATTATTCTTCCTTGCTCTCGATCTGCCTTCCTCTTTCTGAGAGGGTTTATTTATAGCTGGAGGTCTTTGGCGTCTAAGTCTTGGCGTCTTTCTTTGTGTGGTTTTCTTTTAGTCTTCTGTTGCTTTCATTGCTGCTTGCGTCATGGCTGATGTCATTGCTTACGTCATGGCTTGATGTCATTGCTTACGTCATGGCTTGATGTCATTGCTTACGTCACATCATACGGACTTGCATTCCTTGTTGTGCGATTTTCTGTTTTTGTTTTTCTTCTGCAGAAGTCCATAATTCTTTAGATCTTGGTTCGTTGGGGAAGTCTTTATTGTTCATTCTGACGATCATTATCCCTATTTTCCCAGAACGGAATTTAGTGTCATTTGCTTTTTGGCATATCATGTAGTTGGGTCCGTCGCCTATAACTCCATATCCCTGATTATGCATTCGTTTAAGTTGTTCGTGAACAGCTCGAAGTCCCATTGCTCTTCTGAAATATACGTACTGATCATTAGAGCTATCAAACTTTGGTGGTGTGTTTGCTGGTTCACTAGGAGCGGTTGTAGCTTTGTCAGTGGTAGCACAGAGTAGATGGAAAGGTTGATTCTCGAAGTCAGGACTAATTGTCCAGACCTGTAATTTGGAAATGTATGGGGGTAATAATTTCTGTATTTCTGTCCAAAAACCTAACTCGAATTTAGTTACACTTAGGTAAATTTCCCTAATGTAACCAAAATATAAGTAGGTTGATATAAAGGCTGGTTCACATCCTACGTAGGTGGTCATTTTAGGGATGGATGCCTCGCTGGTTAGTAGTTTTAAATGTAGGTCCAAATGGTAATTGTTCGATGAAAGCTTTTGCTTTGAAATAACTCTCTTTTAATAGTATTTTTTCTGGTTTATCGGGTAATTCTGGCTCAAACATCTCTCCTATCGGGATTTTTTGGGTATTTGTCGGATGGCTTGATCCAGGTCTGAATCCCATATCCGGGACTTGCGTACTTTTCGTATCATTTTGAGGATTTTCCTCTTTTTGTTCTTTATTGGGCTCTTTGGCCTCTTGTTCCGGGGTTTTACCCTCCGAATTCTGCGTCTTTTGCGTAGAGTGTGAGAAAGGGGTCTTAACCTCCTCTTCGTTCTCACTGCTAGAAAAATCTAGCATTTCTGTATTTTCTATAACAAGTGTGTGTAGGTCCAAGAACATTTTGTCAGTCTGAACTAACTTCTCTTCAGTCAGAAGAAGCTGTTCTTTCATGTGTGTGATGGATGATCGTATTTCTGTTTGTACCATGCGTAATTCAGTAATTTTTTCAATAATAATATCAAACAGAGTCTGTCCGTCTGGAATGTCCATCTCTACTCAAGAAATCTGCAAGAAAATTGTCAGTTCCCTTTATATGTTCGATAGTAAAATTATAGCAAGAAAGTAAAGATTGCCATCGGTGTATTCTACGATATTGCGGACCAATTCCTTGATTATTTTGTAGTAAAGCTTTTACTTGTGTATTATCTGTTAATATTTTAAAAGGTACATCTATTAACCAAATTGTAAATTTTGTTATTCCTCTTATTACGGCTAAAGTTTCTTTTTCATTAGTTGAATAATTTATTTCAGCATTTTTAAATGTTCCAGAGGTATAACGACAAACTTCTCCTAAGTCGGTTTTTAATATAGCCGCCCAACAATAATCACTAGCATCTGTATTAAGTATTAACTTGTCTTTTCTTTTATCGGGTATTCTTAATTTTGGTAATTTCTTTACTTCTTCTTTGATTTCTTTTACTATTTGTGTATGCCTATCGTTCCATCCTATTTTATTATTTTTTCTTATTAACATTCTTAATGGTCTTACCTTTTCTGCTAATCGTTCTATAAAGCCTTCACTAAAATTTAATATCCCTAAAAATTGTTGAATTTGTTTTTTATCGAGTAGTTGATCAGGAAATTCTTTTAATTTATAGCCTATGTGTTCTTGTTGTTCTATTCCTCTTTCGTTAATTATTAGGCCTAAAAATTCTATTTTTTCTTTTTGTATTTCAGCCTTCTTTTCACTTAATATTAAGCCATGATCCTTACATTTTTTACTAAAAGTTTTTAATACTTGATAATGTTCTTCTAATGTTTTTGTTGCGATTAAAATATCATCTATATAAACTATGATGTCTTTATCTTCTTTAAATATGTTATCCATTTTTCGTTGGTACATTTGAGGACCGTTTTTTATTCCAAATGGCATAACTAACCATTCATAATGGCCATTGGGTGCACTAAAGGCTGTGTATGGTATGCTTTCAGGTTTTAATTTTATTTGCCAGAAACCATTTTTACAATCAAATTTACTATAGTATTTTTTTCCTCTAACTAAATTTATAAGAGTTTCTTTATTTGGAATATAATATCCGTCAAACTGGGTTATACTATTTAATCTCTTATAATTGATTACCATTCGTGCTTTACCACGTTTCTGTTCGCTATGATTTCTAACTAAAAATGCAGGAGAACTATGAGGGCTATTACTATCTCTTATTATTCCTAAATTTTTTTAATTCTTTTATTTGCCTATTCATTTCGTCTTTATCTTCTTGGTTATATATCATTGGAGGTGAACGTATTTTAGTTTCTTTATGATTTTCTTTAATTATAATTTCGGCATATATTTTATTTTTATCCCAGTGTTCTATTGGATTTTCACCATAATTTTCTTTTAAATATTTTATTGTTTCTTGTAATAAAAAATTTGGGATTTCATCGTTTAGATAACATTGTAGAATTTGAATTTCATATATTGGTAAAAAGTGTTTTTCGAGGGTAGAGTCACCACGATTTCGCAGCACTCTGTATGGTTTCCAAATTCTTGGTATTCTTAAGTAGTGATTACACTTAGTTTTTAATGTAACTTGATATAAAGTAATGTTGGATAATTGAAAGAGATTTATAAAATCCATACCTAAAAACATGTCAATATGTATGATTTCGTTAGGAAAAGGGAATATTTCTGGTAATGTTATTATTTTATTTCCTAGTATTATTTCGAAGTTTTCTTTACTTAATTGTGTCGTCTGACTACCTCCAATACCACTCATTTTAATTGGTTCTTTTCTATTGTTCCAATTTGTTAAATTTTTCTGTAATAAACTTATGTCGCTTCCAGTGTCTATTAAAGCACAAGTAGTTATATTACTTTCTCTTACGGTTAATTCTATAAATATCCTATTAGGAGTTTTAAATGGCTTCATGGATTTCTTAATATTTTTATTGTTTTTTCTTCTAGTATTCCAGTTATTTCTTCTTCTTTAATTTGATAATTTTTTATAGTTCCTAAAAATTTATTTCCTAAAATTAGGTTATATCCATCGTTATTATTATTATTTATGAAAGCTTCGATTTCAAATTGATCTTCATTGATTAAAATAATTAATTTAGTTGCTTTTTCACATTTGTAGATTGTTCCTTCAAAAGTTTGGTAAATATATGGTCTTTCTGATTTGTATATTTCTAATTTATCAGAAATACTTCCTAGAGCTATGTGATTATAGTATGCTCCGGTGTCTATAAGTACTTTATAGTTATTATTCCAGTTTTCTCCATCAAAAAATGAAATTTTTGCTAACCAAGTTTTATCTTTATATTTAATGTTATATTGGCTGCTAGGTAGATGTCTTCTACTGCTAGATCCTATACTATTTTTGCTATAAGTTATTGCCTTTTGTCTAGTATTTAGGGGTTCAATTAATTCTTGAGATTCGTCTAGGTTTATCTCCCATTCTTCTTTTATTTCAGGTAATGCTTCGTTTGGTAAAGTAGCTTCAGCTATTATATTGCAATCTTCATGGATTTCGACATATTGTTTGTTACTAAACGGTTTTATTAAATTACTATTTGTATAACTGTAAAATCCTGAGTAATGTATTGTGAATATTTCACTATTTTAAATCATTCCGGTGGACTTTTATGTGTAAAGTTAATGTTTCTCCTATGTTTTCGTCTTTGAGACTAACACTGTATCTAGGGAAGCAATTAAATAATAATTTTTGTTCAGTTAAATTACCATTTATTGTTCCTAAATGACTATCTTTGGCATTTAATATTCTATTATCATGTAAAGATATAGTTATAGGTAAGTTTATTCCTTTTCTAAATAAAGATTTTATCATTATTTGTACGGCACCTAGATGTACATATTGTATTTTATCACGTTTTTTGGCTTCGATGGTATTTAAAGTTTTCATAATACTTCTTCTATCTAATAATTTAAGATTAATTGTACTCTTAATACTTTTAACAGGTATACTTCGTTCAACTTCTTGATATTCATAGGTAATAATTTTATTTCTTTTCCAAAAGGTACCTAAGGTATTTAATATTTTTATTCCATTATTGCTATTAAAGTTTTTGTTTAATTCTAATTTGCTAATTTTTTCTGACTGTTCTTTTGTTATGTTAACTTTTAATGCATATCCTTCGTTTCCTTCGTATGTTTCTATTATTTCTTCTTGGGGTTCTAATTCTTCAATTTCACTCATCGTTACTTGATTCTGATTCACTTTCAGTTTCAATAACATAAACTTCTAATCCTTCTACCGACTCACTTTCACTGTATTCTTCTAGTTCACTTTCTAATTCTTCTATGTAATTTTCTTCAAATTCAATATAGTTAGAGTGTCTTTGTTTAGTTTTCTTGCATTCAGGACTCTTGTGACCTTCTTCGCCACAAGTCCAACATTTACAAGTAGATGGTTTTTTATAGTTATTTGTTCTATATCTAGGGTTTGGTCTTCTTTTATAGTATTTTTTTGTGAGGTCTTCTATATTTTTGGAATTTAGGATATTTTCTAAATTTTTTAATTTTCTTATATGGTTTCTTTCTTTTCTTATAGCTAGTATTACATCCCCACTGTATATAATCTAAATTTTGTTTAGGGCAACGTAATCCTGTATTTTTGTTTACTTTTCCTGCTGAGTTTTGCATTTTCCTTTGACTACATAGTAAAGCTAGTTCATCTTTTACCATTTGTATACGTCCTCCTAAATTATCTTGATAATTATTTACGCCTTCGGTATTCCATTTATTTAAAAAATAAGTATCCCAAGGAGCTGGGAGTTTCATGATATATTTATTTTCTATATCAGTTTGGTTTTCTGAACTGTAATATTGCTTATAATAAAGTTCTTGAAAATTACAAGTGTATTCTGGTAAGTAACACATGTTGCAAATTCCTATTTTTCCTAATCCTATTCGTGCTCTTTCTTTTTCTAATTTTACTGCTTTTTCTCTTTTTACTGAACTTAAATTGCCTGTAAATTCATTTGCTATTAAATTTACTATATATCTTACTCCTTCTCTATCTGATAAGTCAAATTGTGCTATTGCATTTGCTCTGATTAGTAATTGTGTTTCTTTGGATACTCCTTCAAACCAATTAGCTACATTTCCCTTAAACATAGATAGGACTATTTCTACTTTATTTTCGGGAGTTAATTCATTTTCTTTTCTATAAATAAAAAATAAGGCTGTGGTGTCTTCCCAATCTAATAATACTTTTTCTATGTCCAGTACACAATCTAAGTTAAGAAAATTACCATCTCCTATGTAGGGTAATGGTTCTCTATATGGGACTGGTACATAAGGCGATTCTCGTTGATTCATACTGAAATGATTTCTATTTTTAACAAAATTAAAAGGTTCTCTTCTAAATGGTCTTTTACTTTCCTCCGGTTTTCTACTACTTTCGGGTTTTTCATCTTTTATAGGAGTTCCGGTTGTTCCTGTGTTGTTCATGTTTATTTCTATTTCTTCCTTTTTATCTATTATATTAAGTTGTCCTAATTCTTCTACGAGTCTTTCTAGTTCATCATTCATCGTTTGATTCAGATGTGTTAACTTCTTCAGTTATTTTTTCTTTTCCTCTTATTTTTCTTTTTTCTTCTTCGTCAATCTTTTCTTTCTATTTTAAATATCTTTTGAAAAATATTTCATCTGGACTTCCTTTTTCATATTTGGTAGGTTTATACTCTATTCTTAATTGTTTTACTACTTCTTTCATTCTTTCTTTCTTTGGTTGCTGTAAAATTATTTTTTTTTCAATTGTTTTTAATCTTTCTTCAATTGTTTCTATTTTTACTTGAGTTCGTAAAAATTCATCTAATATTTGTTGAGTAGAAACCTTTATTAATTCTTCTAAATCTTGTATTAATTCGACTGTGTTTTTCATCCTCGTAATCTTCCAGGCTCTTCTAATGGTTTTGTAGATATTCCATTAGCTAGTAAAAGTCTATCTAGTTTATTGTTTATCTGTTTTTGACTATTTTCTATTTCTCGTATCTTAATTTGTAATCCGGCTGTTTGATCTTCTATATGGCTTATTTTATCTTTATTATTAATATCGGTAGCTTTCCTTTTGATTTCTTCTAATATTTGTTGGTCTATATTAGTTAATTTTGAAAGATAATCAGTTATTTCCTTAAACCTGTTTGGTAATTTTGCACTAATTGTTCCAATATTTTCTAAAGTTAAATTATTTATCTCATTTTCGATTATTTTATTTTTCCCTGACAACTGTTGCCATAAAAATGCATTTGTCCAATTCAATTCATAATTGCGTCCCCAAGCACTTAAAGGTTTTAACCAAATTTGATCTGATAAAATTTTTTCTACAGAATTTATTGGAAATCTAATGTTTTCTGTAATTAATTCGGAAAATTCTATTTTCGGAAAATTATTCATTCTGAATACCAAAATTCTGTGTCAAATTGTTCTAAATCATTAATCTGTACTATATTTTCATTATGGTCTTCTTCATATTCAATCCTTCGAAGGATTGAATATGAAGAAGACCATAATGAAAATATAGCGAAGGATTGAATATGAAGAAGACCATAATGAAAATATAGTACAGATTAATGATTTAGAACAATTTGACACAGAATTTTGGTATTCAGAATGAATAATTTTCCGAAAATAGAATTTTCCGAATTAATTACAGAAAACATTAGATTTCCAATAAATTCTGTAGAAAAAATTTTATCAGATCAAATTTGGTTAAAACCTTTAAGTGCTTGGGGACGCAATTATGAATTGAATTGGACAAATGCATTTTTATGGCAACAGTTGTCAGGGAAAAATAAAATAATCGAAAATGAGATAAATAATTTAACTTTAGAAAATATTGGAACAATTAGTGCAAAATTACCAAACAGGTTTAAGGAAATAACTGATTATCTTTCAAAATTAACTAATATAGACCAACAAATATTAGAAGAAATCAAAAGGAAAGCTACCGATATTAATAATAAAGATAAAATAAGCCATATAGAAGATCAAACAGCCGGATTACAAATTAAGATACGAGAAATAGAAAATAGTCAAAAACAGATAAACAATAAACTAGATAGACTTTTACTAGCTAATGGAATATCTACAAAACCATTAGAAGAGCCTGGAAGATTACGAGGATGAAAAACACAGTCGAATTAATACAAGATTTAGAAGAATTAATAAAGGTTTCTACTCAACAAATATTAGATGAATTTTTACGAACTCAAGTAAAAATAGAAACAATTGAAGAAAGATTAAAAACAATTGAAAAAAAAATAATTTTACAGCAACCAAAGAAAGAAAGAATGAAAGAAGTAGTAAAACAATTAAGAATAGAGTATAAACCTACCAAATATGAAAAAGGAAGTCCAGATGAAATATTTTTCAAAAGATATTTAAAATAGAAAGAAAAGATTGACGAAGAAGAAAAAAGAAAAATAAGAGGAAAAGAAAAAATAACTGAAGAAGTTAACACATCTGAATCAAACGATGAATGATGAACTAGAAAGACTCGTAGAAGAATTAGGACAACTTAATATAATAGATAAAAAGGAAGAAATAGAAATAAACATGAACAACACAGGAACAACCGGAACTCCTATAAAAGATGAAAAACCCGAAAGTAGTAGAAAACCGGAGGAAAGTAAAAGACCATTTAGAAGAGAACCTTTTAATTTTGTTAAAAATAGAAATCATTTCAGTATGAATCAACGAGAATCGCCTTATGTACCAGTCCCATATAGAGAACCATTACCCTACATAGGAGATGGTAATTTTCTTAACTTAGATTGTGTACTGGACATAGAAAAAGTATTATTAGATTGGGAAGACACCACAGCCTTATTTTTTATTTATAGAAAAGAAAATGAATTAACTCCCGAAAATAAAGTAGAAATAGTCCTATCTATGTTTAAGGGAAATGTAGCTAATTGGTTTGAAGGAGTATCCAAAGAAACACAATTACTAATCAGAGCAAATGCAATAGCACAATTTGACTTATCAGATAGAGAAGGAGTAAGATATATAGTAAATTTAATAGCAAATGAATTTACAGGCAATTTAAGTTCAGTAAAAAGAGAAAAAGCAGTAAAATTAGAAAAAGAAAGAGCACGAATAGGATTAGGAAAAATAGGAATTTGCAACATGTGTTACTTACCAGAATACACTTGTAATTTTCAAGAACTTTATTATAAGCAATATTACAGTTCAGAAAACCAAACTGATATAGAAAATAAATATATCATGAAACTCCCAGCTCCTTGGGATACTTATTTTTTAAATAAATGGAATACCGAAGGCGTAAATAATTATCAAGATAATTTAGGAGGACGTATACAAATGGTAAAAGATGAACTAGCTTTACTATGTAGTCAAAGGAAAATGCAAAACTCAGCAGGAAAAGTAAACAAAAATACAGGATTACGTTGCCCTAAACAAAATTTAGATTATATACAGTGGGGATGTAATACTAGCTATAAGAAAAGAAAGAAACCATATAAGAAAATTAAAAAATTTAGAAAATATCCTAAATTCCAAAAATATAGAAGACCTCACAAAAAAATACTATAAAAGAAGACCAAACCCTAGATATAGAACAAATAACTATAAAAAACCATCTACTTGTAAATGTTGGACTTGTGGCGAAGAAGGTCACAAGAGTCCTGAATGCAAGAAAACTAAACAAAGACACTCTAACTATATTGAATTTGAAGAAAATTACATAGAAGAATTAGAAAGTGAACTAGAAGAATATAGTGAAAGTGAGTCGGTAGAAGGATTAGAAGTTTATGTTATTGAAACTGAAAGTGAATCAGAATCAAGTAACGATGAGTGAAATTGAAGAATTAGAACCCCAAGAAGAAATAATAGAAACATACGAAGGAAACGAAGGATATGCATTAAAAGTTAACATAACAAAAGAACAGTCAGAAAAAATTAGCAAATTAGAATTAAACAAAAACTTTAATAGCAATAATGGAATAAAAATATTAAATACCTTAGGTACCTTTTGGAAAAGAAATAAAATTATTACCTATGAATATCAAGAAGTTGAACGAAGTATACCTGTTAAAAGTATTAAGAGTACAATTAATCTTAAATTATTAGATAGAAGAAGTATTATGAAAACTTTAAATACCATCGAAGCCAAAAAACGTGATAAAATACAATATGTACATCTAGGTGCCGTACAAATAATGATAAAATCTTTATTTAGAAAAGGAATAAACTTACCTATAACTATATCTTTACATGATAATAGAATATTAAATGCCAAAGATAGTCATTTAGGAACAATAAATGGTAATTTAACTGAACAAAAATTATTATTTAATTGCTTCCCTAGATACAGTGTTAGTCTCAAAGACGAAAACATAGGAGAAACATTAACTTTACACATAAAAGTCCACCGGAATGATTTAAAATAGTGAAATATTCACAATACATTACTCAGGATTTTACAGTTATACAAATAGTAATTTAATAAAACCGTTTAGTAACAAACAATATGTCGAAATCCATGAAGATTGCAATATAATAGCTGAAGCTACTTTACCAAACGAAGCATTACCTGAAATAAAAGAAGAATGGGAGATAAACCTAGACGAATCTCAAGAATTAATTGAACCCCTAAATACTAGACAAAAGGCAATAACTTATAGCAAAAATAGTATAGGATCCAGCAGTAGAAGACATCTACCTAGCAGCCAATATAACATTAAATATAAAGATAAAACTTGGTTAGCAAAAATTTCATTTTTTGATGGAGAAAACTGGAATAATAACTATAAAGTACTTATAGACACCGGAGCATACTATAATCACATAGCTCTAGGAAGTATTTCTGATAAATTAGAAATATACAAATCAGAAAGACCATATATTTACCAAACTTTTGAAGGAACAATCTACAAATGTGAAAAAGCAACTAAATTAATTATTTTAATCAATGAAGATCAATTTGAAATCGAAGCTTTCATAAATAATAATAATAACGATGGATATAACCTAATTTTAGGAAATAAATTTTTAGGAACTATAAAAAATTATCAAATTAAAGAAGAAGAAATAACTGGAATACTAGAAGAAAAAACAATAAAAATATTAAGAAATCCATGAAGCCATTTAAAACTCCTAATAGGATATTTATAGAATTAACCGTAAGAGAAAGTAATATAACTACTTGTGCTTTAATAGACACTGGAAGCGACATAAGTTTATTACAGAAAAATTTAACAAATTGGAACAATAGAAAAGAACCAATTAAAATGAGTGGTATTGGAGGTAGTCAGACGACACAATTAAGTAAAGAAAACTTCGAAATAATACTAGGAAATAAAATAATAACATTACCAGAAATATTCCCTTTTCCTAACGAAATCATACATATTGACATGTTTTTAGGTATGGATTTTATAAATCTCTTTCAATTATCCAACATTACTTTATATCAAGTTACATTAAAAACTAAGTGTAATCACTACTTAAGAATACCAAGAATTTGGAAACCATACAGAGTGCTGCGAAATCGTGGTGACTCTACCCTCGAAAAACACTTTTTACCAATATATGAAATTCAAATTCTACAATGTTATCTAAACGATGAAATCCCAAATTTTTTATTACAAGAAACAATAAAATATTTAAAAGAAAATTATGGTGAAAATCCAATAGAACACTGGGATAAAAATAAAATATATGCCGAAATTATAATTAAAGAAAATCATAAAGAAACTAAAATACGTTCACCTCCAATGATATATAACCAAGAAGATAAAGACGAAATGAATAGGCAAATAAAAGAATTAAAAAAATTTAGGAATAATAAGAGATAGTAATAGCCCTCATAGTTCTCCTGCATTTTTAGTTAGAAATCATAGCGAACAGAAACGTGGTAAAGCACGAATGGTAATCAATTATAAGAGATTAAATAGTATAACCCAGTTTGACGGATATTATATTCCAAATAAAGAAACTCTTATAAATTTAGTTAGAGGAAAAAAATACTATAGTAAATTTGATTGTAAAAATGGTTTCTGGCAAATAAAATTAAAACCTGAAAGCATACCATACACAGCCTTTAGTGCACCCAATGGCCATTATGAATGGTTAGTTATGCCATTTGGAATAAAAAACGGTCCTCAAATGTACCAACGAAAAATGGATAACATATTTAAAGAAGATAAAGACATCATAGTTTATATAGATGATATTTTAATCGCAACAAAAACATTAGAAGAACATTATCAAGTATTAAAAACTTTTAGTAAAAAATGTAAGGATCATGGCTTAATATTAAGTGAAAAGAAGGCTGAAATACAAAAAGAAAAAATAGAATTTTTAGGCCTAATAATTAACGAAAGAGGAATAGAACAACAAGAACACATAGGCTATAAATTAAAAGAATTTCCTGATCAACTACTCGATAAAAAACAAATTCAACAATTTTTAGGGATATTAAATTTTAGTGAAGGCTTTATAGAACGATTAGCAGAAAAGGTAAGACCATTAAGAATGTTAATAAGAAAAAATAATAAAATAGGATGGAACGATAGGCATACACAAATAGTAAAAGAAATCAAAGAAGAAGTAAAGAAATTACCAAAATTAAGAATACCCGATAAAAGAAAAGACAAGTTAATACTTAATACAGATGCTAGTGATTATTGTTGGGCGGCTATATTAAAAACCGACTTAGGAGAAGTTTGTCGTTATACCTCTGGAACATTTAAAAATGCTGAAATAAATTATTCAACTAATGAAAAAGAAACTTTAGCCGTAATAAGAGGAATAACAAAATTTACAATTTGGTTAATAGATGTACCTTTTAAAATATTAACAGATAATACACAAGTAAAAGCTTTACTACAAAATAATCAAGGAATTGGTCCGCAATATCGTAGAATACACCGATGGCAATCTTTACTTTCTTGCTATAATTTTACTATCGAACATATAAAGGGAACTGACAATTTTCTTGCAGATTTCTTGAGTAGAGATGGACATTCCAGACGGACAGACTCTGTTTGATATTATTATTGAAAAAATTACTGAATTACGCATGGTACAAACAGAAATACGATCATCCATCACACACATGAAAGAACAGCTTCTTCTGACTGAAGAGAAGTTAGTTCAGACTGACAAAATGTTCTTGGACCTACACACACTTGTTATAGAAAATACAGAAATGCTAGATTTTTCTAGCAGTGAGAACGAAGAGGAGGTTAAGACCCCTTTCTCACACTCTACGCAAAAGACGCAGAATTCGGAGGGTAAAACCCCGGAACAAGAGGCCAAAGAGCCCAATAAAGAACAAAAAGAGGAAAATCCTCAAAATGATACGAAAAGTACGCAAGTCCCGGATATGGGATTCAGACCTGGATCAAGCCATCCGACAAATACCCAAAAAATCCCGATAGGAGAGATGTTTGAGCCAGAATTACCCGATAAACCAGAAAAAATACTATTAAAAGAGA
Organism: Andrographis paniculata; assembly: GCF_009805555.1. NCBI lineage: Eukaryota > Viridiplantae > Streptophyta > Magnoliopsida > Lamiales > Acanthaceae > Andrographis > Andrographis paniculata. The sequence continues at coordinate 1,923,452 of NW_026137605.1, forward strand.
GTTATTTCAAAGCAAAAGCTTTCATCGAACAATTACCATTTGGACCTACATTTAAAACTACTAACCAGCGAGGCATCCATCCCTAAAATGACCACCTACGTAGGATGTGAACCAGCCTTTATATCAACCTACTTATATTTTGGTTACATTAGGGAAATTTACCTAAGTGTAACTAAATTCGAGTTAGGTTTTTGGACAGAAATACAGAAATTATTACCCCCATACATTTCCAAATTACAGGTCTGGACAATTAGTCCTGACTTCGAGAATCAACCTTTCCATCTACTCTGTGCTACCACTGACAAAGCTACAACCGCTCCTAGTGAACCAGCAAACACACCACCAAAGTTTGATAGCTCTAATGATCAGTACGTATATTTCAGAAGAGCAATGGGACTTCGAGCTGTTCACGAACAACTTAAACGAATGCATAATCAGGGATATGGAGTTATAGGCGACGGACCCAACTACATGATATGCCAAAAAGCAAATGACACTAAATTCCGTTCTGGGAAAATAGGGATAATGATCGTCAGAATGAACAATAAAGACTTCCCCAACGAACCAAGATCTAAAGAATTATGGACTTCTGCAGAAGAAAAACAAAAACAGAAAATCGCACAACAAGGAATGCAAGTCCGTATGATGTGACGTAAGCAATGACATCAAGCCATGACGTAAGCAATGACATCAAGCCATGACGTAAGCAATGACATCAGCCATGACGCAAGCAGCAATGAAAGCAACAGAAGACTAAAAGAAAACCACACAAAGAAAGACGCCAAGACTTAGACGCCAAAGACCTCCAGCTATAAATAAACCCTCTCAGAAAGAGGAAGGCAGATCGAGAGCAAGGAAGAATAATTATCTTTGTAATAGAGCATGATAGCTTAAAACCTCTAAAGTTTCCTAGCCGAACCTCTGTATTTGAATCATTATCTTGTTTATACATATTTCTTGATAATAGCCTATAAATCTATCCAATTTCCAAGTCTGTAACTTCACACAGTGAGCTAGCCTGGAACCGCTTTGGACAGATTAATATAATATTATTATATCAAATAATAAAAATAATTATTAATAAATTAATAAGAAGGATTGAATATGAAGAAGACCATAATGAAAATATAGTACAGATTAATGATTTAGAACAATTTGACACAGAATTTTGGTATTCAGAATGAATAATTTTCCGAAAATAGAATTTTCCGAATTAATTACAGAAAACATTAGATTTCCAATAAATTCTGTAGAAAAAATTTTATCAGATCAAATTTGGTTAAAACCTTTAAGTGCTTGGGGACGCAATTATGGTGCTTTAATTCGGAAAATTCTATTTTCGGAAAATTATTCATTCTGAATACCAAAATTCTGTGTCAAATTGTTCTAAATCATTAATCTGTACTATATTTTCATTATGGTCTTCTTCATATTCAATCCAACATTGGGATAAAAATAAAATTTATGCTGACATAGTAATAAAAGAAAACTTTAAGGATACAAAAATTAGATCTCCACCTACGATGTATAGTCAAGAAGACAAAGAAGAAATGAGTAAACAAATAAAAGAATTAAAAGAATTAGGAGTTATACGTGATAGTATAAGCCCACATAGTTCACCAGCCTTTTTAGTTAGAAACCATAGTGAACAAAAAAGAGGAAAAGCTAGAATGGTCATAAATTACGAAAGACTTAATCATATTACGCAATTTGATGGATACTTTATTCCTAACAAAGAAATACTTATCAACTTAGTTAGAGGACAAAAATATTATAGTAAATTTGATTGTAAGAATGGATTTTGGCAAATAAAACTTAAACCAGAAAGTATACCTTACACAGCGTTTAGTGCACCTAGTGGTCATTACGAATGGATAGTTATGCCTTTTGGGATTAAGAATGGACCACAGATGTTTCAAAGAAAAATGGATAACATTTTCAAAAATGATAAAAACATAATAGTTTATATAGATGATATTCTTATTGCTACAAAAACCTTAGAAGAACACTACCAAGTTTTAAAGGATTTTAGCAAAAAATGCAAGGATCATGGAATAATACTTAGTGAAAAGAAAGCCGAAATACAAAAGGAAAAGATAGAATTCTTAGGACTAATACTACACGAACATGGTATAGAACAACAGGAACATATAGGACATAAGTTAACCAACTTTTCAGATCAATTACAAGATAAAAAACAAATACAACAGTTTTTAGGAATACTTAATTTTAGTGAAGGATTTATAGAAAACTTAGCAGAAAAGGTTAGACCTTTAAGATTACTTATTAGAAAATCAAATAAATCAGGATGGAAAGAAGAACATACAAACATAGTCAGACAATTAAAAGAAGAAGCGAAAAATTTACCTAAGCTAAGAATACCTGATAAGACAAAAGATAAACTTATTTTAAATACAGATGCAAGTGATTACTGTTGGGCAGCAATATTAAAAACAGATTTAGGAGAAATATGTAGATACACTTCAGGAACATTTAAACAAGCAGAAATCAATTACACTACTAATGAAAAAGAAACCTTAGCAGTCATTAGAGGAATTACAAAATTTACTATATGGTTAATTGATGTACCTTTCAAAATACTAACCGACAATACGCAGGTAAAAGCTTTATTACAGAATAATCAAGGAAGCGGTCCACAATATAGACGAATACATAGATGGCAGTGTTTATTGTCTTGTTACAATTTTACTATTGAACATATTAAAGGAACTGACAATTTCTTAGCAGATTTCTTGAGCAGGAATCCTGATGGATATCCCAGCAGATCAGACTCTCATTGATGTTATCATTGAGAAGTTAACTGAATTACGCATACAAAGTACGCAATTACGATCAGATATCTCACACATAAAACAGCAACTCTTTTTGGCTGAAGAGAAGTTGTCACACACAGACGACTTGTTCGTCAAATTGCACACACTTATAATAAATAATACAGAAATCGTGGATCTCTCTGATGTGAGTGAACGCGAAGAATCCGAGGAGGTTGAAACCTCTCTTACGAAAAATACGCAATCTACGCAATCTTTGGAGGATAAAACCCCAAAAGTGGAGGATAAAACCCCCAAGAAAGTCAGATTTGAGGAGGATCAAACCCCTCAAGAAAATACAAAAGATACGCAAGATACACAAGGACCCAAAATAGATCTGAGACCAGGATCTAACCAACCTACTCATACTAAAAAAATATCTACCTCTGAAATGTTCGAGCCAGAACTACCAGAAAAACCAGAAAAAATCCTACTCAAAGAAAGTTACTTCAAAGCCAAAGCCTTCATGGAACAACTACCACAAAACCCTACTTTCAAAACCACAAACCAAAGAGGAATACACCCAAAAATGACTACCTTTGTTGGTTGTGACCCAAACTTCATATCTACCTATCTTTACTTTGGATACATCCGAGAAATTTACCTCAGCGTTACAAAATTTGAACTTACCTTTTGGCCAGAACTACAAAAATTACTTGCCCCATACATAAGTAAACTACAGGTTTGGACTATTGGACCAGACTTTGGAAATCCACCTTTCCATTTATTTTGTGCTACTACAGACAAAGCCCATACAGCACCACCAGAACAGCCCAATACTCAGCCCAAATATGACAATCCAAATGACCAGTATGTTTACTTCAGAAGAGCAATTGGACTAAGAGCTGTACATGAACAATTAAAAAGAATGCAGAACCAAGGATACGGAGTACTCAGTGATGGACCTAATTACATGCTATGTCAAAAGGCTACAGATACGAAATTCAAATCCATAAAGATTGGTGAAATGATAGTCCGAATGAACAATAAAAATTTCCCAAATGATTCAAGGACAATTGAACTCTGGAAATCAGCAGAAGAAAAACAGAAACAAAAAATCATTCAGCAAGGAATACAAGCCAGAATGATGTAAGCAGTGACGACAGACAAGACGTAAGCCATGACGCAACAACAGACAAAGACAGAAGACTCAGTCTAAGCCATATATTCAATTGGCGGTTCAGACGCCAAAGTATCTTTTAGTCTATAAATAGAGAAGCATATTGTAATAGCAAGGCAGAATTGATCAACCTTAGATCATTTCCTTGTTTAAGAATACTATGAGTGAGTGAGTGAGAAATCTTTTGGGTTCATAGCTAGAACCTCTGTATTTCTATCCTTATATGTGAATACAATTACTCTTACATATTATCTTAGCCTTGAGCAAACCTTTGCCAATTCCAAACTTTATATCCACACAGTGATAGCCTAGAGTTGCTCTTTGGAACAGATCCGTTAGGCAGGTGGCCGCTAGGAAGAGTTCGTAAGCAATTGGCTGAAGGTGACCAGGATTAAAGCACGGAAAAGGTAACAAGTTTAATCAGAGTTTTGATTTTATGGAAGCGTGCTGGGCGCATTTAGGAAAAGATTTATACGTTCGATGCTAAAAAACCCATATCTCATAAACTGATAATCTCTTTAAATCTCTAATATTTTCATCATTCTTATCACCTTCTTCGATAATTATAAAATTATATGTCAACTTCTAAAACTTATACTAGAGGTCCCTATAGAACTAAGATAAATAATCCTAATAGTGAAGATTTTAGAAATATTGAAGAAATCCATAAATATCTAGTAGAATTTAGAGATAATTTTAAGAATAAATTTAATAAAAGTCATTATAAATCAAAAGTATTAGAAAACATACAAGGATTATTAGATTGTATTAACAAAGCTATCAAAAAGAAAAACGACAAAAAGAAAGAAACAGAACCATTAGTACAAAGATTAAAAGCCTTAGAATCTGAAAACGAATTACTCAAAGAACGAATAACTATTTTAGAAGAACAAAATTTCAATTCACCATTAGAACCCAATTTTAGTTTAGAATATTTAGATTATTTTTAAAGTAAAAGATCTTCTCTACTTTGATTAATTCCGCAGTTAAAAGTAGACACCCCAAATTGGAAAATATTCAAAAACAAATTTGTGCAGGTTCAGCCCAAAGCGTGTTAAGTTGACCCAGTCCCAAATCATTAGTTTTTTTCTGCCGGTCGTTCAGCATGAGGTTTTTTGGTTTCTCTCTCAATAGGAATTATAAGCTTACATTCTTTTCACCACGACTCCTAGGATTGACACCAAACAGGTCAGATTCGACTTCTTGTTTAATTTTCAGAACCTCCTCTGGGATAATGTTCACCATCTTAGCAATAAAATTGCATACTGTGGGGGAAAAATTAGAGGCATAAAAATAATCATCAGGTAACACCAACATATTAAAGAGTGACAATTGTAATTAGAGCTGCTAATGAGTTGATTCGTCTCGAATTCGTGTTAACCCGTTTATTATCGTGTCGTGTTTGAATTGACTCATGTTGGCCCGTATACATAATTAAGTCTAATTTCTTGATTCAAATTAAATAATTTTTTGTTATGTTGTTGTGTTATGTTAATTTTTATTGGTTTGGGCGTAAATTAGGTTGAATTATTTAAAATTGAACTTAGTTTAAATTAATTTATGAGAAAATTATTAAATTATGATTATTTTACGTATATAATAAACATATTAATCAATATTAATATATTATAATCGGGTTGTCGTGTCAGGTTCGATTTGAGAGCCTCAACTCTAACCCGACCCGTGTACTATCGTGTCGGGTTTGTGTCAATTCGTATACATAATTGGGTTGAAATTTTTAACCCAAACCCAATTATGTCGTGTCGGGTTGTCGCGTCGGGGTCTGTTTTTGCCGGCTCTAATTGTAATCATGCAAAAAGACACAAAACAAGCTGTATTTGCAAATGGAAAATTTTAAAAATGTTCAATTGCTTTAAATAATAACCAAATTCAACGAGTGGATTACATGGAATCACTATTCATTCATGTTAACTGTATTGAAATATGTATCATGGTTATGATAGGTGTAGAAAATATAGGATGTCCTAAAAACTTATAGAGTGTTAAATAAAGTCTCTAGACATTCTTTCTTTGATGTATATATATATATATATATATCTATTATCTGCACGGATGAATAATAGATAGAAAATACAAGTATACAATTCATAAGTAGGAATCAACCTAACAATGGCGCTATCGTCATATTAATTGATGCATGTAGCAATGATCAGGTTCCGAGAATGAAATCGCAAACAGTTTCCTTTGCAAGCTACATTTAAGATGTCAACAAAAAATTGATAAAAGTCAATTAATCAAGATTAGAAAATAACTAAATTATAAACCCAACAATAAGTGTGTACATGCATAGGAAAGAACATTACCTTCCTCAGCTGAAGCAGAGCTTCTCTAGTATACCTGATCTGTTCTCGGCCCTCAAATTGATATTCTCCGGTCTGTCGGAAAATTTTCCCATGAATAAAAATAAAATAAAATCCATTTGGCTTGTAAGCAAGCAAAAGACTGGAATATTGAAAGTAAATGAAAATGAGAAATTTTTAATTGCAGGAAAATGATGAACAACATGGAAATACCAAATGCTTCTAATATCTTCTACACTTCTCACTAAAACCCTCTCCTACCACTTCATCGTTTCATCCTAATATATCATTTCATCATTTTCTCCTAATAGTTTCGTACACTTCTCATCTAAATTCTTCAATTATCGAACAAAAGAATCAATTTACTTCCAAAATCCTTTATTTAAACAAACAACCCAGTACTGTGAACTTCAAATAAACCTCAAATATGAAATCTTCCTGTTTTAATATCCTGCTAAATGACACAATCTTGTCTAAAAATTTCTACTTTAAAAGATAGCTATTATCTTGTGAAGTCAAAAAAAATGAATACCGGTGTATATTAAATACATATCATATATTATATGTTATATAATGTACAACTAAGCAAATAACAATACTACTTCAAAAAGGATTTTTTATTTAAACAGTAAATTTTTTTAATTAAAATAGTGATTGTTTGTTAAAACAATACCACAGTATATAATGTACAATTAACAATAATATCTCAATACAGGCTTTTAAATTTTGACAAAATTGTCTATATCCCCATGTGGTTTGGAAATTCGGTACATTTTTTGTCTGTATTTTAGAAATTGCGTAGCACTCCATTGTGTTTTCAGAAACTTTACGCATAACCCCCAACATTAGAAGTTAACGGCGGTTGGTTTTCACGCGCGGAATAAGCAAGTATATGTGCAATTGTTTCCTTTGAATACCCAAACTCCCCATTTTACCTTTCCACCCTTTCAAGTTCTTCCAATCTATGTCAATCGTTCTCTCGCACAGAAAAAGCAAATCCGATCCAGATTTTTTTGTTCGGCATCTCTCAACCTCTGAATTCCTTGTTCGACATTGCTCAGCCTCCGATTTAGTATTTTCAGGTACATATTTGAAACCAAATATTATTGTGTAATATCGAAGAAGATACCAATGAAATTACATCGACTAATTTCCTATCTGAATGTGCATCCTTTGTGTTTGCGGAGACACCAATGAAAATGTATAAAAGGAAAAAACAAATTATCTAATTGAACACCAATTCTTCTTATGATAAATTGGGGAACTTCTCAACCCGATATAGCCCTAATCTAAAACCAAGGAACAGACTTTCAAAATCGGAGAACTTCTCAACCCGAAATTGTTGTCAATGCAGACTGAAAAGAAAATTGGAATCGTGACTTACAAGTTCAGCGATTGGAGAAATAAGGTTGGTTGTTCATTCTTAAATCCATGTCGCGTGTTCGCAGTGATGGTCGTCAGGGAAGTGGTGGTCAGGCATTCGTCGTGGTGGCCGCTGCCTTCCGTTGTTGCGAACGGTGTCGGGAGGGGGTGGGGTGGTCGCAAGGGATTCTTGTCGGTGGGAGAGGAAAGAGTGAGTGATGAGAGAGAAAGATTATGTCACACTTATTTAATTAAGGGATACAACGGTCCATAAGGTGAAAAATATAACACTGTGAAGCTGAAATGATGAAATGGGAGAGTGTCCAAGATTTTAAAAAATACAGGGGAGTGGTACGAACAGTTTCTAAAATACAAGAAAAAGGTGTCGAGTTTCTAAATCACACGGGGATATAGACAGTTTTGCCTTAAATTTTTTATTTGAAATAATTGTTTGATAATAATGGAAATAAATATTGATATAGTACTTCTACTTTCCTCTACTCTTTAACTATATGTTTTATAACAAAATATATATATTTTTTTGTTCGGTATAATATTTGTTTCGATACGAGAAAATTTATATGATGAAAAAGACAAGTGTATGTTAAGGAATACGATGAGATAAAGTGTGAGATAGAAATTAATATATTTAATTATTTTTATTTTAAAAATATTGCATAATATTTAGAAGATATAAAAAAAGGTGAGTGCTATCTATTAAAAATATCTTAATTTATATTATATTATACAAATATTATTATTTTTATATTGTATAATTCTAATAAAATGTTTATCTAAAGACGGGAAGATAAAAAAATATATATAAATATACTCTCGATGTCTTACATGAATTAAATCATTTGATTAGGGACACGAATTAAACCCTTTGATTAAGCACACCGTATTTAAGATAAGAATGTTTAATTAGTTATAATATTATTATATTATTTTTTTATAATTAATAATATTTATAGTTTTAAAGTAATTTAATATATATGATTAAAAAATTAAAATATATGTTTAAATATTTAAAAATATATACAATATAGATATCATTTTATAGACAATAAAATTTTCTATAATACAGGTAAATAAAACAAATTGTTTATTTATAATTAATATAAGATATAGAAATAAAGAGATTTTAAGTAAGTCTACGTTATTTATGATATTGTATGTTATTTAATTAATTAAATTGATTTATATTTGTTAAATATATTTTTATTTAATATTTTCTCCTTCATGCAAATGTGTGTTCATTTGACCGGACACAAATTATAATAAAAATAAATAATAATTGTTAATTTTTCTTTTTATAGTAAAAAACAGTACAAAAGTAGAATAATTTTTTACTTAAAAAAAATGAGAATATTTTTAGATGACAACCCAAAAACAAAATTGAGTATAGATTTGAACGACGGAGAAAGTAATTTTTACCAAAAATAAAAAAATATCAATTGTTAAAAAATAGACAAAAATATAAATACTGTAAATTATTTTGAACGGATGAAGTATTTAATTTGATATTTTCTCCAAATAATAAAAATCCAGTAAAATATTCAAACAAACCCAAATTTAAAATGTATGAACAAGGGTAACCAAATAAGCAAACCATGGCTGCAAAGCAAACTCCGCCATGGCCTTCAATTGGAGCCTGGATCAAGCACAGGCAGCCTACAATGGAGACTGATAGATTTATCAGTCTGCCTCGTGCCGGGAACGAAGAACTCAAAAATCACAACCAAGCAAGATCCATGCCGACCAATTCCGAAGAACGCAGAATCAGGTTTGGCCAAACAGCTGTACTCCAGGCACTTAACTAAATGCTTCACATTCACCTGCACGCTCATGGCGTCTCCTCTCTCCACCGCCCTTTCAATCCTATTCTTCCCTCTCAACCTCTCCTCTCCCATGGCCGCCGCCGCCTTATCAACTCTCTCTCCGAGAATCACCAGATTCTCAAATTCAGTCCCCAACGTGACCAAGCTAGTCGAAATGTATAGATTCAGATCTCCGTATTTCGTAATCGAAACCTCGATTACGTCGCCGACGTGCTTCATTCGGTCGACTAGGTTTTGCAGCGAAATCAGCTCCGGCGATTTGACTAGCGTCGCCGGCATATCCTGAGAGTTCTCCACGGCGATTTGGAGGTCGTGGACGTCGGTGCGGGAGAGAGGTTTAGAGATCGGAACGTCCTGGACGACGGCGGAGGTGTAGCCGTTGGCTTCGAAGGTGAGGTAAGGCGTGGGGTGGTTGTTGTGCGGAGGGGATTTTTTGACGAGTTTGATTTGAACGCCGTGGGAGTTGATGTCTCTGGAGTTGTTGTAGATGGCGAGGATGGAGCGGAGGGCGCGGTGGAGGAGGGAGAGGTCGATGGAGAAGGCGATGCGGTCGTCGTTCTGGCTGGTGATGCGGTAGTCGTGGAAGAGTGAGCGGTGGTTGAATTGCGCGACGGAGTGGAGGCCGTCGGGGGAGAGGAGGTTGTGGAGGAAGAATAGGTGGTGGCGGTTGAGGTAGAGGTGACAGATCTTACCGATTTTCTCGAGAGCGGAGAGGATTCGGTGCGTCAGGAGGTTGATTCCGTCGTCCGTCAGGTACGCCTTGAACTTCATCTTCTCCGGCGAGCGGGGCGGCGGGCGCCCAACTGTGACTCTGTAGAGGGGTCTCTGAAATTAGAATTAGGGTTTTATTTGGCGCTCATTTTATAATTTAATATTTGAATTTATATAAAATACTAACCAAAATAATTTATTTGGCGCTGAATCTTACTATTCAAACCAAATCAAGAATAGTTGAATTAAAATTTTATTATCAGATTCATGTAGCATGTTTGTTTGCTTGTTTTAGGTTTGAGTTTGAATTTTTGAATAATAAAAAATTAAATTTAAATAATTATTTAATATAATATAAATAGAAATTTGATATAATATTTTAAATATAAAATAAATTTATTTTAACAATTTTATTTTTTTTATTATATTTAATGTTAAAAATATACTTATATTTATATAATTTTCTATACTATTATAAGAAACTAATAAAAATATTTTGTAATTTTTTTTTAATTTGTAGCAAAAAGTAAATGAATACTTAATTATGGAACAGAAAAAATAATTTTTTTTTACTTATATGTTTACTTTTTGCAAATATTAAGATTATATTGTATAATAGAAAGATTATTGTATTAGTATAATGTTAAGTAAACAATGCAAGTACAAAAAAAAAATAAAAAAAATGAATAACTTGTTATAAGAATATAAATAAATTGTTAAAAAACGGAAGAAATATATTATATTAAATATCAATTTTACATTCAAAATATTACATATTACATTAAACAGCGTATTTGTATTACATCATTCAAATATAAAATATTTATTATATAAATTCCAACTCAAAATTCAGACTATAAACAAACACACCCTAAAAGTTAGTGCTCTCCGAATATTTACTAGGTGCATCCGAAAAGAATTAATAGTTAGCACTGTAACCAAAGGTAACTATTTTTTTTTTTTTTATGACATGAAATTCGCAATCGTTACCCGAAAATGCGCATTGGATAAACCCGATCAAACCTAATACCCTGCAAACCAGATTCGACGGAAAAATCACACTAGGCGAACCATTTGTGACAGTTGCCGTAAGGTGTCGGGGATCTGAACCTATTAACTCAAAGGGAACTATTTTGTTCTTATGACATATGGTAATTGAATGTATACAATGATACCTATGAAAGCATTTCACAAAGAATATCAACTACAAACTTAAAACATAGTTAACACTTAACAAACAAAATGCATATATAGTCAAATTCTTGTAGACATGGGGTGAGACATTCCCCGTAACTCGGGTTCGATCCATCCAAATAGATGCGTGAATCCAATTCACCACATGCCAACAAACTTGCTATAAATCAAGAAACAATCACGAACATGTAACAATTATCCATAAAACATTCCACCAGACCTTTTCGTCTGCCGGTTTGCAAAACTGTCTCCTACAGCACAGGAAAATAACAAGTTCAACACCTATATTCATTATATGGCTAATAAACAGAGAAGCAAGTATGAGAATCTTACCAGAATTTGCGACAAATTTGGCATCTCGGCTGCTTGCTTCTTCATTACCAAACAATCTTAGGGGAATTTCAGTGTAACTTGCTTGATATAGACCAATTCAACAAAAAAAATATATAGATTAGGCTCTTGACATGTGTCGGTTAACTCCATAACATATAAATAAATAATACATATTCTTTTACGCATACGCTTGTAGGTGAGATAGTCATTTAAAACATATCTGCTATGGCCGTGCTGGCGAAACCATAGGATTAGATGAGAATTGGAATGCTCGGAACATCAGGGATGATCAGGCGAAATAAAAGTACCAAGCCATGGCTGCAAACTCACCGGTTGCATCCGAGAAATTGGATCCCCCGATGCCATCCAGGTTGCCTTGCCAAGATATGGGACACGTACTGCCTGATCCACCCCAATCCAAATGGCACTCCAAATTCATCATCATCATCATCATCAAAACCTCCATTCAATACCAATGTCGGAGGAGGACATACATTCAAGAATTCACATTCATCACCTAAGCTCCACGCCGATAGAAGTTTAGGAGATAGGGACTAAAATTCCAAATCGGTATGCGTGAAACCGTGTTTTCCAACTCAAACATCACATCAACACCAATTTTAGGTTGAAAGATCATATCGTAGCCACGCCATGGCTGCAAACTCACCGGTTGCATCCGGGAACTTGATCCCCGGATGCCATCCGGGTTGCCTTGCCAAGATGCGGGCCTCTTAACAGCCATATCCACCCAAATCCAAAGGAAATTTTTTAAAAAAAAAGAAACATCACATCCGAATAACTAGCGTTTGTTTACTCGAAATTTGATTTTGTGTTTTGATTTGGATAGCTGTAAGGATGTGATACACTCAAAATAAAAATCAACACAAAACTCGAAAAAGAATAACACAAAGGAAACTCAACGCACTAATTTCGAACTTTATTTTCATTTCAAAAGATTTAAAATACAAAACTCTTCAAACAACAGAAACTATCAATGGCTGTTTATTTCATCTCCTTAGAATGTCTTCCTCTCTTAAACTACACACACTAGGCATGGCTTCAAATATTTGCCCTAGATTCTCCACATAATTCCCGAACTACCAAATCCATTTTTGAAATCACGAGTTAACGAAATTTGAAGAAAGATTCATTGGATCCACAGATCTACCCCACAGCTCATAAGAGCATTACACTAATTTCCAAAACGAACTTCTCTTTAACCATAAACACCAGAAAAAATGTTCGAAAAAAATGTAAACAGAGGCTCAGATCCGAAAAAAAGGGGAAAAGAGAGTCCGACCTCGCCATGGCTGCGTACAAACGGCGACTCGCCGCCGGTTGCAAATTTCAAATGCCGACCGGGTCGCCACGCCAAGATACGAGCCGGAGCTTCTCGTAACCCCACCGCAGAGGAAACTAATACGATTTATCATCACAGCCTCCTCTTTCGCCCACCCATCCGATCACGATTATTATTATTATTATTATTGTTGTTGTAGTAGTAGTTGCAATGCAACATAGGATCTGGATCAAAGCCAAGGATTCATGAACAGCAGAAGCACGTCAGTCGCCATGGCTACCATCCCCGACCTCTGATCAAAAACACAAGTAAACAAACCATGTTTCGTTTCAGTTCAGTTAAGATTCTGAAGAAGGGCTGTTGTTCCGATTTGGTGGAAATCATTGGGAGAGAGGGAGGGGCAACCACCCTTACGAAACCCTAATTTCCTCCCTCCACCCTCAGTTCCTCATTTCCTTCATAGCTGACTCTCCTTTGAGCTTTATAGTCTTTAGTATGAAATGACGTTTTTGCCCTTGGTGTTTATGTTCGAGCCACTTAGGTTAAAAACGCTGGGCTCTAACGCGGCCCATTGTTCCTGCGTGTTTGAATTATACTGCCTCGTCGATACAATATGGGGGGGGTGTTTGGTTGGGGAATTGAATTGGATTTATACTATTTATTCAAAAAAAATTTTCAAAAAATATATAATTAAATACTTATTTTTTATTTTTTTATATTATATTAAAAATTAATTTTACATTTAAAATATCACATCAACACCTATTTATGTCACATCATACAACTATTCAAATTTAAAATTTTTACTATTTAAATCCCAACTCAAAATTCAATCCCCCAAACAAACACACCCCATTGTATATATTTAATTTTGGCTTGAAGTTTATAAAATAATAATAATTTAATTATAGTGGATAGGTAAAAGTAATGTAATGATATTTTTATTTTTATTTTTTGGTATAAAGTAATGATACGATGTAAAGTAAATATATTTGTAAAAAAAAAAATAGAGTATTTAATAAAATTGTTACTTTATAATTGGACGTTCCAACATAAAAATACTATACTTTGTAGCTGGATGGACGGAGATATAATACATTTTTGTCAATATATTTGCTATAATTTTTAAATTATGTATGATGTACCAAAATATTTATAGAAATAGTTATTTGATTTAATATTTTAAAACATTCTCTTTGTTTAGTATTATGTCCACTTTTTATTGTAGATAAAAAAATTTAGGAGTGATATAATTACTAAATATTTAATAATGTATTAGTTAAAATAATTACTCCATCCGTCCCACATACTATGTCCACGTTTCTGCTCGTCCCACATACCATGTCACTTTCCTTTTTTGGAAAATGATTATACACTTTAATCTATTTTAACCTTTTTAATTTTATTTTTTTAAAATTTTAATTAAACTAATTAGTTATCTTAATTTTAATTTATAATTATTTATATTATAGGATAATTATTTTCACTAATACATTCTTAATTATGTATTAATTACACCTCTGCTAAAATACAGTACCTACAGTGTAGCAGCAGACACGATATATGGGACAGAGGGAGTATTATATAATAAAAATAACTATAAATTAACATTAATATAACTAATTAATTTAATTAAAATTATAAATTTAAAAATTTAAAATAAAATTAAAATGTATACTTATTTAAAAAAAATATACAAAATAAATAGAACATATCAAAATAAAAAAAAAATTAATATAATAAGTGAAACGAAAGAAATATATATGTTTTATATGTAGTATCAAAATTTATAAATGCACTTATATAAATAAAATCTTAAACTTTTTGTCATTTATACTCAATTTTTAAATAAATCTATTTATATTGGAATCTCTCTCTATATATATATATTAAAGCATTATATCTATATAATTAAAAGTATGTTTTTATTCAACTATTATTAAGAGATATACCTATTATTTCTATTTATTTTCAGGATAGTTTGTTTCCTGCGTTTCTTTTGATGAGTTTAGAAAAAATTTGATTTGGATTTGATATGAAATTAATGTTTAATGGAATGTTTTGTGAATATTTTTTTTTTCAAAAAATACAGAGTTTAAATAATAAAATTTGGAAAAATTATGCTAAAGAAATATATCCTAGGCGACAGATATAGAGGGTGTTTGGCGAATAGGTTTTTGAAAATCTTTTAGCTTATTAAAAGTTTTTAGTTGTTTGACCGGTCAAAAAGATAATTTAGGTGTTTGGTAAATTAGCTTTTTGAAATAGTTTTTTTTTTTTAAAAAATAAAATTATTTCTTATATGCCCTTAAAAATTTATTATGGATTTCACACAAATTATTTAGTAATTATAGTATAATATTTTATTATATTATAGTTTTACTTTTATAAATTTAAAATAATTAATTTTTATATATAAATTATTTTAATTGTAAAATATATAAATTTAATAAAATCAACATAAAATAGAAACTATAAATATTAATAATTTATTTTTATATTAAAATTACATTATATAAATTTTATATTAAAAATAAATTAAATTTATTAAAAAATATAAATATAATGAACTAATCGATAACTAACATAATAAATATATACATGAAAAATTTATTATTTTATATTTTACATCATTTTCAATAAAAAAAAAAATTTATTTATATATTTCAATAAAAATATATTATTTTTTAAATCTAACTATAATAAAAATAAATAATTTTATAACACTTTTACAATTTTCAATAACTAATAACAAAAAAATTTCAAACATTCTAAACTCAAAAAACATAATTGAATATATTAGAAAAAAATAAAATCAAATATTTTAATACAAACAGTTGTTTTGGAGGATTTGTTTTTTGATATCCTCCATTATAGTGGAGTTCACTCGGAACTTATAAGATGTGAAATTTTCTTGACAATTTCCGATGTGGGACTTGGGTTTGCACCCGTTAGACAAGTTATTTTTTTATTTTTAATTATTTTATACTAAGTTTTTTTTTAAAAAAAATAATAATAATTACTTGTCATGACATTGAAAGATCAACCATAATAGTGTCTAATGAGCACGCGCGAATTTACTTATTCATAATTAAACATATCCATAATTCAATTTACTTACCTACAGTTTTATTATTGCCATTTATAAATGGCTTAAAAGCTTCGAATTTATATGTATTTATTACCCCCGTCGTTTAAATTTATGCTCACTATTTTTTTGTTATAATCGAAAATTATTATTATTTTTCTTTTAAGTAAAAAATTATTATATTTTTGTACTTCTTTTTACTATAAAAAAAAAATAATTATTATTCACTTTTATTAAATTCTCGTATCCGGTCAAATGAACACAGATTTGCATGACCAGAGGGAGTATATTATTGTCACTCATGAAAGCATAAAAAATTATCACTAAACAATTTAAAAATCAACATTAGTATTACAATTATTTTTAATATTCGTATTAAAAAATTTTGTCGACACATTTCTTAATAAAAGATAATTTATATAATTTGATCATATTTTTTATATTTGTTCATTCCATACAATGTCATTTTTTTTAAAAAAAATTAATTATACACTTTAATAAATTTTATAATTTATAATTTTAAATATTTTACTAATTATACACTTGTCTAATTTTTTTTATTTTTTTTATCTATAAAAACTTAAAAATAAGGTGAGACAAAAAGAATAAAACAAAATTAATAGGAGAGTACTTAGCAGAAGTAAAATTCACACTTATAAAAAGTTTCCAAATTTACTTACCCTATAAAATATTAATTATGTTCCTACAAAAAGTAAACAAATAATATTAAATCGTGCCCAAAAATCTTAACCATTGTTCTTAAAAAAATTAATAACAAAATCCGAACAAAATATACAAAACATCGTATCCAACACCAGATAAACAAAGTTAAAGCTCAAATCGGGCACATAAATTAAGCTTGTATCCAAAAAAAAAAAAAAAAACAAGAGTTTATAACCAACGACCATCCCGCCCGACGCCCCAGGCCACCCAAGCCCGGCGCCGTAAGGACGCCCGGCATCGTCAACGCTATAACAAAAGATCCTCGTATCATTACACGAGCAATATTTCAAGACACAACAACATTGTTCATTCTTCGGTGACTGGTTCGAGATCCTTAAGCAATCCCACCACTTGTTGCATACTCGGCCTCTTTGACGGGACCTCCGCCGTGCACAAATACCCGATCTTCAAAGCCTCCGCCATTTTCCTCTCCGGCGCATTCCCGCGAATCTTCGGATCGATCGAACAAATCCCGTCGTTTGTCCTCACGAGTCGCCTCACCCAACTGACCAATTCTGAATCATCCGTCTCAGAATAATAGTCTCCAACGGGCTTTTTCCCCGTAAGTAGCTCGAAAAGAATCACTCCGTACGCGTATACATCCGATTTCGTCGACGGGGCGCCGCTCTCCGGGCCAAGAAGCTCGGGAGCGGAATATCCCGTCGTCCCGCGATCGACGTTTTCGTTCTCGACCACGTCTCCAAAGATTTTACCTAGGCCGAAGTGAGATAATCTCGGCTCTAAGTTGTTGTCGAGATACACGCTACTCGCTTTAACGTCTCGATGGACGATCGGCGGCGAGCAACCGTGGTGAAGGAACGCGAGGGCACGAGCCGACCCGAGTAAAATATTGAATCGGAACCTCCAACTTGGTAGTAACCCTTTAACGCTGACGGGATCATTTTCGTTACCCGTCGATTGACCTCCATTGACGGAACTATAGAGCAAATTTCGGAGGTTCCCGTTGTCCATATACTCGTAGATAACGAGTTTCTTATCTCCGGCTAAGCAATATCCCGTTAGGGTTACGAGATTCGGATGCTTGATTCGACCGAGATAGTCGAGTTCTTTTATGGCTTCCCGATCGGTCATCGGCGATTCTCGAACCAAAACTTTGATGGCTACACGAAAACCTTGTCCCGGAAATAGTGCACTGTAAACCGGCCCAAACCAACCTTCCGCCAACAACATACTACGGTCGAAATTACGAGTCGCGGACATTAAGTCTGCGTATGTGAAATTCGTCAACGGCTTCTCGAAGATTATGACCGGCGCCGAAATCGACAATTCTTGCTTGTCGTTGACTGGAACGGGCGCCGTTTGTTTGGCATCCGTAGTAGCCCAAGATCCCGAATCGAAACTACATTCCTCCTCATAAAATGCATGTCTCACCGCCCACATCCGATTCTTCCTCCGACGACGTCCAAAGGCCAAAAATAGCAACAAGACGAGTACGACAATCAACGAGATCGATAGCGCGAGCCCGAGCTTCAATCCACCGGTACGATTCGAACCTGTCCTTTTGAGACGCTGCGGATCGGCGGCGATTGGACAGATGCTCACCAATCCGCGGAACGATGTCTCGAGGATGTCGACGGGGAAACCCGACGGGCAAACACTGAGACGGTTGCCCGAGAAGTTGAAACTCCTCATTCCAGGGAGACGTTCCAACAGGGCAGACGGGATCGGTCCGGTCAGCTCATTGCTCGACACATCAAGAACGGTCAAGCTACTTAATCCGGCAATCTTGCCGGGGATGCTGCCTACTAAACTTGATCCCGATACGTTTAAATACTCTAAGCTCGAAAGCGTATCGACACGCACAAACTGTTGCTTGCTGAATATATTCCCGGCAATGTTTAGATGCCGGAGATTCGAAATTTGGCTGAAATCAACGCCAAATTCGCCATTGACCATGTTCTCAGATATATCCAAATATACCAAATTCGATAGATTGTAGGCTAACTGACCTACATTGCCCTCAAACTGATTCCGGCTGAGATCAACGACCTCGACAGCTCCGGCGAAGACGCCGATCGGACCACCAAACAAGTTGCCGGAGACATTAAAGTATTGAATCGAATTCATCCTGAACAAATCCGGCGAATCCCTGCTGGAAATTTCATTATCCGCCATGTTCAAGAGCTTCAACGCAGGGAAAGCAACGCCAAACCTTTCAGGTAGAGAACCGTTCAGCTTATTCGCCGAGAGATCCATTGAAGCCAACGAAGAACAGTGCACAATCGCCTGCGGAATCCAAGAATCGAAGACGTTGTAGCTCAAATTCAAGGCGGTTAAACTCGTCAAGACGCCGATGGATTCAGGTATGCTCCCGGAGAAATTGTTGGAAGAAAGATCGAGAGTCCGAAGCTGCGCGAAATTGGCGATGTTGTTCGATAACTCACCGGAGAGTCGATTGAGTGAAAGATCGAGGTGAGTGAGTGAATTCAAGCTCCAGAAATCACTCGGAAGAGCAGTGATTTGATTGCTGCTGAGATCTAGATGCTGAAGCTTAACCATCTTCCCGATCGTGTTGTCAGGAATCGGCCCAGAAAGCCCTAAATTGGAGAACTCCAATCTGACGATGTTCGCGCCCGTAAGATCACAGAACACACCTCTCCATGAACAGTGCGTGGCGTTGGGGATTTGGATTCCAAAATTCTGCAGAAACTTGGAGACGAAGAATCCATCTGAATTGAGCTCTTGTGCAGCCGAGGGGTTTAAAATTAGGGTTAGGAACAAAATAAGGGCAAAAACCCCCAAATCCATCACGAAAATTCAAATCCTCAATTTATCCGCCATTAACGGTCCTCATCCAGAGCTTAACAACACACTTCTCTAACCGAAACAGAATCAATCGGAAACCTGTAGAACAGCAACAACAACAACAGAGATGAATAAATTCTGGAATTGATGATTATGAGCAGAGCAGAGCATATAGTGAGGGTGATGATGGTCATTCATGGAGGGAGGGAAGCGTGAGAGGAATCAATCAATGGCGAGTATGATTGATAGTCGATCTTGAAGTCTGGATTTGGATGGGAATCCATTGGCGTTTGATGTTTGTTGCATTGCAATTTGCAGAGGCTAATGGTGGGATTAATGATTCGTCATTATGAGAAAGGATGAACTCAATCGATACCGCCCACCCTGGTAGGTTCCTTTTTTTAAAAAAATAATATAAAATATAATAAAATAAAATAATAATATATATATATAATAAAAATAAAAAATGCACTTAAGGGTGTGTTTGTTTGGGGGTTTGGATTTTGGATTGGGATTTGAATAGTAAAAATTTTGAATTTGAATAGTTGTATGATGTGATATAAATAGGGTTTGATGTGATGTTTTGAATGTAAAATTGATTTTTAGTATAATATAAAAAATGAAAAATAGGTGTTTGATTTGATGTTTTTGGGGGAAAAAAATTGGATGAATAGTGGAAATCCTTCAAAATCCTTCGAACAAACACACCGTAAGTACATGGTTTATGTTTTTAAAGAAAGTATTATAATTGTGGGCGTTGCTGCCATTTTAGGATGCGTTTATTAATGGTGGAAATGGAATGTGCATTTAAAATTTAAAATATATTTTGTTATATATTTTTAAAATGTACTCCTCCTATCTTATATAATTTGTTTATATTTTTTATTTTTTTCAATTTCATATAATTTGTCTTTTTTTATAATTTTTTTAATTTTAATTAAATTATTTAGTTATCTTAATTTTAATCAATAATTATTTTTATTAATATATTTTTTAATTATTTATTAATTATACTTAATATAAATTCTCGTATCTACAGTAACATGTCTATATTACATGGGACGAGGAGAGTAGTATATTTTTATACGATGTTTTTTAAATTTTGCAGTTATTCAATTTTTGTTTTTTGAAATAGTATTATATTAAAAATATATTTATTTAATAAAGTATTATATCAATTATCAATTTTTTCTTTTTTATTTTTTAAAAAGAAATCTAAAGAAATGTCTATCTAAATTTAGCTTACCTTTTTAATTTTTTAACATACAAGTAAGTGTAGATAGATCAGGTTAATAATAAAGACTCCATTTTCTTTCAAATTGATTGATATTATATATATATATTTTTTAAATTTGTCTCCATTTGACATGTTTTTATTTTTTTTTAATAAAATTTATTTATTTAAAATAAATTTAATAAATATAAATTAATTTAATTAACTTCATAAATATAATATTAATTATTACACGAGGTATTCAAAACTTTCTATTTCTATATCTCATTAATAATTAAATATTTTTATTTATATTTAAAATTTCATATTTTTTATAAAATTAATTTATATTAATCATAAATATAAATTATATCATAGTATAAAAATTTAGTCTCTAGGAAATCATAGGGTGTATTTGTTTGGATATTTTTGTGAGGTATACAAAAATTGTGTAGGTAATAAAATAATGAATGTGTGTAATATATTAAATTTTTTGGAAACTTGTTTGCATTTTTTTTTTCTAAAAGAACACACTCATATTCCCCCATTCATATAAAAATAATATCATAAATTATTATTATTATTATTATTATTATTATTATTATTAACTTACTAAACTCCATTATCTTAAATACTATATTACTAATTTAATTGAAATGCCACTGAAGAAATATATTTTTTTTTAAAAAAAATTATCACTATTCAACTTTTTCAAAAATATTAGTTAAATATATATTTTATTTACAAAAAATAATGTCAAAATATTAATCTTATATTATTCACAAAATTTCTATAACTCAAAAAATAAATATCTATCTAAATTGTGCGTGTACTTTTTATAAATTAAATTGTTCAAAACTATTTTTTTTTTTTAAAAAATACAAGTAGATGTAAATACATCTGGTTTTATATATGACAATAGTTTAATATTTGATTTGTCCATTAATAATAAAAAAAAGTATATTTAAAATATTAAATTGCACAAAATTCATATGTGATTTTACAAAATTGCATAAAATTCTCTATATTTTCAAAATTGCGTCAAATTCCCTCGTGGTTTCATAAACTATGCGGAAAATCCCCTCGGTCATCTTTATTTATTAGTTTTTTACTTACACGCGCTCAAATTGCTAATGAATTTCAGAATATTCATTTCTAAACTCCTAAAGTTATAAATATTTTTATTTATGTTATATTTAGCCTTAAATAACAGTAAAAAAAACTTTTAAAATCAGATAAAAATAACTAATTATGAGTATATTTACTATTTCTTGACTTTAAATAATAAGAATAATAACTATATTTATAATTTATGAAAATTTTGAAACTTATTCGTATTTTGGGCGCTTGCAGATCAAACCACATTAAATAAAGAGAGCCGAGAGGGTTATACGCAGAGTTTATGAAATTACAAGGGAGTCTGACGTAATTTAAAAAGTACGAGGAATTTCGTACAATTTCGTGAAACCACATGTGAATTTGATGCTATTTAGCCTATTTAGAATATAAATAAATAATAAATATAATTCTTTTATTTAGTAAATGTGACCTTATATTATTATTAGACCGATCCTGTGATATCGTGTTGATTTGACTAAATCAACATATGTGGTCAAATCAACATATGTTGTATTATAAGATAGTGTATGATGATTTATAATATAATATATATGTTGTATTTATCAATATGTTAAAATATGTATAAATATATATTGGTCACCCATATTATATATATTGATCCGTGATGCTGACTTGATCGCATAGCCGCTGATTATGTTGTTGACGTGGCAAATGTATTGATTTACTTCAATTATCACGTAAAAAATAATATATAAAATAAATAACACTAACATAAAAACACATCCTCAATTTAGTTACAATATTGAACATATGCATGCAAGAAAAAAATAAATAAAACAATAATGGGCATATTTTCTTCCCTCTCTTTTTTTTTTTTTTTTTCAAAGTTCAATTATTGCAATTCTTATATCGAGGTGAACATTCGGATTTTCGGTTCAGATTTTGCCAAATCCAAACCGATTCGAAAATCCGAAATTTTTGAAAAAATCAATTCGAATCGAACCGAAATAATCGAAATCCGAAAATCCGTAATCCGAACTAAAAAATCCGAACCAAACCAAAAAATCCGAAATTCCAAATATTTTTATTATTTTTTTTAATTTTAATTTTTTTATATTTTATTATTATTTTATAATATTAAATATGTATAATATATAAAAATTAAATATATTAAAATATAATTAATAAATTTGAGTTTTTTATATTAAAATATAATATTTTCTAATAAAATATTAAATATGTATAATAAAAAAATATATTAAAATGTAACATTTCGGATTTCGGATTGGTTCGGATTTTAAGTACACCGATCCGACTCGATTCGAAAATCCAAAATTTGTTAAAAATTCAATCCGATCAAATCCGAAATCTGAACCAAATTTCAAAATTTCGATTTGATTCGGATTGAATTTTCGAATTTCGAATATTTTGCACACTGTATTCTTATATATATATATATATATATAATCTAAGTGAATTCAATAATCAATATGTTCAACTACCAGATTCATCTTAAAATAATATAGATGTTATAAATAATTAATTTCAAGAAATAAAAATAAAATGGCATTGAATACATACATATAATCGTAAAAAGTAAACAATGTTAGGTTAATGATGTATATTATTTTATTAGTGCGATCGATTTTATATGCAATCCCACAATTCACGGGATGATTGATTCAATGCCATATTTTCTTTCTTTCTGTCTTCTTTTCTTTTTACAATTAAATCATTATTTTTTTAATTCAATTTTTATTGTTTATATAAAAAATATAAATAAAATTCAATATTTTATTAATATATATTTATATTGTACTCCTTCCGTCGTGCTAATGTGTGTTCATTTGACCAACACGAGTTCTAATAAAAGTGAGTAATAATTGTTTCTTTTTTATTTTATAGTAAAAAAAGTACAAAAGTGTAATCATTTTTTACTTAAAAAAGAAACGAGAATATTTTTTTATAAAAAACCCTACAAGAAAAATGAGTATAGATTTGAATGACGGAGGGAGGATCAAATAATTATTTTAATTAAAAATGTTACTATTAAAAATTCAACTCCCAACATACAACTATGCATCCAATAGTCTTCCGAATCAATAATGATTTTTGGTCCCGTAAAAAATGGTATGGTGGTGTGAAAATGAACTTGTGACTATAAGTTCATGGGTTCAAACTGCGACCGCCTCTACATTTTTAATTATACTTATCTTATAGTGTCTAAAATAATCTAGACATGCTGGAAATGTGTTTCTGAAAATTTATATGTTTTTTTTATTTAATGAACACTCTCTAATACTCCCTCCGTCCAAGCTAAAAGTATACAATTATTTTTGGTGCAAACATTAAGGAATAATAGTATTTTAATTATAGTGGGTAGGTAAAAGTAGTAAAATGACATTTTTGCCCTTACTTTTTTGGTATAAAAGTAATGATGTGATGTAAAGTAGGGGTATTTGTGAAAAAAATTGGGTATTTAATTAAATGGTTACTTTGTAATTGGACGTCCCAAAATAGAAATATGTATACTTTCTAACTGGACGGAAGGAGTATTTAATATAAGAAGTTACTTTTTTTTATATTACATATATGAATCTCCATATTTCATATAAATATATATATTAAACAAAAATACCAAATCAAAAATATATATATTTGTGTATGTATACATATTTAGTTAAATGATAGAGGAGTCACCACGGTTAATGTGTTGATTTGGAAAATTCAGCAAAATTAGCACTCATAATATATACAAATAACATACGTTGTGTGTAATAAGAACATGTGTTATTTGTTCATAATTACATTGTATTGTATAAAATTATGTCATATGCTAAAATTAATTATTATATGTGCTATATAACTATAACATGCGTTGTTAGTTTATATATTGTATTTGTATTATATTAACATATATAATATGTTATTTATAATAATACTATGTATTGTATGTACTGTTAGACAATATACGATGTATTTTTCAGCATAGCGCTGAATTTATTAGCCGCCGCAAAGTCACCATATTCATTAGGTTTGTTTGATTTTTGACTTCAAGAAATAGTTGCCTAAATCATGGCATCTCAGCATTCTACGAAATTCAAATAAGAATTTTTTTATTTTTTTATTTTATTTTTTATTTTTTAAAGACCAAGTGATTGTATAACCTGTCCTTCAATTGGTGTTTGGACAAATTACAAGCTATGGTTTGTTGCCCAGTGTGTTCAAGACATTACTGCTCCGAGCCACTCAAAATACTCTCTCTGTCCCATTGAAAAGTTATCATTTTTTATTTTTGTCCGTCCCAAAACAAGGTTATCATTTCCTAATTTAGTAATTGTACTACCTACTTAACATAATAAATACCCTTTCAACTTACAATATATTACACAAATGTCATTACATTTATATTACACCATACTAATAGGGGTATTCTTGTCTTTTTTTTACTATAATCCATTATAATACTAATATTAAAAAATCTACGTACAAAAAGCAAACGCTATCCTTCCAACGGGAAAGAGAGAGTATGTTGTTTTAAGGGTGTGTTTGTTCGGTTCGGATTTTACATTCATTATTCATCCTATTTTTTATCCTCAAAAAATCAAATCAAACATCTATTTTTCATTTTTTATATTATACTATAAATCAATTTTACATTCAAAATATCACACCAACACCTATTTATATCACATCATGCAACTATTGAAATTCAAAAATTTTACTATTCAAATTCCAATTTAAAATCCAAACCTCCAAGCAAAAACACCCTTAATTTACTCTTAATTGCTGAGCAAAGCAAAGCGGATAAATATACAGTTCAACTATAGTGTATATCTTCGACAATAGAGACTATCCCAGTAACTACTACTCGGATAAAATATATTGCGCACCATATTTGAAGGTACCATGTCGGGACGTTGAAATTCTCTATTAGCATCCCAAATAGATTTATTAATAAATAAATAAATATGGGATATGAACGTCTTACCTAAAAATAGATATTTGTCGAATTTCATGACAGCCCATGCAAGCGGTTCAAAAGCCTTGACAACATGATCTAGGCGATGCTTACCGAAGAAGCGCGCTAGTTAGGCATTCAGAACAGACGTTGCTCCGTATGTTCGTCCCTCGGATGTGGTACATTAGTCGAGGGTTTCGGGTATCCAAATTAACCTTCGATAAGATGCAAAAGTAAATATGCAGAGATAAGTGTAGGAAAATAAAATTTCGAATCGAATATGAAAATAAAATAAATTTTCTCTAAAAGTAAAGATATGTACGATTTTTTTTTTCTTTTTGTTATCGAATAAGTTAAATTAAATTAAGTCACATGACAAGAGGAGAGTCTATGTTACCCCCAAAATCTATAAAAAAAACATAAATCATTTAGAAGACATACTTATATTTTATAAATAGGGTGTATTGTATTTATTGTAAACTTAAATCATGTATCTTAATACAAATTTTATATTTATATTTTTTTTATTCATATATTTTTATTTTAAGTAACTTTTTTTTACCACGTAAAATAAGTATTAAGAATTTAATTATTTTAAATACTTCTTAATAAACCTTTCGGTCATAATCTAATAAGGAATTTTGGTAACAATAATATATCAAATACTTCCTAATTTAAATTTCTTACCATTCTA
Source organism: Andrographis paniculata (assembly GCF_009805555.1). Taxonomy (NCBI): domain Eukaryota; kingdom Viridiplantae; phylum Streptophyta; class Magnoliopsida; order Lamiales; family Acanthaceae; genus Andrographis; species Andrographis paniculata. Next base: position 1,949,990 of record NW_026137605.1, read on the forward strand.
AAATTTTAACTCAAACTAAAGCAATTGACACTTTTTCTTTTTTAAAATAAGTAGAAAACTAAACAATAAAAAAATAGATAGCAAAATTAAATCATAATAAATAAATTACCTTGTATTCCTATTTTTTCTTTACTGCGTAAATTTTATACAATAACCTTAATACCCGTCTGTCTCATCTAATTTGTCTTTATTTTTTTATTTTCGTTTGTCTTCATAATTTGTTATTTTCTTTTTGAAAAATATGATTATATACTTTAATCACATTTTAAATTTTAAATTTTATAATATTTTTAATCTTAATTAAACTATTTAGTTATCTTATATTTTAATATATAATTATTTTTACTAATATATTTCTTAATTAGTTACTAATTATATTTTACTTATATTTTTGTATCTACTGTAGTAGACCATATTACAGGGACGGAGAAAATACAAGAGGGAGTACAACATTAGAGTTTTGATGTGATGTTATTTGAGTGAAAATAATTCTAATATTTTTATTGTTATTCATCAAAAAAATATATTTTTTATTTTAAAATATTACTTCATCCGTCTCATAACAAAGTATCCATTTTTTTATTTTAGTCCATCATATAACGAAGTATCCATTTCATTTTTTTTAATAACTGTATTATCTACTTAACATTACAAATACCCTTACAACTTACAATATATTACACAAATGTTATTACCTTTATATCACACGTACTAATTAGGTTATTTTAGTCATTTCTACTTTATTCCTACTATATCCCAATATAATACTAATATTTTTAAATCTACGTGCAAAAAGCAAATGAATATTTAGTTTCAGGACGAGGACTATTTAAATCTAAACTCAAATCATTCCTCTCAATTTCAAATCAAAACCAAATAAATAATTTCACATTCCAAAGAAACAGGGCACTTAAGGGCTTTAAAAGTTAATAGAAAATGGGCTTGGATTCAGCCCAATAAGCCCGGCCCGGCCCGTTCAGAATAAGATGAAAAATACACGACCCATGGTCAAATTCAAATCTGTTTCCATAACCGCTGTGAATTTCGGAGACTTGCGAAGCAAATAGCACCTTTTTCTTGTTCTTATTCTCATTGCAAGAATCTGAAGCTGTGAAACCCTAATCATGATGATGTTGCTTGTGGTGGACCTCGTGATTCCGTTTTAGATTCAGTTTCCTGCCGAAAGGTGCCCATCTGCTTTATTTGCTTTGACGCAGTGTTCACGCAAGAACAATTTGGTGCTGAGAACGCCAGGATCTCAAACGCGCCCCAGCTCTCATTCTGCGAATTATTTTAGGTGTTTTTCTGTGTTCCTGATTTGTCTTCTGTGTTATTAATTGGATGGATGGTTGTAGCGCATAGTTATTGATTGTTTCGTCGTTTCTGGAATTTCAGCTCAGGAGTTCATATTTTGGATTGATTTCTTGTGAATTGAATTACAACTAGGTGATTGAATGCCTGTGCTTGCTGTTTCTCTAGTTAGTTTTTATGCAATCGTTTGTTCTTCGATTTCATTTCATCTACGGCATTTGAAAGATATAAACACAATTATGTTGTGTTCTGTTAAGATCAGCATTTTGTTTTAATGGAGGATTTATTTCGTAATTGTGGTGTATTACTGAAAAGATTTGGTCTGATCCTAAATCTTGAGCGAGGATGAAGACTTGTTTGTTGGCATTTCAGGTTTGATAATGGAAGGTGTTATAGTCAGAAGAGTTATTCCTTCCGATAATAGTTGTCTTTTCAATGCAGTTGGGTGAGCTTGAATCTGAGGATACTTATTAGTATGTTATGCTTTATGAGAAAAGTAATGTAAACTCGTCGTGACTGTTCTTGGGAATTGTATCTGCAGTTATGTGATGGATCATGATAAAAACAAGGCGCCTGAGCTGAGACAGGTTATCCACTAGATTTTGTCTTTATTTTCCGACATTCTGTTTTCAATTGGTTGTGTTTTCAACAAGGAGCGAGAAATATCTTGCAGAATATAACGGTTGTCTAACTAACTGTAAATGTAACTGTAACCGTTGATCATCAATCATATCCTTGCCTCCTCGGAGGAAAATGGCCATGGTGATGAAGTATCACTTTTTAGCATTAATGAAAGAACTAAGAGCATTAATTTTCGATGCATGATCGGAATTAAGGATTGAGATTTTATTAGTAATCTATGACAATTGTCAACATAATTACAATCATAAGTAAGTGGTGAGAAAAATAATGAAGATTTTGAAGTTAGATACAAAAGGCGTTTTGGGTTATTGGCAAATGTACTTTGCGGAATGATTGTAGTATAATGGCATTATATATGAACAATGTTAAACCTTTTCTTCCACGTGTTGCTATTTTCTCAAGGTTATAGCTGCAACAGTAGCCAGTGATCCAGAAAAGTATTCGGAAGCCTTTCTTGGAAAAACTAACGAGGAGTACTGTGCATGGATTCTTAACCCAGAGAAATGGGGAGGTGAGTTTCAACTTTGCTATATCCTATGTTCATGCTAAGTATCATAATCATACACAAACTCAAGTTGAAGGTTTGATTATACTGCGTTGCATTTTACATGAACAATAGCGATAATTGTTCTTTGTTTATTTTCTTTGGAAGTTCATACTTTAGAACCATATTATTCGCGCAAGAGATTTCAAATATTTTCTCGTGGGTCAAAGCACTTCATCTATGATGATGTTGTGGTGTTGTCCTAAAGAAAAATTATCTTTCTCAACTAAAGAATGTTTCCTTTAGATCCCGTGCTTTTATCTATTATTTAGCTTCTTTGAAATGCTACGTGTATAAACTTTAAGGGCTGTAAACAGAGTTTTGTTTCATGTTGTTAATATTTTGCCATAGTGGTGCAGCCCTGGTGACATTTGCCATTTTGTGGCACACTGCTTCACCATGGCGCACGGACACAATTTTGTGCTAGCGCCAAGACATGTCATATTCAATCATGGGAAATAAAGCACATCTTTACAGTTCTTTGTTGTTCCACGTGTTGTTTTTTTTATTAAATACATACTTTTACAGTGCACCTTTATTATTATATATACATATTATATTACACCACGGTGAATAAATAAGGAATACTTGACAGTGTTTATGAAGCAGCCAACAATCATTCTTTGTTTCTTCCTGTAGGATATGCAAAAAATTACAACATAATCATCAATATTATTAAGTTTAATGGGTGAATTTTAATGCTCTCTCTTAAGGTGCCATTGAGCTTGCAATACTGGCCGACTATTATGGTCGTGAGATCGCAGCGTATGATATACAAACAACAAGATGTGATCTGTATGGGCAGGTTAGTGCTAGGTAGGTGCCTATTCTAAGTTACTTGCTAGTTATTTGGTTTGACATTTTATTTTTCTTTCCCTTGACACTACAGGGAAAGAACTATACGGAAAGAGTCATGCTAATATACGATGGGCTCCACTATGATGCTTTAGCTGTATGATTCTTCCTCTTGACCCTTCTCTGTGTGATGAATGTACTTGCTCGTATCATTGAGTGTCTCATAAATGAATTGAGAATATTTATGATTTATCTCGAACAGTAGAAACTTTTTTATGCTATTATATGAGTTTGTGTCAGTTAAGTATAGTGGCCTACTTCAATTATAACAAAGTACTCTACTTACACGATTTTATATATAAGGTATGTCTTAAAAAGAAGTGTGTTGGAGTAGTTGAAAGATATTGAATTATACACCTTACTAACTCCTTAAACTCTAAGTTAAGCGATGATTTAATAATTTTTGAAAAGCATTATGCATTATGTGTGTATTCATGCATGTGAATCGCCCTACTGTCTTTGTTTGCCTTGTTTGTGCATTATAGTTGATTACGGAAATATTATTTCGTTGCTTAGGCAAGATTACCTTTCTACCCTGCCTAGTCATCCAGGTCCTAAAAGTTAATGAAAATTATAGTTTCACAGTTCAAATTTCCCCCCAATTTGATTAAAGCTGCTGAAGAAGAGAAAACCGACAAACACCTAATGGAAAATAGAGTGCACATAGTATATAGTCTTACTTTCTTTACGTAGAACAGATGCAACAAATTCTTTAAATGTGAAATCCTCGAGCATGTCTGGGAAAACCACCCTGACCATTCTTATGTGCTTCCAAATAGCTCAGCCCAGTCTACTCATATAATGTGTACCTTTCAACAGAAATCGCCCATTGAAGAAGCTCCAGAAGATTTCGATGAGACAATCTTTGCTGTGCAGCCGGACAGAAGTCTGGGCCCTGTCGAACAACAGGCTCTTAATCTGGTTAGAGACCAGCAGAGGTAAAAGTTGCAGATTTTTAAAATTGACTTGCTTCGATTTTCCACATCTCCTATCATGTGTTGTTTAAGTAGAATAATGCTTTCCTCCATTTATAGGAAACGGAGTTTCACAGACACTGCCAACTTCACTCTGCGATGCGGTGTCTGCCAAATTGGTGTTGTTGGACAGAAGGTTCGGTTTTTCCATCCCTCATCTAAAATTTCTTCCCTGATTATCACCTGATTAATTCCCGAATTGCGCAGGAAGCAATGGAGCATGCTCAAGCTACCGGACATGTGAATTTTCAAGAATATAGGTAATGGAATCAAATCTATCTGAATCACCATATTTCTAAATACTTGTTTGTACTTATACGTACATGTTCCTATTACTTGACGATATATGTTGCTTGTGGTGTTGTCTGTTGTAACATTTGCAAAATTGGCCATTTTATTTTTTCGTTTTTTCGATATACATTTGAGCATATTCCCAAATAAAGCTAAGCTTACTTGGCTGATATGGAGTTTAGCCGGCGTGGTGTGCAAGAAAATAGTCATATTGTTCGACGGGCTTACATGTTTAATTTGAAAAGTATTCATCTTGTTTCTGCTAGTTTATTAGTATTTTGTTGATTGATTATGAAATTTTATTGAGCAAAATGACTATTGAAAAAAAAAAAAAAAACATATTTGAACTGTTAGATTTTGTGGCAATCATAACTCCCAAGTGAATTTATAGTTTATGTAGTAGTATAGTGATTCTTTTTGTAACTCCATAGATTGATATAAGTTGTCTCTTTTCAAATTTGTTTGGATGTGATCATGCATTTGATCTCATATTATTTAATTATTTTTTAAATTATTATTATTATGAATATTGGTAGTCGGCCTATGTTTTGGAAATGGATTAGATTTAATTAAGAAATACGAGGAGTGTGTAAGAATGCATTGATTAAAATTGTCCTCTTAAGAACAATTGATAGACAATATAGTGACAGTTACAATCCAAATTCCAAAATGGTAAAATTAATCTATTGTATAGATGTTAAGTTATTTCCTAAGGGATAACATAATGGCGTGGAGTTCAAATCTCCGATGTTTCTGGGTTTTAGCTTTCGAATTTGTCCATTTTTCGAGGTCTCAAGGGGCTCGCATATGGTTTGCGTAGTGTATTTTGCGTTAGGAATTTATCCAGAGCCCATTCGAAGAATAGTGTTAGAACAAACCTAAAATGTTTGTTCCTTTAATATTCTTTTTTGTAGAATAAGTTTTTATAAATATATGTATACATATTAATACAATATAAAATATTGTTTTTGATATTTTATCAATTTAATTCTCTATTCTTAATATAAACAATACATTTGTATGAAATAACTCAAACTCGTTTGGGATTTAAATAGTAAAAATTTTGAATTTGAATAGTTGTATGATGTGATATAAATAGATGTTGATGTGATGTTTTGAATGTAAAATTGTTTTTTTAGTATAATACTCTCTCCGTCCCAAACACTCTGCAACATTTCCTTTTTGTATGTCCCAAACACTTTGCAACATTTATAAAATATGAAATAATTAATTATACTTAATATCTACCTCACACTTTATCTCCTCACATCATCCAAATAAAATAATAAAATATATATTTCTTTCTCCATCACATCACCTAATTTGTAAATTATTCTACTTAATACTATTCACTTAAAAATCCGTGCTAAAAGCAAATGTTGCACCTTGTTTGGGACGGAGGGAATATAAAAAATAAAAAAATAGGTGTTTGATTTGATATTTTTGAGGGAAAAAAATGGGATTTAAAATCCACTTCCCAAAACAAACACACCTATGCAATACAAAATTTTAGTTGGTACCATCAAATGTCCACTACACAAATCTTACAAACAGATTACACAATCTATATAAATATATATATATATATTCTAATATCATATTTAAAACATATTAAATATATATGCTATATGTATAATATATAAACATAATGATGCATTCGACCAAATCCAATAACTTATAATATTAAAAAAACATTGTTATTATTTCTACATGATATGATATGCAAAATTGCTCTACCAAATTAAATCCAATGATTACAGTAATGCTCTTCCACTTGTAATCTTTCTTACCAAATAATTTAATCATTATACTTCTTGAAGCATCTTCACATTTCTTAACCTCTAAGCTCTCAAACATTAATCTTTCTAAATTATAATAAGTTGTTGTAATTTCTTTCTAATCCCAACAATTCTTAAAAATATATATATATATATTAAAAAAAAAATCACATCATATGTTGATATTATTTCAAAATTTTATTCTTAAATAAAAAAACTAGCAGTGAACCATGTCGCAACCAAATAATCCCCAATGTACATTATGGGCGTGTTTGTATGTGGGTTTTAGTTTTTGGATTTGGACTTTTTGAGTAGTCAAAAATTGAATTTGAAAAGTGGTTAAACGTGATGTTTTGAATATAAAATAAATTTGTAGTATAATATAGAAAATAAAAGTAATTATTTGATTTGATCTGAATATATATACTAAAATCGACAAAAGAACACAACCTATAACTCTTCTACTCTTCACTTCAATTACTCCTTCCGTCTCATAACAAAGTATCCATTTTTCTATTTTAGTCCGTCCCATAACAAAGTATTTTCTTTGTTTTAGTAACTGTATTGTATATCTAACATTACAAATACCCTTACAACTTACAATATATTACACAAATGAGATTAACTTTACATCACATTCAAACTTCCCCTGACCGTGAAGAAACGACAACACATACTAATAAACTTATTTTAGTAGTCATTTCTATTTTATTTTTACTATATCTTAATATAATATTAATATTATTAAAACTACGTGAAAAAAACAAAAGAATACTTATTTGGGACGAGGGAGTATTTTTTTCTATAAAATATAATGGATACAGTTATCTTTCAAATTTAATTAAATAATAATAAAAGATAATAAAAATAATTTTATTAGTGAGCAAATCCATATTATTTCCTAAGAATTCGAAAACCTAACCCCTTACCAGAAAGACCCAGGCTAACCACCATTACTAACGACATCCTTTTAGGGTGGTCCCACGCCGTTGATTCAACGCCTGCCTCAATCGGACGGACCAAAATTAAAGCAAATATGCTATTGCTAATATTGTGACTGACTCGGTCCATTTGCTGGCCAACTTCTATTTATATATATATAAATATAAATACACACACGAAGACCTTGCATATGGAGGAGGAGATCAACGATTTTGAATTCAAAACACTTTTCTCTCATCAAATCCCACAAATTCCACTCCTGTTTCTGCAAATATTCAAATTTCGCTGCAATTTTGGGTCGTTTCTAGTCTCCTTTCCGTGGATTTTGTCGTTGTTGGTCTGGATTTCTGCTCGCGATTGAAATTACGCGAAAATGGATTCGAATTGGAGTTTATGCTTCTGTGAGGCGGTCGGGGTTTGAGGAATTTCTGAGGTTTTTGGGGATTCGGAAGCCTTGATTGCAAAATTGGATTCGAAATTTTGCGCGATTGGATTTAGGATTATCGGCTTCCTTCAGGAATCGATTGAAATCTCTGACTCGGATCCATGGGAGTTCAGAAGGACAGAGTTCGATTCAACGTCGGCGGTAGAAGGTTCGAGACCTCCGCCACGACGCTCGCCAACGCCGGCCGGAATTCGCTCTTCGGCGCCATGTTCGACGACGATTGGAACCTCCAATCCGCCGCCGCCGCCACGGAGCACTTCATCGACCGGAACCCTAACTGCTTCGCCGTCCTCCTCGATTTGCTCCGTACGGGGGAGCTTTACCTGCCCCCAGACATTCCCGAGAAGCTCCTCTACAGAGAGGCCATGTTCTACGGCCTCCTCGACCACGTCCGCGCCGCTAAATGGGGTCCGTTTGACGGCAATCTGCTCCACCTCACCCAATCCGTCTCGGGCCGGGCCCCCGGCGACGGAACCGCCATCCGGGCCGGGCCTGACGGCGGCTGCTGCGTGGCTCACGGCGTTATGGTCCACGTTTACGATTGGATGCTGGAGGAGCATCCGCCGATCAGCCTCGATTACCAGAGGGTAAACGACGCCGTTTGGGTCGATCCGGAGAACATTGTGATCAGTGCTTGTGAGAGATTAGGCCGCGACGATGGCGGAATCGGTCTGTTCAGCGCATCCACAGGTAAAATAACCTATTTGTAATGTCTATTTACTAATTCCGTCCTACTCTAAAGTCCCATTTAGTTTTTGTCAATTAATATTTAAATATTAATTATTATATCAAAAACAGTACAACAAAAATATTTTCATTAGTATATAAAAAAAAATTTATACAAATATAAGGATATTTTTAACGTGACCTGATAAGCGAGCGGACGGAGTATATATTTTCACATCAGCACACATCATATATGCAAACAACACACATTAGTATTACACACACCACATCCTATGTATAATAAAAGTACTATTTTTTAATAATAACAAATGTGGTGTATACAAGAATGTCATGTGCTAAAATCAGCTGTTGTGTGTGATGTACGAGACTATAACATGTGCTGTAATTGATGTGTTGTATTTGTAATTATGTTAACATATGCAGTGTACCGTCTTCAGTAATTATGTGTTTAGACTATAATATGTGTGTTTTATTCATATGTTGTATTTGTATTATAATAATATATACAATGTGATTTTTTTAGTGATATTATGTGTTGTCTAATAGCACACAATGCGTTATTCAACATAGTACTTAATTTTAAATTCAGCACTATAGCCGCTGCCTTATATATATAGATATATATATGTTCGATTCGAGTCATTAACAACTTTACGATTGCAGGGGATTTACGGCATAAGTTCAACGTGACGCACGAGAATCAAATCAAGCCCTACACCGGCGGCGCATTGAGCTTTACCTCCGATTACAAGCTCTTCAGCAGCTGCAAAGGCCGGAGCAATGAGTACGGTGTCGGCGTGTGGGATCAAATGACCGGCCAGCAAGTTGACTTCTTCTACGAGCCGCCGGGATGGTCTCTCGGCGAGGCCGACAAGCTGCAATGGCTGAACGACGCGAATTGCTTGCTCGTCGCCACATTGTTTCCAAGGAAGGACAATTGTTACATAAGCCTGTTGGATTTCCGGAGCAAGAGCATGGCGTGGTCGTGGTGCGACGTCGGGACGGCCACGGACGAGCGGAGGGTGCGGGATGCGGTTGCGATGGAAGGAGGAGCTGCGTCGATATGCGTGGTGAACGAGTACGAGGATTTGGGGTTCATGGACTTGCGACGCGCCGGCGGGGGCGGCGGAGTTCGGTGGAGCTCGAGGAGCCGTAGCCGGTTGATGAAGGGGAGAATGCCGGACGAGCCGTGCTACCCGAAGCTGGCGGTGCACGACGGGCAGCTGTTTTTGTCGATGAACGATAGTATATCGGTGTTTTGTGGGTCGGATTGGGTTTTGACGTCGAGGCTTAGGAATGGCCGGGGGGGTTCGATTTGCGACTTTTCGATCGGCGGAGATCGGCTGTTTGCGCTGCATAGTGAGGAGAATGTGTTTGACGTTTGGGAGACTTGGCCGTCGTCGTCGACGATTATGTGATTCTTGACAGGTACACTTTTAACGTTGTTTTACTATTCATACATGTACGTATGTATGTTATGTGTGTGTATAAATGTTGATTTGGAATGGAGTTTAGATGGGAAAAGTGGTAGGGGAAAAATTGATAGTGATAATAGATTTTGGTTAAGAACCTCAAACATAGAAATGCATAGATAGATAGATAGATAGATGAGAAATGTGTTACAGGGCAATTCAAATATCCCTCAATTGAACAACTATTGTTTGTTTTTTTGGATAGTATTTGAGATGGCTCCATCAATTATTACCAGGGCTTGTTTCTTTAGCATCTGGACTGTTTATAGAAGAAAGATACATTTTTTTCTCTTACAAAATTGAAATTCGTCGGAGTTTGAACCTATGACTTTATGGTCATAAGTTCATCCCATACCATCAGACCATTCTTTTTGGGATAAATTTGGTGGTTTTTTTTTTTCTTTTTCTTTTTTTTTTTAATTTGTGATTACGAATTTATCTAACACCATTGAATCATTCCTCGTGGAATCGAGGAATTTCATATTTGTTTGTTGGTTGATTGGTTGGTTTGTTCAGAGATCGTAAGAGTTTCTTATATCTAGAACCGGACAAGTAATATAACATGGAATAAATGAGAGGATAAAATATATATGTTGGGATCGTGTTTGGAATCTCTCATGTTATTTTTGAATTTGTAATAATAATCGCAATTTAAGTGTCTGTATAAAAAAAAATAAAAAACCCTTATGTGATTTGTAAATTGTATCGATAATATAAAAATAACGATACTAAGAATTTGAAATTTCTAGCTTTAACACTAATTCATTGTAAATGAAGTAGCTCTTCCCCTACTGATCAGGGGAGTTCAAATCACGCAAACAAACCCGTATATATATTCTAAAAATTACTATCAAAGTATTAAAATATTAGAATATGAAATTAAAAAATATTAACTAAAAGAAATATAAATAAATATATTTTTGAAAAATATTAATATATTAAGTATATTTATTATTTTTGTATTAACTAAACCATTCCCTATATTTTATTTTAAAAACTTAAAATGTTAAAATATGAAATTAAAAAATATTAACTAAAAGAAATATAAATAAATATATTTTTAAAAAATATTAATATATTACTCATATTTATTATTTTTGTATAAACTAAATCATTCCTTATATTTTACATTAAAAAATCGTCCCTTCAAAATATTTATAAAACAAACACACCCAAAAGATGCAAGTATATAAATATAGACTGTGCTGAGGTGGCGGGGGCGCGGTGGGATGATCCAATCTCGACTGAAAGAGATAGACACAACAAAGTAAGCCGTCCGAATTTGACTACGGCCGCCAATTGCCAATTCATGTAATTAAATGGAGTTGGCAATATAATAGACTAAATATTACTAATACCGGAAAGTTACTGTGCTAAATTTCGAAAATCAGCACAAAATTTTTCAAATCAGCACACATAAAATATAAAAATATCATACGATTTTATTAAATACAACATATATTTATAATAAAAATATGTAATATTAATTCATAATTATATCATGTACTAAAATTAAGTATTGTATAAGTTGTGTGAAACTATATTACGTGCTCTTACTTTACATCACAAAAATATCATTATACTACTTTTAACTTCCCACTGTAATTAAGATACTATTATTTCTTAAGCACTGCGTAAAAAGTAATTGTATATTTTAGGTGTGGACGGAGGAAATATTAAAATATATTATGTATTATTTATGGTAATACCGTATGCTGTCTGTAGCACACGATGTTATTCAGCATAGCGTTGAATTTTATATTGAGCACTTTAGCGGTCGCGGTACTAATATATAAGAAAGATATATAATAATTAATTGCGCATTGATTAATTTGATTTTTTATTTTTAGAAAACTCATATACTATTACTTCCTTCAGATACTATGTCGATGTTGCCGCGTTTCTGTTCGTCTCACATACCATGTCATTTTTCTTTTCTGGAAAATAATTACACACTTTAATCTCATTTTAAATTTTTTAATTTTTTTTCAATTTTAATTAAACTAATTAGTTATCTTAATCTTAATTTATAATTATTTATATTATAAAATAATTATTTTTATTAATATATTCTTAATTATCTACTAATTATACCCCTCCTAAAATACCGTGTCTACAGTGTAGCAAACATTGTATCTGAGACGGAGGGAGTATTATTTTGATTAGCCTGCGATGCGACGTTATTGATTAATAACGACGTTTCTAAAAATAATTTTCTTAATGAATGAATAATTAGTAATTAATGCATCTGGCGTGGAAAGGAAATGCTTAGAGTCAACGGTAATTAAAGAATGTTATCTTAACCCTACGCAACAGTTTGGTCGGATCAATCCAATCCAATCCAGTCCACATTTGACATGTGACGTTTGACTAGTGTTACATAACTATATATTCATTTATTTTTTCTATGCGATTTTAGAAATATTAGTATTCTCTCTGTCCCACATAATTTGTCTTTATTTTCTATTTTTGTCCGTCTCACGTAACTTGTCTTTTCTATTTTTGGAAATATAATTATGAAATTTAATCGCATTTTAATTTTTAAATTTTATAATTTTTTTAATTAAACTATTTATTTATTTTAATTTTAATCTATAATTATTTTTACTAAATAATAATTATTTTTACTAATACACTTCTTAATTACTTACTAATTATACTTTACCTAAATTCCCGTATCTACAGTAATAGTCTCATATTTTCTGGGACGGATGGAGTATTATATTGGGATGTAGTAGGAATAAAATAGAAATGACTAAAATAACCTTATTAGTATTGTGTGATATAAAGGTAATGCCATTTATATAATATATTGTAATTGTAAGAGTATTTGTAATGTTAGATAAATAGTACAATTACTAAAAAAACGAAATGAATATTATATTATGGAATAGACTAAAATAAAAAAAAAAAAAAAGATAGTTTGTTATGGACGGAGGGAATATAATAAAACAATTCAATGGTCCCTCCTCCTCTTGACTAAATTAGGTATACTTATTCATATTTGAATATTAATTATTATATCAAAAATATTATACATTAAAGAAAAAATGACAAAAAAAAAAATCTATTAGTGTTTTATCATACTAATATAATAATATTTTTACAAAAACTTATACAAATATAAAAATATTTTTAATATTAATTACAATAACTCAAGAAAAAAATGAATATCTTGATAAGTGACGAAAGAGTATTATATATATATAATTCTATACAACATTGGTTATATCTCACGAACAAAACTTAATCCTTATGTATAATTTTAGGAACAAGATCAAGGTCGAAAAAATTATTTCAAAATTTAGCCGAATAGATAAAAATGAATTATGTTAATTTTATATCATTAAATTATTTAATTAATATAATTATATATAACTAAATATTAGTTATTCAGCATGAGTGTATTTAAAATTATTTTTTAGCACTAAATCCATGCCGATGATTTTAAAGAAATTTGTTGAGGCCATCAACCATCTTGATATATTTGGGCCAATGATTATTGAGGCCTGATACACAATCGATCCACCCGAATTGAAGTTGGGTTCGTAAACCGCTACCCGACACAATCTTTAAGAGACCGTCGGTTTAAGAGTTGATTCTAGACCTGCTTTGAACTGGTCTGTACAGCCGGTCTGTTCATAGCTATCTCTTAAGACTTCAAATCATCTGTGCCCATTTTCTATCTTCCCCCATGTTCCATCCAATAAAAACAATCAATGTGGCAAAATATGAAAATACTATTTTCTAAATTATTATTTTTAAATAATCATTAATTATCTATCTTTTCATCTTTCGTCTATCTCTCTATTCCTTAAAGATTGTCTTCTTAATCAGTTTGGTCATTGCCTGAGAGATTTTCCTATTGCCAAAATTGGCGTAGTTCTGTTTGTTTGACTGCTGCCCAGAAGAAGTTGACATATATGAATCTGTTTGTCTTGTTGTTCGTATCTGCCCTAAACCCTAAAACTCGATTTTTGGTATGTTTCTACTACAACTCATTATTATTACCTATTTCAAAACTATTAAAAGTGATTCTGGACTAATTCCATAGAATCATTTCTATTTTATAAACATTTGTTGGATTTCTTACGGAATTTATGCAAAATCGATATCGCTTTTACAATATAGAAAAGTATTTGAGGTTTTGGATTTATGAATTTTATATTATTTGCCTTCGAATTAAAATTCAATTTTTTTTTTATAAAAGAAATAAAAATAATTCTTTGTGTTTGTTGTATTGGTGGTTATTATTTTATTGAGATGATTTCATGATAAAATTATAGTCGAATCTCTTATTTATTGTTCTCTATATAATTTATAAACAAAATGGTTGGCGTTGCAAATTAAGGATTAAGTTAAATTTTTGTATCTTCATTATTAATAGCTTGTTTTGATGCATCAGGACGAAGGTATTCTGTCGTCAGAGCATTCAATTGAATTTATAATGTGGGGACCCGCGTCCGTTATCTGAAAATGTACATTGGGTAAACCTCCGACCGAACCTAATAATTGGTTGTAGTTTGGTAATGTAAAAATTTTATAAATAGTGTTTAACTATTGGTAAAATACAATTAATATTAATATAATGATGCATAAAGATTATTTTTTTCGTGTCAAGATCTCTAGTAGGTATTAAAATTACATCTCTTATGCAATTAATATATTAAGCTACTGCATATTGTCCAATCAATCTCTGATGCAAGAAGCAAACACTACTTTGTTTCCATCTCAAGGCAGTAGATGAGAGATTTGTGAATCATGAGCCAGTTGCGTTCTATCCGATAGACCAATAAATAAGCAAAGACCAAAATAGTGATAGACATGTCATTAATTGACAACAAACCAAAGAGTAGTACAATGACAAACTACCAAAATCAACGACAAAACATTTTTTCTTAAACCATCTCCAACCTACGAACGCTATTTATATAGTTTTAACTCCAAAAATATCGTTGCTACAGTATTTTTACTTCAACCCACAACTCTATTTTTTATTCTAAAAAGAATATATTCCATTTTATACGTTGTTTTAAACTACTTTTTATATCTATAATTAATTATTATCTTTTTAAAAAAATTAAAAATTAAAAATAAATTAAAGAATTAATATACAAAAATTAAAAAACAAAAAAAATACACTAAAACCAAAAATGGTGCTGCACTGTAGTAAACACCATAAATAGTGTTAGAAATGGTGTTTGATTGGAGGAACAAAACTCCATTTATGCAGCAACATCGTAAAAAATGCAAATGCATTGGAGATGCCCTTATAAGGAAAAGTAAAATCAAGCACAATCAACAAAAAAGAAAGTAATTACCGGCATGAAACAACAAAGCATATTTTTAGGTCACTAATATTACAAATATTATACTTATGGCACAATATAATCACGCTCCAACACTCCAAATAATGTACTAATATACCATAATACTAATTAAAAAAAAAAAAGAAGAAGGCATATGATTCATGAATCCAAATCTCAAATATGTTATTGATTTTGCACTTGATATAACCAAAATATAAATTAAAAATCAAAGTATTATTACAAAAAAAAAAAAATTAAAATTGCACAGAGTCTTCAATATTCAATTAGTTTTTTTGGTGATTATTTTGAATTTGAATGGTTAAATATAAAAAATATGAGTTAATATAATAACATATATTTTGATTATTATATATAATACACATAACTAATAAAAAATAAATACCTGAAGCAATTCAGTGAATTTAATGAAATATTGTAATCTATCGGGAAGAAATTGATTAATCTAATTTTAAACAAAACTTTGATATTGCATTACAAAATTCACAATATAATGAAAAATAAGTATTACAAGTACAATTATTCAAATGTAATGTAAACTAACCTATTGCAGGGGATAATTTTGATGAAACACTTTTGATCCCTGTTTTTCATAAATGATTTCGTTTGCATGCTGAAATAAAAGTTTAAAATATTTAATATGGTAATTACCTTAAAAAATAAATATCACAGAAATATATAATATATACCTGCACAGGGATCAAAATGTCAAAGGTTGATGCATCTTTTGTTGAACTTGAGATTCGGGTGAATGACTTTTTCTTTTTTCGTTAAGCTTTCTCTAATTCACTTTTAACTCTCTTCCCCAAAACAACTTTTGTTTTAACTTTTATTCTAGTAACCTTTATGTCTGTTTCTTTATCCGTTGATGAATTCTTCTCTTTTTTCTTTGATTTCTTTAAGCTTAAATTCTCGCAAAAAAAATATCCATATTTTGCATCTTTTCATTAAGCATTTCAATCATTCTTGAATTCATCTCTTACTATTTTATATGTTTCTTTTGTTTCAATTGCTTTTGTAATAAGTTGATTGAAAATTAATACACAAGTTTTTATACCATATTTTTGATACATTAGAATCCAAATCATCCACATTATGAGATGTCACTGTATTATGAAAATCATCAATCTTTGTTTTTCCTGTCCATCGTCTTAGTATATATGAATATGGAATTTCAATAATATTATGTACAGTAAAAACTTTCAAAGCATGAGAACACAAAATTCACAAAACTCAAATTTTCTACAACTACAATATATCGTACTATTTAAAAAGTTATACTTGACAATATGATGTTTTGATTTTTAGAAAAATTGTAACATGATAAATTAAAACACTTTCAATCACAATAAAATCATAAAAGCTACAATCATAAGCCTTACACAATTCCTTCTGAAATAATTTAAATACGTCTGGAGTATAAATACTTTATTCTTGTTTTAATAATTGAGTAGGAAAGGATAATACAAGATTACTTGTATATGTTTTAAAATATGCTTTAAACTCTTCATAAAGACGATTATCAATCAAAATGTAAAAATATTCAAAAAAATTGACGCAAACTATTCTTGTAATTAACATATCTTTTAACTACATTGTTTATGCTTCGCTTCTTTGTGTCGTAGTGATATCAGAATAAAAATATTGACGACCATAAACCAGTGCTCATTTTTCCTTTTTACTAAATAATCTTTTCAACCAATAATTATTTTGAAAATTATATTTTTCAAGCATATTATTCAATTCAATTAAAAAATCTTCTTTTTCTTCAAAATCATGCACACATTTATTAAAATCATGTGCAAAATCTCTAAATTTATCGAAAACCCACGTAAATGTTTAGCAACATTTTGATATATATGTCAAATACATAACTTGTGGTGTATCTCTGGCTATTTAGAAGCTAAAGCTTTGGTTATTGTTGTATCTTCATTAGTCATAATAGTGTTTGACTTTTTATCTAACATGTTAAATGTTGTAGTAGTTTCATCGTATAAAAGTGCACAACAAAAAATGATAGTTTGTTTGTGATGATTCACACCAACAAACAATGCAAGAGGGCAACTTTGAGATTTTTTTTCATAATTTGTATCAAAAGATATCACATCTCCAAATAGCATAATCAGCTTTATTTTTCCAATTGTCCAAATATATTAGTTATTGCATTATCCTCATCAACTTGAATTGAGTGAAAAGAATTTGGATCTTTTACATGCATCTATTGTAAATATTCAAGTACTTCCCCCGTATCTCCAATTTTCATATCTTTGGTTCGTTTTGTACGCAAATCATTTCTACAATCTTGAGAAGTAAATCCTAAATTATAACGACCACCTGCTTGTTTGATCATATAATTATAAGATGTTTTTGGTGGAATACCTGCTATTACAATTTCAGTGATATGTGTTTCAGTTATTTTCGCATGTGATCTAAACATGTGAGATTCATTCTAAATAAATAATGATTATGCTTTGAAATAAAATTCACAACTTCATATTTTTCATTTTTATTCAAATGTATTTTCATTTTTTCCAAGCATCCAAATCTAGTTTCAGCACGTGAGTTTTCATATAAACATCTCGTTTGTCGGGTTTTTGTTTACCTTTAGCACAACAAGAAAATGTTCTATCAATAAGTTTGTCATTTTCTTATGTTGGATATTGTTTTTAATACCAAGCCCAAACCAATTTAGCATATTCAGAATAAAATTCTCCAACAAAATTTTTAGTATCAAATTCCATACTTTTACGAGGAATATGTTCTTTTGAAATGAATTTATGTAATGAATTATGACAATTAAAATTATCAGAACCTAAACCACAAATAATAATATAATTATTATTTTCTTTATTGATTTCAGAAATTTCTAGCAATACATATTAAATTCTATTTAGAATAAATTGTTTAAGCATTTTTATTAAAATACAAAATAAAATGGATATAAATATTTAAAAAATAACATACCTGATTTGTTTCCGTTACTTGCATTTGATAAATTTGTGACAATATTCTTTGACATCTGATACAATTGTAAATATAATCCTGTAAAAGAAAAATAAACCAGTTATTTAGCATACTCACATCATCGCTACTCCCCAGTTTTTTTTTCTTTTTTTTTTCCCTCCAATTTAACTTAATCCCCATATCGAAGGCCTATCTACAATTGGATTTTCAGCGATGAACAAGAGTAGATGCGAACAACACTAAAACAAAAAGATCAAAGTCTACCGCCCGAGATGCTTTCTAAATACCGCATTAGGGCAAACATAAATCGAAAAAAAAAACAAATCTATGTCGACTCCAACACGCTGGAAAAATATTCTCAACATTGAATTAGGGCAGACAGCAACATAAACTAATGAATAGTACAAGACGAGAACTCTATGATGTCTGTCAAGGAAGAGGAAAAAGCGCAGGTAACGGTTATTTTAAGATAATTAATGGTTATTTTAAGAAATTAATTTTAAAAATGATATTTTCATATTTTGCCACATAGATTGTTTTTATTGGGTGGAACACGGGGGGAGAGAGAATGTGCATAGAGGATTTGAAGTCATCCCTCAGTTGTAGAACAAAACCATCACCTTCGATCTCATCATCTCCCTTTCGCGAAAAAACCCTAACAGATCGATCGCGTCTGTGTTCGGTGTTCAAGTGAGTCTATCCGGTGGAAACGAAGGTTCTCCTTAGTGGTTCTACGGTTTAATTTGATTGTTCAATTTATGCCTTCTTTGTTTGTTCGCGGTGTAATTTTGTGTGCGATGATGTTTAGGCTTTAATTTTAGCAATGTTTCTTTAGATTAGGGTTCGAGTTTGCGTGTTTTTTGCATTTCCATGGTGTGTCATTTGGTTTGGGTCTTGAATGTGTGGTCGATGTCGGTTTGGATTATTTTGGGTTACCAGATCTTGCTTCCATAATTATAAATAGAAGATTCTTTAAAATTGGTAGATATTGATTTGTTCGTGTGAGAATATTGCACTGTCAATCTTGGTGTTAGGATATACACGTCTTTTGTGTATCTCATGTCATGAATGCAGATGTATTGCTTAATCCATGGTTATATATTTTAGAAACATACGATTTGTTCGTTTTGTGTTATAGATATAAATATTTTTATGTTAAGTACGATAAATTATGTTGATAATTTTAAAAATAATATTTTGTGTTTAATTATTTTTATGAGTGGATAAAAAATAATCTCTCCTTCTGGCTCGTAGGGCTACATTTACTTATGCTCGATTTTTGAAATGATCAAAAGTTGTGTTTTTGTTGTTTATGCAAATTTTGATGTAAATAGTTTATATCAACATTGTATGTAGTAAGAGAAGACCAATATATGGTATTAGATGAACAAAGAAAATATATTGAAATTGATAAGAAGCTAAACAAGAAGTTGAAAATGAATAGATAATTGGCAAGTTGATATGACAAATATGCTAGAAATTTGCCTAATTTGTAAAAGTTTAGTAAAGTCTGTGTTGATGTATTTGTTCTTAATAGGAATTATTGTATATTTTGTAGAGATAGCTCTTGTTGATGCATGTGGTAATTCCTTAGAAGCTAATTCTTCAACATGTGAGATCTTTTAAGCATTTACAACAATTTTTGACAATTTTCAATTTACATCTCAGAGATCATTTGGAAAATATTTTTTAATTTTTTCCGGTTTCAATAGGTTTTTGGTGTAAGTCCTTTAACACTTACAAATTATGGCAATCTATACAGGAAAACTATGGCTATGACTAAGCCACACTTAGAGTTCTAGAAGTCCAATTTTCGATGGTTGGTAGCTATTCAGTTAAGCTTAGTTTTTAATTTGAGAATTTTAATGAATTTTTGGAGGTGAACTGAGGTGGTAATATTTAACAGGACTGCGCGTGATTGGATAATATTTGGTGTGTTGATTTGGGGAGTTATCTGAGGTTGATTTTAGTGTTTAAAGATATTGTTCAACTTAATGTGCTATAGTTTTCAATTGTACTCCTATTCCAACATTGAAAAATATAGGGCGATAATATTTTTTCGAGGACAATTAGGATTTAAGATTATGACTCACTTGATTGAGGGATTGTCGAAATGGCAGATTTAAAATTATGGGTTATTAGTTTAAGCCATTGTTACGGAAATCATGATAGAAAAATAGTTTACGTAGTTGTAGAAATTACAATGGTGATATTCAAACCATTCCTATAGTCGTTTAAGTTGTTCCGTGTTTTGGTTTTTTTGTTCAATATATAGATTTAGTCATTTTGAGAAAAATTGTTTTTAAGAAATTTGCAAGCCTATAGGCTTGGAGAGAGGGCATACTTTTGTATTTGAGAATATTTTACTTGTCAAATGATATTTTTTTAATTTAATTTAATTTAATTATTTATTTATTGATTTCCTTTTTGAATGTTTGGTGTCTGTATTAATTTGTTGTTTTTGTTGATATATAGAATTATTAAATTGGAAATATGTGATACCCATGTCGAGTTTGTTTTTTGATGACTTCTACTTTAAATATTTTCTTGCCCACAACTATGATTCACGCTTCATTTTCTAATGCAAAATAATTCATTAGTAATATGTTTTGAAGCATATATCCTCCACTGACAACTTTTTACCAGAAAATGACAATAATTTTTGTTGATCATTGTTAACATATTTAAATGACTTTAAGGTTGCAATATTATAGTTCTTCAAAACTTTTCGAAACTCATCTGCATTTTTAAATGATTATCCTTCTAAATTTATGTCATGATGTCATGCATCTGACATGTTACTTTAAAAAATTATTGCAATATTTATATTATTCATCTCATTCACCATGTGAAACCTCCACATATAATTTGACCTTTTTGAATTAAAACATCAAAATTATACTCCATCCGTCCGAAAAATTTAGTCCATCTGGATTCGGCACGCGGATTAAGAAAAATAAATATTTTATTGAAAAAATAAAAAAGTTAATTGGGGTATTTTTGAAAATTTAATTATAAATTAAAGATAATTGAGAGAATATAATAAAGTGACTGATATTTATTGTAAATAATTGTTGAATAAATGGTAATAATTAAATATTGACTTTTTGACTTTTCCAAATATAATAATAAGGTAAATTTAACGGACAGACGAAGAAGAAAATTGTGAATAAATTTGGCGAACATATATAGTATATTATAATAAAAAAGAAAACTTATATAATTTAGATTATATACCCGGAAGTTTATCTAAAATATTATGATCATTGTATGCTTCACATTTGCCTATAGCAACCATATTAAGTTCAATTTCAAGATTGAATGCAACAGACACACATTTTTTAAATCTTTATCTCCATTCAAAGTTACATATAATTTGTGCACTGAGAATAAATATTATAGTTTTATAGATATCGGATCAATATTGTTCCATTTTTTGGCAACACTTGTGTAGATATCTATCAACGTAATGTCTTTATCGATTGATATTATATGCAATTCATTTTTATATTCGCACGACCAACATTCTCCATTCTTCTGTTATTTTGCTATAACAACAAAAATATAACAAATACATAATTAATTATGTATAATTTAATTTTTCATCGTTTTTACTTTTCTCTTAATGTTATGTAAAATTGCAAAAATAAAACTATAAACATAATATAACCAATTAATATCACAAAATATCATTAAAAAAAAAAAAACTATAATCACAACATTACTATATGAGTCTAAAATTTCCACATGAATACTTACCATCAAAATTTCCACATGAGTACTTTCCATCAATTTTATGGCCGCGAAATTGAAAAAAATCATAGAGATAATAAAAAATAGAAAATTTAGCTCAAGACTGTAGAAGTCTAAATTTGTCACAAAAAAATTTTGAACAAAAACATACATTCATTTTATTATCTTATCTCTATGTATGTTTATCTTATTTGCGTTTCTATTTTAATATGAGATAAATATACTATATATTTGCTAATGGTAAGTATTCTCTTCCGATAGAAAACAAAAAAATTATCGCTCTTCTAAATAGATTAAGAAACTACAAAATACAATAACCTTCAATATATGAAGAAGATAATAGTTAACGTATAATAAAATTTAGTTATTTACTACACAAACAAACAATATTGTAAAAATTTTAAATCTAAATATTTCTATTATTCAAATAATCATATTCTAAGATTGAATGAAATTTTCATTACTTTCTCTGTCTAACTTAATTTGTCTCATATTTCTATTTTGGTCTGTCTCTCATAATTCGTCATTTCATTAAAATATAATTATAAATTTTAATCATATTTTAAAATTTACCATTTATAATTTTTTTTATTTCAATTAAACTATTTAGTCATGTTAATTTTAATTTATAATTATTTTTATTAAATCATAATTCTTTTCACTAATATACTTTTTAACTACTTAATAATTACACAATACCTAACACATGTGTGTCTAAGCTAAATAGAACAATTTAATTAAAACAAATGGATTATTAAAATAGATATCAAAGAAGAATATATTTATATATAGCGAGTAAATAAAAAATTTTATTAAAAATTTAGGATTTTTGTGAAAGTTCTCCAATAAATACTCGTATATATATACATATATTTAGCCGTGGATAATGTATGTTTCTTTTATCCAAAACTTTCAATTTTTATTATTTGGATTCTGCAATTTTTAAAAAAATACAATTTTTTTTTTACAAAATATTCTATCATATCTTATTTTAATATTTAATTCAAACAAATTTTTTATTTTAACTCATGTAAAGACACGGACCCTTAATTTTTAATTTTTTAATTTTTGAAATTCCTGTTGTGGGTCCCATCTAAACCCACGTTCTCTCTTCTCCTCTCGGTTCTACTCTGCTTCTTCCAACTACAGTTTTCTCTCAACACAACGATGCCGCTGCCTAACCGCCACGCCGCGTCACCTACACGAACTACCCCTAACGCCCCAGCAAATTGTAAATCTCCGTAGGCTCTGGTTTCTTCCACTAGCGAAGACCAGTTTTTCTGCGGCCGGCGCCGCCGCTTTCCCCGCCTCTCTGATTAGGGTTTCACTCCCGCGTCTATTAATCGATCTCTAATTGTTTCTGTGCTCGTGTCCATCGTGAGGAAAAGGATCTGAAATAGAGAATAGGAATTTATTGAGACGTGTGAGAGGATTGCTGGGAAAGCTCGCCACTCGATCTATCTCCGTTTCCGGAAAACAGCAGCACCAAGAAGTCCGTTGCCTGAACATCCACAAGTATCAGGTTTTCACTCCGTTCCATTTCGTCTTTCTCGGTCTCCGCACCGACGTAGCCAGTATGCACTTTAATGTATGGATAACTTTTAGGTTGGTGTCTGTTAATTTGTTTCTAGACGATCAAATTGGATGTTTTGTTATGCTCATTGTTCATAAAATACTGATTGCTGAGGAAATTTGTGATATTTTGAATCTTAGGTTTTGCAGATGCACATTTTGGGGCGTAGATTATGATTGATGTGTAAATGAGTCTTGGAAAAATGGACAGGGTCTTGGACATTTTTGGCGGAATGGACATCTTGTGGCGATTATTAGCCTAAAAGGCGTGGCAATTGGCTCTATTAGTGAAGTCAAGAAAGCTTTGCGAGAAGTATTTCTGAACCATAGTGAGGTGGTGCCAAATATTAGTTCTAAGTGATGGTTCTTCAGCGTTTCAAATGTGTGTGTGTGATTGTTATATGCTACTGACTAGGGGATGAATATCTTGCTCATGTGGCAGTTCTCATCAGTGGTGAAGTCATCGTCCAAGACATCAAGTGGCAGTCATTGTCAGGCCAGGTTTTCTAACTAATTCATAAGCCTGAGTTCTTTTAAGAAGTTATTCAACTTTCTTTAACGAAGATTAAGATCATAAGGTTCAATGTATTGCTTGCAACAATGAAATAAAATCACAGACAATAACAATCATAGTGTCCGCTACTCTTTAGTTTACGGGTGGAGTTCATTGCAATAAAATGTGGAAAACTCTGTGCTTAAAATTATTGATCATACATCTTTCAATAATATGTATATATGTTGCTTTGATTTTTGAGGAGTTTGTTGCTGCTATAAAATTTATATATATATATATATAATTTCACTTCGGTAGCAACAACTATTATGTGAAGTTATATGGAAACAAGTTTAAATTTAGAGCATTATTATTGTTTTATTGTTATGTTTTAGTGGCAGTCATCTCTGAAGTCTTGGTATTGCAAGACAGTTTAACCTTCTAACCACATAGTCTTGTTATGTTTTCTGAAGTATTGTTTTATTGTTGTTATGCATTTTAAAGTTTTTATCCTCAATTTGATCTTCGCCGGTTTTTTAGGGCCATGAGTTGTGTTTTTGCGTGGACTTTCAATTTCCAAAGGAATGCATTACTTGCTAATGCAAATTTGGCTTCTGTAAATAAAATTAATAGGATGATAAACATTGGCATTACATAATAATTCACTAGGCTTTGGTGTGTTTTTGTTGTTTGAAGTTGAAAGTTTTTGAAATAGAAATAGGTGTTGGACATTATGATATGTTTTTTTTAGGGAAAAAGAAAAACTTATAATATGATTGAAAATAGAGATACACACCCGTGTATAACACGGGTTCCCTCTAGTTATATATATATACATGTATCTATATTTAATTTTATACATAGTGCGCCGCGTTCGGCATGTTGTCGCCATGGCGGTATGGCGGTCCACAGGCGCCGCGCCGCAAAAAGGCGCCGTGACAACCATGGGGTTATCTAAGGTCAATTTTAGTGTTTAGAGATATTGTTCTACTTAAATGTGCTATAGTTTTATGTTGTACTCCTATTCCAACATTGCAAAGTATAAGGCGATAATTTTTTTTCTAAGGGCAATTAGGCGTGGATGGGGATTTAGGATTATGGCTCACTTGATTGAGGGATTGCTGAAATGGCAGATTTAAAACTATGATAGAAAAGTAGTTTATGTAGTTGTAGAAATTGCAATGGTGATATTCAAGCCTTTTCTGTAATCATTTAAGCTGTTCCCTTTTTTTTTCCAATGTATATATTTAGTCATTTTGAGAGGAGTTGTTTTTAAAAACTTTGCAAGCCTATAGGCTTGGAGAGAGAGCATACCTTTAAGTTTGAGACTGTTTTATTTGTCAATGGCATTTTTTAATTTTGATAATTTCTTTATTGATTTCCTTGTTGAATATTTGGTGTTTGTATTAATTTGTTGTTTTGTTGATATATAGAAATACTAAATTGGAAATATCAACTGATCAAATATTTGATGTAATTGGAAGCCAAGCAGCAAACATGTGTTATCTGTACACAAGTAGGTTATAATTATGAACTTGGGTTTTTCATGAATGCATTTAGATATCTTGCTGTAGCCGCACTGAAAGAGGATCCACTAAACTCAAATTGGAAATTGGAATAAACCTCAAGTTTGTTTAATCTATATGATTATTAATTATATACTAAATAAATTGTATGAATGGCTCGTCAGATGAGTTTGACAGCAGATTCCCCGGTACATTCATCTAGCAGTGATGACTTGGCAGCATTTCTAGATGCAGAGTTAGATACTACTTCTGATGTATCTGCTGATCTTGAAATTTTTGAGGAAAATGAGGAAATAGCTGATCATAGTAAGGAAGATATTGTCGATGAGACCAACTATGATTTGGATCTCAAGAGGTATGCATTTCATTATGTTTTGTTATTAGGGTCGTGAATATTTTTAATTTTTGATGTTTTTATCTCACCTATGTTTATATATATATATACATATATGTATATATATATAATTTTCTTTTGTAAGAGTAGCATATATATCAGCTGCTAAGATTACTCTTTCTCTCCTACTTGTAATAATATTTGTTTTTGGTCTATGTAGAGTTAAAAGGCGCAAGGTAGACTTATCCGATGGTGTGTCAAGTCCACAAAGTTCTTCGTCTGAAGTTGAGGCGACAAAAGGTTCCAGTGGTGCACTCATAATTATTCAAACTTCTGATTTATTTCTAATTATATGTTCCTTATGTGAGGTAGCTTTCTTACATTTAAACGGTGCTTTGCCATCAATTTCCCTTTTATAATTCACATAGTTCTTTAGGATTCCAGCCTCATGTTTTCTCTTATCACCCTTAAAATGTAGTAAACAATCTTTTTGCCTTCTTTACACATTCTTCGAAGAGTTTCGATTTGCACTGAATTCTCTTTACATATATTTCAAATGTTCGAACTTGTATAACTTGATGTCCCCCTAACATATTTCAACCCTTTTCCCCTGACGTGTTTGTTTCTTGCAGGGTTAACGTCTGGGCAGCAGTCGTGCCCTCATCCTGGTGTTTATGCAGGGATGTGCATGAAGTGTGGACAGAAAATGGATGATGAAGCCGGTGTTGCATTTGGATACATACATAAGGTTACTTTTCTTGAGTTATATTGTTAAATTTCTGTAATGGATTATGATTGATGTCAAAGTATCCCATGTCTACTTTCCTGAGGGTAACTTGCTGTCTCCACTAATTAACCTAAAAAATTCAGAAGCAGAGAACAGACACTTGATTCTTGAATTTTCAAACTCAACTGACCCCATCCTAATTCCTAACTGGTTATGCACGTGTCTAAACCTATGAGAGAATAAATAAACTCCATATTCAATTAGGTACACCTACTGATGGAATTAAATGGAATAATAAAGGGATAGCCACAGAGTTTTACTTCAAGATCAAGATTTTTTGCTGATGACTTTAAACTCTAAATTAAATTATATGATGGTGGTGATGGTTTGGTACATTGACAGGCAAGAGATTCAAAATTTTAGCATGTTAGAATAAAGCATATAATACACCTAAATTTTATAATTACAAAAAGTGATAAACGTATTATGTATAGGGTTTAGGGTTTTATATGTGTCACCCATTATAATTTTGGTCATCTTAAGTAAAGTCTTTATAGTAATAGTGCTATATCTAATTTCTAGTTGTTGAAAAAAGTCCAATGGTACCGAAATATTGCCACATGTGTTTACATGGCATCGCTGGAGCTAACATGAACTAGCCACATGACAATTTTTAAAACCAAATATTGATGTAAATTAAGTTTTTAAATAAATATTAAATAAATATTTTTATTAAATATATAGAATTAAATTCATATAAACTTTTGGTATCGTAAATCGCCACGTGGTTAGTCCATGTCAGCACCGTGTCACACATGGCAATATTCCGGTTGTAGATGACCTTTTCAGCTATTCTAGATTAAGTACTAGACTATTTCTATATAATGTCAAGAGCTGTTGCGCCTAGATTCTAAGGTTCCTCATTTTCCTCTTCTCGATGATGCAACATCCTACGTAGCTAAAGATGGTCAGGCAATAGCAAGATTGAGGATTCTCTGTTTTACTAGTATAAACTTGAAATAACTTTACATTCTTATGAAGTTGTCTTGCATGCCCACAGAATTTGAGGCTTGCTAATGAGGAAATTGCCCGGCTACGTGACAAGGACTTCAAGAACTTGATACGTCGTAGAAAGCTTTATTTGATTCTTGATTTAGATCACACACTGCTCAATTCAACTCGGCTTCCTGATATTATTGGAGACGAAGGATACTTACATGATCGAGATGCTTTGCCAGGTTTATTCTGTGGATCATTATCTTTATTCCTTATTTTGTCTTCATTTGTTTTACCAGCTTTCGTGTAACTTTTCACATTCTATTCAGTCGAACTCTGTAAGTAATTTTTTGTTGTTTCCAAGCACGTGTCTGCATCATAATTTGACTTTAAATAGATATTAATATGATTTGCGAAGGTTGAGCTCGACTCGTGCAGCTAGGTCTATCTGTACTCCTTAGTTCTTTACACTTTGCCTCTATGAGTCAGGCAAAAAGTAATCTGCAGAACCCAAAGATATAGGCTCTTAGTACTCACTTCTCATCTTCATCTACGGTGCCATTTAAAAAAATATATAATATCAGAATATTCCATTTTTTACTATTCTCCAAAATTTTTTACTATTCTACAAAATTTTCGAAACGCCAAAACTTAAAAAAAACCATAGTTGTCAATATCGCGCTATAGCGCAGCAATAGCGGCATAGTGTAGCGGAAAGACACTCTGCCGTTACGCCCACTCCGCAATTCCGTGTTTACACAATAGTGGCGTAGCAACCTGTAACGGCATTCCGCTACACTACGCTTTACCGCTATTGTAGCTGATTGGGTTATTTTTTAACACGTAAGTAATTGAAATTTAACTTTAATTTATAAAATGTACTTTTTTACTATAATATAGACGAAAAAAAAACTAATATTTATCTAAAATCTTAACTAAATTTTTAGATTCATTCCAAGAAAAGAAACAAATTAGAAAGCCAAAAGTTGTAAGATTTGATTTATATCATGTATAACCAAAATTTGTTAGACTGCTATGGTGGCAAATAATGTGATTGGTCCTATTGTTTTGAACGATATTGATGATTCCAATGAATAATTAATTGAAGAAGATGATAGTTGGGGAGGATGAATTAGTCTTTGACAATGATAATTTGATTAAGGGAGTTGTTGATGCTACTGGAGCTAACGGGCCTACTTTCTATACTAAGATACGAACATCAATACATCAATGAGAAAGAAAGCTATAGGTACTTGTAACTCTAAAAGGAAAATGATATTAGGTAAGGTGATAAAAATACAATGGAATAAATGGATATGAATGAAGAAGAGGAGGAATAATATAGACAACAGTAAGTAAGCAGTAGGATGAAAAAAATGAGGAAGAAAATTCTTTATTAGAGTTTGAATTTGATTAGCTTTAATATCTATCTATCACACAATAGTGATCTAATTGTTTTTGCTTATATAACTATCTAACAGTTATGATCATATTTTTTTTGACATCTTATTGGTTTGAATGATAATTATGAGGTTTATTTATAGATTTGTCCTATATATTTTTGTTGTAATTTTGTATATAAAATAAGTTTTTAATATCTTCTTAAATATTTAAATAGCAGCCATACCGCTATCCCCGCTGTAGCATTTTAGATATTGACCGCTACGCACCGCTATCCGTGATTGACAATTATGAAAAAAACTATATATAAATGGAGTCATAGTATTATTATATAAAGTTTAACGTATCTGGCCTTACCCACTACAATTGGCATAGTGATTTATGAGGTGCTATTGTTTGTTTCATATAAGTAATGGTTTGTAGCTTCAACTCCAAATGAAGGTTCCAGATTTTACTTTCTTTTATCATTTCTATTGCACAATCAATAAGATTATCTTTTGCAGCAAACGTATATATCTCCCATATTCTGTTTGGAGATTTACTTTACAATTGTCTTATACTCAGATAACTTAAAGAGCAGCTTATTTAGACTGGATCATATGCTTATGATGACGAAGTTGAGGCCATTTGTGCATGCCTTTCTAAAAGAAGCTAGTAGTTTGTTTGAGATGTACATATACACAATGGGCGAACGTCCCTACGCTTTAGAGATGGCGAAGTTGCTCGATCCTGGAGATGTCTACTTTAACTCTCGAGTAATTGCACAAGGGGATTGCACACAAAAGTTTCAGAAGGGTCTTGATGTTGTTATGGGGCAAGAAAGTGCAGTCCTCATTCTCGATGATACGGAAAGGGTAATTACATGTCTTAGATTCTTGATTTATGCATAGTGAATTTATGATTATGTCTCTGTTCTTAATATGGCTGATGATAAATTGTGTTTACCGGGTCTTCTCCACTGTGACAGCTTGTGGTCGATAATTTACATTAATCATCAATTTTTATTTTTAGGTGTGGGCAAAACACCAGGATAATTTGATATTGATGGAAAGATACCACTTCTTTGCTTCAAGTTGCAAGCATTTTGGCTTTAACTGTAAATCACTCTCTGAACAAAGAACCGATGAGAGTGAGACTGAAGGTGCATTGTCAACTGTTCTTAAAGTTCTTCAACGGGTTCACACTTTATTCTTTGACCAGGTATGTATTACCTCTCCACTCCAAAAACCGTGAATTAAAATATATGAATCAGGCGTTCACCACCTCAGCTGTTTTATTTATCTTTTGTCTCAGGAACGAAAGGATAATCTAGAGGACCGAGATGTAAGGCAGGTATGTGTGTCCCAATGATTATTATTGCTGAAGCTGAGCAATTTTTAAGGGAATTTTCTTGTGTGGGCTGCCAGGCTTAAATTTCGAATAGTTATCTTCTGTATCTTTTATTGCAATATTCAATTATTTTCTTGTTTTGATGTTCGTGTGATTTTTCATTCTAAAATTTGAGAAAATCTCAATTGTTTTCGTTCTTGCTTAAAAAATATATATTTGGATAGGATTGTTTGCTAGAACTTGAACAATACATTTTAATTAATTGCTTCATTTGCTACGGGGTTAATTTGATGGTTGTGTAATCCTTTTGCTCTGTTCGTTCGTTAGGGTTTTACACAAAGAGATCTATTAATACAACATCTATCACGTTGGTGATTTTTGTTTAACCTCTCTTTCAGGTGCTAAAGACCGTCCGCCGGGAAGTATTGCAGGGTTGTAAAATTGTCTTCAGTCGAGTTTTCCCAACCAATTTCCCTGCCGAACAACATCACCTATGGAAAATGGCCGAACAATTAGGAGCCACTTGCGTGACAGAACTCGACCAATCTGTTACACATGTTGTTGCTATGGATGCAGGTATGTATGAACCTCGAGAATCTGGTGGTGGACTTTCCAAGTCAATCCCCTCATCTAGGTCAGAGACAGACATACCTAACTCCCTAAAAACTAATTTTACTTGACATCTGCACACAAATGCAGGCACAGACAAATCCCATTGGGCTGTGAAGCAGAAGAAGTTTCTCGTCCTACCAAGTTGGCTCGAAGCATCCAATTACATGTGGCGAAAGCAGCCGGAAGAAAAATTCCCGGTCCCTCATAAGTCATAAGATAAGTACCTTCACCAACCTCTAGATTCATAGTATTTGGCTATTTGCTTGCTTGTTAGTTTTGGACTTTGCCTGTGAATTTTCTTCGATTGTTGTCGTATGCTTGGGCTCTTTAATTTTTTTTAATCAGAAAACAACTGATACCAACTGATGCTAGAATATAATTGAGCTTAGGATGAATGAATGAATGATAAACGTAGCTTTCATTGGAGAAAAATATTGAATAGGTTTGAGGCGTGTTTTAGGAGTTAAATGAAAAAATGATTTTCTCTATGTGCATTTTGGCATTATAATTTGTTGCATTGAATTGGAATTTGTCTCATAGCCTGTGTTTTTGTGATTTCCTTATTCAATAGCTTCATGGAACGTATGCTACTTTTTTAATGGGTACAGGAAGTTCTATATGCTATGTTTGTTTGTAAATTTTTATTTTTTTTCCTTTTTAATATATATATATATATATATAAAGTAAATAAATAAATAAACAAAAATCTCCAAGTAAACTACTGTATATTTTACTTATGTTAGTGGTTGGTTAGACTTTTTGTTTTCTTTAATAGTAATAATAACTGATGACTAAAGGCATCATTTATGCTCCTAGATTAAAGATTTTGCGTTGGTTGTTAAATTTGACACCAAAAATTTGTATTGTTACGATGTAATGCCAATTTTGGTGTTTATTATTATTATTATTATTATTATTATTTTAGTTTTAAAAGAGTTGTTATATTTTTTTATTTTCGTATATTACAAAACAATTGTCAAAATAATTGCGGTTTTTACTATACAACAAAATTATCTCTATTTTTTTCAGAATTACCCATAATTGTGGTGTTTTTTGTATTTTTGTTATTTTTGGGGGTGTATTGTGTAATTTTATTTTTTAGAAGATGCTATATAATTTTATTTTTTGAAAAATAATGTATAATTTTATTTTTTAAAAGTGATGTATAATTTTTATATTTGGAAAGTGATGTATAATTTTTATTTTTTGGAAAGTGATATAACTATATTTTTAAAATTAATATATAATTTTAATTTTCAAAAAGTGATATAATTTTATTTTTTAATAAAAATAATGCGTAATTTTATTTTTTAAAAGTTATATATAATTTTATTTTTTAAAAAAAAAATAATGCGTATTTTATTTTTTTTTAAATGATATAATTTTATTTTTTAAAGTGATATATAATTTTATTTTTTAAAATGATATGTAATTTTATTTTTTTTTTAAGTAATGTGTATATTTTATAAAAAGTTATGTATAATTTTTTATTGATGTATAATTTTTATATTTGGAAAGTGATGTATAATTTTATTTTTTGAAAAGTGATATAATTATATTTTTAAAATTAATATATAATTTTAATTTTTAAAAAGTGATATAATTTTATTTTTTAATAAAAATAATGCGTAATTTTATTTTTTAAAAGTTATATATAATTTTATTTTTTAAAAAAAATAATGCGTAATTTTATTTTTTAAAAATGATATAATTTTATTTTTTTAAGTGATATATAATTTTATTTTTTAAAATGATATGTAATTTTTTTTTTTTTTAAGTAATGTGTATATTTTATAAAAAGTTATGTATAATTTTTTATTTTAAATAGTTATTTGTTTCGATAGCATTTAATTATTTATTTAATATTATTTTATTTGTAATAGTTATTAATTATAAATGTTAATTTTAATATATGTAATTTTTAAATAAAATATAAATTATATGTATATGGATTATAATATAAAAATAATTAAAGTTGGAGTATAATTTATAAATATGCATTTGTACTGTAGCAACGTACAATTATTTATAGATAAAATATTAATAACAAAAATATCAAAATTATTTTATATATTTTTAGTAATATATAAAATTATTATTTTTTATTTATTATAAAATCTCAAATAACCTATTTGAATGGAAACAAAGACGTTATTACTCATCTTTTACTATGTAATTGTATTTATATATATATATATATTTATTTATTTATTTATATTATTGTTTTTATAAAATACTAGTAGTATTAAATTTGAATTACTATTTCGTAAAAAGTAGAAATGAAAATGATGACAGAAAAGTAGAATTACTAATAATCATTTGTAACTTTTTCACAGTGGATACTTTACAATCAATTATCAATACAATAATTTTAAAATAAAATAAAATAACGAAAAATTAGTTTTTTTTTTTTTTGAATATTTTCATTTATTATTATTTAAATCAAATACTTCTTTATAAAAATATATTATTTCTACAAAATTACTGTTCAAATATATATATATATACTAACTAAACACAACCAAATAATGTTACGAGAGTATTTGGGTGTGTTTGTTTAGGGGATTAGATTTTAAATACAATGTTCATCTCATTTTTTCCCCCCAAAAATATCAAATCAAACACCTATTTTTTATTTTTATATTATACTAAAAATTAATTTTACATTCAAAACATGATACAACTATTCAAATTTAAAATTTTTACTATTCAAATCCCAATTCAAAATTCAAACCCAAAACAAACACACCCTAAATATATTAATCAATTTCTCACATTTGAATTATTGTCTATATTATAAAGTATAAATATTGTTAGATATGCAATAATACAGATGATTTCTTTTTTCCCCAAAAATAATAATAATAATAATAATCGTTATACGAATATAATATTCTTAATGATATTGACAGATTAGGCAAACTTTTCACTAAAATCAAAATTCACTATATATATATATATATTTAAATAAATAATCCATGTGCACTTTATATTATTATTGCATTATTGATTACTAAAAGAAGAGGTTTTAAATTTTGTTGGGTTTTATGTGGATTTTGTTTGAAGAATATTCAGAAACAATAATTGATGAGACATTAATACTGTTTTATTTAAACAATATATATTTACACATCAATAAATAAGTCAATAAATAAATAAATTTTTAATATGTGTAGTTATTATATTATCCTTGGTTGTTTATTTTGAAACTTTTCAAAATATGTATTTTTCCTCATTTTTATGATATAATATTAATTTTTCATAAAAATATACTCTCTTTTTTTTTTTTAACGCAAATTTCATATTTAATAACTGATTTATCTTTAAAAATAATAAAAACTAAAAGAACACACAGTAATATATATATATATTCTTTATTTGATGCATTTAATCGTTTGATTGTTGTGAGGGGTTTGTTTGTTTGAATTTTAATTTAAATAATGTTTTAATATATTATATTAAAAAAAATTATTGAAATACAAACATATTATATTTAAAAAAAAAAAGAAAAATCAAACAAGATAAAGATTCAAAAATAAAACAAATATGATGTGTTTGAATTTGGTTTCAAATTCAAATCATTGCTACTTAGATTATACAATTTTCAACAAATATATATATATATATATATTATCACATCAAAATATTATTAAAATTAAAATTTCAATCTCAAATCAAAATCAAATTATTTGAAACAAAAATTACTAATACTATTTTTAACTTGTATGATTTTCAATAAAAATACATAGTTATTATTATAAAACATCAAATAAAAATACATAGTTATTTATTACTCCCTCCGTCTCAATTACCGTGCCATATTTATGTTTGGCACGAGAATTTAGGTAGGAAGTATTAAGTATGGTAATTTGAGATAATTTGTATATTCAGTGATGTAATTGGAGAGAGAAATAATTATTTACTATTTTTTTATTTGAGTAATATGATGAGATAACGTGAAGTACTCCCTCCGTCCCAAATACCATGCAACATTTTCTGTTTTGTTTGTCTCAAACTCACTGCAACATTTACAAATTTATAAATAATTAATAATATTTATATACATATATTAATATATACTTGGCTTTATCCCATCACATCACTCAAATAAAAAAATAAATAATCATTTATCTCTCAAATCACATCACTTAATATCTAAATTATCTCAAATTACCATACTTAATACTCCCTACCTAAATTCCCGTGTCAAACACAAATGTTGCACGGTATTTGGGACGGAGGGAATATATATTAATATATGTATATAAATATTATTAATTATTTCTAAATTTGAAAATGTTGCACTGAATTTGGAACAAACAAAAAATAAAATGTTGCAGTGTATTTGAGACGAAGAGAGTATAAAACATCAAATAAAAATATTATGTAAAATAAAATTCCAATAA
Source organism: Andrographis paniculata (assembly GCF_009805555.1). NCBI lineage: Eukaryota > Viridiplantae > Streptophyta > Magnoliopsida > Lamiales > Acanthaceae > Andrographis > Andrographis paniculata. Next base: position 1,985,371 of record NW_026137605.1, read on the forward strand.
ATATTTATATCAGAAATCAAAAGCAAATAAACCCATAGTTTACGTTTATTTATTTATTTATTGCATTATTGGAAGTGTGACAGGTTAATAATGATATGCATAGTTCAGAAATCAAAATTGTTACCTACTTTTGATTAAAATATGTCATCTTTCCAATATATACATTCCACTTGTCAAGTTTCACATCGTTTTATCCCAACTTTAATCACAATTTAATTATTAAATTATATGATGATGATAAGATTAATTATTCCAATCATCATTTTATCAAAATTTATTATTATTTTTATATAAAATATTTAATTGAATTAATTATTTTTACGTTTTTTTTTTTTTTTGGAAATATTTTAGTGAGGTTATACATACATTGCTAGTTTATATTTATAATGCCCAAAAAGCATACTTCCTCAATCCCATAACTATTCGGTACGAGATTTAAATAATATTGATAGTTGCTAAAAAAAAATATATAGATAAAAGACTTTTTTGCCCTTATGAATGTATTAGTGTAAAAAGTAGTGGCAATTGTGTAATAAAAATGAAAAAATAGGGGTAGTTTTATGGTGATATGGTTATTTATGGAAATAAGACTATTATTTTGAGATGGATAAAAATGGTAAATAAGACTGTTGTATTGGAACGGAGAGAGTATGAAATTTTTTAATTGGCTCTTCAAATGATGTGTTTAGTTTCTGTATATTTGTGTTCTATTTTGATGATATTTAAAAGTGATATTTAACAGAAAATTATGATAAATTTATAATAAAAATTTGATTTTTTTAAAAGAATAAATTAAAGTTAAATATATATACTCCCTCCGTCCCACCATAATTGACACTATTTTTATTTTTATTTGTCCCGTAACAATTGATAGCTTTTTATTTTTAGTAAAAATTATTAAATCAAAAAATATTTAACAAATATAAATCTAACTTAATTAACAACATAACATACAACATCATAAATGACATAAGACTCACTCAAAACCCCTTTATTTTTATCTCTCTCCTAAACAAAAATAAATATTTTTATCAATATTTAAAACTACACATTTTTTATAAAATTAATTTATATTAATTATAAATTAAAAAAATAATTTTTTTATTTACTTTGTATTATCGAAAAAAATTATTCTCTACAAAATAATATTTATATTGCATGTAATTTTTAAATATTTAAACATATATTTTTAAAAAAATTCAATCATATATATTAAATTTACTTTAAAATTATAAATATTATTAATTACATAAGAAATAATATAATAATATCATAACTCATTATTATTAACTAATGAAACATTCTTACTTTAAATACCATATTCCTAATCAAATGGTTCAGTTCCGGTGGGACGGGAGAGTATTTAATAAGACGCAAGGAGAACAAGTGTTCTTTTGTGGTTTGATTTATTTTTATTATTATTATTATTATTATTATTATTATTACTTTTTATCATATGCAATAATTGTGATTCTCTGTGAATATACATTTTTTTGTTACCTTATAATATATTCCATTCATAATATTATTCAAATCATTAAAAAACAAAACTAAACTAAAAAGCACACCCAAATTTATGAACTAAATATGAAGTGTACTTCATTTAGATAAAAAAAAAAAAAATAGAGTTTTAGAAAAAATTTGAAAATAATAAAAAATTATGAATACTATAATATTTTTTGTGGAAGAAAATATATTTAATGTGACGTTTATAAAAAAAAAACAAAAAAAAAACATATATTATTGATTAATAGTGTCAACATTTGAAAAAAAATACTCCCTCCTTCCCACATATCGTGTCTGCTACACTGTAGACACGGTATTTTAGGAGGGGTATAATTAGTAGATAATTAAGAATATATTAATGAAAATAATTATCTTATAATATAAATATTTATATAAATTAAGATTAAAATAACTAATTAGTTTAATTAAAATTTAAAAAGTTTAAAATGTGCAATTATTTTTCAAAAAAAGAAAGTGACATGGAATGTGGGACGGACAGAAACGGTAACGTGGATATGATATATGGAACGCAGAGGGTAATATTTATGTAAAAAATATATATAAATTTACAAATAGAACTTAAATTTTCTTCGGTCATATTGTAAACACGCCAACCATTCTCAAATGCAAACGTTCTTAATACACTTTAATTAGAAAAAAAACTGAGAGAAAAAAATAATGTATAATAAATATTTTGTGAGAGAAAAAAAATACTACTCTATCTTCTCGGTTCAAGATTGTCGTTTACTTTTTGCACGTAGATTTTTTAATATTAGTATTATAATGGATTGTAGTGAAAAGGACAAAAATATTTCTATTGTATTGAGTAATGTAAAAGTAATGACATTTGTGTAATATATTGTAAGTTGGAAGGGTATTTGTTATGTTAGGCAGGTAGTACAATTACTAAATTAGAAAATGATAACCTTGTTTTGGGACGGACGAAAATAAAAAATAATGACCTTTTAATGGGACGGAGAAAATATAATTTTTTCGAAAACACAGAGTCAAAATAGTAGAAACACACCCAATTTTGAATTTTTCTCACAAATTCTTTGGTTCTTTGAATCTTATTGCAATTTGTGTATATATATTTGAATTATTGTTTTATTTATTTATTTAAATAATTGGTTTGTTGACAAAGAACAGCAAACATTCCAACCAACACATAACATGCCCTCATTTAAAGAAAGCTCCTTAATGTTAAGGCCCTGTTTGTTTTGTATTTTTTATGTTTTTTATTTTAAAATTTTAAATGCTCCCTTCATCCCAAATTTAATAGTCTTGTTTACCATTTTTGTCCGTCTCAAAACAATAGTCTTATTTTCATAAATAACCATGCCACTATAAAATTACCCATAATTTTTCATTTTTTACACAATTGTCACTACTTTTTACACTAATGTACTCAGAAGGGCAAAAAAACAATTTTATCCATATTTTTTACCCACTACCAATATAATATCAATATTTTTTAAATCTCGTAGGCAACCCAATTAAGACTATATTTATGGGACAAGAGGGAGTACATCTTGTTTGCTTATTATACTTTTTCAACCTTCACAATAACTATTTTTGTTATTAATTATTGACAATTATGAAAATGTTATTAAAATAATTATCTTTATTATTATTATTTTAAATATTTTTTTGAAAAATAATATATTTTTATTACAAATTATGTACTCCCTCAGTCTCAAACAAGGTGTAATATTTGCTTTTGGCACGGATTTTTAGGTGGATAGTATTAAGTAAGATAATTTAGAAATTAGGTGGTGTGATGGAGAGATAAATATATATTTTATTTTTTTATTTGGATGATGTGAGGGGATAAAGTGTGGGGTAGAGATTAAGTATAAATAATTATTTTCTATTTTGAAAATATTGCAGAATATTTGGGATATACCAAAAATAAAATATTGCAGGGTGTATGGTACGAATGAAGTATAAGTGAATAAACCCATGCTATTTCCTACTACAGAATTATTGTATAGACTGATGATATAAAAAAACATAAACAAACAAGGATGCATTAATGCCCCACTTTGACGAGATAAGAATATATTCTTTCGTATGGTATAATAAATACATTCAAACAAATTATTAAATCCTATTTTGTACATAGTTTTATTTTTTCCCTAAAAATATTATTAAATAGTAGTATAGGTCACTTAATAATTTATTTATTTTTTTTATTTTGATATGTTACATAACAAAGTATTTATTTATTTATTTAGTAAATATTATCTATCTAAAATTATAAATAATCTTCCAATTTACAATATATTATATAAATGTCATTATATTTATAATATACAATACTAATAATGTTAATTTAGTCTTTTTACCTTTATTTCTACTATTCCAATGCAATACTAATATTTTTAAAATTCCGTGCAAAAAGCAAACAGATACATAGATACGAGACGGATGGAGTATTTATTTATATTTAAAATTTATTAATTTTATCTAAATTCTTGTATATATTTGTGTTTGTGTTGTGTTTTGATTTGATTTGAGGAAAATTTTTAATGTAAAGTATAAGAAATTGCGTAGATAATATAAAAATAATAAATATGTTTAATATATTAATTTCTTTTTAAAGTATATTCAAAAATCTTTAAAAAAGAAACAAATTCGTTCGTCTCAACTTAATAGAGATCTCAATGTATATAATATTATATTGATTTATTGTAAACTTTATTGTAAACTATGGGTGTGTTTGTTTGAGGGTTTGGATTTTGAGTTGAGATTTGAACAGTAAAAATTTTGAATTTGAATAGCTGTATAATGTGATATGAATAGGTGTTGATGTGATGTTTTGAATGTAAAATTGATTTTTAGTATAATATAAAAAATAAAAAATAAATATCTGATTTGATATTTTGGGGGGAAAAAATAGGATGAATAATGAATTTAAAATCTAATTCCCAAACAAACGTATTTTGAAAAATATATTTTTGAATTAATGGAGTGATAAATTTTTTTAATAAATTGAATATATAAATAGTTGTGTTATATTTATAAATAAATATAAATTAAAAAGTGTAATAATTTATTATTATAAGTTAGTAGACAGACTAAGTATATCTTTTTTTTAAATTGTAAACTTGCATAATAAAATAATTGAAATCAAATAATAATAATAATAATAATAATAATCGGCACCCAACCAAGCATATTTGCACTTATTCAAGAAGACATTTGTTTTTTAAATGTTCGACGCCGTCACCTGCTATACATGATTCGCCTAATATGAATTTTTTGTCGGGCTTAGTTTGAAGGGTATTAGGTTCGACCGGGAGTTTACGGAGTGCGCACTTTCGGATAGCGGCTGCGAGTTCTTACGTCATAAAATAATTAAAATGTTTTAAATTTGAAAGATTCTAAATAAAAATAAGTTATGCATAAGTATTTTTAAAAACAATAATCACATTCAATTTAATTAGGTTGTTTAGTTAAGACTTTATGTTTTATTTAAAATAATATTTTGATACGATATTTTGACATAAATAAAATATTTTTATTTAAAATTATCCTTAAAATAGTGTTATTTTTTATTTAATAATAATAATAATTTAATATTTAAGATTAATACATTTATTTTTCCATTTAAATTCATCCGGAATCAACTTATAAGTTTTCTTTTCTTAGTAATTTTGGTCCCTATAAATATTTAAAAGTATTTCTTACATCTCATCTATTTATTATAATAACGATATCAATATAATTTAACAACATCACGAAATAACCTTAAGGATAAATTTATACTTTCTCCAATTCAAAATATATTTTCTATTTTCTAAAAAAATAATTATACACTTATACTAAAAAAATACTCTTATATTTTATTTAAATTAAAATATTTATTAAATATGTAATTAATTTATACATAAAGTAAAATAACAAAAATATCAAAATTTTTTACATTCTTCCGGTGACTAATAAAATACTATTAATACTTTTTAATTTATTACAAAACTTCAAAAAGCTCCGTTGAATTGGAAAATAGGAAATATATATATATTTTTTCTATTGTATTGTATATATAATACTCCCTCTGTCCCGGTCAAGATGACTCATTTGCTTAAGAACACGGTATTTTAGGTAGTGTAGATTAGTAAATTATTAATAATAAATTATGATATTATTTTATTATTTTTATATGAGTAGTGTTGTTGGCATTTTAAATATTTTTAGCATTATATATCAATAAAATTTATACAATATGGATATCATTTTGTAGATAATAAAATTTTATATAATACAAATAAATAAAAAATAATTTATCTATTTATAATTAACTTAAAATTAATTTTATTAAAAATAAGAAGTTTTAAATATAGATAAAAATATTTATTTATTAAGGAGAGATATAGAAATAAATGGGTTTTAAGTGGGTCCTATTTGTAAGATATTAGAAATTTAATTAAATTGATTTATATTTGTTAAATATGTTAAAGATGAATAAATTTACTAAAAATAGAAATGGATCATCTTTAATGAGACGGACAAAAAAGAAAAAGGGATCATTTGTCTCTGGACTGAGGGAGTACGAAAAAGAAAATATCATGATTTTCTATACCTTATATAAAAAAAATATTTTAAACTAAAATTATAACAAATAGTGTAACTTCCGTTAAACTCCCTAATTCTAAATTCAATTTCTTATTTACTTTCTTTACATTAAATTCTTCTTATTTACTCCATATTTTTCTTAATTTATTTTTCTTCACTCTCTATTCACTTAAAATTCCTACAATACCCTTATTTATTTTTAACTTCAATTTTTTGGTTATCTTCACATATAACCCTTAATTTTTACCATATAATTTCAATTTTTTACTGTTAAAAAATTAACAAATAAGTAGCTAGACAACAATATGAAATATGAATAATTTAAATATATATATGCAACAATTAAATAATAATACAAAATATTTATAGAAAATATCAATATATGTGATACTCAATTTTACAAAAAAAATTATGTTAAACAATAAGCATATTTATTTTATATATAAATACTTACAAATAAATTACATGTATATATATATATTTAAATATCCACAACTATTAAATTTTTATATAAAATATTTATAAAGAATATTAATTTGTGATTGAATAATGTATTAATAAGTTAATGAACATGTACTTCGAACATCTGTATCGTTCGTCGTCATTTAGTGAAAAAAATAATAATAATAAAATTGATAATTATTTACATAAATCAAGGGTTATGGGTTAGATTTGGTATATAGAATTATAAATAAAATATTATTTTGAGGGCAAAATCGAAAGTTTATAGGTAAAAATTTGTAAAATCATAAATAGAGAATTGTAAAGAATAAATAGAGAGTTACAAAGAACAAATATATAAATAAGAACTGACTAGAAAAACAATTTGCCAAATAAAAATTTTAGGAGAATTGACCGTAACAAATACACATTATATAAAAAGAAAAATAAAAAGACAAAACACGTCGCCTTAGTTTTTTGTGTGAAGTTAATTAATTAAATAATTTATATTAATATTAATAATTAAATGAGGTGGTCAGGTGTGCTGTGCTGATAAAAAAATGTCGACTCAAGTCAAAATTATTTTCTTTACTAAAAATGATTCCCTAAACATACATACCTTCATATGACTTTCTCAAGTATTAATTTATTATTATTTATTATTTTAATGAGATTGGCAGAAAAAAATAAATAAATAGATCAATATATATATACACCGGTAAATTGCTTTTTTAACTGGACTCTCTTATCATTTTAGTTCCGTAAGTGGAGCATGTCGCAAACTAGTTCTATAAGTGAAGAATTTTCGTTGTTTTAGTCCTCCGGCGCCGGAGACGCCCGCGTGGCTCGCCGGAAGTGACGTGTCCGCCAGGTGTCCCTCCAGGTCAGCGACACCTGGCAGACACGTGGACTTATTTATTATTTATTATTTTTTAAATTTTTTAAATTTTTTTTAATTGAACCAAATAAAAAAATACAAATAAACAAATAAGATTAAAAATAAATTAAAAATAAGTTTTTAAAAAAATTAGAAAAATGAAAAAAAAAATTCACGTATCCGCCAGGTATCGCTGACCTGGCGGACACGTCATCTTCGACGAGCCACGCGAGCGTCTCCGGCACCAGAGGATTAAAACAGCGAATTCTTCATTTAGACTAGTTTGCGACAGACTCCACTTACGAGATTAAAATGATAAAGAGTCCAATTACAAAACTAAAAAAAACAGTTTACGATATATTTATATAATTGCTCAAAATTCATGTGGTTATGAAAGGAGCCTCAATTTTTGTGAAAAAAACCACCGCCATTGTAAATCTAATTAATACAATCAAATTCTATTTGACTCTCAATATAAAATGTAAACCATAATTAATGTTTCTATACGTTATTAAAGTAAATATGCATCCGTCGTCCTGATGGAAGGGTTGATGGTTACTTTTTGCACGAAAATTTTTTAATATTAGTATTATATTTAATTGTAGTAAAAAAGACAAAAATATCCCTATTAGTATAATGTAATATAAAAGTAATGACATTTGTATAACATATTGTAAGTTGAAAGGGTATTTATTATGTGAAATAGGTAGTACAATTACTAAATTAGAAATTTGTAATTTTATTTTGAGACAAACAAAAATAAAAAATGGTGACCTTTTAATGAGACGAAAAGAGTATAATAATTTAAATAAAACCGATGAAATATTTATTTATTTAAGAACAACAGTAACAACAACAACAATAATAATAATAATAATAATAATAATAATAATAATAATATGCGGTGATTGATGATGGACGGGCAGATAGGTACTCCCTCCTCAATTCACTTTGGATTAGAAATACGTTAGATAAGGTAAAGATGTTTAATTAGTTAATAATAATTAATTATAATATTATTATATTATTTTTTATAATTAATAATATTTATAATTTTAAAATAAATTTAATATATATAATTAAAAAAATTTAAAATATATATTTAAATATTTAAAAATTATATAACAATTAAAAAATATGCAATGATATCATTTTGTAGAGAATAAAATCTTCTATAATACAAGTAAATAAAAACATATTTTTTTGTTTATTTATAATTAACATAAATCAATTTTATAAAAGATGTGTAGTTTTAAATATAGATAAAAATATTTATTTTTTGAGGAGAGAGAGGTAGAAATAAAGGGGTTTCGAGTGGATTCTACGTCATTTATGATGTATGTTATTTAGTTAATTAAGTTGATTTATATTTGTTAAATATGTTTTGATTTAATAATTTTCTACCAAAAATAAAAAAATTATCCATTGTTACGAGACAAACAAAAATAGAAATAGTGTCAATTATGTTGGGACGAAGGAAGTATATTTTTTCATTTTATCTTTTTAACAACATTATTAATTTTTGTTCTATTTTAAATTCCAATGAAAGTGTTAATGTGATGGTTGGTTAGGGTATTATTATTATTATTATTATTATTATTATTATTATTGTGTGGTCAAAATTTATATAAATGTGTAACTACAAGTCCTTTTAATGTAAATATTAAGGTTGCCTTAGATTATTATTTTAAATTGTGGTTGGATATTTAATTAGTAATTAAAAAAATAGAGGGAACATATAATTAAAATAGTGACCATTATGGTAAATAAGTATGTAATGTAATACTTATAATAATCAAATTTTCAATATTTTTAATTTGTCAAAATTAGTAATAAATAGTAAATTTAGTAGATGGAGAGAGTAAGTTGTAAAAATTAATACTCCCCATGTCCCATACAAGTTGTCCCACATAATTTGTCATTTTTTTTTAAATATAATTATATATTTTAATCATATTTTAAATTTATATTTTATTAAAAAATTAATATTAATTAAACTATTTAGTTATCTTAATCTATAATTATTTTTACTAATACATTTCTTAATTTACTTACTAATTATATTTTACCTAAATTCTCGTATCTACAGTAATAAATCGATATTACATATGACGGAGGGAGTACTGCATTATTGAATTATAAGAACTCACATTGCATTTTGTTTGATAATTTTATATGAAACAATATTTTATTAATATGGTAGAACATGGCGTCTCCAAGCCAACTTCATTTATGGTGCTAGGTTAAAGATTTGGCGTCGATTATTCTCCAACCGATGCTAAATTTGACGCCAAAATTCGACATTAGTACAGTGCAACACTATTTTTAAAAAAAAATATATATTGTATATTAGATTATTTATTTTTAAAAAAATTATAAAAATAATATTAATTGTTGATATAAAAAATGGTTTGAAATAAAATAGAATTTAAAAAAAAAAATAGTAAAAAATAGCCGGGTTGAAATAAAAATACTATACCAATGTGTGTTTTGTGAAATTGTTGAAAATATTTTTATTTTTCTTTTAGGTATAGAGAATTATGTAAATAATATAATAATAATGAATGTGTGTAATGTATTAATTTTTTTCGAAAAAAAATATGGAGAAAAAAATTGAAAGAACAAACTTTTTTGAATTAAAGCTGCATAAATTGAATTTATGGGTTAAAAATGGTCTTATTAACACTATCTCCAACTTTCACTCCAAAATCCAACAGTTAGAATAAAAATGGAGTTAATTTATAACAATTTATTTCAATCATATTTTTTAATTTTTATTTAAAAAATAGTATATTATATGTATATTTTTCTTTTTATATTGTTTTATACAATTGTTCATATTTATAAATTACATTTATTTTTAATTTTTTACACTATTACAAAAATATATAATCAATATTTTATTTAAAAATTACATATATTAAAATTATTATGTATGATTAAATACAAATATATTTTTTAATAATTATTTAACATATATACAGAAATTCTCTCCTTATATGTATAGTTTTTATGTTATTCTATTTAACATTATAAATATCGTTATATTTAAATAATATTTTATATAAATATTATTGTATTTGTATTATAAAACATAAATAGAGGTATTTTTTATTTTTTTCTTTTAATTTGTACTACGTATAAATATAATACTCTCTCCTTCTAAAATCAAATGAGCTTTTAGGGTTTTGTAGGTGATTAAAAAATAATACTATTATTTTTATTATTTAGTGAAATTGTGTAAGAGATTTTTATATTTTTGTCATTTGACTTTATATATAAAGTAATACTATGTTTCTAATTTAAATAAAAGTTAAGTGTATTTTGCTATGAGTGTATGATTATTATTTCTAAAATAAGAAAATGAATACTTTAAAGTGAGATATACAAAAATAGTAAAATTGATACTTTGAATTATGACGGAATGAGTATTATTTTATTAAGTATTTTTGTATTAATGTATGATTACTATTTCTAAAATAGGAAATAAATACTATGAAGTGGGACATAGGAAAATAGTAAAATGAGTATATAAATTAGGACATGATGAGTATTATTGTACTCCTTCCGTCCAGGTGCAAGATTATCATTTACTTTTTGCAGGTAAATTTTTTAATATTAGTATTATAATGAGTTATAGTGAAAAAGACGAAAATACCCCCTATTAGTATTCTGTAATATAAAAGTAATGATATTTGTGTAATATAGTGTAAGTTTGAAAGGTATTCATTATGTTAGGTAGGTAGTACAATTACTAAATTAGGAAATTGTAACCTTGTTTTGGGACGGACGAAAATGAAAAATGACAACCTTTCAATTAGATGAAATGAGTATTAATATTCAAAATTCGACATGCAAAAAAAAAATGAATACTTAATTAATAGACATATGTAGTACTCCATCCGTCCCAAAATAGGTGCAACATTTGTTTTAGGCACGAGTTTTTAGGTGTGTAGTATTAAGTAGGATAATTTAGATATTAAGTGATGCGATGGAGAGAGAAATATATATATATTTTTTATTTGTGTGATGGGATGAGATAAAGTGTGAGGTAGAGATCAAGTATAATTAATTATTTCCTATTTTGGAAATATTGCAGGGTGTTTGAGATATACCAAAAATGAAATGTTGCACGATGTTTGGGACGGAGGGAGTGTTACATATAAACTTTTACGATAAATACACAAAACAAGAAGGGGTTGTTTAGTTCACGTATTTTGTTATCAGCACATACAAATACATATATATATATATTCATATACAATTGCTCCCAAAATTGTTCATATTCATTTATAATTGGGTAATTGTTTTTTTAGTACCGTAACTTGACCCCTTATCATTTTAGTCTCGTAAGTGGAGCCTGTCGCAAACTAGTCCCATAAGTGAAAAATATTCGCTGTTTTAGTCCTCCGGCGCCGGAGACGCCCGCGTGGCTCGCCGGAGGTGACGTATCCGCCATATGACCTGCCAGGTCAGCGACACCTGGCGGACACGTGGATTTATTTATTTATTTTCATTTTTTTTAATTTTTTAAATTTTTTTTAATTAGACCAAATGAAAAAAATAAAAAAATACAAATAAAATTAAAAATAAGTTTAAAAAATAAAATTAAAAATAAGTTTAAAAAAAAAATTAAAAATCCACGTGTGGCGGACACGTCACCTCCGGCGAGCCACGCGGGCGTCTCCGGCGCCGGAGGACTAAAACAGCAAAAATTCTTCACTTATAGGACTAGTTTGCGACATGCTCAACTTATGAGACTAAAATAATAAGAGGGTCCAATTACATGATTAAAAAAACAGTTTACCTTTATAATTTTATCATTAGTTTTTATATAATTTTATTAATTAAATATTAAAGTAAATTATAGACATTTTGCCCTTCTAATATTTAGACGCTAATTCTGCTATTTTGTTTTTTATTATTTTTGGTCGGATGCCAGTTCTGCTATTGTATATATATAAGGTGTGTTTGTTTAGTAGTTTAAATTTTAAAATTTTTATATCATAGTACAAAAAATATATTGATAATATGTAAAATAATATTTATATTATTAGTTTTTATGAATCCATAGAATATATTATATATTATGTGAATATATTTATATACTGTACTCTCTTTGTCCGGGTCAGATGACTGGTTAGAGATACGATATTTTAAATAATGTAGATTAGTAATTTATTAAAATAAATTATAATATTATATTTTATGAGTAGTGTTACTGATATTTTAAATATTTTTAGTATTATATCTCAATAAATATATACAATATAATATTATTTGTAAATAATAAAATTTTATATAAATATAAATAAAAAAATATATCTATTTATTTATAATTAATTTAAAACAAATTTTATAAAAAATGAGAAATTTTAAATATAGATTAAAATATTCGTTTATTAAAATATATAAATAAAAGAGCTTTTGAGTGAGTTCATATATATTGTTAAATATGTTTAAAATGAATAAATTTATGGACGGATAAAAAAAAATTATATATAAAAAAAACTGTATTAAAAATGAAACAAATTATTATTATTATTATTATTATTATTAATATTACTCCATCTGTTCCAGATACTATGTCCACGTTGCTGTTTCTATCCGTCTCACATACCATGTCACTATTTTTTTTTGGAAAATGATTACACACTTTAATCTCATTTTAAATTTTAAATTTTTTTTTAATTTTAATTAAACTAATTAGTTATCTTAATCTTAATTTATAATTATTTATATTATAGGATAATTATTTTCACTAATATATTTTTAATTATCTACTAATTATACCCCTCTTAAAATACCGTGTCTACGGTGTAACAGGGAGTATTATTTTTAATCAGGTGAACACAGAATCTTTTTTAGGATGTGATTCACTGATGTAACACAGACAGCTCCACAAAAAGACATATAAATTACATATATTTTTACATTTATATATTTCTTAGATTCAATTTGATATCTTCTAGGGTTTTCCAATATTTACTGATGAAAGTGATGTACATAATCAATACACAAATGGCACTATTCAGTAGATTAAAATTTACTCTGTTTTTCACTTAGGTCTTTCTCATTTATTCTCTAATTTTTTTTTTATTTATTTAGAAAAATATTGTATACTTTAATATTATTTAAAAAAATTTAAATAATTTTTAAAATTTTAATTATACTAATTAGTTATCTAAATCTTAATTTAAAATTATTTTTTATTAAATAATAATTATTTTCACTAATATATATTTAATTATCTATTAATTATATCCCTCCTAAATTCTCGTATCTACAATAAAGGAGACACCGTATGTGAAATGGAGGGAGTATAAAACTAAAATAATTTTTTTCATCTATACAAATTTTAATAAACAGCTTTTTTCCAACAATTTTTTTTTTTCATATATATTTTTTTAGTTGATATATGATAGCAGAAGATATATATATAATACTCTTCTATAATTTTAATTAATTTATAAAAATCAATAATTTCATAAGATATTATTTTCGGCAAAGATGAGTCTTTTTGGTAGGAGCAATGTATTTTAGTTAGTGTAAATTAGTAAGTTATTAATAATAAATTATAATATTATTTTATTATTATTTTTATATGATTAGTATTGTTGGTATTTTAAATATTTTAGAATTTTATGTCAATAAAATATATACAATATGAATGTTATTTTGTAAATAATAAAATTTTATATACTCCCTCCGTCCTATTAAAAGGTTGTCATTTTTCATTTTCGTCCGTCCCAAAACAAGGTTACTATTTCCTAATTTAGTAATTGTACTATCTACCTGACATAATAAATACCCTTCCAACTTATACTATATTACACAAATGCCATTACTTTTATATTACACAATACTAATAGGGGCATTTTCGTCATTTTCACTACAACCCATTATAATACTAATATTCAAAAATCTACGTGCAAAAAGTAAACGGCAACCTTGCACCGGGACGGAGGGAGTATTATATATTTATTTATAATTAACTTAAAACTAATTTTATAAAAAATGAAAAGTTTTAAATATAGATAAAAATATTTGTTTATTGAGAAGATAAATAAAAATAAAAAAGTTTTGAGTGAGCCCTACGTGTAAAAAAATTTAAAATTTTAATTATATTGATTAATATTTGTTAAGAATATTTAAAATGAATAAATTTATTAAAAATAAAAATAAATTATCTTTTGTGAAACGAATAAAAAAAAAAATGAATCAAGGGTGAGACCGGACGAATATTATCTTTTTACATTATCAACATATTTTTTCATATTTCACATAAAAAAAAAATATCTTCAAAATAAAAATTCAAAACAAACATATATATATGGTAAATTACATAATATCTACATGTGTTTTTATTATAAATATATACAATCTTATGTGTTTTATTTATTATATAAAATTCATTTTTATATTATTAAAGTATGAACAAAATATCATTTACATCCAAAACTTGTAAATATCGCCTAGTTATTCAAGTATTACGTATATAAATGAGTGAAATATTTTAGGTAGAAATTAGATAACAGTTCGTCTTCGATTTTTATTTTGTAAATTGAATAATGAATCAATTATTTATTTATTTTATTTCAATAATGATATGTATAATATTTCAATTCTTTTATTTGTATAATACTTAGGCGCAATATCTGACGTTAGTTTTGAAGGAAGAGGACAAAATATAACACAAAAAGATTTTAAATAATATTATATCTTTCATGTAAATTTATATTTATTTGATCGACATGAATTTTAAAAAGAATAGATAAGAATATAAATATTTCATTTTTATGATAAAAATAAATTTGGATGAGAGAATATTAAATAAAACACAAATTATTCATGTATTTATATAATTTTTTTTAATAAACTCGCCGCCATATATTTTTCATAGAATTTATATTATAATATTATTTAAATTAAATTTTAAATAATTTATTTTAAATCAAAATCAAACAAAGATGATGATTTATTAATTTTTATAATTTACTTTCAATATTATATAAAAAAAGCTATTGAATCAAATAAAATAAAAAAATAAATACAGGGATTGTTTGTTTAGTAAAAATTGGTTGAAGATATATATGTATATATATTTACGTGACATATAGAAAGTTGTATAAATAATATAAAAATAATAAATGGACATAACATATTAATTTTTTTAGAAAATATATTTTTGAGAAATATGTATTTTTGTATTCAGAGAACACAAACACGGTTAAAACATTTAATTATATGAATTATATAAATAAATATACTTTAAAATAAATGACTTTGTTTATTTAATGTTCTCTCCTTTTCCGAAATAGATGAACAATTTGTTTAGATAGTAGAAATTAGTAAATTATTAATAATAAATTGTGATAATATTTTATAATTATTTATATGAATAATTTTGTTGGTATCTAAAAAAATATGGAATAGTATTATTTAAAAAATTTACAATATATGTTTAAATATTTTAATACTATATGTATTTTAAATATTTTGTAAATAATAACATTTTGTATAATATAAATAAAAAATATCTATTTATTTATTTATAATTTAATTTAAATTAGCTTTATAAAAAAATGAATTTTTTTAAATATATATAAAAATATTTATTTATTGAGGAGATATATAAATAATTTTTTTTGAATGAATCATACTACACGAATTAATAGTGTGTTCGTTGGATAGATTTGACCCAATTTATATTATTCACTCCATATTTTTTTTTCAAAAAATATAAAATTAAATAATTATTTTTTTTATAACTAACAAAAACAATTATACAATATGTACATGAAAAATTCAAAATGAAGACAACCAATATTTGAGATAATTGATGAATTAATATAAAAGTGACTATATTTGTTTTCTGAAATAATTTTATTTTATTTTATTTTATTTTTATGTGAAACATATATTAAAAGATGAATAATATAAAAATAATAAATATTTTGAAAAAAATATTTGAAGATTTTTTACTAACAAAACACACCAAGTATTTTATAATTAAAAATAAAAATTAATTATATTATTTCCGTATGCGGCTGCGCCCACGGAAAAGGAATGCGGCCACCCGTCCACAAGGGTGAAAACGTAATGCCACATATTTACAGCAACGGAATCACCAAGTTGTCCACGTGCAAGGCACGTGCGGACCCTTCAATTATTCATATAACAACGATAATCAATCAGTAGTGGCATCTCCGCCATGCATATCTCGACACGCGTCTTCATCGCTGGGGGAATTTCAGCCGTCCGATTTAAATACCGCAACGGCCAAGATTGACAGTCGTACCCTCTCAACCTGCTATATATTGATTCTCCCAAGGTTGGAGAGAGAGAAAGAAGAGAGAGACTCAGAAACCCGACCCCAGTCATTCCGTTCTGCCTGACTGCATCCATTCGTACGAACCCTAGAAATTCTCCCCGTGATTTCACCTCCCCCAGGGAATGCATAGAGATGAGAAGATCGCCGGTTTCTAACCCCCACTTTGGCGGCGGAAAGGCCAGCAAAACGGTGATTGGCGGCCGGAATTGTCACCGGAAGCACGTCGAGGACGGGTGAATCTATCGCTGTTTGCGTTTTTGAAAAAAAAAATCAGTTACTGCTTGTTTTCTCCCAAAGTGTTCGGTTACCGCAGAGTTGGTTTGATTAATCGGAGAATTTGTAATGGCGTCGGAGGAGAAATGCAGCGCGCTGCTCGGTAAGTATGAGCTCGGGCGGTTGTTGGGGCACGGAACGTTCGCGAAGGTTTACCACGCGAGGAATCTGCAGTCCGGTAAGAGCGTGGCGATGAAGGTTGTTGCGAAGGAGAAGGTGATTCGCGTGGGGATGATGGAGCAGGTGAAGCGCGAGATCTCTGTGATGAAGATGATGCACCATCCGAATATCGTGGAGCTGCACGAGGTGATGGCGAGCAAGACAAAGATCTACTTCGCCATGGAGTACGTCAGGGGCGGCGAGCTCTTCGCGAAGATTGCCAAAGGTCGGCTGCGCGAGGACGCCGCGCGGAGCTACTTCCAGCAGCTGATCTCCGCTATCGATTTCTGCCACAGCCGCGGCGTCTACCACCGGGATCTGAAGCCGGAGAATCTTCTCCTCGACGAGGAAGGTAACCTCAAAGTAACAGATTTCGGCCTCAGTGCGTTCTCCGACCATCTCCGGCAGGACGGCTTGCTGCACACAACGTGTGGCACCCCGGCGTACGTCGCGCCGGAGGTCATCGGAAAAAAAGGCTACGACGGCTCCAGAGCCGACATCTGGTCCTGCGGCGTGATCCTCTACGCTCTCCTCGCCGGCTACCTACCATTCCAGGACGACAACATTGTAAACATGTACAGGAAAATCTACCGCGGCGATTTCAAGTGTCCGCCGTGGTTCTCGCCGGAATCCCGCCGTCTCATCACCAAAATGCTTGATCCGAATCCTTCCACACGTATCACCATCGCTAAAGTCATGGATTCCTCCTGGTTCAAAAAATCACTCCCCAAGAATCTCCGGTCCAAAGAAGAACAAGAATTCACTGAAAAAGGCAAAGAAAAGGAAACCATGAATGCCTTTCACATAATCTCCCTCTCCCAAGGATTCGATCTAACGCCACTGTTCTCAGAAAAAAGGTCAGAGAAGGAGGAGCTGCGGTTTGCGACAAGCCGGCCAGCGAGCAGCGTGATATCAAAGCTTGAGGAGGTGGCGAAGACGGGCAACTTCAGCGTGAAGAAGAGTGGGGAGACTTGCGTGAGGCTGCAGGGAGCCGAGCGCGGCCGGAAAGGCCGGCTGGGAATAGCCGCTGACATATTCGCAGTGGCGCCGGAGTTAGTGGTGGTGGAGGTTAAAAAGTCAAGCGGCGATACTTTAGAGTACAACCAGTTCTGCAGCAAGGAGCTCCGACCAGCTTTAAAAGACATTGTGTGGCAGTCTACTGCAACAGTAGTCGGCCATGGCAGTTCAATGCCAGCAGCTTGAAGATGACAAGAACAACTCTTGTAGTTGTGTATGTATGCTTATACTTATTTGAATTGTCTGTTCTTTTGCTTTACCTAATTGTGAATGCGTCTGTCCCATCCAATTTGATTTCCTAAAACAAATTCTGCTGCTGTTTCTTTCTTGCATGTTAATATTAATGTTATTGTCGATTAATTCTGCAAGTGGGACGGGAGGCTGTATTACTATTACTATTATATACTACTATTTGTTGAGAAGTTTCGCAGGTAGGTGGGGCTCGGAGAGATGGGCATTCTGTGTTCTCAGCCACCACCGGTTTATTTGGTGGAGCATAGAAGACAAGAAGATGCTAACAAACTGTGAGTGGTAAACGTCAATTCTTGCCTACTTGTCAGAATAACGATAATAGTTATATATGGCTTCACATGGCATGAGATAGATAAATGGATTGGGTAGGGGATAGGTGGTGGCGGGACCTATAGAGAATGAAAATAATAAATAAATAAATAATGGGATGATTGAATCTATTTGGTGGTGTGCTTTTGGTATCTCTCTGTCACGTGAAGTTTATTTTGGTAGTATGGATGGATGGATGCGATTATGGTAGAGTCTGGAATAGTGGAATGGATAGAAAAGTGAAATTGATTTCTTAATAATGGATTGGGAATTGAATTTGAGATACAAAGTAAGTAGGGGTGAATCGTGTTGTATTGTGCGGATGCCCTAATCTTCTATACTCGCTCCGTATTCATTTTCTTTTTTGTAACGGTATTTTTTATTAATATTAAAAATATCTTTACAATATACATGTCATTATATTTTAATTTTTTCTAATGGGAAACTGTGGTCGGGAATCCGTTTGGGATAAATGTCCTAAACTAAGTCTTAGGGCATGATTTAGCGTCCGTAACCGATGCCTATGTCAAATCCTTGTAGATCAAGCGGTGAGACATCTCTCGCTTGAGGGTTGGGTCCCAGGTTCGATCTTGGAGGGTTGGGTCCCAGGTTCGATCTTGGGTGGGTGCATGATACGCGAACTACTTTTCCTGTTTTTCAGGAGACAAATGAATTTAAAAGAACTGTTGAAGATGATTTTAGGTTTCATTTAGTTAGATGAATTCAAATTTGAAAGTGGATTGTAAACAAATAGCTTTGAGTTATTTGATTGCATCAAAATTATTTAAAAGAATATATTTCAAATATTAAAAGGATGGAGTTAAAATAAAAATGACCAAGTGATTTTAGCCTGATATAATTTGGAGCGTATGGTTTATTGTTGGGCTTCATTTTGGGAGTCATAAATTGGGCCTTTTGTGTGTATATATATATATATATATATATTTATGATGCAGGTTGCTGCTATCGGAATTTGAAATTGCACACTCGGTAAGATATTTAAAATTATTTATTAAAATAATATTCAATCTGTCCACGAGCTCTTGTGATTTTGTAATAGATTAAAAAATAATAATACTTCATTGGTTAATTAAAATACTTTAAGTAAAATACTTTGACATCAATGTGTGATTAATTTTTTCAAAATAAATACTTTGAAATGAGATAGACGATAACAGTAAATAAAGTACTTATCTATCTGATTTATTGTAAATATACTCTGTCCTTCCTCAGAAAATGTTCATTTTTTCTACTTTCATTTATCCTACATAATTTGTTTATTTCTTTTTTTTGAAAATTACTCACTCCGTTCCACTTACTTATTGTGTGTACGTCTTTCTATTTCCGTCTGTTCTACTTATTATGTCACTTTTCTTTTTTGGTACTTTAATTTTATTTTAAATTTTTTAATGTGTAAATTTTTAGTCTAGTTAGACTAATTAGTTATTTTAATCTAAAATTATTTTTATTATACAATAATTATTTTTACTAATACATTCTTAATTATTTACTAATTATACATCTCCTAAATTCATGTGTTTACCGTAAATGTGACACCGTAGCCGGGACAGAAGGAGTATTATACATTTTAATTATATTTTAAATTTTATAATATATAACTTTCTTAATTTTGATTAAACTATTTAGTTATTTTAATCTTATCTATAATTTTTTTGTATTATATAATAATTATTTTTACTAATACATTTCATAATTATTCACTAATTAATTATACTCCTCATAAATTTCTGTATCTACAATAATGTGAACAATTTTATGGGATGAAGAATAATTAGTAAGTAATTAAGAAATGTATCAGTAAAAATAATTATTGTATTATAAAAATATTTATAAATTCAAATTAAGATAACTAAATAGTATAATTAAAGTTAAAAAATCATAGATATTATAAAATTTAAAATATAATTAAAATGTATAATCATATTTTTTAAAAATAAAAGACAAATAAGATAGACAAACATAAATATAAATAATGGATAAATAAGGGAGAACGGATGGAATACAAACTAATATATTAAAATATTACAAATATTTTTTACATTCAGTGTGATCGTTGTAATATTTCGATCGCTATATTTTAAACCCTGTAAACTTTAACTATTATAATTGTGACAGACAAAATCAATGCTAATACCGTAAATAAATGAAAAGAAGTATATGCTTTCAACTCAACAATTTTTTTGTAAAACTTTAAATTTTGCACATAATAAACGTATGATCGAAGTTGTGATTTCAGTTCCATTATATTTTCTTAGGTAAAATCTTCTAAATTTAATTAATTCATGTATAAAAAATATCATATAAAAAACATTTTTACTTAAATGTATTTATTATGTTCTAATTCAATTGTCATGCTTTATTTTTATCTGTCTAAAACAAAATTTTATTTTTATAAATAATTATCACTGTAAAATATTTATATTTTTTATTATTAAAGAAATATCACTATTTTTTACATTTAAATTAAAAGGCATTTATAAGGACAATTTTTTATTATTTATTTATTTTTATCCATAGTCTTTATTAACTATCATTAGTATAATATTAATGTTCATTAAATTCTGTATCCAATACAAATAGACGGGTGTATTTACTTGTAAGATTATAATTTTCGGTTGGTTTTAAATAGTAAAATTTTGAATTGAAATAATTGTTTGATTTGATATAAATGTAAACTGATGTGATATTTTGAATGTAAAATTAAATTATAATGTAATAAAAAAAATAAGTGTTTAGTTTTATATTTTTGAAGAAAAAAATAAAATATAATAGTAAAATGAGGATAAAATTTCACAAGTAAACATAGCCAATATATCATTCCAAGACAAAGGAAGTACATTATTGATGCCTTAGTTTGATCATATAAATTTTGAATTTGAATAATTATTTAATTTGATATAAACAAATATTGATCAAATATTTTTAAATATAAAATTGAATTTTAGTATAATATAAAATAAAAAATAACATTTCATTTGTCTTAATTCAAAGAGCTACTTTTACTATTTTCGTTTGTCTCACTCAAAAGTAACTTTTTTCATTTTTAGTAAAAGTAATCGTATACTAATATCACAATACATTTAATTTTTATTTAAATTACAAAAATACCATTACACATATAATTATTTTATAAAAAAGTCAAAGGATAAAAATGTTAAAATTTCTTACACACTTCTACTAACTAATAAAATACTACTCCATCTGTCATAATTTAAAGTATTTTTATTACCATTTTTTTCTGTCTCATTTCAAAGTATTCATTTTCTATTTTACAAAAATAATCACACACTAATAACAAAATACTATTAACTTTTATTTAAATTACAAATATATCATTACATATATAATTACTTTATACATAAAGTCAGATGACAAAACTATCAAAAACTCTTATACACTGATTAATAAAATACTATTTGTAACACCCCCAGTTGGCTCATACTGGAAATGCTACCGCCACACTGCATCATGAGGTCGTCACCTCCTACTTCGGGCCCCACAACACAGTGTTAAGGCTAAAATTAATTATATAAGCATTTTATTATTCCCAAAAAAATAGTTTATAAATATTTACAAAAACATACTCCCAAAACGGGAGGTTTTTCTAGTTAGAATTTATATATAATACATCAGATGCAGTTCACTCATTCAACCCGTCTTTCTATCTCCTGAGACGTCCCCTGTCCCGGAGGTGCCATGCGTACCTGAATCAAATATTTTTCTTAAAAGCAGTCTAGAATTAAATCCATTTTAAGAACTAACATAAAATATGCCATGTCATGCTCGAAAATAGAGTTTAATTTCCGTCATTTGCAAAATAAATGCCATGCCATGCCCATACTGAAATAATGTAACAATAATGTCAAAATCGACAACTCATGCACATATACCCATATACATATGTCAAAGTGAGCAGCCGGAATAACCTCGACTCCATAATAACGGCTCACTAGACTATCATCAATAAATAGCCGGAAAATCCTCGGCTCAAGGAAGGACCTGGTAAACCCATAATAATATAACGGTCACCCGGTCACTTCCATATACCCACCATACGACTCCCGCATTCAATACATGGATAGTCGAGCGTTGTCGCCATTAACCACAAGACACCCCATAGTCTGTGATAGCGAAGATAGGACCCTCCTGTCTAGCCCTACCCCGTGTAACGTAGTAGAATCCGTGCAACCTGGAATCACCCGAAGGAAACCCGGAAACTCTACTCCTCCTCGCACGCCCTAACGGGATCGCGTTTGGAGTTTGGCATATGATCCTAAACTACCGGTAGACCTCACTAGTAGCTACTCCAATGAGTGGAACAACACCGAACACGAATGATTAGACCAAATACGTCTCAACTGCAATGGGTCTAATCCCTGAATGACCGTGCGACTAAGTCACCCAGTTGTCCGACTACTATCGTCCACTATCGCCAAAGTGTTACGGTACATCGGGGTCGAATATCCTAACCCCAGATGATGCCCTCGCCTAGCACTACCGCACACGGCGACTAAACGATAGATCCATAAAACATATCCGATAAATCGTGCGATGTGTGCAGCATGTCAATAAGTGAATTTAATGAAAAGGGCTGGTGAGACGGCCCACCTATCCTCCTTTTTATAAATTCACCAACACGATCAAATACGTATATCAAATATCGTAAAACGAAGTTTCACACATGCATATACACACACATATATACATATATAGATGCACTGACCAAATGATTCCACATAATATCATATCAATATCAGAATCAGAATCACATGCAACATAAATACCTAATTTCTTAAAATTAGATTTAATTCCCTACTGCTTACCTCCTACCGATACTTTCTGGATTTTTATAACTTCACCCAAATCTCCTCCAACGTACACCTGTCCCATTATTTACTCAAATCAGATGAGCTTTATGCTTATTCTCAGGAGCTACCTGCTTATTCAAAAGCTAATTTCTATAATTAACTCGTCGGGCTCCAAACTTTTATATTTAGTAGAATATGATATTCTAGCTATAAAATCCTTCTACCTCATAATATTTATATTGCCCGATTATTAAATAAAAATACGCAAAGGTATGAACAAGCAGGCAGGTGCGATATACTGCCGTTTTTTATTCGACTTGGATTGGTACGAAATTCTCAGAATATAATACTAGGACTACGAATAGGCTATTAGCTAAAGAAATTCGTCGATTAAATAGCCAAATATCCAGTTATGGATTTTTGAAGAATTTTTTAATTTAATACTCCAATATCAAAATTCGTATTAAAATTTATAATCGGACTCTACGAATAGCAAGGAATACCATACCCAAGTCGGAATTGGAATCGGACGGCTAAATCTTTTTCTTTCTTTTTTTTTCTTTCTTTCTCCTTCTTCTTCTCCTTCGCGTTCTCCTTCTCCTTCCTTCGTAGGTAAGATTGTATTTACATTTATAATTATATTATTATTATTATATTTTATATTATAATATATTATAATATTATTATTATTATTAACGTTATTATTATTATCATCCTTATCTTTACATTTTATTATATATATGTATTATATATTATATATTATATATTATATTTATATTTATATTTATTTTTAATTTTATCGATATTTATCTATTTAACAGTCTATTTAATTATAACTAATATACAAAATTGGAATATAATTTATCCCAAAATATTAATTTCTTGATTCCATTACTATTGTCAAATATTTATTTGCTATAATAATATTATTTTATACATTCCGAAATCGGGGCATTACAATCCACTCCCCCTTAAAAGATTTCGTCCCCGAAATCTAAACTCAAACACATAACAAGGCAACTTAATTAAACAATTGTGGGTATGCCTTGAACATTTCTTGTTCTACTTCCCACGTGGCCTCTTCCGCTCCATGTCTGGACCACATTACTTTCACCATACGAATATCTCGATTCCTCATGGTTCGGACCTTTGTGTCCATGATCCACAGAGGCTTTTCTTCATACGAAAGATCTTCATTCAGCTCTATCTCATCTGGAGATAAAATATGAGAAGGATCTGCAACATACCTACGAAGCTGAGATATATGAAACACATTATGAATACGCTCCATAGAATTTGGAAGTGCCAACCGATAAGCCCAATCACCAACTCGATCGACAATTTCATAAGGTCCAACATAACGCGGACTCAATTTTCCTTTAATCCCAAACCTTCTAATACCTTTCATTGGGGATACTTTCAATAAGACAAAATCTCCACTTTGAAATTGACCCTCACGTCGGGCTCTATCGGCATAACTCTTTTGACGATCTTGAGCTGCCTTCATCTTTTCTCTGATAATTCGAATCTTATTTTTCGATTCCTCAATCATTTCCGGACCCAGTATCAGTCGATCACTCATATCGTCCCAACTCAAAGGAGTTCTGCATTTTCGACCATAAAGAGCTTCAAAAGGAGCCATTCCGATACTTGCTTGATGGCTATTATTATATGAAAATTCCACTAAATCCAAGTGGTCTTCCCAACTCCCTTGAAATTCCATAGCACAAGCTCTTAGCATATCTTCCAGAATACGGATAGTTCTTTCTGACTGACCATCAGTCATAGGATGGAATGCAGTACTCATATGCAACTGAGTACCAAAGGCTTCCTGCAATTTTTGCCAAAATCGAGATTGAAAACGTGGATCACGATCTGATATGATCACCTCAGGAATACCGTGTCGTTTAACCACATAATGAACATATAATTTGGCTAATTTCTGCATACTCCAAGTCATACGTACTGGAATGAACACTGCTGACTTGGTCAATCTGTCTATAATCACCCAAATTGCATCTGTTCCCGACTTTGACCTTGGAAGTCCTGTTACAAAATCCATTGCGATAGAATCCCATTTCCAGAGTGGAACTTCTAAAGGTTGTAGCAACCCCATTGGTCTATGATGTTCTGCTTTTACCTTTTGACAATTTAAACATCGTGCAACAAATTTGGCTACATCCTTCTTCATGCCCTTCCACCAAAAATGTTGACGTAGGTCATGATACATTTTATTTCCCCCCGGATGCACTGAGTATGGTGTATTATGAGCCTCACTCATAATCTGCTCTTTCAAATCATTTCGATCCTTTGGGATACACCACCTCCCGTGAAATCGAAGACTCCCATCTGGAGCAATATTAAAATTTTGAGTCTGACCGTACTGAACTTTCACTGCAAGCTCAACCATTTTATTATCTTCCATTTGAGCCGCTCTAATGCGATCATAAATTTCAGGCTCAACTTGTATCATTTGCAAATATCCCCGAGTCATACCCCGTCCAAGTACCTCAATTTCCATCCGCGCTAAATCTTGGCACAGTTCATCAGCAACCGACATGAAGTCCAAG
This sequence comes from Andrographis paniculata, assembly GCF_009805555.1. Classification (NCBI taxonomy): domain Eukaryota; kingdom Viridiplantae; phylum Streptophyta; class Magnoliopsida; order Lamiales; family Acanthaceae; genus Andrographis; species Andrographis paniculata. The sequence continues at coordinate 2,011,516 of NW_026137605.1, forward strand.
TTATGCCTTGGTTTTCGACTTAAGGCATCGGCTACAACATTTGCTTTGCCTTCATGATACACAATTTCAAGATCATAATCCTTCACCAATTTTAACCATCTTCCTTGTCTTAAATTCAATTCTTTTTGGGTGAAGATATATTTCAAACTTTGATGGTCAGTAAATATTCTGCAATGGGCTCCATAAAGATAGTGCCTCCAAATCTTCAAAGCAAACACCACTGCTGCCATTTCCAAGTCGTGTGTCGGATAATTCTCTTCGTGAGGTTTTAGTTGTCGTGATGCATAAGCAATAACTCTTTGATTCTGCATTAAGACACATCCCAATCCCTGCTTCGAAGCATCACTATACACTTCAAACTCCTCACCTTCCACTGGTAAAGCCAAAATTGGCGCTGAAGTTAATCGATGTTTCAATTCTAAAAAGGATGACTCACACTCGTGATCCCAGTTAATCTTTGCATCCTTTTTCAGCAAATTAGTTAATGGTTTTGCAATCTTCGAAAAATCAAGAACGAATCGCCGATAATATCCTGCCAAACCCAAAAAGCTTCTTACTTCTGATTGATTGGTAGGTCTTGGCCAATCCAAGATTGCCGCCACTTTAGAAGGATCTACTGAGATACCCTTTTCAGAAACAACATGCCCCAAGAAAGCAACCTCCTTCAACCAAAACTCGCATTTGGATAACTTGGCATATAACTTTCTTGCACGCAATATGTTTAATATTACATGCAAATGTTTTGCATGCGTCTTTTTATCTGGGGAATAGACCAAGATATCGTCAATAAATACCACCACAAACTGATCGAGGTATGGTTGAAAAATTCTATTCATCAACTCCATAAACGCAGCCGGGGCGTTAGTCAACCCAAAGGACATAACCGTGAATTCATAATGCCCGTATCTAGTTCGAAAAGCTGTCTTCGGAATGTCATGCTCTGCAATCCTTAGCTGATGATATCCAGATCTCAAGTCAATCTTTGAGAATATAGTTGCACCTCTCAGTTGATCAAATAGATCATCAATCCTCGGAAGAGGATATTTGTTCTTCACCGTGACTTTGTTCAGTCCACGGTAGTCAATACATAACCTCAAACTTCCATCCTTCTTTTTCACAAATAAAACTGGAGCTTACATCCAAAGTGACATACTTGGTAAATATATTCATTGTCCAGCGATTCATGAAATGACAACTTAACCATGGGGAGCTCAAGGGTACTATCTGATGTAGGGTTCTTATCACTCCGCCACACTTGGGCATAGCCTGGAAATATGACCACTACCACCACACTTAAAACATGTTAATGGAACTTTATCACAACAGGTACCTGAATGACTTGTTCCACAACGTCGACAAACAACCCCCGATTGTTGAAACCTCTCTTGACTCGGTTCTTTAATCGAAATCCCTTTATACGATGGGCCAGACCTAAACATTTGCCACCATTTCTTTTTACCCTTGGGTTCATCCTCCACTTTAGCTTTTCCCTTATCTCGAACCTGATGTTGATAACCTATTTCCTTCTCACTCTCCTTTTGTCTGACTTCCTGCTTCTGATAAAATCGGGCAGCACGCTCGTAAGCCTCATACAAAGAACTGATATCCAACACCGCTAAAGCTTCTTGAATTCTGTGTTGCAACCCGTCTACAAAATGGTCAATTCTGTCTCGCTCACAGGAAAAGTAGTCAGGAACATACATCTCCAACTCATTAAACTTCACAAAATAATCCTCAACTGACATCGAGCCCTGCTTTAAGTCCAGCAATTCTTGCTTCTTCGCTTTTCGAATATGCGACGGTATAAACCTAGCCTTTAACTTTGCTTTAAATTCATCCCAAGTCATATCCACTTGGTCTACACCTGCAGCTTCTTCACCTAACCACCACCGATTTGCTCGGCCTTCCAAGAAATAGGCTCCAATATTAACTCGTTGATCTGGCGGAACCTGAACAACACGAAATATCTTTTCCATCTTTTCAACCCAAAACTCAAGGACTCCTGGCTCCACTGAACCAGAATATGTTGGTGGGTTATGCCGCATCACAGCATCAATGAAACTCCTCTGTTGAGGCATCATCGCGGCCATAAACTGCCGAAAGAAATCCTGACTAGGTGCCTCTGTTGGTACAGGCGCTGGCACATGATACTGTGACTCATCAGACGAAGGATCAAACTCTGGGCCTTGAATAGCCCTACGTACACCACCACCTCGAGAATTCGACATACTGCCCCCAATTTTTCCTAATTCAATATCAATTCAGCACACAGCTAAACCAAGCATAACAATAAAAGATAAATCACATTGACATGAATGCACCCGCAAAACCCAAACCTCACCAAACCAATTCAATATCATTATTATTTTCAAAACCTTTTTAATTCAAAGAGCCAAAATCTATCAAACCTAGGCTCTGATACCAACTTGTAACACCCCCAGTTGGCTCATACTGGAAATGCTACCGCCACACTGCATCATGAGGTCGTCACCTCCTACTTCGGGCCCCACAACACAGTGTTAAGGCTAAAATTAATTATATAAGCATTTTATTATTCCCAAAAAAATAGTTTATAAATATTTACAAAAACATACTCCCAAAACGGGAGGTTTTTCTAGTTAGAATTTATATATAATACATCAGATGCAGTTCACTCATTCAACCCGTCTTTCTATCTCCTGAGACGTCCCCTGTCCCGGAGGTGCCATGCGTACCTGAATCAAATATTTTTCTTAAAAGCAGTCTAGAATTAAATCCATTTTAAGAACTAACATAAAATATGCCATGTCATGCTCGAAAATAGAGTTTAATTTCCGTCATTTGCAAAATAAATGCCATGCCATGCCCATACTGAAATAATGTAACAATAATGTCAAAATCGACAACTCATGCACATATACCCATATACATATGTCAAAGTGAGCAGCCGGAATAACCTCGGCTCCATAATAACGGCTCACTAGACTATCATCAATAAATAGCCGGAAAATCCTCGGCTCAAGGAAGGACCTGGTAAACCCATAATAATATAACGGTCACACGGTCACTTCCATATATCCACCATACGACTCCCGCAATCAATACATGGATAGTCGAGCGTTGTCGCCATTAACCACAAGACACCCCATAGTCTGTGATAGCGAAGATAGGACCCTCCTGTCTAGCCCTACCCCGTGTAACGTAGTAGAATCCGTGCAACCTGGAATCACCCGAAGGAAACCCGGAAACTCTACTCCTCCTCGCACGCCCTAACGGGATCGCGTTTGGAGTTTGGCATATGATCCTAAACTACCGGTAGACCTCACTAGTAGCTACTCCAATGAGTGGAACAACACCGAACACGAATGATTAGACCAAATACGTCTCAACTGCAATGGGTCTAATCCCTGAATGACCGTGCGACTAAGTCACCCAGTTGTCCGACTACTATCGTCCACTATCGCCAAAGTGTTACGGTACATCGGGGTCGAATATCCTAACCCCAGATGATGCCCTCGCCTAGCACTACCGCACACGGCGACTAAACGATAGATCCATAAAACATATCCGATAAATCGTGCGATGTGTGCAGCATGTCAATAAGTGAATTTAATGAAAAGGGCTGGTGAGACGGCCCACCTATCCTCCTTTTTATAAATTCACCAACACGATCAAATACGTATATCAAATATCGTAAAACGAAGTTTCACACATGCATATACACACACATATATACATATATAGATGCACTGACCAAATGATTCCACATAATATCATATCAATATCAGAATCAGAATCACATGCAACATAAATACCTAATTTCTTAAAATTAGATTTAATTCCCTACTGCTTACCTCCTACCGATACTTTCTGGATTTTTATAACTTCACCCAAATCTCCTCCAACGTACACCTGTCCCATTATTTACTCAAATCAGATGAGCTTTATGCTTATTCTCAGGAGCTACCTGCTTATTCAAAAGCTAATTTCTATAATTAACTCGTCGGGCTCCAAACTTTTATATTTAGTAGAATATGATATTCTAGCTATAAAATCCTTCTACCTCATAATATTTATATTGCCCGATTATTAAATAAAAATACGCAAAGGTATGAACAAGCAGGCAGGTGCAATATACTGCCGTTTTTTATTCGACTTAGATTGGTACGAAATTCTCAGAATATAATATTAGGACTACGAATAGGCTATTAGCTAAAGAAATTCGTCGATTAAATAGCCAAATATCCAGTTATGGATTTTTGAAGAATTTTTTAATTTAATACTCCAATATCAAAATTCGTATTAAAATTTATAATCGGACTCTACGAATAGCAAGGAATACCATACCCAAGTCGAAATTGGAATCGGACGGCTAAATCTTTTTCTTTCTTTTTTTTTCTTTCTTTCTCCTTCTTCTTCTCCTTCGCGTTCTCCTTCTCCTTCCTTCGTAGGTAAGATTGTATTTACATTTATAATTATATTATTATTATTATATTTTATATTATAATATATTATAATATTATTATTATTATTAACGTTATTATTATTATCATCCTTATCTTTACATTTTATTATATATATGTATTATATATTATATTTATATTTATATTTATTTTTAATTTTATCGATATTTATCTATTTAACAGTCTATTTAATTATAACTAATATACAAAATTGGAATATAATTTATCCCAAAATATTAATTTCTTGATTCCATTACTATTGTTAAATATTTATTTGCTATAATAATATTATTTTATACATTCCGAAATCGGGGCATTACAATCATTTCTTAACCTACTACAAAATCTCAAAAGATCCATTTGATGAACGATGAAAGTATTATTTCTTAATCTATTTACAAAACTCTAAATGATCCATTTCAAAAGAGAACGAAAGGAACATGCATTTAGTTTGATATTTTTAAAAACAAAAATTTAATAAGTTGGTAGAAATCCTTAACAATTTCAAAAACAAACACACAATATATATGTATATATATAACTATATGAGTATAGGTATATATTGTAATATTTTTTTAATAATATAAATTGAGAATTATGTTAAAAATTTTGTTTGATGAACAAAGTTTACATTTTTAATAAAAATCATGTATACATCATGCATAAGAAAAAAAAAATTTAATTGTGATCTCAAATCGAAATAAATATTATTTATCTTATTTTATAACAAAAATATGATATATTATTTTTTTTTTTCACGAAGTCATATTAAAAAAATTATTTAAAACAAATTTAAATCAATTTTAAACAACATCAACAAAGGAGTTAACTAACCAAACAAACAAAGAAAAAAAAAAATAATAAAGAAAAAAAAAAGAAGAAGAAAAACTAATCAAACAAACCCACAAGTCACAGCCTTACATTATTTTTGGGTTTATTGTTGTTCATAATTTTTTTTTAAAAAATAATTTTAAAAAATATATTTCATCCATCCCGATTCAAAGGGCACTTTGGAGTTCCATAGTAATATATAATAAAAAAATTTTATTAGTTAACGAAAGTGTGTAAAAGGTTTTGACATTTTTGTCCTTCAATTTTATGCAAAAAAGTAATTGTATGTATAATGGTATATTTGTAATTTAGATAAAAGTTAAAAATTTGATATTGGTGTATGATTAATTTTAATAAAATAGGAAATAGATACTTTAGAGTGAGACGACCAAAATGTTAAAAATGATAATTTGAATATAAATTTTTTTATGTGAAATATAAATGATTTTACTTTTTGTTGTTAAAATAGTTTGAAAAAAAAAAATAGATATATTTTTTTATGTGAAATATAGAAAATTAAGTAGATAATATAAAATAACAAATATATTAGAGCATTCGTTGCAATCACTTATTTGGTTACAATTTTTATTGGAACAAAACTCATTACCTTTAATACGAAAAACAATTATAAAAAATTATTATCTTTGTCAAAAATTCATTACTTTCAACAAAAAAATAAAAACAAATTAAAAACTATCCAAAAATTTTGAAATTTCAAAATTTTAAGGTTTAAATTTAATACTTTATCTATAAATATAATTAAATTTTATTAATCAATTCTCTATATTTTTATATTAAATTAAATTAAATTAAATGGCCAGTGAAAATACTAATTTTTTCCAATAAGTTCTTAAATAATAGTAATTCTTAAGTTATATTATTGTTAACATATTTATATTATATTAGATTTTTTATATATTTTTTAATTTATATATATTAATTTATTTTAAATATTTTTAATTATTAAAATTTATATAAATTAATATTTAAAAATTAAAAAATAATATTATATAACAATATTACTATATAACTAAAAAATAACTAAAAAATATAGAAATATGTACAAATAAATAAATTATTTATATATTATTGTAAATAATATATATAAATAAATTATTGTAAATTTATAAAATAGTAAAAATAACTGTCAGAGTTGGATTTACAGATAATATATAAAATAACTTAAATATTGAAATAAATATGATTTTAATGACCGAGAAATAAAAGAAATAATTGAGTAAAAGTAATGATTATAAAAAATGAAGTAATAATGAATGTATAAGTAAAAATAATTATAATTTAATAAATTAATAATAAATTAAAATTAAAATTAAAATGAATAAAATTTTAATTAAAATAATAGAATATTATTATTATTATTATTATTATTATCAATTTATGTTTTATTGTTTTTTTTTTTTTTTTTTTTTTTTTTTTTTTTTTTTTTTTTTTTTTTTTTTAGAACTGAAGTAATAATCGAATAAAATCCAATCAAATTAACACAATTAAACATAAGCAAAAAATTTTGGAATTGAAAACGAAACACAAACAAACAAAACCCAGAATTATGAATCGAATTGGAATCAAGTCAGCCAGACCCAATTGATTCACGGTTTCAAATCGGCGAGCGACGGCGTCGGAACATGGCGGCGAACGGCTGCGGCTCGGCAAAATCTCCAGCAGTCTTCTCCTCCGATCGACATACAGCAACTCCGACGAACAGACCCGGACTGCGGCTTCTTCTCCGGGCAGAAATTCACAAGTACCCTAAATTCTATAGATCTGTGGCAAATACTCGACAAACTTTTCAGGAACAGGACCAAAAGTCTGATCAATTGGAAGGTATGGATTTCTTATATCTGTTCATTTTTGAGAAATTTATCTCGAATTTAGGTATCGAAATTTTCATTAGCGAATCAAACAAACACGCAATTTCTAACTTCTAATTTGGTTCTGTGGATTGCTAGGACGCATTTTACCTTAATGGAGAAATCTATGGCTTTGGAAATGGAAGGTTTAAGTTATCCTTGGCGGGGAGATACATACAGAATCATGAACTTTCAATACACAGGTTAGGGAAGTTGCATGTTTTGGGTACTGTTCTGCTGATATATTTTGTTTCCTATTCTGAGATTATACTGCTGTTTTTATATTTCTGTGGCTAATCCTTTTCATAATTATTTTTATTTCTTTTAGTTATTTCCATGGGACTCATTCCTTGGGCAGGAGATACTTCCACTTGGCTCCCTTTGCAGAAACTTGATCCCTCAGGTTTGTTTTTCACTGTCATTTTGTGTTTATGTATTTTTTCTAGATTTAAGTGTCCACTTTGAAGCTTGATTAGTAATTAATTTTTAATTTTTTGGTATTTATTTTGGTGGGAAAATTGCAAATTTCTGTTTTTCTTTTTGGACTCTTATCACTTTGTTATATATTTCAAGTTGACATAATGTGATCCTGCACACTGAAAAGTGTGTTTGTTTGGGGGTTTGGATTTTGGGTACCGATTCGAATAGTAAAATTTTGAATTTGAATAGTTTTTTATGTGATATAAATAGAAATTGATGTGATGTTTTGAATGTAAAATTGATTTTTAGTGTAACATAAAAATAAGAAATATATATTTGATTTGATATTTTTTGGGAGAAAAAATTTGTAATAAATTAAATAAAGTTAAGGCAAACAAACACACCCTTATTTTGCAGTTTCGATCTTGCGCTCAATCTGTCTATTCCATTTCAGGAAGGGCAAAAGGCGAAACATAGAACTAAATTAAGACAATTCAAAATTGTAAGATGAGTGACAATTTCTCTGCTTTGGTGTGTTGAAGAACTCTCTTTTGGGCTTTATTGCTGACAACATATGCAGATTTAAGACATACTTTTTATTGTTTATGTCGGGAAGGGTGGATAAATATTGATTCTATCGATGTATTATATTCCCAGAACTTTTACTTCAAATAAGGATCTTTTGATAGATTTCTTATCGGAGCAATTACCGTTAATGCGAATGTGAATGCTTTGAGTTAGAGATGGATTGAATCTATAAGCACTAGTGCAATTCTCCTTATGCACTCCTGTTCAAGAAAATTTTTTTTGTCCTTCATTTAATAAGTCAAAGAGATTAGCCGTAGACATCAAATTCCATGATGAAGCTTTATGTTCTCTCACTTGAGATTTTTATGCTGTTAGCAGTTTGATTAATTTTACATTGTGTAATATTTGATTAATCTAACATGAGGTTAATAAAAGATCTGAAAGTAAACAAGTAATTATTAGTAAAATGTTGTTTGAGGTAAGCACATCTTTCTAGAGATTTGCAGTTTCATGATTTTCTGATAATATCTGTTGAACTTCACAAATAAAAATTGCAATACATATTGTTATAAGGAATTGCAAGAAAAAAGTATGAATAGGTTACATAGGGCATGTCCATTTTTGTTTTTTCCTATTCAATGTACGAAATTCCTCCTAAAACATTACCTCTTCCATTCACAGGATTACATCCAACAATTATTTTTACCTTGAATAATACTCCCTCCGTCCCATATACCGTGTCTGCCACACTGCAGACACGGTATTTTAGGAGGGGTGTAATTAGTAGATAATTAATAATGTATTAGTGAAAATAATTATTCGATAATATAAATAATTAAAAATTAAGATTAAGATAACTAATTAGTTTAATTAAAATTAAAAAAAATAAAATTAAAAAGTTTAAAATAAGATTAAAGTGTGTAATCATTTTCCAAAAAAGAAAAGTGACATAGTACGTGGGACGGACAGAAACGGCAACGTGGACATGGTATGTGAGACGAAGGGAGTATGTTTTATATAATTGTTGAATATGTATGCTTATAAATGTGCAAAGTTCTGGAATTATTATTATTTTTAAACTAAGCAGTTTTTAATTTGACAAATTGAATGAATAAAGTCTTGCATTTTTGGAATTTGAATCGTGTACACTGAAGCTTAGCTACGAATCTTTACATGCTAACATTTTTTTTTTACCCACGCACACACACATTCACGCACTTCACGGGGATCGAACACCCAACCTTAATCATGCGGCTCAACCGCTTGACTACACACCCTCAACTAACATTTATATGCATATGTGTGCGTGTTAGTACTAGGATGAATAAAAAATGAGTTACATTCTAGAGAAACGAAAAGAAAAACCATATTTTAATCGAACGAATATAATATTCTTATGCTGCATTTAATTTCTATATATTATTTGTAACATACACGCTAATTATTTATATTAATTACTAATTTGATTGCTAAACTATCCTATCTACTTATACTTTCATTTTCTTATAAAGATATAATCACATGTTATTGTGATGTTTCGATGCATAATATTAGTTTTTTTTTTTTTTTTTTTCCCAAAAATAGAACTATATAGCAACGATTGCACCCAAAGTGGGTTGCCTATGTATTCGAACGGGATCAAGTCATACGTAGTTCTGTTGATACAAACTACATAGTCTAATACAAGCCAACAACCAACATGATAAGCCTAAGTACTAAGTGTCCATGCCAAAGTCTAACTAAATATTTTTCTGATTAGTTATTGAACTTACTCATCAAGAAGAAACATAGAGAGGTATATGATACAATCTGTTTCATTCCCAATATTTGATGATCTTTGATTACAATACAAAGTATAAATAGGATTAAGAAGGGCTGATCTATATGCTAAGTAGGTAATTTACAACTAATGAGACTAATTTATAGGCTTAGTTAATGGCTAGACAATCTATTTATAATTAATTAATGAGAGGCTAATCTATAGGCTAAATTAACCTATACTAACACCCCCAAATTGAGATGTTGGATGATCAAGAAACATCAATTAGCCAACAAGAAACTGATGTCGCTGCCGAGTAAGGGACTTCGTAAATACATCAACAATTTGTAAAGCGGTGGACACATAAGGAAGGGAAATAGCGCCATTATTTACAGCATCGTGAATAGAATGACAATCTACTTCAATATGTTTGGTACGCTCATGAAAGACCGGATTGGTAGCAATCTGAATGGCATTTGTACTATTTGCATGAAGAGGTGTGGGAACGGATTGAAGAAAGCCAAGCTCACTAAACAATTTTCTAAGCCATGTGATTTAAGAGCAAACGGACATTGCACGATATTCGGATTCGGTAAAAGATTTGGAAACTCGATTTTGTTTCTTACTATTCCAAGAGATCAAGGCATTCCTAAGAAACATACACTAACCTGTGACTGAGTGACATGTATCCAGACAGACAGCCCAATCAACATCGCAATAGGCAAAAAGACGCATAGAAGACCTACCGGAAAAGAATAATCCACGATAAGAAGTGCCATGGAGATACCGTAGAATGCGACGACCTGCAACCAAGTGCAGATGTTGAGGGGAGTGCGTGAATTGACTCACTTGTTGACAGCAAATGAGATATTTGGTCTAGTAATAGTTAAGTAATTAAGGCTCCCCACAAGTTGTCGATACAAAGACGGATCAGGAAGAAGTTCCCCCTCATCCCTATAATACTTAACATTCATCTCTAGGGGAGTACTAACCGCAGAAGAACCTTTGTAGTCCTGCTAGAGCAATTAAATTATGAATATACTTATGTTGATATAAGAAAATACCCGATGAAGTAGAGTGAACTTCCAACCCCAAGAAATATGTAAGAGCGCTAAGATCTTTCATGTGAAATGAGTCATGAAGGTGCTGCTGAAGTTTAGAAGTTAATACAGAATCTATTCCGGTGATCACAATATCATCAACATATATCAAAAGAAGGACAATCCTCGTAGCTGTCTTATGAAGAAACAAAGATGAGTCATATTGGCTTTGCACAAACTGAAATTGCAGTAATGTGGAACGAAACTTCTCAAACCATGCACGGGGGCTTGCTTTAAGCCATACAAGGAACGATTCAACTTACAAACTTCTTTAGAAGAAGAGGAAAACAAGCCCGGTGGAGGTTTCACGTAGATATCCTCTATGAAATCACCATGAAGGAAGACATTTTTTACATCAATTTGGTGAAGCGTCCAACCACAAGAAGCTGAAATTGCAAGAATTGTTCACACAATAGTCATTTTAGCCACAGGAATATAAGTCTCCTCATAGTCTACCCCATATTCTTGTAGGTTACCAAGAGCAACCAACCGAGCTTTATACCGTTCCAAAGTCCCATTGGAATGTAATTTCACTGAGTATACCCATTTACATCCGATCGGCTTGACAGTAGGTGGACATGGAACAATATTCCAAGTGTGATTCTCTTGAAGAGCCTGAAGTTTGTCGTTCATAGCCTTTTGCCAACACCCATGCTTAACTGCCTGTGAGTAAGAGGATGAAACAAAAATAGCAGATAATGTAGCACTAAGTGATGAATGATAATCACCATACCGATCAGGAGGCCAAGAAATTCTACGAGAGCGTCGTAAACAAGTTAGGCAGAATCGGTTGCCAAGCTTAGAGGAGGATTTGGTGACAAATTTGGATCTGGAAGGGGTTTCAGGAGTAAAACGCCTACTATATTCATATCCCGGCTTGAACCGTGAAAAAGAGAAAATTATTTTGTTGAAACCTGGAAGAGTTGAAATATCTGGCACTGAATGATCAGAATTTGGAAAGAATAACTCATGCTCAAATAAGACAACATTATGAAAAATACGAATCATTTGGGACAAGGAATCATAACAAACAAAGCCTTTATGAGTTGTACTATACCCCAAAAATGCGCATTTAATAGATTGAGCTGTGACATTCATTAAGAGGTAAGTGTACAATACAAACACAACCAAATATACGTAGATGATCATACCGAGGATGGTGCTTATAAAGACGGAAATAAAGAGACTCAAAATCTAGAATATGAGATGGCAAGCTATTTATAAGGTAAACTGCAGCGGTTAGAGCTTCTACCCAAAACCTAGCAGGAACAGAAGAATCAAGTAACAATATACAAGTGACATCTAAGAGGTGATGACTGTGTGAAAGGATCCCTTTATCTTTCAAAAAATCTTGGAATGCATTAGACATGTATTCTCCACCGGAGTCCGATCAAAGAATTTTAATAGTATTACAAAATTGAGTTTCAACAAAGGAGACAAAATTTTGAAATACCGAAAAGACTTCGGATTTGGAACGAAGAAAATAAATTCAAGTAAAACGACTGTAGTCATCAATAAAAGTCACAAAATACTTATAGTGAGCATGAGAAACAACAGGTGTAATCCCCCATTCATCACTATGAATTATTAAAGCATTTATTCGCATGACCAGAAACTGTAGGGAAATGAAGAACTTTACTTTTTCCTAATTTACAAGCTGAACAATCAAGAGAAGGACTAGAGAGATGTTTACCCAATAAATCAGATTTCAACAAATGAGATAAAACAAATGAGTTAGGATGTCCTAAACGATTATGCCACACATTACTTTTATTAGGAACAATAGAACATGCCAATGAAGCATTACAAGGGATAGGGATATGGAGAGAAAACATGCGTCCCACTTTAGGCCCTTTTGTGATCATTGTCCCAGACACCTGATCCTGCACATAACAACCATTTCGAGAAAAGTGCACATCATAGTTGTTTTCAACTAATTGCCCAACAAAAAGTAGATTATTAGAAAGTTCAGACGAAAGAAAGACATTTTTGAAAATGGGAGTAACATCACCGACACCATTGATGGATAAATTGGTCCCATTAGCAACCTGAATATATTCTGAACCATGATAGGGACCGATATTTTCCAGCAACTTAGCTGAGCTTGTCATGTGATTTGAAGCACCCAAATCTAAAAGCCAAGCCGAAAAAAAGAATTCTTTGAATTACATTATAAGTCCAAGGGCTCAGAATGTAGATTATCATTTGTTGCACCATTTCAGGAGTGAGTACTCAATTGAGTATCATTGGCTCCATGTTGAGTTTGTCTTGTGATCAATGGAGTTACCAACAGTTGCTTGAAAAGTAGTGGTGTGCCGCTTTTGAGGGCGGATTGAATAGTCTTTGATGATGTGTCCCTGCCGTTTGCAATAGTTGCAAAATTTCTTATTACAATTTGCAGCGACGTGTCCATATTTCTTGCAACTATAACATTGCACCTTGCTCATATCTCGACCCTTCCCTTTTGATTGAGCTACATAAGCATAAGCAGGACATTACCTGTGCATCCTCGACAGTCCATTGAGCCATTCTTGTGGCATCAATAGATGGTGGAGTAGTCCCATCAATATGTCCCTTTAGCCACTGTCCAATAACATACAACTGGAATTGGAATTCCCATGTTGAATAATTCTTTCCTGTAAACTTGAAACAAAATTCAGACTCTGATTTTATGGTAGCCACATGTAATTCCAAAAAACCCAAAAAAATACCAAAATATTTCCCAACGAAAGGAACAAATACCAAAGATTTCTAAATATTAAAAGAAACCAAAACTAGGACGACCTTTTGAAATTGAAAATATTAGACAATTCTGAACCAAAAGCTCTGATACCATGACAATTTGCTTCATTCCCAAAACTTGATGATCTTCTTTGATTATAATACAAAGTATAAATAGGAGTAAGAAGAGCTGATCTATATGCTAATTACCCTTATGAAATGCTAAATTATATGTAATTTACAGTTAAGGAGACTAATTTATAGGCTAACTTAATGGCTAGAAAACTAATTATATTAATAGGCTAATTACAATTAATGAGAGGCTAAGTTATAGGCTAAATTAACCTATACTAACATATGATACATACATTCATTCTAAATGTGTTATGAATTGATTAGAAATATGCTTTAGAGTTAACATAATTGTGCATACTCTGGCTTGATAAAGCTGCAACAGACCATCATAATAATTATTATTATTATTTTTTTTAGTTTTTGTTTTTTTGATGTGTGTGTGTGTGTTTCACTTACCATGACTATTTCATTGTTTGTCTGTGATCTTATGTAGATTTATGTGCTCATTCATGGTATAGTTTAGACATGCGTGGTGATCTTTTCTGCATATTGTTTGTAGCTTGATAAGATTTCTCGATGCTTAAATTTTTTAATACACTTGTATATGTCTATTGAATGGGAATAGTTGATATTATAATTATGCAATTTATTTTGTCTATGCTCTAATAGGTTCTTGGAATTTTCATTGAACCTCTTGCCTTCATAGGAACCACTTCATCTATACATCTCTCAAGGAAAAACAAAATTAAAACTGGTAAATGATATAATGCAGTTCGCAATCAAATGTCCCGTGTCTCTTGGAAACAAAAATATCTTATAATTAAATAATCAAATTATAATTTTTGGCAGTCTTTGTACCTCTGAGAACTTCGTTTTTGTATGCTGTAATCCTACTCATTCTATGTTTTTGAGAGAAAAGATTTTGGAAAGAAACGGAAAAGATGTCTTGAATTAGGTTAAAAAGAAAGAACAAACCAACCTGAACTGATTGATGGAGGGCGACTCTTATATAATGTCTCTCTTTGGCTTTTATTACTGTGCACTTTTGTGTGCCTAATTTTGTGCCTGCTTTATTGCTTCCATCATATTTGCATCATCATGCATCTCAAGTTAGTTTTTAGTTTCTTCAGATAGAAATTCAAGAGAGTTTTTCTCAATTTGTAAGGAATTTGCATTAAAGTTTATCTACTCTAGATTGTGTGTTGTATTGGTATAGTTTCTTAATACTAATGCCTGATTGTGCAAATTCATGTGTGGAAACATAGCTGATTTATGCATATTTGTACTTCCATGTGTGTTTATTAAAAGGACTATGTAGCAGGGTAAAAATATAGGCACCCACTGAACGTTTATAGTACCCAACTTGCGAGCACTTTCTTTTAGTTTTGGTTTATTAAGGGTGTGTTTGTTTGGGGGATTGGATTTTGAGTTGGGATTCGAATAGTAAAAAATTTGAATTGGAATAGTGATAATGTTTTGAATGTAAAAATAATTTTTAGTATAATATAAAAAAGGAAAAATAAGTATTTGATTTGATATTTTTGGAGGGAAATTTTTGTACGAATAGTGTAAATTCTTCCAAATCCTTCAACTTACTTAGTGTTTTTATCTTTTATTCCACAAACAACTTATTTTGAAAAATGGATTACATTGAATTGGAATACTAAAACATCTTATTGGAAACAACTTACTATGTCAAGGGTGATAATTTTCCATTTCAACCCCTTTTTTTTTTGTGTAAAAATATAAGTGTATGTTTATGTTGCGCCATTTTCCATTTTAAAATGGAGATAGTATTTTCTTGAAAGGATTCTTTGGTAGGTGAGTTGTACCCATCCAGAGTATCAAAAATTTCAGATGCTTTTATTGCTTCGTCAAAAATATTTGAATTTAAATATATTTTCATGGGATGCGTTGTATCTGACTCATCTGTATTTAATTTCATTTATTAGCGGACGTCCCAACGCCTCTCTACATTTGACGCCTCTCTACATTTGATGACACCTGTCCCATGTCTTAAGCGGGACTCCATAGGTGGGGATTAAATCCCTTCATTTTTAATTTCAAAATCATGTAATTGCGTTTTCCATGTTTGGTCATGAGTTCACTCGGTAATTAAAGTTACGGATTGGATTTGTTGGAATAGACGAACGAATATTTCATTTAAAAATATAGGTTGTCAGAGTAATACATCATTCGACATTTAATACGTTCAACTATTCCTTCTCATTTCGTCATATACATGGGGATAGACATTTTTCTCTTCCTCAATGGAAATTTTTTTAATTAATGCGTTGTTGGTGGTATTTATTGCCGGATGAACTAATAAAAAAAATTTCCTATATAATTTTACATTTGGTTCACTTTGGAGATAGAGTTGATTTTGAATTATACCTGAATCGTCCTGGTAAGTTCGAACAAAGACATCCTGAAAGAGAGTTTTGCTATTTTAGAGGTCTATCAGGTTTCTTCTCCAAGTAGTCAAAACCTTTGAGGTATATGAAATGCTGTTTTCTTTTTTCCCTTCATATTTCTGAGTTGATATATCGGAATGTTTTTTTGATTTTGTGTTTTCATCTATTCTTATATCTCTGTTTATTTGTTTTATGTTTTGGATGCCTTGAGGTTTTAGATCTGAAATTTTTTGAATGGAAAATAAATCCTGGATGCGACCTTTTCAATGAAAAATAGGTTTTGGATGCAGCGCTTTGAATGGAAAATTGGCGTTGGATTTAATCTTTTTATGGAAAACATATTTTACGGTAGATTTCGTGATGCAAAACAAGATTGAAAACATAAACAAATGATCCCTTAATTATTTTTATACTTGGTATATGATCTTACTTTTGCTTAGTTTCTCGATATTTATTGTTATGTTTTGTGTATATGTTGTTGTATCTATGTGATATGTTAATTAGGCATCTGTTGTTTCCTTGTTTATGTGTTATGAGTTATGTGTGAACTATTATTTCTGATCTGGTATGGGTATGAGGTTCCTAAACATTTAATCGCCTTTTCTTTATTTTTCACCTGTTTCTCTCTGTCTTTTTTTGGATGAATTGCGCTCGCTTCTTGCATATTTGTAAGTCCATCTGTTGACAAGCAGTCCTTTTTGTCCTTGTTACAGCCTGTGGTTTTCATCCCGTGCTCTATTGTTTTTGGTTCGTGTAATCAACCGAGTCATTTTTATTACAATGTTGTATGTTAATACTGGAAATGAAATCCTGTCTTCAAATCTGCGTATGGTTCTATGTTAAATACGCTGTTTCGTTCAGCCGAAATCAACCCCACCTCGGAACTTAGTATATATCTATGTAAAGAACTATCTGAGATTTTGCATATGTTGTTGAGAGGTGTTCTGCTTTCCCTAATTATATAGATCACATCGCCTCTTATTTTTGGTACCGGTAATCAAATGAGTTATTTTTATTACATTGTTGTATCTTAGAACCAAAACAATGAAAGCCCGACTTCAAGCTAGTATATGATTCATGTATAAAATGCCGATTAAGGTGAGGCTTATATTGATCCCACCTTGGATCTACAATCGTTTATTTATTGAAGTTTCATATAATGTCGAGCGGCGTTTCTTTGCCTATTCCAGACAGGTCTAGTTTCATGGAAGCATTGCGGCACTGCCTTATTCAGATCCTATTTTATCAGCCATTACACAAAATTGTTTCCACCATATTAACTCACCTATTCCCTCGGCAGGTCATGGACTTTCGAAGCCTCTTTTACAACGCCACAGCAAAAAACTCGACATCCGACTCCGGAAGCAGTTCCAATCCTACGGCCGTCTCAGCTTCCAAACTCAAAGGCGTGGTGAGCCAAATCAATGGGCACTGGGGCGCACAAATATACGCCGACCACCAGCGCATTTGGCTAGGAACCTTCAAATCCGAAGCTGAAGCCGCAATGGCGTATGACAGCGCCGCCATCCGGCTCCGCAGTGGACAAAACCACCGCAACTTCCCGTGGACGGCCACCACTCTGAAGGAGCCGAGCTTCCAGAGCCACTTCAGCACCCAAGCTCTCCTCGGCATGATCAGAGATGGCTCTTACCCTGCGATGTTTGTCGATTTTTTGCAGGCTCAAGATGGGATTCAACACCCTACCCGGCCGAGCTCCCCGTTGTTATCCTGGGTCCCGATCAAGCAGCTCTTCCAAAAGGAGCTGACGCCGAGCGACGTCGGGAAGCTCAACCGGCTCGTCATCCCGAAAAGATACGCGGAGAAGTACTTCCCGGTGGTTTCCAGCGCCAGTAGGAAGAGCAGGAGAGGCAGCGATGATCTGGAGCTTGTGTTCGTCGACCGTTTCATGAGGTCGTGGAAGTTCCGGTACTGCTACTGGAAGAGCAGCCAGAGCTTCGTCTTCACCCGCGGATGGAACGGGTTTGCAAAGGAAAAGGGATTGAAGGCACGGGATTATGTCATATTTTCTTCCTACAGGTGCGGCGATAAGAATGTTTGCATGATTGACGTGGCCTACAAGAACGGGAGCTGTGCGGCAATCGGCGCGAGTAGCGACGGGAATTGTAATGACCAAAGAATGGACAATGGTAGCGTGGGCATGAAGGCCCCGGATTTCAAACTATTCGGAAATTATCCTCTTGCTGGTGTCGGGGCAGCTTCAGAGAGTGTCTCGAGCATTAAACTATTTGGTGTGACGGCATCTACGACTGTTTCGGGCAACAACGGTCTTGAGATACCTCTGGAGAATCGCCCGAGTTTCAAACTCTTTGGTACGGACTTAACTACAGATGCTTATGGGGGGGCCATGAAGGTGCCGGCGGAAAATGGGCCGGGCTTTCGACTCTTTGGGGTGACGGCACCTCCTATTGTTGCAGACATGAATGTACCCGTAGAAAACGGGTCCGGTTTTAAGCTGTTTGGTGTGGAGGCATGTATTGGTAGCGTCAATGGCTGTGGAGGCGTGATGGAAAATGGGTCGGGTTTTAAGCTCTTCGGGGCGAATGTAGCTGCGGAAAATGGGGCGGGTTTTGGACTCTTTGGCAATGCTGTTGTGAAGATGCCGGTTGTCGAGAATGGTGCGGGTTTTAAACTATTCGGCGTGGAAATCTGAGGGAGTGAGGCGATCGGGAAGTTTATGTATTGTCTGTCTGTGACTTGGGCTGCTTTCGTTTTGGTACTCTCTCTGCCTTCTCATTTCTTGTTTTGTTTGTGTTGATTTGGATTTCGTCCAGAGTTTGCTTGGGAGCTTGTTTGTTTGTTTGTTTCTGTGTTGGCTTGTTTGGGTTTGCTGTTTATGGTCGAATCATTAATGGTTAGTTGTTGTTGAATTGGTGGAAACATTTGCTTGACTTCTTAGTTACTAGTATCTATTCTTACAAATATATCTCATCAAGTATAATTTTTTAAATTTTTTGAAAAGTTAGATTTAGCAGCTACAAATTTATTGCCCACTTTTAAGTGTAAATTTGTGGTTATATTCTTACACACTATCTATTACACAAAATTTTTGTTTTCCTTATTCTACATGATAAGACAAAAGTAAGCGAATACATATAAAATGAGCACACCTATACTCGAAGTGATGATATAGTAATGCACTAAAAACACAAAAACCAATTTAACAGATCCAATAATATAAATAATGAGCTAAATTGAGAATCAATCAAATCAAGGCTATGATCCTAACTTGTATGATTCAAAATTCATAGTTCACCCAAAAGAACATAGCTAGCAGATCGATCTTGAACTTAGAAATACCATTAAAGTCGAGGGCTGGCAATTTGGATGACAACTTACTTTCTTATTCAATGGTCTTGCTTTAAATTTAAATATTGTGTGGTACATTTTGGAGTTCCTCACAACTCTTGACCTCGGTAGAACGCGCCCGGACCCGGACAGCGCTTCCACTCGGAACTCTGCAAAGCAACGATTCAAATATGTTAAGCAGAAACCCTCTCTATAACCAGAACTAGACAACAATGGTGCTGTTGAGCATTTGAAAATCTCTAACAATATACTGAACAGTACCTTCTGATGGCGATGCTAAAGAGGATGTTTCCAAGTCAAATTCCTGACCATAAAACCACGGACTTATATATCACCATCTAAATAAATAGCTAAAAAGTACGTGCACATCATGTTTATGTTCAACACTATCCGGTGATGCTGTTTACCTTGAACCTTGGCGGCTAAGGCGCCGTTCTTGGCAATGGGATGACTTCGAATATCTAGAAGCCGAACTTTCGTTAAGAAAACAATGGAAATCCTTGAATTGAGGCTTCTCGGTAAAAAAGATCGATTATCTTCTTGTCTATTGGACGAGCCTTAAACTTGGGAATTAAATTAGCATCAGTTTTTTTTTTGGTTCCGGTTCAATTGAGCTTTTAACTTTAACAGGATGTGCCCTTTGCGACATAAGGAATTCCGGTGTTTTGGCCTTGTCGGCACAAACGCTTCCTCAGAGCATCACTCAAGTAACAATCCATTGAGTATTAGTACAACTAAGCTTGTCAAGGATAACAACTAAAAGGTGTAGAATGTAGAAGCTATACTTGAGAGAGAGAGAACAATTGGATGAATGACAAAGACATAATTCTTATATTTAATTGGAACTTTCACATCATTTGGCCATGAAAATAAACATTGTAGCTTTTCCGAACACACACCTTCAAACAAACAATGAAGTTTCCGTGGCAAAAATTCGAGATCTCTCCTTTTTTGAGGATGGTATGAAATTTTATTCATTGTAAGAAAGAAGATTGTGACACCATCATTAGCAAGAGGCAATAATCAGGAAACATAAAAACAATGCTTATGTATGTCTTGACCATTCAACTAGACCCTTTTTACAGCATGATTTTCAAGTGCTTTTAAGCTTCAATGCTGTTCTTAACATCCACGCCTCACAAGAAAATAATAACTCATCTTTTGCATTAACTTAAGTAAATACTTTGTTCAGAGGCATGAATGTAAAGCAACACTGATATTCGGAACTTTGCACATGAAAACCATACCGTTAGAAGGCAGAAGCCCTAAGGAGGGAAGATAAGATAGGTGAACCGCTAAGATATTTTTATGGTTCTACTAATGATGACCATAATTTTCTCTATAGATTCTTACTATATCAAAATTCATATCTGCCAAATAAAACTAAACATGTAACAATAGGAAATCTCCTATTTTCTCTACAGAAAGGTAGTCATACATCTATCTATCTATATATACATATATATATACACTGACTCCATTTTCTGTTTGAAGATCTGTGTTTGGAAAAAGCTACACAGTTTGTTTTCATGGCCGAAATGATAAGAAAGTTCCTATTGAATATAATATATATGCCTTTGTCATCAAATCGTTCTCACCCTCTTAGATATGCACATTTATACTCTGGAAACTTAGTTATACAAAATGGATTATTACTTGAGTGATGCAGAAGAAGTGTAAATTTGCACTGACAAGGTCCAAAACACCGGAAATCCTTACAAATGACATGTCTCGTTAAAATTAACAACTCAACTGAACTAAAGGAAGAGGTGATGGCTAAAATTCCTAAGCTTAAGGCTCGTCCACCTTAATCAATTTTTATTACGGTGATAAGCCTCAGTAGAAGGCTGTCCATTGCTTTCAAACAAAAATTTGTCTTATAGATATTTGAGGCCATAAAAACAGTGTAGCTTTTTTCCCCAACACACATCTTCAGACAAACAATAAAGTGTATATATATATATACATATATAAATCTATGACTAGCTTTTGTGGCGAAAATTAGAGATCCTGACTGTTACATATATAGTTTTATGAGGGATATATGAATTTTCATTCACCAATAGAATTTGTAGAGAAGATTATGAACATCGCAGGTAAAGCCAACAATCAGGAACAATAAAAACATTTCTTATGTATATCTTAACTATTTACCTATCTCCTCTTCCCTATTTCGAGCTTGTTCTACAGTATGATTTTCGTATGCAAGGTTTTGAGCTGCAATGTTGCTCTTAAAATTCATGTCTTTAAACAAAGTAATTACTAAGTTGATGAATGAAATATTACTTTAAAATTGATTTGTGAGAAAAATTCTTGGAATTCATTCCCAAAGACTTTGATGCGGGCACCACAATAGTTGACCGAGAACCAAAAACTTCTGGCAGCTAAAAGGATAGCCAGAAGGATTAACAAGGCTTGAAAAAAAAATTTCAGTACTTTGTTTCATAGATCAAAAGTCAGAGACACTAAGACATCCAATCCTCGAAGGTCGTCCCTATTCATCGATCTTCTAACCAATTTCCAAGTAATATTTCATCCGTTAACCTAAGTAATTATCTTTTTAGAGGCATGAAGATTAAGAGTAACATTGAAACTCGAAACTTTGCACATGAAAACCATGTCGTAAAAAGGCAAAAGCTTGGATGGGGAAAGATGGAACAAGTGAATGATTCAAACATATATAAACATTGTTTTTATGGTTCATGATTGCTAGCTCTATCGGTCATAAATTTCTCTACAATGAAACAAATTTTTGTCATGAAGATCTCCAATTTTCGTCATAGAAAGGTAGTCATACATCTCTCTTTATGTATATTG
Organism: Andrographis paniculata; assembly: GCF_009805555.1. Classification (NCBI taxonomy): domain Eukaryota; kingdom Viridiplantae; phylum Streptophyta; class Magnoliopsida; order Lamiales; family Acanthaceae; genus Andrographis; species Andrographis paniculata. The sequence goes on from NW_026137605.1 coordinate 2,033,818, forward strand.
ACTTCATTGTTTGTTTGAAAATGGGTGTTCTAAAAAGAAACTACACAGTTTGTTACCTATATATACCATGCTTGAAATGAAAATCCAAACCTCATAATTCACCAAATATAGCTTTTCAAAACATTTATATAGTCTTAGAGATGCTTATAGTGTTCATTTGTGTTTTTTGTTCCCATTTGTGCACTCTATCTAATTTACAATGTAATATTTTGTTTCTTGTCCAAAAAGATCACGTTCAAAATCTGTTTTCCATTAAAATAATCACATCCAACACTTGTTCCTATGCAAAAATCTGTTTTCCATTAAAATAATCACATCCAACACTTGTTCCTATGCAAAAGAATTCAAATCCGAAACAAGCACAAAACGCGCATATAATCCAAAACACAAGTAAGAACCAACTTGGATAGCATGCTGAAATTCCTAATTCAGCATTGCTGAAATTTAATCACCACCCTTAATAATCTAAGTTAATTAAATTCTTATGTAATTAAGATAATGTAATGGCTAAGATTAATTCAACATATGCTGAATTGATTAACACATCAGCATATGATCCAAACTCAGTAAAAACGCCCTCAATATATTCAACCATTACCAACTATAAATATACAAAACTAACAAAACTCCATATCATACATCTTAAATCTAATGACCAAACTTTATTCACATAATACGGCACCACCCAATAATCCTTTTTATCATATCAAATATCTGTTCAAAGCAACAACATATAAACATTCTAAAACTTTCCAAAACTACATACAAACATGGCAGTCAACAATATGAAATCACACCAGGCTAGCAGTGCAACTAATAAATCCATTACTGTAATTCGTTTATCAAAACCGGACGCTGAATACGAAATGTATAGACAGAATACTGCTATGATTGTCGTAAATACATGCAATTCACAGAACTATTCACCATTTTTCAAAATGACCTGTCCCCAACACAAGAACCATCCATCAAAATAGCTCCTAGGATCACGAGATTCAAACAATCTATATCACACAAAGCCAATTAAATAGAAATATACGTAATATCAATCAGGCAGTTTAAAATTGTCATTTCCAGCCAAATAGCACAATGCATTGATAGAATACCGAAATGATTGCGCCAGAAACATATGTAATTCACAGCAGTTATTCATCATTTTGTCAATCTGATAATATCCAAGATAGCTCAGACAATCATGAGATTCAAACACTCTATCAAATGAAGCCAATTGAACATCAACATCAATATTAATATCAACTAGGGAGTTTAAATGCCTAACGCTGCGTAGCTGACAACAGACCTCTCCTCGACTAGTTATCATCCAACAGCCTTCGAACCTTCCTCCTGGCACAATACTGCCTATCAAAATGCTTAACCTACATCCATAAAATTCTCCAAAACTCAAACCTAAGGCCAAAGTAAATTCAAAATTACGCATATGACTGAAAAATTACAAAAATTACCCAAGTAGATCTGCACTGCTTCTCGTATGCCTCCCTTGCTTTCTTGCATTCGACAGGGTAGAGTAGCCCGACAGAGGCAACTTCCGTCGGCTTCTTGTTCGATTCTTTCTCTATACAAGCATAAAACGCGTCCCGCGCCTTTCAGAAACCAAGCATTCAATCATTTGTCAGTTTGATCAAACTTAAAATAAATCCTCATCTTCCGGAAAGAATTTTTTTTTAAAACTAAATAAATTCAGCATCCACAACCATGCGCCATATAAATCCAGCGATACGAATGAATAATACCTTGTAGCAAGCCAATCGTGCTTCTGAGAGAACATCCGTGTGAATCGAATCGGAGGCTTGCGAAGCATAAGCTTCCAACGCCATTGGAGCTCTACTGTAGCAAATAATTTCTAGAACAAAATTGAAATATATATATAAATACTTAACGACGTGTTCGTATTATAAACATCTTTTAAAATATTTTGTTCAGTCCGTTAACAATTTGTTTATTTCTTATTTTGTTCGTTATTTATTTATTTCTTTTCTGTAATTGTACGGTAATTTAATTTTTTTTAAAATTAACTTCTACTGTATTTTAATATAATAATAATATTTTTTAAAATTCCATAAATAAAACCGAACTAATAGATACATATGAGAAATAGAATATAATTTTATAAACTATTGAGATAAATGGATTATAGTCATGGCTACTATTGTTGTTCTGAAATATTTATTGTTTTGTGTAAATAAAATATTCTTTAATTTTTATTTTTTTTCTTTTTTAAATAAATTAAGAGAGTACAATGTGTTAATTAAATATATTTTTTTACAATTATATTTTAAGATTTAAATTTTATTTATTTATTTATTTATTTTACTATTATTTAATATATATGATTTTTATTATTATTTAAATATCATAAAATATAGTATATCTAAATTATTAATAAAATAAATTATCAATTATAAATACAATTAAAAAATAATTATTATTAAATATTTCCTCTGTCCCATATATTTTGAATCTATTACTGTAGATACTGAAATTTAGGTAAAATATAATTAGTAGGTAATTAAGAAGTGTATTAGTAAAAATAATTATTATTTAGTAAAAATAATTATATATTAAGATTAAGATAAATAAATATTTTAATTAACATAAAAAATTATAAAATTTAAAATTTAAAATATAATTAAAGGGGATAATCATATTTCCAAAAAATAAAATAACAAATTATGTGAGACAGACGAAAATAAAAGATAGAGACAAATTATGTGGGACATAGAGAAAGTAATTGTTATTTTTGTCCTGTGGGGATGACTTGGTCTTGCGTGATAAACTTGTTGTCATGAGTTCAAACCCGAACGCACCTTAACATAATATATAATATATTTATTTAAATAATTAACAATTCAATACAAAGTATTATTTTATATTATAACTACAATTTCCTATACCGAGTATAAAAAATACATTTATATAGAAAAAAAAAAAAAACACAAAATGAATAAACCCTATTATGTATAGAAGAGAAACATCAACAAAAAAAAAAAAAAACTACATAATTTTAGTGATCGAAAAAGTATTGATATGTTTTTTTTGAGTGAGTTTGAATTTGATATTAAAATAATATTTTATAAAAAGAAATATTTTTTTTTTCAAAAAATGCAAAGTTCAAATAATAACGTTTGGAATATATTGGCAAAAGAAACACATCCTATTGTTTTTTTACTTTAAATAAAATTTATATAAAAATAGTTTATATTCCTTTCGTCCTACTTAATTTATCAACTTTTTTTATTTTCGTCTTTGTCATTTTTTTTTTAAAAAATATAGTTATACACTTTAATCATATTTTAAAATTCATAATTTATAATTTTTTTATTTTAATTAAATTTACGCGGGACGGAGGGAAGAGTAGTGTAAAAATTCATATGACTTGTATTAATTTAGATTTGTTTTTGTTTATTTATTAAAAATATTTTTATATACTTTTGAAAATTAATTTATACATTCTTCTTCTTGTTAGAAAATATATATTTGCTTTTGACACAAATTTAAAAAATAATAATATTTTAATTGTAATTGATAATTAAAAATACTATAAATATAATTTTGTCTATTTTTTTTTATTTAAAAGTAAGATGTGATAGTAAAATAGAATATTTATAAAAAAAATTGAATTCATATATATATATAAAAAGATTATTTTATACTTGGACAATTTAGAATATAAATATGCATATTATGTGAGTGGAGTGATGAATATTTATTGGTACTAAAATTTGTCACATTCAAATTGTCTCATTTAAAAACTTTTGGTGGCACCATTAATATATATATATTTATATAATCAATAATTTATTATAAAATACTTTCTTCATTTATATTTACCATTTGGTTTATTGTATTTAATATAAAAATATATTTATATTTGTATAATTTTTTGTACAAATGTTATTGTATTAGTATTATAATACACTAGTAAATACATTTTTGTCATTTCTCCTTAATTTATATTGCATTTTGATAAAATAATTAATATTCAAATATCACACAAAAAGTAAATATGACCCTTAGAGCCGCACGAAAGTAGTATTATTTTTTTATTACATATTATTTCTGTTTTATTTTAAATGATACTCTCTCCGTTATTCAAATCTATGGTCACTTTTCTTTTTCGGTTGTTATCGGAAAATATTTTCATTTCATTTTCAAGTAAAAAATCATTCAACTTTTGTACTTTTTTTACTATAAAAAGAAAAATTAACAATTATTATTCACTTTTATTAAAACTCGTGCTCGGTTAAATGAACACACATTTGCACGATGGAGGGAGTACTTTGATTAGGGAGACAACTTTTAAGGTGATAATGTTAATTAGTTAATTAGTTAATTATTGTATGTTATGATATTATTTTTATTTAAGAGGTATTGTTAGTAATTCAAAAATAAAAAATAATATACATTATTATTTTTTTTTTTAAAAAAAATATTTATTTAAATATTTTAAAAATAATATTGCAGTAAAATATATGCAATAAGAATATTATTTTGTAGAGAATAAAATTTTATAAAATACAAATAAATAATATATATATTTATTTATAATTAATATAATCTAATTTTATAAAAGATGAAAATTTTAAATATAAATAATTATATTTGTTTATTGATGAGAGATATAAAAATAAATGAGTTATGCGGAGATCATATGCATTCTAGTATGATTTGTTATGTATTATGTTAAACATGTATTAAATTATTAAATTTTACTAAATATCGAAAGGTATCATTTGTTACGAGACAAAATAAAATATAAATAATATCATTTTTATAAGACGGTGAGAGTACATAAAAGTTCAAATTAAAAATTCAGCGAAAAAGAAAAAATTAATGACCCAAAATCAATCACCCTACTTAACCCGTTAGGAACAATGTTGTTGCACGCGGTGCAGCCGGACGGGGAGGGTGGATGAAACTGTAGTTATGCACCGGAGGATGAGTGAAAAGATTTTAGGGTTTGCTGGTGTAATCCATCAAAAAGAAAAGGTCTAAATCACCCGCTACCCAAAAAAGATTTTGCAATCAAAGACTTAAGATAAAAAAGATCTTTTCATTTCGTCGAGTAAGCCCAATCTTACAGCAGCTCATAAGAGCAGGTTCAAGTGTGGATTCGATTAGGAAAGTGACGTATGGAGAATTGTTTTGTAGGAAAAATATTAGATACTTGTGGAAAAAGTTTAAACAGAAGAAGAAATGTCAAATATGAAACAGGCCAAAGCAAGCAATCCGCAACCCAGCAGCTTGTCTGGCTTAATGATCCGACCCGCTTGAGCTCAAGACGTCTCGTAGGAGTAATTCATGGAGTGGATAAGATCAACATGGAGGTTGTTTGGTAGAAAGAAAATTGAGATTTCGGTGGAAAGTTCAAAATAGATAGAAAATAATCAAAAGAAGAAATATCTTATCCAGATTATGGATCGACATTCAGGGGAATAAAAACGACCTTTCAAAAATGGGAACAAGATTCATCATCATTTCATGCATTATTTTTCTTTCAACAGTAACTTTCTTCCAGTTTTTTTAACACTTTACAACTTTATTTATTTATTTATTTGCAATTTTTAATAATATTTCAGTCTTTCTTCATTTAATTTCTAGCATTTATCTTACCTTATCGATTCGAATTTTTGCCTTCTTGCTGCGTTATTCATAAGATCATCGGAGATAGCACAGATCCTTTCTTGAGGAAGCCGAGAATCCTTCGAATAAATCAATTAAGACATACTTTTTCAATTAAGCCATTGTGGTGATTTTTTTATGACAACAACTGAATTGGAATTGAATAATAATAATAATAATTTAATTTATATAAATACATTTTAAAAAATAATATATTGTACCTCCTCGGTGTTGCCATGTATGACTCTTCTTCATTTTTCATCTTTCTCACAAAACATGACCATTTTTATTTTAGTAAATTTATCAATTTTAAACACATTTAATAAATATAAATCAATTTAATTAAATTTTTAACATTTTACACGTAAGACTCACTTAAAACCCTTTATTTCTATTTTTACCTTAATTAAAAAATATTTTTATCTCCATTTAAATTTTTTTATTTTTTTTATAAAACTAATTTATGGTAACGATAAATAAATAAATAAATTTTTTTATTTGTATTATATAATATTTTATTTTTTTAGAAAATGCTATTCATATTTTATATATTTTATGAAGATATAATATTAAAAATATTCCAAAACTATTTTAAATTTCTTTTAGTTATATAAAATACTTTAATTGCATACCATCATTAAATAATTAATTTTCACTGTCTAAATAACTAATATCTACTACCTAAATTCACGTGCTCAAACAAAATGTATCATTTGTGGGATGAAGAGAGTAGAAATATTAACCGAACCAAAAAAACATTAAAAATCGAAATTGAACCAAATTTAACAAATATTAAACATGCAGTATCTGTATTCGAATCAAATTTGCTCGGTTTACAAAAAATTCAATTCGGTTCAATTAGATTTGGCGGTTTGATAGTTGGGTTCGAATTTTTTGTCCACCCCTATATGCAAGTATCATATCCACACATTGACAAAATTCCTATACAAAGAATTTCAGAAATACATTAGAGGTGTGTTATTTTTGAATAAATGTATTTTTATGTTATGCACTAAGAATTATATTAATAATATAATAATATATATATTTTATATAAAATTATTTAACTTTTTATAAGTAAATAAGATCTATATATCATATATTGTGTTTTTTTTTTTAAATTATAATATTTATAAAAAATTGTACCTTTAAAAATACAAAATAAATAAACTAAAGACTATTTCTATACAAATCAAAATGATAATAGACACATAAATCTATCCCTAAATTATAGTACTCCTATTAAAGAAAATTCTGTGTAATCTATCCCTTAACAATCTATAACTGTAGAAATTCTACTGACATTAAAAAATATATTTACAACTTACAATATATTAAATAAATGTTATTATATTTATATTACACAATACTAATAAGCAAACAGATACATAGATAAAGGACAAAGAGAGTAGATTAAGAAAGAAACGAGTATTTTTAATATATATTGCCTTATGCTCAAATAGTTGGTATAAATTTTAATAAAAATAAATAATAATCGATATTTTTTCTATTAAAAAAATTAAAAAAACGAGAATAATTTTTATGACAGAATATATTTTACCATAAATAATACTTCTCAATTCAATATATCAATTTTTATCTAAATATTAAAAGTAATTCATATACTTCTTACGTCCTGCAATAAGGTGACGTTTGTTTTTTGCATGTAAATATTAGTATTATATTGGATTGCAGTAGATTTTTGCATGTAAATATTAGTATTATATTGGATTGCAGTAGAAAAGACAAAAATACCCTTATTAGTTTATTAGTACGGTATAATATAAAAGTAATGACATTTGTGTAATATATTGTAAATTGAAAAGGTATTTATTATGTGAAGTAAGTAGTATAATTACTAAATTAGAAAATGATAACCTTGTTATGTTTTGGGACGGACCAAAATGAAAAATAATAACGTTTCATTAGAACTGGAGGAGTATACATATTAGGATATTTTTTATATTTAATAAAAATATTAAAATCATCAACGTAGAAAATACAATAAACAAACACGTCCTTATTGGAAAAAATGTAAATAAAAAATGAAAAATGATTCTTCTACTACTACAGTTGTTGGTTTGCTATAAACATTCTAAATTCCCAATCCCCAAACATATCCTTCTCTTCCACCCTTCTTCTTCCTCCTTCTCCCATCCATTTTTCATTGTCAAAATCTTCTTCAGTTTTGCAGTGATGAAGGAACGAGAATTGCCTGGGATGAGCAGCAATTTCAGCTCTATGCAGCAACCACCACCACCGCCTTTTCAGGAATTGCAGCAACAGATGTTGCAGCCGTCCAGTTTCGATACACATGACGATTTTCTGGAACAAATCCTCTCACCTGTGCCTCCTTCCGCCGCTTTCCCCTGGACCGACGACCAGCCGTCGCTGACTGCAATGGGGAATTTGGATGAACAATCGGCGCTGGCTTTGGCGTCGAAGATGAGACAACAGCAGATCAGCGCCGGCGCCGCTAAGATGTTGATGCTTCAGCAACAGTTACTGCTTTCCAGAGGTCTCACCGGAGGTAACGGCCAGATGTTCCATGGCGATCACAACGACGTCGTTGACGCGCAATCCTTCGATTCTGCAAATCTGGTCAGCCGTTGCTTTTCATCGTCTTTTTTTCCCCAAAAGAATAAAGCGAAAAAGCACGAAATCATATAAAAATTATCGACTAATTATTACGGAATAAATGCAGGCAAACGATGCATCAGTTAAAGCTGCATTCAGCGATTTCTCAGGATCACTCGGTCAAACCTCGAATCAATCTCCACAATTTTTCCATCCTGAGGTTTTCTCAACTCTCAACAAATTTTCAAATTCCAATTTCTCAATTCCATCCGTTCATTACCGTAAATTCAAATAAATTATACACTATAATGACTCCGCCAGGGCGGAGCATTGCACCAATCGCAGAACTTCGTTTCCTCGGCGATGACTCAGCCGGTGGCGAACGGCGGAGCGTCGGCGGCGGGGCAGCCAAAGCAGAGGGTGAGGGCGAGAAGAGGGCAGGCTACTGACCCCCACAGCATCGCCGAAAGAGTACGAATCAACAACCACTCTGCTACCAAAACCGTTTTTGTTTTCATATTCCATTTTTGTCCTTTGTTTTTATTAAATTTGCATATAAAAAAATAATTTGTTTTTGTTATTATTTTCTTTTTTATTTATTTGTTGACAAAAATGTTAAATATTGAATTTCTGTCCCTATCTTCATGGCTGAAAATGAAATGTGGGCAGTTGAGAAGAGAGAGGATTGCGGAGAGAATGAAGGCGCTACAGGAGCTTGTACCCAACGCTAACAAGGTAGTACTTCCACAATACCCTTTCAAAATCACCCCTCAACCCTTTTTATCGGGCTTTGTTAGTATAAGATTTTGAATTGCTTAATATGTGCATTCTATTGTGATAAGTATTAATAGTAAATATGTAAATAACATCATATAATTACTACTATTATTTAAATTAATATAAATATTTCTCTAATATATGTATCTGGAAAATTAAAGGAAATTTCCTTGGTAAGGCCCTTAATTGTACGGTCACGTGATATGAGTAAAAGGCATAAATTGCGGAACATGGTCATAAATATGGAGAAGTGAAATGGAATTTGTTAGTGATAATTGCAAGGCTGGAGCAGGAATCACAATCGCTGAGTTCTGGGCTTTTCTTGAGTAAATTAACTAGTGATGGGATTTGGTGAATTATTATTATTATTATTTTTTATTTATTTATTTATATAATGGTAGGGAATTGAAAGAATATCTTGCAATGAGATTAAGGGCATATTGATGGTGATGATTTGGTGCATTTGTTAATTGACAGACAGACAAAGCCTCAATGCTGGATGAGATCATCGACTATGTCAAATTCCTACAGCTCCAAGTCAAAGTAAGCCCACCCCACCCCACCCCACCCCACCCCACCCATACATGTGTGCTTATAGATATATATATATATATAAGTATATATGTTATTATTACTATTATTGACAAGATGATGTGAAACAGCAATATTAAATTGGAGAATAGGTCGAGTGCTTGAGAATGACAAGATGAGCTGTTTCTGATTTTCTTGTAATATTTTAATTGCAAGAATTAATGGGTGTGAGTGTGACACATTACAGGTTTTAAGCATGAGTAGGTTAGGGGGTGGTGCAGCTGTGGGTGTCACTCCTTTGGCTGCAGCAAAGTCTTCTGAGGTAATTACCTTTTATTTTATTATTTTTTTAAATTTATGGAATTTCATTAATTAGGGTGTGTTTGTTTGAAGAATTTTGGAGGATTTCCACTATTCATCCAATTTTTTCCTCCCAAAAACATCAAATCAAACACCTATTTTTTATTTTTTATATTATACTAAAAATCAATTTTACATTCAAAACATCACATCAAACCCTATTTATATCACATCATACAACTATTCAAATTCAAAATTTTTACTATTCAAATCCCAATCCAAAATCCAAACCCCCAATCAAACACACCCTAAAAGTTTTTGCTTTTCCTATCGTACCATTACATAATCTCAACGTGGGATTGTTTTGAAATATCTTAGATTTGAATTTGAAGACTTTTTGGGAGAAAAGGGATAAGGGCATTAAAAAGTTTGATATAGTTTTCTAAGTTCTGAGCAATTAGAGACTGATTGTATTTATTGAGTTTTTCAATTTGTTGAAAATATTTTATTTTTTTAGCTAAAATATTATTTATAAATCAATCTTACAACCCTCCTTTTGTGAGTTTGAATTCTTTTTTTTTTAAAAAAAATGAAAAATGTACTATCTCTGTCATTCAAATTTATTTATTTATTTATTTTATTGTTATCTAAATTTATTCTGGTTTCTTTCTTTAGTTAAAAAGAAATACTCTCTCCATCCCGAAACTAAATATTCATTTGTTTTTTACACGTAATTTTAAAAATATTAATATTACATTAGGATCTAGTAGGAATAAAATAGAAATGACTAAAATAACCTTATTAGTACGTGTGATATAAAGGTAATGACATTTGTGTAATATATTGTAAGTTGCAATGGTATTTGTAATGTTAGATAGATAGTACAGTTACTAAAAAAAGAAATGTATACTTTGTTATGGGATAGACTAAAATGGAAAAATGGATACTTTGTTATGAAACGGAGAAAATATTATTTTCTCTATTTTTTTAATTTACTCTAAATAGAAAATATTTTTATTTTTACCTACTTTTTTTCAAATGCATATCCGGTCAAATAAATATATATTTTATTGATGGAGGGAGTAGTATAATACGATACTTTTAGAAAAATTAAAATAGTACCAAACGCCCAAAAAATATTGTCTAAAACAAATGCATTTGTTTGGACCTAATAACATACGTAAGACAACCTATATTGTTACGAAAGAGGAATAATCAGCGTCTTATTTTGGATTGTTTTACATGATATTTTATATGAAAAATGAGTGTTTAGATATTATACTCCCTCCGTCCCAATATAATAATTTTGTTTACTATTTTTGTTCGTTCCAAAACAATAGTCTTACTTTCATAAATAATCATATCACTATATAATTACCTTTACTATTTCATTATTATTACACAATTGCTACTATATTTTACATTAATACACTCACAAGAGCAAAAATGTCTTTTACCTATACTTTTTATCCATTATCAATATAATATCAATATTTCTTAAATTTCGTAGTCAACACAACCAAGACTATTGTTTCGGAACGAAGGGAGTATTTTTTAAAAAAAATTAATGTATAGTAAAACATACCAATGTTTTGTTTACATAGATATTGATAGAACTTTTAATAATAGTGATCTACATTAATTTTTTTTTATAAGAAATTTCATATTAAATACTAATATATATATATATATTTAAACTATATATTTCTCTCTTTAGACAGAGCCCAAATGTGTATAAGTAGAAAATAATTTAACCAGAAATAAATGTATTGTGACACATTAGAGATGGAACTTGGAAGGGAATACTATTGTTTAAAACTTCTTTCATTTCAAAATACTTGCATGTACTGTTATATCTTTTTTATTATTTCTGTATTTACTCTTTCTTAAAGTAGCTTAGAATACTTGGCATTTAGAATATTGTGTTTGATTTGTTTTTTTATAGGTATATGTTATTTTCTAAGTGAAAATGATTGTATGTTATGCTTCATATAAAAAGTAAATATATATATATATATATTTTTTTTATTTAAAATGGTGAACTACATTATTAAAAAGATTGAAATATATATATATATACAAAAAGAAAAATAATTCTTTTTGTTTGAAATATTTTGTACATTATCATTGAAAGTATATTTTTTGAGGAACCGAGGTTTCATTAGATACTGATTTTTTAAATTTTGAAAAACAAATAATAATAGTAAATAATTAAGAAGTATTTAATGTAATATTTTCAATAAAAAAATATGTATTTTATTTAATACTCCCCTCTGTTCCACAAACCAAAAAGCCGGTTGGAGTTTTGTAGTAGATTAAGAAATAAGAGTATTTTATTGATCAGTGGAAGTGTTCAAAGAGATTTTGACATTTTTGCTCTTTGACTTTTTGTATAAAGTTAATTGTATGTGTAATGGTATTTTGATACTAGTGTATAATTATTTTTTCTAAAATAAAAAAAAAATATTTTGAGTTGGAGGAATGGAGTATTTTTGTTTTAAAAAATTACTATCTACAATTAGTATAAAAATGTTGCTCAAAGTAGTTTTAGCGTGCATTGAACCCATGAGCTAATCTTATATATTCCGAACAGGGAAGAACCGGCAACGGAACACCGACGGCGGTGGTGTCGACATCTAACCACAAAGAAGGGATTCCGGCGGCGGCGGTGACGGAGCAGCAGGTGGCGAAGATGATGGAGGAAGACATGGGCTCCGCCATGCAGTACCTCCAGGGTAAGGGCCTCTGCCTCATGCCCATATCCCTCGCTACCGCCATTTCCACCGCCACTCCCCGGAACCACCACAACCTCAGCGGCGGCCCACCCTCCCCAAGCATGTCAGCTCTCACCGTCCAATCGACGACCGTGCTCGGCGGAAGCAGCGCCGCTGCCGGAGAAATCGCCGGAAAACATTCTAAGGTTAGTGACCGTAATGGAGTTGATTAATTGAATTATTTTGTTAACATAAGGCTTTTTCAATAAGGAGAGTACTGAAAAATTACTAATGTGGCCTTTTTATGTATATCATTATGCGAACAAGACGACACCGTTTTGATGCGTAGTCTTGTCTTAATTGGGCTTTTCGCGCTAACAATGTGTTTTTTTATAATTTGAATGCTTTAGATTAATAAATAAATTGGAGTAATTAATGTTCTTCCTCGTTATTCCTGCCTATTTTGTTTCAATAATTTATTGCTATTTGGAATTGTAATTATATATATATATATTTCATAAAATGTAAATTGTCATATATATATGTACGCAATTATATATATTTGAATAATTGGACTTAATTATAATAAATGGATCGAGTGAAAACAACGTTATTTATATCAGATGATAAAAATTTAAATTACAACAAACACACTCGAACTCAAATAACCATACATTGAAAACTATTTCATTAGTACCATGTAGTGGCGAGGCTCGGGGTCTCAAACCTCCGCCCTCGTCGAATTCAATCCATTCTTACTAAGTTAATATTTTTATATTTATTAAATACATTAATATATATATATTTTTATATCATAAATTCTGTTCAAAATGAGAGATACATTTAGGAAATCCTTCAGCTCCCTTCGTATTCATTTACGGTAGTTAGTTATACAGAATGTTAGACCTATCAAAATGGGTTAATAGGGCGGATTGACCCACAATTCATGGTGGAACGGATCAAAATTTCATTAACCCAATCTACCGGCGGGTGATGCCCATGAGCTTTTTTTAAAAAATAATATTAAAAATATTTTTGTAATTAATATTTTAAAATAACTAAAAATAGTTTTATTGTATAATCTAAATAATAAATATTTTAAAATAAAAAAATATAAAAAAATTTCAATTCTAAATAGTACCATTAGTTAGTGTGTTTAAAAAAACTAATAATAAGAAATATTTTACAAATAAATCATAATTAATTTTATGAAACAAATGATGAAAAATCAAAATAAATAAAAGTGGCATTGATAAAAATAAAAGTAACTTGTAGACAATATTTATTAATTTATTTAAGCTACTTTTATTGTCTTAACTAAAAATATATCTTTTCAGTAGATTAAAAATAATAATATATTATTTATTAAATAAAATGTACATGATGATTTTGATATTTTTTTCTCTTTGTACGTTATTTATAAATTAATTTAATTGTATTTACAATGGTATATTTGTAATTTACATAAAATTAAAATATATTCTGATATTAATATTTGATTACTTTTATTATAATTTTTTAATATGACAATAAAAAATAATTAAAAAAAATATTTAGTTGATAACCCGCCTCACGGGCTAACCCACTCTCAACCCACGGCCCACGTGGGTTGGCCCGTTTAGGCCCACATTTTTACGGGCTTATAAAATCACAACCCAATCCTCCTAAAAAGTGAGGCGGGCGGGCCAATCCGACGGACTCAATCCATTTTGACGGCTTCACTAGATGCACTTTGTAGCGGAATAAATCAATTTATAAATGCAATATTTAATTTGTTAATTCGTATGTATGTTAAGCATGATAATAAATTGAAATATATTGAATCTAACGATATATTTTTGAATGGTAACTGAATAGTTAATTCTGGCTGCCCATTAATTGATTAATTAATTAAATATAAATATATCTCCCTGACTTAGTCTCCAAATGTTTTTATTAGAGTGTGTGTTTCCTTGACTTTCTCCATTTTTTTCTCAACCAACACTTAACCATATTTTATTATCTGCCCAAAAACTACTCTCTCACTCTAATTAAAAAATATTGCAATAATATATATATATATATATATCTCACCAAATATTGTTGTAAGAACTTCTGAAGCATTGTAAAATTTTCTGATGAAAAAAGGTATGTACATTGTACAAAATCCAATCTTTTTTCATGGGTTTTCTTGTTTTTATCTATACATGCAATTTTGTTACAAATTCTTGCCCTTTAATTGGATTTGGTTTAATTTGTTTGTTAATGCAAATTCTATTTACAAACCATTTTGGTTAAATGCACTCTTCTTATGCAACCACTCTGATTTTTATTTTTATTTTTTGCACAAATATTTGATTTGATATTTTTTTTTATAAACATTTTAGTAAAACTCAAGTTTTCGTTTATGATCACATGAGTGCTATATGTAAATTTTGTTAAGGATATCAACAAAGAAGAAAGAAGTTGATTAAATCGGAAAGTAAATAGCTCGACCGGGATTTAATCGATATATTATTACAAGTTGACGTTGTGGAGAATAATGTTGCAATCAAATGTTGCAACATGGTGGTATGTCCCAAAATTTTCGACGGACAAGCCGTGCGCCTCCACGACTTCTTACACATTCGCAAATATTCCGTCAAGAAATGCAAGAATTTCATTTCCATCATCCATTTGTGGTCGTGGTCGTGGTTGTGTCAGTGCTAATGGTTCGTCCCAACAATGCCCCACGACGTCCCCCTCGGGGTCGGGAGTTGTTGAGGCCAATTTGAACGACGGGGCCGAGGCGGGAACCGGAGTTTTCGAAGAGATGGTTGATGAAGATGGTGTGTTCAAATACTATGGTGCTGGAGAGTGGAAGAAGTCCTCATCAAGAAAGGTTGTTTCAATCATCAATCCTACAACAGGAAAGCCTCACTATAAGGTTCAAGGTATGTATATGTAATATGTACGCGTGTGAAAAAATTGTCTATATTTTTCCCAATTAAATAAAAAAATATTGGATAAATTGATTTCTTAGTGTCACTCTTATTATTTTAGTCTCGTAACGAAACCTGTTGCAAACTAATTGCGTAAGTGGAAAATTTTCGCAATTTTAGTCCTCCGGTGTCGGAGATGCCTACTGGGACAGAAGACACCTGACAAACACGTGTATTTTTATTTTATTTTATTTTTTAATTTTCAACTTTTTTTGAATTTTTTTAATTTTTACAAAAAAGACAAAATAAATACAAACTTTTTTTTTTTTTAAAAAAAAAAAATCTATTTGTCCGCCAAGTGTCGTTGACCTGACGGACTCGTGTCCTCCGGCGAGCCACGCCGGTACCACGTAAGCATCTCCGACGCCGAAGAACTAAAAATACAAAAAATTTTCACTTACATGACTAGTTTGCAACAGTCTCCGTATATGAGACTAAAACAATAAAAGAGTCCAATTATGGACCAAAATATTAGTTTACCAAAAAAATATGTGATGTTACGACCAGCTGCCGATCCATAAATTTTTTTTACTGTTTGCACAATATATAAACTTAAAAATAAAATAAATTATAAGACTCAGATTTATTAAATAATAATAATAATATAATATTATTTTGTATATTTATATTTTAAAATATAAATTAATTATTTTAATTGAATTTAATTTTAATTATTTGGATATTGATGATATTTTAAATTTTAAAATTTAAATAATTCATCTAATATTTTTTTTTTGGATAATAATTTTATTTTAAATTTTAAATAGGGCATTAAAATTTTTTAATGGTAGCATATTTATTAAAGTATAAAATTTTTCTTTTGATATAATAAAATAACTGGCAGGCTATTTTAAGTGTTTA
Source organism: Andrographis paniculata (assembly GCF_009805555.1). Taxonomy (NCBI): domain Eukaryota; kingdom Viridiplantae; phylum Streptophyta; class Magnoliopsida; order Lamiales; family Acanthaceae; genus Andrographis; species Andrographis paniculata. Next base: position 2,050,178 of record NW_026137605.1, read on the forward strand.
GTTTTATAACTTCGACAACAACGTAAAGTGTGGACTTATGCTAGCGGTGACGTGTTGATATTTTTACTTAGGTATTAAAATTAGATATTTGGAATATATGGTATAAATAAATAAAATAATACTAATGAAATGCACTAACAAAATTTAAATATAGGGGTTTGTTTTTGGTTTGATTTGAAGTTTAATTTAATTAATATTTTATAATAAAAAGAATTAAATAGAAAATTAAAATTAAATAGAAAATAAAAATTGAATAAATTTTTTAAATAAAAAAAAAATGTATTCTAAGTAATGGTGGGCATCTTTAACACACGGTATTGCTACATGCAGCACACCGTATGTATTCATATAATATAAATACAACATATAAACTAACAACATATGATGTAATATTATACAATACAAACAATATTTGATTTCAGCACACTAACTACAATACACTTGTAATTATGAACCAACAATACAAATACAACATATAAACTAACAGAACATGTTATAACCATGCACAACACAAATAATAGTTGATTTCAGTACACCATATACACTTATAACACTTGTAATTATGAACCAATATCACATGTCGTTATTATACACAATATATGTTGTGTATAATAAAATTATGTGCTATTTATATATCAACATGATGAGATTTTTTCAATTTAGCATTCTAACCGTTCTCATATATATATATAATACAATTTTGTATGTGTATATATAGAAAAGTTGGAATTAATTGTACATAAACCCATCAATACCTCATCTTCAAATGCTATTTAAATTAAAATTTAAATAAAAAAAATTCAAACCAAAACAAATAAATCCAAAGATTTCAAGTCATGTTGAGTATATAATTTTGAATGAAAATTTGATATTTAATAAGCAAAAAAAAAAAAAAAAAATACTTTTGTAATAAAATTACATTCTCATTACTCAATTAATAAGTTATCGAGTTTCTGTATATAAGAGGTTCACACTTACTAAATATATTTAAGTTTAATAAATTTAATAGATAACTTAATATAAATTTAATCTAACTTATAGTCTAAATAGTTATATTTAACCACAATTGAATTTTTAATCTAATATATATATATATATTCATAAATTGAACTAACTTCTTGGATTTAATCTTATTAAATACACATATATACACATTTATAATTCTTACAATTTTTCTATTAAACAGCTTGTACAAAAGAAGAGGTCGATGTAGTAATGACCATGGCGAAATCCGCCCAAAAGTCATGGGCACAAACACCGCTTTGGAAACGAGCAGAGCTTCTTCACAAAGCCGCGGCCATCCTCAAAGAGCATAAAGCCCCGATCGCAAAGGCTTTGATAAAGGAGATTGCCAAACCGGCAAAAGATGCCGTCACTGAGGTATATGTAGATTAAAATTATATTCTCTCTATTATTCAAATTTATGTATATTTCTTAATTTTTAGATTGTCATAAAAAATATTATCACTACTCTTTAGTAAAAAAATGTGATAACGTTCGTTACGCACTGCAAAATTAAATAAAATAAATTTACTTCTACAATAAAAATAAGCGTAGTATAACTGAAGTAGAATCGTCTTCTTAGAAATATTTTTTTTTTTCGATTGTTTAATATATAGATATAATAAAATGGGGGATTATGGAAAATAAAAATAAAAATAAAAATATCAAACTAAAAATCTACGGCTAAAAGATAAATTAAATAAAAATAAGCTTCCAGTTTATGAATAAAATTGACAATTTGGATAGTGAGTTTGATCATCGATAAATATTTAATTTTATTGGTTTCTAAATAAATTAGTTATAATTACTGTCACGACGCCTAAAAATACATATAATATAAACATTTGAACGCATGCAATTTTTAACCAATCAAATTCTTTATATTCTTTTGTACTTTTATTTGTAATATATATATAAAAAACAAAGTATTATCCATCTATATTAAAAAATGCACAGAAAAGTTAAGTATAAAATAGAATGACAGAAGAAGTAATAATCTCACCAAGTAACTTTTTTTTTTATTTTTTGTTTTCTTTTACAACATTTGAAAAAAAAAAAAAAAAAAAAAATCACGACGATATTGTACGACTAAATTATATGTAGGTTGTGAGATCTGGGGATTTGATCTCTTATTGCGCGGAGGAAGGAGTCCGAGTCTTGGGACAAGGTTCATTTCTTGTATCCGATAGCTTTCCCGGAAATGAAAGAACCAAATATTGTATAACATCTAAGGTATGTATGTTTGTATGTATGCGCGCGTATTATTCGCTTGGAACTCATATTTTTAAATGTTGTATAATATAATTCTATCAGTTATAACGTCCTAAGTAGTACTATAATTTCAAAATAGCGTTACTTCAAGGAAAAATATAAATTTTGTTACGTAGACGATATTTATTACTCCCTCTGTCTCAAATATGGTGTCCTTTTTACTATAGATACGAGAATTTAGGAGAAATATAATTATTATATAATTAAAAATGTATTAATGAAAATAATAATTATTTAATAAAAATAATTTTAAATTAACATATTAAAACTAAAATGTATAATACTTTTCTAAAAACAGAAAGTGACAAAATAAATGAGACAGACGAAAATGGAAAGATAGACACCGTAAGTGAGACGAAGGAAATTTCATTTTAGTTTTTAAAATAGGCTATGGTTCTATATTTCAATCCTCGTTTTTAATTAGGATTATTTGAGGGGTGTGTTTGTTTGGCTTATTTTATTTCTACTATATATATATATTATTCTTTTAAATCATCATATCAATTCTTTTTTAGATGACGATATCAAACAATAATTCAAATCAAAACTCGAAATTCAAACCCATTGAACAAATAGAATATTCTATAAAACTTTTGATCTCGAAGTTAAGTTTCAATCAATTTATTTTTAGTACAACTAAATATATGATTTTGCCTTTGATCCTAAAGATCCCTTTAGGTGTTGTTCTAGCAATTCCACCTTTTAATTACCCGGTAAATCTCGCGGTCTCTAAAGTTGCACCGGCTCTCATTGCCGGGAATGCCCTCATCATCAAGCCTCCGACGCAGGTACACCATTAATTCATCGATCACTTATACCTACATTCATCTTGCCTTCGATTTTTTGGTAATAAACATCGCATGACTTATCCTTTTGAATTGTAGGGTGCCGTGGCGTGCCTTCATATGGTGCATTGCCTTCACTTGGCGGGGTTTCCCGAGGGACTTATTAGTTGTATCACGGGGAAAGGCGCCGAAATCGGGGATTTTCTTACAATGCACCCCGGAGTGAATTGCATAAGGCAAATGATCGCAAACTCTATTGATATCTTTGTTTTTCTAAACATAACTTAAGTTTGTGCCGTTAATTTGCTTGTTTTTTTTTTTTGTTAGTTTTACGGGTGGCAACACTGGCATCAAGATTTCAAAGAGAGCCGGAATGATTCCCCTACAAATGGAGCTCGGAGGGAAAGACGCTTGTATTGTTCTTGAGGATGCCGATATCGACTTGGTAGCCACAAACATATTGAAAGGGGGATTTTCTTATAGGTACTTATATACTTTTCACGTTTAACATATTTATCGCTTAGGCTCTGTTCTCTTTGATAATTATTTTTTAGAATTGTACTATCTCTATGTTTTCTTATAAGAATATACTTATTTTATCTTATAATAAAATATTATATTTAAATATAGAAAACATACACATTTTAATATTTTCTTATAAGAATATATTATTTTATTTTATAAAATATCATATCCAACTACTATTTTTAAATATAGAAAAAATACACACCTAAAGTGTTTCAAAATAGTGGTTTGAAAATTTTGACAAATCATCGATATATATGTATGTGTGCGAAAAATGATTGTACCGTATTTCATGGTTGAACAATATAGATGTGTTATATACAGTTAATTTATGCATCGAGGCTACACTTACTATAAGAGATTATTTGTTCGTGAGTATGTAACTAATGCATTCGGTTGTACTTCTATTTTGTCTTAACAACGACAGTGGTCAAAGGTGCACCGCGGTGAAGGTTGTATTGGTGATGGAATCCGTGGCCGATGCTTTAGTCGAAAAAGTGAATTCAAAAGTGGCGGAATTGAGCGTGGGGCGCCCCGAGGATGACTGCGACATCACACCGGTGGTGTCAGCCGCTTCGGCAAACTTGATCGAAAGCTTAGTGATGGATGCCAAGGAAAAGGGAGCAACACTTTGCCAAGAGTACAAGAGGGAGGGAAACCTCATTTGGCCGTTGCTATTAGATCACGTTCGCCCCGACATGAAGATAGCGTGGGAAGAACCGTTCGGGCCTATTCTACCCGTAATTAGGATTAGCTCCGTCCAAGAAGGAATCCATTATTGCAACGCGAGCAATTTTGGCCTCCAGGTACGCATCGTGCACCTACTATGTATAAACATATGGTTTCGTACTGAGAGTGTGTAGTTCAAGCGGTTGAACCCCTCTATTCACATGCTAAAGGTTAGGGATTCAATCCCCAAGGGGTGTGTGAGTGCGTGAGTGTATGGATAAAAAAATATTGACAACAGCTACAGTGCTGAATATAAAAGTCATTCATATTCAAAAATTTTATATTCAGCACTGTGTTGAATAGCACATCGTGTGCTAATGGACAATACACAACATGCGTTAATATAATACAAATACAGTATATAAATTAATAACACATGATATATTTTCACACATCATATACAACAGTTGATTCTAGCACACAACATATACAACACATGCTATAATTATGAACAAATAGCATGTGTTATGTGTAATAAAGAGATGTGTTGTTTCTGTATTTTACGTATACTAATTTTGGAAAATCGGCACCCTAACCATCTCATATATATATATGATTTCGTAGATATTTAACACAATGGTAAGAGCTAAAGATTATAAAGATGGATCCTAATGTCTTAAACTAGCCTTTTAGACTGACTTAGTTTACAGGTTACTTCACTATGTTCAGGGGTTCGTTAAATGACCACTCCAAAAGTAGTGACTTCAGGTCTCCATGTTATCAAAATAAATATACAAATGGATCTGAACATTATGAGTTTAGATCCACAGTGACTCCGGAACTAGATATAAATTTTATTGTATTATTCACTGTTGTAGTTACAAAAGGATGCACAAAATTTTTATCGCGTAAAGATTAAGTATACAAATGTAGAGATTATGCCCAATCTTGTGCTTAGGACGCGAGGATAGATCATAGAACGAATTTCATGTCTTTACATTATTAGAACATAGATCTTACAAATACGATTTTCTTTCGCGCATACTATATATGGTGTAGGGGTGTGTCTTTACTAAGGACATTGACAAGGCGATGCTAATCAGCGACGCCATGGAGACGGGGACAGTGCAGATCAACTCGGCCCCGGCTCGGGGACCCGACCATTTCCCTTTCCAGGTGATCAAACTAATTAGTTCGATCGACATCTTCGAGGAATATGTATATGTTGTTTTTGATGGACTTTTGTGATCATATTGTGGGTTCTTGAATTAATTTTTCTCAGGGAATAAAAGAGAGTGGAATAGGATCACAAGGAGTGACTAACAGCATCAACATGATGACCAAAATCAAGACCACTGTAATAAATTTGCCTATTCCTTCTTACACCATGGGATAGAGATCGATTAAGACACTTCCTACAACAAATTATATCTAACTATCAAAGGTATTTGTTTCTTGATTTCGATAAAATTATTTACGGATAATTGTTTACTTTGTGTTTTTAGCTGGCGCTATTTTTTCAAATTATATATATATAAAAAAAAAAATACATTAACACAATATATATAATATATACTTTATTCACTTAAAAAAAAATTAACAATTTAATCCAAAAGATATTTTTTTAATATTACAGATATTTCCTAGTACCTAACATAAAAGAAAAAAAAACATACATCCAAATGAAAGATGTTTTTAACTTAAATATACTTTGACACATTATTTCATTCCTGATTAAAAAGAAAAAAATTACCCTTTTTTTTCTTAATAAAAATATAGTACTGCCCCTGTCAACTATCAATCTATCCATTTATTTTTTATACGTTAATTTTTAAATATTAATTATTATATCAAAATATAATAAAAATAAATAGATTTGGCGGTGGACGGAGGTAGTATAATTTTTCCCACAAAATATTTAAAATAATAATAAAAAAAATTTTCACCCAAACAATATCACAAAACCCATTAATGGATGGCTTTTTTTTTTGTGTTTTTTATTTTAATTTAAATAATAATTAGATATAATGTACTGTAAAAAAAATAATAATAATGTACTATGTTATAAGGAAGTGTATATAATAAAAATTTGAAAAAAAAAAAAAAAATACTATTCCCTCCGTCCCAGATACCATGTTCACGTTGTGGTTTCTGTCCGTCCCACGTACCATGTCACGAAAATGATTATCCACTTTAATCTCATTTTAAATTTTTTAATTTTAATTAAACTAATTAGTTATCTTAATCTTAATTTATAATTATTTATATCATAAGATAATTATTTTCACTAATACATTCTTAATTATCTACTAATTACACCCCTTTTAAAATACAGTGTCTACAGTGTAGCAAACACGGTATCTGGGACGGATGGAGTATAATTTTTACCCAATATTAATATATCATGTTTCGTGCTTTTCTTGTCAGTTTCGATCTTTTGTGCACAATGAGTCAAGTTGGATTCAATCTTTTCAACAAGGAGATCAAACATTCATGGAAAAAAAACGACAAGGATGCTGATTTAATTCGTTTAAAGGGTCATGTATTTTTATATAAAAATATATTATTTTATTTCATAAATTATTTTATAAACTTATTATTTAGATCAAAATTTAAATATAAAATATAAAATCAAATATAGTATTTTTTGGAGTTTGATTTTATTAGTTATTAAAATAATTATATGAAAAATATTTTTTTAAAAAAATAAATAATATATATAATTTTTTTTTCTATAAAGAATCGCAATAATTGAAAATTTAAAAACAAAATCAAAGTAAACTACCAAAGAACATACTATACATTTTGGCTTGTCTATACGGGGCTAGTTTGAATGCGCAATGTACTTTTACACTTATGGTGTGTTTGTTCGGGGATTTTTTTTCAAATATACTATTCATTCAATTTTTTTCTTAAAAAATATCAAATCAAATACGTATTTTTTATTTTTTATATTATACAAAAAATTAATTTTACATTCAAAACATTACATCAGCACCTATTTATATCACATAATACAATTATTCAAATTCAAAATTTTTACTATTCAAATCTCAACTCAAAATCTAAACCCAAAAACAAACACACCCTTATAGTATGAATATACGACGCAAACAACAAGTGTAATAAGATTTATTCCGCTCTTGATTGAATGCATCCACACAATTGATGGTGAGAGATGTCTCTTTCCCTTTTGTCCCCAAGCAAACTTATGGCCTCAATTCATCCTTCGATTCTTTCTTTCAATTCGAAATTTTCTTTGGCTTTCATGATTCATCTTTTCAAGAAAAGACGATTATTTGTACCCACGAACAAAGAAACAGTTCGGGGTTCAACTAGAAGCATATTGCTAGATAAAGAATGTGACGGTGTATCAATGGAGGCTGTATTTGTTTTGTAAAATAATTTGAAATGGTATATTTTTTTGTGAGACATAGAGATCTGTGTAAGTAATATAAAAATAATGAATGTGTAATATATATATTTTTTTTCCTGAAAAATGTATATGAGAGAAAAAAGCGTAAAGAATACAACCGGAGTAAAATTTTGTGTTGGAAAACAATGAGGGATGTTTGCATGAGAGAAATGTATCGTGAAATAAAAGAATAAAAATGCAAATGATCAATTATTCTTTCGCAATTTGAACTATTTACCTCAATCGTTTGATGTTGTTTTCATTCACACTTTAGTTTTCATCGATTTTACTATTTTTATATAAAAATATTGCGTTCTACAAGTATTTTATTTTGAAGTATCTTCTAACTTTTATTTTTTTTTTATTTGATTGTCACTTAATAGAAAATTATTTATAAAAAAAAAATATCACTATTAACCGGCACAATTTTTAATATAAATATATTATTTTATTTTATAAAATATCACATCAAAATACTATATAAACATATTTTCAAATTAAGACCTAATTCCAAACTCTTATATAATTGTATTACAGGATTTGTTTGATTTTGATTTGAAAATATTTTTTTATTGAAAAATTGATTTGAAATTAATATTTTGTTATATGAAATAGTGTGTTTGATTAGTTATTTAATTTGAAATAATTTTTTACTAACGTATATAAAATTATGTCAGTAATAAAAAATAAAAAAAATTAATATTAATTTTTGTGAGAAAATAAAATGTATATATTGAGAATTATATAAGTAAAAATGAATTGGACAAACAACCATTTTTATAATAAAAAATATATTTAATATCGCCTCGAAAATTTTGAAACAATTTAATATAATAAAATACATATTTAATATAGCCTCAAAAATTCCAAGACTATTTAATTTAATATAATAAAAATATATATTTAATAGAGTTTCGGAAATTCCGAGACTATTCTAATTAATCCGAGACCAACCCAATTTAGTTTATTCAGAATATATTATATATGTATTAATATGGTCTCGGAATCCATTCCGAGACAATTTTCCGAGACCGAATTTATTTTTTTTGGTACTGATAGTGAGATATATATATATATATATATTTGTTAAATTTTTAATACCAAAACCCAAACAAACTCATAAATATGATATTTAAAACCATTAACTAATTTAGCGAATCATTTAATTATATAACTTATTATCATACTTACCATAAATTTATATACAAATAAATTTATAGTAAGTATGATAAAGAACATAAACATGGCAAGTTGAATAAAATCTTGACCATTAATTTATTGATTTTTAAATTTAATAGGGATTAGAATAAATTAATTTTAGGATTGTGTACTAAAGACCATATCCAAAAATCCAATCATAGTTTCAAATTTCGACTTTATAGTGTTTGGTTTGAATTTTTATTATTCTAAGTATATACATTATGTACAATCCCATTAATATATATATATATATATATTTTCTCCAATAAAATACTAAATTAAAAAATTATTACACAAACTCAAATCATTATTACACAAAATCTATTTGGTAATAACATTCAAACCTTTATACCAAAAGTGTCAAAATGTTCACATTATGAAAAAGATACCAAAATTTTTACCCATATTTTTTTTTTCTCCAACAATTACTTTTTACTTTTTTATATTATACTATAAATTTATTTTATATTCAAAATATCACATCAACCTCTAATTATATCACATCAAATAACTATTCAAATTCAATGTTTTACTATTCAAAAATCAAAACCTAAAATCCCAAAACCCACAGACAAACAGACCCTTAATAATTTCTAGTAGATTCTACCCACCCCCCTTCTCCACCTACCCCTACCCCCCTTACCTATATATATATATATATATGTACTTACTACAACCACACAATGAAAAAAAAACATCCTAAGCACACCTAGACTTGTCCAAAACATGTGTTCACTAAAAAAGACAACAATGTCTATGATCTTCTTCTTCTTGTTCATTTTAAGTATTCCAAAAGATGTGAATTCGGCCGAAGATCAACAAAAAGTTGTCAAGAATCTCGACGTCGCAAAATACATGGGGCGATGGTACGAGATTGCATCGTTCCCGTCGATATTTCAGCCCAAAAGTTACGCGAACACGAGGGCGACGTATAGCCTTAATCCTAATGGCACAATTACGGTCCTCAACGAGAGTTGGAACAACGGGAAAAGTGTTAGCATTCAAGGCATTGCCTTTAAGGCCGACCCTAAGAGCGACGAGGCTAAGCTTAAAGTTAGATTCTTTGTGCCGCCTTTTCTTCCTATCATCCCTGTCACCGGAGATTATTGGATTCTGTTCGTCGATGTCAATTATCAACATGCTTTGGTCGGGCATCCCTCGAGGAATTATCTTTGGGTAAGTCGCAATTCTTATACTTTTGAGATGATATTAAGATCTTACTTTTATAGAGAATTGTGTATAGAATGTAAGAATTTGCTTACTTTGTTGAACTAATTAATATTATTTTATTTGTCGTCTAAATTTATATTTATTTATTTTTTATTTTAAAATATTCTTATTTTTTCTTTTAGTAAAAAATAATGGTTGTGTTCTTTTGTAATTTTAGCACATGTTTTTACTATTCTACTTATTCAGATTATTTTTTTTTTCAAAAATATCACATCAAACAATTATTTTTTTTTAATATATTATTATACTATAAATTTATTTTACATTCAAAACATCACATCAAACAACTATTCAAATTCAACTTTTTACTATTCAAAAATCCAAATAAAAAATTTAAACCTACAAACAAACACACCCAGTATTTTTAACTTATTTTTTAATATAAGTTCATTTTTCTATTTTTGCTTACGTTTCTTAAAATTCATGCTAGATCAAATGGATATAAATATGGAAGAAGATATATATATTATTAAGTATAATAAAATAACTAGGGTCTAAATATTGTAAGATTTGTGGGTTTTTTTTTTTTTTTTTGTCAAAAAGAAAATAAATACATTTTCTCAAAAGAAATATATATATTACATATATTTATTATTTTTATATTATCTATGCAAAGTGCTTTCATATAATCAAATATTTCAACCTATTTCACACGAAAAACACATCCTGTATTTCTTTTTGTTTCTTTTTTTCTTTTTTAAATCTTGCAATTTTTGAATTTTGTATATTAGTATTGTTATTTGTTTTTAGTTTCATCTTGAAATATCATGTTATAGTAAGGTGTTTGCTTTTAATTTCAAATAAAAAAAACAATAGCATTAGGTTCTCAAAATTCATATTAAAATATTGTTTAAATTAAAATTGAAATAAAAAATTCAATTTCAAAAGCAAAACTAAGTTTACAACAATAAAAAAATTAAATGTGCTACTACATATATATCATGATAAATAAAAGGTGCTACTATATATATATATATATATAAAGAATGATAATCAAGTATGTTCTTTATTATGGGATGATATATTGCTGTATGAAATCATCAACTTACCTATTCTAATACAAGGAACATAAATTATTATTATTATTATTATTATTATTTATTAATTAATTAATTAATTAATCAATTAATTTGTGCTGATGCAGATTCTGAACAGAGAACCTAAACTGGATGAAAAAATCTACAATGAACTGGTGGAGATGGCTAAGGAACAGAAATATGATGTTAGCAGACTACACTTGACTCCACAAACTCAGATGTGATCACAAATAAACAGACTTTTTAATTAAAAAGTTCATCAATAATTTCATTTCATGGCCATGTGGCTAGGCTAAATCTGTGCTATGGATATTTTGTTGTTTCATACAATACATACATTTTTAAGGTTTGTTTAAACTACTATTATGATTTTTTGGGTTTCAGCAATACTAAGGTTAATAGAAATGTCATCCAACTGAATGGCGATCGTTACAAAAATAAAAAATTTCGCCAACTTTGCGGTCACCGGCAGCCACCGTATCCTACAAACTCGGCCACATAGTTTATCGTCTTGGAAATTAATGCACAAAAGTTCAAAGCATTGCAACAAAGTTGTACTACATATAGTGGCGGAGTAAAGAGTTACTCCGCTAAGAGGGCTAAAGAATTTCATTGAGGTCGAAAAATTATATATTTTTATTATTTTGAATGAAATTGATGATGAAAAAAATATATTATCACGTATTCAATCAAACTAAAAATATTGACCTTGTAAGAATTATTCGAATTTAGACAAGCAGACAGAAGACTATGGGTCAGAAGACTGCCCAAAATATGAAAATCTTTATTTCTAAACTCTTCAAATTATAAATATAATCATTATTTTTATTATTTAACCTCAAGAAATAATAAGTATACTCAAGAATAGTTAATTAAAAAACTGATAAATAAAGATGACCGAGGGAATTTAGACACATAGTTTATGAAACCACAAGAAAATTTGACGCAATTTGAAAGTATGGAGAATTTTACGTAATTTTGTAAAATGACAGGTGAATTTCATATCATTTAACCATATCACGTGTCGTGTTGATTGAAGATACTTGCTATTTGTCTATTTTTCATGTGCTTGACCCCTCTCTGAGATCATTGGACTCGCTAACCGTGAGAAACTACTAACGACACGAAGAACAAAGATTCGAAGGGCCGAGTTCAATCCAAACTAATCATAAAACCACCAAAACAGTGTGAATAATGACAAGAAAACTAATATGCTTACAACATTGTAGCTATAATCCTGGAACTCATTCATCATTCATCCCACAGCTCGTCGGCTTTTACATTCTCCAGATAGAAGCTTTTCTCAGTTGTCCAGGCAGGTAATGTTTTGCTGTAAGATATCCAAAACCTGAGATCCAGCAAGATGTAACACAATACAACAAAGTACATGTATGTGTGTAAATATCGTAAATAAGAATGCGAATGTAAATGTAAATACGAACACGCCCCCCATTCATGGTCAGTATATACTGCTACTTTCTAGAAGAGTTATCTCTGTGTACTTCTCAAGGCAAAATCTATGATCAACTGCCACCACATGGCTACATATTTGTATAACATATAAAATGGCACACAATTAAACCCTGACCGTAACGATTGTGGGATGTTTTTAAGAGATACAGATGACAAAGAAGGCGGCAATAGTGATATCCTCGGAAAAGAAATTAAAAACCACCCGGCTAAACTTTTAACCTCTGTTTTTGTTTGCAATGGGGATTCAATTGCCAGTCCACCTCCTCTTTCGCGCTGGCCGCTCTGACTTGATCTCTGAATCTTGGTGATTTTCGGTCTGAGCTGAAGGCAGGGGCTCGCTCTCGATTTTCTTGATGGATGGGGCGTCTTTCTCGCTTGGCATGGGAAGTTTGAATCGCTCGCTTCTCTTCTTTAGCTTAGCGACTGTATCCAGGTGTTTATTATCAACAGCTTTGGTGGCACTGTTTGTTTCGACGCCAGTGGTTTTATCATCAGCAGAAGGCCGTTGCAGCTTATCTTCTCCCTTTCTGGAAGGTTCCTCGGGAAGCTTACTACCCGCAGAAGCACCTAGTGAGTTATTCGAGCGCACATCCTTACTCTTCTTCAAAGAAGATGTAGACACAGAGGTGGTGCCGAAATCGGCCTCCTTATGGCTTGCCCATCTTTCCAATTTAGAACGGCCCTTTTTCGCACCTGTCTGCTCCTCATCGGAGGAATGCTCCTCTCTGTGCCTTCGAGAAGACTGGCGACTGGAGTGGACATCATCCTTACCACTCTCACGTTCGGTTCTTCCCCTTGTACTTATCTGAAACCGTAGCGCAAAATGGAAAACAGTTGATAAATTTTCCAGTTTGAAATAAATGTTTTTGTACCAAACCACAGAAACCTATTATGATCATCATCTAGCAAATCCTGAGCAAAGACAATCTGGAAAAAAAAACCCAAAAAAAGGCAATAGATGTCCCCGAATACATAATGCACAATTCTTAGCCCAACAAATTACCTGATAAAATGTTAAAAAATGCATGTAAATATGTAAATAGACCCCCATGGAACTGGACATGATCAAGATCCAAGGATTTTTGTTTTTGTTTTCTTTTCTCTCTTTTTTTTTTTTTTTTATAGCGAAAATGCATTCTGAGATGAAAAAAGAAGGATATAGCACAATAATAAAGCATTTTCTAATGAGCTTAAATCAAGAAGAATCAGGTTCATAATAGATGCAAATGCTATAAAATATGAAAGAATCAATACAGAATCTAATCTCACCATGAAAACTCAAAACACTACAATTAAGGGTGTACACTATAACACTACTGGCAGGCACTCAATAAAGATATTCATAGATTCAAAGACATACCTAATATAGGATATCCAGCAGCCTTTCTAGTATGAAGTAGAAAACTCCATAATAAAATGAAGTAGAATGGAACCAGCACTTGAAATTTTAATTAGAAAAGAATCGACAACAGAAAGAGATACAAGCTAGCAAACTGACTAAAGATCCAAGCCGGCATTAACATGATAGTATAAAAATATAGGAGTGTGTTTGGATGTAGGTTTGGGGCCGGGATCTTACTATTCAGCACTTTTTTCCCCTTCGTAAACATCAAATCAAACCATATTTTTCATTTTTCCATATTACGTCAAAAATTAATTTTTCATTTAAAACATCACATCAAACACCTATTCCAAATCAAAATTTTAATATACACAACCCCAAACCCAACACCCAATCATGCATCCAAGCACACCATAGGGTCTCCATACAAGGCCTATCTTTACACAGAAAGGCATGAACATTTAAAACAATCTGCAGTACTCACAAACTATTACTCGCTAACTACTCCATGAAAATGTGATTTTAGACTATTTAGCTTTGACTATTTCTATTTCTATTTAGCATTTAATGGTTAGAAGTTTAATGACACTGCTTTTAATGAATTCTCAAAATTTTCTGAAACATAAAATGTTCAGGAACTACACCAAACAGATTTAGAAATTGCTTAGATTTGTTTCGAACACACAACAACAGCAAATTTGCTTTCAGGTGCTTAACAACAACAACAACAACATCAGTTAGGATCTTATCAGTTAGGATTAAGATCGGAGAATTATTATCTTTAGATTTTTAACAATTAAGGGGACACAAGCACCTAGAAGCAGATAGTGTCAGACAATATTCAAAACGCCCTAGTGAAGCAAAAGGCAGATAAGTTCTAAAGATCCACTTGAATCTAATTCAGGACCTCTCACCATTATAGTGTTGCCTTTCTACATGACAAGTTAAAGAGGATCATATCAAATGAGTAATGAATAAACTGATATATTTGATTATGATAGTTGACAAAACATAATACCATAAACAAATATATATATATATATATATAGAGAGAGAGAGAGAGAGAGAGAGGATAAATATAGAACAGTTTGAAATTCAATCAAAATATAGGTATTCCTTTAAAAGGAAGACCACGTACAGATTCAACAGAAAAGTTTGGAAATTAATATCCTGCCATGCATAACCACTAAAGTATTCCTATGAACTCCAAAAAAATAAAAGAGAAGTAATAAGTCCAGCATACTCTTCATTGGTGCCAGGAGAGGGTTGGAAATATCCTTTGAGAGGTGTTATTCAACATAGTTTTTCATGTATGGCTTATAAACATCTTTGATGGAGATCCTCAGCAATTAGATCATAGAATCTCTGTGCCAAATATTCTAGATATGGTGGGGGGATAGTAGATATATTGTACTTAACAGTCAGCAAAACTTAACCCTATGTGGCATCTAGATATGGGTGGAAAGTACCTACCAAGCCATACTAAAAACTGAGAAAACTGAAACCTATTATGGCATTCAATCCCAGGCATCTGTAAAATCACATATCATTGAAGATACAACTAACATCTCATCACACACATATAAATATAGCATGAGCATTCTGCTTCTAGTTAAACTAGAACTTACTGACCGAGAGAAGCTTAGGGTATGGGGTATAGTGAAATGCATACCTTCTCACTTATTGGTCCACTGTGCTCATCCTCATTTCTCTGAGAATGAATCAATGGATTGTGATCCACACCTTCAGATTCTTTACCCTTTCTACTGCCCTCCTTTTGTCTATGTTCATGCAACCTAGAAGTCTCAGAAGCATGAACAGCACGTTCATCATTTGTGCCAGATCTACCTGACCTGCCTCTCTTTTCGTCATCACTGACTTGACTCCCACGTGCATAAACATCTTCACGGCCCCTATGCTGGGATGATTTATCATTTTCAACACGATCTCTTCTCTTAAGTAGATCACCATTTCGACCCACATCCTTCGAATGGTGCTCTCTTCCAGATACTTTATAATCATCTTTTCCTCGTGAATGAGTCATTCGCGTAATATCTTCAGCAGTCCGTATACTTTTCATAGTAGACCGTGTTTCTTCTCTTTCCCTCCTTGAATGAATTTCTTCATGTGATTGTTTAGGCTTGCTCCATTCATCACGATCTCTGTGCCTCTCACCCCTCTCCTTCGGCATTGACCCTTCTCGTTTTTGCCTAACACGATGCACATCATCATCTTTTGATTTGGCATATTCATCTCTTTTCCGCCGATCAGAGGTATCATCTCTTTCTCTCTTCCTATGGCCGCTACCTTCTCTATAATAATGAGCACCCTCTTCCTTTTCAACAGGTTCCCGACTTGCTGGTTCTTTTCTTCTTCTGTGGTGAACATTTCCCACCTTTTCCTCCCGAGTTCTTAGATTATCATCCCTGTCTCTCTGCCTAGATGCCAAATCTTGATCAAGGTTTGCCCCCCTCCAGCTGGAATTATCAAGTTCATTCCTTAGGTGATGGCGATCATCTTTCTCACTCCTCTCGCTTTCTCTAACTTTAACCCGGTTTTTGGAGCCAATGTCACCTCCCTGGATTTTGGAAACAATTTCACCACCATGATCCCTTCTACTTCTAGTATCATCAACTCTAGTCCTTTTCCCATAAGGATCCTCCTCTCTCCTACGCCAGCTTCCTTCAGATATATCACTATCCCTCCTTCGGTCTGCACTGTCACTTTTCATTTGTCGGTGTAATGAGTTAGGATCCCCACCTCTATGTAAGCGAGACTCTTCTCTTCCCTTTACATCCATGTTGTGTCTTCCAGTTTCATCTCTCTCCTGGCGGCCTTTCCTACGAACATTATCCTCCTCACCTACTGGTCTCTTGTTACCAGCATGAGGAGGGTGCCTTTCCTGAAGAACTTCATCCTCGAAAGGTTCATGGAACTTCCGGTGATCCTTACTGCTTTCTGATCTTTCTTTGCTGTTCTCACTACTCCTCAAAGCTTCTTCACCATCATCATTTTCTTGAGACAGTTCTACAAGCGAACTTATCTTTCCTTTGTTTTCTGAATGTGTTAATTTCTCGTCTTCAACGGCCTCACTAGTTTGTGCATCCAACACCATTTCATCTTTCTCCATATCAGAACCTTTATCGTCCATCACAGATTCTTCATCATCCCCTAATGCTATAGCTTGCTCTTCATCTGATCCAACAGCATGAGAAGGTGACAAAGGTGGGTTTTGCTTAACATCCTCGCTATTAAATGATTCGTTTCTTTCATCCACTGTCTGTTTTTCTGCATTACTGTCTCTGTTAGTCATATTGGGTGAGTTTGGGGATTCTCTTCCTTTGAAAGACCTATGTTAACAAGACACGTGTTAAAACATATCAGATTTCACGGAAGTAATTATGTTCATACATGAGACTTGATAAACTGCTAAATTTCCTGTCGAATGAATAATGAAAAAGTTGCATATATGCAGAATGGAAAAGGAAGTTCAACCAAGGACAACATGGTCTCAACAATGCAAGGCACAAAGTCAATGCAATATTATATATTAGATACTACATATCCACCCTATTAAATATCTCCTTAGAGAAATAGAAATAAGAACATATTTTACATGATAAATGACAACAAACAAATTTCAATTCATACTCCTATATGAAAATACAAATGGCATGCATCCAAATAGAAGCTACTCGATACTGGACATAGGACTGAGAATATAAAAGAACAGTTCCTAGAAATAATCTTACTTAGAATAGCAAAACCCTAGAAAAGGTCAAGTTTGCCCAAGCCTATCAGATGCCCAACATAGTTCAATCAAATACCATAGAATTAGAATGGTGCACTGATTGTTCCATAGTACACCATGTGTCGTAGCATTCCATAAACAAATATGACCATGAACAAGAAGGTTTTAGCAGATAGAAAGGAGAAGGGAAGGAATCTGCATAAGTTGGGACCATAGGAACCAAAGTAACACATTCAGGAACATCAACTCTTTAAGTTCTTTTAGTGAACCACTCAACTTCAAGTAAAATCCGAATCAATACAGAAAACTAGTCCAAATAAAGTAATCAATAATAGAACACAGAGATTTGAATCTTCCATATTATGGTGAATTTCTATTCCTGCAACAGTTCAATTGAGCGTGGGTAGACCAATGTCAGTGATAGATATAAATATTGTCTCACAACTCCATTTTTGTGCATATAAATCTGCCCACTTTCCTAATCTCCTTTATACTAGTACAAGGTTTTTATGTGATTGGCGCTAAAGATACCTTAAAAAAAAAAAAAAAAATCGACATCAGGGCAACAACAAAAGCTCCCTGTCATAATCAAGGGAAACTTGCACATGTGCAGCAGTAACAGACATAAAAGATCAATATCGACCACATTATGTGAATCTAATATATGAAGACGATACCTGTCCTCATGAGGTACATCCATCTCCCTGTCATTTTGGTATTGCCCTTCTGAATCCTCCCCTTGTCCACCTTCATGACCACTTTCAGCACTCTTAATCAATGGTCTTCTTGCAACAGGTTCTCTCTTTGGACCATCATAAGCATCAGAAAAGTGGTCAATTTTCTCTGCATTGTCCGGCTGAGGATCAACTGCATTGACACCTGCAAGATCTTCACCATCTGGTTCATTTTCAGGTTCTGCCACCACATCAGGATCATCTGGTGAAACCTGGGGCACAATCTGTTTGCCAAAAGCAACATTGCTTTTTATTGAGATACAACAAGTGGTGCATATCACTGTGATAAATTATCTATGTTCATGCAGAGGAAATGGCTGCTGTTTACCTCAATGATGGCATCTGTGTCATGCATTCGTGGGCGCCTGGTGTCAATTGATGGAAGACGATCACCAGAACCAGCTTCAACAGGAATTGGTCTGCCAATGAGCTGATATCAAGCCAACAAAAGCCAATGAGATTAACCAGTTAACTCCCTCCATTGATACTTCCAAAAAATTAGATTAGTAATCCCAACACCATAGTAACATGGTGCTCAACTACACACTCAGTGCCATATAATCTTAACTTTGGAAAGCTTGACTTAATAAACAAAAATGCTTGCTTTTGCTTATCCATAGACAGGGTAATATGTGCTGTTGAGAAAAGAAAAGTGTCCAGTTCGAGATCAGCTTCTTGAAGGGATAACAGTTAGGGAGGATGTGCGTCAGTTAAATTTGTGCATACGGAAGAAACTGTCATGACTAGTCTTGATAGGAGATAGAAAATAAAAGAGTAATTCATTCCCAAGTGCAGTGAATCGATAATTGAATGAACAAGAGCGCAAGTGTCTTTAACAGAACTAAATTTTCATCGTGCTAATTTTTTTGGAAAAATTTAAATGACCCTTAGCCAACCAAGCACCCAAAATGCAGAAGTCAGTAAACCATGCAGAGGAAGTTAAAATCCAAAAGCTACTAATCCTTCGGTAGACAAGCTGCATTGGCCAACATAATATACATACAACTGGTGGTCGTGCACGTGTATTTGATCTTGCTAAGTCAGTTGCACCAACATCCATCTTTCCAGGATTTGGATTTTCTGGTGAAATATCTTGGCCACCAACTGCTGCTGCAAGCTCTGGTGGAAGATCTGGATCATAATCCTAAATTTAACAGCAAAAGAGAAGAAAAGGGATTTAGGACACACTATTCTCCAAGCAAAATGAGAGTCCTAGCCTTTAAGCATTAATGATTAAACTGTAGCCAAACAACCATACCTGTTCTGCCCTCCCACTTTCATAAACACGAATTTTGCTTTGCATAGTTGTCTCAAGACGTAGTTGTTCCTACAGAGTTCAAATTGAATTTATTTAGATTCCACTTCAATTCCAACAGAAAACATATAACAGTGAAACCATGGACAATTATACAACGAAGTTGCTAGTCTGAAAATAAAACATACTAGTTGCCTGCAGTAATCCTTCCAACTTTCCTCATTCAAACCAAAGTTGAAAAAATCTGATACATCTATACCAGGAAGCTTCCAAGGCTTTTCTTCAAAACCATCAATATCAACTTCAAATATGGTCCTGATAAAATAAAAATAAAACCAGTCTTAACACGTCGGTATATATATCTAATAATGAAGATGTATGCACTGCTGTAGATATCAGAGGGACTATGTTTCACATCAAAAGAACTAACAAAGTGAAATCCAATAACTAAAGAACAGTTATAACAAAATAATGGCATCTTACTTTGGTTAACATATATATAGGCACACATCTAGACATAGATATATTACCTCAATAAGGTGATTTTGCTTATAGTTCCACATTACCATATAAGAAAGAAAAATTCTATCATCCTATCAAAAAAAAAAAAAAAGAAAGAAAGAAAGATGCTATCAGTCTTGCAAGTGACATAAGTCTGTATTATCCAAGAATTACTACAAAGACAAGAACTCGCTTCACCAACCAAAAGTATCTTCACAACAATATTGTGAAACATATTACATGTGCAGAACATGCAAGTTAAAGTACAATAACATTAAAAAGAAATTTTATTTCAGCCATGCAAAAGGCAATCTTCAAAGGAAACTTTGAGCAGTCGTAATAACATGGTAAAATAGATCATTAGAATTTTTGCATTAATGAAAAGATGAAGCTTCTATTAATGGCCCAATCCATCCAGTACACAGCATGTATTCAACAAAAAAGAAAAATAAAAAATAAAAAAGTACTTTCCAGTTAGAAGAACTAGATAATCTTACTTGTGTGATGGAAGAGTAAAATCCAATCCACTTCCAAAACCACGTCCAGCAGCATAAGCAGGCATCCCATAACCAGGATGAAAGCCTTTTTGCATGGGGACAGGACCTTTAATACCAGCAGGTCTCCAATCACCTCTCCCACGTCCACCTCCAGGACCCATGGCAGTGGGCGGACGAGCTTGACCTTGGACACCTCCAGGAGCTACAGGGGGAACTGCTCCTGGTAGTGGAGCCACACCAGGTCTGACATACTAAGCAGTTTCCAAAAAATACAAAGAGAGGGAAAAAAATTGAAGTTAACCATTAAGGAAATAGAAAAATAACCGTAAAGCAAATCATGGCAAATAATAATCATATAATGAAGCATTTATAGTAAGTTAAGTGTATTGGCTTGAATAAACTGAATTGTCACAGGACACCATATTTCATATAAACAGTTCTTCAGCATTGATAGAAGGCTAAACGTGAAGCATCACTGAGCATGGATCTTATAGCTTGGCTCTAAGATTCACTATCTATTGGGTGTTATTACTTCCTTGTCATTTGTCTCTTCTCTATTAGTTAAAAGTGTTTCGCGTTAGATTTGTATCTCTGTCCCTATTGTTTCCCCTCTGGGCTTATCAAACATTTTAAATCTTTTCATTCACCAGAAAAAGGATTGAGAAGAGAAGTTAGCCAATCAAGTCATGCACACAAAGACAAATTAATTGTTTAATAACTATCTGCTTCTGCAGACAATCATGGCCGGGAGGAATACCTCTTCAAAATGGAGATAAGCTCACAGTTGTACGCAAAAGTTTTGTAATATATGTGCGCATTTCCTCTTCCTCTTTTACTTAAACAAATATGTGTGCATGTTCGTGCGTGTATGTATAATTAGTCAAATTTCTTTACTCGTTTAGCTCACGCTTAATTATTATACAGCTTAAATCAAGAAAATCTATAAACTACTTTCAAACACAATCTTGAGTTAAGAAGTGAAGTTCATCCATCTTTCGAAAACAGTTTAATACCAAACTACTGTTTATGCAAAAGGTAAACAATGGTAAATGAAGTTGCAGAAGTCTAGATGAATGCTGCCTACAAGCGTTTATATAAATAATAACTTGCTTCCTCATAATGGCCCCGGCACTGAGACCATATAACTGGATAATTAATATAAACAAACAAATTCAAGATTCAAAACATCTAGTGTTATTCTAAGGCTGCAAACAACACACCCAAATGGGATACAAAGGTCATTCATCTTTTGCCTTGTACTAGACTTCAAATTGTGCACTAAGCATAAAGATAAATACTCCTGAGAGAAGGTCATGAAAAATCTGTTGTATTGCAGGCCACAAACTTTCAGAAATAATTTTTCAGTTTGTAGGTTCAAGACCATAGCATCATTGTCTCTCAGTAACAAAATTTTAAGCAATCTCGATTAGAGTTCCAAAAAACAGCATCACAAAGCTACAGCTTAATCTAATCATAGCAAGCATTGCAAGCCTCAAAATTTAAACAAGTTGAATAAAGAGGAATAAGTAACTTCATTAACAAATGAACGATCAATTATTACACACAACTTAACCAGTACCCCAATTACACCAATAGGGGCAAATTTTAATTTCATCTGCACCCAAAATTTCACTATATTATAAGTACAATTGCAGCTATAATCCAATTTACAATTGAAGTTTTCACCAAACAAGATGCTGACCTTAAACTGAGAATGGTATGGGTGATGGTACATGTGGTTGCTATACCCAATTTTTGGCTGCACTGCTGCCGGTGCTGCAGCGCCTCCTCCACCACTCGCCCTCGCAGCATCCCCCAACTCCTTCTTCTCCCCATCTGCTCCAGGCACCCCTTCCTCACCGCCCCATTCTTGCTCATCCATCATCTGCTGGTGGAGGGGATGGTGGCTTGCATCACCATTATCAGCAACAATCACCAAAGGTTCACCATCCTCATCATCCTCGTCGTCACCCACTCCCTGCATCCTTTCCATCCCTATCAGCCTGTGGTTGTCATTTAACACAATCTGCAAATCATCGTCACTCTCATCACTCTCCAACTCATCATCGAAATTCGAGGAGATGGCGCCGCCATGATTATCAAATCTCCCAGATAGACCTGGAATCACTGGCTCTGTACCTATCTCCCCTGCAGCACTTTGGTCCAAGAAATTAGCCGTGCCTTCACTTCGTTCAGCTGCGCTACTGTACATGTTCTCTTTCTTCTTAATGAGAGCAGCGTCTTTCTCAACCAAATCATCATCTTTATTGTCCCCCTCTTCCACCACGATGTTAAGATCGTCCTCCTCCATGAAATCCACTCTCCCCGGACCCTTCTCCGGCAACTCCACACCCTTTCCCTTCTCCAAACCCTCACCTCCAAAGCCCGAACTGCCACCCCCTGAAATTCTAGAACCCCCCAAATTCGAATCCAAATTTAAATCAAACCCTCCTCCCGACTCCGGTAGGGTTTTCTCTCGATTTGGGGCGCTCAATTTCAAACCGATAGAGGAGTTCAAATTCGAATTACCAAACGATGTTTTGGAATCGGAAACCCCGTATAGAATCTCCTCATCGTCGCTGTTGACATTCAGATCGACCGACGAGCGGTTCGGCAACTGAGATGGTGCTCCGCTGGTCCCTCCCAGCTGAGACTTAAACGAGGCCTCGAAGGGGCGCAGCACGTCCGTGTAAAGATCACCGAACTCATCGTCTTCCTCCATGGACGAACTTGAAAGGAAATAGCTCCTGAGCAGCAGAGAGTCGACTCAACAGAGATATATACACGCGACATCCATTGAAGAGAAGAGGATTTCAGCGTGCGCGTGTATCTCCTTGATGACCTAAGGGCTTAAAGCCTTGGTGGAATTTACCATATTGTACCCTTGTTTGGTTTAGGACCAAACATATTTTTTAACATTTAAAATCAAAATTATAAAACTCAAATCACAATTTTTATAAATATATTATTTTTTATAAAATATTATTTAAAAATACTATTTAAATAAAAATTGAAATTAATTCTCCATTTCAAATCATTTTCTAACAACAAAACATATATATATATTGAAAATTTACAATTGACTAAGGATGCAATACGAGAACTTCACTACGTTTAAAATTTAAAACTTTTAGAATGCTTTGGAAGATGATAGTTCTCTTACAAATATCTCAAACAATTTAGATTGGTTTACAAAAATGAAAATTTTTATAGACAATATATGATTAATACTCACACAAATGCAAAAATAGTCAAGAAAAAAACGAATTGAAAATTACATTAATCATTAGAAAAAGTGCCGACTTACATAAATAGAGTAGTAAAATACGAAATTAAGCAAACAGATAGAAGATTAACAGTAACTATGGAAGATTAAATTAAAAAACTCAATATATTTCTAAAAATCAAGAAGTTATTCAACCAACATTACTTCTCCAAAACTAAAGCATTTGAACTTTAGTTTACTTCACCCATTCATAGCTCACCATGCAACCTTTTAAATTGTTCAAGCTTCAAAGGCTTTGTCATTATATCAACGATTTGAGCTTGGGTGTTGCAATACTTCAATTCTATAACACTTTCACTAGCCAAATCTCGAAGGAAATTATTCATCAATATGCTTGGTACGATTATAAATCACTGAATTTCTTAACAGCTTGATGGTTGACACATTATCACACTTAATAATTGTGCTTGATTCATGAGACAAACCAATATGTTTCAACACTCTCCTAATCCATATTACTTGACAGGCACAAGCTGTAGCAGCTACCAACTCGGCTTCCGTAGTAAAGAGAGTTACAATTGGTTGTCGCTTGGAAGACCAAGCAATAGCACCTCCACTCAAAAAAAACAAACATAGCCTGAAGTGCTTCTTCAATTATCATGATCACCTGCATAATCACTATCAGAAAATGTCATTAATTGATCACTCCCTCATTTCTTAAAATACTCCAAAATTTTATGTTATTTGGATGTATCTCAGAACCCTTTCATGGCTGTCATTTGTTGTTCTGTCGGTTTGTCCATGTAACAACTGAACAAACTAACAACAAACATTAATTCTTGTCTTGTAGCAGCTAGATACATAACACATCCCACCATTTGTTTGTACAGAGTCGCATCAACAAAACCGCTATGATCATCTTTAATCAACTTACATCATGGAACAATCGGATTCTTGACACTATTGCAATCTTCCATGTTGAATCTGCCACCGAGCATATTTCTTTTGACATATGCAGATTCCCACCAAGGAAGTAACACATTTCCCCCATATTAGACATTTCAAACGCAGACTTCATTGAGTTTCTAAACTCTTCTATCAAGCTCAGTGTAGTGCCAGTAACAATCAAATCATCAACATAGACTGAAACTATAAGAATGCCCTTTTCCTTCATCAACTTCACAAAAAGTGTTGGTTCATAGAGGCATTTATCGAAACTCTGTTGAACATAGTAGTTCTCAATACGTCTATACCAGACCCTCGGAGTCTGCTTTAACCTTTAGAAATCCTCTCTCAATTTATAAACCTTTTTTTCCTTACCATTCACTCTATATCCTTGGGGTTGTTCCACAAAGATTGTTTCTTTTAACTCTCTAT
Organism: Andrographis paniculata; assembly: GCF_009805555.1. Lineage (NCBI taxonomy): Eukaryota > Viridiplantae > Streptophyta > Magnoliopsida > Lamiales > Acanthaceae > Andrographis > Andrographis paniculata. The sequence goes on from NW_026137605.1 coordinate 2,075,469, forward strand.
ATAGAAAGACACTTCTAACATCTAATTGATGAACTTTCATACCTTGTTGAGCAGCAAAAGCGTGTACGGTTATGATCTTGTCCCATCTGGCTAAAAGAGCAAAGACTTCTGAATAATTTATTTCATTCATTTGAACATATCATTTTACGACTAATCGTGCCTTGTACTTGTCAACTTTACCATATTTGTCAAGTTTGGTCTTGAATACCCATTTTACTCCGATTTTCGTAACTCTTTTGGATAAATCGCACAGTTCCCATGTGTTATTTCTCTCGATCGAGTCAATCTTCTTTTTCATGGCATTCCTCCAACACTCTTCTTGAGCAACTTTTTCGTAATTTAATGGTTTTGTTAGAAAGAAAACATGGCAACATTCTCTTCCAGTTCGTCATCACTCAATATGCCTTCACCGCTAACATAATTATTCATCTATTGTGGCATCTTTGTTTCCCATCTACTTCTTTCATTAGTAGTACTTGGATCTGAATGTGGAATTTCTTGATTCTGGCTTGAGGGCCCACTATCATAATGCTCAATTAACTTGTCAGACCCATTTGGATTGTTGAGAGTATTGTGTAAGTCATCATATCCATCTTTCTTATCATCATCTTCCTAATCAAGATCAGTGTGAATGACTGCAGAGTCTTGATTCCATTTCTAAGCCACTTCTTCTTCAAATACCACATCTTTACTAAGCACGATCTTGTTGTTGGCTGGATCATATATTCGATAGGCCTTAGATTCCTCAATAACACCAAACATAACACACTTCATGCTTCTGCTGTCTAATTTCTTTCTCTTCTCTTTGGGGACGTGTACGTGAGCGACGCATCCGAATACTCTAAAGTAACTGACGGATAGCTTTCTATTGCTCCATTTTTCTTCTGGCGTACAATCAACGAAGGAAGCAGTCGGACTTCGATTAAGAATATGAACACACCAGTTGGTTGCCTCTGCCCAAAATTTCTTCGGGAAATTTTCTGCATTTAGCATACTTTTCACCATATTTAAGATAGTATGATTCTTCATTTTTGCTACGTCATTCTAATATGGAGTGAAACTCGATGTGAGTTGTCGTTGTATGCCATTGGTTTCACAAAATAGTTTAAACTCACTCGAGTTAAACTCTACTCCCCTATCTGATCTTAAACATTTAATCTCTGCTCCAACCTTTTTTTCAACAAGAATTTTAAATTTCTTGAATGTATCCAAAGCTTGCGTCTTTTCTAGTAAAAAAATAGCTCCAACATCTTCTGGAAAAATCATCTATGAAATTGATTATGTACCTCTTTTGACCATTGGATTGAGGAGAGATAGGTCCACAAATGTCTGTATGCACAAGCTGCAAACGGGACTGGCCCTCTAGGAACTCTTTTTTGGAAAGGATTCTCGAGTTTGTTTCCCTACTAAACAATCCGCACATGGGTTGACTTCTTCATTGATGCTTGGCAGCCCTCTTATCGAGTTTTTACTTTTGGTGCTGATGTGGCCAAACCTTTGATGCCAAAGCTGAGCAGTGTTGACTGTTTCTGCCTTGTGATATATACCATTGCCTTCATTCATCACTTTGCATCATGGACTAGCCTTGAGTAAAAACATCATGTTTGTTATCATTTGTGACTTTATGATAACTCTTTCTTTAGATGATAAAGAGAACAATACCCTTCCTTTATGACTACAACTATTTTATGCTTTTGGTGCTGATGTGGCCAAACCTTTGATGCCAAAGCTAAGTAGTGTTGATTGTTTATGCCTTGTGACATATATCATTGCCTTCATTCATCACTTTGTATCCTGGACTGGCCTTGAGTAAAAACATATTGTTTGTTGTCATTTGTGACTTTATGATCAACCCTTTCTTCGGATGATAAAGAGAGTAATATCCTTCCTTTATGACTACAACTATTTTATGTTTTTGGTCCTGATGTGGCCAAACCTTTGATGCAAAAGCTGAGCATTGTTGATTGTTTCTGTCTTGTGACATATACCATTGTCTTCATTCATCATTTTGCATCCTGGACTAGCATTGAGTAAAAACATCATGTTTGTTGTCATTTGTGACTTTATGATCAACCCTTTCTTTGGATGATAAAGAGAGCAATATCCTTCTTTTATGACTACAACTACTCTCTTTCCTTGTACTTGACCTATACTAATCAAGTTGTTCGTAACGTCGGGTGCATAATAAACATCAGCTAGAGTATGTATGATGCATTCTATTTCAAGTTGTATATGACCCTTTCCTATGACAACCATACGAACATCATTACCGAGCTTGACATGATTACGATAGGTATTATCTAGCGAGGAGAACCATTATTTATTACCAATCATATGGTTAGAGCAACCTGAATCTAAGAACCATACGCACTCTATCCTCGAATTTATTTAATCTCCTTGAACCTTCACCATCTCTTTTGTATCGTCATGCTCCACATAGTTCGCATCCTTCTCCCAATCTGGACATTCTCTTTGAAAATGACCTAACTTGTGGCATTTATAGCATTCGACAACACTTTTATCGAATGAAGATCTGCCATGTCCCCGACTTCGTCTGCCTCCTTGTCCTTGACCTCTACCATGGTATGGTGAGTTGGTTGTTGCCTTCAAAGCTTGCTCATCATCTTGTTGTCCAATCATTCTTTGTTCATAGACTAAAAGGCTATCATGTAATTTATCAATAGTCATAATATCAAGATTATTTGACTCTTCAATGGAACACACCACATAGTTGAATCTTGGGGTTAGGGATCGTAGAATCTTGGGGTTAGGGATCGTAGAATCTTGGCCATCACACTGCTTGGACTCAATGCATCACCATTTGATTTCGTCTTGTTGATGACTGTTAGTGTTCAGGCTAGATAGACGTCAACCTTTTCGCCATCATTTATTGATAGAAACTCATATTCCCTTTTTAGTGCTTGTAATTGAGTCCGTTTCACTTTCATAGATCTTTTATATTTCTGCCGCATTGAGTCCTATATTATTTTTTTTAAGTTGTCTTGTCCAATATCGTCTCCAAAATATCCCTTTCTATTGCTTGAAACATGTAATTTTTTACCTTCAAATCCTTTAGCTTTGATTCTTCAATGACCTTTTCAGTTTCTCCACCAATTCCTTCCTCCACCACGTTCCACATTTCCTTACTTCTTAGGAAATTTTCCATCAATAATGACCAATGATCATAATGGCCATCAAACTTGGGAATCGCTGGTTGTATGAATTTATCCAAATTAGCCATATTCTTTGGCTCTTATACCACTTGTTGATATCAGATTAACACTCACTCAAATGCAAAAATGGTCGGAAAAAATGAACTGGAAATTGCATTAATCATTGGAAGAAGCGCCGGACTGGTTTACATAAGTAGAGCATCAAAATAAGAAATTAAGCAAACAGATTTCCTAATATGATGGAAAGCAAAAATAACTTCCTAATATTATGGAAGACTAAATTAAAAAACTCAATTTGTTCCTAAAAACCAGGAACTTATTCAACCAACATTACGTACTCTAGTCAAGATCAAGTTAAAAAAATTATTCATTTGCAATCAACCATTAAGAGCTAAGTTTGAAAAAAATAAAAATGACAGAAATTGGAAAAAACTTGGTAATTATTTTATAAGAGCAATTTTTTTTATTTATTTTTTTTTTTTTTGTAAATCAAATGACATCAAATGAAGAAATTGTTGAGATATAATTAATAGACGAGAAAATCTTGTGTAGCCGATCAAATAAATTTGATGACATTGTCGTAACTATTGATGAGTTGCATGATCTCTCGTCAATGAAGTTAAAAAGTTCTAAGGCAAGTTGGAAGCCCGTGAAGTAAGAATACTTTAAAGTAATCCACAAATTTCTATTTTTCAAGATCACATTTTAAAGTTCCAATTTACATGAGCTTGTGGTTCATTTCTTGGATATGGATGTAACATTTTGATATGTAAGCCAAGTATTAGGGTTAAATTGGCCCTACAAGTCAATATGCGTCTTTCTAGCACACTTTGTCAATATGCTCTATAATTCCTTCAAATTGGCTCCAGTAAAAAAATGTACATATTATTGATATGAGTAGTGTATTCAATCCATTTAATTTTTTTAAGTTTCAATATCGAATGACCTAGTTGCAGCTCATTCATACACAAAAGTTGGCCTAACACCGGCCTAACTTCAGGAATATCACCGTGGATAAGGACAAAACTAAGGCTACGGGCGAGGTATTGATAAACAACCATCTACAAAAGAGAAAGAGTTGCATTAAGATGAGAATTACGTTATTCCAATAGCTCTGAAGGAGAAAAATAGTGTGGTAATTATAAAGGTACAAAATTTTATATTGAATTTGTCATATACTTAAATACAAAATTTATGATTGTTTGAAAATTATCCAAAGAAGAAGCGTGAGAATGATTTTGTGCATGAAAAATGAGTTGAAAATACATATATCTTGTCGATTGCTTCAAATGAAAATATTAAAGATATGTGGTACTTGAACAGTAGGGCAAGCAAGCACATGATTGAAAATAAAAATTTATTCACTTTAGTCAAAGCTAATCATGGGTAAGTTACAATTGGAGATATCAAGACGTACAAGATTGAAGACATTGAAATTCTCACTCGAAGCAAAGAATGGAATAGTTGAAAAAATATCTAAGGTATTCTATTTTTCTATATCACAAATCGATTTGTCAAGTGTTGGTCTCTTAGAAAAAAATAAACCAAAGTACTAATATTCAATTTATTGGTAATTTTTGCACTATGGTGAAGGAAAACCAAAGTCAAAATTAGTTTAGAAGCAAACAATCTATTTGTGTTAAAACTTGATGTATTGAATAATATTTGTAACATTTTTTCAATTGAAGGAATTTTCAAATTGTGACATGATAGGTTTTTGCACCTCAATTTTGAGAAATTACCGGAATGATCAAATAAGTTAAAGTCTTGTGAAACGATCGCGGAGGAAAATAAATATCTTCAATATTTAACAAAGTATGTCAAATCCATGGCATTAAGCATGAATCGATAGCCTGATATTCACTACAACAAAATGGTATTGCCGAACAAAAAAAACAGAACCAACATGAATATGACCAAGTGCATGTTAAAAATAAAAAAAAATGCCAACTGAATTTTATGGAGAAGTTATCTCATATGTTGTTTACTTGATCAATCTATAACCGAAAGTAGAGTTTGTATAATTATAGTCCAACTAAAGTGTGGTATGGGAAGAAATCAAATGTTAATTATTTGAATACTTTTTGTAGTCTGCATGTGCACATGTCCCAATTTCTTCAATGAGTAAATTTGATGATAAATCGAAAAATGCATCTTCATTAGGTAACCAGATGCTAACCAAATAAAAACTTTTGGTTGTCTTGCCTATGCATATATCCTAAATTTTTTTAGGGGTAAACTATATGATAAATCGAAAAATGCATCTTTATCAAGTACGTGTGAGAACAAAACTTTACAAGTTGTATATGTAACACCCCGACCGGCTCAAACCGGAGCGTCACCGTCACGCCACACTGTAAGGCTCGTTCATCAACCAACTAGCCCTATGTTGTGTCGCTAAGGCTAAAATAACCATTACAAAACAATAATTTAAAGATTTAGAATTAAAATGCACCAGCTTATCATTTAAATAAATAAAGTTCGAGTCAAAAGCATAAGTTGAAAATAGTTCTTAAACATTAATAATGGATTTAAAAAATATTTTAGAAAATAAAGTAGTTATAATTCCCCCCGATGATCACCTATAAAAAGGTTGTAAGAAGAGGGTCAACACAACGGTTGAGTAACCGCAATTAATCGAAGATAAATTAATACGGTATAATGCCACAAAATCATTTGAAGAAGATAATTTGAATAAGATGACACGTATCACATAAGGGGAACTCACACACACGAGTCTTTTAGCGCCTCCCTTATATCTCCTTTTCATTCTCAAATAATAGTGATGAGCACATCACGAAGAAAACTCCACTAGGCCTTAATCAGGCTGGCTCGACCCGGTTTTCTAACCTTATTACTTCGTATGACACGTCACATAGTTTCACATAACAAACGTAGGGTCGCAACCCTCAAAAGAAACTCCACAATGTGTACATAAGGGTTCGAAACCCAAAGTACACGTAAATCAATTTATTATTAGTTTGCGATGGGCGCCATACGGCCCACAACCCTCTAGTCTCCAATATAACATACCAATAGGGGATTGTACGCAATCCAACCCTCCATCACGGATGACAGTCCAAAGACCTTTTCCATCTTGAATGACGGGCACCTCGGAATCACCCAAAAAGGGAACCCGCCATCTCAATCCCTTGACCTAACCCATTCGGGATCTAGTTCAAGGTTAGCTAATTATCCTAAAATACCGGTATACCCTTCACGTGGTTTGCAAGGCACAGAGGTGGAAGGCTATGTCTTATCATCCAAACAATCAACAAGTTGATCAGACTCGACGGGTAGTTTCAATTACCAATTTGACCAAATACTCAACATGCTCTTAGGCAAATTTCAAAAAGAGTGTTTTAAACTCAAAATATTTCAATTGTCAACATTTAACCAAGCAAAAGTAGGATATTAGACCCAACAAGTTCGCTATAATCTCTTTATTTCACCAAATAAACATTTGAATAATATGTCAATCACAATACCAAAAAATCATAATATTTAAATATAATCGTAATTTTTTTTTTCCAAAAATCATAACTAGGTTAGGGCAAAACTAGGGTTTCAAACCCATCTCATAAATTCTATGATTTTCAATTTAAAATCCAAAAATAATCTTCACATAAGCCTTAGATAACATTATAATCAACTTTCTAGAAGAAATTGACAAAATTTAACAGTTTTAAAGCAAACCCATTTGACAAATAATTTAGAAAAATATCAATAGGTCTAGGGATTAGAACATATCATCTATCTAAAATTAATCTCACTTACTTTAAGAGAATAGACCAAAAGGAAGAGTTTTGGAGAAGAAGAATTCCAAGGAAGAAGAAGGTTAGCTGGCTGGCTTAGTGTTCTGTTGTGCTGCCTCTGTTCTTTTCCTTTATTTTATTTTATTTTATTTTATTTTATACTTTATTAAATATAAAAGACTTGGACTCATCATGTATATATATATATAGACATTCTAACTTGGATATGCTATATCTTAACAAATTACGGATAAAGATATGTAAATTTAGAGATACGGACAAACTAAATCTAGTTTATTATTTATTTTACTCCAAACTCAATTTTACTCCTAATTTAAAGCCAATTCCTTAATTTCTTACACCAAAAGCCCAAAATAAATTAGGCCCAAAATAATATTGTCCGACTCCAGCGTCGAACTCCTGCAAGTTCCGGCGAACTTCCGACGAGTATTTTTACAGGGTATTACAGTATAACCCAAAACAACAAAAAACGGTCTCGTAAGAGATAGTTTGGTGGTATGGGGGTTGGACTTATGACCCTGAGGCTATGGGTTCAAACCCCCGACGCCTTAAGTCACATGTCTGTCGGACCTAGTTTGCAAGGTATTAGATTCGATGTGAGGTCATTGTAATATAGCAAGGTATTAGATTCGATGTGAGGTCATTGTAATATATGAATGTACAAATTGATGTCATATTTGTTATATTGACGTGTACTTTATTATGAAATAATGATGAAGGTGAATTTATTGAAAATTCTTCGGTTTCGAAAGAGAGAATGACAAGTATTTCGAGAGGACTTTATGATGAAACTTATATAAGAAAGATAAATGAGTGTAAGTCAAACAAGCTTAATTCTATTGAAAATAATGGAGTGTAAAATATGTAATCAATATCTTCGAGTTGAGTTTAGTTTAAAATTATTGATTAAACTATTTATATTAATAATATGCAAAATCTCTTTCAAAAGTTTACTTGGAAAAACTCTAAAATTAAAAATACCTATTTTAGAGAAATTTCAAGATAGATGACTTACTTGAAGAATTTGTGTTTTACATATAAACTAGTATACGACCTTAATACATTCGACTTTACATAGCTTATAAATTAGATCTAAAGTATAAATTTATAGTTGTTGAATGGAATATTGACAAAATAATAACGTCTTCAGGTTCACATGTCACACGTGATTTTTCTAGTGTGACTTGTCTTGTTAGAGCTAGTTGCAGGACATTAGGTTAGTCTACGCATTACTTTTCTGAATCCACTAAAAATGACTTTTGATAAAACTAGGAACCCTTCACTCTAATTCTGAGTTTTGTTTATAAAACTTTCATATTCAATAGTTATTTTTATCAAAAAAAAAAAAAATACGTGTTTATTATTCTGGACTTATATGTAAACTCAAAAATTATTATTATTATAGTACTTCATCCATCCCAATAGAGTTGTCTTATTTATCCATTTTCGTTTGTTCCAAAATAATTATCTTGTTTTTCTTATCCAGTAATCGTGATCCTATTACTTTTTAAAATCATTAAAAAAAAAAAAAATTACCAGCAAAACGACAGGGCCTATAATATAGGCAATAAGAAATTTCGAATCCACCGGCGGCAGCTGAAGAACCCACCGGCGACGGTGAGCATCATATTCCTCTAACGCTTTTCCATTTGAAAGAGATGAATGGATAGATAACGTAAAACATATTCGCTGCAGACGTTGCGCAAGATACGTAAATTTTGCTCCATCGCCGGGGTTCTGCTTAATTGGGGAGGAATTTGACTGGATTCCGCTGCTTTATTGCGATTCCTCTTTCTGTCCATTGAGAAAAAGCGGAAAAAGGAGAGGATGGTGAAGATCACGGCGTTGCTTGTGCTGAAATGCACTCCAGAAGGTTCGGACCCCGTTATTTTGGCGAACGCCTCGGATCTAAGCAGTTTTGGCTTCTTTCAACGCCCCAGTGTTAGGGAGTTTATTGTCTTCGTCGGTCGGACGGTAGCCAAGCGGACGCCGCCCGGCCAGCGGCAGTCGGTGCAGCATGAAGGTACGATCGGCTATGATCTTTTGCAATTTTATGTTTCACTTGTTCTTCTAACTGTTTGGTATTTGGCTATAATAGCGATCAGGCGGAGCTCTGTGATAGTTTAGGGTTGTATGCTTGGCTTCTGTCATTTTGATGAATCATTACTGCGTTTTCTTTTTAGATATGTTGATGAACACAATTATGCCAAGTTAGTTTTGAAATAAAATCAGTATATGCTCCAACTGTGTCCATGGTTTCTGCACTGCCATTGTATGATGACTTTACCGCTGAAATAAACAAAAGTTACTGACTTTGTTCTTTGGTTAATTTGTAAATTAGAGTACAAGGTTCATTCATACAATCGAAATGGCTTGTGTGCATTGGGTTTTATGGATGATCACTATCCTGTCCGAAGTGCATTTTCATTGCTCAACCAGGTGAGTTCAACTTATGTTTAGAAATGATTGATTTTCTATAGAGAAGGCATACACGCGATTGTTGCTATGGCAGCTCTTGGATGAATATCAAAAGAACTTTGGTGATTCATGGAAAACTGTGCAAGCTGACAGTACTCAACAATGGCCATTTTTGAGTGAAGCACTGACCAAGTTTCAGGTATTTCAATCCTACTCGCTAATTGGAATGTACAGAAAAATTGTGATGGACATGATGAGCCACTTTAGCTCATCAGTACTCTGTACGATCTTGAATTCTTGACAATATTTGTCTAGTAGTTTCTTGGCTTATTATCTTGCAACTTTTTAGGATCCTGCCGAGGCTGACAAGCTGTTGAGGATTCAGCGAGAGTTGGATGAAACAAAAATCATTCTTGTGAGTATTCTACTCAAACCCATACTTTTTGCAAAACATCTACAGTTATTTCACAGTTTATTGATCTTTTGGCCTTAAACCCTACTGGGCAGTCTGGGCTCATCCTTACTACCTTTCTTCCTGACAGTGTCACCGACTATCTCGATCTTTATGGATGTTTTGATATTATTGTGCATCTAATCTATTATATAATGTATTTTCCAAGTGTTCATTATTGTGAAGTTACCAATCTGCTAGCTTATGATGATCTCATATTCACATACAAAGTATAGCACTCAGTATGCGAATGAGAAATAGTGCTGATTTTGTATATCACGGTTGCTCTGCCATAGTGATGCTATTTTCCGTAAGTTGCATTTACTGTAACTCAACTCAAGATGCTTTGAAAGTTCCTCTTTATTGTTTCATTCCTTGAATGTTCAATAGCATATGTTTTCCCCACAAATAAAAAGCATCATCAATATTTTTGCATGCAGCAATGACTTGCTTAGACCTTGAAGATAAGGAATGGGGAAGAATCAGGGAAGTAACACTATAGTTTTATCGGTATAGAGAACAAAGCAATAAAGTATGTATTTGGACTTTGATATGCTTGAATGAAGCATTTCACGAACATTAAGAGCCCAAGAATATAATGATGCATGTGCCTTAGGCTAGTTTGTTTGTGCTTTTTAGGACTATGGGTGAAAAGACAATTAAGCACTTCCGCAGAATTTCAATTCTTATTCTCTCTCTCTCTCTATATATATATATATGGGGGGTGATGCCTGTCATTGTTCATGCTGCTTGTAATATTATGCACCCTCAAATTTAGTTTATAGAGTAAAAGTTATTTTACATGTTTTAACAGGAGTTTAAACTTCACAGTTCAATCCTTCAGCTCCATGTCGGTACATTAGAACTTTGTAGAAGTTTATTGGATTCATAAGAGAAAATCAAATTGCATAACACAATAAATAAATATATGTAGTTTAATAGACCTAAACTAATCATAAATAATGGGGGATCAAGCTAACAATCCCTTCAAATTCGAGCGTACAAATCATATGACCCAAGGTTGCTACAAATGAACTCGAATCTAGGATTTCTAAAAGTTTTTGTCAATATGTCTCCAAGTTGGTCACTTGATGATGCATTTGGTGTCTATACCTCGAGATAACACTTTCTCCTTAATAGACATTCTATTTCAATATGCTTCTTTCATGAAATTTTGATACAATATAAGGTGCTAACCTAGAGGAACTCACATGTAACTAAAGCTATATTACGATACTCAGCTCCAACACTTGAACACGCGCCCACATCTTGCTTCTATTCTTTCAAGATATCAAATTACTTTTAACAAACACACATTAGCTAGATGTAGAATGTCTATCAACCGAAGACATTATCCAATCCACATCTGAATATCCAACCATTCAGAGTGATTGTAATTTGTATAAAGTAAGCATTTCCCACCTAACCTTTTAATATACCACAAATGCGCATAAGTGCCTTCCAATGGGAGTGACATAAAGACTAAAAGAATGGACTAATCACACTTACTGCAAATGATATATATCTGGTTGGGTAATAGTGTGATAATTACCGCAAATGATATATCTGATCAGGTGATAATGAAATAATTGAGCATGCCAACTAGCCTTCTATATCGTCCTGCATCAGTCAAAGGCTCCCTTGTCTAGGAAGCAACTTCGTATTTGTATAAGAATCCACATATCACATTTAGTCATGCATGTTTCTCTAAAATAGGATAACACCATTCTTCAATTGGGCAATCTCAATTTCTAAAAAGTATGACAGTGGTTTCAAATATTTAGTCTGAAAATGGTTGTGTAGGTACTCCTTCGATCGTGTGATGCCATCCATATCATCCCCAGAGATGACAATATCATCAACATAGACAACCAAGTAAACATAACGTCCTTTTGGAGCAAGCTTATTAAATACGGTATGATCAAAATAACATATTGTAATTCCAAATTCTTAAATAACAAGATGGAAACACCAAATCATGCCCATGGGATTATTTCAAGCCATAGATTGAGTGATGAAGCCGACAAATGAAATTGGACTCCGTTTGAGCAACAAAACCAGACGGTTGCTCACAATACAAGGAAGACATTCTCTGAGTGTGTCTAGTTGGGGTTTGAATTTTGGGTTTGGATTTTGAATAGTAAAGATTTTGAATATAAATATTTGTTTGATGTGATATAAATAGGTATTGATATGGTATTTTGAAGGTAACATTTATATTTAGTGTAATATAAAAAATAATAAATAGAAGTTTCATATTCTTTTAGGGAAAATATTGAATAGTAAAAACATTTACCCAAACCCTCAACAACACACCATTTATGTTCAATTGATGTAGAGGCCTACTACACATAGCCGCCATAGAGAGAAAAAGGCCAATGGAAGATGTCTTAGTGCCATGAGAGAGTTTCCGCACTTGAGTAAAGTCCTTCACAATAAGCTGAGGGTTAGGAGGATCAATGTGACCATCAAGGCTAGATGGGTCTAAACTAATCATAAATAATGAGTCCAATCTAACAAACTTAAATTGTATAGAGAAATAGGGGGAAGATATTCTTATTTCATTCCAAAAGAAAAAGAATAGGAAAATATACATATGTACAGAGGTTGATAAAAAATCTATCCAACAAACTAAATCTAGAAAATTCTAACTAAATAATCTCTGTTATAGATATAGATACTCCTCAAGCTAGAGCGTATAAGTCGTATGATTTGAGCTTGTTGCAGATGAACTCGGATCTTGGACCTCTTAGGGCTTTTGTTAATATGTAACACCTTTTCCCGGATGAAGTGACAATCTATTTTAATAAGCTTTGTTTGTTCATAAAATACTCGATTTGATGCAATGTGCAGTGTTGTTTGGTCATCACAACATAACTTCATCTATGACACTTTATAGAATTTGAATTCACAGAGTAATTGTTTAATCCAAAGAAGACCACATTTTGCTAAGGCCATATCACAATATTCAGCATCAGCAATAGAAGAACACACAATCATATCTTGTTTCTTATTTTTCCAAAATAACAAATTACCTCCAACAAATACAAAATAAGTAGAAATAGAGCATGTATCGATTGGAGACCTTGCCCAGTCAGCATGTGAATATCCACCAATTTTAGAGTGACCGTGATTTGTGTAGAGTAAACATTTATCGGGAGACCATTTAATATAACGCAAAATGCATATAAGTGCCTTCCAATGAGAATCACATCGAGACGGCTGGCATTGAGTCAATAAACTGTAGATCGGTCACGCTTTCTTGTCCAGGAAACAACTTTGTATTTAGAACCGTGATTTGTGTAGAGTAAACATTTATCAGGAGACCATTTAATATAACGCAAAATGCGTATAAGTGTCTTCCAATGAGAATCACATCGAGACGGAAGGAATTGACTCAATAAACTGTAGATCGGTCAATGGCTCTCTTGTCCAGGAAACAACTTTGTATTTAGAACCATAGGAGAATCCACAGTCTTACATTTACTCATGCATGTTTTGTCCAACATATCAAGAATATATTTTGTCTTTGTCTTAGATAGGATAGCACTATTATTTGATTGAGCAATCTCAATTTGTAAGAAATACCATAGTGATCCCAAATCTTTTGTCGAATTGTGTAGATGTGCGTTCAACTGTGTAATACAGTACATCATCTCCAGTGATGACAATATCATCAACATAGACAATTAAGGAGAAAAAAGGGAATATATTGTTATTTCATTCCAAGAGAAAAATGAGAGGGAAATATACATGTCTATATATATATATATATATATATAGGGGTTGATAGAGAATCTATCCAACAAACTAAATTTAAAAATCCAAACTAAATCATATCTATCATAGATATAGATATAAAACTAACAAATTTCAATTCTGTAATGCTCAACAAGCTTATGAAGAGAAGGTTACATAGGATGCCTTTAAGTAAAGTTTGTTTCTTTTGAGGTTTTCTTTGGGTTTGATGGTTTGGATTTTGGTTTAAATAATAGTTTGGTGTATTTTTTGAGATGAAAAAATAATTTTTTATTGAGAAAGGTAAAGACGGAATAGTAAGAAACCAAAAGAAACCCAAAAGGAACAAACGATGTGCTTTTGTTATATAGAAATTTGTATCATTACTACCCAAACAGGTACTTGAATCATTATGCATGCTCATGGATTAGCTAATAAGCAGCTGTTACTGTAGTAGCTGTTGATTAAAACTGCAGCCTTTTGATGTATTAGTTTCTTGCCCTTCTTTGTTACTTGCATCAATTATCATATAATATCTGCTTGGCACTTGTCTCAGCACAAAACTATAGATAGCGTCCTGGCACGTGGTGAGAAGTTGGACAGTTTAGTTGAGAAGAGTTCTGATCTTAGTGCAGCTTCTCAGGTTGTTTTCAATTTGATTTTATTGCTCTAGCCATATTGTTATTCCAAATCTTCTGATCATAGAATCTTTCTTGAAAACATTGAAGCAGATGTTCTACAAGCAAGCGAAGAAAACAAATCAATGTTGCACGATCTTGTAAATGCTTCAGGTGTTAATGTTGCATGCTGAACGTGTCGTTGCACTATAATGTGTTTGAAAGTTGTTTACATGATGAAATGATTGAATGTACAATGTTATGATTCCGAACTTTCTATCAGCTGTCTCTTATCTTGTTTGAGGTTAAATGCTGGCGAGTTTGCTGTGGTGATGATATGTATATCAATTTGATTCGATCAGTTATTGTGATGGATATTTTGTATTTAGTTCTTGTGCAATAAGTTAACATTACTTGAATACTGCTTGACTTCAGTCCTCATTTTTTACGCTAGACTAATTGCAGCATATTGTGAATTATTCGATATGACATGGTAATTTTGGCAACGCATATACTGATTCTAACATGGTGGCTACATATAAGCAAGTTTCTATATCATTAGGTACACTTTCAATTTGTCCGGCTAACTAGCTTCTTCAAGGGAACAATCTGATCAGGTACGTGCACAGTTCGAGCAATCATACTTGCGAATTATTTGACTGCATGATCATAGTTTACATGAGAAAGTCATTGAAATTTTATTGTTTTTTTGGAAATTAATTAAGGATGTTCACTCAGGTGGTGGATTTGCCGCTTGTGATGTCTTTTGTAGATTGCTTACATCGTATCCTTCTTCTTCTGCTTTATCAACAAGCTGATTGTAGAGCTCGTCCTCAAGTTGAGGTTTCCGGTTCAAGATCTATAATGCCACCGGAAAAAGATAAACGAAACTTGTCACCAAAAGCAAAGCAAAGGATCAAGATAGGAAAAATTGTAAAAAACATCCCATACGTATACCTATTATCATTTTTGTCCTGTATTTATCTCGTTGGCAAAGTCTTGTATTTATCTCGTTGGCAAAATATATCATATATGTTTGCAAAAGTCGCTATTTCTATCATTTGGTCACGCGTGAAATTCACACCATGCGCAGTCACAATCACGCGCGGCCAAATGATAGAAATAACAACTTTTACAAACATGTAGAAAATATTTTGCCAGCGAAATAAATACACGATAAAAGTGATAATAGTGTATACATGTGGGATATTTTTTGCAATTTTCTCGATCAAGACAACAGTGAATTGACCGGCAACCTACCCAAAGATGATTCCTGGTGGGATGACCAACCAAAGCATATTGATACTCGTCATCAACGTACAGAACCCAATAATCTCCGGCAAACGGTAGGTTAAAGAATCTTACTTTAAATTTAGCTTCATCACTCTCCGGATCAGTCTTGTATGTGATGCCCACAATGCTAACTCTATTGCCTTTGTCATCCCAACTCTCGTTCACGACAAGAAAAGTGCTGTTCGGATTGAGAGTGTACGTAGCCCTCGTGTCAATACCACTTTCCAGCATAAACTCTTCCGGGAACGAAGCTATCTGATACCACCTCCCCATGTACTTGGGTATGTCGAAATTCTCGACAACAGTCTGCTCTACATCTGCATTAACGATTTTCCGAAGACGGAGAATGAAGATCACAGACAAAATTATTGTTTCTGTCCTAAACATGATCAGGTATGATATCAATCTGGACTCTGAAATGTGGATCGGATGAATGCAGATATAAATGGGGATTGTTGTTAAGCATGAGAATTGGGGGTTTCTCATAATCTGCTATAATCATGGGGATGATCTTAGAGCATGAGTCTTTAGGTTCTTTTAAGTGTTCCGATTTCGTCTAAATATTTTTTTTCGATAAGTTTTATACTTGGTGACTAGTCCGGGCTTGAAATTTATCACATTTAGGGGGTAGATATGTTTAAAATTATTTTGGTAATTTAAATGTTCATTCGATTTCATTTATTTTAGTTCCGATACATCGAAACACATCAATTAACTATCGACAAATCTTGAACAACATTTGTAAGTGCCAAATATGGGCTTTTTCCGCCTTTAAATGGAAATGTGGAAATGACCACAGTCGGATATATTGCTCAAATCCCCGGTTGGGAAACATAGTGCAAGGGCTCGCCCGTGTTTCGGCATCAATAAAACTTTGTAACGACCATTAAAACTTAACAAATATAATTCCAAACTGTCAAAATAATCGACATTTCTTCAAAATTACGATGAATGTACAATCTTGGTGTTACTACTATTAGTTTACGGGAACCATAAATAGTTACCTGGCTTCCCAGCCGAGCAATTTAGCCCTCCGCTGCCACAAGAGAGTTGTCTTCTTCTCCCTGATGAGCAATATCTCAGCTCGTTCTCGGGCTCCCTCACAACTTTCTGTGGCGGCATTGCATTTTTCGGCTTCCCTCTTGTACTGAGAAGCTGAATTTCTTGCTTCCTTCAATGTCATGTTCATGTGTCGGGATTGCTCTTCCCCTACAGCTTTCTGCAGCTTTAGCTCTTCGGATAATAAGTCCACAATATGTTTTTCCATCTCTGCCTTAAGTTCTGGATCATCTTTCCCACAATCTGTCACCGTTTCTGAAATTAGGATCGATTCTTTCTAGACAACACACAGGGACATTGACTCGAAGTTCAATATACAAAGGATTAACTACGCCTAATAACAACAATTGTTGTCCTTATTCGAAACATTTTAAATTATCGATCATAAGTATGATAGGGAAACAATAGAACTCTTACCGGTCACAGAGAGATTAGCCAAGCCTGCAAGGAAGAAGTAAAATAAAATGAGTAAAAGTTTCGGAAATCAAGTGTTCATATTCACGAGGCTAAGTAAAACAGTTGCCCCACAATTACACAATATTCAAAACTAGCTAAAGAAAGTAGAGCAGCGGTTGTTTGTGTTTCTGTGAAAAATATCACATCTGACACCAATTTTCTATTTAAAAATTTTCAAATCCGAAACTCCTCGAAGACATCCAAAACACCCAAGCATAATGTGCAATGTGTGAATCGTTGGGTAAAGTACAAGGGAGTGCACAATATTACTAACTTTACAATTCGATCATTCATCGAACAAAGCCTAACTAATTAGTTGAACTCGTACAATTTTGAAGACTGGATCGGGATAAATACTTTCACACAACTCCCTTGAGCACCTCTTAAACACTTATAAAAACACATTAACTCCTAGCAACATATTGCCCGGGTATAATTCCACAAGAAATTAAGGCTACCGCATGCCATAGAAAATCCCATTAACTAATAATGCACTCGATGCAATTTCACTTTGATTGTTATTAGCAACACAACAACCAACAAAGTTATTCCCCCCCGGAAAAAGACAAAGCCGCGAATGAACTGTTCCGATATATATGTAGAATTTATAATGGATAACAGCCACAAAACTTATGTACAGCAACAAAGGCGATGATGGTTTAGATAACTTGGTATCGTGCTCGGGTAAATATAAACTATCACATAGAACAATGTGGCAATCTCAACGAATTTAACATAATATATATACACTTCAATGAACAGATAAAAAGTGAATCAAACCATTGTTTAATTGAAAAGTAGCAAGCAAAAGCTATACAATTATAGAAATTATTCACAGGCAAACAAGAAGTACATATACTAAACCATTTACAAATTAATGGAGAAAGCAACAGAAATAAGAACAAAAGAAAATCCCCAGAGAGTAGGAAGCAATGATGATACAAATTTTACATACTTCCCATTACCAATTAGATTTTTCACAACCTACACACAAATATGCATAGATTAAATTCCCAAGAAACAGCAGCAAGCCAGAAATTTAAGAAATTAATTATGAAAAAAATGGCCATAAACCCTAACCCTAAAGTAAAGTAAATAGGATAAATGAAGAGAGAGATGGCGTATTGCATTGCATACCAGGAGCAATCTTAATTAGGGATTGGGGAGGGGAGCAGCGGCAAACACAGAGAGGACAAGAAGCTTCTGGAAGCTTCTTCACCTTGAATCCTTTGTTGAATGCGAAGAACAGAGCCGGTCCACACACGCACAATGCTGAAGCCACTGCGAATATCACCACCAAGCAACACCGCCACCACGTCCTGTTCATCTCGATCGATCGATCGATCGATGGATCTCGGCTCACCACACACGCAGGATTATTAAGGATTTCTTTGTAAATGGCGAATCGGAGTGGTGAGTTGTGCGTGAAAAATTGATGAACTGGGCGGCTGTATGACTGTATCTATGCTGGATTCCATTGAGACTGATTAATCAATTCAATTGAATGGGGGTTTGGATTGCATTGGGGCCTATCCTTCTGCAAGAATCTCTGCTCTGCTCTGTTGTACGGTCACGGGGCGACTCTTCCAACTTCAAATCTTACTTTAATTTTCTCTAAACCTTTTTACACAAGCGAAAATGATGTGATTTTGTTTTATATTTGAAATAATAACATTTTAATACGAGTGGTATAGATAAAAAATAAAATAAAATACTCTTTCCAATTTCTTAAAATCAAGATCATTTGCCTTTTGTTACGTGTAATAGTAAAATTATTAATATAATAATTAATATTTAAATATACTGATCATTTGTCTTTTGTTACGCGTAATAGTAAAATTATTAATATAATAATTAATATTTAAATATAGTTTTTTTAGGAGAGGAGATAATAATATTTTGAGTTATTTGTACCTGATATTAAAAATATATTCATATTTATATAATTTTTTATATTAGTATTACAAAATATTAATAAAATTATTTTTGTCATTTTTTTAATTTGTATATAATAAGTAAAAATATTACACACTTCTAAAATAATATTATATCTCTATTGTGATAAAATATTAATGTTATGAGAAAACGAAAAAGAAAGCAAATAAAGAATACAGAGGTTTTATGTGGTTTGGTGACGGTGTGTCAACCTACGTCCACGGACAGCAATCAGAGAGATTTTATTATACTGATTCAGATATTTACAATATGTCATCCGACTAAGAACCATAGTTGTCTATTTATAAGCACCAAAAACACCCTAAATCCTAACCCTATTTGTTATTAATTAGGATAAGCCCAAAAAGAACCCTGCTAATTGAAACAGTCATTTCGCTTTGGTTTAGAGTCGGGTAGACCGCTAAATCCAAGTCACGTTTCAAAAATTAATTATTTTAAATTAATGTGTTGATTTTTGATCAAATCATTCACTTTGGGTGTGTTTGTTTGGGGATTGGATTTACACTGTTCATCCAATTTTTTTTCCCCTCTCCCTCCAAAAAACATCAAATCAAATACCTATTTTTTATTTTTTATATTATATTAAAAATCAATTTTACATTCAAAATATCACATCAACACATATTTATATCACATCATACAACTATTCAAATTCAAAATTTTTACTATTCAAATCTTAACTCAAAATCCAAACCCCAAACAAACACACCCACTAGTGTGAATTTAGTTTGTAGACTATTAAGTTCAATCCAGAGTAAAAAATAGCTACTGCGAGTTCCTATGTAAAATAATAATAATAATACTTTGTTCTTATGCAAAAATTGTATTTACGTAATTAACATTAAAAATATTTTTATATTTATATAATTTTTTATACTAATGTCAGTATTTAAAATATTAATAAAAATATTTTTACCATTTTTTTAAATTTATACTATATTTTAATATAATAATTAATATTTAAATATCAGCCGACAAAAAATTAAATTTAACCTTTGTGGGCGGGGAGGACGGAGAGAGTAATAAGTAACACACTTCCAATCCAACAATTTGTCGTTTAAAAAGAGATTGCGTCTCATTTTTCACATTTCACTACGACGTGTCTATCTCCCAATGACAATGTTATTTATTTTTTAAAAAAATCAAGTCGAATACACTTTTTTTTCACCCGCAAAAAAATCAAATTAAATATTAGATTTCTACTTTTCAAAAATATCCAAAAATTCTTGTCTAAATGATTTTTTTTGTATTTTTAAGACTATGCATAACTTCATTCTCTCAAAGCCTAACTAAAATCCTAAAATCTTATCCGTAAAAGATGGTGCGGTGGTGTAGAGGTTAGACTTGTGATCATGAGTAGAGCTGTTAAACGAACCGAGCAATTCATGAACTCGGCTCGGTTAAAGCTCGTTCGCAAACGTTCGAGTCGAGCCGAACAACATAAACATGCTCGTTTGGTTAACGAACGAGCCCGAGCTTTGTTCGCGAATGTTCGTTTAAATAATATATTTATTATAAATATTATATATACATATAAAATTATAATTTATAAATAAATAAATTTAAATTTAAAATATACAAATAAAATAATTTTAAATTTTCTTTATAATTTATATATAAATTTTTTTTTAAAAAAAAGACAAACGAGCTCGAACGAACTCGAACGAGCTTAATCGAGCCGAACATGAACACGAGCTCAAAAAAAAAAAATCTTAACAAGCCGAGCTCGAACACTACAAACGAATTCAAAAGCTTAACGAACGAACACGAACCTTGTTTGCGAACGTTAATGAACACTTAAAATTTGGCTCGGCTCGGATCGTTAATAGCTCTAATCATGTGGTCATAACTTACCTATCAAGCCTGGTTTGCAGAGTATTAGGTTCAACCGGCTTATCCGGATATCACATTCAATGCACTGCTTACACCAAAAAACACACACACCCGACTAAAATTATATTTCCTTGTACGAACAATGGCAATGGCAGCGGCAACTCAACTCAACCTACTCCGTCCACTTCCAATGTATACATCTGTCAGCACCGGACATTGGCCCAGCCGCAGCTGACTAACCTTTTCTTCACATCGCATCTTCATTCGAACTCATTCTTTCCCCGATTCACGTCTCCACAAGGTCAATTCACAAGGTAGTAAGCTCTCGTCGCGCGAAATCACGGCTAAAGCCAATAACTTCCCCAGCCAACCGTGATAGAGAAGCCCTCTCGCCCCGAGGCCGGCGAATAGCCAATATTTGCACGTACGCCTCTCACCGATGATATACTCGTCGACGCAGCCGAGAAGCGGAAGCGATCCGTCCACCGTGAGGGGCGGCATTGCCCTCAATCCAGCTACTGCCCCTGTTACGGTCCAGTTTTCGATCGCCGGATAAACTGACGCCGCCTTTCGGAGGAGTCTTTCCGTCGCCTCGGAATTTTCATCCGTGCTCACCTCTCTCGAGTGATTCCTCGATTTCCAATCCCACGTCGAGCCCATGTCGATACGGCGAGCGTCGCGCACGGCAAGCCAGGCGTCTGACAGAATCGAGGGGCCGTGTTCTGAATATGCTTCTCTGGTATACAGTCAGTCGGCGTTTTATGAAAATAGACGACGAGAAAAATAGGTTTAAAAAATGTTTCAAATATTAACATGGAATTGCAACAAAGAGGCATTCGTTAAGCATACCTTGTGTCGTCGACGAGCTGCATGTGAGATATTATACCTCTACACATTCTAAGAGGCAGCTTGCCGGACATCTCCGGGAGGAACATCGCCCTTGCCCCAAGACAGATAATAACTGCATCGTAGTTGCCTACAAATGTTTCGATAGCAAAACAGGTTCATAAACTAACACTAAGAATAAACATATAACACAGTAGTCGAAAACTATCAATTCTTAATCACCCGCAAGTTAAGTTTATTTCCTTTACGACAACTTAAAGACGACCTTATCAGGAAGATTATATGCAAAATCAACGAGAAAAAAACCAACTTCATGCGAAAAATGGATGCAAAATTACCGGTTATATCTACCAGACTTGTGATCGATCTCCGGTAGAAATTCAATTCTCTGTTTTTACAACCTGATGGGGGAATGGCATTCGTTAGATTTTGGCATGCTAAGTATAGACCCTACAAGACGAATGAAGAGACGGCGTCAAGAACCGTAAGAGATGTGCGTCGATTCAGACACTTATGCTTTTCGTCATTACCTCAAGATAGCTCTGGGCATTAATGTTTAAGGCGTCGGGCATATGAAAGGCCAAGTCTAAAGGTAGAGACAAATCCGGGACGAGGTCTCGAGCAGCATCCTCACGGATAGTCTCTATTCTGCAATTGGCAATATAGTTTTGAGCATTCTACTCATGGCAAAAAGAATCGGAATCAGTAGAAATCAAGTCAGCGTCACTTATTTTAACCATGTAGCGTGAAAAGCCTTACTTCTGTCATAATGTTCATGCTCTTCGGATTGACGACTGGCCTCAAGATTCCTCTGGAATAACAGAATTATTTTCAGTTCTTGTTAACAAAAACCTTACCGTATGTCGGAAGTATGAACTAAACAGTAATTACAAGCATCCATTTGGTTCAGAACTTCAGATTGCAGAACACATAGTGAGATTACACCCAAAAGATTATGATTTTTTTCGATTTTTTGTTCTAGAAGCTCTGAAAACATAATTATTCCGGATTTCTCCCAAAACACACTCGAAGAGTATGACCTGCAAAATTAACTTGTTGTGTCTCCTTGGCAGTAGTAATTCACTTATCAGCTAGTCAAAACTGTCAATTTTTACCCAAAAACTCATAAAACTATAGAACTGTTGGTCTCTTACCAAAAATGTACTCGAAGGGTAAGAACTAAACAGTAATTACATCCATTTGGTTCAGATTGCAGAACACATAATGAGTTTACGCCCAAAAGATTATGATTTTTGTCGATTTTTTGTTCTAGCAGCTATGAAAACATAATTATTCCAGATTTCTCTCAAAAATGCACTCGAAGAGTATGACCTATAAAGTTAACTTGTCGCGCTCAAAACTCTCAAATTTTACCCGAAAGCTCATAAAACTATAAAATCATTGGTCACTTAGGCAGTAGAAACACAAAAGGAAAATGAAACAAGTAACAGCATCGAACCTTCTCCTTACTACAGGGGATTCAGCAATTTCCGAAGAACTGCGCTTTCCCAATTTTTGTAGCTTCAGAAGTGCATCTTCAGCAATATGCAAGAGATTTAAACTCTCGTTCCAGCACTCTTCACCCCGCCAAAGAAGCTTGACTGTAAAAGCAAACTGAACTAACTCAGCCAAAACACTTTCAAGCATATAATACTTCATAAACGCGGTAACTGACACAAAAGAGCTATGAAACCGAAGAACAACAGCACGAACCTTTTGGAGAATAAGGATGCAGAAGACCACCAGCAACTCCAGACGCACCTCCACCAATGCCGACTTCATCATAAATATCAACACAAAGATGGGATTCCATAGAACCATGCTGCGAATTTACGGTTCCAGCAATTGATACAACAACAAAGTAACGAAAAAGAGAATGAACAAACAAATGGATTGCATTGTGGTATCCAATCAAATGAAACAAATAGGAAAGAAAGAGTGCTACTGCAATATAGAATTAGGCTTTTTCTTATCAGTATTTTGTCATCTATTGCAATTCGAAACCCTTAGTTTAACAGAGATACAATTTTGCAATCAAGTTCGCACAAATTAACAGCTTCAGGCCATCAAGATCAATCGAAAATTTCAGGCTACAAATTAACTGCACCTCAACTTTTATATTTTCCAGAACAAAACAATCACTGAGTAATATTTCTAAAGAGTCCATTCGATCAATCACTAATACAATTAAAGAGAGAATTGTACTCGAAGCAAATTCCAAGCTACGGACAATCCAGCAAATCCAGCTCCGAGAACTGCGTATCTACAAATAAAATTAAAAATCAAGACCAACAATAGCTCAGGCAGTATTGTAAACATATAAATAAAGCAAGAACATCCCACCGGAGGCTGAGAGGCGGTCGGGTTACAGAGAAGCAACGAAGAGTGGAGGGAGGATAGCGTGGTGGTAAAGGCGCAGTAGTTAATTTCCGCCATTTCCATGTGGTAAAGGCAGGCGCTGCAACTGCAATTGAAACCATGATTACAAACATCGGCGGGCCTCACTCCTCCCTCAATCCACCCCAGCTAGCTTATCATCATCGACCGCCCTTCTTCAACCCCTCGCCATTGCCTTTCAGTTAAAAAGGGTTTGTTTGAATACGATATCTTATAAAACCTTTTCTTTTTTTTTAGAAATATTATGGGATAAAAAAAAAAAAAAATTAGCAGACTACCCAGAGTCACATTTATTTTGATGATATTGTACTTGCTATTGATAATATCTTTATTTTGTATAATTTTATACAAATATCTTTTAATATTACAAGATAGATATTAATAAAAATATTTATTAATTTTCTTTTTTAATTTGTCATTGATAATATCTTTATTTTGTATAATTTTATACAAATATCTTTTAGTATTACAAAATACTAATAAAAATATTTTTAAATTGAAAAAATAAAACCAGACTTTGAAGCTGAAAGAAGTATATATTAAATATTTTGTGACATTTAAAGACAAAAGAAATCAATTCGTACCCAAAATCATTTTCAAGCTTTATTATAATTAGTATTATTATTATTGTTGTTCTTAAATTATATTGCAACGCTTTTAGACTATTTTTTTTTCAAAAAGAATTATATAAAATATTTTTTCATCGTAAAATATAATATAAATAATAAATTTTTATTATTTTTAAATTTTAAAAAAAATCCAAAAAATTTTAGGGTTTAGAGCTTATAGTAGTATTAAAATTAAGATTTCAAATATAATTAAAATATCAAGGTATGATTCTTTAGCCACATTTCTCTAAATTTTATTATTTATACTATGTAAAAATATCTTATCAAACATTATTACTAAACCCTAAACACACCCGCTGAAAGTTGGTTTTATATTTTACTATTTCAATACTATTTTTTCTCCAAAAATATCACATCAAACACTTCTTTATTATTTATTATATTACACTAAAATTAAATTTTACTTTCAAAACATCACATCGATATATATTTATATGAACAACTATTTCAATTCAAAATTTTACTATTCAAAAAACTTCTACAAATGAAAATTCTCTATATTACACCAACTCATTTCTGCAGAAATTGAAAAACCTAATGCACAATATCAACAAATAATAATAATAAAAATAAAATAAAATTGCAAGAAGCATATAATAATTTAGTTTGTATATACAACAAACAAACAGCCTTTGTTCTTTAAGCAAGCTTTCTTCTTCCCCTTATTAGCTAAATCTCATCTCAGCCCTGATGAAAGAAGCTTCACTACTTCCGCCATTGATGGCCTACTTCTTCTGCACAGCACCGCCACCTCCACCGCCACCTCCACCCCTTCTCCGCCACCGCCGCCGCCGCTCTTCTCAGCCACATCTCTCATTATCTCCTCCTCCGTCACATCCGCTCTTCCATTCGTCAACACCTCGAAAATAAGTTCTCCGAAATCGTAAACATCCTTGCGAATTCCGTCCCTCGTTGTGGTCGATGCTCCGCATGCACCTGTCGAACTAGCATAAGTTTTTTTGCAATGAAAGTTATACGCATAAATAACATCGCATCGACAATGAAGTATATATATTACTCGTCTTCCTTCGTTTGCTCGACGATGACGACTTGACGATCGAATCGAGCCCACATTCGGCGAGACGTAAATCCATGTTCCCGTCAAAAAGCACGTTGCTCGACTTCACGTCGCCGTGCGGAATCGCCGGATTGCAATCGTGATGGAGGAAAGATAGCGCCTTTGCGACTCCGGTTATTACGCTACACTTAGCCTCCCAATCTTTCATATCGCCGATCCTTTCGTCTAAGCTTCCATTCGACGTATAATCGTAAAGCAAATACGCGACACGTTTGTTGTAGCAAATCCCGAGCAACCGTAACAAGTTCTTGTGCCTCACATTCGCTATTCTCGCCAAGCTCGCCAATGCTGCTTTCATCTCTTTCGTTTCCCACTCGATTTTCTTCGCCGTGACCGTAATTCCCGTCGACGAAACAATCTTGCACATTCCCATAGCTTCTCCGCGATCGACGCTTCTCAAAACGTCATCGACGGTGAGCCGAGGAAGGCCGTCGAACGCGACCAATTTCCATCGTCCTTTTCCGATCCTCTCGACGTAAAGTATTGCGAAAACAGCGGCTAAAAGGACGAGAACTATCGCGGCGCATAGGATGAGAATCCACGCGACTTTCTGTGCTTTCCGGCTACCTAATTTGAATCCGCTCGATATTACGTTTTCGCGATGGCACGCTCTCAACGGCGCACCGCAGAGCTTCGGATTGCCTGTGAATGCGCTTCGATCCATATTTTCAAAATTCGGGTTTAACGGGATCAAACCCGAGAGATCGTTGTCGGCGACGTTGAAAAGTTTTAAGCTAGTCGAGGCGCCAAACTTCGTCGGGATAGCGCCGTCGAAACGGTTTTGTGACAAGTCTAAGACGCTTAGATTCGGAAGCGCGGCAAGCCCCTCCGGTATCGAACCTTTGAGGCTATTGTTCGATAAATCGACTCTAACGAGGCTCGTACAGCCCGAAATGCTCTCCGGGATTTTCCCGAGCAAGAAGTTCGAACTCAATTCGACGACGGAAACCGATCGACAGCGACGAAACTCGGGAATGTTCCCCGACAAACTGCACGAAACCGCAGAGACGTTTCTAAGATTCGGCATCGACCATAATTCGATAGGGATTACGCCGGCAATCGGATTATATGACACGTTGAAATACTCCAAGGCCGAAGCTTTAACAATGTTGTTCGGAAATCCTCCGGCAAACTGATTTCTCGACAAGTCGAGGTACGAAAGGCGGGAGAGGTTGCGGAAGGGGAGCGATATGTCGCCGGAAAACGAGTTATCTTCGAGGCGGAGACGAATGAGGGACGAGCAATCGGAGAGCGACGGATGCAGGCCGCCAGTGAAGTTATTTGAAAACAAGATCAGCCGTAATAGCTCTCCGCCGGAGCATATTCCGGCGGGGATTGCGCCGACGAAGTAATTCGTTGAAACGTCGACGTGCTGGAGCTTGGAATGGAGTCCTAAGTCCTGGGGCAGGGATCCTGTCAGGGAGTTGCTCCATATAAGGAGCGTGTCGAGCTCCGGGAGCTTAGCGATCGCCGGAGGGACGGCGCCGGTGAGGTCGTTGTACATGAGGCTTAGCAGGCGGAGATTTTTCAGATCGGAGAAGGTGTCCGGAATCGTGCCGGAAAGCAGGTTGTCGGAAAGATCGAGGCTTTTGATCGCTGCGAGTTTGCTGAGCTGCCGTGGAATTGATCCATGGAGGTAATTTTTGAACAGGAAAAGGGATTCGAGTTTCGTGAGGTTGCAGAGGTGGTCGGGAATGGCGCCGGAGATGTTGGCGTCGGCAATGTCGAGGTACTGAAGCTCAGACATGTCTCCAAATTGTGGAGGGATTTCTCCGTCGTAAGAATTGTAGCCGATCTCCATGTGCGACAGTGTCGTGAGGTTGCCGAGCTCGGGAGGGAGGTTTCCGGCGAGGAAATTTCCGGCGAGGTGGAGGAATTCCAGTGACCGGAAAGATCCGTAGGCCGGCGGGATAGGGCCGCTGAAGTAACTCCCGGCGAAATTGAGAATTTTTAGGGTTTCAATTTGGGAGACGTCGGCGGGCAAAGGGCCGGAGAAGCTGTTGCTGAAAGCATCAAGAACGACGAGGTTTTTCAGTTTGGGGATTCCCGGCGGGAATCGGCCGGAAAAATTGTTCCGGCTGATGTCGAGGGATTTGAGGGCGGTGAGGGAGAAGATTCCGGGAGGGAGGTGGCCGGAGAAAGCGTTGTGGCTGAGATTGAGGGAGAGGAGGTCGGAGAAGACGGGGAACTGATCGCCGGCGAGAGAGCCCCGGAGATTCTTGCCGGAGAGATCTATGGCGATTACTGCGGAGGAGTTGGAGTTGCACTGGATTCCGGTCCAGGAACAGGCGGAGATTCTGATTCCGGCGGAATCTGGGTGGGGAGGTAAGAGCCAGTTTTGCAGAGAATTGGAGTCGTCGATAAGCTCCGATTTGAAGCGGAGGAGGGCGTCGGAAAAGGGGTCGGCTCCGGCGAGGAGGGAAGACGCCATTAATGGGAGGAAGAAGAAGAAGAAGAGGGTGAAGTGGTATGTGGGAAGGAGAATCTCCATTGGAACTTGCAGAGGAAGAAAGTGGACAGGGAAAACAGGAGGAAGAAGAAGAAGAAGAAGGGGTGGGGGAGAGAGAGAGAGTATTAGTGAGTGAAAAAGGGGATTGCTTTGGGGAGCATCAATGGAGGGGCCATTGGTATTGGCAATTGGGACTGTAGAAGAAGAAAGATTGTTTGAATTATTGAATGGATGCTAATTATAAATGATCTTTTTTAAATTTAATTTAATTTGGGAATTAGGGATTGAATTGAATCGAATCGAATCAATTATCACTTGCTTTTTCTTACCTTTAAACAAAGAAGTGGAGAGAGAATAATAATAATAATAATAATAATAATAATAATAATAAGATCACTCGTTAAGCAACTCTAACATGTGTAATTCCACAATTAAGGGCGTGTTTGTTTTGTGTTTTCAATATCATCTACTATATTTTATAAAAAAATGTGATTGTTTGGTATTGATTTGAATTTAAAAATATTATTTAAATTTTAATTTAAATCGTATTTTCATATTATATTATGTGAGGCAAAATAATATTACTATATTTCAATTAAAAATCACACTAAGTAATTAATAAATTGCGGAAGGATCACTGTACTAATTAGAACAAGTCTGGACTTTCGAAGGGCTTGAAAAGAAATAAAAGTATTCCAAATTTCCAAATTTTAGGCAATTTTTTAAGACATTAAAAATTTTAACCTATGATGTGACACATCGATTACCAGGCCGAAAAGGATTATAGATTGGCTCAACAAATCAATACGAGTCCTTTCAGCGCGCTCACGGGAGTTGGCCTATCACCGGCCCAACTCCGGAGTATTACGTAGTTAAATATATATTTTATAGTTAACGTGGGTAAGAATGACGCGCTCTATACATCTTGATGTCATTTATATGGGGTTGAGAACACCTAATTAATTAATTAGTGTTCGTGGTGTTTCATTTCAAAGTTCATCAACGGAAGAAGAAGATGATCCACAACAGCTTTCAGTCATGCATTCAATTGTTACAGGTGAAGCAGTAATGGAGGCCACAATACGTAGCAATGATCTTTTCCAACGACATTTCGACATACCACGACCAATTCATGGTGGTTCCGTTTTAGGTCATCGGTTTGTCAATCGTGATCATGAGGAAGCAAATTTAAGATTATTTAACGATTATTTTTCATCTAACTCATTGTATGATGAGTCCATATTTCGTAGACGTTTTTTAATGTCTCGAAAGTTGTTAATTCGGATTCTTGATGCAGTGAAGAATCATGAACCATATTTCAAACAACATCGAGATTGTTCGGGGATAGTTGGATTATTTACTTTTAAAAAAGCAACAATAGTATTTCAGGTGCTAGCTTATGGTACACCCGCAGGTTCCACTGACGAGTACGTCAAAATCAGCGAATCAACCACTATTGAATATATTAAAAAATTGATATTCAAATATTGCTCCATATCGGTGAAAGTTGTGATTTTCCAGGTATGCTAGGTAGTTTGGATTGCATGCATTAAGAATGAAAAAATTGTCGAATTGCTTGGGCAGACCAATATGCAGTCGTAGTGGAAAGCGATCATAAATCCTTGAAGTTGTGGCATATTACGATCTTTGAATTTGACATATATATTTTGGTTTGCCTAACACCAATAATGATATTAATGTTTTAAATTCTTCAACATTGTTTAGAGATCTTACTTTTAAGTGTTGAATCTCTCGCACATTATTATATCCAAGGAAAGTAATATGAAATGAGCTATTATTTAGCTAATGGAATCTATCATAAATGGGTCTCTCTCGTGCAAACTATTAGCAACCCGCATGGTCCGAAAAAAAAAATAAAAAAAATTATTTGCCCAAAAACAAGAATCATGCAAGAAGTACATGGAGCCTGCATTTGGAATTTTACAAACACGTTCAGCAATCATCAAAGGATCATATCGTTTTTTGCAGAAAAATATTTTGCATGATATAATTTTGCGTGCATTATCATACATAATATGATAATAGAGAAAGAACGTGATCTTAATGCTCCGATATCATAATATCGAGAAGCACCAATCACAACAGTGGAAAGAACTATAGATCAAGAACGTTATCATCAATTTATTGAACAATATGTTCAAATTAGAAGTAGAGAAAATCATTTTGCACTACGCGATGCTTTAATTGAATATATATGGGAAGAGTATAGTTACTCTATCCATTAGTTATGTGTTTAATCCAATAATATTACCTATTTTTATTTATATTATTTTTTAAATTTAGAAATATATTTATTTTTACATTCAAACAATAAAAATAATAAATATTGTTTATTGGTATAATATTTAAATATTAATAAAAATTATTATTATAAACTAAACATATAAAAATAACAAATTATTGAGTGTTATTTGCAAATCTAAAAAATTATACTATAAAATAGAATATATAGAAAATATTTTTTTAACCCATGGAGAGCAGACTCTAAAAAAAATAGAGAGTATGGTGGAATATGAGTTATTGTTGTATATTTTGCAAAAATAAAGTTATGGTTGGAGATTGTCTTATTTGAATTGAAAAATTTTCTAATCAATACATGTAAAACACGTTACAGTTTTTCATATACATTTTTTCAAAAAAAATTAATATACTACACATATTTATTATTTTTATATTTTCTACACATTTTCTTATATTTTACATGATTTTTTTTTTCCGACCATTTTACAAAACAAATATAGATAGCACATATTTTTATTTTTCTACAATACACATTAAGTGAAATAAAAATATATGCTATCGGTTTATAACGTGTATTAATATAGAAATATACTATTAAATGAAATAAATTGTTGTATGTATTGTGTAGATTTATACTCCCTCGTTTCAACTCAAAATACCACCATTTTTGTTTGTCTCACTCAAAAGTATATATTTTCTATTTTAATAAAAGTGATCATACAAATACTTTTAATTTTTACTTAAATTACAAATATATTATTACATGTATAATTACTTTATACATAAAATTAAAAAGACAAATATGTCAAAACTTTGTAATCAGTTCTACTAACTAATAAAATATTATTATTTCTTAATTTGCTATAAAACTCCAAAGGAATACACACGAAAGAAGTATTATATAATGTTTGATGTATATACTGTATTTTTATTATATTAATATAAATAATATATTGTATTTAGTAATATCATGTGTTATCTTTAACGGGGAAGATTACGGTGCTGAATTTGAATATAAAGAAACAGTATATGCTTTTATTACATACAATATGTGTTGTTTGTAATAAAAGCATGCGCAGCTTGTTCATAATTACAATGTGTGTTGTATGAGAGTATGTCATTTGCTAAAATAAAGTATTGTATATGATGTATGAGGCTATATCATGTGTTGTTAGGTCATGTGATATATTTATATTATATTAACGTATATTGTGTGTTGTCTATACCGTGTGTTGTCGGACAACACATGGAGTGCTATTCAGCACAGTGCTGAATTTTAGACATCGCCGCCGCCATCTTTAATACATCGCAAACTGTAACCGCCGCCATTATTTTGATTCTACTACCTCTTATGAAAATTATATATTTTTTCCGTCTCAACTTAAAATATCATTTATATTTTTTTTGTCTGTCTCACTCAAAAGTACTATTTTTCTATTTTAGAAAAAATAATCATACACTAATGTCAAATACTTTTACTTTTTATTTAAACTACAAATATATTATTACACGTACAATTACTTTAAATATAAAATCAAATGATAAAAATGTCAAAAATCTCGTCACGCTTCCATTAATCAGTAAAATATTATTATTTTTTAATTTATTATAAAATCCAAAGGGCTCGTTTGGATTGGAAGTGGGGGAGTATAAGTCATCCAAACTTATTTTTATTTATTATTTTTTTTGTATCCAAATTTATTTTTATTTCTCTTTTTAGTAGAAAAATAGTTTTTTTTTATACTTTTTATTTACTATAAATTTTTTTATTTATTTTTTCTTAAAATTCGTACCAATCAAATAAGTATAATTTTATATGACGGAGGGAGTAATATTATACATAAGAGTAATATTTACAATATAAGATATATTATAAATATGATATTTTTATTTTTTTATATATATAAAAACCTAAAATATGCAAAAACAAGTTTTAAAATATAAACTAATTCAGTATAAGCTTTTGAAAAATTAATTGTTTATTATAGTCATAGGTGACAAATAAGCTATTTTATTAGTCCATTTGTAAAATTGTACCATCCGACATGATACGAATTTTAAGAAAAAAATTTAAAAAATAAATAAATCTTTTTTTATGATTTAAAAAAATAAAAAATATAGTATTTTTTATTACGAAAAACAAGAATAAATTTGAATAATAAAATTAAAAAAAAAAAAAAAGACTAAAATTAGATGATAGATAGAGTACATATTTATGCATTACTATCAATTCTTAAACCGAGAAGATGATTTAAATAAAATAGAAAGAAATATTTTTATTTTATTTTATTTTATTTTATTTTTAAAAAAAACCATGTAAAAAGAGAATGCTAATAATGACACATGCATACATAGCTTGTGAGGATGGAGACAACTGAATTCAATACAATAAAATAAAATAAAATAAATTCATCAATGAAGATAAATGTGAAATATCATCCATCTTTAGCTTCATTATACATAAAAAAAAAAAAAAAAAAAAAAAAAAAACAGTACTTAGGATATTAATTAGGATTAATTATTATATTAGGATCAACATTAAATATAAAATATATGTAAATATAACACAGATGGATTATATAAACACATAGTAACACTTCACATAATATATATATTACAATTAATCTCGTCAAAAAATACTTCCTCCGTCCCAAAAGAGACGTGTTATTGGGTGTGAGTATAAAGTAGAATATAAAAGACTAAAGTATACTTATTTTTTTTAAGGATTTTAAAAAGTATATTAGAGTAATAATTAGGGGCAATTTGGAAAAATATGAATAATTTTGTTATAAAGTGGAGACCACGATTACTAAATAAGGAAATAATACAATTGTTTTGAAACGGACAAAAATTAAAAAACAAGACAACTATTTTGAGATTGAGAGAATATATATAAATCAAATGTATAGTACAAACTGATCAGGGTGTGTTTGTTTGGGGTTTGAATTTTGAGTTGGGATTTGAATAGTAAAAATTTTGAATTTGAATAGTTGTATGATGTGACATAAATAGGTGTTGATGTGATGTTTTGAATGTAAAATTGATTTTTAGTATAATATAAAAAATAAAAAATAAGTGTTTGATTTGATATTTTTTGGAAAAAAAAAATTGAATGAATAGTGTAAATCCAATCCAATCCCCCAAACAAACACACCCTGAATAATATTTTACATACAATATATACTAATGAGCACATTACTTATAAGCACATTGAACATAAAACAAGGAATTAAGCAGTTTATTCATTTAGCGTTTTTAGATGAATTGATATAAAAAATAATATTTTATGCTGAATGGTTAATTTTTTATGAGTGAGTGATACTCTCTCCGTCCAGTTATAAATTATACATATTTTTATTTTAGGACGTCCAATTACAAAATAAACATTTCATTAAATACCTCTTTTTTTTTTCTACAAATACTCATACTTTACATCACATCATTACTTTTACACCAAAAAGCAAGGACAAAAATGTCATTACATTACTTTTAATTACTCACTATAATTAAAATACTACTCCCTCCGTCTCATAACTAGGTATCCGTTTGCTTTTTAAACGAAGTTTTAGAAATATTAGTATTATATTGGAATTTAGTAGGAATAAAGTAAAAATTACTAAAATAATCTTATTAGTATTGTGTGATATAAAGATAATGACATTTGTGTAATATATTGTAAGTTGTAAGGATATCTGTAATGTTAGATAGACAATACAATTACTTTAAAAAAATTAAAAAAAAAATAAAAAATTAATATTTTGTTATGGAACAAATTAAAATAAAAAAATAAATAATTTATTATGAAACGAAAAGAGTATTATTTTCTAAATATTACGCCAAAAATAATTGTTTATCTTATGTATGGACAAATAAAATATATATTATATTAATGTGTATATATATTTGTATTTTTAAAATAATATTTATGAAAAATTATTTTATTGAAAATGGTTGACCGAAAAGACTTGCTAGTAAATTAATAATAACTAACCTAAAACACAATAAATATATTACAATTCACATCAATCTTGTCACTGATTTGGTATTGAAAGCTTTAAATCCCTTAAATTGTTCATTTATGGTTTTATTTTCATATTTATTTTATGAAATATATTCCTCCCTCCATTCCATATAATTTTTTCCATATTTTTTATTTTCGTCAGTCTCACATAATTTGTCATTTTTATTTTTAAAAATATAATTATGCATTTTAATCACATTTTAAATTTTATAAGTTTCTTAATTTTAATTAAATTATTTACTTATATTAATCTTAATTTATAATTATTTTTACTAAATAATAATTATTTTACTAATACACTTTTTAATTAAATTAATACACTCATATTACAGGGATGAAGTATTTTAAATATATATATATATTAAAGTAAAATTTTTATTTTGTGTTTGTCCTTTTCAAGCCTTGAAGGGTACAAAAGTTCAGTCCCCCATTTATGACCACTCTTCAACTGCCCCTTTTTTTTCTTTTTATTTTTACCTTTAGCCCAACTTCAGCCACACTTTAATTTTCTTGGATCGACCAATCAATTTTTTAAGTTTAAATTTTAGAGTTTTGAAAACATTAAAACTTGAATATTTAATGAAAATATTTTGTAATATATATATTTTTTCGATGTGATATTTTTCTAAAAAAATTATATGTGTAAATGAAATTTCATATTTAACCCCAATGCGTAACCGCTACGGTCGAACTCCCGACGGCAGGTTCAAAATTTCGATCTTTTTCAGGTCGTGTATGTTTCTTTAGCCAAATTTTCCAAAATTTTACTATTTGGACTCTGCGTTTCTCGAAAAATATATATATATATATATTTTTCGCAAAATATTCTATCAAACATTATTTTCATACCAAATCCAAATTAATTTTTTTTTCCAAACTCATAAAAAAACACACCCGTAATGTCCTCGCATCATTAAAAATAAATAAATAAATAAATAAAAATATTACAATCGAATAAGAGTCCATGTCTCAATGTAAATTTAAAATTAGGAAAATGAAAGAAGCTAAGATGCATTGGGGATGGGGAGCATATATTTATTTGTTACACAACAAGCATATAACAACAAATTTGGTTCAAAAAACCTGTGCATGAATTTAATGTGGCCATTAAATATGGCTCAGAATTCATATTTGTATTTAATGTGGCATCAAAAATCATGTTGTTATTATTATTATTATTATTATTATTATATATGTATGTTAAATATGTAAAATTAGTTAAACAAGAATGTTGGATTAAAAAAAAAAATAAATGTAACTATTTTAGCTAAGTGAGGGCCTCCAATATGCAAAAACTCGAAATTTATTAATTGGGTGATAAAACCGGTTAATAATAAGATATATAAATTGTCATGAGGGGTTCGCCATAAGTTTGAAAAACATAAACCCTCCGTTAATTTGCATATCTGAATCCAACAACATTAACAAAATAAAATTATATTTAATTATTTTATTTTTATCTCAATTATTTCAACAAATTAGATCTGAACTTATGGTTAAACTATTGGTAAGTTCCAACAAAGAATCGTTGTCATATATGGATAAGGCATAATTATACAATAAAATGAAATATAGTGCAACTTAGATCTCAATAAAAATCAACAAAATTGAAAATAATAATAATAATGTATTGGCAGCAGTTTATTTTTAAATATTTATTTATATTTTTAGAGTAGCAGTTGGAATTGGAGGGAGTGTAAATGACAAATTTGTCTTTCTAATATCTGACAATAATTTTTGGACGTCTTTAAAATCACAAATAATAAAACCTTTTCCTTTGCACAAATTTCCATGCCACACTCATCCCCATTTTCACTTTTTTTTTTTTTTTTTTTTTTCTTTGGATAAACATGTTAATTTAATTATTATTATTTTAATTTTACCTTTATAATATGTAATAGTGTATATCAATTATTGGTTACACTAAATAATTCAATTTTAAAGTTTCATGTTCAAAGGTTAAAGCAAATATTACTGTTCCAAATTGAGAGATTAGACAAGAAAGATATATTTGGTAATCCCAATAAAATGATTAATTGAAGAGGAGATGTTGAAAGTGAATCCACATTCCAAATAAAATATTTTAAGGACACATCTTTTTATATTTTAAAGATCACAAAAAAGGGATTGGGCCCATTTGGGATATTAGTTTAAATTTCATTTCTTTTTTCAAATCCAATATTAATAGTTTACACATGCATTGGTGTTGATAAATATTTTTTCTATGAAACAATTGTTGTGTTTGATTAATAATACAAGATTTAAAATCATAGAGTCTACTAAATTAATGATAATATATTATAATATTATTTCATTATTTTATTATTCTTTAAGATAATAAAATTTACTAAATTAATATTTACATGCAACATAATATGGTTGGATTAATATTTTCATATAGTAATTGAATTATAAATTCCTTTTTATTTTTTGAGTGAAAAGCCATCTGAAATAAATCACAAATTAGCTCCACAATTTTCTAAATTGTCAATATTCTTCATACTGTTCTAAAAACTACTTTGAATAGAATAAAGTGACTTTTAGGGTGTGTTTTTGTGGGGGATTTTCCCCCAAATACACACTATCTCATTTTATTTTATTTTTCAAAAATATC
This sequence comes from Andrographis paniculata, assembly GCF_009805555.1. Taxonomy (NCBI): domain Eukaryota; kingdom Viridiplantae; phylum Streptophyta; class Magnoliopsida; order Lamiales; family Acanthaceae; genus Andrographis; species Andrographis paniculata. The sequence goes on from NW_026137605.1 coordinate 2,112,535, forward strand.
AAATTAATCATCTATTTTTTATTTTTAAAATTATAGTAAAAAATCAATTTTACATTCAAAATATCACATTAACACCTATTTATATTACATCATACAATTATTCAAATTCAAAATTTTTATTATTCAAATTTTAATTCAAAATCTAAACCCCCAAACAAACACAGCCTAAAAGTAATTTATTAAAATTTTATTTTATATTTAAAATATTATACTCCCTAAGTCTCATTGAAAGGATGCCATTTTTTATTTTCCTATGTCCCAGTTACCATTTTTTAATTGTACCTACCTAACACAATAAATACCCTTCCAACTTATCATATATTACACAAATATCATTACTTTTATATTACACAATACTAGTATTATTTTCGTCTTTTTCACTATAACTCATTATAATACTAATATTCAAAAATCTACCTGCAAAAAATAAACGACAATATTGCACCGGGACAACAGAGGAGTAACTAACTTCTACTGTACAAAACCAAACGACATTCTTTTATTTAATAATGATTTTATCTGTCACAATTTTCGATAATAATAAAAACAGTAAAAGCACTTTCAACTTGCTCCAACAAGGCCTTACCTACTAAAGTAGTAAATGTTATCTGATGTGAAGCAAACCAGAGTGATTGCTGCCACTAATCTTTTCTATAATAATAATAATAATAATTAATAATAATAATAATATGATTATATGACTATTATAGTAAAGCAATGAAAATGCCAAATATTATGCACAAATGAAAAGCAAGAACCAATTATTTTGAAGGATTTGGTGGATTTAATTACACTATTTTTTTTTTTTCAAAAAAAATATCAAATCAGACTAAACTAAAATTATACTTAAAAATCAATTTTACATTCAAAACATCAAATGAATCAATGGAATTATATCACATCATACTAAACTATTCTAATTCAAATTTTTTACTATTCAAATCTCAATTCAAAATCCAAACTCCCAAACAAACACGTCTATTTCCATCTCATTTTCACATTAAGCAATTTCAAGTGAAATCATTTTCCTCAGCTAAAGATTATCATATTCATCAGTTATTAAATTTAAAAGCATCACACATTCAATACTTATTTTTCATTGAGAAAAAGTTGAAGGCATCGTAAAAGTTCGAACTCAAAAGCTTACCACTTATTCAGGTGAGGTACAATCCGGCAGTTGTGTCGAACCATCTGTTTCTGTTTCGCGCCGGCACAAGTTGCAGAGAACAGAATAGTGTCTGTTGATGGAGGATCCAAAACTGACCTAAAGCCTAAACACAAAGGAACAAACACAGGCAACAAATTTGTATATTCCATAACAAAAAGTTCATGATCAGATCCATGGTTCCAATACAAAATAGAATAATGCACAGAGTATTACAGGCCCCTATTGTGTTTCTGAAATGGTTTTTTTTTTTTTTTTTTTTTTTTTTTTGGGAATGATGGGCAATCCAAAACCGCATTGAAATTATACATATAAGTACATTGATGGGAATTCGAAAGGCAACTTTACCCTTCCAAGGGGACAGCTGAATCAATTTCTATTCGATTTAGTCTCACAGTTCCAAGAATGTATTCTGGCAGCTCTTCCTCTTCTTTTGCCTGTAATAAGTTGTACAAGTCTTGTTACTCCATATTTAATCAGCATTTGGCTAACAGATAAATGTAAAAGGATTCGAATTTCGATCGATAGTTAAATAAACTGGCGACCAGCACACAGTGTTTGATTCTACCACATTTTGAAATACCACAACACTTAATTGTAAGCAACCACAAAATCTAATCTGCCTTCATATTTCGATAATGAAAAACAGAACAAGAGAAAGAAACTGTGAACTGTAGAAAACCAACAGCAGCTTCAATCAGATTATTCTCTTTTACTCTCAACAATAGAGTTGAGAAGTTGGATCGTACAACATGGTATAACAAAGCACACATATAGCTCATGAATTGATTCAGAATGTATAATTGGCAGAAAATTTAAAATATCGAAGCTGATTTCTGGAGGCACAGATTGAAGCTTGATAATTGGTTTATAACTTCTAATTAATGGTTATAATTACAAGGTATCGGAAAAGGAGAAGACACTAGGATATACAAACCTCTATGACTATTGCAAGATCAACAACAATGCTAGTGACATATCCAAGGACGAGGCCGATGACGCCCCTTGCTACAGAAGATGAACCAATATCCACATCGATCTGCACAAAAGTTAATACAATTTGTCAGAGAACCAAAAATTGCTAAGTGATTTTCTAGTGAAGTAGCATACAAATTTACTATGTAGGTGTGCTATGTGCCTTTTTTTTTTTTCAAAAATAAGAAAAAAGAAATTCTAAAAAAACCTGACCTTGTAATAACATAGCAAGATTAACATTTTTTTTTTCTATTTTATTGCATAAATATAAAACACTCAAAAATCTATAGTTACTATTGGTTCAATTTAAATTCATTCGTATTGGGAAAATAAATGATCAAGAAAAATGATGTTTTTTTTGGTTGGCCACCAATACAATGGCATAGATAAGCATTTACAACGAAGGTAATGGAAACAGCCTAATCTAATCCCAAGATATTGGGACAGTAGGGCATGTTTCTAACATGATTTTATCCCAAAATTTAACATGATTATAACATAATCCCATAAGGTAAACAACCCTAAATCTAACATTCTTAATGCAAGGGGTTCAAATAAATAAATCAACCATACTCGAAAACTAGCTGAGTTTCCTACTCTGTTAATTTTATCAATATTAACACTATGTATATAGTCAACAATTACTTTTCCCTTGCGATGGCAGCTTTCATGAGCTACTTCCCTTCTACATTTGTCCCAAACAGTCTTCACGAATAATGCTTTATTCTATAAATATTTGTAATGATTCTTGATTCTGTAATCAGGTCTTTCTGGCAATTGATTCAGGTGAAAATTACACCCTGTCCTTAATATTATTTTTATTTGACTCAGCAACTTAGATTATACATGAGGTATTTTCTACCTTGTGCCATGTCCCACTCCCACACACCCAAAATCACAATAATAAAGATGGTGCCTAAAAGACCATCACCAACTCGCCAGAAAGAAAGAAGATGGATACTACCTCCAGGAAGTTGTCTTGTCTGAGGTATTTGCAAGTTACTGCTTTTCCAAGCAGGCAGGCTTTTGTGCCAACTGCACGCTTTACCATCCAGTATCCCTATTATTTAAAAAACGTCCGTCTTGATTAACAAGATTGTCAAAGAATCCAGCAAATGCCACCTTTTGATATCAGAAGATAGTGTTACCTCAACAATGCTTGGAATAAGTTTGAATCTAGAATTGCGAAACATGTCAGGGCCATCAATAAATTTACCCAACAAAGAGTCTTTGTTTACAGGTCTATCTGCAGCAAAATAGAGAACGAGGCTGTAGTTTGGTCTGGCTGGTACCTGATTTACAGAAACCAGTGTACATGTTTTCCCTCAGAATAGCTTTAAAAAAATGAAGAGAAAGAGAGAACAAAGCAAGATTGTGCCCAGAATATTTTGACAGAAAAAAATCTTGAGTCTGTTCGCCTACTATGTTCATATGCATTGTTGATACATTTTCATGATAAAGGCACAACCCGAGAAGCACGGTTGCATCAAACAACTTTTTGGAGAATAAATATTGGCTTTCTCAATGACAACTCATTTCAACCATATCTTGTGTTTCTAATATGTACTATAAATTTTCAACCAAAACCACAAAAGCACACGGTATATAGTTGTTAAGGATCCTGGAGTAAGTGCCAAAAAATACATAATAGGTGCAAAAATATTAACAGAAAACGATATGTCACATAATAACCAGATAGTCAGATACACGAAAGCAAACCTCAAGATTGATAACAAGTATGAACGGAAGCTTTTTCCCTTCAGCACTCTGCAATTAGAAATAACATTAGATGACAGAAAACAAATAAGGAAGAAAACAATTTACTGCTAATTATATATAGACTCGAAAAGAATGGGGGGATGACAACTCACAACATAAGAAAATTGCAAGATTACGTAAATAAACCTCTTTATCAGCCAGAGAAATAGTAAACTCAGTTGACAAGATTACCTGAACTAAGCTCTTTGGATGCAATGCGACATTTGTGGCACATTCTTCCACTTGGAACCAGTCAACCGCTATGAGCTTGAGAAGTGGTTCGCCACCTTTTACCTGAAATTTCAAATAACAATTTTTATTTTCAAAACCACATTCCTGTAGTCAATATTTTTACAGAACAACATTTCGGTATTTTCTCATACAGATTACAGATGCACTAGAATAACTATTAAGTGGATTTGATCCGTATACGCACTTATAGAAGCAGAATAAAGACAATAAAAAAACTCGGGCAAAGAATGCATTCAGCCTCTTAAAGCATGATATTTGAAGGACAAATATACTTATATCAGAAATTTTAGGAAATAAAGAAATGACAATAATGACACCTTGGGGAGATGCAAATCTGATTAAACTTTAGTTCAAAGTACATGGGACTAAATTTAAGGAAGAAACCAACATTTACCTAAAAAAATCAGATATTCAAAATCTTGCATCCTCTACCTCTTCAACATTTTATGAGCACACTTTCAATTATGAATAGATCCATATACATGATTCAGTTAAAATAAGGATATAAGCCTTGATACCGCCATGGAAACTTTTAGATCATAAATACCCAAGTGCTTGAGCACTGGAAACCGGAAAATCCTTATTGCAGTTGACCGAACACTCTTAATTCTACTTGATCACATTGAGGAAGCAAAATCAATTTTTATTCAATGTCATTATGTTCAAATGTAAGGACCAAGAATTTTCTGAAAAGTTCTACATTTCAAAATCTCATGAACTCACCTTCATGTTGTCTTTCAAGTATGTCTTCCCTCTGATCATGAATCCAGAGCCATCTGGAGAAGACCAGCAATTCTTATCAAATTCATCCTTTGCTTTTCTTAACGTCCCATGAAACAAACTTGCATCAAGATTGATAGGAGGTGCCTCTGAGCTCAACACATTTGCTTCTGGTGCTGTTAGAGAGAAAAATCAAGGTTACTCTACAAGTTCAATAAAGGATCAACCTACAAAAGGCATCACATATGGGAGCAAAGGAAGTGACCTTTTGAAAAATGAAAGATGCTGAAATAACATATACCTGAAGACCTCTTACGAGTCAAACTAGCAATGGCCCATGAAATGTTCTTCAGCTTTATCTTCTTGTCCTGGTGAATAAAGCAAAGTTAATCCATTCACATCTTAAAGTAGATAATTAAACTTCTTGATATACGAAGACCAAATACCTTATTGATATCTAATGCATTGTTATTATCTTCATCTTCTGAGGATGAATCGTCAGTGGCATCATAGAACTCCTCATCAGCTTCTGCATCCTCAAATTCACTATTGGACTCAGAAAGGTCGGACACTTTTGAATGAAATATTTTGGTTGTTGCCTCCAAAGCGAGTGTAGGGTTTGCACCAACATATTCCTTCAAACCTGAAGAAATCATGTGGAACAAGCACTTTATGTTATCAGACATTCTAACCAAGCTAGTGCATTAAGTTTATATTCTTAAAACCTGATCAACAAAGAGATACGATGTAGCAAAAATAGTGACTGCTACAATACTCGAAATCATTGTTTACGAAAAGTGTAAGACTAAAATGTGTTGAGTATAACCAACCTGATACTTGACTCAGTAATGCAAATGGAACAGTCTTTTCAAACTTGGCGCAGTTCTTGTTCCTCCATTTAAACCAACCCTTGAGGTTTATCTCTAGTGTTTGGGTGACCAAACATCTGGCAGTAGTATTGAATGAGGGAGTGCTTAAGTTACTGATCTCCCAAGTGGAAGCTAGAGGGAAAACAAAGGAAGAACAGAGTTAGGAGAAAAAAAAAGAAGGCAACCAATTTCCTATTCCAATAAATAAATTATGGTGAGATCGAAGAAATTGACAGCATAAAGGAACGAACATATGTTGAATTATAAAATTGCTGAATAAACAAAATTAAACCATGATTCAGATCAATCATTATTTTTCTTTTTGCCATTGGATTGAGCAGTGTACAAGGATTGGGAGGAATAAATTTGGAAATTCATAAATATGATCATTCATGTCAAGAGAGGAATTCCATAAAAACTCATCCAAAATGGAATACTTGAGGAAGAAAAGATCCCACATCTTTAGGTAGCATACACAGTTATTCAGACTCAAGGTTGTCAAGAAGCTATTCTGACCTAATACCTCCATTTACTACTATATAAATCATATGGAAATAGTACTGAGTTAATTATATATAATAGTTGGTTCTTATCACTCAAAATCTCACAAAACGCTTCTGATATTGTTGTTTCTAGTGCAATAGTGTTTATACGGTACAAAAAACTCTTGTTTTTTGAAAAACAAAATTCCTTACGGTTGATTTTTGTACGCTTATAGCCAGATCTTGGTGGCCGCTTCTTGTGTATAGAAGGAGACTGCAGGATTGCTGCAACAATAAGTGGATATCAAACTGTCATTCACAAGAACTGTCAGACTTTCAAGTATTAACAGTGGATTTATATATGATAGTTACACTTGCATTGTATAAAACAGCCATTAGGTAAGCAATAAATTAGAGAAGAAGATTGGAAATAAGATTTGGAAGGTATTAAGATTATGACTACAAGGAAGCAGGCAAGTATACGGACAATAGACAACTGTATTGTGTAAAAACTACGAGTCAATGGACTCAACCCCAAACACTTGTGTCTTGCACCAAACAGAACCTTTAGTGAAAACACTACACATTAATAGGAAAAAAAAAAAAAAAAGCACTACACATTAATAGTGAGTGTATCAAAGGTGAACTTCAACTTAGTCTTCACATTGACAATGCTTCATCCTGTTCAGACTAATAGATCAATATACAGCGCCTAGTGTCGGATGTTCTGAGTACAACATGGTATACTTTAAGAAGAGGGGGGGGGGGGGGGCAAGAAAATCAAGCTAGCATTAGTGAAAACATTCACGGATTAAAGAACACCATTTATAGATTTACTTCTAGAAGAAGACGTAAAAAAGTTAATACACTAAGCATATGAAAACTGCTCTGGTAAACTATAGCACTAACTCTTGGAGATAGTCAGAGAGAATTGAACATTTTTAATAGAATGCATCAACTTCAATGCAGCTGGAAATGAGAGTAAAGGTGAGGTGATCCTTGCAGCCTTGTAATTTCAATGGGAGCTAAACATTACTCAAATATGTTCTTCTTTTATTCACTGTGTTTATCTTTACTATCGTCTTGCTGCCTTTGAATCCTCCAGGCTGCTATTAATCTTCCTAAGTAGCTATGTAATTTTAATATTGATGCACTTGATTGAGCATTACGGCTCCAAAACATCTACTCCTATATCAGCATTACTTTAACTCAATTCTTTTTAGATTAATCAAAACTGGATATGACAACAATGTATGTTGAAAACAACGCACAGAGTGGATTGCTAGGGTAGAGACATTTAGTTTTAGAAATGACCATAACTAATCAATAGAAACTACTAATTGCAAGCACATAAAAGTGAAAACAAGCACAGATTTTTTACTGTATGTTCCATCCTGCCCACAAAACCATTGCCTTGAAAATACAAAGTCCCTTTTTGACTGCCACCTACATACAAGAAACATATTTCAAGCAATTGTAACTGATAATCAATCCAAGAAGCAAATAAGTATAATACACAATCATTCACAGGCCAATAAAGTTAAAAAAATAATTGCAAAGTCACAATCAAAAGTTGATGGATATTCAAATGCTAACTAGGTAGGGTCATCGTCTGACAAACTACCTGCATTTGAATATTGCATTTTCATTAGTGTAACAGTGTCTCCTGGAAGAGTAAAAAGCAAACTAGTGTTGGCATTTGGTAGATCTAACACTGAAGCTGGGCGTCAGCTATGGCTTTAGCAACCTATGAGCTTATTAGGATCAAGCAGTTACTTTTAAAACTAAACTTTGTCAAAATGTTAAGAGAGAGAATTATTTTGTGATATCAAGGCGAAATGCATATTGCTTCTAATCTAGTATTCTAAATGCACATAAAATATATCAGGTTGGCCTGTCATTACAGCCCAAACAAGGTGTTATCTAGATGTATTGTCACCAATGTATCTTCTAACGATCAATTTGTTAACATCCCACAAAATTGTTTAGAGATCCTCACATCATACAACTTATTGCTCCAGATTGAAGGAGATTGTGAGATTGTAAATAGTTTTGTTTTATGGGTTAAAGCTCAATGGGAATAGTATTATGTTTGTATTTGTTTGTTTAAGTGTGATAATTAGATTGAGAGATTTCTACAGCACTAAAAATAAGATGACATATCAAAAACCTAGAAATAGAACTTACCAAGTCAAATAACGTGGATCGAATGTTCCATAGACAACATCATAGTGCCCATCTATAGATTCAACCAACTCCAAGTCACTAGTCAAAGTATCCCACCTATTGACAAGATATTGGATGAATTTTGATTATCAATATACAAGAATTAAAAACAAAAAAAACAAACAAACAGCAAACTCACTCATATCTTTTATGTCGATCAAGATTCAGTACAACGTCAAATACAGTATCAGCAGTTGCCTCGATAACACCAACGGCTTTGACCAGAATGCCTTTCCCACTCTACAAATAATAGATCAGCCTTCAGAGTAAAGAAAACAACCAGATTGTTTATGAAATTTTATGGTTGCACTTATTGGAGCACATGCCCATATACATTCTTCAGTTACAGAATTGTTATTAAGAACCAGTTTATTTGAATTCGAAGTCCATTTTGTTTCAAGATGGCTATTTCAAGTTTGTTTAATGCAAAGTATTATGCAATCAAAATTTCAGTCTATGATGTGATTTATGGTAGGCATTACCTAAGTATCTTCAGCTGATAATTAAGAGAAACTCAAAATATATTGGGTTATTTTTAGACCGAAGGAAGCTCAAGAAGTAAATTATCAATAATGGAATGAACTAAGATGTCATTGGACAGCCAATCATATGTGTGTTTACTTGTATTTCGAATTGTTTTGGATTTGAATACTTTTGAAGGAAAAAAATAGATATTAGGTCTGATGTTGTTAATGGGAAAAAAGTGTTAGATGTAATATTCTTTAATGGGAAAAATTATTTCATTATATTTTGAATAGTGCAAAAAGAGCAAGAAAAACACAAGTCAACAGAAGCATAGTTTTGTGCGTGTGTTTGTTTCTATCCATATATATTAAAAAACAGTTCATCTTACACATGTTATTCAACAAGCCATTTCAAAATAAATAACACTATGCCAAACTGCTCTTATGGTTTAAACCAGTCATATTATAGTAAAACTAATACAAGCTGCCTGAAATGATAGATGAACTACCTTGGAGCTGGCCACATCTTCAAATATTCTCACACCTAAAACCACAACAATGTCAATAAAATCATGTAAAACAATGGACTTAAAACAATATTAAGGAAACTAAACATGGAAATATTGAGGTATATAAATCTTGTACATAAATCCTTTATTCTCAACTGCAATGAAAAAGTTCTACAGGCTCCAAAAGTTAATAAACATTGACTCAATTTTCAATGGAACTGTAGTATTCAATGATGTAGACAGGCACATGTTGACTACACATTACCGAAGTTATATGGTCTGAACTCTCACTTAGTTTTGCACAATGACAGCCTTCATCTACATGTATAAATACATATAGCGACTCAAAATAAAACCATCTGGTTCTTCTTTTTACATGTGCATTATGTTAAAAACCAAGTGTATTCTACTCTCATCTATGATGTTGATCACACAGGATTTTCCGTGCGATATTCTTCTGTCATACCCCTACTTTAGGCTTGTGTCGCTTCATATGTGCATTATGTTAAAAGCTAAATGTAATTGTCGAGATGTTGGGGAAGTGAAAACATATTAGACATAAATTTGTGCTGGAATACAAAACTAGAAATCTACATAAATTCCGTCAAGAAAAGATCAAGTATAGATGACGTTGGGAGGACTATGGCCAATATGACAATGGGACTAGTCATAAAACATCTGTGCAGCCATAATAGTTATAGATGATCAGAATATGCAATATCATTATATGTTAAATAATATTTTCCATTCTATAAATCATCTTGTAAACAATTACGCATGAGAAATTATTGTCATGGACTGGAGTTTAGAACCTTATATAATAAAGGCATATAGTTTATGGTTTTTCACAGAATAAGAGTAACAAATTGAAAATTGATAATTACCGTTAACAGTACGTACACATCTCCATTCATGTGCTTCGACTGCATCGCCACCATCAGCATCTAAAAATGTGTCAAATCTACTATCTTCACCAATGCCTGAGGTTTTACGCAAAAGCATTTCCGGACCTATAAACAGCAGTATCCATGTAATCAGAAAGCTAAGTATTTTACATTCTGAGTAAGCCAATTAAATCAGGAAAATAGTCACAGAGAAACAAAGTTGTATCTAATACAAAAACGAAATTACAGCAAAGATAGAAAATACATCACTAAAATGAATTTTCCATTAGCACAAAGAAATATGAATATACAAAACTGCTAATCATAAATAATAATGCTATCTCACTTAGAAGGCATTAATAAAAAATTCTGTTGGGCTTTGGACATTAATTTATAGGGTAAAGAACCAAAGAAATGTTAAGAACAAGCTTTTTCATCCAGAAGTCTAGTTGCCAAGGCAGGCCAGACCAGCCCAGACTGTCTGAATCGGAGCTGCTACAGCCCAGGCTCAGAATAAATAAGCCTTCAAGTGGGCTGGTTCAGGCCAAACCAAAACTAGAGGACAGCCCTGACCAGCCCACTGGACAACTTGAACTAGAAGAGTGAACTTCCATTCATCTGATAATAATAACCAGCAAGCCTCTAGATTAAACAAAATCTATTGTAATTTCATATAAATTAAAAGATGACAAGCATTTACAAAGATAGCTCTTGTTTGTTCTCTTTCACAACGATTTTCAAACAAAACCATAACTGTTGAGTGGAATAGAAAAAACTAAAAAAATCCCAACCTCGACAACTTTTAAGAAGAATAATAAATGCATTAAGTAAAGATATCATACAATTTCTCAATCCATACAGAACTAGACAAAGTAGCAGAGAAAGCGTATGACAAAAAAGTAGCTAACAAAAGACAAAATCACACGGCAAATCTTACCTTGTCCTATCCTTATTCGTTTTTTCAGACGATGGGCATAACGTCGGACTCTTGGCCGATGTCCTTCCAGGTTAATCCTATAATAAACAAAACTCCTCAATGTTGCTAGGAGTATCTGCTGAATATGTGTTTGTAAATAGAATCAAACATGCATTTTGTATTATGGAAACCAAACTTCACATTTCCACCTGTAGAATTGCATAGCCTAGATTAGAGAACATGAAAACTCGAGTAACATGAGAATGAGATCATAGTACAAAGCAATTCTTTTACCTTATTTATCAGTGCTTTGGTACTAAAGACTTTTTTGCCATAAAAATAGAATAAAGGCAGCATACTATGGAATACGTCTCTATAGTTCAATTATTTATCTGCCCATTCCACTGTTTTGTTTTTTTCCAAAGGACTGCATTATTTCACTTATCACCAACAAAAGGACATTAATAAAACAAATCAGAGCTTACTCATCCTCCATGTTCAGCTTGTTTCTCACACTAACACCTCTTGAAAGCTCATACTCGACCTACAGCATTTAAATAAAAGGCAAAGTATTTTACTACCAGTCTATTACAAGTGCAATGAATTCCTTTGATCAGGATATTGATATTAAAGTAATGCTTGCATGCTACTATCAATAAGTCCACAAAAATGAAAGAGCAAAACTATGCATGAAAATGTTTATGCAAATTAGATGGTGAAAAGAGACCAATAGAAGCATGTAATGAAGCTCCATCTCTAAATTCATTTTTTAATCCAACAATTTCATTAATTAATTTAAGTAAATTTTGTTCTTTTTTAGTTTTTCTTTTCAATCTTTTTAATATGCCGTTTTATCATCGTTTCCAATAAAAGCATATACATATTTTCCATACAAAATATTACAGTCAACCACTATTTTACCTAGAAACAACAAAAATCAAAATCTACAAAACACAGAAAAAACACACCTTTAGTGTTTCTAGCATCCCCATCTAATACTTGTCAAACATGAAGTATATCAAGGCCACATGGAAGTGATGGACAACAGATACACAATGAACTTTTAAGGCTAGGATTGTTAACAATGCCAAACCAGCAAAGCTATGCTAAAGACAGTAACATGTAAAAAAGACAACCTCCCCAAGTCTCCATCTCGTGTTAGAAATGTAAAATAGAAGGAGAAGAAAATATTTGGGGTTCACATGCATTTTTTGTTATTTTATCTGGTACCTGTTGCTTCGCTTGGTCAAATGCTTCCATCCACTGTCGGACCTCACCAGCTGTAGCACAAGCAATCTTGCAACAACCAAAGACCCATTTAATGCAACAACAACAACAAACAATCAAAAAAGAAAATGTAACATCAAGGAATATCCTCATCATTTTTTATTTCTCATAGATTTTGCAGAAAGGAACCAAAATACCCTGAAAAACCTCATTTCAAAATATCTGCACTTTATGCATTAAATTTAAACAAAACATATAAAAAGAATCCACATGACGATTACTGAGAACAGACATGAATAAATTAGAAACCAAGCTAGTGACACTCCTTCAGAAAAATGCCATACCACCAAAATTATCAGTACAATGCATATAAACAATTGGCTAGGATAGGTTAAACTTCACTTACTTCTCCCTTTTTAGCTTCATCCAATCGATTGAAGAACCTCAGCACATAAACATCCTACAACATTGCAGCCAACTCTTCAGATGATAGCAATATTTTTCATCTGTGTTTCATATATCTTCAAAGTGCTTCAAGTAACAAAACACTAATACAATGAACATGTATGAGAAGATCACAATAAATTTTCAGCAATTCAACTAGTATAGCCAGAAACAAAGGTCGAACAGCTTCTTCAAGGAACCAAAAGGGTTTAAGAGGATTATCAGAGGTCTTACACCATGGTTCACCTTCCGCCGACCCAACTCCTCCACCATAAGTGCAGGCCCTATGGTTCCCTTTCGAATAGGTTTCTGTAAACAATGAATTTGTGGAATCATTGGATGCAAAATTAGAATTATAAGATAAATATCAGGTATAGTATGGGGTATTGTTGATCAAAAGGACAGTAAAATTGTAAGTCAATCATAGGAGAGAACACAAAATCATCTTAGAAGTTATTTCAAGAGTACCGCAGCAAAGGTCACTACATTTATAGTTCATATTGTTTACTTGTGTTTTTAACCTTCTTTTCATACTTTAATCTATGGTAGAAAAAGATTTTTTTACACTGCAAAAACATCATTTTCACCACCAATACTATGTAAAAAACATCACATCCCACCACTTATTTCTATTGAAAAAATATTAAATCCAAAACATCGAAAGTAAACATTTTGAGTAAATACTATATATCTCAACTCACCAATCAAATCAAACTAGTGTAGCCACCAAAACTCAAAATACACAATAAATTAGGATTAATATTTCAAATACCACCACAGAACAAATACGCATAATTTACATGGTATCCATCAGTCTTGTCAACTTTTATATTAACCTTTTTACAGGGCTTAATCCAACCTCTCCTTATTTCTTGCAAAACCGTTATTCCCAAAATCAAGCTCAAACAATGAATCTCAGCATAGAATCAGCTGTCGAATCCCCAATTGAAAATTTAGCCAAGAATTGAAGGTTCGAATGACCTCTTTTTCTTTTTTCTTGACATAATCAAATTAAACAGTAACTATAATTACAAACCACAAAAAGGAAGAAGAAAAAGAAGAAAGAAGGGGTTGGATGCATACAATTCCTGGATTCTCGAGCGGATCTTGCTTATACATCTCAAGATACTTTCCCCGGATTCGGAGGTATCTGAAGTGGCAATACTCATGGCCGATGGAATTGACACCCAAATGATAAACCCAGCCAGAATACTCAAATATCTCCCTCCCGCTGCTGTGGCTTCTGATGCTGGCCTTGCCACCGTTTTGATGGACGGAATTCCTGTCCTCTAACGCCGTTTCCGAGGCCACGCTTTCCGGCGAGCCTCCGTCGCTGCTGCCATGCTTCTTCGAAGCCATTCCGGCGAGTCGAGATCTGCCAGAGCGTGTCCGGTGTTCCCAAGGAGTGGAGCCACGGAATTGGAGCTGCCGACGAGGGGATGATCGAATGTATGGATCGTTGGAGACAATCAATAATAATAATAATAATGGATTAAATGGTGCGGACCGCGAAAACTGTGAAACCGATTCGAAGGTTAGGTGAAGGTCGGCACGATGGTGAGTCAGTAGCGCATCTGGCAACGCGGTCCCCCTCAGCTGTCGTCTTCCTCGCTGGCTCGCTCAGTTGCCGTACCTTAAGCAGCTACTTTGCTCGCCATTAAAGGGCGTTGAAATGCATAGGCGTGTTGAATCGCGTTTGTTTGATTCTGTTTTGAAATGAAAAACTGATTTAATTTATAAAAATAATATTTTAATATTTTAGAGTATATTGATATTATATTGATATATAATATTTATGTAATATACAAATAATAAAAATAATTTTATATTTAATTACAAATATATTTATAAAAAAAACAAATATATTTGTAATTAACGAATTAAAATGACAAAAACGATATATTAATAATGGACTGAAGGATTTTTTGAAAGAAAAACAGTGTAAAGTTATTAATTATATACACAGTAACAGTAGAGAAGGTATTTTAGAAGGAAGGTAATTAACAGATAATTAAGAATGTATTAGTGAAAATAATTATTTTATAATATAAATAATTATAAATTAATATTAAGATAACTAATTAGTTTAATTAAAATTAAAAAAAAATAAAATTTAAAAATTTAAAATGAGATTAAAGTACGTAATTATTTTCTAAAAAAAGAAAGTGATATGGTATGTGGGAGGCTCAGAGAAACGGCAACGTGGACATGGTATCTGGCATGGAGGAAGTATAATTTCGATACATTTTATTCAAAACAACATACTATGGGTGTGTTTGTTTGGGGTTTGGATTTTGAGTTGAGATTTGAACAGTAAAAATTTTGAATTTGAATAGTTGTATGATGTGATATAAATAGGGTTTGATGTGATGTTTTTGAATGTAAAATTGATTTTTAGTATAATTTAAAAAATAAAAAATAGGTGTTTGATTTGATATTTTTGGGGAAAAAAAATTGAATTAACAGTGAAAATCCGCCAAAATCCTTCAAACAAACACACCCTATATGATTTTTCTTTTTTTAAGAATTATAACAGTTTTATTATTCAATAAGTTGAATAGTGATTTTACAAGGAATCGAGGTATAGAATTTATGGATTATTTGGTACATAAATGATATAGAGAAATAAAAATATTTTTATTTCTTTTGTTTGGTTGAAATAAAAAAAATTAATATTAGAAATAGATAAAAATAAAATTAAAAAAAATACAGTATTTATTTATTTGTTTTTATATTTAATTTTTATAATTTAATTTATATTTAATTACTATTTATTTTTTATTATTATTTAATGTTTATAATTTTTTTAATCCAATTTATCATTTTTAGTGATTTATTTATTTTTTTCAATCAACAAATAGCATATTTTTTTATACATTGTATTTTTTATTTTATATTTTTCAATTGAATCCATTTTCATTTTATATTAAATTCATTTTTGTATTACTATCTCCGTCCCAAGTTGGTATCGTCTTGGTATCTGTAAAAACAGAAATTTAAAATAAGTATAATTAATAGATAATTTAGAATATATTAATAAAAATAATTAACTTATAATGTAAATCATTATAAATTAAAATTTAAGATAATTAATTAGTTTAATTAAAATTAAAAAAAAATTAGAAATTTTTAAATAAAATTAAGATGAGTAATCAGTTTTTTTTTTAAAAAAGTGACGAACAGAAACTGCAACATGACATGTCAAGTGGAACGGATAAAATATTATTTATCTACAATTACCACATGCACATCTAATTTGTTGTATAATAAATATGACATTAAATTGATCCCCGTCCGATAATGCTTTTTTCAATTCTAAATCCCTCAGAGTACAATAAAGCTATCTTTATAAATTAGTCGTTATATTAGTATGTTTCTTTTGATAAGTTTAGGAAAATTTTGGTTTGAATTTTGTATTAAAATAATGTTTGATATGATATTTTATGAGATAAAAAAATGTATTTTTTTTTAAAAAAACGTAAACTCCAAATAATAAAATTTGAAAAATTTTAGGTAAAGAAACATACCCAATTAATTCGAGTGAACTCACGGTTATCCATTATTTTATTTTATATTAATTTTTTCCTATTGTTGGTTCTATCACATATTAACAGCAAAGGAAAAGAAAAATTGTCGAGGATGCAAACCCAAGTCTCACATGTAAAAAAATTTCCAGATTTATTAAAATTATTCAAAATGATATTTTGTTATATTTATTATTTATTTATTTATTATTATTATTAAGGATAAAACAGTAATTTTAGTTGAAAAGTACTTCAACTTATTTTTAAAAAAAGCTTAAAAAACTGCTTCTGTTATTAAACAAAAGCCAATGTAAACAGATACAAAATACAGCGGAAGCTAAAAGCAGCTGTCAGAAGTCAATCCAAATAGAGCCTAATATTAGCTGTTCCGATAACGATTCGACAACGTTTCTCAGCGGATCTCCAAAAACGATTGAAAGCACTTTTGGATTGGTTCAGACTTCAACCATCTTGCGTCAATGACTGTTGGTACACACATCCAACTTTCGGAACACTCCGTGCAGAGAAGGAGAATACACTGAAGAAGTCGACGAGAGGAAACGGTTGTAAAAAGCATAAAAGAAAAAAAAAATGTATCAATTCCTACCGAGAGAGACGCAAAGAAGATAAAAGAGAAATACTTCATTCGTCCTTTAACAATCTATTCATTTTTTTCATTTTGGTCCGGCCTATAACAAAGTATATATATATTTTTTTATTTTTTTAATTGTACTATCTACGTAACATTACAAATATCATTCTAATTTACCATATATTACACAAATGTCATTATCTTTATATCATACAGGTTAATTTAGTCTTTTTACATTTATTTATACTTTATCCTAATATAATACTAATATTTATAAAATTCCGTGCAAAAAAATAAATGGATATATAGATATGGGAATGAGGGAGTATTATACTTTCTCAATTCCAAAACAACAAAGACATTTATGATCAGTAAAGATTTAAAAAATAATAATACTCCCTCCGTTCTACTTTTCATGTCCACTTTTTTATTTTCGTCCGTCCCACTTATTTTGTCACTTTTTTTTTTTTGAAAAAAAATTATATACTTTAATTATATTTTAAAATTTTTAATAAGATTATCATATAAACAAATTAAAAATAAAATCTAAATAATAAAAATTTGTGAAAATTGTGTCGTTTGTATACCTATACAATTTTATACAATTAATTAAATTAACACATACGATTTTATATTCAACAAAGTCGTGTTATATTCAACAAAGTTGTGTTTGTTACGTATTACAATTTTCGTTATGTCCATGTCATAAATTCAATGGTAGAATTAAAAGTAATTAAAAATATTAATCGTGACAAAATTGACTAAAAAATAACTGAATGAGACTATTAATATATTTTTTTTTTTTTTCTCTTTATATTACACACGCCGTACAATTTGCTTTGTCGTGAATAGCAGCACACGTGCTTGCCACGTGATCTCTCTTCCCGCCAAATCGTTCCCGCCAAAATCCCCAATCCCCTTGAAGAGTAGCACCGAAACCCTCGAGCCGAGCATTCTTTCTTCACCTGAGCATTTCGCAGAGCTTCCGGTAACAGTTTGCAGCCGCCGACCAGAGAGTGAGAGAGAGAGAGAAAATGTCTGGGTGGGACGAGGGAGGCGTATACTACAGCGACCAGGGGCAGTTCCCCCATGGCGGAAGCGATCAGGCGGAGACGGCCAATCGGCACACAGCGCTGCAGAAATTCAAGGAATTTATCAGGAATTTCCAGCGCAAGAGCCAGCCGAACGTGTTTCCCTACAGAGAAGCCCTACTGTCGAATCCCAAATACCTGCTTGTCGATCTCGCCGATCTCATCTCCTACGATCCCGACCAGGCTCTCCCCCAATCTCTCCGCGCCAATCCTGCCGACTACCTTCCTCTTGTAAAAATACAATCCCAATTGATGCTTAAATTTTGATGCCTAAACTTGTTTTTTCCTGGATTTAGTGCGTGGAGCAAGCCTGAATTCATTTTGTTTATTTCAAGCCAGAATCTTTGCAAGCTACGACTATGTTCTTTTCAACTTGAATCTGGCTTTTGTGCACATTGATTTCATGTTACTTGAGATCTTTATCACATAGAATAATGGCCGGTTGAAGAAATGATAGTTAGTCAAAATCTATGAATTGGGAATTTCTACTCATCATTGTATGCAGAGCTAATAAAAAACGAGTTGCTTAGGGTTAGGAAATGCAAAATGCGAGTTATATCTGTAAAGATGGCATGAATTTCTGTAAAAATCTGTTTATTTTACTGTATTTGAACAATATTTTGGATATAGTGTTCAAACTTCTACAGATATTCTGCTAATGCATTTCAAATTTTCTCATTCTGCCTCTGTATACAACAGTTTGAAACTGCCGCAGCCGATGTTCTTGCAAGTCTAAAATCAAGGGTAGCTGGAGAAACTGGTGAAATGGAGGAGCCAGAGCCAGGGGAAGTGCAAGTATTATTGAGGTCTGATCAGGATCCTGCTTCGATGCGTTCATTGGGGGTTAGTGATTTAATTTAATAACTTCTATGCCATTTTTATGAGATGGGTGTTCTTCAAAATGGTGCTCACTGTTTGCAAAATGTCTTGTAGGCACAATACATTTCAAAGCTTGTAAAAATATCTGGCATTGTCATCGCCGCTTCGAGGACCAAGGCAAAAGCTACATATGTTACTTTGTTGTGTAAGAATTGCAGGAATGTAAAGCTTGTACCGTGCCGACCAGGTCTTGGCGGAGCTATTGTACCCCGGTCTTGCGATCACGCACCTCAGGTTCCTAACAGATATATTTATTTAGATTTTGAGATTTCATATCCTTAAAGAACAAAAGAGTTAATCGTGATGTATTAACTAAAGTGCACACATTTTTAGCCTGGAGAAGATCCGTGCCCTATTGATCCATGGATGGTGGTTCCAGATAGAAGCAAATATGTTGATCAACAGACACTGAAATTACAGGAAAATCCTGAGGTGAGGATTTTCGAACATATTACTTATTCAGAAGGTTGTTCCACTTGCAATGAATCTTGCTGGCTCCTTTTCTTCATCTACATGATATCTTTTTCTAATTTAAGGATGTGCCCACTGGAGAGTTGCCTAGAAACATGCTTCTATCAGTTGATCGTCATCTTGTGCAAACAATTGTACCTGGAACTAGATTGACAATCATGGGGATCTACAGCATCTTTCAAGCTGCCAATTCATCAGCTTCGTAAGAATCTAAACAAATTTGTAGTTAAGAATCAGCAAAAACCACATAATCTGACTTTCTACTCTTTTGAGCAGTCACAAGGGAGCAGTAGCAGTTAGGCAGCCCTATATCAGGGTTATTGGATTAGAAATGACATCTGAAGCTAATTCTCGGGGTCCAACTGATTTCACCAGAGATGAGGTACTATGATTGGATTTTCTGATTAATTGTTGTTGTTGTTCGAGGTTGGGATTTTAGGTTTTCAGGATTATTGCTTGCCTATGGATATAAAATGCCTCATGTCAACTTGCTCTTACCATTCTCAGATTGAAGAATTCAAAAAATTCGCATCAGACAATAATGCCTATGAGCAGATATGTTCAAAGATTGCTCCATCAATATTTGGCCATAATGATGTCAAGAAGGCTATTGCCTGCCTTTTATTTGGAGGCTCAAGAAAGGCATGTTAAGCACTGTTTATCTTTCATTTTGATCTTCTGGTGTAATTTCCTGATTATAGTTCGTTTGGAGATGCAGAATTTGCCAGATGGTGTTAAATTAAGAGGTGACATCAACGTGCTACTCCTTGGAGATCCATCGACAGCTAAATCACAGGTTCGTTACTTTTGAGTTTGAATGATGCATATCACTCATACTAGAAAAGATCTCACTTTAGAATATGATGGCTGCAATCTTTGCTCTATGCATGATACATTCTGTGCAATTTATTCTACAGTTCCTTAAGTTTGTCGAGAAGACAGCTCCAATTGCTGTTTATACTTCTGGGAAAGGCTCATCTGCTGCTGGTCTTACTGCTTCCGTAATTCGAGATAATAGTTCTGTAAGTGCTTCACCTACTAAAGCTTTTGAGCAACTGTTATTCTCATTTTTATCTTTAACTATACCATTGAGAGCAGGCAGATAAATTCTCCTTGGACTTTGAATCGATTTCATGGTTTCTAAATATTCCAGCGGGAATTTTATCTGGAAGGAGGAGCCATGGTGTTGGCAGATGGAGGAGTTGTTTGCATTGATGAGTTTGACAAAATGAGGGCTGAAGACAGGTGATTGAATTGAAATTGAACTATGCCATAGTCATGTAAACTCTTCTCTTTTATATAATGTTACTGTTTGCTATGTGCTTATCTATGATGCCTGTGGTTCAGAGTTGCTATTCATGAAGCCATGGAGCAGCAAACAATTTCCATTGCCAAAGCAGGTATAACAACAGTTCTCAATTCAAGAACATCTGTGCTAGCAGCAGCCAATCCTCCATCCGGGCGTTACGATGATCTCAAGGTTTGTTAATTTCTGCACTATGTTTGTCTATGTTATTCCATTGGTACAGAGAAAGCTTAAAAGACTTCATTTTGCTTCTCAGACAGCTCAAGACAACATTGATTTACAGACAACCATTCTTTCAAGATTCGATTTAATCTTTATAGTGAAAGACATCAGAATGTATGCACAAGACAAGGTACAAAAACAATAATCGCTCATGATGGTATATACGATCAAATCCTACTTGTACTATGGTTCCATGTGAATAATCACAAAACGTTTTGGGTGATATTCGTTGCAGAACATCGCTAGCCACATTATCAAAGTTCATGCGTCTGCAGAAGCAGCATCAAGCGACACTAGGATCTCCAAACAGGATAACTGGTTGAAAAGGTCTGTAGAAGCTCCATATCGATGAAGTACAATGATGTTGGATGCATTTCTCTTGATGCTGTTTTGTGGTGCAGATACATCCACTACTGTCGAACTGAGTGCCATCCCCGTCTTTCAGAGGCCGCAGCATCTAGATTACAGGAGAACTATGTCAAGATTAGACAGGTATCCGTTATAAACTTCTAAATGTTAGAAATAACTATCTTAATTCAGTGAAAGCAATACGAAAACATGTTTTTTTGCGCAAGTAGTTTATTCTAGACCCAATCTAGGCTAATTTATTTATGTATTTCCTTTTAGGATATGAGGCGCCAAGCGAATGAAACAGGCGAAGCAACTGTAATACCGATTACAGTGAGGCAGTTAGAAGCTATTGTGAGGCTAAGTGAAGCGCTAGCTAGAATGACGTTGTAAGTTCATTTCTACGACACTATTGCATCTATTATGGTTGCTCTAGTTCCTTAAAACTTATCTTTTTCTGCTGCGTAAACATAGGTCTCACGTAGCGAATGACAACCATGTCGTGGAAGCCATCAGGCTCTTTAACAACTCGACAATGGATGCAGCCCGTTCTGGAATAAATCAACACATAAACCTAACCCCAGAATTAGCGAACGAAATAAAGGTAATAAGAACATTTCATTTGCCTGTTTTCTTGCGCCATGACTAATTTGAAATGAAAACGGACATTTGATGAACGCAGCAAGCGGAAACCCAAATTAAAAGGCGAATGGGGATTGGGAGCCATTTATCAGAGAGGCGACTAGTAGACGATCTCGCCAGAATGGGCATGAATGAATCCATTGTAAGTTCACACTATTTTTTATCGAATCTGGAATTATGTATTGATTACATACGGTTCGCTTGCAGGTTAGGAGAGCTCTTCTAATCATGCATCAAAGAGAAGAAGTCGAATACAAGAGGGAGCGCCGAGTAATCGTGCGTAAAGCTTAAGGAATGAATATAGTTTCTTAAGTGTTGAATTATACTCAACTTTGTTCTTATCATCTAAAAACTTCAGACTTAAGTACCAAACTAAGCTACTACTTCATTTTCATTTATATGATCAAAGAAGAGTAAGCAATTGTTCAATTAGCTATTATAAGCCAAAATCGAAGAGTTACAATTGTTCAACTACAACAGGCAACAAAACTTGCTTTTGAAGGATCATTATCGCCATTTCATCGTACAAAAAGTAACGGAAAAGTCCAACCTGGTTTATCCGGCTTTTGATGTTCTCGCAACGGGTGGCAATACAACCGTGTCAAGATTCCCGGGATAACGATCCCATAGGGCTAATCCTCCTCGGCTTTCTTTCAATTCAGGATGTTTCTTGAACTCGGCCAAGGTTTTCGCCCATTCGATTTTGGACGAGTGCTCCCGAGTGTGAGGGTGCAATATGAAGATCGAATTGTATTCGCAATTCGGAAACATGAAGAACTCAAATGCGTCTCCCAATCTGTAGACGACGTATCCAAAGCTCAGCTGATCCCTGGGCGTGAAGAGGTCGACCTCGTTGAACCATAAGCAACTGAACAAATTATTCATTGCAGTATGCTCGCGGATTATAATCGCGCCTTCCGGAACATCTGCATTTTCAGCATCATATTAAAGCCGTTAAAGATGGGAAAAAGCAATGCGAACCGATTTCCGAGTTCCTTGATAAACAATAAATACTTTTGGCGCTATCCATTAATGTCTGTCTTACCACTCGCGGTCTTTTTATGAGGACCCCAAGGCTTCATTCCCTCGTAAGAATATATTTTCATGTGTAGATCGATTAGGGGGCGAGCGTAACGCTTTCTCCGTTTGTTTGAATCAGCCTCTTCGTATATACTCCTGTGGTGCTTATGCTGTGCTATTGCAAATGTGTACTTCCCGCGCCATAAATACCTTAATGCATTTAACAAGTTATGTCGTAAAAATTCCAAAATCTCCCAAAACCAATAAAGCAACTGATGTGTAGAGATATAAACTACACATTACAAAAAAAACACTACGATTTTTGCAGAAGAGTTTAAAGAATTGGAGAAAGACAAAAAGTGTTGTTACCATACCTCTCCAATAGAAGCAGAGGATCCACAATAAGCTCCATTTTGCCGTCGATCCAAATGCTGTACTGGGCTTGAGGGAACAACCTATGCATTAATATCTTTGGGACCTTCCCGTTTCTTCTGGGCTCATCGTAAGGCTGATTTTTGAGTAGAATCAAGCGCCAAATACCTACCCACTGCCCACCGTCGTTATCCTCTCTGACACTAACATTATGCTTGATGAAATTAAGAGACACTTGATCGACAACCATTAGGAAACAAAACAAAGTCTGTGATCGCTTGCTAACATTGGATGGTTGGTTAGGAGTGTCATAAGCATCAAAGATACCCGATGCAACGACAAATCGGCATTTCTTCACATATTCGATGTCTTTTGGATCCATTTCATCGCCCCCACCTTGAACAAATCCACAATGCACCTGGAGGTATTACACATGTATTCTCTTTCACATCCGACAAATGAAGTGCTTTATATGCTAAGAATATACTAATCCATACTTTCACATTCCAAAAAAACAAGAACTGTTTTAACTACAAGACTCACTCTTTCCTCCTAATTAGCCTTATATATATATACACATATCAATTTGAGCCAAAAGGTGATTATATATATACGATTGTTGTTATTGCGCTGAATAGTACTGACAAACATAAAGGCAAACAACACACGATAGAGGAATATACAACACATGGTTTATGTTAACATAGTACAAAATCAACGTATGAACTGACAACACATGACATAATCCACACAGCACATAGTATCACTAATTTTAGTACAATAAATATTTTCATACAACACAGCTACAAATATGAACTGACGGCACATGTGTTAAATAAAAGCATGCGTTGTCTTTCGCTCAACACCGTATCTATCCATATATATATATATATAGTACCAAGAAATAACATCTCCAAGAAAAAATACGGCGCCTTGAAATTGACTGAACTACAATATTGCCTTGTGAATTCCATTGGGTGTGTTTATTTGATCGATTTTTGTTTTGAATAATAAAATTTTGAATTGAAATATATATTGATGTAATATTTTGAATGTAAAAATAAATTTTAGTGTAATTTAATAAATAAAAAGAAATATATTTGATTTGATTTCTTTAGAAAAAAAAAAGATTAGGACAATAAAACTATGATGAAAACCACACAAGTAAACACACCCATTGTGTTTCATAATAACAAATCAATTTCAACACGTGTCACATGAAAAGGTCTCGCATAAGAAAATCATCAAGGTATTGTATAATAATCCAAGAAGATAGACCAAGTTCATTGAATGTGAGTTAATTACCTTCATGACCGGCTTGATTTTGAAGCTTTCTTCCCTTTGCTTCCAGTTCTCGTGCCCACCAAAGAGAGGAGGAGATTTAGATTTATTGGTTGCATCATTGTCTTTCATAACGTAAGACAGTGTCTTGACCATTTTATCAGGTGTTCGTGTATCCGGAATGACTATTTTGTTTGGATCATCAGCAACAGGGATCTGGCAACCTAATTGTTAATTAGAGGCGGTAGTTCTTCAGCATCAATTGAATGAAAGCGGGATTAAGAGAAGTAAGAAGATTTTTCGATGATCTTACGGTGTGGGGGTGTCACAAGTCCCATCGTGTTCAACATGCCATTAACTCTGCTATTTTTGTTACAAAGAGCTGCAAATCGAACAAAGCAAATTAAATAAAGATAAATATTGTATTCTCTATCGAGGGGAAATAGTGGGTTTCAATTCAAATGACATCCTAACAACATATAAATTATGAATTAAGTAGCCCAATTTGTTAGCACACAATAGCAAACCGTATAACTTCAGCCACTACAACACGTATTAGGCAGCCGCAACATTTTAATGATTTATCCCTCTTAAAGGCATTAACCTAAGCTTATAAAAAGAAAAAAACACTTCAAGCATGTTAAAAGGCATTTGAGAATTCTTTAGCCCATCAAAGTATTTGGCAAAGGAAAATAGGAAAAATTAAGACGTTATGAAGCATAAAGACTATGGTTGTGTTCTTGTGTGGATTTTACCACAAATTTTTACTATTCAAATTCTTTTTTTCTCTCCAAAAATATCAAATCACACAATTATATTTCTTTTTTTATATTATACTATAAATCTATTTTACATTCAATACATTACATCAACATCTATTTATATCACATCAAACAACTATTTAAATTCAACATGTTACTATTCAAAATTCCAAACCCAAAAATCTAAACCCACAAACAAACACACCCTAAGTAAAAACTAAGTCAACTACCGTTTACATTTTCCCCCAAAACTTATAAAGTCTTCATTGCAACAAACACTACCAACATATTTTCTTCGATGTTCAAGTTGATGAACAATATTAATCTAAATATTTGGTTCCTACTTTTATGAAATGCCATATAAGATCGACCACTACAACTACTATGTAAACTTTAACCAAATACTCAAACAATTTTAAAGTGCATTGGCTTATAAACCATCTTAAATCAGTTGCGAAACAACATTCGACATTCAACTTTAGCTCAATAGCTATCATTATCAAAAATCTTCCCCAAGAAAAATTACATCATTGCAGATTGCAGCAATAGAACAAGTAGAGAAATATCATCGAAACGGTGTAATTATGTAGAAAACAAACTTCACATAAGAATTTGCTCACAGATGAACTAAAATTTCTTTCAATATACAAAACTTCTTCTAAGCCTATAAATCGAAAATTGGGCAAAATAGAAAGTTAAAGAACACTAAACAACCTGCAAAAAATGCATAGGAAGATTGGCAAGACAAAATGTGGAAAATCAAAGCAGTGAGTATTAACAACATCCAAATAATCCCTCCAGCAAGAACCAATCGAATGAAACCCTTTTTCCATAGAACCCTCATCGAACACTCCTGCGACAATTTCCCACCGGGCAGCAACCCTTCTTCCTCATCTGCACAAACATTTGCTTTCAAAATTTCGAACTCAGGCAAGAACACGATGTTATACTAAATCAAAATCGAAATTACACGTACGTTTGGTTTGGTGGGTCTGATTTCTTCGGGCTGCCCGTGAAGAAACGGACCTGTGATGTTCGTTCTCCATTTTATGGAAACCCTCAGCTAATCCTGCGGAAAGATTTAATGAATTTGCAATCGGCGGTCATCAACGGAGGAGCGACAAAAGATCCGATCTTTTGAGTCTGATTTTTCGAAAACATGAATGATGAATGTGGAAAGGTGTTGTGCTTAACAGGACATTTTGGGTGAAATTTATTTCAGAGAATTTGCCTGCAAATTAGAGAGTACGCAGTGCGCCATTGCCATTGCCGTTGAGGAGTAAGCTTTGCGGAGACGCTCCGGAGCAGTCGTCTTTCTCGATTTTCTTCGATCCGAACCCGACCCGTTTCAGGGGATTTGCATTTTCTTGGGTCTGTCTCTCACCTGGATCCTGATGTGGATGCAATTGAGTGGACGAATTTATTTAGGAAAGAAAATGGTCACATTGTAAAATAATTACATTGATTAAATTTGATCTTATTGATTTTTATTTTTTATTTTTTGATTAATTTTGATTTCATTGTACATAAATTTAATCAATTTTGTCTCATACTAACTCATATAGTGATATGAAGGTTGTGTTTGAATAACTAATATGTTTATTTAGCTGAGTTTTTTTAAATTTTACTATTTGAATTTTGTATTTATCTAAAAATATATATATATTACAAAATATCCTATCAAATATTATTTTCATATCAAACTTAAATCAATTTTTTTTTCAAATTCATCAAAAAAAAAAACATCCTAAGAAAATTGGCCTATTTTAATCATCCCATTCATGTAAAAAATGTTTCATTAAAAGGAGATTACACTTGCTTTGATTTTAAATTTATTTTCCATTAAAAATTTCCCTTCAAACTTGTGCCTGTATATAAAGTTCTCAACTCTACAATTCTCCATATATATTATTTTAAAAAATATAATATATACACATATTAATATAATATATATAATAATAATATATATTTTATCTATTCATAAAAATTAATTTTTTAACATAAAATATATTTTTTCGTGTATTTTTTTACGGAATTTTAAAAATATTAGTATTATATTAAAATTCAGTATAAATAAAGATAAAAAAAAATTAAACTAATTTTATTAATATTGTATGATATATAGGTAATGATATTTGTGTAATATATTATAAATTAGAAAGGATATTTGTAATGTTGAGTAGATATAGTAAAAAATTATTAAGGGTAGTAAATTCGTTAAAAAAAAACTTTTACGGAACAAACCCATGATTATACTAACGTTTTGTTACATTACACATTTATAATTACTTAAATAAACATGCTTTTTTATTTATTATTTTTATATTAAAATAATAACAATTTATAAAAATAAGAATAATAAAATAGATAATTAAAAATTACATAGAGTAACAATGAAACTACTATAATAAAAATAAAATTTTATATGTTAAAATTTATTATAATTTTATATATAAATTTCTTAAATATTTTTTCAAATAAAAAGACTTAAAATTCGAATACAATCTACAAAATTTTAAAAAATATATTAGTATATTATATTCAAAACTAAATCAATATAAAAAATATATATATAAAATTAATTAGTAAAACATAATAATAATAATAATAATAATAATAATAATAATAATAATAAAGTATATACACATAAAAATGAATGTACTAAAATAAATACTCACTCCGTCTCATTTTCTAATTTAGTAATTGTACTAAATTACACAAATGTCATTACTTTTATATTACAGCATACTAATAGTGGTATTTTTGTCTTTTTTACTACAATTCAATATAATACTAATATTAAAAAATCTACGTGCAAAAAGCAAACGCCACCCTTCCAACAGGACGAAGGGAGTATAAAATTTCTATATACTTCTCCGTCCCATATATATATATTCATTTGTTTTTTCACTGAGTTTTAGAAATATTAGTATTATATTGGGATAAAGTAGAAATAAAAGTAAAAATACTAAATTAATCATATTAATATTGTATAATACAAAGGTAATGACATTTGTATAATATATTGTAAATTGGAAGAGTATTTGTAATATTAGATAGATAGTACACTTACTAAAAAAAAAAATTGATACAGACCAAAATAAAAAATGGATATATTGTTAAGAAACGGAGGGAGTATTAAAATTTAGGTAAAACAAGTAAAACAATCCCAGGTTTGCTAAATTTGTTGAAGAAACTCATTGGTCTTAAACTTCATTTTTATCTATTGTAGTTCAAATAAAGATGCAACATATTTGGTACTGTTTCTTTGATCACAACGACAATAATGATCTTGTTTAAATTCACAAAGAATACAAAAATAGACTAGAGAATTCCTGTATTGTTTTTTACACGACTAAAAATACATCTCCGTAAGTACTTAACGGGGATTGTAGCAAACACAGTTAAGCTTAAAGTGCAAATATTATTACAAAATCATAGATAATAAAAAAGAATATTCTTCTTCAAAGCAAGTACAGAAATATTTGGATTATCGCTGATCATGTTGATTTTGTAATTGATAATCCTTCGTCCCACTTACCATGTTATGTTGCTGTTTCTGTCCGTCCCACGTCTCATGTTACTTTTTTTTTTTTGAAAAATGATTACCCATCTTAATCTTATTTAAAAATTTTTAATTTTAATTAAACTAATTAGTGTGATCTTAATCTTAATCTATAATGATTTATATTATAAATTAATTATTTTTACTAATATATTTTTAATTATCTATTAATTATATTTATCCTAAATTTTCGTGTTTACAGTGACCAAGACACCCAATATGATAAGAAGGTAGTACAATTTAAGCTTATCTGCTGCAATATTTGCTGAGTACTACAAATAGAGTATATTTTATTAAGTTACTTGAGCCATAAGTAGATAAAACTAATTGTAGGATAAAAAAATTTTCAGCAAATTTGAAGAATCACAAATATTTATTTTTGCTATTTTGTCAAAAAATTATTATATAAATTCTCAAAAATATTATTTAAAATTAAAATATTTAACATTTAAACATAATACAAAATTTACTTTCTCACTTGGGACAATCTTGGCTTTGGATTATTTGTTTAATCATTTTCCCAATATTTTTTATATGTATATATATATTATTATAACAATAAATTCTAATTATATTTAAAAAATTTTGAAAAAATAATTTTACAAATTATTCAAAATATAAAATAATTTTAGAAAAATAATGATCACCGAAATTAAATTCTTGTCAAATCACGGAGGGAGTATATGATAATGCTAAGTGGTTGCACGTGGTTCCACGCGCCACTTTTTCGTTGTGTAATTTTTTCTCCTCCGTCTGCCGGAAAGTTCTGCTGTCACTCTTTAATGGCTAGCTCTATCCGAATCGCCGTCGTCGGTGACGTTGTAATGTCACGTTTTCTCTTCTCAACACTTAAATTGTAGACCGAATATTAATTAACTTTTCCCCCTATCTCGTGTTGCAGCATGACGATTGGAATCTGGAAGAAGATACCAAAGCTTTGCAACTTTTAAAGGTCAACTTAAAGATGACAATTTTTAGGTTTTCTTTTATTATGCTAGGGCAACTTTGTTTTGTCCGATGAATTGACATTCTGATACACATGAAATTGAAGAAGCTTTGTTGTGATTGATGTCTTTGTTTAACAAGAAAGTAGTTTCTTTTAGTTGAATAAGGCATAATTCTGCATTCAAGGTTAGTTATAAGTACTATTGGAATGGTAGGTTGGATAATGCTCATACTAGCTTTGTTTGTTTCACCGTGGTTTTTTGGATGATTTGGGGATTTTGGATTTGTTGAATTAGAAATTAGGTTTCAAATGTGTTGTTCTAAATGTAAAATTTTGAATGGAAAATAGGATTTATATGTGATGTGCTAGGAAAATAGGCATTGGAATTTTTTTTTAGGAGAAAAAACTATTATATTGTAAATTGTGTTGTGTGAAAACAAGTTTGAAAACAAAACAGACACTATGTTTAGTACAATTGTGTAATTTTAACTTTTACTTATAAATTTGTGTAAAATTGATTGTATAATTCATGCTTCAATTATATAATCCCTATGGGTGTGTTTGTTTGTGTTTTGTGGTTAGATATGATGGAATAATGTACACATATATATATATATTTATTTGGGAGTATGGACTGTAGAGTAGTGAAAAAAAAAAAATGTAAAAAGCTAAAAGAACAAAACCTATATTAATACTTCCTTACAGTAGGGATTCTGTGCTGTGCTGGTGACACAAAGTTATATAGAATACTATGGGATGCCTTATGCCTTGAAACACAAGTACTATATACATGCCTTTTATCCCTTATCTTTTATTTTTTATTATTATTTTTTTTTTTTTGCTTTGTACTGTATGATTATCGTTTATGTTTCTTCTTGTCACATGTGTTTATGGGAAGTGCAGCCCGATCTAGTGTTGTTCACAGGCAAGTGCTCTGTTTCCCCAGCCTTTTATGTTTTTGATTTTGTTGTATCTTACATTTTTATTTTCATCATATATGACTACTAATTTCGTTGATCTCCTTGATGTTATCTATCCTTTGAGATTTCTCCAGGTGATTTTGGCAATGAGAATGTTGATGTAGTTAGAAGTATTTCAAGACTTGATTTTCCTAAAGCTGCTACCATGATGCCTGGAATACCCAGAAGTTCTCTGTGCGGTAATTTTTAATTCTTATGATATTTCACTCATCAGAATAGCAAATTACTATTTGTAAGAGAACGGCTTGTCGTCTCGTATAAACTTGTGCCAAGGCATGGCTTCTTGTTCTGGAATAGTGTTTTATTTTCCTGCCTCTTAATATTATTTTTTTTGCCCTTAACAAGAAAAAATTACTTATTCTATTTAATGCATATGATTTCTTTCTGTTTGTGAGTTGGATGTTTAACATACAAAGGTTTCTAAGTTGGTAAGTAAGATTTATAAAGGGATAGAGAGAATTGAAATCTGCTGATGCTTTAGGGTGTGTTTGGATGTTTTGGATTTGAAAGTTTTTAGTGGATAATAGGTTTTAAATGTGATGTTTTGTATACAAAATGGATATTGGATGTGATATATTTTAAGAGGAAAAACACACCAAACATACCCTTAGTGCTTGAAACTTGCAATGGGGATCAACTTTGTAAACATTTGAAATGATGTTTTATGTGGGTTAGATAGATCTGATTTGTGAAAAGGTTTTTGGTTATATATTTGATTTGACTGCTTTTATATTTGGTATACAATATTATATGATGATTGAGGATATAGTGGGGTAAATAATGATTAATTTTAATGATTATCCATCTTTAATTGTGTGTATGAGCTTATGCATATGGTTATATATATGTTATGTTTACATGTGAACTGTTATTGGTGTTGGTTGAATAAACTTTCAAATTTGATTGTGTTTATATAGGGTAAAAAGTTGTTTTCATACTGTCACACCAAATGCTTTTTGGTTGCTCAATGGTTCACTTTTATGTATTATTTTCATATTATATTCTCTAACTATTGCGACAAATCTATGCAGGGAAAAGGATGCTGTTCAACTTCAGCTTGATCTGTAAGTCTCTTCTAATCGTGTTTTATTATATAGCTGAGGGGTTTGCGGTTTCCGTTACATTTTTTTCTTGTGTACTTTAAAACCTTCCTTATTTGAATATTTGGCATATTTTCGGAGTTTGACATGTGAGCTCTTAAGTTACATTATTTTGCTAAATTTAGTTTTAGTTGTTCTGGTCAAATGCAAAACCTTGTACCTCATCTAAATTTTGCATGAAACCACAACTTAGTGCTTTTCATGAAAAGATGCTAGACTGTGTTGATTCACCTTCGCAGTTAGGTTGTCACCAGTGATTTATACCATTGCATTTCTTTATGAAATCCGCCTAAGTTGAAAGAATGCTATTAATGTGCTTGTGTCAATTATGGTGCTGAAAATGGAGCAGTTCTATATTACTCTTCAGTTCAAATTAGCAAAAGCACTGTCTTCTTCCATAACATGGTTGAAATTATACCCAGCTGGTAAATTATACCCTACTATTTTAATTTGTTTAGTTAGGGTGTGTTTGTTTCGGTGTTTGGATTTTGAGTTGGGATTTGAATATTAAAAATTTTGAATTTGAATAGTTGTATGATAGCGATATAAATAGGTGTTGATATTATATTTTGAATGTAATATTAATTTTTAGTATAATATAAAAAAAGAAAATTATGTATTTGATTTTATATTTTTTTAGGGGAAAAAAATTGGTGAATAGTAGAAATTTGGGAAAATCCGCCAAAAGATTATACCCTAAAGGTATTCGAATTTTCAATATGTTGAATAGTGGATGCTCAAAATGTTTTTAGCTTTCTATTCTGACTCTCTGTTCTGCTAATCTCACAGAAAATCTGTTACACGATTATGGTTAGATAAGAGATGTGTTCTTTTGTGTTTCTAATAATTAGTTCCAATGCCCGATCAAGGTTGAATTGAACGGCTAATCATGTAATATTTTTTTAGGAACTGTGAACTTATCTTTTCTTTATGCTATTCTCACATTCCTTCATTAGCTAACATTGTTATTTGTTCTCGGTGAAACAACTTTGTGATGTTTCTGGAACCCTTCTTGTAAGGGTGTGTTTGTTTGAGGGATTGGATTTTGAGCTGAAATTTAATAGTAAAAATTTTGAATTATAATAGTTGTATGATGTGATATAAATAAGTGTTGATATGATGTTTTGAATGTAAAATTAATTTTTAGTATAATATAAAAAATAAAAAATAAGTGTGTGATTTGATTTTTTGGAGGGAAAAAATTGGATGAATAGTAGAATTTTGTATTAAACCTTTAAACGAGCACAACCTAACATGATCCCCTTTGGTATTAATTGAATGAGAAATGCATACTGTTTGCGAATGTTGGTTGAAATGAAATGCGAAACCATCCTTTCTGAATTTTTTACTATACTGATGGATCTACACAACCTTTTGTGAAAATCAGCCTTGGTAATGAGCATGTTGGTTATCAGAGGATGGACTTCCCAAATTTGAAATTGAGCATTGTAGGTGGAAGGCCCTTTTCTTGCGGTGGTCAGCAATTATTTCGCAAGAAACTTCTTATTGCCCGGTTAGTAGCCGTGAAATAACTAATTATCATTACCATCAACATGTTCATCAGTTGTCATCCTAATGCTTAAAAAGACACTAGGAAGTTGCCCTAAAAGTTTTCAACATAATATTCTGTCAGCTTGTTAGTCTGCAGAAGAGAAACGACTAATTTTCTGTCATAAAACTTCATTTAATATTTGTCTCAGTGAAATCTTTGATAAGTAAAATTAATTATAGCTTTCTCTTCTCAATATATCCTTGTCGATATTTTCTCCAGATATAATGTCTGTGACATGGATGGAAGCGCAAAGAGAATTTATGAAGCTGCCTCTGGAACTCCAGCAGATAATTCAGTTGTATTTCTTGCTCATAACGGCCCTACGGGTATACAAAGATACTTTCTATTCGGTACTTCAGGGTGCTTTAGGTGATCACAAGTGTAATCATGCAGGTCTGGGTTCGAACATGGATGATATATGTGGAAGGGATTGGGTGCTCGGAGGAGGCGACCATGGAGATCCCGGTATGTATATCAAACCTTCTGATGGTGTGTTTGTTTGAAGGTTTGGATTTTGGGTTGAGATTTAAATAGTAAAAAATTTGAATTATAATAGTTGTATGATGTGATATAAATAAGTATTTGATTTTTAGTATAATATAAAAAATAAAAAATAAGTTTCGATTTGATATTTTTGTAGGTAAAATTTTGTGTGAATAGTAGAAATCTTCCAAAATCCTTGAAACAAACACATCTTCAGTTATTTTTCGAGTCTTTAGATAACTGAACTTGCGACTTGCCTTATAGATTTAGCGCATGCAATATCTCAACTAAAAGAAACAACCAAGTTGTCGATGAAGCTGGTTGTGTTTGGTCATATGCATAAAGGGCTGGCTTACGGACAAAATCTTCGAAAAATGATAGTGGTTGGGGATGATAACACTATATACCTCAACGGGGCCATTGTACCGAGGACTAAAAGGATCGGAAAAGCACAAGCCAAAGATAAAACTTCAGCCACAACATCTGATCTTGAAGAAACCGTAAGGGCATTCACCGTTGTTGATATCTTCGATGGAGCTATAGAGAAAATTGCTGAAACATGGATTTCTGTCATTGGAGACAAAGTCAAAATCGAGGATGAGATTGCATTATTTAACAAGGCAAATTAGAGTTCTCCAGACAATGTACATATCACGAACTCTTAATTTAATCGCTTTTCGACGAGAAAAGGTAATGTATTTTGCTAATTCTTATACAAATTAGCTTATTAAGTTTTGGAAACTTAGCAACAGATTAGTGAAGAACATACTTATATACTGTTTGTCTGCATTCTTGGTAATTCTGTTTTGTGATGTTACCAAATTTGATTTATTTTTTACTTGATGTCTTCTTGTCTTATTGGTTTTGTTGTTTTGTTATGACAGAGAGAGAGAGGAGAGAGAGAGTGTGTGTGTGTGGTTGTGTGTCATCTGGGATCTACTCTGGATCAAACATGAGATGGTTTATAAGCTGAAAAAGACACAAGGTATGACTGATTCTGATATGATTTGATTTGAGTGAGCTGTGCTTTTTTGGAAAGAAATGAGTTAATAGTATTTATGAAATGAACTGTGCAACTGCAACTTATATAACAGTTTGAATTGACTCCTTTATTAATCCATAGGGTGGGGTGGGGTGGGGGTGGGGTTGGTCCACTTTAGTTATGATATGCATCAACTCCTAAGCATACTTTTGTTTTTGACACAACCTTATACTTTAAGCTATGTCTTTTTTCTTCTTTAAGCTATATCTGTGTTTTTTTTAAACTCTCAAAAGGAGATACCATCATCCAAACACATAATATATATAAGAGATATAATTTGGATCCGAATATTTGATTCAATAAATTTTATGTGTGTAGTTACATTATTTAATTATTATTGAATTAGAGAGATTAATTAATTAATATGGGACAAGATGGAATATATATAAATGATAAATTTTTCACTTTTGAAGCTAAATTGAATATAATATTTTGACATGATTTATAATTTTATCTAGATTCTATAATAATTCCCAATTTCTCTCTTACCTAATACCAAACTTATTTAGATTATTTCATTTATTATTACTATTACCTCCGTCCCATAACAAAGTATCTATTTTTTTTTTTTTATTTTAATCCGTCCCATAATAAAGTATCCATTTACTTTTTAGTAACTGTACTTTCTACGTAACATTAGAAATACCCTTACAACTTACAATATATTACACAAATGCCATTACATTTATATCACACATACTAATAAGGTTATTTTAGTCATTTTTACTTTATTCCTACTATATCTCAATATAATACTAATATTTCTAAAACTACGTGCAAAAAACAAATGAATACTTAGTTTCGGGACGAAGGGAGTATTTGAGAACTAATTCGATCACCACATTTTTACAAAAATATATATATCTCAAATACATATTTTTATAGCATCTTATATAATTACATATAGTATAATATATTTTAATATTAACATAATAAAAATAGTACTCTCTCCGTCCCCAACACCTTGCAACATATGAATTGGAGAATTTAGGTTGGTAGTATTAAGTAGAATAGTTTGAGATAATTTGGAGATTAGGTTACGTGATTGGAGAGAGAAATATATATATATATATTTTTATTTGAGTGATGTGATGAGATAAAAGTGAATTGTATATTTATATATATAAACACAATAATTATTTCTAAATTTGAAAATATTGTAGTAAATTTAGGACAAACAAAAAAGACAATATTGCAATGTGTTTGAGACGGATGGAATATATAAGATATCCAACATAACACAATATATTGTGCTTTTAAGTATAATAACCATATTATACATAATACTGCAATATATAAATTATACTGTACAATATATATTTTTATATAACACAAATTTATAGTATTATGTATTTTATGATAAAATGTTGATTGCTTCGGGTTCTTGTATTGCTGGATAAAAAATATATAATATTATTTTTTATAGAAAGTGTGTTTTTTTTATGAGCTTGGAAAAAAATTGATTTGAGTTGACATAAAAATAATATTTAATGGAATGTTTCGTGAGAGAAAACTATGTATGTAAAATTTAAGGAAATTGCGGTAAAAAAAAAAAAGACCATTTGTAATTTTTGATTTTTATAATCAAAATATTTAAAATTATAAGCAAAAGAGTTATTAAAAATAAAAAATAAAATTTATAAGTAAATAAAGAAAAGAGGGAGGGGGAATGTCTTTCTGACAGACAAGTGTGTGATTCTGTCTTGTTACTTTTCAATGGATTTATAGCAGCCTTTGACCGAATCTTAGCCGTCCATTTCGTACACTTATTAATGATTTATTGGTATTTGTATTACCTATATATGTATGTATATATATAAGAGATATGTGGTTTCACTTCATCAAATTTATTATTATTATTTTTATCTTTTTAATAAAATAAATATATATTAAATGCTATTAAATATATTATAATTAATATATTTTTAAAGATAAAATTGTTAATTTAATTTTATGATTAAAATAAATTATAATATAATTTTATATCTATTTATACCCGTAATTAAACGTCGTGAAGATTCAATAATTTTGGAATCTGATTTTTATTATTTTTATAATTAATAATAATTATATTGATTATCAATAAAATTAAAAATAAGTGATTATATTTTCTAATCTTAATCATATATCATATATATATATATATAAAAGTCGCAACTCTGCAGTCTCAGAATTTTGATATTTTTTTATACAGTTTTTCGGAATTACAGTTTATTACTACATTATTTTCACTTATTAGTATTATAATTAACTATTTTTATTTTATAAATTTCTCATAAATTTTTTTATGTTTAATTACTTTTTTTTATTAAATTATAATCTATAAATAAATAAATAAAATTTTAGTAATAAACATATGATATCCTATATCTATTGTTTTAAATAATTTTATTTAAATTTAAAATTTTAATTAATTTTAGATTAATTTTGTTTGTATATTCATGTTTTCAATCTTGTTTATTTAATTTACTTCTTTTTCTTTATTAAGTATTATAGTTAATTATTTTCTATTTTAAAAATATTGAGACATAAAAAAAAATATATATATATATTATTACAGAGTGTTTGAGATATGAAGATATTAGTAAGCTAATTAATACTCCTATTCACTTCATCTAACACCTAATATTTATTTATTATATTACACTAAAATTCATTTTACATTCAAAATATCGCATCAGTACATATTTATACAAAATCAAATAACTATTTCAATTCAAAATTTTACTATTCAAAATCAAAATTTTACAAGTAAATACACACGTGAATTGTGCCGATTTGATCCAATAAACATATGTAATAAAAATATTATGTACAATATATATTATGCACTATATAAAAATTATATGACGTTGAATTAATCTAATCAACACCAGATTTGCGTTTACTAATTATAATATAATATAAATAATTATAAATTAAAAATAAGATTAATTAGTTAATTTAATTAAAATTAAAAATAGTACTTCATCCGTCTCATTGAAAGGTTACTATTTTCTATTTTCGTCTATTCCAAAACAAGGTTATAATTTTTTAATTTAATAATTGTACTATCTACCTAACATAATAAATACCCTTTCAACTTACAATATATTACACAAATGTTATTATTTTTATATAATAGGGGTATTTTTTTTTTTACTATAATTTAATATAATACTAATATTAAAAAATCTACTTGCAAAAAATATCACCCTTCCACTGGGACAAAGATAGTATAAAATTTAAAATTTATTTGTATGTTTGTGTGTGAGATTGTTAGAAATGAATTTTTTTTATATGAGATATTAAAAATTGTATAGAAAATATAAAAATAATGAATATGTTTAGTATATTAATTTTTTTATGAAAAAATGTATGGAAAAAAATAATAAAAAAACATAATAGAAAAACATATTTAAAAAAATGAACGAGATATGAGATGTTGAACGGATCCAAACAAACATAGATAACTTGTGGTTTTTTATTTTAAACTTATTATGTTACTCTCTTTCGTTCCACCTACCATGTCCATATTGCCGTTTATGTCTGTCCCACATTTCATGTCATTTTTCTTTTTTGGAAAATAATTTTACACTTTAATCTCATTTAAAATTTTTTAAATTTATTTTTTAGTTTTAATTAAACTAATTAGTTATCTAAACCTTAATTTATAATTATTTATATTATAAGATAATTATTTTCACTAATACATTCTTAATTATCTATTAATTATACTTGTCATAAATTTTCGTGTCATAAATTTTCGTGTCTACAGTGACCCAGACATCCAATGTGAGACGGAAGGAATATTTCATTATATTTTATTTTTTTTCCAAAAATAAAATTTTACTATACCAGCTCAAATATTGCTTATGTTTCATTGCAACCAAAATTACTGAATTTTATTTAGGTATTATATTTACAAAAGTGGCCAAATTTTCCATAATTTTATATCAACTTTATTGAGTTTTTTTCCATAAAAGTTTCTACTATTAGTTTTTCTTTTTTTTAAAAAAAATAAAATAAAAATGATACATAATACTTCAATCATTTCCCAAGTTTGTAATCAAAACTTTTCAGTATGATTTTTAATGTATGAAGTTTTAATTGATATTTTTTGTTATTTTTTGTCATCTATAACAAGGAAAATATTAAAAATTAAATACTCTCTCCGTCCCAAAAGAGTTGTCTTATTTTTTCATTTTTGTCTGTCCCAAAATAATTGTCTTATTTCGTTATTTAGTAATCGTGGTCCCTACTTTATAACAAAATTATTTATACTTTTTCAAACTACCCCTGATTATTACTCTAACTTACTTTTTAAAATTATTTAAAAAGCAATGGTATTTTAATCTTTTATTTTCTGTTTTATACCCACTTTTAATTAAATATTATTATTCCTTAATTATCGTGTTCACTCCCAATAAGACATCTTTTCTGGGATGAAATGAGCAATTTTTACTAAATAAAGAAATATATATATATTTTTTTAAGAAACAAATAAAAATAGAAAGTAGGCATAATTTTAAGAGAAGGTGGAAAAAAAAATATTAGATAATGTATTTATATATATATATATATTTATATATTGATGCTCAAGCACCTCAAAAATTCAATTCAACAATAATATATAAATAATTATAAATGGACAATTTAATATTCATATTGTTTACGAGTCAATGTAGCCATCCCTATGAGTATCGATCGTTGTATTTGAGAATATTATATATAATTTTATAATATGTAATTTAAATATATATATAAAAAAATTAATTTAATTTATTCACGCAAATACCATGAAAAGCTTGTACCTCTTTGTAAATAAAAATAAGTTAGAAATTTCTGCTATTGATCTATTTGTTTTATTATTTAATTTAATAATAAATTTATTATATTTACAAGAACATTTATTTATAGTCAAATCCACAATGAATATATTTATTTTACTACTTTAAATTATACACAACTAATCCTTTTATTTTTTTAATTTAATAAACATGACCCACACTCCCATCAACATTCAACATAAACTTTAGTACCACCTAATTACACGTCACAATAGTTTCTAAAAATTATTAATTAGGGTGTGTTTGTTTGGGGATTGGATTGGATTTACACTATTTATCCAATTTTTTTTTAAAAAAATATCAAATCAAATACCTATTTTTTATTTTTTATATTATATTAAAAATCAATTTTATATTCAAAACATTACATCTAACACCTATTTATATCACATCATACAACTATTCAAATTCAAAATTTTTACTATTTAAATCCCAACTCAAAATCCAAACCCCCAAACAAACACACCCTAAATACTCAATATTACTATACTCTTTTATTTTTACATCTATTTCTACTCAAAGTATGTATTTATTATTATTATTTTTTTTTTAGCATGTTAAAAGATAATACTGTGTTCATCCGAATTAAAGATATTTGTTTTATCATTTTTGTCTGTTCAAATCAAAGGTATATATATATATTTTTTAGTATAAGTATCTTCCAATTAAATATTAAAATTCTCTTTACTTTATTGTTTTTAATTTTTAAAATTTCATTAATATCAATTATAAAATAGATTTTACACTACTCTATTGCACTATATATCTATAAATATTAATATACATAAATTTACATGTAAAAGTCAAATGAATTATTGGTTAGTGGAATTGTGTAAAATAGTAATAACATTTTTACCCTCGCTGGTTTGTGTATGCATGTGTTGGGTGAAATTCCCATCGGGGATGTGCGTGTGTGGGGTAAAAAAAAAAAAAATTCTTATTTGTCATTTTAGTTTGTCCAAAATAAAAATATTTTATTTTTATTCTTTTTAAAAAGTATTCCATCAATCCCTTAACAATCTATCTATTTTTCGATTTTGGTCTGTCCATAACAAAGTATCTATTTTCCTTTTTAGTAATTGTACTATCTACCTAATATTACAAATACCCTTCTAATTTATAATATATTACATAAACGTCATTACCTTTATATATCATACAATATTAATAAAGTTAGTTTAGTCTTTTTACCTTTATTTCTACTACATCTCAATATAATACTCATATTTCTGAAATTCTGTACAAAAAGCAAACGGATAAATAGTTACGGGAC
Organism: Andrographis paniculata; assembly: GCF_009805555.1. NCBI lineage: Eukaryota > Viridiplantae > Streptophyta > Magnoliopsida > Lamiales > Acanthaceae > Andrographis > Andrographis paniculata. The sequence goes on from NW_026137605.1 coordinate 2,153,705, forward strand.
GGAGGGAGTAACTCTCAACTAAATACCAAAATAATACTTCATTCGTCCCAAACAAGGTGCAACATTTGTTTCGGCACGGATTTTTAGGTAGATAGTATTAAGTAAGATAATTTAGAAATTATGTGATGTGATGGAGAGAGAAATGTATATTTATTTTATTTTATTCAGATGATGTGATGGGATAAAGTGTGAAATAAAGATTAAGTATAATTAATTATTTCCTATTTTGAAAATATTGCATAGTATTTGAGACATATAAAAAAAGAAATATAAAACGGTGTTTGGGACGGAGGGAGTATACTTTTTACTTTTCACGTTAATTTTCAAATGTAAAATGAATATTATATTACTTTATTACACTACATAACTATAAAATACTAATTTACCTTAATCCACATGCAAAAGTCGAATAAAAAATTTACCGGTGAAGGAAATTTTTTTTTTTTTTTTAAATTAAAAGTATTTAAATATTTATGTATGAATGACTTTTACTATAATAAGAAACTAATAATATTGAGTGTGACAAAACAAAAATAATAAGATGAGTTGAGAGAGAAAAGTAATTTATTGATTATAGTTTGTAAAATATTTTGTAGTTACATATTATACTAATTAAGTCAAATATATACATTTTTACATATTTTTTTGTAAAATAATAATTACCACGGTTTATTGAAACTAAGAATCCAGCACTCTATCCAAGCTGCTTCTAATTCAGCACCGGAGGTGCTTACGTAACACCTACGTAGCTCATCAAAGGACATGTGTCCGCCAAGTCAGCAAAATCATGCATGATATACTAAGGGTGTGTTTGTTTGGGGGTTTGGATTTTGGATTGAGATTTGAATAGTAAAAATTTTGAATTTGAATAGTTGTATGATGTGATATAAATAGGGTTTGATGTGATGTTTTGAACGTAAAATTGATTTTTAGTATAATATAAAAAATGAAAAATAGGTGTTTGATGTGATGTTTTTTGGGGAAAAAATTGGATGAATAGTAGAAATCCTTCAAAATCCTTCAAACAAACACACCCTAACTGTAAAGGCTGTGCCAAGTCACTTTATATAAAAGCTAACAACCAAGCGTGACCTCACTTTATATGTCTGCCAGGTTTGCTGATCTGGCGGACACGTGGATATATATTTTTAATTTTAATTTACTTATTGTCTTTTTAAAAACAATTAAAAATTTGAAAAACAAAAATTGAAAATTAATTTCTTTTAAAAATTCTAAAATAATAAAAATCTATCTGGCGGACACGTGTCCTACGGCTGAGTTATATGGGTGCCACGTAGGCATCTCCGGTGACAGAGTACTAAAATTGTAAAGATTTTTCACTTATGAGACTAGTTTGCGACATACTTCAGTTACAAGATTAAAATGATATATTACAATATATCATTTAGTAAGTGTACTACCTACCTAACATTATAAATACCCTTTCAACTTACAATATATTACACAAATGACATTACTTTTATATAACACAATACTAATAAGGTTATTTTAGTCATTTTTATTTTATTCTTACTACATCCCAATATAATACTAATATTTCTAAAACTCCGTGCAAAAAGTAAACGGATACATAGTTATGAGACGGAAGGAGTGGTAATTTTGTTAAAATAGAAGGACAAAAAAAAAAATACTCCCTCCGTCCACGGATAAAGTATACATTTACTTTTGACGCAGAGTTTAAGAAATAATAGTATTTTAATTATAGTGAGTAGGTAAAAGTAGTGTAATGACATTTTTGCCCTTGCTTTTTGGTATAAAAGTAATGATGTGATGTAAAATAAAGGTATTTGTGGAAAAAAATGGAGTATTTAATGAAATGATTAATTTGTAATTGGACGTCCCAAAATAGAAATATGTATACTTTATAGCTGGACGAAGAAAGTACTTATTAACTTACTATTGTTTTTAGAAAAACAAGTATAAATTTAAGTAAAAATAATAATACTCCATTTGTTTCGTTTTAATTGACACATTTGTTTTTGTTTGACATAATTTAAGGTAGCGAAATTTAATGAATTAATTATAGTGATTTGTGACATTATTTTATTTAATTTTATTTATTTTTTTATGTGAATAATGACGTTGAATTTAGAAATTTAATTAAATAAATTCTATATGTAAAAATTTAAAAATTTAATTAAATTAATTTATATTTATTAAATATATTTGATATTGATAAAATCACTAAAAAACAAATATAAAATAAAGTAGAAGAGACAAATAAAAATATGCCAATTAAAATTAAAATGAGAGAGAAAGTCCTACATTTCTTTGAATATAAATATATATATTTATTTACTTAAAATACCAAATTAAATACTCCTCCTACTATAGTATTATTACATAATATTCAAATAAAAAAAATCCGTGGATGTGATGTGGCGTCCATGACCATAGAACATACTACATCGTCCTTCACACCATTCTTGACCGATTTATTTATTATTTTTTAATTAATTTCTACTAATAAATTATTTTAAAAATAAAAATAAAAAATAAAAAAAGAAGGCAATGAAAGAAACATGCAACACACAAAATCAGAGACTTCCTTTCGATTATTCCTCTGGAACTTCTTCGTCTTCATTTTCATCTTCTTCCTCCACCGCTTGGAACTTCATTCCATCCCTATCTGCGCACAAACCCACCATTTCCCTTCCCTTCCCCTCCCCTCACAATCAATTAACCTACAAAAAATTTAAATACCTAATTACTCTTCTGTGCACCACATCGATCGTACAACAACAATTCCGAATCCCCCAAAAACATACATACATACATACATACATACATACATATATTGATGTTGAAATCGATCGAGAGCTGTTGGCCTGGGTTGAATTGATTAGCTAGATAGATAGATGGGCAATGTGACGTCCAACGTTGCTTCGAAGTTCGCGTTCTTCCCGCCCGACCCGCGGACGTATGAGGTGCACAGAAACGAGGAGGAGGGGCGATGGGTGATGAGGGGATTGTCCGCCGATAAGAACGTCGACGTGCATTTGCTCGATACCAAACCAGGAAATAAAGTTGTCGCCACGTTCTGGAAGCATCCTGCTGGGAGATTCACCCTCTTGTATTCCCATGGCAACGCCGCCGATTTAGGGCAGATGCACGATCTCTTCGTCGAGCTCAGAGCTCACCTTCGCGTCAACATCATGAGGTAGCTAGCTAGCTATTATAATACCTAACCGATTTCATGATTCAGTTAACGATTTATTATTGGAGGATAAGAATCGAGATTATATGAATCGTCATCATCATTCATTGTTTTGTGCCCTAGCTTGAATTTCTACAGATTGATTGATTGATTGATAGCTGCAATTGAATTCCATTCTATAGAGATCTGTTTGAATTATTTCAACATTTGTTTTGCATCTCATCTTCTTCGAGCAAAAACATTCCAAACAAATTTGATTCTACTGGTTAGTTAGATCATAGATGTCTTTGATCATGTTCTGCTTGCTCTGTTTGAAGGTGTTTATGAATTTGGTTGAATTTTAGTTTGATCGAATTCGATTCGTGTTAGGTAATTAAAGGTATGTCAAGTCACAAGAGATTTGTGGTTTAACAAACTCCGATCATACTAACTTTGTGAAGAAACAATGGCCTAGTCATCATGTTAGTTAACAAACATTTATTCGATTCATCCGTCGACATTTCTTGGCAATGCAAATTTTCATTGATGTCATATTCAAACGTAGTTGTTTGAATTGACCGAGCTTTTTCATCGAACATTTAATGGTGAAAAGGAGACCTGCAAATGCGAATGACACCGAATTTTCTTTGCCTTTATTGCAGCTACGATTATTCTGGATACGGTGCATCCACGGGAAAGGTAAGAAATTTTCGATTATTCAAAGTATTTTTATAGGGAATCGTTAATGTATTATACTGTGAAATTCAGCACAATAACAATTGTCGTTCTTGAAATGTGTCGATATGATGAATTACTTAGTCTAACGAGCGAATTATTTTCCATCACAGCCTTCCGAGTTGAACACTTACTACGACATCGAAGCCGTGTATAATTGTTTGAACACCGAGTATGGAATCAAGCAAGAAGATGTGATTTTGTATGGACAATCCGTCGGGAGCGGTCCTACGCTACACTTGGCTTCTCGTCTTCCACGGTTGAGAGCAGTCGTTCTTCACAGCGCAATTTTATCGGGCATACGAGTACTTTATAATGTAAAAGTCACCTTCTGGTTCGACATTTTCAAAGTAAGGTTACCTTTTTCTTTCAAGCTTTTAACTTTTTCGATGCTTCGATTATTCAACCCCTTGTGATCAAAATTTGAGATGTGTTGTTTTATTTTTTTCAGAACATCGACAAAATCAAGCATGTCAGATGCCCTGTTTTGGTCATACATGTAAGAAAAATTCTCCCCTTGGACACTTTTTAGCTTCTTAATCTGTCGTTTTATCGAATTTCATGCTCGATGGGTCGCGTGACCCCATTTTTAGACTCCCCTTCGACTTAAAACTTACGATAAGAGCGATGTGATCGACAAATAGTTACATCTTCTTCGATTTTTCGTGTCATTTCCTTTCTGCAGGGTACTAAAGATGAAATCGTCGACTTGTCCCATGGAAAGCGACTATGGGAGCTTTCGAAAGAGAAATACGATCCATTGTGGATTCAAGGAGGCGGGCATTGTAATCTCGAGACGTTTCCAGAATACATCAAGCACTTGAGGAAATTCGTGAACGCAATGGAGAAGATATCGATCAAAAGAAGCAAATCTAGCGCAGGATCGGATTCGAGTGCCACAGAAATCAAACACAGCAAGTGCTTGGGATTCGGGAGAAGATAACTAACTAAGTATCGATGTGTTGTTGTGTTGAATATCCAATGTTCGATCTTTGGGAGGACTCTGATGCTTAATTTGTTCTCTGACGGCTGGCTGCCGGGCAAAGGTGTGATCTTTTTATGTTTCGGTGTCGTTCGAGGTAAACTCAAATTTGTCGCGCTGTTGGCGCTGGATGTGAAGCTTATTTAGCCGCGCAAGTTGGTCGCCGTCTTCGTCGTCGTCGTCGAAATATAATGTAATTGTTGTGTTTCAACATTGTAATTTATGCATGCTATTTCTTTTATTGTACATATAACCATCAATATTGTTGATTTTACCTTATGTTTGCTTGAATTTGATTTCAATTTTTTTTACAACTCTTACTAGAATATAACCGGATTTTTTGTCAATTGAATCTGATCAGTTTATATAATAAAAATAAACAATGGTGTGTTGTTCGGAGGATTCTTTTCAAATTCCACTGGTCATTATTTTATTTTTTTTTAAAAAAAAACATCAAATTAAGCATATATATATATATATATATATATATTTTTATACTCTCTCCGTCCACCGTCGATCTATCCATTTTTCTATTTTAGTCTGTATGACAAATATATTCATTTTTTAAGTAAATGTACCTTCCATTAAAATATAAAATTATCTCACTCTTTATATAATATATTACACAAATATCATCAAATAACACCGGTTAATACCATAAATATTAAGGGGTATAATAGTCTTTATGTATATCAATTGTACCATATATCAATATAATACTAACACACTAAAATCTACGTGCAAAAAGTAAATGGATAGATAAGTGGTGGACGGAGGGGGTATTATATTAAAAATTAATTTTACATTCAAAACATCGAACATTTATTTATATAGCATCATACATTTATTCAAATTCAAAATTTTTACTATTCAAATCTCAACTCAAAATCAAAACCTCCAATCAAACACACCCATTTACATTATATATAGCATATAATATTTGCTCAAATCAACGTTATACTAATTTAAATGAGTTTAAGAAAAATAATATTGGTTTCTCTTTTAAACCATAATATCCAATGTAGTGTTGAATAGAAACCTCCAAATCAAACCAAAAATTAAGCCGTAAGCAAACCAACACTTTAATCTCTTGTTTTATGTAGTTGTATTTTTTTGTCCAAAAGACTTGAAAATAAAAATAAACAAACTCTTAAATTAATATATATATATTTGACCAAATCAACACATTTTTATAGAGAATATAACAATATGTGACAACATATCTTAATAAAATATATAACAAATAATTTGATAATATATTATAACATTTTATATGGTTAAATATACAGCGATTTCAGTGTCATAAGCATATTATACAATCTCACACAATATATAACTCATACAACACATGTTAATATAATATATAATATATATTTTAATAATATATTATATAATTATGTGTAGCACAATATATCGTGATTTCAGTACAACAAACAAATTATAATACAACATAACATAATACATAACTCATACAACATATGCTTCTATATAATATAACATATGTTGTTTGAGTACTTGTCATGAAATGTTAGTTATTTCACGTTAATGTGTTAATTTGATCAAATTTATATGAATCGCAATCGTAATAACAAACATAAAATTGATATGTTCAAGATTATATAATCATATCATTTTGTTTTCTGAAATATTTTGTTGTGTTTTTGTGTATTTGGAATAATAATAATAATAATAATAATAATAAAATTCTACTATTTATTTGATGTAATATAAATAAATATATTATGAGATGTTCTGAAAAAATAAAATATAATTTGTTGGGGTGCAAACCCGAGTTCCACATTGGAAGTGGTGAAGAAAATTACACATCTTATAAGTCCCAAGTAAACTCCACTAGTATGAGATTTTTTGGAGGATATCCAAAAACAAATTCGTGCGAGCTCAACCCAAAGCGAATAGTGAAACAGATACAAGAAAATAATACTAACTCTGTCCCATATTTAATTATTAATTAATTAAAACAAAGAAATTCATGCATTAGGTTAGGACTAGGTTGTACACATTAAGCTTATTGGTATGATCGTATGGGACAAACACAAATTACACACACCATTTTGTGACATTTGGCAGCTCTACAAATTTCTTACCATAATTAAATCATTGTAATGTTTTCTATTGTCGTTGAATATTTCTACATAACATATACATAAGTAGGGTTTGTTCTATTGTGATTTTAAATTAAAATTAGAATTAAAGTGATTTATTATGTACAGTTTTTTTAATAAAAATATATTATTTATTTTTATGAAATATAACGTTAAAATACTATTTTAAAAATATTTAAATCAATATTTAATTTCAAGTCAATTTTAAAATCATAATCAAATAAATTCTCGTGGAGAACCCCAGCATGTCAAAATTTACACCCATTAAATTTATTATTACCTCTGTTCCAAAAGAAGAATTTCGTTGGACTTTTGTGTGTAAATTTTTAAATATTAATAATTCTATCAACATATAATACAAATTAAAAAAAAAAATACTTATATTAGTGTCTTATACTATAAATACGATGATATTTGTGGAGTAAGTTATATAAATGTAAATATATTTTTAATGTTAAATATAATAACACAAAAAATAAACGAGGTTCTTCTTATGAGACTGAAGTAGTATTATTTTTTTTTTCTCTCGTTTATTAAATTTACTTTATTATTATATTTGAAAAAGTAAAAAATCAATTATTACTCTTCATTTAATATTTATTTACAACAAATGTCATTAATTTTTATTATATCATGTCTATATTCTCTTTAATTACTAACTGGATTTCAAAAAATACAACTAGTTACTTATTTATTTTTATTATTATTTTCAATAAAGTACTTATTATCTAAATATGATAAGGGTGTGTTTGACAATTACTGTTAGCTGATCCGATTAGCTGGTTTGACTAGTTTATTCGATTAGCAATTTGTATTAAAGCGTTTGGTAAAATAGGAGTTTGATATTAGTTGTTTATACGTAAAATGACAATTATTGATATTTTGTATTTTATTTTTTAAATATTTAGTTGTGTTATTCGTTACACAGGATCTTTTAGAATTTTTATTATTACTTATTGAAAATTATAAAAATTTTATTAAAATTACTTTTTTGTTATTTTTTAAATATTTTGTAGAAAAAATGTATATATATTTTTTATTAAGTTATTTTTACATTTTTTTTATTTATAATTTTAAATAAATTTATTCTAATACATTTATCACTAATAAAAAAAAATTTATGTGACAAACAATAGATAATATATAAAAATAAATTAACAATAATTTCAATTATATCCAATTTATAAAAGTAAATCTAAAAGTTAACTAAAAATATATATTAACATAATTAATAAATACTACTATGGTAAATATATTATTATGTATAAAATAAATGATGATATTTACATCGTTTCAAAAATTAGCTTTTTGGGGTCAATAAATTATTTTAAAAATTAATTTAGCAAACACTGAAATTAATTTTTTTAATTGGTTAAACAACTTAAAAGCTCTAAAAAAAAGTATTTTCCAAACACCCCTAAATATAGCAAACTTAGTCTTATTACGTTGGACACGACATTTAAGAAATATTGATATTATATTGGTAGTTGGTAAAATCTAAAAGTAAATGACTTTTTTGTCCTTGTGAATATATTAGTGTAAAAAGTAGTGGTAATTGTGTAATAATAATAAAAAAGTAGGGATAATTTTATTGTAATATGATTATTTATGGAAATGAGACTATTGTTTTGGGATGGACAAAAATGGTAAACAAAACTATTGTATTGGGACGAAGACAGTATATTTTATATCAGAAATATTTTTTAATAGTATTACATCTAATGTTGATATTAACTTACTACTTTGGATGTAATACGATTAAAAGAATTAGTTGCAGTGATGTTTAACGTTTAGTTGTAATATGATTAAAAAACTATTTACTTTTAAAGTTTAGATTTAATTTAAAATTTTGAATTGAAATAAAAATTTTTAACATAATTTATTAAATAGAAATAAATATTTAATTTAATTATTTTTAATGAAGAAAATGATGCATAGTATGAAATGTAATATAAACATATGTATATGTTTGTTTTAATATTGTAAATAAAAAGTTTCATATAATATTTGATAAAAAAAATATCTTTAAATATGATATTAAAAATAATTATTCCTTTTGGAGATATTTATGCTAGTTTTTATTTTTTGATTGCCCATTAAATACATAGTCTATATAATTTTAGTCATATTACTACTATTTTAATATTCTCTCTGCCCAGTTAAAGTGTCTACGTTACTATAGACACGAGAATTTATGTAAAATATAATTAAGATAAATAATATTTTAATTAAGATTAAAAAATTATAAATTATAAAATTTAAAAATTGATTAAAGTGTATATTTATATTTAAAAAAATTATGTAAAACAAACATAAATAGAAAAAATAGATATTTTATACGGGAAGGAGAAAGTAATTTTTTTACACAATATATAACTCTATTTTTTTTTATCAACCTTGTTTATAAACTATTATTCCATCCGTCTTGTAAAAAAGTAGGTTTATTTTACTCCATCCGTCCCACATAATTTGTTCATATTTTTTATTTTTGTCCGTTCCACATAATTTATTATTTCTTTCTTTGAAAAACTGATTATACACATTAATCATATTTTAAAATTTTTTAAATTTTAATTAAACTATTTAATTATCTAATCTTAATATATAATTATTTTTAGTATATAATAATTATTTTTACTAATATATTTTTTAATTACTTATTAATTATATTTTACCTAAATTCTCGTATCTACAGGCTCCATATTATCTAAGTAAGGAGATAATACTATTTTAGTATATCTATGAAAATAGTGTCATATTAAATTTAGTAAAAAACAATAATTTTTAAAACTGTTTTACCTACTGTTGTTTTTTTTTTTTTAATCTATTTATACAATTGTCATTAGTCAACCTCTCTAAAAATTTACATTACCAAACTTATAAAAATCCCAATTATATCTTTATAAAAAGTATAAAAGTTATATTAGTATACTATTATATATATATATATATTTTTCATGCCAAAATTCTTTTAGCATTGTTTATATGAGGAGAGAGTATTTCTTAACCTTTCATAAAGAGATATAAAAAAATTCACATTAAAGAAGCAATTTTATAATTCTATGTAGTAATTTTATTACTATCTCCATCCACCGTCAATCAATTCATTTGTATTTGACGTTATTATTTTTAATATAAAAAAAATATTATTATATTTGTATACTCCATCCGTCCTATTGAAAGATTACTATTTTTCATTTTCGTCCGTCCCAAAACAACGTTATCATTTACTAATTTAGTAATTGTAGTACCTACCTAATATGATAAATACCTTTTCAACTTACACTATATTAAACAAATGTCATTATTTTTATATTACGCAATACTAATAGCGGTATTTTCATCTTTTTACTACAACCTATTATAATATTAATATTAAAAAATTTACGTACAAAAAGTAACGACAACCTTTCACTGGGATTGAGGGAGTATTTTTTTTGTACAAATATAATACATTAGGGTTGTGTTTGGTATAGAGAAATGAAGACAAAAAAATGAAAATTGTCTCATTTCTCTTGTTCATTCGAGTAAGATAAATGAAACTTCAAATAAATTATTTTTATTTGTCTGTTTTTATTTCTCTCCTATATGCATAGAAATAAAAAGAAATGATGTTGCAGTATATTTTATTATTATTATTTTTTTAATACTATTTAATTTTTTTAAAATTATATTATTTCAATTTTACAAAAATCAAATTTAATTTATTGTTAAAGTATTTAATTTTTACGATTTTTTAAAAAATTTTACTAAAATATAATATTAAAAAACATCGTATATAATTTATAATTTTTTTAAAAAAAATCACCAAAAATATTTTTCATAAATTTTCATTCATTAAAACTATTTTTTTTTATCCCGTTAATTATTTATTATTGTTTGATCAATTCGTGTAATTGCATTTTTTTTTTCAATATTTCTCAACTGAATTTTCAGTTTTACCAAACAAAATAATTAATTTTCATTCTCTACTCAATTTCATTTATTTTAACTTTCATTCTTTGCTCTTGTTTATCGCAATTTCATTATCTGTACCAAACGCTCATAGTATTATAAAATATTAATAAAAATATTTTCGTCATTTTTCAGTACTATTTTTTCTAAAATAATTAATGAAATATTAAAAAATTATCATGCAAAAAAGTAAATAAGTAAATTGACGAAAATAATGTTATTATTATTGTTTTCACTTCGAGATAATTATACTAGTTTTTTTAACTATCTGACTAAACTTATGTTAGTAAAAAAACTTTATCCAAATTTTATTATAATTACTTTAACTTAATAATTACCTATTTATCATTATTTTTTAACTTACTTTACTATTTTATTAATTCCTTAAAAAGTTTATCATGATATCCACTTTATATTTTATTTATTTAATTTTCATATTAATTTATCATTTATACAATCATGCAAATATTCTATATACATTAGGGGTACTAATGATTCCATTATTTACCAACAAATATTTGAAACTATAAACTATATTCGCACTGAAAATTTCAGTTAATAAAAAATATTTGAAAAATTTGCAATAATTCGAATCAAACTAAATTTAAAAGTAAAAATACATTAAAATAAATAAAAATATTTGTAATATTTCAAATTGAATTTACCGAATCAAGCCGAATTAATTTAAATAAAATATAATTGTTACTATAAAATTTTAAAATATAATAATATAAATACATTCAATTCCATTCCATTAACAAAAGAAAAAAAAACTAAAAATTAAAATTAAATTTGATCAAACAAATATCAAATATATAGTATTTATATTATAAGTATTTTGTTCGATTAACAAAGAATTCGATTAAGTTTGAACTATTTTGCCCACCCTTAAATTATATTCCATTCGTCCCACTTTTTATTTTTGTTCGTTCAATTTATTTTGTCCCTTTTTTTTAAAAAAAAAAATTTATTTAATTTATATTTTTTAAAATTTTAATTATACTAATAAATTATTTTAATATTAATATATAATTATTTTTATTATAAAATAATTATTTTTATTAATATATTTTTAATTATTTATTAATTATATTCTTCTTAAATTTGAATGTCTACACGAAAGCGGACAAAATATCATTATATATAGACGTATAGCATAGCGAAGCTCCTTCCCCACCTAAAAAATGGCGGCCTTCTTCAAATTTCTCTCCGCAGCACTCTTCACCAGTCTGACGATCTCTGCAACTAATTCCGCCATGGCTGCAGCAGCATCAAGCTCTGGTACGTCTCCACCAATCAAAGGCGCCTATTACCCTTCCTGGCTACAATCCTCCTTCCCAATTTCTTCCATCAGACCTCGCCTCTTCACCCACCTCTACTACGCTTTCCTCTCGCCGGAAACCGCCACATTCCGCTTCCAAATCGACCCCCAAACCGCCGCCTCCCTCCTCAACTTCACCTCCTCCGTCCACTCCATCTCCCCTCCCGTAAAAGCCCTCTTCGCCGTCGGCGGCGCCGGCGCCGGCGCCACCGCCCTCCTCTCCGCCATGGCCGCCGACTCCTCTTCCCGCGCAAACTTCATCCTCTCCGCCATAGAACTTTCCAGAAAGTTCCAATTCGACGGAATCGATTTAGATTGGGAATACCCTCAGAACCCCGCCGAAATGACCAATTTAGCCTCCCTACTCCGGGAGTGGCGCGTGGCGATTGCCGCGGAGGCCGCCGCCACTTCCCGGCCGCCGCTCCTCCTCACCGCAGCCGTCTACTTCTCCTCCCAACTCTCCCTCTCCGGCCCCCTCCGCGCCTACCCGGCCCCCGCCATCGCCGGCAATTTGGATTGGATCAACGTCATGAATTACGACTACCACGGAGGGTGGGACCCGACGGCGACGGGCGCCCACGCGGCGCTGTTTGATCCGACTTCGGGAAATCTCAGCACGAGCTCCGGCCTCCGGTCGTGGATCGAGGCCGGAGTTCCGGCGAGCAAGGTGTGCATGGGGATGCCCTTGTATGGGAGGACGTGGCAGCTCAAGGACCCTCGATTGTCCGGGATCGGGGCCCCTGCCGTCGATGTGGGCCCCGGGGAGAATCGGTCCGGCGTGCTTACTTACGCCGAGATAGTAAAGTTCAATCGGGAGCACAAGGCCAAAGAAATTTACGATCCGAAAACCGTGTCGGTTTATTCTGTTGCGGGAAATTCGTGGATCGGGTACGACGATGCTATGTCAGTTTCTGTTAAAGTTTGGTATGCTCGGGGGCTTAAACTTCGAGGATACTTTTTTTGGGACGTGACTGGAGATTATAAATGGAAAATTTCGAAGACGGGTATTTTTAATTTTTTTTAAAATTTTTTTGACTAGATATATAATTATATTTGGTTGGTTTTAATTTTAATTTATTTTGGTTCTAATCATTTGATGGTTTTATTTTTATTTTGGCAGCTTCGAAGATTTTGTCTACGTGAGGACATACATATTGGAGCATTAGTCGTCGCATTGTCCCTTTTTTATTGATATATATGCTTTTTTTATTTAGTGAAATGTTCATTGAATAAACTTTCGATTAAAAGTATAATAGTACTACGCAAATTACATTACATTACATTAGGCGAGTAAGTCGATGTTTTTCAATAAAAATAATTACTTCTTTTGTCTCATACGCGTTTTTCATAAGGGTGTGTTTGTTTAGGGTTTTGAATTTTGAGTTAGAATTTGAATAGTAAAAATTTTGAATTAAAATAGTTATATGATATTGTTGGATCCTAAAATTCGGAGGTCCCAAAGTGATTCGTCGATTCTTCGTTGTGGGTTCCGAAAGTACTCCAAAGAGTCTGTCCGTCGTCGGATTGGAGGCGGCTCATGCGATGGAGCCTGCACAACTTCGATCTTAAACGAGGCTTCGTGCCTAAACGATCAATTTCGATGGATTTAAACTAACATCTACTAAAATTTGGATAAATCTACTGGAAAGCGGATAAAAAAAACATGTAATTCGAATTAAAATGCATAAAATGAAACTAAAACATGAAAAGAAAATAGAGAAAAATACGATTTCATCTTCTTGTTCGTATGTGTGATGTGTTTTTTCCTAGCTTTAATTCTAAGATAGAACAACCGCCTCTTCCCACTAAAAGGGGCAATTCTAATTGTTCCTCCACCACTCTCAACCATCTGGTAACCTCCCACTACTACCTCCAACTGCCTGGTAACCTCCTTCCATCAGTTCCTTGGTAACCTCCTTCCATCAGTTCGTTGTAACATCCTTCCATCAGCTCCTAAGAGTCTGGTAACCTTCTTTCAGCAGTTTCCAACCGCTTTCATTGCCTCTGGACCAGGTTTCACTTGCTCTGAACTTATTCCATTGCCTTTGGACCAGATCTACCGCTTACTCCAACTTGTTTCCATCGTACTCCTAGCCGGTCCACGGGGATGTGTCCCCAATAGCATTGAGTTAAATGGAATCTTCGGTTTTCCTCTTGTTGGGTTGTTTCATGGAGCTTTTTGAATAAAGTATGAAAGTGCATAAGCTCTCCACTAATGTTCAGTAAAAAATTATTAACTCAGGGCCAACGAAGGTAGTTATCCCATGATCTGTGAAAGCTGTTGTTTTCTATCTTGTGGAGGCAACCTTCCTCTGCTTTGTGGAAGCACCGCAGTCCAATGGAGGTAGTTGTTTTCAACCCAATGGAGGCAGCAATTTTCGAACTTATGAAAACATTGTTCCGGGATGGAGGTGCCATAGTCCAAGGAGTTGCTGTCCTAAGGTCCATGAAGGCTCCTACTTTCGGCCCTTTGGAGGCACCACAATTCACTGGAAGTTGTTGCCTTCGGCTCTATAGAGGTAGCAGTCTTTGGCTCCGAGGCTTGAAGCTCCATTGCTGTTAAACAACTTCATGGCCAATGAGCTCTGCCTCCACTTTTGTCTTTAAGTCTCCTTCTCGTTCAGGTACTTTTGGACCCATATCCAACAATGCCCTTTTCAAAAGGGTTGGACGATTGCTTCGATTGAGCCCATATCCTTTTGCTTTGAGCCGTTCACTTGAACGTGATGTTAGATAAAAGATTTTTGATGTAATATTTTAAATGAAACTAGATATACCCTATCTCCACTTTAGCTATTAGTGCTCGTGTGATATAACACAAGCTGGTGTAAACCCCACCCTTCACACCCACCCCGGTGTTATAAGAAACATATTACTCAGTTTTACTTTCACAATCTAAAGTGTATGCCAACTTATTGCTTCCTCATATATCCTTCCAACAACATATGTTTTTATGATTGTAGATTTGGTGTCAAAAGTTTTTTTGTTTAGTCAATATTGGAAACGTACCTGGAATTGAATCGTGTCAGATTTATGATTTGTAGGGAGGTGTAGCTTACATTATTAATTTTCTCTTCATCATGCTTGAGATATTTCATATTTTTTCGGTTGTTCCAAAATTCTGACTCCCTACCGGCTATTTCTATCTGATTGAATATTTAAACATATGATAGTTGAAAAGAAACTTCTCGAGGAGGTTAGCAATAATGATACAATAATGACAGTTTTGGTATTTTAGAAATAGATGAAGGTTGAATTGTAATAGTGTTAATACTATAGTATTAGGTGTTTCTTAATGTAATATTTGAAGTTAAGAATAGGTGTTTGATGTTTTTGAAAGGGAAAAACTTCCATGAATATTTTGAAAACACTGTTGAAAATGAAATAAAACAAAATCTTGGTATCTTCAAATTTTACAAATTTATTTGGATTTTTCTGGTGAAAATCAAGCAGGCTAAAACAGGACCTTTGTACCCTCTTTTCAACTTCTGTGTCTTTGAAGATTTTTTTGTTGAAAGTGTGCAGTAATGGTGTTTGAACTGAATGATTTAATGATGAAAGAAAGAGAATACATCCTGCTGAATAATTGTACAAAGACCCATTACTGAATGCTAACTTTTACAATGAAGTGGAATCTATTTAAGTGGCACATGTTTAGAAGATGTTAGGATACACTTTTTTTAAACTTCTAATTCTGGTTGCACACTGCCATGGAATTGCAGTTTTTTATAGCTTTTTGTTTCTTGCCTATGTTCAACTAGATTCACCTGGAAGATCAACCTGGTGATATACTTGTGTTCTTAACTGGCCAAGAAGAAATAGAATCTATCCAGAGATTAGTCCAAGAGCGTTTCCCAAAGTTACCTGAGAGTAAACGGAATCTTTTAGTTGTTCCTATATTTGCATTTCTCCCATCAGAGAAACAGATGAAAATTTTCATGCCAGCTCCAACTGGATTTCGTAAGGTTGATCACTATCTTCTAATTTCAACTTTCATGTTATATCTATATGTAACTTCTTTATTCAGACGTGGGGGGCCATTTGTCTATGTTGACAATTACATGTGGATTTTCAAAATGTTCGAAAAAAGCTAATGCTCATAGTTCTTCTGATAAGAAAACTTTCAACAATGGATCAATACATTGCTGAATAATTTGCTGGTATTAATTTTATGATATTATCGTGGTTTGTAATATTTATGTTTAGATAAGCATAAGGGGGAAATCTTTTTGGCAAGTCCAATATTATGTTTACTTAATTATTATGCTGGAGCTCTCTGGTACACTGTTAGCGAGCCTTCCTAGCAGTGACGGCGGTCGGTGATGCGTGAGTGACGAGGCAGAAGGGAAAGAAGTAGGGGTGAGCATTTGGATTTTCAGGTCGGATTTTGCCAAATCCGAACTGATTCGAAAATTTGAAATTTTTTAAAAAATTAATCTAAACCGAACCGAAATAACCGAAATCCGAAAATCCGTAATCCGAACCAAACCGAAAAATCCGAAATTCTAAATATTTTTATTATTATTTTTTAAAATTTTAAATTCTTTTATATTTTATTATTATTTTATAATATTAAATATATATAATATATAAAAATGAAATATATTAAAATATAATTAATAAATTTGAGTTTTTTATATTAAAATATAATATTTTTTAATAAAATATTAAATATATATAATAAAAAAATATATTAAAATATTATATTTCGGATTTCGGATTAGTTCGAATTTTAAGTATACCGATCCGATCCGATCCGAAAATTCAAAAAATCCGAACCAAATTTTAAATTTCGGTTTGATTCGGATTGAATTTTCGAATTTCGGATATTTTCCTCATCCCTAAAAAAAAGAATGGGGAAGGAAGAAGATGGATGGGCGGCTGCAGTAGATTTTTGTGTTAACGTTGATTTTTTTAAAAACAACAGATGTTCTTGGAAAGTTTTGGTGTATTTTTTTTACTTTAAAAATAAATAAAAAATAAAATCTCAACATATATTTTTTTTTAAAAAAATAAAAAATAATATCTTATACATATTTATTATTTTTATATTTTTTATAAAAATTTACTATAATTTATATAAAAAATGTTTTTTAAAGTCATTTTACAAAATATATACACAATTTATAAATAATAAAAAAATACTAATATATATTTGATACTATTTTAAATTTGTAACAGAAGAATATATATTTAAAAAATTGAAATGATGTCAAATTTTTAAAATTATAGTCGATACTAAAGAGTTTTGTGAACTATAAAGAAAATATTTTAAATTATCCCTAATTTTTGTATTTTTAATAACATGGGGCATGTCATGTGGTATAACGTGATAGATAAAATCTGAAGAATATAAAATATAATATACATATATATATATATATATATCCTTTCCAAAATAAATAAATCAAATTAATTTTATTAATAATACTTATAAATTTTATATAAATAAATATATAATACTCCCTATAATTAAAAATTATGATTATACTTATGTTAAAAGAAAAAAAAAATGCAAATACTATTCGTCCAAGAAAATGACTAAATCCAATAGAAAAACTTCACAAAATCAGAGACGAAAATGCAAATACAATATTCATCCAAGAAAATGACTAAATCCAATGACAAAGATTCACAAAATCAGACATGAAAATGCAAACACAATATTCATCCAAGAAAATGACTACATCAAATAAAAAAATTTACAAAATCAGAGATGAAAATACAAACACAATATTCATCCAAGAAAATGAATAAATCCAATAGATAAATTCACAAAATCAAAGATGAAAATTGCCTACTCTGTATCTGTATGTATGCAGTTCCAATTCCAAATTCAATTTCAATTTCAATCCTCTTCGTCACTGAAATATCCTTTCCTCTTCTCCTTCTTCCCCTTCTTAACCTCTCCCCTATCACTGCAACTGCCCAACAATCTCGCCTCCGCCGCCCCGCCACCATCAAAATTGTACTAACATATACATTGAACAATATCAAAACAAGCTTACCTTCAAATAGCTATTGCATTCCATCGTCTTTTTCCGAATAATTATTTTTCGACCATAAAAGAATAATTCGCCCCAAAAAAGTAGCAACGCGTACCTTCAAAATCTTTGGTAAGTTTCCCGGACTTATCCTCCTCTTCAGCCCAGAGAGACGAAGTATTTTGTAATAAGAGTTGTTGCCAAATATGCTGCACAACAAAGTATTTCTACATATAGTTTCGAATTTTAGTGATCAAGGTTAATGGGAGGTTGAGAAGACATACCCGGCGACGGAACCTATTAATTCTCACTCCTGCAGGCTATAAAATTGAGGCGCCAGCTCGGCTAACCACAAGTAATCTATGACTGAAACATTTCGGATATAATTTTGATTTGTCTTCACTAATTCATTGAAAATGATGCACTCCGGTTTCATCCGAAACAGGACAGATGAAGGATGTATCTTAACCGTCAGACCACTTGACAAAGCCCTGTCGCCAAGGAGAATGAACATAGCTTACTAAAAGTATTGCTGTTAAAAAGAGTCGCGAAAAATGAATTTGTTTGGGGAATTTTCATTATTCAACTCATTTTTATTTTTCCCTCAACATAAAATCAAACACTTATTTTTTTGTATTATGTTCATTCAGTCCAGAATACTTATGTCAGTTTTTCTTTTTTGACTATCCACTAAACTTATGCATAGTGTATTTATAGTAAATAAATTTATCTTTGAATAATATTTTTACACTTATAATAACCAATTTGACATTACTTTTTTCAGGGCGCGGATCATATTTGACCCAATCAAATCAGGATAATCAGGTCAACATATCACATAAAGGTAATCAGCATATAGTTTTGCATAACACAATAACAAAACATATTACATAAAGATAATCAGCATATAGTTTTGCATAACACAACAAATGTTATGTTATAGGATATCGTATGTTGAATTATAACATAACATATGTTATATCATAAATATGTTGTTATAATATATAATATATATGCTAGATTACCTTTATGTGATATATTAACCAGATCAAATCAACATTATACTGATTTGATTAGGTTAGCACTGGATTCGCAGCCCTTTTTTCAACTTATCCTATTACATTTTTTTTTTTTATCAACTTTTTAATAAATTTTTCATGCAAAATTGCATAACAAGCTTGGACGCAGTGAGCAGTAAAAATCAATTTAACATTCAAAATATCACATCAACATATATTTATATCACATTAAACAACTATTTAAATTCAAATTTTACTATATCAAATCCAAACAAACACACTATATTACCTGTAAGTTCCATCCGGCTGTTTCAATGCCGCGTTGAGAAAATATGAAGCAGCTAAGCATCTACGGAGTGGAAACATGTCGTCTCCACAAGAAGTTCCAGCCAAACCCATTTGCTCGGCATTCCTTTGTATTTGGCTATATATAGAAGACAAATATAATCAATAAAAACGGTTGTAAGGAACTATTCTAAACGGTAATTAATAAAACTATCTTTAAGACCTGTGTATATCCTGTGCGTGCTTTAGGGAACGGTAATTAATAAAATTGTCTTTGCACCATTTCTTGAGATTCTTTGCAGCTTTCTCTTCGCTGCTGCTAACGAGCTTAGCCTTCTCGGAGAATTCATCAAAGGCACGGTACACATTTAGTAAGGTTAGATGATCTCCATCTTGGCTCGAGAAACTTCTCAATGCAATCCGTGACTGCATAAATAATGGGATTTTAGTATTGGTTCACATGATCACATCTGGCAATGCAAGATTGAATCATTCAAGCCGACATTCATTTTTATGTTGATGGTTCTTCATAAGGCATACATGAATGAATATATTTATCGACTGCTAGTAACCTATTCCTGTTTCCTAAATACTAAAATATATGAAAAAGCAAAACCCCATACAAAAAAAGACAGAAATATAAATCAAAAGGTCAGATTTACTTCTCATAAGAGATTCCTAAGTGCATTCACTATGGTACATCATTCTTTGCACCCGTTACGGGTGTGTTTGTTTGGGGGATTGGATTTCCAATCCACTATTCATTCCGTTTTTTTCCCCAAAAATATCAAATCAAACACCTATTATTTATTTTTTATATTATATTAAAAATTAATTTTACATTCAAAACATCACATCAACACCTATTTATATCACATCATACAACTATTCAAATTCAAAATTTTTACAATTCAAATTCCAACTCAAAATCCAAACCCCCAAACAAACACACCCTACATGTTTTTTATTATTTAATTTTTTTTTTCTCTTTAAAAAATATCAAATTAAACAATTACTCTTTTTTTTTATATTGCACTACAAATTTATTTTACTTTTAAAATATCACATTAACTTCTATTTATATCTATCACATCAAACAATTATTCAAATTCAATTTTTTACTATTAAAAAATTCAAACAAAAAAACTCAAAGCCACAAACAAACACACCCAAATGTTTATTATCTACTACTCCAACTAAGACTGACATTGTACTTACCTCTTCTAATCTTTCACGGGGTGCGTAGAATATGGATTCAACAGATAGCATTGCGACAATTATCAGCATTTCTTGAAAGCAATTAAACTGACTAGCAACAATGAGCGCCTTAGAATAAACAGGATCCAACGGAAGTCTCGCCATTTGGTGACCAACTGGGTCTGATAATTTACTTTCGTCTGTTAGAGCACCTAACAAGAATAGCATTTCCATTGACTTGATGATAGCCATACTGTAAGGATAAAAGTAAACGAATTTCAGAAAGATGAAAACAGCATAAAACCGGGTAAAATAAGTAAAAAATATAAGAGGATTACATGGTAAGTGAAACCAACAATATTAAAGGCAGTATGAAAAGCAAATAAAATGTTTGCAGAACCTCTCATTTTTAAGTCATTTCACAAAATAAAATAAAATAAATCACCCCAATATAACTGCCACAACTGATTAGATCACCAAATTCAGTGATCTAGACCGAACAATCAATAGAATCGGAATGATTCTGAGTAAAATATACTACCTCTGTACCACATAAGATATCCCCATTTTCTATTTCGATCCGTCCCATATAATTTATACTTTCTTTTCTTTGGAAATATGATTATACACTTTAATCACACATTTTAAATTCATAATTTATAATTTTCTTAAATTTTAATTAATCTATTTATTTATCTTAATCTTAACATATAATTATTATTTTTACTAATACACTTTCTTAATTACTTATTAATTATACTTTATCTAAATTTTCGTATATACACTGATATGAACAATTTAGATGGAACGAAGAGAGTATTAATCTAAAAATGCATAAGCTAATTGTATAATAGGAGACACATACTCCATCTAGCTAAAAAAAAATAATGGCTTGCAAAGGTCGATGCATGAGCTTGATGAGAAATCAGCATATCAATGACAAATTAAACACAAGAAACACAACATTTTCAGAGCTGCATAGTGCATAGAGAACAATATGCCACAAGCCACATACCTGTCTGGTTTTTCAATGAACTCAAAACCAACAATATCATCGATTCCCAAAGCTTTCAGCTGCAAAATAACATTTGCAAGATTGCATCTTTTAATTTCTGGTGTTGTGGAATCTTTCAGCTTGTAAAAGTCATTCTCTGGATAAAGACGAAAGCATTTCCCAGGTGCTTCACGACCAGCTCGCCCTCTGCATTAAATATAGATCATTTTTAAAAACTCAATTCATTGTAACTGTACTTAGATGCGCGTAGAACCTACCTCCTCTGAAGTGCCTGTGCTTTCGAGGTTGTAACTATAATCAAAGGCTCGATTCCAGTAGAAGCATCATATGTGCGTACTTTAACCATTCCCGGGTCAATGACATACTTGATTCCAGGTATTGTCACAGATGTCTCAGCAATATTTGTTGCCAAAATTACCTACATAGCGTACAAAAGCAACCAACGTCTAGTAATCAATATTGATCCAAGAAATTCCAATGCAGAAAAACATATTATAAATGGGAAAAGCTAGCAGTTGCAAATAGATCAAACAGCTTATTTTTTCGAATTATCATGCAGTAGGAAGGCTCGCTAACAGTGTACCAGAGAGCTCCAGCATAATAATTAAGTAAACATAATATTGGACTTGCCAAAAAGATTTCCCCCTTATGCTTATCTAAACATAAATATTACAAACCACGATAATATCATAAAATTAATACCAGCAAATTATTCAGCAATGTATTGATCCATTGTTGAAAGTTTTCTTATCAGAAGAACTATGAGCATTAGCTTTTTTTGAACATTTTGAAAATCCACATGTAATTGTCAACATAGACAAATGGCCCCCCACATCTGAATAAAGAAATTACATATAGATATAACATGAAAGTTGAAATTAGAAGATAGTGATCAACCTTACGAAATCCAGTTGGAGCTGGCATGAAAACTTTCATCTGTTTCTCTGATGGGAGAGATGCAAATATAGGAACAACTAAAAGATTCCGTTTACTCTCAGGTAACTTTGGGAAACGCTCTTGGACTAATCTCTGGATAGATTCTATTTCTTCTTGGCCAGTTAAGAACACAAGTATATCACCGGGTTGATCCTCCAGGTGAATCTAGTTGAACATAGGCAAGAAACAAAAAGCTATAAAAAACTGCAATTCCATGGCAGTGTGCAACCAGAATTAGAAGTTTAAAAATAGTGTATCCTAAAATCTTCTAAACCTGTGCCACTTAAATAGATTCCACTTCATTGTTAAAGTTAGCATTCAGTAATGGGCCTTTGTACAAATATTCAGCAGGATGTATTCTCTTTCTTTCATCATTAAATCATTCAGTTCAAACACCATTACCGCACACTTTTAACAAAAAAATCTTCAAAGACACCGAAGTTGAAAGGAGGGTACCGAGGTCCTGTTTTAGCCTGCTTGATTTTCACCAAAAAATCCAAATAAATTTGTAAAATTTGAAGATACCAAGGTTTTGTTTTATTTCATTTTCAACAGTGTTTTCAAAATATTCATGGAAGTTTTTCCCTTTCAAAAACATACACCTATTCTTAACTTAAAATATTACATTAAGAAACACCTAATACTATATCATTAACACTCTATTAGAATTCAACCTTCATCTATTTCTAAAATACCAAAACACCCTAAACAAAACATCTAAACAAACACTAAAATAGGTTAAGCCTGTTAGAGTTGAATGCATTGAATAGTTTTTTGAATTAATCCTAGGTTGCCTATAAACAAGTTTTAAGGTCAGTATTTCAGGATATTGAGAATTTCATTATTGGAGTCAGCCTTTCTGGATTGGGACGAAGGAGAGTATCCCTATACAAAAGAAAGAAATTCTTGTATTTCATTCCTCTAGTTTAACTTCTTTTAGAATAAAATTTTTCTACTACGTAACAATAGCTCAAGCCAAGGAGGAGTTATTGAGTCAAACCTGAAAAATGGTAATCATTGTTGCATCTAGGTAATCGGTCTCAGGTTGATAGGTGTACAATGTTTCAACAGGATATTGGCGCCCCTGGACATGAACAGCCCTTGCACCACCAAAAAACTCCGAAAAGATTGCAAAGTCTAGACTTGCAGACATGATAATCAACTTCAAAGGAGGCAACTTTTTTCCTTGGCCATGCTTCAAATTGCTGGTGGGATGGCCATTATACCCTTTTACCAACGGTAAGCCATTCTGATCTTTTGTTTGATCGTTACTAATTGTTTCAAGAGCACCCTGAGACCTAGCTTTTTGCACACTCTTCAACAGGCCAAGCAATACATCAGTGTGTACAGTTCTTTCATGAGCCTCGTCCACAATAATAACCGAATACTTGGAGAGATATTGATCCAACAATGCTTCCCTGTAATGTAATTCAAACATCATTTTGGCAATTGCCTTTCAAGAATAGCTATTTCCAAACAAGAACCATATGAGTAGATATCGCGTAAACCCAACTTTTTGACAAATGAGAACAGTTTCTACATGATATTAAAATTAAATAACTAGCATGAAGAAGACACCGTAAACGGGAATGTGCATACACCTCAACAACAAGCCGTCTGTCATGTACTTAATCCTTGTTGAGCTGGAAGTCATATCTTCAAATCGGATGGCATATCCAACCTTTTGTCCCAGAGTAACTCCACATTCCTCGGCAACCCTTTTAGCAACAGTTACAGCCGCAACACGTCGAGGTTGAGTTATCCCAATGGTTCCACCATTTCGGCAAAACCCACCATTGAATAGATATTGTGGTAGCTCTGCAGAGTATTTTATATCAAGTGGATTAAATGTGCTAATTAAAATAAATAAACAAGAATTACAGGTAAGTGCATGGATGAATCAAACGGAAAAATATTGAAGCTAAGATAATCAATAATAAAAGCCTAGGGAGAAAATTTGTAGATTAACATTTATCAAATTGAAGAACAAAAAGGATGAAAATTCAAGTCACTGCACATGTGAAGTTCACTTTAGGAAACTTCAAGGATCATAAAATCATGTTATTATCTCACCAAACCACCTTGTCTAGAAAATGCAATTCACATTGGGTAAATATCATCCAATTCCTACTGAGAAAATTCACTGCAATTTTTAAATTTCTCATAAGAGCCAACAAAAGAAAAAAAAAGCTTACATTTTCATAGAAAGTAATATAGCATACAATGCCTAGAAGTGATGCCACAATGTACTCAGTAATTGAACTGGGCAAATGTTTAATCAAAGCATTTGATTGTATTTTAGAAATACTAGTAAGAGGAGGATGCCTTCTGCACATAAACTTGTTGCTTTTATGAATATACATTAGAAACAAAGAAAAGTAGATTGAGTAGGAAATATTGAATAAAAAAAAAATAGAGCAAATTATAGTGAGAATGAAGCAAGAGAAAATATACGAATAAAACTCATAGCCATACAAGACTTACGTGTTGTCTTCCCACTCCCAGTTTCTCCAACAATAATCAGTGTATCATTATTGCTAACCTCCTCGAGAAGTTTCTTTTCAACTGTCATATGTTTGAATATTCAATCAGATAGAAATAGCCGGTAGGGAGTCAGAATTTTGGAACAGCCAAAAAAATATGAAATATCTCAAGCATGATGAAGAGAAAATTAATAATGTAAGCTAGACCTCCCTACAAATCATAAATCTGACACTATTCAATTTCAGGTACGTTTCCAATATCAACTAAACAAAAACACTTTTAACACCAAATCTACAATCATAAAAACATATGTTGTTGGAAGGATATATGAGGGAGCAATAAGTTGGCATATATATGAGGGAGCAATAAGTTGGCATACACTCTAGATTGTGAAAGTAAAACTGAGTAATATGTTTCTTATAACACCAGGGTGGGTGTGAAGGGTGGGGTTTACACCAGCTTGTGTTATATCACACGAGCACTAATAGCTAAAGTGGAGATAGGGAAGACCTAGTTTCATTTAAAATATTACATCAAAAACCTTTTATCTAACATCACATTCAACACAAATTTTCCATTTTAAATATCATATTCAACGTTGATTTTCATTGAAATTTATAATTCCGAAACAGCAAAATACTTGCAAAACACAAAACTACATGCATGAATTTCATATATATTTTGCATAATGAAGATCAATCAAGTGACTGTAATCATGCAAAACTCACACTTTAAATCTCATAGAAAAAGCAATAAAAATCACTTCCATGTATAACGGAATGAATTACTCCCATAATTAAAAAGTTGTAGCAATTACAGCCAATTATATGTATAGCTTATCCCATGACTCTCCTACAAAATGCAACTATGTTTAGGGGGGCATACAAAGTATTATTATTGACTTTTTGTAGGACAAATACGGTGTGTTTGTTTATGGGTTTCAGTTTGTGAGTTTGGATTTTTGAATAGAAAAAAGTTGAATTTGAATAGTTGTCTGATGTGATATAAATAGAGATTGATGTGATGTTTTGAATGTAAAATAAATTTGTAGTATAGTAGTATAAAAAAAATAATAATAATTATTTGATGTGATATTTTTTTTTTAGGAAAAAAAGAATGTGAATAGTAAAAACATGTTGTAAAACCCACAAAAGAACACAACCATAGAAATGGACACTCTTGTGTATTAAGGGCGTGTTCATTTGAAAGATTTCCCCTGATTTTTACTATTCCCCAAATTTTTTCCTCCAAAAAACATCAAATCAAATAACTATTTTTTATTTTTTATATTGTACTAAAAAGTAATTTTACATTCAAAACATCACATCAACGTCTATTTATGTCACATCTTACAACTATTCCGATTCAAATTTTTAACTATTCGTATCCTAACTCAAAATCCAAACCCCCCAAACAAGCAAACCCTAAATTACAATCCAAACATTTGTTCAAACACAAGAAAAAAAAAATCTTAATATTAACTTCACCAGAATTCGTTAACACATAAGCAAAAAGGCATTCAACCTACACATTTTTTTCATATCAATCAATTCTCCAACTACCCGACGCCATAATAGATTAAAAATATAAATTTGCTGTCTTAGAAAACGTTAAGCTGCCATACCACAAAAGCACACACCCTCGAACAAACAGATGATTGCATAAATGATCAAGTGGAAACTACCTGTTGCAATGGGCAAAGATTTCCTGTGCTGCTCAATGTTCTGTCTCCTACAAAAATAATACAACATTGATTAAGCAACAAAAACAAAAGCAATTCACACAAATCAATCCCATGTATATGTGCGTATCAAAACCTGATGTAGCTATCGGATTTTTGCCGCTTGGGTTGACTGATTTCCGCTGCAGTGTTGGACTTATTGGAAGTCATTGCAGCCATGGAAACGTAATGACTTGTCGAGTAAGTTCAAACTTCGATCAACTCAACAATTGAGTTTGTCCAATAACTCGAATTTCAAAAAGCATTTCAACAATTGTTCATAGAGACTCCATTACAATACTTTCCACGATATGAATCCAGAACTCCATCACTTTTTGAATAACAAATTTCTACAGATCTTTCGTTTCCTTTCCACCGAAGAAAATCACTTCACTAATTCAACTTTGCACCATAAACTCCAAAGATAAACACAACAAAATCCAACTTCAACGCAAGCATACAAATTAAACCACGAATCGACTTGAATAAACTGTCAGATTTCACCCAAACTCAAGAACAAACGCAGCATTCCACTAACGATCAACCATAGATCAGCCTAATATACCCTAACTGCGACTTCAAATTTTCAAAAATAAAAAATAAAATCCGATAAACTCCTCCAAAAACCGATCTGCACATCAGTCCACTGACAGGGAAAAAAACATACACACACACACAAAAAGGATAATCTTACCAAAACTAAGTTCCCGAACAGATTAAAATCTCTCCTTCAGGCGATCGAATGATTCCAAATTCACGCGTATAAAAAAAGTAAAGAAATCCCTAAATATTAACAACGTCAAGCAATTTATGATCGGAATACGAACCTTAGGTTCGGACATGACCGAGCCTAGACTATGATCGACTTTTAACACGGTTGCAGGAATTTGTTATGTGTGTGCGACGCGCAAATAATACTGACATTGTACGTTTCCTATTTATGTTTTCTTTTTTTTCATTGAATTGATGCATTCTCTTATTTTTATCAGATTTATATTTATTTTATAAATATGATGCTTTCTCAATCCAGATCTAATACTACCTCCCTCCCGTAAAATTGGTACATGTAAATTTTTTTTTTAATATTATTACTCTCTCCGTTCTAAAACTATAGTCTTAATTTGGGTTGAACACAAAATTTTAAAAATATTAATATTATATTAATAATCAGTAAAAAGTATAGGTAAAAAACTTTTTTGCCCTGTTAGTGTATTAATGTAAAATACAGTGGCAATTATGTAATAAAAATAAAAAATTATGGGTAGTTTTATAGTGATATTGTTATTTATGGAAACAAGACTATTGTTTTGGGATGGACAAAAATGATAAACAAGACTGTTGTATTGAGACGGATGGAGTATTATATTGGTTTATAGTGAAAATGGCAAAAAATATCCTTAATAAATTGTGTGATATAAAAGTCATAGCATGTGTAATATATTGAAAGTTGTAAGAGTATTAATTATGTTAAGTAAACGGTACAATTACTGAATTAGAAAATGATACTCTTGTTTTGAAATGAAAAAAAAATAGAAAATAGTATCGTTGTTGTGGGACGGATGAAATATTTACATTCTTTTAAAGAATATTATTATTTTTGTCTCACTTATCGTGTCTATTTTTTTATTTTTTTATTTTTGCACTTATTTTGTTACTCTCTTAGTCTCAACTAAATTGTCCTATTTAGTTTAGGTATGAAGTTTTAAATATTATGCAATTAATAAGTAATAAAAAAATATATTAGTGAAAATAACGATGATCTAATAAAAATAATTATAAATTAAAATTGAGATGACTAAATAATTTAATTAAAATAAAAAATTATATATATATGAATTATAAACTTTAAAATGTGATTAAAGTGTATAATTATATTTTTACATTCTTTTAAAGAATATTAGTATTATTTTTGTCTCACTTATAGTGTTTATTTTTTTTATTTTCTTATTTTTGCACTTATTTTGTTACTCTCTCCGTCTCAGCTAAATTGTCCTATTTAGTTTAGGTACGAAGTTTTAGATATTTTGTAATTAATAAGTAATTATGAAAATAATGATGATCTAATAAAAATAATTATAAATTAAGATTGAGATGACTAAATAATTTAATTAAAAAAATATATACATAAATTATAAACTTTAAAATGTGATTAAAGTGTATAATTATATTTTAAAAAATTACAAATTATGTGGAATTGACCGAAATAAAAATATTGGACAAATTAAGTATGACGGATAATTTTTTTTTTAAAAAAAAAAATTATACACTTTTTTGAATTGTCCACCCTTTGTTTTTTTTTTTTTAAGAAGAAAAAACACCCCTTTTTTTAATATATACTAATGTTGTACGTATTTTATTGGTTATAAATAAAGACCTAAATTACGGAGAAAAATATCTTAAATAATTTTTTTAATAAATAAGTAAATAAATAATTGTTTAGTCCTTCAATTTATAGTTTTTGAAGACAAATTGTTATTCGATTTTTATAAAAACTATAAAATAAATTATTGATCAATTATTTATTTATCTATTTTTTTCAATAAAAAATTATTTAAAATATTTTTTATTTTTTATTTGTATAAAACTTGTGTAATTTAGATATTTATTTAGAACCAAAATAGTTTTGAATAAGGAGGGTATTTCATGCAAACTTTACATTAACAAATGGGGTTTCACGCGATAAATAAAACATAAGATGTTTTGTGATTTTTACTAAAAACACAATGAGTGTTATATAATTTACCCTTATTTAAAATCAATATTTTAATTTCAAACATACATGTATTTATGACTACATAGTGCATATTAAGAAATGAGTCCAAATGGACGACAAATTACTACGAATCATCTTATAACATGGTAAAGTTCAAAACAGACAAAAACAACTGAAGACGGTGGTTATTTATGTTCGTATTCGACGACATCATACTTTGACGGAAATGATCCAACTTCTTCTACTCGTCATTTGGTATAAAAGTAAGTAAGAATAAGGGAAATAAGAGTAAAATGAGGTATTCAAAAGTACTACTGTAATATAAAAACACTACTGTAAGATAAAAGATTGGATAAAATGGTAGGGAATGTTGATAGTAAAATTAAACAAATAAAACTTTTTTCAAAAAAGATGAAAATACTCATAATGTTAATGACCAATTGTGGATAATCGGACTGAATTTGAAGAAGGGATGAAATAAATCGGACTTAAATTTCATTTTTTACTTTTCTTAGTGACATGGAAATTGCAGCTGTTATTTGAAAATACGATGAGTGTTTGAATCCATAAACCAATTTTTCTTATTTTTATATTTGGAGAGGGCTCTTCAAATAGCATTTTTTTTGTATATATATATATTATAAGTTGAATGTTTTTAGTATTTAGTAATGTTACATATATGTTGGGTGTGTTTTTTTTTTTTTTTTAGTGAAAATTATAAATTTTCAAAAGTATATTTTATTAAAAAAATTAATATAGTATTCACATACTCATTATTTTTATATAATTTATATAATTTTTCACATAAAAATATATGTTTTTCAAATTATTTCACTAAAAAACAAATTTGTTATTTTTTTATGAAATAAACTTTTATTGATAGAACATATTAAGTGTGTTGTGCAGTTTCTGTCTGATTTTACTATTTTAATTTTTTTTTTAAAAATCAAATACTTATTATTTATTTATTATATTATATTATATTACATTGTAATTTTATTTTATTTTAAAAATATCACCTTAATTTCAATCAAAATTTTATCATTCAAAACTCAAATTGAAAACCAAAAACGGCAAACAAACACACCAATTATTTGGTGAACTATGGCAGTTTCTGTCTGATTTTACTATTTTAATTTTTTTTAAAAATCAAATACTTATTATTTATTTATTATATTATATTATATTACATTGTAATTTTATTTTATTTTAAAAATATCACCTTAATTTCAATCAAAATTTTATCATTTAAAACTCAAATTGAAAACCAAAAACTGCAAACAAACACACCAATTATTTGGTGAACTATGGCAGTTTCTGTCTGATTTTACTATTTTAATTTTTTTTAAAAATCAAATACTTATTATTTATTTATTATATTATATTATATTACATTGTAATTTTATTTTATTTTAAAAATATCACCTTAATTTCAATCAAAATTTTATCATTTAAAACTCAAATTGAAAACCAAAAACGGCAAACAAACACACCAATTATTTGGTGAACTATGGCATTAAATATTTATTTTTAATTTAATATTTTATTATAATGAAAATTTTGCAAAACCTCAAAATACTTTGCGTATATTATTTTATGAAATTTTACCATATTTTTATAAATCAAAATTTCATACTAAAAAATATTAAATTAAATATCTATTTTTTTTATTTTTTATATTATACTAAAAAATTAATTTTATATTAAAAAAATATCATATTAATATCTATTTATATCAAATAATATAATATTTTTAATTAAAAAATTTTACTGTTGAAATACCAAATCCAAAATCCAAATCTCAAGATATACACACAATCTTTAAATTTTATTTGAATTATAAAATTATACGGATGACAATGAGTCGGGTTTAGTCGGAATTGAGATTCGTCCATATAATATATTGTTAGATTCGAGACCCAAATTATACCAGATACGATCAAAACTATACCCGGTAAGACCTGATAGAACCGAAAAATCCTTATTTTTTTACAATTCTTAAATTTTAATTTAAAATTGCAAATGTACTGTACTCAACATATACTAAAATTTAATGTATTTTTTTAAAAAATATTAGAATAAAATAATGAATAAATTAAACTCAAAAAATATTTTTAATATAATTATATTATTAGAAATTATTTTTTCATATATATAGTTGATATATTATTAATATATTACCCCGATCATGACTCAAACTCAAACCTAATACTAAAATAATTGGACTCAACTTCAAATAAATAGGTCGGATCTGGTAAGATCTCGAGTTTACGCGAATCTATTGTCATCCCTGTAAAATTATTGACATAATTTTAATTTATATTAATAATGAAATAGAAATTTAATTTATAAAAATAAATAAAATCCATACGAAAATAATTATGTAATTAAAAATATAAAAAATTTAAAATTTTTAACTTATATAAAAAACAAAATGTAAAAATTATAAATCCCACATAATTTATCAACTAAACATAAGAATAGAATTATATAAATTATAATGAAATATCAATGGACAAAAAATTCTATGAACCAAACTGCCCTTTAATCTATAAAATTTTGGATTAAATGTTAGACACCCGATTCGAGTTATTTGACCCGGCCCAGGTTTAGAAAAAAGTTGGGCCCATTATATTCTATGAGGCCCAAAATAGCGATAAACGGCCAGGAACGTGCCACGTAATCAACTTACCGATTGCGCGCGAATTGAGATCTCTCCCGCTTCGTATTATTGGTATTAATAATAAATAAGGCGCGGCGCCGACTACAGAGCATTCAAAATATCTCGATCTCTGAAGATCGGAAAATTGCGTGCGAATGGGGAGCGACGGCGGAATGACAGCGTACGAGCGGCGGAGGCTGGAGAACATTAAGCGGAATGAAGAAATGCTGGCGGCGCTCAATGTCCACTCCAGGCTCAAGGATCTCTCCGGCGTCGGTGCCGATAGGAAGAGGTGTGTATTTCTTATTGTTATTTTTCGGTTTTATATTATTCTGATTTTGATGTTTTTTGTGCAATACAAGAAATTACTGGTCATTGTTAGATGAATTTTTGTTTCTGGAAAATATTTGATCTGCGGATTGAAGTTAATGCTCCTTCGGTAGGGTTGCAACTGCTGGATTCTACTGATTGCTATAGCATTGAGATATTCTAGATATTCAAATTGGTTTTGATTGGTTTAGTAGATTCGGTTGGTTTAGATCTGAATTGGTTATATATTATTTGAATATCACGCTGCGATTCTGAAAATTCTGTAAAATGTAACTTTATGAGTGTATGATTTGTTAGGGCACAGAGTAAATCTTACAAACGCAGTCCTGTAAAGAAGCCTAAAGTTGAAACCCCTGTGGTTCTCCGCCGGTCACTAAGGACTCGTGGAGTGCCGCCGGATGCTTCTACAGCCGGTGGTCTACACGATGATTTCAACGATGAAAAGCAGATTAAGAAAATTCCGCAGTTGAAATCTGAGAAATCCTTTCCAGAGCCGAAGCCTATTGCAATGAAGGATGCTTACATGGGGAATGATGCATCGGATCAGAAACTCATCGAAACCATCAACCAGTGTGCTAATGAAGTTAAAAAGAGCGAAGGTGAATCAAGTTACTGTGATTCTATTCATAACTTGGAGAAAAGAAAGGGCTTCGAGGTTAGTGTCGAGTCATTCGAGTTGAAGCCTGAGAATGTGGCAAGATTGGTGCCGGGAAGGATTATGAGTGTGCGATTTTTTCCCACTATAAATATGCAAATGGTGGTGGCTGGAAACAAGTATGGGAATATCGGGTTATGGAATGTTAATGGCGGGGAAGGAGACAGCGACGGGATTTATTTGTATCACCCTCATCCAGCGCCTATTTCCGGAATCGCCATAGATCGATGTTCCATAAATAAGGTATGAATATGAAAGGTTAGCACATTGGTTTAGTAATAACATCAGAATCAGCCGAGTGAGCTTGAAGAGGTTTTAGTATTATTATTAGCTATTCTTCGAGTGCTTACCGAATAAACTTAACACATTGCTTTTTTTACTTACTTAAAGAGGTTTTAGCATTATTATTGGTGTATAAATTTATTTTAACCGTCACCGCTGTTCTTCGAGTATACATTGAGTAAATTAACACATTGCTTTTTATGCTTATTTGAAGAGGTTTTAGCATTCTTAACTGTCTATAAATTCATTTAACAATCACTATTATTCTGAGTGTCCACTGAGTAAATTTAGTACATTGCTTTTTATGCTTATTTGAAGAGGTTTTTAGCATTGTTATTTGTGTATAAATTCATTGAGGTGCCCAAGGATGCTGATTATCATACTATAGTAGTCATATGTCTTTGTATAGACCACCAGGGGATCTTCCCCACGGTCGTAATTCAATACGCATTACATTGTTAAAATCTGTTTGTGTTGTTTGTTATGCAGATGTACACTTCCTGCTACGATGGGTTTATCCGGTTGATGGATGTGGAGAGAGAGATATTCGATCTGATTTACTCCAGCGAATCGACTATATACTCGATGTCCTTAGGTCTGCACAACACAAAAGCCTTATACTTGGGCGAGGGTAAGGGAGGAATCAAGGCATTGGATTTGAGAGCAGGAAAGCCATTGCTAACTTGTGATGCACACGGAGATCGAATCAACACCATAGACTTCACTTCAAAGAACGACAACATCATGGCCACGGGCTCCACAGACGGCACTGCTTCTATTTGGGACCTACGATGCTTGAATGCAAACAAACCGACGCCATTGGGGACCGTTGCGCATAAACGAGCCGTCCACTCTGCTTATTTTTCGCCCTCCGGGAAATTTCTGGCAACAACAAGGTTGGTTCTCCATGGAAATTGCAGTAAATGTTGATCAAAGTTTTTTTTTTTTTTTTTGTTCCACATTTTTGTACCTTTTCTGCAGTCTTGATGACAATGTAGGCCTGGCAAGTGGAGCCAATTATGAAGATGTATCTATGGTACATCACAACAACCAAACAGGCAGATGGATATCTACATTCAGGTAAGCCTTTATCTCCTTTATTCATGAAATATTTGCGCGGCATGGATGACATTTTGATGCATTCTTTGATGAACCAGAGGTATATGGGGTTGGGATGATTCGGCCATCTTCATCGGTAACATGAAGAGAGGAGTCGACGTCATTTCTGTTGCTGGAAGAAAAACTGTTGCTACTTTGGAAAGTGATCTTGTGTCTGCCATTCCTTCACGGTTCGACGCGCACCCTTGCAGCATTGGGACGCTTGCAGGCGCCACTGCCGGAGGGCAGGTTTATATCTGGACTCAGTCGTGAAGAAGAATCGACGTGAATTCTGCAGTCTGTGAGTGTAACATAACTTTACAGTAGAAACTGGTTAATGTTAGAATGAGTTTGCGCCTACTTACGCTGAATCTACTCTAGAATTGGATTTTTGAACTAAGACAACATATTTAAGGGTAATAAGCGAGAATTAATTAAGACGTAAAACTTTTCGATACATGTGCTGATACATATGTACATATTTCAACAAAAGAGAGAATAAGGGAAGAAAAAAGAACAACCCGAGTGAGTACCTTCAATATGCCACGAATGGCTGTGGCTGTTTGTTCAATTCGACCTTCAAATGTACAATGTCTCGATCGAACACAACCTTAGCTTCAATACTATGTATGTGCCTTGCTATTTAACTACTTTTCTTGATTTCCTTTTCAAAAAATGCTACTCAAGAATCCCCTGCATCAAAGATGACGTTCATACTCGCCAATGTCGACAAAATTAAATGTTGCAAATGCAATCATATGAATGATAATATGATGTTTTCTTACCATATTCCAGTCGGATTCTTGGCTTTGTCTCTGCAAGAAACAATTGTAAGATGGTCGGGAATTAGTAAAGACTACGACGACTATACGGAGCCACTATCCAACAGATTACCTCGGCTTTCCTACAAATGCATCATTAATTTCGTCGCCTGTAGGTCTTCCGGAGAACTTCGATAGGAGGACATATTTCTCCTTCTTACGACCCTCGTCGACTCTCTTGTACAGCTCATACTCATTAGGATAAGACATCCTGTCATGGAAAGACTTCCTTAGGAGATTTAGCTAGAAAGACAAATCCATGTTACAAAACTAAAATAATCGCACTTCTCTCTTACACCATTGAACATATACACAAAATAAAGAGTCAGATTAAAATCGAAGTAAACTTGGAGCAACACCAATAAACCGAATATTAAACAATAGGATGCGATTGCAAATAACAACTAAACATGAAATCAAAATCGGGAAAGGGGATGGAGAGGAGCAAAATGAACAGCAAACGGCATTAGTGATCTCACCGGAGGGCTCCCATGATAGGATATTGGGTCCCGCAATAGTAGAGTAACCGAAAGAGATAGCACATCTCGAAGGAAGCAGCATATTCCAATCTCTTATCTCGACCCATTGTCTTTGAGGATAAAATATAGTTAGAAAGAAATTCATGAGATAATACAGTATATGCTAAGAGTGTAACTATAGTTTGCTTACTTGCATTATGCCCCCTGAAGCTGGTAAATCCTAAGGATATCGAAAATGAAATTGTATCAGTGTTTCCCCTAAAAAGCCACCACAGATAAAAAGGGAAGCAGAAAATAATAATAACAATAATACTATAGCCATGCTCGGTGTTGTGCCCCGTTACATGTGTTTTACTGGATAACTATTCCTATAATTTATGAACCTGACTTTTTTTTTTTTGAGATGGAATTTCATGTCACTTCAGACAAAGTTCGATCATTTACCGGTGATATTTACCTACAGTTGAAGGAATTTTCCGGTAAAAATAACTGGCGAAAGGAAAATGTCTTGAGATTTTTTCATTTCAAACTTTTTTCTTAGATGCACAACAGAGTGGCATTCATTGTAAGTTTTGAGTGAAAACAGACCCCTAGCCTGGGATTCACAAGAATTACGGGACGATCGCCAGCAGCGTCAGTCATAGCTCTTAGGTCCTGCATTGAGAGACAAAGGACAATTGTGAAACACTATCAAGCCTGCATAAGATGTACTGATATAAGTGAAAGCGCCTTACACCAATAAT
Source organism: Andrographis paniculata (assembly GCF_009805555.1). Lineage (NCBI taxonomy): Eukaryota > Viridiplantae > Streptophyta > Magnoliopsida > Lamiales > Acanthaceae > Andrographis > Andrographis paniculata. The sequence goes on from NW_026137605.1 coordinate 2,190,400, forward strand.
ACAATTTCCTACTGCATTCTGGGGAGCCACTAAGATAAACATGTCGTCTTCCTCTTCAACCTGGTCGCCGCCTGGAGAACAAATTAATGCAGGTTCACTTTGACAAGATACATATCAAGAAAGTAGCTGGATTGTAATAGCAAAGATTCATTGCGATTAACTAAAACTGCAAAGGTAGGTACTAACAAAATCTTTTGCGCACAGAAGGTTTAAGTTTTTTGTAAAATGGTAGCTTGTTAAGTTTGTCATTCAAAGAGCTCAGCAATGGAATAAATGAGGGAAAGAAACTAAGTATGCAACTAGTTAAGGGAATGGTAAAAACCAACACCAGAATAATAAGCTTTATAGCCATTTCATTTACATAGATGAAATTAGTAATAAGGCTTTGTTCTTTTGGTGTTAGGTTTCAATTTTTTTACTATGTAACTATCGTGATTTCCTATAAAAAAATAGATTATTTCGTCTAATAAAACATATCATCCAAACCAACCACCATTCTAACAAAAAACCAAAACAAAATTCCAAAAAAACATAAGATTTTATGATTCAAATAACTTCATTTATCTTAATACAGTAAAAGCTATTCATAATTCATGTCAACCTAATGGGACAGAATATACATCACAAAAGTTTCAAGTTTTGTGTGAAGAAGCAGGGACTAAACATCTCTCTTTTCATAACAACAGTATAGCACAAAATCCAACCATAGAAGAAACACAACTCTTATAAGTATAAAATTCTGAATAAGTGCCAAAATGCTTAGATTAGCTAAAAATATAATAGTTTACATGTACATCTTTATTTAATCACTGTTATGTAATCAACAACTTATAGGAGACATATAATAGTTTTTTTTTTTAGCATAAGGGAAATAAAGTATAATAATCAAAAGTCAATAATGCATCAGATATTAACAAATAGAGACAGTATAAACTCACTTACCTATGGACCCAATCCGGATAAAGGTACCCAAAGCACCGTAATCACCCCAATCCATGAACTCCATAATCTTCCGACTTCCAGCTAGCTGTAATGGTATTCCAGCCAGTGCTCCTTCTCCCATAGATCCTTGCACACAAACCTATGAGAACTTGGATGATCAATTCGAACCTCTGTTAAACAAATAAGTATATTAGAAATGGAGAGCTTGTTAGAACCTTGACCCGCTTTCCATCGTCGGCAAAGGAAAGAGCAAGGATGCGGACAAGTTCCAATAAGGTACCTATTCGGTAAACATCCTGATCAAGAAATCATTGGCCACATAAAGTTTGAGAAGATCCCAAGCATATAATATGTGCACACATAAACATATATATATATATACACATATACATAAGAATGTATATAATGAAGCTTCTCACCATTTCTGGGTTGAGCTCTGGAATATTGATCTCCACCTTGAGTTCAAAATAGCAATGACACAATTCATTAACATGGAATAGAATTTCAGGTAAAGGATGTAAAACAGTGCTTTAATATTTTTAATCAAATATTGCATATCAAAATCTCTCTCTCTCATGCACGCAGACACATATTGGTTTTATAAAAATCTCACTCAAACACAAGTTGCTGACCAAAAACTTTGGCATCTACCTCAAACTAGGGATCTATACAAAACATGCAGAGAATATAATTTGGGTGATGTCACCAGAAATGAATCAGGAATAAAGAATGAAACCTCATCAACAGCATCGCTTCAGATCAAAATTGGAAATTAAAAATATAAGGGTACAACCTACCTTCAATCGAGATTTTCTATCTTGTACAGCTCTTTTGGTTGCTTGCAACACATCCTCATAGAAATATTGCCTTATTTCTCTCGAATGGGGAATATTGTTTAATCTTGTTGGTATTCCTCTCCACTGTTTCTGTTGATGTTTAAAACATTAGAAATAAGAATGTAAACCAAAAAGTATCCTTTGCGCGTATTCCTCCTATAACCATGATGTAAGAAAACAATCAAAACAGGTTTTATTAAAAGAACCTCATGTGAAGAACTATCAAGCAGGCTGTCACTTCTTGCCAGTTTACCTATAATCAAATAGAATTAGCCAATTTTCAACATCAGACACCAACAAATATAGATTTTTGAAAATATATAACTAATATAAGGTTCAAGATTAATGTTTGAAACAATAGGAAACCACATAAAATTATCAGAACCCCTGCCTCCATTTTCTCTGCGGAAAAGGTAAAAAATATCCAAGCCAAATAAATTTACTCACATTAAAAAATAAAAATAAAACTACATAACAGAAGATCCACATGTAGTATGCTTCTGAAAACTAAGAGATATGCGTAGAAGAAGAAATAAGGCAGAACAAATGATGAAAGGAACTACTTAGAAAATAAAGAAACTGAACCTGTTTTAGATTTCTCTGCTTTATCTTTCTGCAATGTCAACAGTAAGGACTCTATTTCGTTGAAAATCTCTTGTTTAGGGCGGTTCCCATCAATCTGTATCACAACCAACAAATAAATTAACAAAAAGGGTTAACCTTCAGGAGTTCAAAGGAGAGCAAGTATTAGTAATGCACAGCCCCAAACTACCTTCTTTATTACATCTGTGTACATTGATGAAATTGAATCTGTGTTTTGTTTATATATTTGTAGGCGTGCTTTCACCTGAGAAATTAATTGCACAATTAGAAATGGACATGACTACAATAATTAGCAAGTAGCTCCAGGTAAAAACTAATGCTAACAGCATTTCTCCATCTTACTCAAATTTTGTAGAGGTTTTACTTTACTGTGTGCTAAATGAGCAACTAGAGAAGTGCATGTAATCCTCAACCCTGATTACGATTATGAAAATGATGACACTTGACAAGTATCAACTTGACACAAAGGTTCTATGATTATTTCATATCCATGTTGATCTTTTTAATGAAGTTATCATGTTGCCATTTCAAATCACTGGAATAATTCTTGTATTTCACAGTGCAACTCAACCAACATTATAAATTTGAACTCTCCTTGTAATAAGTCATAAAAAATCTGCCAAATTATAAAAAAATATCATCGTTATACTGTTGAATTGAAATACCTTTTCCTCAGTATCATCAGGGCGTATAATAAGCCTTCCACTTATTTCCTCATTCTCTGGTGGAAAATTTTTGATATGATAAATCTTTCCTGTCAAAGGGTCCAACCTTCTACCAACACATCGATCAACTAAAATGTCATCCGGTACCTGAGAAATGGCACATCTTTCAGTCAAGATAATACCCAAATATGCAAGAATAAAATACTGCAATGCTACATTATAACTCTATACTACCTCACCCACAGGTTGCTGGCTATCTAATTATACATACATATATATATATATGTTGATATTTACATTTGGTAATGAGTTTGAAAAGCATCGATTCTTCCATGTTTCAAGAGAAAACCAAAAACTTATTTAGAGAGACATAGCTTCAGACAGCTTTGTGCATAGGCTACAAACAGATAAATAGGCAAAATTCCATATTAATAACAAAAAAAAAGTATGTTTTCCATGGCTGGCCATTTAAATTGACATCAATCAGGGAATTTTCAATGCTGAAGCAATATAGAATCTGTAATTTTCAGCCATGTTCAAATAATTTTTGAAGTCGAAAACTTGAAATATCAGTTTCAATCCTTAGCACACATTGACATACATCAAGGATAATAAATATGTCAGGCCTAATATTCTGTTTCTCCAAACCCTCTGCTTGGGCAGAACTTCGCGGGAATCCATCTAACAGCCAACCTTTCTCCTTCACATCTTCAAGAGAAAGCCGAGCTGTCACCATCTATATAAGGAAGTGTTAGTGTAGCACATTCACAAAGTGGAAAAGGAAACATAGTTACGTCAATTCATACAGCTGTCACAATTTCATCCGGAACTAATCGACCAGTATTCATGTACTCCTTTGCTACGTTTCCAATTTCTGTACCAGCTGATACTTCAGCTCGCAGAATGTCTCCAGTTGATATGTGTACCACCCCAAACTGAAGAAGCCACCGAGTGGAGTCATTGAAAAAGGTTAAAAAATGAAACAAGGTAAAAGACTACATTAGTGGAAAACACTTTGTAGTTCATATAATGCAACTTCATTTCTTAAGGCAATCGAAATGTCTAATCTAACACGATAATGGATAACATACAACTTAATGAAATCGATAACAAAAAGCACAAAAGAAAGCAGGGTAATAGCTTAAAGAAATATAAATCTATCAATCCCAGGCATAACATCTACGAACCATAGCTTATGCAAGATGGAGCCATCGAAATATATATATATATATATATCCAACAATTTAATCTTAAGAAAATTATTTAACAACGCACATTTTAAACCCATATGCTCTTAACAGTTGATGCACAGACGATTAGTTGTAATCGACTAATCGCTTCAGTTCCTTTGTTCTCATGTATTCAAATTAAGGCTGTGAAAATGAACATCAAGAATTTGACAGGAACTATTAGCAATACATGATTCAAATTTATGGTGGCTCACCTTCTGAGCAATCATCTCACATTGAGTCCCTTTTCCTGAAGCTGGAGCCCCAGAAATCATTAACTTCAATGGCTCACTTTTTGAGCTCACAATCTTCAGTCCCTGGCCAACATATATCTCTATACGTCAAAGAACTGAGGTAGATTAGAACACGTATTTATTCTTTCTTAGCTTCATTAGATAATCCCAACCGAAACCTAAGCCCTAACAATTATGATTCAAAAATTGAACTACATATCCACAATTTCAAAATCGTTTATCCAGGTAAAATTCCACCACTGAACCGCAGCACAAGACTCAAACGAGAACATTTGAAGTTCAAATTTCAGGAAACTGTAAAGTGTAATAAGAGAAGCAAACAGACCTTTTGCAGGGGGTGAGTGTTGATGCGGGGAGAGGCATGGGGTAGGAGGTGCAGTCGCAGAGAGGTGGAAGAAGGAGAAGAGAGGAGGAAGGAAGAAGTGAAAGGGAAATGGAATTGGAGTTTGAGTGGAGAAGAGAGTGAGGGTTGTTTGGGAAGCGAAGGGACATTAGTGCGGTGAGTTGCAGTTGCAGTGAGATTGGCCATGGCTGGTGGGAGTGATCAGAGTGTGACGAAGGAAGGTTGGGGAAGAGGCCAATATCCGCCATAGCCATAGGCATAGCCATAGCCATACGATGATGATAGTAGTTGATAGCAAATGCCAATTATCCATTTCCATCAAATCCCATTCCACTCTTTAATTACACGACACTTAACCATTTTTATAAAAATATAACATAAAAAATATATTTTGAGCTAGAAAGTTAAAATTGAAAAATATATTATTACAAATTTTTCTTTATTTTAGATTAAATTTATTGGATTATACTTTAAAGAGTAAATTATATAACATTAGACAATTTTAATAAAAATATATAAAATATTATATTTTATTTATGACGTTAAATTTTTTGTGTTAATATTTATTTATTTAATAACTTATTTAAAATATTTTACTATCAGCTTTGGACATCATGCAAATTTTATATTAACGCAAAAGAGGATTTGATGCAATAAATAAAATGCAATGTCATATAATTTACTTTAATTTAAAATTGATTTAAAGTTACATTTTTATTTATATAATATTTCACTATGATATTTTATTAAAAAATATATACTCTCCCTGTCCTAACTCAAATTACATTTTTTATAATTTTCGTTCATCTTACTCCAAAGTATATATTTTTTTTAGTAAAAGTAATCATATATCAATACCTAAATACAATTAATTTTCACATAAATTAGAAACATATCGTTACACATACAATTACTTTTTACATAAAGTCAAAAGGCAAAAATATCAAAAACCTCTTACATACTTCTATTGACCGATAAAATACTACTCCCTCCGTCCCAATTGAGTTGTCTTGTTTTTTCATTTTCGTCCGCAAAAAATAATTGTCTTGTTTCCTTATTTAGTAATCGTGATCTCACTTTATAAAAAAATTATTCCTAATTTTTCAAACTACTCATAATTATTACTCTAACATACTTGAAAAAAATAAGGGTATTTGAGTCTTTTTACTTTCTAGTTTATATCTAATTCAGTTAAATACTATTATTCATTAATTCGTTTGTGACTCCCAATAAGATATTTTTTTGTGACGGAGGAAGTATCAATTTTTTAATTTACTATAAAATCCAAATGAGCAATTAGGACCAAAACCAAAAAATATATATTTTTTATTATTATTAATAATAGTATGAATTGAACAATAATATTTTATATTTGAAATAAATCTTATATCTTCTATAAATTGGATGAAATGCAGACAAATTCCGGTTTAGAAATGTCAAGTGTGTTTATTTAGTAATTTTGTTAGTATCCAATCTTCACAAATATTTACAAAAATAGGAAAAAAAAAAAAACAATTTTGGTTTTTGTATAACCAAAATGTATCAATTTTAGTCTCAATATAAAAAAATTATATCAATTTTAGTTCAATTATAAACAATTTCAATCAACTTTGGTCTCACTGTTTATAAATGAATGAAAATTGTTGACGTGGATACAGCGGGGCTGAAGTAGCAATAGCCTGGAAAGCAACATAATTATGTCCAATTATACACGATCATGTTGTCACACGGCAGTATACAATTATACATGGCAGCGTATCTTTTTGCCTTTGTCTAAAATTTCTTTATATATATATATATATAAATTTAGAATAATTGCTATAATTAAAATGAAAAAAAAAAACAATAATAGTAATATCAATACAATTAAAATGTATCAATTTTAGTTTCAATGTAAAAGATTTATCGGATATGTTTATTTGATTGGATGTTTGTAAGATGAATTTTTTCATAAATAATAAAATTTTAGGCAAAATCTTCCAAAAGAAACATACCTGACGAATTTTTTATATTGAAACCAAAATTGATACATTTTAATTATATTGAGATTACTATTATTTTTATTTTTATTTTAACTATATCAATTATTCTAAATTCAATTTTAAAAACAAAAAAAAAACAAATAATGAAAATTTAGGCCGAAACATAAAGATACTCGGCCGTGTAGAATTAAACATGACAATGTGACTACATGATCGTGTATAATTCTACATTATCGTGTTGTTTTCAGGTCAACTGTTGCGTCAATCCGTTATGTTCACGTCAGCAATTTTCGTTAATTTTTTAACGGTGAAATCAAAATTGATTAAAATTGTTTATAATTAAAGTAAAATTAATAAAATTTTTATATTTGAACCAAAATCAACAAATTTTAATTATATTGTAACCAAAATTAATTTTTTTCCATAAAATTATAATAATATTTTATATTACAAAATATAGTATTTAAACATATTATAATTTTTTTCAGCAATTTTTATCTTCTCCTCAATTTAATTTAATGTGTCCTTGTTTACCAGTTGAGATTAGAATGATATTTTATCAAATTTAATTTTATATTTATTTTAATATATTTGGGCCCAATATATGAATGGATGATAATTGATCTAACTCTTTCACCAAATACTCTCTCCGTCCACGGATAACGTATGCATTTACTTTTAGCACGGTATTTAAAAAATAATAGTATTTTAATTATAGTGGGTAGTTAAAAATAGTGTAATGATATTTTTGCCCTTACTTTTTGGTATAAAAGTAATGATGTGATGTAAAGTAAGGGTATTTGTGAAAAAAAAATGAAGTATTTAATAAAATGTTTACTTTATAGTTGGACGTCCCAAAATAGAAATGTGTATACTTTCTAGCCAGACGGAGAGAGTATTATTTTAATAAAATATCTAAATTATATTTCCTTAAATAATAAGAATAAAATATAATATATTTTTAAAAATTCATTTATAATTTTGATTTTTAAATATATTTAATAAATAATTAAAGTATTATATCAAATTATATATCATGATAATAAAAATAGATTTTAATATATTTTATATGTTAAAAAAATGTATAAAATAATTATATGATTTAAAATAAAATTATGAAGGATATTTCAAATAAAAAGATAATTATATTATATAATTAAATAAATTAAATACAATATAACTTCATATAATATATAATTAAATAAAAATAAATATTATATTAATTAATCTATTGATTAACAATATATCAAAATAATTCTAAAATTATAATTCTAAATTATAACGCAATCCTTCGTAAGTAAATACACATTCAAAATATTATTATTATTATTATTATTATTATTATTATTATTATTATTATTATTATATTAGTTCTACTGGATCCTTCTCGTCTATATTATTGGGTGTGTTCGGTTACTGAGTATACTCAAAATCTATTATTTATTTAAATTTTTTCTTCCAAAAAAATCAAATAAAATATTTTTTTTATTATGTTAAAAATTAATTTTATATTCAAAAGATCGCATAAAAATTTATTTATATTATATCGTACAATTATTTCAATTCAAAATTTTTACTATTCAAATTTCAATTCAAAATTCTATCCCTAAACAAAGACACCCATTCTATATTATAGTATTTCACAATTTTATTTTATTTTATTATTATTATTTTTTTTAACCAATAGAAAAATTAATTCTTATGTTTTTTGTTGTATTTATTTTCTCTATACTTCTATACAATACTATTATTTTCTTTCTCATTCATTCTTTATACCAAAAATAAAAAATAAAAATTGTTATAATAAAAGTATATCACATAATAATAATAAAATATGCTTTTGACTTTTAAAAATTACAAACATGTGATTAATTTGTGAGAAAAATCAATTTTCATTATGTGATGTCTTTCAATGCAATTATATTCATCATAATTATTTTTCTACTTATTCATTATTTGTAGTAAACCCACTTTTAGGTGCTTTCTAACTCATTATTTTATTTTTCAGTAGTTACAGTAAAAATATAATTGATCTATAGTAATTTTACTTCAATTATAAATTTTACTTTTAATTCTAAAAAGTATATTTCTTATATATTCATCTTTTATATTCATTTCATCCCGACAAAGATGAGTCACTTGGTTATAAACACGGTATTTTAGATAGTTTAGATTTGTAAGTTATTAATAATAAATTATGATACTATTTTATTGATTTTTATATGAGTAGTGTTGTTGATATTTTAAATATTTTTAGTATTATATCTCAATAAGATATATGCAATATGAATATTATTTTATAAACAATAAAATTTTATGTTATAATACAAATAAATAAATAAAATATTTATTTTATTGAGGACATTGACATAATAAATAAAGACGTTTTGAGTGGACCATACATATAAAAAGTTATTGATTTATATTGGTTGAATATGTTTAACATGAATAAATTTACTAAAAAATAGAAAACGGTCATCTTTTGTGGACAGACAAAAAAGAAAGGAGATCATATGTGGCGGGATGGAAGATGTATTATTTTATATAACTTTTCATATTTTTAAATTACTCATCAACTTTAATTTATTTTTACATTGTCACTCAAATATATATAATTTAAATTTTATTTAAAAATTAAACATAACATTTTATAAAGTAAAATGTTACTTTAAAAAAAATAAAATTATATATTACTTTCAAAAAATTAAAATTATATATCACTTTTAAAAATTAAATTACACATTATTTTTTTTTTAAAAAAAACTATATACCACTTTAAAAAAAATAATAAAATTATATACTCCATCCGTTCTACTTTTCGTGTCCACCTTTCTATTTCCTTCTTTCTCACATATCCTATCACTTTTCGTTTTTTAAAAAGAATTATATATTTTAATATCATTTTAAATTTTAAATTTTAATTAGACTAATGCCATGAGAAGGAGAAGAAGCGCAAATATTAATAAAATCGTGAACTATGTAAACACATTTCTTTCTAATTTTGCAATTTAGGTTGTACTTGACAAGTATAAATACATGTATTGAACTAATATGGGCATAATGAAAACTCTAACCGAATTACTTGTCTTCTTTTTCTCCAACCTCTCTGATCTCGCTCACGCTGTTGCTGGAGACATGACAATTTGATATCAAAAGCTGGATTTCGCTACTCTCTCTTGATGATGCGATCTCAAACACAAAGGCTAGATGTTCTGGAACAACAAGTGGCGGAGGTTGTAGATAGCAAACTACTATATTCCAAAGTCAGATTCAAATGGAAACTAGGTTGTAATCTAAGCTGGATGCGAAGCTTAAGAATCTAGGAGACTTGTTGAAGGCTTAATTTTTGAATTTTATGAAGGAACAACAAGTTGGACCTTCATTTAGAGGTAAAGAGCCTCTAGATCCTCCTGTTTCACATATGGATCTTGACTCTGCTGCTAAACCTAAGGAATGAAGGGGAATGCTGTCTCCAACTCCCAAAACTAGGTTAAATGAGTCTCACTCCACTTTACATTACGATTGGACTTTCCAAAATTTAATGAAGATAACCCTAGGTTGTGGCTTAGGAAGTGCACTAGGTATTTTGCTTATAATCGAATGTCTGATTATGATAAACTCAACCTTGTTGCTATGAATTTAGAAGGAATAGCTGATGGTTGGTTTGTGGACTATATTGAGGAGAATATCAATTTTTCATGGGCTGAATTCTCTGCATTAGTATTGGAAAGGTTTCTGAATCTCGCTGAAGGGAGTCTAGTTGCTCAATTTAATAAATTGAGGCAAAGCACCACTATGCAGAATTATGTCCAGGAGTTTGAAGAAATGAGAGCTTTAATAAGAGAGAATAATAAAGCTTTGAGAGAAAAATATTTTGTAGAAAGCTTCATTGGTGGATTAGGGGAGGAGATTGGAAAGTTTGTTACAATGTAGAAGCCTAAAACTTTTGATGAATGCTATTCAACAAGCCATCCGAAGTGAGGATATACTTAACCTTCTCACTAAGGGACAAAAAGATTTGAACAGGGGTAGTAGCCCTTAACCAGCAGTGCCGATAACTAAAATTGGTTCAGATGTTGTTAAACCAAAATTACCTCATATTAGGAGGTTGTTCTCTGAGGAAATAACGCTAAAAGAGAAAAAAAAAATTGCGTTTCAATTGTGATGAGGTGTTCCATATAGGAAACAAGTGCACAAGAGTATATTTGATTAGGGATAAGAGGATAAGGAAAGTGAGATTGACATTGGAACTTTGGAGTTGGGAGAATGCCAACAAGGGGCGAAGAACCCCAAATCTATTTGAATGTTGTGGCTGCTCAGGTCCCTTCCAACACAATTAAGTTGTTAGGAAAGTCCAACAGCTATGAACTTGTTGGTTTACTAGACTCAGACAACACTCACATTTTTTGGGACCCATTAACAACCTCAAAGTTAGGATGCAAAGTGGAGTTTGCTAATCCTTGGTTAATAACCTGAATGCACATCTAAGTCACCTATGTTTGCTTGGGAAACGAAAGGCCACAGGTTCAGTGCTCCTGTGAGATTATTGAAGTTGGGGGTTGCGATATGGTTATTAGAGTGCTTGCTAAGTCAATTTGAAAAGGTGACTATGGACTTTTCATAACATACTGTTCAAATTTGTTTTAAAGGAAATATGATTAAACTTCAAGGAATCCAACCTGGAATTGCATTAAACATGGTAACTATGAACCAATTTAGTACGGAGTTGGAAATGGAAGACACGGGAGGTTTCTTATGCATTATATTTGGACAAACAACAGAGGCATCTGTTTATGATCCTAAAATTGCGACATTGCTTCAAGAATCAACATCTATTTGAAGTCCCTCCAAGTTTACCCTCTAAGAGGAGCATGGACTATAAAATTTCCACCAAGCCCAATATAGGATGATAACTCTTGCTTTTGCCATAATTTATAACTTATATTTATTTATTTAATTATTTATTTATGTCGAATTTTGATATTATTTATATTAATTTATTCTAATATTTGTATTTTTTTTCATCTTGTGTGTAAAATATTAATTTACTAGGTTTTAGGTGTAATTTATAATTTATTTAGTGTATAAATTAAATTAATTGATGAGTTCCATGAATTATATTTTTAAGCATTATTTATGTATTATTTAAGTATTTAATTTTGGCTAAATTAAATTTATTTAGTAAGTATATTTATTTAAATAAATATAAGGTGTTTATTATATAGTATTGATCATAAAAAGGGAACTGAAAACAGAGTGGTTGATGCATTGTTTAGAGTTCACCCTTCAAATGAGGAATTGATGGAAAAGAAGTGTGCAGCTATTACTATCTTTAAGCCTATGTGGATGGGTGAAATTCTTTGCAGCTATGGCACTGATCTATTCCTACATAATATAATAGTTGAGCTGGTTACCTTACCGTAAAATATGTCTTTGTATAACTATTGTGAAGGACTATTGAGACATAAAAGGAAAATTGGTTGTGGGTTGTTCCGGAGATCTGAGGGATTAGATCCTACATCAATTCCACACATCTAGTGTTGGTGGTCATTTGGACATTAATGCCACATTTCAGAAAGTGTCCAGTGTTTTTTGGTGGCCAATGATAAAGCAACATGTACAAACTTTTGTTGCTTCTTGTCAGGTGTGCCAAGTGAGCAAGCATGGGAATGTGCATAATCCATGGTTGTTGCAACCCCTACCAGTTCCAGACCAAGCTTAGACTCATATCTCTATGGATTTTATTGAGCAATTACCTAAATAAACCAACAAAGATACCATCTGGGTGATTGTTGACAGATTTACCAAATAAGTTCATTTCATTGTCATTGCTCACCCATTTACAGCCTCTAGTCTTGCTCAATTATTCCTACAACCAATCTAAAAATTACATGGCTTACCTCACAGTGTCATTTCCGACAGAGATAAAGTATTCACCAGTCAATTTTGACAACAATTGTTTAAGGTGTTGGGGATTGAGTAACTATTAAGCACGGCCTATCATCCACAAACCGATGGATAGACTGAGAGAGTGAATCAACGCTTAGAATCTTACCTCAGGTGTATGTACAGTGCTAATCCTAAGCACTGGTTCAATTGGCTCCCTATGACAAAACTATAGTACAACACTTCATATCACACCTCATTAGGTACGACTCTATTTCATGCATTATATGATTTCCATCCTACACCATGGTTTTTTTAGCCCTATACCTTACACCAATGTGGAAGGGGTTCAAGAGTTGGTCTCCAATCGACAACAAGCCCAACACCTACTTAAACAAGCTCTATTGGCAGCTCAATCTCGTATGAAGTATTATGCAAATTCTCATCGTCGTGAACGCAAATTTAAAGAAGGAGAGTGGGTTTACCTCAAGCTTAAGCCTTATCACTAACTTTCACTTAACTTCAAAGATGTCTAGAAGTTGAGCCCCAAGTATGTTGACCCATTCAAGATTTTAGCTCGTGTTGGTCTTGTTGCCAATCGCTTGGAGTTGCCCACGTCTGCTCGCATCCACCCAGTTTTCCATATTTCTCTTCTGAAGAAACATGTTGGCCCACTGTTCACTGTCACTGCCTCTTTGCCTTCTTTTGATGATGATGGAAAGATTATACTGCAACCAATAAAAATTTTGGCTCGTCGTCTGGTCAAGCGAGGATCCTCGCCGGCGACCCAACTCCTGGTTCAATGGGCTCACCTTCCTGAAGAAGAGGCCATATGGGAGTTCTTTAAGGATTTCAACACCCGGTTCCTTGGTTTTGCGACTTGATGACAAGTCATGTCTGAAGGGGGAGGTATTGTCATGAAGAAGAAGAAGAAATGCAGATATTAATAAAAGCGTGACCTATGTAAACGCCTTTCTTTCTAATTCAATTTAGGCTGTAAATACATGTATTGAACTAATATTGGGCATAATGAAAAATCTAACAGAATTACCTGTCTTCTTCTCCGATCTCTCTTATCTCGCTCACGTTGTTACTAGAGACGTAATAGCTAATTAGTTATTTTAATCTTAATAAAAAATTAATAAATTCTATTATACGATTATTCTTAATTATTTACTAAATTATATCATTCTAAATTATCGTATCTACAGTAAAGGAGACAAGCGAAAAATTGTATTTATTTTTCTTTTTGGCTTGTCATTAAAATTCTCATTTTTTAAGAAAATAATAACAATTATGATCAAATTTTATTAAAATTCATGCTTCAAATGTGTGTTTTTTTTGTTTTTTTTTCAACTTTTTTTCAAAAAAATTTAATATAATACATATTTATTATTTTTATATATTAATTACATAATTTTTTATACATTATATTAAAAAAAATATCCTTCAAATTATTTTACAAAACAAACAAATATACAAATAAATAATAGAGAAAACATTTTTTACATTAGCTATATAATTTCTCGAATCTTACCTATAAAAATATCTTAATCTCAGGACACAAAACAAGCCCATCCTACCAAAAACAGAGTCTACTAATTAAAGCATAACCCATAACTATTAGTATAAAATTAATCGATTATAAATATTGTTAAAAATATATATATATAAAAAAATAGTTCCGCCGATAGTCGTGCCCATGTGCCACAAATAATTTTCGACCGCCCACTTGGAGCCCCCCCTGCAGCACGTGTCTTCCACGTGTGACCATCACGCGCTGTACCCAACTCAGCACTCATATATATATATATATATACACACAATAACAACTATATAAAAAAATTAAAAGTACCATTTTACCAAACGCGTTCCTAAAATCCGGTCAGGTCCGGTCAGATCCGAAATGGCGACGGGGGCAGCTGGAGATGCGTTTCTCCGGGGAATCTTCGAAGGCTGCATTTCCGGCGGAGATATGGGCGTTCAGCGCCGCCCCTACCACCGCAACTGCGGTTGCGCACTCCACGATTCCCGCGGCCGGTGCCCCCATGAATCGCGCTCGAATTCCGTCTCCTACCCCATCCGGAGGTCCTGGAGCGAGACCTGCCTCGCGGTCATCGGACAATCGCCGTCTCCGAGCTGCTCCACCTCTCCATCTGCGGCGGCGGACATCCGGCGGACGTCGTCGCAGCAGTTGCTGTGTAAATCGACGGAAGAAGAAGAAGACGCCGCCTAGGCCTAGGGTTTAGGTTTTCTACCTATTTTTATTTTTACTTTTAGGAATAATTAATTGGTTAATTAATTGTTGCTGCCTGCTATCAAAAATTTGAATTGATTTTTTTTGCGTATCGCTCTTTGCTTCGTAAGATATTTTGTTCATACCCCTTATATATATATATATATATAATATATATTTAAGACAATTAAGACAAGTAGCGGGATATTTTAATTTTATAACAAAATTGATTAAAAAATTAGTATTATGAAAATAATATAAGTTAATTATTATTATCAAAATAAAATTGTAGAGAAAATATATTTATTAGGGTATGTTCGGGTCTGAAAAAAGTTTGGTTTGTATTTGGTATTAAAATAACGATCGAGATGTAAAAAACGGTGTATTTTTTTTTTTTGGTAAATTTTTTATCAGAATCCAAATAATATATGTTTGTGAGTGAAAAAAAATGTACTCCTTCCTTCCCGTAAGTAAATATCTATTTGCTTTTTGCAAATATTTTAGAAATATTAGTTTATATTAGGAATTTGAATAATAAAAATTTTAAATTTGAATATTTGTATGATGTGATATAAACAGGTGTTAATGTTTTGAATGTAAAATTTATTTTTAGTATAATATAATAAAAAATAGGTGTTTAATTTAATATTTTTATGAAAATAAATAAGATGAATATGTAATCCAATCATCCAGACAAACACACCCTAAAAATAAAACTGAAAATATCTGAAACCAAATCAAACAACTAAGCGATATTTGTCGTTTACGTCTTCGTTCAATGAACCGCATTAATTAATATAAAAACAATATATACTCTCTAAAATAAATGATAATGTTTTAATATACATAAATATATATTTAAAGAAATCAAAATAACAAATTTCACATGAATCGGTATTTGACACCTAAAAATTGGTTAATAAAATAGACATTCGATCATTGTACAACTGTGCTCCAGGTTGTACGAAAATGTTATAAAAACTTGTTTATATGTATATATTATATTATTATTTTATAATGTTAATCCAAAATATACTTAAAAAAATAATACTCATAATAATAATAATTGGATTGTGAAATCACAACTAATATTTTTGGTCTCTCTAAGGCCCAAATTTTACCATTTAATATACAATCCAATTCAAGTCCAATCCAAGGTCAAGTTGACCTAAATCTAATTCTTTTGCCAATCAATTCACTTACGATAATTGAGGTCCAAGAACTTTAATATAATACGGAGTCATATTAATACAAATGAATATAAAATTAAAGTTTCATATTTACTAAAAATATTAAAATTTAATATTTACTAAAAAGATTGATATTTTGTATATAAACAATTAAAATTGCAAAATAAATATATTTACAACCGAAGAGTAAAGTAGTAATGTAAAGGTGATATTTTATGTGTTATCTTCAAATATAAAAGATACTCAGTAAATATACATTTCAACATAAGTTAAACTCTAAAATTTATATTTAGTTAGAGTGTGTTTCTCCAAAGGGTTAAAAAAAATAAATTAAATTTATAAAAACATATGGCACGGCCAGTTATAGAAAGATGAATAAGTCCATTTATTTAGTTCTACATTTTCTACATTATTAGATTTCTTCTACCTACCAAAACAATTATATGATAATTAAAATAAAATATATATATATATAATATATATGTTATTTTGTAAATAATAAAAATTTTCATAATACAAAAATATAAAAATACATATGTAGATATAATATAAATAGATATTCAAATTGTACCATTATTAATTTTAATAATTCAAATTTAATATACGTTTATATTATTATATTTATTATCAATACTTTTCAAAACCCTCAAACTCATACCAAACCTATTAACCTAAAAGAGCATATAAATCCAAATATATTTTAAAATTCAAACTCAACCCAAACTCGAACCAAATTTCCCCAAACTTACCAAAAGAAACATACCCTTATATTGATACTATTGAAAGATAGAAGAATCAATCAATGCTTTATTTATTTATTTGTAAAGATGGTATGGTATGTCTCTAGGAAGAAGAATCATCTAATAGCAATGCTTAGCATACTATACTATACTATACTTCCTCTGAATATAATAACCAAGCAAGCTTACCTGGCTGGTTTCAAAGTGATTTATCTATTGCGATCTCCAATGCTTCACCAAATGTACCCTTGAGGAAAGCATTCGAAGCACCTACTCTCCCAGAGCTGATATCAAATTCTACACCATAACTGTAAACAAAACATTACATAAGAACCACAACATTATTCTTTTTCTTATCAAGTTCAAATCAAGTTCAAGAGCACGATACGATGATGATGATGATGATACTCACGGATCAAACACAACACCTCCCGCTTCACTAACAATAAGCACTCCGGCTGCTACCTCCCTGAAAACACAACCAAATATATATATATATATATATGAGATGAAATCCTATAAGCTTATTATATATGTATATGAAATCCTCCTACCAAGCGCCTCCCAAACCCGTTTCATAGGTTAAATCAAGTCTTCCACATGCAACTCCACACAGATTTAACGCACAGGATCCACCTATTCTTACTGACCAAACCTGATCAAATCAGAGTCCCTTTCAGCTGAGGATGAAGAAGTTTCCAATATTCTATTATCAGATCACACTGCCTTGGTTACCTTTAAGAGTAGACGCTTGATCCTATAAGTAACAGCATCTATAGTACGCTCGTCGCGTTTTGTTCCCACCTGCAAATTTCAGTTTACATTGTTAAGAATATCTAGCTGGTTGCATATATGCAGATTAATCACTTTTGCATTAATATGTAGAGGTGAGGTGAGTACCTCTGTGCCAAGAAGGGACTTCCTAAGCTGGGTTTGACTACTGACTGTAGGATTCAAGATCTAAATAAATGCATTGTTCACAGAACTTCTAACTAAAAAATCTCAAAATGAAGTAACTAACCTTTGATAGGATTCCCATTAAGGAAAGCACCTTTTTGACGAATAGCAGTAAAAAGCTGCAAAGACAAAACACAATATTTGTAATACTATTTGCAGCACTTGATATCATGTTGAGTTGAGGAAGGAACTTCTAAGTGATCAATTTGGTGATCTTAAACATCAACATCAAAACAAATGTTGCAATATGTTGCAGAAGTTAAGCTTAAGGATATATGATCATTGAGAAGCTGTAACAATTTTACCTCACCCATTATAGGATTGTAGACAACTGCAACCGATGGAGTTTTTCCAAGTGTAAATGCAATGGACACACATACAAATGGAAATCTGCAAATGGGCATTCAGTTATAGCCATGAGTTCAATGTGAGAACAAAACGAAGATAATATAAGAAACTTACGAATGCAGAAAGTTGGTTGTTCCACCCAAAGGATCAACAATCCAAGTCGGGTCCTTAGTCAATTGTTTGTGAACAAAAGATGTAGGTGATTCTTTCCTTATGAACTACCGAAAAAATAAACGACGAAGAAGCATTTTAACTCAATCATGTCAAGCAAAGATACAGCATAGCAATCCAAAACGGGAAGCATGACTAAATCGTAGGGCTAACCTTATGTTGAGGGAATTTCTGATTCAGAATATTGAATATTAGTTCGTCACAGCGTTTATGAGTTTCAATCACTAAAGGCACCTACGCCATTAAAACAAATGGATGATCAACATGCAAAATAAAATAGCATATCTAGATCGATGCAAAGAAAAGAATGCAGTGATTTAGCTATTCAATATTGCATACATTCCTAAAAGGATAAATAACAAACTCAGAAACTGTTGAAAATCCAGCCACTAAATCACACAAAATCTACATCTAAAGAATATCCACTTGGAAGTGATTCATTAACATACTGTTCCGTTCGAGATGTATTTCGGATACAAAATATATTAACAAATAAATACAACGAAGGTCAGACTAATAATAGGATCAAACATGCTTCTCTCAAAACTTCCAGAATCAACAGAACTGAAACATAGCATCTTACCTCGCCTTTGTGCTCACCTTTCTCCATGTAAAAAGCAGAACGGATTATCTGCAAACCAAAACAAAATTCTGAAATAAATTAATCAAAACCAAAACCACACATTAAGCGGGAAAATGGAGATAGTTTTCAGTGCGGCGCGAAAGCGCCAATACAAGAGTGCTCAATGATAAGGAATTTGGAGATTCAGGCAAGAGCTCCACCTCTCCAGCTTTACGCGCAGCTTCCACCGCCGCGTCCAAGAATTTATCCGACGTACCTGAAATCAAAAACAACACTAAACTACTATGGCACAAAAAAAAAAAAAAACTACACGCACAATGTTCACGGCTGAACTAATCTCGGTACTGCTCGAGTTTTGCTCAGTGAATGCCAATAAGAAAAAAATTTCGAGACCGCCATGCCTTTTTGGGGTGTGCTTGTATCTGGAAGTTCTGGAAATTCAGAGAAGAGCGTCTCCATCTCATCTTCGGCATTAACCTCCACCGAACCTGAAATCCAAACTCAACTGTAATCGCACCAAAAAAAAAAAAATACAACGCGCACAATGTTCACAGCTGAACTAATCTCTGTAGTGCTCGAGTTTTGCTCAGTAAATCCCTATGTGAAAATTTTTTCGAGGCCTCCTACCTCTTTCCGCCATTTCTGGATGCTTCGGGATTGGTTAGTAGTTTTAGAATCTGAATTGTTGTTCATAGTGCTCTGCGACTACGCGGACCATTTATATACTCCGTACATAAACAAAAAAAGTGTGGCGGGGTATAGACTTGCTCAGCCGGTTCCGAACCGGACCGGAACTGCCGTTAAACCAGAACCGTTTCAAAACTCGAACCGGCAGTTCGTTAGGTTGTGTTTATTTGAACGTTTGAATTCTGAGTTCGTGATTTGAATAGTAAAAGATTTGAATTTAAACAGTTGTATGGAGTCCGATAATAAGTGTTGATGTGATGTTTTAAATGTAAAATTAATTTTTAGTATAATATAAAAAATAAAAAATAAGTATTTGATTTGATATTTTTTAAGTAAAAAAATAGAATGAATAATATATTTAAAATTCATTCCCAAACAAACACACCCATATTAGGATATTCTTTTTACTATCTTTTTCTGCCGTGAGTCGAGAGATGGCGTACAACATACATAGCGTACACAAATAGATACAAATACATACATATATAGAGATATTGAGATGGAGGTACGCCCTATGGGTGTGTTTGTTTTGGGGGTTTTGGATTTTGAGTTGAGATTTGAATAGTAAAACTTTTAAATTTGAATAATTATTTGATCTGGTATAAAGAGGTGTTAATGTGATGTTTTGAATGTAAAATTGATTTATAGTATAATATAAAAAAATGAAAAATAGGTGTTTGATTTGATATTTTTTGGGGAAAAAAATGGTATGAATAGTGGAAATAAAATTCAATCCCCCAAACAAACACACCCATATGTCGGATTCAATGATGTAGAACCGTCATGACTCATATTAGTATACACTTAATGAATGATGTTGGACTTGTACCAATAAAGTTTATTATTTTATTTAAACCATGAAGACATGTTATGTCACTCGGCTAAGTGGGAGAATATAAGATGTGACATCATCTCACTTATTAATTAATAGTTTAAATATAATAAAATTAATAATAGTGATAATAATATACTTGGTCTAGTCAAATTAAAAGTGGATCATTATCTCACGTTCTATTTAACGTGGGATAAAGATTTTTTAACGTAAGGATTCTGATCCTCCATTTGCCTATAAACGGTCAAAACAAATTCATTCTATCACATACAAAATAAATTTCGTGTTCTGGCATTGAGGCTAAAAGGGATAAACCAGAAGATTCAACTCAATGTCCTAACCAGAAGATCCAACTTATCATTCTGTATACGAGAATGGTTTTCAACCAAGGTCAGTATATAACATATACATATTTCATTGATTTTTGTGAGAATCATAAAGTTCAAGGTCAAATGAATTAATTTTATTATATTTGATTTTAAACTTACACGTGGTATCAGAGTATGATTTTGAACTTGTGAATTCTTCGATTAAAAATTTCATGCAACATTTTTTAAAATATAAGAGGACGTTATGCAATTTTTAAAGTAAACGAGAGATTTACGCTAAATTTCGAAACCACAAGAACAATTTTGCTTAATAATATATTTAATTTTTTATGTAGATATTTTTAAATTAACTGTTCATGTTAGTAATTTTTATAAAATAAATATGTATATATGAATATTTATATCAAATAAATAATTCTAAAAAATTTCGTGGTCTTCTATATTAGTTTTATCCTCATAAAAAAATACGTTTTAATTATTATAATTTTTCATAAAAAATAATAATTTACATTAAAGATTTTTCACAAATTGCATAAAATATTTTTAAAACCAAAAATTCAAAAATTATGTAAATTTTTATTAAAAAAAATACTCTTTAGATATAAAAGTATTTAATTATTATAATTTTTCATAAAAAGTAATAATTTACATTTATTTTAAAAATAATTACTAACTTCCATGGTCTTCTAAATTAATTTTATCCTCATAAAAAAATACTTTTTAATTATTATAAATTTTCATAAAAAATAATAACTTAAATTAACAATTTTCCAAAAATTATGTAAAATATTTTTTAAAAAGTTTTCATAAAAAGTTCTCTTTAGATATAAAAGCCTTTAATTATTATAAATTTTCATAATAATTTACATTAAAAAATTTTCAAAAATTGTGTAAAATATTTTTAAAACAAAAAATTTCAAAATTATGTAAGTTTCTGTAAAAATAAAATAAAATAAAATTCTTTACATATAAAAGTCTTTAATTATTATAATTTTTCATAATAAATAATTATTACATTTATTCTAAAAACTAATTAATAACTTTCTTTTTTATTATAAAAAGTCCCAAAAATTTCTTAGTCTTCTAATTAGTTTTATCCTAAAAAAAGAAGAAGAAACATTTTAATTATTAGAATTTTTCATAAAAAATAATAATTTATATATCTTTTTAAAAAAGATAATTACTTTAGGGTGTGTTTGTTTGGAAGATTGAAGTTTGAATACACTATTTATTCTATTTTTCTCCAAAAAAATATCAAATCAAACACTTATTTTTTATATTATACTAAAAATTAATTTTACATTCAAAATATCACATCAACACCTATTTATATCACATGATACAACTATTCAAATTCAAAATTTTTACTGTTCAAATACCAACTCAACATCCAAATCCCCAAACAATTCCAACTCAACATCCAAACTCCCAAACAAATACACCCGAATCCTTTTAATTCTAAAAAGTTTCAAAAATTTCATGTCCTTCTAAATTGGTTTTATCCTTATAATTTTTTTTAATTATTATAAATTTCAATGAAAAATAATAATTTACATTAACAATTTTCCAAAAATAAATATTTTTAAAATAAAAATTCCAAAATTATGTAAATTTTATTTTTTTAAAAAAATACTCTTTAGATATAAAAATCTTTAATTATTATAAATTTTCATAATGAAATAATTTTTTACATTAATTCTGAAAAATCAAATACTAATTTTTTTTTAATTCTAAAAAAGTCTCTAGAACTTTAATTATTTCCTAAATTAGTTTTATCCTCGTAAAAAAAGAAATACTTTTTAAATATAAAATTCTATAATTACTATAATTTTTTCCTTTTTACTAATTTATATCAATGTCAATTATGACTTGATTACTGTATTTTTCTATAATTTTTGGTGTATAATTTATTAATATAATCTTTAAATTACAATTTCGTCTAAAAATATAGTAGAAAATATTTTAAAGTAAAATATTCCAAAATTACCTAAATTCCCAAAATTACGCGAGTTTTATTTAAAAAAGATCTTGAAATATAAATTTTTTTACTGTATGACTATTTATAAACAGTAATAATTTATATTAATTCTAAATAATAATTACTAACTTTTTTTTTTTTAATTTAAAAACAAATCTCAAACAATTGTGGGGGAATGAATGGAGAATAATACTCCATTCGTCTCAAATACTGTGTAATATTTGTGTTTGACACATAAATTTACTTGGGGAGTATTAAATATGATAATTTGAAATAATTTGGATACTGAGTGACGTGATTGGAGAGAAAAATGATTATTTATTTTTTTTATTTGAGTGATGTGATGGGATAAAAGTGAAATGTATATTAATATATGCATATAAATATTATTAATTATTTCTAAATCTGAAAATGTTGCAGTAAGTCTGGGACAAACAAAAAAAAAATTTGCAGGGTGTTTGGGACGGAGAGAGTATTATTTATTCATCGATTTATAACATAAATAGATAAAAATAATAATAATAAAAATGTTAGAAGAACAATAATTTTCTGAATAAACTTTTTATTTTAGATGAAAATATTAAATTAAAATAAATCACAAGTAGATATGCATTTATCTTACTATTTTTTATGCTTGTGTGAAAGTTGGTCTCATCTGAAAATTATTCGTCAAAGTGTTAGAAATTGCATAAGAGATCTTCTATATTTACATTAATTCTAAAATATAATTACTAACTTTTTTTAATTAAAAAAAAACTCAAAGAATTATGGGCGAAGAAATTGAGAATGATATTATTCATCTGTTTATGATATAAATAGATAAAAAAAAAATGTATAAATAGATAAAAAATAAAAAATAAAAAATGCTCGAAGAATAATCATTAGAAGAATAATAATTTTTTAAAATACTTTTTGTTTTAGATTGAAAGATTACATTAAAATACACCACAAGTAAATATGTATTCATCTTATTATTTTCTTTAGATTGCACCAATGTTGATCTTACAGGGAAGATGCCCTAAAAGTGTTAGAGAAACTGCATCAACAATCTTCTAGCTTTTAGAATTGAAACAATAGACTTTTTATATCATCTAAAATATTTTTACACTATTTTTTAAAAGTAAATATCCCTAAACATAAATTTTCAAAATTATGTAAAACTAAAATTCTTTAATTATATAATTTTTTATAAACAATAATAATTTACATTAATTTGAAAAAATAATTACTAACATTCTTAAAAAAATAATAAACCCTAAACCATTCTCAAATATATATATATATATATAAAAGATAAGATAAGATAAGATACATATTCACTCTACATACTTATACACACATACATATATACTCATCATATCTCAAAACAAGAGGAACATTTGAGATAAATATCGACAATTAAAAAATATTAGTATTATATTACATTGGATATAAAAATATTTTTAAAAAATTAAAATATTCATATCTTACTGTGAAAAAAGTGAGAATAATTTTTTTAAAAAATAGATAATTAGTTAAAAAAATAAAAAAAAATAAAATAAGACAATTATTTCAAGACACACAATTATACAATTAGATATGACCGTGTGCTGCTTGTATACTGTGTTGTGTTTGATTTTTTTGAAAATTAATTGAAATTATTTATAATAAAACTAAAATTAATAAATTTTTTATATTAAAACTAAAATTAATATATTTTGATTATATAGAATCAAAATTAATCTTTTCTCTTGTTATTTCATCCTTTTGCCCTAATTATTTTTTTTCCCTTTTTAATTTTTTCCTTTGTTATTTCATCCTTTTGTGAGAAGTACCGTCGGATCGGAAGCCCTAGAAGCCATGAAAACAAAGCGCGAGGAATCAGGAAATGCTATGGACGAAGAAGAGGGGACTGCGAAGAGGCGAAGACTGGAGGAACAATCCTCTCCTAACGGCGCGTTTGAAAATCCGCTTCCACTAGCCTACGATGAAGATGATGAAGAAGAAGAGGAAAGCAGGATAAACAGAGGTGGAAATGGACTTGTCAACAACGGCGTAAGCACAGGGCGAAACGGCCGTGATTACTACGAGGACGACGAGGATTCCGAGGAAGAGCGTATAGAAGGGCAAGGGAGGCGCAGTCGCTCTACTGAAGTAAGAAGGGACTGTCCGTATCTTGATACTGTCAACAGACAGGTATTGTACTCCCATTTCTGTTCTTAGAGTTTTTCAGTGTATGCTTTCTTGCTTTATCCTTCTGGGAATGAATTTTAAAATCCTTCCCTTTGCAGTAGTCGTTCACTTGTTCAATCTCCACCAGTTAACTGATAAGGTTTTAATTTCTGTGTAAAGAAAATTCACTACAAATGAATGATTTAATTGCTAGGTGCTCATTTCTGAGGGTTACAATTAACTTGGTATCACCTTCTTTCAGTGAGTTTGTTGTTGGTTTCTTACTACTTTGTTCTTCCAAATTCTTTCCTATCGTAGAATTGCCCATATGGAGATTATGGAAAGAAAATTAAGCAGATATGATCAACCAAGAAAACCTGTTTCTGTGATATTGAACCATAATTGGTGAACTTTCTAAGATGTTTTAGGATACTTCACAATTGATTATGTCTTGCTAATATATATATATATATACATCATGAATTTGTTAGAATAACTAAAAACATATATCTTTATATGTGTGTACAATAATTGGTCATGACTAATATCAGTGTGGTTGCTGGCATAAGAGTTTACCAACTTTAAAATATCTATCACTGACAAAGTAGCCTGTAACCCTCTGCAGATTTGTTATTCAATGTAATAACTGCTATATCAATGTAATATCTATCACTCCCAACCCCCTTCCCACCTTTTGTTGCAATAATATGTTTTATAATGTTCACAGTTGACAATAATAATTTTGATGATAGATTATTACTATCTAAGTTCTATTTCTCAGTTGATATTTTGTACCTTCGCAGGTTTTGGATTTTGACTTTGAGAAGTTTTGCTCAGTATCTCTTTCAAACTTAAATGTGTATGCCTGTTTGGTTTGTGGGAAGTATTATCAAGGAAGAGGACCTAAATCTCACGCATATACGCATAGTCTTGAAGCAGGGCATCACGTCTACATTAATCTTCGAACTGAGAAAGTTTACTGCCTTCCTGATGGATATGAGATTATTGATCCATCACTTGAGGACATTCGGCATGTTCTCAATCCAAGGTATGTTTGATATAGAAATTTAAATTTCCCATTGTGCTAGCACCCTTAATTGTATTTACTTGCATCACTTTGTTCCATCTTGACATTTTTTTTTTTTTTCTTGACTGGTTGATACATGCATCACTTTGTTCCATCTTTCTATTTTAGTGTCTCCTACTTCGCTATCTTATGTATTTTAATTTTATCATTTGATCTTATTGTAAATTGCACAGGTTTACACGAGAGCAAGTTGAGCAGCTAGATCGGAATAGGCAATGGTCGAGAGCACTTGATGGCTCGGATTATCTTCCTGGAATGGTATTCACACGTCTTCTTTTTTTAAATTATTTTAATCACAAGCATTGTTGTCATGGCGTCGCCGTGGCATCCTGGCGGCTTTTAAGGGGCGCCGCAACTCTTCGCCTCGCCTTACCAAAGAATGTTGTTTGGAGATGCTTTAGCAACGCTGTGGCGACGCTTCAACGCCGCCACGGCGATGCCATGGCACGGGGAAGGCTAGCCCAGAGCCTCCGAAGCCCAACCCAAGCCCCAAAACCACATCGACATCAACTTTGAAACCGAACCCTTAACTTCTCATCCTCTCTCTCCCCCTGTCATCTCTCTCCCTGCTCTCTGGTCTAGTCGCTAATGGCCGCTGCATTGTGCAGCCCCTCCCCTTCACATATCTCTCCCCTCTCCTCTGGTCTAGTAGTTAATAATCGCATCATAGAGTTCTTTTCCACTATTTCTTATATTTTTTAATTTGTTATCTACTTTATTACTCTTGAAGTGCTATTACATTATTACTTATTTTAAAATTTCAAATTAATTAATTATTTTTATTTGTTAGTTATTTTGTATTTTCTTGACATGTTACTATAAAATTAACAATTATAGGCATTAGTTTCTTATAACATATAATATATATAAGTTTTTTATATACGTGCGCCGTGTTCGCCATTTTGTCGCCATGGCGGGCGCCATGTCGCCATGGCGGGCGCCATGTCGCCATGGCGGTATGGCGGTTCACAGGCGTCGCTCCGCAAAAGGACGCTGTGACAACCTTGATCACAAGCATGTCAGAGTAAGCATCCACTGAAGTTTTAGGTACATGAAATAAGCACTTTTGTGTCCGAAGATATGGACAGAATGAAGTATTTTTGTAAGACTATAATTTAATGATTAACATCTATTATATAGTAAATGTTAATTGTTAGTTTAGGATATGCATGTGCACATTATATATAAAAATGCAAGAATATTCAGTAATTCATTTGTAGGTTTTGACTTTGTTTTTAAACTGAAGAAATAATCAAATTTTTTACTATTTGTGATAAAGTGCTGCAGCAGGACGTGAGATTGTGTCCATGTAAAACAACCAGAGTGTTAATGTTTTCTTTCATTTCTTCTGTTTGAAATGTTTGCAGGTGGGGCTTAATAACATCAAAGAGACCGACTTTGTTAATGTCACTATTCAGTCTTTGATGCGTGTTACTCCCTTGCGGAACTTTTTTCTTATCCCTGAGAACTACATCCACTGCAAATCTCAACTTGTTCTTAGGTTTGGAGAGCTCACACGTAAAATATGGCATGCAAGGAACTTCAAAGGACAGGTTGAATCCTTCTTCTGTTTGTAAATTATAATTGTCATCCTTTTAATATGGCTCTTCACATGCTGATAGTCAGGATTTGGCAGGTGAGTCCACATGAATTCCTGCAGGCAGTTATGAAAGCTAGCAAAAAACGTTTTCGAATAGGTGCACAATCAGATCCAGTTGAATTTATGTCATGGCTTCTTAATACACTGCATGGAGATCTTAAAACTTCAAAAAAGGGCAGTAGCATCATTCACCAATGCTTTCAGGTTTGCTCTGTTAACCACAACCACGTGGCTCTGCTCTCTTTAAGCCTACTGCTTTATGTGATATATATATATATATTACTATCTTTCTGTTGCTAAATGTTTACATGATATGCTTTTCACAGGGTGAATTGGAAGTGGTGAAAGAGATCCATGGCAAGTCAATCGCAGAGAGAAAGCAAAGTGGAGACAACCAGGATAATGGTGATGATAATGTCACTCTAGTGGACAATGTACTCATGGAAACCAGTAAAATGCCTTTCATAATGCTTGGGCTGGACTTGCCTCCTCCTCCTCTATTTAAGGATATCATGGAGAAAAATATCATTCCACAGGTTTATATATTTATATATATTTACACTTGAAATTAAGTTCACATTATTGATTCCCACATAATGTTTGACTTGTTAGTTGTTATTCTTTGTATTAGATTGTTGGTGTGTGTTTATATTTGAATTAGATATCTAAGTTCATTCAGGACTACTTTAGTATTTTCTCTGCATTTTGATCTTCTTATTATTGCCCTTATGGTAGAAGAGATCATTATGAACGTTATAAAGTGCTATCTTTCGTTCTTATTATCTTGTTCGCTAGCTAAAATTTCTTTGTTCGCATAGTCTAGTATCACTCATGGATGGGATGTCTACCTGGTTTTATTATTTGTTGAATGTAGGAGATGGTTTGGGTATTGTTTTAGTGTTTTAGATTCACATGCTACTCAACAGTGTTCTAAATTGCATAAGGGGATTTGCTTGTATTGTATTTAACAATTTTTTTGTTGTTTCCTGACTTCCTCTTGATCACTAACCAAGTTTTCTTCTGCTCTAAAGATAAAATGTCTTCCCCAATCTGATTCTCCAGTTAGTATATGGGGGATATGTTGGAAATTATTTCTGTTTTTGAGTCATGCTGCTCAAATACTGTTCTGGTTTGTGTAAATGGACTTGCATTAAAAGTAAGAGAAACATATATGATGCATAACTTAGAAATGCCTACTAGACTAGTTGGTGTTTTAATATAATTAGCTGTGAGTCCCTATATGAATTGTAATTTTACAAGCTCGACAAAGGTTGGCTAGTTAATCAAGTCAATATATATATATATATATCAGGTTCCACTTTTCAACATACTGAAGAAGTTTGATGGAGAGATGGTGACTGAAGTTGTGCGCCCTCGTATAGCAAGGATGAGATATCGTGTCACAAAGTTGCCCCAGTATCTTATCCTCCATATGCGCCGATTTACAAAGAACAACTTTTTTGTGGAGAAAAATCCTACCCTAGGTAAGTAATTATATTGAGCATGAAGTAATATGGAATGTTTTCATGTTTAGTTTTACAGTGCCTGCATTTTGATCTGAGATTCATCTTCCAACTTGGATTGTTATGTTATTGTATATGAGTCCTTGTGTTGTGTTTTTTGCCTCGGACCTTTAGTTATCTGTTGTTGGGTATTCTTAACTTTTCTTATCATTGCTTTGGGCTTCGATTTTTTCTTAGTTAATTTCCCTGTGAAGAATCTTGAGCTGAAGGATTACATCCCACTGCCTGTGCCGAATGAGAATGAAAAGTTGCGATCGAAGTATGATCTAATTGCTAATATAGTTCATGATGGTAAGCCGGGCGAAGGATCCTATAGAGCCTTTGTGCAGCGGAAGTCAGAAGAGCTATGGTAATAATATTTAGACAGTCGTTCTGCTTTAATAATGTTAATGTATTCCAAGCAAGCATTGTTGTGGTGTTTAAGGTATGAGTATGTGGTGAACTTGTTAGGTACGAAATGCAAGACCTTCACGTATCAGAAACTTTGCCACAGATGGTTGCCCTTTCCGAGGCATACATGCAGATATACGAGCAGCAGCATTGATTGTATACTTTGCTGAAAGCTGAGGTTTCCTTCTTTGAGCCCGATCAGAGGTATCAATATTATTATCATTCTATCATTTACTGTTATAAATTTCACTTAATGACCAAAAGCAGCATTCAGATTCTGATGCTCATGCATGCCAAGAAGAGTTTAAAGGAATTTACTTGGAATTTTTGTGAGTGATATTTGATATTCGATGCTTTATAGGTTCTGTTCTCCAGAATGAGTAGCTGCTTCATGCAGTAGTATTTGTATTTAAAGAAAAATAGACATTATATGAGTTAGTTTGTTTGATCAATACATGTCGTTTGATTTACCTGTGTCCAAAAGTTTTATTTCATCATGAGGGAGGGATATTTTTGTGTTCTGTTTAAGGTTTGGTCATTTTATATATCTTGAAGATGCAAGAACAATATTCTTGATTTTGTGTTGGAAAGGGGGTTGGACTTGTGACTGTGAGGTTATGGGTTTAAACCCCCGACGCCTCAGGTCATCTGTTACATATGATTCGCATAGTGTAACTTGCCTGTCAGACCTAGTTTGTAGGGTATTAGGTTCGGCCGGGAGTTTACCGGTGCGTACTTTCGAGTAGCAGTTGCGGGTTCTACGTCAATAAAAAAAAAAAAACCATGTTACAATTATTATTATTAAAAACCTTTGTAATCCACATATATAATGATATCTGTAAAAAGAACAACCAAATATGATAGATCCATATTACTTTAAAATTTGGATTTTAATGGCTAATCTATTATACATAACGATAAATTACAAATGGCCCAATATAACATGCAATTGCAATCTCTTGTGAATATATGTTCTCATTGAATTTTGCGGTTTCTTATTATACACTTCTCTCGTAATTTTTTTACTATTTTATTAAATATAAATATAAATAAAAAATAACTAAAACACACCATAGAATATTCCATATGTTTCATATAACCGATAATCCAGTTTCATATATAGACTATAGTTTGAAAATTTGGAGTCATTTTTTATTTTATACTAACTTTTAAGGATAATAATTTTCAAAGTGTTGATAAATAATAATAATAAAATAATAATTTTATTTTTAAGAAAAAAAAATAGGTACAAGCCTAGGATGCTGGAGCATATGCTTTGGAATACAAAATACGCAATTAATTAATTAATAAATTAATTAAACCTCCTTAAATCCATCCACCATTTTTGGGAATCTTGATTGCGACCATATTCTCTCTCTCTCTCTCTATATATATATATATATATATTTATTATTTATCTACATACATGATACATATAATCAAATAATATTTATATATACCCGATGGTTTAGGTCACTTGCCACACATAGTTCGCATAATGTGATTTTTTCGTCTGACTTGATTTACAGGGTATTAAGTTCGGCCGGGGGTTTACCCAGTGTGCACTTTCGGGTATCGGCTGCGAATTCCCACGTCATCAAAAAATTAAAAAAAATAAAAAATATTTATATATAAATGATCCCAGAATTCAAAGAGATAGTTACCATACGTGCAAGCATGAACCACACCTAAGCTTAGCTTTCAATTCTTTTCTCTCTCTCTCTATATGTAGATATATATAAATATATATATATCTCTATATAATTTGAGAATTATAAATGGGGGCAGAGAAAGAGAGGAGAAGAGAAGAGGAGAGAATGGTCCAAGAAAGCTGGAGTAACTGCATTATCTATGTACTATCTATAATACATTCACAATTTAAGCAACCTCGATCCCAATAATAACTTAGGGCTTTATTATTATTATTATTATTATTATTTTCACTATACAATGTACACAATTACTTATACAAGATTTTCCCTTCCGTCCCGAAACTAAGTATCTATTTACTTTTTGCGCGTAGTTTTAGAAATATTAGTATTATACTGAGATATAGTAAGAATAAAGTAGAAATGACTAAAATAACCTTATTAGTATATGTGATATAAAGGTAATAACATTTGTGTAATATATGGTAAGTTGTAAGGGTATTTGTAATGTTAGATAAAAAGTAAAATTACTAAAAAAAGAAATGGATACTTTGTTATGTGACGGTCTAAAATGGGAAAATGGATACTTTGTTATGAGACGAAGGGAGTATTTATTTTTACATACTTATAAAATATCACATTCAATTATTATTTAAATAAAAAATAATTTTTTTTTTTTTTAAAAAAAACATCTAGAATACAGTTAGTATAAGAAAAATCAAAGCATCTCGTGTGTATTATATATATATATAAGAGAGAGAGAGAGAGAGAGAGAGAGAGAGAGAGAGAGAGAGAGAGAGAGAGAGAATTGAGGTCCAAGAAAGAATCTTTAACGTGGGAACTAACAAATATTCATCATCTTAATTGGCACTCTCATCTTGTTCGTCATTAAATAAATGATATATATATATATATTAAATAAGGAGAAGAACGGTGCATTTGGTTGCAAGTTTAGAAATTCGAATTTATTTTAAGTAACGAAATAAATGTAAATGGAAGTATAATATTATATATATTTGATTTAAATTGAATTTTAAAAATCACACTTCAATAAAAATATATTAATATGAAATTTTAATTTTTAAGGGTAAAAATAAATAAATAAATAAATAAAAGTGAGAATTTTAATTCTTAAGGGAAAAAACCAACAATTTAGGCCTTATGAACTATTTTAATAAATTAGCTTTTTGAATGACCAACAATTAGAAAGTTTAATTTTTTAAAAAGTAAAATTTATTTTTCAAATACCCTCTAAATTTTTTTACAAATTTGAAACTTTTAACATTATTCCTCAATATTAACCTTTTAAAAAATGTAAGATAAATATATTTTTTTCTCCAATAAATATCACATCAAATATACAATTTTTTTTATATGTTTTAAAAAAATTTCAAAACTCTAAAATTTTCAATGTTAAATGTAACTAATGAACTCAATCATAAAACTATTGCAGATTTTTATTTTAGGACAATTAAAAGTCACAAATAGCAATTTCGTCACAAATTTATGACACGATTTTTTTGCCATTACTGTTTCATGAGTAATATTTGCAGAAACGTCACAAATAAATTTCCGAGACTATTAAAAGTAGCAGATTAAGTAATGAAATTGTCTAAGACATTTATATTCCGTGTCTTTTATTATTTCGTTAAAAATATTATTAAGTTGTGACTAATTTAAACTACGGTACAAATAGTTAAAGTATTCACAACATTTTAAATTGTTACGAACATTGATATGGTATAATTTTTGTGACTTTTAAAGTTACATCATAAGTAAAAAAAAGTATCCGCAATATTTTCAATACCATAAAATACTAAACAACTATTTCAATTAATAACAAAAATAATAAAATTATCGTCAATATCTTTTTTTTTTTAATGAATATTTATGATTATTTTAAATCATGGCATAAATTCAAAAATATTCATAAAATTGTAGTTCTACGTATGTATTCATAAAAAAATTACTTGTGGTTACATTATAAATAATTTTATTTATTTTTTATTCTATTTAATTAATATATGTTAATTTAATTTATTACAAAAATTTATGTGACTAAATATGTAACTATTTATAATACTATCTTCGTCCGACTCTAAGGTCTCATTTATTTTTTACATGTTGATATTTGAATATTAATTATTATATCAAAACATAGTACATAATAAGAAAAAATTGCAAAACTATTTCCATTTGTATCTTATAATACTAATAGAAGGACTTTTGTAAAAAAAAATAAAAAAATATACAAATATAAGAATTTTTTTAATGTTAAATACAATGACGCAAAATATAAATTTGACCCTTAGAGGCGGACGAATGGAGTAATATATAAACAATAGATTTAAATGTATTGCTAATTTTGAAATTTTATATGCGATATTTCAAATCCTGGCAACACGTTCCGACTTGCAGAGTTTTGATGGTAGTTAGAACTTAAGACTTGCAGAATAATTCGAAAAATAGTATGGTATCATAGTGTGTGCTTGCATTGAATAATAATTACTAATATAATCATATTATATATATAATCACAGAATTATTGCAATTTCTGTTGATATAAAGTCACTGAAAGATAATGATATCATTTTGTAACTTATTGTCACAGAAATATTACTATTTTAAAAAAATAGCAAAACTTTTGCAGGTTCTGTTGCAAAATAAAATCACAGAAGTCTTATAGTATTATCTTATAACTTATTGTCAAAGAAATATCACAAATTTAAAAAAAGTCACTAGCGAAATTCTACGAAAGTAGTTCCGTATATTTTTTCGTGACTTTTGAGTCCCAAAAATCACAAACTTGTATTGAAATCGTGATTGCCCCCCCGCCCCCCCAACTTTTATCTAATCTTCTAGTAGTGAATGCAATAAATAAAGAAATCGAGACATACATTTACAACCAAGAATGTTAGAAATACACATCAACATAAGTTCCTACATTCTAAGCAAATTACCACGAAAGGGATCATGTCAAATTAAAACCAAACTAAGCTAACAAATTTCCTAAAAAATATGAATCAAATCAGCCCTAACAAATTAGTCCTAATCAATATGTACATCTCAAAGTATATAAATTTTACACGATCGATCAATAGTTCCACAAGGAGTCGAAATCCCCGAATCCGAGGCCCTCGAGTTCTTGATCGAAGCCACCCTTCTTGTCGCTCTCGACGTCCCCAACAGATGTAATCTCGTTGCTGAGCCCCGTCTCTTGAGATTGACTAATAACCGAGTCATTACAAGAATAGCGCTCGATTTTTGGCGCCAGAAACCTAGGATTCGCTCGATCATCAACTCCTTTGTAAGGAAACCCTAAATTTGTGTTCCCCTCATAGCCCGGGGGGAATGTCGATCCAATCATGAATCCGTCGTGATGGTAGGATGAGGATGGGGCTTGGCGCGAAAGTAGCGAATTCGGGAGGGCGAAATGGGAATTGTTTAGGGTTTGATGAGGCTCGCTCGGACAAGCATTGTTCGTGTAGTCTAACAATGGTGGAAGCGAAGAAGTATTACCACAAGGACTCTCCGCCAAGAGATGCTCCACAAGTGAATCGATTCTTGCAAGCTCCATACGGGCGCTTGGGATTCTTCGAATCCCGTTGTTCTTGTTGAACACTCGACAAACAACCCATTCATCCTGAGCAAACAAGATAGATAAGAGACGATGACAAACACTTGTTCAAAAAATTACTATTTTGGTTCTATATATAAAAGTAGGGTTTCTTATCATCACTTCAATTTGTTCAAAAAGTCTAATATAGAAATTTTAACTTTATTTACAAGACTAAAATGATCGATCAAGAAAAAATATATAGGCTCCGTTTATACAAAAATTCTAAAAGTTTTATAAAATTTTAGAAATAGTAAAAACTTGAGCATATTACATGTGATATATATATTTAAAATTACTACTATAAATAATATCAAAAGTTTCAAAAAGTACCTTAGCTGCCCTAGAGATGGTGTAGTCGGAGAAGTTGCCCTCGAGTCTATACTCGTGCATAACCCAATTGGTTTTCTCGCCTTTTGGGGCTCTCCCTTTGTAAAAAACTAGGGTCTTTTTCATGCCAACGAGGTTGTTCCGACTCCCGGCCTTGTAGATCTCCTTGTCCTTACCGGTCGCTTTCCAATACCCCGACTCGGTTGCCCTATTTGTTCTCATCCCCGTCGGGTATTTCCGGTCCCTTTGGCAAAAGAAGAACCACTCTTTCTCGCCCATTTTCGCCTTCTCTACAAGTTTAAAAAAATTACAAACAAACACAACTCATAAAATTATTGACACTAATGAATTTCTTCAAAGGCATTTTTTTTTTCAACTTAAATATTATTTTTCATCCTTAAAAGTAAACATTGGCTTAATTGTTACATACTCAACGTATACTAATTTTTGTAAACACTCAAATTTGTCGATTTGATCCAATTAATCTTTACCAATATAATCCTTACTATGCATCACGACAATAAATAATAAATTATCAATGATTCATATATACAAAATCATGCAATAAATACTACAAGATCAAAATACTTCAAAAACCCCAATTGAATAATATTCTCATCTCATTAAATTAGTTCACACACACAAATTGTTCATACAAATCATATATTTCACACACATATATATATATATAAATCAGCAAACCTAACTAAATAGTAGGATAGATCATAGATTTGATATTATATGAAAAAATAAATAAATAATTATTTTTTTAAAAAATAAATAAATAAATAGAGCATAATAATAATAATAATAATAATAATTACTTGGTAAATCCCAGGGTTCGGATTTATTAAGATCAGCTTGTCCAATGGCAGCAGCAGAGAAGGTTCTATCTAGAACCTTCCTGAGCAGATACTGCATGACGATCTCCTCGTCCGTCGGATGGAATCGGAATCCCGGCGGCAGGTCGACGGCGAGTCCCTCCGGCGAGCGGAAAACATCGTCGTCGTCGTCGTTATGACTGCACAGGACTGCAGGATGATGGCCAACTGTATCTGCACCCAACAACAACCCTCCATCCATTCTAATTTTCTTATAAATTAAAAAAATAAAATAAAATAAAATGAAAAAGGGAGCTTGATTTAATTTATATATATATATGATGATGGGGCCAATAATGGAAGAGAAAGGGAAAGCTGAAGAAAATGAAAGAAATGAAGGAATGGGATAATGGGATGGGAGGTTGAGTTATATAGAAACACAAAATAAATTAAAATTAAAATTAAATTAAAAGAAAGAGACTATTTATTTAATTATATAAAAATTAAGAATGAAATTGAATTGCTTGGGGATTAAGGAAGTTTCGAGGGAAACTGCGGTGGGGATTTTTTGTGTTGCTGGGAAGGAACCCAAGTTTAGACGACTTCTTTCTTTTCTCACCCACATTTTATTTTTATATAATTATTAGTATTTATAATATAATAATTAAATGGTGATGTAATAATATTACGCCAGAAGCATCACCGCATTATTGATCCATTCATACGTACAGTCAGTCATACTGCTACCAGATTTTTTGTTGCGTGTGTATGTCATTTTCAGTATTTTTACCGTAATTTTATTATTATTATTATTATTTTTTTAATATTAAATCAAATACTTATTATTTATTTATTATATTACACAAAAATTTTATTTTAAATTCAAAATATTGTATTAATATATATTTATATTACATCAAATAATTATTTTAACTCAAAATTTTACTATTTAAAATCAAAACTCAAAATTAAAATCAAAATCTTCCATGTAAACACACCATTTATGTTTCTGTCATAAAAATTACTTTCTCATTCTCGAACAAAAATGTCAATACTCCGGTAGATAAGTTGAATTTAAAAATTAAACGCCCTTCATCCCAATAGTATAATCTTATTGCATGGGACACGAGATTTAAGAAATTAATCTTATATTATATTAGTAGTTGGTAAAAAGTAAGGATAAATGACTTTTTTTTCCCTTGTGGGTATATTAGTGTAAAAAGTTGTGGCAATTGTGTAATAATAATGAAAAATCATGGATAGTTTTATGGTGATATGATTATTTATGGAAATGAGATTATTGTTTTGGAACGAACAAAAATGGTAAACAAAACTATTGTATTGAGACAGAGGGAGTATATATAATTAATAGTAGCATCTTTTACGGTTATTATCTCTGTCTCATTGTCTCTTTTTATCTTTCTCATCCATATTATATCTATTTCAATATTTAAATCATTTCATTGATCACTTGTCACTCTATAGTAAATCATCTTCAATCCATTACTTTTACTATTTTACATATACACAATAATTTATTCATTTCTATATATTTTTATTATGTAATAATATATATAAAAAATATATAAATAATTTATTTATCTATACATATTTATATATATATATTTTTTATTATCTATAATATTTTTAAATTTTAATATTAACTTATATAAATTTTAATAATTGAATATATTTGAAATAAATCAACATATATATTAATTAAAAATAATAAAAAAATCATAATAATTAACAATACAACTTAAAAATTATTATTTTTATTTTTAAATTGTATCCAAATAATATATGCAGTAATGTAACAACAAATAATTTTAAAATATGATAGATAAAACGTGAAAATTGGTTAATGAAATTTAAATATATATAATTTATATTAGATTTATAATTTCAAATTTCAAATTTTTTTGGATAGTATTTAATTTGATTCAATTTTTTTTTTTTAATTTCCGTGGTAACCAGTTCTTGAAAAAGATAATAAATTTTGATAATGTATTTCTTGTTAAAGGTAATGAATTTTGTTATAATAAAAACTGAAAAGACAATTATAAAAATAATGAAGAAGGAGATGGTAATGAATGCTCCAACTTATTAAAAAATATACTAATAAAAATAATTACAAATTAAAATTAGCATAACTAAATAATTTAATTAAAATTAAAAAAATTATCAATTATAAAATTTTAAATATGATTAAAATATTTAATTATTTTTTTTCAAAAAAAAAAAATCGCATTAAGTAGAACAAACGAAAATTAGAAAAAAAGAAATTATTTGTTTGGGGGTTTGGATTTTGAGTTGGAATTTGAATAATAAAAATTTTGAATTTGAATAGTTGTATCATGCGATATAAATAGGTGTTGATGTGATATTTTGAATATAAAATTAATTTTTAATATAATATAAAAAATAAAAAATATATATTTGATTTGATATTTTTTGAAAAAAAAATGAGATGAATAATATAAATTCAATCCAATTCTCTGTACAAACAAAAGTGTTTGTCAGTGTGCTCAAAACTTTTGGACACAAATTAAAAAAATAGTAATTTAACGATACTTTCGCACTTTTGTTGAAAAAAAAAAAAACAAATAAGAATTTAATTGGAACTTTTGTAAATTTGATAAATATATAATATAGATTATGCCTAATAAAAATATGACATATGTATAAATTAAATAAATGTGGAAAGAATGAGTAAAAATTTTAAAATAATATTCCCTCCGTCCCAAATAACGTGTATGTAGACACGGTATTTTAGAAGGGGTGTAATTAGTAGATAATTAAGAATGTATTAGTAAAAATAATTATTCTATCATATAAATAATTATAAATTAAGATTTAGATAACTAATTAGTTTAATTAAAATTAAAAAAAATTAAAAATTTAAAATGAGATTAAAGTGTATAATTATTTTCAAAAAAAAAATGATATGGTATGTGAGACGGACAGAAATGGCAACGTGGACATGGTATCTAGTACGGAAAAAATAGTACTTTTTTACTAAAAATATTATTAACATATTTTTTATGAATAGACTAAATGAGAAAATGAACACAGTTTTTTTTTTATAGAAAAGAGAGTATATCATTTTTTCTTTCAAAATATAATTAAATCACTATTTTAAATAAAAATTTAATGGTAAAACGAAATTATTATATAAATAAAAAAATCATCAAGGACGGTATATTTCGGGTCTTTTTTTATAGATAAATTTGAATATTATAATGCTATTCATATACATTAATAATTTTTTTTTAACATAATATAACATCAAATAATTATTATATCTTAAAAAATATTAAATTAAATACCTAATCGTTTATTCTTTACAAACTAAAATTTCAAAACTTTGATAAAGTATTTTAAGTTATTTTTTGATAATATATTAAATAAATATGTGTTGATATCTAATATTAGACCATAAAAGCAACAAACCTAATTGTTTTGTTCTATTTTGGCTTTTATTTTAACTAATTTATCTATGCAAAGTATATTATAGTGTGTTTGTTTGGGGGATTGGATTTTAAATTCACTATTCATTTCATTTTTTCTCTCAAAAATATCAAATCAAACATCTATTTTTTTTTTACTCCCTCTGTCCCAGAAGAAATGTCTGGTTGGGAGTTGACACGCGAATTAGAAATAATAATATTAAATTGAAAGTAGATATAAAGTAGGACGTAAAAGACTATAATGTCCTTGCTTTTTGAAGAATTTTAAAAATAGATTAGAGTAATAATTAGGGGTAGTTTGGAAAAGTAGGAATAATTTTGTTATAAAGTGGGGACCACAGTTACTAAATAAGGAAATAAGATAATTGTTTTGGGACGGACGAAAATGAAAAAAACAAGACAACTCTTTTGGGACGGAGGGAAGTATATTATACCAAAAATCAATTTTACATTCCAAACATCACATCAACACCTATTTATATCATTATCGTACAACTATTCAAATTCAAAATTTTTATTATTTAAATCTCAACTCAAAATCCAAACTCCCAGACAAACACACCTATATATATATTTGTCAAAATAAATATATGAAAGTTTTATGAAATAGTGCAATTTTGAAATGAGTTTATTTACTAAGTATGGTAATAAATTTATACATAAATATTTATCATATAGTTATATCAAAACACTTATGTATGAGTTCCTTCTTTTCTTAATTTTATTTTGTATTTTGTATTTTAATTTTAATATTAATATTTTATTAAATATATATATATATTTATTTATTTATATGAAATATGAATATAGTACAGTAAAAAATTGAAAGAGTCAAAATATTTACGGAAGGCATTTGAAAGTTTACAAGAAAAATTCAGGTTTAACAAAATATAATTATAATAATATATGTAGTATGTATATTTATTTATTTATTAAAATATTATTTTCAATATTATGTACAGTTTGTTTTCCAAAATAAATAGGATATTAAAATATAGCATTACTATTATTTTAAAAAGTTACATAAATTATAATTTTTTTAAAACTCCACATTCAATAAAATGGAGTATATCGGAGTGCAAGTAATTTATACTCCCTCCGTCCCATGTAATATAGATGTATTACCGTAGACACAGGAA
This sequence comes from Andrographis paniculata, assembly GCF_009805555.1. Lineage (NCBI taxonomy): Eukaryota > Viridiplantae > Streptophyta > Magnoliopsida > Lamiales > Acanthaceae > Andrographis > Andrographis paniculata. Next base: position 2,230,967 of record NW_026137605.1, read on the forward strand.
TTTAGGTAAAGTATAATTAATAAGTAATTAAGAAATATATTAGTAAAAATAATTATTATTTAGTAAAAATAATTATAAATTAAGATAAAATAAGTAAATAGTTTAATTAAAATTAAAAAAATTATAAAATTTAAAATTTAAAATGCGATTAAAGTGTGTAATTATATTTCCAAAAATAGAAATAACAAGTTATGTGGGACGGACGAAAATATAAAATAGGAACAAATTACGTGGAACGGAGAGGGTAAAAAGTTTGTAAGGTATGACGGTGACGTCATGCTGATGGCAAAGTGACTGCATGTACACGTCTTAGCCAACGCGGAAGAGAGTGGAAAAAAGTTGTATTTGTTGAATGAGATAAAAAAAAACTCTATTATTATTATTATTATTATTAGTCAAAACATAGAAAAAGGTATAGATGTAGCTACATTATCCATAATAATAATAATAATAATGATAATAATAATAATAATAGTCGGCTGCGGGTTCACACGTCATATAAAAAAAAAAAATAATAATAATAATTAATTTTAAATTTAATTTAATAACATTGTTTAATTATGCATTTATTGGATTTATGAATGAGTCATTATATATATATATATATATTAATTTAATTTTAGTTTGTGAGAAATAAATGATAAAGGTGAAGACTTGGTGAAAAGAATAGGAAATTTACATTAAAATAAAGAAATAATTATAAGTTGTTGCTTTAAGGATACTTAGATTAAAGAAGTATTTTATATATTTATTTTTAATTTAAATTTATATATTGGGTTGCATAACATTCAAATATTATACTGCAAGTGGAAAATTACAACTAGGCTTCCAAAGAAACATACTTAAAAAAAGTGTTTTAATATTCCAATAAGGGTATATATTGTTGAAACTCCTTTGTTTTATTAACTTATTTTATTTTACTATTAAAATGTTATAATTTTTCATAAAATTATATCTGTATTACACTTCCTCCGTTCCATATTTATATATCTATTTGCTTTTTGCACAGAACTTTAAAAATACTAGTATTATATTGAGATATAGTATAAATAAAAGTAAAAAGACTAAATTAACCATGTATGATATAAAAGTAATGATATTTGTGTAATATATTGTAAATTGGAAGGGTATTTGTAACGTTAGATAGATAGTACAATTATTAAAAAAAAATAAATACTTTGTTATGAGACGGACTAAAATAAAAAAAAAAAAATAAATTGTTAAGAGACGGAGGAAATATATATATATATATAAACATCACATTTAGTATATCATTTTCATTAAAAAGTGATTCCTTACAAAATAATAATAATAATTAATTAATTAATTAATTTTTTAATAATTTAATTTTATGCTCTCTCAATGGTTTCTTTTGCAATTATTTCTATTTGGGATGTCTTATTTATTTTTTGCAGTTTATTTATATACTAAAAAATTTTCTCTTTACTCCTTTAAAAGGTATTTTATAAAAATATTCCCAACAATCAATATGAACAAAATAATAATAATAATAATAATTATTGGGGACTCCCGCGATAAATGTATTAATAATGTATTTTTCTAATAATTTGAGCTTTTAAGTAAGACGATCCTAATTGTTTGGTTTTAGTTTGAACTTAGATTTTTTTTTTTAAAAAAAAAAAAATTAAATAGTATTATGATGTGTTATGTTTAATAAAAATAAATAGTGTATATTTATTTGGAATTGTATAAATTAAATATTAATTGTTTTGGTTTGAAATTAAAACCAAACACATTTTAATTTAACTATTAAAAAAAAAAACTCAAGTAAAAATAGCATTAGTGAAACATGATGACATAGTTGAAATATGCATATAAAAATAGTAATTATTTTTTTATTTGAGGATAATAATACTGAAATTAGGATTAATTTCAATTTTGGCTAATGATTTTTGTATTTAAATAATTAAGTAGAGGCTTGAGTAGGTAGACATGAATCTAATTCATGAAGTTACAATTTCATTATTTTGAATTTTGATTTTGATTTTTTGATATTTGAAAATTTTTATTGAATTTTTCTATTTTTACATGTTCAAAATATGATTACTCTTTGAATTGAAATTGTAAAAATATTGAATACATTACCCACACATGCTTAGGTCAAAAGTCCAAAATAAAAATAATACAATTTTTTAACAATAATAAATTATTAAAATTAAATATATTATAAGTTTCTATTATATATTAGCATATATATGTCCTTTTATAATCTATATAGATATACATATATATATTGTATATTCTTATATAATTATTTTTTTTAATATTATAAAAATTAAAATTAATTAGTATTTTTAAATTTGACTAATTCAAATAAGGAATTCAATTTTCAATTGCATTTTTATTTTTGTAAAATTTCAAAACCAAACTATATTATATTGGAAATGTTTAAAAGTGTGCATCCCTTAATATATGAATACATTGGACAATATGAAAATATTTTTTTTAATTACTAAATTGGGAATATTTTATTAATCCATTCAATAAAATTTACTTAATTAATAATGACAAATATCATTTTAACTCAAAATTTTATTATTTATAAACTCTAAACTAAATTAAAACCTTAAACAATATACATTAGTCACCTAAATCAATTTTGTATTATTGTTATTATTATTTTTTGTAATAAAGAATTTTGGAATTAATATTTTGAGTGGAAAACAAGTTTTAAATGTAATATATTTCAATGAAGTAATGATGTATGAATTAGGGACGGAAATAGGCCGGGCCGCTTGTCAGGAGCCTACGGCCTGACCTACATAAAGTTTAATTTGGCTTGATCTATTTATTAAAAAAATTTAAAGCTTTTTTATTTAAATAGACCAAATTTAGGCTTAAATTTTTTTTTTAATTAACAAACAAACCAACTTAATATTGTTATTTTTTTATAAAAATATTTTTTTATAATTATATATTAAAAATAACTTTCTTTCTAATAATAATATTTATTAAATAATTTTAATTATACATTTATTATAAAAAAATAGAATTTTTTAAATTTTGTATATATTAAATAATTGTTTATATTTTATTTATTTTTTTATATCTAACTAAATTTGCAGATATAAATAAATAAATAAATAAAAATATTATGTAGTTTTTTAAATAGGCTTGTAGGTAGACCTTTTTTTGCCAAACTCAGGCTTTTATAAAAAATTTTTTTTTCAAGACTTATAGATAAGACTTAAGCCAGATATTTTTAAAACAAGTCAAACATATTTAGCCAAAGTCTTGGCCTGACCTGACCTATTTTCATGCCTATGTATGATGTATTATATGAGTGTTCATAAGATAAAAAAATAAAAAAATAAAAAAAATATATATAAAATATAAATTATGTTAATTAGTTTGAATAAAATATATAAAATAGAAATGATTAAAACACTTAGAATGATCGATTTGGTAGTGAATGGGATGAGTGATGCATTATGTCGTCATCCTTATGAGGTAGTCGATCCTTCTTCAAGTATCTTAAACTAAAAGGACAAAATAATAATAATAATAATAATAATAATAAATAAAATTAATAGAATTAACATAAAATTATGATGTAGACAGGAGGTCGAAGGTGTGTTTGTTTGTAGATTTTGGATTCAGTTTTTATTATTCGTAAAAAAAAAATAATCTCTATGTCCCAGCAAATTTGTCCATAGGGACATCGAGTTTTAGGTATTGTGTAATTAATAAGTAATTAAAAAGTGTGTTAGTAAAAATAATTATAATTTAATAAAATAATTATAGATTAAGATGACTAAATAGTTTAATTAAAATAAAAAATTATAAATTATGAATTTTAAAATGTAATTAAAGTATATAATTATATTTCTAAAAAAAATGACAAATTATGTGAGATTGACAAAAATAAAAAATTGACAAATTATGTGGGACGAATGTAGTATTAAATAAGAGTTGTCTTGATGAATACTTATTTTTTATATTTAAAAAATCACATTTTAAAAATCATAATAATACTATTTTACTCAACCCTCCCAAACCTACATAATATTATGTTGTTCTTTTATGAAAATAGTGATTAAAAAATAAGCAGAAACGAAAAGTAGAAGTAGTTCGATTTTAAATTTAAATGAATCATTATAAAAGTTATTTTTTTTTTTTTTATAAAAGTGCTTTAAGCCGTCAAAATGACCAAATAGGACATAGTTATGTAAATATTCTTTTTTAATTAATTTTTTTTAATTTATTTTAAAATTTTGTAAATTATATTTAAAAGTTTACATTATCTACCCTAACTGAAAAAATATTTATTAAATTTAATGTATAAATTATATTTTTAATTTTAATTTAATTGAAAATTAAAAATAAAATATAATTAACTTTACATAAATTTTAAATTACTCTACAAATTATTTTAAAACTTTATAAATTAGGTTTATAAATTTTTAATCATCTACTATATAATTAAATTTATATTTCTAAATTTAATATCTCAATTATATATTTTAAATTTAAATTTAAATTTAAATATAATATACAAATTAATAATCAGAATACAATATAATTAAATTATAATTTAAATATAATATAAATTAATTATTTTATATTTATTTAATTTAATATAATTTATTATTATCATCATTATTATTGTTGTTGTTGTTATAATGGATAAAATAGTAATTTAAGTTGTAATACTACTTAAAAAAAACTTTTAAAGTTCAAAAATTATTTTTACTTTTGAACAAAAGTCAATACAAATACACAGATAAACAAACTTTTTAAAAATAGAAGCTAAAAATATTTTGTAGAAGCTAAAAACACTTTGAAAAAGTCAATCCTTACGAGTCATTAATTGACTTTTATACAATCATCATTAGATTTAAGAAAATAATTCAAAAAAGGAATTTATTTGTTTAATATTCCATCCATCCGTCCACTTACATTGTTTACATATTTCTATTTTGGGACGTTCAATTACAAAGTTAACATTTTATTAAATGCCCTACTTTTTTCCACAAATACTCTTACTTTACATCACATCATTACTTTTACATAAAAAAAAAAAAGTAAGGGCAAAAATGTCATTACACTAATTTTAACTACTCACTATAATTAAAATGCTATTATTTTTTAAATACCGCGCCAAAAGTAAATGTCAACCTTCTAAGTGGACCGATGGAGTATTTTGGTTTTAGGCATATTTTTAATGTCAATAGAGAAAATTGTTTAAGTAATTTTTAAAATATATATTATATTAAATGTTGATTTTTTATGAGATGATAAAATATAGTATTATATATTCACTCCGTATCTTAACAATTTATTCATTTTTTTTTATTTTTGTCCGTCCCGTAATAAAGTATTTATTTCTTTCTTTAGTAACTGTACTATCTACCTAGCATTACAATTATCCTTCTAATTTACAATATATTAGACAAATGTCATTTACTTTATATCATACAATACTAATAAGGATAATTTAGTTTTTTTACCTTTATTTCTATTATATTTCAATATAATACTAATATTCTTAAAATTCCGTACAAAAAGTAAATGAATAGATAGATATGGAACCGATGAAATATATTACGTTAAATATAGTATTTAATGATATTTAAGATATTAGTTCTTATATAGAAAGTATAGTCTAATGAGTTTTAAAATTGGGGAAAAAATAAAAAGTGATTGCTAGATTTGCTTAAGTTTTATTATTTAAAGTTTCTTTCTAACTAATTTATTATTCTTATTGTAGTAAGGTGATATGAAACAATGAAAATATGCATAAAATTGTAACGTGTGTTCTTTCATAATTTTATTTTAGTTTCTATTTTGAGTTTTAGTTTGGAAGCCCTCTTTTCTTTTTAAAACTATAGTCTAAGTTGGATTTGACAAGAAATTTAAAAAATATTAATATTATATTGTGAGTAAAAAATACGAATAAAATACTTTTTTTGTCCTTGTGAGCGTATTAGTGTAAAAAATAGTAGCAATTGCGTAATAATAATGAAAAAGTAAGGATTATTATAGTGATATAATTATTTATAGAAATGAGACTATTGTTTTGGGACGGATAAAAATGGTAAACAAGACTATTGTATTGGGACGGAATGAGTAATATTTTACAAGAAAAAGTAATGTATTATATACTCCCTCCGTCCCGAAACTAAGTATCCATTTGTTTTTTGCACGTAGTTTTAAAAATATTAGTATTATATTGGGATATAGTAGGAATAAAGCAGAAATGACTAAAATAACATTATTAGTATGTGTGATATAAATGTAATGACATTTGTGTAATATATTGTAAGTTGTAAGGATATTTGTAATGTTAGGTAGATACTACAGTTACTAAAAACGGAAATGGATACTTTGTTATGGGACGGACTAAAATGAAAAAATGGATACTTTGTTACAAGACGGAGGGAGTATATAAAATTATAATAATTATATGGGTGAACTGTTTTTTTAGTCCCGTAATTGGACCCCCTTATCATTTTAGTCCCGTAAGTGGAGCTTGTCGCAAATTAGTCCTATAAGTGAAAAATTTTCGCTGTTTTAGTCTTCTGGCCCGGAGATACCCGCGTGGCTCGCCGGAGGTGACGTGTCCGCCAGGTGTCACTGACCTGGCGGACACGTGGATTATTTTTATTTTTTTTTCATTTTTTAAAATTTCTTTAAAACTTATTTTTAATTTATTATAAATTTTATTTGTATTTTTTTTATTTGGTCTAATTAAAAAAATAAAAAATAAAAAATAAATTCACGTGTCCGCCAGGTGTCGCTGACCTGGCGGGACACCTGGCAGACACGTCACCTCCGGCAAGCCACGCGGGCGTCTCCGGCGCCGGAGGACTAAAACAGCGAAATTTTTTCACTTATGGGACTAGTTTGCGACAGATTCCACTTACATGACTAAAATGATAAAGGGGTCCAGTTACGGGACTAAAAAAAACAGTTTAACCTAATTATATATAATCAATCTTTAAAAGAGTAGAATTGTCGGTGTTAATCTTTTAAGAAACCTCATTTTTTTATGACATAATTATTTGGAATTTTTCATTGAAATGCATTTTTAATTGATTGTTAGTTATCGAGTTGTAATAATTGTTATTTTAACGAAATAATTGGACTATTTACATTTAATTGCCATATTTGGTTATTTAGTTAAATTTTTTTGAATGTGTCACGCTAATGCATTATAACTTTTTTACTCTATGGTTGTTATCGAATTAATGGACGACAAAAATAGTTATGGCATGTTTGGATTGTGTTTTTTTATGGGAGTAAAAAATCGAAGTAAAAGTCTGAGGCAAAAATATTTTAATTTTGTATTTCGGTTAATAATTTTTGTAATGCCAACTTAACAAAAAAAAATATAAAATTAGAATTACTTTTTAACTTATCAACATTAATGAAAAAAATATACCTTAAAAGTAAATACATTTTAATACTAATAATTTTATACTTAAATTTGTCACAAAATTTTATAACGATTTTTACAAATATGGAATTATCCAATCTAATTTTATTTTTATTTTTTAATTTGAAATCATAATTATTTTTTAAAACCTTAAAAAAATTGAAACTCTTTGTACTTAGGAAAATATACTTTTAAAACATTAAAAAAATTCATATATATTGAAAATTTGTGTGTTTAATTTGTTTGGATTTTTGAGTTTGAGTGTTTTTTAATAGTAAAAGTTAAATTTGAATAGTTGTTTAATTTGATATAAATAGAAGTTGATGTGATATTTTAAATGTAAAATAAATTTATAGTATAATATAAAAAATAATAATAATTGTTTAATTTGATATTTTTGAAAAAAAAAATTAAATAATAAAAATATGCGGTAAAACTCAAAAAAAAAAAAAATACAGTCTATATGTTTATTATCTAGATAATATATCATATATCAATTCTAACATATGAAATGAAAAAAAAAAAGAAAAAAAAAGGAAAAAAAAAAAGCAGACTAAAATTACAAGTATATCATTATTTATTAGTTGTATTTTGAAAGTATTTTAGTTAAGACATTCTTACACACTATTAATCACCTATAAAGATATTTATACACTACAAAAAAATAATATATTTGTAACGGAATTACATCCCTAAAGTTCACGTTGCTAACGTAATTCTATTCCTAATTCCGTCTCTAATGTCATTGGTAACGTAAAAAGTAGATTTAGAGACAAAAAAGTTTTGTTACAAAAATAATTTTTTCTTGCAGTGATATTTACTTCTTCCGTTCAATTTCTATTGTCCTAAAGTATATTTATACGATTTTTTAGGTGATTGTCTTTTGGTTATGAATGGACAAATTTGCCCTTAAGTGTATGGTAGAGATTAAAATTAATAAATGAATGAAAGATAAAAATATAAAATTTGTGTTTAAAAACGAAAATAGGATAATAATTGTTGGACGTCTCAAATAAAAAAATAGGATATTAGTTTGTGGACGGAGAAAATATAATTTACATATAAAAATTCAATATATACATATATTCCGGACAAAGGAATACAATAATACTAGTAAACGTAACATTATAGTTATATTTACGTAACAATTTTTGATGTTTTGGGTTTGTTTATTTAAGGTTAATTTTTATTTCTATTATTTATATAAAAACAAATCTTTCAAAACTATTAAATCAAATAATTTTTATATATTAAAAGAATTATTTTTTAATCAAAATATTGAATCAGTTATTTTTTTTATATAATAGCAAATACTATGTTTAATTCAAAATTTTCCTATTCCGAAAACTAAATTCAAACCTTAAATGGAGTACATCCTAAATATTTGTTTAATTATATTTTTATAATTATTTTACTACTTAATTTATTCATTTTTTTTAAAGTAAACATAATATTATTGATTTCTCATTCATAAAGAAATCAAACAATTCAAAATTTATACTCCCTCGTTCCGCGAGCACATTTGTTTTTTTATGTAGATTTTTGAATATTAATATTATATTAATTTGTAGTAAAAAAGACGAAAATGCTCCTATTAGTATGATGTGTTATAAAAGTGATGTCATTTGTATAATATATTGTAAGTTGTAAATGTATTTATTATGTTAGATGGGTAGTACAGTTACTAAATTAGAAAATGGTACCCTTGTTTTGGACGGACAAAAAAAAAATGATTTCATTCTTTAGGACGGAGGAAATATTAGTGTACACTTCAAAATTTAACTGGGCCGGCCAAAGCAGGTGCAGCCCAAAACCCGGGTAGATACGGCCCAGAAAAATATCCAGATCAGTAAATAGGCCCGCGGTCAACAAGTAAACGGATTAGACATAATTTGAAAATAAGAAGAGGTTGGAGAGGTTGGAGAAAAATAAGGGATGTGAGCCTTATCCAAACAAGGTTAGGGAAATAAAAGTTTAAAGAGGCTGGGGAGACGGGGGTCATCATCAATCATCTTCTTTCTGCATTAATTTTTCATCTGCAAATTTTAATTCCTGCATTGTTTTCAGACCTTTACAGTTTTATCCCGTTAATTCCAATTTAATTTTCAGCCAATTCCTATCTTACCTCCTTCTTTCTTCGTCAATGTTTTTGGTTATCGCGAGATAGCCCGGATCATTTCTTGAGGAGGCAGGGGAACTCTACAATTACATCAATTCCGACAGGCTTTTCCGATTAAGCCGTCGGTGGCGATTTTTTTTTACGACAATAGATTGGCATGCCCAATGGGACACTGACGTCTCGCGACTTTTGCATGCAACTTCGAAAGAGGAAACTGACGCCACCAACAACCACAGAGATGTCAAAGAATAAGGAAACCGTCGGCGATTTGTTATCTCATCCCACACAAGAGGCTGCTCCATGAGATGAAGCCTCTGCAGCGGTTGGGAGGTCCGATCCCATCATCAGCCTCCCGGCCAGCGTTCTCTGTGAACAAATTCACGGAGAAATTCAATCTTCTCTCCACGAATCCGCTCTGGAATTGTCAAAATATATCACTGACGTACTCAAGCCCGCCATACGAACGGAATTCGCGCTGCTCCGGGAAGAGGAAACTGGAAAAGGCAAGGCTCCCATGATCGGCCCCAATCCACCCGAGACCTGGCCGAATCCCATCCTCTCGGCTAATTATGGGGCAGCTTCTCAAGCGCTCAGCTATTGTCACGTCACGATCCTCAGTAATAACGGATCTGGAGAACCTCCGGCTACCGTCCGAAGGCTCGGGGAATCCAGCGCAACGATTGGGCAGACTTTTTCCGGGCCATTCCAGGCAGGAGGGTTTGGCATGACTTTCGGGTCAGTACCATCTGCCCCGGGTTGGCACTTGAGTCCTTCGTTGACTGGGGTGTCATTAAACGCTCCACCTCCCACTCCGACACTCAAAGGATATTCACGGCTGGACAGGGAATCAGCAACCCTTGGGGGACAGGGCTGTCAACGACCTCAGCGCCTTCATTTGCTCCAGCCTCTTCGGGGACAGCTTGGGGGTTAGGAGGGATTGCACCCCCTTGCGCTGAGGGCAAGCTAGCACCACAGTAGATTCGTTTGCCGCTGGTTCCAAGACGCAGCGAAATTTTGAATTTGTTGCCCAGGCAGCCCCCGGAAATCTCCTGGCACAGCAGATCCCCGGCAGTAAGAGAAGCCGCGAAAGCCCCTAGAATTTGCCTACCGTTACGGGAACCGATCCTCCAGGCCCCTCCGCAACCGGCGATCCGGAATCCGCCGCTAATCCAAGCACCTCCAGAGCAGCCTAGGGGGCAAACAGAAGTAATGCCACTGCTCCTGAACCCGCAGGCGATCGAGGATGCAATACGGAGGATTTACGGTGACCCTATCCGCTTACCGGCCAGGCTTCATTACCAATGGCCTTTTCCAGGATATATCCATCTGGATCACCCGTTACCTCGAAACGCTCGAATCCCCGAGTTCGCATTATTCTCAGGGAAGGATTCCTGCTCTACGATCAAGCACATTAGCCGATTTATGGTTCAATGCGGATGAGAGTACGAGAATAACGACTGCTACAAAATCCAACTCTTCTCTTTGTCCCTTACAGGCCCAACATTCTCCTGGTATACCTCGTTATCCCCAAATTCTATCCGCAGTTTGGCGGATATGGAAAAAGCCTTCCACGAGCGATTTTTTAGCCCACATTAGTTTTTGGAATGCTTCAGGAGATCGGAAACTAGGTGCCAGGTTTGTATACTAGAGAATTAGGTGGTAAACATGGCTATCGATAACATGACTCACCAATTACGGGATAAACTCGCCCTCCATGAGTATTATGATTTCTGGCAGTTGACGTCCAAGGCTGTAAAGGCCGAACAAGTCGTGAGGGAGGCCTAGGCAGTTTGGAGTCAGAAGTTTCGGGGCGCGAATCACTGTGTTTTCACCCAAGAGGAGGCTGCCGAAGAGGCCGAAGAAGGAGATGAGGCCTTCATGGCAGAGATAACACAAGGGAAGGCATACACATGCCCAACCCTTAAGCCGCCTCGACGGAAAGACACGAATCCGAAGTTATCTTATTCTTTCGATATCGGAAAGACTGAATAGATCTTCAAACACTTGCTGAAAGACAACCAGCTCCGCCTTAAGGAAGGTTACAAGATGCCAACCGAAGAGGAACTGAGTGGGAAATCATTATGTAAATGGCACAGAGTATACAATCACTAGATTGTCAACTGTATCGCTTTCCGAAACGATATTCAGAAGGCAATTAAAGAAGGTCGCCTTAAACTGGCCGAAAAATTTGATATGAAGGTGGATACAAAGCCGTTCCCAGTGCCGATCAATGTTGTCGGAGTACGCCCGTCTAGATTCGGGAGATCAAATGCAGTTCCGCGGACAGATCACAAGGGGGCAAATTTCAAAAAACCCGTGTTCAGTGGTTAGGAAGATCGATCAAACCACCAAAGAAAAGTTCTTTATGGGATAGATTTTTTTCCAGAATTACGACCACAGAAGTAAGTTTCGAAAAAGGGGGGAGGTTTGGCGAGTAACGTATGTGGATCAAGTTCTAATCACGCCCTATCTTACTCGACTCCCTAGGAAGACCCCAAACGACGGAAGTTGGACAAAGAATCGGAAGGAACAACCGAGCCAAGCCCCCACCAGAACCCAAAGAAAGAGGGCACAACAACAGCGCCTGGTTGCTCGTCTTTTTCAGGAACATCAGGCTGGGGGGCAGAAAGCTTCCTACCACGAAGATGGGGATAACAAACAACAGCCCCAGAGCTCGGGAGGGACTAACACCGAAAGACTAAACCCCGGCCTTCAGGACCTACGCCATCGCATCCAGGCTCGGAGGGAATGTAGACCGAAAGGAGTTTTCTCGAAGATCGAATTTCCCAAGGCACCGCAGGTTACAGTGATGCTTGGAGGAGATCAGATCCCCTAGGACGAACCAAGGATCGACGCCCTTACCTGCGATGGGGCATTGGAGACCACCTTAGATATTATCGCCTACGACGAAGATCTCGAACAACACGAGGGCGATCTCGAGGTTAGGACAGTGGGTGTGTTACCTCGGGAATTCGGAGCGCCTCTGTCCCAGCCTGACTATCTCCAGGGAGACGTTTTGATGAAAGAGATCGGTCCATTGTATTGGGTAGAACAAGAGCTTAATTTTCCAGAAGGGGTTCCGGACCCAGTGATTTTCCAAAAGTTATCTGACGAGAGTACACGTCACCTAAAGCCTTTATTCCTCACCGTTCATCTCGATGGGAAGACAGTCAGCAAAGTCCTGGTCAATGGGGGGAGCATCCGCTAACATTATGACCTTGTCTACTTTGCGGAAAATCGGGAAAAACATGAATGATCTTGTCCCAACGTCCTTACGGATGACCGATTTCACGGGGAATGCACATGCAGCAGTAGACGTGATAGTGGAAAAAGTTACAGTCGTAACTAGGACGGATCAGATGGCCTTTTTCATCGTCGAAGGAAAGCCAACCTATTCGCCTATTCTTATGAGGGATTGGATCCATACTACTCAATATGTGCCTTCGACCCTCCACCAGAAAGTCATGTTTTGGAACAGAAATCAGGTCAAGACGGTGGAAGCCGAGACCAATCCTATTATGAATGGACATTCCGCAGAAGCCATATATTATTCCCCCGAGGTTTACCCGCTCTCCATGATGCTGGAGGACGCTGGGATATGGAAGGAATGTAGTTTAACCATAAAAGGGTTTTAAATCAAAGTGGAGGCCGACGGACGGCCTGACGGTACAGATGGTCGTCATGCCTAACAACCTAATGGTGTGGGACTTGGAGGCAAGGGCAGAAAGGTCCGACTGTCCATTTATACAGGTAGGAGACCTTTCCGCCCCGCCGCCCGACGAACAGGTAAGAATGGCCCCCGGACCGCTTGATTACGACCCGAATGAAGAAGACGTTCAACCATAAATCCGAAGAGCTGCTCCACCTTTTGAAGCTCAAAACCCCCTGGAAGAAGTTAACCTGGGGAGCGACGCAGCGCCTCAGATGACACGGGTCAGCGCCATACTGGACGCCGATGCGAAATAACGAATGGTTGCTTTGATTCGTGAGTTTAGAGACTGTTTCGTATGGGACTACCATGAGATGCCTGGGTTATCGAGAAGTTTGGTAGAGCATCGACTACCCATTAAGGCTTTGTGTCGGCCGCATAAGCAGGCCTCCAGGCGCTTCAACCAGGAATTGTTGCCAAAGGTAATAGAGGAGGTCGAAAAGCTTCTTAAAGCTAATTTCATTCGCACGTGCAGGTATCCAGAATGGATTTCTAACATCATTCCCGTATTGAAGAAGAATGGGAAGATCCGTATCTGCATTGACTTCCGGAACCTTAACCTGGCGACACCAAAAGACAAATATGTAATGCCAATTGCCGACATGCTCGTAGATTCCACGACAGGATACGAAATCCTATCCTTCGTTGACGGCTATTCCAGGTACAATAAGATATATCTGGCCAAGGAGGATACCCACAAAACAACCTTTCGCTGCCCCGGAGCGATCAGAATCTTCGAATGAATAGTTATGCCTTTCGGCATGAAAAATGCTGGAGCAACCTACCAGAGAGCGATGAACTCAATATTTCACGACCTAATCAGTGCTTGCATGGAAGTATACATAGATTATGTGATTGTTAAATCCTGGGCCTTCGACCATCACCTACTCGACCTTCGCAAAGCCTTCACACGAATGAGGCAGCATGACCTCAAGATTAACTTGGCAAAATGCGCTTTCGGAGTACAAGGAGGAATTCTTTTAGGATTTTTGGTGCATCAGAAGGATATCGAGGTTGATAAAAATAAGACCAAGGCCGTCCAAGACCTCGGGACCCCCCCAACATCAGGAATTACAAAGCTTGATGGGGAAGGTCAATTTCTTAAGAAGATTCATCGCCAACACGGCTAGGAGGATGAAGGCCTTCTCGGTATTATTGCGCGAGAAGAAGGATACATTCGAATGGGGGACTGCCCAGCAAGAAGCCCTAAATCAGATCAAGCGAGCGCTGACATCTTCGCGGGTGTTAATGCCGCCGATCCTTGGAAGGGGGCTGAAACTGTATATAGTCGTGACAGACGATACGATAGGCTGTCTTTTGGCCCAGGACGATAACGAAGGTCGGTAACGTGCTTTTTATTATCTTATTAAGACCTTAAATGGGGCCGAAACTCATTGTTCGGACATTGAAAAACTTTTTTTATCCTTATATAATGCCTGTACGAAGTTAGAGTATTATTTGATGCCAGTCGAAACTAAAGTCATATGTAAAGTCGACCTACTGCTCTATTTACTAAATAGGCCAGTCTTGCGAGGTGTTTGGTTAAGTGGGCGCTAAAATTAGCATCTTTCACATTGACGTATCAACCCCTTAAAGCCGTCGAAGGATAGGCCATTGCCGATTTCTTGGCCCAACATCCGGGGATGGTTCAGGCCATTTCGGTAGATTATGTAGGCCTAGAACCTTGGATAGTAGCTTTTGATGCATCCAGTACCACAGGGACAACCAGAGCAGGCGTAATAATTCACAGCCCAGAGGGGGGTATGGTGCTTCGCGCATCAACTTCCGCAAGGTGTCACGAATAACCAAGCCGAATACGAAGCGCTACTTTTGGCTTTGCGTTTCCTTGTCGCCCGAAAGGTCAGGAAGGTCGTCATCCGAAAGGGATTCCCAGTTAGTTATCCCACAAGCCCTTAAAGAATTCAAGTGTAGAGATCCACAGGTCCAGGTCCTTCTCTATGAAGTTCACGGTCTCCTACAGCAGCTTACGGATGTGGTATTAGAGGATGTACCCCAAGATGAAAATGCGTGAGGCAAACGACCTGGCACACTGGACTTCCAATTTCAAAAAGGAACACACGCCTCAAGGATTCGAATGTTTACAGGTCGCCACGCCAGATTCGGACTAGCGAACCCCTTTGCTAGAAGGGCTGGCAGACCCCGGGAAGGCCGCCTCGAAAGCTGTACGATATCAGCTCTTGAAATACACCAAAATTAATGGGGAGCTGTACCGACGGAGGTCAGATGGGACGCTGGCGCGCTGTCTAGGGCACAAGGAAATATTGAAGGCCATGGCAGAGGTCTACGAAGGCATTAGAGGCGCACATAGGGCTGGGCCCGCAATGAGGTGGACGATACTTCGCTATGGCTATTTTTAACGGATCTCGCAAGACTACGTGGATTATGCACGCGGATGTCCAACATGTCAACGTCACGGACCGCTGCAAGTAATCCCCGTGGAGGAACTTCATTCAGTCGTTAAGCCATGACCCTTCCAGGGTTGGGCGATGGATGTAATTGGGAAGGTTTATCCCTTATCGTACAAAGGACATTCGTTTATTCTTGTGGCAACCGACTACTTTACAAAATGTGCGGAGGCCATACCGCTTGCCAAGGTACAACAGAGTCATATCATACGCTTCATTATAACAAATATTATTCACAGATTCCGCATCCCGAAGACGATCACCACCGATCAAGGTACCGCGTTTACAGGCGCGAAGGTCGAGGCATTCGTGGCCCAATATATGATCCAATTGCTCTATTCTTCCCCTTACTACCCCAAGGCACGATTCCCCACCCACAGCGACCAACATGGGAGGAAGGCGGCTGGCTGACTCCGAAGTCCTAGGACGCGAGGAAGTCCACAAGGCCATTAGGCTAGGCCACGACGAACGCAGTTCCTCTAGCCCCCTCTCAGCCCGCTGGAAATTCTTCTCGAAGACGAGCTTTTGGCCGCGGAGTCCAGAAAAGGTCTCATCCAGAGTCCTCACTCGATCGTACATCTTCATTCTCCGAGCAGTCCTGGAAGCAAGACTCGCAGCCACCCTCGCCGATTCCGGTGGGATCTCCTTCAGTCGCTCTTCAATTCTGCTCAATTTGGCTCGTAGAGCTTTTTCTTCAGCACGAAGACCCTCTATATACGCCGTCTCATCTTCAGTGCGTTGTTTCTCATCCAGAAAGCTCTGAGCACAGGCCGCCTTTTCTGCTTCCAGGGCCGTCAATCTTTTAGTTTGTTGTCATTCGTATTGCGGCACCTTGTAACATCTTTAGGCGTCCGGAAGTTTCGCCCAAGCGGTCCGCAAGATCCTCCAACTGCTTGCGACGAGGCAGGTCCAACAACAAGGAGGCAGCCGCGGTCAGAACAAACGCTTGCAGGCTGTCCAAAACAACTGAATCCTCCAGCAAAGTAGACTGATATGCATTGAAGTGATCAGGACTCAGATCTTCGAGACTGGAAGGGACAGAGGCATCGGTAGCAAGGCTTTGGGCAAAATATGCCTCCACATCGGCACAGACTACCTTTGGGACTAAAGGAGCAGTTGGAGAAGGGGACGTCCAGACATGCTCAGGCTTGGTCGAGGCATGGGAGCGAATCCGGGCCAAGTAAACCGCCCTTTCCGGAGTCGTAGCTCCATGCGAAACCTACATACTTGCACCAGGTTAGAACAGTCTACGGAAGCAAACCGGTATCAACCTTTAGGCGTTTACGTGGAAGGACAATGGAAGGGAGACAGATCTCTCAGCTGACTTGAAAACAGCTTCAGAGCCTATTCTCGCGTGGAAGACCTACCAAGCAGAATCTATCAGGACGCTTCTTATACATGAGTACGAAAAAATGGGGGAAAAGATAAAGCATACCTGAGCATGAGACGTCCAGAAAGGTGAGTCTGCAGTCGGGGCAACAGGGAACACGGGTGTGGCCTTCTTGGGAGGAACCTGTAAAATTTCAGCAACAATAAGAACCTCTTTTCGTAAGGAAAAACTTGTTTTCAAAATAATTGAAAAAAGGGAAGACGGCGATGGAGGTGGCCATTTGGCAGGGCGCTTTGGCCGCGACTTGGGCACGGCCGGTCTTGAGATTAGCCTTCAGGAACGGCGAATAGCAGAAAGTGGCCCGGATTGGATACCTATCTTCGGAGGCGTGCCTATGATTGGAAGGAAAGGGATCGGTCATATACATCTCCGGGTGATGCGTTCTGCAATAGAAAATAAATAGAATACCTATGGCCGAGGGCACGGGCACCTCCTCCACCTCCTCAGAGATAGCGGCAGGCGATTCCTCACCACTTGAAAGCCTATCAACCGATCTGACTAAGGACCACCGGAGAGCTGCCACGTTTGAGTGAACTAAAAAATCAGCCCACTAGTCGTCGAAAGATGGCAATGTGCTTGGATCAGAAGCATAAGACGAGTGCGGCAGTTCCTCTATGTCACAGATATAAGAACACCAATCATCAACAAGAGCCGACCCCAAACTTTGACCCGAGACAAAGGGGCGGTAGAAGGAAACCAAACAGGAGATCCCTTGAACTAGGTCAAACTGGCGCGCACAGTACTGAGGTTGGTAAACCTCCCCAAGCAAAGGATTGTATCGGGAGCCCACGTACAACCCCCGGATTAAAATGCGAGCGGTCAGACATTTGTTCCAGCATATGGAACCAGAAAGGTCGGTAGTCACGGAGATAGAAGCATCAAGAGGTGCGAAAAAACCAGACAAAGGGCAGAATTCGGCCAAAGATCGATTGGTCTCGTGTACGAGGGAGTAGGTGATCGAATGAAGATCGCCTTGAAAAGAGAGATACGACGCTAACTGAGGGAGTAGGTGTCGGGATATGGTTTGAAGCACAGTAGGTGAAACAAACTAAAATATATAATTGTTATGGTCGTCTATGACACAATCGACGGAGTTACAAGGAGATTTTAGCATAGGTGTTTCTGACGTGCTTCTTGTGGCTGAAATTTTCTTTTGTTGTTTTTTTTTTTTTTTAAATTGTACATTGATGGTAGATTTGTGTACGATACCACAATTGAATGGTTGGAAAGTTTGATGATATTCCTATATGTATTATTGGATGTATACAACTATTTTGTTGGGGTACATATAAATCTAAACTAATTCTTTCAAAGCAAAACACAAGAGTGTGTGAATTCACAAAGAAATACGTTACATATTATTATTTTTATATAAAATATGATCACGAGTAAAAATTATTAACAACAATTATACATTACACAATTATTTGCTTATTAAATTCTACGTAATATTTGAGATCATTTATGTCCGCTAAGTACTCGTTACAATATAACATGACTCATAGTATACCTCCATTGTTTATATGAAATTACATTAACATAAATCAAATTTTTTATAAAGTTTATTCCTCAATACGAGTACATTCAATAAATGAACAAATATCATCATTGGGGGTATGTGGCTTCCACTTAGGGGTCTCTTGACACCCAGTCATGATTGTGGCTAGCTTAAACGGCTATGGTTTGAATATTACAATTTCATCGAATATTGTTATCTATCAACTAATAGTATTGAAACAATCATTGTGATCATTTTTTCATATATTCAATGGTGGATGAGAATGTCACACAAGATAGATTTTACCTAACCTATGACGTTGTAGATCATGGTAAGAGATATCGATGGGTTAGTACATAACTTATGAGATATGTCTCGGATCCCACACTTCTTATTGGCTTTGACCATATCAGCATTTTGTAGACTAAAAAAAACATCCACAACGAACAAATGTGTTGAAAGGTATGTAAAGTAAATATTATAAACAAGTCATATTAGGACTAGGGATGGATAAATTGACCGAACATACCGAAATACCGACTTATCGTACCGTATCGTATCAAAAATACCAAAAATTTCGGTACGGTATCGGTATGATACCGTACCGATATTATTTTTATTAAATAATTTAATTATTAATATAAATAATAATTATTAATATTTTTTTAAATTATAAAAAAAATATGTAAATTATTGAAAATTTATTGGTTTTTTCATAATATTTTTGTGGCATATTTATTAATTTTTTAATTATTTTGAAATTTAAAATTATATTTTTGGTATAATCGGTAGATATCGGTATATACCGCTTATATTTTTTCATAATATTTTTGTGGCATATTTATTAATTTTTTTAATTATTTTGAAATTTAAAATTATATTTTCGGTATAATCGGTATATACCGGTATCTACCGAAATCAAAAATTTCGGTATAAGCCGTATATACCGGTATCGTATCGAAATTGAAATTTTTGGTATAAACGGTATATACCGGTACCATACAAAAAATTTTGGTATACCGAAATTCGGTATATTGAAATTTTCGGTACGGTACCAGTATGTATTTTAGTCATACCGAAAAGTTCGGTACGGTACCGGTATCGACCGGTATTTTCGGTACGGTATGGTATGTCATCCCTAATTAGGACTATCCACACGATAAGTAAACATTTGTTATTAAAATGTACATTGAACGTGTTCTTCAGTGCTTCAGGACAATATTGTGAGTATACATCTTTTCATTACATGTCGAATATGTATGTCGTTACTTAGAAAGCTTATTTCTTCATAGAAGTACATACAATTGCATCAAAAGTATGTAAGTTAGTTAAATGAGTAACATATATCTTCATCGGGGGTATATTGTTGAAATTTAGGGGTTTCTTCACATCCAACAATAAAATTTTCCGTAATGAAGTATATTTCTTAATTTTGTGTGTATATACTTATAATACCAAGATCATACTTATGGAGAACCGCATAAGGCATACGTTAAATTAGAAATTATGATGATCCTTGAAGTTTTTGACAAAACAAAACATCAATGTCTAACTACCACAATTTGATAACTATATACTTCAAACTTCAATTATTCTCAATTTATGAAAAAATATTAACATATAAATCTGATAAATGACACTAGACAAACTTTCCAGGGTCTCATGATAAAATCTTCACAATAATTTTTATTCGAAAAGTTTTGACATCTTCGAATTTAGTAGCCCATCTGCTAAGCGGGTAATTTTTCGTGTTACATAAAGCGTAACTCTTAGGGAACATACATACTAGTGACGCACAATCATATGTCTCACATTGGGTCTGACAATATTTAAAATAAAGACATAAGTCTATAAGAGTATATACAACATTGATTTAAATTTATGACATAACTATATAAGTATGTAACTTTTTTTATAGAGGAACGTCAATTAAAAACCAGAACACACATTATATACCATTTGTTATAACAAAAAACTTTTGGAAGCATTAACACACAGAATTTTCATCAAATAACTTCAGTACTAAACAAAATCATTCCACATAAAAAATTGACACCGACGGTATTTGAAAAAAAAAATCGAACTCTACCACCTTATATCGCAACCATTTACTAAAAAAATAAATCTAACGAAATAAAAATGATGATACTTCTATATACAATAAGGTTACTTACAATTTAAAACACATCAAAATAACCTATATTTGAAACGATTGTGGGTTACGATGTCGAAGTAAGCTCGACTGGAACCTAGGTTTATACAAATCAAATAGAGGCACAAGACAAATAAATTAAAGTATACCACGAATTTAAAAGCACGAAACTAAAATATCGATTTTACCAAACACAAAACTTTTAACTTAATTTTTGAACTTTGTTTAGGAAAGACCCTCTTCGACATTTCGAGCAGATTGTACACTTTTGTTTTATCATCTCGGTTGGTATTTGATCCAGAAAATTTCCAATGCAGCGGCGGTAATAATTTCAAGGATAATAGTCGGAAACGATGGCCTGAAAGTGGTAGGAGAAGATTTATGAAGGAAAAAAGTTACTGAGATCGTGTGTATTGTTTAGATTCGGTTGTTTTTTGTATGATATTTTTGTAATCGATTATAGTATATAAATTATAAATCAAAGTACACTGCTTTGCAATTAAATTTGTATAGCACAACAATTTTAGAGTACATAAGTAAAGAATATAGGTTTACGTAAACTTAACGGAAGTATATAATATGTTTTTTTGCATAAATTCATCATTCTAGGGGCAAAATGGATAGTAAGGAACTATCTGCAAACATTTAAAGTAGAGAATGCAGTGTGTTGACATAACCTATAGAGACTGAATTTAAATATATTTTATCTGATATGAATTTAAATTAAAATACCCTTTAAAAAATAGGGTTAGATAATATCTATGTAATTAAACTTATTTTGTATAATAATAATAATAATAATAATAATAATAATAAGGGTAAACTGTTTTTTTAATCTCGTAACTGGACCCCCTTATCATTTTAGTCCCGTAAGTGGAGCCTGATGCAAACTAGTCCCATAAGTGAAAAATTTTCGCTGTTTCAGTCCTCCGGCGTCGGAGATGCCCGCGTGGCTCGCCGGAGGTGACGTGTCCGCCAGGTGTCCCGCCAGGTTAGCAACACCTGGCGGACAAGTGGATTTATTTATTTATTTCAATTTTTTTTTATTTTCTAAAATTAAATCAAATTAAAAAATTAAAAATATATAAATAAAATTAAAAATAAATTAAAAATAAGTTTTTAAAAAAAATTAAAAAAATCCACGTGTCCGTCGCTGACCTGGCGGACACGTCATCTCCGGCGAGCCACGTGGGCGTCTCCGGCGCCGGAGGACTAAAACAACGAAAATTTTTCACTTATGGGACTAGTTTACGACATGCTCCACTTACGGAACTAAAATGATAAGGAGGTCCAGTTACGGGACTAAAAAAACAGTTTACCTTAATAATAATAATAATAATCATATAGAGTAACTAATTGGGTTTCTTCACCATTTTTTTTTATATGATTTGCCATAAATATTGGAAAGAAATTATAATATATACATTTTAAATATATATATATATATAATATGGGCGTACATCCCATGTTAATTTGATCGAATCATCATGTGTCATAAACGTAAATTATATAAATTTTTATGTAACATAACATATGTTGTATTATAATATAATACATATTATATTATAAATATGTTAAAATATGTAAAAAATATTGTTTACTTGTATTACACATGTTGATGGCCGAATTAACATAAGATCCATGCTCGTATAATATATATATATCATTTACCTACAAAAATTAATAATTCAATAGAAATTAAATTTTTCATATATATATAATAAAAAAATATATTTATATATATAAAAATAAAAAAGAAACACGAAGTGAACGCACCCATTAAATATTAGTAGTATTTAATGATATAAACTTAATAATAATACTCCATCTTATTTTTGTATATTAATTATTAATATATTATCCAAAATGTTGTATAAAAAACTATAATATCATCATTTATATACAAGTAAAATTATAATAAGACATCTATAAAATTAATAAATTGTGCATGTATTACTATATTAAAATTAATTTGCTAAGTTTTATACTATCTTCGTCCGCAACAAGATCATCATTTGCTTTTTGCAGATAACTTTTTTAATATTTTATTATATTGGTTTATAGTAAAATTCATATTAAAAATTATTTTCTTATTTTTTTTTAAAAAAACATATATTAATCTTTTAATAATTAAATATATCATACTTTATAATACAATAATCAACACAATTTAAGAGATATTTTGTAAAAAATATAGTATAATGGTGGTTATATTATAAAAATATGCATAAATTCTAAATTTTGTCATAAATTCTATACATTAATTCGGAAATTTATGACTGACATTAATTGTCGACAATTACTGGCAGTTATCGTTCCGGCATTTAATTTATATATATTGGTGAGTCTATAAAAGGTCATCTCCACAATTTTTCTCTCAATCACTATCTATATGTATCTTTTCGATGGTGAGTTTTTCGACGGCAACACGACTCTCCTTCGTATTCAAACATCCTAACACAACTCTTTTTTTTCTCAGTTTAGTTCGTCAGAGTTCCGAAATATTATAGTGTCACTTAATATAAACATGAACTTCTTTTTATCGTTACGTAATAAACTATAGGTATTATTAGAATGTATTCATTTTATAGGTCGAAAGTTTTATTATCGACCCAATATAAATTATCGAATATTCGATAATTATTTTTGATTATTTTGAAATATAATTTATATAAATTTTATAAAAATTTGAATTTTCCTCGGATAATATGTTTATCTGAAAGACAAATGTATTCCAAATGATGTTGTTGTTGTTATTATTATTATTATTATTATTATTATTATTATTTTCTATTGTATGAAAAATATATTTTATTAATTGAATGTTTATAATATATTTCGTATCTTATGTTTGTGTGTATTTGTTGATGTTTGATTGTTCGTATTACTTTTGTATTATTTACTTAATAATTTTAAATATTTTAATATTCAACTTTATATAAAATGTGGATATTTTTTATTTTTTATTTTTTATTTATTCAACTGACTTATCTAAATATATATGAATAAAATTTATATATTCCGTCCCCTAATTATTTTTTTCTATTTTATTTATGATTTAAATTTATTTGTATGTATATTTATTATAATATAACAATGGGGTTTAAATGAATTTTATACATATTTTTATTACAATATTCATAATTAATAAAACTATAACTAACCATATTTATAAAAATAAAAAATTTGATCTAAATTTTATGATATTGTATAAAGTATAGAATTTTTTTTTCTTTATTTTTCAATTAAATTATTTATTTTAGTTTAAAAAATATGTATATACTATGTTATATATTTATATTTTCAAATAAACATATATGAATTTTGAGTAATTTGTAGAAATTTATTTGATTAAATTTTAAATTATTACAATTAAAAAATAAAAATTATTTCAAATATGAACAAATTGTTAAATATAAAGGTATATTTGAATCTCATAACAATTTTTTTTTTTAATTTTTAAAATTTATTTTAATTTTATTTTTTAGATTTTTTTCTTTAATTATGAATTATGATTGAATTTAGTTTTGAATAACCTTAATTTCGAATTTGTTTTTATAAAATTTTATAAGTTTTATAAGTTTTAAATTAAAATTTTATCTTGATTATATAATAATTTTTTATGTTCGTCTAATTTTTTTATTTTATTTATAATTTATATTTGTTTGATATATATTTTTATAGTAATAATCGTAGTAAATAAACATTAATAGTTAAATAATTATTTTTTTATACAAATTATAGAATAAATTTAACGAAATAAATAAAAAATATATATTAAAAATTAATAGATAAAAAATAAAATATAAAAAGATTGTGCATAGCACGGTTTCACTTCTTATAATAATATATGATTTTGTTTAATAAAAATTTCATATCAAAATGTTTTTAAAATTCAATTTTAAATTTTAATTTCAAAGAAAAACACCCATCAAACAACAATAAATACATACGATTTTTTAGAGTATAGAATGAATTTTTAGGTAAAATTGTGATTGTTAAATAATAAAAATATTAAAATTAAATTTTAGAAAAAAATAAAAGAAATATTGAGTTTGTTCACCTAATATTTAATGATTGACCTACATTCTAAATATGTACTCCTCCTCTCCAGTGATATTTTAAAGGAGTATTTAAAATTTTATAGTAAATTAAAAAATAATATTATTTTATTTAGTCAGTTGAAATGTAAAAAGTTTTGAAATTTTTGTTATTTGACTTTTATACGCAAATTAATTGTATATGTAATAATATTTTTGTAATTTATGTAAAAAAAATTAAAGGTATTTTGATATTAATATATAATCAAATTGATACTTTTAAATGAGACAAATTAAAATGGTAAAAAATATACTTTGAATCTGCACTATGGTTGTATATGAATTTATTTTACTTATTTTAAATTATACTTCCCCCGTCTCACATATAATATAATACTTTCATACAGCATATTTTGTCACTCTTTTTTTATGAAAAGAATTATATATTTTAATCACATTTTAAATTTATAATTTATAATTTTTTAATTTTTATTATAGTCATTAGTTATTATAATTTATAATTATTTGTATTATATAACAAATAATTTTACTAATATATTCTTAATTATTTACTAATCATACATATTTTAAATTATTGTATTTATAGTAATCCTGACACACGATGTCTGGGACGATAGAAAGGAGTATTATATTAATAGTATAAATATTTTTTATTTTTCCATATTATATGAAAAATTATTTTTAGAAAATTATATAGTATATATAATTATACCTTTATTAAGATTTAATTTTCGAGATACTATTTCATCCGGGATAATTATGCTAGCTTCTTTGGTTGTTTGTTAAATTTTATACTTCTTTCGTCTCAAATATCGCGCAATATTTGAGTTCGGCACGAGAATTTAGATATAAATAGGATAATTTAAGATAATTTCATTAATTTGAAGGTTAGGTTATGTAATTGGAGAGAGAAATGCATATATTTAAGTGATATAACGAAAAAAAGTGAAGTGTATATTTATATATATATTTAATTATTTATTTCTAAATTCGAAGATATTGCAAAGAGTTTGAAACAAATAAAAAAAATATTGTAGAATATTTGGAATAGAGTGAGTATAATTTATTTATAGAAAATTATTTTATATACACTTTAATAAATAATAATGAATTTATCATTATTCTTTTACTAACACGATCATTATTTTATTAATTATTTAATTAATTTTTTAATTTTTTATAATACATTTAATTTAATTTTTTACTCTCTTATTATATCAAAATATTATGATAAAGTGGCATAAAAAGTTTAGACAAAGGAGAATGATTTTATTTTTTTAATGTTTAATTTTTTTGGTAATTTTTGCTAGTTATTACATATTGAAAATAATGTTAATTGTGATATTAATTGTTTAAAAAGTAAATTTATAATATAAAATATTTAATTAAATATTTTTTTATATTAATGATAAACGAACCCATTATGTTTTAATTTTGTTTTTATATTTTGTGTTTAATTAATTATTTAATATAACATTTTATAAAAAAATTATTTTTATAAAAATTATACATAGTAAAACATAATAAAATAAATTGTAAATTTTTTTTTTTTAGTATCGTATCTGACTTTTTGTAATCATTGTAGGACTTCAAATACACCTTGTCCGAAAATAATCTTGTGTAAAAAGGTTTTGCTAAAATAGTCCTTCGGTGCCGGACTAGCTACGCTGACCAGCTATTGCTAACGTAGTGTTAACGCGGCTGATATGTCATCGTTATGTAAATACCACGTCAGCTATACGTGAAATTTTTTTATTTTATTTTTTATTTATAAAATATCTTGAAAAACTTTTTTTTTAGTCCCGTATCATTTTTAGGAGTTTTAATTAGATTTTGTCTTAGCATAGTCCCGTAAATAAAGATGTTTTTGCTAATATGTCAACGTCGAGCCAGCGTGGCGAGTTTGGCACCGGAGGACCATTTTAACGAAAAAAAATTTACTGACTAAATTATTTTCGAACATGTTTCATTTAAAATTTTAAAATAATAAAGGTCAAATACGAAAATACGAGACTAAAAAAAATAATTTACTCTGAAATAAATGAATAACAATAATAACACTATATGTAATCCAAACTTGAATTAAACGTTGATTGGGCTGCAGATTCAGCCCATTATCTCCATTATAGTTACAAGCCCCAACTTAATTAGTGTTATCATAATAACAAGTACTATTATTTTATTATATTTATCTATGTTTTTATTTTCTTTTACATTATACGATTTTATTTTTTATTTTTATTATTTTTTTAATAGCGTGAGAATCGCCATCCGTTATTCGTCGAGTGTGCTCTGGATAAACTCTCGGCCTGACAAGACAAGCTACATTATACGATTTTATTTTATTTTGGGTATGGTTGCCCAAATATTTTTCCGACAAAATTTTCGATATATATTTTATTTTTTTTTTATAAAAGTCAACATTTAACATTCAATACTCAATATAAAATTTATAACTTATTACCTACATAACTTTCTATATTAAAAAAAATTCAAAATAAAACACTAAACAAACAAGCTCATATCTAATATTTATTTGTTATTATTTTATCAATTTATAACATCTAAAACATGAGGAACCCATATTATTGAATTGGGGTAAAATACATTTTTATACTTTTATTCATATCTATGTCAATTATAATTTCAATATTATAAAAATGATAATTTTGATGTTTTTTTTATTTATATTTGTGTTAATTTTAGTCTTCTTTTTTTTTTATTAATGACAAATTTGATTCTTTATCAGTTAATATTGTTTAGATTTATTCATTATTTATCATTTTTTTATAAAATTAATAGATATACTTATAAATCTATCCGTAAAATCCACATTTTTTAAATACTATGCTTTTTTTTTTATCCACAAAAAGAGTTTTTTTTTTTTTACACCAATGATTTAATTGAAATAAACAACTTGCAACTATATTTTTAGTTCGACAAATAGTTTTTAAAGTGAGTATTTAGGTTTGCTTTGAAACGATTTGTCTAGAAGAGAATATTTAAATGAAAATATTTGAATATATATATATTAATTTAAATAATTAATAAGAATGATACTTTTATACGAAAATCATACACTATTTCAAATTTTTAAGCACAAGTTTTAATATTGGGTGATTTTTATTTTTATTTTTACTTTTTGTTTTTTACATACAAAAATAATAATAGAAATAAGCAATTTTTTTAGTTAAAAAGAAAGTAAACATACTTTTAGAGGATTGACAAAGTAATAATTATATCTATTAATTAAAAAAATAATAATTAAATATTAAAATTGAACTAATTCAATGAATAAAAATATCATAATTGTCATTTTAGAAGTAAAAAAAATAAAAAAAAATAAAAATTAGCATTTTAGTAAATAAAATAGATAAATATATATATATATTTTACCCTGTTTAATTGTGTGCTACATTTGTACTTAAAAATTTGTTTATTTCTATATTTTGCAGTTAGTTTTGTATTTAATAAATATTGACTTATTACCTATTTTATGATTCATTCAACTCTACACAACATCACCTACATTTATTTGACATTTGCAATAATTTATTTTCCACTATATTATTCATCTTACTCTTCTTCCAATAGATTCATTTATAAATTTTGAGTCAATCCTATTCAAACTCAATTATTTGCAAGAGAATGTAGATTTAATAGAATTTTTTTTTAAAAAAAGAATACATATATATATATATTATTAATGAATAATATTATCTTAAAAAAATATTTATATAAACAAAGCCTTTGATATTGAATAATATTCTTCCGTCTCATTTCAATTGACTCATCTTCTTTTCCGTTTCATTTCAATTAACACATTTTTATTTTTGGTAAAATTTACTAAATCAAAATATATTGAACAAATATAAATTAGTTTAATTAAGTTTATAACATATAACAACATACATCATGTAAAACTCATTGAAACTTTTTTATTTTTATCTATTTATTCAATAAACAAATATTTAAATAAATTATATAGCACCCTCATGTTTTAATAAAAATGCAAAAAACAATCGTATTTTATTTATTGTATAAAACCTTTTATATAAAAGACTATTTAACATATATGTCTTTTTATATAAAATTTGTATAACTAGGTTCGTATTAATATCCAATAATCAATTTTGGACGAAGAGGATGTTTCGTGCAAATTTTAACTCAACACAATAAATAAATAAATAAATAAGATGTATTTTGTATATTTTTACAAAAACACAAGAGGTTATAAGAGGGTATTATATTTATTGGTGTGTTTGTTTTATGAAATGGTTTGGAAGGATAAATTTTTATATAAAGTATAAAAAAATCGTATAGATAATATAAAAATAATAAATGTGTAATATATAATTGTTTGAGGAAACGTGTCTTAATTGTTTACCAAAACATACACCCTATATAATTTACTTCAAATATTTTTATCTACATTATTTTTGTACATAAAGTAGTTTATTTTAATTATAAATAAATATATATTATTTTATTTATTTGTGCTATTTAAAATTTTATTCTCTACAAAATAATATATATTGAATATATTTTATTAAGATATCTTATTTAAAATATTTAAACACATACTTTGAATTTATTTTAATCATATATACTCTCTTTGTCCACTCACAAAGAATACATATTTTTATTTTGGTTGTCCAATTACAAAGTAACAATTTTATTAAATACTTCATTTTTCACCAATATCATTACTTTACCATCACATAATCACTTTTACACAAAAATAAAGTTAAAATTATCTTTACACTACTTTTAACTATTCAACTACAATTAAAATACTCCCTCCGTTCCACAAGAAGGTTGTCATTGGCTTTTTTGTGTGTTGATATTTGAATATTAATTATGATATCAATACGTAGTACAAATCAAGAAAAGAAAACAAAAATATGTTTATTAGTCTCTTATAATACATATACAATAATATTTGTCGGGTAAATTATTCAAATATAAGGATATTTTTAATGTTAAGTACAATGACGCAAAAACTAAATAGCAACCTTCTTGCGGGACGGAGAGAGTACTATTATTTTTTAATTTCGCACCAAAAATAAATGTTTACTTATCAATTGGACCGACGGAATATTAATTTATATTTTAAAAGTATCAATAATAATACTCATATAAAAATATAATAAAATATTATTAATTAATTATACATCACTACCTTAAATATGGGACGGAATGAGTAATAAATTACAATATTAAATGCATAACATTTATAGAAAAATATTTAATATAAAATAAAATAAAATTGTTGAACTAACTTCAATAGGCACTCTAATCCCAACTAAATGTGCTTCCAAAAAATCTAATGATGATTAATTTCTGTTGCCACACAAAAATGTCATTGATAATGGCAAGCCGATTCTAGAAGATTTTGATCAATTGAATCAAAGCGACTTGGGCCGATGTAATATAATTTTGTTAGCGTCAGGTCCTAACATCTAAATCGGATTAATTAATGGTGAATTGTAATTAGCAACCGCCCAAAAGAATGCAAGCCCGATGCAAAATCCGACCCGATTGATAGTTTACAATGTTTGGCGTTTGGAATGGAAAAGAGGAATGAGTTAATTAAAATGTTAGTGGGGTTGATGGCCATTAACAAGACATTTAAATATGCAATATGATCTCAAGCAATAATTAGAAATCAATGAAGCTAAATGAGAGTTACAAAAACCTTTGAGATGGATCAACTATGGAGGACAATTATGGGGATGTTAATGCAACTTAATGTGAATATTTTGCATAAAATAATAATAGCAATCGTGTGGAAGGACACGACAACTCAATCCACAAAATTATTCTTCTTTTCTTTACATTTTTCTTACATTTTTTCTTCGTTTGTTTTTTTAGAATAATGTTGAATCGATCTTGAATCAATAAAACTCGTTTACGCCGTCTTTTCTTTGATTATTTTTGTGTGATTTGTTCTTAAATTTATCGCATACTATCGGGGATTCGCATCGAGTTACCCGGGAACCCACCAATACTCATGGTGAAAAGTTTTAGGCCGGAAATTATTTTCCAAACTAACAGAATTGGCACACCCAGTAGGACGCAACGACGTATACGATTACAATCAGAAAAAATTGTTCATATGGCGAATCAATGAAAGAACAGTGACGAGTTGTCAGACGCCTTCCATGGGCTGTCTATCCAAAAGAATTTACGTCGATAAGGTGCCGCTTTGTGTGTAGAGGGCAGCGGTTCATCCGAGAAGATGGTGACTGCCTTCATTCGTGAGGAAATATCATCAGTGATGCAAGCAAGCCTTCGAGACTTTGCGTTTGAGATATTGCGCCAAGTGACCGACATTCTTCGGCCGGCCACAAGCAATGAAATGGCCGTCGATCGACACAAGTAGAACCAGCAATTTTTAAAACTACCAGATGTTATTTTTCTCCAATCTTCTAGTCTCAAATGATTTCGATTCCGTTGCAAAGTGGAAATTCC
Organism: Andrographis paniculata; assembly: GCF_009805555.1. Classification (NCBI taxonomy): domain Eukaryota; kingdom Viridiplantae; phylum Streptophyta; class Magnoliopsida; order Lamiales; family Acanthaceae; genus Andrographis; species Andrographis paniculata. The sequence continues at coordinate 2,262,195 of NW_026137605.1, forward strand.
GTTTTTCAGCCCATGACAGCTCCAAATTGTAGTGGTAGCCCCGGTGGATTTGGGGGGTAGCGTCAATTTGGCGCTCCGGATGGTGACTTTTCTCAACCACCACCGCTGATATACAACATTCCGATGATCGATTATGGAGTAGATGCAAAAAAATTATTTTTCTCTCAAGAGGCTGCTCCACCACATCAATCCATTGGGGGATCAACGATAATATGACTCTCTGGGGGACAATTTTTTTCAATCGCCACCGTTGATTGTTCCACCAACAGGCAATATTAACGCCATTGGTAGGACATTCATAGGACAACCAATATATACAATTGCTTATGGAAGCCCAAACGCAACGAGTTTGTTCTCTGGGCAAGGAGTCGCACAGCAACGACAATCATTTGGGGGGCAACAACCATTCAATGGCTGTAACGGTCATTACTTACAGCAGAAATTTCTGAGGCAACAAACGTTAATTCTTTCACCAGCTGGCAATCATAATGCCGCTGGTATAATGCCCTTGTTACAGTCGCCGGGTTTGATGCATTGGTGTCTTGGGGGGAAACGACAATTTGATGCACCAATTACCAATTATTTTCAGCCGCCATATCGTGAGCTTCCGCCGCCAATTGTTGTTCCAATAGGCGATCTTAACGTTGTTAGTACAACATTTTGCGTACAATAGGGCGGTCCGCCAGCCCATCTGGTGTCTCAAATCATCATCGATCCTCAAATGTTGTTAGAGGTTGTTCGTGGAGTATTTGGGCAGCACCTATGTCCAATTGATCAGCCATCATATCGTCGACCTTACCCTGATTGGATAAGCGAAATGATGCCATTGCCACGCGACACCAAAACACTTAAATTTACTCTTTTCTTAGGAAAAGATAGGCGTTCAAGTATGGAGCATGTGAGCCGTTTCATTGCACAATGCGACGAAGCTAACGATTGGCATAAACTTCAAATGTTTTCGCTATCGTTAACCGGCGTTGCATTCAAATGGTCTTTGGCGCTACCGCCAAACACCATACAGTCGTGGCAAGAGATGGAGAGAGCATTTCATTATCGATTTTATATTCCACCGATTGAAGTTACATTGCTTGATTTGATGAATGCAAAGCAACAAATTGATGAATTGGTACACGAGCATATAAAGCGCTTTCGACATTTGAAAAATCGCTACAATATACAAATTCTGGATACTCAAGCGATGCATATAGCGGTGAGAAACATGCATCCACAACTTAATGAAAAGCTCGCTTTGCAAGAGTTTGGCGATTTCCAGCAACTTATGTCTTACGCCATTCAGGCCGAGCAAATGATAAATAAAAGAAAGGCCGGCAATCAATTTAGGCCGGCCGATCAGCCTTTTATTATCATTGATGATGAGGATTTTGATGAGCGGGAAAAGCAAGACAAAGAGTTAGATAGTGATTCTTTTGCGACGGGTATGAATGTCATATCATTGGCGGATAGACCAACGCTAAAAGATCATTTGCGTCCATCGGGAATGGTTGTGAAAGTTGGCGCTAAAAAAGATGGCAATACCTATGATGTTACCACTGTCAATCAGTTGAATATTCCCCATCATTCAATAAGAAAACCGCCAATTGTGCCACCGTCGGATGAATGGTTTGTAAATTATAAAGTGCCGATGGTTCAAGGGATGAAATACTTGACACGGAACACAAAAGAGACGTCACCAAAGGAAGAAGCTGATGGAAAAAATTCAAAATGAGCGCATGTTGGAAAAATTATACGGTCAATCAAAATATTTAGCCCGATGAAGTGAGAAAACAAGCTGTGACAAGAGAAAATGGGTGGCAGCGAGAGGATCAGTACATGTTATTAACGGCCATGAGAGAAAAATAGTTCAATCTAGTTGCCGGATGGGTGGCTTGGCACCGGCGAGTGGATCTAAACAAGTAATGAGTTGCTATGGCGGAAAAGAATTCAACGTGGTCACCAAACGGACTACGGCGAAAGGAAATGGGCGACAATGAGAGGATTTGAGCAAATCACGAGTCGCCATGAGCAAAAAGAAGTTCGAATTGATTGCCAAATGTCCAAAATGAAATATGATCAAGTTTTTGAGCAGTCGCCAAAGCGATCATGCAAAAAATGGGTTTCAATTAGTGCTAGATCGTCGAAAACCCAATCGCCGATCAAAAAATGGGTACCAATTTGTCCCAAAATTTTGGTTCGACATTCAGATGCTCCCAAGGAGTTTGGAGAAGTTGCGATTAACGGAAGTGGATGGAGTAAAAGGAAAAGACAAAGCCGATAGGCAGGACATCAAACAAAAAGTTGGCAAGTTGTGCGATGATGAGCTTGGTATAGAATGCATTCTAAACGCAACTGGCTTTGAAATAAGGCCGCAGATTCAGCGGCGGGCAGACCAATCGAAAATTCAATGATGTTGTTTGAGCCAGGAAAAAATAGAGGGCTTGAGTTGTTCCTTCCAACTTTAAGAATATCGATAACGCTCGGGGATCAAAATATATTACTGAAAATAAACCTTGGTAATATGATGGAACAAGTTGGATTTGCGCCCAACTTTCTAATCTTGATTGCTAGCGGTTAAAGGACTTGACTCGCCGATATCGTGAATACTCTTCCGAGGGAAAGTTCAGGCTGGCAAGAAAGCTGGTTGAGCATCTATTATCTATTCAAATAGATTGTCGACTGCACGGATTGCCGCTCATGATGTCTAATTTGGTGTTGATCATTTCAACCAAGTCAAAAAGTGAGAGTATGATGAGATTGGATCAAGTCGCACTATTCGCTATATGAAGTCAGCATCGAATGTTGTCGCCAACTTTAGCGAGACATTTTTTTGATCCAATGGATGGAAACTTATAATGGCGAGCTATCATTTTTTGTGGCAAGTAATTGGCCTTTCCCCTTTCGCGATTGAGGAATGTATATTTCACAAAATATATTTCATATCTAATATTCAACATTTTGTGAAATATATGTTGCCACACAAGTGATAACTCTTGATTTTGCCATATTTTATAGCTTATATTTATTTAATTAATTATTTATTTATGTCAAATTTTGATATTATTTATGTTAATTTATTCTAATAATTGTATTCATTTCATCTTGTTTGTATAATATTAAATTATTAGTTTTTAAGTGTAATTTATAATTATTTTGGTGTATAAATTAAAATAATTGATGTGTTTCTTGAATTATATTTTTGGCATTATTTATGTGCTATTTAAGTATTTAATCTTAACTAAATTAATTTTATTTAATAAGTATTATTTATTTAAATAAATATTTATAAAATGTTCGTTATTTATATAGGTGAAATAATGCTTGAAAACTGATATGGGAGTCCAAAACTGGCCTTAAAAAGTGAAAAAATAGCTTCAGAAGCGAAAAAAACAGTCACTGGCGTGAAAGTCAATGCGCGAAAGTCAAAGTCAACCGAACGCGGAAGACAAGCGACGGCCGCACGGAAGACAAGCGACGGCCGCGCGGAAGACAAGCAGCGGCTGCATAGGAGTGCGCAAGCGCGGAAGGCAAGCGAGCGCGGAAGGCGAGCGGCGGCTGCAATTATGAGCGCGGAAGACAAGCGACGGCTGGCACGGAAGGCAAGCGAGCGCAGAAAGCGAAGCGATGACGGCTGCACGGAAACTTTGGCGTTGAAGTGAGCGAAGCGATGGCGGCTGGCACGGAAGGCAAGCGGCGCCTGACACGGAAATATGAGCGGAGCGGAAAGCCATACGTGGAAGTGAGCGAAGCGGCGGCTGCATTAATTCTTGCTGCATTTATTGCCGCTGGTCAGCAGTGCATTTACTGCGCCGCCACAATAATTCCTGCACAGAATTTCGCTGCATTTATGTCTCTTGCACCCTCAGCTCCTGCATTTACTATACTCTCCCAGCTCCCTTAATTAAAATCCTGCACTACTTTTTAGCCAATTGTTGGCTATTTTTGTGTAATTTTTATTCTAGAACCTTCTAGAAAATAGGTAGTTATTAGTAGTTATATTAGTAGCTATTTTTAGAGTTAGTTATTTATGGTTATTTTTAGAGGTAGTTAGTAGTTATTTTTAGAAGTAGTTATTTATTGGCTGTTGTAACCGCCAAGCTTCTAGAAGCTCTTCCCCCTATAAATATCCCCTCTAATTGTACCATATATATAGATAGATATATATACACCATATATACACAATAATATACATTTCATTTTCTCAATTTCTTTTCTTTCGTATTTTTATCTAGTTTAATAGTACGAGATTTTCGGTTTTGTGTCGCGAGCAAACTGATTTTCTCCCCCTTTTTCTTTTAATTTTAGCATAGTATTTTAGCTAGTAAAATTCCTATCATATTTCTCCACCTCACCTTTACCCAAAAATTCCATGTTCGATTTGAATTGTTCAAGTTGGATTTCGACAAGGTTGCGGAAGGGCGATAGAAGAATCGACTATTTCAGCCCTGTTATGCGCCAAAAGCGGTTTCCGGGTAGTTCAACGTAGCTAAGTACGCGGGAGCCTTGTCGACCTGCTTAGTTGCTGTTCTGAATTCGATTCCGATTAAAGAGAGGTAATAAAAAGGGTAGAGCCACTAGCAGAACGGTAGGAAGAATAATTCATGGGGCATAGGCGGGGGTCTATTGGGTCACAGAGATTCCTAGTGACAGTAGGGTTTCTTGCTTATAATGTTCTTCGCCGGGTGTCGTTGAAGCCTCGTTGTAAATCCCCCAAGATCAAGTAACAACCGAGTCGATAATCAGCTTAAGCGAGCAAATGCGATCACGTTCATTCCTCCGAGCCGCCCCGCAGTTATACATATATCTTTCGCTATCACGCCATCGTCATCCCGCTCATTTCATCCATGGAAATCTAGCCATTAAGGAACGCAAAAGTCAGACACAAACGCCTCGCTTCATCCTTTTCGAGATACGTATATTTTATCGTTTTTTAGTTAGATTTAATTTCCGAAATTTATCTTTTCAGTTTCTTCGATTGCATTAACTCATTGCACTTTTTCTAATTAGATATAGGATATTTGCATATTCCCTGAGTTCGACCCAGACACTCACCGGTTAAAGAGATTTTTTTATTTTTGATTTAAGTTTTTGGAGTTACTACACGAACACGCACGACACTATTTTCATTTTATACATATATCATTTTTTTGTATCTTACAAGATATTTTAAAAACTCTCCAAAAATCTTCGATCAACAAGCATGTCATTGATAATGGCGGGCTGATTCTTGAAGATTTTGATCAATTGAATCAAGGCGACTTGCGCCGATGTAACATAATTTTGTTAGCGTCAGGTCCTAACATCTAAATCGGATTAATCAATGGTGAATTGTAATTAGCAACGGCCCAAAAGAATGCGATCCCGATGCAAAATCCGACCCGATTGATGGTTTACGATGTTTGGCGTTTGGAATAGAAAAGAGGAATGAGTTAATTAAAATGTTAGTGGGGTTGATGGCCATTAAAAAGACATTCAAATATGCAACATAATCTCAAGAAATAACGAGAAATCAATTAAGGTAAATCAGAGTTACAAAAATCTTTTGGATGGTTCAACTATGGAGGACAATTACGGGGATGTTAATGCAACTTAATGTGAATATTTTGTATAAAACAAGAATAGCAATCGTGTGGAAGGACACGACATCTCAATCCACAAAATTATCCTTCTTTTCTTTACATTTTCCTTGCATTTTTTCTTCATTTGTTTTTTTTTTAAAATAATGTTGAATCGATCTTAAATCAATACAACTCGTTTGCGCCGTCTTTTCTTTAATTATTTTTGTGTGATTTTGTTCTTAAATTCATCACATACCACCGGGGATTCGCATCGAGTTGCCCGAAAACCCACCAATACTCCCGGGGAGAAGTTCTAGGCTGGAAATTACTTTCCAGGCTAACAATTTCTTAATCGAAAGCTTAACCATTTTCAAGATTAAGACAAAATGAGACTTTAATGGATGATTAAAGTCATGCTTGGTGGCTACAATTCCCTGAACCACTTGCCCCATAAATATAAATATGTCTTCTTCTTTTTTTAACTTTTTTTCTTTTTGTCAATGTAATTTACATAGTGTTAGATTCAGTGAAAAGTTTATACAAAACCTACTAAAAAAAGTAGCGATTGCAAATTTTACGTCGTAATAAATAGATAAATAAAATGCCTTTTTTTAATTTGATTTTGAAAATTAAATTAAATTAAATAAATATCTTTTGTAATTTTAGTGCAATCATAATATATGTGTAATGAGACAATAAAGACACTATAGTTAATATATATATATTAATTATTATATATATACATCGGCTATTGGACACATAAAGACAATAATGCACAATCTTTCTCTCCATGTCATATGCAAGAAATGCATTTTGTCAATTTTAAAATTTTGATTAGATTATTATTTATCTAGTTTAATTTTTATATCATCATTCAATAAAATTTATGCCACTACTGTCCCGGAATAAATGATTTATTTATTTTGAACACAATTATTTTGACAACATCAATAAGATCAACGTTGCATCATTTTTCACCACCGCCCCAATCTCTGCATCTCCAAAACTACCCCTTGCAGAACCATCTACGTTATTTTCCACCAACTTACCGGCGGAGGCATCCACCATATAGATACACTTTTTGTCATTCTCTTGTTCTTCCGACGACATAGAAATTGCTCCATGTTCTCATTGGATAACACTGCACTACTATTAGCTCCAGGATAGTATGCATCAAATTATTTACAGGTTAACCCTTCTACCACATTTGATTTCAAATGTGTTTTATTTTTTAAAACACAATTTCAGTTATTAAACTCCAACGGTACCAAAATGTCGCGAAACAAATAAGGTCTTAAATCATATTGTAGAAGCCCTTCCCCTAGAGTGTCTTCCAACCCCGGACCAAGCTCTGCATATTATTTGGGATGCATCAAGACACTCCGAACCAACTTAACACCTCCCGTCAAGCGTTTAATGTGAATTTTCAAAGTACAAAAATATGATTAGACTCCTTATTTTCAAATCCGCACAAAGGGCATTCAGTTCCTTCAACCAGTGTCATACCTTTTGTAATTAACTTCATTCGAACTGGGTCTCTATTAAAACACTTTAGTAATTTATCCGACAACAGCCTCCATGGATTTGTGGAAAATATCTCCCTCCAATCAACACCCCAAACATAGCATGGCCACTGCTCAACTCCGCATCCAAGTTTCTCTCCTCATCTACGTAGCTCTACAATGCTTAAGTTTATCCTATAATGTTTTTTTAGATTGACCCGTAGGCCTGTACATATCCGGAAAATCCTCAAAATTCTTCGCAGCACCACAATTGAATCATCCGCATACTGGATATGACTAACCAATATCCCTTGATCAGACACTTAGGATCTGTGCAACAATACTACTTTTATTCTTGATTTATCTTCTATTTACTTAATTTTTTTTAGGCATTTTCCACAACACCTAACATGCATTTTTCTATTTCACTAAAACACAAATATTAAATATGGATCTAACAATTGACTATAGGTACTTAAATACACAAAGCTAACTCAAGCATAACCCAAGAAAATATACCAAGAATATAATTAAGAAACTCAAAAATATTTCCAAAAAAACATCAAGAATGTCAAAGAAACGCCAACATATTCCAAGATTATAAATCAATCACTAATAAATGTATAGTCTATCAAACACCAAAAAATTTCAGCATATTATCATCCATATTTTCGCCAAGAAAACAATATATCGAAAAATTAAAGATGAGATAATTTAGTCTTTTATCCACGGATTGAGTCCTACCAAACTCGAAACAAAATTTTTTCAATTTCGCAATTGATTGTCAAGCTCTGATATCACTGTTGTGAATTTATATCATGAATCGATAAGTTTATTCGAACATACCTCAAATACAAAATATAATTTAATTAATAGTGAAAGCAATTAATCTAATAAACCAACATTAATAACACCGAAACGAAATTAAAATAAACACATATTAATCAAAGACGTAAATTTGAAAATTGAAGGATCAAAACAAAAACAACAGCCCCCTAAATTGTGCAATTATATTAATATAAATTATTAAATATAGTCATATAAATAAACTCGATTTAATTTCGTTAATGGAAAAATCTATATATATTAAAAATTAAAATTAAACAAATATCTAATGTACGGTACTTGTATTTGAAATTCAAAATTCGATTTGAACTTAACAGATTTTTTATTTTTGGCATAATTATATTTTGATCAATATTTAATTTGTGCATATGTCCAGAAAAGCCCACAAATTATAGGACAGGGGACAATGTTGTCACTTGATTGTCTCATGCCAAACACGTTTTATTATTCAATTTAATCCCATATTATTTATTTATTTATTTCTCCCTAAATACTTTGTCCCACCCATTTTAATTGACCATCTGTATGGTAACAATTTATATATTTTTATTTTTTATAAAATTTATTAGATCAAAAAATATATAACAAATATAAATTAACTTATTAATTAACTAATAACATATAATATCATATATATATATATTTCATGCAGAACTAATTCAAAAACTTTTTTTTATTTTTATTTTTTTCTAAAAAAAATAAATATTTTGTTCATATTTAAAATTTCAGTTCTTCTATAAAATTAATTTATACAAATTATAATTATAAATAGAGAAATGTATTTTTTTTTACTTATACTAATTATAAATAGATAAATGTATATTTTTTTTTTACTTACCTGTATTGTAAGATTTTTTATAAAATGATATTTATATTGCATATATTTTTTTTTGTGATATAATTTTTAAAATATTTTAATAGATATTTTAACTCAATTTTTTTAATCATATATATTAAATTTATTTTAAAACTACAAAGATTATGAATTATATAACAAAATAATAAAATAATATTACATCCGTCTAATTTTAAGGGTTTTATTTACTTTTTTTTTTTTTTTTGCTAGTTGATATTTGAATATTAATTATTATATCAAAATGTAATATAAAAAAAAATTAAAAAAATATTTTCATTAAAATCCTTATTATAGTAGTAAAAAGATATTTATATAAAAACTTATATAAATATAAAAATATTTTTATTATTTAATACATATAAAATGATTGGATTCACTCGGGACTGGGATGAGATATTAATATAAAGGTCAAATCCAATTCAAATTTTAAATTGGCAATAAAACATTGCAATAATTGAGATGGCAGCCCAATTTTGTTGGATCATCTTTCCGCCCACCCCACTCTTAAAAATATTATATTCCTTCTGTCCCGCGATAAGGTTGATATGGTCTTTTTTTTTTTTTTTTTACGTTGATATTTAAATATTAATTATTATATCAATATACAGTATAAATTAAAAAAAAAAAGACAAAAATACATTTATTAGTTTCTTATAGTACAAATACAATGATATTTGTCGAATAAATTATTTAAATATAAAAATATTTTTAATATTAAGTATAAGGACGAAAAAATCAAATGGGGGGAAGTATATATATATATATAAATATCTCACAAATTATCAGAGGAAAGGCAATATGTCGACAATTTATGAATTAATAATAAAAAAATGTATATTTATATTTATATTTATACTCCATCTGTTCCAAAAAATTTGTCTTGTTTTTTCATTTTCGTTTGTTCTAAAATAATTGTCTTGTTTCCTTATTTAGTAGTTATGGTCCCCGTTTTATAATAAAATTATTCTTACTTTTCCATACTATCCCTAATTATTACTCTAACATACTCTTTAAAATTCTTCAAAAAAATAAGGATATTTTAGTCGTTTATATTCTATTTTATATCCATTTTCGATTAAATATTATTATTCCTTAATTCTTGTGCCAATTCTCAATAAGACATTTCTTTTGAGACGGAGGGAGTATTAAAATTGAATTTGTGTCTAGCCCATAACATTATTATTATCAATATTTATCATTGAAAGTTGCGTGATCGGATTTTCATTTCCCAGCCATTGCTATTTTCACAATTAAAAATTCCAAATATAAATTTATTATTTATTTAATTGATTGTGGAAATTAAGGGGTAGGGTAGGGTAGGGGTTGGGGGACCGCACCCCCCCCACTGAGTGACCTACCCTCCGGCGTGGGGCCCAGTCGAACCACCGCCGCCACGGCAGCGCCGCCCCTCTGATCTGCCTGAATTTTCATCGGAGAACGAGAAAGAGATGCTGCAGTACAGAGCAGTGTAGAGAATAATGTATGTAAGAAATGTAAAATAATAGTAATAATATTAATAAAAATAAAATATTAATAATTGAGATGACGTTGTCGGCGCGTGCTCCCATGAGGTCCCCTATGCCCAGGTGGTCCATGAAATCACTTCCCGACACGTGTCCATTGTTGTCAGTGTCGGGACAGCTATTGCGTGACTATTCTACTTCTTTTTTTCTTTTTCTTTTTTTCTTTCAATAATAGATTTTGTGGTTTTTTTTTTTTTTTTTAAAAAAAATATTGGATGTTATTTTATTATTGTAAATCAAAATTAATATTAATAGTGCTCTTTTTGTCACGATACAGTTGTTTTGTTTACCATTTTTGTTTGTTTTAAAATAATAGTTTTATTTTTATAAATATTTATATCATCATAAAATTATTCTTTTTTTTATTATTATTGTATAAATGTCATTATTTTTTACGCTAATACACTCACAAGGGTAAAAAAGTATTTTACTCATATTTTTACCGATTATCAATATAATATTAATATTCCTTAAATCTCGTGTCCGGCCCAAATAAGATTATAGTTTTGAAATGAAATGAGTATTATTTATTTAATAGAACTTTTAAACAAAAATATATTATTTCCTTCGTTTTACATATAATGTTATATTTTTTGTTTTCGTTCGTCTCATCACTTTCATTTTTATGAAAAAATATTATATATTTTAATTATATTTTAAATTTTATAATTTTATTTTTTTAATTTTTATTATACTAATTAATTATATTAATTTTAATTTATAATTATTTTGATTAATTACTAATCATATCTCTCCTAATAATGAATGGACCCAAAAAAAGCTATAAAAATTAATAATTCTTTTTATACGTATAAATATATTTTTATTGCAATATTTATTAATTATTTTATTTACTAAACTATAATTTTATTTTTTAAATTTAAAATAATTATTATTATTAGTTAGTACATATAAATTATTTTATTTGTAAAATATATAAATTTATTAAAATTAAATTAAATAGAAAGTATAGATGTTATTAATTTATATTTTTTTTATTATATAAATTTTATATTTAATATAAATAAAATAGATTAAATTAATGAATTAGTCAATAATAAAAATAATAAAAATATATATATGCACATTATTTTATAGTTTACACAATTTTAAATAAAAAAATTATTCTTTTTCAATAAAAATATTTTTTTCAAATTAAAAAAAAATATATTTTATAATACTTTTATAATTTTCAATAATTAATAATACAAAATTTTAAAAAAATTAAAACAAAAAAATGAATATGTTAAAACATAACATATAAATATCCTTAATTAGCATTTTACGTGTAAACAACTAATATCAAAAAATTATTTTACTAAATATTTTAATACAAAAATCAGTTAATTAAATCAATTAATTAAATCAGTTAATTGACAAATACAATCCAATACTTTTGACTCGAACAAATTAAAAAAAAAAAGAAACCTTTCAATTAATATACTGATATATTTGTCATTAAAAAATGAACTTGTTTAATGGTGTTGGCATATACAAGTCTCTGATTTTCTGTTGCAGCTGTTATTTAACATATTTTGAAAAATTTGGAACGATGAGCCAACTTTGTAAGAGTTAAATACGTCGCTCATTTAATAAAATTGGACAAAACGAGTTGTCTCATATAGAGGACATGCAGGAAAAAACGTTAGTATGTTGCACCCGTCTAGCAAGGCATTTATTGTCTCGTACTCGCTGCCTCAAAATTGCTCATAGTCAACTTTGTCTTTATGTGTGCAGGGTGTCTTTGTTTGTATGTATGCGTTTAAATCGTTAAAGTTATTAAAACTTTCACAACAATAATTTTTCTGTTTACTTCAGAGAATTTCAATGGAGATTTGATGTTATAAAGAAGAAAAAGAAAAAGGTGTTGGAACCGAATGAGACAACCAACATGGAATTAACCTTACTGTTAGCTTTACTGCGAGTCTGCTGGAGTTGTTATCGCATTGTAACAACCAGTCCGTTTGTGTTTGTAAAACAAAAAGAAGCTTGGATAGATGATAGGTTTGGTCGATCTATTTGGTATCTTAAATGGTGTAAACCAAGTGTTTGATGTAATGAAAGACTCATGGATTAATATCTTTAGATGTAGGTATTTACATCGAACTGGGTCAACAAATCGCGTGTGTTGTTTTTTTTTTTTTTTTTTACACTTGTTCATACATAGAATCGTGTATATACATATTGCAGTTTTAACTACGAAACAACCATGCGTTCAAAGTTGTGTCAACTACAAATAATTTTATATTCCCCTGCATGTAAAACTACGAGGCGTTGGACCTTTTCTGGGACCGACCAAATATCCAACAAATAGTATAATCTATTCTATTGACATAGTTTGCAAGCGATTGTATTTAACTCAAATTTTGCATACTTGAAAAAAAAAATTGTAATTGTAATTTTTTACATTATAAAATAATAATATTTACATATTAGACTTACTCTTTCTCATTTATTTTTTGTGTGTTGATATTTGAATATAATAATTATTATATAAAAATATAGTACAAATTAAGAAAAAATTGACAAAATAACTTCTATTAGTGTCTTGTAATACTAACATCATAACATTTGTGCAAAAAAATATACAAATATAAAAATATTTTTAATGTCAAGTACAACGACGTAAAAAAAAAATGAATCCCGTATAATCGGATAAAATATTATATATTTAAAAAAAAGTAAGTAAACAACACCGAAAAAAAAACCATCATTTCAAATTTCGTAGTATATTTTAATAGCATTTTTTTATATATATAAATAATTTAAAACTATTGATAAAATTATAGGGGTATATATATAATGTCATGCAATAAAATGTATTTGGGGTGTGTTTGTGCGAGGGTTTGGATTTTGAGTTGGGATTTGAATAGTAAAAATTTTGAATTTGAATAGTTGTATGATGTGATATAAATAGGTGTTGATGTGATATTTTGAATGTAAAATTGATTTTTAGTATAATATAAAGAATAAAAAATAAGTATTTAATTTGATGTTTTTTAGGGGAGAAAATAAGATGAATAGTAGAAATCCAAACAAATCCCTCAAACATAAGGACATACTTTATTAATCATTTGCTCCGGTTATATACCAAATTGTTTGAAACGTTTTGAAAATAAAAAGAAAAAATAAGGGAAAAAATTATTTTTTGTCCCAATATAAACAAAATTCACTAATTTTAGTCCAAATATAAAATTTTTATCAATTTTGGTTTTAATATAACCAAAACTCATCATTTTTGCCCCAATATAACCAAAATTCATTATTTTTTGTCCCAATATAAATTTTTTTATCAATTTTACTCCTAATATAACCAAAACTCATCATTTTTTGTCTCAATATAATCAAACCTTATCACTTTTAGTCCCACCGTCAATAAATTGACGGAAAATGTTGACGTGAAAAAAATCAAACCTTATATTTATATTTGAAGAAATTGCACAATCTTGCAAGTCCACGTCAATATTTTTCGTCGGTTTGTTGACGGCGGGACCAAAAAAGATAAGATTTGATTATATTGGAACAAAAAATAATGAGTTTTGGTTATATTAGAACTAAAATTGATAAGATTTTTATATTGAGACTAAAATTGATGAATTTTGGTTATATTGGGACCAAAAATAATTTTTTCTCAAAAAAATAAACATTTGCTTTAATATTTTATGATATAAAATAAATATATAATACTATATTTTTTGGAAAAATTTTGTTTGGGAGTTTGAATTTTGAGTTGAGATTTGAATAGTAAAAATTTTGAATTTGAATATAATCCAATCCCCCAAACAAACAAAGCTTTAATTATTAAAAAAAAAAAAGGAGAATTGAAATAATTGGGGCATGAAAATGATGTATGGGGACAAAGTGAAAATAAAGAAGAATATCGGGAAACATGCGAATACAATTATAAACACATACAAATACGAACACACGGCTAATTGTGCAAATATTCGAGTCTCTTTGGGTCTAATTTGAATTTGAATGAGCAAAATTTCAAATTGAGTCGTATTTGATTTTAATTTAAATTTTTGAGCAATCAATTGTAAATTATTTTTCTAGTCAAATCAGTTTAGTCTAGTCGAACTTATATAGCTAATTTTAATTTGATTGTAACAATCAAAACTAAAATCGATCAATACATATCATTTTTTCTAAAATCAGATTGAATCGGGTCGGGTCGGGTCGGGTCGGGTCAAACCAACTACGTAATATAGGACATCATCATTGATGATTTGGGTAGACTTCTATGAAATGCAACCTCCATCCACTAACCATATGTAAATAAATTTTTTTGTAGTTAGATAAAAATATAATAATAATAATAATAAATAAATAAATAAATAAAAATAGTAGGTACAAGTTATTATTATTAATTTGCTCACACTTGTTTGATTTTTAGGTTTTAATTTTGAATTTGTGTTTTAAATAATAAAATTTTAGAATGAAATAAGTATTTTACGTATTTCTTTAATATAATATTATATTTAAATATTATTTAAAAATCAAATTCGAATCAAGCTAAATTAAAATAAACTCGTCTCATTAATATGAAAATTTTTCTTTCTTTTTTTTTTTTAGAAGTTAAAACGAGATTTTTATAACACCTAACTAAAAATATTATTTCAAAGAAAAACCGATATTATCCGATATTTTTAAATTACATGCCCTCGGCTATAAAAGGTATTAAATGTAGGAGTCATAAAGAATTAATGAAATTTAAGTGTGAAAGTGAAATAATGAAAAAAATATCAGTTTGATAATTAATAGTATTTTATATAAATATATATATATTTATAAAATATGATATCAATTTAAAATGTATTATATATAATAATAATATAAAATAAAATTGAAATATAGTATAAATGATCTATTAGGACGTGTTCATTAATATTATATGCATAGTTGGAGTATTTTTTATTTAACTATTAAATACTAATATAATATTTTATAATACTTTTTTGTCCCGTTATTTAGAATATTTGGGTCCGATATGAAAATAAAAGATATTTTATTAAAAAAATAGTTGAAGAGATTTTTTAAATTTTAATTAGAAATTAAAGAAAAATGAAGAGAATGAATATAATAAAAACAATGACATTTGTTGTAAATAAATGTTGAATGAATTATAATTGTTAAATGTTAAATTTGTTAACTTTGTCTATATTAATAATAAGTAAATTTAAGAGATGAACTTAAAAAAAAAAAATGAGAGTAAATTTGACAGACTAATAAAAAAATATTTTTATAAAAAAAATATATGATAGTTAAAAGATAAAATAAGTATACCCAAATTACCATTCATTGTTTTTCTTTATCTTCTAACATTACATGTAGCGATTGAGGTTTGTTATTTTAGCATTTAAAATTAAAATCAACGCTATTTATTATATCTTTCCCCCGTCGCACCACAATTGACATTATTTTTATTTTTGTCCTCTAACAATTGGTATTTTTTCTATTTTTAGTAAAAATTATTAAATCAAAATATATTTAACAAATATAAATCAACTTAATTAACTACATAACATACAACATCATAAATGAAGTAGAACCATTCAAAACCCCTTTATTTCTACATCTAACCTAAAAAAAAAATATTTCAAAACATCACATATTTTTATCTATATTTAAAACTACATATCTTTTATAAAAATTAATTTATGTTAATTATAAATAAACAAAAATATTTTTTTATTTACAACTAATTAAATATTCTTACTTAAATATCGTATCTCTAATTAAATGGTTCAATTCAAAATGGGGACGGAATGAGTAATTTTTAAAAAAATCTACATAGTATACTATTTTTACAATTTTCAATAAAATGTTATTATTATTATTATTATTATCTTAAAATATCACACATTAAACCCATTAAATAAATCAATATCTGTCATCATCCATTTGACCTCAAAACAAAGAACTTTGTCACTTGTCTAGTAAGGATGACCGGTGGTGTAAGGATTGGACTTGTGACCGTGAGGTCATAGATTCAAACCTCTGACATCTTAGATCACCTCTTACACATGGTTCGCTGGTTTGCAGGATATTAGGTTCGGTCGGAGATTTACCAAGTGCGCATTTTTAGATAGTTGCAGATTCCCATATCATAAAAAAAAAAAAGAAAAAAAAAAAGAAAAAAGAGTTTGTCACTTGATTATTAATTCATAAATTTCTACATCTATTTTGTTTGATTAAGATTTCAAAATAACATTATTATTATTAATTATATATGAGTTTTAATAAAAATATATTACGTTTTTTTTCAAATAAAATATCACATCAAAATACTATTTAAATATAAAGTTAAATCAATATTTCATCTCAAATTTATTTTAAATCATAACCGCATAATTTTGGGTGTGTTTGTTTGGGGGTTGGATTTTGAGTTGGGATTTGAATAGTAAAAATTTTGAATTTGAATAGTTGCATGATGTGATATAAATAGGTGTTGATGTAATATTTTGAATGTAAAATTTATTTTTAGTATAATATAAAGAATAAAAAATAGGTGTTTGATTTTATGTTTTTGAAGGAAAAAAATAGAATGAATAGTGAAAATCTTCACAAATCCTTCAAACAAACACACATTGTGTTATTATATACATGTATATATATTTATATTGTGTTATTTTGACATTTTAATCATAATATATATATATATATTTTTTATTGAAATCTTTTCGTTTCAACACTAGCTTTGATATAATATATTGCGAAAAATTAAGATATTGTATAAAAATTACATAATAATAAAATAAATAAAAAAATTTAAATATATATATATATATAACCATGAATTACAATACAATCCAATTCAAGATATTTATTCATTTTTTTATTCCCACCTCCCTTACAAGCAAAGACTTGTATTTTGTTTTATTTCATTTATTTTTATTTTTTTTATTATTATTATTTTATATAAAAGAATGTGTTTATATGGATGATTTGTTGGATTGTAAAAAGATTCTATCGTAAAGATCAATATCGATTAAGACGTTTTGAATACAAAAATTAAATATTAAATACTCCACTATATATATATTTTTTGAAATAAAAATATACACCCTCCGTCTATTTACAAGGGTTACATTTACTTTTGGCGCGATGTTTAAGAAATAATAGTATTTTAATTATAGTGAGTAGTTAAAAGTAGTGTAATGACATTTTTGCCTTTACTTTTTTGTATAAAAATAATGATGTGATGTAAAATAAAGATATTTTTGAAAAAAAGTAAGGTATTTAATGAAATGTAAACTTTGTAATTAGACGTTCCAAAATAGAAATATGTAAACTTTGTAAGCGGACGGAAGGAATATTATATTGTAAATTCATTAATATATAAAGTAAGTTAGTTAATACTGCAGTCCAGTTCTAAGGGTCTCATTTACTTTTTATACGTGTTGATTTTTTAATATGAATTATTATATAAAATCGTAGTATAAATTAAAAAAAAATATGCAAAGTTACTTTTATTAGTGTTTTATAATATTAATAGAAAAATATTTATACAAAAAATTATATAAATATAAAAAAATAGTTTTAGTATTAGCACGACGCAAAAGATAAATATGATTTTAGAGACGGAATAAGAGAGTATAAAATATAAAATTATTTGGTTAAGGTTTGAAATTGTGTTGAAATGAAACATTAAATTTAAATTTTTATTTAAACAATATTTTAACATGATATTTTAAGAGAAAAATAATATACTTTTATTAAAAATAGGTAATAAATAATATTGATTTTGATTTGAAATATTAAAATACTAAATTTATAAATTTTGTTTGTTTGTTTGTTTTTTTCAAACTCAAATTTATATGGTAAAGTTAGAATACTTTTTAATGATTATATATTATTATTTTTATTACAAAATATTATTTAAATTAAAACATCAAACTCAAATCAAAACTAAATACTCCTTAAATACATATGCAATTTGGTTATGGTGCTGACTCGGTAATTTTATTTATTTATTTATTTTTATTATTATTTTTTTTATCGGACCATATAATACTTTGATAATATATTATATAATTGTATGTAGTATAATATAATATGATTTTAGCACAATAAATAATACTTTATATAATTTATTTTGATAACACATTATATAATTTTATGTAGCAGAATATATACTGATTTTATAGCAATAAATATACTCCTTCCGTCCCATAACAAAGTATTTATTTTTCCATTTTAGTCCAAGTATCCATTTCCTTTTTCAAGGACTGTACTACCTACCTAACATTACAAATACCCTTACAACTTACAATATATTATACAAATGTCATTACCTTTATATCACACGTACTAACAAGATTATTTTAGTCATTTCTATTATATTCCAATATAATATTAATATTTTTAAAATTACGTGCAAAAACCAAATTAATAGTACTTTTTTTAGACGAAGAGAGTATTATAGAACATAATACAATATATAACTCATATAAGACATAGTATGATATTTATTTTATAATGAAATATTAATTGTTCTACTAATATGCTAATTTAATCTAATAACAAGCGGATTTAATTAAATCAGCATCTTAACCATCACCATATATATATATATATACATAGAACTCCATTTTGGGTTTCAATTCAAATTTTATTATTATTATTTTTAAAAAAATCAAATTAATTATTTATTTTTCTTTATTTTACGCAAGCAAATAATTTTTATCGTAGTATCAATTATTCTTTATTTGTACAGTATTAAATAATTATTTTAATTTAATAATATATTATTAAAAGAAAAAACAATTCAACTTTTAAATTCACAAACAAATATGTTTTTGTGATTTTACACGAATTTTAATTATTTAAATTTAATTATTAATTATTAAAAAATTCAAATTTACAAACAAACTCACTTATCTAACACCTATATATATAATATTATATATATATAAAGTATTTTATTTGAAATATCGAAATTAAAAATAAAAACAATATAAAAGAATATATACATATAGTATTTCAATTTTTTTCTTTTCATTTGAATATTATAAAGATCAAATTATCACAAAACTCAATAATAATAATAAATAAATAATACTACAAATTTTAATAATAATAATAATAATAATAATATTGATAAAATAAAATAAAATAAAACCATTATTTAAAATTAGTAAAAGAAAAGTGTGGAAAAAGAAGAGTGCTATATAAGACGAAGAAGTACAGTGAGAAAGAATTAGTTAATCTCTCAGCTCAGCAAAGCTTGGATCCATCCTTCCATGGCGTTCCAGGACCACCACACTCCTCTCTCTCAGGAAATGCAGCCTCTCCACCATCCCCACTACTCCGACCACCACCCTTCCGCCGTCTTCCACTCCATCCTCCCCGACCACCACTCCTCCCCCGACGACAAGCCTCCTCCCCTCACCGCCACCACTTGGCTCAACCACCATCACCACCACTGGCTTCCTTCCCAAACTCACCCCAGCCCCCCCACCCCCACCGATACCAACCACGACACCGCCGGAGACACCACCACCACCACCACCACCGCCAACAACAACAACAACAATTGGGAGAGGGAAAAGTGCAAGGCGGACATCCTCAACCACCCTCTGTACGAACAGCTTCTGTCGGCGCACGTCGCCTGCCTCCGCATCGCCACTCCGGTCGACCAGCTGCCGCGAATCGACGCTCAGCTCGCACAGTCGCAGCAGGTCGTCGCCAAGTACGCCGTCTTCGGCAACGCTCAACAGCCTCCTCTCGACGACAAAGACCTCGACCATTTCATGGTATAATTATTGAATTCGATTAAATTCCCCCAAATTATTCACCTCTACATATTTCTCCAATTTCAGATCTCTGCTTCACAATTCACACACGATTATCAATCTCTCATATATCTGTCAGTTCAATTGGAGAATGAATCTTCACAATTCTGTTCAATTGCCGTATGATCAAAATTAGGGTTCTTGGTTAGTTACCATCCATTGCTGCTTACAATTCTACGGACATCGCTTGAATCAATTTCTCTCTTAACTTGCCTGCTTGATATTGAAAATTGAGTTTGCCAAATTGTGCTCCATTGAAAGCCCTGTTTCAGATTGTGTTGAAAGTCCCATTTCGACTCAGAAATCTAAATCTGTTATGTCTAAATCTGTTATGAGTGAGTCCTGATTTCCGATTGGATTAAGCTGTTTATTAATCTGTATTATGCAAGTCTGAAATTTCAGCAAAAATGTTATAGCAGAATCCATGGTTGTGTAGTGTAGTTTGTCATCGAATGGATAGAAAAGAATAAGCATGGGAATTGGTATGGTTGAGAGGAGCTCCATCTTAGACCACATACTTATTTATTCTTGATCATATACGTAGAAGAAGAATGATTCTCATAGGAATGATTCTATTCTTGTAGGAATTCAATCCTTTTAATATTAGTCGTCGGTATATCTGGTTGTCCTGTCACAAGAGGAATCTTGTTGTTATCGTCGCACCAATAATTGGAACTCCATTTTTTAATTAGTGCTTTCAAGAATCTCTATGTTGATTTGATGTAGCTTCGGGTTTTTTTTTTTTTGGAGTTGAGAGGCTCTTTTCTTCTATATTGTCGGTAAATCATGCTTGGATTTTATTCATTTTATGGATGATCATGTCTTTAAAGTTTCGAAGATTATAGCTTGAATTATTTTTTTAGCCATGTACTTCTATGATCAATTCGAATGTTTATACAAAAATAAAAATTGATAGAAGAAAAAATCTTATAGCTTCTTCGATGTGGTTTAAGTTTCAGTTTTCCGAACATACACTGTGTAGTCTCGTATTGTTAATTGCAGTTCTTGATTCGTAAAAGTAGAGTGAAACTTGGAAAAATTTGAGTCCCATTCGATTAAATTTTCTACTTTTAGTTTGGTTGGATATTCAAAACTCCTCGACGAAAGATTAGGAATGTATTCGAAGGTTTTTACAGTGTCGAATATTGTAACAAGATGAATTCTAAGCACAATCAAAGACCTCTGGTCGAGTCGATGGCTGCTCAAAAATTGTTTTAACTTTTTTGCAGACACATTATGTCCTATTGCTCTCGTCCTTCAAAGAACAACTACAACAACACGTTCGAGTTCACGCTATGGAAGCTGTAATGGCGTGTTGGGAGCTCGAGCAATCACTCCAAAGCCTCACGGGTATTGTTGTCCGTCCGATCGTTCTGTGTCTCCGATTCAACGAAATTTGAATTTACGATCGACATTTGTATGGTTTACCCGACAGGCGTAGCGCCAGGTGAAGGCACTGGAGCAACCATGTCCGACGACGACGAGGACCAGGCAGATAGCGAAGTGAACTTGTTCGACGAAAGTCTAGACGGGCCGGACAGCATGGGCTTTGGGCCCTTAGTACCAAGCGAAACCGAGAGATCCTTGATGGAACGCGTGAGGCAAGAATTGAAGCACGAACTTAAACAGGTGAAACGGTCCCGTGTAATAACGATGCGCGGCGCTTTCGTCGCTAAACTCGGTTTATTCTTCGCAGGGGTATAAAGACAAGATCGTCGACATCCGAGAAGAAATTTTACGGAAACGACGAGCGGGGAAACTCCCGGGCGACACTACTTCCGTCTTGAAAGCTTGGTGGCAGTCCCACTCCAAGTGGCCTTACCCGACGGTAAATCCGATCCGAGCCTGTCCTGGCCCTAGCCCTGCATTTATCGTGCATTGAAGTTAAAGTTAAGATTTGTATGGTACGATGTTGTAGGAGGAAGACAAAGCGCGGCTGGTGCAAGAAACGGGGTTGCAGCTGAAGCAAATCAACAATTGGTTCATCAACCAACGGAAGAGAAACTGGCACAGCAATCCGTCGTCGTCGTCGCAGAAGAGCAAGCGGAAGAGGTAGGCCGGGAAATTAATCACCGATTTTTCGTCGAATTGACGACATTTATAATCCAAATTCGTGCTTACTTTTCTCGACGGAATAGTAGTGCAGGTGATAAAAACAGCAATGAGCGATTCGTGTGAAGAAAAATCGATTGACTCGGGATCACCCTAGTCGTCGTCATTGTCGAAATACACCGGAAATCGAAGCTCGACGTAAGTGATGTAGCCGCCGCCGCCGCTGGTGGCGGTGGTGGTTTTAAGGTATTGTGAGTTCTGTAGTGAATAGGAATGAAAATGCCGACGCGACGGAGCCGTCGTCGGGTAGGAAAGTGGGTGTAGAGTGTTGGTAGCATATATGGAGCTATTATTGTGTACATGGAAGAATAAATCGAGAGAAGAACTCAAAGATAACGGTAAAATTTTGTTGTTCTTTTTATTTTGTTTGCTTAGCAGTTTGTTTCGATTGAGTTAAGATAATTATATATATATATATATATGGTAAAATTAGTTATCAGTTATATGTGGTTTGAAAAATTAGCACTATTATTTTATTTTATTTTATTTTAAGGTAAACTGTTTTTTTAGTCTGTAGTTGGACCCTTTATCATTTTAGTGCTGTAAGTGGAGTATGTCGCAAATTAGTTTCATAAGTGAAAAATTTTTGTTGTTTTAGTTTTCCGACGCCGGAGATTATCATTTTAGTCCTGTAAGTGGAGTATGTCGCAAATTAGTTCCATAAGTGAAAAATTTTTGTTGTTTTAGTTTTCCGACGCCGGAGACGCCCGCGTGGTTCGCCGGAGGTGAAGTGTCCGCAAGATGTTCCGTCAGGTTAGCGACATCCGGCGGACACGTGAATTTATTTATTTATTTCATTTTTTTTATTTTTTTAATTAGAACAAATAAAAAAATAAAAAATATACAAATAAAATTTAAAATAAATTAAAAATAAGTTTTAAAAAAAATTTTAAAAAAAAAATTCACGTGTTCGCCATGTCAGCGACACTTGGCGGACACGTCACTTCCGGCGAGCCACGCGGGCATCTCCGGTGTCGGAGGACTAAAACAACGAAAATTTTTCACTTATGAGACTAGTTTACGACAGGCTCCACTTACGAAACTAAAATGATAAGAGGGTTCAGTTACGGAACTAAGAAAAACAGTTTACCCTTTATTTTATTTTCTAATATGTAATTTAAAATAGAAAATGGAATCGTAGGTAAATATGGCTCAGTAGTTGGCATTCAAATAAATGATCGGATCGGATCGAATTTGTATTTGTAGGAAGTCACGATGTCCGGCCGGCAATTGTTTTGTAGTAATATACTGTACTTGGCATTTTGTAACAAATAAACAAACAACCATTGACTTTTTCTACGGCGTCTAATTGGTCAATATAAATTGCCTTGGAACCAAACTTCCTCGCGTTTTAATTTAAATTTCATTTTCAGTTTACTTTATAATATCATTTAAATATAAAATTTAAATTTAACATCTTAATAGCTCACAATGAATTAGAGAAAGTGTTGTCATCTAGTCATATTTTTATGTTAAGAAAATACACATATAGCCCAAAGAAGCACATATTTCATAAAATTAACACATAGCACATACACTTTTATGAATCTCAAATAACCCAATATGTTCATGTAAAATACAATATAGCCCAAAATGAAACAATAAAGTGCGGGAATCGTAACCGTTAGATCATGACTCCCCGTTTTTCACATAATGAATAATTATAATTAATAATAACATTTTATAAATGAGAAGAACCTCCAAACCTACACAAATCAGGGACCGTCGGATCAGCCGTGCGTGCATCCACAGCCGTCGATCAAATCAATCAAGAGCCGGCGGCCGTACTCTGGCGATCGTTGACGAAAGCGTGGGGAGCAAACCTCGCCGAGAAACTGTACAGAAGAGTCCCCTCGTCTTCCCGCTGCTCGCCGCCGGCGAAGTTCAGAGCATAGCTCTCCGGAGAGTACTGAAACTGCGCCGCCCGGCCGGAGTTGCGCAGGCGGCCAATTCGCCGGATAAAATTCTTCCATTTGGGTCCCGCCGCGAGCTCCAAATGCTCCTTCAAACTCTTCAATTTACTGCCCAGCCACGAACTCCGGTGCGGCGGCGCTCCGTCGTGCAGGAGGCGGTTGTGGCTGGAGCCGCCGCCGCCGTCGGCGTCGTCGTCGACGCACCAGAAGCAGAGGCGGCCGAGACAGGAGGAGGAGGGATTTTCGAAGTCGGAGAATCCCTCGTTGTCGCGTTCGGAGATGGGAGAGTATTGGGGAGGTCTGCCGGCGGCCGCCATTGACGACGGAATTGAAGAAATCCGATCCCTTGTTAGGAGGAAGAAACAATGGCGGAAAATAGAGTCGATCTGTGACGTAGTGTATGTATATGTGTACGTATTTTATATGTATATGTATAGATTGGATGCAGGCGTGTATTTGTATGTCCAAGTTTGACTGTTAAACGGATAACTTGTTTGACTATTTTTCAATGTTCTACGTCGTGTGTCCACGAAATTTCGTTTTTTCCACTTTATACATTTTAATTTTATTAGCATTATTGTATTGTAAATATATAACCAGATGAAAAGTTTTATTAACGAAATCGAGTAACGAAATCAAATATTGAATTAGTTTTAGTTAGGCTCAATCCATAACCAACTCGAACCATAAATCGACACACAAAAACACCTAACTAGCAACTATATACTTAAACGGGCCTGAAACTATCACGACTCACACAAACATGCCCCCTTAAGAACATACAAAGTGAAACATAACAAATACAAACGCTTACAAGTTGAACGAGTCCATTGCGACTACGAATAACAAAACAGCAGGTAGAAACGCACCACAGGTATTCTATAAATTACAGGAGGAAAGGCGCCGCCGTAAACTGTCGGAAAAAATTGCCGAAGAGGATGAACAGAGAGAGGCTAGAAAGGGTGAGTTAAATAGAGAGTGTCTGAGTGAGTTGTGAGACGATCCTCTCTCTCCTCTCTTTAGGTCTAAAAGAGAATGGATGACCAAGATCAAAGATTTAAAATCAATGGTCCAAATCACGTCTAAGCAAAGGGACGCAGATCCTAAGCAGGTCAGGTAAGTGGGTATAGATCGTGACTAAGAGAGCTTAAACGGTTCAAGGAGGGCGGGTCACGGGCGCGGGTTGGCAGGTGTGGGTCGCTGCCAAGGGCAAAGTTTAAGTGGGCTGCATAATTGAGTGTGTGTGTCTTATTTTTTTTGATGGATCTAATTGGACTAAAATATCTAACAATTATTTAATAAGTGAAAACAACAACGGTGTTTGTTCAATGTATATTTTTACAAGAAGTTTAAATAATTTGTAATTAAATATTAATTTTTTTAAAAAAAATATATAAATATATTATATATTGAGAATCGTATAAGTAAAGTCAGTATTTTTGTTTGAAATATATGGAGTAAAAGTTTATACTATACTCTCTGTCCTATTTGCGAGCAGAAACAATTACTCAAATTTAGACGGCTTTATCTTCTGATTCGATGTTTTTCCCTCCCCTTTCGAAAACTTTCATCACGCAACATCATGAGAATTTTGTGTTAGTAGAGTCATTGACTCGATGGGAACCATTGTTTGTACTTTATTGGTTAAAGAAAGTATATAAGAGGTTTTTAACAATTTTTTTCTTTAATTTTATGTAAAAATAATTATACATGTAATGATATGTTTGTAATTTAAATAAAAGTGAATTGTATTTTGAAATTAGTGTACAATTACTTTTACTAAAAAAAATTAAAAAATAACTTTCTAGTGAAATAGACAAAAATAATAAAACATGTCATTTGAATTGGAACGAAAAGAGTATTTAGTTATGATAAAGTATATCTCTAATATAAAATATGTGTATATAAACTATTTTTAGTAATAGTAATAATGAACATCACTAAAGAAATTTGTTGAACAAACACACTATTTTATTGAAACAAGAGGTGTTTAGTAAATATTATTTTAAAAAGATTTAAAAATAAAAATATTTTTTTTGCAAAGTATAATATAAATGCGTAATGTAATATTTTTTCTTAAGAAAAATAAAATAGTAAACTAGTATATTTTATATTAAAACAATAGAGACTACACAATGAAAAATAAAAATCAACTTTAAAAAGAATAAAAACTCATCTTCAACAACTATGAAAACTGTAACAATTTCATAAATTTAACATATATCAAATAAAATCACTATAAAATGGAAATCACTAAGGTTGGAAGCATCTTTAGAGAGTTTTCTAAGGTTATATGGGAGGTAATGTGTTTCGCAATAATATGGTGTACGAACTAGTCTTTCAAGACAAATTTCTTTAAAAAAAATTGGCATGGTAGACAGGGTAAAATATATATTTTCATATTATACTTCAAATTAATTATATATATATATATATGTGTGTGTGTAATGCTTAAAAGAAAAAAATAAACATTTAATTTGATTTTTGAAAAAAAATAAAAATTACTATGGATAAACAAATTTTAAAAAATATTTATGCAAAGTAATTCATCCATACCAACTGTAAAATGGCAGAATCCCAACTAACTCACTCACTCACTCACTCATAACCCAAATGTTAGGTTTTTGGGGTTTGCAGTAGTAAGTAATGTATCAAATGTATGTGTAATGGCGATTTGGTTTCTAGTTTTTGACTTGTGGGTTTGTCGATGGAACCTGCGCCGGCTGCTGCTGCTGCTGTCCTTGTCCTTTTGGAGGCAGCTTAGCTGCCATGGCCCTCAGTTCGTTTGCGATCTCTGTGAAGTTAGGCCTTTCTAAGGATTCCGACGCCCAACACCTCTCCATCAGAGATTTCCAGTCGGGGTCGCAATTCTCCGGCACAGCTGGCCGCAGAGTGTTGCTCACAATACCACCTATCGTGCAGCAGCAGATGATTATAGTATAGTAGAGTAATTCGCATATGATTGGGTGTTTGAAAGCATACCGATAATGGCCCCATAGTGGAGATCCGCATAAGGTTCTTCTCCCGTGAGAAGTTCCCACATTACGATTCCGAAAGAAAATACATCAACCTGAGGTAATAAATTTGGTCAAAAGAAAAAAATCCAGGTTATTCCTACTACATAGATTCATCACTATTTGCTTTGTGTTTTTGCCCCATAATGTGCCCGGAGAAATGAGTTAAAAGTGTCGCAAATCTTGATAGGAAGATAAGTACGGAAAAGAAAACACAATGGGCAAACCTTCTCTGAAACAAGACTACTGCTGCCGTTGAGAAGCTCCGGTGCCATCCATGGAAGGGTTCCTCTAACGCCGCCGGAAATTAGTGTCTGGCATTTCACCTTGGACAAGCCTAAGTCACCAACCTACAGTTTTGCAAAGATTTTAAATAAGACAAGCTCCGAGCTAAACTGAAGAGCACAAAAGCTAGTTGGCTGACAAAAGTGCAACTGCAAGGACAGATTTGAATGCTCATATTATTTTGGTTAAATGTAATGTTCTACAACTCTCCAGAAATTTTGAATTATGGCGTAAGTTATACATGAATTTAACAAAGCAATGATTTAAGAGAACAGAAAAACAGAGAAGCATTACGCTGTCCATGTTCAAGCAGGAATATATAGATTTGAAGTTTCCTACTTCATATCATCACATCAGAACAGACTCGATGTGATGTTTACAAGATTGTAAGGCTTGATAGAGTAATCGCCCACCCATCAAGTATTGTAACCTCCTTCGGACAGAAAAAGTCAGCTAGCAGAACTTATAATCTTTATTAATTCATTGGTTGTATCTTGATTCAACGTAGTTCACATAAATTGTTCATGTGGGTAGGTCCTTCAAAGTCAAATGCAGGTAGAAGACACTCTATGAATACATAAATGTTAATAGCACAAACATCCAAAGGTTCGAACATATCCCTTAACTGCAGGATCAAAGGCAAGCAATCACCGCCATCTATTATACTTCAAACTTAATTAATTTCTACAAATTCTATCTTATCCCCCTACTCACGAATTCTAGGATGCTGATGAGAAGGGATCAAAGTTCAAAACCCTCATATCAAAATCTTTTTGCAAGCCACACTACATTTAACAAAAAGTAACAGTCAGAAAGGGAGATGAAAATCTTGCAATCACAGTTTTTAAGAGAATACTATCAATAACCTAAGAAAATTGCTCAAAATTTTGTGGGCTGTCCAGAGTATAGAACATTTGAGAAAAATTCTACAGCCAACAACTTTGCAAGAGCTGTGCCGCACAAATTACCTACTAGTTTCTTAGTCAAGTATCAACACCGACATGCTATATTTTTAATCCCACTCTATCTATTCTTCAATCTGATGTGTTCAGCTTATCAGTGATACCTTGGCCAGTAAAATAACACATGGAAACATGGATGCGTGCAAGTAAAAGGAGAAAATAAGAACATATACAATGCTTTATTATTATTAAATTGAAAAAAGAAAAGGGAAAAATCAAATATTCAATAACTATCCCAGATTTTAAATTCAAAACCAACATTTAAATGCCATCTATATCTACAACATGCAAACTCATATCACCTCACTTTACAGAACATCATCAAAGTAAGTTCTAGTGAAGCTTATCATTCCTATACCTACAGGCAGCCCAACTAACAAACCCATGGTGGTATAATATAAAAGGGGAATAATATCATGTAAAATAATATCAAATCAAAGATGGGAGATTAAATTGACAAAAAGACTTAAAATATTACATATAAAACCTATTTTCAATTCTAAACATCAAACTCATATTATATCACATCAAAAACCAATTTAAATTCAATTTTTTCCTAATTCTAAACACTGAACCATCCCCAAGCATTGCAGATCCAATTGGCCAATCTTTGATTCTCAATACTTACAGTAACCATATATGTGCACTAGCAGATACTACATAAGGAATGCTCAATATCCAACCTAATCATATCAGCAGAAACATGAACAATAATACTGTACCAAAGTTCCAAATAACGCTAAAAACAACACTCACACACAAAGACAACTTAGTAGTTACATGAGAAAACTAACCTTGCATATTGGCCTATGTTGATCGCGAAGATTGACCAATAAATTGTCACTTTTCAAGTCGAAATGTACAATATTTTTTCCATGCAAGTATTCCATTCCAAATGCAACATCCATGCCAATCAACAGGCGCTTGCGCTTATCAAGATTCCTGGAATGGAAATATGGTGTAAAGGACAACCACATCTCAAGTATTATGTCATTATCTGACTATCATAGACAGATGACAACACAAAATAAGAAGAGATGAAAAAAGTACGTCTTAAGAAGTTAACATCTAGTGTGAAAGACTTTCCTATTATTTAAAAGCAATCAAGCGATAGTCTAAATACCCATAACATCCACCATAAACAGTTGATGAAAGGGACCATCAAAACAAGCCTTAATACATAAAAGGTTATATCAAACTAAAGTTGAGCCATTACCTTTCGTTCTTCTGCAAAGCATTCCTCAAAGAACCATTCACCATGAATTCAGTAACAGTAGCCACAGACCCATCAGGACCATCAAGCACAACACCATAGAAAGCAACCACATTGGGATGGTGCAAGTCGGCGAGCTTAATTGCCTCATTCCAAAAATCGTCCCTCTGATTAAATATAGCATAGGCTACAGTAAGCAAAAAAACATGTAACAATTAATTAATGTTAGCAACAAAGACACTAACCATTCGTTCTTGTTCTGAAGGCTTCCCAGCAAAGCATCTATCATTGATGCGTTTAATTGCAACATCAGTACCTCGCCACTTTCCATGATAAACAGTACCAAAAGTGCCCGAACCCAATTCTCGTAGCTCTTCCAAGTCACTGTTTTTAATAATCTGCGGCACAGGTAAAAGAATGAAAGGGAAGGTATGATAAAGAAAGATGAAAAAAATATCATGATTACAAATCTTCGAAGCTATATGAAACTGGGGATATTCATATTTTAAAAAAAAAAAAAAAGAAAAAAAACCTGTAGTCGACCAATGCCAGAAGCAGGGAATCCAAAATTTATCTTCTGCGGCAACTTTGTCTTTATCTCCTGAACAAAACAATTCAGCTCTGTGAGTGATGAAATGCAGAATAAATATTAACTATACTTCACAAATTCATGTAATTATGCGAGTTAGTAGAGTACTCAGGTACCACGAATGTGTCGCCATGCTGAGTATCTGGCTTGGTAGGCTGCTGGTCGCCACTTTTCTGTTGAACATTCGAAGAAGTCCTCAAAACAGATGCTGATAGGTCTGAACTAGATGGAACAGATGAATTAAGCACGGAAGTAGCTACACCCTCAGCAACAGCTTGAAGTTCTTGCTTTATTAGATCCTCAGCTGAACCTTCACAAGCCATGTGCAAATCCAGTAAGAAAAAAATTAACCTAAAGTGCATATGAGCCAAAAAGAAACAAAAACAATCATTGCCATACTTTCATTTGGTATAGTATAGTTACGACTGAAATCCCAATTGAGATCGCCAGAGGGCTGGTATGCCCCATTTCCCCCAAGAGTCTCGAATGGTGATTCCTTGAAATTACCTGATGAAGCTTCACCAACATTGACAGAACAACTATCACCAGCAGGATTTTTCATCCCATCATTGTCTCTTCTTGTTTGAAGTTTGGTAGGCAGGGGAGGGCAGAAATGGGGATCGGGCATCATGTTCCAAGAATCCTGGTTGGTAAGGACCGATGCTAAGTTATCTGCGATATCTCCAACCCTGTCAGACAGTAAATTAGATGATCTATCATGAGTGAGACCTTCTGTTTCACCAGTTATCTTGGGTGGAGACCATCCAATGTTCTCTCGATGTCCGTTGGCAGTTGGGATCTTTTCCGAGTTTAGGGCAAGGGCAGGCCCACCGCCAGAATAGATGGAGTTTCCCGAAGCATCACCTGGGTGCAAATTACTATCCCCAAACAATGAATACTGGCTCTGAACACCTCCTAGAGGCAGCTCTGTCACCTCCTTGGATTCAGGTTGAAAAGGTTTCATGTCGGGCGGCAGATGTTGCCTATTCTCTGGGATATTTTCCCTCCAAGGAGCGGAAACCACTCCAGGTTGGTTGAACTCATTGCCAGACATAAATTCAGACGGGTTGACATGAAGATTTTCTAACCTCGTATTGATTTGCCTCAGATGGTTAACAGCCATTGAAGTGGGATCATCTACAGGAACTCCACCAACAACTTTAGCAGAGTAGTCATTTGGAGATTCACTAACAACATAATCCTTTATATGCAAAGGCATGCCAGCACTCGAAACATCACTAGTTAAAGGTTTGCTGATTGCAGTGTCGTGTATTACTTGGAGTTGAGGCTGAAAATAATTTTGTGCAGCATTAGCATGATACGCCTGAGGAGCATTAGCAACAAACAAACCATATGGATACTGAGTCCCACTCGTGATCACGACTCCCTGCGGAATAGTTTTATCATTTCCAAACTGCCTTTCTGTGTGCTGTTGAAGCCCTATCACCTCTGTCTGATCTTTAACGGACTCATGATCCTCGTTACCTGCCATCCTAAGTCGAGAACCACCAATATTGCCTTCTGTCATAGTTCCAGATGCAACAGGTCTCATCACTGGTCGTCCACAATCATCCAAGAGGAGACTATGATAGTTCGGTTTCACATCAGACATGGCGCTACTAGGAGTTTCCTTAAGCTCCTGGGCTATTGTATCTGAATGAGCATGTGGCAATGCTTTTTCACACAAACAGCAGCCCTCGACTCTGGAGATATTTTCAGGAAGTTTACTTTGTTGAGGAGGTAATCCTCCCTCGGATAACGGTATCAGCTCAGAATGTGCAATATGTGGCCAATTATGTACCCCTCCCTGCACAGGTGTGGGGACTTGAGATTGCTGTGCAATGTAACCAGGAAATGGGGCATTCCTCTGAGGGATCATGCTTTCGGCAGGATAATGCTCCACTTGAACATGATGCTGCTGAGAAATCCCGGGAATGACACTCGGCTTCATGCTCAAATAAGAGGGATTCATCGTCATATGTACAGAAGGTGTAAACTGTTGTGGAGAAGCTCCCACATTCATAGGCTGTTGGTTTAAAACAGGCCTCACTGGACCTAACATATGTGGAGGATATCCCATCTGGGACGGAAGCTGAACATAATTTGGACGATTCGAAGCTTCTTGATGAGGATCCACATAGCTCTGCACATAAGGTGAAGATGCTGGAAAACTCATGATTGGTGATGCCTGTGGGAGAGCTGCAGGCACAGATCTCTCCATCTCTTGCTCGGATTTGGCACCTAATGTTGTTTGAGGCCCGGAATTAACTAGTGGAACGAGGGGGACTCCGGATGTAGCAGTGGGAGATATTCCACCTGGAGGAGGTAGCAAATTAGCAATCTCCCGTGGGCTGCGAACTACGCTGTCGGCTCCCTCTGTGCCACTCAAATCTGAACCTTGACCAGAAACAGTACTCTCAAGGCTCTCTTTTCGTGCAATACAATCACCACCATTGCCGCCGCCACCGGTAAAGCCATCTGCAATCCCATTCACAGCTTCCACATACTTCTGGCTACTGTCCTGTAAGTATCCAAGGTGTACCAATCCCGAACTGTCAAGTTCTGCAGGTGAAAACAAAAATATCCTCAATTTAGCTGACCCATCCGAAGACCTCTCCATCAGCTTTTCATACTCATCCATCATGTTCTCAAGATCATCCGGGCATGAGACCGACACAAGCGCATCAAGATCCTCATCAGGTAACTGGTACTTTATCACCACACTATCCGCATATACATCCGTCAGTTTCTGAACAAAATCGCTGAAACTAATATCCCTTCTAACACTAATTATTCTAGTCTGCCCTCCTACATACCTCAACACCCCGTCGCTGGGCCGTGGCAATATGTTCCCTCTAAAACTACATAGAAACTTAATCTTCCGTCCTGAGATGGAACCATGGCCACTGTCATCACTAGTATGATCTGAAACACTGCTCCTCGACTTTGCCCCCAAATTAGAACTATTAGCAGACACAGGCGCCGAATTCACCACCGAAACACCAACAACCCCTGGTTGAGGCTGAGGCTGAGGCTGAGGCTGAGGCTGAGGCTGAGGCGGAGGCACCACAACATGCTTAACCCACCCGCCGGAAATCCCAGGAACGGCAGCGTTATACCCTATAGGAACAAATCCTGTATCTGCAGCTGTACTTTGGTAATAAACTGTGGGCGGCATCGTGCTGGGGCTGCCGCCGACCTCTGACGATGGGTTAGCGTAGAACCCCTCCATCGGCGGCCTCCCTGACGAGGTCACCGGAGAAATTCTCTGGTCCTCCGGCCCATTCCTTGCGATATTCAGCGGACGCAAATCACTGGGGATTGAACTCTGATCGAAAGCCATATCAATTTCTTCCTACCACTAATACTGCCAAGATTAAGTTCCCAATAAAAATAAAAAATAAAGATAATTAGGTTTATTTCAACGGCGGCGTACTACAGCTGCCTTCGTTGGTCTACATTCAACTGGGCGAAAAATTTGGAAACGCAAAAGTAAGATAAGCCAAAGCGACGAACAGCAGAAAAAAACTATAACACTAGTGAAATAATGATCAGATTCAGTCAAAGAAAGACGAATTACCTGATTCAGATCGAAGTCGGAAATGACAATGGGCAGTGAGTGTTCGAGGCGGTGGGGTTATCTAAAACCTAAGAAACAAAATTCTTCGAACCAAAATCCCCAAAATCTATACATATATATCTCTCCAACCACACCCACCGAACATGGACGGATTTATGTATGCATAAATTGGTTGGATCCGATAAAAGAATAATAAAATTGGAAATAGAAATGGAAATGCGTGTGTTGAAGAAGGGCGGGAGTTGCTTTCCTGTAGGGATTTGGAGGGCCCAATAGTGAGTGCGTTGTTGGTGTTGGGGGTGAAATTGAAAAAGTGTGTAGGCAGCGGTGAAGGAGGTCACTTTCTATCTGGATTGCTCATGAGGGAAGGAGGGCCAATTCGGTTTAAGAATTCCCAGAAAGATTCTGAGTATTGAATTGGAGCTTGGCGTGTATGTGTGAGAGAGAGAGAGAGAGAGAGAGGGCAGTGTGTGTGAGCGAAACAGGGCACGTGGAAGGGAGGGTGAGTTGATAGATAGAATAGATAGATTGCGGAGTTTGTTGTTTAGCCGACTACTCTTTCGTACCTTATTGTTTATTGATTGTGCTTTTGGCCTTTGTAACCCTTTTTCTTTTTTCCTTTTTATTTTTTTTAGATTAAAAGCATTTATTATTATTATTATTATTATTTATAATATTTATAAATTTTTGGTCGAACTTAATATTATATAAACTAGGTTCTAAGTCACACTAAGCCAACTACAGACAAAACTTAGTAGCTTCGGGTTTGAATCCATGTATTTTTTATTATTTTTTATTAAAAATATTATTTTTTTATTTTAAATATATTGTAATATTTTACTTTTTGATATATTTCAAATATTTTGTAATATTTTAAAAATAAAAAATAATAAATCATATTTTACATTATATTGATCTATTTTTTATTAATTTGTAAAAATATGTATAAATATCCAAAAATCAACGTCCAAAATAACCATAATATTTGGTAATACGCAAACTTAAACATTAAGAATTCTTTAAAAAATAAATAAAAATGATTTTTAGAGGTAGTTTTGATCAGTTATATGTCTCTATTAAGTGTGGGGTTATAATTTCTTAGTCAAATTTAAAAACTGTGAATCTTTGTTTAGGTTGCAAATATAATTATTAAATGTGGACCATCCTTTTATTGATCTATTGCACAAATTTCACAACTAACTTATAAATTCTAAAAAGAGATTTATTGAACCTACTGGAAAATGGTTTATAGTAATTATTAGTGAAGTCTCTGTCATATTATGGCTACGTGCACAAGTATTTTATTCTACTTTTAAATTACTGGTACATGTTTTGTGACACAAATAGTAATTATAATAATAATTACTCTTTTTCTCATTTTACGGATCTCGCCACTATGTTATTATTTTTTTTT
Source organism: Andrographis paniculata (assembly GCF_009805555.1). NCBI lineage: Eukaryota > Viridiplantae > Streptophyta > Magnoliopsida > Lamiales > Acanthaceae > Andrographis > Andrographis paniculata. The sequence goes on from NW_026137605.1 coordinate 2,297,353, forward strand.
AAATAAAAAAAACAATTACAATTTTAATAATATATTAAATTTCCAAATTTATAATTTTTTAATTTTAAGTTTAATATATAATTATTTTTACTTTATTGTAATTACTTTTATTAATATATTTTTTCTTATTTACTAACTATAGTTCTCTTAAATTCTCATATCTACAATAACTACGACACTATATTTGGTACGGAGAAGTATTTAATATAGGATATATATATATGATATTTTAAAAATATTATGATAAATATAAAATAATAAAAATAATTTTAGATGAATATAAACAAAACTTTAATTTGATGGCAAAAATAGATACATTAAAAAATTTGATCCAAATTCAACATAAAAAATTGTGTTTGAATCTAAAAGATAGGGTTTAAATTTCTTTGGACAGTGTCAACATAATAAATTTAATATATTTTAAAATAAATAAGTTTATAAATATATAACAAATATTTATATGTCATTAATAAAGATATAGTAAATGGTTGAATTCTTACTTTATCAACATTAGGTCAGATTGGCCGAACAAAGTTTGAACCGGGTTGCGCCTAAATCTAGGCTCATAGGCCCAACATAAAATCAGAATGGGCCTACCTCGATACGAATAAAATGGATCAGACCAGTCCAAAATTGTCACATCTGGTTTGATCCAACAAAACCCTGAAAGCTAAATGTTTATGGAATATTTGAAAATTAGTTGTTAAATACTTCGATTCTATATTTATTATATTAATTATTTATATGCAAAATGATAATTAAAAATATTTTATATTTTGTTTTTAAACATTTAGTTGCATTCTTTTAATGTGTATTGTTAGTTTTGGCATATGAAATATTAAGGCCCGATGCAATATATAACAAGTACAGTCCAATGAGTCTGACCCTAATCATTAACCCAATCCGACTCGGCCCACCAACTCACGAGATCAAATCATGTCCGTTTGATTGAGGGTTCTAAATGTGGCCATTGATTATGTTCTTTAATTTCTTCGTCATTGCTGCTCGATTCATTTTTATCTTCAGATCTTTGCGTAGTGCCTTATTCTTCACTTTTGTTCTATGAGAGAGTTGTGTGTATTTTCAATTGTATATCTTTCCAACTGATTAGTGCACTATTCAACTGGTTTGTGTTGATGTATAACGTGATATTCCTCTATCAATTGCTTAAGTGGTTAGAGTTTTTATTCATTTGGGTGGAAGACAAACACTAGGTTGTTGTTTGTGAAGATTCGATTAAGTTGCGACATCTACTATCAGCTACATTGGGAACCAACATCAAACCCCACCATCTTTGGAACTGATTCTTTAGAGGATGCCAATGAAGTTGTCTCAGGTTCCCCTAGTATAGAAACATCCCCTACTCTACAATTAGAAAAGGAAGCCGCGTTGGATAAAAGATTATGTGTGCTCATACAATGCAATATAAATTGATGGCGTTGAACCCTCTACTTATTCAGAAGCAGTTAAGATACCTCAGTGGATAGAGACAATGAATGAAAAAATAAAAGCTTTGTAAGCAATTCATGGGACGAAAGCAATAGGAAACAAATGGTATTTAAAACAAAAATAAATAAATATGGTTCTATTAATAAATTCAAGGCAAGGTTGGTGGCAAAAAAGTGCCTACAAGTACACGGAATTTACTATGATAAGTGTTTTGCACTTGTCCCCAAGAGTGTGACAGTAAAACTTGCTCTAACTTTAGCAATTACCAAAGGTTGGAGCATCCATCAAGTGGATGTAAATAATGTTTTTCTCCATGATACATTAGAAGAGGAACTATACCTCAATCCTCCACTTGGTTATTCTGTCAAATCAGGACAAGTGTGCAAAAGGATGGCAACAGGTTGAGTTTGGGTTGGGTCTGACCAAACCCAAGATCCAACCCGAAAATATATATTGACCCAAGACCCGAATCAGACTCGATTGAACCCGGACTCAACTTGAGACATACCTGATGGACCCAACAAATTAAGAATTTTTAATATAAACAGAACCCGAATTCAAACCCGGACCCGAACCCACCTAAATAATTATCTGTTTTTTAAAAAATAATTATAAAAAAATAATAACAAATAATCATCAACAACAATAGCAACAATAATAATAATTCAATAAAAAAAATCTAACTTCTTGCATATTACTCCCTCCGTCCCACATACCATGTCCACGTTGTCGTTTCTGTCCGTCCCACATACCATGTCACTTTTTTTTTTGAAAAATGATTATACACTTTAATCTCATTTTAAACTTTTTAATTTTATTTTTTTAAAATTTTAATTAAACTAATTAGTTATCTTAATCTTAATTTATAACTATTTATATTATAGGATAATTATTTTCACTAATACATTCTTAATTATCTACTAATTACACCCCTCCTAAAATACCGTGTCTACAGTGTAGCAGACACGGTATGTGGGACGGAGGTAGTATGATTTATGAAATAATCAAACATGCAATCTTTTGTGCATTCATCGTTAAAAGTCAAAACACATTAACGTAAGTCATCAATCACAATGTAAAATAATAATAATCTTCATTGTTCATCGTCATCTCATTCTTCATCATCAAGTGCTTTTGAGCATCCGTAAGTCAAATTTCCATCTAAAATAATAAATCAACAAATAATATAAGTCATACAATATAATAAGATATAAATATATTAATTAAAAATACATTAAAATTAACTTACTATTTGCTTCATTTCATAACCAATGTCGAGTACATACGAATGCTTCCAAAGTATAATGATTAAGCATACTACAATGAAGGCTAATAATTTTTCCACTATTATTGACTGTAGATTCAGAAGCAACTGTAGAAATCATAATAGCCAAATATTCTGTCATCTTCTGTAAATAAAGGTACTTGACTCTATTCGTCTTTCACCAACCCAATATATCAAATTTTTGTGTCATGTAAAACACTTTCTTCCAAATAAATATCCAACTCTTACATCATAGAAATCCTAGAAAAATCATTCATACTTGCCACAAATTGATCATATTTCTTCAATGGATTTAGATCAAATGCATCAGTAGAAACAACATTGCGAGTCATTGCACCTTCCAAATCCAACATATCAACATCAACCACCGAGCTCGTATATGTAGAAGGCGTATCTTTAGATTGGTAATAAATCAGCAAATCATAACAATTTTGACAAACTTGATTAACTTTGATCTCTGCTCTATCACCATATATCCGATTAAAGTAAAATTCAATCAACTTCAACTTGTACATAGGATCCAATACAACAACAACCCTAACATGATATGGCAATCACTACAATATTTTTCATATTTTGCAAGCACTTACTTCGTCATTTCTTGAACCAACACATTTGAACTCTTCACCCATTTATCTAATTTTGATTTTATCTCACATATATGAGTAAAATAAAAATTTTATGTAGGATAAAGAGCTCCAGCAAACATCTCTGTCACCTATAGAAAATCTTCAATTTTTCATATATTTTAATTACAATTTTTCGATCCTCATTACTTGGCTCACTATTGTAATTTTTCTCTCGGCATTTAACTCATGGGAACATATCTTTATAGATTAAAAACGTCTTTAACTTCAAATAAGTAGAATTCCAACCAGTTTTGCAATCCAAAACTAACCTTCTGGAACAATTGATATGCAATTGACGAGAAACTTCTTCAAATTTCTCAATTCTAGAAGGTGAAGTAGTCTAATAAATCACACTATCACGGACTTTTTCAATTGCACCACTAATTATTTCCAACTCATCTCTAACAATCAAATTTAAAAAATGTGCAAAGCAACGTATATAAAGTACATTTTCATTCATCAACATATCTTTTGATGACAGTTTCCCCAAAAATTGTTGAATCATCGAATCATTGAGAGTACAATTATCAATACTAATAGTTGATAATATTTTTATCAATATTCCAGTCCATCAAAGACAAAATGAGGATATTTGATCAGACTCAGTAGTATGAAGAGCCGGTACATAAACAAACCTATGAAATAAAAAATTTGTTAGCAAGTTTCAAAGTCCAAGAGTCATCAATGTAATATCCAGTAATTGAAATAAATCATTTTTTATTATTGCTTGATGTTCACATGTCCGTTGTGGACTCATAACACTTGATCTTTTCAACCTCATAAATATTAAAAATGTCATCTTTAAAAGTATTTTTTGTAATCATGTTAAAACATGGCTGAAAAATACGAACAAATCTTCGAAAACCAAATGATCGACCATTGTCAATGGATAGTTATGTAAAATCACCATTGTTACAAGATCGTGCCTTGAATCTTCTTGATTAAACAAACGGGTTTCAAGTGTTTGACCTCCACCAAGTGTTTTTCTTCTCATTATCATAACACTTTGTCAAATGTTCATTTTCCTTTGTCTCTTTTTACAAATTTTTTTCAAAATGCTTCTTCAAATTTGTTGTTTCATAACCACTCGGTGCTTTGAGACGAGCTTTGCAATAGTTGCATTCTGCATATATTACATCATCAATCTTTTTTCCTTTCAAAATGATCTCATCATTCCGATGTCTTTTTTCTTTTACAATCGGTGGAGTCATTAGTTTTTAAACTATCATTGTTAGTATTTTCCTTCCAGAGTTTCTTGTGTATTCATATTTTTCTGAATGCTCCTAACCAACGAAATAGAATTGTCAGTCATTCGGAAGCCATCTACAAAATAATAAAATAATGCATTTGAAAACTATGAATTATCAATTAAGTTTTTAAAAAAAAATGAAAAATTGCATAGGCAGCAGACAATTGTCAGCTCAGGATTTGAATTAAAATTACATGCAGGATTTGAATTAAAATTACATGCAACCATCACTGCATTTGAATTAATTTCTAAATTTATACCAAATGGATTAATAAAATTATGAACTATTAAATGATCAATTAAATTTTCAAAAAAAAAAAAAAAGTACTATTGCACGCAGGCAGTAGGCAACAAACAACACAATGGCAGGGCAAAAGAAGAAAACATTTCACAATAATAATAATAATAATAATAATAATAATAATAATAATAATAATAATAATAAATTTGAGTCAACTACAATTATGGATAAATAAATTCTAATAACAGCAAAACCTATTGTTTTCTAAGACTCAATCCGACACTTTGGCAACAAGTCTGTCATTTCACCTAAAAACAACAAGAAATGAAAAAATAAAAAAAAAACCAAAGAATTTCACATATCCAACCAACAAATAATAATAATAATAATAATAATAATAATAATACAAATATATAATAAATAAAACACCACCATCTCGATTCAGTTTTGAATCAATCAACAAATCAAAAAATTCAATCTTCACCATTGGATTTAAAACTCAATCTAAACAAAAAAAATACATTATAATTGTTTCTTCATTCATTTATTTTTAACTTTGTCATACCCAAAACTCCAACAAATAATAGAAAAAATAAATAAGTAAAATTATACAATAAGTTACATTCTAGGAAGAACAACAGTTTGACGATGGTAGCTTTAGTTGGAGAATGGATTAGGCGAGGAAGATGGAATAAATCGACAAGAAAAAAAAACGGTGTTGTGGTGTGTCGCCTGCGTGCGAATAAATTGGTGGATGCTGTTATATTTTCTTAATTTTGAAAGTAAGGAGAAATACTTGGACTCTGCATGCGAATAAATTGGTGGCTGTTGTCATAATATAATTAGAAAAATAATTTTTTTTTAATTAAAAGTCAGGTCAGGTCTGGGTCCAGGTCGAGTATATGCTAGACCCTGAACCCAACCCGACCCCTAAATTTTCTATTAGACCCAGACCCGACCCTAGACCCGAATACTTGGACCCGACCTAGATAAATGGGTCGGGTCTCGAATCTACCCGGATTCATTGCCATCCCTAAGTGTGAAAGTTGAGAAAATCTCTTTATAAACTCAAGCAAGTTTCACGTGTATGGTTCAAGACACTTGTTGAGAATGTGCTTCATTTTGGATATGAGCAATCTCCGTATGATCATTGTTTGTTTATCAAGCATGTTGGATCCAATTTGTTGGTCCTAATTATATATCTCAATTTATTCAAAAAGCTAAATCTTTTCTTTACAAAATTTTTATTATTCTTGGGATAGAAATTAAAAAATTAAGAGATTGACTCGCTCTACCTTAGAAGCAATATATATTTGGCATCCTTAATGATATGAAGATGTTAGATACTAATATTGTGTTCACTCCACTGCTAACAGACCTATGACTGTCTATAATGGATGGAGAGCCTTTTGATAATCGAAGACTCATTGACAGACTTTTGTACTTGAACTTCTCTAGACCAGATGTTGCCTTTGCAACTCAATAGATGAGGCTGAATGTGAACAAGTCCTCAACATCACATTGGAAGTATAGTTGTCAAACAAACAAATAGTTAGCAAACTAGATCGGTTCAGTTCGTTTGAATCCGTTAAGAGCTTGTTCGTTGAGCTAAATGAGCCAAACACGAATATAAATGTTGGCTCATTATGTTCACGAACGAATTCGAGTTTATTCACGAACGTTTAACAATATTTATTAAGAAAGTAAATTAATATTTTTATATTTAATAAGTATATTTATCTTTATAAATATTATATTTAATTCTATTCAATTTAAATTTATTAATATAAAAATTATAGGGAAAAAATCAATTTTGGTCCCAATATAATTAAAATTAATCAATTTTGGTCCAAATATAAAAAATTTATCAATTTTGGTCCCAATATAACCAAAATTTATCAATTTTGGTCCCAATATAAACAATTTCAATCAATTTTGGTCTCATTATAAACAATTTTTATCAATTTTGGTCCCACCGTTAAAAAATTAACGAAAATTGCTGACGTGGACATGACGGAGGTGACGTGGCAGTTGACCTGGAAAGTACACGACCATATACAATTATACACGGCCATGTTGTTACATGGCCATGTATATTTCAGTATATAATTGTACATGGCCTTGTAACAACATGGCCATGTTGTTACACGGCCATGTACAATTATATACGGCCATGTTGTTACATGACCATGTATATTTCAATGTATAATTATACATGACCATGTTGTTACACGGCCATGTATAATTCTACACGGCCGCGTATCTTTCTGTTTCGGTCTAAAATTTTAATTTTTTGTTATATTTTTAATTTTTTTTTTAATTTAGAATAGTTGATATAGTTAAAATAGAAAATAATAATAATAATAATCATAATATAATTAAAATATATCAATTTTAGTTCAAATATAAGTATTTATTGTGTATGTTCTTTTGGAAGATTTTGTCTAAAATTATACTCCTATTTAGCAAAAATTTCAATACATTAATTAGATGTTTGTAAGAGAAATATTTTTGCTAAACAGTAGAATTTTAGACAAAATCTTCCAAAAGAACATACTCGATAAATACTTATATTTGAACTAAAATTGATATATTTCAATTATATTATGATTATTATTATTATTTTCCATTTTAACTATATCAACTATTCTAAATTCAAAAAAAAATAAAAATATAACAAAAAATTAAAATTTTAGACCGAAATAGAAAGATACACGGCCGTGTAGAATTATACATGGTCGTGTAACAACATGGTCATGTATAATTATACACTAAAATATACATGGTCATGTAACAACATGGCCGTGTATAATTGTACATAGCCGTGTAACAACATGACCATGTATAATTATACACTGAAATATACATGGCCTTGTAACAACATGGGCGTGTATAATTGTACATGACCGTGTAACAACATGGGCATGTATAATTGTACATGACCGTGTAACAACATGACCATGTATAATTATACACTGAAATATACATGGTCATGTAACAACATGGCCGTGTATAATTGAACATGACCGTGTACTTTCTAGGTCAACTGCCACGTCACCTCCGTCATGTCCACGTCAGCAATTTCCGTTAGTTTTTTAACGGTGGGACCAAAATTGATAAAAAATTGTTTATAATGGGACCAAAATTGATGAGTTTTTTATATTGGGACCAAAATTGATTAATTTTGATTATATTTGGACCAAAATTGATTTTTTCCCAAAATTATAATAACTATTAATTTAATTTAATTTTTTTTAAATGTTAAAAATATTAAGAAAATCTCTTAACGAGCCGAGTCGAACCGAATACAACAAAAAAATTGCTAAACTAACCGAGCTCAAACAAAATTTTCAGCTCGTATCTCTTAACAAACAAACTCGAATCATTAACGACTCGAACTCAAACATGACAAGCTCGGCTCAACTTGGCTCATTTATAACTCTAATTGGAAGACAACTATTCATCTGTTTAAATATCTTAGAGGGTCAATGAATTATGAGTTTAAATTTGACTCAAACAACTCATTACAATTAGAGACTTATTGCTATGTTGATTGTGGCAATTGCGTAGACCCTTACAAGTCAATTACAGGGTATTGCATTGTTGCAGAAATTCCAAAAAATCAAGAAGGCAAACAAAACACAATGACACAAAAATTTGGTTACCCAATTCAATCAGAATTATCTATGTCTGGGGCTTTACCAAGCCAGAAATTTTACTATAGAATAGAATATACAAAACACTTGTTAAAGTGAAAATACCTTGATATTTATAGTCTAAATCTATGTCAATAATATTCAAATAATATATCTAGATTTAGAATGTAATATTCAAATTATATCTCTAGATTTTAGGATATGATCAGGCTTTATATCTCAATATGCATACACTTTGGGACCAATCGTATTTTTTAGAAAGTAAAAAAACAATGCACTGTCAACATTTCTTCTACAGAAGCAGAATATAGAAACATGTGCACTAAATTAGCATTTCTTCTATAAAAGCAGCTGTGAATCTCTTACATTCTTAATACTCTGCAAATTACAGTCTCAATTGAAGCAATTCTTTGTATGTTCCTAGGGTGTGTTTGTTTGGGGATTTGGATTTTGAATTGGAATTTGAATAGTAAAAATTTTGAATTTGAATAGTTGTATGATGTAATATAAATAGGTGTTGATGTGATGTTTTGAATATAAAATTAATTTTTAGTATAATATAAAAAATAAAAAATAGTTGTTTGATTTAATATTTTTGGGAGAATAAAATAGGATGAATAGTAAAAATCTAATATATCCCCCAAACAAACACACCCTAATGTATTGATTGGAGAAAAGAATAGCATATTGATTTATCATTGTTATGTGAAAAAGAATTCATTTTTTAAAAACTTATACTACTATAAATTATCTTGTGACTTTTACTCTAAAAAATTGTTTATTTGGTTGGTATAATTTTATTTCGAAAAGAAATAGATAAATTATTTAGATACTATTTATCAATAATAATATTTTAAAAAATATTATATTAAATATATAAAACATTTTACTTTTTCAAATCTTTAAAAATCCTCTGTTACACAAAATATTTGTTCAAATAAAATACAAAATAGAAAATTGTCTATTGATATTTACAAACCATAAGTCCTCTTAGCATCGACTTGTCTCCTATTAATAGTATGTTTCTTTAGTAGAAGTTTTTTTAAATTTTATTATTTGAATTTTATATTTTTAAAAAAAATATATTCATAAAAATATTTCATCAAACACTATTTTCATATAAAATTCAAATCAATTTTTTTTCAACTTCATACAAAAAAACACACTCGTATATATAATTCATTTATTGCCTTCCGTAGGTAAAATAGGAAAAGGGATAACGGTAACGGATCGATCATAACGCCGTCACCGTCTCAGCTAACGGCGGAGACGGCGGCAATCTGGCGGAGAAACTCTTCAACGGCGCCTCGTCGTCGAATTCAAATCCATCCTCGAAATTCAGCGCGTAGCTCAACGGATCGTATCTGAACTCCGCCATAGAGTACCGCCGGCTCTTCACTCCGGCGATTCCGAAGATGGAGCAACACGCCTCTTTGATCTCCGACAGTGACTGATGATCGTGCGGCGGCCGGGATTTGCCACACTCGATCCAAATTAGCGTCGGATTTTCGTCGGAGGGGAGAGGAAAGTGGCGGCGCCGGCGCCGGCGGTGGAAGCAGCAGGAGAAGCAGAGGGATTGCGTGAGTCTGTGAAGTAGAGACGGCGGGGTAGAATAGTCATTTAAGTCCATTGCGGAACGGTCCTTCGCGGCTGCGGTATTTATAGGAGGGTGAAATGACGGAAAAGGACATGGACTGGGGTAGGTTGAGGCTGTGGACTGTGCGAGTGGGGAAGGCTGTATTTAACGTTTAGGTCTTATCTCTATTCTATAGTTTGAATTTAGTTTAATAAATACTTGCTATCTATTTATTTATTTATTTTTTATGAGAAATTTTAAAAATATTAATATTATATTAAAATACAATAAAAATAAATATAAAAAATGTAAACTATCCTTATTAATATTTATATGATATAAAATTAATGATTTTTATATAATATATTATAAACTGCAAAAATATTTATAATATTAAATAAATAGTATTCTATCTGTCCATAACTATAGTCTAGGTTGTATTTAATACAGAATTTAAGTGGGTAAAAAAATATAAGTAAAAGACTTTTTTGCTTTTGTAAGTGTATTAGTATAAAAAGTAATGACAATTGTGCAATAATAATAAAAAAATAAGGTTAATTTTATAGGGATATAATTATTTATGGAAATGAGACTATTGTTTTGAGACGAACTAAAAATGATAAACAAAACTATTATATTGGGACGGAGAGAGTATAATTATTAAAAAATAAATAAATAATTTGCTACTCGACAGATGAAAATAAGTTAAGAGACTAAGGAGTATTATTCTAGACAATATTTGGAAATGAAACTTAATGATAATTTATATTAAGTGCAATAGTAATTAACAACATGGATACGGATACGGTGCTAAAAAAATAATTTCAGCATCATGCTGAATAACTAAAATTTAATTATATATGATTATATTAATTATATTATTTAATTATATAAATTAAGATAATTATTTTTACTCATTCAGAAACAATTTTCTTCAGCATTTAATCCTCTTTCATTAAGTAATGTAATATGTTTGAAAATTAGTCATTTGTTATGTTTTGATTTTTCATTTTTGTTTTTGTTTTTGTTTTTTATATTATTTTTATACTGTAACATGAATTTAATTAGATTGATTAAAATACTCATCACAAAATAATGCGATTGGTTGTGGTTTTCTTATCCCAAAATTCTCAAATTTTAACATTTATACTATGTGTTTTTTTTAAAAAAAAAAATATCAAAAAAATTCACCAAACATTTCATAAAAAATTATTTTAGTATAAAACTCAAATTAAAATCTTTTTAAACTAAATTCAATAAAACATTTATTTAAATAATATTTTGATCTGATTAAGCAATATATTTCTATTATAAATTGGAGGGAGAAATAGTGGTAGAGTGTGTTTAAAAAAAAAACCTCATCATGTATACCTCTATTCTCGGATTTCTTTGTTAAACTAATTTTCACATGATTTTTAATGTATATATATATAATATATTCCCTTCGTTCCATGAAATTAGTCCAGTTTCTTTTGGGCATGCAATTTAAGAAATATTGTGTTAGGTAGTTAATTAGTTTGATTAATGAATGTAATGAAGTGTTATATTAAATATTTTTTATTTGGTAAATTGTTAAATCAAAAGTTAAAATATTTTTTATTTTAATTTTTAAATATTGAATTTTTTATTTATTGATATTATTTAAATATAATAATAACAACTGTATTTATTGTAAATCAATACGTGCATTTAGATAAAAAAAAAATTTTAATAACTTAAATATAATTTATACAATAAAAAATGTAATAAAAAATTATATAAACAATAAATAAATTTTTTCGAATTTGGTTGTTGTTAGAGATAGTTCGTTATGACATACCTTTAATACCACATTGCATACGTACGGTACAAAATTTTTGGTATGATATTTTACCGTACCGTACAAATATTTTGGTACACTGAATTTGCGAATAAAAAATACTGAATTACGGAAATAACATGCATACTCGTAAAAAAAATACCGAAAAAATTTCAAAATTTGATACAATATGACTTTTTTTGTATGATAACAATATACAATAAGATATTTTCAGTGTACATAGATAATTAAAAAAATTGGTATTTTTGTATATACTGATTATTTGATACAATATCGATATTTTTTAAAAAAAATTAAAAAAATTGGTACGGTATACTATAAATTTCGATATTTTCGGTATACTATCTCAAACCATCTCTAACTGAATTGTATACACGGTATTAGAATATAATATTTTACATCAAATACCGAAATTAAAAATAAGTTTATAATTTTGCTTTATAAATAAGTTTTATTTTTTATTTTTTTTTTGAACAAAGAAAAAAAAAATCAATATCAAATCTCATTTTTAATTAATTTTCCAGCTTAAATTTTTAAATCAAACATCAAACTTTATTATATATTACATTAAAATTTGATTTTAAAATTAAATGAATATTTATTTATATAATATATTTACTATTTTTATTATTCAAAATTTTAGTCAAACTTCTAAATTTATAATTAAGAATAATAAAACTAAAAATATTAGTAAGATAATAAAATATAGTTAAACTTTTTTAATTAGAAAGATTAATTATTAATTATTACTAAAATAGAAAAGTGGACTAATTTAATGGGACGACTAAAAAAAGAAAAATAGACTAATTTCGTGGGATGGAGGGAGTAATATAATATATATTTTATTATTTAAATTTTCTCATACTTTATATTAAAAATAATATCTCAAACTAAAATATTATTCAAAAAAGACTTTGTTTATAAATTTTCAATATACTCCCTTCGTTCGATAAATATAGTTTTAATTGGGTTGGACACGAAATTTAAGGGATATTGATATTATATTGGTAGTTCGTAAAAAGTATGCATAAAATATTTTTTTTGTTCTTGTGAGTGTATTATAATAAATAGTAGCAGCGATTGTGTAATAAAAATGAAAAAGTAAAAGTAGTTTATGATGCTATGTTTATTTATGGAAATAAGACTATTGTTTTGAGACGGACAAAAATGATAAACAAGACTATTGTATTGGAACGAACATAGTATTTTTTTTACAAAAATTAATACATTACATACACTTTTTATTTTTATATTATCTCCAAGATATGAATTTGTTTATTTGAGGTTTAATTTTGATTTTCTTATCATTTTTCTAAAAATAATGGTTTAGACATGATGGCGTGTGTGATAAAATAAAAATAAAAATTATTCTTTTCGTTCTATTTAAAATGTTCATTATTTTTATTTTTTTTTATATTTCATATAATTTATATATTTTACTTTTTTTAAAAATAATTATATATTTAATTACCTTTTAAATTTTTTAATTTATAATTTTTTAATTTTAATTAAAATATATAGTCATTTTAATTTTAACTTATAATTATCTGTATTATATCATAATTATTTTTAATAATATATTTTTAATACTTATAATTATTGATTTTTTTAAATTCTCGTATCTACAATAAATATGACATTTTATTGAAAAAGGAAAATTATATTTTTTATAAAAAATTATTAGTTGTCGTACACAAATGCAGTACGTAGCACTTCGTTGGCATACACTTACCGTAGGTGTAGATGTTTGTGATTAGTTAGAGAAACCTATATATATATACCACGATGTATTAAAAAAAATCAATTCTCCAAGTCTTCCTCCTGCTCATTCTCTCTGTACGGCATTAATTAGATTAGATATATATGCAAAGATAAATATAATAATATATACTTACAATATACATACATATACATATTATATATATATATAATTACCGACTTATATATTACACTTATTATATAACATTAGTTAATTAAATAAAGCAATTCAAAGTAAACAAATGAAATCATTTGATTTTAATTTAAAATTTGAGATTTTAATTTTATTGTTTTTATATTAATTTGATAATATTTATGACAACAAATAATATATTTTTATTGAAAATTGAATAATAATATGCATACTAAACCATCCTATATTTAACTATATAGAAATGGCCATTCGAACCGGCCCGGTCCAATAAGATTCTAAATTATGTTGGGCTGGAGCCTGAAAAGTTTGGCCCGAGGACGACCTTGTTTAAAATTGGGCAATGCCAGGCCAATCCATTTTAATTTTTTAAAAAAAATTTCAACTTTTTTTTTTTCTTTCTTTTTCATTTAATAAAAATTTTACTAAACTTGCAACCAAATATAGAAAAGATAACGCCTTTACTATCAAGCTACAACTCAAATTTTGTTATTACTTTATTAATTAATATACACATAAATATATTAATTTTAATAAACTAAGTCGGGCCAAGAACGGCCCTAATTTCATAAGCCTGGATATTTCCGGTTCATTAGTGTGTCGGGTTAGGTACAGTTCGAAAAATATCGAACCTATTTTCGGAGGTCCAAATATAATTCTTTTGTGCTGAATTCGAATCGAGTTTTGGAACTGTTATTATTTTTGCCACATCCACATGTTTAATTTGTATATGCATTTATGTTTGATTAACTACTAAATATATAGTATTTTTTTTTAAAAAAAAAACAATAATACTTCATATAATTAGTGTGTTCACTTAAATTAATGTTTATTGATAATATTATCTAAAAAGTATAATACGTATATATATATATATATAATATTTTATTTATTAAAAAAATTAATAATTCAATACAAAATATTTTATTTGTCTAAGTTAATCATGTCACAATATCCTAGTATGAAAGCTAAAATTATAATTATAAAAATATATGAATATTTTTAATATTAAGGACCGAATAAGTAGTATTTTAAGGTGTGTTTGTTTTGTGCTTAGGTATGAATTTTTTATTTTTTTTATGTAATGTATAAAGAATTATATAGATAATATAAAAATAATAAGTGTGTAGTATATTAATTATTTTTTAAAAATATGTTGGAAAATATTTGGAAAAAAAACAAACCCTTAATGTAAAAGGTGGGATAGATAAAAAAAAAATAGGTGTGACAGTAATATTAAAAAAAAAATTAATTAAAGAGTTAATTAAAAATAGTAAGGTAAATAAATAATAATAATAAATTGATTATTACTACTTCCTCCGTTCGAGAAATTTAGTTCTAATTTTTTGTAAAAATACAAAAGAATGGAGCTAAATTTATGGGATGGAGTGAGTATTTGTTAACATAGAAATAATAAAATTATGAATGGATAAAAATTTTAATTATACATAAATTTAATAGATAATTAAAAAATAATATAATTATTGGACAAATAAGATATTATTCTCTCGGTCCTACTTATCATATTCATATTTTCATTTTTATGCGTCCCACTTACCATGTCCACCTACTTATTTTGTCACTTTTTTTTTAAAAAAAAAATAATTATACACTTTAATCTTATTTAAAATTTTTTTATTTAATTAGACTAATTAGATAATTATTTTCGTTAACACATTTTTAATTATATACTAAATATATCCTCATAAATTCTCGTATTTACAGCGGACATGGATGGACTATTTTTTATCTTATAAACATAACTTTTTTATATATACCATCCATGCATGCAAAGATACAAAACAAACATATAAGATGTAAAAGAAATAATATTATAAATTTTAATTTAACAAATTTGTCCAACAAATTTTTTTATTGTAATTTCAAATTTATTTAAAATAAAATGACGGTTTAAATTTTTGGTAAATAAAGATATTTTATTTAAAAAAAATAAATTATAAATACACAATAATTTTTCATATTTTTGTCATAAAAAATACAAAATTTGTACTCCCTCCGTCCACACATAAAATATATAATTACTTTTGGCGCGGTGTTTAAGAAATAATAGTATTTTAATTATAGTGGGTAGTTAAAAGTAGTATAATGCTATTTTTACCCTTACTTTCTGGTGTAAAAGTAATAATTTGATGTAATTTTATCTCTTTAAGTAAAATATAAATCTCACGGCGTAGTATTTCAATTATAATTATTTGTATCAATATCTCATTACACAAAAAGAATAAAATAAAATAAAATAAAAGTATAAGTAATACTTCCTACGCCAAAAGATTTAGTCTTATTTTTTCTAGTTTCGTCCCAAAATAATTATCTTGTTTTTTTACGTTGTAAATATAATCCTTATTTTATAATAAAATTATTTCTATTTTTTCAAACTATGTTTAATTATTATTCTAATTTACTTTTTAAATTTTTAAAAAAGTAAAGATATTTTAATTTTTAATTTTTAATTTTTTACTTTATACCATCAACTAAATATTTATTTTATTTTATTAAACTTATACATCAAAATTGAATACATACGAATAAAGGAAGGAACAGTAATTAAGTAGATGAAAGTGGCGAGTCAAAAAAGGAGATTTTAATGTTAATCCACACACTCTTCACTTTCCGCGAAATTCCCTTTGAGATTCTCAGAAATCTCCCCACATCAGAATTTCCGCCATGGAAATCTCCACGAAGCTTCTCCATCTTCCTTCACCAATAATTAATAAATCTTTTATATAACTCAACTCAACTCAACTCATCTCCTCTTCTCCTCAGCTTCCCCCAAAATCTGTCCGATCCGCAGAAATGTCTGGAATGCTCCCTGGAGTTGAAGCCGCGAGAAGGCGACGAACTCACCATCGAGACGCGAAGAACAGCAGCGATGGCAGCAGCAGCAGCAGCAGCAGGAGATCGTCTGCTTCCTGTCTCTACGCGGCAAAGGCTTTCGAAAAACTCCACATCTCTCTCACAATTCCGTATCTGCGCCAGCACAAGGTACGGCAAATCCCTAATTTTGTGGTTTTAATTTTTTTTTCGGCCTAGGGTTTGGGAATCGATCGATTTGTGATTGAGAAATGGTTGATTAGGCGCGCGATTGAGTAAATTGACGAATTGGTGCGTGTGATTTGCAGAAATTTGGCGATGGCGATGATGATGAGCTTGACGCCGTAGCCAGAGAGGCTAAGAAGAGATTGGATCTGAGATTGCAAACGCATTTCGATAAAAGGAAATCGAAGGGTTCTTCAAAATGATCTGGATTGATGATGAAGTGATGATGATCTGTTAAGATCAATTTTAGTGTTGATGATGAATAGAATAGTATAGAGATAGTCGAGTCGAGTTGTTCTTTAATTCCCTTTGTACATATATATACAGGATACTCAAATACGAGGTTTCAAGAATGTTCATCGATTTGTTGGTGTGGGTTCCGGAAGTACTCCAAATAGTCTGTTCGTTGTTGGATTGGAGGCTGCACAGCTTTTTCGATTTTACACGAGGCTTCGAGCCTAGACAATCAATTTCGATTGATTTAAAATAACATCTATTAAAATTCGGATTAATCTACCGGAAAACGGATAAAAATAAGCTAGAACATAAAGCCATGTAATTCTAATTAAAATATCTAAAAACGGAACTAGAACATAAAAAGAAAATAGAGAAAAATACGAGTTGATCTTCTTGTGCGTGTGTGTTGCATTTTCTTTTTAGTTTTAATCCTAAAATAGAATAATCATCTCTTTCACTAAAGAGGCGATTACAATTATTTCTCCACCACTTTCAACCGCATGGTAATCTCCCACTGCTATTTTCAATTTCCTGGTAACCTCGTTCCACTACCTCCTAACCACCTGATAACTTCTTTTCATCAGCTCCTTGATAACTTTCTTCCATAAGCTCTTAACCATTTGATAACCTCCTTCCATCAGCTCCCTGATAACTTTCTTCCATAAGCTCCTAACCACTTGGTAACCTCCTTCCATCAGCTCACAACCGCTTCCATTGTCTCTGAATCGGGTTCCACTTGCTCTAAACTTTTTCCATTACCTCTGAACCAGATTTGCTGCTTACTCCAACTTGTTTCCATCGTACTCCTAGCCGGTCTACGGGGATGTATTCCAACAGTCTCGAGTTAAATGGAATCTTCAGTTTTCTTCTTGTTGGCTTATTCCATGAAGCTTTTTGAATAAAGTATGAGAGTGCATAGACTCTCTATTAATGTTAAGTATGAAATTATTAACCCAGGGCCAACGGAGGTAGTTATCCATGATCTATGGAAGCTGTTGCTTTCTATCTTGTGGGGACAATCTTCCTCTGTTTCGTGGAAACATCGCAGTCCCATGAAAATAGTTGTTTTCAACCCAATTGAGACAACACTTTCTGACCTTATGGAAACATTGTTCCGGGATGAAGTCGCCATAGTCCAAGGAGTTGCTGCCCTAAGGTCCATGGAGATTGCTGCTTTCGGCTATGTGGAAGCACCACAATCCAATGGAAACTGTTGCCTTCGACTATGTGGAGGCAACAGTCTTTGGCTCCGAAGCTTGAAGCTCCATTGGTGTTGAACAGCTTCGTGGCCAATGAGCTCTGCCACCATTTTTGTCTTTAAGTCTCCTTGTTCAGGTGCTTTTAGACCCATGTCCAACGTATATATATCACTCACATTCTCTTATTTTCTAACATGTCTGTCTATCTATATATCCAATGGTTATTTTGTTCAAATCCGATTTTACTGAAATAAGCTTCGTTTTGTTTTTAATAAATTATCCTAATTAATATATATTTCATTTTATAACTATTAAATTAAATGTGTAAAAATTAAACAAATAAATCCTCACATCCCAATTCTTGTGTTTTTTTAGGGAATTTGGGGAAATTTGAATTTAGATTTGGTTTTTATTTAAATTTTGAGTTTGAATTTGAATTTTGGTGTTTTTGTGTTTAGGTTTGGTCGAGGATTCGGGGAGTTTTGATATGATTGATTTGATGAATAATAAATATAATAATATGAATGTGTATTAATTTGTATAATTTAATTATATATTTATATTATATCTATATCTATATCTATATCTATATATTTAATTTTTTATTTATCTGTATTATAAAAAAATTTATTCTCTACAAAATTAAACATATATTATATATTCCCTCCGTCCCAAAAGAGTTGTCTTATTTTTTCATTTTTGTCCGTCCCAAAACAATTGTCTCATTTTTTTATTTAGTAATTGTGGTCCCCCATTTTATAACAAAATTATTTCTACTTTTCTAAACTATTCATAATTATTACTCTAATATACTTTTTAAATTTTTTCAAAAAACAAGGGCATTTTAGTATTTTATATTTTACTTTATATCTATTATTCCTTAATTCCCGTGTCAAACAACACCCAGGCATCTCTTTTGGAACAGAGGGAGTATATTTTATTAAATTATACATATTATAAAAATTCAAATTTATATTTATAATTTAAATTAAAAAATAAAAAAAATTAGGACAGTTCTGTGCAATGTATAGAGCTTGTACAGCTACTGTTGGCCCGGTTTTTTTTGGCCAAAACTTATGTGTAGAAACACACCCGAGTTGGGTTTTAGGTGAGTTATTTAATTAATATTCAATCCATAATACTAGTATCAACAAATTTTTAAATATATGTTAAAGTTTATAAATTATAGTATTTTAATAAATATATAAAATAAGAATATTATTTATAAAAAAAAATTATAATTAATACTATAAATTATTTTTTATAAAATATAATAAGTTCAAATATAAATAAATATATATTGAATGTATGTATGATATAGGTTTGTTTGCTTACATTTTTTTCAATATGATTTTTAATATTTATTATATATTTTTTTAAAAAATAAAAAAATCAACATTTAAAATAAAATATTCAAGTCAACATTCAAAATGACTCCATCCAAATCAGTTGGTTCTTTTTATTTGGGATACAATATTTAAGGTAAATGTATTTAATTAGGTAATAATATTGAATTATGATATTATTTTATTAAATTTTAATTTGAGTAATATTATTGATTTTGTTAATATATATGATTAAAATAAATACTACAAAATATGTATTAAAATATTTTAAATATTATATCTTAATAAAATATATGCAATATGGATACCATGTTGTAGAGAGTAAAATTTTAAATAATAAAAATAAAAAAATATATATTTATTTATTTATAATTAAGATAAAATTAATTTTATTAAAGAGTAGAAGTTTTAAATGTGATAAAAATATTTGTTGATTGAGGAGAGAGATACAAATAAAAGAGTTTCAAGTGAGTCCTATATTGTGTATTATGTAATATGTTATTAAGTTAATTAAATTGATTTATAGTTGTTAAGTATTAATAGATTTAGTAAATTTTACTAAAAATAAAAACGGATCAATTAAAGTGGAACGGATAAAAAAAAAAAAAGAAAAAAAAGGCAATTTAAATGAAACAGAAGGAATATTATTTTCTATATTTTCGACACTATTTTATACATCATATAAAAAATTATTTTAAATCAAAATACTAAACAAATAAATCCATAATATTTGAAAAAAAATAAATATTAAAATACTATTAATTTTAAATGTTTGTGTTCGGATATTGTGACATATTTTTAATTAAAAGTTTAAATTAAATTTTTTTTATAAAAAATTCAAATAAATTTAATTTAAAAAGATACGAAGAAGATTTGAACCCGAGTCATTTGTCAAAAGGACATTATTCATCTCCGTATATATTTTATTTCATTGACATTTCACATTAAATTTATTAAATTAATAATACATATACTCATATAATAAAATTATACTAAAATTCTAATCATTTAAAACAATTAATTGAATGATAATATAATAAAATTTATAAAATTAACAATATTAAAATATAAATACAATATTATTTAATAATTATTATACATCATTAATAATATATAATATATATTAATATATACTTTATTTTATAAAAATATAATATTCCATCTATATTTTTACATTTTTGCATATTTATTTAATTATCTTATTGTTTTATTTATAAATATGTTTCATATAAATTTATACAAATTATATAAATTAATAAAAAAATATCTTGCGATCCTATAAAATTCATATAAATAATAAAATCTAAAATGAATAGACCTCTTAATTTGAGTTTGAATCATTTTAATTTATATTGACTTAATAGCTAATAATTGTGTTAATGTAAAAATATAATATAATAATTTTATTAGTGTTATTATTATTTTTTCGTAACTTAAAAAAAATGTTAACTTTTCCCTTAAAATTTTACTCCCTCCGTCGCATATACCATTTTCACGTTGCCGTTTCTGTCCGTCCACGTACTATGTCACTTTCTTTTTTTGGAAAATGATTACACACTTTAATCTCATTTTAAATTTTTAAACTTTATTTATTTTTTTAAATTTTAATTAAACTAATTAGTTATCTTAATCTTAATTATCTACTAATTACACCCCTCCTAAAATACCGTGTCTACAGTATAGCAGACACGGTATCTGGGACGGAGGGAGTAATAGAAACAAAAGATGATCAATTTTCATTTTTTTATAAGTTTATTAATTTTAAACATACTTAATAAATATAAAATAATTTAATTAAATTTTTAACCTCTTATACGTAGGATCTACTCAAAATTCCTTTATTTATATTTTTCTCCTTAGTTAATAAATATTTTTATTTACCTTTAAAACTTCTCATTTTTTATAAAATTAATTTATGATAATGATAAATAAATAAATATATTTGTTTATTCATTTGTATTATATAAAATTTTATTGTTTACAAAATGATATTCATATTGTTGAGATATAATTCAAAAAATATTTAAAATACTAACAACACTACACATATAAAAAATAATGAAATATTATCTTAACTTATTATTAATAATTTAATAACCTATAGTATCTAAAATACTCCCTAACAAAAGGCTCCATCTTTCGCAGGATGGAGGGAGTACTTTTTCGTCAACTATTTTTATTTCCGTCACACTTTGTTGGTCTTTTTCTTTTTAGGACATATAATTAATTATACATCTTAATCACATCTTAAATTTCATAATTTATAATTTTTTAATTTTAATTATATTATTTAGTTATCTTAATTTTAATATATAATTAATTTTATCATATAATAATTATTTTTATTAATATATATTTTTAATTATTTATTAATTATATTTTACCTAAATTTTCATATTTACGGTAAACTGAACACAAAATATAGGACGGAGAGAGTAATATAGTCAAATTTCCCCAAACTTTTTAAATACTCTTCCGTTTCACGTGTCTATTTTTTTATTTTTGTTTCTTACATATTTTGTCATTTTTTAAGAAAATATTTTCTCCCTTCCAATACAATAATTTTGTTTACCATTTTTGTTCGTTCTAAAATAATAGTCTTATTTCTATAAATAATCATATCGCCATAAAACTACTCTTACTTTTTCATTTTTATACACAATTGTCACTACTTTTTACAATAATACACTCACAAGAGCAAAAAAAATCTTTTATCCATACTTTTTACCAATATAATACCAATATTCCTTAAATCTCGTGCCAAACCCAATTAAGACTATAGTTTTGGGACGGAGGGAGTAATGCACTTCAATCTCATTTAAATTTTTTAACATATAATTTTTAAAATTTTAAATAGACTAGTTAGTTATCTTTATCTTTATCTATAATTATTTTTTTATACAATAATTAATTTTACTAATATATTTTTAATTATTCATTAATTATACTTTCGTCTACGGTGTAAAAAAAAAAAAAATCGTAGGTGAAAAAGGAAGGAATACTTTTTTTCTTGTGTTTTTCATAAGAATAAAATTGAAGGTTTTATAGAATAAATAATATAAAATTTGAATTCATATATAATAAACTATGGTCATAGTGCAAATAAAATCTAACATAAGAAAAAAAAAGTATATTAATAAAATTGTAAATTTTAATTATATGCATGGTGAAATGGAGTTGTATTGAATATGGGCCAATAGCATAGTTTCTAGTGGATCAATAGAAGCCTATGTGGCCTATTATTTAATAGACCTTCGACCAAACTGAATTAATTCAACACTAATATAGATATTATCCGTTTTGGATTGAATTCGTATGATGTTTTTTTTTTTTTTTTGAACTTCTTAAAAAAAAATGTCATATTAGTAGAGTTAGATGTGAAACTTATAAAAGATAAATTGTTCTTCTGATTTTGCAATATAAAATTTAATTTGCATTCCAATACCGACTTATATTCAATAAATATGTGGTAAAAATCGTGACTAATTTTTCTAAACTTACCAAAAGAAACACAAGTCATCAAGACTTTGAACTTTAATCAAATTTCACAATTCAACAAATATTATATCTAAAACATATATTTGATTTAAAATTATACATTAAAATACATTTTTTCAACACAAAATGTTTTAATTTAAAAAAAAAACGAAAATAGTTTTCAAATATATTCAAAAAACTATTTTCGGCACTATACATTTATTGTATCATTTTTTAAAATAAATATATAAATCAAATGTTTGCTTTTTATTATTATTTTTAAAAAAAAAACCTTAAAACACCTAAGTTTTTTTTTGAAATAAAAATATACTATTAATTTATCTTACAAAATATTATATTTAAATAATTAATTAAACCAAAATATAAAATAAAAAACTAAAAAAACAAGTAATTTCCAAAAATCATATCTAAACAAATCCTAAAATATTGAGGCCAATAAAGGAAATTATTTGAGTATTTAGAAAATATTTTAAAAAATGGTCCCAATACTTTCAACAATTTAATTGTGCAAAAGAATTATTGCACCTACATATAATTAGTAGGTGCTAATTGCTATGTTAGACAATCTTGGTTTGAAGTTTTTTTTTTTTTTTTTTTAAATTTTTTTTTATTTTCATTTTCTTTATTGTCGTATATTTATTGATTTTTATAAAAAAATTATAAAATATAACATTTAATTAATTATTTAAAATATAATAATAAGAAATTGAAAAGCAACATACCTAATATATGTGCTATATTGTTCGAAATTTTGACGAAAGAAAAGAATATATTTATGATTTTTTACGGACAGTATTAAAAAAGTTCTGAAAAAGAATCAATTAGAAAAGTTTTGTTAAATTCTAGAGTGTGGTTTTGAAATTTTAGGTATGTTATTTAATAGTAGAAAATGAAATAAGGCATTGTTAATCTTGAAACGGGCACTATGGCTCCGATACCATGTTAAGAAGATATCCGAGCTTCTAACGTAAAACCAATTAGTGATAGGTGGAGTGGTCTTTCACCCTTATATACTAGGGAGTTTCCACACATTTAGCAAGGTAAGATAATATTCAACAGGTATATGTTTGATAGTGATAGAAATATGATTCAACGTTGTATTTTGATTTGATAAATATAATTAATATTTTGGTATTTTTGTCAATTTTACTTGAAGTTTAATGAAATATTGCATCTAAATTATGATAATTGATAGGTATGAAATATTTCATCTAAATTATGATAGTTTATGAAATTCTATCTATTAGGTATGTTATAGAATAGTAGAAAATGAAATAAGGTATATCTTTGATAGTGATAGAAATATGATTCAATGTTGACAAAAACGTATAAAATATTTCCTCCGTCGCTTAACAATCTATCTATTTTTTCATTTTGGTTCGTCCCGTAACAAAGTATTCATTTTCTTTTTTCGTAATTGTATTATCTATCTAACATTACAAATATTCTTTCAATTTACAATATATTACACAAATGTCATTACCTTTATATCATACAATACTAATAGGGTTAATTTAGTCTTTTTACCTTTATTTCTACTTTATCCTAATATAATACTAATATTTCTAAAACTTGGTGCAAAAAAAAAAATAGATATATAGATATGAGACGGAGGGATTATATATTTACTTGAAGTTTATGAAATATCGCATCTAAATTATGATAGTTGATAGATATTTTTCATGTGTATGTTTTTTTAAAAAATATTATTTCTCTCATGGACTATATATTCTCTCTGTTCCGCAACAAGAGTATCGTTTATTTTTTGCACGTAAATTTTTAAATATTAATATTATATTTGTTTGTAATTAAAAAATAAAAATACCCCTATTAGTAAGGTGTAATATAAAAGTAATGACATTTGTGTAATATATTGTAAGTTGTAATGATATTTATTATGTTATGTAAGTACTAGTACAATTATTAAATTAAGAAATGATATCCTTATTTTGGGAATGACAAAAATAGAAAATAATATCTTTTTCTGAGACCGATGATTATTATAATTTAATACTCCCTCCGCTATCCAATTGTGTGCTTATTTGATCGGGCACGGATTTTTTAAAAAAATATGTAAGAATAGAAATTTTCAATTTTTTTGGTAAAAAAAAGTAGTATTTTTTTACCAAAAAAAATGAAACGAAAATAAATTTGAATAATAATAATAAAAAAAAAAAATTAGGTTATTTGTCATATGCTCTTATTGTGTGATCACCTTTAATAATGCAGGCAGAGTTGCAAATTAGTGGTATCCTTCTTATCTCATCAATGAGTGAATCTTTAGAACTTTTCAAAAGGCTAAAATATATATAATCTATTTAATACATATAAACTTTATTTATTTGAATTTTGATTTTTTTATTATATGATATAGTATACTTTTCCTAATGTTTTACTATCTAATATTGGATTCATATAAAAAATATCAGGTTTGTTTAGTTTTATTTTGAATTTTAATTTAAATAGTATAATATTTTATAAAAAAAAAATTAATATAATTTAATTAAAAATTATGCAGAATTAATAATGTTGATTAAGTTTGAAACTCAAACCAAACACACCTATCAATTTTTTATACAAAACATATTGTATCCAATACTTTTTTATTTTATTTTATTTAAAACATAAATTGTATAATATTTTATATAAATTTATTACATAAAATATTTCCTATGTCCACAAAACTCCTATGCATAACTTATTTGTCCAATCAAAGTTTTAACAATACAATGTTTAATATATACTTTCTTTCGTTCCATATATTATTTTATATTTTTTATTTTGGTTCATCCCACATATTATATTATTTTTTTTTTATTTTAGAAAAGTATTTTACATTTGAATTATATTTTAAAATTTATAATTTATAATTGTTTTAATTTTTATCAGATTAATTGGTTATTTTAATCGTAATATATAATTATTATTATATTATAATTAATTTTACTAAAATATTTTTAATTATTTACTAATTATACCCCTTGTAATTTTTGTGTCTACAGTAACTGTGACACCGTAATGAAAACCGATGGAATATTATACTAGCAGCACCCCGGTGCGCACAATTTGTATAAATTATTAAAATAGTATAAGATAAATAATTGATTATATTTATAAATATTTTGTAAAATGTACAAATGTTCTTAATTCTAACAACAATTAATACTCTATTTTGTCATTAAAATATATGTCCATTTGGCTGGATACGTATTTTAAAAAAATAAATAAAAATAAAAATATTTATTTTTAGGGTAAAGAAAAAGTAGGATAGGTGATATTTTATTTTTACTAAAAAGTGAATTTATTTGACAAAAAATAAAATAAAATAAAATAAATTTGAATAACATAAGAGAATATAAAATATGTTAGATGGCTGATTTTTTTGTCATGCCCATTAGATAGAGTTAGTACTATAAATATATAAGCATAATTTATAAAAGTGTCAATAAACTCAAAGACTAATAATATACTCTTTCTGTTTACTTTGAAAGTTTCCATTTTTTCTTCGTATTGATATTTAAATATTAATTATTATATCAAAACATAGTATAAATCAATGAAAAATGACAAAAATACTTCTATTATTGTCTTATAATACTAATAGAAAGACGTTTATACAAAAAATTATACAAATATAATAATATTTTTAATGTTAAGTATAATGACACAAAATGTAAATGCAAACTTATTAAGTGGACGGATGGAGTATTATTTTTTTGTTATGTATTTAAAGGATATAATAATATTTTAAAATAATTAATAATGAAATAATATATACATGTATATATTTATATATTTAAACATACATGATCCTGTAAATATTTGAAATAAGATGGTTGATATCGAAAGATGAATTAAGATTATTTGTGTGATAATTTTAATTTCATATTTCCGCTACCATTTTTCATCGCAAATTAGCACCATAACTATATTGAAAATTGTATATAAAATATAAATAAAAATTTACGATGTATTTATTTATAAAGATAGATCATATATTATCCATACTTCAATTACATCGTTACAATGCAAATATACATTCTTTGTAAATTGAGTTTCACATAAATTTCTGCAATTGTTACATACAATATGTCCAAATATTTTGAAATCAATATGGTTAATTTGTCTAATAATATGAAAAGAATTTGATATTCATATAAAAAATAAAAAATAAAAATTATGAGTTGAAACAATTAATTATAAAGTGTATGTTGTATGATAATTGTATAACAATATATTTAATAGAATTATTATCAAATAAAAAAATAAATATGAGACATAATTGAGCTATTTATGAACTAATGTAAAATAGAAAATTGGCGTTTTGAAAATTTACTTTTATTATATATATTTTTTTCAAATTAGTAAATAATTATTTATTTTAATTTCATATTGCGAATTTAATAAATAGAGTAAAAATTATTTTAATATTTTAATAAATTTAATAATATTTTAAAAATATTAAAAATAATAATATTTTAAAATAATTAAATATTGATTATTTTTATATTATAAAATAATTGTAAAAAATATTTCTGTTAAATTATAAATATATATATCAAATAATTTTAACCAAAAAGTGAAAAAAATAATAAATATAACTTACAATATAATTATATTGAAAACATGGTCGTGAACATGGCCTAGAACATGGCTGTGTTGAGAACATGGGCAGGAACATGACCTAGAACATGACTGTGTTGAGAACATGGGCAGGAACATGGATGTGTTCAGAACACGGGTAGGAACACGGGCAGAAACACGGCCGTGTTCAGAAGTGCAGGGTAATCAACATGGCCGTGTTGGCTGTCTGGGACGCCCAGTCACCTTCTGAGTCATCCAACACGGCCGTGTTCAAGCCAACACAGCCGTATTCAGTCCCAATCAACCATTTTGGAACTAAAATTGAAAAATTTTCATTTGAGTGGAACTGAAATTGATATTTTTTTTTGAATGAGACCAAAATTAATTATTTTAATATTAAATGAGACCAAAAATAATTTTTACTCTAGTAAATAAGAAAAGAGTGATATAAATACACTAATTAGTATTCATAGTTATTAAATATCAACAACAATATTATTCAAACCTATCTTTTTGAAATAAATGATAAACTAAATTATATATATAATTATTATATATTTTTAAAATAAAAGAACTATTTAAAATTTAAAAATAAACTAAAATTATTTAAAATTATTCAAATATGTATAATTAATATCTTATATATAATAGATAAAAAGTTAATAAATTTATATATTAAATATAAACTAATAAAAGAATATGTTTTAATATATAATACCAAATTCATATAATAAGAAAAGAAATTCATATAATAACAATATAATATTATACTTCACGAATTAACACCAAATTCTACAGAGATTAATTAAAAAAATCATAAAATAATAATCTAGAAGTAATCAAATCATTGTTAAAATTTGGGAAAAAAAATTATAATAATAAGATCCCATTTCGATTCATTTTTGTTTTCTACTTCTAAGAAAATATTTTATACCTATTTGCATTGACTTATGTTCAAAAAAATAAATAACTTTTGAGCTGAAAAATATTTTTTTAGAAGAAAACAACTTTTGAGCTGAAAAGTGTGAACAATGTTTTATTTAAAAACACAACGAGGGTAATTTTTGAAATTAGCAGAAATATTTTTTAATTAAAATTACTGTTTTAACTTTTTTAATAATAATAATAATAATAATAAATATAATACTATTAATATAAAAATAATTAATTTATATATTCTCTCCATTTCGTCGACTCTTTTTATTTTTTTTTGTTTGTTCTACAAAAGAAGAATCAAGGATCATTCCAAACTTCTTTATTTCTATATATCTCTTTAATTAATAAATATTTTTATTTACCTTTAAAACTCCATATTTTTTATAAAATTAATTTATAGTAATGATAAATAAAAAAATATATTTTCTATTTATTTGTATTTATAAAATTTTATTTTTTACAATGAGATTCATATTGTACATAAGTATATTTTATTGAAATATAATACTTCATCCGTCCCATAATAAACTATTCATTTTTCCATTTTAGTATGTCCAGTAACAAAATATCAATTTTTTTTTTTAGTAAATGTACTATCTATCTAATATTACAAATACCCTTACAACTTTCAATATATTACACAAATACTATTACATTTATATCACACAATACTGATAAGGTCATTTTAGTCATTTCTACTTTATTCTTACTATATCCTAATATAATATTAATATTTTTAAAACTCCATGCAAAAAGCAAATAGATATATAGTTATGAGACAGATGAACTATTAAAAATATTTAAATATATATTTTAAATTTCTTTTAATTATTAAATGATTAATCTATACTATCTAAATTCTTGTGTTCAAACAAATGACACCATCTTTGCGGAGACAGAGATAGTATTATATTTGAATAAAAACTCAAAAATATAATTATATTATTATTTTTAATTTATATTTTATACTTGAATTAAAATTTAAAATTATAATTGAGACACCAAATTTAATAGGACTATCTAAATCTTTTATTTATATTAAAATTATTAAATATAATTTATAAAATTTTAAAATAAAAGATAAATTATTTTTTTAGTTCCGTATCTAACTTTCTTTATCATTTTAGGATTTTAAGTGAACCATTTCTGAAAATAGTCCCGTAAATAATTTTTTTTAGCTAAAATGGTCCTACGGTGCCGGACTCGCCAAGCTGACAGCTGTTGCTAGCGTGGCACTGATGTGGGGTCTACGTGGCCATGACATGTCAGCCGCGTCAGCGTCATCTCAGCAACGGCGGGACAGCGTGGCGAATCCGGCACCAGAGGACCATTTTAGCGAATTTTTTTTACTTACGAGACTATTTTCATACAAAGTCCACTTAAAGTTCTAAAATGATAAAGTGGATCACGTACGAGACTAAAAAACAGTTTATCCTAAAATAAATTGTAAATGCAAATAATTTAATAGTAGATTGTAATTTTATTTTTAATTTATATATTATCCTTAAATTAATATTTTAAAATAGAAATAGCCAATTTTTTAAACATATTTCTTTATACTTTAATTTAAAATATTTAAATATAATTAATAAAATTTAAAAATAAATTGTAAGATTTATAGATAAATATAATTATATTAACAAAATGTCATTTTGAGTAATTTTTTAATTCTATTAAATCCGATAAAAAAAATTGGTTTTATAATGATTTTTTGGCTTCTGCATCTACTTCTACTTTTGGTTTCTGGCTATTTTTAAACCAATTCTAATTGACACTCAATTTACATTCTTCTTCCTAGTCTTCTTATGTATTCTTTACTTAAATCAAAATAAATATATAAAATAAACTTTTTTTTTTTTTTATTTATCAAATTTGATAATTGACGATAGGTTCAATGGCAACACAACAACTGATTGTCCAACAACTGATTGTCCAGTTAATATAGTTTACAACAAAAAAATCTAAAATTATAATGAGTTTGTTTGATCTTAGTTTGAAATTAATTTGAAATTAAGTGTTTGATTTAAATTTTTATTGAAATATTTTATGAGAAAAAAGTAATATATTTTTACTAAGAACCGTATCGAATGAATTATATTAATTTAAATTTGAAATTACAATCAAACACGTGTTTGGATTTCTTGGGTGTTAGGTTTGAGTTTTAAATATTAAACTTTTGAATTAAAATAGTTACTTGATCGGTATAAACATTAAAAAGGAATAATATATTTGTTATGAAACTTAGAGACAGTTGACATTAGTTACATAAACTTTATGGATAAAAAAAAAAAAAAAAAAGATTTAGGCATGAAAAAATTTCGCTACAAATTTCGTTACAAAAATGCTACTCCCCCGCCCTCAAAAGGGGCCATTTAAAGTTTTGTAATATATTAAAAAATAATAGTATTTTATTAGTTAGTAGAAGTGTGTAATAAATTTTTAACATTTTTGCCCATTTGACTTTATGTATAAAATAATTGTATCTATAACAATATATTTGTAATTTAAGTAAAAATTAAAAGATATTTATTACTTTCCTAAAATGTGAAAACGATATTTGTGAATTGAACAAATAAAAATAATAAAAAAAAGTGTTTTGGATTGGGATGAAAATGTGATATATTTAATAAAAAATTAAATTTTAATATAATATAAAAATATAAATTAAATATTTGATTTGGTTGTTGTATTAAAAATTCAATTGTGGGTTAAATGTAACTATTTGTGCTATCAGTTTGATTAAACCTATATTAAGTGATCTATAAATTTATTGGGCTTAAATGTATTTAGTAAGTGTAGACCTCCTCCAATATGCAGAAAACCCAGTAAATTATTAATTGGGTGATGGACCAATTAATAATAAGAGATATAAATATGGTTGTGATATCAGGTCTAGACGCAACATCCATTACGTTTCATATCTCACCATGGGAGTAACGGCAGAAACCCTAACGATTTTCTCAGGAGGAGTTGCGCCATAGGCTTGAAGAACACAAAATCTTCCATTATTTGCAGATCTAAGACTATGCTGAGGAATAAGGCTAGATTTATTTTACTTAATTTTTTTTTATCTCAATTATTACAATAAGGTAGATTTGGGCTTAGGTTAAATTTCTAATAAGTTCCAATATTCGTATGTCATGATTTTTTTTTTTTTTTTTTTTATAAATAATAAAAATATATACTCATTTTGTCCCTGTTGCAGGTGCTGAACCATCCACCCCACTATAGCGACAGTCACATTCTTTCACACAGGCATGATTTTCTTATCTCCTTCGTGGGGGAAATTATACTTGTTCGAGCATATATTCAAATTGGAGGGTATTTAGGATATTTCACAAAATATTTGGGTGGGCATCTCGAAACACCATCGATCGTAGAAATTATCTTGAAGTAAATTATAAATATTAAAAAATAATACTCTATCCGTCGTGTAAATCTGTGGTCATTTATCAAGTATGAATTTTAATAAAAGTGAATAATAATAATAATTTTTTTATAGTAAAAAAAATACAAAAAAATAATAATTTTTTGCTTAAAAAAAAAAACGAGAATATTTTTTTTTTATGATAATCCAAAAGAAAAGTGAGTATAAATTTGAACTATAGAGGGAGAGAGTAATATTTTATTACTCTACATTGTAGACACTATATTTTAGGAGGAGTGTAATTAGTAGATAATTAAGAATGTATTAGTGAAAATAATTATTTTATAATATAAATAATTATAAATTAAGATTAAGATAACTAATTAGTTTAATTAAAATTAAAAAATAAATTAAAATGTTTAAAATGAAATTAAAGTGTGTAATATTTTTTTTTAAAAAAAGAAAGTGACTAGAATGTGAGACGGAGGGAGCAGTTTTTTTGTCTTTTGTATTATATGTACTCTTAAGATTTTTGTAATAAATTTAAAAATACTTTGGAAGTATGTTAAATAATTTTAATATTTTTATTATTTGTATTTTATGTAAAAAATAAAAATATTTTGATATTAATATATAATTATTTTTACATTTTTTTAAAAAAACTTTAGATTGTAATAAATAACAATGATAAAAAAATATTTTAATTGAAAAAAAGTATAATATTTTATTTTATTAGTTTTTTTTTTTCCAAACACAAATGGTTTATTTTCCTTTTTTAACAGGTACAGACCAAGAATAAGAATAATAATATTTTTATAAAAATACACAGTTTTAAACATATATTTTTTACTCTTCAATTTATAAAGCTTTTAATAAAAATATAGTACTATTTAAATTTATGAAATAGTATGTTAAATATTATTTAAATTAAAATTTTAAAATATTTAAATGACAAAATATAAATTAAAAAAAATAATTCTAACACTAAAATGTACAACCAATTTTGAGTATTTAAACTACACGTTATTATCAAACCAAACAGGAGTTAAAATAATTCACTGAGCACGCCCTTCAGGTCATAGATTCAAATTCTCGATGTTTTAAAATTCATCTACTATATAGAATTTGCCTAGCGTGACTTGTCTTAGGTTTCGTTTGAAGTTTACCCAGACTATTATAGTATTACACAATACTAATGGAAGTTTTTTTTGTCATTTTTAATATAAATTAATATAAAGCTCATTTCGTCTACTAAATTTATTCTCTCTTTTATTTTTAGTCCATCCGTTAAATTTATGTCATTACTAATTTTGACAAAGTCAACAAATCAACGTTTAATTATTATCTTCCATTCAAAACAAATACCATTGACTTTATTAAATTATGTCTCTAATAACTTTCATTTTTAACTAAATTTCTAAAACTACCCCCAATTATCTACCATTTTTTTAATAAAAATATTCATTTTTTTTTTAAATTCCATGCCTGTCGGACCAAATTTTGCTAATTTTAATGGACGGAGGAATACTAATATTAAAAAAATTACGTATAAAAAATAAACAATACATTTTATATGAAACATAGGTACTAATGACGATAAATTATATAACATCGCATTGTGTTTGAATAAAAATGCACAAAACACCATATGTTTTATTTAATGCACAAAACCCCCTTGCGTTAAATTTAAAG
This sequence comes from Andrographis paniculata, assembly GCF_009805555.1. Lineage (NCBI taxonomy): Eukaryota > Viridiplantae > Streptophyta > Magnoliopsida > Lamiales > Acanthaceae > Andrographis > Andrographis paniculata. The sequence continues at coordinate 2,331,082 of NW_026137605.1, forward strand.
TTTGCACGAAACACCCTCCTTGTACAAAACTTATGTTTGATTTTAAATAAAAACCTAAATCAGACATGTTTTTTATTTGAATTTTTTTTGAATAAAATAAATAAATAAATAAATAATCATTTATTTTATAAAAATTCAAAACATTTTGTATTTTTTATTTGTATAAAATTCGCATAATTTTGATCTTTATTTAAAATCAAATATCAATTTTCATGCTATAAATATAATATATGATATTTTGTGCATTTTTACTATATTAATATAAGGGGTATTATATAATTTAGCCGTACTAATAATAATAAATCATAGAGAAAGCAGCCAAACAAGACTTAACGGCAATTATTGTTATAACTACACTTCAACTTCAACTTCAACTTCAACTTTAATGGAGTTTTGTCCTAGTCTCACCTGACCACTTTCTCAATCAGCCGATCAAATTAACTAGTCTGTAATTAATCAATGGCTGGAATGCTCCCCGGAGTCGAGGCTGCCCGGAGACGAAGATTCCACCACACCTCTGCTACTAATCATTCTCATTCCCAAACTACTTCTTCTTCTTCTTCTTCTTCAGGCTGCTGCACCAGACGCTCCTCTGCTTTCTGCCTCTACGCCATTAGAGGCTATCTCACCTTCAATTCCTCTACGGTAGGTACAAAAATACATACATCTCTATCTCTATCTCTGTATCTGTGTTTAATTATTTAATTTAATTTGATGTCTGTGAAAAAGTGCAGACGACGACGACGACGACTAAGGGAACATTAATAAGCAGCAGTAGTAACGATGAGAGTGGCAGTGAACTTTGTGGAGCTGCCAGAGAAGCCAAGAAGAGGCTCGATCAGAGGTTACATATTCTACATCTACACACATCTTCCAATTCTCAACCAGAAAGGTACAAACTCATCTCATCTGATTTGGTTTCATCTTATGATCATATTTTGTGATTTCTTCTTCCCATCCAAAATTGATAATCTATTGGAACCTTAATTATTGCTTAAAATAAAAGTGATTGGTAGAGACCTGCCGGGCCTAGTTTGCATGATATTAGGTGCTGCTAAGATTAACCCTGTGCGTATTTTTTGGATAGTGGTTGCGGTTCCACGTTATAAAAAAAAATAAAAAATAAAATAAATTGCACAAAATTGCGTCAAATTGCATCAAATCCATATACTTCTAAAACTGTATCAAACTCTCTCGTGGTTTCAAAAACTCTGTGTCTAACCCCTTCATTTGACCTAAATGCGCTCAAACTATGAATAAATATTATAATATCAATTTCAAAACCCCTAAAATTACAAATATATTCATTTTTCTTTTTATATTTGGGTTAAAAAAATATAAATATATTAAAAAATAGTTATTTTTTTCAAGTTTTAATAGTTTATTTTTATTATTTTTTGAGGTTAAATATAAAAAAAAATAATGTATTTGTAATTTTAATGGTTTAGAAATTAAAATTCTAAAATTTATTCACAATTTGGACTCATTTAGGTCAAATACTCTTAAATAAGGACCGCCGAGGGGATTAGACGTAAAGTTTATGAAACTACGAGAAAATTTGACGCAGTTTTAGAAGTATAGAAATTTGACATAATTTCGTGAAACCGAATTTTGTATAATTTAAAAAAAAAAAAAAAAAGTGATTGGTAGAAAAAGATTGATGAATTAATAAGTCAAACATTTCATTTTAGGTACACTAACTAGGATTATTAGGTGTTGTAAACATTAACAATTTTGTATTACCTACCACTTCCTATACAAAAAAGGTGTGGTTAGAAATGTTGTGGTATTTACCTATGACTTGGATTTTTTGAAATAGTGATATTATAACAGAAAATAAGTATTTAATGGGGGATAAATTAAGTGTTAAATATAATATTTTTGCATATCTATAATATTTTAATTAAATTTGTATTTTGAATTTTATAAATTTGTAGAAAGATATTTTTTAATAAATACTACATAAATTATTTTGAAATCATAAGTAAACAAAGATAAATTATTTATTTAGTTGATTTAAGGATTTTAATTTTAATTTAAATAGTAATTTAAATATAGTATTTATGAAATTAGATAATAAATTTTATAAGAATATACAATAATTGTATATTAAAAAATTGAAATCAAATTTCAAATATATATATTTTTTCATTTTCATTCATTCGATTGTTGGATAGGATTGTTCTTGTTGGCGGGTTTTGTTCTCATTTCTCATCAAATTCAGAACAAATCTCCTCTTAATAATCACCAAACACGTGTATATTTAGACTCGAATTAAATCAGCATTCTAATAAACAAATATTTACAAAGAAAATCACACATATTTTAATATAATATATAGTAAATTATAATTTTGATTTCAATATAATATATTCTAACTCAATCGACAAATATTTAGAAAAAAATGTCATATATTAATATAATATATAACAAATTATAAACTTACATATAGTAAAATATAATTTTGATTTTAGCACGCAATAAGTATTAATACACTATATTAAATAGTATAGTGTACAATTACATGTAGCATAATATATACTGATTTTAGTATAAAATATAACTCACACAACATATATTTCTATATAAGGCAACATATAACATATATCTTGTGATAATTTACTAATTGTTTCAAATTAATGCGCTAACTTAGTAATATACTATTTGTGTTGTAATAATTTATTAATTATAAGTTAATTTACTGATTTGGTCAAATCAATGACTGCCGACATATTTAAAACATTAAACAAACACACTCTATGTATCTACATGATTAGATCAAAATTATTTCACTTTGGGTATGTTTCTTTTGCAAAAATTTTCAAAATTTTATTATTTGGACTCTGCGTTTTCAGAATCTCACAAAACATAACATCAAATATTATTTTTATATCAAACCTAAACCAAATTTTTTCCAAACTCATCAAAAGAAAGAAACCCTTTGTTTTTGGCAGCTTTGCGGAATCGAAAGCTGCTAGTTATCTTGGAAGGCCATTATTAATTCCAAAGGCGAAGAAGAAGAAAAATTGGCTAAATTTAACGAGATGGAAGTCGTCGGCGTCGTCAGAGCAGGAGGAGTGCGCAGTGTGCCTTGAGCTATTGCAGGGCGGGGGGCGAGGCAACACGACGGTAATGCAGGTGCCGTGCGGGCATCGGTTCCACACCGAGTGTCTTATGCCATGGCTTGAGGGCCGCGGGAATGCACATTGTCCATGTTGTAGGATGGAAATTTCGACTTAATTTAGAATATGTTTATTTGTACTTCATGACTTTTTGTGAGTGGATAAAATATACTCCCTTCGCCCCTTAAATAAGTATTCGTTTGTTTTTTACACGTAGTTTAAGATATATTAGTATTATATTAATATGTAGTAGGAATAAAGTAGAAAAAACTAAAATAACCTTATTAGTAATGCGTGATATAAATGTAATGATATTTGTGTAATATATTGTAAGTTGTAAGAGTATTTATAATGTTAGGTAGATAGTACAGATACTAAAAAATGAAATGAATACTTTGTTATGAGACGGACCAAAATGGAAAAATGGATAGTTTGTTATGAGACGAAGGGAATATTATTCTATCCGTAGCAATTGAAAGTACTCTTTTTGTCGTTTTGTCTCAAAAGTATTCATTTTCTATTATAAAAAAATAATCACACTGAAATCAAAATATCATTTAATTTTTTCATAAATTATAAACATATCGCTCTATACATATACATACTATGACACACCGGCGCAAGCCACGACCCCTCACATGTTAACACAAGTTCTGGACACTTCTCTCCTCACTAACGCACATCAGGGTCACTCATCCTCAAATTACTCTAGAGAAAGAACGCTTAACTCTAAATTCTTTTAGTATGACTCCCGAAAAGAAATATGCATATTGTTGACATGAGCAATCTATTCAATCTATTTAATTTCTAATCAACTTTGAATAATCTAATATTGACTCATCCACATATGGAAATTTGCTAAATAACTGTCCAACTCCGAAGTATCTCACATATATTTTATAAATATATAAAGTACTAAAGTAAAAGATATCCAAATTATCTAACACACTTCAATTAATCTACTATAGAAATCCAAAAGACTATTTGGATTGCGACGAAAACAATATATATTTATTAGTGCAAAAACTTTTTTACCCTCGTATTTTAATCTGATATGATGATATTTATATAAATGATGTTCGGTGGAAATTTATGATTTTTTTGTTTTTATGATATAGAAATCTATAATCACTACTTTTTAATACACTGCTACGAGTAAATAGATGTAAATTTAAAAATATTTATAATATATAATAAGTTACTTTATTAAAAAACTGAATATATATCTTAGAAGTAGAAAATAATATATATATATATAACTTATAAGTAGAAGGAATAATTATTTATTTTATGGTTTTAAATATATTTTTTTAAAAATATAATACTCCTATAAATTATTAAAAATGGATCATAATCTTCAACTTTCATACAGTAGTACTATTTTTTAAAGTGAAGAATATCAAAGTAAGATTATAAGAGAAATCTTGTAAGATTTTTCTTCTTTCTTTTCTTTTTTTTTTTAAATTTATTGGGATGGCCTTATATAATAAAAAATTGACACGTGGGCTGTAAAGTGTCGGGACAACTATGGTTACATGTGCGGTCGGGTCATTGTTAATTTTGATATACTGTGCTCTGACTATGACACTTACACTTTACATTTAAATAATAATAATTATTATTATAATATATATGTCTTTACATTATAATAATGCTAATAATTATAACTTACTATTTGTTTCAATATTTCCTCCCTCCTAAAAATATAATTTTATTATATTGGACATAAAATTTAAAAAATATTTATATTATATTGGTAGTCGGTAAAAAATAATGATAAATGACTTATTTATTCTTATAAATATATTAATGTAAAAAGTAGTGACAATTGTGTAATAATAATGAAAAAGTAGGGATAATTTTATGGTGATATAATTATTTATGGAAATGAGACTATTGTTTCGGGACGGACAAAAATGATAAACAAGACTATTGTATTGAGACGGAGGAAGTATAAAATACAGTGTGTTTTTTGTGGGTTTGAATTTTGAATTGAGATTTGAATAGTAAAAATTTTGAATGTGAATAATTATATGTATAATTGTTGAGCACAAAAAATAATAATAATAATGATAATGGTAGCAGGATCTTAAAGAAGGATGATCGGCCGATACGGAGGTCGGACAGGACAAAGTCGGGCACGGAAGATCGGACGTAATAAGGTTAGACACGGAGGTCGGACAGGACAAGGTCGGGCACGGAGATCGGACGTGATAAGGTCGGGCAAAGCAGAAGTATCGGCAGACGCGGAGGTCTGTCAAGACGAAGGTCGGGCAAAGAAGAAGTATCGGCAGACGTGGAGGTCTGTCAAGACGAAGGTCGTGCAAAGAAGAAGTATTGGCAGACGCGAAGGTCTGTCAAGAGGATAGTTTGTTGAACCAGTTGTCCATCTAAGGAGATAAGGCAAACAGAGCCGGTCGGTTGGTTCGCTGTCGGATGGTTCGCAGTCGGTTGGGCCGGTTGGATGGTCCGTAGTTGGTTGGCCCACGGTCGGACCAACTGAGGTCGGACGGAGGACGGCTGATACGGAGGTCAGTCGAAAGAGGAAGTCGGGCGAAGAAGGACGGCTGATACGGCGGTCGGTCGAAAGAGGAAGTCGGGCGAAGAAGAACGGTTATTACGCAAGTCGGACCAAGTGAGGTCGGACGAAGAAGAATGAGACGGACGATACGAGGTCGGACAAGAGATCAGATGGTGGTCGCTTGGTGGGGCGGCCAAAGATTTGTTTGGTCTAGCGATCAGTTAATCTCTGGATTGGTCGATTGGGTTATGCGGTTGGCGAGACGGTTAAAGACACGTGTCAATGAATGAGGAATTGGTGGGCGGTTGCTATAACCAACCAGGCGACGGTTCTGAAACGTTTTTTTTGAAGGAATATTTAAGGATTTGGATTTATTCTGGAAAGGCATCTTCAATCGACATCAAATTCAAGAGAATTGCTTTTGGGGATCACCACTTTATTTTCCAGTCTGTAGTTTTATTTTCCTATTTTATTTATGTATCCTACAGTGTTTAGAGATTCCTAATCTCAGGCACTAATTATATCAAATTCGAAGATAATTTTCTATTTTCATATTTTACTTTTTGTTATTGAAAAATTGCATCAACAATTTGGCGACCACAGTGGGAGAAAGACAATATTGCTGATCCTACGTCAACAGAGAATTTTACACGATTGAGGTTTGGCCGAATCATCAGAATGATCCATATGGCAGGTTCACAATCTCAAGTGTCTTCAACACCGGTGGGAGAAACAATTTCACCACTTGCTATGCCGAATGCAGGGGAAGCACCACAAGTACCTACCGATTGGGTGTCTTATGTTCAACAATTGAACAATCAACAAATTTTGGTCATGCAAAACATGTTGCGTGAGCAAAACCTCATGTTGCGTGACCAACAAAATCTAATGCAGAACATGTTGGATCAGACGTTCTCTAAATTCACATTACATTCAAACATGCCTCCAGCCTTGTCACATTTTTGCTTTCAGGCAACTTTTCCAGGATTAACTTTTGCAGGGCCAACATATGTTGATAATACATTTCCAAGCGTCACAACTTTCAACCGAACAGATATGGAGAAGACTCCTCTAACTTCCCCAGATAATGTTCCTTTGGGACCAAAAGTTGATAATACTCAGCCGAATATCGTAAGGGAAGAGAGATTGGAGGGACAAGCTCATAATCCCATCCCAGCCGAGCCAACCGTAACTAGAGAAGAAAGATTGGGAGGACAAGCTCACAATCCCATCCCAGCCGAGCCAACCGTCCCCAGAGAAGAGAGGTTAGGGGGACAGGCTCATAATCCCATTCCTGTATTCGACCTTGTTCCACCCATAGTAGATCCGGAAGACATCGCTCAAGTTCTGCGGGTGCATTTCGGAATGAATCCGCAAACGGTGAATAGGCCAGCATATCAAAGACCTTTTCCAAAAAGGATCATTAACGATTTTCCTCTCCCAAGTAATTATCGACCACCAGACTTTCATGCTTTCTCGGGAGAAGACGGATCCTCCACCATAGAGCATATGGGTCGGTTCACAGCACAGTTAGGAGAAGTCGGTAATAACTCTTTTTATAAACTGCAACTATTTGGTTTCTCTTATCAGGACAACTTTTTCATGGTTTGTAAATCTGCCACCTGGGCAAATACAAACCTGGGAAGGTTTAGAGATGACGTTCCATGCTAGATTCTTCAACCCTTTACCAGCCGTCTCTCTTTCCGATTTTTTGGAAATGAAACAATATCCAGAAGAGACAGCCTCACAGTTCATTGAAAGGACACGTTTAATGAAGGGGCGTTGCCCGACAGTCATTGAGGAGAGCGAAATGACCAACCTGGTGGTCAGGAATATGCATACACGACTGCGGGAGGCTTTAACAGCCTCACGACGTTCAAGATTTGGCCAGTTTAGCATCCAAGGCGGGGAGGTTAGAATTCTTTTTTAGAGAGATGCATCTACCAGGTGACGAACAAGGGGGAGGTGCCGAAGAAATGGTGGCTGAAATTATAATGCGAGATCGACCAACGCGCAGGCCACCACCAGTACGCGATAGATGGACGTCGGATCAGAGGCTGACGTGACCTCGGATGATGCAGGTCGGATCTGAGGCTGACGTGGCCTCGGATGCTGGCCTGCAAACTCCTAAACGTCCCAAGAAGTGACGCTTAGGAGTCGGGCGGGAGGAGACAAGTTGTTGAGCACAAAATAATAATAATAATAATGATAATGGTAGCAGGATCTTAAAGAAGGATGATCGGCCGATACGGAGGTTGGACAAGACAAGGTCGGGCACGGAAGATCGGACGTAATAAGGTCAGACACGGAGGTCGGATAGGACAAGGTCGGGCACGGAGATTGGACGTGATAAGGTTGGGCAAAGCAGAAGTATCGGTAGACGCGAAGGTCTGTCAAAACGAAGGTTGGGCAAAGAAGAAGTATCGGCAGACGCGGAGGTCTGTCAAGATGAAGGTCGGGCAAAAAAGAAGTATCGGCAGACGTGGAGGTCTGTCAAGAGGATAGTCTGTTGAACCAGTTATCCATCTAAGGAGATAAGGCAAATAAAGTCGGTCGGTTGGTTCGTTGTCGGATGGTTTGCAGTCGGTTGGGCCGGTCGGATGGTCCGTAGTCGGTTGGCCCGCGGTCGGACCAACTGAGGTCAGACGGAGGACGGCTGATACGGAGGTCGGTCGAAAGAGGAAGTCGGGCGAAAAAGGACGGCTGATACGGCGGTCGGTCGAATGAGGAAGTCGGGCGAAGAATGACGGTTATTACGCAGGTCGGACCAAGTGAAGTCGGACGAAGAAGAATGAGACGAACGATACGAGGTCGGACAAGAGACCAGATGGTGGTTGCTTGGTGGGGCGGCCAAGGATTCGTTTGGTCTAGCGATCAGTTAGTCTCTGGATTGGTCGCTTGGGTTATGCGGTTGGCGAGATGTTAAAGATACGTGTCAATGAATGAGGAATTGGTAGGCGGTTGCTGTAACCGACCAGGCGACGGTTCAGAACGTTTCCTTAGGGAATATTTAAGGATTCGGGTATGTTCTGAAAAATCATCTTCAATCGACATCAAATTCAAGAGAATTACTTTTGGGGATCACCACTTTATTTTCCAGTATGTAGTTTTATTTTTCTATTTTATTTATGTATCCTACAGTGTTTAGAGATTCTTAATCTCAGGCACTAATTATATCAAATTCGAAGATAATTTCCTATTTTCGGATTTTACTTTTTATTGTTCAAAAATTGCATCAACAATAATATAAATAGGTATAGATGTGATATTTTGAATATTAAATTAAATTTTAGTATAATATAAAAAATAAAAAATAAATTTTTGATTTGATTTTTTTTAAAAAAAATTAAATGAATAGTGAAGTTCGGGGAAAATCCCCCGAACAAACACGCACATTTATTATTTTTTAAATTAATAATATTAAAAATAATTTTATATTTTATATGTATAGAACTTTATATAATTATAATTTCTCTTTCCATCAAATTTATTTTTAATTTTATTTTTAATATGTCTGCTAAATTTTTCTAATTACTAATTTTAAAAAAGTTAACTAATCAATATTTATTTATTACCCCCAATTTAATACTTATTTTTTTAAAAAAATACTGCTAATTTTATTGCATTATCTCTTAATTTACTTTAATTTATAACTAAATTTTCAAAATTACTCCAAATTATCTGACACATTTTATTAGTGGCACGGTAATTAAGAGAATGATTTAATTAATAATAATGAATCATGATATTATTTTATTATTTCTTAGGTAATTAATAATATTAGTAGTTTTAAAATAAATTTAATGTATATATGATTTTAAAAAATAGAATATGTATTTAAATATTTAAAAATTTATATTGCAATAAAATTATATGCAATATAAATATCATTTTGTAGAGAATAAATTTTTTTATAATACAAGTAATAAAAAAAATACTTTTATTTATTTATAATTAACATAAACTAATTTTATAAAAGAGTTGAAGTTTTAAAAATAGATAAAAAAATTTTATATTTTGTGAAGAAAAATAAAAATAGAGGGATTTCGAGTGAGTCATACGTGATGTATGATATTATAATTTATATAGTTAATTAAGTTGGTTTATATAGTACCTTTTACCAAAAATATAGAAGTGTATTAGACAGACAAAAATGAAAAATGTGTTAATTAAGTTGGGACGGAAGAAGTATTAAATATTGATTAATGTATTATTTTATTAAACTTATAATTTTAAATTATTTTGTTTTATTTTATATATTTGTAATATTAAATTTATGTGAATATATATTTTAAAAATAAAATAATAGTATTCCCTCCGTCCCATATACTGTGTCTACTACACTATAGATACAATATTTTAGGAGGAGTGTAATTAATAGATAATTAATAATGTATTAGTAAAAATAATTATTCTATAATATAAATAATGATAAATTTAAATTAAAATAACTAATTAGTTTAATTAAAATTAAAAAAAATAAATTAAAAAATTTAAAATGAAATTAAAGTGTGTAATCATTTTTCCAAAAGAAACGACAGAAACGACAGCGTGGACATGATATTTGAGACAGAGGAAATAGTATTTTAATACATTTATATATTTACAAATAAAATAGAAAGAATTTTTTTTTAACAGCTTTAAAATTAGTAAAGTTTAGAATATATTAACATAATTATTAAATTTTACAATTTTCCTTTTTTTTCTTAAGTACCATGACAGAAAAAAAAAACAATATAAAGTAAAAGAAAAAAAAAAGAATAATGCAAAAGAAAAAAAAAATGTAAAATAGAATAAAAATAAATAAATAAAATCAAAATACTAATTTAAAACGTTAAGAGATACTAAAATTTTGAAAACTATTACTCCTTCCGTCCCATACGGTGTCTGCTACACTGTATGAAGAGTATAATTAGTAAATAATTAAAAATATATTAGTGAAAATAATGATCCTATAATATAAATAATTGTAAATTAAGATTAAGATAACTAATTAGTTTAATTAAAATTAAAAAAAATTAATTAAAAAATTTAAAATGAAATTAAAGTGTGTAATATTTTCAAAAAAGAAAAATGACATGGTATATATGGCGGAGAGAAACGACAACGTGGACATGGTATGTGAAACGGACGAAGTATTATTTTTTAATCCAATAAAACACCATCTAGACGTAGATAGCAGTAAATCTACCAGTCCAAAAACGCCGTCGTTTCACTCCCACAAACATTCAAAAACTCAACGGCTAGTTAGCTACCGTCTCATATTCAAACAGCTCTTTCATCTCCTGCAAAATAACATCCAAAAGAATCCGAATCATCATCCCAAATAGGAAAAATTATTTCAATTTCACGAAACAAAAAATCCTACAAAACAATGGTGTCTGCTCTTCACGACTCCATCGCCTCCATCTGCAAGACCATCCTACCCACCTCCTTCCGGCGGCAGCGCCGCCCCGCCATTGCCGCAGGCGAGTCGAAGCAGCAGTCCGACAACCTGAAATGGCAGCAAGACTCGTTCCACAACATCCTTAATTTGATGGAGCTTTGTAAGGAGGGCATTGTCCCTACGCATCAAGTCTCCGCTTTCCGATCACACCTTCTAGAAACTCTAATCGCCGCCCCGCCCGACCGCGAGCCGCCGCCGATTTTACGCGACAAGCTCCTGTTCTTACAGGTGCTTCCATTACTTGTAAAATCTTTGATCTTGTTTTTTGAACATATTCGAACTCTTGTTTGTTGATCTTTTTCAGGAATTGCTCTTTGCCGGATGCATATCGGAGGTCGAATACCACGCGTCGAAGAGGCCATTGTTGCAGAGGCTTGCAGTTCAAGGAGCCGAGATCGAAGCAAGAGACGTAATACTCGGGGAGCGCCGCGAGACGGTAGTCGACGAATGGTCGGTAATCGATTTGAAAGACGACGTTGTCGTCGGAGAGCCATTCGACTCGAAGATCAAACAGAGTTCAGCTGTTAGAAGAATCAAAGGTGCAGCTTTATCGGCATTCGGTTTATCGAATGTGAAAAAGAGCGAGTCGAAATCGATTTTCGCGATGGAGAACTTACCGTTAAATCGCGACGGGAGGATTCGAGTAGGATGGCTAATGAAATGGAAGAAGAATGGCTGCGAAGACGACTCGATCGAACGAGGCCTGTCGAGCTATGAAGGGAAGCTCGTCGAAAATCCGATAGCTGAAGGACCCGATACGACGCAAATCAAGCGAAAACTGAATCCCGACGCTGCCGCGACAGATTTCTTCGTCGATAAGGTAAGAACGGATGAAGTTTCGATACGAGCTTGTTCTTCTGCGGATCGACTGATGCTCGATCGTGGCGTCTGCAGGTTTTAGGCAAGAACGTGAGGAAGGAGCTTCGTCGAATCAGATTGGAATCGAAGGCGACGGATCTAACGTTTGTTTTTCGAAATGTTTCGTAGGATTATTACGGTTTTTCTCTTCTTTTTCGCGATTTCGATGTTTTTCTGTGTTGTTTTTGGACTCAGAGATGATCAAATTGAAGCGATCTCAACCAGGCTTCCTGTGGACAAGAAGGATCTCAAGAACATCTTCCCCAAGTAAGGCTTTAAACGCCATTGTAGATTGATTCAACTATCTTCATTTCGATGGATTCAAATAGGCTCAGGAGATCGAAAATCACGCAGAACATGGTGCGACAAGTACGGCGAAATCGCGCTCGACGTGGTCCGGCGAGAGTTCAAAGAGCACACGAAGCAGATGGGAAGCCGTCGAAGATTGGGCGCCAACAAGCACGTCGACATCGAAAACTCAAATCCAAATCTCGTTTCAAGAACGGTTTAAGTAGAAATGAAATCGATATTGTATCTGAGACCAATTCGACGAAAACATATCGATCGATACATGGCTCAAGATGCAAATTCCGAAACAACCGATTTTATGTACACATAAATAACATACATTTTCCCTATCAATCGATAATCCACGGAAGATTTCGACACACAGTATTAACTTAGTGCAGAGATTACGGAACTGAAAAGCTACGTCGAATCTTTACCAACATCGTCGCGGCATAGCGGGCACACACTGGAGAATCATAGGGATAATCAAAATTAGGCAAGGAAACGAGCAAAAATACGCGCAAAAATATACACTGCAAACAAGAATACATAATAAGTACCCGTGAATCTCCTTTAGCCATTTGTCGACGCACGGCATATGAAATTCATGACGGCAAGGAAGAACCCGCACCTTGTCCCCCTCCTCGTACTCGGAAAGGCAAATGTAACACCTTCACACAAGTTTCAGGCATAGCGAGTTATGTAAAATCTCGATGAAATGGTCGATTCTGTAAGAGATTACAATAAAGCATAACATCTCAAGAACGAGTGCGACTCCTATTTACTTTCCTGCGCTTGATCGACTCAAACTTAAAACAGATCATCCAAGGGAATGAGAAAACATACTGTGAAAAATCCTCTGGAGTCGCCAATTTTTCCGCCTTACTGTGAGTCTTTAATGGGAAGGAATCGACGACTAAATCTGGAGCTGGAAGCGAGATCAAAGACGAGGAATATGTAATGGGAGGCTGATGAATTTGATCCAGAACCTGAGATTACGCGTAAAATTTCACTATGAAACAGTCGTGTCTTTTTATTACAGGTTGAAGAAAGTAAAACGCTAACAAAGAAAAATCCGAGAACAATACCTCGAACAATGCTTCAGCCAGCATGACTATTCGGGAAATGCCAGCTCGCATGCTCGGTTCCACAGCTCTATGACGATGAACCGAATCTGGCGTCCCGGGAAGTCGTTGTGAGATCTGGTTTGTACGAGTAATTACAGGCGCCGCTTCCTCAAGGGAATCGTCAATCAGAAAACGAGAGTCGGATGGAGAACTAAAATCAGAACCAGAGACATCGACATCATTCTCAACAGAAACACTGTCTGAATTTTTAAGTCCATTAACAGAATCTATGCCAAACATTTCAGCCGTAGAAGCGCTATAAGGTGTCGGCTGATTCAGATTCGAAGTGCTTGCTAAGTCGTTGCCTTTAAACTCATCCATGGATCGATGACGAAGAACACGGTGACTATATTCAGACAAACATTTCCCTTTACTTTCATGACCAACAATGGAAGCTCCATTGCCGGGAGCTCGATTTTCATTACCATTCAAACAACCTTCAGCATCAATGCTAATCAGATCTTTCCCATTGCTCGAAGACAGAGTCGAATTTTTCCTCAGAGATTTCGACTTCTTTTTATCACTATGTTCTGCGGAATTCGGCAGCAACTCGTTTCGACGATCATTTGGCTACATACAGATCAACATCCAAATTGCTAACAATTAAATAAACCATAAGAACAAACCACATTCAATCAAAATTCAATACAATCTGCATATTAACGAAGAACAAATTCTGTGTGTTTGTGTGTTCATATGTAATCTGTAAGCCAAAATCATGAAATTTGAATGAAATCGCAGCAAATTCAACTTGGAAAGCCACAGATAAAGATTCCCCCCCCAAAACCCCCAAATCAGATCATATATCAAAATTTTCCAGCTTGATGAAATGCTAAAACATTGAATCAAACACAAATGGTGAACCCTAGAATTCAGGAAATTAAAAAAAACCAACAAACCACAAATTGAAATCCAACATCGGCAGCCATCGCCATACCTCGCGAGATAGAGAGGCGACGCCGCAGGCGAGAAACGAGGAGATTGGGCGCCTATCCGCCGGCCGGCGGCGGCGGCTGATGCCGGAGCCCATGAGATGTAAGGATTTATTCTTTTGAGGAAGTCTGAGGAATCTAATAATGTGTTTGACAGATTCATCACATTAATGGCGTCTGCTTAACTGTTACTCCATACGTATGCAGAGTAGAGTTAGAGTAGGTTCTCCATAAATGATTGAAGACGCGATTTTTGTGAGGAAGCAATGAGGTAAGAAGGTGGGGGGGTTTGCAGTTTGCAGATGATGTCTTAGAGTCAAATACTGTGGAGTAAAGTTGGGACATAGTCGAGACTATTTTCAGACATTATTGTATGATTTTGAGCTGGTACCTACACCAAAATGACACAAAACCTAACAAAATCGACCTGATGATGACAGATTTTGGTATGAAATACTTGCCTTCTGTATTGTGCAATGAGGCCATATGATATGTTTTATAGATTTTATTTTTTATTGTATATATTTATAATTTATATGATCAAATTTACTTTTCAAAATTTATATAATTTCAAGATATTTGCATAGACTTGCTCGTTCGGTTTGGAACCGTCGGTTTACTAACTGAACGTTTCCGTTCAAAACAAGTCGAAATCGTCGTTCCGACAGTTTGGTTTCGGTTTGTATTTGAACTAAATTGTGAACTGCCTTTTTGA
Organism: Andrographis paniculata; assembly: GCF_009805555.1. Lineage (NCBI taxonomy): Eukaryota > Viridiplantae > Streptophyta > Magnoliopsida > Lamiales > Acanthaceae > Andrographis > Andrographis paniculata. Next base: position 2,346,091 of record NW_026137605.1, read on the forward strand.
AAAATGTATATTATTTTTGTTTTATTTTTTAAAAAATTCAGTTTGAACCCCTGTTTAAATAAGATAGTTTTTTTGAAAAATGAATAGCCCAGATTCAATATCTCAGATCCGACGGCTGAGATTTGAACAGCCTATTTGGGCAATATTTTTTGTTTTTAAATTTGAATGAACAATATTTTTTGTTTTTAATATTTTTTTTGAATAATGAAGATTTAATATATGTTGTAAATGAATGGATCAGATTTAATGATCGGGTATAAATAGGTGAATGAATTTTCTTCACACCAAGTTCTATTTTCATATCTCTCTCTAACTCTCACTCTAATTTACAATTATTTAATTTCTCAAGTGTTAAAGTTTATAATATTGTTTTAGTATTTTATTTTAGATAAAACTATATTTTTAAAGTAACTAATATCTATTAGTTGAACTTTTATTCATTTGTATTATTTATTTCATTAAATTATATATATCTATATTAATATCAATTAAAAAATAATTTTTAAAATAGAAAAATATCGTCTATGTCTAAAAGAAAGAGTAAATATAGAAGATTTGGATGAGCTTGAATCATTACATCAAAATCAATGCCCCGAGGCCTCTGACCTCGAGTCCGAAGCTCCCGACAACGAAGAAGAATGTGTAAGTGGAAAAACGAACAACTCATCAAATTCAAGCATTAAGATCCGATATTTTCTCAATTCATTTCATTAAGAAAACAACTTAGGTAAGTAATTGTTTTCAAGTTATATGTAATTATTATTCTAAAGTTTATAATTATAAGAATGAAGTAGGATATGAAATATTTACACTCCATATCGAGAAGAAATACCCTTTTAAAATTAGAATAAATGCATCACAAACACAAATTCGAGGACCAATGCCGTCTTTCACTTCCAAAATTGGAGATGAGGGAAGTACTTTATTTAAATATAGTAATATTACTGTTGGAAAAAAAATTAACTAAGTTAGTTTATTCTAAACATCTTTCTTTTAGATTTGCAAATGATTTACATTTTGAAAAATGAGTTACCAATGCTTACAATCCTTCAGCTAGAAGAATTTCACGCTCAACACTCACCCGTGATATTGATATAATGGTTGGTGAATGAAAATTAGAACTAATTAATGTGTTTAATAATTTACAAAATAAAGTTTCTATATGTTCGGATGTTTGGAGTGATCATTGGCAATAACTTCATTATATGAGCATTACATGTCATTGGATTGATAACTCATAGACTTTACAAAAACGTTTAATTGTATATAGAGAATTTGATGTAGAACACATCGCAACAAATATTTCTCAAAAGATATGATCTATTTTGCAAGAATATAATTTACTTACAATTTTTTTTTTTTTTCAATTTCATTTGATAATGCAAGTGCTAACACGGCTAGTTTAAATTCTCTTATTAAATTTTGTCAACCATCAATTGGTGGTAAATTTTTTCATATTAGATATTTTTGTCATATTTTAAATTGATGTGTTCAAAATGATTTATCTTATTTGAAAGAGCATGTGCATCCTATTTAAACAAACAATTTTTTTATCTAGTAAGACATGCCTCGTTATTAAAACGATGAAAAAGATATTGTAAACAAAATAATTTACAATCCAAAAAATTTTCGTTTGATGTTTCAACTTGATAAAATTCTACTTATAAAATGCTATGTAGTTCATATGAATATATAAATACACTATGATTTTATTTTTTTTTTTTTCACGAGAAGTATTATGACTCATTATTTTATAAAAAAAGATAATAAAACTCCTGATCTTACTTCAATTGTCTATGAAGCAAAACAACTTTTAATAAATATTTTTAGAGAATATAAACATCAATTTGGTGATTGTAGAATTGATTATAGCCGAAATATTGATACTAGTTCTATGTTTCTTACAATGATAGTTCATCTCAAACTTTATAATTTTTACTTTTTTTGTGATTTTTATAATGTAAGATGACACAAATGTTCTAAAGAAATTTAAAACCCATACTTAGAATTAGAAACTTATTTAATAACTACTTTTGAATACAGTGAAACTGAATTGAAAATTTTGATATTTTGAAATGGTGGTCTAAAAGAGCCATCTACTTTAGATTAGCATGTAATATTTAAAAGAACTATATGACTTTAATTCTAATTGAATACGTAGGCAATATAAATTTAAAATCATATAATAAAATATATAAAATCATAATTATAAGATAAAATAATATAATTTATAAATAAAAATCATAAGTTAAAAAAATTTAAATTTTTTAATTTAAATTATCACTTAGATAATTTAATTGTTTGAACAAATAATTCTTCTAAAATTTATAATATTATTAATAACATAAAAATTAATAAAACTGAATTGTTTTTTAGAAGTTAGAAATATTTTTGAAATAATAAACTTAAAATTTTTTAAATAATTTTTTTATTTATATATTTACAATTACATATATTTTTTTAATAAAATAACTACTTAAATAATTTTTTGTTTACTTGAAAATTCAATTACCTTTTGGATTAAAAAATAAGTTAAATAAATATTTAAAAATTAAATTTTTTTGGATTATCTAATTAAATAAGTTATAAATTAAATTCTGATGTAAATGAATTAAAAAATAATCTTAGTTTTAAACAAAATAATTTTAAAATTTTAATAGTGTAATTTAATTTACAAATCAACTTATTTTAGGCTTTTACTAATTAAATTACAATATACATTAAAAAATTTTATTCTTAATTCTTAATTAATAAATTGATAAATAAGCTATATATTATATATTTGATGTCTGTGTGAGTCCATTCCACCAATTTTTTTTTTTGTTTTTTTTTTTTTTGATTTTTTAATAAAAATGATTATATTAATTAGTATAATTAATAGATTACTATTAATATTATATAGTTATTATTGGTATGATTAATGAAATTATAGCTAATAAATATATTTATTAAAATTCAAAATTTATTATTATTATCTATATATTATATACATAATTTAATATATTCATTATGTAATTTATTACCTGTATATTCTATATTTGAGGTCGGTGTGGGTTTCATTCGACAAAAACTTTTTTCTTATTTTTCTGATTTTTTAATAAAAATGAATATATTAATTAATAGAATTAATAGGTTACCATTAATATTATATAGTTATTATTGGTATGATTATAATATATTTCGTATTTTATGTTTCTATGTATTCGTTGATGTTTGATTTTTCGTATTACTTTTATAATATTATTTAATAATTTTATATTTTAATGTTCCACTTTATATAAAATGTGCATATTTTTTTTTTCAATTTTCTTTTTATTTTTCGTTAATAGTACGAATTCTATTTAAAAATTAAAAAAATAATAATAAAAAGTATATATAGAAATTTAAGTAGTAAAGAAAATTTACAAAAATTAAATACAATAATGTAAATATTATTATATATATATTAATTAATATTTTATTACTTCTAATTTAAATATGTAATTAATGATAATTATGTCCGTAATTAATAATTTTTTTAATTTTTTGAAATTCTTTACAATTTTTAAAATTGATTTAATAATTTTTAATTCTTATTTAAACATGTAATTAATAATAATTATATTTGTAATTAACATAACTCAATACTATAAATGTCTATAATAAAGTCATATTCAAATCTTATTTTTACACATCACAAACCTTATATATCAAATAGAATTTAATTATTTAATTGACTTATCTAAATATATCTACCATATGAATAAAATTTATATATTCTCCTAATTATTTTCCTATTTTATTCATGATTTAAATTTATTTGAATGTATATTTATTATAATATAACTATGAGGTTTAAATGAATTTTATACATATTTTTATTACAATATTCATAATTAAAAAAAAAAAAACTATAACTAACCAAATTTATAAAAATAAAAAATTTGATATAAAATTTATGATATTGTATAAAGTATAGAATATTTTTTTCTTTCTCTTTTAATTAAATTATTTATTTTAGTTTAAAAAATACGTATATACTATGTTATATATTTATATATTCAAATAAACATATATGAATTTTGAGTAATTTGTACAAATTTATTTGATTAAGTTTTAAATTATTATAACTAAAAAACAATAATTATTTCAAATATGAACAAATTGTTAAATATAAAGGTATATTTTGAATCTCATAACAATTTTTTTTTTTTTTAATTTGTTAAATTTATTTTTATTTTATTTTTTAGATTTTTTTTCTTTAATTATGAATTATGATTTGAATTTAGTTTTGAATAAGAGTAATTTCGAATTTACTTATAAAATTTTATAAGTTTTATAAGTTTTGAATTAAAATTTTATCTTGATTATATAATAATTTTTTATGTTCATCTAACTTTTGCTATTTTATTTATGATTTATATTTGTTTGATATATATTTAAAGAAAATATGATATATATTTTTTTAGTAATAATGGTAGTAAATAAAGATTAATAGTTAAATAATTTTTTTCCTACACAAAATAAATAGAATAAATTTAACGAAAAAATAAAAAAGAAAAATATTAAAAAATTAATAAATAAAAAAATAAAATATAAAAAGGTCGTGCATCGCACGAGTTTCCCACTAGTTATTTTATAAAACGAAGTATTATTTATATAATTTTTCACAAAATACAAAGATTTAGTAAATTAAAATCAAAATCAAAATCAAAATTAATCGTAAAAATTAAAATTAAGAAACCGGGAAAAAAAAAGTAATATAAACTAACGGTTCAAACCGTGACCGACGGTTTTCAAAGTGGAACCTTCAGTTTATAAACCGGAATAGAAACCGTCAAACCTTAATCAAAATCGTCGTTCGAAAAGTTCGATTTCAATTTGAAATTCTAACAAACCGTAACCGACAGTTTGAATCATTCGTGCAAGTCTAATTACCACTATAACTTTGTTTTTTCCTTATATTTTAATTTTAATGTATCACCGCTACAATTATTTTTTTTTTATTTAAAATATTTTTAAAATAAGAAAAATATTGCATTGGACATAATAAATTAAGTAATGCGATAGAATAATCAACAACCCACATAAAGATGTTTTTATTGGAATGAATAATATGTTGCTGAGAAATCGGCTTTCTTTACTCAACACATTTTTACTCATATGATACTATTTATTTTTTAAAAAAATATTACATCAAATATATTTTTTTTCTAAAAAAAAAACATCAAATCAAATACTAATTTTTAACTTTTTACAAACTTTCAAAATTCTAAAAACCTCCAAAAACCTAAATCTAAACAAAGCCGAGAAAATTATTGTATACAGTGAGATGATATACTATGCATTACATCTATTACATTTTCATAGTGTCTCTGGTAATAACGTTTTATCCTCTAGAGTAAAACGATTTTTATTTTTAGATTTTATACAATACAATAATAAGTCGAAACTCCAACCAACAAAATTAGTGTTAGGAACTAATTAGCTGTGCAATGCTGTTGAAGGGAAGACAGAAAGCTCAAGGAGAGACAATTAAAATGCTACGTAAAGAAGTACTTCCTCCGCCGTCCAATTGTGTGCTCATTTGACCGGACACATGTTTTAAGAAAAATATGTAAGAATAGAAATTTTTATTTTTTTTTGGTAAAAAAAAAATAGTATTTTTCTACTAAATAAGGAAACGAGAATAAATTTGGATGACAACCAAAAAAGAAAAGTGATAATAGATTTGAATGATAGAGGAAGTACAATATATTGTAACTCTATATATTTCTTTTTTAAAACCAACAAATTTAGAAAAAAAACGAAAGCCCCTACTTATAGGATCGAAACTATCAAATAATGGTTATAATGATAAAAAATAATAATAATAATATACTTTTTCCGTTCGGCAAATTTAAAACTATACAAACGTTCAAATTCATATTCAATTTCATGAATTTGCATTGAGCAAGGTAAGCAGGTTTTTATATGGGGTAAATTATATAACACATTCCCGTGTGTTTTAGTAAAAATGCACAGAACATCTTATGTTTTATTTATGGCGTGAAACCTCTTTGCGTTAATGTAAAGTTTGCACGAAATACTCTATTTGTCTAAAACTGATGTTTTGTTCTAAATTAAGACCTAAATTACGCATTTTTTTATACAAATAAAAAACGTAAAATATTTTAAATAGTTTTTTTTAATAAAATAAATAAATAAATAATTGATTAATCTTTCATTTTTATAGTTTTTTGAAGACAAATCGTTATCTGACTTTTACAAAAGTTAAAAAAATAAATAATTCAATTATTTATTAATTTATTTTATTCAAAAAATTATTTAAATTTTTTTACGTAATTTATTCAAAAGTTATAAAACTTGTGTAATTTAGGTATTTATTTAGAACAAAATATCAGTTTTGGACAATGAGAGTGTTTCATGCAAACTTTACGTTAACACAAAGGGGTTTCACAAGCACAAAGTATTTCGTGCATTTTTACTCTCGTATAATTTAACCTTTTATATATATAATTTTATGGTCACAAAATTATGTTTCGTTAGGGCTATGAAAATGGACATGTTTAGTTTTATAAAGCCAACTCGAAGTTCTTATTTTCAAACCCACGATTATGACACAATCTGGTTTGCATGCATATGATATGGCTTTCTTGCCAATCAATTTATGTCTCCTATACAAATTCAATTTAATTCACTATAATTAATTAATATTTCAATTCAATGATAATTCTATAAATTATTTTTCATGACAACTCACTAACAATCCATTAAGATATTAATTGATTACCAACAAACACAACATCAATTAAGATAACTTGATTACTGTTTATTACTCCATCCGTCCAATTTATATTCTCCTAAAGTATATTTGTACGATTTTTTTAGATGGTTGTTTTTTTTTATGAATTGACAAATTTGCCCTTAATTATACGGTAGATATTAATATTAATAAATAAACAAAGAGTAAAAATGTAAAATTTGTGTTTAAAAAATGAAATAGAACAATAGTTGTTGGACGTCCCAAATAGGAAAGTAGGACATTAGTTTGTGGACGGAGGGAGTATTATTTTTTTTTGACGTGAAAATCTGCAGCCGCTATCCGAAAATGCGCACTGAGTAAATCTCCGACCGAAAGATAACACGATTATTTCTCATGCAAACATTAATCTTTGCACATATACCTTTCGGCCACACCAATCTAATAAAAACACCGTAATAACAACACATTTAACAAACAAACAAAAATGTCACAAACCTCAATACCCAAAACTAAAAAATATCAAAAAAATTAATCAAGTAATCACACAATAATACAACTCGCAAACATCGATCGATCTTTGACGTACAAACTTTCACATGATCATAATGTTCCATTGTTCCTCCAAAGTCCAATCTACATAACAACAATTTTATCAAATACCTATTTTTCATAGAAAACAATCTTGCACTCGGATCATTCGAGCAACACAACAATCTTTCTATTTTGGCCCTTAGAACTCCAAAGTTAAACGATCATGTATGTTCCAGTACACGATAAAGTTTTGAAACTCGCCTACGAAGAAGTGGCTCAAGTCGAAAGGAAGAAACATTATGTTGCCATTTTTTCGCCTCGTACATCTCATTCCATGCTTGCACTATCTCGTCGATGTTGAATCCCATCCCTACAATCACATTTCAACGACGAGGATCAATTAGGATCCGTGTTTCCTTAGATTGTGTTTGATAATTTTTCTTTCAAAACATCAGATCACAATATATATATTCTACTGTCAATATTCATTTCAAAATCTTTATATAAAAAGAAATAATTTTCTTTATAATCTCTTATCATTTCGGTCATTTAAATATTTTCTTTGTTCTAATGGTTATTTTGCGTGCGATAACCACAACCATTAGAACGTAATTCACTTAAATGACCAAAATGATAAAGAACAAGCACTGTAATACCAAAAATTACGTCGTATACCAATCTCAAAACATCGATAAAAACAAAAGAAAACCGAAAATAAACATACACACCTTCCAATTCAGGGCCGGTCGAGCAATGATTCTTGATCATGACCGAAATGTCGGTCTTCGAAGCTCCAGCGCGGTCGAACTTCTCGATGGCATCCTCCAAACACTCTTCCCACACAGGACACCCCAGCTTGTACTCCATCATCGATCTCTCGTACATAATTGTCCCCCACAAGACATATATCTGCGACCTGAAGTTCGTCGCCTGGTCTTCGACTTCATCGGGAGATATGTCCTGAAACAGTCCCTCGATCTTCATCTTCTTGAGCGTCGACTTGATTCTACTCTTCTTGTATCGATCCCTCACCCGTTGCTTCTGCTCCTCCTCCCACATCTTCATCCCCTTCTCCATGTTTGCCTCCGCGTAATCATAAAGCATAAAAACATCGCCCGAATCCCATGTTTCGACATCCACGCCTGCGCTGATGGCGTAATACCACGACAGCTTCGCTTGCTCGAATTGCTGCTGTCCTAAAGCCAGCACAGCTTCATAGAAGCTTTCCTTAATTTGCAAAGCCTCTTCATATCTTTGTCCGGCTGTCGCGAACTCGTTTTGCGCCCATTCATGCGCGCGGTTGATCCTCTCGGCCATGGAGTCGCGCGAGGATTCGCCGGTGTCGTAGACGCGCTTTCTAGCGCGCGACATGTGGACGTTGCCGCAATTGAATAAGGCCAATGCCGCCATTTCCAAGAACTTTTCGGATGCGAGGCTTAGAAGCTCTTGCGCCTCTTCGCTCGTGATTGTCTCCTCCATCGCCTCCGAGTAGAGCTTCATTCCTACCTCGTGGATGTCGATGTAGGCGTCGATATCAAAGCCCACGTAGTTCTTGAAGAATTGCGCGAATTGGATGATCCAATCCGCGATGCACGTGGATTCCTTTCGTGCTATTTCTTTCAAGCTTTCGCCTTTTTTGTTCGCGACGATGATTCTTTTGTTGTTGTCGATCCTCTCGGATTTAGACTTGAGAAAATGCCGGTCGCGGTTTTGATTGCCTTCGAAAATGTATAGCTTGAGGGTGCCTTGTGGTGTATTTGATTGAGCCCATCTTAGCTCTTCCGTCGTGGCGATTATCACGAAATCGCCTTCTTGATCCTTGTATTTAACGACGCCCCCTTTCACACTAGGGAATCGATTTGAAATTATTTCGCCTAGTCGTAATATGTCTAAGTTCGCGGAAGCTTGCGCCATTCGAATATCTTCTCCGAACACTAACTTCAACGTTACTCTAGGCTCACCATCCGCGATGGTGCTCGCCATTTTTTCTTCGACTACAACTTTGTCTTCGGTGTTCTTCTCCTCGACCAAATTCTCGGACACACTCATCAAAACCCCTACATCCGACTTGTGTTTGTCTAATACATCTCTCGCCTCCTTATCCTTGTGGCTCGGCGTTGGTGCTGGCGTTGGCGCTTCGCTAAACTCGCCCTTTATCGCCTCCTCGGCTACTTCTTTTGCTTTCATTTTCATCGACATTTTGCTTTGATCTAAAGGACTAAAACCTCCATCTAACCTTGATCCTTGCCTATTCAAGGCTTTCTTCAATCTTTGCTCGATCTCAGTCGCCATTAGATTATTCGGCTCCACTTTAAGCACGTTTTCGATATCTTTAATCGCCATATCAATCCTATCCATGGCTTCATAACATCTAGCTCTTTTCAAGAGTGCCTTACTATACCCCGGCTCGGCTTCGAGCGCCGCATCGCACTCACGGATCGCCATCGAATACTCGCCACGCCCCATTTGCATGTAGCATTCAGCCATGTTGCATCGAATGCAAGCAATGTCGGGATGGTTCGAAGGAAGCAATTTTATGGCCTTATCGTACTTGATCAAAGCACCCTCGTAGTCCCTCATTAGAAACCATCTGTTGCCCTCCTCCTTTAGCTCTTGAGACATGGAAATGAACATGGCAGTTTCTGAGTTGTGATAATTAGGGCTAGGGCTCCTCCCTATTGCCCTAATTTGTCTCAGATTTAACTCACGCCATCTGTCTCCAGATGGACCTACACCACCCCCCCTACCCACCCTCCCCTTCCAAGTGTTCTTCCTCATGCTCATATCCCCCCAAAAAAATTGAAATTGAGAAAACCCTAGATTTCTCCTACGCCCCCCACCCCAATGCTTTGATTTAATTTTGAGATTTGAATAGGTTTTTCGAGATGAATTTAATCCAATTGAATCGAATCCAAGGTGGTAAGGATATGCACAAACAAAGGAATGTAAAAAATTGATGATCAAGAATTGCAGAAAATGTGATGTATGATGTACAGGAAAGGTATTGAATTAATAAATAACACACCCCAGAAATGATGAAAAAATTGTCATACGATTGATTCGAATATGTGATGGGGAGAATGGAGGATATATAGAAAAGATTTATATCTTGACTCTTTTTGAGGCTCTTCTGGAAAACATTGATATGATTTTGCTGTCTATGAAGAACTGTAAAAAATCTGATTCAAACCCAGCAAAAGTTTCTTTAGATTTTCATCGAAAATCAAGAAACTCTTTGGTTTGTTATGAGATTATGCAGTTGTGGATATGTGCAAATGAGAAATTACAACCAACAAAAATAGTTCCTATGTGATAAATAAGATGAATTACAAATTAGCCACTTCTAAATATGGAATAATATTTTTTATTAAGAAAATTATCGAAAATAAAACGAAAACTAATTTGAGATTCATTTTTAAAAAATAAATATAAATATATATATATATATATATAGGTTGTCTTTGGAGCAACGAAACTATACCATAATTTTGTTTGTTTAGGTAACATAAACGTCTATGCCACAACTAGACGGCGGATTTAGATTTTTTTTTTTTTTTTTTTTTTTTTTCAAACGGTGACACAATAAAAAAATTACAAATAATAACATTAATTTTAATGAAACATCAATTATTAATAATAAAATAAAAATAAAAATAATATAAATATTATTTATAGATATATATTTTTTAATTTAAATTAATCATTTTAATTGGATTAAATTTTAATTATTTGCCTATTCTTAGTTATGTGAATCAAGCAAGGCAGGGCAGCATTTTAAATTTTAGATAGTCAATTTTTTTTTTTTTTTTAATGAATAATACTCCCCCGTTCCATAACAAAGTATTTATTTTTTCATTTTAGTCCGTCCCATAACAAAGTATTCGTTTTCTTTTTTTAGTAACTATACTATTTACCTAACATTCAGATACCCTTACAATTTACAATATATTACAAAAATGTCATTACATTTATATCACACATGCTAACAAGGTTATTTTAGTCATTTCTACTTTATTTCTACTATATCCTAATATAATACTAATATTTCTAAAATACGTGCAAAAAGCAAATTAATACTTCGTTTTGGGACGGAGGGAGTAGTAAATATTTCAAATTTTAAGTCGGGCATTAAAATTTATAGTGATAATACAAATATTAAATTATAAAAATTTTGTTTTGATAGAATAAAATAGTTGGTGGTACCGAAGGGTAGCAAATTAGGTTGGCTCTGTGCAATATTTTGGGCTGAAAAAAATGAATTCCAAGCACGGTCCAATTTCAAATCGATCCGGATCGGACAAGTCAGTTTGGCCCACTTTTATTTTTAAAATCTTTTTAGTTATTTTTTAATTCTAAAATAATTTAATAAAACTTTAAATGTCAAGTGTGAAAATTGAACTTTGTAAGTTGTAACCTCGTACCTACGACACAAAACTAAAACATTATATTACGGCTGTAGCTGTTTGACACGTGGATTTCGAGATGAGATTTGAATAGTAAAAATTTTGAATTTGAATAGTTGGATGATATGATATAAATATGTGTTAGATGTGATATTTTGAATGTAAAATTAATTTTTAGTATGATATAATAAATGAAAAATAGGTGTTTGATTTGATGTTTTTGGGGAAAAAATTGAGATGAATAGTATATTAAAAATCTAATCCCCCAAACAAACACACCCTACATTTTTGTTTTTAATATAAATTCATTTGTTAGGAATAACCCGGTTCATTTTTGTTTTTAATATAAATTCATTTGTTAGGAATAACCCGGTTCATACTGGTGACGAGCCAAGTACGACCCAAATTTTTTTGAGCCTATTGTTTTTAGGTCCAAGCACTACTTTTTTTTTTTAAAATTCGAATCGAATTTTTGAACCGTATCTATTTTTTCCAGCTTAATAGTACGTGCCATCACTCCGTGATGCTTAGGGAAGGAGTATTTCACAAAATATCTTATTAGTGATAAATTATTGTATTTTTAGGGTGCGATTATTGTATTTTTTAGGGTGTGTTTACCCTTATAATTCTATATTATTTTATGATAAAATAATTCAATATTTACTATAATGCATTGTTGTATAAACTTATTAATTTTCCCTAAAATAAAGTTAATTATATGATAAAATTAATAGTAAGTTATGTATTAATCATATATAAAATAGCCTTTTTACATTAATTATACCTTAATATTACTTAATATCACTTATAAAAGAAGGATAAATAATATTTGATTATATTATTATTATATCGGGCTTTACTTGATCCCGAATTATAGTAATGCATAGTAAATACATGATTAAGTTAGATAAAATAACAGAAAAATAATCAAAGAAAAGACGGCACAAACGAGTTGTATTGACTCAAGATCGATTCAACATTATTCTACAAATACATAATAAGAACAGAGGAAAAGAAAATGTAAAGAAAAGAAGATAATTTTGTGGGTTGAGATGTTCCATCTCCTCCCTTGCACGGCTTGCTTCTTTCATGGCAAAAACATCATTTGTCATTCCGTAACGCTCACATTAAACTCTCCGAAACGTTCACAAATTATTGCAATCACTTAAGGCCACTACCTCCTTCATAATTAACCAATTAATTGCCATTGTTTTCACCACATAATTGATCGATTAATGAAGGTAGTGGTTCCGATCAAAAAAAATAAAAAATTAAGGTAGTGGTCATTTAATCTATTGAGTTGAATGAAAAATCGAACAATTAATTTATCGATCAATCCTAGAGCTCCATGAATAATCGATTGGGTTGGACTATGGTTTATTTTGCACTTTATACATTGGCCATTAATCTAAGTCGATTTGATCCAATCGCCTGACATTCTTCAACATCGGCGATCTGCTATTGTCGATAGAATTTTTTTTTTATGTGGCAACATAATGCCTCCTATATTTCACAAAATATTGAATATTAGACATATGAAATGAATTTTGCGAAATATACATACCTAAATCGCCCAAGGGGAACAACCGATTGACTTGCCACAAAAATGATAGCTCACCGCAATAAGTTTTCTTTTATTGGATCCACTTGGCAACCAATTGTACCAACAAATGCCTTACTAAAGTTGGCGACAACATCCGATGCCAACTTCATATAGAGAATAGTGCAATTTGACCCAATCTCATCATACTTTCCCTTCTCGACTTGATTAGAATGATCAACTCCAAATTAGACATCATGGACCGCAGTATGTGCGCTCGACAAGCTATTTTAATCGACAATAGATGCTCAGCCACCTTTCTTGCCAGCCTGAACTTTCCCTTAGAAGAGTAATCAAAACATCGGCGAGTCAAGCCTTTTAACCGCCAGCGATCAAGATCAGAAAGTTGGGCGCAAAATTAGCTTGTTCCATCATATCGCCAAGGTTTATTTTCAACAATGTATCATGATCCCCGATCGTTAGCAATATCCACAAAGCTTGAAGGAACAACTCAAACCCTCTATTTTTCTTGCTCGAACAATATCATTAAATTTTTACTTGGTCTGCTCGTCACTGAATCCACGGTTTTATTTCAAAGCCAGCTGTGTTTAGAATGCATTCCACGCCAAGTCCATTATTACGCAACTTGCCAACTTCTTGTATGACGCCCTGCCTACCAGTTTTATATTTTTCCTTTTTTTTTCACTATTTTAATGAATCGCCACTTGTTCAAACTTCTTGGGAGCATTAGAATGTCGAGCCGAAAGTCTGGAACTAATTGGTACCCACTTTTTGATTGGCGATTGGGTTTTCGAAGATCGAGCACTAATTGGAACCTATTTTTTGCATGATCGCTTTGGCGACTGCTAAAAAACTATCATTTTTCATTTTGGACATTTGGCGATTAAGTCAAACTTCTTTTTGCTCATGGCGACTCGTGATTTGCTCAAATCCTCTCATTGTCGCCCATTTCCTTTCGCCACAGCCCGTTTGGTGACCAAGTTGACTTCTTTTCCGCCCATAATAATTTGTGACTTCTCTAGATCAACTCGCCGCTGCCAAGCCACCCATTTGGCGACCAGATTGAACTATTTTTCGTTTATGGCGGCTAATGACATGTTCTGATCCTCTCGCCGCCACCCGTTTCCTCTCGCCACAGCTTGTTTTCTCACATTTTTGCGTAAAATAATTTGATTGATCGTATGATTTTTCCAACATGCGTTCATTTTGAAATTTTTTCGCCAGTCTTTTCCTTTGGAAGCGTCTCTTTTGCGTCCGTGTAAAATGTTTCAACCCTTGAACCATCGGCACCTTATGGTTTACAAACCATTCATCCGACTGTGGTACAATGCGGTTTCTGTTGGGACTGGGCCAATTCAACGCTAGTATGATATTATCTACTTTGGGCTGAGCCCACACGAATTTGTTTTGGACTTCCTCCAAAAGGCCTCATATTAGTGGAGTTTATGTGAGACTTATAAGGTGTGGATTTTTCTTTTCATCTTTCAATGTGGGACTTGGGTTTGCACTTCAACAAACCTCCCCTCAAACCAAGGACCAACCAATTGACCTTCCCTGCCCATCTTGTACCGCCTATCACAAAGGGTCATCAGGTCACAAGGGCGAGCCCACCACCACAACCAATGTTCAATGCTACTCAATCCACTTCACCATCGAACCGGACTCTAATACCACTGTTGGGACTGGGTCAACTTAACACTAGTATGATATTGTCCTCTTTGGGCTAAACCCGCACAAATTTATTTTTGGACTTCTTCCAAAATATCTCATACTAGTGAAGTTGATTTAGGACTTATAAGGTGTGAAATTTTTCTTTATAATTTCCAATGTGGGACTTGGGTTTGCACTCCAATAGTTTTCTCATTGAACGAGGAAAAATATTCACCTAATAGATAGTGGTAACATCATAGGCATTGCCATATTTCTTAGCGCCAACTTCCACAGCAATTACCGATGGGCGGAAATGATCTTTTAGCGTTGGCCTATCTGCCAATAATATGACATTCATACCCGCCTCAAAAGAATCGTTATTTAACTCCTTGTCTTGCTTTTCTGGCTCAACAAAATCCTCATCGTCAAAGATGATAAAAAGCTGATCAACCGGCCTAAATTGATTGACGGCCTTTATTTTATTTATCATTTCTTCAGCTCGAATGGCGCAAGATATAAGTTGTTGAAAATCGCCGAATTCCTGCAAAGCGAGCTTTTCATTAACTTGTGGGTGCATGTTTCTCACCACTATATGCATCGCTTGAGTATCCGGAATTTGTATATTGTAGCGATTTTTCAAATGTCAAAAACGCTCAATATACTCATCTACCGGATCATCAATTTGCTGCTTTGCATTCATCAAATTAATCAATGTAACTTCAATCGGCGAGCTGTAAAATCGATCGTGAATGTCTTCTCCATTTCTTGCCATGACCGTATGGAGTTTGGTAGTAGCGCCAAATACCAATTGAATGCAACGCCGGTTAGAGATAACGAAAACATTTGAAATTTATGTCAATCGCTAGCTTCGCTACATTGTGCAATAAAATGACTCACATACTCCATACTTGAACGCCCATTTTCTCCGGAAAAAAAAAAAGAGTAAACATAGGCATTTCGGTGTTGCGTGGAAATGGCATCATTTTCCCTACCCAATCGAGGTAAGACCGATGATATGATGATCGATCAATTGGGCGTAAGTCCTGTCCAAATACTTCACGAACAACCTTCGTTAATATTTGAGGATTGATGGTGGTTTGAGATACTGGAGGAGCTGACGGACCGACCTGCTGCCCCCAAAGTATTGTACCAGCGGCATTAAGATCGCCTGCTGAAAAAGAAATTGGTGGCGACAGCTCATGACATGACGACTAAAAATGGTCATTTGTTCATCAAATTGTTGTTGCGCCCTAATGGACCGATGCTCCAAACCCAGTGGTTTAAATAAGGACATTATACCAGCAGTGTTATGATTACAGGCCGGCGGAAGAATTGACGATTGTATTTGTAAATTTCCAACTATCCTTTATAATTATTAAAAAAAGTTTTACAATATATTTATCCGTTCAAAAAAAATTAAGATTAAATAACTAATTAATCTAATAAGATTTAAAAAATTACGAATTAAAATTTTTAATAGGATTAGAATATGTATTTTTTTTTTTTCAAAAACAAAATAACATGGGACGTTGAAGGTACTTAAACAGCAATGTAAACACAAGACATGGGACAAAGAAAGTACCACATAATTCAATATATTTACAACAATATAGTTAAATAAATTATTAAAAATAAATATAAATTATAAAGAAATTTTTTATTTTATAACATTAAATATTAATTCTTCTGTCCCAGACAAAATATGAGTATTTGTAGGATATTAAAAGATAATAGTATTTTATTAATTTAAGAAGTATGTAAGATTGTTTTGACATTTTTATCCTTTATACTTTATGTATATGTGCATTATTATATTTGTAATTTATGTATAAGTAAAGGGTATTTTAGTATTAGTGTTATTATTTTTATTATAATAGAATAATATACTTTTTAGTTAAACAAATAAAAATAAATGGTAAAAAATATATTTCTAATTGGGATACAAAATATTATTTTTTAAATTTTTTGCAAAATATAAATGCATATATTCGTACAATTTTTTTTCTTATATTTATTTTTTGATGACATGAGAACTTGTAGTTATTATTATTCGAGTTTTTTTATACATAAATTCCGACTGAACATAATAGCTTCCAAATTAAGGCCGGAAGGCAAAGTCATTTCATAAATTGATCAGGATTAAGAGTACATCCCCACACCACATGTCATTCGTTATGAGAATATTTATTTATTTTGTTTGAATTATGCGTCTTTATTGAAAAAATAATAATTTTTAAGTTTATTTGCCCAAGATTTTTATTTTTATTTTTTTTATAAAATAATTTTCAATATATATTTTACTTTCATAAAAATTAAAATTCAACATAAAAAATTATTTTTTATATTACCAACACGATTATCTATATATCATATAAAAAATAATCTTCAAATCAAAACACTAAATAAACAAATTCATATTTTTTTAATAAAAAGTAATTTTGAGTATAAAATTTTAGATGAAAAAACATTTTTTAAATATAAAGATTGAAAAAAAAGTAAACCCTCTCATAATTTTTAGTGGTAAGTGTAAATTTTTCCTTCCTATTTTAAATAAACATATATTAAGATCATAATGATCATATATATATATATATATATAAATTTATATTATATTAAATAATTATTAATATTAAAAATTCTTACTATTAAAAAAATAAAATACTAAAACACATCCAATTGCAGTCAAACGGACATGTGTTCTTACTTATTAATTGAGATTTAAGTATCATGGTCGGACTATTTGCATTTTACATATTTTTTGAATTTTTTTTAAATATAATTCATTTATAATTTTTTTTTCTATCATTTTAAAATAAACATATATATTCGAAGTATATCATATATCAAATTACATTATATCAAATTATTATTACAATTACAAATTTCTAGTACTAAAAAAGACAAAAACACGACAGACTGCAGTAAAAAGTACATATGTTGTTGGTTATTGATTAAGTTTAGGGTGGTACTGTCTTCTAACAATTTGCATTTTAAATAATTTTTTAATTTTGAAAATATAATTGATTTATATTTTTTTATATCCTTTTAAAACAAACATATATATACAGACATTAATATCATATCATATACTAATTTATATTATACCAAATCATTATTTAAATTAAAAGTTTGTACAACTAAAAACAATATTAAAATATAAGCAATTGCAGTAAAAAGTACATGTATTGTTGATTCTTTGTTGAGTCTTAAGTGATATTGTATTATAACAATTTGAATTTAAATATATTTTTCAAAAAAATTTAAAATATTGTTTATTTATATTTTAAAATAAACATATAGTATATTAGTATTATATCATATTTTAATTTATATTATATAAGATAATTATTACAATTAAAAAATACCAATTGCAATAAAAAGTACAGATTTTGTTGCTTATTAGTTGAATTTCAAATAACATTGTCTTCGAATAATTTGCATTTTCAATAGTTTTTTTTTTTAAGTTATCAAAATATAATTCATTTATGATTTTTAAATATTTTTTAAATAAACATATATATATATCTATATATTAATATTATATCATATTATATACCAATTTATATTATATCAAATAATTATTATAATTTAAAACTATTAATATAAAAATACTAAAATATAATCAATTGCAATAAAAAATACATAGGTATCATTGATTATCGATTGAGGTTTAAATTACACAATGTTTTAACCATTTGTATTTTACAAAATTTTTTTAAAATTTAAATGTTATTTTTTTATATTTATTTCTATTCTTTTATACATATAAATATATATATCATATGCCAATTTATGTTATGAAACAATTATTACAATTAAAAGTTCATTCTATTTAAAAAAAAAAAAAACTAAAATACAATCGGTGCAGTAAGAATTACTGTGTTGTTGATTATTGGTTGAATTTTAAGTAACATTATATTCTAACAATTTGTATTTTAAATATTATAAAAATAAAATATGATTTATTTATAATTTTTTTTCTATCTTTTTTAACTAAACACACATATATATATTAACGTCATATTATATACTAATTTATATCGAATAATTATTGCAATTAATAGTTCACACGGTTAAAAATTACTAAAACACAATTACAGTAAAAAGTACAAATATCAGTAGTTATTTGTTAAGTTTTTAGGTGAGACTGTGTTCTAACAATTTGCATTTTAAAAAGTTTTTAAAATATGATTAATTTATAATTTTTCTATCTTTTCTATAATTTTTCATTTATAAATTTTCATATCAAATAATTCATATTATATCAAACAATTATTATAATTAAAAATTTCTACTATTAAAATAAAGTACCCGTGTTATTGATTATTGGTTGAGTTTTAAGTAACATTATATTCTAATAGTTTGCATTTTATATGTTTTTAAAAATTTTAAAAATATGATTCATTTGTCATTTTTTCTATCTTTTTTTCTGAAAAAATAATCACATATATTAATATCTTATTATATAATATTATATGAAACAATAATTTCAATTAAAAATTTAAACTATTAAAAATTACTCAAACACAATAACTGACAGTAAAAAGCAAATTCTGCTGATTATTGGTTGAGTTTTAGATATCATTGTATTATAATACTTTACATTTTAAATATTGTTTTTAAAAATACATATATAAACATAATTTATTTATATATTTTTTTCCAATACTTTTGAAATATATATATACATTCACATACATTCAAAATTTTATTTTTTTTTAATAAAAAGCAATAATTTATGAACATAGTATATGGATATATATACATGTCTATATTATTTATTTATATTTTTAAAGTATCATTCTACAATATAGTAGTGTTATTACAATGCTTCTACATTATTAATAATTATATATTATTTATTAATATTAAGTTTTATTTTATAAAACTATAATAATTTAATTATAAATATATTATATTTATAAAATTTGTATTTGATATAAATTTATATAATTAATATATATTCATAAAAAAAAAAATTATTTTACAATCCTACAAAATCAGTATAAATCCATCTAAATCAATTACTAAAATCCATCAAATTCAGCGTGGACTATGTGGATTTTTTAAATCCACATAAATTATAAACTTTTTAAAATCCAAAAAAATCTATTAAAATCTCAATTAAATACACCTCTTATTTTATTTTATTTTTAATTACACAAGTCTTAGAATTATTTGTTAAAATATATTATTTTATCTCATGAAATATTGTATCTAAATCATATATTGATGTTTTATATAGTTCAAAATTTTTTATATAGTTAAATTAATTTTTTATATGATTCAATATATATATAATATTAACATTTTAAAATAAATTTAACATGTAATATAAATCCTTAATATCATAAATAAAAAATAGCCGCGATATAATTACTTGAGTTTGATTTGAATTTTTATATAAATAATATTTTAATATGATATTTTGTGAAAAAAAATTAAAACAATACAAAATAAATAATGATAATTTTGATTTAAAAAAATACTAAAACACATCCGATCACTAAAATGTACATGTATTGTTAGTTATTGATTGAGATTTAAGTAGCATTGTGTTATAACAATTTGCATTTAAAATAATTTTGAAATTTTTTAAAATATGATTCATTTATAACAATTTTTCTCCATTGCTTCATAATCCTGATCCTACGGCTCCATTTATGCCTCCGGATTCTGTTCCAATTGAGATATCCGATCCTCCTCTAGTTGAGGCTTCTGATTTACCTCCGACCTTTTCTTCAGATGCTGATCCGTTTGCAGTCCTTGAACCTGTCATACCTCGTCAATCACATCAAGTAAGTCACCCTCCTACTCATTTGCATGATTATCATTGTTACTCTACCATATTATATCAT
The DNA here is from genome assembly GCF_009805555.1 of Andrographis paniculata. Lineage (NCBI taxonomy): Eukaryota > Viridiplantae > Streptophyta > Magnoliopsida > Lamiales > Acanthaceae > Andrographis > Andrographis paniculata. The sequence goes on from NW_026137605.1 coordinate 2,366,839, forward strand.
CATGAGCCTAGGTTATTTTGTGAAGCGAGTGCTGATCCATTGTGGCAGCAAGCTATGATTGAGGAATTGCAAACTATGGCAAAAGACTCACACTTGGGATTTAGTAGATTTGTCTTCTGGCAAGACACCCATGAGGTGCAAGTGAGTTTTCAAAATCAAGACTAATTCTGATGATTATGTTGAACGCTACAAGGCGCATCTAGTGGCTAAGGGTTATTTTTAGGGGTATGGAGTTGACTATGAGGAGACTTTTGCCCCTGTTGTTCGTCTCGCTACTGTTCTTTGTCTTCTTGCCGTTGTTGTTGTTTGTCGCTTTGGTCCCTTTCAGTTAGATGTCAAGAATGCATTCTTACATGACACTTTATCTGAAGAAGTTTATATGACTCCTCATCCAGATTTTCCGTCTTCTGGAAAGGTTTGTCGCTTACGTCGCACTTTATATAGGTTGAAGCAGGCCCCTCGGGCCTGGTATTCAACATTTAGCTCTGCGCTCTTGGAGTTTGATTTTACCGCATGCGCCTACGATTCTGGATTATTTCTTCATCGCCCTTCCTCAGGGATAGTTTCCTCTTACTTATGTTTATGATATGATCATCACGGGAGATGATGCGTCTGGTATTTATGATCTACAGTCATATCTTAGTCAGTAGTTTAACATGAAGAGGTTGGGTCTCCTTCGTTACTTTTTGGGACTTGAGGTCCCTGATTCTCTCGATGACTTCTATCTATCTCAGGCTAAGTATGTCTCTGATCTTATTTCTTGAACTGGTCTCACAGACTGTCAGGTAACCTCACCACTACTTGCCTATGATGTTCGACTTACACCTCACGATGGTTATCTCCTTGATGATCCTACCATATATTATCAGCTTTCTGGGAGTTTGATCTATTTGACTATAACTAGACCTGATATTGCTCATGTAGTGCATATTGTGAGTCAGTTCATGGATGCGCCGAAGACCTTTCACCACTATGTCGTCTTACATATTCTTCGCTATGTGAAAGATACACTTCTGCATGGTTTACATTTTTCATATCACTTATCTTTGACATTCAATGGTTATTCTGATACTGATTGGGCTGGGGACCCTACTGATCGTCGTTCGACCATTGGTTTCTATTTTTTTCTTGTGTGATTCTCTTATCTATTGGCGCAGCAAGAAGCAAACTTTGGTTTCTCAATCGAGTGCTGAGTCAAAGTATCGTACTCTTACTGACTCTACACCAGAATTTCTATGGCTTTGTCGACTACTCACTAACCTTGGTGCCCATCAGCCATTTTCTACAGCTCTTCGCTGCGATAGTCAGAATTCTATGAAGATGACCCATAATGATACCTTCAACGAGTGCACAAAACATATTGAGTTTGACTGTCACTGTATTCGACAACATGTCTCTTCTCCCTGGCCGCTTTCGATTGCTCTTGGACAAACTAAAGTTAGTTTCTACTGCTCCATCTAAGTTTGAGGGGTGTTAGATTTAGATATCCTCTTATTAGATTTAAATATTTTTTTATATTATTTATCTTAGTTTATTCTTGAATCCACTAGTATATATACTCTTGTATATAATACAATTACATAATTTTCTCCCAAATTCTAGCACTTGATAAAAAAAATTAAATATATATACATACGAAAAAAGAAATAAGTTTCTTTCATAATTTCATATATAAATATAAGAATTTTAAGTATTATTTTACTTAACAAAATTAGATAACATATTACTCAATAAATTTTACTTAAATAATTTTTTTATATATTTATATTAAAATACAAAAACTATAAATACATATAGTTTACCAAAAAAAACAAAATAATAATAATTCTAATAATGCATCCCTCCCAACAAGAAGATCCATAAAATAAAACAAGATGCAGCAAAAACTAGAGATTGTCTATAGCTAATTTTATTTATTCCCTCACCACCTTGTCTGAATTTTTGGTTTGTCCGAGGCACGAGACAACAACATATATAAGAATTAGATTAATTAAATCAAATTAAATGTTAATTCAAATTAATTAATTAATCTAAATAAATCAAGAAAATGTACACAACCCTTTACTTGGGAATGGAAAACACGTGATGCCATTAAGACAAAAATAAATAAATAAAAACACATCATCAAGTGTTTTAACAATAATAATAATAATAATAATAATTAACAAGAAATGCCTCTAGCTACAATGATCAAACCCTTTTTTCTTAATTTTTTTTCTTTCTCATATCTCTTTTGATATTTTTTTCCCTCAACATAATCTTGATAAAATCAATTATTAATAATAAAATAATTATTATTTCTCTATTTCCCCTTAATTTTTTTTGGGTTTTATGGTTTTTAGGGTTTGTTCTTTTTTCTTTTTCTTTTTTGCCCTAACACAAAGGTGATCTTTGAGGCACTCTTTTTCTTCTATTACTCAAACTCATACTCATAGCCATGTCCTCTTCACTTACCTTGCTTGCCAGTCTCCCACAAACATACATTTCACTTCTCTTCTTCCTCACGAATTCCGTGCACGAAAAGCTTACGTTGTGCGATCCCGACGAGCCAGACGACGAGCTCATGGGCCCGTCGCTGCTGTCCACGATCGTCGAATGTGGGGTTTCGTTCGTCGTATCGTCGTCCCCCATGTCTTGTGGGATGAAGAAATCTGGACTTAGTTGGAGTGTTGTGCATACTCTTAAGAATGGTGAAAGATCCTTGTAGTGTTTAAGCACAAAGTCAACCTGTTATAAATTGGATTCAAGAAAGAGGTAAAAGAGTTATATTATTGACTCATAAATTACAATTAGATAAAAAAGAAAACTATATATATATAATTAGAACCAAAACAAAAAGATGTTAAACTTAATATTTAAAAATGAATACAAAGAAAGGTAAATTTTCTATGTAAAATACAACATTCAAAATAGTCATCAAGTTTTACTTTATAAAGATTCTGTTCTTTTTAATATATACTATATTTTTTTTATATTTACGAATTACGACACAATTTTATTTTCCAAGAAAAAATATATTTATTTTTGTACATTTTATCACGACAAACAACATTTTCATCTAAAATACTGATAAAAGCCAAAACATTCTAAAATATACACACCCAAAAAGAATTTTAAATAATATTTCGTGTATAAGGGACTATTTTGCAATTTACCGCGGTCCAACTTTACGGCTGTCAAAAATTGACTGAAACCCTAATTTTGAGACTGCTACCATACCTACCACAGAATTATACACACACCTGTCTGCATATACATACACACGTATACATACATACATTATATATATATATATTTTATGTCTCTATGTGTGTGCATGAGAATTGGCAATTCTGACATTGTTGTTGAGCAATTAGGTATGAAAAATACCCTAATTATAAACCCCAAACATGACAATTGTGGAATAGAAACAAAAATTCAAATCAAATTCTGAAACAGAAAGAACAGAAAACCCATTGATCCACAAAATTGAGTGACCCAGAAAAGAATTAGGTCAAAATTTAAAATTAACAGCCAAGTTTTTAGGAGGAATACACACAATTCAACTGAACTAATAATTACCATTAGTTACATACATATATATATATGTGAAGGGTAAATAATATATAATTTAATTTAATTTAATTTTTTAAATTACCTTGCAACTTAGGGAACAGTGGATGAAAGGTTCTTGGAGGCTCCTGTCACAAGAAGTGCAATAATTCCCAGACCCTTTGAACTGTCGATTTTGTGGTCTCTTCTTGATGAACACCACTTTTGCAGCATTTATCGTGTACGCCTTTATCAAATTAAATATTTATTTTTTTCATAATTAGTAATCGCAGAATTAAGGCTATATATATATATGTGTGTGTAGCCGTGTTTTCGATTTTTTTGAATTTAATTAATTGCGAGTCGTAAAATTGAATAGTACGAAAACAAAGTTGAAAACATAAGTAAACAGTCGAAAACCTGAATGTTGGAGCAATCAATGAGCTTGTCAAGGTCCTCCAATCGGACAACCTCGTGATAAACATAGCGGCGAATCTGAAGAAGGCGATGAGATCTATGGGAGACGACGCAATGAGGGCAGACACTGCTGCAGCAATCAAGACAACATATGTTCTTCTCGTTCTTCTTGGCGCTGTCGTGAATCGAGCAAGGGAAGAAGAATTTTTGCGCGTATAGGGCATCCAACCATGCTGGTTTCTGAGGCCTCTGATTCATTCAAAACCAAAAAAAAAATTATTCGAGGTGATCGAAAAATTGATCATCCATTTATGTTAGAACCATAATTCAAATAATTCGATAAAATTAAGGGCCGCGGTAGCGATGGCGATGGCGGCGTACCATTGTTGCGGGGATATAGTTTGATAGTTTTGTTCTAGAGCTGGAGAGTTGATGGAGCCTGAGAAAATGGAGTTAGTGTGAGAGAGAGAGAGAGATATAGAGAGAGAGACAGAGAGTAAAGGGAGGACTAGGGTATGGATTCACTCTTATTTATGGAGTTTAGGATGTTTAAATATAATATACGGTAAAGTTTTTTTTTTTTTTATTTATGACGTGGGAATCCACAGCCGCTACCAGAAAGTGCGCATTGGGTAAACTCTCGACCAAACCTAATATCTTGCAAACCAGACCTGACGGAAAAGTCATATTAGGCGAACCATGTGTGTAGCAGGTGAAAAAAGATGATAACTTTTTATTAGTAAAAATGTTCATTATTGTGATTGTTTTTTAGAATTAACTTTTCGACCAAGTAAAATGGGTGAATTTTATTATAATGTGAATGGTAATTTAGTAAAATAATTTATTCCTTTCTATAATTTAGAGAATTACATAAAATTCATATGTCTTTTGTATGGTAAAATGTAAAATTTCAATTGTAATTCTAATGTGTAAAATATATCATCACCTAAATTTTAACATATGAAAAGATATTTTCTGCCTATCTTAATTTATCACAAAAAATTTGGCACAATAAATAAAATACTAAGAGTTTTATGCCTTTTTACTTATTCATAAAAATAGTAGTATTCAAATTACCCATTTATGAACTACAGAAAATGATATATATATATATATATATACTTAAAAAGAATATCAACAATTGAATATATATCCATAGTTTCTAATTAAAAGTAATAAAATCATACTTCCTCCATCCACAAGCTAATATCTTATTTTTTTTATTTAGAACGTTCAAGAATTATGGTCTTATTTCTATATTTATACATGTAATTTATTTTTTTATCCTTATTTTATCTATCATTTTTTTTTCTATACATAAAGTAAAAAGCAAATTCGTCAATTCACACAAAAAATTAATTAAAAAATATATAAATATCAATTATGACATTAAAAAAATAGACTGAGGGAGTATTATAGTAAATATATATATATATCCTCTCAATAAAAATAATAATTGAATATCCATACAAAACAAAATTTACGATTCTCCCATTAAAAATATAAAAATATATTTTACACCGACTAGTATTAGAAATCATGTGGGATTGTTTAAAATTATAAGGGAGTTGGTAATACTATATTTTAAATTATTTTTTCAAGATATCTATACTTATATATTTTATATTTCTTATTAAATACTCCTTTCGTCCCAGATATTTTATCCGTTTTACTGTAGATACGAGAATTTAAGAGGGATATAATTAATAAATAATTAAAAGTTTAAGAATGAATATAATTATTGTATAATAAAAATAATTATAAATTAAGATAAAGATAACTTATTAGTATAATTAAAAATTAAAAAAATTAAATAAGATTAAAGTGTATAATTTTTTTTCAAAAAAAAAGAAAATGACAAAATAAGTGTGACGGGAGAAATGGAAAGGTGGACATGAGAAGTGGGACGGACAGAGCATTTGTCATGAGAAAGCAAAATAAAAAAGTATTTTGATGCTTTCTTTACTAAGGGTAATTTAGTCATTTCATTGTATATTTTTATAACTAATGTTTTTCTATTTTATATTAAAATCGAAGGAACAAAGCTAAATATTTTAATTTAATTGTATATCCTATTAATTATATTTATCAGATAAATTGTACTTTTGAGCTAATTATTGAGGAGAAATTAAAAAGTTCTACACACTTTTTTCTTAGATGGTTTGAATGTTTGTAAAAATAATAAATAAAAATATCATCAAGTAGTAAAAAGTAAACAAATTCTCTATAATTATTATTAAAAAATATAATATATACATATATTAACACAATATATGCAATACTCCACAATTGATATATTTTTTACTATTCGAATCTCAAATTTTTATTATTTGAATTCTGCGTTTTAAAAAATAATATATATATTTTCTCATAAATTAAATAATTTATTATATATTATTTTAATACCAAATTCAAACCAAAATTTTTCAAATTCTATAAAAAAAAAAAAAAAAAAAGTCAACAATTCAATACAAATGCGATATCTAAATAGATGTTCATAACGAAAATGGTAACTTTACATGAATATCCAATTTGGTAATAGAAATGGGTAAAAAAGTTGCAACTTTGGCTTGGAATACATGTTCAATCATCTTTGTTATTTTTAAAAAAATTAATATTGAATCGTACATTTCTTCAGCAAATTTTTGTATTTAACTTTTTTTACCCAATACGCAATTGATCATAAATAATTAAAATTAAAATTTTTCAAAATTTACCCGAGTTCGATCACTATTTAGTAGATTTATATCAATATTTGATTTTATTCATAGATTAGATTACTTAGATTTGAGTCTATCGAGTCTGTTTTGTATTGTCTATATATAGGCTCCTTATTTTGATGATCAATAAGACAATCTCATTATTTTTCCCCAAAATTTCTAACAATCACTAAGGGCAAAAGTGTAAAAAAAAAAAAGAGCACAATCTAAACCATATATTTTTGCGTAACAAAGAAAATCGAAAAGTGTAGAATGTTATGCAATGTTGACATTTTTTGTTAAGAATATGCGGTTGTTTATTATCGATTTGATGTTCCCTTAAAGTTCAGAGCTTCGGCTTCTAAAAAAACTCGGGTCCAATCTACCGCATGCTAATTTAGTTTTACCATTTATTTTCATTTAATATTTTTCACTAGACCAATTTTTGCGAACTACTAAAATATAATTAATTATGTACTATTATTATTATTTTACCAAATTAAGTATTTAGATGAGATGATCATTTATCGTAATATCAAATTAAAATTGAAATTGAAATTGAAATTGAAAGGTTCCATGTTTGAATCCTTGATTTCATTTTACCTTAATATAATATATATATATATATATCACATACTCTCTCTATCTTATTGAAAGGTTGTCATTTTTCATTTTCGTTCATTCAAAACAAGGTTATCATTTCCTAATTTAATAATTGTACTACTTATCTAACATAATAAATACCCTTTCAATTTGCACTATATTACACAAATGTCATTATTTTTATATTACACAATACTAATAAGGGTATTTTCGTCTTTTTCATTACAACTCATTATAATACTAATATTCAAAAATCTATTTGTAAAAACTAAAAACGACAACCTTGCACTGGGACGGAGGGAGTATATAATTTTCTTTCCTTTATACTTATATTTTTCATTAAGATTTTTTATAAATAGATATATCCTTTTATTCTTTTGTTCAAGAAGTGTATTTTATTACATAAGCCCGTGCGTTTGAAAAAGGAAGAAAGAAAAAAAAAGACACAGAGACCCTATCTTAAGTATTGGAATAAATTAAATAAAATAGAAAAATAATATAAATAAAATAAAAGGGAAAGAAAGATATGATGAGGAGGAGGAGAACGTGGGCTCTGTTCCCATGTCTCCTAAATATTTATATAAAAAATAAATAAATAAATAAATAATAAAAAGTTTGTCATATATCTCCTTGTGTTATGAGCTGAAAACCCTAAAAACTAAACCAGACCTTCTTGAAACAGGTGCTCAATTATTTATTGTTCTTCTATTTTATTATTTAATTTAAGCTATGTCCTTTTGATTATTATTTTTTTTTTAAATATCTTTTCAAATATATATGGTCTCACAATTTTAAATAAAAATATATTTATTTTTTACCTAAAAATAGACAAAAATTAAAATCTACAAAAACACAAAAAAAAAAAAAAAAAAAAACTAAATTTGTTTTCTTTTGTTGTGTTGATCCTTATATATATATTATTTATTTATATTTTATAATTAAGGCCATACACTCATATTCTTGTGTTTACAAGTGGGCTGTCGATGTAACCTTTCTCTTTGTACTATTATTATTTTTTTGGCGATTAATAGTATAAAATATGTTTGAAGTGTACCACACATATAAATATATATATATATTTATTTTATTTATTTATTTATATATATAAAAAAGAATAAAATAAAAATTGAATTGGTGTGTGAGCCTAGTTATTCGTTAATATTTGGACTGATTCATTCGTTAAAGTGGGTAGCTGCTGCCTGCTGTACTACTGTGAATTAATTAATTTATTAATTCCACCTACATTACATATATATTTTGTGTTCTTTTAATCTTCATCTTTCAGATCATTGCTTTGACTGGTGCTACCTAGTAATGGATTTAATTTTAGACCAATATATATATATATATATACACTCGGCTCATCATTTTCTATTTTCGTACGTCCCAAAAACAAAGTTATTATTTTCTAATTTAGTAATTGTATTACATACCTAAAATAATAAATACCCTTTCAACTTACAATATATTACACAAACATCGTTACTTTTACATTGCACCATACTAATAGGGGTATTTTTGTCTTTTTATTACAATACAGTGTAATACTAATATTTAAAAATCTACTTGAAAAAACAAATGTCAACCTTCTAATAAAACGGAAGGAATATATTTATTAGTGACTTGTTATCTCATAATAATATACATATCTCCATATATATATATATATATAGAGAGAGAGAGAGAGAGAGTTTTGGGTGTAAATCACAATTTACAATTGCTCCTTGATATATATATATATATATGTGTGTATTCTTCTACATGAAATCCATGGAAGAAACTTTGGATGGTTTTGAAGAAAGAGAGTGGATCATACAATGAGTTTTAATTTGTTTACTTTTGTAATTTTGATCACACACATATATATATTGAAAGATAAAAACTTCTCTTTTTTTTTTTTTTTTACGAAAAAATTTGCGGTCGCTATTTTTCGAATGCGCTTTGAATAAACTTCGACTTAAAACAATAAAAGGTTTTGCAAGAACCATTTGTGGTTTGTTTGGTTTGTCATTCATGACATATTTTCTACTGTTCAGATATTCGCATATTTTTAATGAAAATATACTATTTTTCTAATAAAATATAGCATTACATTCAAAATATTATTTAAATTCAAATTCAAATTTTAAATCCAAATACAAAGGCAAACCAAACAAAATATATAATTAAATTGTAGTATTATTGTTTAATACTATTTCCGTCCTACATAATTTGTCTCTATTTTTTATTTTCGTCCATATAATTTGTCATTTTACTTTTTTGGAAATATAATTATACATTTTAATCGTATTTTATATTTTATAATTTTTTTCAATCTTTATTAAACTATTTGGTTATCTTAATATATAATTATTATTTTTACTATTACTAATATACTTCTTAATTGTTTATTAATTATATTTTACCTAAATTCTCATATCTACAATAACAGGTCGATATTAATTACACGGGACGGAGGGAGTACTATTGAATAATGTGATTAATTTTTAATCTGAATTTTTGTAAAGTTACAATTTACCTAAATGAGTTGGAGAGATACATCTAAAAATTCTTACAATTAATGATCTCTTTTTAACATTTCGATGATCTCCATGAGGTCTAAGATTTAGGGTGTGTGTTTGGAGTTTAGTTTTTTATATTCCATCCATCCCGCAAGAAGGTTGTCATTAGCTTTTTACATGTTGATCTTTGAATATTAATTATGATATCAATACGTAGTACAACTCAAGAAAAGAAAACAAAAATATGTTTATTAGTCTCTTATAATACATATATAATGATTTTTGTTGAGTAAATTATTCAAATATAAGGATATTTTTAATGTTAAATACAATGACGCAAAAACCAAATAGCAACCTTCTTGCGAAGCAGAGGAAGTATTTTAATTTGGTTTAGGTTTGAGCAGTAGTTCAAATAAAAAGTTTTATGTGAAAAAAATAATGTACTTTTACATGAATTCATAATAATTGTATGTATAGTAAAAAAATAGAGATCAAACTTTGAATGAAAAGAACCTTAAAGTTTGAATCGAAATTTAGATATTTATTAATATAAACTACAAAAAATTAATATATTTGTAACGGAATTCCGTCTCTAAAGTTCACGTAGCTAACGTAATTTCATTCCTAATTTCGTCTCTAATGTCATTAATAACGGAAAAAGTAGACTTAGAGACAAAAAAATTTTGTTACAAAAATGATTTTTTCTGAAACGAAGAACATAATAAAATCCAAGAAGTGGTTTTGATTAAGATAGTATCAAAACTGGATTTTTAAGGACATTTTTGCACTAATTTTTTTTTTTTTTTTTCCATTTCGAAAACTTAAAAAAGTAATAATAAAAGATCATTTTTAATTAATAGTGTATTGTGTATCAGAAAAACATTAAATAATTAACTAAAAAGGGGGGAAATTATTACTGAAGAGGTAAATTCTCCTTAGCCAAATTATATTACTATAAGCAAAAGATGGTTATTTTCTTAACAAATTATATAATTAGGATAATTTTAGAATATTTTTATGTGATGAATTTTCATTGCAATTTCGCATATTATTATTGTTCAACTATTTAATCAATATATAATACTCTCTCATTCCAGGTCTGGACACTAGTGTAGATTAATAATACGTAATAATATTATTTTATTATTTTTTATATAAGCAATGTTGTTAGTATTATAAATATTTTTACCATTATATCTCAATATAAAAATAAATGAGTTTTGAGTGACTCCCACGTGTAAAATAAATATCAAGAGACATGCTTCTTTCACTTTTAAAATTTTAATCCTTTATAATTTTTTTTAATTCTTCCATTAAATTTATTTTATTAATAATTTTGGCAATTTCAAATTTTAATATTTAACTATTAGCCTCTATTTAATATTTATTTACTATTAATACCACTATCACTATTACACTAGGGGTGAAGATTCGTCAGTCTAAACCGAAAAGACCAAATTTTATTTTTTTGGATTGTTCGGTTTGATCCAAAATCAAACTTATATATTCCGAATTTGGTTAACTTATGATTTTTAGTTTTTTAGTTCATTTAATTAAAATAACCAAAATTTAAATAATAAAAATTGTATATTAATAAATACTCCCTCCGTCCCGTATATGATATCTCATTTACTGTAGACACGAGAACTTAGAAAAAGTATAATTAATAAATAATTAATAATATATTAGTGAAAATAGTTATTATTTAATAAAAATAATTTTAAATTAAAATTATGATAACTAATTAATATAATTAAAATTTTAAAAAAAATATTTTCAAATGAAATTAAAGTGTATAATACTTTTTCAAAAAAAAAAATGACGGCATAAGTAGACAAAAAGAAATGAAAATGTGGACACGGTAAGTGAGACGTAGGGAGTACTATATATTATAATTTTTTAAGTATTTGTAGTTTGTGTGTATATATATATCACTACAAAAGAACATTTAATTAGCTATGTATTTTTAACTATGAAATATTTTTATAGTTAAAACGTGTTTAGCAACAAAAATTAATTTTATCGCTAAAAATAAATTATGTACTCCGTTCGTCCCACAAGAAGGATATCATTTTCTATTTGTGTCCGTCCCAAAACAATTGTATCATTTTCTAATTTAGTAATTCTACTACCTACCTAACATAATAAATACCTTACAATTTATAATATATTACACAAATACGATTACTTTTATATTACACCGTACTAATATGGTTTTTTTTGTCTTTTTTTTACTATAAACTAATATAATATTCAAAAATTTATGAGCAAAAAACAAATGGTGCTCTTGTTATGGGACGAAGGTAGTACTACAAAATTAATTTCGTCGCTAAACTTTTTTTCTAGAAAATTTTATTATCATAGCAAAATGTTTTAGCTACAAAATTATTTTTCATAGCTAAAATCTTTTGGCTAAAAAAAGCATACACATTTTGTTGCTAAAATTCTTTTGTTATAAATTTTAATTTTATAGAAAAATAGCTTTAGTTACAAAATTATATTTTCGTAGCTATATCTCTTTTCTTAGCTTTAATTGGAAAAAAAATATTTATGTTTTATTACGAAAGTCATATTTGTCGCCAAAAGACATTTACTAATATCAGGGGCGGCTCATAGCAGGAGCAGGGTGAGCAACTGCTCAGGGCCCTAATTCCAATATTTTAAATATTATCTATTATTATTATTATTAAATTTTAAAATTAAATTTTAAATTTTAATTTATATTTTTTTTCATAATTGTTCTATTTAATTTTAAAATTAAATTTAAATTTCTAATCATATATAAAAAAATATATATTTATTTCTAATCGTCTACACTTCTTTGCCTTACACCCTATAGTATTGCCCCCAGCAACTCGATCAGATCTGTCTCACCTTTTCTGTTATATCTTTCACCCTTCTTCGGTCCTTCTTGCTTTTCGAACTTTTAGGCAGACCATCTTTCATCTTCTTTTCTCAAATTGACATTGTCCAGAAGGTCATTCAACCTCTTGTTCAATCAACGTCAATCAGTAATATTATTAAAAATACATGTTCATCATTTATTTGTAGGGCTATAATTTATTTTCGTTCAGAGCCTAAAAAAAGTCTGAGACGGCCCTGACTAATGTGATATAGATGATGAAATGAGTTTCTTTGCAAAAATATGTTTGCTATGAATTCATTACTTTTTACTACGAAATTTTTTTGTAACTAAATTTTAACTTTAAATTAAACAAAATTTTGGTTTAATTTGTTCAGTACAGTTTGTTTGATCTTGAAAAACTTTGATTCGATTACAATTTTAATTTTTACAAATTAAAAATCGATGAAAATTTAAAGTTCCATTCGGTTCAAACTGAACCGACTGCATGTACAACCCTCAATTACACATCATTCACATTATATGTATATATATTCATCAATCTATTTTTGATAATGCTATTTCCTATAAATATTATTAAAAATATAACATACATATTAATAATACAATATAAAATATATATTTTATTAACCTATAAAAGTCGATTTTTAATATAAAATATTATTTTTTATATGATAGATATGATTTTTTATATCCAATATAAAAATACATTCATCAGAAAATAGAGAGTCACCACACCCTTTATCTCAGCTTGCTTCATATGGATTACTTCTATTCGACGGATACAATACAAGGAGGGTATTGTTTTTGTTTGACTTTGATTTGAAATTGAAATTTGATTTAAATTTAAATTTAAATTTATACAATAATTTGATGCACGGATTTGTTTGTTTACTATTTGATTTTAATAAAGAAAATTATATGAAATATAAAAAATTATGTCGATAATATAAAATATAATACTTTCTCCGTCCCATAATAAAGTATCCATTTGCCTTTTGCGTCATTGTATTTAACATTGAAAATATCTTTATATTTGTATAAATTTTTTATACAAATGTCATTATATTAGTATTACAAGACACCAATAGAAGTATTTTTTTTATTTTCTCTTTATTTGTAATACGATTTGATATAATAATTAATATTCAAATATCAACACACAAAAAGTAAACGGATACTTTGTTATGGGACGAAGGAAGTATTTTATACAGAATGTTAACTTTTATGTATGTCATGATAAAATATATATATATTTGTTGAGAATTGTATCAAAAAATTTTGGGCAAAGATACACCTATGTGGATTGAATAGTGATAATTTGTGTTTGAAATTCAAACCAAACGCATCCGTTTATTTTACCAAGTGAAGTAAAACACAAATTAAACTGATAAAGAACATTTCAATTATTTAAGCCTTGGATAATTTAATTTATTTACCAAAAATAAAAAACTATTGACGTAATTTTCAATATATAATATATATTATACTTTTTCAAAAAACTCAATATTTAGTACTCCCTCCGTCCCGGTGCAAGATTGTCGTCTACTTTTTTACACGTAAATTTTTTAATATTAGTATTATAATAAGTTGTGGTGAAAAATACGAAAATATCCTTATTAGTATTGTGTAATATAAAAGTAATGACATTTGTGTAATATAGTATAAGTTGGAAAGGTATATGTTAGGTAGGTAGTACAATTATTAAATTAGGAACTGGTAACCTTGTTTTGGGACGGACAAAAATAGAAAATGACAATCTTTCAATGTGACGGAGGGAATAATATTTTTTTGTCGCAATTCAAAGTATTATTTTTACTATTTTCGCATGTCTCACTCACAAAAGTAATCTTATACTAATATCAAAATACTTTTAATTTTTATTTAAATTAAATATTATTACACATAAAATTAGATTTTACATAAAAGTCAAATGACAAAATTGTCAAAATCTCTTATACACTTTCACTGACTAATAAAATACTGTTATTTTTTAATTTAACATTTCAAATAAAATGGAGAAAGTACAAAACTATTATTTTGTTTATATATAATTAATACAATTTTTCTTACTTCATATTAAAAAAATATATATATCAAATTAAAATACTACTAAACAAAAACACCCTAAATCTAGTATACTACTCCATTCTGGTTAATTTGTCCCGTTTAGATTAAGTACGGAGTTTTAGGTATTGTGTAATTAGTGAATAATTAAGAAGTATATTAGTAAAAATAAGGATGATTTAAACAAAATTATTTTAAATTAATATTAAGATAACTAAATAGTTTAATTAAAATAAAAAAAAAAAATTATGAATTATGAATTTATAAATGTGATTAAAGTGTATAATTATATTTTTAAAAAAATGATAAATTATCTTAGACATACAAAAATAAAAATAGTTAACAAATTAAGTGGGACGGTGCATACATGATACACCAAATCAAGATCACAGAAAATTACAATTTTTAGTCATATGTATTTCTTTTTTCACTATTATTATTTTGTACTCCCTCCGTCCCGAAACTAAATATCCATTTGTTTTTTCACGTAGTTTTAGAAATATTAGTATTATATTGTGATATAGTAGGAATAAAGTAGAAATGACTAAAATAACCTTATTAGTATGTGTGATATAAAGGTAATGACATTTGTATAATATATTGTAAGTTGTAAGGATATTTGTAATGTTAGGTAGATAGTACAGTTACTAAAAAAAATATATATACTTTGTTATGGGACGGATTAAAATGGAAAAATGGATACTTTGTTATGGGACGGAGGGAGTATTATTGTTTCAGTTTTTTTCTTCTTCTTTTTGGTAACCTTATATTAATGTGTTTCTTTTATGTTCAATTTTTTTATTCAAATAATATTTGATATAATATTTTATGAAAATAAAACTATAATCCTAATGTTAAAGAATTAAAAAAAATCATAATTAAAGAACACATATTATTTCTTAATATTCTTATTTAAAATTTTTGAGGTGAAAAAAATTAATTTTGGAGACCAAAAAACTGCCATGCAAAACTTAGGGTGTGTTGTTTTAAGGTTTTCAAATGTTTCTATTATTCTTCTAAAATTTTTCAATTGAATCAAATATTTATTATATATATATATATATAATATACTGAAAATTAATTTTACATGTGAAATATTATTCATTTATAACATATCATGCAATTATTTCAATTTACAATAATAAAGAAAACAATAATAGAATATATATATATATATATATATTACCAAATTAATTATAAGTATGATGGAAGAAGTTTGAAAATCTATACGACGAATTAATGAAATGTTCAACAACTCCACTCACCAAATTCATGCTTAATTTTTACACTTTTTAAGAATACTATCTCTGTCTCATAACAAAGTATTTATTTTTTCATTTTAGTTCGTCTCATAACAAAGTATTTATTTCTTTTTTTTTAAGTAACTGTATTATCTACCTAACATTACAAATACCC
The DNA here is from genome assembly GCF_009805555.1 of Andrographis paniculata. Lineage (NCBI taxonomy): Eukaryota > Viridiplantae > Streptophyta > Magnoliopsida > Lamiales > Acanthaceae > Andrographis > Andrographis paniculata. The sequence continues at coordinate 2,382,936 of NW_026137605.1, forward strand.
TTACAACTTACAATATATTATACAAATGTCATTACCTTTATATCACACATACTAATAAAGTTATTTTAGTCATTTCTACTTTATTCCTACTATATCCCAATATAATACTAATATTTTTAAAACTACATGCAAAAAGCAAATAGGTATTTAATTTCGGGACGGAGGGAGTAATAATAATAATAATACTCCCTCCGTCCACTTAGAAAGTATACATATTTCTATTTTGGGACGTCCAATTACAAAGTAAATATTTCATTAAATGTCGTACTTTTTTCCACAAATACCTTTACTTTACATCACATCATTATTTTTACACCAAAAAGCAAGGGCAAAAATGTTATTACACTACGTTTAACCACCCACTATAATTAAAATACAATTATTTCTTGAACATCGCGCCAAAAGTAATTGTATACTTTATAAGTGGACGGAGGGAGTATTTCCTTTGTCCTTCAGATCTATGCTCACTTATCAAAAAAATACTCGTTTCTTTTTTTTAAGTAAAAAATGATTACAATTTTGTATTTTTTTTACTATAAAAGAAAAAAATAACAATTATTACTCACTTTTATTAAAATTTGTGTTTGGTTAAATGAGTAGACATTTGCATGACGGAATGAGTAATAATAATAATAATAATTTGAGAAAAATGTATAGAGGGTTTTGGAGACCAAAAAAATGTAGCTTAGGTAGGTTTGGAGATATTAATGAAATGTAGAGTGTAGGTGTATTTTGTGTAGTGTCTTTAATGAATTGATTGCTAGTTTTGAGGAAATCATGTTGCATAAGTGGGTGTGACTGGAAATACACTTGGATTTGGACCATATAATTTATTTATTTTTTATTTATTTATTTATTTATATGTGCATTGAGATTCTAATCTTATGTCGTTAATTAATTATTAATTCAATTACTTACAACTCACCCCCATTGACCAATCTCTAAAGTAGCCTTCCATCGCCACATTTATTTATTTATTTATTTATTACACTGTATGCTCCCTCAGTTCCATCGAAAGGTTATCGTTTTCTATTATTGTATATCTTAAAACAAGGTTACTATTTCTTAATTTCGTAATTGTACTACCTACTTAACATAATAAATATCCTTTCAATTTACAATATATTACACAAATGTCGTTCTTTTTATATTACACCATACTAATATAGGTATCTTTGTCTTTTTTTACTACAATCCAATATAATACTAATATTCAAAAATCTAGCTGTAAAAAGCTATTTCAATTTTAAAAATATTTTTACTACACAATTCAACATTATATATATAAACAAAGGGTAAATTATATAATAAGTAATAATTATTGTGTTTTACTAAAAATAAATAGAAGATTTCGTATTGTATTTATTATGTGATTTTTTTTTTGTTAAATTAAAAGATGTATAAAATACTATTTTTGTTCAATATTAATATTTGATTTAAATACGATTTTAATTATATAAATTTTATACAAATAAAAAAATATCTTGAATAATTTATTTTTTTTAGTTAAATAAATAGTTTATCAAGTATCTATTTAATTATTTTTTTGAAGAAAAACAGTTAATTTTTAAAAAATATATATATAAAATAAAATATTGATCAATTATTTATTATTTTTTAAGACTATTTAATATATTTAAATTATTTTTTTTAATAAAATTTATATAATTAAATACTTATTTATAACCAAATGTGAAAGATGAGTTTTGCCCATACTTTTTTATTGGTTGAAACAAAATGCATTTGTTTAGTTAGTGATTTTCTTTAGTTTTTATTTATTTTTTTAAATAGCCATTTACATATAATATCATATAAAAAAATAATAAATATTTACAGTGAAACAGTAAGAATTGATAGTAAAAAAACAAAAATAATTGTCAGTAAGAATTTAGGAGTATTTTTTACAAATATATATGTATAAAGTAAAATTTATAAATATATTTATAATATCAAAACAATATATATTTCTTCCGTTTCAAAATTATTAATCCCTCAATCCCAGTTAATTTGTCCTATTTAATTTAGGTACGGATATATTCTATAGTTAGTAAATAATTAAGAAATATATTAGTAAAAATAATTATAATTTAATAAAAATAATTATAAATTAAGATAAAGATGACTATAAAATTTAATTAAAATAAAAAAAATTATAAATTATGAATTTTAAAATATGATTAAAGTGTATAATTATATTTTAAAAAATGAAATAACAAATTATGTGGGACCGACGGAAATATAAATAGTGGACAAATTATATGGGATGGAGGAAGTAATATTTTTTTTATTTTTGACTGTCTCATAACACTTATACCTTTCTATTTTGGTAAAACTTACTAAATAAAAATATACTTAACAAATATAAATTAACTTAATTAACTACATAAAATATATTATGTTCCTCCCTTAACAAGGTATTCATTTGTCTTTTGCATTATTGTACTTAATATTAAAAATATACATATATTTGTATAATATTTTATATAAATATTATTATATTTGTATTATAGAATACTAATAAAAATATTTTTATTTTTTTATCTTAATTTGTACTACCTATGAATATAATATTAATATTTAAAATTCAACATCAAAAGGTAAATCAATACATAGTTACGGGAGGCGGACTATATACTAGAACTTACTCAAAATAACTTTATTTCTATCTCTCTTAAAAATAATAAATATTTTTATATATATTTAAAACTTCACATCTATTATAAAAATTAATTTATATTAAATATAAATAAATAAAAATATTATTTATTTACTTATATTACAAAGAAATTTATTCTTTACAAAATGATATTCATATTGAATATATTTTTCATTACGATATAATTTTTAAAATATTTAAATACATATCCTAATTTTTTAATCTTATATACTCCCTCCGTCCAGCTAAAAAGTATACATATTTCTATTTTGGGATGTCCAATTACAAAGTAAACATTTCATTAAATATCTTACTTTTTTCCACAAATACCCTTACTTTATATCATATCATTACTTTTACACCAAAAAACAAAGGCAAAAATGCCATTACATTACTTTTAACTACCGTCAAAAGTAATTGTATACTTTATGAGTGGACGGAGGAAGTATTTTTTTAAGAAAAAAAATTACAAATATTATTAATTATATAAAAAGTATCAAAATAATATCATATGACTCACTATTATTAACTAATTAAATATTAATATCTTAAATATTGTGTCTCCAATGAAATAGATTAATTATATTAAGACACAAGAAGTACTTATTAAAAAATTCTATTTATGTTTAATTTTTTTTAAATAATGGATTTATTTGTTTAGTGTTTTTATTTGAATTTTTTTAATTGATATAAAGAATTGTGTTGATAATATAAAAAATTAATATTTTATATTAAAATGTTGATTTGTATAAAAGTATAATATATATATATATGTAATGTAAAAAAAAAAAAGAGTGGGCAAACAAACTCTATTTTAATATAAAATTTTATAAGTAAAAACATAATAATATATTTTTATCAAGAACATAATCAAATAAACTCAAAAAATAAATAACCAAATAAATAATTAAAAATACTAATTATATATGTATATATATATATAAATAACTCATGAGCAACATCGCTAAGGGTGTGTTTTTTTAGGAAGGTTTCGGAAAATTTAGGTTTAAGTTTGGTTTTTACTTTAATTTTGATGTGAGTTTGAATTTACGTGTTTTTTTTTATTTAAGTTTGGGTTGAATTTGGAGAGTTTTGATATATATTGATTTGACGGATAATTAATAAAATAATATAAATGTATATTAAATTTAATTAATAAAATTTATATTGTATGATTTGATTATAAATTTATATTATATCCAACGTATATATATTTAAATTTTTATTTATTTGTATTATAAAAAAAATTATTATCTACAAAATTACATATATATTGTATATATATTTTTTACCCAATAATTACTATAAATATATTAAATTATATTTAAATTATTTTAAAAAAATAAAAAGCAAAAAAAGTAAAATTAATAAAATAAAGGGGAAGGACATCCATGTCGGATGGTGTCGGGTGATTAATGGACAACCCGAGTTTGGGGTTTCTTCACAGTAAAAATCCCCAAACTGATGAAATAACATAAGACAAACAATTTTATTTGTTCCTTGATGGATAGTCTTTTGATGTGACGGTGAGATATGTCACATATAATTAGCTTAATATGATTTTGTTTTGTCAATTTAATTTGCAAGTTATTAAATTTGATGGAAGTTACATAAAACTTATTCCAAAAATAAAATAAATAAATAAATAAATAATAACAAACTAATATACCTTTTCTTAACAAAAATTCAAAAAGCAGAAAAGCAATCCGTACTATGAATCTATATATCATTTTAATTAACGGCAGCAATTATGAGTGTATTTGATTTGTATTTCTATTTAAATAAACATTTTATAAATGAATTTTTTATTTTTTTTAAATTTTTTGTTGTTTTTTTCATAAAAGTAACAGTCCATAAATTTCAAAGTCGAAAGCCCACTCGAGAACTTGGACCATACATCTAAACTCTATCTCCAAAAAAAGGTTTTTCCGTACAATTCTTGATTTCGTTGTGCAAAATTATGAATTCATACTATACATTTTATTGTGCTAAATAAATGGTTGTATATAATGCATGAAGCATTAGTATACATTATAAATTATTTATATCCTACCATATGTACTAGTATTATTATCGATTTATATCCCTAATCAGAACCCTACCCCCCATTGCCCACTACAACCCAATCCAAGATTAGGACACCAATGCAATAATAGATCCATCAAATCAAGAACAAGACATGAACCAAGATGTTAGAACCATCGATGACCAACCCTTGCAATTATCCTATTCTAATGGCAGCCGAAAATAGAATATGTTGTTGTTACATGCAATCTCCACAATCCCAATATTATACAACAAACAACCAACACAAATCATGTCATGTCATGTCATGTCTATCACAAATAAACATTCCCTTCCTATATCTAAGATTTTACCCATTGTTCGACATCGCTAGATCGGGAGATCCATCTTCAAGGCAGGGGCCGGAGCCTCGACTTTCCCCGACTGAAGCCAGTCCTTGGCACATATCAGCGCCTCCACCGTCTCGGGTCGAAGAGAACACCGGTAACTGTCCATCTCCTTCTGAACCGTATCGAATACGGAGGATGCAGGCACTGTACAAACAGGGATCGACAGAATATCCCGAGCCATTTTCGAGAGCGTCGGATACTTCATCCGGTTGAGCTTCCACCACCCGATCACGTCGAATTCGTGCACTCGCGGCAAAAGGGACTCTTCCAGATACTGATCTAATTCAGTCTTGGATAGCTGGCTCGTCGTTTCCATGATATAAACATCGAAATCTGTGAGTCCAAGACCATTGCCTGAGATTTCCATTCCTTGAGCATCCTCAGGCTTGGCGGCGCCCATTCCATTGGCTTCTTCGGCATATGCCGGAGTTAGGGGCAGCGGGAGAGCTACGTATTCGAGAAATAGCTCGTGGATGCCGTCATCGACTATTTTGACATATGAGGCAGCCTCCTCGCCGTATATCTTTGAGAAACTGAACTCAACGAGCTTCATTTTGAACCGGGGATCCATAACCACAGAAAGCGCTAGAATAAAGCAGCAACTCTTCCAGTATTTATCGAACCTCTCTTGCATAAGCTTGGTCAGAGAACTCACAAAGGGGTCTTCGCTGGTTGCTGCGCGCGCCAATTCTAACTGAATCTTCCATGCTTCATGGAAATAAGCGTTTGTTGTCGGAGTAGCTCCGGTGGTCAGAAGATTGGCTGTGTCGAAGAGTGGTTTTAGATGACTGCACAGAATCTCAATTTGCCTCCAATCTTCAGCCGAGGGGGCGTCCTTGTAGTCGGGATCAGAAGTATCCAAGCAAGAGAAGACTTCCTTCAATTCAGACGCAGCCAACAACATTTCATAAGTCGTGTTCCACTGAGTTTGGACGTCAATGGAAAGTGTCTTCGAGCTAGGCACTTGAAGTTGCTGCTTTAGGTCGACAAACTTCTCCTCGCGAGATTCTGAAGTCTTAACGTACTTGACGCTGTCCCTAACTTTCTTAACAATGCCCTGAACCGAAGCTAATACATCCTGGACAATGTTACTTAGGGATCGTGCGAGGCAATTTCCCAACAACAGCTGGCCACCAAGAACCGAGGGGTTCTTAACCGACAGCAATGCTCGAAGATTATCAATTGCACCATCACTCAGCTGTTGGTTTATAGCTACAGAGAATAACTTGCCGTCCATATTCCAGTCGGACAGGCATGCAGCGACAGAATGGCTGAAAGCAGTATCAGAGTCGAGATAAGGCTCCATGATCACATTAAGCAGCTTATGGTGCATTTTCCATTCACTATCAACAAACTGGCCTCTAACAAACACATATCCAGTAGTTCGGGATGAGGACCATAAATCCAGTGTAAGGCAGATTCGCCCTGGCACCCCCTCGAGAACTTTCTGAATGACCTGTTTCTCCCTCAAATAAGTTGCAACACAGTCTCCCTGAACAGTATTAAAGCTGACCATATCGAAACGAGGCTGTAAATTCTGAACAAAGGCCACAAAACCAGGGTGTTCCACCATGTGAAGGGGATAGTCATGCATAATAATCATCCTAGCAATCTCATGTCGGCACCGATCTGCATCAAAGTTCATTAAAGGTACGCTGCTTGCTTGTCGATAGCGTCGTTTTGGTGTGTCAGTAAATGTGCTAATCTTTGAAGGAGCACTGTATGGGGTGATCTGATTTTTCTCCTGATTGCGCAACACCATCGGGCAAGCCCCCTTTGCAATGTGACGCTTGAGATGACTCGTACCAGCTACCTTAGCCCCTGTGCTGTATGCGAATGACTGTTTGCATTGCTTACAGCAAGCCCTCCTGCATCCGGGACCAACATTCTCGATGGTGAAATGTTCCCACACAACCGACTTCTTTTTCCTCCTCTTGGTAGGCGGCGTCGTTTCAGTATTACCCTCTGGCATCTCCATATAGGCAGGCTGAGGCTCTAAAATATCAAGTTGCATTTCTGACTCAATGCCTTGTGTATCCATAGGAACAAGCTCATTATTCATTACCACATCCTGGTTTTCCATCTCCATCTTGGCTGCCTGAAAATCTTAGCTAATCTCCTGCATATTCAAGAAAACAATCATAAGCTAAAATTCAGAGCTCCAAGCCTAAAAACACACAAAGCTAAACAACAGAATGATGGTGTTATCACGGTAGCCCACTGAAATTATTGGCAAAAAATAAAAATGACCTCTCTTCTAAAAAAGAACCATCTTGATAACATTGCTGAATCAAGTATAACAATTGAAGTCACAATAACTCGGGACTCCTAAATTAAAAAATGAAATTTCATGAATAGCACACATGAATGTGACAGACTAACATTTCAAAAATTAAAACACATTCAAGAACAGATGGCACGGAAGAAACACGTTTAACGCAATAGTGGAGAAAAACAGAAACATTCGGCCATTGGACACTGGGGATGAATTGAATTTCGAGTATAGTCAAGTGTGCCGAGGAGTTTAGTGCGAAGCTTCACAGGTGGGCCTTGCGGCATGGCATCACCCACCCAGGCACCATGTACTATGATTTGTCAAGAACCCACAACCACAAAAGGCTTAAAAGATGATATTTACAGTTTGTAATTAGATGGTTAACAGGGCCCAACTGGGCCTGGTTTCACCCAAAAACCAGAAACGACACACGTTATTGAACACGATCTATGTATGTATCCATGCCCGAATATCACAATTACAAAAACAACCCTACCACGAATCACAGGATCCAAATCCAATTCACATATTTTTAACCTTTAACAGCACAGGATGCCTATGAACAAGTTAGCGACACAAAAACACAAGGGAAAACAGATTTGGTGCTTCATCACAAGCCATGGGCTTCAAGAATATCAAATCTAAAGCCCATCTACCCAGAAACTTGAACTGAACAGCAATATTCATCTGCAAGCAGGACATTAATAAACCCGCTCAGTTCCATAAGTATCATTACGAAACAAGCTACAAACAAGGAAACCTTTCCAACAGCAGATTTTAGAACCTTTAAAACACTCGAAAACAGGAGCGAAATGAAGTCGACCAGATTTCAAACCATCAAAGAAACAAACTCAACACAGAACTTTAAGATCCGACAGTTCCCAGAACTAGCTATACATAACAAATTAAATTCATTTTCAAAACAGCACAAACAATCAAAGAAGCCAAAGCAAACACGAACAGATGCCAATCTCTAGTCAACCCCACCCAATCAAAAGCAAAAACGCCACCGAACAACAACAACAACAATTGCCAACCAAATCAAAACTAAAATTCAAATCGAAAACTACAACAATCCACAAAAACTCCCACAAATCAAAGCCGCAATCCATACCAGCGAAAAGAAGAAGATCTGGCAGCAAATCCACGCCGGAACGGCGCGATTCCGAGGTCTGAGATCTAGGGTTCCGAAGGCCGAGACCCTCGATCGGCAAATTGGGCTTGCAATTGGACCTGGAGAGAGATGGAACTTGGGGATCGGTTCGAAATCGAGAGTCGTAAGCGATAGGGTTTTTTTGTTGGCGGAAAACAAAAATATATTAAACCAAATTAGATATGGACTTTGATGTCCGGTCCATATACACTTTATTTATTTTCATATTAGGTCAGACCACGCGGCCCGTCCTCTTCCTTGGCGCGTGTACCCACGCGGCCCGCCCGCCTATAATAAACTACACCCATTTTCATCAATTTCAACAAACAAAATTCGTTCTAAATAAACTGCTACTGTATTTTTTATTTATTGGTTTACGCAGTTGACGGAAGATTGAATTTTAAATACATTATTTATCTTATTTTTAAAAAAAATATTAAATTAAATATTTATTTTTCATTGTTTATATTAAATTAAAAATTAATTTTACATTCAAAACACCACATCAACGCCTATTTATGTCACATCATACAATAATTCAAATTAAAAATTTTTACTATTCAAATTTCAACTCAAAATCTAAATCCAAACAAACACACCCTAATACTATAATAATTAGAGGGAAAAAATCATTTTTGGTTCCAATATAACCAAAATTCATCAATTTTGGTCTCAATATAAAAATTTTATCAATTTTGGTCTCAATATAATTAAACTTAACATTTTTTGTCCTACTATAACAAAAACTCATCATTCTTGGTCCCAATATAAAATTTTTATCAATTTTAGTCTCAATATAACCAAAATTCATCATTTTTTGTCCCAACATAATCAAACATTTTTTTTGTCACACCGTCAACAAATCGACGGAAAATGCTGACGTGGACTTGCAAAATTTTGCAATTTCTTCAAATATAAATATAAGGTTTGATTTCTTTTCACGTCAGTATTTTCCGTCGGTTTGTTGACGGTGGAACAAAAAAAATAAGGTTTTATTATATTGAGACAAAAAATGATGAATTTCTGTTATATTGTGACTAAAATTGATAAAAAATTATATTATGACCAAAAATGATGCGTTTTAGTTATATTGAGACAAAAAATGATAAGTTTTGGTTATATTGAGACCAAAATTAATAAAATTTTTATATTGTGACCAAAATTAATGAATTTTGGTTATATTAGAACTAAAAATGATTGTTTTCCATAATTAGATTATATTATAACCATTTTTTTATATAAAAAAAATTAAAATATCTATCATGAATTTTTTATTGAATATACATATGACAAACATGTAAATTGTATATGGTGTGTTTGTTTGGGGTTTTGGATTTTGAGTTAAGATTTGAATAGTAAAAATTTTGAATTTGAATAGTTGTATGATGTAATATAAATAGGTGTTCATGTGATGTTTTGAATGTAAAATTGATTTTTAAGTATAATATAAAAAATGAAAAATAGGTGTTTGATTTGATATTTTTGGGGGAAAAAAATGGATGAATAGTGGATTGAAAATCCAATCTCACAAACAAACACACCCTAAATAATTCTTGCATCGCCTAACTGCGTGTTAATAATTTTTGAAAAATATTTTTAATGTGGATATTGTTTTTTTTTACGGTTTTTACTATAGTAAAAAATTATGGTTTTGTTTTGTTTTTCTTTTTAGATGATTTTTTTTATTATTGAATTATTAATTTTTTTAAGCAAATAAAATATACTACAAATATTGTGTTAATATATTTATATATTTGTATTTTATAATAAATAAAAAATTATATTACTGAAAAACACAATATGAACAAATCCTATATATAGTTAAAATAATTGTTGCGCAAAAGAAATATCATTTTTAGTATTTTTGCATTTTTTATTCAAAAGCATTTTTTTCATATTATAGTTAAATTAATTGTTGCGCAAATTCTCATAAATAATGATACATTAATATCAAAATACTTTTAATTTTTATATAAACTACAAATATATCATTATACATACGATTAATTTATACATTAAATGCAAAAGATAAATATTATAATCAACGATTATATATACTTTCACTAATACATAATATTATTTGATATTATTATTTTAATTATAATATATAATTGAAAGTAATGTAAAAATATTTTTTTTCATACTTTTAGTTAAAAAAAAATTAATGATAAATGTGTAAACAATAATAATACTAATAATAATATTTGTATTGAATAGTAGAGTGGGCCGGAGTTGCTATAGCTTCGAAAAAAAATTTAATTATGATATTAATTCAATACAAAATCTAGTTATGAGACTAAAATAATTTTCAAATATTTTGCATGTATTATCTACATAATTTTCGGCATATCACGACGGTGTCACATCAGTAACTCTGACATTTAAGGACCATTTCTACCAAAATAAAAATTACTTCTCATGATTAATTCAACACAAAATCTAATTATGGTTCTAAAATAATAAAAATGTCACGTACAATACTAAAAAATTATTTTCCTATATATATTTATATTTAAATATAGTGTAGAGTCCAACATCTCCATTCCTACCACCATAATTTTTGAATTTTTAAATAAAAATTAAAAATATAATTGATAGTAAATTTTATTTTTTCTTTTATAAAATGTATATTAATTTACAAATTTTAGGTTTAAGAAATAAATAAGTCCTTTCAGATTGTTAGATGACATTGTATTTTCTATTTTGTATCATATTTGCAAATAATTCTTAAAATTCATTTTTTTTTCTCTAGAATAATAAATTAATGTAACCAAATTTCTACGTACTCTTATTGATTTTATATAAACTTATACTAGCGAGTACTCGACGCATAGATGAATTTAATTGTATTATTATATTATAATTTTATATATATTATATATTTTTTTTAATTAGTTTAAAAAATAATATAAATAAATTATACATATATGTATATATATGTTATTAAAAAAGAAAATTCTTAAGTTGTGTTTGATTGTAAATTTGTATAAAAAATTTTCCTATTCCTACAATTTTTTTATAAAAAAAAAAACATTAAATCAAATATTGAATAATATAGTTTAATAATTTTATTTCAAAATTAATTTTAAATACATGGTTAATAATATACAATTTCATATTTTAACAGTTTTAATATTAAAAAATATAGTTAAATTGTTCATAATTTTCCCATGAATAAATTTATAATATGTAAATAGCGTTAATATAAATTGCTACTATTATTGTAATATTTTTATAATATTTATTTATTTTAATTACATAAATATTGCGTGGTGTTTGGAACAAAAAAAATATATCATTGTAATATTATAGCGAATAAATCAATAAATAAGTAATATAATAAATATTAAAGTTGTGATATTAGTAAAATTTTCTATTATAATTTCATTTATCATAATATCAAAGGGCTTAAATTTCTCCAACCATTTGGTTATTTGTAAACATTTAGGGTGTGTTTGTTTTGGGATTTGGATTTTAAGTTGGGATTTGAATAGTAAAAATTTTTTAATTTGAATAATTGTATGATGTAATATAAATAGGTGTTGATGTGATGTTTATAATATAAAAAAATAAAAAATAGATATTTGATTTGATATTTTTTAAAAGAAAAAATTGAATGAATAGTGTATTTGGGGTAGAATCCCCAAACAAACACACCCTTAGTAAAATAGGTTAATTAGGCATAAAAAAAAAATTAAATACTGTGACGTTAATCAATAAAATATTTTACTAACAAAAAGTAGTGTACAATTTATGAAACCAATTGTTAGAAATTGTATTTTATATTCAATAGACCTTACAATGAATTCAAATAAATATATATATATATATATGTAAAAGATAAATTTGATTTATGAAAAGTGATATAAAATTTAAAATATTTAATAACTACATTTTTATTATATATAAAAATAATCTAGAAATACAATCAATTAAAATGAATTGAAAAACTATTAAATATTGTTACTAATAAAAATTAGAGAAAACATATAAAAATTCTAAAAATTAATTTTTTATATTTTGATTTTACAATACATATAATATATGAAATATGATAAATTAATAAAGTAAGTCTCTGGCTTTGAATTAATTCTTTTAAATAAAAATATATTATTTCATATTTTTATAATAACCACATAAATTGCACAGCTAATAAAAAATAAATATACAAAATATTTAAGATCAATCAAATTACAAAATCAATAAAGAAAAAGTGAAGAATGCAAAAATAATTACTAAGAATCAATCAAATTTCACAACCAATCAAAAAAAAAAAAAAAAAAAGAAAAAAAGAAATGCAAAATTGCTAAAAATTCTTAGTTTACACTACCATAGATTCCACAATGAGTTCCTATAATGATATATATAAAATACACATATAAAAGAAATATATTGGTCCACAAATATATAACCACAAATTAAATATTTTAACCAATCAATTTTTGTTAAAAAAAATAAATTAAAATCTCTAAAAGTTCTTAATTCAAATATATATATATATATATATATAAATGATAAGATAATATTTTACTTTTATACAAATAAATTCAAATTCTTATATATAATGTAAATCCTATTTGATTATTAACAATAATTTATTAATTTCAAAATTTATCCATTAATATTTTATTTGAACGCTTCAACTGAATAAAATATATTATTATTTCTACATGAATTTTTAATTATTATATGTTATTAGATAAACACAAATAAATAAAAGTAAATATAATATCATAAGCTATAAAACTTACAATATATGTACTATACTTTAAAACAAATCATTAATTAACTATAGGTTTAACATAATACAATATACAAAAATATTGATTTATTAATTATTTATATAAATATAATATAAATTATTTATATGAAAAAAATAATCACGTATATTATATATGTTAAAATAATTCATTCAAATGTTATAGTACTAATTAATAATTTTATAGAAAATTCTAAGACTTGAAATATATTTAAATATAAATATTAACTAATAATAAATTTATAACATTAATACCCTGCACTATAATTATATATTAAATATATTGAAAAAATAAACTTAATATTAACGAATAATAAATTTATAACATTAATATCCTGCACTATAATTATATATTAAATATATTGAAAAAATAAATTTATAAAGAAATGATGAATAACTAATCAAATTTATATCAATTAAATAAAAGAAAATTATACAAAATAATTAAACCAATCAAACTGTACAATCAATAAAAAAAATACAAAATAATTTCAACCAATCAAATTACACAGTCAATCAAAAATTTAAAAAAAAAAACTCAAAATAGCTAGAAAGTCATATTTTACACTCGGTGGGCCCCACAGTGAAATCAAAGATATATATATATGATATATATATATATATTTATAAGATATATAAGATAAGATAAGATTATCTATTTATATACTCTAAAATTATATTACTATACAAAGTTACTTCGGAAGTAATGTATCTTGGTTATTATTTATAAACTATTATCCATTACAAAAATAACACAAAATCTAAAAAATACTATTGATTTCAATTACTCCCTCCGCCTCAGAACTATAGTATGGGTTGTATTTGACACGGGATTTAAGAAATATTGATATTATATTGGTAGTGGGTAAAAAGTATTGATAAAAAAACTTTTTTGTCCTTGTGAGTGTATTAGTGTAAAAAATAGTAGCAATTGTGTAATAATAATGAAAAAGTAAAGTAATTTTATAGTGATATGGTTATTTATGGAAATGAGACTATTGTTTTGTGACGGATAAAAATGGTAAACAAGACTATTGTATTGGGACGAATGAAGTATTTTTTTTCTTCAAAAACTCTTATCCTCAAACTTTCGGTCAATCGCCATTAATTGTCCCTCTAGAAACTATCGTTATCGCTGCACTGGAACTTTTCTGCATCAAAGATGAATTGAAAATACCAAATAGAGGTGTGTAATCGGCTTGAAATGTCAAAAAGATTATTCTATTCAAAACGAAGTTCCAAGAAGTTAAAGTTTTGTTTTTGGCAAAATTAATTTTTTAATTTTGTGTTTTTGAGTTCGTAGTGTACTCCGATCTCTTTGTCTTGTGCCTCTATCGGGTATGTACAAGCCTTGGTACCGGCCAAGTTTACTTCTGAATCATATCGCGCAATCATTTAAAATATGGATTATTTTGATATATTTTAAATTGCAAATAATATTTTAATGTATAGAAGTACCTTTATTTTCATCATGATAGGTTTACTTTAGTAATAAAATATTTGCGATGGGGGCATGTGGAGTTTGAATTTTTTCAAATACCATAGACATTTATTTATCTTGTTGGGTAATTTTTTAAGTATCAAAAGTGTTTGTCGATATCTCTATGACGATCTTGGTTCGTTTTGTAAAAAAAAAAATTGTTCATTTTTACTATTGTGTGTGAATATCTTCAATTGCTTTTGGTGTATTTTAGTTTTCAATTGACATTCCTCTATATAAAAATAAAAAATAAAAATAAAAGGTTACTTATCTACATAGATCTATTATAAACTTGAATAGATGGTGTATTTTTATGGACTTATATCTTTATTTTAAAAATTATTAGGCCTAAAAAAAAATAGGAGAATTTACCTCCAAATTTGTGTATCTTTCTTTCATAATAAGATTGCTGAATTAAATGCTGAAATGAACGAGAAACACGTGATGATGCCTGAAAGAAAATTTCTGTTGTATGTTGTTGTTTGTCATTATATTTGAAGTTGTTGTAATTATTGTATTATTGAAACAATTCGTTTTTTTTGTCCAATAATTCATGAATTGATGTTTAAAACAAGTTTGATTTGATTGGATTAGTAGTTGTTATATTCTTCAAATGAGTTTGACATATGACATGTTAAACATTTAGTCACAAACTTATGAACTCTTTCTTAATGTAATGTTAATTTTTATAATTTTGCCGTAATGACTAAAACGTGTATTGTATAAATTTTGAAAGTCAAAGTAAATACTTCTCGAAAGCTTAAATATGTCTCTTAGAACAATCTCATTTTAACAAACCATAAATTCATGATATGTAAATATATATCACATAAAGAAAAATATGGACTTAGGAAAGATATTTTCATATTTTTAATAAGTTTATATATGCCTCTAATGTGATTTTTTTTTATTACGTTTTTTTCTATAGTAAAAAATTATGGTTTTGTTTTGTTTTTCTTTTTAGATGATTTTATTTATTTTATATTGAATTATTCATTTTTTAAGTGAATAAAATATATTATAAATTTGGTGTTTATATATTTATATATTTGTATTTTGTAATAATATTTATGAAAAATTATGCTAACACAATATGAGCAAACTCTATATATATTAAAATTATTCTGTTTCAACAAAATATCATTTTTAATATATTGCATTTTTCATTCAAAAGTTTTTTTTTTCATATTATAGTTAAAATAATTGTTGTGCAAATTCTCAAAAATAGTGATACACTTATACCAAGATACTTTTAGGGGCGTTTGGTACATAGAATGGAATTACAGAGAAATAAGAGTAGATAATGAAATTGGAGAGAAAGGGAATTCAGTAAAGAATGAGAATCAATTCTCTTGTTTGGTAGAATAGAAAATTCACTTAACAAATGTAAAAAAAATAAATAGATCGGACAAAAATAAATGATTAATCTAACAAAAGAGAGTTTTAGCGAGTGAGAATTTATGAAAAATATTTCTGTTGACTTTTTTTTAAAACAAAAATTTAGAAATTATATATACGAAGTTTTGTAAGATCATATTTTAGTATACTTTTTTTTAAAAAAATAGTAAAAATTAAATACTTCAATGATAAATTAAATATAATTTTTGTAAAACTGAAATAATATAATATAAATAATTATAAAAATTAAATAGTACAAAAAGAATAAAAAAATAAAAATATATATACTGCAACATCATTTCTCTCCATTTTTCTGGACATAGGAGAGAAATGAAAACAGAGAAATAAAAATGATTTATTTCTCAAGTTTCATTTCTCTGACTCAAACAAATAAGAGAAATGAAAACACACACTTAATTTACATAAACTACGAATGTATCATTATGCATATGATTAATTTATACATTAAATACAAAAGATATATATCAAAATCAACGATTATATATAGTTTCACTAACACATAAAATACTAATATTATTTCTTAATTACTATAAAATTCAAACAAAAAAATATTTTGAATCGGAACGAGAAAGTATGAATTTTACTAAAGAAAACAAAAATATTTTTTATGAAAAAAAAAATAGATATAGGAAATATATTGTACTATGATATATCTAGATTGAATTTATATATTGTCTTCATTTTGACTATAAGATATTATTATTTTAATTATAATGTGTAATTGAAAGTAATGTAAAAATATTTTTGTTTTTACTCATAGTTAAAATAAAAATAAAAAATAAAAAATAGTGATATAATGATAAATGTGTAAAAAAAAAAAATTGTTGTATTGAATAATAGAGTGGGCCGGAGTCGCTATCGTGGCATGCCAGAGATTGTATAGGTGATACATTGACAATGTTTAAAGATCATTTATGCAAAAACTTTTTAA
The DNA here is from genome assembly GCF_009805555.1 of Andrographis paniculata. Lineage (NCBI taxonomy): Eukaryota > Viridiplantae > Streptophyta > Magnoliopsida > Lamiales > Acanthaceae > Andrographis > Andrographis paniculata. The sequence goes on from NW_026137605.1 coordinate 2,400,023, forward strand.
TTATTAGACTAATTCAATACAGAATCTAGTTATGAGATTAAAATGAGTTTCAAATATTTTGTATGTGTTATCCATATAATATTCGGTATGTCACGACGATGTTACATCAGCCACTCTCAGCAACTCTCACATTTAAAGACCATTTCTACAAAAAAAATTATTACTTTTTAGGATTAATTCAATACAAAATATAATTATGGTCTTAAAATAATAAAAATGTCACATACAAAACTAAACAAAATATTTTCTTATATATATTTATATTTAAAAATAGTGTGAAGTCCAACATCTCAATTCCTACCAAAATAATTTTTTAAATTTTTTTTAAAAATATAATTGATAGTAAATTTTACTTTTTATTTTATAAAATGTATATTAATTTATGAATTTTAGGTTTAAAAAAAATAATAATGGAGAGTTTGATTTAAATCTCTCTTAATTACTCTCTATTTTGTATCATAATTGCATATAATCCCTTAAAATTCATTTTTCCCCTAGAATGATAAATTAATGTAACGAAATTTCTATATACTCTTGTAAATTTTATATAAACTTATACTAGTGGATGTCATGCTACGCACAAATGAATTGAATCGTATTTATTGTATTATAATTTTATATATATTATATATATTTTTAATAAATTTAAAAATTAGTATAAATAAATTATACATATATGTATATATATGTTATAAAAAAAGAAAAATCTTAAGTTGTGTTTGGTTGTAAGTTTGTTTAGATTTTTTTTTCTATTCCTACAATTTTTCTATAAAAAAAAAGCATTAAATCAAATATTGAATAATATAGTCTAATAATTTTATTTTAAAATTAATTTCAAATACATGATTAATAATATACAATTTCATATCTTAACCGTTTGAATATTAAAAAATATAGTTAAAAATGTTCATAACCTTTCCGTGAACAAATCTATAATATGTAAATAGCGTTAATATAAATTACTACTATTATTGTATTAATTTTATAATATTTATTTATTTTAATTAAATAAATATTACATAGTATTTGGAACAAAATGAATATATTATAGTAATACTATAAAACAAAACACAATATATTTGTAAAATACAAATTTTTAGGCAATAAATTATGAATAGAAGATATAGCAAGTATTTAAAAACACACATACATATATATGGATTTCTCATGAACCTAAATAGAAAACTAAACTACAACCCAAAATGCAGCTAAAAATATAAAGAATAAAATGAATAAATAAATAATATAATAAATATAAAAATTGTGATATGAGTAAAATTCTCTATTAAAATTTCATTTATCAAGATATCAAAGGGCTGAATTTCTCCAACCATTAGGTTATTTGTAAACATTTAGTAAAATAGGTTAATATTAGGCATAAAAAAAGAATAAATATATTTAAAATATTTAAATTTTAAAAATATAATAATTCCAAGTTATAAAAAATTATTATTAAACAAATCAATAAAAATACATGTATATATACATATAATTTGAACCAATCCAATTTCACAATCAATTAAAACATTTTTTTTTAAACAAAATAAAATTATTAGAAATTCATATTTTACATTTAATTTAATAGACCTCACACTGAGTTCAATCAAATAAATGAATATATATCTATAAAAGATAAGATTAGATTTATGAAGTGATATAAAATTTAAAATATTTAATAATTACATTTTTATTATATAAATAATTTTAGAGATACAATCAATTAAAATGAATTGAAAAACTATTAAATATTGTTACTAATAAAAATGAGAGAATACATACAAAAATTCTAAAAATTCAATTTTTATATTTTGATTTTACAATACATATAATATATGAAATATGATAAAATAATAAAGTATGTTTCTTGCTTTGAATTAATTTTTTTAAATAAACATATATTATTTCATATTTTTATAATAACCAAATAAATCGCACAACTTATAAAAAATAAATATACACAATGGTTAGGACCAATCAAATTACAAAATTAATATATATAAAAAAAAAAAAAAAGGAGAGAGAGAAATGCAAAATAACTACTAAGAACCAATCAAATTTCACAACCAATAAAAAAAAGAGAAGAAATGAAAAATTGCTAAAAATTCTCAGATAGATCCTACAATGAGTTCATATAATGATATATATATATATAAGATACTCATATATAAAAAATATAGGGTAAACTATTTTTTTAGTCCCGTAATTGGACCCCTTTATTATTTTAGCCCTGTAAGTAGAGCCTGTCGCAAACTAGTCCTATAAGTGAAAAATTTTCGTTGTTTTAGTCCTCCGGCGCCGGAGACGCCCGCGTGACTCGCCGGAGGTAACGTGTCCGCCAGGTGTCCCACTAGGTCAGCGACACTGGGCGGACACGTAGATTTATTTATTTTTTTCATATTTTTTAATTTTTTTAATTGGACCAAATAAAAAAATACAAATAAAATTTAAAATAAATTAAAAATAAGTTTTAAAAAAATTTAAAAAAAAAAATCCACGTGTCAGGTAAGCGACACCTGGTGGACACGTCACCTCCGGCGAGCCACGTGGGCATCTCTGGCGCCGGAGGACTAAAACAACAAAAAAATTTCACTTATCGGACTAGTTTGCGACGGGTTCAACTTACAAGACTAAAATGATAAGGGGGTCCAGTTACGAGACTAAAAAAAACAGTTTACCCAAAAATATATTGATCTAAAAATATATAATCACAAATCAAAGTAAGTTCAAATATATATATATATATACATATAAATGATAAGATAATCTTTTATTTGATTATAATGTAAGTTCAAATTCTTTTATATATATTGTAAATGCTATTTGATTATTAACAATAATTTATTAATTTCAAATTTTATCAATTAATCTTTTATTTGAACGCTTCAAATTGTATAAAATATATTATTATTTTTACATGAATTTTTAATTATTATTTGTTATTAGATAAACACAAATAAATAAAAGTAAATATAATATCATAAGTTATAAAACTTATAAAATATATAAAACAAATAATTAATTATGTATAAGTTTGATCTAATATAATTTACAAAAATATTGATATTTTAATCATTTAAAATATAAAATTACAATAAGACATGCTTGTGGAATTTGTTTATTTTTGTTTTCGGTTTCTATTTCAAACATGTTTTGGTAAATTTATAATCCCGCTAGATGTGCTTATATTTCTAAAAATAGTAATATTGTACTTCTTTCGTTCCAAAAATATAGTCTTAGTTGGACACGAGATTTAAAGATTATTAATATTATATTGATAGTTGGTAAAAGGTAAGAATAAATGACCTTGTTGTCCTTGGGAGTATATTAGTGTAAAAAGTAGTGGCAATTGTGTAATAATAATGAAAAAATAGGGATAATTTTATGATGATATGATTATTTATGAAAATGAGACTATTGTTTTAGGACTGACAAAAATAGTAAACAAGACTATTGTATTGGGATAGAATGAGTAATTGATTTGGGTAGTTGTTAAATGTTTGTTGTAATATAAAATAATCATCCAATGTGATGAATTTGGTGGACGAGAAAATTAATACATAAGTTTGATTTATATCTAATCGAATAAAGATAATGAGTATGTTTCTTTAGCAATATTTTCTCAAATTTTACTATTTGCACGTTGTGTTTACCAACATCCTATCAAAATTTATTTTTATACCAAACTCAAATCAAATTTTTTTTCAAACTCATCAAAAGAAACACACCCGAAATTATTATTAGTATTATTATTATTATTATTATTGTTGTTGTTGTTGTTTATTATCAATCAACATCCATTGTGCATAAATGAAAGGACATTTATCATTAAAATTTTGATAATTATATGAAAATTCCATCTTGTATTTTTTTTTTATTTTTTTTAGATGGTCGAGGCAGTCTTTATAAATGCATCATTTCATCTGTGTATAAATGAAAGGACATTTATCGTTGAAATTTTGATAATTATGTGGAAGTTCCATCCTGGATTTTTTTGTAGATGGTTGAGGCAATCTTTCTAAAAGGTGTGTTTGTTTGGGGATTGAATTTTAAATACATTATTCATTTCATTTTTTCTCCAAAAATATCTAATCAAACACTTATTTTTCATTTTTATATTATATTAAAAATCAATTTTACATTCAAAACATCACATCAACCTATTTATATCACATTATACAACTATTCAAATTCAAAATTTTTACTATTCAAATTCCAACTTAAAATCCAAACTCCCAAACAAACACACCCTAAATGTTCCTTTAATATTTTGAGTTGTCTTGGCAGAAGCCTCCAGTATATCAATTCATGTTGATTTAGATTGTTTAGAGTTGAGTTTATCGAGAGATGGTGTTTATATATAGACTCTTCTTCTGATTATGAATAAAATATAATTTTTTAATATTTATAATTTATTTTCATAAGATCATATGTAATGCGAGTTTTTGATATGTTCATGTCAGCATATTCTGTTTTAAATTCAACGATAAACCTAAAAACTTATCAATATTTTTAAAAGGAAAAAGAAAAAAAATATGCATGTATTGAAAATTTTGAGATGTGATTTTTGACTTTTATTGGCAAAATGTTTTTTTTTTTAATCTTATTTGATAAGTTTTTTACTCAAAAAAATTATTAATTAGCAATTAAACTTTGAATTTATTGGCCATTGGATCATATAAGTTTTCTCTCAATGGTGCAATTATAGTTATTTTTTTTCTTTTTCATTTGATAACCAATATTTAGGGTCTGTTTCTTCAATGCGATTTGGGGCAATTTCACTGTATGTCCGGTTTTGGGCGCGAAACCCCGTCTATGGAGACGATCCGACAAGCCTATGGTATAGGGTCCGGAGAGATTCCCTGTTGTTAGGCTTTAACCATTAATTTTACTTTTTTTTAACTTTTATTTTTCTTTTTTTTAAAAAAAAATTAAAATACAATTTAATATTTATTATAATTATAAGGAAAAATATACATACAATATATATGTCATTTTGTAGAGAATAAAATTTTCTACAATACAAATAAATAAAAATTTAAATATATATGTTGAGTATAATATAAATTCATAATCAAATTATATAATATAAATTTTTAGGAACACTTAGATTTAAATACCTCTAACCTAAAATACATTTAAGTTCAGTCGCTTATCATTATAACAAAGCACTCTCTACTTTTTGTTTCAACTTGCACTTTACTCCCTAATACCAATTTTACCCCTAAAATTACAATATAATATATCAAATATTGTACGTACTCTAGCTATTTTTATATAAACCTACGTTATCTAATTGCATACCTCAAAATTATCCTGCTGTACAATGAATATGTTAGAGCAATGTACTTAGAATTTTTATTTATATACGGAAATTAGTTACAATGATTTAAATAAAAAAACAAAATAAAATTTTAATAAAACCCACCAATCCATTTGCTAGATTTATTTCTTTCGAAAACACTTTTCCTCTCACTATTTCTCGTCGTCGAAGCACCCGATGAAATAATCGCTGCCGAGCCTTCCTGAAGAAAGCTTCGCCGTCGTCGGATGTCTCCCCTCACCGCCGAGAGTTCCAATCCCGCCCAAAATGTCGAAAAAGACATCATTTCCAACACAGAGTTAAAAAAAAGTAAGCTCAAGTTTATGTTTTCTTTAGAATCGATTTTTGAGTTTGTGGTGTGCTCGAATTTAATTTATTTGTGCCTCAGTTGGGTTTGTATGAACCTCGGTGCTAGATCATTTTACTTTGCAATGTATCACACCATCGAGTCGATTATGAGTTATTTTGATATATTTGAAATTGTGAATAATTTTGTTGTCTATAAAAGTACCTTCATTTGTATTTTTGTAGGTTTATATTTGTAGTAAAATGATTGAAATGTAAGAGGAATCCAAAAAATGGGGGAAAGACAAGATTAAGAAGAATGAATAAACAATTAAGGTTAGTGAAATATTTGTACGTAACTTTAATTTGTATGTGTCTCCATTATTATGTAGAATACATTACTTGTGTTCACTAAAGTACATCTATCCTTTTTGCATATATCGTCGTTCTTACTGGAAATATTGTATAAATAAGATTATATGACTAGGTATACAATATGTGTGTTTCGATTAGCATAGTATGTAAGTGCTGCTTGATGGTGGTGAAATTGAAGATGAACATACCATTGTTGCCGATCCTCGAAATAGGAGTTATACGATGCTCTAATTAATATTGTGATAGATGATAAATTTTTAAAGAGGAGACCAAAACGACATGCAATTTTCTTGCGAATTTCAATATACGACATATGCTAGCATGTGTTCTTTATATTTATAGTTTTCAAAAATTTCAATCACTCTTAACATATTGTCAATTGCAGGGCTACTGTATGAAACAATGGATTAGTATACATAATGTCTAGCAGTGATCGACCTGTTATTAGATGATGCTATCCGTGGTGAAATTGACGATGCTATCGATGATGCCAAAGCTTATAAGGCAAAAATTGCTACAAATATTTTATCAGAGGGCCTAAAAGGGATGTCTAATACGATTTGTATGTTATTTATATAGATGAATTGGAGAATAGCCTGAATTTGTAGCTTGTGGTTCTTAAATTGATTACTTAGCCGTTAATGTTATATTTTTCCAGATACTTTATTAATCATCATAGAATCTAATTTAACGTATGATATTTTAAGAGGTTGTCTATATATACTTTTATTTTGGTAATATATAAGTCTGCATACTTAACATGTAATCCAAAATTTCTAATATATACCCTTGTTCATAATTTCTACACTCAGATCACATGATAATATGTACTAGAAAAAAATACTTACTCATATAAGTAATTAATATACTTCGGTTTGCAAAATTTCATTGTTGAATTTAAAAAAACCTCTAAGTGGAAGCCACATGCCTACACTGATGAACACGTTTCATGTATGTATCAATAATTATGATTCACATGTACACATAAATGACTAATATATTTCGTACATTGTGGGAATGTCTAATAATTTACAAAATATCATTAAAGGATTGAAGATTACTCTAATATTGAAATTGTTGTTTATGCACACTCCCCAATAGTTTTGTCATGCATGCAGTTCATGCATGACAAAATAACCATGATTACACACCTATTATATTGTTATGATAGTATCATAGGTTCCTATGACTCCATTTAACAATAATCGATTAAGTTGTTGTATATGATCTAAATTTTTAAATAATGAATATATCTCAATTATACCATATACAAATATACAAATTGGAATGCAGTTGAAAATCTTAAAATTTTAAGGATAGAACTTAGTGTATATTAATATACTTGTACATTACTACGATATACTTCTATATATTTGATACATACTTCAGTCGTATTAGTATATACATCAATCATTACTTTATAAACTCATTTCACATCATAAGATGCCTCATCAATAAGTATGTATATTTGTTATAGACAGTTGGATACTCGTATGTATAATTCATGTACTTCTAAAGAGTAAAACGATAATTGTGTAATACATATGCAACTCAATTACACCAAAAAGATTATATAAGTTATTTCTTCAATTACATTTAAATTGTTATGTGTTTGCAACATATTCTAAACCTTAAGCTATAAATTTTAACAGTTAACCTTAACCTCTAACTTATAATTTGAAACAATATATGCTTTATATATATATATATATAATCAACAATAATATCATTATAAGAATTAAATTATATACTTTAAATCATGAGTGGTAAATCTTACAATTTTAACTCAAAATCATAAAGTCTAAAACTTATGTTCAAAATCTAAATAATGTGTTATATAATATTATGAAATATTATAGATTATGTACATATTCATTTAGCAATGATTGATTTTTATTTTTATTTTTTTTTCCTCTCTCTATCAAATTTCTGTAATAATAAATGAAACTCACTGATATTATATGCTAGTATATTAAGAATGATATCGCTAAAAATTAAATAATCATATAAGTTTTAAGAGTGTGTATATCTATATATATACTTATATATCAATCATATATACTTATGTATACATATTATATACTTTCTAGTTTTTAGTATATACCTATGTTAATAAGTCATAAATTTATGTCATAATATTATGTCTTCAAGAGTTAGATGTGTATATATGAAACACAATAATGTTCATATTTATTATTTATATACTTTGGTAAAATCAAATAGATGATCGTATAATATATGTGCATTGCGATCATATTGTATAGATTATGTGGTCATCTATTCAATTACACACCTCTATCACTATTGTGATCATATCACAAATTATAAATCTTAAACTTTGAACTTTAAATCCAAAAACTTAAATTTTAAAAAGGTTAAAAAAAAAAAAATCAATGATATACATTAGAAACTTTATTCTTCAATAAACTGTTATTTTGTTTCTTTCCACCAAAAAGAAACATTCACCGCTTTGATAGAAAAATAAATTATTTGAACAATCCATAATACCGTCGAAGATATTAGAAACAAATATATAAAAAAATTTTCTTGTGCTATATTTGATCATCAAAATAAAGACATTGAGATTCCTTACTTTGTCTTCCTTAAGGATAGAGAAGTGCACCGGGAAAACAAGAAGATTGAGTTTGTATTTCTGCACACCTATGTTCAAAATACATTCGATATTCACCAATATTTCTTATGTTTGCCAATTATTGAGATTTCTTGCATTTTTTTTGAAATGATATCCGTAGGAGAAGAATTGTTGGACATTAATGGGTTGTTTAATTTCACACAAAATGAATCAATTGAGAGGAAAAATAGAAAAGGAGAGAATTTGGGAATAAGAAAAATAAGGGTAATATTATCTTTTTAAAAAATAAGGGTAATAATGAAAGAAAAAATTAAATAGAGAGAAATATGTAAGAAATTAATAAAAATAGGTAGCGCAGTTTAATAGAAATAGAAAGAATGACTGAACATAAATAATTTTTAGAGGAGAGGGATTTAAATTGAATTTGTTGTACTTTAAATTAGTTATAAACATAAAATAATGTTTTTGATAAAATATAGTTATTATAATTTAAATAAAAATAATTTTTTGAACTAATAAATAAAAAATTAAGTTGTAAGTTGTAGGAGTAGTATTTTATGTTGGCTCAAATTGGATGATAATGATGTACTAGTAGTTTATTATAGGCGGACGGGCCGCGTGGTCTGACCTAATATGAAGATGTGTAAAGTATATGGACCGAACCGGACCCAAAGTCCATATCTAATTTGGTTTAATATATGTTTTGTTTTCCGCCAACAAACAAACCCTAATATCGTTCACGTCTCTCGATTTCGAACCGATCCCCAAACTCGATCTCTCCGCGGGTCCAATTGCAAGCCCAATTTGCCGATCGAGGGTCTCGGCCTTCGGAACCCTAGATCTGAAACCTCGGAATCGCGCCGCTCCGGCGTGGATTTGCTGCGAGATCTTCTTCTTTTAGCTGGTATGGATTGCGGCTTTGATTTGTGGGAATTTTTGTGGATCGTTGTGGTTTTCGATTTGAATTTTGGTTTTGATTTGGTTGGCAATTGTTGTTGTTGTTGCTCTGTGGCGTTTTTTCTTTTGATTTTGTGGGGTTGACTCGAGATTGGCATCTGTTCGTGTTTTCTTTGGATTCTTTGTTTGATTATGCTGTTTTGAAATTGAATTTGAATTGTTATGTGTCGCTGGCTCTTGGAGCTATCGGATCTTAAAGTTCTGTGCTGAGTTTGTTTCCTTTGATGGTTTGAAATGTGTTTGACTTCGTTTCGCTCCTGTTTTCGAGTGTGTTAAAGGTTCTAAAATCTGCTGTTGGAAGGCTTTCCTTGTTTGTAGCTTGTCACATAATGATATTTATGGAATTGAGTGGGTTTATTAATGTCCTGTTTTCTGATGAATATTGCTATTCAGTTCAAGTTTCTGGGTAGATGGGCTTTAGATTTGATTCTTGAAGCCCATGGCTTGTGACGAAGAGCACCAAATCTGCTTTCCCTTGTGTTTTTTGTCGCTAACTTGTTCATATGCATCCTGTGCTGTTAAAGGTTAAAAATCTGTGAATTGGATTTGGATCCTGTGATTCGTGGTAGGGTTTTTTTTTTGTAATTGTGATATTCGGGCATGGATACATGCATACATACCATCGTGTTCAATAACGTGTGTTGTTTCCATTTCTTGGGTGAAACCAGGCCCAGTTGGGCCCTGGTTAAAGAACGATTTAGAAACTGTAAATATCATCTTTTAAGCCTTTTGTGGTTGTGGGTTCTTGACAAATCATAGTACATGGTGCCTGGGTGGGTGATGCCATGCCGCAAGGCCCATCTGTCAAGCATCACACTAAACCCCTCGGCGCACTTGACTATACTCGAAATTCAATTCATCCCCAGTGTCCAATGGCCGATTGTTTCTGTTTTACTCCACTATTGCGTTAAACGTGTTTCTTCCATGGCCATCTGTTCTTGAATGTGTTTTAATTTTTGAAATATTTAGTCTGTCACATTCATAGTGTGCTATTCATGAAATTTCATTTTTAAATTTAGGAGTCCGATCTATTGTGACTTCAAATGTTATACTTGATTGAGTAATGTTATCAGGATGGTTTGACAATTTCTCATTTAGAAGAGATGTAATTTTTATTTTTTTGCCAATAATTGCAGTGGGCTACCGTGATAACATACCATCATTTTGGTGTATAGCTTTGTGTGTTTTTAGGCTTCGATCCCTGAACTTAGCTTATGATTGTTTTCTTGAATATGCAGGAGGTTAGCTAAAGTTTAGCCAGCCAAGATGGAGATGGAAAACCAGGATATGGTCATGAATAATGAGCTTGTTCCTATGGATACAGAAGCCATTGAGTCAGAAATGCAACTTGACATTTTAGAGCCTCAGCCTGCCTATATAGAGATGCCAGAGGGTGACACTGAAACAGCTCCGGCCCCAAAGCGGAGGAAAAAGAAGTCGGTTGTGTGGGAACATTTCACCATCGAGAATTTTGGTCCCGGATGCAGGAAGGCTTGCTGTAAGCAATGCAAACAAACATTCGCATACAGCACAGGGAATAAGGTAGCTGGTACGAGTCATCTAAAGCGTCACATTGCAAAGGGGGCCTGCCCGATGGTGTTGCGCAATCAGGAGAAGAATCAGATCACCCCATACAGTGCTCCTTCGAAGATTAGCACATTTACTGACACACCAAAACGACGCTATCGACAAGCAGGCAGCGTACCTTTAATGAACTTTGATGCAGATCGGTGCCGACATGAGATTGCTAGGATGATTATTATGCATGACTATCCCCTGCACATGGTGGAACAACCAGGTTTTGTGGCCTTTGTTCGGAATTTACAACCTCGCTTTGATATGGTCAGCTTTAATACCGTGCAGGGAGACTGTGTTGCAACTTATCTGAGGGAGAAGCAGATCATTCAGAAAGTTATCGAGGGGGTGCCCGGGCGAATCTGCCTTACTCTGGATTTATGGTCCTCATGCCAAACTACCGGATATGTGTTTGTTAGGGGCCAGTTTGTTGATAGTGAATGGAAAATGCACCATAAGCTGCTTAATGTGATCATGGAGCCTTATCTCGACTCTGATACTGCTTTCAGCCATTCTGTCGCTGCATGCCTGTCCGACTGGAATATGGACGGCAAGTTATTCTCTGTAGCTATAAACCAACAGCTGAGTGATGGCGCAATTGACAATCTTCGAGCATTGCTTTCGGTTAAGAACCCCTCGGTTCTTGGTGGCCAGCTGTTGTTGGGGAATTGCCTCGCACGATCCCTAAGCAACATTGTCCAGGAGGTATTAGCTTCGGTTCAGGGCATTGTTAAGAAAGTTAGGGACAGCGTCAAGTATGTCAAGACTTCAGAATCTCGCGAGGAGAAGTTTGTCGACCTAAAGCAGCAACTTCAAGTGCCTAGCTCGAAGACACTTTCCGTTGACGTCCAAACTCAGTGGAACACGACTTATGAAATGTTGTTGGCTGCGTCTGAATTGAAGGAAGTCTTCTCTTGCTTGGATACTTCTGATCCCGACTATAAGGACGCCCCCTCGGCTGAAGATTGGAGGCAAATAGAGATTCTCTGCAGTCATCTAAAACCATTCTTCGACACAGCCAATCTTCTGACCACTGGAGCTACTCCGACAACAAATGCTTATTTCCATGAAGCGTGGAAGATTCAGTTAGAATTGGCGCGCGCAGCAACCAACGAAGACCCCTTTGTGAGTTCCCTGACCAAGCTTATGCAAGAGAGGTTCGATAAATACTGGAAGAGTTGCTGCTTTATTCTAGCACTTTCTGTGGTTATGGACCCCCGGTTCAAAATGAAGCTCGTCGAGTTCAGTTTCTCAAAGATATACGGCGAGGAGGCTGCCTCATATGTCAAAATAGTTGATGACGGCATCCACGAGCTATTTCTCGAGTACATAGCTCTCCCGCTGACCCTAACTCCGGCATACACCGAAGAAGCCAATGGAATGGGTCCCAAACCTGAGGATGCACAAGGAATGGGAACCTCAGGCAACGGTCTCGGACTCTCAGATTTCGACGTCTATATCATGGAAACAGCAAGCCAGGATTCGAAATCCGAGTTGGATCTGTATCTGGGAGAGAGCCTTCTGCCGCGAGTGCACGAATTCGATGTGATCGGGTGGTGGAAACTTAACCGGATCAAGTATCCGACACTCTCCAAGATGGCTCGAGACATCCTGTCGATACCTGTCTGTACTGTGCCTCCGGGTGCTGTGTTTGATACCGTGCGCAAGGAGATGGATAGCTACCGGTGCTCGTTGCGGCCGGAGACGGTCGAGGCCCTCATTTGCGCCAAGGATTGGCTTCAATCGGAGAGAATGGAGATTCAATCCGATCCTGGTGTGAAAATGGAACTACCAATTTAGTTAAGTTTAGTATTAGGTAGGAATGTTTTTTTTTAGACTAGAATTTGCTGCATGCATAATCAAACGATCGATCGACCACATATCTTTGAAGTCTTATTGTATAATATTTGTGTCAAGATATCATACTATTATCATGTTTGTTTTGATTTTTTTTTTGGTTTAAGTGAGTTTACCCTGTAAATATGCTCAAACGTACGTTCTTCATTCCATTCCCTCTTCCCAAACAAACAATCAATTAAATTCCTTACAACACCTTCTCATATCTCCATCTTAACTCTATGAACCTTCGCCTCCTCCAGCGGCATCTCCGGCAACTTCACCGTCGCCAGCCCTGATGCCGACTCGTAGTCAAAATCAACCTCTTCCGATCCCACGACGCACTTCCTCGGCTTCGTCGACGAGTACACCCCAAAACTCCCACACCCCTTCACTTCCATGGAAACGACGGCAACAGCCGTTGCGCTCAAGTTCTCGACTCGTTCTTCGCGATCATACCCGCTCTCCATTCCCGACGGCGCCTTCACTTCGTACTCGAGCGCTTCTATCGCCCCGCCGGCATTGAACATGTTGATGAGCCCAAACGGTGCAAAGCTGATGCCGGGTGCCAATACTTTGATTGGCGTCACCGTAAAGATCTCATGCTCCAACACCTTGAGGGATACCGGCATCGCCACGTTGTGCGGGAGGATGATAACTTCGCCAACCCGGTGAGAGTAGAGCGCCACGTCTCCGTTCCAGTCAGACTCCCCGGCAGCCGCTTCCGATATCAGATGGACGTCGCAGCCACGGACACAGCCGGTGATCGCCTCCGCTGTCGTCTGGTGGAACGTGTTCTTCCTCTCCTCGGCATTCCACGCCGCACCTTGGCAGTTGTACACGCCGAGCACCCCGGTAAACTTGTTCATGTTCCATATCTTCAACAGGCTGTAGTAAAACATCATCGACAAAGTTAAAAATCGACACCTATAAATCTCCGAATCAGTTGAAAACATTCGCAAACTCCCTCACCTAACGCCGTCACGGGCTGGGTCGGAGAACAGGCAATCCTTAGTCGGCCGGCCGGGTAATCGGGCCCGGAGGACCGACCCATCCGGCAATACAAGCTTCCTTAGAAGATCGAAGTTGTGCTTCCCCGGTGCATCGCTGCAAAACAAATCGAGGTATATCAATTATCCAGCACCATCGGTCACGACTCGCGCATCATCAAAACCGGCGTATTCGTTTTCCTCACCTAACATAGACGGGTCCTCCGCTGATTGCCCTCGCCGAGCCGTGGTACTCAGCAGCCGGATGGAAAGAATGGAACATGTCCCAATCCGGCAGCATCACCTCCCCTAAAAACACGCTGTTATACGCGACGGCGGCGATGTGGATCGTGTGTGACACCGGATCCCTCGGGTAGAAATCGTCGGAGGCTCGCACGATCGCCGTCTGCTTCGAGCTGTCGCAACCACGTAACAAAATTAAGCCAATTACAACGAAAAAAACACTACCACTAATTATTGAAAAAATGTCAAAAATCAGCACCGTACCAATAGAGCGACTCGAGATTATGGCTCATACAAGCAATGCAGCCATTGTCGGGGAAGTTCCGAGCAACGGAGGCATCGAGCGCTTGATGATACTGGCGTGTGAGCTCGACTCTGCCGCCGAGCCCGGCGCCGAGGGTCTCGAGTATGCACTGCACGTCGACCTTGACGCCGTCTACGCCGGCAGCGGCGAGGTAGCTGTGCAACTCATTGTAGAACTTGTAGACGTTCTTGGGGTTGACAAGTCCCAATCCTTGGATGGCTATGACGTCGGTTTTCCAGCCGGGCTCGTTGGCGAGGACGCCTTTCGACACGTTGGGGTATTGCATCGCCGATTCGTACTGTTCCATCTCCTTGACGCCGGGGCGGACGCCGCCCCAGTAGCCGGTGATGGCGTGCCAGACGTAGACGTGTTTGAGGCCGTGTTGATTCTTGGCGATGTTGACGATGTTCTTGATGCCCTGAGATGGATCTTCCTTCTTCTGGAATTTGGAATTCTCTTTGATTCCGGTGAGGCGGAGGAGCTCCTCCGGCTTGCTGCCGTCGGAGGCGACGGATTGCCAGCCGTCGTCGATGATGACGAATTTGGGCGGCGTGTGGCCGGAGTTGAGGCTCTGCAGGCCGGCGGCGACGCCTTCCTGAGTGACCTCTTGGTAGAAGGCGTCCCACGTGCACCAGCCGAAGTAATCGACGATTCCGGGGAGTTTTTTCTCCGGGCGGAGGCGGAAGGTTCCGAGGTGTGATTTGACGGCCTTGATTGCGTCGTGGATGGTGGCGTAGGGGTCGGTGCCGGCGCTGATGTAGACGGCGTGGGTGAAGGCGGAGCCGACGGTGGCGGAGTCGCCGGTTTCGAGGCAGAGCTCGAGCTCGTCGGCGGCGTTGCCTTGGAGGCAGGCTTTGAAGGGACCTTCGATGAGGGGGAGGAAGACGGTGTAGACGATTTTGTGGTCAGAATCTCCGGCGACGGCGGATTCGAGCTGCGAGCCGTCCTTCGTCTCCACGAGGAGGAACTGAGTTTCCAGGGGGATTTCGCGGCCGGCGTCGCCCATTTTCTGCGCCATCCACCATAGCTTGAATCTGAAACAGGCGAGAAATCGGACGTCGCGGAGAGTACCGAGAGAGACGACATGGCGGCAGCTGTCTTCGTCGAAAACCGCCCCTAGAAACACGCCCTCCGCCGGGCCGGCGGCGGCGCCGGAGGCGCCGACGACGTTTTCCGGCACGTTGGTGAGGATTGTTCTGTCCTTCACCACCAATTTCCTCTCCGCGATCCTTACAGTTGGCTTAATCGTCATCGGAATTCGAATTTACAGAAAAATTCGAAATCAAAAGAACAATGAGGAAGAATAAGAAGAAGATTGGAAGCTTAATTGCCGTGGAAAATGAAAATAGAAATTAGGGTTGAAGAAAACCCTAGGGGACGGAATAAACGCGTGAGCTCTGAAAACAGAGCGAACGGAGGGGAACAAATGTGTGTGGGAAAGTGTGGAAGGAAGGGAGGTATTTATAGGGAGGATGAAGATCCGCCATGGATTTGGAAGAGAAGCTTTGGTGATGAAGATGGTGAAGTGCCGATGGTGGGGTGGGGTGGGGAGTCTCTATCCGTGTTGGTGATTGGAGGAAATCCAGAGAAGGCCGATCGGACGGTGGGAAATGGGTGGATCGATCGGACGGTGAGTAGGAGTGCTACGTCATTTGTGATATTGACAGACATCCCACGTTCCAACTACCCAACTTCTGTTGTCTCTCTACAGTCTACACAGTCACACTATACTATAAATATAAATATATATATCCCAAATTAGATTTAAATCATCAGTCACATGTCTCATCCAAAAACTGGTGCCCTAGGAAATTGAATTGCCTTTTCTTCACTAATTTTAGTCTTAGGTTTACTAATCGTACTGTCAGATTGTTTGCTATTTTTGTTTTTGACAGTAGTAGACATTTAATTAATACTTAAGAAATATTAATTAAGATCATAGGTTAAGATCAAGTGATGATCTGAGTTTGAACACGGGTGTATTTGTATGAACACGGTCGTGTTCCATGTGGCACGACCGTGTTCAATCTGACTCAACTGTCAGACCTGAACTGCCACGTCAGCACAATCTAATAAAATTTAAACGGTGAGACTAAGATAATGAATTTTATTTTTATGTGAAATTAGTTTTAATAAATATTTTTTAGTAAGACCAAAAATGATAAAATTAATTTTAAATAGGATATAATTAATTGCTCCTATTATTATTATTATTATTATTATTATTATTATTATTATACGGAGTGAGCGGCAAAGGTGCCTTTATTGAGACACAAAAGCATCTCATTATTGGATCAAATTAATGATTAAAGTATTACTTACATGAATGTATAGATTCATGTGACTGAATGGATAAATACAACTTTCAAAATTAAAATAAATACAAACCTTATTCTCTCTTTATATATATATTATTCATTTTCTTTCAACAAAGTATATCCTTTTTACTATTTTTATTTATTTAACTCAACAGTATTTATTTTTTATTTTCTAAAAAATTATCACGTATTAATACAAAAAAATTCTTATATATTTGTTACGCACAAAAAATAATAATAATAATAATAATAATAATAATAATAATAATAATAATAATAAGGTATCTAGAGTCAGTCGGTGGGTTCTCAGTCGGTTGGTTCTCAATCAGATAAGCAAGTCAGATGGTCCGCGGTCGGGCAAGCAGGTCGGATTATCCGCAGTCGGATAAATGGGTCGGTTGATACAAAGGTTGGCTGCTATGGGGGTCGGTCGAAAAAGGAAGTCGGGCGAAGAAAGGTCTGTTGATAGGTCAGACGATTGAAGAGACCAAATAGTGGTCGTTTGATGGGGCGACCAGTGAGTCTTTTGATCTGGCGACCAATTATGTATCTAGATTGGTCGGTTGGTCGGTCGTTGGGTTATGCGGTTGGCGAGGCGGTTAAAGACATGTGTCAATGAAAGAGGCAGTTCTGAGTTCTGTAACTGGTGGGAACGGTTGGTGAAACAGTGCGACGGTTCTGAACGTTTTCTTCAAAGAATATTTAAGGATTTGGATCATCATTTGGCAAGGCATCTTCAATCAACTTCAACAAAGCAAAGTCAGATTTGGGGATCACCACTTTAAATTTCAGTCTTTTATTTTCCAGTTTATTTTATGTACCATACAGTGTTTAGAGATTCCTAATCTCAGGCACTAATTAATCAAGTTTAAGGATATTTTCTATATCTTTGAATTTTACTTTATTTTTGTTGAAAAATTACATCAACAAATTGGCGACCACAGTGGGAGAAAATTGCTGATCCATATGGCAAATTTTCAATTCCACAGTACAGCCGTTGGCTTTATCACGGCAGAAGAAGCTTCCCAACTACGGGCCGAATTGACAGCAGGTTTTACAGCAGGTTTTCGGCAAATGTACGACCAGCAGATAGCAAATCTGCAGGCAATACATGACGCAATGCAAAACTTGATGGAGCAATCAAAATTCATGTTGAATTCGGTTCCTGCACCGCCAGAAATGTCATGCCCCCAAACGGACAACGCCATTCCTGAGCATATACCCAGTCAGACAGACTGGAGACAGGACCAAACAGGAGGACAGGCCCGACCAGGGACGACCGAATGGACGGAGACAGGTCGGCAGGATCACGACGCCTGGACGGACCATGGTCGGGAAGACCACACCGACTGGACGGACCATGGTCGGGAGGACCACACCGAATGGACGGACCGTAGTCGGGACAACCACACCGACTGGATGGACAAAGGTCGGGAGGACCACGCCGACTGGACGAATACAGATCGGGAAGACCACGTCGACTGGACGGACAAAAATCGGGAGGACTACATAACCTGGACGGATACAGGTCAGGAGGACCCCGCCGAATGGACGGATACAGGTCAGGAGGACCCCGCCGAATGGACGGATACAGGTCAGGAGGACCCCGCCGAATGGACGGACACGGGTCAGGTCGCCGACCATAACTTTTCAGGCGAGCAAAAGAATGACAGAACAACAGTGGCCGAAAGGAGGAATAAGTCGGACGGGAGTCTGAATACAATGGTAGTGCAAGATCGACCAACGTCCAGGCCAGCACCAGTCCGCGATAAATGGAGGTCGGGTCCAACGTAGCCTCAAAGGATGGAGGTCGGATCTGAGGCTGACGTAGCCTCGGATGCTAACCTACTAACTCCTAAAACATCATAAGAAATGATGCTTAGGAGTCTTGAGGAGGAGGCATGTTGTTACGCACAAAAAATAATAATAATAATAATAATAATAATAATAATAATAATAATAATAATAATAATAATAATAAGGTATCCAGAGTCAGTCGGTGGGTTCTCAGTCGGTTGGTTCTCAATCAGATAAGCAAGTCAGATGGTCCGCGGTCGGGCAAGCAGGTCGGATTATCCGCAGTCGGATAAATGGGTCGGTTGATACAAAGGTTGGCTGCTATGGGGGTCGGTCGAAAAAGGAAGTCGGGCGAAGAAAGGTCTGTTGATAGGTCAGACGATTGAAGAGACCAAATAGTGGTCGTTTGATGGGGCGACCAGTGAGTCTTTTGATCTGGCGACCAATTATGTATCTAGATTGGTCGGTTGGTCGATCGTTGGGTTATGCGGTTGGCGAGGCGGTTAAAGACATGTGTCAATGAAAGAGGCAGTTCTGAGTTCTGTAACTGGTGGGAACGGTTGGTGAAACAGTGCGACGGTTCTGAACGTTTTCTTCAAAGAATATTTAAGGATTTGGATCATCATTTGGCAAGGCATCTTCAATCAACTTCAACAAAGCAAAGTCAGATTTGGGGATCACCACTTTAAATTTCAGTCTTTTATTTTCCAGTTTATTTTCTGTACCATACAGTGTTTAGAGATTCCTAATCTCAGGCACTAATTAATCAAGTTTAAGGATATTTTCTATATCTTTGAATTTTACTTTATTTTTGTTGAAAAATTACATCAACAATATTATATTTACAATAGTAGATATATGCTTTAGATATTTGTAAATATACGAATATATGATATTTAAAATAAATCGAACAAATATTTAAATTATGAATCGTACTCGAATCGAAAATTTTGATTAATAAAATAAATTTATAAATAATTTGAACCGATTTTTTAAAAATAATTAAATAAATACACGATTTCTACAGCATTTAGGTCGTCCGCAACGCCACATCACCAATTTTTAAAAATAAAAAATAAAAAAATGATAAATATGTTGCTTCCCAACATCTCTGAAGATCTTGTCTAATTGTTGGAACACATGACATTTATGTATATATATGTATATATATATGATATACATTATATATATTTTGTTTTTGTAATTTATATTGAATTTATTGTTATATTTAAATTTTGCAATATTTTATAATTCATAATATCTTGTATTCTACAAAATGATACCAATATTGAATATATTTTATTAATTTAAATTTTAAAATATATAAATACAAATATTATATAATTCTATTGAACAAATAATATTAATAAATTTAATTTAATTTATTAAATAAAATATAATTATAAATTTTAAAGCAATTAAATAATATAAAATTATATTAAATAATAAATATATTTAGTTTATAACTAATTATATATACATAATTAATAATAAGATATTAATATAAAATAAAAGACAAGATAATTTAAATAACATAGAACAAAATACATATAATTTAAACAATATTTAAAATAATTCTTCGAACAATTTAGCCTTAATAAGCAGATCTTGCTCCGTCAAATTATCTTTGTCCGTCAATATTTAATAAATAATATAATTTTTTCCCATAATTTTTTAATAAATCAAAATATTGACAAATAATAATATAATATAATATAATATAATAATTAAATAAATAATTAATACTAAAAATTAAAATTATAATTAAAAAATAATACTCCCTCCGTCCCATAACAAAGTATCCATTTTTTCATTTTAGTCCGTCCCATAACAAAATATCTATTTTTTTAGTAACTGTACTATCTACCTAACATTACAAATACTCTTACAACTTATAATATATTACACAAATGTCATTACTTTTATATCACACATACTAACAAGGTTATTTTAGTTATTTCTACTTTATTTCTACTATATCCCAATATAATACTAATATACCTAAAATTGCGCGTAAAAAGTAATTGGATACTTATTAATGGGACGGAGAGAGTATATATATAATATAAAAATAAAAATTTATTAAAAAATTATGATGAGTATCTTTGTTGCGAATATAAAATAAAAAAGAATATCTCATCCGTGATAGAGAAAAAAGGTGATGTGAATATTAAAAAAAAAATAGTGAAAATACCCAAAAGCGGATATCTCCATTGCCGATGGTCTTAGGACACAAATGGACACGCGGCAGTGGGACAATGGACAGCGAACTGTTTCGTCGGAATTGGGTGAGGTGTCAGGTTCCAATTATTTTATTACTGAGCTGGCGTGTCTCCACATCGGCGCATAGGGATTTGTGTGACTGACACACGTGGATCCAGCGGAGATTAAGGCCATCGGACGGCTGTCAATGGACGACGTAGACTACTTGATTATTAAATTACAAGTAACTATAACTATGCCGGTAAGGTCAATCATGGTTGATTGTTGATTAGGATTATTATTTGGATGGATGATGACGTGGAAATTATTTTTATATTTTAGGGAACAACTGCCCATTAAAATATTTATATTTCGACCACCGCCGTTTAAAAAAAATTATTTACTTTCCGTCACCAAGGTACTTTTTGCTGCTATTAAAATAGGGTTAAATTTATTTGAGATTTACTGTCTCCTTCCGCGCATAAACTATACAGTTATTTTTTACCGCTGCCTTTAAAAGATAACAGTTACTCCGTCTCATAATAAAGTATTTTTTTTTTAATAAATGTACTATCTACCTAATATTACAAATACTTTTACAATTTTCAATATATTACACAAATGTCATTACATTTATATCACATATACCTTTATATCACACATACTAATAAAATTATTTTAGTCATTTCTATTTTATTCCTATTATATCCCAATATAATACTAATATTTCTAAAACTGCATGCAAAAAGCAAATGGATATTTCTTTTTGGGACGGAATGAGTAGTATTTTAATTATAATGGGTAGTTAAAAATAGTGTAATAATATTTTTGTCTTTATTTTTTTGTGTAAAAGTAATAATGTGATGTAAAGTAGAGGTATTTGTGAAAAAAAAAATGAGATATTTAATGAAATGATTAGTTTGTAATTGAACATCCCAGTAGTCGCTTGGTTCAGTTAAAAATGATATATATTTTTATTTTAAAATGTTCAATTATAAAATAATTATTTCATTAAATATTTTAACTTTTAGCAAATATTTCTATTTTATTATCACATTATTATTTTTATTTTAAAAATAAAAATAAAATTATTTTTACACTATAACTAAAATATTATTATTTTTAAAATTTCGAAAAATAAATATTTACTTTATCACAGAATTGAAAAAGGAATATAATTTTATAATTTTTTAAATTAAACATCACATACTTTTATTTAAAATAATATACATTTTATTAAATAGAAGTATGTAAGTATGTTGTATAAATATATATTTGTTCAAATCAATTATAATATATGATGTGTTGTTATATTATTAGTTGTATTTGTATTAGGTTAATATAATTCATCTAATATTTATTTATATATTACTCCCTCCGTCCCTTAATAATCTATCTATTTTTTTTATTTTGGTTTGTCTCATAACAAATTATCTTTTTTTTTTTAGTAATTGTACCGTATACTTAATATTACAAATACTCTTTCAATTTACAATATATTACACAAATGTCATTATCTTTATATTATATAATACTAATAGAGTTAATTTAGTTATTTTACTTTTATTTCTACTTTATCCTAATATAATACTAATATTTCTAAAACTTCATGTAAAAATCAAATGCATATATAAATATGAGACGAAAAAAGTATATATTATCAATCATTATATAATATTTTAATTATACTTTATCATGTGTCTAGTTTATGTGTAGTAAATAAATTATGTTAATATAATTTATATATTATATTTATATTATTTTAACATAATTTATATATATTTTTTGGCTAAATTGTTTTTTTAGTCCCGTAACTGGACCCCCTATCATTTTAGTCCTGTAAGTGGAGCGTGTCGCAAACTAATCCCATAAGTGAAAAATTTTCGTTGTTTTAGTCCTTCGGCGCCAGAGACGCCCGCGTGGTTTGCCGGAGGTGACGTGTTCGCCAGGTGTCCCGCCGGGTCAGCGACACCTGGCGGACACGTGGATTTTTTTATTTTTTATTTTTTTTATTTTTTTTTAATTTGACCTAATAAAAAAATAAAAAAATACAAATAAAATTAAAAATAAGTTTTAAAAAAATTAAAAATTCACGTGTCCGCCAGGTCAGTGACACCTGGCGGATACGTCACCTCCGGCGAGCCACGCGGCGTCTTCGGTGCCGGAGAACTAAAACAACGAAAATTTTTCACTTATGGGACTAGTTTGCGATAGACTATACTTACGGGACTAAAATGATAAGGGAGTCCAATTAAATGACTAAAAAAACAATTAACCCATATTTTTTTTTACACTGTATCTTCTTTATTCTATTGGCTATCATTATCGTGAGTACTAGAATAATTAAATGAAATAAACAGTGAAAATTTAAGAAACGTATTACCAATAACCGATAATGTTCATTTTAAGAAACATCAATAAATTTATTATGTGAATCAATTAAATTATATAATAATAATAATAATTATTATTATTATAAGTTCAGTACTTTACACATGATTTAAATTTGCCTAATCATTTGCCTGACACGATATTACATATGTATACACATGCACTGATTTTCTATCTTAATTCAATATTACATGTCTCCGGCGCTATCGTATCTTCTTTATTGTAGACATCAGAACGAATGATAATTAATAAATAATTAAGAATATATTATTGATAATAATTATTGTATAATAAAAATAATTTTAAATTAAAATTAAAATAACTAATTAATCTCATTAAAATTTAAAAATTTAAAATAAAATGTATAAATTCTTTTCTGAAAAAATGAAAGTGGCAGAATAAATTAGACAAACGAAAAAGAAAAGATGGACATAGTAAGTGGGACAGAGGGAATATATATTTTTTTTTATCATTTTCGATAATCTCACATTCAAAAGTATTTATTTTAATTATAGTAGTCTTCATATTTAAATATCAGGATACTCTTAATTTTTACAAAAATATTAATTTAATTTGTATTTTTAAAAACAAAAATATTAAAATAATTTTACACAATTTTATTAACTAATAAAATAATATTTCTTTCATTCTATATAAGGTGATATATTTAATTTTTATACGAAAATTTAGGTAGACAATATTAAAATAAAATAATTTTATAATTAAGTAATGTAATAAAATATATATATTTTTTTATTTGAATAATATGATGAGACGAAGTATAATATATTTATTATAAAATTAATTAATTTTTTTAAAAATATATCGTGTAAATATAAAATCTCTCAAAAATAAATATTAAAAATTAAATAAAACGAATGAAATATTATTTTATATTAAATTAGAAAAATATATTAATTGATAAATGGGAACAGAAGGAGTATATTGTCGACAATTATTGTCGTATTAAGCATAATGATTGAGTAGAAAACGTGTAAGATTTTACAATCTTACCCCTTAGTCAAAAAACAACGAATGAGTGTAATAATATTCTATGGAATATTATCTGCATGTTGTCAATACTCAAATCTCTTTTTGTTAGTCAAGCTTTGTTTGCATGCGTATTTCACAAAAATAAAAAAATAAAATAATATTCTTCTGTCCCGATGATCCTTTTTTTTTTTTTTTTTTTTCTCAGATCCATAAAAGGTAAAGTGATAAAAATTGATCTGATACGATAATTTGATACCAAATAATTGAATTTGAGTCAAGAATTTTGACCTAATCATGTATACAGGTTGACACGAACCCGATACGATAATAAACGAGTCGGATTATAGTTGAGACTCTCAACTCGAACCCGACCAGACAACCCGATTATAATATATTAATATTAATTAATATATTTATAATATATGTAAAATAATTCTAATTTGATAATTAATCCACGTATTAATGTAATTTAAGTTTAATTTTAAATAATTTAAACTAATTCACTATACACATTACATTAGAGCCGATAAAAACTAACATAACACGACAATTCTACAAAAATAATTGGATTTGAATCAAAGAATTTGACTTAGTTATGTATACAGATCAACACGAATCCAACGGGTTGGGTTAGGGTTAAGTGATTTAACCCGTTTAAAGTATTTAACCCGACACAACTCGACACATTGCCAGGTCTAATAAAAGATGACTCTTTTTTATTTTTAATAAATTTATTTATCTTGAATATATTTAACCGATATAAAATCAATTTAATTAAATTTTTAACTTCTTACACATAAGATTCACTTAAATCTCATTTATTTATATATACATCTCCTCAATAAACAAAATTTTTTATCTATATTTAAAACTTTTTATTTTTTATAAAAATTAATTTTAAGTTAATTATAAATAAATAAGTACTCCCTCCATCATGTCACATATGACCCAATTTCCTTTTTTGTACATACCACAAAAGATGACTCATTTTCATTTTTTGGCAAGTTTATCGATCTTAAACATACTTAACAAATATAAATCAATTTAATTAAATTTCTAACATCTTACACGTACGACCCACTCAAAACCCATTTATGTTTGTATCTCTCCTCAATTAACAAATATTTTTATCTACCTTTAAAACTCCTCGTTTTTTATAAAACTAATTTATGATAATGATAAATAAATAAATATTCTTTTATTCATTTGTATTATATAAAATTTTATTGTCTACAAAATGATATCCATATTATTTTATTGAGATATAATTGTAAAAATATTTAAAATACTAACAACACTACACATATAAAAAAAATATATATATATTATCTTAACTTACTATTAATAACTTAATAACCTATATTACCTAAAATACAGTGTTCCTAACAAAAGACTCCCGCGGAACAGAGTGAGTATATTGTTTATTTATTTGTATTACTCTGTCACAGGACAGGGAAAGTAATAACAATAATAATAATAAATTTTATATAAAATATCATATTAAATATATATTTTCTTAAATATCACATTAAGTATTCATATCTCAATTTTTTAATGCTTTAAAAGTCCCTGTTTAAACGAATTATTTAAATGTGATATATATCAAAGTGCACAACATACATGTTTTGCTTTAATTAAAAGTGTGTCTGATTTAGAGTTGTATTAGTTTTGTGTTTAAATAATAAAGGAATTGAATAAAATAATATATTTTTATAGAAAAATATATTTGTTTAATATTGATAATTATATATATATATATATTTGTGAGATATAAGAAATTAATATGGAAGTAATATAAAAGTAACACTATTTTATACATGTTTTTATTGATTTATATATTGTTTAATTTTTATTATTCTTTGTATAAATTTATTTAAATAATACTCCCTCCGTCTCAAACACCCTGCAATATTTTTTTTTGGTATATCCCAAATACGCTGTAATATTTCTAAAATAGGAAATAATTAATTATACTTAATATCTACCCCACACTTTATTCTCTCACATCGTCCAAATAAAAAAAATAATATACATTTCTCTTTTTATCACATCACCTAATTTCTAAATTATTCTACTTAATACTACTCACCTAAAAACCCGTGCTAAAAGCAAATGTTGCTCCTTGTTTGGGACGGAGGGAGTATGTTAGAAGAATCATACTCCCACCGTCCCGCATACCGTATCTGCTACACTAGACACGATATTTTAGGAGATGTGTAATTAGTAGATAACTAAGAATGTATCAGTGAAAATAATTATCATATAATATAAATAATTATAAATTAAGATTAAGATAACTAATTAGTTTAATTTAAAATTAAAAAAAATTAAAAAGTTTAAAATGAGATTAAAGTGTGTAATCATTTTCAAAAAAGAAAAATAACATGGAATATGAGACGGACAGAAACGGCAATGTGAACATATTATATGGCACGGAGAAAGTATTATATAAAACACCCAATCAGAGTTATAAGCCCACCTCAACCAATTACCATATTTTTTACGGGATCAAATATGATTAATTGGATTGTGTTTTATGTGTATTGTGAGTTTTTTTTTTTTTTTTTAAAAAAAATATGCATTTCATGTGATATTTTTAAAAACTATTTATGATAAAATATTTTAGGAGTCCAAAAGCTGATCCTGTTACAAACAAAATTAAATTAATTTTTTTAAAGAAGTACAAGCCAAAAACATTTTGTAGAAGTCTATCCGAACGGGTCATAAATTCATAATATTTAATTATATAATATAAAATTATAACATTAAATCACTATATTTAATTCAATTCCAATTAAATAGCCAAAATATTAAATATAATATCAAAATACTAAGATACCAATATGTCAAAATATTTAATTCCAAACACCATAAAAATAATTAATGTCTAAAAAAATAAGAAAAAAAAATCTCTCGGCTTTTTCAAATTTCATATCAATCTTCATTGTACATATTATCATCGTCATCATCCTCTACCAACTGTATGTTAGAAGGGTCATAAAAACGATCATATACGATAGACGGACCTGAGAATTCACCAATATCTCTGCTTCAAATATTGAAATTACCAAGATTACTTGAAACACATGACTTCATCTACATAATTCCACTAAGATCGCCATTTTCATGAACCAAGTTTTGAGAATCATCAATCCATTTATTGTTCCATTGAAATTTTTCAAGAATTAAGAGATTAAAATTGCTTCTCTCTTTCCGCTATTTTTTAAAGCGATGTACATTCTTCCAATTATATTGAATCGTACACCAAATCATTTAGACTTTGGTGTTCTAGTCTATTTCTTTTTTTGGTGTGAATATAAAGAAAATAAATTATATCCAATTTCAAAAGATTATTTCTAAAATATTAATATAAGTAAATTTCAAACAAATTAATTTACAAATTCAATCGTGCTACAATTGTGTTCACAACCAGTAGAAGAGAGCAAAGACTAATAGTACGTACTGCAAGTGATCAAAGCTTTTCGTTATCACCACTATATGCATCCCACCAATCAACTAAAATATCATATATATATAATAATGAAAATTAAATTTTCATTTAAAAAATAAAAAATATATATTAAAAAAACACGATGACTTTTTTTGCATTTTATGTTTGATTGCTAATTGACGGCCAAAACTTCATCGTATTTTATTATGATCATTTGTTTGACCACTAATCTTATACACCAACTCTTCATCTTTAACTATATTTTCTAGAGCATCATCAAACAATGATGTTGCTTACGGAAAAATACATGATCACTTCTCTTCAATTCAAAATATTTTGAAAGATTTAAAAATAGTGCAACCATATAACTTCACATCCATTTGATCACTCAATTGATATTCAATTATTCCCATCAACTTGGTTAATAATCTAGTTTTGTTGTTGTTCGTAAAAGATTAAATTATTTCCTTCTTCACGTGATTCATGACTGAAGAAAGTTCGGGCATAGCCGGATATTCATCACCATCAACTATTCTCAAAACAATCAACAACAGAAGTGTTGCCGATAAACAATCTTCTACTTGATCCCAAAATTTTGATGAAAAAAGGATTTCTATCATTTTTTTGCCTTTTGACGTTCTTGACAACTTATTATCACTCATATCATCATTCACAAATAGCTGTTTCAATTCATTTTTGTATTTGTTCAAACTATGCAAAGTGAGAAATGCGGTAGCAAACCTAGTAGCCGCCGGCCTCACAAGATCTCGGCCACCAATACTTTCTCTTATTGCATTCAGAAGTTTCTCATGCAGATAAATAAAAGTGGTGACATCCCTAGCCCTTTGAATGTAGAGTTTAAATTCATTCATTTTTTCAATGCTATTTAGAATGAGATCGATGCAATGAGTTGCACAAGGTGCCCAAAAAAGACCAAGAATACATTGTTCCAATAGTCTTTATGCCATCTTATAATTTGTTCCATTATCAATCACAATTTATACTACATGCTCATTGCCAAATTCTTCAATATTTTTCTCAAGTAGATCTTCCAACATTCTTGTATTATGTGACTCAATTGATGCATCAATAGACTCCAAGAAAAAAGTTCCTACTGAACTATTGACAAGAAAATTTATCAAGTGTCGTCATATATTGTCTGTCCACCCATCTGATGTAAAGGAACAACTATATTGCTTCCAAGCTTCCATGTGCCTTTACTTCAACTTATTTGTTTCATTAACGTCATCATCAATAGTTCCCGCAACTCATGATAACTAGTAAGTTTTAAACCACATCCATATTGTCCAATGACTTCAACCATAAATTCATAACTTTTTGTTTTGGAAGCATTGAATGAAATGCCATTTTCGTAGAAAAAATCGGCAATCTGTTTTTTCACTTCTCTCGTTTCTTCTTTTCCTTTTGAAAAAACTTTGATGATTTTCTAAACATAATTTTCTATATGTCTTTTTCAACAATATCTTTAGGAGTCTTTCGAATCATTGCAACAATTGACTTACTTTGTTTTTCAACTCTCGAAGGTTAAAAACTTCAAAGTTGATTGAGCCAACTCTCTTCAAATGCTGAACTCTGATGTACAAAAGATTTGGAAGATGAATTTGTAGCATCCATATATTGATTTTCTTCTAACTGCTCATTGTCTTCAGTACCCTCAAAATAATCAAAATTCGGTAGCACCCCGTGATGCTTTTTTCATCATTTTTTTGCTCATAAATTGATGTATTTATTTACAAATTTCTTCGGTGGTGTTAGGGCAGTTAACAACATCGTTGTAGCTCCCAACTAAATGTTGTTTTAATCTATTGACCCCGGAATACATTTATCTATGACAAAGAGCGCATTTAATTAAATCTTTGTTATTCAAATTTGGCCAAAAGTCATACTTCCATTCTTGATCAGATGATTTGGCATTTCTTTCCGGATTCTTTAATAAATATTGAATATTTTCATTATTAACCATTAAATTAGAACTAGTACAAAAGAATATATAAAAAATAAAATGCATAAGTAATAAATCGATCATTAAAATATGAATATAATAAATATAAATATCACACATACTTAAAAATAAAATAAATAAAATAAAATAAGTTAAACAAAACTTATAAAATACAAAAAAAAAAAAATGTCTACCATATCTCTATCATCCACTATATATAATACATATATATATATATTATATATAGTATTTATCCTTACAAATATATAAATATATATTTACCTACAAGGATACAAATAATATATTATATATATACTCACCGACAACAACAGTACATTATATATATTGACTACTGCTAGCTACACTGTGCATTAGTATTTAATAATATAACTTAGTAGTACAACATACTTAAATAAATAAACAATTTTGCATTATACAATAGTACATATATAATAAACAATCATGGAAGACTTACACTAGTATATATATGCATATAAGTTACTCTTATTATTATATTTTACATGAAACATAAAGAGTTCTTCTTATCTAATATGCTACGATGGAAGATGGAAGACGGAAGCGAAAACGGTGCTGGCGGCAGCAAGAGAGACTTAAGTGAGAGACTAACCACAAATGTAAAGCTAGACTTTAGGGTTGGGATTCAGGTTTTAGGGTAGGTTGACTTTAGAATGAGTTTAATTTAGTTTAAGAATGAATTTAGGGCCCAAAACTTGGGCTTCTCGCCGTATGGCAACGCCTTGGGGGGACCGCGTCGCCAAAGTACACCGCCATAATGCCTAGGCAATGCCGTAACAATCATAGTGGCAATAAGAACAATTTCTCCTCAATAGGACTTAGGAACATTTCTTTAAACAGTAAGACCGGGTGGTGTTAAATAAATGCTCTTTTTTTTGGGGGGGGGGGGCTGTGTCCACAAATGATGAATTATGAATAATCCCTAGTGATTGAAAGTAAAGTGACAGAATCTTATTGAAATAATATTTAGCATTGTCTGTTCTAAAGTTTTTTTTTTTATTTTTTTTATTTTGACCCCAAATTGATTTTGAACCATTGTATAAAAATTAGGTATAACAATGTTAACATCAGATTTTTGTTTAAGAAGAAAAAATCATGTAACCCGAATGCAATCATCAATTAAGGACATAAATCAACGAGCCCAAAAAACATTAGGTATAATAGATATGTCACTATGAATCAAATGAAAAGATGAGAATTTCTTTTATTGCTAATAGAAAAAGATGCATAGATAACAAATAATGAAACATTATTTTTAAAACCCTAAAAGAGGGATTACCAAGACGTAGGTAATATAGCCAAATGACATATTTATTTGAAGAACTAAGAAAAGAAGAAAACAAGTTACACTTAAATTTTTTGCATATTTTAAAGTGGTAAAGACCATTCCTTTTCTTAACAAGTCCAATTTCCCTCCCCGAGTCTTGGTCCTGAAAAACACAATAATAAGAGAAAAAAACAGCACATTTGAGGTCATGAGTCAACTTTTGAATGGACACAAGACTCGTTGACAGTTTGGGTATATG
Organism: Andrographis paniculata; assembly: GCF_009805555.1. Lineage (NCBI taxonomy): Eukaryota > Viridiplantae > Streptophyta > Magnoliopsida > Lamiales > Acanthaceae > Andrographis > Andrographis paniculata. The sequence continues at coordinate 2,431,177 of NW_026137605.1, forward strand.
GGGAATATTTCTAAGGATAAGGCTAGGTGTGATATGTACATTTTCGATTCCCGCAACAGTAGCTAAGGAGTCATTAGCAACGATAATTTTTTTATTACTTGGACATGGAGTATAAGTGTGGATGAGTTGAGATGTAGGAGTCATATGGTCTGTAGCACTTGAGTCTATAATCCAAGAGTTGTATATAATTTGTCTAAGACATTCATGCAAATAGGTTTACTTGAAAGAACCATTGAACATGCTTCAGAAGGCTTCTCAAGAGATCCCAACAAGTTTCTCAACTTCTCAATTCTTCATTATTGAAAACCCCTATTGCTGGATTTTTCTCAGTATTGGGTTGTAATTCTCCAATTTTCTGAACAGACTTGGATTCTTAAGAAGGGTTGAAATTGTTAGAGATGGTGGTTTCAGACATGGCTTGGTGTAGAAAAGAAATTCACAACAAGTAAGGCTGAAACATAAACACAACAATGAAGGCTGATTGAAGAAGACTACGCCCTAGAAAAAAATTCCTATAGCTCTGATACCATGTGAGAAATTAGAGATGAGAGAAAAAATTTATCTATTTCCTCATTGATTTGAAATGATAATATACAATGTTAAATAGTAGATTCCAATGAGAAAAAAAAGAAACAAACAAACTAATTCCATCGATCAAGGGATTGATTAATTCCCTCACTTTAAGAGATTATAAATTGAATCTCCTAACATATTTACAGAACTATTTACCGGTCATCTACTCTTTGATAGAATCTTGATGTTTTTACTAAACTTATTTAAGATATTAAACAAATATGAAATCAGAATATTGATGAATACACCACTATTGTGCCTTTCTAATTCCATTCTTGAATTTTTTTATGATGTTAAATGTACTATTAAGTATGATATAGATAATATAACTTTTGAAACAATTATGAATGTATAAAAAGTGAGGAATTAAATTTACAGGTTAATAAGAAAGAACAACAAGCATTTGATGAAGTTTTGTTAGCTATGAGTAAGTCACATAATTTAGAAAATTTTGAAAAGTAAATGAATAAGGACAAATGGAAAAACATGTCTAAGTATAATAAGCATAAGAAGTGCTATAATTGTGGAAACCCGAATCATTTTATAAATCAATGTCTATATCCTAAGGAGAACTTTAGAAATCAACAATATGATGAAACAAATGTAACTATAGAGAATGAGATTGTGGGTTACATGTTTATAGTAAAAATTAATTTTTCTACTATTGATCATGTGTGGGAAACTAAGTGGTTAACTGATATTGTCTTAGAAAAATTTGTTTTCGATTTGTAATTTTATGTCACATTCTTTTGTTGATATAGATGATACTGATCTAAAGTTTAATTGTTTGATTATATGTTAAATTTGAAATAAATGGATGTGCTATAATTTGATGTTCTTTACTAATGTGCTCAACTTGACATTCTTTATTGTGCTTGTATATATATATATATTTTTTATATGCAATAATTATATGGTAAGTTGTACGTATGAAGACGAATGTCAGCATATTTTCCACTCTTGTTATGCCCCAAGTAACTATGATGGTCGATCAGAAACAAAGGAAAATTGTTGAAAAATTATTTCATTGAACCTGATCCAACACAGACACAATCCATCAATAGACCCGACCCGGTTTGAATTGGTTAAAATCGGATTCTTCTTCTCTTAAATCTCATCCGAAATGATATACTCAGTCCATTTTTTCCTTCTTCCTCCAGTTCCGACGATAACGTGATTTCAATCCATTCAATCCCGAAGTCTCTGAGGTCATTGTGATGAGATATGTTTGCACCTAAGTTTATGGGTTTATCAATAATCTCCTTGGATATATATAATATAATATGTATATATATTTGTGGGTTTTCGTGGTTGGTGGGTTTTCGTGGGTTGGGGTGAGGGAGAGTGGGAGAGAACATCAATTTTGTGCTACTTGTACGGATTCTTGTACCGATCTCCTCCCTCCATATAATTTTGTATTTCCCTTTGTTTCCTGCTTAGAATATTGTGTGATTTGGATGACTTGGTGTTGGATTCCAAGTTTTCCTCCCTTTGTGTGGGTGTTGCCTTATAGGACGACTTGGAGTTGCAGCGAAGTGGGCTGTAATTTAAGCCTACAAAAAATTCTTTTATTTTTTTAAGTTTAATTATCACACTGTTTTAATTTCATTATTTGATTCACTAATCTCTCATTATATCATAGTCGATTATAGTGGAAAAAAATTCCCAACACAACACAATTAAGAGCATAAAAAAAAAAATTAACAGAAAGAAAGAAAATGCAAAAAGACACACAAAGAGTATCATACCTCGTGAATAACAACAGTGAGATTAGCGGTAATATCATTATTGGCTATGAAAATTTTTCGCAGTTCTTTCATCCAAACCAATTTGAGAAGAAAAATAAAAACTTCTCAACCCCCATCACTTTCGTTCTTGCCCATCATGGCTGCTCGCTTTGATTTTAAGGTTTTTAGCGCCAGGCAGAAGAACCCTAATGAGAGAGGAGAAAGTGAAGTACGATATAAGAAAATTTTGTTCGGCTGCAAGACTAAAATTGTGTTTGTTTGTGTTATTATAAATATACATTGACACTTATTTTTATTGAATTTTATATTGTTAAAAAAAATTAATTTTATATAATATACTTAAATAAATAACAAGTATATCTAAATATAATTAATAGAAATTAGTTTATAAAAAATATGAAAAATTTAAATGTAAATGTATATATATTTGTTTGTATAAAAAATAGTAGTACTTTTTGTTTTCATATCATATATGTAAAGGTATGATTAGTAAATATATATTAGTAAAATTACAATAAAGATTAATAAAAATTTAAAAAGTTATAATTATAAAATTTAAAATATTATTAAAAAATATTCTCTTCAACTTTTACATAAATTCTTGTATAGATAGTATTAATAAAATTAATTATAATATAATAAAAATAATTATAAATTAAAGATAACATAATTAATTAGTTTAATTAAAATTAAAAAATTATAAATTATAAAATTTAAAATATTTAATTTTTATTAAAATATGTGACATAAAATATGGGACGGATAGAAAAAAAGATGTGATATTATATATAGGACATTGAGAGGTTTAGTGTGATAAAAAGAACTATGGGTGCGTTTCTTTAGGGCGTTTAGAGGAAATTTGAGTTTGAATTTGATTTTTATTTGAATTTTGAAGTGAGTTTGAATTTATGTGTTTCTTTTGTGTTTGAGTTTTGGTTCGGTTTGAAGAGCTTTGATGTGTATTGATTTGATGGTAATAAATATAATAATATATTTGTGTATTAATGTATAATTTGATTATAAATTTATTTTATATCTACATATATATTTATAAATTTTTATTTAATTATATTATAAAATTTTTTATTCTCTACAAAATAACATGTATATTGTATATATTTTATTAAATTATAATTATTATAATTTTTTATTTATAATTTAAAAAAACTAAAAACTAAAAGAAAAGAAAAAAAAAAGTAACAAACACGGCCAGAACGGTCCTCCAATTTGGCAATTAGCTGATTCAATTAGCTGGTTTGACTAGCTGATTCTATTAGCTGTTTGTATTAAAATATTTGGTAAAACAACTGTTTGATATTAGCTGTTTATACGTAAAACGACAATTGAGGACATTTCTATTTTATTTTTGTTTTTAATATATTCAGTTATGTTCTTTTGAGTTTAGAATGTTTAAAATTTTTTGTTATTAGTTATTGAAAATTGTAAAAGTGTTATAAAAGTATTTATTTTTATTACAGTTAGATTTAAAAAAATAATATATTTTTATTAAAATATATAAATAGTTTTTTTATTGAAAATGATGTAAAATATAAAATAATAAATTTTTCGTGTATATATTTATTATGTTAGTTATCGATTAGTTTATTATATTTATAATTTTCAATAAATTTAATTTATTTAATGTATGTTTAGTATAATATTTATATAATGTAATATTAATAAAAAAATAAATTATTAATATTTATATTTTTTATTTTATATTGATTTTAATAAATTTATATAATTTAAAATTAAAATAATTTTTTATATAAAAATTAATTATTTTAAATTTATAAAAGTAAAACTATAATATAATAAAATATTCTAATATAATTAATAAATAATTAAAATATATTTATTTGTGTAAAATGTATAATAAATTTTTAAGGGCATATAAGGAATAATTTTTTTTTTTTTTTACAGAAATAGCTATTTCAAAACGTTGGATAAGTTAACTTTTCAGAAATTAGCTTTTTGGGTCCAAAAAACTATTCCAAAAAGCTAATTTACCAGACATCTAAATTAGTTTTTTTACTAGTCAAACAGCTAAAAGCTGTTCAATAAGCTAAAAAAGCTAAAAAACTATTTGCCGAACACCTCCACAATGTGACTTAGGCTGCAGAAACACACCCTATATTTTATTTTAAAATATTAAATAAAAAATAGCTAAAATTTAAAAATTAAGAGCACAGCTCCATATTTTCGTTAAATTTGCATTTAAAAGACCAAACTTGTTTCTTATTAAGGATGTTTTTTCTTCGAGTCCGGGTTAGACAAAATTACTGTACAAACAGATACGGTAATTTTGTCCAAACCGGGCTTGTTCTCCAAGTCCCAGCACGTGCTGCCTCTTATAGCTTTTGCTGCATTTGTTTTGTTTGTTTGTTTTTTTTTGTTTTATTTAAAATATAAATAATAATTTATTTATTTGATATTTATAATAGTTATAGTTTAATAAAATATATACAATATATATTATTTTGTAAAAAATAAATCTTTTTATAATACAAATAATTTTTTGAGAATCTTATCAATATCTCAAATAAATGATCAGGTCTGTTTGGTACCAAAATTTGATCGAATCATTTGTGATACTATTGTTCCCTCAATAGTTATGAGAACAAGATAGAGATTTTGCAAGAAAATGAATTACTTTTTTATTTGAGTGTATAATGGACTTTTCCAAAAAATATTGACGTGTAAATGGAGGTGTTAAAAATTTAAAAATATATATGTTTGATATAATATAAATGCATAATAATCATACAGTTATTAACTTTATTAATTAAATTTAATACATATTTATATTATTATATTTGTAACCTATCAAATTAATACTATCAAATCTCTCAAAATTCAAACTAAACTTAAATACAAAATGAACAGATAAATTCAAACATATCTTAAAATTCAAATAAAAACTAAAATCAAACTCAATTTTTTTCAAACCGCCCTAAAAAACCTACCCTAAAATTTTAAAACTAAAAATAACAAGAAGGATTAATACTACTACTACTAATAATAATAACATAAAATAAAATAAACTTGTACATTCGTCTCCCAATTTTTGGCGCGAAAATTACCTCGACAAAATTAGGGTTTATGAAAATCTCAACAGCTCTGAGGAAATTTCATTGATCAGAGATGGTGAATTCAGCGGAGCAGATCGATGAAATCAAAGCCCTTTTAGTATCAGAAAGCAAGGCATTGGCTTACTCCAAGCTACTGCACTTGCAAGAAGTCTCGGCCGTCGATTCGTCTGCCGTTGGGACACTCGTCGGTTTGTCTCGCGCCATCATTACCTCTGCCGTTTGTGATATCTCTGATAGCGATGAAGAAATGTAGGTGTATCCCATCTTCTTGTTTACAATCTATCCATATGCTAAATTGGCTGGAAATGAGACGATATTATGCTAAATGGTTCAAATTTGATTTTACATGGGGTTTATTGTTTTATAGTGCTGCTCAGGCGTTGAAGTGCTTGGGTTTCATGATTTACCACCCTGATATTGTAGCTTCAGTTGGAGGTAATTTCCATCCTTTGTGTCGTGTGTGTTTTAATCATGTACAAAGTTGTAAGCATTTTCTTGTTTGCTTTCATATGCAAATATCTATTACCCAGAGATGAAGGCAAACACTAATTCAACCAATCCGTGATAATTGATAACATTGAGTTCTGAAGGAGAAAATTTGTGTTATTTTAATTCATTGGTTTAGGGAAAGTTTTTGATGTGATGTTTTCTTGAGGCAAAAAACATTTCGCTATAGTGCGAAAATGACGATGAAAGCACAAGCTAACACACGTATTTAGGAGAATCATCACTTACACTTTGCCTTAGGGATGATTTCAGTCGAGATTTGCAATATAAAATATTTTTGAAGTCATAAACAAATAATTAGTTGAAGGCTGCAGTACTTAATAAGATACTTTGAAAGAACAATGCCATACAGTGGTGCTAAAAGATATCACCAATGAATGGAAGGTCGCCACTTGTTGCTAAAAATTTAGTTAGAAGACGCAGTGAAGTATTTCCAGGTGCCAACTAGAATCCTCAATTCCCAATAATGCACACAATGAAGATCTTTTCATTGTTCGAATGTTTGTATGATAGTTCAGGAAGTCTGGTGGGTGGATGTATATTTGGTGCGCTGCACAAATTCTCTCAACTAAGAATCTGGTGTTTCTATGCTTGTTGAAGCAATATATAATTCCAATAACATGACTTCTAGATGAAGAGGTAGCAAATCCACTATTTGGCTGGACAGTGCCTCTATTAAACATAATTTAGTCTGGTTTGAAGAGCATGGTCCCAGGCTGAAAATTCGTACATACGATGCACTACTTAGCAGATACATGGAGTTCTCTATAGAATGAAGTTACTGTGCATGGTGTCAATGATCGCTGTTTGCATATTTGAATGCCTTTTTAAGACTTTGCCGACATGAAATGCACATTCAGGGCTCTGGATATTGGACGTCAATATATATATATATATATATGGATTAAATAGAAGCTTTTTAAAGGAGATGCTTTATTATATGTGGTTAAAGCTCCCCTTTCTTATGATATTCAGGTGATGATGTCGAATTAATAATTGCGGCACTGCTAAAGGTCATTACAGAAACTAAAACCAAGGTAAGCTAATCTTTTGTACAAAACATTAAGCTTTTGCTACTTTGTTTAACAATAACTGACAAGATTTTGCAATGTTGCAGTCTGTTTGCAATTTAGGGGTGTGGTGTATATCAATCCAACAGTTCAGTCCTTCATTGTTGGATAAACATTTTGAGTCTTTGATACTGGCAGTTAACCATGCCCTTGATAACCCATTTGGATCACTTTCAGTGACATTTGAGGCGATGCAGGTATTGTGCATTTTCATTATAAAGTGTTATCTCTAAGAGATCGTACTAGGTGCCCAATGAAACTTCATACTGATGGTTTTTCAAACAGCATGCTTTTCTTGTACACTGACATTTGCATAGATATGTTAATCTGAAATTAGACATGGACCAAAGTCCCATAACACACAACAAGAACCTAGCCCTACCAATTTCATTATCAGCATAATGATAAGTGGAAGCTTTTTTTTTTTAATAAAAGTTATTTGTGTGGACTATTTTCTATTTTGATCCACAGTAACATCACTGAACTTTCAGATCTAAATTAAACAATTAACAGCTTTTGGGATTCTAATTCTTACATTTTACTATCTACATATATTATACACAAAATATAATATTAAACAATTGATCGCCTATGTTAATAATTTCTATTCAAGTCTGTAGAACTGTGATTCTTATTAATTAATCACAAGATGAGAGTACACACGCACATCTATGATTAGATACCTATCTATACTAGGAGACAAACTGAAAATCCGGCTCTAATTGTTCTGTATAGATTAATGCCTACTGATATAGTTAAGCATATCCAAGTATATTAATGTCTATTCATATTCTGAAGTTTGGGACTCTAACCCTACTGGACTAGTGATCTCGTTCAAACTTAGTAAAATGAGTCATAGGTAGGGATTTAGCATCTATTCCTTGTCAAAAGGAATTTTAAAAGTTGCACATCTGCATAAGTTGATTTCTCCTTGGTATTCTATTTGTAGGATAAACTTGTAAGCATATGAATTTCATGAATTATAAAGTTATTCCTCACACTCTTTTTGCATGTAATGACTAACTATATTAAAGGTTAGAAATAAAATTTACTGTAGTTTGCTTAATTTCTTTGCTCTAAAACATTTTTTCACCAGTTATAGCTCTCTAGCACCTTCACCAATCCGCTCTTTATGAATGTGTGCATTTTAGCGTTGTCTCTTCATGCATGCTTTTTGCATTATTTCTGGGAAATTTCTCCCCGCAATATAGTTTGTATTTTCTATGCCAGGCCGTGGTGAAGTTGGCTAGTTCATTAACTGAGAACATGAGAAATATGTCTAGCGTGTGGCTTCCACCAATTTACAGAAGGCTAGTCAGTGTCAATAAAAGGGACAGAGATATGTCAGAGAGATGTTTGCTGAAGATTATGCATTTAATATGTCCTCCACCAACTACTCTCTCCAAGGTAGCAACATATGATTATTTAACTTAATTCATTCATTAGTTGAATATCTTCAATTCCTTTTTTTTGCATTAAAGAAAGTTACACCAAGAGTAAATGATTTTATCAATCCAGAAAGCTATATATGATTAGGTTCTATAGATGATAAATCATTTCAACTATTAGGAGTAGAAATATACTGCATTGATATATACTTTGGTAGAGTATGGGTAGAACTTTTTTTTATTGCTAGGGCATGGTGGCGTAGGTATCAAAGCCATGAGTGTTGTATCAAAGCTTGGGAAGAAGCTGCCGTAAGGTGAATGGGTGTTTTGTAGGATTCTATTACTTCTGTTTCATAATTATTCTTGTAATCTCATGTTGAATGGAAGAGTAATATTGTTTATATTATTGGCTACTGGAGACTTAATTTATATCGAGCTAGTGTTAGTGATATAAAAAGGTAGTATCATTTACACGACTAATTCAACTAACATATATAGATGAGTTATAAAGGTTGAAAATATGTAAAACAAATATATGAGAGGTGTTCTATCAGAGATTGCCTTTCAAGTATATTGATTTCCCGCCTTCCTGTTCTTGTTGTTTTTCAGTTGATAGTTAAATCTTGCTAGTTGCTACTAGTTTTATAATTTGCTTTTATATTTTCCTCACTCATTTTGCTCTTGTTGTTTTCTGTATGTCTTTTCCTTTCTCCACCCTTTATAATTTCAAGGTGGAGAGTTTATAATGAAATTTCATATGGCATTTTTTTTGGAGCTAACATTTAGATGCTTTTTAAAAGGCAGTTGCCGTGGACATGAAAAAGAAATTACTCTTAGCTATGAAGGGGCTATTGGATCAAGGGATGAAGATTGAAAGTTTGCGAGCATGGGGGTGGTTTATTCGCCTGCTTGGAACATATGCAATGAAAAACAAGCACTTGATAAATGAAATGCTAAAAAATCTGGAGCAGACATTCTCTGAGTTTGACCCCCAAGTTCAAATTGCCTCATTGGTATTCTGTTCAATCATATGATCTACCAGATCATCTTGGTTATTTATATTCCTTAAATTTGATAATGAGATTGCCTTAATTAGATCTTATCCTTGAGCACTGCTTTAGCAATGATCTTTCTGAACCTCTGATTTCAGTTTGAACTAGATAGAAGGCTCTTGGATTTGTCATGTCAACACAATCAGTCTAGATTTTTAGAAACAATAAATGCTTTGCACCTATTTGATTTTCTCAATGTGTATAATAACCTAGATGTAGAAATAACATGAAATGAGCAAATATACTCTTATTAATCTTTCTTCTTGTGAACCACCCTGCATGGTGTCAAGTAATTTGGGTTTCAATTTTTTTTTCTGCTCTAGTACTGAGGTATCCATATAGTAAGTATGTTTCTCTATGGTATATTCTATTTTTTCCATTGTTTACGTCTATCTTCTCCAAGTGAATGATAGACACCAGGTGTGTTATCAAGGTGGGTTCACACAGTTGCATTATTAGATGAATTCATTGGGTTTTCTTTTCATTGCAGGTAGCCTGGGAAGGCCTTATTGATGCTACAGTTGATCCTGGAGTTCAATTGTTTGGGCTGTCCGAGAGTACCACCACTTGCAATGAAGCTGGCAAAAACTTGAAAAGAATTAAGCTTATAATGGCACCTCTTGTAGGAATAATCTCAAGTAAATGTGATGTGTCTGTCCATATATCATGCATAAGCACATGGTCTTATTTACTACATAAGCTTGGATCGTGTGTTAGCTGTCCGTTAGTGATCAGTATGGTTTGGCAGCCCATTATCAAAGCAGTCTTTCAAGTTGGATTTGATAATAAGAACATCTGGTTATGGAATTTTTGTTTGGATCTCTTCAATAATCTTATATTAGAGAGAAATCAAGGAGCTGTTAGAAAGTTGCTTCACCAGGAAATAAATCAATTATCCTTTGAAAATACTATAGATGGTAATCTGGCATCTAGGAAGCACACATTGAAGAGTCATGAGATAAGCTATTCTTCTTGGAACCTACGTCAGCTGGACTTCTTCTTGAGCATGATATCTCTTCTTGTAAAAAAGTCAAATACATCTGTTGCACCTGAATTTAGGAAATTGGCAAATGAAGCTGCACTAAGGCTATTTGGATCTCTTATGGAAACAGTTCAAAGAACTCTTCAGCATGATAATATTACTTATGATGATATTATGCAATGTCTGAATGCTATATTTGGGTTCTTGGGGAGCACATGCGAGAATATGGCTTCAGAAGATCATACCTACTATTATAATCTTCACATAAGCCTTGAGTTTCTGAAAGTGGCAACAGAGGCACTATCAACCTCCATTCTGGGATCTCCTCTCTATAAAGTGGGCTTTGAGATTAAGAACATTAAAACTGTAGAATATGCTGCTGAAATTAGATGCCCAACAGTATCAGATACCGATTGTGTCGAGAACTTTGATGGCAGGGTTCTTCCTGTAGTGCATTTGTGTGCTCTCTATTTCTCTGTAGTTTTAAAGTCATCTTCGAGGATACATGAATATGAATCTCAATTGCAGCAGATGCAAGGGTATTTGAAGTTTGTATTATCTTCATACAATCCTCAGGATGTTCTTCATGCTTTTTTGTGTTCTCTGTACGAGAATACGGTCCCTGATAGCATACAGATGTGGATAGTTATGGTTAACTGTCTTCAGGAATGCTTCAGTGCAATAAATGATCAATCGATACTATTGATGGAGGCAAGTAATGCTTATTACCATCTTGTATTGCGTCTCCTGTTATATCCATTCGCTTCATGGCCATTATGTCAGACCAAACTTGAGCTTCAGATTGTTGCTGAAGCATGGAATCTGCTTTATGTATCTGTTGATCAAGTGCTACAATCTGTTCATTGCCCAGTCAAGAGCTTCCCGGAGGATCTTTGTGCATCACTGAACAGATGCATTGATCAATTTCTCACAACAGCTGATACTCTAGCTGAGCTGCAGCTTACAAAGAAAATGTATTATGGCAGATTCGCTCTACTCTGTGGAAATGCCATTATATGCATCCTGAAACAACTTCCGAGGCGGATAAGCTCTAATGGAATGCCTTACATTGATTTTTCTGGCCAAAAATCCCGAATCACCAACAGCTTGGAGTTAGCAGCTCGGTAAGAGATACGCATTTGAAAGTTTCATTTGTTTTGTAAAGTTGTCTAAAACTCCTTGAGAACATACTGACTTTGAGAGTTGAAAAAATGTTTTAATAAACGTCAAGGTTGAGTGGTCATTGTGCAATGGAAATTTCAGCAAGAGCAGAAGAAATTTAATTAAAGTAGCATTAATTAATTGAAAATGTGGGAATAGTTAGTGTATATACTTTCAAAAGCTTACCAGGCTCACTGTAGATTCAGCATCTTATTCACTCTGTTATTTTTTAGAAATAATCTACTGCCAAATGAATATAGTTTCTATACTCATTGTTGGATGTATGACCGTTATGAATGGATGCTCTTGTTTCAGTACTTTCTACCTCTGGTTTCTTCTGCTGTCCATTGGTTTTTACCTGTGTCTTGTGCTGGCTAGGAATCAACCTTGATTAAACTTTAGTTAGCAATAATTTTAAAGATCCATATATGTTCCAGTGTTCCTCTGATTTGAATACCATGTTTAATAAATCTTATGATATGCTTATTCATTCATTGTAATGTTTTATCCTAGGTGCAGACTAAGTCGCTTAACATAATTATAATGCTTCTTTCCTACTCCTCCCAAGATCCCTCAATTTTTTCGGCACACACAATAATGGTTATCTTAACTGATTCTGTTTTCTGTACATATCCTAAACTTCTCTCGTTTCTAATCATCTGACTGGGAGAAATATTAATGTCTTGAAGTTGGGAGAGATTTCTTATTCTATGACTCTCTTGCAGGTTTATGAAGCTGTTCTGGGAGAATAAGGAAATAACTGAAGGATCTCATCTCTCAATGGCATCTAGGTGGTTATCTATGCTTCCTTCATATGTACTTCTTTCTCTAAGTACTGTTTCAACATTAAACTCTTCATTTTCAGATTTTTATCAGCATCAGTCAACTTTGTTGAATGCCTTCACCAGAAGGAAGATGTTCTTATGTTGGTTGAGGTAAAAGCTTACTTAACATCTTGCTGTTTTTGTGGTGAGAGAAATATGAGTGATCGAATATAGTGTTTCTTATTGCATCATGCCATCTCCAGTCAGTCTTTTAGCTTAAACTTTTTAAAATCCGTTTTCTTAATTACAGTTATGTTTCTGTTTTAATGCTGGTGAATGTGAATGTGAATTTGAGTTGGCTATACCTATACCTTGTGTGCTGATGGTACTGGTTTCATGGGCATCCAAATCAAAAATGGAAGATGAGAATTTTAATAGTACTAAATTCAGTCCTAATTAAAAATGGGAATTGATTCATTAGTACCAATTCAATCCTAGTCTCAATGATCTTGAATTTGATTTGGTACTTTGGAGTATAGTTAATTCTTCAAATTAAAGATAACACTTGTAGTTTGTGATATACTATGTAAACATTGTTTCGAGTTTATACTATTATGTGTTGTGCTGTTGAATGGTATGAAAAACTTGTTGAATCACATCAAATTTGTTGAACCACTTACAATAAATGTTAAATCATACGAATCATTGGGACAATGTTAAACTATTGAATTGCAACGTCCATATGTTGAATGCTTGTAAGTATATTTGAACGATTAAATATGTTTAATCATGATGTAAATTTGTTGAACTTCTGGAACCATAGCGTGAATTTGTTTAATATGTTGCCTATATTTTGAGCAGAAAATCACAATAAATATACTTGGATACAAAACATGTTGAATTGAAGTATTTGAAAGTATTGAATATTATGCTCTTAGAGTTGAGCTAAGTACAGTGGTTTTGGTCAATTTGTGCCTTATATGCTGGATTCAAGATTTTGTGATTTTTATACAGAACTATGTAAATGGAAATCAAACTCATTAACTACATGAATGTATAGGCTCTGTTTAGATATATCTTTTGAGGTATTGAAAATTTTAAAAAATAAGTAAAATCCTAATATTAAATGTAATGTTTTGTGATATGAAATACTATATATATATATATATTTAAATAGTATGTAGATGAATAATATCAAACGGATTATTTTGTGTATGTAAACATATTCTAATTTTTTTTTATTAAATTCAAATTTCCTATTTACAAATTCATTTTAAGAAGTTGAAATAATTTGAATTTGGGGAGCCCTGATACTGCTTTTTTTTTTTTCAGAGTACATCAACACCATTGCTTTCATGGCTATCAGAAATGCAACTTCTTGATGAGAATGCAAACCATCAGCTTCACTTACTATGGGATCAAATGCTTAAAGCTTTGCAGAGAAGTGAGCCATCCCCTAACTTCGATTCCTCATTTCTCGGCCTCTTACAGCCTCTGCTCGAAGCCACTCTCGACCACCCAAATCCGAGCATTTCTGAGATGACTGTAAAATTCTGGAATTCAACCTTTGGGTCGACACACCATAAGTTAGACTTTTCTGAGAAGCTACTTCCATTGCTGGACAAGCTATACAGAAATGGTAAAATAAAAATCTGCAACCGAAACCACTCTACAGCGGACACCTTAATCAGCTCCCGGTACAACATTACCTCTCTAAGGAAGTGCTCAAAAAGAGTGGAAATCATCGACAATCCTTTGAGCAGACACAATAAGTCGAGCAAGGTGAGTTTGAGTGCAAAAAGAAAATGCCCGGAACTTACGGAACACCAGAAAGAAGTGAGACGAGCGCAGCAAGGAAGAACAAGGGATTGCAACGGGCGGGGACCAGGAATACGGACCTACACGAGCGCCGATTTCTCCCAAGACAACGAAGAATCGCAAGACAGCCCACATTATGTTAGGATATGCTGATTGTCTCGGTAAGTTTGCTGACCGTTGAGCTACATTGGCTTTTCGATTCTTCTTCGGCTGAGATTGCAGAAGTGGAGTTATGTTTGGGCTGCGGGGATTGTCGAATTGCAGCAGCCGATGCGTCGGTTTTCGATTCGAACCGGAGGTGTGAAAACTGTTGCTAACAATGGCACAGTTGTAGTTGGAGAAGTATGCATTGAGCAAAATTTGTAAAGGCGGGAGTTGGTTGTGTTTTTGGTTTCTTTGAGGATGTCTTTAGCATATTTAATAAGTACTTATTACTACAGTTTTGAATGTAATATTTTAAATTAAAAATATTTTATTGAATGGAGATAAATGTATTTTTATTTTCTATGTAAAGGGTGTCTTTTGTTTTGTATTTTTTTAATTGATGTAATTTTTTCTTTGTCAGGTATGAAGAATGGTATCGATGATATATTTTGTGTTGTATTATTTATTTTTTTGCAAGTGAATATATTATATATATGTGTAAGAAATAATCGAGTAAACACACCTAAAGTCTATACAAATGATTATGTACTATCTAATTTATACTTACTGAATAACTTTTGTATTGGAATATTGGTATGGTACACCCTGAGATTAGTCATTTCTATCATTAATTTTTTTTAAGTAAATTTAATTTAAATAAATATATAAATATACTCTCTTTGTTCATGTATTTTTGCATAATTGTGGTTGATTACAGTGTTTTTTTTTTTTTCTTTAAATAGATAACAATTTTTTTTATATAATTCTTTTTATTAGGAAATGATTCGGGCTTGTTTTTTTAGCTTAGATTTGGGCGTTTTTACTGTACAAACAGTGTTTGCACAGTGAAAAATGTCCAAGCTGTTTGTGTTTTGACGGACACTTTGAGAAGGTTTTTTCTTTCTTTTTTTTTTTAATAAAATAATAAATTTTTTAAAATTATAAATATAAAAAAATTATAATAATTATAATTGAATAAATATATATAATATATATGTATTTATAAAATATATTTATATAATTTATACAAATTAATACACATCTATATTATTATGGGTCTGTTGTCTACAGTTTGGCCTACCCATATTTGACTTTATTTTTACTTTTATTTTTTTAAAAATTAAAATATATATGTGCTTCTTTTGGTTGAGTTTAAGAAATTTTAATTTGGATTTGGTATTAAAATAATGTTTGATGGGATGTTTTGTGAGAGAAAAAAATATATATATATATATATTTTTTTTTTTCAGAAAAACGCATAGTCCAAATAGTAAAATTTGGAAAAATTGAGGTAAAGAAACATACTCAATATTTATTATAATTATAAGGAAAAAATATATATACAATATATATATTCGTAGAGAATAAAATTTTCTATAATACAAATAAATAAAAATTTAAATATATATGTTGTGTATAATATAAATTCATAATCAAATCATACAATATAAATTTTATCAATTAAATTTAATACACATTTATATTATTTTATTCATTATCCATCAAATCAATACACAAAAACTCCCAGAACCCCAACCAAACCTAGATACAAAAGAAATAACAAAATTCAAACCCAAACGCAAATTTCCCCAAACCCCTCTAAAGAAACACACCCGAAAAAACAATTCAAAATGACAATCCAAAAAAATATAATACAAATGAACATAGGAGTACTATTGTCTTACAAAATATCATACCTATCTAACTATATAAACCAAAAACTATTCTTCTTTGTAAATTTAAATTTGTGTTCACTTTTTTTTATTATTATTTTATTTTATTTGTCACCCAAAAATATCATTATTTTTTATTTAGTAAAAAATTATATCATTTTTTTACTATAAAACACAAAAATGTAACAAAAATATACATTCACGGTAAAACTCATGCTAAAAAGATTTGAGTATATTTTCTTGTGACGAAGGTAGTAAAATAACATAAAAACAAAAACACCCCATAAACATCTCTTTTGAGCACTTATGTCGATGAGGTTTTTAAATTTGGGAGAAAAACATAAGGAAGGGCAAGAAAAGTCATGGATGTACTTCCATTTCCATAGTTAATTAGTAAATTTTTTAATCTATTCAAATCAAAATTTTTAAAGATAAAATAAATATTATATTACTTTATTCTATAAAATATTAATTTATTTTAATTTGCACAAATATGTTAATAATATATATAGTATATTATTTACTTTTATGGTATATCCATGCTCATTATGTTACTCCCTCCGACACTTGTACTTTGCTCATTTGAAATCCGCATAAGAAAAAGTAAATATTTTATTAAAAATAAAAAAAATAATAAAGAGATAGTTGAAAATATTTTTAAAAATTTAATTAATAATAAAAAAGAATAAAGAAAAAAAAATAGTAATATTTGTTATAAATAAATATTAAAAAGAAAACAATAATTAAATATTACTTCTTCTGTCTCTCAAATCAATTGTTTTATTTTCTTATTTAATAATCGTGATACCATTTTATAATAAAATTATTTATATTTTTTCAAATTATCCCTAATTATTACTTTAACCTATTTTTTTTAAAATCAATCAAAAAATAAGAATATTTTAGTATTCTTTCAATTAAATATTATTATTTTTTAATTCGCGTGCTACATTTTTTTGAGAGAAGGAATAGTATTTTTTTTTAAAAAAAAATTTCCAAATATAATAATAAATAAATTTAACGGAGAATAATGGAGGAAAAATTGTGTGTTATTGTAATAATTTCCTATGTATATATATATATAGAGACATATTTTTGCAGTTTTGTACATTATTTTTTAGGTAAAATAACATTCAGCATGAACAAAACAAACTACAATCACAAGGACTTATGACTTAGCTTCCTATGAATCATCTCTTGTTCATAAAAACTCACTCCGACAGCTGTAAATACTTAATTAAATTATAAAATATAAAAAAGAAAGTCGTAAAACCAGTGTAGCTCTCTCCATCGCCTACTAATCCAATTTACCCTAACAAACAGTTAGTAGTATTGCACAATTGCCCAAACATCGATCCATCAAGAATGGAAAACTAACATAATAGCTAGAAGGAAGGAACAAGAGGTACAAAGTAAAGGGCACAAGAATCACTAACTACCAATGCCTATTTCCATGGAAGATATACGAAGCAAGACGACTAAAGAAACTTCAGTCGTCTGTAAGACCTAGTCGGGAACCAAACTTAACACTTCCATCAAGCACGCACAAATATTAAAGAGAGGAGACGAATATACTAAAATGGCATTCCTGAAATGAACTACAAGAAAATTTAAACTACTTTACTTTGTTTGTAGTAAGTATCCATTGCAACAGCAGCTCATGCCCTCTATATGTCAATGCCGGACCAACTCTACCTCTAAAAACACAACACTAGCAACCAAAAACATCTCAGAAATCCAGAGGTGAGAATCTGTAATTCACCGACTTTAAGCCACACTATGAATCACTACAAATCTAGACGCGACAACGAAAATTTTAAAAAGAGACAAAAAAAGAGAAAAAGAAACTTATTCTCTGAATTGAACTATATATGTAATACACATCCTTTCTTCAAGGATTGCAAAGTTACCTGCTAACCCACAGCAAGGAAGCGCGGGGATGGAATTCACCGAATATAACCATTAAGATGAGGCGCTCAATGTCACATTACCAGGGAGGAACCTGGCGGCGCTGTGCTGTCTCAACTTCGCTACGGCAGCTTGCGTCTTACCACGCTTTAGATCCAAATAGATTGCCGTAAGAATAGCTTGGGGGCTTCTAGGGACTTCAGATAATGCCTTGGTAACAAAGTGGTGCGCCTGCTCTAGATCCCCCAGCAAAGCTAGGTTAGCCGCATAATTTGCACAAAAGATTCCGCGCGCCTCTTCTGGACTGGGACACACAGCTGCAGTTTGGGATTTGTCTGAGGAGGACATGGAGCCAGGAGCAACTCTTCCAGTAGGTAAATCCTCATTATCAGTTCCTTTTTCCGTCTTCCAGTTTTCACAGTCCTCTTGGTTGTAGGGGAGCTCAACATCGCCTCGGGAGACATACATCATCAAATGTTCAGCGGCTTCTAATGGCTGATTTAGCAAGCATAAGGCCTCAGCAACATACATGATGCCCAAAAAGGTGTATACCCTTGAACAGTCGGGAAGTTTCAATAGAGACTTTGCTGTTGATAGTGCTTTCAAAGGATTGCCCAGTGACAACTCGACATAAGCCAAATCAGCAAGTACAAACTGCTTTATCATCTGGTTCTCCTTCATCTGAATCTGCTCATAGTCAATAACAGAGTTCTGCAAGGGTGCATTCAGAGTGTTTCCGCCCTTCTGTTCTTTCACTTCACCATTTGAATTGGGTTGGATTGAACCTGATGCTACATTAGGTTCTTCATGATCACCAACAGTCATGGTTTTCGGATCTGTACTCTCAGATAATGTTGTTTCTCCTGAATTACTTTCCTCTGTTGTAAGTGGTGAGCCAGATCTAGAATCTTTTGCCTTTGGATAGTCCAACAAATACAATGCGTTGACAAGACACTGTCTGGCTAGAGGCATTGACAGTTCCAGCTTTTTACTGTCATCTACAAACAAGTGATCAACTTCAACATCTTCCCACTGCCCATTTGAAGAAACCCCATGCCTCAGAGCAAGCTCTCTCCACTTCCCCTCTCCAATAACATTAACTCCAATATCACACTTTTCAGAACCAGGGGAAATGGACAAAATTAGCCCCTTTTCTAGGGCCATCAAACAGCACTCAGCTATTCGCAGCCACAGAAGAGGTCTGTCGGAAAAAAGTAGACTGGCTTTTTGAAAACAGCGAGCAGCATGGAGAGGTCTGCCACAGGCCAAGGAGTACATGCCACAATTATATGATATCAGAAGGGATTTGTCCTGCACCAAAGTTTGGAGTTTTGAAGGTTTTTCCTTCCTCACAAGAGAGCAGTTCTTTAGGGCCTTGGAGAAGAATACACCAGATATATGATACTTCCCTAGTTGATAATATATGCACCCAAGATTGTTGTAATACATGCTAGAGATTCCAGGTTCCTTGAGGTTGCTTGATGCCATCAAAAGCTTGATTGCTTTACGATAGTTCCTACGAACATATTCAAGCTGTGACTTCAAATAAAGAGCCATGGGGTACTCCTTTCCGCGTGCTAAATTCATGGCCATCTTAACTTCTCGCTTGGCTGCTTTGAGATTCCTGGTGAGAAGGAAAAGCCGAACCTTGAAAAGATGCATTTTAAGCCTTAAATCATCCACAGATAAGGACTCTTCCGCTTGGTTCCTAGTAGGATCACCAGAAGATGGAATAACAGGCCTTTGAAGTTTCTGTCCACTTATATCAAGGGAAGATAGTAACTGAAATGACTCGTCTTCAAGTGCTTCCTCTGATAAGGTTCTAGTTAATGAATTTTCCAATGCATTTGAAGTGATGGCAGTATCAGACTGGGAAGGATCGGGACTAGTTGAATTGCCTGGAAGTGAAGGATGTTTTGGCACCAACAAAGATTGATGCTGAGCTGATGTTCCATTATCCACTTGATTGGTCAAGCTATTGATGCAGAAAACCTTCTCCATGTAGCTAATCACATCCTGAACAAAGAATTCAAGTGATTCACATGTATGCGGAAAGAAGACAGTGGGAATGAAGTCTAAAAGAAGCTATACATTCATGTAAGTATATAACAACATGAGCAGCAATAAATTCAGAGCATAAATACAAGGAAAAGGTTTTGCCTTCAAATGGTGACTAAACATAGATGTCATACAAGGTCACACATTAGAGAGAAGAAAAGCAAATATGACAGGTCAATCTGTGTGTGTGAGAGAGAGAGGGCGGGGGGGGGGGGGGGGGGGGGGGGGGGGGGAATGAGAAAAGAAACAGCTAATAGCAAGCAACAATCATACAGCAGTAACACCCTCTTTAAGTATAAATATATTGCATATCGAATTATAAATAACACATGTAGATACCACGCATTTGTGAATGATACTTACAACAGATCTTGATGCATGGTGAGAAAGTAATGAAACATCCAGCAACAATAGGCATATACGAAGAGCTGTCCCCTGTATGTGACCTTGCACAAGTTAACCACCGGCCATAATAAGAATCAAGGTAATCTACAGTAGATTTGTGATTGATACCTCATCAATAGGTTCGATGATCTGATACAATGTATCCAAATACGAGAATGATTTTGAATATTCATGAAGATGAAACCAGATAACAGCCTGCACTCAAATTGATGCACAAACATCAGAGACAGAAGGATTACCAATTCAACAGGCATAGCCAGCAACAACAGTGGAAGTAATACATACTATGTTGAACACTGCTACCGAAGTGTCGAACTCATCACTGAAGACAACTGATGATCTAGAATAACGATCCACTTCATTGTTAATTCCCTTCATTTCAGACATAGGCTTTCCTCCATCATTGCTCGAAACTTCTAAGTGCTCTCCAGATGTTTGGGCAAGCTCTTCACTTTGTTTCTAATTTGAAGGGAAGAAACCCAACAAAATGTAGATTTTAGAAAAGAGATAAACATGCATAACAAAAGACTCTACATCCATAGCATACATCAAATTAAATGAAAGAAGAATCCTGCACATCCTAAACACTAGTCCATAGTGAAGTTATATTCCTAAAAAATTAAAGTAGAACAAAATGTACTGTCTCATAGCAACAATGAAAAGGAGGAGGAATAAGTCCAAATAGATATAGATATACATACACATACTGAAACAGTCACATGCGCCCCTGAATGTGTTGGGACACGTGCCCATGGAAATGGACAAGCTACCACAACTAATAAGCCAATGGAAAGTTACCTAAAGGTTTGTTTACTTGTCCCCCCACCCCCTCTTTTATTACCCATTTTACTATTTGATCCCTCAAAATTTACTCAAAAAAGCATCTCATCCAACACCCATCAACAGTTGAGTTGTGCGGTAGAAATGCTAGAAACAGATAGAAACAATTTGAAAGAGAAGTGTAACACGATGCTCATCATGGAGCAAAGACTTCAGAAAGAGCTCAATTGCAATGCAATTCCAGCCACAAATATGGTTATTAAATCTAGACAAATAACCATGATGCCTAGTATCTCTGACACATTCCAACTTTATTTCATGAATAATGATACTTTATGTTGCCTTGATTTTCCTGTTTAAAAAACAAAAAACTACTTGATGCCTACCCATCATGATAATACATGGAAACTTTGTGTATCATAGTCATGCTAATTGCACAAGTGTAGTAGTAGTATAACCTTTGTTTGAAAGAAAAGCCCACAAGACCAACAGTTTTCCCATCATTATTCAAATAAGTATTCCTGATTGCCAAATATCAAAACAAACAGAAATATGCTTTCTTCACTCTTCACCTTTCTCACTATGCATTTTCTTTCATATTATAGTGCATAGTAGTTGATATATCATATTCTGTCTATTATTTTAATAATTAAAACATAAATTTCGATCAAGTAATGTGATCATTAAAAAAGAACAAATATGTTAAATAACTGCAGGCGATCATAAAAACAGGTTGGATGAACAAAGTAATTCCATTACTTACTTTTTGCTCTTCACCTTTCTCACATATCTACAATTCTCACCATGACTGCCAAACTATCACAGTTTTAACCATCAAGACTTTACTGGACAATATGGTACAGACTCTGAACCTCTTAGGAACCTAATCCTAAAATTAAGCAATGCACCAGGCTAACACATACCTCATGATCGACTGGCAGGCTTGCAGCTCCTAATGCTGAACAAGTTTCTTATATATTGATACAAGACAACATCTTTTAAGGGTAACCCTTACAAAGTGTCATAAAGTAGAAAATAAATGAAAGCAGCAATCATAATTTAGGGGTACTAATCCCTAATAAAGACCACAGAAAAAAAAAAAAAATTAAAAACAGATAAATTGAGGAAAAAGAAGCATGCAAGCAAACTGAGAAAGCCAAGTTACCAGTAGAGCATTGTGAACAAGTCAAACCAATATCCTAGCTATTCCATTAAATATATACTCATATAAGTAAAACAACCCCACGAGATCACTGGGTCTTGAGTATCCAATTTAGATTCAGTTCCAAACTGCTCCACCAATCTTTTAAAATGCTAAGCACCAAAACTCAATGGACATATAGCATTCAAGCCCACACCAAGTGGTCCTTTAAAACCTACACACATGCCAACCATTTTGCCCTTTCGAGGATGCAGTTTAAATATAATTACCTTTAAGTTCCCATTGTACATATTCTCAAAAATATTTCTCATTTCTAAATGGCCAGAGCTATTAATGACTATTTCATAGTAAAATAGGTGTTGCAGGTAAGTATATACATGAGTCAAGCTACTCAATTCAAATTTGTATATAGCTCAAATTGGATGAATGCCTATGAAATAATGAAACCAGTTTTCATTCTGTTAAAACAAAGCTATATATGTAGTCATCAAACTGGGGCTAAATCAGGTATCTTTTATCAAACCTCGCACCCAAGTTGTTATTTCCCCAACCTAATACCTTTTAAGTTACTGACGAAGTTAGCACAATAAAAAAAAAAAAAAAGTATAATTAAGCATCCACTGGACTTTCGCTCCAGCTTCAAGACACTACACATTTTCCAATTATATATCACAAAAACAAATATACTCAACCAAGATAGACACAACTGAATATCCACCAAATCAAACACCATGACCATATATAAATGCAAACCTTGATGCTCTCAAGTGACTCCAGGAGCTTCTTAGAATCTGAACCTCCATCTTTAAAGTTCTCAGTGATGACAATATTATGGCGAACCTGAATGTAAAAGAAAATACCAAAAACAGTTAGATACCAACATGCTTCAGACTTGCGAAAGTAATGCATAAACCTTCTATACACATCGCACCAATTTACTTAGTTTTGCAATATATGCATAAAGCGTGAATTCAATCAGCTCGGTTGGTCAGTTGTTTATTGCTGATCGGACACAGGTTGGAGAGGAGAAGAATGTGGAAGGACAAATCAAATAAATTCTTTCTCAATATACACGTCATCAAGGGTTTTATTTTTATTTTCTTTTTAGTCAATTTGGGATGCTCATATAAACGACAACGCTCTTACGCTCCTATGTAACGACAAATACTTGTAACTTAAAATGAGCTGCGCACGGAAATTTAGTAGTCAACGGGGTATGACATGTCCCCTCCTCCGCTAGCATAGATAGTGAAAGGAGTAACTGAAGCATGACTATACCCAATAAGGTCGCAAGAAACCTCAGAAATAAATTAAAAGTAACTTGAAGAAGAAAATTTTCAAAAGTAAGAAATGCTTAAAAAATATCCCCCAAGGCATAACTGAACTTAAGGAATTCACAATCATGATTTATCTAGAAAGCTAATCAGTCATAACACTCCAAGTCCAACTAACTCTCTTGAAAACGAAATCTATGAATCTAAAATTACAGAAGACCAGATAAAACATAAAAGCCCACCGACACGCAACAGAAATATACTTTCCAAATGCGAACAAACTCAACACTCTGCCAAATCTCAGTACCATACATCAACATGAATTGTGTTTCCATTATCCAACAGCTTTCAAATTTACGACTAATAATGAACCTCAGCAGTTACCCACTTCTTGTAAAACCAATTACACAAACACCTGTTATGGATTGCGCACTAATTTGAGACAGTATATATAAAATTCTCGAAAAATGGGATTCCAAGCAGCCTTGACATGCCATGGTCAAATAATACTTAGTATAGCACACACATAAACATAGTTAGCATATCACCAAAGCAGTTGTGTCGCCACTATCAATCAGCTAGTATCAATATCAAGCTGGACAATCAGCCAGAACTATTAACACATCCAACCGATGTGTCTTCTGAAATTGAATCACGAGAGACGAGGCAGATCGCAACAGCTTTTCCATTTTAGTGATTAAATGCACCTTCACTTAACCAAAAATATAGACAACCCTAAAATCCCGCAAGCATCATTTAGCCCACCATGAAATTGAAATTCCAAAGTTCAAGAGAGCCCCAAAAATGCAAATAAAAATTGAAAAAAAATTAACCTTGGGATCGTCTTTCTTCTGCAGCAACTGATTCAAAATTCTCCGGCACTCCGCATACTTTCCAGCCTGAAAGAGCAAGGCAGCCTCCTTCGCCATGCCCGCCGCAACTGACAAGGCGGCGTCATCCTCCACCGCTACCGCCGATGTCGACCCATCTCTTGAGTTAGATGGCAATGACGAAGAAGCTGAATCCATAAGCGCACAGATCGAAATAAAGCGGCAAACAAAATCACTTCCACCTTTGCAAAAACCCTCACTCAGTTACTGCAGAACTTCAAATTGTCACCCAAACCTGAAATTACATTCAATTGAAGTCCGAAATGAGCGCCGTAGCTATACATCTTAAACCCTAGCGGCACAATGAAAGAGGCCCATACATACACATACATACAAGCACATCCACATACAGAAGAGGCTATACTTCGATTCCGATGCGTCGATTTAGAGAGAGAGAGACTGCAGAAGAGAGAAAATTAGCGGATAGAAAGAGAAAATCTAGAGAGAGTGAGGATGCACGAACTCTTTACTCTGTAAAACATTAAGGAGAAGACATTTCGTGGTGTAGGGTGTACGCCATCAGATGAAATCCTGACCGTCCATTTTTTTACCTCTGCTTGTACCTTGCTAAGTAGCAATGATTGTTTGTACGTTTTGGCCAAATAAGGGCAATCACACACAACACTTCTCACGGAATCCTCCCCATAACTCTTATAATGAATAATACTCATGTTTGCTTAATTAACTTTAAATTTTATTTTGATATCAAATTAATATATTAAAGTAAATTTGTGGTAGTCTAGACAGGAATTTTGAAGTTTTAATTATAATTAAAAATTAATATTTAAGATATTATTTAATTTAATATTCGGAAATAAAATTACTATTTTTCATACTTCTAAAAATGTTACATAAACAAAACTTTTATATTTTCATCTTTACTTTTTTTAAAAAATAATCATTAGTTGGATTACAAATCAAATAAAAATTGGAGTAAATCATGAATACATTTGGCTTCAACGCAAAATTTTAAAATAATAGTATCGAGTATAAAATAAATAATAAAAGACTAAAATATCTTTAAATGTATTTGTATGAAAATAATTATATTTTTGTAATAATAAAAAAAAATAGAGATAATGAGATAGGCAAAAATAAAAAATTAAAACTATTATTTTGGGACAAATAAGTATTATTTTTAAGTTTGATTATGACTTTTATATACATAGTTTAGATAAATAATATAATTTTAATACTCACTCTGTCCGATAAAAAGGGTTCGTCCCAAAACAAATGTATCATTTTATAATTTAGTAATTCTACTGCTTACCTAACATAATAATTACACTTTCAATTTACAATATATTACACAAATGTCACTATCTTTATATTACACAATATTAATAAGGTTATTTTCGTTTTTTTTTTACTACACCCAATATAATACTAATATTAAAAAAATTACGTGCAAAAAACAAATGTTACTCTTTATATGAGACGAATGGTGTATAATGTTTTGTAAAATAATGATAATACATATTTTTTATATAAAAAATCAAATAATACTCAAAATTAAACTTCAAAATAATCTCATGCCTCCTTTGCAGTATAAAAAAGAATCAATTGTACCTGAATCGCAGATACAGAAGTATTGCGCAACCAAAAGTAAGAATATGATGATTCTTACTATCCAAATCTTCCAATTTGGCAACATAATCTTTATGCTCCCGAGAGGTGGGATCAACATGCACAAAAGGAGATGGGGAGACAGGTGGTCTGATATCGCCAGTGACAATTCGCCATAACTTCCTACCAATCAAAAAACTTTTCATAGACTGCATCCAAAGATCATAATTATCGCCGGACAAGATAGTAGTAATAGGTAAATGAATGTCCATACGCTCCATAACAAAAAAAAGTATAAAAATATATGAATCACGAAATCAAAGCCCAAATAAAAAAAAAGTAGATCGAACAATTCAATAGGTAACAGTCGCAAAACGAGATCAACTTCGATAACAAAGCCAACCATACCACGACGTAGGGAACAAAGCAGGAGGCGGCGACCGAAAAAAAAACGACGACCGGAGAAGGGCGGACGATGGACGGCGAACAGCGGCGGCGACGACTAGGGTTTTGGTTTTGGAAAACCATGCTCTGATACCATTTTAGAAATTTTGAGTGAAAATAATGAGATGGTCATCTTGATTATCAAAATAAGAAGCCTATATATAGACAATACAAAATAAACTCAAATCTAAGTAATCTAATCTATGGATACGATCAAATATAGATATAAATCTACTAAATCTAAAATTGAATATCTAAAATATCTCAACACCAAGAAAATCTACTTGTAGTTTCCAAAATGTTGCAAAAAAATCCCCCTCCATTAACGGTGGTTGTATATCACGAGCCTGAAATGCGATTTTTTATTCATAAACTGATATATTTATGTATAAAATTACTAAAATACCCTAATGACTGTTTTACAACATCTTCTTTCTCATTCTTCTTATTTATTCTACTTTTAGAATTTAATCTCAATTTATTTATTTATTTTCTATTTAAATCCGTTAAACACAACTAAATTTGAAATTGATTCTAAATTTATAGCACGAGTAATCGACCGGACATGGAGATAGAGACAAAAATGCGTAAGTTATTACTGACTGTCGATTTCTTCTTTTATTTTACTAAATCCAGAAATCTAAGAAATCAATTTGACATCAATATTTGAAATCAATCTAACAAAAAAGAAATAAAGAACCTGAATTGGGGGTGGGGCTGCTAGTGTTTAAGGTTTAGGGCGTTAAAAAGAATTGAGAAAGAAGAAGAAAAAAAGAAAAGAGCTGCACGTGTTAAAGAATGAATTTGGAGAATGAGAAGATGAAATAAAGAAGTTGAGGAGAAAAGAAGAGAAGAGAAAGAGAGAAATAAATAAATTAAAAAATATATAAATAAGGATATAACTGTCAAATCTGATAAAATTAGAGCGGCAATATTTTAGAAATCACGTATAAGTTTTTTGGGATTTTAGAACCACCAGGGATTTTCAATGAATTCTTAAAATCACAGTAGGTTTTTTTTGCTATTTTGCCAAAAATTAATTCCGATTTCAAAACAAATCATTTTAATTAGTATTGATATCATTTTTTTTTTAAAAAAATAAAATTATTAGAATTAGTCAAATATATTTTAATTCAATGAACATTATGATTACATGTATCTGTCATATTCGCAAAGAACGCATGGGTATTTCTTTTGATGAATTTTAAAAAAAATTTGATTTGAATTTGATATTAAAATAATATATTATGAAATATTTTATTAAAAAAAATATTTTTTTAAAAACTACATAATTCAAATAAATTTGAAATTTAGATAATAAAACACATAGATGTGGTAGTTTTTATGAGTGATGATAAAAAAAAATATAATATGTTAAATTTTAATGTGGTTAGTCTTCAATATATTCATAGTTTTATAAATTGAGTTTGTTCACATACAGGGTCTTGATTGTCTTTTATTTGAAATTGAAATTGAAATTTAATTTAAATAATAATTTAATATACTACTCCTAATATTTGGTGAGAAAAATAATGAGTTTGTTTGCTATTTTTTATATGGTTTTTAATATATATTATTTCTATCCGACTCTAAGGTTACATTTACTTTTTGTGTCATTATATTTAATATTAAAAATATTTTTATATTTGTATAATTTTTTGTACAAATATCATTATAATAGTTGGAAATAAAAAACAAACAAACACGCCTTAAATTGTGCAGAGGAAATACAGACACGAAATTGAATTGGGAAAGAAAATGATACTTCCATGTTTGTTTCAAAATTATTCAATTTGAGTTTATTCAGTTTAATTGTTTTCGCTAATTCATTTTCGTATTTTTGTATACGAGATTTGTTTGATAAATTCAAAAGATCAGGAATAAATTCACAACAATGGTATCAGAGCCCGGAAACCGATTTTGAATTTTAAAGATTAATTTGGTTTGAGTTTGGTAGGATTCGAATCATGGTAAAAGGTTGAACCCTCGTTTCTTTATTTTCGACATGTTATATTTTGGTAAATCTTGGTGAAATTGTTGTTAGATGATATGTTGAATTTCTTTGTATTGATTGGCTATGCATCCTTGGTGATTAGATTGAATATTCTTGAAAAATATCTTGGATATTATTTTTGGATTCTTTGATTGTATTCTTGTTGTGTTTCTTGGTTATGTGATAGCCTAGTGATTTTTTTTGTGCTAGCTGAAATTGTTGTAGTAGAATGCATGTTAAATCTTTTCTTTGTGTATTAGATATTGCATGTTATGTGTTAATTGGAAAATACCTAAATAGAACGTATAATTGGAAGGATAATCAAGAATAAAATTAGGTTTGTGGCATTATGTGATTTCTTGGTGAAAATGCATTATTCTTTATTTGTATGTATGTGATTAGTTGTTGTTTATGTCATGTTTAGATTGATTGCTTTGAGTTTGTGCTCCCGGGTATTCTTAGTGGTGGTGTTCGATCGAACTAGATGCTTAGTGTTTTGCTTTCCGTTTAGTCGTTTAGTGTTCTTCTAGAGTTTGCTTTGTTCCTAGTTGTTGCGTGTTCCTCTAGGTTTCGTCCTAGTTGTTGCGTGTTCCTCTAGGTTTCGTCCTAGTTCCTTACTGTTCTTCTAGGTTTTCTCCTAGGTTGCTTAGTGTTTGATAACTAAAAGTTTGGTGATGAGTAATTTGTATATTTCCACAAGGAATTTTATGTTTGAAAATCAAGGTGTGAATGACTATAGGAAGCGGTCATATATAATAAAAGATTTTGGTTGTAGACCCTGAGTAGTTATCACAAATATTTATACTCTTTTTACTAGCGAGTTTCCAGGTCGAACACAGAGATTTTAAGTCATGAAATTCTAATCAAGTGTAGATCTTGAAAAATCGGCGAAAATTGTTGTAAAAAGGACCAGCTTTGCAGCGAATTCAAATTTCTACTCTATGGAAAGCGGTAAGTAAAAGCGATAAAAACAAGCGAAGGCGAGCGGTGAAGTGCCAGCGATGATCGAGTTAACGGAACATGAGCGGATGACACACTATATATATATGTAAGCGGTGGAGAGTGAGGGAGAGGTGCTGTGTCTGAATTGTATGTTACTTAATGGCTAGGTTTTCTTGGATGAAATGAGCGAGCGATCTAGATATGTTATCGGAGGTATATGTATAATATGGAAGCCATGGAAGGAGATGATGTATATATATAAACTAAATTATAAAGAATTCTTATCACTGAAATCTGACCTTAAAGGATTTACAACAAGACTTCAATGATACCCATAATTGGAATATTATAAAAAAGAAATCCTACTGTCACCAGGAGTTTCTGTGACCTAATAGACCACCGTCTATGCCCCATGAATTTTCCCAACCTCTGTCTCATTAGTGGCTTTACCCTTCTGTTACCTCTTTTTAATCAAAATTGAATTCAAAACAATAGTTAAGTAGGTCGACAAGGCTCCCGCGTACTTAACTACATTGAACTACTTTGAAAACGCTTTTGGCAAAATACAAGACTTAGATAATCAATTTTTCTTATGCTCTAAACCGGTGAAATGAAATTCTTTAAAATCAAGGTTTATATAAGTGTGAAGAAAATGTGAAAGAAATAGAGATGAAGAACTGAATGATATTTCATTATTTACTAACAAAGCTGGAAATATTAGTTCTACAAGCTGTAATCGAAAACAGTAAAGCTACACTAAGTAAGCGATAAAGTCTTGGCCAAGAGAGAAGGGAAATCCCTACTCCCTTGTCCATTCATGTGGAGAACTCCTTTACAGGGTTGGAGCTCTCGAAGAATAGGAAGACAACTAGAATGCACAAGAAAATAATCGCTAAAAATACTCCAATCGAAGTATATTTACATAGAGATATCTGGTCCTATTTATAGTAGGTGAAAAAGGAACGGTTGCAAGCAGTTACAAGGCAGTTCAAACCGCTAGGCAGTTATGCGGTTGATGGCAATTATTCTGTTGAAGCAGTTGCTGGCCATAACTCCCAGGGTGCTCGCTTCGCTTGTATAGGATGGTAAGGGCTCAGATCTTCCTCGCTTGCCAGAGGGCTCGAGGGCATCAGCGCAGCTAGGCTTGCTTGTGCTGGCTGAAAGTGGAATAGTTGTACCGCTGCAGTTGGAACGTTTAGTTAATATCTGCTGTCATTTTGCAGCGGTGGGTGTCTGGGCTGTCGCTTGCGAGCGGTGGAAGCTACCGCTTGCCTCTCTTGCCTTAGTCTTTTCTGAGTGATATAACCGTCGCTTGCAAGCGGAGGTGGCTATCGTTTGTGGCGTCTGCCTTAACTTTTCTAACACCAGGATACCGCTTAAAAGGGTAAAATTCGTTAATAATCTCAACCAACAAACTCGGGATCATGCCAAGCGATATAGTTCAATAAAGTATGCCATTAACAAGTTATTGTAATGGATTTTATAAAGAATTTCAAGTAATACACAGTATTGTCAAGCTAAGAATATGCTCATATTTGGAGTCATCAGTGTTCTTCTAGGTTTTCTCCTAGGTTGCTTAGTGTTCTTCTAGGTAGGATGTCTAAGTGCTTGTGTCTCCGGAGAGCTGAGTGATAGTGGTCAATCGATCCAGGTTCTTAGGTTGTGCTTATTCTGTAGAGATGTGTGCTAGAGCCGTAGTGCCTAAGATTTTCTTTGTGTCTAGTGTTGAGTGTTCTCTAGTAGATGTCAAATAAGGTGAGTTCCTATTATGTGATTCTATATTTTTTGTATTCGGCATGTGTTTACTTTCCTTTATGTATATTCATGTATGTTGTTCGATTGTGTAGTATTTGTTTGTTCTATGTGTTAGGTTGCTATGTGATCTATCTAGGTGCATTCTAGGATCTATGTGTTGTATTTTGTCTGCATTAACGCTTGTTCGTAGATGCAACGAGGGACAAAAGGCGATGATGAAATCCATTGGTGCTAGGTAAGTCTATATCTAGTAAATACGTATTTTGGAGTTTGGTTAATTCACGGCCAAAATAGGTGGAGCATGTTGGAAATTTTGGTCGTTCGAGGTATAACCCGACAAGTCCCTCGGAAATAAAAATTAGTTGGCTCACTCCGTAGCCCGGCTTTCCGGATCGGCCCAACCCTTTAATCCTTAAACCCAAACTCATTTACTTCACCTATTTTAGTGAGATATAGAGAGTGAGGTGAAGGAGTTAGTTTTTGACAGATAGAGATTGTGAAAACCGAAGAGAGGGATAGGGAAACTGTCGGGAAGTGTGAGAGAAGCCGTGAATGGAGTGCCGGTGAGTTTCGAGTGGTTTTCCGGTGAGAGTAACCTTTTCGGTGGCTAATTCCGGTGGATGTCGAGGCTTAGAGTGACGATCTGACCTCCACCTTGAGGCGTGGTTATCATAGGCCATCGCGCACAATGGGGCTGAGCCGAAAACCGCCGTCCCTTCGCCGGTCTGATGATCGGTGTAAAGATCGGGGCTAATAGAAAGTCGATCGGAGATCAGAGCGTTGGTTGTTGCGGGAGGAGGATCTGCTGCCATTAGCCGTTGTTGGTCACGAAGTCGCCGTCGACCGCCGCTGTCCAGTTCTGCTAGTCGAAACTGCCTGAGATCCGCCGCCTTTAGTCGGTTCTGAATCTCACCTCAAACAGAAATTGGCCAAAACTAATATTTATTTAAACCCTCCTAACAAACTAATCAACACACTTACTGATTGGATTAGGGTAAAATGAGTTTGGGCTTAAGGATTAAAGGGTTGGGCCGATCCGGTGGACTAGGCTACGGAGTGGGCTAACTAATTTTTATTTTCGATGAACTTGTTGGTTTAGGCCTCGAACGGCCAAGTTCCCAACAATAGTATTATAAGACATTAATAAAAGTATTTTTACTATTTTCCCTTTATTTGTACTATGTTTTCATATAATAATTAATATTCAAATATGAACACGCAAAAAAAGTAAATGAGACCCTTAGAGCCGGACGGAGATAGTATGTGTTATCTTTTCATAAAAATCAACATTTAATATAAAATATTATTTTTATATTACCAACACAATTTTTTATACATTAAACATTCTTCAAATCAAAATAATAAACAAACAAACTCAATATGTTTTTATTGAAATATAAGTTAAATAGTAGTACTAATTTTCGTCCACAAATGTATATTTATTTGTGTTGGATACAAATTTTAATTAATATAATATTATATTGATTGAGTTAATGAAGTGAAAGAAATATTTTTTTAATAGATCAATGTGCATTTGGTTACCCGTAGAATTTTTTTAGATCAAAGTTAAGTTGAAACTAATTAATTTATTTAATATTAATATAGATGATTAAAAGAATTAAAATATATATTAAACTATTTTGGTAACAATATTTAATAAAATACAATGTATATATCATTTATTTTATAGAGAATAAACTTTGATACTACAATACATATAAATTTTAAAAATATAGGAGTATAAATATATATAATTAACATAAATTAATTATAGTAATAATCGAGAAGTTTTGAATATATATAAATGTATTTTTTTTTATTGAAAATAGGGATCAAAATATGAGATATTCAATCGTTCATATGACGTAATATTTTGAAAAAAATAAATAAAAGCATAAAAGAACCGTAATCAAAGTTGTGATATTTTTTTAAATAAATGTAATATTTATGAATATAAATGTGTAAAAATGATTTCTTATAAATAAAAA
The DNA here is from genome assembly GCF_009805555.1 of Andrographis paniculata. Lineage (NCBI taxonomy): Eukaryota > Viridiplantae > Streptophyta > Magnoliopsida > Lamiales > Acanthaceae > Andrographis > Andrographis paniculata. Next base: position 2,464,314 of record NW_026137605.1, read on the forward strand.
TAAATATATTTTTTTATGGACAAAAAAAAATAAATAAATTTGATGAATGGAAAAATTAAATTTTTTTATTTAAAATAAAAAACAAAAATAACTATATGGCTAAATACTTTCAAATAAATCATACAAAAATACATTAAAATTTATTCTCAATTTATATAAATATTTACTCTTTTTATAACCAATATTAACTTTTATAAATGAAAATAATTATAATACAATAATACATGATTTTACAAAATTTAAAATTACACTATAACTTTATACATATGTTTTCATTTAAAATTATATTTATATCATTGTAAGTTAACAAATGTATGTATTTAAACTATATTTAATTTTATCAAAAAAATTATTAATGATCTTTAAAAATTTTAATTATCTAAATAATAGTATTAAAATTATAAATGCATGATTTGTTTTAAATACCCTAAACAGCTGGGATTTGTTTGTCTAATTTTTTTATTTTCAATACGATTTTTAATATATATATATTATTTTTTCAAAAAAAATCATCTTTAAATATAAAATATTACTTTCTATATCATCAACATAATTTTCTATACTTCATATAAAAAAATTCAAACCAAAACACTAAACAAACAAACCTTTAAAATAAATTTAATTAAAAATACGATTTAAAATTACAAACAAAGGGTTTATTGGGTTTGTTCTTCAATCTTTTCTTCTCCCAACACAATTCTCAATTTCTATATATAGTATACTATGTTTTACTACCTCCATCCCACCTACCGTGTCTGCTACACTGTAGATACGGTATTTTAAGAGGGGTATAATTAATAGATAATTAAGAATATATTAGTGAAAAATAATTATCCGATAATATAAATAATTATAAATTAAGATTAAAATAACTAATTAGTTTAATTAAAATTTTAAAAAAATAAAATTAAAAAGTTTAAAATGAGATTAAAGTGTGTAATCATTTTCTAAAAAAGAAAAGTGACATGATACGTGGGACTAGCAGAAATGGCAACGTGACATGGCATGTGGGACGGAGGGAGTATCATTTAAAAGAAAAAAAAATCAACATTAATAAATAATTATTTATACTTCATATAAAAAAAAAAACTATACTTCAAACCAAAATACTAAGGCCATCTCCAACCCATCAACTCCATTTATCCAGTTTTAACTTCAAATATGCTACAGTAATTTTACTTCAACCATAACTCCATTTTTCATTGTTATTCTTCAAATATTCAATTTTCCTATTATTTTAAACTAACTTTTTATTTTTATAATTTAAAATAAAATTTTAAAAAATTTTAAAAAATAAAAATTAAATTTAAAAATCAAATTTAAAGTTTTAAAAATTAAAAAAATTAAATAATATATATATAACACAACGCCAAAAAATTGGCATTGCTTTTTTTGGCGTTGGATTTGGCGTGAGTTGGAGACAATCTACGCCAAATATGCCAACCTAAACAAAAACTCATTGATTTGTACTTCTCTGTTCCACCTAAATTGTCATATTTAGCTAAGTACAAGATTTTAGGTATTGTGTAATTAGTAAATAATTAAGAAGTATATTAGTAAAACTAATTATGATTTAATAAAAATAATTATAGATTAATATTAAGATGACTAAATAGTTTAATTAAAATAAAAAAATATAAATTATAAATTTAGCGTATAATTATATTTTTAAAAAGACAATGATATGACATAAATAGAAATATGAAATAAATTAAGTGGGATAAATGAAATATTATATACAATATAATAATGAGAAAAAATAAATTTTGGTCTCAATATAATCAAAATTTATCAATTTTCGTCACAATATAAAAAACTCATCAATTTTGGTCCCAATATAAAAAATTCATCAATTTTAGTTCTAATATAAACAATTTCAATCAGTTTTGGTCCAATTATAAACAATTTTAATCAATTTTGGTCCCATCGTCAAAACTAACGGAAATTGCTGACGTGGACATAACAGAGGTGACGTGGCAGTTGACCTAGACAGTACACGGCCATGTACAATTATACACGACCATGTATATTTCAGTGTATAATTAATTATACATGACCATGTTGTTACACGGTCATGTACAATTATACACGGCCATGTACATTTCTATTTTAGTTTAAAATTTTATTTTTTGTTATATTTTTATTAAAAAAAATTATTTTGAATTTAAAATAGTTGATATAGTTAAAATGGACAAAATCAATAGTAATTATAATATAATTAAGATTTATCAATTTTAATACAAATATAAAAATTTATAAGATATATTCTTTTGAAAGGTTTTGTCTAAAATTTTATTATTCATGAAAAAAAAAAAAAATTTCTCTTACAAACATCCAATTACACAACTATTTTTCAATTTTTTATATTATAGTAGTATTAAAAATTAATTTATTATTTCAATACATTAATTGGATATTTGTAAGAGAAATTTTTTTGGTAAATAGTAAAATTTTAGACAAAATCTTCCAAAAGAACATATTCGATAAATACTTATATTTGAACTCAAATTGATATATTTTAAATATATTATGATTATTATTGATTTTTTTTTTCCATTTTAACTATCTCAACTATTCTAAATTCAAAAAAAAATATATAACAAAAATATAATAAAAAATTAAAATTTTAGACTAAAACAGAAAGGTACACGGCCGTGTAGAATTATAAATAGCGTGTAACAACATGGTCATATATAATACACTAAAATATACATGGTCATGTAACAACATGACCGTGTAAAATTGTACATGGTCGTGTAACAACATGACCATGTATAATTATACACTGAAATATACATGACCATGTAACAACATGGTCGTATATAATTGTACATGACCATATATAATTATACACTGAAATATACATGATCATATAACAACATGGCCGTGTATAATTGTACATGGCTGTTACTTTCCAAGTCAACTCTCACGTCACCTCCGTCATGTCCACATCAGCAATTTCCGTTAGTTTTTTAACGATTGGACCAAAATTGATTAAAATTGTTTATAATTGGACTAAAATTGATTGAAATTGTTTATATTGAGACTAAATTGATGAGTTTTTTATATTGAGACCAAAATTGATAAATTTTGGTTATATTGGGACCAAAATTGATAAATTTTGATTATATTATATAATATTTTGTGATATATGAAATTATATTTTTATAATGAACAATATAAAATTAAGAGTTTTAATGCTTATTTAAAATAAAAAATAAACACACCCTAAGCATTTAATTAAATTGATAAAATAAGTATAATTTAACTTATAATTTAAATTTAAAGTATTAAAAATATTTAAAACCAAATATTCTAAGGGTTACGCTTGTGCAGCCTAATCCGATAATCTTATTCTCCATTTTGAACTAATCAGAGACAACAATTTCTCTCCCGTTCTCTCTCTCCCAGGCTCTATCTCCCGCCGCCTCCCGTCGCCGCCATGGCTACTGCTGGTAATTTTCTATTCTCTTTATATTTTTTTTATCCTATTTTATTTTTTATAATAGAAAAATATAAAATTGTAGTTCCATGATGATCAATGTTCCATTATATGCATATATATATATATATGTGCGCAAAATAGGTCACATTTTAATCAAAATCTTTCGAATTTAATCATTTCATTACCATTTTTACGTACCTTTCTGCTGTGTTTAGGAGCCTACGCATCATCAAACACTATACAAACTAGTGTATCTTCACGTTCCAATTTGATGGGGTATTTTGATAAGGGTGTATATTTTTTATTTGCATCTAATTAGGCCTATAATTATGTTAGTACGATTTGTTCCTTTAATTAGGGAAAATATATCCTGGCAATTAATTATGTAATTAGTGGCATGATTGCAGCTGTATAACATTGTTTGTATGTTGTATGTATATCTCGATAGGAACATAGAAGAAATAAGATTATTCCTCCGCAGATTTCTTTTATCCCCAAAACTTGCATCATTCATATGCATGCACCTACAAGAGGTTTATTTGTTTATTTTTCACTACTGTATCTTAGAAGCACGTGTATTAAGTAACATGGTTGAATGTGTTTGAACTGGTTGTGTGTTGGCTGTATTTTAGGATATACAGGCAAGCACTGAGTGTATTTTGTAAGTGTTTCTTGAGAACCCGCGCAAGAACATGACTTTATTTGACATTCATGGCCATATATTGAGAAGCATGGCCGTGTTCTTGATTTATACAAGCAATAACATGGGTGTGTTTTCTAGCTGTGTTCATGAGATACACCACTGTGGATCTCAGAAGCACAACAGTGTATTAAGTAATATATTTGTATGTTTTTGGAACAAAATTGTGTTTCTAAAATACACGGTCATGTTCTTAATATTTACGGCCTTGTATATGGACGTGCTTTGATGCCATATAGGCTCCCATAATAACCACAACAATATAGTCCGTAAAAAATGTAACAAAATGATTAAATTTACATGGATAGGTTTGAAATGAGACCAATTTTGAACAAAAAAATGTAATGGACCAATTTTACATTGACTAACCTATTATGGGACTAAAAATGCATACTTCCCTTTATATTATTAGTTACTACTTATTTTGTTTTATAGCGTTAAATTATTACATATTGTATAATTATTTCCTTTACTGAAAAAGTGTGAGGATTTCTATGTTACGAATTGGAATTGGAAGCTAGTTAGACAATAATGTGTCATCTTGCTATTGAGGTGATGATATGAATAGAATTGAAAATCCTACTTTTACTTTTATTTTTTTCTATTTTATCTATATCTGTAAGAGCTTTTTAATATATTTGTTAGCACCAAGGCACATGAATGTTGCCTTCTGGGAAGTCTTCAAACTCTAACCATACAGCTTTTCTTTTAAGAGTTTGAAATCGCTTCCCTTTACACCAAAGCCTACCTAGACACATTGTCATCTATATAATTTACATCTAAACATTGTTGGTGCATATGCCCTTGAACAACTTTGTGCTTGGAAATTATAACAAGTAAATACCTCTCTATTTTTCAAAGACATGCTTCATTTGACTGATTGGTCAAAGTTCTCCTTCAAGAATATCCCAGCTTATGATATAATAATAAAACTAAAATATGATTTCCCAAGTTTGTCTTGGATACCCTTGAGAAGGTTTTATTGAAAATGCCTGAAAATATTGAGACCAAACTTGCTATTTTTGTGCATATAGTGTTAACTTGGCATGTTATGTGCATGGCTGAAAAATCTAAGAATAAAGTTTTCGAATCTTCCAAACCTTCAGACAATGAGATTAAGACAAAAAAGAAACATAAAGGAATTCCGTCAAGATTATGGAATGCTATGTTTGGAGTACGTGGAGATGATTTTCAAAAATGACTGAAACGTATATCCAAGGAAGAGGCTATTGTTCTTGCCAAAATTACAAGGCGCTCTCATAGTTGGCGGAGAATGACTACGCACCTAATTATATTCTCTCTTCTTTTGGAGGTGCACTTATCTTTTTATGTGGATTTTAACAATTTAAATGCATGTTATTTATATTAAGCTTATTACCCGTCTATAAAGGCTGGCATGTTGTTGTTGTTGTTGTTATTATCTATTTATTTATTTTTGATGTTACATTACTGGCATTTATTTGTTGATTAACAAGATTCTACTTTTCTTTCGAGCCCATGTTTATGTTGGTTTTTGGCTAAATTCTCCGTTCACATCATTTTGCATGTCATATTATTGATTTGCTTGTCTTTGCTGAACTTTAGTATTGGTCATCTTGACTCAAAGATTCACTATTGACCTAGTTCTTCCCATAATTTTAAAGATTTATAATGACTAAGTAATTTGGATGATCATTGGTGCCATGCATGCCATTATTTAGTTTTGCCTCATGAAAAAGTATGCACAATCACCACCACCACCACCACTCAATAGTTGGAAAATTGACCATGCCAGTTTTTCATCTTTGATATACAATATACATTTAATGATTTTTTCCTTATTTATTAGTTTTAATGTATAGAGGTACTTTATAGTTTCTTTTTCCGTAATTTCACGGGGGCCTTTGAAGATAGATATGACAATAGTTCTTATAATTATTTTCTATTGTTCCTTTACTAGTGTACTTAAGCCTCTCAAGCATTTTGATTGAAAAATAGTGGTTTTTATTTTATCTTTTTCTTTCAGGTAATTGTTGTGGGTTATGATGTATTGAGCACAAGATCTTTAGAATTAAACTTGAAAACCAGAGTATTGTATTTCTTCCCTGTGTTTTTTGTGCCAGTGTTAAGTTTTTCCTTTTATACAACAATAAGAAATTTCACAAGGATGCGGAAGTATTTGAGCGCTCACGTAGCTTTGAATTTGAATGAGGCTTTGTTCTCATTCGTTCCTTATGATTTAACGTCAATGGCATTTTTTTATAAATATTGTTAAAACATTTTTTTATTCTTACTTTATTTATTATGTAACATTTAATTATTTGAATATATTTATTTTTTTATATTTTTTAAAAATTTATTTAACTTGAATTGTAACCATTCAAGTTTCAAGTGAACTTATTGTTGCTTGTTAGTAAACATCTAGTGCCATCTATTAAAGAATACTTCGCGTGTGAGCAATATTGTACGCAAAGTTAAGTTGTATCATCAGAGTCAATATTCTTAATATTAGCTTATTAGCTTACTGTAGCTGTTCCAATTTGATAAGAATTGACAGTATTCATTTGAATTATAATGATGTCTACCTTTTATTATATATGAGACATTTCCAATAATGAATCAGCAACAATAAGCTCTTTGAAGAACCTCATAAATATGGCTTTTGTTTATTGTTAAACTCTGCTTATATATATATATATATGTATGTTCATTTGTTATTCTATTTATTAGTTTACTCTTTCTTTATTTGTTTGTTATTTATTCATTATCACAGTGGTTTGATTGTTAATTTGAATGTTGTAAATAGTAATAAGATATCAGTAACGGTTAGATTTTATGGTATATAGTTTTAGGTTGTGAATATACATACGAATTTGATTGTATGTGTGATTGAACAATTATTTAATTTAAATATGTTTATACAAGATAATGATTTGTGTTGGTGTGTAGGGGTTAATACTAAACAAATTGCATTTTATAGTTGCTATATTCTCTTCTTTCAGTTTTTCTCTGGTTGTGTGCTGAATATATCTGATATGTGACTGTTTAAGTTCTCTTGCATGCTTCATTGAATTTTCCCACTTTCTATCCACTGCCTTATTGGTGTTACTACAATTTGATTAATTGATCATCTTGTAATAATACATGTGGTCGTTATGCATGAATGATTTCAAATACAACCTTTGATGTAAAAGTACTTGTATCATTACAATTTATGTATATGAATGTCTAATTACAGGTGACAAGAAGGACTACAAGACTTTGTTAGAGCTTCGAACTGAGAAGCAAGCAATAGTTGATGAACTAAAGGAAATAAAAATTACTACATTACTCAATTAATACAGGTAATACTGAAAGCTGGCTGTCTTTTTACAGGGGTAAACTCAGACCTTGTTTGATTATACCCTGCAACTGAGCACAAAGTTTTTGTCGGAGGGTGCTGCTGCTAGGTCTGGTTTCTAGATGCTTTTAGTCTCTCTTTTCTTGGAATTTTGTTTCAGTTTATTTACTATACAGTTCTCTCGATTTTCTATAATAATACCATATTTCAACTTAAACCCAAAACCAAAATATGAGACCAACCTTCAAGTAACAACTCTTTCTGTTTCAAATTCTTATTTGGCCTTTTTTGTGCAGAGGTATGACTGTAATCCTACTGCCAAGGCTACTGCTGCCACCGTTTGGCACATCCAAGCTAGGTGGAGACACGGGCGTAAAAGTATACGAGGAAGATAAGTCTACCCTGAAGAAAGCCTCTGTTGAAAATACTAATGATGCAGAATTTTGCCGGACTGGTGGAGTAGATACTGGCCTAAAAGTACACATGGAAGATGAGTCTACCTTGAGTGCTCCTATTAAAAAGAGCAGTGAAGATGCAACATTTTAAATGGTAGACTAATAGTAGAGGTGGAATATTAATCTACCCTGAATGCCCCCATTGAAAAGGGTAGTGACGATACACCAGTTATCATGAGTGATCGGAGTGATCGACTAACAGTAGAGGCGGAAGATGAGTCTGCCCCCATTGAAAGGAGCAGTGAAGATACAAGATTTATCAGGAATGATGGTGAACTGACAGTAGGGGTGGATAATGCAGAATTTGCAAGAAGAGGTGGATTAGGCATTGGACTAATACTATACGTGGAAGATAAGTCGTCTAAGTCTAAGTGTAATGATGTGGAATTTGCGAGTGGGCTTCGCAGTAGAAAGTCGAGCAAGAATCAACAACATCACCTGGAAGAAGGAGGAGGAATGGTGCAGCTGGAGGTTGTTGAGCATCACAGTCGAACAGGTTTGACCTCCACTCAAAAACTAAAAGAAACTTAGAAGTAGAAAAGAATCAAAGGTAAGACTAACAAGACATATATATATATTCCAAGGCATAATTGAAGAAGTTAAGGAATGCACAATCACAACAGTTTATCTAGAAAGTTTGTATATATAGTTATAGTGAGGAAATTTAATAATAAATAAGGAATATATTTTGTAATTGATGAGTGAAAAATATTTAAATAGTACTCCTTGGTCCATGCAATATGCAATATGTGATTTCACATACAGAATTTAGGTGGATAGTATTAAATAAAATAATTTCAGTATTAAATGATATGAAGTATAACAAGTGTATGTATATATATATTTTTTATTTGGATGATACAGATAATTATTTTTATTTTAAAAATATTACATGAACTGAAAAGAAAAATATGATAAAGTATTTTAGAATATAGATAGAGCAGTATTTTATTAATATATGAAGATATAATGATAAAGGAAAATATTTGTTTCAATGGAATGTGGAGGAGTTAATTGTTGCATTTTTTCTATTACAAGGAGATAAAAATTAATGCAGATAGAGAGGTTGTCTTAAATATTCAATTTCTAATGATGTGAGAATATATTATTGCTATTTAAAATGCAGTATCATATTAATTAATGTGTGTCAGTCAAAATCAAATATCAAATTTAATTATAAGAAACATAATATTGGTAATATGTAATTTCACCGTAATGAATATATTTATCCCCGTGTAACAATTCCCTTAATTAATATTGCAATATTAACAAAGAAATGCGGGGCTGAAAATGAAGGAAGCAAAAAGATTCTGGATAGAAAAACTGTGAGCCCAACCCAAAAACAAACGTCGTTCGCAAAAACGAAAGATGCTTCTGTATGTCTCAACGTCCGCCAACTGTTCGATGATATGTCCCAAAGAAAAGCAGAGCACACCACTGCCGAAATTACCCCATATTTCCCTGCCCGCCGCCCATTCCCATTCACTCGCTGCTGCAGTCGTCTCCGCCGCCGCCGCCGCCGCATTGCTGCTGTCCGCCGCCGCAGCCGAGGTGCCGGACGAGACGCTGTCCAACATACCGCAGACGCTGTCGAGTGTCTGCCCACCTGGGGACAAAGGCTGCCGGAAAAGCTACAGAATACAGAGGCCTAAGTCGAGGAAGGCGGAGGCTTGCACTAGTAAGTGCGTCGGCACTTGTATTCAGGGCGGCTTTGGCTCTCCCGGCGAGGGCCCTTTCAATATTAGGAGGTTTGCTTAATGCTTGCTATCTATCATATTTTTTTATTCTTGTTTCTCTTACATTCTCAATCGATCCATTTATATATATATATATATATGTATGTTCTTGTTTTGATTGTACAGATGCTTTGCTATCCTATGATTGTTACAATCTGAAATGATCCTTTGTGATAGTGGCATACTTGGAAAGTTAAATTTGGTAATAAGGTTATTGGAAGAATAAAGTATTATGCTCAATTTTTAGGTGAAATGATCGTTTAAATAATTTGTATAGTATAATTTCGCTTGCTCGTGCGTATTGAAAGACTATATAATATGTAATTAAAGATGTGTTGAAGAACTTTGTATTATAAGATGTTCATTGTCTTATCATCATCATCATTGTTGTTTTTCGTCTATTTGGATGGGTACAATTGGTGTCAAGCAATTAAGAAAGTTTTACTTCAAGGGCTACTCAAATTCTCCCATTCTTGTTAATGCATTTGATAAATTATGAAATAAAGATCTTCGTATTCAAAGATATTCGGCGCCATCATCATTGTATTGGTACGATCGATGTTAAGCAATAAGAAAGTTCCATTTGAAGGGCTACTTAATCTTTCTTGCTAATGCATTTGGTAATTATGAAATAAAGATCTTTGTATTCAAAGATATTTGGCGCCATCATCATTGTATTGGTATGATCGATGTTAAGCAATAAGAAAGTTCTATTTGAAGGGCTACTTAAATCTTTCTTGCTAATGCATTTGGTAATTAAAGATCTTTGTATTTGAAGATATTCGGACGCCACCATCATTGTAAGCAATAAGAAAGTTCCATTTGAAGGGCTACTTCAATCTTTCTTGCTAATGCATTCGGTGATTATAAATTAAAGATCTTCGTATTCAATGCTTGCTATTATCGTCTTCATTGCTGCATTATTATGATCTGTTTTAAGCAATCAAGAAAGTTCTAACTGAAAGGCTACTCAAATTAACACTTCCATTCTTGCTCATGAATTTAGTGTTCTAATACCTTAATTTCATCGAAGATTTGAGTGTTGCTCATTTTAATTCATTCCCTTGCAGACCTCTAGTGGTTTTCAAGGACACCTTTCGCAGTCGCAAGTATTGGTAACTTCTACGCCCTTCCATAGAAAAAAATTTGTCAGAGACTTTTGTATCGAGCAGTTAGACATTTCAGTACTTCTGAAACTTCGAATGCTGTTTTTCATGGAAATGTTAACAAGTAGTAATCTTTGTGCAGCTTGTCGGAGTGCTCTGATATCTGTAACTTGATCGGAGATGGCGATGATGGACAGTAGTTCTTCAGCTTCATTCATTATTTGTTTGTTAACTAAAACATTTTTAAGCACTTTTATATGTAGAATGAGATAAACATATTTGGCAAATGGCAATGTGTACATTCGAGGCTAGGGTTGTAAAAGAATCGAATCGAATATTACAATTTCGTATTTGTAATTGAATTCAAATCACAAAAATCCAAATACAAGTATTGAAATTTCGAATCGAATGAAATTGTTTGACTCCTTTAGAACACTATTAATCAAGGTTGCTATATAAGTTGCAGGTGATGTGAAGTGAAAAAAACTATATCAATTCACCACTTAATTTAAAATTAATTTCAAATCACAATCAAACCAACTTTGCTTTGGTAATCACCGGTACAAGTGATAATATCAATCCAATTTATTTTACCAAAATACTAGTGGGAAACCCGTGCGATGCACGGCTTTTTTATATTTTATATTTTAATTTTTTAATAATTTTTTTTATTTTTTTGTTAAATTTATTCTATTTAATTTGTGTAGAAAAAAAATTTATTTAATTATTAATATTTATTTACTACCATTATTACTATAAAAATATATATCATATTTTCTTTAAATATATATCAAATAAATATAAATCATAAATAAAATAGAAAAATTAGGCGAATATAAAGAATTATTATATAATCAAGATAAAATTTTAATTAAAAAAATAAATTCAAAATTAATCTTATTCAAAAAATTAAACTCAACTCATAATTCATAATTAAAAAAAAATCTAAAAAATAAAATAAAAATAAATTTAAGAAATAATAAAAAAAAATTGTTATGAGATTCAAAATACACCTTTATATTTAACAATTTGTTCATATTTAAAATAGTTGTTGTTTTTTAGTTGTAAAAATTTAAAATTTAATCAAATAAATTTGTACAAATTATTCGAAATTCATATATGTTTATTTGAATATATAAATATATAGTATATACGTATTTTTTAAACTAAAATAAATAATTTAATTGAAAAAGAAAGAAAGAAATATTCTATACTTTATACAATATCATAAAATTTATATCAAATTTTTTATTTTTATAAATTTGGTTAGTTATAGTTTTATTAATTATGAATACTGTAATAAAAATGTTGGGATTCTCGATCTTTCTTTCTGAACGTTGGGTGATCTGCACAGATTCTCAACCAAATAATTAGCGCGGATAAAAACGATGATTAAGAATGTAAAACAGAAATATATGTTAAGAATTGAAAAGAGAGATAGATCAATCGGTAGTGTAGGCTCAGATCGCAGTCACTCCTTCGCCAACTCCAAGTCGTCCTACGAGGTAACCCACAAAGGTGTCGATTGCGGTAGTTCCTAACACGAAGTAACCTAAGAACCCTATAGTGTTCCTCGCACACGCAGTATCAGGACGAAAAATAACGAGAGAAGTCGATAGGCTAAGGCAGTAGGTTCATCGCTCACTTAACATAGAACTGAATAGCGAACTCGTGACTCTACTCTCCCAAAATCCCAAACCCATATATATACAGAGGAGGCGGATGGATAGAACCCAAAAGAGTCGGGAACAACCTTACCTTATCAACACCTATGGCGGACTCAATCAATCTCGAAGAAATAGGGATAGCACCGTGAATGACGGAACGGATGAGAGACCGATTCAAACGATCGAACAGAATGGGGAGAGATCGGTTTGATTTAAGGAGATAAAAAAAACAAACCGGGTCGGTTCTGGATCGGGTCGGACATGGTCGGTTCTGGATCGGGTCGGACAAGGTCGGGTCGGATCTGGGTTTGGGTGTGGGTTGACGCAGAAACACACCAACAATCTCTACCTTGTTTCTAGTCGACCCTCGTGGTTACATTGGAGGGCAATCGAGAGTGGGAACATACTATCATCATCGCCATTATTCCTGCAATCTTAACACGGAGTCAATTCTGTAGAGCATATATTAATCACAGAGAAATATTACATGCTATCAATGAAGAGCAGACACGGTTCTAATCCAATGTATCAAAATTTAACATATTTAAACATGACTGAAGCTTGGAAACAGGCAGACATTTGGTTCCCATATCATCAGGGTTAAATTGAGAAGGTATTTTTTCAAGCTTAACTGACCCTTTTGCAACTATGTCCTTTATACAATGAAACTTAACATCTATGTGTTTGGTTCTATCATGAAAAATAGGATTCTTGCATAATTGGATTCCAGACTGACTATCAGAATAGACTGTCACATTGTCACGCAATATTTCAATTTCAGAAAGCAAACCTTTTAGCCACAACGCTTCCTTTAGAGCATCAGTTATCGCAACATATTCTGATTCAGTAGTAGATAGAGCAACAATATGTTGGAGTTGTGATTTCCAACTTATGCATGAGCCACACAAAGTAAACACATAGGATGTTGTAGATTTTCTATTGTCTCTATCGTTCGCATAATTAGAGTCCACATAACCTTTCAATATTACTCCTTCAACACATTTTCCAAATTTTAGCCCTAGGTTACTAGAACCACACAAATATCTAAATAACCACTTGACTGCATTCCAATGTTCAGTTACAGGATTAGACATGAAACGACTCAAACAACTCACAGAATATGCAATATCAGGTCTAGTGCAAATCATCAAGTACATCACAGAGCCTATAACATTCGAATATGGCACATCTTTCATGTAATTCATATCAGATTCAGACTTAGGACATTAATCTTTGCTTAGCACAAAATGAGAAGCTAGAGGCACATTAGTTGACTTTGCATTGGACATACAGAATCGTTTCAAGACTTTTTCAATATATGCAGATTGATTTAACAAAAGTGTAAAAGCAACCCTATCTCTAATAATGTTCATACCAAGAATATTCTTTGCATCACCCAAATATTTCATGTCAAACTTATTGCTCAAACAGTCATTAACATGCTTGATAGTATTCACACAAGGACTAATCAATAACATGTCATCCACATAAATAAGTAAGAAAACAAGAACATCATTTGATCTCATAAAATACAAGCAATGGTCAAAATTACTTCTTATGAATTTTAAAGATCTCATGCACTCATCGAATTTAATGTTCCACTGTCTAGGTGATTGTTTCAAACCATACAAGGATTTCTTAAGTAGACATACATGCTCATGCTTATCTTTATCTACAAAGCCATCATGTTGTTTCATGTAAATTTTCTCACTTAGATCATCATGTAGGAAAGCAGTTTTAACATCCATTTGTTTTAGTTCCCAATTAAAGTGAGCAACTAAGGCAAGCATTATCCTAACAGTAGTATATTTAACCACAGGTGAGAAAATTTCAGTGTAATCAATCCCTTCTTTTTGAGTGAATCCTTTTGCTACCAACCTAGCTTTAAATCTAACATTATCATTTTCATTTTTGACTTTGAAAATCCATTTGCAGTCAACAATAGAACAATTAGTTGGTCTAGGAACAAGAATCCACGTATTGTTAACATGCAAGGAATTCATTTCATCATGCATTGCATTTAACCATTGTTCAGCATGTTTAGATTTAAAAGCTTCTTCATAGGACTTAGGTTCATTTCCATCTAATGTCTCGAACACACTAAAAGCATAAGAAGTCAAGTCGTATTCATCAAATCTAGACGGTTGCTTAGTGGTTCTCTTAGTCCTATCTCTCGTAAGTTGGTAGTTTTCTATGTTCTCTGATTCAGAATTTTCAGCATTTGATAGGTCATTTTCAAGCAACTTATCATGAGAATCAGATTTGTCATGCAACTTTTCAGAAATTTCCAATTTATTTGGCTCTACCTCATTAAAAGTCAAATCTATTTCAGTATTTGGCACATTCAGACATGGCATCTCATTTTCATTAAAAGTGACGTCTCTACTAATTAACACTTTGAAACCTGGTTCATCTTTTAACCATAGCCTATATCCTTTTACTCTTAAAGGATAACCTAAGAAAACGCATTTCACAGCTCTAGGTTCAAGTTTATCACCTTTATATAAAGCATATGTTGTACACCCAAATACTTTCAAATTGGAAAAATCAAGTTTCTTACCCGATCATACAGTTTTAGGACACTTACCCGCAAGTGGCACAGAGGGAGACCTATTAATCAAATATGCAGCCGTAGTAACAGCTTCCCCCCAAAAACTCTTTGGAAGGCCCGAGGAGTTTAACATGCTCCTCACCCTTTCAATAAGAGTTCGATTCATTCGTTTCGCCACCCCATTTTGCTGGGGTGTATAGGGAGCTGTCTTATGTCTAGTTATACCTGATTTAGCACATAATGAATCAAGCAAATTGTTGCAAAACTCAAGACCATTATCTGTTCTCAAAAATTTAATGCACTTACCTGTTTGATTTTCTATTAACTTTTTCCATGCTTGAAAAATTTCAAAAACATCTGATTTTTGTTCTAATAGAAAAATCCAAACTTTTCGTGAAAATTCATCAATTACCAACAGAAAATAATGAATCACACCTTGAGTAGGAACAGGAGCAGGACCCCACACATCAGCATGCAAATATTCAAGCACATCCTTACATTTAGGTACTTTAGGAGCATGGGACAAATCAAATTTTACCCTATGTTGCTTACCATAAACGCACGAGTCACAAAAAGGCACAATAGTTATCTTATCATTTTCAAGAAAACCATTTTTCTTTAATATTTCAAGATCTTTATCACTAAGGTGACCTAATCGTCTATGCCACAATTCAGTTTTATCATTAACAACAGAATTCACATTTGGCATGCAATTTGGTTCAGCATAAGCAACGTACAAATTATTTTTTCTAACAGCCTTAAATGCAACAAATGAACCTTTTAAGACTTTCATAACGCCATTTCCCCATTTTCCTATTAATCCACTTTCATCTAGTGCAGCACATGAAATCAAGTTATTGCACAAATCAGGAACATGCCTAACATCCCTTAAGGTTAACACATAACCAGAGTCAAACTTTAGACAGACATCACCTATACCAACAACTTTACAAAGTTTTTCATTTGCCATTGAAACACTGGCATGCGAAATAGACCTATAGTTTGAAAACACGTTTTTCAAAGGAGACATGTGAAAGGTACACGCAGAATTAAGCAACCACTCGTTAGCACATATAGTATTAACAGCAGCACAACTTCCTTTAACCATGAAAAATCTCCTACATATTCATTTCCTATAGTCATATTAGCATGCTCATTTTGTTGGTTTCTAAAGTTCTTAGGATGTGGACATTGCTTAGCATAATGGTTGGGTTCCCCACAGTTGTAACATTTTCTGTTCTTAGGCCTAGTCTTAGACCTAGATCTCTCATTGCTCTTTCCCATATTCTTTTAGTTTTCTGTAATTTTTCTAACTTGTGACCTACCCCTAGTAAACATCACTTCATTACTAGCATGTTTATGACTTTTATGCGCATGCAAGTCAAGTTCTTTGCTTTTTAATTCATTCATGACAGTTTCAAGATTTATACTATCTCTACCATATTTGATAGCAGACTTAACATCTGAATAAGAGTCAGGAATTGCATTCAAAAGAACAATAGGGGTATATTCATCAATATTCTTATCGCCTGTTTGTTTTATATCTTAAACTAACTTTGTAAAAACATCTAAATTTTCATCAATGTTTCGATTCAAATCAAGTTTAAAATGGAAAAACTTTTCAAGTAAAAACAGTTTGTTTGGCAAAGATTTTTCCATGTAAAGCTCTTCTAATCTTTCCCATAATTCTTTCGTAGAATCAAGTTTTCCTACCATCCTAATCACAGAATCAGACAAGTTCAAGATAATCAGAGAGCTTACATTCATCTATTTCAGCCTTTCTCTCTTCCGTCAATAACGCATTATAATCACCATCAATTGCTTTGGAAACTTTTTGAGTTACTAAAAGTCCTTTCATTTTTTGTTGCCAAATCGAAAAATCAATTTTTCCATCGAATGGTGCCATATTGAAAGATGACACAGACGACATATTAACGAATAATTCACACGGTCACACAAGGGGCTATTAGAGGTCAACTACCTACTCCTTTAGGAGCAGCTTGGTACGTAATAGCCAACACACACAATCAAGTATGTCAGACAATAATTCACTAACTATCAGTGGTCAGCTACTTACTCGCTCTTGGAGCAGCCAGTTACGTGATAGTTGTGTCACACAATTCATATATAAACAATCACGAATGCCCAAGTATTATCTAACACATAGAGGTTCAAGGGTTAGCCATCCATTACCGATTGGGGCAAAGTTTACCAATTTCTCTTTGCAACTAGGATAGCAAATTCAGTCCGCGTTCAGCTTTTAACCTCGCTCTGATACCAATGCTGGGATTCTTGATCTTTCTGAACGTTGGGTGATCTGCACAGATTCTCAACCAAATAATTAGTGCGGATAAAAACGATGATTAAGAATGTAAAACAGAAATATATGTTAAGAATTGAAAAGAGAGATAGATCAATCGGTAGTGTAGGCTCAGATCGCAGCCACTCCTTCGCCAACTCCAAGTCGTCCTACGAGGTAACCCACAAAGGTGTCGATTGCGGTGGTTCCTAACACGAAGTAACCTAAGAACTCTATAGTGTTCCTCGCACACGTAGTATCAGGATGAAAAATAACGAGAGAAGTCGATAGGCTAAGGCAATAGGTTCGTCGCTCACATAATAGAGAACTGAATAGCGAACTCGTGACTCTACTCTCCCAAAATCCCAAATCCATATATATACAGAGAAGGCGGATGGATAGAACCCAAAAGAGTAGGGAACAACCTTACCTTATCAACACCCATGGCGGACTCAATCAATCTCGAAGAAATAGGGATAGCACCGTGAATGACGGAACGGATGAGAGACCGATTCAAACGATCAAACAGAATGGGGAGAGATCAGTTTGATTTAAGGAGATAAAAAAAACAAACCGGGTCGGTTCTGGATCGGGTCGGACAGTGTCAGTTCTGGATCGGGTCGGACAGAGTCGGGTCGGATCTGGATTTGGGTGTGGGTTGACGCAGAAACACACCAACAAAAAATATGTATAAAATTCATTTAAACCCCTTAGTTATATTATAATAAATATACATTCAAATAAATTTAAATCATAAATAAAATAGGAAAAAAAATAATTAGGGGAATATATAAATTTTATTCATATCGTTAATATATTTAGATAAGTCAGTTGAATAATTAAATTTTATTTGATATATATAAGATTTGTGATATGTAAAAATAATGTTTGAATATGACTTTATTATAAACATTTATAGTATTGAGTTGTGTTAATTATGAACGTAATTATTATTAATTATATGTTTAAATAAGAATTTAAAATTATTAAATCAATTTTAAAAATGGTAAAGAATTTCAAAAAGTTAAAAAAATATTAATTACATATTTAAATTAGAAGTAATAAATATTAAATTAATATATAGATAATAACATTTATATTATTGTATTTAATTTTTGTAAATTTTCTTTACTAATTAAATTTCTATATATACTTTTTATTATTTTTTTTTCTCAATTATTAAATAGAATTCGTACTTTTAACAAAAAAATAAAAAAAAAATAAAATGAAAAAATAAAATATGTACATCTTATATAAAGTGGAATATTAA
This sequence comes from Andrographis paniculata, assembly GCF_009805555.1. Classification (NCBI taxonomy): domain Eukaryota; kingdom Viridiplantae; phylum Streptophyta; class Magnoliopsida; order Lamiales; family Acanthaceae; genus Andrographis; species Andrographis paniculata. The sequence continues at coordinate 2,482,862 of NW_026137605.1, forward strand.
AATATAAAATTATTAAGTAAATATTATAAAAGTAATACGAACAATCAAACATCAATAAATACATACAAACATAAGATACGAAATATATTATAAGTATTCAATTAATAAAGTATATTTTTCATACAATAGAAAAAAAAAAAATAATAATAATAACAACAACATCATTCAAAATCCATTTGTCTTTCTGATAAGCATATTATCCGAGGAAAATTCAATTTTTTATAAGATTTATATAAATTATATTTCAAAATAATCAAAAATAATTATCGAAATATTCGATAATTTACATTTAGTCGATAATAAAACTTCGACTTATAAAATGAATACATTCTAATAGTACCTATAGTTTATTACGTAACTATACTAAGAAGTTCATTCTTATATTAGATGACACTCTAATATTTCGGAACTCCGACAAACTAAATTGAGAAAAAAAAAAGTTGTGTCGAGAGGTTTAAACACGAAGGAGAGTCGTGTTATCGTCGAAAAATTCACCATCGAAAATATTAAAATCATTAAAAAATCAAAAAAATTAGAAAAAAAAACTTTGGAATTACAGGATCTACCGAGCTCAAATTATAATAAATAATAAATTACATAATGAATATATTAAATTATGTATATAATATATAGATAATAATAATAATAATTTTTTTTTTGAATTTTAATAAATATATTTATTAGCTATAATTTTAATCATACCAATAATAACTACATAATATTAATAGTAACATATTAATTAATATAATTATTTTTATTAAAAAATCAGAAAAATAATAAAAAAAAATTGGTCGAATGGTACCCACACCGACCTCAAATATATAATATATAGACTATTATATTTAAAATTCATATTAATAAATATATTATATTCGAATTTGGTTGATAAAAAGTAATAGCAAATTGGTTGTTATTTGTTAAAGTGAGGATAATAAAATTATGAGTGAATAAAGTCATCTATCATATATAAGTTTAACGAACAACGAAATAAAGAAATTTGATATAATTATACTGGATGAGGAACTAATATTTTAAAAAAGTTATGGAAGTTGACTTAATCCATAAATAAGATGATTTTTTAACTATTAATACAAAAAAATTTAAAATATAAATAATCACATTTATAAATGCTTATAACTGTAATTATTGTTTTTATTTTATTTTATTTACTTTAAAATACACAAACAAAAGTATTCATAAATAAACAGAGATATATCAGTAAAATAATTTAGAAGAGCAGAACATACCATATATAGAGTGGGATTTGGTATAAATATATAAAATAATGTTTGGAGCATTTGAATATAATTTAAGTGTACGTAATATTTATACCAAATATATTGTAAAAAAAATACAAAATAAGAGCTAATATTAAACCAAAATAAATAAAGCGGAAAGTACAAATTAATTTACTTATAATAGGAACTGAAATCAAACTTATTATGTCTGCCGTGGCAAAGAATAAAATCATAAATCAATGGGAGAAATTTGATTTTATATATATATATATATATAAAATTACTATAATGGAAGAAGATATGCATGCCCTAAGATAGATATAAGCTATTTCAACATCATTTTAGCCAATAATAATAATAATAATAATAATAATAATAATAATAAATACAACTATTTTAAAACTCAAGAAAACATAAAAACATATACACAATCAAATAAATAAATAATTGTCTACACGTAATGTACTATAAATAAATGATTATTGTGATGGATGGAATAACAATGATTGAGTAACATCAATAATAATATTAAGACAATTTTGCCACGCAATTCCATGATATTTTGCCAATTGTTGTCATATATATATATATATATATATATGGAAGAAATTATTTTGATATTAATTTTACATTATTTGAACCAAATGATTATTGTTTCTTTATTTTTGTATTGATTAATTTTTTGGAGGGATTATTTTTATATCAATCCAACCCGCTCTATTATGCCGTTGGCTGTGAAAAAAATGAAGTGTAATTTATAAATATGAAAAGTTATGTAAAATAATATAAAAGAAAAAATATATATGAAATAAAGTAAAAAATTAAAGTGTCTGATTTTTATTTTTTTAAGAGAACTGTATTTATACGATAACAACTGCAAAAGTGGAGTGAAGGATGTGAGATGACCTTAGTAGCAGTATTATGATTATTTTTGAGAGAAAACAAATGATGTATATTTACTTGTGTTTTGTTTTATTTTAGTATTTATTTAAATTAAAAATTAATATTGGATATAGTATATTAAATAAAAATACTGAGTATTAAATTTGATAATTATATTAAAAATACTAGTATATTAAGTGATACTCCCCCCGTCCCAAACACCATGAAACATTTGTGTTTGAACGGTAATTTGAGATAATTTGGATATTAAGTGATGTATTTGAGAGAGAAATAATTATTTACTTTTTTTTATTTGAGTGATGTGATTAGATAAAGTTAAATATATATTAATATATATATATATAAATATTATTTATTATTTTTAAATTTAAAAATATTGCAGTTAATTTGGGACAAATAAAAAAAGAAATATTCCAAACTGTTTGAGATGAAGGAAGTACCAAATTAGTCTTAAAACAGGAGTATTAAACAAACCATCAAATGTTGCTCATATTCCAAGTTACATATTTTTTTTAAAAGCAATTATTAGGTTGAAGATGATCGTGACATGTGACAAGTGTACAAACTTACAAAAATGATTTTATGTCACCAATATTGAAATAGATTTTAAAAACAAATATCAATTATTGTAAAAATTGACATATATTATTGACGAATATATAATACATATATTTTTTAATATTTACACACGTATACGTCATACTAGACTAAATGCTGTATGATACGTAATTAATATATCCACTCGTGGGTATATTTTCTTTGTCAATTAATACTCTTCTGTCCCATGTAATATGGATATATTACCGTAGACACGGGAATTTAGGTAAAATATAATTAATAAGCAATTAAGAAATGTAGTAGTAAAAATAATTATAAATTAAGATTATAAGTAAATAGTTTAATTAAAATTAAAAAAAAAAATAAATTTTAAATTGTAAAATATTATTAAAGTGTATAATTAAGACAAATTATGTGGGACGGACGAAAATAGAAAATATGGACAAATTATGTGGAACGGATGGAGTAATTTAATTTTCTTTATCTATAATTAATTATTTAATTTTTGAATGATTAGGGTTGCGTTGGTTTTGCGTGAATGTTAAAAAAGAAAATTTTATAATGTGAAATACAAGAGAATCATGGGCGGATCTAAGTAGGGGCCAGGGGAGGTTGAACTTCAGTAGTAAAAATATATGTACTTTTTAGTATTAAAAATAATAAAATTATATATTTTTTTATTAATTTATCTCTTTAATTTTTTTATTTTATAGTGTAAAAAATAATATATTTTTTTTTGTTGATTTACACTTTTAACTTTTACTTTTTTTTAGTAAAAATATATTAAATTTTATGTAATTTTGTTAATTATTTAAATGGTATATTTGCTTATTTATTTTATTTTTATGATTTTTATTTTTTTATTATTTATAAAAATAAATCTCTTTTTATATTTATATTTTAATTTTATAATTATAGTATTAATTTTTATATTATATTTATTATAATTAATCAAATGATATTATATATTTTTATTTATATTTTGAATAAATATTATTTAATAATTTTCAAATTTTAATTAATTTAATTGTAAAAAAATCTTTATAACTTTTTATGGTCAAACTATAAATTTAATTTATCAATATAATATTTAAAATATTTTTAGAAATTGAATATATATATATAATAAAATATATGATATTATTTATAAATTTTAAAAAATATATATAAAAATTAATAAATAAAATAGAATATAGAGACAATATTCTTTTACTCTTAAAAAACATAAAATATGATTAAAGATGAATTATTGGTCATTGACATTTTGAATCAATCAATACTCTTAATCATTAAATTATTTATTTAATTAAAATAATTAAATTTAAAATTAATGATTAAGATTAAATTATATGTTGAATTCGTATGTATATCAGCATATGGTCCAATCCTGTTTAAGAATAATCAGGGTGTGTTTGTTTAATATGATAATTTGAATTAAAAAAATTTAATGTGAAGTAATAGTAACTGTGTAAAAAATATAAAATAATAAATGTATGTAATATATTAATATTTTTTGAAAAATATATGTGTTTGGTTGATGGTTATTTTTAAATCTTGATTTTTATTTTATATTTAAATAATAAATTGATATGATATTTTATAATTAAAATAATATATTATTATATAAAATATTAAACATTGAATAGTTAAAATTAAATAATAATAAGAATTTTGAATTTTCATGGGCACACATATAGAGTACATTTTGGATAATATTGATTTTTTAAAAAAAATACTCATACTCTTTGTTTCGGTTATCATATCTGAATTATTATAGACAAAGGTTTTTTTTTTTTAAATATATATAATATATAAATTATAAAAAATATTAGTAAAAATATTATATATTAAAATTAAAATAATTAATTAATTTAATTTAAATAAAATAAAAAATAATATAAATTATAAAATTTAAAATAATATTAAGATGTATAACTTTTAAAAAAAAAAAATAATATGAAACGTGAAACAAATATAAATAACAAGGTTGACATAATAAATGGAACATTTAGAGTATTAAATAATTAATTTAAAATCTTTATTAATTAAAAATATATTAATAAAAATAATTATAAATTAAAATTAAAATAAATAAATAATTTAATTAATATTAATAAAATTATAAGTTATGATTAAAATTTATAATAATAATAATAAATAAAAAAGACAAATGATATGAAATTAAATGGTTCAAAAATTGTATTGAAAGCATCATTTAGTCATAAGAAAATTATAAAATACAATGCATGTAAATTAGAATTTATTTAGTTGTGATTTAAAATTAATTTAAAATTAAATATTAATTTAAATTTTTATTTAAATAATGTTTATTTCATTTTGAATGAATAACTTCAAATATGTTAATAATTGTGAGTATAGATACAACTATTCTGATTCTTCTTTCTTAAATGCATGGAAAATAATGAAAAAAATTGATTTGTGAGGTAATAAAATTTAATTAGTTAATAATAGTGAATTATGATATTATTTTATTATATTTTTATACAAGTAGTATTATTGATAGTTTTAAAATAAAATTAGTATATATGATTATAATAAATTTTAAATCTTTATTTAAATATTCTTAATATGATATATTAATAAAATATATGTAATATGAATATCATGTTGTACACAATAAAATTTTAAACAATACAAATAAATAAATAAATAATATTTATTTATAATTAAGATAAACTCATTATAAAAGATAAAAATTTTTAAATATAGATAAAAATATTTGCTTATTGAGATAAAATATAAAAATAAAAATAAAAATAAAAAAGTTTGGGTTCTACATAATTGATATTTTATATTACGAAGTTAATTAAATTGATTTATATCTATTAAATATATTTTAATTTAATAAATTTTACAGAAAAAATGTAAATATATCAATTGAAATAAAATGAGTCTAACATTAATAATAATAATAATAATAATAATAATAATAAAACAGTCAATTGAAATGGAATAGGGAAAGTACAATAATAAATCATAAACAATAAAAATTAAAAGAATGCTTTGATGATAAACCTTATTTCACTCTTCTAAATGTTTTTATTAGATGTATGTAAAAAATACTCCCCATTCGTCCCATAATTATAGTCTGAGTTCTGTTTATACGAAATTTGGATAAAAAGTAAAGGTAAAAGATTTTTTTGCCCTTGTGAATGTATTAGTGTAAAAAATAGTGATAATTGTGTAATAATAATAAAAAATAAAAATAATTTTATAATGATATGATTATTTATGAAAATGAAACTATTATTTTTGAGACGGGATGGAGGGAGTAAACCAAAACAAAACCTCAAATTGGTCAGTGTTATCTCACCTTGAGTTTTCCAAGAGTGTTAGCTATATTTATATTATTAGTAGTAGTATTGTTTTTTGTATTATTTATTTTATATTTTAATTTTGTTTGAAGTCAACTTTGTATATATATTCATATACATACTTATTTTATTTTGTTAATATAATCTATAATTTTCTCCAAAAAAAACTGACAAAGTGAATCATGTGGTAATGTTGAACCATTGCTACATTTAAATGTAATTTAATTTTAAATTTAAGAGTGTTTTTGTACAGAAAAATAGAGATATAAAATATACGTTGGATGTCTGGGTCACTACAGACACGAAAATTTAGGATAAATATAATTAGTAAATAATTAAAAATATATTAGTGAAAATAATTATTCTATAATATAAATAATTATATATTAAGATTAAGATTAAAATTAAAAAAATTAAATTAAAAAATTAAAAATGTATAATTATTTTTTAAAAAAAGAAAGTGACGTGGGAATGTGGAATGGACATAATGGTAAATGAGATGGAGGAAGGGAGTAGTATATATTTTGCTTGTTTGGGCCAAGAATTCAAATATAAAAAATCAACCATTTATTGAATTATATTTTCAATTTTGATTTAAAGGCAAAGAAATAGAAATAAATAAAAATTTAAAAACCCAGTGTGTTTATTCATTATTTATTTTACTATTATATTTAATAATTTTTTTTTATATATATTATATACTATTTAAAATTTGCAAAATATCATCTTCAAATTATTATTCAATAATAATAATAATAATAATAATAATAATAAAACAAAAATCACCAACCAACTAAATACACTAGTAATATTTTCTTACCCTGTATTTAACGTTAAAAATATTCTTATATTTGTATAATTTTTTATACAAATATTATTATATTAGTATTATAAGACACTAATAGAAATATTTTTGCAATTTTTCCTTAATTTGTAATACATTTTGATATAATAATTAATATCCAAAGATCAACATGCAAAAAGTAAATTGATATTTAGTTATGGGACGGAGGGAGTATATTTTTTCATTTGTAATACATTGTCTTTTTTTCCAAACTTTTAATTTTTTTTATATATTTTTTAATTGAATTATACTCATTTTGTTTGCCGATTTTATACTTATTTTATTTGTAAATTACAAACAAAATAAGTATACAACTGATAGAAAGAGAACACATATTTTACTAAGTAGAAAAATTAATTATAATTCTTTGTTAATTTTTTTTTTTGATTTTATTTTTTACTACTTCATCTGTCCCACATATCACTGTATACACGGTATTTTATAAAAGATATAGTTAGTAGATAATTAAGATTGTATTAGTGAAAATAATTATCGTATAATATAAATAATTATAAATTAAGATTAAGATAATGTTTAATTAAAATTAAAAAAAATAAATTAAAAAGTTTAAAATGAGATTAAAGTGTATAATTATTTTTCAAAAAAAGAAAGTGACATGGTACGTGGGACGGACATAAACGACAACGTAGACATGATACGTGGGACGAAGGGAGTATTATTTATCTGTATCAAATGAATCTTAATTAGCTAATTTTTTTTTATTTAATGATAATTATTTAATTAAATGTTAAGAATTAAGATATATATAATTTGAACAATATACAAGTTTATTAAATCAAAATGTAATTTAAGTAAGCAAATGATAAAAATCAAAATTAAAAAAAAAAAAAAAATGTAAAGTAGCAGCCAAAGACAGCAGTAGGGTTTGTCGGTCTACGTGGTCGAAATGGGAGCTAAGTTGGACCACATGTTTTAACTGTGGCCGGTGATCACTGTGCACGTGTCACCTCCACCCATCTATATTAATTTTATAATTTATTTTTTACTTATTTTTATAAAAAAAAAACTAATAATTGATTTAAATTAATTAATTATTTAAAAGATTGAAGTGCAGTGAGTTGGCGCTCTCTGAGACGACCAGCCGACGTGGCCAATTCCTCCACGGAAACGATTTTGACGTGCTTACGTGGAAATTTGCACACGTTGACCTAATTAACGCCACGTTATGCGGGTTCTCTTTTTATAAACAATTTTTTAATCTTTTTACCTTTTGCGGTGGTTAAATCAAATTGCTCATCCTACGTTTAACTCTTTATGGTGTTTAGTTCTTCTTCCGTTCCGTAATATGGGTGTATTACGGTTGACACGAGAATTTAGGTAAAGTATAATTAATAAGTAATTAAGAAGCATATTCAAGAAAATTATAAAATTTAAAATTTAAAATACGATTAAAATACATAATTATATTTCCAAAAATAAAAAGAACAAATTATGTGGAACAGACGAAAATAGAAAATAAAAATAAATTATATGGGACGGACCGAGTAATTAGTATCTGTCAGTGGTTAGTGGTTTGATAACTCACAAAGTTAATTATAATATTTAATAAATAAACTTTTTAAAATAGTTTGTTGCATTCTAGAAATTATTTTTCTGCATTTTATTTACTTACTATTTTTATATTACTCTCTCGTTTCCATAAATATAGTTTTAATTGAGCTAATATATTAGTATTTGGTAAAAGTTATGAATAAAAGATTTTTTTTTGTCTTTGTAAGTGTATTAGTGTAAAAAATAGTGATAATAATAAAAATGAAAAAACATGGTAGTTTTACTGTGATATATTTATTTATGAAAATAAGACTATTGTTTTAGGACGGACAAAAATGATATACAAAACTATTGTATTTGAACGGAGGGAGTATTTGTTTTCTTAAGAAAAATTAATTATATATTTCAGTTACATTTTAAAATTTATTAAAATGTTTTTTTAATATAATGAAATTAATTAACTATTTTAATTTTAATATATAATTATTTTTATTGATACTTTTTAATTATTTATTATTTGTACTTTATATAAATTCTCGTATATACCATAGACAATACATAAATGTGAGACGGATGGAACAATTTTAAAAAATTATTATACTCATCATGTCATAGGAGCATTTTCACTCTAATTATTTTTATTTCATATTTATTTTTAAATATTATTATCTTTTTTACATATATATAAATATAGTTTTATTTATTATTTTAATATATTTATATTTTCATAAATTATAATTTATTTTTTAAATTTCAAATAATTGAAATTATTAATTATTTTTTAATTTATTTGTCAAACATATTAATTTATTAGATTAAAAATTTAAAATTATTTTTATATATTTATTGTATAAATTTTAAGTTAAAAATTAAAATAAATTAAATTTATTGAAAATGGTAATGAAATATTAATTAATAATTCATATAATTAAAATATATATTAGAAATATGTTCTTTTATAGTATTTGATATTATTTTTTTTACAAAAATATCTAAAATAGCAAAATAAATATATTAATAATATTTTTATAATTAATAACAAAAATTATTCAAAATCCTTTAAACTGAAAAAAATACAATTAAAATTTTTAAATTAAAATATAAATATCTTTAATTATAAACAACTAATTAGTTAATTGTCAACCACACGCTCTAGGTATGCTCTTTTTGTAAAAAAATTTATAATCTCTCCGTCTCCTATCTATTTTTTTATTTTGGTTTGTCTCGTAACAAAGTATCTATTTTTTTTATAACTGTATTGTCTACCTAACATTACAAATACGATTATAACTTACAATGTATTACTTTTATATCACATAATACTAATAAAATTATTTTAGTCATTTATACTTTATTTATACTAAGTATAAATATATATAATACTCCCTCCGTCCCATAACAAAATATCAATTTTTCCATTTTAGTCCGTCTCATAACAAAGTATTCATTTCCTTTTTAGTAACTCTACTGTCTACCTAACATTATAAATACCTTTACAACTTACAATATATTACACAAATATCATTAACTTTATATCACACATATTAATAAGGTTATTTTAGTCATTTCTATTTTATTCCTATTATATCTAAATATAATACTAATATTTCTAAAACTACGTGAACAAAAAATGAATATTTAGTTATGGAACAGAAGGAGTATTAATATACCTTAAACTCCTTGCAAAAATAAACGAATAGATAGAAATGAGACGGAGGAATTATTTTTTCAAAAGATATATTACATAAATTTATTACTACTATTATCTATAGAATTCTTTAAGGGTGTGTTTATTTTGATTTGCTTTTAGAAAAAAATTTGATTTATATTTATATTAAAATAATGTATAATAAAATATCTGTGAATGAAAAAAAAAAATACATAATTTTTTTAAAAACTTATAAGTCGAAACAATAGAAATGTTGCACTGGCTAAAGAAAACAGCCATATCCCATGTCAAAAAATATCCATACAAACTATCGTGTACATTTCATTTTTCGCCCCCGCCCAATTTTGGAGAGCAATTAGTCATACTACGTGTCATCTTATTATTGGAGATTGTTTGAGAAACCGTTCGATGTTTAATGATCGGTCGAGTATTTAAAGGAGCGGATTGTTCAATCTGCAAACTCGCGCTCTTATTATCGAGCACTTGCTGGAACATTCTAGCTAGCTCAATCTCCATATCCATTGGCTTGAATTTTGTTGTTAATTTATTGCGCATGCTTTACTTACGGAGTTCTGCATTCTAGATTGCAAAGGTAATGATAGTGGTGCTCTTCAAGGCTTGTTTGTCTGTTATAGTAGTCGCAGAGTTGTCTGTTGATTGTGAACGTTTTGTTGGAGTGGAAGCCTTAAGTATGCGAACGAGTACTTCGTTTTTCCTGCTTGGACGAACAGTGCAATTTTTAGTTGATTTTGGATTTTTTGGTGCCGTGTTTACAGGTGTTATATTTGCAGAAGACGTTTCTCGAGACATTTTTGAACTTGGTGATTATTGTTAATTTTCTAGACAATTTTCCTCGGAAATTTGGTGGAATTATTAGAATGATTTTACGTCAAGCATTTGTTTTGCCAGTCTATCGATCGTTGGTTCCGTGTTTGTATTATCGAAAGAGCGTGGTAGCACGTAAAGCTTGTGCTTTGTCTTCGAGTTCATTGGAGAAGTCGGAGAACTCTGGAGGTGATTCGGGTTTTGCATTAGTGAAACAACTGAATTCCTGCGGAGATTTTCATTTCTTGTGTCTATTCTTAGTATTATTAGTTTCATTGGAAACTGAAGATTACAGTGGCTAGTCTTCTGAACGTTGCTTCTTTTTTCAGCTTCTACTTTGATACATTCAAATCACCTGCCCCTGCCAGAACTCCAGAAGACAAAATTGAAGCCTTTGAGAGGTCCTTGACGTTGAATTCGTTAGTAGTTTAACGTATATGCCATGGGTGGATTTTACTCCAAAACCTTTTGAAATTACAATTAATTTTCTCGTCGAACCTATGGTCTTTCATTTCGATCCTTCTTATCTAACCTTTGGGATAGACTTTGAGAGATTTTTGGAAATTTCCCTCTAGCTCTCCCGTAGAGTTTTGTTTTTCTATGGGTTAAATGCGTTTGTGTCATTCTCTTAGCCACTTTCTGAATATTCTGTTTTTTTGCAGCCCTTGTTTTAGATACTATTTTCGTACTGTTCTCATCCCTTAGATTGTTATCCCTTCTTGAAACAGGATTCTTATATGAAACTGCCTACGGTGTTAGCTTCTTTTGATTATTTCGATTCAAAGTTTAATATTGGCCTCATGTAAATTATTTACATTTGTATTTCTATTTGTTGCTGAGGAAAATGTTTATTTATTTATTTTTTAATGCCTGTTAAACAGAAGCAAAACGATTTAACTAGAATTCGATTGCTGTGATCTTACCTTAGAGCTGTGCATACTTGTTTCTCTGTTATGCAGTAAATTCTCAAACCTTAATTTATCAGGAGCGAGCAAAGATGACGGTGACACCGAATATCTCTCTCAACGACGGGAACCTTACTGTTCATGGGAAAACTCTACTGAAAGGAGTACCAGAGAATATTGTGCTGACCCCAGGATCGGGTGTGGGGCTTGTTGCAGGTTCCTTCATTGGTGCTACCGCTTCACATAGCAAAAGCTTGCATGTCTTCCCTGTTGGTGTCTTAGAGTAAGCACACTTACGGTTATATTTTTGCATTGGTTGTAGAGTTTTGTATATATTCATTTACCCGTTAATTGTTGCTAATCAAATATGGAATTGATTTGGACATGCTTCAATTCATGCTGAAGTTAAATTTCCATAACATGTGAAACAACATTAACGATATCGAAGACTATAGGATGGAACTGGTCAGATCGTAAGTGGAAGAGAAATTTTCTTAGAGCTTTCTTATGATGGCATTTATATTATTTCCATGTCAACAGGGACATTCGCTTCATGTGCTTATTCCGTTTCAAGCTCTGGTGGATGACTCAAAGAATGGGAACTTGTGGGAAGGACGTTCCGTTGGAGACTCAGTTTATGCTTGTGGAGAGTAAAGGCGCAAGTGAAGGCCAGCATGAAGATAGCCCAACTATTTATACCGTTTTCCTGCCTCTTCTTGAGGGGCAGTTCCGAGCAGTTCTTCAAGGCAACGAGAGAAATGAACTCGAGATATGCCTTGAAAGTGGTGAGTAGTTTGCTGTATTACAAAGCAATTGATGTGGGCAGAATGAGGCCTGTGACAATTAAAATCATCAGTTGTGTCATCAATTGCATCCATTGATGAAGTTGTTTGGGCTGCAGAGTAATATGGTGTGTTTATTTATTCATTTGGTGTATAATTCCGGACTTTGGGTTGCAGGGGATAATGCAGTAGAAACTAATCAGGGGCTCTACCTGGTTTATGTGCATGCTGGGACAAATCCCTTTGAAGTTATCAACCAGGCAGTGAAGTAAGCATAAACTTTTTCATTTTTGGTGTTTCGTGTCAATAGTTCTTACTAGGATACCAGCGATTTTCTTATTTTGCTGATATCCAATAAATATTTCGGTGAAACAGAGCCGTTGAAAAACATTTACAAACATTTCAGCACCGTGAGAAAAAGAAGGTGAGAACTAAAAAATATGTGATTATATTTCGAATTGAAGTAAAAAAACTCTAAAATATTTGTATTTATGCTCACATGTACCTTCCACCTTCAACTGTGTAGATTCCTGATTTTCTGGATTGGTTTGGTTGGTGCACATGGGATGCTTTCTACACTGATGTCACAGCTGAAGGTGTAGAAGATGGAATCCGAAGGTACTGTTTTGATTACTATTTTTGATTACTATTTTTAATTACAACCTCTGTATTGTAAATAAAAAGAAATTAATGCAAATAATCCGTTGAACCACTTATTCATATGCATGCAGCTTAACCGAGGGAGGTACACCACCACGCTTTTTAATTATAGACGATGGATGGCAACAAATTGGTAGTGAAGTGAAGGAAAGTTCAGATTGTGTAGTTCAAGAAGGAGCTCAGTAAGTAAACAGTTAAGTTTGCAATATAGTAAATTAATCAAAAAGATCATCATCCAGCTGACCTTATCTTCACGGTTATTGCAGATTTGCAAACAGGCTAACTGGAATCAAAGAGAATGAAAAATTCCAAAAGAGCAATAAACCCAACGAACAAGAAACAGGACTAAAATCTGTTGTGAAAAAGGCAAAAGAGCAGCAAAATGTCAAGTAAGATTCAGCTGTGGGTCTTTCGACTAATTTTATCTAAAAACATGAAATGTAATTACATGTTTTTTCTTGCGGACGCTTCAGGTATGTATACGTATGGCACGCGCTAGCAGGCTACTGGGGTGGAGTCCATCCTGCAGGTCCTGGCATGGAACATTACGAAACTTCTTTGGCATACCCTGTACAGTCTCCCGGCATTCTGGGGAACCAGCCAGATATTGTTATGGACAGTCTTGCTGTCCACGGCCTCGGTTTGGTACACCCAAGGAAGGTTTTCAACTTCTACAATGAGCTTCACGCCTATTTGGCTTCCTGTGGAGTAGACGGGGTCAAAGTCGATGTGCAGAACATTATCGAGACTCTTGGTGCTGGCCATGGCGGCCGAGTTTCTCTAACCCGCAGTTATCACCAAGCTCTCGAAGCTTCCGTCTCCAGAAATTTCCCCGACAATGGATGCATTGCTTGCATGTGTCATAATACCGATGGGATTTATAGCGCCAAGCAGACCGCTGTTGTTAGAGCTTCCGATGACTTCTACCCTCGGGATCCTGCTTCGCACACCATCCACATTTCCTCCGTAGCTTACAACACAGTGTTCTTGGGGGAATTTATGCAGCCAGATTGGGACATGTTTCATGTTTGTGCTTCTTCAAATTTATTACCATCTTAAACTCTCAGATTTAATGAACATCCCTGACTTCCTTCTGCATCTTTTTTTACAGAGCTTGCATCCAGCTGCAGACTATCATGCCGCGGCTCGTGCTGTTGGAGGCTGTGCTATTTATGTTAGGTAATCTCATTCAGAACTCTCCCATATCACAAGTAAATGCAAATTTAATCACTTATGGTAGTTTACCGATTACCATCTCCTCCTCAGCGACAAGCCCGGGAACCACAACTTCGAGCTTCTGAAAAAGTTGGTTCTTCCCGATGGATCGATTCTCAGAGCACAATTGCCCGGACGACCAACGCTAGACTGTCTCTTCGTCGATCCAGCAAGAGATGGAACAAGGTTTGTGTTTTCCATCATATGATCAATCTTGAGATATATCTGTCGAGGAACTAAAACATACCTACTGCCTTTCAGCTTGCTTAAAGTCTGGAATGCAAACAAATGTTCTGGAGTGGTGGGCGTCTTCAATTGCCAAGGCGCCGGATGGTGTCGGGTAACTAAAAGAACCCGCATTCACGATGCATCCCCAGGGACACTCACCGGCTCAGTCCAAGCCACTGATGTTGATGCGCTGCCTCAAATTGCTGGATCGGACTGGACTGGAGACACGGTAGTATACGCTTATAGAACAAAGGATGTTGTTCGGTTGCCAGAAGGAGCTTCTTTGCCCGTCACACTCAATGTTCTTGAATACGAGCTCTTCCATTTTTGCCCTGTGAAGGTGAGTTTCACACTCTTATCCCTTTCGATTCAGTTGTCATTGCTTCACTCGTCGACTAACATAACAGGCCATCTTTCAACACAGCACGTCACAGACGGCATTTCCTTTGCGCCTATTGGCTTGCTGGACATGTTCAACACCACTGGCGCAGTCGACTACTATGAAATCAAGACAACGAAAAAAGATTCTTCTGACAACAGCAATGGCATCGAGCCTGTAAAAGAAAGCAGACAGCCAGTAGCAACGATCACGATTAAAGTTAGGGGATGCGGCCGGTTTGGAGCCTACTGTTCTAAAAAGCCACGGAAATGCAGTGTGGACTGTATCAAAACAGCATTCGACCATGACTCTGCATCTGGACTTGTAACTCTCACTCTCCCGACTCCAGGAGAGGAAATGTACAGATGGAGCGTCGACCTCGTTGTTTAAGTAAGATCAAGATCAAGAAATCCGAACCCCTCTGTAAGAGGTTTTTGTATCAGAATAAGTCTATATATGTAGCCGTTCTATTTGAAAGAGAAGAAGAGCACACCAAAACATTCACCAAATATCTCGGCAAGAACAGGCGCCATCGACGAACTTATGGAAGCGAATCCGATCCCTAACAACGATCTCCCTCCCGTACAACTTGCTGATAGTTTTTGTCACTTCGTGACAGTCGATGCAGACTCTAAGATTCTTCACCACTCGGATTACAACAGGCGCCTTCGTTTTCAACAATCCATATGCGATAGCTAATCGTTCGCTGTGCTCCCAAAGTGCATCCTGCTTTTCTGCGTCGCTCATATTCTGCAAGACGGATGCAATCCAAGGCTCGTGCCCAGCTCCTCGAACTCTCTCCGCAACCTCCCGTAAAACCTCTCTAATGTCCGTTGCATCAGGGTGCGACCAGTCGCCCATGGAAAACTCGTGCACGTACCCATCGATTTCAATGGAGCTACACCCGGGCACGGCTTTGACGCCCCTTTCCTTCATCTGCATCCTCACCCGACTCATTTTCACCCAGTCTGACACGGAAGCGTACATGCTCGAAATCAGGATATAGTTCTCGGCATTGAGTGGCTCTAGTTGAAGAAGATACTCGGCGATGAGCTTGCCTTTTTCTAACATCTTGTTCCTTTTGCAACTAACCAGCAAGGTACGCCATATCGCGGGATTCGGAGCAACCGGCATTTGGTTAACGAACTCATAAGCCTCCTCGACTTGGTCGGCGCGGCATAACAAATCCACCATACAACCATAATGCTCCATGGATGGTTTGATCCCGGCTTCCACCATGCTCGACCAGTACTTCCTCCCTTCTTCGACCAAGCCGCCGTGCGCGCATGCAGACAACACCCCGATAAGCGTCACATGGTCCGGCTCGACCTGAACACATTCCAAAAACCATGTAAGAGCAATTAAACAAGCGCAAATGCTTTAAAATCGACAACTTTGTAACCTTGGCTGCTTCCATTTTTGCAAAAGTCGTCAACGCCTCATGTCCAAGGCCGTGAATCGCAAATCCGACGATCATGGAGCTCCAAGCCTTGACATCTTTTTCCGGAAGGGCCTCGAAAATGTGGCTGGCCTTTTCGATGCAGCCGCACTTGGCGTACATATTAACCAGAGCTGTGCTCACCTCCAAGTCATTCTTGATCCCTTTCTTGTCGACGTAGGTATGCAGCCATTTCCCCAAATCCAATGCTCCGATCACGGCGCAGGCCGATATCACGCTCGCCATTGTCATCTCATCAGGCTCGACGCCCCTCCTCTGCATCTCTCTAAACATCCCCAAAGCTTCGTTCGCCATTCCTACTCTGGCATATCCCCCAATCATGGCGCTCCAAGCCACCACATTCCTCTCGGGCATTTCGTCGAACACCTTCCGGCCCATGTCAACCGCCTCGCATTTGGCGTAGAAGTTGAGCAGCGAAGTCCCGACGAACAGATTCCCGGCCAATCCAGATGCGACGGCGTGTTTATGCACCTGCCGGCCTTCCTGAAACGCCGCCAGATTGGAGCAGCACTTGAGCACGGAGGCGAGCGTGAAGGTGTTGGCCGGCGGGAGCTTGTTGCGCACCAAAATTCTGAATAAGAGGATGGGGTGGGGCAGAGATGGGGCTTGAGAGAGGAAGCCTCGCATGACGGTGTTGTAGGCGAATACAGTCGGGGAGGGGATGTGGGAAAGGAGGGTTGCGGCGTAGCGGATGTCGCGGTAGGCGGCGAAGCAGAGGACTTTGGAGAGGGAGAAGGAGAGAGGGAGGAGGGGTGAGCGAGTGAGAATGTGGGCGTGGATTTGGGTGAGGAGTCTCATGTTGGGACATCTTTTGATAAGCGAAGCTAACCTTTCTTCTTCGTCTTCCCCAGCCAGCTCTATGATCTTCTTTCGTCTTGCTCTCTGCAACTGTTCCTTCTTCTTTAATTAATTGCTAATGTATCATATTAAATCCTATGTCAATTTGGCTATTGTTACAGACGGGATCAAAGCATCCAAAATTTTCTATTTCTTCCTCCATTCTTTCCAATAAATACTGGATGTATTATAGAGATGAAAGAAAGAGAAATATAAATTACTATAATTTAAATATTCTATTTTTAAATATACGTTTAAATAAAATTATATATATACATACTATTCAATTAGATTTACGTATTTTTAACAATGATTATTTAGTCATTTTTTTTTTAAAAAATAATTATACAACTAATGTTATTTTATTGAGTTTTTTGTTGTTTTACCGTTTATTTATTTTAATTGTGATTTAAATTGATTTTTAAATGTTGGTGTTAATTTGAATTTTTTTAATTAATATTTTATAAAAAATAATAAGGTAAACTATATAATACTCCTCCTATGTGTTTTAATAAAAACATACAAAACATCGTGTGTTTTATTTATTGCTTGAAACCTCTATTTTAATGTAAAATTTGCACAAAATACTATTTTTCTTTAAAACTGATATAGAACCAGATTATGCAAGTTTTATAAAATAAAAAAAATATAAAATATTTTAAATAATTTATTTTGAATAAAATAAATAATTGATCAATCATATATTTTTATAGTTTTAATAAAAAATCAGTTAATAATTTGTTTCAACGAAGGATTAATCAATTATTTATTTATTTATTTAATTCAAAAAATTATTTAAGATATTTTACGTTTTTTATTTATATTAAATTTGTATAGTTTAGGTATTTATTTAGAATTAAATATCAGTTTTTGGACATAGAAGGTACTTCGTGTAAATTTTACATTAATACAAGAGGGATTTCACGCAATAAATAAAATATAGGATGTTTTGTACAGTTTTTACTAAAAGACATGATGAACATTATATAATTTACCCAAAATAATAAATTATTATTGAAAATTGTACCAAATAAATAATAGTAATTTTAAATTCAAATTAAGATGAATAAACTCATAAAAAAAATTATTTTTCTAATATTTTACTTGCATTTAGTTTTTTGTAATACTAGTTTATAAATATTAATCCCTCCGTCGTCCCAGATACCATGTCCACGTTGCCATTTCTGTCCGTTCCACATACCATGTCACTTTCTTTTTTTTAAAAATGATTACACACTTTAATCTCATTTTAAACTTTTTAATTTTATTTTTTTAAAACTTTAATTAAACTAATTAATTATCTTAATCTTAATTTATAATTATCTTATAATACTAATATATTCTTAATTATCTACTAATTACACTCCTCCTAAAATACCGTGTCTACAGTGTAGCAGACAGGACGAAGGAAGTATAAAAATATATTACTATTTCATAAATATCACATTCAATTATTAATTATTAGTTTTAAACAGAAAATAAATATAAATATGGAGTATAACATTTTTAAATATTATAGTAGTATAATTTTAAATATTATATAAAAAGTTACTTTTAAATATTATATAATTTATTATGATTTTAAATATTCTTTGTGAGTTTCTATTATATAATTTTTTGAACTCATAATAAATAATATAATAAGTATATAATTGAGTATATATACTTGTCAGTTTCAAATTATATAATTTATTATGATTTTAAATTATACTATATAATATTTAAAAATTTTATAATACTCATATTTATTTTCTGTTTAACCAATAATTAATAATTGAATGTGATGAAATAGTAATATATTTTTATAATATTTATAAACTAACAGAAAATAAACTAAATATATCCGAATAAAATTTTTAAAAATTAATTCTTTTATGAGTTTATTCGTCTCAATTTGAATACAAAATTACTATTATTTATTTCGTACCGCTCTCAATAATAATTTATTAATTTTTTATAAAATATTAATTAAAAAAATTTATAAAAATATTCAAACTAACACCAATGTTTAAAAATTAATTTAAAATCACAATAAAAAAAAACCAAACCGTAAGATAACAAAAAACTCAATAAAAATAACATTACTTGTAAAATTATTTTTAAAGAAAAAAATTGACTAAATAATCATTTTTAAAAATACTTAAAATCTAATTAAATACTATGTATATTTTTTATTTTCATCCATATAATTATTTTATTTGTGAATATATATATATATGCATACTATTTAAATAGATTTATGTATATTTAAAAATTATAAAATAATATAATGAAATTTTAAATAAAAATTCACATTAGATATATTTATAAATATTATTTTACTTCTTATAAATTAAAATTTTCTAAAAATAGAATATTTGAATTATAATTAATAAATTATATTTCTCTTTCTTCCACATCTACAAATATATGTCCATTATTTATTGAAAGTAACAAAGGAAACAGTGGATTTTGACACAAATGATTTGATCCCCTTGTCGATACGTACACACTCCTTTATTATTTGATGAATTTTTTGTTATTTCTCAATCTAATATTAAAGGGTTATAAGCTCCGTATGAATACTAAATATATTGTATTTGTTTTGACACAGATTGAAAGCAATCAAATTCACTTCAACATTCTATTGTTTATCTTTCCCCCTTTAATAGATATGCTTATATATATACTAGTGTGCCGACCCGCAAAATTTGAAATCCGGATTATGTAATCGCGACCCGTTCCCCGGTTCTCTGTGAGATCGCCAGTTTTGCTGGATCGTCCGCTTAAACCGATTTTTTAATCCGAGTCTTATATATATATACATGCTGTGACCGGTTCATCCACAGACAACACTCTCATTCTCACATCGCGAATCAACTCTCTAAAAACCCTAGCATCCCGACGGCGGTACCAATCAATCTTTTTTGGATTTTCTCCGGTGATCTGTCCGGCGAATTTGAAGTTTCGATTGCTGGGTTCAGCCTGTACTGAAGTTGTTCTTCGATTTGGTTTCTCGACCTTTGTCTTCCTTACTATTCTTGGTGTATTTTGTCTATCTGCGATGAAAATAGGCTTAGATCGTTGATGTTTCCTTAGATCAGAGTCTGTTTCGCATGTTTATTACGTTTATGTGGATGTTGGTTGTGTTTTGGGTCTGGTTTGTGCGGTACTATTGGTTTTTGGATATTTTTTGTTTGGGTAATTTGAGTCTGAGCTCTTACTTTCGATATATAAAAGATCCTTTAAGTTTTCTAGTAAATTTGTATGTTTCTTGTAAATATAAAGCTTGTCGATCTTGAATATAAAATAACAAATAGTTTTAATAATTTTTATCAAATTTTTCATTTTCAAAATATATTAAGGGTGTGTTCGTTTGATGGATTTGGATAAAATTCCACTATTCATCCAAAATTTCCCCCCCAAAAATATCAAATCAAACACCTATTTTTCATTTTTTATATTATACTAAAAATCAATTTTACATTCAAAACATCACATCATCACCTATTTATATCACATCATACAACTATTCAAATTCAAAATTTTTACTATTCAAATCCCAACTCAAAATCCAAACCCCCAAACAAACACACCCTAACTATATTTATTATAATATATTAGGTATGTTAATTATAATTTTATTAATTGTGACTATTTAATTTAAATTTATTTAATTTTAAAAAAAAGAAAAAATAGATGATTATACAGGTTTTATTGATGTGTTTTATATAATAATTAGTGGGAAACCTGTGCGATACACGAATTTTTTATATTTTATTTTTTAATCTATTAATTTTTTAATATATTTTTTTATTTTTCGTTAAATTTATTCTATTTAATTTGTGTAGGAAAAAAATATTTAACTATTAATCTTTATTTACTATCATTATTACTATAAAAATATATATCATATTTTCTTTAAATATATATCAAACAAATATAAATCATAAATAAAAAAGAAAAAATTAGGCGAACATAAAGCATTATTATATAATCAAGATAAAATTTTAATCCAAAACTTATAAAATTTTATAAATAAATTCGAAATTATTCTTATTCAAAACTAAACTCAAATCATAATCCATAATTAAAGAAAAAAAATCTAAAAAATAAAATAAAAATAAATTTAAGAAATAAAAAAAAATGTTATGAGATTCAAAATATATCTTTATATTTAACAATTTGTTCATATTTAAAATAATTGTTATTTTTTAGTTATAATAATTTAAAACTTAATCAAATAAATTTGTACAAATTACTCAAAATTCATATATATTTATTTGAATATATAATTATATAACATAGTATATACGTATTTAAATAATTTAATTGAAAAATAACCAAAGAAATATTCTATACTTTATGCAATATCATAAAATTTATATCAAATTTTTTATTTTTATAAGTTTGATTAGTTATAGTTTTATTAATTATGAATATTGTAATAAAAATATGTATAAAATTCATTTAAACCCATAGTTATATTATAATAAATATACATTCAAATAAATTTAAATTATAAATACTATAGGAAAAAACTAATTAGGGAGATATATAAATTTTATTTATATTGTTGATATATTTAGATAAGTCAGTTAAATAATTAGATTCTATTTAATATATAAGGTTTGTGATATGTAAAAATAAGGTTTGAAGATGACTTTATTATAGATATTTATAGTATTGAGATATGTTAATTATGAATGTAATTATTATTACTTACATGTTTAAATAAAAATTAAAAATTATTACATCAATTTTTAAAATGGTAAAGAATTTCAAAAAATTAAAAAATTATTAATTACGGAGATAATTATCATTAATTACATATTTAAATTAGAAGTAATAAAATATTAAATTAAGATATAGATGTTAGTTTAATTAATTAATTAATCATGTTTGAATTTTGATTATTTTTGAATTATCTTATATAATTAAACTAACCTAAAATTGTGGCCCACTTGTTTCCCATTAAGTCTATCACATTCATTAATACGTGAGAAGTAGCAGAAAAATCGTGATGGACGGTTTCTCTTTTTTATTATAAATACTCTCACATACGGGTTACTAAGCCTACTCTCAGAAAATCAGAATACACCATCGCTATTTGAGAGCCAGGGTTTGGCAACATCATCTTACGGTTCCAGGATCTGACAACATCTCCACAGGGTTCCAAAGTTTGACAACATCTCCACAGGGTTCCAAAGTTTGACAACATCCTCCCAAGGATTCCAGAGTTTGGCAACACCATCTTCCCACGGTTTTAATCTACCGTTTGCTTGAAGAAGAGAATATCGAGAATAACTTTAATTTTTAGCAATGGCTGGAGGTTTGTTTAAATTCCGCTTCCGCTAACATATTTGATTATATGTTTATTTTCTAACATTTGGTATCAGAGTCTATTTTGCCTCTGTCTTGCTTAGAATTTTCTTCTCGTCAAATTCTTGATTTTAAATTCTTATTTGAAAATATTTTGGATTTTTATTTTCAACAATTACTTTGCTATATTTTCTTGATCAAGATCCGATCCTGCAATTTGAGAAAATTTCATTATGTTTTTGAGGAAAATTGTGAATTGTATTTTGAAATTAATTTATGCAAAATATTAAATTTCTAAATTTTTCCTATGTTGTGTTTTGATGGAGTGTTCAAATTCTTCTGTAATGTCTTCTGTGCACTTCATATCTGTGTCAAAACTTGTATGCGCAATTAATTACCCTGAGGAAGCAGTTTCGTGTTGAATAATTGAGATATTGTATGGGATCAATCGATTGAAATCATTTACACTATAATTTTATTGGATCTACTCCCGACACGAAAGTTTTAAATTACTGTTTGATGAGAAATCTAGGAATTCCGGCTTCTCTCTTACTTGGCGGCCTATTCAGTTTGCGAAATAATCTTCAATTCTATCATTAGCCGTGTGGGTGGTATTAATTATTGTGATATTAGAAAGAAGTGTGTGGGCAGCCTCTGCTATGACTTCTCAAACTTGGATAAGTTCCTCAATATAATTGCTACATGGATTTGTGTGATTCACGTTAAAATACTGTGTTTTACTTTGTTGGATTGGTTATACACATATATTATAATTTGAATTAGATGCATGTAAATTTGTATTCGTCTGTTTGTTGACACCAAAATAAATTATATCGGGGTGCCTATTTATTTATATATTTAATATTTGCATATATGTTTATTTGACTGTAATCGATTGCATTTGGTGAGCAATTGCGAATTAATTGTCTTTTATTTATTTAATCAACCATTTGGGTCAAGATTGACGTTCAATTTATATATATGCATCCAGTTTGATTATTGCAGAATTTATTAATTAATGTGTGTATGTTGATGTATCTGCAATTAGATTTAATAAATGCACAATCCATTTATTTATTCATGGATGATTTTGTGAATATCAGAATTGTAGATTCATTATGATCTGTTTGAAGGTCCAATTAAATTTGGGATATAACATGTGTTTTCGACATTATGCATTTATGCAAATTCGACTATAAATATTCATTATATTAAATTTATAGTCTCTTTGGGTGACATATTTTTGCCTGTATAATTTAGCTGCACTTAGTCTTTCTTGGACTACTAAATTATTTTAATGAGTCCATAAATTAATTGTTATTATAGCTTTCATATGTATTGGACATACATAGTTTATTTTAAGGTGAATTTAATTAGCAATAAGGAGTATAATGTATTTTATGAATTGGTTGAAACAGTAATGTTGCCAAAGCAGCCTCTGCTGTGTAGATCGGTTTATTTTATATGTTAGAAAGTTGTGTATGTAATTTATAAGGCTGTTGATTGACCTAAAGACAAGTCAGCGATTAAGTAGTTACATGCATCTTTAGTGACAGTGAATATGGTGATGATAATTTGGTTATTTGTGTGTGAATATAAATTTGTCCAAAGATGGAGTATTGTTCGACACACTACTTCATTGTCAACTTTCGATTGTCAAAACAAATTTATCATTGGCGAGTCAATAATTTGTTCAAAGACAATTGCTGATGTTGCTCGATAACTTGTAATAAGATTGCTAATTTATTTTATAAATTCACATACAGAGCACTCAATAGCTTATAGAAATGTGTACTTCAGATTGCATATTCATGATATTTGTGATTTATTTTAAATTTTATTTAATTGGGGAATAGCCACATCATCCTCGATTAATTAAACATTTATTCATGATTGATTTGAAATGACATTAATAGACATCAATTGTAATTATCATGTACAATGTATGAGATCTACCTACAGGAGTCTTGTTATATTTATATGAGTAATTAGGATAAAATATCGAATTGTATTTCTTAATCTACCAACAGGAATTGAGAAAAAGAACGCAATTTGATAGTTTTATTGTAAAGTTTTTTATGAAATCTAATTGAGTAAAACTTTAGCCCACATGCAAGTTTTATGTCTCTAGATTCATGTTTTGACATGTTTACATTGGTAGAACATGTAATTTACTTGTCTCGTTCATTGATGAGCATGTATATTTAATTTTGGAGCGTTTAATCTTATGAATTTCTCTGACATTAAGTGTGATATCCCCGAATTGACTGGTGATAATTGCGAAATATGGAAGGAAATGATCCTCCTTCATTTAGGTTAGATGGACATTGATTATGCTAGTTATTCAATTCTCCACCATGAGATTCACGGGTGTGAGGGGTGTGCGCGAGCACATAATGCGGATGCGGGACATTATCCTACAATACACATAAAGATAAATGGTCCATCAATGAATTGATGACTATGTGTGTTCAAGAGGATGAAAAATTATTGATGGAGGAATGTGAGAAAATTTAGTCTGTAAGCTTAATAAATCCATATATGGATTGAAGCAAGTCTCCCCAATGGTATTTGAAATTTCATGATGTTATCTCTTCATTCGGTTTTGAAGAAAACGTCATAGATCACTATATATACCAGAAGGTTAGTGGGAGTCGTATTTGCTTCCTTGAGTTGTACGTGGATGATATTTTGCTTGCAACTAATGATAAAGGGATGTTATATGAGGTACCTTCAAGGTACGAAGGATTTCATGCTCATGTATAGACAAACTGATGTCCTGGAAGTGATTGGCTACTCCGATTCGGACTACGCTGGCTGCATTGACACTCGGAAATCCACATCGGGTTATGTGTTCATGTTGGCTGATGGAGCTATCTCTTGGAGAAGTGCAAAGCAGTCTATCACTGCTACTTCCACTATGGAGGCTGAGTTTGTTTCATGTTTCGAGGCTAGCTCGTATGGTGTATAGTTGAAGAGTTTCATATCCGAGCTTAGAGTCGTTGACTCTATTTCTAGACCGATTAAGTTGTACTGTGACAACTCTGCTGCGGTGTTTATGGCTAAAAACAATAAGAGTAAGAGTCGAAGTAAACACATCGACATCGAGTATTTAACCTTAAGATAACGTGTCAAGGAAAATAAACTGGTCATTGAACACGTTAGTACAGAGTTGATGCTTACTGATCCCTTGACTAAAGACATGCCACTAAAGAGTTTCAGGGATCACGTAGCAAGTATGGGACATGATTCTACAATGTAGTTTATTTGCACACATTGTTATTTGAGACTCTTATTCAGTTTGATGTTTTCTCGCTTTATTGTGCACATATTTGTTTATTATTGAGAAAACTCGCTTATGTTTAACCCGGAATAAATATATGATTTATTCATTAAGATTGTGAATTTAGTTTAAGATGCTTGACATATCGTGATACATGGAAGGTAACATTCGTTTATAGAAGACCTACCGCCATGATTCGTATATGTAAGGTTTCTCGTTATGTTGTGATAGTTTGAGTGGGCCAAGTGGGAGAATGTTAGTTTAATTAATTAATTAATCATGTTTGAATTTTGATTATTTTTGAATTATCTTATATAATTAAACTAACCTAAAATTGTGGTCCACTTTTCTCCCATTAAGTCTATCACATTCATTAATACGTGAGAAGTGATAGAAAAATCGTGATGGACGGTTTCTCTTTTTTATTATAAATACTCTCACATACGGGTTACTAAACCAACTCTCAGAAAATCAGAATACACTATCGCTATTTGAGAGCCAGGGTTTAGCAACATCATCCTAGGGTTCCAGGATCTGGCAATATCTTCACAGGGTTCCAAAGTTTGACAACATCCTCCCAAGGATTCCAGAGTTTGACAACACCATCTTCAGACGGTTCTAATCTACCGTTTGCTTGAAGAAGAGAATATCGAGAATAACTTTAATTTCTAGCAATGGCTGAAGGTTTGTTTAAATTCTGCTTCCGGTAACATATTTGATTATATGTTTATTTTCTAACAATAGATAATAATATTTACATTATTGTATTTAATTTTTGTAAATTTTATTGACTAATTAAATTTCTATATATACTTATTTTTTTTTAATTTTTAAATAGAATTCGTATTATTAACGAAAAATAAAAAATAAAAAATATGCATATCTTATATAAAGTGGAATATTAAAATATAAAATTATTAAGTAAATATTATAAAAATAATACGAACAATCAAACATCAACAAAAACACACAAACATAGAATACGCAATATATTATAAACATTCAATTAATGAAATATATTTTTCATACAATAGAAAATAATAATAATAATAATAATAATAATAATAATAATAACAACATCATTAGAAATACATTTGTCTCTCGGATAAACATATTACCCGAGGAAAATTCAATTTTTTTTATAAGATTTATATAAATTATATTTCAAAATAATCAAAAATAATTATCGAAATATTCGATAATTTACATTGGGTCGATAATAAAACTTCGACCTATAAAATAAATACATTCTAATAATACCTATAGTTTAGTACGTAACGATAAAAAGAAGTTCATTTTTATATTAGGTGACACTCTAATATTTCGGAACTCCGACGAACTAAACTGAGAAAAAAAGAGTTGTGTTGAGAGGCTTGGATACGAAGGAGAGTCGTGTTATCGTCGAAAAACTCACCATCGAAAAGATATATAGAGAGAGTAATTGAGAGAAAAGAATTTATTGGTTGATGAGAAATAATGAGTTGTGGAGATGACCTTTTATATACTCACCAATATATATAAATTAAATGCCGGAACGCCGGCAATTATCTCCGGTAATTATCGACAATTAATGTCAGTCATAAATTTCCGGAGTAATGAATAGAATTTATGACAAAATTTAGAATTTATGCATATTTTTATAATATAACTACCATTCTCCTATCATTTTTTACAAAATATCTCTTAAATTGTGTTGATTATTGTATTATGAAGTATGATATTTAATTATGAAAGATTAATATATGTTTTTTTAAAAAAAAATAAGAAAACAATTTTTAATATGAATTCTACTATAAACCAATATAATACAATATTAAAAACCTACCTGCAAAAAACAAATGATAGTCTTCTTGCGGACAGAGATAGTATGAAACTTAGCAAATTAATTTTAATATCATAATATATGCACAATTTATTAATTTTATAAATGTCTTATTATAATTTTACTTGTATATAAATATTGATATTATAGTTTTTATACAACATTTTGCAGAATATATCAATGATTTTTACAAGATACAAAATAATTAATTAAAATATATAGATGATGGTCAATTAGTATAAATAATTATAAGTACCATTAATTATGAATTTAAATGTAAATTTTAAAAATATACAATTAATTTTAAAATCATTAAAATATCAAAAAAATGAGAAAAAAACTTTGGAATTGTCGAATCTACTGAGCTCAAATTATAATAAATTACATAATGAATATATTAAATTATGTACTATATAATATATAGAAAATAATAATAATAAAATTTTTTGAATTTTAATAAATATATTTATTAGTTATAATTTTATTAATCATACCAATAATAACTATATAATATTATAGTAACCTATTAATTCTATTAATTAATATAATCATTTTTATTAAAAAATCAGAAAAATAAGAAAAAAAGTTTTAGTGGAATGAGACCCACACCGATCTCAAATATATAATATATAGATAATGGAGGAGGTAGGGTATGATAGAGAGAGAAACCAAAATTATTACATTCATTTCATTAAATACAAAGCCTTTATATAGACAATTAAAAAATGATTAATCACCACATTAGACTATGTGACATTACAATATTATAACACCTATATGAATATATAATGACTCACAACAAGTAAGTTATTAACTACTAATAATATATTTATTTTTGTTAAAAACTTCAAAAAAATAAGAAAAATGCTTTGGAATTACGGGAGACATAGAACTCAAATTATAAAAAATTACATAATGTATATATTAAATTATCTATATAATATATAGATAGTAATAATAAAATTTTAATTTTAAAAAATATATTTATTAGTTATAATTTTATTAATTATATCAATAATACCTATATAATATTAATGGTAACCTATTAATTATATTAATTGATATAATTATTTTTATTAAATTTTTTTTAAAAAAAATAATTTTGATCGTATAGGACCTAACCTCAAATATATATTATATAGAATATAGATATTTAGATAATAAATTTTCAATTTTAATAAATAATTTATTAATTAATAATTTTATTAAATTTATCAGTTACAACTATATAATATTTATAGTAAGTTATTAACTACTAATAATATATTTATTTTTACTAAAAAATTCAAAATAATGAGAAAAAATGCTTTGGAATTGCGGGATTCGAGCTCAAATTATAATAAATTACATAATGAATATATTAAATTATCAATATAATATATAGCTGATAATAATAAATTTTTTGAAATTTAATAAATATATTTATTAGCTATAATTTCATTAATTATATCAACAATACATATATAATATTAATGGTAACCTATTAATTACATTAATTGATATAATTATTTTTATTAGAAAATAAAAAAACATAAGAAAATAGTTTTGATAATGTAACCCACACCGACCTCAAATATATATTATATAGATTACATAATGGATATAGTAAATTATCTATATAATATATAGATAAGAATAAAAAAAATTGAATTTTAATAAATATATTTATTAGTTGTAATTTTATTAATTATATCAATAATACCTATATAATATTAATGGTAACCTATTGATATAATTATTTTTATTAAAAATTTAAGAAAATAATAAAAGAGTTTTGATTGTGTAGGATCCATATCGACCTCAAATATATACCTCCATATTATATATATATATACTCATATATTGTATATTATAATACTTAATATGTCACTTGACAATATGTTCATTTTTTTATTTTAATCCGTTTCATAACAAAGTATCAATTTCATTTTTTAATAATTGTACTTTCTATTAATATTAAAATATCATTACAACTTATAATATATTACCTTTGTAACACACAATATTAATAAGATTATTTTAGTCTTTTCTATTTTATTCATACCACATCCCAATATAATACTAATATTCCTATAATTCCGTGCAAAAAGCAAATAGATACATAGACAAGGGACGGAGAGAGTATATATTTATATACACTAAATATATTATATTAATATTTATACAAAATAAGGATTAACGGTAAGATAATTACTATTTATATTTGTTATTCCTATAATATTATTATTTACAACAACTGTTATTCTTTATTAATTTGCTTAGAGTCATCGAATTTATTTTTCAATTTTACACTGCTCCATTTATATAATTTCTCTGTTATGGTGTAACGGGTGTGTTTCATTTTTCTTCTGCCACTGTTTCGATTGTTATTTTTAAAAATAATAATAAATAATAGTATAAAATATTTTTTTTATAAAGATAAAATATAAAAAAAAAAATTTAAATATTCTTTACAAAATATCAAATATTTAATTTAAAATAATAATATATTTTATATTTTTGACACCGTTTATATTACACAAAAAATTAATCCATTTAAAAACGTTTGATGAACATAACATTAGTAAAATTTTAAATAGTACAAACAATTAAAAAATATATTTATTTATTGAAAAAATTATTTTTGGTTCCAATACAACCAAAATTAGTTAATTTTGGTCAAATATAAAAAAACTATTAATTTTTGGTCCTACTGTTATCAATCAAACGGAAAATGCTAACGTGGACTTAACATAATCGACGTGATCGGTGAACTGGACAGTATACGGCCGTGTACAAGATACCACAACCATGTGTATAACAGTCGGCTTCCACAGTAAAACAACATGGCTGTGTCTCAACGAACACAGCCGTGTATAAAATATACAGCCATGATCCCGGACTGTGTGTACACACGGCCGTGTGTCTCAAGAAACATGGCCGTGAACATCTGAACTGTCATGTTCCCGCTATTTAACACAGTCGAGTTCATAAACAACATGGCCGTGTTTAAGGAGAGTCTGGAATCATGGGCGTGATCAATGTACATAGATGTGTTTCCTTGGTATACGGCGTGATGTATCTTAGATACCGTGATTATCGCTTTTTAATACGGCCGTGTATCATTTAACCACGGCCCTGTATCATTCTGTTCGAACGTTGTGTTGCGTTTTTTTTGTTTATTTATTTTTTATAAAGAAATTATATATATTACCTTTAAAATTTTTATTTTTTTCCCCCTAAAATCAAATTATACCAATTTTAAAATTTTGAATTAAAGTTAGTAAAAATAATTGAACATAATTTAAACATAAAAAATTCAGTACATAATTAGAAAAACATAAAAAATTCAGTACATAATTAGAAAAAAAAAATCATTACATAACAGAAAATTCATTAGATCCTTGAAAAAAGTAATAAAATAAAATACAAAGCTATTCATCCTCATTCTTGCTTGGATGATCCGCAAATAAGATATCATTTTCAATGGTGACGTCACCGTGTCCCGACGTAGGTGCACGTGGAGCGCCTTCATTTGGTAAAATAGGAATGAAAAAATATTGAAAAATATGCGAGAATGAAGATCTCATTTCTAACCGCATATTGTCCATCTGACGGTTCACCTTCATCTGCATATCGTTCATACGACGATACATATCCATACACAACTCATTAATGGCCAACCTATCAATGGGCATGGTATCATGAACCATGCGATGAGATTGATCACCTTTTGGCCCGCCTTGATCAGCGGGAAGCTCATCACCCTCATCTACCAGGATATCAACCCTATCCATTAATACATATCTGTCTATTCCTTTCCTCGATACCTTAGTAACCATCCCCATCATCTGCAACGCCCGAAAACCACAAAGCTACATAAAACAGATCGGATCCTCAATCTCTTCATAAAAAACTCCAAGGCTCTTTGTCAGTCGTGTAACATAGGGACCAAGACAAATTTTTCCTAGACGGCCATCTTCGACCCGATGTATCATAAATCGAGCAAGCATAAAACCCAAATTGATAGGTTGACACTCAAACATACTCCAAAGATAGCATAAATTAATATTCGAGACTACCTCGGTGCTCTCGCTATGACCCGAAAGTGAATGAGTCAAAATATAATGCATATACCGTAGTGACGGGTACCGGAGAGTCGATGACTTGGAACATGCGGAATTGTAAGCCACTTCTGTACTAATACTAGACCAATACACTGCGGATTGAATAGGCATAAGATTATGCAAGCCTTGGAACTCGTCTGATTCCACAAAATCACGATCATATAAACTCATTATCACTGAAAATTAGGCCAGTGACATCGAAAAACATCTTACCTTGTAGCCTGAACGTCAAAGTCTTTGGCTTTTCATAATTATAATTCACCGAGCCATAATCTAGAGTTGACATAAACTCCAAAGTTAAATTTCTATAACTTGGCTCTACAATCTTAAAAAAACGAACCCACGTTCCTACCGAAACTAAAGTCTCCACCTTCTCCCTCATTCCCAAAACAATCAAAACATTCCAATCAATATGTTTACTCTTTGAAATGATCTGCTCTTAAATTTTTCGTAACATTTTGCATGCTCTAATTTACTGAAACTTAAAACATCATCATCCGGCTCAACAAGCGGAATACCTGCCGAAGAACTTGCATCAGTTCGGCTTCTCTTAGCCTTATCCTTACCCCTAACCATTATTCTCTACATTAAAAATAAACTCAACATAACAACCAATATACAAATTAAAAAACAAATTGTAAAAAAAAAACACCATACATTACCTTTGCATCGAAGAAAAAGAAAACCGATTTCACATTTCAAATATCTAACTTCCCCAAATAGATGCCACCAGCCTCGTCCGCATATCGATCTGTGGACATTGTTGCCGTCACCATCACCGTCGCCAGAAAAAGGTAAAATTGCGAGAGAGAGGAAATATTGGATTTATCTTTTCTTTCAGAAGAAATTGAGTGAAAAATATAAAACCAAATCGAACACGGCCGTGAACATATACCACACGACCGTGAACCTGAAAAAATTCGAATAAAAATCTTCGTACACACAGCCGTGAATTATATTTACACGGTCGTGTACAATAATGGCCAATTTATATGCCCGTGAAACCCCTAATTTTGCTTAGGAGTCCGTGTTGTAACACGACCGTGTTACAATATACACGGCCGTGTATCTCTCCGGTCACAAGGTGTATTAACACACGGCCGTGTTTATTGTAAACACGACCATATATCTCTCTGTAATTTTTGTGTTTCAAAGCTTTGCGTAAACACGGCCGATATTTTATTGAATAAGGCCGTGTAACTCTCTGGAATCGTGAGTGAACCTATGCACGGCCGTATTTGATTAGTACACGGCCGTGTATCTCTCTGTAAATATGTGTATCCTTTGCAAAATTACACACGGCCGTGTTTGATAGTGTACGCGTCCGTGTACTTCCCTGGTTTTTATTGCATTACATTTTAAATTCATAACTTTAGAATTTTGTATTCTAAATTTCACAACGAAAGACAATAGCAATAATTGAAATTTAGTCAAAAAATATATATATAATGTTTCAGAAGTGAAATCTAAAAAATATCATCCATACTAAGCATTCTCAAAACATGTCCAAGCAGTACACTATATCAAAACATGATAAAGTATTATAAGAAATTTCTAAATTCATGCGTTCTTGTCGTCTCCCACGTGGCGTTCCTATAGGATTCAAGTCTTCATATTTTATCTATACACTTCGTCAACGAAAACCCCCGGATCTAGTTGTTGTCCAGATATAGCATTCATCGCATAGCGACAGGGAATCTCACATAAATCCCATTTTCTACACCCACACGATTTTCTCAAAATGTCAACTATATACCTACTTCCATTTGAACAACCCACCTCGTAGTTCCATTCATCAGCTTTAACTGGCACACAAGATGAAACATCTCAAATATTTTTTTTTATGATCTTCACTATTTTTGGGCAAAATCTCGTATTCTCCAATTTTCGAAATGCCATATCCCTTCGCTTTACAAGCCATGACAACAAGTACCTCATAATCCACTCCAACATAGGTAATATCGGCATTTATCTTGCATCTAATAAATTACTGTTGAAAGATTCACACAAATTATTTAAAATCATCACACTTTGGAACTGTCGAAAAATGTGACATTGACCATTGAGATGGCGGTTTGTCGGCAAGCCAATTTCGACATTCTCTCTTTTCAAGATTTTGATTTATGTTTTGATGTGTACTATTCCAATGAATATGTCTGATTCTTATATTAAGAATATTATGTAACTAGTAATGTAGAAATATCATTATTTTGGCTTTTTTCAAAGCCCTAATGTGATATGCTAACTCAATTTATTGGCTAGCCATGGCCAACAATAATGCATCGAAAACCTTGTTGTGTTGCCAACAATTTGTGCAGTAGATACTTGCTTTCTTTGATGTGAAATTCTGGCAGTAATTAATACTAATTATATCTAGCACAAGTATAAAACTATAATTTCAGCCATAATCTTTGCAACTGTGCTAGATGTCTGGTTAGCTAATTCCATTAGTGACATTTGATTTAGGTGTTGTTGCTGAAAAACTCTCTATTGGCATTTAGCATCTGAAAGGCTCTTCACGTGGTATTATCAGGTTTGTTCAAGAAGCTCTCATTCTATGTATGCTTTTGTCGATTATGTGCAAAACATAGTTAACATCTGCTTATGTTTCAGAAATGAGGACTCAAAATCAAATGTTAAAACATCTGGCCCATCCAACTTGTTAGGTATGCAATCATTCTTATTCAACTTCAATTAACTATTGAAAGTGAGATCATTATTTTTCATTTTCAGAAGTATTCATTATTTTAAATTATCATTTGCCAATTAGAGATCCATGCCAGCCTCAAGTGTAGCAATGCAAACATTGGGTGTTGCATGGCGGGTAATTTTAATATCCTTTAAAATTAAGCATGATTTTCTTTAAAATTAAGCATAATTTTGTACAGAATATATCCATTTGTACTGAATATATTAGTAGGAAGATTTTGATGGGTTCTAGACTATATGATGCATAATATATTTTTATGCATGTTCCTTGGGGTTTTATATGATTTTGAGTGCCCCAATATTTCATGCCCTGTTGTATCTTTTATCATAGTCACATTTATGCAGTATGTATAATGATTTTTAGGTACGATTATTACTCATTCTCAATCATCCCCACGCTCGGAGAATTAGTAGCAGGCGATCGTCCATTGTATCACTATCTTGTTGAAAGTGCCCGGTGCTTCCTCAACAGGTACAAAGCATACACATCACATACTTATATATACAATATATAATCGTGAAATCTTGTGATAACCTTTTTTTTTATGCTGGCCATACAAAAATATGACAAACTTTGTTTACCAAGTTTAAAAAACTGTCGAAGATCAAATATATTCATTATAAATAATGGCGGACAAAGATCCTGTGAGTGAGATGGATGTTTGGATGTTCTTTCGGGATCATATTTATTATTAAATCACCATTTTTGTTACCACTTCCATTTCCACTATTTTAATCTAAAGCATTTGAATTGTGAAAATTTTATTGTTTCGGAGCTATAAATACTCATTTTCATTTTAGTTGTGTTTTTAGTGAATGGATAATCAACCTCCACCTTTTCCTATGCCACCCAATGGAGATGGCCCCAACGAAAATAATCAAAGGTTCAATAGTAATCAACCCGATAACCGTCAATGGATTACTCTATATACTTTCGAGTAAGTTAATAAAAGTTTTAATTGGTGCTTACTACATATTAATTTATGCTTATATCAAGGTAGTTTTGGATATGCAGTTCCAATGATGAGATTATTTCAATCATCTCAAATATATGGAGGAGAAAATTTACAGGAGATTGGATTTATTTCTCACAAGTTCCGCAATATAAACGATACGAATGGTTTAGGATGTTCCAGGTATATATATTTGTTATTAATATATTTTTTCAATTTGAGTATTATCATCTTGAATTTATATTCTTAAAATACAACATTATTATCGATGGGACCCTAGCCACGAGTTTCTTATTAGGGACTTGTTCATGGAAAAAGTGCAAGCAATGATTAAAAAAGTCTTCACGACTGCAAGGAAAAACCGATATAAGGGATGTCCAGATTGGATCCGAGAAGATAAATGGTTAGAAATATTATGTAAAGGGGGTCAATATATATATCTATTTGTCCAAAATTTACAACAACTATAAATTATGCTTTTTATCCGGATGACACTAAAAAGATGAATAAGTGCTTTAATATTTTAGACAATATCGAAAAAATAAATTATCAACATCATTTATTTTATTTTATTTTATTAGTAGATAGTGGTATTAGAAATTTTATAATATTAATTTCAATTATAAAATATCATCTACATAAAAATAATTTAATTTTCATTTAATTTCTTAAATAAAAATGGGAAAAAAAGATATACATTATTTTTTAGTTAATTTAATTGAATATGATAAAAAAAAAAAAAAAAACCCAGTGGTTTACCAAATCTAGTTAAAATCCTCCGTAGTCTTAAAACTCCAAAAAACCTACTCGTGGTTTGTAAAACGTTGCACATTCGCCCCCCTTTTTAAATCACACGGACGCCGTTAAATTTTATCCTTATCAGACCGTTATGCCCCTGTAGTTTCTCTCTCTTCTGTTCTTTCTTCTTCTCTTCTCCACAACTTCTTTCTTCCATCTTCTTTTCTTCCCCAAATTCTTCTTCACAGCTTCTTTCTTCCATCTTCTTTTCTTCCCCAAATTCTTCTTCACACATCTTTTTTCTCAATTTTTCTCTTCTTTTTCTCTAATTCTTTTTCAGGCCATAGTAGTTCCACCCGCTTCTTTCTTTTCTTCTTTTTCCTCAATTTTTCTCTTATTCTTCTCCAATTCTTTTTCAGGCCATAGCAGTTCTACCCGTTTCTTTATTTTTTTCTTTTCCCCCAATTTTTTTTTCTTCTTCATCTCCAATTGTTCTTTAAAGAATGAAGAATTGCAAAATAATAAGAAGAGAAAGAAGATGACGGGCAGAAACAGCTGGAGCAGGGAAGAAGAAAGAAAGAAAAGAAAGAGAATAAAGAAGAGAAGGGAAAGAAGAAGAGAAAGAAA
The DNA here is from genome assembly GCF_009805555.1 of Andrographis paniculata. Taxonomy (NCBI): domain Eukaryota; kingdom Viridiplantae; phylum Streptophyta; class Magnoliopsida; order Lamiales; family Acanthaceae; genus Andrographis; species Andrographis paniculata. The sequence goes on from NW_026137605.1 coordinate 2,519,750, forward strand.
GGGCTGGACATCAGTTTTTTTTTCCTCCAATTTTATTTTTCTTTTTCTATCTCTTTTTCCCCAATTTTCTTTCTTCTTTATTTTTTCTTCCTAATTCTTTCGTACACGGTTGCAACCACCAGCAAGTTCTTTATTTCTTCTTAGATTGATTTCAAATCTTGATGTCAAATTGAATTTTTAAATTTCTGGGTTTGGTAAAACAGAAGAAGTATTTCTAGGTTTGGTAAAACTGAAGAAGAAATCGACGGTGAATAATAACTTATGCATTCTCATCTCCATCTCCATGTCCGGTCAATTAATTGTGATAAATTTGGTAAAATTTATGTTGTGTTTAGCGGATTTAAAAAAAAAATGAATGAGGAAGAAGAAGAAAGAAGAAAAATAAGAAAGAAGAAGAACGAGGAAGAAGAAAATGAAGAAAAAGAAGTTGCTGTAAAAAGTATTCAATAAGGTTATTTTACTAATTTTATACAGAAATATATCACTCTATGGACCAAAAATCGCATTTTAGGTGCGTGATATACAACCTCCGTTAAATCCTAACGGAGGGAGAATTTTTTGCAACATTTTACAAACCACAAGTAGGTTTTTTAGAGTTTTAGGATTACGGGGGGTTTTCAGCAGATTTGGTAAACCATGGGGTTTTTTTTACTGTTTTACCATTTAATATAGTATTCCTTCCGTCCTATATATTATGTAATATTTTTTATTTTGATATGTCGTACATACTCTACAATATTTATAAAATATAAAATAATTAATTATATTTTATTTCATCGCACCATTCAAATAAAAAAATAACTATATACTTCTCTCTTATCACATCATCTAATTTTCACTCTATTTTATCATCTAAATTTCATATCGAAATCAAAATATTACACCTTGGATGAGATGAAGAGAATACCTCTCCATATTATAGTCCAGTCATGTAATGCTTTTGTTTATATTAATATAAAATCATATTTATAATAGGTTTATATAGTTGTAATTAATTATGAACAATGTACATATATACTTTGAGTGTGTTTGTTTGAAAGATTTTAATAAATTTATACTATTCATTCAAATTTTTCTCCTAAAAATATTAAATTAAACATTATTTTTTATATTATACTAAAAATCAATTTTACATTCAATATATCACATTAATACTTATTTATATCATATCATACAACTATTTCAATTCAATTTTTTTACTATTCAAATCATAACCCAAAATTCAAACCCCCAAACACACCCACCCTATGTTAATACAAAAAAATTGTACTCCATCCTTCTCATCAAATATGATCTTTTTTTTCATTTTTTATCTCCACAAAATATGACATTTTTATATTTTTAGTAAATTTATCAATTTTAAACACCCTTAATAAATATAAATCAATCTAATAAAAATTTTAACCTCTTACGTCCAGGACCTATTCAAAACTTTTTTATTTGTATATTTCTTCTACTTTTATATACTTTTACAACTCTCAATTTTTTTATAAAATTAATTTATGATATATATTTTTTATTTATTTGTATCATAGGAGCATAAAATTTTATTCTCTATAAAATAATATCCATATTTTATATATTTTATTAAAATATAATATTTAAAATATTTAAATATATATTTTTAATTTTTTTTAATCATTATATAACTAATCTTTACTATCGAAATAATTAATCTATATTACATAAATTATCGTGCCAAAACAAAAGGCTTCAACTTTATAATAAATAGAGTGCATGATGCATATTTTATATATTCTTAGTAAAATAAAATAATATATAATACAATTTATTATTGAATATTTTGAATACAAAATAGTAATCAAACACTATGTTTAAAATATATTTCATCTGTCATGTATAATTATATTTATTTGGTTTGAATATAAGTTTTAATAAAATGTATATTTTTTTATAGTAAAAAATGATTACAAACAGTAAAGAGTAATATGATATTTTACTAAAAAGAAAAAAAAAAAAAACTATTTTTTAAATTACAGATAAATAAGAAAAGTGAAAATATTTTTTTTATGAAAATGGAGAGTATATCATTTCTTCTCTAGTTTGTTTTCATAAATAATTATATCATCAGAAAACTACTCTCACTTATTACTGGTATTATTACAAAAAAAAATTATTACTTTTTACACCAATACACCCACAATGATATTTTACACATTTATTATTTGCTATATTTTAGACATTTATATTTGTTTCATAACCACTTTCACATAATACTGTTATTTCTTAAATTGCGCATTGAACTCAAATGTATTAACTATTTCGGGTCGGGTAGCGTATAATTTTAAAAGTATTATGAATTGACTAATATTATAGAGGTCCGAAGTTTATATAAATAAGATTGATTTAACATAATGGTACTTATAACAAAAATTAAAATACAAAAGCTATTGATTTTTTTTTTTTTTTTAAATACAATTCTATGATTTTGTGTATATATAGTGCATATAATTAAACTATCATATCTAATGGTTATTTTATTTAAAATTTAAAAAGCAAAATTGTACAAAATATATTTGTTGTTTCACGAAATTGTGTCAAATTTTTTATATAAACTTCTTTATAATTTCATAAGCTGTGTGATCAGGCCGTTCTGGATCTAAATTGGGGGCTCATTATTTATATATAAAAATCTTCTAACATTAATATATTAGTACAAGAGTATGATTTGGTGGTTAAGTTCTATAAATATTATGTTAGAAGTTTCGGGTTCAAACCCAACTACCTTCAAAAGTTAAAAATATTTTTTTATGCATAAAAAAGAATTAGATAAAGTTAATATTATTGATATTTTGCATATAAAAATATTAGGAAATTTATTTTATTTAATTATTTATATTTTATTATAATAAAAAATATATTATTTATACATATTTATGAGCCCTAATTTTTGTTTTAAGATTATTAATATTAATACTATTATTGATATTTTATCTAAAATTTTTTTATATTCTATTATATGTAAAAAAAAATGAAGTAGATCATTTATATATATTTAGGAATTTTTTATTTTTGTTTTAATTATTTTTTTTTCACTAAAAAGATAATAAATATTAGAGAAAATTATTATTATTATTAGACAAAATTATTAATAACTCATTTATGATTTCGAAACTCAGTGTAAATCTTCTGTATACTTTAAAAATGACATGAACTTCCTTATACTTACTCATTTATATATATTTTTAGTGTTGAAATATAAAAGAGTTTTACGCAATTTTAAAATTTATGCTAGAATATTTTATTTAATTTATATTTTATTATAGGTAAAAAATATTATATATATATTTAAGGGCCCTTAACTTTTATTTTGCCCCGGGCCCTTCAGAAAGTCAAGAACGACCCTGTATGTGACTAACCCTCCAACCGTCATTTTTTTCAATGGTGTTAGACCTGCATGTATCCCAAAGAATGATCTTCAAAATCTTTTATTTTTAACACTCGAAATCACAAATATACTTATTTTTTTTTATATACATTTAGCCCAAGCCCGTTCCTCAATTTCTTTAGGCCTGTGGCAAATTGAAATAATGGACCATTAAATATATTTTTTTATATTAGTATAATAATAAAAATAATTTTATACTGTTGAAACAATATTTTTTCTCCAACTTTTTTTGGCATATGGTTCTTCTTGCTTTTCCCCTGCTGCCTTTCTTTGTTTCCATTCAGGTCATTTCAACAGACTGCCTGCAACTCTGCTGGTCTACTCTTCTCGATTTGGGAAGCTTAGAAGAGACAAAAAGAATGAATTTTTGGGTGGTCAACCTTTGACAGAGTTCATGCAGGAATACATCATTCCACTTTCGTGCAAATGGTTTTAATTTAGTTTGTCCTGTATGCTTTGTTTGGCTGCTTCTTGGTTTGTTATGTGGGAAGTGTTGTGGTGGTTGTATAGATAGAGAGAGAGAGAACTGTTGTGAGAGAAAGTAAGATATATTCTCTCAACCTCAACCCTTCCCTTCTCCATGCATTGAAAGAGTGCTTGTCACATTTACTTGCCGGAGACATCGTCGGAGGAAGAAGAGATTGGAAATCCGATCAGGAGATTCGTCCAAAGTTTGAGCAACCCTACTATCTTTTAGTTGTCAGTACGAGTTCGTGACAACTTATACCTGTGGAGGGATTTTCCTAGGTGGTTTGCGTTATAGTATGGGATAAAGGAGTTTTGGGCTGTTTAGTTCATAATCAACCTTGATTAGTGAACTTCTCCTGGATTGGAATCCCCCGGATGTAGGTTGGTTATAACCGAACCGGGTTACCAAATATCTTGTCTTTTATTGCTTTGGATATTGTCCTTATTCCGTTGACAAGATGATGTTACAACTGTGATTTTACCACGCTTCGGGAGTTGGCCCATTTGGAAAAGTGTACAAGAATTTATCGGAGTAACACTTATTCCATCCCAACATTTGGTATCAGAGCGGTGTTCTCTAAGTTGCTGAGTAGATTCTTTCACAGTTGCAAAGATGAGTAAGGAAGGTCGATCTACATCGAGACCTCCATTGTTTGATGGAACAAGTTATCGAAGTTGGAAAAACAAGATGGAAGCTTTTCTGATGCAACAAGGTGAAGATGTTTCTGAAGCTGTTGAGTCTGCATGGTCTCATCCCATGAAGACCATCCAAGATGAAGATAATAACATCTCTCTTGTGAAGAAACCGAAAAGAGAATGGACTCTCAATGAAAAGTCGGCTGCAATCGCCAACTCGAAAGCCCTTTTTTCGATTTTTAATGCTGTAGATGAAACTCAAGCAAAGCTGATATCCAACTGCAAAGTTGCTAAGGAAGCATGGGACATCCTGGAAAATGCATTCGAAGGGTCTGTACAAGTTCGAGAATCAAAGCTGGATCATGTTGAAACCTTGTTTGAAGGACTGAAGATGAATGAAGATGAAACGATTGCTGATTATCATAACCGATTCATGGATGTTGTGAATCAAGCTGAAGCTCTTGGAATGCACTTCGAAGAAAAGAGACTGGTGAGGAAAATGCTTAAAAGTCTCACAAAAAATTTCAGACCGAAAGTGATTATGCTCGATGAACCACCAAAACTGAGAAATATGACATTGGATGAACTGTATGGTACGTTGGTGAGCTATGAAATGAACTATATCGAAGATGAAGCACCCAAAAGCATGGCTCTAAATGCTGAAGACTTGAAGATGATAGAGTCTGATGAAGAAATGGCACTGCTGAGCCGTAAACTTTCACGAATGATTAGTGAGAAACGAGCTGCCAAGCTGAAGTTTGGAAAGTTTCAGAACAGAAATAGCTATCAGGGAGGAGGAACATCCAGTTCTCAATGAAAATACCCTGAGCAGAAACCAATTACATACAACAAGCCAAAAGAAAGATTCGATGGTGAATTTAAGAAGAAGTTTGTGGTGTCTGCAAAACCAGAGACGGTTCAAGAACCTACCTGTTATGGATGTGGTGGAGTCGGACACATTAAATCAGAGTGTCCAACAGTAAAGAAGAGGGAAAAGAGAGTTTATCAAGCCACATGGAGTGACAATGAAGATGGTGAATCTGCTGGAGGTGAGGAACAGACAGAAAGTGATGAAATGGTGGCATTTATGGCAAATGCTGGTGAAAGCAGTAAAAGAAATGAGGAATCCAACCCTAAAGCTGCGGATGAGTCAAGGGAACTTGATGCTGAAGAGTTGATCGAAGCCTATGAGGAAATGGTAATCGAACAGAAGAAAGCTGTGGTGAAGAACAAGGAGATGCTGGAAACAATTTATTGTTTGGAAGATCAAAAAGAAAAACTTGAGGATGAACTTGAAAAACTGAGGAAGATTGCTGATGATAAATCTGCTGAATCACAGAAGTTGAAGTCAGAGAATTTGAAGTTGAAGGATGAAAATGATAGACTTCGGAAAGGAAAAGAAAAATTAGATGAAGTCCTTTCGATTGGTAAACCATTTGGTGATCACAAAGGATTGGGATTTTGTGGATCTTCTCAAAGTAAACCAACTACATTTGTGTGTGGTGGTTTGTTAACTGATGTCAAACTTCCAGAGAAGAATTCAGTATCTGCAAGGAAACAGAATCCAAAGAAGAGCAAAAACAGAAATTGGAACAGATATCGCAGAAGAACTCAGAATGACAGATCGTCGTTATTACAGCCTACTGACTGCAAGTACTGCTTGTATCCTGGTCATTCAGCTGAGAAGTGTTTCAAACTGGCAAAGGATGTTATCAATGGGAAACACATTCGATGGCCTACAGAAGGTCTGAAACATAACATCAAAGTCAAATTGGTGTGGATGCCTAAGGAAAGTCTGAAACAGGAGGAATGCAATGTGATTCTGTCAAGTCAAGAGTCTACCAGGGCAGATCGATGGTACTTTGATAGTGGTTGCTCGCGACATATGACTAATCAAAAAGAACTTCTGAAAAATTATGTTGAAGACCGAAGTGGAGATGTTATCTTTGGTGATGGTGCAAAAGGAAAAATCAGTGGATATGACGCTCTTGAAAAAGAAGGAATTCCAAAGTTATCGAAAGTCTACTATGTTGAAGGACTGAGTACAAACTTGATCAGCATTAGTCAACTTTGTGATGATGACTTACATGTGAAGTTCACGAAAAATTCATGTGAAGTATATGATACTGAGCAAAAATGTGTGATGACTGGAGTTCGATCAAAGAACAATTGTTACCTGCTGGAATATCCTCAAATGGAAGCATTGATATTGAAAGATGATGAATCTATGCTGTGGCACACCAGATTGGGTCATGTCAATCCACAGAATCTATTGAGGATTAGCAAAATTGGAGCTATCAGAGGATTACCCAAATTTTCAAAGATCCCGATTACTACGAGTGGTGACTGTGCGAGAGGAAAACAGAAGAGAGCTGTACATTCCTCACTGGAACAACGTTTCAGCAGCAACTGTCTGGAGCTGCTACATATGGATCTCATGGGTCCAGTCGATGTCTGTAGTCTTGGAGGTAAGAAGTATATCCTGGTTTGTGTTGATGACTTTTCAAGATATACATGGGTAGATTTCCTACGTGAGAAAAGCGATGCTTTTAATGCCTTTGAAAAATTGAGTACAAGGCTTATGAATGAGAAGAAATCAAAGATTGACAGGTTGAGAATTGATCATGGAAAGGAGTTTGAGAATCGGAGGTTTGCTGAATTCTGCAACGGATTGGGAATTAAGCATGAATTTTCTGCACCAAAGACTCCACAACAAAACGGAGTGGTGGAAAGAAAGAATCGAACCCTACAGGAAATGGCTAGGTCAATTATGCATGCAAAGGGAGTTGCCAAATATTTGTGGGCTGAAGCTATTAACACAGCTTGCTATGTGATTAATCGAGTGTATCTCAGACCCCACACGGAAAAGACGGCGTATGAAATCTGGACTGGAAAGAAACCAAATGTTTCCTACTTTCATACATTTGGGTGTAAGTGCTACATTATGAAGGACAGAGATTAACTACATAAGTTTGATGCTAGATCAGATGAAGGTATATTCTTGGGATACTCTCTGAATTCCAGAGCTTACAGAGTCTTTAACAATCGAACTAAGAAAGTGATGGAATCTGTGAATGTGATATTTGATGATGCCCTCTCGGAAAAGAAATCCATACATCCGAGTGATGATGATGATGAAGCCACTCCCACCAAAGTAATTCAGAGTCATCCAGATGTTCAGAATGTTCCTCAGACTCAGAATGATGTACCTCAGACTGGTGACAGTGCTGCAGAGAGCTCAGTCAAATTTGATTGGTCAGAACCAGAGTGTTCAACCGATATTACCACAACCAACTTACAACCTGCAGAGAGTGAATCTGATACTGAAACAAGAAGATATGGTTCCAGAGTTCCACAAAACCATCCAATTGATGCAGTCATTGGTGATCCAAAAGGAGGAAGATTAACTCGAGGTAAACAAATTGATTTTAAAAATTTGTCTGGGATGAATTGTTTTATTTCCACAGTTGAGCCAAAGATAGTAGACGATGCCCTCAAGGATGAATATTGGATTAATGCAATGCAAGATGAGCTGAATCAGTTCACAAGAAACCGAGTATGGTTTCTGGTTGAAAGACCAACTGATGTGAATGTCATTGGAACTAAGTGGATCTTCAAGAACAAATCTGATGAAAAAGGGAATGTTACCAGAAATAAGGCAAGGTTAGTTGCACAGGGGTACACACAGATTGAAGGTATTGACTACGATGAAACATTTGCTCCTGTTGCACGTATTGAAGCAGTGAGATTACTGGTATCTGTTGCATGTTCCTTGGGATTTACTCTCTACCAGATGGACGTCAAGACAACATTTTTGAATGGATGGATTAAAGAAGAAATTTATGTTGAACAACCAAAAGGATTCGAGGATCCTTTTCATCCAGATCATGTGTACAGATTGAGGAAAGCGCTTTATGGTCTTAAGCAAGCACCAAGAGCCTGGTATGAGAGGCTGTCCAATTTCCTGCTGGAAAAGAAGTATGTTCGAGGATCAACAGACAAGACCCTGTTTATCAAGCTGCAGGGAAAAGATCTTATGATTGCTCAAGTATATGTAGATGATATCGTATTTGGATCAACTGCTGAATCGTTGAAGAACGAATTTGTGAGATTCATGGAAGCTGAATTTGAGATGAGTATGATTGGTCAGCTCAATTTCTTTCTGGGATTACAAGTTAAGCAGTTAGCAGATGGAATTTTCTTGAGTCAATCGAAGTATGCTCAGAATATGATTGAGAAATTTGGCCTTCGTGATTCAAAGGTTGTCCGGACTCCTTTAGGACAACAGGATAAGCTATCCAAGGATGATGATGGGAAGATTGTTGATCAGAAATTGTACAGAAGTATAATCGGGAGTTTGCTGTATCTGACTGCTAGTCGCCCAGATATTTCTTTCAGTGTTGGCGTATGTGCAAGGTTCCAATCAGCTCCTAAGGAATCTCATCTGAAGGCTGCAAAGAGAATTCTCAGATATGTCAAAAGGACGACTGAACTTGGGCTGTGGTATTCGAACAGATCTAGTCTTGATCTCATTGGATTCACAGACTCAGATTGGGCTGGATGTTGCGATGATAGGAAGAGCACAACTGGTGGATGTTTCTACATCGGGGACAATATTGTGAGTTGGAGTTCGAAGAAACAAAATTCAATTGCTCTATCCACTGCTGAGGCTGAGTACATTGCTGCAGGAAGCTGTTGTGCTCAATTGTTGTGGATTCGACAGATGCTGCATGATTATGGAATTATTCAGGATTCATTCACTCTATTCTGTGACAACACAAGTGCTATTAATATCTCCAAGAATCCAGTTCAGCATAGGAGGACAAAGCATATCGACATTCGATATCATTTCATTCGAGACTTGGTAGAAAATGGGGTGTGTGATCTGCAACACATTGGAACAATTGAACAGAAAGCAGATATTCTCACAAAGCCTCTGGATGGAGACCGATTCGAGAAGTTAAGGAGGAACTTGGGTATGTGTTCATGCCCTCTCTGAATTTCACTGCATAAGTGAAAAATTATTTATCTCCAATTTATTATGATTTCATCGATGAATATTGGAGATATATATATATATATATATTTATTTATATATGTAAGGGGAGAAATTAAATACTCTGAAAATTGGATTTTGGGAATCGTGGTGATAAGGATCATTCCAGAGAGAGGGATTTAAGTTGCAGAAGTTGAAGTGACTTAAAGTTGTCAGTAACGCTGCAGCTATTGTGTCAAGACAGCTTTTTGGGGAATTGATTGACTAAGGGGGAGAATTCGTAATTGAATATTCAAAAGCGTGTTCTGATCGTCTCTCTACCCTGGCTATTTCCTTTGGCAGTTGTCGTTTGTGGAGATAACCTCCTCCAGTCACAAGGTTTTCCCTCATTCTTTTCTCTCTTGTGAAAAATCATGGCTCGAACCCGTTTTGGGAATGTTCGTCGCGCCGGAGCCGAAGGTGGTAGACGTGGGTGTGTTGGGACTCGAGGCAGAGGTCGTGGTCGACGAAGTGAAACTGTTAGTCCCTCTCCCGACCCCATGGAGGTTTCTGAATCGATTAATAATCCTCCGCCTCTGGCCGAAGGAAATCTGAAGGAAGCAGAGGACGACACTGTTATACAAACCCTACAGTCCTTGAATGAACAATCGAAGGTTCTAGAGGAAAATTTCTGTCCAAATGAAGGTATCATCACTGGAAATGAAGTTGTTGTTGCTGTTGAAGAAGAGCCTCCAACCATCGCTGGCGAAGCCCCCATTGCAGAACTCGAAAAGGTTGCTGAGGAGCCCCTGGTTACTGAAGAAGTTCAAAATGCTGGTGATGCTGAGGAAGTTGTTCCACAACACGTCGCTGAACATGAGGTCCCTAACACACAGACCGATGAAGTGGTTGCTGAAGAAGAAGTTCCTACGGAACCAGTTGTTCATGGTGTTGACACAGAAGGTACAAATCTTGAGCCTCGTTCTTCCTCTGAAGATCTTGATGCTCTCATTGACAAGGTCGTGAGTCAGCTTCCTTCTCAAGATAAGGAGTCATCTTCCGAAACGTCTGGACCAGACACAGTCCCTGATTCTCCGTTACTTGGAAAAATGGTGGAAGGTAGTGAAGAGGTTGTTGCGACACCAGAACAACAACCATCTGCAGAACAGGCAATGGAGGCTGAGTTTACTCCATCCTCGTCAAAGAGACAACCCTCCAAAAAGAGGAAGTTGTCTGCTGGTGTTCCCGGGCCATTTCGAAAAAGGCTCAAACGATCTTTTTCAAAGAAAGTCATAAAGGGAAAGAAGTCCAAAACTCGTCAGAAGGCTCTCGGATCTCATTCCATTACTGCACAACAAGCTATGGATGCTACACACTTTGATGATCTTGCTGAAGTGTTTGAGTACGACATTCTTGTCGACCGAAAATTTGTGGTTGAAAAGAAATTCACAAGCAATGAGCATGTGGAGGTTGGTTTTTCCGATTACCTGCGCCGGAAAGGACTGTTTCACTGGGCTGTCAAACTGCGGAAGTACTGTCCAAAATTGGTCAAGGAGTTTTACGCTAACCTTTCTGCTCATGTCTTAGATCAAGACTCTCCCTGGTTTCATAAAGCTTATGTGTGTGGCAAGGTTTTTGAGCTAAGCCCGCGCGTCATAAACAAGCTGTTAAAACTTCCTCTTGACAATCCTGAGGAGCTACCCTCTGATCTTCTGAAAGACTCCACGAAAGATGTTGCCCTGTTCCTGTCCTCACACAAGTCAGTGGACTTTGGTAGAAAAGGACTCAGTGCCTCTGAGCTTTCACTGAGATTTCAATGTCTTTTCCGTCTCTGCGCCAGAAACATTCTTCCAACCAGCAATGGAACCACTATTGGTTCTGAAATGGGTAAACTAATGTATTCCATTGATCGCTTTTGTCCTAACATTAACTTTGGTTTTATTGTGATGTAAAAAATGGTCAAGTTCTCACGAGGCCAGAAGACGGAAGGTACGAACCTACCGTATCCTGCCTTGATCACACTGTTGTTGAAAAAGAACGGCATTGTTCCTGATCCTGCCGAAGACGTCATCAACCTTGAAGTATTTCAACCCAAACCGAATATTCTCAGTCTGCACAACGACATCACCGACGACATCCCCCGAAATGCAACCGAACAGCTTCTTGAAGCCCGACGGATTCTTCAAGAAGTGGTGCAAGAACAAGCTGCCATCCGCATCACTCTGGGTGAGCATTGTCAGAAAATCATCCGTGCGGTCAATCTTATGCCGAAGATTGGTTCGGTTCTTGCTGATGAAGGGGAGGACCCTTCGCTTGTCTGATCTGCTCGTCCATTCCCTTTTTGGCATCTGCTCTCGAGGGGGAGAGATGTGCAAGAGATGTGCATGGTGTTTGTGTGTTTGCTGCTTTGCTACTGTTTCCTGTTACTGACTATTCCATTCCATTTGCCAGGCTGCCTGTAGCCTGTGTTTGTTTTCTGCTGGCCTGTAACAAATTGATAACTTACTGCTGTGTTTGATTGGTTTGGTGTGGGAGTGATTCTCCTGCACATTGGGCGAAGTCCCATATGCCAAAAAGGGGGAGAATGTTGGAACAATATTTTTTTCTCCAACTTTTTTTGGCATATGGTTCTTCTTGCTTTTCCCCTGCTGCCTTTCTTTGTTTCCATTCAGGTCATTTCAACAGACTGCCTGCAACTCTGCTGGTCTACTCTTCACGATTTGGGAAGCTTAGAAGAGACAAAAAGAATGAATTTTTGGGTGGTCAACCTTTGACAGAGTTCATGCAGGAATACATCATTCCACTTTCGTGCAAAGGGTTTTAATTTAGTTTGTCCTGTATGCTTTGTTTGGCTGCTTCTTGGTTTGTTATGTGGGAAGTGTTGTGGTGGTTGTATAGATAGAGAGAGAGAGAACTGTTGTGAGAGAAAGTAAGATATATCCTCTCAACCTCAACCCTTCCCTTCTCCATGCATTGAAAGAGTGCTTGTCACATTTACTTGCCGGAGACATCGTCGGAGGAAGAAGAGATTGGAAATCCGATCAGGAGATTCGTCCAAAGTCTGAGCAACCCTGCTATCTTCTAGTTGTCAGTACGAGTTCGTGACAACTTATACCTGTGGAGGGATTTTCCTAGGTGGTTTGCGTTATAGTATGGGATAAAGGAGTTTTGGGCTGTTTAGTTCATAATCAACCTTGATTAGTGAACTTCTCCTGGATTGGAATCCCCCGGATGTAGGTTGGTTATAACCGAACCGGGTTACCAAATATCTTGTCTTTTATTGCTTTGGATATTGTCCTTATTCCGTTGACAAGATGATGTTACAACTGTGATTTTACCACGCTTCGGGAGTTGGCCCATTTGGAAAAGTGTACAAGAATTTATCGGAGTAACACTTATTCCATCCCAACATATACATCTTTTATTATAAATGCAAAAATAAAATTATTTTTTTTATATATTAAAACATCAAAATATAAATATAAAATTAATGTGTCATTTTTTAGTATAATATAAAAAATTAAAAAAATATATTTGATTTAATACTTTTTAAAGAAATTTTTTTATGAAGAGTCAAAAATTTTCAAAGAAATTTTTCGAACAAAAATGTAGGTGTGTTTGTTTGGGAATTTAGATTTTGAGTTGAGATTTGAATAGTAAAAATTTTGAATTTGAATAGTTGTATGATGTGATATAAATAGGGGTTGATGTGATATTTTGAATGTAAAATTGATTTTTAGTATAATATAAAAAATAAAAATAAGTATTTGATTTGATGTTTTGGGGGAAAAAAGTAAGGTGAACAGTGGATTGAAAATCCAATCCCCCAAAACAAACACACTAGTGTTTATATAATACAAAATTTTTTTACAAATATTACCAAAAAATATAATAAAATATACATATTTAAATATAAAAATATAAATATAAAAACAAACAAAATATTACATTCCATCATATCTTTATAATTTTATATAATTCACAACAAAAATATATAGAATTATACAATTAAATAACACCCTAAAATATGCAAATAAATAATAAAAATAATTTATTTAAAAATAAAAATAAAATAGAAATTTTAATTTCAAAATTAATTTTTATGTATCCTATAAAAAAAATTAATAATAATGGTATATCCATATATTAGTATAAGAGTATATATATTACTGGGGCCTATGGGTCTGGCTAAAATTTTTTTTTACTATTTCTTAAGGCAAATTAAAATTATAAAAGAAATAAATATATTTATAATTTTATGAAATTATAAAAGGAGATTTTGAAAAATATTTGTAGTGTGAGCACATATAAGTCAAATAAAGTTAAATAAGGATGATCGAAGAGGTTAGACGCATTGTTTGATGAAATTATGAGGAAGTTTGATACAATTTTAAAAGCACATGAGATTTGATACAATTTCGTCAAATCATATATGAATTTTGTGTAGTTTTAACAAATTAAAATTAAATACATAAATATAAAAAAATATATAAATATTATTGTAAAATTAGGAAATCAATAAAAGCATACAAGACCACAAATTTTGGTGATCTAACTTGATTATGACAATCTACGACTGGTGCCGGCGAAATCAGGTATTTGCACTATTAATTTGAAAATGTTAATTAGAGGAAGGAATACGTTAGGGTGTGTTTGTTTGGGGATTTGGATTTTGAATTGAGATTTAAATAGTAAAAATTTTGAATTTGAATAGTTGTATGATGTGATATAAATAGGTGTTGATTTGATATTTTGAATGTAAAATTAATTTTTAGTATAATATAAAAAATAAAAAATAGGGGTTTAATTTGATTTTTTTGGGAAAGAAAATTAGATGAATAGTAAAAATCTCGAAAAATTCCCAGAAGAATACACCCTTAATATATATAAATACTTAGCCCAAACTGTATGTTGGACAAAAAATAAAATAAATCTAACAATAAAAATAGATTATGATCTAACCCATGCCATCTGGTTTAGAGGTGTTGCCCCAAGCCTCTGCCAAGGGCCACGCTGCGTCCTCGGACCCCAAAATGGGGGTTGCCCCAGACCCCACAACACATCAACTATAACGAGAAGAAAAATCAAATAATTATAATATTTAATTTTTATTCCTTTTCGTCTTATTTTAAAGTGTCATTTTTTATCACTTTTATTTATTTTATTCAAAAGTATTCATTTTTAATATCATAAAAGAACTTTATATATAAATATCAAAATACCCATACTTTTACAAAAATTACAAAAATATCACTATTTTATTTTTATTTTTAAAGACAAATATTTCAAATTATATTATGCATTACCATTGATTAATAAAATACTACTCACCACATTTTACTTAATTTGTCCATTTTTTTCTTATATGTGTGTCCTACATAAATTGTCTTTTTTTTTTTTTAAATATAATTATACAATTAATTATATTTTAAAATTTATAATTCATAATATTTTTAATTTAATTAAATTATTTAATTATTTTAATTTTAATTTATAATTATTTTTACTATATTATAATTATTTTTATTAATAACTTTTTAATTATTTATTAATTATATAATATCTAAAACTTCATACTCCACCTAAAGTAGATAAATTAGTTAGGATGAAAAAAATATTATTTATTAATTCACTAAAGAAAATCGCCCATTTGAAATAGGACGGTTTTATAATATTATACTAAAATAATATAAAATAAAATATATTATATTTTTTTATTTAAATATATATATATATTTTTTTATCTGTCGCTAAAATATATTTTTGTTTCCTTCTAATTTTAGCAAAAAAATATATTTATTTTTGTACTTGTTTTTATAATAAAATAAAATGTAACAATTATTATTTTTAAAAATTTATATCTAAATATTTGAGCACACAATTACACTATGAACGCACACTACCAAATAAACAACATAAGTCTCAAAAAATTACTCAAAATTTAAAATAGATCTGAAGCTATTTTTTAAAAGTTTCAAAATTTGTCTTAGATAGATGCCCGAAGAGTAAAACTCGTTGTCATTTAAGTGGTCTCGAAAATTTCAAAACCGCTGGTGTCCAATCAGAAGTTACAGCCAACAAAAGGCGTGTGTGATACATTTTTATTTGCTTCGGAATTTTCGAAGTAAATATTAAATTTTTATTAAAAAAGATAAATATCTAATGACGATGCCGCCTCCCCCACCCCTGCTGCCCTGCGGCCGCCGGAAAAGAAGCTGCCAGAAAAAAAAAATGAAGAAGGAGGTGTTAGTTAATTAATTAATTAATCATATTTGAATTTTGATTATTTTAAAATTATCTTATATAATTAACCTAATTTAGGTAAATTTTCTCTCATTAAGTCCATCACATTCAAAATATACGTAAGAAGTGACAGAAAAATCGTGATAGACGATTTTTCTTTTTAATTATAAATACTCTCACGTACGAGTTCCAACCTAAGGATTCCAGAGTTTGGCAAAATCATCTTCCCACAGTTCCAACTTATTGTTTGTTTGAAGATCTCAAAAACAAATTTAATTTTTAGCAATTGCGGAGATTTGTTTAAATTTCGTTATTTGCTTCAGCTAACATATTCAATTTGAGAATTATTTCTAACATTTGGTATCACAACAATTTTTGCCTCCGCCTTGCTTTGAATTTTTTTTTCATCAAATTCTTGATCAAGATTCGCTTTAATTTTTTATTTGAAAATATTTTGGTTTCTATTTTCAACAATTGTTTTGCGATATTTTCTTGATTAAAATCCGATCCTAGGATTTTGAGGGAAAAAAAAAAAAAAAAAATCTATTTTGAGGAAAATTTTGAATTTTATCTTGAAATTAATATATGCAAAATATTAAATTTCTGAATTTATCATGCTTTTCGATGGAGTGTTCAAATTCTTATGTAATGTCTTATGTGTACTTCATATTTGTGTCAATCTGCATGCGCAATTAATTACCTCGAGGATGCAGTTTCGTGTGAATTATTGAGATATTTTATTAGATTAATTGATGTTTTATTCGTCTTATTTTGGTGCTGTTTTTCTATGTTTTGATTAGACTTTAATGTCTCTGCAATGGGTAATTAGTTAATTGAATCTGCAATTAATGCTTGACCATACAGCCACGTAAATGTATATTGCATAAATTAGATCGTGATTTGTATATGTGTATGTATGCAACATTCAGAATCATATACACGATGCTCTGCGCACTTTGATGATTACATGTGATGTTTGTATTAATTACAGCGTCACATTTAAATTAATTAATTATTTAATTGAATCATATCACTGGTGTCCTAATTGGATTAATTAATTTTATTTTAATCGAGGAATGTTGCTACACTAGTCTCAGTTGATCATACATACATTTATATATGTGAACTTCATATTATATATTCATGATGTTTGTAATTTATTTGAAATTTTATTTAATTGGGGAATAGCCACAACATTCTCGATTAATTTAAAAATTTATTTATAATTTATTTGAAATCACATTAATGGACATCGTTGTAATTATCATGTACAATGTGATGAGATCTACCCACAAAAATCTTGTTATATTTATATACGTAATTAGGATAAAATATCGAGTTGTATTTCTTAATTTACCCACATGAGTTAAGAAAAAGAACACAATTTGATAGTTTTATTGTTAGGTTTTGTTTAAATCTAATTGAGTAATAATTTAGGTCACAGACAAGTCTTACGTCTTTAGATTCATGTCTTAACATGTTTACATTAGTAGAACATGTACTTTATTTGTCTCGTTTATTGATGAGCATGTATATTTAATTTTGCAGCATTTAATCCTATAAATTTCTCTGACATTAAGTGTGATATTCCCGAATTGACTGGTGATAATTACAAATTATGGAATGAGAGGATCCTTTTTCATTTAGGTTGGATGGACATTGATTATGCTATTCAAAAAGACGAACCGCCGGGTATTACTGAAACCAGCGAGCCAGATAAGGTGGATCTTTACGAGCGATGGGAGATATCTAACCGTCTTTCCATGATGCTCATAAAGACCAAGATCTCTGCTAGTATCCCCGTGTCTGTCAATCAGCATAATAATGTCATAGAGCTTTTGAAGGCTATTGATGAACAATTCGTCAAATCTGATAAGGCTCTTGCCATTACACTGATCATTTAGTTCTCCACCATGAGATTCACGGGTGTGAGGGGTGTGCACAAGCACATAATGCGCATGCGGGACATTGCGGTGCAGCTGAGAAGCTTAGAGGTGACCATGTCTGAGTCATTTCTTGTCCATTATATTTTGTGCACTTTACCTCATCAATACGGTCCATTTAAGATATCCTACAACACACATAAAGATAAATGGTCAATCAATGAATTGATGACCATGTGTGTTCAAGAGAAGAAGAGACTATTGATGGAAGATGATGACAAAATTTTGTCTGTAAGCTTAATAAATCCATATGTGGATTGAAGCAAGCCTCCCCGCCAATGGTATTTGAAATTTCATGATGTTATCTCTTCATTCGGCTTTGAAAAAAACGTCGTGGATCACTGTATATACCGTAAGGTTAGTGGGAGTCGTATTTGCTTCCTTGTATTGTACGTGGATGATATTTTGCTTGAAACTAATGATAAAGGGATGCTGTATGAGGTGAAACAATTTCTCTAAAAGAACTTTGATATGAAAGATATGGGAGAGACATCTTATGTCATTGGCATTAAGAACCATAAAGATAGAAATCGAGGCATTTTGGGTTTATCTCAAGAAGCCTATATCAAGAAAGTTCTAGAAAGATTTAATATGAAAAATTGTTTACCGAGTGTAGCTCCCATTGTGAAGGGTGACAGACTCGATTTGAGTCAATGTCCAAAAAATGACTTTGAAATGGAACACATGAGAAATACCTCTTATGCTTCAGTAGTAGGAAGTCTTATTTATGCTTAGGTTTGCACCAGGCCTGACATAGCATATGTTGTTGAAGTATTAGGGAGATATCAGAGTAATCCAGATGTTGACCACTGCAAAGCTGCAAAGAAAGTGATAAGGTACCTTCAAGGTACAAAGGATAGACCATGTATGGGGGCTGACGCCTGCCCAGTGCCGGAAGGTCAAGGAAGTTGGTGACTTCATGCTCATCTATAGACAAACTGATGTCTTGGAAGTGATTAACTACTCCGATTCGGACTACGCTGGCTGTATTAACACTCGGAAATCCACACCGGATTATGTTTTCATGTTGGTTGGTAGAGCTATCTCTTAGAGAAGTGTGAAACAATCTATCATTGCTACTTCCACTATGGAGGCTGAGTTTGTTTCATATTTCGAGGCTAGCTTGCATGGTGTATGGTTGAAGAGTTTCATATCCAAGCTTAGAGTCGTTGACTCTATTTTTAGACCGATCAAATTGTACTGTGACAACTCTGTTATGGTGTTTACGGCTAAAAACAATAAGAGTGAGAGTCGAAGTAAACACATCAACATCAAGTACTTAGCCTTAAGAGAACGTGTCAAGAAAAATAAAATGGTTATTGAACACGTTAGTACAGAGTTGATGCTTGTTGATCCCTTGACTAAAGGCATGCCACTAAAGAATTTCAGGGATCGCGTAGCGAGTATGAGACTTGATTATACAATATAGTTTATTTGCGCACATTGTTATTTGAGACTCTTATTCAGTTTGATGTTTTCTCACGTTATTGTGCACATTTTGTTTATTATTGAGAAAACTTGCTTAAGTTTATCCCGGAATAAATATAAGATTTATTTATTAAGTTGTGAATTTAGTTTGAGATGCTTGACATATCATGATGCATGGAAGGTAACATTCGTTTATAGAAGACCTACCGCCATGATTCGTATGTAAAGTTTTTCATTATGTTGTGATGGTTTGAGTGGGCCAAGTGAGAGAATGCTAGTTAATTAATTAATTATTCATATTTGAATTTTGATTATTTTTAGATTATGTTATATAATTAAACTAACCTCAAATTGTGACCCACTTTTCTCCCATTAAGTCCATCACATTCAAAATATACGTGAGAAGTGACAAAAAAATCGTGATTGACGGTTTTTCTTTTTAATTATAAATACTCTCACGTACGAGTTACTAAATCTACTCTCAAAATATTAGAATACATCATCGCTATTTGAGAGCCAGGGTTTGGCAACATCAAAAAAAAATTTTAATTTTTAGCAATGACTGGAGGTTTGTTTAAATTTCGTTATTCGCTTCCCTTAACATATTAAATTTGAGAATTATTTATAATAGGAGGAGCTTCCGCAACCGTAGGAGAAGAAGGAATTGCCGCCGCCGCTGGAGAAGGGGAAACTGCCCTCGACGCCATAGACGGTGGCACATTGAGGAGGCTTGGGGACAACCAAGCCTATATTTATTTAATTTTTTTTTTTATGTAAAATTTTTAATTATTTTTTTATTATATACTGAATTGCCTCATTTCTCCAAATTCATTTCATTCAAATCCTAAAATACATCTATTGTTTCTTTGTATTTAAATATTGTGCTGCTTTACATAGATTATAATACACGGATTTTATAAATTATTAAATTTATATTATATAATAATTTATTATAAAAGAAAATATCAAAAAAATATAAATATATTTCGAATCAGTCAATCATTACTACAAAATATTATATAAATATATTCTTTTTAATTTTTTTATTTTTTTACGAATTAACGATCAATGTGTAATAAAATAATAATATTTAATAGATGACAATATATTATGTACTATATGAAGATTTTTTATTTTTTTTTGTTGCCATGGATGGATTATTGGTAGTTTAAATATATAAACATATTCTATTAAAGGTTGAATGTACTTTCATTTACATAATTTATTTTATGCATCTCCGTTGTAAATATACTACGAAATATACTTGGAATAATAATATCGTCATCGTTGACATCAATTTTTATCTAATGAGCTACATATCTTAAATAAAACTTTTCACTTTTTATACGATAAATGTAATAAAATTGTGTTAAAATATTTTTATATATTTTTATTAAGTAATCCATTTTTATATAATTATATTTAATTTAAATTTATATTATCATCTACTACTATTTATCTTAATTATTATTCCATAATGTACATCAATTGAATTTATTAGTTGATTTATCACAATTTATTTAATATATATAACATCCAATACAATTTTTATGTAATTAAATATGTAACTTTTTTAACTAAGCAATTATTTTATATATAATTATATTTAACTTAATCTTATATTATTTATCTACTATTTAAGTCGATTATTATTCCATAATTATATTTTTTAAAAACTTTAATATAAAAAATATGAATAAACTTAATCATATATAATTCAAAAAATATAAATAAATTTATATATATATGAAGTATATAAATATATATATATGAATGATTGCTATGAAATATTTTTATAAGTCTTCTAACTCGGTGGAGAAGTCGGTAAATAATAAAAAAATCATAACTTGCACAAATATAAGAGCTTAAGACTGTGACTTTTTTAATCGATATTTTTGCAATACAACTACAGTCCACAAATAATACATTTACAGAGAAATAAATAAAATTAATATGAGATTGAAGTCTATAAAAATATATATATGAAAAAAAATGTGTTCCTATTTGAAAG
The DNA here is from genome assembly GCF_009805555.1 of Andrographis paniculata. Taxonomy (NCBI): domain Eukaryota; kingdom Viridiplantae; phylum Streptophyta; class Magnoliopsida; order Lamiales; family Acanthaceae; genus Andrographis; species Andrographis paniculata. The sequence goes on from NW_026137605.1 coordinate 2,540,863, forward strand.
CAATCACAAAATCAAATAAATCTATTAATGATAATACGATAAATACCATAATCGACAAAAACCTATTAGAAATAAAATAAAAGATCATGTATATTTTACATAAAATGGAATTTTAGAATATATAATTATTATTAATAAAAAATTAACATCTTAGTATCAATCCAAGACCACCAAATGTATATAACAAATATGCTTTGTAATATCTCTAGTTTGTGGCGCAATGATCCCAAAAGTATATTAACTTATCGTCTCCAAATTATATGATATTCCAATATTCTAGAACTTAAACGAACTAAAATGGGAACAACAGAGTTGTATTGCAAGAAGTGAGAGTTGCCAGAATATCAACCGGAGACTCGCCGGAAATAATGCCGGAAAATGAGAAAAAAAAATAAAGGAATATGAGGGAGAAAAAAATGCTCGTGGTGCGTATAAAATAGGTGCCTATAAAGCCTTTTTTATAGACATCGAAATAAAGATTGTCATCAAATTCGTTATTAATATCGATGTTAATTAAGTGTAATCATATCTTTAACCTTCGATAACCTCCTTCTATAAATATTAAAATTTATTTCATTTATCATGATTAAAATTTATTTATATTTAAAATAAATTTTATTATTTAATTGTAACGAATTTTATTATTTATTAAATACATATTATTCAATTTTAAAATGAAAAAAAAAATATTATACTATAGATTTAATAATTATATCATAATTTTATTTTTAAGAATATTTAATAATTGTATTAAATAAATTAAAAATATAAAATAGAGTGATGTGACAAGTATATAATATTTATAAGTATTTTAAATTTTCATAAATATATTAATTAATTATGATTGCATTAATTATATCGACTATAATTATATAATGTTAATGGTATTATATTAATTATAGTAATTAATATAATAATAGTAATTATTATATTTTGTTCTCCCTTGGTTCCAAACACTATGCAATATTTTATTTTTATTTATTTTAAACTCACTGCAATATTTTCAAATTTAGAAATAATTAATAATATTTATATACATATATTAATATATAATTTACTTTATCTCATCGCATGGTTCAAATAAAAATAAAAAAATAAATCATTTCTTTCTCCAATTACATCACTTAATATCCAAATTATCTCAAATTATCATATTTAATACTCCCCACTTAAATTTCTGTGTCAAACACAAATATTGCACGATATTTTGGACGGAGCAAGTATTTGATTGTAATAATTAAAAATTTATTCAAATAATATTGCAAAATTAACATTTTAATTATATTTTATGTAAAATATATTATTAATAATTATTTTTATTTAAAAATATTAAAATAAAAATATTAAAAATATCAAAATTCTCTAAACATTATCTAGTTAATATATAATTATAATATAATAGTTATACATTAAAAATTACTTAATAATAATTATATAAGTTTTATATAAATATGTTTGTATAATAGAGAATACATTTGTAAAATAAGTTAAAATATTTTTAAACTAACATAAATTATTTAATTTTAAAATAAATAAAGAATTATTATATAATATTATACAATAGTTTTAATAATATTATCAATTCTTTTAATTGTCAAAATATTTATTAATTGTATTAGTTATAATATTATTAAGTATGTTAATTATAATTTTATTGATTGTGCGTATTTAATTTAAATTTAATTTATTATAATTTACTTTAATCATAAAATTAAATAAATTATTTTATTATCTTTAAATATGTATTAATTACAATTTTATTAATTATGATATATTTAATATCATTTAATATAATTTTATTTTATTAAAAAAATAAAAAAATATATATGATAAAATAGCCCAACCGATCTCTTTTATATAATAATACTAATAATAATAATATGGGAGTATTAATTTTTAATTTTAAAAAATAAAAAATAAATCTTATAATATTCATGTAGCTATTTTTATAGTTTTTTTTCTCTCTCTTTTATTTTAGTTTCTTAGAAGAAAAATTGTGAAAATTAAAAATAATTTCATTATGAAACGATATTAAAATAGAATTTTAAAGACATAAATTATCCTTTTTTTAATATTTTCAATTTATGACGTTGATTTTTTTAAAAAAATTTAAAAATATTATATTATTTATTAATTGAATATTAAAATTTTTAACGAACATTTTGCCCTCCGAGCTCGGATGTTGATTCCGTCACTGCCAGCCGCCGCCGGAGATGTGGAAGGAAATAATTTGATTCGGCTGGTTTGGGTAATAGTATTATTAAGTAATATGAACAAAATATAAATGGAAAGAAATTGATTTCGGCTGGCTTGGGTAAATATTATTAAGTAATGAAATTATAAAATTATAATTGGAGATATTATTATATATGAATGGAAAAAAAATTGTATAAATAATAATTATCAATGGCCACATATAAATATAGAAAATTTCATCAAGTTACTAATAAAATTAAGAATGCATCAATCATATATTCAATTAGTTTTATTGCAAGAATTAGTTAAAGAATTAAAAATACATCAATTAATTTAATAAGCATGGCTAAAATTAGGGTTTTGTTCGTGCTTGCAGCTGCACTTCTTTTCGGCTTCTCAACAGGTTAGTTTGTCAAAATATATGTATATATATATATATATACTAGTGAGAAATTCGTGTTTTTTTATATATATTTTTTTCATAAAATATTTTTTTATATATATTTTTTATGCATCCGTTAAATTTGTATATAAAAAAATATATTTATAACTTTTCTTTTAAAGTTAAAAATTAAAATTTATGTAATCAGCAGTTATGCAACTAATATATATGTATAATAGTGAATTTATTTTTTAAATTTAAATGTAAATTAACTATTCAATTTTAAAATGAATAAATAAGTATTCTATATATACATTATAGTATATTATATTTTAATAATTTTATCAACTTTTATATATAAAAAATATTTATTGATTGTGTTAATTATAGTTTTTATTACGTATGTTAATTATGGTATATTAATTATGGATATTTAGTATAAATTTATTTTAATAAAAATATCAAAAATAAAAATAAAATAAAATAATATATTTATTGAAAACTTATATATACACAAATATATTTGAATAAAATTATAAAAATTCTATTAAATCATCGATATTTCTATCTTTATTTAAAATAAATCAATTTTTTTAAATTTAAATATAAAAATATGAATAATTGTATTCTGTTGTGCTTTATTTGTCACTTAAAAAAAGATGCTCAATTTTTCGTCACATATTTTAATTTAAGGTTGTATTTTTGGTTATTTTTTATGATACATAACAAAAAAGTGATACTATTTTCGTCCATAAGAAAAGTATGATGAGTTTTTTATGTGTAAAATTTTAAATATTAATTACTCAATTTCTCATCCAAATCTATTATCAATTTTTTTTTTGGTTTTCATCAAAATTGATTCTCGTTTATCTTTTTAGTAAAAAATCACTTTTTCTACTTTTTTTTTATCCAAAAAAGTAAAAAATTTTATTTTTACCTATTAGAGCCCGGTCAAATGAATACAAAATTGAATGACATGGGGAATATTATATTAATATCGTAGTATAAATCAATAAAAAATACTTATAATACAAATGCAATGATATTTCTAAAGTAAATTATATAAATATTAAAATATTTTTAATATTAAATATAATGACAAAAAAAAAAACAAATGGCATCTTCTTATATGACGAAAATTGTATAGTTTTTTCACTAAAAAAAATAAAAATATCTTTAGATGATTGAGAAAAAAAAAAAAAAGAGCACAAATTACGAAATATTGTATTAATGTATGACGGTAACTAATATGAGGGTGTTTGTTTTGTTTTTGGTTTGAAAAAATATTTTTATGTAAGTTATAAAAAAATTGTATAAATAATATAAAAATAATAAATGTGTGTAATATATTATTCTTTTGGGAGAAAATATATTTGAAATTTTGTAGATAAAAGACCAAAGCTTACGATTTTGCATGTATATGGACGCAGGTAATGTTAATATGGTGAATGCGAAGGTGCAATGTTGTTATGACAATCATATCGGTCGTTGTGATCCTCGGCAAGATAATGCGAAATGCAACCAAACATGTTTGGACAGTAATTGCGGCAAAGGAGGTTTCTGCAAAGTTTTCGAACACAAGCCTCCAAACCACTATTGTCACTGTTATTGCTAATTATTAATAATAAATAATAATAATAATAATAATAATAATACTATGATATGATAAGGTAACAATACCAAAGAATCAACGAGCATATTTTTCAACGACAATAAAAGTACAACATATATATACGACAACCATAACGTTCGATCGAGCTAAATATATTCAATAAATCGCTCCTTCCTACTTTCTTCACCGCTACAAATCACAAATAACTTCGCCCATTTGCATCTCCATCTCCGTTATAATCAAGCAAACAAGAATCACTCAGAGCATTCTGATCGGTTAAGGTTGTCTTCTCGTCTTGCCTTGTCTTATCATAGTTACCGATTATTCCGACCCGATTTCTCGTAACATCTCCACAACTTTCTTCATCTTAGGCCTCTTCGCCGGCGTTGTGTCCGTGCACTGCAGCGCCACCTTAAGCGCCGCCAGCATTTCTTTCCTCCACCCAAACGACACCGTGCTCAGCCGCGCGTCCAAAATCTGCTCCGGCGTCTCGCCCCTCGCCGGCGCCCCGTGAACCCACTTCACCAAATCAATCCCTTCCCCAAACCCGTCTTCCACCGGCTGCCGACTCGTAAGAATCTCGAGCAACACCACCCCGTAGCTGTAAACGTTCCCCGGCGCCGTCACTTGCATCGTATACGCATACTCTGTAATCACGTCGACAACCGTATAAGAAATCAACGATAATACATAAAGTCGAAGAAAATTTTCGTTATAGATACAGACCTGGCGGAATGTAACCAAACGAGCCCGCAACAGCACTGATGCTCGCCGTGCCCCGGGATGGATCGAGGAGCTTCGAAATTTCAACTTCGCCAACCAACGGGTTCAAATCCGTGTCCAAAACGACGTTCCCTGACGAAATGTCGAGATGGAGAATCGCCACATGGTGTAGAAATGCGAGACCTTCGGCGACGCCGATCGCAATTGCGAGCCTCGATAGCCAGTCAGGCTTCTTAGTCGAGTCCCGGAGATACTCCGCCAACGTACCGTTCTCGAAATGCTTGTGCAGCAGCAAGACAACGTCTTCGAATAGAACAAACCCGATCGGTCTCATCAAGTTGTCGTGGCTGAGCTTGCTAAGTTTTTCGACTTCGCGGATCATCTTCCCCTGATGATTGATAATTGTTCGATCCATCGATTTCAGTTTCCTCACCGACAAACTCATCCCCGACGGCATCTCCGCTTTGTACACAGCGCTGAACGTCCCAACGCTGATCTTGTTCGATTCCTTCACCGTCGCTTTCGCCACAGCTTCGAAGTCGACAGCCTGTCGAAGATTCTCGACAAACACATTCCCTGCTAATATCACCAAGCTGTCGCCGATTCCATCTTCACCCTCGCCGGCCTCGGCAGCGTCTTTCGCCGCTTTTTCTTGCCTCTCCCGCATCATGAACAGGCAAACGACGACCGTCACAGACGCAAACACGGCCAATCCCGAGCCAATCACCGCCAGCACGAGACGGTATGACACCCTGTGGTGGTAATAACCGTTCCCGTTCTTCGACTGACACGAAACGATCAGCGGTTCGCCGCAGAGCCCTTTGTTTCCGAGAAAGCTTGAATTCAAACTCTTCTGGAATGGCGCAAACGATGGTATCGCCCCGGTTAGACGATTGTTCGAAAAATTCACCTCGATCAAACTCAGCATCCCTCGGAGCGCGGCGGGAATGCTCCCGCTGATCTGATTATACGATACATCTAAAGTCACAAGCTTGTCGAGCCTCCCAAGATCCTCCGGCAGCTGCCCGTGCAGACGATTGAAGCTCAAGTTAAGAGCAATCTGCAAGTTCTTGATTCTCCCAATCTCAGCAGGAATACTTCCACTCAAAAGATTACTTCCCAGCTGCAATTCAAGCAGTTTCAAGCAGTTCCCGATCGCGCTCGGTATCTGCCCTCTGATCGTGTTTCGACTCAGCAAAAGATACTGCAGCCTCGACGAATTGCTGCAGATACTCTCCGGAATGCTGCCATTGAATCTGTTACTGCTTAAATCGAGCTTGTTGAGATTCTTTCCTCTGAAAACAGAAGTCGGGATGTCGCCCGACAGGGCATTCCCGGAAACAATAAGCTCCTGCAGATTCCCTAGCAAGCCAAACTCGGAGGGGATGGTTCCATTGAATCCGTTCGAGGCTAAATTCAAGAGTGTCAAATTCGAGCATTTGGAGAATTCGGGGGTGATTTCGCCCGACAGATTGTTGTTGTTAGCTTCAAAGTAAGTGAGGCTAATGATATTTCCAATCTCCTCCGGGATTCCTCCGATCAAATTGTTGTTGCCAATCCTAATACTCGACAGCCCTTTACAGTTCCCGATCGATCCGGGAATGTATCCACTGAACTGATTCTGAGTCAGGACTAAAGTCTCAAGCTTTTCCATATGAAAAATGCTATCAGGGATTGATCCTTCCAAACGATTTGAATGCAAATTCAACAGTTGTAGCTCAGAAATTGAACCTAAAGTATTCGGGATTTCGCCACTCAATTCATTTTCATAAGAAGTGAACACTCTAAGATTGGTTAAGTTTGCAATCCAAGAAGGGATTGAACCATTCAATCTGTTGGTATAAATCTGCAAATCCTGCAAACTGTGTAAACTCTGAAGCTCATCAGGGATCAAACCAACCAATTCATTGTTGGAAAGATTCAAGGCCCTGAGATTTCTAAGCCTGGAGAGCTCCAGAGGTATGGAGCCCTCAAAATGATTGAATGACAAATCAAGAAACTCAAGCTCAGATAAGTTCCCAAATGCAGGTGGGATGATGCCATGGAAGGAATTGGAAGAAAGATCGAGCCATTTGAGGGATTTGAGGTGGGAAATGACAGTGACATTACCTTGTAGCCTCTGATTGGAAAGATCAAGCTTTTGCACAGCTGAAAAATTTGGGGAGCAAGAAATGCCTGGCCAAGTGCAGTAATGGGAAGTGTTCATACTCCACCCAGTGATTTTCAACTCTTGCCCAATTGCAAACAATGTCAGTTCATCATTCAGGAGCTGTGATTGAGAAGTCGACAGAAGCCCAAAAAGGATGATATTCAACAAGCTCAAAAACAGCATTTTCTGTTCAAAGAAAGCAAAGCAATTTTGGGAATCAAAGAGGGTTTTTAATTTTTTTTTGCTCAGAAAACAAGAACATCTATACATCTTTAGGGGAAACTAAAAAGCCCTCCTCCCTCCATAGGTAACCTCAAAGAATAGTAATAAATACACTTGACATTTTCAGTAAAGTAATTTTTACCTTTTTTCCCATAAAAATAAGGCATCCGAAAAGTTCTTGAGATTTGGGGAAACTATGGAAGCTCCATAGATACATTTTCAAGAAATTCTTGACCCACAAAATGCAGCCCTAAGATACATTTCTGCTAATCTAATTAGAAATTCATTCTTGATCAAAATGCAGTAGTACTACTTAAAATCAGCCACAAAATGTGGGGAGGAGAAACAAGAAAAGCTGCAATTCTGGGAAGCAGTTTCAAAAATGGTGGAGAGAAAAAGGCTGATCTGACCTGCAAGAAAGGTAGGTTTCCTGGGACAAAAGAAAGAAAGAAAATGCAGTGCAGGTTGAATACACGACGAAGTGTAAAATGTTTTAGGAAAACTGATTTCAGGGGGTCAGGTGTTTCGTGCTTTTGCCACTGTGATTTATGTAATGTAATGAGGGATCGATGAAGGAAGGCTTCACGAGAAATGAGCAGTGTTGAGTCAATGAGATGAGAGTGTGATTGCTGTCTGTAGGAACATAGACAGACATTCTTGACTGATTTTTGAGAGATCCCGGGACTTGTGGTTTTGGATAAATCTGGACCGTCTATAGTGTGGGTCCAATTTGTAGTTGCGTTTGTTGTTGGAGTCCCGGGAGCTCTCTCTCTCAAGAAATGGTTCCACCTCTAATCTGAGTAATCACTTACCATTCCTGTTGATTTTTCCCTTATTGTTTCATGCAGACAATAAATGGACTTTAATTATTTACTGTTAGAGTGTAGACACTACTAATTACTCCCACCTTACCAAAAAAATTTGTTTTGTTTTTTCATTTACCGTTGGTTCCAAAATAATTATTTTATTTTCTTATTTAGTAGTCGTGGTCCTTCTTGATAACAAAATTACTCCTATTTTTCTATACTACCCCTGATTATTACTCTAACATACTATTTAAAATCTTTTAAAAAAAAAAGCAAGTAAGGGCATTTTAATCATTTATATTCTACTTTGGAAATAAAGGGAGTATAATATTTAAAAATTTAATTTTATATTTATATAATATGTTGTCTTAAAGAAAAAATAATAATCTCTCCATGTCAATTTAGATTGGTCTTTTATGTGATTTTATAATAGATTAAATAATAATAAAATTTTATTAGTTAAAATAATGTATAAGATGGTTTTAATATTTTTGTATTTTATATAAATTAATTGGATATATAATTAGATATTTGTAATTTTAGTAAAAAATTAAAAAAATATTTTAATATTAATTTATTATTATTTCTTCGATAATATAAAAATAATACTTTTGGCTGACAAAAATAAAAATAAAATAATTTTTTTGATTGAGATAAAGAAAATAATATATTTTTTTTAAAAAATACAAATTCTAAATAATAAAAATTTGAAAATTCTTCAAAAGAAGCACTCTGATGTAAACTATACATTCAAAATACATATAGAGGGAATTAAGCCATACAATAAATCTTACTTTTAGTCTTAGCTATGAATTATATAATATATTCCTTCGGTTAGAGTGTTAAGTATAGATTTATCAGCATCATATTAACTGCTTCAATTAGTATATAAAAATAGGTAAAAAAAAAAAATTAATTTTAGTTTTAATATAACAAAAATTTATTAATTTTGATTCAAATATAAAAAAATTCATCAATTTTAGTCATATTATAAATAATTTCAATCAATTTTGGTCTCATTATAAACAATTTCAATCAATTATGGTCCCACCGTTAAAAAAAACTAACGGAAATTACTGACGTGGACGTAATGGATGTGACGTGGCAGCTGACATGGAAACTACACGACCATATACAATTATACACGGTCATATTGTCACGTGACCATGTATATTCTAGTGTGTAATTATATATGTCCATGTTGTTATACGGCCATGTATAATTTTACACGGCTGTGTACTTTTCTATCTTGGTCTAAAATTTAATTTTTTTTATTATGTTTTTAAAAAAAAAAAAAATTGAATTTAGAATAGTTGATATAGTTAAAATGGAAAAAATCAATAATAATCATAATATAATTAAAATGTATAATTCAAATATAAAAATTTATAACGTGTTTGTTTGGGGGTTTGAATTTTGAGTTATGATTTGAATAGTAAAAATTTTGAATTTGAATAGTTGTATGATGTGATATAAATAGGTGTTGATGTGATGTTTTGAATGTAAAATTGATTTTTAGTATAGTATAAAAAATAAAAAATGGGTATTTGATTTGATGTTTTGGGGAAAAAAATGGAATGAATAGTGTATTTAAAATCCAATCTCTTTTGAAATGTTTTGTCTAAAATTCTATTATTCATTAAAAAAAAAAAGAAGAAATTCTTCTTACAAATATCGAATTACACAACTATTTTTTAGTTTTGTATAATATAGTAGTATTAAAAATTAATTTATTATTTCAATACAATTATATATGTCTATGTTGAAATTTTTTGAAATTGTATTGGAGTGTAAAATTAATTTTAAATACTACTATATTATAAAAAAATAAAAAATAGTTTGCAATTGAATATTTTTAAGAGAAATTTTTTTGGTAAATAGTATAATTTTAGAAAATATTTCAAAAGAACATACTTTATAAATATTTATATTTAAACTAAAATTGATACATTTTAATTATATTATAATTATTATTGATTTTTTTTTTCATTTAAACTATATCAACCATTTTAAATTTAAAATATATACTTTTAAAAAAAAATATATAACAAAAAAATAAAATTTTAAACTAAAACAGAAAGGTACACAACCGTGTAACAATATGGTCATGTATAATTATACATTGAAATATACATGATCGTGTAACAACATGACCGTGTATAATTGTACATGGCCGTGGAGTTTCTAGGTCAGCTGCCACGTCACATTTGTTAAGTCTACGCTGGTAATTTCCGTTAGTTTTTTTAACGGTTGTACTAAAATTAATTGAAATTGTTTATAATAGGACCAAAATTGATTGAAATTATTTATAATATGACTAAAATTGATGAGTTTTATATTGGAACCAAAATTGATAAATTTTGATTATATTGAGACTAAAATTGATTTTTTTTCCCATAAAAATATTATACCCTGTCCCACATAAATTGTTAATTTTTTCCATTTAGATATTTCCCAGAAAAAATTATCATTTTTTTAAAAAAAAATATATAATTATACACTTTAATCTCATTTTAAAATTAATAATTTATATATTATTTTTAAATTAAAATTTAAAAATATATTTTTTAAACTTTAATTTAAAATATTTAAATATAATTAATAAAATTTAAAAATAAATTATAAAAATTTTATAGAAAAATACAATTAAACATTTCATTTTGAATAAATTTAATCGTTTACAAATACTTTCAACTATATTACATCTCAATACAAAATTAACGTTAATTATATTCAATGAGCATGGTAATGTTTATCCTTTTATTTAAGGATTCATGTTGACAAAATTGCTTTAAATTTTGTTTAGAGAAAGGTTCAACAAAATTCAAAAGGAGGCTACTTTTTTGTTGAGGAATTTCGGATATGATTGGGAACAAATACTGCAACTATGCCTATATATATATGCCTATGCCTTTTATAATTGATATATTATTACTAATATATGCTGATGGTAGGGTTTTGACACCGGAATTATCTATTTTGTCTTTGTCCAAATTTTTTTCAACCGTCCACTAATTCCTCTTCCATTGACACGTGTTTGAATTACCTATTTTGCCCTTTGTCCAAATTTCCTTTCAACCGCCCACTAATCCCATCCACGTGTTTTAACTGTTTCACCAGCCCCCGTGCCTTTTCAACCGCCCACTAATTTCTCTTCTGTTGACACGTGTTTTAACTGTTTCACTAGCCCCTGTGCCCCTTTTATAATTGATATATATATATATTTCTTTCATTCCGCCGGTCTCACTTTTGTTGTCACTTTTTATTTTTATTTTTCATGAATGATTGAAAGCCTTCGTTCCACTTTGGCCCTCAAAAAGATTATAATAAATAAAAGGCAAACACATAAATAGATGAATTGAATCATGATTTAAATTTGAGATGTGAATATTATTATATACATATAGTGATATAGAGAGAGAGTTTGTGTGTGTGTGTGTAACAGTGTAAGTGATTATGGGAATGGGCCCATTTTCTCTTCACAAATACTCGTCTCAATTATCATATACTAGTATTTTACTTTTGATTTCTTAAAATATTACTATTATAATTGTAAATGTTTGGATATTTTCCTAGAAAGTAGTTTATTTTGTGTTGGTTAATATATATAATTAATCAATTAATTAATTAATTTTGTTTGTATAATACTCCCTCCGTCCACAAACTAACTTTCTACTTTTTTATTTGGAATGTGCAACAATTATTGTCCTCTTTCTATTTTTATACACAAAATTTACTCTTTTATCATTACTTTATTTACTCTTTCATTTTATATACACAAGATTAAGGACAAATTTGTCATTTTATAATAAAAATTATAATCGCCTAAAAATACGTGTAAATATCAAATAAAAAGTTAGAAAATAGACGGAATAAGACGTTAGAAAATAGACAGGAGTAGCATTTGATTGGGCTTGTAAATGCATGCATATTGAGAATGCAATGATGGGTGATATTTGTTTATTTATGGGTTTTGTAAAGAATAACAATATATATATATAATGGAGAGTGATTAGTTGCAGGAATAAAGGAATTTGGCTACAACTTTGGGCATTTCATGATTGCTCTTTATGTGTTGTGTTGTGTATGCAAACTTCAAACACACCTATCCTATCATTTTATTACATCTCCCTTAGCTTTTGTCCTTCACTCTAAAATTTTAATACTATACTATATATGATCCAAGACTCTTCATAATTCCCTTTCATAATAAGATTACTAACAACACTAGTCAAAAGTGTCACACATATATCTAATCTCACTAGCTATTGCTGTGGATAATCATATTTTATTTTCTCTAATTCAAAGTTTATTAAAAAAATAAGTATAATAATAATAATAATAATAATCTGAGTTTAATTGAACTTTATTCATCTCTCCTCATTGAAATTCTTTTAAAGATACAGTTATTATAAGAGCATATACAATAGTTACTTTTTTTTAAAAAAAAACTTCTATTATTTTAGGTGTTAATAATGTGTCTTCTAAGTACATTTCAATATAATAGCTTTCTAGAAATCCACTTGGATTCTATCTTTTTTTTCACTAAAACTTCGGTAATGTCTCACCCGCATCAAATCTCGTTTAAGAAGCCTCTGTATTTTGATCTCTTAAATTAAATCATTATGTATATTTTTTGTTGGACTTGAGAAAAGAAAAAGATAGACAATTAAAAAGATATCTATAATTGATTCATTTTATATATATATATATATATTCTAAAAGGGTCAAAGAGACATTAAATGCCAAATCTCTTTTAATTTACTTTAATTGATTTATAAGTTCATTTCAAAATATTTCATTTTATACAATTTGCTATAAAATAGTACATGAGAAAAAAAAAACATTAGTCCGAGATGATTATGTAGTAAATTTATTTTTTATTTAGAGTAATGCATAGTCTATTTATAATCAAATATTTTATCCACTCAAATCTATAATTACACATCCTTCAATTGATAATAACCATTTTATACAATTTTTTTGCTTGCCATACTAATTTTGTTTCATTAACTTTTAAATAAAATTTCATAATATCTCTATTTTCTTTTATACATCTCATTTCTATATCAAATAATATTATTTTTTAATATTCTTACCAAAAAATGACATAAATATTCTGGAATAATATATTACTAAAGATACAAAGAAAGCATATCATGTTATAATTTATACACACATAAAAGAATATTATAGCATATTACATACAAGAAAAAAAAAAAAAAAAAAAAAAAACCTGTCTTTTACCATAAAAGGATATCCTTAAATTTTATTTTTTTTTTAATTTTAATTAAATTAATTAGTCATCTTTAACTTTAATTTATAATTATTTATATTATATAATAATTATTTTCACTAATACATTCTTAATTATCTACTATTATATTTATTCTAAATTCTCATGTTTACAGTGACCCAGACATCCAATGGGGGATCGGAAAGAGTATCTTACTGTCACAAGTTCATCTCATGCCAGTGACTAATAGGACAATATAATAGCAATTTTGAATGTAAAGTTCATAGGTAATGTTTGTTTTATAAAATGAGTATGTTATATATATATATATATATGTATATATAGTTATTCAAGAGAAGAGAAGATTTCAATCCTAGTACTATTTTTAATTGTCCAAACACATATGTGCACACTCTTGAAGCTCAACTCTGTTAAAAGAGCAGTAAAAGAAGAAACACAGGGATTACAAATGGTTGGAATCCACTTTTCTGCAGCAACAAATGTGTAACCACATTCATGTGTAAACATTACTACATGTTCCCTCAAACTCACCACTTTTGTTAATTTCAGTAATAAATGAGATTCTAGCTAGCTAGTGCACCTACACATACAAACATACGTACATATATATATATATATAATACAATATTCTTACATCTCAAATGAGTGAAAGCTTCGTCCCAAGTAATAAACAGAAATTCCTGTGGCTGTCTCTACTTGTTTCAACCAAACACTAACAAGAATCTAAAAATCCCACCTCTTCTCTAATCCAGTCCAATCCAAACCCACACCATCTCATCACTATAGCTTCATTTCTTTCATGGGAATTGACTCCACTGAGCCCCTTTTCCCCCCCAAAAGGCTAATGGCATGTGCATGATGGGATGGGGGTGGGTGTCCACTTTAGGTGATCAATATAAATAATGTATAATAACATCACATCTCTCTCTCTCTCTCTCTCTCTATACAAATACATACATACATATATATATATATAAGGAGTGGGGCCCACAAAAGGGAAAGGTGGAAAAGGGTTGGGGGGTGGGGGAAGAGGTGGAAATTAGGGTGTGAAATCACTGGTAGTGATTGAGATGGGGTATGCCCTTTAAGGGACATGCATCATGACAATTGTATCATGCATTGTCCCTCTTGTCTATGGCATTTTGGGCCCCCACCAGTCTATTTTTAGAGGCATCTTATTTACACACTATGTGTGTGACCAACATATTCTAGTATTATTAGACATCATTTATGCTGACATCTAGAATTAAATTAGAGAGGCAAGTTGTTCATCATCAGAGAAAGCTCAATTCAGCCAACTAAGTTGGGCTTAAGGTATATTTCATAGCCCAACGGGTACTACTACTGAGGTGGCCCGGCCCACAAAGAAGAAAACAAATGAAAAACAAGAGAGTAATGAATCGAAATGGAACTGACTTACATATTTCTAAAGAATATGGACTGAAAACATGAACATATTTTCTTAATTGACCTATGGATTGTCATTTAAAACATACGGGCACCTACTTCATAAAAAAAGTGGGTGTCACAATTATTTCCCCAAGTGTACAAATGCACTATACATATTGAATCTACTAAGAGAACATAAGATGCCTATTTATGTAACAACTAAGCAAAGAAAGTGATGGATAATTGGGTTCAGTATTTACCTGTATGTTAGAGAATTGTGGCGTGTTAAAAAACCAACTCCTTCCTGGACTGAATTTAAAACTCCATGGATGTAACTTATTATGCTATCTGTAAAATGAACAAGGTAAATTCAATAAAAAAATTGTCTCATTGACTATCTAGAGACACGATCTGCAACTGTTTATGACCGGATAATGATTCGCAGTATATTTGATGGGCAAGAAATTGATTTGATTATTTTAGTTAGGAAGCAACATTACCATGTAAGTGTAAGGATCAATACGGCCTCCAGATCCTGATCTTTTCACCTCTTGTAGCTTCAACAACCTGCACATTACCAGATTTATTGTCAGTAGCTCAGAATATTCTGTGTCACATTAATGAATTGAAGTTCAATGCGAAGAATGACAGCACATTGCCTCTGTAAAACATGTTGATGCAGCAAAATAAGATCATGGAATCATATGCTGTGGCAAATGTCCAGCCTAATGTGTGTTCATGAGATATATAGAGACAGTAGAGAAAACGATTAAGAGTGCTTACATTCTCAAGGCTTTGCTTGTGGAAGGGCTGTCGCCGAGCAACTGCCGAATCCTCACTTCAGAAGCACTTCCATTAGATAGAATCCTGAGAATAGCTGCAGCTTTGCGTCCCATGTGTCCGGGAATGGCGGACTTGTTGAACTTCTTGTCAGAAATAGTTTTGCTACTGGCACTTTGCGCACTGGAGCTGCTGGAAAAGCTGGATGAAGCTTGGGTGGTGGTTATTTCAGACACACTATCACTTGATGTGGGAGCAGAAATAGGCTCCGGGTTTGTGGTCTTCAGTTTCTTACTGTCGGAGATCCAGACGCTCTTCGAGCGTTTCTTCTGCACTATCTGAGAAACGTAGTAATATCACGAAACATATCATGGAAAAACAGGGGAGTTCCTGGTTACAATTAACATAGAAATCCAATTATCAATTCATATGCATATTTCAAGACACAGCTTCATTTGCAGTTCAATCGCTATATAGCTGAGATTCCATGAGTGTCTCACAGTCAAATTTGAATTCACAGACGATAGCAAACTGTATAACCATCTGGCGCCATAAGAGCAAGTTCACAATCAACAAAAATAGAGGAAACAGAAAAGCTTATGAAACGGGAAAACAACAGGATTCAGCTAGGACATATGTTGATAGAGCAACTCTGGAATCTCGATCAGCTTCGCAAACAAACATTAGTTGTGTGAAATCTCTTACCTACGATTACATTGTAGAAACTAAGGTTTCCAGGGAAGTGAACGCAGCAAACGCACTTGTAACTGATTAATTCCATCATAAAGCAGAATCATGAATTGAATTACAAAGCAAACAGGCACAGATCTATGCAGTTATGCAACTGATTTCTCGAGAAAAAACAAAGAGCGCCAATCAGCGAAGCACCTTAAATTTCAGCTCCTGATATGCAGGCACAAACGCGTCCACCCTCAGCGGCTGCTCATGCGATGGTTCTCCGCCTGCGCTCGCCTCCACACTCCACGATCCGCCTTCAGATTTTGAAGCTGAACATCCCGAACTCTCACGACTCTCTGCGCTGCAGCAATCCTCGCTCCTTCCTCATGCCGCCAATTAAAACAATAAAGAACAAAACTCAAAATCATACACAAAAAGTATACGATCACAACGGCGTCAAATACATACCAATCATCACAAGGTGCTCAATGATGGAAAAACTTACTTGGAAGCAGCCGAAGACGATAGGAGGAGAAGCGCGGAGGCAACAGTGCGTTCGAGGTTGGAAGGGAATGAAGCTTTCACAGTTTTCCCCACCATTTCTCCCTTATTTGAAATCGGCGGGACAAATTTTAGATTTTAAAATGTGGAGCATAAAATATATAAAAACTCAGAAAACCCAAGAGAAGAATTTCGTACACCAACCATTTGATCCTAAAACAGCATGCGTTCCTTGACCCCCCGTTAGGGTGCGTTTCTTTTGTTTTGATTTGTTTTTTTTGTTTTTTTTAATTTTCTAATTAAAATATATTATTTGATTAAAATCTTTAATACAATGTCAAAGTTTTATTTATTTTTAATTTTTGTAGTTTTTATGTCCCATGACATGAATATTGATTTCTCTTGTATATTGATAAGTCAGAGACATAAAATTTGGTACTTTCTCTGTCTCATTGGTGGCATTTGGTTTTTCACGTAAACTTTTGAATATTAGTATTATATTGGATTATAATAAAAAAAACAAAAATATCTCTATTAGTACGGTGTAATATAAAAGTAATGACACTTGTGTAATATATCGTAAGTTGAAAGGGTATTTATTATGTTAAGTAAATAGTACAATTACTAAATTAGGAGATGGTAACTTTGTTTTGGGACAGACGAAAATAGAAAATGACAATCTTTCAATGGGATGGAGGGAGTATTTCAATTCACCCGACCCCAAAGAAGTTGTATTACATCAAAATGAAAATGTTATGATATTATTTTAGGACTAATGTTTGACATTATTCAACTAATGACACGTAGAAATGGTAAATTATATAACACCTCATTCGTAAAAATGCACAAGATATCTTGTGTTTTATTTATTGGGTGAAATTTCTTTGTGTTAATGTAAATTTTGTACGAACACCCTCTGATGTATGATTCTAAATAAAGACCTAAATACACAAGTTTTATACAAATAAAAAATGTAAAATACTTTAAATAATTTCTTTTGAATGAAATAAGTAAATAAATATTTGACTAATCCTTCATCGGCCAAGACACCTGTTCTTGCAGTGTAATGGTAGCTTTATATATGGATTACTTCAATGGTCATATTGCGAATAGTGTCTTGGAGCACTTCAAAGATGTGAATATTTTGAATGCAAAAAGAACAGAAGTATTTGTTGCGTTACTTTTCCAAGATGCTAATGACAAGGAATCTGATTTGTTTGACAAGCTAATAATCTACAATGAACAAAATAAGCATGTGAGGAAACAGAACTGTAAAGAATATATTTAGATAAAGATCAAGACAGAAATTGTGATTTTCTAAATAGTTTGTAGTTTCTATTAGTTAGTTTTTTGAATGGACAAGTTATATTAGTTGTTTCTACTACTGATATATTGTATTATTATTTTTGAAAATGGATATATTGTAATTTGGAATGGTGTGGAACTGAGAATGTGCCTGATGGAGTTGCAACTGATTAAAGAATTGTTGACAAAGCACATGATGATTACGAGAAAGTAGTGGCAGCAACAACAAAACAACCGGTCTTTCATCAGATTGGGATTGATGATGGTCAACAAAGAAGGATTGCTTGAATGTGTTCGGGCTAATGGAGAATAAATGGCAATGCAGCAGTTTTTGCATAAAATCGCCGGCATGTTAAAACGTTAAAATTGGTTTGCCTCACAGGGGGGCCTATTATAATATCTCAGGTTCGTGAATTGTGAGCTCCGGTCTCGATCAACCTCAAGATTAAATCGTGCAATGATTTGACTCTTCTTCGACATGTTGAAAATGAATTTTGGGCACCGAGGATTGTCCTTGGGCAAGCCGGCTATTCCTACATGAATTGGGCGGCAAAAATGCTGTCGGATTGGATACCGGCGTTCCATGGGTCATGTACAAGGATGACGCCACCCCTGATCCTGTGGTGTATACTTCATTCATGTTTTAGTTGTTTTGTTACCGTTGCTTTAGCTCTCATTCACTACCGAGAATTAGTCACACGAAGAAATTCAAACCTTATTGTGTGTTTGTTCTGGTTTGTAGCTTGTAATTTTCTTATGTTAGTAGTAGGGGAGAAAGTGGTGATGACACTGGAAAGTAAAAGTGACTTGATTGTTATTATTCATAAAATTGTACTGGCTATATTGAAAAATTTTGTTGGTTATTTATGAGATTATACCGTTATTATTCATAATTATAACTTTGTTAGTTGATAGTTTCAAATATGTTATATACTTATTTATGGTTTGTTGTCTATAGTTGTAGTTTCAAAACAATGTTTATATGAGACCCTTGGCTGATTGTTCATTTGATTTGCATACATATAAGTATATTACCTTTGCAGTGGGAATCATAACAGATTGATGACTACATATCTATATACTATAACATGTTTGGATAGAAGGACCAAAGGAACAACAAATTGTGACTACTACAATATTGTTCATTAAAAAATAACAAGCTAAACCCATATATTAGTTTTGACTTTTATTTCGTTGAATAGTTAATTTTTTTATAATGTTAAATCAAGTATATACGCATTCAACCGGAATCGAACCTAGGCCTCAAGCAAGGGCCGCTCGCTAACTTAACTATTGAAATACTTTTGGTCAATGAGGAGTTTGTAGCGCAAACAAATTAATTAATGTGTTTTGCATCTTTCCTTTCACCATGCACATTATTATTATTATTATTATTATTATGCATGTATGCCTTTGGACTGATATGATCGGATGCAGATCAAAACTTGTGAAATTCAATGGTTATTCATTTAAGATTGATTGTTTCTTATATGATCTTCCCTTACAGGCATGCAAGGCAAGCAGATAGACAAAAGTTCTATGGCACTGGATCATGACCAATACCAACAGTCCAATACTAACCATATATTTAATTAGGAAAGAAAACATCCAGAACTTACTCATTTGCAAAATTTCACAGTGATATTACACCCATCAAAATTCAACAACTGAAAGGACAATCAAATAACATATTCTCAAATAAGGTTACGAAACTTTAAAGAAAAACCATAAGATTGAACCGAAAAAGAAAACATAAAGATACATAACAAATTTATAAAAATCAATCAGAAGATCTATATATTAATTTCTAAATTCTAAACCAATTGTAGGTATCAGATCCAAGAAATATGAAGGTCCAATCCTTAAAAAAAAACAACATCAAACTGTTAAACATAATTATTTTTTCATATATTAAAGAAGAAAAATAAAAACATAAACATAAACATCAAATACACTTCCATTTATACTTATTTGAGTGAATATCAAATTGGTTCCCACTGCTCCGACTCATCAACTTCTTCATAGTCTTGCAAATAGATTATATCCAAGTCACGAATAACAAACCTTTATAACCATTTAGCATATTTAAATTATCAACTAACAAACACATAATAATACATAATTAAGGCATAGTTAAACTAAATAACAAAAAATCAATAAATAAATATTGAATAGCAAAAAACAAAATTTCATCTATAAATAAAAAAGTTACAAAACTTCTTAAAAAAAAAAAAAAAAAAACCTTTATATCTCTCATATCACAAACAAGTAATAATAACTTGTTACCAAAGTATTCTAGAATCAAAATCATTCATTCAGTCAGTCAAATATGTCTGTCACATAGAAACAACAATATCTCGCATCTCCTCATCACTCCTATGAAGATGTAAACCTATTAAAATATCAACAAACTGTTAAACATAATTATTGTATACATATATAAACAAAAAATAAAGACAAAAATAGAACAACAAATGCACTTCTATTAAAGATCTTAAACAGTGATGGTGTGTAACAAACAACAACTGATGTAAACTATCTTATTGCATGAAAAATTTGTTGCATGTTGACAGTCACAAGCATAGAAGTCATGCAGTGCTTTTTCATTTCTTCGGCTATCAACCACCCTTTCAAATGACTGAAAAATTGTAATAAATTGTGTTCCAATTGCCAATAATTTATTATAACCTCATTTACTAATTCACTAAGTTGGATAGTTCTCATTCCTGTTGCGAATCGTTGTATCATCCATGTAGAAAACAATTTATGCTCAATGTATGCATTGAATATATCCATTTATGAGCTCCATTTGGAAAGCATGTCGATATCATTAAATACCATTCTAGATCAAACTCTTGCTCATTGTTGATAGAATCTATTAGCTTGTGGAAAAAGCTTGCAAAACTACAAAAACGCAAAAAAAATGGTGTTAGTATATAATATAATATGTCAGATCTACTATGCATAGCAATAAAATAATTACCGGCTTGAGAAATCCAAAAAAAACAAAGTATAATTCGAAAGTAAATTTCGAACTTGATGAGTTGTGCATGAGATCACATATGAATCCCTAAGCGCTAGAGTTCTAATACAAAAACCCAAAAATATAAACAGGAAACGAAAACTAGAATTACGAGAAAACTAAAATCTAAAGTTGTTCACAATTTTCTTGTGTTGTCCAGTGTATCTTTTTTAGCCCCTGCTCTTCGCTTATATCCATTTGCCCAGATCGTTTCCGAGTGGTTAGAGTCGGTTACGTGGTTACGGGCCTGACGGTTACCCCCTAAACCTCAAACCACCCGAATCGATTACTTCACGGGGCGCGCCGCTTCAGTCTTTGGATGCCCCAACCATCTAAGTGGTGCTTCCTGACTTTGCAACCAATTGGCCCGAAAAAGAACGATCCATTGGCCCATCGCACCTGTATTCTAGTCTTACCGAATTGTAATGCCAGATCTCTTTATACCCAATTTGACTCTACGGGCCCAACTTGTCATTGTGAGCCGAGGGGGCGAAACCCTAAACTCCATTTTTTCGTAACTCAACAATTTTCCGTCTCCTAGAGAATGTCAAGAGTCACATCTCAAGGACGGAGATTGTTGACATGACAACTTTTTTCCTCTGTCCCAGGTCTGCAAAATCATCATTATAATGGTCGAAAAGGGGAGGGAAAGATTAAAATCTTTCATTACCAACATTCTTCCTTCTACCTCTTCTGAAACTTTTGTTGAACATCCAACGCACCTTTCTCACCACTTCACTTCAGTTTTTTATGCACACTGCCATGGAGACCACAATTGTTATTCCGTTTGATAGATCCGCTCCGGAGCTTGCTATGAACCCATCTTCCACCACCACTCCGGTTGGGCGCCCCTTCGTCTCCACCGTCACCGAGGGAGCCCCCACACTAAATTTTCTGCAACACAACCTCCGCTTTGCCATTCACGACGGAGCCTTTAATGCATCCCGTCTCTGGGACGGATCAAAATCAATCTTCTGGATTCCAGGGATGAATTTTGCACATAGTAAGAAAGGATGGAGAAGAGTTTCGGGAAAAATGGAAACAACAAGGGCTTGACAAAGCTATTTTGTTGTCTTGCCAAAGCTTTAACATTCAAGACGCAATCATCCTAGCCGTGACTGCCTTCTGGGACTCGGAGGTCAGCGCGTTCCTGCTACCCTTAGGGCCAATTGGCCCGACCTTGATAAATGTCTCCACGATCGCCCACCTCCCGATTGTAGGGGAGGACCCAGTAGTGGGAACCTTTACTGGCCAAGAACCAACAAGCGACCACCCAGGATGGAAGATAAAGACATTCCAGCACAACAAAGTCGTGGCCTGGGGGCCTTATGTGAAAATGCACTATGGGGCGAAAGACACCCCAGTGACTGACGAAGAGCACGTTGCCTTTCTGTTATACTAGCTCTGCAAGTACGTGGTCATCTCCAAACTCGCATTTTGTTTTTACTGTACAACTTTCTTATATGTTTCTATATTCTAGCCATGACATATATGTAATTTGCTTCTCTTCCACATCCACCACCTACACCTATACTGATATCGCCATTCATCTGGCTCAGGGCCGATTTTTCTCCGTCGGTACCTTGTTCCTTTTTAACTTTTTTTTAGGGTCTTTCCAAAACCTGCCCAAAACTTTCTAGTTCTACCAAAGTTAACATCGTTGTTTCTGGTCCGGTTTGGTTTTTGGAACTCTAGTTCCGTCTATACTTTCATCATCTCTTTTTCAGGCAGCCACCCATTCTTCTCGATTCGGATATATCATTCGCCCAATATTTCCTCTTTTTTTGTCTCTGACCAAAAACACCATAAAGACCCTGAGACCACCCTCAAAGCTATTTTGGAAACCGACCTTACCATCTCAAACTATTATCCCTATTTCCACCTTACTTCATTCACCACACCACCTTTCTACGTTCCCCATTCAATTTCCTTTCTATACCCGCCACCCTCCGAATCGCCACATCCAAACTTCTAATATTTTTGGGAGGCGTCTTTAAAGCCTCGATCTCTTTTCATTGGGAAAAATATCAAAAAAATGAAAAAAAAAACATATGTTGCATTCCCCTACTATCCGCATTACTTGTCACGTCAATTCGGCTGCTCTCAAGGCATCGTAGATTTAGCCTTTACTCCTCACCTCATCTGAACCCATACCAAAAACGTTATGGCCGAATACGCCATCAAACCATACACCAATCAACTCATGAACTACCTTATCAACCACACCTATACTCCCTTCCATGAATGTCTTGATAAAATCCTAGTCTTTCTAGAATGATGGTCGGAAATCGTTTGGCCCGTGATCGGGAGACCCATTAATGATTGAATAAAGATCCTTTTTTTCCTCTGACCGTCCAATTGGGGTCCCAGTTGATTCTACTGCCGCAACCCTTAACAGGGTAGGTTGCCTTGAGACTTCCACGACTGAAACGGCAATGAGGGACGTAGGCTGGTGGGGCTAGCTCTTTTCAGAAAAGGCTAAGACTCCCGCAATGGCCTCACCGGCAATTTTGGAAGAGCACCACAAAGGAAGGGAAGACTACTTGGCCTCTCTACCAGAAGACATGGCCCTTTTCCCGAATTCCGAACGCCTGCTGCGCAGCGAGCCCCTAATAGGTAATCTTACTCCAGTAAATCCTTGATCTTAAATATTTATCTTGATCTCACCTTCCCCATGCGTCAGCTGCCGCTGGTCCAACTGCCAATCCGACCATCGCGCCGACGGACCTAACTCTTGGCTCAATTCCTCTGCCGACTTCAAACCACCCAGCCACACGAACTCCTGCGCCTGAGGTATTCCTTAGATTTTAACCATATATGGTATTTCAACGTTATAACATCCGACTGAACACAGGTTCCAGACGTTCGGAGGGAAGGAAACCCTCTAACGGATTTACCGATAACCGACCAGAATGTGGAGACGTTGGTCGAAAGGCAAGCCTCACCTGCCAATGTTCCAAGGCCGGAACCCTTAGTGCTTGCCAAAGTTAGAGGCTAGATCCCAGTCCGAGTAACCTTCAGTTTTCAATAAATATTGACATCTTCATTGAGTTGTACTTATACGGCGAATTTTCAAATAGTCGAAGTTTCATAATAAGGGTCGGGGATGGTTAACCAACCAATGACGAAAAAGTTGCGGAAGCACCGGTTGAGAAGTAAGGACCGCCAGGAGTAGACAAATTGCAAATGAAAGCTGAAGAAGCTCCTGAGCACCCCCAATCCACCTAATGCGAGATTCCAGATAAGGAATCATATGCGGTAAGCTTGTTCATTCATTACAACTCAATCCTCAAAACTTAACTCATCTTCATACCTCAGGAAACGGTCCCGTTTGCGCCTGAAGAGCACCTCATTGGGCCGAATAAAATGGGTGTCGCTCTATCCCAAGTAAGGGAAGAAGTGGTGGCCCCTTCTCCTAAAGATTCAGCGCGGAGAAGTCGGAGAAGTTGGAGATACAGAAAAAAAAAACATTACGTAAGGACTCCCATCAGTCCACGAAAACCGAATCGGTGGAGGGCTTGGCTTCGAAGACATGAAGGGGCAAGTCTTCAATTGCTGCGTTCAAACCCCGGTACATTTTGAGATCATCGGAGGATAGATTCTTTGCTCCCGGAGGAAAGGGTCCATGGCAATGGAAACTATACATTGGAGTCGTTTGTTGGAGTCCAAACTAACGCGCATAAAACTGTGGAAAATATCCTTCTACTCCAACGGGTAAAGAACGGGTAGGCCTTAGACCCACTAGCAAGGGCCTTGCAATCAAGACTTGGTTCCATGATGAAGTGATGGAAGACCAATCGGAGGAACCATCTTCCTTTATCGGGGGGTTTGGAGATCCAATCGGGCCCACAAGACCGCTCTGGCAAAGAAAAGAACCAAACATCCTTACTATCACGCAACGATAGGAAGAAATTGGTGATTTGAAAAGCAGTGCGGGAATATTCAAACCCAGCCAGAAACACGTTGATACGCTCCTCATCCGGAATTTGGAACAACCACGGTATATCAAACAACTCAGGAAATATGTAAGTGGCCGAGATTTGAAGAAACCATAAAGGTCCCCTTTGGGTGGATACGTGTTCCTCACGAGCTAGGTGAGCATAGAAATCATTAAAGGTTCGATACAAATGGCGTAGAAAGAATTAAGCGAGTGTTAAGCAGTCACCTACCATTATTGAAGAGACTAGATGTTCATACTCCTTAACTAGATTCCTACCGCCCGAGCCTACGAAAAAATGATCACCCAAAGAATCAAGGTCCTATGGTTATCCAGCAAACTAACTTTCGAGCCCGGAGCCCCATACTTCCCATATAGTAAGGCACTTAAACTAGACTTCGAGTAGTCTATACTAAAATCAACAGTATTCGACGGTGCAGGGAGTAAGGAATAATCATCCCTTGTTACGGGGAGACCTAATAGCACAACAATATCAAGTAAAGTGGGGGAAAGCATGCCGAAATGAAAGCAAAATCCATTCACCACCGAACAACAAAACCCTAAGAGTACAAAAAGGAGATCGGAGTTCGGGTGAGAAACCTGTACGCTGACGGTGACCATATCGTCAATCCCTCAAGCTTTTCATTGCATGTCGACTGAGCCACCGAGGGTCGCCGTCCACTCCGTGACGGTTGCACTGTCGAGATATCGGGTCAAAAAAACCTGACCTTGTCGAAGAGCTAAACGAGTAGAAAGGTTTTGCGATTAACAGGGGAGACGCCCCATTGCCGGCGAGAATTCACCGGAGTTCCTCCTTTTGGAGTTCCGTCTCGGCTGACGGAGTTAAAGTCCAAGATTCCCCATAGGCGGATGGGCGCACAGGTCCTTTGGCAGACGTAGAGTAGCAATTTGGGCCAGGGATCGCCACAGTCGACGAGGGCTCTTTCACACCGCCGGAATCGGGAGGGATGAAGGATGAGCCACCAGAGAAGCCATACAAATCGATGCCCGCACCCACTAGCCAGAACAGTAAGGTCAAAAAAACCTGACCTTGTCGAAGAGTTAAACGAGTAGAAAGGTTTTGCGATTAACAGGGGAGATGCCCCATTGCCGGTGAGAATTCACCGGAGTTCCTCCTTTTGGAGTTCCGTCTCGGCTGACGGAGTTAAAGTCCACGATTCCCCATAGGCGGATGGGCGCACAGGTCCTTCGGCAGACGTAGAGTAGCAATTCGGGCCAGGGATCGCCACAATCGACGAGGGCTCTTTCACACCGCTGGAATCGGGAGGGGATGAAGGATGAGCCACTAGAGAAGCCATACAAATCGACGCCCGCACCCACTAGCCAGAACAGTAAAACTCGAAAGGAAAAAGAAAAGGAAAACAAGGGGGATGGTAGTGGAGAAGAGAAGTGTTAATGCAAACCCTTACTTGTCTTTTCTTTCAAGCAATGCGGGAATCGAAAACCTTAGCCATCATATCAATGGGGGAAAAGCTAATGCAGTAAATCAAGGGAGTTCTGTGCATCTGGTTTTTACATTAAGGCCCACGAATTCAAGCTCCACAAGAAGAAAATTCTAAACAAGGGTAGAGCTTTATACGTTTCACATGATATTTTTTTTTTTTTTAAAAGGGCAATTGTTGGACCTAAACTCCAAGTGGCTTAAAATACGGAACACACTCAACCTCCAAAGTTTCATCCGAAGGTGATGCTTCCATACATTTAGAAGTCGTTCCTTCTATTAAACTGAAGGCAACAACTTCCATTGGGTTGTGGTGCTTCCACAGAGCAAAAGAATGTAGTTTTCACAGGTCCTTAGACAACCACCTCCATCGGCCCTGGGTTGGTAACTTCATAACATCAATGGAAGACCTCGGTACATACACGTTCTATGTGGAAGGCTCCATGGGTCAAGCCAAAAGAAAGAAGAATGATGATTCCATGTAACTCGAGCTGTTTGGGGACACATTTCCATAGACCGGCTAGGAGTATGATGGAAGCAAATCAGGGTAAGCTGCAAGTTCGGTCCATAGGCAATGGAAGATGTTCAGAATGAATGGAATCCAGTCCAGAGACAACGGAAGTGGTTGAGAGCTGATGAAAAGAGGTTACTAAGCGGTTGAGAGTGGTGGAAGGAATAATTGGACCTGCTCTTTTTAGCAGAAAAGACGGTTATTCTATTTTGGAATCAAAACTAGGAAAAACACATAACACACAAACGACCAAGAAGATCAACTCGTATATTTCTCTAATTTTGTTTTACTTGCTTTCCGTAGATTATCTTAATTTAATTCGATCAATCGCATGAGATCTCAGTGACCCAACGGCGGATTGGCTCGTTAGAGTACTTTTAGAACCCACACCGCGAATCGACGAACAATTTTAGAGTATCCAAACTTTAGACTCCAACACCATATAAACTTTTTTAATTCACTTTAAAAAGAAATCCAAAATATAATTATAAATTCTAAAATTGACCTCATTTTAGAAAGTGGTTAAGTCATTAGTATTAAATTATATATATATATTTCAGCATGGCCAAACCAAGAATAAGGAATGAACTAAAGGTGTGTTATTTATGAGGATTTCTCCGGATTTTTGTTATTCATCAAAAAAAAATTTCTCCCATAAATTTATAATTAAATACATATTTTTTTTTATTTTTTATGTTATATTAAAAATTAATTTTACATTTAAAATATCACATTAATGCTTATTTATCACATCATACAACTATTTTAATTCAAAATTTTTACTATTTAAATTCATTGTTTGTTTAGTGTTTTAGCTTGAGGTTTTTTGTTTTATTATTTTTTTTATGAGCAGGTAAAAAAATCATTGGACAAATAAACAGTAAAATATGCATTATTTTTTTCTTATTTCCGGCAAACTAAGCCCGAAAAAATAAGTCATACTAGACGAATAATGTGTGACCTTATAGTCACGAGTCCATCCCCACGCCACCAGGTCCAGTAGCGGAGACAGGATTCTAAGTTGGCGGGGACCGTTCATTTTTTCAACATATAATATATAATAATTTAGAAACTAAGTAATATAATTAAACTTACAAAAATTTGCAAGCAACATATAGTACAGTCTCGTCATTTGATAACTAATAATATCAAATTTCAATGCCAAATTGCATCGTAAATTTTCTTACAAAAGAAAAAATATTTATAATAATAAATTTAAAATAAATTTAAATTAAAAATTACCTTTTGACATTTGTAATTATACTCTTCTTTTATTTAATCAAACAAAACCATCAATAATCTTTTCCGTCAGCAATATCTCTTTCAATATAGAGACTCAAAAATTTCTTCAAAAAAATCATCATCCATACTATTTCAGAGCATTATTTTCAAAATCTTCATAGAAGAAAAAACTCGCTTCGTCGTTGCAGTAGAAAACGGAAGAGTTAATACAAGGCGAAACAATATATCAATTAAAGAATATATTTCATACTTTCCTATCTCTCTTAGTCCTCTACATAATTCAACAATTGTAGAAAGATCCTTCAATTTCGAATGTTGGGGCACATCAAACTTATAATGTTGCAATTGAAGTTTCAAGTGAATTTTTTCTTGTTCGGTAAAATCACAAGAATAAAGCCTTTCCACTAGCTCACATATGGCTCTAATATCAAAAAACTTATAAAAATCCTTAGGATCAAAAGCGACACTAAGAGCTAAGAGCTCGGTCACCTGCTTATTAAATCTAGATTCCAACTCTTGCAATTGATGATCAGTAGTAGCAACAAACACATCAACTCTATAATGATATTCCACAGTTATACTGTCCTTTTTATGATGAGATCGAATCAAATCAGAATAAGATGAACTCACATTTGGAACCATAATGTCATAATTTTCACATAATCATTCAAAATCTTCTCTCATTTCTCATTTCTGTATCAAAACCTTTGTAGTAGAAACCAAACTTAATGCATTTATGATATCATGAGATTTTTTCTGTAATGCTTGACAAAAATTCTTAGTAATTCCCATCAATTCTTTCATCAAATGTATAACAATAACGAAATCAAATGGCACCAATTGTTGAAGTGCAAAAGTAACATCACATTTTTTAGAAGATGTGGATCCTTCAACAACGATGTCTTACAATACTTTTTGTTGGACCAAATAATATCATCAAACTACAAATTGATTTAAAATGTGAACTCTATCTCGTGTCACATGCTCTCCGTAGAGTTTCAATTTGATTCGCACCCCTTCCAGTTTCAAGCTCCCCAACTTCAAATAAGTATGAAATTTCGGTAATTTTAGCAGCTTGCAATTGATCATTACGCTTGCAAGAAGAACCAACTATGTTAATAATAAAACTCAACTTCTTGAAAAAATTGTGCACTTTAGTGGCATCTTTAGATGCTGCAACAAGAGCCAATTGCAATTGATGTGCTAAACAATGCATGTAATATATATACATAAGAACATTCCTTAAAAAATAAAGCTTGTAAACCATTCAACTCCGCACGCATATTGCTAGCTCCATCATATCATTGACCACAAATATCTTGAATGTTTAGATTATAATGAGATAATGAAAATGATATTTTTTGTTTCAAAGTCAATACTGATGTATCTTTGACATGTATCAATTTCAAAAATCTCTCTTTGACATTCATTTTGATCAACAAACTTAACAACAACAGTCATTTGTTTACTTTTAGATTCTTCCCAAGCCCCATCAACAATCAAACAAAATTTTGATTCACCAATTTCATCACATATATGTTTTTGCACATTCATAGAAAAAATATGCAAAGTTTCTTTCTGAATATCGGAATATGGATGTTTAGCATTTTGAGGGGCATTATCTAAAACAACATCCTTAACATCGTTGTTAAAAGATGATAATAGTTAAAGCATTTCAAGAAAATTTCTTCGATTTCTTGAATCTAACCTTTCATTATGACCCCAGAATGCACAACCTTGAAGTGTAAACCATCTAACAACTTCAATTAAAGTTCTCAACTGCAATCTATTTTTCTCGACTTATTCAGAATTCTGTTTCCCAATCAATTGCTGTAAATGACATAGCTGAATTTTCAAATCATCATAGCATCTAATAAAAAACTTGTGAGTTAAAGTAGAAGATCTACCATTATGAATTAAGAAAGGACAATCTTTACCTGAATTCATATTTTTTCAATTTCTAAATCCCTTTACTGTAAATGTATCTGATCCGACCCTTCCAAATGGTTTCTTAGAGAAAAGATAGCAAGGAAGACAATAAGCAACATCCTTTGATGGAGAGTATTCAAGCCAAGGAAAATTCTTAAACCATACTCTTTGAAAACTACGACGATGTCCTTCTGGACCGGTGCGATGATAATCCAACAAAGGCTGATAAGGTCCAAGATTGATATAAGCTCTTCTTATTTAATCTTGCTTTGCAATTGGATACTCCCACATTTGAAGACGTAATCCCGGGTCACGCATTATAGAATCATGACTCGTCTCCTCCATCTCTTTTGATTCATAAATATTTGATTCTTCGTGTTCAACTCTTGCATACTTTAATAGTGGTTTTTTTTCCTTATTCATAATGTATAAGAAGCAATAAATTAATTTAAACGTGCACAATTTTCAACCTTGTTAAATTCACATATAAATCAAAATTTAAATCTTTAAAAGTTCTAATTTTGTTTCAGTTTTAGCAAATTCTAAATCTCCTATTTGAACAACCGGTTTGTTATTCAAATCCGCCATTTGGATATTTTAAAAAATATGTAGATATATATTTCAAACCTTGAAAGTTGAAAATTGTACCTAAAGTTTTGAATAGTAGATTGCGATATAAAACTAATGAATAATATATATATAAACTATGCCGCAGTGCAAACGCACCTAAAAGCAAAAATGTAACAATAATTCACCGGAAGATGTTGGATGAAGAACGTCGACCGCCAATGGCGTCCTGAGTTGAATGTTTGTTTGATTTTTATTTGAGATTGATTTGTTTATTTAAATTATAATTTAAATAATATTTTGATATAATTTTTTTAAAATATATATATTTTAAATATTTTGATCAAAGTTAAATAATATATTTAAATGCATTTATAATAATAATTTTTTTATTAAAGTAATAGGTTACTCAAAATTTTAAAATCATATATATATATTATGAAAAAAAATTAAATTAGTTGGAGGGTACACCACCCTTCAACCTCTTCTCCCTCAGCTATTGACTAGACTAGGTCATTTTTTTATTTAGACAACACTGACATTTTAAAATTGCCTTCAAATTAATTACATATTACATATTCAAATATGTTTTATAATAAATTGTTGCAGTTTTAAATATTTTCTAAAATTTTATGTTTACAATTTATATATACTTGTATGAATATACATTTTTATTAGGTTAAATGGTGGTATTTAATATGTAAACTATCGACATATTTTATTAATTCATACATTACATTTATTTTATATTATTAACATAAATATTGTAGTATTATTAATTTATATTTAATATATTGTCAATATATATATTTCACGAATTGTCAACATGCTGCCATCTTGAATTAAAATTCTTTGAATTATAGTATTAAATATGTCTCATTTATTTTTTGCGTGTTGATATTTGAATATTAATTATTATATAAAAACGTAGTACATGGTGTCTTATAATACTATTGTAGTGATATTTATATAAAAAAAAATTATACAAACAAAAAAAAAATTAATATTAAATATAATAGCACAAAAGATAAATGAAACCCGTAGAATCGAATTGATAAAGTATATAAAATCAAGTAGTGCATATCTTGAAACTTAATCGATGAATAAAATAGAGTTAATCATAAAAATATGTATTCAACTATATATTGAATATATTTATATAAAAAACAAATATTATATATAAAAAAAAAGCTTAATTTTTTATTTTTATTTTATTATTATTATTATTTTACCATATCATGAATAATTCATATTATTAAAATGTTTATTGGTGTCCGACAAGAAAATCCAGGTACACCTAAAGTTGCATTGTCTAATATAATATAGTAAACCTAGTTAGTTATTGAACTCGATTGAGCCACGTCTTGTAAATATCTTACCACTACTAAAATACTAATATAAGTATTTTAGATATTTTTAAGACAATTAAATAAATCAAATGTTAAACAATAAGGATGGGATTAATTACCTGTCACACACACATACATATAAATATATTAACTATTTATAATAATAAATAAATATCTTAATCATATATATACCCGATCTAAGCTTCCAACATCGCTACAAAAATAAAAATAAAAATAGTATATTTGTAACGAAATTTCGTCATAAAGTTCATATAGCTAACGTAATTTCATCTTTAATTCCGTCTCTAATATCATTAGTAACGGAAAAAATTAATTTAACAACGAAAAAATCTTGTTACAAAATTGATATTTTTTTTGTAGTGCATGTTTACCATTTGAAACCCTTTTTGTATTTAACACACTAACATGCATTGTGTAAGGATGTGTTTGTTTGGCGATTGGATTTTAAATACACTATTCAGTCTATTTTTTCCTAAAAAAAAATCAAATTAAACAATTATTTTTTATTTTTTATATTATACTAAAAATCAATTTTATATTCAAAACATCACATCAACACCTATTTATATCACATCATACAACTATTCAAATATAAAATTTTTATTATTCAAATTTTAACTCAAAATCCAAACTCCCAAACAAACACATCCTTATCACATGTGCGGATTTATACGTAAACTAGTGGTGACACGTGCCACCAGTAATTTTATTAAATAAAATATTTATTTTATAATTTAATAATTGTGCTATTATTAAAAAAATTTATAATGTCTCACTTAAAATTTAGGGTTCGTTTCTTTACCATAGTTCCCCTGAATTTTACTATTTGGACTTTTTGTTTCTCAAAAAAAATATATTTTTTTCCTCTCACAAAACATCCCATCAAACATTATTTTCATACCAAATTCAAACCAAATTTTTTCCAAACTCATAAAAAAGAAACACACCGTTAGAATTGCATCCTAATTCAAAATTTAGGTGGATTATTTGAAATTTAAAATATTAAAATGATCAATTTATATTTTCAAAAATAAAAATACAAAAATAATATCCCTCCGTTCCAAAAGAGTTGTCTTGTTTTTTCATTTTCGTCCGTCTCAAAATAATTGTCTTATTTCTTTATTTAGTAACTGTGGTCCTCACTGTATAATAAAATTATTCTTACTTTTCCAAACTATCTCTAATTATTACTCTAACATAATTTTTAAATCCTTCAAAAAGTAAGGACTATTATTTCTTAATTCACGTGTTTGTTTGGGGAATTGGATTGGATTTATACTATTCATTCAATTTTTTTCCCAAAAAAACATCAAATCAAACACTTATTTTTCATTTTTTATATTATACTAAAAATCATTTTACATTCAAAACATCACATCAACACTTATTTATATCACATCATACAACTATTCAAATTCAAAATTTTTACTATTCAAATCTCAACTCAAAATCCAAAACCCCATATAAACACACCCTAAGACGTTTCTTTTGAGATAGTGGAAGTATTGAATTGATATATTATCAATAATAATTTAATTTTATTAATATTAATATTATTATTTTAACAATTTATTTATTGTGGCATCCGTAAAAGAAATTTCTAGATCCGCGTTTGTCTAATATTATATATTAATTAGTAACTAATCTTACATATTATATTTTAATTAATAATAGGTATGGATCGATCTGTCTGTCATTTGCAAGAGATAATGACTCGGAGTAAAAGATGTGTTGAAAATATCCAAAAATATCTGATCACCAACACACACATGCATGCCCAACACACACACGTATACATGTCTTCTCTTCTCTGTCTCTAAAATTAATTAATTAACATTTTTGTAGTAGTCTAAATTATTTGCATACATAAATACAAGTCTGTCACACTTACACCCAATTATTGTACAATTATTTTAGTATATCCCATCTCAATATTACTTATTATTATTATTATTATTAGGCAAAATTGCTCATAACTCCTTTGTGGTTTCGAAACTCAGCGTAAATTCTCCATCTACTTTAAAAATTGCATGACATCTCCTTATACTTTAAAAAATATTGTATGAAACCACTTTTTGGTTTCGAAACTCAGTATAAATTCCCATTTTATTTTAAAAAATTGCATGGTTCTCACTTATATTTTAAAAAATATTGTATAAAATCCTCATGCCATGTAAAACATATAAATAGGAAATCATCTTCTTATCACACGAGAGGTTTCATGGTGGTGGGGTTTCATTCAACGTTTTTTTAAAATATAAGAGGGTACCATGCAATTTTTAAAGTATAAGGAGATTTTAAGCTGAATTTTAAAATCACGTGAAAATTATAAGCAATTTTACATTATTATTATTATTATTATTATTATTATTATTATTATTATTATTATGTTGCTTAGTCAATTTTGTTCACTTGTTGTTAAGAATATTAATGATTGAAATGATCAGTCCAATTAATTAGTCGTCTCATACGTGACACTTTTTCCAATGTCTTAATTTAATGTGCCCACCAACTAAGATTATGGCTTCGTTTGTCTGTAGGGTTTTGCTTCTTAAATTCGAGTTCTAAATACTAAAATTCTAAATCGAAATAGTTGATCCATGTTTTTTTAATTAATGTAAAATTAAATTTTAATTTAATATCATAAATAAAAAATCGATGTATAATTTGATATTATTTTATAAAAAAATAAAATTAAAATAGTAAAACTCAAACCCATCATCCTATAAACAAACACACACCTAGGACTTTTGGAATTAAAACAAAAGTATAATAAATAGTATTTAATGTAGTGTTTTATGAAAATTAAATAATGCCCAAATTATAAAATTGTTATGTATACGAAAGTCTATAATTTTAGACATATTTTCTCGTCTCAATTAAAATTATTATTTTTGTCTAGATCTTACTCATAAGACTCAATTTCTTTATTATAATAAAATAATTAATATAAAAAATTCAAAATACTCAGAAATTTTAAAAAACTATTCATTTCTTTTATATTTGCAATATAAAAAATATCAAAAATTATTTTAAATACTTTTACTGATCAATAAAATATTATTTTTTTAAATTCATTATAAGAAATAAAAACGGATATTGAGTTAAAATAGAAGGAGTATATTTC
Source organism: Andrographis paniculata (assembly GCF_009805555.1). Taxonomy (NCBI): domain Eukaryota; kingdom Viridiplantae; phylum Streptophyta; class Magnoliopsida; order Lamiales; family Acanthaceae; genus Andrographis; species Andrographis paniculata. The sequence goes on from NW_026137605.1 coordinate 2,576,030, forward strand.
AATAATAAATCTTGTATCCGCATTTGTTTTATATCATCCATTCAAAAATGTAAAAGAATCCTTTTGCAAGATGATTTAGTAGTAGAAGTAAACTCATAACCATGAGTTTATGTATATATATTTCATCCATGGTAAATTTTTTATTTGTCATTTTAGTTTGTTCAAACGAAATTTTTTTAATTTTTCTTTTTTGAAAAAATAATTTTTAACTAAATATCAAAATATTTTTATTTTTTACTTTTCAAAAGTAAAATGAATATTATATTATTTTATTATATTATATATTTATAAAATACTAATTTATTTTAACCCGCTTGCAAAAATTAAATAAAAAATTTAGTAATGGACGGATATGGAATTAAAAACCTTTATATGCCTCCTAATCTTCTTTAAATAAAAATATAAACTCAAATATGCTTATTTATTTAAAAACGTGACAATAATTTCAAACTCTTTTAGATCAAATTGTAAGATGTTATCCCATTGGATTTGAGAGATAGAACAGTGAGAATGGTTATTATGATAGAAGCAAATTTGGAAGGTTGAACATGTTAGAAGCTTTTTGGTTGTTTGCTTTTATTCTTCCAATGAGTATTGTGAGAGGTGACAAATTTAAATGAGAAGACATTGATACGATTTCAAACTTGTGATCATGTAAATTCAGCTATTCAAACTCTTGTAATCTAATTTTAGTCTAACTTTAAAACGAAAAATTCAAATTGCATTAACCATCTACCAAAAAAAATACAAAAGTTGAAATGATCGATCATTCACAAGCCACTAAGCTTAATCAACAAATATAAAACCAAAAGCAACATAATAAAATATTCACTTTTCTACCTTTAATAAAAATAAAAAATAAAAAATAAAAATATATTAATTAAATTCTAAGCAAGAAAATACTGAGGTCGGGTCCGCCATTGCCGTCCGGGTTGAGCATATAGAAAGCTTCCGAGTCACGATTCCCCACGACTCGCTCGAATCGGGCCCTCATATAAAGCAACTCACCCTCCCACGCGCCGCCCTTCCCTCCGTCGTCCACCACCGGAATCACCCCCGCCCCGACGGACACGCTCTGGCACGTGCTCAGCACGTGCCAGTCCGATCCGGTGCACGCTCTCGCCAGCGCGTACCCGCACTTCCTGCCGTTGCAGTACATCGACCAAACCGGCTCCCCGAACAACCTCACCGCCGCCGCCGCCGCCCTTCCGCCGCGACCCGGCGGCGCCGGCTTTTCGCACTCCAGGGCTATCCTCACCAGCCCGGACGACATCTCCTTCACCAGCGCCGCCGTCGACACCGCCAGCTCGATCACGAAAACCGGCGGGGATCTCGGGTCATCCTGCACGGCGAAGCTAACATGGCCGCGGCGGTGGCCGAACAAAGTGCCGGTGACTTTCCGGCCGAGGGAGCGGCCGCCGCCGCCGATAGAAAGCTGCGCCGTCGCCGGATTAATGCCGAGCCACCGGCAGGCGGGGAGAATGGAAGGAAAAGTGAAGATGGAGAGGATCGATCGAAGGAAATTGGAGAATGTACCGTTAATCCGATCTTTGGCGGCGCTGCTGGGGACGATGGAGCGGCGGCGGCGGCGGAAGTGGTCGTCCTCCGGCGGATATTGATCTTGAGGGGAACGAAACGACGCCGTAGAGCTGGCGTAGTTGGGCGGAATGATTTTAGTGGTGCTATTGCAGCTGCTGCTTCTTGGCAGAATTATTGAATTGGGAATCGGAATCATCATTTGATCTGAGTATTGTCTCACTGCAGACATCTCTTAAACTCCTCTACCACTACTGCTGTTTTATTGGGACATATATATTGGAAAGTGGGAATTTTGAAGTAGAAGATGAAGTGGGGTTTTGAGTGCTGATGATTTGAGTGCACTAACTTATGGTGGTGTGTGTATATATATATAGCATATATATATATATGTATGTATTCGATGTGCAATGGAAAGTGAGTAATGAGATTATATGTAATTTGTGATAGCATGATTGTGGTAGACTGGTAGTAAATATGCTTTGTTTAGATAAAAAGATTCTTTATTTTCGAATTTTATGAATTTTTTATAAATTACTACATTCAACGTAAAAAAAAAAAAAAGATTTTCTATTTTTTTTTTTTTGCACATGATATTGAGAAAAGAAAATGATGGTAAAATATAATGGTTTTTTTGTCACATAAAATATATTTTAATTTAAATGTAAAAATGAATATTTGTTTAATAAAAAAAATAAAATAGTTTTAAGATGATCGGTATGATTTTATGGTCTTGAGATTATTTGTCTCAAATGATTAAACAAACATATTAGTGTGGAAGGGAAGGAATAAAATGTATATATGTAATATTTCATCAAAGAAAACAAATATTTGTTATAATATTTTGGAAAAATTATTTATAACTGATTTGTAGTTTGAAAAGTTTGCACAATCCATCTCATTAATTAGAAATTACACGGGTTCCTCATGTTTTATAAAATATTACACATAATTTTCTAAAAATTACATAAATTTTTCATAATTTAAAAATATTAAACAAAAACCTCTAAAAAGATATTTTATGTAATATTTTTTTAAAATATGAGGAACTTTTATGGAATTTGTAAATAAAGATAGAGAATAGTATAAAATTTTCAAATCACAGATGTTACGGTTTTTTCTAATAGTTTATTGCATTTTAAAATTCAAATATATTTAATTTCATAACAATCTAGAAAAATAAGTGAAAAATAGATCAAAGTCTTATAAGGTACTTCGTAATGTCTCTGTGTGAATGTTTCGTGTCTGTCGAAAAATGTCGAAAAATGAACTAATAGAAAAAATTCTAAAAGAAACAAAAAGGAAAAAAAAAGCTTAAAATTAAAACTTCATTAAATTTGAAAAAGAATATATTGTAAAATACATGCAGAATTCAATATAAAACGAATAAACTTGCCAAAAAAAATAACAAAGGAAATAAAATATAAGAAAATAAAGAAAAAACTAATAAAATTGAAAATGGAATTGTGTTGTTGGATACTATTGAATAGTCAACATTTGTCGGCTCCATCTATCCCACATAGGTTTTGATTATAAATTATGGGTGGATTCTTTCTATAAATTCACCCTCCTGGAATTGGTTTGAGGTATCTTACAATACAATTTTTTTTTTTTTAATTGCGTTGTATTTTTTATCTCTTTTTTATAATATTATTTTGGTTGAGGTCCAAGGAATTAGGCATAATTTTACCGAACTTAGTTAAATTTGGTGTTCTTTATTTTTGCTATGGTGTTTTATTTTATTTTGCAGTTATTTAAAGTACTTTAATTTTGCTGGAGAAATTGTGTCAGAAAGACTATAATGTGTCTAAGAAAATTGGATTTTAAGTGAGCCTCATGTCTCTTCCAATTACCTGACAATTTTCTTTGGTATTAGGTTGGGTATGATATTTCGCCACTCGTGTGGGGCTAACGTGTTTTTTTCGCAACAATTGGTATCAGAGTCTTGGTTGCTTCGTATGCTATGTGGTTGCAGTTAATCTGATCTTTCACATCATAAAAGCATCTCGGTTAAGCTGTCTTTGTTTATTGTGTATTTTTTTTTAATCAAACTATGGAGTAGGAATGACGGAAAAGTTCGGTGAAACATCAACTTCAGGTTCGAAGTCGTTGATGACGTCGCCATCAAGAACGATGGTCACAAATGCCAAATTTGACGTCGAAAAACTTGAAGGTACTAATAATTTTGGTATGTGGCAATGCGAGGTGTTGAACATCTTGTTTCAACAAGAGTTGGATGAAGCATTCACATAGAACAAACCGGATGAGGTTGATGATAAAGACTGGACGATGATCAACCGCCTAGCGTGTTGTATAATCCGACTATGTCTCTACAAGGAACATAAGTATCCATTTATGAGAGAGACGATGGCGCAAAATTATGGAAGAAAATGGAGGAAAAACCGTAAAAAGAGCACAAAAAACAAGCTCTACATGAAGATGAACTTGTATCGCTTCCAATATTTGCCAGGTACCACCATGAACGAACACATAACTAGATTTGATTATCTAGTTATTGATTTGTTGAATCTGGATGAGAAGATAAATGATATTGATAAGGCATTGATTTTGCTAGCTTCACTTCCTGATGAATATGAACATATAATTGTTAGCATGCTGATCGGAAAAGAAACAATTTTCTTTAGGAAATTACTACTTTTTCGTATTCTAACGAAATTAGGAAGAAAGATAAGTTAGAACACAGGAGTTCGATTGGTGAAGCCCATTATGTCAGGAGTCATAAGTTGGCGAGAAAAAACAGATCCCAGTCAAGAGGCAGAATAACAAAAGATAAATGTGTCTTTTGCCACGAGAAATGACACTAGAAGAAATATTGTCCTAAATTACAAAAGAAAAAGAGGAAAGCAGTAGCTGAAGAATGTTTTGCTGATAATAATGAATCAGATTATTCATTAGCCTGTACCTCATTGGTGATTTGCAGTGATGACTGGTTGTTGGACTCATGATGCTCATTTCACATGTGTTTCAGGAAGGAGTGGTTTATCAATTTTGAAAACATGGACAGTCGAGTTGTCTACCTAGTTGACAACCAACCTTTCCAGATAACTGAAGTTGGTTCAATCTATTTGAAGAACCACAATGGAACAATTAAAGTGCTTACATAAGTTCGGTACATACCAAAATTCGTAAAAAATTTTTTATCACTTGGAGTTTTAGAATCTAACCGCAATTATATCAGCATTCATAATGGAATTCTGGAAGTGATCTCAAGAGCACTTGTTCTCATGAAAGATATAAGAAAAAATAACTTGTATAATTTTCAAGGAAACATAGTGGCTGGCGTAGCAGCAGTGGTATCAAAATCAAATAAAGAAAATGAGATGACCAAGCTCCGACACATGAGACTTGGGCATGCTGGGGAAAAATCCTTACAAACTTTAGCAAAGTAAAGATTATTAAAAGGTGCAAAGACATGCAAACTTGATTTTTGTGAGCATTGTGTTATGAGAAAGCAAACACGAGTGAAATTTGGAACAACAATCCATAACACTAAAGACATTATGGATTACATTCACTCAAATGTGCGGGGACCAACCAAGACAACTTCTTTGGGAGGAAACCATTATTTTATAACGTTTGTTGATAATTTATCCAGGAAAATATGGGTATATCGCATGTGAATTAAAGACGAAGCTTTCGGCAAATTCCTCGATTGGAAGAAAAGATGGAGAACCAGACCAAAAAGAAAATTAAAGTTCTTCAATCTGACAATGGTACATAATATTGAAATGACCATTTTTTTCGATATTCGCAAAAATGAAGACACCTTCCGACATTTTACAGTACGGGACACGCCACAACAAAATGGGATGGCCGAGCGTATGAACCGGACCTTGCTAGAGAAAGTTCGGTGTATGATGTCCAATGCTAATTAGGGCAATTAATTATGGACTGTAGCGGTCACATATGCAAGCCATTTGATCAATCGACTTCCATCAGGTGCGCTTAAGGGAAAGACACCTTTAGAGGTATGGTTTGGAAAATCTGCTAATAATTATGATTCTTTATGTGTATTTAGATCTATTGCATATTATCACGTAAAAAAAATCAAAGTTGGATCCGATGGCTAGAAAAGCTATCTTTATAGGGATATCATCTGACGTAAAATGATATCGCTTATGGTGCCCAAAAATGAAAAAAAAAAAAAATCTTTAGCAGGGATGTTATTTTAAACGAATCAGAAAAGCTAAAGAAAGTAACCAAGCAGCAGATAGAGAATACCGAAAAAGAGGTGGAGTGTTCTTTCAAAGAGGTGAAGTTCTAGGTATCTACGATCAAACTTATAGATGATCAACCAAATGACGATGATGATTCTTGTACCGAAGAAGAGTTCAGAGAAATAGAGGATTTAACCCAAGAACCTCAACAACAACAAGATTTACCAATTGCAGTTAGAAGGCCAAGAAGAGAAGTTCAGAAACCTGCTCGATTCCAAAGTTTGGTGGCCTATGCACTTCTTATTATTGAAGAAGGTATACCAAAAATGTTTCTTGATTCAATGCATTGTTTTGACAAAGAAACATGGAAAAAAGCCATCGACGAGGAAATGCATTCCATTTAAGCAAATCATATATGGAAGCTAGCTGATCTACCAAAGGAAAAGAAGTCAATTGGTTGCAAATGGATTTATGTTAAGAAATAAGGATTTCTCAATTGTAATGACGTCCGCTACAAGACAAGATTGGTAGCTAAAGACTATGCTCAAAAGGAGGGAATTGATTACAATGATGTATTTTCTCATGTTGTAAAACATTCATCTATTCGTATTTTATTGGCCTTGATAGCGTACTACTATTTTGAACTAGTTCAAATGGATGTATGATTCAACCCGAAGTATTTAAAGTTGTTGGGAAAGAAGATTGAGTATGCAAGTTAAGCAAATCGTTGTATGGATTGAAACAATCTCCAAGGCAGTGGTACAGACGATTTGATCAATCCATGACTAGCCAGAAGTACACCAAGAGCAGTTTCGATCACTGTGTGTATTTCTGTAAGCTATCTGATGGATCGTTTATTTATCTTCTTCTCTATATAGATGACATGCTAATTGTTTCGAAAGATAGAGGAGAGATAAACAGGTTGAAGTCGAAGCTTAACAAGAAGTTTGAAATGAAAGATCTCGGTGAAGCGAAGAAGATTCTCGGCATAGAAATAACAAGAGATAGAAAGAAAGACACATTGTGCTTGACCCAAAAGCAATATTTGAAGAGAGTACTATAACGATTTGGCATGACTGAAAAAACCAAACCTGTGAGTACACCACTTGCTTCTCATTTCAAAATTAGCGCTTCACAGTATCCGAAAACGAGAGAGGAATGTGATTACATATCAAAGGTTCTTTATTCACATGGGGCTGGTAGCTTGATGTATGCGATGGTGTGTACGAGACCTGACATTTCATATGCAGTTGGGATCGTGAGCAGGTATATGCATGAACCGGGCAAAGAACAATGACAAGCCATAAAATAAATTCTAAGGTATATCTTGAAAACCTTAGATTTTGGATTAATGTTTCAAATAAATAACGATATTGATCAACATATAGTTGGGTACTGCGATTCAGACTATGCAAAAGATTTAGATAAACAACGATCAACTACTGGTTATGTGTTTACTCTTGAAAACGCACTAGTAAGTTGAAAGTCGATCTTATAGTCTATCGTTGCTCTGTCAACAATAGAGGCATAATGCATGGCTATAACTGAGGTTGTTAAGGAGGCAATTTGGTTACAAGAATTACTGGATGACTTTAGAGTCTGTCAAAAACACATTACAGTATTTTGTGACAGCCAAAGTGCTATTCACCTAGCAAAGAACTAGGTATATCATCCCAAAACAAAACATATTGATGTTCAGTACCATTTTATGCAGGAAATTATTGAAAAAGGTATAGTCGCGGTGCAAAAGGTTAAGACCACTGAGAATCATGCAGATATGTTGACAATAGAAGTAACGTGTATCAACTTCGAACATTGGTTGAACTTGATAAATTTGTTAAAATCTTGAAGTTAACGCTAAAAAGCGCATTTGAAAGCCCTACCAAACTTTTTGACAGAAGAGTTTTGAGTAAGTTACTTTAGATGAGATTTGGATGTTGCCAAGATGGAGATTTGTTGAATAGTCAACATTTGTTAGATGCATCCATCCCATATTGATTTTGATTATAAATTGGGGGTGAAGTCTTTCTATAAATTTACCCCCCTCAATTTGGTTTAAGATATCCCACAGCACAATCATCTTCTTCTAAATTTTTTATTTAAATTATGGTCGTTACTTAAAAAAACACTAAGTTATTATTGATAGATAATGAAAAAAAATTCCAAAATATGCAAGTAAAATATAGATTTGGTATCAATTTGAATGAGGTATTTTATTAAGTAATAATAATAATGATTAGATATCGCAATATGCTTTGATTTTTAGGTCATTTATGTTAGGTTAAGTTGTGTTTAATTAATCTAAATATAAAACAACTATGGTATATTTTTTATGATTTTATGTATTTTTTATGTAAAAATTCACAGCAGTTACTCTTCGAATACGTTTGAATAAATTAGGCCAATAAAAAAAGTGATATTGAGTGATTTATTTTCTTTTGATTGCATATTATGGAGTGATGAAAATTTCAACATTAATTTGCTCAATCAAAAATTTTGACATTTATTTTATACATTACACATTTCAATAAAAAGAAATTTATTTATATTTCTCAATAGAATTATACCATCTTTTATAGAAAATTTTAAAAATTTACTTCACCTAAATGTAATTTTTTCAAAAAATTTATGTAATTTTCTATATTAAATAAATACTATCCCTAGCATACTAGAAAATTACTAATACACAATTAACTATGTGTTTATTTACACTTAAAACTCAATTTTTTTTACTATTTAAATTATATCTTTTTTTAAAAAATATATATATATTTGAATTATCATATATTATTTTAATACTGTACTAAATTCATAGTAAAATTTTTCAAATTCTGTCAAAAAAAAAAAAAAAGAAAAAAAAAGCACACCTTGGCAACAATAGTGTGACATGTGGGATGACATCTCTCTCACTCTCTCATTTGGAATTAAGTGAAAGTAGAGAGAGAGAGGGGGATAAAAAAAAAAAAACTGAACATTAGTTTTGTCCTTTGCGTCATGAATTATATTAACCAAATAAAAAATGAATAAATTATTATTAAAATATTTACAGCATATGCATGCTGAATTTAATTTTTAATTATTTCATCTTTATTGAATGGGTTGGACTCACTATCCACTCATACTTTTGTCCTTCACGCATTTTATATTGATTATTATTATTTTTGTTAAATATATGAATTTAAATTTACTTATTTTATTAGAATAACAATTAAGGTTAAGAATTTGAAAAGTTCCCAATCGAAGTGTTCTAATTAAAATTAAGAATGAAAAACAGTTTTTTTTTTTTTAAATTAATGTTCTAAATAAATAAATTAGATTGAATGATTTTACTCATTATACTAACATATACTAAGTCTTATAACCTGGATTTATGGATTATGAATAATAATTGTATCCGTATTTACATAAACTGTATATAAGAATGAAGCAGAAAGAGTTTCTTGCAATGTTTTATTTTTTCATAAGCGAGTGTACAATTTTTTATTTTTTTATTTTTTGCGATAAAAAGTTCTTTTTATTTTGTGCTTTTGAGAAATTGAGGAAAAAAAAAAAAAAAAACAATCATTCAAATAATACTAATGATGATGATAAAATAAGTGAAATTATTAATTCTTACAAAGCGTGGAAGTTAAGGTTCCTTGTTGTGGCTCATCATTCACACAAGATGCATGATACCCGTCTATCTTATTATTATTATTATTATTATTACAACATCACGAAAAATAAATGGAAATTTGCATAATATGACATATTAACGATGCTCTTTCTGTCATCAGAAACAAAAAATCGCTCTTTTTTTTTTTTTGTTTATAATAAAAAATAGATGTATTTCTTTTTAGTAAAAATAATACTACTTTTCATTATTCTTTAACTATTTTTCAAATTTTTATTATAAGAAATCAAAAGTATACACTGCATTAGAATTCATGTACAAGACAAATATGTTTATTTTACACGAGGAAATATAAATTAATAAAAAGTTGGCTTTCAATTTGGGTATACCTTTTAGTTGGGCTAAGCCCAATAAACAAATTCAAAAATTCTAAGGGCGTGTGTTTGACAATTAGCTGATAGCTGTTAGCTGATTCAATTAATTAGCTGGTTTGACTAGCTGATTGAATTAGCTGGTTTGACTAGCTGATTCGATTATCTGTTTGTATTAAAATGTTTGGTAAAACAACTGTTTGATATTAGCTGTTTATACGTAAAATGACAATTGATGACATTTCTATTTTATTTTTGTTTCTAATATATTCAATTATGTTCTTTTGAATTTAGAATGTTTAAAATTTTTTGTTATTAGTTATTGAAAATTGTAAAAGTGTTATAAAAGTATTTATTTTTATTACAGTTAGATTTAAAAAAATAATATATTTTTATTAAAATATATAAATAGTTTTTTCTATTGAAAATGATGTAAAATATAAAATAATAAATTTTTCGTGTATATATTTATTATGTTAGTTATCGTTAGTTCATTATATTTATAATTTTCAATAAATTTAATTTATTTAATTTATTTTTAGTATAAAATTTATATAATGTGATTTTAATATAAAAATAAATTACTTATATTTATATTTTCTATTTTATGTTGATTTTAATAAATTTATATATTTTACAATTAAAATAATTTTTATATAGAAATTAATTATTTTAAATTTATAAAATTAAAACTATATTATAATAAAATATTCTAATATAATCAAAATATATTTATTTGTGTAAAATGCATAATAAATTTTTAAGGGCATATAAGGAATAAAATTTTTTTTTCAGAAAAAACTATTTCAAAACGCTGGGTAAGTTAGCTTTTCAGAAATTAGCTTTTTGGGTCCAAAAAGCTATTCCAAAAAGCTAATTTACCAAACACCTAAATTAGCTTTTTAATTGGTCAAACAACTAAAAGCTCTTCAAAAAGCTATTTGCCAAACACTCCCTAAATATCAATAATTTTAAGTCTAATTAAAATTTTTGATATTGATTGGAGAAGTGTGTTGGGTATTTAATTAAAAAGATAAAAGACGAATAAATAGATTTGTTCAACATTTATCTGATTAATTTATTTTGACTTTGAAAAACTTAAATAATCAGATAAAGTAATTTGTTGCAACTGAATGCAACGTACGGAAGTGAACAATTTTTTCTCTTCATGTGATTAAATACAAAATAATCTAATGAGAAATATAATATATATTTTATATTTTTGCATTTTTTCAATACGGAAAAAAAATCAATTATCAAAACTCCTTGAAAAATTTCTCTTCAAATTTCTCAGAAAAATTCTCTACAAATTTTCCTTCCAAAAGGACCTTCTAATCGGTTTGCGGAATTTGTTATTTTATTAACAATTTGTTTTATCCTGGGAGGTGATCGGTGGAGGGCCGAAATTGCTTCAAGGAAATCGCGTGCCACGCGAGACTCGGATTTGATTTCGCATCCTATACGATTTGTGTTTTTGAATTTTTCACATCTTAAATTTCGTTAATAAATTTTCCAACAATCTTGAAGTGATTTTGTGAAATATAAGATGGCAAAAAAAAAAAAAAGTCCCCCTTCTCGACGCTGTGCATGATGGAGGCGACAGAAATCTGAATGATGATATTTAGATTGCAGATGGGGAGGAGAATGAGGAGGTTAATTCCAGTGATTCTCACACTCCTGTTTTCTTTGTCCCACGATCTTAGCCACCCTGCCCAACCGGTGAGGCAGCCAAGAGGGTTGCTGCAGAAAGGCTACGAAGGCAGTGCATGAACAAGCCTTCAAGGCCGCAATGGAGGTACCGCAGCCTATTGCTGCGACCTCCAACCAGCTTGTTGCTGGGAAAAAACAAGATCTTATTGATACCCGAGTGAGACAGTCTGTTGTTGTTCTGCATCGTCCACAACATATGATTGTATAACTTACGCAGGGTCCATTGCGTTTGTCGGACAACAACTAGATGACTTAGAGGGTATACAACATGTTGTTGTTACGGACTATGTAGTGCAACATGTTGTTGCAGCAACCAAGAATCCAGAAAAATTCAACGCAGAATTTTAAAACATAGTAGCAAAAGATGGTGTTTTATCTGACAACATTGAATCTGAAAGATTGAATGCACCTGCTATGCCTGAAGAATCCTCTGGAAGAACATAAAGCGCAAATTCTGAAAGCTTGGAAACGCTCAAATTTTATGTGCAAAATTATATATTTAACGGCTTGAGCGAGTCCTTGTATGGTGTATACTGACATGTGCAAACAATTAAGCAGCTGTGGGAGATGTTGGAAAAAAAGTACATAACCGAGGATGCTGGTGCCAAGGAATTTATTGTGGGATGGTTTCTGAATTTCAAGGTGGTGGATGAAAAAAGTGTCCTGAAACAACTAGATGCGTTTCAACTGATTCTACATGAAATACAGACCCATGGGATGGAGCTTAGTGAAGTCTTCCAAGTGGCGACGATAATTGAAGATTTTCTACCTAGCTAGGGTGATTTCAAGATTTACTTGAAACACAAACATAATGAAATGAACATGGCGAGATTGATCAATCGTCTCCAAAATGCAGAGGAGCATAGATCGAACCTGGCAAGCATGGGACATCTGATGTTCGGCAGCAAAGCCAATGTAGTCGACATAATTTCATAAGAGAACTTATCACAACTAAGGTTCTTGCGATAGACCATATTGCATCAAGGATAACCTAACGGATATGCTAACCAAATAATTAAATCGAGATGCAATTTATAAATTAACTAGAGGAATGGGGTTTAAGCCTGCTGAAGAAAAAATTTTATAAAAGGAAACCCAACCTACAAAAATTGAAGATCCCAGTTCAATGATACAACCTACCTAGAAGACTTATGTGTGTCATTGTGCAAGCTAATAGTCTCAACTCATTCCTATCAATTAACAATGACAAAGTAGGGAGGATAGCAAATAATTGCTTTAATGATCATTAAATGAGTGTTGTATCACTCCAAACTTAGAAATATCACCTAAAAGGAGAACTGCTCAGCCCAATTCTTTAGAAACTCTCGCAGAACTAGGACGGGTTTTATGGCCAAAAAAGACCAAATAATGAGAACCAAACTAGGCACATGAATTCTGTGTCGGTATGTAGTCCACTTACTAGAAAATTGAACACTTCAAGGACAACGTATCCACTGGACAATTAGTAAAGACTATGTACTGCTCAAAGGAAAGTTAAAAAGAAAACCTACTTATCCTATGCAGAATTCATCTTTCTTTCGTGAATTGTTATTTTTCTCTTTCATGAGGGGAATTATTGGGTATTTAATTAAAAATGTGAAAGACGAATAAATGGATTTGTCCTATATTTTATCTGATTAATTTATTTTAACTTGAAAAAAATTAAATAATCAGATAAAGTAATTTGTTGCAACTGAATGCAACGTGCAGAACTTGACAGTTTTTTCTCTTTACGTGATTAAATACAAAATAATCTAATGAAAAATATAATATATTATATATTTCCTCTTAATTTTTTCAATACGGAAAAAAAAAATCAATTCTAAAAAACGCTTTGAAAAATCTCTCTTCAAATTCCTTAGGAAAATTCTCTGCAAATTTTTCTTCCAAAAGGCCTTCTAGTTTGGTTTGCGGAATATGTTATTCCGTTAACAATTCGTTCTATTCTGGGAGGCGATCGGTGAAGTGCCGAATTCGCTTCAAAGAAATCGCGTGCCATGTGAGACTTAATTTTGATTTCGCATCCTATATGATTGGTGTTTTCAGATTTTGTTATATCTCAAATTTCGCTAATAAATTTTCCAATAAAATGTTCCAATCGAATTATCCTATCATCACATATGTTGTCTTCCTGAACAAAAATAAATAAATAAGTAAATAAATTTTTGTATGTATATATAATTTTTAAAAAACCATTTTATAAAAAATAATACTTCCTTCGTCTAGGTCATATGTATTCATTTGTTGTTTTTTTTTTTTTTTGTTTTTATATAAATATTTAGTATATTACATTTTATAGGTAATAGTAATATAGAAAAATAAAACGATAATATTACCCTTAAATTTATTTACTTTTAGTGACATTATTTGTAATACTCCTTCCGTCCACAAACTAATGTCCTACTTTCTTATTTGGGACGTGCAACAACTATTGTCCTATTTTATTTTTTAAACACAAATTTTATATTTTTACCCTTCATTCATTTATTACTTTTAATCTCTATCATACACTTAAGGACAAATTTGTCCATTCATAACGAAAAGACAATCACCTAAAAAACTGTGTAAATATACTTTAGGACAATAGAAAATGGACGGAAGAAGTATTATATAAAGCTTAGGAGGCTATAAAAAAATAGATACATTAGAATTGGACAAAGAAAAATAACAAAATAGTTACATATGACTCGAACAGATGGAGTATATTGTTATTTAAAAATATGAATTTTTTTTATTAAACATAATAAATAAATTCTCATCATTTTAATATACCTACAAAATATTATATATACACGAACAACACATATTACATGGCAATTAGGTACATAAAACATAATCTTTTTTTATAATATATATATGTATAGTCTATGAACCGATAAAATATGACAATAATCTACACAATGCATGCAACAGTTAATCTCAACATATATCATTGTTAATACAATATAAACAAATATCACACAATTTATGTTAATATAATATAATACATAATTGACAGCATATAAGAATAATCCATGTAACGCATGCCCCAATTAATCTCAATATATATCCCACATCAACACAACATAAGTATATATCACATAATTTATCTTAATATAATACAATGCACTTGAGTTGACCTTTTAAGATAGTAGCACAACTCTTTCCTTTACATTGGTACCTTCATTGGTGTTAAAAATCAAGACACTAACATACTAAAATCACAATTTCATTAGAATTGAAACAAATTTATACTCTAATCAAACAAATAGCAATAAAGCATTACATGATTCAACACATGGAAACACAGTGTTATAAGGAACACAAAGTAAACCAACCATGGTAAAAGCAATCAAACAAATAGAAGCAACCAATTGAACCAATACAACCATATCAAGTTTTGGCAGTCAAAATAAATACTACTAGTGCCTTTCATAATACTTGTACTTTTGGAACAAATGTCACAACTTCAAACTAGTAACCTCAATGAAAAGAGTAATATGCAAGAGACTAGAAGTGATCAAATAATCCATAAGTGGGTTATAGACTTACTGTCTAAACTATTAGTAAATATGCACATTATTTTTCAGAAGAAAAAATTTTTGGTAGTGACTATCTCTTTTGCAATATAATCTCTTACCATAGGACAATCAATTTCAATATGCTTCGTTTGCTCGTGGAAAATAGGATTAGTGAAAATTTGAAGATTATGATAAAAAATATCAATGACGTTATTATGATTAAACTCTAGGTCTCTAAATATACCAAGTATCCAAATAATTATGCACAAGTTGGCGCCATAGCTCGGTATTCATCCTCTCACTATCAGAAATATGTAGAATTGTCTCAGAAAAATTGTCTCGAAATTTAGATAGATATGAGACAATTAATTAAATACTCACGGTAATTGTCTCGAAACCTTTGCCGTGGCCATTTCATTGTGACAATCTGGGAAGTCACGGAATTGCGAGATAAATTATCTCGCCAAAATTGACCGAAAAAATGTCGTGACAACAGATTGTCTCGAAAATACTCACAAGCGTCATTGAGATTATATTTTATCTCGAACAATCGTGACAATTTCTAAGACTATGTTTTGTATCCAATTGTTGTGATAATTTTCGAGACTATATCTTGTCTCGAACGGCCGTGAAAAATTTTGCGACTACTTTGTCTCAAATTGCCGTGATAATTTCTGAAAATATGTTATATTAAACGGACATGACAATTTTTGAGATTGTATTGTCGCGAAAAATCATGACAATATCCGAGACTACATTTTATCTCCAAATCGAATCTATATGTTGTCTTGAACAATCATAATGAGATGATATTTTTTCTTAAATAATTATGACAATAATCGAGACCGTATATTATATTATATCACAAAATAATTAAAACAATATCCTAAACTATAACTTATATCGAACAACCGTAGCAATAATTTCAAATAAGTATAGAACTATACAAAATTAAAAATGTATACAATCTAATGCCAAAATAAATTAATTATCTTTGTTAATTCATTCATCGTTACATTTCCACCAAAATGAGTGCATATCAATATCATAAAATAAAATTACAATCTCAAATGTTCATACTGCACTTCACATAAACAACAAGAACCATGAAACATCACTCTAGCTGACTTTCCACGTGATCCTAACTCGAACGCTCGACTTGACGACTAAATCAATCCCCCATATGCAATTATGGATCAACAAGATTCTTTGGAGATGCTGGAACAAAATTATTTTGGATATCTTGAGCGTGGACTTAATAAGAATTTCCTATATATATAGAAGAAAATATTATAAAAAATTAAAAATATATACAGTATAAAATATTACAAAGTGAATAAATTACCTCAATTTCAACAATAGATTTGGATGCATACATGTCATTTGGCTTGCACCAATAAATTTTGGTGAATTTCAAGCTCAGAAATTATTCAACTTAAATGCAATTCCTATTATCAATTACAATTGACACTTACTTCATATATTGATGTATTCAAATCAATTGTACGTAATAACTATAATAACAACACTTAGTAAATATACATTATACATTTGACATATAAATTATTTTAAGCATATAACCTTAACCTTTTTTTTCAAAAAAAAAAAAAAAACAAGTGGCATTGATCTAATAAGTCAAAGATTATAGTCCTGAAGAGAAGTTTTTACTCCAAAAAAATATGCTAACAACACAATCATATTTTGTCGAAACTATTATATATATATATATTTATCTCTCTCCAAGTTTTCCAATAATAATATATAGTAGTAAAGAGTTGATCGGCATACCGGATCAGTTGCTTCTTGTAATGGCTCTTCTATTTCTTCTTCGCAAAAGGCACGAGCTCAATGCACCTAGCACCAGCCTTCTATGCAGGAGCTTTGGTTGTCGTTCCTATTTCTCTATTAAATTTATTTTTCTTAAAATAAAAAAAAAATAAAATCCTAGAAACATATTCCAATATTCCAATAGCAAGTATACATATATATATTCTGCAACATATAGATAAATCTCGCTACATTGAAAAAACAAAAAAACTTGCATATATACAAATTAAATAAAAAAATTCTGCAACATATAAATAAAAATGAAATCCCCAACAATATAATTTTAAAAAGTAAAATTATATATAAATCTTGCAAAATATTTATATTATTATATTCTTTTCTTCATGTTTTTGTTATATTGCAAAATCAGCAGCATAATGAAAAAAGATAGATGGAAATAGAGGATGTTAGACAAAGAAAAAGATAAAAAATTATCGAATATAAAAAAGACCAGAAATTCAATACTAGAAATTTCGATGGTGATGGTGGTGGATCCGAAGACGCAGCAGCAACAGAGAGGTCCGGTGGCTGCAGCAGAATTGTCTGGCAGTGTCGTATGAGCGTGGAAAAAAAAAATATTTATTACCAAGATCCATGGCCGCGGCGGTGGATCCAACGGCGGCAAGAACAAAGTGGTCCGTGGGAATTGTTTGGCCAGAGCAAAGTAATAGTTTAATGAGGTTGAGAAATAACTTTTAATGAGATTGAAAAATAACTTACATGTAAAATAAATGGGTGTGTGAAATAAGTGGTGTAATGCCCCGATTTCGGAGTGTATAAAATAATATTATTATAGCAAATAAATATTTTTATAATATTTTGAGATCAAAAAATTAATATTTTAGAATAAATTTTATTCCTATTTTATATATTAGTTATGATTAAAAAGACTGTTAAACAGATAAATATCAATAATGATGAATATAAAATATAATATATAATATATATAAGAACATATAAAGATAAGGATGATAATAATAATAATGTTAATAATAATAATAGTAACATTAATAAAAATATTAATATATTATAATATATATAATAATATAATTATATATATATATATATAAAAGCAAGCAAGCAAACCCATGTTGGAAGGCAACACAAGAACCGAAAGCAGAGGAGGAAGAAAGAAAGAAACAAGAAACAAGAAAGAAAAAGATTTAGTCTTTCGATTTCGACTCCGACTTCGGTATTATATTCTTTGTTATATGCAAAATTTAATTATGAATTTTAATATGAATTTCGATATTTGGAATATTAAATTAGAAATTCTTCAAAAATTCATAACTGGCTATTTGGATATTTAATCGACGAATTTCTTTAGCTAATAGCCTATTCGTAGTCCTAGCATTATATTCTGAAAATTTCGTATCGATCCGAGCCGAATCGAAAACGGCAGTGTACTGTGCACCTGCCTGTTTATTCATATTTTTAAGTATTTTTATTTAATAATTGGGTGATATAAATATTATGAGGTATAAGAGTTTTATAGCTAGAATATCATAGTCTACTAAATATAAAAGTTTGAAACCCAACGAGCTAATTATAAAAATTAGCTTTTGAATAAGCAGGTAGCTCCTATGTATAATCATATAGGTCAGCTGATTTGAGTAAATAATGGAGCAGGTGTACGTTGGAAGAGATTTGGGTGAAATTGCGAAAGATAGGGAGTGTCGATAAGAGGTAAACAGTAAGGAATTAAATCTAATTTTAAGAAATTAGGTATGCATGTTGTATGTGATTTTGAGTAATATGTTAATGTGATATTATGTGAATCATTTTGTCAGTGCATGTATATATTTATATATATATGTTTGCGTATGCATGTGGGAGACTTCACGGTTTATGATATTTGATATGTTGCGTTGGTGAATTTATTAAAAGGAGAATAGGTGAGTTGTCTCACTAACCCTTTTCGGTAAATTCACTAATTTGGTATGTTGCACACATATTGCACGGTTTACCGGATATGTTTTATGGATCTATCGTCTAGTCGCCGTGTGCGGTAGTGCTAGGCGAGGGCATCATCTGGGGTTAGGATATTCAACCCCGATGTACCGTAACACTTTGGCTATAGTGGACGATAGTAGTCGGACAACTGGGTGACTTAGTCGCATGGTCATTCAGGGATTAGACCCATTGTAGTTGAGACGTATTTGGTCTAATTATTCGTGTTCGGTGTTGTTCCACTCATTGGACTGATCACTAGTGAGGTCTACCGGTAGTTTAGGATCATATGTCAAACTCCAAACGTGATCCCGTCAGGGCGCGCGAGGAGGAGTAGAGTTTCCGGGTTTCCCTTGGGTGATTTAAGGTTGCACGGATTCTACTACATTACACGGGATATAGCTAGTCAGTGGGGGTCCTATCTTCGCTATCACAGACTATGGGGCGTCTTGTGGTTAATGACGACAACATTCGGCAATGTATTGATTGTGAGAGTCGTATGGTGGGTATATGGAAGTGACCGGATGACCGTTATATTATTATGGGTTTATCAGGTCCTTCCTTGAGCCGAGGATTTTCCGGCTATTTATTGATGATGGTTTAGTGAGCTTGTTATTACGGGGCCGAGAGTATTCCGGCTGCTCACTTAGACATATGTAGTGAGCTTATGATTATAGAGCCGAGGTTATTCCGGCTGCTCACTTCGGCGGATGTATATATGTATATATGTGGATGTGCATTGTTGTCGAGTTTGATATCTGTATTGCATCATTTCACTATTGGCATGACATGACACGTATTTTATAATTAACGAGAATTAGACTTTATTTTAAAAAGATATGAAATGACATATTTCACGTTAGTTCTTAAAATGGATTTAATTCTAGACTGCTTTTAAGAAAAATATTTGTTTCAGGTATGCATAGCACATCCGAGACAGGGGACGTCTCGGGATATAGAAAGACGGGCTGAGTGAGTGAACTTACATCTATTGTATTATATATAAATTTTTAACCGGAAAAACCTCTTGTTTAGGAGTGTGTTTTGTAAATATTCATAAATCAAATTTTGTTATATAATAATGCGCTTTTATGGTTAATTTTAGCCTTAACACTGTATTGTGGAGCCCGAAGTAAGAGGTGACGACCTCATGATGCAAGGTGGCGGTAGCATTTCCAGTATGTGCCAACTGGAAGTGTTACAAGTGGGGTGAGTTAATGTGAATGTGGGTGAAAATAATGGGAGTGTGAAAAATAATTGAGTGGAAGAAATCCCTCTTAACAATATTCTATTTTTTGTATTTGGATAAAATATTTATCTATTGTAATTTTAATTTTATTTATTGAAAGATAGATTTAATTTTAAAAATACATAGTATTTAGTCTTCCAAAAAAAATTTATTATTAAAATATTTATATTTTAATTGACTTCAATAGAAATATAAATAATATATATTTAAGTTCTATAAATTTAAATTAGATTTGATTTATCAAATTTTATCATATTGACAAATCAAATAGAATATAATTTATTTACCTTCTTTTAAAATTACTAATGAACATAGGAGTATATTTTAATACAAATTAGTGTATTCAAAATATTATATATATGATCTATTTTTATATTTAGAATATAATATAAAACAATATCTATAATTAAATTTATACTATATGTATACAAATTAAAATTAATGCTACACAAATAAAAGAAATTAATGCCAAAAAAATCACACCAAAGTCACAACTATTTAATAAAATGACGTGGAATTAGTCGTGATTTTAATCAGATAATAATAATAATAATAATAATAATAATAATAATAATAATAATAATTGATGCCACTTTCGGAACAAAATAATAATAATAATAATAATAATAATAGTAATAATAATAATAATAATAATATTGAGATGTTGAAATCGGCGCCACAACAAGTAAATTGAAAAATTAAAAAAAAGTAGGGTCAAAATTTTGATTAAACAAGATTCAGTACGCAAGGCATACAAACTAAATTATTTTTTTATAATATATTTAGAAAAAAATTTTACTTTCGGACTATTTTTCTCAATTTATTTCAAGAGAATTCAAAATATAGAAATATGTGTTGTAATTTATTTCGAGATAATATTTACTCTCGGAATATATTTTACAACTTGTTTTGAGACAATGGATTCTCTCGAAATATTTTTGTGACTCTTTCCAAGACAATTTATACTCAAAATATTTTTCACAATTTAGTTTTGAGACAATTCAAATCTCGAAATATATTGTATGACTAATTTCGAGACAATCTATACTCTCGGAACATATTTAGCAACTCATTTCGAGATAACATATATTCTCGGATTACTTTCGTGACTTGTTTTTTAGACAATTTATACTCCCGAGATATTTTTGCAATTTATTTAAAGAAAATTCAAATTTCGAAATATATTTTGAGACTTGTTTCGAGACAATTCATACTCTCGAAATACTTTTCGAAACTTATTTCGAGACAATTTCTACTCTGGGGTGTTTCAAAATAAATATGTAGAACTGATTTTAACTTCTCATTCCTATAAAAGGACTCTTTTTATTTTTTTTAGAAGGAACACCTTATTTTTTAAACATCTCAAAATAACCCTGAGGGAGGGGAGTGTCATGTAGATGGAGGGGAGTGTCATGTAGATAGTCTCACTCTCACACAAATCACCATGTAGAAATACATTATTGATATCTAATTGAAATATCTTTCAACCAAAGTTACTTCACACTTACAATTACTTTCTGAATCAAGCTTTGCTGCTGAATCATTTAGAATACAATCAATCCTGACCTAAATTCCTAATCTTCTTCTTCTTCTTCAATCGATTCGTTTGCTACAGCGCAAAAATAATTCGGTAATTCCTCTTCTTATTCAGTTTTTGAGGGTTGAAAGCTATCGAGTGATATGCTGTATGAATGAAGCTAACTCCTTGCGCCCGACGCCATCTTCCATAACCGATTTCCTCACAGCTTTTCCGATGTCTGCTGCTCTCTGTCTGAGCATGTCTCCTTCTTTCGATGCCATCAATCTTCTAACCGTCTGTTCCACCATCTCAGACGACACCACTTCTTCTCGACGGTCCCAACCTCTCACCTCCAGGCCTATCTTGAGCACTTCAGTTATGAGGACTGAATTTCTTGGCTGGTCAGAGTGCATAGGCCAAGCTGCTATCGGCACGCCCATACTGATGCTCTCTATACACGAATTCCATCCGCAGTGGCTCATAAATCCTCCTGTTGATTCGTGTCCAAGGATTTCCAACTGCGGCGCCCAATCTCGGACGATAAACCCTCTCCCAGCCACCCTCTCCTCGAATCCTTCCGGCAGTTGGACTCTTCTGACCTCCCCATCATAAATGTCCGCTTTATCTGCATCCCTCAACACCCATAGGAACTTCTGTTCGCTCCTCGCCAGCCCTTCGGCCAGCTCTGCGATTTCCGTGTTTGATAAAGAGACCGTGCTTCCAAACGAGACGTAGATGACAGAGTCGGCCCCTTGCTCGTCCAGCCACTGTAAGCATTTGTTATTACTCTTGCTGTCTGTATTCTGTTTCAATAGCAGGGGATGGAATGGTCCCATAGCCCACTGTTTGTCGGCTCCGGTTATCTTTCCTTTATGCAGCAAGTCGAGGTACGTTCCTTCTATCACTCTTGATGTATTATAAATCTCTCCAGCTTGGAATTTTGGTGTTGCTATGAGCAAACTTGATATCTCTGCAAACTCAGGTACAAAAGCGCCTTCCGACGACGGCGTCAACTTGATCGCGGCTGCTTCTTCAGGTACATCCGGTTTTCCGGTGACTTCCCAGTAAAACGCATACAACGAAAATGCCGATATACTCTGGAAGCAATATGCCTCTACATTAGGCAGAGCAGCAACATCCTGCACGGTGTACGCCATCATCGAGTCGTAAACAACCACCGTGCGTTCTGCTCCCTCCGAAAGCGCTTGCACCAGCTCATAGACGGGCTCGCGGAGATCCTTAATGGCGGACTTGAACAACGGAATCAACTGAGATGGGAATTTGTTGCCGGAATTCGGGTCAGGTTGGATGTTGCTGATGCCTGGGGATCGAACGTCGTGGAAATATAAGTTCGCCGACGCTGCAGGGTCCCAACAGTGGACACGATTCTTCGCCTGTCGGACATGGGTGGCGGTGCTGGCGTAGTGCACTGGGATGTCGTGGGCGGCGATGCGGCGGGCAAGGTGAAGTAGCTGGTTGAGATGCCCTTGCGCCACCAGTGGCACCATCACCACGATTGTTCTCGGTTTCGGTTTCGGTTTCGATTTCGATTTTGATTTCGGGTCCATGGAAGAAGTAATATGGATATGAATATGGAAATGGATATGGGCAATGAATAGTGAAGAAACAGTGCGTTGAAGCTTTTTATAAAGAGTGGGGAAAGATTTAGCTGTGAATCCATTAGGTAAAAGTGTTTCTGAAAAGTTCCAAAACTTGGTTTTCAAGCGCAAGAAAAATCTTGCATCGTGACAGATCATTGGCGTAGGTTTGTCCGTCTCTTCCGTGGTGCTTTACTAGAATTGTCTGCCCATAAAAATACAAAGTAGTGGCCATTCTTGTTGGTCAGAATTTTAATAGTATTTCCAATTCGACTGTCTGGCCAAAGTTCTAGAATACTTTGATTACGTAATTGCATTCGCATCAATGAAATTAGGGTGTGCTTGTTTGAGGATTTGGATTTTGAACTGTCATTTAAAAGAAAAAATTTTGAATTTGAATAGTTATATAATGTAATATAAACATAGCGCGTTGATGTGATGTTTTGAATGTAAAATTGATTTTTAATATAATATAAAAAATGAAAAATAAATGTTTAATTTGATATTTTTGGGGAAAAAAATTAGATGAATAATGTAAATCCAATTCAATCATCCAAACAAACACACCCTTAATGGGTTTTCTCTCTATCTCTCTCTTTTTCTTTTTTTTTTTAAATTTTTTTGAAAATCATTTAGTTTTATATTTATATTAAATAAATTCACTTACAATTTTTTTCTTCCATGTTATTAAATCATTAATTTTTAAAATAATTTAAATAATACTCCATCTACCTCACTTAAATGATTGCCTTTAGTTTAAGTTTATGTATTTGTGGTAAGAAATTAAAAAGTGTATTAGTAAAAATAATTCTGATTTAATAAAAATAATTATAAATTAAATTTGAGATTTTTAAATTGTTTAATTAAAATAAAAAAAATAAATTATAAATTTTAAAATTTAATTAAAGTGTATAACTATATTTTAAAAAAAATAAAGACAAAATATGTGAGACGGACGGAATCGATGGAGTATTTATTTTGACTCACAAAGATGGTTCATCTTTTTTTAGCTCGTTCCGTAAAATTAGTAGCATTTCTTAATATAAGTAATAATTAACAAATAATAATTAAAATTAAGAATTTAACAATATCTTATTAAATCGCTATACTCCTAACTTTTATTATTTTATTTGATTGTAAATTTAGAATTTGGGGGTTAAATTTTAAATAATAAATATTAAATATTATATAAATAAGTGTTTATGTGATGTTTAAAATTTTAAATTAACTTTTATATAATATAAAAAAAATTGTTGTTTGATTTAATATTTTATGATTAAAAATTAGTTAATATTGAAATTTAATTCTTGAATTTAATTTCTATGTTTTAAACAAAAAAAAAAATTATTTATCACTATAGTAAGTAATAGTGAAAATATCAACTTGTTCAAAATGATTGATATTGTAAATTTTTATATTGTGTGATACCATATCCAATTTTGTTGGTACAATAACTGTATATACTTTTTAGCATTTTTTATATTATATATCGAAAATATCATATACATTTTTTATATTTTAGTATTCGAAATATCGGTATATATATAATTTTGTATATTGATACTAAAATAATTAATTTTAATACAATCTTAAAATTATAAAATTATATTTAATTTCGATATTTTGGGGTAAAATATTATATTTTGATACTATACGTGCAATCGATTAGAGATGGCTTGATGCGGTATACCAACAATACTGGATCATAATGTATACCATACCGAATTTTTTGGTATATATAAAAAATATATTGATGTCGTACAAATTTGATATTTTCGGTAATTTTTTTAGTAAGATATGTGCTATTTCAATAATTCGCTATTTATTTCATCCATAAATTTAGTTTATCAAACTATTGATACAATATCTCGGTATGGTAAAATAGCATGAGAGTTTCGCTATTGGACTACACATTCGTTCCCATCAAATTGCATATCTTGAATTTATAATCAATATAATAATTTTTTAAAATAAAATAATTTCAATAAATAAAATATAGAATATTAAAAATTAGAATAAAAAATATTTTAATTTTTATTTCAATATTTTTCATCAAATAAAGAACATTTAAAATAATATATTATTATAAATATTATACAAATTAATCAAACTAATTAGTTATATAAACTAAAATTTTTTAAATTGAGTGCAAAATAGAAATTGGACTAATTTAATCGGACAAATAAAATAATAACTTTTTATTTAACATACAAAGTTAATAATAATAATAATAATAATAATAAACTTAAATATAATAATAATAATAATAATAATAATAATAATAAAAAAAGGAGAAAACATTAATGAAGAGAGAAAAAAAAACACTCGTAAATAATAATTAACAATTTTCTAATTGGCCACTAGATTAGATTTGGCGTCGATTAGTAAAAGTTAGGGATATTTTTTACGAAATTAATATTAGGGGGACATAATAATAATAAAAAAAGGGTTCAAATATGAGGATATAAATGGTAAATACCCCTATAAAATTTCTACAATTGTTTAGAAAACATTCAATATTTTCAGGGTCACCATCTTGAACTTCACACAATCGAATGTTTTTACTTGACCTTATACCCGCAATATCATTAGCCTTCAATTGTTTCTCGGTGTGTACACTAATTTTCCTATGAGCGGACATTAAAATTGACATATTTGGATCAAAATCATGATTGTGTGTTGTAACTGTTTTCAAAATAATCAATGATTCATCTTCTTTCTTTATGACATTGAGATTGACGGGACATCCTACTCTTTTAAAAATATTTTGTGTAGAGAGTATTTATAATTTATCACATGCCATGTACGCATATTTTTTATTTGTTAATACCCTCTTCAAAACACTAAATTCAGACTTTTTTCGCATATTTTTTTATAGTTTTGGAATATACTTTCATAACCTATCATATACCATTCATATATATAGCCCATCAACTTCTTGAATTTGATTATCTTATGAATTTACGTCAATATTAACAGGTTCCTAATATATTATTAACATTAATTTTAAATAATATCAAAATTAAATTAAGACTATATAATAATTATAATATTAACAAGTTCCTAAAGCTATTATATATTGATTTTTTTACTGAAAAGTTCAATTCCATAATTTAATTTTAATTTTTTTTTATCTTAATCGAAAGTAAAATGTGTGTTAACATGGCTTGATAATACTGTTTAATTTATCTTCTCCGTTTTTTTTTCATCTTTCTCCCCCTGGCCTCTTTGTTGCCACTCCTACGTCATCTATGTCTCAATTTATTGATTAATTTGCCTTGTCACCATCTCTAGGATTTGAACCATCTACTTCTTCTCAGCCGATGCCTCATTTTGAGTTTCTCCATGATCGATGTCGTCAACCTAAGTAAGTAGACCTTCATTTCACCTTATTGATTATTATTGTTACTGTCATTTTATCTCACCATGAGCCTAGATCATTTCGTAAGGCAAGTGGTGATCCATTGTAGCAATAAAATATGACTGAGAACTGTAGACTTTGGAAAAGACTCACGCTTGGGACTTGGTGAATTTTTCTTCTGGCAAGACACTCATTGGGTGCAAGTAAATTTTCAAAATCAAAACTAATTCCGATAATTCTATTGAGCTCTACAAGGCTCATCCAGTGGCTAAGGGTTATTCCCATGAATATGAAGTCGAAGAAACTTTTGCTTTAGTTGCTCGTTTCACTATTGTTCGTTGTCTCCTTGCAGTTGTTGTTGTTAGTTGTTCGTCTCTTCTTCAATTAGATATCAATAATGCATTCTTACATAGTGCTATTTCCAAGGAAGTTTACATGATTCCTTCTCTAGGTTTTCTATTTTTTGGGAAGGTTTGTCGTTTACATTGCACTTTATATGGGTTGAAGCAGACCCCTCGGGCCTAGTATGCCATATTTACGTCTGCACTATTGGAGTTTGATTTTACTACGTATGGTTACGATTTTGTTTATTTCTTCGTATTTCTTCCTTAGGGATAATTATCATCTTAATTTATATTGATAATATGATCATGACGGGGGTTGATGTGTATGGCATTTTTTTATCTACAGGCATATCTCAGTCAGCAGTTTGAGATTAAGAGCTTAGGTCTCATTTGTTATGTTTTGGGACTTGAGGTCTCTGATTGTCCCGATAGTTTCTATCTATCTCAGACTAAATATACCTCTAATCTTATCTTTCGGGTTGATCTCATTTATGTCAGATAGTCTCCACACCACTTGCCTATGACGTTCGACTCACTTCTTAAGATTGCTCTCTTCTTGACGATTTTACTCAATATCGTTAACTTATTAGGAGTTTGATCTATTTGACTATCATTCGGCCTTACATTGCTCATGCAATTCATATAGTGAGATAGTTCATGACTGCTCCGAGGACATCTCACAACTCATCCGTCTTGCACATTCTTTATTATGTGAAATGTACTATTCTACATGGTTTAGACTTCTCATCCCGTTTCTCTTTGACACTTAGCGGTTACTCTGATGCTGATTGGGTGGTGACCTTACCAATCATCTTTTGACTACTAGTTTATGCTTCTTTCTTGGTTATTCTCTAATCTCTTGGCGTAGCAAGAAGCAAACTCTAGTTTCTTGATTAAGTGTTAAGTCAAAATATCGTGTTTTTGTTGACTCTACATTCGAATGGCTACATCGATTACTCACTGATTTTGGTGTACTTTATTCATCTTCTACTGCTCTTCACTGCGATAGTTAGAGTGATATGAAGATAGCACATAATGATACTTTTCATGAGTGCATTAAGTATATTGAGTTTGACTGCTAATTTATTCGCCATCATGTCATCCATAGTATTGTCCATATTGTTCTGGTTTCCTCCGCAGATCAGACAACAGATATCTCACCAAATATCTTCTTCATAATCTTTTCTGATTGTTCTTTTAAGCAAACTCAAATTGGTTTTATCGTCCCATCTTGAGTTTAAAGAAGTGTCAGCTATAGATATTTTTTTTTGTATTATTTATCTTTTATTTTAATTTTAAGTCCAAGTCTACTTGTACCATCTATTTTGTGTACCCTCAATGTTTAATATACAATTCATAATTTTCTCCCAACATAATTTTCTCCCAAAAAAACTTGCATGTGCAAAGAAAAAAAAAAGTTATGGAATCATTCTAATATAGGCTCCAATTACACTACTAAAATAAAAAAAAAAAAAATCAATTACATGACTAAAAAAAAATAGTTTATTTTATTTAAAATCCAAAACCCTAAATTCATTTATATTAAATGGGGTTTCAAATTCAAAAAAATTTATATATGTCATGACTTTTTATATTTTAGAATAATAATTTTATTATTTGAGTAAAATTAAAATTAAATAAATATATCAAAAATTATAACTGAAGTAATGGCTTCTGTTAGCATGCGTCCTAATCGGTTGGATTGTCCATTAATCCAAAAGGTGGAACTAAGGAGGCGTTTGGTACAGATAATGGAATTGCAGAGAAATGAGAGTAGAGAATGAAATTGGAGAAAAAAAAATTGAATAGAGCAGAAGAATCAATTATCTTGTTTGGTCAAATAGAGAATTCAGTTGAAAAATAAAAAAAAAAAAAAAAAAAGAAGCAGCTATATGAATGGAGCAAACAAGAATAAATGATTAACCAAATAAAAAAAAATTAACGAATGAGAATTCATGAAAAATATTTTTGGTTATTTTTTTAAAAAAAATTATAAATTATACACGATATTTTTTAAGATTATATTTAATACAATTTCTTAAAAGATCGTAAAAATTAAATACTTTAACAATAAATCAAATTTGATTTTTGTAAAATTAAAATAATATAATTTTTAAAAAATTAAAAAAATTAAATAATACAAAAAAGATAAAAAAAAATAAAAAAATATACTGCAACGTCATTTCTCTCTATTTCCGTGCATTTGAGAGATAAATAAAAATAGAGAAATGAAAATGATTTATTTTTTAAGTTTCATTTCTCTGACTCAAACAAACAATAGAAATGAGGCCATTTCCATTTCCCTGACCTCATTTATCTGTACTAAACACAACCTAATAATGAAGGTATAATTTATATTTTATTTTCTAATAAAAAATATAAATTCATTCTGCCCTTTAATTTCTCTTTCTTCTTTTTATTCTCATTCGATTATTTTAATTAAATATGTAAAAAATTAAATTGGCAAAATGAAAGAAACGAATAAATAAAAATGTGTTTTTCACAATATATGCATTGGCTTTTTATAATGTGAATATATGCTAACTAATAATGTGTTATTTTAAATGTAATAATATGATAATTTTGTAATGGACTGAAATATGCTCATTATATTGTAATTATTTGCTATTTATATGCTATTTTATTATAATTACAAGCTAATTATGCAATGTGCTTGCTTTGTGGTGAAAAATGTTCATTATAGTGTAAGTATTTGTTATTTCAATAGAAATATGTGCTAAAGTATAAATGTGCTAGTTTAAATGTAACAATGCGCTAATTTAACAATTTGTTTGATGTATGATGAAATGTGTTTATTATAGTGTAAGTATTTACTATATAAATATAAATATAAATATGTGCTAAACTACAAATGTATTATTTTAAATGTAATAGCATACTAATTTTGAAATATGTCATTATAGTGTAAGCATTTACTTTTTATAATGTAAATATGTGTTAAAAATATAAATGTGTTATTTTAAATGTAATAATATGTTTAATTTTTTTTTTTTTTTTTTTATGTATGACGTGAGAACCCACAGCCGCTACCCAAAAGTGTGATCTGAGGCGCTGAGGATTTGAATCCAACCCCTACACCATCAAGCCATCCCTTACGGGACAATAATATGTTAATTCTCCGTTGTGCTTATTGTGTAGTAAATTTTATTCATTATAGTGTAAGTATTTGTCCTCTGTAACATAACTAATATGTTAACAAAAAAGTGTTAAATACGGTAACTCCAGTACAAATAATTATTTTACTTAGATGTCTCAAAAATTAAATTAGCAAAATAAAATGAATGAATAAACAATATCCACCAAATTAATCAACTCATCCTCATAATATATAAAAAACAATAATAAAAAAAAGTATATTAACAAAATATTACTCAAAACATTAACAAATATAACAACTAAAATAAGCAAATTACTAGGTCGTACTCTAATAAGTTAGAACATACAAATTGACTAAATTAATCTTATTAAAAAAAGACCATGCAATCTAATTTTATTGCAATCCAAAGTGAAAAATAAATCAACATCTTACTGACGTATTGTGCATCAGCAGGGTAACCACCCCGAAAGTAATATGTAAAATATAATCAAAATATTTTACAAATATTTTAAATTCCACATTGTCAAAATATGTAAAATATTTTATTTTTATTAATCAATTATCATTATAAAAACTTTTACGTGACAATGACATAATTTCTCATACTTCGTATAATATCATGTTTTATATTACCAACGTTTATCATTTTCATTTATTAGGATAATGTTATGTCTTGTAATTTTTGCTCCTTCAAGGGGCTTTGGTAGGACTCCTAGAATGTTTACCAATAGTGCATTTGGACAATTGTATGTTGTTTATATTGTTTTCTTTTTGTGTTGTTATATGCTATTTTTTTGTGGCTGTTGATTTTGCACAGTCATTTCATTTAATCATAATTTTCTCTTCGTGTGTGATTTTTTCTTTATTACCTGATGCCCCTTTTTATTATGGTTAGTTAATTAAAAGTCAGAATGATTCTAGCCACTTTGAAAACAATACGGATTCTATGCTGAATCAATAAATTCAGCACAATTGAATCCAATCAAAACCATTAATTTTAATCATAATTTTTAATTTTAAAATTGTTGATAAAGGATTTATGGCTGAGATTAAGCTCAGCAAATGCAGAACCTAATTATACATCAGCATATGATCTCCAGGACTTTGAAAATCTTACAAGATAATGATGATGATTATTATTATTCCTAAATTGTATTGTACTACTGAATAGAAAATTAGATTTCATTTAGGTATGTTTGACCATTTGATTCACCTTAAGAATAATATGATATGTTTTGCTGATATTTGCAAGTGATTGTCCAATCTGGGTATGTTCCTAAATTCAATATTCAGGACCATTTTGAAAAAATCATTGTCGTTCGATGAAAATTATAATAAACGGATGAGATTGCAGACATTGGAAGATATGTAATTTGATTCATATAATTAATAATTTCGTAAAAAAAAAGGAAGACAAGTAATTTAGTTACTCAATGTTCGTGCTATATTCCGTAAACCATATTACATTCAAATAAACAACATATTACATTCAAATAAACAACATATTTTACAACGGTGTATATCATTTGATTCTTCATGTGACGATTATTGGACTAATACATCTTTTTAAAGCTCCAACAATGTGTGCAAGTCATATTGTAGATACACGAATAGACGAAGATTTGTCATGCGAAAAAATACAAAAAAAGGCAAAAAGTGATCATCATAATGTGCAATACATTTACTATTGCTGCAATAAAATGGGTAAAAAAATGGGTAGTGAAGTTAACCTCAATAATAAACGAACATGTTCAGAGGATATTGTCATTTTGTCATACGTATAAACATAATGGTGAAAAATATATTTAACATAGTTCATCGTTTAAACCTGAACAATATATCATAACTATATAATATATAAATCATAAATAAAAATCATAAAATAAAATATATCATAACTATATGTGCAACATCTTTATATGCAACTTACATAATTTATATATGAATGTATATATCATGTCTATTAAAGTTATATATTATACTTATAAGCATAATGGTGAAAAATATATTTAATATAGTCCATTATTTAAACCTGATAAGTATATTTTAACTATGCAATATAAATCATAAATAGGAACCATAACATGAAATGAAAGTGTGCATAATAAGGTTTAGTATCCCCAATTTATCTTGAGTTAAAAAATATGTGTCCTGAATATAGATTGTACATGTCCGAAGACCAACAAAAAGGTTTTTAGAAATAACTGTGTGAATATTTTTTTTTCTAAAAGAGACTAATCAAGAATCCACATTTACGCACAATCACCATCAAATTTGTTCATCGTCAACCAACTCTACCTCCGTCCTCCCCCTACTTCAAACGGCAGCAATCGAGAGCGGAGGCGATAAACATGCTTGACGGAGGCTAGCGTGGCCAGAGATGTTGTTGGCGATGGTTGTCAACTGCAAAGATGTAAATAGAATGGGGAATCGAAGGCAGAGACAACTAGCCAGTTTGATGGCATCGGGCACAGCCAGAGATATCGGCCGCGGTGGTTGTCAACTACGGAGGTGTAAATATAAGAGGAATCGAGGGCAGAGGCGGTTAGCGTGTTTGACGGCGGCGGGCACGGCTAAAGATGTTGTCGTCGGTAGTCGCGAAATGCATGGTCAACAGAGGCAAAGAGATGAAAGATCATTGAATTTGTAAACGTTTCTATTTTTAATTAAGATTGACTTTCTGAATATACAGAAATTAGTTAAAATAAATGATTTCTTTTTAATGAAATATCATTGAATTATTTTTTTAAATACCTAAAACACCCCAATTAAAATCACCGTTCGATTAACAATTAAATTGATCGAATTGTTGAAATAAATTCAGGATCCTCCTGAATTTTATATAACATCATGAGGATACTAGTATTCATGATTGCCCGATATTGTATCTGTGTATTTATAAGATTTTGTAAAAATTTGGTTTGCCCTTATTTTACAAGCCAGATGTTTAGACTTATGTGGTTATTCAAACTACTTTAATTACAAATCCTTTTTGGAACTTTTCCAGTAGTGTAACACATGTCAATTGGTCGCATATGCACTTCTCCTTTTATTCTGTATGGAACTTTCATCTTCCCTATAAGTATGCTTATACTTGACAGACTAAGTTAAAATAAAATCTTACCCAATGTCTTTATTTCTTAATGGTGCTTTCATAATAACATGAACACTTGATCACTTAATCACTCTTCGTATATGAAGAATTTTTAATGGATATTGTTATAGCATGTTGTTGAAAAACCCATGCCTCCAAGAACTTCATCACTTTTGATATCTCGACACCTATGCATTATTCATTGTTGATATAATATTGAATACATAATTGTCAATTTACAATTATTCATTGTTAATTGAGCTTCTTTTATTAATGAGTTATGGGTAGATTGGGGACTTTTTTTATTTCTCTTAAACTTATATAAATTGTTTTATAAATTCCCTCTTTAGATATAGAAAATAAATTTGTTTAGGGTAAACTTCAATACACACTTCTGTGTTATAGGATATTTGTATGAAGTACCCTATGTTTAGCTTATTACGCGATTTACCATTATATAATAACAATATGCACTATTTCCCCATTCCGTTTGAAATTAACTGACGTTGATCATACGCGTTGTTTGTGCGTTTATAATTCAATAAAACTCCCAATTACTATATGTAAATACTTTTATGCCCTTTGCGTGAAATAAATTTAGAATAATCTTCAATTTCTCACTTTCTCACAGCCAAGTCGAAGAGAGACACGAAAGGAGAGAAATTTGTGGATGTACGAACGATTCTAGAAATTCCTCATCCATCCCGGTAAGAATTTTCACTTGAAAGCTTTTTCTGGGATGTGAGTGTTTGAGTAATCAATTTCCAAAGTGTCTATTGGGGTTTTTTCGACGAAATGATGAATGAATTTTTGAGTGGGTGGTAAGAAATGTTTAATTGATTTTCAAAGTGTTTACGTTTTTATTTTTTGTAAGAGTGGTAAGAATGTTGTGTATGGTTAAATTATCGATGTTATTTTTAATTGATTAATCATTTTTCACAATAAGCGGATAATGTAGCTGGATGTTTTTAGGTTAAAAAAGTATGTTATTTTGTATTGAATTTTGGTTTCACATTATTAGTTGACACAACGGCAGTGAAATTGTTGGTTTGGTTTAGTGTTGTAGTGTAGGAATTTTGATTTGTTGTTTTCACAATATTAGTTGATACAACAACAGTAGTTTGTTGGTGTAGTTTCGTGTGCAACATATTTATGTCTTGATTTAGTTGAGTTTCTTGTAAATGTTAATTGTTTTCTTTTTAAATGAACCGATTGACCTTGCTCGTGAAGAATAGGTGGTGATAATATCGACGGCTTCATCAAATAGTAAGAAGAATTTGATAGCATAATTATTGGATTTGCGATACAAAAATCCAATGTGTAAATATGGAAAATATGCTGCCATTGGAGTTGTTGGCCCTACGGAAGACACCGAAGATAAGTTGTTTTGTAATTGCAGAAATCGACAATGTGATTTTTTTTGTTGGTTAGAACCTTTGAATGCACAAGAAAAGAATTGCTCAAAATATAGGTTTGGTACCTTTGATGAAGAAGATGAAGAAATTTTGAAAACCGATTCCAAAGCCAATGAAATGCACTATACCACGGTGATACTTGAAATAGAGAAAATTGGCAAAGCGATAGAATCGAACACCAGATGTGTAAAAAGAATTGTCAATAGGATTACGTGTCTTTGTGTTATTGTTGTTGCCATTATGGCAATGGCTAAGTAGATGCTCATATTATATTTTTGTGTTATTGTTGTTGCAATTATGACTAAGTAGACGCTCTTCGGTGACAATATGTTATGTATTTATATTATGTATCCATATATGTGTTGTGTTTATGGTTAATTAATTTTCATGTTGTTGAATTATGTATCCATATTGTTTAAATGTGTGGTGATGTTATGTGTTTATATTGTTTAAATGAATTATATTGCATTCTACATGTTTTGGTTCAAAATTATGTATGCATTGTATACATTTTGGTTCAAATTTAATAGGCAATGATTAAAATAAAAGAATAAAAAAAAAAGTTGTTTCTGTTTCTGCGAGCTCGCGGAAACACAGTTTGTTTCTACTGGAAACAAGCGATTTTGTTTACTTGAATCTTTTGTATCATTTGCATCAGGCCTACATATTTTTTTGGGCCTTCTAGCTCTTTTTTTTACAACAGGAGGGATCAAAAATACCAAATGGGGACTTCTCAAAGTCATGCATACTTGGTACATGACTGACCATATGGTTGTATAGATTGTTGTACAATTGCTTATTGAAGTACGATCTAAAAACTCCAACGGATCTTGCCTATCCATATCCAGAACTGCATTGCATGACAACAAAGGTATCCAACCATCTGCAAAATCCCACATGTGCAGCTTCTGGTATTCAAATTAACTATATGATTAGCCTGCTAATGTATTATTTCGAACTTGTCGTCTTCTGCCCAACTGGGGAAAATATTTCTGCTTTCTTTCCTCTGAGCCTCAATTTTCTTCAAAATATTTGAGCAGATACGACTTTCAAACTTTCTAATTCTTTTCTTTTCAATCTGAATTTGTGTCATGCATTTTCTTCTTATCTATTCAAACATCTCGATGATTGGAAAATCCTGAGCATGCATAACATAATGGTTAAAAGACTCGCTGATGTTATTAATAAATGCATCACATTTAGTCCTCGCAGGAAAGTAGGACCTAGCCCATTGATGCTTGGGTATATCCGCCAACCACTCAAAGGCATTTTTTGATTCATTGACCTTCGGATCACAATTAAGGATTTTCTCCATTGTATGCTTGTGTTCATTCTTGTTGTAGGTTGAGGCAGCCTTCCAGAACAACTATTTCAACTCCAAACTCTAAAACTTTGTTTTAAAGTTATTTTACATATGACGCAAACAAAACCGGTGCTCGGCATTCGGTGCATGCTTAGCAACAACGTCAATAAAACCTTTCTTATCGGAAAGGAAAGACCACCAGCCATCTTGTGCATCTCTAATGTCCCTAAACAACAAGTTTAAGAACCAATCCCAGCTATCAAATTTTTCGATCTCCACAAGCGCCATAGCAATTGGGTAAATATTGTTATTCTCATCCATCTCGATCGCTTTCAGGAGCTGACCCTTGTGCAATCCCTTCAAAAAAACACCATCAAGTCCAATAATTGGCCTACATTTCTCCTGAAATCCATCCGATAGTGGTTTTAAACACTTACATCCTTTGAAGCACCGGTAGAGTTAGTTCTTGATCAACTTTCAAAATAACCGAACTTTCAGGATTGTGTTTGCAGACTCTTACACAGTAATCATACAACCTGTTATACTACTATTTGATATCGCCTTTTAACAGCTCTATAGCATGTTGTTTTGCTCGGTACACCTTGTGTGTGCTTACATTAACCTCAACATCTCTTCTTATTTTCCTTCGCAAAGACTCCAAAGACTCCCGGATTGTCTTTCACATAATTCTTAATCTTTTTTCCCAGGTACCTGATGGAATAAAAATTAACAAAATTAACAAAACAACAGGTGCATGATTTGGTTAAATATCTCTATCTGGGGATTATGATCTGATTCGATGGCTTACGAAAAAAACAAAAAAAGTTCAAATAAAATTGACATTATGGAGCAAAGAATGGAAGCCCTGCATATCTAGTAGGCTAGAACTATAACAAAATCATATGCATTCATGATTAAAAAATAATTACTATAAAATATATTAAAATACTTCATGAAAGTTAGCTTGTGAGTTCGTCGTCATGTGTGCACATGTGTCCTTGCTCTTAAGTGTTTTTATCTGAAATGTGGTCCATCGCATGATTGATAAAGCCCGTATAAACCATTCGCATCTTTTTTTGCAAGTTGCTGCCACAACATACTTTTCCTTCTCGGGATACTTTAAGTCCCACCATTTTTCTATCAGTCCACTCCTTTAAAGCTTTCTTGAATTTCTCCCTATTTGAAAATTTAATGCCCACCTCGAGATCTTTTGTACCTATATCCATGTTTTCATACCGTTCGGTATAACAAGGCCCTTATGCTTCTTCATCACACACCAAATATGCATCCAGATCATTCTCTTATTCTAAATCACATCACTGTACAAATCAACATTCCTATCTTTTATTCCTACTCTATCATTATTCACATTGTCCTGTCTATTTTTTCGTTTCTCCTTCCTTAATGATCACAACTCCTTCAACAATTCTTTCATTTGCTCCCGCTCATTGTCGGGCTTTCAATAAAAATATCATCATCCGATGGACCATCAAACCCATCGTACATCTAAGATGGATCATCCGAGTCAAAACCACCCCATTCGGCACTTGATTTTTCAGTATCAACATAAGAGGCACCCCCACTACTCAACACAGAAGCCACTCCCTCAACACCACCATCATTTTCTATATCATTTTCTGGTGAAGCATTATCATCATAAACCCTTTGTTCATCAACTCCACAAGCCTCAACTCCCTCCATAACCCCTTCAGCACCACGAACGACATCACTCTCTAATACTCCCTCAACCATCTCGTCATTGACATCTTTTCTATTATCCCTATAGTTATCCAATATTGTTACACGTTCCCAATTCTCCCACACAGCATCTCTGACCTTGTCATTTTCCACCTGATGTCATTGTGTCTCTTCATTAGAGTGATGCATCTCATCTCTCTCTATATTACCCCCTCATGCATCATTACCCTCATCAACAACCTCTGTGTCTTTCGATGGGAGAAGTAAAACCTCATTGAACTTACTAATTTCCTTGCCAACATTGTCCAAACTCATAAACCTTAACTCCTCTGCAAAAATTTTTACCACCAATTCATTCTTATATGCCCACAAAAGGTTAAGAATATCTACATTTGATGTACAACATGCTACTTTTCAAAAGTTTTACCCGGCAGAGATGAATAAAATGCTAAATTACTTCCCACTCCACCAGTTTTAACATGCATATCAACTAATGTCCAATAATCAAATGTATCTTTATCAATATTTTCAAACTTAACCTTCATACCTTCCATGTACTTACCAAATGGACACCAAATTAAATAGTCATCCACCCATAAATCGACATCCATAGAATCCGTCATTTGATACCTGCATGACCCACAACCATTTTAAAAACAAAAAAAATCATCAAGGTAATAGCTAAACACTACATCTACGAATAAAGACAACAACATTCAATGCAACACCGAAAAAAAAATAACACATAACAACCATAACCCATATGGCCTACTAAACCACACAAATGTTAATTTTAAACTGTAGATGCATAACCCAAGAAACACTAATAGGTCCCAAAAAACAAAACATGTCGCGACAAGGGATTATTAAAATTTCAATACTCCATATCAATACAGTGACTAAAAAGTTGTTATATTGAAATCATTTAGTACAAGTTCCCAAATAGAAATGAAAACGAGAACCCTCAATCATGATGAACAAGAAATCATCGAAAAGAAGCTGAATTTGTTCTTACCTGCCGAAGAATTACTTGTCGCCAAACAAGAATGAATGTCGTCACTGGAGGATTCCGAGAATGCTCCGAAATTGCTACCTTCGTGATGAATGGAGAATAAATCGAACGTTCAAGAAAAAAATCGATCCTTCCTAAGCCCTAATCGATCAAGTGAGAGTGCGGGGGTAGATTTTAATTTCGGAGTTAAGACCATTAAAATGTAAAAATAAAACCCTATATTATCCAGGGGTAAAACAGTCATTCTCAATTTATTTTTATTTTAAACTCTGTTAATTTATAATACGGAGCTTTTTGGGGGTTAATCTAACATAGGAGAGTTTATGCAAATTTATGAAAATACAGGTGTATGCTATTCGATTTATCCAATTTTTTATAATTTTTTATTTTCAGGTACATAGATTTCATTCTATCAAATTCATATTTGTTCTTTCAATTTTGTGTTTTTGATTCATGAACCCTACATGGTTTATTGTGAATCAATTTTTTTTTTCTTTTCAATCACTCAGGTTATTGATTATTATTTGCTAGATAATCGGAATGACTGTTTCACCTAAAAGCTTCAATTTTTAGGAATATGCGTCATTAATTATTTTTGTAACATACGGAAGTCCCCAACATTATTGGCACTGCCAAAGTGAATATTTTATCTCATCTCATCGGGTAATATGAGCAATAAATGCTTCCATTTTGGTGCGGCTAGTTCCTCCTACAATGGCCGATTCTCTCACCCTAATCCCCAATTCCCGAGCCCTTTTTCTAATCTCATTTCCTTCTTCCCAAGCCATCAATTTCATTACAACATTCTCCACAACATTCGACCTCACAATCTCGTCCCGACTTTCCCAATCTCGAACCTCAAGCCCAACTCTCAACAGCTTCGTCAACAACACCGCATTTCTTGGTTGGTCCGAGTGCATTGGCCATGCCGCAATTGGCACCCCCATGCTTATGCTCTCTATGCTCGAATTCCAGCCGCAATGACTCATGAATCCACCCGTCGACGGATGTCCCAATATTTCTAATTGAGGAGCCCAATCTCGAAGTATTATACCTTGCTTCTTCGTTCGTCCTTCAAACCTATTCAAATTAATCTTATATTGGAAATTATTAAAGATAATAATCATAACTAAAGGAATATAATAATTCATACAACCCTCGTACAATACTGGTACATTTATTTTGGATGGATAATATTATTTTATCTTACTTATATTTACTCTATATTAACTCTATATTATTATAATAAAATAAAATATAGTATAATTAAGAATTATTAATCCTCTTGTACGGTTGGATTAAATAATATTCTTTTGATCCACCAAAATAATATCAAATTTTCATTCTAATTATCAGCTAAATTCATTCATAATTTGTTTATAATAAAATATTTTATTCACTCATAAATTTATTATTTATATTTTAACAAATAATAAAAAATTAACATATTTGTTTTATCAACATTTTAGTTTCTGTCATCATATAAAACTACATATAAAGTTTTTGAACAGAAGAAATACGAAAATAATATTAATATTAAAAAATTATTTTATTTTTTTTATTAATAACTAATTTTATCATATAATGAAAAATATCTTAATAAAATTTAATATTCATATAAAATAATTAACTAAAATAAATATTAAATTATTTTATAAACTTATTATATAATTTATTAAAATAATATTATATAATATAATCTCATATAAATAAACAAAACCTTTTAACCAAGTACAAGTGTTTGCTAGCCTACAAAATATCTTAAAATTTAATTTATTTTTCTTGAGTTCAAAATCAATAAATAGCAATAAGATAGTTTTTTAGAAGCACAAGCCAATTATTGAATTTTGTTATAAAACCCCTGGTATCATGGAGTATGTTGAATAATAATAAATAAAAACATTAATTTAGTTATTAATTATTAAAGTGAAAATCAATAATATTTGTAATTAAATTACCCTTGAGGCAAATCAAGTTTCCTGATATCGCCTGTAAAAATGTCGCCTTTATCAGCATCGCGAAGCACCCACAGAAACTTCTGGCGGCTTCTTTCCAAGCCGGCGGCGATTTCTCGAATCTGCTCATCGGACATGGAAGTCGTCGACCCGAACGACACAAAAATAACCGAATCGGGTTCCTGCCGGTCCAGCCATTCCAAGCACGCCGAACCGGCCGGCTCTAATTTACT
Organism: Andrographis paniculata; assembly: GCF_009805555.1. Lineage (NCBI taxonomy): Eukaryota > Viridiplantae > Streptophyta > Magnoliopsida > Lamiales > Acanthaceae > Andrographis > Andrographis paniculata. The sequence goes on from NW_026137605.1 coordinate 2,616,614, forward strand.
CACAGGGTGGAATGGCCCTAGTGCCCACACTTTCCCAGCCCCTGTTGACTTTTCCTTTTCGAGTAAGTCGAGGAAGAATCCCTCGATTTCATTGCAGGAATTGTAAATATCTGCGCAGAAGATTTTCTTCGCCGCTTGTTGGTGCTTTGAATATTCTAGAAACTCGGGACTAAAGCACCCGTCTGATCCGGGGACTTCTCTCAGGATCTCTGCTCCCGGAGCCACCGCCGGCATCCCGCGGCGCTCCCAGTAGATGGCATAGGCGGTGAACGCCGACACGCTGCGGAAGCAGTACGCCTCGGCGTTAGACACTGAGTCGAGGTCCTGGACCACGTACGACATCAGGGAGTCGAAGATGACCACCACGCGGCGGAAGTCCGCCGACAGACGGCCGACGAAGGCGGTGATGGGGTCACGGAGACTCATCGCCGCCGTGATCGCCGGAATCAGCTGGTCCGGAAATTTGTTCGATGAATTTGGGTTCGGCGGCGGGGTCTGGAACGGCGCCGGTTCGAATTCCTGGAAATGAATTCTGGCGGCTGCGCCTGAGTCGTTCCAGCCGTGTACCCGGAGACGGGCCTGGCGGACGTGGGTGGTGTCGCCGATGTAGTACACGGAGAGATTCGCGGCGGCGAGGAGGCGGGAGAGGTGGAGGAGCTGGTTTAGGTGGCCCTGCGCCGGCAGAGGCACCATTACGACGGCGGTTTGAGAATTTTCCGTCGTGCCGTAAGGCGCCATGGCTGAAATAATCTTCTCGTGACTTTTCTGCTTCCCATTCTTCTTTCTTATATAGAATTTTAGTTCAAAATATTAAGTTAGTTACTTATTATATTTACAAAAAATGACATACAACAATTATTTACATCCCATAAGTCTTTTTCTTTTTTTTTTTTTTATTATTTAAGTTTTGTACTATATGGAACTTTCCAAAACTACAAAATGGTTTCAACTTTTTTATATTTTATTTTTAAGTTAAGATAATTCTACCTCAAGAAAAAGGTAATTTAATGAAATAGTTACAATGATATTATGTAATATAAATTGTAAAGTTTCTTTAAAAAAATGTGTAAAAAATAATTATTATAAAAGAAAACAAACATATTGATAAATAGATCAAAATAAAATAAAATAATAAATAAATACATCGACTCACAATTAAGAGAATATTTTTAAAAATAAACTAGTAATTCCTCCGTTTAAAAAACCAAGCAATATTTGAATTCAACACGAGATGTTGGCTCCAAATTTCGATTAAATCCTCATAACATTAATTGAACAACTCCAAGATCATAAAATGTAAATTTCTACGAGAGAGGCTGGTTGTTTGTTGTATGATAGGACTACGCGCAAACTGATGACGACAAAAATTGAAAAAAATATAATAATTAATAACCCAGTTTGGCTACATCTGAGAGGTTCCATCATTGAAGCTCAAGGATATTTGGATACAATCGACTTACACACCTCAAAATCAACATACACATTTCTTGATTGTTTCTCCCAACCCAAAAGCTATCTCCTATCCTCAATCTCTCAATGTTCAATAATCTTTTTTTTTTCTTAATCAACATAACCAGAATGCTCCACCCGCCTATTATATTTTTTCACTCACATATACAATCATCTAACAAATTCAATCAAGAATGAAATTTTTTTGCACCACTATCTCTTCTCACCTCCACAAAAATTTGTTACAACGGAAGTTCGTTTCCCTCACATGGGGATCAATAACTCTATCAATCTCGATTACTTCTTTCTGTGTTTTCATTCGATTGATAAAGTTTGGGTCATCTTCTTGTTTGATTAGGCTAGATATAAATTGGGTCGCGTCTGTCCATCAATGTTTGTTCGTTGATCAGGTCATCTGCAAGCAACATCAACCAAAACTCAAAAATAAATACAATTCACTCTCAATAAGGTAGATAGTATTAAATGTGATAATTTGAGAATTACGTGATGAATAAGAAATAGAAATGTTTATTAATTCTTTTATTTGAGTTATTTGATGGGATTGGGCCTAGCCTTATTTGAGCTTGGATTTGACAATATTAAATGTCAAGATTTGGGCCTCGGGCCTTGGCGCCGTGAGAGCTTGTGGGTCAAGCCCAAGTGTCTAAAATCCAGTTATTTTTTCATTTTATATTATCTTGATTGATTTATTTTGACAAAAAAATTCAAGTAATCAGATAAACAATTACGATTGCAACTAAATGCAACATAGGTGCGAAGTGATGGGGTTGTATCTTCCTCTTCACGTAATTAAATCCCAAAAAACGTGAAATATAAAAATAATTTTCCTCCTCCCTTTTTAGATACGAAAATCAATTCTCAAAACTATCTCTGAAAATTTTTCTTTCCTAAATTCTCTGCAAAAAAAAAAAAAAAAGAAAAATCCTTCCAAACCTAGTTCGATTTGTGAAATATGTTATTCCGTTAATAATTCGTCCTATCTTGAGAGACGATCGGTGAAGGATTGAATTCGCTTCAAGAAAATCACGCGCTACACGAGACTTGGATTTATTTAAACCTGATATTCAATTTTGTTATTTGATTTATTGATTTGATTTTCGTCACATCTTGGATTCGCTAATAAAGGTTATCCTACAATCCTGAAGCGAATTCCTATAGTAAAATATGAGATGGCTGACGAAATTCCTCAGATCAACAATCAAATCGCGGCTGCCCAGAACCTACCTGATGATGAAGGAATGATTGATGTTGTGCGCGATGGAGGCGATAGAAATCTAAATGATGATATTCAGATTGGGGCAGATGGTGAGGAGAACGGGGACGCTAACTCCAGTGAGTCTCACATTCTTGTTTTCTCTGTTCCACGACCTTTGCCGCACCGCCCAAACAGTGAGGCATCTAAGAGGGCTGCTACTGAAAAGACTGCGCAGGCAGTGTACAATCACACCTTCAAGGCTGCGATGGAAGGAGCGCAGTCTGTTGCTGCAACCTCCAACCAACCTGTTGCTGGGAGGAAAAAATGGGTTCCTATTAATACCCGTGTGAGATAGACTGTTGTTGTTATGCCTTCTTTGCACTATATGGTTGCAGGACTTGCGCAAGGTCTCGTTGCGTCTGCTGGACAACAACTAGACGATTTGAAGGGTATACAACCTGTTGCTATTGCGGACCACGTAATGCAACCTATTTTTGCAACCTTTAGGCAGCCTGTTGCTGCGGCAACCAAAACAAAAGAGAAATTTAACAAGCAAAATTTTAAAACATGACAGGAAAAGATGTTGTTTTATCTGACCACGTTGAACCTGACAAAATGGTTTTTGGATGATGCATATGTTGTGCCTGAAGAATCCTCGGAAGAATAGAAAGCACAAGTTCTGAAAGCCTATAAACCCTCAGATTTTGTGTACAAAAATTATGTACTGAACGGCTTGAGCAACTCCCTGTACGGTGTCTACTGGCATGCGCTAACGGCTAAATAGTTATGGAGTACGTTGGAGAATAAATACATAACTGAGGATGTCGGTGCCAAGAAACTCATAGTAGGTCGGTTTTTGGATTCCAAAATGGTGGACGGAAAAGCGTTATGAATCACCTTGATGCGTTTCAGCTTATTATGCATAAAATCCAGGCTGGGGGGATGAAGTTGAGTGAAGTCTTCCATGTGGCGACAATAATTGAAAAATTTCCGCCTAGCTAGGGTGATTTTTAGATTTAGCTTAAACACAAACGAAAACAATGGACATTGCGAGACTAATCAATCATCTCCAAATTGAAGATGAGCATATATCAAATCTGGCAAGCAGGAGACATCTGATGCTCGGCAGTAAAGCGAATGTAGTTGAGCACAAAGGCCTATGATCTCGTTTCAAGACTGCTCCGAGTAACAATGAGTAGTCTTGAAAGAACAGAAAGCTTGCAAACAAGGGAAAGCAGAAGCTGAAGCTATCTGACAATGTTGAAAAAGCAAAAAGTACCTTCAAAGACACTTGCTTCAATTGTGGGAAGCTCGGACACCATTCGATAGACTGTAAGGCACCGAAAAGAAAGAGAGAGATGACCCAGGCACACGTCGTTACTAAAGATGAAGAGCCACTCGACCTCACATGTATTGTCTCTGAGGAAAACTTGGTAAGATCAAACAAAGAATAGTGGTGTCTCGACACGGGAACAACACGCCATATCTGTATGAATAGAAATCAGTTCTCCTCGTTCGAGCGTGTCGAATGAGAAACAATGTACATGAGGAATATTACTCATGTTGAAGTCAAGGGGAGAGGAAAGGTGCTTCCGAAGATGACGTCTGGAAGATTTGTGATACTGACCAACGTTCTGCACATGCTAGCGATGACAAAGAACCTGGTCTCAGGGATGCTCCTGATTAAACGCGGCTTTAATATTAACATGAATGGTGATAATTTTGTTTTGTATAAATCAAGAGTGTATGTGGGCAAGGGATATGTAGAGGGTGATTTATTGAAATGTTGTATTATGACAATGATTGAAAATAATAATAATAATAATAATAATAATAATAATAATAATAATAATAATAATAATAATAATAATAATAAGTCTGTTGCTTGTATTGTTGAGTCTTCTACTTATGGCATAGTCGATTGGGTTATGTTAATTATGGTTCTATACGTCGATTAATTAACTTGAACCACATTCCAAAATTTGAATTAAATAAACATAAATGTGAAATTTGTGTTGAAGCAAAACAAACTCGATCGTCTTTCCAAATAATTCACCATGAAACTGAAACACTCGAAGTAATTCACAGTGACGTATGCGATTTGAAATTTGCAAACATATAGTGGTAATAAATATTTTATTACTTTGATTGACGATTGTATAAAGTATTGTTATGTGTATTTACTTAAAATCAAGGATGAGGCATTAAATAAATTCATTTTGTACAAAAATGAAATAGAAAATCAACTTAACAAACGAATTAAAAAAATTCGAAGTGATAGAGGTGGAGAATATAAAACTCCGATCGTTGAATTTTGTAAACAAAATTGAATAATTCGCGAAGAAAATTGAATAATTCACGAAGTAACCCCACCTTACCTCAATCAAACAATGTTGTTGAACACAAAATCGCACATTAAAAAAAATGATGAATGCGATGTTAAGTTGTGGACTACCCCAAAACATGTGGGGAGAGACAATTTTAAGCAGTAATTATCTGCTTAACTTAATACCTTAGAAAAATATAGAGAAAACCCCTTATGAGCTTTGGAAAGGTCGAAAACCATCTTACAAACACCTTCGAATGTGGGGTTGTCTACCTAAGGTAGTATTGTCACCTTCCAAACGTGTGAGAATCAGTCCCAAGACAGTGGACTACATTTTCATAGGATATGCACGTAAAAATACTGCCTATCGATTCTTGGTATTCGATTAAATTTTTTTGGATATCCCAAAGAATACGATAATAGAATACAAAAATGCATCATTATTTGAAAATGTGTTCCCTGCCAAAGTAGGCGCTGCATCTAGTTCGGCCAACCGACAACCAGAAACTGTGAACAAAGGTCGAATGAAAATGTATGAATCTAAATTTGAACCAAGTCAGGAACCTGAACTCAAAAAAAGCAAACGAGTACGAGTTGAAAATTCATATAGAAATGAATATTTTACTTATCTCCTTGAAAACGAGCCTCAAACATATGCTGAGGCGGTGAGATCTCCTGAAGCGCATCTCTGAAATGAAGTCTTAAAAAATGAAATTGGCTCTATTCTTCAGAATCACACTTGGAAACTGATGGATCTCCCACCTAGTTCGAAATCTTTTGGATCAAAATGGATATTCAAGAGAGAATTAAAACCAGATGACACAATAGACAAATACAATACTAGATTTGTAATCAAAGACTACAAGAAACGAGAAGGCCTAGATTACTTTGACAAATATTCTCCTGTCACGAGAATAACATCCATTAGAACGATCCTTGCGATAGCCACTCTGCGGAATTTTGAGGTACATCAAATGGATGTGAAAATGACCTTCTTAAATTGAGATCTTGATGAAAAGATCTACATGGAACAACCGGAAGGCTTTACAGTTCCAGGAAAAGAAAAGAAGGTCTGTAGACTTGTGAAATCACTGTACGGACTTAAACAAGCTCCAAAGAAAAATGTGATGAGAAATTTGATCATACCAAGATGAACAGTAGTTTCAGAATCAATTAATGTGATAAACGTATATACGTAAAAACCACTAAGTCAGGTTATGTGATCATATGCCTTTATGTTGATGATACACTTATTGTTGGTAGCAACGATAACATCGTTAAATCCACCAAAGACATGTTAAATTCTAAATTTGACATGAAGGATATTGGTCTCGCTGATATGATCTTAAGAATTAAGATCAAACGAACCAAAAATGATCTAATTTTGAGTCAAACTCATTATTTTGACAAAATTCTCAAAAAATTCAGCAAGGATGATACAAGAATAGCGAGAACCCCATTGGACACAAGTATCCATTTATCCAAAAATCGTGTAGAAGGTGTATCACAAATCGAATACGCCCAGATATTGGAAGCTTGATGTACCTGATGAGTTGTACCAGACCCTACATAGTTTATCCTATAAGCAAGTTGAGTACATATACGAGTAATCCTAGTCACGAGCATTGGAAAGCCATCATTCGCGTACTTAGGTACTTACGGTACACTCGAGATTACGGACTGCACTATAGCAGACATCCAGTTGTAGAAGGCTATTCAGACGTAAACTGGATATCTGATACTTTTAATTCGAGATCAACTAATGGATATGTGTTTACACTAGGTGGTGCAGCAATCTCTTGCAAACTCTCAAAACAAACAAATATTGTCAAATCCACAAAGGAATTTGAGTTCACTATTTTGGATAAAGTTGGAGAATATACATAATGAATTCGTCTTTTATTTGAGGGCATTCCGGAATGGAACAAACTTGTCTCTGCCATAATCCTCTATTGCGATAGTAAATCTGCTATTGGCAAAGCAAAAAGTACAATGTACGATAGAAAGAATCGATACATTCGCCGTCGACACAATTCCATAAGACAACTTATCACAACTAAGGTTATTGTGATAGATCATGTTGCATCAAATGATAACCTAGCAAATCCGCTAATCAAAGGGTTAAATCGTAATGCAGTGTATAAACCGACTAGAGGATTGAGACTTAAGCCTGTTGAGAAAACTTTTAATAAAGAAAAAGTCAACCTAGAAAGATTGGAGATCCCAAAACTAGGTTCAATGGGACAACCTGTCTATAAGACTTATGTGTGTCACCGTGGGGGCTAATAGCCTCGACCCATTCCTTTGAACAATATGTGACAGAGTATGGAGGATAACAAATAATTGCTTTAATGATCACTAAGTGAGTATCGTATTACTCGGAAACCTAGAAAGATCACTTATGAGAGAGAGAAGTGAGTCCGCTTAAAAAAAGAACTGTTCATGCTCAATTCTTTAGAAACTCTTGTAGAACAAAGACCGATTTCCATGGTCAAAACAGACTAAACAATTAGAACCAACTAGGCACATGGATTCAGCTGGTACGTAGCCGACTTACTAGAAAATTGAACAATTCAAGGACATGTCTACTGTACAACGATTAGAGACTACGAACTGCTAAAAGAAAGTTCAAAAGAAAACTTACTTATCCTAAGAGAAATTCATTTTTCTTTCATCGAGTCATCGTTTTCCTCTTTCATTTGGGATATTATTGATGTAAGTGAAAGAGAAAGAAGTAAGAGAAAAGAGCGGTTGTGTCCCACATAAAAAAATTATACAATATCAGCATTCCTTATATCATATTGCACCCTATCAAGAGTAAAAACAAAAAATTGGATTAGATTGGGCATTATTGGATTGAGCCTAGCCTTATTTGGGCTTGGGTTTGACAATACTAAATGTCAAGTTTTGTGCCTTGGGCCGTGAGAGCTCATGGGCCAAGCCCAAGTGTTTAAAATCTAATTATTTTTAATTTTATATTTATTTGATTGATTTATTTTGATTGGCAAAATTCAAATAATCAGATAAATAATTACGGTTGCAACTTAATGCAGCGTGGGCGCTAAGTGATGGGCTTGTATCTTTCTTTTCACGTAATTAAATCCCAAAAAATGTGAAATATGAAAATAATTTTCTTCCTCCATTTTCATATATGAAAATCAATTCTCAAAACAATCTCTGAAAAAAATTTCTTCCCAAATTCTATGCAATTTTTTTTTTCTTTCCAAACCTAGTTTGATTTGCGGAATATATTATTCTGTTAATAATTTGTTCTATTCTGAGATGCGATCGATGAAGGGCCGAATTCTCTTCAAGGAAATCATGTGCTACGCAAGGTTCAAATTTATTTAAATATGATATTCAATCTCGTTATTGGATTTGCTGATTTGATTTTCGTCATATCTCAGATTCACTGATAAAGTTTTTCCTACAACCGTTGATTCCGTTGTTCCCTCCGCTGTCGTCGCCACCAGAGAAGAATGAGGAAGTGGTGAAGACGTCATTGCCATCGCCACCGTTGCCGTCGGAGAAGGAGGATGAGGAGAAGACGCTGTTGCCACCGCCGGCTCTGTCATTGCCACTGCCATCACCGCCAGAGAAGAAGGAGGAGGGAAAGATGCCGTTTCCACCGCCGCCGTTGTTGTTTCCGCCGCCGGATTTGCCATCTTCGCCGGAGAAGAAGAATGAAAGGGAGGACGCCATAGGCCCCTCTGACTCCACCGATGGTGACGCCACCAGAGAAGATGATGGTGGAGGAGGAGAAGGAGGAAAAAAAAGAATTAGGGATAGAAGAAGAAATTGAGGAAGATAAAAGAGTTTTTTTTGGGAGAAAAAATTATTTTGAATTTGAGGGAAAAATAAGAAGGAATAAAAGGAATTGGGAAAAAAAGATGGAAAAACCTCCTGCAGCTGCGCCCTGTGGCGGGTGTGTAGTGGATTAAAATTAATATTTTTTTATAGTAATAATATATTTATAATTAAAATTTTATATATTATTAAATTTTTATAAAAATAAAAATCATATGGATATTAATAAAAATAAATAATTATTAATACTATAAAATAATAATAACATAATATTATTTTGTATATTTATATTTTAAATTTTATAATATTTGTTATGTATTCATAGTATTTAATTTAAATTATTGTAGAGTGAACTACGTTTTTTGTCAAAATTTAGTTCTTATTAAAATTATGATTAAGAATTAAAATTGAACTAATTTAACAATAAGTGATAAAAAAATGTCATCTTAAAAATAGAGGGACTAAAATTACACATTAGTAAATAAAAGAAATCATAAATATATTTTACTCATTGTTTTATTATATAATATATCAATATTTTTATAATTTATTTTTATTTATTTCATTTAAAAATTTAATTTAGTTACTTATTAAATTTATTATTTTAATTATTTTTATATTGCAACAATATTTATTACTCTATATGTATTTTTATCGTCTCGGAATTGATTTTAAAATAATTTTCAAGGCTAATTAACAAATTTCTGGTAGTATCAGAATTGAAGATTTAATAATTATGTCCCCAAAGTGACGACTTTCGACATAATTTCGATGTCCGCAGATTTAAATTTTTTGGAAATTTTCAATGGTGGCAGTAGAGTACGGAAGGAGATGAGATTCACAATGGCGACAACATAGATCGAAGAGGTGGTTGCAAGGATTGGGGAATATTTGGGGTATAAGGTGGAGAGGGGTTTGAGGAGTTGCAACGAGGGTAGATGAGGTTGGGTGTTGACAAATGATGAAGATCAATATAGGGTGTGTTTGTTTGGGGGTTTGGATTTTGAGTTGGGATTTGAATAGTAAAAATTTTGAATTTGAATAGTTGTATGATGTGATATAAATAGGTGTTGATGTGATGTTTTGAATGTAAAATTGATTTTTAATATAATATAAAAAATAAAAAATAGGTGTTTGATTTGATGTTTTTGGGGGAAAAATTTTGGATGAATAGTAGAATTTTGGTAAAATTCTTCAAACGAACAAACCTATAGTGTATCCTCAGGCTTGTGTCAAGACAGACGTAAGGGAATGTCTATGGATTGCATGCAACGGCTATGAGGTGGATTGGTGTCACCATCTCAGTGATCCTCACTTTGTAACTAACTTTGATTCTATTTTTTAGGCTATTGGATATCAACTGTGTGATTCTATTTTCTTTGGACGGTTTAGATTGGATTAGTATGCCGTAAGACCTTCAAAGTAGGTACACGGTCTATCTACTGTTTGTGTGCAAGTTTTCTGAAATGGTGTCGATTAGCATGTGCAACAACATATATGAAGACTTGTTTATATGCCAAAAATAAATGTAAAAGGGGTTTTGTCATTTTGCATACTTCAACTAGTATGAAATTTTCATCTTTCCCTGTAAGTATGTTCATACTTGACAGATTGAGTTATAATAAAAACTTACACGATGTCTTGATTAATGGTGTTTTCATAATGGCATAAACACTTGATCACTCTATTTGTATATGAAGAGTTTTAAATGGATATTCTTTTAGCATGTTGTTGAAAAACCCACACCTCTAAGAAATTCATCACTTTTGACATCTCGACACATTTGCAATTATTTATTGTTAATAATATTGAATTCATAATGATCAATTTATTATTATTATTTATTATTAATTGGACCTCTTTTGTTAATGAGTTATGGATAGATTAGGAACTTCTTGATTTCTCTTAAACTTATATAAATTGTTTTATAAATTCCCTTTACAGATATAGGAAATAAAATTTTTTATAATATTTGATTTTCAAGCACATAGATTTCATTCTATCAAATTCATGTTTGTTTTTTTCTCAATTTTGTGTTTTTGCTTCATGAATCCTACATGGTTTATTGTGAATCAATTTCCTTTCTTTTCAATCACTCGGTTTATTGATTGTTTTCGACACTGCCCAAATGAATATTTCATCTCATCGAGTAATATGAGCAATAAATGCATCCATTTTGGTGCGGCTAGTTCCTCCTACAATGGTCGATTCTCTCACCTTAATCCCCAATTCCCGAGCCCTTTTCCTAATCTTATTCCCTTCTTCGCAAGCCATCAATTTCATTACAACATTCTCCACAGTATCCGACCCAACAATATCGTCCCGACTTGACCAATCTCGGACCTCAAGCCCAACTCTCAACACCTTTGTCAACAACACTGCATTCCTTGGTTGGTCCGAGTGCATTGGCCACGCCACAATTGGCACCCCCATGCTTATGCTCTCTATGCTCGAATTCCAGCCGCAATGACTCATGAATCCACCCGTCGACAGATGCCCCAATATTTTTAATTGAGGAGCCCAATCTCGAACTATCATTCCTTGCTTCTTTGTTCGTTCTTCGAACCTATTCAAATTAATTATATGTTGGAAATTATTAAAAATAATAATCATAGCAAAACCAAAATAATGATTCATACAATACGGATATATTTACTTTGAATGGATAACATTATTTTATCTACCGTATAATTACTCTATGTTATTATAGTAGAATGAAATAAAATCTAGCATAATAATAGTATAAATAAGAATTATTAATCCTCTTGTAAGTGAGATTTAATAATACTCTTTCGATTCACTAAAATTATATCAGAATTTTCATTTTAGTTCTCCTAAACTCATTTATAATTTATTATAATAAAAAATTTATTCATTCACAATTTTATTGTTAATATTTGAACAAATAATCAAAAAGATTTACACTGTTTTTCTATCAACTTCTTTAGTTTCCATGTTCATATAAGATTACATAAAAAAAAATTTACAAATTAATATTATTATTAAAAGACAATTCTTTTTTAATTAATTGATAATTTCATATTAATTTTATCATATAATTAAAAAAAAATCTTAATAAAAACTAATATTTATATACAATAATTAATTAAAATAAATATTAAACTATTTTAGGAATATTATTATATAACCTATGAAAATAATACTGATATATATTATAATCACATAGCACAAGTAAACACGTTATTTTAGTCATGTACAAGTGTTTGCTAGCTTAAAGATATCTTAAAATTTAATTTATTTTTCTTTTGTTAGTCCAAAATCAATAAAAGTAATACGATAGTACATTTGTTTTGTAAAATAGTTTAAAAAGATATTTTTTTATTATATAATATAAAAAAATTATATAAATAATATAAAAATAATAAATATCCATATAATTTTTTATTTTTTTTCAGAGTGAAAAAAAAAAAACAACACACCCCAGCTTTTTTGAAGACAAGCCAATTATTGAATTTTGTTATAAAACATATCAATAATATTTGTAATTAAATTACCCTTGAGGCAAGTCGGGTTTCCTGACATCGCCTGTAAAAATGTCGCCTTTATCAGCATCGCGAAGCACCCACAGAAACTTCTGGCGGCTTCTTTCCAAGCCGGCGGCGATTTCTCGAATCTGCTCATCGGACATGGAAGTCGTCGACCCGAACGACACAAAAATAACCGAATCGGGTTCCTGCCGGTCCAGCCATTCCAAGCACGCCGAACCGGCCGGCTCTAATTTACTCACAGGGTTGAATGGCCCTAGCGGCCACACTTTGTCAGCCCCCGTTGACTTTTCCTTTTCGAGTAAGTCGAGGAAGAATCCTTCGATTTCATTGCAGGAATTGTAAATATCTGCGCAGAAGATTTTTTTGGCCCCTTGTTGGTGCTTTGTATATTCTAGAAACTCGGGACTAAAGCACCCGTCTGATCCGGGTATTTCTCTCAGGATCTCTGCTCCCGGAGCCACCGCCGGCATCCCGCGGCGCTCCCAGTAGATGGCGTAGGCGGTGAAAGCCGACACGCTGCGGAAGCAGTACGCCTCGGCGTTAGACACTGAGTCGAGGTCCTGGACCACGTACGACATCAGGGAGTCGAAGATGACCACCACGCGGCGGAAGTCCGCCGACAGACGGCCGACGAAGGCGGTGATGGGGTCACGGAGACTCATCGCCGCCGTGATCGCCGGAATCAGCTGGTCCGGAAATTTGTTCGATGAATTTGGGTTCGGCGGCGGGGTCTGGAACGGCGCCGTTTCGAATTCCTGGAAATGAATTCTGGCGGCGGCGGCGGCGGTGCCTGAGTCGTTCCAGCCGTGTACCCGGAGACGGGCCTGGCGGACGTGGGTGGCGGCGCCGATGTAGTACACGGAGAGATTCGCGGCGGCGAGGAGGCGGGAGAGGTGGAGCAGCTGGTTCAGGTGGCCCTGCGCCGGCAGAGGCACCATTACGACGGCCGTTTGAGAATTTTCCGGCGTGCCGTAAGGTGCCATGGCTGAAATAATCTTCTCGTGACTTCTCTGCTTCCACATTGTTCTTCATTATATAGAATTTTCGTTCAAGTATTAAACTAGTAACTTATTTAATTTACAAAATATGACATACAATAATTATTTACATAACATACTATTTATTTTTTATTTAATTTTTGTAATATTATGGAACTTTCCAAAACACGTCCGTTGTTTAAACTTTTTTGTTTGTATTTCGTAGTTTTTTATTTTTAATTTAAAATATAATTTTACCTCTAGAAAAAAAAAAAAGAGTTTAATTAAATTGTTACTATGATATTTTGTAATAAAATTGTTACTCTCAAATATTTGAAGGTAATTAGCAACTGAGTTCAGAGGAGTTCATGACCGACCCAAACAGCATCATTTCAGTCCAAATTTGTGTGTAGACAAGGACAAGCTTAATTTGAATAATTGACATAATAGTAGAACCAGTAAAAAGCAGAATTGAGAATATTATGGACAAGATTCATCAAAATGCTATTAAAGGGGAGCCAAGATTTGAGAAGAGCGATCTATCCAAAAATAATACACACTATCCAGCTTTTTCTATTTTGCTTTCTTGTTTTTTTTTTTTTTTTTTTTTTTCCCTAAATTCATGTTATTTCTCCAATTATTCCTTTCATAATTTAATTCTTTTTTGTTTCTACTGCTTTCTTCTGATTTGAATTTAGTAATTTAATTTCCCGTAAAATTACAACCGTTAACTTTCGTTGCGAGACCAAGTTCAGATACTTTCTTAAGTAGATAGGGGAACCAATTCTCGTCGATTTTGACTCGCCTCAATTCGTTGTATTGTCATTAAGGAACTTCAGCGATAACAAATATATAAATTGTAAAGTTTCTTTAAAGAAAATTATATGTGAAAATTATAATTATAATAAAAGAAAACAATATATTGATAAATCGATCAAAATAAATACATTGACTCACGATGAAGAGAGCATTTTTTTTAAAAATAAACTACTACTTCCTCTCTTCCAAAAATCAAGCAATGTTTGACCCGTGGATAATATTAAATATGATAATTTAAAAATTAAATGATGTAATAAGAAATAAAAATATATATTTAATTTTTATTTGAGTGATGATATGTAGTAGAGCTTTAATATATTTAATTGTCTTCTATTTTAAAAATATTACAAAAAGTTTGGCACTGACAAAAAACAATATTACAAAGTGTGTAATTTTTATGAGAAAATTTCTATTCAGTTGCTAATTTTCTCTTTTTTTTTTTTTTTTTTTTTTTTTTTTTTTTCTTTTTCTGATCTTGTGATATTCTATATAAAACTGATATATTTTTTTTATTAAAAATAAAAAATTGTACTGTTAAATAACTTAAAAGGACACACAAAAATAAATAAATAACCTAAGCCTCCGCAATAGAAAAAGGAAAAAAAAAATAAAAATTAGTTGGAAGCAAATCTGCATGAAGAGTATATGCAGGAAGATTCCGTGCTGAAACTGGATTGGTTCATATAATAATAATAATAATAATAATTCAATACAAATATTATCCATTCGATCCAAATTTTTATGTCATCTTTTGTGGACAAAAATTTAAAAACTAATGATTTAATATATAAAAAGTAGATAAGTAAAAAGTGAAGTAAGATACTACGAAAAATTTATTTAAAAAGTTAATAAAGAAAATTAGTGATGTAAAATAATAAAAATAATAAATTAATTGTTAATTATTAAAATATAAGTAATAAAATTCTAAATAAATGAAATTATTTATTATAAATAAATTATACATAAATTAAACAAATAATAAAAAAAAATTAAACGGATAATTAAAAAAGAGACTCCGGACAAACTGAGTATTTAACATAAATAAATTAACTTAGTGAACAGCGTAACATATACTGAATCTATAATTCAACATATATAATTGAAGTAGAAAGAGTGTTTGAATTTTCCTTCTATATATAAATAAAATATATAGGTAATATGAGTTTAGGTTAAAAAAATAATAAATAATTACCAACTATTTTAAATTATATGAAAATCGTATATATATATATATTCAGCGACCTGAAATTTCATATGAATTTTTATTTTTATTTTTTTAAATAATTATGTGGAGTCCCCAACTTAAAAAATATATAATAAAATAATAACTCACTTACTTACTCCTAATATATTAATATGGCGTAATTGTTGTAATACACAAGATGACAACGTGGATGTATGACTGTGCATTCAATTTTAATTGGAGAATCGAATGGTGCATTTTCAATCATATACTTAAGTCGGCTTAGGTCGACTAATGATATTATAAATAGAGGTGTGTATTGTATTTTGTAAAAAGCAACAATAATAAAGCAAATGCGCTATACCTTCCTCTCTAAAGATTCATCCGTAATATCTGCTTCTATGTAAATATATATATATATATATATACCTGCGTACAACATGCAATATATAAATATATATTACCTCAATATATATATAACAAATATCTATTACGTATTATATTAATACATATATAATAGCGATTAACGGTAGGGATAATTAATATTCCTATTTGTTATTTCTATATTAATATTTATAATACGTTATCAGTACGATTTGTTTTTCCGACACGGTAGGTATATTTCAATATTATTATGTCTACTAACATTGCAAAATAGGAATTCGTTTCACTTGTCATTTCTGAAAAAAACTATTTGTCGTGGGCCATGGATGTTGAAATACATTTGAAATCGATGGGTTTGGGTAAAACGATTGCGAGAGGCAATAATGCCACAAATCAAAGCCGAGCAAAAGCAATGATATTCCTCCGACATCATATCGATGAAGGACTGAAAATGGAATATCTCACAGTCGAGAATCCTCTTGACTTGTGGAATAAACTAAAAGAAAGATACGATAACCTAAAGTTGATCGTACTGCCGAAAGCCCACAACGAATGGCACAATTTGAGGTTGCAAGACTTCAAATCAGTCACTGAATATAATTCCGCCCTTGTTCAGAATCACTTCACAGTTGAAGATATGCGGCGAGAATATTAATGACAGTGACATGATGGAAAAAATATTCTCCACATTCCACGCCTCAAACCTGCTTTTACAACAGCAATATCGAGAGAGGGGCTTTAGAACATATTCAGATCTTATTGCTTGTCTTTTGTTGGCAGAACAAAACAACCAACTCTTGTTGAAAAATCATGCATCCAGGCCAACAGGTTCTAACTGATTCCCTGAAGCGAATGCGATACAGTCTGCATATCCAGGTCGTGGAAACAACAAAGGCCGGAGATATGACATAGGCCAAAAATGCGACCGTCCCCAACCTCGTCGAAATAATGGAAAAAAACCGTACAAGCCCCTGAAGTGGCAGAATGACGAGCAGAAAAGAAATCATGACTATAAGTGTCACAAGTACGGCACAAAGGGACACTGGTCGCGCGTTTGCAGAACGCCTAAGCATTTGGCTGATTTGTACCAGGCTTTGCTGAAAGGGAAAAATATGTCCGCTGACGTAAATCTTTCTGAGCAGAATAATGATGATGCATATGATGATGTCCTGAAGAACACATCCGCTGATATAAACCTTGCTGAACAGAATAATGATGACATATATGATGATATCCTAAACAGTGACCTTATGCATCATGATACAGCAGACTTCCTTGAGCACCCTGAAGGTGCCAAGTGACTATGTACTTTACTGTTTTATTACTTTTTGTACCCGCTCTACTTTATGTAATGCCCCTCTTTTTGTATCATTTTGTATTTCATCGACTATATTAATATATTGTCTTTTTGTTTGTTTTATTCTGAAAAGAATATGAATGCCACATGTCACAATACATATTATAAAAAGGACAATATTTGCCTAATCGATAGTACGACCACGCACACGATATTGAAATACAAAAAGTATTTCTCCCATATGAAGTTAGGAAAATCAAAAGTCAACACAATAAATGATAGTCCGACAATTGAAAGCTCTGGAAGGGCCCTTATTTGTTTCTCTGAAAGAATCAAACTTGAAATACAAAATGCACTGTTCTCGAGTAAAGCTCGAAAAAATTTGCTGAGTTTCACTGATATTCGTAGAAACGGATATCATATCGAAACAATGGACGAGACAAATAATAAATATTTGGTGATTACAAAAATCATCAATATAAATAAATGTGCAATTGCGAAACTGCCCACATTGTCCTCTGGCTTGTATTATGCCAAAATAAGTACAATTGAAACATATGCAGTAGACCTGAAGTCTACGTAATCAAATGAATTTTTGATTTGGTATAATCGGCTCGGGCATCCTGGAAATACCATAATGAGGCAAATAATCGAAAACTCCATTTTTCATTCATTGACAGATCGAAAGATCTTGAATTCGAATGAATTCGCGTGTGTTGCATGCTCACAAGGCAAATTGATAATCAGACCGTCACCAATCAAAGTTGGGACTGAATCAACATCACTTCTAGAAAGAATTCAGGGTAATATATGTGGACTTGTAGATCCACCATGTAGGCCATTTAAATATTTCATGGTGCTCATTAATGCATCAACGAGATGGTCACACGTATGCTTGCTATCTACGCGTAATATTGCGTTTGCAAGGTTACTTGTACAAATAATTAAATTGCGAGTACAATTTTCTGATTATCCAATAAAGAAAAATCATCTCAATAATTTTAGTGAATATTCATCACAAGTATTTGACGATTATTGCATGACTTTGGGAATAACTGTTGAAAGATCCTCTTCCTCATATTCACACCTAAAATGGTCTGGCAGAATCATTTATCAAAATACTGCAATTAATTTCTAGATCATTATTGATGAAATCCAAACTCACCGTCTCTGTCTGGGGACATGCAATATTATATGCAGCAAAACTTGTGCAAATTAGACCGACAAGTTATCAGAAATACTACCCAACACAATTAGTGTTTTGAAAAGAGCTCAATATTTCTCATTTGAGGATTTTCTCATGCGCGGTTTACATACAGATTGCACCACCTCAACGTACAAAAATGGGCCCCCAACGTCGTTTGGGAATTTATGTTGGATACGAATCACCTTCGATAATTAAATACCTTGAACCGGTGACGGGCGATCTGTTTACTACTCGATTCGCAGATTGTTATTTTGACGAAAAAAAATTTTGACATTAGGGGGAGAACAAAATCAATTGAAAAATAAAATTTCTTGGAAAATACCTATGAATTTCCTGGATCCTCATTCACAACAGTGTGAGTTAGATGTACAACAAATTGTACATTTGCAACAAACTGCCAATCAGTTACCGAATACAATTAATGACTCTAGCAAAGTTACCAGGTCATATATTTCTGTAGCAAATGCTCCGGAAAAATTAAATATCCCAGAAGGACAAATGAAAAGTACCAATAAATCCTCTACGCGTCTGAAGCGTGGTAGACCTGTAGGTTCCAAGGATAAGAATCCCCGAAAGAAACAAGTATTTATTAATTATTCAATCCCTCAAACAATTTGTAGTGACAATGAACAAATCCTTGAAGAGAATGCTCCTGAAGAACCTACTTCAAAAGAAAATAAAGTTATCGAGAATTCAATTAACTTCATCGATACAAATAAAAGTTGGAATCGCAATGAAATAGTCATCGATAATGCATTTTCATATAACGTGGCACTTGATATAATGAAAAATGACGAGGATCCCGAACCAACATTAGTTAATGAGTGTCGGAAAAGAAACAATTGGTCAAAATGGAAAGATGTGATCCATTCTGAACTAGACTCACTGGCCAAAAGAAATGTCTTTGGACCTATAATTCAAACACCATAATGTGTTAAGCCAGTTGGGTGCAAAAGGATATTTGTGAGCAAAAGAAATAAAGACATGAAATTGTCAGATACAAAACGAGACTTGTAGCCCAAGGATTCTCACAAAGACCTGTGATTAATTATGATGAGATATATTCCCCAGTTATGGATGGTATCACATTTAGATATCTCGTAAACCTAGCAGTGCATGAAAAACTTGACATGCGCCTCATGGACGTAGTCACTGCTTACTTATATGGCTCACTGAAGAATGAGATTTACATAAAAATCCCTGAAGGATATGACATGCCTGAAGCATGCAAATCAAATCTCAGATAATGTTATTCCATCAAAGTACAAAAGTCTTTGTATGGACTTAAACAGTCTGGACGCATGTAGTATAACCGTCTCACTGAGTGTTTAACCAAATAAGGTTACACTAACGACCTAATGTGCCATGTGTTTTCATAAAGAAAAATAAGTCAAAATTTGTGATCATTGCAATATATGTCGACGATCTCAATATTATCGGAACTCCTGAAGAGCTCCAATCAGCCGTAGAATATCTGAAAAGGGAATTTGAGATCAAAGACTTTGGAAAGACAAAGTTTTGCCTTGATCTGCAAATTGAGTATGTGGATAATGGAATATTCATCCACCAAACCGCCTATACCCAGAAGGTATTGAAACGATTTTATATGGATAAAGCACATTCATTGAGTACCCCAATGATCGTCAGGTCACTTGATCCTAACAAGGATCTATTTAGACCAAAAGAAGATGATGAAGAGATACTTGGTCCTGAAGTACCATATCTCAGTGCAATAGGTGCACTCATGTGTCTAGCAAATAGTAGTAGGCCAGATATTGCATTCGCAGTAAATTTATTAGTCATATTCAGTTCATCTCCTACAAAACGATAATGGAATAAGGTTAAGCATGTTTGCGATATCTTCAAAGGACAAGTGAATTTGGCCTATTTTACCGGAATGATTCTCGACATGGGTTATTAGGCTATGCCGATGCTGGGTATTTGTCTGACCCGCACAAAGCAAAATCGCAAATCGGCTATATATTACCTATGGCGATACTGTGATTTCTTGGAGATCCACAAAATAGACAATAATTTTCACATCATCAAATCATGCCGAAGTATTGGTGATATGGATAGGATCAAATCCATGATATCTAATCTCAATTCAAGAGAAGAATCAACTACGAAATCGAATAAACGAACCGGCGGATAATCTGGAATCAATCGACGAATACTCCTCTCGAGATAACACCTACATGAATCCACACAAACTGTTTGAGGCTTGTGAATGCTTCTTCCATCTCCCACGTAAGCTGCATTCCGAAGGCTCAAAAATTAACCCTCTCGGTTGATTGGAATCACTCAAATGGATGGTTGGAATCTCTCCGAAAAGAAGGAAACTTCTTCAAAGTGGTACTTACTTTTTCTAAAAATGTATGGAATGAATGTTTTACAAGTTGAATATAAGAAATATATGCTAAGAAGGCCTAATCTAATCTGAGCCATACATCTAATCTAAAAATCAACTGCTCACAACCTCTAAACAAAGTAATGTCTTTGATCGGGTACGGGTCGCGATTGGTCAGCCCATATTCGGGTTCGGGTCACCCGATACCATGTCAATTGGCTATTCATGAAGCGAGCCGAGAATGTATTTGGCTGAGGTCAATGACCTATCATATTCGAAAGAATTGTGGATTAATGTCTGAAAATAAAAATCCCCAACAATCCTATATGAAGACAACGCAACCTGCATTGCTCAGTTAAATAGTGGATATATTAAAGGAGATAGAATAAAATATATTTCACCAAAATTTTTGTTTACTCATGACCTGCAAAAGAATGGTGAAATCGATGTGCAACAAATCCGACTATCTAAAAATTTTTCAGATTTATTAACCAAGGCCCTACCGACAACAACATTCAACAGATTAGTGAAAAGAATTGGAATGCGTCAGCTTAAAGATCTTAAATAAAGTTCAAATCAGGGGGAGTAAATTAATACAAAAATGATGTACTCTTTTTCCTTCTCTGTGATTTTTTCCCATAGTGTTTTTTTTTCATAGTAAAGTTTTAACGAGACACATTATTTATATAAAAGCATCCAAGAGAGAGTATTGTAATACACAAGATGACAACGTGGATGCATGCATGTTGACTGCGTATTCAATTCTAATTGGAGAATAGAATGGTGTTTTTAACCATATACTTAAGTCGGCTTAGGTCAACTAATAATATTATAAATAGATGTGTGTATTGTATTTTGTAAGAAACAACAATAATAAAGCAAAGGCACTACACCTTCCTTTCTAAAGATTCCTCTCTAATGTCTGCTTCTATATAAATATATATATACCTGCATACATATTTTCATACATGCAATATATAAATATATATTACACCAATATATATATAACAAATATCGATTGCGTATTATATTAATACATATATAATAGCGATTAACAGTAGAGATAATTAGCATTCCTATTTGTTATTCCTATATTAATATTTACAGCATTAATAAATTTTTCTCCTCTCTTTTGTTTTTTTTTTGGGGTGTATTTGTTTTGTCAAATATTTTGGAAGAATACTTTTTAATGTGATATATAAAAATTATGTACGGAATCTAAAAATAATGAATATGTAAAGTATAAAAAAAAATTGTATAGATAATATAAAAATAATGAATATGTGAAGTATATAAAAATGTATAGGTAATATAAAAATCATGATCATGTGTAATATAGTATTAATTTCTTTAAAAAATTGTGTATAAGAAAAACAAAAAGAAAAAAGAAAGAAAAAACACGGCCTTAATGTTTTTGTGGGCCCACTTAATTGTATATACTTCATCTGTTCCACATTACATATCTACGTTGCCGTTTCGGTACATCCCGCATACCATGTCATTTATTATATTTGGTAAATTATTTTACACTTTAAACATAATCAAAAAAAATTTTAATCTAAAATTATTTTAATCTAAATATACACTGATAAAAATACCCACCCCCACCCCTACCCCTCCACCTTATCTTCCCAATTAACTTTCTCTCTCCCCGATTTGAGAAATTCTAATTTCCGCTCATTTTCTCTCTCGATATGTGCTTCGGTCACCTTAGATCGATGTCATCGGTCCACCGATCGACGACACTTCCTCCCCCGAGCTCACGGCACCCCTTCCCTAAGTCGGGATTCTTCTCCTCGCTGCCCGATCTGTGGCTCTTTTCATGGTGAAATCCCTAAATCGTCCTATGAGCTTTTCCCCGTCGACCAAGCTTCTAGCGATGGTATTTTCCGTCGATTTACTGGAGAGAAGGTTGGTGTGAGTGAGAATTTATCATTTTGGGTACCAGACAGTGAATCTCCGTTCGATCTAAGGTTAGACATTGATGTCGCACCTCTGGTATGGGAGAGGACATCTGCAACTTATCTGCGACATCAATCGTCGCCGGAAAAGGCCGGATTATTTTATGGCTGCGCTAGATCGGTACCAAAAATTGGCAATATTTAAACTTGGGTATTGTCCAGACTCTGATGACGATCGTGATTACGAGCATACCTCGTCCCTATTCCGGATGTCTCGACAAATACATTTCTATCGTGGACATTGGTGAGATCTAAATAAACTTTTATTTACATTTCATTCATTCTGATGTCGGGTGACTAATGAGTATATTGCAATTCATGTTTTATTTAGTAATTGTGGCTTGAAAATGCATTTATATCATGTTTTGGTGGATATTATTGATTTAGTTGGCTGAAAATGGCCTGTTATTGTTGACTTCAAAATGGCATCCACGATTACATATACTCATATTAAATTGTTTTCACTAACAACTCAAGTTTAATCAATGAATTGGAGTTAACAGTTTAAAAACAAACATTTCGTATAGCAAAATGCATTTCATCATAATGTCTTACATTATAAATCTGTTACTAAATATTCTCACATGTTTGCACAAGCATAAACACTTACAAAAAGACTTTCTTACATCAATTCATAGTACTAATAACATAGATCATTCATAACTCGTTAAATACTATTCACATTATATTTTTCAATTACATAGTGAATGCATTCATGTATTAAGTCCATTGGAACACTTACGTCATGTGGAAGATTTTTCTCTCTCAATAAACTATCTTCCCGTGTATGTGGAAGCTTATAGAAGTGTCACCCTTCGTTTTCATCACTTCAATCATGCAACATTGCAAACTTAAAAATACCTTGTTTAAACGTTCAAGTGTCAACTTGTTAAAACTTGAAATGACAACATCTAGTAGGTCATTCACCGTCTTGCATGATTTCTCAGTCCGTAAGCTTTGTATTGCTCTAAACCAGCCTAGGTCATTCACATTTATGTTGGGTGAATTTGGTGGTTGTTGAATAAGTTTAATACTAAATTAAATATAATTATATATTAAATAATTGCTTAATTAAAAAATTATAAATTTAATTATATAAAAATTATTACTTAAAGGTATTGGATGTTATATACATTAAATAAATTGTGATAAATCAATTAATAAATTCCATTGACATAAATTATGGAAAATAATTGAGATAAATAGTAATAGATGATAATATAAATTTAATTTAAATATAATTATATAAAATTGAACTTACTATAAAAAAAATATAAAATATCTTAACACAATGATTATTACTTTTATCGTATGAAAAATGAAAAGTTTTATTTAAAATATGTAGCTACTTAGATAAATATTGATGTTAAGGATGACGATATTATTATTCCAAATACATTACGTAGTATATTTTACAACGACAATGAATGAAATGAATTATGTAAATGAGAGTACAATCAACCTTCAATAGAATTTGTTTATATATTTAAACTAATAATTATCTATCCATGGCAACAAAAAAAATAAATAAATAATCATCATATAGTACATTTATATATATTGTCATCTATTAAATATTATTATTTTATTACACATTGATCGCTAATTTGTTAAAAAAATCAAAAAATTCAAAAGAACGTGCTTATATAATATTTTGTAGTAATGATTGACTGATTCAAAATATATTTGTATTTTTTTATATTTTTCTTTATAATAAATTATTTACACGATATAAATTTAATAATTTATAAAATTTGTGCAACGCACTGGTCACATACACTAGTTAAGGATATAATTGAAATTAAATTGTTTTTAAAATTGCTAGTAGTATCTTAATATTGTAAGTAAATTTTTTATTTGTTTTTTGCATGTTGATATTTGAATATTAATTATTATATTTAAATATAGTACAAATCAAAGAAAAAAGACAAATACTTCTATTAATGTCTTATAATATAAATATAATAACACTAGTATAAAAAATTATACAAATGTAAGAATATTTTTAATGTTAAATATAATGACGCAAAAGATAAATGTAAACTTATTAAGTGAACGATGAAGTATTAGAATTTTTCTGATTTTCTACCTCAAATTAAAATTGATATTGTTTGACCCGCATAATTTTTCAATAACATTATACTACGTATTATTCTATTTTATAAAATATTAAGTATTTAAACCAAAATCAAAATCATATGAATAATAAAATAAATTATGTGTATTTTTAGTAGCTTAAGCTAGTCATATGTCTCATATTCAAATCACACCATCTGAAGAGGCATAAATGCTGTCATCTAACAACATGAAACTATTTATATATATATATAATTATTGTAAGTAAATAGTAATTATGAGATTCTGAAATACAACCAAACACAACCTAAATTATTATAAGTATATTAATATTAATTTTATTATTAATTTTAAATCATAAAAAACTTGACTATTCTTTCAACTTTTTCCTTTTATATGTTTTTTTAAAAAATATTAATAAAAAAATATATTTATTATTTTTTATACTCCATCCGTCCATTTACAAGGATTACATTTATTTTTGGCGCAGTGTTTAAGAAATAATAGTATTTTAATTATATTGAGTAGTTAAAAGTAGTGTAATGATATTTTTGCTCTTAGTTTTTTGTGTAAAAGTAATGATGTGATGTAAATTAAGAGTATTTGTAGAAAAAAGTAGAATATTTAATGAAATATAAACTTTGTAATTGAACGTCCCAAAATAGAAACATGTAAACTTTGTAAGCAGACGGAAGTATTTTTTTCGCAAAATAAATACACCTAAAATGATGTAAAATACGTGAGGAATTTGAAATAAATCTGAAGTTTGGAGAAACGTAATAGCAAAGTGGGGTCACGTGGTATGTAACATAATTTAGTTAAGCATACATAATGGAATTAATTTTTTAATTACGAGTTTTTTTTTTTTTTTTTTTTAAACATGCTTACAGAATGATTTAAGCAATAATTAATTAACATTCAATACTGAAAAATACAGACAAAAGAAATTGATACAATTATATCACTGACACTCATACACATATACATACCCAGCGGATCCTTGCCAATGCTGCTAGAGCTGGCATCCATTCGTCTCGGGTGCAATACTTTAAACGAGTTAAATTACTTAATCTTAATTTGATTTATTTATTATCATATCGAGTTCGTGTTGACTCGTTTATTATCGTATCGGATTCAGGTTGACTCGTGTTGACCCGTATACATAATTAAGTCGAAATTCTTGATTCAAATTAAATTATTTTTTGCCGTGTTGTCATGTTATGTTAGTTTTTATTGATTTGAGCGTAAATTAGATTGAATTATTTAAAATTGTACTTAGTTTAAATTAATTTATGAGAAAATTATTAAATTATTATTATTCTACATATATATATAATAAATATATTAATTAATATTAATATATTATAATCAGGTTATCGTGAAGGGTTCGAGTTGAAAGTTTCAATCCTGATTATTATCGTGTCGAGTTCGTATCAACCCGTGTACATAAACGAGTTGAAATCTTTGACCCAAACCTAATTATTTTGTATAAAGTTATCTTATCGGATCAATTTTTGCCAACTCTATCTACTACCCACGAGCTGCCTTTATTAATGCAACTGTGTATATATATTATATATTTATATATTATATATGCATACAAAAAGTGTGTAATGAGGGGTTGGATAACTGAGGGGTTGTTGCTTCGTGTCATACATAGCTATATAAAGGTATATTTACTTATGCATGATTAAGATATATAATATTTTTTCATCCCAAAATAAAATTATTATTTTTGTCTATTTTAAAATAATAGTCTTATTTTTATTTTTGTAATTAATTCTTTATTTTTTACAAAATTATCTTCAACTTTTCACAATAATTATATAAAATAAGAGTATTTTGGTCTTTTAGAAATATTTTTTCACTCACTATTAATATAATTTTATTATTCTTCAATTCACGTGCCAATCACAAATGTATCTATTTTTTTTGGGAGGGACGGAAAGTATTTGTTACCCACAAATAATAATAATAATAATAATAATAATAATAATAATAATGGTACTAGGATCTCAAAGGAAAGTTAGGACACGAAGTCGGGCGGAAAAGGAGAAATTATGCACTCATGTCGGTTGGTCCTCGGTCGGTTGGTCCGGTCGGTTGGTTCACAGGTCGGAAGGTCCGCAGGTCAAATAGTCTGCGAGTCGGACGGTCTACAGGTCGGACAGTCCGCAGGTCGGAAGGTCCGCAGGTCGGATAGTCAGCAGGTCGGATTAACAAGTCGGATGGTCTGCAAGTCGGGAGGTTTGCGGCTGGACCAACAAGTCGGAAGGTCTGTGGTCGGACCAGCAAGTTGGTTGGTTTGTGGTCGGATAGGCAGGTCGGAAAGTCCGTGGTCGGATAGTCTGCAGTCGGATGGGATGGTTTGCAGTCGGTTGGTTCGCAGTCGGTTGGTCCGCCATCGTTTGAGTCGGCCAATACGGAGTTTGGACCAAGCGAAAAAAGGTTGTTAATTAGTCGCCTAATTAAGTGAACAGTAGTTAAGTCGCTTGGTTAGGGCGACCTTTGAATCGTCTGGAAAGACCAGAGGGTGGTCGCCTCGTTTGGTCTAGCGATCAGTTAGTCTCTGGATTGGTCGGTTGGGTTATGCGTTTGGCGAGACAGTTTCCGTAACCGACCAGACGACGTTTCAAAACGTTTCGTTGTGGGCGGTTGATGGCGGTTGCTGGCGACGGTTCCGAAACGTCTCTTCTGATGAATATTTAAGGATTGGGGTTAGCAACTGGCAGAGTATCTTCAATCGACATCAAATTCAAGAGAATTGCTTTTCGGGATCACCACTTTATTTTCCAGTATGTAGTTTTATTTTCCTATTTTATTTATGTATCCTACAGTGTTTAGAGATTCCTAATCTCAGGCACTAATTGTATCAAATTCGAAGATAATTTTCTATTTTCGGATTTTACTTTTTATTGTTGAAAAAATACATCAACAAATTGGCGACCACGGTGGGAGAAAGACAAGATTACTGATCCTACATCAACAGAGAATTTCATACGACTGAGGTCCGGCCGAATCATCAGAAGGATCCATATGGCAGGTTCACAACCTCAAGCGTCTTCAACACCGGTGGGAGAAACAATTTCACCACCTGCTATGCCGAATGCAGGGGAAGCTCTACAAGTACCTACTGATTGGGTGCCTTATGTTCAACAATTGAACAATCAGCAAATTTTGGTCATGCAAAACATGTTGCGTGAGCAGCAAAACCTTATGTTGCGTGAACAACAAAATCTAATGCGGAACATGTTGGATCAGGCGTTCTCTAAATTCACACTACATTCAAACTTGCCTCCAGCCTTGTCACCTTCTCGCTTTCAGGCAACTTTTCCAGGATCAACGTTTGCAGGGCCAACATACGTTGTTAGTACATTCCAAGCGTCACAACTTTCAACCGAACAGATATGGGGAAAACCCCTCTAACTT
The DNA here is from genome assembly GCF_009805555.1 of Andrographis paniculata. Taxonomy (NCBI): domain Eukaryota; kingdom Viridiplantae; phylum Streptophyta; class Magnoliopsida; order Lamiales; family Acanthaceae; genus Andrographis; species Andrographis paniculata. Next base: position 2,644,604 of record NW_026137605.1, read on the forward strand.
TCCCAGATAATGTTCCTTTGGGACCGAAGGTTGATAATACCCAGCCAAATGAGAGGTTGGGGGAACAGGCGCATAATCCCATCCCAGCCGAGCCAACCGTCCCCATAGAAGAAAGATTGGGAGATCAGATTCATAATCTCATCCCATCCGAGCCAGTCTTCTCTAGGGAAGATTCTGTTCCACCTAGGGTAGATCCGGAGGATATCGCTCAAGTTTTGCGGGTGCATTTCGGAATGAACCTGCAAACGGTGAACCGACCAGCGTATCAAAGGCCATTTCCAGAGAGAATCATCAATGAGTATCCTCTCCCGAGGAATTATCGACCGCCAGACTTTCATGTTTTCTCAGGAAAAGACGGATCCTCCACCATAGAGCATATGGGTCGGTTCACAGCACAGTTAGGAGAGGTCGGTAATAACCTTTTTTATAAACTGCAACTATTTGGTTTGTCTCTTACCAAAATAGCTTTTTCGTAGTTTGTCGATCTACCACCTTGACAAATACAAACCTGGGAAGGTTTGGAAGCGGCCTTTCATGCAAGGTTCTTTAATCCTCTTCTAACAGTCTCACTCACAGACTTTCTGGAGATCAGGCAAATGCCAGAGGAGACCGTCTACCAATTCATAGAGCGGATGCGATTAATAAAGGGACGTTGCCCGAAAATCATTGAGAAGAGCGAGATGACCAATTTGGTGGTCCGAAATATGCATACACAACTGCGGGAGGCTTTAATGGCCCACGACGTTTAAGATCTGGCCAGTTTAGCATCCAAGGCAGGGAGGTTAGAATCATTTTTCAGAGAAAACGATCACGAGGTGCTGAAGAAATGGTAGTGCAAGATCGACCAACGCGCAGGCCAGCACCAGTCCATGATAAATAGAGGCCGGGTCCAACGTAGCCTCGAAAGATGGAGGTCGGATATGAGGCTGACGTGGCCTCGGATGATGGCCTGCTAACTCCTAAACATCATGAGAAATGACGCTTAGGAGTCTTGCGGATGAGGCAAGTTGTTACGCACAAATAATAATAATAATAATAATAATAATAATAATAATAATAATAATAATAATAATGGTAGCAGGATCTTAAAGGAAGTTAGGACACGAAGTCGGGCGGAAAATGAGAAAATATGCACTCAGGTCGGTTGGTCCGGTCGTTTGGTTCACAGTTCGGAAGGTCCGCAGGTCGAAAGGTTCGCGGTCGGATAGTCTGCGAGTTGGACGGTCTACAGGTCGGAAGGTCCGCAGGTCAGAAGGTCTGCAAGTCAGATAGTCTGCGAGTCGGACGGTCTACAGGTCGGACGGTCTACAAGTCGGACCGTCCGCAGGTTGGAAGGTCCGCAGGTCAGATGGTCAGCAGGTCGGTTTAACAAGTCGGATGGTCTGCAAGTCGGGAGGTTTGCGGCTGGACCAACAAGTCGGAAGGTTTGTGGTCGGACCAGCAAGTTGGTTGGTTTGTGGTCGGATAGGTAGGTCAGAAAGTCCGTGGTCGGATAGGCAGGTCGGATAGTCTGCAGTCGGATGGGATGGTTTGCAGTCGGTTGGTTCGCAGTCGGTTGGTCTGCCATCGTTTGAGTCGGCCAAAACGTTTCGTTGTGGGCGGTTGACGGCGGTTGCTGGCGACGGTTCCGAAACGTCTCTTCTGAGGAATATTTAAGGATTGGGGTCAGCAACTGGCAGAGTATCTTCAATCGACATCAAATTCAAGAGAATTGCTTTTGGGGATCACCATTTTATTTTCCAGTCTGTAGTTTTATTTTCCTATTTTATTTATGTATCCTACAGTGTTTAGAGATTCTTAATATTAGGCACTAATTATATCAAATTCGAAGATAATTTTCTATTTTCGGATTTTACTTTCTATTGTTGAAAAAAATACATCAAAATTATTATTTTATTAGACATTTTAATTATATGTTTACTATCTATTATTATAGTTTATAATTAAGTAAAATTTGACATAATTATAGCATAATTAGATATTAATTTTTCTTTTGTAAGTTGAATTAAATAAGTATCCTTCGTCCCATAACCAATGATACCATTTTTATTTTAGTCTGTCGCATAACTAATGATATAATTTTATATTTGGTAAATTTTATTAATTTAATACATACATAACAAATACAAATCAATTTAATTATCTTCATAATATATAACAATATACGTCATAAGACCTACTCAAAACTCATCTATATCTATCCCCCTCTTCAATAAAAGAATATTTTAATCTACATATCTTTTATAAAATTAGTTTATGAATAAGGGGTAAACTGTTCTTTTAGTTTCGTATCTGACCCTCTTTATCATTTTAAGATTTTAACTGAACCCTGTTTGAAAATAGTCCCATAAGTAAAAAATTTTCGTTAAAATAGTCTTCTGGTGCCGGACTCGCCACGCTGACGGCCGTTGCTAACGTGGCGCTGACGCGGCTGACATTTCATCGCCATGTAGATGTCATGTCGGAGGACTATTTAGCGAAAAAATTTTACTTGCAGGACTATTTTTAGACATAATCGATTTAAATGTCCTAAAATGATAAAGAATGTCATATACGTGATTAAAAAAAATAGTTTACCAAGATATTTTGTAAAATAAAAAATAAAAAAATAAAAAAAATCACGTGTCACTAACGTGGCATCTACGTAGCGATGACATGTCAGCCACGTCATCAACAGTAGGCCAGCATGGCGAGTCCAGCGCTAGAGTACTATTTTAGCAGAAAAGTTTTACTTACAAGACTATTTTCACACAAAATCTACTTAAAATTTTAAAATGATAAAAAAGGTCAGATATGGAACTCACAAAACAATTTACCTTTTATTAAGATATAATTTCTAGAATATTTAATTACATATTTTAAATTTCTTTTAATCATATATATTATTTCTTATTCAAAAATTATCATCATAAAATAATATTATAATCTACTATTATTAACTAATTAAATATTATTACTTTAAATAAATGTGTCCATAATCAAAATTATCATTTACAATGAGAATGAAGGAGTACAAGGTAGTATTAACTTTTTTTTTTTTTTAAATATCTTTTATTAATAATTAACTTAATATTAATTTTATCATATAATTAAATTCATTTTAGAAAAAAAAATTTATAACCTTAATATTATTTTAAATATATATTGTCTTTTATCATAATATTAACTTAATATTATTTTTTGACTCTTTGAGTGCGGGGCATTCGAAATTTAAATTTGAATTCATAATCTCACGATTACACATCCACTCAATATTTATCAGACTATTCATTTAATAATTTAATTTTATAAATAGTTTAAGTGATCTCATTTAATTACCACTCATTTTTATTTGTATTGACCTAAATATCATCTCATAATTCATTTTGACTTTACAAAATTCAAAAGTATCTTCATTTTTTGAATTTACACATACCCACTCTCACTGTACTCCATTCGACCGATTCTAAAGATCTTATTTATCTTTTGCGTTATTATATTTAACATTAAGAATATTTTTATATTTGTATTATTTTTTTTACAAATATCATTATAATAGTATTATAAGATATTAATAAAAATATTTTTGTCATTTTCTCTTGATTTGTACTACGCTTTAATATAATAAATAATATTCAAAAATTAACATGCAAAAAGTAGATAGAACTCTTAGAGCCGAACATGATAATATAATACTCTCTTGATCTAATCCAAATATAATATATATATATTTAAATTATTTACATAGAATTATATAAATTCCCATACTAAAACTATTGATGCAAATAGTCGGGAATAGCTCAAGCGGTTGAGCACTTCTTGATATCATTGAAGTTGGAGGTTCAATTAGGCACATCGTATAATCCATTAATATACAAAAATTATAAAATTATTTACATATCTTACATGCATAAATACATAATTAAATATATAAATTTCTCTACAGTATTATATAGATATATAATTAAATAAATAAACCGGCCAACAAACCGAAAGAAAATTTATTTTTTTCAATGTCTGATTTTGATTATAATATTCTTTGAACTATGAACCGTAAGTTTTAAATTTTTCGAATTAAAAAATATATATATACATATGGAGAGAGAAATTTGATTTACCTCAAATGGATTTGTATCGTCTTTCTTGATTTTCCTTAATTATTTGAGGAATTAGATCACTTCCATATAGTAGTGAGTTTAAAAAGAAAGACAATGAAAATAAAAAACAAATGAAGGAAGAGGGAAGAAGGAAAGTGAAGGGAAAAAAAGAAAAAGAAGAGGAAGATAGGTTTCAGCCGCAACATCGATTTTGGCTTATAGGATAATGTTTTTTTATTATATATTATTTCCGTCTCAACACTTTTTATATCAAAATATATTTAATAAATATAAATTTAATTTAATTAATTATTTAAAGCATACCATCATACAATCATGTAGACTCATTTAAAACTTCTTTACTATTTTCTCTCTTCAGAAAACAAATATTTTTATTTACATTCAAAACTCTACGTCTTTTATAAATAGTTTATATTAATTATAAATAAATAAACATATTTTGTTTTACTTATTTGTATAATAGAAATTTTATTATTTATGAAATGATATATATATTGCATATATTTTTTATTAGAAAATAAATTTAAATACATATTCTAATTTTTTAATCGTATATATTAAATTTATTTTAAAACTATCAACTTATTAATTATATAAAAATAAAATAAAATAATATCATAACTCACTATTATTAACTAATCAAACATTGTTATTTTAAATATCGTATCACTAATGAACTGAGTCAATTGAATCGGGACGGAGAGAGTACTGCTTTTATAAAAAAAAATTATTATATACTAATATTATCAAAACCTAAATAGTTACTACTATTATACATAAAATAATACTCCCTCCGTCCCAAAACTATAGTTTGGGTTGGATTTGGCACGAAATTTAAGGAATATTGATATTATATTGGTAGTTGGTAAAAAGTACGGGTAAAAGACTTCTTGGCCCTTGTGAGTGTATTAGTGTAAAAAGTAGTAACAATTGTCTAATAATAATGAAAAAGTATGTGTAATTTTATAGTGATATAATTATTTATATAAATGAGAGTATTGTTTTAGGACGGACAAAAATAGTAAACATAACTATTGTATTGGAACAAATGAAGTACTTTTTTTATCATTCAAATATATGCTCAAAACATTTGAATATGAATTTTAATGTAAATGAATAATAATCGTTATATTTTAAATTTTTTATAATAAAAAAATGGAGAAATTCTCCAAATTTTGAGTAAAATACATTTCAACCGACAACCACTTATTCCTTCAATTTTTTTGAGGAACACTGTACGGTTTCTCTAAAAATGGAGAAAACTTTTTTATTTAATTGTGTTTTAAATCCTCCATTTTTTTAAAAAAATTTGATTAACTATTTTTTAAATTTTGTATCCGACCATCTTTATTATTTTAGAATATTAAATGGGTCATCTTTAAAAATAGTCACGTAAAATAAAAAATTTCGCTAAAATGATCTTCCGATGCCGAACTTACCATATTGGTCTGCCGTTGCTGACATGATACTGACGTGACTGACATATCATCGCCACGTAAATGTGATTTGCAACATATGGAAACTTTTTTTCTTATTTTTTAATTTTACAAAATATTTTGGTAAATTATTTTTTAGTCTCATATCTCTGACCTCATTTATCATTTTAAAACTTTAAATAGATCATATATTAAAGTAGTCTCGCAAGTAAAAAAATTGACGAAAATAGTCCTCCAATGTGCACTGATGTCACGATGACATATCAGCCACGTCAGCAACGGCGGACCAGCGTGGCGAATCCGGCACCGGAGGACCATTTTAGCGATTTTTTTTTATTTACGAACTATTTTCAGACAAGGTCAATTTAAAGTCCTAAAAAAATAAAGAGGATAGATACGAGATTTAAAAAACATGTTACCTTTTCATTTTTTATATACTATTTGGTATTTTTAATTTAGAGTAAACTGTTTTTTAGTCTCGTATCTAACTCCTTTATCATTTTAAAATTTTAAATAGACCATGTCTGAAAATAGTCACATTAGTAAAAAAAATTTCGCTAAAATGATCCTCCAGAGCCGGAGTTGCAACGTTGACCCGCCCTTACCGATGTGGCGCTGACGCAGCTGACATGTTATCGCCACGTAAATGTCACGTTGGATAACCATTTTAGCGGAAAAAAACAGCAAAGTACATAAATTATATTTTGTATTATTTTATAAATTATAAATTAGATATAAATATTCATATTGCAATAAATATATTATTATTATTATTATTATTAAAATATTACATAATATATAATATATTATTAATCCCTTCGTCCCACTTATTGTATCTATTTTTTTATTTCCGTCCGTCTCACTTATTCAGACACTTTTTTTGAAAAATTATTATACACTTTAATCTCATTTTAAAATTTTTAATAAATTTTTTTAATTTTAATTATATTAATTAGTTATCTTAATTTTAATTTAAAATTATTTTGATTAAATAATAATTATTTTTACTAATATATTCTTAATTATTTACTAATTATATTTATTCTGAATTCATGTGTCGGACATCATATCTGAGACGGAGGGAGTATTATATGACACATAACTATTACATTATAATATTAAAATAAAGTGCAAAGTACAACAAGAAATATTTATAGATATTAAAAAAAAACAACAATAACTAAATTATTGGAATAGAAACAAATGAAAATACATATTATATTAGTACGGCGGAAAATCAGATCGTCTCTACTTAAATTATTAAAATTATAGTCAAAGAGATGTGAAAAGTAGGTATGGATTGTCGTTGTTTCGTAATTCTTTTTCTTAATATAAGTCTTTACTCAATTTGGAAATACTCCCGAATTTCAGAATCAACCATATTATTTAAATCTATAAGCAAGATTTTGGCCTTTTTTTTATTTTTTATTTTTTAATTCTTTGTAAGTTCTCGTTTCTTTTTTCTATTGGATCTCTTGCATTAATTCAAGATTCTAATTTTATTTCTATATTGTTTTATTCAACCATTTTTATTTTATTTTATTTTATTTTTAGTTTAGCCTTTTTCACTTTAATAGGTCTTTGACTCGAAGAGCCATATGCATTTTTATTTAAATTTATAGAAAAACTTGAACGTCCTTGCGATGTTAAAAAATTAAATTCAAAAGTAATGATATGATTAGCAGGATCAGAAGAGGTATAACCGACTCTTTGTGATTCAGATTGTTATCTTAGTTGAGACATTATTGCAAAAAATTTCAATGAATTCCGAATATGGTCAAACTTAAAACTTTTTTTAAATGTTAGATCTTCCATGAATAAAAACTTTGTTCAATCTAGCTGCAAATAACTTAGGCATTCAATAAATATATTCAATCATATCAAATTTCAATGATTTTATATAATCTATATATATTTACAATATTTTGTTTTGATACTCTATTGATAGTCATGTTTTAAATTTTCTGAGCACATGAAATTAATTTTCGAACCACATTCTCTATATTATGTCATTGACATTGTAATAATTTGACATTTACGAACCTTCAATTCAAGCTCGTGTTTTGCATTCTATGTTGCTCTAAACTCTTGCCTAAAATTGCTCTTTAGATTGATAAACACCTACGAAATCTTGAGATTACTCGTATAAGTTGCACATAAATTGATAGCTTCATGAATAATGTATCCAAAAGCTCGAGAGCTCATTTTGTTTGAATGAGAAAATGATAAGTAAAACACTATATATATATATGTATATATATTGTTTGAATGATAATACTAAACATTGTATACTTTTTAATTTGAAGATTAGTATATATAGACAAAAATATTATGGTATTCAATGATGAATTGCATCCATTTATTTGGTATCCAATGATAATGTATCTATTCAATTGGTATCTAATTTTGAAATATGAATTATATTCATTCATGTATAGTATCCAATATTAAATTACGAATCATATCTATTCAATTGATAACTAATTTATTATGGTATTCAATGATGAATTGCATCCATTTATTTGGTATCCAATGATCAAATGTATCTATTCAATTGGTATCTAAATTTGAAATATGAATTATATTCATTCATGTATAGTATCCAATATTAAATTACGAATCATATCTATTCAATTGATAACATATATTGAATTATAAATTATATCAATTCATGTATGGTATCTAAAGTTGAATTAAAAATTGTACCATTCAATTGATATTTAATGTTGAATTATAAATTATATCATCCAATATTGGATGATGAATTGTATCCATTAAATTAATATTCAATATTGAATGATATTTATATTTAAATTCATCTATAAATATAATTTTAATATGAACATATAAATCATCTCATTTCATAATAAATTACAATAATATTCTTCACTTCATAATTCATCATTATCATCAATTCCTTCTAGTGATAAATTTTAAGCGGAACAATAAGTATTACTCTAAATATTTCAAAATAATATTTAGAATATTATAATATAATTTTTATATGCTCAAGCATCCTTGTCTAGGTAGTTTATCTCTCGGTAGAGTGATCAACTATGACCGTAAAGCTGCAAAATATCAATTTGTTCAATGATTACTTCAGTGATAATTCACGATACAACGATGAAATATTTCTTCGTAGGTATTGAATATATGATCGTTTTTTTCTTTTTTTTTTTTTGCTTTTTTTCTTTTGTATTATTGAAAGTGTTCAATCTCACAATATATACTTCCAACTATAATGTGACAAATAAAAAAAAGTTGGATTACAACTTCTCAAAAAAACAGTCGTTTTTCGAATGTCGGCATATGGTGTACCGGTAGATGCACCAGAAGAACATGTGAAAATCGGTAAATAAACAACAATTGGAAGTCCTAAAAGATTATTTCATGTTGTTGTTAATATTTTTGTAGGAATTTATTTAAGATCATCTAATGCTAATGATGTAGCGAGACTCCTACATAGTGGCCATAGCATAAGCTTTTTAGGAATATTGGGTAATTTTGATTATATGCATTGGAAATGAAAAAATTATCTCATGTATTTGACGAATAATATACAAGACGTTCGGAAAAATTAACAATTATACTGGAAGTTGTGGCTGATTATAATTTTTGTATATGGCATGCTTATTTTGGTTTCCGATGGCACATAATGACATCAATATGCTTGAATCATCAAATTTATTTTTTAATTCTACATAAGGTGTTACTCCACCTGTAAATATAAAATATTATTTAACCGATAATATATATCAAATGTGGTCAACACTAGTGCAAATTATTCACAAGCAACGAGGCAGAAAGAAGCAATATTTTATCATGAAACAAAAGAAGTGTAGGAAAGATGTGGAGTGTGTATTCAGAGGTCTGCACTCACGTTTTGCCATTATCGCAGGACCATGTTATTTTTTAGATAATTTTTTTTATTACATAATATATGTGTTCATTATCATGAATAATATGATTATTAAAGATGAACGTAATCTCAGTGTACTGATAATAGACGTTCTACATACACTACTTCCTACGGTTGAAAGAATCATTGATGAAGATGTTCGATTTCAACGATTTTTTAATCGACGTAAATGAATTAGAGACAAAGATGCACATATAGTACTAAAAAATATATTAATAAATCATTTATGAGAGGTATATGATAATAAAGAAGACTATAATAAATAATATGTTATTTATATTTTATGCCGTTATTTTCTTAATGTAATTATGATTTTACTATAATTTTTTATTTTACTCATAAAATATTTTACAAGAAATATAACCAAATTAAATTATTATTATTATTATTATAAAAATACCCATATTGTATAATTTGAATTTATAAAAAAAAATATTTTTGAAATTAATATGTAAATAACTAAAAATTGAATAAATGTTATGTAATTTTTTAAAATAAGAAATATATATGACATTCCTTTTTTTTTTATTAAAAATATAGAATGGATTAAATGATAGTTACAGTTTAGAGAGAAATTTAAGGTAAAAAAAATTAGAAAAAATGGAGGATTCAATTTTTGCTGGTCTTAATATAAGAGATTTTATATCATGCAAATTGTTAGTATTTCTATAAAAGAATCAAACAAAATTTAAAGACTTTTTAAAATTCGACTATCTCAAATAGTAAAGATTTTAAAAAATTTGAATTAATACTCTCCAATTTTGAGATCTTAATAAAATCTAATAAATTCTAAAATCATTTTACATTCATTCCTAAGAAACGATAGTATTTTATTAGTTAATAAAAATGTGTAAAAAAGTTTTGATAGTTTTATTATTTGTATTTTACAAAGTACAAAGTAATAGCATAAATAACTATATATTTGTTATTTATGTAAAAATTGAAGATATTTGATATTATTGTAGAATGATTTTAACTATAATATATATATATATATATACTTGAATAAGCTATATAAAAATGTTAAAAAAAAAATAGTTCGTATTAGACTAAAACTTTTGTAGTTCTAAAATATTGGAATGGTAGAAAATTAATATTTTTATATGACATTATGTAAGAGAAAAAAAAAATATAATTAATGTAATATTTTTAAAAATTAAATAATGTCAACATTTCAATAATATTGTGTAACAAAATATATTTTGGTGAAACATAAGGAATACTTCGTCTGTTGGCTAAATTTATTCTTATTTTTCTTTTTCGTTCGTCCTTTAAATTTATCCCATTACTATATTTGAAAAAATGAAAAATTCAATATTTAATTATTACGCTTCATTCAATATTTATTTATAATAAATATACTCACTTTATTATATTTTCTCTCAATTTTCTATAATTTCTAAATAAATTTTCAAAAATACTTTCAACTACCATTTTACTTTTTCTACCTTTTTAATAAAATATTTATTTTTCTTAATTCGTGTGCCGAACTCAAATGGGCTAAATTTCTCGAATTGAGAAAGTATTGTTGTTTCTTTAATTTACAACAAAATTATTTTAAGACCATACATATTGGAATACAAAGTAAATTATTAGCATTGTAAAATAAATATAAAAGATATACACTACGTAGTGATCAAAAGATCTAATCTTTAACTTTTTTATAATTCACCTTACCAATGCCCGTTAGCCTCAGAAGACATCCCTGCGGCGGCTTGCAGTTTCATTCGGGTCGAGGCGGCAGGCTTCCATATTTTTGTTTTCTCTAGTTTCGTAATACTTTCTTTATTTCTGTTTTACTTTTATGCTTTTAATTTTCTAAGTTCTATATGAACTTAGAATTATGTATAATTTGATCCTGTTTAGGTATATAGCCAATTCACTTTGACCGCAATAAAAAAAAAAAAAAAAAAAAGATTTTTTTGATAATTCAATAAATTTTTATTTGATAATACATATACGATAATCATAAAAATATATATATAAGGTATCATAGATATTATATTTGACCATGGTGGAATTTTGTGATACTTTCGTTTGTTTTGAAAAAAAATGTTATATTATCATATATACATATTGTACTATTAAATTATACACATGTGGATTTTTCATTTTGATGGTGTTCTTTTTTTATTTAGAAAATGTTTGTGGGTCTCGTCATATAAAAATATACTATTATCATTATATGCATAATTAATTTTTCTTTTAGATACTATTATAATAATATGCATAATTCAATTACAATGATATTTGATTACCAACCAATGAAATTACCATAATTTGGTTGTGAATAATAATATTTGATGTTTGCATTGAATTACTTTTGCTGATTACAAAAGCAACCGAATCGTTGTAACTTGGCTACGAATAATCATATTAAGGCTGACATTGGATCTCATATGAACAATACTATCGATTGGTTGCATGAACAATCAAATTGCTATCTGAAATCATTTGTAGTGTTTGCTTTACAAACAAGAGTACTCTCTCCATTAAAAAAATATACACATTTGGTCGGACAAAAGTTTTAAAAAATAACAATAACTTGGTTGTGAATAACTATATTTGATGTTTGTATTAAATTATTTGTCGATTGATTACAAAAGTAACCGAGTCGTTGTAACTTGGCTATGAATAACCATTTCTAGATTTTGATATTGAATTATCGTATAAACAATGCTATCTATTGGTTGCAGGAATAATCAAATTACTATTTGAAATCATTTTTTGTGTTTGCTTTACAAGCAAGACTACTCTCTCCATAAAAACGTATATTCATTTGATCAGACATATGTGTTAAGAAAAATAAATAAAATATAAACCTTTTCTTTGTAAGGTAAAGAAAAATTTTTTAAAAAAATTATATTTTTTATTAGAAACAAAAATAAATTTAAATAATAACTAAAATAAGAAAATAAGACTAAATTTGAATGATGAAGAGAATATTCAAATATAAAAAAGGAATACAAAAGAAATAATTGACATTGTATGATAAAAGAATCATATTCTCTCCATCTCAAAATGATAGAGGCATTTGTGATGAACATGGAAATTAAGTAATAATAATATTATATAGTGGTTGTGAAAGTATTTTTAAAAAATCAAAATGCCTCTATTAATTATTGTGAAAAAGTGAGATAGTTTTGTAAAAAGGTAGAGAACTAGTTACCAAAAATGAAAATGAGACTATTGTTTTAGGACGGACTAAAATGACAAACTAAGATTATTGTTTTGAGACGAAGAAGTACTACATAGTGTTCAAAAGATCTAATCTTTGTATAATTTTTTGATAATTTAGTATGTTTTTATGTTGTGATACATATATGAATTCAAAATTTATAATGTATCATATAAATATATACTTCCTTCATCCCAATTAAATTTTTTTTATTATTATTATTTTCTTATGTTCCACTTTAAAGTATCTATTTCTTATTTTAGAAAAAATAATTATATACTAGTACCAAAATATCCTTAACTTTTACTTAAATTACAAAAATACTATTACGTATATAATTATTTAATACATAAAATAGACTAAAAATGTCAAAAATTCCTACACACTTTCACTAACTAATAAAAAAATTATTATTTTTTAATTTATTACAAAATTTCAAATGGACTTTTGATTTATATAGGAAGGAGTATAATATTTGAAGATGGATGATGTGGAATTTTGTGATGTAAATTAAATATTAAAAATTGATTTGTATAAAAAATTGTACTCTTTTATTTAGGTAGTCGCAATATTGTTTGTTTTCATTTTTTTTGATTTGAGGTATATGTTTTTATATGAAATATGATAAATTATATTGATAATATAAGAAAATAATGTATATTAGATATTGACTTTTTATGATAGCATAATATATATATTATACTTTCTTCATTTAAATTCCAAAGGGGTCTGTTTTATTATTTTTTTTATATAGATTAAAAAATAATATTTCTTTCGTCCATCTATATATACATTTACGTTAAATTTAAGAAATAATAGTATTTTAATTGTATAGATAATTAAAGTTATTGTAAAAATAATTTTGTTCTTATTATTATTATTTTTGTATAAAAATAATGATTTGATAGTAAAGTAGACGTACTTGTAGAAAAAATGTGTTATTATTTAAATAAATATTTTGTAATTGGACGACCCAAAATACAAATAAAAATATATATATTTTGTAAATAGATAAAAGAAATACCGTTGTATTAATTAGTGAAAATATATTAAAAATTGTGACTGGAAAAGAATATTGTGCGAACAAAGCCCAAATTTCATGTGTTTATCTATTATTATAACAATGTATTTTAATCATGTAACAATAATGCCAAATTTTTTTAATAAATATACAATTCAATAACTGTGTATAACACGGAAAAATGATAACAATAGGTAGAGTATGAGTCAGAAATAGTTGAATTCGAGACCTCTACGAGACTTCTACCCCATATATATTACTAGATTTGAGATCTTACCCGAACCTGAATATATTCATACTTGAATTTACCTGAACTCTACTATGATGTATCTACCATACCTACTAGACATGTTAAATTTAAAAATTTTCAATACAAAACGCAATTATCAAGAGTGCGCTCTACTATTGAGCTAATAGCCGGTCCTTAACTAAAATTCGAATTCGATCTCCCTAAAACAGTATCTATTTATTTAAAAACAAGAAAAATTAAAAAATTCGTATTTTTCATATTTATTCAAATATAAAAATATATCACAATCATTACCTATCATGAAATCATTGGAATGCATTTTTATTTGGTTCATTCATCGTAAAAAAAAAAAAAAAAAATAAAAAACCTAATCGCCAGAATTAGATCTAATATTTAGGTGTAAAATGTAAATCTTAAATTCTAAACTTAAATTTTATTTTTGTAATTAATTGGGTCCGGGTCTACGACTAAACTTTAGATCCAACCGTAAATAAATAAAATCTAGATCGGATCCTGTCTACCCAAATTCATTTCTATCCCGGTCAGAATTAATATACAGAAAAATAAACTATCCTGGTGCTCACCTGAAGATAAGAAATTATATCACTTGTGACATATGGTTCATCTAAACCAAAAATTTATTCAAAAAAAGTAACGATTACATAATCCTACGTTTAAAAAAACACAAAAAAAGTGACAAGCAGCCATCCTACAGTCCCACCTCTATTATTATTATTATTATTAGTATTAGTATTATTATTATTGAGCCAAACACACTTCACAGTCCGCACCTTTCCTAAATTAATTAATTAATTCCCTTGGCTTCCACGGTTCTTCCAGTCAAGTCTGCCTCCTATACGTGGACACCACGGCCGCTACTGCGGCCCGCGCCAGCCCCCACTCTTCAAATACAATCCTACAATGAGAAATAAACAGGTTGCTTACTGCTAATTCACTCATTCGTACGACAATAAAAGTACTTCATCATTATCCATTAATGGCGGAGGCGCGTGGGCGCGAGTGTGAAGTTGCCGTCGTCATCGTTCCACTCCCCGCCCAAGGCCACCTCAACCAGCTCCTCCACCTCTCCTGCCTCATCTCCTCCTACAACATCACCGTCTCCTTCCTCGCCTCTCCCCTCCACACCCGCCAGGCCAAAGCTCGCATCAATGGCGTCCACCCCCACCTCCTCGCCAAAATCCACTTCCACCAAATCCCCCTCCCCGATTTCCCCTCTCCGCCGCCCGACCGCACCTCCCCCACCAAATTCCCTTCCCACCTCTGCCCCTCCTTCCTCGCCACCACCGCCATGCGCCAGCCCTTCGCCGACCACGTCCGCCACATCTCCACCCGTTACAGACGCGTTGTCGTCGTCCACGACTCCATGATGTCCTTTGTCGTTCAGGACGTCCCCTCCATCCCCAACGCCGAAACCTACGCACTGAACTGCATCTCCGCCTTTTCTCTCTCCTACTTCGCCTGGAAACCCACCGACTCGCCGCCGCCGCCCGCCGCCGCTGACCTCTTCGCAGAGCTGCCGTCGTTCGAAGGATCCGTAACGGATGAAATTCAGCAATTCACACATCTACAATATAAAGCCCTAAATCACAGATCAGGCGATTTGTACAACACCTGCAGATTAATCGAATCCCCATTTCTCGAAACCCTACAGATCGACGCCGGAAATCGGAAGAGTTGGGCAATTGGCCCGATTCTGCCCCCCAACCCATCTTCAAAACGACACCACAAATCCTTACAGTGGCTGGATAAACACGAACCAGATTCAGTTCTCTACATCTCATTCGGCACGACGACGACAATGTGTGACGAAGAAATAGCAGAGCTTGCAAAAGGATTAGAGCAAAGTAAAGTGAAGTTTCTATGGGTACTAAGAGAAGCCGACAAAGGAAACATATTCTCCGGCGAGCCCCGCCGGGCTGTTCTGCCGGAAGGGTTCGAGCAGAGGGTGGAAGGCGTGGGCCTCGTGGTGCGTGACTGGGCGCCGCAGCCGGAGATTTTGGCGCATCCGGCGACGGGGGGATTCGTGAGCCATTGCGGGTGGAATTCGTGCATAGAAAGTATTATGATGGGGGTGGCGATGGCGGCCTGGCCTATGCATTCCGACCAGCCGGCGAATGCGGCGTTGGTAACCAGAGTGCTGAAAACAGGGCTGCTGGTGAGGCCGTGGAGTGGGGATAAGGAAGTGGTGAAGGCTTCGAGTATTGAGAGTGTTGTGAGACGATTAATGGCGTCGGAGGAAGGCGATGGGTTGAGGAGTAGGGCGAAGGAGGTCGGCGCCGCCGTGCAGAGGGCGGTGCAGCCTGGGGGAGCTTCTCGGCTCGAACTCGATTCCTTCATTGCCCATATCACAAGATAGGCATGGCATGAGTATAACATATAGCACAGCTTGAACCCACCAAATCCATCAAATTAAAGGATATATGGACGAAAGTAGCATCATTTCCGGATTAAAGAATACTCGTATATGCAAGGAACTTTGATCATTGTAAAAAAATATAATAAAGTTCATTTAAACTATATAAATAAATATTATCCTTAGGATTAGGATGTATATATGTAATCGTGATAACTGAGTTTTGAGATCCACGGAAATAAGTCTTCATGAGTGCAATTGATTATGAAACAAATTTTCAAGAATTTGATATGAAATGAATGTGTATTATTTCGTAGATAATTAAATTGTTTTTCTAATTATACATAAAATAAATAATAGAATAATTATTTATTTATAAAAAGATATTTAAAAAAAAATCATAAATTATTTTAAGCACAAAATAAAGTTAGAGTTTGAATCTAGGAATGATGAATTGACGGGGGCGATTCAGTGGTGGGCCAGAGTCATTCGATTGGATGATTGTTGGGGTCAGGTCTGTCGGACGGTTGGCTCTACGGACAGTTTTCATCCGAGTTTGAGTCTTGGGGCGGCTGGGTACAAAGGTAATCGACGATGAAACAGTTTTTGAACAGTTCAGAACCGACGCTGAAACAATTTTTTAACGATTTGTAACCGGTGTGGAAGCAGTTTTTTGATGGTTCGAATTTGTAACCGACATGGAAGCAGTTTCTTGACGTTTCAGATCAGTAACCGACAAGGAAGCGGTTTCGAACGATTCATATCGGTAACCAATAAAAAAGCGGCTTCAGACGGTTTAGTTTAATATGTATATAAGCAGTACCAGTGAGAAATGATGAGCATCTTCAATCAGACAAAATTTTAGAGAAATTCTTATTAGGGATAACTATTTTAGTTTTCCAATTATCTTTTTCAGCTTTTCTTTCTCTTTTCTTTAGCAATATTATGTATTGTCTGTCTAACGATCCGTAATCTCAGACACTTTTCACTCAAGTTCAAAATATATTTTCGAGTTTTACTTTTTATTTTTGAACTTTTACCATCAACAAATTGACGACCACAGTGGGAGTGCAAAGCATTGTTAATCCTACTTCTAACGAAAACTTTATACAACTCCGATCTGGTCGAGTCGTTGCAAGGAACTTCCTGGTAGATTCTCAATCTCAAAGCCTCAGAACAGCCATCGGGGCCACCACGGCAACGCCATCATCAATCCCCACTATGGGGGTTGTCTCCTAAATACCATATGAATGGTTAAATTAGGTTCAACAAATGAAAAACCAGCAAACAACAACCATGCAGTTAATGTTGCATGAGCAACAAAACTTGATACGGAATATGCTAGATTAAGCCTTGTCGAGAGTTTCGCTTCACTCCACGCCTTCACCTCCAGGAATGTTTCCGTCGTGCTTTCAGGCAAACTTTTCAGGGCCGTCGTTCGTGGATAGCACAATTCCAAGTGCTACAGCCCTTAGTGAGGTCAGGATGTCAGGACTGCGCTGGCAACAAGAAGAGCCGACCTGGGAAGAGCCCATTTTGGCTAGCCTAGCCAATGATTGTTATGAGAAACCTGAATGGGCAAAGATAATAAATCCGGATCCAGCAACGGACAATCCTTCACCAATAATTTTCTCTCCGTAAAACGCAAGTGTTATAACAGTAGATGATGAACTGTTTCGTTGGCCAAAATTTATTCGAGAAGAAAGAATCATTCTTTACAGCACAGGACCCCTTGATCGAGTATAATGTAGGAACCAATCTGGTTCCAAGGATGGTCAGAGTTAGTAGTTTGTTGTTAAAATAACAATAGAGTCGGATGGTCGATTTGATTCGAAGTAATGTAAATTGTTTGGCATGGGATTATTCGGAAATTCCAAGTTTGGAGAGAATTTTGGTGGAGCATAGGTTACCTATCAAATCAAGGTACATGCCATACAAACGGCCACCTCGACGGATACGCCCCGAATTGATGCCTCAAGGCAAAGAAAAGATTGAGAAGGTTTCAAAAGGTAGGATTTATTCGGCCATGTCGATATGCTGAATGGTTGGCAAGTATTGTACCAGTGACTAAGGAAAATGAAAAGATTCGGATTTGCATCAATTTTTGTGATCTCAATTTAGCGACTCCTAAGGATGAGTACGTCATGCCTGTATCCGACATGTTGATCGATTCAGCCGCAGGACATCGGATTCTTACTCTGATGGACGGATATGCTGGTTATAATCAAATTTTTCTGGCATAGAAGGACATCCCCAAAACATCCTTTAGATGCCCAAGGGCATTAAGGATATACGAGTAGACGGTCATGTCTTTTGGATTGAAAAATACGGGGGTAACATACCAACAAGTGTTGGATGCTATTTTCCACGATCTCATTGGTGAATTTATGGAAGTCTATATTGACGACGTGATCATTAAGTCGGCTGATTTCAAAAGTCATTTGAAATATCGAAGGCTGAGATAGGCCGACTGTTTGGATCACTAGAAGGTCGGCTTGGAGTTCGGTGATCCGTTCCATTAGTCGGTGCAAAACTGGAGTAGCTGCCGACTCGGTGGGGGTCCTGAACCAACAAATCAATCGTGACTTGTGCCAGAGCTTGAAGATCTTCAGGCTTCAAGTCAGCAAAGGGAAGTGTTGCACATCGGGCCACGACCGATCGGACAGTTGCTGGAATTAGAGCTCGGGAAATGAAGGAGAGATCAAGATTATGCTACCAAATGGAATTACTGATTTATAATTTGGAACATCAACAAGATTTTTTGAGAAGTATGCGAAGTTGTCTACCTGACCCTGGATGGCGGTCGCCTCGGAATGAGCCAACAATGGGGGAAGTCGGTTAGCCTCATATGGGAAATATTGGAGACAACAGTCCAACAGGAAATCGGTTGGCCTCAGGATATGTCTATCAGACTCCTTTCCAACGAGAAGTCGGTTGACCTCAGGAGAGTCGGGCGCTGGAGGGTCGGCCTCTTGTTGGCCGGCTTTGGAAGGGCCAGCTGCCGGGGGACCCCAAGATGAGAGCCCAACCGCCAGAGGATTAGTGGTCGGAAGGTCAGCTATTGTCAATTAGGTTAGTTGTTGCTCAGGAAAAGCCGGTAATGTGATCGGGCAACAGAGTCAGGAATACCTTGTCGACAACCGAATTCACGTGCAAAAAAATGAGGTTGGTAGTTAAAGACTCCCAATTTTTGTTGCAGAGTCCTAACTTCCACTTCTTGCGCCGTCGAGAGTGACGTTTGAGAGTCAGGAGATGAGGAGACAAGTTCTTGACCACAAAATAAGGTTAGAGTTTGAGCCCAGGAAGGATGAATGGTTGGGCCCAGTGGTGATCCAATGGTAGAGTTATTCGGTCGGATGGTTGTTGGGGCCAGGCCGGTCGGACAATTGGCCGTATGGACAGTTATCATCCGACTTTGGGTCTTCGGACGGTTGGTTACAAAGGTAACCGACGAGGAAACAAGTTTTGGGCGGTTCAAAACGGACGTGGAAGCAATTTTTGGATAGTTTGTAACCGACGTGAAAGCCGTTTTTTTACGGTTCAGATCGGTAACCGACAAGGAAGCGGTTTCGGACGGTTTAGTTTGATATGTATATAAGTAGTTCCAGTGAGAATGGATGAGCATCTTCAATCAGACAAAATTTCAGATAAATTTTCATTGGGGATCACCATTTTAATTTTCTAGTTATCCTTTTCAGTTTTTTTTTTCTTTAGCAATATTATGTACTTCTTGTCTCCCTTGATCTCAAACACTCTTCATTGACCGGATGGTTGGCCCTTTAGACTGCTTTTTCATCCGAGTTGGTTACAACGATATCTGACAAGAAAGCAGGTTTCGGACGATTTAGATTGGTAACCGACGATGAAGCGATTTCAGACAGTTCTGATCGGTGATCGGACACGGAAGCAGTTTCTGGACGGTTGGTAACCGACGAGGAAATGGTTTCGTACAGTTCAGATTTGTAACTGACATGAAAGCAGCTTTTGAAGGTTGTAACCGACGTGGAAGCAGTTTTTTATGGATCAGATTAGTAAACAACAAGGAAGCGGTTTCGGACAATTCAGATTGGTAATCAACGAGGAAGCGGTTTTGGACGGTTCGGATCGGTAATCGGACACAGAAGCAGTTTTTGGACGGTTCGTAACTGATGAGAAAGCAGTTTCGGACGGTTCAGATTTGTAGCTGACGTGGAAACAGCTTTTGACGGTTGTAACCGATGTGAAAACAGTTTTTGACGGTTCAGATTTGTAATCGACGTGGAAGCATATAATGGCTTCTCTGGAGCCTTCAATTAATTTTGTAATACCACTTATTGTATTGACATTCATTCTTTCCCTTTTCAAATGGTAGAAATATTTTTCGTGTTTTAATATAGTATGTGTCATTACACTGTCAATGAAACACATATTTGCATAATTTTGATTGGCATCCATTTAACTTTAAAATATAAATAAACGCAGTATTAGTAAAGATAAATATAAATATTACAAAATGCATTACAAAAAGGTAGTATGCGATAATTTAAATATTACAAAATATAAAATAGCAAAATATAAAATGACATAGTATGTCTGTCACTGAGGGTTTGCTGGATCTATGAAAAAATCCGCTATATCAAGATGCGTTGTGTCGTAATCCAGAAGATCATCATCGGGGTCGTCATCATTATCAACGTGATTAGTCTCGACCTCCTTCCCCTTTTCTGTTGTGAGGCTTGATAAAGATCGGCTAGGTGTTTGGTTGTTCTGCATGTATTGGCCCAATGGCCATCAATGCCACACCGATTACAAATTCTGATATGCCTATTTCCTTGTTTAGCCTTTTCGGCTATATCCCCATATTGGGGTTTACTCTGCTTCTTGTTAATGTCAAAACCGTGATGATTGTAAGGGGTATATCGACTTCGTTGACTCTCACAACTGCGACCACGTCCATGGCCTCTACCACGTCCTCAGCCTCATTCATAAAATATTACGTTCAGGGAACGGACTAAAACCAGTGGGTCAGGACTGATGATTTTTCATCAGTAACTTATTATTTTGCTCAGCTAATAAAAGACATGCTATGAGCTGTGAATACTTTTGAAAGTTTTTCTCACGATACTGCTGTTGCAGCACAACGTTAGAAGCATGGAAGGTAGAGAAAGTCTTTTCTAATTTATCATTCTCGGTAACATTTTCTCCGATGAGTTTTAACTGAGATGTAATCTAATGGATAGCAGAGTTGTACTTTGTAACAGTTTTAAAATCCTGCAACTGCAGGTTAAGCCAATCATGTCGGGCTTTCGGGAGAATGATATATTTCAAGTGTCCAAATCTCTCCCTTAATTCATTCCACAAATCCAGTGGATCTTTCACTGTCAAATATTCAAACTGTAGAGGAATGTCCAAATGATGACGGATGAAAATAATAGTCTTAGCCCGATCTTGGCTTGTAGCCGCATTTTCACTTGCAATTGTATGAACAAGGCTCATTAAAACTAGATGCATTTCTATATCCTGGGACCAAGTTAGAAAATTATTGCCGGTGAGAGACAAAGATTTAAAAGAAAATTTTGCAAGATTTTCCATAATTTAGAAAATAAATAATATAAAAATAAAAATTACCAAAAATAAAATAGGCAAGGACCTTCGTGCTCATAATAACGTGTTATGTAATAATAATAATATAATATAATATTGGTAAGTATACATAATATATACTATATGTATATGTATGTATGCTGTGTAAGTATATATTATTATATATATTTTATACATATAAGGCACTATGTATACATATATATTAGATATGATATATACTAGTGTAATTAATGCAGAGAGAAGGAACGAGAAAGATTTGTAAATGTGGAGAATTGATATTATGCAAGTACATCGTGGTATATATATTATATCTTATAAATACGAGTTTGTACGGATCTGCCACTTGAAAAGTCTAACTTGCCCCTCATTTCGAAAATGACAATTTAGCTCTTAACCTACCTTTGTATTGGCTTGAAAAGACGTTTTGGAACCGTCGTCAGCAACCGCCGTCAACCGCCCAAGACGAAACGTTTTGGAACGTCGTCTGGTCGGTTACATCAACCACCTCGCCAAACGCCTCCACCTGTTCCAGAACTCAAATAGCCCAACCGACCAATCCAGAGATCAATCGGTAGACCAAAAGACTCCTTGGCCGCACCCACCAAGCGACCTGTCTATCCGCATGCGGACCAGCTGACTTGCCTATGCGACCGCAGACTAGCCGACCTACTTTATCCGACCGCAGACCATCAGAAATGTCTGTCCGACCTTTTGACCATCAGACCTGTCTGTCCGAACGCTAACCATCCGACCGAGGACCAACCGACCAGATCAACCGACCGAGGACCTTCTGACTTGCCTATCTGACCGCTAACCAACCAACCTGATCATCCGACCGAGGACCAACCGACCAGACCAACCGACCGAGGACCTTCCAACCTGCCTATCCGACCGCTAACCAACCTACCTGACCATCCGACCAACCGATCTGACCAACCGACCTGAGCGCAAATTTTTCTCCTTTTCCACCCGACTTCGTGTCTAACTTCCTTTAAGATCCTGCTATCCTTATTTTTATTATTATTATTATTTTTTGTGCGTAACAATTATCAAAGTTGAAATATCCTTGCTATTTTTTACATTTCAAAACTCATAAAGAGATGTAGGGTCACCCTTCTTATCTTAGTCTATCCGCCTGCGGACCAGCTGACTTGCCTATCCGACCGCAGACCAGCCGACCTATTTTATCCGACCGCAGACCATCAGACATGTCTCTCCGACCTGCTGACCATCAGACCTGTCTGTCCGACCGCTAACCATCCGACCAGATCAACCGACCGAGGACCTTCCGACCTGTCTATCCCACCGCTAACCAACCGACCAGACCAACCGACCGAGGATCTTCCGACCTGCCTATCTGACAGCTAACCAACCCACCTGACCAACCGACCAGACCAACCGACTGAGGACCAACCGACCTGAGCGCAAATAATTCGATTGCATTTTTGTTTTACAGTTTATATTTTAAATAAATAATGTTTCACTACATTACATTATAGAATAGTCGCGCGATATACCGCGCAAGAGCTTGTTCTAATATATATATATATATATGAGTTTTTTCAGCCAATCACAAATATTCACACCTATTCTAAATGTTTGGCAACAAAATGCTGCGTATTGCATTTGTTTACAACAATAAATCAATTTGAATAACACTAAATAAATTTAGATGACACAAATATAAATTATATGGCATTATAACATTATTTAAAATTAAATATGACTATTTTAGTCACATATAAATTATAGCATATATATATATATAATTTATAAAATGACTCGCATAGATAATCAATTAACAACATAAGATAACAAATAGATCAAACTTGGTCCAAACTAGCCGGTATTAAGTGATACTCCCTCCGTCCCAGATATAGTGTCTGCTACACTGTAGACACGGTATTTTAGGAGGGGTGTAATTAGTAGATAATTAAGAATGTATTAGTGAAAATAATTATCTTATAATATAAATAATTATAAATTAAGATTAAGACAACTAATTAGTTTAATTAAAATTTAAAAAAAAAATTAAAATTTAAAATGAGATTAAAGTGTGTAATCATTTTTCAAAAAAAAAAAGTGACATGGTATGCGAAACGGACAGAAACGACAACATGAACATGGTATTTGGGACGGAGGGAGTATTATTGGAACAACACTTACAAGTACAAAATTTGGATCCATTGCACCTAAACTTGAGCTAATCTAGATACAGCAGCAGATTAAGCTAACTATCTAATTCGGAACTAATAAATAAATCGAAGCTAGCTAGCTAGGATTAAACTTCAACAATTTGAAACATAATTAATCAACTAAGAGCATCTGTTGTTACACTCATCTCTTTTATTACTTTTGTAATTGCATTTTCAATTTTTACCGTAACAAAATTCATTACCATTAATAAAAAAAATACAATTATAAAAAAATTTATTACATTTATCAAGAATCTATTACCTACGACAAAATAAAAAATAAAAAATAATTAAAAACTATCCAAAATTTTTTTGAAATTTCAAAATTTTAAAGTTTAAATTTAACATAAATTATATATTAATATATTTAAATTTCATTAATTAATTCTCTATTTTTTCATATTCAATTAAACGAAATGCCTAGTAAAAATATTGATCCTTTCAATAAGTTTTTTAAATTAAATTATTAGACACAATTTGATAATAAAAATAATAATTTTTAAGTTATATTGTTGATATATTTATTTTTTACATTTATATTACATTACGGTTCTTTCTTATGTTATTTTTAATTAATATATATGTTGATTTATTTCGAATATTTTCAATTATTAAAATTTATATAGATCAATGTTTAAAAGTTAAAATATAATATTATATGAAATATTATTAGATAATAAAAATATATAGAAATATGTATAATTAAATAAATTATTTATATATATTATTACAAAATAAAAATATATAGAAGTTAATAAATTATTGTTGATTTATAAAATAGTAAATGTAATGTGTTATAGGTGATTTAATAAATGAAATAATTTGAATGTTGATATAAATACGATATAGACAAGAAAAATAAAATGAGATAATGAAGTAAAGATAATGATTATAACAGATGCTCTAACTAAGCACATGTTTCCATGCAGAAATGAAAGCAATCAGGAAAAATTCAATATAATTATTAACTAAGCTAAAACAATGAAAAGAAAACTCGCCTGCGTTTTCTTGTTGCAGTCGAATTTTTTTTTTTTAGAAAAAAGGTTTGGCGGTGCCGATGCGATATTTACTATTGAACTCCTTTTTCAACATCTTTCGTGGCTCGGGAACTTTCAAAGAATCCACCTAGGCGCTTAGAAATCAAAATGATTGCTTACAGCTCCTTTTTATGATGACGTTACGGAAAGTTCTGAAAATTCTTGACACCATTCTGATATTCTTTGCGTAGGACAGAAAACCCTCATTCTCTAAATCTTTCCCTAAAAGAATAAAAATTCTTTGAAATTCCTTGGTTTTGAAGGTTTTCGCTTCAAAGGCAAAAGGAAGATTCTTTGGATGAAAAGAGGTCTGAGCGAGGAAAATTCTGAAGATGGAGTCAAGTGATTACAAGTGCGTGACTGGGAGAAGCCAACTTAACATTACTATGATATTGCCAGCTTTGGACCGACTGCACAAATTTGTTTTCTCTTAAAGGCTTCTTACTAGTGGAGTTTATATGGAATTTGGGTTTACACCCCAATACGTTGCAGCCGGAGATCTTGGTGCATCCGTCGACGGGTGAGTATGTGAGCCATTACAGGTGGAATTCGTGCATAGAAACCATTACGATGGGATTGCTTGGCCTATGCATCACAACCAGCCGGCAAATGGTAACCCGAGTGCTGAAAATAGGCTGCTTGTGAGGTCGTGGAGTGGTGACGAGGAAGTGGTGAAAGCTTCAACTATTGAGACTTGAGAGTGCCGTGACGCAATTAATGGCGTCAATGGAAGGCGAAGCGAAATTTTTTGAGAACCTTATCCTCTTTATGCAAAATGCGGCGCATCCATTCATACTTCCAATCTAAAATTAATCGATGATAGGTGGAATGTTCTTCACCCTTAAAAATAAAAGAAAAATCCCACATTTTTCTAATATAGAATATATTAAAGACTCCAACTCAATTCCTTCATTGCCCATATCACAACATAGGCACGTCACATCAGATGACACGACATGACATCACATAACGTGCATACGCATAGGCCGAACGAACGAATCCATCAAACTTAGCGGTACGCATGCATGCACGCACGCACGGGATTAAAGAATATTCATATATTTTCTATTGACTAAATATATACAAAAACAAATTCAAGCAATTTGACTATTCTCAAAACACTGGAAAAGAAAAAGTAATAAATCGTCCACCCTTATCTAGTGATCCTATAAGAGGTGATCTAGTGGTAAGTCACGTATAGTTCGTTAAGAATAATTTATCTTTTTGTGTAATTTGTCACGATTTTGATCGAAATTATTTAGAATATATTTAAAAAATAATTAATGCAATACAGCACAATTAAAAAATTTAAAAGAATAAATTATATAACATTGTTTTTGTGTTTTAAAAAATACACAAAATATTCATGTATTCTATTTATTGCATGAAACATCTTGTTAATTTAAAGTTTGCACAAAATAATTTCTAGTCAAAGCTGAAATTGGATAAGAAAAAGACTTATTGTTTTCGTATTTATAATCAAATATCAATTTTGGATAAAAATAGTATTTTAGTGTAAATTTTACATTAATTCAAGCAATAAATTAAATATAAAATATTTTTATACAGTTTTATATAATTTATCCAAATTAAAAATAAATATAAAAATAAAATAAAACAAAAAGTCAAATACAGGCCAAGTGGAAAATTATACGTCAGAATAATAAAAATAATTAATAATAATAATTTTAATAATAATAACATGAAAGAAAGGAAGAGCACGAAAGTAGGGCGCGTAAAAGGACCAAAGCGCGTACGATATTATGGTGAAGTCGACTCCACATTTTCCCTTGCAAATTCGCTCCGGTTTCCTGCTCTCTGCTGTTTCTCTCTGTGTCAGTCGTCTTAGCTTCTGCAACTTGGATGATGCACACGCTTCTATATAATGAGGAAGACCAAGCTTCCAGAGCAGCGATAAATAATTTTATTAATCTGCTCGGAAATGGAGAATTTTATTCCGCCGGAGTTCGATTTGCACCATAAAGAGCGGTCGGAGGAGGCGCTGAAGCGGTGGCGCGATGCGGTTGGGAAAATAGTGAAGAATCGTCGACGGCGCTTCCGCTATGCTGCTGACCTAGAAAAGCGCTCCGAAGCCAAGGAGCAGATGCGGAGACTCAGGGTAAGTATGAATTGCATTTTTGTTATTATCTTTTTAGCTGAAGAAGCTAATGCACGTTATAGGTATTCTCGCTGCTAATCTATATTTTTCGTTGTTTTATCTTAGTTGCAATGATCGAATAAAAATGGTGACCTATATATAGTGAACTTTGCTGTTAACACGCGATTTAGTGACGCGCAGTAGTTCATCATTGATGATATTGGAAATTTAGCAGTTTTCTCGAGTTCCTTTTATCTAAGTAATTATAAATATTACCTTCCTTGAAATTCTATTGTGGCTTTAAAATTACCATTGCAACTTACACTTTTTATGAGTAAAAAAGCTTGAATGATATTTCCTTGCAAACGGGTGGAAATGATATGATCAGTGTCCGTACGGGGGAGAATGGATGGCCACAATCCATCTATACTGTCAAACTAACTGCCATTGTCGCTCTCAAAGTTTCAATAGCGATGTGTCGTTCTGCAATTCATGAACTCATACTATGCCAAACGCGTGATACTTACGACCCTCTTTCAGGTCCCTGCAATGTGTTATTACCATAGAATAGGTGTGTGACCATAGTGGGTTGTCTTTTATGATGATCTCTTTGAAATAGAGTGAATTAGTGACTGCTTTAATGGCAACCTGCCCCACCAGGCTCCCTCTCTGACGAGACAGCCGATGAAAAGGTCACAACAAATAGCACCTTCTCCATCTCTATTTAGATGTACGTAGTTGTTCAAGCGTTGACATTAGACCAGTGGACACCTTCTACTTCACTTATATGTATCTGAGAAAATAGTTAGAACATTGAGTTAACTTTATATTATACTCCCTCCTCCGTTAGCCTCTCACGGTCACATTTATGGTCATTGTACTTAACATTAAAAATATTATTATATTTGTGTAATTTTTTATACAAATATCCTTCTATTAGTATTACAAGACACTAATACAAATATTTTTGTAATTTTTTCTTGATTTGTACTACATTTCGATGTTGTTGATATATTTTTTCAACAAACAAAAAGTAAAATTGAAAGATATGAAAATATCCTTAAATTTGATTAATTAGTGCATGAGATTAGGAATCTCTAAACACTGTACGGTACATAAGAAAATTAATTGGAAAATAAAATGCTGGAAATTTAAAGTGGTGATCCCCAAATCTGACTTTACTTTGTTGAAGTTGATTGAAGATACCCGAAGAAGAAAAATCTAAATCCTTAAATATCCCTTGAGAAACAGTACTGAAAACCGTCGCCCGAACGGTTGCAACGTCTCTTTTTCAACCGTCTGCTAACCCTTCTCCTGCTGACACGTGCCCTCAACCGACCACAGGATCATTCTCATTTACTCTCAACGGTATCCGCCTCTTTGGACCGACCGCAGACCCTCCGCTCTTTTGGCCCGAACGCAACTCTTCCATCTTGTTGGTCCGACTACTAACCTCCCGACTTGCAGACCACCTGACTTGTTCGGTCCAGCCGCAAACGTCCCGACTTAAAGACCATCCGACCTGTTTGGTCCAGCCGCAAACGTCCCGACTTAAAAACCATCCGACCTGTTGGTCCAGCCGCAAACGTCCCGACTTAAAAACTATCCGACTTGTTGGTCTAGCCGCAAACGTCCCGCCTAAGAGACCATCCGACTTGTTGGTCCAGCCGCAAACGTCCCGACTAAAAGACCATCCGACTTGAGGACTTTCCGACCTGAGGACCTCCCGACCTGAGGACCTTCCGATCCTGAGGACCTCCCAACCTGAGGACTTTCCGACCTGAGGACCTCCCGACCTGAGGACCTCTCGACTTGAGGACCTTCCGACCTGCGGACTTTCCGTCCTGAGGACTTTCCGACCTGAGGACCTCCCAACCTGAGGACCTCCCGACCTGAGGACCTTCCGACCTGCGGACTTTCTGTCCTGAGGACTTTCCGTCCCGAGGACCTCCCGACCTGAGGACCTCCCGACCTGAGGACCTTCTGACCTGCTATTTCCTTTGAAATATATCTTTTTTACCTGAGTTTCCCATGGTGCCCCTCGGCCACTTCGATTAACTCGATTACTAGGCCTATTCTTCTTTTTACCTTGGGCTTTTTAACCTAATTCTAAATTTCATACGTAACAACTTGCCCGCCGCCAAGGGACTTTCAAACGCCATTTATCAATCGTTGTTTAGAAGTTCATAAATCACAACCCTCCAGACTTAGGGTTATTTTGGCACCTTTAGCGACCACCATCCGTCAAGAGGTACGTGCAACCTTGCACAATTAATTCTTAACATTTATTTCTCCATTCAGCCTGAGATAAACATCTTTTTATTTCAGGGATGTCCTGAGCTAGCCCTCTTGTCGGCGATCCCCATTCCGACGGACGTCCGAACTGTAATTGCACAGGCTGTTGACCAATCTTTCCCGACCTGGGGTCAGACTTGCTTGACAGCCTTCTTCAAGCTGTTGGTGGTCTCTTGTTCCAAATGTCTTCAGAGTCGGCTGCTGCCCCATTCTTCATCAATTAATGGAACGACTATCCGAACTCCGGAATGAAGTTCTGTTCGCCCAACTTTTGACAGCTGAGACACCCTCACCTGATTTGAAACGAATAAGTCTGGAGGCTTCCTTGACCAAAATCAAAGAATCCATTCAACAAGCAGTCGGCCGACTAGAAGGCCTGAATAACGCCAAGGTACAAATAGAGGGGTCAATCCAGCAAAAAGAGGCAGAGCTGAGGGCGCTTCAACAAGAAAGGTCTGTCCTGGAAGGACATATCAACGACGAGCAACGCCTGATTGATCGGTACCAAAGCAATGCAGCCGACCTGGACCAAGAATTGAAAATTCACGCCCGATCCCAACTCATAAAGCAGTACCAGTCGGCTGTTAATAACAGGCGACGCTCCAGAACATAAGACAAATGGTCCCAAATAAAACTTGTATTAGGATCTCTTTTGTAATTTTGACTTGGTAAATAAAATTTCTCTCCTTTTATTAAGGATCACCTTCCAAAACTCCAACTATTTGGGGAACTCACCAATTCATCTCCTTATAAACATTTGCAATCCCTGCAAATCAACTGATAAACGTTTACTCAACCTTGAACACGTTTGTTCACAAGCATTTAAAATGCCACCTCACTATCCCCATGTTCCTGCAAACAATTGGCAAGGCGTCATTCAACCCTTCTTCGTGGATAATCATCCAGTTGGAGGTCACGCTAAAGACCTACTATACATCCTCCAACAATTGGATTACAAATTCAGGTTTTCCCAGCGAGGCCGAAAGACCATCCACCGTGTCATTCGCCTGATGGAAAACATGCTAGAAGGATATGAGACCCTTCGGGATATTCAAAGTCGCCTTCCCGACATTGATCATCACATAGATTTGATTGAACACCATGTGACAGTCATACTTCCAGACCTTGGCTGGGATCACACCTTTTCCAACCAATATGTAGTCTTTTCAAGATACGCACTTTTGTTGATCGTGAACGCCAAAGCCATAACTGACATGAAAGCCCGAACTGACTATGATCTTGAGAAGATGCAGGACCAATGGGAGAAGTACCGACCTAGCTTTGAAGACCTTATTGATGAAGAGCCAGACCTTATCCCTAACCATTGGAATGATGATTCTGACTCAGGAGAAAGTGGCCCTCGGCATAATTCAACATCTGACAATGAATGAACCCTTGTTAGGTTCGAACCCTTGGCAAATGGGTTTTGAATACTTACTGTTTCATGCTTTCTTGTAATCTGAAAAGGCAGGAAAATACCTCTTCAGATATCTAGCATTAATACAGTCGTGTACCATTTTACCTTCTTGATTTATAATAATAAAGACACCATTTCCAATCTCCTTTTGAATTATGAATGCCCCTCCCAATTCGGGGACCACTTTCCTAATTGGTCAACCTTCTTATAAGTTGGAAGAATACTCTTCCAGACCAGATCTCCTTCCTTGAATGTTCTGTAAAAGATTTTCTTTTATAAGTCTTGGCCCTGATCTCATTTTGCTTCACAATCTGATCAATTGCATGAAGTCGGTTGACATCCAGCCTTTCCAATTGCTGCAACATCATTTGTTGATATTCCTCAGTAAATTTATCATTGGTAAAGCTTGTGCGTCCAGATGAGACCTGCACTTCGGCTGGTAACACATCATCTGGTCCAAAAGTGAGTTGATATGGTGAGAACTCTGTGGCAGAACTTCTGTTATTCCTATGTGCCCATAGGCTCGAGATAACAACAAATGCCATTTCCTTGGGTCAATCGTTTTCTTGATAATCCCAATGATAATCTTGTTAGCTGCTTCTGCCTGTCCATTAGCTTGGGGATAATAAGGTGAAGAATGACTCAGACGAATGTCAAACTCTGCCAAGAAGCTCAAAAACTTCTCTTCAGTAAACACCAGACCTTGGTCGGTTGTTATTGAATGAGGTATACCATATCTATATATGATTTGATTCAGCGCAAAATCAATCACCTCCTTCTGATCTATATCTTTCAAAGCAACCGCCTCCACCTATTTAGTGAAATAATCTATTGCAACCAAGATAAAACAATGATTCTTGGATGAGGGAGGATGTATTTTCCCAATGATATCCATAGCCCAAGATTTAAAGGACCATGGTTTTACCATCGTTTGCAATTCTGTTACTGGCGAATGAATTAGTTGCCCATGTCTCTGACATTCTTGACAGCCCTTGGCAAATTGTATGCAGTCTTCGTAAATCTTTGGCCAAAAGAAACCTAAACGATGAATAGCCCATCTCATGTTCAGACTTGCCCGATGAGCTCCACATATTCCACTATGTACCTCTGTCATCACCTCCAAAGCCTGCTCAGGGCCCAAACATTTCAAAAGTAATCATTCGAATGTCCTTTTATATAACACTCCTTCTACCAATTGAAATCGCAAAGCTTTCAATCGAATTCCAATTGGTACATTTGCTCATGGGTCTTGCAAATACATGACAACTTCTGTCCTCCAGTCGATTCCTGCTCCAGTATGCCAGACGGTTCCTTCTTCAGTCCTCCAGTCGGTTCTTGCTCCAGTCTGCCAGACGGTTCCTTCTTCAGTTCTCCAGTCGGTTCCTGCTTCAATCCTCCAGTCGGCTCCTGTTTCAGTCTCCCGGTCGGGTCCTTTTTCCATCTCAGGACCGACCTCTGCGCACATATCTTTTAGAATTCCCTTGCAAGCTTTCTGAGCTAAATCATCTACAAACTGATTCTCCTTTCTAGGGACGAACTCGATTATCACTTCGGAGATTTTCGATAGCAACCGACCTACCAAATCCCTATACCTCCGTAGGTGGGGATAATTGCAAACATATTTTTTGTTTACCTGGTTAATAACCAATTTAGAGTCCCCTTTTATAATAACCGACTGAACTTTTCTGGCTATCAAAGCCTCCAATCCCAAGATCAAGGCTTCATATTCTGCTGAATTATGGGTCATATCTTCCAATTGCAGCTGCAAATTAACCCTTTGACCGTCTGGTCCTTCTAACAGGACGCCTGCACCGGATCTGTTTCCTGAGGTAGAACCATAAAAAAACATTAACCAATTTCGAGTGTTTACATAAGATATACACCAAGTCGGTTGCTCTTCACGACATGTGAAGTCTGCCAAAAAGTCTGCTACTGCTTGGCCCTTGACCGCCCTCAAAGGAGAATGATACAAATCAAAAGGGGCTAACTTAATTGCCCACTTCATAAGTCTGTCCTGCATCGTAGGTCTTTGCAAAATCAACTTGATGAGATCAACCTTTGAAATAACCTCAACTCTTCTTGGCAGCATGTAATGTTCAAGTTTGGTGCATGCAAACACCAATGAATAACACATCTTTTCTGATTTTGTATAATTTAATTCTGGTCCTGTGAGAGTCTTGCTCAAATAAAAAATTGCCCTTTCCTTTCCATCATCTCCATCTTGAGCTAATAAGCAACTGACCACTTCATAGGTGTTTGCCAAATAAAGTTTGAGGGGACGACCTTCATTGGGAGGCATCAACTCAGGTGGTTGAGCCAATGCTTGCTTTATAGCCTCTAAGGCTGTCTGTTGGTCTGGTCCCCAATCAAAGTTACTTTCTCCTGCCTTCAATAATTTAGTGATTGGCCTGACCTTGCCAGGAACATTAGAAATGAACCGCCTGAGATAATTTACTTTTCCCAACAGACTTTGAATATCTTTAACCGTCTGAGGCGGTCGGCTAGTAAGGATTGCCTTGGCCTTGTTAGCATCAATTTCAATGCCCCTTTCATGAACCAAGAACCCCAAGAAACTCCCAGCTGATATGCCGAAAGCACATTTAGTCGGGTTCATTTTCAATTTGTATTTCTTCATCCGACTGAAAGCATCCTTGAGATCCCTCAAATGTTCCTCAAAACTGGAAGACTTGACAATAACATCATCAATGTAGACTTCCATAGACTTACCAATGAGATCATGAAAAATTGAGTTCATGGCTCTCTGGTAGGTCGCCCCAGCATTCTTCAAATCAAAAGGCATAACTGTCTACTCGTAAATGCCTAATGCCCCTACATCTAAATGTTGTCTTGTGGATGTCTTCTTCTGCCAAAAAGATTTGGTTATATCCTGCATAACCATCCATCAAACTGAGAATTATGTGCCCTGCTGCCGAGTCAATTAGCATGTCGACCATAGGCATCACATACTCATATTTAGGGGTGGCCATATTAAGATCTCTGAAATCGATGCATATCCTGATCTTACAATTTTTCTTAACCACTGGTACAATATTGGCCAACCAATCTGCATAACGGCAAGGTCGGATGAAACCCACTTTGAAGAGCTTCTGAATCTCTTCTTTGATCTGAGGCATCAAGTCAGGACTCATACGTCTTGGAGATTGCTTACAAGGTTTGAAATCCTTCTTAATGGGCAATCGATGTTCTATCAGACTTCGCTCCAGACCAGGCATTTCTGAATAGTCCCAAGCCAAACAATCAATATTGTTTCTTATAACCTCGAGCATTAATATTTGTTGCTCTTTAGACAAGTAACCACTCATCCTGATTACTTTTGGAACCAGGTCGGTTCCTAAATTAAACTCCAGCAAAGGATCTTGTGCTGAGAAAGTTGGCTCTGTTTTTTCTAACAAATCAGACCAAGGAAATTGTTCATCTTCTTGGAAATGAACATCATGTATATTTTTTACTTTTTCTACCTTTTTTCAAAAGCTAATCTAAATAATACTTATTAATAAGTAAACTACAATCTTGTAATTCTGCTTCTTCCATAAGAAAAGTATTATATAAAGTAGGTCTGGCTTACTAAAGAGTCATATAGTACAACTGTTCTTTAAAAGAATATTGAATTCTGGCCAATGAACTTAAAACCCTTCTTTGGGTAGTCATTAGCCATAAAAAACTGATATATTGGAGGTACATGACCAAAATAGAAAATTGATTCTTCTACTTGTTCTGATACTCCAAAAGGATTGTCATTTGCCTCAATTTTAAAAACCTGATTGCCTTCCCAGAACATCAATTGCTGATGCAGTGTTGATGGCACACATTTAGATGGATGAATCTAATCTCGTCCAAGCAGGATTGAATATGTGGTGTTGCATCCACCACGAAGAAGACAGAAGAAATCTTCTTTGGACCGACTTCAATGGAGGCGACCAACATGCCTTCTGGTCTGGTCGGCTGTCCTGTAAAGCTAGTCATCTCAAAATCCACAGGAGATAGATCATGAATCCCTTTCCCCAACTTTTTGAGAGTCTTTAATGGCATTACATTGAAAACGGCTCCATTATCTATGAAAACCTTTGTAATTAGTTTCCCACAAATATGAGCATTAACGTACAGGGGCTTCAAATGAGACGCCACGCCTTTTGGAATGGGAGGGAAGACTACTGGAGGGACCTCTGATTGAAAGTTAGGATCTGCAATTTTTGCCCATTCTGGTTCTTCTACAGACTCATCCACCAGACTTGCCCACAAAGGTTCTTCCTCAACCCAATTAATTTCTGTCATGCGGCAAGGAATACGTGGCCCTAGTCGAGATTTGACAGACCTTGAATCCTTCTCTGGAATTTCGTCTCCGACTTCCATTTTGTGTTGAACAGTCAAAGATTCCAAGCGAAATTCCTCTAGTGATGGGTTAATGTTAACCTTCTCACAATATTGACATCTGAAACCCTTAACTCTTTCATCAGACAGGCCTTTACCCTTCTTTTGCATGGACCGACCTCCCTCATTGTCCCGAACGCTGGTCGGCTGCTTTGATGAGGCAGCCCCAATAAACCGACCTCCCTCTGCCTCATTCGGTTGCTCAAACGAAACGACCCTGATGGACCGACCTTGCTCAGTATATTTGGCAGTGCCTCGGTTGTTGTTCGGTTGCTTTGATGAGGGGACCTTGTCTCTGTATTTCGCAGTGTATCTACGTTTGGCATTTCGAATCTGAGTACGATTTATGCCTGGGAAGCGAGGATCCACATCAATTGGTAAAGGTTTCTTATTTCGAGTCCATTTGCTTCCGACCGCACCCGTCTTCCTGGTCGGGTGGTCCCGAACTATAGCCTGGTCCTTTAATTCCACATTAAAGGAACCATCTTGGTTGTCCCATTTTTCACCCACTGTTTTTTCACAGACCTTGAGTTTCTCCTCCGGTCGGCCACTGTTTGAGGAACTCCCTTTTTCTTTTCTGGAAGTTGTTTGTATATTAACCATTGTTGTGGTTACTTTTGGAAATGGTTACTGTTCAACTCCCAAAGTAATATACTTGAGCCGACCTGCCTTAATCGCCTTTTGGATCTCATTTCGAAAATGAGTACATTGACTTATATTATGTGTGAAGGAATTATGCCACTTACAGTATGGCCTCCCTTTAATCTCTTCCTTAGTAGCCAACCTCTGCCCTTTAGGAATTCGAATCTGACCATCAGTTAACAGAATGTCAAATATCTCATCAGCTTTTGAACTCTCAAAAGTCGGTTGCCCTTTAGCTTCTGTTCCTGGTGCTGGCTTTAACTTAAAGCATACATAAGGTTTCCCTGAAATTATTTCGGCCGCTATCTCTTCTGTTTGATCATAATCAAAGTCGTATGCCTCTGTTTCCATACTAGCCATATGTTGGCCTTTATTACGCCTGAAATTCTGATCACTTTCCCTGAAAAGCGATTCCAAACATCCAGCCTTGGATGCGAGACTTGCCAAATCCTCGACATCATGTGCAGTGAGTGCATCCCTTAGGCGACCATGCATGTTTCGGACCACTAAGTTGGTCATCTCTTTCTCATTGATTATAGTGGGACATCGTCCCTTCATTAATCGCACCCTCTCAATAAATTGTGAATTTATTCCTCTGGATATTGTTTCATCTCCAATAATTCAGTCAGAGAAACTGTTGGCAAGGGATTGAAAAATCTGGCATGAAATGCCATCTCTAAACGTTCCCAAATTTGTATCTGCCCAAGCGGCAGACTTACAAACCACGAAAAAGCAGTTCTAGTTAGGGACAATCCAAACAGTTGTAACTTGTAAAAAGGGTTGTTACCAATCTCCCCTAACTGTGCTATGAAACGCCCCACATGCTCTATAGTCGAGGACCCATCCTCTCCAGAAAAAACATGAAAATCTGGTGGCCTGTAATTCCTTGGGAGAGGATATTCATTAATAATCCTTTCTGGAAACGGTCTCTGATAAGCAGGTCGGTTGGCCATCTGAGGATTTAAACCAAACTGAACCCTCAATACATGAGCAATTTTATCACCCAAATGAAACTGTTGATGATCAGGAACATCAATGGGATTTTGTACAGGAATATGAATATGAATGGGATCCTGCACATGTCCCCTGGCCTTTCCTCTCTTGTAATATTCGGTTGCATATTTTCAACCCTTGGTCCCAAAGGAATATTATTTGGGAAAGTCAAAAGAGTCTTTCCCCTATCTGTTCGGTTGAAGTTTGTGGCGCTTGGAAGTGTGCTGTCCACATATGATGGCCCTGCGAAATTTGCTTGCATTTTTTATGGTGACACCCCTGGTGGCGTCTGAGTGGGTTGAAGAGTAACCCTTGACAATGCTTGATCTAACATGTTTTGCATAAGATTTTATTGCTCGCGCAACATGTTCTGCATAAACACATTCTGCTGATTGTTCATTTGCTGAACATAAGACAACCAATCGGTAGGTGGTTGGGGAATCTCCCTTGGATTTGGCATAACTGGTGGTGAAATATTTTCTCCCACCGGTGCTGATGATGATTAAGGTTGTGTGCCTGCCATGTTGATCCTTCTGACGATTCGGTCCGACCTCAGTCGTATGAAATTCTCTGGTAATGTAGGATCAGCAATCTTGCCTTTCTCCCACTGTGGTCGCCAATTTGTTGATGTATTTTTTCAACAAACAAAAAATAAAATTGAAAGATATGAAAATATCCTTAAATTTGATTAATTAATGCATGAGATTAGGAATTTCTAAACACTGTACGGTACATAAGAAAATTAACTGGAAAATAAAATGCTGGAAATTTAAAGTGGTGATCCCAAAATCTGACTTTGCTTTGTTGAAGTTGATTGAAGATACCTGAAGAAGAAAAATCTAAATCTTTAAATATCCCTTGAGAAACAGTACTGAAAACCGTCGCCCGAACGGTTGCAACGTCTCTTTTTCAACCGTCTGCTAACCCTTCTCCTGTTGACACGTGCCCCCAACCGACCACAGGATCATTCTCATTTACTCTCAACAGTATCCGTCTCTTTGGACCGACCGCAGAACCTCCGCTTTTTTTGCCCGAACGCAACTCTTCCATCTTGTTGGTCCGACTACTAACCTCCCGACTTGCAGACCACCCGACTTGTTCGGTCCAGCCGCAAACGTCCCGACTTAAAGACCATCCGACCTGTTTGGTCCAGCCGCAAACGTCCTGACTTAAAAACCATCCGACCTGTTGGTCTAGCCGCAAACGTCCCGACTTAAAAACCATCCGACTTGTTGGTCTAGCCGCAAACGTCCCAACTAAGAGACCATCCGACTTGTTGGTCTAGCCGCAAACGTCCCGACTAAGAGACCATCCGACTTGAGGACTTTCCGGCCTAAGGACCTTCCGACCTGAGAGGACCTTCCGATTCTGAGGACCTTCCGACCTGAGGACCTTCCGATTCTGAGGACCTTCCGTCCTGAGGACCTCCCGACCCGAGGACTTTCCGACCTGAGGACCTCACGACCTGAGGACCTTCCTACCTGCAGACTTTCCGTCTTGAGGACTTTCCGACCTGAGGACCTCCCAACCTGAGGACCTCCCGACCTGAGGACCTTCCGACCTGCGGACTTTCCGTCCTGAGGACTTTCCGTCCCGAGGACCTCCCGACCTGAGGACCTTCCGACCTGCTATTTCTTTAGAAATATATCTTTTTTACCCGAGTTTCCCATGGTGCTCCTCGGCCAGTTCGATCAAGTCGATTGCTAGGCCTATTCTTCTTTTTACCTTGGGCTTTTTAACCTAATTCTAAATTTCATACGTAACCGATGTAATAATTAATATTTAAAGATTAACACACAAAAAGTAAATGAGAGACTCTTAGAGCCGAACAGAGGTAGAACTTATTTATATAGAAACTTTGTTTTAATTAAAAAGAAAAAAAAAAAGTCTAGCAGTGGATAGATTGCTTAGGTTTTGAACAATTAAGTGAGCCAGACAATTTTATTTATCTATGTATATAATATATATACATATCTTTTGAAGAAATTGTTTTATTACATTACTTAAAACTTTGTCAAAGATCCTGGCTGGATTTAAACAATAAAATAAATAAAGGAAAGAATCATCATATGGTAGGCAGCCAGGCAGGAGACTCTCGTAGATAATTCTACCTTTGATAAGTCATCAATCAACTTGAAGGTCAACTCAACAATAGCATGATATAGTCCATTTTAAACTAAACAGCATGGTTTTATTTTTGGACTTACTCCGGCGCTCATACCAGTGGAGATGTGTAGATTTTTTTCAAATCTTCAGAGGATGAAATTGCATAATGAAATTGCACAATGAAATTGCACATAATATGAATGCAGTGGAGAATTTGTAAAAAAAAACAGTACTACAACATAAAGAGAATATGCTATTGCTTATTAAAAATAAATAAATCTATCACTTAAAAATGATAAATTCGATAAGAAAATATATTATTGTATTTTTAATTATATTTTTAGTTTAATAATTTATAACAATAATAATTTATATATATGTGATATTTTATGAGATTTGAATAATATAAAATAATTATAAAAATTAAATCATAGTAAGAACAATAAAAAATAGCAAATAAATACAAATTAAATCGTAATAATTAAATGTGAAAAAATCAATAAATAAACACACGTTCTCTCAATTTTATTTCTCTTTCATTTCTATGCATACAGAAGAGAAATGAAACTAGAAACTAGAGAATAAAAATAGTTTATTTTTCAATCTTGAATTGGTTGTCTCAACCACAAACACATTTTCATTTTTCTTGTCTCCATTTTCCAAACACCCCTTATGTCAGCCAACCACACCATTTGCTGAAATGTTGATATATTTAAAAATGAGAACCTTGCTAGTGGAATTTTTTCCAAACTAACTGTGTGAGCTTAAAGAAACTTCATTTAAAGAATAAGCTAGATTCTTTAATTTTAAATTTGATAAGAATCCATTTTAACTTGAGAATATGTTCTTGGCAGAGCTGAACTGTTGTGGATTGAAACCCGTGAAGGAAAAGAAATTTATAAGAACTTGTTATCAACTCAATAGGAACTATTTTGGAGCATGCAATGATCTGCCAACTATGTAGGTCTTTTTTGTAGAGATGGTGTCACTGCCTCTAGATATGCCTTTTTGTTCTATATGTTTTCTTCACTATTTTGCACCCTTGTCTGTTAATGATAATTGACCATGGTTGGGGTAAATTCACTTTCTTGAGTAGTTTCATCACTTCACGCAAAGATGACTGTTCAGCTGCACGCAGCTTTGGTCTAATATGGCTTTCTGAATCTAACAATGCTCTTTTTTCTTTTTCTTTTTAAACCAGGACAATATACGTATTTGCATTGTCGCTTATACTGCAGCAATCAAGTTTCTTGAGGGTATATTTCCTTATCATGCATTTTGATAATTGGTTGCAGCATACAATAATTATGCTGCTCATTGTCTTGTTCACTTTCCACCATTTTTCTGTCCTTGTGCATCAGGTGGACAATGCAAGACATCACCCATAAGAGACACTGGAGTCTCTAGTGAAAACCCTGAAGACGATGCAGAGATGGAGTTTCAGAATGGGCTCAAAGAACAGGCTAAACTTGCTGGATTTTATATCAATCCAGATAAACTTGCATCCCTTGTTGCGTCGTATGATATTAGGACCTTAAGAAAACTAAAAGGAGTCGAAGGACTTGCAGATAAACTGAATGTTTCACTAGACGGAGGAATCAGCTCCAGTGAGGTGCTCACAAGACAAGATGTATTTGGTCCCAATTTGTACACTGAGAAACCTTTGAAGAGTTTATGGATGTTTCTGTGGGATGCTTTGCATGATCTAACACTAATCATACTTATGGTCTGTGCTGTAGTCTCTATTGTTGTGGGACTCGCCACCGAAGGGTGGCCTAAGGGCATGTATGATGGGGTAGGAATCCTTTTAAGCATACTTCTGGTGGTTATGGTTACTGCAATTAGCGACTACAAGCAAGCGCTGCAGTTCAAGGCATTGGACAAGGAGAAGAGGAAGATTTTTATACAGGTCACTAGAGATGGAATCAGACAAAAAATCTCCACATATGACTTGGTTGTTGGAGATGTTGTTCATCTTTGCATTGGAGATCAAGTTCCTGCAGATGGAATTTTTATCTCAGGTTACAACTTGACGATCGATCAATCAAGTCTGACTGGGGAAAGTCTGCCAATATATATATCGGAGAAACGGCCTTTTCTGTTAGCCGGAACAATGGTTAAAGATGGGGAGGCTAAAATGTTGGTGACTACTGTTGGTATGAGAACTGAATGGGGAAAGTTGGTTGAAACACTGAACGAGGGAGGAGAGGATGAGACTCCATTACAGGTGAAGCTGAATGGTGTGGCAACAATTATTGGTAAAATTGGGATTTTGTTCAGTGTTTTGACTTTTGTAGCGTTGACGACGAGGTTTCTGGTCGAGAAAGGACTTCGCCACGAGTTTTTTATATGGTCTTCCGGTGATGCTCTGACTCTTTTGGATTTCTTTGCTACTGCAGTGACTATAATAGT
Organism: Andrographis paniculata; assembly: GCF_009805555.1. Taxonomy (NCBI): domain Eukaryota; kingdom Viridiplantae; phylum Streptophyta; class Magnoliopsida; order Lamiales; family Acanthaceae; genus Andrographis; species Andrographis paniculata. Next base: position 2,686,046 of record NW_026137605.1, read on the forward strand.
CGTCGCAGTTCCAGAAGGCTTGCCACTTGCTGTGACTCTGAGTCTTGCTTTTGCTATGAAGAAGCTAATGAATAACAAGGCATTGGTAAGACACATCTCAGCATGTGAGACGATGGGTTCTGCTACGTGCATTTGCACTGATAAAACCGGTACGTTGACTGCAAACCATATGGTGCTGAGTAACGTGTGGATTTGTGGAAAAGCAAAAGAAGTAGATGTCCATGGAGATAGTCATGAATTGGATTCCATTATATCCGAGCCTGTACTAACCATTCTCTTGCAGGCTATATTTCATAATACCGGCTCAGAGGTGGTTAGGAATAAAGATGGGAAGATATCCATTTTGGGCTCACCTACAGAATCAGCAGTCCTACAGTATGGATTGCACCTTGGTGGTGATTCTGATGAGCTTCGCCGAGCCTGCAAGGTCTTAAAGGTTGAGCCTTTCAATTCCGAGAAGAAAAAAATGTCGGTCCTTGTGGCTCTTCCAAATGGAAAAGTACGAGCATTTTGCAAAGGTGCACCTGAAATTGTGCTAGCAATGTGTGACAAGGGGATCAATGCGAATGGAGAACCTTTTCTTATGTCTGAAGAAGAAGTGAGTAATGTCTTGGGTGTGATCAATGGGTTTGCCAGCGAAGCTTTGCGCACACTCTGTTTAGCTTTCAAGGACATTGACGATGACTTTCATGGCAACAGCATTGCTGATCATGGCTATACTTTGATTGCAATAGTTGGAATAAAAGATCCCATTCGTCCGGGAGTGAAGGAAGCAGTTAAAGCTTGTTTGGATGCTGGAATCACCGTGCGCATGATCACTGGTGATAACATCAACACAGCTAAGGCGATTGCCAAAGAATGCGGCATCCTTTCTGACGATGATCGAGCTATAGAAGGTCCAGATTTTCGTCGCATGACTGAATATGACAGGAGTCTAACAATACCAAATCTTAAGGTTACATCTATGCAAATAAGGTGTGTGTATAACACTAGCTTTGTTGTTATTTCACCATGTTTGTTTCTTGAATGTAGGTTATGGGTCGGTCTTCGCCAAAAGACAAATATGATCTGGTCAAGATTTCTCGAAGCATGCTTAAAGAGGTTGCTGCAGTTACTGGTGACGGAACAAATGATGCTCCTGCGCTGCATGAAGCCGACATTGGTCTTGCCATGGGGATTTCCGGAACAGAGGTATGTTACACTTATTACATATCACCAAGCATCATGATATTCTGATATGTCTTTGTTCAGGTTGCTAAAGAGAGCGCCGATGTGATTGTGTTGGATGACAATTTTTCGACGATAGTAACAGTCGCGAAATGGGGACGTTCTGTGTACATCAACATTCAGAAATTTGTGCAATTCCAGTTAACTGTTAACATTGTTGCTCTCATGATCAATTTCATTTCTGCTTGTGCCTCAGGTATCCCTATCCTCCCAGCATCCTTTTCATTCAATGCTCTTATAGTAGTTATGGCAACAACATTAACCTTCTCTGTCCTTGCAGGATCAGCACCTCTTACTGCTGTGCAGTTGCTCTGGGTGAACCTAATTATGGACACTTTAGGGGCACTCGCACTGGCGACCGAACCACCACAAGACGAGCTCATGAAAAGGCCGCCTGTCGGGCGTAGCGAGAGTGTCATTACTGTTACCATGTGGCGGAACATCATCGGACAGAGCATCTATCAGCTGTCCATTTTGCTTGTCCTCAACTTCTGTGGGAAGCAAATATTAGGACTTACAGGCTCTGGTGCTACTGCTGTGCTCAATACTTTCATCTTCAACACCTTTGTTTTCTGTCAGGTAAACTCTCGGCGCTCATTATGTTTTTTTTTCTAGTGTGATTTCTGAGCCTTGTACTCTCTTGGTCGATCCAGGTCTTCAATGAAATAAACAGCCGTGAAATTGAGAAGATAAATGTCTTCCGAGGAATACTAAGAAACTGGGTATTCAACGGCGTAGTAGCTTCCACTGTTGTGTTCCAAGTGATGATAGTAGAATTCTTGGGAACTTTTGCCAGCACTGTTCCATTGAATTGGAAGCTATGGCTGCTAAGCGTTGCACTCGGTTTGGTGAGCATGCCTGTAGCCGTTGCCCTCAAGTGCATTCCTGTTAAAAAGAAGACCGATGCACAAGATGATGGATACCAACTCCTCCCTAGCGGCTCGGTTCTTGTTTAGCAATGCTGCAGGAGAAGTCGCCAAGTGCCGCCAAATAAGAATGAATGAATGAACTTTCTTCTTAACTGCCTAACGATGCCAGTAACTTGCTATTATGTAAAGGGCGCCTGTATATAATATATAAGTATGTAAATTAGCAGAAGAAACCAAATAAATTTCATGTTTATTGTCTTGGTCAGGTTTTGCTTACTCATCCCTGTCCTGATTTTGTTCTTATTTTGCAGTTTCCCCCAGGATTAAGGCCTGTTTCAGTCCTGCTCTTGTAAGTACATAAATGATAATATACTGTTTCCCTTATTTATATATTATAATGAAATATCCTATTCATCTAATTTAGCTGTTTTCACTCTTGGCATCCTTCAGGTCAGTCACTACTCACTACAATACGTACATACAGTGCAGCCAAGGACTTCCTACAAGTAAGCACTAAGCATTCTCTCATGTTGTGGAATTAAACCATGTTAGTAATATGCTTGAGATGTTTATTGCCATTTTTACCTTTTATGAGCATCATGAAATAAATACATCTAATGATGAATATGACTGTAATTAGAGGTACAACATCACAAGATCCAAGTCTAAACTTACTGACCTTTGCATGAACTATATGTATACTATAATTCGAGCTATTGCCTATGCTCATAGGGCTCTACTTGTATCTTCTCTTGGATTCTCCATATGCAACAACTCCCATAACAGTCATGGTGTAACCAAAAATGCCCATGAAGGTTACGGGGTTGTGGAATATTAGAATTGATATAACCACAGCCACAGCGCCCTTTGCGTTGCCCAAAACCTGGCCAGATTTCAGAAAGTAAGTTAGTTGGCAGATCATGCCTTTCTCAATGTAATTTACATACCAATGGCATTCAGAGTGCCCAAAACAAGATCACTAGTACAACTTAAGTCATAGTATGATCTATCTTTTATATAGGGTCAGATTTGAACAGCAGATATAAAGCTTCTCAGACATTGGATTTTAGATTCCAAATAACATCAGCCTGTGCAATTCATTAACTATCTACACCTTTCCTATGATCTTAGACATAAAAATTTATTGGCATCTTAAACATGATTGAGTGAGAGAGAAAGAGAACCTGAAGAGTAAGGGCACTAGTATGCTTTGTCACTAAAAAATTGCATAAGTTGGCTCCATAAGCCATTGCCGAGTTTAACAGAAGAAGAAACAACACAAACTTGTGCTCCAACCCAAGTGAAATGGCAACACCAAACACATTGGGTTCCATGAAAATGGCTACAGGGAGCAAAACAATAACAGCAATGGGCGACATATAGAGCATCAAATTCATGGAGTTCAACCTTTCCCTGCAATAATAATTGACATTCTTTGGAGTTAAAAGTGAACCTCAGTAGAAGATACAGGAAGGAATGCAATATGAGTTTCCTAAATGTTGTTACTGAAACTACCAATCATTGCCACAAATTCAAGAATTTCTCAGCTGCTAAGATCCAAATTCAATTCCAAAGTAAGAACACCACGCCTACTAAATCAGGGACAGGGGCAGCGCAAAGACATGAACTAGGAACAGAATGTAGATTTGCGAAATCTCTTTTCTCAATCTTGAGTAAGATACCCAAACAAAAGAAACCACAAAGCTATACAATCTTTGATTCTTTGCATATCCAATGAATGAATACTCACATTTTCTGATAATATTTCCTAAGAATACACACAAACAAGGGTAAGAAAATTTACCCTTCATTAGAGAGGAGGACACCTTGTAACACAGACTTGAACGCTCGAGCTGCAGTCGCACTAATGCACATGATAAATCCATACAAATGGAACCCCGGCTCACCCTGCAGCCGCAACCGCAACCAAAGTTTCAAAACTCATGAAATTCTAGAAACAAAAAAAATCAACACCAGAAAACGTCAGGATGCTTATTTTGTGTAATGAAATTTTCAAGCCACATGTACTCCAATTCAATATCAGCCTAAACAGCAACATGTGATTGCAGCAAAATCAGCTCATAATCGATCCTTTTTTCTCAAGAAGTAAGCACTCAATTGGAATTGATTTTCACACGACAATAACCAGATCCATACCAACAAAATCAACCACCAAAAAGTCGTAGATCTGATCTTCATTCATTCAGTCAAGAATATGTAGTTTCCTCTTCTAAATCACCACCACGAAAATCATAATCACGCAACAGGGTAGGGAGCAGATTGATTTTGCGTTGCAAAATCGAAGTGAATTGAAATGGAAAGCATAAACAGAGACAGAGAGAGAGACGAGACGTACATACCCCACTGGCAATGACGACTCCAGTGACAACAGGCACGAGGCAACCATAGGTGACCCAGGCCTCTCTCTTGAGCGTCATAAGATATGCGAACAGCGCCGTGAAGAACGGCGTTGTGGCACCGACAGCTTGGTTGAAGCTGACGGGGAGATACCTGAGCGAGATGTTCCCGCCGACGACGGAGGCGCAGAAGACGATGCTGAGCGTGGCGATCCGAATGAATTGGTGACGCGATTTGATGCGTTGGACGGGGACGATCTTGAGGAAGATTATGGAGACGTAGCTGAGGACGGCGCAGGCAGACATGTGGCACATTGTGAGGAAGATTGGATAGGCGAATCCATAGTTGGATAGGAGGAATTTGTTGAGGAGGAGGACGCCGATGTTGGTGGCGTACCACAGCACGATCAAAGAGGTGATGAATACCGCCTGCTTCCTCGACGCCGCCGAGTGAGCAGCTGCTGCCGACATTTTTCTTTGTTTTTTTTTTTATATAAGTTGTTCAACTCGGAAACCAACAATGGCGGCAGTGCCTGCTGCGAATGAATATATTCAATGGAGGAGCAATAGCAATAGCATAGGCATAGCAGTTAGGCGTGACAGGGAAGGGAAAATGGTGTGAGAGTGGAGGAGTGTGGGAGGAAAGGAAGAGAGAAGAAGGAATGAATGCGTGAATTTGGCCACCGAGATACACGCACATAGACATAGCATACACACACAGGGTTGTATCTATAATATTTAATTTTAGATAATATTTCCATAAATATGTTTTGTTACTAGTTACGTACTCTTAAAAAAATAATAATAGTAATAAAAGCAAAAATTAATTTTAACTTCATTCAAACTTTTTTTTTTTTTTTTTTTTGGTTCTACTTAAAAAATAATTATGAAAATTAGTTTCATCCAAAATATTCTTATCATTTGTAGTTTTACCGTTCAAAATTTTAACAGTATTAGCTTATGTGGCTGTTACATATAAGATTTGGCTGCTACATACACTTATTTGGCTGCTAATTCAGAACGAATACGCCTGTGTTCAAAACAATAGCTCATCCTCGAATATTGTATTATATTAAAATATATATATAATTTAAAAATTTTAACATAAAATTATAATTGCTTGTAAATAAAAATGACCTTAACTAAACATGAATACAATTGACCGTGGCGTAATGTTGAAACTATATAATAGTATATGAATAAATTACACATGATAAAAGAAAAAAAAAAAAAAGACAATGCATATATTATATTAATATAATACAAATATGTTATATGAATCAGCAATATACCATAGAGGGATAAACAACAAATGATACAATAACAAACAAAATGATATAGAGATTAACTGACAAAATATAATTATGCTAACACTGAACTCAATATAGAGATACAACACCTATACATATTGTACTAAATGAAAAATAGTGGTGTAGATATGGACTTATGAGTTAGATTTGTTATATTATTATGTTTGAAAAAGTAAAAATCAATATGTAAATATTATTTTTTATTTAATATTTATTTACAATAATAAATGATACTAATTTTATTATATTTTTATTCTTTATTCTTTTTAATTACTAATTAAATTTTAAAAAATACTCATTATTTTTTTACTATTTTAATACCGAATAGAGTAAATATGATGGAGTGAGGGAGTATTGTTCTTTGTTATAAAATATCTATGAAGTCAAACTATTATGTAAGTTAACTTTACTCTTCAAGTTGGAATACTATAATACTATAGGATTCATTCTAATTAGAGCTATGAAATGGAAGATGAATTATGCCTTGAGCCTACTTCCAGTACTATAGCAACTTCAACTTGTCCATTCATTATTATATACTATTTGTTTATAGTTGTTGGCTGCTTGCTCAAATATATACATAGTATTATTTAAAGTTTCCCATTACGTGCTCAACATGATAAATAACTCTCTACAACTATTTTCCATTGTGTACACATCAAAACACAACTTTTTTATATATATAAATCAAAATTTTTAATGCATAATACAACTATTTCTCATGCTTCATAATCTTACAACGGAGCAGAAGACTATATGAATCATTCATTTTAATATTAAATATATATATATATTAAAAAATAATTAATTTCCAATATCAATGGCTGCCAAACCTAGTCTGCTAATGGAACTACAAAAGTAAAAAAAAAAAAATGTTATAAATAGTTGAAATAGTAATTTAGTCCGCCTATGAATTTATGATACAAGCAAAAATATAAACCTCCTGTTGCATACTTCTCCGTTCATATAAAATGAACAAAAAATAGGAAAAAAAAAACAAAAAGAATATATCTATCAAAATTCTTTGAAGTTGTGTGAAAAAGGAGATTTTGTTCCAGTTAACACACTCATAAATAGTGTGCTAAATATTCAGAATCTACTATAGAGCTGCTATACAATCAGTTTCATGGAATAAACCCTCCAAAAGCTCAATTTTACAAGTCTACTATACAAATCTGCTCTCAACTTTCCTCCTCCCACAAAAATTTGCATTCTTCAATCCCGACCGAGCCAACAAAGGCGTTCCTGTTTCAGTAGTAGACAGTTCTGAGCAGCAGTGTTGAATGATGTTAGGAAGGGGGTGTGAATGCAGGTTCGATGTTCTCATTTACGCTCTTTGTTGGTCTTTTCAATCTCTTCGGCCTTTGCTGTACGGTGTCGGTGTTCTGTGGGGGCTCATCAAGCTCATAGTCCATCATGGCTGCATTTGGCGAAGTTGGGTCGCCCTGTTTGGAACCCTTCTGTGCCCTTGACTTAGACTGTGTTTGCTTCTCGGTTGCAGCTTTCCTCTGCACAGATTTATAGGCATTAGTTGGTTCGGAATATAATAATAGTAGAGTTTATTTCTATACACAAAACCCATGCTCTTGGAGGAACATCGCACAAACAAAATCAATAAATTTTCTTCGCTTTTGGAACACAAATTCATGTCTCTGCTCAAAATACTGAAGAGGAGTAACAACAAAATGTCAGTTTTCATTTTTTTGGAAATTTATAGTGAATAATTTTATCTACTCACAATTTATTACCCCTGTTTAACACATAATAACCAATTCATCACTACTTTGTCTACCTTACGATTAATTTATAACTTCTTAATAAATTTCTCACAGTACCCTCATAGTACTTTTAACCTACCATACTTGTATATTGAAGTACTACTTAGTTTTCAGTTTCCGAATCCATACAAAGTAGCATAAGAATCACTGGGGGGGGGGGGGGGAGGTGTAGGCATAATATAGAGGAAAATCTAGTTATACTATTCAGTCAAGTAGTATAGACTTGATTTATTACCTTTTTACTGCTCGACTTCGACTTATCATGATCAGGGGGCTCATAATCCTTATCTAGTTCGTAGTCCTCCAAAGATGCTCCGCCTTCAGCATCAATCCGTATGCCCTTTGAGCTGCTGCCTTTCTTCTTCTGTCTATCTTTTGCCTGATCACAGTCATGAGGCCAAAATTTTCAAAAAGCTCAGGCATTCGATGTTAAATCTATAATATAAAGAAATTGGTCACAGTATTAAGCTCAAAAGCACTACCCACCTGTTGTGACACTTCTTTTAGTTTCTGCTCCAGCTGGGTATCATCAATCAATAGTGACACGACATCTTCTGGTGCTAAAAGGTCACCCTGCACATGACCGCCAGTCATGACAAGCTGTTGGACAGTGCTCTTCTGACTGGCTCTCTGTAGAATCTTTTCCTCTACAGTCTCTTTACATATTAGACGATACACAGTTACCTACACAGCAGAAAGATGTCTTTCAGAATGGGAATCAAGCAAACTTGACTTAATAAAGAAAGACAAATTTTTCAATCAGAATTAGCATGAGATAGAGTTGGAAAAAAAAATAAAAACTGCTGCTATAAAACTGGCAAAATATCAGAAATTGAACTGCTTGTTCTTAGCTCCAAGAGATGGTAAAGGTATAAGAAACTGACATCCTTAGTTTGGCCCAGACGATGAGCTCTATCCATTGCTTGCAAATCCAAAGTTGGATTCCAATCACTTTCATAGAATATAACAGTGTCGGCAGCTGTCAAGTTAATTCCAAGCCCACCAGCTCTGGTGCTCAGCAAGAATACAAAGATGTCACTCCTGACAGAAAAAAATGGCAGACAGCTTAGGAAAGGGTGTGTCCAAAAAATAAGAGATATAAAAAATATATCAAGCACATCACATAACTGCGCACCTATGCTGGAAATCTTTCACCATATCTCGACGATCCATAATTGTGGATGATCCATCAAGCCTCAAATATCTGTACTTCCTGTAATTCATATAGTCCTGCAAACAATGTGGTAGTATCAATGGTAAATTAGTAAGAGCACTAAGAGAAGTAATGATATGCTGATTTGAAGAATAAATTTATTAATTCTAAATAAATAACAATATAAACAACCACTTAACCAATCAAATTTGTGTAAACGTAACATAATTTAACACTGAATACAGGTTAAAAGTGTAGGCAGGAAGCCTTGGGCTTCCAAGAAAAGAATATCAGTATCACCAATGGCTGATTAGTAAAAGAGACTCAGATTTAAACAATGGTCCACAATTAGCATGACGCTATTTCTCAGTAACCTCTCAATGGAGTAATATTAAATAAATGGTTAACCCTGCGGAATGCAGCTAAGCATGATGCTATTTCTCAGTAACCTCTCATGGTGAAGAAATGATACTTTCAGAAAACCTATTCCATTTGTTACTTGTGTAAGTTATTTTACAAATTATATGTAGTATATTTCTATACAATATTTATTTCTTTTTTCAACTATTTCTCACACACATCTACATCTATTTTGTCGTCAAAGATGAAGGGCATTTTAGCTAGGAAATAGGAAAGAGTTTGCATTTTTTATTTTTCAAATGGTAGACTATGACAAGAGTGAAGTAAAATATACCTCTAGGATATTAAGCATTTTTGTCATTTGTGCAAACAGAAGAACACGATGATTTTCAGCACGCAGACGCTTTAGCAATATATCAAGTGTCTGAAGCTTTCCCGAGTCCTGGAGAAACAGAAAACATGTTATATCATAAAGGTCCACTTAACTCATGAAGCAGTTAAAAGAAATGCATAGTTATGAAGAACGCACTGTGAGCATCTTCGCAGGGTCAAATGGCTGCATCGGTGGACAAGATCCAAAAACATTATATGTAAGCTGTAGAGCTGGCTGTGAAATAGGTAACTCAGCATCAATCTCTTGAATCAATGGGTGAGGGGCTGTTGGCATTTTTGGGCCATTAAAGTTGGATGTCCGAGCAAATCCAACCAATAATCTCTTAAGCCAGGGATGATGCCACTCTTCAGTCATTTTGTATGCACACTCTCTATCAGAACAACGGACATTTATCTGGTTGCAAAGAAAAGCATTCATACAGGCTTCGGTATTTATTATACATAAAAATCTCACTATTTTAAATGTCACAAAGCATAATGATTTCTATTAGCACTTACAGGTGGTGCTCTAGTCCTTGGGATGAAAGAGTATACTGAATGTATTATCTTGACATTAGATAGTATCCTATCTTGATAAGGCATGACTAGAGACTCAAAAAGAGCACCCGTAGGACCTGTTGCAAGACTTCTTTGGAGTAAATTTGCCTGCGACTTACACGGCATTAGCAGCATCCGTGTGACTGCTCTGACCTTCTCTGTGCCAATGTCATTGCTGTCATCAGTCTCCAACATCATGTCCAATATTCCATCCAGAAATTGGCGATCTGACCTCAAAACTGAGAACAATAACCTCTCCATAAAAGAACTAGTGGCCAAGTACGACATTTCTGCTGGCGACAAATCAATAAGACGGGAGAATCCAAATGCTTCACTTTGTTGGAGAGAAGAATTGTAGATATTCTCAGGAGAAAATATGTTAAAAAGCTTCACAAGTGACTTCCCGCATAATCTTCGGTCAGATTCTAAATAATGAATTTTCGAGGCCTCACCCACTTCTTGGTACACCAACTTTGGCATCTAAAAGAGTTGGAACAAATATTTGTTATAATTTGAATACTTTAGTACTTCACATGGCAATACACTCATTATACTCTTGATACTTGGATCATACAAGTAACTCAAGGAACTAACCTTATCCTACAAATGAACTTTTTGCATGATATTCAAAGTATATGAAAAATCACACAAAGAAATCCCCATGTTAAGAATGACATGTTTAAAGAAACATGAATGTAAGTTTTGAGAAAAATGAATCCCAGATCTTCCTTACTCCATTGAGCCGTAATATTGTTTCACATAGAAGTTGAAAGCAAAGAACCCTTGAGTGGTTAATAGTAAATGTGTGTTTAAACTTTGATATTTTATCTTAGTCCATATTTATCCTTGAGTCAACACTGGATAACAGAGTATTTGCACATACTCATCATACTCAATGTTCTTCTATGAAATATTAGGGTTGCAAAGCAGAAGAATATTACTAAAAAATAGTAGCTTGCAATTACCTTATAAGAGATAGGATTTCTAGCTCCAGAATAGAAAATTACTTCCAGTTCACCAAAGGGAGGAGGCAAAAGAGAATTCGGAATCTCTCCAAAATAGAAGTATGTGCTTCCCTCATTTCTCTCAAATAATTCTGGGTGATTGCACACCTGAAGTGTAGAGCAAAGCACCACAGTAAGACATCAGTTAGGAAGTAAAATAAGTCCAGAAATCTCCCTATATACATGCAAAACATGCACACACATATAAGAGAGACTTCCTCCACCTAATATTCAGATTTCCCTTTCCAGTTTAAGGAAGTCCACAAGTTATTAATCCATTCTATATCACAAATTATGTATAACAATCTTTGCTGAGCAAAGGATTGGATGGTGAAATCAAAAGCACAGCCTTGTGTGTTCAAAGTGACATCTCTTATTCAAATGAAACTTAACATAGAATCCACCATACAATCAAAATCACTACCTTCCTCAGCTGGATGACAATGTTCATCAGATTCAGAATTTTTTTCTCATTAAGATGCCCACGGTTTCCATCGAACAACTCAGCAAGGGAAATCTTGTTCTTTATAGCTTGATAAAAAGCTTGTTGGCGCGAACTTAATATACAGTGCACTGTAATTTCAGTTTTTCCTGTCAGTTCCGAGATCACATCCTTCTTAACCCTCCGCAGCATGAAAGGTTTCAGAATTGCATGCTGTTCCAGAAAGTTGGGTAGCCACCAGAGTAAGAATTAAAAGAAATCAGATCATATAATATATATCCAAAATTTAACTAAGTAAAATACATCGGGCTTCAAATTTTACAACAAAGAAACATGTGAAGAAACTTTAGCTTTATCCATAATAATCCATAACTCAATTATAGAATGGGTAGACCATAAGGTTAAAAATTATTAGTGCAGATGATTTGCATTTTCAGAATTGCATGCTGTTCCAGAAAGTTGGGTGGACAACACCGTAATAATTAAATGAAATCAGATCATATATGATATATCCAAAATATAATTAAGTAAAAGACATCGGGTTTCGAATTTTACAGCAAAGAAACATGAGAAGAAACTTTAGTTTATCCATAATAATCCACAACTAAAATATAGAATGGGTAGACCACAAGATTAAAAATTATTAGTGCAGATGATGTGCATTTCTTGTAACAATCATTTAATGGTCTGTCCAAAAAAAAACAACCATCACATGACACCTAAAAATAGCTGCTATAACATTATGGAGCCATTGCACCGACAGTAATGGCAAAAAAGTAACGTGCACAATGTGCTCTGCAGTTAACACAACTTCCCAGACTGAGATATTAAAATCATGCGTTAATCCAGTGCTTACCAATCGATTCAGCTGGTGTTCATTCAACGTCCCACCATGCTCTGCATGACCCTCAATTCTGTAATAACAGAGGAAATAATGAGGAAATATAAATGAAAACTTGGAGAGGTTTACACCTTTGAGGAGAAACATACCCCTTTGAAAACCACTCATTGAACTGCTCATGGTTATCAAACAAAGTAGGCATAATAAAATGTAGAAGCGCCCATAGTTCAGCCATGTTATTTTGAATTGGTGTACCAGTCAGCAGTAATCGGTTTCGACAATTGAAACTGAGCAGTGTTTTCCATCTTATGCTGCAATCATAACACGAACATTGTTATTGAAGATACATTTAAAATTGTTACTCCATGTATATAGGTATACACGATTTAATAGTTAAGCTTACAAAAAAAATCCTAAACTAAAACACCACCAACAATTAATTATTGAAATTTCAGTTAAAATGATAAACCAGCATGTCTCAAAGGTGTGGTAGTCAAGAATAATATCAAGTTAAACAAAAAGAAGAATCCACAAAATTCATTAAAAAATAAAATAAAATAGAAAATTGATAATTTAATCATGCATAACAAAACCTCACTTTCTCGACTGTGCACAAAAGCTGATATGGTTTACTTTTTGTCTTTCATCAATTTGTTCTCATTCTAGTTGCACCCTCAACAACAAAAGTTCCTAAAACATTAAATCATTGCATACTTCCAGCATATGGGGCAATTTAACAAGACAGGAATTGCACACTTAATAACCATTATAGCACTCAACAGCTTCGGTGATCAATCACACAAGTTAATAGGCACACAACACATGGTGAAAATATTTATAGGTGTCTGGTACAAAATACATGGAACATTAATCAAATTGCAATTTTATTGTATGGCTTATAACTTGACAGGCAATAAATATAAATGATCTAACCTGTTTGAACTCTTGATTGCCTGGGCTTCATCCAACACCATGTATTGCCATTTTACACGTCGAAAATACTTTTCATCAGAAACTAACAGCTGGTAACTAGTAATGAGAATGTGAAATCCAGCCTCCCTAAAAAGTTAACAACAGCCGTTAGTAAAACCAACATCACCATCTATTGAATTTTTTAAGCCAGAAAAATGACAATGTCTGACACCCAATCCTTTTCAAGTTATCAGTCAAAGTCTGAATTATAGAACATAGATCTTCTCAATTTCCCATGGCCATGAAATATGAGACCAGTCACAGCACATATGGATCTTCCAAAATTGACAATAATTACCCAAGTTGATAAAAGTGATTATTTCAAATTATCACAGAGGCAACATTAGTGACTTATGCAACATGGTTTGAAAGCTACCCCAGCTACTATTTGTACCAGTACATGGTTCATAATATGCACTTAAGCAGACTTTCATGGTACATAAAACATATTGGAAACTGTAGTTACAGCAGATTGTATTTGCATTATTAGGCATATTTGGTCTCTCATGACCATACCATGAAACATGATGTAGAATAACGTGTACCAGTAAACCTTACAATTAATCTAAAAGGTTACGAATTTAAAGTGCATTATCAGGTAAGACCAAACAACCTGTTGAAGCAACAGCCAATCAAAATTAAAGCCAAGGGGACCTTGAAAACAGTTGATCACCTTCGATAGAGACGTTTTGGATTTATGTTTTTCCTAAGTATTGTACGCTCCTGAAGACCACCCCAATATGGAAGAGTCTTCAAGTCAGGGCAAAAACGACTGATTTCATCAGCCCAGTTACTCAAGACAGAAGCAGGGGCAACAACCAAAAAAGGCCCCCAAATATTTTTTTCCTGCACAGGAGAACTGGTAAGTAAATCAATGAATTAGATATAAAATCTCAAAATATTGATTAATACCTCAGCCAAATGAGCCAAGAATGCCATGGCTTGAATTGTCTTGCCCAAGCCCATTTCATCAGCAAGAATACCATTCAAGCCCTGAAAAAATAAAAAATAAAAAATAAAAAATGTAAGATTCTATCTGGTAGAATATTAAAAATGGGCATTGGGCATCTTAGTACCTGTTCATAACAGTTTACAAGCCATTGAAGACCTTTCAACTGATATTCTTTGAGAGAGCCCTTAAACAGCTCAGGTGTCTGCACCGTAGATGCCACGGGCATAGTTGACCTGATATCAGTGTCATCATATATAATTAGATAGAATCATAGAATGCATAAAATATCCTGAAGATGTTATGTCTGCCTATAATTCTGGCAACTAAAGAATGCAAGGAAAATTGTTTAGAGATCAAAGATACTGACGGGTGCAGTAAATCAATGTTACTAGACTCAGCAACTGAGGGATCTTGAGTAAGACCCTCAACATCTGAAACTTGTCTCAGCTTCAAGCATTCATTATCAAAAGCACTTGTCATTCTTTTCTGCTTTGAAACTGCATCCTGCGCTGCTAGGAGAGCTTCTTTTCTGAGTTCAGCATCCTCGGGATCTTCATCCTCCAGCCTAGTTTCTGAAGAAATTGGAAGCATTTTTTGGTCATCAGACCTTTCGTCATCTACTGCTAATGCTTCAGATGCTTGTGCAGTCTTATTCTGCATAAAGTGACTGTAAAGCTCAGTCTGGGACAGCAGAAAGTTGAGTCTTTGCTGTTGCCTTTTGGCTTCACGAAGCTCCTGTTCTCGCTTCAAAGCTTCTGCAGCTTCCTTTTCCTCTCTCTTCCGTACCTCAGCCTTTAAGAGGACAAGTTCACAGAAAAGAATTTCATTATGCAACTTACTATACAAATTAGAGATGTGTGTGTTACCAAGAGCCATATTGCAATTAAAATATTCTTTTTAATCACAAAGAATGACCAAGTATTCAGGAAAAAACATGTTTTTACCATAACTGGTATTATCACACAAGAGATGTATCGGCATGCTAAAATCCAAAGAAACAAAACAGAACACAAAGTCAATAAAAAATATACCATTTCTTTGTCAACCCTCTTCCAAAATACTAACATGTCTCTGGCTATCTTCCTTGTACGGATTGAAGCACCTTTCATAAATTTCAGGGATCTGCTGACCTTCATTTTAACCTGAAAGATAGAAGCAAGTTCCACAATTTTAGCTAAGGTTCAAGAATAATTTCAAAAACTTACCATTTAGATAAAGAAAATGACAAAGACAAGAAATTCCTCCAGTAAAAACTACCTCTCTTTGACAGGTTTCAGAAATCCGCTTCGCATCGGTATATTGTTTTCTGTGAAAGTTGGTGAAAATTCGGTGATGCTTTGGAATTTCTTTCCTAGCTATATTGACCCAATGTTTGCTAATCTTTTCCATTTCTTCCCTCTGAATTACAGAAGGGTCCTTCTTCACCTTTGGTTTCTTTGGTAAACTGCGTTCAATAATCTGCAATAACATGCATTTAAGCTTAAATGATGACCACACAACTCAATTGTCTATAAACAAGCATGATGAAATTTAACTTATCTGACCTCATATGTATCCCCTTTCTCCAAAACTTTCACATAGTTAACCTGCAATGTACCACCTTCAGATAAAATGAATCTCCTGATCCGCCCCACTGCCCCTTCTGGAATGCCATTGGATTGCAATGCTTCTTCAGTTATTTTCAAACTAAAGTTTTCAGCAGAGACATTGCCCTGCTGGGCCCTCAATTTGTCCTGAAGAGATTCGTATTGGGGCTTGGGATCAGCCATTCCTGCTCTGACTCTCCTCTGAAACCTGTAATCAGAAGCTATCATTGCATCCAATGAACCCAAGTCGAGGGTACCCTTCAAGTAAAATTCCTCCACCCGTATATCTGACATGCTTGGCAAATTTAGAGATGAGGACAGTTTTTCATACGGAAGAGGAATTCTATAAGTGATGCCATCTCCAATATCAAGAAAGGCAGGCTCGAGATTGGGCCTGCACATATTTTTTAGAATACCCAGTGAATAAAGTTGTAAGTTCAGAAGCATCATGTAAACTACGTACTAACAGAGATAAAGCTTCCTACACTAAATATTCAAAAAAAGTTGTAAGTTCAGAAGCATCATGTAGACAAAGTTAGTATTTATCATGTGATTCCTCCAACAGTATATAGATCGGAGAGCTTATTTTGCTTCTGTCACGTATTTTAATGGAAAGCTTCACACATACATTCAACAATCAAATTACATAACGATTGGTATGGATGCACATTGCTTAGTTGAGAGATTATAAACTTAAATGTCGAAAACAGAATTTGACCTTCAAACGTATCTTGCCAAAAGCTAATATACTCCAAATATAAAATTGTCATGGTTGCAAATGGGAGAGATTCGCTCAAGATCAAGATGCTAAGCTTTTCTCTACTTATTGCCACGTAAAAATCATTAATGGAAACAAGGCATTAATATATTATTTAATAGACAACATATAACACTTCAATTCAATAATTTTACTAAAGCTCATTAATAAAACAAAGTTGAAACCTGCAAATTTTCCAAAAAGATGTGTCAAATGTTATCATTACTAAGAGTATTGCCCATACATGGTGAAAATAGTGGTAAGGAAACAAACCTAGAAGAACCATATGGCAGCCCAGAATCTGGTTCTTGATAATTTGTCTTCAGGGAGTTACTGCCGTTGAAAAAATCTGAAGTAGCTTCAAACTTGTGCAATCCTCTATTATCATTTGCTAGCTTATTATCTTTATTCTTTGTTCCCGTTGTCCCAATTCTTGTTGTCACGGGATTTTGCTGCGACGAGTAATTCTGTCTCCTTTTGTATTTCTGGATGTGATCTCCAAGCATTGCACGATATCGCTCCTCCGAAATATATGGACTATATGTACCAGCTTCTTCCTCATCGCTGCTATAAGTGTTCAGCCTCTGCTTCTTCTTTTTGGATCTTCTCTCAGCCATCTTACCATTCATATGCTCACCAATTGCTCCTCCTAATCACAACAAATATAATAAAATGCAAAATCACCATGCGCAACAAGAAATTTGTTGATTAAACATATGCCCTTGCCGAGGTTTAGGATGAACCTAAACCCCAAATTTAAACCCTTCCATTCACATGAATGAACGCAAATTCCCTACCTTGGCTACCTCTGCTCTCGTCCTGACTACTATTTGCATAATAATCAAAATCCTTGTCTTGTTTCGGCAGTTGAAAGTTCATCAAAGGCTGACAAAACAAAGCCAGAATCAATACCAAGAACAACCAAAAAACAAACCATGCCAATTTATCAAAGAAAATTCAACATACCCAAATAGCAGTCCCGAAATTACAACAATCCCCAATTCAAAAACAATATCCCGACGCAATTGATCCCCAAAGCAATATCCGCAGGGCACAATTGCCCAAGAACAAAAAACACCATATACAATTTGAAAAGCACATACATAAAGTACCTCGAGATTGAACAACTTTTCATAAGAATAATTCCACCTTGAGTCCATAAGCCCTCTCACCGACTACGCAGCAACGAAACCAGAATCCGACGGCGAGCATTGGGGTAGAACGGCGAACAAAAGGAGAAAATTCTGCGGCCGGAGAAAAGTTGTGGAGAGACGAGGAGACGATGTTGAGGAAACCCTAGCCCTAGAATGAAAAGGGGTGTGGGTGTGAGCGTGGGTGGGACGGTCGAAAGGGATAAGGGGAAGAAGGAAGTGAGGGCGGACATAGGTGAAGTTGTGCATCTGGTGTTTGCTAACGTGAGCCGGTTTGAAAGAGAGGGGCGTGAACGCACGCGCCTGCCTGCCAACACTGTCACCCTTAGGTTTTTCTCTCCTCTACAAGGCCTCTTGTTCCACCCTTTATTTTTACATGTATATATATATATATATATTTATAACGTAGTACCTTCTAGTATCAAATATAGTGCAAATATTTGTATTAAATAGAATAATTTGATAATTAAGTAATATAATAAAAGAAAAATATATATATTTATTTGAATGATGTAATAGAATTAAGTGTAAGATGTTTAAATATAATTAATTATTTTTTATTTTAAAAATATTGACTTAGGACAGAGCAAAAGTATTACGTGGTATTTTGAACATATGAAATACTTTTTTTATGACATTATAGTTCATACGACTTTTTATTTTAGTATGTCTTATATAAATTAGGTTAATGTTCTTATTTTTAATAAATTTATTAATATTAAATATATTTAATAAATATAAATAAAATTAACATCACACGTAGGACTATTTAAAATTATTTAAATTTTTTTCTTCCATTTAATTTAATTAAATTTCTAACATGAACTAACAAACTTGAAAATTTCTTTATTTCTATCTCTCTTTAATAAATAAGTTTTTATTATATTTAAAACTTACTATTTTTTACACAAAAAAAAATAAATTATGTTAATTATAAGTAAATAAAAATATTTTTTTGCTTTGTTGTGTTATATAAAATTTTATTCTTTATAAAATGATATTCATATATTTTAGTATTTAAAATATATTTAAATACATATTCTAAATTTTTTATCATATATATTACTATATTCGTCTCACATACCTTGTCTGCTACATATTTTAGGAGGGATGTAATTAGTAGATAATTAAGAATGTATTAGTGAAAATAATTATCTTATAATATAAATAATTATAAATTAACATTAAGATAATTAATTAGTTTAATTAAAATCTAAAAAAAAAATTAAAAAGTTTAAATTGAAATTAAAGTGTGTAATTATTTTAAAGTGACATAGTATGTGGAACGGACAAAAACGGGCAACATGGACATGTCCCCCTTCAATTTCAAACATGAACGAACAAACATGAAAATTTCTTTATTTCTATCTCTATTCAATAAATAAGTTTTTATTACATTTAAAACTTACTATTTTTAACAAAAAAAAAGGTTAATTATAAATAAATAAAAATAATTTTTTTTACTTTGTTCTGTTATATAAAATTTTATTTTTTATAAAATGATATTCATATATTTTAGTATTTAAAATATATTTAAATCATATATATTAATTTTTTTTAAAAAAAAATACTCCCTTTGTTTCCCAATCTTCTCACGGTTACAAGTCTAATTCCTACACCACCAGGCCATTACGTGAATAGCTTTAAAAGAATTTTGTAGTAGATCAAATAAATAAATAAAAGAAAAAAAATACAATACTATTGATAAATAAGTTTGTGAAAGGTGAAATTGTTTTAAATACCTTATATTTATATAAGATGTAATAATATATAGGTAAATGGCGGCGGTTATCGTGCTGAATTTAAAATTCAGCATTATATATATTAATATAATACATGAACTAACATGACATATTATAATCTCATATAATACACGCAATAGTTATTTTAGCATATGAAACACTCTTATACAACACAGTTGTAATTATGAACAAACAATACATGTCTTTTATTACACACAACATGTAATGTATGTTATAAAAACATGTGATGTTTGTATACTATTATGCGTGCTAATTTGCAATACTGATTTTTTCAAATAAACACTGTAATCATTCCCGTCGGTAAACATAAATAAAAAAGAAGATAAATTGATAATTTATTGAAAGCATAAATTAAAATAGATTATTTAGGGTGTGTTTGTTTTGTAAATAATGCGAAGAGATATATTTTTTATGTGAGGTATAAAAAAAAATTATAAATAATATAAAAATAATTAATATATGTAGCATATTAAATTTTTTGAGAAAAATATTTATTCTTCTTTTGCAAAAAGAACACGCCTTTAGATTAGATAAAAAGTGAAACTATTTAAGTGGTATGGATCAGACATTTTTTATTTATAAAATAAATAAAAATCAATATGAAAAATAAATATAATGAAACATAGCAATAACATAAAAGTAATTTTATATCATGAAACATGACAATATAAAATTTTGATATCTATACAATAAAATATGGCATAATGCATGTCATGGCACCTATATCATATATGTTATACTACTCCCCTTTTAACTGTCATTTAATTACAACTAATACCGCTCATTAAAATTTTACTAGAAAAAAAAAATTAGTGGGATAAAAATCTTAGTAAAAGAAAAGAAGTACGACATTCATGTTTTTAAAATTGCTCCAATTTTCTTTATAAAAACACATGGAAAACAGAATCATGGGCATATCCTTCCTTCATTAATGATTCATTGAGACAATTATATCACATGCAATCAAATTGTTTGAGCTCATACAAAAACTTACATAATGTAATATAATAATATTTTTTTGACTTTGATTTGTTTGATTCAGACGTACTGAATCTTTTAATGATTTGCATATAGATATCAGTATATAATTAGCCATATAAATAAACAATTACGATGCCCATCAGACGCATATCCAAGTTTTCATAAACTGCCAAACTAATAAGATATCAAAATATCATTTCATCAATTACTGGAGAATAAATACCATTAAAACCGATTCCAGGTCTTTATGAAAAACTTTAGGCAACAAGTCTTGCTTTATATATGGCAATTTCATTGTTCTTATTTCGTTTTTGAATAAATATCCATATATAGTCAAGTGGCTTAACATTTTCAAGTGTTTCTACAATGAGTCTGAAAACTTTGTTTTTTCACCAAATTCAATTTGAATTGGATCGTATATTTCTATTTTGGTCAATCTTTTCTTTTCCACCATTCATCAACTAATTTAGTTTAGGATCATCGTCATTTTCTATTAAATCAAGTGCTACATCATATATATAAAATTATTATTTATAATTATGTCTTTTCGGTTTCAATATTTTCCAATAGTAACATAATTTATTGGATTTTCAATAACTTCATTATTTTCAAGGTTCATTAGAGCTTCTTCAGGAAGTTTATTAGAATCAACTTCTTAAGTAATTTTATCCATGTCACTACTCGTTTTGTGAGAATTTTGATTAGCATTTAATTCTTCAATCCTTTCATTTTTCTTCTTTTCTTTCGAGGAATTTTATCTTTGTAGCTTAAAGGTCTGCTAAGGTTCAGACGTGCATTAGATTTAATAGCACTTTGCATTTGTCCTTTAAGGACAATAATTTTAGCCGGTGCATTCTTTTCAGCTATATATGATCTTGTGACTATGTTGGCGTCAATAAGAGAATTAGGTAACTGATTTGCTATTTGCTACAAATGTACAGTTGTTTGCACTTCTAATTCATTTTGCCTATTACGAGGATTAAGAAAATTAAAAATTATTTTTCAAGTAATTTTCTTTTTCAATTAATTAGTATATTTCCCTAATGTCGAAAAATACAACTCGTCAAATTGGCAATCAACAAATTGAGCTGTAAACAAATCATCATTTAATGGTTCAAAATATTTAATAATAAACGATGATTCATAACTGACATATATCCCTAATTTTTGTTGGGGGCCTATTTTTGTTCATTAAGGAGGTGTTAGTGGCCCACATATGTCACCGTGATTTTTTTCTAAATATACAGGGGGTTCACTTCTAATTTTTGCTACTGATGATCTAGTTATTAACTTTTATTTTGAGAAAACAAAATATTTCAACTTATTTATATTTAATATCTTTTGATTTTTCAAAGTATGACTGATAACTCCAAATAATAGCATATTTATCGCTTGATAAAACTATATATTTCCTTAATTTTTATGTGAATATCATCACAATATTTGATTCATGACATACTTTATTGATTTATTTCGCTGGTATGATCCCAAACCGACTTGATATGATACCATCACAATATCATTTTTATGTATATTTCGCCTTTGGTAGAATGACTGACTTTAGGTAGTCAAATTGATCATTCAAATTTATCCACAATTCAAGTGAATTTTTTATAGGTATTCTATTTTCAGAACTTCATCAATGTGATGATGAAGGATAATCATTGCCTTTACACGCTATTGGCTTGTGCATACATTCTCCTTAATTATTATTTTTGTAAGTCCTATAGATTCATAGTACATTTAAATATTCATCACCCACAACATATAATTACTTTCGATAATAGCCAGTGGGAGAATTTAAACTTTGCTATGTTAGACATAATTATATTGAAAAGAATTAAATAAATACCTTGAACATTTTGAAAGGGCTTCATACAAAAATTTTCTTCGAACGCAATTTTCGTAATCTATTTTATCGAACTCCAAAAACACACAAAAAAATATATTATCTTTATATTGGTACTTCATCGACAAACTCTTGTGCTGATAACGTGTGTGTTTGTTGTATTTTAGAGAGAGAGAGAAATTGATACGGTAGATAAAGACTTTATGAAGTAAAGTATCTGTATTAATTTGAACAATAATTATACTATTTATGGAATTTACATAAGGTGATTAGTCATAAAAAAATGAGATTACATGGGAATATAAAATTTTGACTCTATGCAATAAAATATGGCATAATGCATGTTATGACACTTATATTATGGATGCATCTTATTATTAATATACGCATCATTTATATTAATATAATACAAAGATAACACATGAACGAATAACACATGATACAGTCTCACACAACATATTCAACCGTTTATTTTAGCACATAACATACTCTTATAAAACATATTTTATAATTATGAACAAGACAAGTGCTATTTTCATATTTTACGTGTGCTGATTTTCCAAATCAACACCGTAACCCTTCCCTCAAATATCGTATATTTCAGTAGGATTTTTTTTTTTTACCATAAATATAAATTATTGATGCTAATTGAGTTTCAAATGAAATACTTATAAGTAATTATTGCATGCAATTTATATCAATTTGTTTTTATTCATAATATTGTACTATTCCGTTGTGTCACGTATCATCTTCTAATTTGTCCATCCCATAAAAGATGACTTTTTTTATTTTTTTATTTTTGGTAAATTTATCAATTTTAAATACACTTAACAAATATGAATTAATTTAATTGAATTGCTAAGCTCTTATACGTACGATCCACTTAAAACTTCTTTATTTCTATCTCTCTCATTAATTAACAAATATTTTTATCTACCTTTAAAACTTCCTATGTTTTTTTTATAAAATTAATTATGGTAAATAAATATGTAGTTTTTTTTATTTATTTTTATTATATAATACTTTATTTTCTAAAAAAAATATCTAAATTGTATATATTTTATTAAAATATATGCTAAAAATATTAATACTAACAACATTATTCATATAAAAATAATAATAAAATAATATCATATAACTTATTATTATTAACTTACTAATCTATACGTGTGCTCTAACCAAATGGGTCATTTGATCCGGACCAATAAAATATTTTTAAAATAAAATAAATTAAAATTTTAATATTATTAAATACTAATATATTAATCCAAAATATAAAATATAAACAAAAATACAATATAATATTATTTGATCAAATATAATAAATACAATAGAAAAATTAATATTATAAATTATAAAATAAAAATAAAAATATAAAAAATAATTTATTATATAAATAATAAAATAAAAATCACAAAAAAATAAAATAAATAAGTAAAAATGAATTTTAATTTAAAATAAATAAAAGTCACCCTCTCATCTCGGATGAGAAGAATTTTATCTCATTCGAGAGGGTTGCAACTGTATAAATAAAGAGGGGGGAGAGTTTGGTGTATCTAATTCTATAAAAATAAAAAATTTGTTATTTTTGCAGGGTGTGTGCTGGAGATGGTCTAAGAAACCTTAGCTGCCACCCCACCCATTCCTTCACATTCAAGTTTGAAGTGATTTTGGAGTAAGTTTTTATATATTGAAATTCGATTTCATATCATATATGTAATATTTAACTTATTTCGTTTTTTTAACCATGGACTTACTACTACTACAAGAAAAAATTATTTTTGTAACAAAATTTTTTTGTCTCTAAATCTATTTTTTCCGTTACTAATGACATTAGAGACGGAATTAGGAATGAAATTACGTTAACTACGTGAACTTTAGGGACGAAATTCCGTTACAAATATATTATTTTTTGTAGTGTACTTTTAAAATCATATTTATATTCTTCGTGATTTTATTTTCATTTTGACATATTCTATGAGTTATTTGAAAGAAAAATAAATTTTATATAATTTTCTAAAATTATGCATTTATTTTCTTGACGGAAAAAACATTACAGAGTATTTGATGAATTGTTTTTGTAATTTTTGGATGTTGTTTTCACACTTTTGTTTAATGTGAAATGAAGGTATTGTGTTATCTTTAATTAGAGATGAATTTTGTCTTATTTGAATGTAAAATGAATATTTTGTGAATGTGTTACTTTGATTTGGCACTAATTTCATAATATTTGGGCTAATAATAAATTTATGGTGAATTTTATAAGATTTGTGCAAAATTTAAGTAAGTTTTGATAATGCATATATTGTCCAGTATTTATATTATTATAAAATATAATTAATGTTATGGATCGATTTTTACTAATTTTGACATGTTATTGATTGGTGCAAGGAATTGAGTAATTCACGTCCATGCCATATTTTTTATCAAAGAATTTTGGAAATGCTTGATCTAAGCTTGCATGTCAAGGAAAGTGATGGATTATGGGGATTGAGACGTAATTGTAGGCATAGTGATTGAGATTGAGTGATTAAAGGTGTGATTGAAGAACCGATCATCTAACAAAAGGGGGCCAAGGCATGGGATGAGATATCACAATTTACACTCACATTTCATATTTTAAAGGATTGGGCAAGACATTTGAGAGGAAGCACCACCGGGAGATCATCATTATCTTCATCTTATTGCTTTCTTTTATTTTGAGCATGAGTAGCTAATTTTCTTTATTCTAGTCCAATGTTGAATTTAGATTTCATATTTGGATTTGTAAGATTTTGTTTTGATTTAAATTGCATCTTGTTTATGAAATTGGCATTTGTGCAATTTCTGTGATTCATAACTACAATTGTTTAATTTAATCCTTTATCGCGGTCGGATTTTAGATTTGTTTAGCAATTGTGTGTCAATTGAACATTTGCATCCGTAATTGTGCACTTGTTTGATAAAGTGATAAATAGGTTGTCAAGCTTAGCCTAGGAATTGCATGATCAAATAATTTAATCTTTTTGTAATTGATTGAATATTTGAATTAGTTTTTCTCGGGCTATTTTCAAATGAGAAAATTAATTTATGGTCATACCTAGATTATTTCTTTGATTAGGAATGCGGTTAATCGGTTGTACCATTGCCGCCAATAAAGTAAAAAAAAAAAAAAATTGGGTGTTATGATCGTATCTAATGTCTATAACCAATTTATCAATTGAATAACAAAATTATTTAAAATCGATGATCGAATCTTCAATCCGGTTTCTTGTTCACTCATGGAGCTAGAAGTTTAATCTCATTTAAATCTAAATTTTATCGCTTATTTTAATTATCTTGGTGAATTGTTAATCTATTCCCCCCCCCTTCAATATTTTAAATTGTGACAAAACAAGAATTAAACTTCACAGTCCCTGTAGATCGACCTTGACACCATTTGCTACGCGGAAATTGTGCTGTTAGAGTATTTTTATTGGAAGCACCGAAGCTACCAATTTTGGCGTCGTTGTTGGGGACTGACGTTTGATTTATTTTGTATTTTCGTCATTCAATTATATTTTATTATTATATATTATATATTTCAATAGTTTATGCCCCACTCTTCTCGCAGAGGAAATTTAATATACGAAGCGAAAATCAAGAGATTAGCAAGGACATTGCGGAAGGAAACAAAAAGAAAGTTGAAATTTGAGAAGGCTTCGAGTTCGCACCAAACGAATTGATCAATCAAGAGCCCGATATGGCGGAAGAAGATACCCGCGCGCTCAGGGATTTGGCTGCGCCTAATTTAAATTTACAACCTCTATGCATTACTTTGCCAGAAATTGAAGGTAACTCTAATTTTGAATTACGATCCAGACTGATACACTTTTTGCCCTCATTTCATGGTATTGCAAGAGAGAAACTACATAAACATCTGCAGGAATTCGATGCGGTTTGCTCGAGCATGAAACCACCAACGGTTACCGAAGAACAAGTAAATTTACGGGCATTACTTTTCTCATTAAGGACGCGGCGAAGGAATGGCTCTTTTGTCTACCGGCGGAAAGCATCACTGTTTGGAGGGACATGAAAAAGAAATTTTTGGAGAAGTATTTCCCGGCATCGTGGGCGGCGACATTGCACAAGAAAATTTGCGGAATCAAGCAACAACAAGGAGAGAGGTTGCATGAATACCTGTAGAGGTTCATCAAGCTTTGTGTGCGGTGCCCACAACACTAGATTACTAACTAACTGTTGCTTCAATAATTTTACGAAGGACTGGGCATGCGAGACTGGAACAACATTGATGCCGCTAGCCAAGGAGCATTGGCGGATAAAACACCGAAATCCGCATGAGAGTTGATCACGAGGATGGTAGAGAACTCGCAGCAATTTGGAACTAGTGGAATCGAATATTCGGAAGGTAACGATTCTTTTTGTTAACAAATTTCCGAACTTACAAGATTTGTTTATCAATTGGCTATAGGAAATACACGCTATGTGAGAGCGTGTGGCATTTACACAAGCCCGGAGCATGCCACCGATACATGCCCTGCCTTGCATAAGGGAAGTCATGTCGATATGAATGTAGCCGGTTTTGGTCCACCAAGACAACCGTAATATGACCCTTATTCAAATCCAAGATGGAAGGATCATACGAATCTCACGTATGGGAATCCGCAACATCAAGGGTTCCGACCACAAGCACCTCCACAACAATTCTTCCAGCCACCACCACCTCCACCCAACCAATCTATCATATCATTGGAAGAGATGATGAAAACCATGGCCGCCAACACAATTCTATTCCAACAAGATACGAGGGCGAGCATTCAAAGCCTTGAAACCCGCATGAAGCAAATGGCGGCGGATCTTCACTATGTCAAAGAAAGAGAGACCGAAAAATGGCTGTCACAACCGGAAAAGAACCCAAAAATGTTAGTGCCATGACTTTACAAACTAGAAAGACGGTTGGAGCTCCGGAACCAATCATCCCGAATGAAAAAGATGAGAGCACCATTGAAAAAGAAATCG
Source organism: Andrographis paniculata (assembly GCF_009805555.1). Classification (NCBI taxonomy): domain Eukaryota; kingdom Viridiplantae; phylum Streptophyta; class Magnoliopsida; order Lamiales; family Acanthaceae; genus Andrographis; species Andrographis paniculata. The sequence continues at coordinate 2,713,326 of NW_026137605.1, forward strand.
AGAAGAAAGATGCGAAGAAAAATGAGGTAATTGATAAAATTTTCACTAAATTAAATACTAATCTTGCCTCTTTTCTGTCCATGTTGGCAAAGCCGTAAAAACCAAAAAGAGAGAATGAGATTTTGGAGATTTTTTCGAAAGGTCGAGCTCAATATACCCTTATTGGACGCAATCCACCAAATTCCAAAGTACACAAAGTTCTTAAAGGAATTGTGCACCAACAAACGGAAGTTGAAGAGCGACGAATGCATCATTGCAAACAAGAATGTCTCGGAACTACTTCATAGAAAGATTCCACCGAAGTGCGGAGAATCAGGTATGTTCACAATCCCATGTAAAATAGGGCAATTAGAAGTAAAGCGTGCTATGCTAGATTTAGGTGTGGCAATTAATGTCATGCCTAAATCGATCTATACTTGTTTGAATGTTGCACCAGTAAAGAAAACTGGGATTTTTATTCAACTTTCTAATAGGACGTATGCATATCCCGAAAGAATTATAGAGGATGTCCTTGTCCAAGTTAATGATTTAATTTTCCCGGTCGACTTCTATGTCTTATAAATGCATGATAAACATTCACCCAAACCATCACCACTACTCTTAGGGAGACCTTTCATGTGTACGGCTAATACTAAGATTGATGTTAAGTATGGTAATTTGACGATGAAATTTGATGGGGAAAAAATTGAATTTAAAATTTTTGATGCGATTGAACATCCCCCAGATTCTCACTCGGTTTTCTTGTTAGATGTTATTGACTTTGAAGTGCATGATACTTTTGAGGTAAGAGACAATGAGGCGCTAGAAGGGATTTCGCAGAGGTATGCCAATGCTCCTTTATTCTTGCCCGAGACTAATACATATTTATTGTCTTCGATTGTGCAGCCACCGGAGTTGGAATTAAAGCCACTACCGAATCATTTGAGATATTCTTATTTATGAGACGGTGAGATATTACCATTGATAATTTCATCCACAATGATGAAATTCAAAAGGAATGAGTTGAAGAATGATACAAAGTATTACATGTGGGATGACTAGTTCAAGGATGGAGACGTAGTTTGTTTGGATGGCTCTTGAGGGACCTTCGTCCTAAATTCTCAATTAATAATTCATATCCAAAGCGTTAAAAAGAAAGGCGCTTTTGAGAGGCAATTCAATTTTATTTTATTTATAGTTTTCTCTTGTGTGTTTGGTGTGTTTATTTGTTTGTCTTTACTTTCCATAGGTGATGGTGATCTCAACATGCCCGAGACAATATTTTAAGTATTTAAGAATGACACTTTAGTAGGTGGCACAACTTTAGGTATGCCCATGCCAGACTTTCAACATGCCCATGATAGATGAATTTATTAAAGTTTTTGAAGATCTTGCGCACCACCCCCACTCGGTTCAGAGAAGTCCTACTGTCATTTGCTTTTTTTCTTTTTCGAGATGCATTTACATTAAGGACAATGTGCATAGTGGGTGTGGGGAAAATATGAATTGTTTGCCCGATTGCATGATTGACTTGTGTGTATTTATTTTCAATATGACATGTTTTCATTAGATGATTTGCTGATGAAGTAGACGATAAATATGTCGAGCATGACATGTTTTACCATATGCCAGATTTGAGCCTAATAGAGCATACATTTTAAATGCTATATATTTCTTCTTGTGTGTGATTGTTGCTATAGACTTAGTTTTTCTAGAACTTGCATAGAGATACATATCAAATTTGATTTCTTAGGAATCTATGCGATTAATATGATAAGGGTATTAGGATGAACCATTTGGCCTAATATATTTCCTACCTAAAAAATTAATCACTTAGTGAGCCAATTTGAGCTTGAATACTCTATTTTATTGTTAAATGAGCCGTATATTAACCTATGATATTTCTTTTTAAAGTCAAAATTTATTTTAACTTATAGTCAAAGGAAAATATTTTGAACTCATATTATTTTAAAGTCTCCAAGGGAATGAGAAGTTATGTCTATTTATTGTTGTTTATTGCTTATGAGAGAAAAGCAAAAAAAGAAAAAAGAAAAGAAATAAAGGATTGAGAAAAGCAAAAAAAAAAAAAAAGAAAAAAAAATTTACGTAGCGGGAACGGACATTTTGGTGTTAACTTGTCGGTTGAGTTGAGTGTAATACGGGTTATCGTGGTGAGCATTCTTCTTGTAGTTTGCAAGAATAAACTTTTGAATATGCATGTTAATGAAAGAATAAGTGAGGAATGAGAAATTTTATGTATAATTGTCTACCTTGTGATACATAGAGACTATATATTACATAATGAGCTTGGAATATTTTCTTTTTGACTTATTTAGCAGAATAATATATTATATCCTACCCCAACCTAAAGCCCCGTTACAACCTTATTTAAAGACCCTTTGATTTTTTACATTAGATTTCGAAGAATTAAAAGATGTGATCAATATGCAAACCTATGAGATAATCATTTTTACGATGCGACACGAGTGACTTGTTAATCCATATATATTTGAGTATTGAGTGTATACACTTTATTCCTAGTAAGGTTATGTTCCACTTGGTATGTTTTGAGTTTCACTGAGGTAATGATAATGCGAATTTGTTTGAGGAGATTATGATTGCATCAAGTTCTTGCATGTGCTTGTTTGGTTTATGCTTAAGGGTAGGGATGGAGAAATTTACCGAATATACCGAAATACCGACTTATTGTACCGTATCGTGTCGAAAATAGCAAAAATTTCGGTATACCGAAAATTTAGGTACGGTATGGACATCGTACCGAAGTTTTCGGTACGGTATCGGTATGAATTTTCGGAGAGTTTGGTATTTCGGTATGATACCATACCGATATTATTTTTATTAAATAATTTAATTATTAATATAAATAATAATTATTTATTTTTTTTAAATCATAACAAAAAAATATATAAACTATTGAAAATTTATTGATTTTTTCATAATATTATTGTGGTGGAGAATTGTGATATTTATTAATTTTTTTAATTATTTTGAAATTTAAAATTATATTTTCGGTATAATCGGTATATACCGGTATCTACCGAAATCAAAATTTTCGGTATATACCGGTATCGTACCGAAATTGAAATTTTCGGTATGAACGGTATATACCGGTACTATACCGAAAATTTCGGTATGCCAATTTCTAGTCCAATGTTGAATTTAGATTTCGGATTTGGATTTGTGAGAGTTTATTTTGATTTAAATTGCATCTTGTTTATGAAATTGGTATTTGTACAATTTCTGTGATTCATAACTACAATTGTTTTATTTGATATTTTATTGCGGCCGGATTTTAAATTGGTTTAACAATTGTGTACCAATTAAATATTTGCATCCGTAATTATGCATTTGTTTGATAAAGTGGTAAATAGGTTGATAAGCTTAGCCTAGGAATTGTATGATCAATTAATTTAATATTTTCGTAATTGATTGAATATTTGAATTGAGTTTTTCTTGGGCTATTTTCAATTGAAGAAAATTAATTTATGGTTGTACATAGATTTTTTTTTTTTTTTTATTAGGGATGCGGTTAATCGGTCGTACAATTGCCGCCAATAAAGTAAGAAAAAAATTAGGTGTTATGATCGTATCTAATTCCTATAACCAATTTATCAATTGAATAACAAGATTATTTAAAATCGATGATCGGATCTTTAATTTGTTTTCTTGTTCACTCCTTGGGCTAGAAGTCTAATCTCATTGAAATCTAAATTTTATCGCTTATTTTAATTATCTTAGTGAATTGCTAATATATCCCCCATCTCCAATATTTGAAATTATGACAAAACAAGAATTAAACTTCACAGTCCATGTGGATTGATCTTGGCACTACTTGCTACACGAAAGTTGTGGTGTTAGGATATTTTTATTGAAATCACTGAAGCTACCAATTTTGGCGCCGTTGCTGGGGACTGGCGTTTGATTTATTTCGTGTTTTTGTCATTCAATTATATTTTATTAATATTTATTTCAATAGTTTATGCCGCGCTTTTCTCGCACATGAAATTTATGGTGAATTTTATAAGATTTGTGCGAAATTTGAGTAAGTTTATTGATCGTATTTGGTGATTATCTGAAGTTTGATTGAATCAAGTCTCACGACTCAGTGGTAGTTGAGTTTGTTAACTTCCTATAAGTAAGATAAGATGTTAAATTACACATGCTTGAAATGAATTGACTATCTAACTACGTGCCTGAATTCAATATATCATTATGATTATATCTTCGTATGTGATATGTCGTGAACTTGCTGTTATATGAGATTAAGAATTGATAATCTATGTATGTCGTATATTTAGCTAGATTTTGTTGTTGATTGAAAATTCGATTGATATTTTGTGTAAGTCGTAGATTTGGTTAGACTTGACAGTTGATTGACAAGTCGATTGATAATTTTTGTAAGTTTTGGATTTGGCTAGACTTAGGCATTGATTAGAAAGTCGATTATTTATCTGTGTATGCCATGGATTTGGCTAGACTTAGCCGTTGGTTGACAAGTTGATTGATAATTTGTACATGCCGTGGATTTGGCTAGTCTTACCCGTTGATTGTCAAGTCGATTATTAATTTATGTACCGTGAATTTGGCTAGACTTAGTCGTTAATTGACAAGTCGATTAATAAATTGTATAAGCTGTGAATTTGGCTAGACTTAGTTGTTGATTGACAAGTTGATTGATAATTCGTTCAATTGATGCATCATAGGAATGGGATTTTATCGAGCATGCATGATTTTTTATTAGATAATGTCTAAACTTATGATTATATATACTCTCTACCTTTGAGATGCATTGAGAGTTTTCATACATGTAAAGACTTTTTACAATTACATGTTTTTTAAACACTTATGAGTGCTGGAAAAATACAATTTTTAATAAAATTTTTACACTCACTATTATGATGTTTTAATCTTAGTATCGGGGCACGTCATATTTTTACGTGACGTTATTTTGGTATTGACATGTGATACTTCAAGGTTATTATTTGGAATGTTACACTTTGGCCCTCTACTAGCTACGCTACTGCTTTTCCATCTCCAGATCTCCGTTACCGCCACCATCACTACCACCGTCTTCTTCTTTGTCATCTACGGCGGTAGCCACCACCACCCCTCGAAGCCCAACTGCTCTCCCCTCCCCACCGCCACCACAATCGCCGCCGCCTTTATCACTTTTTCCACTTCCGACACCATTTCCACCGCCACCACCACTTACACAGCAGCTCATCATCATCTTCAACGACCAAAATTCAACGGTTGACGTTGAAACATAAATTTCAACCTTGAATCTGTCCCGTATAGACCAACCCAAGGCATGCAAGATCGTCTATTACAATTAAATTCAATTGAGATTTGCTGTTGAATATATTAATGGAGCATATAGATACAAGTTTTTGAAAAATGTTGTCAGTAAAAAAATTTGATATTTGATTTTATATTTTGTGTGAAAAAATTAATTATATATTTGATAATGATATTTAAAATAATTATTATTGATTAATAATAATAAACGTTTGAAAAGTTTATTTAGTGTTCTAATTTGAAATATTTTTTTACATGAAGTATGAAAAAATTGAGGTAATAATATAAACAATTATATATATATATTTTAAGAAAATATAGTATAAATATAATTATTGAGAATCCTATCACCAACAAAAAAATATATATATATTATTCACAGAGCCATAGAGTTAGGTATTATTTTATTTGTCTATCAAATTTATTTTTATTTTTTCTTATCCGTCCATTAAATTTATTTTATTATTATATTTAGAAAAAGAAATCTAATATTTAACAATTATTTTTCATTTAATACTTATATACATAAAATATCACTACGTCTATTATATTTTTTCCCCTCATTCTTTTTAATTAGTAATTAAAATTTTAAAACTTCAACTATCTTTTAATTATTTTTTAATAAATATTTATTTTCTTTTAATTTTCGTGTTGAAGCATACTGAGAGAGTATTATTATTATTATTATTATTATTATTATTATTATTTTCTAAATCTATATTAGATAAAACGATTATATTGTTGATTCAAGCTGTACTATCACACTATATCCATGTAATAAAATAAATGTATTACCCAACAAAATTCAGGAACGCATACATAAAATAAAGTTATTTTTTATTGATTGAACATGTGATATATGTCTTTAAGCAAATATAATATAATTACAATACAAATCAATAGGGGCATTTAATTTAATTTAATTTAATTTGTTGTTGAAAAATCAAATCAAATCAAAACGAATCAAACGCATTGGGGACGATAGAGCTGCACACTTCTCCCATCTATTTGTTGTGTTGGCCTCGAATTATTCTCAAATCCCTGCAATTAATAAATATTTATTAATAATGAAATAATTAATTAATTAATTAAATAAAATTAGTAAAAGTGAGAGATAGATACATGATGGACAGAAAGTGCGAGAGCTCTGGACTGTTCCCTGGAGACTGTCCTGATCTTGTCCACGATTGTCCAAACGACGCCTTCAGTACAAGGCGGGACAGTTAAGGATCCCATGTACCTAAAATACTTTCTGCTCCCCAGCTGCACTGTCCATGGATTCACATTCCCCAACTCTATTCCCTTTTCATTCTCATTTTTGTTCACTTTCTCCAGAACCTTAATGTATTATATTAATATAAATAATATGTTCCTATAATTTATCATTCATATTGAATCTGACTATATAACAATAATTCGATTAAATTAAATACCTTAGAAAGAAACTTGTCGGGATGCCCGAACTCGTAGAGGACAGCCACCACAGCGAGCTGTCCCTCGGAGCTGTTGTGCACCATATGAAGCTCCATCTTCAATCTATAACAAATCAATAATATTTGTATTAATTAATTAATTATAAAATGAACTGACAACATATGACAATAGGAAAAAAAAAAAAAAAAACCTCTGGCCATTGATGGTGTGCTCTGAAGGAGAGTGCCAATGGCATTGCACGAGCTTGTAGTGGGTCCCGTTGACGACGATGCCGCCAGCGTCGCCCTCCCACTGAACTACGATGTCATGCCCTCTGTTCATCATCACCGCCGGAGCTTCTTTGTAGCTTCTTTTCAAGCCCTCAAGGCTCACCCGGCTATCCGCCTCTGCCACCGCCACACCGTTGTTCGTCTTGAGGTCGATTGGCGACTGGAACTTGCCGGTTTTGCATGTCTGCCATGCTGGCTTCAGGTCTCCCCAATGTCCGGGGCCCTTTTCGTCGCTCTCATCGTACTTGAACGAATGATCATCCTCTGCCATCATCATTATTATTTATTATAGCCAAAATTGTCCATAACTCCCTTGAAATCAGTCGTAAATTCTTCATTTATTTTAAAAATTGCATGGTGCATCTTACAATTTAAAAAAAAATTAAATAAAATTTCTTTGTGGTTTTAAAATTCAACGAAAATTTCTACTTTACTTTAAAAATTGTATGACGCCCCTCGTACTTTTAAAATTGTTGCATGAAACCCCGCCATATAAAAAATATAGATAAGAAATCATATTCAACTTTCATGGTGATATGATTTCATACAAATATTTTTAAAAGTATAAGTGGACACCATGCATCTTTTAAAGTACAATTGAATTTTGAAACACCAACGAATTATGAGCAAATTTACCTTTTTATTATATGAAATAATAATAATAATAATAATAATAATAATAATAATAATAATAATAATAATAATAATAATAAATAAATAAATAAATAAAGAACGATGTGTGTTTTTCCCTTACCGAGGGGGGAAGCTTTGGTGAATATTGGGGACAAAAGGAAACATATGATTAAAGATGTGGGAATAATAATACTACGTTCGTCGAGTCCCATGTTAATCCTTTTCCTTAATTGGTAATTTGGTATGGTGTTTTTGTTTTTATTTGAGATTGAGATTTCCAACCGGCCGGAGGGAGGAAGAGGTGACGGGACGCGGCGGGTATGTATGTATATACGCAATCTATATATATAATTATATTTTGTTGGTAAGAATAGAATTACGTACCATTGAGGGGCTCGGAGTTTCTGAGGATTGTGGGGGCGACAACTCATTCCAACGTTGCCTCTGCACCACCTCTTATTTAACTGTCTCTAAATTAACATTCTAAATTTAACTATATAGTATGTTGAAACACAAAATTGTTATATAAATTAAAATTAAAAAATGAAAATGTGCCCCCATGCAGGATCGAACTACAGACCTTCAGTTTACAAGACTGACGCTCTACCACTGAGCTATAGGGGCCAACTTGTTATTTACTTATACGACTTAAAATATTAAAATGTTTTACTGTTTGTTGTACGGCTTGGAAATAAAAAGCTCGACACATGGGACTGATAAACATTAGGGATTTGATTGTTTTAGGTTTTCGTTTTATTTTTTATTTTTTATTATTTTCTTTTAGGTAAAACATATTTAATTATGTAGGTAATGTATAGATAATGTGTATAATATATTAATGCCCTTGTTTCAGTGTGGTTTGTCTTGTAGGACCTAATTTTGCAGGATATTAGGTTCGACCAAGAGTTTACTCAATATGCATTTTCGGATAGCGGTTGTGGGTTCCCACGTTATAAAAAAAAATTTAATTTGAAAATGTGGAAGTAAAAGTTGAAAATTAGATTACGTTTAAATGTGAATTTGAAATTTTTTTATAAATTACAACAATTGAAAAACATTAATAAACTTAAGAGTTTTGGATTACCTTGAAATTTTAATTTGAAAACTTTTATAAATTACAAAAAAAAAATAATAAATATTTGATATTGTACACAAATAAAATTAATTGGACCGGTCCAATACAAATGCAACTCAAACCTTCGAGTTTCGCAGCCCAGCAAAAGGTCCAGATCAGCGAATGGGCCTACGGACCCGAGTAGCCCAAGGACGCAGCCGGCTTAGTACATTTAGAGCAGTCAACGGATGAAAGATTGTGGAAGTAAAAGTTGCTAGAATTATTGGAGGAAAATTGGGATTACGATTTTATTAAAAGGAATTCAAAAAATAACAACAAGATTTATAGAAGATCAAGAAGCAGAATTACATACGACATTCCATCATGATCTTCCACTTCTTCTTTATTTAATTTTTTCTCTTTGCGAATTTTAGTGTATTTTTCTTCCATATTTTTACAGCTTTTTTCATTAATTCTAATTTAATTTTCAGCTTTGTTTCTTGTTTATCAACCTTAGTTTGCTTTCCTTTTACATTAATTTTTTGATCATCACAAGATAGCCCAGATCCTTCCTTGATGAGGCCGAGGAAGTCTTCAAAACAAATCGATTCTGGCAGGCTTCTGATTTAGCCGCCGGAGGTGATTTTTTTATGACAACAGAATTGGCACGTTTGGTTGGACACCGACATCTCGCGACTTTTGCATGCATCTTTGGAAAAAAAAACTGACACCACCGACAACTATGGAGATGTCAAAAAACAAAGAAATCGTCGGCGATTCGTCATCACGTCCTGCGCAGGAAGCTGCCCCGCGCAATGAGGCTTCCGCGGCTGCTGGAAGGCCGGACCAGAACATTAGCCTTCCAGCTAGCGTCCTTTCATGGATCCGCCCAAGAACTATCAAAATACATTAGCGACGTTTTGAAACCTGCCATTCGGAACGAGTTTTTGCTGCTTCTAGAGAAAGAAAATCGAAAAAACAAGGTTCGAAAGGTTGATTCCAGCCAGTTAGAGATTTGGCCTCCCGCGGGCCTTACAACCAGTTTCGCAGTAGATCCGACCTCCTAGACACTTAAGTATGGCCATGTTACTCTGTTCAGTAGGGGTGCCGGATCTGGAGGACCTCTGATCACCATCCAGAAGGTGGGACAATCTCGGGCGTCGGCCGGGCAGGCCTCATTTGGGCCGCCTCCACCCAACGAATTTGGGATGACCTTTAGGTCAGTCCCATCGGCACCATAGGAAAAAATAGTTCCTTATTTTCGGGAACTACTTTCAGCACCCCAGTCCCCACTCTGGGCCTTCAAAGAAACCCAACGTCCGGACAAGAGACTTCCAATGCATAGGGAGAAAGGCCGAAAACGATTCCAGCACCTTTATTTGTCCCAAAGCCTTTTAGAATGACTTGGGAATTAGAAGGACCAGTTCCAACACCTTCCCGATACATTGGGGGGCACGGAGCTGTTGGGGAAGATCGATTTGCTGCTGGTTCCGGAGAGCAACAAACCTACAAATATCATGTCAAATCAGCCCCGAAAATTCTCAAGTGCAACAGGCCCAAATGTTCAGAGAAGCTACGGAAGGCCCTCGAGTTCATTTCCCACAATAGGGTCCTGCTCATCAGGCCTTCCACTAGCCAGTAGCCCGCAATCTGCCATCTGTCCAGGCAGATTCAAAACAGCCTGGGGAGCAGGCAGAAGTGGTGCCGCCGCCTCATCCATTTATAAATCCCCAAGCGGTCGAGGATATAATTAGGAGGATGTATGGCGAGCCCATCTACCTACCGGCTAGGCCTCACTATCAAATGCCTTTCCCGGGATATATTCCTTTGGATCATCCGCTACCCCGCAATGCTCGAATCTTTAAATTCATGTTGTTTTTGGGGGAAAATTTCCGTTCTACCATCGAACATATTAGCCGATTTACGGCTCAATGTGGAGGAGAATACGAGAATAATGACTAGTATAAACTAACTTTTTCCTTTTTCTTTGACAGGTCGAGCTTTTTGTGGTATACTTCACTACCTCTGAACTTCATTCACACGTGGGCAAACATAAGAAGGCCTTCCACAAGGGCTTTTACACCCCTCTTCCAGAGGTGACCGTCTCATATTTGACAAACTTATGTCGCACAGTGATGAATTTGTGAAGCAGTTCCTGAAACCCTTCAGGAGGTCGGAAAGTAGACGCCAAGTTTGCATACCGGAGAACCAGGTAATGAACATGAAAATTGACAACATGACGCATGAGCTGCGTAAAAAATTGGCCCTCCAAGAGTACCATCACTTCCGGAAACTGATGTCCAAAGCTACGATGGTCGAACAACTCATAAAGGAGGCTTAAGCAGCCCAGAATCATAATTTTCAGAGTGGAAACCAGCCTGCTCATTCCCATGGAGAAGCTCTCGAAGCCGATGATGAACCGAATGAGACTTTTATGGATGAATCCCAGAGGGAAATCATCAAGGAAGGCTGCCATTAGCTGACCGAGAAGCCTGAAATGAAGATTGATACTTAACTATTTCCCACACCAATAAAAACCGTTGGAATACATTCAACAGGGCCTGGAAGGTCGGAATCAGGATTTGGTTAAAATAATCGGAAAATAAAACCTCGAAAACCGGTGTTTGAAAGGCTCGGGAGGTCGATTAAACCCTCGAGAAGGAGCTCGATGCGGGATAGACTTTCCCCCATAATATGGTCATTGAAGTGAGCTTTGAGAAAGGAAGAGAGGTATGGCGACTAACCTCGGTGGATCAGGTGGTAATTACACCACATCAAAAACGTCTTCCCGAAAAGGCCCTTGATGATGGAAATTGGGCCTTGAATCAGAAGGAGCAGAGATTGCGACCTCCTACTAGGACCCAAAAGAGGAGAATGCAGCGAAAACGCTTAGCCGCTTGTCACTACCATGAGGGTCAGACTAGGGGGCAGCCGAACGACGGCCAGGAAGGCCAGGCTGAAGGGCAGCAAACCGAGAATCAGGAAGGAACTACTGGTGAAAGATTAAAATTAAGTAAGGAGGACTTACGCCACCCGCTTCGGACCGGGAAAGAGTGGAGGCCGAAGTGTGTTTTAACTAACAATGATTGTCTTGTTAATTCGCAGGGCCGTGTAGTACTTGGAACAACAGAGATCCTAGAGGATAAGCCAATGATCGAAGAACTTAAGTGCGACGAGATATCGGCAGCAAGTTTGGACATAATTGCCACCGATCAAGACCTTGAACAAGCTTTATATTTCATGGGTGACTTCAAAGTCAAGGTGATCAGATTTTTTCCTCCAAACTGAGGCCGACACATGACCCAACAGCTCGTTGGTCCATCATGAATGACAACATGATCCTCTAGGACTGGGAAGCGCGAGCGGGCAGATCCGGCTACCCATTCATATATGCCGCAAATTATGCCGCTTACCTTTCTGACAAGCAGACAAGGGTATCTTCCCAGCCGCCTATTTTGGATCCAGACAAAGAAGATATTCATTCACCGATTCGAAGAGATGCTCCACCTTCGAAGCGCAGACCCACTGGAGGAGATAAACTCGGTGACGAGGTAGCCCCTCGAATGACATGGATCAATTTCTTGCTTGATGTAGAGGAGAATGAGCAAACGGTTGCTTTGAGTCGAGAATTCAAGTATTATTTCGCATGAGAATACCAAGAGATGCCGGGGATGTCAAGAAGCTTAGTAGAGCATCGATTATCCACTAAAGTTCCATTTCGGCCGCACAAACAACCCCACAGCCATTTCAACCCATAATTATTGCCGAAAGTGAAAGAAGTGTCAAGAAACTCCTTAAAGCTAACTTTATCCGAACATGCTGGTACCCGGAGTAGATTTAAAATATTGTACCAGTAATGAAGAAGAATGGAAAGATTCGGATCTGCATTGACTTCCGGAACCTCAATTTGGAGACGCCGAAAGATAAATACGTGATGCCCATCACCGATATGAACGTGAATTCTACGGTTGGTTATGAGATCCTTTCATTCATGGACGGCTACTCTGGCTATAATCAAATATATCTGGCCGAGGAGGACACCTATAAAAACAGCTTTCCACTGCCCTGGAGAAATCGGAATCTTTGAGTGAATAGTTGTAACACCTCCAGTTGGCTCGTACTGGAAATGCTACCGCCACACTGCATCATGAGGTCGTCACATCCTACTTCGGGCCCACAACACAGTGTTAAAGCTAAAATTAACCGTAAAAGCGCATTGTTATATTACAAAATTTGATTTATAAGTATTTACAAAACACACTCCGAAACAAGAGATTTTTTCGGTTAAAAATTTACATATAATACAATATATGTAAGTTCACTCACTCAACCCGTCTTTCTATATCATGAGACGTCCCCTGTCTCGGAGGTGCCATGCATACATGAACCAAATATTTTTCTTAAAATCAGTCTATTATTACATCTCTTTTAAGAACTAACGTGAAATATGTCATGTCATACCTTTTAAAATAAATTCTAATCTCCGTCAATCATAAAATACGTGTCATGTCATGCCAATAGTGAAATGATGCGACAAAGATATCAAAATCGACAAAGATGCACATGCACATATATATACATCCGTCGAAGTGAGCAGCCGGAAAAGCCTCGGCCCCATAATAATAATAGGCTCATTGCATCTTTCTAAGTGAGCAGTCGGAATAACATCGGCCCTATAATAACAAGCTCATTAGACCATCATCAATAAATAGCCGAAAAATCCTCAGCTCAAGAAAGGACCTAATAAACTCATAATAATATAACGGTCATCTCACTTCCATATACCCACCATACGACTCCCACAATCAATACATGGATAGCCGAACGTTGTCGCCATTAACCACAAGACGCCTCATAGTCTGTGATAGCGAAGATAGGACCCCCAGTGACTAGCCCTATCCCGTGTAATGTAGTAGAATCCGTGTAATCTGGAATCACCCAAGGGAAAACCTGGAAACTCTACTCCTCCTCGCGTGCCCTAACATGATCACGTTTGGAGTTTGACATATAATCCTAAACTACCGACTAGGTGCAAATTTAATGAGTGGAACAACACCGAACACGAATGATTAGACCAAATACGTCTCAACTACAATGGGTCTAATCCCTAAATAACCGTGCGACTAAGTCACCCAATTGTCCGACTATTATCGTCCACTATCGCCAAAGTGTTACGGTACATTGGGGTCGAATATCCGAACCCCATATGATGTCCTCGCCTAGCACTACCGCACACGGAGACTAAATGATAGATCTATAAAACATATCCGATAAATCATCCAATATGTGTGCAGCATGTCAAATAAGTGAATTTACCAAAAAGGACTTGTGAGACAGCTTACCTCTCCTCATTTTCATAAATTCACAAACACGATCAAATACATATATCAAATATAAAAAAATACGAAGTCTCACACATGCATACGTACGCATATATATAGATATACATGCACTGACAAAATGATTCACATAATATCACATTAGCATATTATTTAGAATCGCATGCAACATGCATACCTAATTTTTAAAATTAGATTTAATTTCCTACAGCTTACCTCTTATCGACATTTCCTTACTTTAGCAATCTCACCCAAATCTCCTCCAACGTACACCTGCCCCATTATTTACTCAAATCAGATGAGCTATATGCTTATTCATAGGAGCTACCTACTTATTCAAAAGTTAATTTCTATAATTAGCTCGTTGGGCTTAAAACTTTTATATTTAGTAGAATACGATTTTTTAGCTGTAAAAAATCCTTATACCTCATAATATTTATATCATCCGATTATTAACTAAAAATATTTAAAGATATGAATAAACAAACACGTGTAGTACACTGCCGTTTTCAATCCGATTTGGATCAATACGAAATTCTCAGAATATAACACTAGGACTACGAATAAGCTATTAGCTAAAGAAATTAGTCGATTAAATAGCAAAATAGCCAATTATGAATTTTTAAAGAATTTTTAATTTAATATCTCCACTATCTAAATTCATATTAAAATTCATAACTAAAGTCTATGTATAGCAAGAAATACAATACCAAAGTCGAAATTAAAATCGAATGGCTAATTTTTTTTTTCTTTCTCCTTTCTTTTTCTTTCCTCTCTGGACGTTGTTTTTGCCTTTCCTTCGCAAATGAGTTTGCTTGCTTGTTTTCTTTTATATTATATTATATTATATTATATTATTATTATTATTATTATTATTATTATTATTATTATTATTTTGGGAAAATTGCAAAAATAATCATATATGTAGGTCCAATTATTATTTTCGAATATTTTTTTTCACTTTTGCAATTTAAGATATTATGTGTACTCCGGGCATTACTTTTGTCCTCCGGCGCCGGAAAAACGCACGTAACCGTCACGTGCGCCTTCGTGGCATGGCCGGCGCATACGTGGACGCCGCCGTTGCTGTGTTGTCGTCCGCGTGGTCGTCGGACAGGTGACATGGAATTATCTTGTTTTTACTTTCGCAAATTAGGACATCATGTGTACTCTAAGTATTATTTTTGCCCTTTGGTTCCGAAAAAATAATTTGTTCTAGGGTCGTAGGATAGGTGACATGGAATTATTTTTTTTTTTAAAAAAAAAAGTTTATATCTTTTAAAAATTTTAATTCGGCCCAATTGGACCAAATTGAAATAAAAAACTTAGAACAAATTGTTTTTTCGGCACCGAAGGGCAAAAATAATACCCAACGTACACATAATGTCCTAAATTGCGAAAGTGAAAGAACAATAATTCCACCTGTCCGACGACCACGCGGACGACAACACAACAATGGCAGTGTCCACGTATGTGTCGGCCATGCCACGAAGGCGCACGTGACGGTCACGTGCGTTTTTCTGGTGCCGGAGGGCAAAAATAATGCCCGAATTTCACATAATGTCCTAAATTGCGAAAGTGAAAAAAAATGTTCAAAAATGATAATTGGACCTACATACAGGGCATTTTTTGCAATTTTTCCTATATTTTATGTTTATTCTTATCGATATTTATCCATTTAACAGTCTCTATAATTATAATCAATATACAAAATAAGAATAAAACTTATTCCAAAATATTAATTTCTTGATCCCAAAATATTATAAAAATATTTATTTTCTATAATAATATTATTTTATACACTTCGAAATCGAGGCATTACAATAGTAATGCTTTTTGTCCTAAAAAATGCCGGATCGACCTATCAGAGGGCGATGAAATCAATATTTCATGACTTGATCAGTGCTTGTATGGAGGTATACATAGATGAAGTTGTGGGGAAGTTCTTAGCATTCGATCATCACCTACTGAACCTTCGGAAGACCTTTATGCGGATGATGCAGCATGACCTCAACATGGTCGAGGTCCATGAAGGTATCGTAGGTGCCTACAGGGCGTCCAGCTAAGAAGTGGATGATCATCCGATACGGCTATTTTTGGCTAAGAATGTGGCAGGATTGAATTGATTAAACTGGGGGATATCTAGCATGTCAACGTCATGGACCACTTTGACGAATCCCTATGGAAGAACTTCATTCGATTATCAAACCTTGGTCTTTTCGTGGATAGGCGATGGACATCATCGGCAAGATCCATCATCCATCTTCTAAGGGGTATTCCTTCATTCTCGTAGCTATGAACTACTACAGGAAGTGGGCGGAAGCTGTTCCATTGACCAATGTACAAAATAATCATGTCATACGTTTATTAAGAATAAAATCATTCGCAGGTTTGACATTCCCAAGACAATAATCACCGACCAAGGGATCTTATTGATGAGTGAGAAGGTCAAGGCCTTTGCAGCCCAATACGGAATCCAGCTGCTACATTCCTCTCCGTATTACCCTCAGGCTAACGGGCAAGCCGAGGTGACAAAATGTACAAAATAATCATGTCATACGTTTATTAAGAATAAAATCATTCGCAGGTTTGACATTCCCAAGACAATAATCACCGACCAAGGGATCTTATTGATGAGTGAGAAGGTCAAGGCCTTTGCAGCCCAATACGGAATCCAGCTGCTACATTCCTCTCCGTATTACCCTCAGGCTAACGGGCAAGCCGAGGTGACAATCAAAATCTTGATTTTTATTATCAAGAAGGCGCCAGAGGACAACCCGAAAGGCTAGCATGATACTTTGGAAGAGGTTTTATCGGTGTATCGGAACGCCAAATCTTTTGTAACCGGCACCACCCCTTACGAGCTAACTTATGCCCATGATGTTGTGCTTCCGTTGGAAATTACACTATATTTTCTCCGAATTTTGGCACCATCGGTTTGTCATAATTAGTGTTGTCACGGATTCGCCTTGGCGTGCTGGTGGTGCACCATCACCACCAGGGCAGTTCGCCTCGCCATTTAGCGAGGCCGGCGTCTAAGCGTCGCTTTGGCGATGCCAAATGGCGAGTTTCTGTCAAGTTCTATGCCCGAACCAGTTTATTTCTTTTTTCTCGCTCTTCTCTTTGGTCCGCCATACCTGTCATTCCTATCGCCACATGTAAACTTTCTGAATCAATAAGTTGCGTTAGAGAATCACGAGTATTTTTACTAATATAAAATATTTTATTACTGTAGGGGTTTATTAAAAATTATTTATAAAAGATTATGCAGTAATTTATTAGAAATTTAAGGTTATAATTTTGTATTTTGTATTGCATTAAAACTTTATTCGATATTTTATTTGAAACTAGTAATTTAAAGTTATAATTTTGTATTATTGCCGTGAGAAAATTCAAAAAAAACAAAGTAAAATTCAAAAATAGATTTCAAACTTAATGAGTTGTGCCTGAGATTATGAGTCTCTAAGTACCAGATAAGCGTAATGAAGAAGCAAAAGAAAGTAATGGAGGAAAAAGTCTAGCAGTTCTGTTTTGAGAGAGCCCGACATCTTCTTTCGTCTCTGCACCTGCCTATTATCAGTTCGCCCACACCGGTTTTGGAGGGTTTGATTAGGTTACCGAATTATAAGGTAACCGCCTGGTTTGATTCGGTTACCGGATCATAGGATAACCGCCTGACGGATAGCCCCGAACCTTCAACCACCAAAAATTGGTTACTTCATAATGCATGTGCCGCTCACCGATTTTTGGACACTCTAACCGACTATTTTTTTAGCTCTCGACTTTATCACCCATTAGCCCCAATAAGAACCTAACAAGCCATCGGCCCACCAAATTCACATCAATTCGGCCAAGCATTCGGGCGCTCATTTTTGAAAGTGCGAGCCCATGGGCCGAAACTCTAAATTTAAATTTTCAGTGACTCAACAGTATTATATAATAATTAGAATTTTATAATAAGTAAGTCGTCATATTGCCAAATTGTCGCCATAACGGGTTCGTGTCGCCTAGGCGATATGACAAACCGGTGGTGCCATGTCCGAAACCTCGCCATGACAACCTTGGTCATAATATTGTTATTATTTATGAAAATATGATTAATATTCAGTAAATTGAAAAAAACATTCCTTTTACTCACTCCGTCCCAATTTAATGGGATCTTTTAGATTTTTGTAATAGATTAAGAAATAATAGTATTGGAAATTTTGGCTGTTCAAGGTCTAACCCAACGAGTTCCTCGGTAAATAAAATAAGTTGGTCCACTCCTTAGCCCGGTCTACCGGATTCGGCCCAATCCCTTTAGCCCAAAACCAAGCCCAAACCCAAACTATTTAACCCGTATTTTATCCAAATTAGGTGAGTAAATTTGTTGGTTTTGTTAGGCAGTTTTATTAGGCAAAAACCGTGAGGGGTTTTACGTACGGAAGTTTCAGAGAGTGAAGCCGAAGAGAGGAAAGCAAAGAGAGGGCGAGGTTTGATTTCGGTGAGTTCGAGTGGTTTTCCGGTGAGAGTAGAATCTTATCTGATAGCCGATTCTGGTGGGTGTCGAGCCGACCTCCATGAGGTGTGATTACCTCAGGCCATCTTCGCACCAAGGGTCTGAGCCGAAATCCAACTGTCCCTTCGCTGGTGAAAGAATCGTTGTCGTCAGAGTTGTTGGACGCTACCCCTTGGAGGTGGTGCAGCTGTGTTGTTTGTCGGTGGATGAGATGCTGGCAGAGAAGATGATATGAGAAAGCTTCCGCCGGAGATCTGTTACTACTCATTGTCGTAGGTAATCGTCGAAGGTGAAGGGATATGAATTCCTCCCCAATTTTAGAAAGATAACGCAAACAAGGAAGCTTCTTAGTGTTTGTTTGTTTGTATTCATATTAAAAATTCCAATGTATGCATTTGATTGATTAATCTATGTTATTTTGATTTTGTTTTGGTTTAATTGATTTGGGTTTATTTCCAATTCGATTCCGCTAATATTTTATATTTTGTATACGAAGTTTGCTCAAAAACCGATTTCGAAATTGAAAGAAAATTTGGTTCGAGTTTGGTAGGACTCAAATCGTGGTAAAATGCTAATCCCTCGTCTATTTATTTTCGGTATATTATTTTTCTTAGTGATTCTTGGTGAGATTGTGATTAAATAATATGTTGAATTTTCTTTGTGTTGATTGGCTATACATTGGTAACTGGTGTATAATCTTGGAATTGATTGTTATTTCCTTATATATTTTTTGGTGATATTTCTTGAAAGTTTTTTGTTCTTCGATTATATTTTTGTTGTATTTCTTAGGTGTTAATTGAAAAATGCCTAAAAATAATGAATAACTAGAGCATAATCAATAATAAAATAAGTGTAGTTGCATTGTGTGATTTTTTGGTAAAAATGCATGTTTCTTAATTTGTATGCTATGTGATTAGTGGTTTGTTATTGCTTTGTGATTGTACTCTCGGATATTCTTTGTGATAGTGTTCAGTCGAACTAGGTGCTTAGTCTTTTGCTTTCTGTCTAGTTGTTTAGTATTCTTCTAGGGTTAGCTTTGTTCCTAGTTGTTGAGTGTTCATTTAGGTTTCTTCATAGCTGCTTAGTGTTCGTCTAGATAGGAGGTCTGAGTGGTTGAGGATCCGAAGATCTTAGTGTTAATAGTCGATCGATTAGGTGCTTAGGTCGTAGGACTTTGTGCTTAGCCGTAGAAGTGTGTGCTAGAGTTGTAGAGTTTAGTGCCTAAGGTTTTCTTTGTGTCTAGTGTTGAGTGTTCTCTTGTAAATGTCAAATAAGGTGGAGCTCTTATTTTGTGATTCAAAGTTTTTTGTATTCAGCATGTGATTACTTTCATTTGTGAATATGCATGTTTGTTGCTCGATTGTATAGTATTTGTGTGTACTTTGTGCTAGGTTGTTATATGATCTATCTGGGTGCATGTTATGATCTATGTGTTCTATGTTGGATATGTTTTTTCTGCATTAACATTTGTTTGTGTATACAACGAGGGACAAAAGACGATGATGAAATCCATTGATACAAGGTAAGTCTATATCCAGTAAATATGTATTTTGGGATTTGGTTAAATCACGACCAAAATAGGTGAAGTATATTGGAATTTTTGTCCGTTCGAGGCCTAACCCAACGAGTTCTTCGGTAAATAAAATAAGTTGGTACACTCCTTAGCTCGGCCCACCGGATTCAGCCCAATCCCTTTAGCCCAAAAGCAAGCCCAAATCCAAACCATTTAACCCTTATTTTATCCAAATTAGGTGAGTAAATTTGTTGATTTTTTTAGGCGGTTTTATTAGGCAAAAACCGTGAGGGGTTTTGGGTGAGGAAGTTTCATAATGTGAAGCAGAAGAGAGAGATGCAGAGAGGAAAGCGAAGAGAGGGCAAGGTTTGATTCCGGTGAGTTCGAGTGGTTTTCCGATGAGAGTAGAACTTTATCCGATAGCTGATTCCTGTGGGTGTCAAGCTTTAGAGTGTCGAGCCAACCTCCATGAGGCGTGATTATCTCGGGCCATCTTCGCACCAAAGGTCTGAGCCGAAATCCAACCGTCTCTTCGATGGTGAAAGAACCGTCATCGGAGTTGCTGGACTATGACACCCCCGGCCCGCAAGCCACGTGAAGCCGAGCATATCGGGATCATAGATTGGCCCCACAGGTTAACACAAGTCCTTCCAGCACGTTTATGTCCTCACTCACCCGCACCCTGGGAGCTCCCGAAAATGAATGTGTACATTGTTGATATGAGTAGTCTATTCAATCCATTTAACCTATATTCAACTTAGGATGGCCTGTCACCACGAGTCCTTCCAACGTGCTTCTGTCCTCACTCATGTGCAACCTGAGAGACTTCCTAAGGGCTCAACCATTCTCAAATTACTCTAAATAAAGCACGCTTAACTCTAGAGTTTTTTCAATAAGACTCCCGAAAATGAATATGTACATTTTTTACATGAGTAGTATATTCAATCTATTTAACCTATATTCAACCTCGTATGGCCTGACACCGGCTCATCCATGGGAGTTGGCCTAGCACTGGCCCAACTCCGGGGATATTACATGGACGCTACCCCTCGCAGGTGTTGCAGCCGTCGCGGGTTTGTTGTGAAAGAAGTTGTATGCAGCCTGAGGACGTCCAGCACTGTCCCTGCCTCTGCCCAGATGCGTTGTTTGTCGGTGGAAAGATGTTGCCGGAGAAGATGATTGGAGGGAGCTTCTGCCGGAGATCCGTTACTACTCATTGTCGTCGGTAATCATTGACGGTGGACGGGATATGAATTCCTCCCCAATTTCAAAGAGAGAACGCGTACACGGAAGCTAATTACTTTAACTCTTTAATTCATCTTAGTGTTTTTTTTTTGTATTTCAATTATCAAATTCCAGTTTATACCTTTGATTAATCTTTGTATTTCAATTTCATTTTGGTTTAATTGATTTGGGTTTATTTCGAATTCGCTTCCGCTAATATTTTGTATTTTGTATACTGAGGTTTGCTCAAATAATCCAATCGATTCGGGAATAAATTCATAACAAATAGTATTTACTGATTAATGAAAATATATAAGAGTTTTTTTAACATTTTTGTCCTTTGACTTTATGTACTCCGTCCCATTAACCATGTCCGAGTTACTGTAGACATGCGAATTTAGGATAAATATAATTAATAAATAATTAAGAATATATTAGTAAAAATAATTATCATATAATATAAAAAATTATAGATTAAGATTGAGATAACTAATTAGTCTAATTAAAATTTTAAATGAGATTAAGGTGTGTAATTATTTTCCAAAAAATAAAAGTGACATGCGATATGAGACGGACATAAATGGAAATGTGGATATGGTAGGTAGGACGGAGGGAATACAAAATAATTCGATGTAATTGTATTTTTGTAAAATTAACTTATCAGGTAAAATTATTTGTATAACTTTTAATTCAGCAATAATTTCTTTTAGGTCAATATCAGAAATATTGTTACGAGAAAAACCAGTTGATAAAACAGTGTAACATTCTTTTAACTCTTTATTGTCTAATGATTTTAATTTTTGTTAATTAAATAAAAAAATCATATATGCTATTAAACATATTCAATTGCATATATCTATCATTTAATAAATTAATGGTCATATCTACTACAACTAAAAAAATAATTAATTTTAAAATTTTCTTCTTCTGATTGTACTTGTTCATTTTGATAACTATCATTTTTTTTTTTCTAAAAATACGTTGTTTAATTGGAAATACGCATTTGATATTCATAATTAAAGAAATTTCGTTTGCAACATGAATACTATTACAAAATCCTTCAGTTCTATATTTTTCAAAAAATAATAAAGTATCTTCTATTTGTTTCATAGCCGTATCAATACTCACAAATTCAGATTGTAATCTTTTACTCACACTATTAATAACAAATAAAATATCATACAAAGTAAAAATTCATAGGATTCAAGTGAACCAATCAAACTTTCAACTTCACTTTTTGATTTAGCACCTATCACATAAATTAATTAAATCTAACAAAGCTAATCTAATTTGAAGGGTTTGAAATATAATATCTTTAATACTTTTAATTATACTTTCCCAATGAGTGTTTAATAAAGATTTTAAAGTAAAATTTGAAATATTATCGAGCAAAAATTTCCATATTTTTGTCGAGCTCGAAAATAATGTATATATACATTGCAAAATTCTAAAAAATGATACTGCTTTTATACAAGAATATGTCATACCACAAAATGTAAGATTAAGACTGTGACAAACACATACATATATAATACTTTGGAATTTATATCAAGTAATATTTTGTGAACTCATTGGTGTTTACCTTTCATATTAGATCAATTATCATAACTCTGACCCCTTATATTATCAATATTAAGATCAAGGTATTCAAATGTATTTTTTAATTCATTAAAAAGTCTTAAATCATTTGTATCTTCTACTTGTAAAAATTGTAAAAAATATTTTTCGATTTTAATTATACTACTTGACATATCTATACAACGAACAAGTGGGCGGGCTGCATATGCTTTCTGTTGAGTGATCGTAACACAGTATATAAGACTCGTGGTACAATCTAAAATTTTGACTCGTTTATAATTTTTATAATTAAACTTCTAACGCTATGAGCCAGTAAATAAATTAATTCATTTTGAATTTTGTGACCAAAATAATGATAATGACTTTTATTATTTTAAATACGTCTCTTGTGGATTTATTCCCGGATCCTTTTGGATTTATCGAACAAATCTCGTATACAAAAATACGAAATCAATTAGTAATAGCGGAAGTGAAATTTGAATAAACTCAAATTAAAATAAAACCGAAATCAAAATGAAATTAAACATATTAATAAAAGGCTAAAAACATTTCTGGAAAAACAAAACCCAATCAAACACGCCTTAATAGAATTGAATTGAGTATTGAAATTGAATGGAAGGAAACTTCCTGTTCGTCTTCATCCAAAATTCAACCGCGACATGAAACTGAAGCCACCGTCGACGATGACACGGCTTCCAGCAGCGGCGGCTGTCTTGCGCGGGACTTCACCGGTCATCCTCTCAGGCAACAGCGACCAGCAGATCCGGTGACAGAGGCGGCGGGACAGCGGCGGGTTTTGGAGACGAACAGTCGCTGCTCCTGCGACACTCTTGAACAGCTTTAACAGTTTCCGACGATCTCCTCTTTTCTTCTCCGGCGGAGAGACGACAGACCCGCAGAGAACTCCGGAGTCTATAACTTCTCCGATCTTTCACCGGCGGGAAGGGACGGCGGATATTGGCTCAGTCCATGGTGCAAAGTGGCCCGAGGTAATCACGCCTCAAGATTGGAGATCGGCTCGTCACTCAAGCCTCGACGCCCACGGGAATCGGCACAAGAAAATGTTCCCGAACCTCACCGGAAACTCACCGGAATTGCTGGACCGGTTTTTGCTCTCGATCTCAGCCTCTCCGGCAAAACTGCATATATCCCTGTGGTTGGGATGGAAAATTCCGCGTCGTTTTCCCCTGTACTTTAAAAACTACGCGATTCTTACCTGTGTTTTGAAAAACGTTGCGCCTAATCCCCAAATGGCAAAAGTTAACGGAAAGTGAAATACACCATGAAATAAGCAAATAGACTTGCTGTTGCTTCTTTTAAACTACTCAAATTCTCTAATTTACCCTTCCACTCCCATTAAAAAGAAGACCGAAGAAGAATATGATGATTATGAGTCGTCCTCACAGCTGTTGGAAGAAATTCTTTCTTCTTAGTTGTCACTTAACTCACCTTACTATCTTCACCTTATTATCAAAGTCTTTCAACATATCTGTTTAACATTACCCTTAATATAATCCACATTTTTATTTATTAATTCATTCCACTTTCTTCTTAATTTTACTTCTTTATATATATATATATATATATAATCACTTGTTTCATCTTTATTTAGGACAATGAAATAACTACAGAGTTGAACTTTTGTTCCCCAATTACAGCAAGACTATTGTGCTGAAATCTATTGTCCTGAAATCTTTTATTCAATTAAGCAATGATTCTAACATCATATATATATATTTGATAACGTGAGAATCCATAGGTGTTTTGCAATAAGTGTGGATAAAGGCTTAAACGTTCGACCAAATCTAATAATTTGCAAATGAAATTTACAAGATAAGCCACACCAAATAAACTGTGTGGTAAATAAAATTTGAAGCATATGTTAACATTGTTACTATTAGTTTATTTAAAATGAAATCGAAACGATTAAATTTTTTTATAATACAATCAAAATTTTATTAGTGTTTTTTATTATAGGATCAAAACTATTAGTATTATTATTACTCCCTCCGTCCTAGCTAAATTATGTTATTTAGCTTATGCACGGAGTTTTAAGTATTGTGTAATTAATAAGTAATTAAGAAGTGTATTATTGAAAATAATACTCTCTCTGTCCATATAGAAAGTAAATATTTATTTTTACCGTGTTGTTTAAGAAATACTAATATTATTTTAATTATAGTGGGTAATTAAAAGTAGTTTAATAACATTTTTGCTCTTAATTTTTCTGTATAAAAATAATGATGTAAAGTAAAGTAAAGGTATTTGTAGAAAAAAGTGAGTTATTTAATAAAATGATTACTTTATAATTACACGTTTCAAAATATAAATATTTATACTTCCTAGCTGAATGGAGCATGATTTAACAAAATAATTATAAATTAAGATTAAGATGACTAATTTAGTTTAATTAAAAGAAAAAAAAATTATAAATAATAAATTTTAAAATATGATTAAATTTATCGTTATATTTTAAAAGAAAAATGATAAATTATGTGAGACAGACAAAAAAAAAAATATAAGACAAATTAAGTGGGAACAGAGCGACTATTATGTTATAGAAAAAAAAATCAATTTTGGTCCCAAAATAATCAAAATTAATCAATTTTGGTCTCAATATAAAAAATTCATCAATTTTGATCCCAATATAACTAAAATTTATCAATTTTGGTCCCAATATAAAAAGTCTCATCAATTTTGGTCCCAATATAAACAATTTCAATCAATTTTGGTCCCATTATAAAAAATTTTTATCAATTTTGGTCCCAATATAAAAAGCCTCATCAATTTTGGTCCCAATATAAACAATTTCAATCAATTTTGGTCCAATTATAAAAATTTTTTATCAATTTTGGTCCCACCGTTAAAAAACTAATGGAAATTGCTGACGTGGACATGACGGAGGTGACGTGGCAGTTGATCTGGAAAGTACATGGCCATGTACAATTATACACGGCCATGTTGTTACATGACCATGTATATTTCAGTGTATAATTATACATTGCCATGTTACACGGTCATCTACAATTATACACGGCCATGTTCTTACATGACCATGTATATTTCCGTGTATAATTATACATGACTATGTTATTACACGGCCATGTATAATTCTACATGGCCGTGTATCTTTATGTTTCGGTCTAAAATTTTAATTTTTTGTTATATTTTTAATTTTTTTTTAATTTAGAATAGTTGATATAGTTAAAATGGAAAAAAATAATAATAATAATAATATAATTAAAATATATCAATTTTAGTTCAAATATAAGTATTTATCGAGTATGTTCTTTTGGAAGATTTTGTCTAAAATTATACTAAGAGAATTTTTTTGCTAAATAGTAGAATTTTAGACAAAATCTTCCAAAAGAACATACTCGATAAATACTTATATTTGAACGATATATTTTAATTATATTATGATTATTATTATTATTATTTTCATTTTAACTATATCAACTATTCTAAATTCAAAAAAAAAAATTTAAAATATAACAAAAAATTAAAATTTTAAACCGAAACAGAAAGATACATGGCCGTGTAGAATTATACATGGCCGTGTAACAACATGGTCATGTATAATTATACACTGAAATATACATGGTCATGTAACAACATGACCGTGTACAATTATATATTGAAATATACATGACCATATAACAACATGGCCACGTGTAATTGTACATGGCCGTGTACTTTTCAAGTCAACAGCCATGTCACCTTCGTCATGTTCACGTCAGCAATTTCTTTTATTTTTTAACGGTGGGACCAAAATTGATAAAAATTGTTTATAATGAGACCAAAATTGATTTAAATTGTTTATATTAAGACCAAAATTGATGAATTTTTTATATTGTGACCAAAATGGATGAATATTTTATATTGGGACCAAAATTGATGAATTTTTTTTATTAGGACCAAAATTAATTAATTTTGATTATATTGAGACCAAAATTGATTTTTTCCCTGATCAAAATGGTGACATCTTTTATAATGAGATCGAATTGAGTATTTCTTTTTTTTTTTTTTTAATTATATTCTTATTTGTTTTTCGAATATCTATATCACGTTTATTTTATTTTATTTTATTTTTAATAATTAGTGTTATATCATGAATTATGAAGCCAAAGATGAAAGCCTACTGAGATAAGTAATGGCGAGTCCTTTGTCGGAAGACTTCTCTGTGGTGGTTTCGGGGTCGGATTTGGGCATCGACAGCCGGAAGTTTCAATCGGAGCGGCAGCCGGAAGAAGAGGATTGGCATGACTGTTTTTCGTCTCTTCCCTCTGCCGGTGATCATAGCCTTGATTACGCAGAACTTGACGCGCTCAACTTCTTCCGTCGTGAAGGAGGTTCTGATAAGTCCGGGAACCGTATTTTCCGCGTAGTCGGAAAGTATTTCCCTGGTAATTCTCACTTAACAGTACTCTGCTTCTTGGAATTCATTCATTTCTGCTTATCGTGGTGTCCGATTTTCTGCTCTGCAATTTAGGTTTTCGAAATTGGCCTGGAGTTTGGGCAAACTATGTTTTATGTTGTGTCTATTTTGCTTTCTGATGGATGTTAGGTTGTTCTTGTAGGAAATCTTGTCTGTTCTTTTATAGCAAATAGAAGTTTGAAGTTGTGCTTAAGGTCACTGGTTTGTTTTGATATATAGTGTACAGAGGACAAATCTAGACATGAAAATCAGCTGATTGATTTCCTACAGATTGAGTAAATCAATTGTAGACGATGATATCTTCAATTCTTCTGTCATCCATGAAGCATATATAGCACTGGGGAAATTGTCCCAAAGTTTTAATGCTGAAAATATGGAAGAAGCGTTATGCTGTTTGTGTACCTAATGTTCTTTTTAGGCATTTTCTATATATCAGTTTTTACTCTTTACTTATGTGATGTTATGATACTTTCAACAATTCCAGCTCCTGTAATCACAGCAGAAAGGCTGAAACAGTATGTGTTCCATAAGATTTTGACTGAGATGCCAGAAGGGCCATACTGTATTGTGTATATGCATAGCACCGTACAAAAGGAGGATAATTCTCCGGGGATTACAATCCTAAGGTGGATTTATGAAGAACTACCTGATGAGCACAAAGAGAGGCTTCAGGTTGTGTATTTTGTTCATCCCGGACTCTGGTCCAGACTTGTCTTTGCCACTTTTGGAAGGTTCCTTTTAAGTGGAGGGTGAGTTGTTTGTGGTCTCTTTTGGGAACTACCTTCCTATTTGTATGTTTTCTGAAGAATACTCACAATTATGATTTAGATGCATGCATTTTCTTGTTTAACTCATGAGTCGTGACCATTTCTTCTTGGAGGAACCCTTTTTCTAGAGTTATGATCTCTTATTAGTTCATTCCATCCAAACCTACTGAATCATCTATAGTTTTCAATGCGAATCTTCTAATCTATAGTATATTTCTGCATGTGGCCACTTAAGGGATATGTTAAATAGCATGTATTGAATCATGCTGCTGTTGTTGGTGGTTTTGTTAATATGATAATATCAACATTAACTCTTACCTCAGAGGTTTGAAACTTTCTCAGAAGTTATGAGCATTGAGCGATGGCTTTTTGTTGTTGTTGGTTTTGCTAATACTGTGTTTGTTTTTTTTGTTTTTTTTTTTTCTTGTATGGATAATAAACAGCTTATACTGGAAAATCAAATACATAAGCCGCCTTCAATACCTCTGGCACGACATAAAGAAGGGCCAAGTTGAGATACCCGAATTTGTTCAGCAGCACGATGATATCCTGGAGCACAGACCTCTGACAGATTATGGCATTGAGCCCGATCCTTTGCATCTCACAGAGGTTCCTACCATGGCCTATTCGTTTGGGAGGTATGAATCTGAGTGGGCATCGAGGGAGCATAGGATTTAGTGTTTTGGTTGTCGTCTCCTTCATGTCAAATACAAATACTCTGTTGTTGGAAGGATTGATTCGACGAGTTTTATGCCTTGGCTTGTAATGCAAATTAGAACTTGATTTTTCTTTCTGGGATTGATTTCTGTAATTACCTTTGAATGAATTCTATATATGCCATGGTTTGTTCATGTTTTAGACATTCTTGGTTTGTAAAATGAAAAATATGTGTAAGTAATGATGAATTTGTTTATGAAAATATATAGTTTGATCTCTCACATACTGCAGGTGGTTCTATTTACTGGAAAGATACAATCTATATATATAGAGATAGATAGATATACACACACCTATGAAGTTGGCACACAAATAATAATTACATATATAGCTCTCATGGATAATACACCTAATTAAACATTAGGTGTAACAAATACTAGATCATTTCATGATGTCCATATATATAGATATATGTTTGTGTCTGTGTTTTGATGTAGGCTCAGAAGCATACTTCACAAAGCCAGCAGCAACACAAGGCAAAGAGACTGCACAAAGAAGGAAATATCTGTAAGTAAAAGCCACTTTTATATCAGTTGCAATAAGATAGTATTTATTTTAACTGTTTTGAGTATGTTCATCTGTATTTATGTAGAGAGAGAGAGAGAGAGAGGAAACCCTAGAAGATTACCATCCTTCAAGAAAACCCCTTTCCCCCTTGGGCTTATTTGCTGGCCAGCAATTGATCATCTTCTTCTTCTTCTTCTTTCCATCTGGAGTGTTGTCAATCTCATCAGCTGGATAACCTGCAAATCAAATCTCATAATCATGGCTGATCAAGAATCATATCAGGCCACTTTAATTTAGAGAGAGACCTGGAGGAGGTTGATTCCCTTGGTTTTGCATCTTGCAAGAACTCTTGCCTATTCTCCTCTCTCTCTCTCTCTCTCTCTCTCTCTCTCTCTCTCTCTCTCTCTCTACTTATATATATATATATGTGTATGCATATGATAAGCACAGAGGCACTTAAAGATGCTGCTTCTGGTTTAACTTAACTCGTTTGTGAAT
Organism: Andrographis paniculata; assembly: GCF_009805555.1. Classification (NCBI taxonomy): domain Eukaryota; kingdom Viridiplantae; phylum Streptophyta; class Magnoliopsida; order Lamiales; family Acanthaceae; genus Andrographis; species Andrographis paniculata. The sequence goes on from NW_026137605.1 coordinate 2,743,093, forward strand.
AGTGAGCACAACACAACACAGATTAGTAATCAAACAAATAATTAATGTGAATGTTTTTAATTTAATAGTGCTTAGATTAACATAATTTTAAATACAAATGTATCTTACAAAAAAAAATTGTCATGTCAAGGCACGTATCTACTGACTACTCATTTTTAATTTTCTTATATACATTAATCAACTAACTAATCCACTCTTTACATGATAAATAAGAAATTCTTGAATTCCATATTCTCTTCTATCATCTCATCATGATTAGATTACTCAGAAAAAATTTTCATTATGCCATTTGGCTTTAAATAATTTTTTTAGAAAGTAAGGCGAGCCATCATTCTTTGTGTCAATCATGAGTGTTTTTTTTTTTTTTTGAAAAAAAAAATAAAAAATATAAAATATAAAATAGTGGTTTTCATTTGTGAGTAAAAAAGGGGTTTAACTTAATAAAGTTTATGAAAATAATTAATAATAAACTTTTTATTATTCTTATGCAAGCAATGGAATTAAGAAAGACTAAAAAACCATATCAAAGAATATATACCTTCATTATAAATCTATATATATTTAAATATTTGTGAATGTGTGGAATTGTATTAGTAATTATAAGCAATTATTTACTTGTATTGAAAATAAATTACTTTGGCCCATGTATTCTGGGCTTACCCCTTATCAATCAGAAATAGAAAAGGAGGACTTGGGCTGTTTTTTGGTTTGATTTAAAATCAAAGCCAACATTAGCACGGTTTCCAATGATTCTATTTTATTTATTTATTTATTTATTTATTTTAATTTTTTTAGGTTTTGATTTGAATATTTTATGGAATGTTTAAGAAATTTTGATATTTTATCCTTCAATTTTTTATGTAAATTAATTATATGTGTAATAATATATTAGTAATTCATGTAAAAATTAAAAGTATTGTGATATTAGTCCAGAATTAAATGAGATTGATGATGGATGCTTATGACCATCCAAGTAATTTTGGATATTATAGATGTATTTAGGTTTTGTATAAATAATGTAGTTTTATATGATATTTTATAATTTGTCCATTATTTTTATTTTGTCCCACATAAATTTATTATTTTCTTCTTTAGAAATATAATTACACTTTAATCACATTTTAAAATTCATAATTCATAATTTTTTAATTTAATTAAACTATTTAGTCATCTTAATTTATAATTAATTTTATTAAATTATAATTATTTTTATTAATATATTTTTTAAATTACATACTAATTACACAATACTAAAACTCCCTAAGCTAAATGAAACATTATTTGGGATGGAAGGAATAATATATTTCCTCCATCTTAATGCAAAAGGGTTATTTGAGATCTTGCACTAGATTAATAAATAAGTAATATTTTATTAATCGTCTAATATGATTTGACAATTTTGTGTTTTATACTTTATGTATAAATTAATTATATATGTTGATGTATTTATAATTTATATAAAAATTATATTTTGATATTAATATACTTATTATTATAATAGAAAATACATATTTTTTAGTTGGACAGAGAAAATATTTGATACCCTCAATTCGATATATCTCGGATCGACGAGGCTATATATATATAAACGAAGTTTGAATTGATGAAAAACAATTAAGGCTCGATGGTTTAGCCAGCCCAACAGACATAATCTCTTGGCCCATGCCAAACCCCAAATTATTTTGATTTTAAAGACTTGTCTTTACTAATGAGTGGTTTAATGTGATTAATTCTTCTTTTCAATTTTATTGCCTTCTAATTTTGGATTGACTCAATTCGCTAAACTGTCGAAAAGAATTCGGCCAGCAATAATATTTCTATAAAAAAAAAATTATAGGAATTGTACATTGACGAAAGTTCTATAGGGTTTATAATATAATTACATATTAGGGGAATAGTGTCGTTATTATTATCTATATATTATATATTTGAGGTCGGTGTGGGTTTATTTCATCAAAAATTTTTTTCTTATTTTTCTATTTTTTAATAAAAATAATTATATTAATTAATATAATTAATAGGTTACCATTAATATTATATAGATATTATTGGTATGATTAATGAAATTATAGCTAATAACTATATTTATTAAAATTCAAAATTTATTATTATTATTATTATTATTATTATTATTATTATCTATGTATTATAAACATAATTTAATATATTCATTATGTAATTTATTATTTATTATAATTTGAACTCGGTGGATCCCGCAATTCCAAAGCTTTTTTCTCATTTTTTTTATTTTTATTTTTTAATGATTTTAATATTAATTTAATATTTTTTATGGTGAGATTTTTTACGATAACACGACTCTCCTTCGTGTTTAAGCCTTTCGACACAACTCTTTTTTTCTCGGTTTAGTTCATCGGAGTTTCGAAATATTAGAGTGTCATCTAATATAAAAATGAATTTTTTTGTATCGTTACGTAATAAACTATAAGTATTATTATAATGTATTCATTTTATAAGTCGAAGTTTTATTATCGACCCAATGTAAATTATCGAATATTTCAATAATTATTTTTGATTATTTAGAAATATAATTTATATAAATCTTATAAAAATTTGAATTTGCCTCGGGTAATATGCTTATCCGAAAGACAAATGTATTTCGAATGTTATTATTATTATTATTATTATTATTTTCTGTTGTATGAAAAATATATTTTATTAATTCAAAGTTTATAATATATTTTGTATCTTATGTTTGTGTGTATTTGTTGATGTTTGATTGTTCGTATTACTTTTATAATATATACTTAATAATTTTATATTTTAATATTCCACTTTATATAAGATGCGCATATTATTTATTTTTTATTTTTCATTTTTCATTTTATTTTTTCTTAAAAGTACGAATTCTATTTAAAAATTGAACAAAAAAGAATAATTAAAAGTATATATAAAAATTTAATTAGTAAAGAAAATTTACAAAAATTAAATACAATAATGTAAATATTATTATCTATATATTAATTTAATATTTTATTACTTCTAATTTAAATATATAATTAATAATTTTTTAACTTTTTGAAAAAATTTACCATTTTTAAAATTGATTTAATAATTTTAAATTCTTATTTAAACATATAATTAATAATAATTACATTCGTAATTAACACAACTCAATACTAATAATATTTATAATAAAGTCATATTCAAACTTTATTTTTACATATCACATACCTTATATATCAAATAAAATTTAATTATTCAACTGACTTATCTAAATATATCAACGATACGAATAAAATTTATATATTCCCCTAATTATTTTTTTCTTATTTTATTTATGATTTAAATTTATTTGAATATATATATTTATTATAATATAACTATGGGGTTTGAATGAATTTTATACATATTTTTATTACAATATTCATAATTAATAAAACTATAACTAACCAAATTTATAAAAATAAAAATTTGATATAAATTTTATGATATTGTATAAAGTATAGAATATTTCTTTCTTTAATTTTCAATTAAATTATTTATTTTAGTTTAAAAAATACTTATATAGTATGATATATATTTATATATTCAAAAAAACATATATGAATTTTGAGTAATTTGTACAAATTTATTTGATTAAATTTAAAATTTTTACAACTAAAAAACAACAATTATTTCAAATATGAACAAATTGTTAAATATAAAGGTATATTTTGAATCTCATAACAAATTTTTTTTTCTTATTTCTTAAATTTATTTTTATTTTATTTTTTAGATTTTTTTTTCTTTAATAAATGAATTATAATTTGAGTTTAGCTTTGAATAAAATTAATTTTGAATTTATTTATAAAATTTTATAAGTTTTGAATTAAAATTTTATATTGATTATATAATAATTTTTTATATTCGCCTAATTTTTTCTATTTTATTTATGATTTATATTTATTTGATAAATATTTAAAGAAAATATGATATATATTTTTATAGTAATAATGGTACTAAATAAAAATTAATAGTTAAATAATTTTTTTCCTACACAAATTAAATATAATAAATTTCACGAAAAAATAAAAAAGGAAAATATTCAAAAATTAATAAATAACAAATAAAATATAAAAAGACCATCGCACGGTTTCTCACTAATTATTATTATTATTATTATTATTATTATTATTATTATTATTATTACATTTAACACGAAAGGAGTGGACATGTTAATTGGGTCTACAAAATGCAACAGTAGTCTTCTGTAGGTTTGCTATAAAAGGGAAGTATTCATAGTGATGTTCCAATATGTAGTAATAAATTATATATACATATATATATATATAAATGTATATATTTGTGATTTGCTGAGAATAATAGTGATGACTTCCACTAGTTTTCACGTGCACTTTAATTTTTAGTATCAAACCTATTCTGCCTATTGCAATGCAACCTACCCCAATTCAATATTAGTTTACATGAACTCACCAAACTAGCATTTAAATCTCGGCAATGCAAAATATTATAATTTATTTAATATTTAGCTAATAAATTTAAATAAATAATAATGACAGAATTAAATATGAATTTAAATAATTTTGGAGGAGGGGACAAATTGTATATAAATACATAAAAATTAATATTTTCAATACTAAAAAAATTATAAAAAATTTGACTTGAGGGGTCAATTCCCAATTCTAACGTAGTTCTATCCCTACTTACATGTCATATATATATATATATAGCACAAGGGTGTCGGTCCCACATTTTAGATTCCAGTATTCACATTGTTTTATAGATATTTAAAAAAAATTAATGCATTTTTTAGAAAAAAAAAAATAAAAGTAAACTAAAATTTAGTATAAGTAGTTCATTTTTAAAAATTAGTGGTTTTTTTAAATATTAAGTACATAATTCTTTATCATATTATATTTAACAATAGAATAAAAGATTTTGTTACATATCTTTCATAATTAATTTATATTTTAATTTTTTAATTATATTATGTAAAAATAATTTGTTATAATTTTATTTTTAATATATCTTACTTTTTTTTTTATTTGTGTTGTTTTCATCTTCGAATCGACATCGGTCTCTTCTATTGGTCTCATTATTTTCGAGTCAGAACTCAAAAGCTTTCTTCGTGTTATGTGCTATTATAGGATCATCGTTTTTCCTTTTAAAGATTAAGTAATTTTTTATCATATTAGATTTAACAGCAAAATAAAATTATTTGTTGTATATCTTCAATAATTAATTTATATTTTACTTTCTATTTATATTATGTATAAAAAAATATGTATAATTTTATTTCTAATATATTTTACAGATATTTTTTTATTTCATTTATTTATTTACGTAACTTACGAATTTATAGAAGAAAAAAGTAAACACATAATATTCGAAATAATAGTATATAGGATAATATAACTATATTCTATATTTTTTTGATTAACTTTTATTTATCTATTTTTTTCTATTAATTTTATATATTATATATATATATTTTTTGTATATTTTACAAATATTCATGTCTCATTTATTTTGGCAGTAAAATATGTGAGCATTTCTTTTCTATTTTACAAAAAAATTGAATACATGTGACTTGCATTGTCGAATCTAGTTTGCAGGGTATTAAGTTCGACCGAAGTTTATCCAAAGCACTCTCGACGAGTAACGGCTGTAGATTCTCATGTTATAAAAATAAGAAAAAAGAATTGAACACAAATTTCGATGACGGATATAATATTTTTATCTTTTTGTGTATGAAAAGCTTATTTTTGGATGTATTATGTAGTTTTATAATTTTAAATATTCTTATTATCTAAAAATAATTTAACATTTTAAAATTACTAATTTTGATTATATACTAATTTACTATTTGAAATTGAAATAAATAATTATCTATTAATCTAAAAAATTCAAACAAAATATGCAAGTTAATACATTTTTATTTTTACTTTACTTTAATTTTTTTCTATTTTATTTTAGTTTATGTTTAAAAGATTTTGATTGAAATTAAACTTTTATTTTAAAAATGAAATTAAAATTAAAATTTAATTTATTTTTATTTTTAATAATAAATATAGTTAATTATCTTAATTTTTCTCAAATTTTTAAAACTAGCCTTTAACTTATATGTACAAATATATATATTTGAAACTAGCCTTTAACTTATATGTATGAATGTATATGTATTATTTAGGATAGGAATAGAATGATATTTCAGAAGTAATATATAAAATATTATTATAGATTTTTTTTATATTAAATTTATTGTATTTATTTAAATTTACACACATTAAGTTTGTTCACATTTTTAGATGAATTAATTTTATTTTATTTTGTGTTTGTGTAGTATAAAAAATTATATTGGTAATATAAAAAACAATATTTTGTATTGAATGATTGACTTTTTATGAGTGAATAATATATATTCATTACGTCCAAGTAAGAAGTATACATTTACTTTTGGTGCGGAGTTTAAAAAACAATATTATTTTAATCATAGTAGGTAAGTAAAAACAGTGTAATGACATTTTTACTCTTATTTTTTTAGTATAAAAGTAATGATGTCATGGGTATTTATCGAAAAAATGTGAGGTATTTAATGAAATGATTACTTTGTAACTGCAAAATAGAAATATGTATATTTTCTAGCTGAACGGAGGAAGTATATTATATTAATGTGTGTATATATTTGTATTTTTTAATAATAGTTATGAAAAAATTGTTCTATTGAAAAATATTGAGTAAGCACATTGAATATTTTTATGCATAATATTTATAGTTTATTTATTATTTTTTAAATATTTTAGTTATGTATACCTAGTGCATAGTATGAATTTAAACCCTAGTATATATATTAATTTTATATTAAATTTTTTAATGAATTTTATTTTGATCTAGTAACTAAAATCACAAATTGTTGCATGCTCTCCCCCGTCCATCTTATGTTTGAGTTCGTCCATTCTTTTTTGGAAAAAATATAAAATTTTAGTTATATTTTAAATTTTTTAATTAATTTTTTCACTTTTAATTAGATTAATTAATTATATTAATTTTAATATATAATTATTTATATTACAGTATTATTACTTCTACATATATATTTATTATTCATTCATTAATTAATTACGTAACTTTTAAAATGTACATAAAAGAATATCGGAAACCGGGGAGCATAATTTTAAAAATTATAATATGATCGCACAACACTATCAGAAAAATAGGATATTGTTGCGAAAAATTTGTCCCAGAATGATTTATTCTCACAACTATGGTCGAAAATGTAATAAAAATTATATATAATTTAATTGTCATGGATTTTTGCAACCATCTTTATTACAATAATTTATTTTTTTCAAATTTTTGCGGAAATCCAAAACAAAAAAGGAACAATTTTAATGTTTTCAAAATTTGTTGCAACTTCCTACTCGTTGCAATTCATTACTTTAATTTTGTTGAGGTATTCCGTGACAATATTTTATTTTTTATTTTAATTATCATAATTTTTTTTTGAATAAGACATTCTTCTGATAAATATATTTTAAGAAGTTTTTTTTTTTTTTTTTCTAATTTCTTTAACAAATATTATTCATATTTGAGTGAATTTTATATATGTTTTATTGTTTATTACAGACAAATTTTTATATCATTAAATATTTTTTTTAATAAATTATTAATAGTTTTTACGTATTATGATTTAAAAATTAATTTATAAAATTAAAAAAATATAAATTTATCATCATCCTAATATAATTTTAAAAATAAATATTAGTATTTTTTATTGTGAGTGGTCTCATTGGCAAACCGTTATACGTACTCGACCATAGAATATTGTTGAAATACAATGAGATGAATATATTTTTCAGTCTGACCGAGTCGGAGGAATGCCGGCCTGGACGGATACGAACGAGCGATTCAAACTAGTTGATAGTGAGACAATTTTTTTGTAAATGATAATGTTGACAATAAATATCACTCTTGTGATTAATTTATGCAGTTTTAAAAATAATTAATTTTAATTTCACATATATATTTTTATTATTTATTTATTATATAAAGTTCATATAAATAAATAAATAAATAGATTGTTACAATATAAAAATACAAATAATTGAAATAATATTTACTTATTTATAAAGTCATATTTTTAGAATATATCATTAATAATTATTTATTTTATTAATTTTAATTTTATTTTTATAAATTTTAATAATATAATATAAATATACTATTATTATTATTATTATTATAAAAAACTTTTACATCCGCCGCAGCCTGTACCAGCAACCAAGTTCGCCTCTTTCCTTTCTTTTCCAATTGTTTTCCCCTTTCTTCTTTTTTTCTCCTTCCTTGTTCTTCTCTGTTGTGCCTGCGCCATCAGGTAATGGCCAGATTAAAGAAAACACAGAAAGCCAAAAAGCCGAACCGCCGGTTTGTATTGAACCGTAATCGCTGGTTCAAAAACCGGCAAACATGCGGTTCGAAATCGAAAAGACAAATCTAAATTTATACCTCTAAGTAAAATTATTTTCATGCCCGCTCGCCAAACTAATTCCTCCCGCCTCCAGCTATTTAACGGGTGATGCCTAAAATATTTTAACCCTAATTCACTCTTCGCATTCACACCTGCGTTCACAGCCTCACCTTTGTCGATCAAGTCCGACCGCGCGCAGTCCGCAGACGATTCAAGCAACTTCGTCCATCGATTTTGAGTTTGTCAAGGACATTATAAATTTATTTATCTGTTCAAAATAAATTTCAAAATATGTATACATAGAATCATTATTTTTATTTATGTCCAATATTATAATTTTTTTTTTGATAAATATAAGGAAATATTGTAAGAATTATTTATTCCCTACAAATTTATGTATGGAATATAATAAGCTTTTTCTTTCTCTTTATTTTAAATATAAATCAATTGTATAATTATATGTGTTGTGAATATACTAAGACTTGGTTATTTGTTTTATCGAAAGATAATAAAGAATAAAATTAATATTGTTATCAGTCCTCAAAATCATTACAACATGGTATGGTGGTTAATAATTTTATAATTGAATTATCCTGAACGTATCGGTTAAAATTATTATTCACTAATATAGTTTTTAATATATTGTGTTTGATTCGAGAATTTATTTAGTGCATACAGAGTAATAACGACTGCAAATTCTAATATTATAAAATAAATAAATAAGTTTGATTGCAATAAAGATTTGTTGTTAGACGACATTAGCTTATGTTTTTATGTTTGTTTGTTTTTTTTTTTTTTTTTTTAATGTTTATTTGCTTTTCTATTGGTTAATTAATTTGTGACATTTCATTCTACTTTTATTATTGTTACGTACGAAATTTAGAATTAGGTTAAAAGTCCAAGGTAAAAAGAAGAATGGGCCGGGCAATAGGGTTGATTGAACTGGCTGAAGGACACCGTGAGGAAATCGAGGAAAATAGATTTATTTCTAAGGAAAATACAAGACGGAAGGTCCTCAGGTCGGTAGGTCCTCAAGACGGAAGGTCCTCAAGACGGAAGGTCCTCAAGACGGAAGGTCCTCAGGGCGGAAAGACCTCAGGTCGGAAGGTCCTCAAGACGGAAGGTCCTCAGGGCGGAAAGACCTCAGGGTGGAAGGATCTCAGGTCGGTAGGTCTTCAAGACGGAAAGACCTCAAGTCGGAAGGTTTTCAGGTCGGGAGGTCCTCAAGATGAAAAGACCTCAGGTCGGAAGGTCTTCAGGTCGGGAGGTCCTCAAGATGGAAAGACCTCAGGTCGGAAGGATCTCAGGTCGGTAGGTCCTCAAGACGGAAAGACCTCAGGTCGGAAGGTCTTCAGGTCGGGAGGTCCTCAAGACGGAAAGTCATCAGGACGGGAAGTCCGCAGGTCGGGAGGCTTTCAGGTCGGGAAAAGGAAGAAAGTTAAGATCTCAAGAATTGATCCAAATCCAGACCGAAGTCGGGCAGACGCGGAGGTCTGTTAAGAGGAAGGTCGGGCAAGGAAGAGGTACGGACAGATGCGGAGGTCTTCGGTCGAAGACGGAGGGCGGCTGATGCGGAGGTCGGCCCAAGCGAGGTCGGGCGAAGAAGCAGGTCGGGCGAAGGACGAAGTCGGGCCAAAAGAGCGGAAGGTCTGTGGTCGGTTCAAAGAGTGAAATATAAGGATAATTTTGGTCTGCTGAGGACACGTGTCAGCATGAAAAGGGTTGGAAGACGGTTGGGAAGGAGACGTTGTAACCGTTCGGGTGACGGTTTTCAGTACGGTTTCCCAGAGAATATTTAAAGGTTTGAATCATCATTTGGCAAGACATCTTCAATCAACTTCAACAAAGCAAAGTCAGATTTGGGGATCACCACTTTAAATTTCAGTCTTTTATTTTCCAGTTTATTTTCTGTACGTTACAGTGTTTAGAGATTCCTAATCTCAGGCATTAATTAATCAAGTTTAAGGATATTTTCTATATCTTTGAATTTTACTTTATTTTTGTTGAAAAATTACATCAACAAATTGGCGACCACAGTGGGAGCAAGACAAAATTGCTCATTCCAATTCCGGCGATAATTTCATACGTCTTAGATCCGGCCGAATCATCGGAAGGGTTATGGCAGGTTCACAACCGCAATCATCTTCGGCACCGGTGGGAGAATCCGTTCCACCACCCATTGTGCCGAATGCCGGGGAAATCCCACAACCACCAACTGATTGGTGGTCTTATGTTCAACAAATGAACAACCAGCATACCTTGGTTATGCAGAATATGTTGCGTGAGCAACAAACGAACATGTTGCGTGAGCAACAGAGTCAGTTGCAGAACATGATAGATCAAGCACTGTCAAGGGTTAGTCTTCAACCCACTCAAACGCCACCAGGAGTGTCACCGTCCAGACTACAGGCAAATTTCGCAGGGCCATCATTCGTGGATAGTACATTCCCAAGTGCCACAAATCCCAACCGAATGGATAGGGGAAAATCTCCTTTGACTTTTCCCAACAATGTTCCACTGGGACCAAGGGTTACCAATCCGCAGCCGAGCAATACAAGGGAGGACAGGTCTTAAGGATATATACATGATCCTATTCATATTCCTGTGCAGGATCCGTTCCATGTTCCTGATCATCAACGCTTTCATGTAGATCCTGACGAGATTGCACATATATTAAGGGATCAGTATGGATTAACTCCTCAGATGGCTAACCGCCCTGCATATCAGAGACCTTTCCCAGAAAGGATCATTAATGAACATCCTCTCCCAAGGAATTTTCGACCACCCGACTTTCATGCATTCTCAGGGGAGGATGGATCTTCCACCATAGAACATGTTGGTCGGTTCACAGCACAATTAGGAGAAGTTGGCAATAACCCTTTTTATAAGTTACAGCTGTTTGGTTTATCTCTTACTAGAACAGCGTTTTCGTGGTTTGTAAGTCTGCCTCCTGGACAAATTCAGACATGGGAAGGATTGGAGATGGCATTTCACGCTAGATTCTTCAATCCTTTGCCAGTTGTTTCTTTAACTGATTTACTGGAATTGAGACAGTACCCAGAAGAAACTGCTTCACAGTTTATAGAAAGGGTGCGATTGATGAAGGGACGATGTCCTACGGTAATCAGTGAGAAAGAGATGACCAATTTAGTGGTCCGGAATATGCATACTCGTTTAAGAAAGGCACTCACTGCCCTGGATGTTGAGGATTTGGCAAGTCTTGCATCCAAGGCAGGACGTTTAGAATCTTTGTTTAGAGAAGAAGATCAGCACAACAGGCGTAATAGAGGCCAACATATGGCGAGTATGAGAACAGAAACATGTGACTTTGATTTTAATCAGTCAGAAGAGATGGCAGCCGAAATCCTTTCTGGAAAACCGTATGTATGTCCTAAATTGAAGCCAGTACCAGGATCTGAAGGAAAGGAGCAACCGACCTTTGATAGTTCGAAAGCTGATGAAATCTTTGATATCCTACTGACTGATGGGCAGATCCGTATTCCAAAGGGGCAAAGATTGGCCACTAAAGAAGAAATCAAAGGGAGACCATATTGTAAGTGGCATAATTCCTTCACACACAATACAAGTCAGTGTACTCATTTCAGGAAGGAAATTCAAAAAGCCATTAAGACAGGTCGGCTCAAATACATCACTCTAGGTGTAGACCAGCAACCATTTCCGAAAGTAACAACGGCAATGGTTGACATCCAACCAAGTTCGGAAACAGGGAAAAGTTCGGCCAATGATGGACATACAGGGGAACGAACTCAGGCAAACCCTGGAACTAAAAAGGGAAGTCAGCCAAACAGTGGCCGACCGGAAGAACGACTCAAAGTTGTTGAAAGACCAGTCGCTGAAAAATGGGACCGACCAGACGGTTCGTTTAACGTGGAGGTGAAAGAAAGGGTTGTAGTACGTGACCACCCGACCAGAAAAACAGGGTCGGTCGGGAGCAATTGGGCTCGAAATAAAAAGCCTTTACCAGTTGATATAGACCCTCGTTTCCCGGGTATGAATCGTACACAGATTCGCAATGCCAAACGCAGGTATGCTGCAAAGTATGGGAAACGAGGTCCTTCAATGAAACAACTAACCGACGAACAAAAAGCAGCCGACCATTTGACAGGAGATCAATCCATTCGGGTCTTTACAGAACAAACGACTAACGAGCAGGGAGTAGCCATTCAGTCTCCAGTTGGTCGGTCCAGTCGGGTCTGGTCAGGAAAGCAACCGAATGACGGATTAGGCACTTCCGACCATACCAAAAGAAGTTCGTCGGGACAGGGGAAAGGTAAAGGAGTGGCAGATGAAATAATTAAAGGTTTTAGATGCCAACATTGTGAACGGATCAACATCAATCCATCTCTTGAAGAATTCCGTATTGAATCTTTGACGGTTCAATCTCAATCTCGGGATAAGATAAAGGAAGAAATAGTAACTACAGAGGAAAGTTCAAGATCTGTTAAATCTCGTCTGGGACCACGAATCCCTTGTCGAATGACAGAGATTAATCAGATGAGTGATGAACCGATGTGGGCGAGTCTGGTAGATGAAACTATGGATGAACCTTTATGGGCATTCTTGGCAGATGGTGAATTAGAGGAGACAGAGGGGGCAAAGGCCTCAGATTCCGATCTTCATTCGGAAACACCTTCGATTGTGTTTCCTCCTATTCCAGAGGGTGCGATCTCTCACTTGAAACCTCTGTATGTTAATGCTCACATTTGTGGGAAACCAATCACTAAGGTTTTCGTGGATAATGGAGCAGTCTTTAACGTTATGCCATTGAAGACCCTCAAGAAGTTAGGGAAAGGAATTCATGATCTGTCTCATGTGGAATTCGAAATGACAAGTTTTACAGGGCAGCCGACTAAGCCTGAAGGCATGATGGTTGCCACAATCGAGGTCGGACCAAAGAAGATCTCCACTGTTTTCTTTATTGTGGACGCAGATACTACATACTCTCTCTTGCTGGGAAGAGACTGGATTCATGCCTCTCAATGTGTGCCTTCAACCCTGCATCAACAATTAATGTTCTGGGAAGGAAATCAGGTCTTCAAAATGGAAGCGAATGATAATCCATTTGATGTAACAGAACAAGTTGAAGAGTCAGTGTTTTATTCCAGTCAGGTGGCTCCGATGTCTCAGTTGTACATGGCCAGGGAATACCCAATCAAGGGTTATAAAGTCACTGGCCAGAACTCGATGTTCTATTAAAAGAACACCTTTATTGTATGGCTCATGATAAAGCCACACCCATTCCCGTATAATTTGTTTGTAATGGAAGATACAAGCTTAGAAGTATGTAGTTCTCTTATTAATAAGTTCTATTTAAAGCAATTATTACATAAAGCAGAAAATAGTAAAGAGATTCTGGATGTTCACCTCCAAAAAGATGAACAATTTTGTTGGCCCGACTTATTAGAAAAAACAGAACCAACAGCTTCATCACAAGACCCGTTATTGGAGTTTAATTTAGGAACCGAATTGGTTCCAAAAGTGATCAAGTTAAGTGGTTATTTGTCTAAAGAGCAACAAACAATGATGCTCGAAGTTATTAGGAACAACATTGATTGTTTAGCATGGGATTATTCAGAGATGCCTGGTTTGACAGGAAGTTTAATAGAGCATCGATTGCCTATCAAAGAAGGTTGTAAACCTTACAAACAACCTCCAAGGCGAATGAGCCCGGATCTGATGCCTCAAATCAAGGAAGAAATCCAAAAACTTCTCAAAGTGGGTTTCATTCAGCCTTGCCGTTATGCGGAGTGGCTGGCTAACATTGTGCCAGTGGTCAAGAAAAATGGTAAGATAAGGATATGCATCGACTTCAGGGATTTGAATCTAGCTACCCCTAAGGACGAATATGTGATGCCTATGGCCGACATGTTGATAGATGCAGCAGCAGGGCATAAAATCCTTAGTCTGATGGATGGTTATGCAGGTTATAACCAAATATTCTTGGCAGAGGAAGACATTCCTAAGACAGCATTCAGATGCCCAGGGGCTTTAGGTATTTATGAATGGACAGTCATGCCATTCGGGTTAAAGAATGCAGGGGCAACTTACCAAAGAGCCATGAATTCAATCTTTCATGATTTAATTGGCAGATCTATGGAAGTGTATATTGATGATGTTATAGTTAAATCTGCCAGTTTTGACGAACATTTGAGAGATCTTGAAGAGGCATTTGAAAGAATGAAGAAGTACAAGTTGAAGATGAATCCAACCAAATGTGCTTTTGGAATATCAGCCGGGAGCTTTTTAGGATTTCTAGTTCATGAGAGAGGAATTGAAATCGATGCCAACAAGGCTAAAGCCATTCTTGATAGTCGGCCACCCAAGACGATTAAAGAAATCCAGAGTCTTTTGGGTAAGGTGAACTATTTGAGGCGTTTCATTTCTAATGCTGCTGGCAAGGTCAGACCCATCACTAAATTGTTGAAGGCTGGAAAAAATGCTTTTGAATGGGGTCCAGATCAACAGATGGCTTTAGATGCTATCAAGCAGGCATTGGTTCACCCTCCAGTCTTGATGCCTCCTAAACAAGGTCGGCCACTCAAACTTTATTTGGCAAATACATATGAAGTGGTTAGCTGTTTATTGGCACAGGATGGTGATGACGGGAAGGAAAGGGCAATCTACTATCTCAGTAAAACCCTTACAGGACCAGAACTGAATTACACTATGCCAGAAAAAATGTGTTATTCATTGGTCTTCGCTTGTACTAAACTCGAGCATTATTTGCTGCCCAGAAGAGTTGAGGTCATATCAAAGGTGGATCTCATCAAATTGATTTTACAGAGACCTACTATGAAGGGCAGACTCATGAAGTGGGCCATCAAATTGGCTCCTTTTGATCTTCAACATTCCCCTTTGAGGGCAGTCAAGGGACAAGCAGTAGCCGACTTCTTAGCAGAATTTTCCCAAGTCGGATATTCTCATAGTGATAGCGTCCGACCATTTGGTTGTTCATCATATTTGAATACCCTGCAGGTCGGATGTGTGCCTTATATAAGTACCAGAACATGGTTGATGTTCTTTGATGGTTCTACCTCTGGAAACAAATCAGGGGCAGGGGTCTTTTTGCAAGGACCTGATGGTCAAAAGATCAACTTACAACTACGATTGGAAGCCATGACCCATAATTCGGCAGAATATGAGGCTTTAATTTTGGGGCTGGAGGCTTTAATAGCCAGGAAGGTCCAGTCTGTAATAATAAGGGGGGATTCTCAATTAGTAGTCAACCAGGTAAACAATCAATATGTTTGCAATTACCCTCATCTTCGTAGATATAGGGACATTGTGGGTCGGTTATTGACGAAAATCTCAGAGGTAATAATTGAGTTCATTCCGAGGAAAGAAAACCAACGTGCTGATGAATTGGCTCAAAGGGCATGTAAAGGAATTCTGGAGGATATGTGGTCGGAGGTCAAGTCGGGCATAGATGGAAAGGTGGACCCAATATGTGACCGAATGGTCGGGCAGGAGATAGTCGTACAGGAGCCCGACTGCGAAGTTATGGTCGGGCAGGAGGTAGTCGCACAGGAGCCTGGCTGTGAAATTATGGTCGGGCAGGAGATTGTCGGACAGGAGCCCGACTGCGAGGCCGTCGGGCAGGAGACGGTCGTTCAGGAGCCCGACTGCGAGGCCGTCGGGCAGGAGACGGTCGTTCAGGAGCCCGACTGCGAAGTTATTGTCGGACAGGAGTCCGACGGCGAAACAGTGCCCGATTGGAGAACAGAGCTTATCCTGTATTTACAGAATCCAGGTGCGAGTGTTTCAATTGCGACACGATTGAAGGCTTTACGTTTTCAATTGATAAATGGAATTTTGTACAAGAGATCATTTGAAGGTTTACTTTTGAAATGCTTGGGGTCTAAAGAAGCTCTAGAGGTAATGACAGAAGTACATGGTGGGATATGTGGAGCTCATCGGGCAGGTCTGAATATGAGATGGGCCATTCATCGTTTGGGTTTTTTCTGGCCAAAGATTTTTGAAAATTGCATACAATTTGCCAAAGGCTGTCAGGAATGTCAGAAACATGGAAATTTAAACCATTTGCCAGTAACCGAATTGCAATTCTTGGCAAAACCATGGCCTTTTAAATCATGGGCTATGGATATTATTGGTAAGATACATCCGGCTTCATCGAAACATCATTGTTTCATATTGGTCGCGACTGACTATTTTACCAAATGGGTAGAAGCAGTGGCTTTGAAAAATGTGGATCAGAAAGAAGTGATAGACTTCGTTTTGAACCAAATTATTTACAGATATGGTATTCCTCAGTCTATAACAACCGACCAAGGCTTGGTCTTTACAGGGGAAAAGTTCTCTAGTTTCTTGGCAGAATTCGGTGTTCGTTTACATCATTCTTCACCTTATTATCCCCAAGCCAATGGACAAGCGGAAGCAGCAAATAAGATTATTATTGGGATTATAAAGAAGATGGTTGAAGGGAACCCAAGAAAGTGGCATTTGTTATTGTCTCAGGCTTTGTGGGCACATAGGAATACCAGAAATACGGCAACAAGGTTCTCACCTTACCAACTCAAGTTTGGCCAAGATGCTGTTTTACCAGCCGAAATCCGAGTATCATCTAGCCGAACAGAATTTACTGATAGTGATCTTACAGAGGAATACCAACAACTTATGTTGCAGCAGTTAGAAGATTTGGATGTTAACCGACTCCATGCAATAGAACGAAGTGTGAAACAGAGTGAAATCAGAGCAAAGAGTTATGGAAAGAAAGTTCTTCACAGGACATTCCAAAAAGGAGATTTAGTCTGGAAGACCATTCTTCCTACATATAAGAAAACTGATCAATTGGGAAAATGGTCACCGAATTGGGAAGGACCATACATTGTTCAAAAAGATATTGGAAATGGCGCGTTCATTATTATAAATCATGAAGGTAAAAGAGTACATGATTGTATCAATGCTAAATATCTGAAGAGGTATTATCCTGCCTTTTCAGACAACAAAACTGCCTGAAACAAAATATTATTCAGAACCCATTTGTGGGGTTCGAACCTATTTAAAGGTTCATTTCAGTTAGTCATCATGTATTGGTGAGAAATTTTCTGCCTCTGAATCAGACTTTTCATCCCAGTGAGTGGATATTAGCTCTGGTTCTTCTTCAATAAGATCTTCCAAATCTGGTCGGTACCTTTCCCATTGGCTTTGCATTTCATCTAAATCTTGATGGGTACGTGCTTGCATGTCTGTTATGGCTTGATGTTCACGATCAACAATGGTCCGTAATCTTGAAAAGACTTTTCGTTGATTGGAAAAGATGTGATCCCAACCAAGATCTGGAAGTATAGTTGCTGCGTGATTTTCTATCATTTCCATGTGGTGATGGAGATCAGGAGTGCGGCTAAGGATGTCACGAAGAGGTTCATACCCCTCAATGACTTGTTCCATCAGGCGGATGACGCGATGAATGGTTCTTCTTCCTCGTTGGGAGAATCGGAATTTGAAGTCTAGTTGCTTGAGTATATGTAACAAGTCTTCTGCATGGCCTCCAATAGGGTGATTACCCACAAAGAAGGGTTGAAGAACACCCTGCCAGTTGTTTGATGGAACATAAGGTCGGTCATTCGCCATGTTTGTTAACACTTCAAGTGTTTTGATTTTCAAAATATGCCTTGGAATGTGTTTCTTAAAATGTGAGAAACAATATTCTTTTAAAGAAGGAATTTGTTTTGATTCCTACAAAGTTGGAAATGAAAGGTGATCCTTGTTTTGTGAGAGGAAGGAACAATATATATATTACTAAGTCAAATGTTGTTACAAAGGGGGAAATATTACAACAGTGCCCCTAGGGCAGTTTTTATCTGTGTCCATTTGCTTTCATCCCTGGATAGCCTTCTGGTATTGGCAGCCGTCTGATATCTTATGATGAATTGGGATCGGGCTTGGGTTTTCAGCTCTTGATCCAATTCAGCCTCATTTTTGGTATACTTCTCAAGCAGACGCTGTTCATTGATAATTTGCTTATCCAGGGTAGACTGTTCTTTCCTCAGCTCCCGCAATTCTGCCTCCTTTTTCTGAATGGCATCATCAACTAGAGCTTTTGTGCTAAGGAGACCACCCAGCCTTTCGGTAGTCTGCTGAAGGGATTCTCGAGTCTTAGCCAAAGAATTCTCCAGCGTTGTTTGATCGAAGTCGGGCTGGGGGGTTTCGGCTGATAGGAGTCCAATGACTAACACTTCAGTTTTGAGCTCTGTAAGTCTTTCCATCAGCCGATGCAGAATGGGGACGGCTGGTGATTCCGTCGGAGTGTAAAATAGAAGGCCACCAACTGTCTGAATGAGTTTGTCCAGTAAGTCGGATCTCAATTCTGATAGGGGATGTTTAGTGGCCTCAGTGAATATGGTTCGGGCCTCCGCCGGAACCGGAACAGTCGATAGGACAGCTAAGTCTGAAGGCCCCTGCAAGTCCTACAATGTCAATAAGTATTCCAAGAGAGGTGCAAATTTATTCTTATAAGATATGTGTTACCTCTGGGCGGACTGCTGTCAGTGAGGGGGGCAGCAATGAGGTCGGTCGAGTAGGGCGGACAGCTGGTATAACAGCAGCCGACTCGTCGGCTGCTGCAAATGGTCGTTGAGGTGCCGACCTGGGTCCCTATTGAAAGTAGTATGTAAAACAGTTAGTGTTTTCTGAAAGAGATATTGTGGCATGGATTGGTTTAATCTTACCAAATTCACAGAAGTCTCCGAATCGGATGAAGATACTTCTTCCATTTCTGGAGGTTGGGCTGCCACAGGTGGTTCTTCTGCCTGCCACTCGATTGCTAGAGGAAGTGCCGCTGCTGGCTGGGCGGCTGCAGGTTGGGCGGCTGCTTCTAGAGCCACTGCAGCCAGAATCTCGGGGGCACCTTCGATTTCGGGATCAGCAACATCAAGGATGTCGTTTTGAGGGTCAGCTTCGGCGAGGGCAGTTGGTCTTTCTTTTGATATGGATGAGTCTGATGCTATGTATGGCGGTCGACCCATCTGGTAAGTAGTTCCCTCGCTGTCAGAAGAGACCCCTGCTGCTGATCCGATGGGCGAAGGTGTCTGTGAAAAAATCATGGAAATATTGGTTGTTAAATATATCAGGGTTGATCATTAGAATCCTAAGTATGGCTGATGAGAGAACTTACTGGTTCTCTAGGCACTACTGGTAAAGATTGCCTCCTGGTCGGGTGCCTGGCCCGACCGCTCCTCGGTGCAGGAGGAAGAGTTTGCCTCCTCGTCGGGTCCTCCGCCCGACTGCTCACTGGCATATTGGTCTGGACCAAAGGCCCGGTTGAATGGTCGGCTGGGGCTGGCGTCGGTTGTGTGGTCGGTGCTGCCAAGGTCGGTTTTGGTGAATAATATGTGAAATCAAAGGAAAAATATAGTGAATTGGTTCACGGTGTTAAGAAACATTACCAATTCGGGGTCGGGCCCTTGCTGACGTCCTATTTGTTCCAAGGTCTGCTAGTGTTTGCTGGTCGGTCCCCGAGGTCGGGGGTGTTGGCAGCTGGGACGCTTTCTTTTTTCGCGTTGGAGCACTAGACCCGATCCCCGGGGCGGCTGTTTGTTGTTGGGTTCTAGTATGTCTAGCCGCCCCTTGAACCAATCCTTGGGGGGGAAGGAGTATGTTCAGCAACCGACTCTCATCAGGGGAGATCAGGGGCCATACAACCGACCACCATTCATTAAATGTTTCTACAGTCTCAGGGTTGGAGCGAAAAGGAATATAAGAATTGGAAGTTATATACGTGGTGAGCTGGGAGATATAAGAAGGGATTGAATTCGGTAGGACTCGTCGATCAGGGCTTTGAAAAATTATATGTGGACACGCGACGGGTCCAGGGATACCTTGGCAACAGCCGAACTGGCGCGCCACGAATTGAGGTTCATAATTAAAAGTGTAAAAGGTTTTCTGCCCCTTTTTATCAAGTTTTTTGCTACTAAAAAGAGACCTGGGTTTGAGGGCAACGTCCCAGGCAAAAGGATAAGTGGAATGAGGACAAGGCTCAGGAGTCGGAAGCGGATTTGGTACTGGAAAAGGCCAAAAATGGTCGGGAGCATAGCCCGCATACTTTTTATACATAGAAAATCGAGAGTTATTGCGGGTATCTGTTAAAACTGCGATTATTATTGGATCGGAAGATTGGAGTTTATTGCGTCCTGAGCAGAGTCGGTTAAGGGCTAATCCCAAATGTTTTTCAGCTGTTGGCATAGTGGGCGGAGATCCTAAGTTAAATGCGTTGGGGAAGTAAAGACGGAACCAAAGTTCTAAAAACCAAAAAGGACCCGATGCGGCAGTATCTAATTTTCTACTGTCATTATCTGTCAGACGAAGGCTAACCCTGGTGAGTCCTTCAAACAGATTGGCTAAAAACAGGGTGCCAAGGGAAAAGAACCGACCTGACGCGATATGAATGGCCAGGTCGAGATGAGAAGGAAGAACACATTTGGAAGGGGAAACAATGACGTACCTACAAAGCCAAAAAAGGATAAAAGCAGTATGCTCCCGGTCGGTTACAGGGGTCCCTGGAGCCCCTTGCTGGTCGGTTGCGAACTTTGTCCAACCCCATTCCTTCACACCTTGTAAAGACCACCCTGGATGGTCTTCTGATGGCTCCTGCCCATCTAGGGCTCCCATTACAGGGTCTTCACCCACGACTGGAAGATGCGCGATGATTGCCACGTCCATAAGAGTTGGACCAAAGGGGCCAGAGGGTAGGAAGAAAGTCCCATTTTCCGCATTCCAGAAGGCAGACATGGCCAACAGCACCTTCTCATGCAGGTTGATAGGCATGGTGGACAGTAGTATGGCTTGATCGATTTTTTGCGATCGCCATTGGGCCTGGAAGTGTTCTGCTACCCGTCGATACCAAGCGCGGTAAGGATCTTTTGGGTCTGTGAGATGGGTTTTGATGCTGTCTCGAATGCGAATTGCTTGGTAGTTAGGATTGTTGATAGCCAAGGAATTTCGGGATTCCAAAACTTCCCTCATCCGATTTGAGTCTTCAGGAGTAGTGCAGTATGGACGGATTGTCGGAGTTAGTACTTTCGAGGCTGAAAATGGGCCCTCCGGGAGGGTTCCGTCGAAAGGAAGGGCAGGAATGTATTGATTCGCCATAGTTAGAGTGTTTTGGGATTGTGATTCACAAAGGCTTGTATTGCGGAGAAGGAAGTTAACCAGGAGTATTGCAGTAACTGGTGCAGTTGCTAAGGGAATGTTTCAAGAAGGTAGTGATTTATGAACTTCCAAACATTGATTGTTAAATGGCGTTTGAAAGTCCCTTGGCGGCGGGCAAGTTGTTACGTACGAAATTTAGAATTAGGTTAAAAGCCCAAGGTAAAAAGAAGAATGGGCCGGGCAATAGGGTTGATTGAACTGGCTGAAGGACACCGTGAGGAAATCGAGGAAAATAGATTTATTTCTAAGGAAAATACAAGACGGAAGGTCCTCAGGTCGGTAGGTCCTCAGGTCGGTAGGTCCTCAAGACGGAAGGTCCTCAAGACGGAAGGTCCTCAGGGCGGAAAGACCTCAGGTCGGAAGGTCCTCAAGACGGAAGGTCCTCAGGGCGGAAAGACCTCAGGGTGGAAGGATCTCAGGTCGGTAGGTCTTCAAGACGGAAAGACCTCAAGTCGGAAGGTTTTCAGGTCGGGAGGTCCTCAAGATGAAAAGACCTCAGGTCGGAAGGTCTTCAGGTCGGGAGGTCCTCAAGATGGAAAGACCTCAGGTCGGAAGGATCTCAGGTCGGTAGGTCCTCAAGACGGAAAGACCTCAGGTCGGAAGGTCTTCAGGTCGGGAGGTCCTCAAGACGGAAAGTCATCAGGACGGGAAGTCCGCAGGTCGGGAGGCTTTCAGGTCGGGAAAAGGAAGAAAGTTAAGATCTCAAGAATTGATCCAAATCCAGACCGAAGTCGGGCAGACGCGGAGGTCTGTTAAGAGGAAGGTCGGGCAAGGAAGAGGTACGGACAGATACGGAGGTCTTCGGTCGAAGACGGAGGGCGGCTGATGCGGAGGTCGGCCCAAGCGAGGTCGGGTGAAGAAGCAGGTCGGGCGAAGGACGAAGTCGGGCCAAAAGAGCGGAAGGTCTGTGGTCGGTTCAAAGAGTGAAATATAAGGATAATTTTGGTCTGCTGAGGACACGTGTCAGCATGAAAAGGGTTGGAAGACGGTTGGGAAGGAGACGTTGTAACCGTTCGGGTGACGGTTTTCAGTACGGTTTCCCAGAGAATATTTAAAGGTTTGAATCATCATTTGGCAAGACATCTTCAATCAACTTCAACAAAGCAAAGTCAGATTTGGGGATCACCACTTTAAATTTCAGTCTTTTATTTTCCAGTTTATTTTCTGTACGTTACAGTGTTTAGAGATTCCTAATCTCAGGCATTAATTAATCAAGTTTAAGGATATTTTCTATATCTTTGAATTTTACTTTATTTTTGTTGAAAAATTACATCAACAATTATTATTACTAAAGTGGAGACCGTGCTATCCACGCGATAGTTATGAATTTTATTGAATTGTTAAAATTAAGTATTATTATACAATAATTAAATTATTTTTAATATAAATTTTTAATATGAACATTATTTGAATAGATTAAATTATTTTACACGATCAATTTTTAGTATTATTTATTTATTTATTATATAAAATTATATAAGTAATACTTTTTTCATTCCACAATTTTTTTCCGTAATTTATAACTTTTTAATCTTAATTACTCTATTTAATTATTTTAATTTATAATTATTTTTTTAAATATATTTTTTATTACTTATTAATAATGTATATTAGTAATATTATTATTTAACAGCCGCACATGGGTCATCCTTATTTTATTTTATTATTGTTAATTTTAAATGGGCCCACAAAGAAAATTTAAAAAAAAAAATAGAAAAATTCTTGCTGTTAATTTTAAGTGGACCCCACAAAAGAAATTTAAAAAAAAATAAAAAATTCTTGCCATGACACGTGGCAACACAAAATCCACTCTAAATATATATATCCAAATACATATATATGAGTAGTTGTATGATAACTCAAATTTTGATTTATATTGCAATTTGCATACAGATTCACAGGGAATTTTTATTCGAAAATCAATGAATAGAATTTTGTAGGGAAACAATCAGATATAGCAATTTTGTGTGGTTGTAGACCCTGAGTAGTTATCACAATTATTTATACTCTTTTTACTGGTAAGTTTCCAGGTCGAGCACAAGGATTTTAAGTCATGAATTTCAACTGTGAAAATCTTGGAGAAAGCGACGAATGATACAAGAAAGGATCCGCTTGCAGCGGGTCCGAATTTTAACTACTGAAAGCGGTAAATAAAGCAATAAAGATGAGGTGAACGGAAACGAGCGAAGCGAAAGCGAGAGGTGGAGTGCCAGTGGTAACCAGATGATCGGAACATGAGCGAAAATGGGGACCAGATGATTGGGGCATGGATGAATCGCGGTTACCAGAGGATCGGGGCGTGAGTGAGCGGCATATTATATATATATATGTCTATGAGCGGATTAGAGTGAATGAGAGATGCTGTTGTGTCTGATCTGTGCGTTACTAAATGGATAGATTTCCCTGGATGTAGTGAGCGAATGATGTAAGTGTGTTATCGGAAGAATATATGTATATTATGAAAATGATGAGAGAAAGATGCTGTAGTTATATAAACTGGATTATAAATAACTCATCACGCTGGTATTTTTGACCTGGGGGGATTTACAACAAGACTTCAATGACACCCAGAATTAAGACATTATAAGAAAGAAACTCTACTGTCACTAGGAATTTCTACGACCTAATAGACCCCGTCCATGTCCCGTTAATTTTCCCAATTTCTGCCTCATTAGTGGCTTTACCCCTTGATGTTACTACTATTTCATCAGAATCGAATTTAGCACAACAGTTAAGCAGGTCGACAAGGCTCCCGCGTACTTAACTACATTGAACTACCTTGAAACCGCTTTTGGCGCATAACAATGCTTAAATAATCAATTCTTCTCTCGCTTTATACCAGTGATATGAAATTCTCTAAACTTGATTTATATAAGTATGGAAAATTGTGAAAGAATTTAATTTGAAGAAGTGAATGATATTTCTTTATATACTACGAAAGCGCGAAAAATTAGACTACAAAGCTGTAAATGAAAGCAGTAATCTAATCTAAGAAAGCAATAAAGACGTGGCCAAGGAAGAGGGAAGACCCCTACTCCCTTGGCCTTTCCTGTGGAGAACTCCCTTACAGGGTTGGAGCTCTCGGAAACAGGAAGACGACGAATGCTAGATGTATGCAGAAATCACCAAAAATTTGATATGATTACATAAAGATATTTGGCCCTATTTATAGCAGGTGTGAAGAGACGGTTGCAAGTAGCTGTTAGGCAGTTCCAACCGCTGGGCAGTTAGGCGGTTGCTGGTGATTATTCTGTTGAAGCAGTTGTTGGCCATAACTCCCAGGGTGCCCACTTCGCTTGCATTGAGGGTTAAGGGCACAGATCTTCTTCGCTTGCTGGGGCGCTGGAGGGTATCAGCGCAGCTCGGCTCGCTTGTGCTGGTTGGAATTGGAATGGCTGTACCGCTGCAGTTGAAGTACTTAGTTGAAATCTGGTGATAGTCTGCAGCGGTGGGTATCTGGACTGTCGCTTGCAAGTAGGAGAGCTTATCGCTTGCGGGCTGTGAAGGTAGCCGCTTGCCTCTCATGCCTTAGTATTTTCAAAATATGTTCTGGGCGCTTGCAAGCGAAGGTGACTGTCGCTTGCGGCGTCTGCCTTAGCTTTTCTGGTTCCAGATTACCGTTTACGAGGGCAAAAATCGTTAATAATCTCAACAACAAATTCTGGATCATGCCTAGTGATATAAATCAATATTGTATGCCGATCATGAATTATTTTGATGGTTCTTATGCAGAAATTCGAGTAATACACATTTTTGTCAAGCTAAGAATATGCTCATATTTGGAGTCATCATTGTACGAATGCCTACATAATATGACTTTTCTACCATTTATTTATTTATTTATTGTTAGTGTATTAGCTTTGTTGCGTTAGGTTGTCAAAATGCAAGTCTTCGAGGTCCTAGAGTGTCATTTTGTTTATATTTTATACTTTTGGTTATTGATATTGGATGTTCTTGAGAGTTGTGTTTTTTCAATTCCATTTGCTATTTTATAGTAATTTACTTGTACAAAATATATTGATATGGATATCATTTTGTAGATCGTAACGTTTTCTCTAATACAATAACTTAGTTACAATATTCTAATGCTATAATATAAAAAAAATGCATTAGAAACTAATGTAGAGGTTTTTGAATTTGTTGGGCACGCAAAACAAAAAAAAATAGTCCGACTGGACGGCTGATCTTACAGAAATAGAAGGCATCCGATTTTGGGGCAGTCTCAAATGGTAACCGATCTCAGTATCAGCCGACCTCTGGATTATCCGACCTCCCTTTCAGCCGACCTCCGTATCAGCCGACTTCGGTATCAGCCGACCTCCCTTTCAGCCGACTTCTGCATCAGCCGACCTCTGTATCAGCCGACCTCCGGATCAGCCGACATCCCTTTCAGCCGACCTCCGTATCAGCCGACCTCTGGATCAACCGACCTCCCTTTCAGCCGACCTCGGTATCAGCCGACTTCCCTTTCAGCCGACCTCTGTATCAGCCGACCTCTGGATCAGCCGACCTCCGTATCAGCTAATTCAGTATATATATTCATTTTGTAAAAAATAATTTTCTAATAAAATAGAAAAAAATATCCAAAGAAAAATATATATATTTTTAAATTGGTTGGTTGCACAGATATAAAAAAATATTTAATTATATAATTTATTATATATTTTTCTCTCATCTTTTTATTCCAACCAACCGACTACTTATTGGACGGTTCTCATCCTCTTTGTTATCTGACCAATTCAGTATATATATTCATTTTGTAGAAAATAAATTTTTAATAAAATAGAAATAAAATATCCAAAGAAAAATATATATATTTTTTAAATTGGTTGGTTGCACAGATATAAAAAAATATTTAATTATATAATTTATTATATATTTTTCTCTCATCTTTTTATTCCAACCAACCACTACTTATTGGACGGTTCTCATCCTCTTTGTTATCTGACCAATTCAGTATATATATTCATTTTGTAGAAAATAAATTTTTAATAAAATAGAAATAAAATATCCAAAGAAAAATATATATATTTTTTAAATTGGTTGGTTGCACAGATATAAAAAAATATATTTATATAATTTATTATATATTTTTCTTTCCTCTTTCTATTCCAACCAACCGACTACTTACTTGACGGTCCTCCTCCTCTTTGTCATCCGACCAATTCAGTATATATATTTATTTTGTAGAAAATAATTTTTTAATAAAATAGAAAAAAATATCCAAAGAAAAATATATATTTTTTAAATTGGTTGGTTGCACAGATATAAAAAATATATATTTATATAATTTTTTATATTTCTTCAATCGGCTGAACAACCATTCGTCCAGCTGATTCAATGGTCGCCCAATCAAGCGATCAACTGACCGCCCTTTCACTTGTCTGACCTCCGGGTCGGCCGTCTTATCCTTCTTCGCCCGACCTCCATGTTTGTCATCTCATATTTCTTCGTCCGATTTTATTTCGTCCGACCTCCGTCTCGTCCCTCATCTTTCTTCGTCCGTCTTCCTTTTGTCCGACCTCCGTGTCGTCCGTCTCATCCTTCTTCGCCCGACTTCCTCTTTTGACCGTCCTCTGTATCGGCCGTCTCATCCTTCTTCGCCCGACCTTATCTTCTCCAATCTCCTTTAAGACCCTGCTACCATTATTATTATTATTATTTATTAATTTATTGTACTTAACATTAATATTTAGATTGTTTAAATGAAACTTATATTAATTTCAACTATACATATAAAAAAAAATAACGCTACCAATACTACGCGCGCGAACGAGCACTAGTATGTATATATATATATATATTAGATAGATGGTATGAATATATATATATATTATATTTTTTAATATTAATTGAGAATTGTGTTAGCAAAACTTGTTTGGGTGAACACACACGTTTGGCATTTATTTTATTAGACCTATAGTCTGCTTTAATACTTGTGGAAATTGTTGTCTCGTCATGAAATATAAAAATGATATTTTATAAAATTGTATGGATATGCTTGCTTAGTAATTATTTTTGTTAGATTTAGATATTTATTTCATATTATTTTAGAATAATTTTTTAATATTATTTTATTAGATTTAGATATGAGTCCACTACTATATATATCTTGTAAATTCCTATTTTGTTAGATTTATATATGAATTTCCCAAAATTTTTAACATGATATTAAAGCCCGGTTTTCCAAAACCAAAACTCTAGCCGTCGTTGCCGTTGTTCTCCGTCCATCGTCTGTCCTTCTCCTGCCCTCGTTTTTCGGTTGCCGTCTCCGGCTTTGGTTCCCTACATCGTAGGGTGATTGGTTTTGTCGTTGGAGTTGATTTTGCTTTGCGACTGTTACCAGTTGGATTGTTCGATGTACTTTTTTGATTTGGACTTTAATTTCGTGATTTACATATTTTTCTTCATTTTTTTTTATTATGGAGCGTATGGACGTTCATTTACCTATTATTACTATCTTGTCTGGCGATAATTATGATTTTTGGATGCAGTCTATGAAAATTTTCTTGATTGATAGGAAGTTACGGAGAATTGTCACTGACGATATCCGGCCACATGTCTTTCAATCTCCTTTTGTGAATGTTGATCCCATATTTCGGGAGCATGAAGATTATGTTGCCAAATTAAAAGATTGGGATAGTAAGAATCATCATATTTTTACTGCACAATACTTTTGTACCTGCGATTCATGTACAATTGACTCCTTTTGATACTGCAAAGGAGGCATGAGATTTCATCGCCGCTTGTTTTCATACTACAGGTCTTGCTCACTATTATCAGCTTTGGACCACGCTGAGCTCCGCCCGACAACAACCTGGTCAGTCTGTTAATGAGTTTCGTGTTCAGACTCAACCTATTCGTTATCGTCTCCGACAATCACAGATTAGTCAAGACTATCTTGACCTTATTCAGATATTGATGGCCCTTCGACCTGAATATGAGACTGTTCGTGCCTTAGTCCTACATCGACATCCATTGCCTACTCTTGATGCTGCCATTCAGGAGATTACTTTTGAGGAGACTCGTCTCCAGTTGGCTAAGACACCCAATTCTGATTCTGCTTTAGTTGTGTCTCGCTAGTCCTGATCTGCTATTACTGGATGTCGAGTTTGCAAGTCTCCTAATCACACTTGGTCCACCTGTTCGAAGATCGAGTGTCACTCTTGTCGTTTGCGTGGCTATATTGCTCCGGCTTGTCCCACCAGATCTCAGCGTCCAGGTAATTCTACTCTAGACATTCCGGTAGCTCTGCTCCTAGACATTCAGGTGGTTCAGTTCCCAAACCTAGAGAGCCTAGTGGGTCTTCTTCGAGTACTTCTTCTTCGGTTACAGCTGCTACTACTAATGAGACTCAGCATTCGTCTTACAATCTTTACTATATAGAAGTCATTATCAAACCGGTTATGCAAACCAATTCTGCTATGTCTATCGCTCCATATACATCTGCTTTGTATTTTTATTATGATTATTGTTACTACATGATCTCTAACCCTCGTAACTTGACTTCTATGTCTCGTGTCTCTCATTTAGCACCTATACATACTGCCAATGGTACTACCATGCATATTACTCACGTCGGTTTTACAACTTTTATGCTATTTTCTATTAAAAAAAAAAAAAAAGTTATCACATACAATATATTATTCAAATTAAAAAAAATAAAAATAAAATTACCAACTAAACACATCTTATATTTTTGAAAATGTTTTAAAACATATAAATACATTCTAATTATTTACACACATTGTCCACAAATCAAATGATACATGTCAAGAACCAATTATTGGAATTATATTCAGACTAACTAAATTCCACAACAGCCCTGCAATACACAAATCAACAAAATTAAAATCACTATTAAGTAAAGTCAAGTGTAATTAAGAACAAATAACTTGATATAAATAAAAATAACATAAAATACTAACATTTAACAAAACTTAGTAATAACTAATAATACTTATATAATTAAGCAAGAGTAAGTCTTAATTAAAATAACAAAACTTCTGAATAGAACCACTGATCAAAATTAATCAACCGCCTCTCATGTTCATTTTCTTCTACATATACATACATAAATATATATATATATAGAAAGAGAAAGTTAGAGAGAGAGAGACGTACAGCCAAGGACAGAACCTTGAGTCGATCAATTAATACTGATTATGTGATGAGTGATGATGATGGTACATTGAAGCGGCGCGCCGCCGCCCATGGCTGCTACTGCCATCTCCGTCGCCGGCGCCGGCGCCCATCTGGGCTCCCAAATTCAGATACACCATTCTGGAATCAACATTAATATTACCCCCGCCACCGCCGTCGTCGCTAATCGGAGGATAAATCTCGGCGGCGGAAGCCGGCGCGGCGGCGTTGCCCTCCTCCCTGGACATGACCATTGCCGCCGATTGGACCAATTCGAGGCAGAGGCGCAGCTTATTGGGCTCGATGTGGCTCAGCCCCGGAATGGCTCCTTTGAACAGGAAATCTGACGTCAGCGTCCGGAGAACATCGAGCGGCGTAATGCCGTCGACGGTTCTACCGTTGGGGTCGGCCTGGTGGTCGAGGAGGACCGCCACCATGTCCGGCGACACCATCTCCGCCGCGACATGGAGAGGGGTCTTCCCGGAGGGCCCCGCCGGAAAATTGACGTCGGCGGCGCCGAGCTCGAGCAGAGCCTTGACGACTTCCCGGCTGCAATTCTCGACGGCGTAATGTAAGGCGAGAGCCTCGTCGAGATTGAGGCCTTCCCCCATAACCATAAGCTTCACGAGCTCCACGTCGGAGGCGTCCAGGGCGCGGCGCATCCGCCGGATTTTCTGCTCGTGGAGGTCGGCGGCGGCGGTGAGGTCCTGGTGGTGGTGGTGGTGATGGTGGTGAGGGATGAGGGAGCGGCGGGCCATGGAGGACTTGAGGCGAAGCTCCTCGATTCTGGCGACGACGTCGATGGGGAGGTGCTTGGCCAGGACCTCCGGCGGGAGTCCCGACTTTGCAACTAATTGGGAGCAGGTGGTCCAGAGTTGAGGCAGATCTTGTTTTCTAGAAGCTACTAGAACCTTCATTACATCTTCTATGCTTGCCTTCTCCACCATGCTTACCAATTGCTTCTGCATACATACATATAAGCATTATCATACTTCCATTAACAAACCTAAATAACCAATTACGTGTTAAAAAAATAATAACTTAGAAGATTATGTTTGTTTTAGGCCTCCATGGAACAATGCTTTAAACTCTACAAATTGAACCAGTTCTTGTAAAAATGGTGTTTTTTTTTTTTTTCAGTTTTTGTTAACAGATTCTTACAAACATCGCCTCAAATACTGTTTAAATAAAAATTAAAATTTTCAAACTCAATCCATATTGAAAAAAAAAAAAAAAAAAAAAAAAGGAAGACACTTTTTTTGTTAACTAAGGTTAATACCTAAATAGCTAGTATTAAGCATGATCCATCTTAACTAGAGTTACTCTATAAAGGCATTTGATTTAGTTCTAAAAACTGATGCAAACAAAATTTTACCAAAAATCTGAACCAATGTATAGACAAATTTGTCTAGTGGTGTATATAGTTTTTTATGTAAATGAAGAATTTCAATCTCTTATGGAGCAATTCTTGAAAATAAAAGTTTCACAAACATGGGAGTTTATTAGTTAAGCTTAATTTAATAAGAATTTAACTAAAGATGCATATATGGAACATGTAAACCTTAAAGAAAACCTAAGTAAGTAATGTTGATGCAATTGTGGGGTAAATATTCTTATTGCATAGCTGAAGATGAACAGTTGGATGTCTAGTTGGAACAAAACCGGGTAGGGTAAGAGTGAGAGGGTTAGATTTGATTTCCATTTTAGAAGAAGGAGATAGAGAGAGAGTTAGGGGCTGTTTGGGAAAAAATCTGATAAACACTGTATATATATATAGACATGACCAGAGAGATAGATCATCGATGGAACCACCAAATGTGGAATAACTCACACTGTGGATTGAAAAGATGGATGAAGAAAATCCCACAATTTCACAATGTCACATGAAATCAAAAGATTATTACAAACTTTACATGATTGACGTATAGCCAGAAACATTGCACAGAGGAAATACCACAAGCACAACAGAAATCCGAGGAACAAGACAACCTTGTAGCTTGTCCATAACTCGCAGAGAAAAGGGAAATTAAAAAAGCTTCTATCTATCAGATTAAACACTGCTCACTGTTCATCAAAATAATTTTATTTTATTTTATTTTTCTGGATTTCTTTCGCAAAACGTGGTCAAGAATAATCCATGAGATTTCGTGCCGACAGAAAGAAAAATTTTACCCTATCCTTTTAGTGAAAATTGGCGGATTCAAGTTCCCAGAATTAATGTAATTTAATCGAATCTAATCTTGATTTAATCTGTGTAAGAAAAATTTGATTTTAAGTATTGCAGTGATATACGATGCAGAAGCTAATTAAGGTATGAGCTGCAGAAAACCTGAGTGAGCAAAGCGAGCTGCTCGACGCCGAAAGATCTAGCGGCTGAGAGCGTCTCGAGGGCGAGATCGACGGCGGAGGAGCAATGCGTGTGCCAGCACGTCCTTTCCCCGCAATTAGGGCGTGGCTCGTGTTTCTGAGGTACAATCGAGACTTGCCCAGAGTACAAGAACTGAAGCATGAGTAGGAATACCTCATACCCTACAGTGTTCACCGGAATCACTTGAGCTGCTGCGGCGGCGGCGCCGCCTGTTGCTCCGCGGGGCGAACCTGTGCCGGCGGCAGGAGAGTCCGGGCCGCCGCAGAAGAATTTCCGGAAGAAAAGGCTCCGCGCCGCCAGAATGCAGCGGTGGGCGTGGACGAGGCGGCCTTCCACGCTGAAAGTGACGTCACTGAATGCCTGACCGTTGATCAGAAGGTTGAGATAATCCAACGATAGGGATCGCAGGGTGTCTTCTGGGCTCATCTTTTTTTTTTGTTTGTTTTTTCTGCAGTTGGAGAAATTAGGGATTGATGAGGAAGAAGAGTGGTGAGGGTTTATTTAATCTGCTGGTTTTTCGATTGGTGGATTCATTTAAATAATGGCTGTACCTGTGGGTAATGATGGTGATGATGGGATTCTGCTTTCTGCTATATATGAGAAAATTTAGAGAGAGAGAGAGAGGGAGAGAGGGGCTAAGAAGAAAGGAGGGGAAGGAAGGAAGGGAGGAATATTAATGGCGGATCCAGGCGGCTGAGATTATGGAAATTTTTCATGAGGTTTGTTATTTACAATTTGATCCTTCAACTATTGACTGGTTGCAGTGTGGTGTAGGTTTTTATTTGGCTGCATTCTTGTGTTTGTGTATGTATTTTTTATTTTATTTTTTTTTTTTTTGGAAGAAGAATTGTTGTGTGTTTTAATTTATTTTTCTTCACCAAGTTTAATCTAATCATTTTATTTACATGCACCTCCATGGAGACCAACACCGCTGTCATCCCGTTTGATGGATCTGCTCCGCCGCTGGCCATGGACCGATCTTCCAATATTATTCCGGTGGTGCGCCCTTTGTCTTCACCGTCATATTATATTTAGATATTTATGTTTTTTGAATTTACATATTTATTTATTTTTTGTCTCCCTATAGTATGTATTTGAATTTTAATTATGTATATTATAGAGTTTGAAATTGATGCGAAATAGATTATAAATTTAATTTTTTATTATAATAAATATTTTATAAGAAAAAATATATGTTTTTATTAAAAATAGCAAAAAATAATTAGTAGCGATTTTAAACTAAAAGTACAACTCATAATAATTTGTACTTTTTATGTTTTTGTTCCCTCTACTCCACATCAAGTTCAAGTTTATAAGACCAAAAAGTGTAAATTATTATAGTAATATACGATTGTGTAAGATAAAATTAGAATGTATAATGTGTTTTAAAATTAAAAATCATTTTATTGTTAATATTTATTTCTTACTTTTTACATTTGAAAATTAATAATAAATCATAATTATAAAATTCACTAGAGAAAATATATTTGAGTATATAACAAAATTCACAAAAAATGTTTTTTTTTTTACTTTGTGTTTTTTAATTGATTTTTTTTTTATGTTAAATATAGAGAATTATATTGATAATATAAAAAATAATATTTTATGTTAAATTATTAATTTTTTGTGCTTGAATAAGTACATATACAAATAATACATATTGTGTATGATAACTATACGTGTTGTTTATTCATAATTATATATGTGATGTACAATAGTATATTATGTGCTAAATCAACTGTTGTGTGAGTTGTATGTGTGTTAATTCAACACTATAATTATTCCCATACATTACTATATATATATTGTATTTTTTAAATAATATTTATAGGAAATTGTTTCACTTATGGTGTGTTTGGTACATGGAATTGATAATAGAGAAATTGAATTTGGAAATAAATCATTTTTATTTTTCTATTTTCATTTTTCTCATATATTCAGAGAAATGATATTGCAGTATATATATTTTTATTCTTTGTTGTAATATTTAATTTTATAATTATTTATATTATATTATTTCAATTTTACAAAAATTATACTAATTTTTATAATTATTTATATTATATTATTTCAAATTTACAAAAATTATACTCCCTCCATCCCGTTGAAAGGGCAACATTTTCTTTTTACACGTAGATTTTTTAATATTAGTATTATATTGGATTGTAGTAAAAAAAAAAAGACAAAAATACCTCTATTAGTATGGTGTAATATAAAAGTAATGACATTTATGTAATATATTGTAAGTTGAAAGGGTATTTATTATGTTAAGTAGGTAGTACAATTACTAAATTAGGAAATGGTAACCTTATTTTGGGACGGACGAAAATGAAAAATGGTAACCTTTCAATGGGACGGAGGGAGTATTTGATTTATCATTCAAGTATTTAATTTTTTACAAAAAAATTTTAAAAAATTATGCTAAAATATGATCATACAAAACTTCTAATATAATTTATTATTTTTTGTTTTAAAAAAAGTTACCATAAATATTTTTTTCATGAATTTTCACTCACTAAAAGTCTCTTTTGTTAAATAGGTGTTGATGTGATGTTTTGAATGTAAAATTGATTTTTAGTATAATATAAAAAATAAAAAATAGGTGTTTGATTTAATATTTTTTGGGAGAAAAAAATTGGATTAATAGTGTAAATATAATCCAATTCCCCAAACAAACACACCCGTAGTAGATTTAAAATTTGTATTTTATTGAAATATATAAGATGATTTTGATATTTTTGTTATTTATATTTTATGTATAAATTAATTGTATTTATAATATATATTTGTAATTTATATAAAATTTATGAGTATTTAATATTAGTATAAAAATAAATACTTTTAAGTAGTACATATAAAAATAGTAAAAATGATATTTAAATTGTGATAAATGGAGTATACTTTTATAGTCCGCAATGAGAATAGTAAAATAAATAAATAAAAAAAAAAGTAATTTGTTTGTTTATGATTTTAAACATAAATCTACACTATTCAATTCCTACAATTTTCAATAAATATACACTATTATTTATTAAAAAAAAAATATATCATATAAAAAGACTATTTAAATAAAATTTCAAATCAATATCTTATTTCAAATTACAACAAAATAGACATATATTTACTTTTAAGTAGTGTAGCGAATAAGATTATTTGCATCTTCTTGCACATATATATTTATATTTCTTATACTTTTGCCGGACTTTAAATTGATTTTGTAAATTTTTCCCTTTGTTCGCCAAATTATTTTTACTTTTTTTTTTCATTTGTCTCATTACTATTTTTGAAAAAAGTAATAAAGTTAATCTTCAATTATTAACATTTATTCAAAATTTATTTACAATAAATAACATTAACTTTATTAAAGTATCTCTCCTTTATTCTTTTTAATTAGGAACTAAATTTCGAGACGGGAAGAGTATCATCTATCACTTAGTTCGCAACCACATTATTCTTAAATTTTACATTGAAAAGATGAAATATGATCAATTATCTAACAGAATAAACCTATTTAAAAATTACATGATTAAAACAATAATCAAATATAGCTATAACATAAAAAAATTATATATAAATTTTAAAAAATAAAATAAAATAAAAACTTAAAGCAAATTGAATAGTTGGTTGAATATATTTGTGGGTGTGTGTATGTTTGAAGATTAATATGACTTTACATGGAGAGCAGTAGAAGTAACGTTATATATACCAATTATTGAAAAGAAAATAAATTTGGAAAATTAAAATTAAATTTAGTTTACCAAAATGCAGTATTATATAAAATGACACTATACAGATAATTGACAATATTTATTTAATAATTTTACAGACAATAATAAAATACTAGTTATGTAGTAGTCTTATCATATCATATCTTTTCTGTCAGTCGTGAATTATAATTTGTACACACTCCTTTCAATTTTTTTGCATTAATTATTACTCCTCTATAAAAGCACAGTTCGGTGAAAAAAAATGATTGCAGATGTGACAACAAAGTATAATCATGTAATTTTAATTCATATCATGAAATAAAATAAAATAAAATAAAATCTTGTGAGTGAAGAAAATTGCCAATAAATTAAATAAAAATGCAGAAATTCGGTAGGGGCAATAATAAAAGCCGAAAAATACGTATTGCGGTCATGTCAACAACCCAAGTTATAAGGCTCCGTTTGGAGGGAAATTAATACTCCCTCCGTTCCACGTAATATGGGTGTATTACTGTAAACACAAGAATTTAGGTAAAATATAATTAGTAAGTAATTAAAAAATATATTAGTAAAAATAATTATTATTTAGTAAAAATAATTATAGATTAAGATTAAAATAAGTAAATAGTTTAATTAAAATTAAGAAAATTATAAAATTTAAAATGCGATTAAAGTGCATAATTATATTTTCAAAAATAGAAATGATAAGTTACGTGGGATGGACGAAAATAAAAAATAGAGATAAATTATGTGAGAAGTATTTTACGATAAAATTCTAATTATGATTCTCTTAAAATAAAAATAAATATATATAGATGAAGTGATGGACAACACATGACTGACTGTCAGTCTTATGATTTGAAGTTCTTCGATTTGACGTTTGACTTGTCATTTCAAGCCTTTTCTTTTTTATTTTATGAAAAGATAAAATTAAATTAAATTTTATGGAATTATTAGGTATTACAATTATATATATATATATATCTCACAAAATAGATTTATCTTCACTTGGCACGCGCCCGCCACGTGACTCTTGTTTTTTATTATATTGATTGAATTATTCGTTGTTTTTAAAATAAAGTTTAAAATTAATTAGTAAGATATATGTAGAAAAAACGCAAATAAACCATTTTTTTTATTACTAAGTTGAGAAAAAACGATTGAACTCAATTTTTTTTTTTTTTTTGAAATTAGAAAATCAATGCCACTATAAAAATGTGCAGGAATTGTTTACTTTGATAATATATTTAATTTTTAAGTCTAAAATAGTATGATGAAAATTTTGAATTAATAAAAGTTGTGTTCTATGCAATATCCATTTTATATTAAGGAATTAACAATAAATTATTTATTACCTAAAAAAGAATGTAATATACATATATATATATATTACTCCTTTCATCCCACATACCATGTCCATATTGCCGTTTCTGTCCGTCCCACATACCATGTCACTTTCTTTTTTAAAAAATAATTACACACTTTAATCTCATTTTAAACTTTTTAATTTTATTTTTTTAAAATTTTAATTAAATTAATTAGTTATCTTAATCTTAATTTATAATTATTTATATTATCATATAATTATTTTCACTAATACATTCTTAATTATCTACTAATTATACCCCTCCTAAAATACCATGTCTACAGTGTAGTAGACACGGTATGTTGGACGGAGGGAGTAATTTGGATAACATTAAGAGCATTAAATTTAAGCTTCCACAGCATTAATTATAATGACTAATTAACTTAATAATAAAGATAAGAGTAGTACTCTAATACCTACGTAGATGTCAGTGTATGATTGGACAAATAAATTATTTAAATCATTAATAATGAATTGATCTATTTAAGATACATCATACATACATAAGTGCGATGTATTCATACAAAATGTGCACTTATTTATTACTGTCTTAAATTAAATTCTAACTTACAGCATTCATAAATATTGTCCATGCTGCTTGTTTGTCCAAAAAAATCATTGTCCTATTTTTGGTATCAAATATGAATATCGGGGAAGAAAATTTGAAAGTAATTGACAAAAATAATATGGTCAACATAACAAAAAATAAATTCGAAGTATGCTTCTCATTGAATTTTTATCATCCAAACAGCATAGTGTATGAATTTTTATTTTTTTATTTTTTTTATTAGTTAGAAATATTTACTGATGTCAGGTTTGTTTATTTACAGGGTGGTAGATTTGTATCTTCATTTTATTTATTTATTTTTGGGTATTTTAATTTCTACATTGATTGCCAAAAAAATAGATAGGTGATATATTGTAAAGATTTAATTGTATAATAGCAAGTATATTATTCATTTTCTTTATTTCTTTCCGACAAAATGGTGCGAAAGAAAATTGTTCGACTTGTATCCATTCTTCAATAACACCGCTTATTATCTTCAATTGATCTTTCTTACCACCTTAATTATGAAATTAATCGTAATTTCTTACCGGTGTATAGTATTCCTGTGACAATGTTCCTATTGGCTATGTCACATGAATTCACAAAAGCCAAGATGATTTCCAGCTCCATTCCCTCATTCACTTCAGCTTCAGGTCGACAAAGGAGGATTTCATTGCTTGATCATTCGCTACCTACTCTTTTATCTGGTTTCACCAAATAGAGTAGGTTTTCCAGTCAAAATATGAGCTCACTAGGTGCCCTTCTGATCTTTTATTTACCAAACTGTATACCCCAACCCTAACCTTATATTTATAAGCTAAGCAAGTCCAGTGCTACAGGCTTCATTCGACAAAACAAAAGGAGATGGTTCTCTTGAGAGGTATCGGGCACGGTTGTGTGCTTCTTACTTAATTGAAGATTGTCATGCTGACTCTTTCGCGCCTAACCCTATTTCAATTTGACTTGGTAGTTCCCCATCGGTTCTGTACAAAGCAGGTTGACGACCTTATAAAAGCCCTAAAAGACCCAATCCCTCGGCCAGGGACAGATCCAATGCTTTTATAGGGTTGACCCTAGCAAGTAGCTCGGGCATAAGTAGTCATTCCTTTTTTAGGGCAGGACGATTCCCCTTAATAAAGTTCAACAACTTTTTATTAATTTGAAATGCTTGACCCTGAAGCTCATTCACATATTCAGTCGTACCAGTATGGCCCCATTGATTTGTTTTCGATCAGAGCATCAAGCAGCGCAACCCGGTTCTACTTGACTAAGCCCGTGCTCCTCCAAGGAGGGAGTTTGCTTTACCCAACGTACTTTTTGATAACAAGGCAGAAAGCCCCTCTACCGGACACTCATTAGTTTCGAATGAAACTTTTTTTCGGGTAGGGTAGGCTTTACGTCAGAGGTCCTATTTTTCTCAACCAAATAAGCACTTTTTCCTCACTCGTTCTCGATTCTCTATTGAGCTTAATATTTTCAAACGGCTATCTTATACCATCATCTTAGAAAAATAAACTAATAAGTAGAAAATTCGATATGGTCGAACTGATTGTATAATTTCTTAGTATATATCATCGATCTTACATGTATTCAAAATTGGTATATCTTTTTTTTTTTTTTTTTGGGAGTTTTATTGCATAAAAATGTAAATAATAATAATAATAATAATAAATTTTAAGGGGCGACCAATTTTGACCTGGTGAAATGACATGTGCCCTAAAGGCTGGCAACATAAATTTGGGTTTGACCAACAAAATTAGGTCTTGGATTGGAATCATTGCATTGGTGAGTAATTGCCATTGGATCCTCCAAAAAATATGAAATGACAATTTTATTTATTGATTTATTGATTTTTATGTATATGTGTAACATAGTATATTTATTTAGTTAAATAAATTGTCTTTTCTAGCTAGAACACAAGTAATGATCATAATATGCCCAATGCTGTTTGCCCACGTTAATATGTCACCGTAATTATATCTCCCTTATATATATATTCATTTAAGTTAAATTTATTAGTATTTCAATCCTTGAAGAAACTAGCTAGCCATGTGTGCCTAATGCCTACAGCCTATAGGCCTATCCTATATACTAGGGTTGGGACAAAATTAAGTAATATTAATTACAACAGAAAAGGATAACCACCAAAAAAGAAAACATTATGAAAAGTACCTTTACCAATATCTAAATCTATACATGTATTCTACTATTTTCTTAAAATTATATGTTTTATTATATATATATATATTTCAAAGTAACATTTCTAGAAAAAATAATAATAATTATTATTATTATATCAAAC
The DNA here is from genome assembly GCF_009805555.1 of Andrographis paniculata. Classification (NCBI taxonomy): domain Eukaryota; kingdom Viridiplantae; phylum Streptophyta; class Magnoliopsida; order Lamiales; family Acanthaceae; genus Andrographis; species Andrographis paniculata. Next base: position 2,783,141 of record NW_026137605.1, read on the forward strand.
ACAAATTAAACAATATTAAAGACTGCAAAAGTTTATAAATGAAATTCTTGATATCATACAAGTTAGTAGTTTAAGTTATCTAATTTTAAGTAAAGAAAGTAATTATTGAATTATGAAGGGACAAAAAATCTATTATGGGGTTGAGGAAATCCAATGGCATTGAAATCATCAAATTAAATTAGAGGTGTTGATGTCAACCAACAATGATGTTTTTGTGATCTTTTGTAAAGATTGGTCAAGAAAAAATTAAATAAAATTTCGGATACATGCATGTATTGGAGTTAGGCAAATATATTAGGTACATGGAAATAACTTTTTCTTTCTATTAATTTTAAAAATGATATACTTTAATTTTGTAACTTGAGAATCTACAACTTTTAATTATTTACCACTTTTTATAATGTATTTTAATGAAATATTTAAGCATATATATATATATTTCAAATTTATTAATAGTAGAGGCCAATTGGGAGACATGCTTATTACTTTAAAATTAAATATAAGAGACAACTAACTTTGATTTCGATAAAGTATATACAATTTTCCTTTTCCTTTTTTTTTTTTTTTGTAAGCATAAATGATAGTAATGGTTTGAATTTTATTCTAATCTAGTTATTTAAAAAAAAAAAAAATACTCAATCCGTTCCATATCTATCTATTTATTTATTTTTTTGCATAAAGTTTTAGAAATATTAGTATTATATTGAGATGTAATGAAAATAAACGTAAAAAGACCAAACTAACATTATTAGTATTGGAGGATATAAATATAATGACATTTGTGTAATAATTGTAAATTGGAAGAGTATTTGTAATGTTAGGTATACAATACAATTACTTAAAAACAAAAAAAAATTTGTTATGAGACAAACCAAAATGGAAAAATATATAGATCGTTAAGGGACAGAGGAAATATATATTAGCTCAAAAAATTAGTTTATACCTTATTAAGTATTGTTTTTTAGTTTCATTTGAAATTTAAACTTTGGTTTGTTTATTTAGTGTTCGGTGAGGTATAGAGAATTGTGTAAGTAATATAAAATAATATTTTATGTTATATGTTGAATTTTTTGTAAAATGATAAAATATAGTATAGTATTGTATAGTATATATTTCAAAATCGTGTCGGGAAAAAATGTTGAAAGAAGAAATTATTTTATAAAATGTGTTATAATTTATCTTTTTGGTTGATATATTTGAATTATCAAATGGGGTTTAGTGAAATTGAAATGCACCAATTTAGTTTTGTCACGATAATTATATATACTCCCTCCGTCAACTCAAAAAATATAAAATTACTTTTGGCGCGGTGTTTAAGAAATAATAATATTTTAATTATAGCGGATAGTTAAAAGTAGTGTAATGATATTTTTGCCCTTGTTTTTTGGTATAAAAGTAATGATGTGATGTAAAGTAAAAGTATTTGTAGAAAAAAGTAAGGTATTTAATGAAATATTTACTTTGTAATTGGATGTTCCGAAATAAAAATATGTATACTTTATAACTTGACGGAAGGAGTATAATGTAGACCAAATTAAAATTAAATAACTTTGAGATCCCAAAGTTGTGGTAACAAGTAGGGACTTGTATCATTACAATAAAATAGTATTTTAATGGAAATATTTTGATGGTGTCACATACGAAATATTAAATAAATAATTTGTCCTAAAAAGGTTTCCCAATTGGGGTTAAAAGGATATAAAATTCCTCCACTAATGTATAATTGTGTTGCTTATTTTTGCAACATGATATAATCATTCATAATTTTAAAATAAGTTCAAGTACTACATATATTATAATAATAAAATAAAAAAAAATATGTGTGTGTTATCTTTGTTTGCTTAATTATTATAATTAGTGGGGTTTTAAAATAAAATAAAATTAAAGGGATGATTGTGATTTGAGAGAATGATTAATTTATGGAATATTAATTAATTAGAAAATGGAATAATTGCAAATAGTTTCCCAATATAGAAAAAGAGGATCTATTAATTATACCAATTAAATCTTTTCACATACTCTTCTTTCTAAGTGTGGAAATAAAAATAAAAATAATTTAATCATTTTGTTGCCAAAAGAATGTGACATTTGATTAAAAACTAATTAACCCACTTTTAGTAGTCAATTTATAAATGATTATGATATATTTAGGACCTCCCAATAACTCTAAGGATTTATATCATATGTTGAATATAAGATTACTAAATAAATAAATAATCCTATTTACTTTTATTTTTGTTTTTATTATCACATTATTATTTTAAAATGAACTACATTTGCATTTCACTTCAAATAATATTACATACAATACAATATCATTTAAAATATCGTATCAAATCCTAATTATTATTTTTAAAATAAAAAATAAAAACTTAAGGGTATCTTTCTTTTTTATTTCAAATTATTTTTTTTATAATATTAATATATACGGCTCCCGATAAAAATATAATACTCCATCCGTCCACTTACAATGTTTACATATTTCTGTTTTGGAACGTTCAATTACAAAGTTAACATTTCATTAAATACCTTACTTTTTTCCACAAATACTCTTACTTTACATCACATCATTACATTTACACAAAAAAAAAATAAGAACAAAAATGTTATTACACTACTTTTAACTATTCACTATAATTAAAATACTATTATTTTTTAAATACCGCGCAAAATGTAAATGTCAACCTTCTAAGTGGACGGGAGTATTTTTTTTTATAAAATATTATATCAAAATAAAATTTAAATAAAAAATCAAATCATCACTTCAAATTTAAATTAAAATCAAACAAACCCTAAAATAACTTTTTAAAGAAAATAATAAATAAATGTATACTCTCTCTCTCTCTCTCTCTCTCTCTCTCTATATATATATATATATACATACATACGTGTGTGTGTGTGTGTGATGATATCATGCGAAATGTGTCACAAATTGGAAACCCTAATTTGTCCATATCAGAAGTGAGCACATTGGATTCGAATATTTAGTGTTCAACATTATTATTGACTCTCTTTTAACATATTTTTCCACAAATAGATTCGATCATGATTTTTCTTATCTTAACTCTGTCAAATACTGCCAAATATTTTGACAAAGTTATCATCATATATATACAATTTTAATTCTTAAATAAAATTAAATTAAACTAAACAAATTGATCTTCATGTATGAAACATCATAAGTTTTACCCAATAATTAAATCTACTCGAATTTCCCAATATTTTTTCAATTGGTAAAATTTATCAATACCATCTGCAGTGAATTGTCTTGACTATTACTACAAGTTTAATATGCCTTACTATTCGACCTAAATTTCTATATTTGTCATTAAACACAATTCATGAAGAAAAATAAATAAAAAAATAAATCACTTTCTTCTAATTACATTGAGCTGGAATAAATTTAACAAGTTGGATCGAGTTAATTAAGTTTAAAACCGATCAATAATATATCGACCCATACACGTAACATTACTATACATACGATACGCTGAATATATTAGTTAATCAAATTAGGCTTTGCAAGTGTTTGATTCGTATTATAATATAATGATGCTTAGGATTCGTTCGAGTTTGATTGTGTTATAGCTCTACGTAAATCTTATATAGTAGTAAACAAATCCTTCTTACATAAATATATTTTTCTTAATATAAATATATATCTTACACGTGAAGCATTAAAAAATCTTAGACTCTCACATATATATATATATATATATATAACGTACATTTATTGCGCGTTATCTATATAAGATATGAAGTCTTATCACATCCCATCGAATCCAATATATATACTTGAATTCTTGTAGAATTAATTTATCCCATTCCAAGTCTTATCATATATATACCATGAAAGCCTTTTTATCTTTGGCTGCATTCATATTAAACCTTGACCCATTCCAAATTAAATTTTTACATAGCTTAAATTTTCAACATGAAGTCTGAAACCATTAGATGAAGGGCCCAAATAATAATAATAATAATAATAATAATAATAATAGTAGTGATTCTAAAAGTGTATAATAATATGTGGTGTTTAATTTGAAGGAATTAATGTTATTAATAATAGTGTATGAACAAGAAATTGGTAAGAGATGCAACATAAATGGATGCGTTTTGAACAAATGCTTGAAAAATCCCAAAGTTCGAAAACCAGAAGCTCAAACACGAAGCCACTTTTGTGGGTTTGTCCAAAGTGGTGAAGAATATTTATTAATGGAAGAAATTAATTAAATACTAATAATTATATATTTATTTTATTTTATTGAGCGAAGGAAGTGAGTGATGTGACGATTCATTAAATGGCAATGAGATAGACAAGTGATGGATGTCACCTGCCCGTGTCAGGCTCCACACGCACAGACAACCAACAGCCGTACGATCCCATCATCGTGCGGCCGAAACGTGTCACCCCTGACACTGTTGCAGGACAGTTTTTGTACTCTCCTTTGGCTTTGCATCCCTCCCTCCCTCTCTATGGCGCTCACTTCCACGTGCTCTTTCTGACACCTCTTTTTTTATTTTTATTTATATATATAAACTCTGATTGAAATTAATTAATTAAATCCAAAATTGAGTTCAAAGGGTAAGGGGGGCCATTTTTAGCAATAATTTTCTGACTCATTTCATTTCATGAAATTAAATTAAATTTGTCTTCCATTCATTTGAAATATTTGCATGCGATGCTGAAGTTGAGTGTGATAATAATATAAAGGGAGGGGAGGGGGTGCGGGAAGGGATTAGTGATGCTTGTTGAGGCATTGTGTAAATAAACAAGTTTGAAGTGGGCAGTTTGGAATAAGTCAAAAGAAGAGGCCCAAATACCCATAAATTGCGGGTTTGGTCACCTAAATGGGCCAAACACTTGTCTTTCACTTATCGACTTTTTGTGGATGGAGACGGTTTTCTTTATCTTCCATTATTCATCAATGAATTTAATTTATTCACATTCGGTTTTCAATTATTTCCTATAACGATAATAATCATAATAAATCATCAGATAATAAAATTATTGTTGTGTTTTTGTATAATAAAACTTGATTTTAACAAGAAACACTGCAATTAAACTTTAAAACTCTTGTATTGAATCGAACCAAAAATAAAGTACAAGAACAGTAAAGCGAAGTTCGGCTCAGCCCCTGGCACAACCCTAGAACATATATCGGACGTGTGGAAAGGAAACGCAGGCACCAGCTCTACCTAGAACAGCATCGACTAACCGATTTAAGCCCCGCACACCAAACCCTAACAACAATCACTCACACAGTGAACCCTCACCAATACACGAATGAAATCGCACAAATCTCTCACTCTTACCCGAGGAAACACTCGCCCACAAACATAGAGTAAAACCCCCCCACAAACACCTCAATCGATCGCACACAGTATTGAGAGGAAGAAGACGAAGAGCAGAGAACTTAATTCGTGATCTGACGACGCGATGATTTTCATCAATCTAGAGAGCAGCCCCTGAGACTGGATCTTAAGGAATTAAATCGGTTAGTGGACTGGGCCAAGGAACTGGGCCACGGCTTCTCACATTGGGCTTTTAATATACAAATGCCTCATTACAAATCATGGGCCAAAAACCCAACAAACTCTCCACCTTTTTGGACATGATAAAATAAGGGGCGCCTAGGGGGATCATCATAGCCACCTGTGCTAGGACACAAAGGTAGTATTTACTCGAAAAACCAAATACAAGAAACAACATACTAGCAAGCAGTAAAACAACTAACCAAGATCGAAATTTAAAATTTTTAAGCATGAATCAAATTTCGAAACAGGCAAAGGTTTTGTCCCCATGTCAGCGGGGTTAAATTGTGAAGGTATCTTTTCAAGTTTTATAAAACCTTTTGCAACTATATCTCGAATAAAATGGAATCTAACATCAATATGTTTGGTTCTATCATGAAAAACGGGATTTTTGCATAATTGAATACCTGATTGACTGTTCGAAAATACCTGTACCTCACCTTTCAAGTATCCGATTTCTGTAAGCAAACCTTTAAGCCATAAGGCTTCTTTAATCGCCTTTGTCACAGCAACGTATTCAGATTCGGTCGTCGACAGTGCAACTATATGTTGCAACTGTGACTTCCAACTCACACAAGAACCACACAATGTAAACACGTAAGACGTAGTTGATTTTCTACTATCCCTATCATTGGCATAGTTAGAATCTACATATCCTTTCAGGATCACACCTTCACTACAATGTTTATACATTAGTCCCAAATTACTTGTACCAAATAAGTAACGTAAAAGCCATTTTAATGCAACCCAATGTTCCTGCCCAGGATTAGCCATAAACCTACTCAAACAACTCACAACATATGCTATATCAGGTCTAGTAGAAACCATAAGATACATCACTGAACCTATTGCATTTGAAAATGAGATATTAGTCATGAAAGCACGATCAGAATCTGTTTTAGGGGACTGATTCTTAGATAAACAAAAATGAGATGCAAGTGGAACATTAACAGCTTTAGAATTAAACATATTAAATTGTTTCAGCACCTTTTCAACATAAGCAGGCTGTTTTAAAAATAAATTTTTATTTGTTCTATCTATTTTAATATGCATGCCCAATATTACTTTAGCATCACCTAAGAATTTCATATCAAAACGATCACTCAAGCATGTATTAATTTGATCTATTATTTTAAGATTTGGACTTATTAGCAACATATCATCCACATAGATCAAAAGAAAAACAGGCACACTTCCAACTATTTTAAAATAAAGACAGTGATCATAAGCACTCTTTTTGAAATTTAAAGATTTCATGCATTCATCAAATTTCAAATTCCATTGTCTAGGTGATTGCTTTAATCCATAAAGAGATTTCTTTAATAAGCAAACAAAATCAGGTTTATTTTTGTCACAAAGCCCTTGGGTTGTTTCATATATATTTGTTCATCCAAATCACCATGAAGAAAAGCTGTTTCACATCAAGTTGTTTAAGTTCTCAATCAAAATGAGTTACTAAAGCAAGCATCACACGAATAGTAGAAAATTTTACAACTAGGGAGAAAATTTCATTGTAATCTATGCTTTCTTTTTTAGTAAAACCTTTTGCTACTAGTCTTGCTTTAAATCTAACACGTTCTTCCTCATTTTTTACTTTGAACAGCCACTTACAATCAATCAAAGAACCATGCTCAGGTTTTGGGACTAATTCCCATGTTCTATTCACTAACAACGAATTCATTTCATCATGCATAACTTGAAACCATTCACTTTTATATTTAGATTTAATAGCTTCCTCAAAAGATTTAGGTTCATTTCCATCAAGGGTATCAAATACACTAAAAGCATATGAAGTTAAGTCATAATCGTCTAATCTAGATGGAGACCTAATATTTCTTTTAGGTCTTTCACTCACAGTAGGTTCTGCATTAAACTCACACAAATTGGACTCACTTGGTCCATCATCATACATGTCAGAACATGAAGGAACAACATCAGAACTAATTTGTTCATTTTCATACACAAAATCAAATTCAGCACTCACAATAGGTTCTGCATTAAACTCACACAAATTGGACCCACTTGGTTCATCATCAGACATGTCAGAACATGAAGGAACAACATCAGAACTAATTTGTTCAGTTTTATACACAAAATCAAATTCAGCACTTTGTAATTCATAAGAACTAACAAGACTTTTATTATTCTCCACCTTATTAGGGTTGTCATCTAACTGATGACTTTGAACTTGACTGTTTTTATTTAAACACGGCATATCTAATTCATTAAAAGTCACATCACGACTAATTATAGCTTTGAAACCTGAATAATTCCTACACCACAATCTATAACATTTAACACCTTGGGGATATAAAAAAAAAACACATTTTTCTGCCCTAGGTTCAAGTTTATCAGATTTAATGAATGTAAAAGCAACACAACAAAAAACCTTCAAATTAAACAAATCCACAGGTTTTTCTAGCCAAACAGATTAAGGAGATTTCCCTTCTAAAGCCACAAAAGGAGAACGATTTATTATATAAGCTGCTGTAGTGGCAGCTTCTCCCCAAAACTTTTTGGATAAACCCGAGGAGGCTAACATACTCCTCACTCTTTCAAGAAGAGTTCTATTCATTCTTTCGGTCACTCCATTTTATTGGGGTGTATAGGGGACTGTTTTACCTAGTGATACCACATTCATTACATAAAGAATCCATCCATTGGTTACAAAACTCCAGCCCATTATAAGTCCTTAGGAATTTGATTTTATGTCATGTTTGATTTTCCATCAATAATTTCCAATTTTTAAAAGTTTCAAACACATCAGATTTGTTTCTTAACAATAAAACCAAACTTTTCTTGAAAAATTGTCTATAATTGACAAGAAATATATGTTCCAACCATGTGTGGGTTCACTTGAAGGACCCCATACATCGGCATGAAGGTATTCTAACACTCTAGAAGACTTATGCACATTAGGGGCTGGAGTGGTTTGGAATTGAACTCAATGTTGCTTACCTAGCACACACTCTTCACAAAAAGGTATTGAGGAGACTTTGTCTTTTCCAAAATAACCGTTTTTATTTAGGATTTCTAAGCCTTTGTTACTAAGTTGGAGTCAATTTTAAGTTCTGAAAATTCTTTAAATTCTGTTTGTGATGATAAAACTGTTGTTGGGGGGGGGGGGGTTTACTCTATGTTTGTGGGCAAGTGTTTCCTCGGGTAAGAGTGAGAGATTTGTGCGATTGCATTCGTGTATCGGCGAGGGTTCACTGTGTGAGTGATTGTGGTTAGGGTTTAGTGTGCGGGGCTTAAATCGGTTAGTTGAGGCTGCTCTAGGTAGAGCTGGTGCCTGTGTTTCCTTTCCACACGTCCGATATATGTTCTAGGGTTGTGCCAGGGGCTGAGCCGAACTTCGCTTTACTGTTCTTGTGCTTTATTTTTGGTTTGATTCAATACAAGAGTTTTAAAGTTTAATTGTAGTGTTTCTTGTTAAAATCAAGTTTTACTATACAAAAACACAACAATTATAATCAATATATATAAAAGAGGTCGGTGTGGGGTTTGCTCCACAATTTTTTTTTTTTTAATTTTTTTAATAATATATATATATAAAAGAGGTCGGTGTGGGGTTTGCTCCACAATTTTTTTTTTAATTTTTTAATAATATATATATATATATATATAAAAGAGGTCGGTGTGGATTCCACTCCACAATTTTTTTTTTTGATTTTTTTAATAAAATAAATATGTAGTAAATACTATTAAGTATATAAATATGTAGTAAATACTATTAAGTATATATTATATAATAGAATTATAATTAATGGTAATAAAAATTTAATAATTTTGAAATATAATTTAACATATCAATACCTATCTTAAAAATAAATTATTATATTTCCTTAATTATTTTCAATAATACTGCAAGTAAATGAACATTATCATCATTATAGGAGTATTTAAATTCATCATGTAAAATCAAATTTCTTTTTCTTATTTTTTGATTTTTTTAATAATTTGATTTTTTTTTAAATTTTTAATAATTTGATTTTTGTAATAAAATAAATATATAGTAAACGCTATTGAGTATATATTATAATTAATAAAATTATAATTACTGGTAATAAAAGATTAATAATTTTGAAATATAATTTAACATATCAATACATCTCTTAAATATAATTTATTATTAATTAAATAAATAAATTAAAAACATTTCAATATATCTCTTAATATAATTTTGTAATTATTATTATTATTATTATTATTATTATTATTATTATTATTATTATATTTGTAATTGATAATATTAAAAATATATTGTTATATTTCCTTATTTGTTTTGGGTAATATTGCAACTAAGGGGTGGATTCAATTCGGATTCTGTAGGATTTTGTTGGACTTTTAAAATTTAGGTGTATTCAATTAAAATTTTTAAAAGTCTTTTAAAATATGGAGGTATTCAATTCAGACTTTCAAAAGTCTTTTAAAATTTGAATGTATTCAATACAGATTTTTAAAAGTCTTTTAAAATTTCGAAGTATTCAACAATTCATAAACTTTGAAAGCCTATAGATTTTAATGGATTTTAATGAAAAATTGTGAAAATTTTGTATAGTATAAAATCTCTCCTCATAAGTTTTAAAACTATTATTATTATTATTGTTGTTGTGTTGTTGTATAAGTGATAAATAATATGATAATATTTATTAATATTATTATAATTTTTAATAAAAATAATAATTTAATACTAAAATATAGTATTAGCAAATTACTATAAATTTTTTTAAAATATATAGTTTTATATTATAAATATAATTTTAAAAATATTATTATCAAAATAAATATGTATTACCGTCGTCTTTTCTTTTCAATTATCGAATAAAATATATTATCATTACGGTGTTATTCTTCTTTTTCAATTATCGAATATAATATATTCTTATTCCGGTGTCATTCTCCTTTTTCAATTATCGAATATAATATATTGTCATTTCGGTGTCATTCTCGTTTTTCATTTATCGAATATACTATATTGTCATTCCGATCACAGTGGAATAAATATTTCAATATATATTTTTCGTTTAACCGTTAATTTATATTTATTTACTTTTTTATTTTAATATTTTTTCAAAAAATCGTAAATTATATTTTTTATTTAATTTATATACGTATTTATTTTTTATGTAAAAAATTTATATAAATAATAATAATAACTAATAAAGAAATATAAAAACTAATTTGATGTATTGAATGATATTATAATACTAAAATTATAAAATTTAAAATATTAATATACAAAATAGTAGTATTACATATGTTACAATGCTTCTACGTTATAAATAATTAATCTTAAATTTTATTTTATAAAAATATAATAATATATAATAACTTTAATTATAAATATATTATATTTATAAAACTTGTATTTTAATAATATATAAGTAACTTTTTTAATTATAAATATATTATCTTTATAAAATTTGTGTTTGATATAAATTTACATAATTATATATATCATAAAAAGATTTTTCTACAATCCCACGAAATCCAAACAAATTCATAAAGAATTCAATCAAATCTGTAAAATTTCATGTAAATCAATTACTTAAATCCATTGCATAGACTCCGTGGATTTTCGAAATCTACATAAATCCATAAACTTTTTAAAATTCAAAAAGATTCATTGAAATCTCAATTGAATACACTCTTAAATAAATATTATCATAATTATATATTTAAATTCATCATTAATGATAATAATGTTTATAATTAATTTAGGGTGTGTTCGGTTGTAAAATTTTAACAAAATTCTATTATTCATCCAATTTTTTCCCCCCAAAAACATCAAATCAAACACCTATTTTTTATTTTTTATATTATACTAAAAATTAATTTTACATTCAAAACATCACATCAACACCTATTTATATCACATCATACAACTATTCAAATTCAAAATTTTTACTATTCAAATCCCAACTCAAAATCCAAACCCCCAAACAAACACACCCTAAATAAATTAAAAATCCATAATGAATTATATTTCATAATCCTAATCCTAATATCTTATATACTTCCACACACACTTTTATCATTACCTACTCCCTTGCACATTTCACTATAATTCAACTATTTTCCGGCTAGAATTCAAGTATTTTAGTATTTCACGGCGTTTATCATCCTGTCTTGCCCATCCTCTAAAACAAGTTATGAATTTTTGCTAATTTTAAATATATTTTCTAATATATATGTTTTATTATTGGTTGGGTAAAATATCTTCACAATCTATCTATATATATTTTTGGTTCCAACAATTTTATTATTGCATTCGAATTGATGTTTTATATCTAATATAATATTCGTTGTATACATAGATGGATAATGAAAGAGCTATGAGAAAATTAGCTCGGTTGAGACGAATAAAAAAAATTCGTCTCAAACAAAATAGACGACATCCAATTTTACATATGGATCGGTTACTACAGAATATTGATAGACAGTGTCAGGAATTATGTCAGTTATATGACATATCAACTATACTGTCGACTTGTTCACCTATCCCTCTAAGAAGAAGGAGGGGAAGAGGGGGAAACACCGGGCAGAAAATACAACATCACATTATACTGAAATTTCTAGAGATGGTATACAATACGAATAATTTATTTTATTTGAGTTTTATATATTGATAGTTAGAAATCGCATGCGTTTTCTATTCATATCATATGCGATATTTGGGTGATTTTGATTGGATTCTACCTAATTTATATGCGAATTGTTTATTTGTTGTGTGCATAGGGCAAATATTAAATTTGACATAATTGGCAGAAAAAGGAAATAAAATTAATTAAAGGCCCAAGAGCCCATCTACAAAATAATTAGGGCATACATTAAATAAAAGGAGGGATCACACGTTTCAAAATAGGAGGACGGCTAGGGTAGAAACGCACAGGAAAGAGCAGGAGACTGACAGATTCATAGACCGTGCAGGAGCAAATCGACAGAGAAGATTTCCCCCTCCCACTATGACTTTATCCTTCTCTTTTGTTCTTTGTTATTTAATTATGGAGTAGACATTTTTCTGGTTTGAAGGGTGATAATGCTTTGGTTCTTTTGTTTTGGAGATTCTTGATTTTCTTTATAAAAGTTCTTTTGATTATCAATATTTGTCTAATTCTGATAATAGCGTTTGTGATTGTTAGATTGATTGAATATTTTGGTACCGATATCTAAATTAGTCTGATAATCTAAAGTCAATTCAGGTAGGATATCCGTAATTGTATTCGCACTTGAATAGGTGATAACCGGGTTAAATAGTTCCTTCTCGGGGGTTAGACAATCAAATCTAATTGCTCATCCTAGGTAATAATTGTTTTGAATTGGGTTTTTCTAGATTACAATGCGGTTAGGCAATATTCTTATGGGCGCACCTAAGTTTATTTGCTTATTTGCTTAATTAGGGGTATAGATTTTATGGGACCTTTTCCTAATTCATATGGATGCTTATATATTATCTTGGCTGCTGATTATGTCTCAAAATGGGTGGAAGCAAAAGCCACCCGAACTAATGATTCTAAGGTGACTGCAGAATTCATTAAGTCATATATCTTCTTTCGATTTGGAGTGCCAAAGGCAATTGTGAGTGACAGAGGGACTCATTTTGCAACAAAACCATGGCTGCACTTTTTTCGAAAATATGGTGTGCTTCACAATGTGTCAACCTCATATCATCCTCAAATGAATGGACAAGCTGAAATCTCCAACCGCGAAGTCAAGTCTATCTTGGAGAAAACAGTTCAACCGAACAGAAAAGATTGGAGCTCGAGACTCGATGATGCTCTGTGAGCATATCGAACAGCATACAAGACACCAATAAGGATGTCACCATTTCGATTGGTGTATGGAAAGCCTTGCCATTTACCTGTGGAAATTCAACACAAGGCATTTTGGGCAGTGAAAAAGTGCAATGTGAATCTTCAAGAAGCCGGAGCCCATCGAAAAATGCAAATTTAAGAGCTGGAGGAGATTCGACAAGAGGCATACGAGAATGCGATACTCTACAAGGAAAAGACAAAAGCCTTTCATGATCATCACATCTCCAGAAAAAATTTTGAGATCGGACATAAAGTCTTATTATATCACTCTCGTCTTAAGCTTTTCCCTGGAAAGCTGCGCTCTAGGTGGATAGGGCCCTTTATCGTTACTAAACTTTTTCCTTATGGTGCAGTGGAGATTCAGAGCTTAAGGACGGAGAAAAATTTTGTGGTCAATGGACATCGTCTTAAGTCATATTACGAGGGATTCCCACTTGAATCTGTAGAGTTGATGTCTCTCGCTGATGTCGAAGTTGAGGACTGAGACGCGACGAAGTCTAGCTCAAAGATTATAAGGAAAAGCGCTTTTTGGGAGACAACCCAAAATCATTTAATTGTTTTCTTTAATTTTATTTATTTTTATTGTTTAATTGCTAATAACACTTTTGATAGTTTTATTTGGTTTAGTCACCGCCTCCAACCTCCGGCGCCGTCGACTTCTTCCTCTCCTGCTCAGTCATCGCCGATCACCACATCCGCTCCTCTAAATGGCTTGCATTGGTTAGTTGTTTTCGCAGGACTCAGGAAAACTTCAAGCCTCCCTAAAAATCACGATCAAATGAAGAGGTGTTAACAAAGCTCCCAACTACTACACCCCCTATGGACTCCAGGGAAGTTCCTCTCTTCTTTTATTGCTTTCTTTACATTGAGGACAATGCATACTTTAGGTGTGGGGAGATTGATGCAAATTTTTGGGCAAAATTTTCATTTTTGTGCTATTTTATGCCTGATTTGTTGTCTTTTCGCATGTTTTTTAGATTAGTCTGAAGTGAGTCAAAGGTGATTTGTGTGATAGGTTAGTTTGGCATGACTAATGACATTTGATTGGTGATATGTTGAGTCAAGTCGACGTTTGAACCCTGTGAGAATTTGAGTCTATGTTCCAAAAGTCACATTAGAAAATAAATTGCATATATTCAAGCTTTTGGAAATTTCTTTCATGTGTGATTTGTAGTGCCCAATTAGATGACATATAACTTGAGTGATTATGCATGTTGAACTTGCAACTATCGAGTCTTGCGTTTTGAAAATGATAAGGGCATTAGGTAACCCATTAAGTCTTTCTTTATTACCCAGCACAATATATTCCCCTAGTTAGCCCATTTGAGCCTTCTTAGTCTATTTTTTTTTATAATAAACTGTTTTTTAGCCTCATACCCTTCTTTTGATTGAGCCTTCTCCGATTTGAACCCTATGTTAGAAAGAATTACTTTAAGTCTATGTTGTGATGCACTTTATTTCCTCGGCACTAGTTAGAAACGAACTTTGAATACGAATAAGTCATAGTATGAAGGAATAACTGTGGGTAGTGTAGCTATATATATATATATATATATAAAGGCAAAAGCCAAAAAAAAAAAGAGAAAAAAAAAAGAAAAAAAAAAGAATACATATATAATAAATACTAAATAAATACTAAAATAATCATCTTGAAGTATTTCTATTTAATTATATTATTGAAGTTTAGGCAGTGAATAGAATAATGATTTCATTGTTTATGCCGATTTGTTCTTCATGTGCTAGCATCGTGTTCTTATTGTATTCTTTTCTGACATATTTTAGCCCTTGTATATCTTTTTTCCTACCCTGACCATAAGCCCCGTTACAACCCTTATTGAAAGTCCCTTTGATTCTCTATGCTAGATTCGAATATTTAAGTAAGGGAGATTTGATTTTTACTCAAGTCTATAGGATAATCTTTTGTTGCACTACCTGAGTGTTGAGCCAATTATACATTTAATTCCTTCAGAAAGCATGTGAGAAAACACTTTATCTTGTGAGGTTGACTTGGTTTGATGTGTTAAAATTCGGATTGAATTGGTTGTGTTGGACCCTCTTCTCATATCGAGTTGCCTGCGATTTCTTTGGCTTATTTCGAATTTATGCTTGAGGGCAAGCATGATCTAGGTGTGGGAAGAATTGCTAGTTAGAAATCGCATGCGTTTTATATTCATATCATATGCGATATTTGGGTGATTTTGATTGAATTCTACCTAATTTATATGGGAATTTTTTATTTGCTGTGTGCAAGATGACAAATATTAAATTTGGCATAATTGACAGAAAAAAGAAATAAAATTAATTAAAGGCCCAAAAGCCCATCTACAAAATAATTAGGGCAAACATTAAATAAAAAGGGGGATCACACGTTTCAAAAGATAAGGACGGCTAGGGCAGAAACACACAGGAAGAAGCAGGAGACTGACAGATTCATAGACCGCGCAGGAGCAAATCGACAGAGAAGATTTCCCCCTCCCATTATCCTTCTCTTTTGTTCTTTGTTATTTAATTATGGAGTAGACACTTTTTTGGTTTGAGGGGTGATAATGCTTTGGTTCTTTTGTTTTGGAGATTCTTGATTTTCTTTATAAAAGTTCTTTTTTATTATCAATATTACTTTAATTCTGATAATAGCGTTTGTGATTGTTAGTTTGATTGAATATTTTGGTACCGATATCTAAATTAGTCTGATAATCTAAAGTCAATTCATGTAGGATATCCGTAATTGTATTCGCACTTGAATAGGTGATAACTGGGTTGAATAGTTCCTTATTGGGGGTTAGACAATCAAATCTAATTGCTCCTCCTAGGTAGTAATTGTTTTTGAATTGGATTTTTCTAGATTACAATGCGGTTAGGCAATATTCTTATGGGCGCACCTAGGTTTATTTGCTTAATTAGGGGTAGTTAACGATCGTAGCTTAATTACCTACACTGTAAGGAAAAATTGATTGTCAGAGCTTGTTGATAACTATAACCAATTTATTGATACTTTAATAAGAATTAATTTTATTGAATTAATGATAAAACACAAGTGCAATAACTGCATCATCCCTTGAGCCAGACATCCCCTTGATAGTCAGTTCCCCTTAATTTAATTGTTTTGTTATTTTATTTTCATTAGATAATAAAATAAAATTTCTCCTTTATTTACTGCATTAAAACACGAAAGAGTGAATCACACAATCCCTATGGAGACGATCCCTTCCCTATATTACAACTATATAGATACTTCAAATTTCGAATTATTATACATATTTTATAATTTATTACATTTTGTACTATTTTAAAATTATATTTACTTAAATTCTTCATTTTGTTTAACAATCAATATACATATTAAATTTTAAAAATTTCACCAATTTATTTTATTATTTTCTTTTTTTTCATACAACTCGTAAATTTACATTTTAAATTAATCTCAGTGCATTTTCAAAATGTTTTAAACAAAATAAATTAATACTTATTTTAGAGTTTAATTTCTAAAAAATATTCAGAATTTTTATAACCTTTATTAAATTAATCTATTAAATTATTAATATATTAAAGGCATCCTGTTTTTTTTTTTTTTTCTTTTTATTAAAAAAATATACATTTTAACTTTAAACTTTATATATTTGTTCAATGTATTTATTTCTCGTACTTTTTTTATTTTATTCAAATGTTTAGGTAACATTTCAATAGTGGTGGTGAATGATCAAATAATAATTAGATCATCACAGCAACATAGCTATTATTCAAGGTTCGTAATTTATTTTTATGATTTCAATTTGTAATAGTTATTCCAAAAATAAATATATATTTAAAAATAATACTACATCCGTCTACCGTCAATTTATTCATTTACTTTTTGTACGCTAATCTTTAAATATTAATTATTATATTAAAACATGGTACAAATCAAAGGAAAAACGACAAAAATATTTCTATTGGTGACTTATAATACTAATTAATGATATTTGTATAAAAAATTATACAAATATAAGAATATTTTTAATGTTAAAAATAATGACGCCAAATACAAATTGATAGATTAGCGGTGGACGAAGATAGTATAATTTTTTACGGTGTAAATATTTTTAAAAATAATATATTAATATTAATAAGAAATTAATAATGACTATAATACTAGTAATTTAATGAAATAAATTTATACATCATTTCAATTCTTAATTTCTGTTTCCATAGTTTTTGCAAATTTAAAAATTAATTATAATAATGGCATTTCCTAACTTATTGAAACAATCAATAATAAATTAATAATTATTACACTTATTAATTGAATCCGTAATTAATCGTAATTGTATTCAGAATAAATAATTTCATTTATTTTTAGAATTTTAAAAAATTTAAATTAATTTTATGTTTTTGAATATTCACTGAAATATATAATTTATGGTAATTTCAATTTTGTTATTAATAAGACATATTTAAAAATTTTAAATTAATTTTATATTTTTGAAGATTCACTGAAATATATAATTTATGGAATTGCAATTTTGTTATTAATAAGATATATCTAAAAATTTTAAATTAATTTAATATTTTTAAATATTGTTTAAAAATTAAATTAATGCTCGGTATATTTGAGATTAATTAAATTAATAGTAGAACCAGAAAAAAAAAAAAAAAAAAAAAAAAGAAATTAACACGTTTTAGCATCGGACAAGATGAAATAATGAATTTATTAATTCTATCTTTTAAATGTAAATATGTAGATTATTTGAATCCAACTGCTGATAATGTATTTATAGCAAATCAAGCTATAGGTTAGCAATTCTAATTTAATTCTTACATTTTCATTCTATTTGTTACTAACAATTTTCTATTCATATTTTGTAAAAATTTTATTAACATAGCAACATAAAAATTTTGCACTGAAATGCGGTATTATTTTCTTTTTTCCCTAACGGATGACCTGAGCAACAAAATTTTATAGTTGTGAATGATGGAGTTAATTTTGATCAACGATCTGCAGATATGTAATTCCGCATTAATTATAACATAATTTAAATTTCCTTATTTCATACAAAAAAATTCAATCACATAATAAAAAAATTATAGTTTATTCAACATTCCAAAAAAACATTTTCGTAATAACAAATACCATTAATTTTATTATACTTTGATTCTCCTTTGCTTAATTGATTAAAAATTAATAATATGATCTATTTAATATGCAACATTAATATTTTGCACCGAAATGCTGTATTACTTTTCTTTTCCCAAACGAAGGACCTGAGCAAGACAATCCTGTAGTAGAAAAAATGAAGTTATTCTTGATTAACAATCTATGGGTATATAATTTTCACATTAATGTTAACTTATAATTTAAAAGTGTGTTTGCTTGGGATTTAAATAGTAAAAAATTTGAATTTGAATAGTTGTACGATATGATATAAATAGTAGTTGGATGTGATATTTTCAATGTAAAATTGATTTTTAATATAATATAAAAAATAAAAAATAAATGTTTTGATTTAATATTTTTTGAAGAAAAAAAAAGATAAATAATGTAAATCCAATCCAATCTCCCAAACAAACACACCCTTAAATTTCCTTATTTCTTACAAAAATTCAATCTCATAATAAAAGTTTATCTTTTACTCAACATTCCAAAGATATATTTTTGTATTAACAAATATCATTAATGTTATTATGCTTTTCGATTCAACTTTGCTTAAGTCATAAAAAATTTCAATCAGTCAACTAATAATATAACTTATTTAAAATGCAACAATAATACTTTGCACTGAAATGTCGTATTATTTTTTTCCCATACCAAAGGACCTGAGCAACACAATTCTGTAACCGTAAATAATGAAGAAGTTTTTTTTATCAACGATCTACGGGTATGTAATGAAGAAGTTTTTTTTATCAACGATCTACGGGTATGTACTTTTCGCATTATTTGTAACTTATAGTTTAAGTTTTCCAGTAGTACTGAATCATAAGAAAGTTTCCAATATTCTTTCCATGGCATTGCCATCCATTGCAACTTCTGAGGGAAACTAGGCAGAGGACTTAAGGCAGCAGCTCTGTGGACAGGACAGGACAGACAAACAAACACCATTGAGGAGGGATCATCCAATTAACAACAAAAACTAAAAATAAATCAGTTGGATTGTAAGAAAGGAGACTACCTTCTTCCGGTGAGAAGCCCGTAAGCGCACGACCCAATAGACGACCTCGAGAAGGCCGAGAGTAAGTAGCTGTAGTGTGGCCACACTACCTCTCCTGAACCAAATAAAAGGGCACCATAAAATCATTTCTTTTGCCGCTCAAATAAAAGATATCCATGGATTCTCCTAACTCATCCTTCCGACTCAGTAGAATTCATGAAATTAATAAATCTATCAAGTTGGAATTCGCACCTAAGTTCAAGTAATTGCTGTGTAGAAATGAAACCAAAATTGTGGGTTCACCATTGTTGAATGCAGAAGCCTTTTTCTCCTCAAGGATCCCGTTACGGCCACTACGAGATCCTGTCTCAGAAATACAGGAGATGACTTCAAACCATATCCCGGATGGAAATCGCTTCCTTCTCCCCAACCAAAGGAGGATTTTCGCATATGGAGTGGAATGAATGATAGATATGGTGGCCTCAATAAGTATGCAGAAAAATCTCACAGATGTGTGCAACATGGTGAAAAAAATATAGAAAACTGATATTGTAGGTAGCAGAAGTAAAATTGGGGTAAACATGAGAGACCCAACAACATGTTGCTCGACAGTATAATCGTAGCTGTCCATTCTGTGGCGTAGAGGATTCCACTTCTTACCCCTGTAATCGATAAAAGTAATTTATCATCATATATGCAAAAGACCGTACTACAACACCTTATCTTTGTTCAAATGAAGAGAGTATATGGGCAGACCAGCAGTGATCTTTCAGAATCATATAGACACACCATTTTAATACCCCCGAAAAAAGAAAAACTCTGATTTATGGACAAAACAATGGATAGGTAGAGATAAAGATAGGCTTTCATAATACAACACCCACAAGCTTCGAACTAAATATGAAATTTGTGAGACTTTCTTGTGAACTGCAAGACCTGGCCTTTACGCTAACAATTAACTCCTATAAAAAAAAATGAGCTTAAGCCACCACAAAAATTTATTCAAGGAAATTGCCATGTAATGAGGAGACTAGAAATATCTGTTACCTGAAAAGTCTCCATAGAGAGGCTATTGCTTGTATCTGGGTTGAATACACAAGTGAAAGAAATAAATGGATTGTCCAGACATGCATTGTCACAAGTGAAATCATGTCGATGATTATAGCTGCTGCTGAAGTAAGCCCAAAAGCTATCCCACATATGGCAAGGACTTTGGTGAAGTGAACAACGAGAGAACCAACAAAAATCCAAAGTGTAGACCATATCTGAATTGCATTCAGAGAAATCACACCAAGAACTCCTGCTAACTCAGTGTTCAACTTAAAACCAGCAGGATTTCCCATCAGCCATACACATCCAGTACGTAGCAAGTTGTTAATAAAAACTCACAGTTGAAGAAAACAATCAATCGATGTTGTCCAAGGAAGCGCAGTCGATATCCTGCAGAGACAATCTTCCTAAATATAGTTCACTAATGTGGTCGGGGCACAGGGGCGCGCACTTCCGGTGCAGACTGTCATGAATCGCGCCCATCAAAGGAACCCAACGCTGCTCATCTAACGGATCGACATTAAGATACCTCTGTAGTAACTCAATCCTGTAAAAGACAGTATCAGTTCTGTCACAGAAATGAGCAACACAGCGCTGACAAGGTTCGTCCGAAGCTAATCTGATCAACACCATTGATAAAGCTCCGTCAACGGGCTTAGGATCCGAAAGCCATTTATCTCCCATCATCTTGACCTCCTTTTCCGAAGGAAATAGAATCACCTCTGATCCATCATCGCTGGAAAGTTTAAGATCCTTAGTGAAATGCCTCATGGTTTCTCGCTTGGTGGCTTCGTGTTTTTCTGCTAATGTTAATATACATGAGAATCGGAGATGGTAGCTAACGATGATTTTAACCTTCCGGAAGTTGTTGCAGCAGCAAAAGAAATCGAGAAACCTCCTCCCGACCCCGGCATACCACTTTATAATATCTTCGTCGTCGAGAACTGTAAGAAAACTGAGGGGCCTCGGACGACCCATGTGGTTTGTAAATCCAACCAACCGAATCGCCCTTCGGATAAGATCGAGAGGAGCATCGACCTTAAAACACCGTCTCGCCAGATCTTGAATTGTTTTTTGTGCATATTTTTGCTCCTCTTCTTCTTCGCGTATCCTTGCTTCTCTCTCCAACTCCTTTTTGGCTTTCGTCGGCTTCAAATACTTGTCAACTTGACGTTGGAAGTTGTCGTACGCGTCGACAAGCTCTCGCGGGAGCTGATCTCGGATCCTCGGTAGAGAAAGAAAATCCCCCGACGACAACTTCCGGTGCCACTCCCATCTATCATCCTCCACTGATGTCAAATACTCGGTCACCACTTCGTCGGCCCATGTCCTAAAGATTTGTCGCACTTCATTTTCTATAGAAAAGTTGAACTTGAAGCCGTTACTTTGCTTTTGCTTCTTGAAGACATGCTTCAATAGCTTCATCCCGAGCTTCTTCCTGTTTCTCTCCCGAGCATTCTTCAACTCCATTAGTCTCACTTCCTTCTGCCTAAGATACTTCTTCCTCGCCCTTTTTGCCTTCTCTGTCATCGGAGGCCGGATGACAGATGGCGCAACAGCCCTGAGCTCCATCCCCATGAACAAAATCTTCTCCGAGACAGCGCTATGGATGACCGTTCTCTGCCTGTCGACTTTCAAATGCAAAATCTGCTCAAGAAACTTCACTATTCTGTTCTTCAAATCCATCGTAAAAGTCTTTGTTCCGGATGTCATGATCAATATCTCATCCAAATACCGGACAGCATATATCTTCAATGGCTTGTAAAAGACACTGCCTGAATTAGAATCCTCAAGAACAAGCTCATTTTCATGGAACTTTGGATTAGATTTATTCATTTCTAGACGAAACTCTTGAATCTCCTTGTCGAAACTATGGAAGTAGATGTTGATCAGAATGGAAGTTAGGGTGCATTCTTGTGGTAGCCCTCGACCGAAAACTGGACAGCTAAGATCAAAGGAGATAACTCTACAAACATAAAATGTTCTTATCAAATCTAGCAATGCATCATCTTCAATTTTCTCCCCTAGAATGGAACAGAGCTTCTCTACTTGCTTAGAACCGAAAAATTCATTATTATCAAAGGCAACACTGAACAACCATGTAGGATTCTCTATGGAATTTTTCAAGTACCGCACGGCGGTGTGGCGGCCAAGGTTTGGGCGGCCGCCGTAGGCAAAAGTGACGAATCTATCATCATAAATGGCTTCGAGTACAAGTCTAAAAGCTTCAAGTACAACTTTGAGCTTCAGATTGGGGACTACGAGTGGCGTACCTGTTGGCGAGTGTGGATGGAGATGAACGCAGCACGATTCGACGTCCAGCGAATTCGTGGCGAGCTGAGAGGAGAGCTCCTCGATGGAGAAGAAGTTTGCCGAGACGGAGCCGGAGGTGAGCGTCGGCGAGTCCGGGAAATGCCTCCGCAGATTGTTACAAGCGGTGAGTAGGACCGAGGGCGAAGCGACGACGTTTTGGAGGATGCCGTGGAATTTGGCATTTTGGTATTGAGAGAGAACTAAGGATTGAAGGCTCGGTTTCTCAAGCGGCTGCGCCTCCAATAAAGCGTGCTGCTCCCGGCGGCGGAGTAAGAAACGGGAGGATAAGGCGGCGGCAATTGCTGGATTAGGTCGTCTTACCGCCACACTCAAGAGCATTTGGAAAAAAAAATCCCACCAAATAATGGGCCGCCGGAGACAATGAAGGAGATAACGACGTTGAAGAACTGTCAATATAATGGGCCTTTGTTATTCCTAATCCAAAATCGACTGATCAATATTCTCTCAACCCAAATCAATATCGAACAAAGAAGGAAACTTACATTTATTACAGAAGCAACCATTCGGACTCAGGTTACCCCGTTATCAAACAAATCGGTGAAGAAGAAGAAGAATTGGTGAAGAAGAAGAAGAAAGAGGAAGAAGAAGAAGAATCGGAGAAGTAGGAGAAGAAAGGAAAGAATCGGTGAAGAAAAGAAGAAAGAGAAGAACCTGGTGGGGTGGCTGCCTTGGCTAGTGCTGCTGCGGCTGCTGTGGCGTGGAGGCATAAAATAATTTATTAGGTCTTAGCCATTAGGATTTTGGGCAAATTTGTATATTTTAAAATTATAATAATATGTTTAACTTAAATTTTTTATATATTATCAATTTTTTTATTAAATAAAAAATTATTAATAATATTTAAAAATACTAATACTAATGCTATAATACTATTATTTTTTATTTTTTATTTTTAATTATATTATTAATATATTAATATTTTTATAATTTATTTGTATTTTTATAATTTATAATTTAATTTAATTGTTTATTAAATTTATTGTTTAAATTATTTTTACATTATAATAATCTAATTAATTATTATTTATATAATAAATATATAATAAATAAATTTAAATAAAATTCAAATTTAAAAAAACTAGAAAATAAAAAAAATATTAAAAATAAATATATATAAACCGACGGCTTATAACCGTAATTGAAACCATCAAATCATAACCAAAATCGTCATACGGAATGTTCGATTTTAATTCAGTATTTTAACAAACTTTAATAGGCTATTTGTAATCGTAATCGGCAGTTTGAACCATTTGGACAAATTTAGATCCGGACGGATAGCGGGTCGCCGATCCGAACTTCTATCGGGGCGAGTCGATTGTGTTTGATTGGATCTCTTCGTACCATTGCCCAAAACTCCACACTTTGGCCCACCGGGAAAATAATTTGAACGTCTGCTTCAAAGTAAACGTCGGCTGAGATCTCCGGCAACTCGTCGGGAGATATCTCCGCCGGAAGCACGCTAGTCGGAGTCGATGCACCGTTAACCTTTTTGAAACCGCCGTCATCTGCAAGCTGAAGGACTCCGGCGGATCAATAATAGAGCTCGATTTCTTCGGCCGGAAAAGCTTCCCGCGGATCATTCTGGCAAATTCCATAGCGATAAGTGTGTGTATCGATTCAATCTCAGTTGCGGAATTGTGCAGATTACAAATTGTTGAAGAAGAAAGGCGGAATCGAGGCTTTTAGACCATCTCCAACCAGGATTTTTTCTATTTTTGCAGGATGGGGAGAAAAAATCTATTCCAACTCACTCTGCAATTTTGCAAAATTTACACACTGCAATTTTGCGAAATTTCCTCTAATTATGTTTAATCCAATAATATTGCTTTTTTTAATCTATATTTGTATTTTTAATAATATTAATATTTTTATGCTTTAATTTAAATATACATTAAAATATTAATAAATATATTTTATCAGTATAATATTTAAAATATTAATTAAAAATATTATTATAATTTAAATGTATAAAAATAATAAAATATTAGATTTTATTTGTAATTTTAAAAATTAAATAAAATAAAATATAAATATTTTTTAATCGTGCAAAAATAGAGGGTATAATTGAAGAAAAGACCTTACAAAAAATAGAGAGTATGGTTGGAGAAAAGACCTACAAAAAAATAGAGGGTATTGGAGATGGGTTACTGTAGTAGACCTACAAAAATGGAGAAATATATTGTAGACCCTGCAAAAATAGAGTTATGGATTGGAGATGGTCTTATGGGCAGAGAAATGGGAAGCCATTTAGTGAGCTTGAATTTAAATTCCATTTTTTCTTTTTTCCTTTTTCACAAATTTGGGTGTGTTTATTTGGAGTTTGGATTTTGAATTGGGATTTGAATAGTAAAAATTTTGAATTTGAATATTTTCATGATGTGATATAAATAAATATTGATGTGATGTTTTGAATATAAAATTGATTTTTAGTATAATATAAAAAGTAAAAAATAAGTGTTTGATTTGATATTTTTGGAAAAAAAAAATTGGATGAATAGTATAAATCCAATCCAATCCTCCGAACAAACACACCCTAATGGTTGTGTCAAAATTTTGATAAGGTCCATGGATCTCAACTCCAGGACTGTACGACGTGTGCAAGCCGTGTACTCGTAGTGGATGGACATTGAACTCCCGGAACTCATATGGAGTGGATCTCCTCCTTCACAACCTCTATCGATCCTATCTTGAAATTTCTAGACTTTATTTTTGTCCAATTTAATACTAACGAAAAAATTATTTCACTATAGCCATAAATAATAAGGGTCTGTTTGGTTCGATGGATTAGTAGGTAAGGGGGTGAGAGGAAAGGAGGGGATAATTTTAAAATTTTTCATGTTTGATTCAAATTTTTTTTTTTTTTTTTTTGAAGAAAAAGGGAGGGAAGAGGAGATAATCTCTTTAAAATATTTTTCCCCTCTAATGAATTTTATTAATTTTTTTTATATAATTATCTATTATATTTTTTTAAATATTTTATTAAAAATTTAAATTTTCAAATTTTTAATATTTATTTATTTTATTTTTAATTATATCAAATAAATATTAATATTGCACATAGATTTAAATTATATTATATATTTTGAAATATTTTTAATTAAATATTTTAATCAAATTTAATTATAATAGTTTTTAACAAATCATATGCATTAGTATATAATTATATATAATAATAATAATAATAAATATTTTAATAATAATTTTAAAATAATTTAGTTTTGAATGAATAGTATTTTCTTTAAAATAAATAATTTATTATCTTTAAAAAATAATTTAATATAAAAACAATATCCACTCAATTGTACCAACTTAAATTCCACTACAATCTTGCATTATAGACATAGCAAAATACTTAAAAAAATTTATTTTATCATATTGGATAAATATATTTTGTATGATATTTTATTAATAAATTAATCGAATTTTATTAAATATTTTTATTTTTTTTATTTATACAATACAAGTACAAAATAGTAAATTTTTTCTACATGGTCTCCTTTTACTTACATAACCAAACATAAAAATACTATTTTCGCCTCCCTCCCTTTTCATATGAACAAGCCCGGCCTGTACCAGGGCGAAAGGGCCCTCGCCCAGAGCCCAAAATGAGAATGATCCAACACTTATAGATATATATTGGATATTTTAAAAAATAAAAGATAAATAATAAATTTAAAGAGTCTCTTTGTAATTTATTTTTTTAAAAAGTAGTGTAGCGTGCAATTGTAAGTGGTTACACTTTCTATGTAATCTCTCGTAAGAACTTTAAAACGAAATTGCAAAGTTGTTCTGCATTGAAGGTGAATTTTTTTTTTCAAGATCGTTTTTAATCTCTTTCATTTTATAAATTTCTTTTATCTTAATTTTATTATTTTCTTTCTTTCTTTTTCTGTTTTTCATCTTCATTCGTTCATCTTCACTTGTGATCTTTTTGTTTCTGCAACCTGCAATTTTGGATAAGACTATTTTTTTTTTATCTATTTACTTATATTCTGATAAGTTATTCATCAATTTTATTTTTTACATCAAAACTAAAATTACAATTTAAAATTTCATAATAGTAAAAGTTTTGTTAAGTGAAGTTTTTTTCGATTTTGTTATACATAGTACAGAATAACAGAATCAATATTAGATTTTTATTATTTTAAAATTCTTAATAGTGTATATTTTTGTTAATGTTTATTATTTGATTTTTTAATATTTATTATATAGTATTTTTTCGGTTGTAGGTATAAGATAAAAAAAATAAATAAATTCTAAATCTCTCAAATTATTTTTTTTTTTCCGTAGAATCAAAGTAACCGCTAAGAAGGTTCAATTTTTTTATTTTTTTATTTTTTTAGAGATTAAACTCTTTTATTGTTTTATTATATTTTTAATTTTATTGTGTTATATACTTATATATATATATATATTAATATACATATATTATTGTTTCATTTACATGACTAATTTTTAGAACTATATACTCCTTCCGTCCCGCAACAAGGGTGACGTTTTCTTTTTGCACGTAGATTTTTAAATATTAGTATTATATTAGATTGTAGTAAAAAAGACAAAAATACGTCTATTAGTATGGTGTAATATAAAAGTAATGGCATTTCTGTAATATATTGTAAGTTGAAAGGGTATTTATTATGTGAAGTAGGTGGTACAATTACTAAATTAGGAAATGGTAACCTTGTTTTGTGACGGACGAAAATGGAAAATGGTAACCTTTCAATTGGACGAAATGAGTATTTTAGTTTAAATTTTGAGATTTTATATATTTTTACTAATTATGTATATTATTTATTATTTTTCAATGCAGGCAGCAAGGTACACGAAAAAAAATTAGATAAATTTTTCAGTAAGAATTTAGATCATTCTACAAGTTTTGACGAATTAAATGATAATTGTATTAAACATTCTAAATCTATTGAAAATTTAAATAGCGAAAATATTTTTGATGATGATGATGATAATAATAATAATAATAATAATAATAATAATAATAATAATAAGGAAATAGGATTAGAAATTCATGATAGTGATATTTTTTATTTAGATATTTATGATCCTAAAAATTGGGATAATCGTGATAGTATACAAAAAATATTTTAATTGAAAATGAGCCTAAAAAAGAATTATGTCTTACTTTTCCATTAGATAAGACTTCCAGATATTTTTCATATGTCCATTACTCTAGAAAATTAAATAATGGAGAAATTAGTGATAGAAAATGGTTAGTTTATTCTAAACATGTAGATAAAATATATTGTTTTTTGTAAAATGTTTAAGAAAAATAATAGTAAATATTTGTTGGCAAATGATGAATTTAAAAATTGGAAACATTTAGTCGATCAAAAGACTTAAACAACATGAAATAATATTGAACATATAACATATAAGCATACTTGGAATGAATTAAAAAAGAAAATGAACATTCGAGACTAGTTTTAATTAAAATATTTTCTGTTGTAAAATGTCTTTCTAAACATAATTTAGCTTTTCGAGGTTCGAATGAAAAACTTTATCACGATAGTAATGGTAATTTCTTAGGAATAATTGAAATGATTTCCGAATTTGATATAATTATGCAAGATCATATTAGACGTATTCAAAATAATGAAATTCATTATCATTATCTTGGTCACAAAATTCAAAATGAATTAATTTCTTTATTGGCTCATAGTGTTAGAAGTTCAATTATAAAAATTATTAAAGAGTCAAAATATTTTTCAATAATTTTATATTGTACTCCGGATATTAGTCACCAAAAACAAATGACTTTAATTGTGTGTTGTATAGATATGTCAAGTAGTAAAAATTAAAAAGAATATTGTACTGTTTTATCAACGACTTATTCTCATAATAATATTTCTGATATTGACCTAGAAGAAATGATTGCCGAATTAAAAGTTCTACATATGATTTTACCTGATGACTTAATGTCACCGATTGAAATTTTTGAATTTATTAAAGCGGCTGATTGTTACCTTAATGTTTATATAGCCTATCGTATTTTATTAACGGTATCCGTTACAGTAGCATCAACGGAAGGAAGTTTTTCAAAATTAAATTTATTAATAACTTATTTAAGATCGTGTATATCTTAAGAACGATTAAATGGTTTGGCTTTGTTGTGTATTGAAAAAGAAATGTTAGAAAAAATTAATATTGATACTATTATAATTTGCATCTAAAAATGCTAGAAGAAATTATTTTATTTAATTATTTATATTTTTATTATTAAAAAAATTATTGTGATATATTTTGCTATTGGGACCCATAATTTGAATTTCGCGGCCTATGAAACATCATGAGCGGGACTGTATATGAACCAATCACATTATTACAATTTTAATAGTGTATCTTCTCCTTTCACCTCCCCTCCCTTTCATTGAAATCTCTCTCCTCCCCTCATTTGAACCAAACAGATCCTAAAGGGTAAGTTATATATACGTCATCTTGTATTTTTTAGTAAAAATGCATAAAATATCATGTATTTTATTTATTACGTAAAACTCCCTTGTGTTAATATAAAATTTGTATGAAACACTCCAAATAAAACCTAAATTACGCAAGTTTTATACAACAAAAAACGTAAAATATTTTAAATAATTTTTTAAATAAAATAAATAAATAAATAAATAATTGATTAATCTTTCGTTTTATAATTTTTAGGAGATATTGTTATCTGATTTGTATAAAAACTATAAAAATAAAATATCTAATCAATTATTTATTTATTTATTTTATTCAAAAAAATATTTAAAATATTTTACACTTTTTACTTTAAAACACTGGCTATAAAGCTTTTCAAAAATTATTTTTTTTATTTTTTATTTTTTATTTTTTTTAATCCAACATTAACTTATCAAACACTTCAAATAACTTTTGATTAGCCAAATAACTAAAAGATGTTCAAAATGTTATTTTTCAAATGGCAAAATTGCATAAGATACACTTGTAATTTCAAAAGTTTGAACCAAATCTCCTGTAATTTTTAAATTACATCAAATTTCCTTTTGGTTTAGTAAACCCTGCATCAAATCTCCTATTGTTAGTATTGAACAGAAATTGAGTTCAACACATAACTATAAATAGTGCATTACAATTACAAGTTGAAAAAAAAAATTATATATAAATAAACCTATTATAGGGCGGTTTGATCGTGCTTTAATGCAATGTTACATCTTTCAACACGTCTTAATTATGGATGACGGTATAAAAAATAAATAGTTATATTAATATCAAGTAAAATAATATAATTATAAAGTAATAAAATTAATACACATCTGTCTCAATTAAAAATAAAATTCTTTTTACGTATTACGTCTTTTAACACATATCTTAATTATGGACGAGTGTATAAGAAATAAATAATTATATTAATTTCAAGTAAAATAATATAATTACAAAGTAATAAAATTAATGCACATTTGTCTCAATTAAAAATACAGTTCTTTTTATCTTGATTTGTTTTGTTTTGTTTTTTTTCTTGGAGTTTTTCTCCAATCCACTTTTGGTTTTTTATCGGAATGTATTTATTTATTTCATTTTTATTTGCCTTCACGTGTACATTTCCTTCTTTCTCGGCAACCTTTTTTAATACTTAGGTCTAAGTATCTTTCATAGATGATACTTTGTCCACAATATTTATTATGTGTAAATGTTCATTCCTCTTTTTAGCAACCTTGACAAACGAATCCTTCATTAAATCATACGTTTCTTTTGTTTCTAAAGCCCTAATGACCAGTTTGTTGAAAAACAAACTCAAATTCTTATACCTTGTGCTCACCACTTTATTGGATCATTGACATCATCTTCGGAGAGAACTACTATTTTCACGTTAGCAAATTTTTGTCCATCTTTTCATCACATATTGCTTTGGAATCTTCAAAAAAAATTAGTTGTGAGGACGTTTCAACGCATGAGAGTATAACAAACCTTCAAATTCAAACTTCTTGCAACGGCAAGAAATAGTATCATCTAAAGAGTTATATTTTACAATATGATACTTTGATTTTCAAGATAACTGACATGGTATCCAATTATTGTTCCATCTGTACCAGTAAGAACCCTCACGCAGTCATAAGTGCTCCATAGTTTTGAAAAAACCTTAAAAACTTCAGGGGCATACACACACTACAAAAAAATATATATCTAATTAGTTATAATATTTTTAACTACGACATATTTTTGTAGTTAGAACGTGTCATTTAGTAACAAAAATTAATTTTATCGCTAAAAATGAATTATGTACTACAAAATCAATTTCATCGCTAATTTTTTTGATAAAAAAATTATATCTTCATAGCAAAAAGGTTTTAGCGACAAAATTATTTTTTCATAGCTAAAATCATTTAGCTAAAAATATTATTCATATTTTGTTGTTAAAACTATTTTGTTATGAATTTTAATTTTATAGATAAAGAGTTTTAGTTCCAAATCATATATTCGTAGCTATATCTTTTTTCTTAATTTTTATTACAAAAAACACATATTTTGTTATGAAAATCATATTTGTCGCCAAAGACCTTTACTAACACGGTATAGATGACGAAAGGAGTTTTGTCACAAAAATATTTTTGCTATAAATTATTACATTTTTCTATGAATTTTTTTTTATTAGCTAAATTTCAATTTTTTGTAGTGATCTTGCAGCATGTTTTAAGAGTTAAATGGACATAGGAAGGATTGGAGTACTTGTACTTATTTTGAAATTAGCCATCAACTCTTAATATCGGCGAGATTCAATCAATTTTTTGAACCGTTCAAAAAATACTTGCAAAGGGTTCTTTGAACTTACTGACCTGTCGTGTGGTCAATCTAATATTTCACATATTCCGTGATCACAATTTGATGTAATACAGGGGAATGGATTGTCTCCACATGAATTGTATGATTCACTCTTTCGTGTTCTAATGCAATAAATAATTAGGGGGAATTTTCTTTTATTATCTAATGAAAATAAAATAAGAAAGAAATTAAATTAAGGGAGAATTAGCTATTAAGGGGATGTCTGGCTGAAGGGATGATGCAGTTATGACACTTGTATTTTATCATTGATTCAATAAAGTTAGTTCTTATTAAAGTATCAATAAATTGGTTATAGTTATCAACAAGCTCTGGCAATCAAATTTTTTTTACAGTGTAGGTAATTAAGGTACGACCGTTAACTACCCCTAATTAAGCTAAAAAAAACCTAGGTACGCCCATAGGAATTATTGTTTAATCGCATTCTAATCTAGAAAAACCCAATTCAAAACAATTACTATCTAAGAGGAGCAATTATGTTTGATTGTCTAACCCCGGGAAAGAATTATTCAACCCGGTTGTCACCTATTCAAGTACAAATACAATTACGGATATCCTACTTGAATTGACTTTAGATTATCAGACTAATTCAAATATCGGTACCAAAATATTCAATCAATCTAACAATCACAAACGTTATTCTAAGAATTAGACAAATATTGATAATAAAAAAGAGCTTTTATAAAAAAAAAATTAAGAATCTCCAAAACACAAGAACCAAAATATTATCATCCCTCAAACCAGAAAAATATCTACTTCATAATCAAATAACAAAGAACAATAGATAAAGATAAAGCCATAGTGGGAAGGGAAATCTTCTCGATTTGCTCCTGCGCAATCTATGATTCTGTCAGTCTACTGCTCTTGTGCGCATCTACTCTAGCCATTCTCTTACCTCTTTTTTTCTGCGTGTGATCCTCTCATTTCATTTAATTTTTGTCATAATTATTTTGTAGCTGGACTTTTGGGCCTTTAATTAAATTCTCATGTCATGAGGGTATAGTTAGTCATGACCACGACTAACTAGGTGGTACAAATATGAATTTTTCTTTACTTTTTCTGCCAATTACGCCAAATTTGATATTTGCCCTGTGCATACAACAAATAAACAATACGCATATAAATTAGGTAGAATCCAATCAAAATCAATCAAATATCGCATATAATATAAACATTTAACGCATGCGATTTTCAGATATCAGTTACAAATATCGCATATAATATGAACATTTAACGCATGCGATTTCTAGATATCATTTACATATCTTTTAATGACACTGTTAATACTCTCAGTACGTTGTGTCGTATTAATATCAACATAGAAAGACTGACGCCCATATACTAATGTCAATTTCTCTTTACTCTAAACAACTTATTCAACCAATTATCTATATATATATATAAAAGAGCTCAGGGTGGGTCCATTCCACCAATTTTTTTTTCTCATTTTTTGATTTTTTAATAAAATAAATATGTATTAAGTGTTATTTAAATATATCATGATTAATATAGTTAATGAAATTATTTTATTTATTAGTTATAATCATAATTAATAGACATAATTGTCTTATTTAATGAAATTATGGGTAACAAACATATTTAGGGTTTAAATAGAATAAGAGTTACTTTTTTAAAATTAAATATTAATTTATTATTATTATTATTTTTTTATAATTTTGAATTAAAGGGTGGGAATTATGCTATAATAATGCAATTTGTGGTTTTAATTAAGATGATATTTAATGCAATTTTTTTCCTTTTTTCTTTTTTTATTTTTTTATTTTTTTTTCTGTATATTTAAAGATTGTGATTGATTGGTATTTCAATACATGGTTGAAAATATTAGATCGTTTCAATATTAAAAGTTCGGTGTGTCTGTGATTTGTGTTTATAAAATATTTGTTTGTCTTCATATTTGAATTTTTTATTTTTTTATTTTCACTAGTCAATTGCATGTACATATGTATGCATGTCTATCATCGTCAATATTGTAAAATATATATATATATATATATATCATCTTCACAATTGCAATTTATACACGTATGTATATAGATAAATGATAGTGGTTGGTCTCGTTGCGGATATCTATTTTTTTTTTTTTTTTAATTTATCTATTATACATTTTAATTTTGGATGAAATAATTTTTAAAATTTATTTATGGTATTTTATGAGTTTATAAATTTTTTAAAATTATATATCTCCATTCACGCCTAACACCATCATCTCTTCTAATTTTTTTCTTTTTATTTTTTTTAATTTCAATTTATCTCTATTATTCAGTTTAATTTTAAATAAGATTATTTTTAAAGGTTTTATAAACTAATTTTTTATTATAGTTTCTTTTCTCCGTCCACCATCATCTCATCTATCTTTTATTTGTGATTTACTTTAATTGGATGGATATTTATTAGAATATAATTATGGGATTTTTACAAAATTATACTTAATTGTTAATATTTTATGATATTATTTTTTTTAATGAGGCAACATTTTTTTGTTATATTATGGAGAATAAATTTATATCAAATATATATATTTTAAGAAACGAGATATTACTAACAAATATGTCAATTTTTTGATATCTTAGAGATTTTATATATATAGTTTTTAAATTTTTTTTCGGGTATATATATATTAATAATGCTTCTATACTTTGAAACTCCACCTTATATGAGATTTAAACAATTTTTTTCTAGTATTTTTTTTAATGACGTGTGAATCTGCAGTCATTATTAAGGAATTTGATTTATTTTCATGAATATGTTTTTTTTTCCTTATATATATATATATATTATTTTTTTAGATTTCGATTTGATGTTCATATACTTTTATTTTTGTCTCAACATATATTATTTTAGATTGCAGTTATTTTTAAAAAATTTAGATTCAAAAGAATGTCCTTAAATTTCTTATAATTGTAATTATAATTTGATTTTATTAATTATCTTTTGATTTCTTCATTTCAAGATTACAAAAATTATAGAAATATTTTATGGCAATCATGTGTGTACACATATAATTTATTTATATATAGATAGATATATCAGAATATTTTGGATTTCATTGAGAATATATAAATGGTAAGTAATTCTTATTCTTATTATTATTTATTGATACGATTTTTTAAAATATATATAAAATTATTTAAGGATTATATGAATATATTTATTTATTTTAACAAATAGTATTAAATTAATATGTACAGTTGACTAATCATATATATATATATATTTTTATTATTTTAAATTTATATAATGTTATATAATAAGTGTAATATATAAGTTGGTAATTATATATATAATATATGTATATGTATGTATATTGTAAGTATATATTATTATATTTATCTTTGCATATATATTAAATATGATATGTTCTAATCTAATTAATGCAGTGTAGAGAGAAGAAGGGGGAGACTAAGTGTGGAGAATTGATTTCATTTCAATACATTATGGTATACATATATATATATATAGGTTTCTCCAACCAATCACAAACATCCACACCTACGGTAAGTGTATGCCAACGAAGTGCTACATACTATATTTGTGTACAACATATAAATAATTTTAGTAACATTGAAGTAATAACTAAGAGGATAGTGGTAACAAATGTTTTTATATAAATCTTATTTATAATAATTTATATTAATATATAAAACAATCTTATCTATCATATTTATATATTATTTCCTAAGTAGTTAATATGTAAATTTGAGTATAAAAAATGACAACAAAAATAGGGATAGCAGTGGGTCGGGTCCTGCTGGATCCGACATCCGATCTGAATAAAATATATAAACAAAAACAAAATTAATAAATTGTGCAATACGTTGAAATATTCATATAGTACATCGGTGTATTAAACTTTAATACATATTTTTTAATTTTTATATTTAATAATAAATTTTATTAAAATTCATAATTAATTAAATTTATAATTAAAATTTTTTAAAAATATTTTTAAAAATTAAAATTGATATAATTTTTATGATATTGTATAAAGTATGAGATATTTATTTCTTTATTTTAAATTAAATTGTTATATAAGTTTAATAATTATATAAATATTGAAAAATAAAAAATAATATTTATTTCAAATAGAATAATTTGTTAAATAAAAAGATATATTTTGAATCTAATCTCAAATATTTATTTTCTCATTTTTTAAAATTTTCTTAAATTTATTTTTTATTTTCTTAGTTAGATTTTTTTTTCCTGTTATTATGATTGAATTTAATTTTAAATAAAATTACTTTTGAATTTACTTATAAAATTTCATAAGGTTTTTAAGTTTTGAATAAGAATTTTAATGATTATATACTATTTTTTTTGCCCTAATTATTTTTTTCTATTTTATTTATAATTTATATTAACTTCAATATATATTTATTATAATATAATTATGGAGTATAAATAAAATTTTAATATATTTATAACATTATGTCTGTTCATTCAGCGATATTAGATAACTTTATTTTTTTATGTATGCAATAAAAAATTGTATTGGTAATACAAAGGGTATGTTTCTCCAAGGAGGTTTGGCCCAATTTTACTGTGCAATTATTGTGCACGGTAAAATAAGCGACCAAACCATATTTTTTTTAAAAAAAAATTAAAATTTTATTTAATATTTATTATAATTAAATGAAAAAAATTATATACAATATATATGTCATTTTGTAGAGAATAAAATTTTTTATAATACAAATAAATAAAATTTTAAATATATATATGTCGGGTATAATATAAATTAATAATCAAATCATACAATATAAATTTTATCAATTAAATTTAATATACATTTATATTATTTTATTCATTATTCATCAAATCAATACATATCAAAACTCCCCAAACCCCAACCAAACTCAAACACAAAAGAAACAACAAAATTCAAATACATCCCAAAATTCAAATAAAAACCAAAACCAAACCCAACTTTCCCCAAACTCCCCTAAAGAAACACACCCAGAAATAATATTTTATGTTTCGGCTATCTTTTCGCAGCGGAAATGAACGAAAAGCAATATAAACGTGCTAGTTGACTTTTTATAAGTGAATAATATATATTCTATTAATGTGTGTATATTTATATTTTTCTAATACTATGTCCGTCTCAACTAAATTGTCTTATTTAGTTTAGGAACAAAGTTTTAGTTATTGTATAATAAGTAAGTAATTAAAAACTGTATTCGTAAAATAATACCATTATCGTCCACTTAATAAATTTATATTTATTTTTTTATACTAATATTGAATATTAATTATTATATCAAATATAGTCCAAAACAAAAAAAAAAAGACAATTTTTTTTATTAGTAAATATTGATATATTATCTTTTGAAAAAAAAAATTAATGCACTTTTTTATTAAAAAAATCAATATTTCGATATTTTTATTATTATTCTTATTTATATTAAACATTTTCTATAGATTATACATATATACATTTTATTTTTTTTTAAATAAAAAAATTAATAAAATAGAGTAAAGTTGGGTGGGTTGGAGTGGGGTTGTCCCTTAATAGATCCGCCACACTGAGTATATATATAAATTACTTTAGTGTTTAAAAAGAATAATATGCTATATTAACGTGATAATTATTGTAAAACAAAATAATAGTTAAGTATAATTATGTTAGGTAAAATTTAATAATAAGATAATCTAACAAAAAAATTAGAAGAAAAAAATATATAAAAAGAATTAACAAATAAAAAGATATATATATATATCTATATAAACTTCGCACAGGTATCCCACTAGTTTTCTAATATATCATATTTCACCAACATTTTATTTCATTCGTGCATAAACTTATCTTCTTCTTTACAATCAGTGACGGAACCAGCGGTGAAGCTACGGGAAATTGTCATGTTTGTCTGTTTTATTATTTTTTTAACTATTTATTTTTAGTTTCAACCTATTTCGAGCCAAACCATGAAGGAAATTATTATTTTTTACTTTAATCAATCGTTCGGCTATTAGTGTGTGTACAAAAAATAATGTAAAAATTTTATCGTCGATTTATTTCTACCAAATTGATATCATCTTAAGTTTATCAATTTTCATTGACACTATAATGTGATTTGTAAAAAAAAATATATGTATATATACGGGACAAAAAAATAGTACTCAATTATAATATTTAAAATAAAATATTTTATTTTTATATAATATATTTATAAATAAGAATATTATATATTATTATAAATTAAAGTAATAATAATGTGGAGGTTCATATATAATATCTTATATATTATACATTTGGAGACGAAAGTGTTCAGCCACGTCGCCTTTTTTATTTATTTATTTTTCTAATTTTTTCTGTGGGCTCCACTATTTTTAAAATAATAAAGAAAATGAGAAGGAGATAGAGAATTGCGGCCGAATATTTTTAAATTGTATATTTAAATTTAATTTTATAAATATATTTTATAAATGATTTTTTTTTTTTTACATTTGTCCCTCTATTAGGTATTTATTTGATTTTTATTTTTTTTATATACAACTTTGAATATTAGTAATATAATATTCATACGTAATACAAATTAAAAAATCAAATAAAAATATTTTTATTAGTGTTATATAATACACATATAATGATATTTATATAAAATATTATTCAAATGTAAAAATATTTTTAATTTTAAATATAATGTAATAAAAAGAAAATAAATATTTTGACGAAGAACATAGGTAATATTCTACTAATATAATACTATTAATAATATTTTTTATAATTTTTATTTTAAATATAATTATTTATTACCATACATCACATCAAATCTCTCTCATTTTATCAAATAAAATTATTACACTCAATCTAATCATTCAAATAGAAAACCTTACATGTAAACATATTTTAAAAATCAATACTTAAAAATATTTCAAACTAAGATCACACAAGTAAATACACTATTTACAATTTGGATTTTAAAATGAAATTAACATTGTTCAATTTGTTTATGACAAAATATTATATAAAAATATTAATTAAATTAAAAGTTAAATTAAGAATCTAATTCAAATAAAAACCAAATAAATACTCAAATTTATTGAGAATGAAATTATAAGAATAAAATTTGAATGTTATCCTAAAAATGTAAATAAGTATAAAAAAAAATTTATAAAAATTCGAGTAGACAACACTAATATTATATAAAGATCCGAAGAATATGTAATTATATTAGAATTTTAAAAAAATAAAGTAAAATAGTAGCAACAAGTTAATGAAATTTGACATTGACTTCGTCCAAACATTTTAAACTTTTTATCGATACAATTTTTAACTAAATTATAATTTTAAAATTATTTATAAAAATATGTGTAGACATTGCTAATAGTATAGATAAATATATATATATATATAGTTAAATTAATCTTTTCGTTAG
Source organism: Andrographis paniculata (assembly GCF_009805555.1). NCBI lineage: Eukaryota > Viridiplantae > Streptophyta > Magnoliopsida > Lamiales > Acanthaceae > Andrographis > Andrographis paniculata. Next base: position 2,822,198 of record NW_026137605.1, read on the forward strand.
AACTAAAAGTACAATTTTTACCGATTTTGTTTATCTCATTTTAAAGTATTTATTTTTTATTTTAATAAAAGTAATCATACACTAATACGAAAATACTCTTAACTTTTAATTAAATTAAAAACATATTATTACACGTATAATTACTTTATATATAAAGTCAATGGAAAAAAAAATGTCAAAAACCTTTTATATACTCTCACCGACCAATAAAATACTATTATTTTTTAATACTACAAAATCCCAAAGAAGTACATTCGAGTAAGACCGAGGGAGTACGGTTTAAAAGAATAAATTAAAATGACAATTGCAGGTATGAAATTTGATTTTGACTTTGTTCATACATACAATTTCCAACTACATTACAATTAATTTTCTTTTTATATATAAAAATATGAATAGACATCACTAAATATTATACTCCTTCCGTCCCATTGAAATATTGTCATTTTTCATTTCCATCTATCCAAAAAAAAAAAAAAGTTATCATTTCCTAATTTAGTACTCCTTCAGTCTCACTTAATTTGTCAACTCTTTAATTCTATTTTCGTCTGTCTCGTATAATTTGTCATTTTCTTTTTTGAGATATATAATTATACACTTTAATCACATTTTAAAATTCATAATTTATAATTATTTTAATTTTAATAACTATATAGTCATCTTAAATATTAATCTATAATTATTTTTATTAAATCATAATTATTTTTACTAATACACTTCTTAATTACTTACTAATTACACAATATCTAAAACTTTGTACCTAAACTAATGAGACAAATTAGCCGGGACGGGAGAGTAATTTTACTACCTACCTAACATAATAAATACAATTTCAACTTACAATATATTATACAAATGTCATTACTTTATATTATACAATACCAATATGTGTATTTTTATCATTTTTTAATACAATCTAATATAATACTAATATTAAAAAATTTAAATGTAAAGAATAAACGGAAACCTCTCAATGGAACGAAGAGAATATATAAACTCATTTTTTATAATATCTATATTAATCGATAAAATCCATCAATATCTAATCTTTAGAATACTAAATGTTGATCGTATAAAATATTTTAATATATTCGCATAATTTTTATATTAAAAAGTTATTTATTTAATAATAACAATTAATTTTAATACTTTAATAAAATTTAAAATCACGCCGCACGTAGCATGGCAACCCGACTACTTAGTTACAACTTAGGGTGGAGGAAATCTTAATTATTAGATAAAAAATTATAAAAAGTTACACTAAAAACAAAAAATTGGGAAAGGTTTGGGGTCAACCGACCCCAAGGCCTATTGTGGATCCGTCTCTGTTCACTATCATAAATGTACCTCCCAAAGTCATGTCCAAAAACTTTGGGTGTGTTTGTCTTTGGGTTTGGTATTTTGGGTTTGAATTTTTTAATAGTAAAAAGTTGAATATGAATTGTTGTTTAATGTGATATAAATATATATTGATGTGATATTTTAAATGTAAATAAATTTGTCATATAATATATAAAAAAAAGTAATTTTTTGATGTGATATATTTTAAAGGAAAAAAAGTCTGAATAGTAAAAATCTGTAGTAAAACCCACAAAAGAACACAACCTTTATATTTTAAAAAAATTCCATCAAAATATATTGCACTATTTTGATAGATATGTCAAATACATAACCTTGACAAGTCTCATGGCACCTTGCAGCCAACGCATTCGTCATAGCATGATCTTGATTTGTCAGAATAGTGATAGACTTTTTTCCACCCAGGGTGCTTGCGAAGGTATCAAACAACCATTTAAATGAAGGTATTGTCTCATCATACAAGAGTGAACCACCAAAAATTATTATTTGTCTAGAAGGACGACTTTCTCTATTCTTTTTATATATGATGTCGAAGCTCACAACATCTCCAAAATCAGCATAATCTGCTTTATTATGTTGTCTACCCAAAATATATTAATTGTCAAACCATCTTCATCCACTTGAATAGAATACAAAAAATTTAGGTCCTTACTTTGCATCCCTGCAAATACTTAATAACTCCAGCAGTATCTCCAACCTCCATATATTTTGTTATTTTTTAGCGCAAGAAATTCTGATAATCTTGCATAAGAAATCCTAAATTGTCTTGATTGTCAGCTTCTTTAACCATAAGATCGTGCGAGACTTTTGGAGTAAGTCCGACATATTCTGCCATCTTAATCTGAGCAGCCTAAACATCATTAATCCTCTTGTGTGACCTAAAGAAATGTGTTTTCTGAGGACTTGCAAGATGATGTGTATGTTCATAAATGAACTCGACAACTTTTGAATTTTTGCATTATCTTTCAAACAAATTTTCATAATAACCTTGTTATAAAATCTCGTAATTGGCCGTGGTGCATTTACAGTGATATTTCTTCTATCTTCCCTCCGCTTTCCTTCGGCACCACATGCAAATGATTTAGATGGTGTCTTACCCTTCTTATCTTTATATATCTTATATCTTTTAATGTCAAAGTCTACTTTTTTAGCATAAGCTAAATAACACTGATATATTTCTTCCTTTGTATCAAACATCATTCCAATTCAAAAAATTTCCGTCTCTATTCTATTTACATCAATACTTTCAAACTCATTTTCCATATTGGTGAAATCTAATCTACGAGATGATGAAGATTTATTCACCCATAATTCATCAAAATCCATATTCTGTAAGGTGAATCGCAATAAAAAGGAATGGTTCATTCATTCACATACTATAACATTCATTCACATGCTATAACAACACGAAATATAAAACTAACAATCAACTTTAAGGTGACTGCATAAATAAACACACAAAATACCAATAAAAGAATCTCAAACCGCCTAATGTTAAAAACTCCTTTATATCTTTTCAAAAGAAAGTTCAGCCTCTCAATATTAAAAATAAAATATAGATTGAAGATAAATTTAGTGAAATTCAAAATTTAAAAAATTCAAAATATAACAACATACATTAACCACAAAGTTTAAACTTAAAACAATTAAAAACAGTTTGAAATTACAAATAAGTTCTAAAAAAATAATTGTATACCAAGAGAAGAAGAGGATGACAATGATGATAGGGGTGGGTGTGACAACAATTGGCGGGATGGTTGGGGTACGATTAACGGATTGTGGGCAACGACCTTCGCAGTGAGAATGCACACAGAGAACTAGCGAATGAGAAGGACAAAAAACTTTTGTGCGCAAAAATTGAAATGAGAATTAGGGAAAAGAATAAGTATTCTACGCAGGAAAATGAAATGGTTGAAGGACTTTTTTGTAATTTATTTAATTTTTGCTTTTAAAGTTTTTTTTTAAAGAACCACATGTTGTACTATTATTTAGCGAGCATAGAAAGCAGAATATATGACAACGCAAGTAGACCTGTTAAACAAATCGAGTAGCTCGCGAGCCAAGCTCGGGTCATTTATCTCTATAAATGAGCTGAGCTCAAGCTCGAGAATTCTTAATTTTGTAAACGAGCCAAGCTCGAGCTCGGCTCGCGAGTAGTTCGAGTAGGCTCATTAATACTGGGGCATTTTTGTCATTTTATATATATGAATATATATTAGGAAAAACTGCCTATATCCCCCATGTGGTTTAGAAACTCGGCACCTTTCCCCCCTGTACTTTAGAAATTGCGTAACACTCCCTTGTATTTTCGAAAACCTTGCGCATAACCACCCAACGTCAAAAGTTACGACGGTTGGTCTTTACGCGCGGAATAAGCGAGTATATGTGTGATTGTTTCCTTTAAATACCCAAACTCTCCATTTTACCCTTCCACCCCTTTAAATTCTTCCAATCTATGGCAATCGTTTTCACACAGAAAAAGCAAACCCGATCCATATTTCCTTGTTCGACATCTCTCAGCCTCCGAATTCCTTGTTCGACATTGCTCAGCCTCTGATTTAGTATTTCCAGGTACATATTTGAAGCCAAATCTTATTGTGTAATATTGAAGAAGATACCAATGAAATTACATAATCGACTAATTTCCTATCTGAATGTGCATCCTTTGTGTTTGTGGGGACACCAATGAAAATGTATAAAAGGAACAACCAATTATCTAATTGAACACCAATTTCTCTTATATGGTAAATTTGGGAACTTCTCAACCCGATATAGCCCTAATCCAAAACCAAGGAACAGACTTTCGAAATCGGAGAACTTCTCAATCCGAATTGTCGCCAATGCAGACTGAGAAGAAAACTGGAATCATGACTTACAAGTTCAGCGATTGGAGAAATAAGATTGGTTATCAATTCTTAAATCGATGCTGCGCGTTCGCAGTGGTGGTCGCCGGGGAAGTGGTGGTCGGGCCTTCGTAGTGGTGGTCGCTGCCTTCCGTTGCTGCGAACGGTGTCAGGAGGGGGGTGGGGTGGTCGTAGGGGATACTTGTCGGTGGGAGAGGGAAGAGTGAGTAATGAAGGAGAAGAATTATGTAACACTTATTTAATTAAGGGGTATAATGGTCCATAGAGTGAAAACATATAACACCGTGAGGCTGAAATGATGAAATGTGAGAGTGTGCAAGGTTTCTGAAAACACAGGGGAGTGCTACGCAGTTTCTAAAGTATAGGGGGTGATGAATCCAAATATAAGCATATTTTTAGCTTGACAAAACTGTGTATTACTTGAATTTGTGTATAAAAACCATCACAATAACTGGTTAATGGCATACTTGAATTTCTTTATAAAAACCATCACAAAAACTGTGTATTACTTGAATTTCTGTATAAAAATCATCACAAGCATGGGTGCATCTCTAACAGAGATTTTGAAGGCGCTCTCAGTCATCACCCAGCAAAACGCAATCCTCATGGAATAGCAGTTTGACACAGCTCGAAGTCTCCAAATGATGAAAGATCTAGTGCGGCAGCTGACGAGAAATCTTCCCCAGGGGCGAGGACCCTCAAGCGAGAAAAGAAAATAAAGGAAGGTCCTCCCCCATGTACATAATTTCTAAAATGGCAAGGGCTGTACATAGACCGAATGATCAACGAAACAACAATTTATGGTAACAAGTGACATTTTTCTTTATTGTATGCCTAACATAATCTGAAGTATGTGTTCTTATTTGAGATGTTTGTGATATCCCACTGCGTTAGCTCTGTGATATGTTTTGAAGTAAAGTTAGATAACTTACAAACACCAGACCAAGTAATTGTTCTTCGAACTTTCTCAATAACTCAAACATTAGTGTTAGACTAAGTAATAGCGAATCGGACTTGTGAAGATTAGTGCCCCTTTCGTTTCAATTTTTCCATACTCCGTAGGGCAAACGAACTTTTGTCTATCGACTTTGTTCACAAGAGATGACTTGAAAAGAGAAATCCTTAAATATGGTTTGAGACACAATGTGAACGAAGCAAGGAGGACAAAGGAGCTGAAAAGGCCTAGGTGCGCGAAAATCAAATAAGATCATGAGCAGATACAATGTTTGTTTGAAACTCTTGATCCAAAAAAAAAAAAATTGATTCTACGCACCCTTCAGCTGAAGGTTTCCTTAATAAAAAAATAATCCCTGCTAAGCAAACAAAGTAGACGATACTGGGATAACTCCATTCATGTTAAATCAAATGATGACTTTGAATGCTTAAGAATCAATTGTCTCTATTTGAGATTCACCTTGCTCCAAATCATGGCATTGATCATTAGCAATTTTTGATTGCAGTGAACAGAATGACTCTATGATCTTATAATTCAGTTTGTTCGAGAACAAATAAAGGTTTAGTGTGAAGAGGTTTGATGACTTCAAATATGAGCATATTCTTAGCTTGAAAAAACTGTGTATTTCTGTATAAAAACTATCACAATAACTGGTTAATGGCATACTTTATTGATCTATATCGCTTGGCATGATGCAGAGTTTGTTTGTTGAGATTATTAACAATTTTTTGCCCTTTTAAGCGGTGTTTTGGTGCCAGAAAAGCTAAGGCAAACGCCACAAGGGACAGCCATCTCCGTTCGCAAGCGGCGATTACATCACCCAGAAAAACTAAGGTAAGAGAGGCAAGCGGTAGCTTCCACCGCTCACAAGCGATAGTCTCTCCCGCTCGCAAGCGAAGGCCCAGACTCCCACCGCTGCAGAGTGATAACAGATATTGACTAAGTGTCCCAACTACAGCGGTACAACCATTCCATTACCAGCCAGCGTAAAGCAAGCCTAGCTGCGCTGATGCCCTCCAGCCCTCCAGCAAGTGAGGAAGATCTGAGCCCCTACAATCCTATGCAAGCGAAGCAAGCACCATAGGAGTTATGGCTAGCAACTACTTCAACAAAATAACTGACATCAACAGCCCAACTGCCTAGCGGTTAAAACTGCCTTGTAACTACTTGCAACCGTTTCTTTCACCTACTATAAATAGGGCCAGATATCTGTATGTAGATATACTTCAATTGGAGTATTATAGCGATTAATTTTCTTGTGCATTATAGCTATCTTCTTGTTCTTCGAGAGCTCCAACCCTGTAAGGGAGTTCTCCATAGGAATGGCCAAAGGAGTGAGGATTTCCCTTCTCCTTTGGCCAAGACTTAACTGTTTACTTAGTGTAGCTTTACTACTTTCAATTACAGCTTTGTAGAATTAGCAATTCCAACTTTATTAGTAAGTAATGAAATATCATTTAGTTATTCATATATATTTCTTTCACATCTTTTTTCACACTTATATAAACCCTGATTTTAAAGAAATTCATTTCACTGGTTTAGAGCATAAGAAGAATTGATTATCCAATCCTTGTCTTTTGCCAAAAATGTTTTCAAGGTAGTTCAATGTAGTTAAGTACGCAGGAGCCTTGTCGACCTGCTTAACTACTATTTTGAATTCAATTTTGATTAAAAAGAGGTAACAGAAGAATAAAGCCACTAATAAGGCAGAATTTAGGATAATTAATGGGGCATAGGCGGTGGTCTATTAGGTCACAGAAATTTCTAGTGACAGTAGGATTTCTTTCTTATAATATTACTATTTTGGGTGTCATTGAAGTCTTGTTGTAAATCCCTTAAGGTCAGATTCCAGTGATAAGAATTCTTTATAATTCGGTCTATATATTTACATCATCTCCTTCCCCCGCTTCCGTATTATACACATATCTCCGTTAACGCACCAAATCGCTCGCTCACTTCATCCAGGAAAACCTAGCCATTAAGTAACACACAGTTCAGACACAACACCTCTCCCTCACTCTCCACCGCTTGTATATATATGTATATTGTGCCATCCCCTCATGTCCCGTTCACTCGACCATCACTGGCACTTCACCGCTCACCTTCGCTCCTCGCCTTCGTTCACCTTTACCGCTTTTACTTACCGTTTTCTGTATAGTAGAAATTTGGATCCGCTGCAAAGCGGAACCTTTTTCAGCATTTTTCGCCGCTTTTAAAAGATCTACACTTGATTTGAAATTCATGACTTAAAATCCTTGTGTTCGACCTGGACACTCACCAGTAAAATAGTATAAATAATTGTGATAACTACTCAGAGTCTACAACCAGAATCTTTTACTATATCTGACCGCTCTCTATAATCATTCAAACCTTGATTTTCAAATATAAAATTCCCTGTGAATATATACAAATTACGCATCCCAAACTCTAGTTATCATAATTTAGCGCCGTTTTCAGGGACTTTAAACTCATGAAAATGTTAGGATCTTTTGAAGCACCATAATTTACCCTTTTAATCTCTGTAATTTTGCTTTCTACTAACTCTGGTTCTAACTTGTTATTTTGGTGTGGCTATTTTTATGTAGGGGTCCAAAGCGTTTCAGCGTCCCATGTGTCCCACTCTTTCCGCTCGTTCATAGAGACGTCTGTTCAGAGAGCAAGTCAGAGAAAGAATCATGGCCAACCAAGGAAACGCCACCGTTCCCTCTACTGTTGTCCCAGCTTTCCAGACTGCCGTTAGGACTTCCTCGAATTCTGCCACATCCGCATATTCGCAGGAGGTGCCGCTCCATATCCCCACTGTTGTCCTAACTGTCGTTCCCCACGCACTGACGCCAACCGAGGAACAGCTCATGAGAGCCCTCGGCAGCATCCAGCAGGGAATGGCAGGGCTACAAGCGCACCTCACTCAGGTTGAGAAAGCCCAAGCTGCCCAAGGAGCGTTCATCGCTGCCCAAGCGGCTCAAGCTGCCAACACCGCTGCGACACCCGCCCTCATCACTCTTCCACCACCTACTGTTGAGCCTAACCAGAGGCCTGAGGGACACAGGGCTGTTGAACGCCCGCTTGCTGAAGTCCCCATGGACGTTCACTATCAGTCGCTCTTTGATACAAGTTCTGCGCCTAGAGGCTTTGGCCATTACGAGGTGAAACCAGCGCTTGTTAGCCTGGCGAGCCACAGCCAATTCCGTGGGCTGCTCAATAAAAGCCAGTACGAGCATCTACAGAACTTCAACAGGATCGCTGTCACCTCCAAATCGCACGGCATCACGGAGGACGCTGCAAAGTTAATTATGTTTCCATTTTCTTTAACAGGAGAAGCCAGGAAATGTTTTGATAACCTTTATCCCATTCCTATCACTTGCAAGGAAGCAACGCAGGCCTTCGTGAGTAAATACCATCCTGTATCAAAAACCATTCGTCAGATGAATGAAATACTAAGTTTCAAGATGGTGAGTGACGAGACCCTTCCTAGAGCCTGGAGTTGCTACAAACAATTGCTCCGTAACTGCCCTCATCATGAAATTCTGGACTTCATGGAGCTGCAAATTTTCTACTCAAGAATCACTCCTGAACTGAGGATGTCTCTGGATGCAGCGGCAGGAAGCTCACTGATGGGGCGCTGTGCCTCAGAAGCGAGGGCTTTAATCGAGAGAATGGAGGCCAATCAGACAAGTTGACCAGAGACCAACAGGCCGGAGCCATCGAGGGGTCTATACCAGGTCCCTTCTTCGGTTTCTCACGATGCACGGATAGACAGTCTGTCTGTCCAAGTCAAGGAGCTGTCTAAGCTCATGAAGCAGGACCTGCGTAATAAAGGGAAGCAGACAATGCATAAGGCCACGGAGATTGAGGAATGCGCCTATACAGACCAACAAAGTCCGCAGGTTGCTGAGTGCTCGTTTGAAAAGGCTCAGAACCTAGCAGAGGTCTTCTATATGGCTGGCAGAAATGCCTCTCAATTCCAGCAGTTCCAAAAATGGAATGCTCAAGGCCCCGCTGGACCGCGTCCTCAACAACAATTCCAATGGCCACAACAGTTCATTGCGCAACAATACCACCAAGGGGGATTCTATCCGCAGCAACAGCAGTACTTTCAAGCCCCTCACTTTCTGCAGCAGGCACCTGTTTTTGCCCAACCTCCCACAGCGGCCCAAGCGCTGCTGAGTCTGGAGAAACTCTGGAGGAACATAGAGCGCACAAATCAGGAGTTCCAATGAAATACATCTGCCTCGATCAAAATGCTGGAGATCCAGGTCGGACAGATAGCTGAAGATATGAAGCTGAAGCAGAAAGGAACGTTGCCTGGGACAGTCGAGACTGTCCCGAACCAAGCGAAGACCATAGAAACAAGGGGTGGGAAGCGGACGCAATCGCCACCGCTGCCAAACAGAGGTACTAATACTCCTTCTACCTCTATTTTTGCTAACTTGCCCGTAGGGGTGGAAATAGGTCAGGCCAAGCTAGGCTTTAGCTAAATAGGCTTAGCCTATTTTAAAAATATATAGCTTGAGCCTGACCTAAAAGCCTGAAAAAAAAAATATTTTAAAAGCCTAAGTTTGGCCTTTTTAAAAGCCTGGCCTGGCCTATGAGCCTGTTTAAAAGGCTACGTTATAATTTTTTATTATGTTTTTGTAAATTTAGTATTATAACAAAGAAATAAAAAAGATACAATTATTTACATTATATATAAAAAAGAAAATTAAAATTATGTTTTTTCAATGACAAAAATAATAATTTTAGTTTGTTTTATAAAGTAAAATATATAATAGTAAACGTTTGCAAAAATATATATTACAATTCATAAAAAAAAATAAAATATCATTATTTAGAATTGCAATTTTGTATACACCAAATAAAAGCTAATAGAGATCACTGCATAATGACATTAAACTTTTTTTACCTTACTGATTTTTTCGAATTCCACCACCAGAAGAAGAAACGATGAAGATGGAAAAAAAAAAAGAAAGAAAAAGACGCGACGGTTGTGGAAGCAACGGAAATGAAATATGTGCAGAAATAGTGCAGTGAAAAATTAGGACTATTTGAATTAGGGTAAATAAAACAAAGAAATTGTGAGGGAAGCAATATGTGTGCTGCAACCGTTCATATATTAAAATTTTAAATTAGGATAAAAGTTATTTTTATTTTATTTTTTTATAATAAATTTATAATTAAATTCTTTTTAAAAATATTATTATATTTTTATATATTATTATTAGATATAAAACTATTCTTAATTAATAATAATGAGAAATATTTTTTTATAATAATAATAATAATATTATTATTAAACAGGCCGGTCTGTTTGATAAAACGGCTTTTTTGTAAGCCTAAGCCTATTCTATTGAAATAAAAAGACTTTAATAAAAATCTGGACCTGGCCTTTTTAATAAATAGATCAGATCAGGCCAAACTTTATGCAGGCCAGGTCGTAGGCCCCTGACAGATAGCTTGGCCTATTTCCACCCCTACTTGCCTGTGCAAGATGAAATTATTCAGATTCCAGCTGAGGAAGAAGGTTCATCTCATCCGCGAGCGATACCAGCCGCTTGGGTGCCTAAACCGAAGGAAAAGGGTCCCGCTCAGCCATTGGCTAGGGCCCCCTTTCCTACTAGACTTGGAAAGAAGGACAATTCTAAGGAATTTGATTAGTTTGTACATACTTTCCGTAGTCTTAAAATTACTATACTGTTTGCTGATGCTTTGTCACAGATGCCGCATTACGCTAAGTTTATCAAAGACATTATCAATCGAAAGCGGACATTTCCTGACGAAGTGGCAGCGGTGCAGCTGGAAAGTGTGTGTAGTGCCGTATTTAAGGAGGACCTCTCAAAGAAACTAAGCGATCCTGGGAGTTTTATCATTATTTGTACTATAGGCAATTTAGAGCCAATTAGGGCATTATGTGATTTAGGAGCAAGCATCAATCTTATGCCCTTTTCTGTTTTTCTCTAAATTAGGGCTTTATGAATTAGAAGCATGTAGAACTGTAATTTAACTTGCCGATAAATCAATAAGACTTCCTAAAGGAATTATTCGTGATGTACTCGTGCAAGTGAACAAATTTATTTTCCCTACAAATTTCATAATAATGAAAATGAGCGAAGATCGCGAAATTCCAATAATACTAGGGAGACCTTTCCTGGCCACCGTTCAAGCCACCATAAACGTCGCCGAAGGCGAAATATCATTGAGCTTTGGTGATGATAAAGTCACGTTTTTCATGAACAAAGCACTACGCCAACCTCAAAAAGAAAACTGTGATTTTATCAATGAGTTAAATAAATTATCAACTTTTGAGAATTGTATGACACTTGAAAATCTGGAAGGAATTTCAGATAATGAATCGCTCGAGCTGGAAGCAAGACAAGGATTTAAGTGGGGCAAGCGGTGAAAGACCAACGCCCACTGAGTCCATTGAGGAAGCCATGAGAGAACCAGCGAGCGATACCTGCATAAAGGACGAGCTGAAGAAATTAAATGAGCACCTCAAGTATATATACCTTGGCCTGAAGAAGACTTACCCGCTGATAATCTCCGCCTCACTGTTGCCGGACCAAGAGACTCAGCTCGTCTCACTTCTCAAAAGAAGGAAACCGGCATTTGCATGAAAGATTACGGAATCAAATGAATCAGCCCAGCAGTGTGCATGCACCATATTAGGCTGGCCGCTGATGCGAAGCCATGCAGACAGCCTCAGCGGCATCTAAACAAAAATATGCAAGAAGTAGTAAAGAAAGAGGTAATCAAGCTGTTCAATGCAGGAATCATTTACTCTATCAGTTACAGCCAGTGGATCAGCCCAACCCAGGTGGTTCCCAAGGAAGGAGGCTTTGTCGAACAGACAAGCGACGAGGGGGAGGTCTTTATGACAAGACATCTCACTGGATGGAGGGTTTGCATCGATTACAAAAGATTAAATGCTACAACAAAGAAATATCATTTCCCACTTCCGTTCCTTTATCAATGCCTGGAGAAGCTCTCAAGACACGAATACTACTGTTTCCTCGATGGCTACTCAGGCTACATCAGATTCCCATCAAACCGGAGGACTGTGAGTTGACCATGTTTACATGTCCATATAGTACTTTCGCTTACATGAGGATGCCGTTTGGGCTCTGCAATGCCCTGACCACTTTCCAGTGAGTGCATGTATCATATATTTAGTGATCTTCTGGACTCATGCATAAAAGTGTTTATGGATGACTTCTTGGTTTATGGCAAGACATTTTCCAGATGCCTGAGTAACTTGGAAAAAGTACTTCTCCGCTACATTGAGACCGATCTCATGCTAAACTGGGAGAACTGTCATTTAATGGTAAATGAATGAATAGTCTTAGGCCATAAGATCTCAGCTGCCGGGATAGAGGTAGACAGATCAAAAGTTGGTGTAATCGAAAAGATGCCAACGCCCTCGAATGAGAAATGAGTGCGAAGTTTCATTGGACATGCGGGGTTCTACCGCCGCTTCATCAAGGGCTTCAGTCAAATTACACAACCACTCACTGCATTGTTGGGCAAAAATTCTCACTTTCACTGGTCAAGCAAGTGTGAGGAGGCTTTCCTCATCTTGAAGGAGAAGCTGACCACCGCTCCTATAATTTCTGCACCAGTGTGGAACGAGCCATTCGAGTTGATGACGGATGCAAGCGATTATGCCATCGGCGCTGTATTAGGACAAAGAGTGGAATCCAAACTGAATGTTATATATTATGCAAGCAAATCACTGGATTCCACTCAAAAGAATTACACTACAACCGAGAAGGAGCTGCTAGCTATTGTCTTCGCTTTCGAGAAATTCAAACAGTATCTCATCCGAAGCAAGACCATTGTTCACACAGATCATGCAACTATCAGGTATTTGATGGAGAAGAAGGAGACAAAGGCCCGCTTGATTAGATGGGTTCAGTTGCTCCAAAAATTTGACATAGAGATCAAGGATAAGAAAGGAAAGGAAAATCATGTGGCAGATCACCTCAGTAGGTTGAGGCAAGAAGATGACATATCTCCTTGAATCAACGAATTATTCCCATACGAGAAGTTGTTCCTGGTACAAGCGAAGGAGCCATGGTTTGCTGACCTGGAAAATTTCTTAACTAAAGGACAGTTTCCTACACATACAGTACAACGGGAAAAGAAGAGATTGCTCAATTTTGCAAAGGACTATTTTTTGGATGAACCCTATTTGTTTAACATCGGCTCAGATGGGACAATCAGCCGCTGTGTAGCGGAATCTGAGATCCCGCTGATCTTAAATGAATGTCATGGGTCCCATGTAGGAGGGCATTTCGCTGGCCTACGCATAGCGGCCAAAGTTTTGCAGTCAGACTTCTTTTGGCCTACCCTACAGAAAGATGTTAATGCCTTTGCCAAATCTTGCGACAAGTGCCAAAGGTTGGGTTCTATCTCAAAGAGGGATGAGATGCCCCAAACTGAAGTCTTGTTCGTGGATATCTTTGATGTATGGGGGATAGATTTTATAGGTCCCTTTCCAAACTCAAATGGGAAAATCTAGTCATTAAGTAACGCACAGTTTAGACACAACACCTCTCTCTCACTCTCCACCGCTTGTATATATATATATATATATGTATATTGTGTCATCCGCTCATGTCCCGTTCACTCGACCATCACTGGTACTTCACCGCTCACCTTCACTGCCTATATATTATGCTTATTTTATATTTTTTCAATTTTCATTCCCAAAATTTTAAATCTTTCCAACTTCTCACCACATCCTATTAATAGGAAAAGTAGTAATCGTAACTTTAATTTCTTTTTTTCTTCTTCCAAAATCTTCACGTAGTCATCATCTACGTCAAAACAAATTTCTTTATGATTTTTCAAGATTCTTCTACTATATTCTTAGGTCATCCACATCAATAAAACCCAACATGGGTTTCTTTCCTCTCTCTTTTCTCTTCTACGTCATATTCTCTCTCCGCCACGTCATCGGAGAAACTCATTTCATTTTATACCTCCATCAAAGAAACTCATTTACACAAATTTTAATTTCTCTTTTTTCCATATTATTAAATTATCTATTTTAAAATAATTTAAATAATAATACTTTTTATCTAATATACATATTTATTCATATTTATTTATTTAATAATTTAATTTATAAACAATAACAAATATTTATTATTATTATTATTATTATTATGTTCTTATTTTTGTGATCGATATTAATATTAGTATCTAATTATAATTGTTTATATTTAATAATATTCAATATAAAAAAACATATTTAATATAATAATCTATATATAAAAGAAGAAAAAAAATAATTGCAAATATAACAATACAATTATTTAAATTAAAATAATATCGAACAATTTAATTATTTGGAGAACCAAACTTCTGTCAAATGTGTTCAACTAAATCTAATTTCAGTTGATGATGTATTCCACGATCTCAAAGTTTGATTCGATTTTCTAAATACTATGTCATACTAGCATGTTTGTCTGTTGAATATGATCAATCTATTTCTTTTTTATCAACTTGATATATATCATGATAAAGCATGTATGTATCCTTTCCATCTTTCACGATTATATTATGTAAGATGATACATGCCCTTATGATCTTACCAATTAAATTAATATCCTAAATAACTGATGGATTACGAATAATAGAAAATTGAGCTTGTAATACACCAAAAGCACGTTCCACATCTTTTCGAGCTGTTTCTTGATGTTGTGCAAACAATTTTGCCTTAGAACCTTGTGAAAGACGAATTGATTGGATAAAAGTTGCCCATGGAAAATAAATATCATCCATAAGATAGTATCCCATATTATATTGGTGACCACTAACAACAAAATTTATTTCTGGAGCTCTGGCATTCAAAACATCGTTGAATATTGGAGATCGATCAAGCACATTAATATCATTGCATGTACCTGGTGTACCAAAGAATGAATGTCAAATCTAGAGATCATACGATGCCACCGTCTCTAATACGATTGTTGCTTTGCCATGATCTCCACGTGAAAACTGACATTTCCAAGCAGCCGGACAATTTTTTCATTCCCAATGCATGCAATTAATACTACCGATCATCCCTGCAAAACCACGTTCTTCTGCAATAATAAGAAGTCGTTGTAGATTGGTAGTGTTTGGCTTTCTTAAATATTCTTCACCAAACAATAAAATAACTCATTCAACAAACTTAATTAAACACTTTTTTGTAGAACATAGTCATTTACATTGTCAGCAGCAACGCCGTAAGCCAACATACGTAAGGCTGTTGTACATTTTTGTATTGGTGATAGACCAAGCTTTTCCGTAGCATCCGGACGTTGTTGAAAATATTTCAGTTCATTTGTAAGATGATTGACAATACGAAGAAACACATGCTTTCTCAGTCGAAATCTACAACGAAATTGATCATCTGTGTACACAGAATTTTCAGCAAAGCAATCGTTAAATAAACGATTATGACCTTCTTCACGATTTCTCTCAATGTAAATTCTTCTCTGATTTTGAGAAGAACTTCCTGCATCATTGTTGAAAAATCTCCCCACAATTATTTGAATATTTTGGTGTATTGTCCACCAATGAGAAATAGTTTCGACCTCATCATCTGAATCAATACTAGTATTTGATTGAGATTAATTAGACATGTTTCTAAGAATGATGATTCTTTGAAAGAGATGGAATATAAATTTTTAGAAGTGATTTTTAGAATGAAGAATGTTGTAAAAATAATAGAAGATGGATTATTTATAGTCAATTTTCCAACAATGTAGTACATGTTATAGGAATAAGTGTGATTTGATGTTACAAATAAAAAGAGTTCAAAATATGTAAAAAACTAGTACAATAATCAATTTAATAAATTTAATGTGATTTAAAAATTCAATTTTATGGTACAATTATTTTTATTTAAAGATTTTTTTTTTATGTGTCTTTAAATGAAAATAAATAAATTCTATTGATTTGATACTACAATGATAAATATAAGAATGATGTAAAAAACTAGTACAATAATCAATTCAATAAATTTAAGGTGATGTGACAATTCAATCTTATGGTACAATTTTTTGTATTTATGTGTCTTTCAATAAAAATAAATAAATTCTATTGATTTGATACTATAATGATAAATATAAGAATCGTGTAAGAAACTAGTACAATAATCAATTCAATAAAATTAATGTGATGTGAAAACTCAATTTTATGATACAATTTTTTGTATTTATATGTCTAAAAATATAATAAATAAATTCTATTGATTTGATATTACAATGATAAATATAAGAATGATGTAAGAGACTAGTACAATAATCAATTCAATAAAATTAATGTGATGTGAAAATTCAATTTTATGGTACAATTTTTTGTATTTACGTGTCTTTAAATAAAAATAAATAAATAGTATTGATTTGATACTACAATGATAAATATAAGAATAGTGTAAGAAACTAGTACAATAATCAATTCAATAAAATTAATGTGATGTGAAAATTCGATTTTATGGTACAATTTTTTATATTCATGTGTCTGTAAATAAAAATAAATAAATAGTATTAATTTCATACTACAATGATAAATATAAAATTGTGTAAGAAACTAGTACAATAAAATTAATGTGATGTGAAAATTCAATTTTATGGTACAATTTTTTGTATTTATGTGTCTTTAACTAAAAAAATTAAATACTATTAATTTGATATTACAATGATAAATATAATAATTATATAAAAAACTAGTACAATAAAATAAATGTGATGTGAAAATTCAATGACAAAAGTTGTTGTGATGTGAAAATTCAATGAAAAAAATTGGTGTGATTTGAAAATTCAATTGATGGTACAATTATTTGTATTATGAATAGGAGTATTCTATTTATATCAACTCTATCTTTTTTATTTTTTATATATTTTTTTTCAATCATGGATCAAAATTCTCAAATCCTCAATATCCTTTTATGTTTCCGAGTTTTATGAATATGCTTGAAAATCAAGAATTTTCACAAAACTCGTCAAATCAAAATCTCACTTTCAATTATCAAACACTCCCAAATTTTTATAATTCACCCTACTCTTCCATTCCACCAAATTTTTACTCGCCAAACTTTCAAGCATTTGCAATTTCATTATATCCTTCACCACCTGATTTAATGTGAAATGCACATCCAAAAGGCATTTTTGAATTTTACACACAAACTGATGATGTGCAAATTGTTGAAAAAAAAACAAATAGAGTCAGGAAGAAGATTTACTTCTTTTCAGTGCATGGCTTTAACACAAGCAAAGATGCCATAATAAACACTAATAAAAAAAAAGGTTCTGTGTTTTGGAAGAGAATATCTGAATACTATATGGAAGACAAGTTGGATACAGGTACGCAAAGAAGTTCAAATCAATGTAAAAATCATTGGCAAAAAATTAATAAAGCTGTTTCAAAATTTGTTGGTTTTTACGAGCAAGCTGACCAAAGAAAACAGTGTAGTCAATCTAATAATTATGTCTTAAATAAGGCATACGAAATATATTGTGTCGATTGTGGTACGCCTTTCACATATGAGCATACACGACGTGTGTTAAAACATGAACTAAAATGACATACAAATTATTGTGCTACTAATATTGTTAGTGGAGCGTCTCATGATAGTAGTGGTGGTTCGAAGAGAACCAAAATCAACGAAGCTGGTAGATATTCATCAGGTTCAAATCTTCCAACACCACAAAATGACACTTTTGAAGAATCACATTTTATTCGTCCCCCTGGTGTTAAAGCTTGCAAAAATAAGGAAAATCGAGTACAAAAGCAAGATTCAAAACATATTATTTATGAGGATTTTGAAGAGATGAAAGCTCAAAATGCAAAAGTTATAAACATTTGGGTTATATTGCTGATATGAGAAAAGACAAAATGAAGAAGAATATTAATCTTATTCAAGCAAAAAAGTTTGAAACATTAATATATTGTTGGCAAGAGGTGAAAATTTGGATGCGGACGAGAAAAAGTTGAAGACCAAATTATTCAACCAATTGTTTAATTATCTATGTTGTCATATTCATTACTTTTAATATTCTATTTTCTAGGTTATTATGTATATTGTTATGTTTATTGATTTTCATATTTTATTTTCTAGGTCATTATGTATGTTGTTAGGTTTGTCGATTTTCATATTTTATTTTCTAGGTTATTATGTATGTTGTTATGTTTGTCGATTTTAATATTATTGCAATGAGTTTTACATCCGATGTTTTAATTTATATTACTTTAATTTTTTTTTTAAAAAAATCAATTACATGTTCAGTAATTATATATTTTTTAATTATTTGTGTAATTTAATGAATAAATTATAAGATAATTAGAAAATTAAATTGTTATTATTATTATTTGATTATATTTAATTAAAATTTTATTAGACAAAAATATATCAATCTTGGTATCATTTTGTAAAGAATAAAATTTTATAAAATATAAAAATATAAAAATTATTAATATATATATATATAATAAAAATAAAGTGTATAAAAGAGAACTAAAAATAAATATTTTTTTGCCATGTGGCAAGAATTATACTCATGTCAAAATTTTGCTTTCTTTTTTATAAATCTGACTGTGAGTATAGCCTTAAACTTCCACCAGTATAATTTTTTAAGTATATTTTCAAAGGAGATTAAAGCCAAAACATCACATGCCACAAACCACGCATCAAATCTCATATTGATATTACTTCTTAGTTTTACCCTATTTTATTTATTTATATTTATTATTATTATTATTATTATTATTATTATTATTATTATTTTTATTATTATGAGCATTAGTAGTAGTATCCGTATTAATATATTTTATATGTGTAATTTCTTTAATTTTTTTCTAATTATTTTTGGAGAGCATTGTTTATCTAATTTATTAAATAGGTGATTTAGTTAGTAGTTAGTAATTTTGTTTTATATGGATTATTTTTTATTTCCTAGTTAGAGTTGTTATCTATATTTAGATATATCATGTTTTATTTAAAATGAATTTTAACGAAATAATTTAATATTTAATATAAATGAAAATTTATAAGTTTGTTTTTTTTTATATATACATTATAAACTTTGTTTTTTGTTTATACGTTCTATTAATTAGAAATAATAAAAATAATATTTATAATTTTTTACTTTGAAATAATTTTAAATTAAATTTTTGTGGAATATAATATTTTAGTTTTATTATTTTGAATATTCGTACATATTTATTTTATATTGATATTTTTATATTTTACTATTCGCTATATATATTTATTTATGATTAATTAGAATCTAATTTTGGTTTATAATTTTTTTAAAAGATATGTACAATTCTTTCCAGAGTTTATCGTTAACTCCTAGAGCAAAACAATGAAAATATTGAACATTTTAATTTGATATTGAAGAAATAGCTGAAATGAGTGAAAAAGAATTGAAAATTCTGAAAAGTAAAAATGCTTTAAAGGACAAAAATATAGATGATGAAATTGAGCCTTTTGAGATCATCAATTCCAATTAAAGTTATCAAGATCATCAATTCCACATATAAAATTTATATACTGTAGTATCACTTACTCTAAAATATGTCAAAATATAAAATCCAACTTTAATAAAGGCATACATTGCCAAAATGGACATAAACACACAAGTATGAACAAACATATACATTGCAGTATTCTATTGATTCGTGAAAATATTCGACTATTCGATTTGTTTCGAATTTTAAAATGATATTTGTATTCGATTCTAAATAATTTTTAAATTACTTAATTTGATCCGAGTATTCAATTTGATTTCAATATTAAATATTTAATTTAAGATGTGATTCATTTTTTTCTTATCAGATTCAATTCAAAACTATTCGATTTAGATTTTTAAATTAAAAATTTTAACAATAATATTAAGACAACTTGATAATAAAATACAAAAATTTACTGTTAATTATTTTTTTATATTGACCCATAAAAGATTTTCGTACTTTAATATAAATATAAATATCATGATATAATTATAATTATAATTATAATTATATATTTATTTATATAAAATTTTAAAGTTATTATACTTAATAAATTTAGTTTTTATTTATTTTGAGAAATATATATATATATATATGCTACATTTTATACTATGTATGTATTTTTTTTATTATTGAATTGAATATTTATAAATATGAAATCGAATATTAAAATTTTTATTTGTATTCCATTCGAATCTAATAAAATATGTCTATTCAAATTCGAATCATAAATTTGAATCAAATATCGAATCAAACAAAATTATTTGATTTATTTACCATCTTAGCACGAAAAAGGTGTATAATTTTCTGTCTTTCTCCACAATAATATGTGATTGTAATTGTAATTTTTGTTTTTTATCTTTATTTTATTTATTTTAAAATACACAAACAAAAGTATACATAATGTAAACAGAAGTTTACCGGTGGAAAAACTTAGAGCGAAATGTAGCATATTTAGAGCCAAATGTGTTATAAGTATATAAAATAATATTGAGAATATTTGAATATATTTTAAAGGTCCATCAAATATATACTAGGCTGATTAATGGAAAAATAAAAAATAGATACTGAAATTAAACCAATACTAAAAATGAGAAAGTGTAGATCAATTTTTTAGTAATATGGACTGAATTTAAATCCAACACTACTGACAGGGCTGAAGACCAACTCTCCCTTATTTTATTGTATTGTACTCCTCCGTCATCCAATTGTGTGTTCATTTGATTGGGAACGGATTTTAAGAAAAATAGATAAGAATAGAAATTTTTACTGGCACGAGTTTTAAGAAAAATAAATAAGAATAGAAATTTTTAATTTTTTTTTAAAAAAAAATGGTATTTTTTTACTAAAAAAAAATGAGAATAAATTTGAATGACACCAAAAAAGAAAAGTGAGAATAAATTTAAATGACGAACGGAGTATTGTGTTTTGGTCGAATATTCGAACTATATTTATTTTAGTTGAATCTAATAATTGAGGCCTTGTTTATGTCGAGTGATAGTAATACCAAAATGAAATATATAAATTAATTAAGTTTGGTCGTAGAATGGTACTAATGATCAATTGTTGAGTGACGAAAATAGGAACAAATAATGACCTAACTCAGCCAAACCGACATTTGATTCGTAATTTATTTATTATGGTTTCCGTGTCTGTCCAATTAATCATTAATTGGATGCCACGTGTCTTATTCGTTTGATTGTTTTGATGTCTTTGTTCGTTTGTTTGCTATTCTGTTCTTGTCCACATTTAATTAAAGAAGATATTTTTTAGGGAATTCAAGAAAAATATTTCAAAATTAATTGGCAAGAAAGTAATATCAAATGTATTGTTCCAGTGACAATATATTCACAAACTTATAGATAAAAAGTTACAAAGAATCATTTTATAATATGTTATCTTATTATCATTTTAAATTTAAATTTAAATTTTGTTGAAACTAACCAAATAAAGAGTAATAATAATCAAATGGAATGATTACAAACAAATGCAGATTTGTTTCTCATTTATATACAAGCTAATACAAAAGAGTATTCGATTTATTTATTTATTTATTGAAAGAATAATAATAATAATAATAATTAAAAACGATCTGTATATAGTTATTAAATTCAGGCTTGTGGCTGCGGCTCCATCATACGGCTGAAGTCCGCGAAGCAGACGAACCCATCTCCATTTCTATCCACGCCTCCTATCATGCGCCGGCAGTCCTCTAACGTGCACCGGGCGTCGCCGATAGTACGGAAGACGTTAAAAAGCTCCTCCGCCGTAATCTTCCCGTCGCGATCGGAGTCGAAGAAGTCAAATGTTTCCCTCAGCTCGCCGTCGCCGGCCGCCGGCGCGAAGGCGGAGCCGATAGCGTAGAACTCCTGCAGACTAATACACCCGTCCCCATCCCTATCCACTTCATTCAGCATCGAATTCAGCTCCTCCTTGCTCATCGGCTCGGCGCCGAGCCGGAGGAGCAATCCTTCGAGCTCTTCCTTTCGGATCTTCCCGTCGCCGTCGCGATCGATCATTTCAAACGCCTGCTTCAGCTCCAAGTAAACGTCGGCTGAGATCTCCGGCAGCTCGTCGGGAGATATCTCCGCCGGAAGCACACTCGTCGGAGTCGATGCACCGTTAACCTTTTTGAAACCGCCGTCCTCCGATGCGGTGGAGGATGCCGTCATCTGCGAGCTGAAGGACTCCGGCGGATCAATAATAGAGCTCGATTTCTTCGGCCGGAAAAGCTTCCCGCGGATCATTCTGGCAAATTTCATAGCGACAAGTATCTGTATCGATTCAATCTCTGTTGCGGAATTATGCAGATTGCAAATTGTTGGAGAAGAAAGGCGGAATCGAGGCTTTTATGGGCGGAGAAATGGGAAGCCATTAGTGAGCTTCGAGGAAGCTTCGTAGAGAGAGAAAGAGAGGGAAGATTTGAATTTATGAGCCATTGTTTCTTTTTTATTTTATCACAACAAATTTAATGGTTTTGTGTCAAAAGTTTTACCAGGGCCATGGATCTCAACTCCAGAACTGTAGTACGTGTTGAAGCCGTGTACTCGTAGTGGATGGACGTTGGACTCCCGGAACCCCATACAGAGTAGACCTCATTCTTCACAACCTCGATCGATCCTATCTAGAAATTTCTAGACTTTATATTTTCTTGTCCATTTTAATACTAATGAAAAAAATTATTACACTAATAGCCATTAATAAGAAATAATAATAATTTACATAATACATGCTACTAAATTATAATATGCTGACAGGGGTTAATTAGGATGTTAATAACTAACCCCTGTTTGCCCCTAACCGATAGCAATGGATATTTTGAAAATTGGTATCATTGTGGAATTCATCACTTGATTTAATGAGTCAGTAAATTTTGGTAGAATTAGAGATCTAAATTATGAAATGTTCTGAGCTGAGATTAGATTGTGAGTTATGCAATAATGAATTTATTTCGATTATTGATTTTGAATTTTGAATTTTAAAAAAGTGGTTAAGCCGACCAAACAACACATAATAATCCCGTAGATATTTTTTTAAACAAATGTTATGAGCCGTACAACCTTAAGTCGGGTGAGGTCAGGCAAGGAGAGGACATGGTGCCCACAATGAATGATTATTATTAAATTAAAAATATAAGTCAAAACACGATAAGCATAAGCAGAGAAGAAAGATGGTTTCATTTCATTGGGTAGAGATAGGTAAGGTGGTACGGTACATTCATTGAACACACAATCCCACAGGATTCATTTCTCAATTACTATACAAACCGTGTCTAATACAATACAATACAATACCGATAACAACATGGGATGCTGTCAGTCCAATTGACAAGAATGATTGTATTTGTTTACCTACAAAAGGACATTAAAAATTAAAACTCAACTATAAAATACTTAAAAGAAAAGAAACGTCGTGATGATGATCATGATAACAAACAGTCAAAAAGGGATAACGGGGTGGACAGATCATATATAGATAACTGCCACGCCATAAAAGCTGCGGGCCGTTGATGCCAAATCTGACGGCGGGGACGAATCTGTGGTCTGTTCTACTGTTTCGTCTGTTTGACGCGTTTACTGGGGCGATGTTTTAACCATCCACTTGATTTTGATGGTTGTGCAATAATAATAGTAGGATTTAATAATAACAATAATAATAATAATAATAATAATAATGTTTCTTCAACTTGGAACCAACCCTCTACAAACTGACTACCTAGTAGTGAAACCCAAGATCTGAACATGAAAGATAAATAAACAAGCAAAAAGACAGTCAGTCCAGATTAAATGAAGGGATTACTAATTCTAATTCTAATTCTAATACTACTTAAAGTGTGGTTATAGCAAATGTGTTGGTTAAATTAAATATTCATCCAATCTTCTCCCCTGCACCCATATACTGAATCATAACAAAGTTTCCAATATTCTTTCCATGGCATTGCCATCCATTGCAACTTCTGAGGGAAACTAGGCAGAGGACTTAAGGCAGCAGCTCTGTGGACAGGACAGGACAGACAAACAAACACCATTGAGGAGGGATCATCCAATTAACAACAAAAACTAAAAATAAATCAGTTAGATTGTAAGAAAGGAGACTACCTTCTTCCGGTGAGAAGCCCGTAAGCGCACGACCCAATAGACGACCTCGAGAAGGCCGAGAGTAAGTAGCTGTAGTGTGGCCACACTACCTCTCCTGAACCAAATAAAAGGGCACCATAAAATCATTTCTTTTGCCGCTCAAATAAAAGATATCCATGGATTCTCCTAACTCATCCTTCCGACTCAGTAGAATTCATGAAATAAAAAATCTATCAAGTTGGGATTCTTACCTAAGTTCAAGTAATTGCTGTGTAGAAACGAAACCAAAATTGTGGGTTCACCATTGTTGAATGCAGAAGCCTTTTTCTCCTCAAGGATCCCGTTACGGCCAGTAAGAGATCCTGTCTCAGAAATACAGGAGATGACTTCAAACCATATCCCGGATGGAAATCGCTTCCTTCTCCCCAACCAAAGGAGGATTTTCGCATATGGAGTGGAATGAATGATAGATATGGTGGCCTCAATAAGTATGCAGAAAAATCTCACAGATGTGTGCAACATGGTGAAAAAAATATAGAAAACTGATATTGTAGGTAGCAGAAGTAAAATTGGGGTAAACATGAGAGACCCAACAACATGTTGCTCGACAGTATAATCGTAGCTGTCCATTCTGTGGCGTAGAGGATTCCACTTCTTACCCCTGTAATTGATAAAAGTAATTTATCATCATATATGCAAAAGATCGTACTATAACACCTTATCTTTGTTCAAATGAAGAGAGTATATGGGCAGAACAGCAGTGATCTTTCAGAATCATATAGACACCATTTTAATACCCCCGAAAAAAGAAAAACTCTGATTTATGGACAAAACAATGGATAGGTAGAGATAAAGATAGGCTTTCATAATACAACACCCACAAGCTTCGAACTAAATATGAAATTTGTGAGACTTTCTTGTGAACTGCAAGACCTGGCCTTTACGCTAACAATTAACTCCTATAAAAAGAAATGAGCTTAAGCCACCACAAAAATTTATTCAAGGAAATTGCCATGTAATGAGGAGACTAGAAATATCTGTTACCTGAAAAGTCTCCATAGAGAGGCTATTGCTTGTATCTGGGTTGAATACACAAGTGAAAGAAATAAATGGATTGTCCAGACATGCATCGTCACAAGTGAAATCATGTCGATGATTATAGCTGCTGCTGAAGTAAGCCCAAAAGCTATCCCACATATGGCAAGGACTTTGGTGAAGTGAACAACGAGAGAACCAACAAAAATCCAAAGTGTAGACCATATCTGAATTGCATTCAGAGAAATCACACCAAGAACTCCTGCTAACTCAGTGTTCAACTTAAAACCAGCAGGATTTCCCATCAGCCATACACATCCAGTACGTAGCAAGTTGTTAGTAAAGTCAAATGCAAAGTTTGAAATCCACAAGCATGCAGATTCTGCCATAAACCATAGGGAAATGCCAAATATATTTCCTAGAAGGACATCAACAACAACATTTGACCATATTGAGTGCTTGTCAAGGGCAGCTTTCTCTGCAAACTCTACACATGACCAATCCCTATAAAAATAGCCGAGAAAATGATAAAATCTTTCAATATTAATTGTTTGCATTTTTGCAAAAGTACCAACACCACAAAAAATCACCAAAAATTGATAATTGTAAACCTAGAGCACCTATTCACTTGAGAATACCCATTTTCAAATTTGTATCAAGCGTACTGTCCATTTCTGGCATGTTCACCTAAACACAGCTGAATTTACTTGTATACTACAATTTTTTGCTTGTTGTACTTGTGTTAATCAATGTATCCATCTATAGTTCTGTTTGTTTTTTTTTTTTTAAAGGTTATCAAGATTATTATGTTCTAAAGTTCTTTAGTTCAAACCATACATAACTAATAGCTACGACAGCAAAGCATGATTCAATACATGGAGGCATGTACTTCTGAAAGAACTTAATTATAATGTTCCAACAAATCAAATTTAGTGAAACATAATCCAAGAAGCCAGTTCTAAAATTACCTTGTACTCTGACCCTGGAGAAAAACAGGCCAATACAAGAGTTGGCAGCAGCGAAAGTGGATATTCTTCAATGAATTACTAAATAATTTTGTCAGCAGAATACCTATATTCGTGTTGAATAACCAACTAAACAGAAAATGAGAAGATTGAAGAATAGTATAAATGAGAGTTGAAAGTGAAGCGATAGATGCAGATAATAGTCGCCACATGAAGACATAGAACCTGCAAAGTAATTAAAACAACTGTTAACTGCTAAGAGTGAGAAGAAAGTTCGGAAATAAAATATGGCAAGGGTTCTGTTAATTACATGTGAACAATGAGGAACTTTTGACTAAGCACATTAGTATGATGCCCAAATAATTGTTTTGCAGCTTGACCACTGTTTATTGCCTGGATAATGGAATCCTTTTACAAGAACATGAAAGCAATTAATTAAGATAATATAATATGAGTGTGATATATTTCAATTAA
The DNA here is from genome assembly GCF_009805555.1 of Andrographis paniculata. Classification (NCBI taxonomy): domain Eukaryota; kingdom Viridiplantae; phylum Streptophyta; class Magnoliopsida; order Lamiales; family Acanthaceae; genus Andrographis; species Andrographis paniculata. Next base: position 2,848,929 of record NW_026137605.1, read on the forward strand.
CAATACATACCAAGTCAATAAGTGCATCTTTTTGCTGAAGATTGTAAAACCACCTGGGTTTCTTGCAAGGAGATTTAACATTGTTGGATAACCTGTATATACCCATTGAGTAATGATGGTGGCCAAAAGTGGGCATGTCATAAAATACTACCTAGATTTACAAGAAATCCAAGTTAAAGATACACAAAGTGACATATGGAAGCAAAACAACAATACACAGAGGCAAAGAGCACTTACATACGTGGAGATCCAGTTCAGTTATTGCCTCACTATTCCAATGCAAATGATCCAATTTAGGGACGGCAATGACTCCTCTAGTTACACTTTCAGAAAGACCACACAGAAGCTTGATCCACATGTTTTCTGGAGCAGAAATACCACCTTGCTCTGATATTGCATTATATTTGGGGCATCCACAAATCCAGCTCTCATGACTAATTGCACATTCATTTAAATGTTTATTACTAGTTAAGTCATGGCAATTGTTTTTATCATTTCCACATCTAAACAACTGATTACTGGCCATCTGATCTGCTTCAATATATCCTAGCAGAGAGAATTTACTTTTGTCTTGAAGATGTGTAGGCATGTTTTTGTTTATCCTCGGGAAGATTTCCTAAATCAAAAGAAATCAGATACCATACAAGTTAAAGGTCAAACAAAAATCAATTACACATGCATTTTTTCAATTCATTTATACATACTGCCTCTGTTCTATATCATGAAAGATGCAATCAGCCATCGCCTAGGTGTCTTAGGATGGCCTTAGAACATAAATCAATTCTACATGATAGCATTTCGTAGCTTCTCTAAGACTGATTAAAATTGTGTAGAACCAATTAAACTATGATCTCCAAGCTTTCCTATCTTTATTTATCTCGCTGGCCACTTGGGTAGATTCAAGGAAAGTATCGAATAATTTATGCAATAGATTAAGTTAAATAGCATCACCAACTTATATAGATTCGGGTAATTAATGCCCAACAACGAAACCTAGCCATCATTGTGGACTCCAGTTTTACGTGATAAGAATTCGTTTCCCTACTTATCCAACCAACAAAACACACCCCAGCATTAACACAAATTCTTAGGGTTTTGAACCACAGAAATCCTAATTAAACACAACAGAATCTAATCTAAACCCATCAAACACCAAAAGCCGCAATACATTTAACATTTCCGGAAGGAAAACTATTGCACCTGTAGATCCAAGCGTGAATCGATCGATGAAGTTCGTCCGGAGTCTTGGCAAGTAAAAGCTACAACCACATCGATTGAGGCTACGGAAGAGGGAAAAATCCAGCCAAACAAAAAACTGGAATGGAGTTGAGTTTGAGAAGAGACGTTCGTTGGCCACCATAGCCTGCACTTCAGCCTCCCGTTTCCTCCCATTTGGATCACTGCCGCTACCTCATTCGTCCGAAGGTGAAAATTGAGAAAGGTGACTGTCGCCGGCGAGTAGCCGTCGTCCAACTAATCCTTATAAATATGCTCACATTAATTAAACCAACGGAAATTAGATGACTTGCCCAACCGGTCTCGAACCGGCAGTTTCGGACCAAACCGGAACAGCTATAGACCGAACCGAAGTCGAGTTTACATTGTTCGGTTTCAATTTTGGGTAGCTCATTCAATATTCAATTAGATGGTTTGATATTAGTATGTAAAATACAATTGTGTGGATATTTATATTTTATTTTTTAAGATCTTTAATTGTGTTTATATGAATTTAAAATTTTGTTATTAATTATTTGAAATTATGAAAATGTTATAAAATATTTATTTTGATTATCTCTTGAGAAAAATAATTCTCCTATATTTTTATCTAAAATTATGAATATTTTTATATTGATAATTTATATTCATTATTTTCAGTTCAAAGTACAATTATTTTATCATTTTTATTTTTTTTTGTCTATTTCAGTTCAAAATATCTTTTAGAAAAAATAATCATACTTAGTATTAAAAATATTTAATTTTTACTTAAATTAAACATATCATTGTATATATAATTTTTATACAAAAATCAAATGACAAAATATCGAAAACTCTTAGACTAACTAATTTATTATTGATTATTTGATTAATTTATTATATTTTTAATTTTTAATAAATTTATTTTATTTTATTTGTTTTTAATATAAAATTATATATAAAAATAAAAATAATAATACTTATGTATTCTATTTTGATTTAATTTATATATTTTATAAATATAATTAATTATATATAATAATTAATTCTTTTAAATTTATAAAAATAAAATATATTAAAATAACTGTAAATTGTGGATAAATTCCTGAGCTCTTAGAAACTTTTCTCAAACCCTCTATTTTTTATCTTTCCCTCAAACTTTCTATACATATATTTATATTTCTTTCCCTCTATTGTTTACAAATTTACAAAATTATCAAACTCGTTTTAAAATCCAATCACCCAATTCTATTTTTTTGTCTTCAACTTTAACTTAATTTGTATTTCGATTTACCATCCTGCCTTATTATTCGATCGAACTTGACCGTCTGACTGCTACTGCCCACCGTTCGCCGTCTGTCGTGCTGGAGCATTCTCCACAATGGCTCCCATAAAAAAAATAAGCGTGTTTTAAATTTTGTATTATTTTACATTCTATTTTTGAGTCAAAATATATCAATTCCTAAGGATTATATTTGTTATGTCGGCCAAATTTTTGTATAGCTACTTGATACATACATTGGACTACCGACTAGTCACTCTCAAACCGATTTTTGTGTTTTCGCGCCAACAAGCCACGTGATCAATGGAATGTGAAACTTTAGTGTGCTTGTGGGCCAAGTGTTATGTACACGAAATTGAAAATACGATGAGGAAAGTACAAGAAATAGTTGTCGTTAATGATTATCAGACAATCATTGCGAAATATATTCTTAGTGCGGCTAAATTTTGTTAGTCGAGTCAAATTGTGTGAACTGGTATTGTAGCATATATTATTATTTATCTTGTAAATACTCTATTTTTGTTGATTAAATATTAAATGCATATTATTTGTCTCCTTTATTTATGTTTAAATTTGGTTAAGCACTATTCGCAAAAAACTTTTGTCATCGAATTTGCTAAAATATATAATATTAGGTGCTAAAAATATGATTTTACAAACAAAACATGTAACATAAGGCTCGAATTATGCTGGTTTTCAAGGAAACAATGCATGTTTCAGTGAACTCGTGGAAATATAGACTGTTTCCGCGAAAACCAATAGGTTTTTTAGTCTAGCCATGCCTTTTTAGCGGAAACAGAACATGTTTAAACAATAAATTTCAAGTTAAAGTATACATTTCTCCTAAAACAGGTATAGGTTTAGGAAGACACAAATGCACGTTGATTCGTACGTAGATATCACTTTGGGCTTAAGAAGGTATTGTCTTTCCCATTGTAGGTACAACCCTTCGCATGCCATTTTTTGAGTCGTTTCGACTCCCTTAATTTGATCCACCAATGTTACATGTAAAAATAATAGTTTATGTCTATGTGTCTCGTTAAAGGTGGCCACGAAGGTGTTATAGGATTGTGAATGTCCAATTTGCTAGAAATATGACTTTCAAATGTAAGCGATTTTTCTTATAATTTGTCGGGTATGTGCTCTTTGTTGAAGTTCATGTATAGTTATATCGGAATACGGTGCCGACATACATAAAATACAGCTTTGATCGTAAAGTACATGTTTCTTCTAGCGCAGTTATAGGTTTGGGAAGACACAAGTGCACATTGATTCCTATGTATGTATCATTTTGGTTTGAGTAGGTACTGTCTTTCTCCATTGTAGGTACTGTCTTTCGAACCGATTCGACTCTCTTAACTTGATCCACAAATGCTACATGTAGAAAATAGTTTTTTTTTTTTTTTTTTTCATGTGTATCGTTAAAGGTGGGGAGAAGGTGTTATAGGATTATGAACACCTAATTGACTTGAAATATGATATTCAAATGTAAGGAATTTTTTTAATAATTTGCGGGGTATGTGCTCTGGGGTTCAAAATTTAATTGAGTGTATTTTTTTTTTTTTTTTATCTATATGCATTATACATGTTTTGGTTCAAAATTCTATATACATTATATACGATTTGGTTCACAACTGTATATGTGATAACTAAAATTTGTTGGAACGTAATTTGTACATTTTCATAGGGGATTTATTTTCGGAAATCAGTGAACGAATGACTATAAAAAGCGGTCAGATATAGTAAAAGATTGTGGTTATAGACCCTGAGTAGTTATCAAAATTATTTATACTCTTTTTACTGGTGAGTTTTCAGGTCGAACACAGGGATTTTAAGTCATGAATTTCAAGCCAAGTGTAGATCTTGAAAAAAGGGCGAAAAATGCATCAAAGGACCCGCTCTGCAGCAGATTCAAAATTCTACTCTATGGAAAGCGGTAAATATGAGCGGTAAAAGTGAGCGGAGGTGAGCGGAGCGGAGACGAGTGGTGAAGTGCCAGCGGTAATCGAGTGAACGAGAAGTGAGCAGATGGCGATTATCGAGTGAACGGGACATGAGCGGATGGCACAATATGTATATATATATATGTAAGTGGTGGAGAGTGAGGGAGAGGTGTTGTGTCTGACTTGTGTGTTACTTAATGGCTAGGTTTTCCTGGATGTAATGAGCGAGCGGTGTAAGTGTGTTAACAGAGGTATATGTATAATACGAAGTGGGGGAATGAGATAATGTAAATATATAAACTGAATTATAAAGAATTCTTAACACTGGAATTTGACCTTGAGAGATTTACCACAAGACTTCAATGACACCCAGAATTTGACTATTATAAGAAAGAAACCTTACTGTCACTAGGAGTTTTTGTGACCTAATAGACCACCGTCTATATCCCGTGAATTATCCAAAATTCTGCCTTATTAGTGGCTTTACCCTTCTGTTACCTCTTTTTCATCAGAATTGAATTCAAAATAGTAGTTAAGCAGGTCGACAAGGCTCTCGCGTACTTAACTACATTAAACTACCTTGAAAACACTTTTGGCAAAAGACAAAGCTTAGATAATCAATTCTTCTTATGCTCTAAACCAGTGAAATAAAATTCTTTAAATTCAAATTTTATATAAGTGTGAAGAGAATGTGAAAGAAATATAGATGAAAGCCTGAATGATATTTCATTATTTACTAATAAAGCTGGAAATGCTAGAACTACAAAGCTGTAATTGAAAGCAGTAAGCTACTCTTAGTAAGCGGTAAAGTCTTGGCCAAGGGCTTCTCCCTTGGCCATTCCTGTGGAAAACTCCCTTACAGGTTTAGAGCTCTCGAAGAACATGAAGACAGCTAGAATGCGCAGGAAATTAATCGCTAATATACTCCAATCGAAGTATATTTACATAGAGATATATGACCCTATTTATAGTAGGTGAAAAGGAATGGTTGCAACCAGTTATAAAGCAGTTCCAACTGCTAGACAGTTAAGTGGTTGATGGCAGTTATTATGTTGGAGCAGTTGCTGGCCATAACTCCTAAAGTGCCCGTTTCGCTTGCATAGGATAGTAAGGGTTCAGATCTTCCTCGCTTGCCGGAGGGCTGGGGGGCATCAGCGCAGCTAGGATTGCTTATGCTGGCTGAAAATGGAATGGTTGTACCGCTGCAGCTGGAACACTTAGTCAATATTTGCTGTCATTCTGCAGCGGTGGGCATATGGGCCGTCGCTTGCAACCGGGAGAGACTGTCGCTTCCGAGCGGTGGAAGCTACCGCTTGTCTCTCTTGCCTTGGTCTTTTCTAGGTGATGCAATGATCGTTTGTGAGCGAGGTGGCTATCATTTCTGGCGTTTGCTTTAGCTTGTCTGGCAACGAAAAACCACTTAAAAAGGGCAAAAATCGTTAATAATCTCAACAACGAACTCTGGATCATTCCAAGCGATATAGATCAATAATGTATGCCATTGATAAGTTATTATGATGGTTTTTATACAGAAATTCAAGTAATACACAGTTTTGTCAAGCTAAAAATATGGTCATATTTGGAGTCATCAATATGCATTGATGAATTGGTTCTACTTAGAAATATTTTTTTAAAAAAAAAAAAATTACTTGTTTTCAGGGGAAACATGGTGTGTTTCCGTGAGCTCGCGGAAATGCACCTAGTTTATGTTGAAACAGAGATTTTTTTACAGTGTATGTGCATATGGGAACATCCGATTAATCAATGCATATAGGTAGAAAAATGTACTTTTTAACAATAAATATAATACTTTATATTACACATGTTCTTCATTCTTCGTAAACTAAAGAAGGGATTTCGTTACACATTATCAATAAAAATTGAAGTTCTGATATGCAATAAAGATTGAAGTTCTAGTATGTTACAACTTATAAATAAGTTGTATCATATGTGGTCTATGGATAGTGCGAGGGGCATCTATGCGTGTCTTTAAGTGGACGCCAAGCTTTAAGACCACAGAGGATTCTCTTTATGTCCTGGTTTGGGTTACATTCTTGCAGTTACCATTTCACATGTATCACCGAGACATGTCATATATGGTTGTTTTGAGGCTTGGAAATCCTTTGATTGTAGATGCTCCTATAGTAAGGAGGGATAGGTGTTCCCATGCCCGAGCTTGTATTGAGATAGATTTGTCACAGCCATTGGTTGATAGATTTATGATTGATTAGGGGACTGCTAAGGTGGGCCAGAGAGTGATCTATGAGCTGCTTCCCCGATATTGTTCCTCTTGTCATATTTTGGGGCATATTTCTGATGATTGCCGCTGGTCGAAACCTTCTCGGGTAGCGATGGGGCTACGAGGGGTCCTCGGCTAGCAGATAAGGTTGTTGTGGCTCCTATTGAGGAGAGGGCTGATGAAGCTGTTGAGTCTGTGTCGAAAGGCCGTAGCGTAGACGTAGGAGGCGTGCCAGGCGTAGTTTGGGACAAATTGCAGTTAAAATGGTTCTTTCATCAGGTATTCAGATCTCAGTCCCGGGATTTACTTCAGTTGTTTCTGATATTGCAGTTAAGCGGGTCTTTTCATCTGCGATTCGAGTTACAGCTCTGGTACCTAGATCAGCAGTTCCTGGTTTTGCAGAGGATAGAGCTCCGATTGGTCAGAGGCCTGATGGGGAGAGATGACTCTCCTTTGACATTCATGTGACAACGTATGTTTCTACAGTGCCGAAGGAGTCGGTGCCTAGTCCTCCGAGTATTGGAGGAGATGATTTGGTTCTTCCCGAGCCTAGTATGCAGCATGAGCCACCTCTTTGTGTGGATTGAGGGAATGTGGTGTTGATTAAGGATATCCCAGAGTCTTTGCATCATTTTTGGGAGGCATGGGAAGCTAGTCTCTCGCTTGTAAATTCGAGATCAGAGGAATCAAGTTATGATTCCTTTGCTAGTGATTCGGAGGATACGCCGCTGCTTTGGGATGATACCCCTCCTTCCGTGATAGATACATTAGCGTTTTCCCCCAGGGGAAATGAGGTTTCTTTTTTGGAGGTGTCTTCTCTATGTCAATCTTCGTTGGAGCCGTTCCCTACAGTCAGTGGTTTTCCGAGGATGTCAGCGAAGGAGGTGATAGAGGGTGCTACTAATAGGGCTGTTGAGAGTGCTTCATTGGGGGACACTACCTCAGGACTGCCACCTCCTACTATTTCTCCCCGTTTTACTGGCATCTCTTCCGTTTGCAGAAGCGAATAGCTGCTAGCCTTTCTCTTGTTCTTACATGACAGATTTCTCATTATTGAGATAGAACGTGTGGGGTATTGGAAATCCTCATGCCTAGATAGAGATTCGTTGGTTGTTTTGTGAGAATCAGACTCAAATTTTGGTTTTATTAGAGTAGATGTGGGGGCGGAGCCGGACTATATTTGTAGACACCTAGGCTTTGAGCGGATGGTTGGAAATAGTGCCAACACTATATGGATCTTCATTGATCCTTTCAGGCGCATGTAGTGGTGGATGGCGATCAGATTCTTCATATGAAGATATCATCTCCGCAGTTGTGTCGGCCGTTTCTCTTTACTGGGGTATATGATCAATGCAGTGTTACTCGGTATCGGGAGATTTAGAGCTTTTTAGAGAAGACTGCGTCTTCGGTAGATACCATTCCTTGGCTAGTTGGTGGTGATTTAATGCTATTGTGGATATCTTGGAGCGGAGGGGGCCGGGACAGTCTGGGCTTCGGTCAATTAGGGATTTTGCAGAGGCTATCATAGATGCCAACCTTGTGGATGCCGTATTTGAGGGGCAACCACACACATGGACTAATGGACGTGTGTGGAAGCTCTTTGATAGAGTTTTACATAGTGCCAAGTGGGGGGAGTTTGCGGAGGCTACTCGGATTCGACACCTCCATCGTATGCACTCGGATCACTTTTCACTTCTTGTTCGGATTTCTCATGAATGCCACCAGGTCTCTTCGGCATTTAGATTCATAATATGTGGACATGTCATCATTCATCCCTTGATTATGTACAACATTGTTGGGAGACTCCGACGGCTATTGCGGGGGAAAGACCGCCAATGGCTCTTCTTATATTGCGGAGGAAACTTGGGCGCCTCAAACAAGCGCTCAAGTGGTGAAACAAGAATGTTTTTGATAATGTGTTGCATAGGATTAAGGAAGCCGAGGAGGAAGCGGCGGCTTTTTAGGAGGTATTTGATTTGGATCTATCGGAAGCTAACTTGTTTCGCCAATAACATAGTGCGGCAGTTTTGACGCATGCAATTGTGTTGTAGAAAGTGTATTGGAAGCAAAAGGCGGTGTGTTGATGGTTAGTAGATGGAGAATGTAACTCTCGGTTTTTTCATTCTATGGTCCGGGAGCGTTGGCGATGGGCATCTATTTTTTTTATACGAAATAGAGATCGGTCATTGTCGACACATTCAGAGATCAAAGATTCGGCCATGAGGTATTTCTCGTCTATATTTAGGGAGGAATATGATGCATAAACGACAAGGATGGATGATCTCGCTGATCCTTCTCAGTAAGTACCTCCGGAGGAGAATTTACGAATTTTGGCGTTGCCGACGCTTGCGGAGATTAAAGAGGTAGTGTTTTCGATTGATCTAGATAGCATGGCCGGCCAGGATGATTTTCAGTGACCTTCTATAGGAATTGATGGGATATAGTGGGCCCGGATGTTCTAGCGGCGGTCTTGAATTTTTTTTTTGGAACCCTTCTCCTGAAATTTTACACGGCAACAACGATAGTTTTGATTCCGAAGAAAGAGGGTCTGATGTCTTGGGCGGATTATAGGCCGATTAGCCTATGCAACGTGAGTAATAAAATCATTACGATGTTGCTCACCGTTTGGATTGGTTCCTTGTTGCTGAGACTCCTATGCGGATAATGTTTTGATTTTTACTAATGCCGATAGCTTGCAGATTGGTTAGTTGTTTGACGGAGTTTTTAGATGATTATGCGCCGAGCACCGGGCAAAAGGTGAATCATCAAAAGAGTCACATAGTCTTTAGTCGCTAGTGTTCGGAGAAAATTTGGAGGCCGCTTCAGACGGCTACGGGGTTCGAAGTTGCGGAGCTTCCACTGAAGTACTTAAGAGCCCTACTTTATGTGGGAAATCGGCGGAACATCTTGTATGAGGAGCTCATCGGAAAGCTTTGTAGATACTTGACAAAGTGGGATATGGTCATTCTTTCGCATGGAGATTGTCTTCAATTGATATGGAGCACCCTCTTTTCTTTATCATTATACTTGCTACAGGTTCTTCGGCCACTGAATACAGTCCTTCACTCAGTGGAGCAGTTGATGGAAAGATTCTTTTGGGGATCATACCATGGCCATTGACGGCACCATTGGATTGCTTGGGAGGACCATCTTTTCTCTATCATTATACTTCCTACAGGTTCTTCGACCACCGAATACAGTCCTTCACTCGGTGGAGCAGTTGATGGCAAGATTCTTTTGGGGATCATACCATGGTCGTCGGCGGCACCATTGGATTGCTTGGGAGGATGCCGTAAGGCCGGTGGAGGAGGGAGGCTTAGGTATTCGGAGGCTCTCGGATGTTGTGAAGGCATTTTCTTATAATCTTTCGTGGCGACTTCGGGATGGTTCTTTGTTGTGGGAGCGATGAAGAACAAGTATTTTTGTAAATCTTTTTCGAGGAACACTCCATGCCGGAGTTATAATAGTCTGGTGTGGAAACGTTTGTGCAGGGTCCGCGATGAGGCACAATCTCGGATTTTTTGGAGTCTAGGTCGGGAAAAGTGCTTTTTTTGGGTAGATATTTGGTGTAGGGAGCAGCCCCTATCGACCTTTTGTGACACTCGCCCATCGGATTGTCTTGTTCGTGACATGTTGCAGAACGATTCTTGGGATTCGAAGAGATTGCGGGCGTACCTCCCGGAGTCCTTAGTTTGCCGGATTTTGAATGTCCCAGTTGATAGAGAGGTTGATGATCGGATGATATAGAGGGATTCTAGCTCCGGGTGTTTTACTTCATCATCGGCTTGGGATTCTTGTCGGGATGTTATGCCACGGAGTTGGCTTTCGGGAGTTTTATGGTCGTGCCTCCTCACCCCTACGATGTCGGTCTTTCTTAGGCGTTTATTTTGTCGACGATTGCTGGTGGATGCGGTCCTTAGTCACTATGGTGTATATACTATTTCAAAATATCAATATTGTCGATCGGAGGAGACGATCTCCCATCTTTTCTTGGATTCGGCGACCATTCGGCGAGTTTGGAACCACTTTGCGGAGCTCTTTCATGTTTCTATGCAAGAGACACATGTTCCGCACCTCGTAATATCCTCATGGAGATTATCGGCAACACATCCTCGGAGCATCCGGGCACTTATTCCCTTGTTGATTATGTGGTTTACTTGGAACTGATGCGGCCGTTCAAGCTCAGGAAAATGATTATTGAAGATGGATGTGCTAGACATTACAATTTCTTTGTATCCGACTCAAAGGTCGCCCAACTGAGTTATCCCGAGGCCAGGATCACAAGAACCTGAACTTCAAGACTAAAACAACAAATAATATTTGTCTAGTGCTAGGATGTGATTTTCTTCCACTTAAATATGTCAAATCAGGTCTTTGGAGTGATTTCATCGATTCGTGGCTTCCAATCCTTTACATTGGGATTTAGCATATTGTTTGTGTTTTAATTTATAGTTTGATTTTAGGTCCGAGACTTATTCTCGTGGTTGGTTATCATCTATATTATAATTCATATTCTCTGCACTATCATTTCTTCTTTGTCCTTCCTTCTTTCAAATCGGATCTTTGGAGTGATTCTACCGGTTCGTGGCTTTTAATCATTTGCAGTAGGATTTAGCCTATTGTTTGTGTTTTAACTATGGTTTTGATTTCAGGTCCGAGACTTATTCTCGTGGTTGGTTATCATTCATGTTAATTCACATTCTTTGCACTATCCTTTTTTCTTTATTCTCCATTCATTCACTTATATTCCGAACCATTGGTTCTCTATTGAACTTTGTGGCTAAGGAAATTATTATGGGCATAATTATACGCGGTCGGGCCGTGTCATCTGGTATCAGAGCCTTGCGCTAAGGTTTTCTATCAACTTGAGTTGTCTTTAGTCGATTTTGTTTAAAAAAAAAAGAAAGAAAGAAAGAAAATCAATTTATGTTTGGTTTAGATTTTTCTTGTTATTGTCTTTGAGAAAATTGAGTCTTCTTGTGAGCCATAGAGTCAAGGATTATCGTGTTTGGGAGAACAAGAGTACTTTTCAAGAAGAGGGAAATGACGCGGCCGTCTCTACTCATAAAAATGATTATTGAAGATGGATGTGCTAGACATTACAATTCATTTGTATCCGACTCAAAGGTCGCTCAACCAAGTCATCCCGAGGCCAGGATCACAAGAACCAGGTCTTCAAGTCTAAGACAACAAATAATTATGGAAGAATCTCAAAATTATCTTATTATATATTACCTTTTATTATAAGTTTTCATATAGTATAATTCCATCTTTAGAACTTCCTTATTATTTGTTTCCTTATAACTAGACTTACCTTTTTTTGTTTCATTTATTATTTGTTGTCTTTTATTTTCCTTAGGGACCTCTATATAAGGTACTTGTCTATCATTGTAATAGAGTAGAGTGACTCTTGAATAAAATTTCTTTATTGTTCTCTCTTAATATTTGCCTAGTGTTAGAATATGATTTTCTCCTACTTAGATATGTCAAATCGGGTCTTTGGAGTGATTACATCGATTCATGACTTCCAATCCTTTGCAGTGGTATTTAGCCTATTGTTTGTGTTTTAGTCTATGGTTTGATATGAGGTCCGAGACTTATTCTCGTAGTTGGTTATCATCTATATTATAATTCATATTTTATGCACTATCATTTCTTCTTTATCCTCCATTCTTTCAAATCGGGTCTTTGGAGTGATTCCATCAGTTCGTGGCTTCCAATCCTTTGCAATGGGATTTAACCTATTGTTTGTATTTTAACTATGGTTTTGATTTCAGGTCCGAGACTTATTCTCGTGGTTGATTATCATCCATGTTAATTCACATTCTTTGCACTATCATTTTTTCTTTATTATCCCTTCTTTCACTTATATTTCGAACCATTGGTTCTCTATTGAACTCTGTGGCTAAGGAAATTATTATGGGCATAATAATACACGGTCGGGCCATGTCATCTTTTCTATTGGTTCCAGAATTGCGAAAGTCAAAACTTACTCCCCGCGGCGATGGGCCTTTTTGAATGTTGGAACATATTAATGATAATGCCTACAAACTTGAACTCCCAGGTGAGTACCATGTTTATGTTACTTTTAATGTTTCTGACTTAAGCCTTTTTTATGCAGCGGATGAATATCTTGTTCGGGAGAACAAGAAAGCTTTTCAAAAATGAGGGAATGACGAGGACATCAAATCTTCAAGCATTCAAATGCCCGTGGGACCCATCACTCGAAGTCGAGTTCGTCAGTTTCAAAAATCCGTCACTGCATTGACTTGAAGATTTTTCATGGAAAATCAATTTGAGGATGATGCTTGGAGACCACTTAGTCCTGACCTGACGCTCCTTCTTGGGGACCCGCAAGAATCCCAATTGAAAGATCAAGAGAATCGCTAACCATAGAATATTATCAAGGGAATCATCACTTATGGAGGCTTCTAGAAGTTACCTTAATATACATTTCCTTTTATTATAAGTTTCCATATAGTATAATTCAACATCTAAAACTTTCACAATTATTTATTTCCTTATAGTTAGACTTACCTATTGATTTTTTTCCTTTATTATTTGTTGCCTTTTATTTTCCTCGAGGACCTCTATATAAGGTCCTTGCCTATCATTGTAATGGGAACTTTTTTACATCTTGAATCGAATTTCATTTTTACAATTTTCTAGTGTTAGGGAGTGATTTCCTTGCATTTAGAGTCTCAAATCGAGTCTTTGGAGTGATTCCATCGATTCGTGGTTTCCAATCCTTTGCAGTAGGATTTAACCTATTGTTTGTGTTTTAGCCTATGGATTGATTTTAGGTCGAGACTTATTCTCGTGGTTGGTTATCATCCATACTAATTCACATTCTCTGCACTATCTTTTCTTTTTCCTTTTTTTTTTATACATATTTTTAATCCATTTGTTCTATTGAACTTCGTGGGTAAGAAAATTACATTAGTTATAATTATACACGGTCAGGCCGTGTCAAGACCGCCCGGAACGACGCTAAATACCTAGGTATACTCTTTTCTTCCGATAGAATCTTTTGACGCGTGCATTTTCATTTGCAGGTATTGAGGTGTGCCGACATACTTTGTCAGAAGCATTGGGAGAGAGATCTTGCCTTGCCGATGCACCTTGGGTTTCGATATACTCCGCCGATTCCTCGACCTCCGGTTCTTGTCCGATGGGAGGCTTCGTCACCGGGATGGTTCAAATTAAACATCGATGGTGCATCAGTGGGAAATCCTGGACTGGCAGGAGCTGGATGAATCATCTGGGATTTTTTAGGAGAGGCGGTCATTGCTTTTCATTCGTAGATTTCTTTTGTGATGAATACCTTTGCGGAGTTAGAGGCGATTCGGAGAGGTGTTGACTTGGCAGTCAAGCATGGTCTCTTGCCGATATGGATTGAGACAGATTCAGCGACTAGTATTGCTTTGATTTCTTCGTCGATAGGACATTGGACTTTGCAGGATTGCCTTCTCCGACTTCGATTGCAGCTACGCGGCACTACTTGGTGGATTACTCATATCTATCGAGAGGGAAACTGAGTGGCGGATGCGCTATCGACAACAACTTGTTCTATCACGGGTTCCCGGATCCTTATCCCTTCAGAAATCCCAACGGTGGCTCATGGCTTTCTTCAGGCGGATGCAGCTGAAGTCCTGAGATTTAGATTTTAGCGTTAGTACGCTGGGTTGCTTGTACTTGACTATATTGCTTGGGAGAACTACGTATGGCTTGATCCCCATTTGGGATACGTAGGCAGCTCCTTGGGCTCAGCCAAAAAAAAAGAACTGGCAAGCAGCTTCTTAAAAGAATTTCAACTCTAGATAACGAAACAGTCCAATTCCAACACTATCATGCACATTTTCAATTGCACCACTAATTATTTCTAATCCATATTTGAAAATCAAATTTAATTTATGTGTAGAACAATGCATATGAACTACCTTTACATCCATCAATATGTCCCTCGATGACAACTTCCCCAAAATATGTTGAAATCATGGAATCATTTGTAGTACAATTATCAACAGTAATAGTTGATAATTTCCTATAAATATTTCAATCCATCAAAGACTCAACAAGGATATTTGATAAGATTTCAGCGATATGATGAGCTGGTACATAAACAAAACTATAAAAATATATATTTTTTGTTAGTAACTTTCAATTATATACCAACAACAAAAATATTTTTTAAATAAATATACATGAAAATGACATTTTGCAAAATTCAAGAGTCATCAATAAAATGTCCAGTAATTGACATAAATCAGTTCTTATTATTTCTTGATTTCCACATATTTGTTGTGATAGCAATTCGACTTTTAAGCTTATCAAATGCTTCGTAATATTTCGCCTTTTTAACTTCATAAATTTTGAAGATGTCACATTTCAAATTATTTCTTGCAATCATGTTAAAACATGGTTGAAGACTATCAACAAATCTTTGAAATCCAATACGATCGACCATCGTCAATGGGTAATCATGCAAAATAATCTTCTTGATTAAATACTCGAGTTTCAAATGTTTGACTTCCACCTAGTTATTTGGTTCTCATCATTATAACACTTTGTTGAATGTTAGAAATTTTGGGGAAAATAATGAAATTGACTTATTGATCATCACAATAAGGCACCTATATATAGGCAATATAAAACAGACTCGATATACTCAAATCTAAGTAATATTATCTATGGATAAGACCAAATCTAAATATAAATCTACTAAATCTAAAACCAAATATCTAAAATATCTCAACATCCTCCTCAAACTCAAGTGGAATAACAAAACCAACTTGAATTTGATAAGAAAGTTTGAATATAGACGAAAAAAAAGTGCAAATAAAAATAAGAGTTACTCTCCACCGGAGTAAAAAACGACATGACTCTCTACCGGAGCCGAAAACGACATGACTCTCCACTGGAGCCGAAAATAGTTGACTCTCCACTGGAGCCGAAAATAGTTGACTCTCCACTGGAGCCGAAAAATGACAGGATTCTTAATAGAATCAAAGTCAAACACAGACATATAGCACACAGAACAGATCACAGACATCAGACAGATTGCATAACAGATCGCAGACATCGGACATATTGCAGAACAGATCGCAAACATCGGACAGATCACAGAACAGATCGCAGACAGCAGACAAGTCACATCGCAAAAATCGGAAAGATCACAGAACAGATCGCAGACACCAGGTAGATCATAGAACAGATCGCAGACTTCGGACAAATCTCAGACAAATTTCAGAGACAACAGATCGTACGCAGGCAACAGACAAGCAGCGGACATATGGCAGATCACAGATCGCAGACAGATTTCAGATCGCACACAGGCAACAGACAGACAGCGAACAGATGACAGATAACAAATAGATTTTAGATCGCACGCAGGCAACGGACAAATGATAGATAGCAGATATATTTCAGATCCCACGCAGACAATAGACATATGGCAGATAGCAGACATATTTGCAAAAGGGCAGACTTGCAAATACATGATCTCAAAATCACAAGACCCCCGGATACAATCCAGTTGAATGTACCCGGATTAACGTGGGTTGGTAGGCTATATCTACGACATAAAAAAATAGGTTTTGATATCATGTTAGAAATTTTGGGAAAAATAATGAGATTGTCTTATTGATAATCAAAATAAAGAAACTTATATATAAACAATATAAAACAAATTCGATAGACTCAAATTTAAATAATCTAATTTATGGATAACGCTATATCTGAATATAAATTTGTTGTTCAACAATCATTTGGTGCTTTGAGTCGAACTTTACAATAATTGTATTCAACAAATATCACGTCATAAACTTTTATTATTGCAAAATGATCCCATCATTCCCGCTCCCTTATTTTTTACAATTTTTAGAGTCATTAGTTTCTTTTACATTATCTTATGAAGTTGTATTCACATGTGTAATTTACGGACTAATCACTATAATATAATTGTCAGCTCCTTCAAAATTTATCTATAAAAAAATAAAATGTATTAGAATAGTTACAAGTAAAAATATCATTCAAATATATATATATATATATATATCTAAATGAATATAAATAAATTTAAAAATCATCAAAAACAAATAAATCCAAATGTGTCAATTAAAAGTAGAAGTAGTCGATATGTTATCCTGTAAATTATGTCATAGAAAGCCTGCCTGTTTCCTGGTCTATTTCTAATTATATGGTTAATGTAAATTATGTCATAGGTCTATTTCTAATTATATGGTTAATGGTGAATGGGACCATAATTTGGGAAATTCATTATGATTGTTTTGTTTGGTTTGGAGTGTGTGGTTTGGCTTAATCTTTTTTTTATCATTTGTAACTCAAATTCACGAGGACTTAGCATAAAATTGTATTTTTTTCATACTTTATTTTTTTTATATAATTTATTATTTTTTAAAAGATAACTGTGTTTTCTCATCAATATATATAGTGGAATCCTTCTAATAAAAATTCATGTGGGATATCCACAAAGGATACCAAGGTCGAGGATGCCATAGAAGCGGAAAGGGACCTAGAAGACACATCAACGGACATGGCTTTTTATTTATTTTTAAAAATTTTAAATTTGATTATACAAAAATTAATTATTTGTATTTCTTTTATAATTATTGTTATGTATTTTTTATTATAGCAATCCATTATCTTATTCTCATGTGCTTTTCAATTAATATAATTTTGAGTATTATAATATGGTATATTTTTTAAATTTATAGATTATATTCAAATTTCAAATATTTTGATTTGAAAGAATTTAAGAAGAAAATCACACAACAAAAAGAATTATAAATATTAATATAAAAAATATTGAAATATTTTAAATATTCAGATTTAGTAAACAAAAAATATTTAAATTTAAAAATTTATATATTTTATTATGTATGAATAAATTCAGAAAAAAAAAATTAGACCAATGAGAAGAGACAAAGGAAGTAGAATAAAAAAAGAAGTAGAAAACTATATAGAAAAAGAAAAGAAAAGAAAGAATGGAGATCGATTATGTATGATTTTTTTTGTTTATTTATTTAGTTAATTATACTTAATATTATTTATTAATTTTATAATTTCTTCGTCCCAGCAAAGATGAACTCTTTAATTAATGATGCGGTATTTTAGATAATGTAGATTAATAAGTTATTAACAATAAGTTATCTCATTATTTTATTACTCCCTCTGTCCGTCAAATTTATTCTTATTTTCCTTTTTAATCCGTCAATTAAATTTATCTCATTATTAATTTTGACAATGTCAACAAATCAACTTTTAATTATTACCCTCAATTCAACACTTATTTACAACAAATACCACTAACTTTATTATATTCTCTTTCTTCGTTTATTTTATTTTTTAACTAAATTTTCAAAACTACCCTCAACTACTTATCACTTTTTCAATAAAATATTTATTTTTCTTAATTCTCGTGCCGAGCCCAAATGGGCTAATTTTAATGGATGGAGGGAGTATTTCTTTATATGAATAGTGTTGTTAGTATTTTAAATATTATTAAGATTATATCTCAATAAAGTATATGCAATATGAATATCATTTTGTAGGTAATAAAATTTTATATAATACAAATAAATAAATATATATTCATTTATAATTAATTTAAAATTAATTTATAAAAATTAATTTAAATATAAATAAAATATATATACTTATTAAGAAAAGATATAGAAATAAATAAATTTTGAACTAGGCCTATGCGCAATATGTTAGAAATTTAATTTAATTAATTTATATTTGTTAAGTATGTTTAACAGTATGAATAAATTTACTAAACATAGAAATAGGTAATCTTCTATTGAAAAAAAAAAAGATCATTTGTGACTAAGGAAATATAGAATAGTAATATTAAATTATTTTTTATTAATGAATTTTTTTCATTTTTATTATCTATGTATTTTTTATTTATTTGATTTTGAATATTATATTCTAATTACATTTTTAATTATGTAACTTATGTATAAATTTTGAATATTTTGATCTTAAAAAATATTTGAAAATTTCAAATAGAAATTAGAGTAAATTATATTACATATATATTTTAAATTTTATACTTTTATTTTTCTTGTATTTATTCTTTTTATCTATCATGTCTTTTTATTTCTACTAATAAATTCTTTTTTATTTTTTATAATATATATGTTATTTTTCATTATTTTTGTTTCAAGTATTGTATTATAATTTATTTTTTAATTTTATAGTTATATTCAAATTTTGAATCTTTTTAATTTAAAAAAATATTTAAAAATTCATACAAAAAATTATAATAATTTTTAATATATAAAAATTATTTTTTTATTTTAGTACTTTTATTCATATTTTATATGTACCGTTGAGTATATTATGTGTTCTTTTTATGCTTCTTTTTTCTAATTGATTTGATTTCAATTATTATATTATAATAATTGTTGTTTTTTTTTTTCAATTTTGTAGATTATTTCAAATTTTGAATATTTGCATTTGAAGAAATATTTGGAGAATTCTTATAAAAATTATGGTAAATTTTAATATACTCACTCCTGTAAAAAATTTATTTTATTTTATTATTTTTATTTTTAAAAGTTCAAGAGTCATTATAAGAATAGTTTGTATCTAATTTTATTTATTGCGTATTTAATATTTTATACTTTTATTAATAATTTTTTATTTATAAGGAATCTACATATTAAAATATAAATTAATATGATAACTAATATTTTCTTCGTCCACTTAATAAGTTTATATTTACTTTTTATATTATTATACTTAATATTAAAAATATCTTTATATTTTTATAATTTTTTGTTCAAATGTCATTATAGTTGTATTATAAGACACTAATAAACATATTTTTGTCATTTTCTCTTAATGTAATACATTTTGATATAATAATTAATATTCAAATATTAACACAAAAAAAAATAAATGTCAACTTTGTAAATAGACGGAAATAGTATTAAAATAATTTTTAATTTTTTTTTGTGCATAGCATGAACATTATGCTAGAAAACAAAAATAACTAAAAATGTTGAAAATTATGGTAATTAAAATTTTAAATATAAATATAATAATTTTTGTTTAATTTTGATGTATTGGTAATTTGTTATATTTTGTATTTTGGTATATATTATAATATCTATATATACCAAATATTTTTATATATCAATATCGTAAATATATAGTGAACCCCTATATCGTATAATTTACGGTACGCAAAATTTTATACAGTTATCACACAAAAATCAACAGTACTCTATAGTACTGTACCAAAATTTACAGTATATCGATATACCATATTTTCGATATTTTTTACCTTATAAATAATTTAGTATATAAAATACCCATAAATAGCACGGATTATTAGCTAATTTACGTAAAAATTAAAAAAAAAATTATACTATCATATAATTACTTTTATTATAATAAAAAATATATTACAAATAAAAATAACCATTTTAATTGGGAGAGAAAATATATTAAGTACATAATATCGAACTGTGTTCTTAAAAAAAGTTAATCTAAATTATGCTTTAGGGGTATTATTTTTTGAATAAGATAAAATATACAGAGAGAGAGAATAGTGGGGAAAAAAAAAAAAAAAAACGTGTTTATTTTTATTTTTTGTGTTGGCAAAATTATGACAGCTTAATAATTTCTAACAGCACTTAGGCGACATAATCCATTTATGTAATGATAATTAGCGTCGTAAGTGTACGGTATACCCACCCCACAGAATTTCATATCATTATCGGGTCCCACCACCACAATTCATTTCTGCTGCCACTCTCACCGTTGGATCAAAACTACCACCTTTCTCCGCCGTAGGATGCCTCCCTCTGTTAATAGAATGTAACAACTAAACAGGTCATAGTGGGCCCCGCAGTTTTGTTTCATTATACGCGCTTTGGTCACCGGCTGAACCGGTAGCCACTAGCCACGCAGTCTACGCAATCTATACTACGGGCACAACATTTTATGCACTGCGTACAAACTATGCATCAGCCGTTCGCTTTCGGTGTGCTATATAGACCTAAGCTTTAGTTAAGTGGTGGGCAGGTTCGGTGTCTCACCGAGCCTTAGGTTCGTTCCGAACCAGGATGCTCGGTTTTTACGGATCTATAAATACGCGGTCACGTTTGTTCGTAACGAGTCATTGCTGATTACGTGTGAGCCTGAAATAGGTCGCCGGGGAAGAAGATATTTTGCGTAGAAGGTACCGTTCGTGGACTCAAAGTTTTGTTTGATCCATCGAGAGCTTTGTTTTCCTTATGTTAATAGATTAATTTGATTTATCAGCTCGTGGATTTTGCTGAATTGTGAATTTGGTTTTTGTAATGAGTTTATGAATAGTAGATCTGATCGTCTCAAGATTATATGCAATGTGGAAATACTGCAAATCCTGTGTGTAAATCAGTTCATTTGCAGCTGCTCTTTGTTATATGGATGCATAATTCACTTGTAAGATAATTTGTCGGACTTAGATCCAGTTTTGGGAAACGAAGGAAGACTGCGGAGGGAAAGGGGGAAGGTTAACAATATGATGAAATTGAGCTTTTGGTTTAGTTGAATTTTTAAATTGCTGGATAGAAACTAAGAATCACAATTGCTCGATCAGTAGAAAAAAGGATAGCAAAATCCGCTGAGAGGATTGTTCCCCTGTTTGTTTGAATGTTTTTTCTTCTTACGTGCTTTAGTGTAATCACTGAAGAGAGGTTTAATTCTACTGGTACTCATCTTTCTCCAGGTTGTTTTAACCCGAATCGAAAGTGATAAATGGCTCTTGTATCCGGAGGACGGTCCACGCTGAATCCAAATGCGCCGTTGTTCATTCCAGCAGCGATGCGGCAAGTGGAGGACTTCTCTCCCGAGTGGTGGAACCTAGTCACCACTTCCACCTGGTTCCGGGACTACTGGCTGAGCCAGCAACAAGAAGAAGACAATTTTGGTGGGGACGACATCGTAAGAATGTTACCGGACACGATTGACGTCGGTGTAGATGAGGATATCTTGAATATGGAAGCACAGTATGAGGAATTTCTCAGCTCTTCCGAGAGCCGTGACTCTCATGGGAACAAGCGTCCAATTGGAATCTTTGCCAACGGTATATAAATACTCTGCATAACTCTCTTAAGCCATTGAAATAGTTGTTCTTATTTGTTCACTGGTTGAGGTATTGAGGTATTAGATCCATCGTTGCTTTCATTGCTTGGTAATGATGCAGGCATTGTTTTGACTATATGTTGGTATGTGAAAATGCTTTGAATTACATTGATGCTGAAAATTGTTGGTGTATATTTTTAATCTAGAAAAATATTATATGATGGATTTGTGTAGTAACTGTTCTTTTACAAGCTCATACATGTTTGTTGTAAATGTAATTTGTTTTAACAATCAAGCATATATTGTGACTCTGTACATTTCTTGAAAGCAAAATTTGAAGAGGAAGTTGAAGTTGTGACTGTGCTTTTTCAGGGAATCTGCCAAAGAACCCAAACCAGCCATGAAATGGTACTGAAAGTGCGATGCTGAGGAAGAAATGAAGAATGATTGATTGATGATGGAGTTGTGTTTGATTAGTTTTATGTCGTCGTGTACAGAGCAAGGTTTGCGATCTCTTGCTAGTTAGCCTCGACGCCTCCCTGTTTCAGATTTAACCTTGTACCTTAACCTTAGACCTACTTCCTTACACAAGACGAGATTAAAAACACAGAAAAAGGCTTCCCTTCCTTATATTTGTAATGCAATGCTTTATTTTAGCTTCGGTTATTGATTAAAAGTGCAGATCAGAAAAAAAATAAAAATAAAAATAAAGTGTTATGTGTTTAGATTTAAAATGTGATTTCTTCAAATAACACTGATAAAAATTGCATATAGCAGAGATTAAAAGTGCAGAGCATGTGCTATGCCATCTATTTAGATTTAAAAAATGTGTTCTATACAATCATGATATATGTTTTATACAACCATACAAATATGTTATGTACTTTTAGTTCTCTGTATTATATTTATATTCCCTTCATTTCCTAAAATTGTGCTTATTATTTATTGTTGTTTTCATTTTGAAAATGTTGTTATTTTTTTATTATAGAAAATAAAAAGGAAAAAATATCAAAAATTGGAGAGCAGTAACAATATTATGTGTTATTTATTAATGACATACGATGTGCCGTAGAAGAAGATGGCTCAGCACCGCAGCCCTTTATCCTGTATCATCTCATCTTGAATTGGGAATTTGTGCTCTCCCAAATATGGAAAGTACCCGCCACGTGGCGGATTCCTAGAGCAGCAAGTGTCCCCCTTTGGCCAGACGTGGCAAGTGAACCACATATACAACAAAATATGATACCGTACAGAAGAGAGGGACCATCGAATTGGATAAACTGAAGAAGCAAAGGCACACTGTAGACTAGACTGTAGAAGAAATGCCCATAATCAAATCCTCACCACCCCCATGGCAGGTCCTGGACCTCGTCGCCCAACACCTGGACCCGGAGTCCCTTGCCGCCGCTAGCTGCGTCTCCAAATCATGGTCCATTTCCATGTCCTCCGACCACCTCTGGCAGCCCCTCTGCTCCGCCGCCTACCCCTCCCTCTCCGCCCTCCGCGCCCGCGCCGGCGAATCCGTCCCCTACCGGAGACTCTACTCCCTCGGCCGCGTCGCCGACAACCGGCGCCTCCGAAGCCCCCCGAAACCCCGGCTCTCCCTCGGCGATCTCCTCTTCTCCGTCGACATCCACAGCCGCCGCGAGCGAATCGCCACCGTGGTGAAGCCTGGGCGGGAGCTGCAGGTGGACCGGAACGAGATATTCCGGTTCGACATGGAGGTGGAGACGGAGGCGGAGGTGGAGGCGGCGACGCTGGAGAAGCTGAGGATCACGTGGAATGTGGTGGTGGAGGGGTATAAGGGAGTGTTTGGGATGATGGAGTGTGAGGGGAAAGGGAACTTTGTATTTGGATTGGAGGGGTGGTTCTCGAAGGAGCTGCCGGCGGCGGGGTGCTGCTCCGGTGGCGGAGTGAGTGGGCTGGTGGCTGATCTGCGGCTGGGGTTCCGGCACGGCGGCGGAGAGGGGAAGGCGGTGGTGGAGAGGGTTAGTGTGGGGGTGTTGAATATAGTGAGTTGGAGATATGTGTGGGTGGAGGATGCTCTTAGGTACTTGCAGCATTTTCTTTTGCCATCTTTTGATTAATTCATTCTTCCATTTCAGAATATACTTACTAGCATTTAATAACTATTTATTTTATTAAAAAAATCAAAATATTAAAAGAAAATAAAAAAAAAAAAATGATGGAATGAACCCTAAACCCAAAT
The DNA here is from genome assembly GCF_009805555.1 of Andrographis paniculata. NCBI lineage: Eukaryota > Viridiplantae > Streptophyta > Magnoliopsida > Lamiales > Acanthaceae > Andrographis > Andrographis paniculata. Next base: position 2,872,901 of record NW_026137605.1, read on the forward strand.
CGATCTTTTAATATATATAGATAATAAATTTTAAATTTTAATAAAAAATTTATTAATTAATAATTTTATTAATTATGTCAATTACAACTATATACTTTGTAGTAAGTTTTTAACTATTTTAATAATACGTTTATTTTTATTAAAAAATTCCAAAAAAAAAATGCTTTGAAATTGCGGAATCATGAAACTCAAATTATGATAAATAATAAATTACACAATAAATATATTAAATTATTTATATAATATGTAGATAATAATGATAAATTTTAAATTTTAATAAATATATTTATTAGTTATAATTTTATTAATTATATCAATAATAAATTACACGAAGAATATATTAAATTATATATATAAAATGTAGATAATAATGATAAATTTTAAATTTTAATAAATACATTTATTAGTTATAATTTCATTAATTATATCAGTAATACTTATATATTTTCTTCTTATAACAAAATATTTATTTGTCGTCATTGTATTTAATATTAAAAATATTATTATATTTGTATAATTTTTTGTACAAATATTATTATATAAGTATTATAAAATACTACTAGAAGTATTTCTGTAATTTTTCCTTAATTTGTAATATATTTTGATATAATAATTAATATTCAAAGATAATAAAACAAAAATAAATAAATATTTCGTTATAGAAATGAGAGAGTATAATATTACTGGTAATCTATTAATTATATTAATTAATATAATTATTTTTATTAAAAAATAAAAAAATAAAAAACATAATTTTGATGCCGTGGAATTCACTCCGACCTCAAATATATATTATATAGAATAGATTATAACCATTTTGATTGGACCCTAAACTTTTGTATGCGTGTGTATAATCATCTCAAGTTTTGTCATTAATAATCATGTAAATAATGATATCTCATTTGCAGTATTAATTCAGGTTTTTTTTTTTTTTTTTTTTCACAAAAATCTCTTTTTCTGTTATTTGGATTCCGTTTTTTTTTTAACAAAATATTTAATCATATATTAATTTAGGTTGCGACTACAGTGGTATTAACTTTAAAATTCAGTATTATAGCACACTGCTGCATGACATGGTGTGTTGTTAAACAACAAACGATATTACTATAGATAGCACCCAACGTATGCATTCATATAATACAAATAAAATACATAAATTAACAATATATATTATAATTATACAGTATAAACAATAGTTGATTTCAACGCACCAATATTGTTATACAATACACTTGTAATTAGCTAATAATACAAGTACAACAAATAAATTAACAAATAAATTAACAATCATAAGTCTTAAAAAATTTGACACTAATAATCAATAAATATTTATTTAAAAATTCATAAGTCTTAAAAAATTTGACACTAATAATCAATAAATATTTATTTAAAAACATTATATTGAATATTTATATTTTCAAAATATCATATGTAATAATAAATTTTTAGTATTTTAAAAATTTCTAGGACTTCAATAACTTTTGAAATTCTTAATTAGTTAAGATTAATTAGTTAAGACGAGGAGGTTTTCCTCTATTTTTGCATGGAGAAAAAAATTGCTCCAATCCATCACGTAGTTTTGTAAAATTCACCTGCTACAGCCAGCGGTGTTTTTTTTTTTTAATACAATTATCTATTTATTTATAAAATTATTTATTTATATATAGTTATCTATTTTTTTTAAATATTATCAATTTATTTACGTAGTTATCTATTTATTTTTTATATATTTAATTTTTAATATTTAAATTTTTTAAACATCAACGACAAAATGAAAAATTGCATTAATTTTTATATTTTGTTTATATTTTTATATTTTATTTATTTTATTCTTTTTTTATTTTATTTTAAGCTTATATTTGATATATTTTATTTTATTTTATTTTATTTTTGTTACTTTTAACTTTATTATTTTTTATTATAACTTTATAATTAATATTTATAGTAAATTATTTATTTATTTAATATTTATTAACATTTATAATTAATTGATTATGATAAAATAATTATAATAAAATAAAATATAAAGAGAATATTTTTTAACTCTGCGAAAATGGAGGGTATAGTTGGAGAAAAGTCCTGAAAAATAGAAGGTATGATTAAAGATGGTTTACTGTAATAAACCCTGCAAATGTGAAGAAATATACTATAGATCTGCAAAAAATAGAGTTACGAATTAGAGATGATCTAACATTAAAAATAGATTAAAACAATAAGAGAATGTATTTATTGATTGAATTATATCTTACATTTATTGAAAACGGTGAGAATTGAATAGCTATTATATAATCTAAAATATAAACGAAACAAACAGATAAAATTCAAAGAAAACAGCATCAAATCCAAGACCCAATCCAACCCGCAGAGGTTTCGGCTCCCTCACTATTTTGTTGGTTTGCTGTCCCAAAACAACATAGTAAACAAATCAACAATATTAAGGTAAATTGTTACTTTTGGTGACTCTCATCTCTTTTATACTCCATCCGTTCCAGACATCGTGTTTGCTATACTGTATAGACAGTATTTTAAGAGGAATGTAATCAGTAGATAATTAATAATATATTAGTGAAAATAATTATTCTATAATATAGATAATTATAAATTAAGATTAAGATAACTAATTAATTTAATTAAAATTAAAAAAAATAAAATTTAAAAATGAGATTAAAGTGTGTAATCATTTAAAAAAAAAAAGAAAATGACATAGTATGTGGGACAGACAGAAACGACAACGTGAATATAGTATTGGGACGGAGCGTTTTTTTTTTTTTTTTAAAATAGTCATTGTGACGAACTCAGCTATAATATCTAGGTGACTATGACATCTTAGCTACATCAGCAACAACGAGCCAAGCTAACAAATTCGGCATCGAAAGATCATTTTAGTAAAATTTACTTAGGAAACTATTTTCAAGTAAATTCATTTAAATTAGATAGGACACTAAAAACAAAATTATCCACAATTAATGAGAGACACAAGACGACGATGGCAAAGTATTAACTATCAATATTATATATACACCCATTACCATTAGGAACCTCTTAACAATCTCGAATGGGGGTTTCATCATTACTCACTCACTCTTCTCTTTAGGCCAAAATCTCCCCAACATCGTCAAAATTTTGGATCCAACTCAACTAACTGTAAAGTAAGACTGACTTGTTAAGAAGACATGTATCATATATATACATATATATACTCATCCAAACAGCACACTGCTTGCTTCACACAAAGCCGGCGAGGCAGGCTCCTACTGATTCCACATCTGCCCCACCGTGATAGCCGCCGCGCCCTGCCCAACACAATCGGTCGTCTTCGGCGCCAATCTTTTCTCGGATCCAGGCTGCTGCTCTCGATGTCCTCCCCTGTTGCCGTTCCTGCTGCCATTATTTCGATTTCTACCCCTTCCATGACCCCTCCGACCGCCATGGCTAGACGGGGTTCCCCCGCCAATCGCAACATTGCTCTCCTTCCAGAACCCCTGCTCATTCCCGCCGCTCGATAAATTCACACCCGGCACTGCATTGATGCCCGATCCATCTCCATAGTTGCATTCGTCGTTCCCGTAGGCCCAGCCCCACCCATGCTCTCTCCAATTCCCGCCCCACGACATGTATCCCGTCGGTCCGCTAAATTGCCATACATTTTCCGGGTAACCCATCCACGTTGCTCCCGACCCATTATTCAACGGATTGCCCCAATTTTGCTCCCACGGATTGCCGTAATCAGTTGACGGATAATTCCCGGGAACTTGTACATTCTCTTCACAATCACCCCATCCTGTTGGCTGCAACATTTGGTTCCCGAAAAGGTAATTGGGAGGAGTCGAATGATTAAACGGGACGTCCAAGTTCTTGTCTTCTGCTGCGTCGCCCCATCCCACCGGCGTGTACGGCAAGAGAGTGTCGCCGAAAATTACAACAGGGTCGTGACCGCCAGCCTCCCCTGTGTTGGAGATGGATAATTTCGATTCGATGTCTGCTGCCAATTCAGAATCTGTTTCTGAATCCCAACTGATTTTGTCGATGTAAAGATCGGGATCAGGTAAGGGGGCGTCGCACGGGCGCCCATTTATTTGGGCCCAATATCTATTCTTGGCGTTGTAGAATGCTTCTTCGCCTGCAGAGTCGTCCCAATTCAGTACATCGCTGTAGAGGTGTGTGAACTTCTTCATATGCAGAAAGGTTTCCCAGTCGAGCGACCCGACTACTTTGCAAAAGTCTTTCTCCCATGCTCGCCCCGTTGGCTTCCCACCGCCTGTAAACTCATTACAAATACAAAAATGAATACAAGTTCCAAGTCGGGCAATGTCTTGCTAATAACTCTAAATTTGTCAGTAACTACAAAACCACGACACATATAAAGACAAGACGAGCAACGTCTTGCTAAAAACTCCACATGTTCTTCACAATGCACGAACGAATAAAAACACCTCATAACAGAAACAAGAATCATTACAAGAACTCTGGTAATTATAATGAACCAAAGGGTCAGGGGATTCTTAGCACAGCCTAATCGAAGTCTGTTCATCGCCATTGTTGCAAGTAAATTACCAAAGACAAAATACAAAACACGCTTCCAAGCAGAAGGCAAGAACTAAAAACACCCAGCAAGTGTATGAAATCGAAACATGAAAAAGCAAATGAAAAGCCATAGTGTGCATTATGCAAACATACATTTTCCCATAAACAATCCAATTTAGGTTTCTAGGTTATAACAAACAATTTGCCAACATTAAACCTCTACAGGCACATCAAATGGTAGGATAATCAAACAGACGTATGAGTGAAATCACATTCTGTTTAAGCCACAAGATTGAAGATTAAACATCTTCACAAGAAACCGACAAGAATCATCTCGATACAAATTCAAAAACCAGCTTAAATCAAAATCCAAGAAAAGAAGAAAAAAAAAAAAAAAAAACTCACCGCGGGGTGGCTTTCTACTCGGCACTGATCTCCTACGATTTTCCCCCCTATGATTTCTCCTCCCCTCCATCGCCACAATTTCCCAAAATCCCTAGAAACAAAAACCATCAAAATTTCAAATTCAGGAAATGAAAATTCGAAATCAAAACCGAAAAGTAAAGAACAACATCATAAACATAAACAGGCAAAATTGAGTACCGAAACAAGAAGACGAAACTACGGGCGCCTAAAAATTCGCGTCAATATTCTGCAACACAATTGTAGAAAGTCCGTTCAGTTCGGCCTTTTCGCCCCAGACACTATTTCGGGAAAAATTAACGAAGAATAATAAGAAAATACATATTCTGAGAGAAGGAAAAAATCAAGCAGAGGGGGCGCCGAAACTTCAGAGAAGAGACTTAAATGGGTAAGACAGAAGAAGGGTTTTCTGAAAGGTAAAAGGGTTTTGGAGAGTCATCTCATCTGGAAAGGAAAACATTCGAAAAACGCTCTAATAGAGGCATCGTTCAGAGGAAATCGAATTAAGAAGGAAATTACATTAAGTATGGCGCTGATATTTTTCGATTAAATTTGAAACCCTGATTGGAATCAAATTAGAATATCAACGAAAGGGTTTGTTGTGCTGGTTTCTCTCTCTCCTCTCTCTCTCTTTGTGCGCCATTAATGAATTCAATTCAATGAAGGGCGACCACAGCAGTAAAGAAGGGGAAAGGCCCCACGCGCCCTGGTAGCGCGTATCCTACATTTAAATAGTAACAGATTGGTCACGTGATTTGTATTGTATTAAGAGAGGGTACATTATATAAAAAAAAATAAAATAAAATATAGGTAATAACATTTTGGGGTGAACACGGTTCCGATATTTGCAAATATGTAGGTATTTGATATCCGGATCGAATCGAACAAATACCCGAAATCGTGAATTGTATTCAAACCGAAAATTTCGGTTAATCGAATTTTCGGTTAACCGAAAATATTTGCAATATTTGCAAATAATTCGAACCGAACCGAAATTAAAAAATAATATATTAAAAAATAATCAAAATTCTAATTAAATCAAAATATTTGCAAATATTTCAAATATTTGAACCGAAACCGAAACCGAACCGAATCGAATCGAATATAATTATTAATATAAAACTTAAAATATAATAACATAAATATATTTGGTTCGGTTAACCGAACCGAAAAAAATATCAAAAATCGAAACCGAACCGAACCGAGCAAATATCAAATATGCAGTATTTGTATTCGAATCGAATTTGCTCGGTTAACCGAAAATTCGGTTCGATTCAATTCGGTTCAACGGTTCGACGGTTCGGTTTGGTTTTTTTGCCCACCCTTAATTTTATAAGGCAAAATTATTTATAATTTCTTGTATTTTAAAATTTTTGAGTATTTCTCTCTTTTTTTTCAAGCAATATTTAAAAAAATAAAAAATAAAATTATGTGCAATATTTTTCAAAATTAGTGGCTTTGTGAAATATATTTTAAAATAAAAAAAAGTCCTATGTAAATTTTTATATCACCGGAGAATATGTTGTCGATTTTTTAAATTATATGTGACTTATAAGCAATTATTTTATAATATTTTCTCCGTCTTAGGTTAAGATGTATATTTATTTTTTATACAAAATTTAAAAAATAATAATATATTAATTGTAATAGATAAATGTAAAAATTACTTTATCGTTATTTTAAAAATAATAATGCAATGATAACGTAAAAATATTTATTAAAAAAAATTCATAGTTATTAAAAGAATATATATATATATATTAATGCGATATGGACAAGAGGGAGAGAGAATATATATTTTTAATAACATTGAAACATGATAAAAATTTGTTTGGTTTATTTTCAACTAGTACGTTGATCCGTGCACTATACAAATTTTATAAATAATTTTGTTGAGTAAGGAAAATCAATAGTATGCTTTTTTTAGAATGGACTTATTGATTAAATTATGAATTTGGGTATAGGCTCAATGGTTAAGGCGTTATTAAAAAAATGGGCTTTTTGGGAGAACCTGTGAATGGGTGATCGGGGGATACATAGGTCGAATAAGGAGAAGTCGGACGAAGGAAAAAGAGACAGTAGACATTTAGGTCGGTTGGCATGGAGGTCAGACAAATAGAAGTCAGGCAAAAAAAAGGCGGCCGACGCAGAGGTCGGGCAAATGGAAGACTGGCAAAGGAAGATGAAGCAGTGGACGTGCAGGTCGGGTGAAAAGCAATTTTGAGGCGGTTGGAAGAAGTTACAACTGGCGATCGGATATGAAAGCACGACCTGATAACGACATTAGAGCGGTTGACATGAGTTTTTTAAATAGGTCTTTTCACGACCTCAAATGTATCTTCAATCGACATCAAATTCAGTGAATTTCTTTTGGGGATCATCCTTTTACTTTTACAGTCTGTAGTATTTTCCTTTTTCTTTTTTCTTTTGTATCGTACAGTGTTTAGGGATTCTTAATCTCAGGCATTTATTCAATCAAATTCGAAGATAATTTATATTTTCGAATTTTACTTTTTATTGTTGAAAAATTACATCAACAATTTGGCGACCACAGTAGGAGAAAGGCAAGATTGCTGATCCTACGTCAAGAGAAAATTTTATACGACTGAGGTCCGGCCGAGTTATCGGAAGGATCCATATGGCTGGCTCACAGCCCCAAGTATCTTCAATACCAGTGGGAGAAACAATCTCACCACCCGTCATGCCAAATGTAGGGGAACCACCACAAACACCTGTTGATTGGGTGTTTTATGTTCAACATTTGAACAATCAGCAAACTTTGGCTATGCAGAATATGTTGCGTGAGCAACAAAATCTCATGCAGAACATGCTGGATCAGGCTTTATCAAGGGTTACTCTTCAACCCACTCAGTCACCCTCAGGGATTTCACCATCCATGTTACAAGCAGATTTTGCGGGGCCTTCTTATGTAGACAACACCCTTCCAAGTGCCGCTACTAGGGTTGATAGAGGAAAGACTCCTTTAACATACCTAAATAATGTTCCACTGGGTGTCAGAGCCGAGCCAACCTTCCCTAGAGAAGAGAGAATGAGGGACAGGCTCACGATCCCATTCCCGTCTTTGACCCTATCCCACCCAGAGTAGATCCGGAGGACATTGCTCAAGTTCTGCGAGTGCATTTCGGAATGCATCCTCAAACTGTGAACAGACCGGCGTATCAAAGGCCGTTTCCAGAAAGAATCATCAATGAACATCCCCTCCCGAGGAATTATAGGCCTCCTGATTTCCACTCATTCTCAGGGGAGGATGAAGCATCGACTATTGAGCATGTGCGACGTTTCAAAGCTCAACTAGGGGAAGTGGGCAATAACCCATTTCACAAGTTACAATTGTTCGGATTGTCTCTCACAAGAAGGGCTTTTTCCTAGTTTGCCAATCTTCCGCCAGGACAGTTGCAGACTTGGGAAGGTTTGGAAGCGGCGTTTCATGCGAGGTTTTTTAATCCTCTTCCGACTGTCTCGCTTACCAACCTTCTGGAAATTAAACAGATGCCGGAGGAGACCGCCTATCAGTTCATATAGCGGATACGATTGATGAAAGGGCGTTGCCCAACAATCATTGAGAAAAGTGAAATGACCAATTTGATGGTGAGGAATATGCATACGCGACTGCGAGAAGCTTTGACAACCCACAATGTCAGAGATTTGGCAAGTTTAGTAAAGTCCCTCTTTAGAGAGAAGGACCATGACTTCCGGTGGAACAAGGTCCAGCAGATGGCCAGTGTTGATACAGAGATGTATACTCCTAATGATGAACAAGGGAAATGTGTTGAAGAAATCGCGGCAGAGATTGTGAATGGCAAGCCGTATGTATGTTCCAAACTGAAACCCCTCCCAGGGGCGGAAGAGCGGGAGCAACCAACGTTTGACGCATCCAAAGCAGACGAGTTCTTTGATATTCTGTTAGCAGATGGTCAAATTCGCATTCCTAAGGGGCAACGGTTGGCGACAAAGGAAGAAATAAAGGGAAGGCCGTACTGCAAGTGGCATAACTCCTTTACGCATTACACTAACCAGTGTACGCACTTCCGAAAGGAAATTCAGAGGGCGATCAAAGCTGGAATATTCAAATATGTGATGATGGGAGTAGAGAAACAGCCCTTCCCGAAAGTAACTACTGCAGTAATCTTTGTGCGTTTTTCACAAGACACACAAAGAGATGATGAAAGAACGCCAAACGGAAGGAGCGTAAGCCAAAGGAGAGAGAGCTTGATCAGGAGGACAAGTTCAAGATCTGCGAAACCAAGGTGGCAGAGAAATGGGACAAAATGGATGGTTTATTCGAAGTGGAATTGAAGGACAAAGTGGTGGTGCGAGATCGTTCGACGCGCAGCCACAATCAGTCCATGACAAATGGAGTCGGAACAGAAGGCCGTTACCCGTAGATATAGATCCTCGATTTCCAGGTATGAATCGTACGCAAATCCATAATGCTAAATGCAGGTATGCATCTCGGCACGAGAGGCGAGCAGAGAAAGGGAAGGAGAATAAGGAGGCGTCACCCAAAAGGAAAAACTCAAGCGACCAACTCCAGAGGCGCTGGGAAATCGAAAGACCTATCAAGAAGGCCAGGTTTTTCCGATGTCAATTCTGCAGACGGATCAACATTGATCCCGAGATAGAAACAACCGAAAAAAACGTGCCTGAGATAGTCTTTGGGTCATTTGCTCCAGACGAGACGAAGGCTTTGCGTAGCGAGATAGTGAAGACCGACAAGACCGGGTTCGAAATCAGGATGACTAGTATGCGGTGGTTCGAGGAAGAAGATGAGCCTATCTGGGCAAGGCTGAAGGAAGAGGAACCAGAATGGGCAGCAATGGCTGCTAATTCCGGACATACACACAACAGTCCCCCACCTATGGTTTTCCACCTATACCAGAATGAGTAATCCCACACTTGAAACCATTATATGTTAACGCTCACATCTGTGGTAAGCCGATTAACAAGATTTTCATTGATAATGAAGCTGTCTTCAACGTTATGCCTCTCAAGACGTTGAAGAAGTTGGGAAAAGGAATTTATGATCTATCTCAAGTAGATATCGAGATGAAAAGCTTCACGGGGCAACCAATGAAACCAGAAGGGATGATGGTAGCCCCTATTAAAGTTGGACCGAAGGTGATTTCTACGGTGTTCTTTGTGGTAGATGCCAACACCACTAACTCGGTCCTTTTAGGACGAGATTGGATTCACGCTTCCAAATGCGTGTCTTCTTCTCTCCATCAACAGATCATTTTTTGGGAAGGAGATCAAGTATTCAGAATGGATGCCAGTACTAATCCGTTCGGCTCTACAGAAATTGTGGAAGAGTCCGTACTTTATTCTGAGTATGTACCTCCGATCTCACAAACAGCTGTGGCAGATGAGTTTCCCTAGAATAGTTGTAAGCTCATTGCGTAGGGTTATGTGTTTCATTAGAAACATTTTTCTTTCTTATGGCTCTGTTGTTAGCCAAAAACGTTAAATTTATTAAAGTTTAATTATGGAAGAGATAGGTGAATGCAACTTGTTGTTTAAGCAGTTTTATTTAAACCAATTAATGGTTAGATTACACAATGAGGAAGGTTCCAACAATAATGTTGAAAAGGGGGAAGGCTTTCGTTGGCCTGACCTGTTGGAGAAAACAGAACCTTCCTTGTCAACTCAGGATCCGCTCATTGAATACAATGTAGGAACCGAACAGATACCCAAGATGGTCAGAGTTAGTGGTTTGTTGATTAAAAACCAGCATGAGCAAATGGTAACGGTCATTCGAGACCATATGGAGTGTTTGGCATGGAATTATTCCGAAATGCCTGGATTGGCACGGGATTTAATAGAACACATGTTACCTATTAAGAAGAAGTTTAAGCCGTATAAGCAACCACCAAGAAGGATTAGTCCAGAATTGCTTCCACAGATCAAAGAAGAAATTGAGAAATTGTTGAAAGTAGGGTTTATTCGACCCTATCGGTATGTAGAATGGTTAGCCAACTGTTGTCTCGATAACCAAAAAGAATGGAAAGATTCGGATCTGCATTGACTTCAGAGATCTTAATCTAGCTACTCCTAAAGATGAGTATGTAATGCCCATAGTTGATATGTTGATTGATTCGGCAGCAGGACATCGAATTTTAAGCCTAATGAACGGTTATGCGGGATATAATCAGATTTCACTGGAATAAGAAGATATACCAAAAACCGTGTTCAGGTGCCCGGGAGCCTTGGGGATCTACGAATGGACGGTTATTCCATTCGGATTAAAGAATGCTGGAGCAACTTATCAACGGACAATGAATCGCCTTGGGAGTACCTATTGATGGAAGAGGAGCTCTAAGCGATCACGAGCGAAGACGTGTCGAAGTGAAAGCCCCTGGGATTATTGAACGTAAATCTGTGCACGAGCCTATGCAAACAGGGTTAAAAGCGGTAGATAGCCTCGTTCCTATAGATCGTGGTCTCTTTCATGATTTGATTGGGCAGTCCATGGAGGTGTACATTGACGATGTGATCATTAAGTCTACTGACTTTGATACACATCTGGTCGACCTAAAAAATGCTTTCCTATGGATAAAGCAATACAACCTAAAAATGAACCCAACTAAATGCGCCTTTGGATTTTCGGTAGGGAATTTTCTGGGTTTTTTAGTGCATGAAAAGGGGATAGAGGTCGATGCAAACAAAACTAAAGCTGTTTTGACAATACGACCCCCTTCGGTCGGTCAAAGAGGTACAAAGTTTATTGGGTAAAGTAAATTACTTGAGGAGGTTCATATCAAATGCCGCAGAAAAGTTAAAACCCATCACAAAGTTGCTGAAGAATAAAGCAACCGATTTTTCTTGGGGTCCGGAGTAGCAAGAGACATTAGAAGAAATTAAGCAGGCATTAACAAAACCACCCGTGTTGGTTCCCCCAACTGCAGGTATCCCCACGAACACCAGTAACAATTGGGACACCTGCAGAAGCTCTGACTCCAGCCTCAGCCAAATCGGAGAAAACAATCATTGATGAGGAGGAGGATGAAGAGGAAAGAAAATTTCGGAAAAAACAAGCTCAGCTGCTTGCCGAGATGCAACATTTGGAACAGACACGGCAGCTCGAGTGACAGAAGAAGAGGAAGATGAAGGTGCTGGTCAAGTTGCTCAAATACTAGAAGCCGCTGACCCAACTCCAGCTACGATTCAGGAGATACTTAAACGAAAGAAGGCAGAGCAACTAGATTATAAGGCAGCGAGGCAACTAGTGTTCCTTAGGGATGTCACCCCTGAGCCGGCACCCGATTCCTCATAGAAAAAATAGCCAGTGGAAATCAGTTCAACTGAGTCGGAGAAACAATCACCACCAGCCGCAGGAGCAGGCACATCAGCTTCCCGTGCGACGCTTGAAACCTTAGAAAGAAGACTGGATGAACTCAACTCAGCCACGCTCAGCCAATACCTGATGACCCAGACCTTGATCGACACCTATGCAAGGAACTTGGCTGAAGGACTAGCCACTGGCAGGAAAGCAAGCGCCGCACTAGAAGCGCGTGTAGAGGCGCTGGAGACTCAAGCTGCAAGCATGGGTGCATCTCTAACAGAGATTCTGAAGGCGCTCTCAGCCATCACCCAACAAAACGCCATCCTCATGGAACAACAACTTGACACAGCTCGAAGTCTTCAAAGGATGGAAGATCTAGTGCGGCAGCTAACACGGAATCTTCCTCAGGGGCGAGGACCTTCAAGTGAAAAAAGAAAATAAAGGAAGGTCCCCCCCCCCCCCCCCCCATGTACATAAACTCTGAAATGACAAGGGCTGTACATAGAACAATGATCAACGAAACAACAATTTTTGGTAACAAGTAACATTTTTCTTTATTGTATGCCTAACATAATCTGAAATATGTGTTCTTATTTGAAATGCTTGTGATATTCCACTGTGTTAACTCTGTGATATGTTTTAGAATAAAGTTAGATAACTTACAAACACCAGACCAAGTAATTGTCCTTCGAACTTCTCAATAACCCGAACATTAGTGTTAGACTAAGTAACAGCGAATGAGACTTGTGAAGATTAGTGCCCCCTTCGTTTCAAATTTTTCCATACTCTGTAGGGCAAGCGAACTTCTATCTATCGACTTTGTTCACAAGAAATGACTTGAAAAGAGAAATCCTTAAATATGGTTTAAGACACAATGCGAGTGAAGCAGGGAGGACCTATCATTACAAAGGAGCTGAAAAGGCTTAGGTGCGCAAGAATCAAATAAGATCTTGAGCAAGCACAATGTTTGTTTGAAACTCTCGATCTAAAAAAAATGATTCTCTGCACCCTTCGGCTGAAGGTTCCCTTAATAAAAAATAATCCCTGCTAAGCAAACAAAGTAGACGATACCGGGATACTCCATTTACGTTAAATCAAATGGCAAGTTTGAATGCTTAAGGCTCAATTGTTTCTATTTGAGGTTCACATTGCTCCCAATCATGGCACTGATCGTTAACAATTCTTGATTGGAGTGAACAAAATAACTCTGTGATCTCATAATTTAGTTTGTTCGAGGACGAACAAAGGTTTAATGTGAGGATTTTTATGACTTCAAATATGAGCATATTCTTAGCTTGACAAAAATGTGTATTATTTGAATTTCTGTATAAAAACCATCATAAAAGCTTGTTAATGGCATACATTATTGATCTATATCGCTTGGAATGATCCAGAGTTCGTTGTTGCGATTATTAATGATTTTTGCCCATTTTTAAGTGGTATTTTGGTGCCAGAAAAGCTAAGGCAGACTCCACAAGCAATAGCCTCCTCCGCTCGCAAGCGGCCGCCACATCGCACTGAAAAGACTAAGGCAAGAGAGACAAGCGGTAGCTTCCACCGCTCGCAAGCGACGGCCAAGACGCCCACCGCTGCAGAATGACAGCAAATATTGACTAAGTGTTCCAATTGCAACGGTACAACCATTCTATAAATAGGGCCAGATATCTCTATGTAAATATACTTTGATTGGAGTATATTAGCGATTTAATTCCCGCGCATTCTAGTTGTCTTCCTGTTCTTCGAGAGCTCCAACCCTGTAAGGGAGTTCTCCACAGGAATGGCCAATGGAGTAGGGATTTCCTTTCTCCCTTGGCCAAGACTTTATCGCTTACTTAGAGTAGTTTACTGCTTTCAATTACAGCTTTGTAGTTCTAGCATTTCCAGCTTTACTAGCACATAATGCAATATCATTTAGTTCTTCATCTATATTTCTTTCACATTCTCTTCACACTTATATAAACTTTGAATTTAAAAAATTTCATTTCACTAGTTTAGAGCATGAGAAAAATTGATTATCTAAGCCTTGTCTTTTGCCAAAAGCGTTTTCAAGGTAGTTCAATGTAGTTAAGTATGCGGGAGCCTTGTCGACCTGCTTAACTATTGTTTTGAATTCAATTTTGATTAAAAAGAGGTAACAAAAGGGTAAAGCCACTAATGAGGCAGAAATTGGGGTAATTCACGGGGCATAGACGGTGGTCTATTAGGTCACATAAACACCTAGTGACAGTAGGGTTCTTTTCTTATAATATTCTAATTCTGGGTGTCATTGAAGTCTTGTTGTAAATCCCTTAAGGTCAAATTCCAGTGTTAAGAATTATTTATAATTAAGTTTATATATTTACATTATCTCCTTCAAACGCTTCCGTATTATACATATACCTCCGTTAACACACTTACACCGCTCGCTCATTACATCTAGGAAAACCTAGTCATTAAGTAACGCACAAGTCAGACACAACACCTCTCTCTCACTCTCCACCGCTTACATATATATATACATATTGTGTCATCCGCTCATGTCTCGTTCACTCAATAATCGCCATCCCCTCACGTCCCGTTCACTCGATAATCGCATCCTCTCATGTCCCGTTCACTCGGTTACCATTGACACTACACCCGCTCACCTCCGCTCACTTTTACCATTTTATTTACCGCTTTCTATAGACTAGAAATCTGGATCCGCTGCAGAGCGGGTCCTTTACTACATTTTTCACCGCTTTCTCAAAGGTCTACACCTTGTTTGAAATTCACGACTTAAAATCCCTATGTTCGATATGGAAACTCACCATGAATAAGAGTATAAATAATTGTGATAACTACTCAGGGTTTACAACCACAATTTTTTATTATATCTGACCGTTTTCTATAATCATTCATTCATTATTTCCGAATATAAATTCCCTGTGAAAATGTACAAATTATGTTTCAACAAATTTTAGTTATCAACATTAATACAAGAATGTTGTACTCTTTTTTCTTCACTAGAATTTTTTCGTACATGATTTTTTTTAGTAAAATTTTAACGAGACACATTCTTTGAATAAAGCATCCAAGAGAGAGTGTTGTATACATAGTGTCTACGTATACTATATGTAGACACTATGTATCATCAATGAAATGAAATGGTGGATGCATATTTTCCTTAAATGTGACGTTTTGTGTGCCTATAAATAAGTTGATGTACTTCATTAATTAAAAAGTAACTAGTGTGCTCACCCGTACGTTGCACGGTTTGTGTAAATTAATAAAATTTATCATATAACGATTTTTTTATTCTTACATATGAAAGAAGTGTTGATAATATAAATTTACAAACATATTCAATGAAAATTTGAATATACTTACGTGCTATTAATACATAATTTGCATCAAACATACTTAAAAATTTATATATGAAATATAAATATTGTAGATAAAATTGTTTTATATATCAATATAAATTATAATATATAATATTTATGTAAAAAATATGCTATTGAATTTCTTTTTTCAATAGAAATAGAATAAATTTATTTTAATATTCGTAAAATATATCAAATCTAATCAAATCTTTATCTATAATAGTACATATGATAAAAATATTTAAATTTCATTTGTCATGATAAAAATTGAATTAATTTAGTGATTGGTTTATATTATATATTTTAAAATAAAATAAAATATAATATTGAAAATAAACACTACATATATAATAAAAACAATAATATTAAATAGATGAAAATATATATTGAAAAATAATAAATAAATATATGACAATATAAAAATATATGATTAGTTAAATATGTATATTAATTATGTTTTTTTTAAAAAATTATGAATATACAATCCTTTTATAATTATATATATATATTTAAAAAATCATGTCTACAAAATTAAAATAAATAAAAAAATGAATAAAAAAAAATACTAATCAATTATATATATAAAAAAAGTATAAATAAAATTTATTAAAATATTTTATTCATGAAATTCACAATATTCTCATATATTTATGTATAAATAAATTATATATATGTACATATATGATTGTTATAAAATATTTATAAAAAAAATATGATAGACAAAATTAAATTGTAATTTATAATTATAAAGGATTTAAAGCATGTTCTTTTAAAAATAACTGTAGTCTATAAATAATATATATCTTAAAAAAAAATATAAATAATATTAATGATCATCAAATCTAAGTGTAAAAGTATACATATGAAAAATTAAAAATATTCATGCTTAGAAACAATTATAAAAATAAAACAAATTTCTTTTAATGATTACATAAAAAATTAACACTATAATCAACAAAAAAAAATAAATAAAGTCGAAAACAAAAATAAAATATTGTATACATTTTCTATAAAATTGAATTTTAAAGTATAAAAGTGCAACTAATAAAAAAAATATATATACACACGACAACAAACTAAAGAAACATAGAAAAATTCTAAAATATAAAAAGATTAGTATATTTGTTATTAACTTTTTTTTTTCCATTAATTGATACATTTGATATGAATCTCTTCTTCATAATCGAACAATAAATATTGTCATATTAAAAAAACAATAATATTATAAAATATTAACAATTAAATATAAAAATCATAAAAATTTCATAATTACATTATAATAAATATTCATCTGAATCAAAGTAAATTCCAAAAGAAAAAAATTAAAACATAAATAAGGGAACATAAAATAAATAAATAAATAAGATAGAGTAGATGATGGTATTTAGTGATGATAAAAAAAAAATTATAATTCAAAATTAATTTAATAAAATCATAAAATACTATAAAAATATTTTAAAAACAATCTTATCCAAAATTAAAATAAATAATAGAGAATATATATATATGTATATATATATAAATAAATACTCGTAATAAAACCATTATGTTTTTCTTTATCTATATAGATTCAATATAAATGGTAATTGTGAAGAAGATGTATATAAATACATACAATCTTAGCTAGTGAAAAAAAAATCAAATATATAAACACAAGCAACCACATTTTTATAAACATATAACATAGAGACAAAATGCAAATATACAACAACAAATATTTTTATATTAAGATAAAATAATTTTTCTTTAACAAAACAAATTCACTCTCAACCTCGTATTATCAAACAACCAATTAATGATACCTTTTAAATATACAAAAGAAAAAAAAAATGCATTAAAGGTCATCATAATTCAAACTTCAATTTATGCCTAAATATATTCATTATCCAATAATTTCATTAAATAAGACAATTATGCCTATTAATTATGAATAATTAAATAAAACAATTTTATCAAAATTTTGAAAACAATAAGAAAAAAAACATCAAGTGTCAAACTTACATTGATGTTTTTTATATATAATAATAATATATTAAAATTTAAATTTTAATATATATTATTAATTATAATTTCATTAATTATATCAATTATAACTATATAATATTAATAGTAATTGTTAACTATATCAATTAATATAATTTTTTTAATTAAAAATTTCAAAAAATAAAATAAAAAATATTTGGTCACGTGAGACCTACTGAACTCAAATATATAATATATGGATATAGATACATAATAAATATATTAAATTATCTATAATATATAGATGAAAATAATAATAATAATAGTAATAAAATTTGAATATTAATAAATATATAAATTAGCTATAATTTTATTAATTATATCAATAATACCTATATGATATTAATAGTAACTTATTAATTATATTAATAATATCTATATAATATTAATGGTAACCTAATAATTATGTTAATTAATATAATTATTTTATTAAAAAAAAAATTTAAGAAAATTTATTTGATAGTATATAGATAATGACCTAATTTCAATAGCACGCCATCTCTCTCTCTCGGCTTTGCTCTATATCTCTCTCTTTAAATACAATCACATACATATATATACATATATATATATATATACACGAATCCGGTGCGCCATGCTGCACCGGTGTTGCATATAATAAAACAGTTTAGTATAAAACCTATATATATATATATATATACTAGAACCCGACAAGCGTGCTTCGCCGCGCAAGTGTGTTATATTGTAAATTAATTTGATATGTATTTTGTGAGAATTTTTGTAATTCATTAGAAATATGTATGTTTAACTTTGAAAAATGAACAAATACTATGCAATTGGATAATTATATTTAGATTTTTATATGTTTTTGGACAATGCCATTTGATAGAGTTAACAGAATAATCAACCTACTTCTATAAAATCACACACGAGCCTTATGTTTTTCTTTTAGGAAAGCCGGAAACACCTGGAGATATTTGAACCTATCATGCTCCTTCGTTTCGGCATTGTGCATTTCTGTTGACTTACAAACAAGGGAAGTTCCACGAGATCCAATAAAGTACTTAATTTTTCACCTATAGGTGAGACACCCTTGCTAAAAAACACTGCCAAATAGTAAAATGTATATATATATAGTCTCATCCCATTTTTTATGATTGGTATCCATTGAACGTCTTTAAGGGCTTATGTTTGAAAGGGCTGCATGAAATTAGCCTTACACATTATCTGTTTTATATGACGAATAAGTAATACAGATTCAACAAAAATATGTCAACAGATACAAGTATAATACAAGACGACTTGCTAATTGATCATCTATATTCAAATGAGCATAGTGGGGTATTGAGAGAAAAGTTGCATATAATGGTGTTTGGTGTGTTAAAAGGAACTGTTGAACTTGAAAAGATTTACCGAATGGCTCTAGCGTGCCAATTCAGATTCCTCAATTTGTAGTTATCTTACAATACTAAGCAACTTTGCATGACACTTTGATTGAGAGTTCACAATCAGTGAGGATGCTTGAAGGAAAAGAATGTCTGGGTAATATACAATCCCATTTTGCAGAAAACTCTTGTGCATTTTTAATTGGAAATTGCTTATTTACTTTGGCCAACTTGTTACTAATTTTCAATGTGCCTCCAACAAACTATCAATAATAACTTAGTAAGATGCATATATTTTAAAACTAAATCACAAAATTTGAATATAAGACAAATGCAGTAACATCCATTTAAAAAAACTGACCAAATGTACCTTGGCTCCAGCTAAAATTGTGTTGTCCAGGGGATGAGCCACACATGAAGTAACACTTTTGGATAATGGCAAGAATCTGTTTTGCTTATGCTGTTTAGTTGCTTGGGTGGTGCTCTGTATATCTTCACTACTTGCACCAAATTCAAAAATAGCAACAGCCTTAGCGTATAACAACAAACTATATATCTCACTTTGCAAACCCAAAGGGCTACAAAGATTATGAGTAAGAATGGGTTCACAAATAAACTAAACATAAAAGATGAAGCTGCCCTCAAAACAGCCTGAAGCTTTTAGAGTGTTCTTACTTGTAATCTACATGACAGAGGGAGGTGCTGTGCGGATAGAAATCCAAAAGATAAATTCCATCATTGGATGATGAACCAACAACATAGATCTGCCCATAAACTAACATAAACTCCGGAAAAGCAAAATCTATAGCTAGAATGAAAAACAAAAAAATTTCAAATGCAAATATTTCATTCCAACTGAATGCTTGGTTGGTCCCATGTTTCCTTTGTCCTAATAATCCATAGAGTGAATAGTCTAATAGCAACAAGTTATAATATCTAAATCTTTGTACAGTCAAGTACACAAAATTTATAGGACTTCCTGAGTTCGTAGGAAGCCAACATGGCCTTCTCAAGTGAGTGAGATAGGTAAAACCATTGGGTTCATCCCTGGTTGATCAAAAAACATGGATAGTGAGTTCAAACCAACAAGATATGCTCCTGATTACTATGAAAATTGTTGAGTTCAAGGACATTGTGTATACTTACAACCAGGCTGGTGGAGGGCAATGAATATGCGTAAATTGTAACTCGATGATGTCCAGGACACCTGACCTGGAAACAATGAACATGATATTGCAGACTCCAGAGAGTTAGCAATCAAGATAAGATGGAAAACAATCCTAAATTGCATAATTCGATAATGATTCTACAATTTTAAAGTTAAATAAATAAAGGTGCATTTAAAATATTTACAATGAAATTTTGAAATAATCTCAAATACCATCTCTATCTTGATAAAAATTAAGAATAAAATAAAATAAGAACTTGTATCCAACATACCACCCATCATCAAGATGAAAAGTTAATTGATAAGGGAATGATGGATCAAAATCAAGAGTGTACTTCCTTTGAATCAATATTTGTCTGAGCTTGGGAACAAATATGAGGTCACAAGCAATAGCCCACAACAAGTACCAACATACAAAGATAAATAAAATTATCTTAAAACCAACATCATGTTGAAACACGATATACTATCAAGACAGATTTGAACAATAGAAATATCACTCAACTGACCCAAATGACATTTTACCCTTTGGAAAAATAGTACTTTTCGACATCCATCACTTCCAAAAAAAAAAAAAATATATGCAACAGTGTAATAAAACTACTATAAACAATTAAAATAAATTAAAATTAAACTGAAATACCCAATATGAAATAATAAATTAACACATACGAGCTTTCATACCTTCAAATGAGATATTTTCTCCAGCTCATGTGCCAACTTCACCATTATCAAAGAAAAAAATATTCGTGGATACACAACAGACCAATCACATATCAGTAAGAAGAAATTTCTAAAACCATACACTTGTAAAGAACTCAACTAATAGAATTTGACATGGTATAAAATTATGTAATGTTGTAATGCGCTAAAAGCATCATGCTTTTCAATCTAATCCAATCCAATTGTCATAAAAATATTATTGATGGAGTATTTTGAACCTTAAACGGGTCACATTTCTTTTTTTTTTTAACCTTTGTAGATAATGGTAACATTGGTAGAGAGCAATATATGTTATTTCGGTCTCACCAACATTGCTTGGTAAAAAAAACCTCACTTCATTATCTGCACTTAATCTGATGCTATTAAGTGAGCCCGAAGAATTAGTCTTGATCTTCCCGAATATTACCGGAAATAGCACCATAAATCCTCAGCAAAAATTGTTGCAAGAACAGGACAGTACATGGCTTGTGGCAAAAATCAAGATCTATAACGCCAGAGTATATAGGATTTCCTTTATCCCTTTTGCAAAAATCGCAAGTATATTTCTTTTTAATTTTACTTCGTTGAGAGGAAAAAACAAATGAAAGCACAAGCTAGAATGTCAGAAAACCCTCAGCTTGAACCTCCCCATACTATATCCATACCTGAAAAACCACTGCTCACCAAAAAATAAAAAATAACAAAATGAATAATAAATTTCTCAATTCGGCTAGAAAAAAACAATCCCAATACAGCTCTCCCTTAATAATAGTCAAAGCATCCGATGGAAGCAATATAATGATCTCAATCCTCATCCAACATTCTTGCACTTGAAAAATAATAAGGCAAAAAGTCAAATTAAGAGTAATTCATCAATCCATCTTTACTTTTAGGATATGTACGCACAAAAATTATTTAGTAAGTAAAGTAAAAACAACCTAAGTGATAATAAGCCGTGGGTAAATGGGGATTGTTTCTGGATAAATATTTAGTCCTTATTATTTAAGTTGAAGTTATCTTTACCCCTAACAAAACAAACATTGTGGAAGTACAAAATATAAATAAAGAGAGTGCGTTAAATAACATATTACGTGATTAAAAGGATAAGAGAGAGAATAGAGTGCACCAGAGTTGGAATTGGAATTGAAATTAAAAGTAGAATTGGAAATTGAAGACCCAACAGGATCACCCGTGCTTGATGAACTCATACTATGTTCAGGCAATTTCATTTAAAAAAGTCAATGAGCTCACTGCATCATCATAGAATAACACAAAAATGGGGGAGAACTTTAAAGTAGAAGAAAGAATTAACTTTTTCAAAGAGAAACCTAGAGTATATGTGTATTTCAAACACTACAATTTCAACAATAAAGTAAAGATAATACTATCAAATATGCAAATGACTCATAATTTTGCAGCATTTCCAGATTGCAACTAAAATACAGTAACAATCAGCTAAGATATATAAATATTATATCTTATAAATACGAGTATAGTACGGCTGCCACTTGAATAGTCATTTTTACCCCTCATTTTCTTTATATTTCCTCTTTATGTCTTCCCTCTTACTACAAAAACATCTCTCAATCTATTTCTCTTTCCATCCTCCCTCTCTCTCGACGAAAACCCTTCACATTCCATATCCTCCGTTTAATCGTAGTCCGTCTTAGCACCATCTACCAACATCGCCGGAGTCAATCGGTACTACCCGCATCCATTGCCTTCGACTCTTTTTTATTTTTTCATTCTTTTCCTAGAACCCTACTCAAATCGACTACTACACATCTTGCGATTCGCCGTTTGCCTTTCCCGTCAGAAGTTAAAGAGAACGACTGTGTAGATTCCGTTGCCCAAAGAGGAGGAAGTGGGGAAGGTTTTTTACAAAGTCGCCGGTATAACCTCCTTCAACGAGCTCTGCGTAGCACGAAACGGCAATGGAAGGTGAGGGGTTTGATCCTCAAAAGAGTTTTTCCAAGTTTGTTGTACCTTGATAACCTTCCAACCGTCTTCCCTTTTGCTCTTGGTGCTTGCATCCTCTATTTTATTATTATTATTATTTTTTTTTTGATTTAATTTTTCTGTGTTTTTCCTAAGGGTGTATGTGTCTGCGCCTTTTGTTGGTTATTCACGAAGGTGTTTTTGGTTATTGAAGTTTTAATGAAATTAGAAGACATGATGATTTTGTGCTAGGTTACATAAAGTCGCAAAGATTTGTCATATATATATTTTAAAACCAATTGTTACTGCATTTTTGTTGCAATCTGGCTGCAAATTTTGTGAGCCATTTGCATATTTGATAGTATTATATCTACTTTATTATTGAAATAGTAGGTTGTGTTCTTTTTGGGTTTTAGCACGGGTTTTTTTTTTTCACTGTTCACGTTATTTTTTCATGAAAAAATATCACATGAAATAATAATATATATTTTTTAATATTATACTACAAATTTATTTTACATTCAAAATATCACATCAAACCTCATGTTTATATCAAATCAAACAACTATTCAACTTCAACTTTTTGCTATTCAAAAAATTTAAATCCAAACCCGCAGTGTTTGAAAAATACATATATTGTAGGATTCTCATTAAGAAAGTTAATTTTTCTTCTACTTTAATATTTGTCATATATATGGAAGTGACCGGCAGTAAGAAAATCGGTTCGAATTTTTATGAACCGGAATCTTGGTTTGAATCCAGTTATCTGACCGGCGGTTCGAAACGGGTTGGGCAAGTTCGTTGCACATTCTCTTCTTAGGCGGTCTGGCTTTGCTTCCATGTCTTCTTACTCTTCGTTTTCATCGACCTTCACTTCTCCTCGTCCTGTTTGATATCATAAATTCCTAGCCTCAAATTTGATTTGGGTCTTGCCCCGTTCATACCCAATCGACCATAGGCTTATCCAATCCAATCTAATCGACCTTATCTTCTACTTATTTTGGAAGGTGTTTGTTGCTTTATTATTTCAATTCGAAATGCGTTTGATGATTTTTATTTTTTTTTGCTTTATTGTTGGTGAGGTATACTGATTTAGGTCCGATGTTGTTTAGGTTAAATTTTGATTTATTTCTTATTGTCGTAATTGATTTCTTTTTTGCTCTGTTATGTTTGTGTTCATAGACTAATTTAATTTGTTATATTGGAAACAGTTGATGATAGTGAAGATTTCTTCGTATTGCTTGCATAAGATAAGCTGAATGTGGATTAAACTTTTAGATACAGTTTTTTTCATGTTGTTTATAGGCATTACTTACAAAACACACTTTGGAAAGAAAAGAACATTGAAAATGGGATTCACATGTTTTAAAATTGAATATAGGGTTTATGGACTCTTTGGACTCGGGTAAGTATCACTACAAAAAAACTCTTGATTTGCGAGGGAAAAATTCCCTCGCAAATCAAATTATTTCCTTCGCAAAACATGTTAGCGAGGGAAGTTGCGAAGGAATACATGTCATCGCTATACACTTGCTCGCTAATTTGAATATGAGAAAAATTCCCTCGCAAATGTTTGTGAGGAAATTTAGTGAAGCATCAATTCCTTCGCAAATATTTGCGAAGGAATTTTGCAAAGATATAGTTTTCCTTCACAAATTGATTCGAAATTTGCGATGGAGTTCATTTCATCGCAAATATCCATCGCAAATTGATTCAAAATTTGCGAGGAAGTTCATTCCTTTGCAAATATCCATTGCAAATTGATTGAAAATTTGCGAGGAAGTTCATTCCATCGCAAATATCCATCGCAAATTGATTCGAAATTTGCAAGGGAATTCATTCCTTCTCAAATATCCATCGCAAATCATTTTACAAATTATCATCACTAGCTCATTTCAAATTCCTATACTTCCAAAATAATTACAAACTAACAATATATTCATTTTAAATTCGTACACTTGTCTCAAACAAGTACAAAATAACATTATAAGAAATCATTTTAACCATCCAAATAGTAAGCACCATGTAATACAAAAAATAAACTCCATGTCCAATGCCATATGATAACATAAAATAAAGCAAACATTCTATCAATTCAAAAAACACCAAAAGTAAACGAAATATGAAGGAAACATTCCATCAATTTAGAAAATACCAAAAGTAAACGATTGTTTAACACTCATCCACATCCCTGCAAGCACTTATCTCCCATCCATAGTTTATTTATTTGACCTGCAGCAACTGCTAAAGTTAAGAATTAAGCATTGTGCACACCTCTTTATCTTACGGGATACAACCACTTTAGTTGTCTTCAAGGCCTCTGTATTGAAAAACTTTATCAAGATATAAAAAGACCAAATAACATGGGTGTGTTTACTATATGGAAAATATTGGGATTAAATAGTCCCATCTAATCCTCCATAGCAAACACACTCTTAAGTGCTACTAAAACAGTAACGAGGGACCTTTTTCCAGTGCAGGGTGGACTACGTTCTTTTATATCAGGATTAGCAGCTGGTTGTGTTTCAGATTCCAGAGAGAGCTATTTGCGATAAAGAGAGAAGTGTCACAGACAACATTGTCTTTGATGATACTAATTATAGGCATCAATGGTATAGAAAGCATAGACAACAGTCTGTAGTTTATTCTTTCTTGAAAACATTTATCAGGGTGTAAATACCGTAACAGTAGCTTGAATATTCGATGATAGTTGTTTAACTTGTTGAAGAGTTCAACTTGGGGAATGGTATTGAACCTCTTATCTGTTTGGAAATTAAATTCCTGTGAACAAAGGGGATAATACAATGTTAGTGCACCTTGTTTCAAATGAATCAACTATCTCATGTAAGATTAAACCAGAATATTTATATGCACATTACCATTTGGGTTGTGCTTTCCTTCTTACTATTTTTAAAAACTCCTACACCCCATTTGCTTGGTAAGATCTGCAATTTAAAATGTGTTTTAAGTTTGAAACATATTGAGAAGACAATTGGTGCATGCAGACATTTTAATAACCCTTACAGTGTATTTCAAAACCAACGATTCAGCAGTATTGTATAATCAACATAGAAGAACAAAAGCAAGAACATTAATGACCACTAAGATAAAAAAGACACAAAGAAAAAATTAATTTAAAAAAAGAAAAAAACCAACAACAACAACAACACATCTACTAATTTATAGCTACCATGTGACGACATTGTGCGACTAAAACTATTAAATAATTAGAGATTGCTTGGTTTAAATGCTAATAAGCAGCTGAGTCAAAATTGCTTGAAATTAAGGAGCAAAAGATGGTATTGAACCTCTTCTCTGTTTGGAAATTAAATTCCTGTGAACAAAGGGATGATACAGCGTTAGTGCACCTTGTTTCAAATGAATCAACTATCTTATGTAAGATTAAACCAGAATAAAAATTTATATGCATATTAGCATTTGGGTTGTGCTTTCCTTCTTACTATTTTTAAAAACTTCTACACCACCTTTGCTTGGTAAGATCTGCAATTGAAAATGTGTTTTAACTTTGAAACATATTGAGAAGACAATTGGTGCATTGAGACATTTTAATAACCCTTACAGTGTATTTCAAAACCAACGATTCAGTAGTATTGCATAATCAATATAGAAGAACAAAAGCAAGAACATTAATGACCACTAAGATAAAAAAGACACAAAGAGAAAATTAATTTAAAAAAAAAAACCAACAATAACAACAACGCATCTACTAATTTGTAGCTACCATGTGAC
The DNA here is from genome assembly GCF_009805555.1 of Andrographis paniculata. Lineage (NCBI taxonomy): Eukaryota > Viridiplantae > Streptophyta > Magnoliopsida > Lamiales > Acanthaceae > Andrographis > Andrographis paniculata. The sequence goes on from NW_026137605.1 coordinate 2,899,415, forward strand.
GACATTGTGTGACTAACACTATTAAATAATTAAAGATTGCTTGGTTTAAATGCCGATAAGCAGCTGAGTCAAAATTGCTAGAAATTAAGGAGCAAAAGGAACGCGGTTGACATTCAACCAAAGCATCTGCATTATCAACTCCTTCACACACACACATATATATATTCTGATTTAAGGTTGATCATCTAGAACAAATATGGAATCATTTATCTGAAGTTCGAAATGCAGGATCATTGTACGACAAGGGAACATAGAGACAATAAACAATAAGACAATCTGATCAAAAAAAATAAACAATAACAAAAGTAAAGTTCTGCTCAAAGCATTCCTCAATAAGCACAAAGCAACGAAAGATGATCATTTGAAAAAAAGAACCGTAAAATCCTATACTTACCCGAGTCCAAAGAGTCCATAAACCCTATATTCAATTTTAAAACATGTGAATCCCATTTTCAATGTTTTTTTCTTTCCAAAGTGTGTTTTGTAAGTAATGGCTATAAACAACATGAAAAAAATGTATCTAAAAGTTTAATCCACGTTCAGCTTATCTTATGCAAGTAATATGAAGAAATCCTCACTATCATCAACTGTTTCCACAATGACAAATTAAATTAGTCTATGAACACAAACAGAACAGAGCAAAAAAGAAATCAATTACGACAATAAGAAATAAATCAAAATTTAACCTAAACAACATCGGACCTAAATCAGTATACCTCACCAACAATAAAGCAAAAAAAATAAAAAATCATCAAACGCGTTTCGAATTGAAATAATAAAGCAGTAAACACCTTCCAAAATAAGTAGAAGATAAGGTCGATTAGATTGGATTGGATAAGCCTATGATCGATTGGGTATGAACGGGGCAAGACCCAAATCAAATCTGAGGCTAGGAATTTATGATATCAAACAGGACGAGGAGAAATGAAGGTCAATGAAAAGGAAGAGTAAAACGACATGGAAGTAAAGCCAGACTGCCTAAGAAGAGAATGTGCAATGAACTTGCCCAACCCGTTTCGAACCACCGGTCAGATAACTGTATTCAAACCGAGATTCCGGTTCATAAAAAATCGAACCCATTTTCTTACTGCCGGCACTTCCATATATATGACAAATATTAAAGTAGAAGGAAAAATTAACTTTCTTAAAGAGAATCCTACAATATATGTATTTTTCAAACACTACGGGTTTGGATTTAAATTTTTTGAATAGCAAAAAGTTGAATTTGATTAATTGTTTAATTTAATATAAACATAAGGTTTGATGTGATATTTTGAATGTAAAATAAATTTGTAGTATAACATTAAAAATATATATATATTATTATTTCATGTGATATTTTTTGATGAAAAAAATAATGTGAACAGTGAAAAAAAAAATCGGTGCTAAAACCCAAAAAGAACACAACTTACCATTTCAATAATAAAGTAGATATAATACTATCAAATATGCAAATGGCTCACAAAATTTGCAGCATTTCCAGATTGCAACAAAAATGCAGTAACAATTGGTTTTAAAATATATATATGACAAATCTTTGCGACTTTATGTAACCTAGCACAAAATCATCATGTCTTCTAATTTCACTAAAACTTCAATAACCAAAAACACCCTCGTGAATAACCAACAAAAGGCGCAGACTCGCACACACTCTCAGGAAAAACACAAAAATTTAAATTCAGAAAATAATAATAATAATAATAAAATAAAAAGAAAATATAGGATGCAAGCACCAAGAACAAAAGGGAAGATGGTTGGAAGGTTATCAAGGTACAAGAAACTTGGAGAAACTCTTTTGAGGATCAAACCCGTTGAAGGAGGTTTTTCCGGCGACGTTGTCGAAAACCTTCCCCATTTCCTCCTCCTTGGGCAACGGAATCTACACGGTCGTTCTCTTTAACTTATGACGGGAAAGGCAAGCGGCGAATCGCAAGATGTGTAGTAGTCGATTTATGCAGGGTTCCAGGGAAAGAATGAAAAAATTAAAAAGAGTCGAAGGCAACGGACGCGGGTAGTACCGATCGACTCCGGCGATGTTGGTAGATGGTGCTAAGACGGACTACAATTAAACAGAAGATATGGAATGTGAAGAGTTTTCGTCGAGAGAGATGGAGGATAAAAAGAGAAATAGATTGAGAAATGTTTTCGCCGTAAGAGGGAAGACATAAAAAGGAAATATAAAGAAAGTGAGGGGTAAAAATGATTATTCAAGTGGCAGCCGTACTATACTCGTATTTATAAGGTATAATATATATATGGGATAAAATACTTTTATTTTTGCTTGTTCTTCAATAATCATAATATGTTTTTATATTTTATAATATATGACAATATAGATTTAGGGTTTGTTTATTATTATTATTATTATTATTATTAGTCATTTCAAATTCAATTCTACTCTATTTATGTGGATTTAATTAAAAATCATTACTACAAAAATTATATTTTGTCTCGGAAAAAGCTTCATATAGCCTAAAACAATATCTAAAAAATATATAAATAATTTTAATTTATGTGATCTCAGAAATTCTGAGCCTATACTATAAATAATGTTATTTTATTAAAAAGATTGAAAGAGTGTTCTTTTTGCCAAAAGCACATACATTTTTTTAAATAATTAATATATTATACACGTTCATTATTTTTATATTCTCTATATAATTTTCTATATTTCATATAAAAAATATCTGTTCAAATTATTTTACAAAACAAATACAAATTTATCAATTAAAAGAGTTACTTGATATAAAATAAAGGGAAAAAATAAATTTTGGTCCCAATATACCTAAAATTTATCAATTTTGGTCCCAAAATAAAAAACTCATCAATTTTGGTCCCAATATAACCAAAATTTATCAATCACAATATAAAAAACTCATCAATTTTATTCCCAATATAAACAATTTCAATCAATTTTGGTCCCATTATAAACAATTTTAATCAATTTTGGTCCCACCGTTAAAAAACTAACGGAAATTGCTCACGTGGCAATTGACCTGGAAAGTACACGGCTATGTACAATTAGACACGGCCATGTTGTTATATGACCATGTATATTTCAGTGTATAATTATACATGGCTATGTTGTTACAAGGCTATGTACAATTATACACGGCCATGTTGTTACATGGTCATATATATTTCAGTGTATAATTATACATGATCGTGTTGTTACACGGTCATGTACAATTTTACACGGCCATGTTGTTACATGACCATGTATATTTCAGTATATAATTATACATGACCATGTTGTTACACGGTCATGTATAATTCTACACGGCCGTGTACCTTTCTGTTTCATTCTAAAATTTTAATTCTTTGTTATATTTTTTAATATTTTTTTTTTGAATTTAGAATAGTTGATATAATTAAAATGGAAAAAAAATCAATAATAATCATAATATATTTAAAATATATCAATTTGAGTTCAAATATAAGTATTTATCGAGTATGTTCTTTTGGAAAATTTTGTCTAAAATTTTACTATTTAGCAAAAAAAATTTCTCTTACAAACATCCAATTAATGTATTTAAATAATAAATTAATTTTTAATACTACTGTAATATAACAAATTAAAAAATAGTTGTGTAATTGAATGTTTGTAAAAGAAAAATTTTTTATGAATAATAAAATTTTAGACAAAACATTTCAAAAGAATATATCTTATAAATTTTTATATTTGTATTAAAATTGATAAATTTTAATTATATTATAATTACTATTGATTTTGTCCATTTTAACTATATCAACTATTTTAAATTCAAAATAATTTTTTTAAATAAAAATATAACAAAAAAATAAAATTTTAAACTAAAATAGAAATGTACATGGTCGTGTATAATTGTACATGGCTGTGTAATAACATGGCCATGTATAATTATACACTGAAATATACATGGCCATGTAACAACATGGCCGTGTATAATTGTACATGGCCGTGTACTTTCCAGGTCAACTGTCACGTCACCTCCATCATGTCCACGTCAGCAATTTCCGTTAGTTTTTTAAATGTGGTACCAAAATTGATTAAAATTGTTTGTAATTGGACCAAAATTGACTGAAATTGTTTATATTGGGACTAAAATTGATGAGTTTTTTATATTGGAACCAAAATTGATGAGTTTTTTATATTGAGACCAAAATTGATAAATTTTGATTATATTTGGACCAAAATTGATTTTTTCCCTAAAATAAATAACAAATATAAAATACTCTCTTCATTCTCCGTCCGCCTTTAAGAGTCACATTTATCTTTTGCGTCCTTATATTTAACATTAATAGAAGTATTTTTGCAATTTTTTATTAATTTATATTACGTTCTAATATAATAATTAATATTTAAATATCAACACACAAAAATTAAATGAGATCTTTAAAGCCGGATAGAGATAATATAATATTTCAAATATAAAATATTTTGTAAATATTACTTTTTAAACAAAAATATAAGAGGTTGATTACTGTGTTGACTGACTTAAATTAGTATTATGTTTGTGTCGCATATAAAAAATATGACATAATGTACATTTTAAAATAGCACAATACTGTCATTAATTTATACTTGTAAATATATTATATAAATATAGGGTGTGTTTGTTTGAAGGATTGGATTAGATTTATACTATTCATTCAATTTTTTTTCCCCAAAAACATCAAATCAAACATCTATTTTTCATTTTTTATATTATACTAAAAATTAATGTTACATTCAAAACATCACATCAACACCTATTTATATCACATCATATAACTATTCAAATTCAAAATTTTTACTATTCAAATCCCAACCCAAAATCCAAACCCCCAAACAAACACACCCTTATTGTCCTAGAAATCAATATTAGAGTATATTGTGTGGACTATAAGATACATGTTAGTTACGTGTTACTTTTGTATATATTACTATAAATTGTTTGTTATTGTTGGTTTAAGTAGGTATTGCGAGAGTAACATCTACCGTAAAATTGAGTCGATGATAGATTTTTTTTTTCGAAAATTAGATACGCCCCGGTAGTACTTCCAGTAGCTGACATTCTAATCCAAAAATAAAACGTTTTTTATTGGGATTGTGTATATGCCCTGATCTCGTCCATCTGCCAATTTTATTACTTGATTTAAAATTAAAATTTTAATTTAAATAGTATTATTTCAATATAATTTTTATAAAAAATAATATACTTTTACTAAAAAAATCGTACTCCGACTCCCGGCTCAAAATACTTTTTTACTAAAAATATCGTACTTCCCGACTACCGGCTCAAAATACTCAATTTACTACTTTTCATTGTTTCATTCAGAAATAACACTTTTAGTAAAAATAATCATAGAGCAAAATACCTTTTTAACTTTTATTTAAATTACGAATATACTATTACACATACAATTATTTTAAATATAAAATTAAAGAGTAAAAATATCAAAATATTTTACATACTTTCAGTGACCAATACAATATTATTTTTTAATATATTACAAAACCATAAAAAGTACATTCAAGAAGAATATACAATAAATAATACCCCCTCCGTCCCATGACAATAAAATATCTATTTACTATTTGTGTCATTGTATTTCACCTTAAAAATATCTTTATATTTGTATAATTTTTTGTACGAATGTCATTATATTAGTATTATAAGACAATAACAAAAATAATTTTAATATAATAATTAATATTTAAACATAAATAAATGAATACTTAGTTACTGAGACACGAGGGAGTATTAATCTGATTTTGAAGTAGAACCAAAATACATTTTTAAAGATACTGAGTTGACAATCATAATCACCATGAAACATGTACATAACAATTTTGAAAATCACTCTCATATCGAACAATGTAAATAGCCAAGCTTAGAAAGTACCTTTCAAATACGGGTCATCCCTATACTTGCTATACATCGGAAGTTCGAGCGCTTTCTCTGCGACATCTCGATCTTGGTGGATCTTCGCCACTAAGCTTTCGAGGGACGGGAAGTTAGTCTGTCGAGAGAGCGGGCACAAACACACACACATACATCAATTGTTTGTTAAGAAACAAAAGCAATGCTAAGCAAAACATCGATCGGATTAACTTTGGTCGTTTGACATACCTCGGGGCGTATATAGCCTACTATAGCAAGACGCAAATCTTTGCCGTAGAAATCCTCTTTAAAATCATGAAGCAACCATGGCTCCTATGAGTGCAGAAAATCAACGAATATAAATCAACTTAATTATAATAAATAGTTTGGTTAATTAAACAAAAAATGTAGCGAATCGCGCTCAGAAAAAAAAAAAATGTTGTTGATTTGAAGAAAGATGGAAATGAAGATTACTTACGATTGTCTTCTCGGTGTTGTTGAAGTAAGGGTTCCATCCGATGCTCATTACCATTTTATAAACGCCTTTAGCTGCTAATCCGGCCCATCCAAAATACACGCCAGAGGGATGCTCCGAAACAAGATCTGAATAATCCTCCGTGGACAAGTTAGCTGGAAAATGAGGAAAAACAACCATGTGAGAGACCAAACTATTATTCTAGTAAAAGTATATTATTCTCTTACAAAATATTACATCAAAATATTATTTAAACAAAATTTCAAAACCAAACACCCCCAAGTTTATATGAAAAGTTACAACTAATTAGCAACCACAGTAGACTTGAATAATCGACAAACCTGTGGGGATTCCAAGGACCTTCGATCCTCTACCAAAACCTTTAATGACCGGACCACCAATGTACCAAGGTTCTAAAGGTAAGGTACCTTCGATCCCTGTATACGAATGAAGCATATGAAATATAACAACATTCGATCTTGACGCTTAGTAGGCCTTTGATAGAAATCCTTCGAATGATGAAGAGAAGCTTACAGTCTTCAAATGGTGGTAAACCCCAATTTTCTAACCGCAAATCTAGCAGTGAATTGATCACCTCATCTGTATCGGTGAATAGGTGGGACTGTTTAGGCACTGATGGGACGGCAACCACTTCCATTCCTGCGGCCTTACCAGCACTTACACCTGGTCTACAGAACAACCAATTTTTTGTATTAAAACCTGTTTACGGTAGACAAGAAATGCACAAACAGAAAAGAAGAAAGAGCAACATTGTCAAGTCATAGCAACATTACAAATGCTGTTTGCTAGCAGATAATCGATTGTCAAACAGGGGCCGATACAATAAGATTATAAAAACTTGCAAAAAGCTTTGACACTCACAATGAATCTTCAATGACAAGACAATTGGAAGGATTCACCTCAAGCCTCTTAGCAGCTTCAATATATCTAAGAGAATGAAACATCAAATAATAATAATAAGTGTTCAATCGAGCTGCGTAGGAATCTGGATAAATCCCAAGTTTTAATTTAGTCCATCTTACATCTCAGGTGATGGCTTTGGATGGGCAACTTCATCGCCACCTATAATAACAGAGAAAGATTCTCTCCAACCTGAAAGTTACAAGTCGGTCAATGAGATACATGTTCAAGTGTAGACGAAAACAATAAGTTGGTTAAATTTATCTAATTAAATAGAATTTTATGTATAGGTACCATGATGGAAAGATATCTTTGTCTCAATATTTGCCTTAGAAGAATTTGAAACCAACGCTAAAGTCACGCCATGACCCCTTAAATGGTTAATTAACCTGTTCGCCCCTGGTTGAGCTTTGATATCGCACCATCTATTATTGCATCAGTGAAAATTAAGAACTGCAATCTTCGAAAACAAGAGATGAAGCCTACTATGTATAAACTCCATATATGGAAAATTGCATCACAAGACAGAGGAAAGCAATAAACATAATGTGACCGTGGATTACTTGTTCAAATGACGAAAAAAATAAATAAGAAAGGTAAATGGTATAATATCCACTTCTATTTTATTAAATGAATAAAGTACCCTATGCTTTATTTCTTCCGTGAAATTCACTCATATTATATTAAAGTAAGCACGAAACACCATCTTCATCCAAATGCTGAAGTTGTTCATAAAAACGTGTTTAATAATGCAAATGTTATAAAAATAAATTGGACAAAATGTCTTAAAACCATTTTATGAATAAAGTAAATAAAGAAAAAATTGATCAACCATTCATTGCACATTTTATAAAATTAAGTTACAACCGTCTTCATTTTACAAACTATGAAAATGAAGACTTGATCAATGTTTTTTTAGTCAAATAATTATTTGCATAATACTTGCATTATGATGTGTGTATTTACAAACACGTCAGCATTTGGATGGAAAGAGTCGCTTATGCTCACACTAATATAATATAATAGGATTTCACGCAATAAATAAATAAATATATTTTATGCATTTATAATAAAAACACATGTAGGAATTATGCAATTTACCCAAAAAAAAGTATTGAAATTATGCATTTCAGAATAAAACTAGCGATGAATAATTCAGTAAGCACACTTCGTTACATTCCTCTCTCCATTTTTTTCCCCTCTTTTTTGAGCCTTTCTGAAAAATAAATTTTAGGATCACATGCCCAGCCATGCTAATCAAATGCTTAAATGAAAGGCCAAAGTAGATGGCCGACGTGATTGGAGTTTTATTAAATAAAAAATAAGAGAGTACAACACAAGAAGAAGTAATCTTACTTGGTGGAGAGTATAGGATTAATATCCGATAGCAGTTCATCTGTAGTTAAGGGAAGCTCGTACTCTTCCACAAGAGTAGTTGCAGCTTCATAAGGTGTCTTTCCCACAATTTTATGAGCTATTTTCCCGTCCCATTGCTTTTTATACTTAACCAAGTAGCCTCTGACAACATCACTCACAATGCCATCTGATCTCAAAATTTAAAAATGAATAAAAATGGAGAAAGTACGTCATGGCATGAACGAGAAAACAAGCCAATGCAAGACAGAAAAATGATAAATCTCCCATGGAATACTCCTTGGTTGCTAAACCGATTCGAAAAGCTAATAATATATTATGCAAGATTCATCAAACGAATTTGATATACATTCCAACCATGTCCATGTTTCCCCCAATATATCGAATGCTAACCATTTAAAAGGAATAGCAAACAATAAAAAAGATGCACTCATTAAGTAGAAGCACAGTGGCAACAATCCATTATCGTAAAAGTTATAAGCAGCAGAATAAATAGCATCTAATTAAATGATAAAAACAAATCTAGTCCTTTAACATTTATATATGAAGTATATATTCATCTTGTAGCATAAATGTCTTCTAGATTGTAAACAGGCACATTCTCTTTTCGTTTCCTCAGCCAAAAATCGTAGAAACATTTTTTTAATAATTTATAACAGAAAAATGAGGAGAGGGGGTATAGAGAACCCTATGGGCCAACCTGTATTAAGAATAGTTCCATCCAAATCAAGGAGTACACATGAAACAAGCTTTCTAGGGGTCTTCGCCATTGATGTACCCATATCTGTAGCAGGCAAAGAAATGCTTATATTTCTGTAAACGAATTCCTCTCCAAATAACAAGGTTAAGCATGAAACAAATAATTGATATTACACTTTGTAAAAATGACTGACAGGGAGTCTCTGGTTAACTCCTTTTCAAAACCAACGATTCAGCAGTATTGTATAATCAATATAGAAGAACAAAAGCAAGAATATTAATTACCACTAAGATAAAGAAGACACAAAGAGAAAATTAATTTAAAAAAAGAAAAAGACCAACAACAACAACAACGCATCTACTAATTTGTAGCTACCATGTGACGACATTGTGTGACTAACACTATTAAATAATTAGAGATTGCTTGGTTTAAATGCCGATAAGCAGTTGAGTCAAAATTGCTTGAAATTAAGGAGCAAAAAGAACGCTGTTGACATTAAACCAAAGCATCTGCATTATCAACTCCTTCCCACACACATATATGTATTCTGATTTAAAGTTGATCATCAAGAACAAATATGGAATCATTTATCTGAAGTTCGAAATACAGAATCATTGCACGACAAGGGAACATAGAGACAATAAACAATAAAACAATCCGATCAAAAAAACAAACAATAACAAAAGTAAAGTTCTGCTCAAAGCATTCCTCAATAAGCACAAAGCAAATAAAGATGATCATTTGAAAAAAAGAACCGTAAAATCCAATACTTACCTGAGTCCAAACAGTCCATAAACCTTAGATTCAATTTTAAAACATGTGAATCCCATTTTCAATGTTTTTTTCTTTCAAAAGTGTGTTTTGTAAGTAATGCCAACAACATGAAAAAAATGTATCTAAAAGTTAAATTCACATTCAGCTTATCTTATACAAGTAATATGAAGAAATCCTCACTATCATCAACTGTTTCCACAATGACAAATTAAATTAGTCTATGAACACAAACATAACAGAGCAAAAAAGAAATCAATTACGACAATAAGAAATAAATCAAAATTTAAGCTAAACAACATCGGACCTAAATTAGTATACCTCACCAACAATAAAGCAAAAAAATAATCATCAAACGCGTTTCGAATTGAAATAATAAAGCAACAAACACCTTCCAAAATAAGTAGAAGATAAGGTCGATTAGATTGGATTGGATAAGCCTATGGTCGATTGGGTATCAAAGGGGCAAGACCCAAATCAAATATGAGGCTAGGAATTTATGATATCAAACAGGACGAGAAGTGAAGGTCGATGAAAACGAAGAGTAAAACGACATGGAAGCAAAGCCAGACTGCCTAAGAAGAGAATGTGCAACAAACTTGCCTAATCCGTTTCGAACCGCCGGTCAGATAACTATATTTAACCTGAGATTCCGGTTCATAAAAAATCGAACCGATTTTCTTACTGCCGGTCACTTCCATATATATGACAAATATTAAAGTAGAAGGAAAAATTAACTTTCTTAAAGAGAATCCTACAATATATATATTTTTCAAACACTACGGGTTTGGATTTAAATTTATTGAATAGCAAAAAGTGAATTTGAATAGTTGTTTGATTTGATATAAACATGAGGTTTGATATGATATTTTGAATGTAAAATAAATTTGTAGTATAATATTAAAAAAATATATATTATTATTTCATGTGATATTTTTTCATGAAAAAAATAATGTGAACAGTGAAAAAAAAAAAAAACCGGTGCTAAAATCCAAAAAGAACACAACCTACCATTTCAATAATAAAGTAGATATAATACTATCAAATATGCAAATGGCTCACAAAATTTGCAGCATTTCCAGATTGCAACAAAAATGCAGTAACAATTGGTTTTAAAATATATATATGACAAATCTTTGCGACTTTATGTAACCTAGCACAAAATCATCATGTCTTCTAATTTCACTAAAACTTCAATAACCAACAACACCCTCGTGAATAAGCAACAAAAGGCGCAGACGCACACACACCTTCAGGAAAAACACAGATAAATTAAATTAAAATAATAATAATAATAATAAAATAAAAAAATAGAGGATGGAAAGGAAGATGGTTGGAAGGTTATCAAGGTACAAGAAACTTGGAAAAACTCTTTTGAGGATCAAACTCTCACCTTCCATTGCCGTTTCGTGCTGCGCAGAGCTCGTTGAAGGAGGTTTTACCGGCGACGTTGTCGAAAACCTTCCCCACTTCCTCCTCCTTGGGCAACGGAATCTACACAGTTGCCTAAGGAGGAGGAAGTGGGGAAGGTTTTCGTCAACGTCGCCGGTAGGTTGTTACCGGAATCTACCTCCTTGGGCAATGGAAGGTTTTACCGGCGACGTTGTTTCTGACAGCCACCCTCACAAGTGGAATCATCAAACACTTTTTTTATTCCAAACACATAGATAGATATGCATGAGTAGGTAAAAGCACAAAAGGTTAAATATAAAGAAGACATATTGCTCAGCTGTGTATTTGAGCATTGTGGAGTATATTTATATATATCAATGCCATCAAATGTTAGTTGTGTAGTGTACCACTGATTATAAAAAATAAAGATTCTACTTGGAAAATTAGTTTGTTATGAACACCATTATAAAACAAATATCATATGATAGAACATCATTCATTTTTCCGATCACCATTTAAGTTTGGCAAAATTAGGTGTGTTTCTATTTTTTGTTCATTATTTATGAAAGTTGATGTTTTCAATTTCAAAGTGGTAAGCACATAAGGTATTCCAACAATTAATAAATAAGGAACTCGGAAAAGATTGCTTAGTCATTAAGCTAGCTGAATAAAAATCCAACAAACATGTTACATATACAAAATTTTCAGATAAGATAACCAAAGATCATAAAGACTGCCAACATCAAAAGTTTCCAATGATTAAGACTCAACAAGGCATGAGAATTAGGTAAGATATGATCTGTTGCATACATATGCTTCCCGAATTTATCATCAATTGATTAAGAATAGTAAAATTAGAGAGCTCTTGAGGAAGCTGACCGTTGAATTTGTCGTTGTTATTGTGGTTGCATGCATTATATTAAGAATTAATTAACCATATTAACAAATAATGAGCTAGAGCTAGGTAGTCTCATAAGTTACTATTTTAGAGGTGTTGTGTTTTTGTAATCTGTCTTGCCAGCAAAAATTCCTCAACTAGAATGTGTTCAATATAGGAAAGATGATAAACCTGTCTTGGCAGTAGCGATGGCGGCTAGCAAGCAGCGACGACTTCCTCTGTAGCACCCTCCTCAGGCGACGAATGGACGACTCGATAAAACGATTGGGGAAACTCTTTGATGGCTCAGTCTACAACCTCACCTCTCTTGCGGTGAATGACAAAGAACCTCAACCGCCTCCAAAAAAACTCCAAACCGACCGATCGAACCACCGAAAATCTCACTCTTAGTCGACACCCAAAAATGACCGGAACACTCAGAAACTCACTATGAGAAGACTTACCAGAGAAAATGATGAGAAGAACGGTTGAAACTTAACGCCAAGAAGAGAAACCCCAAAACCCATAAAGAATCGAACCGCGAAGAAGAAGAAGAAGAGAAGAAGAGAGAAATTGCACGGGCCGGTGTGTCGATTTGAGGAAGAAGGGTTATTATATGGAGCGGGATGCGGGTCTACAAGTTGGATCCGGGCTAAAAGGTTTGGATTGCGGGTTGGGCTCGGGTCGCGGGTCTTGGGTTGGGCCAAATTTCAACAAGTGGGCGTCTTCCTTTTGAAACTTTCGTGACTTGTCTCTAAATTAAGCACATACATATATAGATGAATAGAATAGAGAATAAAATACTTACAAATGCAGTACCCGTGGTAACCTTGAAAATGATGTGGAGATTGACCTGATATCTGAAACATGTTCAAATTGGGAATGTAGCCAAGGTCATCTAGCAAGAGTCTTGTTTCCACTGAGAAACTGTATGAACTACCAACTTCTGCTTCCACTTCTCATAACAACTACTGCACAATATGCATGGTCTTGAGTAGTAAAACAACTATTAATTAGTTATATTATCCATTGATTATGGTTTACATCATGTCAGGAACTCATTTAATGAACAATGAGAAGATTCAAATTGAAATGCAAATGAGATCTCATTCTCAGCATACAAGAGCTTAGGAGCAATAATTATGAATAAGGAACTATAGATAATGTAATCATTTAGATAAATTCTAAATAAACTAATCGTTTAGATATAATTAAAATATGTAATTAAATATACTGTATTTTGGAAGAAAATAAAATTCCAATAAAATAAATATACGGTATTTAATTATGCACATATGTTAATTTTGTACAATAAATATCAACTATTAATGCAAAAATCTGTTTAAAATGGAAGATATCGTACAAATATTACGTGCATAAATAGAGCCATAATAAATTTGGCAGCAAAATAAATCAATCTTGTCAATAAAAGAAGTATATAAATTAATATATTCCGAAAAAGTGCAATGATATAAAGATATTGGCGAGAAAGGAAGGTGCACAATCAAATCCATCAAGAACGGAAAAGAGCATATGATGGAAAATGAAAGATTATAAAATCTTTCTTGTGGCTAATCAGGACATGCCACGTGGCACCATTCAAAAAGGAAGCCAAGGCCACCCCTCCTCTATAAATAGGAGCCATGTCCAGTTCATTTGAGACACCGAAGTTGCATCGAGGATTCACGCAAAGGGGTAAGTCTCTAGACTCTCTCTGTATTGTTCTTCGTATCTTTCGAGGCGTTCTTCGTCGAAAGTCACTGATTTGGACAAATGATCCAATATTGGTTGACGAATCGATGGAGTTAACGTTCTTCGTCGTATAGCCGAGCCGGAGGAAGGATCAAAGCTCTCAAAGCCGTTGAGGAATTCGTCAAAGCTAAGGGAAGGTCTCCAAAGTTCCTCTCAAAGCTTCAAGATGTTCATTGTGTTCTTCAACAAAGCATCAACTAAGCCCTCTTCGATCCAAAAGTCAAAGGACACCCTGCCAAAAGTGTTATGGAGCACCAAATCCACCTCTTCAAGGATCAAAGTATTAAAAGCCGTTGAAGAATCCATCAAAGCAAAGGAAAAGCATCCAAAGTTCATCCCAAAGCTTCGAGGTGTTCATCACGTTCTTTATCAAAGTAACAACTCGGCCCTCTTCGATCCAAAAGTCAAAGGGACATGCCGCCAAAAGTGTTATGGAGCACCAAATCTACCTCCTCAATGATCAAAGCTGTGGATCGTCCAAAGAAGACATCAAATCCAAAGCCAATGACCAAATCGCGCACACGGAGATCAAAGCCCTCTGAATGGCCGCAAAGCTAAACCAAAGATCAAAGCCGCGGATCGTCCAAAGAAGACATCAAATCCAATGCCGACGATCAAATCACCCACACGGAGACCGAAGCTCTTCAAAAGGCGGAAAAAGCAAACCAAAGATCAAAGCCGCGGATCATCCAAAGAAGACATCAAATCCAAATCCGACGATCAAATCACACACACGGAGACCGAAGCTCTCCAAAAGACGGAAAAAGCAAATCAAAGATCAAAGCCGCGGATCGTCCAAAGAAAACATCAAATCCAAAGCCGATGATCAAACCGCCTACATGGAGACCAAAGCCCTCCAAAAGAGGTAAAGCCAAAGCAAAGATCAAAGTCGCGGATCGTCCAAAGAAGACACCAAATCCAAAGGAGATGATCAAATCGTCCACACGGAGACCAAAGCTTTCCAAAATGCGGTAAAACCAAACCAAAGATCAAAGCCACAGATCATCCAAAGAAGACATCAAATCCAAAGCCGATGATCAAATCGCCCACACGGAGACCGAAGCTCTTCAAAAGGAGGAAGAGGCAAACCAAAAATCGAAGTTGTGGATTGTCCAAAGAAGACATCAAATCCAAAGCTGATGGTCAAATTGCCAACATGGAGACCAAAGCCCTCCAAAAGGCGGCAAAACCAAATCAAAGATCAAAGCCTCAGATCGTAAAAAAAAAGATATCAAATCCAAAGCTGACGATCAAATTGTCTGCACGGAGACCAAAGCCTTCCAAAGTCCGGCATAATCAAACTAAAGACCAAATCTCTTCGGATCAAAGAAGCCATAGAAAACCAAGTTGGAAAATAAATAGACCTGGAAGGAGAATCAAATGACCAATTTAGATAATAGGACCCACTTTAAATTCAAATCAAATATAATTTGTACAAATTTGTGTTTATTAAAAATAACACAATTTTTTGTCCACAATGACTAAAGTACTATAAATTCTATAAAATTCGATCACGACTTATTGATTATCCAAACTTGTTGCCTAGCTCATTGAACCTTCTATTCGAGCTGTGTCAATTTTATTCTGCTGCTCTCTAACCGATGAAGATAAGCCTATGTTCCAGAAACCAAAAAAGAAAGTAGAAGATTGACACAACATAGTGTTATCAGATTGTAAACCATTTAGACTCTAAAAAACAAACAAATAATTCCAGAGTGAACAATACCATAAACCAAAACATTACAATCACACCATGCTACAAACAACAATAAAACTTAACTTAAAAAAGAGCTTAGTGTACAGGGATTGAATATTCACTCAATTAACTACCACGTTAAAGCTTAAAGGCTTATATTATTTCTTGGTGACCTCGTTCATTATCTTTTGAGCGGACTATTTTAATAGATACAATAAAAAGAGTAAAATGGTGTAGATGTTGTTCATCAATTATATGGACTTAATTGGATGCGTGCATTATCAAATGTTAACCAGATACTTAACCATAAAATAATGCAGACATATGATGCACATAATGAGTGTGTTACCTTTTTCTCAATAGAACTTTTTCTTGGAGATTTATGATTAAGAGCAAGTCTACGTGATATAATTTAAAAAATTAGGATGTTAAAAAAATCATATCTAATTTTAACAGTAGAAAAGATCTGCAATCCAACGGCAAGGACCTTTTGATTTCTTGATATATCACTAACATAAAAAATACTCTGTGCAATTGATTTATCTGAAATTGTAAAACAAGATATGCAAAATTTAAATCAATAAAAATATATGCTACTCACATTATAGGCACACCGATTCCACAATTTTATAAGGAACATAAACTGTAGAATTCTGACAACACAACAATCAGCAACATCAAAAAATTCAAGAGGAAACTGTTTGGATAGAGAGGTACTGGTGTGAAATGAATAACATAAAAAGTTCAGTTTCTAAGTGGACAAGCAATATTTGTAGCATGTAATTCATTATCTATATTGTGTCACCTACATGCCTTTATCTCATGACACAAAAATAGTAGGTAAAACAAATTTATGCATCTCACACTAAAAAAGGGCTAGTAGAATAGAACTACAGTAAATCTCATGTAATGATAATAAGTCATAATAAAAAGTTTCTATACTTTGATTACTCTTCCAGCAATCTCAAGCTAGACATTTAAATTCTTCGCGCTCTATGCATCTTCAAGGCATGATAATGATTAGTGTAAATAATATATAGGAACCTATAAAAAACAACAATGTTCTTATTTAGTGATGGGTGTAATATATAGAAAACTAAATTTCATTAGTACAAAATTATAACATTTTCAATGAATTGAGTTAATGGGCATCCCCAGTAGAACAGACTATTGTAATGTGAAATGTATTTTAGGGGAGTCACATACTATCTAACAAAAACAAAACAATAAGAATCCATTAATCCTGAACGAAGCATGTGATAATAATATAAACCAACCTGGGCATATCTTTTATTTAGAATCAAATAAATGACACCACTAAACTACCCCCAGCTGCCTTGTAATTGTTACTTTATTTTCTTACTTAAAAGAGTTTTCAAAAAGTTGAGCACATTGTTGATTGATTTTAGGTCTTATTAAATTAATTAATTTATTACCATAAATTGAACCAATTAAGATATATCATATGAATACCCTATAAAAGAACATTAGGATCATTAAAAGAAATGAGGCAAGGAAGCTAAAATATTTATGATAATTTAATATATTTTTTGACTCAGAATTGCTTGTCATATATAAATCTTCAACTTCAAGTTTGAATTCGCTTCAATAATGCCATGAGACAGCCCATCCAAACATATGGAATGCATAATTGTGTCCTATATCGGAACATAAAACCACCTAACATCCGGGGAAAAAAAAAAAGAAAAATTGACCTTAACATTGTGCTTTACCATAGTGTCTAGATATATATATATATGAAAAATAAAAATAAAAATCATATTTTTCATCAAATTTGTGCCACAGAATAATAGATACAAATTAATCAAGCATTTAAACAAATCTAGTTTACTTTCAATGACAACAACACAATTTTTTTATTTTTCGAATAAAGTAAGTTCTCCTTAATAAAAAAACAAAGTACCATAAACAAAGAAAAAAAAAGGATGGATCTTAACACCTTTGTTCTTATATAGTTCAAATACCTTAAAATACACTAAGAAAAGACCAAATAGATTCGCATGCACAACTTTAATAAAATAAAAAATAAAAAATATATTTTCATTGTAGAGAGTGGAAGCAAAACTGAACACTCGGTACAAAAATCAAGTATTTTACCCCCAATAATTATCCTGCGAGCCTCCTCTTGGTCCACGATTCCAGCAGATGTGGTCAAGACAATATAACCAAACTGCAGGGATGAGAGTAACATAGCAATCCAAGGCTCAATTTCCTTAACACCAACGTCAAAAGCAAAGGCTGATGATACCACTCTTATTGAATTTTCCATTTAATCCAACCATGGTTTTACCTAATTTGTGGTCATCCACATACTCATTCTTTAATGTATCCATGCTTCTACATGACAAAATCTGTTGGCGACTACCACTTTTGTACCTGAGGACGTGCAACTCAATGGGAGCGAGGAGGCAAAAGGAAAAAAATCACACTTGCACTCATAAAATTAAGTAAATTCAAAAGTATTTTAATGAATAAGAATCAATAGAATCAATATGACCTATCTAAACTAAACTATTTCTTTAGCAAAGAATTCATCAATTCCTGAATTATTATTTTTAATTTTTAAATACAACATAAAATTCATTCAAAGAAACCACAACGATAGCAAAGTTCATATCTCTTCTAACAAGATGAACAATCTAAATTTTCTTCCAATTATCATCCATCTCAATTTTCAATAATCATAACAAAAACAACTATACATAGTTCTAAAACTTCATAATAAAATCAGAATAGCTTCCACTTTTAACAATATAAATCAAACAAATTGATGGAGTGTAGTCATTTTGGGTATTCAATCAATATCTACTAACACTTGCTCAACGCATTGATAGGAGATACAGAGAATTTACTTGCTCTACTCATTCAAATCCTCCCAATTTTCAACCTAAAAGTTTCAAACAATTAGTGATGAACCCGAAATTACAAAAACTGTGTAAAGTAAACAAAGGGAGAGTAGTGAAAGCCAACATTAAACTCTAAACCCTACAAGACCAATACCTAGTTACAAACACTATAGTACAATTTCCTTGTGTTCCAAAAGGTGTAGGAAAGCACAAAAAATCTACCATATTACAGTAAGGCAATATAAAAAATCCCAAAGGAAAATAAGAAAAATGAAAAAAAAAAGATTTCACTTAAGAAAGATTTATGCACACTTCGACCTCACTGCTTGATAAGGTCAAAATCAATTTGAAGATGAAAAAAAAATCAGATAATTTTCTGAAACCCAAATGAAACGCAAATATCAGTTCACTCTAAAAAATAGATTAAACTCGGATCACTTCTACTTCTAGTGAATACCTATAGATCCTCCTGAGAAAGAATATAAAATATTTGACAAATATGAGCAGATAAAGATGCCCACAGAAACCCTAGCAGAATCATCTGAAGCCAATCTCAAAATAAAAGAGATAAACAACTATGAAAAACCAGTAGGCGTATGACTGCAAATCTTTCCTATGGTGGCAAAAAAGAAAAACATAAGGACTTTTTAACTGTAGCGGCCGGTTTTGATGGCGGTGTAGTTGAACGGGAGATAAATAAATCAATGACAGGATTTTGATGAAGGAGTACACGAGAAGACGAGGGCAGAATATGAGTAGGAAAATACCGGAGGGTAGATTTTTATTTTTATGTGGCAAGCTGTACGGAACTGGCATTTATAAGATATAATATATCACATACGTATCCATTTACGTTCATTACACCTGTACACACTTACACATATATATATACATACTTACCAATATTATAATAATTATTATATAACAAGATAAAAAAATTTCATGGATAGGAATTTCTTCCAAAATAGTGATGTGTTTGGTTATGATTTTAACAAAAATTAATATTAATCACATCGTACACAGTTCTAAGAAAAATATATATTTTTTTCATAAAATGTAATATAAAAAATATTATTTAAAAAATTCAAAATAATATCTAATTTTAAATCAATTTCAAATATCTAATTAATATATCTTACTTTTTATGCACATGCCCCACGTGCGAGTGATGGATAATCCAAAAGAATCCCTTGATGACGTTATGGTTGGTAAGAGCATTGACAATAGCCTTTTAAGGGTATGCCTCGTAAATATGATGTGTCGAATGGGACGCCAGCTGTTGATGGGTAAAAAAGGAAATTTGAATACAATAGCTTTTTTTTCCCTTTTATTTTATTTCTTTTAATAAAAATATATAGGTTTTTTTTAATGGAATACGAATAGAAACTCCCATTTTCATTCATTTTTGTTCAATCTTAGTGCGATTATTCGTGAACACTCTCGCGTGGCATACGGCTCAGGCCGTCATCATCCCACACTACAAGCTCGTCTCAGTGGTCGTCGTGCGGCTGGAGAGCCGAAAGATTTTCAACTTGGAAAGGTAAAAGAAAGTCTTTCTCGTATTCTCTTTTCCTGTTATGGTAAGGTGCGTTAGTTTGATTTTTCGCTTGTCTGAATTTCGATTTCTACTACTGGGTGAATCTCGATCTTTAGATTTCATTTCCGTAGAATTTTTTGGTGACTTGGTTTCGATGTTGATTTCTCTTGAATCTTGGTTGAATAATATCACATCTTTTGAATTTTCAATATATTTTGGCTTTGCTTTCAAAATTTAAGAGCAATATTCCTATGAAAACCTGGATACGTGATTTTGTGTTGGGATGCAATTGCAAATATGGGTCGGGATACTTGTTAGTACAAACCGTGTGAAAGTTGAAATATTTGGAAACTTAATACTATGTGCAATTGAAAATTGCTTATGTGTTTATTAGTTCTAAGAGAAATGATTTTTCTGATTTATAATGTTTAAATTCCAAAATCTATTTTCACTAGTTGTTGTAGGCAATTGTTTTAGGAAAGAAACTATTGACAAATGTAATTGTTTAGCCTAGGCCTCTTTCACTGCATGAAGAATTTATCATATTTAGGGGGTTATATTTATATGCATTCGTATATCTTTATTTTCTCATATCAAAAATGAAAAAAGGTATCCAATTAAAATTGGTATTTTAGCTATTAGAAAAATGATTCTTGGAACTTTCTATTAAAAAATGCATGTCATTTAAAGATTTTTAAATTTTAGTGAGTATGCCACTTTTATTGTGCAAATGTCTGAGTTTCTTATTAGACATGTTTATATAAAGTTTAATTACACTCATTATAGTTTCCATAATATTAAGTTCAGATGAATAGTTGTGATAAGGATAAAGTGGATGATGTGGAGATTTAGCGGATTTGTCTCAGACGACTAACAAGTCCCAAACAATGCCAAATAGCTCATCAGCTCCGTGTATTGAGAGCAGCCCGAATTTGCCTCAAATTCAAAATTCATTCCCGAACCAATACAATATGAACTTCAGTGCTGATTTCAACCGTATGCAATACTATCAACCCCGAGGTGATCCCATGTTTTACACCAATATATGGAGTTTTATACCACCTCGGGGTTCACCTCAAGTTCCATATGATGAGACACAGGCATCACAAGCCAACACGTCTCCCTTGACTTTTAACCATCCACCATTACAATATCAACTTGTTTCTCAAAGCATCCCCGATGTAAATTCTACTGAAATAAACTAGCGTGCAAATATAAACTGGAGCACTGAAGAGAATGTTGAGTTGTCCACTGCATTGTGTAATATAACGACATATGCGCGAGTTGGTGTCGGACAAAAAAAAAGAAAGGTTATGGGAGCGGGTATGCGAGAATTTTATTGTGCTTATGCAAGAGAACCATGGAGTTAGTCGATTAGAGAATAAAAAAACACTGAGAGGTTATGAGAATTTCTGGACAGAAATTCGAAACCAATGTACAAAATGGTCTGCCATACGAGTTCAGGCAGAGCCAAATTATAGGAGCATATGGAGCCCAACAAATTTTGTAAGTATTTTATCAACTGTCTTTAAATGCATACTTTGTCTTTTTTAGTTTTTTAATCCACGTATAATAATGCTTTTATAGGAACATTATTGTTACGTAACATATAAGGAAAGACACAATTTGAGCTTCAAATGTGAGGCATGTTTGCAAGTATTGAAAGATCAACCCAAGCGGCTGAACCTTGTCGGTAGAAAGAAAAAAAAAAAAAAAAGACCAAGGAGAGGTCTAGCATTTCTAGGAAAACTGCTATAGGAGAGCAAAATGAGACTCAGAGACTTGTTGAGATCCTGTCCCCAGTCTCTCCTATTAACGGTGGTGTGAGGTGAGACCCATAAATACAGATTCGTCAGCGAAAGTCCATACTCAACCAGAATTAAAAGGTCCGGCTGCAATTGATTTGGAGCGCCCAATTGGAGTTAAAAAGGCAAAGGCTAGCAACAAACCAAATAATCAACGGAAACAAAGGATAATGAATTATGAAGAGTCTCAAGCATTGGTTGCTTGAACAATTACTGCCAATTTGATGAAACTTGAATATGCAAGTAATGAAAGATGGTCAAGAATTGAGGAATTCAATCGAAGAACTCAATTGAAACTGAATGAGGAATATGAGGTGGTCTCTGAAAGATCTAAAAAAATGTGTTTTCAGATATTAACGGTTCTGTTTTTTTATTTTTTATTTTTTGATCTCGTTTTATGTCAATCTTGTTTACTTCTACTTTCAGGATTCAATAAACACAGGGAAAGAATATGCAAATATAGTGAAAGAGCTTGAAAACATGGACGATAGGCTGATGGGTTCAATAGCAAGACTGGAAGAACTGGATGAGGACAACATACGCACCACAAGTACCAGGAGAAATTATACAAAATACGGAAGGAGCAAGTGGAGCTACACATGGGGTTATAATAGTATGTATATTTCCCTTTTTCAATTACAATATTCTGAGATTTTGTTTGTTGATCTTGTCCAATTGTAGGGTTGAAATCAATTCTTCAATCGATTGATTAAGCAAGTCCTCCGAATGCGGATGTGGAAATTACAAATGGTAGACGTACGGATAGTCGGAAAAAGGCTTTTCAATGAGACAAGTGAGGATGAGTATTCCACGGAGAAATGAACACCTTTATGTGTTTTTTATGCAAGATATCTTTTTTTTGTACTTAATTGTGCTATTTACTTAATTGTGCATGTTTGATCTTCGTTTTGTGCTCGTAGCACTGCTAGATCCCATATGCATGTTACGTTCGGTGTGCACTACTACCTTTTATGGTGCACGTTCGATCTTCGTTTTGTGCTTGTTGCATAGTTGCTGAATGCTGCTAGGCAAAGCATATCCCATTTCACCTTATATTTTGGTTTGTAACTACATGTATGCATTATACACAAAGAATTCATATCCTGTTCTATACTGCATGCACTCAGAAAATTCGTATCTCATTCCACTCATATTCTGAAGGTTTAGTTGTTTGATTTAACATGCATTATACCCAAAAGATGGACAAAACACGTAGACAATCCATTTAAATATACATATATACATGTGTAATTTCTAGACAATGCATTTATATATATCATTTCCATACTAAGATTTCATATATATAACCTCCAGACAACATTTTACATAAATGTATTTATAATTTCCATCCAACCACATATATATATGTAATTCCAGAAATTGCTTTTATACTACATAATGCTCATAAGGCCACATATATATACATAATTCCATCAAACTATATATGTATATACAGCTGCAACGCCTCTTCCATCGCAGGTCAACACCTATACAAAATGTAACTTCATAATACTCATCATGCCTAAATTTGATATCCATGACAATTCAGCATGAAAGCAACATAACTTTAGCCAACACGAAATGACACAAATATTTACCAACACAAATTAAATCGTTGTACCTAGTAGCACGACTTGTGAATCACAAAATATTTTCACCTCCCGGCATCATCCATTGGTGGTTAATTAGATCATCCCGTAATCTTCCATTAGTTTATGTGTTATGGATTCTACCCATCCTAATGTGATATAGTAAGCGAACATCTTCAACTGACTGCGCTCGCTCGGGTAGAATTTGCTTCATTTACATGGTTGGAATCCAATGGGGTAGGTTGTGGCCACGCTCATCTTCAACGATCATATTGTGAAATAATACATGTAGTAATCACACGGAGGAGGTCACTTATTTTCTGCATTCTCGTTGACATAGCCAATATACGCCATTTCTGTTAGAGTATACCAAATGCCATTTCTATATCTTTACGGCAGGCTTCCTGTATAGTTGTAAATGTTTGTTCCTTAGTGGTAATCGGATTTCTCACTGCTTGAATGAATATTGCATGTTTCGGATATATACCATCCGTTAAATAGTACGAAAAGTTATAATGTCTATCATTCACCTTGTAGTCAACCGGTGGTGTTGTTCCATCCATGTACTTGTTGAACAGAGACGAATGATCCAGGACTATAACAGAGTTATTAGTTTCAGGCATTCCAAGAAATGCATGTCAAATCCACAAATCTTGTGAGGCGGATGGCTCTAATATGAGTGTCGGGTACCCGTAGCGTCCGTTGTATTGGCCTCTCTAAGCCACGGGACATGCATCCCATTGCCAATGCATGCAATCCAAGGATCCAATCATTCCGGAAATCCACATTGTCCATTTTCAACTAGTAATTGCGCTATGTTCTTATTGGTTGGATCACACAAATTTTGCTCCTTAAATGTTGTTATAATAGTATCACAGAATTCCATGGATGCGACTCGTGCCATTGATGCTTCTATCTTTATAACTTCATCAACATTATCAAAACAATAACCATATGCAAGAATACATAGAGCAACCATAATTTTTTGTAAGGGAAAAAGGCCTGTTAGACCCGTACAATCCGACCTTTGAGTGAAGTAAGGGTTGTTATTGCATACCTCTGTAAAAATTCGTGTGAAAAGATCTCGTCGCATTCAAAAACTTCTTCTGAAGTAGGACTTCGGGAAATGCGGAAGCTCACACAAGTAGTCCGTCCACAAATCATCGTGTTCTCCTTTCCCATCCCTATATATGTATTTTTTTTTTGTGTGTGTTGGAGCTGTCATGGCAACCATGTTAGAAATGGCATGCAAAATCATAGATAACCATTGGTGTTGTTCTTGCCCCATCTGCAGTAGCTAATGTCTCCAACGGCGGCTGAGTGATGCACGTCGCCGTGCTATAACCAAGAAGGAAGCTGCTTCATCTTCAACCTCGGATTTCTTCTCATGACCATCCATAGACCACAGTCACACCCAATAATCAAATATCTAACTAAACCAAGAGAATTGCAAAGTAATTTTATGTTAATGAAGCACACAACGGAAAAAAATCCAAACGTAACAGGCAAATTGAGAAGAAACATAATGTGGTGGTTGAAGATAAATTTTATAGATGTCTGATAAATCTTAATAATATACAATGTGATGATGATACAAAATAGATGATATATTTAATACACTGTCATACATTCAATACATTGTTTATATATTTAATTTCCCATCCATTTACTCTATAACTTTTATTAAATGGAATGTATATTGACATGATACAAAACAGATGATATATTTGACTTCTCTGTCCAAAGTTCTTTTATAGCTCCATCTACTTTGAATTGTCAACTCAAATTAATGTCCTCCCATCCAATGGCCATTACACTGCATCACCTCCCAAAGAAATCTTATATGCACCATATTCAAATTCACTATTATATGTTATTAATAGGAATAGAATCTTATATCCAATCCACAAGCCTAAAAAAAAAAAAATACCACACCAATATATTTATATACATATATACAAAACAAAAGTCTTTATCTACACACAAACATTTATAT
Organism: Andrographis paniculata; assembly: GCF_009805555.1. NCBI lineage: Eukaryota > Viridiplantae > Streptophyta > Magnoliopsida > Lamiales > Acanthaceae > Andrographis > Andrographis paniculata. The sequence goes on from NW_026137605.1 coordinate 2,925,013, forward strand.
TGTGCAATATATGATATGATGTGATGCCTAATTGAAGCATGAACGGATATCACTATTTGAGTTGGGCAACTAATTATACAACATTGAATTTGAACTAATTTATTAGTATTAAAAAATCCTAACACACACCTATTATTATGGTTCAATAATTATAGAACTAATACAAAATTACACTCTCATCTTATGCAAAGAGATCCTTTTCACTTTAATTCACATCACAATGATTAATAGTAGGACATACATAATAGTTAGCTATATATTTCTACTTTCTTTAATTGGGTGGGATTAGTATGTAAGTGACAAAGTAAATTAAAAAATTTACAATAGAGAATTGATTGCCAGACAAGCCTTTGCACATTTCATCCATCCATCCACCCACATACGTAGTTTCGGTATGATATAATAATAGTCTTGCATACATGGCTGGAAAATAAACTCAATAAATTAACACTTCAACAACAAACCAATGCCAAGTTCATTTAATTATAGGAAAAATTAAAAAAAAAATGTCTTTTATGTAGGTCCAAATATCATTTTCGAATATTTTTTCTACTTTCGCAATTTAGGACATTATGTGTACTTCGGATATTATTTTTGCCCTCCGGCGCCCGAAAAACGCACGTGACCGTCACGTGCGCCTTTGTGGCATGGCCGACGCATACGTAGACGTCGCCATTGCTGTGTTGTTGTCTGCGTGGTCGTCAGACATGTGACGTGGAATTTTTTTTTTCACTTTCACAATTTAGGACATTATTTGTACTCCAGGTATTATTTTTGCCCCCTGGCGCCGGAAAAATAATTTGTTCTAGGGTAATCGGATAGGTGACGTAGAATTATTTTTTTTAAATAAATATTATATTTTTTAAAAATTTTAATTTGGTCTAATTGGACAAAATTGAAATAAACAAATTATTTTTTCAGAACCAGAGGGTAAAAATAATACTTGGAGTACACATAATGTCCTAAATTGCGAAAGTAAAAACAAAATATTTCAACGTCACAAGTCTGACTACCACATGGACGATAACACAGCAACGACGATGTCCACGTATGCGCCGGTCATGCCACGAAGGCACACGTGACAGTCATGTGTGTTTTTCCAACGCCGGAGGGAAAAAATAATGTCTGGAGTACACATAATGTCATAAATTGCAAAAGTTAAAAAAAAATTTGTTCAAAAGTGATAATTTGACCTATATACAGGGCATTTTTTGCAATTTTTCCTTAATTATATAATAACCATCATGCAAATATATATTTATTTCCCAAATGCAACTCCCACCACTTGCTCATTTAATTTAAAAAACTAGAAACAAGTTAACATATCAATTGCTTATCCTTATAATTCCACATCCGATGATCAATGAGGAAGCTAACAACTTCCGAGTATTCAACTTCTTGCATCATAACAGACATTATGTCTAATCTGCCACCTGCATGAATAAAAAAATCAAAAACCTTAATGTATACCCTAAATAATTAGGTTCAAAACAATTGTACTTACAAGGTAAATGTACTTTTCATTAGATACAAAAAGCCAAGGGGTTCAATTAGTGATGCCTTTGGGTAATTTACATTACATCACGAGCTCTTAACTGAAATTGTCAGCCAAAAACCAATGCTTCTATTTGTAGAAGATGTATATTCTAGTACCTCCTCAACCATAAAGGAAAGGTATTAAAATGTACACACTTTTTGGGAGTTACCAGAGAAATATTCAAATACCGAAAATAGATATTGTTTCTTTATAAAGCCATCCACAGTTCGTAAAAAAGTGTTACATGGAAAATACATAAGTGATCCCAATCCTACACAAACCATACAAACTAACTACTACATGCAGCTAACGAAATAAAATACAAAAAAAAAAACATCAGTATAATAATAACTAAATTAGCCAACATTAGAAGATGTAACGTTGAAATATCCTCCCTTTGTCTTTTCTCCACATAGTCTGAACATATACATCGACATGCAGTACTCGCACGTTGATGTTCTGAGCTTGCAATTGAATCACCGGTGTGGAAAGATCTCTCTTTCTTCATTTCAAACTCTCGATACAATTTTTCATTTAGATCATTTTCCCAACATAACCATTTATCACAAGGATTACATCTATAATATAACCTACCTTGATTGTTGACACTCCTAGAAACTCTTAGCACACCATCCCTCCCGCAGGAACATTTTCGCCCTATTTCCTACAGAACTCCTTATATATTGCACAACCTTGCAGATCTACACAAGCATAACAACATCACAACTATAACATTACGAGCATCCCATCCATTGGGTTTTATATCAAATGCCGACAAACTATCTTCGAAAAAATTCACACAAATGAACAATAACAACATTAATAGTAGTCTAAAGCTTTCGCCATTGTTCTAAAGACGTAGTATGTGATGCTAATCCACAACATCCGGACTAAAACCAGTCAGAATTTTAGTTCCATTGATAACATCAAATTGAAATTTGGACAAAAGAATAGTTGAAGCAAAACTCAAAATCGAATGACTTCCCCACTGATATTCTATATATATTGATCAAATGTTTCTCCAAATTCATATACAAGTTTCTCAACACTAAACAATAAACCACAATAAGCAAAAAAAAGCTAGCCTTTTGTCTGAAAATAATCTTTCCTCATCTGAATACCAAACAGACAAACCACAACACTACATACTTAGAAATCGTTACCCAAAAAAACTTCACAGAAACATCGCGAGTTGGACAGTAAGATGCTTTCAAAAGCAGATCGCACGATCACCCAAAATTATTAAACACAAAAGGATCCACACAAGTTGAAACATGACTTCAATTATAAACTATAATATATATGTGTAATAAAACTATAATATATATGTGTATGCACCAAATCGATTACGTTTAACTGCCCCTTCGCAGCAACAAAGCCCTAAATTTTTCTAAGATCTTCATTTTTCAAATCAAATGCTATTAAAATTCGTTTTAAACCAATTTAGTATGAAAGATTCAAAGAACTCACCGGAGGAGATGGCGGGTTCAAAATGGACAACCTTTTTTCGGTTCGAGGCTCTCGAAGAGGTTGATGGAAGAGGTTGATGGGAGAGTATCTGCACAAAAAAATGCTCATCTTCGATGGATGGAGAGGAGAGAAAATAATGGTGAAAAACATGATGTAGAGAGAGAAATGAAGAAAGAACGGTGAAGAGAAGAATAAAAGTGGGATTGCCTGTCCGTCATCTGCACCAGGCACAACTCAGGTTTTGACAAAAAATTGTTATCGAAATGCATTGCAATGTGTGACCTTATTTTCGATTTTAAGATAGAAGGTCTCTAAAGAATAAAAGATAGCTTCTCAAATAGAGCTACTGTCAATGCTCTTAGGGGCAAGCTTGACATATGCGTTTGTTTCTTTTATTTTTTTTTTCCTTAAATTAAATTATAAATATAAATTTAAATTTTTATAATAATTATAATTTAATAAAAATATATACAATATATATGTTATTTTGTAGAGAATAAATTTTTTGATAATACAAATAAATAAAAGTTTAGAAATATATGTGTAGATATAATATAGATTTATAATCAAATTATACAAATTGATACACATTTATATTATTATATTAATTATCATCAAATTAATACACATAAAAATTCTCCAAACCCAACTCAAACCTAAAACAAAAGAAATACATAAATTCAAACTTACCTCAAAATTAAAATAAAAATCGAACTCAAACTCAAATTTTCTCAAACTCCGTACAGAAATACACCCTATGTAACTATTTCACAAAGTCAGCTAAATTTTCTCAAATCCCCTAAAGAAAGACGCCCTATATAACTATTTCACAAAGTGGCTAATTATCACTCGTGCATGTACAATGGAAACAAACAAAGAGCTCTCGTCGTACACATTTCAATGACGTGTTCAAGCTTTGACAAATCATTATCCTTTAAATTGCACAATAGTTTTTACCGAAAAAACTGGTTGTTTTACAGAAAAAATAAAATAGAAGAAATAAATTGTATCAGATTCGCCTAACCTTGGCTTTCACTTCACCACACTGCGCCCAAGCTTGCTTGCGGAAAAAGCCTCCATATATAATTCATTGTGTACTAAAATTTGAATGTGATGGCTTCCGAAAAACATCCATTGTATATGCTCACACAGGATAGCCAAGTTTTGAACTGGCTGGAGAAAAACACATATATATATATATATATATTGAAAGAAATTGCGAAATGGTTATATTAAGGGGGTGTTTGGCAAATAGTTTTTTTAAAAATCTTTTAGCTTATTTAACAACTTTTAGTTGTACGATCGGTTAAAAAGCTAATTTAAGTGTTTGGTAAATTAGTTTTTTGAAATAACTTATTGCCCTTAAAAAACTAATTTCATAGCGTTTTGGAAGAGTTTTTTCACTTCAATTTTCTTTATTCTTTATTTGCCCTTAAAATGTCATTATTTATTTTACATACGTATAAATATATTTTCTACTGCAATAATTATAAATTATTTTAATATATTATTTATTAAATTATAGTTTTGTTTTTATAAATTTAAATTGATTAATTTTTATATATAATTAATTTTATTTGTAAAGTATAATATTAATTAAAATAAAATTAAAAATAAAAACATAAATATTATTATTTTATTTTTATATTAAAATTAAATAAAATAGAATAAATTTATTAAAAATTATAAATATAATCAATTAATCAATAATTAATATAATAAATATATATACAAAAATTTTATTATTTTATATTTTACATCATTTTTAATAAAATAAACATTCATATTTCTTAATAAAAATATATACTACTATTATTTTTCTCACATCTAAAATTAATAAAAAAAATATTTAATAACATATTCGTAATTTCAAATAACTAATAACTAAAAATTTAAAATTTTTAAAACTAAAAAAACACAATTAAAAAATTTTAAAAATTAGAATATAAATGTCCTATTACGAAGTAGACACGTAGAATACACATTCATGTGATGTAGGAGATACGTGGATACTTTTCTATTCAATCAATATGAAATTTCATGTGCCTATATATATAAGTGAATTGTGAAATGAACTGGACACGAATAACATTCAAAATTCTTTTTCTGTTCGATTTTGCATCAAATAAGTTTATTATTTCTATCATTATTACATCTACTCACTTATGTATCTATATATAATAATAATAATAATAATAATAATAATAATAATAACAATAACCCGCTGCATATTCACACACATATATATCTTTACTTATATATATACACGGCATATCTTTCGCATTATATATATATAAATATATACATACATATATTTAATATCCTTCAAAGCCGTATACATATATCTATGTACTTACCAATGCATTATTATATTATTATTATATAACATGTTATTTTATATATAAACAACTAATATCAAATAGTTATTTTATCGTATACTCTAATATAAATAGCTAATTGAAATGGTTAGTCAAACAACTAATTGAATCAATTAAACACTAATAGCTAATTTAATCAGCTACCAACTAAAAAAACTGTCACTGATTCTCAAACACACCCTAAATATTAGGGGTGAGCATTCGGATTTTCAGTTCGGATTGCCAAATCCGAACCGATCCGAAAATTCGAAATTTTTGATAAAACCAATCTGAACCGAACCGAAATAACCGAAATTCGAAATCCGAAAATCCGTAATCCGAACTAAAAAATCCGAACCAAACCGAAAAATTCGAAATTCTAAATATTTTTATTTTTATTTTTTAATTGTTTTATATTTTTTTATTATTTTATAATATTAAATATATATAATATATAAAAATTAAATATATTAAAATATAATTAATAAATTTGAGTTTTTTATATTAAAATATAATATTTCTAATAAAATATTAAAGATGTATAATAAAAAAATATATTAAAATATTATATTTCGGATTTCGAATTTTAAATCCGATCAAATTCGAAAATTCAAAATTTGTTAAAAATTCAATCCGATTCAATCTGAAAATTCAAAAAATCCGAACTAAATTTTAAATTTCGGTTTAATTCGAATTGAATTTTTGAATTTAGAATATTTTTTTGGACCCTGCTAAATAGCCTATGTGTTGGTTGGTGTACTGGCCATATTGGCCCACCCAGAAAAAAAGGATAAAGAGTGAAGATCGGACAATTAGGCCTTATACTGGAGATGGGTAATTTCGGTATTTGATTTTCAACAAGAGGTCAAAGATCACATAATTCAATACCAGGACATTTCTTAATTAAAACTCTAACTAATAATAGGAAAGCATTCCTAACAGACGTAAAAATAAAAATAAAAATAAAAACATTCCTAACAGACCTAAATCATTGGAATTACAGAGTTTTTTTTTTTTTTTTTAATACTATATTTTAAATTTATATTTGGATATTTACGAATTTAGGAATAAAGTAAATATGAATAGATATATGTTGTGCGCAAGTGCAGCTCAGTGATTTGAAGCCCACACCAATGGCGTCCATATCATTACCCAATTCTAGAGTGGCGCAATTCAACAATTTGGAGTCCTGCTCGAGCATGGCGGAGCTGAAGCAGCGCCACGCTCGTATCGTCAGGCTCGGTCTCTCCTCCGACAATGACGCCATGGGCCGCGTTATCAAATTCTGCTCGCTCTCAAAATCAGGGGATTTGGATTATGCCCTCAAGGTGTTCGATACATTGCCCCACCCAGATGCTTTCATATTTAACACTATCTTCAGAGGGTATTTGCAGGAACAGATGTATAGACGCTGCATTATCTTGTACGCCAAGATGCTGGATAGTTCGTGGCTCCGAATAAATTTTCGTTTCCTCCTGTTATACGAGCCTGTTGCGTCGATTTAGCGGTTAAAGAAGGGAAGCAATTGCATGCTCAGGTGATTAAATTTGGATTTGGTCAGGATTCTTTTTGTCAGAACAATTTGATTCATATGTACGTGTACTTTGATTTCTTGGAGGAAGGGAGGAGGGTGTTTGATAATTTGGAAAACAAGGACGATGTTTCTTGGACTACATTGATCAGTGGTTATTCAAGCCAGGGATTTTTTTGGTGAGGCTCTCTGACATTTTCGAGTCATTGCCGGTGAAAAATTCGGCAGCTTGGAATGCTGTGATAGCCGCCTCTGTGCAGAACAACAGGTTTCATGAGGCCATTAGTATGTTCGATACGATGAGAACTGAAAATGTGTCAGATTGATAAGTTTGTGGCCACGAGCATGCTGTAAGCTTGTACAGGGCTTGGCACGTCGAAGCGGGGCGAATGGATACACGAGTATATTATTAGTACCGGGATTGAAGTGGATGCTAAATTTGCTACAACAATTATCAATATGTTTTGTAAGTGTGGATGTGGGGATAAAGCTTTCGAAGTATTCAATGGCTTGTCTTGTAAAGGCATTTCATCTTGCAATTGTATGATTGGCGGTTTAGCAATGCACGGTAAAGGCAAGGCTGCGATTGACCTGTTTACGAAAATGGAGGTAGCTTCAGTGAGGCCTGATTACGTCACGTTTGTGAATGTGTTAAGCGCGTGTGCACATTCAGGATTAGTTGAGGAAGGGAGGTTTTATTTTTCTTACATCCCTGAAGATTATGGCATTGTTCCGGGAATTGAGCATTCTCGTTGCTTTATGGATTTGCTCGGGAGGGCAGGTTTGCTAGTCGAAGCGAGGAAAGTTATAGATAAGGTCACGGGTTTTTCCGTTGTTTAAAACTAAACCTGGCGAAACCATTCGAATTACAAAGAACCTGCGCGTCTGCAAAGACTGCCATCAAGCGAGCAAGCTGATTTCAAAGGCCTTCGACAGGGAAATCATTGTGAGGGATAGGAACAGGTTTTACCATTTCGAAGGAGGATTATGCTCGTGTAACGATTATTGGTGAACGATCTTTTGTTCTTGCTGAAAAGCGGTAACTGAAGGAGAAGACAACTATAGTGATTATGAATTCGCATAATTTCTTTCGGTATAACATTTGTTGTCGTTGGCTTCAATTTGCTGCTTTGACAGTGTAATAAGTCTGGATAAAAGTGAGGCAGAGCAGAAAGGTTGCGGCGAAGAGAGCAATGGCACTCCACGGGCTATGGAAGTAGTTGTGGATGAGCTCTGCTACCCATGTCTTGGCGCGGCTGTTACAATGCTCGTCGAGCTGCTTCTTCACATATGCGAAGCTATCGCAGTCGTCAATCCCATACGTCCGTATCTCTTTGAATGCTTCGACCACTTCCTTATCGCTCCCCAAGTCGCTAAACAGTATCCCCTTTTCGCGCAGCACCTTGACATCCTCAGGACTCTCGAGCAGCGACTTCATGAAGTTAACATAAGATGTTACTGCCAAATCATCCGAAGAAGACATTTCGAATGCAATCAGATTGCAGAAGAACGACTTGGAATGCTCGGAGATGATGTCGATTGGAAGCCGGAGCATTCCATAGCACCAATGGGAAGTGAAGAGGATGTCCTTATAGCAGGTAGAGCTCGGGCCGAAGTAGATTCCCTTTCGTTGCAGGTATGTCACGGATCGAAATGGAAGGTTTATGTATCGGTAAAGAGTTCGAATGCTGTAGGTTCTGCTGCTGTAGCTATCGGTGCTGGTGAGTGTCGATAATTTGTTCGGAGATTCTCGTTGAAGCAGAGTAATTCGATATGCTTCAAGAAGATGCAGGGGTTGATGCTGATGCAGTTGTTCCTCGTCGTCGTTGTCATTTTCTTTCCATGGAAGTCGGGTGAGGTTGCGCGAACTTCCTAAGCATAATAAGCTCAAATGCTGGCAGATATAGGCGTCGGCTTCTTCTTCGCCGAATCGGAGATTGAGGAGACGGTTAACGACCCAAAACGGGATCTGATTTTCGAGGAGGAGTAAGTCTTGTGTGGCGTAGACGGTCATGGGATTGCCGAGGTGGGTTCGGATCAAATCGGGAAGCGAAAAGGGGTCGGCGATGCAGGTGGCGACGAAGCAGGCATCGCGGAGGATGATCTCGGAGAGGGATTCGTCGTCGAAGGAGTCAACTGCGGCGCGATCGTAATGGCCCCTGATTTCGGATATGCATTTGAGGATCTGATTGTGGAAGAAGCGTTTGTCTTTGGTTTCGTCGGCAGCGACGCTGTCGGAGACGAATGTGTGGAGCATGTGGTCCTTGAGGGCCTCGGCGCGGCGGAGATCGGGCTTGCCGTGGTGGTAGGGGCCGAGGGAGAGGGCGACTGGGTCGAACATGCGGCGGTTGTTGGTGTCGCTGCGGAGGTGCGGCGAGACTCTGTGGATAATGCGGCTATGGAGGCGTCGGGAATCTGATGATGCTGGTGGAATGTCGATTTTTATGTTGTCTGAAGGAGATTCTGCGCTGCTTTTGGTGGTGGTGGCAGTGGTGGTGGTGTCGTCGTCGTCTTCCATTGATGTACGGACGAGAGTGGGAGTAGAGAGCTGGACTTCTTCAGACATGATGAGTGTGAATTATGTGTGAATGCAATGCAGTTCACCAACGGATATAATTCTATATATATATATATATAATATGTATGTATATGCGTGTGTATGCATGTTCTTTGTTCAATTAGGGCGGCTGAGTCGTCTTCCAATTGCTTTTCTTTTATAGCAATATTTTATGTCCAAATTGTAAGATGAGACAGGTAGTGTTAAAATTACGATGGCTATGCGACCCTACTTCTACTTGCTTTACTTAAGTCGATTTTGATTTTGGAGTATTATAGATATTTTTTAAGATGCTTCAGGGAAATCTCATGGGTTTGTTTCTTTTTATTTAATTTGAAAATTGTTTATTTAAATTTAGTATTAAAATAATATTTGATAAGATATTTTAAAAATATATATATATATAATTCAAATAATAAAAAATTAAAGTTTGATTCCTATATATCCGTTTCAGAGAGGTCTTAGAGTTTAAACTGACTTGAAGCAAATATTATTCTCTAATTAATTACTTTTTCTGTTATTAATAACGTTAAAAATGAAACTAAAAGTAAATTTTATTAAATTTTATTCTTAAAATTCACATTGATTTATCGGTGTCCGTTACAAATATATATATATATATATTGCTCCTTATTATTATTATTATACACAAAAATTTATATAATTTATAAATATTTCAAGAGTAACTGCTTTAAATAAATATCAATATATTGTTGACTTGTACTTTTTTATTATTATTATTATTGTAATAAATACTACATTCCGCAATGGCGCAATCACTTTCATTCAAACATTTTAAAATATCCAAAATTAAAACCAAAACACAAGAAAATGGATATTATTCTTGAAAAATCAAAGCACACAGGAGCAATCATATTATATACAAATTGGATACACCCGTTGTATGTATCTTATTCTCACGGGCAGCGGCGCATGCAACTTCAAATCTTTGGACCCATCTCCAAATTTGATTATTTTTTTACATTACCAAAACACACACACATATATATATATATATATATAGATAATTTATTTCTTGGGCGGATGAATAGTGAAGAAGGTCTGAACAACAGTGAGGCAGAGGACGAAAGTAGCAGCAATAAGAGCAGTGATCGTCCATGGACTACGCAAATAGTTATGGCTAAACTCGGCCATCCACGTCTTCCCCGTGCTCTTGCAATGCTCGTCGATGTCGCGGTTCACGTCGACGAAACTGTCGTAGTCGTCCAGCCCATAAGTCGGGATCCCTTCGAGCACCTTCACCACATCCTCGTCGTGCACCATTGTGCTAAACAGTATGAGCTTTTCGCGCAGCTCCTTCACATCCTTGGAAGTCTCGACCAGAGATTTCATGAAGTTTACGTAAGATGTCACCGTGAAGTCCGGCGGATTCCCCGGCGACATCTCGAGGGCGATCAGATTCGACAGGAAGCCTTTCGTGCTCCCCGTGATTATCCCCGTCGGGACCTCGAGCGTGCCGTAACATGAGCCCGAGTGGAACTTGAGGTCCCTTAGGCAACTCGTGCTCGGAGTGAAACGAATGCCCTTCGCCTTGAGGTACGTCACCGATCGAAATGGAAGGCTAACTTTCTTGAATGCACTCCCGACCCCTTTCTCTTGATCTTTCTTTGTTTTGAATATCTTAGCAAGACAATTAGATCGTTTTGCATCATCGGGTGCGGCTATATCGAAACGTTTAAGGAGCGCCGCTCGACCGGCTTCTAGAAGATGGAGCGGTTGAGGATCATTGACGTCCCAAGGTAGTTTCGTTAGATGTTGATCGTCGCCGAAGCATACGAAGCTCAAATGCTTGCAAACTAACTCCCCTGCTTTGTGTTCGCCTGTCGAAAGATATCGAATATGAATTAACAATGTTAAATGATGACCATCTGATCTAAACACTTACGCTAGACTGCAGATCCTGTGCTGATTTTACTGATTTGATCGGATCAACATATATCATATGAGTTACCAACATATACTTATATATACCTTAGCATATGCTAAGTTATAATATAATATATATATTGTATTATAAATGTATGTATGAATACACTGTGATCACCTTTATAATATATATTGCTTCTGTTAAATCAGCACTATGCTGACTTGACCAGATCGACAGTTGAATCCATGCCTAAAAACTTTACATTAAATAGATACATATTATTTATTTATTCATATATCCGTCACATGTAAAGTGTGTGTATTCACTCCGACTCTGATATCATATTAAATGATCAATTCACTTAAAAACTTTTAGGTGAGGTGCTCATTTAACAAAGACAAACTAAAAACTCAAAAATTACTTCAAAAATACCGTCTCGGAGATCAATTAGGCGCGCGATCACCCATAACGGGATTTGATTCTCGAGCATACGGACATCGTGGCCAATGAAAACCGTCGTCGCCATGCCAAGATGATCGCGGACAGTGTCGACGATGAGCTTGATGTCCTCCATGTACGTTATGAGAAAACAGGCGTCGCGAAGAATGATCTCGGCCAAGACCTCGTCTTCATTTACGACTCCCTCTCTTTCGTAGTTGTCCCTCACCTCATCTATTTTCTCGAGTATCGCCTTATAGAAGAAGCCTCGATTCTTCGACGGCGACTTGGCGATGCTCTCTTCGACGAATCTGCCGAGCAAATTCTCCTTGATTCTCTCCATATGGCGAAACTCCGGCTTGCCGTAGTGGTAGGGGCCGAGCGAGAGCACCACCGGATCGTAGAGGCGCTCGTTGTTGCCGCGGAGATACGGCAGCACGCGGTGGATACGCCGCCCGCTCGGGCGGAATCCGGCGGGTTCAGGGTGGTTAATATCCAGACGATAGTCTTCATTAGTAGGAGGTTCTTGCAAACCTGAGATGTTGACGTCCGTCATGATTGATGAATATATGTATATATATATATATATGCACATGCATGTATGTATTAGAAAGCAATGATTATTTTATTATGCTGTGTTGATTGGTTGTATATAATATATTAAAGGAAGAAGTGTTTGGACGATGAGGTAAGTAATTGTAGAGTTTAATTATTCTTATTCTTGATATTCTTGCCTTGTACGAAGAAGACATTAATGACTTTGCTACATTCTCAAGAACAGACGGGGGTAAAGTATTAATTCTTTATCATTTTGTACTCTCTCTAAATTCCCTTCGGTGAACAAGTTGTTTCGTGATTTATAAACACATTGTTTCTTTTATCCAAACTTCACATTATTTTACTATTTAGACTCAATTATTTTTTTTTAAAAAATATATATATTTTTACCATATATTTCATCAAATATTTTAATATTAAATTTAAACTATTTTTTTTTTTCGAAACCAATAAAGAAAAACACACTGAATTATTGTTCCAAACTTAAAGTATTTTATTATTATTTTTATTTGTATCAATCAAAAATTGGAATAATTTGGTCAAATACAGAAACAAGAGACCATGTGACCACTCTCCTCAGCCATACAGAACGGATTCATTTGGATCATTATTTTTAGTTTTTCAATTATTTTTTTCATTTTTTTTAAAGCATATTATGTAGGGTCTATCTAGGATCATTTAGACCGTCTCGTTAAAATTCAAAATATATTTTTGAATTTTATTTTTATTATTAATTTACCATCAACAATTATAAAATTCTAAAAAATACTTTGGATGAAAGGGAGTATTAAAATTTCTTTAATTTTGACATATACAATTGATTTATAATATATATAAAATAAAGGGAGAGTTGGATTTAAATCCATGTCAGATAAATTCACTTACAATTCAGTCCCCATTAAAAATGAATTAGTCTGTACTCCCTACTTTATGAATTATGTATGTTATGGCTCCCTATTTGTATTTATTCCTCAATTATTGTTGTATACGCAATAAGTACTCGAAATAAATTGATCAATACTTCCAATATTGTAATATATACCTATATTACTTCTCGCTCTACCTCCATTATAATCATATATACTTCTAGTTAAATATCGCGTACTTTTTTTGCGAATTAAAAAAAAAAATGAAAAAGAAAAAGATATTTACCCACGATTTAACAGGGGTTGATGAAGAAAATCTCTTATAGATTCTCTTACCCCAATTATAAACCCTACCTCTCTCTTCTTCAGACAAATCGATACTCTTCAACCCTTGGCAATCAAGTAGCGATTGGTTGGTGCTAAAATGCTGAAGAAAACAGTTGATCGCTCCCATCCCCGAGACAAGCTTGAAAAAGTAAGTTCCTGACTGGACTTTTTTCGATTTTTTATTTTGTTGATACTAATATTTTATACTATAGTTTGTTCGATTGTTTGGGGTGTAACTCTTGGTCTTGTGTTTGTATGTCTCGGTTCGGTGTTGAGGAGCCCTGTGTGATCGATGTAGTTGTGTTTGTTAAACAGGTTTAAAATTGTTCGTATATTTGCCCACGTAGACCGGGTTGAATTTTTAATTTTGGCACCGATATTTGGTGATTTTATTTGTTTAATATGTATTTTTTTTTGTTAATTTTATAGATGTACATTTTGTTTAGTTACCCGTAGTTGCATATTTTAGTTTTTTTCTTTGATTGTTCGATAATTAGTCATGGTTGTGGGTTGACAAATGTGGTATTATTAAGTACCCCGACTTGCAGTTTTAGGTCTAGTTTGCTAAGTAATATACTTTTAGGGACTAATGTATACTCGACATCTGTTGTTACGTACTCCTGATAGATTATGATAAACTTTTAAAAATTTTCAGATTTGGGTAATGTACTAATGATATTTATTTACAGATCGTAGGTCGGATTGTGCTTGTTGTTCAATTCATAATGCGATCCGTTCGGGCAAGGGAACACGGAGAAATTGGTACGTTTACGAAATAAATATAATTAATTTATCATGGATAAACTGAATTACGTAATAAAATATTATGTTATTTTTACAATCGTGATTTTTATGCTTGTACCTGAACGCAATATACCTATGACCCATGGTAAGGGAGATGCCTGAGTACGTAAGATGTCGGAATCAAGGTGATACTCTCGAATGTGGTCTTTTGGTCTGCATGTTCGACAAGTGTTACGCTCATATGAATCTGGCAGTCCATCCCATTGGTGGGATCGACAGTGAGTTTGATAATGTGAAGAACTACCATAGTAAAATTTTGGTCAAAATAATGAAAGGTTTGCTCTCCGAATCATAGACTCTGGTGAACAACACAGGGTAAGTGAACATCTGTAATGAATTTAGATGGATTTTGGATTGATTTGGGTTGTGTTATTTGTACTTGATTTGGTTAATGTGTTATTTTCTAATTGAATTGTTGGTTAAATTGGTTTGATTTGCCTCATGTTTGATCAGATTGTATTAAGATTGATAGATTGATTGAATTGTAGGTTGAATTTGGTAAAACTTAATGTTTAGAGTAATGTTATGAATTGTGCCATAAATGATTGTATGATTAATTGTTCACATGGTTAGAATTACAATAATGCAAACGTTGTACCTCCACAATGGATCGATGTACCCGTCTAACTAGATCGAAATACCTTCAAACTACATACATATGCTCACATAAATGTTACCCATTTGTTAGGATTGTTATCCTTGTACGAAGACAACAACCAACCAGAAAAGTTATGCATATGAATTTTAAATTGGAATTAACTAATTCGTTACAAGACCTTGCAATGGTTAAAGTAATGTTTGCAATGAACAAAAGTGCATTCACGGATACTTAAGTACATTAATGTTGTACTAAGAAAGAAAATTATATACATGTGTTGCGAAGGTTTATGCTCTTCCAGTCGCTGTCATTTCTCTCAACCACCAATGAAGTGAAGAATTGCTAATAGAAGAAATATTTTCACCAAGTTCCTTAATTGTCTTATCCGTCAAGAGATTGACTGAAGTCGACCACATTCAAAGATACCTGCTATTACATAAATACTACCTAAGCAACCATCAATCATACCTTGATTGTCAATGCTCGTACCCAGAACACATATTTATATACCTTCATTAAATATAAACTACCCTTAAGTAGTTTTTACTTACATATAATACGATTTCATATGCTCTAATAACGAGTATTTATGCGCTGGTAACTTGTGCTTGAAAACCGATCATTCTCAATTTGAAACATTCAATTGTGTCAGTAACCATGGATGAATTCATCATTATAGTTTCTCGCGAATCCTAGAACTATATGTAAAGGTAAACAACACATATTTACTACAGATGGATAAACAAGACATAAAATACTTAATTAAATTATGTTGGTTGTTATTCATACATGCTTTGTTGTCTTCCTATTGAAAAATATGGCATGAGTTGTTGAATATAAATGTACCATGCCCAAACTTTTCCATCAGAGTTAGAGGAATACTCTCATCAAGTTCGTGAATTGGCTCATCCGTCAAATGATTGACTGAAATTAATTACATTCAAGGATACTTAAGTAACTATCATTCATACCTTGAATGTTGGTGTTTGTATCTGAAGCACATACTTACATACTTGCATCAAATGCATACATACCCTTGCGCAAATCTTATATACCTATATTTTGGTGTCATATGCTTCAATAACGAGTATATATATCCTGGTTATTTGTGCTTGGGAATCGACCATTCTCAGTTCAAAAGATTCACTTGTTGTCGGTAACCATTGATGAATTCATCATAATAGTGTTCCCACGACACTATGAATTGTATGAAAAATTAAATAACACATATTTACTATAGATGGATAAATAATTAAGAAATGACTTGAATAATTTATGTACAAGCATAGTCCAACATCTACTTAGATATCTAAACAAGTCATAAATGACTAAATTAAATTATGTTGGGTTGTTAGAGTATATGATTGCTGCCACAAATTGAAAATCTTTAAACCTATTACATAGTAGTCCACATTATACCACACACAACAATATTTGATCATAAGATATTTGCATAGGGTATGACTCCGCTAAGCAGACGAGTACTCCAGAGCCGCTCCAATATACCCTCATTTTGGTTTGGTGTACAAGAATCATACTAATTGTGTACCTATTGCATTCTTTAATGTAACAACTAAACTAAATTTAAAAAATATCTACTTCTTTATGGATAATATATTTTTAATGTATATATATACATTTCTAAAACTAATGTTATCTCGATAATTTTGTTTGAGAACTGAGATTCTAATTCTTTCCATATGGAATTGAATTTGCTCGATTAACTGAAAATTATATTCGCTTCAGGAGTTTGATGGTTCGGTTTGAATATTTAATAAATCTAATGTGTTAGAAAATTTATAATTTTAATATTTAAATTAATTAAATAATTTTAAAGTAACTTTTTAATATTTAAGATTTTAAATTAATTATAAAAATTTAAAGTAACTTTTTAATACAAATATCGTTACATATTTAATGGTCTTGCAATAAGACTTATCAGATATTCACATATTCAAATAAAAACTATTTAATAGTATTTTATAAAACGATAATTCAATTGAACAACCAAGTACTTCATCATTCCTCCGATGTACCCCATCTTTATTTTAATGTACTATTTTTTCCCAACATATGTACCTGAATTGTACTTTTAGGTACCTACATACTTTCAATGAATGTTTGTGAGGATTTACACAATGACCAAAAATACCGGTGATAGATTACGAAATAAAATAAGAGTTTATAATCATCTGCATATGGGTCTCTAAGGGACGCAAACAATATGACAATTACTTTCTCCTATTTTGATAATTAATTACCAAGACTATATTGAAATTGTTAATGTGGTAATAGCTATCACACCAACGTGCTTTGACATATCAACTACATACCCCCCAAATAATTTGTGCCTCAATTAAATTTCCAGAAACTTGTGTCATCAAATTATTATACATAAAACATGATTGTCGTATACCTTGTTTGTATTCATATATTATAGTACATCTAAGTTACAATTATAATTATACAACCAGACTCTTGTTGTTGTATAATCACCTACAACCAAACTCTTGTTGGGATCAAGGAACCTCAATGCAGCAAATGAAAATGATTTTTTTCCATTCGATTTTACAAATAGTACAAATCAACATATCGATCCAGCTTCAACTAATCCGCCCTGCAACCCAAAATATGGAGAGTTAAGCAAGATTAAGGTAAAATAATTTTTGAGAATAGAGATAAGATTCATTGGAAATTACTAGAAACTATGAAACCTTTTCAAGATACTTGCCACGACAAATAATAATATTATAGATGATAAAATTTGGAATAAATTTGTCTTACTCTATTTTTGAATGAAAAGTTTCAGTTTCTTGAACAATTCATAGTTGTCATATCTTTGTATCAATAAGATACAATATCTTATTTCAAACTCTTATAATAAAAATTTTTAAACATAGCACAAACCATCAAAATTATTCTATATGTACAATTCAATCATCACAATATTATAGTAATTACTATAAAGAGATATATCATTATACTCTAATGCGTATAAGAATTCTAAATATCAACTCACATAATCCAAAAATCAAATTGTAGGTGAAAATATTTGGAAAGGTGTGGTTCATAGGCATATCATAAAATTGACACATCTTTATTTTATAGTATTACACTAATCAACTTAAGAGCTCCAAAAGTACTTTCAGTCTTACAAATTCTATCTACTAAAAACCTATATAAAACAAATCATATCTCACACACAAAGAACATGACCTAGTTTAAACAATCAAAACAAAATAAAAAAAAAACTCACAATCAATCGAACATTATAATCAATAAATATTATGGCATTGAGTGTATAACGGTTGGTTGGAATCCTCAAATAGCATATATTTTTTAAAAGAGAAATGACAACCTAACACTCTCGACAATAATTTATGAAATTCCTTGGCGTTAGAACAAACTTTTTTCTGAGACATTTTATCGAACACATAAAGTGTATCATTCAAATATTTATTTCACTAATATACACATAGTATGAATCCAAAACAAAATAAACTATCTAAAATCATATATTCTTATCGAATTCTAGTATTGTAGTAATCCCCAATAGCAACAAATTACCCAATTTACAAAATAACAATTATGACCTCTTTCGCAAAATAGGAACAAAAACATCCGATAACAAAAAAAATCATTATCAAAATCACCCCAAAATTACCCACTTTACAAAACTCATACTTAATTTATAAATTCCTACTAGTTTAACACGCAACAATATTTTTCCCAAACTAGCAATTTTCTTACTAATCCAAACACGATTGATACAAATACTAACCTTGGAATTCCTCCTATTGAACCGCCAGATGTCGATTTCGAGATCGCCGGTGACAACCCTTGGAATTTCTCTGATCGATCTGTGTGACCCCCGACGACAGAGAACCGATTCGACTGGACAGAGAAACGGCCAAACAGTGAGAAAAGGGAGTGAAAAATCCGCCGGACGATGGAAGAAGAGAAAGGGAAATGAATCTTTCGCACTGCTGGAAACTGGGTAATCGGACGAGAGGCTGCTTCCGGCTTCACTGGAGAAGGCTCAATGGTTTCAGGAGAAATTTGCACGAAGAAAAACAACCAAAGAATGAGAGAAAGAGAAAAATCGAGGAAGATGGGATGAGAATGAAAAAGAAGGGAGTGCAGACAAAGAAATTAAAATTAGGGACTGAATCCCAAATCAATATTAGGCAGAGGGATTTTATTCAAATTCTCCGTAAAATAAAAGTTGCAAAAATGTTAAATTTTTTAGACATCCATTAATCAATAAAATATTATTTTAATATTTATAAAATTTCAAAAAATACTTTGGACCGAAGGGAGATAGTATATAATATATAAAAATATAATAAATATTTTCTTCATCCGATTACAAAGTAGACATTATTTGTTTTTGGCGTAAAATTTAAGAAATAATAATATTTTAATTATAGTAAGTAGTTAAAAATAATATAATAACATTTTTATTATTACATTTTGATGTAAAAATAATGATACGATATAAAGTAGAGTATTTGCAAATATATATTTAATCAAATGATTACTAGTTCAAGCCAAAATATAAATATGTATATTTTTTTATTGGATAAAAAAAATAATATACTATCTTCGTCTCATAACTATGTATCCGTTAATTTTTTACACGAAATTTTAGAAATATTAGTACTATATTGAGATGTAGTATAAATAAAACAGAAATGATTAAAATAACTTTATTAGTATAGTGTGATATAAAGTAATAATATTTGTGTAATATATTTTAAGTTGTAAGGGTATTTGTAATGTTAATAAATAGCACAATTATTTAAAAAAAATAAAAAACTATTAGTACAAACGGTCAAATCTATTTTATATCTATATTGTATATTTACTGACCTCTAAATTATTTTATGTAGCAACATATATTTACTTTATTTCAATTTTAACATACATTTTTTATTATTTTCTTGTCTAATTCAAATTGAAAAGTTTTTATTTTTATTCTAATAAAAATAATTTTATAATAATATCAAAATATTTTTAATTTTTACTTAAAATGCAAATATTTTTTTTTATATATAATTAATTTATATATAAAATCAAATAATAAAAATATTAAAACCTCGGCTACCATATCCCTAAATATACCTTTTAATGTGACATAAAAATTTAAAAGATGTATAATTAATAAATAATTAAAATATATTAATAAAAATAATTTTAAATTAATATTAAAATTACAGTGAAAAAGAGCAACCCCAAAAGAGAATGTTAAAAAAGGAGTGGAGGAGTAGTATTTTACACTTCCTCCTTCATATCGTGTCCAAGTCCGCACCACATGCTATGTCATTTTCTTTTTTTAGAAATTGATTATACACTTTAATTTTATTTTTAATTTTAATTAAACTAATTAATTATTTTAATTTTAATTTATAATTATTTTCACTAATATATTTTTAATTATCTACTAATTATATTCTTCCTAAAATATAATAAAGTAATTCAATTAAATAAGCTCATGAGGAGACAAGACTTGAGAGTGCATATTAGATAGCTGATAGCATAGCATAGCATAGATACAAGTGCAATCAATACGAGGGAGTAGTACTGTAACACATAGCATAGCATAGCATAGATACTGATACAGGCAGCAGGCAGCAGAAGGAAGGTTTAATAAGATGATGATTTAATAATATTTGTGTTATGCTCCATTGCCGTGAAGCAAGGCGTCGATCTGGTGGCCATCTTTGAGTCGAAGCTGATTAGGTGTCTTGTTGTGGGAGAACTGCCGGCGGTCGATCACGAACCGGGTGGTGTGATACTCGATGCTCTCCCGCCTGCAGTACTCCATCAACAGCTTCTTCATCCTCGACTTCCGATTCATCGAGAAATACACATCCTCCTTCCTCTGCAATCAATTCATTCATCACTCTCTTCATTACGAAATTATTAAACATATACCAACCGTATCACATCACATACGTCGTTGCAGGTCACGCTCAATTTCACGTAGTTTTGGGCCGGACGCAACGTGCGCTGCTGCTCGATGTCCACCTCACCTCCTTGTATCTCCACCTCCTCCTCCTCGTCTTCATCTTCTTCATCATCATCTTCTTCTTCTTCGTCTTCTTCTTCTTCTATCTCTACATCTCTCGCTCTCACTGTATCAGCCACAGCCATAGCTTCTGCCATGCTACCACCGACAGCAGCTTCAATTAAAAATAAAAATATTAAAAATGAATGAGAGTTTGTAGCCATACTATACCATACCACACCACAATGTTACTTACATGAAGAACAAGTGACGAATGAACCAGCAAACTTACAAGAGGAATTTTGGAATGAAGAAAAGAAGGAGATGGGAGGACTAAAAGCAACGAAAGCAATCTGTTCTGTTGCTATAATTATTATATTCCATGCTGCTGCTGATGCGATTTCTTGAAATCGGATTTGATTTGATTTGGTGCAGAAGAGCAGAGCAGCCGATCAGCGAAATGAAGAAAGCAAGCTTTTTTGAGGTGTGATAGACATAGTATATGTTACCGAGGAGGGGAGCAGAGCAGAGCAGACTAGAGCAAAGAAAGAAAGCGATCTGATACTATGATACTATTATTAAATAAACAGAGTACTATATATATACATATATATAATATATAGTCTACTACTACTTTTCATTATTACCAAGCAGAGGGAGCAATGGTAAGTAAATTAAAGCAAGAAACCGCAGTTCCTTACCTCCAATTAGACTTGCCAAATAAAAAAAACAACAAAAAACAAAGAAATTAGAGTTGCCAGTAGGTTTCGAACCCGCGGTTCGATTCTATTACACGTAGACTTGCCCTGCGGTTCGAACCGTGGTTTGTCGATTTTTGACCTTCTATTCTAGTTCAAACCGAAAACGTCAATCTAATTTTTAGGCCCGTTGGGAAGGATTGATTTTTAAAATCAACGGCAGCTTTGATTAAAATAGATCTGATCCGGTAGTTTGAAATTGAAACCGCTGGTTTGTTTTTTTTTAAGGGTGTGTTTGTTTGGGAGATTGGATTTTAAATTTCCTGTTCATTTTATTTTTTTTTCCCAAAAATATCAAATCAAACACTTATTTTTTATTTTTATATTATACTAAAAATCAATTTTACATTCAAACATCACATCAACATCAACACCTATTTATACCATATCATACAACTATTCAAATTCAAAATTTTTATTATTCAAATTCCAACTCAAAATCCAAACCCCCAAACAAACACACATACTAACTTAAATTTTAATATTGTAAATTTGTTATATAATATAATATTAGTAAGTATATTTATATATATCAAGTAATTATAAGGCAATATGTATATATACTAGTGCTCCTTCGCGTGCGTAGCGCGCATAGTATTGGTAGCGTTATTTTTTTTATATGTATAGTTGAAATTAATATAAGTTTCATTTAAACAATCTAAATATTAATGTTGAGTACAATAAATAATAATAATAATGATAATGGTAGCAGGGTTTTAAAGGAGGTTGGAGAAGATAAGGTCGGACAAAGAAGGATGAGACAGCCGATACGGAGGACGGTCAAAAGAGGAAGTCGGACGAAGAAGGATGACACGGATGACACGGACGTCGAACAAAAAGAAGACGGGCGAAGAAAGACGAGGGACGAGACGGAGGTCGGATGAAATAAGGTCGGGCGAAGAAAGATGAGATGGGCACACAAGGAGGTCGGGCGAAGAAGGATAAGACGGCCCACCCGGAGGTCAGACAAGTGAAAGGGCGGTCAGTTGGTCGCTTGATTGGGCGACCATTGAATCAGTTGGACGAATGGTTGTTCAACCGATTGAAGAAATATAATAAATTATATAAGTATATATTTTTAATATCTGTGCAACCAACCAATTTAAAAAAAAATATATTTTTCTTTGGATATTTTTTTTCTTATTTTATTAAGAAATTATTTTCTACAAAATAAATATATATACTGAATTAGTCGGATGAGAACCGTCCAGTAAGTAGTCGGTTGGTTGGAATAGAAAAATAAGAAAAAAATATTATATAAATATATATTTTTTATATCTGTACAACCAACCAATTTTAAAAAATATATATTTTTCTTTGGATATTTTTTATTTTATTAAAAATTTATTTTCTACAAAATGAATATATATACTGAATTGGTCAGATGACAAAGAGGATGAGAATCGTCCAGTAAGTAGTCGGTTGGTTGGAATAGAAAGAGGAGAGAAAAATATATAATAAATTATATAAATATATATTTTTTATATCTGTGCAACCAACCAATTTTAAAAAATATATATTTTTCTTTGGATATTTTTTTTTATTTTATTAAAAATTTATTTTCTATAAAATGAATATATATACTGAATTGATCGGATGACAAAGAGGAGGAGAACCGTCCAGTAAGTAGTCTGTTGGTTGGAATAGAAAGATGAGAGAAAAATATAGAATAAATTATATAAATATATATTTTTTATATCTATGCAACCAACTAATTTAAAAAAATATATATATTTTTCTTTGGATATTTTTTTTTCTATTTTACTAAAAAATTGTTTTCTACAAAATGAATATATATACTGAATTGGTCAGATGACAAAGAGGAGGAGAACCGTCCAGTAAGTAGTCGGTTGTAATAGAAAGATGAGAGAAAAATATATAATAAATTATATAAATATATATTTTTTATATCTGTGCAACCAACCAATTTTAAAAAATATATTTTTTTTGGATTTTTTTTTCTATTTTATTAAAAAATTATTTTCTACAAAATGAATATATATACTGAATTGGTCGGATGACAAAGAGGAGGAGAACCGTCCAGTAAGTAGTCGGTTGGTTGGAATAGAAAGAGGAGAAAAAAAATATATAATAAATTATATAATTATATATTTTTTATATCTGTGCAACTAACCAATTTTAAAATATATATATTTTTATTTGGATATTTTTTTTTCTATTTTATTAGAAAATTATTTTCAACAAAATGAATATATATACTGAATTGGCTGATACGGAGGTCGGCTGATCCAGAGGTCGGCTGAAAGGGAGGTCGGCTGATACGGAGGTCGGCTGATACAGAGGTCGGCTGATACAGAGGTCGGTTAATACGGAGGTCGGCTGATCCAGAGGTCGGCTGATACGGAGGTCGGCTGAAAGGGAGGTCGGCTGATCCAGAGGTCGGTTGAAAGGGAGATCGGCTGATACGGAGGTCGGCTGAAAGGGAGGTCGGCTGATCCAAAGGTTGGCTGATACAGAGGTCGGCTGATACGAAGGTCGGTTGAAAGAGAGGTCGGCTGATCCAGAGGTCGGCTGATACGGAGGTCGGCTGAAAGGGAGGTCGGCTGATACCGAGGTCGGCTGATTCGGAGGTCGGCTGATACGGAGGTCGGCTGAAAGGGAGGTCGGCTGATCCAGAGGTCGGCTGATACAAAGGTCGGTTACCATTTGAGACTGCCCCAAAATCGGATGCCTTCTGTTTCTGTAAGATCAGCCGTCCAGTCGGACTAATTTTTTTTTGTTTTGCGTGCCCAACAAATTCAAAAACCCCTGCATTAGTTTCTAATGCATTTTTTTTATATATTATAACATTAGAATATTGTAACTAAGTTATTGTATTAGAAAAAACGTTAAGATCTACAAAATGATATCCATATCAATATATTTTGTACAAGTAAATTACTATAAAATAGCAAATGGAATTGAAAAAACACAACTCTCAAGAACATCCAATATCAATAACCAAAAGTACAAAATATAAGCAAAATGACACTCTAGAACTTCGAAGCCTTGCATTTTTACAACCTAACACAACAAAGCTAATACACTAACAATAAATAAATAAAAAAATGGTAGAAAAGTCATATCATGTAGGCATTCGTACAACTACTCATATATATGTCTTTGATAATATAATAATATATGCAAATATTTAAAGTAAGGATGAGAGAATTGAATGCAAAATTATGAATTCATTAAACATTTGATCGACGTATTTATAGGTAGGAAACTTCAATAGGAAGGAAAAGCAGACATATATGCTACGTAGTTGCTTCGTGTAACTACGTATGTATTTCGTAACACTCCCCCTTGGATGTTTTTGTACAAAGAATGTGTCTTGTTAAAACCTTACTATGACAAAACTCTGTGGAAAAAAATCATAGTGAAGGAAAAAGAGTACATCATTCTTGTATTAATGTGCTCCCCCTCTTTTGGACTTTATTTCAGCCAATGCATTCCAATTTCTTGTATCAATTTGTTGAATGTTGCAGTCGGTAGCGCCTTCGTAAATAAGTCTGCAAAATTTTCAGAAGATCGAATTTGTTGCGCATCAATTTCACCACATTTCTGAAGATCATGAGTGAAAAATAACTTCGGAGATATGTGTTTTGTCCAATCGCCTTTAATATATCATCCCTTTAATTGAGCTATACAAGCTACATTATCTTCAAATAATATTGTAGGAGGTAATACATCATCAGAAATCAAGTCACAATTTTTCTGAATATGGTGAGTCATAGACCTCAACCAAACACATTCACGACTGGCTTCGTGAATTGCTAAAACCTCAGCATGGTTTGAAGAAGTAGCTGTTATTGTCTGTTTAGCAGATCTCCAAGATATTGCGGTTCCACCACAGGTAAATAAATAGTCAGTTTGAGATTTTTCTTTGTGTGGATCAGACAGATAATCAGCATCAGCATAACCAATTAATTCATTTCGAGATTCACTCGAATAAAATAAACCGAGGTCATGAGTTCCCTGAAGATAACGAAAAATGTGCTTGATACCATTCCAATGGCGCTTTGTGGGGGATGCGCTAAACCTGGCCAGTAGATTTACTGAAAAAGATATATCTGGCCTGGTACAATTTGCAAGGTACATTAATGCGCCAATAGCGCTCAGATATGGTACCTCGGGGCCAAGTATTTCTTCATTTTCTTCTCTTGGCCTAAATGGATCTTTACTGGGATCAAGGGATCTGATCACCATTGGTGTATTCAGAGAGTGAGATTTATCCATATAAAATTGTTTTAATACCTTCTGGGTATATGTGAATTGATGGATAAATATTCCATTGTTCACATGATCCACTTGTAATCCCAGATAATATTTTGTCTTTCCAAAATCTTTTATCTCAAATTCTTTCTTAGATATTCAACTGCAGTTTGGATCTCTTCAAGAGTTCCAATTAAATTGAGATCATCAACATATATAGCAATAATGACAAAATTTGATCAATTTTTCTTTATAAAGACGCATTGGCATATTGGATCATTAGTATAACCTTCTTTTATTAAACATTCGCTCAGACGGTTATATCATATTCGCCTTATTGTTTAAGTCTATACAATGACTTTTTCAGTTTGATGGAATATGATTCCCCTGGGTTTAATTTGTATGCTTCAGGCATATTGAATCCCTCAGGAACCTTCATATAGATATCAGTATCCAAGGAGCCATAAAGATATGCAGTAACTACGTCTAAAAGAAGCATATCGAGATTTTCTCGCACTTTTAGGCTTACAAGGTATCTAAATGTTATTCCACCGACAACTGGAGAGTATGTTTCATCAAAATCTACTCCAGGTCTTTGTGAAAATCCCTGAGCTACAAGAGGGAATTTATATCTCACAATTTCATTATGCTCATTTCTTTTTCGTACAAACATCCATTTGTATCCAACTGGTTTTATACCATCTAGTGTTTGAACAATTGATCCGAAAACTTTTCTTTTGGTTAATGAGTCAAGCTCTGATTGAATCACATTTTTCCATTTTGGCCAGTCATTTCTTTGCCGACATTCATGAATCGATTTTGGCTCTGGATCCTCATTTTCTTCCTTTATATCAAGTGCTAAACTGTATGCGAATGCATTATCGATAATTGCCCCTTTACGGTCCCAACATTTTCTTAAAGTAACATAGTTGATTGAGTTTTTAATAATCTCATCATGTTCTTCAAGATCGTGCTCTTCTGGAGCAATTATTTCAGGGTTGACTTCCTCATTAGATTGAGGTTTATCAATGTCATTCTTGATATTTTCATGATTATCATCATTCATTCCTCTTTTTCTTTCGAGGATGTTTGTCTTTGGAACCGAGTGGTCTACCACGCTTTAAGCATGTCGTTGATTCATTAGCACTTGCAATTTTTTCATCAGGGACAATTATCTTAGCCGGAGCATTAGCAGCTTGGATATATGATCGAGTGACTTTGCTCGAGTCATTGAATGCATCCGGTAAGTGATTTGCAATATTTTGCAAATGTATAATGCGTTGAACTTCTAGTTCACATCGCTTTGTACGATGATCATTAAAATTCAATGGGATTTTACAATTAATATCCCTTTTTGGTTCATTTTTGTCTCCCCCTAATGTCAGAAAGTATGAGTCATCAAAATGATAGTCTGCAAATCTTGCAGTGAATAAATCACCCGTCATAGGCTCAAGATATTTTATAATTGACGGTGATTCATATCCGACATAAATGCCCAATCTACATTGAGGACCCATTTTTGTACGTTTGGGGGGGGGGGGGGGGTGGAATAGAAACATAAACAGGACACCCAATAATACGTAGATGAGATATATTTGGTTCGTGACCAAATACTAACTACATCGGGGAGTAGCTATGATAGCTTGCCGGTCTCATTCTTATGAGTGTTCCTGCGTGTAAGATTGCATGCCTCCAAGATGAAACAGACAACATAGATCTCATCAGTAATGGTCTAGAAACCAATTGCAATATTTTAATAAGTGATTCTGCCAGGCCATTTGTGTATGAACATGAGCAACTGGGTGCTCTACGTTAATTCCAATCGACATGCAATAATCATCAAATGCATTCGATGTATATTCACCAGCATTATCCAGACGTATAGTCTTAATTGGATTATCGGAGAATTGTGCCCGTAATTTAATAATTTGGGCAAGCAATCTCGGAAATGCCACATTGCGAGTAGATAATAAGCATACATGAGACCATCTCATAGATGCATCAATAAGCACTATAAAATATTTAAATGGCCCACACGGTGGGTCTATTGGTCCATATATATCCCCGTGTATTCTCTTAAAAAATGTAGGTGATTCAATACCTACTTTAGTTGGCGATCGCCTGGTTATCAATTTTCTCTAAGTGCAGGCAACACATGTTAACTCATTTGCGTTTAACACTTTTTGACCTTTTAATGAATGGCCATGCGAATTCTCAATTATTCGCCTCATCATTATACTGTGATAACAGAAAAATATATTTTGTGTATAAGTTGTATATCAAATCGCAGGGAATTTTATTCGAAAATCAATGAGTAGAGTTTTTATAGAAGAATGGTTAGATATAGCAATTATGTGGTTGTAGACCCTGGATATCACAATTATTTATACTCTTTTTACTGGTGAGTTTCCAGGTCGAACACAGGGATTTAAAGTCATGAATTTCAATGGTAAAAATCTTGGAGAAGCGACGAAGAAACAAAAAAAGGGAGTCCGCTTCGAGCGGAGAATCTTCTACTACTGAAAGCGGTAAATAAAGCAGTAAAAATGAACGGGGGCGAGCGAAGCGAAAGCGAGAGGATTGGGATGTGAGTGAGCGGCATATTATATGTATATGTATATGAGCGAATTAGAGTGAAAAAGAGGTGTTGTGTCTGAACTGTGCGTTACGAAATGGGTAGATTTCCCTGGATGCAGCGAGCGAGTGACGTAATTGTGTTATCGGAAGCATATATGTATATTACGAAAATGATGATAGAAAGATGTTGTAATTATATAAACTCGATTATAAAGAACTCATCACACTGGTATTTTGGCCTGGGGGGGATTTACAACAAGACTTCAATGACACCCAAAATTAAGACATTATAAGAAAGAAACCTTACTGTCACTAGGAATTTCTGTGACCTAATAGACCCCCGTCTATGTCCCGTTAATTTTCCCAATTTCTGCCTCATTAGTGGCTTTACCCCCTGATGTTGGTACCATTTTATCAGAATCAAATTTAGCGCAGTAGTTAAGTAGGTCGACAAGGCTCCCGCGTACTTAACTACGTTGAACTACCTTGAGACCGCTTTTGGCGTATCACAAGGCTTAATTAATCAATTCGTCTCTCGCTCTATACCAGTGATATGAAATTCTCTAAAATTGATTTATATAAGTATGGAAAATTGTGGAAGAATTTAATTTGAAGAAGTGAATGATATTTCTTTATATACTACGAAAATGCGAAAAGGATTAGACTACAAAGCTGTAAATGAAAGCAGTAATCTAGTCTAAGAAAGCATTAAAAACGTGGCCAAGGGAGAGAGAAGACGCCCACTCCCTTGGCCTTTCCTGTGGAGAACTCCCTTACAGGGTTGGAGCTCTCGGAAACAGGAAGACGACGAACGCGGTGTGTATTCTGACTTTTATCCAAGAATTCGGTTCTTCTTTTCATACAGATATCTGGCCCTATTTATAGCAGGTGTAACGAGACGGTTGCAAGAAGCTGTTGGGCAGTTCCAACCGCTGGGCAGTTAGGCGGTTGCAGGTGGTTATTCTGTTGAAGCAGTTGCTGGCCATAACTCCCAGGGTGTCCGCTTCGCTTGCGTTGATGGCACAGATCTTCCTCGCTTGCTGGAGAACAGGAGGGCATCAGCGTAGCACGGCTCGCTTGAGCTAGCTGGAATTGGAATGGCTGTACCGCTGCATTTGAAGTACTTAGTCGAAATCTGGTGATAGTCTGCAGCGGTGGGTATCTGGACTGTAGCTTGCAAGCGGGAGAGGCTATCGCTTGCGGCTATGAAGGTGGCCGCTTGCCTCTCATGCCTTAGTGTTTTCAAGGTGTGTCTTGGGCGCTTGCGAGCGAAGGCGGCTGTCGCTTGCGGCGTCTGCCTTAGCTTTTCTGGCTCCAGAATACCGCTTAAGAGGGCAAAAATCGTTAATAGTCTCAACAACGAATTCTGGATCATGTCTGGTGATATAAATCAATATTGTATGCCGATTACGAATTATTTTGATGGTTCTTATGCAGAAATTCAAGTAATACACATTTTTGTCAAGCTAAGAATATGCTCATATTTGGAGTCATCAAACCTTCTCACACTAAACGTTTGTTCGTCCTCGAACAAACTGCATTAAAGGATCAAGAGGTTATTCCGTTCACGGCAATCAAGAAGTGCTAATAACCAGTGCCATGATTGGGAGTAAAGTGAATCTCAAATAATAACAAGTGAACCACAAGTATTCAGCATGTCATTTGATTTAACGAGATTGGAGTTGTCCAGGTATTGTCAACTTTGTTCGCTTAGCAGAGATTCTTTTTTTGATCTAGGAAACCTTCAGCCGAAGGGCGTGGAGAATATATATATATATATTTTTTTTGGATCGTGAGTTTCAAACAAACATTGTGTCTGCTCATGATCTTATTAGGTTCTCACACGCCTAGGCCTTTTCAGTTCCTTTGTAATGATAGGTCCTCCCTGCTTCGCTTGCATCGTATCTTAAACCAAATTTAAGGACTTCTCTTTTCAAGTTATGCCTTATGAGCAAAATCGAAAAACCTGGTCACTTGCCTTACTGAGTATGGAAAGTTGAAACGAAGGGGGCACTAGTTTTTCACAAGTCTTTTTCGCTGTTACTTAGTCTAACACTAGTGTTCGAGTTATGGTGAAGTTCGAAGGACAAGTACTTAGTCTGATGTGCTTAGGTTGTCTAACTCTACTCTAGAACATATCGCAAAGTTAACCAAGTGGAATTTCACATAAGAGCACATACTTCAGGTTATGTTAGGTATACAATAAAGATAAATTGTCACGAGTTACCAAAAATTGTTGTCTCCTTGATTGATGTTATGTACAGCCCTTGCTATTCTCAAAATTTTTTTAGAAATGGGGGAGGACTCTTCTTTACTTTTTCTTTTCGCTTGTTGGTCCTTGCCCTTGAGGAAGGTTGCGTGATATCTGCCGTACTAGGTCTTCCAATCGAAGGAGATTCCTGGCTGTGTCAAGCTGTTGTTCCATTAGGATGGCATTTTGTTGGGTAAGAGCTGCGAGAGCTTTCATGATTTCATGCAGCGTCGTACCCATGCTTGCAGCCAGAGTCTCTAGCGCTTCCACTCGTTCTTCTAGTGCGGCAGTCGCTTTCTTTCCAGCAGTCAGTTCATCACCCAGACTCCTAGCGTATGTGTCTATTAACGTCTGAGTCATCATGTATTGGGTGAGAATGGCTGAGTCGAGTTCATCCAATCTTCTTTCAATATTTTCCAGTGATGCGCGGGGGGCTGATGGTTCAGCACCCGCCGCTTCTGGTGATTGTCGCTCGCTCTCAGCTGAACTGATCTCCACTGGCTCTTCCTCGTTTTGGGAATCGGGTGCTGGCTCAGGGGAGACATCCCTGAGGAATACTAGCTGCCTCGCTGCCTCGTACTCCAGCTGCTCTGCTTTCTTCTGTTGTAAATACCTTCTGAATCGCAGCTGGAGTTGAGTCAGCGGCTTCCAGTATTTTAGCAGCTTGACCAGCACCTTCATTTTCCTTTTTCTTTCTCGCTCGAGCTGCTGCATTCGTTCGATTCGTTGTACTGCGGCAAGCAGCTGAGCTTTCTGTTCTTGAAACTTCCTGTCCTGTTCCTCCTCCTCCTCTTCTATAAGTGTTTTATCAGATTTGGTTGAGACAGGAGTCAGAATTTCTGCTGGTGTCCCGATCATGGTATGTGTTCCTGGGCTGCTCGGGGATACCTGCAAGACAGGAAGATTTAGAATCACTGCCTCCACCTCCTCGGCTTCATCGGCAGCTTCGGCGGTTGTGGCAGCGGGGACCTCGGCGGGATATTCTTTGTATGATTCAATGGTGACATCGATCCCGCCAATAGTTTCTTCGGTGAATATGGTCTCCCGCTCCTCCTCTGCTCCAGCAGCAGTAGGCTCCACCGCTCCCGGCTGGTTAACGGGTGTGGTTTCTTTGCCTATTCCAACAGCAGTTGGCTCACCTGCCCCCTGTTGGTCGAAGGGAACAGGTTCATCGCCAGATGGGCTTGGCAAAACCTCCTCTATTGCTGGCCGTGCCGGCGAAGGTCTCTCGGGTTGGGCGGTGGGTTCTCTGATGACGATCCCCTTCCGTAGTCTGGAGAGGGGAATCGTGTCCTCGCTTGACTCTACATCCACCGCTTTCCCCTTCCCTTTTTCCTGCCTTGTCGCTCGCCGAGGGGGTGTTGGATTTTTTTGCAGTGCTTCTTTCACCCTCGGCTTTTTGACAGGCGGTGGAGCAGGGTCTTCTTGCTTCTTTGACCTCTTCTCGGCCACGGCCGCTGCGCCTTTCCTTCCTTATTACTCCTAGTTGCTTCAGCCCCAAATAGATTTTCCTCAATCTCCCGAGCGAAGCGGAGGGTTTCCTCTTCCTCATCGCTGGGAGCTTCATTGGAAACTGTTCTCTCAGAGTCTGGCTCGGTATGGGGTGTCACATCTTCTCTTATGATTTCCCCCCCCCACAAATCTCATCTTTCTTTTTGGTGGAGGGGGCGCTGCCGCTTGTGCTTTCCTCTTTTTCTGCTTGGGGATGAGAGTGAACCCTTTGGACTCCAGCCAATTTTTGTGGAAGGCCGCTGGGAACAGCGGCTTCATTTGGAGTTCTGGGGCTGGAGTGGGCAAATCAACGCCCGCGCGACGGCAAAGTTCTGTGATCAGGGTCCCGTGACCCAATGTTCTGTCTCCACTTCTTCGATCCCAGATGTCTAAGCCGATGATCGCGCCCAAATCCACATCGTTCGATTCCTCCAAGATTGAGCGAAGGGCTACGAGGTAGTCAGGACGAATGTCAGTGGTGTGAGCAGTGATCATTATTCTGCTCAACGACCACTTCACCCATTCCTTTTTCTCTTCGTCCACCGACCCGAACTTCAGGTTTCACTTCTCATATGCAGGGGTGGTGGCGAAGGTCCTGTATAGCGACTGCAGTTCAAGTGAACTGCAGACCTCCGTTGCCTTCAGCTTGTCTTGCATCTCTTGGGCGGGGTAGTGGTGTTCCCAACCCAAGAGTCGGTTGATCTTCCTGGCTGAGCAGTCTACCCATTTTCCCCGAATGTAGACATGCTTAAGACTCTCAGCCTGGTTCAGATTAGCGTAAAACTCCCTCACTAGTGATACATCCACTGGTTCATTGGGGTTTCTGATCAACCACGACAGGCCCCGCTCCTCCAGCCAGTCAGAGAGCGGGCCTGTGATCTTCTCGGGGTCAAATCCTCTCTCGTAGAGGATCCCCATTGCCTTCATCCGCTCGTACGCCGCCGCTGCGTCAATGTTGGAAAAGTGCAGTTTGTCATACTGCTTCGATCTTAATACGTCCTTTGCAGCGTCGGCAGCATTCTTCTTGGAGATATTGCTCCGGAATGCCTTCATTTTCTTTGGCGGTGCTTCTAAGCAGGCAAATTTGTTTTTAAGCTCCTTCAGCTGGTACTCCTTCAGCTGTTCGTATTCCGATTCTTCTAATTCCAGCCACCAGTCGCTCACCGGATACCTCTGCTCTGTTTCCTCAGTGTATTCGAATCTAAGGTATTCCTCCGGGAACTCTGGGATGAATTTTCGGAATGGCAGTGACTTAAGCTGCCTGAGCTTCCCCCAGTCTTCTGTTAGCTCCAATACTCTCCTCCTCTTGTAGTATGCCTCAGGTGGCGCTGGCTCTACTAATTCTGCCCCTGAGGTTGTTGTCACCACCTTACGTCCGTCCGTGGATTTAATTCTTTGGACTCTTCGTTCGATCCTCTCCTCAACTTTCTCAAACTCCTTCTTCAACGTTTCTTGCTTTGCTGGATCTATTTTTGCTAAGCCTGTCCTGAACCTAGGGTTTCCAGAATTATTGTTTGTCATACGAACATTATGAATCCTGCCTCATTATCTTTAAATGTAAATAAACATCCATATAAGGCAATCACATTCAAAGTTCCGGTGATTTTAACCCTAAATTCTCCCCCTCACAACGAAACAGAACACTACTGTAAGCGTTACGTTGTGAAAAAGGGAGAAAATCACAAAACAAGACCTAACCTACAGATTAGAGTGAAATTCATCCGTAGAAAGCAAGTATATCAGTTATTGTATCTAAATCTAGCATATAACAGACTTAGATTCACAGAAATCAAACAGGCAAACATTTTCGCAAAAATGAAGAACAGTGAAATATCGTGAAAATAATTTGCGATTCTGTGTTTCTAAACGTTAAATCGGCGAGAATCAACCGTAAAATAGAGTTTATGTACCAAGGTTAACCTAGATCTTACCTTTGATGAAGCTATTATTGGTTGAAATGGTGAGATTTTGAAAAAAATTTCGCTCTGAGAGTGGCGGTTACTAAAGCTTCGGGAGGAAGTTACTGTAGGGCAAAAGTGGAGAAATGACTGTGGACTGGGGTATTTATAGATTTTCTTAAGACTCTCTAGAGGGCAAGCGGAGCGATGCCAAGTCCACTGTAAATACTTATAAAGGTATAGGGGAGGGTATTTCAGGGCGGGTGAGCGGGTAAAGCAACACTTCTATACACCTAAGACTGACACAAAAGCGAAAATGAAAGCGGTGCTGAGTGAGCGATACTGCTCCCTCAGTGAATATCAGGGTGAAACAAGCGGAGCGGTGGTTGACTTGGGTCAGGCTTAGGTTGGAAGTTAAAATGCTAACACTAAACTATTCCTATAAAGCGATAATCCTATTCTAATGAAAGCGATGAAATTATGAAATCTATCTATGAAAGCGGTAAAGGAAAGCTTGTAAATTTTTAACTATGAAAGCGATAAGTTTTAACTAGAAAAGCAATAAAAGAAAGCTGTAAATTGGCGGATATAAGATTGGGCTTCTGGATTCTTTTCACGAAATTCTATCATCGCTTGAGCTTCTGAACCTCAATCAGATTAATCTCTGCATTGGCCTGTTGCAACACAGGCCCTTCAATGTACGGTTTCAGCCTCGCTCCATTCACCAAGAAGGAATCTTTCTCTCCGGGGGTCTCCACATTGTTAATCCTTATGGCTCCACTTGGCAGCACTTGTCTGACAATATACGGCCCAGTCCACCGTGACTTCAATTTCCCTGGGAATAAGTGGAGCCTAGTGTCATATAAAAGAACTTTGGATCCCACCGCAAACTCTTTCTTCTTCAACTTCTTGTCATGATAGAATTTCATCCTTTCCTTATAGATCTTTGCGCTTTCATATGCAAGGTATCGGAACTCGGTCAATCGAGCAATCTTTTCGTGCGCTTCTCCTGCGCTGGGAGAAGATCAAAATTGAGATACTTGATAGCCCAGTACGCACGATGCTCTAGTTCCAGCGGTAGGTGGCAGGCTTTTCCATATACAAGCCGATAAGGGGACATTCCAATTGGAGTCTTGAAGGCTGTTCTATAGGCCCACAGCGCATCATCCAATTTCTCTGCCCAATTCTTGCGACTCTTATTTACTGTGGTCTGGAGGATGTGTTTGATCTCTCTATTTGAAACTTCCACTTGACCGCTCGCTTGTGGATGATAGGGGGTAGTTAAATGTTGACGAACACCATATTGTTGAAGGCAAGATTGCAGCGCCTTATTCACAAAATGGGTGCCTCCGTCGCTTATTATTGTTCTAGGGACCCCAAACCTTGGAAATATGGTATATTTTAGGAAGCGGATCACTGATCGAGCATCATTTGT
Organism: Andrographis paniculata; assembly: GCF_009805555.1. Lineage (NCBI taxonomy): Eukaryota > Viridiplantae > Streptophyta > Magnoliopsida > Lamiales > Acanthaceae > Andrographis > Andrographis paniculata. Next base: position 2,960,582 of record NW_026137605.1, read on the forward strand.
GGTGAGCGCTTGCGCTTCAACCCACTTACTCACGTAATCCACCGCCACCAGAATGTATTGTTTCCCATTAGAAGGTGGAAAGGGACCCATAAAATCTATCCCCCATACATCAAATATGTCCACAAACAAGACTCCAGTTTGGGGCATCTCATCTTTCTTCGAAATGGACCCCAGTCTTTGACATTTGTCGCAAGATTTGGCAAAGGCATCTGCATCTTTTTGTAGGGTAGGCCAAAAGAAACCTGACTGCAAAACTTTGGCCGCTGTGCGCATGCCAGCGAAATGCCCTCCTACATGGGACCCATGACATTCGTTCAAGATCAGCGGGATCTCAGACTCCGCTACACAGCGACGGATTATCCCATCTGAGCCGATGTTGAACAAATAAGGTTCATCCCAAAAATAATCCTTTGCCAAACTGAGCAATCTCTTCTTTTCCCGTTGTACAGTGTGTGCTGGAAACTGTCCTGTAGTTAAAAAGTTGGCCAGGTCAGCGAACCATGGCTCTTTCGCTTGCACCAGGAACAGCTTCTCATCTGGGAATTGTTCATTGATTCCAGGAGATTTGTCCTCCTCTTGTTGCAACCTACTGAGGTGATCTGCCACATGATTTTCCTTTCCCTTCTTATCCTTGATTTCTATATCGAATTCCTGGAGCAACAAAACCCATCTAATCAAGCGGGCTTTTGTCTCCTTTTTCTCCATCAAATATTTAATGGCTGCATGGTCAGTGTGAACAATAGTCTTGCTTCCAATAAGATACTGCCTGAATTTCTCAAAAGCGAAGACAATAGCTAGCAGCTCTTTCTCGGTGGTAGTGTAATTCTTCTGAGCAGAGTCCAGCGCTTTACTTGCATAGTAAATGACGTTAAGTTTAGACTCCACCCTTTGTCCTAGTACAGCGCCGACGGCATAATCACTTGCATCCGTCATTAACTCGAATGGCTCACTCCACACTGGTGCTGAAATTATAGGAGCAGAGGTCAGCTTATCCTTCAGTATTTGAAAAGCCTCCTCACACTCGCTTGACCAGCGGAATTGAGTATCCTTGCACAGCAGTGACGTGAGTGGTTGTGTGATTTGACTGAAACCTCTGATAAAACGACGGTAAAATCCCGCGTGACCCAGAAAGCTTCGCACTCCTTTCTCATTCGAGGGCGCTGGCATTTTTTCGATTACACTAATTTTTGATCTATCTACCTCTATACCGGCAGACGAGATCTTATGGCCCAAGACAATTCCTTCATTCACCATAAGGTGACATTTTTCCCAGTTCAGCACGAGATCAGTCTCTATGCATCGGAGGAGTACTTTTTCCAGATTATTCAGGCATCTGGAAAATGTCTTGCCATACACCGAGAAATCATCCATAAAAACTTCAATACAGGAGTCCAGGAGATCACTGAAGATATGGTACATGCATCGCTGGAAGGTGGCCGGAGCGTTGCACAGCCCGAACGGCATCCTCCTATAAGCGAAAGTCCCATATGGACAAGTGAATGTGGTCTTCTCACAGTCCTCCGGTTTGATGGGAATTTGATGATAGCCTGAGTAGCCATCGAGGAAACAGTAGTATTCGTGACCTGCAAGCTTCTCAAGGCATTGATCAAGGAAGGGAAGTGGGAAATGATCCTTCTTTGTGGCTGAATTCAATTTTCTGTAGTCGATGCAAACCCTCCATCCAGTGACAGGTCTTGTCATGAAGACCTCCCCATCGTCGCTTGTCTGTTCAACGAATCCTCCTTTCTTGGGAACCACCTGGGTTGGGCTAACCCACTGGCTGTCACTGATAGGGTATATGATTCCTGCATCGAACAATTTGATCACCTCTTTCTTGACTACTTCTTGCATATTCTCGTTCAGACGCCGCTGAGGCTGTCTACATGGTTTTGCATCAGCTTCCAGCCTTATATGGTGCATACACACCGCTGGGCTGATTCCTTTGATGTCTGAGATTTTCCATGCAAACGCCGCTTGATTTCTTTTGAGAAGTGAGATGAGCTGAGCCTCTTGGTCCGGCAGTAATAAGGCGGAGATTATCAGCGGGTAACTCTCCTCCGGCCCAAGGAATATATATTTGAGGTGCTCAGGTAATTTCTTCAGCTCATCCTTATTGTTGGTCTCGCTCGCTGGTTCCCTATTCGCTTGTTCAATGGATTCAGTGGGCGCTTGAATATCGTCGCTTGCCTCAGCTGAATTCTTTTTATCTTCCAGTTCGAGCGATCCATTACCTGAAATTCCTTCCAGGCTATCAAGTGTAATATGGTTCTCAAAAGTTATTATTTCATTTAACTCATTGATAAAATCACAATTTTCTTCCTGAGGTTGGCGCAGTGCTGAGTTCATGGAAAATGTGACTTTATCACCACCAAAACTCAAGGATATTTTTCCTTCAGCAACATTTATTGTAGCTTGAGCGGTGGCTAGGAAAGGTCTCCCTAATATAATTGGAATGTCGCGGTCTTCGCTCATTTCCATAATAACGAAATCTGCAGGGAAAATAAATTTGTTCACTTGCACGAGTACATCACGAATGATTCCTTTAGGCAATCTTATTGACTTATCGGCAAGCTGAATTACAGTTCTGCATGCTTCTAACTCATAAAGCCCTAATTTAGAGAAAAGCGAGAAGGGCATAAGATTGATACTTGCACCTAAATCACATAATGCCCTAATCGGCTCTAAATTTCCTATTGTACAACTAATGATAAAACTCCCAGGATCGCTGAGTTTCTTCGGGAGGTCCTCCTTAAATACGGCACTGCACACACTTTCCAGCTGCACCGCTGCCACTTCATCAGGAAATGCCCGCTTCCGATTGATTATATCCTTGATAAACTTAGCGTAATGTGGCATCTGAGACAAAGCATCAGCAAACGGTATAGTAATTTGAAGACTACGGAAAGTATGTACAAACTTATCAAACTCCTTGGAGTTGTCCTTCTTCCCAAATCGTGCGGGAAAGGGGGCTCGAACCAAAGGCTGAGCAATACCCCTTTCATTCGGGTCAGACTCCTGAGCGGCTGGTATCGCTCGAGGTTGGGATGGACCTTGCTCCTTAGATGGAATCTGCTTACTCTCATCCTGCACAGGCATATTAGCAACAATAGGGGAAGAAGATTGATTCATACCTCTGTCTGGCAGTGGTGGCGATTGCGTCCGTTTCCCTCCTCTAGTTTCGATGGCCTTCGCTTGGTTCGGGACAGTCTCGACTGTCCCAGGCAACGTTCCTTTCTGCTTCAGCTTCAGTGCTTCAGCAATCTGCCCGACTTGTACTTCCAGCATTTTGATCGAAGCAGATGTGTTTCTTTGGAACTCCTGATTCGCTCGCTCTGTGTTCCTCCAGAGTTCCTCCAGACTCAACGGGACTTGTGCCGCTGTGGGAGGTTGAGCGAATGCATGTGCCTGCTGCGGGAAATGGGGGGTTTGATTGTATTGTTGATGATGTGGATGATATCCCCCTTGGATATATTGTTGTGCAGCGAACTGTTGTGGCCTCTGAAATTGTTGCTGAGGACGCGGTCCAGCGGGGCCTTGAACTTGCCCTTTTTGGAACTGCTGGAATTGGGGGGCATTTCTGCCAGCCATATAAAAGACCTCCGCCGGGTTCTGAGCTTCCTCATTTGAATACTCAGCAACCTGCGGACATTTTTGGTCTTCATAAGCTTTTTCCTCGCATTCCGCGGCCTCATGTAGTGCTTGTTTTCCTTTATTACGCAGGTCCTGCTTCATAAGCTTAGACAGCTCCTTCACTTGGATTGACAAACTGTCGATCCTTGCATCGTGAGATACGGAAGCAGGAACCTGGTACAGACCCCTCGATGGCTCGGGCCTGTTGGACTCTGGCCAACTTGACTGATTGGCCGCCATCTTCTCTATCAAAGCCCTCGCTTCAGAGGCACAACGCCCCATAAGCGAGCTTCCTGCCGCTGCATCTAAGGACATTCTGAGTTCAGGAGTAATTCCTGAGTAAAAAATCTGAAGTTCCATGAAGTCCGGTATTTCATGATGAGGGCAGTTGCGGAGTAGTTGTTTGAATCGGCTCCAGGCTTTTGGAAGGGTCTCATCACTCGCCATCTTGAAAGTAAGTATTTCATTCCTCTGGCGAATGGTCTTTGATACAGGATGGTATTTGCTCACGAAGGCCTGCGCTGCTTCCTTGAATGAGCCAGGGATCGGATAAAGATTATCAAACCATTTCCTGGCCTCTCCTGTTAAAGAAAAGGGAAACAGAATCAGTTTGGCAGCGTCCTCCGTGATGCCGTGCGATTTGGAGGTGGCAGCGATCCTATTAAAGTTCTGTAAGTGTTCGTAAGGGCTTTCATTGAGCAGCCCATGAAATTGGCTCTGGCTCGCCAGGCTGACGAGCGCTGGTTTCACCTCATAATGGCCAGAGCCTCTGGGCGCAGAACTTGTAATTAAAGTGTGATCCAGAAGGGTCTGGTAGTGAACATCCATGGGGACTTCCGCAAGTGGGCGATCAGCAGCCCTATGACCCTCAGCCCTCTGGTAAGGCTCAGCAGTAGGTGGTGGGGGAATGATGGTTGTGGGTATCGCAGCGGTGGTGGCAGCTTGTGCCGCTTGGGAAGCAATAAATGCTCCCTGCGCAGCTTGAGTTTGTTCCACCTGAGCGAGGTGCGCTTGCAGCCCCGCCATTCCTTGTTGAATGCTACTGAGGGCTCTCAATAGTTGCTCCTCAGTCTGTGAAAGTGCAGGAGGAATGACAGCAGGGACCACAGTGGGGACGTGGAGCGGCACCTCCTGCGAAGATGCAGATGTGGCGGAGTTTGAAGATGTCCCAGCGGCAGTCTGGAAAGCTGGGATGACAGTAGGAGGAGCGGTGGCATTTCCTTGATTCGCCATGAGTTGTTCTCGCACTTGCTCTCGGAACAGACGTCTCTGTGATCGAGCGGAGGGAGTAGGACTCGTGGGACGCTGAAAACGCTTCGGACCCCTACAAAATGGCAGCCACATACAAAATTTTAAAGTTAGAAGAATTTTAATTAAATACAAAAGCACGATTACAACGAATTAAGGGTAAATTATGGCGCTTCAAAAGATTTCCAACAGATACTTTTCATGAGTTTCAAATCCCCGGCAACGGCGCCAAATTATGATAACAGAAAAATATATTTTGTGTATAGGTTGTATATCAATTCGCAGGGAATTTTATTCGAAAATCAATGAGTAGAGTTTTTATAGAAGAATGGTCAGATATAGCAATTATGTGGTTGTAGACCCTGGATAGTTATCACAATTATTTATACTCTTTTTACTGGTGAGTTTCCAGGTCGAACACAGGGATTTAAAGTCATGAATTTCAATGGTAAAAATCTTGGAGAAGCGACGAAGAAACAAAAAAGGGAGTCCGCTTGGAGCGGGAGAATCTTCTACTACTGAAAGCGGTAAATAAAGCAGTAAAAATGAACGGGGGCGAGCGAAGCGAAAGCGAGAGGATTGGGATGTGAGTGAGCGGCATATTATATGTATATGTATATGAGCGAATTAGAGTGAAAAGAGGTGTTGTGTCTGAACTGTGCGTTACGAAATGGGTAGATTTCCCTGGATGCAGCGAGCGAATGACGTAATTGTGTTATCGGAAGCATATATGTATATTACGAAAATGATGATAGAAAGATGTTGTAATTATATAAACTCGATTATAAAGAACTCATCACACTGGTATTTTGGCCTGGGGGGGATTTACAACAAGACTTCAATGACACCCAGAATTAAGACATTATAAGAAAGAAACCCTACTGTCACTAGGAATTTCTGCGACCTAATAGACCCCCGTCTATGTCCCGTTAATTTTCCCAATTTCTGCCTCATTAGTGGCTTTACCCCCTGATGTTGGTACTATTTTATCAGAATCAAATTTAGCACAGTAGTTAAGTAGGTCGACAAGGCTCCCGCGTACTTAACTACGTTGAACTACCTTGAGACCGCTTTTGGCGCATCACAAGGCTTAATTAATCAATTCGTCTCTCGCTCTATACCAGTGATATGAAATTCTCTAAAATTGATTTATATAAGTATGGAAAATTGTGGAAGAATTTAATTTGAAGAAGTGAATGATATTTCTTTATATACTACGAAATGCGAAAAGGATTAGACTACAAAGCTGTAAATGAAAGCAGTAATCTAGTCTAAGAAAGCATTAAAGACGTGGCCAAGGGAGAGGGAAGACGCCCACTCCCTTGGCCTTTCCTGTGGAGAACTCCCTTACAGGGTTGGAGCTCTCGGAAACAGGAAGACGACGAACGCTGTGTGTATTCTGAAATTTATCCAAGAATTCGATTCTTCTTTACATACAGATATCTGGCCCTATTTATAGCAGGTGTAACGAGACGGTTGCAAGAAGCTGTTGGGCAGTTCCAACCGCTGGGCAGTTAGGCGGTTGCAGGTGGTTATTCTGTTGAAGCAGTTGCTGGCCATAACTCCCAGGGTGTCCGCTTCGCTTGCGTTGATGGCACAGATCTTCCTCGCTTGCTGGAGAACAGGAGGGCATCAGCGTAGCACGGCTCGCTTGAGCTAGCTGGAATTGGAATGGCTGTACCGCTGCATTTGAAGTACTTAGTTGAAATCTGGTGATAGTCTGCAGCGGGGGTATCTGGACTGTAGCTTGCAAGCGGGAGAGGCTATCGCTTGCGGCTATGAAGGTGGCCGCTTGCCTCTCATGCCTTAGTGTTTTCAAGGTGTGTCTTGGGCGCTTGCGAGCGAAGGCGGCTGTCGCTTGCGGCGTCTGCCTTAGCTTTTCTGGCTCCAGAATACCGCTTAAGAGGGCAAAAATCGTTAATAGTCTCAACAACGAATTCTGGATCATGTCTGGTGATATAAATCAATATTGTATGCCGATTACGAATTATTTTGATGGTTCTTATGCAGAAATTCAAGTAATACACATTTTTGTCAAGCTAAGAATATGCTCATATTTGGAGTCATCATACTGCCAGAATGCCCAAGACGATCATGCCATATTTGAAAATCGGTAGTCTTTTTATCTACCGTGAGGTGTGTTTCAACAACACCTAATCTGGCATAATATAAGCCAGTAGAGAGTAAGGGTAGTCTCTCAATGATGCATTTCTTTTTATCAATAATATCGGTGATCAATAAAAAATTCACTATCGGTATCACTCATAGTTTCAATGTGATAACTATTTTTCTAAATATCCTGAAAGCTCAGTAAATTTCTTCGAGCTTTAGTGGCCAACAGTGCATACTGTATCAAAATTTTTGTCCCCGCGGGGAGAAATATAATAGCTTCTCCAGAGCCTTCAATTAATTTTGCACTGCCACTTATTGTATTGATATTCATCTTTTCCTTTTTCAAATGGGAGAAATACTTTTCGTGTTTCAATATAATATGTGTCGTTGCACTGTCAATGAAACACATATTTGCATCATTTTGTTTGGCATCCATTTAACCTTCAAATATAAATAAACGCAGTATTAATAAAGACATATATAAGTATTACAAAATGCATTACAAAAAGGTAGTATGCGATAATTTAAATATTACAAAAATAAAATGACATAATATGTCTATCACTGGGGGTTTGCTGGATCTACCACAAAATCCGCTATATCAAGATGCGTTGTGTCGTAATCTGCAGGTATTGGCCCAATGGCTTTCAATGCCACACCGATTACAAATGCCGATTTGCTTCTTTCCCCTATTTAGCCTTTTCGGCTATATCCCCATATTGGGGTTTATTCTGCTTCCTGTTAATGTCAATACCGCGGTGATTGTAAGGGGTATATCGACCGCGTGACTCTCACGATCGCGGCCACGTCCACGGCCTCTACCACGTCCTCGGCCTCGTTCATAAAATGTCACGTTCGCTTCAGGGAACAGACTGGAACCAATGGGCCGAGACTGATGATTTTTCATCAATAACTCATTATTTTGCTCAGCTAATAAAAGACATGCAATGAGCTGTGAGTACTTTTGAAAATTTTTCTCGCGATACTGTTGTTGCAGCACAACATTAGAAGCATGGAAGGTAGAGAAAGTCTTCTCCAATATATCATTTTTAGTAACAATTTCTCCGCAGAGTTTCAACTGAGATGTAATATGATGGATAGCAGAGTTGTACTCTGTAACAGTTTTAAAATCCTGCAATCGCAGGTTAAGCCAATCATGTCGGGCTTTGGGGAGAGTGATATATTTCAAGTGCCCAAATCTCTCCCTCAATTCATTCCACAAATCTAGTGGATCTTTCACCGTCAAATATTCAGACCGTAAAAGAATTTCCAAATGATGACGGATGAAAATAATAGTCTTAGCCCGATCTTGGCTTGTAGTCGTATTTTCACTGGCAATTGTATGAACAAGGCCAATAGAAACCAGATGCATTTCTACATCCAAGGATCAAGTCAGAAAATTATTGCCGGTGAGAGACAGAGGTTTAAAAGAAAATTTTGCAAGGTTTTCCATAGTTTAGAAAATAGATAATATAAATAATATAAAAATAAAACTTACCAAATATATTTATTTTTAAACTTAACACGTTATTATTTATTTCAAAATGATATATATTTATTATATTATTTTAAAAATATAATAAATGATATATGGGCAAAAATACAATATTTATTTTATTATATATATAATATAATAATACATGCAAATATTTAAAACAAGGATGAGAGAATTGAATGCAAAATTATGAATTCATTAAACATTTCATCGTCGTATTTATAGGCAGAAAACTTCAATAGGAAGGAAAAGTAGACATATATATGCTACGTAGTTGTTTCATATAACTACGTATGTATTTCGTAACAAAATTTGAATTGGTTCTTAACATTTATTTATTTTTTAAATAATAAACTTAAACAATTTTATATGATTATATAATTTATACTCCCTCCACGGAAGATGAAGTCTTTTGTTAGGGACACGGTATTTTAACATGTGTGTTTCTTTTGATGAGTTTGAAAAAAATTTGGTTTGAGTTTGATATGAAAATAATGTTTGATGGGATGTTTTGAGAGAAAAAAATATTTTTTTTTTTCAGGAAACGCAGAGTCCAAATAGTAAAATTTGGAAAAATTATGCTAAAGAAACATAATTATTAATAATAAGTTAAGATAATATTTTATTATCTTTTATATGTGTAATGTTGTTGGTATTTTAAATATTTTTAAAATTATATTTTAATAAAATATATGCAATATGAATATCATTTTGTAGATAATAAAATTTTATATAATACAAATGAATAAAAAAATATATTTATTTATTTATCATTATCATAAATTACTTTTACAAAAAGCGAGGAGTTTCAAAGGTAGATAAAAATATTTGTTAATTGAGGAGAGGGATAGAAATAAAGGGATTTTGAGTGGGTCCTACGTGTAAGATGTTATAAGTTTAATTAAATTGATTTATATTTGTTAAGTATGTTTAATATTGATAAACTTACCAAAAACGAAAATAAATTATATTTTGTGGGACGTACCAAAAAGGAAATGGGGTTATCTTTGACGGGACGGAGGGAGCATATCTATAATTACACATTTTTTAAAAAATAATATTTACTTTAATTATTACTTAAATAATTTTTTTTATCTATTTAAAGAATAAACTGATTTTTTTTAGTATTGTAACTAACATTTTATCATTTTAGTCTCGTAATTTGAGTTTGTTGCAAATTAATTTCGTAATTGAAAATTTTATGTACTTTTAGTCCTCCGACACCGTAGATGTTTACATGACACATGTGTGGCTCGCCAGAGCACACGTATTTGTCAGGTCAACTGACACTTGGTAGAAAGTGGATTTTTTAAATATTTATTTATTTATTTTGTCTTTTTTTTGTAGAAATTAAAAATTTTCAAAAAAATATTGAAAATTAAAATTTTAAAAAATAATAAAAAAAAAATAAATCTACGTCTTCGTCAGGTGTCACTGATCTGGCGGACAACTGTCCCCCGCCACATGGGTGTCACGTAGGCATCCCTAGCACCAAATGACTAAAATTGCAAAAAAAATTCACTTGCATGATTAGTTTGCAACAGACTTTAGTTTGAGAGCTAAAATAACGAAGAAGTATAGTTGTGGGATTAAAAAAATTAGTTTACCTTTATTTAAAAGTTGAATTGCTTTTTCAAAATAAAAATTATATTTGTTTTGTGAGATAATTTAAAGAAGTTTTTTTTTTATTTTTTATTTTTTAATATGAGATATGAAAATTATATAAAAAATATAAAAATACTAATATATGTGATATATTAATATTTTTTGAAAATATATATGTATTTCTATGTAACTGAATTTAAAAATACCCTAAGGGTGTGTTTGTTTGGGAGTTTGAATTTTGAGTTGAGATTTGAATAGTAACAAATTTGAATTGGAATAGTGGTATGATGTGATATAAATAGGTGTTGATGTGATGTTTTGAATGTAAAATTGATTTTTAGTATAATATAAAAAATAAAAAATAGGTGTTTGATTTGATGTTTTTGGGAAAAAAATTTGGATAAATAGTAAATTTGCAGTAAAATCCCCCAAACAAACACACAAAACAAAATAATTTCAAATTCCAATGGTAAAACTTTAACTTACAAATTAATTTATTTTATGCTTTTAATAATTAAATTATAATATATTCCCTCCGTCCCGTATATTATACTCCTTCCGTCTCAGAAGTAAATATCCATTTGCTTTTTGTACGTAGTTTTAGAAATATTAGTATTATATTGGGATATAGTATGAATAAAATATAAATGATTAAAATAACCTTATTAGTATGTGTGATATAAAGGTAATGACATTTGTGTAATATATTGTAAATTGTAAGGGTATTTGTAATGTTAGGTAGATAGTACAATTACTAAAAAAGGAAATTGATATTTTGTTATGAGACGGACTAAAATGGAAAAATAGATACTTTATTATGGGACGGAGGGAGTATCATGTTTTCTATTTCGTATGTTCACACATCATGTCATTTTTCCTTTTTCAAAAAGTATCTTTATTACAACACATTATTTGTCTAGTATAATTTCTCTTATCGACTTAGTTTTCAAATTATTACGTTTGATCGATGTTACGTAAAATGACTTGCGAATACAGGTTTGAGGTTATTAGAAAGAAAAATCAAGGAGAAAATATAAAAGAACTAAAGAGGTGTTTGGTACATAAAAATGAATATAGAGATTTGTTTGAAATAGAGAATTTGTTTTTAAGAAATAATTGATTTTCTATTATCTTTTTATTTCTCTCGCGATTCTGGCAACGCTACTAACTTTTTTTCTATCTAATTTTCATCGACGCATTCTATCATCTAAAAATCTTCTCTTTCTCGTATCACTCTTCTAACACCTCACTCTTCTGCGGACTGCACCTCACTCGTTACTGTAGCCTGTGCCTGTATATAAACCTTTCTACTCACGATTCACTTTTCCAGAACGCAAGTTTGACATCATTTTTGTTTGGTTTCTCTCATTTTTATTCATTGTTTGTTTGTTGGTTGGTTATTTATCTTTATTTCTTGTCAATTGTGTTAAGAGTGATCAACATTTTGTTATGAATTTTCAGTTTTTTTTTACCTGAGGTGCACATAATAGGCCGTTTTCAATTTTTCATACTTGTACTTACTATGTCTGTTATGTATTTATTCAAAAAACAACTAACATCATAAATAAAATAAACGCGTATATGATTTCTCTATTTTGAGTTGTCATGAAATAGAGCTGATAACTTGGCTGGTATCATTTAATTTAATGTTTTTTTATTATTTTTTATTTTTTTACGCTTGAAATTGATGTGTAAGTTGATTGTATAACAAACACGAATAAATGTAATGAAAATTCATTATTTCATTAAATGTATGTATAAGATGGAGATGTTATTTCTTTAGTTTTTGTGGTTAGAAATAAACAAACCTATTTTGTTGAGGCATAGATTGTGTAGTTTGCTTGGATAAGATTATATCAAAAAATTGACTATAATTTTTAGCACCCGGTCATTCGGTCACTAAATAATAGATGACTTGATTTGGATCGAATTGAATTGAATAAGATAAAATATGTATATATATATAGATATAGATATATGACGGCGATTACATATGTGATTGTCAAAATATAGTTAACCTAAATCGTAAAGTTATTATTAAATAAGATTAATTTAGTACATTTATATTTTTAACTTATTGTAGTATAGACTAATACTTTTTTCATATTCTATTAGTTATATATGTTATGTTTAAGTAATATTTCGCTAATATATATATATATATTTTATTGTATTATATATTACAAGAATTTTCTAATCAATTTAGTATATATTGTTTATTCATTTTTTTAATTTTTCTAATTTAAAATTTCAAAAAATAAAATAAAATAATTATTTATACTGACCTAACAGTCTCTCTTTACTTTTAAATATTAGTTATATTATAGAGAGAATATATTTTACCTCACAATAAACATATAACAAAATTAACATAATATTACTTTTAAAAATAGCATATTTGTAGTTTGACACATATTTTTACATTATAAAAAGTCACCGTTTATGCTATAAAGAGCACATTTTAGCACACACCAAGTACATTGCAAAAATAACATATTATTTACGTTTAAAATAGCATATTTGTAATTTAGCACATATTTGTATTTAAATAACAAACACTTATGCTATATTGAGCATATTTCAGCATACAACAAACAAATTGCACAATTAGCATATTATTATATTTAAAATAGTACATTTGTAGTTTAACACATATTATATATAAATAGCAAATGCTTACACCATAATAACCATATTTTAGCACACAACAAACACATTGTAAAATTAACGTATTATTATTTAAAAATAGCAAATTTGTAGTATAATACATATTTATATTATAAAAAGTCAATTCTTATACTATGAAAATTACATTCTTATTTATTTATTTAATTTTACTAATTTAATTTTTTACATATTTAATTACAATAATTATATGCGTTGAAAGAGAAAATAAAAGGAAAGAAAAACAATTACAACCAATGTGATTTGTATTTCTTACAATGAAAGAAATTAAAAATTTACAATCCTATCCTTACTGTTAATTTTAGCTATTAGATTAACGATAATCCAATAAATTAGAGCTAATCAGCACCATATATATATATCTCTTATATTTGTGGTTTTTAAAATGTGTAGAGTTGATCAATAGGTAGCATACTTTGATTTGGATTGAATTGGAATGGATAGGATAGGTGTATTACATATATATATATATATATATAGCATTTTTCCTTTTTAAAATATGTAAGAGTTCAATAAGTAGCAAATAAATATTGACTCGTTATGCAATATTTTCTCTGTCCATTTTTAAGGATTACATAAATATTTTGTATCATTGTACTTAACATTAAAAGTATCTTTATATTTGTATAATTTTTTGTATAAATGTTATTATATTAGTATCATAAGACATTAATAGAAATTTTTTGTCATTTTCCCTAAATTTGTGTTACATTTTAATATAATAATTAATATTTAAAGATAATATGTAAAATATAAATGTGATTTTTAGAACGGGGGACAAAAGTGCATATATTTGTAAACAAATAAAATACTAAAATGGTAGAAAAAGTGTTGAGGATTGCCTCAACCAATATCATTTTCACCTCCTGATATAATATTATTTTGATTGAGTTTCAAATGTTTGTATTTTATTTTATTTTATTTTTTGCATTAATGAGTATGTTTTTATTTATTTATGTAATTCGCTTAGGAAGAATTTTTTTAATAGACCATTATTTTTTAGATGAATTTCTATATTCAAGTGTTATTATACGGTGGATAGTTCATATACTTGATTTGTGATTTGTTTTTAAAATATTTATATGTTGTCATTAGCTTCCTAGTTTTTGAGTATTTGCAAGTACTTTATTGGATAATAGTATTGTGTAGATCTTAATAAAGTTGACTATCTTATTGAATATTGTATTTTTACGTGTAGATGACAAGATCATCAATCAAATAAAAAATAAATCGCAATAAACGAGTTACTAATTTGGTTGCGATAGGTGCATTTTATGTCATGTATATGGTGATTCGTTGGTGGATGATATCTAGTCTTTATTTGCATTGTTCAATTGAATTTATAAAGATACAAAGAAACTATTTAATTGTATTGAAAATTTTGACCGGTGGAAATCTAATCCAATGATTTCCTTGATAAATATTAATAGTTGGTTCACTCCTTCCCCTGACTGATCGAACTCGGCCCAATCATTTATCCCAAATCCAAGGCCAAACTATTTATCCTTAAATCCAAGCCCAATTTAATAACCCATTTATTAAGGGTTTATTGCAGAACTAGTTTTTGAAGAAGTTTCAAGAAATATATAATTAGTTTGGGAGTTTAGAGAGAGTTTTTTAATTTCTGAGTGAAAACCGTCAAGGGAGGGAGACGAAAAAAGGAGTGAACTGGTGAGAGATTCCGATGAGAATTCCGGTGAGTGTATAAGCCTTTTCCGTTGGCCGATTCCGACCGGTGTAGAAGCTTAGAGTGTAGAGTCGACCTCCAACTTATGACATGGTTACCTCAGGCCATTCGCACCATGGGCTGAGCCTATAATTATTGTTCCCCTCGCCGGTGAAAAATTGAAGAAAGAATCAGAAGATTGGGGAAGAATCCGGGATGTTCAAAGTTGTCTCGAAGGATATTGAACTCGACCGTAACTGTTCGGAGTCATCATTCCTGCCGCTGCCCAGCTAAATCAGCGTCTAAGGAATAACCGACTGTGTTTCTGGAAAAGGCAGCCTGAAGCTGCCGATTGCCTTCGCGGAGCCGCTTAGAACTGCCACCACTTCCTGTCATCGAAAAAGGGCTGGAACAACCGTCGGTCTGTCGATTTGTGGAAAAATAAGATTCAATCTGTTTTTTTGAAATTTGGCCCGGTCTGAGACCCGATCCCAACCCGCAACCCAAATTCATGAACTCGGTTTTTTGACCCGCGACCTAACCCACAATGATATATAACCCCTTTCCTCCCCAAATCAATACACCGGTTCGTGCGATTTCTCCCTTCTCATTTGCGTGCGACTCTTTGAGAGGTTTTGGAGGTTTCTCTTCTTGGTGTTGGTTTCAACCTCTTCTTCTCGTCGATATCTCCGGTGAATTTCCTTCTTGGTGCACTGAATGTTAGGGGGTTTGATCAAAAGTGTTGAGGTAGGTTTCTGTTGTTCAATCTGTCGGTTTGGGGTTTGTTTGGAGGCGGTTGGGTAGTCGCCATTGTAAGTCATTCATCGTCTAAAAGGGTTGTAGACTGAGCCAATCTGTCGGTTTGGGGTTTGTTTGAGTGACTTTTTATTTTGTGTGATTAGTATGTTTTTCGTCGGTGCTATGTCCCTGAACGATTGAAAGCTGTTGTTTTAGTATATACAAAATTTTCTTATAATACTTTATCCGTCTCATATCTACGTATCCGTTTATTTTTTGCATGGAGTTTTAAAAATATTAGTATTATATCGTGATGTAGTAGGAATAAAGTAGAAATGACTAAAATAATCTTATTAGTATTGTGTGATATAATGGTAATGATATTTGTGTAATATATTGTAAGTTGTAAGGTATTTGTAATGTTAGGTAGATAGTACAGTTACTAAAAAAATGAAATAGATACTTTTTTATGGCACAAACTAAAATGAAAAAAATTGATAGTTTATTAAGGAACAAATGTAGTATTTGAAATCTATTTTTTGAATAGGCAGCAATATAAACATCTATTAAACATGCTAATTTGGATTTGTGTTTAAATGAAAAGTCATTCCTCTTTTTTGGAAACTTAAAAGTATTCAATCGTAGAACACCTAAAAGTAATAATCATAATAGTAACAATGTTGAAAATAAATCCTTGTCCTATAAAGGTAAAAAGAAATTTAAGAGGATGAATAGGTCTATGTCTATATATTGTTTTGTTTGTGGTGGAGCATGCTAGTAAGATAATTGAGTTTAATAAGCATATAATATAGTTTCTAGTATCATGTCTAGGGGCTGTTTTTCACGTTTTAATATGTCTATCCTTTTATTATTTTTGCTATGTGAGATTTGCTTGTTCCCATTATTGTGATTGTGAATAAAACCGTTTTGTAGACATAATGACCTTTGTTTAAGAAAACAATGCTTAAATTGTTTTCCTTTGATTATAATAAGTACTGTAAAATCTTTGTGATTCAATATGCTAAAATTTTCTCTTGTTTTTACCTTTTGGTGTGAGATATAAGATTTGTTTTAGATAAATGTTGTGGGTATGATCTTTGTGAAAAATTGGTCTGAATGTAATTGCTATTTTTCTTTTTTCTGTTGTGATGAAAAATAGTTATGCTTGTTTATGCTATGTGAATAATGACATGTATTTTATGTTGTTAATGTTGTATAATGAACTTGATTCTTTCTCCTTTGTGATTGTGTTCTAGACTAAGTGAAAATTCTAGGTTGTTAGTTTTCCCGGGAATATCTGAGTAATTGTCAAACTACATGTTAGTATGCTAAGCTGTGGAATAGAGTTCGCTTAGGCTATGTGATAACATTGTATCTTTTTGTGATAATGTGTGCAAACCTATATTCTTAGTTTCCTTTTGGCCGATGTTGAATTTCTGTTGATATATGTTTGTTTATGTGATTCTGAGTGTTCAAACATGTGATATGATCCTTTAGTAAAAGCATTCACTATGTAATCTGAGTGGTGTCATGACATATGTAAGGTTTGTGATCTTGAAAACTCTGTGAGTATCTCTTTTAGGTCGAGTTTGCTTGTTGCATATTTTTGCATTAAGTTGTCATTTTTTCAGAATGAGCTTAGTTTGTGCGCATAACTAATGTTTGCTCACTACAAAAAAAAATCTAATTAGTTACAATATTTTTAACTACAAAAGATTTTTGTAGTTAAAACGTGTCATTTAATAACAAAAATTAATTTTATCGCAACGTGTCATTTAATAACAAAAATTAATTTTATCGCAAAAACTAAATTATGTACTACAAAATTAATTTCGTTGCTAACGTTTTTTTGCGAGAAAATTCTATCTTCATACAAAAAAGATTTTAGCTACAAAATTATTTTTCATAGCTAAAATCATTTGGCTACAAAAGTCATACATATTTTGTTGCTAAAAATTTTTTGTTATAAATTTTAATTTTATAGCAAAAGAGTTTTAGCTACGAAATCATATTTTTGTAGATAAATCTCTATTCTTAATTTTCATCGCAAAAAAACTTATTTTTTGTTACGAAAGTAATATTTGTCGCCAAAGACCTTTACTAACGTAGTATAGGCAACAAAATGAGTTTCTGTCGCAAAAATATTTTTGCTATGAATTATCACCTTTTGCTACAAAGCTAAATTTCAACTTTCTTGTAGTGGCTCGTGAGTGCAGGGTTCTTTAATATTTGTTTGTGAGTGTAAGTTTATTGTGTATTTGTGAATCTTTCTGAGCAATTCTCATGCGACTCGACTAGGCGAAAAAGGTCACTTGGCTGTGATACATCCCTACAGGAGCAACCCTAATGACATGGGCCAAATTGGTGGAGAATGTTAAAATTTGGCCCGACCCGAGACCCGAACCCAACCCACAACCCAAATCCATTAACCCGGTTTCTTGACCCGTGACCTAACCCACAATGATATATAATCCCTTTTCTCTCCAAATCGATACACCGGTTTGTGCAATTTCTCCCTTCTCATTCGCGTGCGATTCTTTGAGAGGTTTTGGGGGTTTCTCTTCTTGGTCTTGGTTTCAACCTCTTCTTCTCATCGATATCTTTGGTGAGTTTCCTTCTTGGTGCGCTGAATGTTAAGGGGTTCAATCGGGAGTGTTGAGTTAGGTTTCGGTTGTTCAATCCATCGGTTTGGGGTTTGTTTAGAGGCGGTTGGGTAGTCGCCATTGTAAGTCATTCACCTTCTAAAAGGGTTATAGACTGAGCCAACAAAAGAGTTTCCAATCGTTCTTGTCGAGTCGCTGGGTGCTTCCGGAGAAATTAGCCGCTGCTTGCTAGCCGCCAGAGATCGCTGCCACCGCTGCTGCCAAGACAGCGAGTTATTTTTGTGTTCTGCCTTGTTTGGTTCAGTCTTGATTAATTAGTTTTTTGTTAATTCCCAATTCGGCGTGACTTTATGTTTCAATATTTAATTGTATAGGTTTATCATTTTTCTTATATTGAACATATTTTGGTTGAGGAATTTTTTGTTGTTAACAGATTATAGAAACACAACATGTTTCATTCGCGTTCGATTTCCACGAATAGGAAGTGTCCATTTCGTTTTTCAATTCCTTTCCCAATTTAGGTTCTATTTGGTTGGATATATATGTCTAAATTGCAGTATTAGTTTTATCCCTTTGATTAATATGTGTTAATTTTAAATTCATTTCGGTTTAGATTGATGGAAGTTATTCAATTATTGTTTTCGCTAATTCATTATCGTATTTTTATATACGAGGTATATTTGATTAAACTCATCGATCCGGGTTATAAATTCACAAAAGTGACACTACAAAAAATTATCAATTTTGTAACGAGATTTTTTCGTTCCTAAATTCACTTTTTTCGTTAGTAATAATATTAGAGACGGAATTAGAAATTGAATTATGTTAGCTACGTGAACTTTAGGAACGGAATTCCGTTACAAATATACTATTTTTTTTGTAGTGTGATATCAGAGTACGATAACTGATTGTGAAATTGAAAGAATTTTTTGGTTTATATTTCTTTTCCATGTTTGAATATTATTCATTGATGTCATATAATTTGTATTGTAAGGCTTCCTAAAGGCAACATCCATATATCACTATTTTAAGCTATACAAAAAATTTGTTTCTCCTGCAACTAATTAACAACATTATTCATATGATCATTTGATGCCAAGATCGAATTATGGTCATTTGTGGTCAAACTTTGGCGAATTCAACTGGCCGCTGATTACGATGATGATTATAACTATTTATAGGTATATTGGGGTGATTCTATTGATTCTGTAATCAATAATTACAACTATGATTATTTGCAGCCGAATTATTACCCTTTAGTTGCCTGGTTATCCCAGATGCTAAAAACTTATGATTCGGCCATTTTGACCAATCATTACTATAAATGTTACAATTTCAACTGTAACAAAATCATTTTTTGTTAAATATATTATTTTTTTAAAAAATATTATATTTAAATTAAAACTTAAACAAAAAAATGAAACTAAATTTAAAAATAACAGAGTCTCGGCATGTATTATAAAATTATCCTTATACAATCCTATAATACCGTTTCAATTACAGTGGTGACGCTCACGGTGCTGATTAAACAATCACTGTCCGATCTCATCATTATCATATGATATGATCAATAATAATAAAGAAAAAGCTAAGGTTGTAATTTTATTATAAACGCTGTGTTTGAAAAAAAAATAAAAAGAATGATAGCAAAAATTATGCAACAAGAAAACACAAGAAAAACTTGTGTAAATAATAATGTGGGGATTTCTATAAGTATATTCTATACTCTATATAGTCAATTACGATTCTCTTATAATAAACTTACATAATTAATTCTCTTGTGTCGAGAGAAAAAATTCTGATTAGAAAGAGCACAATAAGAGTTTATGCAAATAATAATGTGATTCTTTTTGTATATATATTTTATACTTCTCTTTTGCCTAGAACACAAAATCTGATACTAAAGAGCGTACAAGAAGAGTCTATGAAAATAATAATATGATGATTTGTGTAAATATATTTCATACTTTAATTATTTAATCACAATGTTCTTATAATAAATCAACACAATCAATTCTCTTGTAACGATAGTACATACTCAGATACTAAAGAGAACAAGAAGAGTCTATGATGAAAATACGCCCTTGAAAATATATTCAATTTTTTCTATAGTTAATTATAGTCCTTTTAAAATTAATTGTATATTGATTTAGACAGGCTTATTAATATTTAATTAAAACAATACGCAAAATAAAAAATAATACACTTTCTAAAATACAGTAGAAAAAAATAATAGAGAGAAAGCGAAGATCAACATCGACCAGTCCCGAATCCATCAATGTTGTATACCATACATATACATCCATATAGCTATAGAGACACAAAGAGAAAAAATCAAGCAATGAAACTGTTGTGTAACTTTCCATGTCCCACATAGGAAGTATGATAAAAAAGGTGGGGCATTGACTTCTATAAATTGATCCTCTTGGGTCCTAGTTTAAGACATGACAATAAGTTTTTTTTTTTCTTTAGTAACTAGAGAGTGAAATTGAGATTTGGTGAGTTGTTGTGAGGGTTCTGTTGTGAGACCAAATTACGTTAAATTCCCGTGTCTTACTATTTGTTTTTCTCTATCTTCCCTTGTGTGTTCCCAACAAGTGGTATCAGAGCAAGGTCATTTTTGGCGAGGTCTTGGTGAAGGGAGGAGAGAAAGAGCAAGAGGTGTTTCGAGAGAAGTTGACGGCACGCCAACAGTCCAAGTTACAGTTCCGCAACGGGTTCCGGCAACACACCAGATTTCTGCCAGAAAGGTTGGTTCTGCCTGATTAGAGTTCTTGGTTTCATTTTTGAGCCTCAGTTTATTTGGTTGTTGGAAGTGCTTGTTTATTGGTAAGTTATTAAGCACTATGTCCACTACTTTGAAATATGAGGTTCCGCTCTTTGATGAAAATAGTGATTTTACTATGTGACAAAGCATAATTCAAGACTATTTGGTGCAGCAAGGTCTTGATGTTGCTTTGGAAAATATAAAGCTAGAAGGTATGAAAGAAGGTGATTGGAGTATGATCCGGAAAAAGGTTGCTAGCATGATTCGATTGGCCCTCATCCCGCAGATAAAGGTTACCGTGTTGACGGAAAGATCTCCGAAGAGGTTGTGGGATACTTTGGAGAGTAAATTTGCCAAGAAGACGTTGACTAACCGCCTGATTATAAATATGGATTTATTTGAAGATGGAGGAAGGAGGTAATATAATTGACCATACTAACAAGTTTAATGAGCTAGTATGTTGACTGTTGAATGCAGGAGAGGAAATTAAAGAGGAAGAGCAAGTGTTGCTCTTGTTAACTTCATTGCCCAATCCTACAAGTCATTGGTGCAATAAATGTTATTTGAGAAAACTACATTGAAATTGAATGAGATGATAACGGTTTTGAAGGAGAATGACAAGATAATGAGAAATGAAGACGCTTTAAAGAAAAGTCAAATACTAGCCCGGGGGGGGGGGGGTTGGGTTCTAAAAGATGGAGGAAAATGAAGAGTGACCATGGTGGAAGATCAAAATCTCGGCCGAGAGATTACCAGCTCTATTGAGTGTCATTATTGTGGAGAGTTTGGTCACCTTCAAAATCAATGTCGACGTTTTAAAGAAGACTTGAGAAGTCCGAGAAGTTTGAAGGGTAAGTCGAAAGTTGAGAACTCCGCGAACGTGGTCAGTTATGAAGGTGATTTACTTCTTTTAAATAAAAATTGTGTTGAGAATTCTAATTGGGTGATGGATTCTGCTGCCGATGTCCATATATGTAAAGATCAAGATTTATTTGATACTTTGCATACAAATGAGATTTTGGCTATATCAATATGGGGAATAAGATGAAGCAGCAAATTAAAGGTATTGGAAGAGTTTGCTTGAAGCTCCACAATGGTAATGTTAATGTGAGGTATGTGCCTACCGTTTGAGCTAATGTTATTTCATTGAGCGAGTTGGCTTCGCATGGGCATAGATATGTTGGCACTAAAAATCTATGCAAAGTGTACCAGGGTGACAACTTGATTATGCAGGAGAGGAAGAAACAAAACAACATCTATTATCTAGATGGATGGGCCTTCCGAGTAAATGTGGATAGCAGCAATAATATGAAGAATCAGAAAATCGAGAAGATAATTCGTTTTTCTGACATGGTCGAAATATGTGAGACTGTGGGAAGAGGGAGGATTTATTGTGTAACTTCTCATGTCCCACATAAGAAGTGTGATAAAAATGTGGGGGCATTGCTCCTATTAATTGTCCACCTTGGGTCCTATTTTAAGACATGACAAAAAAACATTTTTTCTTTAGTAACTAGAGATGGTGAAATTGAGATTTGATGAGTTTGTGTGAAGAGGGTTTTATAATTTTGTCCGTGTAAAAATTATAATAAATATTTTAGTGGATTATCCCATTTTGGGATCGTAAATATAAATCTGTTGTTAGACCGAACTACATTAACTTATCGTGTTTTACTATTTGTTATTTTCTATCTTCCGTTGTGAGTTTCTAATAGAAACTATAAGAGTGAGTAAGGGGATTATAAAATTCTAGCTCATCTTACTATTTTCCCCTAGTCATCCATCTCCACCATTTGATTAAAAGTAATTATAACTGATTAAAACTTATCAACACTTCAAACTAATCGATCACGTATAATACACATATTTGATTTTTTTGTATTTCAAAACTAATTATTGTTTCAAAAGATATTAGAATACTTTTCTTTTTTTCATATGACAGCTTTAACTAACATTTCCATAAAATAAAAATAAAACAATAATCTCTTCCGATATAAAAAATAACCAACCAACAAACAGAAGACATAAGACAATCATCTCGTCTTCTGCCAAATTCATCGGCGATATATAGCCGTTGAGTCGTTATCACAAAACCCCATCATCATTTTGTCGGTAGGTAATTAATTACAAGTTTCGGGGCCACAATTTACTGTTCAAAAATTACACCATGGTGCATACTATCTTGGCTATTATTAGAAATGACTTAATTCACAAATCAATCCTTCTGAATTAAATAAAATCAAACTTTTGCCATTGGCTATTCTTATTTTAATTATTTCAATATTTACGTCGACAAATGCACACACTTACCTTAAACTAGGCAGACAGGCCACAGATAGCTAAGAAGCGCACATAAAATAAAATACAAATTCTATTTTACAACTCCCCGTACAAAAAAAAAAAAGAGACATATTAACGTTCCAGATTACTTGAAACGACAAATGCACTCACTCACTTGAACTAGGCAGGCAGGCAGGCAGGCTAAAAATAGCTAATCGATGGATCATTCGACAGGATGGATTGTGTAAAAAGTCTGAAGGAAAGTGAGACAGAGCACAAAAACTCCGGCAAAGACGGCAATGGCAGCCCAAGGACTGCGGCAGTAAGTGTGGGCAAGATCAGCCATCCACGTCTTCCCCTTGCTCCGACAGTGCTTGCTAATGGCCGACTTCACCTCTAAGAAATCCTTGTAGTTGTCGGCCCCGTAGGTGTCGATCTCTTTGAACACATTCACCACTTCCTCGTCGCTCCCCAAACTGCTGAACAATATCCCTCTTTCCCGCAGCTCCTTCACGTCCTTGGCAGTTTCCATCAACGGCTTCATGAAATTAAGGTAAGACAGAAACTCCCCATCTGTCAGATTATGCGGAGACATCTCGAACGCCGCCATGTTCGAGAAGAAAACCTTGGTGTCGCGATTGACCACCAGAATTGGGAGGTGCAGCACCCCGTAAACATGGTACGACACGAATCTGATGTCGAGCAGGCCCTGGGAACTCGGCCGGAAATATATCCCCTTTGTCTGAAGATACGTCACCGATCGACATGGAAAGTTTAAGAGTTCCAAAAATTGTTCATTTTCCATTGAACTACTGCTCCTGCTGCTTTCGGAGTCGGCATCGGGAGCGGGGGCCGGGGCTGGGGCGGCCGACTTGGTCGTCCAACTCCAATTAATTATTCTCTTACAACAGCTGCCTAAGATTTTTGTAAGAAAACAGGATTTTGTATCTACCTTTTCTTCTCGTTTCAGTAAAATTTGTCGCGTGGCTTCGAGAAGATGCACTGGCAAGCGGCATCGGCCATTGCCGTCGTCATCCTTCCATGGAAGGCTTCTGATATTAGTTTTTCCGTCTATCTGATGGCATATCAAACTTAAATACTCGGACAAGATCTTGTCGGCTTTATCCTTGCCATGTCTGGATTCGAGCAGCAGTATGACGAGCCAAAAGGGAATCTGATTCTCGAGCATGAACAGATCGCGCTGCATTAGAACACCGGCAGCCATGCCGTAATCAGAGGCGAACAAATAGACGGCGCCGCCGATTGTGAAGCTGTGGATGAAGTCGATGAGGAAACAGGCGTCGCGGAGGATGATCTCCGCCAATTCGTCGTTGCCGAAGGGAACCTCCTCGTAACTGTTTTTGATCCTTTCTATGTTTGATTTGATCTCGTCGTGGAAGAACTTCCGGTCTTTATTTTCGTCCCATCTCATGCTGACCTTGAAGAAGTATTGAAGCGTCTTCTCTTTGTGTTTCTCCATCGGCCGGAGATGGGGTTTGCTGTGGTGGTAGGGGCCCAGCGAGAGCACCGCCGGGTCGTACACCTGTCCGTTATTCAGGCTGTGGCTGCGCATGTAAGGCGTCACTTTGTAAATTCGAGAGAACTTGTCGTCGGTGTCGCTCTGCTGGATGCGCTCCGCCTCCACCGGAGGCGGGTTTTCCACGTCGGGAGCAGCATCGTGGTGGGATTGAAGTGGCGGCTGTAATTCTGTGGCGACGGCGGTGGTGGGGTCATCAGGTGAATCCGCCATGGATGGCATAATTTCTTGAGACATTGAGAAATAGAGAATTTATGTATAGTGTCGGTGGGTAGACAGTTTTATTTATTTATTTAAGTTCGACTATATATTTTCCAATCAAGGCTCTCCACCAATTTTGCTACATCAATCAATAATGAATTTCTTGATAAGGTTATATGATCTTTTTTAAAAAAATAAAAAGAAATGTGTATTTTACGATTCAATTATTGAGTTATATATGCATATGAAAATGAATTGTTTTTTTAGCAAATTATATAGTCAGTTTGGAATGGACCAAAGGAGTTATATCTAATAATGTCACGAGAGATAGGGAGCAATGTCTGTGGGGCAACCTAAATTGATATGCAAATGTAAGGATATATACAGCGGTTGCTTACAGTTGAGGGCATTTTCTGTGGGACTTTAGACATCAGATACTTGGCTGTGTTTGTTTGGGGATTGTATTTTAGATTTAGATTTAGATTTTGGAAGATTTTGAAGTTTGGATTTTTAAGTGTTTATTTGGCATATTGAATTTTGTAATGATTATGTTGAAAAAATTATTATTTTATTGAAAAAATGATAAATAATAATAAAAAAAGATATTTGATTTGATATTTATTAATTAAATTTAAATTTAATTTTTGGAAAAAAATTTTTTGTTTCTTTTATTTTTTTAGGATAGATGTGAATTTTCGCAAATTTGTATTATTTATTCAATTTTCTTTCTAAAAATTATCAAATTAAATATATTTTTTCTACGTTATGCTAAAAATTAATTTTATATTCAAAGCATCGTATCAACTTCTATTTATATTGCATTATATATATACTACTATTTTTCAATTCATTTTTTAAATATTTCAACCCCAAACAAACACAACACACGCCGAATTTTATTTTATTTTATTATATATATATATTTTAAATTGCAGATGATGAGACGGGGCTACGCTAACAATTTCTGAAAAGGCAGTGGACTGCTATAAAAGGAAAGTAGAGTCTAGGGTAGGGAGTAATATGATTTTTGAGGGGAATTGAGTGTACAGTATTTATACAATCAAATTAGACGAAAATCGCCTAAACCAACACACCCTTACTGGTCCTGAACAGTATAAATGGATTTTTTTTTGTCTAGTAACTAAACTCCTTTATTATTTTAATTTATTAATTGGAGTCTGTCGCAAACGAGTTTCGTAGGTAAGTTTTTTTTTGCAATTTTAGTCCTCCGATGCCGGAGATGCCTACGTGGCACCTGCGCGACTTGCCGGAAGACACGTGTCCGCCCGGTCAGCGACACCCGGCGGACATGTGGATTTTTTTAATTTTAATTTATTTATTTTGTCTTTTTTTAAATAATTAAAATTTTAAAAAAACAATTTGAAAATTTAAAATTTAAAAAAAATTAAAAATTAAAAATAAAATAAAATTCACATGTGGCTCGCCGGAGGACACGTGTCCTTCAAGTGTTGTTGACCTGGCAGATACGTGTCCTCCGGCGAGCCACATGGGTGCTACATAAGCATTTCTGCCAGAAGACTAAAATTGCGAAAAATTTTTACTTACGAAACTTGTTTGCGACAGGTTTCATTTACGTAACTAAAATGATAAAAGGATCAGATACGGCACTGAAAGATCAGTTTACCCAACTAAAAGATCAGCTTACCCTATAAAATATAACATAAAGAAATACCTGCAATATAGGCTATTAGCATTAAGTAAGTATACAAAAATAATAAAATATAGAATTTTATTTATAAATTTCTAAAATTATTATGACATAAAATATAACGAGAATAGTTTTTTCCTGTAAAAATAAAAAATACTCTCTTTCTCTCATCTTAATCGATTTTTTTTTTCATTTTTATATGTTTCATTTAATTGATATTTTTTTATTTTTGGTAAAATTTACCAACATCATATAGCATCCACTCAAAACCCTTTTATTTATATATCTCTCCTAAAAAAATTAAATATTTTTATCTATATTTAAAACCACACATATAAAATTAGTTTATGTTAATTATAAATTAATAAACTTATTTTTTTATTTACTTTATTATATGAAATTTTATTCTGTACAAGATAATATTCATATTACATATGTTTTTTTTTATTGTGATAGAATTTTTATAATATTTAAATACATATTCTAAATTTTTTAATTATATATTAAATTTATTTTAAACTATAAATATTATTAATCGCATAAAAAAAATTATAAAATAATATGATAACTCATTATTATAAAGTAATTAAACATAACTAGCTTAAATATCGTGCCTACTACAAAAGGTGTCAATTATACTGGAACGATGGAGTGTAATTGTAGATAGAGAATAATAATGTACTTCCGGAAAAAAAAAAAAATATTACCAAAAAAAAAACTATTTATAGCGGTTATTATTTCGTAACGAATGCTCAATTTTCATGCAAAATAGTCATTTGTGTCGATTTTGTTATGAATTTTACTGCTACAAAGTAAAAAATTGAGTAGAATTGATTAACTAGTTTTAAAGGCACGTGAAAAATATTTTTTGTACAATTTCTACTACATGATAAAATGTTAGAAATCTTGTTTGTCATGATATTAATACGTAACAAAAAATTGCAGTACACGTGCTTCCTATGCACCAAATAAGTTTTTGTTACGATCTAAAAATAAACACAATTTTAAGGGTATTTGTTACCGCATAAGTTTTGTGACAAATAACTTAAAATACATATTTTTTTTCATAATAAATACGAAATTCTTAATCAAATTTACAAGATAAGGCCGTTCCGACGATGTTTAAGACATGCCAAAATAGTTATGTAACACACCAACCAATTATATAAATTCTACAATCCGAATATAAATAGTAATACGTAAAAGGATCAATCAACTACAACGAAGAATGACAAGAGGTTAGACTTAGATGAGTTTTGCAGACTCCAGAATCCGCCCCGTCTCAACCCTGCCCTAGAACTTGCCTCGCCTTAACCCCATTGAATTTCTGCGTGAAAATCATCACAATACCTTATTTATGTCATACGTTATTGATTTATTTCGCTTGGTATGATCCAGAACCTATCTTTTTAAGCGACGTTCTTTCCGCTCGAGCCAGCGGCAACGACCAGACATCCACCGCAGCGAAGCGAGAGTGAATCACTTCAGAAATTCACTAAGTGTTCATCTCTCAGCAGTCAAGCCATTCTAATGCCAGCCAGCGATGACAGTATCACTTGAGCTGCGCTAATGCCCTCCAGCCACCTGGGCAAGCAAGAAAGATCTACGTCCTTACATCTTCAAGCAAGCGAAATGACCGCCCTGAGAGTTATGGCCAACTGCAACCGCTCTAACTGCATAACCACCAGTACCTGCTTAACTACTCAACGGTTCTTCTAAACTTCTCGCAACTGCTGTCTTCTCTAGCTATAAATAGGGCCAGATTTCTTTTGTAAATAGATATACTTACACTAGAGTATACATTTGTTCTTCAATTTTTTGCTGCCTTCCGAGAGCTCCAACACTATAAGGGAGCAGACTTGCCCAAACGGTTTGGAACCACCGGTTTTTCGGTTTGAACCGAAACCGTGAATCCGATGGTTCGGTTTCGGTTTGTGTTTGAGCCAAACCGTTACCCGGAGGTTTACGGTTTGAACCGGCGGTTTGGACAATATTTTTTATCTTTTTTTTTATTATTATTTTTTATAAATTATATCCGCCCAAACCGGTTTCGGTTCGAACTGTCGGTTTGGGCGGGTTAAAATTCAAACCGAAACCGCTAGTTTGGAACCGAAACCAGTGGTTTGGGCAGGATTTTTTTTAAAAAACGAATGGTCAAGATTAATTCTTGCAGATCCGACGGTCGAGATTTGATGGAACAAACCGGCGGTTTGAACCAAAACCGCCGGTTTGGACGGTTTTTTTTTTAAAAAAAATTGAAATTTTGAAATGAACTGTAGAGATTTAATGTACGTTATAGTAAATGAACGGATGAGATTTAATGACCGGGTGTATAAATAGGTGGATGAATTGGATAAATTTTCTTCACCCCAACTTCTATATTTATCTCTCTCTAAATCTCACTCTCTCACTCACTTACAATTATTTAATCTCTCAACTTTAAGTGTTAAGTAATTAAGTTTATACTAATATTTTAATATTCTACTTATCTACTCTATTATATAGTATTTTATTTTAGATAAAAGTATACTTTTAAAGTAGCTAATAGCTATTAGTTGATTTTTTTTTTTATTTGTATTATTTATTTCATTACATTATTTATATATTTAATATCCATTAAAAATTAATTTTTAAAATAAAAAAATGTCATCGTCTATGTCTAGAGGATAAGGCTACTGCTGATTCACATTCTCCTCATCCTCCCCAGTTTCATAATTTTTTTTATGAGCAATGGAATATAGAAGATTTGGATGAGCTTGATTCGATAAATGAAACTCAATGCCCCGAGGGTGAGGGCGAGGCTGAGGCTCCTGACAATGTAGAAGATGTACGTGGAAAACGAAAAGCTCCTCAAATTCAAGCTTTAAGATTCGATATTTTCTCCGTTCATTTTACTAAGAAAGCGACTGAGGTAAGTAATTGCTTTCAAGTTATTTGTAATTATTGTTCTAAAGTTTATAATTACAAGAAAGGAGGAGGATATGGAACATTTACACTCTATATCGAGAAGAAATACTCTTTTAAAATTGGAATAACTACATCACAAACACAAATTCAAGGACAAATGCCGTCATCTATTTCCAAAATTGGAGATGAGGTAAGTACCCCTACTTTATTTAAATATAGTGATATTACTGCTAGAAGAGAATTAACTAAGTTAGTTTGTTCTAAACATCTTCCTTTTAGATTTGCAAATGATTTACGCTTTGAAAAATGGGTTACTAATGCTTACAATCCTTCGGCTAGAAGAATTTCATGCTCAACACTCACCCGTGATATTGATATAATGGTTGGTGAATGAAAATTAGAATTAATAATATGTTTAATAATTTTACAAAATTAAGTTTCTATATGTTCGGATGTTTGCAGTGATCATTGGCAAGAACATCATTATATGGGCATTACATGTCATTGGATTGATAACTCATGGACATTACAAAAACGTTTAATTGCATATAGAGAATTTGATGTAGAACACCCGCAACAAATATTTCTCACAAGATACGATCTATTTTGCAAGAATATAATTTACTTACAAAATTATTTTCAATTTCATTTGATAATGCAAGTGCTAGTACGGCTAGTTTAAATTCTCTTATTGAATATTGTCAACCATCAATTGGTGGTAAATTTTTTCATATTAGATGTTTTTGTCATATTTTAAATTTATGTGTTCAAGATGGTTTATCTTGTTTGAAAGAGCATGTACATCCTATTAAACAAGCAATTTCTTATCTAGTAAGACATGCCTCATTATTAAAACGATGGAAAATATATTGTAGAAAAAATAATTTACAACCAAAAAATTTTTCGCTTGATGTTTCAACTCGATGGAATTCTACTTGTAAAATGCTACATGGTTCATATAAATATAGAAATGCACTATGTGATTTTTTCTCACGAGAAGCATGTGAATGTGGTTTTACTTTATTTCCACAACAATGGGATTCATGTTCAAATTTGTGAGAAATATTACAAGTTTTTAATGATGCTACTACTGAATTATCTGGTATTTATTATCCTACTTCTAATTTGGCTATAGATTATTGTGTTAAAATTGCTTTACTATTAAAGGAATCTTCAAATAGTTTGCTTCAAAATGCTATTGCTTCTATGAAACTTAAATGGTTTAAATATTTTTTATATTTACCTGATATATTCGTAGTTGCTAAAATACTTGATCCTAGAGTAAGATTAGATAGAGTAGAACAATTGCTAACATATTATTACGACTGATTATTTCCTGAAAAAGATAATGAAACCCCTAACCCTACTTCAATTGCATATGGTGCAAAACAACTTTTAATGGATATCTATAGAGAATATAAACAACAATTTGATGCTTATAGAATTGATCGTAACCAAAATATAGATACTAGTTCTAATGTTTCTTGTAGTGATAGTTTATCTCAACCTTCACAACTTTCACTCTTTTATGATTTTTATTATGTAAGAGGACGTAAACGTTCTAACGAAATTTCAAACCCATATTTAGAATTAGAAAATTATTTAACGACAACTTTTGAATATAGTGAAAGTGAATTAGAAGAATTTGATATTTTAAAATGGTGGTCTAAAAGAGCATCTACTTATAAAATAATAGCATTAATTGCAAAAGATATACTTGCTTGTCCTGTGTCAACTGTAGTCGTCGAACAAGCTTTTAGTATGGGTGGTCATACATTAAGTGCTAGACGTTCTAAATTAACCGTTGAAAACTTAGAAAATCAATGTTTACTTGATGATTGGGTAAAAGTGGAAGATAGAAGTCAATGTGAATCTAATAATACGGATTCAAGTGATGATCTTCAAAATATAACTAAAACTAATGATTAAAATTTATTAACTTTAGGTATATCTATATTAGTATATAATATTAAAAACTTAAAAATTAAAAGAACTACGTGGGCTTTGATTCCAATTGGATACGTAGGGAACATAAATTTAAACTTCTAAATTAGATTTCCTAAGTGTATAAAATTTAAACTTAGATAAATCTAAATTAGAAATTTAAAATTATGTCCAAGCCCTCTTAATTAAACACAACATAATTTCTTAAATAAAATATTTACTAACATTGTATTATAATTTATAGGAGCATATATAAAATCATAATCATAAGTAAAAAAAAAAAAAAAAAAAAACGTAAAATTTTGTAATCGAAAATCTAAATTACCACTTAGATAATTTAATTGTTTACACTTTACATAAATAATTCTTCTAAAATTTATAATATTATTAATAACATAAGCACTAAGGTCTAAGAATAATAAAAATTGAATTATTTTTTAAAATACTTACACAATTTTAAATAATTATTATTTATATATTTATATTTACATTTTTTTTATAAAATAATTATTTAAATATTTTGTTGTTTACTTGAAATTTGAAATAATTTTTTTTGAAAAAAAAAACAAAAAAAATTGTTCTAAAATTGTAAAAATAAATTATAAAATCAAATAAATATTTTAAAAGTCAATAATCTTTGGAGTTTGGATTATCTAATTAAATAATTTATAAGTTTAAATTCTAATGTAAATTAAATAAAAAATAATTTTAGTCTTAAACAAAATAAATTTTAATTTTCAATAGTGTGATTTAATTTAAAAATTAACTTATTAAATAA
Source organism: Andrographis paniculata (assembly GCF_009805555.1). Lineage (NCBI taxonomy): Eukaryota > Viridiplantae > Streptophyta > Magnoliopsida > Lamiales > Acanthaceae > Andrographis > Andrographis paniculata. Next base: position 2,992,447 of record NW_026137605.1, read on the forward strand.
TTGTATAAATTATAAATGTATTCTTAATTCTTAATTAATAAATTGATAAATAATTATTTTACAAATACAAAGTATAATTGTTGATGCCGATTTTCAACAATAAAAAGTAAAATCTGAAAATAGAAATTATCTCCAAATTTGATAAAATAAATGTCTGATATTAAGAATCTCTAGACACCGTACGATACATAAGTGAACTAGAAAAATAAATACTACAGACTGAAAAAGTAAATGATGATCCCCAAAAGCAATTCATTGAATTTGATGTCGATTGAAGATGGTTTATTTAGGTCGTGAAAAGACCTATTTAAAACCCATATTAATCGCCACGTCTAGGTCGTGCCCCTCAACTCCGCTCGCCAGTTATAACTTCTTCTAATCGCCACGTCTTTGTCCGCCTACCACTTTGCCTGACCTCCGTATCGGCTATCTCCTTCTTGCCCGACCTTGTTTTGCCCGACCTGAGCGCATACTGTTTTCCCCTCTTCGTCCGTCCTCTCCTTGCCCGACCTCTCAATCACAGGTTTCTCCCGAGGAAACCCATCTTTTAATAATGCTTGGGCCCATTTCTAAGGTCCTACCACTATCGACAGGTCCATTTAGACTCTACAGCAACCCTTAGTCCAATTTTCTAAGCCCATTCCCTACACATTATTTTTTCTCGCTCAACAACTTGCCTCATCCCGCCCGACTCCTAAGCATCACTTCTCGGACTGTGTGAGACGTGACGTTTAGGCGTTTGCAGCACAGTGCTATCATTACACTGTTTCGTGTCACGTCGCGGGGTTTATGTAAAACCCTTCTCTTATCTTTCCATACTTACGCACTTAAGATCTTGAAACCCTTCTTTTCTCTCTAGCAAGCATCCTCCTCTAAAAACCTCTTCTTCTTCGTTTTCTTCATTTCCTTTAAAAATGGCCAATCAGTGTGTTCCTGCTCTTCCTTTCGATGGGACTAATCCATCGATCTCCTTTGTGGCTTCAAAAGTTCTCACCCCTACCGTCCGGCCTTATTGCACCACCGCCGAAGATGCTGATCGTATGAGATCCGTCATCTCTCAGGTCTCTCTGATAATCATCAATGATGCTGCGTTCAAGCCGGAACGTATTCTGGATAGCATCAGGACTCATCTCATTGATCCAAAAGACGTCTATCGTAAATGGTACGCGAGGCTTCTTCCCCACTTTGAAGAACAATGGAGGAGGCAAGGTATTTACAAAGTCATTCTCCTCTCAACTCAGCCCCTTCATCTTCACAACAAGGCCCTACTGGCAATGGCAGCCTTCTGGCATTCCCAGATGGGCGTCTTCTTCATCCCTTCTTGCCCGATTGGCCCGACCCTGATGGACGTGGCCATCATTGCCCATTTGCCTATAGTGGGTGATGATCCCGTTCTGGTTTCTTTTGAAGGTCAGGAGCCTTCACCCGACCACGCTGGTTAGGCCCTCTCTAAACTCCCTAAAAAAGAGAGGAGCTGGACCAGTTTTGTTATCAGATTCTTGGGTGAAGAGGGCACCCTTGTGTCTGAGCTGGAACACACAACGTTCCTTCTTTTTTGGTTGTGGAGGTACATTTTCTTTTCCTTATACTCTTGTGTAAATTCAAAGTTGGGTATTTAGTTTTATTTTTTCTTTCTTTATAGATACATCATTCTCTCCCCCTCCAAACTCGTCCTTTCTTCCCAGGTCGACCTTGCCATTCACCTGGCCAACAGCCAATATTTTTCGTTAGTAACCCTATTATTGGCTAACCTTTTTGAGAGGTTAACCCGAGTGAGCACCCGCCTGACCGATACCAAGAAGGCGGACATAGCTGCTTTGGGACCATTTTGGTTATTGGAGTTGTGGCTTCGCCTCTACTTCCCGACCGCCTTTTTTGGCCGACTTCCTATAACCCCGAATCCACAAAGGTCGATTGGCCTTGCCTTAGCCAAACTAACCCCTAGTTCTTCTAATCTTCATCCATCCGACCCTGTCATTGCCCAAATTTTAACCGAAGACCGAACCAACTCCTGCTTTTATGTATATGAAACCCTTGTACAGTACACTACTGAGCTTTTTTGGCTTTACCCCGACACACCTTATCCCCGATCACATCCCGATCCTCTTCCCCATCCGACCTATCCCTTTTCCTGGGACTCCGCCATGAAACCCCGATCTTTATTTTCCAGTAAGAGGTTGGATAAGAAAAATTATAGATCGTTTTATACCTTTAATTACCAGCCTCAATTTTTGGCCCGACAATTCGGCTACTGTCAGGGCCTGCTGGGACCACTAGCCCGACCTCACCTTATACCTCAAAGCCCGGAAGGGCTGGTGATCCCCGAGCTTATCCCGACCTACCTCTCCCAACTTACCAATTACATTACCTCCAACTCCTACTTACCTTTCCTCCCAAAACCTTCGGCGGCTGAGGCCTTCCCGACCTGGTGGTCATCCACTTGGTCCCTAATTGCTCATCCAACCGACCAGTTGGTTGGGAAACTTGTCCCGCCCCTAGCCTTGGCGCTGGGTTCTCCTCGATTAGCAGCTGCTCCGAGAAAGAAAAAGGCAGGTGCCCGCCGCAGGCGGGTCCATAACGAAAAAGAAGAAGCAGAAAGCTGCCCATGTCATCGATAGACAGGCCATCGAGGAGTACCTGGCGTCTCTGCCAGTGGATACAAGTGGACTGCCAAAATACTTGAGAGAGCAATTTAGTAAGTTCTTACCTTTTCATATCTTCCTTTCAATATATGTGTCCCTTTTTAACCCTAATTATTTCTATCTCAAAGGACCCTGCACTGCCACCGACCATGGTCCCGACTGCCCCTTCGCCGACCGAGACTCAACCAACCGCGGCTCAACCGACTATTACTCTGACTTCCTCTCAATCAGCCGCAGTCCCGACCACAAACCAACCGACCTCTACTCCATCCGCAGAGTTTCCAGTGACCCGTCGGGGAGAGGACCCGAAGGTGAGGCTGTTATCCTCATCAACTTCTACCCCGACTGCCATCCAACCGACTGCCGCAACACCGGCCCTGGCTGAGCAACCGACCGTCCAAGGTCCGCCGGCCGAGGTAAGTTATTTCCTTAAACCCTTTCAAGAAAAATACTTGCTCAATTTTTTACTAACTTTGACTCTCCTTTCTATAGGCCAACCCTAGCACTCCACCAGCCATCCCTCAACCGACTTCTCTTCCTGCAGAAGAGGAGCTGCCAAGGATCCGTCGGCCAGAGGAACCGTCGGGGAGGCAGACCTCTCCTCCGATTTTGCCTTCGCCTGCCCCGCAACCATCACAGGTAACTGCCAAGATATTTCCATATGATTCTTTTATAAATCTCTGACTCTTCTATTATTATTTCAACTAGGAACCTGATGCGGTCGCGGTGGTGCCCGAACCCGACCAGGTCGTGGAATTACCCGACCCAGTCGTGGCACCACCCGACCACGCTGCTGCGCTGCCCTTGCAGCCAGCCGCCCTACCTATGGGCGAGGATCCTTTGGCTGCTCTCCAACCAGTCCAACCGATCCCGCCGCCTCACAACATAGAGGAGATCTCTTCCTCGAAGTCGGGCGAGGCTTCGGTCAATTTTGCCCTAAGGGGTTCGGTTAGTATTTTCTCTCATCCATTTTCTAACTTTCACTCTTTACCCTTGGTCTAATATTCTTCTTTCAGGGCATGGAACTGGCCGTCGCCCACCGTCTGCAACCAGGAGACGAATCGGTTGCTGGCCCGACGACTCGTCATGGGACCCCCATAGCGGGTCGGTTCATGGCCCATTCTGAAGCGACAACCGCTTTCAATCAGGTAAATCCTATCTTTATATTGTGACTGATTCATTCCGCTCCTCCATATTCTAACAACTTCGTTTCAGATTGCCCAAGACATGAATATATTGGCCCGAGTGAACATTCCGACTCCCACCAGATCCATCATAGAACGCTGCGCCGACCTGTCCTTCGCCGACCTGAGTTTAGCCGACCTCGAGGCTTTAGCTCAGGTCACGATAGACTTGTTGGTGCAGCCCATACTGGAGTCGGAAGCCCCCCCCCCGTCCTAGATCGGATGATGGCGAGGATCACCGAACTTCAAGCTGAGCTACCCCTGATCCGACCTCCATCATCCGAGGCCACGTCATCTCAACCGACCGCTGATCTAGCTATTCTTGAGGCACCCTTGAAGAAGGTCGACCAAGACCTTAACCTTGCCAAGGCTACGCTGGACGAACTCCGTCAGGCGCGATAAACCCTGGCGGCTAAGATCTCCCGAAAGACGGAAGAACTCAGACGTCTTCAGGAACAGTTGGAGTCCCTGGATGACAACATCCAGGAAGGGAGTCGCCTGGTAGAGGCACATTGCCAGACCCAGATGAGTCTCTGCGAGCAACTCCAGATCAGCATACGAATGAGACTCGTCAAGGGACACCAAGAGGCTTACCAGCATCGGCGGGCAACTCGGTCGGAACAGAAATGGTCCGATCTCCAAACTGCCCTTAGGGCCCTGCTTTCCTTGTAATTTCACATGTAATATGTATATAACTCTTAAACTTAGTCTATATATTCATCTTACTTTTTAGAACACAGATTCATGTTCTTTGCATTTTTACTAAGTCAGGAATCAAGCATCACAACACCTATGTATACCCCACACCTCCTATGGCAAATACCATCAATACTCATACTCAAAAATGGTTTCTCCTCGCATTCGTTTACCTTCGTCCAACTGGAAAGGTTCTCTGCAACCATTCCTTGTGGGTAAACACCCCATAGGTCATCATGCCGAGGACATGATACAGGTGCTCAAAAAACTGGACTTTAAATTTAAATTTTCTAGCAGAGGAAGAAGAACCATACATCACACAATCCGTTTAATGGAACATGTATCCACCAATTATGAACCCTTTACTGATATACTTACCCGCATTTCTGATCTCGACCATCATCTAGATATGATAGACCATCATATCTCAGCCATTCTCCCAGACCTTAGCTGGAACAACATTTTCCACCAGCAAAGATTAACACTCTCCAAGCTGCGTGTTCTTGTTGAACGAGAAAGCCAATCTCTACAAGACATGAAAGTCCTCACCGAACAAAACCTTCAAGAAACGCAAGATCAATGGGATCGTTATCCTCTTGATTTAGACGACCTCCTGGATGAAGAACCTGAAATGGTTTCTACGAGTTGGGATGAAACCTCTGAACCAGAAGACAATCACCCTTGTATCACCCTTTCGGATGATGATTAAAGAAACCTTTCCTATAGGTTCGAACCCTCGGAAGGTTCTTAGATTTTGTAGTAATAATTAATGACACTGTTCTGAAAAGGCAGGAAAATACTTTTTCAGATACTTAGCATTAATATTTTCGTGTACCAGCTTCCCTTCCTGATTCATAATAATAAAAACTCCGTTTCCAATTACTTTTTTATGAATGATGAAAGGATCTTCCCAATTGGGGAACCACTTCCCTAACTGGTCTACATTTTTATACGTAGGCAAAATTGTTTTCCACACCAGATCTCCTTCTGTAAAGACCTTCTGGGACACTCTTCTTCCATAATACTTTGCTCTAATCTCATTTTGTTTAACTACTCGATCTAGAGCATTCAAACGATCAGTGTCTACATCCTCCAATTGTTGCCACATTCCTTGTATATATGCCTCGTCATTATTCATTGTTGTATTAATCACTTTGGGTGAAGACACAACAAATTCCGCGGGAAGGACAGCATCTTGCCCGAACGTTAATTGGTAGGGGGAGAACCCAGTAGAAGTATTTCTACTATTTCGGTGGGCCCACAATGCCTGAGGTAGCAACGTGTGCCATTTCCTTGGATTTTCTTCTACCATTTTCCGGATAATGCCGATGACAATTTTATTTGCCGCTTCGGCCAACCCATTAGCCTGTGGGTAAATAAGGTGAAGAGTGATGCAATTTGATGTTAAATTCAACAAATTTCTCCCCGGTAAACATCAAACCCTGATCGGTCGTAATGGTATGGGGAATCCCAAATCGATAAATAATGTGATTGAGCACGAACTCAATCACCTCTTTTTGCGTCGCATTCTTCAAAGAGACTGTCTCTACCCATTTGGTGAAGTAATCAGTTGCTACCAGAATGAATGAATGTTGCTTTGATGACGTCGGATGAATTTTCCCTATTACATCCAACGCCCAAACCTTGAATGGCCATGGCTTAACCATCGCCTGGAGTTCCGCTGCTGGTAGATGGTTTAATGGACCATGCCTCTGGCACTCCTGACACCCTTTAGCAAATCTGATACAATCATCAAATATCTTTGGCCAATAGAATCCCATACGATGGATAGCCCATCGCATGTTTAATCCTGATCGGTGTGCTCCACAAATCCCACCATGAACTTCTTCCATTACTTTGATGGATTCTTCTGGCCCCAAATGCCTCAACAATATTCCTTCGAAGGTTCTCTTATACAGAACCCCTTCAATGAGTTGAAAGCGTAATGCTCTCAATCGAACGCCCACATGAGTCGTGGAATTTGGTGATTCCAGATAGATCATAATTTCTGTTCTCCAATCAGTATCGGTATCGACGCTACCGATCATTTGCTAGCAGGCATTCTGAGCCAGATTATCTGCTTGTCTATTCCCTGTTCTCGGTACATGCTCAATAACCACCTCCGCAATTCTATATAATAGGCGATATACCAAATCTCGATATTGATGCAGATGAGGATAATTACAAGCGTACCGTCTTAACACTTGATTGATGACCAGCTGAGAATCTCCACAAATTATAACCGAATGCGCTCCTTTAGCGATAAGTGCCTCCAAACCCAAAGTCAGTGCTTCATATTCCGCAAAGTTATGAGTCATCTATTCCATTTGAAGCTGCAGACTGATTTTCCGGGCTTCTGGTCATTCTAATATCACTCATGCTCCTGACCTCCCTTTTGAACGAGAACCATCAAAAAATATTTTCCAGGGATTGGTTCCTATATATAGTACCAGTCTGTTTTTTGTTGGTTCGTTGTTCGTAAATTTAGCCAATAAATCGGCCACTACCTGCCCTTTTACTGCCTTGATAGGCCGATGTCGCAATATAAAGGGAGCCAGTCTAATTGCCCATTTCATTAACCTTCCCTGCATGGTTGGTCTGTGTAGAATTAATCTGATCAGATCCACTTTGGAAACCACCTCGGTTTCTCTTGGCAGAATGTAGTGCTCCAACCGAGTACATGCAAAGACTAAAGAATAGCACATTTTCTCGGGCATAGTATAATTCAACTCTGGTCCTGCCAGAGTTTTGTTTAAATAATAAATAGCCCTTTCCTTACCGTCTTCCCATTCTTGCGCTAACAGACTGCTCACCACATCGAAACTGTTTGCTACATACAGTCTAAGAGGTCGATCTCCTCTTGGGGGAACCAACACGGGTGGTTTTTTTTAACGCCTGCTTGATTTTCTCTAATGCCTCTTGCTGCTCCTGACCCCAAGAAAAATCGGCTGCTTTATTCTTTAAAAGCTTTGTGATGGGTTTTAACTTTCTTGCGGCATTTGATATAAAATGCCTCAGGTAATTTACCTTACCCAATAAAATTTGTACTTCTTTGACCGACCAGGGCGGTCGCATTGTCAAAACAGCCTTAGTTTTGTTTGCATCAATCTCTATTCCCTTTTTATGCACTAAAAATCCCAGGAAGTTTCCCGCCGAAACTCCAAAGACATATTTGGTTGGATTCATCTTTAGGTTGTATTGCTTCATCCGCAGACAAGCATTTTTCAAGTCTGCCAAGTGTGTATCAAAGTCAGTAGACTTAATGATCACATCATCAATATATACGTCCATGGATTGCCCGATCAGATCATGAAAGATGGTATTCATTGCCCGTTGATAGGTCGCTCCAGCATTCTTTAAACCGAATGGCATAACTGTCCATTCGTATATCCCCAAAGCTCCTGGACACCTGAACGCGGTTTTGGGTATATCTTCCTCTACTAGTGAAATCTGATTATACCCCGCATAATCGTTCATCAGGCTTAGAATCCGGTGTCCTGCTGCCGAATCGATCAACATGTCAGCTACGGGCATCACATACTCATCTTTAGGAGTGGCTAAATTGAGATCTCTGAAATCAATGCAGATCCGAATCTTTCCATTCTTTTTGGTTACCGGAACAATATTGGCTAACCATTCTGCATACCGACAGGCTCCGATGAACCCTACTTTCAGCAATTTCTCAATTTCTTCTTTGATTTGTGGCAGCAATTCTGGACTAACTCTTCTTGGTGGTTGCTTATATGGCCTGAACCCCTTCTTAATAGGCAACCTATGCTCAATTAAATCGCGTGCCAATCCGGGCATCTCGGAGTAATCCCATGCCAGACACTCCATATGGTCCCAAATTAGCGCTACCATTTGCTCCTGCTGGTTTTTAGACAGCAAACCACTTAACCTGACCTTCTTGGGTATCTGTTCGGTTCCTACATTATATTCAATAAGAGGATCCTGAGTTGACAAGGAAGGTTCTGTATTTTCCAAGAGCTCAGGCCAGCGAAAACCTTCTCTCTCATCAACATTATTGTTGGAACCTTCCGTACCATGTAGTCTAACCATTAGTTGGTTTAAATAAAACTGCCTAATCAGCTTGTCACATTTACTTATTTATTCCATAATTAAACTTTAATAAATGTAAAATTTTTTGGCTAACAACAGAGCCATAAGACAGTAGAATGTTTCTAATGAAACACATAGCCCTGCGCAGTGAGCTTACAGCCCTTCCAGGGATATTCGTCTACCACAACTATTTGTGAAATTGGAGGTACATACTCAGAATAAAGTACGGACTCTTCCACAACTTCTGTGGAGCCGAACGGATTAGTGCTGGCATCCATTCTGAACACTTGATCTCCTTCCCAAAGTATGATCTGCTGATGGAGAGAAGAAGGTACGCATTTGGAAGCGTGAATCCAATCTCACCCTAACAAGACCGAATAAGTAGTGTTGGCATCTACCACAAAGAATACCGTTGAAATCACCTTTGGTCATACTCCAATAGTGGCTACCATCATCCCTTCTGGTTTTGTTGGTTGCCCCGTGAAGCTTGTCATCTCGATATCTACTAGAGACAGATCACCAATTCCTTTGCCCAATTTCTTTAAAGTTTTGAGAGGCATGACGTTGAAGACAACTCCATTATTAATGAAAACCTTGTTAACCGGCTTACCACAGATGTGAGCGTTAACATATAATGGTTTCAAGTGTGGAATTGCTCTTTCTAGTATAGGTAGAAAAATCATAGGTGGGGGATTGCCGTGTGTATGTCCGGGACTGCCAGCCATTGCCGCCCATTCTAGTTCCTCTTCCTCCAGCCTTGCCCAAATGGGCTCATCTTCTTCCTCGAACCACCGCATACCAGTCATCCTGACCTCGAACCCAGCTTTATCAGTTTTCACTATCTTGCTGCGCAAAGCCCTCGTTTCCTCTAGAGCGAACATCCCAAAGATTATCTCAGGAGCCTCATATTCGACAGCTTCTATTTCGGGATCGATGTTGATCCATCTACAGAACTGACACCAAAAACACCTAGCCTTCTTGATAGGCCTTTCGATCTCCCCATGCTCCTGTAATCGATCGCTCGTATTTTTCCTTTTAGGTGACGCCTCCTTCTTCTCCTTCCCTTTATCTGCTCGTCTCCAGTGCCGAGTTGCATACTGTGTTTAGCATTACGGATTTACGTACGATTCATACTTGAAAATCGTGGATCAATATCTATGGGTAACAACTTTCTGTTCCGACTCCATTTGTCAGGGACTGGTTGTGGCTTGCGCGTTGGTCAATCTCGCACTACTTCATTATCTTTCAACTCCACTTCGAAGGATCCATCCTTTTTATCTCATTTCTCTGCCACTCTGGTTTCGCAAACCTTGAACTTGTCTTCCTGATCAAGCTCCCGCTCCTTTGGCTTACGCTTCTTTCGCTTGGTATCTCCTTCATCATCTCTTTGTGTGTCTTTTGAAGAACGCACAGAGATTACAATAGTAGTTACCTTTGGGAAAGGCTGCTGCTCTACCCCCATCGTCACGTTTTTGAATCTCCCCGCTTTGATAGCCCTCTGAATTTCCTTTCAGAAATGCGTACACTGATTAGTGTAATGCGTAAAAGAGTTATGCCACTTACAGTATAGCCTTCCATTTATTTCCTCATTTGTTGCTAACCGTTGTCCTTTAGGGATGCAAATTTGCCCATCCGCTAGCATAATATCGAAGATTTCATCAGCTTTAGACGCGTCAAAGGTTGGTTGTTCCCGCTCTTCTGCCCTTGGAAGGGGTTTCAGTTTGGAACACACATAAGGCTTGCCGTTTACAATTTCAGCCGCCATTTCTTCAACGCTACGTCCCTGCTCATCATCTGGCGCATACATTTTTGTATCGACACTGGCCATTTGTTGGACCTTGTTCCGCTGGAAATTATGATCTTTTTCTCTAAAAAGAGATTCTAACCTTCTTGCATTGGATGCTAAACTGGCCAGATCTCGAACATCGTGGGCTGTTAAAGCCTCCCCTAGTCGGGTATGCATATTTCTGACCACCAAATTGGTTATCTCGCTCTCCTCAATGATTGTCGGGCAACGTCCCTTCATTAGTCGTATCCGCTCTATGAATTGGTAGGCGGCTTCCTCCGGCATTTGCCGGATCTCCAAGAGATCTGTGAGTGAAACCGTCGGGAGAGGATTAAAGAACCTTGCATGAAAAGCTGCCTCCAAACCTTCCCAAGTTTGCAATTGTCCTGGCGGAAGATTGGCAAACCAGGAGAAACCTGTTCTCGTGAGAGATAATCCAAACTGCTGTAATTTATGAAACGGATTATTGCCCACTTCCCCCAATTGAGCCGTGAAGCGTCCCACGTGCTCAATGGTTGAGGCTCCATCTTCTCCTGAAAAAGAATGAAAATCTGGTGGCCTATAACTTCTCGGGAGAGGATGCTCATTGATGATTCTCTTCGGAAATGGCCTCTGATACGCCAGCCTATTCACCGTTTGCGGATTCATTCCAAAATGCACCCGCAGAACTTGAGCAATATCATCCGGATCTACTCTGGGTGGAACAGGGTCGAACACAGAAATGAGATTATGAGCATGTCCTCCCAATCTTTCCTCTCTGGGGAAGGTTGGTTCGGCTTTGACACCCAGTGGAACATTATTTGGGTATGTCAGAGGAGTTTTTCCCCTGTCAACCCTGGTAGTGGCACTCGGGAAAGTGCTATCTACGTAGGAAGGCCCTGCAAAGTTTGCTTGTAATCTGGATGGTGACATCCCTGGTGGTGACTGAGTGGGTTGAATAGTAACCCTTGATAGAGCTTGATCTAACATATTCTTCATGAGGTTTTGTTGCTTACGCAACATGTTCTGCATAACCAAAGTTTGTTGATTGTTCAATTGTTGAACATAAGACACCCAATCTGCAGGTGCTTGTGGCGCTTCCTCTGCATTTGGCATGGCGGGTGGTGAAATTGTTTCTCCCACCGGTGTTGAAGATACTTGGGGCTGAGAGCCTGCCATATGGATCCTTCCGATGATTCGGCCGGACCTCAGTCGTATAAAATTCTCTCTTGACGTAGGATCAGCAATCTTGCCTTTCTCCCACTGTGGTCGCCAGATTGTTGATGCCGATTTTCAACAATAAAAAGTAAAACCCGAAAATAAAAATTATATCCGAATTTGATAAAATAAATGCCTAAGATTAAGAATCTCTAGACACCGTACGATACATAAGTGAACTAGAAAAATAAATACTACAGACTGAAAAAGTAAATGGTGATCCCCAAAAGCAATTCACTGAATTTGATGTCGATTGAAGATGGTTTCTTTAGGTCGTGAAAAGACCTATTTAAAACCCATATCAACTGCCACGTCTAGGTCGTGCCCCCAACTCCACTCGCCAGTTATAACTTCTTCTAACCACCTTAAAACTGCCTTTCGCCCGACCTGCATATCCACTGCTAGGTCTCTTTTTTGTCCGCCTGCCACTTTGCCCGACCTCCGTATCGGCTATCTTTTTCTTGCCCGACCTTCTTTTGCCCGACCTGAGCGCATACTGTTTTCCCCTCTTCGTCCGTCCTCTTCTTGCATGACCTCTCAATCACAGGTTTCTCCCGAGGAAACTCATCTTTTAATAATGCTTGGGCCCATTTCTAAGGTCCTACCACTATCGACAGGCCCATTTAGACTCTACAACAACCCTTAGTCCAATTTTCTAAGCCCATTCTTGAGAACCCTACACATTGTTTTTTCTCGCTCAACAATAATTTATATAATTTTTCAAAAAAATAAAAAGATTTAGTAAATTAAAATCGGAATCAAAATTAATCGTAAAAATTAATATTAAGAAAAAATCGAAAAAAAAGTATATAAACTGGCGGTTCAAACCGTAATCGCAGTTTTTAAACCGAAACTGTCGGTTTATAAACCGTAACCGAAACCGTCATTCGGACGGTTTGATTTCGGTTTGAAATTCTGGCAAACCGTAACCGGCGGTTTGAACCGTTTAGGCAAGTCCATAAGGGAGTTCTCTTGCAGGAATGACCAGGGGAGTTGAGATCTTCTCTTTTAGATTAGTTTTACAGCTTTGTTTACTGCTTTCTTGGTGTTTTCTTTATGTAATTCTTTACTGTTTTCCGTAGTAAGTAATGAAATATCAAGATTTCTTCATTCTTGCTTCTTTCCCTTCCTCATATTTGTATAAGCATGATTAACTTGGAATTTTGTGTCACTGAGAAAGAATATAGAATAATCAATTATCTGAGCCTAGTTTCACGGCGTATTCATTAACAGATTCTAGGTAGCAATGTAGTTAAATACGCGAGAACCTTGTCGATCTGCTTAATTACTGTTCTGAATTCTGTTTTGATTAAAGAGAGGTAATAGAAGGGTAAAGCCATTAATGAGACATAAAATAGAATAATTAAAGGGACATAGGTTCTTGTCTATCGGGTCATAGAAATGTCTAGTGACAGTAGCATTTCTTATTTATAATGTTTTATGTGTGGGCGTGATTGAAATCTTATTGTAAATCTATGGTCAAGTATCAGCAGTTCAAATTCTGTGTAAATCTGCTTGTATGATTACATTCACATCTTCCGTCGCTTACGTGTTTATATGTATAATTTTCGCTTATTCACTAGCGCAGCTTTCTCATCTCATCCATAAAATTTTAGCCATTAAGGAACGCACAGATCACACACAACATTATCTAGTCATTCCGCTCACTTAGCATATAGATATATCGCTTCTCTTCATCCTCTCGCTTCCGCTCATTTGCCGCTTTCACTACCTCCATCGCTCGCCATTATCGCTCTCGCTCATCCTACCGCTAATTTTTACACGCTTTCTTTAATTCTGTTTTGGAGTAATCTATTTCCTGCAAGCGAGCCCCTTACCGCTTTCCCGTTACGCATCACCAATTTTGTTCTTGATGAATTTCGCGAATTAAAATTCATGTGTTCGATCTGGAAACTCACCAGTTAAATAATATAAATAATTTTGATACGCTATTCGGGATCTACAACTTCATTTTTTTTTAATCTATATCTAACCATGCACAATATTGCACACTTCACTTTATTTTCATTACAAATTTCCAGTACTTAAATCAACAAATTGCAGGCTATCAAATATGAATAATTATAGAAATGTATAATACTAATTTTAAAATTAATAATTTAACCAGGTTTGGGACATAATCGGATTAAAGACAAGGTTTTTTTGTTTTTTGTTTTTTTAAATCAAACACACAACTCTTTCCAAATACGATTAAATTCTTAAAATCTATAATCCGCTCTAAATATTAAATTTCAAAATCGAACTCGCCCTATTAAAGCCTGGGACATGACCGGGCCGGGGCGAGACCCACCCCAATTGACATCAAACATGTGTGGTATTCATACTAGGCGAACCATATATGATAAATGGGGTCTGGAGGCGTCACGGATTTAAATCCATGACCTCCAGATCACGAATTTACCACACACCACCAGGACAAAGCAAAATCTATAACAAAAAATAATAAAAAATATTAAAAATAGTGAATGTGTTCGATTTTTATTTGAGTTTGAAATTTTGATTTGCTTTAAATAATATTTTATGAGATACAAACTTAAATAGTGTATATTTATATATGTGAACTGAATAGCGTATATTTGACCTTGAAATCATAAATAAATAAAAAAGCTTTGTATAGTTAAGAGACAAATCTCATATCCAAATACATCCCACAAGTGTATTAATTGAGACTATATGTTGGATGCTTTATAGATGTAACTTATGTTAATTTTAATATATATTGTATAAGCTATTATTATATATTTTTTTGGTTCATTAAATTTATATTTTATGGGTTTTTTTTATCAAATGGGTTATTTGGAGTTTTTGTAATAACTTAATAAATAATATTATTTTATTAGTTAGTGAAAATGTGTAAGAGATTTTGATATTTTTGTCTTTTGATTTTATGTATAAAATAAATGTATGTGTAAATATATGTTTGTAATTTAGATAAAAATTAATGGTACTTTGGTATTAGTGTATGATTGATTATTTTTTCTAAAATAGAAACTGAATACTTTGAAATAATATACACGAAAATGGTAAAAAAACGTACTATGAATTGGAACGGAGAGAGTATATTTTTTTCCTTAAAAAAAATTATAATTTTTATTTATAGCAAAAATATTTTACAAAATTCATAATTTATACCATTGAATTGATTTGTAATTTATACACGACTTATATATTACTTGTAAGTAAGGGGATGTATTCAATTGGAATTTCAATTTATTTATTTTTTTTTTAAAAATTATTAATTTATGTGGACTTAGAAAATTCTCATAGTTTAGATGAGTTTGATGGATTTTAGCAATCAATTTAGATAGATTTTTATAGATTTGATTGAAATTTTTGTTATAGATTTATATGAATTTAGTAGGACTGTAGAATATTTTTTTTTATTATTATTATTGATATATATACATATAATTATATAAATTTTTATTAAAACACAAGTTTTATAGATATAAAATATTTAAAATTAAAGTTATTACTGTATTCGATAATTGAAAATGGTTGACAACACCGGAATGACAATATATTGTATTCGATAATTGAAATACAATAATTGAAAAGAAAATGCGACAGTAATACATATTTATTTGGATAATAAATATTATATTAATATTATATTTATAATATGGAAATATATATTTTCTAAAAAATTGATAATAATTTACTAATATATTTTAGTTTTATAAATTATTATTTTTATTAAAATTATAATAATATTAATAAATATTATAATATTATTTATCACTTATACAATTAGAGTAACTACTACAACAACAACAACAATAATAATAATAATTTTAATAATGTATTCAAATTTCTGTTTATGAGAAGAGATTTTATACTATACAAATTTTTCATAATTTTTCATCAAAATTCATATATTTTTAAAGTTTATTGATGGTTGAATACCTCAGAATTTTTTAAAAAACTTTTAGAACTCTGGATTGAATACATCAAAATTTTAAAAAACTATTAAAAGTATAGATTGAATACATCTAAATCTTTAAAAGAATATTAAAAGTTTCGATTAAATACAACTAATATTTTAAAAGTCCAATAAAATTCTATAAAATCATGATTAAATACAATGTCTTAAAATCAACTTTCAATTTACAATTAATGGTCCTCGTATGCTTGCCATTTGATAATCCTAAAGCCATATAAAAATAAAGGTAAAATATAGGCAAAATTGTTCGAAAATCACATTTAGTTTCACAAAATTCCGTTAAATTCTCATATTTTCAAAATTGTATCAAATTTTATAATGATTTTATAAACTTTGCATCTAATCTCCTCCGCCGTCCTTATTTAACAATGTTTTACGGTGCCCAAACTGCGGATGAGTTTCAAAAATTCTATTTGTAAACCCTGAAGTTACAAATATAGTAATTCCTTTTATATTTAGCTTCAAAAAACACTAAAAAAATTTTATCAGAATTAGAGAAAAACAAAAAAAAAAAATTAGTACTATATTTTTATTGTTCCTTAAAGTTAAATATATATAAAAAAATATATTTATAATTTCAAAGGTTTAGAGATAAAAAAATTTGAAATTCTTTCGTAATTTGGACACGTACATGTCAAACACTGTTAAATAGGGATTATGGAGGAGGTTAGACGCAAAGTTTATAAAAGTATGAGAAAGTTTAACGCAGTTTTAAAAATATGGAGATCTAACGCAATTTTGTAAAACCACGAGTGAATTTCGTGCAATTTTATCTAAAATATACTAATATTCTCTTGTATTTTAGTAAAAATATATAAACATTTCGTATTTTATTTGTTGCGTAAAATCTACTTGTCTTAAATTAAAGTTTGCACGTAACACCTTATACGTCCAAAGATGATGTTATATAAATATGAATCTAATTATGCAAGTTTTATATAAATAAAATATGTGAATTTATTAAATACTCTATTATTTTTAAAATAAATAAATAATTGATTAAATTTTCATTTATTGTTTTTCTAGACAAGCACTTATCTAGTTTTTACAAAAATTATAAAAATAAAGAATTAATCATATATTTAGTTATTTATTTTATTCATAAAAAAATATTTAAAATATTTGATCTTTTTTATTTATATAAAATATGCATAATTTAAATTCATATTTACAATTAAAATATCAATTTTGAAAGAAAATAATATTTCATGTCTATTTTAATTAACAGAAAAAATTTCACTTAATAATTAAAAAATATTCATATTTTTTGTATTTTTATTAAAATACGAAGAAGGATTATATAATTACCAATAATAATAATAACAATAATAATAATAATAATAATAACCTCCTTAAATATACACATTTTTTAAAAAAACTTTATATTAAGAAGCACACATAATATAAAATAGAAACGACAAATGCACTCACTCACTTGAACTAGGCAGGCAGGCAGGCAGGCTAAAAATAGCTAATCGATGGATCATTCGACAGGATGGATTGTGTAAAAAGTCTGAAGGAAAGTGAGACAGAGCACAAAAACTCCGGCAAAGACGGCAATGGCAGCCCAAGGACTGCGGCAGTAAGTGTGGGCAAGATCAGCCATCCACGTCTTCCCCTTGCTCCGACAGTGCTTGCTAATGGCCGACTTCACCTCTAAGAAATCCTTGTAGTTGTCGGCCCCGTAGGTGTCGATCTCTTTGAACACATTCACCACTTCCTCGTCGCTCCCCAAACTGCTGAACAATATCCCTCTTTCCCGCAGCTCCTTCACGTCCTTGGCAGTTTCCATCAACGGCTTCATGAAATTAAGGTAAGACAGAAACTCCCCCTCCGTCTGATACCTCGGAGACATCTCGAATGCCGCCATGTTCGAGAACAAAACCTTGGTGCTGCCATTGACCACCAAAATCGGGAGGTAAAGCACCCCGTAAACATGGTACGACACGAATTTGATGTCCAGCAAGCACCGGGAACTCGGCCGGAAATAAATCCCCTTTGCTTGAAGATACGTCACCGATCGACATGGAAAGTTTAAGAATTCCAGAACGTTTTCAACTTCCGCAGAATCATTGCTCACGCCACTTTCGGCGTCAGCCTCGGCTGGGGTCTTGGTCCAATTAATTATTCTTTTACAATTACAGCAGCTACCTAAGATTTTTGTAAGAAAATAGGGTTCTGTATCTACCTTATCCTCTCGTCTCAGTAAAACTCGTCGAGTGGCTGCAAGAAGATGCATTGGCAAGCGGGTTTTGTAATAGCCGTGTTCGTCATCCTTCCATGGAAGGCTTTTCAGCTGAGTTTTTTTATCGATCAGATCGCATATTAAGCTTAAATACTCGGACAAGATCTTGTTGGCCTTATCCTTGCCATGCCTAGAATCGAGCAACAGTTTGATGACCCAAAAGGGGATCTGATTCTCGAGCATGAACAAATCCCGCTGCATTAGGACACCGGCGGCGATGCCATGTTTATCGCTGAACAAAAGTTGTGCCGCGCCGATTGTGAAGACGTCGATGAAGTGGATGAGGAAACATGCGTCGCGGAGGATGATCTCTGCCAGTTTCTCGTTGCTGAAGGGAACCTTCTCGTAATTCTTTTTGATCTTTTCTATGTTTGAGATGATCTTGTCGTGGAAGAACTTCCGGTCTTTATTTTTGTCCCAAGCCTTGCTGGCCTCGACGAAATTTTTAAGGACCTTCTCTTTTTGTTTCTCCATCGGCCGGAGATGGCGTTTGCCGTGGTGGTAGGGGCCCAGCGAGAGCACCACCGGGTCGTACACCTGCCGGTTATTGCGGCTGTGGCGGCGCATGTAAGGGGTAACTCTGTAAATTCGATGGTAGACATCGTCGTCGGCGTCGCTGTCGTTGATGTGCTCGGCCTCTGCCTCCACCACCACCTCCAACTCCGCCGCCGGCGGGTTTTCGATGTCGGGAGGAGCATCGTGGTGGGATTCTGCAGCGGCGGCGGTGGGGTTTTCAGGTGAATCCGCCATTGATGGATTGGAGAAACAGAATTTATGTATAGTGTCGACCCTACAGTGTACTTGTGGCTAAGTTGTTATACTCGTTTACCAATCAAGGTTGGCCACAGGTTTTTGCTCCACCAATCAATTATGAGTAATTTCTAGATAAGGTTATTTGATTTTGATTTTTATTTTTTAAAATAAAAGTGTATGTTTATAATTCAATTATTGAATTGTATATGTATATATGAAAATGAAAATAAATAAATTGTACAGTCGATTTGAGATGGACTAAAGGAGTTATATCTAATAATGTCCTGATAGGCGGAGAGCAGTACTCGTGGGACAATCTAAATTAGCATGCAGGTAAAGATCCAAAAACCGGCTACACCTAAGAGCTCCATCTTTGAAATACCAGCCAATAATAAATAATAAGTATATAAATTAATTTTATATTTATGATTGATTATATAAGAATTAATAATATATATTTTTATTTTAAAATCTCAGGTGAAATGACAATTTAATATAGTATCAAATTTCCGAAGTCTTCATGTCTTGCATGTACATATGATTAACCTATTACTCTCTCCCTCCTAGAATTATAGTCTTGGTTGGGTTAGAGACGAGATTTAAAAAATATTAATATTATATTAATAGTGGGTAAAAAGTATAGGTAAAAGATTTTTTTACCCTTGTAAGTGTATTAATGTAAAAATAGTGGCAATTGTGTAATAATAATGAAAGAGTAAAGGTAGTTTTATAGTGATATAGTTATTTATGGAAATAAGACTATTGTTTTGGGACGAAAAAAAATAGTAAACAAGACTATTGTATTGAGACAGAGGGAGTATTACTTATTTTTTCAGGTTCAGTTTGCAAATTATTAAATTCAACTGAGAAAATTTACCCAACACTTAAATAATATGTACGAATTCCCACACCGTCAAAAAATAAATTATTCTCTTCATCCATTCCACTTAATTTGTCTCATATTTTTATTTTCATCCGTCTCACATAATTTATCATTTCTTTTTTTGGAAATATAATTATACACTTTAATCACATTTTAAAATTCATAATTTATTATTTTTTATATTTTAATTAAACTATTTAGTCATTTTAGTCTCCATCTATAATTATTTTTATTAAATAATACTCCCTCCGTCTCATATCTATATATCGATTTGCTTTCTGCACGGAGTTTTAGAAAAATTAGTATTATATTAGGATAAAGTACAAATAAAAGTAAAAAAAGGCTAAATTAACCCTATTAGGATTGTATGATATAAAGATAATGACATTTGTATAATATATTGTAAATTAGAAGAGTATTTGTAATGTTAGGTAGATAGTACAATTACTAAAAAAATGAAATAGATACTTTGTTATGAGACGGACCAAAATGGATAGATTGTCAAGGGACGGAAAGAGTAATTATTTTTACTAATACACTTTTTAATTACTTACTAATTATACAATATCTAAAACTCTGTGTCTAAGCTAAATAGAACAATTTAGCTGAGACGGCTGCAATAATTAATTAGGACGTCATGTGTTTAAATCGAAGGCTCATATTCATCATCATTTTACAAAATTCATGTATCTCATAATTGTATTGATTTTTTAGCCCACCCCAACTACTCCAGCGATTCTTTCTTTCTTTACATATAATATTTACATATAATTTTCATTATATCTTCACCAACCTGATTAACAGTTTTTTTAAAATATTATACTACTATTATCATTCTTTTGGGAAAAAAAAAATAAAAGAAACATTCAAATTTATATCATATACTTAATCATAGTCATAATTAATTTCACCCTTTTGATACGAAAAATTAATTCAAAGTCTAAAAGCTCAACTGCTACAATAAAATAAAAGAATATGGGAGGAGACGATAAGGAGAACACAAACAGTCCCGGAGAAAATCACGCAATGACAATAAAGAGAAAGATTCTTCTAGTGAGATATCGAGTTCTTCTATGTCAATCCGATTTATCTAAGGTGATGTTTATTTTTGCTATCTTTGTTCTTCATCTTATGACTAACGAGTATATTACTTTTCTAGTTTATGAATGAAAAGAAACAACTTTGTATGGATTTTTGAGATTAGACTTTGTTTTTATTTTATATTATTTTTTGGTTCTCAAGTATTTTTCTAATTTTTTATTTTAAAGATATGAATAAACAGGCAGGTGCAGTACACTGCCGTTTTCGATTCGGCTCGGATCGATACGAAATTCTCAGAATATAATGCTAGGACTACGAATAGGCTATTAGCTAAAGAAATTCGCCGATTAAATAGCCAAATAGCCAGTTATGAATTTTTGAAGAATTTCTAATTTAATATTCCCAATATCGAAATTCATATTAAACCCATAATTAAATTCTACGTATAACAAGGAATACAATACCAAAGTCAGAATCAAAATCGAACGGCTAAATCTTTTTCTTTCTTCTTTTCTTCTTTCTCTTCTTTCTCCCTCGCGTTCTTCTGCTTCGGCCTTCTTTCATAGGTGAGTTTGGTTTACACATATAATTATATTATTATTACTATATATTATATTATACTCCCTCCGTCCCACATGAAATGATACCATTTCCTTTTTTAGTTGTCCCACCTTAAATGATCCCTTTCTATTTTAAGTAAAGTTTATCAAATCAAAACATAATTAACAATAACCATTAAAATTAATTATCTTATTATATTATTAATATAAAATATTTTATTTTTAATATATAAATAAACAAACCCACCCAAACCCATAATATGATTAAAACAAATAATTAAATCATAAAAATTATAACAGCTTTGCAATTCTTTTTCCTCTCCCAACAAAAGCCCTAGTCGAAATAATGTCAAATCCATCACTTGTGGCAGCTTTTCTGAAATCGGCATCATCATTTTTGATATGTGATCTAGCGTTATCTTGTTGAATATAGATTCTTTTTGTCATGTTGGCTGGCCATTTCTTCTTTATGACTGGGATAATCTGAAAAATAAAATAATAGACACATTCAATCTTTTCAAAGTTAGCAAATGCATATAATAAAATAGAATAAGTTGGATTGTGTTAGTTTGAATGAACACTAGTGCAATCTAACGTTTTATAAATTCAAATAGTAGTATACTTACTTTGTCAATTAAGCAAACCTTAGTAACATCCTTTGTAATTGATTGAATAGGCTTGGTGATTAGGGTGCCTGCTGCCCGATTTTTACTACTTCTTTTTGCAGCTTCCTTGTAAGTAAATGGGAAGATACCAATTTTTCCATCAAAAATCAGCAAACCATCCGCCCCATATATTGGTTTTGAGACTGCGCACATGAACATAATCTTGGTAATAAATGCCTTGTTTTGACATGTTCTGTGTGGATCTTCTTCTTCCGGAGTCATATAGAATCTATGTGAACCTTTAGTGATATAAAATCACTTCTCATCTATGTGTATGACATTATCCATGCATTTAAATTGAATAGCCTCTTCAATTGAAGAGTAAACAAGTTGTTCAAGTGCAAACTGCAGCCTGAATAACTTGTTTGGTGCTGTCAGATCTGGTTTAAGAGCACTTGTGTGTGCTCTTAAGGCTCCACTTGAAATCCACCTCTAAACAGTACTTTTAGAACAATTGATTGATGCAGCCATACTTCGAATAGAACTTCTTTTTTTGAGGGGAATACTAGCAATCAACTTATAATTTGGAAGCACTTTCTTTGGTTTAAAAACATTTTTCTTTTTACTGCTTGAGTAAATTACTTCGCCATTATCCAATTGTTTTTTGGCATCCCTCCAGTACCGACTGACAGTACACTTAGAATATGAAAAAAATTTTTGTGCCTCCACCATTTTTCCAAAAGCAGGTTTTCCATTCTTAAGATTCCTAAGTAAAAATTGAACTATTGTGTTACGCTCACTATCACTGCGATATTTCTTCCCTGTCATTGTAGGCCAGATGTCAAGGAAAAACTTATATTGAGATGATCAGAGGGCAAGCTACAGTTTGAGATAAAGTAAAAATAAATAAATGAATAAATTTTACATAGATAAATAATTGTAAAATAAAATAATGAAGCAAATTTACCTTTTTCAAAGACATTCCAAAATTTTTTATCCATTCTCTACTCTACTGCATCTTGACTGATCTCTGTATTTTTTTGTGAATGGTAGTGCAAAGGTTAAACTTTTTGTGGTCCCTTGGTGTAGTTTATAGTATATGTAATTTTGGAGGGAAACTATTAGGAGGGAAAGCAAAATTTGGGGAGTATTTGATAGATTCATATCCAGATTGTTTCTTGGTTACTGCAATTGACTGGTTGATGTTGTATCTTTGATTTGTTATACTCTACCCTGCAGTATCTTTTTGCTACAATTGATGCTGTATAATTTTGTTATTGTCAAATTTGGAATGACTTATTATGTTAAAATTATGGTTAGAATGATTTTTTCTAGTTCTATTATTGTTGATATTATGTTTTTATTATCAAATATGGAATGATTTATTACGTTGTGTTAAAATTTTCGCTGAATTGATTTCATAGTTATGTTTGATATTGTATTTTTATTATTAAATTTGAAATAACACGTTATGTTAAAATTATAAGTTAAATGATTATAGTTTATTACACAGAAAATATAAAACACAATATAAAACTTTTCCTATTAAGACTAATTTTCATATATTAAATTAATTTAATTTTAATTCAATATAAAATTTTCATTGTTAATTTTTTTTACTAAACATTTAAATTTATTAGATTTTAAAATAAAATAAAATAATTAAATATTATTAAAATTTAAATAATATATAAAATTATTAACAATATTATTTATATAAAAAATTAATAAATTTATAATATAAACTATCATAATTAGTTCACTAAACTACCTACTTTAACTCACTAAATTATATTACCTTAAATACCGTGCCACAACCCAAAGGTATCATTTCAAATGGGACGGAGGGAGTATTATATTATTATTAACGTTATTATTATTATCATCCTTATCTTTATATTTTATTATATATATTATATTTTATATTTATCCTTATCGATATTTATCTGTTTAACAGTCTTTTCAATCATAATCAATATATAAAATAGGAATAAAATTTATTCCAAAATATTAATTTCTTGATCCCAAAATATTATAAAAATATTTATTTGCTATAATAATATTATTTTATATACTCCAAAATCGGGGTATTACAATTCACTCCCCCTTAAAAGATTTCGTCCTCGAAATCTAAACTCAAACGCATGACAACACTACTTAATTAAACAAATGTGGGTATGCTTTGAACATCTCTTGTTCTACTTCCCACGTGGCCTCTTCTGCTCCATGCCGGGACCACATTACCTTCACTATACGAATATCTCGGTTCCTCATAGTTCGAACCTTTGTGTCCATGATCCAAAGAGGCATTTCCTCATATGAAAGATCCTCATTTAGCTCTAACTTATCCGGAGATAAAATATGAGAAGGATCTGCGATATACCTACGAAGTTGTGATACATGGAACACATTATGAATTTGTTCCATGGAATTAGGAAGTGCTAATCGATAAGCCCAATCTCCAACTCGATCGAGGATTTCATAGGGTCTAACATAACGCGGACTCAGTTTTCCTTTAATTCCAAATCTTCTAATACCTTTGGAGATACTTTTACCAGGACGAAATCTCCACTTTGAAATTGACCTTCACGTCGGGCTTTATCGGCATAACTTTTTAGGTGATCTTGAGCTATCTTCATCTTCTCCCTGATAACTCGAATCTTATTTTTTGATTCTTTGATCATTTCTGGACCTAATATCAGTCGATCACTCATATCATCCCAACTTAAACGAGTCCTGCATCTTCGTCCATAAAGAGCTTCAAAAGGAATCATTCCAATACTTGTTTGATAACTATTATTATATGAGAATTCCACTAAATCCAAGTGGTCCTTCCAACTTCCTTGAAATTCTATTACACAAGCTCTTAGCATATCTCCAGAATACGGATAGTTCGCTCTGATTGACCATCAGTCATTGGATGGAATGCAGTACTCATATGCAACTGAGTACCAAAGGTTTCTTGCAATTTTTGCCAAAATCGAGATTGAAAACGTGGATCACGATCCGATATGATTACCTCAGGAATACCGTGTCGTTTAACCACATGATGAACATATAATTTGGCCAACTTCTGCATACTCCAAGTCATACGTATTGGGATGAACACTGCTGACTTAGTCAATCTATCTATAATCACCCAAATTGCATTTGTTCCCGACTTCGCCCTTGGAAGTCCTGTCACAAAATCCATTGCAATAGAATCCCATTTCCAGAGCGGAATTTCTAAAGGTTGTAACAACCCGATTGGTCTATGATGTTCTGCTTTTACCTTTTGGCAGTTTCAACATTGTGCAACGAATTTGGCTACACCCCTTCCACCAAAAATGTTGACGTAAGTCTTGGTACATTTTAATCCCCCCTGGATGCACTGAATGTGGTGTATTATGAGCCTCACACATAATTTTCTCCTTCAAATCGCTTCGGTCCTTTGGGATACACCACCTCCCATGGAATCGAAGACTCCCATCTAAAGCAATATTAAAGTTTTGAGTCTGACCGCACTGAACTTTTATAGCCAGCTCGACCATTTTATTATCTTCCATTTGAGCCGCTCTAATATGACAATAAATTTCAGGCTCAACTTGCATCATTTGCAAATATCCCCGCGTCATGCCCCATCCAAGTACTTCAATTTCCATCCGTGCTAAATCTTGACACAGTTCATAACTGACATAAAACCCAACTTATGCCTTGGTTTTCGACTCAAAGCATCGGCTACAACATTTGCTTTACCTTTATGATATACAATTTCGAGATCATAATCCTTCACCAATTCTAACCATCTTCTTTGTCTTAAATTTAATTCTCTTTGGGTGAAGATATATTTCAGACTCAGATGGTCAGTAAACATTCTACAATGGGCACCGCAAAGATAGTGCCTCCAAATCTTCAAAGCAAACACAACTGCTGCCATCTCCAAGTCATGTGTAGGATAATTCTCTTCGTGAGGTTTTAGTTGTCGTGACGCATAAGCAATAACTCTTTGATTCTGCATTAAGACGCATCATAATCCCCTTTTCGAAGCATCACTATAAACTTCAAAATCCTCACCCTCTACTGGTAAAGCCAAGACTGGTGCTGAAGTTAATCGATGTTTCAATTCTAAGAAAGAAGACTCACACCCACGATCCCAATTAATCATTGTGTCCTTCTTCAGCAAATTAGTTAATGGCTTCACAACCTTTGAAAAATCAAGAAAGAATCTTCGGTAATACCCTGCCAAACCCAAAAAGCTTCTTACTTCTAATTGATTGGTAGGTCTTGGCCAATCCGAGATTGCCGCAACTTTAGAAGGATCTACTGAGATACCCTTACCAGACACTACATGCCCCAACAAAGCAACCTTTTTCAACCAAAACTCACATTTGGATAACTTGGCATATAACTTCCTCGCACGCAGTGTGTTTAGTGTCACACGCAAATATTTTGCATGTGTCTTTTTATCTGGAGAATATACCAAGATATCATCGATAAATATCACCACAAACTGATCGAGGTATGGTTGAAAAATTCGATTCATCAATTCCATAAACGCTGCCAGGGCGTTGGTCAAGCCAAAGGACATAACAGTAAATTCGTAATGACCGTATCTAGTGCGAAAAGCTGTCTTAGGAATATCATGCTCTGCAACCCTTAGTTGATAATATCCAAACCTCAAGTTAATCTTTGAGAATACACTTGCACCTCTCAGTTGATCAAATAGATCATCAATTCTCGGAAGAGGATATTTGTTCTTTACCGTTACTTTATTCAGCCCACGGTAGTCAATACACAACCTTAAGCTTCCATCTTTCTTTTTCACAAATAAAACTGGAGCACCCCAAGGCGACGTACTAGGACAAATGTAACCTTTATCCAGTAATTCATGTAGTTGCAATTTAAGTTCAGCGAGTTCTAACGGTGCCATGCGATATGGGGCTCTTGATACTGGCTCGGCACCTGACACAATATCAATAGTAAAATCCACCTCACGAGCTGGTGGCATACCAGGAATATCATCAGGAAATACATCAGGAAAATCTCAAACCACATGAATATTTTGCAACCGCTGCTCCCCTTGCTTCAAATCTCTTACCTCACACAGATATACTGGATACCCCTTACGAATAAGTGCTTGAAATGATAGGGACAAAATTACCTTCATAGAAGGTTGTCTTGCAGATCCTGCATAGCTCACTTGTTCACCCATCGCTCCAACCAACGAAATTGATCTTTTTCGACAATCAAATTGAGCTTGATATGCCATTAACCAATCCATCCCCAGTATCACATCGAACTCGGATAACTTCATACTCAACAAGTATGTAGCAAAATCAACTCCCTCAATACTAACCGGAATTTGCATATAGAGTTCTCGGCACTCCAGTACTTCTCGTGATGGAAGTAAAACTTCCACTACCACTTCTACCGATGAATTCAGACCCAATCTCTTAACCAAACGTTTAGATATGAACGAGAACGTTGCACCCGAATCAAATAACACAATAGCTGACAAACCGCAAATAAGAAATCTACCTGTTAGAACCTCACCTGGGTGATGATCAGCCTCTGTTTGGGTAACAACATTTATTCTGCCACGCTGGTCAGGTCCTCTGTCTAGCTGCCTAGATGATGGACGTGACTGGCTTCGACCACCTCGCCATGATGATCCTAATCCTCTCCCCTGTGACTGTGAAGATGGCTGCTGCCATGGCCTAAATCTCGGTTCTGGAAACTCCCTTGCAGTTACCACACTTGGGCATAGCCTGGCAATATGACCACTACCACCACACTTAAAACATGTTAATGGAACTTCATCACAATGGGTACCTGAATGACTTGTTCCACAACGTCGACAAACAACCCCCGATTATTGAAACCTTTCTTGACTCGATTATTTAATCGAAACCCTTTTATACGGTGGCCCAGATCTGAATATTTGCCACCATTTATTTTTACCATTTGGTTCGTCCTCCACCTCAGCTTTTCCTTTATCTCGAAACTGATGTTGATACCCCATTTCCTTCTTACTGCCCTTCTGCCTGACTTCCTGCTTCTGATAGAATCGGGCAGCACGCTCGTAAGCCTCATACAACGAACTGATATCCAACACAGCTAAAGTTTCTTGAATCCTCTGCTGCAACCCATCTACAAAATGATCAACTCTATCTCGCTCACAGGAAAAGTAGTCAGGAACATACATCTCCAACTCATTGAACTTTACAAAATAGTCCTCGACTGACATCGAACCCTGCTTCAAGTCCAGCAGCTTTTGCTTCTTTGCTTTTCGAACATGTGACGGTATAAACCTAGCATTTAATTTTGCTTTAAACTCATCCCAAGTCAAATCCACTTGGTCCACTCCCGCAGCTTCCTCACCTAACCACCACCGATTTGCTCGACCTTCCAAGAAATTAGCCCCGATATTGGCTCGTTGATCTGGTGGAACCTGAACAACACGAAATATCTTTTCCATCTTTTTAACCCAGAACTCAAGAACTTCAGGCTCTACGGAACCAAAATATGTTGGTGGGTTATGCCGCATCACAGCATCAATAAAACTCCTCTGTTGAGGCATCATCGTAGCCATAAACTGCCGGAAGAAATCCTGACTAGGTGCCTCTATTGGTAGATGATCTGGCACAGGATATTGTGCCTTATCAGACGAAGGATCTAGCTCTGGGCCTCGATAGCCCTACGTAAACCATCACCTCGAGAATTTGACATATTGCCCCCCCGACTTCCCTGATTCAATATCAACTCAGCAACACAACTAAACCAGATATAACATTAAAGTTTTAGCAACATTAACATGAATGCACCCACAAAACCCAAATCTCACCAAACCAATTCAATATCATCATTATTTTCAAAACCTTTTTAATTCAAAGAGCCAAAATCTACCAAACCTATGCTCTGATACCAACTTGTAACACCCCCAGTTGGCTCATACTGGAAATGCTACCGCCACACTGCATCATGAGGTCGTCACCTTCTACTTCGGGCCCCACAATACAGTGTTAAGGCTAAATTAACCATAAAAGCGCATTATTATATACCAAAATCTGATTTATAAATATTTACAGAACACACCCCTTAACAAGAGGTTTTCCGGTTAAAAATTTACATATAATACAATAGACATAAGTTCACTCACTCAGCCCGTCTTTCTATATTCCGAGACGTCCCCTGTCTCGGATGTGCCATGCATACCTAAAACAAATATTTTTCTGAAAAGCAGTCTAGAATTAAATCCATTTTAAGAACTAACGTGAAATATGTCATGTCATACCTTTTAAAATAAAGTCTAATTCACGTCAATCATAAAATACGTGTCATGTCATGCCAATAGTGAAATGATGCAATACAGATATCAAACTCGACAACAATGCACATCCACATATATATACATATATACATCCGCCGAAGTGAGCAGCCGGAATAACCTCGGCTCTATAATCATAAGCTCACTACATTTGTCTAAGTGAGCAGCCGGAATACCCTCGGGCCCGTAATAACAAGCTCACTAGACTATCATCAATAAATAGCCGGAAAATCCTCGGCTCAAGGAAGGACCTGATAAACCCATAATAATATAACGGTCATCCGGTCACTTCCATATACTCACCATACGACTCCCACAATCAATACATGGATAGCCGAACGCTGTCGCCATTAACCACAAGACGCCCCATAGTCTGTGATAGCGAAGATAGGACCCCCACTGACTAGCCCTATCCCGTGTAATATAGTAGAATCCGTGCAACCTGGAATCACCCAAGGGAAACCTGGAAACTCTACTCCTCCTCGCGCGCCCTAACGGGATCACGTTTGGAGTTTGGCATATGATCCTAAACTACCGGTAGACCTCACTAGTGATCAGTCCAATGAGTGGAACAACACCAAACACGAATGATTAGACCAAATACGTCTCAACTACAATGGGTCTAATCCCTGAATGACCATGCAACTAAGTCACCCAGTTGTCCGACTACTATCGTCCACTATCGCCAAAGTGTTACGGTACATCGGGGTCGAATATCCTAACCCCAGATGATGCCCTCACCTAGCACTACCGCACATGGCAACTAAACGATAGATCCATAAAATATATCCGATAAACCGTGCAATATGTGTGCAACATGCCAAATAAGTGAATTTACCGAAAAGGGCTGGTGAGATAGCTCACCTATCCTCCTTTTCATAAATTCACCAACGCGATCAAATACGTATATCAAATATCATAAACTGTGAAGTCTCCCACATGCATACGCACACATATATATAAATATATACATGCACTGACAAAATGATTCACATAATATCACCTTAACATATTAATCAGAATTGCATGCAACATGCATACCTAATTTCTTAAAATTAGATTTAATTCCCTACTGCTTACCTCTTATCGACACTCCTTAGCTTTCGCAATTTCACCCAAATCTCTTCCAACGTACACCTGCCCCATTATTTACTCAAATCAGCTGAGCTATATGCTTATACATAAGAGCTACCTGCTTTTGTTAATTTCTATAGTTAGCTCGTTGGGTTTCAAACTTTTATATTTAGTAGACTACGATATTCTAGTTATAAAACTCTTATACCTCATAATATTTATATCGCCCGATTATTAAATAAAAATACTTAAAAATATGAATAAACAGGCAGGTGCAGTACACTGCCGTTTTCGATTCGGCTCGGATCGATACAAAATTCTCAGAATATAATGCTAGGACTACGAATAGGCTATTAGCTAAAGAAATTCGCCGATTAAATAGCCAAATAGCCAGTTATGAATTTTTGAAGAATTTCTAATTTAATATTCCCAATATTAAAATTCATATTAAAATTCATAATTAAATTCTACGTATAACAAGGAATACAATACCAAAGTCGGAATCGAAATCAAACGGCTAAATTTTTTTCTTTTTTTTTTTCTCTTCTTTCTCGTTCGCGTTCTTTGCTTCGGCTTCCTTCACAGGTGAGTTTGGTTTACAGATATAATTATATTATTATTATTATATATTATATTATATTATTATTAACGTTATTATTATTATCATCCTTATCTTTATATTTTATTATATATATTATATATTATATTTTATATTTAATATTTATCTTTACCGATATTTATTTATTTAACAGTCTTTTTAATCGTAATCAATGTATAAAATAAGAATAAAATTTATTTCAGAATATTAATTTCTTGATCCCAAAATATTATAAAAATATTTATTTGCTATAATAATATTATTTTATATACTCTAAAATCGGAGTATTACAAATTCAACCTCTTCTTTTCATCCGACCAATTCAGCCCCTCCTTCCCATCCGACCAATCCATGCTCTCCTTCCCATTCGACCAATTCAGTCACTTTCTCTCATCTTTCCATCTCAACTTTACGTTTCTCATCCGACCAAATTAGCGTCTTCCATGGCAACGGACTGGACTGTTATGCTCTTTCCATTCAACCAAATTAGCCACTTTCTCTCTTCTTTCCATCCCAATCCAATTTTTCTCTTTCAATTTGACCAATTCGATCAGATTTTTTTTATTTTTTCTCTTCTCTATTCTCTCATTTTTTCAGGTAAGTTTATTTATTTAAATTTATATATTGTAATTTTTAAAAATAAAAAATTGACATGACTGTTGTTTGTCGTTTTCCATCCGACCAGGGCAAAGAAAGCACTCGTTTTGTACCACTTAGCGTTCAAACTTAATCTATGTTTCTGTACTTTTTCCATTTACCATAGCCCTGAGTATTGATGCTGGTTCCTTTTTTTGCAAAAGAAATTTGTAGGAAATAAATGATATTTTTTACCAAAGAGATGCTTGTCGTCTCATGTACATATTTTGTTTCGCCTCCTTGCAAATACTGCAGCTATTGTACCACGATTCTTCATTCTATAATTTAATGTTACCAATTGATGGGAGTATGGATTTGTAAAGTGTGTAAGCTTCAGTGTTTGAGAAAACATGACAGTCACATGGTCTCATTTAAATGAAGATCTTTTGTGGGAAATTATTACTATGCTTTTTGTTCCATGAGATTGGCTATGATAGAATTAAAAGCTATTGTCAAGATTTCCATGTGATATAGCGTGTTTGGGAGAGGTGAACTGTATCAACAAAGTGATGCTTTAAACATGAAATGATAAATGCGTCTGATATATTTATGGTCATCTGCAGAGATTCTTGAAATGCATCGTGTTGCAAGTGCTGGCAACAGTAATTCAACGTCAGTACGTAGTCGCAAGGAAAAGAGGTTGACTTACCTATTAAATGATGCAGATAATATGAAGGTGCTGCTGCTTCAATTAATTCCAAAAAAGTCTCACTAATTAATTTTATTTGTATTGGAGATTGGGAAGTTGACAATGTACATGCATAAGAATGCTTTATCTTTGGGCCTTCCCCCTGTACTCTCTCCAGGAGATCACTGCTGATGAAGTTCATTTTATTTTCTTGTTTCTTGGTAATCAACTGATCACAGTTTCAACAAATTTAGAAGTTTGATTGGAGGTGATGGTTTGATGTTAGGGTTACTTATCCTATTTGCTATTTGGTTTACTGAAAAATCAGTAAAAGTTGACATGTTGCATTATGGGGAGGCATTAGCTTGCAGAAGAATTCTGAATTTATTTCCTACATTAATAGCAAGGATTTTTTTAGTTCTTCTTCAAGTGAAGAACAATATTGTTCATTCTTAATTTTGATTTGTTGAAGTGATTGTTATTTGAGGAGGGATGTTTTTCACACATTCCGAGTTGTTTTCCTCTTGCAAATAGTTTGAACACTTAGAACTTTACTGGTCGTACTGATTAATAAAGATGGTGATCAAGGACACAGTTTTCTATCATTTGTTTTGAAAGACTAATAAATTGTATGAGGAATCTCCAATCAGACAGATACTAAATTCCACTTACATTTTGCTAAAAATGGTTGTCCAACAGGGCATGCTATTATAAAGCCTTCACTGATACAAGATGTCTACCTTCAGTACCTTGATGATGGAACATTGAACTTAAAGTACTTGTGTTTTCATTGGCAGCATTCTTCTGGTGTGAACTGTTTAGCTGTCTTGAAGTCTTCAGGACAAGATGGATGCAATTATCTCTTTATTGGTAGAGAATAATTTTTTTAATAATAAGGAAAAAATAAACTTAAAAAAAATATAATATAAAAAAATATTTTGAAAAAAGAAAAAAAAAAATTGAAATTGATTGTTTAGACAGTTATAAAAAATATATAATTCATTCTTATTTATCTGTTTCTTCCATTCCTCGGTCAGCCACTTCCTTTGTATTCAAAATATTTATATTTATATTCTTTATTTATTTAAATTTATATATTAATGTAATTTTTAAAATATCAATATGTACATCATTTTATAGATAATTATTTTTTAAATAATACCAAAAATAAAAGTATGATATATAAATTAAATTTTTAAAAATTAATTAGTTGCACAGTTATATAAAAAAAATATTTATATAATTGATTCTGTTACGTACGAAATTTAGAATTAGGTTAAAAGCCCAAGGTAAAAAGAAGAATGGGCCTGGCAATAGGGTTGATTGAACTGGCTGAAGGACACCGTGAGGAAATCAAGGAAAATAAATTTATTTATTTATTTCTAAGGAAAATACAGGACGGAAGGTTCTTAGGTCGGTAGGTCCTCAGGACGGAAAGACCTCAGGTCGGAAGGTCTTCAGGTCGGGAGGCCCTCAAGATGGAAAGACCTCAAGTCGGAAGGTCTTCAGGACGGAAGGTTCTTAGGTCGGTAGGTCCTCAGGACGGAAAGACCTCAGGTCGGAAGGTCTTCAGGTCGGGAGGCCCTCAAGATGGAAAGACCTCAAGTCGGAAGGTCTTCAGGTCGGAAGGTCCGCAAGACGGAAAGACCTCAAGTCGGAAGGTCTTCAGGTCGGGAGGTCCGCAAGACGGAAAGACCTCAAGTCGGAAGGTCTTCAGGTCGGGAGGTCCGCAAGATGGAAAGACCTCAAGTCGGAAGGTCTTCAGGTCGGGAGGTCCGCAAGACGGAAAGACCTCAAGTCGGAAGGTCTTCAGGTCGGGAGGTCCGCAAGACGGAAAGACGATGAGTCGGAAGGTTTTCAAGTCGGGAGGTCCTCGAGACGGAAAGTCGTCGAGATGGGATATCCGCAGGTCGGGTAAACTGTAGGTCGGATAGAAGGAGGAGTCGGACAAACGCGGAGGCCTTTGATCAAAGACAGGGGGCGGTTGATATGGAGGTCGGCCCAAGCGGGGTCGGGCGAAGAAGTAGGTCGGACGAAGGACGAAGTCGGGCCAAAAGAGCGGAAGGTCTGTGGTCGGCTCAAGGAGTGAAATATAGGGAATTTTGGTCTGCTGGGGACACGTGTCAGCATGAGAAAGGTTGGAAGACGGTTGAGAAGGAGACGTTGTAACCGTTCGGGTGACGGTTTTCAGTACGGTTTCCCAGGGAATATTTAAGGATTTGGATCATCATTTGGCAAGGCATCTTCAATCAACTTCAACAAAGCAAAGTCAGATTTGGGGATCACCACTTTAAATTTCAGTCTTTTATTTTCCAGTTTACTTTCTGTACGTTACAGTGTTTAGAGATTCCTAATCTCAGGCACTAATTAATCAAGTTTAAGGATATTTTTAATATCTTTGAATTTTACTTTATTTTTGTTGAAAAATTACATCAACAAATTGGCGACCACAGTGGGAGCAAGACAAAATTGCTCATTCCAATTCCGGCGATAATTTCATACGTCTTAGATCCGGCCGAATCATCGGAAGGGTTATGGCAGGTTCACAACCGCAATCATCTTCGACACCGGTGGGAGAATCCGTTCCACCACCCATTGTGCCAAATGCCGGGGAAATCCCACAACCACCAACTGATTGGTGGTCTTATGTTCAACAAATGAACAACCAGCATACCTTGGTTATGCAGAATAT
Source organism: Andrographis paniculata (assembly GCF_009805555.1). Taxonomy (NCBI): domain Eukaryota; kingdom Viridiplantae; phylum Streptophyta; class Magnoliopsida; order Lamiales; family Acanthaceae; genus Andrographis; species Andrographis paniculata. Next base: position 3,026,996 of record NW_026137605.1, read on the forward strand.
GTTGCGTGAGCAACAAACGAACATGTTGCGTGAGCAACAGAGTCAGTTGCAGAACATGATAGATCAAGCACTGTCAAGGGTTAGTCCTCAACCCACTCAAACGCCACCAGGAGTGTCACCGTCCAGACCACAGGCAAATTTCGCAGGGCCATCATTCGTGGATAGTACATTCCCAAGTGCCACAAATCCCAACCGAATGGATAGGGGAAAATCTCCTTTGACTTTTCCCAACAATGTTCCACTGGGACCAAGGGTTACCAATCCGCAGCCGAGCAATACAAGGGAGGACAGGCCTGAAGGATATATACATGATCCTATTCATATTCCTGTGCAGGATCCGTTCCAAGTTCCTGATCATCAACGCTTTCATGTAGATCCTGACGAGATTGCACATATATTAAGGGATCAGTATGGATTAACTCCTCAGATGGCTAACCGCCCTGCATATCAGAGACCTTTCCCAGAAAGGATCATTAATGAACACCCTCTCCCAAGGAATTTTCGACCACCCGACTTTCATGCATTCTCAGGGGAGGACGGATCTTCCACCATAGAACATGTTGGTCGGTTCACAGCACAATTAGGAGAAGTTGGCAATAACCCTTTTTATAAGTTACAGCTGTTTGGTTTATCTCTTACTAGAACGGCGTTTTCGTGGTTTGTAAGTTTGCCTCCAGGACAAATTCAGACATGGGAAGGACTGGAGATGGCATTTCACGCTAGATTCTTTAATCCTTTACCAGTTGTTTCTTTAACTGATTTACTTGAATTGAGACAGTATCCAGAAGAAACTGCTTCACAGTTTATAGAAAGGGTGCGATTGATGAAGGGACGATGTCCTACGGTAATCAGTGAGAAAGAGATGACCAATTTAGTGGTCCGGAATATGCATAATCGTTTAAGAAAGGCACTCACTGCCCTGGATGTTGAGGATTTGGCAAGTCTTGCATCCAAGGCAGGACGTCTAGAGTCTTTGTTCAGAGAGGAAGATCAGCATAACAGGCGTAATAGAGGCCAACATATGGCGAGTATGGGAACAGAAACATGCGACTTTGATTTTAATCAGTCAGAAGAGATGGCAGCCGAAATCCTTTCTGGAAAACCGTATGTATGTCCTAAATTGAAGCCAGTACCAGGATCTGAAGGAAAGGAGCAACCGACCTTTGATAGTTCGAAAGCTGATGAAATCTTTGATATCCTACTGACTGATGGGCAGATCCGTATTCCAAAGGGCCAAAGACTTACCACTAAAGAAGAAATCAAAGGGAGACCATATTGTAAGTGGCATAATTCTTTCACACACACTACAAGTCAGTGTACTCATTTTAGGAAGGAAATTCAAAAGGCCATCAAGACAGGTCGGCTCAAATACATCACTCTAGGTGTAGACCAGCAACCGTTTCCGAATGTAACAACGGCAATGGTTGACATCCAACCAAGTTCGGAAACAAGGAAAAGTTCGGCCAACGATGGACAAAAAGGGGAACGAAACCAGCCAAGCCCCGAAACAAAAAAAGGAAGTCGGCCAAACAGCAGCCGACCGGAAGAACGACTCAAAATTTGTGAGAAGCCAGTTGCTGAAAAGTGGGACCATCCAGATGGTTCTTTTAATGTGGAGGTGAAAGAAAAGGTTTTGATACGTGATCACCCGACCAGAAAAACAGGGTCGGTCGGGAGCAATTGGGCTCGAAATAAAAAGCCTTTACCAGTTGATATAGACCCTCGTTTCCCGGGTATGAATCGTACACAGATTCGCAATGCCAAACGCAGGTATGCTGCAAAGTATGGGAAAAGAGGTCCTTCAGCAAAACAACTAACCGACGAACAAAAAGCAGCCGACCACTTGGCAGGAGATCAGTCCATTCGGATCTTTACAGAACAAACGACCAACGAGCAGGGAGTAACCATTCAGTCTCCAGTTGGTCGGTCCAGTCGGGTCTGGTCAGGAAAGCAACCGAATGACGGATTAGGCGCTTCCGACCATACCAAAAGAAGTTCGTCGGGACTGGGGAAAGGTAAAGGTGTGGCAGATGAAATAATTAAAGGTTTTAGATGCCAACATTGTGAACGAATCAACATCAATCCATCTCTTGAAGAATTCCGTATCGAATCTTTGACGGTTCAATCTCGATCTCGGGATAAGACAAAGGAAGAAGTGGTACCTACAGAGGAAAATTCAAGATCTGTTAAATCTCGTCTGGGACCACGAATCCCTTGTCGAATGACAGAGATTAACCAGATGAGTGATGAACCGACGTGGGCGAGTCTGGTAGATGATACTATGGACGAAACTTTATGGGCATTCTTGGCAGATGACGAATTAGAGGAAACAGAGTGGGCAAAGATTACAGATTCTGAGCCTCAGTCGGAAGCACCTTCAATTGTGTTTCCTCCTATTCCAGAGGGTGCGAACTCCCATTTGAAACCTCTGTATGTTAATGCTCACATTTGTGGGAAACCAATCACAAAGGTTTTCGTGGATAATGGAGCAGTCTTTAATGTTATGCCATTGAAGACTCTCAAGAAGCTAGGGAAAGGAATTCATGATCTGTCCCCTGTGGAATTCGAAATGACAAGTTTTACAGGGCAGCCGACCAAGCCTGAAGGTATGATGGTTGCCACAATTGAGGTCGGACCAAAGAAAATTTCCACTGTTTTCTTTATTGTGGACGCAGATACTACATACTCTCTTTTGCTGGGACGAGATTGGATTCATGCCTCTCAATGTGTGCCATCAACCTTGCACCAACAGTTAATGTTCTGGGAAGGAAATCAGGTCTTTAAAATGGAAGCGAATGACAACCCATTCGACGTAACAGAACAAGTGGAAGAGTCAGTGTTTTATTCTAGTCATTTGGCTCCGATGTCTCAGTTGTATATGGCCAGGGAATACCCAAACAAGGGTTATAAAGTCACTGGCCAGAACTCGATGTTCTATTAAAAGAACACCTTTATTGTATGGCTCATGATAAAGCCACACCCATTTCCGTATAAGTTGTTTGTTATGGAAGATACAACTTTAGAAGTATGTAGTTCTCTTATTAATAAGTTCTATTTAAAACAGTTATTACATAAAGTAGAAAATAATAAAGAGATTCTGGATGTTCACCTCCAAGAAGATGAACAATTTCGTTGGCCCGACTTATTAGAAAAAACAGAACCAACAGCTTCATCACAAGACCCGTTATTGGAGTTTAATTTAGGAACCGAATTGGTTCCAAAAGTGATCAGGTTAAGTGGTTATTTGTCTAAAGAGCAACAAACAATGATGCTTGAAGTTATTAGAAACAACATTGATTGTTTAGCGTGGGATTATTCAGAGATGCCTGGTTTGACAAGAAGTCTAATAGAGCATCGATTGCCCATCAAAGAAGGTTGTAAACCTTACAAACAACCTCCAAGGCGAATGAGTCCAGATCTGATGCCTCAAATCAAGGAAGAAATCCAAAAACTTCTCAAAGTGGGTTTCATTCAACCTTGCCGTTATGCGGAGTGGCTGGCTAATATTGTGCCAGTGGTCAAGAAAAATGGTAAGATAAGGATATGCATCGACTTCAGGGATTTGAATCTAGCTACCCCTAAGGACGAATATGTGATGCCTATGGCCGACATGCTGATAGATGCAGCAGCAGGGCATAAAATCCTTAGTCTGATGGATGGTTATGCAGGTTATAACCAAATATTCTTGGCAGAAGAAGATATTCCTAAGACAGCATTCAGATGCCCAGGGGCTTTGGGTATTTATGAATGGACAGTCATGCCATTCGGGTTAAAGAATGCAGGGGCAACTTACCAAAGAGCCATGAATTCAATCTTTCATGATTTAATTGGCAGATCTATGGAAGTGTATATTGATGATGTTATAGTTAAATCTGCCAGTTTTGACGAACATTTGAGAGATCTTGAAGAGGCATTTGAAAGAATGAAGAAGTACAAGTTGAAGATGAATCCAACCAAATGTGCTTTTGGAATATCAGCCGGGAGCTTTCTAGGATTCTTAGTTCATGAGAGAGGAATTGAAATTGATGCCAATAAGGCTAAAGCCATTCTTGATAGTCGGCCACCCAAGACGGTTAAAGAAATCCAAAGTCTGTTGGGTAAGGTGAATTATTTGAGGCGTTTCATTTCTAATGCTGCTGGCAAGGTCAGACCCATTACTAAATTGTTGAAAGCTGGAAAAATTGCCTTTGAATGGGGTCCCGACCAACAAACGGCTTTAGATGCTATCAAGCAGGCATTGGTTCACCCTCCAGTCTTGATGCCTCCTAAACAAGGTCGGCCACTCAAACTTTATTTGGCAAATACATATGAAGTGGTTAGTTGTTTATTGGCGCAGGATGGTGATGACGGGAAGGAAAGGGCAATTTACTATCTCAGTAAAACCCTTACAGGACCAGAACTGAATTACACTATGCCAGAAAAAATGTGTTATTCATTGGTCTTCGCTTGCACTAAACTCGAGCATTATTTGCTGCCCAGAAGAGTTGAGGTCATATCAAAGGTGGATCTCATCAAATTGATTTTACAGAGACCTACTATGAAGGGCAGACTCATGAAATGGGCCATCAAATTGGCTCCTTTCGATCTTCAACATTCCCCGCTGAGGGCAATTAAGGGACAAGCAGTAGCCGACTTCTTGGCAGAATTCTCACAAGTCGGGTATTCTCTTTGTGATAGTGTCCGACCATTTAGTTGTTCATCATATCTGGATAATCTACAGGTCGGATGTGTGCCTTATATAAGTACCAGAACATGGTTGATGTTCTTTGATGGTTCTACCTCTGGAAACAAATCAGGGGCAGGGGTCTTTTTGCAAGGACCTGATGGTCAAAAGATCAACTTACAACTACGATTGGAATCCATGACCCATAATTCGGCAGAATATGAAGCTTTAATTTTGGGTTTGGAGGCTTTAATTGCCAGGAAGGTCCAGTCTGTAATCATAAGGGGGGATTCTCAATTAGTAGTCAACCAGGTAAACAATCAATATGTTTGCAATTACCCTCATCTTCGCAGATACAGGGACATTGTGAGTCGGTTACTGACAAAAATCTCAGAAGTAATAATTGAGTTCATTCCGAGGAAAGAAAACCAACGTGCTGATGAATTGGCTCAAAGGGCATGTAAAGGAATTCTGGAGGATATGTGGTCGGAGGTCAAGTCGGGCATAGAAGGAAAGACAGACCCGATCTGCGAAGTTATGGTCGGGCAGGAGACTATCGGACATGACCCCGACTGCGAAGTTACGGTCGGGCAGGAGACTATCGGACAGGACCCCGACTGCGAAGTTATGGTCGGGCATGAGACTATCGGACAGGACCCCGACTGCGAAGTTATGGTCGAGCAGGAGACTGTCGGACAGGAGCCCGACTGCGAAACAGTGCCCGATTGGAGAACAGAGCTTATCATGTATTTACAGAATCCAGGTGCGAGTGTTTCGGTTGCGACACGATTGAAAGCTTTACGTTTTCAATTAATAAATGGAATTTTGTATAAGAGGTCATTTGAAGGTCTGCTTTTGAAATGTTTGGGGTCTAAAGAAGCTCTAGAGGTAATGACAGAAGTACATGGTGGCATATGTGGAGCTCATCGGGCAGGTCTGAATATGAGATGGGCCATTCATCGTTTGGGTTTTTTTTGGCCTAAGATTTTTGAGGATTGCATACAATTTGCAAAAGGCTGCCAGGAATGTCAGAGACATGGAAATTTAAACCATCTGCCAGTAACCGAATTGCAATTCTTGGTAAAACCATGGCCTTTTAAATCATGGGCTATGGATATTATTGGTAAGATACATCCTGCCTCATCGAAACATCATTGTTTCATATTGGTTGCGACTGATTATTTTACCAAATGGGTAGAAGCTGTTGCTTTGAAAAATGTGGATCAGAAAGAAGTGATAAACTTCGTTTTGAATCAAATTATTTATAGATATGGTATTCCTCAGTCTATAACAACCGACCAAGGCTTGGTTTTCACTGGGGAAAAGTTTTCTAGTTTCTTAGCAGAGTTTGGTGTCCGACTACATCATTCTTCACCTTATTATCCCCAAGCCAATGGACAAGCGGAAGCAGCAAATAAGATTATTATTGGGATTATAAAGAAGATGGTTGAAGGGAACCCGAGAAAGTGGCATTTGTTATTGTCTCAGGCTTTATGGGCACATAGGAATACCAGAAGTACGGCCACAGGGTTCTCACCTTACCAACTTACATTTGGCCAAGATGCTGTTTTACCAGCCGAAATCCGAGTATCATCTGGCCGAACAGAATTTACTGATAGTGGTCTTACAGAGGAATACCAACAACTTATGATGCAACAGTTAGAAGATTTGGATGTTAACCGACTCCATGCAATAGGGCGAAGTGTGAAACAGAGTGAAATCAGAGCAAGGAGTTACGGAAAGAAAGTTCTCCACAGGACGTTCCAGAAAGGAGACTTGGTTTGGAAGACCATTCTTCCTATATATAAGAAAACTGATCAATTGGGAAAGTGGTCACCGAATTGGGAAGGACCATACATTGTTCAAAAAGATATTGGAAATGGCGCGTTCATTATTGTAAATCATGAAGGTAGAAGAGTACATGATTGTATTAATGCTAAATATCTGAAGAGGTATTATCCTGCCTTTTCAGATAACAAAACTGCCTGAAACAAAATATTATTCAGAACCCATTTATGGGGTTCGAACCTACTGGAAGGTTCATTTCTGTTAGTCATCGTGTAGTTGTGAGAAATTTTCTGTCTCTGAATCAGACTTTTCATCCCAGTGAGTGGATATTAGCTCTGGTTCTTCTTCAATAAGATCTTCCAAGTCTGGTCGGTACCTTTCCCATTGGCTTTGCATGTCATCTAGATCTTGATGGGTACGTGCTTGCATGTCTGTTAGGGCTTGATGTTCACGGTCAACAATGGTACGCAATCTTGAAAAGACTTTTCGTTGATTGGAAAATATGTTATCCCAACCAAGGTCTGGAAGTATGGTTGCTGCATGATTTTCAATCATTTCCATGTGATGATGGAGATCAGGAATGCGGCTGAGGATGTCACGAAGAGGTTCATATCCCTCAATGATTTTTTCCATCAGGCGGATGACGCGATGAATAGTTCTTCTACCTCGTTGGGAGAATCGGAATTTGAAGTCTAGTTGCTTGAGTATATATAACAAGTCTTCTGCATGGCCTCCAATAGGGTGATTACCCACAAAGAAGGGTTGGAGAACACCTTCCCAGTTGCTTGATGGAACATGAGGTCGGTCACTCGCCATGTTTGTTAATACGTCAGGTGTTTTGATTTTTCGAATATGCCTTAGAATGTGTTTCTTAAAATGTGAGAAACAGTGTTCTTTTAAAGAAGGAGTTTGTTTCGTTTCCTATAAAGCTGGGAATTGAAAGGTGATCCTTGTTTTGAGAGAAGAAAGAAAAAATGGATTACTAAGTCAATTGTTGTTACAAAGGGGGAAGTATTACAACAGTGCCCCTAGGGCAGTTTTTATATGGGTCCATTTGATTTCATCCCTGGATAGCCTTCTGGTATTGGCAGCCGTCTGATATCTTATGATGAATTGGGATCGGGCTTGGGTTTTCAGCTCTTGATCCAATTCAACTTCATTCTTGGTGTACTGCTCAATCAGACGCTGCTCATTGATAATTTGCTTATCCAGGGTAGACTGTTCTTTCCTCAGCTCCCGCAATTCTGCCTCCTTTTTCTGAATAGCTTCATCAACTTGAGCTTTCGTGTTAAGGAGACCACCCAGCCTTCCAGTAGTCTGCTGGAGGGATTCTCGGGTCTTAGCCAAAGAATTCTCCAGCGCTGTTTGATCGAAGTCGGGCTGGGGGGTTTCGGCTGACAGGAGTCCAATGACTAATACTTCAGTTTGAGCTCTGTAAGTCTTTCCATCAGCCGATGCAGAATGGGGACGGCTGGTGATTCCGTTGGAGTGTAATAAAGAAGGCCACCAACCGTCTGAATGAGCTTGTCCAATAAGTCGGACCTTAATTCGGACAGGGGACGGTTAATGGCCTCAGTGAACACAGTCTGGGCCTCCGCTGGAACCGGAACAGTCGATAGGACAGCTAAGTCCGAAGGCCCCTGCAAGTCCTACAATGTCAATAAATATTCCAAGGGAGTTGCAAATTTGTTCGGAGAAAATATGTGGTACCTCTGGGCGGACTGCTGTCAGTGAGGGGGGCAGCAATGAGGTCGGTCGAGTTGGGCAGACAGCTGGTATAACAGCAGCCGACTCGTCGGCTGCTGCGAATGGTCGCTGAGGTGCCGACCTGGGTCCCTATGGAAAGTAGTATTTGAAACAGTTAGTGTTTTTCGAAAGAAAAGTTATGGCATGGATTGGTCTAATCTTACCAAATTCACAGAAGTCTCCGAATCGGATGAAGACCTTTCTTCCATTTCTGGAGGTTGGGCTGCCACAGGTGGTTCTTCTGCCTGCCATTCGATGGCTAGAGGGAGCGCCGCTGCTGGTAGGGCGGCTGCAGGTTGGACGGCTACCTCTAGAGCCACTGCAGCCAGGATCTCTGGGGCACCTTCGATTTCGGGATCAGCAGCATCAGGGATGTCGTTTTGAGGGTCAGCTTCGGCGAGGGCGGCTGGTTCTTCCTTTGACATAGATGAGTCTGATGCCATGTATGGCGGCCGACCCATCTGGGAAGTAGTCCCCTCGCTGTCAGAAGAGACCCCTGCTGCTGATGGGATGGGTGAAGGTGTCTGTGGAAAAATCATGAAGATGTTTGTTGTTAAATATATTAAGGTTGATCATCCGAATCCTAAGTCTTGCTGATAAAGGAACTTACTGGTTCTATAGGCACTGCTGGTAAAGATTGTCTCCTGGTCGGGGGCCTGGCCCGACCACTCCTCGGTACGGGAGGAAGAGTTTGCCTCCGCGTCGGGTCCTCCGCCCGACTGCTCATTGGCAAATTGGTCTGGACCAAAGGCCCGATTGAATGGTCGGTTGGTGCTGGCGTCGGTTGCATGGTCGATGTCACCAAGGTCGGTTCTGGGGAATGAAATGAGTAAAATCAAAGTTACGATATAGTGAATTGGTTCACGGTGTTAAGAAACATTACCAATTCGGGGTCGGGTCCTTGCTGACGTCCTATTTATTCCAAGGTCTGCTAGTGTTTGCTGGTCGGTCTCCGAGGTCGGGGGTGTTTGCAGCTGGGAAGTTTTTCTTTGGCGCGTGGGACCACCAGATCCGATTCCCGGGGCGGTTGTTTGTTGTTGGGTGCTAGTATGTCTCGCCGCCCCTAGAACCAATCCTTGGGGGGGGAGGAGTATGTTCAGCAACCGACCCTCATCAGGGGATATCAGGGACCATACAACCGACCACCATTCATTGAAAGTATCTACGATCTCAGGGTTGGAGCGGAAAGGAATATAAGAATTGGAAATTATATACGTGGTGAGCTGGGAGATATAAGAAGGGATTGAATTAGGAAGGACTCGTCGGTCGGGACTTTGAAAAATTATTTGGGGACACGCGACGGGTCCAGGGATACCTTGGCAACAGCCGAACTGGCGCGCCATGAATTGAGGTTCATAGTTAAAAGTGTAAAAAGTTTTCTGCCCTTTTTTATCAAGTTTCTTGCTACTAAAAAGAGACCTGGGTTTGAGGGCGACGTCCCAGGCGAAAGGATAGGTGGGATGAGGACAAGGCTCAGGAGTCGGAAGCGGGTTTGGTACTGGAAAGGGCCAAAAATGGTCGGGAGCATAACCCGCATACTTTTTATACATAGAAAATCGAGAGTTACTGCGGGTATCTGTTAAAATGGCGGTTATTATGGGATCGGAAGATTGGAGTTTATTGCGTCCTGAGCAGAGTCGGTTGAGGACTAATCCTAAATGTTTTTCAGATGTTGGCATAGTGGGCGGAGATCCTAAGTTAAACGCGTTGGGGAAGTAAAGACGGAACCAAAGTTCTAAAAACCAAAAAGGACCCGACGCGGCAGTGTCTAATTTCCTATTATCGTTATCTGTTAAACGAAGGCTAACCCTGGTGAGTCCTTCAAACAGATTGGCTAAAAATAGAGTACCAAGGGAGAAGAACCGACCTGACGCAATATGAATGGCCAGGTCGAGGTGAGAAGGAAGAACACTTTTGGAAGGGGAAACAATGACGTACCTACAAAGCCAGAACAGGATAAAGGCAGTATGCTCCCGGTCGGTTACAGGAGTCCCTGGAGCCCCTTGCTGGTCGGTTGCGAACTTTGTCCAACCCCATTCCTTCACACCTTGTAAAGACCATCCCGGATGGTCTTCTGATGGCTCCTGCCCATCTAGGGCTCCCATTACAGGGTCTTCACCCACGACTGGGAGATGTGCGATCATGGCCACGTCCATAAGAGTTGGGCCAAAGGGGGCCGATGGCAAAAGGAAAGTCCCATTTTCCGCATTCCAGAAGGCGGACATGGCCAACAGCACCTTCTCATGCAGGTTGATAGGCATGGTGGACAGTAGTATTGCTTGGTCGATCTTTTGGGATCGCCATTGGGTCTGGCAGTGTTCTGCTACTCGTCGATACCAAGCACGATACAGATCTTTTGGGTCTGTGAGATGGGTCTTGATGCTGTCTCGGATGCGAACTGCTTGGTAGTTGGGATTGTTGATAGCCAAGGAGTTGCGAGATTCCAAAACTTCCCTCATCCGATTTGAATCTTCAGGAGTAGTGCAATATGGACGGATCGTCGGAGTTAGTACTTTCGAGGCTGAAAATGGACCTTCTGGAAGGGTTCCGTCGAAAGGAAGGGCAGGAATGTATTGATTCGCCATAGTTAGAATGTTTTGGGATTGTGATTCACACAGGCTTGTATTGCGAAGAAGGAAGTTAACCAGGAGTGTTGCAGTAACTGGTGTAGTTGCTAAGGAAGTAGTGCTTTATGAACTTCCAAACATTGATTGTTAAATGGCGTTTGAAAGTCCCTTGGCGGCGGGCAAGTTGTTACGTACGAAATTTAGAATTAGGTTAAAAGCCCAAGGTAAAAAGAAGAATGGGCCTGGCAATAGGGTTGATTGAACTGGCTGAAGGACACCGTGAGGAAATCAAGGAAAATAAATTTATTTATTTATTTCTAAGGAAAATACAGGACGGAAGGTTCTTAGGTCGGTAGGTCCTCAGGACGGAAAGACCTCAGGTCGGAAGGTCTTCAGGTCGGGAGGCCCTCAAGATGGAAAGACCTCAAGTCGGAAGGTCTTCAGGACGGAAGGTTCTTAGGTCGGTAGGTCCTCAGGACGGAAAGACCTCAGGTCGGAAGGTCTTCAGGTCGGGAGGCCCTCAAGATGGAAAGACCTCAAGTCGGAAGGTCTTCAGGTCGGAAGGTCCGCAAGACGGAAAGACCTCAAGTCGGAAGGTCTTCAGGTCGGGAGGTCCGCAAGACGGAAAGACCTCAAGTCGGAAGGTCTTCAGGTCGGGAGGTCCGCAAGATGGAAAGACCTCAAGTCGGAAGGTCTTCAGGTCGGGAGGTCCGCAAGACGGAAAGACCTCAAGTCGGAAGGTCTTCAGGTCGGGAGGTCCGCAAGACGGAAAGACGATGAGTCGGAAGGTTTTCAAGTCGGGAGGTCCTCGAGACGGAAAGTCGTCGAGATGGGATATCCGCAGGTCGGGTAAACTGTAGGTCGGATAGAAGGAGGAGTCGGACAAACGCGGAGGCCTTTGATCAAAGACAGGGGGCGGTTGATATGGAGGTCGGCCCAAGCGGGGTCGGGCGAAGAAGTAGGTCGGACGAAGGACGAAGTCGGGCCAAAAGAGCGGAAGGTCTGTGGTCGGCTCAAGGAGTGAAATATAGGGAATTTTGGTCTGCTGGGGACACGTGTCAGCATGAGAAAGGTTGGAAGACGGTTGAGAATGAGACGTTGTAACCGTTCGGGTGACGGTTTTCAGTACGGTTTCCCAGGGAATATTTAAGGATTTGGATCATCATTTGGCAAGGCATCTTCAATCAACTTCAACAAAGCAAAGTCAGATTTGGGGATCACCACTTTAAATTTCAGTCTTTTATTTTCCAGTTTACTTTCTGTACGTTACAGTGTTTAGAGATTCCTAATCTCAGGCACTAATTAATCAAGTTTAAGGATATTTTTAATATCTTTGAATTTTACTTTATTTTTGTTGAAAAATTACATCAACAGATTCACTTTATTTCTCTCTGGATCCATCCCACCGGTTAGCCAAAATATCTATATTCATATTATTTATTTATATAAATTTATATATTCATATATTGTAATTTTTAAAATTTAATTAAAAAAAAGCAGACCTTGCGGCCACAAATCCTTTCCCTGTTGGTGTTGTTCAACTATTTCTGGACCTATCTTTATCAGACGACCAAGAGCATCAATACAAAGATACTTCAGATTGTGGCTCTCACTATGCCCATAGTATGTAAACTAGCATTCAAATCGAAAAAACATAAATTTGAATATTAAAAAGAAATAACATCCGGTTGAAGAAATGCAGACTTTCAAAAATTTTGAAATGACATCAGCAACCGCTTCAAGCAGCTTTGGGTTGGGGTGTAACGACGAAACACATCAGATGCATTCATAAAGAATGGCATTCCCAATGTTACTTATTGAATTGATTCGTCTCATGATGTCACCCACTGTAGTGTACATTTGTTTGCCAGTTTTTTTGTTACCGCTACCCGGTATGGAAAGAATTTTCAACAACTTGATCTATTAACACATGAAAATAAACTATGTAAAGTAGAAAGAATAAAAGTATGTAAAGCAAAAAGAAAAAATATGCAGGATAACAATTTTAAAAGGCTGATATTTTACTACAAAACAATCTAAAAATTGCTGCAGTTAGCGCACACAACAAGGGTATATCATCTAATCTATCAGTCATTCAGTACAACACTTATCTCTTACGAACAAATGCATTATACCACAAGTGTGTTGTGGGGTCTAGAGGAAGGATTTTCCCAATTACTTAACAGCAATCATAAAGTCAAGAGAACTAAGCTTAGGTTCCACATGTAAACAAACTACAATGTATGAATCTAATGACAAAAATAATAACAGCAAGACGAGAACCCAGTCGCACTCCTTATTCTGATCTTGCCCAATAGCAGCATGGGAAAAAAAAAAAAAGGAAGAATTACCGTGAAAACAGCCCAAGGTTACCTGAATGAATGGAGCATTTGGTGATAATCATAACTCTTTGGTAGTATGCGTTCAACTACTTGATTAAGAATATTAACAAGACTAGCCACCAGATCCTTATATACATCAGGATCAACCAGAATAAGATCAAAAATGGGGCAAAGTGCTGCTCCCATGACACGAGGATCATTATCAGAAAGTCTCTGTACCAAAAGCATGTGCTAAATAAAAGAAAAAAAAAAGTTTAGGAATGAATAAATTTCCACATTAGTATAATATCTATACAGATATCGACTGTAAACATGAATTTATCACTCATACAACCAAAATCATCTCTAAACACCTTTCCTATAATTAAAATGAATACAAGGAAAACACCAACTTTTAAGTCATTGTTTGACTATTTTCCTATCTTTAACATTAGATGGCCTCGTTTATTTCACATCTATGGAAGCCTTTCAAACATCAAATCTGGAACATCCACTCTCAATCAAGCTGAGACTTCAATTCGAAATGATTAATAACTTGGCTTCCAATAATCAAGTCAATTCACTATTTGTTGATTTGTGTTCTAATCAACAAAATTTCCACATATAATTATGAGTAAAAATAAACCAATTTCAAATTTTGCTTTGAGAGAAATCCAATCTCATTTCCTATGTTCAAGAATCAAGTGGCACACTCCATCACCAATTTCTTGAAGAGAAGATGAATAATTCAAATGTCTCTAAACATAGATAAACCCAAAGAGTCATGCACAAATGTAGAATAAGCACCTTCCGAAAATTTGAAATAAGGTGGGGTACGGAACCTGGGGACTTCTGATGAAATTGATCCAGCCATCACAGCTTTCTTCCACACTGCCTCCATCTGATGACCCAATAACTCCACAACCTAAAGTTGAATTGCTGGGACCGTCTTCTCATTAATCAATTTGCGCGCTGCATTCAGCACCGCGCAAACCGCGAAATAGTTATGGCTCTTCAAATCCTTCTATACGATCAAAATTATCAGATCGTGATCCTCATTCAAAAACAAAGTCACCGCCAAGTAGCCAATCCTCATCATGCGTCATCTTGACAGCATGGATGTCCCCAAACGAGGGGTCATGGCCAAGCATCTGGACGGATTATGTACTCCTTGAGCTTGAGCTTAGTAGTATTCGGATTGGATAGCCTCAATTTCAGAGTCTCGATCTCGCGTAACACAATGCGGTCCTCCTCCGCCTTGGATTGAGCCTCGCCGATGAAATTTGATGAGGTCTAGGAACTCCTTGACTGCCCGAATTCTCCCTGGGGTTCCATCGCAAACTCCCTACCGATTGTTTTTTGCTGCTCGGTACCAATTGTTTTCATTTTCTCTCTTGTCTCTCCGCTAATACTTTTTTGACATTTCTTTTTTATTTTCTTTTTAAAGTATATTTATATTACCAGCGACCAACCCTCCAGAGACCAATTTTCCTGAGGCCAACCAATTTATAAAGAAGAATAGTATGGTAGACATATCCTGAAACCTACCTACTTCCAGTTGACCGGCTGTCTCCAATGCCAACCCACTTCCTCATTCTTAGCTCCTTTCGAAGCGACCGTCGACCAGGGTTTGCAATTTCTTTTTTTTTTTTCTTTAAAATATCTATATTCATATTATTTATTTATTTAAATTTATATATTCATATTTAAAATTTAATTAAAAATTTGAAAATATTAATATATATTATTTTGTAGAAAATAAATTTTTTAATAATACAAAATTAAATAAACTAAAAAATGTATAATATAAAAAAATATTTTAAAAAAAGTAAAAATTGATTGGTTGAACAATTATAAAAAAAAAATATATATAATTCATTCTATTTGTTTCTCTCTTTTCTTTTTTTATCCGTCCGTTCTTTTTTTTTTTTTTTTTTTTTTTATCTCTTCTTTCTTACCTAATTCTTTCTCTCATAAGATTAATTCGGTCAATATTTTGTTTTGTCATTTTCTTCCTAAAATATATTTATATTATGAGCTAGAGACCAATTCTCTTGAGGCCAACCGATTTCCTACTGAAGAAGAGTCTGGTAGATATATGCTGAGGCCAAGTGACTTCTCTCTGGACAGCTGTCTCCAATCCTTCCGATACGAGACAAACTTTTTTGTTTCAAAATATCTATATTCATATTATTTATTTATTTATTTAAATTTATATATTCATATTCATATAATGTAATTTTTAAAATTTAATTAGAAATTTGAAACATATCAATATTTCATTTTGTAGAGAATTATTTTTTTAATACCTCCTCCGTCCCGCTGCAAGGTTGCTATTTGGTTTTTGCGTCATTGTACTTGACATTAAAAATATCCTTAAATAATTTACTCTAAAAATGTGAATGTATTGGTAGTATAAGAGACTAATAAACATATTCTTATCTTTTTTTTCTCGATTTGTACTGCGTCTTGATATAATAATTAATATTCAAAGATCAACATGCAAAAAGTCAATGGCAACCTTGCAGCGGGACGGAGGGAGTAATGCGGAATTTAAATAAACTAAAAAAATATATAATATAAAAAATATTTTTTAAAAAAACTAAAATTTGATGTATTGCATATGCTAAATTTGATTTATATATTTATCTAATTTATTTTCTTTCTTTCTCTAATCCTTACATCCGATTCTTTACATCCGATCAATTCAGTCCTTTTTTTTTTTTTTTTTTTCTCTCTTCTCCTATTTTCTCTTATAAGAATAGGTCCGTCAACACTTTTCTTTTCTCTCTCTAAAATATATTTATATAATTCATTCTCTTTTTTTCTCTCATCCTTCCATGCGGTCAATTTGGTCTGCCACTTTTTTTTTTTTTCTTTCTCTCATCCTTCATCCTACCAATTTGGTTTGCCACTTCTTTTTTAATTTTCTTTCTTCCTCTCATCCTTTCATCCGACCAATTCGATCTGTCACTTCTTGTAGAGAAATATTCTTTTAATAATAAAAAAATTATTTATATAATTCATTCTCTTTATTTCTCTCTTCTTTCATCCGATGAATTTGGGTTAGACATTTTTTATTTTATATTTTTTTATTTTATCTCTTCTCTATTCTCTCTCGTAATGGTCTATTTATTTTTATTTAAATTTATATATTAATATTTATAAAATATAATTTTTAAAATTTTAATTAGAATTTTTAAATATATCAATATATATAATTTTTTAGAGAATAAATTTTTTAGTAATACATAAGAAAAATTAACTAAATAAAAGTATAATATAAATATATACATATATATTTATACAATTTATTATATTTCTTTATCTGGACTTTCTATTTTAACCGATTGGACGTTCTCATCCGACCAATTCAGTCTCTCATTTTCATCCGACCAAATCAGTCTCTTCTTCTCATCCGACCAAATCAGCCTCTCATTTTCATCTGATCAATTCAGTCACTTTCTCTCATCTTTCCATCGCAATCGAATGGACGGTTCTCCTCTTTCCATCGGACCAAATCAACCACTTTCTCTCTTATTTCCATCCCAACCGACTGCACGATTCTCTTCCTTCAATTTGACCAATTCGGTCAGATACTTTTTTTTTTTTTTTTTTTCCATTTTCTCTCTTTTCTATTATCACATTTTCTCTCATAAGTTTATTTATTTAAATTTATATATTCTAATTTTTAAAAATTAGAAATTGACATGGGTGTTGTCTATCGTTTTCAATGGCCGTTTCTCCGGTTCTCCACAGAATAAGCAAATTGGTTTTATTTTTCAATTATTTTTGTCGATTGCTTCATTTTTTGAAGCATTCAGTTTGATCTGTTGCAGGAACAAATCGAACTTCATTCTTGCTCAAAGTTCATTTATGGTTCTTCTTATTGAAAGAGAGAAGGCCGAGAACCCTAATTCGATTACTTCATGCCACTGTATAAGTTATTCAAAAATTTTATTTTCTCCTTTGGAGATTTTATATATGAATAATTCATTAGTGCAGTCCAAATGTAATTTGGCCAATCATTTGTCTATTAATTTATTTTCCATATCTTCATTTAATCACTCTAAAATTCATTTAAACTTTAAATCATCAAAATACTTACACCACGTCAATATATATCAAATTTCTTACATTAGAAAATTGCTCAGGTGGTGTTACGCCACCTACAAGTACTAGTATATATATATAATATTTATATCTTCTATTTTGCATTTATTTTAACAAAATTAAATATATTACATATAAATAATAATAATTTTAATGATTTCACGTTTATAAAAGTAAATACATAACTTAATGGAAGAGAATATATTAATATGAGTAATGTATAAGAGCAAATTATGAATAAAAAAAAATAGAATTAGAATGTTGTCATAAAAAAATTGGGCTATAGAGTATTTTAGGAACAACTATTTTAAATGTTTAGTATTTACAGCTCAATATTTTTTTTAAAAGAAATTAATTTACTAAGCATTTAAAATAGTTGTTTGATTATTCAATAAATTGAAAATAGTTGAAATAAGCTAAAAACTATTGAAAAAATAATTATCGAACACTCTCTAAATAGAATAATATATATAGATAGATAGATAATCTGTTTGAAGGCTTTAACCAACATTTTCATAACATGAAGATAAGACCATTTGAAGTTTCTTAAGGAATGGTTTGATGGTGTGCAGATGAATTTGTGAATGAGCTCAAACCCCGATGCCTTCAAATTTTGTCTGTCACATATGGTTCGTTTAGTTTGCAAAGTAACGATTGCGAATTCTCACACCTATTATTCTATTATTCAATTTTGGAGCAGGTACAGTTCAAATGCATTTATCTAGTAATTTTATTCAAATCATAAATTTTGATTTTTTATTTTAAAAATGTATTTCTTATAAATTATGGAGGTGGTTGGATCATCAGGTGAATCCGCCATGGATGGCATAATTCCTTGAGACATTGAGAAATAGAGAATTTATGTATAGTGTCGGTGGATAGACAGTTTTATTTATTTATTTATTTAAGTTCGACTGTATACTTTCCAATTAAGGCTCGCCACCAATTTTGCTCCACCAATCAATAATGAGTTTCTTGATACGGTTTTTTGATATTTTTTTAAAAATAATAATAAAAGTGTATTTTACGTTTCAATTATTGAGTTATACATGCATATGAAGATGAATATTATTTGGCAACTTATATAGTCAGTTTGGAATGCACTAAAGGAAGTTATATGTAATAATGTCATGATAGTGAGGGAGCAATGTATGTGGGGCAACCTAAATTGATATGCAAATGTAAGGATATTGTTGGGTTTGGGTTCCTCCCATGTGTTGGAGGCCCAACAATTCAAGTTAGCCCAGGAAGAATTAAAAGCCCACTTTTGTCAATTGTTGCCCTAGCCGCCTTAGTTGGGAGAGGGGTCAATTGGGTGCACAGATTGAGAGAGACAATTGTTATCCACGCACGCGAGAGAATCGGCAAGTAAGAGATAATTTCAACTCGGTTCCGATCAACGGTCTCGCCATCTTTGGATGTTCTTTTTGGTATCGTTGATTTCTCCTTATTTGTTTGGATTCGATTTTGAATCTTATTGGTTGGGGATTGGAATGGGTTGTTTGTAGTTGAGAGATCTCTTATGATTGGGGTTCGATTCTTGTATTTGGGTGTGGAGCTTGATAGCCCTTTTGATTGTGGTTATCTTTTGATTGTACGAACCTTTTTTGAGATAGTGGATTTTTGCCTTGGGTCGGGTGATAGGCCTCGTGGTTTTTATCCTTCACTTTGAAGGAGTTTTCCACGTTAAAAGTTTCGGTGTCTCATATTGTTATTTCCGTTTTTATTGGTGGTTGTCATTCATCTTCTTTTGGTAGAAAAAATAATTGATTGAAGGCAAAAGTTTTGGTGGAGCACTTTGAACACACTGCTTGGGCGTGACCACGCTTAAGAAGTACGTCGAATCTAATTTCGGTTTGCATTTTGGCCTTCTTCCGGTATTCTTCCAACATAAAGTGGTATCAGAGCAAGGTTGTTTGGGAGTGTTATTTACCATTGAAAGATGGATGTGAATTTGGGAAGAATGATTTGCTTAGATGGAACAAATTATCATGTTTGGAAAGGAAAGATAACTGATCTTCTATATGTGAAGAAGTTACACGGGCCAGTGTTTTCTGTGGCAAAGCCTGAAGTTGAAACTAGTGATGCGGATTGGGAATTGGAGCATCGACAAGTATGTGGTTTCATAAGGCAATGGGTAGAAGACAATGTTTTGAATCACATTGTGAATGAGACCAATGCCAAAACATTGTGGGACAAGCTGGAATGCTTATATGCTTCGAAGACTGGCAACAATAAGTTGTTTCTACTCAAGCAGGCTATGCGTTTGAGTTATCATGAGAGCAAGTCTATTTCCGATCACATAAATGAGTTTCAAGGATGTTTCGATCAGCTGTCAGGCATGGGAGTGAAGTTTGATGATGAGGTACTTGGTTTGTGGCTACTTAATACTCTTCCAGATTCATGGGAAGGTTTCAGAGTCTCTTTGCCTAATTCTGCGCCCGATAGGATAGTCACATTGGAGTTTATCAAAAGTGCTATTTTGAATGAAGAGGTGAGGAGGAAGACTCTTCGCACTTCATCTTCTCATTCGGAGATCCTTGTTACGAATAATAGGGGGAGAAGTTGGAACATAGGCCGAGATCATGGAAATCGAGAAAAGAGTCAAGGAAGAAGTAAGTCAAAGCCAAAATATAAGGACCTTGAGTGTCATCATTGTGGCAAACGGGGACACATCAAAAGATATTGTTTCAACTTGAAAAAGGAGCAGAAAGGCAAAGACAACAAGTATGAGCATAAAGATGATGATAGGAGCAATGATCGTGTGAATACGACAATGCCGGAGGATCTCGTCATTGTGTATGAGGAAGAGGGAGTTCATCTTACCCAAAATGAGACTAGTTGGGTTGTGGATAGTGGAGCTGCATTCCATGTGACTGCTAATAGGGATTTTTTCACATCATATACTCCGGGAGACTTTGGAGTCTTGAAGATGGGAAATGATGGCTTGGCGAAAGTAGTAGGCACAGGAACAGTGTGTTTGGATACCAGTAGTGGATACACACTAGCGCTGAAGGATGTGAGGCATGCTCCCGATGTTCGACTGAATCTAGTCTCCACTGGCAGGTTGGATGATGATGGATATTCTTGCTATTTTGGTGATGGAAAATGGAAGATTACCAAAGGTTCTATGGTAATTGCTCAGGGTAAGAAAAAGTCCAGTTTATATTGGTTTCATGCTATTATTTCTGCGAATGGTGTTAATGCAGTTCAGAATGGGAGTTCTTCGAGCTTATGGCATAGGAGATTGAGTCACATTAGTGAAAAAGGACTCGATACTTTGGCGAAAAAGAATCTACTCCCTGGTATTACACGTGTTCAACTTGATAAGTGTTCACATTGCATTGTGGGAAAGCAAAGACGGGTTTCTTTTGTTCATCACCCTCCTACGAGAAAAAGAGATATTTTTGAATTGATCCATTCGGATGTGTGCGGTCCTTTGAAGGTAAAGTCTTTTGGAGGTGCAGTTTATTTTGTTACCTTCATTGATGATCACTCAAGAAAATTATGGGTTCGAGTGTTAAAATCGAAAGATCAGGTTCTTGATGTTTTTGTTGAGTTTCATGTTTCTGTTGAGAGAGAAACAGGTAAGAAATTGAAGTGCATCAGGACCGATAAGGGAGGTGAATATCGTGGACCGTTTGATGCTTATTGTCGAAAGCATGGCATTCGACATCAGAAGACGCCTCCTAAAACTCCACAACTAAATGGCTTGGCAGAAAGGATGAATAGAACGTTGATGGAGAGAGTCAGATGCGTGCTTTCGGATGCTAAATTGCCTCAACATTTCTGGGGTGAGGCTTTATATGCAGTTGCTCGTATTATCAACCTGACTCCTACAGTGGCTTTGCAGACAGATGTTCCTGATAGAGTTTGGTATGGAAAAAGAGTATCTTATGCTCACCTCAAAGTTTTCGGATGCAAGTGTTTTGTTCATGTGCCTAAGGATGAACGATCCATGTTGGATGCTAAGACTCGACAGTGCATCTTTATTGGCTATGGTGATGATGAATTTGGCTATAGGTGTTACGATCCTATTGAGAAAAAGCTTGTCAGAAGCCGTGATGTTGTATTCATGGAGGATCAAACGATTGAGGACATTGAGACGAATCATAAGTCAAATGTTCAAAATAAAGACTTGATTTATTTGGATCAAGTTTTTACACCAAAATTGGATGGTGATGAAAATCAGTCTGTCGGCGATGATGCTGTCGATGATGTTGATGTTGGTCCGGATTCGGTGGATATGGCAGAATCTTCATTGAGAAGGTCTACCCGGGATAGACAACCCTCGACTAGGTATTCATCTACGGAGTATGTGCTCTTAACCGAGAATGGAGAGCCTGAGGATTATGAAGAAGCAGTCTAAAGTCCTGAAAAAGAAAAGTGGATTGTTGCTATGAAAGATGAAATGCAATCCCTACATACTAATGACACGTATGAGTTAGTTGAGCTTCCAAGTAATAGAAAAACATTGAAAAATAGGTGGATCTATAAGGTGAAGCATGAAGAACACTCATCATCTCCTCGATACAAAGCCAGACTTGTTGTGAAGGACTTTAGTAAAAAACATGGTGTTGATTTTGAGGAGATTTTTTCACCGGTTGTCAAGATGACTTCTATTCGAGTTATCTTGGGTTTGGCTGCTTGTCTTGATTTAGAAGTGGAGCAAATGGATGTCAAGACGGCATTTCTTCACGGTGATCTTGAAGAAGAAATTTATATGGAGCAGCCTAGAGGTTTTGTGGTGAAAGGGAAGGAGAACCATGTATGTCGATTGAAAAAGAGCTTGTATGGGCTTAAACAGGCTCCGCGGCAGTGGTACAAGAAATTTGAATCTGTTATGATTCAACAAGGGTACAAGAAGACTGATGCCGACCCTTGTGTTTTCGTGCAGTGGTTCTCAGGTATTGATGTTATCATCTTACTTCTTTATGTAGATGATATGCTCATTGTAGGCTCTTCAGCCTAAAAAATAAATAATTTGAAGAAAGAGTTGAGCAAACATTTTGCGATGAAGGATTTGGGGCCAGCTAGAAGTATTCTTGGGATGTATATTTCTCGGAATAGGAAAGAGAAAAAGTTATGGTTATCCCAAGAAAAATATATCGAAAAAATATTGCAGCGGTTCAACATGGACAAGGCCAAAGCTACTTCTACTCCGCTTGCTGCTTCGTTTAAATTGAGTATGAAGCAGTGTCCTTCTACTGAGAAAGAAAAGGAAGATATACAGCGGATTCCTTATGCCTTAGCGGTTGGAAGTTTGATGTACTCTATGGTGTGTACTCGGCCGGACATAGCTCACGCAGTTGGTGTTGTCAGCCGATTCATGTCGAATCCTGGCAAAGAGCATTGGAGTGCAGTGAAATGGATTCTGAAATATCTTCGGGGAACTTCAAATATGAGGTTGTGCTTTGGTACTGATAAGCCGGAGCTTGTTGGTTATACAGATTCTAATATGGCTGGAGATATTGATAATAGGAAGTCTACTTCTGGATACTTGATAACTAATGCAGGGGGAGCTATTTCATGGCAATCCCGATTGCAGAAATGTATTGCACTCTCTTCCACCGAGGCGGAGTTTATTGCTGCTACCGAAGCTTGCAATGAGTTATTATGGTTGAAGACTTTTGTGAGTGAAATCGGTTTCGCTCAACAAAAGTATATTTTGTATTGCGACAATCAAAGTGCGATCCATCTTAGCAAGAATCTGATATTTCATGGGAGATCGAAACATATTGATACAAGATATCATTGGATTCGAGAGGTTTTGGATTCTAAGTTGATTGAAGTTGATAAAATCCACACAGATGAAAATGGTGCGGATATATGCACTAAAAGTCTTCCAAGAGACAAGTTCGAGTTCTGCAGGATGGTTGCAGGGTTGGTTGCATCCTCCACATAGTCGGAAGGGGGAGAATTGTTGGGTTTGGGTTCCTCCTATGTGTTGGAGGCCCAACAATTCAAGTTAGCCCAGGAAAAATTAAAAGCCCACTTTTGTCAATTGTTGCCCTAGCCGCCTTAGTTGGGAGAGGGGTCAATTGGGTGCACAGATTGAGAGAGACAATTTTTATCCACGCACGCGAGAGAATCGGCAAGTAAGAGATAATTTCAACTCGGTTCCGATCAACGGTCTCGTCATCTTCGGATGTTCCTTTTGGTATCGTTGATTTCTCCTTATTTGTTTGGATTCGATTTTGAATCTTATTGGTTGGGGATTGGAATGAGTTGTTTGTAGTTGGGAGATCTCTTGTGATTGGGGTTCGATTCTCGTATTTGGGTGTGGAGCTTGATAGCCCTTTTGATTGTGGTTATCTTCTGATTGTACGAACCTTTTTTGAGATAGTGGATTTTTGCCTTGGGTCGGGTGATAGGCCTCGTGGTTTTTATCCTTCACTTTGAAGGAGTTTTCCACGTTAAAAGTTTCGGTGTCTCGTATTGTTATTTCCGTTTTTATTGATGGTTGTCATTCATCTTCTTTTGGTAGAAAAAATAATTGATTGAAGGCAAAGGTTTTGGTGGAACACTTTGAACACACTGCTTGGGCGTGACCACGCTTAAGGAGTACGTCAAATCTAATTTCGGTTTGCATTTTGGCCTTCTTCCGGTATTCTTCCAACAGATATATACAGTTCCTTACTGGTCCTGAAGAGCATATAAAATATACCCCAAAAAAATGCATGGAGCAGAGACTATTAACATTAACTATAAGTATACAAAAATAATAAGATTGTTATACACTTAGCACATACGAAGGTGCTATGTAATTAATATGTATACTTTTACTTTCTTTCGTATTGAGGTTTGTCTGTCTATAAATATGATCGTGAATGAAATAGAATGGACACACCTCATTTACTTTCAATTTCCTATTCTTTCTATGTATGATTATTACTATTATATAATATTATATATATATACACTACCGCACACACTCCAAATTAACATATATATTTACATAGCATACAAGCCTCTGAAATACATATAATATATTTATATATATAATATATAAAATAGTGATTAGCGGTAGAAGTAATTAATATTTCTATCGGCTAATGCTATAATAATATTACAACACGTTATCAGCACGATTGTGTATTTTAATTTTCGCAAGATATGGATCTCAAATATTTTGGAGCTGATGACAATATTTGTCTTATCGACAGTGCTATGACTCACAACATTTTGAAAAACAAAAGTTATTTCTCCTGTTTGAATATAGGAAAGACCACTATTGTTACTATTAGTGGTGCATCGAAAATAATTTAAGGCTCAGGAAAAACTACAGTATTTCTCCCTAAAGGGACAAAAATGGTAATTGAAAATGCCTTGTTCTTGAGCAAAGCTCAAAGGAATTTACTAAGCTTTAGTGATATTCGGAAAAATGGGTATTATATTGAAACATTGAATGAGGCAGAAAATGAGTAGTTTCTGATAACTCATATTGTTAATGGTAAAAGAATTGTGAAAGAAAAATTGCCATCATTATCTTCCGGCTTATATTATTCAAAAGTCAGTGCCGTTGAAACATATCACCTTGTAGAGCAAATGGCTACTAGCGAATTTAAAACTTGGCACGATCGACTTGGGCATCCTGACAATGTAATGTTGAGGCGAATTGTTGAAAATTCAAATGGCCACCCATTGAAAAAGAAAAATATTTTGAGTCCGAATAAATTTGCTTGTGTTGCATGTTCCCAAGGGAAGTTAATAATCAGGTCATCTCCAACAAAGGTTGGATTTGAATCCCCAGCTTTTCTTGAAAGAATTCAGGGTGATATTTGTAGACCAATAGATCCACCATGTGGACCCTTCAAGTACTTTATGGTACTAATTGACGCGTCAACGCGATGGTCACACGTATGTTTATTATCTACTCGCAATCTAGCTTTTGCTAGACTACTTGCCGAAATAATTAAACTGCGAGCACAATTTCTAAATCACCCGATAAAGAAAATACCTTTAGATAATGCTGGAGAATATTCATCACATACATTTGATGATTACTGCATGTTAATTGGGATTAATGTGGAACATCATGTTCCCCATGTACATACGCAAAATGGCCTCGCTGAATCCCTTATCAAAAGATTGCAATTAATTGCTAGATCATTGTTAATGAGGTCTAAACTTCCCGTATTAGCTTGGGGACATGCTATATTGCATGCAGCAGCCCTCGTGAAAATAAGACCGACAAGTTATCACTGTTATTCTCTTACTCAATTGGTTTCTGGAAAAGTACCAAATATATTTCACCTGTGAATTTTTTGGTGTGCTGTTTATGTGCCAATTGCGCCACCCCAACGCACAAAAATGAGACCTTAAAGAAGGTTGGGTATATATGTCGGGTATGAATCACCCTCGATTGCAAAATATCTTGAACCAACAATGGGTGATTTATTTACTGCAAGGTTTCCAAACTGTCATTTTGATGAATCTCATTTCCTGACATTAGGGGGAGACAGTAATCAACTGAAAAAAGAAATTTCATGGAAAATAGTACTTGAATTTGATCCTCGTATGAAACATAGTGAACTTGAAGTTCAAAGTATTGTGCATTTACAGAAAATTGCAAATCAATTGCCTGATGCCTTTAATGATGCTGCCAGAGTAACGAAATCATATATAGCAGCAGCGAATGCACCAGCTAAAATAAATATCCCAGAAGGGATGGTGCCGAGTGCTAATGAGCATACTGCCCGCGTGAAACATGGCAGACCATTGGGTTCCAAGGATAAGAATCCAAGAAAGAAGAAAATTGTAAAAATTGGTGAATAGATCAACAATGATCATATACCTGAAAAGGTCAGTACAACCATTGAAGAGGTTGATACTAAAAATTCTGATGAAAGTGATGATGAAGTTATTGAAACTTCTGTTAACTATACCACCAGTGGAAAATATTGGAACAGAAAGAAAACAAATGTTGATAATGCATTTGCATATTCTGTAGCACTCAATATAATGAAAGATGACGAGGATTATGAACCTAAATCAGTTGATGAATTTCGGCAAATAGATGATTGAGCAAAATGGAAAGACGCAATTAAGTCTGAATTGGACTCATTGAAAAAAAGGCAAGTATTCGGCCCTATAGTCCAAACACCTGAAAATGTGAAACCTGTTGGTTACAGATGGGTGTTTGTGAGAAAAATAAATAAAAATAATGGTATCACAAGATACAAAGCAAGACTTGTAGCCCAGGGTTTTTCCCAGAGACCGGGCATTGATTTTGAAGAAATATATTTGCCGGTCATGGATGGAGTAACATTAAGGTATCTGGTGAGCCTAGTAGTACACAATAATCTTGATATGTGATTAATGGATGTGGTTGTTGTCTTATCTTTATGGATCCTTAGACAATGACGTCTACATGAAAATCCCAAAAGGAATTAACATACCTGAATCATTCAAATCAAAGTCAAAAGAATCATATTCTATCAAATTGCAAAAGTCTTTGTATGGGCTCAAACAATCAGGCTGAATGTTGTACAATCTTCTTAGCGAAAGCTTAACAAAAGAAGGTTACATAAATGACCCTATCTGTCCATGTGTTTTCATAAAGAAAAATGGGTCAGAATTTGTAATCATCGCTGTATATGTTGATAATCTCAATGTAATTGGAACTCCTGATGAAATCCAGAAAGCTATTAAATATCTGAAAAAGGAGTTTGAGATCAAAGATTTTGGAAAAACCAAATTTTGCCTTGGTTTGCAAATTGAGCATTTGGAGAGTGGAACCTTTATCCACCGATCAAATTATACCAAAAGGGTACTAAAACAATTTCTGATGGATAAGTCACATCCGCTAAGTACCCCAATGATCGTCAAAATACTCGATCCAATAAAGGATCCATTTAGACCAAAAGAGGAAAATGAAGAAACACTTGGCCCATAAGTATCATATATGAGTGCTATAGGCGTATTGATGTATCTTGCTAACAGCACCTGACCTGATATATCATTTGCTGTAAATTTATTGGCAAGATTCAGCTTATCGCCTACTCGACGACATTGGAATGGGATTAAACAAATTTTTTGCTATCTCCAAGGAACAATTGATCTCGGGTTATTTTACTCAAAATATTTTCGACATAAATTGATTGGTTTTGCCATGCAGGATATTTATCTGATCCTCATAAAGCCAAGTCTTAAACTGACTATATATTCACTTGTGGTGAAACAGTGATCTCTTGGAGATCGATGAAACAAACTTTAACTTCCACTTCTTCAAATCATGCTGAAATATTGGCAATACATGAAGCTAGTCGAGAATGTGTTTGGTTAAGGTCAATGACTCAATATATTCTGAAAAATTGTGGGTTAATATCCGACAATAAAATTCCCTCGACTACAATGTATGAAGATAATACAGCTTGTATATCCCAATTGAAAGGGGGTTACATTAAAGGAGATAGAACGAAACATATTTCACCTAAATTCTTTTTCACTCGTGATCTTTAACAGAATGGTGAAATTGATGTCCAGAAAATTCGATCAGATAATAATTTAGCGGATGTATTAACCAAGGCATTACTGACTGCAATATTTGAAAAATTGGTAAAGAAAATTGGAATGCGTCGGTTTAGGGATCTCAAATAATGCTCAGATAGGGGGAGCAAATTGATACAAAAATATTTTACTCTTTTTCCTTCACTAGAATTTTTTTTTGTCCCACATGATTTTTTCCTAGTAAGGTTTTAACGAGACATATTATTTGTATAAAAGCATCCAAGGGGGAGTGTTATACACGTAGCACACACGAAGGTGCTACATAATCGATATGTATGCTTTTACTTTCCTTCGTATTGAGGTTTGTCTGCCTATAAATATGACAGTGAATGAAATGGAATGGACACACCTCATTTACTTTCAACTTCCTATTTTTTCTATGTATGATTATTACTATTATATAATATTATATATATACACTAACGCACACACTCCAAATTCCTATTTTTTCTATGTATGATTATTACTATTATATAATATTATATATATATACACTAACGCACACACTCCAAATTAACATATATATAAATATATATATCTATATTTACATAGCATACAAGCCTCTCAAATACATATAATATATTTATATTATATTTATATATATAATATATAAAATAGTGATTAGCGGTGGAAGTAATTAATATTTCTATTGGCTAATCTTATAATAATATTACAACAAAGATATTGAATTTTATTTATAAAATTCTAAAATTATTTTGACATAAAATTCAACGAGAATAGTTCTTTTTCCTGTAAAAATAAAAAATACTCTCTTTCTCTCATCTTAATTGACATTATTTTTTTTTTTCATTTTCTTCTATTTTACTTTAATAGATGAGGCCTTTCTGACGATGTTTAAGATATGCAAAAAAAAAAAAAAAAGTTACATAACATACAACCAATTACATAAATCTCTTTCTCTCATCTTAATTGACATTATTTTTTTTTTTTCATTTTCTTCTATTTTACTTTAATAGATGAGGCCTTTCTGACGATGTTTAAGATATGCAAAAAAAAAAAAAAAAAGTTACATAACATACAACCAATTACATAAATCCTACAATCCAAATATAAAATAGTAATACGTAAAAAGATCAATCCACTACAACTAAGAATGGCAAGAGGTTAGACTCAAGATGGGTTTTGCAAACCCCGGAATCCACCCTGTCAAAAAATCTTAAACTTAAAAACCCATCCCATTTGAACCCTGCCCTACAACTTGTCTTGCCTTAACCCCGTTGAGTTTGGAGCCAATTTAAAACATCCTTTTTATTTTATAAAATATATACATTTTATTTTTATGGAACATTAAATATAATATAATATAAATTTTAAATATGAAATATTAAATATTTAAAAATCTAAAAAATTTGAATCACACTATCGATAATATATTTTTAATCGTGATTTTGGTGTAGTCATGTGATGACTAAGCAGTGAAAGAATGATGAGTTAAAAGATAAACACGTTGAAAATTGTGAAAATTTGAAAAAAATAATAATGAAAACAAGAAAATATTAAATTATAAATTTAGGCAATATGAATAATTATAGACATGTACAATATTAATTTTCAAATTAATAATTTAATCATGTTTAGTCCTGAATGTTAAATTTCAAACTCGAATCCACCCTATTAAGGCCGGGGTGAGACCCACTCCAATTGACATCAAGCATATGTGGTATTCATACTAGGTGAACCATATATGGTAAGTGAGACTTGAAAGCGTTAGAGGTTTGAACCCATGACCTCCAGATCACGAAGTTACCCCACACCAACATGTCATTCATTAAGGGACAAGACAAAAACTATAACAAAAACTTATAAAAATATATATTTAATTTCATATATTTTATGTAAAAAAATAGTGGATATGTTTGGTTTTGATTTGAGTTTGAAATTTTGATTTGCTTTAAATAATATTTGGCTAAACTTATTTTTTAGTCCTGTAACTGGACCCCTATATCATTTTAGTCTCGTAATTGAAGTATGTCGCAAACTAGTCCTGTAAGTGAAAATTTTTTGCAATTTTAGTCCTTCAGCGCCGAAGATGCCTATGTGGCACCCATGTGGCTCGCCAGAGGACACGTGTCCGCCAGGTTAGCGACACCTGGCGGATATGTGGATTTTTATTCTTAGTTTTTTAATTTTCAATTTTTGTTTTTGAAGATTTTTAATTTTTACTAAAGAGAAAAAATAAATAAATTAAT
Source organism: Andrographis paniculata (assembly GCF_009805555.1). Taxonomy (NCBI): domain Eukaryota; kingdom Viridiplantae; phylum Streptophyta; class Magnoliopsida; order Lamiales; family Acanthaceae; genus Andrographis; species Andrographis paniculata. Next base: position 3,056,916 of record NW_026137605.1, read on the forward strand.
TTTTTTAATAAAAAATAAAAAATTTCTGGCGGACACGTGTCTTCCGGCGAGCCACAAGGGTGCCACATAGCCATCTCCAGCGCCGGAGAACTAAAAGTGCAAAAATTTTCCACTTACAAAACTAGTTTGCGATAGACTCCAGTTACGAAACAAAAATAATAAAGAAATCCAATTATGGAACAAAAAAAATTTAATTTATCCATAATATTTTGATATACTATAATATTTTATGAGATGAAATACTTAAATAATGTATATTTATCTATGTGAACTGAATACCGTATATTTGAACTTGAAATCATAAATAAATAAAAACTTTTTATAGCCAAGTGACAAATCTCATATCCAAAATATATCCCAGTCTATTAATTGAAACTATATATTGGATACTTTATTGACGTAATCTTATGATAATTTTAATATATATATTGTGTATGCTATTATCAGGGCACTCATAGCAGGAGCAGGTGACTCAGGCCCCTAATTAATAGAGAGCTTATATTTTAAATATTATCTATTATTATTATTATTAAATTTTAAAATTAAATTCTAACTTTTAATTTATATTTTTTTTCTTTATAATTATCCTATTTAATATTAAAATTAAATTCTAATTTCTAATCATATATATTTTTTATTTCTTTCGTCTACAGCTCTTTACGTTACACCTTATCGCATTGTGTCCAGCAACTCGATCAAACTTGCCTCATCTTTTCTCTTATATTTCTAACCCTCCTTCAGTCCTTGCTTTTCGAACTTTCAAGCATACCGTCTTTCATCTTCTTTTCTCAATTGACATTGTCCAGACGGTCACGTTCAACCTCTTGTCCAACGCCAATCAGTAATATTATTAAAAATATATTTTAATTATGTATTTGTAAGACCTATAATTTAATTTCGCTCAAGGCCTAAAAAAAGTCCGAGACAGCCCTAGCTATTATCATATATTTTTTTCGTTGATCAAATTTATACTCCCTCTGTCCGTTATCAAATAGGTCTTTTTTGGTTTTGTAATAAATTAAGAAATAATAATATTTTATTAGTTAGTGGAAGTGTATAAGAGATTTTAACGTTTTTGCTTTTTGATTTTATGTATAAAGTAAACGTATGTGTAATGGTATGTTTGTAAGTTATGTAAAAATTAATAATATTTTGGTATTACTGTATAATTATTTTTTTCTAAAATAGGTGTTGGATTTTTAGTTCATTAGAACCACCCCAAAATAAGGCACAACACATTAGAAACCATGACCCTGGCCCACGATCCACACCCGCTGACCTGTGCCCGTGCCCGCTTGCTTGGCCCGTTCCTACGTACCTAAGTCTCTGACCCGTGACCCAGTTTAGGATCCGTGTCTTTTTATTAGGCACGATCTCGACCGTCCGATCTAGGCCTTTGATTTTTACCGTCCGTTGTTTTTTGACTTACCTATATACTATTGCTGGAGGTGGGGCGCCGTCTCCCATACATACACCCTTATTCTTTCTCTACACTCTCACCCTCTCTAGCTTCTCTCTCGACCTCTGTCTGTCCATCTCTCCGGCGACGTTTCACGGCGGTTCACGCCGGTTTTTGGCGATGCCTTTCCTCCAGTAACTTTGTGGAGTTCCTGTGGCACATTTTTCCCCCTCGTTGTTGTTATTCGTAGTCGCAAGAGGCTTGTTCAAACTGTAGGCATTTGTCTCTATTCTGTTTCATTTTGTATATTCTGTGGGGGGTTCCTTTTTGTTGTGTGTCGTGTGTTTTGGGCTGATTTCTTTTGTGTAGTCGCTAGTTATGTGTGTATCTGTGTCGATTTGTGTTTCCGAGTTGGTTTGGGGCTGAGCCTAAGAAAAATCTAGTTAAAAGTTTTTGTCTATTTCGTAATAAAATATCGATCTATTTCTTTATTTTTAATAACAACTGGTATAAGAGCTTTTTAGTATGATTTATTTTTGAAATCGTGTTTTTCTTTTCGGTTTTGAGAAGTTTTGGGTGTAAAAAGTTTAGATCTAAAAGGATCGGGTTGAATCGGACTATTTTTAAAGTGTTTCGATTCTTTTCCCTTTAGATCTGCTCTAAACCGTCCAAAATCTCATTCGATCTGTACTTTCTAGCCTCGGTTGAGTGCGATTTGTGTTGTTTTGGACTTAATCGCTACAAAATCGTGTAGTTTGGTTAAGTTTAAGACTAGTTTTGGTTAGTTTGTTACAAAACCGTTTCTGTTTTTAATAAACGTGTTTTGTTTTCAAATTTTCTTTAATAATAAAGTGTAAATCGAGTTAGTTGCCTCTGTTTTGGTATAGATCTATTAAAATCATGTTGGATCTATTTTTCGGGGAATCAAAATCTAAAAAATTTTTTGAAAATCCTAAAACTTTGGTACATATATTTTTTAAGATCTATAATATTCAAACCTTCCTCGTTTTAAATATTGTACTCTTTTAAGTCTTCTTCTGTTTGGTATTTGTTCTCGTCGGATCTGTACATTATCTCTCTTTTTTGTTATAGTTTTGGTTATTCTAATTTTTTGTTAGAAGAGAAACATATTTTATTTTTATTTTTTAATATAATCGTTGGCTAATCCTTATTTTCTAAAAGAGAATAGGATTGTTTGTGTATTTTTTCTACTCTGTGTAGGTATATGGAATTTGTTGTTGTGCTACGAGGGTAAACCCTAAAGTCACACTTATATTATTGTTTTTGTGTTTGGTTTAATTTCTGCTTTAATATTTGCGTCCAAACAATTGTAATGATTATTGTGAAATCAAGGTTACTAAACTCCGATCCTCACTGTCGTGAGTGATTTTCGAGTACATTCGGTTGAATAGTCTCAAATGTATGTTGTAATAGTTAGTTGATAAATTGTTGTGATTTTCTTTATTGTTTGTTGTGATTATTTGTTTTTTTGTGTGATAATCTGCATTTTTTGTTCCGTGTATTGCTTGCCAAATTGTCTATTTTGTGAAAAAATTAAACAAACTAATTTTTTTTTTCTGAAATTAAAACAGAATATTTTTTAAAAAAAAAAAATTAAAATATGTTTTTTTGAAAATAATAAAATGGCTAGTCAATCTGTTTTTAGTATTCAGCCTTTTGATAGAAAATGAATTTTGCAATTTGAAAACAAAAAATAAGAGTATTTTGGTTACTTAAAAATTAATTAGAGCAATTGAGCCGGATCATACCACTCAAGTTCCTCTAGAGAGGTAGAGTGAGTTGGATGAAATGACTGCCTCTATTATAATATTAAATTTGGCAAATCATATAATTAGAAAATTAGGCAAACAATGCTTTGGCGTTATGGAATAAATTGAATGAACTATACACTCAAACATCACTTCCTAGTAGGTTGTATTTGTTAGAAAAAAAAAAATTAGTTTGAAACTTGATTTGTCAAAATCAACAAATAAAAATTTGGATAATTTTTCTAAACTAATACAAGACATAAAACTTTCTGGTGATAAAAATATTAATGATTACAGTGCTATAGTTTTGTTAAATGTCATACTTAATTCATACTCGGATGTTAAATATGCTATTAAATATGGGTGTGATAATGTGACATTAGATATAGTCATTAATGAGTTAAAATCTAAAGAATTATATTTGCAAATTCATAAGTCTAATAAGAGTGAAATCGTATATGCTAGAGATAAGTCTCCTTTTAGATCAAATAAGAAAAAGAATTTTGATGATAATAATAATAATAATAATAATAATAATAATAATAATAATAATAATAATAATTGTAAAGATGTTATAATTGTGGTGATCCTAACCATTTTATTTGCGACTGTCCCAAAAAGAAGAATGATAATAAGAACAATAATGATAATAATAGTAGTCAACAACACGTTAATGAGTTAACCAATATTACATTGCTTGATCAAAATAAATATAATATTTTTAATAAGAGCAGTAACGACAGTAATACATATTTATTATGATAATAAATATTTTTAATATTATATTTATAATATAAAAATATATATTTTCAAAAATTGATAATAATTCACTAATATATTTTATAGCTTTATAAATTATTATTTTTATTAAAATTATAATAATATTAATAAATATTATCATATTATTTATCACTTATACAACAACAATAATAACAATAATAAAAAGGGAAAATTGCAAAAAATATTCTACACGTATACCCCATTATCACTTGTGCCCTGTATTTATCTTGCTGGCAAAATATATCTCACATGTTTGCAAAAGTCGCTATTTATATCCTTTGGCCGCGCGTGATTGCGCGTGGTGTGAATTTCACGCGCGGAGAAAGGACATAAATAGTGACTTTTTCTGTCAATCTGACAACATATTAAACTTAAATACTCGGACAGGATCTTGTTGGCTTAATTCTTGCCGTGTTTGGATTCGAGCAGCAGTATGATGAGCCTGTTAGCATATTTTTTATATATATTGTTATTTGAGACTCACATATATGCCTATATATATGCACATTGAAACTCTCTTTTTTGGTCAATATACAATTTCTATTTTCCGCTAGTATTCAAACATAGTATTAGAGCCTATTTTTCTTTTGGGATAGACAAAGCTACTAATTCTTATTTATTTCGCCGCCAACACCGGCGCGTGGCAGCCGCATGCGCCTCCGACGCAAATCGACGTCGTATCCCTCCGGCGATTGCCGCCTTCCCGCCGCGTCCGGCGGTTTCCGGCCGCCGTCTCCTGCTTCGATCCACGATATCTTCGTATGGTCGGTTTTTCCATCTGATTTGAATTTATTTTGCGATTGTTACTGGGTTGGCTTGCCAAGTCTGATATTTCTGGATAGTTCTTTTGCACGCGCTATACTATTCTTGATTTTCTCGCTTCATAGTATAGCTCTTCATATGGATCGTGTAGACGCTTCCGGGATTACTGTTATTCTTTCTGGTGATAATTATGATTTGTGAGCTGAATCCATGAAGAGTTTCTTGATTGGTAAAAGATTATGGCACTATGTTACTGGCGACTTTTCTGCACCGGTTGCTCCTGTTGTCATTTCTACGGAGCCCCTCAACAATAAGGATCTCACGGACTATCGGAATGCCTTGGATGAGTGGGATAGTAAGAACCACATTATTCTTACTTGAATTCGGAATACCTCTTCCAAGTCCATCAGATTCAACTTCGCCGCATGGACACTGCTAGGAAAGCTTGGGATTATTTGCAGCATTGATATCGGGCCACTAGAGGAATGCATTATTATCAGCTTATAGGGTCATTGAATGCACTTACACATGGCTCGCGCCAAAATATGAATGAGCTCCTCTCTACTATACAATTTATGTGGGATCGCATTGATGAGGCAGATATACAGATTGAGCACTTTCGGTTGATTCAACTCTTGATGAAGCTTTGTCCAAAATATGAGTCTGTGCGTGCTTCATTGCTTCATCGTCATCCCTTGCCTTCCTTGGAGACAGCGATGAAGGAGATTTTGTTTGAGGACACCCGCCTCAAGATGCTCAAGGCTCCTACCCTTGATTCGGCCTTGACAGTTCCCTCACCTGCCTCAAGATGCTTAAGGCTCCTACCCTTGATTCGGCCTTGGAAGTTCCCTCTTCTACTCCTCATCGCAGAGATAATCGCAAGGATGCTCGACCACCTCAATCTGATAAATGTCGCAGTTGCCCGAATGTTGATCATCTTTATATCTATTGCCCTAAGGTTGATTGTCACTATTGTCATCAGAAAGGCCACATCCGTTCGCATTGTCCCAAGAATCATAAGGCTGGTTAGTCCTCTTCCGGCTCTTTCTCTGCGATTGTTGCTGCCACTAGCGTATCACAGTCGCATCAACCGCCTCTCACTCTTGAGGACCTACGTCACATGCTCACTCAGGTTTTATCAATTCATCCTTCATTAGCCTCAACATCAGGTAACAACACATGGTACATTGATTTTGTCTGTTGTAACCACATGACACCTGATCATCGCCTATTACATTCCTTTCAACCCATCACCTCATCCCCTCCCACACTTACCGCTGATGGCACCTCCATGCGCATTACCCATACTGGCCATATATCGTACCCTAACCTCGATGATGTTTATGTCATTCCCAAATTAGCCCTAAACCTTGCGTTTGTCGGTCAGTTGGTTGAGCAGGATCTTACTGTAATTTTTTCTTCTTCTGGTGTATAGGTTCAGGACACGCAGACAGGTCAGATACTTGGAACGGGTCGCAAGACAGGCCGCCTATTTGAGCTTGACCACCTTTGCCCTCGCCAGACACCATCTCTTTCCGTTGCAGTCTCTCCTTCCTCTTCATATCACTGGCACCTCAAACTTGTTCATGCCTCCCTATATAAACTCAAGTCTCTTGCAAATACAGGTGTTTTAGGCACAGTTTGTTTTAAGTCTTTTGATTGCTTGCATTGTAAACTTGTAAAACAACCAGTTTACCTTTTTTGAATAACTTGTCTATTGCTGATAAACCTTTTTTCGTTAGTACATTCTGACATTTGGGGGCCCTTTCATATTGTGACTCTTACTGGGTTTCGTTACGTTGTGCTTTTTGTTGATGATTACTCTCGCTTTACTTGGATTTACTTTATGCGTAAGCGGTCTGAACTTGCCTCCATTTACTCTGCATTCTCTAAAATGGTGCAAACTCAGTTCTCGTGTCCTATTCAGACTCTTCGCACTGACAATGCCCTCAAATATATAATTCTGCCTTTTTTAGTTTTCTGTCCAACCAAGGTACTCTTCTCCAGAATTCCTATCCCTACACATCTCAACAAAATGGTAGGGCAGAGTGCAAGTATCGTCATATTTTAGACACAGTTCGAGCCATGTTGTTATCTTCGAGTTGTCCAGATCGGTTTTGGGGTAAGGCTGCTCTTACTGCTATTTATAATATTAACCGCTTACCCTCATGTATCCTTCAGTATACCACACCTTCTGATAGACTCTTCCGTCAGGTACCCGATTACTCTCATCTTTATCATTTTGGTTGTGTCAACTTTGTTCACCTTCATCCTCATGAACGTAACAAATAAGAACCACGCACCCGTCTGTGTTGTTTTCTTGGGTATGGGATAGAACATAAAGGTTATTGATGTTGGGATCCTGTGTCGAATCGTCTACGTATCTCTCGGCATGTTACTTTTTGAAAGCATAAGTTCTTTTCCTCTGAGTCTAACTTTTTCATTCCCTTTGAGTCAGAGCACCCGTTCTTTATTCTAGGTTCCTCTCCTCCTCTTACAGGTCCCGAACCCCCGTCCGTTTCTACTGGTCTGACTGATGTTGTGACACAGCCCAAGTAACTTAATTATACTAACCGAAACTTAAAACTAAATTCAAATAAGAAAAAACTAAGAAAGAAAGGGGAAGATATTACCGGTGTCCGATTCGTCAATCGATCGGATGTGAACCCAAGCGTTTCCTAGACCTAACACCTCTAAACCAATGGAGACTCGAACGATTTGGCTAGAAACTCCGGTCGGTTTCGGAAGCCACGAACCCAATGAATCAAACCAAGGACCCGATTTGAGAATGATACGCGTATGCAAGGGTAACCCTCGCTCACACACTAATTCCAATATAATGGAACAAAGATAAAAACTTAATTGATAAAAATTTCAAGGTGTTTAACAAGTGAACCCAAGTGCCTTATTTATAGGGGAGGCTAGCTTGGAAAAAGACTCTACAACCAATGTGGGACAAAAATATATATTATTTATATCCCACTAATTAAGTAAATAAGGGATGTCCAATTAATTAGATTGATGGGACCCACTTTATTAAATAAAATAAAACACCTGTTATCCCACATGGGTAATGATGTGAGTAGAAACTCCCATGGGTGTTATAAATTGTGGTCTTCAAGGGTGGATGCACTCCAATGTTGATAATGCTCTTCCCATTGGCCTCCATGCTTCAACTTTATGCATGTTCTCCTCTTCCAAGTATAGAATTAATGCCATAATATTACTTTGAAACTTCTTGGCACGGTTTCGAGTAATCAGACCTGGTGGTAGTGTAGGTTCATCATCTCTTTTGACGACCTCGTCATCCCCCCCTTCTTGAAAAATTGAGTCCCCCATTTTCATAGCTTGTTCATCTCCTACATCAAAAGGACTTAAGTCAGCAACGTTGAATGTGCTATGAACTTGGTACTCACCCGGTAGCTCAATACGATATGCATTGTCATTGATGCGTTCCACAACTTGGAAAGGCCCGTCTCCTTTTCGGCTCAGCTTAGACTTCCGTTTCTCGGGAAATCTACTTTTTCTTAAGTGCAACCACACCCAATCGCCTGGATAGAACACTACATGCTTTCGACCTTTGTTAGCACTTTAGCATACTGAGCGTTTGATTTTACAATGTTATCCCGAACCTTTGAATGCATCTCCTTCACAAATTCAGCCCGTTTCCTGCCATCACTATTAAAATTCTCATTGCTAGGCAATGATAACATATCCAAAGGTGTTAGAGGATTAAAGCCATAAACAACCTCAAAAAGAGACATGTGTGTCGAAGAATGCAATGTACGATTATATGCAAATTCAGCGTGAGGCAAACATTCTTCCCAACTTTTGCAATTCTTTTTTATCAAGACACGAAGTAGGTTCCCTAAGGTTCTATTCACTGTTTCAGTTTGACCATCCGTTTGGGGATGATGAGATGTAGAAAATAGCAACTTAGTTCCCAATTTAGCACAAAGTGTCTTCCAAAAGTAACTAAGAAACTTTGTATCCCTGTCCGACACAATTGTCTTAGGGACACCATGCAATTTCAAAACATTATGAAATAATAGATCTGAAACATGAGATGCATCATTGGTTTTCTTACATGCAATGAAGTGTGCCATTTTTGAAAATCTATCAACCACGACAAAAATCGAATCATTTCCTCTCCTAGACCTAGGCAATCCCATAACAAAATCCATTGAAATATCAGTCCATGGTGCTTCTGGAATAGGTAAGGGTGTATATAGACCATGTGATTGTGCATGTGACTTTGCAATCTTATAAACAACACATTTATTCACATAAGACTCCACATCATGATTCATTTTAGGCCAATAATAGTGTTCATGCAATGCACTCAATGTCTTATCACGCCCAAAATGATCCATTAAACCTCCCTCATGTGCCTCAACCACTAACACCTCACGAAGTGAACACCTATGTACACACAAACGATTCACACGAAACAATTACCCATTATGCAAATAATAATCACCAAAGCCATGCGTAGCACATTTTGCAAAGATATCAGAAAAATCAACATCATTCACATAAATATCTTTTATGAATACAAATCCCATAAGCTTAGATTCTAACAAGGTTTGCAACTCATACCTTCTTGATAGCGCATCAGCTACAACATTTTCCTTTTGTTTATTGTACTGAATCGAGTAAGAAAATGTGTCCACAAATGCTACCCATCTTGCATGCCGCTTGCTAAACTTTTGTTGACTCTTTCAATTCTTTAATGATTCATGGTCAGTCTGAACAATGAATTCTTGTGATCGTAAATAGTGCGGCCATGTTTGAAGTGCACGAACCAACGAGTACAATTCTCGGTCCTATGTCGAATAGTTGAGGGCAGCCCCACTCAGCTTCTCATTGAAGTACGCAATCGGCTTCTTTCCTTGCATCAAAACAGCTCCAATCCCAATTCCTGAGGCATCACATTCCAATTCAAATGGCTTAGTAAAATCCATTAGTAAGTTTTCTCTTAAGCAAATCGAAAGATGCTTGTTCAGAAACTCCCCAATCAAAGTGTCTATCTTTCTTTGTAAGCTCAGTCAGTGGTGCTGCAATGGAACTAAAATCTCGCACAAAGCGGCGGTAAAAGCTTGCTACTCCAAGGAAACTACGAATTTCCTCGATCGTTTTAGGTGTTGGCCAATCCCGAATAGCTTGTGTTTTAGCTTCATCCACACTTATCCCTTCAGAACCTACAACAAAACCAAGAAAAATACATTTTTTCGACACAAAAGTCGCACTTCTTCGGGTTAGCATAAAGCTTTTCAGCTCTTAACATTTCCAAAACACTACGAATATGCTCTACATGTTCTTCCACTGATTTACTATAAATGAGAATATCATCAAAGTAAACCACAACAAACTTCCCTATGAAAGTACATAATACATGATTAATTAACCGCATAAACGTACTTGGAGCATTCGTAAGGTCAAAAGGCATGACTAACCACTCATATAAGCCGAATGTAGTTTTAAATGCAGTTTTTCATTCGTCACCTTCCCTCATTCTAATATGATGATATCCACTTTTCAAATCAATTTTAGAAAAGTATTTTGACCCATGCAATTCATCTAGCATATCATCTAAACGAGTGATAGGGTGTCGATACTTTACCGTTATGGAATTTATGGCTCAACAATTGATGCACATCCTCCATCCACCATCCTTCTTTGGGACAGGAAGAACCGGTGCAGCACAAGGGCTTAGGCTTTCGCGAATCCAGCCTTTGTCAAGCAACTCATCCACTTACTTACGTATTTTCTCGACTTCCTCTGGACTTGCCTTGTAAGCTGGACGATTTGGGATTGATGCACCCGGAATGAGATCCATCTGATGCTCAATGCCCCGAATAGGTGGTAATACTCCGGTTACTTCATCAGGAAACACATCTTGATATTCCTGCAAAAGAGAAGCAACATTGGAAGGGAGTTCTATTAGCTCTTGCTTAGACAAATAAACAGGTTTAATCAAAAGTAAATAAGAACTTCCCTCGTGAACTTTCAAATTTTTTGCCTCTCTCAAGCTCACAAGCATTTTTCTTTTAAGCTCACTTTTGCGTTGTTCACACACTTGCTCTCTTTTATTACTCTTATTTTTTTCGCTCTCACTTTTCTCACTCCCATGCTCACTTTTTTCACTCTTTTTTCTTTCTCTCTTTTCTTTAGCTTCTTCCAAAAATTGACGATGCATGTAGAGTTGGTCCTCATGGACATCCATTAGAGACAACAGCTTCAAACATATCTTTCTACTCCTAAACTCAAATGAGTATCTATTGAAATATCCATCATGATAAGCCTTTCTATCAAACTGCCATGGTCTCCCAAGTAATACGTGACAAGCTTGCATCGGTAGCATATCACATACGACTTCATCCTCATAATTTTTTATCTTGATAGGAACCGTCACCTGCTTGTTCACATTCAACTTTCCGTAATTGCTAACCCACTGCAATTTGAATGGTTTGGGGTGGGGTGTTGTTAGCAAATTCAATTTTCGAACAGCAAGTTCACTTACAATATTTGTGCAACTCCCACTATCAATAATGAGGCTACACACTTTGCCTCCAATTATGCAACGAGTTTGAAAGAGATTTTCTCGTTGTTCCTCATCAAAGGTCCTTGACATAGTGTTTAAGGCTCGTAAGGTAACCAAACTCAAACCAACACCAGAATCATAGTCATCATCCGTGTTATTTTCCTCAATTACTCCTTGATCAACCCCCTCCTCATTTTCAGATTCTGTTTCGTATTCCCCAAACTTATTGAGGATCATCATTTTTTTGTTTGGGCATTAACTTGCAATGTGGCCTCGACCTTGACACTTGAAGCAAATGATATCTCGATTCCTCGGCTTCTCCGGATCAGCTCCAACATGCTTGTTCCGTGGCGTGTCATCCTTGATAATACCATTTCCTATACCGAAGCCTTGGGCCACTTGGGTTTTGTCATCCTTCTTGGTATAATTCGGTATGAAAGGCTTCATACCAAATGTTTTCTGTTTGCCCTCACGCTTCAATTGCTTCACAATAGTAATAGCATGTTCCACCAATTCCTCAATATCATCAAAACGATACAATCTCACTTTGTCAGCAATATCTCGATTCAGCCCCGTCAAGATCCTCGCTACCGTGGCTTGTTGACTCTCTCGAACATCAGCACGCATCAAAGTCACCTCCAAATCCTTGTAGAACTCATCGACTGTCCTATTTCCTTGCTTCATCGATTGTAGTCGAACATGCAATTCTTGCGTATACGAACTCATCACAAATTTAGCTCGCATGACATGTGTCAACTCCTCATATGTTTGAATCATCGGTGCTCCACCTCGCCTTCGATTGAGGCAAATATTGTCCCACCAATGAATGCCATAATCTTTGAACTCGGAGACCGCAGCTCGGACTTTTTGTGGACCATCCAAATCTTGACAATCAAAGATCAGCTCAATCTTTTGCTCCCAATCAAGATATGCTTCTGAATCATATTTCCCGTAGAAAGGTGGGATTTGGAATTTTATAGAACAAATTGGATCATTGTCATCTCTCCTATGTGCCCCTCGTCGTCCTCGAAGAGGAACATTGCTCTCTACTTCTCCATCATACTCAATCATGTCACGATCATCTTCGAGAAGATCACAAACTAGTTCATGCCTTGGAGTATTCCCTGTAGATCGTCGTCCTAAAGGTGGAATGCCATTGTACGGACATGGAGGGGTTGTATTCCCTTCTACCCTCGATGTTTCCAACTTATTTATTCGGGCATGGAGTCCCGCAACCTCATGTAGAAGTACACTTTGTACTTCCACCATCATATCTTTCACGAACATTTTGGGGTCAAAGCTTGATGCGGATGCCATATCATATTCCTCGTCACTTCTCTCACCTGCCATAGAAAAATATACTAGAAATATATATATATATATAGATGGTTAGATAAATGATTTCCTCACCGTCTCGTGTATACCCACGTAATGTACCTCTCCGTCTTACACACGCGCTCAAATTTCACGGTCCTTGGTAAGCCCCTCGAGTTATAGCCAACTAAACTTCACGGAATATAGCCAATATAAATTGACGAGTGTACCCCAAGAAGCCAAACTCAACAATAGAAACGAACCAACAATGAAAGTACAACCGCAAGAAAATCGATATCCACAAATAAACAAGTGGATACAATACTCAAAATCACTATATTTCAAAGAGGGCTTTTCTTTTTTTTTTTTTTTAATAATTTTTTTTTGCAGTATTTTTTTTTTTACTTTTCTGCAGTTTTTTTTTGTTTTAATTTTCCGCAGTTTTTTTTTTTTTTTTTTTGCAGTATATATTTATATATAGTTTTTGCCCAACAATGATAATGCTACTACAAAAATTTAAAAGATCTTAACATAATTTAACAATATGAAATAAAAATTACTAATACTATCGGAATAAGAATTCCGATAAAAATGGGCTCTGATACCAAATTGATGACACAACCCAAGTAACTAAACTATACTAACCGAAACTTAAAACTAAATTCAAATAAAAAAAACTAAGAAAGAAAGGGGAAGATATTACCGGTGTCCGATTCGTCAATCGATCGGATGTGAACCCAAGCGTTTCCTAGACCTAACACCTCTAAACAAATGAAGACTCGAACGATTTGGCTAGAAACTCCGGTCGGTTTCGGAAGCCACGAACCCAATGAATCAAACCAAGGACCCGATTTGAGAATGATACGCGTTGCAAGGGTAACCCTCGCCCACACACTAATTCCAATATAATGGAACAAAGATAAAAACTTTAATTGATATAAATTTCAAGGTGTTTAACAAGTGAACCCAAGTGCCTTATTTATAGGGGAGGCTAGCTTGGAAAAAGACTCTACAACCAATGTGGGACAAAAATATATATTATTTATATTCCACTAATTAAGTAAATAAGAGATGTCCAATTAATTAGATTGATGGGACCCACTTTATTAAATAAAATAAAACACCTGTTATCCCACATGGGTAATGATGTGAGTAGAAACTCCCATGGGTGTTATAAATTGTGGTCTTCAAGGGTGGATGCACTCCAATGTTGATAATGCTCTTCCCATTGGCCTCCATGCTTCAACTTTATGCTTGTTCTCCTCTTCCAGTTATAGAATTAATACCATAATATTAGTTTGAAACTTCTTGGCACGGTTTCGAGTAATCGGACTTGGTGGTAGTGTAGGTTCATCGTCGCTTTTGACGACCTCGTCATGTTGATCCTTCCCCACCAGCTGACCCTTCTGCACCTTCTGAGCCTCTTCCCAATCCTACGGAAATTACAGTACCTGTCGCCACTGATCGGCGACCCACTGATAGGCGTTTGTCACACGATGCAAAATTTAAATATGATAAACCTACTTCTGCAATAAAAATAATATAGTATAGATCAAGTAGGGTCGTCTCCTCAGGGAATTAAAAAGGTTTTACTTTCGATTTTTTAATTTATAAATATAATAAAAGGGGGGATTTTGGAAGTATGAAATAAAAATAAAATAACAAACTAAAAACTCTACGACTAAAAGATAAATTCAATAAAAATAAGTTTCCACTCTATGAATGAAATTGACAACTTGGGTAGTGGATTTGATCATCGATAAATATTTAATTTTATTGGTTTCTAAATAAATTAGTTATAGTTACCGACACACGCCTAATAACCAACTCTTCCTTAATTTCTCGACAGTCTATATATGCACGTCAACTGCTTCCCTAGTTAGACTAGAACCCTAGTGATGCCACAAATAATTTACTAGCCTAACCGCCTTGCGAACTAGAAGAGCCTAATTCAATTTAACAATTACCTACGCAAAATTTTTTAAAATTGATTCTGTGATTTCCTTATGGTGTCTGCCACTAGTTGCTACTTGAACCAAATTAAAATGCAATTATGGACGTCGAATTTAGTTTAGTAATTAATCCTTAATCCAATTGAAATACCTGGCCACAATACCCAACCAAATAAAAGATTATAACTCAAAGAAATCAGAAACCACATAAATACTTAGGAACCAAAGAAATATCATAAATCAAAACAAGTCTAATCCCCCAAATCCATACCAAGTTGTTTTTCACTCCTAGATTAGAAATGTGAACTATTCGCTAATCATAGGATAAAGAAAAAAGGAAGCAAAGAGAAATATCGCCTAAGAATTATGTTGGTAGGGGTAGAACTCGAAATCTTGTTGGAAGAATCTTTCTCCTTCTTGCCCTTGCACGGTTTCTCTTTGGGACTGTTCTGCACGGTGTTCTCCTCGGCAAATGGCATAAAGTGGAGCATCCCCCTTCTTTCTTTCCTTTATATTTGCCCTACTTTTGTAACAATTGGGCTTTTGACCTTTTTGTTCTCTTTTCCCACTAATTCTATCAATTTTATTATTTTTCTCCTGCAAATCATAAATAAATAATATATACCCAAATCAGGTAGAATCTAATCAAAATCAACCAAATATCGCAAATAATATAAATATTTTAACGCATGTGATTTGTGGCTATCACCCATCTGTGTAAGTCGTCCTCCTTCTCATCTACTTGATTATTATTGTTTTTCTGCCATTTTATCATACCATAAATCCAGGACCTTTCGTGAGGCGAACTGTGATCCCTTGTGGCGCGACGCTATGTCTGAGGAATTGTAGGCTCTTAAAAAGACCGGCACGGGGGATATCGTCGATCTCCCTCCTGGAAAGAAACCTATTAGCTGCAAGTGGGTGTACAAAATCAAAACTCACTCGGAAAAATAGCATATAATTCTCTTGTGGTTTGGTAAATTTGCTGAAAAGCCCCCGAGGTTTGAAAATTCCATAAAAGCTAATTGTGATTTCTAAAATATTGCAAAAAAATACTCCCACCATTAATATTTAACATAGATTGTATCACACATGCAATCATTGCATGTATTATTGAAAATTTACATAATAAAAGAAGGAAAGTCACAAAATTGCCCTTCATTCTCCAATAATTTACCTAATTATCCTTCATTCTCCTCCTACTCGTGAATTTGGGGATTTTCCAATCTCACTGGATTTTTTCATCTTCTGATGATAAGTCAGGTTGCTTTGCTCCTCTCTATTCCAGCCGCCGCATTAGCCTCTTCTCTCCAACGCCCGCGCTGAATCCGACCGGCACTAACATATTCTTTTTTTCGCTCAGGACCAAAACTCAACCCGTTCAAGCTGCCAATCCAGATCTGTTGCATTTCTGTGTTGTTATGGGTCAGATTACGAGTCGGATCAGGAACGATTTCTCAAAATCGGGCTGGCAAGACCCCGCCTAAACGGAATTGGAAATATAGGGTGAGTTATTCTTTTGGTGATTTTTATTACTTATATTTTGAAGAAATTTATTTGATTTAATATTAACTGAAATTTATTGTTTCAATTCAATTCTTTTTTTATTCTAAATCGAGTTTTAGCATTAAATTGATTCTTCCTTCCTAAATTTTATTTTTTTGTGTGTTTGAATTGAGGATCTTCAGAATGGTTATATATATGTGTGTGTGTCTATATGTTGGATATGCAACTTGCTGCTACTGCTACTTTTGTTATTATTTACAGTATTTGTTTTAAATTGAGAATTTATGATATTTTTTTCCTAATTTAGATTGCACATTGTAACTGGAATAAGGAGTGAGTTGCAAAGTGCATTTTACACACTTGAGAGAAAAAATATATATACAAAGAGAGAGGGATGGGGAAGGAATGGAAGAATTAGGTAGATGGAGAAAGAAGAAGAAGAGGCGGAAGAGAGGGAAGAAGAATATGGGAAAATAAGGGAAGAGAGAGATGAAGAAGATAGTGTAGCGAAGAAGTGTAATTTACACAAGGGCATAACGGTCAGTGTGTATAAAAATTTAACACCGTTAATGCAATTTAAAAAGAGGGGGCGAATGTGCATCATTTAGAAACCACAAGTAGGTTTTATAGAACTTTCGGACCACGGGGGATTTTCAGAAAATTCACCAAACCACAGAGGAATTTTATGCTATTTTTCCAACTCACTCTGATGGTTCTATTGAGTGCTACAAGGCTCGCCTTGTAGCCAGGGTTTTTTCCCAAGAGTATAGTATTGATTGTGAGGAGATATTTGCTCCAGTTGCTTATTCGACATCTGTCCGTTGTCTCCTTGTTGTTGTCGTTGTTCGACATTGACAATTATTACAGTTGGATGTGAAGAATGTGTTTCTTCATGGAGATTTTTCTGAGAAAGTCTACATGACCCCTCCACCTAGCTCAGATTTTTCAGGGAAGGTATGTCAGCTGCGTCGTGCCCTTTATGGACTGAAGTAGGCGCCCCGAGCTTGGTTCACCAAGTTTAGTGTTGTGCTTCTTCAGTATGGCTTTTCTGCATCTCCCTATGACTTTGCTCTGTTTATTCATCATTCTCCTATCGGGATCATCATTCTATTGTTGTATGTGAATGACATGGTTATACCGGCGATGACACTTCTGGAATATCCGATCTACAGACCTACCTTCATCGACACTTTGAGATTGGTTATCACTTTGAGATCTGAATTGGAGATCTGCATCTCCCTCCATTGTGACAGCACAAGCGCAATTCAGATCTCCCATAATGATGTCTTTCACGAGCGCACCAAGCATATTGAGATTGGTTATCACTTTATTTGTCAGCATGTTCGTGCAGGCACTGTTCATCTATCTTCTATCTCTTCCGATGATCAGACTGCGGATATCTTCACCAAGTACCTTTTCCCAGGCCGGTTCTCCACATTGTTGAGCAAACTCAAGTTGGTTTCTACACTACCACTTTGAGTTTGAGGGGGGGGTGTTAGCATATTTTTTATATATTGTCATTTGGGGCTCACATATATATGCCTATATATGCACTTTGAAACTCTCTTTTTCGGTCAATATACAATGTCTATTTTCTGCAAGTATTCAAACAGAGCCAAAAGGGGACCTGATCCTCGAGCATGAACAAATCCTGCTGTATTAGGACACTGGCAGCCATGCCGTAATCAGAGGCAAACAAAAAGACGGCGGCGCCAATTGTGAAGTTATGCATCAAGTCAATGAGGAAACAGGCGTCGTGTAGGATGATCTCTGCCAATTCCTCGTTGCTGAAGGGAACCCCCTCGTAATTTTTTTGATATTTACTATGTTCGATAAGATCTTGTCGTGGAAGAACTTCCGGTATTTGTTTTTGTCCCACCTCATGCTGACGTCGACGAAATTTTTAAGTAGCTTCTTTTTTTGTTTCTCCATCGGCCGGAGATGGCGTTTTTCGTGGTGATAGGGGCCCAACGAAAGCACCGCCGGGTTGTACACCTGTCGGTTATTGCAGCGCATGTAAGGGGTAACTCTATAAATTCGATTGTAGTCATCGTAGTCAGTTTCACTATCGCTGTCCTTGATGTGCTCCACCTCCGGCGGTGGCAGCTTTTCGATGTCGGGAGGAGCATCGTGGTGGGATTCTGTAGCGGTGGCGGTGGGGTTTTCAGGTGAATCCTCCATGATGGCTTAATTGATACAATTTGGAGACACATAATTTATACTCATTTACAGCCAATCAAGGTTCACCACAAGTTTTGCTCCACCAATATGAGTAATTTCTTGATAAGGTTATGTGATTTTCTTTTTAATAATATAAAAGAAAGTGTATTTTATAATTCAATTATTGAATTATATATGTACATGAAAATGAAATTTATAAATTGTATATATTCAATTTGACATGGGAGTTATATCTAATAATTTCATGTTAAATAAATAGTGGTGTCCTTGGAACAATCCAAATTCACAGTGCCTATAGTGTTGAATATAAAATTCAACACTGTGTTGAATAGCACACAGTGTGTTAACGAATATCACACAGTGGATTAACGAACATCACACAGTATTAGCACAGACATAGTATACATTAATATAATACAAATACACTACATGACCTCACATATGATATAATCTCACACAGCACATACAATAGTGGTCAACGTTTGTGGGATGACTTTTTGTTACGATTTTTTGTACACGACAAAAAGAAAAATTCTTTTTTTAACAACTCATCTCCGTAACAAACGATGCGGTACAAAAGTTTTCTAACATCTAAAACATATTTTTTTATCGGTTTTTGTTACAAGTATCTGTTCATGACAAAAATTAAAAATCTATTTGTAACAAGGCAAAGTCGTAACAAATAATGTGTTGAGAATGTTTTCTAACATGCACAATAAATTTTAGTAACAGTTTTTGTAACATCTCACATGTCCGTTATTAAAACATTTTGAAACGACTTGAAGAGACAATATTTAACGATTTTGGTAACAACATCAATTTCGTGACAATTAACATATAAGCTTTTTTCCACAATTCCTACAAAAAATGGATCACATGTCCGTTATAATAACCTTTTTTTCTACACAAGACAAGACTACATAAAGGACAAGCAAGTCAAAATTACATACTTATGCGCAAAATGATCATTTAATAAGCCGTAGAAACATCATAGTTTCTACACAATAGTGTTCAATTCATTATATTAAAACATGTAAGGCATCAATTCAAGTTCAACATATAAACGTGGAAGGGGGATGATCATACAGCGAAAAAAATATGGCGAAAGAACTCAAGTGTGGGGAACCAACTGCAATGAATGAGTAAGTTATATGAGTATTTAATTGCAAAAACATAAATTACTACATCAAATAAAACTTCAAAGATAAATTATATACATCTTTGTACCTCCACTCGATAGGTTCGACATTGACTACCTCACGGAGGGTACATGCTCCAGCAATTGTTGGCAGAATAAGTACAGTCTCTGGAACCGTGGTAGCAGTTACATAGACCTTAACATTTGCTAGCATATCATCTATATATAAATAGAACTTTCTATCATGAACATAATCTATGATTTCAACGAGTAGTTTACAAAAGAAAAAAACTAATAATAAGAGAAATCATCGACAATATTTAATACATAATGAAAATAGTCGAATATGTTTTAAAAATGCCGGAAAAGGAGAAGATTTTTCATTTACTTAACTACAGGTCAAATCATATGAAAGTATATACAACTACAAGCTAGACAATAAAAAACTATCAAATGTATGTTCATATCATCTACTAAATGTGCATGTAATTAACTATCTAACAAAACCGGAATAGTTCATTGCACTGGTCACCTGCAGTAATCCATTCTAAGTTTTTCTAGGAATAAAATATCTAGTAATAATCCAAGACTCACTGAAGTCTCAGCTCTTAAGAATAATAATTTCGAAATCATGACACATATAAAGAATATGCACAATTTAAATGAAGATGCATTCACGAACATATTCAATATCAACAACACCCAAGGTCCACCAACAAGAGTGCCTAGGAAACAATATATAACAAAAACCACTGCATATCCCCGACATTGAAAATACACTGAATTACGTTTAAAATCCAAACACAGCCTACTGAACGGATAAATTCTCAATGAAAAAAATATTACGGACACAAAAACACAACAATCCTAATAAAACAAGCTAAAATCACCCACAAGAACAAATGGTAACAAAAAATTTTACTTCCCACGTCATAACTATGGCAGTCCCCACATTTATATATACTAGAAGTACGCCTTAAATATTGCTCAAACTCTTTTTAATTCTGAGCCATCACAAATTAAATAGCGATAACAAACTTGGAATGGGGCGAACAACGTGATCCCTTCCGCAACATATTTTACCAAACCACGGGACATCAAAAGAACACAAGGCCCGAGCTACATGAGAGTGTTTGCAACTATCAAAAACATTGCTGACAAAGTATAAGAAAAATATGATGTCATTTCTAATCTCCTAGAAGGGAACTAATACATTTAGCAGTACAGAAACAAACCTGTGAACATAACCATTCAACCAGTCCTTTCAAAACATCATCTATAGTTATCATCTTCTTCTTTGAACCTAATGCCACATGAACGATGGCATTATCCTAAGTTTTAGGTCTTCCACTGGAAATGCATAAACAAGAATGGTATGTAAGCCAAATCTAAAACCAAGTGTTACTAATAAGATATGAGTAGAGAAGCATACCTCACTATCTAAGAAAGTATTTTACCGCTCTTCTCTTGTATAAAACAATTACATTCAGAGAGCAATCTACAAAGTAAAAAAAGATGATCATGCAGTTGTTATTATATGAAGCAACCCTCTATCCAAGTTGTATGACTCAGGCATTGGAATAAGTCATAGGTTGTCCTTAAAAGAGGGAGGACCTATGTATAAAAAGGTAAATCTAGCAATCGCCAATAAGTTATATTTCATTAAATCTGAAGCACACAAACTATCTATGTAATAATAATAAAAGCAAGAAAAGTGCGTACCAGTAGGTATAGATAGAGGAGATGACCTCATATTCCTTGTCTTCAAAATCCCTTTATATATACACTGACTATTATTGATTTGTTTAAAGCCAAGATTTGCATAAATGATTACAAGACTATTAGGAGATAGGAAATAGCTACCCAAACTTATAAGGCGATTACGGATTTGGAAAAAATGAAAATGGAAACAATGTGAATTTTGTCAGACACAGGGTACTGAATATTTCTTCATAGTGTTAAATATTTTTTAACTTTTATTTGTCCATCATTTGGAAAGTGTTAAATCGCTTTTCAAAATCTATTATTTAATAATTTATTTATTATTTATTGATTAATTTTATATAGATATTATTATTATTATTATTTATAATTATAATATTAATTTTTTGTTACGATTTAAAATATGTAACAAATATATATAATCACATCTCGTCATATTTATAGTTGTTATGGATAAACTATCGAAACAAATAAAAAAAAAAAAATTGACCAACACAAACTTTTTTTGTTCCGACAAAAAGTATAACAAAAACCACTTTTTGTGACGGAATTAGTATAACGGATTTACTTTCGCTAGAAAAAAATAATTTTTTTGCAGTGATACTCTCGCTAGAAAAAAATAATTTTTTTGCAGTGATACTCTCGCTAGAAAAAAATAATTTTTTTGCAGTGATACTCTCATATAAAATACATTGTAATTATAAACAAACAACAAAAGACGTGCGTGTGCTTATTTGGAAAATCATCAAGCCCTCCCATCCAAATTAATATTCTGGTAAAGATCTAAACACCTGCTAGTGGTATGGGCAAGTAATAATTAATAATTAACAACACAGACTCTTTGAAATATGAGCAAGTAATACACTAATATAAATTAAATTTATATTTATTGATTGATTATATAATAATTAATAATGTAAATTTTTTTTAAATAATTATACTGATTAGTCTATCCTAACTATTTCTGGGACCCTTTCTTTACTTATATTTTCCATTATATCTTCGTACAAATTATTAACAACTTTTCAAATTGTACAGTATTATCTCTATCGTAATTAATTAATTAATTTTATTATTTTAATTTGTCTTAAATCAATTTATTTATTTTTTAGTAATTAAGGTCTCTACCTAAAATTAAAAAATTTCTTATATTTTACATATTATTACAACAATATCATCAATTTACACATAAAATACTCTCTTCATCCCACCATATACATCCAGTTTATAGAAGTTTAAATAAAGTATAATTAATAATTAGTTAAGAAATATATTGGTAAAATAATTATGATATAATATAAATAATTATAAATTAAGATTAAAATAACTCATTAATTTAATTAAAATTTAAAAAAATACTATTAATTATAAAATTTTAAATGTAATTAAAATATATAATCATTTTTTTTTTCTAAAAAGAAAGCAAATAATGTGAAACATACGAAAATAGAAATAGTGGACAAATAAGTAGAATAGATGGAGCACTATTAATATTCTAGATGTGTGTTTATTTTGTGGAATTGGATTATAATATATAGTATTATTTCAATGGATTATATACTCACATGATAAAATAATGCAACGTTTATTTTAGTGTATTATTGTATAAAATTATTAATTTTTCTAAAATACCTTTAATTATATGATAAAATTAATACTAAATTTTCTATTAATAAAAGATAAAATAGGCTTTTTAACATCAATACTATTTGAGTATGTTTACTTTGAAGAATAATATTATAATTGCTGGATTGTTTCAATTAGATTATATAATAATAATAAGATTAATTAATATGATGTTTACTTTGTTTGATTAAATATAGAGTAACATAAACTTTAGTATTGTTATTACTTGATAAATTAATCCTACCCATCTAAGTAAGATTAATAATCATATATTAGCATATTAGTATAGTGGACTTTAATTAATACGGAATTTTAATCTATTATAGTAAAAATAAGATTATGTTTAATAAAATAATATTATTCACTATAACCATATAAAAAGTAAATATGAGTACAATTTTTCATATACCATATATTGTATTATATACATATAAAATATTATTATTCAAAAACCTAAGTATAAAAATGAAAGGATAGATACATACAGCACACATGACAGCACACATGATGACGCAGCTCAAGTAATTAAAATATACTAATCGAAAATTAAAAATTAAATTCAAATAAAAAACTAAGTAAAAAAAGAAGATGTTACCGGTGTCCGATTCGTCAATCGATCGGATGTGAACCCAAGCGTTGCCTAGACCAACACCTCTAAACTAATGGAGACTTGAACAATTTAGCTAGAAACTCCGGTCAGTTTCGGAAGCCACGAACCCAAGAAATCAACCCAAGAACCCGATTTGAGAATGATACGCGTATGCAAAGGTAACCCTTGTGTGTATAATTTTCAAGGTGTCCAACAAGTGAAGCCAAGTGCCTTAGTTATAGGGGAGGCTAGCTTGGCAAAAAACTCTACAACCAATGTAGGAAAAAAAATATATTATTTATATCTCACTAATAAGTAAATAAGAGATGTCCAATTAATTAGATTGACGGGACCCACTTTATTAAATAAAATAAAACACCTCTTATCCCACATGGGTAATGATGTGACTAGAAACTCTCATGGGTGTTATAAATTGTGATCTTCAAGGGTGGATGCACTCCAATGTTGACAACGCTCTTCCCATTGGTCTCCATGCTTCAACTTTATGCATGTTTTCCTCTTCCAAATGTAGAATTAATGCCATAATATTACTTTGAAACTTCTTGGCACGGTTTCGAGTAATCGGACGTGGTGGTAGTGTAGGTTCATCGTCGCTTTTGACGACCTCGTCATCCCCCCCTTCTTGAAAAATTGAGTCCCCCATTTTCATAGCCTGTTCATCTCCTACATCAAAAGGACTTAAGTCAGCAACGTTGAATGTGCTATGAACTTGGTACTCACCCGATAGCTCAATACGATAGGCATTGTCATTGATGCGTTCCACAACTTGGAATGGCCCGTCTCCTCTTGGGCTCAGCTTAGACTTCCGTTTCTCGGGAAATCTACTTTTTCTCAAGTGCAACCACACCCAATCGCCTGAATAGAACACTACATGCTTTCGATCTTTGTTAGCACTTTTAGCATACCGAGCGTTTGATTTTGCAATGTTATCCCGAACCTTTGAATGCATCTCCTTCACAAATTCAGCCCATTTCCTGCCATCACTATTAAAATACTCATTTCTAGGCAATGGTAACATATCCAAAGGTGTTAGAGGATTAAAGCCATAAACAACCTCAAAAGGAAAAACATGTGTGTCGATGAATGAAACGTACGATTATATGCAAATTCAGCGTGAGGCAAACATTCTTCCCAACTTTTGCAATTCTTTTTTATCAAGATACGAAGTAGGTTCCCTAAGGTTCTATTCACTGTTTCAGTTTGACCATCCGTTTGGGGATGATGAGATGTAGAAAATAGCAACTTAGTTCCCAATTTAGCCCAAAGTGTCTTCCAAAAATAACTAAGAAACTTTGTATCCCTGTCCGACACAATTTTCTTAGGGACACCATGCAATTTTAAAACATTATGAAAGAATAGATCTGCAACATGAGATGCATCATTGGTTTTCTTACATGCAATGAAGTGTGCCATTTTTAAAATCTATCAACCACGACAAAAATCGAATCATTTCCTCTCTTAGACCTAGGCAATCCTATAACAAAATCCATTGAAATATCAGTCCATGGTGCTTCTGGAATAGGTAAGGGTGTGTATAGACCGTGTGGTTGTGCATGTGACTTTGCAATCTTACAAACAACACATTTATTCACATAAGACTCCACATCATGCTTCATTTTAGGCCAACAATAGTGTTCATGCAATGCACCAAATGTCTTATCACGCCCAAAGTGACCCATTAATCATCATGTGGCTCAACCATTAACACATCACGAAGTGAACACCTAGGTACACACAAACGATTCACACGAAACAAATACCCATCATGCAAATAATAATCACCAAAGCCATGCGTAGCAAATTTTCCAAAGATATCAGAAAAATCAACATCATTCACATAAATATCTTTTATGAATGCAAATCCCATAAGCTTAGATTCTAACAAGGTTAGCAACCCGTACCTTCTTGATAGCGCATCAGCTACAACATTTTCCTTTCCTTTCTTGTACTGAATCGAGTAAGGGAATGTGTCCACGAATGCTACCCATCTTGCATGCCACTTCCTAAGCTTTTGTTGACTCTTTAAATGCTTTAATGATTCATGGTCAGTGTGAACATTAAATTCTTGTGATCGCAAATAGTGCTGCCATGTTTGAAGTGCACCAACCAACGAGTACAATTCTCGGTCATACGTCGAATAGTTGAGGGCAGCCCCACTCAGCGTCTCACTGAAGTACACAATCGGCTTCTTTCCTTGCATCAAAACAGCTCCAATTCCAATTCCTGAGGCATCACATTCCAATTCAAATGGCTTAGTAAAATCCGGTATAGCTAAAATAGGAGCATTAGTAAGTTTTCTCTTAAGCAAACCGAAAGATGCTTTTTCAGAAACTCCCCAATCAAAGTGTTTATCTTTCTTTATAAGCTCAGTCAGTGGTGCTGCAATGGAGCTAAAATCTCGCACAAAGCGACGGTAAAAGCTTGCTAGTCCAAGGAAACTACGAACTTCCTTGATCGTTTTAGGTGTTGGCCAATCCCGAATAGCTTGTGTTTTAGCTTCATCCACACTTATCCCTTCAGCACCTACAACAAAACCAAGAAAAATACATTTTTCGACACAAAAGTCGCACTTCTTCGGGTTAGCATAAAGCTTTTCAGCTCTTAACACTTCCAAAACACTACGAATATGCTCTACATGTTCTTCCATTGATTTACTATAAATGAGAATATCATCAAAGTAAACCACAACAAACTTCCCTATGAAAGTACGTAATACATGATTTATTAACCGCATAAACGTACTTGGAGCATTCGTAAGGCCAGAAGGCATGACTAACCACTCATATAGGCCGAATGTAGTTTTAAATGCAGTTTTCCATTCGTCACCTTCCCTCATTCTAATCTGTTGATATCCACTTTTCAAATTAATTTTAGAGAAGTATTTTGACCCATGCAATTCATCTAGCATATCATCTAAACGAGGGATGGGGTGTCGATACTTTACCGTGATGGCATTTACGGCTCGACAATCGATGCACACCCTCCATCCACCATCCTTCTTTGGGACAAGAAGAGCCGGTACAACACAAGGGCTTAGGCTTTTGCGAATCCAGCCTTTGTCAAGCCACTCATCCACTTACTTACGTATTTCCTTGACTTCCTCTGGACTTGCCTTGTAAGCTGGACGATTTGGAATTGATGCACCCGGAATGAGATCCACCTGGTGCTCAATGTCCCGAATAGGTGGTAATCCTCCGGTTACTTCATCAGGAAACACATCTTGATATTCCAGCAAAAGAGAAGCAACATTGGAAGGGAGTTTCATTAGCTCTTGCTTAGACAAATAAACATGTTTAATCAAAAGTAAATAAGAACTTCCCTCATGAACTTTCAAATTTTTTGCCTCTCTCAAGCTCACAAGTATTTTTCTTTCAAACTCACTCTTACGTTGTTCACTCACTTGCTCTCTTTTGTCACTTTTATTTTTTTCGCTCTCATTTTTCTCACTCCCATGCTCACTTTTTTTACTCTTATTTTTTTCACTCTTTTTTCTTTCTCTCTTTTCTTTGGCTTCTTCCAAAAATTGACGATGCATGTAGAGTTGGTCCTCATGGACATACATTGGAGACAACGGCTTCAAACATATTTTTCTACTCCCAAACTCAAATGAATATCTATTCAAATATCCATCATGATGAGCCTTTCTATCAAACTGTCATGGCCTTCCAAGTAATACGTGACAAGCTTGCATCGGTAGCACATCACAGACGACTTCATCCTCATAATTTTTGATCTTGATAGGAACCGTCACCTGCTTGTTCAACTCTCCGCAATTGCTAACCCACTGCAATTTGAATGGTTTGGGGGGGTGTTGTTAGCAAATTCAATTTTCGAACAGCAAGTTTACTTACAATATTTGTGCAACTCCCATCAATAATGAAGCTACACACTTTGCCTCCAATTATGCAACAAGTTTGAAAGAGATTTTCTCGTTGTTCCTCATCAAAGGTCCTTGACATAGTGCTTAAAGCTCGTAAGGTAACCAAACTCAAACCAACACCAGAATCAGACTCATCATCTGTGTTATTTTCCTCATTTGCTCTTTGATCAACCCCCTCCTCATTTTCAGATTCCGTTTTGTATTCCCCAAACTTATTGAATATCATCGTTTTTTTGTTTGGGCATTGACTTGCAATGTGGCCTAGACCTTGACACTTGAAACAAATAATATCTCGATTCCTCGGCTTCTCTGGATCAGCTCCAACATGTTTGTTCCATGGCGTGTCATCCTTGATAACACCTTTTCTTTTACCGAACCCTTGGGCCACTTGGGTTTTGTCATCCTTCTTGGTATAATTTGCTGTGAAGGGCTTCGTACCAAATGTTTTCTGTTTGCCCTTACGCTTCAATTGTTTCTCAATTGTAATAGCACGTTCCACCAATTTATCAATATCATCAAAACGAGACAATCCCACTTTGTCAGCAATGTCTCGATTCAGCCCAGTCAAGATTCTTGCTACCGTGGCTTGTTGACTCTCTCGAACATCAGCCAGCATTAAAGTCACCTCCAAATCCTTCTAGAACTCATCGACTGTCCTATTTCCTTGCTTCATCGATTGTAGTCGAACATGCAATTCTTGCGTATACGAACTCGTCACAAATTTAGCTCGCATGACACGTGTCAACTCCTCCCATATTTGAATCATCGGTGCTCCACCTCGCGTTTGATTGAGGCAAATATTGTCCCACCAATGAATGGCATAATCTTTGAACTCGGAGACCACAGCTCGGACTTTTTGTGGACCATCCAAATCTTGAAAATCAAAGATCAGCTCAATCTTCTGCTCCCAATCAAGATATGCTTCTGAATCATATTTCCCGTAGAAAGCTGGGATTTGGAATTTCATAGAGCGAGTTGGATCATTGTCATCTCTCCTATGTGCCCCTCGTCGTGCTCGAAGGGGAACATTGCTCTCTACTTCTCCATCATACTCAGTCATGTCACGATCATCTTCGAGAAGATCACGAACTAGTTCATGCCTTGGAGCGTTCCTGGGAGGTCGTCGTCCTAAAGGTGGAATGTCATTGTATGGACGTGGAAGGGCTGCATTCCCTTCTACCCTCGATGTTTCCAACTTATTCATTCGGGCATAGAGTCCCTCAACCTCATGTCGAAGTACCCTTTGTACTTCCACCATCATATCTTTCACGAACATTTTGGGGTCAAAGCTTGATGCGGATGCCATATCATGTTCCTCGTCACTTCTCTCACCTGTCATAGAAAAATATAGTGGGAATATATATATATATAGATGGTTAGATAAATGATTTCCTCACCCTCTCGTGTATACCCACGTAATGTACATCTCCGTCTTACACACGCGCTCAAATTTCACGGTCCTTGGTAAGCCCCTCGAGTTATAGCCAACTAAACTTCACGGAATATAACCAATACAAATTGACGAGTGTACCCCAAGAAGCCAAACTCAACAATAGCAACAAACCAACAATGAAAGCACAACCGCAAGAAAACCGATATCCATAAATAAACAAGTGGATACAATATTCAAAATCACAATATATTTCAAAAAGGACTTTTCTTTCTGTTTTTTTTTTAATAATTTTTTTCTACAATATTTTTTATTTTTTTGCCCAACAATGATAATGCTACTACAAAAATTTAAAAGATCTTAACATAATTTAATAATATGAAATAAAGACTACTAATACTACCGGAATAAGAATTCCGATAAAAACGGGCTCTGATACCAAATTGATGACGCAGCCTAAGTAACTAAACTATACTAACCGAAACTTAAAAACTAAATTCAAATAAAAAACTAAGTAAAAAAAAAAGATATTACCGGTGTCCGATTTGTCAATCGATTGGATGTGAACCCAAGCATTGCCTAGACCCAACACCTCTAAACCAATGGAGACTCGATCGATTTGGCTAGAAACTCCGGTCGGTTTCGAAAGCCACGAACCCAAGGAATCAACCCAATGACCCGATTTGAGAATGATACGCGTATGGAAGGGTAACCCTCGCTCACACATTAATTCCAATATAATGGAATAAAGAGAAAAACTTTAATTGATATAATTTTCAAGGTGTCCAACAAGTGAAGTCAAGTACCTTATTTATAGGGGAAGCTAGCTTGACAAAAGACTCTACAACCAATGTGGGACAAAAATATATATTATTTATATCCCACTAATAAGTAAATAAGATATGTCCAATTAATTAGATTGACGGGACCCACTTTATTAAATAAAATAAAACACCTCTTATCCCACATGGGTAATGACGTGAGTAGAAATTCCCATGGGTGTTATAAATTGTGGTCTTCAAGGGTGGATGCACTCCAATGTTGACAACGCTCTTCCCATTAACCTCCATGCTTCAACTTTATGCATATTCTCATCTTCCAAGTATAGAATTAATGTCATAATATTAGTTTGAAACTTTTTGGCACAATTTCCAGTAACCGGACCTGGTGGTAGTATAGGTTCATCGTCGCTTTTGACGACCTTGTCACATGAAGTATTATACATATACATGTGTTTATTTACATTTCAAACTTCAAATTTTTATTATTTAGATTTTGCGTTTTTTAAAAAAAGAAATATTTTATCTCTCACTAAATATTTTATCATACATTATTTTAATATACAAACCTAATAAAAAAATTTCAAATCCCATCGAAAGAAATGCACGCAAATAAAAAATTTTGAGACTAATAAAAAATTAAATATTTGATGTCATATATTTTTTTAGTTACTATTTATGAATAATGCTAACTTTCAAAAATATTTAAACAATAGTATATTTGTACTGAAAGTAATACAAATTGAATACTAATAATTTTGATTAAAAAAAAAGAAAGACAAAAATTACCTATGCCATAGTTTCAACAATAATTATATAATGTTAATAGTAATATATTAATTATAGCAATTAATATTATAATAATTATTATATTTTTTATTTA
This sequence comes from Andrographis paniculata, assembly GCF_009805555.1. Lineage (NCBI taxonomy): Eukaryota > Viridiplantae > Streptophyta > Magnoliopsida > Lamiales > Acanthaceae > Andrographis > Andrographis paniculata. Next base: position 3,087,151 of record NW_026137605.1, read on the forward strand.
ATTGTAATAATTAAAAATTTATTCAAATAATATTTTAAAATTAAAATTTTAGTTATATTTTATGTAAAATATATTATTAATAATTATTTTTATTTAAAAATATTAAAATAAAAATATCAAAATTCTCTAAAAATTATTTAGTTAATATATAATCTCTACATTAACAATTACTTAATAATAATTATATAGTTTTTATATAAATATATATGTATAATAGAATATACATTTGTAAAATAAATTAAAATATTTTTAAACTAAAATAAATAAATAATTGTTATATAGTATTAGACAATAGTTTTAATAATATTATCACTTCTTTTAATTGTCAAAATATTTATTAATTGTATTAGTTATAATATTATTAAGTATGTTCATTATAATTTGATTAGATGTGAGTATTTAATTTAAATTTAATTTATTAGAAAAATAATAAAAAAAAGAGCAAAAAGAAAATAGTTACGCGGCTTTATTGATGTTTTTTGTATATAGATAATAATAAAAATTATAAAATTAAATGAATTATTTTGTTATCTTTTAAAATGTATTAATTATAATTTTATTAATTATGATATATTTAATAATATTTAATACATATTTATTTTATTTAAAAAATCAGAAAAAATAAAAAAAAAGATTTGATGGGATAAACCTCACACGTCGATCTCTTTTATACATAATAATAATAATAACAATAACAATAATAATAAATCGGTTATTTAAGGGGAAGAAGAATTATTAAAAAAATTAAAATTTCAAAACTTTTAAAACTTGTATCTAAATGGAGCCAGACTTCTCAAATTAAATAAAATCGAACTTTTCCCATTGATATATTTACTTTTTTAAGATTAAAACCAATTAGAATGAAAAGAAAATAATTTAGGGTGCGTTTGGTTGGAAGTTGAAATTTGAGTTGGGTTGAGTTGTTGGGTTGAGTTGTTGGGTTGGATTTGAAATTTTTTTGAATGAGATGTTTGAGTTGGTGTTTGGTTGTAAGGTTTTTATAATAATGATGCAATTATTGATAATCAGATAGTTAAAGTAAAATGTATTGATTGATGTGATATTTTGAATAAAAAATAATAAATAAATTTAATTATTATAATTATATTTATTATTCTCCACAGATAAATTTTTATATTTTATGTATAATACACATACATATATTTAAATATTGTTAATGTAAAAAAAATTATATTCAAACGAAATGAATTTTATCTTTTCAACAGGATGTATCCAAAATTTTTGGTTGCATTTTTATAAATATAATATTATTTACAGAATAGAATATTGTTTATTTCTACAAATGCAATTATCAATTTACAAAATATTTATGTAGATTATTTTTTACATTTATAAAATAATTTTACAATAAGATAGTACCTATTGTACATAAGATCAAATTAGATCAAGCACAAAACGTAAGATGCTAATATTGTTCATACAAAATAAATTTAAGAGTCAAATACTACAACATATGGTACACAGGCCGAAACTAAAAACATCAAGCAACCAAAAATACATATATGCACTCCAAACAGTACATCCCGACATCAATCCACATGACGTCTCTTCCACATATTGTGTGCCATCGTATCTCTAAATTCCGAGTGAGCTTCAATGTCCTCTCCATTCGGATGAGGAGTGGGAAGATTATGAATATTCGAAGAGTCAGAATTACCTTCCATAACAAAATCCTCCTCAGGCACGTAAAACTCATCTATATCTTCATTGTTGCGCAATATGATATTGTGAATGGTTGCACATGAAAAAACTAGTTGAACTTGCCTCGGAAAATCGTAATTAGGCATAGGTCCACGCAAGATTGCAAATCGGAGTTTTAGGCAATCAAAGGCTCGCTCGAAAACATTCCTTAATTATGCATGACGATAATTAAGCGGTCCTGTTGGACTACCGCCGGCCCCCTGGTAGCTTTGCAAGTGATACCTATGTTGTCGGTAAGGGGTAAAGAATTGAGGTGCATTATGGTACCCTCATCAGCAAGGTAGTACTTTCCTAAAATATGAGAACTGCAATGTGAGTACACTGATCAAAATTTCATATCCTAAATTGATGACTACAAATTCACAACCTGGTAGAGGAAATGAAAATTCTTGTAACACATCGATAGCATAGGCGAGAACCCTCGCGTCATGCACGCTCCCCTCGAACCCAGCAAGCAAATATACAAAACAAAGATCAAAGTCAACAACCGCCATAAAATTTTGCATTGGGTCACCTTTTCGCCCTCGAAAGCGGGGTTGGTCCGAGGCAGGAACGCATGCATCAATAAGGGTGTCGTCAATCGCACCGACACAATCCTGCATTATGAAGCGATTAGTAATTTAGGACATAACAATTAACAAGTGTCTGAGAAGCGTATAGGAGCAAGAAAAAACCTTGAAGTAGGTGTAAAATTTCATTGATGATGTAATCTTCAGATGCGTATGAGTGACATTGCCTGGACGAATAAATTGTACCCCGATTTGGGTTAGGGCACGTCCAATCATATCCACATGGTGAAACACTATTTCTGTTGAATGTTGGAAGCACTCTGCAGTGACACGCATCTGCATCGATGGCCGACCGTATACAAAAATATTGCAACTGACTCGTATGGGGTAAGCCGTTGATCCGGGCTTTCGTAAAACAAATGGGGTGCTACCATTTCAGTGAGATTGGTTAAAGTAGACTTACTTACACGGAGGAGATTTTTTATTTTCACGGGATGACCATTGAGCAGCTCGTAAACAAAGTACTGCCCTGATAGCAACGAGTTGTAGCATGGCATGGGTCTAATGATTGAAGTTAAAGCTGATGCTACTGTAACACCCCCAGTTGGCTCATACTGGAAATTCTACCGCCACACTGTATCATGAGGTCGTCACCTCCTACTTCGGGCCCCACAATACAGTGTTAAGGCTAAAATTAACCATAAAAGTGCATTATTATATAACAAAATCTCATCTATGAATATTTACAAATACGCTTCTAAACAGAGGTTTTTCCGGTTAAAAATTTACATATAATACAATAGATGTAAGTTCCCTCACTCAGCCCGTCTTTCTATATCCCGAGACATCCCCTGTCTCGGATGTGTCATGCATACCTGAAACCAATATTTTCTTAAAAGCAGTCTAGAATTAAATCCATTTTAAGAACTAACGTGAAATATGTCATTTCATACCTTTTTTAAAATAAAGTCTAATTCCCGTTAATCATAAAATATGTGTCATGTCATGCCAATAGTGAAATGATGCAACAAAGATATCAAACTCGACAACAATGCACATCCACACACACACATATATATATTCATCCGCTGAAGTGAGCAGCCGGAATAACCTTGCTCCATAATAATAGGCTCACTACATCTGTCTAAGTGAGCAGCCGGAATAACCTCGGCCCCGTAATAACAAGCTCGCTAGACCATCATCAGTAAATAGCCGGAAAATCCTCGGCTCAAGGAATGACCTGATAAACCCATAATAATATAACGGTCATCTGGTCACTTCCATATACCACCATACGACTCCCACAATTAATACATGGATAGTCGAACGTTATCGCCAATAACCACAAGACGCCTCATAGTCTGTGATAGAGAAGATATGACCTCCACTGACTAGTCCTATCCCGTGTAATGTAGGAGAATCCGTGCAACCTGGAATCACCCAAGGGAAACCCGGAAACTCTACTCCTTTTCGCGCGCCCTAACGGGATCACGTTTGGAGTTTGGCCCGAAGTAGGAGGCGACGACCTCATGATACAGTGTGGCGGTAGCATTTCCAGTATGAGCCAACTGGGGGTGTTACAGCTACAGTCGCTCCGATTGTAAAAAGTGTTGCATCATCTTCTTCGTCCTTCTCCCGTTGCTCTTGGTGTTGTGCAAGAAGTTCCTCAATCGTGGGCAAATCCATGAGATGTGCACGAATGTGGGACATTCTAGTTTGACAACAAGTAAAAGATACGGTAGTACAATTCTAAATACGACAAGATCATATCTTATTTCAGTCACAATAACACAATAATATCTCTGTCATATCAATCAATACAATCAATCAAAGGATAGGTAAAAGAAAGCTAAGGCCGAGACAGAATCACGTGAGATTCATCTTTATTTGACAACAATAAGTGAAAAAACGTAATAGTGGCTGTGCAAACACGAGTTCAACCATACAAACAAACTCGCCAACAGACCCGCACACTAGAGAAAAATAAAAAACATAAACTATTGAACTAGCATCTTAGCAATACTAGGAAATTGGTAGGCATTCGTGATATGTCCAAGGCTACGGTACGTCTAGTTGTCGGACCCACTCTTTTTGCATCTCACAACTAAGGGATAAAAGCATTCACGCATATCGGGTAGGACTAGGCTTCTATCTGCAATATATATATTGCGCAAAGAGAGACCCGGAATAGAGTTCAATACGGCAATGCAGCGGCGGAGAATGTCATCCTGAGCTTCCTCACGTTTACTACGTCCATTGCAAAACATCTCAAAATCCTCCCACAAAGTCTCTCAAACCACAGACATCATCTCTTTGTTTGTACCCCGTCCTCCTCGACGTAGGCGATGTGGATGCAAATTCACCCTCGGGACACTCCCCGGTGGAGATGTTCCAATGGTCGCCCCATCAACACTCATCCCCTCTTCATCACCACCTCCCGATGCATTGTCCAAATTTTCGGTAATCGTACGAACAAACGTGGTCTGGCGAACTTGCCTTCTTGCGAACGCACCCAATGAGCTACAACCACTCCCAGTAGCAATATACCCTCGCCACATTTCATCACATTGATTGTAGAAAGGGAAGCCACGCATTGACAAATTGGCATGTTTCGGATGTTGCTACAAAGAAGATGGAACACAACATAGTCAATAAAAATAATAATAAACCTTAAAGTAAATGATCTCATTGAAATTATTATGTAGTTGAGATCTTACCCTTTCCATTCCTCCATAAGCATCGGATCACCAGTAACAACCCCTCATTCAGCATCCCAACCTAACCCAGTTTGCTTGTTTCGGAGCTCAATTAGGAGACGGTAGGCTTCTCGCAGACGGACGTACTTACCCTGCAGTTGATATAGTTGATAAGGTTGTCGCGTTTCCTGGGTAAACTCTTGGGCAATTTTCCCCCAAGCAGCCTTTGTGAAATCCTTGCCAACTAGGTGCCCAACCTGAAAGTGAGAGTAGAAGATCGACACTAGTATGACCTCAAACTCCTCTACCCATCGTGCATTGTTGGCCCTACACTTGGTTAGTTCTCCACGGTGAGAAATCTAATAATTATGATATGACTCGATGAAGTGCTTTTAGCATTAGGCCAACAAACTCAATACGCAAGCAACAATGTATTACAATAGATTACCTTTCAAGATTGGTATGCAATGTACCCACACCGAGAATATATAGTGTCTTATACTTTAATGGAAATATACTATTTCTAATCGCATTAGAGTTTGTATCCAATATCAGTCAAGAGTGTTCATGTGAAGACATTACCTTACGTTGGCGCTTCTTGGATGGTTTAGGGTAGGAACTACCTGTCGAACTTTGTGCGTCCTTTACGTTCCCAATATCCAGAGCAATAGGGCTATTGTGAATTTACCTACATTCATACAAGATTCGTTATGAAATTCAAGTGCTTGAAATAGTAATTGTGAACTTTTCTAAAACATCTTAGTAAGGAGAAAAAAAAAAGATACACAGTCTGAGAACAAAACATCATCAAATTAATAAAAAAAAATGAAATTTAAGAGGTAAGCAACGATTTATAGTGAGTTTTTAAAAAATCCATTCCAATTTTATTAAACTCTATCATGATTTTCAATGATTCCTCAGCAACAATTGAAAAATATATCACTCCTATAATACATCTTGAAACATCTTCAAACATGTTATATGAAAATAATAACAAATAAGCATAATATAAAAATATCCAAAAGACTTCTTATTTGAGATCACTAGCAGTAACAAAATTCACACATCTAAACACCAAACGTCTACGGTAAGAGACAACAATGTCGAAAAAATTGGGGAAAAACATGACGGAGAAGTATAAAGGCAGAGGGAAGCATATGAAGACGTTTAAGAAAACAGAAAAAGAAAAAGAGAGGCTTACTGGGAAGAACATGATGCAGAAGTATAAAGGCAGAGGGATGCAGATGAAGACGTTTAAGAAAGCAGAAAAAGAAAAAGAGAGGCTTACCCGCAGCGCTGGGCTCCAGATCGATCGCCGGTCCGCCCTTCACCGTCCTGCTCTTCATCATCTTTTCCTTCGCGATTTGGTAGAGAATCCATGGGAAACAGTGGGTTTTGTAACCAAGGAGAGAAGCCATCCATGGGAAATAGGATATGGGAAATAGGAAATTACAACACTGTAAAGGTGCATACGGGGGCTGAAGAGATAACGCACTGTAGGGTTTGCAGACGTTGGCGATTGTGTGCATAATAAATCTCATTTGACCTTGGGGGAATTTTATGCGAAAATAGTATTGAACAGTGCAAAAATAAAATGAGGTGTCAACCAAACAAACTCTTAGTTGCGGTGGATAATACATTGGTGAAATCAATCATAAGAGCATGTACAATGCAGTGACCATCCGATGTGGCTAAACCATCTCAAAAAAAATTTAGAAAAAAAAATATATAAAAATGATTCTTCTGCAATAATATAAAAAAAAAAAAAAAACAATTTTACTGTTTCTCTCTCACTCAAATGAATGAGAGAGAAAATACATATATATTTATAATATAATTCTAAATTATATTTAAATTATTATTTTTATATAGCATATAAAATTTTAAATATTACTATATTATAAAATAATTATATTTTTTTAATAATAATTATAATATATAAATATTATTTTATTAAATAAAAATATTATAATATATAAATAATATATTATATTAAATTTTTTATTAAATAAAAATACATATATATTTATAATAATATTATAAATTATATTTAAATTATATATTTGTGTTATAATTATATTTTTCTATTTAATTATAAAATAAAATATTAAATAATATGATATAATATAATTTTTTTAAAAAATAGTTATATTTTTAATAATAATTATAATGATTTTATTTTATTTTATCTATTATATATTTTTTATTAAATAATTTATGTAAAAAATACACATTAATTAGAAACAAAAAAAAAATTTAAAATTAAAAGACTTCATTAATAATAAAATAAGCAGAAATACTATATAATAGAAAAACATTCTAGATTGGCTACATTAAAAAAACATAAACTACAATATATAAATTTAAATTTCTTAAATAAATAAAAAGAATGCTTCTAATTATTTTATAATAATTCTTTCAACAATTTTTCTTTAAATGCTTTTTCATTTGTACTTAATTGATTCTTTGCAAGTAAATTGTTCAATATTTTATATTTTTTCAATTGATTTTTTTTTTTTTCTTTGTTGCTCCAATTATTGTTTCATCTTTTGTTCTTCAAGGTAGATGATTTGTTTTTGTTGTTCTTGTTTCGACTTGATTCTTTTTTCTTTTAAATCCACAAGACGTTCTAAATATAACATACCTTGTGTATCTTTAACTTCCATACCTGCAAAATACTCATCGTAATTGTTAGAATTTGATTCTTTTTTTAATACTCGTTTCCCCTTCTTTTTACTCGTTTCATACCAAGAGGATGAACAATACGAGGATTGTCATTACAACCACAACAGGGTGTTGTTGGATTAGAATTTGATGAACATCCTCCAACTTCATTAATCTTTGACCTCTTTGAACTACCTTCAGCATCTTGTGATCCTTCATCAGAAACATTGAAACTCCCTTGTCATTTTGGTTCCTTTTTTTAACACACGTCATGCATGTTCAAATACAAATGATATTCGACCATCATCGTAATAAATATTGTGTGCAATATTTAACACATTATCTTGAGATTGCCCACTAATTTTTTGTCGGTTAGCTTGCTCATAGCAACCAACAAATTTTGATATTGCTTTATTAATGTTATGCCAGTGAGACTTACGTTGAGATACGTCTCTTGAAACCCAATGATCTTGTTTATGTTCCATATAGTAGTCCACCACATGTTTCGAGAAAGCAGAAGCTTTTTGATCAGTACCTAGAATGGTATCTTTGCTGGTGTTACGCCGTTCACTGATGAGGAGAATATCTTCTTCGGGGCTCCACGATTTTCTTGTATCTCTAGTAGAACTAATAACTTGCACATCATCATCATCTTGTTCATCAAGATTGTGAATAGGAACTTTTGTGCTAAATTCAGGGATATTTATGCCCTCATTTCTTTGATTTGAACCACTTCCCCAAGTAACCGAAACATTTGGAGATTGGTTCATAGGATACAGTATGCCACCAATTGGTCGAAAGTTTGGAGTAGGAGAAAAGTTAGGACCAAATGAAAATGGTGGTTGTGGATAAGAGTAAAAAAAAAAAACAAAAAAAAAATTGTGGAATTTGGTAATTTTCTTGATGGTTTGGATGTTGGGAGTTTTGTGACTCTTAAAATATTTTATTGTCACTTCTCATTATATCATACAAAATATATTTTCAAATTAATTTTATTTAAATATTATAAGTATATATAAGCATGTAGTTTCACAATCCTTTAATACATTGTGTTGTCAATCCTTGCAATCAATAGAGAACATTGGCATATCACTTTATTGTACTAAAATGAATTGATTCTTAAAAAATTGTATTGTCACTCCTCACTATATCTTACAAAATATATTTTCAAATTAATTTTATTTAAATATTGTAAGTATATATAAGCATGAAGTTTTTACAATCTTTTACCACATTGTCTTGCAATACACTATTATATATTTCAACCTCCTTTCAAAAAAAACAAAATGTCACTTACATCCTTCTTTAGTTCGAGTTCCAATTTTGATGAAGAATTTGAAGCTACTTACCAATGGTGGATACAATATCGTCAACACCGTGCAATAATTTTGAAAAAAATTGCCAACCAAGAGGAAGAAAGTTCACATCAAATTAAAAGAAGAGCTTACATAGAAATAAATCGCGAGGATGGCCATAATCATTTATTTTGCGATTATTTTTTGAGAATCCGGTGTATACCGATTCTCAGTCATCGGTTTCGAATGCAGAGACATTTGTTTCAGTGCATTGTTGATCACCTGAAAACGGAGTTTAAATTCTTTCAACGATGCCCTGATGCACTTGGTCGACTTGGATTATCACCATTGCAAAATGTACAGCTGTTATATGCATGCTGGCGTATAAAGTATCGGTTGACCACGTAGATGATTACGTGCGTATTAGAGCAAGCACTACAAGGATGTGTTTGATTAAATTTGTCGAAGTTGTATTTGGTGACGAATATCTCAGAAGTCCAAATGCAAACGATATACAACGATTACTATATATGCAGAGGCACGCGATTTTCCAGGGATGCTTAGAAGCATTGATTGTATGTATTGGGAATGAAAGAATTGTCCAACCGTTTGAAGATGTCAATTTTCACGTAGAAATGGTAAACATACAATTATAGAAGTTGTGGCATCGTATGACTTGTGGATTTGACATACTTTTTTCGGCACACCAGTTACATGCAATGACATTAATATTCTTGATCGATCTCCATTATTTAATGATGTTTTGGATGGCAGAGCCCTGCAAATGAATTTCATCGTTAATGGTCATCAATATAATATGGACTATTATCTTATGGATGTTATTTATCCTCCATGGGGAACTTTTATCCAATCCATTTGTCTTCCACAAGATTCTAAGGCACAATTATTTGCATTTCATCAAGAGGCCACTCGAAAATATATAGAACGTACTTTTGGAGTGTTACAAGCTCGATTTGTAATCATTCGTGGCCCATGTACTATTTGAGATCTAGACATAATTGGAAAAATAATGAAGGCTTGCATCATATTACATAATATGATTGTTGGAGATGAAAGAGATACATATATGCGTTATTACGATACTTCACAATTTGATCAAATGGAACATATGCAAATGAAAATTCGTCTTGGTCATACTCATGTGATAGACGTACTGATATGACAAGTTTTTTATCAAATAGGATCTGACTTCGAGACAGAATGATCATAATAGAGTATGGTTAGTCGTAATATTTATAGCATGGTTTTATACAAAATTTCCTTTGGTGTAAGAAAGATCACAACAGGTTAATTTGTTACGCACAATTTCAACTATACCACAACTACTCTTTTTTACGAGACACTATTTTTTCGTAACAAAAGGAAGAAATGACGTAACAAAATGTTGTTTTGGATGTTTGTTGTTACGACCGGTTCTGTGACCATAAGAATGGATAGTTTTTTTAAGGTTCAATGACATAACAAAAAAATGAAATGAAGTAACAAAAAGTAGTTTTTGGACGTAACAAATATGAAGGGATAATTTTGTTACGGCCGGTTTTGTGACCATGAGAAAATATATTGTTTATTACGGCTTCAATGACGTAACAAAAAATCGTAACAAAAAGCGTACTCTGACAAGCGGTCATAGTAAATTTTTTGGTAACGCAAGGAACTTTTGTAACAAATCTCGTAACTAAAAGTCCTGGCACACGCGTGGGAAGCTCGACTTTTTATTACGAGAGAATATTCGTAACAAATATCGTAACAAAAACCTTTCCATAAGGAACGTTGACCGAGAGTAGTAGTTACAAAAATGTGCATGGCAGAAAACATTCGTTACGCGAGTACACATTAAGGATAAAATTTGTCACTAAGGCGTAGCAAATACGCAAATTATACGAAAATTGGTTTTTTGTTATAAATTTCCGGCCTTAGCAGAAAACTATTTTTTTTTTGTAGTGTGATGCACAATCAGTTGATCGGAGTTGGTAGAGCATGTATAGAAAATTTTTAATTCTTCTGAAAATTAAAAATTGTATGTTTAAATTTGAATATTTAATTATTTGTTATGTTAATTTTATTGAAGGCCGGTATTATGGTTATAATCAAATTCTATATTTTTTTTTTCATAATTCACATGTTAATTTTTATAAATTAATTTAAAATAAAATTAGCAATAAACACATACATAAATAAATATATATAGTACACTAATAATATGAATGTAATATTTTAAATTTATTTATTAAATTAGTTTTAAGTAAGTATTAAATAATTAATACTAAAATTAAATTATCAAATAAAAAATATTATAATGTATATATAATATATTATTTTAAAAAATTGTTATATAAAATTTGTATTAAACAAAATAATAAATTTGTTGATTGAAATAAAAAAAAAAAATGGGGAACCGTGTAACACGATTCTATAATGTTAGTAAAAAGTTTAATAAGTTCTCAATTGATTCTTAAGCTGCCGTGGTATGACGTGAAGGGAGAAAAAAACTCGAGGATCGCAAATTTGTGATTTGGATTGTTTATGGTTTAAGCTACCATTGGAATAACATATGAGAAGGCAAATGACACTCGTTCACTTCCACCAAACTACACGGATTCCACACTAAATAATATTATATTAATACAATCAAATGACTATATATTTAACTTATAAGCTTTGTGTTTGTTTGATTTATTATTCATCAAATTTATTTTTTTTAAAACATTAAATTAAATATATTTTTTAAAATTTTATATTATATTAAAAATTTATCACATTAATATCTATTTATATCACGTCATACCGCTGTTCAAATTTAAATATTTTATTATTCAAATTTCACCCCAACAAAAAACACACATGTAAACCAATGTAATTTATCCAACGAAAGGTAAGATGAATGCATACACAAACAATTGTGGAGAATTCAAACACGCAATTGGTGGTCAAAGTCAAAAGTCAATATGCAATTCTGAAACGAACCCAGATTGGATTGGGCACCAATGCATGAACGAGAACGAAATTGAATTGGGATTCATCAATATATATATATATGTCCCATCCATCAAAACTCCAACCAAACTCACTATATTACATCCTACTTGTTCATATCTCCAAATTTGCAGAGTACATATCCATGGCAGACCTATTTTTGAAGCAATCAAAGCAGTATTCTGAGGGCAGACCAGACTACCCCGACCAGCTCTTCCACTTCATCTCCTCCCACACTCCCTCCCACGACCTCGCCTGGGACGTCGGCACCGGCACCGGCCAAGCCGCCAAATCCGTAAGACCCTCGTTGGCTGATTTCATTCATTCAAAGTCCTCTCTGAATTTGATGACAAAATGTACGATTCATTACATACATTCTCTCCCTCACAGTTAGCGAAGGCCTACAAGAATGTGATCGCCACCGACACAAGCCCGAAGCAGCTCGAATACGCCGAGAAGCTATCCAACATAACCTACCAATGCACCCCTCAAACCATGTCCATCTCCGACATCCACAACTGCATCGGATCCGAATCCACCTTCGATTTAATCACAATCGCGCAAGCCATGCACTGGTTCCATCTCCCCACGTTCTACAACCATGTCAACCATCTCCTAAAAAAGCCCGCCGGCGCCATTGCAGCCTGGTGCTACACTCTCCCGGAGGTAAACCCCGCCGTCGACAAATTGCTCAACCGCTTCTACAACAACGACGTCGGACCCTACTGGGAATCGGCCCGAACATTAGTGGATGAGAAGTACAAAACCATCGACTTCCCGTTCGATCCGGTCGACGGGCTCGAGAGCAATGGGCCGTTCCGGTTCAATTCCGAGAAGGTTATGGATCTAGACAAGTATATTGTGTACTTGAAGTCTTGGTCTGCTTACCATACTGCTAAAGGAAAGGGCGTGGAGCTTTTGACAGAAAATTTGATCCAAGATTTCAAGAAAGCTTGGGATGGAGAAGATGGGCAGACACAGAAGATTGTTGTCTTCCCAATCTATTTAAGGTTTGGAAAAGTTGGGTCAGCCAATTGAGAAAGATTGTTTCTTTATCTTAACTATTTGTAGGATCTTGTAATTCGACCTAAACATCACTTATCATCATCATCATCATTCACATCATGAAGATCAAAGATATATATAAGCATTGTAGAGTATAAAGCTCAGCAATTTGCAAGAAAGTTAACCAAAATTTACAAAATATCAAAGAGAAACGGAGCAATATAATGCAGTGTATATACATACATATGTATCTATCTATCTATCTACATACAAGTATTGCAATCACCCGATTGGGAAAGGACCAATGTCTCCTGTTCTTAGCGAGGATGCAATTTCATCAGCAATGGTCAAGCAAGAAACAACCCAACTAGTGAATCCAATCCATATCATTCCAGCTACCCAAGCCATCAGATTCCAGGCCACTGCCATGCCGTCCACAGTCTTAATTTTCCTCAAAATTAATTTCTACCAAAACCCCCAATTTGTTTCGAGGAAACCCTAGATTAACCTTACAACGATCATCAAAGTGAGCAACTCTTTTTCTTTTCCTTTTTTACCTCCCAAGGGTCAAACCCTAGATTTCCTCGCCTTGAATTGAATTATTCCCAAGCAATTCCATCAATGGAACGACAAATAAAAACCCTGGCAACAAATTCTGCTCGACTCAATAATTTTCCGGTTTCACCTCCTGAGGTGAAAATCTCCTCTTCCAAACAACAGCAGCTCGGCGAGATTTCTGACCTCGAATCGAAGAGATACAGATCATTTCAGAACATCCAAAAAATGAATAATCCACTTCAGCTCCTCCAGAAAAGAAGCTTTGGTTTCGTGCTCCTACCAAGTGCCGAGAATTTGAGCGAGAGCAGAATTTGCAAAGGAGGTGAAGATGTTTTTCCCAAAAGACCTGCAGATAGATTTCTTTCGTGATTTGGAATCGACAGATCCTTGAATACTGAGTGATTCAAAAATCAAATTCAATCAGATTGGATTGCAAAATCTGCAATATGATTGGTGGAGAGTAAACTTGCCGTCAATGCCTTAATAATGCACACTCGCTCAACCGGTTTCGAACCGTCGAACCCGGTTTCAAACCAGCAGTTCCGATTCGAACCGGAACCGACACCCTGAACCACCGAATCGAATCGTGAACCGACGGTTCAGCTGTTTTTTTATCTTGAAATAAAATATAAACCTAACCGGAAGGCAGCCACCGCGGCGGACCAGAAGGGTGAAGAAGAAGAAAACGAGGAGGACGACATTGGATAATCGGTAATTTATGCAATCGACTAATTGATAAGAGAAAATGCGACGGACCAATCTATCAAATTAATTAGATTAATTTGAAAAAAATAAATAAATATTATTTATTTGTTATATATGGGCTAGGTTAATATGCTGTCTATTTTATCTATCTCGAAACAAAACAAATTATGCATCCCTAAATTAAACTGGGTATATGGCTTAAGTCGCAGTATTATTTGGATAAAATATTATCCGTTAGATGAATTTATTATAATCTCAAACGAAACGTTTAAAATTAAAATAAATTACAATCGTCACAAACTGAAAGTTTGTTCATAGAATCAATTATAACCACTTCAAACGGAAGGTTTTAATTTAAAATAAATTACATCGGTAATTAAGGTCGTAATTATGATCGTAATTGATCCCCTTCCATTTTGGCCGAGTGGAGATGCCTATGTAAAGGGTCTCCTCCATTCGTTCTAAAACACCAACAATTCTCCCATTCTTCCCTTATCTCTTCTAGTTTTTCGGCACCCTCAACTCAGTTCTTCTCTCGCGTTATTCTTCGGAGCTCCAACGATCAGAGGTGTCACTCTCATCGGAGACGGAAATCGTTCTATTTTTGGGTTAGAATGTCAGGCACCGGAGGCACTACCGAGATGTATCTAATTTTAGGAAATATGATCCATGCTCGACTCGGTTTCACGATAGATTTATTCTCGCAATACCTATTTAAACTAATAATAAAAAATTAGATACTACTTTGCGATACTGTCAATTCCCACCGCCCCTGGCAAAGCCGCTGCTACCGCCGGAACAATCGCCGCCGAATGAGCCACCGGAGGAGTCGCCAGAGCCGCTGCCAGAGCTGCCCCGGAGTTGCTACTCCTCCCCTTGGGCCAATTCCCTTTATGAGTAGCCTTATGTTTTCTGGATTTGCCCCAGGTGGATGTGGGGGCTTTCTTGGGTTTGTGGCTGCACCCTCTGCTATCCTCGCGGCCCAAACTGTTGGTCCTGCGCTTGGCCCACAGATGATGCCCCATGTACAAGTTTCACAACTCTTCACTGGAGTGGACTTTAAGAAGTGGCAAGAGAAGATGCTCTTCTACCTGACTGCGATTGGGTTTGTCATGTTCGTGTTGCACGATGGCCCAATTACCCCAGAGCTCGGTGCGGACCAACAGACGCATGTGAATTATGCATCGTGGGCACATGGAGAGTACATGACAATAAATAACATATTAGGTATTATCTCTAACGCTCTTCATAATGTATATTGAAAAATAAAGAGTGCAAAAGGGTTGTGGGATGCCCTTGAGAAAAAATATAAGTTTGAGAATATCGGGTCCAAAATGTTCATTGTGGCCCGGTTTGTGGACTATAAAATGGTAATTGGCAAATCCGTCGTCGAACAAGTGGAAGAATTTCAACACATTGTTCACTCTGTTATCGACGAGGAAATGTCACTGCCAGAAAAGTTCATCACGAGTGTGATGATCGAGAAATTGCCCCCGAGTTGGAGCAACTTCATGCAAGGCCTGAAACATGTGCTAAAGCAAATGGGGCTTAAAGATCTGATTGTCCGAATCCGAATAGAGAAGGACAACATAAAGCAACACAAGACTAAAGGTGGAGATATTGCTAAAACCAATTTGGTCGGAGATCCCTCCAAAAAACGTGCACGCCCAACTCAAAGACAAGGATAAGGCCAAACAGTCCAAGTTTACAGGTAACTGTTTTAACTGTGGTAAAACAGAACACCAGATTAAGGACTATAAGACACCGAAAAAGAAGAAGCCGAGTTCCCAATTGGTCGAGACGAGCCACCGGACTGATCGTGACCTCAATAGTGACGACCTTATTTTTGTTGTGTACGAAACAAATAATGTGGAAAGTCCGAAAACCTGGTATATTGACATTGGAGCAACCTTCCATGTTTGCTCCGACAAAGCAAACTTCTCGACCTACAAGGAGACCGAAGGGAGGAAACTGCATATAGGAAATCACGCAACTTCTGAGGTCCAAGACGTAAGGAGTGTGGTGCTGAAGATGACCTATGACAAAGAAGTAACCTTGAAGGATGTCCTGCATGTGCCAGACATTCGGAAAAATCTCGTCTCAAGATCACTGCTAGTTAGGTATGGTTTTAAACTTATCTTTGTAGAAAATAAATTTATATTATCAAAAAACGAGATGTTTCTAACTAGGGGTTATCTTACAAATAGGTTGTTCAATTTGAATGTAATAGCCGTACGCCGAGCACCACCTAATGATAATAAAAATGTTGTTTCTTCCTCGTACTTGATCGAGTGTTATGATTTTATAGCATTGTAGATTAGGTCATGTATACTTAAATGTCATAAAAAGATTGGTAAATATGAATTTACTAAATATAAAAGAGGTGAAGATTCAAAATAAATGTGAAGTTTATGTGGAGGCCAAAATGGCAAAATTACCCTTCTCGTCTGTCGAAAGAAAGATTAAACCATTAGAGTTAATTCACATTGATATATGTGACTTAAAATTTGTGCAAACCAGATGTGAAAAGAAATATTTCATCACCTTTATCAATGACTGTACAAAATATTGTTATCTTTACCTATTAAGGAAAAAGAGCGAAGCAATTGAGGCCTTCAAGAACTTAAAAAACGAGGCATAAAATCAACTTGGTTGTAAAATCAAGACAGTTCGAAGTGATAAAGGCGGCGAGTGTGTGGCTCCATTCGAAGAATTATGTAACAAAAGTAGCATAATTAATCAGACAACAGCTCCATATTCACCTCAATTGAATGGCGTTACAGAATGCAAAAATCGAACACTTAAGGAAATGATGAATGTCTTGTTGATAAGTTCAGGACTTCCCCAAAACTTGTGGGGGGATGTGGTACTGACTGCAAATTATATCCTGAACAAGATTCCACTTAAGAGTAAGGATGTCACCCCTTATGAACTATGGAAAGACAAGAAACTCACATAAAAGTACTTCAAAGTATAGGGGTGTCTAGCAAAAGTGGAAGTTCCACCTCCAAAGCAAGTCGCTATCGGCCGAAAAATGGTAGATTGCACATTTATCGAATACACACTAAACTCTAGTGTTTATCGTTTCATAGTTCACAAATCGAAAATCCCTAGGATGACCAAAGGAATTACGATAGAATCAAAGAATGTCATATTCTTTGAAAATTTCTACCCTTATAAGGAAATGATACAATCCAACCCAAAACCTGTAGGTGAAGAACCACGGGGCGTAAAGAGACAAACGACTGGTAGTCCTGATTAAGAGATTTCAGAACCTAGGCGTAGCAAAAGAACAAGGGTCGAGAAAACCTTTGATCCAGATATTATTACGTATATGTTGGACAATGATCCAACAACGATCAAGAAAGCACTATCTAGTCCTGATGCTCCCTACTGGGAGGAAGCAATAAATAGTGAAATAGAATAATGCAGAATAATACTTAGGTGTTATCTGACCTACCCAAAGGCTGTAAACCATTAGGGTGCAAATGGGTCTTGAAAAGAAAATTCAAAGCTGATGGGTCTATTGATAAATACAAAGCTCGTCTCGTAGTAAAAGGCTATAGACAAACCAAAGGGTTTGACTTCTTCGACACATATTCACCAGTAACCAAGATAACATCCATTCGAGTGCTTCTTTCGATTGCGTCTTTGAACAATCTTGAGATTCACCAAATGGATGTGAAAACTGCTTTTCTAAATGGTGAATTAGAAGAAAAAGGTATATATGGAACAATCGGAAGGTTTTGTTGTTCCTAGAAAAGATTTAAATATGTACAAACTGACAGTCTTTGTACGGACTAAAACAAGCACCTTTACAATGACACTTAAGATTTGATAATGTCATGTTATCAAATGGTTTTTAAATAAACGAGTGTGACAAGTGTGTCTACGTCAAAGAAACACTTTCTGGTTTTATCATAATTTGTTTATATGTAGCCGACTTACTGATCATGGCTAAGGATGTCAGTTTGATCAATGAGGTCAAATGCATGTTAGGTCGTAAATTTGACATAAAAGACTTGAGGTTAGCCGACGTCATCCTTGAAATGAAGATTCTAAGACAAAACGAAGGTAGTGTTTAGTCCCATTATGTGGAAAAGATACTAAGAAAATTCAATGCCTACAACAACACTCCAGTGAAAACCCCAATGGACCTCAGCGTCCACTTGAGCAAGAATAGGGGAAAACCGTAGCTCAAGAAGACTATGCCAAGATTATTGGAAGCCTAATGTACTTAACAAATTATACAAGGCCTGACCTGGCTTACCCTGTAAACAAGCTGAGTCGATACACTAGAAACCCCAGTCATGAACACTGGAAAGCGTTAGTAAGAGTATTAATTTATCTTAAATTTGCTTTAAACTTTGGCATACACTACGCGAAATATCTATTGGTACTCGAAGAGTACTGCGATGCCAATTGGATATCCGATGCAAAAGATTCACTGTCTACAAGTAGATATGTATTCACAATTAGAGGAGGATCTGTTTCGTGGGAATCCACAAAACAGACGTGCATTGCACGGTCCACAATAGAATCGAAGTTCATTGCCTTAGACAAAGCTGGAGAGGAAGCCGAATGGCTAAGGAACTTTATGGATGATATTTCATACTGGATAAAACCAGTACCTCCCGTGATGATTCACTGCAATAGCCAAACTTCAATAACAATGGCTAAGAATGGAATCTACAACGGTAAATTCCGATATATCAGACGTAGACAAAACTCTGTAAGGCATTTGATCGCTAGTGGGGTTTTGACTATTGAATATATAAAGTCAATAAAAAAGCTAGCGGATCCGCTAACGAAAGGATTGCAGAGAGATTAGATATACAAACTTCTAAAGGGAATGAATTTGAAATCAACAAGATAGAGACAATTATAGTGATAACCCAACCAAATCGCTTGAATATGTGAGTGTCACCTCTAATCACACATTATCATACTATATACAATACATATTCTATCAATTCATAAAGAAAATTTAACAATTCAAGATAAATAAAAAAAAAAAAAAAAAAAAAAAAAACATACAAAATGAACGCACTCAATATATTTACAATCAAATTATTTAATATAGATAAAAATAAAAATAAATAATTATTAATAATATATAAAAATAATAGAATATTATTTCCATCGCATATCTTCTCTCTACGTTGTCATTTTAATTCATCTCATATTTTATGTCTTCTTTATTTGCAAAAGAATTCATCACTTAAATCATATTTTAATTTTTTTAGTATTAATTAAACTATCAATTGTTTTAATTTTAATATGTAATTATTTGTATCGTACTATAATTATATTTTTTAATATATAATTTTTTAATTAATTTACTAATCATATTTTTCTAAATTCTCGTATTATAGTGTATATGACATAAAATGTGGACGAATGAAATATTATATTATTATTTATATATTATTAATAATTATTTAAATGTTATTTTCGTCCCATATAATTTATCACGTACATTGTAGATACAAAAATTTACGGGTGATATAATTTATAAATAATTAAAAAATATATTGATAAAAATAAGTATAGTAATAATATACATAATTAGTTAATTTAATTAAAATTTAAATAATTATAAATTAAAAATTTGTAAATTTGATTTCAATATTAAAAAAAAAAATGAAAGAAGATGTATATTTATATTTTTAACGTTATATTTTTAATTTAGTGTTCACTCAGCGTCAGTGTAGTACGGGAAACTGTGTTTATAAAAAATAATATTTTGTGTTGAATTATTGACTTTTTATGAATGAATAATGTATATATTATATTAATTTATGTATATTTATATTTTTTAATAATATTTATAGAGAATTGTACAATTAAAAAATATTTAGTGAACAGACTGATTATATAATTGAAATATTGATATTATTCAACATAGTAATATTTTTTAATTTATAATTTATTTAATTTAATTATTTATTAAATTTATTATATAAATTAATTTCTTATATATAGTAACAATCTCATATTTTGTATAAAAATAAATAAATATATAAATATAAATATATATATATCTAAATAAAATTGAATAAAAAATAATAATGAATGAAAAATGAATAAATATAACAAAAAATGACGGTTCTTAAATTGAACCTCCGTTACTTAATCGACGAATATTTTTTTGACAAATTGAATTTAACCGTTCAACTATATGGACAAATCTATTTATGGTGTATTTGGCAATTAGTTGATAATTTTTAGCTATTACTTGATTCAATTAGTTGGTTTCGCTAATTGATTCAATTAACTATTTGTATTAAAGTGTTTGGTAAAAACAACTGTTTGATATTAACGATTTATATGTAAAATAACAATTAAGGATATTGATATGTTATTTTTTAAAATATTAATTTTATTCATTTTAATTTAAAATTTATGAGAATTTTTGTTATTAATTATTGAAAATTACAAAATATTTATTTTTATATTTTAATTGAAATTTTGTAAAATATAAATTAATAAAACTTTTATATATATATATATTTTTTTATGTTAGTTATTTTTTATTAATTTTTAATGTAAAATTTATGTAATAAAAAATATATAAATAAATTAATAAGAATTGTCTTTTCTATTTGATTTAATTTTAATAGATTTATATGTTTTACAAATAAAATGATTTATATGTGATAATTAATAATAGTAATTATTTTAGACTTAAAAAAATGAAATTAAAATTTAATAAATTAAATATATTAAAAATAATTAATAAATATTGGAATAAAAATATATTTATATGTATGAAATAAATAATTAATTTTTCAGGATAAATAAGAAATAAATAGAATTAAAGTTAAAAAGCTCTTTCAAAATGCTGGATAGATAAGTTTTTTAAAAATTAGTTTTTTGAATCCGAAAAGCTATTTCAAAAATATAATTTACCAAACACGTAATTAACTTTTTGACATATCAAACAGCTAAAAGTTATTTAATAAGCTAAAAACTTTCAAAAAAAACTATTTTCCAAACACTTCTTAACGAGCCATTGCCTTTTGGGCATTTAAGAATAGAATATCTGACCAACAACTATTTATTTGAAATGTTAACATCTTGCGAAAAAATAAATACATCCATCCCCGCAGTAAATGACATATTTGTTAATTTTGTCTTCCTATAATAAATTATACTATTCTATTCTGAGTACCGTCAAAATATACTAACAAATGTTAAATGTAAATCAACTTAATTAACTATATAACATATAATATGATAGATTATGTATGACCCATTCAAAATCTTTTTATTTATATTTTATTAAAAATATTATATTTTTATCTATTTTTAAAACTCCACATATTTTATAAATTATTTTATGTTAATTATGAATAAATAAACTTATTTTTTTATTATCTGTATTATGAAAACTTTTAACTAAAAAATGAAGTTGTATATATTTTTTATTGTGATATAATTTTCAAATATTTAAATACATATTTTATTTATTTAATCATATATATTAAATTTATTTTAAAACTATAATATTATTAATTATATAAAAAATTATAAAATAATATCATAATTCACTATCATTAACTAATTAAATTTTATTATTTTAAATAATGTGTCACTAAGGAAAGAAGTTAATTATCTTGAAGTGGAAGGAGTATTAATTTAAATTATATCTATTAAAATAGTTAATCATTTTTAAAAGTTATAATAATAATAATAATTGTCGCTATGAGATTTTGTTTGTTTGTATCATGAGTCTGCTTACAGATTGGACGATAGGTCAGTTGTCTGTAGAACTGCAGCTGCTTGCAGGACTGCAACGTTACTCAAGATCTTTCTTCGAAGTCTGATATGTTGGACGTTGAAAAACAAAAGAATAAGATCAAGATGAGACAAATTTTGTATCCCATATCTACTGCAACAAAAGACAAAATGAGATTTTTCCCCAAAAGTTGCATGCAAATGAGAAGTCGAATTTGGAAGGAGAATAAAGTCTCTCACCTTCATTTCTAAAGAGGTACTTTTGACTTTCATCTCTTCCTAGGTCATTAATGAGGAATTTGACATGTCAATTTGTTCCTTGCCCTGATATATGTCTTAAGGACATGTCCAAATATTTTTTGACCATTTTTAAACTTGTTGTGTCGATATTTGATTGGTTAAATAGAGCCTTTTTTTATACTATATATACATGCTTCCTAGGAATGCTTAGGTCAAGATTTTCATCACTTGAGAGAAAATCAGAGCATTTTCGTGAGTATTGTGTGAGGTGAGAATAGAGAACTTTGTGAAAAGTTGAAATCTCATGTTAGATTAGA
Organism: Andrographis paniculata; assembly: GCF_009805555.1. NCBI lineage: Eukaryota > Viridiplantae > Streptophyta > Magnoliopsida > Lamiales > Acanthaceae > Andrographis > Andrographis paniculata. The sequence goes on from NW_026137605.1 coordinate 3,109,596, forward strand.
TTGAGTTTCACTTCAAATTGAGGGGAAGTTTTCTCATTTCTTTTATGGGATTTTCTTGAAATGTTAGACAATGTCTTAAGTATAAAAATCATCGAGGATTTTCATCTATTCTGTTTGGTCTGAACATCGTCGAAGCTGCTGCAAACTTGAAGCCAAAATGATATCTTGAGCAGATTTCTGTTATCTGTTGTATCGACAAACTGCCAAAGAGTTTGTTTTGAAAAAAGAGTTCCAATGAGAACTGATGAGAAAAAAGTGACAAATCACCTACACTTCCGTCCCACCTCAGCACACATCCAATAGAGGTTGAGTCCATGCATGCTTGCCTTAATAAAACAAAGATGCAAATGTTTGTGGTAGAGAAACCCATACATTAGATTGTGTGTGTTGTTGGAGTTTTGTGGAGTTTATGTGAGGAATCTTTATATCTTGTTTTTGCCTTTATCATAGTGGAACCTCTCTGGATTGGTACTCCCAGATGTAGGTCAGTTGAGGGCTGAATTGGGTCAACAAACGCTCGTGTGTTTTTTTGCTTTGATGCACTATGCACTATACTTCTTTTTTCTTGTTTGTTGTTCAAATTTCGAGCATAAGACATCATTCTGAACTCAACAAACCTTTTTGAGTTTGCATTCTATTATGCTTCATCATTCAAGGGTGATCAGGCTTGGACTTTAAGGTGTAGAAATATATCTTGTGGGACCATCAATTGTTATCAGAGCCAACTTTTCAAAAGACTAACAAAGAGATATCCATTCAAGGATGTCAAAGGACGGAAGCTCGACGTCGAGATCACCACTGCTGGACGGATCAAACTATCAATACTGGAATATTAAAATGAAGGTGTACATTATCTCTATCAGTGACGAAGCTTGGGATTTAGTTGAACTTGGATGGACACCACCTATGAAGCCCGTTGAGGCTCGAAGCTTTTGAAGAAGCTGCTCGAGCTCCAGCTCAACTTGTTTCAAAACTAAAGTCGTAGTACACTACTGAAGAAAATAAAATGAGCAATGTCAACTCTTGAGCATCAAATGCGATATTCAATGGTTTTGATGAATCTCTGTTCAGAATCATCTCAATATGCACAACTGCAAAAGCTGCATGGGATGCCTTGCTGGTGACATTTGAAGGTTAGGACAATGTTCGAGCTACTAAACTGCAAATGGTGGAAAGTCAGCTTGATGGTTTGAAAATGAAGGATGATGAAACCGTGTTCGACTATAGAAATCGATTCAAAGACATCATGCATGACTTAGTCTATGATGAAAGGAAGCTTGTCAACAAAATGCTAAGTACGATCACAAACAGGTTTGCACTAAAGGTTGATGCACTAGAGGAGATGAAGAAAATCAAAACAATGTTGCTTGACGGACTGATTGGGATCTTGCAAACATATGGACTAAACCATTTGAAACTAAAGCCAAACAAAAGACTTGCCCTCACAGCTGAAGATGTTGACCTTGAAAATGAAGAAGAATATGAGGTCTCTCTTATCTCCAAAAGGATCTCTAGAATGCTGCAGGACAGAAGAGCGAGGAAAATCAGACATAAAGGTGTTCAGACAGGTGATCGACGGACGGTTCGAACAACCAACAGACGACCTCCACAGAATGAGCTAAAATAGAATTTTCAAAAGAAACATGTTTTCTTTAAGCTTGAACTGAAAAAGAAATTTCAAGTTCCTCAGAAGTCGAATGTCTCAGACAACATGACGTGCTTTGGTTGCAATGAATTTTGATACATAAAATCCGAATGCCCTACGGCATTGAGAAAAGAAAGTAAGGCCATGAGAGTAACTCTCAGCGATGAAGAAGAAAATGATGACCATTCTGAGCCACAAACAGTTGATAGAGATGAAGAAGAGGTTGTAGCCTTCAAAATTAAAGCCAAAACTGAGGTTGAATCCAGTATTAAGTCTGAAAATCTCATGGAAATGGACTGTGATGAAATTGTAAAAATATACAAAGAGATAGTGAAGGAGCAGAAAATGTTGATCTCCATAAACGAAAGATTGAATGATCGTGCTGAGGAACTCGATGCCTGGAATAGCGCTCTCATCAATGAGAACCACAATCTGAAAGAAGAAAATGATCCACTTGCTGATGAAAATGCAATGCTGAATCAACAAATTAAGGAAGCCATTGAAAATATTGTCGCTTTGGAAGTAACTAATGGAAAATTGTTGGATAAAAACACTCATACGAGGAAAGAAAAAAAGAAGCTCGATGAAGTTCTTTCTATCGGCAAACCATTTAGTTATCATCATGGAGTTGGATACAAACATGGTATGAGAAATAATCAAACTGTCTTTGTGAAAGGTGGATTACTGGATGAATCAGCAAAAGATGATCCATTGCATTCTTCCAACAAGCAAAAATGAAGAAACAATAGAAAGAAAGGAGGCAAACATACGTCCAAACAGCCAGTGAACTTCAACTATTGTGGAACTGTTAGACACAGAGTTGATCAATGCAAAAAAATCATTCGTGATCTTCTCAAATGGGAGTAGATTTCTTGGCCCACAAAGGAGATGAAAAGAAAAGTCAACATCAAACTTGAATGGGGGCCCAAGACGTTGACAAATGTGTGCAATGTTGCTCTATCCACTACTCGTTGGGATGAAGGGAAGACTTGGTATTTCGACAGTGGATGCTCGAGACACATGACAAATCAAAGAGATCTCCTCTCTGATTTCCAGGAAGCTAACTATGGACATGTGATTTATGGAGATAAAGTCAAAGGATATGGTGCTTTACAAGTTGATGGACTGCCCAACTTGTCAAAAGTCTTCTTGGTGGAAAATCTCAACACTATTCTTATTAGCATCAGTCAGCTCTGTGATGAAGGTTTGAAGGTAAACTTTACCAAAAATTCCTGTGAAGTTGATTATGGAAATCGATATATTATGGTTGGATCTCGGTCAAAGAACAATTGTACATCTTGAAAAGAATGTACGAAGTTAAATTAATGACCAGGAAGAAAGAACTATCTCTTTGGCATTCTAGACTTAGGCATGTAAATTTGCAAAATCTTATTCGGTTAAGCAAGAAGGGAGATGTTCGCGGACGGCCTAAATTATCCAAAGCAGAAAAATTATCTTGTGCAGACTGTTTTGTTGGAAAACAAAACAGGGGAGTTCATAGACTGACTGAACAACGTAATACATACAAATGCTTGGAACTACTGCACATGGACTTGATGGGGCCAACCTAAGTCTAAAGCATTGCTGGCAAGAAGTACATTCTTGTCGTTGTTGATGATTTCTCCAGATTCACTTGGGTCAACTTTCTTAGAGAAAAGAGTGACACATTCGAAACATTCGAGGAAATGTGCAACCAAATATCAAATAAAAAGCAATTTGCAGTAGCAAGAATAAAGAATGATCATGGCAGGGAATTCGAGAATCAATTTTTTGATGTTTATTGCAGCAAGTATGGGATCTTTCACGAGTTCTCAGCTCCAAAGACACCACAACAAAACGGAGTGGTGGAGAGGAAAAATAGAACACTCCAAGAGATGACTAGAACCATGATGCATGCCAAATCTGTCTCAAGGAACTTATGGGCCGAAGCCGTGAGTACAACTTGTTACATCATCAACCGAATCTACTTAAGGCCGCACACTCAGTCTACCCCCTATGAGATATGGAAGGGAAGAAAGCCTACCATTCACTACTTCCACACTTTCGGATGCAAATGTCATATCTTGAAGGACAGACAATCTGTTAGCAAATTTGAAGCAAGGGCAGAGGAATGCATCTTTCTCGGGTATTCCATGAATAGAAAGACTTATCGTGTCTTCAATTTAAAAAGCAAAAAGGTGATGGAATCCTCAAATGTGAAATTTGATGATGACTTGAAGGACAAAGAAGACAATGATTCTGATGTTGAAGCATCTATTGAAAAGTAAAATCATAAATCAAAAGAAGCTGCAGTCGAAATTGAGTATAATCCAAAGGCTTATCATGCCAACCATGAACAACCATCTGATGAAGAGAATGAACCAGAAACTGAAGTAAGAAGAAGACCAAGAATCAACAAGTATCATCCCTATGATGCCATTATTAGAGATCCTCAATGAGAAAGGATAACTCGAGGTAAAACAATCAACTTTCGAGATCTCGCTGTAATGAGTTGCTTCATGTCCAAAGTAGAGCCTAGAAACATTGATGAGGTATTCGAGGATGAATTCTGGATCACAACCATGCAAGAAGAATTACTTCAGTTTGAAATAAACAAAGTGTGGGAGCTGGTTCAACCACCATCAAATGTCAATGTGATTGGCACCAAGTGGATTTTTCAAAATAAAACTGATGAGGTAGGAAATTTCATCAGAAACAAGGTTAGGCTGGTCGCCCAGGGTTATTCTTAACTTGAAGGACTCGACTACGATAAGACTTTTGCCCATGTTGCTCGGATTGAGGCAGTACAATTGCTTCTATCCATTTCATGCACTCTTGAGTTCAAGCTATTCCAAATGGATGTGAAAACAAAATTTTTAAATGGATGGATCAAAGAGGAAGTCTTTGTTGCTTAACCAAGGGGATTTGAGAGTCCAACTAATCCAGAGTATGTTTACAAACTTCACAAGGCACTCTATGGACTCAAGCAAGCTCCAAGGGCTTGGTATGATCGTTTATCGTCATTCTTTCTTGATAATAATTATGTTTGTGGCTCCATCGAAAAGACATTATTCATTAAACATGTTGGAAATGATATCTTAATTGTTCAAGTCTATATGGATGATATTGTCTTTGGATCCACTTCAAATGTCTTGAAGAATGAATTCGTGGATCTTATGTCAACAGAATTTGAGATGTCCATGATGGGTGAGCTGAACTTCTTTCTGGGACTGCAAATCAAGCAGTGAAAATATGGTATTTTTCTTTGTCAGAGTAAATACGCTCAAAACCTTGTAGAAAGGTTCGGCATGGAGAATTCAAAGGCAATCTGAAAATTCAGTTGATAAGAAATTATACATGAGTATATGAGTATGATTGGAAGCTTACTCTACCTCAAGGCCAATAGACCAGATATTTTCTTTAACGTATGTGTGTGTGCCCGATATCAGGCAAATTCCAAGGAGGCATATCTCAAGGCAGTCAAAAGGATCATTCGATATGTTAAGGGCACATCTGATTTTGGCCTATGGTATGCAAAGGGATCTTCGATGGACTTGATTGGATTCCAATTGGGCATGATATAATGATGATTGGAAAAGCACCTAAAGAAGCAAAACAAAATCGCTCTATCAACTGAAGAAGCGGAATATGTTGTTGCAGCAAGTGGTTGTTCACAACTTATCTGGATGAAGCAGATGTTGAACGATTATGGGTTTAGCCAAGACAACGTTACTCTTCATTGTGACAACACAAGTGCGATAAACATTTCAAAAAATCCAATTCAACATAATCGCACAAAGCACATTGATATCCGATATCACTTTATTCGTGAATTGGTTGAAGATGAAACATGTGATATGCTTTATGTTCAAACATCCATGCAACAGGTTGATATCCTTACTAAATGACTTGACTCAGAAAGATTCGAAATGTTAAGGAGGAGTCTGGGTATGTGTACCCACCGCTAAAGGTCCTAAATCTTTCCACTCTCCATGTACTTATTTTACTTGATAATATCTGAAGCACAAAATATTTCTTTAATGGAGAGAAATTTAGAAAAGTTTTTGAAAAGAAAAGGAAAATTGGGATACTTTGGAAAAGATCAATGTTAATCCACTTTGTGCAAATTAGATGCACTTTATCAAAATCCCAAAGGAATTTATGTTATTTTCTATTTCTATGTATGACGTTGTCTACTGTCTAGTCAAACTCAGCAGCAGTTTAATTGCTTGATTATAGTTTTGCATCAAAATAAGGTATGATCAGAGAACCCTTCTCCTCCCCTGCACGCGATAATGATGGGCCTAAGGGATCATCATTTCGAGTTGAATTCAGGAATATTTTTTTTTTTCGGATATATGAGATACATTTCAAATCTACTTATATCAGAAATTGTTCTTCATTATCTTATCCTTCTTAGAAGAAAATGATGAGAACCAGACAAGGGGGTCGTCAAGGTGTTTATTGGTGTCGTGGAATAGGAAAGAACCGAGGCACTAGGCAAAGAAGACCACGACGCGAAGAAGTTGTCAACGACGTTATGCCACTCCAAGTGGTGTATCCTGAGCCCTCCAAGGTTCGAATTTCTTCAGATATCATTTCTATTGATCATCCTCAGAAGGTTCCCGACATCAATTTGGTACCACAAGACGAGGGCGGTATGGATGCCTCACCGATGGATATTCAGACTGCTGAAAAGCAAGCTATCCATGAAAAGGAAGACTCATGTCTCCTTGTACCCACTGTACCAGAGGAAGATGATGCTACTGAAGAAGGAAACACTACTACTAAATATGGTGTTGCTGGTTCTGGTAATTCTGAACCTTCAACTGAGAAAGAGAATCAAGAAGAACCAGTTGAGGAACATGTTGTTAATAATTAAGGAGATGGTGGTCACATCCCTGTCCAATCAATCAATGAAGAATCAGATGATGAAGTCCCACTGTCTGCCTTAAGAAATCCTAAGAGAGAGAGGCAAAAAGTCCACATAACCAAGTTCTTCCTCTGTTCCCTTAATTGACCTCAATCTCGCCTAAAACGAGCTTTTCTGTATAAATAATAACAAGAAATTTCATGAAGATGTGATCTCTCGCTGTAAAGTAATTAGTGAAAGCAGGTTTGAGAAGCCAATCTATAAAGAATTGGGGTTTCTTGACTATCTTGAGACAAAGCAACTTTTTTATTGGGCGACATTACCCTCGCGGTATTCCCTCAAAATGGTGAAAGAATTCTACTCCAATTTGTCTCATGAAGTTCTTAAGGAATGATCCAAATGGTTTCACAAAGTGTTTGTACAAGGAAAGCTGATTGACATCTCTCCAAAGGAAATAAATAAGCTGTTGAAAGTTCCGTTGAACGACCGTGACAAATGCCCTAGCAGCTATCTCTTGGAAACGACTGCTGATGTTGCAAGAACATCTCTGGAAGAAAAACATCACATTTTGGAAGAAGTGACATGAGTTCATCCCTTATCTCTGTCAAGTATCACTGCATTTATCATTTTTGCACTTTTAACATCTTCCCCATAGCAAACTCTTCATGTTTATCCACTAACATGGAAAAGTTGATTTACTGTATTGATAAGTATGATGATTCTGTGAACTTTGGCCTTGTCATTTTAATCAAAATGCATGAGCTCTCTGAAAAGAATATTCTTAAGCGTGCTAGGCTATCTTACCCTGCTCTCATCACTACCCTTCTTGCTGAGAATGGGTCTTTCCTGAGGAAGATGAAGACATGGTCCAAGTTCCTTCACATGGTCCGTCGTGCAATCTTTCCAATCTTCACAACGGCTTCAAAGATGGGCTAGTACTTTCAGGAGAAGCTCTAGTTCACTTTTTGCAAGAAAAAATCTTGCGATTGCAACGTGAAACTCATAAGCACAATAAATTTATGTTGAACTTCAAGAAGGAATTGGGACAAATTTATCAAATACTGCTTGGGATCATGGTGTCTGCTCCTGTTGAAGATAACACTGATGAGGGTGATACCATAACATCCAGCTTTGGTAGTGCTTGACATTGCTCTTCTTTCGTTGATGTCTCACAAGGGGGAGAGACAGAGAAATTAGAAGAAACAGAAGAAGGAGGATCAGGAGTCTAGGGGGAGTCAAGGAGAGTCGATGAAAAAGCCTCAATGATGGTAACTCTATCTCTCTCTCATTTTGCTGGATTACAAACTCGTAGTTGGATATTTTGGTGAACTGCTCGATTACTACCCTTGTGTATTTTACTTGAACCATTACTGCCATTTTTTCTTATGTTGCATAAATTGAGGGGGAGACCTCACTTTTGATGGATTCGATTTAACTTATCCTGGCATGTAATAGGTTTAACTATTTGGACTTGTTGTTGTTGGTCCATAGGGATTATTCAACATCTAATTCCTAGGGAGTTCCAAGAAGAGTTGAAGGAGAAAAAGGTGACAAATCCCCTACACTTTCGTTCCACCTCAGACACATCTAATGGAGGCAGAGTCCATGCATGCTTGTCTCAATAAAGGAAGATAGAAATGTATGTGGTAGGAAAACCCATACATTAGATTCTATGTGTTTTTGGAGTTTTGTGGAGTTTGTGTGAGGAATCTTTGTATATTATTTTTGCCTTTCTCATAGTGGAACATTCCTGGGTTGGTACCTCCCAGACGTAGGCCGGTTGAGAGCCGAACTGGGTCAACAAACGTTCGTGTGTTGTTTTGATTTGATGCACTTTCTACTGCACTTGTTGCTGTTTGTTAGTTGTTCGAATTTCGAGCAGACGACATCACTCTAAACTCATCAAACCTTTTTATGTTTGCATTCCATTCCGCTGCATCGTTCAAGGGTGATCAGGTTTTGACTTTAAGGTATAAAAATACATCTTGTGGGACCGTCAATAATAATAATAATAAAAGAAAATTCATTACATTAACCATTTAAAATCGAATTTACTCTATATCAATAGAATATATGTAAAATTTTCTTGAAAGTAATACAAAAATATATATTAATGTTTTTTTTTTTTTTTGAGAAATAAAATTGTAAAGAACTAAAAAATAGTATTGTTATTTATAAAGAAACTGATAAATAGTTATAACATACAAATTCAAATTCTTGAATCATAACAATCTAACATAATAAATTAAATTAAATTTAGAACAATTGAATCTAATCTAAACCTAAATAAGTATAACAATTAAAATAAATGCAATTATAAATTTAATTTACAATGATCATAAACCATAAATTTTAATGCAATATTTTCATGAATAAAAGACATTAGATTGGCCAAACACTTATGAAATTAACTTATTAATCCAAAGGGAGACATTGTTAAAAGCTTCATCAATGTAAAAGTAGTCAACAAAATAATACTCTTTAAGTATTATTGCTAATCAGAAATTAAGCAGATTAATAAATATGAAGTCATGTCTATAAATGTTAGGCAAAGCTAGACAATAAATATATTTTATAGAAATAGCACAAAAAGTATCAATAGCCTTGCCAACTTGTACTCTTTTTACATGAATACAAAATATGACACATTTATAAAATTTATTTACCAATTTTTTTCTCGAGGGAATCTCATTTCTAAGTAACTTCTTCATACATTGTGTGTACGATGACAACCCCATATGTATTCCAAGCAAAAGCAATGTGCATAAGGCTTATTCTTTATATTGCCTTAACAATATTTCTTCTTCTTGTTATTGTATACTTGGCTTATTATAATATTGAAGTTGTTGAATTTCAATTTCTCAAGATTAAAGATTTACTTGAGGAAAATGAAATTTTGGAATCTCCACTAATAAGCGGCGGCGGTGGGAGGAGGGCCGACGGAGTTGGCTTGAGCAAAGGAAACGAGAGTTACTATTTGGTTGGTTCTTTTTTTAACATCATTTGAGAGGTGAGATTTTATTAACTTAATGTAAGAAAGTTTCGTAAATCTTTTATATGATACAATAGGCAGAATGATACCATACAAAGTTTTTTTTCTCTCATGTTATATTGAAAAAGATTTAATGTAAAGATGTTATATAAATGAAATATATGATTAAAGTGTTTAAACGAAAAGAAAAGTAAAGCATAAAAATAAAAACATAAGGATGAACAATGGATGCTTTATGAAGATTATGATCACGTTCATCCAAATAATTTTTTTAATGATGCAATTTTTAATATATACAAAACATTAATTTATGTATTACTAGCACGATTTTTTATACTTTACATTAGAAAAAAAAATATATCACTAAAATACTAAAATACACTATATATATATATATTTTGATGACTACCATTTTAAAAAAATTTAAATATGTTAATACAAATTAAATTTTAGGGGTGTTTTCATTTTTATTATTTTAATAGTAGTAGTTTGTTTTTTTTTAGGAGAAATACAGATACTCATTACGTTTAATTCAAATGTACTCTTTTAAATTTTATGGTAAATTAAAAAATAATATTTTATTAGTTAGTGATAGTACATAAGATGGTTTAAAATTTTTGTCATTTGTATTTTATGTATAAATTAATTTAATATGTTTGTCATTTATGTAAATTTTACAGATATTTTGGTATTAATATGTATTTTTTTACTATAATAGGAAAACTATATTTTTGAATGGAATATATGAAAATAATAAAAGAATATACTTTTAATTGGAAGAAAAAAAGTATATTTTATAGTATGATTGTATAGAAAAAAATAATAATAAAGCCGAATCAAACTCTAAAATAATATAGAGTTTGTTTCTTTGCACCAAAAACCCCATGTTTCTACTATTTAAATTTTACGTTTTTCGAAAAAAAAAATATTTTTTTTATTTTTCAAAACAGTTTATCATACATTATTTTAATTTTAAACTCAAACCAAAATTTTCACAAATTTATCAAAAAGAAACATACCCTATCCCGAAGTTCAATTCGTACAAACTTTGTGATTACATATTAATTTTTAATTAAAAATATGGTTAGTGATTATATGTAATTCTTATATGCTATTAACCATTTTTTTACTTAGAATAAATACTATGAAATAAAATTTAAATTTAATACTTCAAAATAAAATTCAAACCAAACCATGTATCCTTTTCAATAATAATAATAAAATAAAAATAAAACCATATGTTTGAAAAAATTTCAAGAATAAACATTAGGACATTCAAATTCAACAAGAATATAATTTGATACTCCTTCCTTCGTCCCACGTTGCATTTCCAGGTTACTGTGAATATGAAAATTTAGAATAGCTATAATTAGTTAATAATTAAGAATGTATTAGTGAAAACAATTATTTTATAATATAAATAATTATATATTAAAATGAAGATAACTAATTAATCTAATTAAAAATAAACAAATTATAAAATAAAAAAATTAAAATAAAATTAAGGTATGTAATCATTTTTAAAAAAAAAGGAATATAAAATGTGAAACGAACAGAAACGACAATATGGACACGATACGTAGGACGGAGAAAATATATAATTTAAATTTTTTTGCATAATCAAGAATAATCAAAAGAGATGTATTTGGCCATAATTATCTACACACTTCCAACATTCATCCATTTCACAACGGTATATTTAGTACAAATAAATCATAATTAAATTATTTTTTATTTTAATTTTTCTTTTTCTATATACGAATTGGTTTTTCTTTTTACTATTTACAATTTACAATTTTTTTTAATAAAAATTATTTTCTTTCATAAAATATTCTATTTAAATCATCATTCAAATAAAAAAAATTAAATAATTAAATAAATAAAAATTTATTAATTAAATATATCAATATTTATTTGCTAAAATATCTCTTATTCGATTCATTATTTTATTATAAATTATTGTATCATTCTTGATATTTATCTGTTATATTTGTCTTTGTGCCGCCCATCGTCCCGCCACATGTAGCAACGCCGCCGATGTTTTCAACACTGTGTAAATTACATGTAAAAGTTTGATATATTTTTAATCTAAAATATAAGTAAATCGATTTTAATTTTAGTCCAAATGTGTACGAACCCATGTGTACAATTCATTTAGATTATTTGGTTCATATTTTTTTTATTTTTGTAATGAGACTAAAATTTTTGGTACAAGTTATATGTAATACTTATGATTTATTACGCTATGTTATGTTTGGTTGATATAATTATTCAATTCGATTTTATTTGTTTGCATATTAATTAAAGGATTTGAATTTTTTATATTTTAAATAATATAATTGTCCGCGCATGGGCTTTATTTGTTGAGGTAAATCAAGCATGATTTTCTCCCTTTTTGTGAACTTTATCTATTTATTTTGTTTATCAAATTAGATGTGTTCTAATAATTCTTTTAATACGGTTTTCGATTAATATTAAAAGAAAAAAAAATCATATCAGATATCAAATATATATATTTGACAATACATTTTAATTTGTGCACTCACGTAATTTTTGAATTTTATTTTATCTTTTTAAATAATAAGATTTGACAATTAATTAAAATTTGTTATAATGACAAATAATCTAATAAAATTTAGATTTATTGAGATAATAAATAATAAAAATATGAATAAAATTAGAGTTTCGTATATGTACTTATACCTAAGAGAGTAAGTCAAAATCAACACAACAAAATTATTATAAGATAAACTGCCACAACAAAAATTATTATGAGATTTTCGTCCAACACTACGCAGGTTTGCAAGAATGGTGATCCCCACTTCGTTAAACCGTTGGAACAATCTGAAATTTTCAAAAAAAAAAATGTTCGTAAGTTGTTGCGTTTTCAATCAAATAGTGGAATTTTTGATCAAATTTCTATAATATTATCCGAAATTTACCAAACATGACAATTTTTTTATATTTGTTTTTTTTATCTTAATTTTTTAAAAAAAATTTATAGTTTTCGTTGGTTGATTGGATTGTGATTGAGCGTGTTTATATGCATTCTTAAACGAATATGATGAACGATAAGAAATTATATGGCCAAATAAAATAAGAAAAAAATACGACATTTTTTCATGCGGAAAATCCTTCAAGATAAAAATAATATAAAAAATCACGGGTTGTCCTGACCAAAGTAGAAAATTCACTATAATCAAATTAACTATAAGATTTTTTTTAAAAAATGCATATAAACACACTCAATCACTATTCAATCAACCAACGAAAACCACAAATTTAAGAAAAATCAAAATCAAGAAAATAAACCTAAAAAATCTGCCACATTCTGAAAATTTTGGATTGAGTTACAAACATCTGATCAAAAATCCTATTGTTTGATTGAAAACGCAACGAATTACGAACACTTCTTGAAAATTTCAGATTGATCCGACAGTTAAAGAAGAGTATAACTCCATTTTTTCACACCTGCCCACTGCTAGATGAAAATCTCATAATAAGTTTTGGTTGTGACGATTTTAACTTAATCTCTCATGTATATATATGTAAGATATACGAAACCCTAATTTTATCATATTTTTGTTATTTATTATCTCAATAAATCTTAGTTCAATTAGATTATTTGTTATTCTAACAAATTTAATTAAATATTTGAACTTATTATGTCAGCGCACAAATTAAAATATCTTGTCAAATATATATAATATATATTTCATCAGTCTGTCTCTAAGGGTCACATTTATCTTCTCTGTCATTGTATTTAACATTAAAAATATCCTTATATTTGTATAATTTTTTATATAAATATCATTTTATTAGTATTATAATACACTAATTGAACTATTTTTGCATTTTTTTTTCTTAATTTGTACTACGTTTTGATATAATAATTAATATTTAAATATTAAATACAAAAAGTAAATAGAATCTTTAGAGCTGGACGGAGATAGTATATGACATAATATGATGATATGTTCAATATAATTATCTATTTTGTTTATAGTTCGTTTGATTTTTATTTTTATTTTTGTTTGAGTTTAAGATTTTAGTTTTAATAAATATTTTATAAGAAGTATTTCATATAACCCATAGAAAAGGTTTTTTGGTGGGCACGGAGATTAAAAAATATTTTATTCATAAAATGAAAGTAAAAAAAATATTTTTAATTAGTAATTAAAAAAAAATAAAAAGAGAATATAGTATAGATATAGCTTTGTTCACAAAGGTTTTTGGATATATTGATTTTTTTGGTGTGCGGTATGAAATTGTGTTAAAAATATAAAATATATTTATTTTAAATTGAATATTTAACTTTTTGATTTTTCTAATGAGTATTTGATTTTTTATCTTTTTTACTTTTAAATTTTTTTATAAAATATTTTATATTTTTTAATATCATTTTTGGGGAATTGCAATCTAAAAATTGAGCTGAGTGAACAAAGCATTGGAAAGAAATATTAAAACAAAAATAATAATTAAATATTAATTTTTTTAATTACTAAATATAATAATATGATAATTTTAACGGACAAATAAATAAAATAAAAATAAATTTAATAGACAAGAGTGCTCTTTTAATTTTTTCTCCCACACGTTTTTTTTAAAATATTAATATATCACATATTTCATTATTTTTATATTTTCTACTTAATTTTTTATACCTCACGTAAAAAAAATAGTTGTTACGAAGTATACACGTAGGCCATTCGTATATATATATATGAATGTTTTTATTCCAGCAAGATGCTACATCGTCATGTAATGATTATATTTACTACTGTATATATATGTAATGAGTCTTGGCAATTGAAATGAAGAAAAACTACTGCCCATCTCCATTATCTTGTCTCTCTCTATATTTATATATATAAATGTCATACTTATCATAATACGTACATATATTATATTCTCACACAAATATATATATATATTTATAAACTTACCAAATAGTATTATATTATTATTATATAACACGTTATCAGCACGAGGGCTTTTGCCTATTTTATTTTTAGTAAGTTTTATTTTTATACTATCTATATTATCTATTTTCTACACTATGGAAAATCTTGCAAAATTTTCTTTTAAACTTCTATCTCCCACCGGCAATAATTTTCTGACTTGGTCCCTGGATGTAGAAATGCATCTGGTTTCTACGGGCCTTGTTCATACAATTGCCAGTGAAAATACGGCTACAAGCTAAGATCGGGCTAAGACAATTATTTTCATCCGTCATCATTTGGACATTCTTCTACAGTCTGAATATTTGACGGTGAAAGATCCACTAGATTTGTGGAATGAATTAAGGGAGAGATTTAGGCATTTGAAATATATCACTCTCCCCAAAGCCCGACATGATTGGCTTAACCTGCGATTGTAGGATTTTAAAACTGTTACAGAGTACAACTCTGCTATCCATCAGATTACATCTCAATTGAAACTCTACGGAGAAAATGTTACTGAGAATGATAAATTGGAGAAGACTCTTTCTACCTTTCATGCTTCGAATGTTGTGCTGCAACAGCAGTATCGTGAGAAAAACTTTCAAAAGTACTCACAGCTCATTGCATGTCTTTTATTAGCTGAGCAAAATAATGAGTTACTGATGAAAAATATCAGTCCCGGCCCACTGGTTCCCGTCCGTTCCCTGAAGCGAACGTGACATTTTCTGAACGAGGCCGAGGACGTGGTAGAGGCCGTGGACGTGGTCGCGGTCGTGAGAGTCAACGCGGTCGATATACTCCTTACAATCGCCACAGTTTTGACATTAACATGATGCAGAGTAAACCCCAACATAGGAATATAGCCGAAAAGGCTAAATAGGGAATGAGGCAAATCGGCAGTTGTAATCGGTGTGGCATTTAAGGCCATTAGGCCAATACCTGCAGAACAACCAAACACCTAGCCTATCTTTATCAAGCCTCGCTGCAGAAAAAAGGGGAAGGAGGTCGAGACTAATCACGTTAATAACGATGACGACCCCGATGATGATCTTTTGGATTACGACACAACGCATCTTGATATAGCGGATTTTGTCGTAGATCCAGTAAACCCCCAGTGATAGACATATTATGTTATTTTACATTATGTTTTGTAATATTTAAATTATCGCATATTACCTTTTTGTAATATATTTTGTAATACTTATATCTGTCTTTATTAATACTGCGTTTATTTATATTTGAAGGTTAAATGGATACCAAACAAAATGATGCAAATATGTGTTTCATTGACAGTGCAACAACACATACTATATTGAAACACAAAAAATATTTATCCCACTTGAAAAGGGAAAGAATGAATGTCAATACAATAAGTGGCAGTGCGAAATTAATTGAAGGCTCTGGAGAAGCCATTATATTTCTCCCCGTGGGGACGAAAATTGTGATACAATATGCACTGTTGGCCACTAAAGCTCGAAGAAATCTACTGAGCTTTCATGACATTCGGAAAAATGGTTATCACATTGAAACTATGAGTGATACCGATGGTGAATTTTTATTGATCACCAATATCATTGATAAAAGGAAATGCATCATTGAGAGATTACCATCACTCTCTGCTGGCTTATCTTATGCCAGATTAGGTGTTGTTGAAACACACCTCACGGTAGATCAAAAGACTACCGATTTTCAAATATGGCATGATCGCCTTGGGCATCCTGGCCGTATAATGATGAGGCGAATAATTGAGAATTCGCATGGCCATTCATTAAAAGATCAAAACGTTTTAAACTCAAATGAGTTAACATGTATTGCCTGCACTCAGGGAAAATTGATAACCAGGCCATCGCCAGCTAAAGTAGGTATTGAATCACCTACATTTTTTGAAAGAATACACGGGGATATATGTGGACCAATAGACCCACCGTGTGGGCCATTTAAATATTTTATGGTGCTTATTGATGCATCTACTAGATGGTCACATGTTTGTTTATTATCTATTCGCAATATGGCATTCGGGAGATTGCTTGCCCAAATTATTAAATTACGGGCACAATTCCCCGATAATCCAATTAAGACTATACGCCTAAATAATGTTGGTGAATATACATCGAATGCATTTGATGATTATTGCATGTCGATTGGAATTAATGTAGAGCACCCAGTTGCTCATGTTCATACACAAAATGGCCTGGCAGAATCACTTATTAAAATATTGCAATTGATTTCTAGACCATTACTGATGAGGTTTATGTTGCCCTTTTCAGCTTGGGGGCATGCAATCTTACATGCAGGAACACTTATAAGAATGAAGCCGGCAAGCTATCATAGCTATTCCCCAATGCAGTTAGTATTTGGTCACGAACCAAATATATCTCATCTACGTATTTTTCGGGTGTGCTGTTTATGTTCCTATTCCACCCCCCAAACGTACAAAAATGGGTCCTCAACGTAGATTGAGCATTTATGTCGGATATGAATCGCCGTCAATTATAAAATATCTTGAGCCTATGACGGGTGATTTATTCACTGCAAGATTTGCAGATTGTCATTTTGACGAATCATATTTTCCGACATTAGGGGAAGACAGAAATGAATCGAAAAAGGATATTAATTGGAAAATCCCATTGAATTTTTGTGATCCTCGTACAAAGTAGTGTGAACTAGAAGTTCAACGCATTATACATTTGGAAAATATTGCAAATCAGTTACCGGATGCATTCAATGACTCGAGCAAAGTCACTCGATCATATATCCAAGCTGCTAGTGCTCCGGCTAAAATAATTGTCCCTGATGGACAAATTACAAGTGTTAATGAATCAACGACACGCTTAAATCGTGGTAGACCACTCGGTTCCAAAGATAAACACCCTCGAAAGAAAAGAGGAATTAATGATGATAATCATTAAAATATCAGGAATGACATCGATAAACCTCAATCTAACGAGGAAGTCAACCCTGAAATAATTGCTCTAGAAGAGCACGATCTTGAAGAACATGATGAGATTATTGAAAACTCAATTAACTATATTACTTCAAGAAAATGTTGGAACCGTAAAGAGGCAATTATTGATAATGCCTTCGCATACAATTTAGCACTTAATATAATGGAAGAAAACGAGGATCCAGAGCCAAAATCGGTTCATGAATGTCGGCAAAGAAATGACTGGCCAAAATGGGAACATGCGATTCAATCAGAACTTGACTCATTAAACAAAAGAGAGGTCTTCGGACCAATTTTTCAAACACCAGATGATATAAAACCAGTTGGATAGAAATGGGTGTTTGTACGAAAAAGAAATGAGCATAATGAAATTGTGAGATATAAAGTCCGTCTTGTAGCTCAGGGATTCTCACGAAGGCCTGGAATAAATTTTAATGAAACGTACACTCCAGTTGTTGATGGAATAACATTTAGATACCTTGTGAGCCTAGCAGTGCGAGAAAAACTCGATATGCGTCTTTTAGACGTAGTCACTGCATATCTTTATGGCTCATTGGATACTGATATTTATATGAAAGTCACTGAGGGATTCAATATGCCTGAAGCATACAAATTAAACCCAAGGGAATCATATTCCATCAAATTGAAAAGGTCATTGTATGGACTTAAACAATCAGGGCGAATGTGGTATAACCGTCTGAGCGAACGTTTAATAAAAGAAGGTTATACTAATGATCCAATATGCCCATGCGTCTTTATAAAGAAAAATAGATCAAAATTTGTCATTATTGCTATATATGTTGATGATCTCAATTTAATTGGAACTCCTAAAGAGATCCAAATTGCAGTTGAATATCTAAAGAAAGAATTTGAGATCAAAGATTTTGGAAAGACAAAATATTGTCTGGGATTACAGGTGGATCATGTGAACAATGGAATATTTATCCATCAATCCACATATACCCAAAATATATTAAAACAATTTTACATGGATAAATCTTACTCTCTGAGTACACCAATGGTGGTCAGATCCCTTGATCCCAGTAAAGATCCATTTAGGCCAAGAGAAGAAAATGAAGAAATACTTGGCCCCGAGGTACCATATCTTAGCGCTATTGGCGCATTAATGTACCTTGCAAATTGTACCAGACCAGATATATCTTTTTCAGTAAA
The DNA here is from genome assembly GCF_009805555.1 of Andrographis paniculata. Classification (NCBI taxonomy): domain Eukaryota; kingdom Viridiplantae; phylum Streptophyta; class Magnoliopsida; order Lamiales; family Acanthaceae; genus Andrographis; species Andrographis paniculata. The sequence continues at coordinate 3,128,145 of NW_026137605.1, forward strand.
TCTACTGGCCAGGTTTAGCGCATCCCCCACAAAGCGCCATTGGAATGGTATCAAACACATTTTTCGTTATCTTCAGGGAACTCATGACCTCGGTTTATTTTATTCGAGTAAATCTCAAAATGAATTAATTGGTTATGTTGATGCTGGTTATCTGTCAGATCCACACAAAGCAAAATCTCAAACTGGCTATTTATTTACATGTGGTGGAACCGCAATATCTTAGAGATCTGCTAAACAGACAATAACAGCAACTTCTTCAAACTATGCTGAGGTTTTAGCAATTCACGAAGCCAGTCGTGAATGTGTTTGGTTGAGATCTATGACCCATCATATTCAGAAAAATTGTGGCTTGATTTCTGATGATGTATTACCTCCTACAATATTATTTGAAGATAATGCAGCTTGTATAGCTCAATTAAAGGGAGGATATATTAAAGGCGATCGGACAAAGCACATATCTCCGAAGTTCTTTTTCACTCACGATCTTCAGGAAAGTGGTGAAATTGATGTGCAACAAATTCGATCGTCTGAAAATTTTACAGATTTATTTACGAAGGCGCTACCGACTGCAACATTCAACAAACTAGTGCAAGGAATTAGAATGTGTCGGATGAAAGACATCAAATAAAGTCCAAAACAGGGAGAGCGCATTAATACAAGAATGATGTACTTTTTTTCTTCACTATGATTTTTTTCCCACAGGGTTTTTTCATAGTAAGGTTTTAACGAGGCACATTCTTTGTATAAAAGCATACAAAGGAGAGTGTTACGAAGTATACACGTAGGCCATTCGTATATATATATATATATATGAATGCTTTTATTCCAGCAAGATACTACGTCGTCATGTAATAATTACATTTACTACTATATATACATGTAATGAGTCTTTGCAATTGAAATAAAGAAAAACTACTGTCCATCTCCATTATTCAAAGCATCTCTCCCTCCCTTGTCTCTCTCTATATTTATATATATAAATGTCATACTTATCATAATACGTACATATATTATATTCTCAACAAATATATATATACATATATGTATACCTATATATATTTATAAACTTACCGAATAGTATTATATTAATATTATATAAGAATAGTATAGTAATTGTAATAATTTTGATTTGAAATCAAAATCAAAACACATTTGTTTGGGTTTACATGGGTTAATTTTGAAAGAAAATACCTCTCTTATCTTAAAGATCCATGAGTACTTATTTGGGCCAAGACCTAAGAGTGACCCAACTACTTTTTATTTATTTATTTATTATTATTATATATAAAATTAAATTTTATTAAATTTCTATTATTTATTATTTTTTTTTATATAAATTAAAAATATTAAATTTATTTTTTATATTATATTAAAAATTAATTTTATATTTAAAATATCATATTTCAATATCTATTTATATTACATACTATTCAAATTTAAAATTTTTATTATTTAAATTTTAAACCAAATTCCAAACCCTCGCAACAATTCCACCCTAAATAAATTGGACTTCACTCGGAACATGTAAATTTTCTATAAAAAAAATATTTAAAACATAAACTTAGTATATAAAAATAGTAAGTTGCCGTTTGAATGGATATATAAACAAATTAAATTATATTCTTGTAAGTTAAATTTAAATAAAATTCTCTTATTTTAATTTTGATCATTTATATATTATGTTTTTAAAAAAACATTATTAGCATTATTATTATTATTTGTAATTAAATTAAGAGTGTGTTTGTTTAGAGTGTGTTTATTTTATGTTTTGATTTACAGGTAATATAAAAATAATAAGTGTATAGTATATTAATTTTTTTAAAAAAATTTATATTAAAAATTTTGGATAAAAGAACAAAACAATATTTTGATTTGAAGTTTGACCGTAAGATACATGAAAAAATTGTCCCATATAGAAAAAAAATATATTTTATACGAAATATTAATTTATATTTTTTTAAAAGATAAATATGTAGCATTAAAAATGGTATTGGAAATAAATATTAGCCAAACAAATCCTAAATTTCTATATTGAAGAACGAGTCATAGCCGCATCCTGCATTGGACCATACCGCAAAAATAAAATAAAATAAAATAATTTCGATGAATTTCACGATACGAGAAAAAAAAAAAGAAAATGAAAATGAAAATGAAAGAAAAGGGTAGCGCAGAAAGTCTTCATCTCTTCTTCCAAATTTCTTCGATTGTTCCACCGATTCATCGCCTTTCCTTTTCTTCTTCATCTTCGTCTTCTTGCCAATCCATGGCACCGCAAAACCCCTAAGTTCTTGCGAAACAAGCGAAATAATTTTCACGATTAAATCCCTCAATTCGAAACCCTAGCCCACCATAGCTGCTCTCGGTTTTTCAATGCGAAAATATTGGGGGATTTAATTTTGGGTAATCAAGCGCGGTTTCGGTGGGATCTTTGTAGATCTGGCGCTTTTGAATCGACGGGTGAGTGGTTTTGATGTTTAGGGGTTCGTCTTTTGTCTATGGGTTTGTTATTTGATGATTAGGTTTGTGATTTTCTTTTCATCTTTCGTTATTAAAATTTCACAATTTCTTGTTGCTATAATGTTCAATGCGTGAACTTCTGTTGGATTTTAGAATTGAAGTGGGTTAATCTTTTTGGTCAAACTTATGATTTATTGTTGTTTTATTCGTCGATCGGAATTTCTTTGCAGATAGTTTTGATTTGGAGAAGTTTTTTTATCGAGTGAAATGGTGATTGTTAGGGTTGAATTTGGTATGGTTGTCGGTCAGTTTCAATTAGAGGTTTTATTATCTGTCTCTTGCTTGTTTTTATTTGTTCCTTTTTAACAATCTCTCTTTAATGATGGATTAGCTTCTCTCTGCATATTTTTGCTTTTCAAAAATTGATTGAGGAGTTTCGATTCACAGCAATATGTTTTTGCAATCACAATAAATGTCGGTATAAACAACTTGATGCTAACTGCTCAAACTTCTACATATGACCTTTCAAGCTATACATCTAAGCAAGGTAGTGGTTTTTACGGTTTGAAACGGGCTATCTTTTGCGGCTGTTGCGTGAGGTATTTACCCACTAATGTGGGCTATCATATCTTGATTGTGTGCTCATTGTTGGATTTATTCGTACCAGTCTTGGGATCTTTATTTTTGGTATGTCAACTCAGACGAAGTCCTTCTGTGCACGTGTCTACTGATTGAAATGGAAGTTTGTATTGCACAGATGATTGTTGCTTACGTCTTTCTTGTTTCTGTATTAATTTCTAATTAAATGTTATTTTCAGGAAGTTTCTTGTGGATTAGATGTTGTATGTGAGCACAAAGGTTGAGTTCTGCAGTCTTGATGTCAGCAATCTTTTCTTTAATGGAAAATGACTGCGTCGATGGATAACAACAGAGAAAATTCATCTAGAGAGCGTGTGCAGCACCTCTTCAACAAGGTGTGTTTTTCCAAGATTCGTGTGCTTTTCTTCATCTTTGTTTCGTGTAGAAGGATACAAATGAGTTTCCATTCCTGGAGCATCATTAAAGACAACATTTTTTTTCGTGTTTCATTGACTTTGTTCAGATATATATATATTTATATTCACTTGATTTGTTATAAGTTATAACAAATCTTAATGTCAATTTGTTTAATGGTATGACTCCACATTTTTTGTAGAATGTTGAGTTGGAAAACAAGCGTAGAAAGGCTGCACAGGCTCGGGTCCCTTCAGATCCAAACGCATGGCAAACTATGCGAGAAAATTATGAAGCGATTATCCTTGAAGACCATGAATTTTCTGAACAGCATGATGTAGAGTATGCTCTATGGCAATTGCATTATAGAAGGATTGAAGAGCTAAGAGTTCTGTTCAATGCTGCCTTAGCTTCCTCTGGATCAGGTGCACCCCAAAATGGGAAAGGTCCTGCTCGTGCTGGACCTGAGAGATTTACAAAGATACGTACTCAATTTAAAACTTTTCTTTCTGAGGCAACTGGATTTTACCATGACCTTATGTTGAAGATAAGGGCAAAATATGGCCTTCCGTTTGGATATTTTTCTGATGATTCAGATAATCAGACTCCGATGTCAAAAGATGGAAATAAATCCTCTGAGTTGAAAAAAGGCTTGATGTCTTGTCATCGCTGCTTTATTTATTTGGGGGATCTTGCTCGTTACAAAGGATTATATGGGGAGGGGGATGCTAAGGCCCGAGATTTTGATGCAGCATCAAGTTACTATATGCAGGCTTCTTCACTGTGGCATTCAAGTGGCAATCCCCATCATCAGGTTAGCATATATTAACAACCTCGATTGTGTTTTGTTCAATTGTGTTTTGTTCTTGACAGTTTGATAAAATTGATTTATGCACTGTTCAGCTTGCTATACTGGCTGGGTACTCTAATGACGAGTTGGTTTCAATATATCGCTATTTTCGAAGTCTGGCAGTTGAAAGTCCTTTCATAACTGCAAGAGACAACTTAATCATTGCATTTGAGAAGGTAAACTCAGCTAGTGAAATAAAAAATTGCTTACTCTATTTCTCTTTCTATTTACTCAATGATTTTGGATTTTGTAACTGCTCTATTTGCACATACTAATCATCAGCTTCATGTTGCTTGAGGTACTATTTGTGAATTATAACAAGTAAAGAAATTAAAACATTAGGTTGCTAATTTGATGATGTTGGCAAATGTTTGGTGTGTTATGCACACATGTGGTAAAATTATGCTTGTGTAAACTCAAATGACTTAGTTGATCATATTGTGTATATTATGTTACATATTGCAGATGGGCTGTGCGGGTTGGAGTGGTATTTAAGATAGTGAAAATGAGGAAGAAAGTTAAATATTAGATTTTGAATCAAATTAACTATGATCATCTATCTATCAAAGTAGTAGTGATCCAAGTATATTTGCTTGACATTTTGTTTTATTTAGCTTGAATGATAGTTATGGGATTATTTTATAGATCTCCATATGCATTTTGATTGTAAATTTGCATATATAATATTTTTTGTATGTATTTTTACTATATTTTTCAAGTTTTCAATTAGCGGTCATCTTGTTATTGCATTTTAGGGCTAACTGCTATATACTGATATTCGAGATTGACAACAATGATTCTGAACATAATACATTTATTTTTCAGCAGCATTAGTTTTAATCAGCATTGTGCTTTCATTCTGCAGAATCGTCAGAATTTTACCCAATTGCTTGGGGATTCTAAAAGTACTAGTAAACCTAAGATGCCAACTTCAAGGGTCCCTGGCAGAGGAAGAAACAAAGGAGAACCGAGGCCTCCTTTAAAAGATGAGAAGGTAGAAGCTAGTGATGTTAAGGAAAAATCTCCAGCTACTGTTGAACCCCTGAAAGCCTTCATAACTCGATTCATCAGGATGAATGGCATTCTCTTTACGCGAACGAGGTTGGTTTGAATTATATGACAGTACTAAAAGATTGTTCTGATGTATTGATTACTGACACTTGTGCTTTTGTTATGATCCCAGCCTGGAAACATTTGACGATGTGCTTTCCATGGTTAAAACTGATGTTGTGGAACTTATTTCATCTGGGCCAAATGAGGAGTTCAACTTTGGCTCCGACGCTGCTGAATGTAGACTTGCAATTATCAGGATGGTGGCCATTCTCATATTCACTGTGTACAATGTGAACAAGGAACATGAAAACCAGTCATATGCAGATATTCTACAGCGTTCAGTCCTGCTGCAAAATGCTTTCACTGCTGTATTTGAATTTATGGGTTTTCTTCTTGATCGTTGTAGCCAATTAAACGACCCCTCTTCAAGTTACTTACTGCCTGGTATTATGGTTTTTGTGGAATGGTTGGCCTGTCATCAGGATGTTGCAGTTGGTAATGAACTGGAGAAGCAAGTGAGTGCAAAATCATTCTTTTGGAAAAAATGTGTCTCATTTCTGAACAAGCTATTGACAAGTGGATATGCATTCGTTAATGAAGATGATGACGAAACGTGCTTCTCTAATATGAGCAAGTACGATGAGAGTGAGACTACAAATCGTGTAGCATTACCTGAGGATTTTGAACTGAGAGGATTTCTTCCCCTTCTTCCTGCCCAACTCATTCTTGACTTTTCAAGAAAGCACTCATTTGTTACTGAATTGGGCAATAAAGATAAGATTGCACGTGTTCGAAGGATTGTTGCAGCTGGAAAGGCTCTTGCTAATGTTGTTCGGATAGGCCAAGAGGGTGTTCACTTCGACTATAAGCATAAGAAATTTTTGTTTGGTGCTGAACCCCAAGTTTCTGAAGATTTTTTGTTGACCAATGATTCGGATCCCAAAGTGGGTGACCATTCGGTGATTGGGCATATGGCTGTAGGTGCAGGCACTTCAGTGAAAGAGACAATTGTGGAAGCTGAGGATGACGATGAAGTGATTGTTTTTAAGCCGTCCATCAATGAGAAGCATATTGATGATCTTTCGTCACAATTCTCTACATCAAATGTTCTTGCTTCTGTCAGTGGTTCTGGCAAGACCGACATTTGGAATGAAAATGGGACATTTTCTACTGGCAATGATAGTCTGTTTCAGGCTGCACTCAGCGTGGGCAACACAAAACCTGCTCTAACTGGTTCTGATGCAGTTATTTCTAATGGCACTTCTCCATATCTGCAGTCAGTCCAACCCGGCACCTCAAAGTGGGCACTAGAGAATGTTCCTCCTATCATGAATGGCTTGGCCCATTTGCCTTTGATGGAAAATGGAGTCTCACATACGTTAGGAATGCAAGATAAGTTTTCTTCACCCTACTCTCAGTTTGTGGATGCTGGAAGCAGCCGAAATTATTCTTCTCAGATCCCTCAAGCTGCTATGCTATCCAAGTTTGGTTCCATTGTTTGCTCTGGAGCACCCAGTGATGTGCAGTCTGTGAAGCCATCTTCAGTCATGCCACCAGGTGTAAAGAAGAATCCAGTGGGCCGACCAGTTAGGCATCTCGGCCCACCACCTGGTTTTGGTTCTGTTCCTTCCAAAGTTGCAGATGAATCGCATTACAACTTGGCCCCAAGAAGTGAAACTCCCATTCTGCCAATGGATGATTATAGCTGGTTGGATGGATATCAGATGCCACCATCAAATCAAAATGTCGGGTTCAGTTCTTCAATGAATCATACCAATCCTTCATTTTCTTCTGTGAGTAAGAGCAATAGCTCCATGGGGATAGAGAATTTCCCTTTTCCCGGGAAGCAAGCCTCACCGCTGCAAGTTCAGCTTGAAAATCACAAAGGCTGGCAAGAATCTCAACATCTAGAACATATTCAGCAGCATTTTCATGAGCAGCAGCAGCAATTTCAAAAGGGAAACCAACAGCCTGGTGGGCCACCACAGCAGCATCAAGGACAATCTTTCTGGGATGGTCGATACTTTGTGTGAGGAGATAAAACAAGCATTGATGACAAAAGGTAAGATTGCCTGCTGTTTGCAAAAGTACATTTTGTTGTGATTTAGGAAAATCTTAAGCTTGTTGATACTGTGTGAGAAGATAAAGCAAGCATTGATGACAAAAGGTAAGATTGTCTGCTGTTTGTAGAAAGTGCATTTTGTTGTGATTAGGAAAATCTCATGTGGTGTTGACATCATGCTATGGAGTGGTCGGATTATCTTAGTTTTGCAAAATTATGACAAAAGGTAAGATTGTCTGCTGTTTGTAGAAAGTGCATTTTGTTTTGATTAGGAAAATCTCATGTGGTGTTGACATCATGCTATGGAGTAGTCGCATTATCATGAGGTTAAATTGCAAAATTACCTTATTTAAAGATGAATTTAATCAATCTATTGCAGCACATACCATGGTTGGTTGCTGATGAAGAATGACCGATGTTATTACGTTTTTAATGGAGCATGGTGGTCTGGGAATGTTGCAGGCACATGCTGTGGAATAGGTCCCTCTCTCTCTCTCTCTCTCTATACGACTACTTGTTTTTTGTCATGTTACCTGACCTTTTATCTGTACAAGCATGCTTCATTTTTAAATATGCTCGGCCATGAATCACGTAATTAAAGCATAAGTTTCAATCACTGCGGTTGCTGTGAATCACATGAATTCTCATATTCTTATTCACACATCAATTGTCATACTAACCTTGTCGTGGAACCTTTAGGAATTCTGTTATCTTATGTCACACAGTTATTGGTTCTTTGATTCTTTGTGCTTGATTGTTTTTTCTCTCCAAATAGTTGCCTTTACTATGTTAATTGTTCTAACTTGATGTCTTGCAGCTCTTACATATTTCCATATCAGTTGAATGTCTTTGTTTGTTAGCCGTGCAGCTTGTGCCAAGCTTACCGGATCGGTTGAAACGGTTTCAATAGGTGAAGTACTGGAAATTTTGTAACCTTGGATTGATTGATTGGCTCTCTGGATGGATCGTGAAAATTATGAGTTGCTCTGGGATGATGTAAGCAAGCCTTGAGGGATATCGGGAGGTGGTGGGTGGCTGGTGGAATTAAAAAGTAAGTTCTAGCAAACTCTCTGTAGTATTCTCTCATGGCTGGCGAAGGTTCTTCATTCATTCATTCATTCCGTGCCTTAGCGGTCGGGTTATGATATGATGAGACACTTCGAAAAGCTGAAATTCTGTGATGTCAATTACTTTGCAGTTTGTCTAAAATTGGAGTCTTGTGGAAAGGAAAAATGTCTTGTGTGTATTTCTTCGGAGTCTCTTGTCTATGGATATGTTCGATTTGAATAAAGGTTGCGGTCGTATACGCGAGTGTGCCGTGTCTTGGCGAACTGCGGAAGTTTGGACATTTGTAAGGTCGATGTTTTTCTATATTCATGTTTGTGTTTGTGTTTGAAAATGTTGTTAGAATGAATACCTTCCCTTACTATGGATGCATTCTGCTTAGGTTTGTTTTCAATTTCTTTTTTATTTTTGTGTGTACTTTTAGTTTAAATTAAATTTACTTTAGAATATTATTTTAACACATATTTTGTATTTATGTGTTATATTTTGTATTTATGTGTTTGTTTGGGGCTTTTGATTTTGAGTTGGGATTTGAATTGTAAAAATTTTGAATTTGAATAGTTGTATGATGTGATATAAATAGGTGTTGATGTGATGTTTTGAATATAAAATTGATTTTTAGTATAATATAAAAAATGAAAAATATGTGTTTGATTTGATATTTTTGGGGGGAAAAAATTGGATAAATAGTGGAAATTTAATCCAATCTTCCAAACAAACACAAACACTGCAATATTTTTATTCAGTTTTTTTCCGATTTGCAAACTATAAATTCCGGTTATTGTACACAAGCTTGTGTCTCCATGGTTGTTCGAATTGTCGCAAGGCAACTCGATCTAAATTTTCGTTTGTCTCGCTCATTTGATTTATTTTGCAATATGAAAGTTCTGAACTTTGATCTTCAATCTCTTTAAATTCAATCAAAGTTTACTCTCAAGAACAACTAGAAAATCCATTCTAATACCAAGCCTTTTATGAACCTACTCATTTCACACTAAATCTATCACTCAATAGATAAAAGTATGTGTAAATTTGCACTCAATAGATAAAACACATGAACTTTATGTTCTCAAAGAATTTCTAATATTTCCTTTACTAATTGTAAATTAGAAGTTAAGTGAAAATATCTTATAAGTAAACATTGGTTGTGTTTAGTTGTGGTATTTTGGTTTTTTATTTTGATTTTGAAATATTTTGGAGGATGATTTTTAAAGTGTTTATTTTTAAGATTTGATTTTAATGATTATATGAGGTGTAATGATTGTTGTTTGATTGGATGAAAAGATGTGATGGTATGTTTGTGTAAGTTTAATATTTTAATTATTAAAAAATTTTTTGAATATAATATTAATATATGAAATGGTAAGGTTGTATTTGTTTGGGGGATTTGGATTTTGAGTTAAGAGTTGAATAGTTAAAATTTTGAATTTGAATTGTTGTATGATGTGATATAAATAGGAGTTGATGTGATATTTTGAATGTAAAATTGTTTATTATTGTAATATAAAAAGTGAAAAATTGGTGTTTGATTTGATGTTTACGGGGAAAAAAGTGCGAGAAATAGTGGATGCAAAATCCAAAGTAAATGGGTTATGTTGGAATTTTCTTTTATCTCCTTCTATTCATTTACTTAAAGGATGTTTTGAATTATTTGCTTAAATTCGAAACAGAAGTTGAATTTTTGGGAAAATGGAACGTGTATTATTTCAGTTGGCATGACAAAATAAATTATTCATACACGTTGCTGGCAACCGATTATGTTGGCCATTACCCACGCAACAAATGCCTGGTTAGAAATTACCGTAACACACAACCAAGGTGGAAAATTCCAATAAAGAAATTAACCACTAAAGGTACATTATAGGAACGACAAAAGGTTGACATAGAGTTGCAGAATTCATGTATGCAGAACCATGCCATAAGTAGACCAGTCCATGCAGCAAAAACGAGAACGTGATCAAAGTTACGCGAAGCTGTGACAATACACGCAACGGAAAAGCCGCGCCGATAGACGGAGCTCTACGTTAGCCGATGCCCATAATCCTACGACAAAAATAGTGGACGACATATGCTACTACAAACGTTAATCCATGCTTACAAAATAAGAGATTTGATAGAGGGATTGCGATCTACTATCACACAATCGCTTCTGCACGAAAGGTGCGGCTTCATCGAATTAAGGGCAGTTGTCCGCCTGTGCACGCGACGCCCTTGCAGTAGTTCCTACAACTCCGTGCACGATTCGGAACTCCCCGTTGCGGAACATGTCCAACATCGCCTTCATGTCCCCATTGACTTCAAGGATGTGACTCTGCGATTCACGGAGATCGCTCCGCATGACACCGACCTCCGTCTCCAACCTGGCCAAACTTTCAGATATATCGTCGAGCCGGTCGTTGACATCGTCCGGTTGACAGGCAGGGGTTGGCCTCCCATGGGTCCCCGGATCATCCTGGCATGGACGTTGTAGTAAGCCCATGTAGTACAACGTCTCTATCCCGCAAGGAACCATTTCGGTGTCGGGTACGCCCCCTAGAAGTGTCGTCAGCCCAAGTCCTCGGGCCAACTGGTATAGATCTTACTCGAGTATCCGTTGTCGTTGTAATGCACAGTCGGGCCAACCAATATCCTAAATGGATGGGCACCCCTTCCTTCAAGCTTCATAACAAGTTCAAATCGAACTTACTGACTGCGGCGGTAGCCTCCTTCCGACTTGCGATAGTATGGACAAGGATGTTGTGAACGTACTTGAGAGGAGCGGAACGCAACTTCGATGCCTTTGAGCATCCAGGGCTGAAGCTTAAACAGGTGCTAATACGTGGCCAATACACCTGCGGAGACAATGGCATGTCATGCAGCATGCTCCCGTACTCCGTCGTTAGTGTAAAGTCCCTGTCGTAAAGGCCTAGCGCTATCGAGAACTCTGTCACAGACATCAAGAACTCCTTCCCTCCTAGGCGAAATTGAATGGTCCCCGCTTTATCATATCGGTGGATGTTTGGTTTGTCTCATTCGAATGTGCATAAGAACTCCATTGTCAAATCTCTAAACCTTGGCTCCTTGATCTCAAAGAATTGATGCCAAGCTCCGCATTGGAGAAATCTATCAATGTCCCCCATTGCCCCCGTAGCCGCCATTGCATCATCGTCAATGAAGCCACCAACAAGGAACGGTATCTGCGAAAATCTCTCGTACTTCTGTTTAACTGAAGCATCAATGTTTCGTAACTGCTCGAACGGGGTCATCACTACATCATCTGCTTCACATGCAGGCCTTTTCCGAGAAGTGGACCGCAACTGTGATCCCATAAGAGCTTTACGCACGACCTTCGGGCCCATGCTGTAACCTACAACAAAGCATTGTAAAAACGAATGGTCGCAGTACTACGATAACATGAAATAAAAACAATCACGTGCAGTTAAGAAGCTCGCAAAGATTTATGAAATAGGATCACAACAACGAATAAAGTTTAAGGTCACCACGGGTTGTGCAACAGAAGGGGCAAATCGTTGGATACACCTGAGTACGCCAAGACCTGCGTTGTTTTTCCAGCGAAATAACCCAGAAGCTGCGCAGGCTGCGCAGCTTCTGCGATAAGTTCCAGAATTGAAGCTCTCATGCCATACAAGTCCAACAACTCAGAACTTCACTACGGCTAACGGGAGCATAAATGAAACATTACGATGATGAATATTATGGCTGAAGTAGTCTTCGCACTAAGGGAAAACAATAGAGTGCGATGTGTAGTTGTTGAAGCATAAAGAAGTGATAGTGACCTACAGTGACGGCATGGGGCAACTATTCCTGCCCGTTGGAGGGGCCAACATTGCCACCCCTATGGTGCAATTCCCATAACCAGTCGGTAAGGTGCATACGAAATTCAGTTTGCTCATCAATGTCATCCCGATTGGGGTTGGGAGTCACCTGGTTGAATCCCTGCATGAGTGGATGCTCCTCCTCCTCCTATGACTCATGCCCTTCGATGGAGTAATCCGCTACATCTTCATCGTGGTGTAGCATGAAATTGTGCACCGCAACGCAGGCGACTACAAAGTTCACCTGTCGGGCGAAGTCATGCATGGGGCAACGAAGTATTGCAAATCGGCGTTTCAGGCAACCAAATGCACGTTCAATGACGTTTCTCAGTTGCGCGTGCCGATAGTTGAAGAACTCCTCCTTGCCCCGTGGACCAGAACCTGCCTGTTGAAATTGTGCAAGGTGGTGGCGGTGTTGTCGAAAGGGAGTTAATATTTGTTGAGCGTTCATATACGCAGAGTCTCCTAGATAGTACTTCCCTGCAAGGGCGCAAGGATGTACGGACACGTAAGAAGACGTTCAGATAACGTATAGGTTCAAGAACGTGTAGAACTTAAAAATTACGGACACCTTCTGGGGGGAATGGGAAGTCTCCATGGTGGTTTATAACGTGGCAAAGCACTCGACAGTCATGAGCACTTCCTTCAAAACCTGCCAACACGTAAATAAATCGCATGTTGAAGTCGCACACTGCCAGACAAGCTTGATCTGTATCACCCTTCCTCGAACGAAATTGCGGCTGCTGAGCAGCCGGGATTGAAACGTGTATTAGTGTCCCATCTAGAGCCCCAACACAATCCTGCTCCAAAAAAGTGGAAAAGGTGAACGATACCGTCTTACTCGGGAGAGGTCACTTTATTTTCCTTAAAGCGTTTACCTGGAACACAGGCCAGAACGCGGAGGACCCTCGGATCCTTTGCAGTATTCCCGTCATGCACCGGGTTTAATAAATTCAGGAGCTAACTTGCGGATCGCAACTGCAACTCTCACCACATGTTGCCACACTGTCTTCGTTGAATATTGAAATCGTTCTGCGGTGGAACGCTGACGGTTCGAGTGTGCAACCGTATATAGAAACATGGCCACCTGCTCGTGCACTTTAACGCATTTTCGCAAATGTACCTTAAGGAATCCCCGATCAATGAGTGTCTGACAGAGATCCCGAAATGTGTCTGCCGACACACGCAATAAGTTCTATATTCGCACTGGGTGCCCGTTAAGCAGTTCGTAAGTGAATGCAACCCCGGTCAATTCAGAGTCGTAGCATCGCACTGGCCGTGGGTTCGAACATAGAAACGTCACTGTGGTAGCCCCTATAGCTGTAACTATGGCTAAGTCATCCCGTGTGCGTGCATCATCGTCCTCCTGCTCGCCTAGCACTAGTGCAGCAACGTACTGCTCGTCACCGCTGCTATTACTACTCGAAGACATTCCTGCACGTAAACCCGGCCGTGGGAAATACTTAGGATAGTAGGTACTCGCATTGACCAGAACGAGAACACATATTTTATTGACGCTGCCCAAATCAGGTAAACAAACGGAACAACGATACAAAGTAACAACAAATTTCACTAGTTCGGAGTTAGATTCATAGACCCGTCTCGACACATAGCACATAGTGGGGAAAACGTGTCGGGGTCTTACAGACCACATCGTACAACCTAATGTTGCAGCACCTACAGACAAATATCCGTCCCAATACGTTGCAACTTTGAAAATGAACGTAACGGGTTGTTAACAGGGACACATCCAAGTACGTAAATTGTAGCACTAACACACACGTAACCAAAAATCAATCATTCCCGAGTAGTGGGAAGCCCTGGGGCGAATTCCATAACCCAATTACGGTGTCCCTCAGGCGTCTAGTGCAAGAAAAACTCGTGAACTTCAGGTACTAGGAGATGCGTACGAGCCGTACTAATGGCTCGGCCAGGGACGTCAGTCAGGGCATTTAGCGCCTCCCTTGCAAGCTGCACAGTCTCCTCCCGCCTACTAACAATGGATCGTGTGTTCTCTTGCACCCTATCTACGATAACAGCCATCTCCTCGCTAAGAACCTGCCGCAGCTCCTCAGTTTGCGAAGAGGTCCCCCGGTGTCGCACCGGGCGACGCGATAGTCCGGCCCCTATTGAGGGCGACCCAATATCTGCGGAACCAATGCCAGCAAAGCCCATTGCAAAATCTGATTCACTTGTACGACGTCCTCGCCAGCTCCTCCCTCCAACATCATTGGTACCAGCAACACTCGGACCGTTCATAGCACTCTCAAACCCAGGAATTACAGTTCCCTCTCCCCCCGTGGCTGTTTGCCAAACATCTCGTGACAGTACTCCAAATGGGCAAATGGTTTGGTCAGGAGATGGCGGAACCTAGGGTTTTGCTGGATATTAATCCAACTTACATGGGTCAGATTGGAAAAGGTGGAAATTGTAAGAAACCCGGAATGGAATGTGTATTGTAAATTCATTACCCTAATCCAATCGACTTTACGCTCCTCATCAGCTGCGACCAACCCAGTGCTTGCATCCCACCCTAGGCCCGTTGTATGGACAACAAGCTTCTTCAGCTTGTTGTATGCATCCTTAGTCCTTCTTAGCTTCTCCTGTAGTTGGGCTATCAAGTAAGGTGTATTAGTTTGTAGGATGAACTCCGCCCTTATCATAGTCCATATAGGGGGTGCAAAGTTCGTGCCGGCAAGGTTTTCGGCCTGAAATTGCTCCCATAGGGTGTGCATGAAGGTCTCCTCCTGCTCGTATGTCCAATTTGCCCGGACAACATTTGTAGGCTGACTACTGCGACTCCCACGAGACATTCTCTGGTACGAAGGACACCAATAACAAAGACTTCGGATGGAAAATGTAAGGGATAGAGTAAATTAACCATGTTAATGTGGAACGACTGCGCGGGTACGTAGTAATAACTAACCTTCCGCTTTTGTTAAACTCCATATGAAATTTAACCAGAAATTAACCTCACAAACACAGATCTGACGGCTAAACCAGAAAATCGACGGCGAAGGGATTTGTACTTGGTCTGTAGTCGCAAACGGTGGTTGCACGGCGTCTCGCGGAAAACTTCCCAGAAACGCGCCGGGAAATCGGAAAAACCAGACGGTAACAGCGAAACTCCTTCCCCGGTTGTGCCATCTCCGTCGTCCCCAAGATCTCAAATCGACACATGCAATGGTTAATTATAGGGTGAAGATTGGAAATTAGGTGGGGGAATTAATATTCACGAGGGAAGAACTGCTCTTGCAGAGGAATCTGGCAGCCTTTCCAGTCTACGTGAGAATAGCCTCATCAATACGACTTATAGGATTTTTCTGTTGGATTTTGTCTCAAAACGGAACAGTAAAACATTACCAAAATCCAACATGTTAAGACACTCATAATGATTTTCACCTTAAACCTCATGTTCAAAACAATATACTTTGATATACCTTAACAACGTTAATCAAAGTTCCCATGTATTGAAACTAAAGATAATGAAACCTACACCAAAATTGAAACAAAAATCAGTGTTACTTTCACAAAATAAAAATTATAGCGAGAACAAATAAAATATGCAAAAATCGAGTGAGAAGTCTGACGGAAGCTATCGATGTTAACATATTGACGAAAATTGATGGTGACATCACTTTTTTCACGGTACTCCGGTAAGTCCAACACGAGAGGGAAGTAGATCTTTAGAAAAGACAACACAATTGTGTGGGTAGAAGAGGTACTCCGAGAAGCCATCTAGATTCCACTTGATTTTGTTAAGATGATGTAATACCCCTATAGTTGGGCCAATGCTAAGAAACTCCCATGGATGAGCCGGTGACAGGCCATCCAAGATTGAATATATGTTAAATGGATGGAATAGACTACTCATGTCAATAATGTGTATATTCTTTTTCGGAAGCCTTACTGAAAGAACTCTAGAGTTAAACGTGTTTCCTCTAAAGTAATTTGAGGATGAGTGACCCCTTGTCTCCTAGGGTATGGGGAGGATCTAATACCCCCGGAGTTGGCCGGTGCTAGACCATCTCCTATGGATGAGCCGGGTACCAGGCTATCTGAGATTAAAAATAAATTAAATTGATTGAATAGACTTATATACTAATGATGATAATAATAATAATATGTAATACTTATACACCGATGATAATAATAATAATAATAATAATAATAATAATAATAATATAATTTCAAAGATTGATTAAAATTTCAGCTCATTAGGAAAGATTGTATATAATACAAATTTTTCATAATTTTCATTAAAATCTACGTACTTTTAAAATTTATAAATTGTTGAATATCAGAATTTTAAAAGATTTTTAAATAATTTAGATTAAATACATTCAGATTTTTAATTTTTTTTTAAAAAAAATATAGATTGACCTCCATATTTCAAAGGATTTTTAAAAATTTGGATTGAATATATTCATATTTCAAAAGTATGTCAAAATCTTACACGAAATCCTAAATGAATACACCCCGTAAAATTATGATAACAAAATAATATAATTAAGATAAAAAAATTTATAAATTAGAGTAAAATTTAAATATAATTAAAATGTATAATCATATTTTTAAAAATAAAAAAATAAAAAAAAAACTGAAAATTTCATATGGAATGAATAGAGTAATTTATAAAGTTGGCCGTCAACAACAACAACAATAATAAGACTATATTATATAACACTTTTGTATTTTAGTAAATATACACAAAACACTCTATATTTTATTTATTACTTGAAACTTTTTTGTGTTAATGTAAACTTTGTACGAAATTACCATTTTTGTCCAAAACTGATCTTTGGTTCTTAATACCTAAATTACATCAATTTTATACAAATAAAACCCCAAAATATCTTAAATAATTTTTTTTTTTTTGTATAAAATTTGTGTAATTTTAACATTTATTTAGAACCAAACATCAAAACCAAGGAGAATATTTCATTCAAACTTTACATTAATATAACTGAATTTACGCAATAAATAAATACATAAAATTTTGTATATTTTTACTAAAATTCAAAGAATGTTATATAATTTACCCGAATAATAATAATAATTTCAGCAATTATATTGCCAATCATAATTGCTACACAATATTCTCAGTATAATTAAGTTGACCGTCGTAATCATATACTTTGAGCTACTCTCAGAGTAGATATATTTCAGCCGTTTTTTTTTTTTTTTATTTAAAAAAAGAAGAAGCAGAAAGCACTACACCTTTCCAGATCATATTTACAGATTTATTTTCTCCTCCAAATCTTTTTAACATTTTCTTTAAACTTTCTGCACCTTTCCAGACCATCTTTATAGATTTATTTTCTCCTTCAAATCTTTTTAACATTTTCTTTGAAGGTGTGTTTGTTTGGAGGATTTGATTTTGCTGTGTGATAAAATAGTAAAAATATTAGATTTAAATAATTACTACCTCTATTCGATTTTAAGGATCTTATTTACTTTTTGCGTGTTGATATTTGGATATTAATTATTATATCAAAATATAGTACAAATTAAGAAAAAATTACAAAAATACTCTCATCACTGTCTTATAATACTAA
This sequence comes from Andrographis paniculata, assembly GCF_009805555.1. NCBI lineage: Eukaryota > Viridiplantae > Streptophyta > Magnoliopsida > Lamiales > Acanthaceae > Andrographis > Andrographis paniculata. The sequence goes on from NW_026137605.1 coordinate 3,145,998, forward strand.
TAGAAAGACATTTGTAAAAAAAAAAAATTATACAAATGTAAAGATATTTTTAATGTAAGTACAATGATGCAAAAAGTAAGTATGACGTTTAGAGGTGGATGGAGGGAGTATATGATATGATTTAAATGGATATTAATATTATATTTTGAATGCACAATTAATTTTTAATATAATATAATAAATGAAAAATAAATTATTCATGTAATAGTTTTTAAGACAAATTTTTTCATAAATAGTAAAAATTTATGAAATTATATAAAGGAACACAATATTAAAAAGTTAGGACACATTTATTTTCAAGTAACTTTAATTGTCATTGTAATTTCTTTAAAAAATATTATACTAAATATTTATTTTTATTTAAATATTATATTATTTTAAAACTCTTAACAACATAAGATTTTAAAATAAATTTTTCATCTTGCCTCTAAAATATGATTGTTATGTATATTCTTTAACTTGTTATTCACACATAATCGTGTGGAAATTAAAAGAAAACTAAATAATTTTTTATATATTTCGAAATCAAAAGAGTTCAAACTCAGTTTTATTCAAATATATCAACCGAAACCAACACGAACACTCAACCTCGACCCAAACCACATAGGACATCCACAGAAACGCAAAAACACGCTAATCGAATCGCAATCTACGGAAACTTTATCAATCTAAGCCAAATCTCATCATGGACTGGCAAATACACCACGAACATTAAAGAAGGCAAAGATCGAGAAACCAAACCGAAGAACAGCCTCAACACAGACTGAATATCGAAGCTAGCAATCGGAGCTTCAGATTCGCCGGACAGATCACCAGAGAACACCCAAGGAAGATCGATTGAAAGCGTAGTCGGAAGGTTAGAGATTTTAAAGAGAGAAAGTCGCAGGATGAGAATGAGCTCAACCGAGTTCAGGAGGAGAACCAACATATAGATATCATACTAGTAATCAAATCCACCGGCCCATATAAAATCCCTAAATTCAACAGCAGCCATCAAGTCTCAACACAAATGGGTTGAATCGCGGGTACCAAATCCGAGTTTAGAATAAACGAGTCGGGTTGAATGTTCTGAGCCTCCAACAATCACAAACCCAAAATCATCACAATCATATTAAATACAATCATATTAAATACATTTTAGGGTGTGTTTGTTTGGGAGTTTGGATTTTGAGTTGGAATTTGAACAGTAAAAATTTTGAATTTGAATAGTTGTATGATGTGATATAAATAGGGATTGATGTGATGTTTTAAATGTAAAATTGATTTTTAGTATAATATAAAAAATAAAAAATAGGTGTTTGATTTCATATTTTTGGAGGAAAAAATTGGGATAAATATTAAAAATCCACCAAAATCCTTTCAAACAAACACACCCTGGTTATATTTTCAAGTGTCACATACCCAAAATCATCACAATCATCTTAAATACATTAAGGTTATATTCTTATACCATATATTAAATACAGTAAGGTTATATTCTTATATCATATATAAACGGAACCATATTGGAAGATTGTAGAGAGAGCACACGATGATGAGTTGTATTCCACTTCCACCACCCTAATAGCATGTCTTTATAAATAAATATATTAAATAATAATAATAATAATAATAATAATAATAAAAGATTATGGGTGTGTTTGTTTGGGCTTTGGATTTTGAGTTGGAATATGAATAGTAAAAATTTTGAATTTGAATAGTTGTATGATGTGATATAAATAGGTGTTGATGTGATGTTTTGAATATAAAATTAATTTTTAGTATAATATAAAAAATAAAAAATAAGTGTTTAATTTAATATTTTTTAAAAAAAAATAAAATGAATAATAAATTTAAAATTCAATCCCCCAAACAAAAACACCGTAGCATAATTGTGTCGTCCATAATATATACGTCATGTCATATGTCATCTGCTGCACCTACTCCCATCACGATCTTCTTCATTCACCGTCACTATGCATTTGACTTATTTATTATTCCTACATCATTTATTCTGGGTGGGGAAAATATTTTTTTATAATAAATACTTCTTCCGTCCGGAAACATACAGACGACGCATTTGGTTACCAATACCGTATTTAAAATAATAAATTAATTATATTAGATTATAATATTATTTTATTATTTTTTAAAATAAAAATTAATATATATAATTTAAAAATTAAAATATGTATTTAAATATTTTAAATACTATACAAATAAAATATACTATAAAATATCATTGTATAAAGAATCAAAGTTTATACAATACAAATAAATAAAAAAATATGTATTTATGATTAAATAAAACTAATTTTTAAAATAAAATAAAGAATTTTATATATAAATAAAAATATTTATTTATTAGAAGAGATAAAAATAAATGAATTTTTAATAATAAAAATATAAAAAATTTAACTAAATTGATTTATATTTATTAAATACATTTAAAACTATTAAATTTACTAAAATAAAAATATTTCAAATTACTAAAATAAAAAACATATTACTGTTGTTATAGGCAGGGGAAAGTATAACAAATTATATTATAGTATAAAATTTATTATAGAATTTTTAATTAATAATATATATAATTCGTGTTACATATATACCACTTATGTCATTTTATTTTTATTTTGATTATTTTTAACATAGTTTTTTGAGTAGTATTCCTCCAATGACATATTATTTGACAAATTATGATTATTATTAGTATTATCTTTTGTCTATCTTATAATAATTGATATTTTTTTAATTTGGATAAAAATTACTAAATTAAAATATATTAACAAATATAACTATATATAAGTAATATTATACATAAGGTGAATCATTCAAATTCATTTATCAAAATCTCTTTTTTTCTATCTCACTTTCAAAAGATAAATTGATCCGTTCAAGCAGCGTTTTTTTTGGATGAAATCAATTTTGATGTGTAGTAGTAAGAATTGTGTCAAAAATATAAAATATATTATTTTGAATTGAATATTTGATTTTTTAATTTTTTTGTAATGTTTTGACTTTTTATAAAGAGTATTTTGACTTTTATATAAAATATTATATTTTTTTTATTATTTTTTTTGAATCGCAATTGAAAAATAGTGTTAAAAAAACACGGCGATATATATATATATATATATTTTTCTCTACATTTAAAAATCTACATCTTATAAAATTAATTTATATTAATGAATATCCGATCAAAAAAAAAATTATATTAATGAATAAATAAACATTTTTTTTATTTACTAAAGTTTTTATCATATATATTAAATTATCAATATTATTAATTATATAAAAAGATAAAAAAAAAGTAATATTATAACTCACTATTATTAAGTAATTAAATATTTTTACCTTTGTCCGGCTCTAAAAGTCTCGTTTACTTTTTGCAAGTTGATATTTGAATATTAATTATTATATCAAAATATAATACAAATTAAGAAAAAATTGCAAAAATAGTTCCATCAGTGTCTCATAATACTAATAGAATGACATTTGTACAAAAATTTATATAAATAAAATGATATTTTTAATGTTAAGTACAATGACGCAAAAGGTAAATGTGATACTTAAAGGCGTGTGAAGGAAATATTATATTAAATATCGTATCACTAATAAAATTTATATTGTCATTTTTCGTTGCTTGTTTAAAGTAAAAAAATATAAAATTATAAATTTTTAACAAAATAGCAAAGTACAAAGATAAATACTTTCATGAATGTTTTTATGTCAACAGATAATCTGTTTGATTTTGAAATTTAATTTTGAATTAGATAATTGTTTGAATATGATATATAGGAGATAATGTAATACTCTTAGTCCATCAAATTTATGTTATTTATTATTATTATTATTATTATTATTTTCTAGGAAAGGAAAAAATATTATATACTCTTTAACTTATACAAATTAAAATCCGTGTCCAATCCACATATATATATATATATATATATTTGCAGATTGGGTAAGTTTATTTTTACTGAAATTACAATAATTGTATTATATGTATATATATTTATGATGATTTCAAATATCCATATGTGTAGGAGTATTTGTTTTAAAGGCTGGTAGTGCAAAGAAATTAATAGATTGTTGAGGGAGGAAAGTGCAAAATCGGGAACGACAGTGACGAAATGGGATCCGCTTACATTGGAAGCATTCAGCAGGTTTTGTCTTTTTGAGTATGATCTTCGTCACCACCACTGTGCTTGTCTCTTCCCGCTCTCCGACACCTGTCGACTAATCCACGCCCCAAGGAATAAGGGAACCCTCATCGTCGCCGATTCTCTCTCTCTATCTGTCGCATTACATTCCAATTATGAGAGAGAGGGAGCACAATTAAGAATAGTTGAGATGCGTACTCCCCAGACGACGTGTTAGATGCATGCAGCTCGGGCGTCAGCCAGCCTCCATGTGATTGATCCATTGATTGATTTTACTTCCGTATCTCAAGGACTGCAAAAGAGCTGCTCGATATTTAATTAAAGCGGGGCCAAGCGGGGGAGGGGATTTCAGTTTGTTGTTTATTTGCTACGTGTCCGATTGATTGATTGATTAGGGGACCAGAGATGGCGACGGAGAAGCGGGACGCGGAGGATCTCGATCTGGAGGACGGCGAGTCCGATGACGAGGGGAGTGGAATCGACGAAGAAGAAGACGATGATGGCACCGGCTCCGTCGACAATGACGGCGCCGGAGTTTCGAGATTTTCTTCCTCCGTTTCGCAGCAATGGCCGCAGAGCTTCAGGTACGGATCGAATGGATTTTGAAATTAGGGGTCAAATTAGGGTTTCGGAAAGTTGATCTCGATCGGAATGTTTATCCAAATCTGCTTAGTTTTTCCTTAGACTTTGACTTGTATCAATGTTTATGCAAATGTGAGTTTGATCTGATGTATTCGTGATTCTCATTGTTTATACACTGCTCATTCTTACGACAGTGTTCTTGCAAAGTGTTAGATTCAACTAAAATCAGCACTATATATAGAGAGAGAATGTTTCAGAAACCAATTAACTCTGCATCCATAGATACTTATAAGTACATCTCATATCTTTAGAAACCAACATGAACTATGAAGTAAAGACACAGTTTCGGATCTAATGATTGCTTTGGCACTTACACTTTCTTAATGTTTTGAAAACAACAGTCTTTCTAAGATTAGATTATGTATGCTTTTGCAATGTTGCATAATGTTTAATTTCAAGTGCTTTGTTCTTGAATTCTTGGAAGTTTCTAGTGAAGTGGTTTCAGAGGATCCATTTCTTGTGACACTTGATGCTGACATCTTGGTTAATTTCCAGAGAGACTACTGATTATTTATCAATAGCTGCGGCACCAAACTTTGGGTCGATTATCCCCGTATCAGGCATGGGTGGCTCTATCTTTGGTTCAAGGCTCGGTTCAATATTTAACAGCCAAAATTTCTCGGAAGTATCTGGAAGGGTACCCTTGCTTAGCAGTGACATTAAGAAAGGGCATTGGCGAGAAGAGTTTGATAGAATGAGGACACTGTCGACAATGTCTAATAGGAGTAATATACGTAAGCAGATAACTGGAGAATTGCCGCTAAGCTATGGCTGTAACTTAGTCCAGACTATATTCAATGGTGAGCTATATATAATGAAGCGTTTTAGTTTTTTCTTGTTCTCCCTACTGTTCTTGTCTTTCTCATCTCCATCTTCCTGAACAATGCAGGTGTTAATGTTATGGCTGGTGTTGGACTTCTTTCCATGCCATATACATTGAAACAGGGTGGTTGGATAAGCTTGCTTGTTCTTATTATGTTTGGTTTGGTCTGTTGTTACACTGCAACCCTTATGATTCGCTGTTTCGAAAGCACCCAAGGGATAATGACGTTTCCTGATATGGGAGAAGCAGCATTTGGGAAATGGGGACGCTTTTTAATTTCTGTAAGTCGATCGAAGTTATATTCCTACATAAAAAATCATACAATTCTTTTGTTGAAATATTCTGCACTTATCATATGAAATGATTCGGATATTGAATGAATCAACTAACAAACAAAAAGAAACATATCATTTTGCTGTATAAATACTATCTTGCAGAGTTTTAGCCTTTTCGTGTGACATTATCATGATTTTCTTCCGTTTTTCTTTGGCAGATCATATTATACTCAGAACTATATGTAAGCAAGCTTCTAAACCTGTATCTGTAGATTTCTTTGCCATATTTTTTTATTACGTAGCCGGGCTTTTGATACCTGTGATTAATACAGTGCTCTTGTGTGGAATATATCAACTTGGAAGGGGACAACCTTTCTACTATATTTCCTGGAACATCACTCAATATGTTTGGCTTTGAATTGGATTCCAATCATTTGTTTGCAATTCTCGTTGCGATCATCATTTTACCAACGTGCTTGTTAAAAGATTTGCGCCTGATTTCTTACCTCTCAGGTGTCCTAAACAACTTCGCTTATTAGCTTCCGCTCTTGTTCTTTTTCAATTGCCTAATCTTGAATGATGGTTGTGCTTTTGTTGCAGCGAGTGGTGTCATTACAACAGTATTGATAGTTCTTTGTATACTCTATGTTGGCACCATTGGCGGAGTTGGATTTCATCACAGTGCTAAGGTAGTAAAATTGGAAGGCATACCTTTTGCCCTCGGCGTCTATGGCTACTGCTACTCAGGCCACTCTGTATTTCCAAACATTTATCAGTCGATGGCTGATAAAAGACAATTTCCCAAGGCTCTAGTAGCAAGGTAATAGAACCATGATCTTTAACAAGCTATTAAAACTGATCTTTGATGGTGCAGGACATTGCATTTGTCTTTTTGTTGTATTGCAGTTTCCTTATATGTGTCTCCCTTTACGGTGGTGCTGCAATTATGGGCATCCTCATGTTTGGCGATGATACAAAGTCCCAAATTACTCTAAATTTACCCCCAAATACCATTGGTTCTCAAGTTGCGATATGGACAACAGTAAGTCCTGATTCTATATCCGTAGCTTTAGCTTTTTCGAACATTGGCTCTGTTCGTTTTTTTGAAGTGTAGTAAGTTCTTGCTTGTCTCTTTTGCAGATCATCAACCCGCTCACCAAATATCCTTCTATCGATTTACTAAACTCCTTTACGTCATATCTACATGTAATGATATAACATATAGTGTTGTTCCCTTTTATCCTCATATTTTCCTTAACTCTAAGTACATATTCGTTGTTGATGAATCCTCTCGCCAGAAGTTTGGAAGAGTTGTTGCCTTCTCACTTGGCTAACAATTACTCATGTTTTGTTCTCATTCGGGTAGCACTTGTTGCTTCTTCTGTCCTTGTTGCATTCGTCATTCCATTTTTTGGTGGGTTGTTATCTTACATGCCATAGTAGCATCTTGTCTGAACTTATGATCTTTCTGTTACTTTGACTCGGCAACTTTTTTGTTGCAGGACTTTTGATGTCGCTAATTGGTTCTCTCTTCAGTATTCTCATGGTACCTAAATCTTCCTCGTGGTTACCTATTTTTGTGTCTGCATTTTTTCTTCATGGTTCGCTTGACAAGTTTTGCGCATAAATATTCACAGGCTGTAATAATGCCGGCATTATGCTTCCTGAGAATTATCGGCAAGAATGCCACCCCAGTGCAGGTAATAAGCTCGACAACTCTCTGAATACCCCACCCCACCCCAACACAACAATAACATGTGCACTCACATAGCAACAAATATTGGAATGAAGCTATATGTGGCCTTGTGTTTAGACAATGCATTCGTCGTTTGCTTAAAATTTTTTTTTTTCTTTTAATGAATGAGCTGAGTTTTTGAGCAGCTCATATGACATCTCTAAATGTGCAAATATGTCTGCCTTAATATGAACATAACCTTATATGCTTCCAACATTGGTCATGAAACACAATATAGTTAATTGAGCCAATCTAAGATGATTGTTTGTCGTATCGAATTGAGCTTATTTGGCTTGATTAATTTTAAGTACTTTTTTATAGTTGAAATTCATTTGCTATGATTAACAAGCTGTGCCTTGTTGAGCTTTCTCGAGTATGACATTATTCTCTTAGGCACACGCAACACACGATTGTTGTTCACGAACATTGACACGATACTTGAACTTGAACCACCATTTTTAACTCTTTCCTTGCGTTATCATTTGCTTTGTCCATTGTTATTGAAGGAATATTTGGCTGATTGATCTGTTGCTTCTCTCGCAGACTTCACTGAGCATCGGAATTGTGGCGTTGGGCACGGTGAGCGCCGTGCTGGGAATTTACAGCTCAGTCTTGGATCTCTTTCGAAAGTACTAAACACTAATTAACTTTATCGATTATTATTACGATTGGAATCTAAAAGAGCATTGACTGGTGAGGTGAGTTATTGAAACCCAGAAAGAAACGAACACACCACATTATTTTTATTGTAGCATCTTGGATTCGTATGTTGTTATTTGATTCTTGGAGGTATGTCACCTATTATTTCATGATGTATTTTTCATTAAGAGTTCTTGCTATATTTATTTATTTATTTATTTATCCGTTATCCGAAAGTGCGCACTGGGTAAACCGTCGGCCGAATGTAATACTCTGCAAATTAGGTCTGACAAATCAAGTTACACTAGGCGAAACTGTGTGACAAGTGGACTTGGAGGCGTTGAGGTCGGCTCTCTTTCGATGTGGGATTTGTAAGTCATTTGGGATCGTTTGAGCGTGGAAAGACATAATTCTAACACCAACATAGTTCGATATGTTTTATTTCTGTACAATCAATAGATGGGATTCGCTAGGAGTTACATACTGAGGGACAAATCATTCATTCAACACATGCAAAACTATCAAATAACAAATGTTTTCTAATAATATAAAACAAAATATGTTATTTTGCTTGAAATTATATCTTTGTGTGTTGTATGAATTGGTACATGTCATTTTTATTATACTCTCCTAGTTTATTTTCTATTCTCTTTAAAAGATATTTACACTTTTGTTTAGATAATTAATTTTTTTGTTATGAGTTGACAAAATTTGTCTTTTATATTATGTGAACAAAAAATATAGTAAATAAAGAAACAGCAAAAGAATAAATTTTGTATATATATATAAAATAATTGTTGAATATTTCAAAAAGCAAAAAACTATGACATTAGTTATTAGTTTATAGACATGAGAGTATTACTCTTTTCGTCCCACATAATTTGTCTCTATTTTTTATTTTCGTCGGTTCCACATAACTTGTACTTTCTATTTTTGAAAATATAATTATACACTTTAATCGCATTTTAAATTTTAAATTTTATAATTTCTTAATTTTAATTAAACTATTTACTTATCTTAATCTTAATCTATAATTATTTTTACTAAATAATAATTATTTTTACTAATAACTTCTTAATTACTTACTAATTATACTTTATCGCGTGTCTATAGTAATACACCCATATTACATGGGTCGGAAGGAGTAATATTTGTAATGTGTTTGTCTGCCATGTATTGTCTATTGTAATATAATGTACCCGTCAAATTGTATTGTATTTAGAGGTGTTATACTAAAACAATTGAATTGAAATAGATTATAAATAGATTTTTAGATGAGTTTTTAATACTATTTTCTCCCCAAAAGAATAGTATTATTGGCATTATGTACGTACCATTTTGAATATTAAGTATTATATTAATACGTAGTAAAAAAAAAAAATAAAAAGACGAAAATAAATTTTATTAATATTTTATAATACGAATATAATTGATATTTATTAAATAATCATACAAATATAAAGATATTTTTAATATTTAATACAATGTCGTAAAAAAAACAAATAGTATTCTTCCTATAGAACATAGGTAGAGGAAAGTCTCTTTAAAGAAAGGCACACCGTATAATATTTTAAATAGAAAGTAAATGATCTATATAATATACTTCGTTTTTTTTACAGTAGATATATGAATTTAGATAAAGAATAATTAATAAATAATTAGAAAATGTATTAATAAAAATAATTAGTATATAATATATAATTATAAATTAACATTAATATAACGAATTAATTTAATTAAAATTTTAAAAAAATTGACTATAAAATTTAAAATATGATTAAAATATAGAATTATTTTTCTGTAAAAATAAAAATAATGAACAAATAAGGTGAGAGAGATAAAATACTAATTTTGTTTTGCAACATCACATTCTTATTTTATTATTTGTGTTACGTACAAAAAATAATAATAATAATAAAAATAAGAATAGCAGGATGTTAAAGGAAGTTAGATACGAAGTCGGGTGGAAAAGGAGAAAAAATTTGCGCTCAGGTCAGTTGGTCAAGTCGGTTGGTCCTTGGTCGGATCGGTAGGTCGGAAGGTCTATGGTCGGATAGGCAGGTCGGTTGGTCCTCGGTCGGTTGGTTCGTAGGTCGGAAGGTCCGCAGGTCGGATAGTCTGCGAGTCAGACGGTACGCAGGTCAAAAGGTCCGCAGGTTGAAAGGTCCGCAGGTCGGATAGTCTGCGAGTCGGACGGTCTACAGATCGGACGGTCCGCAGATCGGAAGGTCCGCAGATCGGAAGGTCCGCAGGTCGGATAGTCTGCGAGTCGGACGGTCCGTAGGTCGGATAGTCAGCAGGTCGGATCAATAAGTCAGATGGTTTGCAGTCGGTTGGTTCACAGTCGGTTGGTCCGCCATCGGTTGAGTCGGCCAATGCGGAGTCTGGACCAAGCGAAGGTCTGTTAATCAGTCGCCTAATTAAGTGAACAGTAGTTCAGTCGCTTGGTTGGGGTGACCATTGAATCGTTTGGAAAGACCAGAGGGTGGTCACTTGATGAGGCGACCAAGGAGTCGTTTGGTTTAGCGACCAGTTAGTCTCTGATTTGGTCGGATGGGTTATGCGGTTGGCGAGACGGTTGCCGTAACCGACCAAACGACGTTTCAAAATGTTTCGTTATGGGCGGTTGACGGCGGTTGCTGGTGACGGTTCCGAAACGTTTCTTCTGAGGAATATTTAAGGATTTGGGTCAGCAACTGTCAGATTATCTTCAATCGACATCAAAGTGCACTATATGTTGCTTTGGGTTGCCTTCGCTGTCAAATTGTTGAAACTTTGGTGGTTGATAGCCCAATGGTATTTTGAGGGCGTCAATTCTTGCAGTGTAAGGCTTGGCGTAAGTGTGCGTCGGCCTTGAACTCCATTCAAATACTCTTTTGAGTACCCCCTTGATGAATTCGTCAAGTTGAGATATATGGATGAAAGAGTCGTATGATCTTTGAAATGAATTCGCCATCTTTTCTTTACCATGATGTTGATCCGCAGTGTTGCCGCTTTATTTTGGGCCGCCAGGGAAGATGGTTGTTTTTTTATGGTATGATTGTCTTCTTCAGGCTTGTTCAGCTTTGTGAGAAGTTTTTCGATAAGAGCATCTTGTTGTTGCATATATTGAGACATCTCTTCAATGATTTTGATCAATGCGGCAAAATGGTCCTCCATATTTGATGCGTTGATAGTCATTACTGGAGCAAAATTTGATATAGTCGAATGACCTGAAGTTGGTTGATGAGTTGGTGGCATGAAAGTGCCTTTGAAGCTTTGATCTTCCTCACAGAGCAGACTTTGATCCGTAATCTTTGGGTCCTTAATATTTGAAGCATAGGTAGTCATCACCGCAGTAGAGCTTAATGCAGTTGAATGACTTGCAGTTTGTTGAGGGGTGAATTGTATGGAAGTACTCTTCAAGTTGTCGTCTTCTACATATAGTAGACTTTCTCTGTGATTTTTGGAGGAGTGTCTTCAAAGAACGACAATGGTCTTTTGGCCATATTTTTTGTTGTCATTCCATCATTCGTTAAAACGCTTAAGGTTCTTGATGTGGTGGATGCAGCGACTTCTTTGGTGACGGCGGCTTGAGTAGCAGTTTTTTACACAACGTTAGACGTCTTGATCTTGTAGGAAGCCATTGATTGTTGAAAATTCGTCCGAAAGAGAAATGAAAGTTAGATAAGTCTCACTGGGCGTGCAAAAAATCTGCAGACAAAAAATTATATTATTTTTAATAAATACAAAATTTGTATAAATTATATTTAATTTAGATTTAAAGTGGCCTAATCTGAAGACTCATGTTGATGGATTTGAGATCTTGATCTTTGTAGAGGTGGATTTTGTGCTCCAGTTTGACCTTGACGGACTTTGGAAGGCTTTGGTCTCCATGCGGACTATTTTAATCGTCTGCTTTGACTTTGGATGAATTTGGGGCTTTGATCGTTGCCGAGGTGGATATGATCTTTGATTTGACTTTGCCGGCTTTTAAAGGGCTTTGGTTTCCATGCAAGTGATTTTGATCGTCGGCTTTGACTGTGGATACGTCTTTAGGTGGATTTGAGGCTCTGATCTTTGGTGAGTAGGATTTGGTGCTCCAAAATGCTTTTTTGGCGGCGTATTCATTTGACTTTCGGATCGAAAAAGACCGGGTTGATGCTTTTGACGAAGAACTCGACGAACGAATTGAAGTTTTAGGATGAACTTTGGAGGCTCTTTCTTGGCTTTGACAAATCCTTCAACAACTTTTGGAGGTTTGATCCTTCTTTCGGCGCGGGCATATGACGAAGAACGTTAAATTTATCGATTCGTCAACCAATATTGGATCATTTATTCAAATCAGTGACTTTTCAACGAAGAACGCTTCGAATGACACAAAGAACATGAAGAACATTACAAAGAGAATCAAAAGACTTACCCATTTGTCTGAACTATCGATGTAATTTTGATGTCCCAAATAAATTGGCAAACACTCCTATTTGTAGTGGAAGGGTGGCATTGACTTCCTTTTCAGATAGTACCATATGGCGTGATTTGATTGGCCGACGGGAAGATTTTGTAATCGTTCATTTCTCGTCGAATGTCATTTTTCATGTTTGAATGATTTGATTGCACGTATTCTTTTCTCTTTTCTCATCAGTATCTTTATATCATTTCATTTCTCGAAAGATATTAATTATAATACTTCCTTTATTGACAATTTTTTTAAAAAATTTTATTACCAAATTTGTTAGGACTCTATATATGCACGTAATATTTGTACGATATCTTCTATTTTAAACAAATTTTGCATTAATGGTTGATATTTATTGTAAAAAATCAACATATATGCATAATTAAATTTTATTGAAATTTTATTTTTATTTTCAAAATATATGATATTTAATTAAATTTAAAAATTTATTATTTAATGCCTACACTATACATATTGTGTATTTTTTTCAGAAATAATATTTATGAGAATCGTTCCGCCAAAAACACTAAGTGTGAACAAAATATTTATATTTATTAACAATATATACATGTTTATTTTAATATATAATTCATAAAATTTTAACAAAATTTGTTTTCTTGACTGTCTATATTTTAAAAATAATTAAATTTATTTAACATACTTTTTTTAAGAAATAGTATTGCCCGTGAAATTTTTTGGATTTCATTAATATCCCATTAGTTATTCTAATTTTAATTTTTTAAATTTAATATTTTAAAAATATATCACATATAAAATTTTGAAGTTAACAATATATTTAAATATATTATTTATCTGTAATTAGTTAAATATTATTTATCTACAATATATTAAATTAATATATACTTTCTCTATCCACTTTAACGTTTATATATTTATATTTCGTCCGTAAAATTCAGAAGTTTACAATTTTTTTTAATTATTTTTATTAATTGTGGATCATACCATTAACTACGGATATTTTTTTACACTTGTTTATTATTTTATCATCACTTTATTATACTTTTATATTTAAAAATATGGACCATTTGATTCATATACTATTATATCTATCTACTACTATTAAAATATTAATATTGTTTAAATATGTAGCAAAAAATAAATGTAAATGTCAAAGTTGAACAGATGAAATATTAATGAAATAGAATAAATATTAAATAAAACTATTTATAATGTAGCTTTAAATAATTATAATCTTTTTTTATGAAAATACATATAATTAAAATATTTCAGTACTTATATTATAATTTTAAATAATCATAAATAATTAAAAAAAAGTTATTCAATTATAATACATGTAAAAAACGAAGATATTAAAGATAATTTAGTTATTTTTATTATTACTTTAAATAAATATTAATAGTAATAATATAGTTGTGCATACTTTCATTACTTATATCGTGACTTTAAAAAATTATTGAAATTATATCATGACAATATTTGTAATTATTTAAAATGTTACAAATATTTTTGTTATTTATGCCTCAAGTTATATTAGCTACAAAAAATTTATGTAATAACATATACGACGATATAGCCAAAATATACAAAATAAAAATATCTTGGATTGATATTTTCGTTATATAAGCCGCTAGTTTAAATAACACATAAAATTATTTGTAACTTTTTATGCAAATATTACCTATGAAAAATTTATAGCAATAAATTATGACATAAATTTGTCACAATTTTTTTTTTTTTTTTTTCCGTGACTTATAATTGTTGTGGAATTAAACTATGTGACAAATATTCACAATTATCAATATTTTTTTATTAGCAATTAATGCACTACTTTTGCTAAATTGAATGGTAAATTATATTGTCTTTAACTATGACATGTGTTTGCTGCTCACATGTTATATTTGTATTTATGTTAATATAGAACGAACAACATATATTATACATTATGAAAATATTTTGAAATTTCGCTACAAAAAAATTTATAGTAAAAGGAAATGAATTCTTAGAAAAAATGTTTTTGCGACGAAATGCCTATACCACATTGCTAAAGGTTTTTTACGATAAATTTGACTTTTGTAATGAAAGATAGTTTTTTGTAATGAAAATTAAGAAAAGAAATATAATTATGAAAAGATAATTTTGTAGCTAAGACTCTTTTACTACAAAAAGAAAATTCATCAAAACAAAAAATTAGCAACAAAGTATGCATGAGTTTATAGCCAAATTGCTTTTGGTATGAAAGATGATTTTGTAGTTAGAACTTTTTTGCTGTGAAAATAAGATATTATAATAAAAAAATTTTAGGGATGAAATTAATTTTGTTGTACATAATTGATTTTTAGAGACAATTATTTTTTGTTGTTGAATGACACGTTTTAATTAAAAAATAAATAAAATTCGCAGTTAAAAATATTGTAGCTAATTAGATATATATATATATATATATATTTTTTTTTTTTGTGATAGTAGAAAACAACATAATTTATAATGGAATTAAGCACAAATGGTATATTCATACTGTCACTGTCACGACTGTATTTTATATTTCACCGTTCACGTGTTGTTTATATTTATACTATCCGCTGACTGTCTCTTCCTTATGTTGCACTGTGTTCATCCCCATAATCGCGGCATAAATATATATGTTTACTTTCATTTTTATATTTTATATTTTAAATCAAATGTTTTAAAATTATATTAATATGTATATAGTTGATTTCTTAAGGATATAGGACTTTTGCTGGCCAGTTGAATTTATAATGGGCCTTAACTAGGAAGAATTGGCCCAATATATTTGGGTCGGGCCCTTTGAGTCTTTACATATCCATCAATTCTTTTGTCACTATAATATTCTTTTCATTTATTTGATTTTCCTTATTGTTTTTTCTTTTTTTATAATTATTTTCTTAATGCAAGACATATTATCAGCAGTATTAATTTCAAATTTATGCCCCACATTCATATGATGGAAAAGAAATGTGTTCGTGAAGGAGAAAAATACAGAGAATAAAAGGCATAGTGCAAATAAGAAGAACTGTGATATAGAGTAATACAATAGATGAGTGGCAGTTGAGAAAAAAGAAAAAATGATTCTGCAGGCTGAACATGTGATACAATTCCTAAGTTCAACTTGGTAAGAAAGGAATGAAAGATAGCACTGGAAGGAGCTTTAGTAAATACATCAGCAAGCTGTGTCGAGGAAGGGACAAAAGAAGGAACAATTAAGCCATATTGAAAATGGTGGCGGATGAAGTGACAATCAATGTCAATGTGTTTTGTGCGCTCGTGATGAACAGGATTTGAACCATTTGGATGGCAGACTGATTATAACAGAATATGGAGATAAGGAGAGTGAGATCAACCTTTAGATCACGTAACAGATAAGTAAGCCATAGAAGTTCAGAGACAGTAGTGGCCATGGCTCGATATTCAGCTTCAGCGGAAGATTTTGCTACGGTGACTTATTTCTTTGTCTTCCAAGACACAAGACTAGAACCAAAGAAAATACAGTAGCCTGTAGTGGACTTTTGAGTGTTCAAGCAAGAGCCTCAGTCAGCATAAGTAAATGTAGAGAGTTTGGCATGACCATGGATAGGAAAAAGAAGTTGAAAGTTGGATGTTCCTTTCAGATAACGAAGCACATGTTGAGCAGCCGTCCAATGAGTGGATGTTGGAAGATCCATAAATTAAGTAAGCTGCTGAACAACATAACGTATATTTGGGCGTGTCATTGTTAAGTAAAGTAGCTTCCCAACAACTCTACGATAGAGAGAAGAATCATGTAATAAACATGAGGAGAAGCTTTGGAGTTTCCAACTAGGTGCTGCAGGCATGGTTCGCCAGATCGGCCGAGTGCGGTCCGACTCGGCCGATCCGGAACGTTTGTCCAAAATATCCGATATATCCGATATTTGACAAAAACTCTTACATCCATTCATATCTTATCTATAAAATCGTTTATAAATCCTATTCTTACTTTTTTCTCTACTTTTAATTCATATTATTGTACCAATTCATCTCAATTCAACAGATTGGAGAAGAAAACATTTACCTGGAGAACGAGGTGTTTTGGTTGGGTATTGCGGTGCTGGAAGGTGAATTTTTGAATTGTCGGTGTTGAGAAGAAATTGGCGAAAACATTTCGCTGCTCGCCGCTGGTCTGTGCCCGCCGTTCTGCGTTACTGAAGAAGAATAGTGGGGAAGAAGTGGGGAAGGGGAAGAAGAAGTGGGAGGAAATTAGGTAAATTTAATTATTATATTATTTTAATTAATTTAAATATTTATAAATATAAGTATAAAATTAATTATTTTATTGAAATTAATTTTGAATTATTTTTTATTAATTTTTTTATTTAATTGATACGTTTAATTATTTTAGATTTAATTATTTAGAACAATTTGTTTAATTAATTGATAAATTCAGTTCAATTATTTTGGATTGTATTTAATTTTTATTTATAAATTGAGTTCATTAAAATTAATATTTTAGAATAACTTATAACTTTATTATTTAAAATTAATATTATTTTAGACAAAATTTGTATTAATTATAAATTTATTGTAAAAAATTAATATTTTAACTAGATTTTTTATATAAACAAATTAGTTATCTAGTTATATTTTTGTATAAGTTTGATTTATTAATAAACTAATATATGTAATTTGTCTATTTAATTAATGAATTACTATTTATAAATATTTTAACAATTGTATTATTCAATTACAGAGTTTGTGTAAAATGGCACCGCACAGAGATATTGGTTGGGATCATGCTACTCCAATCAGCAACGATAGAAAACAAGCAAAATGCAATTATTGTGGTAAAATTGTTCACGGCGGAATTACTAGGATGAAACAACATATAGCACATGTTACAGGTCAAGTTGAAGCATGCACGAGAGCTCCAAAAGAAATAAGAGAGTTATTAAAAAAACATTTGATCCAAGGAAAAAGTATGCGAGCAGCACATAAAAAAAAGTTAAAAGCATTGCACAATTCCATTCGTTTGGAAGTTGATTCTGATGAGGAAGAAGATGAAGTTTTTGAAATAAATGAAGATGAGATAGATGCTCTTGAAAGAAAACACTTAAAAAGAGCAATGGCTGAAAGCAGAAGTATGGAATTTATGGAGCAGCAGCGTAGACATTCTGTATTCGGAGATCTACCAAGCTTGAATTTTAAAGCTGGTATACTTATTGAATTTATGAAATATATTTAAATATTAGTATTTTTTTTTTTGAGATAACAACCATATATGATCATATGTTTTTTTTTTTTTTTATCTTTGTAGGAGGAAGCAGCTCGAATACAAAAGGAAGTTAAAGAAATTTTTTCGAAAGCTCTATGAAAAAGACAGAAGGTTTGCATAAAAAAAAACTTGATCCATACATGTTTCAATCGAAGAATAAGTCTTTGAAAATATGTTTTCAAAAGATAATGCAAAAAAAGTGGGTAGAGCAATTTCAAATTTTTTTCATTTTAATGCAATACCATTTCACGCTACCGATAGTGGTCCTTACTACCAAACGATGATTGACACGATTGCATCGGTTGGACCTGGAGTTAAAGGACCTACTGGTAAACAAATTGGTGGTGAATATTTAAATGAGGAGATGCAAGAAGTTGTACAGTATGTTGTAAGTAAGCTGCTGAACAACATAACGTATATTTGGGCGTGTCATTGTTAAGTAAAGTAGCTTCCCAACAACTCTACGATAGAGAGAAGGATTATGTAATAAACATAAGGAGGAGCTTTGGAGTTTCCAACTAGGTGCTGCAGGAGTAGAACAAGGAATGGCATCGATGAGACCAGTATCATGTAGAATGTCTTCAATAAAGCGATGTTGAGATACTGCCAGACCATAAGGAGTTTGCTCAATTTGCATGCCAAGGAATAAATCAGCATTACCAAGGTCTTTGATAGTAAATTCATAATGGAGGAAAGACTTGATATCAGTGAAGGGTGGAGAAGTAGGGGCCAGCCAAGAGAATATCATCGACGTAGACTAGCAGAATGTGATGTGATCAATCTTTGGAAGTATGAATAAGAAGGGATCATGACAAGCGTTTGTCACACGCTGCAAAATTTAAATGAAATAAACCTACTTCTGCAATAAAAATAACGTAGTATAGATGAAATAGGATCGTCTCCTTAGGGAATTAAAAAGGTTTTATTTTTAATTGTTTGATTTATAAATATAATCAAATGGGGGATTATGGAAGTAGGAAATAAAAATAAAATAACAAACTAAAAACTCTACGCCTAAAAGATAAATTCAATAAAAAAAAGTTTCCAGTCTAGGAATGAAATTGACAACTTGGGTAGTGGATTTGATCATCGATAAATATTTAATTTTATTGGATTCTAAATAAATTAGTTATAGTTACCGACACACACCTAATAACCAACTCTTAATTTCTTGACAGTCTAGGTACGCCCATCAACTGCTTCCCTAGTTAGACTAGAAGATGCCACAAAGAATTTACTAGTCTAACCGCCTTGCGAACTTGAAGAGCCTAATTCAATTTAAAAAATTAACTATGCGAAATTTTTTAAAAATGATTCCATGATTTTCTAATGGTGTCTGCCACTAGTTGCTACTTGAACCAAATTAAAATGCAATTACGGATGTCTAATTTAGTTTAGCAATTAATCCTTAATCCAATTGAAATACCTGGCCACAAAACCCAACCAAATAAAAGATTATAACTCAAAGAAATCAGAAACCACAGAAATACTTAGAAACCAAAGAAATATCATAAATCAAAACAAGTCTAATATGCCAAATCCATACCAAGTTGTTTTACACTCCTAGACTAGAAAAGTAAACTACTCGCTAATCATAGGAGGAAGAACAAAGGAAAATGAAACAAAGAGAAACATCGCCCGAGAATGATCTTGGTGTAAGAATTGGGCCTTGGACCTTTTTGTTCTCTTTTCCCACTAATTATATCAATTTTATTATTTTTCTTCTGCAAATTATAAATAAATAATATATGCCCAAATCAGGTAGAATCTAATCAAAATCAACCAAATATTGCAAATAATATAAATATTTAATGTATGCAATTTATGGCTATCAAATCTCCCCACCTACATCATGCTTGCCCTCAAGCATAAATTCGAAACAAGCCAAAAGAAATCGCATACGACTCAATATGACAAGAAAATCTAACTCAACCAAATCAATCGGAAATTCAACATATCAAGCCAAGTCAACCTCACAGGATAAAGTGTATGCGCATATGCTCTCTGAAAGAAATAATTGTATATAATCAGCTAACGCTCAAGTAGTGCGACAAAAGTTTATCCCATAGGTTTGAATGAAAATCAAATCTCCCTTGCTTAAGATACTCAAAATCTAACATCAAGAATCAAAGGGCCTTTTTTATAAAGGTTGTAACGGGGCTTATGGTTAGGGGTAGGAAAAAGGATATGCGAAGACTAAAATATGTTAAAAAAACCAATAAGAACACGATGCTAGCATGTGAAAAACAGTTCAGGATAAACAATGAAACCCTTACTTTATTCACTACCCAAACCTTAATAACATAATTATATCAATACTACTTTATCAAGGTTTTTTTTTGGGCCTTTTTTGTTGTTTTTTTTTGGTTTTTTTTTTTGGTCTTTTTTTTTTAAATATATATATATATATATATACGCCTTTCACTACCCGTTCTCATTGAAGCAAACACTTCTGAATGCATTATTTATTTATACTCAAACTTCGTTTCTAACTGGTGCATCACAACGTGAACTTAAGGTAATTTTTTCTAACATAGAGTTCAAATCGGAAAAGGCTTAATATCAAAAGAAAGGTATGCGGCTAAAAGACGGTTTAATATAGAAGAAAAATAGGCTAAAAAGTCTCAAATGGATTAATTAGGGGAAATATATTGTGTTGTGTGATAAAGAAAGGCTCAATGGGTTACCTAATGCCCTTATCATTTTCAAAATGCAAGACTCGATAGTTGCAAGTTCAACATGCATAATCAATCAAGTTATAGATCATCTAATTGAGCACTACAAATCACACAACAAAGAATTTCCAAAAGTTTGATAATATATAGTTTATTTTCTAATGTAAGTTTTTGGACTATATACTCGAATTCTCACAGGGTTCAAATGTCAACCTGGCTAAAGCAATCATGTCAGACTAACCTATCACTCAAACCACATTTGACTCACTTCAGACAAATTTCTAAAACATGCGAAAGAACAGCAAATCAGGCATCAAAAGTAGCACAAAATGAAAAATTTGCCCAAAAATTTTGCATTACTCTATCCCCACACCTAAAGCAAACATTGTCCTCAATGTAAAAAAAAAGTAAAATAAGAGAGAAACTTCCCTGGAGTCCGTAGGATTGGTGTGACTGCATGTTTTTGTTTTGGATTCCAAACTTCTTCAAGTTGATTGTGCGTCTCTTTTAGCCAACACCAAAATTGATAGCTCAGGGAGGAAGAAGAAGAAAGACGACGGCTTTTTTTTCAAAATTCTCCAAGAATTTCCCTAAAAAAATAAAGAATCCAACTCAAATAGGCGATGTTTAAAAAAAAAAAAAACAAAAACTAAAAAAATAAAAGAAATAATCCTAGAAAACTTGGGTTGCCTCCCAATAAGCGCCTCTCTTTAACGTCTTTGGCTAGACGCAGTTACCATGTTAGCCATTAGGCAGTACTACTTCAGACCGTCTTACCCAGTTCAGTTTTTGTCTTTACTTCCATGTTTAAAACGGTGATTACTCACAAAAAAATTTTCTGCAAGATTCACATCATCATTATTTAAGTGAGCAGGCTCCAACTCCAGCTGATTCAAATGGGGCTTCAATTTTATATCCAAAATAGATTTATCATGCACTCCTAAGACTTTCTGCATACCTTTGTCAATAACATTAACACTGCACAACGCATTAGATTTTTTAAGATATTTTATAGAATCAGAAATATTAAATTGCACTTTCTCGCCATTAAATTCCATAGAAAGTATACCTTGTTTCACATTAATTTTAGTTTATGCGGTGCACATAAATGGTCTACCTAGTAAAATCGGTGCAGGATTTGGAGACTTATCATCATGCATATCAAGCACATAAAATTCAACCGGAAGAATTAATTCGTTAACTTGCACTAGGACATCTTCAATCATTCCTTCAGGGTAAGCATTTGTCCTATCAGCTGATTGTATAATATTTCCAGTTTCTTTTAAAGGCCCAATGTTCAAAGACTTATAAATAGACTTAGGCATCACATTAATTACAACTCCTAAATCTAACATTGCTCGTTTAATCTTCAACTTACATATCTTACAAGGAAGCGAGAACATACCTGGATCTCCACATTTAGGAGGAAGCTTGCATTGTAAAACAGCAGATACGCTCTCACCAGCAATAATGCATTCGTCTCCACGTAGTCTCTTCTTGTTTGCACAAAGATCCTTTCGAAATTTCGCATACTTCGGAACTTGTTTGATTGCATCCAGTAAGGGTATGTTCAATTCCACCTTTCGAAACATCTCCATCATCTCCTTATTTTTGTCATACTTCTTTGGTTTCACCAACCTGCAAGGAAACAGTGCAACATTAGTTTTAGTATTAGTAGGTGTATCGAAAGTTACCTTGTTTAATGTTTCAGTGGTGGCTTGCTCTATTTTTTTCTTAATGTCTTTCTCATTCTTGTCTTTTGGAACTCCAATCTTTGATACTTCTGAATCTTTTCCATTTTGTATAATAATCGAGCTCATATACCTCGGATTAGCGTCGGGTTGTGAGGGCAATCTACTTTTTTCTCTTGACTTCATCTCGCACATCTCATTCACTATTTGACTCACTTGTTCTTCCAATTTCCTTATGCTATTCCGAGTTTCCTGTTGAAATTGCAACATGTTAGATGCCATAGTTTTCATCATATCCTCTAAGGAATTACTCGGAACCGTTTGAGAGGGTTGTGGAGAGTGATTAGGTATTGGGAATCATCTAAAATGATCTCCAAATTTAGCTTGTTGATTCTCATACTTTAAGTTCGGCTAATCTTTCCATCCTAGATTATAGGTATTCGAGTAGTGGTTGTATACTCTCGGGATGAATCCTGCAGCACTGATATCTACTTCTTGACTCAAAGTAGGACAAATATTAGTAGGATGTTCCGAACTTGCATAGATCCCACAAGCCTTAACTTGTTCCTTCCCTGAAACAAATTGTCGAACAAATGAAGTCAATTAAGTCAATTGTTGTTGAATAGAACTCATATCGCTTGCTTCTTTAACTACTACTGCTTCTCTTGGTCCGAACTGTTGTGAGTTCATCGCCATATTGTTCAGTAAGTCCCACGCCGCTCTAGGAGTTTTGTTCATCAAGGCCCCTCCACTTGTTGCATCTATGATTCTCCTATCGATGGAAGTCAAACCTTCATAAAAATATTGAATCAGTAATTGCACGGGGATTTGATGATGGAGGCATCGAATAAGTAGAGCACTAAAGCGGTCCCAATATTCAAATAAAGACTCCCCTGTATGTTGTGTCATTCCGCATATCTCTTTCCTCATAATCGCAGCTCGTGAAACGGGAAAGTACTTTTCAAGAAACTTTCTCTTCATGTCCGTCCATATAGTGACGCTTCCGGCAGGTAGATTGAATAGCCAAATATTTTGCGGCGTCTTTCAGTGATAAGGGAAAAACACGAAGCTTGATTTGATCTTCTGTTTGTCCTTGTGGCTTCATACTTGTGCATACGACATCAAATTCTTGAAGATGCTTATGTGGCTCTTCTCTTGACAAGCTATGGAAAGAAGGCAACAAGTGTATTAATCTTGATTTTAATTCAAAAGTATTGTTACCATCTACCGTCGGGTATGTGATGCAGAGATACTGATGGGTCAAGTTAGGGGCTGCCAGCTCCCTTAGTGTCATTTGATCCATCTCTTCTTCTAGCTCCAACTCGTCAGAACTCAAATCACTAGATGATTCTAAAGCTAAATCTTTTTGGCGACGGTCCCTAGTTTTTTTTCTCAACTGACGCGCAGTCTTCTCAATTTCAGGATCGAAACTCAAGATTTTTGTGCGATTAGATCTTCACATAAACTAGAAAAAGTCAGATTTTTAAAAATAATATAAAATAACCAAAGATAAATTGAATCAATTAGAATTACCCGGCAACGGCGCCAAAATTTGACAGGTGTTTGTCACACGCTGCAAAATTTAAATAAAATAAACCTACTTCTGCAATAAAAATAACATAGTATAGATGAAGTAGGGTCGTCTCCTCAGGGAATTAAAAAGGTTTTATTTTTTATTGTTTGATTTATAAATATAATAAAATGAGGGATTTTGGAAGTAGGAAATAAAAATAAAATAACAAACTAAAAACTCTACGACTAAAAGATAAATTCAATAAAAACAAGTTTCCAGTCTAGGAATGAAATTGACAACTTGGGTAGTGGATTTGATCATCGATAAATATTTAATTTTATTGGTTCCTAAATAAATTAGTTATAGTTACCGACAGACGCCTAATAACCAACTCTTCCTTAATTTCTTGACAGTCTAGGTACGCCCATCAACTGCTTCCCTAGTTAGACTAGAAGACGCCACAAAGAATTTATTAGCCTAACCGCCTGGTGCAATAGAAGAGCCTAATTCAATTTAACAATTAACTATGCGAAATTGTTTAAAATTGATTCCACGATTTTCTAATGGTGTATGCCACTAGTTGCTACTTGAACCAAATTAAAACGAAATTACGGACGCCTAATTTAGTTTAGCAATTAATCTTTAATCCAATTGAAATACCTTGCCACAATACCCAACCAAATAAAAGATTATAACTCAAAGAAATCAGAAACTACAGAAATACTTAGGAACCGAAGAAATATCATAAATAAAAACAAGTCTAATATGCCAAATCCATACTAAGTTGTTTTCCACTCCTAAACTAGAAAAGTAAACTACTCGCTAATCATAGGAGGAAGAACAAAGGAAAAGGAAGCAAAGAGAAACATCGCCTGAGAATGATCTTGGTAGGGGTAGAACTCGAAATCTATGAATCTCTTGCCCTTGCGCAGTTTCTCTCTGGGACTCTTCTGCACGGTGTTCTCCTCGGAAAGTGGCATAAAGTGGCGCCTCTCCCTTCTTTCTTTCCTTTATATTTGCCCTAATTTTGTAAGAATTGGACCTTGGACCTTTTTGTTCTCTTTTCCCACTAATTATATCAATTTTATTATTTTTCTCCTGCAAATTATAAATAAATAATATATGCCCAAATCAAGTAAAATCTAATCAAAATAAACCAAATATCACAAATAATATAAATATTTTTAACGCATGCGATTTATGGCTATCATATCATGAATAGACAGAGTACATCAAAATTGAAGAAGACCAGCTTGCTTGAGTCCGTACAGTGACTTTTGAAGTTTGCATATCTGACCATGTGGTAGAAGAAAGCCTTGAGGAGAAAGCATGTGCAAGTCCTCTTCAAGTTCACCATGCAGAAATGCATCGTTGATATCAAGTTGATGCACCAGCCAACGTCTCAATGAAGCTGTGGCAAGAAGTATTCGAACAGTTACCATTTTGGCGACTGAGGCTTGACTCTTTGTAATCCTTGCCATAGGTTTAAAGGTAGCCTTTTTCTAAAAGACAAACTTTGAATCGTTGAACAATTTCATCTGCATTACGTTTGATTCTATATACCCATTTACAGGAGATGGGTTTCACATATTTGGGCAGGGCAGTAATCATCCATCTGTTGTTATGCTGTAAAGCTATTAGTTCTTCATCCATGGCAGATCTCCACGTAGGATCCTTATGGGCATGCGTATAAGAGCGTGGTTCCTGGAAATCAACAATGGATGCAGCATGCAATAAAAGTGCTAATAAGGGTGTGGCAGGTCCTGAAGAAGAAGAGGTGGGGCAGACATAATCGTTCATCCATGTAGGAGGTCTGGTAGCTCTTTTGGAACAAGAAGGCAAAGAGATGGATGGAAGAAGTGTAAGAGAAGAGATGGAATATGAGAGAGCACAAGTTGAATCAAATGTAGGAGGGACAGAAAGAGAAGGATCACAAGTTGGGATAGATGCATGAGGTGCACAATAAGAGAATGTGCACGATTAGGCATAGAAGAGTTGTTGTTAGGCTGTAATGTAGTAGAAGGAAATAATGTTGTAGGTAAGGGAGATTCTGGAATAAATGGATCATTATATAGGTTAGCAGAAGGTAAGGAGGCAGTAGGAAGAGGTGTTTTGTTAGTGTTGTTGTTTGGACAAGAGATAGAAGTAAAAGTGGAAAAAAGAAGTAAGATTCATGGAAAATGTCATCTCTATCTGCAAAGATCTTATTTGTGGCAATATCAAGGAGCTTGTAGCCCTTTTGGCCAGGTGCAATACCAAGAAACACACATTTAGAAGCTCGAGAGTCAAGCTTGGATTTGGTAGGCTGAATATTGGCAGCAAAGCAAAGGCATCCAAAGGTTTTAATGATTGAATAATCCGGAGATTTCAGGTAAAGTTTTTGGTAAGGTATGGACCAAGATAAAACACGAGAAGGTAGTCTATTGATGAGGTAGGTGGCATGAAGAAGAGTTTCACCCCAAAACTTTGAAGGTAAGGAAGCCTGAAAAAGTAAAGCTCGAGCGAGTTAAAGTAAATGCTTATGTTTGATTTCAACTCGACCATTTTGTTGGGGGCTATAGGGACATTAATGGTGGTGTTCAATGCCATTCTTTTGATAGAGAGTTTTGCAGTGGTTGTTTAGGAACTCAGTTCCATTGTTTGTTCTAATGCATTTAACAATCCAATTGAATTGAGTTTTGACATAGATGAGATAGGTTTCTATGAGGTAGGGGAGGTTTTGTTTGGTTGGTAAGAGATAGGTCCATGTGGCTCGGTAGTAGTCATCTACAATGGTTAAGAAGTAATGACATCCATTAAGTGTTGGAGTTTTGTAAGGTCCCCATGTATCTATATGAACAAAATCAAACATTTGAGAAGAACAAGAGACACTTTTATTGAATGGCAATCTTGTTTGTTTTTCTTTATGATAAATCTCACAAGGAGTACTAGAGATTGCTGTAAGAAATGGTAAATGCTTTAGAGTTTCAAAAGATGTGTGTCCTAGTCGTTGGTGCCATAAAGAGGGTTCATGAAATACAATTAAAGTGAGATCAGTGACAAATGAAGAGGCGCTGGAGAGGTGTAGAGGTTCTGAATTTGCTTCAGAGTAGCTAAGGTTGTTTTACACTTCTGGTCCTGTATCAAGGAACAATATGTTTCAAGTGAGCTTTAGAGAAGAGTGTTTTAGGAGCATACTGACAGACAATAGGTTATATTTAAATGTGGGGAGGTAGTAGACGAATGGTACTGTGATTTCTGGTGTAATTGGGACAGACCCTGCAAGGTTAGTTGTGAGGTGAGTACCATTTGGGAGCATGATATGGGGTTTTGTTTTCAAAGGGGATAATGAAGCAAACAGTCTTTTATCAGTACAAATATGGCAAGTTGCACCACTATCAATTAACCAAGAATTAGACTCTAAATTAATAGGACCAGTAGGAAGGAGATTACCTGAGAAATCCACAATTTAGTTTGCTGCTACAACAGAAGAATCGAGGATGTGCTGCATAAGAAGCTTTTGTACTTCTGCCTTTACCAAGGAACTCAAGTCTTGATTTCCAGAGTTGTTCCCTTCATGTTTGGTGGTAATCACAGCAGTACATGCAGAGATATTCTTCTTATTTTGCAAATCTTTGTACCAAGCGGGAATTCCATGTAGAGATAAACATGTATCTTTAGAGTCACCTTTCTTTTTGCAATAATCACACACCAAATTTCTTTTGTCCGTCATTTAATGTTTCTTTTTTTCGAATCCTTTGTTGTTTGATCCATTTTTACTTCCAACCATTAATGTGTTGTGCTCTACAAAACTGTGAATTTATTTCTGTTTCTCCACTTGCAGTATAAGAGCATAAGCTTTGCTCATAGTGGGTAGAGGTTCCATAAGCAAAATCTGACCTCTGACATTTTCATACTGATCGTTTAATCCAGTGAGGAATTGAATCAGAAGATCACGCTCCAACCTAGCTTGAAGTTTGTGGTTCAATCCACAAGAACATTCAATTGGTGGTTCAACGGTAAGTAACTCAGCCCAAATTTTCTGGATTTTTGTGGCATACGAAGTAATAGTGTCACCCCCTTGCTTCAAGGAGGTAAAGGTACGTTTGAGTTGGAAAATCAGAGATCTATTTGACTGACCAAATTTTTCTTTCAAGTTATCCTATAATCCTTTGGCATTAGAAACAAATATAAACGCACCTTATAGATCCACAGAGACTGAGTTGATGATCCATGTCCTTATTAGAGCATCTACCTCTATCCACGAATCAAACTCCGGTGCATCTTCAACAGGTCTAGGAGTTTTTCCCGTAAGAAGTCCATCTTTTCCCTTGGCCAGCAATGAGTTCCAAACACGATGACTCTATGTAAAATAATTGGTGCCATTAATTGGAACTGAATATAACGTAAGATGTGGTTGATCACCGCTGCTCAATTGTAGTGCCTTTGGAAAGGCAGCGGGCTGAGAGAAGGAAGCTTGAGTTGCACGAGCAAATGTAGATTCAATGTGATTTTGGCCATCAATATTCATGGTGCTTTCTTCAGTCATCAAGGTTTCACCCAGGCTTAACTCTGCTCTGATACCATGAATAGAAAATACAACAGTGCAAATGAGAAGAAACTGATGATAATAGTAATATAATGGATGAGGCCATCTCCAATCCATTATTCCATTTTTGCAGTTGCTACAGTACAAATGCAGTTGATCTACAGTACTTTTACTCCAACCATAAACTTTAATTTTTACTCTAAAAAGTATATTCCCTGTATATTCTTCTTTTATATCATTTTATATAACTTTTCATATTTATAAAGTACACTCAAATTTTAATTATTTTTACATTATAATCCATACACATATAATTTATATTTTATTTTAAAAATTACATATATGAATATTAACATTTATAATTAATAACTATTACAAATAAAATAATTTTAAAAAATAATTAAATGCTAGCAAGACAAATATGATATAAAATTATACATTATTTTTTAAAAAAAATAAATTTATATCACTTTCCAAAAAATAAAATTATACATTAAAAAAAATAAAATTACACAATGCACTAAAAAAATAACAAAAATACAAAAAAAACTACAAAATATCATAAAAACTCTACTAAAAAAATGGAGTTGAGCTACAGTGTCGAGAAAAAAGAAAATTGATTATGTAACAGACTAATACATTCATAACTGATATAATACTAATGCATCTTGATTATATCCACCAGTTCCATTGACGAATTTACCGGATTTTTACTACTCATTAAATTCTTTTTTTTCAAAAATATCAAATCAAATACCTATTTTAATATTTTTTATATTATAAAAAAAATATTATTTTATATTCAAAATATCACATAAATATCTATTATATCATATCATATAACTATTCTAATTTCAAATTTTTATTATTCAAATTTCAAATCAAAATTAAAAGAACTAGACAAATACACCCGCACCCTGGAATTTGACCCTTTAAACTAACTTCTATTTTCTTGATTGATATTCTTTTTTCATAGTGTGATATATATTATTTATACATAAGTTTGGAATCGTATGATTTTCTCATTGGATGTTATCTTACGGAACAACAATGTGAGAATATTTCATTAGGGTTTTAAATTTGCACTTGTTATCGTGTAATATTTAGAAATTGTATGCGTTAAATGTTCATATTATATGCGAAATTTGATTGATTTTGATTGGATTCTACATAATTTATATGCATATTGTTTATTTGCTGTATATATATGGCAAATATCAAATTTGGCGTAATTGGTAGAAAAAATATAGAAAAATTCAGATTTGTATCACCTAGTTAGTCATGGCCATAACTAACTATACCCTCATGAAATGAAAATTTAATTAAAGGCCCAAAAGCCTAGCTACAAAATAATTAGGGCAAAAATTAAATAAAAAGGAAGGATCACACATTTTAGAGATGGGAGAACGGCCAGAGCAAATACGCATGGGAGCAGGAGACTGACAGATTCATATATCACGCAGGAGCAAATCGACAGAGAAGATTTCCCCCTCCACTATGACTTTATATTTCTCTATTATTCTTTGTTATTTGATTACAAAGTAGATATTTTTCTCATTTGAGGGATAATAATGTTTTGGTTCTTTTGTTTTGGAGATTCTTAATTTTCTTTATAAAAGTTTTTTTTATTATTATCAATATTTGTCTGATTCTGATAATAACGTTTGTGATTTTTAGATTAATTGAATATTTTGGTACCGATATTTGAATTAGTCTGATAATCTAAAGTCAATTCAGGTAAGATATCCGTAATTGTATTCGCACTTAAATAGATGACAACCGGGTTGAATAGTTTCTTCCCGGGGGTTAGACAATCAAATTTAATTGCTCCTCTTAGGTAGTAATTGTTTTGAATTTGGTTTTTCTATATTAGAATATGATTATGCAATATTTCTTATGAGCGCACCTGGGTTTATGTTTAATTAGGAGTAATTACCGGTCGTACTTTAATTACCTACACTGTAAGGAAAAATTGGTTGTCAGAGCTTGTTGATAACTATTACCAATTTATTGATATTTTAATAAGAACTAACTTTATTGAATCAATGATAAAAACACAAGTGTTATAACTGCATCATCCCTTTGAGTCAGACATCCCCTTAATAACTAGTTCTCTGTTGATTTAATTGTTTTGTTATTTTGTCTTCATTAGATAACAAAAGAAAATTCTCCTTTATTCACTACATTAGAACACGAAAGAGTGAATCACACAATCCCTGTGGAGACGACCTCTTCCCCTATATTACATTAAATTGTGTTCACGGAATAGGTGAAATATTTCATTAGGGCTTTAAATTTGCTCTTGTTATCGTGGCTTAATATTTTCGAAAAGTATGTACGAGGACAACTTACCTGTACAATAACTAGATATACATTTTGTAACTTTATTATTATTATTATTATTATTATTATTATTAAATGGTATTAACATGTGGAATCCTGACTTATTGATCGAAACACACACTTTTTGAATAAAAATTAAATCATCATATATATCTTAACCCATAAAGGCTCCAGCAGGAGTTCAATTATATATTTTGTACTAATTGTAATCATTAATTTCATTTTAATTAGGTCCATATAAAAACATTCAATCTAAAGCTATTTTATATCCACCACAATATAAATGAAATTGCTTTTTAAATGAAAGATTCTTTCTATTATTTTATCATATATTTTTTTTCAAAAAAATTAATATAACTTATTTATTTTATAATATCTATGGTAGAATTTACAATAAATATCTAATACCTCGACTAAATGCAGCCTAAATGAACAGTTTTGATATTAGACAAGTGGTCCCTTCATTATTACACGTTTTTCTTTCTTTGGGCCCATTGGTATATACAGATAGATAATTTAAATCCATTTCTTGTCCCTATTTTAAATGTAAAATTATTGCGAATATGATATTATAGATATTTTTTGTTAGTTTCAATTACTATATTTTTGTAATAATTTTTAAGAGAAAAAAAAAAACAATAAACATTCACCGTGTATTTTATAGCACAATAATAAAATAAAAAGCTCAAACAAACACACTCGATGAATGTTCTGATATGGATATTCTTTAGGGAGAAATTTAAAGGGACGGATCTAATTGAGTCAAATCAGCATAAATAATAAAATTAGTGAGAAATCCGTGCGATGCACGGCCGTTTTATATTTCAATCTTTTATCTATCAATTTTTTTATATTTTTATTTTTTATGTTTTGTGAAATTTATTCAATTTAAATTTTATAGAAAAAATATTTTTTTATTTAACTATTAATTTTTATTTACTATCGTTATAACTATCAATATATATATATATAACATATTATTCTCTTTAAATATACATTCAAAAAAATATAAATCATATATAAAATAGGAAAAAAATAATTAGGCTAACAAATTCTTTTTATTTATAATCAATATGAAATTCTAATTTAAAATATATAAAACTTATAAAATTTTATAAATAAATTCAAAACTAAATTCAATCATAATTCATAATAATAAAAACAATTATCTGAAAAATAAAATAAAAATAAATTAAAAAATTAAAAAAAATAAATAAATATTTGTTATGGGATTCTAAATATACATTTATATTTAGTAATTTATTCATATTTGAAATAATTGTTGTTTTTTAATTGTAATAATTTAAAATTTAATCAAATAAATTTGTACGAATTACTCAAAAGTCACATAATTTTTATTTGAATATATAAATATATAACATAGTTATCGAAATAATCAAAAAATAATTATCGAAATATTCGATAATTTACGATGAGTCAAGAATAAAACATCAATTTATAAAATGAATACATTATTATAATACCTATAGTTTATAGCGTAACGATAAAAAGACGTTCATCTCTATATTAGGTGACAATTTAATATTTCTGAACTCCAGCAAACTAAACTTTGAAAAAAAAGAGTTGTGTCCAAAGGCTTAACATGAAAGAGAGCTACTGTGTTATCGTCGAAAAATTCACCAGAAAAAACTATCGGAAAGATATAGAAAAAAGTTATTGAAAGAAAATATTTATATTAATTAATGAGAAGATATGAAACGTGGAGATAAACTTTTATAGGCTCAACAACATACATAAATTAAATATCGGAACGGCAACCGTTAGACAGATTTTAATGTACCGAATTTATAACCAAATTTAGAATTTATGCATATTTTAATAATATAACCATAATTATTCTTGTCATTTTTACAAATTATCTCTTAAATTGTGTTGAATATTGTTTTATGAAGTATGATATATTTAATTATGAAAGATTAATATATTTTTTTACTAAAAAATTAAAAAAAAAATTAATATGAATTCTACTTATTTGATATAAATAAATAAATAATATAAAAATTAGCAAATTAATTTTAATATAATAATACATAGACAACTTATTAATTTTATAAATATTTTATTATAATTTTACTTAAATATAAATATTGATATTATAGTTTTTTATACTTATATTTTGTAGAATATATTAATATATTGTATAATAATAAATTTTATTTATAACTAATTTAACATTAACTAATAAATACAAGATAATTAATTAAAATATATTGATGATCAACTAGTGTAAATAATTATAATTACCATTATGATGAATTTAAATGTAAATTAAAAAATATTAAATTAATTTTAAAATTATTAAAAAATAAAAAATATGAGAAAAAAACTTTGGAATTGTGGGATCCATCAAGCTAAAATTATAAACACGTCCTATTAAATTAAAGGTTGAATGTAATCCCAATTACATGATTCATTTTATTCATCGTCGTTATAAAATATATTACGAAAATATACTTTGAATAATAATATCGTCATCGTTGACGTCAATTATTATTCCATAACTTAATAATTAGGTTAATTGAATTTATTAGTTGATTCATCACAATTTATTTAATGTATATAACATCCAATACCTTTTCTTTTAGATAATATGATGATAAATAATAATAATTTTAATGTAATTAAATTTATAATTCTTATAATTAAACAATCATTATATATATAATTATATTTAATTTAAATGTATATTATTTAAGTCGATTATTATTTCATAATTATTATTTCCAAAAACTTAATATAGAAAAGAAAATATGAAAAAACCTAATCATATATAATTAATAAAATATATAAATTTATATATAAATGATTGATATAAATTATTTTTATAATTATTCTAACTTGGTGGAAAAATCGATAAATAATAAAAAATCATACCTTACAAATATAAGAACGTAAGACTATGACTTTTTTAATCGAGATTCTTTCAATACAACCACAGTCCACAAATAATATATTTAGAGAGAATTAAATAAAATAATATGACATTTAAGTCTATAAAAATATACATATAAAAAAATGTTCATATTCGAAAACAATCACAAATAAAACAAATCTATTAATAATAACATGATAAATACCATAATCGACAAAAAAATATTGAAAATGAAAATAAAAGATTATGTACATCTTACATAAAATATAATTTTAAAATGTATAGTTATTATTATTAAGAAAAGTAGCATGCATTGTGTTTGTTTGGGGGATTGAATTTTAAATACACTATTCATCCTATTTTTTTCCTTAAAAAATATAAAATTAAACACCTAATTTTTATTTTTCTATATTATGCTAAAAATCAATTTTACATTCAAAACATCACATCAACACCTATTTATATCACATCATACAACTATTTAAATTCAAAATTTTTACTATTCAAATCTCAACTTAAAATCCAAACCCCCAAGCAAACACACAGCGCCAAATGCACATAACATATATGCTCCATTATATCTCCAATTATATTTTGTGACGCAATGATCCCAAAAATATAATAACTTGTCGTGTTCTAATTATATGACATTCCAATATCTTAGAACTTAGGCGAACTAAAAGAGGAATATTAGAGCTGTATTTGAAGACATGAGAATTTCCGGAATATCAACCAAAGACTCGCCATAAATAATGCCCAAAAAGGGGAAAAAAGAATATAAGAATATGAGAAAGAAAAATTGTCTGTGGTGTGTATAAAATGGGTACACAAAAAGTTTTTTTTTATAGACATTGAAATAAAAATTATCATCAAATTTGTCATTAATACCGACGTTAATTTAGGATAATCATATTTTTAATATTTGGTAACTTGCTGCCATAAATATTAAAATTTATTTCATTCATAATGATTAATATTTATATATATTTAAGATAAATTTTATTATTTAATTGTAATAATTAAAAATTTATTCAAATAGTTTTGCAAATATAATTTATACATCAATATATATGTATAATAGAGTATATATATTAATGCAAATTGAATAATTTTTTTAATTAAAAAACAAAATGATATTTTAAAATGAATTAAAAAGTATTATATAAATATTATACTAATTGTATTAACAAATTAAAAATAAAAAATAAAGTGATGTAGCAAATATATAATATTCATAAGTATTTTAAATTTTAAATTTTAATAAATATATTTATTAATTATGATTATATTAATTATATTAACTATAATTATATAATGTTAATAGTAATATATTAATTATAATAATTAATATAATTATTTATATTAAAAATTCAAAAAGATAATAAAAAAAATTTGATTAGGTGGACTCACCAAACTAAAATATAATAATAATATTATTATTATTATTATATTTTATATTTAATTGTAATATCTAAAAATATAATCATATATTAAAATTACTCAATAATAATTACATAATTTTGTTATAAATATATATATTTGTATAATAGAATATATTTTAATATCAATTTAAATATTTTTAAACTAAAATAAATTATTTAATTTTAAAATAAATAGAGAATTTGTATATATTATTATACAATAGTTTTAATAATTTTATCAATTCTTTTAATTTTTAAAATATTTATTAATTGTATTAATTATAATATCATTAAGTATGTTAATTATAATTTTATTAATTGTGAGTATTTAATATATTTATTAATTATGATATACTTAATAGCATTTAAGATATATTTATTTTATTAAAAAATTAAATTATTAAATAATAAAAAAATTCGGTGAAATGAACCCCATATCGATCTCTTTTATATATATATATGTATAGAATTTTAAAATGAATAGAAAAGTATTATCTAAATATTATACTATAGATTTAATAATTATATCAAAAATTTTATTTTAAAGAATATTTACTAATTGTATTAAACAAATTAAAAATAAAAAATAAAGTGATGTAACAAATATATAGTATTCATAACTATTGTAAATTTTAAATTTTAATAAATATATTTATTAATTATGATTACATTAATTATATTTACTATAATTATATTCCCTCTGTCCGATAAATTAGTCTATCTTTCATGTTTTGGCTGTCCCGCGAAATTAGTCATATTTCTTAATATAGTAATAATTAATAAATACTAATTACAATTACAAATTTAACTATATTTTATTTAATTTTTAATACCTCTAACTTTTATTGTTTGTTTTATTGTAAATTTAAAAGTAGGGCTAGAATTTTGAATAATAAAAATGAATAAGTATTCAATATGATATAAATAAGTGTTTATGTTATGTCTAAAATTTTTAATTAATTTTTTAATATTGTTACGTACAATAATAATAATAATAAAAATAAGGATAGCAGGGTCTTAAAAGAAGTTAGACACGAAGTCGGGTGGAAAAGGAGGAAAATTTGCGCTCAGGTCGGTTGGTCAGGTCGGTTGGTCCTCGGTCGGTTGGTCTGGTCGGTTGGTCCTCAGTAGGATCGGCAGGTCGGAAGATCTGCGGTCGGATAGGCAGGTCGGTTGGTCAACAGGTCGGATAGGCAGGTCGGTTGGTCAGCAGGTCGGATAGACAGGTCGGTTGGTCAGCAGTCGGATAAGCGGGTCGGATAGTCTGCGGTCGGATAAGCAAGTCGGTTGGTCCGTGGTCGGACCAAGTAAAGTTGGATGCTACGGAGGTCGGGCGAAGTAAGGTCTGGTAATTGATTGCCCACTTAAATGAACAGTAGTTTGGTCTCTTGGCGGGGGCGGCCAATGAGTCTTTTGGTCTAGCGACCAGTTAGTCGCTGGATTAGTCGGTTGGGTTATGCAGTTGGCGAGACGGTTGCTGTAACTCACCAGGCGACGTTTCAAAACATTTCTTTTGGGCAGTTGACGGCGGTTGCTGTAACCAACCAGGTGGCGGTTCCAAGCGTTTTCTTCAAGGAATATTTAAGGATTTGGACTTTTCTGGAGAAGGCATCTTCAATCAACTTCAACAAAAGCAAAGTCAGATTCGGGGATCACCACTTTAAATTTCCAGCATTTTAATTTCCAGTTAAATTTTCTTATATACCGTACAGTGTTTAGAGATTCCTAATCTCAGGCACTAATTAATCAAATTTAAGGATATTTTCATATATTTGAATTTTACTTTTTGTTTGTTGAAAAAACACATCAACAAATTGACGACCACAGTGGAAAAAATGCAAGATTGCTGATCCTACATTATCAGAGAATTTCATATGACTGAGGTCCGGCCGAATTATCAGAAAGATCAATATGGCACACTCACAACCTCAATCATCATCAACACCGGTGGGAGAAAATATTTCACCACCCGTCATGCCAAATCCAGGAGAGATTCCTCGACCACCTACCGATTGGTTGTCTTATGTTCAACAATTGAACAATCAGCAAACTTTGGTTATGCAGAACATGTTGCGTGAACAACAAAATCTAATGCAGAACATGTTGGATCAGGCGTTCTCCAGATTCACCCTGTATCCAAACATGCCTCCAGCCGTGTCACCTTCTCGTTTTCAGGCGACTTTTCCAGGATCAACGTTTGCAGGGCCAACGTACGTTGACAGTACATTTCCAAGCGTCACAACTTTCAACCGAACAGATATGGGGAAGACTCCTCTAACTTTCCCAGATAATGTTCCTTTAGGACCGAGAGTTGATAATACCCAGCCGAATGAGAGGTTGGGGGGACAGGCTCAAAATCCCATCCCAACCGAGCCAACTGTCCCCAGAGAAGAAAGATTGGGATGTCAGATTCATAATCTCATCCCAGACAAGCCAGCCTTCTCTAGGGAAGATTTTGTTCCACCCAGGGTAGATCCAGAGGACATCGCTCGAGTCTTGCGGGTACAGTTCGGAATGAATCCACAAACGGTGAACCGACCTGTGTATTAGAGGCCATTTCCGGAAAGGATCATCAATGATTATCCTCTCCCGAGGAATTATCGACAACCAGACTTTCATGCTTTCTCAGGAGAAGAAGGATCCTCCACCATAGAGCATGTGGGTCGGTTCATTGCATAGTTAGGGGAAATCGGTAACAATCCTTTTTACAAATTACAACTGTTTGGATTGTCTCTCACCAGGACAACATTTTCATGGTTTGTAAATCTGCCACTTGGGCAAATACAAACGTGGGAGGGTTTGAAGATGGCTTTTCATGCTAGATTCTTCACTCCTTTGCCGACTGTTTCTCTTACCGATTTGTTGGAATTGAAACAATATCCAGAAGAGTCAGCCTCACAGTTTATTGAAAGGGTGCGATTGATGAAAGGACGTTATCCTACTATAATCAATGAAAAAGAAATGACCAATTTGGTGGTCAGGAATATGCATGCACCATTATGGGAGGCTTTGACGGCTCACGACGTTCAAGATCTGGTCAGTTTAGTGTCCAAGGCAGGGAGATTAGAATCCATTTTTAAAGAAAATGATCACGGCTTCTGTCAGAGAAGAGGTGTTGACGAAATGGTAGTGCAAGGTCGAATAACGTGCAGGCCACCGTCAGTCTACGATAAATGGAGGTCGGGTCCAACGTAGCCTCGAACGATGGAGGCCGAATTTGAGGCTGACGTGGCCTCGGATGACGGCCTGCAAACTCCTAAAACATCACTGGAAGTGATGCTTAGGAGTCTTGAAGAGGAGGCATATTGTTACGTACAAAAAATAATAATAATAATAAAAATAAGGATAGCAGGGTCTTAAAGAAAGTTAGACACAAAGTCGGGTGGAAAAGGAGGAAAATTTGCGCTCAGGTCGGTTGGTCAGGTCGGTTGGTCCTCGGTCGGTTGGTCTGGTCGGTTGGTCCTCGGTCGGATCGGCAGGTCGGAAGGTCTGCGGTCGGATAGGCAGGTCAGTTGGTCAGCAGGT
The DNA here is from genome assembly GCF_009805555.1 of Andrographis paniculata. NCBI lineage: Eukaryota > Viridiplantae > Streptophyta > Magnoliopsida > Lamiales > Acanthaceae > Andrographis > Andrographis paniculata. Next base: position 3,184,511 of record NW_026137605.1, read on the forward strand.
CGGATAGGCAGGTCGGTTGGTCAGCAAGTCGGATAGGCAGGTCGGTTGATCAGCAGGTCGGATAGGCAGGTCGGTTGGTCAGCAGTCGGATAAGCGGGTCGGATGGTCTGCGGTCGGATAAGCAGGTCGGATAAGCAAGTCGGTTGGTCCGTGGTCGGACCAAGTAAAGTTGGCTGCTACGGAGGTCGGGCGAAGTAAGGTCTGGTAATTGATTGCCCACTTAAATGAACAGTAGTTTGGTCTCTTGGTGGGGGCGGCCAAGGAGTCTTTTGGTCTACCGACCAGTTAGTGCTGGATTAGTCGGTTGGGTTATGCAGTTGGCGAGACGGTTGTTGTAACTGACCAGGCGACATTTCAAAACGTTTCTTTTGGGCGGTTGACGCGGTTGCTGTAACCAACCAAGCGACGGTTCCAAGCGTTTTCTGCAAGGAATATTTAAGGATTTGGATTTTTCTGGAGAAGGCATCTTCAATCAACTTCAACAAAAGCAAAGTCAGATTCGGGGATGATCACCACTTTAAATTTCCAACATTTTAATTTCCAGTTAAATTTTCTTATGTACCGTACAGTGTTTAGAGATTCCTAATATCAGGCACTAATTAATCAAATTTAAGAATATTTCCATATCTTTGAATTTTACTTTTTGTTTGTTGAAAAAATACATCAACAAATATAATATAAAAAAATATTTTATTTGATATTTTACGATTGAAAATTAGTTAATAATGAGATTTGATTTCGAATTTGGCTTTTATATTTCATTAAAAAAATTCATTTATCACTATTATTAAGCGTGAAAAATATCAATTTACTCAAATAATGCATGAAAAAATACTAAAATGTCAAATTATTTATATCGTAATTTTTTATATGGTATGATATCGTACCAAACATTTTCAGTACGAGAATTGTATATATTTTTAGCATTGTTGATAGAATATATACCGAAAATATCAATACAGTTTGATATTTTAATATTTGATATATCGGTCTATATCAGTAATTTAGTATATTGATACTAAAATAATTAATTTTCTAATATATTCTTAAAATTGTAAAATTATTTTTAATTTTTATATTTTAGCGTAAAATATTATATTCTGATACTATATATGTAATTCGATTATAAATGACTCGATACTGTATTCAGATAATACCGAATTATATTGTATACCACACTAAAGTTTTTGGTATATTAAAAAATAAATGATACCATACAAAAAAAAAATTCGGTATACTGAAATTTAGAATTTTCGGTATTTTTTAGTACAATATGTGTTATTTTTATAGTTCAGTATTTTTCATCTATAAATTCGGTATACCAAATTATTGGTACAATATCATGATAAAATAGAATACTAAAATTTTTTTGTACGATATCTAACATATGCGTTATAAATTTTGGTATGTAATATCGAACTATCCCTACCAACAATCAAATTCAAAAATTTTGATGTTTTGTTTATATTAAAATTTTTAGTATTACGACTGTTATTTTTGTATTTAAATTATTACAGTTATTTTTTTTTTTATCTAATTGCATAATTTACAATCAATATAATAATATTTTTTAAAATAAACAATTCAATAAATAAAACATCAAATTTAAATAAATATTTCAACTTTTATTTCAATATTTCATCAAATAAAAATAGTTAAAATAACATTTTATTACATATATTACATTAACTAATCATACTAATTAACTATATAAACTAAATTTTCTTAAACTCCGCGCAAAAAAGAAATACGAGTAATTTCGCGAGACGAAGGGAGTATAATGTTAATAGTAATATATTAATTATAGCAATTAATATAATTATTTATACTCCCCCGTCCCATAACAAAGTATCTATTTTTTCATTTTAGTCCGTTCCATAACAAAGTATCAATTTACTTTTTTAGTAACTGTACTATCTACCTAACATTACAAATACTCTTACAACTTACAATATATTACACAAATGTCATTACATTTATATCACACATACTAATAAGGTTATTTTAGTCATTTCTATTTTATTCCTACTATATCCCAATATAATACTAATATTTCTAAAACTACGTGCAAAAAGTAAATCAATATTTAGTTCCGGGACGGAGGGAGTATTAAAAATTCAAAAAGGTAATAAAAAAGATTTGATCACGTGATACTCACCGAACTTAAATATTTAATTGTAATAACTAAAAATTTAATCATATATTAAAATTACTCAATAATAATTACATAATTTTTATATAAATATATATGTATAATAAAATATATGTTAATATCAATTTAAATATTTTTAAACTAAAATAAATTATTTAATTTTAAAATAAATAAAGAATTGTTATATATTATTATACAATAGTTTTAATAATTTTATCAATTTTTTTAATTTTTAAAGTATTTATTAATTGTATTAATTATAATATCATTAAGTATGTTAATTATAATTTTATTAATTGTGAGTATTTAATAAATTTATTAATTGTGAGTATTTAATAAATTTATTAATTATGATATGCTTAATAGCATTTAATACATATTTATTTTATTAAAAAATTAAATTATTAAAAATATCAAAAAAAAAAATTTGGTGAAATGGACCTCACACTGATCTATTTTATATATACAGATTAAGTATACAATGTAACATAGCACAATATATGTTAATATTATATAAAAATATATATTGCCTATCTTTATTATATGTCTTGATTGGATCAAATCATTATATATCTTGATTGAATCAAATCAGTACAATGTTCATTTGACTCTATGGGAAAGAGATATGCATCCAATTAGAATATATTATAATTTATCCTATGAATTGCCTTAAAAAAGAATAAGGTTCTATTTACTTATATTTTTAGTTTTATTTTCACACAATTCATCACTTCAAAAAATTAAAATAAAATAAAATAAAAACATAGCATAAATTGCCTAACTTTTATTTAAAATTTTACACAAAACATCCAAAACATAAAACTTATCCAATGGTTTGACTCTTTTTATCTTATTGATTCAATTATACACTTTTGAAAAAATTTGTACCGAACTTTATTCTCATATCACCCGGCATCAATTTTAAGAAAAATGAGTACAAATATATATTTTTTTTCTTTTATAGTAAAAGAAAAGAAATATAATTTTTTTCTACTAAAAAATTAGAATAAATTTAAATTACAATAAAAAAAAAAGAGATTTAAAATTCGAATGAGTAATACTATTCAGTAATTTTTAAAATACATTGATTACATTAAATAACATATTTTTTCTGATAAAATATTATATCAAATATTTAATTTTTAATTATTTAAAGTATTATTAAAAGAATCAAAACTTCCAAAAACTTTTAAATAAACCGAAAGCTTTTAATAAATATTGGATTTTGTGGGTGTGTGCGTAGGGGCCAATAATATGCAACAGGAAGTGACCAGAAAGTGGTACATGCATGCATGTAATATTAATATTAAAGCAGTAATAACTGCACGTACGACCTACCTACCAGCCTACCAACTTGGATTGCAAATTTGCAATTGCAATAGCAACTGAATGACTAAAGACCACTTGCAACAAGATATTTGTTAAAAAGTTTGTCCTTTCAAGATTTTTAAACGTATTTTAAAATTTAGAAGTATTCAATCCAAATTTTTAAAATTCTTTTAAAATCCTGAAGTATTCAATATAGATCTGAGATATTTAACAATCCATAAACTTTGAAAGTCTATGAATTTTAATGGATTTTTATGAAAATTTTGTATGAAAAAGAATATCTTTTTACCATATTTTGATGGATTCTTAAAATTATTATTATTATTATTATTATTATTATTATTGTTGTTGTATATGTGATCAATAATATAATAATATTTATCACTATTATTATAATTTTTAATAAAAATAATAATTTAAAACTAAAATATATTAGCAAATTATTATGATTTTTTAAAAAATATATATTTTTATATTATAAATACTCCCTCCGTCCCAAAACTATAGTCTGAGTGTGTTTGCTACGGAATTTAAGGAATATTGATATTATATTGGCAGTAGATAAAAAATATGAGTAAGACTTTTTTGCCCTTGTGAGTGTATTAATGTAAAAGTAATGGCAATTGTATAATAACAATGAAAAAGTAAGTAATTTTATAGTGATATAGTTATTTATGAAAATAAGACTATTGTTTTAGGACGGACAAAAATGGTAGAGAAGACTATTGCATTGGGACGGAGGGAATATAATTTTAAAAAATATTATTATCACAATAATGTATTATTGTCGTCTTTTCTTTTCAATTATCTAATACACTATATTATCGTTACGATAACGGTGAAATAGATATTTAAATATATATTTTTTGTTGAACCATTAATTTATATTTATTTATTTACTTTAATATTTTTTTCAAAAATCATAAATTATTTATTTATTTATTTTAATATAACATTTTTATCTAAAACGTAAATACGTATATATTATTTATTAATACTTATATATTATTTATTAATATTAAATATTATCTTATTAATAATTATTTATTATATTTATAAAATTTGTTGTTTGATATAAATTTATATAATTAATATATATTCACAAAAATATTATTTTACAATCCTACAAAATTCATATAAGTTCATAAAGAATTCAATCAAATCCGTAGAAATCCATCTAAATCAATTACTAAAATCCATTAACGTAGACTCTGTGGATTTTCTAAATCCACATAAATCCATAGATTTTTTAAAACAAAAAAAAAAATCCATTAAAACCCAATTGAATACACCCCCTTAATCTTAGATAAACTACATAAAAGTTTTAAAGCTTTGGAAAATTTTGATAAAATCATAGAAACTTGGATATTTAGTAGTCTCTCCATCCCACTTGCGTGTCCATTTTTCTTATTTTGGTATGTTTCTTACTTTGGTATGTTATATTTCTTTTATCATTTTTTAAAAAAAATATTATACACTTTAATCTCATTTTTTATTTTAATTATATTAATTAATTATCTTAATTTTAATTTAAAATTATTTTTATTAAATGATAATTATTTTTACTAAAATATTTTTAATTATGTTTCTATTTTTTTCACTAAAATATTTTTTTTCTTAATTTGCGTGCCGAGCTCAAATGAACTAAATTTCCCGGACGGAGAGAGTATCGTTTATATTGTCAACACACTTCTAATAGCTAATATAAAAAAATATCTCAAATTAAAAATACAAAGAAATATTCTTACTTATTGAAATATTTTAAATATTCGGTTTTAGATTTAGTAGATTTATATTTAAATTTGGTCTCATCTATAGATTATATTACTTATATTTGAGTCTATCGAGTTTGTTTTGTATTGCCTATATATAGGCCTCTTATTTTGATGATTAATAAGACAATTTCATTATTTTTCCTTAAAATTTCTAACATGGTATCAGAGCCCGATTTTTCAAAACCAAAACCCTAGCTGCCGCCTCCGTTGTCGTTGTTCTCCGTCCATCGTCGCTCTCCGGTCGACATCGCCCATACCATTGCAATGCCGTAGTCCAGCGACCTTGCCACCAAAAAATCTCCGTCCTTCTACGGTCGTCATTTTTCGGACGCCGCATCCTACTTTGGTTCCCTACGTCGTTGTGTGGTTGGTTTTGTCATCGGAGTTGATTTCCTTTTCCGACTGTTACCAGTTGGATTGTTCGATTTGATTTCTTGATTTCATGATTTATACCGGCGTGATTGATTTTTTCATCGGAGTTGATTTGTCATGGCTTCCTCAGTCCAGAATCTCGTGACTCTCTTGCATTAAGTTCTTGCTTTCAATTCCCTTTTTGGTATGAAAAAATCGTGATATTTTGATTCTGGTTGTTGTTATCATATGACACCTACACTTGGCTTGTTGACTGATGCACATCACGTGTCTTCTTCATTTTCTATACATATTGCTAATGGGAGTCGCATATATATCACTCAGAAATTATGTCTATCACAAGTAAATCGTTTTCCTTAGTTCATTATGATAATTAGGGTCCTTCCCTTGTTCCCTCTGTGGGTGGGTGTTGTTATTATGTCATTTTCATAGATGATTACTCACGTTTTATATGGATATATTTTTTGAAACACCGTTCATAATTACCTCAAACATACATTCAATTTGTTCAAATGGTTCGAACTCAATTTTCTTGTCCTATACAGATCCTCCGTAGTGATAATACCCGTAAGTATAGAGATTATACGTTATTAAGTTTTCTCTGCTCAAGGTACATTGATTCAGCGTTCCTGTCCATACACCTCTCAACAGAATGGTCGCACTGAGCGCAAACATCGTCACATTCTAGATATTGTTTGTGCATCCCTTTTGTCTGCCTCTTGTTCTGATAGGTTCTAGGGAGAAACCGCCTTCACTGCTATCTATACCATAAATCGTATACCATCATCTGTCCTCCGTAATAGCACCCTTTTTGAGCGTCTATATGGTCAACTGCCCGATTATAGTACGTTTTGTCCCTTCGGTTGTGTCGGTTTTGTCGTTATCCCTTCGCATGAACGTTCCAAATTGGAACCTCATGCGCGCGTATGCTGTCTTCTTGGTTATGGGTCAGAGCATAAAGGTTATAGGATTTGGGATTCGGTTTCTAAACGGTTGTGTATATCTTGTCATTCACCTTTTGGGAGAGTGTCATGTTTTCCACCCTATCTAAATTTCATGCCTCATCTATTCCTGGTTCACCTTCCTTCCTGTCGGCATGTCTTCTCTTGTTTCCTGATCCTGATCCTAGGGCTCTATCACTGCCTCCGGATCTTGTTACAGTTGAGGCTTCTGATCCACCTCCATTTGAAGCTTCTGATTCACTTCCGATCTTGTCTCCAGATGTTGATCCTTCTGTGGTTCTTGGACCTGTCATACCTCGTCGATCACATAGAATGAGTCACCCTCCTTCCCACTTGCGTGATTATCATTGTTACTCTGCCATATTATCTCATCATAAGCCTAGGTTTCATGAGGCGAGTGCTGATTCATTATGGCAGCAAACTATGGCTGAGGAATTAGAGGCTTTGGCAAAAACTCACACTTGAGATGTAGTGGATTTGCCTTTGGGTGCTAGTGGGTTTTCAAAATCAAGATTAATTCTGATGGTTCCATTGAGCGCTACAAGGCTTGTCTGGTGGTCAAAGGTTATTCCCAGGAGTATGAAGTTGACTACGAGGAGACTTTTGCTCCCATTGCTCGTCTCACTACTGTTTGTCGTCTTCTTGCCGTTGCTGCTGCTCATCAGTGGTCTCTTCTTCAGTTAGATGTCAAGAATGCATTTTTACATGGCTCACTTTCTAAAGAAGTTTATATGACTCTCCCTCCAGGTTTCTCATCCCCTGGAAATGTTTGTCGCTTATGTCGCACTTTATATGGGTTGAAGCAGGCTCCTCGAGCTTGGTATGCCACATTTAGTGCTGCACTATTGAAGTTTAGTTTTACCACATACGCTTACGACTCTGGCCTATTTATAGTTCTTCATCTGGGATAGTTATACTCTTGCTTTATGTTGATGATATGATTATCGCGGGAGATGATGCGTTTAATATTTCTGATCTACAGGCCTATCTTAGCCAATAATTTAAGATGAAGAGCTTGGATCCCCTTCGTTACTTCTTGAGGCTTGAAGTCTCTATTCTCCGGATGGTCTATTTCTCTCTTAGGCTAAGTATGCATCCGATCTCCTTGCTTAAGCTGGTCTCGCAGACTATCAAGTAGCCTCTAAACCACTTAAATACGATGTTCGATTTACTCTTCGTGATGGCTCTCTTCTTGATGATCCTACCTTCTATCGTCAACTTTTTGGGAGCTTGATCTACTTGACTATCACTCGACCAGATATCGCTCATGCAGTTCATATAGTGAGTCAGTTCATGGCCGCTCCGAGGACCTCTCACCACTCTGTCATCTTACATATTCTTCGTTATGTGAAAGGAACTCTCGTGCATGGTTTACACTTTTCCTCTCACTCGTCTTTGACTCTGACCAATTACTCTGATGCTGATTGGGCTGGTGATCCTACTGATCGTTGTTCGACCATTGGTTTCTACTTCTTCCTGGGTGATTCTCTTTTCTATTGGCGCAACAAGAACTAGACTTTAGCTTCTCGATCGAATGTCGAGTCCGAGTATCGTGCCCTTGCTGACTCTACGTCACAACTTTTATAGCTTCGTCGATTACTCACTGATCTTGGTGTTCCTCGGTCATCTTCTACGACTCTTCACTGAGACAGTCAGATAAGACTCAAGTTGGGTTCTACAACACCCACTTGAGTTTGAGGGGGATGCTGAGATATTTTAAATATTCAATTTTAGATTTAGTAGATTTATATTTAGATTTGGTCTCATCTATAGATTATATTACTTAGATTTGGTCTCATCTATAGATTATATTACTTAGATTTGAGTCTATCGAGTCTGTTTTGTATTGCATATATATAGGCCCCTTATTTTGATGATCAATAAAATATTTCATTATTTTTCCCCAAAATTTTTAACATTAATGTATACATCTTTCCATTTTCATTCGTCCCGGTTAACGTATATGGACCCCATTTTTTGTTTCAAATACTCTTATATTATTATCACATCGTTACTTTACACCAAAAACAAAGATAATTATCTTTACACTATTTTTAATTACTCACGACAATTAAAATATTATTATTATATTATTTCTTAAATTTGTAAATATACACTATAATGCCGAACGGAGGAGTATGTTTGTATTTTTTATATTATATTAAAAATAGTTTAATATATAAAAATATCACAACTATACTTATTTATATTACATCAAAATATAAAATTTTATTATTCCAAAATTCAAACTCAACTCTCAAATGTATGACGAAATAAACTCTAAAACTCAAAAAAAATATTTAAGGAAAAATGTGTAATTTATATTATTATTTTTTAATTATTGATATATTATGACCAATTTGGCAGGACGGCTAAAAAAGAAAAAGTAGACCAATTTCGCTGGAACGGAAGAAATATATAATACGTGATTAAAATATATATATATATACATATATTATACATGATTCAATCAATTTATATTATACCTTCAAAAATTGATTTAATCAATTTATATTATTATACATGATTCAATCAATTTATATTATACACTATAATGCCGAACGGAGGAGTATGTTTGTATTTTTTATATTATATTAAAAATAATTTAATATATAAAAATATCACAACTATACTTATTTATATTACATCAAAATATAAAATTTTATTATTCTAAAATTCAAACTCAACTCTCAAATGTATGACGAAATAAACTCTAAAACTAAAAAAAAATATTTAAGGAAAAATGTGTAATTTATATTATTATTTTTTAATTATTGATATATTATGATCAATTTGGCAGGACGGCTAAAAAAGAAAAAGTAGACCAATTTCGCTGGAACGGAAGAAATATATAATACGTGATTAAAATATATATATATATACATATATTATACATGATTCAATCAATTTATATTATACCTTCAAAAATTGATTTAATCAATTTATATTATTATACATGATTCAATCAATTTATATTATACACTATAATGCCGAACGGAGGAGTATGTTTGTATTTTTTATATTATATTAAAAATAATTTAATATATAAAAATATCACAACTATACTTATTTATATTACATCAAAATATAAAATTTTATTATTCTAAAATTCAAACTCAACTCTCAAATGTATGACGAAATAAACTCTAAAACTCAAAAAAAATATTTAAGGAAAAATGTGTAATTTATATTATTATTTTTTAATTATTGATATATTATGACCAATTTGGCAGGACGGCTAAAAAAGAAAAAGTAGACCAATTTCGCTGGAACGGAAGAAATATATAATACGTGATTAAAATATATATATACATATATTATACATGATTCAATCAATTTATATTATACCTTCAAAAATTGATTTAATGTATTACTCCATACCTATTTGTTACCGTGTCAAAACTAGAGCTGACAATGAGTCAATTCGTGTCGGGTTGAATACTTTAAACGGATTAAATTACTTAATCCTAACTCGATTTGTTTATTATCGTGTTTGGTTCGTGTTGACTCATATTCATAATTAAGTCAAAATCCTTGATTCAAATTCAATTGTTTTTTGTTGTGCTGTCGTGTTATGTTAGTTTTCATTGGTTCAAGTGTAATGTGTACAATAAATTAGATTGAATTATTTAAAATTAAATTTAGTTTAAAATAATAGATGAGCAAATTATTCAATTACAATTATTTTACATACATAATAAACATATTAATCAATATTAATATATTATAATCTGGTTGTCGTGTCGGGTTCGAGTTGAGAGTCTCAACCCTAACCCGACCCGTTTATTATCGTGTTGGGTTCGTATCAACCTGTATACATAATTGAATTGAAATATTTGACCCAAACTCAATTATTTTGTATTAGGTTCATGTTGAATTGTCGTGTCATGTTAGTGTTTAGCCAAAACATATACTATCAACTATGTTATTAATTAGAAAAATAACTCATTAATATCTTCTTTAAACAACTTAAGGAATTTCAAGGACCATCTACACAAGAGATAGGGTTTGTTCATTCAACATTTTTTTGGGATAATACCATTCTCTGAGTATTATAAAAAAAAAAATAATATAAACGTTTATTAACACAATATAATATATATATATATATTATATCTGTCAATAATTTAAAATAAAATATTATTTTTTATATTTCAACACAATTTTTCATATACTCAACATAAAAAAACCATATTCATCCAAAGTTTACTATAAAATGTCTTTAAAATCTGATCGGTTATAAAATTTAAATTGAATGATGCTCCAATCATATATATAATGAACTATAGCATTCTAAATACTCCATACTAAGTAGTACTACATACGATTATTTAGTAGGATTGATGAATTCAATTCCTCAGTTTGTAACAAATCATCACTTTGGCAAAATTTGCCAGAAATTTTGTTAGAATAAAAATAAAGAAATAAATTGGTAAAATATATAAACAAATTTGTAAATATAAGCACACCTTCAATAATTTTCAAAGTGTATGAGTATAGAACTAGTTATGCGAAACTAATAATAGCACAGAACTATATATATCTTTAAATATAATTAAAGAGAAAAAATGGACATGATTAAATTGCCCTAGTCAAAGAATATATATTAGCTAATAAATGTGCCTATACAAAATAGTTTCCCAATTATATATAACTGGACAATTGTTTTGAAAAAAATAAAATCAATGATGGTAATTTAATTGTGATGTACTCTTAAAATAGGGAAGTTGACAATTCCCCACAACAATTGTCAGTTACCAAATAAGGAGAAGAAAAATAAATTTAAGGCATGAACATTTTGTTCTAACATAATTACATAATCTAAATCTTTTAGATTTGTTTCTCACATATATATTTTTTCCAAAATCTTGAGGTAAGCTACTTATAATCATTTTCTGAATCTATCAAATTAAACAGATGAACAGCAATGCAAGTATTGGTTGTAATTTTGATTTACAAATTAGAGCAAATGATAATTAAATTCACAAATCGATCGATGCAGGAAAATCGCCAGATTTGATCATTACTCTCAAATCAAACCACTAAGAAACTGCAAAAATATCCAAAATCAAACAAACCAAATTTGGTAAAGACTAAATAATCACAGATAGATGAAAACCTAATTGATTAGTTGCATTAGATAAGAAATCAAAGCGTACCTTCCGTTAAATTCCATCAAAGCTTCCGAGAACATCGTGTATCAAATTCTCCACCATATCCCCACCGTACAATCCGCCGTCCGTACCCGACCCGATTTCTGGCGGATCGGATCTACTTTCCCGCCCTAGCTTCGAATCTACCGCTACTTCGTCGTCTACCAGTGCATGAGCATTATCGCTCTCCGCGACGGCGACGGTTTCCGATTCAGCCCCCGCATCTCCTCCGTCGACCGGAAAACCGGCGTATTCCGCCGGATATACTGCGCCTTGTCCGGTGAGTTCCTGGACAAGCGCGCGGAATTCCGAGGCGCTGGCTTTGAACTTGATAGGGTTTGTTATGTAAACAACTTTGAGCGGTTGCTGCTGCTTTTTGCAACTTTTCGAGTGCTTGTTTAGTCTCTTGGGGCTCGAATTCAGCGGTTTCTCCATGGACGTCTGCTTCGAGAGATCGAATTTTTCTTCTAGAATACATAAGAAGATGAATGAGGATTTGAAGCTACCGTACTGAAGAAGTGCATATTGATGCAGCTACATTATGATTAGCGACTTATGGATAATAAATAAATGGGATACCTCCAAAAGCGCGTTTTAGAAACAAATAATAAAACACTAAAGTCGCGCTTCTGCACAATAATTATGATTTTCCAGTTTAATTAAAACTTAGAAGTACTACTAGTAAATTTCTTTTTTGACCTAAATTTGAATTATAATTCTCACCAAAATGATAACGAACAAAATGTGCCCTAATTTGTGCAAAACGACATCGTTTTGTTCCATTTCAACGAATATTGACATCATTGTATTCGGATTCACACACTCGCTGGGCAGACATTTTTCTACTCTCACGTTAACCACACGCGCTAGAAGGTACGTGAACTAATTGAGTCTATTTCTTGCTTCCGTGGCTTTAAAAACCCCGATGACATCATCTTATTTATTTATTTTCCTCTTCCATTGAAAAATACACTACTCCCTTCGTCTCATATACCATGTCCATGTTGCCGTTTCTGTCTATTCTATATCTCATGTCATTTTTTTTTTTTGGAAAATTATTATCCATCTTAATTTTATTTTAAATTTTTTAATTTTAATTTTTTTAAAATTTTAATTAAAATAATTAGTTATCTTAATCTATAATGATTTATATTATAAGTTACTTATTTTCACTAATACATTCTTAATTATCTAATAATTATAATTATCCTAAATTTCTATGTCTATAGTGACCAAGACACCCAATGTGGGATGAAGGTAGTATTACGTTTATAGTATATCACATTTATTTCAATTTAAATATTTGTAATAATTACCTGATTATACGATATTTTTGATCCAATCTGTTTGTGTTTGACCCGACCCGGTATGATTTATAATCTCAAAATCTCACCCTAACCGAACCGAACCGGTCCTCGCTTCTTATTTTTCTTCTGTTGAGACGACAATGCCATAAACCTTTGGCGACATCCTCTTCGGCTCCATTCAAATTCCTTATAGTTCCGATTTCGTCATCCTAGTATGTTTGTTTCCTCTTAGGCCTTATATCCCTGATCTTACAATGGCTATATATATTGGTGGGTTCGTGGGTTTTAGGAAAGTGTTGTGTGAGCCGAGAGTGAGATTAGTCGCTTGATGCGATCTTTGTATTCTACTTTGTGTTCGCCTTTACCTAGTACTTGTCGGGGTATGCCGGATCTCCTCCTTTTTTTTTTTTTTTTGTGAGACTGTGGGTTACTTGGTGTCGAAATCCTCAATTGCTCACCTTTTTGGTGTTGCCTTGTTGGAAGACTAGGAGTTGGCGCGTAGTGGGCTGTGATTTGAGCCTACCGATTATTTCATATATTTCGTTTGATTATGAACATTGATTTTCTTTTTTATTTTTTATATAAATATTATTATGATAAATTGATATTAACCTACTAATATTCTTAGTGAGTATTATTTCGTTGCTGGAACCCGAGTCATCAAAACCCTAAAAGAAACAAATTCCTAACAACGATATCAGAGTTTTGGACGGAATCGAACATGAGTTCGATGATTATTTGAAAATCAGAATATTACCCTTATTTTTATTCATTAATTAGTTATAGGGTAAGCTGTGATTAAATACTTGGTGAGTAATCTTGATTATTATAATTCTTGTGATTGTGTTGACACTACTATCCATAATTGGCTGCTCCAAGAGTGAGTTAGTAGCTAACTACTGATAGTTAGTGAATTATGTGACATTCTTGTGTGATTAATTGTGTAAACTTTGTGTTGATACTTGGACATTATGACAACTGTGTCTATTACAATTTTTTACGGAAAAATTGTTTTTTCAATTTGGCAACAAAAGATGAAAAATATCTTAGTAATACAAAAGATTGCCAAAACCATTTATGGTATTTTAATCGTTTGTTGACTGAAGATAGAAATTTGATTTAGATTAACATACATATTCGTTGATAATATTGAATGTATCTCTGTGATAAGAAAAGTAGAGAAGCATAATTCCGAAAAAGAACTTTTGGAAAAATTAAAAAAAAAAATCTATATGGAAAGGTGTTTGTTGAATAAACTGTTCCTACTTGAAAATTTCTTCAGATTTAAACTTGAATTAACGAAATCAATAGATGAGAATCTTGATGTTTTTACTAAACTTGTTCAAGATATTAAACAAATAGGAAACAAGAATATTGATGAATACACCCCTATTGTGCTTTTGAATGTCATTCATGAATTCAAATATGCTATTAAGTATGGTAGAGATAGTATAACTCTTGAAACAATTATGAGTGAATTAAAGAGTAAGGAATTAGACTTGCATGTTAATGGGAAAGAAAAACAAGCATTTGATGAGATCTTTGTTAGTTAGGAGTAAGTTACATAATTTTGACAATCAAAATAATAAAGGCAAATGAAAATATAAGAATAAGAAGTGTTATAATTGTGAGAATATGAATCATTTTATATATCAATGTCCACATCCAAAAAAAGACTTTAGAAACCAACAATGTGATGATGCGAATGTGGCAAAAGAGAATGATGTAGCGGGTATGTGTTTATGGTAAGAAATAGTTTGATTATTATTGACCATGTGTGGGAAACTCAGTTGTTATCCGCTATTGCCCTTGAGAAATTTGTTTTCGATTAGTAACTTTATATCGCATGCTTTTGTTGCTATTGGTTATGTTGTATTTAAAGTTTGATTGTGTGGTTGTGTTAAACTTAGAAATTGACGCAGCCCTAGTAATTACACTATACTAATCGAAACTTAAAATTAAATTTGAATGAAAACTAAGTAAATAAAGAGAGATAGTACCGGTGTCTGATTCATCAATCGATCAGATGTGAACCCAAGCATTGCGTAGACCCAACACCTCTAAACCAATGGAGACTCGTACAATATGACTAGAAACTCCGGTCGGTTTTGGAAGCCACGAACCCAAAGAATCAACCCACCCAATTTGAGAATGATACACGTATGCAAGGGAAACCCTCACTCACACATTAATTCCAATATAGTGGAATAAAAAGAAAAATTTAATTGATATAAATTTCAAGGTGTCTTACATATGAGACCAAGTGTATTATTTAGAGGGGAGACTGGCTTAACAAAAGACTCTACAACCAATGTGGGACAATAAGTACACATTATTTAAAGCCCACTACTTTTAAATAAAAATAAGGTCGAACTAATTAAATAATTAAGAACGGTCCAATTAATTAAATAACTAAAAAAGGTCCAATTAATTATATTAAAAGGGGCACACCTTATTAAATAAAATAGAACACCTATTATCCTACATGAGATAATATGTGAGTAGCAACTCTCATGGGTGTTATAAATTGTGGTCTTTAAGGGAATGAAGTGGACGGATCATGGATGCACTCCAATGTTAACAACGCTCTTTCCATTGGCCTCCATGCTTCCACTTTATGCATGTTCTCCTTTTTCAAGTGTAGAACTAATTCCATAATATTAGTTTGAAACTTCTTCGCACAATTTCGAGTAATCAGACCAGACCAGGTGGTAGTGCAGGTTCATTATCGGTTTCGACGACCTCGTCATCACCCCCTTTTTGAAAAAATGAGTCCCCAATTTTCATAGCATATTCGTCTCCTACATCAAAAGGACTTAAGTCAGCAACATTGAATGTGCCATGAACTTAGTACTCACCCGGTAGTTCAATGCGATAGACATTGTCATTGATGCGTTCCACAAGTTGGAATGACCCATCTCTTCTTGGGCGCAGCTTAGACTTCCGTTTCTTGAGAAATCTATTTTTTTCTCAAGTGTAACAACACCCAATCGTCTGGTTGGAACACCACATGCTTACGACCTTTTTTTTAGCACTTTTAGCATACCGAGCATTTGAGTTTGCAATGTTATCACAAACTTTTGAGTACATCTCCTTCACAAATTCAGCATGTTTTCTGCCATCACTATTAAAATACTCATTGCTAGGAAATGGTAACATATCCAAAAGTGGTAGAGGATTAAAGCCATAAACAACCTCAAAAGGAGACGTGCATTGAAGAGTGCAACGTACGATTATATGCAAATTCAGCATGAGGCATTCATTTTTCCCAACTTTTGCAATTCTTTTTTATCAAGATACGAAGTAGGTTCCCTAAGGTTCTATTTACTGTTTCAGTTTGACCATCCGTTTGAGGATGATGAGATGTAAAAAATAGCAACTCAGTTCCCAATTTAGCCCAAAGTGTCTTCCAAAAGTAACTAAGAAACTTTTTATCCCTATTCGACACAATTATTTTAGGAAACCATGCAATTTCAAGACATTATGAAATAATAGATATGCAACATGAGATGCATCATTGGTTTTCTTACATGCAATGAAGTGTGCCATTTTAGAAAATCTATCAACCACAACAAAAATTGAATCATTTTCTCTCATAGACTTAGGCAATCCAATAACAAAATCCATTGAAATATCAGTTTATGGTGCTTCTAGAATAGACCGTGTTGTTGTGCATGTGATTTTGCAATCTTAGAGACAACACATTTATTAACATAAGACTCCACATCATGCTTCATTTTAAGACAATAATAGTGTTCATGCAATACACTCAATGTCTTATCGCGCCCAAAATGACTCATCAAACCTCTCTCATGTGCCTCCACCACTAACACATCACGAAGTGAACACCTAGGCATACAAGCGATTCACACGAAACAAATATCCATCATGCAAATAATAGTCACCAAAGCTATGTGTAGCACATTTTGCAAAGATACTAGAAAAATCAACACCATTCACATAAATATCTTTTATGAATGCAAATCCTATTAGCTTGGATTCTAACAAGGTTAGCAACCCGTACCTCCTTGATAATGCATCAGCTACAACATTTTCATTTACTTTCTTGTACTGAATGGAGGAAAGAATGTGTCCACGAATGCTACACACCTTGAATACCGTTTGCTAAGTTTTTGTTGACTCTTTAAATACTTTAATGATTCATGGTCGGTGTGAACAATGAATTCTTGTGATCGCAAATAGTACTGCCATGTTTGAAGTGCACGAATCAACGAGTACAATTCTCGGTCATACGTCGAATAGTTGAAGGCAGCCCCACTCAACTTCTTGTTGAAGTACGCAATCGGCTTCTTTGCTTGCATCAAGACAGCTCCAATCAAAATTCTTGAGGCATCACATTTCAATTCAAATGGTTTAGTGAAATCCGGTAGAGCTAAATAGGAGCATTAGTAAGTTTTCTCTTAAGAAAATCAAAATATGCTTGTTCAGGAATTCCCCAATCAAAGTGTTTATCTTTCTTTGTAAGCTCAGTCAGTGGTGCTGCAATCGAGCTAAAATCTCGCACAAAGCTGCGGTAAAAGCTTGCAAGTCCAAGAAAACTATGAACTTCTGTGATCGTTTTAGGTATTGACCAATCTCGAATAGCTCGTGTTTTAGCTTCATCCACACTTATCAATTCAACACCTACAAAAGAACCAAGAAAAATACATTTTTCGACACTAAAGTCGCACTTCTTCAGGTTAGCATAATGTTTTTCAGCTCTTAACACTTCCAAAACACTACAAATATACTCTACATGTTCTTCCATTGATTTTCTATAGATGAGAATATCGTCAAAGTAAACCACAACAAATTTTCCTATGAAAGTACGTAATACATGATTTATTAACCGCATAAATGTACTTGGAGCATTCGTAAGGCCAAAAGACATGACTAACCACTCATATAAACTGAATGTAGTTTTAGATTCAGTTTTTCATTCATCACTTTCCCTCATCCTAATATGATGATATCCACTTTTCAAATCAATTTTAGAAAAGTACTTTGACCCATAAAGTTCATCTAGCATATCATCTAAACGGGGGATAGGGTGTTGATACTTTACCGTTATAGCATTTACGGCTCGACAATCAATGAACATCCTCCATCCATCATTCTTCTTTGGGACAAGAAGAACCAATACAAGATAAGGGCTTAGGCTCTCGAGAATCCAGTCTTTGTCTAGAAACTCATCCACTTGCAATCATCCGGTTACTTCATCAGGAAACATATCTTGATATTCCTGCAAAAGAGAAACAACATTGGAAAAGAGTTCCATTAGCTCTTGCTTAGACAAATAAACAAGTTTAATCAAAAGTAAATAAGAACTTCCCTCGTGAACTTTCAAATTTTTTGCTTCTCTCAAGCTAACAAGAATTTTTCTTTCAATCTCACTCTTGTGTTGTTCACTCACTTGCTCTTTTTTTCACTTTTTTTTTTTTCACTCTCATGCTCACTTTTTTCACTCATATTTTTTCACTCTTCTTCTTTTCTCTATTTTCTTTGGCTTCTTCCACAAATTGATGATGCATGTAAAGTTGGTCCTCATGGACATCCATTAGAGACAACGGCTTCAAGAATATTTTTCTACTCCCAAAATCAAATGAGTATCTATTTAAATACCCATCATTTTGAGCCTCTCTATCAAACTTCTATGGCTTTCCAAGTAATATGTGATAAGCTTGCATTGGTAGCACATCAGACTCGACTTCATCTTCATAATTTTTTATCTTGATAGAAACCGTCACCTGCTTGTTCACATTCAACTCTCCGAAATTGCTAACCCACTTCAATTTGAATGGTTTGAAGTAGGGTATTGTTAGCAAATTCAATTTTTGAACAAGTTAATTTACAATATTTGTGCAGCTCCCACTATCGATAATGAGGCTACACACTTTGCCTCCAATTATGCAACGAGTTTGAAAAAGATTTTCCCGTTGTTCCTCATCAAAGGTCCTTGACATAGTGCTTAAGGCTCGTAAGGTAACCAAACACAAACCAACACCGAATCAAAATCATCATCCGTGTTATTTTCCTCATGTGCTCTTTGATCAACCTCCTCCTCATTTTCAGATTCCATCTCGTATACCCCAAACTTGTTAAGGATCATTGTTTTCTTGTTTCGGCATTGAATTGCAATGTGGCCTCGACCTTGACACTTGAAGCAAAAGATATCTCGATTCCACGGCTTCTCCGGATCAGCTCTAACATGTTTGTTCCTTGGCGTTTCATCTTTGATAACACTTGGGCCACTTGGGATTTGTCATCCTTCTTGGTATAATTTGGTGTGAAGGGCTTTGTACCAAATGTTTGTTGTTTTCCCTTACGCTTCAATTGCTTTTCAATTGTAATAGCACGTTCCACCAATTCATCAATGTCATCAAAACGATACAATCCCACTTTGTGAGAAATGTCTCGATTCAACCCAGTCAAAATCCTCACTACCGTGGCTTGTTGACTCTCTCGAACATCAGTCCGCATTAAACTTACCTCCAAATCCTTGTAGAACTTATCAAATTTCTTATTTCTTTGCTTCATCGATTACAGTCGAACATGCAGTTCTTGCGTATACGAACTCGTCACAAATTTTGCTTGCATAACACGTGTCAACTCCTTCCATGTTTGAATCATCGGTGCTCCACTTCGCCTCCGATTAAGGTAAATATTGTCCCACTAATGAATGGCGTAATCTTTGAACTCGGAAACTGCAGCTCGGAGTTTTTGTGGACCATCAAAATCTTGACATTCAAATATCAGCTCAATCTTCCGTTCCCAATCAAGATATGCCTCTGAATCATATTTCCCGTAGAAGGCTAGAATTTAGAATTTCATTGAGCGAATTGAATCATTGTCATTCCTCATATGTGCCCCTCGTCGTGCTCGAAGGGGAACATTGCCCTTCATTTCTCCATCATACTCAATCCTGTCACGATCATCTTATAGAAGATCATGAACTCGTTCATGCCTTGGAGCATTCCCGGGATGTCGTCGTTCTAAAGGTGGAATGCCATTGTGCGGGCGTGGAAGGGCTGCATTCCCTTCTACTCTCGATGTTTCCAACTTATATATTCGGGCGTGGAGTCCCTTAACCTCATGTCGAAGTACCCTTTGCACTTTCACCATCATATCCTTCACGAATATTTTGGGATCAAAGCTTGATGCGGATGTCATATCATGTTCCCCGTCACTTTTCTCACCTGCCATAGAAAATATATAGTGGAAATATATATATATATATAGATGGTTAGATAAATTATTTCCTCACCCTCTCGTGTATACCCACGTAATGTACCTCTCCGTTTTACACACGCGCTCAAATTTTACGGTCCTTGGTAAGCCCCTCAAGTTATAGCCAATTAAGCTCACGGAATATAGCCAATATAAATTGGCGAGTGTATCCCAAGAAGCCAAACTCAACAATAGCAATGAACCAACAATAAAAGTACAACCGCAAGACAACCGATATTCACAAATAAACAAATAAATACAATACTCAAAATCACAATATATTTCAAAGAGGGTTTTTTTTTGTTGCAGTATTTTTTTTTCAATTTTTTTGTAGTATTTTTTTTAAATTTTTCTGCAGTATATATATATATATTTTGCCCAATAATGATAATGCTTCTACAAAAAATTTAAAAGATCTTAACAAAATTGAACAATATGAAATAAGGATTACCAATACTACCTGAATAAGAATTCCGATAAAAACGGGCTCTGATACCAAATTGATGATGCAACCATAGTAATTAAACTATACGAATCAAAATTTAAATTCGAATGAAAACTAAGTAAATAAAGAGATATAGTACCGGTGTCTGATTCGTCAATCGATCGGATGTGAACTCAAGCATTGCCTAGACCTAACACCTCTAAACCAATGGAGACTCGAATGATATGGCTAGAAACTCCGGTCGGTTTCCAAGGAATCAAACAAAGGACCCGATTTGAGAATGATATGCATATGCAAGGGAAACCCTCACTAACACACTAATTCTAATATAGTGGAATTAAAAGAAAAGTTTAATTGATATAAATTTTAAGGTATCTTACATATGAGACCAATTGCCTTATTTATAGGGGAGACTAGCTTGACAAAAGACTGTACAACCAATGTGGGACAATAAGTACATATTATTTAAAGCCCACTAATTTAAAATAAAAATAAGGTCCAACTAATTAAATAACTAAGAAAGGTCCAATTGATTATATTAAAAGGGCCACCTTATTAAATAAAATGGAACACCTCTTATCCCACATGGGATAATATGTGACTAGCAACTCTCATGATTGTTATAAATTGTGGTCTTTAAGGGAATGAAGTGCATGAATCATGGATGCACTCCAATGTTGACAACCCTCTTCCCATTGGCCCCTATGCTTCCAGTTTATGCATGTTTTTCTCTTCCAATTGTAGAACTAATGCCATAATATTAGGTTGAAACTTTTTGGCACGATTTCGAGTAATCAGACCAGGTGGTAGTGCAGGTTCATCATCGCTTTTGACGACCTCGTCAGAAATATATGGATATGCTACAACTTGGTGTTGTTTACTTTTTTTTCCTATGTATGTTTGATATGTATTTTCTATATGCTTTGCATGCTATAACTAAGTAGTAAGTTGCACATATAAAAATGCGATCTTCTTGCAAGCATGTTCCCGCCTCTTGTTATGACCTCCAAAGCAATCATGATGGTCGACCAGAAACAAGGGAAAGATTTCTGGGTTTTATTTATGTCCGACCCAAACTGGGACCCGATCCAAATACAGACTTGACCCGATCCGTTTGCAATTTACCCGATCCGGTATGATTTATAATCTCAAAGTCTCATCCTATATGAACCGATCCGGTCATCGCTTATTCTTCTTTTGTTGCAATGACAATCTTATAAACCTTTGGTGACATTCTCTTCGGTTCCATTCAGATTCCTTCTTGTTCCGATTTCGTCGTCCTAGCGACAAGGTATGTTTGCTTCCCTTTTTTAGGCCTTATCCCCAATCTTGCATTGACTATATATATTGGTGGGTTCGTGGGTTTTAAGAGAGTTCTGTGGGAGCCGAGAGTGAGATTAGTCGGTTTGTGCGATCTTTGTATTCTACTTTGTGTTCGTCCTTAATTAATGCTTGTCGGAGTATGCAGGATCTCCTCCCTTTGTTCCTTGTGAGATTGCAGGTTACTTGGTGTCGAAATTCTCAATTGTTTACCTTTGTACTGTTGCCTCGTTGAAAGACTTGAAGTTGGCGGGAAGTGAGCTGTGATCTGAGCCTACCAATTATTTCATATTTCATTTGATTATAAGCATTGTCTTTCTTTTTTATTTTTTATCTAAATATTATTATGATAAATTGATATTAACCTACTAATACTCTTAGTGAGTATTATTTGGTTGGAGGAAACGAGTCATCGATCACAAAGGAAACAAATTGCTAACGAATACTTTGTTTATTTGATACTCTCTCAATCCCGACAAAGATAGAGTATTTTGTTTAGGCACGAGAATTTAGGTAGTATAGATTAGTTATTTAATGATTAATTTATTTTTTAAAATATGCATTTAAATATTTTTAACATTATATTTCAATGAAATATATATAATATGTATATCACTTTATACATAATAAAATGTTATATAATACAAATAAATAAAATATGTATATATTTATTTATTTATCATTATCATAAATTAGTTTTATAAATATGGGGTTTTAAAGGTAAATGAAAATATTAGCTAATTGAGGCGAGATATAAAAATAAAGAGGTTTTAAGTGAGCCTTACATGCAAGAGGTTAAAATTTTAATTAAATTGATTTATATTTGTTAAGTGTGTTTAAAATTGATAAATTTATTAAAAATAGAAAATGATTCTCTTTTGTGGGACGGACAAAAAATAAAAAATGGTCATATGTGGCGGGATAGTGGAGTACTTTAGTTTGAGTTATTTTTTATTTAAAATATAAAGGATAAACTGTTTTATTAATCCCGTAACTGGACCCCCTTATCATTTTAGTCTCATAAGTGGAGCATATCGCAAACTAGTCCCATAAGTGAAAAATTTTCGTTGTTTTAGTCCTCCGGCGCCAGAGACGCTCGTGTGGCTCACCGGAAGCTACGTGTCCGCCAGGTGTCCCGCCAAGTCAGCGACACCTGGCGGACACGTGGATTTTATTTTTATTTTTTAATTTTTTTTAATTGGACAAAATATAAAAAATAAAAAAAAAGCAAATAAAATTTAAAAAAAATTTAAAAATTAAAAAATAAAATCAACGTGTCCGCTAGGTGTCGCTGACCTGGCGGACACGTGGCTTCCGGCGAGCCACGCAGGCGTCTCTGGCGCCGGATGACTAAAACAGCGAAAATTTTTCACTTATGGGACTAGTTTGCGATAGACTCCACTTACGAGATTAAAATGATAAGGGGGTCCAGTTACGATATTAAACTAACAGATGCGAAAATTTAGGTAAAGTATAATTAATAAGTAATTAAAAAATATCTTTAAAAAAATAATCATTGCATAATAAAAGTAATTATAAATCAAGATTAAAATAACTAATAGTATAATTAAGATTAAAAAAATTGTAAATTATAAAAAATTTAAAATATGATTAAAATGTATAAATTAAATTTTCTAAAAAAAGGAAAAAAATAGGACTGATGAAAATAGAAATAGTGGACAAAAATGTAGGATGTAAGAAGTAATATTTAGATGAAATATAATTTTTTTTATTAAAGAATATGGTAAATTATATAACAGTCCCCACCATTTTTTACAGAATAATTTATATTTATAGTTTTTGTAAAAATCAAATAACAATTTGTCTAAAAAAAAACTATGTAAGATAAAGGATTAATCAATCATTATTTATTTATTTTATTCAAATATTATTTAAGATATTTTATTTTTTTTACTTGTATAAATCTTACATTATTTGATTCATATTTACAATCAAATATTAGTTTTGAACAAAAATGATATTTTATGCAAACTTTACGTTAATACAAGAAAATTTCACATAATAAATAAAATACAGAATATTTTATACATTTTTACTAAAACACAAATAAATGTTATATAATTTACCGTAAAGAATATAATATACATTATATATATATAGTGAAAATTATGTTTATAAAAATATTAGTTGGATGAACAAAACCAAATTTTTTACTAGTTTTAAAACTTAAAAAATCTGTCTAGATCGATGTATTTATGTATTAGTTCAACTAGATATAAATTTTCTACAAAACAGGATTTCTATTACATGTTAGTGATACATATATAATTAAAAATTAAAAGTTCGTTTATAGAATATGATTATAATTCTTAGTATTATTTCACTGAGAACGGTTACACTGTTGTAAACACGCGGCGTTCTTACGTAATACAATATTTATATTAATTTAATACAAATATAATATTTGAATTAATCGTATATGATATAATTCTACACAAAATATACATAAATTAATTTTAGCACATGATATACATACAACATATGCTGTAATTATAAACAAGTACGTATGTTTTTGTGATGTTTATATATTTTACGTGTGCTATTTTTTCCTCCTCTATTTCAATATATTATATAATTATGAGATTAATTAATATCATATTTACTTTTATTTTTATTAAATATAGAAAATAATATAAAATTTAGCATAAATAATATTTAAGATACAATAATCTCACTCGTCTATATAGAATTTTTTATTTTTAATTAGTACTCCCTTCGTCCCGCGGAAGATAGAGCACTTTTGTTAGGGATACGGTATTTTAGGTATGGTAGGTTATTAAGGTATTAATAATAAGTTATGATAGTATTTTATTATTTTTTTTTATGTGTGTAGTGTTATTGGTAATATAAATATTTTTAGAATTATATTTCAATAAAATATATGTAATATAGATATTATTTTATAAACAATAAAATTTTATATATTTATTTATTTATCATTACCATAAATTAGTTTTATAAAAAATGAGGAGTCTTAAAGGTAGATAAAAATATTTGTTAATTGAGGAGAGAGATAAAAATAAAAGAGGTTTTGAGTGGGTCCTACGTGTAAAATAGTTTAATTAAATTGATTTATATTTGTTAAGTATGTCTAAGATTGATAAACTTACCAAAAATAGAAAGGAATCATCTTTTCTGGAACGTACCAAAAATAAAATGGGGTCATAAGTGGCTGGAAGGAGTATATTATAGTAGATTTTAACTAATCTCAAATTTTAATCAATTATAATAAACATAAATTAAATAGAATAAAATAATATTACTCATGTCACCAAATAAATGCACCTAAGAATCGATATAATTATTTTATATCCGTTTAAATAAAGGTGATTTGTTTGTTAATTAAATCAAATTAAATTAAGTTACTATCTAATGCACAATGATAATATATTAACTATTATATTTAAAAAGATAGTAACTATTGATATCTTTCTTCTCACTTCAAAATATTTATTTTATATTAAAAAAAAATTATATACTAATATTAAAATATTATTTAATTTTTATTTAAAATCTAAATATATCATTTCACATACCATTACTTCATGTCAAACTATAAAAATATCAAAACTTCTTACACATTTTTACTTACTAATGAAATATTATTATTTTTTCATCTACTATCAAATCCTAAAAACCCATTTAAAATTGAACAGGAGTGTTAGCTATTTTATATTGTTGAAAAGTGGGAAAATGACCCAGAAAAAGAAAATAAATAAATAAATAAATAAATATATATATATATATAAATATATATATATATATATATATAGATGGGGTGTTTTATTGAGAAAATTAGGTCACATGTGGGAAGAAAACAAAACGAAAGTGATGATGAATGATGATGTTTTGTTATTTGGGATAGCGATTATATATGTGGTGTGGTGTCACGAATTATCTACAAATATTATTATTATTTATTATTATTGACAAAAACAAATGGATAAATATTACTCATCACATATATGGATTTAAAGTATTAAATATAAATAAATAAAAAACTAATTTTGTTATTTATTTTTTATTTATTTATTTTTGATAATGTGAGAACCCAATATTTATTATTCGGGTGCGTTACGGGTAAATTCCTGATCGAGTAAATTAGGTCCAACAAAGCAAATAAAAAATTTAAAAGCGCAGGAGTTTGTTATTTTTATTTTTTATTTTTTATTTTTATGACGAGGAGGTTGTTATTATTTGATTGTGTATTATATGGTTTTATCATAAAATATGATTATTTTATTAAAATAAATATGGATCATGTATATTTTCAAAATATAAAACTAAGTATAGAAATAAACATTGAGTATATGAAAGTGTGATATTTTTGGTAAGTCAACAAATATCGATTCAACACTAAATGATAATAAAACTGCAATAAATTCCTGAAAATTATTTTTAGGTATATTATTTGGAATATAGTGTGGCTTACAATTTTAAAAATTTGAATTCAAGTGGGCATGACACACCCGCTTTAAATAATACTTATTATTGTATCTATTATTATGTTGATGATTATTAGAAAGTCCAAAATAAATAAATAAATGCCCCCAATATTTGGTAATGATAATTGAAAAAATAAAAAATAAATAAGTGGTGGGAAAGCAGAAGGAAATAAATCGAGCAGCCACTTGAGGGTTGATGTTACCCAAATTGAGCCGAAGTTGTCACATTCGTGCACCCACACCATTTTATATGATTTGACTATCCAGTTCATATGATAAATAATTATGTCATTTTATTTAAACATAAAGAAATTAAACAAATAATAATACTTTAATATACAAGTATAGTAGATAAAAAAATCAAGTGAAACTATTATAAAAGAATTTATTAAAAAAATAATAAAATAAGTAAGAAAAATGATAAATCAATTACTATTTATTAAAATAAAAATAATAAAAGTATGGATTAATAAAATAAGTAAGAAAAATGATAAATCAACTACTATTTATTAAAATAAAAATAATAAAAGTATGGATCAATGTGTGTTTTCTTTATATATATATATATTTACATATTTTTTCAAAAAAATTAATATATCTATTGTATTTTTACATAATATGACAAACAATAAAAATTTTAACAAGAATGTGTTCCAAAAATATATTATCTACAACCAAGAACAATTAAACTAAATTTGAAACACAAACAAACAAGAAATTGAGAAAATAAAAAACAAAATTGGTTATGCACAAGTTATGATGAACACAAAGTGAAAAATAAAAACTCCCTGTTTCTTTCAACGGACCACGATCGGCAACCAGCGGTTTAACCTCCGGCGGACAAACCTAGGCGGCGGCGCGGCGACAAGACAACAGCAACTCCGAAGACTTCTCCATCCGGCGACTCCCAAGCGACTCGACAAAGACGATCGGGGAAATTTTTTTGATGGCTCAGTTTACAACCTAAACACTTATTTAGGGACTAATCCAATTGCCTCCAAACAAAACTCCAAACCAACGGACTCGATCTAAGAACCCTAACTCTAATCAATCGAATTTTCCAAGAACCTCACAAAGAACACCTAAAGGAACAACTTACCGGAAGGAATAAAACGAGAACGAGGCAAAGAGATCAAAACCCCCAAAACTCACCAGAAATCGCGAGGACGAAGGCGATGGAAAACCAGAGAGAAATGAACCGCGATATCCACTGAACCGAATGAGAATGGAAGGAGAATGTATAAGGCGCCGGGTTGGGTCGGGTCCTTAGAACTGGGTCGGGTTATAGGGTTTTGCATTGTGGGTTGGGCTTGGTTTATGGGTTTGGGCCAAAATATTAACATTCTCCACCTTTTTGGCCAAGTCATTTTCCAATGGTTGCTCCCGTAGGGATGCATCACAACCTAGTGACCCTTTTCGCCTAATCAAGTCGCATGGAAACTGCCCAGGAAGATTCAAAAATACACAATGAACCTACACTCACAATAAACGTTAAGTAGACCTTGTACTCACAAGCAAACATTAGTCCTGTATAAACTAATAGCTCATTCAAAAAATGGACAACTTAATGCATAAAGAGGCAACATGTGAACTCTACCTTAGAACTAATCACAAAGTATATAAATGTCATGACACCACAAAGAAAAACATAGTGAAAGCTTATACTAAAGGATCCTATCATATGCTTGAACACTCAGAAATACAAAGACAAGCACACATCATACTAAGAAATTCGACGTCGACCACAAAGAAGCTAAGAATATAGTCTGCACACATAATCACAAAGAGAAAAAACTATATCACAAAGTCTAAGCAAATACTATCATAAAGCTTAGCAGACTAACATGCAATTAGACAAACATTCAAATATTCCCAGGAAACTAATAACTTAAATTCACCTAGTCTAGGAAACACAAAGCACAAAGCACAACAAATAAACAAAATCAAGTCACAAAAAGGAAGAATTGATTTACTCCACCTAATAACAAAAATAACATGCTATCAATCACAAGAAAACATGTACTAGCTATACACAAATGATACACAACAAAATCAAATCAGCAAGCATTCAAACATTCAAAATTAGTTCAAAATTGAATTTCTCATGCAGATTTTCAGCAGCAAAAAAAGATTCCACCAGCACTGGTCATTTTAGAAAAACAGTCCCAACAACTGTTTTTAACAAAAAAAAAAGCTAAAATGTCAATTTTTAAAAGATTTATCGTTTCACGAACATTCACAAACTAAAGACAAGTAAAGAACAAACAAAACTCAATCAATATACATCACCTAAAGTTTGACTACACAAAGCTATATTTGATTTATTATGGACTCAATTATTTGATTTGTGATATTTACTTGACCTTTATTAGTTACACTAGGACACTTTTTAATATAATGGTCCATTCCACCATAACCATAACAGTTCATAGGCATTGACTTATAATTCATTTCTTTAATTTTCTTTTTATTATTATTTGATGATTGATTATCTCTATTGTTGTTGTTTTGATTATTCCTATTGAAAGTTTTGCCTTTAACATGCATAACCTTGCAGCTAGAGTTTCCAATTGATTTATTAGATACTAAATCTAATTCCTTACTTTTTAAGTCATTTATTACTATATCTAAAGTAAGTTATCTCTATCATATTTAACTGCGGATTTAACATCACTATATGAATCGGGAATGACATTAAAAAACATAATCGGAGAATATTCATCGATATATTGATCTCTACTCAACTTTATATCTTGAATTAGTTTAGTAAGACATCTATATTCTCATCAACACTCTTTTTAGTATCTAGTTTGAATTGTGTTGGATCCTGCGATTCGGAATTCCAAAATAGCTCATCGATTTCGTCGGCGTGGGTTCCGGAAGTACTCCAGTGAGCCAATCCGTCGTCGGGCAATGCGAATTTCACATGATTACTGAACTAAACTACGATTAACTACGGAAAGCGAGTAAATAAATTGCAGAAAGCATATAATCGGAATTAAATTGCATAAACGAAAATAAAACAAGGAAGAAAAATATGAAAAGATGCGATTTGTTTTGTTGTGCGTGTGTGTGTTGTGTTTCTTTTTCCTACTTGTAATCCTAAACTAGAATAACCACTTCTCCCACTAACAGGGGTAGTTACAAATTATTCCCACTTCTTTCTATCTCTCTTAACCACTAAATAACCTCCTTCCATCAGTGCCCAGGGGCTTCCATTGTTCCTGGACCGGGTTCCATTCGTCTTGAGCATCTTCCCTCGTTCCTGGACCAAGTTCCATTTGCTTTGGATCTCTTCCATTGCCTTCAGATCAGACCTGCAGCCTACCCTGATTCGTTTCCATCATACTCCCAGCCGGTCTACGGGAATATGTTCTCAACAGCCTTGAGTTACATGGAACCCTCACTCCTCATGGTCTTCCATTAACGTCATAGGGTTGCCGATTCGGAGTTGATGGAGCTTGTCGTCCGAAGGTCTGTGGAAGTCATATCTTCTTGCTCCATGGAAGCTCCGCAGCCTGATGGAAGTCCTTACCTTCGAAATTAAAATCCTTTTGGACTTGGGGTCCAACAATTGCCCTCCTCAAAAAAGAGATGAGATGTGAGCTACATAAAGCTTTGCTCTCTTTTTTGGGAACTCCTTCGTACTGGATTTACTTTCGTGGGCCTTAACACAAAATTTATCCCATCTTGATATCTCACGTAAAACCCTTCAGCCTTGATGTGACAGTAGCTTTCTTTGATTCCCGCGTCATCTAAGAAAGAAAAGACATCCAAGGGTTTTTCTTGAGGGTTTAACGTCACTTCCCCTTTTCCACTTCCCTTCATCTCGTTTCTTCTTCCACTCCTCCTTCGAAGGTTTTATCTTGTTTGGTGGACGTGAGCGTCAAGCTGTATGGCTTCTTCGATAGGCCTTCCTTCCGGTAGTGTAGTTGAACCTTCTCCACTAACGGTGGTCCCGAGTCTGATCCGCTACTCGATGCCGATCGAGGAACTTTTGCGCCCGTCCGATGATGGGAATTCGTGGGTGTTGACGCCGGCGGCGGAAACAGATCTCCAAAAGGAGAAACTCCAACGAGTCCTCACCGGCGACGGTGCATCCCCCTTGTTGATCGCGAAACTATTTTACTCGTTGGCCCTTCGACAAGGAAGGGTCCTGACCAGATATCCCGACGGCGCGACTTTCAAAGAATGGACGACGACCCTCGGCGGTGCGGTCGACACCCAATGGGAAGCTTAGGGGATTGACGACATGATCACCGTTAGCACACAGGTTTCTCATCCCCATCCCGACCTCCTTTTTGTGCTCTTGGGCTTTTGGTGTCCGGCAATGAACGGATTTTGTTTTCCTTTCGGCATGGTTTCACCTACATTACTTGACATTGCGGTGTTGTTAGGTCTCCCTGTAACAGGGGATGACTATGCTTTGTTCCCTCCCCCATCGAACGCCGTAGATTTTGGTATAGACTATTCGAAGTCTAGCTCGAGTGCCCTGCTTTATGGAAAGTATGGTGCGCCGAGCTCCAAAACCAACTTGCTAGACAAAACCATAGGACTTTCTTGATGCTCTGGGTGAATCGTTTTTTCATAGGCGCAGCTGGTAGGATTTTAGTTAGAGAATATGAGCCCTTGGTAGCGTTGATAATGTAGGGTGACAATTTGGCGCTTGCTCAGTTCTTCTTAGGGCATTTGTATCAAACCCTTAATGATCTTCATACCCGTCTGAGTCGTGAGGAACGCGTATCCACTCAGAGTGGATCCTTGTGGTTTCTTCAGCTTTGGGTTGCTTATATGTTTCCAGAGCTATTTGACATACCGTAGCAGTTCCAAATTCCGAAGGAAGATCGTATCGGCGTGTTTTTAGCTGGATTTGAGTGCTCCCGTAACGCTTTCCAAATTGCTGAATTTTTCTTGTCATCAAGTAATCATGAGGATGCACGATTCTTCCCTTTACCGGAGCGATCTCATGGACCTGATTGGTTCTCTAAACCCCCGCCGATGAAAGAAGATGATTCCTTTGATTGGTCTTCCATTACTTCATCATGGAGTCAGGTTCTAACCGCAAGGCCCTTGTTGTTGGGTCTAAGGCCTACATTTCGTTCTTTACCCGTTGGGGTGAAGGGTTACTTCCCGAAGTTGTATGCACGCCAGTTTGGACTCCAACAGACTGTCCTGATGTACCGTTTCCATTGTCGAGGGCCCTTCCCGCTGGTGATGAAGGACATAACCTCTGAAGGCCTTGATATGTTCCGAGGCCTGAATACGGCCATTGAGGACTCATCCCTTCCTGTTTTTGAAACCAATCCTTCTATTGATTCGGAATTTGCGAGCTGGTGGGCGTCCTTAAAGGACATTCTTTTTGCTGAACCCCCGGCTTCCTGGTTATGCCGTTTTATCGATACTAATTCTGACCATCAAAGTGAACCAGCTGAGATTGCTGCCGAGGAGGTTGAAAGTGTGGCCCTTGAGATCATCGAAAGTAGACTGTCATCCCCTCATTTAGCTTTGATCGATAAATACCAGCTAATCTTTGTTTGTGTTTGCAGTGACGGATTCCTTCCCCGTACGTCGATCGACTCGACATGCCAGAGTCAGAGCCGCTGCCCCAAAGCCTTCAGAGAAGCGACGTGCGACTATCTCTCCCAATACGCAGGTTTATATTAATCTCCATGTAATTTCTAAAAACTCTTCATGATTTTATTATTCGTATATGTCATTGTCTCCAACCTGCTAAGAAGGTGTACAAAGGTGTTGATGCAACCCCTACGGCTAGGACTACGGCTTATACTACGGTGAATCCCCCTGCGAAAGCTCATCCACCGAAAACGTCTATGTCAAAGGTACTCTCATCACCCGAGTTGCATTCCTTCTCATGCTCATATCAAAATGTTATTTGCTAACATCTTTTATCAGCATGCACCTTCGAGACCATTGGATAATTCCTTCCCACCTCCAGACCTTACTCCAGCTACACCTCGTGCGGGTCGTATTACTTCCGATTCAACTATCATTCAAGAGCGTATTCGGGAATATTTCATTGGGCATCAAGGTCCGACGTTTACCTCTGCATTGGCTAGTCAACTCCCCGAAGGGATGGATGAACAGTTCATTACTACCTATTTGGAAGCTTCCCCTAGGGATTCTGAAACCTTGAGTTCTATCCAATTGGCTTTACTGAACTTGGCGGAATCCTCTTCCTATGCAAATCTTCCCGAGTCTATTCGTGCGCAATGGGTCGGCCTATCTTCCAAAGTGAACACTTTCGCTCAACGCCGGAGGATGGAAGAGGAGAACCGAGACTTCGGAAGGACGCATTTGGATCAACTGGGAACATTAAGGGACCAGAAACAGTCTTTGCAGGACGAATTTTCACATACTGAGGATGAGGCTTCCAGTGCTTCAAACCGGCTTGAAGCCTCTCGTGCTGAATAGCTAGCAAAGCAGGCCGAAGTGGCTCGTCTCCAAGCTCGGCTCGCCCAGTTAGGCCCTGAAATTGCGGACTTGGAGCGGCTGTTGGCGGGGAAACATCGAATAAAAGCTGATCTATACAAGAAGTCCCAGCGTTTCGATGCCCCTATAGCCGCTTTGTCGCAGAAAAAGGTCCTGTATGAGTTTAATGCTGCCAACGGGGAAGCAACTTTGAAGGAGCTAGAGTTGGAATGGGGAACCCTGGTCTCTTTGTGGGCAGTTTGTAAACCTTCAGCCCAGGTATTCTCTTCACCCTCACCAAGTTCTAATGACGAACGTGCAAGGGGTATACCACCCTCTACCCCCGTGGCTAACAATCTCATGGTTTCCAAAGCTGAACCTCCATTGCAAGCTGTTGCCGACGTCCAAGCGTCTATTGCTCACGTTATGAGGGATTTGATGTCAGCTTTAGAAGTGGCAGCAGATCATAATGCCTCCGAATCACCTTCAACTTCAGCCGTTCCCACCTCCGAGGAAGCAACAATGATCCCGGAGGGCTTGGCTCCAGCGGGTGTAGCTTCGAGCCCCAGTGGAACAGCCTTGTCTTCGGAGGGTCTTGTTTCTGCAGGTGTGAATCCAATCGTTGATGGAGCAGCCCCGACCCCGGACATTTCAACTCCAGTGGAAGCAGCGCCAGTTCCTGGTGGAACAGCTCCGGCTATGGAGAATCCGATTCCGCCTTCGATAGATCCGATCCCCGTGGAAGTAGTTCCAAGGCCTAATGGACCGGTCCCAGACCCGGAAAATCTGATTTTAACTCCAACGGGTCCATTTCTTATGAAAGCAGTGCCAGGCCTTGATGGAACAGCTCCATTTATGGAAGGTCCGACCCCAGTCCCAATGGAAGCGACACCTGATCCTGATAACCCCGAGCCCGCTGTGGACCCAGCAGCAAAGGAAATTCCTCCCACCGGGTGGTAACTTTGGGAATCATCCGCCTTTCTTCGAATCACCCGCAGTTTCATTTGGAATTTATGATCTGCTACTCATTTAACAATTTACGATGACTTATTTTCGTTTTATGTTCTGTTTGCACATTAGCGGCTTGCTAGCCTGCTTTCATTTTGCATATTAGCGGCTTACTAGCCTGCTTTCGTTTTGCATACTAGCTGCTTAATAGCCCGCTTTTATTTTACACATTAGCGGCTTAATAGCCTGCTTTCGTTTTGCTTTATATCTAGCGGCCTAAATAGGGCTTGCTTCCATTTTGCATATTACAC
Source organism: Andrographis paniculata (assembly GCF_009805555.1). NCBI lineage: Eukaryota > Viridiplantae > Streptophyta > Magnoliopsida > Lamiales > Acanthaceae > Andrographis > Andrographis paniculata. The sequence goes on from NW_026137605.1 coordinate 3,218,707, forward strand.
TTCTTTATCCAAGCTCGAGTGGCGACATGTATCCCTTAAGGTGCTTAGCATTGATAACATTTCTATGTTCTATCCTATCAATACTCATCAATCTATAAGCACCGTTAGGCAACACTTTACTCACTTGATACGGACCTTCCCACGTAGGAGACCATTTCCTGAATGTATTGTCTTTGAATCCCTCGGGTAGCACTGCCTTCCATACCAAATCTCCTTCTTGGAATGTTCGCCGACGTACCTTCTTGTTGTAGGCTCGCGCCACTTTTATTTTATTTGCCCTGATATTTTCCAGAGCCATCATCCAATCCTCGTGTACGTCATCCAATCTTTGTAACATCGCTGTATCGTACTGCTCGGGACTAAGCGAATTCTGCATCAACACTCGTAGCAATGGCACCGTGATTTCCAACGATAATATCGCTTCTTGTCCGTAAACCAGTTGGAATGGAGTGCAACCAGTGGCTTTATTTCAGTATTGCCTGCAAGCCCATAAAGCCTCCCCTAACGCTACGTGTCATCTTCTCGGGTTATCTTCTACGGCCTTTTTGATTACCCCAATTAAGACTTTGTTGGATGCTTCGGCCTGCCCATTTGCCTGTGCATAATACGGGGACGAATAGAAAAGAGCAATCCCATATTGTGCGGCGAAGGCGTCCACTCTATCGCTGGTAAAAACAGTGCCTTGATCGGCGGTAATCGTTTGTGAGATTCCATATCGGTGGATAATAAACTCCTTAACGAACTTGATCACTTCCTGATATGTCACATTGGCCAACGGCACAGCTTCTATCCAGTTTGTGAAATAATCCGTGGCCACCAATATAAACGAGTGGCGTCTGGAAGATGGCGGATGGATTTTCCCGATGATATCCATCGCCCATCCCTGGAATGGCCATGGCTTCACCACTGCGTGCATTTCTTCTGCCGGAATTCGGATCAAAGAACCATGTCGCTGACATGCTTCACATCCTTGGGCGTACTTGATGCAGTCTTCTGTCATTGATGGCCAAAAGTATCCATATCGTCGGATCGTCCATCTCATGACTAGCCCAGATTTGTGTGCTCCACAAATTCCTTCATGCACTTCACCCATCACCTTCATGGCTTCTTGAGTATCTACGCATCTCATTAACATTCCATCGGCGGCTCTGCGGAAAAGATCTCCGTCAATCAGAGTATACTTCAGAGCCTCTTTCCGCATCTTTTCTGGAGTTTCACCGGTTGGTTGTTCCAAATATTTCCTTAGTTCCATACCCCAATCCTCCACTTCCACTGGGCACAGACATACTCGCCCTGACTTAAAGTTTCCTGCGGCAGATGGCTTATACCCAGAAGCTTTTTGAGCAAAATCATTAGCTATTTTGTTTTCAGCTCGAGGTATGAATTCTACCACCACATTATCAAATATTTGCAGCATCCTAACTGCTTCCATTCGAAGATTTCTCATTTTCTCATCTTTGCATTGGAACTCTCCAGCAATCTGCTTCAAAATTAATTGTGAGTCGCCTTGAATTCTGATCGCCTTGGCTCTCTTTTCATGTAGAATTCTCAATCCAACTAATAAGGCTTCGTGTTCTGCTTGATTATTAGTAAATCCGGGTGCCAATGCCCTGGCAACGGTCCACTTTTTTCCCCAGGGGCTCTCAATGAATACCCCAGCTCCAGCGCTAGTCTGAGTGTTGGACCCGTCGAACTTCAAGATCCACGGCATCGGACTAATAACAGCTTCCATACGATCAGCCGCTTGGTCAGCCACCGAGCTCGGATGATCTGCTAGAAAGTTAGCAACGACTTGTCCCTTAACAGCTTTGATTGGAACATATCGTAAATCAAATGCAGCTAGCTTTACAGCCCATTTCACTTGCCTTCCCCTTAAAGCTGGCCTGCTTAATAGATATCTCAAAATATCGACGTGACTTACCACTTCCGTTTCCCTCGGGGCTAAATAATATTCAAGTTTCGTGCAGGCGTAAAATAATGCGAGACATAATTTTTCCATAGGAGTGTACCTAGTCTCTGCATCATTCATTACCTTACTGAGGTAAAAAATGGCACGTTCGCTTCTATCGGGAGCCTCTTGTGCCAGTAAGCAGCCAACCGAATTCTCAGTGGCTGAAACATACAAACGCAGAGGTTTGCCCTCATGTGGCGGCATCAACACCGGTGGATTGGCCATCGTTTCCTTAATAGCTTCGAAAGCCTGCTGGTGTGGCGGCTTCCACACAAACTCCTCTGTTTTTCGCAACTTGAGCAGTGTGGAAAAAGCTTTAAGCTTGCCTGCAGCGTTCGATACAAATCTTTGCAGAAAATTGACCTGCCCAAGGAATCCTTGAACTTGTTTCAGATTTTCAGGCGGTCGGGCGTTGATGATGGCTTTTGTTTTGTTAATATTCACCTCAATGCCCTTATTATGCACCATGAAACCCAAAAAGTTTCCAGAGGCCACTCCGAATGCGCACTTCGCTGTATTCATCTTCAAGTTATAGTGCCTCATTCGCCGGAAGGCTTGCTCGAGATCCACCAGATGCTCCGGAAAACTCTTGGATTTCACCACTATGTCGTCGATGTAAACTTCCACCGACTGTCCAATTAAATCGTGGAATATGGTGTTCATCGCTTGCTGGTAAGTCGCTTCAGCATTTTTAACCCAAACGGCATCACCACCCATTCGTACACTCCAAGGGCTCATGGGCATCGGAATGCCGTTTTTGCAACATCCTCCTCGGCTATGAAAATCTGATTATAGCCGGAATACCCATCCATAAACGACAAACTCCGGTTCATGGCGGCTGCATCTACTAATATGTCGGCAACAGGGATGACGTACTCATCCTTGGGTGTTGCCAAATTCAAATTGCGATAATCGACGCATACCCGTAATTTGCCATTTTTCTTGAGTACGGGGACGACATTGGCCACCCATTCCGGGTATCGACAAGTCCGAATGAATCCTGCTCCCAACAGCCGTTGGATTTCTTCCTTGATCTTCGGGTATACATCTGGATTAAACCTTCGCGGCGGCTGCTTGTGGGGTTTGTATCCGGTTTTTATAGGTAGCCGATGTTCCATAAGTTCTCGAGCCAAGCCTGGCATTTCATCGTAATCCCAAGCGAAACAATCCCGATATTCCTTTATAAGTGTCACCAAGGCAGCTAGATATTTTGATGTTAACAGCGCACTAACTTTGGTGACTCGCGGGACTTCATCGACACTGAGGTCAACATCTTCCAGCGGATCTTGGGCCTGGAATGCTGGATAAGTTTTGTGCATGGGCGACGGTAACTTTACTTCACCGACAATTTCCTTGTATGATTCCCGGTCGCCGCTGAACTTTCCTCTAAGCTGCTCCGTTTCTTCCACGGATTCTGCTTTGGCCGGCTCTGGATGTTGCGTAAGAAAGCCTGTTTCAGGCGGCCCAGGGTTTTCCAAGGGACCGGCTCTAGACGGCTCCGAATTCGCCACAGAACTTGTTTCGAACTGCTCACCACCTTCTGTGGAACCTGCTCTGAACAGCCCTATATTCGTAACAGAGCCTGCTCCGTGCGGCTCAAATTGAATTTCGACGCATTCGAAATTCATCATAGTCCTCTTCATTCGTAGGCCGTGGATCGGCCCTCGCTTGAATTCTGAATTGATTATCACTGAACACACATTCATAATTTACCTCGTTAGGCATGGAGGCGATTACTTCAGACAACGGGATCATCTTCGAATAGTAGAAAGTTGCATCTACAGCTGTGACTTCCGCTGCGAAGGGGTCTTTCTTCGCCTCCACTTCTTGAACCTCATCGTCATCCCAGAACAACAACTTCTGGTGCAAAGTCGACGGTACACACTCGCAAGCATGAATCCAGTCTCGCCCTAATAATGCTGCATACGAAGGGCGACTGTCTATTATTACGAATGTTGAGGGCAACTTATTGGTGCCTACTTGTACCTCAATGGTAGCGATACCCGCTGTTTTTATGAATTTCCCATAAAATCCGTAGCTCGCACCGAAGTTGGTATTAAATCATCCCTTGTTTTTCCTAACTTTCTGAACGTCCGAAACGGCATTACATTAGCGAATGCGCCACGTCTTTCAACACTCTGCCCATTGGTCGTCCCTCCATTAAAGCTCGAATGTACAGGGGCTTTACATGTTTATTCTGCCCAGATCCAATCCGATCAAACTTGATTGTTGTCACTACATGGTTCCATTCTGCCGCTGGCTCTTCATCTATGGTCACTCCCTCATAATTCTGCTCCCCTTCTGGAGCTTTGAACTCATACGGCAATACTCCCACAACCGATAGATTACCACCTTCAGCATTACACTCCTTCGACTGTGTAGTTTTCGGTACCCATCGGCGTTGCCAGTTTGGAGTGGGTCTGGCGCTTGGCGTAGAGAAAATCAGGCGATACAACGCTTGATTTTGCTGAGGTCTTTCCTTCTGCTCACGGGCTTTCGAAGTTTCTTCATCCTGACTTGCTGCTTGTTGAATTTTCGATTCAATTTTCTTGCCTTTAGCCCCTGCACTTTTCTGGTTTGGATGAATTCCTTCAGCTTCCGACTTAGCCTGTAATCGTTTCCTTTGTGCCCTTCTTTTTTGGAAATGTGTGAGGTCGCCCATTGCCTTCCTGGCATTTGTCTCCGGCACATTAACTGTCCACTTCTCCGAATCTACGGCTGATGGAGGCTTTCGTGTTGTTCTTGGAGTAATTGTAATCTGATCAGCGGATGTAATGGTCTAAACTCGTTTCCCGCTAGCAACTTTTACCTCAGCCATCGTGGCATCCGGCTTAATAGTTGAGTCTGAAGCTGTGGCTTTAATCGTCATATTATGACGCTCCCGAACTTCCCGGGCATTTGGAATCGTCACTTTCAAGTTAGGATTCCTCTCTATGACCCTAGGTTCCTTACTTCTGACATTTCCATTAGGCATCTTTCTCACAAACAGCCTATCGAATACCAAACTCCGTTGTGGAATCCTAGGCCCGAGTCGCTCATGAACCGGTTGCCGAACCAGTTGCTTTCCTTTGTTCTGTCTCTTAAGACCTCTTGTAGACATGGAATTAATGGACGGTGCAGGAAACGGATTCGCATCCACCTGCATACTCTTTTCTGCTAGCTTCAATCTGCCCTCGTCTAAGGCCCTCTGAATCGTACTTGGTAGGTACGTACAATTGGCGGTAGCATGTGTATAACTCCCATGCCACTTGCAGTACACTTTCCCTTTCAGTTCCTCTGGTGACGGCACTCGCTACCCATCTCGGAGTTTGATTTGTTTGTCCTTCAGCAGATGATCAAAAATCTGTTCTACTTTAGACACATCGAAGGTATACTGCACGCCTTCGACCTCCTTACCCCTTGTAGGTTTTAATGCCGAACAGGAGTAAGTTTTTCCTTTCAACAATTCAGCCGCTAACACATCTTGTTCCTCGCCATAATCTTCGTCGGCTGAACTTTCATCATCCACACAACAAGTTATCCCTGCTTTTCCATCTTTCTTCCACCTGCCTACAACAGCATCCCGTCTCTCTCGAATGAGCTTTTCTGTTCTCATTACGAGTGCACTTAGATGCGAAAAATCCTGGAAATCCTAAACTCCCAGCTGATTTCGAAGATCTGATCGCATGTTATCTACTGCCATCGCGGTTGCTTACTGTTCGGGGATCTACACTGTGCATCGTGTCTTAGCTTGTCGAAACCTCTCCAAAAATTGTGCCACTGGCTCATCATATCCCTGTTTTACGGCTACTAGGTGGGATATTGTAGTCTCCATTGGTGGCGCATAAAAACGGTCGTGAAAAAGCCTCTCCAAATTCGACCAAGACTGCATAGTACCTGGAGCCAACGATGTATACCACGAAAACGCAGTACCTGTCAGGGATAAAGAAAACAATTGTAAACGATACCAATCATTTCCTCCCAAATCTCTGCACTGAGCTGTAAATTTCCCGATATGCTCTATCGTTGATCTCCCATCTTCGCCTGAGAAGAGTATAAAATCCGGCACTTTATTTCGAACAGGCAACGACATCATCTCACTTACCCAAGCTGAGTAGGGTCTTTGATACACCGGTCGCTCTTCAAATTTCATTCGTGGGAAAGCTCTTCGGATGCTTTCCACTAGAATATCCGTATCTATTAATGGTTGGGCCTCCTGCTGAATAGGAATCAGCGGCTGCCGTCCTGGTCCCCAAGCTTGACCAGCCATTCCTCCCTGAGGGACAGCGGCATATGGAGCCTGCTGAGCCCACGGCACTGGAGGTGCGTTCCAATTAGGCTGTCCTGCGACCTGCCCTGGCGGTGCTGTCCCTGGATAGGCTCCGTAAACACCGCTTCCTACGACATCTTGTCCTCCTACCATTTGTGGGCCACAGCCTCCGCTGGGTTGCCCTCCTTGTGGGCGTTGGAGAATCGTCACATTACCGAATTGCAATCCTACTCCACTCGTCGGTCCCCTAGGCGATCCAGTGTTTCCCCGAACCAAGTTGGAACCGACGTTTCCTATGAGGGATGGAGTCCCTCCAGCAGATGGAGTTATTCCTCTCGGACCTCCATATGTATTTCCTAGAATTCCAGAATTCTGGATTCCACTGGCCGCTGCTCGACGTTCCTCTTCGCGAATCTGAAATGCTTCATTCCTCACAGTTGGCCGGATCACATCAGCCAATTGCCTAGAAATTTCGTACGCAATATCCCCGATTCCGGCCTGAATACACTGATTCACTTCCCTGCGTACCATGGTAACCATCATTTCGGTCGATGATGATTCCGCTTCTCTCCTCAGCCTTAGAGTGCGGCTTCCACTGGGATGAACCGCCGTTCCGGTTCCAGAAAATCCTGCACCGATGTTCAAGCCTGAGCCCTGATTCTGATTGTCCATGGCGATCACTTTACAGCTACGAAGTTGCATACACGAACACGAACCCGACTTGGTCCCACTGGGCATGCCAATTGTTGGATCCTGCGATTTGGAATTCCAAAATAGCTCGTCGATTTTGTTGGCGTGGGTTCCGGAAGTACTCCAGAGAGTCAATCCGTCGTCGGGCAATGCGAATTTCTCACGATTACTGAACTAAACTATGATCAACTACGGAAAGCGAGTAAATAAATTGCAGAAAGCATATAATTGGAATTAAATTGCATAAACGAAAATAAAACAAGGAAGAAAAATATGAAAAGTGCGATTTGTTCTGTTGTGCGTGTGTGTGTTGTGTTTATTTTTCCTACTTGTAATCCTAAACTAGAATAACCACTTCTCCAACTAACAGGGGTAGTTACAAATTATTCCCACTTCTTTTATCTCTCTTAACCACCAAGTAACCTCCTTCCATCAGTTCCCAGCGGCTTCCATTGTTCCTGGACCGGGTTCCATTCGTCTTGAGCATCTTCCCTCGTTCCTGGACCAAGTTCCATTTGCTTTGGATCTCTTCCATTGCCTTTAGATCAGACCTGCAGCCTACCCTGATTCGTTTCCATAATACTCGCAGCCGGTCTACGGGAATATGTTCCCAACAACCTTGAGTTACATGGAACCCTCACTCCTCATGGTCTTCCATTAACGTCATGGGGTTGCCGATTCAAAATTGATAGAGCTTGTCGTCCGAAGGTCTATGGAAGTCATATCTTCTTGCTCCATGGAAGCTCCGCAGCCTGATGGAAGTCCTTACCTTCGACATTTAAATCCTTTTGGACTTGGGGTCCAACAAATTGAAAAAATATTTCAAGTATAAACAACTTATTTGACAAGGTTACTTCCGTGTACAAGACATCTAACATATCCCATAATTGTTTTTTTGCATTAGAAAACTTATATAATGTCCTAAGCACATTGTCAGTTAGGTGCACCACAAAACACGCACATGCACATTCATTTATTTCAATACGTTTTTCAAAAGGTGTAGCATTATCGTATGAACCATCTATTGCTCAAGAAAGTTTTTGAGTAATTAAAATATTTTTCATTCTTTGTTTTCAAATAGTAAAATCTATTTCTCCATCAAACAGCTGTATATTAAAAAATGTATCCACTGAAGCAGTCATTTAAAAGAAAATATTTTTCCACAAAGGAAATCATTCAAAAAAACACAATTCAAGCAATTAGCACACTACCAATCAAATACAAGATTTGCAACAACAACAAACTAGAGCAAAAAAAAAAAAAAACAAGATTCACAAGATCACACAATCAATCTCTGCAATCAACAAATTTTCCCAAATAAAAAAATCTAATCTACAATAAGCAGATTCACCAAGAATTAAAAAAGAAAGGGTTTAGCCTTTTACCAAAAATTGATCTATTACCAACGATCGATTTACCTAAAAATTCTGCTTGAACTCGATGCTTTGACAAATTTGGCTCCAATAACATTATTGTATTTTTACATAACCTGACAAACAACAAAAATGTTAACAAGAATGTGTTCAAAAAATATAATATCTACAACAAGAAACAATTAAACTAAATTTGGAACACAAACAAACTAACAAGAAATTGACCAAACAAAACAGAATTGATTGTGCACAAGTTATGATGTACACAAAATGAAAAATAAGAACTTCATGTTTCTTTCAACAGACAACGACCGGAAGCCAGCGGTTCTTCCTCCCGCAGACAAACCCAAGCGGTGGCACGGCGACAAGGCAGCAGCAACTTTGGCGACTTCTCCCTCTGGCAACTCCCAACCGACTCAACAAAGACAATCGGGGAAACTACTTTGACGGCTCAGTCTACAATCTAAACTCATTTAGGGACTAATCCAACCACCTCCAAACAAAATCCCAAACCAACATACTCGATCTTAGAACCTTAACTCTAATTGACCGATTTCCTTAAAAACCTCACGAAGAACACCTAAAAGAACAACTTACCAGAAGGAATAGAACGAGAACGAGGTGAAGAGATCAAAACCCCCAAAAATCACCAGAAATTGCGAGGACGAAGGCGATGGAAAACCAGAGAGAAATGAACCGCGATATCCACTAAATCGAATGAGAAGGGAATGGGGAGATATAAGGCGCCGTGTCAGGTCGGGTCCTTAGAACAGGGTCGGATTAAAGGATTTTGGGTTGCGGATTGGGCTTAATTTATGGTTTTGGACTAAAATTTCAATAATATCACACACATTCATTATTTTTATATTATCTACATAATTCTCTATACTTTACATAAAAATATCTCTTGAAAAAATTTCACAAGACATTCACTAATATATTATTTCATAAATTTAACCAAAAAAAATAAAAAATAGTGACATAGTTATCTTGAATAAGGAAAATATATACTTTAAATTCATTATAAAATTTAAAATTAATATATAAATATGATATAATTATATATGTTTAATTTTTTATTTCGAATCTATTATTTTATCAATAATGTAATATTACACTTTGTCTGTCTCAGTTCAAAGATGTTCTTTGAGATTTTGTAGTAAAGTTAGAAATAATAGTATTTTATTAGTTAGTATAAATGTGTAAGAGTTTTTGATATTTTTGTCATTTGACTTTATGTATAAAGTAATTGTATGTGTAATAGTATATTTGTAATTTAAGTAAAAGTTAAAGGTAGTTTGGTATCAGTGTATGATTACTTTTTCTAAACTAGGAAAATATATTTTGAAGTAGGATATACAAAAATATTAAAAATGATATTTTAAATTGGGACGAAGGGAGTATATATACTCTCTATGTCCCTTTTGAAAGTTATATATTTTTTAATTTTGATTTATCCAATTCAAGAAGTATTTATTTTCTATTATATTAAAAGTAACGATTAATTCTACTAAAATCATCAGCTCCCAATTTACTTTCCTTGTTGGTTCCTATTTACAATTTTTTTCTTCACAATTCTTTATTTATTCTTCATCCATAAATATTCCATTTTTGAGCCTCAAAATATTATTTTATTTACTTTTTTGCTCTTACCCCACACAATCCAATTCTTTTCATTCATCTATCTTTAACACGCGTATAATATTGGATACCATAGTAATACTCGATCCTTAATCGAGCTAGCTCATTAGATGTTTTGTTAAATAAATATTTTAAAGTTATTATTGTCAATACATTAACTTCAAAAGGCCGTAGATTTTTGAGTACATATCTAATTTTCATGAAATTTATGTAATGGAATAGATTTTAAGATACCTTTCCAACGCCGAAAACAATTAGTCAATTCGAGTTCAAATGAAACGGTTACAACCAAAATAGTATTCAAATGTGTTTTAAAAAACACCAATAGGATTTTAACTCGACTTTTAAATATAAAATCTCACTTTCTTACTTATATTTTACTTTCATTTTTAGCCGAAAATATTCCTAAGAAACCCTAGTCGCCACCTGTTCCTTCCCACTCAAGTTTGAGATGATTTTGGAGTAAAGTTTCATACTTTCTTCTTCTTTACTTTTGAAATTTGATTTCATAATGTGTGTGAATTATTTTAAGTTATTTCGTTTATTTAACCATGGACTTATTGTTTTAAAAATTATATTCATATTTTTCATGATTTTATCTTCAAATTGACATATTATATGAGTTATTTGAAAGACAAAATTGGATTTTATATTATTTTCTAAAATTATACACTTATTTCTTGAAGAAAAAATATTACAAAGTGTTCGATGAATTTTTTGTAACTTTTAGGGGTGCTATTTTCACACTTTTGTTTCATATAAAATGTAGATATTTATGTTATCTTTAGTTAAAGAACAATTTTGTTCCATTTGGTTATAAAATGAACTTTATATAAAGTTTTAAAGTTACACACTCTATTTCTTAACGGAAAATTTGTTTGGTATGTTTAACTATTATTTTGTTCTTTCTGGAGCTTATTTTTATGTTTTTGTCTAATTGAAGATATATGTGTTAGATTTAATGAGACCAAGTTTGTCTCATTTGGGTATAAAATAGATTTTTAGTGATTTTTACAATAAAATTGCTCCGTTGTCCCAAATTGGACGGGCTATTTTAAGTTAAAATGATATTTTGGATGTAACTAAAATTAATAATTGAATCTTTGGTCTTTGAAATAAAATTTAGGAATTTTATCTCTCGCACTATTTTCATAATGTTTGGGCTAACGGTGAATTTATGGTGAATTTTATAAAATCTGTGAAATTGAGTAAGTTGGTTGATCGTGTTTGGTGATTAGGTGAAATCCGATCGAATCAAGTCTCATGAGTCAGTCGTAGTTGAGTTGGTTAACTTCATATAAGTAAGGTAAGAGGTTAAATTGCATATGCTTGAAATTAATTGACTACCTGAATTAAATAGGTCATTATGATTATATCTTTGTATGTGATAAGTGGTGAACTTGTTGACATATGAGATTAAGAATTAATAATTTGTATATACCGTAGATTTGTCCATTGATTAGCAAGTTGAATGATATTTTATATAAGCCGTAGATTTGACTAGACTTGGCCGTTGATTGACAACTCGATTGATAATTTGTGTATGCCGTGGATTTGGCTAGACTTAGCTGTTGATTGGCAAGTCGATTGATAATTTGTGTATGTCGTAGATTTGGCTAAGCTTAGCCGTTGATTGGCAATTCAATTATTAATTTGTGTGTTCCGTAGATTTGGCTAGAATTAACCGTTGATTGACAAGTCGATTGATAAAAATTGTATAAATCGTAGATTTGGCTAGACATAGTCGTTGATTGGTAAGTCGGTTGATAATTCGTTTAAGTCATAAATTTGGATAGACTTAGTTGTTGATTGACGAGTCGATTATTAAATTATGTGAGTCATAGTTTGGCTAGACTTAGCCGTTGATTGAAAAGTCGGTTGATATATTAAGTGAGCCGTGAATTTTGGCTAGTTGTATTTGTTGTATGACTCATTAATTATTGGTAAAAATTATTTTGTACATTGTATATTTAATTATTTACTCATCTCTAGCTGATGTTTAGTACCTTCTTCCTTGTAGAGTTGATTTCTGGACATTCGTCTATTTGATGTATCATAGGGATGAGTCGAGCATACATGATTTTTTATGAATAATATCCGAACTTATGATTATAAATACTTTCTACTTTGAGATGCATTGAGAGTTTTTAATACATATAAAGACTTTTTACGATTATATATTTTTGAAATGCTTATGGGTGTTGAAAAATATATTTTAAGACTTCCGCAAAGAAAAACTTTTACACCCACTGTTATGATATTTTAGCCTTAGCATCGCGGTACATTATGCTTTTACGTAACATTGTTCCGGTGTTGGCATGTGATACTTCAAGGTTATTATTTGGGGTGTTACAACAACACTTCAAATTATTATTTTATACACATCGACGTCAATGAAAATTGAAATTTGAAATACAAAGTTTGAAAATCTAAATATATTATTTTTCATTAATTTTATTGTGACAACTGATATTGAACTTTCCTCCAACTGTTGACGCTGATATGGATGTTAACTTAAACCACCATAGTCAAATACCAACATCACACATCGAAGTTGAACCTATGACTAATAGGCTTCTAATATTAATTTAGGTTCAATATCTAGTCAAATATGACATATTTAATTTGACTGATTATACTTCTTGTGTTTGATTTTTTGCATCAAGTCGACATGAATTCAATTGTTGTTTATACTTAACCAAACAATTTTTGTCAAATGAACATTTATACTTTTTAAATTCATTTAAATTACTTTTTATGGTGCACCTAGTACTTTACAAGATATTTGATTCATTTCTTATTTTACACATATTTTATTCGATTGAGATCAATATTTCTTTATAAATATAGATTGTATTTTTAAATTTTTATATAAATATATATTGTATTATAGTTTAAGGGTTGCATATAATTTTTTTTATTTACTTGTTATGGTATGAATTTTCGTTATTGAATCAATTGATTTATTGCGTAATAATATTATGAAGAATAGGTGTCATATATTTCTACAATTGTTATTCAAATGTATTAGTGTTTATAAGATTTATTTCTTCCACTATAATACCTTAAATCATACTCAATGAATCCAATGGTAGGTATACATGAATAGTATACATTAATAAAGTTGTAAGGATAGTATTAAAATATATATTATCGCAACAAAATATTACATTGATTTGACAATGGTCTAATTGATGTTTGTTCTTTTTATATGAGAAAATGAAAGTATGTACTATCGATATTTACTTTAAATACTTTTCTAATGATGACCAATACTTTTATAAAATATTTTAAGTACTTATTCGTTATTTCATTCATGTTTTCGATCAAAACAAGTATTTCTCTATCCCTATTTTATATTACAGTTCAAGTATTATGAATATTAGTTTTTTATTTTTTTATTATTTATTTGGATTATATGAATACTTGAATATCAAATCATCAATTTGTTGTCCATCAATGCTATCAAGATTAAATACTTATGTATTTTTTATTGATATTTTATTTGATACAACCTAATACATCACTATAAATATTTTGTATTACAATTCAAGGGTTGTATATTTATTTATTTATTTTATTTATTTGTTATGATATGAATATTTTTATATAAAATCAATTTACTTATTATCCAACAATATTTGTGTGATTGGGCATTACATATTAACTATTTTATCGTTGTCTTTCTATTACATATAGTCGCACATAATTGTTGTCTCTATAATTGCATCAAAAAATAAAGTAAGAAATTCAACGTTGCAAGCATATACTCCCTCCGTTTCTAAACAAACTATCCATTTTTCTATTTTGGTCCGTTTCATAACAAAATATTCATTTCTTTTCTTTGGTAACTGTACTATCTACCTAACATTACAAATAGTCTTACAACTTACAATATATTACACAAATGTCATTACCTCTATATCACACAATACTAATAAGGTTATTTTAGTCGTTTCTACTTTATTCCTACTACATCCAAATATAATACTAATATTTCTAAAATTCCGTGCAAAAAACAAACGGATACGTAGTTATGAGACGGAGGGAGTATAAAAATTAAAACAAATAAACTTATATGATTTGTGTTTAAAAAATACTATTACAACAAATCAATATATTGACTCGACATAGACTCAGTTTCATTTGTACTATCTTCATGGAAAAAGAATATTATTTTAAACAAATTTTGTTACTGTTGGACCAAGAGCCCAAAGTCACTCGCCAAGTGGCAGAGCTCCGAAGAAGGAAGCTCCAGATGACTGGGCTTCAAGGAAAGTGGTTCCAGAAAATAAGGCTTCAAGAGAGAGGCTCAACGACAAAAACGGAGCCAAAGCTCTAGGCCACAAAGCCATCCAGCAACCAGGCTTAAAGGAAGCTATGAGCAGTTTGGAAGGAATAAATCATGGGTATGAGGCCCAATCGCAACCCCAAAAAGCAAGAAGAAAACATACACAATATGGGATAATAGAGTGAAGAATAAACAATAACCACCTTCTTGAATTCTCGGAAAGGGTGGTTAGCTAGGATTTAATAATAATAATAATAATAATAATAATAAAAGACAACACACACAATACACACAGTATCCACCAATAATCCTATTTATTCCTAGAACTTTGGTAGTCGTATACAAATTTCCAATTTGTTTATCACTATTTTACGTTAAATTCTATTATTTACTATTTTAGTATTTGTTAGTAAGATTAAATTGGATTGCCTTCAGCATTTTCGATAAAAACGTTAAGTTTTTTCTAGAAGCTCTGATTTTGAAGCCGTTTGACAACCCAACGCTAGACAGGCTTTATGGAGTGCTAATGGGATCTACATCATTTAATTCGAGCGCATCGGTTGATAGAGCTTAGAGCCATGTAAAAATTCAATACAAGAACAATTACTTTTGAGTTTCACTTTAAATACTTTTATATATAGTGATATATACTCTTACGGAGTATTCTTAATACTTGTTCATTGTTTTACTCATACTTTATTCAACCAAGACATGCATGTACTTCTCTATAAATTTTTTGTATTATAATTTAAGAGCTGCAAATATTTTTATATATTTATTATTTATTTACCATAGTATGAATATTTATATACAAAATCAATCTAATTATTTTTTGTATCGATAATGGCTCTATTTTCATTTGTACTTTGTACGTCACGAAAAATATTTTAACAAATGATGTTGATACTTTTGCATTTATTTTAAACAGTTGTTTATATGACAACCAATATTCTTATAAGATATTTAAAGCAATTATTCACTAACTTATTCTTACTTTATTCGAAAATAATGTTGTTTTTCTTCGAGTGGCTATTACTATCGTTAGTTACTGTTGTCATTTGTCTTTCTTTTTTTATGGTAAAAACTAAATATAATATAGAAACATGATTTTTCCATTTAGGTGCAAATGAGAAAAGAATATGTGAAAAGATATTAGTAAGAGTGTTATAGTACTTTTAAATGCGTAGGAATTGAATAAGAAAAAAACTATAAAAATAAGAAGTAAGAGAGAAGAATTTTGTATATAGACAGTAGATGGGAATTTGATTTTTGAATTGAGGAGTTAAAAAAAAGTTACCTAAAAGTAATCACACACTAATATTAAAATACTTTTAACTTTTATATATAAATAATCATTACGCATATAACTAATTTATACATATAATATATATGACAAAAATATTAAAACTATCTTATACATTTCTACTAACCAATCAAATATTATTATTTTTTAATGTTATACAAAAACTCAAAAGGATACGTTCTAATGAGATGAACGGAGTAATATATCAAAATAATGAAAATTGCAAAATAAACTACAACCAAAGTCAAATAAACAATTATATGTAAAATTATAATACAATATACTCACTTCTTCCTTAATAATTATGTTATTTCTTTTATTGTCCATTAAACGTATACATAGTCAATATTTATGCTCCTAACGAGGTGCGTGTCCAAAAAGTCCTATAGAAGAGATTGAGTGATGCGTGGAGTCAAGGAGAAGGATGGTGATGCATTGGGAAATACTTCAATTTCACTCTCAAGAGGATGAAAGAATCGAGAGTGTGGATGATTCAAGGTCTCGGCGGGAAATGATGGAAATGGTGGAGTCTATGGAGCTAGTTGATCCTCCAATGATGGATTGCAAATTCACATGGTCGGGAAATAGCGGGTGTTATTTTTCTCGTTTAGATAGATTTATACTAAGTGCAGGGTGGTTCGAAGAGGAGTCGGGATGGGTGCAAATGAGTTTTTCTTTTTTCCTATCTGATCATTTCTAGTGTGTTTGCAGTTGGATTCCATCGACTGGGGGTTGATTCTATTTCATTGTTTTGATCACTGGCTATTAGATCTTAGCTTTGTAGGATGATTAAGGATAAATGGCGCAAGGAGATGTTGGAAGGTGAGAGAGTCGTGGATTTTTTAAAGAGGTTGAGGACATTGAAGAAAACTATTAAGACTTCGGTAAGGTATAATAGTGGTCAGTATGAAAAGGAAATTAAGAACCTGGAGTGAAAATTTGAAGGTCTGAAAAAATAATTAAAGGAGTCCCCAGGCTAGAGGGTTGTGATAAAGAATCTATCGAAGAAAAAAAAATGCTCTATGGCGAGCATACATCAATGAAGACAGTGCTTGGAGGCAAAAATCTAGGAACACTTGGATTCAGAGGGTAATAGGAATACCCGTTACTTCTACTCTCGTACAAATCAAAGATTAATGGAAAATCATATTAATTGAATAAAATGGAATGGAGAGACTTGGATTGGCCCAATGTGAGTCAAACTGGTAGCCTATCAAATTTTCAAGGACCAGTTCAATGAAAAATAAGGTTCATGGCCTTTGTTGGAAGGGATCAGATTACCGAAACTTTCCATGATGTCTAAAGAATGGTTGGACTATCCTATGGACACTGAAGAGGTGTGCCGAGCGGTTCAATAATGCCAAGGGGGAAGGCTCCTGGCCCAAATGGATTTAACCTAAAATTTATGAATTTTTTTTTGGAGCAAATCAGTTCGGGGGCGATGGAGATGGTGAGCGACTTTCAACAAAGAGATAAACTACCACAAGGTTTTGGTGCAACATTTATATCATTGATCCTTAAGGTGTCTTGTCTGAGCCCTTTCAATAATTTTCGGCCAATAAATTTGTTGGAGAGTGCATATAAAATTGTGGCGAAGGTGCTCGGGCTTAGAATTCATGAGGTAATTAAGGACCTATTCGAGTCTTATCAAATGGCCTTTATTAAAGGGTGCCAGATGTTGGGTTGTATTATGATTTCATTAGAGGCGATACAATGGGCCAAAAGACAAAAGGTACGGAGTTTCGTTATCAAGATTGATATTGCCAAGACGTGTGACAATGTGTCCTAAAAAGTATTGGAGAATACTCTACACGTGATGAATTTTGGAGATAAATGGTGTGAGTAGATCCTTCGCTGTGTTAAATCATCAACTGCGGCTGTCCTTATTAACGGGTCACCCAAGAAGTTCTTTCAAATGAAAAGATGTATCAAGCAAGGTGATTATCTTTCGCTCTATATTTTCTTGTAGTGGCAGAAATTCTTAATACATTGCTTGTCCGAGCACGAGAGCTAAAATATGATTAAGGGTGTTTGGGTGGGAGAACAAGGGATTGAGATCAGTCACATCCTATATGTAGATGACACTATTTCATTTATTGAAGCAAATATGGATAAGTGGTTACTGTTCGACAGATCCTTAGAATTTTTTGAATTTGCACGGGGCTCCAAGTAAATTTTATAAAAGCCAAGTGTTCGAGGTGTATGTAAATGGCGGAGAGTTGGCAAGAGTTGGTGAGGCACTTCAATGTGGCATAGGACTATGGCCGCTAAAATACTTGGGAGTCTCAAATGGTTGTATATACTTTGTGAAGGACATTTGGAATCCAATTTTGAATAAAATTCAAGGTAAGCTTTGTTAGTGGAATGCATCATTGTTGTCCCAAGCTACAAGAGTTTGTCTTATTTGAATGATTTGCTATCTAAAATCAGTTTTTTTCATGTTGATATTTCATATTCCAGCATCCGTGGCTAAGAGGATTAAAGAATTAAACAGGAAATTTTTTCGGATGATAAAGAGGATGCAACTAGATTGAGAATGGTGAGTTCAAGCTCCGAAGTAAGGTGGAGGGTTTGAAGTGGGTGATATTCAACATTGGAATTATGCTTTACTTTATAAATGAAAGTGGATATTTCATAATGAGAATCTCTTGTGGAAGGCACTATTAAAGACGGGTAAGAGGAAACAGAATTTTGTAACATTGCCAGTTCCTAGTAAGGAGCCGGGAAATGGAAAAGGGTCTTTTCGGAATCACATTGAAAATATTTTGAAATGGTTTGAGATCGGGTGGGGATGAGGTTAAGCTAAAAATTATATTAAGAGATGGTTCGATAATAAGATTTTGGAAAGATGTTTGGGTGGGGACTCACCTCTGAAAGATAGATATGCTCATATTTTTACCTTAACAGTTAGCAAAGAGGGATGGGCTTCAATTAGGAATGAATAAATTTACCCGAAAAATCAGTATACCGACTAACCGTACCGAAAAATACTGAATTTACCAAAAATTTCGGTATACCAAAATTTTCGGTACGGTACCGAAAGTTTTTTATTAAATAATTTTAAAATATATTTAATAGTTTAAAACTTTTAATTTTTTTAATTTTTAATTTTATATTATTAACAAAAACTCAGTCTAACCCTAAATTTAGAATTCTCAATTTCAATTCTCAAATTCAATCCTCTCGTTCTCGCACAGACCTTCTTCTTCTCCACCTTCGCTCACCCACTTGCCCTAGCACCCATTGTCATCCAGATTTTTCACCGCATTACAATATTAGTCTTGCATCTTGTTCTCCCGACGCTCGCAGGTCTCTCTTACAAAAATATTTTTCTCTTTCCTCAACGTTCTCCACCATTGAGGCAAAGAAAACTGCAAGTTTAAATAATTCCTCCCAATACTAAGGTTTGAGCGTAATTTTTTTTTTTTTCAATCTCTCCTTTTCGTTGATTTTTTTTAATTTTTTGTTTCTTTTATTGTATTTTTAATTTTATTCATATTTTTCTGTATTTTTTTTTCAAAACTTGTTGCTATTTTTTTATGTGTTGCTGTAATTTAATTTGTTTTGCTTAATGAGGAGAATTAATGGATATGTAATAGTAAGTGAGTGAGTGGGTGAGTAAGCGATAAGTAAGTTTAGAACAAGAAATTCTTCATTTTTTAACATTGATGAAATTTGTAATTCCAATTTCAGAATGTTATGACTTATGTTGTGCTCTTGGATACAATATATATATATATTATATGTAGACTAGATGCAGTAATTTAGTTTAAAGTATTTCTATGCTGTCAAAATTCAAAATTTTCATATGAATGAAAAATTATAACTGCAGTGTCTTGTGACTTGTGAGTATTTTGCTAGTTTCAGTTTTTATTAGTTGCAATACTTTTTAACTTTTTTATTATTATTATTTTTTCTTTTAATGGAGTCTGAATCTCCAAGTTCATTGACCACTCCAACTACTGAGATACCTGATGAGTATTCTAGTCGTAAACGAGGAAGAGAAGATTTAACAAAGTCTCATGTAGCTCCTAAACAAAGAAGTCAACATTGGTTGCATTGTGAAAAAGGAGTTCGAACATCAAGTGATGGAAGCAAGCAATCAATCGCGACGTGCAATTATTGCAAAGATGAGATACCTATAACTTATGGAAGTACAAGTGAACTGAAAAATCATTTGGTAAAAATGTGTAAATTAAGTCCGCTATACGAAGGAGCTGAAAAGGAAGAAAAGTAATGTGTTTTAACGAATGAGTCTCTAGGAATGGGACAAGGAAGTTTATTGATTTCACGTTCTTTTAATCAAAAAAGGTGTGCATTAAAAAATTTTATGTTTCTTATTGCAAATAGTATTTTTTTTTTAATTATGAAATTTTTTATTGTAAATAGTAACCTCTTTTTTATTATTGCAAAATAGGTGTGCTTTGAAGCTCGTTGAGTATGTGATTAGCGATGAAGTGTCATTTCAAGCGGTTGAAATGAAGGGATTTATGAAATTTGTGCATGAATTACAACCAAGATTTAGACTCCCTAATCAACGAAAGGTTGCAGGTATGGTTTACGACTTATTCTTAGAGGAGAAAGCTAAGATGAAACTTGCAATCAATGGTCAAAGACTGAGTATAACTACTGACACTCGGACATCTATTCAGAATATAAATTATATGGTAGTCACAACTCATTTTATAGATAGAGATGGAAATTGCATAAGAGAATAATTAGTTTTACAAAAATTACTTGTCATTCTGGAAAAGAAATTGGTAGAATGGTTGAAGTTTGCTTGAGAGAGTGGGGATGGAAAAAGCTTTTTCAGTTGTAGTTGAAAATGCATCTTCTAATGACACCGCCATTGATTATTTGAAAAGGAGAATAAAAATGAAAAATATGTTGATGTTTGAAGGAAAATATTTACATCTGAGGTGTTCATGTCATATTCTTAACTTAATTGTTAAGGATGGTTTGAAAGAACTTGATGCATCAATTAAGTCTATCAGGAATGCAGTTAATTTTATTCATTCTTCATCTTCAAGATTGAATAAATTTGGAGAGTTTGCCGTTTTAGCTAAGTTTGCTAGTACATCAACAATGCCTATGGATGTGAAAACCAGATGAAATGCTACTTATAAAATGTTTGATGTTACATTGAAGTATTGGAGGGTGTTTAATAGGATGGCTGAAGAATTAGTGCCTTTTATGAACTATTTTTCTGAAAAGGGTAAAGAAAGGGTAGGGCCACCGAATGAGGAGAATTGGGAGAATGCGAAAATCTTTATACACTTTCTGAAGAAGTTCTACGATGCTACTTTAGAACTAAGTGCATAAAAAACTCTCACTTCTCAATTGATCTATCAATCATTGATTGCACTCCAGATTGAAATGAAAAACAAAGTGCAATGATCTTTCCAATCCGACCCTTAGAAAGGTTGCAAGTGCAATGAAATTGAAATTTGGTAAGTATTAAGGGAGTTGGGATAATATGAATCCTTTGATTTTCATTGCCAATGTTTTGGACACAAGAAACAAGCTTCAGGTGATCAAAGGGAGCATCAAAATTTTGAGAGGATCTTCTAAAAAGATCCAAGAAGTGATTGATACAGTTAAAAAAAAAAATTGGTGATTTTATAGACAGAGTATAAGGGAATGAATGAAACATTGAGTGTGGGAGAATAAAATATGGAGATAGAGTGTAGTAGTGGAGATGGTTTTAGAGGTGGTCTTTGTGATGAATTGTTTGAATGTGTGAATGCACAAAATGAAGAAGATCATCTTGAAGAGATCTCTAATGAAATTGATAAATATCTAGCAAATTGTTTGAAGAGAAACGGTTGCAAAAGATATTTTTGCAATTCCAAGTTCAACGGTGGCTAGTGAGTCCGCTTTTAAGAGGATGTGTGGTTACAATTGATATTGTTTTGCTACTTTATTGATTATCTTTGAATGCTTCTTAATTGTGTTTTCAAATGTAGTGTTGTGTGCAGCTGTATTCAAGGCAACATACATATATATTGTTTGTTGTCTGTTATAAACCTATTTTGCTCTAAAAGAATGTTTGTTGTTGGTTTGCTGCTATGGAATTGTGTATGGTATTTTGATAATTATCCTTGTTTAATTGTTAATTGTATTTTAAAATATAGTGTTGTTGTATCATCTAATTGTTCTTCTGTTGTATGTCTACTAATTTTGTTTTTTTAAGATTTTGTGCTTCTGAATTTACAAGAAAATTTCGGTATAAACGTTATATACCGGTATCGTACTGAAATTTCAAAATTTCGGTACAATCGATATATACCGGTACCCTATCGAAAGTTTCGGTATACCGAAGTTCGGTATCTTCGGTATACCGAAACGTTCGGTACGGTATCGATATATTTTCTAACATACCGATCAGTTCGGTACTGTATATGGTATGATTCAATAAATTCGGTACGGTACGGTATATAATCCCTAGTTTCAATGCTCGAGGATTGGTCAGAGAGTAGATGGGAGTGGAATATTCAACTTAGAAGACGGGTCCTGGGCTGGGAGGTGACGAGGTGGAATTTGTTTGTGACCATTTTATCTTTGACCACCCCTCATGGTGGTACAGGGTCGACAAATAGAACATATAGTACATTGAAGGGGAGACAAGGCCATGTAGATTGGTATCCAGTGGAGAAAATGATTGAAAGCGTGTGGTGAAATCTAGTGCCCCAGTAAGAACTAAAGTTGCAAGAAGAAGAGTAGTAACTAACTAATGTGGGGCTTGAGTGTCCGTCCTTTGTGCGGGAAAGAACATGATCAGTTGATCATTTATTTGTCCATTGCGAGCCAACCGGTGCTTGGATGATTCGGGATTGATCCTACGGATGCCTCAAGCCTAGCTAGCTAATCCATTCATAGAAGCACCTTCATTTCATTTGGGCAAAAAGCTTGATGTTGTTCAACAACTGAAACTGTTTTTATTCATACGGATCTCAAAAAATGATAGTGTTTGAGGGTAAGTTGCGCGGTTATATTGAGTCTTTTCAGTTATTTGCCTAGAAAGCGATTATCTATAGTGATGACTTGACTTAAAAGTAAATCATTGAGATGGGATCATGAAATGCACAAGATACTTAATTGTTGTGTTATTATTTTTCTCTGAACTTGTATTTGATGTTTTATGAGCTATTGCAAATAGCTTTTGTTATCTTCACCGCTTTGGCACGGTGGAAGTTTGGTAGGTCTATCATGTTGTGGTTGTATATCAACTATTAGTTTAAAATGGATTAATTATAATTTTACAATTTTATATTTTAAAAAAAAAATACTTTTTTTAAATCCCATTGAACTAATTTTTGTTAAATATCAACTTGTCGGGTTAGTATTATTATTATTATTATTGTTTATTTATTATTAAAAATAGCATATTAAATATTTCTTTTATACTCTTCAAAAGGAAAGTTAGTTTTTAAATTATTGGATTCGATTCTAAATTTTTTAATTAAAAATTTTAACAATAATATTTACAACAACTTTGATAAAAAATAATATACATATTTATTATTTATTCAAATTCACAAAAAAAACCCTTCTGCGCTTTAATATAAATAAAATATAATTGGGTATAAGCATAGTTATAATTATATAATATATTACTTATATAAAATTTTAAACATATTATTATTAATAAATTTTGTTTGATCTATTTACTTTTGGAAATACATATATATGTATACTTATATATATATATTTTTTAATTATCGAACCAAATATTAAAATTTTATATTTGAGTTTGATTTATATTCGATTCCAATTATAAAATTTCGAATACGAATATCAAAATCCCAACTAATCGAATAAAATTATTTAATTAATTTACAACCCTACTTATTATATAGTTTGACATAAATAATTGTTTAATAGTATATTTTACAAATATATATATATATATTCTCATAAAAAATCGTACATGATAAATAATAGTGATTCTATTTGAAATGACAAACAACCAAACCCAAAATTTGTGATTGAAATAGCAACTACTCCTATATTGTAATATAGATTCAAACATATTCAGCAATCAAAAAATGGTTACAGTCAATCTTGTACAATTATGAAGAGGAAGATGATCTATAAGACTTCTACTCACCCCCTCAACTGTCGTCGTAGCAAACATTAAAGAGGATCTTATAACCAACGGTGTGACAAAATATATCATCATAAGAAATTCCATCGTCCCATATTCACATATTACACCATGTACAAACGAAGAGCCATATCGATGCAACGAGTGAATTGTCGAAGAATAATAGGGAACTGGAATAGGCCTAATGCTCGTACTTGACTCGCGATTTTATTATCCCGGGAAGTGGGGGAGAGGCGAGAGGCATACCAAATTTGTTCGGGTTTGACAGATAGCGAGGCGCTACTTGAGATTGGGGCGCAGGAATGTTCACAATCGACATTTCGCCTCCATCTGAGGGAATGTAATTATTTTTGCTGTCAGACTGTGTATCTTTGCAGAAATTCATGGCTTTGAGAACATAGTAGTCATCATGTAGCTCGAAGGGAGTGCTGATTCGATAAAAAAAGAAAACTCGTTGTGATTGAATGTGTTAGAATAATATTGCGAAAATGAAAGCGGTGGATTGATCCTTACCTGTTGAAATCAAAATGTACCAGCTGCATGTCTTCGGATATTTCAAGTTCCACTGTGGCATGAGGACGAGTCTACGATTTGGAAAATTCAATAGAATAAATTTCGAACTCAGCTAAAAGATCAATCATTAGAAAATACATTCGTGGAAAGAATCTGGTAGAGCAAGATAACAAAATCGAAACAGAATGTACCCATGGGCAGAACTGCAAAGCTATGAATTGTTCGTGAACTCATTTAAGCTCAACAAGTCAAACAAGCTAGCTCAAAGTCACAAAATACGGGCTTGAAAAAAAAATCGAACTCCATTGACAAGGGTAGTAACTTACATAGAGTAGAATAGTATTGAATTTTTACATTGAAAATTTGAAATTTAACTCATATTGCGCCATTAACAAACTCAAGCTAGTGTTAATTCATAAACTAATTTCTATCATATTATTGCGAAATTAGAAATTTTGAACCGGAGAATTAGTGCTAGAGAAAGTATACAAGCAAATTCTTACGTATTAGTAAACTCAACCTGGATCATAATAAATGGGAATGAAACGCCGCCGGTTGGAGCATTTCCCGACCTGTATATTTGCTTATTGCGCCGAATGAGGTTTCGAAGACCAATATGCTGCAGCAAAACGAAAGGGCGGAATTGTTACATCATTAGCAATGTAGAACAGATCGGGAAACCTACACAAAGTTCTTACTAAGATTAATCAATAAACAAAATATCCCGACAGAGGTTCTTACGTGTTCCCGGAGTTCTTCCAAATAGGCTGCTTTCTTATCAATACGATTTTGAAGTGTGAGCCGTTCCGCCTATATGTGGATTACATACAAAACTAAGGTCGGATTGACTGGCAGCACGGCTATTGATAATTATTTTTCTTGCGATCGGAGAGGAAACATGAAGTGTACATCTAACCTTCAGTTCTTCAATGTCATTCAAGGTAGTTCGAGGTAGACCTTTCCATTGTATTTCCTTCTTATCTTTTGATATTATATCCATCGCCATAAGCACATTTAAAGCATCATATACTCTCCGGCGTATGTTTTTTTCATCGTATAGTTTCTGTTGGACAAATTGACAATCAAAATTCTAAGTGAAATTTCAGTTGCAGAACTACCATATGAGTACAAAATGAACATCGATATGAGCGCAAGAACCTGATCAGGAGATGCCAGACTGTCGTTGGAATCTGCAAACTCAGCAACAAGTTCATCGGCCACCTGAGAAACACATACACACACAAAAGGTCTTATATTTGATACAAATGAATTGAAAAGGTTAACAAACATAAAATTAGGAATTACTCAAAAAGTATCGAATCATATATAAACATAGTTTTCAAAGTGAGAAGAACTAACCTCATTATATGTAGTCCTCCCTTTGCTTTCCACTTTCTCACACACTATTCAAGAGATTATATAACCATTATCACTACATAAAACGTATGAATTTCAATAAAATTAGACTTCTAAGATTTCACTTTCATTTCCTCTAAGCGAAGTTCAAGCTGCCCTCTTCTATAATACAAAGTGGTGAAAATACCATAAGGTTTTCATATACAATTTAGGCTCGACATAATTTGTGAATTAAGTAGCCGACAACTTCCCATTTTTGTCTTCTTCTCATCAAATTCTTCTACATACAGAAAATAGGTGTGCTGTTTATTTCTCAACAGTAGTATAGCAGACAAAAGTCAGCATCCCGATTAATAATACATAGAGATTAAAGAGGTTCCTTACCACAACAGCAAGAGGTTTATTTAAAGAAACTTAAACTCGGACTAATGAGAAGCAAAAACCTTTCATGCTAAATTGACGAAGCCCTCTGCCACTCTTGTCACCTCCAACTGCACGTTGGCCCCTCTTTTTCTTCCTGTTGCTGTTCAGATCATTGTAACAAGTTACGATTTGCAGAGGCAAAACAAAAAACTGTAACATCAAAGACCACAAGCTCACATTGCCAATGTAATTATTATCACTGCATAAACTTCTTACTAGTAAAGATTGGAACACGCGCCGCAATTAATTTAAATGTATTGGCATTTTTCATCACTACTCTAGTAAAGCCCGCACAAAATTAAGCAACTCCAACACATAATTAAAGCATTACGATTATCCAGAGCATAGCACCAAAACCAAACCGAGGTCATTCATAGTATCAGTCAATGTCATGAACTTAACATATAAGCCTACACATTTCATTTCAAAGTTAAGCCATTTCGGCATAGAACAATACACAAAAAACATCTACACATTTCAATTGATCATATAAATTCCACAAACAGCTTCAATTATTGAATGCTATAGATAAAATTGAAGAAAACAATTCAAAGTCTAACCCAGCAGTCCCTTGCGATCGTGCGTCATCCCCTTGGCTGTCATGACAGCTCATCAGGCCCAATGCACCGTCAGTTGCAGCAGTCGCCATGGCAGCCTCACTTCGGGAGGAGGGCGATCCGACGCTACCGCTCGTCGACAAAGACTGACCAGAAACAGTGATGCCCCATGACCTGGTGGCTCCTCCGCCACCGCCCATAAACATAATCGATTGGTTCATATCACAACTTTCTTGATTGCTACTGTTCCTGTTACTATGATTCATCATCTGCACATTCAATTCAACAGACATCAACATATGAAATTCAAAAAAGGAAAATCCCCAAATGCGAAAACAAGCAAAACCTAGATAAAAATAACGATGACCATATCTAACTCCGTTGCTCGGAAGGTATACTCTACACTACTGAATTCGACAAAAGGAATCTCAAATTGGGGCAAAATTAGTAGAGCAATACAACAATTCTAAATTCATCGAAAAAACCCACCCGAAACTCGGCCCAACCCAGACAATTCACCACGACTCCTCCGCAATAAATCACGTTCCTTGAGGCAAATCCACGATCCAAAAGAAATGAAAATAAGGGTTTGTAACCGTCGGATTCGACAAACGAGTGATGGGAACAAACGGGTGTGAACCACAGACACTCCCCCAACACTAGTGCAATGCCATTGTGTATTCCACCCTTCGATTAACAGCGCATTTGGTAGAATTTTGTGAGTGGAAAAACAGAGGGAGAAGAAATTGAAGGGTAGTGGTGTGTGCTTTGATCTGCGGGAAAAAATTATCGAAAGAAGTAAGGGACGACGATGAGAAACCCTGCCAAGCAAAGAATCACTAAAAGGAGATTAAAATTTTGGAATGAGAATAATTATAATTTAATTTTAATTTTTAATTTTTTGGGAGGGAGCATTCCCAAGCCTCTCATCAAGTCTCAACGGCTTTGATTTTTTATTGATTAATTTTTAAATTAAAATTTAGACTTTATTTATATGTATTTTATACTTAGCGTTTAAATCGGGATTATTATAATTAAATTTAATTGTTATATTATTTTTTATTTAATTTTATAAATATTTACAATTAAAAAAAATATTTATATATATCTTTAATTAAAAATATATAAAAATAAATTATTTTTAATTATAATTTTATTATTAATAATTAATAAATTTGTAAAAAAAGAATTGATCATATTAACTATAAAAATACATATTAAATTATCTATACAAAGTAGATACTAAAAATAAAAGTTATAAATTAAAGTAGAATTTTATTATTATTTCTTGTACAAAATTATAATATTTTACCTAGAAGGGGAAAAATTGAGTAAAAAAATGTGAAATGTTAATTTCAATTTTTTTATAAATTTTAAATTACTATTCCATATGACATGATCTACATAATCTATCAAAGATTATTTCTAAGAAATAAATAATATTTTTTATGAAGTCACCTAAATATAATAATTAATTAGTAAAATAATATAATAGATTATAATAATTAATAAAAAATATATAACTCAAATTTATAAAAATATAGATAAAATAAAATGAAAGAGGATCAAATGCTGAAAGAAATAATCTCAGCACATAGTTGAATGGGTAAAAGTTAGTGATGTTAATTTATATCATTAAATTATATAATTAATATAATTATGTATAATTAAGTTTTAGTTATTCAGCATGGTGCTCCAGATCCATGTTGAAATAAAATTATAATATCAAACTATCAATATTTATAACTACAATTGAAAATGTCAATAATTATTATTTATTTTTAGATTTAAATAAATGAAAAAAAAATTATATTATATGTAAAAATATTTTTTATTAGAAAATTATGTAAAATAATTATATAATTTATTATTTTATTAGTTTTTTAATAGTTTTATAATATTTTCATTATAGTATTATTTTTTTGTATATATGATTCAAAAAAAATAAATTAATTTGTAATTATAACACTATTGCTAGTAATCAAATAACGATTAACAAAAAAAATACACACATCATATATAGAAAAAAAAAATACAATTTTTCAGACAATTTTTTAATGACAACGCCACTACTAAAACGAATATAATCAATTCGTATAAAAATAAATAAATAAATAATAGCGAAATAGATGAAAAAATCTATTTGAAAAATAGATTGGAAAAAGAAAATGCAAAAAAATAAAATAAAATTGAACTATACATATAAATATCGGCATCTATTTTCCTTTTCTTCAACTATGGTAAAATAATATAAATAAAATTTTATAAAAAACTTTATCTAAAATATTATATTCAACTTCAATCAATGATAATAATTAAGACGATGAACAATTTCCGACGTCCACACAGCAGTCTCCCCGTCTCCTCGGGTATGAATGAATATTACCTAATGAATATAAATATACACAAATTAGATAGTGAAAAAAATAAAAAATATATCACACCAAATTAAAAATAAATTGAAATTATAACTAAATAAAAAATGAGGAGATTAAAGAGAAAAAATCCAAATTGATTGGTGAAAAAGGTGACGGTCTCTTCCAATAGTGGTGGATCTCACATTCTTCAAACATCCAACATTACAAAATTTATACTCCATAGAAATATATATATATATATAGCAAGAAAAAATAATTTAGTAAATAGAAAAAAAAATTCAAGAAATTAGAGAAAAAAACTCAAAAAAAAATGTAAAATTGATTGATGAAGACGGCGGCAATATCTTCTAGCAACGGTGGATCTCACATTCTTCTTCAAACGTCCACCATATACAAAATATATGCTGCATACAAAAAATAGCCAATAAAAAAATAATTTAGTGAATAGAAAAAAAAAGATAAAAAAAAAAAAAAAGTCAAAGATTAGAGAAAAAATTCAAACAAATTTTAAAATTGATTGGTGAAGAATATGGAAAAACAAATGAGATGTATTACCATGATCTTCTTCTTCAGTGCAGATTTGTCTCCGATGTGATCTTTTTCTTCTATGAAAATTTATATTAACTAAATCTGAAAATAAAAGCAATTTTGTCATATTAAAAATTAAATCTAAAACCCACCCGCTACCCATTATTAAAAAATTGTTAAACACTAATTTCAAAACAAAAACTACTTATACTAAATTTTAATTTTTGTTTTCCCCAAAAAAAAAAAAAAAAAAAACTTATAAATTAAAACAAAATATATAATTCATAAACTCCAAAAAATGAGAAGCCATCAATTTGAGACGTGGAGTCTATATTCTTTGCTATAGTTATATATATAGGATTATATTGATATATCACTTAAATATTGATATGATTATATTTTTAATAAATTATATTTGTTTTCTTTTTGTTAAAAATTCTTTACCCAAAATAGTCCGGAATACTTTTGTATTAGCTAGAAAATTCTATATTGAGTCTATTTGATTCAAATAATGGGATGGAATGAGAGGCGAAGAATTTTAATGAGAGAGAGAGGGGTGATGGAAGGAAAGGGAAATGAGGCAAGGAAGGCGAGGGAAAATATTATTATTGTGTTTAGTTTGTTAGAACTTACCGGGAATTTAACCATAAGTTCAGGATCTACCGTGTTGTCATAATTGAGATAAAAATAAAGCAAAATAAATTTAACCTTATTCCATTAGTATAATCGAATTCGGATTTGCAAACAATTGAGGGTTTTGTGTTCTTCAAGCCTATGGCGCAACCCCTTCTGAGAAAACCGCTAGGGTTTCTGCCGTTACTCCCACGATGAGATATTGAACGTAATGGTTATTGCGTCTAGACCTAGGATCACAACCCTATTTATATTCCTTATTATTAATTGACCTCATCACCCAATTAATAATTTACCGGATTTCTGCACATTGAAGGCCCGCACTTACTAAATACATTTAAGCCCAATAAATTTATAGATCACTTAATATAGGTTTAATCTAACTGATAGCCCAAATAGTTACATTTAATCCACAATTGGATTTTTAATCCAACAATCTCCCACTTAGGTAAATGTACACTGAATAACTTTATGAGCTCATGAAATAATTTGCTATCAGATCCTTTAATGTATATTACCTGTAGACAAAAAATTGTGTTATTTTTAATAAACACAAAATTTGTACAAATTATATTTGATCTGAATTTAAAACGGGTCATATTCTCTAAATGAGTCATTTGATTCTCCTTCTGGGTCGATTTGTTTTCCAACTTAGTTTTCGATGGCTTCTTTGATCCGAAGATGAGGTTTGGTCTTCGGTTTGACTTTGCCGGCTTTTGGAGAGCTTTGGTCTCCGTGTGGGTGATTTGATCGTCGGCTTTGGATTTGATGTCTTTTTTAGACGATCCGAGGCTTTGATATTTGATTTGGCTTTGCCGCCTTTTGGAGGACTTTGGTCTCCGCGTTGGCGATTTGATCGTCGCCTTTGGATTTGATGTCTTTTTTAGACGATCCGAGGCTTTGATCTTTGATTTGGCTTTGCCGCCTTTTAGAGGACTTTGGTCTCCGCGTTGGCAATTTGATCATCGTCTTTGGATTTGTTGTCTTCTTTGGACGATCCGCGACTTTGACATTTGTTTTGGCTTTGCCGCTTTTGGAGGACTTCGGTCTCCGTGCGGATGATTTGATCATCGGTTTTGGATTTGATGTCTTCTTTAGACGATCTGAGGCTTTGATATTTGATTTGGTTTTGCCGCCTTTTGGAGGACTTTGGTCTCCGCGTTGGCGATTTGATCGTCGCCTTTGGATTTGATGTCTTTTTTAGACGATCCGAGGCTTTGATCTTTTATTTGGCTTTGCCGCCTTTTAGAGGACTTTGGTCTCCGCGTTGGCAATTTGATCATCGTCTTTGGATTTGTTGTCTTCTTTGGACGATCCGCGACTTTGACATTTGTTTTGGCTTTGCCGCTTTTGGAGGACTTCGGTCTCCGTGCAGATGATTTGATCATCGGTTTTGGATTTGATGTCTTCTTTAGACGATCCGCAACTTTGATCTTTAGTTTGCCTTTTCCGCCTTTTCGAGAGCTTCGGTCTCCGTGTGGGCGATTTGATCCTCAGCTTTGGATTTGTTGTCTTCTTTGGACGATCCACAACTTTGATCTTTGATTTGCCTTTTTCGCCTTTTGGAGAGCTTCGGTCTCCGTGTGGGCGATTTAATCCTCAGCTTTGGATTTGATGTCTTCTTTGGACGATCCACAGCTTTGATATTTGATTTGCCTTTTTTTGCCTTTTGGAGAGCTTCGGTCTCTGTGTGGGCGATTTGATCCTCAACTTTGGATTTGATGTCTTCTTTGGACGATCCGCAGCTTTGATCTTTGATTTGTCTTTGCCGCTTTTAGAGGGCTTTGGTCTCCGTGCGGGTGATTTGATCCTAAGCCTTCGATTTGATGTCCTCTTTAAACGATCCGCAGCTTTGATCTTTTGAGAAGGTGGATTTGATGCTCCATAACGCTTTTGGTGGCATGTCCCTTTGACTTTTGGATCGAAGAGGGCCGAGTTGATGCTTTGGTGAAGAACGCGATGAACATCTTGAAGCTTTGAGAGGAACTTTGAAGACCTTCCCTTGGCTTTGACGAATTCCTCAACGGCTTTGAGAGCTTTGATCCTTCCTCCAGCTTGGACATACGACGAAGAACGTTAACTTCATCGATTCGTCAACCAATATTGGAGCATTTGTCCAAATTAGTGACTTTCGACGAAGAACGCTTCGAAGGACACGAAAAACATGAAGAACAATACAGAGAGAGTCTAGAAACTTACCCCTTTGCTTGAATCCTCGATGCAACTTCGGTGTGCCAAATGAACTGGCCATGACTCCTATTTATAGGGGAGGGCGGCCTTGGCTTCCTTTCCGGATGGTGCTACGTGGATGGAAAGATTTTATAATCTTTCATTTTCCATCGGATGCCGTTTTTCATTCTTGACGGATTTGATTGTGCACCTTCCTTTCTCGCCAAAATCTTTATATTATTGTCCTTTTTGGAAAATATTAATTTATATACTTCCTTTATTGACAAGATCTTTATATCATTGCCTTGTTTGGAAGATATTAATTTATATACTTCCTTTATTGACAAGATTAATTTATTTTGCTGCCAAATTTATTATGGCTCTATTTATGCACGTAATATTTGTACGATATCTTCCATTTTAAGCATATTTTGCATTAATGGTTGATATTTATTGTACAAAAATTAACATGTGTGCATAATTAAATACCATATATTTATTTTATTGGAATTTTATTTTCTTCCAAAATACATGATATTTAATTGATTTTAGACATATTTGTAGTGTTTACAAAATGCCCTCTCGAGACTTGTTTAAGCCGACGCAAAGCGTTTATGGCGTGAACGAGTCTCGAAACATAAGTCAATTTATTTTTTGACTGTTTTTTTTATGGCTATCATTTTTTGATTTTTTTTTTAGCCAATATTTTTTTTCAAAGGGTTTTTTCTTTTTTCCTTTTTTTGGACGAGATTTTTTTTTTTCAATTGATTTTTTTCTTAAGCCCGAAATTTTTTGGATTTTTTTTTTGCCTAATTTATTTTTTAGGGCTTTTCTTTTCTTTCTTTTTTTCTACCCAATTTATTTTTTAGGGCTTTTCTTTTCTTTTCTTTTTGGCATAATTGACTGAACTCGGAGTTATATTCCAAGTTGCCTACGTATCCGGTTAAGGAATCAAGTCATAACGTAGTTCAAAACAAATTGAATTTGTTTGTTTTTGTTAAACAGTTTATTCTCGTGTTAAGGAGTCTTGCTAGAAAGTTTATCCTCATTTCCAGGAGATTGAATAAAGTTTATCCTCGTTTCCAGGAGATTGCAGAAATTTTATCCTCGTTTCCAGGAGATTGCAGAAAGTTTATTCTCGTTTCCAGGAGGTTGCAGAAAGTTTATCCTCGTTTCCAGGAGGTTGCAGAAAGTTTATCCTCATTTCCAGGAGATTGCAGAAAGTTTATCCTCATTTCTAGGAGATTATAGAAAGTTTATCCTCGTTTCTAGGAGTGCTGTAGAAAGTTTATCCTCGTTTCCAGGAGATTAGAGAAAGTTTATCCTCATTTCCAGGAGTGCTGTAGAAAGTTTATCCTCGTTTCCAAGAGATTGAAGAAAGTTTATCCTCGTTTCTAGGAGGGTTGTAGGTATGATTGCCCCCACTGTTCGAAGTGTTGTATTTCTCGTCATCTGAGAAATTTTCAGTAGGCAGTCCATACATTCCACTAGACATCATGCTCAATTCCATATCATGAGCGCGGGTGGCGAGTTCTTCAAAAGTATGGGGTCGGATCCCTTGTAGGATGTATTTCAAGCCCCATTGCATCCCTTGAATGCACATTTCTATGCCGGAAGCCTCGGACAGACGGTCTTCGCAGTTGAGGCTTAGACTTCTCCAGCGGTTGATGTAGTCAATTACCGGTTCATCTTTCCATTGGCGGCTGTTGGTGAGTTCGGTCATGCTGACGGTTCTCTTGTGCTGTAGAACCTATTCAAGAACTCGTACTTTAGTTGTTCCCAATTGTCGATGGAACCAGCCTCTAAGTCGATGTACCAGTCGAAGGCGTTGTCGTTTAGTGACCGCACAAATTGTTTGACTAGGAGGTCTCCATATGTTCCTGCATCGTTGCATGTCTCGACAAAGTGCGCTATATGTTGCTTTGGGTTGCCTTTGCCGTCAAATTGTTGAAACTTTGGTGGTTGATAGCCCGTTGGCATTTTGAGGGCGTCAATCCTTGCAGTGTAAGGCTTGGCGTAAGTGTGCGTCGGCCTTGAACTCCCTTCGAATTCTCTTTTGATTGCCCCCTTGATGTATTTGTCAAGTTGGGATATATGGATGAAAGAGTTGGATGATCCTTGAAATAGATTTGATTCCGCCACCTTTTCTTTTCCATGATGTTGCTCCGCAAATGTTGCCGCTTTATTTTGGACCGCTGGGGAAGATGGTTGCTTTTCGGTTGCATGGCCAGCTTCTTCAGGCTTGTCCAGCTTTGTGATAAGTTTTTCGATGAGGGCGTCTTGTTGTTGCATGTGTTGAGACATCCCTTCAATGATTTTGGCCAATGCTGCAAGTTGTTCTTCTATACTTGAAGCATTGATAGTCATCACCGGAGTGAAAGCTAATGTAGTCGAATGACTTGAACTTGGCCGATGAGTAGGTGGCATGAGAGTGCCTTTGAAGCTTTGATCTTCCTGGCAAAGAACACTTTGATCCACAAGCTTTGGGTCCTCAACATTTGAAGCGTTGGTAGTCATCACCGGAGCAGAGCTTGATACGGTTGAATGACTTACAGTTTGTTGAGGGGTGAACAGTGCGGCAGTACTCTTAAAGTTGTCGTCTTTTTCATAGAGTGGACTTTGCTCTGTGATTTTTGGAGAAGTGTCTTCAGATAACGACAATGCTCTTTTGGTCATGCTTCGTGTTGTTATTCCAGTATTTGTCGAAGCGCTTGAGGTTTTGGACGCGATGGGTGCGCCAACTTCTTTGGCGGCGACGGCGGCTTGAGCAGCAACATTTGACGCAACGTTGGAAGTTTTGATCTTGTAGGAAGCCATTGGTTGTTGAGAGTTCGTCGGAAAGAGAGATGAAAGGTAGAGAGGTCCCACTGGGCGTGCCAAAAATCTGTATACAAAAAATTGTGTTATTTTTAATAAACACAAAATTTGTACAAATTATATTTGATCTGAATTTAAAACGGGTCCTATTCTCTAAATGGGTCCTTTGATTCTCCTTCCGGGTCGATTTGTTTTCCAACTTAGTTTTCGATGGCTTCTTTGATCCGAAGAGGTTTGGTCTTCGGTTTGACTTTGCCGGCTTTTGGAGAGCTTTGGTCTCCGTGTGGGTGATTTGATCGTCGGCTTTCGATTTGATGTCTTTTTTAGACGATCCGAGGCTTTGATATTTGATTTGGCTTTGCCGCCTTTTGGAGGACTTTGGTCTCCGCGTTGGCGATTTGATCATCGCCTTTGGATTTGATGTCTTTTTTAGACGATCCGAGGCTTTGATCTTTGATTTGGCTTTGCCGCCTTTTAGAGGACTTTGGTCTCCGCGTTGGCAATTTGATCATCGTCTTTGGATTTGTTGTCTTCTTTGGACGATCCGCGACTTTGACATTTGTTTTGGCTTTGCCGCTTTTGGAGGACTTCGGTCTCCGTGCGGATGATTTGATCATCGGTTTTGGATTTGATCATCGGTTTTGGATTTGATGTCTTCTTTAGACGATCCGCAACTTTGATCTTTAGTTTGCCTTTTCCGCCTTTTGGAGAGCTTCGGTCTCCGTATGGGCGATTTGATCCTCAGCTTTGGATTTGTTGTCTTCTTTGGACGATCCACAACTTTGATCTTTGATTTGCCTTTTTCGCCTTTTGGAGAGCTTCGGTCTCCGTGTGGGCGATTTAATCCTCAGCTTTGGATTTGATGTCTTCTTTGGACGATCCACAGCTTTGATATTTGATTTGCCTTTTTTTGCCTTTTGGAGAGCTTCGGTCTCTGTGTGGGCGATTTGATCCTCAACTTTGGATTTGATGTCTTCTTTGGACGATCCGCAGCTTTGATCTTTGATTTGTCTTTGCCGCTTTTAGAGGGCTTTGGTCTCCGTGCGGGTGATTTGATCCTAAGCCTTGGATTTGATGTCCTCTTTAAACGATCCGCAGCTTTGATCTTTTGAGAAGGTGAATTTGATGCTCCATAACGCTTTTGGTGGCATGTCCCTTTGACTTTTGGATCGAAGAGGGCCGAGTTGATGCTTTGGTGAAGAACGCGATGAACATCTTGAAGCTTTGAGAGGAACTTTGAAGACCTTCCCTTGGCTTTGACGAATTCCTCAACGGCTTTGAGAGCTTTGATCCTTCCTCCAGCTTGGACATACGACGAAAAACGTTAACTTAATCGATTCGTCAACCAATATTGGAGCATTTGTCCAAATTAGTGACTTTCGACGAAGAACGCTTTGAAGGACACGAAGAACATGAAGAACAATACAAAGAGAGTCTAGAAACTTACCCCTTTGCTTGAATCCTCGATGCAACTTCGGTGTCCAAATGATGTTCATCGGTCTCTACCCAAGTAGCTGTGGCCCATGATCGCATATGTAGAAAAAGAGGGAGCGGAGAAGGAAGAACAACCGGTTGACTTTGGCACATGAGGTGTGTCAAATGAACTGGCCATGACTCCTATTTATAGGGGAGGGCGGCCTTGGCTTCCTTTTCGGATGGTGCTACGTGGATGGAAAGATTTTATAATCTTTCATTTTCCATCGGATGCCGTTTTCCATTCTTGACGGATTTGATTGTGCACCTTCCTTTCTCGCCAAAATCTTTATATTATTGCCCTTTTTGGAAAATATTAATTTATATACTTCCTTTATTGACAAGATCTTTATATCATTGCCTTGTTTGGAAGATATTAATTTATATACTTCCTTTATTGACAAGATTAATTTATTTTGCTGCCAAATTTATTATGGCTCTATTTATGCACGTAATATTTGTACGATATCTTCCATTATAAGCATATTTTGCATTAATGGTTGATATTTATTGTACAAAAATTAACATGTGTGCATAATTAAATACCATATATTTATTTTATTGGAATTTTATTTTCTTCCAAAATACATGATATTTAATTGATTTTAGACATATTTTTAGTGTTTACATTACCAATTTTATCTATAAATCACATCAATGCGGATCAAAGCGGCCGTCACTGCATTTATCGCAATGGGATCGATCAATGGTCACAACACTAATATAACCTAAGATTCGATCAAGTGCGGATGCACATCATGGAAACTTCATGTAATGTGATCTTAACATGCCTATTTCCAATTGATCCACCTTAACTTTAATTTAGAACAACTAAATACTGAATTAAAACTGAACACTGCACACTGAATATTTAACATTGAATACTAAATTGTGCAGTGTAAACCAAAGTAACTTTAATAGTATTTGAACATTAGTAATCAGCTCCCCCTAAACCGAAGTATCGAAATATGGTTCCACTATCAAACGAGCAATATGCTCACTATAGAACTTATGTGGAAATCCTTTAGCAATTAATCGGATCCGCAATCATGGAAGCTACATGAATATGTTCAATAACTAATTCATAATATGAAGTCATACAATTAAGCAACTGATGATTATTATCATCAAATAAGGTACTAAATCTAACGAATTTTGAATTTTGGAAGAGACATAGCTCTATATCCGAATGAAAAACAATAACTCAATTTGTTCAAAATAGAGATTGAAATTAAATTTTGACTAAAGATGGTAAAAAATGTCTCATCCAAATTCAATTAGTAACCAGTACTCAGCAATAATTTAAAATTGTCAATGACTTCAACTTGAACTTTCTTGTCGTCATCCATATAGATGTATCTTTCAACATCAATTGATTTCGACAATAAAATAATATTGCATAGACAAACTGATGTAAGTTGTTACACCAAAATCCACCCCCAGGTGTATCTATGTACTGAAATTAAATTAATTTCAAGAGCAAGACTAATAGGACAAACATGTCCTCCGAAATGTCTAACTTAAGTACCCTCAATTTAGTAGCAATATTAGACATGTTTAGGATGTACTCCTTTATATTTCCTTTGTCGTTATATTTCATGGTAATGAGACTCTTAAGAAGAGTACGCAATTCTGCCTTATCGCTTTTCGTAAAGTGTTTCTTAATTTCGACAATGAATTCATATCATCATATATTGTACTCCTAAAAATTTATGGAGTGCTTTTCTTAATGATTATCAAACTTATGCATTGGACCTATCCCACTTCTCAAACAACTGCTTTTCATCTGCAGTGCTTTTCGTCGTATGAGTGGGTTGGTCTACTCTTAATGCCAGGTCAAGATTAATGCAACCAAATGAATCATAATGAAGTTCAATAATAATGCATTCTCATCCCAAGACACTAAGTACAATATCAATGATCAATCTTTGGATCAATAACATTGATTGCTAGCAGTCATTTTGTTGCAATAATCATATACGGACAATAAGTAATGTCAAACAGCAACCAATCTTTGGACTGATGTACTATTCACATAAGTTAAATCCATATAATCGTCCCGTACATACTATCGCAGATGTATATTTCATTCTGTCAATTACCAACTGCCTTTGGGCCGAAGAATAATCACATGAATTAAAATACACATAAACACTTACGTTATCAAGAAAAAATCTTATATAAGAGAGGTTACTTTGGCAACATCAAATACTTGATCTTCACCGTCAAAATGCAACATGCATTATTAATGAATTTATAATTTTCTTAAACTAAATTATAATCAGAATCATGTTCAATATATACGAAT
This sequence comes from Andrographis paniculata, assembly GCF_009805555.1. Taxonomy (NCBI): domain Eukaryota; kingdom Viridiplantae; phylum Streptophyta; class Magnoliopsida; order Lamiales; family Acanthaceae; genus Andrographis; species Andrographis paniculata. Next base: position 3,257,467 of record NW_026137605.1, read on the forward strand.
TTGATTCCATAGAAAATAAAGAATGCTTATTAGCAACTGAATGCACATGTCTATAAGCTACTGAATGTTTCGTATGTGAATTTATAAAATAAAGTAGCAATTATATCACAAGTTATCGAGCAACATCAGCAAATATCATTGGACAAATTACTGACTCGCCAGTGATAAACTTATTTTGACAATTAAATGTAGACAATAAAGTAGTGTGTCAAACAACACTCCATCTTTGGACAGATCTATTAATCACGCACAAAAAATCAAAATTATCATCACCACATGCAATGTCACTAAACATGTATGTAACTACTTAATGACTGAGTTGTCTTTGGGTCAATCAGGAGCCTTATAAGTCACAAATACAATTTTCTAATACACAAAATAAACTGATTTACACAGCAGAGGCTGCTTTGGCAACATAACTGTTTCAACTAATTCATAAAATATATTATATTATTTATTGCTAATTAAATTTAACTTAAATAAATCATATATCACTACAAAAAATAACAATTTTGTAACAAGATTTTTTCGTTGTTAAATCCATTTTTTCCGTTACTAATGATATTAGAGACGGAATTTGAGATGAAATTACGTTAGCTACGTGAACTTTAGGAACAAAATTCCGTTACATATATATTATTTTTTTGTAGTGTATGTATGTCCAATACATATTAAAACTATAAAAACAACAATTAATTTCTGGACTCATTAAAATAATTTAGTAGTCCAAGAAATTATTAGATGCAACAGAATTACACAGACAAAAGTATGTCACCCAAAAAGACTATGAATTAATATAATGAATATTTATAGTCAAATTTGCACAAATACATATCGTCAAAAATACATGCTACTGTAATAAATTTAATAGCATCATAAAATATATCAGAATAAATCCATAATTCTAATTATCCATAAAAATCAGCCATAATAAATAAATAAATAAATAAATATGGCATAAACAAGTTTCTAGCTAATTGAGTATGACCATTCCATAAATTATTCCAATAAGAATAAATAAACAGATAAATAAGTAGAGTTACATGGATTAACATTAGTCAATTTCAATAACAACAACTTGTTGCGAATGGATATTCCATACCAATTGAACTTAATTCATGTGGGCGACAATGCGCATACCAATTACCGAATGATGCAAAGTATTATAGGGCTGCAGACTTATTCTAGAGAAAAATACAAAGAAGCACATTCAATTAATTAACTCAATCATATATTAATTAAGACAAATAAATGTGCATAGATATAACCAAATATGTATAATTTTATTTATACAATATATATCGTTGCACACGAATGGATACACACATGCATAAATCAGAATTGAATTTAACATTCTGATTATTAAGCAAGACCAATTTTACACCACTATTTATCCATATATATATATATATACACTGTAACTAACCAAAAAAATTATATAATACCTGTGGACAACATATGCTATGCTGCATACTGATTTCATAATTAGTAATAGCATGACTTGAGATTGTATTTTATGTGCACAATATTTAATGTTCAAATCAATTCATAAATTCAAAACATGCACTTAAATCACAATCTTAATACACAATAAAATATCAACGTCTGACCGTTTACTTTCATGCATTGAAAATATGGATAAACATTCAAGCATTCTATAATCTCGTATGCGAATCGGCCACAATTTCAATTATATATATGGTTCGAAAATTATGCAGCAACCAACAATTAATGCAGTACGAGATAATCCTAATCCTTGTTTACTTTTAGATCCATACCGTGAACCAGGGAACTAGATACGAAAATACAGAGGAAACACACAACAACAAACAGTTCACGGCACTGCAGGCGTCTCTAATCAAATCATGAAATGATCAAAGCACCGACCCAGAAATTGTATCACATAAAATTGCAGGTAAATTTTCGTACAATCACGTCAGCATTGATTAATTTATTTAACAATTAATTAATTCAACCAAAACAGTAACAATCGAAACAAAGTTCAATTAATGAACTGTAACATATATGAATTTAATCAATCGAAAATATTTTCGATCCTTGGCCAAAGTGATTCTGATTAAACATCTACCCATTAAATATATATCTCAATAATTCAACGCGGAAAGGCTCTGATACCAATTGTTAGAACTTATTGGGAATTTAACCTAAGCCCAGGATCTACCGTGTTGTCATAATTGACATAAAAATAAAGCAAAATAAATCTAACATTTCGAATTCGGATCTGCAAACAATTGAGAGTTTTGTGTTCTTCAAGCCTATGGCGCAACCCTCCTCCTGAGAAAACCGCTAGGGTTTCTGCCGTTACTCCCACGATGAGATATGGAACGTAATGGTTATTGCATTGGGATCACAACCCTATTTATATCCCTTGTTATTAATTGACCTCATCACTCAATTAATAATTTACCGGGTTTCTGCAGGCTCGCACTTACTAAATACATTTAAGCCCAATAAATTTATAAATCACTTAATATAGGCTTAATTTTTCTGATAGCCCAAATAGTTACATTTAACCCACAATTGATTTTTAATCCATAGTTAAATAAGAGAGTGAAAAAAAATATATAATAATTTTATTGTTTTGTCCTATAGTGTATAAATAAAAAATAAATAAATGTATTTAATAAAAATTATTAATATATTAATAAAATAATAATATAATAATTTTAATATTTTGTCTCTATATTATATAAATAAAAAAAATAAATGTATTTAATAAAAAATTATAAATTTATTAATAAAACATTAATTTTAATATAAGAATAATAGATAATATGAAGTAGTTTATTATAAAAATAAGTATATATATACTTATATCATATAATAAAATATAAATAAGAATAAAATTATATACGAGATAAAATATCGTTTATAATATTAAATAAATATAATATATAAATTTATTTTACTAATTAAAATTTGACCTTAACGATTTAATTAAATAATTAAATTAAAAATAATTTAATTTGCTTTGTATAAAATTTTATTTTATAATTTAATTATATTATATAATTTAAAAATATCATAATTAGTTTTTAACTATAAAATACGTATAATATAATTTATGTATAATTAAATACGCATAAAGTAATATATAATATTAAAATATAGTAATAATTTTATAAAGTTAAAAAATAAACATTTGAGAGAAATAAAATAAGTTCATTTTATATTCCCTTTCATCACCCTTCCTCTACCCTTAAGAAAAAATAGAATCAAACTAAGAAATTGTAATTTTTTTCCTCTTTCTCTCTTTCCCTCCCTTCTCCTCAAACCAAACATACCCTATATCTCACATAAAAGAATTCTCTTCAAATAATTTCACAAAACAAACATAGTCATTATTATTATCAAAATTTATTTTTAAAAATTAATAAGGTAAACTGTTTTTTTAATCCCGTAATTGTACAACTTATTATTTTATCACGTAAGTGAAGCATATCGCAAACTAGTCCTATAAGTGAAAAAATTCGTTGTTTTAGTTCTTCGGCCGGAGACGCCCGCGTGGCTCGTCGGAGGCCACGTGTCCACCAGGTGTCGCTGACCTGGCAAACACGTAGATTTTATTTTATTTTATTTTCATTTATTTTTATTTTTTTAAAATTAATTTTTAATTAGTTTTTAATTTTTTTATTTGGTCAAATTGAAAAAAAAATAAAAAAATAAAATAAAATCCATGCGTCCACCAGATGTTGCTGATCTGGGACACCTGGCGGACACGTGGATTCCGGAAAGCTACGCAGGCGTTTTCGGCGCCGGAGGACTAAAACAACTAAAATTTTCCACTTATGAAACTTTGCGACAGACTCTATTTACGGGACTAAAATGATAAGGAGGTCCAATTACGGAACTAAAAAAACAGTAGCCAAAATAATAATAATAATAATAATAAATACATCAAAAATATTTATTTTTATTTAAAATATGATATTCAATATATATATTTATATTTTCTTTGTCCCACAACTATTGACATATTTTCTATTTTTGTTTATTTTGTGACAATTGACACTTTTTAATTCTGGATAAAATTTATTAAATTAAAATATAATTAACAAATATAAATCTAAGTTATTAACTGCATAATTTATAAAACCTTACATCGTATAGGATCAGTTAATTTTATTTTTTTTTTCTATTTCTCTTCTCAAAAAATAAATTTTTTTATCATTCTAAAACTCTACACTTTTTATAAAATTAGTTTATGCTAATTATAAATAAATAAACAAACATCTTTCTCCTATTAAATAAATATTTTATCTACATCTAAAATTTCATCACTTTTATAAAATTAATTTATGTTAATTATAAATAAATAAATATTTTTTTTTATTTGTATCATAGAAAATTTTATTATCTACAAAATAATATTCATATTGCATATATTTTTTATTTTGATATAATATTTAAAATATTTAAATATATATTCTAATTTTTAAAATTATACATGTATTAAATTAATTTAAAACTATTACTATTATTAATTATATAAAAAATAATAAAATAATATCATAACTTATTATTATTAACTAATTAAATATTATTTTCTTAAATATTGTATCACTAATGAAAATAGTCAATTATCTTGAGAAATAGAAAATATTACATTGATTATTACATGTATTTTATTAACTTTTTATTTTTTTTTTACTGTAAAATAAAAAAAATTAAAATATGTGAAAATATAATTTTATTTACCATCCTAATATAGACTCTCTTTTCAAAATCTTAGAACCCGGTTGGACTTCTAGAAAAATATTTTTTATCTGTTTACAATAACTTCTGTCCAAAACTAAAAGTAGCTTTTGAGTCTAAGAAGTGATGTTTTTTCAGAAGCACAGTGAGGACAGCTTCTAAAATGCAGTGAGGACAGCTTCTAAAATAAGCAGAAACACTTTTAAACTAAAATTACTCTTTTATCTTTAATGATAATAATAAAAAATACAATATAAAATAAAAATAATTAATTTTTATATATAATACAAATATATATATTATTTTAATAAAAAATTAAATTATTATTTTTAATTTATATGCTATACTTTAATTAAAATTTAAAATTATAATTAAGATACCAAATTTAAATAGGAGTATATAAATTTTTTTAATTATATTAAAATTATTAATATAAATTATAAAATTTTAAAATAAATTTTAAAATTCAAATAATTTAATATTGGATTGTAAATTTTATTTTTAATTTATATATTATATTTAAATTAAAATTTTAAAATATAAATAACTAAATTTTAAAATATATATTTTATACTATAATTTAAAATATTTAAATATAATTAATAAAATTTAAAAATACTACCATGTTAACAGTGTGTCATTTTAAGTAATTTTAACAATTTTATACACATTCATTCAAATACAAAATCGAACTGTTTATATTTTTGGCTTATGCTTATATTTTAAGCCAATCAAACGGACCTTAGAGCATTTTGCACGGTGATCTCCATGATACCTGGCCAACACTATCAAGCGTAAATACATTTGCCTCATATTCATCTTCATTTACCATCACTGCAATATGTTTTCGGCTTTTTTGCTCCGAGTCAAAATACTTTGTGCGTGCCCATGGGGACCATTCATAACTAGAGTCTTGCTTATCTCGAGCATCATGAAGTCGTTGAACGAAAAAAGCAACAACTCGATCGTACGTCAATTGTACAAGAGCAGTGATATGTAGTCGTCGAGCCCCTTTCAATACTCTATTGATGCATTCAGACAAATTGGTTGTCAATATACCATGTCGCCACCCTTCATCGTAGGCAAGTGTCCATTTACTCTTCTCAATTTTCATAAGCCAATCATAAACTGTCGGCTTCAAAAGCTGGATTGCCGCTAATGTTTCGTTAAACTCTAACGGATCAATGGATGCTCCTGCCCTCCAACACATATCTTTCAACCTTACATTTTTAATTTTTTGGTTAAAGTTAGAACATATATGCCGAAGGCAAAATCGATGCCGACCACGAGGTGGGTGAAATGTAGGAATAAGATCAACTGCATTCGTGATTCCAACATGTCTATCTGAGATTAGACATGTATGAAATCTGTCCTGTACAATATACTTGCATACACAATAATCAAATAATATCATTACTAGAATTTTCAAAATATATATAATTTACAACCTAATAAATTAAATTACCTGCTTACTAGCTGGAGAAACCACATCCAAGATTTCAGTAGTCTCTGCATCAACAATGGCAAAGGCTAATGGCAACACATGATGGTTGGCATCTATAGTAGCAGCAATCAACATAACATGCTTGTATTTTGCATATAAATGAGTCCCATCCACACTAATCACATTCCGACAATGACGGTATGCCTCAATACAAGGTCCGAATGCCCAAAACACATATCCTTATGTGTATTTCTCTTGATGTGCTACTTCTACATGGGCTCACTCGACAATTGTATACGGTATGTACTTTTGAATCATATAAGTTGGAAGTTTTTGTACCGAACTCTCCCATGTCCCATAAACATACTCAATTGCACGTTTTAATCCATGCCATGCCTTTGAATAAGATATTTCAAAACCATATTCTATTTTCACTGCTCTTTTCACATTCGCTAGCTCGTATGCCGGATTTCTACTAACAAACCCCTTCAACAAATCCGCTATCATTTTAACATCCAAGTTGCTATGCTCCAAGGACGCATCATCCGGAATACACGTGTGATCAGGCATCACCGTAATAAGTTGCCAAAATTCCAAGTGTGGCTTATATGATGCAGTCACACCCCATCCACAACAATTTTTTCCATAATGCTTACATTTTACCCTAAACACTGTACGGGTGCTGTTCGTCACCGTATATTCTCTCCCGACCACTCGCACCGAGTAATCCTTTATAGTCATTTGCATTTGCTTTTTATCATTGAATGTCATCCCAGAAATCAGAACAACATTACTTTTTGTGTACACATTCCATTTGAAACTAGGAGTATCGTATGTATCTTGTAGAAACTCTTCCCGAGGCAAATTCTGAAAAAATTCAGTCGAATGATGTTCAACCTCACCCCCTGAAAGTGGTATGGTGCGTGTACCGTGACATCTCGATGACCCTAGATTTGGCCATTCTGCAACACCATCATTTTCTCTGTCATCATTTTTTTTCCCTGCTATTTCATCATCTGATTATGACAGTGATTCTGGTTCACTACATTCATCTTCACCGATTTCCTCACAATCAGCATCTAATATTAGTAAATCATCACTTGTTTGGATCATGTATTCTGTTGCAATCCACACTGGGAGCATCAGCAATTGCATTTTCAGAATTTCTTTGGAATTCAACAAATAATTCCAAACACTTGTAATCATTTGTTGAATTTAAGAAATGCTCGAGATTAATCGCAGTGATGGTAATTAACCTCGATTTCTGAATACCATGATCATGCGTCCAACTGTATGGAATTTTCAAAATAATAGAATACTGACGTCGATCTTTTCCGGTTGCATTAAAAATAATACCTTCTAAATCTTCAAGTGTACTATTACGTCCAATAAAAGTCATGTATTAGGGATCACAGTCATATTCTATTATTTCAGAATTGCGAATAATATTTTCACCCCAATATAATAAAATATCAATTTTGCTATTGACACCGGACATCTGTTCAAAAAATAATAATAATAAAATATTAATACTACATTCATAAACAAACATATAAAATTATATAAAAATTAAAAAAAATAAAAATTTCATATTAAAATTATCAATATCAAAATAAATAAATAAATAAATAAAAAATAATACAACATGATAAATATATAATGCATAATATTGTATAAATATATAAAAAAAATTCTAACATTTTATGAAACTAACAAAATATTCTAAATCCATCCAAAATTTTATTTTAATAATATATAAAATTTACATGAATACATATAATAAATATTGAAGAAAATAAAAAAGAAAAGAAAAACAAAAACAAAACTTATCGAGGAGGATGAAGTTGTGGAGAAAAGAAGTTATCGTGTGAAAAGTTGTGATACTATAAATGAAAGAAAGAGTGAGGGTATATGTGTATTGAATAAAGGAGTTCCCCAAAACTCCTTAAATTGACATTCAAGAGTTATGACAACTTCTGGAATTGCTATTAAATTCAGGTTGGTATGGGCCATAACTATCTACACCAAAATGGAGTTCTCAGAACTCTTTGGATTTACAATCAAAAAGTTCTGAGAACTACTTAATTTACCAAAAGTAAGTATTTTTCAAAAGTACTTTGAGGTCTATCTTTTTAAAAATAGTTTTGACTTAAACATTATTTTAAAAACCCCTTCAAAAAGTGTTTCCAAACACCCTCCTAATGTAAATTACAATTTATATATTTATGAAGAAAGTTCAGGTAAATTGGACTCAATGTGTTGTACATTTTTCTTCAGAAACTCAGGGAAGAAGAAGGAGCAGGAGGAAGAAAGATGGGTGAGAAGGAAGAAGAAAGGAAAAAAAAAAAAAGAAGTTGACGGCTACTACAGAAGAAGAACAAGATAGAAAGAAAGAAAGAGGGGGGAAATGGTGTAAAGAAATTTACATAAGAAAAAGGAACAAGAAGAGGAAGATGGTGGAACCGGAAGGAAAGGGGATGGCAACGATGGAGTTAAATGAGATTATAGTTTTTCTTTTATTATGTTTTATAATATATTATAAATTAAAAACAATACTTTATACTGTTCATTTACAGTATTCACAATTGTTATTTATGTTCGTCCTACATTTCAATGTTACTTTTCATTTTTAGAAAATAATTATATATTTTAATTTTATTTTAAATGTTCTAATTTATAAATTTTTTATTTATATCTTAATTTTAACTTATAATGGTTTATATTATAGAGCGATTATTTTCACTAATATATTATTAATTATTTATTTATTATATTTTTCTTAAGTTCTTGTATCTACAGTAAATCAAACATGATAACTAGGATGAAAAGAGTATTATTATTGATAAACAATTCAATATATTTAATCTAATATTATTATTATCATCAAATCACTGCCTATCAAAACTTTTCAAACTCAAACAAAACCCACTAGCCTAAAGGAACACAAATTCCAAAATTATCAAAAAATTTTTTTAATTCAAATTAGACTCAAATCAATCCCAAATGAACGCACCCCAAACTTCTCATGTTATATACTTCTCCCTCCGTCTCGCAACATTGTTATTTTGGTACGTCACATACATACTACAACATTACTAAAATAAGAAATAATTAAATATATTTATTACCACCGCATATTTTATCACATCAAATCACTCAAATAAATATATTATTTTTCTCTCATCATATCGCTTAATTTCCAAATTATCATATTTAGTAGTATCTACTTAAATTTTTGTGTCGAAAACAAATATTGCATCGTATTTAAAATGGAAGAAGTACTTTTATAAAATAAAATATAATATAAAATATTGTATGGAAGTAGTAACAAAATCTATATTAAGAACTGATTTCTAATAACTATAATGAGGGAGAGATATTAGCCTAGTTGGGTGTTATTTTAAAAAAATAATTATTTAATATGATATTTTTATAAAAATGATTATATAATATTTTGAATGAAAAATATGATTAAATATAATACTTACAAATAAAAAAATTAATATATTATACGCATTATTATTAATCTTAACTTTTTATATTCCATATTAAAAAAAATATTGTTTCAAGTTATTTTACAAAATAAAAAACTTAGGTAAAAAGGAAAAAACAATAAAAATAATAAGACCATAAGCAATGGAAAGTTCTTACAAAAATAAAACCCTTTTTAATAATGTGATAATGTCACATAATTATATTATATATGGAGTGTGTTTATTTTATATTTTTGGATAAATATATATATTTTTATATTAGATATAGAAAATAGTATTGTTAATTTTTATTAAGTTGTTAATTTTATGAGAGTAAATAAAGTATATATTAAATATTATGTATTAATATGTATATATTGTATTTTTTTTTTTTTATAGTATTCATGATTATTTTAGCTCTCTTAACACATGTATTGAAATAGATTATCCAATCGGTAGTGGTTAAAACGATTATCTAGTACCAAAATTATTTTGTAATGCATAAAGTCTATGTAGAAATAATGACTTGTTCACATAATGTTTTCTACTAATAATATATATATATACTTTATCAATCTATAAGAATTTAATATTTCAATATAAAACATTACTATTTTTTATATTTTTAATATAATTATTTATATTTAATATAAAAAAATACATTTATTCAAAATAAAATAACCGAAGTCTTACTACATTTTAGGAAACATAATGACATTGCAATAACTGACATAGATTATTATTTTTGTCATTTAAATAAAATTTGTAGTCATCTAATATGTAAGTATTGAAAAGATGATATAATACCGAGATATTGTTACCTATGTTAATATGATACTTTTTGAACTAATATGAACTAGCTATATGGAAATTTGTAATGCTAATTTTTTTTATTTTATGTGTGTGAATTTAATTGATGAATATATATATATTTTTAAATAATTATATAAAATCAAATTCACATCAATATATGGTAATTAAATTATTATGTGGCTAATTCATGTCAGTTTTAGATATTCTAATTTGATAATATTTTGATATAATATGAAAATATTTTAATGATTACGAATTAAATATAATATTATTTCTATTACGAAGGTGTCATGATGTATGTATTATTATTATATATTGTCAATCCATATATCATATATTGAGTGGTTTTAATGAAATTTTGCAGAAAAATCGTGACATTATTTACATATATTTTCATATCATTTATGTACATGGTACATTTTTCAAAATAATAACAATAATGAACATTACATCTAATATTTATTTATATTTTATTAAATACTTATTTTTTTTTATTAAATACAATATAAATACATTAACAAAATATATACGAAAATATGAGTATAGTTTAATAGTGAAACCTTCAACCCTTTTCACCCACAACTTTTAAGCAAATAACTTACAGTATTTTCAAGCAAACAAAATACACAATATATAAAATATATATTTTATTCATTCAAAAATTAATAAACCAATAAAAAAATATTATTTTTTATATTACAAATATATATATCTATATATATATAAATATTGAGATTTTGTTAAGTTTTGAAAATTTTCAAAAATAATAAAAAAAAATTAATTATATAATACTTCATCCGTCTACTTAATAAGTTTATATTTACGTTTTGCATCATTTTACTTAACATTAAAAATAGTATTATATTTGCATATTTTTTTATACAAATATATAAGACACTAATAGAAATATTTTTGTTATTTTCTCTTAATTTGTATTACATTTTAATATAATAATTAATATTCAAAAACCAACAAATAAAAAAAACAAACATAAACATTTAAAGTGGACATAAGGAGTATGAATTTTTAATTGATAAATCATACTTTCTCCATCCATTTAGAAAATAAATATTTTTTTTTTTATAAAATTCAATAAATATTACTTTCTTTGTTTAAATTTTATGGACATAAGGAGTATATTTTAACGATAGTTGGTTATAATTTTGTATATAAAACTATTTTATTTGTAAAATTAGTGAGAAGATATTGACATAAATAAATATAAATGTAAAATTATTTGTAATATTTTGTGATATCCATACATACTAAAAAATAAAAAAAAAATAGCAAAATGTATCCTTACCGGTGGCAGAAGTATCAATCTTTTCAAAATTATGTTTGATGTAAAAATATTTTTAAATAATACATATATATCTATTTTCATCTGTATTAAATATATCCGATTCTTTTAGTACAAATATTTCATAACTATATTATGTCATTATTTTTTCAATATTATTAATATAGGTAAAGGAGGGGAGGAAGTAATAATAATAAATCTATTTTCATTTTTGAGAGAGAGATCAGACCACTTCATAAATGGTCCGGTGCCATACACACTCCGTCCTGTCCGTATTTCGGATCTTTCTGTCAATGCTTCTTCTGCTGCTGTCCCTCAGGCAAAATGAACGTTGGAAATATCGGTTTTTTAGTTCGGATTTGTTGTTGATTTTTTTTTTAAATTAATAATTTTAATATAATATTATACACATAAAAAAATTAATTAGGCCGAACCAATATAAATGCAGATCAAGCCGTGACAGGTTTCCATCCTAGTAGAAAACTCAGATTAGCGAATGGGTCTAAGGACATTAAATTGACCCAGCTATAAAAGCAGCCCAATGAAAATAAGAAGCCAAGTCAAAGATACTTTAAAGAAATATTGAAGTGGTTGGAGAAAAAAATAAAATAATATTTTATTCAAACAAAAAATTCAAAAAATAACAATATTAAAGAGAACATAGCAAATCAAAAAATAGACGTCATTCGTCGTGATGCTCTTCCTTTTTTACAGTTTTTTACCTTGCATTATTTTTCTTAGAACACTTTTATTTTACAATTTTTTTCTATTGATTCCAGTTTAATTTTCAATTTTATGTCTTATTTTATTAGCCTTAATTTTAAATTACTTTTACTTAATTACTTCGAATATCGCGAGATAGTCGGATTCTTTCTTGAGGAGGCCGAGTAACCCTTCGATTAAATCAATTTCGGCGGCTTTTCTGATTAGGTCGCTGGAGGTGATTCTTTTACGATAACAGAATTGGCACGCCCAGTGGGACACCTATGTCTCGCGACTTTTACATACAACTTCGGAAGAGAAAACTGACACCACCACGACTATGGAGATGTCAGAAAATATAGAAATCATCGGCGATTCGTCATCGCGCCGAGCGCAGAAAGCTGTCCCCCACAACAAGGCTTCCACGGCTGCTGGAAGGCCGACCAGATCATTAGTCTTCCGGCCAGCGTCCTTCACGAGCAGATCCGTGGGCAAATTCAGTCGTCCCTTCACGGATCCCCTCTGGAACTATCGTGATACCTTACCGAAGTTCTGAAACCCGCTTTTACGCACGAGTTTTGCGCTGTTTCTAGAGGGAGAAACTGAAAAAGGCAAGACCCGAAAGGTCAATTTTAGCCGACCAGAGATCTGGCCTTCCACGAACTTTACAACCAGCTTCGTACTTAAGTATGGTCATGTTACTCTGTTTGGTAGAGATGTCGGGTCTAGAGGACCTCCGATCACCACCTAAAAGGTCGGAGAATTTTGGACGTCGGCCGGACAGACTTTCTTTGGGCCGCCTTCAACCGATGGATTTGGGATAACTTTCGGGTCCCATCATGACCACATGGGCAAAATAATCCCTTATTGGCTGAAACTACTTTCAGCACCCCAGTCCCCACTCCGGACCTTCAAAGAAACCCAACGGCCAGATAAGAGACTTTCAATGCATAGGGCGCAGGGCCGATAAGGATTCCAACACCTTCCTTTGTCCCAAAGCCTTCTAAAATGACTTGGAAACCAAGAGCTCAGTCCAAACACCATCCCGATACACTGGGCGGCAGGGAGCTGCTGGAAAATGTTGATTTTCTACTGGTTCCGTGGTGCAATAAACCTACAAATATCATTTCCAACCAGCATCCAAATATACACCATTGCAGCATGCTCTAGTCCTTAGAGAATCTACAGAAAGCCCCCGATTTTGTTTCCCACAATGGGGACTTACTTATCAAGCCTTCTCGCAGCCGGCGTTTCACAATTCGTCGTCTGGTTAAGTAGCTTCCAAATAGTTTGGGAGGCAAGCTGAGATGGAGCCGCTACCACATCACATTATATATCCACATGTAATCGAAGATGGAATTCATAGGATGTATGATGATTGGCTAAGCAAGGAATCGGTCTAGCAGTTCTTGAAACAATTCAGAAGGGTAGAAATAAACCCCAGGTTCGTGTGCCGGAGGATCAAGTGGTGAATGTTGCAATAAATAACACGACACGTCAGTTGCATGACAGGCTGGCTTTCCAAGAGTTCCACGACTTTCAGCAATCGATGTCCAAAGATGTAGAGGCCGAATAATCCTTGAAAAAGGCTCAAACGGCCGAAATAAGAAATTTCGGAGCGGAAACCACCCTGCTCATGCCCAGAGAAAAGCTATCGAAGCCGCTAATGAACCGAAGAAGACCTTCTTGGCTGAGTCCCACGGGAAGACCATCAAAGAAAGCCGCCTATGTAACACCCCCAGTTGGCTCATACTGGAAATGCTACCGCCACACTGCATCATGAGGTCGTCACCTCCTACTTCGGGCCCCACAACACAGTGTTAAGGCTAAAATTAATTATATAAGCATTTTATTATTTCCAAAAAAACAAGTTTATAAATATTTACAAAAACATACTCCCAAAACGGGAGGTTTTTTCTAGTTAGAATTTACATATAATACATCAGATGCAGTTCACTCATTCAGCCCGTCTTTCTATCTCCCGAGACGTCCCCTGTCCCGGAGGTGCCATGCGTACCTGAATCAAATATTTTTCTTAAAAGCAGTCTAGAATTAGATCCATTTTAAGAACTAACATAAAATATGCCATGTCATGCTCGAAAATAGAGTTTAATTTCCGTCATTTGCAAAATAAATGCCATGCCATGCCCATACTGAAATAATGTAACAATAATGTCAAAATCGACAACTCATGCACATATACCCATATACATATGTCAAAGTGAGCAGCCGGAATAACCTCGGCTCCATAATAATGGCTCACTAGACTATCATCAATAAAAAGCCGGAAAATCCTCGGCTCAAGGAAGGACCTAGTAAACCCATAATAATATAACGGTCACCCGGTCACTTCCATATACCCACCATACGACTCCCGCAATCAATACATGGATAGCCGAGCGTTGTCGCCATTAACCACAAGACACCCCATAGTCTGTGATAGCGAAGATAGGACCCTCCTGTCTAGCCCTACCCCGTGTAACGTAGTAGAATCCGTGCAACCTGGAATCACCCGAAGGAAACCCGGAAACTCTACTCCTCCTCGCACGCCCTAACGGGATCGCGTTTGGAGTTTGGCATCTGATCCTAAACTACCGGTAGACCTCACTAGTAGCTACTCCAATGAGTGGAACAACACCGAACCCGAATGATTAGACCAAATACGTCTCAACTGCAATGGGTCTAATCCCTGAATGACCGTGCGACTAAGTCACCCAGTTGTCCGACTACTATCGTCCACTATCGCCAAAGTGTTACGGTACATCGGGGTCGAATATCCTAACCCCAGATGATGCCCTCGCCTAGCACTACCGCACACGGCGACTAAACGATAGATCCATAAAACATATCCGATAAATCGTGCAATGTGTGCAGCATGTCAATAAGTGAATTTAATGAAAAGGGCTGGTGAGACGGCCCACCTATCCTCCTTTTTATAATTTCACCAACACGATCAAATACGTATATCAAATATCGTAAAACGAAGTTTCACACATGTATATACGCACACATATATACATATATAGATGCACTGACCAAATGATTCCACATAATATCATCTCAATATCAGAATCAGAATCACATGCAACATAAATACCTAATTTCTTAAAATTAGATTTAATTCCCTACTGCTTACCTCCTACCGATACTTTCTGGATTTTATAACTTCACCCAAATCTCCTCCAACGTACACCTGTCCCATTATTTACTCAAATCAGATGAGCTTTATGCTTATTCTCAGGAGCTACCTGCTTATTCAAAAGCTAATTTCTATAATTAACTCGTCGGGCTCCAAACTTTTATATTTAGTAGAATATGATATTCTAGCTATAAAATCCTTCTGCCTCATAATATTTATATTGCCCGATTATTAAATAAAAATACGCAAAGGTATGAACAAGCAGGCAGGTGCGATATACTGCCGTTTTTTATTCGACTTGGATTGGTACGAAATTCTCAAAATATAATATCGGCGCTACGAATAGGCTATTAGCTAAAGAAATTCATCGATTAAATAGCTAAATAGCCAATTTTGAATTTTTGAAGAATTTCTAATTTAATACTCCAATATCAAAATTCGTATTAAAATTTATAATCGGACTCTACGAATAGCAAGGAATACCATACCCAAGTCGGAATTGGAATCGGACGGCTAAATCTTTTTCTTTCTTTTTTTTTTCTTTCTTTCTCCTTCTTCTTCCTCCCTCGCGTTTCGTCTTCTGCGTTCCTTCGTTTCGAGGTAAGGTTTGTTTGTTTTTATATATATATATATATAATATATATACACATATATATTATATTATTATTATTATATTATATTATATTATATTATATTATTATTAACATTAACATCTTTATCTTCTTTATTTATTTATTATATTATATTATTAAATTATATATTATATTTTATATTTATCCTCATTGATATTATCCGTTTAACAGTCTTTTTAATCATAATCAATATATAAAATAGGAATAAAATTTATTCCACAATATTAATTTCTTGATTCCAAAATATTATAAAAATATTTATTTGCTATAATAATATTATTTTATACATTCCGAAATCGGGGCATTACAATCCACTCCCCCTTAACAAGATTTCGTCCCCGAAATCTAAACTCAAACACATAACAAGGCAACTTAATTAAACAATTGTGGGTATGCTTTGAACATTTCTTGTTCTACTTCCCACGTGGCCTCTTCCGCTCCATGTCTGGACCACATTACTTTCACCATACGAATATCTCGATTCCTCATGGTTCGGACCTTTGTGTCCATGATCCACAGAGGCTTTTCTTCATACGAAAGATCTTCATTCAGCTCTATCTCATCTGGAGATAAAATATGAGAAGGATCTGCAACATACCTACGAAGCTGAGATATATGAAACACATTATGGATACGCTCCATAGAATTTGGAAGTGCCAACCGATAGGCCCAATCACCAACTCGATCGACAATTTCATAAGGTCCAACATAACGCGGACTCAATTTTCCTTTAATCCCAAACCTTCTAATACCTTTCATTGGGGATACTTTCAATAAGACAAAATCTCCACTTTGAAATTGACCCTCACGTCGGGCTCTATCGGCATAACTCTTTTGACGATCTTGAGCTGCCTTCATATTTTCTCTGATAATTCGAATCTTATTTTTCGATTCCTCAATCATTTCCGGACCCAGTATCAGTCGATCACTCATATCGTCCCAACTCAAAGGAGTTCTGCATTTTCGACCATAAAGTGCTTCAAAAGGAGCCATTCCGATACTTGCTTGATGGCTATTATTATATGAAAATTCCACTAAATCCAAGTGGTCTTCCCAACTCCCTTGAAATTCCATAGCACAAGCTCTTAGCATATCTTCCGGAATACGGATAGTTCTTTCTGACTGACCATCAGTCATAGGATGGAATGCAGTACTCATATGCAACTGAGTACCAAAGGCTTCCTGCAATTTTTGCCAAAATCGAGATTGAAAACGTGGATCACGATCTGATATGATCACCTCAGGAATACCGTGTCGTTTAACCACATAATGAACATATAATTTGGCCAATTTCTGCATACTCCAAGTCATACGTACTGGAATGAACACTGCTGACTTGGTCAATCTGTCTATAATCACCCAAATTGCATCTGTTCCCGACTTTGACCTTGGAAGTCCTGTTACAAAATCCATTGCGATAGAATCCCATTTCCAGAGTGGAACTTCTAAAGGTTGTAGCAACCCCATTGGTCTATGATGTTCTGCTTTTACCTTTTGACAATTTAAACATCGTGCAACAAATTTGGCTACATCCTTCTTCATGCCCTTCCACCAAAAATGTTGACGTAGGTCATGATACATTTTATTTCCCCCCGGATGCACTGAGTATGGTGTATTATGAGCCTCACTCATAATATGCTCTTTCAAATCATTTCGATCCTTTGGGATACACCACCTCCCGTGAAATCGAAGACTCCCATCTGGAGCAATATTAAAATTTTGAGTCTGACCGTACTGAACTTTTACTGCAAGCTCAACCATTTTATTATCTTCCATTTGAGCCGCTCTAATGCGATCATAAATTTCAGGCTCAACTTGTATCATTTGCAAATATCCTCGAGTCATACCCCGTCCAAGTACCTCAATTTCCATCCGCGCTAAATCTTGGCACAGTTCATCAGCAACCGACATGAAGCCCAAGTTATGCCTTGGTTTTCGACTTAAGACATCGGCTACAACATTTGCTTTGCCTTCATGATACACAATTTCAAGATCATAATCCTTCACCAATTCTAACCATCTTATTTGTCTTAAATTCAATTCTTTTTGGGTGAAGATATATTTCAAACTTTGATGGTCAGTAAATATTCTGCAATGGGCTCCATAAAGATAGTGTCTCCAAATCTTCAAAGCAAACACCACTGCTGCCATTTCCAAGTCGTGTGTCGGATAATTCTCTTCGTGAGGTTTTAGTTGTCGTGATGCATAAGCAATAACTCTTTGATTCTGCATTAAGACACATCCCAATCCCTGCTTCGAAGCATCACTATACACTTCAAACTCCTCACCTTCCACTGGTAAAGCCAAAATTGGCGCTGAAGTTAATCGATGTTTCAATTCTAAAAAGGATGACTCACACTCGTGATCCCAGTTAATCTTTGCATCCTTTTTCAGCAAATTAGTTAATGGTTTTGCAATCTTCGAAAAATCAAGAACGAATCGCCGATAATATCCTGCCAAACCCAAAAAGCTTCTTACTTCTGATTGATTGGTAGGTCTTGGCCAATCCAAGATTGCCGCCACTTTAGAAGGATCTACTGAGATACCCTTTCCAGAAACAACATGCCCCAAGAAAGCAACCTCCTTCAACCAAAACTCGCATTTGGATAACTTGGCATATAACTTTCTTGCACGCAATATGTTTAATATTACATGCAAATGTTTTGCATGCGTCTTTTTATCTGGGGAATAGACCAAGATATCGTCAATAAATACCACCACAAACTGATCGAGGTATGGTTGAAAAATTCTATTCATCAACTCCATAAACGCAGCCGGGGCGTTAGTCAACCCAAAGGACATAACCGTGAATTCATAATGCCCGTATCTAGTCCGAAAAGCTGTCTTCGGAATGTCATGCTCTGCAATCCTTAGCTGATGATATCCAGATCTCAAGTCAATCTTTGAGAATATAGTTGCACCTCTCAGTTGATCAAATAGATCATCAATCCTCGGAAGAGGATATTTGTTCTTCACCGTGACTTTGTTCAGTCCACGGTAGTCAATACATAACCTCAAACTTCCATCCTTCTTTTTCACAAATAAAACTGGAGCTCCCCAAGGCGATGTACTAGGCCGAATGTAACCCTTATCTAGCAATTGCTGTAGTTGCAATTTAAGTTCAGCTAGTTCTAAAGGTGCCATCCGGTATGGAGCCCTTGATACTGGCTCAGCACCCGGCACAATATCAATAGTAAAATCCACCTCACGAGCGGGTGGCATACCCGGAATGTCATCAGGAAATACATCAGGAAAATTTCGGACTACAGGAATATCTTGCAATCGCTGCTCCCCTTGCGTCAAATCTCTTACCTCACACAGATATACTGGAAACCCCTTACGAATAAATGATTGAAATGATAGGGATGAAATTACCTTCATAAAAGGTTGTCTGGCAGATCCTGCATAATTCACAAGTTCGCCCATCGCTCCAACCAGCGAAATTGATCTTTTTCGACAATCAAATTGAGCTTGATATGCCACTAACCAATCCATCCCCAATATTACATCGAACTCGGATAGCTTGATGCCCAACAAGTTAGTAACAAAATCAACCCCTTCAATACTAACCGGAATCTGCATATAAAGCTCTCGGCATTCCAGCACTTCTCCTGATGGAAGTAAAACTTCCACTACCACTTCTACTGATGAATTCAGACCCAATCGTCTAACTAGACGCTTAGATATGAACGAGAACGTTGCACCCGAATCGAATAACACAAGAGCAGGAAAACCGCAAACCAGAAATCTACCCGTTAAAACCTCACCTGGATGATAATCAGCTTCTGCTTGGGTAAGAACATTTATTCGACCACGCTGGTCAGGTCCTCTGCCTGGCTGCCTAGATGACGAACGTGACTGACTTCGTCCCCCTCGCCAAGATGATCCTAATCCTCTCCCTTGTGACTGCGAAGACGGCGGCTGCCATGGCCTAAACCTCGGTTCTGGAAACTCCCTTGCAGTTACCACACTTGGACATAACCTGGCAATGTGACCACTACCACCACATTTAAAACATGTCAATGGAACTTTATCACAACGAGTACCTGGGTGGCTTGTTCCACAACGCCGACAAACAGCCCCCGATTGCTGAGACCTCTCCTGACTCGGTTCATTAATCGAAATCCCCTTATACGATGGCCCAGACCTGAACATTTGCCACCATTTCTTTTTACCCTTGGGCTCATCCTCCACTTTAGCTTTTCCCTTATCTCGAACCTGACGTTGATAACCTATTTCCTTCTCACTCTCCTTTTGTCTGACTTCCTGCTTCTGATAAAATCGGGCAGCACGCTCGTAAGCCTCATACAATGAACTGATATCCAACACCGCTAAAGCTTCTTGAATTCTGTGTTGCAACCCGTCTACAAAATGGTCAATTCTGTCTCGCTCACAGGAAAAGTAGTCAGGAACATACATCTCCAACTCATTAAACTTCACAAAATAATCCTCAACTGACATCGAGCCCTGCTTTAAGTCCAGCAATTCTTGCTTCTTCGCTTTTCGAATATGCGACGGTATAAACCTAGCCTTTAGCTTTGCTTTAAATTCATCCCAAGTCATATCCACTTGGTCTACACCTGCAGCTTCTTCACCTAACCACCACCGATTTGCTCGGCCTTCCAAGAAATAGGCTCCAATATTAACTCGTTGATCTGGCGGAACCTGAACAACACGAAATATCTTTTCCATCTTTTCAACCCAAAACTCAAGGACTCCTGGCTCCACTGAACCAGAATATGTTGGTGGGTTATGCCGCATCACAGCATCAATGAAACTCCTCTGTTGAGGCATCATCGCGGCCATAAACTGCCGAAAGAAATCCTGACTAGGTGCCTCTGTTGATACATGCGCTGGCACAGGATACTGTGACTCATCAGACGAAGGATCAAACTCTGGGCCTTGAATAGCCCTACGTACACCACCACCTCGAGAATTCGACATACTGCCCCCAATTTTTCCTGATTCAATATCAATTCAGCACACAGCTAAACCAAGCATAACAATAAAAGATAGATCACATTAACATGAATGCACCCGCAAAACCCAAACCTCACCAAACCAATTCAATATCATTATTATTTTCAAAACCTTTTTAATTCAAAGAGCCAAAATCTATCAAACCTAGGCTCTGATACCAACTTGTAACACCCCCAGTTGGCTCATACTGGAAATGCTACCGCCACACTGCATCATGAGGTCGTCACCTCCTACTTCGGGCCCCACAACACAGTGTTAAGGCTAAAATTAATTATATAAGCATTTTATTATTTCCAAAAAAACAAGTTTATAAATATTTACAAAAACATACTCCCAAAACGGGAGGTTTTTTCTAGTTAGAATTTACATATAATACATCAGATGCAGTTCACTCATTCAGCCCGTCTTTCTATCTCCCGAGACGTCCCCTGTCCCGGAGGTGCCATGCGTACCTGAATCAAATATTTTTCTTAAAAGCAGTCTAGAATTAAATCCATTTTAAGAACTAACATAAAATATGCCATGTCATGCTCGAAAATAGAGTTTAATTTCCGTCATTTGCAAAATAAATGCCATGCCATGCCCATACTGAAATAATGTAACAATAATGTCAAAATCGACAACTCATGCACATATACCCATATACATATGTCAAAGTGAGCAGCCGGAATAACCTCGGCTCCATAATAACGGCTCACTAGACTATCATCAATAAATAGCCGGAAAATCCTCGGCTCAAGGAAGGACCTGGTAAACCCATAATAATATAACGGTCACCCGGTCACTTCCATATACCCACCATACGACTCCCGCAATCAATACATGGATAGCCGAGCGTTGTCGCCATTAACCACAAGACACCCCATAGTCTGTGATAGCGAAGATAGGACCCTCCTGTCTAGCCCTACCCCGTGTAACGTAGTAGAATCCGTGCAACCTGGAATCACCCGAAGGAAACCCGGAAACTCTACTCCTCCTCGCACGCCCTAACGGGATCGCGTTTGGAGTTTGGCATCTGATCCTAAACTACCGGTAGACCTCACTAGTAGCTACTCCAATGAGTGGAACAACACCGAACCCGAATGATTAGACCAAATACGTCTCAACTGCAATGGGTCTAATCCCTGAATGACCGTGCGACTAAGTCACCCAGTTGTCCGACTACTATCGTCCACTATCGCCAAAGTGTTACGGTACATCGGGGTCGAATATCTTAACCCCAGATGATGCCCTCGCCTAGCACTACCGCACACGGCGACTAAACGATAGATCCATAAAACATATCCGATAAATCGTGCAATGTGTGCAGCATGTCAATAAGTGAATTTAATGAAAAGGGCTGGTGAGACGGCCCACCTATCCTCCTTTTTATAATTTCACCAACACGATCAAATACGTATATCAAATATCGTAAAACGAAGTTTCACACATGTATATACACACACATATATACATATATAGATGCACTGACCAAATGATTCCACATAATATCATCTCAATATCAGAATCAGAATCACATGCAACATAAATACCTAATTTCTTAAAATTAGATTTAATTCCCTACTGCTTACCTCCTACCGATACTTTCTGGATTTTATAACTTCACCCAAATCTCCTCCAACGTACACCTGTCCCATTATTTACTCAAATCAGATGAGCTTTATGCTTATTCTCAGGAGCTACCTGCTTATTCAAAAGCTAATTTCTATAATTAACTCGTCGGGCTCCAAACTTTTATATTTAGTAGAATATGATATTCTAACTATAAAATCCTTCTGCCTCATAATATTTATATTGCCCGATTATTAAATAAAAATACGCAAAGGTATGAACAAGCAGGCAGGTGCGATATACTGCCGTTTTTTATTCGACTTGGATTGGTACGAAATTCTCAAAATATAATGTCGGCGCTACGAATAGGCTATTAGCTAAAGAAATTCATCGATTAAATAGCTAAATAGCCAATTTTGAATTTTTGAAGAATTTCTAATTTAATACTCCAATATCAAAATTCGTATTAAAATTTATAATCGGACTCTACGAATAGCAAGGAATACCATACCCAAGTCGGAATTGGAATCGAACGGCTAAATCTTTTTCTTTCTTTTTTTTTTCTTTCTTTCTCCTTCTTCTTCCTCCCTCGCGTTTCGTCTTCTGCGTTCCTTCGTTTCGAGGTAAGGTTTGTTTGTTTATATATATATATATGTATAATATATATACACATATATATTATATTATTATTATATTATATTATATTATATTATTATTAACATTAACATCTTTATCTTCTTTATTTATTTATTATATTATATTATTAAATTATATATTATATTTTATATTTATCCTCATTGATATTATCCGTTTAACAGTCTTTTTAATCATAATCAATATATAAAATAGGAATAAAATTTATTCCACAATATTAATTTCTTGGTTCCAAAATATTATAAAAATATTTATTTGCTATAATAATATTATTTTATACATTCCGAAATCGGGGCATTACAGCCTAGGGCTGGCTGAAAAACTTGAAATGAAGGTTGATACCGAACTATTCTCCACACTAATAAATGCCATCGGAATACGTCTAAAAAGGCTTATAAAATTGACGTCAGGATCTAGGAAAAATAACATGAAGACAGAGCCTAAAAAATTGGTGTTTGAAGGACTTAGAAAGTCAATTAAACCCCCGATAAGGAGCTCCGTGTGCAATAGACTTCCTTCTACTAATACGGTTGCCAAAGCGAGCTTCGAGAATGGTGGGGAAGTCTACTGAGTGAGCTCGGTAGATCAGATAGTGATTACACTACATCAGACCCATTTTCCAAAAAGAGATCATGATAATGGAAGTTGGGCTGTGAACCAGAAGGAGCTGAGATCTTGAACTACTACTAGGATCCAAAAGAGAAGAATGCAGCGACAACGCTTGGCCGCTCGCTTCTACCAGGAGGGTCAGACTGAAGGGCAGCAGACCAAAGACCAGGAAGGAGCTACCGCAGGAAGGTTGAAATTAGACCGGGAAGGTCAGACAAGGAAGCGACATTCAGATGTTCATGATGCAGTGGTCACTAGAAAGCCAAAATTAGACAAAGAAGGTCAGACAAGGAAGCGGCAGCTATACGATCAGGATGCAATGGCCACTAGAAGGCCAAAATTAGACTAGGAAGGTCGGAAGCGGCATCCAGAAGATCATGATGCAGTGGCCATAATTCCAACGAGATATCGGAAGAAATTTTGGATATAATTACCACCGATCAAGACATTGAACGAGCTTTATATTTCGAGGACGACTTCAAGATCAAGTTGAAAAGATTTTTGCCACAAAATTGAGGCCGACACATGGCCTGACAGCTTGTTAGTCATTATGAATGACGACATAATTTTGTAGGATCTACAGGAAAGAGCAGGTAGGTCCGGCTATCCCTTCATATGGGTTGGACATCATGATGTTGATCCTTTTGACGGGCCGGCGAGGATATCTTTCCAGCCGCTTATTTGGGATCAAGACGAAGAGAAGGTGTATTCTCCGATTCGAAGAGCTACTTCACCTTTCGGAGCGCAGGATCCGTTAGAGGAGGTCAAACTGGGAAATGAGACAGCCCCTCGGATGACGCGGATCAGCGCCTTGCTTGATATCGAGAAGAATGAGCAAATAATGGTCTTGATCCGAGAGTTCAAAGATTGTTTTGTGTAGTATTACCACGAGATGCCGGGCTGTTAAGGAGCTTGGTGGAGCACCGACCATCCACCAAAGCATCATCTGGGCCTCATAAAGAGCCCTATTGGCGTTTTAATCCGGAATTGTTGCCAAAAGTGAAGGAGGAGGTCGAAAAGCTCCTTAAAGCTAATTTTATCCTAATGTGTAGATACGCATAATATATTTCCAACATTGTACCAGTGGTGAAGAAGAATGAGAAGATCCATTGACTTCTCATTGCATTGACTTCTGGAACCTCAATTTGGCGATGCTGAAGAACAAATATGCGATGCCCGTTGCCGACATGCTCGTGGATTCTATGTTCGGATACGGGATTCTTTCTTTTATAGATCACTACTATTTCTGTAATCAGATATATTTAGCTGAGGATGATGCTAAAAAAAAAACTTTTCGCTGCCCCAGAGTGATCGGTATCTTCGAATGGATAGTGATGCCCTTTGGCCTAAATATGCCGGAGCGACCTACCAGAAGGCGATGAACGCAATATTTCACAACTTGATCAGTGCTTGCATAGAGATATACATAGACGATGTGGTAGTTATGTCCCAAACATTCGATCACCACATGTTGGACCTTCAGAAAGCCTTTATGCGGATGAGGCAGTACGACTTAATGATGAACCTGACAAAGTGCGCTTTCAGAGTACAAGTAGGAAATTTCCTAGGTTTTTTTAGTTCATCAAAGGGGCATCGAAGTTGAAAAAAATAATGCCAAGACTGTCTAGGACCTTGGGCCCCCATTCAATGTTAAGAAGCTGCAAAGCTTGATGGGGAATGTCAATTTCCTGATGAGGTTCATCGCCAACGCCGCCGGGAAAATGAAGGCCTTATCGGTGCTGCTAAGTGGGAATAAAGACATATTCGAGTAGGAAACAACCTAACAAGAGCCCTGGACCAGATCGTTATCATCTCTCCCGGTGTTAATGTCGTCAATTAGTGGAAATGAGTTGAAATTGTACATAGCCGCGACCGACGATACAATAGGTTGTCTCCTTGCCTAAGATGATGATGAAGGTCAGGAACGCGCTATTTATTATTTTATTAAGACTTTAAATGATGTTAAAATTCGCTATTCGTGCATTGAAAACCTTTGTTTATCGTTATATGATGCATGCATGAAATTAGAGTATTATTTAATGTCTATTGAGACTAAAGTAATATACAGAGTCAACCTTCTACGCTATTTATTAAACAGGTCAGTCCTCCATTGTCGTTTAGTTAAATGGGTGCTGAAACTAGCATCGTTCGCATTATGTACTAGCTCCTTAAGGCCGCGAAAGGACAAGCCATCACTGATTTCTTGACCGAACATCTAGGATGGTTGAGACCATCTCCTTGGACTATGTGGGATTGGAACCTTGGCTGATGACTTTCAATGAGTCCAGCACCTTGGGAGCAGTCGGAGCAGATGTGGTGATCTTCAGTCCAAAAGGAGAAGTATGGTGTTTTGCCCAACAACTTCCGCAAGGTGTCACGAACAACCAAGCTGAGTACGAGGCGCTGCTATTAGCATTGCGTTTCTTGGTTGCAAAAATGCCAAAAAGGTTGTTATTCAAGGAGATTCTCAGCTGATTATTTGTCAAGCACTTAAGGAGTTCAAGTGTAGGGAGCCACGATTTCAGGATCTTTTTCAAGAAGCCCATGACCTTCTACAGCACCTCACGGAGGTGACGCTAGAGAATATACCTCGGGAAGAGAATTTACAGCCAAACGACTTAACACAGTAGGCTTCTACATTTGAAAGAAGAGAAATGTTGCAAGAATTTGAATGTTTTCAGGCTGATCATGACCAGGATTGGCCCACCCCGTTGCTGGAAAGTCTAACAGACCTTGGGAAGGTTGCCTTAAAAGTAATGCGCCATCAACTTCTAAAATACAACTCAATCGATGGAGAACTATATCGGCGGAGATCTGATGGAACTTTGGCACACTGTTTGGGTCGTGATGATGCTATGAAGATCATGGTTGAGGTCCAGGAAGGTGTCGGAGGTGCCCATAGGGCCGGACCCGCTATGAATTGGACGATCCTCCAATACGGCTATTTTTTGCTACGAATATCGCAGGATTACATTGATTATACTCGGGGATGTTCAACATTTCAGCGCCATGGACCACTTCAACAAGTCTCTGTGGAAAAACTTCATTCGATTATCAAACCTTGGCCTTTCCGCGGATGGGCAATGGACATCATCAGCAAGATCCATCATTCATCTTCCAAGGGGCATTCATTCATTCTCGTAGCTACGGACTACTTTACAAAGTGGGTGGAAACTGTTCCATTGACCAAGGTATAACATAATCATGTTATACATTTGATTAAGAATAACCACCGACCAAGAGACTGCATTTATGAGCGCGAAGATCAAGGCCTTTGTAGCACAATACGGAGTCCAACTGCTACATTCCTCTCCGTATTACCCTCAGACTAACGGCCAAGCCGAGACGACAAACAAAATTTTGATTTCCATTATTAAGAAGGCGCTGGAGGACCAAGAGGCTTTATGGGCATATCGGAATGCCAAATCCCCTATAATCGGTAGCACCCCTTACAGACTAACTTACGGCCATGATGTTGTGCTTTTGTTGGAGATTACAGTGTCTTCTCTCCGAATTTTGAAGATGAACCATCTGCCGATAGGAGAATAGGATTAGACCCTACTCCAGGAGCTCGACATCTTGCCCGAAGAGAGACTGCAGGCTTTTGAATGCATTTGACATAAAAAAAAAAAAAATGAAAGTTGAATCGACCTTTCAGAAGCTTGTAAGGCTTCAGAACTTCCAGGAATGTGACATGGTATAGAAGGTCATCTCCCGGAAGGTCCAACAGATGCTAAGCTCGGAAATGGTCACTTACATGGGAACGACCGTTTATCATATCGGGTAAGTCAGCTGATGGTGCATATAGGTTGATGGAGCCCAAATGAGAGGAGCTAAAAACATTTATTAATAAAAAACATCTTAAAAGGTTTTATCTTCTCTGTGGAGTTGAAAGGAAGACCCGATCATGCTGTAATTGAGATGACTTTCCACAAGTAAAAAAAACGGATTTACTATTTTTAAACAGAACGATTTCCTATAAATATTATTTAAAAAATAATATACATCTATTAACACAATATATATATATATTACCCACAAATACAAAGACAAAAATTCAATACAAAATATTTTTTTTATATTACCAATATAATTTTTTATAACTAATATAAAAAATTCATTC
This sequence comes from Andrographis paniculata, assembly GCF_009805555.1. Lineage (NCBI taxonomy): Eukaryota > Viridiplantae > Streptophyta > Magnoliopsida > Lamiales > Acanthaceae > Andrographis > Andrographis paniculata. The sequence continues at coordinate 3,285,603 of NW_026137605.1, forward strand.
GTTCAAAAAAAAAAAAAATCCAATTAAATAAAACAAACCCACACTAGATTATGTAGATTTGTGTTTTTGATTTGCAGGGTATGTTAGCTGTGACGAAAGCTGAGGCATGAAAATAACACACATCACGGATCATCTTGCAAGGAAGAATATATCAAACTAATTTTATTTAAATTATTATATTAAAAATATATTCTTTATTCAAAATAAACATTTAACTTTTATTTTGTTAGATCAAACAGTTATTTATGATTTAATTTTTATTTTTAAAATTAATCAAAACTTATAAATATTTTTAAAATATATTTAACATAACCTTTGATTTTTTTTAAATTTTTATTAAGTTAACGTCTGTTTGGATTAACTTTAAAAAATAGAAAGTAAAAATAGAAGCAGTAGCTAAAAGCATAAGCAGTTAAATTTTGTATTTGTATATATTGTTATAAAAACCAGCTTTTTATAAATAAAAAAAATATATTTCGCTGTAATAAAATTTGAAAGTGCTTTTAAGTTATCAAAATTACGGAAAAAAAAAACCATACTGTAAATTTAAATGTATTTTAATTTTAAACTTTTGTAATGCATTTTTTAAAATTTTATAGATAAATTAGAAATATATTGCCAAATATAATTAATAAATATATTTTTAATTTAGTACCACAATTATAATTTAATGTTGTATTTAACTACAATAGAAAAATTAAAAATAAAAAATTTAATTTAACTGAAAATATAAATATATTAATTTACGTGCATATAACAAAAATAAAAATAAATTATGTATTAAAATTTTCAAAGTAATTTAAAGAAAATTATATATTGGTAACATATTTTATTGGTAACAAAAATTAAAAAAAAGTAAATTATTTTTTAGTTCCATATCTGACCTTTATCACTTTAATACTTTAAGTGAACCCTATCTGAAAATAATCATGTAAGTAAAAATTTTTTCGCTAAAACGGTCTCCGATGCTAGACTTAACACGCTGGCCGCTGTTGCTAGCATGGTGCTGATGTGGCTGACATGTCATTTCCATGTAGATGTCACGTCAAATAACCATTTTAGTAAAAAGTTTTTACTTGCACGACTATTTTGAGACATAGTGCATTTAAATATCCTAAAAATAATAAATGAGATTATATACGGAACTAAAAAAAAATAGTTTACCAAGACATTTTGTGAAATACAAAATAAAAAAAAACAATACGTATCGCTGACGTAGCATCTATGTGGCGATGACATGTCAGTCGTGTCAGCGCCATGTCAGCAACGGCGGACCAGCATGGCGAGTCCGGAGGACCATTTTAGCAAAAAAAATTTACTTACGGGACTATTTTCAAATAGGGCCACTTAAAGTCCTAAAATGATAAGGGTCAGATACGAGACTAAAAAAACAGCTTACCCAAAATAAAAACAGCTTACTGGACTATTTTCAAACATGATCCACTTAAAGTCCTAAAATAATAAAGGGGGTCAAATACGAGATTAAAAAACATCTTACCCAAAATAAAAATATATTATGTGTTAAAGTTTTCAAAGCAATTCAGAGAAAATAATTTTATTGGTAACATATTTAAATAAAATAACTTAAATTTTATCATCCTCGTTGTCGTTGCGGAATTTGATTCATAATAGAGTCTCTCTTCTCTTTCATATATTTGACACTTTAGGTCATTAATCCTTCCGATTTTCGTTGATCTTCAATATCACCAACTTCTTCGCCACGATCAACTTCTACTAACTCACCAAGATCTTCAAATATCTCAAGCATGTCAATATCAGGATCCATTCTTCTTGTATAATTACCAAGAGCAAAGCATGCCCATATAATAGCAAATTGATCTTGAAGATCAAAATAATGTATATCTTGAAATATCTTCCATTTTACTTTGCAAACTCCCAAAGCTCTTTCTTTCAATGATACTTCGCATGCTTGAGTGATAAAAATTAAAGCGCTTATTTTGCGATCGAAATTCTAGAGCCAACCTAAATTCTAGAAGGTAATATCTAGTATTTGGTATGGTCCTAAAAATCAATCAAATGTAGGATATCCCGAATCAACTAGATATTGCCTACCTACAAAAAATAAATAAAATAATAATAATAATAATAATAATAATAACAACAACAACAACAACAACAACAACAACAACAACAACGTTGTACAAGTTATAAAACATAATAATAAACATAATGAAGTAGTAAAAGAAAAATAGTTTATAAAAATATTGTGTACCTTTAGCTGGCAAAGAAAAATTATTTCGAATTACAAAGAGTTTCATAAAATATTTTAGTATCATGAGAAAGACCTTTCATAACTGATCAATGCAAAAACGAAGCACATATTAAGATCACATACAACAAGAACATTTGTAGTTGTCATTTCCTTTCGATCAATAAATAGTGTCTTCTTATCATTAGACAAATTGAATTGCAATGTGAGTCTCATCTATTGCCCCAATGCAATCTTGAAAGTATGGCCAATAACGGCTATCGTCTCTAAAATATTCCTGAGCATCTTTGAAATGATTATAAATAGGTCTAATTACTTCAACTCCTAACCGTCAAATAGTCTTTAGAACTCTATGAATATGTCTGGATATTGTTTCTCCATAATGTTGAAATCTTTCTTCCAATTCTCTCACTGACGAAGCATGTCCAACCATGTATAAAAAAATAGCCACAAATTCATGTAAACTAACATTTCGAGTTGGTTTCAATCCGAACTTCTTATTTAGATCAGATGCTAACTTGTAAAATACATATTCTTTCAGTTGAAATTGCTAAAAAAATGTTCTTCGTGTATGTGTTTTACCTCTTCAACCCAAGCTTGTCCAGAAATACATGGTATTCTCTTTTTTTTTTCTTTATGAAAATATTTCAAATAACAAATGCAATATAAATAGAGTAATTCTCTATGTTTATTGATAATATCATATTTCTCTTCATCTTCATCCGATTCAATATCAAATCTTTATTCATTCTGTACACATAATATAAATAAAACACAATATCTACAACTATTAAAAAAAATTCATGTAAAAAATTATAATAAGATAAATACACCGCAAAATATAAATAATCAATAAACAAATGTTGAAATAAACATAGATATAAATAAAAATTCCACAAACAAAAATTTGTTTGACCAAAAAATAAATAATTAGTTCACATTCAATGAATTGCTAAAAAATCAAATTAATCAAAAAATGTATACATATATATTATTATTTCATTTCAAGTGTTTCGCATCCTCAAGAAAAAATGTGGCCAACCAACTCATAACAAGTTCATAAAATAGGCAAATACTTCTGTGTTGTTTGTTCACAAGTACTCGTAATACCAAATTATAAACATCACTCGAAGGTACCATTTAAGACAGATCTTTAAGCATTTTTAAACAATCTTGCAATTAGGAGTGTCATTACTACAATCAATTAATTGTTTAACGGTGCTTGAAGTCTATCAGTCCACTTCTCTTTTCATCATTTTTCACTCTCTTTCTCTTTTTTGCATCTTTATTTTTGTGTGACCGGTCATTTGTCAATTTCTACATAAGTATCTATAGTATTCATTGACGATTCTAAAATCAGATCTTCAGCACTAGCAAGTTGTTCGTTACTTTCGTCTTCAGTTGACCAAAAAATATATTCACCCGTAGTAACTACATCCTAAAATTTTTTTCCATAAAATCCAAAAATATCGGAGGACCATCTTTAAATATAAGATACTTCGAATTTTTCAGTATATATACATATTTAACACATCTAATGAACCACTTTCAATTATTTATACAATTAATTAATTAAAAGTACTATGTACTCTAGCTTTCGATGTCAATATCTCTTCTGTTGTTATTGTTTTTTTTATAGGATTTCATTCAATACCAGTCTAACCTTAAACAAATTTTGCCCACAAACCAAACTCTATTTTTAAATTATCCCATCTATTTTTAAGTTGCTTTCAATTATATTGGCAACTCCTGTCTTTTTATTAAAAAATTTCATCAAATTATTCCATTCTTCTCTTGTAAAATGAGTGTGAGTGTGTGATCTATTATCAGCATCAATTTCTTTCTTACAAATTCCTAAAAAGATTTCAGTATAGTTTTTTTACTTCATTTTTTTTTTTTTTCAATTCCTTCGCTAAGACTATCCGGATTTGATTAAGTTGGCACTATTGCATCCTCACTATAAACATAATAAAATTTTGATTGTTATAATCTAATAATGATATATAAAAAGAAGCATGCTTCAATACATATAAAAATCGTAACAATGATGTCATATACAATAATTTATTTTTAAAAAAAACCCAGCAAATCCAAAAAAAAAAATTATGCAAACATGCAGGCAAGTCTGTTGATAAATAATAATAATAATAATAATAATAATAATAATAATAATAATAAAATACAATCAAATTCTGCAATTAGGATCAAATATTGAAATAAAAGCAATATATATTTAAATTCTAACATGACACTTATCTTCAAAATTGTTGAGTTTAATTTTTAATTCATTTTTATCTACACTACCAATCCGGTACTACTTTAAAAAAAAAAAGTGCAGTCAAATTCAATTAAAAATAATGCAAAATAATGTAGTTCGATAAAAATTATTAAAATCCAATCAAAATTTTTTTTTTTAAAAATAATAATAACAAAATATAAAACTTCGAGACGAAGATAAATGTTTGTACTGCAATAAAAAAAATACTGACCAAATTGACGTTTATCTATTAAATTTAGTTTATCCGAGTGTGAATAGACTTTAGCCAGTGTTAGGCCCGATCCTTTTATATATATATATATATATATAGGGGAGGACCTCATTTGTACTTTACTTCAATTTCTAAAGATTCAATTTCTAAAGAACTAATAAACGCTTCAGTTTGGCGGGGCCGAAGAGCATAAACAAACCCAGATAGCCAAGAATAAACAAACAGACTTAACTAATTTGATATTAAAGTTTTTTACTCCATCCGTCTAACTAATTTGATATTAAAGTTTTTTACTCCATCCGTCTCACGTATCGTGTCTGCTACACTGTAGGCACGGTATTTTAGGAGGGGTGTAATTAGTAGATAATTAAGAATGTATTAGTGAAAATAATTATTTTATAATATAAATAATTATAAATTAAGATTAAGATAACTAATTAGTTTAATTAAAAATTAAAAAGTTTAAAATGAGATTAAAGTGTATAATAATTTTTTTTAAAAAAAAATAACATGGAATGTGGGATGGATAGAAACGGCAACATAAACATGATATGTGGGACGGAGGACGGAGGGTGTATTTTATTTTATTATTGAGATAAGAAATTAACAAAGCATCATTACGACATTACAAATAATTTTATTTTGCATGCATATATATATATATATAGTAGCTTTTTGCACTATATATGACAAGTGATTACTAATAGCACATAATTTTAGTTCTATTTATTAGACAGCATTTAAATATTTATTGAATAAACAGATATACCTTCACTTTCGAATGATTCGTGGAAGCTCCCTGGATCTCAGCACCCGGCGCGACGTACATATTGATAATGTTTCGAGGTCCCTGGAGCTCCCCGAAACCGCTTTCAATCACTTTCGTCCTCTGCAATGCAACGATGGCGACAACGCTGTGAAATGTGATTGCACCCTTCCTTCCAATCCAATCCCACTCGCTTTCTTCCAATTGTGCAGCATTCGCAAAAATTCTACATATATATGCGAGCAGTTAAATTCATTTCCTGCGGGAGGAGTTAGTTGTCTCGCAATTGAATTGAATGCAGTAGAAAGTGTTTCTCTGTACGGATTAATAAAATGGCGAGTAGCTTCCACAACTTCGTTAATGGAGAAGAACTGGAATCGCAGAAGTTACCATCATTGCCTTCGTTCAAAGGCAAGAAGAAGCCGCGAGCCGGCGCGGAGGTCGATGACTTCATCACACTGATGCACGGCTCCGATCCGGTGCGCGTCGAGCTCGCTCGTCTCGAAAACGAAATTCGAGGTAATTCTTGTTCTGCCGTTCCAATCGATAATTGTTTTTCTAGGTTTCTGCATTTCTCGATTGGTTTATAAGGCGCGGTTCCATTGGTAATCGTTTTCGCCTTTGGATGGCGAATGATGTATCTGAAGAAGAAGCTCTGAATTTCACATACCTGCTAGATGAGATCTTCAATGGAGATTGCAGTTTTGTCGAAACACGATCAAATCTGCAAATTAGGATAAATCTTATAGCATTTTAGAGATTGAGAGGAATAGGAGAATTTTTAGGATTCTAATGACATTATCAAGAAACATTCAGTTGTGTTACGAGATAGTCCTGTTTCATAAAACAATTCTGACTCCATGCTTCTGCAATGTCAATTTTTCTTTGCAAATTCAAGTTTGAAGGATATTAGAAATATTTTAGATACTATTTAATATATAGTTTAAACTATATCTCTATTATCTAAATTATGTTATTATTAGTAGACCTATCAAAACCATCCATCACAACCCGCAAAGAAGTGGGTTGTTTGCGGACCAAACCGCAGCGAAACGGATTGAAATTTATCAATCCAACCCAACCCAACGGCAGGTGGCGAGCTAAGCGGGCTAGCCCGCGGGCTTTTTAAAATATTAATATTATAAATATTTTCGTAATTAAGTATTTAAAAATAACTAAAAATAGTTTTATTGTAAAATTTAAATAATAAATAGACAAAATTACCCATAACTCCCTTGTGTTTCGAAACTCAGCGTAAATTCCCCCTCTACTTTAAAAATTGCATGGTACCCTCTTATACTTTAAAAAATGTTGCATGATTTCCTATCTATATATTTTGCATGACAGGGATTTTATGCAATATTTTTGAAAGTATAAATGAGCGTCATGCAATTTTTTAAAGTAAAATGGGGATTTATGCATAGTTTCGAAACCACAAAGTGGTTTCATCCAATATTTTTTAAACTATAAGGGAGTACCATGCAATTTTTAAAGTAGAAGGAGAATTTACGCTGAGTTTCGAAACCATAAGGGAATTATAGGCAATTTTGCCTTTTAAATATTTTAAAATAAATAACAAATATAAAAATTCTCAATTCTAAATATTATTAGTTAGAGTATTTTTAAAAAAATTAATAATAAGAAATATTTTACAAATAAATCATAATTAATTTTATGAATATGTAGATTTTAGAAAAAAAAAAATATATAAAAAAAACAATAAAATGAGAGACGAACAAAACAAATGATGAAAAATCGAAAGTAATTTTTTAATTTGACGGTAAAAAATAATAAAAAAAATAAAAAAAATACATTTAGTTGGTACGGATGAGTACTAGTTATTATATTTACTTAGTTTGCAGACTAACTCGTCCCACTGAGGGCTAACCCACTCTCAACCCACGGCCCACGTGGGTTGGCCTGTTTAGGCTCGCATTTTAACAGACTTACAAAATCACAATCCAATCATCCTAAAAAGTGAGGCGGAGCAGACCAACCCGACGTACTCAACCCATTTTGACAACTCTAATTATTAGTATTGAGTTTGGTTAATATCAATTAGTTTATTTTTTTAATATGTATCACAATAATTTCATTATTAATATCATACAAGTGTAAAAATTCTACAAAATGTAACAATTATAAATGAGAAGCTAGCTTGTTATATTTCCACGGCAGCTATTGATAATGATTGTGCTAAATACCAAAATTAAAGAGAGAGAGAGAGAGAGAGAGGAATTGTAGGATTTAATATTTGGGCATCATACTCATGTGGTTGCATTGATGGTTGAAAGCAATTCCAATTTTGAAGGCCCCATTCCACTTAGCTATTGTAGCTTTCTGTAACTATCATTGTCCTTTTCTCAACAAGACCAATTGCCCCTAATTTTTTGTTTGTTATGAATCCACATACATATTTTGGCTTCATTTGTCTATAATATAACAATACACGGTTTATTTTAACATATAAATATAATATGTTAACAGGGAGTATATGATAATAGTCCATACAATATATATATATCACAATTAATCTCAATGCAGAGTAAAATATAACACAACATAAACAACAAAGCTAATGATATATCCAGTGTTTTAACAACTATATATTGTATATATCATTACAATATTATGATTGAACTCTCCATACCAGCCCCTCTAATCAATTCCTTTTTTAGATAGTGTCCCTTTGGTAAGAAGTATGTTTGGACAGTTTGTTGATGCATCAAGAATTTAATGCTATTCTAGCCATAAGGCATCATATTTTATCCAAAATTAGTGGGAAATAAAATAATAAAATAAAGATACCAACCATACTTTAAATAATGTATTGGGGCTATTATTGAAAAAGAGTATGAAACCTACGTACCCCTCCCTCAGTTTATGTCTGTAAGGCAAGATAAGATTTTGAGCATTTCTGTTCAACAATCTTTCAAAATCTGCAGAAAAAAATAGAGATGTGGCTGGGTTACATGGGGAAATCAAAGCACTCAAGTATGAACAACGCTTAAAAGAGAAGGCAGTTCAAGAGGTACAATAATAATCCTACTGACTGATTTTAATCTTTTACGTAATCGAAATCTTGTCCAGGTTTACTCATTTCCACAAGCTTAAACAAGGTTCCACTTCACTAAGTTGTTGCTCATAATTGTCTCGAGGTTTTTTATTTTTCAGCTTACTAATGAGCTTAAGAAAGTAGATGAAAAGTTCAAAGTGACAGAAGCTCAACTCGAAAGCAAGGTAAAAAAACAGAACAACTTTAATTATTTTATGCTGAATAGTGAAAACTGTTATGTAACATAACAATTTTCACATAAAATTTCAGAATCTAGAAATCAAGAAAATCAATGAGGAGAAAAAGGCTGCTGTGGCTGCACAATTTGCTGCAGAAGCCACACTTCGAAGGGTTCATGCTGCTCAGAAAGACAATGAGATGCCTCCAATCGAGGCAATCATCGCCCCTCTTGAGGCTGAGTTAAAATTGGCTAGAATTGAGGTGATGCCATACTTATCATCGATGACTACTTTTACCTATTAACATTGTCAGTAAACTGAAGTTCAGACATAAACATCAAATTTTCTAACATTAGACTTGGATGGTTTGCTTTTGCTATTAGAAAGCAACTCTAATGGAAGATAACAGAGCACTTGATCGGCTTACCAAGTCTAAAGAGTTGGCGCTCTTAGAAGCAGAACGTGCAGTTAAGATGGCTCTCGCCAAAGCGTCCTTGATGGATGATCTGCAGAACAAAAACCAAGAGTTCATGAAACAGATTGGAATATGCCAGGTTAGACAAATTCAAAATTATCCATGTTAACGGGACTATTTTCAGATTAATCACGACATGCTTATGTAGATTTCGAGTAAAAGACTACCTGAGCACTCCGTCTCTTTATTTTCAGGAGGAGAACAGAATATTGGACAGAATGCACAGGCAAAAGGTCGTAGAAGTAGAGAGGCTAACACAAACTGTTCGTGAGCTCGAAGAGGCAGTCTTGTCTGGTGGGGCTGCAGCCAATGCTGTGCGTAACTACGAACGGAAAGTGCAAGAAATAAATGTATACGACCGATTAAATTGATGGTGTTTAGTTATGTTATATCTTTTCAGGCATATTATGAGCTGTAGCTAATTTGCAGGAAGAGAAAAGAATTCTAGACCGAGAACTAGCTCGTGCTAAGGTCTCTGTAAACCGTGTTGCTGTTGTAGTTGCGAATGAATGGAAAGATGCCAACGACAAAGTCATGCCTGTGAAGCAGTGGCTTGAAGAAAGAAAATTTTTTCAGGTAATGTAAATTACATTTGCCTAAGTTCACTACTCTTAGAGTTTAGGATCATAATCAAGAACTTGTATATTTTAGCACTGTTTGCAAATGAATCTACTTCTTATAAGAACTACAAATTAGAATAGAAAGTAGAAGTTAGTCTTATGAAATTTACAAATTACAGGTATCTTCTAATTGTCTTTATATATACATACATATATATATATATATAGTTGTTTCCGTGTTGATCGTGTCAAATCAGCATGGTGCTGATTTGACCCAACTAACACATGTTATCAAAACATTTGGCACATTATTGACAATATATGATAATACAATATACAACTCCTATTCTGACAATACATAATAATACAATATACAACACTCATTAACACATGTCTAACAACATATAATAATACAATATACAACACCTATTCTGACAACATATGTCTGACAATATATGATAATACAATATACAATACATATTCTGACAATACATTATAATACAATATACAATTCATATTCTGACAGCACATGATATAATTTCACATTGATTTTAACATAATAAACATATTTATACAAGACAATATAAATACAAACTATATAACACACTTTTATATTGGACAACATTATATTGTCTACCATATCGTTAGGGTGTTGAACGAGTCAAATCAGTAACCTAACTGCCGTTATAAATATGTATGTATATACTAAACCAACTCTACAAAAATGAACATCACAGTCCTATTCTACATTGCAAAATTAGTAATTTGGAAGATTGAACCTACAATTATTGTTTACTATGCACAGGGAGAAATCCAACAGCTCAAAGACAAGTTGGCGATAGTCGAGCGAGCTGCTAAAGCAGAAGCTAAGTTAAAAGTAGGAAAACAAATCACTATTCTTCTTCCCAGCATGATCTTTCTCAGCACGAATTCATTTCATCCTACCTTCTTCGATTGTTTAGGAGAAATACCTGTTGCGCTTCAAGGTCTTGGAGGAAAGGCTTAAAACAAGTCCCCTTCAATCTTTATCACAAGGTAGAAGAAGCGTGAGCAACAGTGCTTCACGAAGAAGTTCGCATGGAGAGCCAGATGAGTTTATATCAAGAAATGTATTAGCTTCATCTTGGACATCATCTCGTACGGACACTTCTAGCTCACTTTTGAAGCACACAAGGAACTTGTCAGTAACATTCAATGGAACTGGCAGATTATCGAATAGGGACATTGTAGCTTCACAGAAGCATAAGAAAGAGATCCAAATTAAATCAATAACTTCATCTATCAACAATGCGGGCAGTGATTTTATGACGGACAAATCGAAAAAGGAAAATGAAGACTACGTGTCGGGAGTGCTGTACGACATGCTTCAGAAAGAGGTTTTGAAGTTGCAAAAAGCTTGCCAAGAGAAAGACGAAAGCCTCAAGGACAAAGATGGTGCCATTGAGGTACTTTTTGTGATATCTTATTACAATGCACACCACTTCTGCTATAGCTAGTAGTCACATAAATTATGTCATGTGAATAAATTTATTCTTCGTCACAGGATTTAATCGGGATGTGACTAATAAAGAGGGCCTAATATATTATATCTGACTTCTTTTGGCATGAAATCTCATGTAGATGCTGGCAAAAAAGGTTGAAACATTGAACAAGGCCATCGAAGTTGAGGCAAAGAAAATGAGGAGGGAAGTGAATTCCATGGAGAGGGAAGTTGCTGCGCTGCGAAATGACAAAGAACAGCTTCGAAGGAACAGCCGCAGCAGTGTTACTCGAGGCACTATTCCAGGGTCTCATACACGTTTGATGAGGTAGACATAATATCTATGCACATTTTACTGAAAACTAATGCACAGTTGAGATCTTTACCAAAATCGAAAATGAATGCACATTTTACTCAAGAAGAATAAACTAGGAAACTTATATTCTAAAAGTTTCATGTTTGGAAGGACAAAAAAGAGTTCGGCTTCTTGATTTGGTTTTGATTTATTTTCAGGAGTGGGCAATATCCATAGGCACACCTACCGATGCTCAAGGGATCGTTCATGACAACGATATTCACAGCTCATCAGAGAGAAAGGAGGTTATGTAACTAAGTTTGAGTATGTCTTGTCCTACTCGTATATATTGAAGTCTTTTATTTCTTCCTAGAATGAATGTATGTATAGTAACCATACATAATTTCAATTAATTGCATATGTTGTTTACTTGTTTGAAAGAAATGCGATATAGAAATACACTGCAATCTGCAAACCTAGCTAAGTGTATCCGTATCTATACTAGAAAAATTCAAATTTGAAGCATCCAAAAGCACACATATAAACCATTTTTATATGCATTAATATACTTTTAAAACATTTTTTTAAGAAAATAATTACATGTTTAATTAAAAAATAATAATAAATTAGGTGTGTTTGGTTTGTCTTTCAAATACAAATAACCACCGCTCTGCTTATAATATTTCTCAAAAACTTCACATCAAAATACTAAACACTGTTTAAACAAAAACTCAAACCAAAATTCCAATTTTAAATCAAAACCAAACAAGCCCAATTCACAAGCTAATTATATTAACCCCCAGTTGATTAGTGCAAACTAATCATAAACTGGTAACCATCTTCATTCATAATCATCAAAATAATGAATGATCATGGATATAACATGAACTGAAAAGCCTTTAAATACTAACCTACAGATAGCAGAAAATCCCCAGTTAAGAAGTTCTTCATTCCAGGAGCTCACCAACAGTTGACTTCCTAAACGGATTGGCTCGATCCAACAGTCTAGCAAATGAATCATCCAATACAATATTGTCCCCACGCAGTCGCTCCTTGAAACCATACGCCGGGGTTTTCGTACCTACATACGCATTCAGAATAACCCAGTACGCCGGGGCCAGATTCAAATACCCAGTTTTCCTAATCTTATCAAGCATTCTCTCTGCATTGTGCAGCTTCCCTTCCTCTGCATACTGCTTCAAAACCGTCATGTAAGAAATGAACCACGGCTTCACTTTCCTCCGTCTAAGTGCATTGTCAAGTATTGATTCCGCCTTTTCGACTTCACCACCTCCGATGTAGAGCTTCACCAATACATGCCACAAGTATGGCGATCCAACCGGAATGTTCGCCATTCTTTTCACCAGTTCCTTCCCTTTTTCAAACATTTTATGACTTGCATACACATCTAGTAATGCCATGTAATGCTTCGCAGCCGGCACCTTTAGTGTCTTCACCATTTTGTTGAAAACTTCTTCGGCAGCATCAATTCTATTGAGCTTTCCCCAGGCTTGTATCCCAGCCAGATATTCACCCTGCCGGAGATTAGATTCGCAAATTTTCCAGATTCTTTCAACTTCATCTTCCTTTCCAAGTAAGGCATAGATGGAAAGTAGCATTGGAGAAGCCCAACGATTTTTTGTCAGATCGTCTCCCTCTATCTCTTTTAACAAGGCCTCAGCTTTATCATTCAGGCCCCTAATGGCGTACCGTTTAGCCATGATTGACTTTATATGGGAATTCGGTTCCAGTCCCTCAGACTTCATTGTCACGAAAAGCTGCTCCATTCCCTTGATATCATTCCAGTGCGCTTTAATGGCGATCAAAACCTCGTATGCGAAAGAAGATGTCTTGATGTTATTTTCCTTCATCAAGTTCAAGATATCAGTAATCTTCTTCTGGTTGACCCTCTTGTACAGCAGCAACATCTGGTTGCAAGCAAAATCTGAAATTGGGAATAAATCCTTCATTCTATTGAACACCTCCTCCGCTTTTTTCTGGTCGTTGTGAAAGACGCAATTGGCCAAAAAGGTGCGGTACACCAATTCACCTTTACAGGATTCAGGCAACTTTTTAAGGTACTTTTCTGCCGCAGGTATACCATCTACTTTGGCAAGCAGGTCAACCCAAGAAGCATAACTACTCTCTGTTAGTTCAAAGCGCCCTGTCGACTCCAGCCACTCTAAGAGCTGCAGAAATTTAGCATAAAATTACTGAGCGGGCGGTCATCCAAATCAAATCAAACCACATCATTATATTCAACATTCTATAACAATAATAAACAGGTCGATAACAACAAAAGCCAAAGGAAACCCAAAGCTGTGATGTGAAGAATGTAAAAAGATTGCCCCTGGGGAACTTGCTCGGTGTAGGATCATATATATGATATAGTTCTTAGGGATAAATTAAATCTTTGGAAACTAAGGAGTGCACAAAGGTTGTCATCCCACCGTGAGTTCATCGAGATGGCTCAGAATAATGAGAATGAACAGAATTTATTTCCAGGATAAATGTGTCCTCTAAATGCCCCATAAAGACTTCATGTATTTGACTATACAGTAGCTTCCTTTCCCCAGTGTTTTGTATACGAATGATAGGCCCGAAATTCCAAGCTTGTTAGATCCTAACTTGTAAGTAAGCTACAGTATAGCAAGTTTATGCAAAGGCCAAGATGAAAGTTAAAGTAACTGATATGATTGAAGCATTGGAGTTACACACCTGTAGCGCCCTAAAAAACATTTTCCGCCTGCGAAGATATATCATGGTTGAAGATATTTCTGATGTGGTCACCTCATTCCCTTTTTCAACCCATTCATTCATAAACTTTCCAATTGGTTTGCTAGGCGCGGAATGTAAAGCCGCAGCCATTGCTGGAATAGCTTTGGTTGCAGGAGATCTCATCTCACCATTGGCAATCTCAGTGCCTAAGTGCTCCAGCTCATTCTGCATATTTTCATCAACAGTCTCATCTCCTACAAACTCTGATTCAGAAATTGAGCTATCATCAACATCAACTTCCGGAGCAGTTTCAAGAACAGAAGCACGACTCTTTCCAGGGTCAGTAAAAGTATAGTCCCGATCATCATTTTGCCCTTTGATGGGCTTAGTGCTAAGCAGTGAACCAATGATTCTGCTATATGTCTTCAATGTTCCTGATAATGTGTTGTAAGATCCTGTCCTGCCTTTTAACTCATTCAATGGATGTCCTAGTGATTCAATAATCCTAAAATTGAGATTTCCCGAATTACATCTTGTTATATCTGTTGATATGCAGAAAATCTGAGTTGTTCCAGATGTTACTTCTCGGTTTCTGTAAAGAAAGAAGATACATATTACAATGATGAGAATATGATTAAGAAACGTGTATAATAGCCTCCGATCGATGCAGACACCAGAAAATAGCAAGAGAACAACCCATGAATAGCAAAACAGCATTACAAATACCATGTGCCCAAAAAAAAAAAAAAAAAAAAAAAAAAAGATCCACAGTTTGTGAAATAATTATTAAAATTCAAGAGCCTTGAGAAAGGAAAACATGATAGTTATAGATATATATCAAATTGTGAAAAGTGTGATAAGGTAGAAAAATTGGAAACTTAATTCTAGTAAGCACAGGGTTTACTTACTCTCCCAGTCTAAATTTCAAAAAAGTTTCAAAAAACAGGATCCAAAGCAGTAACCACACCAACAAATATACATTCGATGATATATTTAAATGAACCCACAAAAAAAAAACACATTAACTAGTAAAATCAAATTTAAATTAACCAGGCTCAATTCACCTCAACATTTTCTTTTCTATTGTTATATTACCTAAATAAAATAAATAGCTTAAAATCCTACTGAAAAGTAAACAATTACTACCAAAACATAGAAATCGGTTATAGATACACAATGATGTGTCCAGCAAATGTATTTGAGTCTCATTCTCATTAATCGTCAATTACAACTTTAATCGTATAAAAATTTACCAAACGTCCAAGCATTCAGATTTGAATAGCTATTCTTCTGCTTTCTAAGCAGGCTGAAACAAATTCGCACCCAAAAATGAACATTAAAAAGCTTGCTGGAACTAACAAGCAAGCAAAATGCAACGCGCAAGTAGTAGCAATCAACAGCAACAAAATGAAAATTTCGCATTAATTAAATATATCCGTATCCGAACTGCTTGAGGAGATACCGAGAGCAAGGAATCACCTGAGATGAACCGAAGCTCTTCGTAACGCCCACATTCTAATTATCGAAGCTGAGGAATCAGGCCAAACAGCGAGGTCAGTGAGATTAAATACTGACGGCGATGGTCGGGTCGGGAACAGGAAGACCAGAGACCCGATATTCAATACCCGATTTTATTGACCCGATTCTATTCTAATTTTTTAAACAAATAATGTCAAAATGGACTCCCAGGTACCTCCCAAAATGGCCTTATATAATTTGTTAACTTTATTTTACAAAATTAAACCCCAAATGCATGAATCAACAGTCTTTATTGTATCCCCAAAAAACAATTTTTTATTATATCATCATGAGTGTTGTATTTATGCGAATAAAAATGGAATTCACATGTTTCATGCAAATGTCTATTAATTCTAAATATAGCATGCCATCAAACATGATAACTAATAATATTTTTAGAATTCTAACTCCCTCGATCCCATATATTTTGTCCATAGTAGATACTAAAATTTAAATAAACTATAATTAATAAATAATAAAAAATAAATTAGTAAAAATAATTAATGTATAACAAAAATAATTATAGAATAAAATTTAAAAATTATAAATTTAAAATTTAAAATATGATTAAAATATATAATCATATTTTCAATAAAAGAAAGATCGGGACGAACGACAAATTATGTTGGATGAATAGTGTATAAAATAAGGAATGAAGGCTACACTCATCCCCAAAATAGTAATACATTTTTACGGTAAAAGATAATAGAATTTTGTATTTTTATTGAATTTTTCCTTCTTGTTGAATATATTTCAAGTTGTAAAAATATGGAATCCCCCATTGCTTACAAGGGTGAAGTCTCTCCATCTATCACTAATTGGTTTTAAGTTGAAAGTTGTATTCCTTCTCAACACTCCCCAATTTTTTTTTTTAAAATGTAAAAAATTATAAATTTTTTTATAGTTTTGTTGATTTGCATTTCTAGCTTTTATTTCTTTTTCTTTTAGTTAACAAAAATTAAATTTTATGTAATTTTCTTGATTTGCATTTCTAGCTTTTATTTTTTTTTTTCCTTTTAGTAAAAGATATTAAATTTTATTTAATTTTGTTGAATATTTTTCTCAATATTTAATTTTTTTATTTTTTTTCATTTTTTTTTATCCGGTTGTGCTGAAAAAAAAATACAATCTTAAATCAATGAAAATGAGACATTTTGCCTCTTGAAGTTTTATGGTCTGTCACGGTCTATCTTTTCTCTCTAAGTAATAACACACATGTCTATTTATGCATACAAACATATATCTATATATTACTTTTATACTACTTCATTCGTCCCAATTTAAAGTACTTTTTTTACCATTTTCATCCGTCCTACTCAAAAGTATCTTTTTTTTTTTTTTAAGTAAAAGTAATCATACATTAATACCAAAATACCCTTAACTTTTATTTAAACTACAAACATACTATTACACATACAATTGTTTTATACATAAAAGGCAAAAATGTCAAAATCTTTTACGCACTTCGCTAAACCCTACAAGACCCCAAAAGACCCCTTTCAAATGGGACAGATAAGTATACAGTATTGTCCACAAACACACACATATATGCACATACTATATTATTATATGTTATATTATATAACATGTTACTAGCACGAACCACAAAAATTTTGGGTGAATTAATTTCTCATACCAAAGTTTTGTTTCATGGACGAAAAGAAGACATCAAAATGTTGTCGGACTTTTGCCCAATTATGTCCCAAATACGAAAAGAATATGTCAAAATACTGCAGAAATTTTCCAATTTTTTTGCATTCAAAATTTTAGGTAATTACTCAACCATTTCCAATATGATTATGATTAAAATAGCAAAATTTAAATTCTCTCACCGGCTATTACCAGAAGTAATTATATGTTATGAGTGATGGATGTTGAAATGCATTCAGAGTCATAAGGCTTGCAAAAAATAATTAAGGGAAATGAATGCACAAACTGCTCTTAATTAAGTTGGTTTGGTTAACGGCTCTGTACACAAACAAAACATGTGAAAAAGAAATGATATATCTTCATCATCACATTGATGAAGCTCTAAAAAATTAAAGCACCTCATAGTAAAAGATTTATTTGGATTGTGGATAAATTTGAAAGATCAATTTGACTATTTGAAGTCGGTCATCTTGCCAAAGGTAAAACATGTATAAAAACAATTGCGCCTGCAAAATTTTAAAAGTGTTGCTGATTATAACTCCATAATGTTCAAAATCACGTATAAATTGAAATTTTGTGAAGAAAATATTACTGATAGAGATATGTTGGAAAAAACATTCACCATATTTCATGTCTCTAATTAATTATACAACAACAACATCGAAAGAAATATTTTACTAAATATTGTGATATTATTACTTGTCTTCTTGTTGTTGAGCATAATAACAATTTTTTTTATTAAAAAATCATGAGTTAAGGCCAACCGGTGCAAGTTCATTTTTTGAAGTGAATGTGACTTAATATTTGAATATAGGCCTATATACAAACCCGGAAAAGGTCGCAGACAAGGTCGTGTACGTGGAATTATCCGTAAAAATGGAATAGATCTTGGACGTAGAATAATTGGAGATGTGGTCGAGGCAAATTATTCCTCACCATTACCGTGATGACTATTCTGATGAACAAAGACTGAAGAGGCCCCTGAAGCAGCCTCATGATGATATTGTATTCCTCATTATTACCGTGATGACTATTCTGATGAACAAAGACTGAAGAGGCCCTTGAAGCAGCCTCTTGATGATATTGGTCAAATTTCAAGAAAAATTGAGAATGAATGTCATTATTATGGAATGACAGGAATCTTGTTTCAGACTTTCAGTTCGAACTCATATCTTGTTGAATTATATAAGAATTTCTTAAAACAGAGAAATAAGGTAGTCGAAGATGTCAAATCCCTAAAGGTTAACTTTTCAAAAATTGATGCTAGTGGTAATGGAGATTGCATTGATGAGTCGTATTTAACTGTGTATGACTGTTTGGTGCATCCGGAAGGTGCATACTTTGAGAACCTTAATTGTACATATTTTGAACTCTCTGAAAATGCAATGTAATAGCATATATATGTATATATTTTTGTTCCCCTTATACTTTTGACCCTAATACCCTAATATTTTGTAATAATATATCAACAATGTATTTCGTTTAATTTTCTAATATGTCTATTTTGTGATATTTCTTCCAGAAGAAATAAATATGAACGTTGAACGTATCATAATAAATAACACCGAAAATAATTTATGTATCATTGATAGTATATCAACGCACACCATCCTGAAAAATAATAAATATTTACCAATATGAAGTTGAAAAAAATCCATGTTAATACTATAGATAGTAGTGCAAAATTGATTGAAGGCTCCGTAAGAACACTAATATTTCTCCATGAATGAGTAAAAATTAATATACAAAATACACTATTTTCTAGAAAATTGCAAAGAAATTTGTTAAGTTTTAATGATATTCGCGGAAATAGATATCACATTGAAACATCAAACAGGAGAAATAATAAATTTTTATTAATTACAAAATTCATTGACTGGTCGACGGTGGTGTTCATCAATGAGTGGTCGACGTTGAAACATCAAACATTGAAACATTGCAACACACTTTGATGAGATGGTGGTGTTCATCAATGACTGGTCGACGTTGAGATAGAATTTCTTTTAAATTTGACTTTGGTTTTAGCGTATGTATGCCGCTGTGTGGCCTGGAGATAAAGATGATGGCAATAAGAATAATATATGCAGAGAGGCGAAAATAGAGACAAAATTAATATTCTAAATCGGTTGATTATCTTTCATGTCAGGCATATTCTTCATTGTCTTAAAAGCATTTTTGGCTGAAAATTTTGTCAGAAAATAGTTGGCTCCAACATTAACAAGGTTATTATTTAATTTTGTTTGATAATAAAATTAACCGAAAACCATGTACGTATCCATATCAATAATGATTAGTAAACTAACACAAATCTTTTAGGAGAGATTGTGGAAAATCATGAGACAATATCAACTTCATACGAAAAAACCAATTTCATACGGTGTCCCGGCTGCATTCCTTTCAAGGTTAGGCATATAATTAATCACAAAAAAGATCATGCTAAATGAAATTCTTCATTACTCTAAATTTAGATTGACTAATGTTTTTTTTCAAATTTCTTTTGTTCATAGAGTGAAATTGCACAAATTTATGGAAAAAAATATTGCAAAATATTTTGTGAAAAAAAAAAGGAGAAGAGTAAAATCATGAAAAATATATGTGGCAAAAAATATTTGCACTGAAGAATCGAAAAGATATATATTATTGATTTGATGTAAAAAATTGATAACTATTAATATGCACACTTTCAATAACTTGGGCATAAAATGTGATATCAAATACTCATTTTAACAAATGTCAAAATTTTGAAAAACTTCAAAACTCTCAAAACTCAAAAACTTAAATCTAAATGGAACCCTTTAATTTGGTAGGCACAAAAGAACACAACATAATGGATGGATCAAAAAATCATACCAACTACACGGAGGTTATACCGCTTGAGAGTACATCTATCATCTGGAATTTGAAAACAGAAAAAATGTACATATTTTCTTGACAAATATTGAGGGCATAGGCGGCAAACCGCCAAGCATAAAGATACCGGTCCTTGAAGCTTCTGAGCAATATAAATTATACTTGAAATATTATTAGTTAGCATATATGACAAGTTTTATTATTCCTCAACATATACTTCTGTAAATATAATTAAAGTTTTTTATAATAAAAATGAGATATATGACAAATCAATATATTGCATACATATGGTAAAATTCAGCCGAAAATTGCACATGTAGTGGGGATAAACATGTGTGAAAATTATGGAGTTTTACAAGAACCAAAGAAGCCTAATGAATTGAAAATTTTTTATTTTGAACAAAAAATTCTTATTTCTATATGAAGGACAACAAATTATTCTTATGCCGCCCTGTCATTGTAGCTCTCATCCCGTGTATCCTATACTTACCAAAACAAATATAATACTCAAAATATATAAGTTAATCTTTGATAAAAAAAAAAATGAAATGTAATTTAAAATTTATTGAATTGGCTAAAATTGAATTTACTATAATAATCTAGAATTGCACACGTAACAGAGATGGCAGGATCCGAGGAATTTTAGAAAATGAATACTTGTATACCGTTTAGCAAGATAAAGAGGGATGAATGTTTCCTCGCTTCCTTTTGGCCATATATTTAAAGATCTGTCTCAAGTTAGTTTGTCGATTAATAGTAAAAATAGAAGAACTAAAAATTATCTGAGAATCTAATTAAGGAGCTCTGAAAGAATGGATAATTGTGCAGATAAAATAGTAATGGTATGAAGTTGACATAAATATCAACAAGTAGTAGCAGTGGTAATAATAATAACCATTTTCTCCGTCATCTGCAATTTAATTTAAATAGACTGTATAGAGTCAATAGCAGATACAAAAGAGTCAAGAACTATACAACCCTATGAAACCACCACCCATAGAATGTTTGGTCATATGCTTGAGAAATTGGTGTTGTGAACAAGAATACTGGCCAAGAAAAGAAGTTAATGAAATTATGAAAAACACTTTTGCAATATTGAAGTACTGGATAAGAAAAACATAATATTCATAACATTGTCATGTAACTCAGATACGAACGAAAGTTTGTTCATATTTTCATATAAGTAAGATTCCCAAGAAGAGCTAAGACAAACATCACGAGGTTAAGCCCCTACAAATAGCAAAGCGATTATCATATCAAATATATCAAATTCTTTACATCTAGTATTTATCATGAACTAGACTTTGAAAACAATGATTCTATAATTATCTTTTCTTAATGAAAGATGAGGAAAAAAATAAAGCTTACTTGTGCATTTCCTCTTATAATCTACGAAAACCAAAACCAAAATAATTTAGACTTTCAAAAAGCCAAAATAATAAATAGTTGATGGTACAATATGGTTTAACAAAGTCTTTCAATGTCTTGTTAACCACCCAATGAAAAAAAAATGATCTTGTGTATAGAAAGAAATGCAAATTTTTGCTTTGGAACAATGGAAAATTTTAGTGTAAGAACGAGATTAATATTTAAGTAGGTTGTTTTTAAGTTTAATTGAAAAAATATAAGACCTTAGTTGATAGTTACATTTAGGCAAATTTGAAGAATACACCCATCCATGTAAATGACCGCCATTCCCAAACTCAGGACTGATCCAAACTCACTTAAGCTCCACTCCCCTTTAATATAAAATATAGTCGAAGTGAATTTTCGAATGAATGCAATGCAAAATGTATATGTGAAGAAAGCATTCAAACAAGCTTTAATTTTACAAATAAACAAATTTGAAGGCTAACAATGAAAACAAATGGAATGCACTAGATAGTATTGTCTATATTAAGTCATGCTACACCAAATTCAAAAAATAATTAAGCAATGTTTCTCATTGATTTTTGTACTGAAGAATCTTATATATAAAAAAAATACAGTATAAAATAGTGTCATTTCTACATTGAGTAATAAAAATCTAATAAATGTATAGGTAACAACATGATTTCGGGTTGTTTTCCAAACAATAATCTTGTTATGGCATTTAGCACAACAACATAATTCTATGAGAATGCAAACATGAAAATAATATATGGAGCATGAGATTCAAAATGGTTGCAAGAATAGAGTCACAAGTTCAAACGTGATATCAATCTTAGGCCATTTTACTGATATTTATAATTCACAAAATACTCCAGTGTCTTGTGGCACTTAGTGGCCTATAATGTGATAGAACCAATCAAATCATGTTTAACTAAGATTCTAGGCATATAGAAGGGTGATCTTGCGTAAGATATGGTAACAATATATATTGATAATATCAATATTCGATATATCAAAACCAATGGTGTGTTCGTTCATGCTTATTTTTTTCATTTTTAACCATTCAACAAAGTGGGAGAAGTCTCAATCGATGTAGTTAATCAATATCTTCATTCAAGTTCGCCCATAAACAAAGCCCTCCGTACGTCCCTCGTCCTCTGCTTACAAACAAAGCAATTTAAGTTTAATAAAATACCAAGAAATTTGTAGATCAAAACTTAAATTGCTCACATAAACAAAAATAAAAATATTAAAACTCAAGCCTTAAATTTTTCAATGTGAAGGAGTTATTCAACAACCAATAGAGCATAGAAAAAAGAAAAACCCAAAAACTAACAAAAATATTGACCATCCTAACCCAAAATGAATGCATACCTGACAAGAAATACAAAAACTACAAAATAAATTGTACGATTGAATGCTTGAGCTGTGCAATGACAATAAAACTCCAAAGAAGATGAGATTTGAGCAAGTTGTGTAACTATAGGAAAAACAATAAACCCAAATCAGATAGGAATTTTTAAGAAAAAAACCTATAAACATAATCATTATTCGATGAAGCCAATGATCAAAAGAAGACTTTATTTCAAGATTAGAAAGCTTAGGGTTCCTTATCTTGACCTTACAACATTCAATCAAGAACATAACCTATTGTCTGAACCCCTCATTCATTGTAAAATGCGACATTTTCTCGTTGATTCTGGCTCCGGTGGCGGTGGCAGCGGCGTGGCTTGAGTTTTTGCTAACGCTAGATATAAAGTTTGTTTAGAGACATAAGAAAGAATGATGTCAAGGGATGTTGGTCAACGATGGACTGAACGCAGTCGATGGGGTTGAATGGAGTGTCAGCGAGGAAGGGAGGAGTTTAATTCGACATAAAGAGGACAAAATGAAGAAAACTAAAATAAAATAAATGGAAAAAAATAAAGTCCTAATTAAATATACATTAATACACATATTATTAGACACGAAGATGAAGCAAGACCGAGTCCGAGTCCGAGTCCGAGTCGGGTCCCAAAACTAAAATACGTGCAAGAAAGGGGAAAACGCACAAAACACTAGAACAAAAATTCAAGAAGAATTATATAACGGCATCACTGGAGAACATGTGAAGAAGATAGAATACTAACATTGCAGAGAACACTGGACGACCAAAGATAAAAGCCAGTTTCTTAACCATAACTATAAGGAACAAAGAAAATTCTGCAAACCGATGAAATTGAAATATCAAAACTTGTGAATACCAGACATGCAAGGGTACCACACCTACTGAAACAATATTCGCTCTGGTATGTGAGACAGCCAGTTCGATCGCTCAAGAAAAGACACTGCTTGCTTCACTCAGGATGGTTTTTTCGCTTACTTCCTCGCTTCCCTGCAGGCTCAGAATATAGTCTTGATATGGTTAGTGTGCCAACTCACTGGGAGTTTGTTGTCCGAGAATATGAAATTGTTACTATTGGTCTTATACCGACTGCAACAAATGTATCTAAAGATTATGTCCAATGTAATTACAACTACAATTACATCTCCAATATTACAAATATGTAAATAAATATTCAAGCACCTTGCTAATTTTCTAGCAAGTACATCACCTTGCTAATGCACAATTGCCAAATGGTTCAAACCAATATTATATGGTCTTCTTGCACTGTCCGATTTCTCCGCTTTTAACATATGGTTCACAGCAGTGCGGTTGGATTGAAAGTACTAAGAATATATCAATACTATATATATGCCTTAACTATAAATGGCTACATAAAATTACATAAATACCCCTTCCCTTATTATTTATTTTCATACCAAAAATTTAATAGTTATAATTATTTATTTTATTACATTGGAGTATTATTTTACATAACACTATTAAATTTATTAGTTCTACATTGGAGTATTATTTTACATAACACTATTAAATTTATTAGTTCTATTATATAATGATATTACGGGTGTGTTTGTTTGGCGATTTGAATTTTGAGTTGGGATTACTATTTTGAGTTGATATTTGAATAGTAAAAAATTTGAATTGAAATAATTGTATTATGTGATATAAATAGGTGTTGATGTGATGTTTTGAATGTAAAATTGATTTTTAGTATAACATAAAAAAATAAGTGTTTGATTTGATATTTTTTGAAGAATTTCTTTTTGATGAATAATAAATTTTAGGGAAAATCCCCCAAACAAACACACCATACATTTATTTTGTATAATATAATTACATTTATTTTTATCGAAATTTATTTATTTTTTTATTAGGTATAGGATTTCTATTTTGAAAAAAGAAATTATGAGGAAGATTCGCTTCTTTTCTTTTTCTTTACAAAAAAACAAAAATGAAAGTAATACATTTTTTATAGTTCTTTCTTATTTTTTTGTTTTCCATGACAGTATGATTATTAAAATAATAGATAATAGAGTAAAAGAAAGAAAAATATAAAGTTAAATTGTATGTAAAGAATAATATACATCATGAAATACAATTATACTAATAATTTGTGTAAATTCTATATATTTTGAAATTAATCTATACATTTACTTACATTTCTTCGTACATATAAGATATGAAAAATATTTGTATTTATTTTTTTGTATTAGTTTGCATATTAAAATATTTGAGGTAAAATTTATGATGAAAAATAAATTAATACGTGATATAAAAAAATTAAAATAAAATTTTAAGTAAATACTGTCTTTTATATTTTGGATATAAAACTTTTTGAATTTTGGTACAAATATTTTTTGTAAAATAAATATAAAATATAATAAAAAATATTTTTATTGGTTGTCAATAACATGAACATTAAAGGTGTGTATTCAATTAGAATTTTAATAAATTTGTTTGGATTTTGAAAAGTCCGTTGAGTGAATTTATAAATTTTATAGAATCTATGCAGAGTTTAATTGTTTTTATCTATTAATTTATATGAATTTTGATAGATTTGATTGAAGTATTTATTTATTTCTCTAGACTTCATTAGAGTTTATAAATTGTGGATTAAATGTTTTTTTACTGATTTATATAATTTCAAATATATACACTTGTATGTATATAAAAAAATTCAAATATTTAACAAAAATATTAAAAATACATTAGTTCTAAAAAAATATAATAAAAATATAAAAAAAATCATTAATAATTTTAATCTGAATATTTCTATTTTATACTAAGTAAATTACTACATCCGCCCGGTTCCAAGAGTCCCATGTATGTTGATATTAGAATATTAATTATTAATTATATCAAAACGTAATACAGATTAAGAAAAAGTTACAAAAATACTTCAATTAGTGTCTTTGTAATATTAATAGAAGAATATTTGTACAATTTTTTCTTTTTTAGGATATTTTTAATGTTAATATAATGATACCTTAAACACTGATGGAGGGAGTAGTATAATATATAAAATATTGAACAATATTTATTGGATAACATTTTATTTTTAGTATAGTGAAATTTTTTCTCTCATTTAAATTAATTTATTCAAATTCATTTAATTTCACACAAGATTTCAAGAGAAATTAATTTAATTATTGTAAAATTTTTTTTATGAATTTTCAATTTTTAATAGAAATTTAAGTAGGAATATAATTATCACAATTGTTTTTTTATCCCTCACCAAAATTTGTTAAAATGAAATCCCCCACTGCACAAGAGGCCGCCGCCGCATACACACACTCAACACTACACTCTCTCGCACACTCATACTGGAATTATTCGATTCTCATTTTGTCTTCTACGGCGATGCGATTCTCCTCCTCCACATGATCTTCCTTCTATGGTGATATCATCTCATTTACATGATCTTCGTGTGCCCGATAGCTTTCACGGTCCTGGTTGTTCGGTATTTCACGCCGCGGCTCATGCTCATCCCACACCCGCCGATTCGGTTGGGGAATGGTGGCGCTTACTTTGTGCTCGACTATGGCTTCCTCATGACCCTAATTTACGCATTTTACTACGTGAATTTGGATAGGAGCAGTGCTCCAGCCATCGCCTCGGGTTAAACATGGCGTGGAAGGTAAATTTTGGGGCTAGGGATTTAGTATTCTTAGTTATTCATGATATTCTCGATTAATTTTTGCACGAACTGGTTTGGAATTCCTGTGATTCAATGTATAGGGAGATCAATTTAGCTATGTATTAGTCCTGATATGGAACTTTTTGCTGAATTAATTTTGATTATGTTCTAAGTTTTCAATCATGAATTTTTGAACTGTTGTGGTTGAATTGGAATCTCATATTGTAGTTTGAATCATGGTTTGTTCTTGTTTGATTCATATACTTGTTGTGATGTTGATGGTGCTTACTATTGCTCTTAAGTATGTAATTTGAGGCTTCAATCTATGGTTGTATAACACATCTAAATCAACAAAATAAACTAGCTAGTATATATATATATATATACACACACGTATTATATTATTATATGTTATATAACTAGGGTTTTTTTTTTAAAAAAAAAAAAAATTTCTTTCTAAGCTTTGGTACATGATTTGGAATGTGAAATAAATAGATCGTGGAGGGATCTATAAATAATAATAATAATAATAATAATTTATCATCAAACAAAAAATAAGTACATATTTCTTTTATTCTTAACTGAAAATATTTTATCATTTTTTTCATCTAGTTTAAAAATATATTTTCTCTAATTAAGTAAAGTTAATTAGATATTTATAAATTACAAATATATTATTAAATATATATAAAATACAAATAATAAAATTGTCAAAACTATATTACACATAGAAAGCAGTAAATTTGTACATTTTTAAACGAATTAAATCCAAATTAATGGATGTGTTTGTTTCTCAAATTAATGGATGTGTTTGTTTCTTATAAAAATATACTCCCTCCATCCCTTAACAATTTATCCATTTTTCTATTTTGGTCCATCCAATAACAAAGTATCTATTTCCTTTTTTTAGTAATTGTACTATCTACCTAACATTACAAATACCCTTCTAATTTACAATATATTACACAAATGTCATTACCTTTATATCATACAATACTAATAGGGTTAATTTAGTCTTTTTACCTTTATTTTTACTTTATCTCAATATAATACTAATATTTCTAAAACTCCGTGCAAAAAGCAAATGGATATATAGATATGGGACGGAGGGAGTATTATTGTCTCATAAAAAAAATAGAAAAAATGTAATGTTAAAATAATTTTTTTTTTTTCATTCTAATTGAAAGTACAATTTTTATTTATTTTTCATTATAATAAGAATAATAGCATATTAATACTAAAATATCATTTTATATACACTACTAGAAAAATGCCTGATTGTCGCGAAATATTTGTCGCATCTAAAAATATTTCACGAAATAATACTATAAATAAAGAGAAATAAAATATAAAATTTTATTGTCGCAAATTTCCGCAACAAATATTTATAACATAAGAAATATTATCTTTCTACAACAAAAATAATTTTCATTAAGTTTTGTTGCCAATGCCCACAACAATATATTAAATTAACTAAAAAAAAGTGATTCCTAAGTTTGCGACAATTGTTTTAGTATTGTCGCGAATGTCTGCGACAAATATACGAATCATCATATATATATATATATTTGACAAGACATTTTAATTCGTGCGCTCACGTAATTTTGGAGTTTTTTTTTTATTTTTTTAAATATTAGATTTGGATAACTAATTTGTAAAAATATTATTTTTTTAAAATTAGTGTGGATAAAATTAGGGTTTATAGAGATAAGATAAGATTATGATTTATTAATGTGGCCCTATATATATATATATATATATATTTACGTCATTCAAAATATACAATTACAAAATTATTCATATTATTCGATTTTCTATTCTCATTTGTTCTCTTCTTTTTCCTTTCTCTGCTTATTTTTTACTTTCGATTTTCTTCTTCTCCTTTGCTATTCTTTTTTACGATTTGGTAAAGAAGAATAAGAAAGAAGAAAAATTAGAAAAGAATAAGAATGATAAGAGGAAAGAACAAGGAGAAAGATGAGTGTTAGGAAATGAAGCTTGATTATATTCTAAAATTTAGGGATATGATTTAGATATTATATTCTAAATTTTAGATATATGATTTGAATATTATTGGTATAGACTTAGCCTATAAATATCTATGTATTCTCACTTTAAATGTCTCTACTGAATTTAGATCTGAAGCAAAAGGAAATGATGAAGATCAAGAATGGTCAAAGTTGAAGCTGAAGAATAAGGACAAGGAAGATGCAAGTCAGGTGGTATGTTGGAACTGCAATGGGCACTTGAAACGAGAGTGCGGGGCGCTGAAGAAGGATCAAGGTTCGGCAAACACAGCAGAGGAGATATCTGATGTGCTGATTCTAAGCGTCAGCAGTCCAATGGAGTCATGGATTTTGGTCTCAGGAGCGTCATTCCACTAATGCAGTGATTCGGGAATCATGGAATCCTATACCATAAGTAATTTTGGTGTTGTCTATCTTGCAGATGATGAGACATTGAAAATTATAGGTAAATAAATAATTCGAATCAGAACACCGAATCATGGGGAGTGGAGATTGAATGACGTGAGCCATGTTTTGGGTCTGAAACGGAATCTGATTTCCGTTGAACAATTGGATAAGGCAGGTTACTCGACAGTTTTTGAAACTAAGTCGTGGAAGGTAAACTAAGAATCCATTGTGGTGGCCCAATGGAGAAGAGATGGAACTCTCTACATGACGACAAACATGGAATACGGAATCGATTCCGTGGCCATAAATAATGACACAAATTTATGGTATTCTTGTCTCGGACACATGAGTGATAAGGGGATAGGGGAGCTCATCCAAAGGGAAGATTGTCAGGTCTCAGGTTCGTCGATATTGGAGTATTCGATGGCTGTATTTTTGGGAAGAAACAAAATGTGGTGTCTCAAAGGGTGGAAGAGACCTGGAAAAGGAAAAGTCGGAGTTGGTTCATACGGACCTGCGGGAACCAGCTTTTGTATCAACCCTTGGAGACTCACAGTACTACATCGCGGTCATTGACGACGTTACAAGGGAGGTATGGGTATATTTCCTTAAGTGTAAATATGATGCTTTTGATATCTTTAGGAGGTGGAAAGCACGTGCAGTGAGAGTAGTGAACTGATTTATGAGCAATCCTAATAGGCAACCTAAGATGGTGACCTTAGATGAATTGAGGTTGTGTTCAACCTCAAGTGGCCTCGATGAGTAAAGAAGGAGGCTTGGCGCTGTCGTTGCCGATAAAATAAAATATTGAAGTGGAAAATGAATTTAGTCTTCAAATAGGAGATTGTTAGGATATGAAGCCTGATTATATCCTAAAATCTAGGGATATAGTTTAGATATTATATTCTAAATTTTAGAGATATGATTCAGATATTATTGACATAGGCTTAGCCTATAAATATCCATGTATTCTCACTTTAACATGTGTCTGCGTACTTTATAGTAAAATTCATGGCTTGGCAGCGCTCCCAGACGTAGATCATCGTGATCGAACTGGGTTATCAAATTCTCGTGTTCTTATGTCATTGTTTATCCGTTTTTTATTTCTTGGAATTTCCATAACAAGAAGGAAGAATGATGCGCTGCAATTTTTCTTTTGTATTTTTTTTCCTTTTAATTACAAAGGGGAATGAGAAGAAAAAAACAAATTGTGAAGGGAGAAAAAAGAGGGGCGAAATCGTAAGGGCGAGAAAAGAAGGAAGAGGAGAATAAGAGAATTTGAGGGGGAAAAAGAAAGGTAAGAGAATGTGAGGGGAAAAAAAAAAAGGGAAAAAAGACGCATATCTTTTTATGTATATAATTGTTTTTCTTTACTACTATAGTATTTCATTAACTTTTTTTTTTAATATTTTTGTTTTTATTATAAGTGTTTGTTTGATATTTTTATAGAAAAAAAAAATGCAAAAGGATCTTGAAATACAATAAGACAATAAATATTGAATTAACAATATTATTGTGTGCTAATATATCAACGATTTAATTTTAATATTACTATTTTATTTTTTATTTTTACTTTGTAGATATGTTATTATTATTATTATTATTACTCCCTTCATCCCATATATTATGGGTTTATTATTGTAGATACGAGAATTTAGGTAAAATATAATTAGTAAGTAATTAAAATTGTACTAGTAAAAGTAATTATTGTATAGTAAAAATAATTATAGATTAATACTAAATATTTTAATTAAGATTAAAAAATTATAAAATTTAAAATTTAAAATGTAATTAAATTGTATAATCATATTTCCAAAAAAATGAAATGACAAAATATGTGGGATAGAAAAAAATAGAATATAAGGACAAATTATGTGGGACGGAGAGAGAATTATTGTTGTTGTTGTTGATTTATCGTATGTGTCAAATATACGTTTATAATTCCAATATTATATATCTTACTTTTTGAGGGTGTTTGAGAAATAGTTTTTTTGAAGAGCTTTTAGTTTATTCAACAGTTTTTAGTTGTTTGACCAGTCAAAAAGCTAATTTAGGTGTTTGGTAAATTAGCTTTTTGAAAGAGTTTTTTGAACTCAAAAAACTAATTTCTGAAAAGCTCATATACCCAGCGTTTTGAAAGAACTTTTTCATTTTAATTTTGGTTATTCCTTATTTACCCTTAAAACTTAATTATTTATTTCATACATATAAATATATTTTTATAGCAGTATTTATTAATTATTTTTAATATATTTAATTTATTAAATTATATTTTTATTTTTTTAAATTTAAAATAATTACTATTATCAATTGTTACATATAAATTATTTTATTTGTAAAATATATAAAATTTTAAAACTAAATCAAATAGAAAGAATAAAGGTAATTAATTTTTTTATATATAGTAAAACAATAATTAACATAATAAAAATATATACGAAAGATTTATTATTTTATATTTTATATAATTTCAATAAAAAATTATTATTTTTTAGTAAAAATAATTTTCTCAAATCTAAATAATAAAAATAAAAATAAATATTTTATAATATTTTAAAATTTTGAATAATTAATAACAAAAATTTTCATAAATTTCAAACCAAAATAAACAAAATTAAATATTTTAAAATATAACATATCAATGTCTTTTTAATAGTCATTTCATGTATAAACAGCTAATGTCAAACCATTGTTTTACCAAACACTTTAGTACAAACCGCTAATTGAATCAGCTAGTCAAACAGCTAATTGAATCAGCTAACAGCTAACAGCTAATTGAATCAGCTAACGGCTAAAAGCTATCAGCTGATTGCCAAACACAACATTTGTTGTTTGAAGGTGTTGCAATAGTTGCTTGCTATAAACATTAATACTATTAAGGTAAAAATATTTATAAAATATTTATAATTTATAATTTTTTACATTTAATAAAATTTATTAGATACTATATTATCATGATTAATAATTTTACATAATTTTTTTTATAATTACGAATAAGAGTGTTTTTATATTTTAATTTATATTTTTTATATTATATAAGTTTATTATATGATTAAATATAATTTTTATTATTTATTATTTTATTTAAATATAAGTTTTTTTGTCCTTTTTTTCAAATAAATAAATTATCAAAAAGATGTTGACAAAAAAATTCAAATAAAAAACACAATTATTATTATGATATAAATTTAAAATATTTATGCATTTTTGAAAATATATATTTTTTTTACTTTTCTTTTTATTTCAACGCAGTGAATATATTTTTTTCTTAAAATGCAAAACAAAATAATTACAGTTACTTTAGTTTTTAATAATATTTTATGAGTTTATTTGATTACATGTTAGTTTTATTAATATTACTTGTATTTATTATTTGATATACTATAATTTTTTTTCGAGTTTTTATTTTGTTATTTAAGATAGAAACATGATGGAAAAGTTTTTTTTGATAAAAAAACATAGTGAAAATAATTTTATTCTAGTAATAATATTTATAATTTATATTTATTATATTTTATAGATTTACTATGATTAAATTTTATTTTTATTAGTTGTTTATTATGTAAATATGATTAATATGATTTTTTAATATTAGGTATGAAAAAAATATATAATTAATATAAAAAAAATAAATTTTTGTTAAAGTAAAGCTAGTTTAAATAATAAACTATATGTCTAAAAATTTGTTACAATTAAGATCTATATATATTTTTAAAAATTGTCACAGTTGCGACAATTTTTGAAAAATAAATAATAAAAAAATTGTTGCAAGAATTCGTGAATATTTTAACAAACAAAGATTTTTTCAAAGTTTGTTACAAATGTTTGTGAAAATTATATAAAATAACTTTTAATAGAATCATCAAAGAAATCCATGACAATTTAGAGTCATGTAATTTTTAAAAATTATCGCAGAACTTTGCAACAATTTTAATTATTGCAGTAATTGTTGTGGAACACTGTGACAATTATAATCCAATCACGTATCTGCAAAATTTTTTCAAAGCAATCAAATAATTGACACAAAGCTGAAACTAACGAAACTGTTACAATATTCCCTAATGATTAACAATAACTAACTTATTTAAGTTGTTGTTACGAAATTTGCAATAATATTTTGAAACAAAATAATACTCCCTCGGTCGTAGATAATATAGACCTATTAATGTTGATATGAGAATTTAAGTAAAGTATAATTAGTAAATAATTAAAAAAATATATTAGTAAAAATAATTATTATATAGTAAAAATAATTATATATTAAGATTAAGATAACTAAATAGTTTAATTAAGATTTAAAAAAAAATTAAATTTTAAAATATGATTAAAGTGTATAATCAATTTTCCAAAAAAAAAATGATAAATTATGTGGGACGGATAAAAATAAAAAATATAGACAAATTATGTGGAACAAATGAAGTAAATAAATTATTACAGAAATACATGACAAGTTAACAACCAAATATATATATAAACCTATAGAAAGGCATGAAGTTATGAAATTTAATTAAATTAATAAAAATATTGTGGTGGTGGTAAATAACAATAATATGATTTTTATTTTTTTATTTTTTTTTTCATGGAAATCTACAAATTAATTATAAAAAATTAATTCTTCTATTAGAAAGATATAATATACTTGAAAATATAGTATAATTTAATCATTGTTTCTTATATTCTTTTATTTTATTTGTATTATATTAATTCTTAAATAGTAGTAACAATATTGAAATAAATAATATTCCCTATCACATTTTAAAAATAGTTTTTATTAAAAGATTATAGTATTTGTCCATTTTAGATATATATATTGGTATAATATAATTTTTTATTTTTACTAGTTGATATAATAATAAATCATAAAATTTTAATATAATTTATATATACTAAACACATATAACTATATATTTTAAAATATTTTATCATAAAAAATATTTTTTATCATTGTATATAAAAACTAGATTATTAAAAATATTATTTGTTTTCAAAAGCTAGGTGATATTTATCTTTAATTAAATTACTTAATTCACTCTATTTAACTATAAATACATAAATATAATAGATTTTACTATATTTTTTTATTAAAAATTTATAAAACAATAAATAATAGGGAAAATTACAAAAAATATGCTTTATGTAGGTTCAATTATTATTTTCGAATATTTTTTTTCTACTTTTGCAATTTAGGACATTATGTGTAATTCGAGCATTATTTTTGACATCCGGCACCGAAACGACGCACGTGAATGTCAAGTGCGCCTTCGTGGCATGACCGGCATATACGTGGTCGTCGTTGTTGTGTTGTCGTCCACGTGTCGTCGAACATATGACGTATAATTTTTTTTTCACTTTCGTAATTTAGGATATTATATGTACTTCAGGTATTATTTTTGCCCTCTGGTGCCAAAAAAGCAATTTGTTTTAGGATCGTCGGACATGTGACGTAGAATTATTATGATTTTTTAACTTTTATATCTTCTAACAATATAATTTTAATTATTTCATAAATTTAGTTGGTTTTTTTTTTAAATATTCAAATCGTTCTTTCTTTTTTAACATAACTTGTTCATCACCATCTCCATCTTGTTCATAAATATTCTTATTATTATATTTTAATTATGTATTCACAAAATCATTGAAATTGGATGTACGAAAGATATAATCCGAATATACATGGCTTATGTCCAGAATTTAAATCAGGAGTTTTATAATTCGTACAATGGGCTTCACAACAACGAGAATGTACGAAGATTTCAATGATATTAGTCCATGCAGTAGATGCAAAAATGGTCAATATAAATTACCAAATATAGCAACAGTGGATCTATTCATGAGAGATTTCACCAGAGATTATCATCCTTGGATTTTTCATGGCAAAATCCTCCATATTCCCCCGTTGTCGTTGACCATGATATGGCAGTTAATAAAGATCCCGAAAGAAGGATCCCAAATGAACCTGATAACAATGCAGGACCATCAAATTTGGGAAATGATCGAGCCGGGACAGCCATGGAAAATGAGGAATGTGGGAAGTAGACATGGCTGGTAGATTCAGTAATATGCTTCAAGTTTCCGACAAACCACTTTATATGGATTGCAATGAATAAACACAATTATCCATTGTTACAGAGTGGATGCGCATTAAGGCTGATCATAATATCTCGGAGTCGGTTTATAATAATATATGCAAGTTATTTGGACGAACACTTCTAGAAGGTCGTCAAACGTATGTTGATTTTTATAACTCAAAAAAATTAACGAAAAATATGGTAAATCATAATCAACATATATTACACTTATAAATATACTATATTTAAAATATTTAATTCTATATAAATAAATTGTTGTCTTAAAATTATATAATAATATTATGGTAACTCGTAGTAATAGTAATAATAATAAGATAAATTTAATTATAAATATACTATATATAATATTTCACTTTTTATTAGTTAACCTCCAATCAATTTATACACACGTTGTCTATCCATCCTATTTTATTTCATTTTCCGTTATTCCCTTAATTTTTTAAAATCATTTCACCTTCTTTTTCACCCACTGTTAGTTAAAAACGGTGATAACATGAATCTTGTTTGTATTTTCTACATGGATAATCAACCACCACTATTCCCCATATCATGGAGTCGGAAATGCAAGTAATAATTATGACGAGAACCAAACTACGGATGCCGAAATTGTTGATAATCGAACGTGGATCACTTGAAATAATTTTGAGTGAGTTTTTATAATTAGCATATACAATATTCGGTATATATAATTATTCTTTTTACCTATAGTTCTTAAAAATAATTTCTAATAAGAGATACAAATATATTTCGAGGTTCAATTTCAGGTTTGGTTCGAAATGTAAACAATACATTTCGATCAAATTTTCCAGAACCTTGGATGTATATAAAAACAAGTTCCTTATAGCCAAAGGAACCTGTGATTCGAAATATTTAAGGTATATTTAAATTTGAATTAATCTAATTAAATATTTTAATTAATGATAGAATGATTTAACTTTTAATTTTTATTAGCATTTGTATTGGTGGGAATCAGTATGAATCTAAGATTCGTAGATTATTTCTATTGAAAGTGCACGAATTATTAAGAAAAAATTTGGGAGATGCTCAAAAAGTTAATCAATGTCCCAAATGTATTGACCAAAAAAATTGGGATATTATGAAAGAAACGTGGAACTCCAAAGTGTATCAAGATATGATTACTTGAAACAAAGAAAATCGGAAAAAAATTCAACTGCAATTGCAAATCAATATCGCGGAAGTGCTCGCTCCGTGGGTCATGTTTGAAAAGTCATGGTAATATTGAATATAATTGATTATGCGAGCAATAAATTGTCTAATATGAAATACTATTAATCTTACCGATATATTACTACAATTTATCTTGCAGACTGATGAGTTGGGATGCACTCCGATAGAGATAGAATTATATCATTAGTATTATAGTAAAAAATATGAAATTTCTACCGAAGAGGTTGCTGCTCTCGAGGTAATTCAATTTCGTATATATATATATTCATATTGGAATAATAAAATATTTAATATACGTGTATTTTAAATTTAAAGACAAAGCTACAAAAATTTGATGAAAATAATCCCACGTCAGAAGCATACCCAACCAAACTTATCAAAGCATTTGGTGGTTTCGATTCAAAGGAACGTGTCCCCGAACTTGGTTCTAGAGGTAAGATAGCCAAGATCCAATTGCGTCCTTCATGTTCACAGCATTTTTCGTTGGGCTCATCCTTTGGAATAGTTCCAATGGACGAATCTTTAAAAATTAAAGAACATTTGCAAGCAACCAACCAAGAATTGGACGAGGTTTGCATATATTTTTGTTAAGATCATAGATATAGTTTTATTTTTATATTTTGAATAATAATTATATAATTTTTCTAGATAATGAAAATCCTTTCAACGCATCTTGTTTTACAAAACATCAATATTTCTTCTTCTAACGAACCAGAACCATATTATCCTCAAATGGATAGTCCGTTTGACCTTTGTCGGGTGCATGAAGATAGAAGTGGGAGTCGTGGTGTTGATACTAATGGTAGTGAAAGATACTGCCGAAATGAGGAGGATGATGATAATGACTACGAAGACGATGATTAAACAATTCCACCGACGCAATATTATTAATATTTTGCATTATTTTAATTTTTTTATTAAATGTAATTTGGGTTGACAACAATTATAATTTGATTGTATATATTGTTCATTTGATTGCTCTAAAATATTTTATATTTTTGTCCTATAAAATCGCAAAAAATCATTGTTAATAATTATAAAAAAACATCATGACAATTACATTGCTACGTAAAGATGCGGAAATTATTATTTATATTATTATAAAATATTGCAACAATTATTATTGATATTGTTGATACATGGTTGCGGAATGTTGCGAAAATTAATACTTATACCGTTGCGGAATGTTGCGACAATTAATACTTATACCGTTGCGGAAGGTTGCGACGAAGATTGGGACAATTACTATTTCATCGTTGCGGAAGGTTGCGACAAATGTTGCGAAAATTACTTGTTAGAAATAATTCTCAAATCAAATATGTTAGCGGAAGCGAATAACATAATTTAAACAAACCTCTAGCCATTGCTAAATTTAAATCTGTTCTTGAGATCTTCTTCTTTAAGCAGACGGTAGGTTGGAACCGGGGGAAGATGGTCTTGCCAAACCCTGGAAACCTTAGAAAGATGTTGCCAAACTTTGGAACCCTGGAAAGATATTTCCAGATCTTGAAACCCTAGGATGACGTTGCCAAACCCTGTCTCTCAAATAGCGATGGTGTATTCTAATTTTTTTAGAGTAGGTTTAGTAACCCGTATATGAGAGTATTTATAATTGAAAGAGAAACCGTCCATCACGATTTTTCTGCCACTTCTCACGTATATTTTGAATGTGATGGACTTAATGGGAGAAAAGTGGGCCACAATTTAGGGTTAGTTTAATTATATAAAATAATCTAAAAATAATCAAAATTCAAATATGATTAATTAATTAATTAAACTAACATTCTTCCACTTGGCCCATTCAAACCATCACAACATAACGAGAAACTTTATATACGAATCATAGCGGTAGGTCTTCTATAAACGAATGTTACCTTCTATAAATTCACAACTTAATGAATAAATCTTATATTTATTCCGGGTTAAACTTGATCGAGTTTTCTCAATAATAAACAAATATGTGCACAATAACACGAGAAAACGTCAAACTGAATAAGAGTCTCAAATAACAATGTGCTCAAATAAACTACATTATAGAATCAAGTCTCATACTTGCTACGTGATCCCTGAAATTCTTTAGTGACATGCCTTTAGTCAAGGGATCAGCAAGCATCAACTTTGTACTAACGTGTTCAATGACCACCTTATTTTCCTTGACACGTTCTCTTAAGGCTAAATACTTGATGTCGATGTGTTTACTTCAGCTCTCACTCTTATTATTTTTAGCCATAAACACCGCAGTAGAGTTTTCACAGTACAACTTGATCGGTCTAGAAATAGAGTCAACGACTCTAAGCTCGGATATGAAACTCTTCAACCATACACCATGCGAGCTAGCCTCGAAACATGAAACAAACTCAGCTTCCATAGTGGAAGTAGCAGTGATAGACTGCTTCGCACTTCTCCAAGAGATAGCTCCACCAGCCAACATAAACACATAACCCGATGTGGATTTCCGAGTGTCAATGCAACCAGCGTAATCCGAATCGGAGTAGCTAATCACTTCCAGAACATCAGTTTGTCTATACGTGAGCATGAAATCCTTCGTACCTTGAAGGTACCTCATCACTTTCTTTGCAGCTTTCCAGTGGTCAACACCTGGATTACTCTGATATCTCCCTAATACTCCAACAACATATGCTATGTCAGGCCTGGTGCAAACCTAAGCATACATAAGACTTCCGACTGCTGAAGCATAAGGGATATTCCTCATGTGTTCCCTTCCAAAGTCATTTTTCGGACACTGACTCAAATCGAGTCTCTCACCCTTCACAATGGGAGCTACACTCGGTGAACAATCTTTTATATTAAATCTTTCTAGAACTTTCTTGATATAGGGTTCTTGAGACAAACCTAAAATGCCCTCATTTCTATCTCTATGGATCTTAATGCCAATGACATAAGATGTCTCTCCCATATCTTTTATATCAAAGTTCTTTGAGAGAAATTGTTTCACCTCATATAACATCCCTTTATCATTAGTTGCAAGAAAAATACCATCCACGTACAACACAATGAAGCAAATACGACTCTCACTAACCTTCTGGTATATACAGTGATCCATGACATTTTCTTCAAAGCCGAATGAAGAGATAACATCATGAAATTTCAAATACCATTGGCGGGAGGCTTGCTTCAATCCATATATGGATTTATTAAGCTTACAGACTAAATTTTCTCCACCACTAGAGGTAAATCCTTCAAGTTATTTCATATAAATCTTTTCCTCTAGATCACCATTTAGGAATGTCGTTTTCACGTCCATTTGATGTAACTCAAAATCAAACTGAGCTACTAATGTCATGATCACATTGAGGGAATCTTTCTTATATACCAGAGAAAATGTCTCGGTGTAATCGATTCCTTCCCTTTGAGTGAATCCTTTAGCAACAAGTCTTATTTTATGTCTTTTGATGTTACCATTAGAGTCTTTTTTGGTTTTGAAGACCCATCTGCATCTGATGGCTTTTACACCATCAGGCAACTCAACAAGATCTCATACTTTGTTTGATGCCATAGAGTCCATCTCGTCTTTCATAACACCGTGCCAAAAATTGGATTCTTTAGAATTCATGGTTTGTGAAAACGTTTCAAGATCATTTGCGGCTTCTATATTGTAATCCGATTCTTAAAGATACACCATAAAGTCACTAGAAATAGCTGGTTTTCTAACTCGTGTAGATCTTCTCAATGTTGTCTCATCATTATAATGAAGAACTTACTAACTAACTGATTCATCATCATGTTGTTCAACATTTTCGTGATGTTCTCCATTAATAACTCGATCTACATGATCATTTCCAGAAGCTTGTGGAACTTCATTAGTTAATCGCCTAACACGCATTGGAACTTGAGAAGTGTGGAAGACAATCAATCTATCACTCGATTCAGTAGGTTGATCTTTATAGTGATCTCTTTCAGAATGGGTATCTTGAAAATGATCACTCCCACCAATAAAGTCATTCTCGAGAAATTTTAGCATTTCTCAATTCCACAATTCTAGTGCTATGAGATGGACAATAGAATCTATATCCTTTGGACTTTTCTGCATATCCAATGAAATACCCACTAATACTCCTCGGATCTAGCTTATTTTCTTGTGGATTATAAATTCTCACTTCAGACGGGCATCCCCAAACACGTATATGTCGCAAACTCGGCTTCCAACCCTTGAATAATTCGAAAGGCATCCTTGAGACAGCCTTGGTTGGTACCTGGTTCAATATATACGCAGCCGTCTTTAGTGCTTCAGTCCACAAGAACTAAGAAAGTTTCATATTACTCCTCATACTCCTCACCATGTCCATTAATGTTCGATTTCTTTGTTCTGAAACACCATTCTAATCTGGAGAACCAGGCATAGTATATTGGGCAACAATCCCATTCTCTTGAAGAAACCTCGCAAATGGACTGGTAGCTTGTCCATTTTCTGTGTATCTGCCGTAGTATTCACCACCTCTATCAGATCTGACGATTTTGATTTGCTTTCCACATTGTTTTTCTACTTCAGCCTTGAAAACTTTAAAGGCTTCTAAAGCTTCATCCTTAGAATGAAGTAAGTAGAGATACATGTACCGTGAATGATCGTCAATAAAGGTGATGAAGTATCTCATACCACTTGTATCCATGTCTGGATAACAAATGTCTGTATGAATAATTTCTAAAAGATTCGAACTCCTTCGTACACCCTTTATAGACTTGTTAGTTTGCTTACCTTTGATGCAATTTACACAAGTCTCGAAATCAGTGTAATCCAGGGTACTAAGTATCCCTTCATTCACTAATCTCTTAATTCTGTCAATTGAGATATGTCCCAATCGATGATGCCATAACATATATGAATTTTCATTCATAACACATCGCTTTAAACCAGCCGTGACATGCAGTGAATCAAAAGTAGTGTCGGTTTTCAATTTAATCGAATAAAGACCATCATTTATTTCACCACAACCAACAATTCTAGATTCAAAATCCAAAACAAAACTAGAATCCATGAAGTGAAACAAAAAACCCAAACATGATAGTCTCGATACAGAAATTAAATTTTTGGAAAAACTAGGAACATAAAAAGTCTTTTCCAATGTCAAAACAAAACCACTACTAAGCACTAAACTGTATGTCCCAATGGCTTCCACAGGTGAACGCATCCGACTACCGGAATAGATGAACTGTTAACTTCCCATTGGTTTCCTTAGGCTTTTCATACCCTGCAAGGTATTGGAAACATGGATTGTAGAACCAGAATCAATCCACTATGTGTTATAATTAATATTAACCATATTAGATTCATAAGAGACAAATGCAGAAAGGGTACCTTTCTTTTTAAACCAGGTTTTGAACTTAATGCAGTCTTTCTTCATGCGTCCTTTCTTTTTACAGAAAAAACACATAGACTTCTTCTTTATAACCCGCTCAGTTGGCACAGGTCGCTTCCCCTTTGTATCATGTTTTCTCTTCTTGCCATGAACCGTCAGGTTCACTTTCTCAGCTTCCTCCATCAATAGTAGTCTCTCCTCCTCTTGAACACACATGGTCATCAATTCATTGATGGACCATTTATCTTTATGTGTGTTGTAGGATATCTTAAATAGACTGTACTGATGACGTAAAGTGCACAAAATATAATGGACAAGAAAGGACTCAGACATGGTCACCTCTAAGCTTCTCAGTTGTGCCGCAATCTCCCACATGCGCATTATGTGCTCGCGCACACCCCTAACACCCGTGAATCTCATGGTGGAGAACTGAATTATCAATGTGCTGGCAAGAGCCTTATCAGACTTGATGAATTGCTCGTCAATAGCCTTCAAAAGCTCTCTGACATTATCATGCTGATCGACAGACGCACAGATACCAGCAGAGATCTTAGTCTTTATGAGCATCATAGAAAGACGGTTAGATCTCTCCCATCACTCATAAAGATCCATATTATCTGGCTCGCTGGTTTCAGTAATACCCGACGGCTCGTCTTTCTGTATAGCATAATCAATGTCCATCCAGCCTAAATGAAGGAGAATCCTCTCATTCCAGATTTTATAATTATCACCAATCAATTCGGGAATATCTCACTTAATGAGAAATTCATAGGATTAAACGCTGCAAAATTAAACATATATGCTCATCAATAAACCAAACAAATATATTACATATTCTACCAATGTAAACATGTTAAAACATGAATCTAAAGACATAAGATTTCATGTGGGCTAAAGTTTTACTCAATTAGATTCAAACAAAAACTTCACAATAAAACTATCAAATTGCGTTCATTTTCTTAATTCATGTGGGTAGATTAAGAAATACAACTCGATATTTTATCCTAATTACTCATATAAATATAACAAGACTCATGTAGGTAGATCTCATCACATTATATATGATAATTAAGATAATTACAATCGATGTCTATTAATGTGATTTCAAATAAATCATAAATAAATTTTTAATTAATCGAGGATGCTGTGGCTATTTCCCAATTAAATAAAATTTAAAATAAATCACAAACATCATAAATGTATAAACTGAAGTTCACATAAAAAAATATATGCATGATCAACTGAAATTAGTGTAGCAACATGCTTCAATTAAATTCGACCAAAAGTTAGCATTAATTAACCAAACAACCACCTAACGGAAGCACATAACTGCACAAAGTAATAACAATAATAATACTTCCTCCGTCCCAAATCTCATGTTCACGTTGTCATTTCCATCCGTCCCACTTAATTTGTCACTTTTCATTTTTGGCAAAAAATTACACACCTTAAACATTAATTAAAAATCCTAATCTAAACATAATTATACCTATTTACTACCCCCACCAACCCATATTCTAATTCATCTTAATTTACCCCCAAACCTACCCAGATATACTCACATCGCATTTGTCTTCTTTCTCTCTCTGCGATCTGGAAAACCCTACCGTGGAAGTCGATGCCTTTGTCTGCCGATGTCATCGCACCGCCGTGTGCTATCGATTGTTGCTCTGACTCCGAGGGATCGACACCCTATCCCCACCGTGGTTTCTTGCTGCCCTAATTGTGGGTATTCTCCAATCGAAAATGCTAAATCGCCTGACAACGCCCCCTTTTCTGGTCTTTACTTCGGCAACGGCGATTCAGTAATTTTTTCCGGCGAAAAGCTTGGTGCGTGCAAAGACAACGGTGGGTGCGTGCCGGACATAGAAGAGCCCTTCAATCTTGGACTGGATCTCGACGTTAATCCTCCGATTTACGAAACCACACCTGCAACTACTTCTCGTCCTCGAAGTTCGCCGGTAAAGGACGAGGGGTTGGAAGGCGGCGTTGGAGTCCCTGCCGAAGCTGGCGAGATTTGGTTTGAGCTTGGATTTGTCCCCGACTCAGAGGATGAGGACAAGCACGAGTACGATGAGCACGAGTACGATGTGGAACCTACCACTTACCTATTCTGATCGTCCCTACGAACATGTCCCTTTAAAGGACGTTGGTGAGATCTAAATCATACTTTTCTCTAATATGTGGGTTGTTGGATTAAAATATGAGTATATTGGAATTCTTGCCTGAATAAGTTGTTAGGGCTTGATTTTTCTGTCGGTTGACTTTGATTAGAATTACTGATGTTTTCACATGCTCGTTAATGCCTTAATTGTCTTGTTATTGTCGATTCCCTTGGTTTTGAACATTCTAAGTGTTCTGTTATTGTCAGATCGGATTATGCATGTGATTTCGGATAATGATTCTTGTACATATACTCAAAGTGAATATGTTTTCATTTATGAACTCGGATTCTTAAGCATGAACTCGAGTTAAAGTTGTGAAAACAAATATTGTTTGGTGGCTTGCATTTCATCATATGACATTAACATTATGTTCCTAAGTACATACTGCTTTATCATTTCATAAATCATTCTTACAAAACATTTACAAAATAACCTGCTTTGATCTATTTTCACAGGTGTAGTATCCTTTAGTTACTTACAAAAGTTTTATCATTCACATATTGCTATCTCTAATAACCTAGGTCATACATAACCTTTTCAATTCTATTGGTAGCCTCTTTTTCTATTAGATATTGAATGCATTCATGCACTAATTGCATTGAAACAGTTAATTGATTTGGAAGATTCTCAACTCTCAACAAGCTTTTTTTTTTTCAAATGCGGGAGCTTGTCAGAGTTTCCTCCTTTTACTTTCATTACTTCAATCATGAAATTTTTTTAACTTAAAAAATACA
Source organism: Andrographis paniculata (assembly GCF_009805555.1). Taxonomy (NCBI): domain Eukaryota; kingdom Viridiplantae; phylum Streptophyta; class Magnoliopsida; order Lamiales; family Acanthaceae; genus Andrographis; species Andrographis paniculata. The sequence goes on from NW_026137605.1 coordinate 3,330,165, forward strand.
TTATTTAAACATTGTGGTGTCAATTCTTTGAAGCTGGAATCCCCAGCATCTAGTAGCTCAGTGACACTTTTGTATGATTTTTCAGTTTGCAAGCTTTGAATTGGACGAAACCATCCTAGATTGTTTACGTTCATGTCTAGAGAGTTTGGTGGTTGTTGGATAAGAACTATATTGAAACCATCTGTATTTTCCGCACAAACAAAGTCTGCATCATCACCTTTAATATGTGGTTTTGCATTGTCTTGTTGTATCAATATGTGTTTCGAAAAATTGGGTGGCCACTTCCCTTTTATGGCTGGGATAATCTACATATAGAAAATAGACACATAAATTGCATACATAAGTCTACATACATTCTGTTATTTTGAAATGCAACAATGAATTAGAGAAACCGGTTATTTTCTATTCTAATTAAGAGAATGGAAGACATCAACACTATGTTTTCTCACATTCCATATCTCTTATGTTGGCAAATAAAGTTTACCTGATTAATTAAACAGCTTTTAGTAACCTACTTTGTCACAGATTGAACTAATTTAGTCTCTAAAGTGCCGGCCACTCGATTTTTGCTTGATCTTTTGGCCGGAACTTGTTCTGTGGGAAAAATTCCTATTTTCCCATCAAACAATAAATTCCCATCTTGATCTTACATAGGGCGTGAAACAGCACACATGAACATTACTTTTGTAATGAATTTTTTGTTTTTGCAAGCTCTGTGTGGATCATGTTCCATAGGAGTCAAGTAATATCGATGTATGGCCTTTGTCATATAGAACCATTTCTCATCAATGTGTACTACATTATGCATATTTTGAAAAGATGCACTTTCAATACACTTATGAACATCTAGGGCTTGTATTGAAAAAGACAACCTTGCGAGTTTGTTAGCATCGGTCAACTCTGGCCTGATAGCACTTGTATGCGGCCTGATATGCTTCTCTTTTATCCATCTGTGGACAGTTGATTTCAATGTTTGTAGGCCATTTGCCATATTTCTAATAAAAGATCTTTGCATCAACGGTAGACTTTCTATTTCATTTAAATTTGGTGTCATCTTATATTTTCAAACCACATGTTTCTTCTTATTTATACTAATAGTCTCACCTTTTTTTTAATTTGTTCTTTTGCAGCTTTCCAATGTCTTCGCACTGTCCGTACAGAGCAGTTGAATAATTTTGTTGTTTTTGTGACCCTTCCTTTGGCCAGCTTCAATCCTTTGTCACATGTTCCGAGCACAAATTGAACCATCTTGTTCAATTCTGCAATGGTAAGAACTTTTTTGGTCATTGAGGTAAGAAGTGGTGTTTAGTGATCTAATGTGGCTTGATTCTGTGAAAGTAAAATGAAAATTCATACTGATTGTTCTATTTATTGGTTTCTAATTCAGGCAATATTTGATACGGATTGGAGGGAAACTTTCAAGTTGTTTTGTCATGGTTTGGAGGGAATATTTTTTTCCTAAATTTTGGCATGTTTTTATGTATTGAAACAGACTATGTGTGTTAGATGATATATACATGAGATTGTGGTATATAAATGTGTTACGTATGAAATTTAGAATTAGGTTAAAAAGCCCAAGGTAAATAGAAAAATGGGCCTAGCAATCGAGTTGATCGAACTGGCCGAGGGGCACCGCGGGAAACTCAGGAAAAATAGATATATTTCTAAGGAAATAGTGGGTCGGAAGATCCGTAGGTCGGAAGGTCCTCAGGTCGGGAGGTCCGTAGGTCGGAAGGTCTTCAGGACGGAAAGTCCGCAGGTCGGAGGGTCCTCAGGTCGGAGGGTCCTCAGGTCGGGAGGTCCGCAGGTCGGAAAGCCCTCAGGACAGAAAGTCCGCACGTCGGAAGGTCCTCAGGTCGGGAGGTCCACAGGTCGGAAAGTCCTCAGGACGAAAAGTCCTCAGGTCGGGAGGTCCTCAGGACGGAAAGTCCGCAGGTCGGATGATCCTCAGGTCGGGAGGTCCGCAGGTCAGATGATCTTTAAGTCGGGAGGTCTGCGGCTGGGCAAATAAGTCGAATGGTCTTTAAGTCGGGAGGTCTGCGGCTGGACTAATAAGTCGGATAGTCTTTAAGTCGAGAGGTCTGTTGCTGGACTAACAAGTCAGATGGTCAGTAGGTCGGGAGGTCTGCGGCTGGACCAAACAAGTCGGGTGGTATGCAAGTCGGGAGGTTGGTAGTCGGACCAATAAGGTGGAAGAGTTGTTTCGGGCCAAAAGGAGGGAAGGTTTGCGGTCATTCCAAAGAGGCGGATTCTGTTGAGAATAAGTGAGAATGATACTGTGGTCGGTTGAGGGCATGTGTCAGCAGGAGAGGGGGTAGTAGACGTTTGAAAAAGAGACGTTGTAACCGTTCGGGCGACGGTTTCCAGTAGCGTTTTTCAAGGAGGATTTAAGGATTTGGATTTTTCTGAAAAAATCATCTTCAATCAACTTCAACAAAGCAAAGTCAGATTCGGGGATCACCACTTTAATTTCAAGAATTTTAATTTTCAGTTAATTTCTTTATGTACCGTATAGTGTTTAGAGATTCCTAATCTCAGACGCTAATTAATCAAGTTTACGGATACTTTCCATATCTTTAAATTTTACTTGTTGTTTTTTGACAAAATACATCAACAAATTGGCGACCACAGTGGGAGAAAGGCAAGATTGCTTATCCTACATTACCAGAGAATTTCATACGACTGAGGTCTGGCCGAATCATCAGAAAGATCAGTATGGCAGGCTCACAACCTCAATCATCATCAGCACCAGCGGGATAAAATGGTTCACCACCCGTTATGCCAAATCTAGGGGAGATTCCCCAACCACCTACCGATTGGTTGTCTTATGTTCAGCAAATGAACAATCAGCAAACTGTGGTTATGCAGAATATGTTGTGCGAGCAACAAAATCTGATGCAGAACATGTTATATCAAGCATTATCAAGGGTTACTCTTCAACCCACCCAGACGCCGCCAGGGGCGTCACCATCAAGAATGCAAGAAAATTTTGCAGGGCCGTCCTATGTGGACAGCACACTTCCAAGCGCCACAACGTTCAACCGAACAGATAGGGGAAAGACTCCTCTGACTTTCCCAAATAATATTCCTTTGGGACCAAGCGTTGAAAATGTTCAACCGAACTTTACAAGAGAGGAAAGGCCAGGGGGATATATGCAGGATCCTATTCTTATTCCTGCACAAAATCCCATCGATGTTCCTGATCATCAACATTTTCGTTTGGGTGATGAAATTACTCACGTATTGAGGGTTCAGTTTGGTCTAAATCCTCAGATGGCCAACCGACCTGCTTATCAGAGACCGTTTACATAAAGGATTATTAATGAATATCCTCTCCCAAGGAATTACAGGCCACCAGATTTTCATGCTTTTTCTGGAAAGGATCGGTCCTCCACCATAGAGCATGTGGGGCGTTTCACAGCATAATTAGGGAAAATTGGTAACAATCCTTTCTACAAGTTACAACTGTTTGGATCGTCCGTAACTAGGACTGCTTTATCATGGTTTGTAAGTCTGCCACCTGGGCAGATACAAACTTGGGAAGGTTTGGAGATGGCATTTCATGCAATATTTTTCAATTCCTTGCCAACGGTTTCTTTGACTGACTTATTGGAAATGAAACAATATCCAGAAGAATCAGCGTCACAGTTTATTGAAAGAGTGCAATTGATGAAAGGACGGTGTCCTACAATAATTAATGAAAAATAGATGACCAACTTAGTGGTCCAAAATATGCATGGTCGCCTAAGAGATGCGCTCACTGCACATGATGTCGAGGATTTGGCAAGCCTCGCATCCAAGGCTGGACGTTTGGAATCTCTTTTCAGGGAAAGAGATCAAAATTTCAGGCGCAATAAAGGCCAGCATATGGCTAGTATGGAAACGGAGGCATACGACTTTGATTATGATCAAACAGAAGAGATGGCGGCCGAAATAATTTCAGGGAAGCCTTATGTATGCTCTAAGTTAAAGCCAGCACCAAGAACAGAAGTCAAAGGGCAACCGACCTTTGACAATTCAAAGGCCGATGAGATATTTGATATTCTGCTAACTGAGGGTCAGATCCGAATTCCAAAGGGGCAGAGATTGGCTACTAAGGAAGAAATCAAAGGGAGGCCGTACTGTAAATGGCATAACTCCTTCACACATAATACAAGTCAATGCACTCATTTTCGAAATGAGATCCAAAAGGCTATTAAGGCAGGTCGGCTCAAGTATATTACTTTGGGAGTGGAGCAGGAACCATTTCCGAAAGTAACCACAGCAATGGTTAATATACATGCAACTTCCAGAAAAGAAAAAGGGAGTTCATCAAACACTGGCCCACCAGAGGAGAAACTCAGGGTCTGTGAAAAAACAGTGGCTGAAAAATGGGATAACCAAGATGGTTCTTTCAATGTGGAATTAAAGGATTAGGCTTTGGTTCGGGACCACCTGACCAGGAGGACGGGTGCGGTCGGAAGCAAATGGACTCGAAATAAGAAACCTTTACCAATTGATGTGGATCCTCGCTTTCCAGGCATGAATTGTACTCAGAATCGGAATGCCAAGCGTAGGTACGCTGCGAGATACAGAGAAAAGGTCGCCTCATCAAAGCAACCGAATGACACCCGAGGCGCTGTTAAGTATTCAGAGGGAGGTCGGTCTATCAGGGTCGTGTCGTTTGAGCAGCCGAATGAGGCAGAGGAAGGTCGGCTCATCGGGGCTGCCTCATCAAAACAGCCGACCAGCGTACGGGATATTTCCAGTTACAAGGAGGGAGGTCGGTCCATGCAAAAGAAGGGTAAAGGCTTGTCTGATGAAAGAGTTAAGGGTTTCAGGTGTCAATATTGTGAGAAGGTTAACATTAACCCATCACTGGAGAAGTTTCGTTTGGAATCTCTGACTGTTCAACCTGAAATCGAAGTTGGAGACGAAATTCCAGATAAGGATTCAAGGTCTGTCAAATCTCGACTAGGGCCACGTATCCCCTGCCGAATGACAGAGATTAATTGGGTTGAGGAGGAGCCTTTGTGGGCAAGTCTGGTGGATGAGTCTATAGAAGAGCCAGAGTGGGCAAAAATTGCGGATCCTGACTTTCAATCAGAGGCCCCTCCAATAGTCTTCCCTCCCATTCCAGAGAGCATGGCGTCTCATCTGAAGCCTCTGTACGTTAATGCTCATATCTGTGGGAAACCAATTACGAAGGTTTTCATAGATAATGGGGCCGTCTTCAATGTAATGCCATTAAAGACTCTCAAGAAGATAGGAAAGGGAATTCATGATCTATCTCCTGTGGATTTCGAGATGACTAGTTTTACAGGGCAGCCGACCAGACCAGAAGGCATGCTAGTCGCCTCCATTGAAGTCGGCCCAAAGAAGATTTCTTATGTCTTCTTCGTAGTGGGTGCAGATACCACATATTCAATCCTACTTGGACGAGATTGGATTCATGCATCTAAATGTGTAACATCAACACTACGTCAACAATTGATGTTTTGGGAAGGCAACCAGGTCTTCAAAATGGAGGCAAATAACAATCCTTTTAGAGCATCAGAGCAAGTTGAAGAATCAGTTTTCTATTCTGGTCATGTACCTCCAATGTATTAGTTTTTTATGGCTAATGACTAGCCAAAGAAGGGTTTTAAATTCATTGGCCAGAATTCAATGTTCTTTTAAAAGAACAGTTGTACTATATGGCTCTTTAGCAAGCCAGACCTACTTTATATAATACATTTCTTATGGAGGGTGCAAATTTAAAAGATTGTAGTTTACTTATTAATCAATATTATTTAGATCAGCTTTTGAAAAAAGTAGAAAAGGTCAAAAATATACATGATGTTCATTTCCAAGAAGATGAACAATTTCGTTGGCCTGATCTATTAGAGAAGACAAAGCCAACTTCTCAGCACAAGATCCTTTGCTGGAATTCAATTTAAGAACCGACCTAGTTCCAAAAATAATCAGAGTTAGTGGTTATTTATCGGAAGAGCAACAAACATTTATGCTCGAGGTTATAAGAAACAATATTGATTGTTTAGCTTGGGACTATTCAAAAATGTCTGGTCTGGAGCGAAGTCTGATAAAACATCAATTGCCCATTAAGAAGGATTTCAAGCCTTGTAAGCAATCTCCAATACGTATGAGTCCTGACCTAATGCCTCAGATCAAAGAGGAGATTCAGAAGCTTCTCAAAGTGGGTTTCATCCGACCTTGCCGTTATGCAGATTGGTTAGCCAATATTGTACCAGTGGTTAAGAAAAATGGTAAGATCAGGATATGCATCGATTTTAGAGATCTTAATATGGCGACCCCTAAAGATGAGTATGTGATGCCTATGGCCGACATACTAATCGACTCAGCAGCAGGACACAGAATTCTCAGTTTGATGGATGGTTATGCAGGATATAACCAAATCTTCTTGGCAGAGGAGGACATTCACAAGACAGCATTTAGATGTCCAGGAGCATTAGGCATTTATGAGTGGACAGTTATGCCTTTTGGCTTGAAGAATGCTGGGGCGACTTATCAGAGAGCCATGAACTCAATTTTTCATGATCTTATTGGTAGGTCTATGGAAGTCTATATCGATGATGTTATTTTCAAGTCATCTAGTTTTGAGGAACATTTGAGGGATCTTAAGGACGCTTTCAGTCGAATGAAGAAGTACAAATTGAAAATGAACCCGACTAAGTGTGCTTTCGGTATATCAGCTGGGAGTTTTTTGGGGTTCTTGGTTCATGAGAGGGGCATTGAGATCGATGCTAACAAAGCCAAGGCGATTCTTACCAGCCGACCACCTCAGACGGTTAAGGAAATTCAAAGTCTGTTGGGGGAAGGTGAATTATCTCAGGCGGTTCATTTTCAATGCTGCTGGCAAAGTCAGACCAATCACTAAATTATTGAAGGCAGGAGGAAGCACCTTTGAGTGGGGACCAGACCAACAGACAGCTTTAGAGGCTATAAAGCAAGCGTTGGCTCAACCACTTGTGTTGATGCCTCCCAAGGAAGGTCGTCCCCTTAAACTCTATTTGGCAAATACTCATGAAGTGGTCAGTTGTTTATTAGCTCAAGATGGAGATGATGGAAAGGAAAGGGCAATTTATTATTTGAGCAAGACTCTCACAGGACCAGAATTAAATTATACAATGCCAGAGAAGATGTGTTACTCACTGGTGTTTGCATGCACCAAACTTGAACATTACATGCTTCCTAGAAGAGTTGAGGTTATCTCAAACGTTGATCTCATCAAGTTGATTTTTCAAAGACCTATAATGTAAGGCAGACTCATGAAGTGGACAATTAAATTAGCCATTTTTTATTTGTATCATTCTCCCTTGAGGGCGGTTGAAGGCCAGGCAATTAGCAGATTTTTTGGCAGACTTCACAGGTCCTGAGGAGTAAACGACTGGGTGTATATCTTATGTAAGCACCCGAAATTGGTTAATATTTTTTGATGGTTCTACCTTAGGAAACAGATCAGGCGCAGGCGTTTTGTTGAAAGGACCAGATAGTCAAAGGGTCAATTTGCAGCTACAATTGGAAGATATGACCCATAATTCAGCAGAATATAAAGCTTTGATCTTGGGATTGGAGGCTTTGATAGCCAGAAGAGTTCAGTCGGTTATTATAAAAGGGGATTCTCAATTGGTGATCAACCAAGTAAACAAACAGTATGTTTGCAATTATCCCCAGTTACGGAGGTACAGGGATTTGGTAGGTCGGTTGCTATCAAAGATCTCCGAAGTGATAATTGAGTTCGTCCCTAGAAAGGAGAATCAATTTGTAGATGATTTAGCTTAAAAAGCTTGCAAGGGAATTCTAAAAGATATATGTGCAGAAGTCGGCCCTGAGACTGAAACAGGAGCCGACTGGAAGACTGAAACAGGAGCCGACTGGAGAGCAGAACTTGTTATGTATTTGCAAGATCCAGGAGCAAATGTACCAATTGGAATTCGATTAAAAGCTTTGCGATTTCAATTGGTAGAATGAGTGTTATATAAAAGGACATTCAAAGGATTTCTCTTGAAATGTTTGGATCCGGAGCAGGCTTTGGAGATGATGACAGAAGTACACAGTGGAATGTGTGGAGCTCATTGGGCAGGTCTGAACATGAGATGGGCTATTCATCGTTTAGGTTTCTTTTGGCCAAAGATTTATGATGACTGCATACAATTTGCTAAGGGCTGCCAAGAATGTCAGAAGCATGGACAATTAATCCATTTACCAGTCACAGAATTGCAAGCTATGGTAAAACCATGGCCCTTCAAATCTTGGGCTATGGACATCATTTGTAAAATCCATCCTCCCTCATCCAAGAATCATTGTTTTATTTTGGTTGCAACAGACTATTTCACCAAATGGGTAGAGGCGGTTGCTTTGAAAAATGTGGATCAGAAGGAGGTGATCGATTTTGTGCTGAATCAGATCATATATAGGTATGGGATCCCTCATTCAGTAACAACCGACCAAGGATTGGTCTTCACTGGGGAGAAGTTTTTAAGCTTCTTGGCAAAGTTTGGTATTCGTCTGAATCACTCTTCGCCTTATTATCCCCAAGCTAATAGGCAGGCAGAAGCGGCTAACAAGATTATCATTGGAATCATCAAGAAAACGATTGAAGGGAACCCGAGGAAATGGCATTTGTTGTTATCTCGAGCCCTATGGGCACATAGGAATAACAGAAGTTCCGCCACAGGGTTTTCACCATATCAACTCACTTTTGGACAAGATGCTGTGCTGCCAGCCGAAGTGCAAGAAAGCTTGGATGATGTTGCAGCAATTGGAAAGCTTGGATGTCAACCGACTTCATACAATTGATCAGATTGTGAAGCAAAATGAGATCAGGGCCAAAACTTATGGAAAGAAAGTCTTTTACAGAACATTCAAAGAAAGAGATTTGGTCTGGAAGACTATTCTCCCAACATATAAAAAGGTTGATCAATTAGGGAAGTGGTCTCCGAATTGGGAAGGACCATTCATAATTTAAAAGGAGATAGGAAATGGTGTCTTTATTATCATAAATCAAGAAGGTAAAAGGATACACGACTGTATTAATGCTAGGTATCTGAAGAGATATTCTCCTGCCTTTTCAGATTACAAGAAAGCATGAAACAGTAAGTTTTCATAACCCATTTGCCAAGGGTTCGAACCTAACAAGGGTTCATTCATTGTCGGATGTTGAGTCGTGCAGAGGATTATTTCTTATGAGTCAGAAGCTTCATTCCAGTGATTAGGAATTACTTCTGGGTCTTCATCAATAAGGTCCTCTAAGCCAAGTCGGTACTTCTCCCACTGATCTTGCATCTTCTCAAGATCATAGTCAGTTCGGGCTTTCATGTCTGTTATGGCTTGGCGTTCACGATCAACAAGAGTGTGTAATCTTGAAAAGACCACACGTTGGTTGGAGAAGGTGTGATCCCAGCCAAGCTCTGGAAGTATGGCTGCCACATGGTGTTCAATCAAATCCATGTGATGATCAATGTCGGGAAGGCGACTTTGAATATCCCGAAGGGTCTCATATCCTTCTAGCACGTTTTCCATCAGGCGAATGACACGATGGATGGTCTTTCTGCCTCGTTGGGAAAACCTGAATTTGAAATCTAATTGTTTGAGGATGCATAAAAGGTCTTCAGCATGACCTCCAACTGGATGATTACCCACAAAAAAGGGTTGAAGAACACCTTGCCAATTGTTTACAGGAACATGAGGATGGTGGGGTGGCATTTTAATTTATGTTGGTAGGTGTGTTCAAGGTTTGATTTGTGAGTAAATATTTGTCTACTGATTTGTAAGGACTGCAAATATTTATAAGGATGATGGATGGATTGGTCCCCCGGAGGGTTGGAATCTTTGGAAGGTGATCCTTAATAAAAGGAGAGAAATTTTATTTACCAAGTTAAAATTTACAAAAGAGACTCTAAAAAAAGTTTTATTTGGGACCATTTATCCTCTGTCTTGGAGAGTCGCCTGTTATTAGCAGCCGACTGGTACTGCTTGATGAGTTGGGATCGGGCGTGAATCTTCAACTCCTGGTCCAGGTCGGCTGCATTGCTTTGGTACCGATCAATCAGGTGTTGCTCGTCGTCGATATGTCATTCCAGGATAGACCTTTCTTGATGAAGCGCCCTCAGCTCTACTTCTTTTTGCTGAATTGACCCCTCTAGTTGTGCCTTGCCATTATTCAGGCCTTCTAGTCGGCCAATTGCTTGTTGAATGGATTCTTTGGTTTTGGTCAAGGAAGCCTCCAGACTTATTCGATCTAAGTCAGGCAAGGGTGTCTCAGCTGTCGATATGAGTTGGGATCGGGCGTAAATCTTCAACTCCTGGTCTAGGTCGGCTACATTGCTTTGGTACCGATCAATCAGGCGTTGCTCATCGTCGATATGTCCTTCTAGGACAGACCTTTCTTGATGAAGCGCCCTCAGCTCTACCTCTTTTTGTTGAATTGACCCCTCTAGTTGTGCCTTGGCATTATTCAGGCCTTCTAGTCGGCCAATTGCCTGTTGAATGGATTCTTTGGTTTTGGTCAAGGAAGCCTCCAGACTTATTCAATTTAAGTCAAGCAAGGGTGTCTCAACCGTCAAAAGTTGGCGGAACAGAACTTCATTCCGAAGTTCGGATAGTCGTTCCATCAGTTGGTGAAGAATGGGGGCAGTAGCCAACTCTGAAGACATTTGGAACAAGAGACCACCAATGGCTTGGAGAAGGCTGTCAAGCAAGCTGACCCCAGGTCGGGGAAAGATTGGTCAACAGCCTCTGCAATTACAGCTCAGACGTCCGTCGGAATGGGGACAGCCGATAAGAGGGCTAGATCAGAATATCCCTGAAATGAAAGATGTTTATCTCAAACCTAATGGAGAATAAATGTTAAGACTCAATTGTGAAAGATTGTATGTACCTCTTGACGGATGGTGGTCGTGGAAAGTGCCAAAATAGCCATAAGTCTGGAGGGTTGGGTGGCTGGTACCTCGATAGCTGATTCGCCGGCTGCTTCGAGTGGATGTTGAGGTATGGATCTGGGTCCTTGAATGGTGGAAATATAGTGTGTCAAAGGTCATGTTAATACTAGCTTGTATTTTGGTACTTTAGAAGAAGGGATCTCAAGGGTTTACCAGATTGACAGAGGTCTCGATTCAGAAAAGGGAATCTCTTCTAACTCCTGTAAGAGTCCCCTTGGTTGAGCAGATGAAGGTTCTCCGTCATGTCTGTCCGCCGCTAGTAGAGGGTCGGCTGCCCCTGGGTCGGCAACCTCCAAGTCAGCTACCCTTGGGTCGGCAACCTCCAAATCGGCTGCTCCTGGGTCGGCAACCTCCAAGTCGGCTGCCCTTGGGTCGGCAACCGCCAAGTCGGCTGCTCTTTGGTTTGATGTGTCTGGGGCGTTTGCATCAGAGGCAGTAGAAGTAGACATAGGTGTGACCACCGGTGCCATAGTAGGCAGAGAGGGGTCTGAAGCAACATAAGGTAACCTGCCCATCTCTGAAGCAGTTGCCTCACTGGGAGATGAGACCCTTGTTGTTGCCTGTTCGGCGGATGAAGGTATTTTATTTGAGGCCCGGCACTTGGTCGGGGGCTCAGGTTCTGGTAGTTGATTGGTTGGTGGCTTCGCTGTTTTAGTTGGTCTGGAAGCAGGTTGGGCGGTCGCCCGAGCCGAAGCCACACCTGAGTATAAAAAATTAATACCATGGTAAGGAAAGGATCAAGTAAATTGAGAGTAGGAGATTATACCTGGACGGGGTCGGGTCCTCATAGGGGGCCGACCTGATGGCGGTTTGTTAAGGACGGTTGATTGCCCTCAGAAGGGGGAATAATTTGAGTCTGAGAGGCTCTTCTCTTCCTCTGTACCCGACTCAGTGCCTTGAGTAATCAAGTTCCTTCGGGTGTTGGTCAGAGGGGTCGCCCCTAATGTTATTGCAAGTGGGGGAAGAAGGATGCCCAGCAAACAATCCTTGTCAGGGGAAATCAAGGCCCAAGTAACCGACCACCACTCGCGAAAGGATTCAACTGAAGTTGGAGAAGATTTGTAAGGAATGTAAGAGTTGGAAGTGATGTAATTTGTGAGTTGGGATATGTATGGGGCGATTGCTTCAGGAATAGCTCTCCCATCTGGATTTTGAATTATTAAATGGGGATGAGCAATGGGACCAGGCAGGCCTTGTTGGCAGCCGAATTGGCGTGCCACAAATTAAGGCTGATAGTTGAAGGTATAAAATATTTTGGAACCTTTTTTATCGATTTTCTTGCTAGCAAATAAGGACCTGTGCTTAAGAGTAACATCCCAGGAGAAGGGGTAAGTCGGATGTGGAAGTGGATTTGATTGAGACAAAGGTGATGGAACAGGGAATGGTCAAAACAATCCGGATGCATAACCAATATACCTTTTGTGTGGATAAAAATGGCTATCATTTCGATTATCAGTAAGGATGGAAGTTATGATTGGATCAGACGCTTGGAGGGTATTATGGCCTAAACAAAGTCGGTTTAAGGCTACTCCTAGAGACTTCTCGAGTGTGGGGGCAATGGGAGGATGGCCGAGTTGGAAGGCGTCGGGAAAATAGAGACGGAACCATAGTTCCAGGAACCAAAAAGGACCCGACGCAGCAGTGTCTAATTTTTTACCATCTTTATCAGTAAGTCGGGCACTGACCCTAGATAGCCCTTCAAAGAGATTGGCAAGGAAAAATGTGCCTAATGAAAAGAACCGACCCGAGGCTATGTGTATAGCAAGATCAAGATGTGAAGGGAGGACACATTTCGAAGGGGAAACTACTACATACTTACAGAGCCAAAAGAGCAGGAAGGTTGTGTGTTCTCGGTCGGTTACAGGGTTCCCATCTGCTCCTTGTTGGTTGATTAGAAATTTAGTCCAGCCCCATTCTTTCACGTCTGTCAGAGACCAGCCCAAATGGTCTGAGTTGGGCTCTTGCCCATCTAGGGCACCCATTACAGGGTCTTCCCCAACGATTGGCAGGTGCGCGATCATGGCCATATCCATGAGGGTGGGGCCGATAGGGGCTGTTGGAAGAAGAAAGGTACAAACCTCAGGGTGCCAGAACGCCGCCATGGCCAGGAAAACTTTCTCATGTAAATGACAAGGGAGAGTTGACAGACGTATGGCTTGATCGATTGGTTGGGTTTTCCATTGACCCTGGTAATGTTCTGCTACTCTTTGGTACCAGGTGCGGTATGGATCCTTGGGGTCCGTCAAGTGCGTTTTGACGTTGTCATGGAGGCGGGTTGCGTTGTAGTTGGGGTTGTTGATTGCCAGTAGATTTTTTGCCTCAAAGACTTCTCTCATACGGTTGGAGTCTTCAGCAGTTGTGCAATATGGACGAACAGTTGGCGTGCGCATTTTCGTCGACACGAGACTGGTTTCAGGGATTGATCCGTCAACAGGGAGTGCAAGGATGTATCGATTCGCCATGGACAAAGTTGTAGAGATTGTGATTCACAAAAGGGTCGTATTAAAGAAAGAAAAGTTTTGTGGAATCAGGAGTGTTGCAGTAACTGATGCAGTTGCCAAGTTGATTTCTCAGTAGGGTTGTGATTTGTGAACTTCCAAACGAAGATTGAGAAATGGCATTTGAAAGTCCCTTGGCGGCGGGCAAGTTGTAACGTATGAAATTTAGAATTAGGTTAAAAAGCCCAAGGTAAAGAGAAAAATGGGAACTGGCCGAGGGGCACCGCGGGAAACTCAGGAAAAATAGATATATTTTTAAGGAAATAGTGGGTCGGAAGGTCCGTAGGTCGGAAGGCCCTCAGGTCGGGAGGTCCGCAGGTTGGAAGGTCTTCAGGACGAAAAGTCCGCAGGTCGGAGGGTCCTCAGGTCGGGAGGTCCGCAGATCGGAAAGCCCTCAGGACGGAAAGTCCGCAGGTCGGAAGGTCCTCAGGTTGGGAGGTCCTCAGGTCGGAAAGTCCTCAGGACGGAAAGTCCGCAGGTCAGGAGGTCCTCAGGACGGAGGTCGGATGATCCTCAGGTCGGGAGGTCCGCAGGTCGGATGGTCTTTAAGTCGGGAGGTCTGCAGCTGAACCAATAAGTCGGATGGTCTTTAAGTCGGGAGGTCTGCGGCTGGACCAATAAGTCAGAAGGTCTTTAAGTCGGGAGGTCTGTTGCTGGACTAACAAGTCGGATAGTCAGTAGGTCGGGAGGTCTGCGGCTGGACCAAAAAAGTCGGGTGGTATGCAAGTCAGGAGGTTGGTAGTCAGACCAATAAGGTGGAAGAGTTGCGTTCGGGCCAAAATAGGGGAAGGTTTGCGGTCGGTCCAAAGAGGCGGATTCTGTTGAGAATAAGTGAGAATGATACTGTGGTCGGTTGAGGGCACGTGTCAGCAGGAGATGGGGTAGCAGACGGTTGAAAAGGAGACGTTGTAACCGTTCGGGCGACGGTTTCCAGTAGCATTTTTCAAGGAGGATTTAAGGATTTGAATTTTTATGAAAAAATCATCTTCAATCAACTTCAACAAAGCAAAGTCAGATTCGGGGATTACCATTTTAATTTCAAGCATTTTAATTTCCAGTTAATTTCTTTATGTACCGGTGCAGTAACAATGTAACTGTAGGTCTATAGCAGTTTAGAGAGCCAACCCATGCACAAAATAAGAGCCATTCTTTTGAAGTGGAAAAAGATTGAGAAAAATGGTTAAGTGACGAAGGAGAATCTGAGAACATGAAAGAAAGAGGTGAAAAAAAAAAAAAAAAAAAAAAAAAAAAAAGGAAAATATTACAGAAAAAATGTGGAATGGAAGGAAAAAAAAAAGAAAAAAAAATGGTTGCATCGAGAAAGAATGAAGAAGATGATATAGGGTGAGTAAATGTAGGCCCCTCGTATTTAATGTAATTGGAATTATTATATATATATTATATTATTAATTAAGTAAATTTTAATTATAATTATTACTAGTCAGTGTTTGATTTGACAGCAATGTATTATTTATAAAAACATAATAATATATAACAAAATTAATTATAAATAATATATTTTAAATCTAAATCAAAAAATAAACCTTTCTCTCACTCTACATCATTTTTTATCTTCTTCTTTCATGGTTTTATTTCTTCTTTCTGTTTCAGTTTTCCCCCTTCTCATTCTTCGACAGTTCTAGTCAATTTGTGAATTTTCTTTTCGTTTATAGAACAGAATCACGTTCCTATCTACTTCTACCGTTAATTCTTACCGACCTCCGTCCAGGCCAACAAAGTAAATAGAAGAAAAGTATCAGGTACCTAAATATATCATTCTAATTTCTAACTAAATGTTTTAATTTTGTAGATCACGATATTCAATCTCCATCCTACAACCACAGAACAACGGTTGTTGAGTACGTCGTTGCCTGTTAGTGCTGCTATAGGTATATTTTTTTATTTTTTTATTTTTAGGGTTTTTTTTCACAAGAATATATTTTTATTTTTTATGCCTTTATTTATTTTTTTAATGGGAAATTATTATGTTTTATGTTAGGCCAATATGAAAAGATATTTTCTTCCAAAAAATTTTAATACCAAACCAAAGGATGTGTCTTCTGGTTCTAATAAGCCAAATACTAGTATTAATGCTAGTGATATTACGAAAAGGCCTCACGCAGAATTAAATGAAGACAATGATGTTATTGGTGATCCTGGTATTCGAAAGCCAATTGAGAGTTACCCAGTGGAAGTTAAGGATGAATTAAGGCGGATATTTGGCTAATGATCCCTGTCAACCATTAGGACATAATTTTGCGCGAAGTCAATATGGTGATGTTAAAAAAAAGTTTCAACAAGCATGGTTCAAAAATTTTATTTGGTTAGAATATAGCGTGTCAAAAGATGTTGCATTTTGCCTTTGGTGTTATTTATTTGGTGAAGGTCATAAATATGGAGAGGATGCATTCACCAAAGTTGGATTTAGAAATTGGAAAAAGGCTATTCAAAAATTCAAAGAGCACGAAGGTGGTGGAAATAGTTCACATACTTATGCTAGAACTAAATATTTTGGATACAAAGATCAAAAGCATAATGTCAATTATGTGTTTGCGCAAAAAATTGGTGAAATAGAGATTGCTTATTGCACACACACGGTTGACTGTTGTTGTTGATATAATTAGATATCTTTTGGGACAAGGCCTTGCTTTTCGAGGACATGATGAGTCGGCACAGTCCGTACATCGGGTTAACTTTATTGAACTCTTCACTTGGTATTGTGAGCGAAATGAAGAAGTAAACAGCGTAATGAATGCAAATGCTCCTGCCAATAATCAACTGATGTCTCCAAATATTCAGAAACAGATTATCAATGCATATGCTACGGAGGTAAGAAATGTGATTATGAATGAAATTGGAGATAGATATTTTTCTCTTTTAATTGATGAGGCACAGGATAGTTATATAAAAGAACAAATGTCAATAATTTTGAGATTTGTGAATGATAGGGGGAAAGTGATTTGAACGATTTCTCGGTGTGATACATGTTAGTGATACTTGTTCACTATCATTGAAAAATGCTATTGATGAGTTTTTTGCAAGAAATGGATTATCATTTTCAAGACTAAGGGGTCAAGGCTATGATGGTGCATCTAATATGCGGGGCGAGTTCAATGGACTCAAGGCACTCATTTTAAAGGAAAATAGACATGCACACTATATTCATTGTTTTTCTCACCAACTTCAATTAGTTGTTGTTGTTGCTAGCGTGGGTAAAAATGGGTATGTGCTAAATTTCTTTGAGTATTTTTCTATGATTGTGAGTGTTGTTGGAGCTTCATGTAAGAGGGGAGATAATTTAAGACAACAACACGATACGCTTGTCAAACGTATAGATGAGGGTAGTGTCTTGACGGGGAAAGGAAAAAAACAAGAAATGGCCCTAGCTCGAGCTGGTGATACACGTTGGGGTTCTCACTTCAAGACAATTCTTTGACTTTTTCAGTTGTGGGATGTAGTGAAAGAAGTGATTCAAGCAGTATTTGAGGATGGTGATGATCCAAAGAGTCGATCCGTTGCGGTTAGTTTGATTGATAAGATGGAGAGTTTTGAATTTATATTCATTGGCCATATGATGATGTGTTTATCGGGAATGACAAATATTTTGTCACAAACTTTACAACAGAAGAATCAAAATATATCTCTTGTTGTGCGATTGATACAATTATTGAAAGATGAACTTGGAGAATTTAGGAATAATGGTTGGGAGGAGTTGTTGAAAGAAGTAACCGAGTTTTGTTTTAGAAATGAGTTTTGTGTCAAATATGGAAGATGTTATACCAAGCCGGGCAAGAAGAACATTGGGTGGGAAATGGAAGACTTATATCCACTATTTCCGTGTAGACATATTTCTACAGGTAATTAAACTCAATTTATTTTATAACAATATGCAATTGTTATTTCATATTATTCATTTTTATTTTTTTAAAATTATAGGTTGTTGATATTATTTCTCAAGAAATGAATGCCCGGTTTTCTAAGTTGAATTCTAAACTTATTATGTGCATAGCATGTCTTGATCCTAGCAATTCGTTTGCTAGCTTTGATCTTGAAAGGATATTCCACATGGCTGAGTTGTACTCATAAGATTTTACCGAAGAGAATATGATGGAATTGAGATCACAACTTCGATCATATATTCATTATGTGCGACGAGAACCATATTTCTCTAATTTTTCTGATGTTGAAGGTCTTGTGAAGAGGATGGTCGAGTTCAAAGCTGATATTGTTTTTTATCTAATATATCGACTTATAGTATTAGCATTGGTCTTGTCCGTCACAACTGCAACAATCGAAAGATCATTTTCTGCTATGAAGATTATAAAAACTGATTTGCGTAACACAATGGGAGATAGTGTTCTTACGGATTGTCTAGTGTGTTATATTGAAAAAAATATTTTTGTAAATTGTGAAATCGAAAAGATTTTATAGAGATTTCATAATATGGCGACCCGAAGCTTACAGTTGTCGCATAGAATGTAAAAAATATTTCTAATGCTTTATTTTATTTTTTATTATTTAAATGATGCCCCCGACTCAGGCGCTCTGGCTCCGCCCCTGAATGTTGCGACAAATACTATTTCATTGTGGCAAAACGCCGTGACAATGAATATTCATATTGTTGCAAAAATTTGCGACAAGTAATATATATATATTGCTACAAAAATTTGCGACAATTAATAATTATGCGATAATAAATATATATTGTTGCAAAATTTTACGACAATTAATAATTACTTTGTTGAAAAAAGATGCGACGATGAATATATTTATAAATTAGCATGAAAAATCCGATGCGGTACTACTTCCGTAACAAATAATAAATTGTTGCAGAAATAAATACATTCCGCAACAATTTCAACCGCAACAAATGACTTTTTTCTAGTAGTGATATATTTATAAATTACAAATATACAATTACACGTAAATATAAAGTATAAAAAACAAAAATATATATATACTACAATCGTCCATCGCCAATCTATCCATTTGCATTTGGTATCATTGTTTTTAGTATTAAAAATATCTTAATATTTATATATTTTTTTTATACAAATATCATTACAAAGTATTTTATCATTTTTTTCCTTGATTTGTACTTATTTTTTATATAATAATTAATATTTAAATTTTAATATGCAAAAAGTAAACAGATAGATCAGCGGTGGACAGAGGTAATACTATTATTTATTAATTATTATAAAATCCCAAAAAGATAGATGAGAGAGTAATAATATAAAATTATATATTATAAATAAATTATATATAAAGTTAAACAATTAAGACAATGGAAGGAGTACATACACCACAAATTGAACTGATCCAAGATAAATAATAGATTAAATGGATTAATAATAATTGTCTTTCCTTTATATTATCCATGCTAATCAAACTAAAAATATTAGGTTCATAATATCAAATGATGTTCAAATTTAAATAAACAAGAAACAAAAAGAATCACGGACCAAACATGAACAATAATTCTTATGATTTATTTTATTGAGAAGCCAAAGTGCCCAACAACACTACCCTCGTACATACATTTGCTTTCATCGACATCAATCTACTCACTCATCTATACAAATACAATCAATCAATCAACCATCTTCCATTTCATCACCAAACAGAAAAAATTTAGACACATTCGCCGCAAAATGGCCATCGCATCGCAACGACAACAAATGGATCCATCGTTCCAAGAATACATTAGAAGCACAACCAAGATCCCGGCAACATCACGACCTGTGAAGCGCGCGGGACGACACCCCGTGAAGAAGCTTTACAAACCCCAAAAAGCTGAGCTTCCCGTCCGAATGCCTTATCCAGTCCTGCAGAACTACGTGGACAGGCACAGATGGGCTCAGCCCAAGTTCCTGCTCAATAATCACCACATAAGTGTCGAGAATTCCCTACATCCATGTAATAATCAAGTATTCGAATAAAAAGTTTAACATTCGCTGAGGATGTCCTAGAGATAGGACAGCTATGCTATGTTCTTATAAGTTGAAAGATTAAGCTGGTGTACAAATACGGGGAATAACAATCAACACATTGCTTATTAGTCCATTCAGCATATGAAAATACACTCAACAAACACATAAAAATACATCATGCGGCGGCATATGTTGTCTGTTCTAATTTATATGTGTACCGAGATTAATTGTAGTGTGTGCTACAGTGATTAACTTTCCGTGTATGTACTGTATTTGTATTATATTCACTTTACATCTAATCTTTTGCTTGCATATATGTATATATATCTCTATATCTATAATGACCATGGATTCAATGTTTTCTTTTTTTTTTTTGGCAAGATGTCGATTTAACAAGAAAATTGTAAGGGGAGATGTATCTAGAGAGAGAGAGAGAGAGGGAGGTACCGAGGCGAGCTCCTGAATCATGATTGGGCGGTTGCCATCCTTGTCGAAAAATTCATAAGCGAAGCGCGCGTGCTGTTCCCAGCTCTCCATTCCTTCGAGTTGATACACGCTTATTGTCGCCGCGCAGAATTCTTCGAAATCCACTTTTCTGTAATGCAGCGAACTCACCTGCATTCCACGCCACAAACATTTTGCAATTTTCATCAAAACCAAAAACTGCTTTACTCAAACATATGAAACAATTTCTTAGAAAGGGTCCGACAGGTCTCACCACATTCACATAATCCATAACCCGTGAATCCTTCACAGCATCTGTCGAAAACTTTGCCATAGCCTGAAGGCAGGGGAATTAGATCCACCGAGTAGGATAAACACAAAGATGGATGCGCAGAGTAAAAGGCTAACCGATTTGAAGTTTTGTAGGGAGACGAATCCACTTTTATTTGGCCCAAGCATTGTGAACTGTTCTTGGAGATAAGTTAGCTGCGGTACCGTTAGTGTTTTTGCAAGAGCCTGCCAACGACAAGCTGAATTGAGAAACGGCAAAAGCTTCCATTGGGTATTAAAATTAAATTTTGTCAAAATTACGCGGCCAAACGAGAAAATGACACTTGTTGCAAAGCATAAAATTTTGGCTTTCACGACGGTATGAGTTGTCTAGGGACCAAAAAATTACCCCTAAAGCAGCCTTTCTCAATGGCGAAGAACATATATAAGCTTTAAAAAGCCGAAATGTTATCATATCGAGAGGGATTTTCGCATCGTGGTGTCCGGAAAGCCACGGATGACCTGCAAACAATACAACAAAGGATTCTAAACATCATATTAGTACAGTGCTGACAGTATAACATATGTCAATATAATACAAATATAACACAAACAGTAATCAACACAGCAAATAACACACAATATATAAAACAAAACAAGCAACACATATTATTACAATCTATACAGCATGTACTATTTTTATTTACTGATTGAGGCTGATTAGCACCTCAATCGGTACCCTAACCACTCCATACAAGGCTAATTTAAACTAACCTCCTAGAAAATTCAAAAAATCTACGATAGGTGAATAATATTATTGCAACCGACGTAAGATCATTCGTAATTTACTATAATAAAAATCGTAGTTTGATGATTTCAAAAGTCACTTACACAGAGCCTGTGCAGCAGTAAGTCGCTTACGGTAGTCCTTATTCAACAGCTGTTTCACAAAGTCGATTGCATCAGGGGATAAAGAAGGCCACGGTGCTTCATCAAAGCTGGGATCTGCCTTGAGAACAGCTCGGAAGATTCCGGATTCTGTCCTCGCCCAGAATGGTCTGCTCCCACAAAGAAGAATGTAAGCGATCACGCCCACACTCCACATGTCAGCCTCTGTTCCATACGATCTATGCAGAACTTCAGGCGCTACATAATATGCACTTCCAACTATATCATTCAGCCGTTCATCTGCACCAACCATTATTACATACATGATGCCCGATTCCAGCTTTGTAATGGCAAACTGAAAAGGTAGAACTTCATTGGTATTTTAGATATAGATTTGACCTGGCTTAACGTAATCAGAGAGCCCGAAATCGATGGCCTTCAAAGGAGAACGTCCGTCTTTTGATGTAAATAGAAAATTCTGAGAAATATTGCAAAATTATGTTAATGCAAAAATTGGTTAAGACTTGATAGCCCGGAAATGGATCGGGTAGCAGTAGCCGCACCTCGGGCTTTAGGTCTCGGTGAACAACGCCTTGGAGATGACAATATGCGACGACACTCAAGATTTGCACCATGACGATTTTGGCATCTTCTTCCGAGTATTTGCCACCGCTACGACAAATAAATACAAGAAGAATTTTTCAATTTTGAAAGCACGATTAAAAATTTCGATAACAATAAAATAATTCGCCATACCAAGAAAGAATATGATCCAGCAATTCTCCCCCTTTACACAACCTGGGAAAAAACAAAAGAAATTCGACGGCAGAATCAACAAGTATGGTCTTTGGACATTGAATATTTCATGTTTTGAGGTTGAGTTGGCCACTTGGATGATCTTTGTATATTTGTTATAAACTTCATTACATGCCTAAACAAAATTGATTCATGACGGATTTATATGAAACGGCAGAGGTATAAAATTTTATGAAAACAATGGCATAAGTATAAGATTAGCAAGATGTCCAAACTCACTCCATCACTACATAGACATTGTCTTCATCCTCGTAGGCATCGTAGAATTGCACCAAGTTGTTGTGACCGGTGAGAGCACGCAGTATCTTCACCTCTCTTCTCACATCCTCGACGGCAATCGCCGTCGTCATCTGTCCAAATTCCAAAATTCTCATTACAATAAAACAGATGCATGAAGTGATTAGAAACCACAGAATCCCAATTTGCAGTAAACAAAGCCATAAGCAAGCATTAAGAAACAAAGAGGATATATGATCTAATAATGAGACAACCTTAATCTTGGGGATGACTTTGACAGCCACATCGAGGCCTTTCAAGCTTCCCTTCTTACCCTTAGCAGAACAAGTGTAACCAAAATGGCCTCTACCCACCTCAACTCCAAGATCATAGTGGCTGCTGAAATTCTTAAGGAATCCGAACTTCTTATCCAGGCCAATAACCTCACATTCACTTCCTTCAGGTATGGTAGCCTCATTGGGCTTCACAGAGCCATGCCGCCGGGCAAGGAGGGCCTTAATGTGCTTCGCCGGCGACGGCGGCGGGAAGGGCCGCTTCAGGAACCGCAGAGGGGTGGAAGGGACGCTGCCGCCGCTCGGGGAATTCTTGAATGCACTGGGTAAGGGGCTAGGGCTGTAGAAGGGGAATTTGGGAGTTTTTCCAGAATTGAGGATGTGATCCGCGTTTTCGGCCAGGTTTTGTGGGGGTTCTTGGATTGGAGGTTTTCCATGACAGATTCCCATGGAATGGAAGGCGGGGCGAGGAGTTGGGCAAATTTGGAGTTTTTTCTAATTTCCAAGATTTCTGAAATTAAGCGCAGAATTCTGCCTCAATTCTTCAAAATTAGAATTCTCGGCGCGATCAAAAGCGCCGGAAAGAGTGCAGTGCAGGGAGAATAAAAACCGACAGTATCGGAATCAGGCAAGCAACGAAGAAAAACGAACTTGGAGAAGAAAGAGAAAAAAAAAAGAAGAGCAGAGCAAATTGGGGGTTGAGGACAGAAAAAAGGAATTAAAGTGAAGGGAAAAGATGCTTGGCAGAGCGAACGAAGAATAAAAAAAAAACAAAACCCTTCTTCAGCGAATCAAAGCAAAGCTTTTAGAACAATTAATCAATGGAGAAATTGATGACTGGATTGGAGGCGGCTTGATGATATTTGTGGTAGAGTTAAGAGTTTGGATTGAAACATTACAGTACAGGCTGTCCTTATTCGGACATGGCGAGAGAGGGGGATGCAGTTTTGTAGTCTTGTAAAATTGAAAGAGTTCTCTCCTTTGTGTAAACGTGTACTGTGTACTGTACACATACAACTAAGTTAACCAACTCCATTTTTTTAATTATTGGAGTATTTATTTTGGCGGTGTAGTTTGATCTTTGACTGCTTTTTGGCCCTTTAAACTATTCATTCATTATAATTATAATTATATTAATAATAAACAAAAGAATATGTGCAAACAGCTGCCCCTCTTTGGTGTGCAAAATAATACTGCCTCGGTATATGGTTGGTTATGAAGAAAAATAGATAAATATAAAAAAGTAATATGTTTTAACTAAATAGAAAATCAAAATAATTTTTTATAATAATAAAAAATAGACATAAATTTAAATAATAGATAATAGTATTGGAATACGGGTATGCTTGTTTTGTATTTTAGTTTGGAGGTATATTTTTTTAATGTGAAATATAAAAAAATTAGTTTATTATAAAAATTGTGATATTAATTTAATTTTATATTTTAAATAATAAAACTTTATTTTGATAATAAAACTTTATAGGAAGATAAAAAAATAATAATTTATATAAAAAGTAAACTATAAATAAAAAATACTGTAACTAAATGAATCAAAATTTCATAAATATATATTCCAATTTAAACTCAAAAATAAAAGAGATAAAAAATAATTATTCATAATCACTCTTAAATTAAAAAACAAAATAAATTTAAAAGAAGTTTGTTTGAAAACAATATTTAAACAACATACTAAATAACAAACAAAAAGAAAAGCTAACAAATAATATTAAGTAAATTATAAATCAAATAAAACTTATATACCATTTTAAATTCAAATCTAAGTTAAATTTAAAATATTTATTTACAATGTTATTAAATGAAACATTACAATAAATTTTGAAATAAATTCATATCTATCAATAAAATAAAATTAAAAAAAAAAAAAACAAATACACTAACAAAAAACAAAAACAAATACACTAACAAAAGAAAAAATAAATATTGTAGAGTATTAAGTAATAAAAATTATAAATTACAAAATTAATACTTAAAAGTGAACTCAAATATAAATTGGATTAAAATTATTTATTAACAAATCATATTAGATAAAAACAAAAGACTCAAAATTTGAATATAATTTCAATTTTCAACAAAAAAGTACACGTATTAAAATAATAATATTCTAAACCAAATTAATTAGAAAAATACATATAAAATAAGAATAAATAAGAATTGATTAATAAAAAATAACAAAAAACAAAAAACAAATAAAAAAAATACATACAAAATAAAAATTAAAATACTAAAATTAAAATATAGTAATTTTTATAAATTACTAAAATTTATCTTAATTTTTTGTATGAATTTCTCTAATATTCTCGAAATTTAAATATAATCTACAAAATTAGGGAAAAAATATTTTAATATAATATTCAAAACCAAATCAGTTAAATAATAATGAATAAAAAATTAATTAGTAGCAAATAAAAATAACATTGTTACGTACGAAATTTAGAATTAGGTTAAAAGCCCAAGGCAAAAAGAAGAATGGGCCTGGCAATAGAGTTGATTGAACTGGCTGAAGGACACCGTAAGGAAATCAAGGAAAATAGATTTATTTCTAAGGAAAATACAAGACGGAAAGTCCTCAGGTCGGAAGGTCTTCAGGTCGGTAGATCCTCAAGACGGAAAGACCTCAGGTCGGAAGGTCTTCAGGTCGGTAGGTCCTCAAGACGGAAAGACCTCAGGTCGGAAGGTTTTCAGGTCGGGAGGTCCTCAAGACGGAAAGTCATCAGGACGGAAGGACCTCAGGTCGGTAGGTCCTCAAGACGGAAAGACCTCAGGTCGGAAGGTCTTCAGGTCGGAAGGTCCTCAAGGCGGAAAGTCATCAGGACGGGAAGTCCGCAGGTCGGGAGGCCTTCAGGACGGGAAGTCCGCAGGTCGGGAGGCCTCAGGTCGGGTAAACCGTAGATCGGATAGAAGGCGAAGTCGGACAGACGCGGAGGTCTTTGATCAAAGACGGAGGGCGGCTGATGCGGAGGTCGGCCCAAGTGAGGTCGGGCGAAGAAGCAGGTCGGGCGAAGGACGAAGTCGGGCCAAAAGAGCGGAAGGTCTGTGGTCGGCTCAAAGAGTGAAATATAGGGATAATTGTGGTCTGCTGGGGACACGTGTCAGCATGAGAAGGGTTGGAAGACGGTTGGGAAGGAGACGTTGTAACCGTTCGGGTGACGGTTTTCAGTACGGTTTCCCAGAGAATATTTAAAGGTTTGAATCATCATTTGGCAAGGCATCTTCAATCAACTTCAACAAAGCAAAGTCAGATTTGGGGATCACCACTTTAAATTTCAGTCTTTTATTTTCCAGTTTATTTTCTGTACCATACAGTGTTTAGAGATTCCTAATCTCAGGCACTAATTAATCAAGTTTAAGGATATTTTCTATATCTTTGAATTTTACTTTATTTTTGTTGAAAAATTACATCAACAAATTGGCGACCACAGTGGGAGCAAGACACAATTGCTCATTCCAATTCTGGCGATAATTTCATACGTCTTAGATCCGGCCGAATCATCGGAAGGGTCCATATGGCAGGTTCACAACCACAATCATCTTCGGCACCAGTGGGAGAATCCGTTCCACCACCTATTGTGCCAAATGCCGGGGAAATCCCACAACCACCAACTGATTGGTGGTCTTATGTTCAACAAATGAACAACCAGCATACTTTGGTTATGCAGAATATGTTGCGTGAGCAACAAACGAACATGTTGCGTGAGCAACAGAGTCTGATGCAGAACATGATAGATCAAGCACTGTCAAGGGTTAGTCTTCAACCCACTCATACTCCACCAGGAGTATCACCATCCAGACAACAGGCAAATTTCGCAGGGCCATCATTCGTGGATAGTACATTCCCAAGTGCCACAAATCCCAACCGAATGGATAGGGGAAAATCTCCTTTGACTTTTCCCAACAATGTTCCACTGGGACCAAGGGTTACCAATCCGCAGCCGAACAATACAAGGGAGGACAGGCCTGAAGGATATATACATGATCCTATTCATATTCCTGTGCAGGATCCGTTCCATGTTCCTGATCATCAACGCTTTCATGTAGATCCTGATGAGATTGCACATATATTAAGGGATCAGTATGGATTAACTCCTCAGATGGCTAACCGCCCTGCATATCAGAGACCTTTCCCGGAAAGGATCATTAATGAACACCCTCTCCCAAGGAATTTTCGACCACCCGATTTTCATGCATTCTCATGGGAGGACGGATCTTCCACCATAGAACATGTTGGTCGGTTCACAGCACAATTAGGAGAAGTTGGCAATAACCCTTTTTATAAGTTACAGCTGTTTGGTTTATCTCTTACTAGAACGGCGTTTTCGTGGTTTGTAAGTTTGCCTCCTGGACAAATTCAGACATGGGAAGGACTGGAGATGGCATTTCACGCTAGATTCTTCAATCCTTTACCAGTTGTTTCTTTAACTGATTTACTAGAATTGAGACAGTTTCCAGAAGAATCTGCTTCACAGTTTATAGAAAGGGTGCGATTGATGAAGGGACGATGTCCTACGGTAATCAGTGAGAAAGAGATGACCAATTTAGTGGTCCGGAATATGCATACTCGTTTAAGAAAGGCACTCACTGCCCTGGATGTTGAGGATTTGGCAAGTCTTGCATCCAAGGCAGGACGTTTAGAGTCTTTGTTCAGAGAAGAAGATCAGCATAACAGGCGTAATAGAGGCCAACATATGGCGAGTATGGGAACAGAAACATGTGACTTTGATTTTAATCAGTCAGAAGAGATGGCAGCCGAAATCCTTTCTGGAAAACCTTATGTATGCCCTAAATTGAAGCCAGTACCAGGATCTGAAGGAAAGGAGCAACCGACGTTTGATAGTTCGAAAGCTGATGAAATCTTTGATATCTTACTGACTGATGGGCAGATCCGTATTCCAAAGGGGCAAAGACTGGCCACTAAAGAAGAAATCAAAGGGAGACCATATTGTAAGTGGCATAATTCTTTCACACACAATACAAGTCAGTGTACTCATTTCAGGAAGGAAATTCAAAAGGCCATCAAGACAGGTCGGCTCAAATACATCACTCTAGGTGTAGACCAGCAACCGTTTCCGAAAGTAACAACGGCAATGGTTGACATCCAACCAAGTTCGGAAACAGGGAAAATGTCGGCCAATAGTGGACAAACACGGGAACGAACTCAGGCAAGCCTCGGAACAAAGAAAGGAAATCAGCCAAACAGCAGCCGACCGGAAGAACGACTTAAAGTTGTTGAAAGGCCAGTCGCCGAAAAATGGGACCGTCCAGACGGTTCTTTTAATGTGGAGGTGAAAGAAAAGGTTTTAGTGCGTGACCACCCGACCAGAAAAACAGGTTCAGTCGGGAACAATTGGGCTCGAAATAAAAAGCCTTTACCCGTTGATATAGATCCTCGTTTTCCAGGTATGAATCGTACACAGATTCGCAATGCCAAACGTAGGTATGCTGCAAAGTATGGGAAACGAGTTCCTTCAGTAAAACAACGAACCGACGAACAAAAAGCAGCCGACCACTTGGCAGGAGATCAGTCCATTAGAGTCTTTACAGAACAAACGACCAACGAGCAGGGAGCAGCCTTTCAGTCTCCAAAAAGTCGGTCCAGTCGGGTCTGGTCAAGAAAGCAACCGAACGACGGATTAGGCGCTTCCGACTATACCAAAGGGAGTTCGTCGGGACAGGGGAAAGGTAAAGGAATGGCAGATGAAATAATTAGAGGTTTTAGATGCCAACATTGTGAACGGATCAACATCAATCCATCTCTTGAGGAATTCCGCATAGAATCTTTGACGGTTCAATTTCGGGATAAGACAAAGGAAGAAGTTGTAACTACAGAGGAAAGTTCAAGATCTGTTAAATCTCGTCTGGGACCACGAATCCCTTGTCGAATGACAGAGATTAATCAGATGAGAGATGAACCGATGTGGGCGAGTCTGGTAGATGATACTATGGACGAACCTTTATGGGCATTCTTGGCAGATGATGAATTAGAGGAAACAGAGTGGGCAAAGACTTCAGATTCTGAGCCCCAGCCGGAGGCACCTTCGATTGTGTTTCCTCCTATTCCAGAGGGTGCGATCTCCCACTTGAAACCTCTGTATGTTAATGCTCACATTTGTGGGAAACCAATCACAAAGGTTTTCGTGGATAATGGAGCAGTCTTTAATGTTATGCCATTGAAGACTCTCAAGAAGCTAGGGAAAGTAATTCATGATTTGTCTCCTGTGGAATTCGAAATGACAAGTTTTACAGGGCAGCCGACTAAGCCTGAAGGCATGATGGTTGCCACAATTGAAGTCGGACCAAAGAAGATCTCCACTGTTTTCTTTATTGTGGACGCAGATACTACATACTCTCTCTTGCTGGGAAGAGACTGGATTCATGCCTCTCAATGTGTGCCATCAACCTTGCACCAACAATTAATGTTCTGGGAAGGAAATCAGGTCTTCAAAATGGAAGCGAATGACAACCCATTCGATGTATCAGAACAAGTTGAAGAGTCAGTGTTTTATTCTAGTCATTTGGCTCCGATGTCTCAATTGTATATGGCCAGGGAATACCCAAACAAGGGTTATAAAGTCACTGGCCAGAACTCGATGTTCTATTAAAAGAACACCTGTATTGTATGGCTCATGATAAAGCCACACCCATTCCCATATAATTTGTTTGTTATGGATGATACAAGTTTAGAAGTATGTAGTTCTCTTATTAATAAGTTCTATTTAAAGCAGTTATTACATAAAGCAGAAAATAGTAAAGAGATTCTGGATGTTCACCTCCAAGAAGATGAACAATTTCGTTGGCCCGATTTATTAGAAAAAACAGAACCAACAGCTTCATCACAAGACCCATTATTGGAGTTTAATTTAGGAACCGAATTGGTTCCAAAAGTGATCAGGTTAAGTGGTTATTTGTCTAAAGAGCAACAAACAATGATGCTCGAAGTTATTAGAAACAACATTGATTGTTTAGCATGGGATTATTCAGAGATGCCTGGTTTGACAAGAAGTCTAATAGAGCATCGATTGCCTATCAAAGAAGGTTGTAAACCTTACAAACAACCTCCAAGGCGAATGAGCCCGGATCTAATGCCTCAAATCAAGGAAGAAATCCAAAAACTTCTCAAAGTGGGTTTTATTCAGCCTTGCCGTTATGCGGAGTGGCTGGCTAATATTGTGCCAGTGGTCAAGAAAAATGGTAAGATTAGGATATGCATCGATTTCAGGGATTTGAATCTAGCTACCCCTAAAGATGAATATGTGATGCCTATGGCCGACATGTTGATAGATGCAGCAGCAGGGCATAAAATCCTTAGTCTGATGGATGGTTATGCAGGTTATAACCAAATATTTCTGGCAGAAGAAGACATTCCTAAGACAGCATTCAGATGCCCAGGGGCTTTAGGTATTTATGAATGGACAGTCATGCCATTCGGGTTAAAGAATGCAGGGGCAACTTACCAAAGAGCCATGAATTCAATCTTTCATGATTTAATTGGCAGATCTATGGAAGTTTATATTGATGATGTTATTGTTAAATCTGCCAGTTTTGACGAACATTTGAGAAATCTTGAAGAGGCATTCGAAAGAATGAAGAAGTACAAGTTGAAGATGAATCCAACCAAATGTGCTTTTGGAATATCAGCCGGGAGCTTTTTAGGATTTTTAGTTCATGAGAGAGGAATTGAAATTGATGCCAATAAGGCTAAAGCCATTCTTGATAGTCGGCCACCCAAGACGGTTAAAGAAATCCAAAGTCTTTTGGGTAAGGTGAACTATTTGAGGCGTTTCATTTCTAATGCTGCTGGCAAGGTCAGACCCATTACTAAATTGTTGAAAGCTGGAAGACACGCTTTTGAATGGGGTCCCGATCAACAGACGGCTTTAGATGCTATCAAGCAGGCATTGGTTCACCCTCCAGTCTTGATGCCTCCTAAACAAGGTCGGCCACTCAAACTTTATTTGGCAAATACATATGAAGTGGTTAGCTGTTTATTGGCACAGGATGGTGATGACGGGAAGGAAAGGGCAATCTACTATCTCAGTAAAACCCTTACAGGACCAGAACTGAATTACACTATGCTAGAAAAAATGTGTTATTCATTGGTCTTCGCTTGTACTAAACTCGAGCATTATTTGCTGCCCAGAAGAATTGAGGTCATATCAAAGGTGGATCTCATCAAATTGATTTTACAGAGACCTACTATGAAGGGCAGACTCATGAAGTGGGCCATCAAATTGGCTCCTTTTGATCTTCAACATTCCCCGCTGAGGGCAATCAAGGGACAAGCAGTAGCCGACTTCTTAGCAGAATTCTCACAAGTCGGGTATTCTCTTTGTGATAGTGTCCGACCATTTAGTTGTTCATCATATCTGGATAATCTACAGGTCGGATGTGTGCCTTATATAAGTACCAGAACATGGTTGATGTTATTTGATGGTTCTACCTCTGGAAACAAATCAGGGGCAGGTGTCTTTTTGCAAGGACCTGATGGTCAAAAGATCAATTTG
The DNA here is from genome assembly GCF_009805555.1 of Andrographis paniculata. Taxonomy (NCBI): domain Eukaryota; kingdom Viridiplantae; phylum Streptophyta; class Magnoliopsida; order Lamiales; family Acanthaceae; genus Andrographis; species Andrographis paniculata. Next base: position 3,360,982 of record NW_026137605.1, read on the forward strand.
CAACTACGATTGGAAGCCATGACCCATAATTCGGCAGAATATGAAGCTTTAATTTTGGGTTTGGAGGCTTTAATAGCCAGGAAGGTCCAGTCTGTAATCATAAGGGGGGATTCTCAATTAGTAGTCAACCAGGTAAACAATCAATATGTTTGCAATTACCCTCATCTTCGCAGATACAGGGACATTGTGGGTCGGTTATTGACAAAAATCTCAGAAGTAATAATTGAGTTCATTCCGAGGAAAGAAAACCAACGTGCTGATGAGTTGGCTCAAAGGGCCTGTAAAGGAATTCTGGAGGATATTTGGTCGGAGGTCAAGTCGGGCATAGAAGAAAAGACAGACCCAATATGTGACCGAATGGTCGGGCAGGAGACTGTCGGACAGGAGCCCGACTGCGAAGTTACGGTCGGGCAGGAGACTGTCGGACAGGAGCCCGACTGCGAAGTTATGGTCGAGCAGGAGATGGTCGGACAGGAGCCCGACTGCGAAGTTGTCGGGCAGGAGACTGTCGGTCAGGAGCCCGACTGCGAAGTTATGGTCGAGCAGGAGATGGTCGGACAGGAGCCCGACTGCGAAGTTGTCGGGCAGGAGACTGTCGGTCAGGAGCCCGACTGCGAAGTTATTGTCGGACAGGAGCCCGACTGCGTAGTTACTATCGGGCAGGAGTCCGATGGTGAAACAATGCCCGAGTGGAGAACAGAGCTTATCATGTATTTACAGAATCCAGGTGCGAGTGTTTCGATTGCGACACGATTGAAAGCTTTACGTTTTCAATTGGTAAATGGAATTTTGTATAAGAGATCATTTGAAGGTTTACTTTTGAAATGTTTGGGGTCTAAAGAAGCTCTAGAGGTAATGACAGAAGTACATGGTGGGATATGTGGAGCTCATCGGGCAGGTCTGAATATGAGATGGGCCATTCATCGTTTGGGTTTTTTCTGGCTAAAGATTTTTGAAGATTGCATACAATTTGCCAAAGGCTGCCAGGAATGTCAGAGACATGGAAATTTAAACCATCTGCCAGTAACCGAATTGCAGTTCTTGGCAAAACCATGGCCTTTTAAATCATGGGCTATGGATATTATTGGTAAGATACATCCTGCTTCATCGAAACATCATTGTTTCATATTGGTCGCGACTGACTATTTTACCAAATGGGTAGAAGCAGTTGCTTTGAAAATTGTGGATCAGAAAGAAGTTATAGACTTCGTTTTGAATCAAATTATTTACAGATACGGTATTCCTCAGTCTATAACAACCGACCAAGGCCTGGTTTTCACAGAGGAAAAGTTCTCTAGTTTCTTGGCAGAATTCGGTGTTCGATTACACCATTCTTCACCTTATTATCCCCAAGCCAATGGACAAGCGGAAGCAGCAAATAAGATTATTATTGGGATTATAAAGAAGATGGTTGAAGGGAACCCAAGAAAGTGGCATTTGTTATTGTCTCAGGCTTTATGGGCACATAGGAATACCAGAAATACGGCCACAGGGTTCTCACCTTACCAACTCACGTTTGGCCAAGATGCTGTTTTACCAGCCGAAATCCGAGTATCATCTGGCCGAACAGAGTTTACTGATGGTGATCTTACAAAAGAATACCAACAACTTATGATGCAACAGTTGGAGGATTTGGATGTTAGCCGACTTCAGGCAATAAGTCGAAGTGTGAAACAGAGTGAAAACAGAGCAAGGAATTACGGAAAGAAAGTTCTTCACAGGACATTCCAAAAAGGAGACCTAGTCTGGAAGACCATTCTTCCTACATATAAGAAAACTGACCAATTGGGAAAGTGGTCACCGAATTGGGAAGGACCATACATTGTTCAAAAAGATATTGGGAATGGCGCTTTCATTATTGTAAATCATGAAGGTAAGAGAGTACATGATTGTATTAATGCTAAATATCTGAAGAGGTATTATCCTGCCTTTTCAGATAACAAAACTGCCTGAAGCAAAATATTATTCAGAACCCATTTATGGGGTTCGGGTTCGAACCTATTTAAAGGTTCATTTCTGTTAGTCATCATGTATTTGTGAGAAATTTTCTGCCTCTGAATCAGAATTTTCATTCCAGTGAGTGGATATTAAATCTGGTTCTTCTTCAATAAGATCTTCCAAATCTGGTCGGTACCTCTCCCATTGACTTTGCATTTCATCTAAATCTTGATTGGTACGTGCTTGCATGTCTGTTATGGCTTGATATTCACGGTCAACAATGGTACGCAATCTTGAAAAGACTTTTCGTTGATTGGAAAATATATTATCCCAACCAAGATCTGGAAGTATGGTTGCTGCATGATTTTCAATCATTTCCATGTGATGATGGAGATCAGGAATGCGGCTAAGGATGTCACGAAGAGGTTCGTACCCCTCAATGATTTTTTCCATCAGGCGGATGACGCGATGAATGGTTCTTCTTCCTCGTTGGGAGAATCGGAATTTGAAGTCTAGTTGCTTGAGTATATGTAACAAGTCTTCTGCATGGCCTCCAATAGGGTGATTACCCACAAAGAAGGGTTGAAGAACACCTTCCCAGTTGCTTGATGGAACATGAGGTCGGTCATTCGCCACGTTTGTTAACACTTCAAGTGTTGTGGTTTTCAAAATATGCCTTAGAATGTGTTTCTTAAAATGTGAGAAACAGTGTTCTTTAAAGGAAGGAGTTTGTTGCGATTCCTATAAAGTTGGAAATTGAAAGGCGATCCTTGTTTTGAGAGAAGAAGGAAAAATGTATTACTAAGTCAAATGTTGTTACAGAGGGGGAAGTGTTACAAAAGTGCCCCTAGGGCAGTTTTTATATGTGTCCACTTGACTTCATCCCTGGATAGCCTTCTGGTATTAGCAGCCGTCTGATATCTTCTGATGAATTGGGATCGAGCTTGGGTTTTCAGCTCTTGATCCAATTCAGCCTCATTCTTGGTATACTTCTCAAGCAGACGCTGCTCATTGGTAATTTGCTTATCCAGGGTAGATTGTTCTTTCCTTAGCTCCCGCAATTCTGCCTCCTTTTTCTGAATGGCATCATCGACTTGAGCCTTCGTGCTAAGGAGACCGCCCAGCCTTCCAGCAGTCTGCTGAAGGGATTCTCGGGTCTTAGCCAAAGAATTCTCCAGCGTTGTTTGATCGAAGACAGGCTGGGGGGTTTCGGCTGACAGGAGTCCAATAACTAACACTTCAGTCTTGAGCTCTGTAAGTCTTTCCATCAGCCGATGCAGAATGGGGACAGCTGGCGATTCCGTCGGAGTGTAAAAGAGAAGGCCACCAACCGTCTGAATGAGTTTGTCCAATAAGTCGGATCTTAATTCTGACAGGGGATGGGTAATGGCCTCAGTGAATATAGTTTGGGCCTCCGCCGGAACCGGAACAGTCGATAGGACAGCTAAGTCCGAAGGCCCCTGCAAGTCTTATAGTGTCAATAAGTATTCCAAGGGAGGTGCAAATTTATTCAGATAAGATATGTGTCACCTCTGGGCGAACTGCTGTCAGTGAGGGGGGCAGCAATGAGGTCGGTCGAGTAGGGCGGACAGCTGGTATAACAGCAGCCGACTCGTCGGCTGCTGCGAATGGTCGTTGAGGTGCCGACCTGGGTCCCTATGGCAAGTAGTATATGAAACAGTTAGTGTTTTCCGCAAGAAATATTGTGGCATGGATTGGTTTAATCTTACCAAATTCACAGAAGTCTCCGAATCGGACGAAGACACTTCTTCCATTTCTGGAGGTTGGGCTGCCACAGGTGGTTCTTCTGCCTGCCACTCGATGGCTAGAGGGAGCGCCGCTGCTGGTTGGGCGGCTGCAGGTTGGGCGGCTGCATCTAGAGCCACTGCAGCCGGGATCTCTGGGGCACCTTCGATTTCGGGATCAGCAGCATCAGGGATGTCGTTTTGAGGGTCAGCTTCGGCGAGGGCGGCTGGTTCTTCCTTCGGCATGGATGAGTCTGATGCCATGTATGGCGGTCGACCCATCTGGGAAGTAGTCCCCTCGCTGTCAGAAGAGACCCCTGCTGCTGATGCGATGGGTGAAGGTGTCTGTGAAAAAATCATGGAAATGTTTGTTGTTAAATATATCAAGGTTGATCATTAGAATCCTAAGTATTGCTGATGAGAGAACTTACTGGTTCTATAGGCACTGCTGGTAAAGATTGCCTCCTGGTCGGGTGCCTGGCCCGACCACTCCTCGGTACGGGAGGAAGAGTTTGCCTCCTCGTCGGGTCCTCCGCCCGACTGCTCATTGGCAAATTGGTCTGGACCAAAGGCCCGATTGAATGGTCGGCTGGGACTGGCGTCGCTTGTGTGGTCGGTATTACCAAGGTCGGTTCTGATGAATGAAATGAGTGAAATCAAAGTTAAGATATAGTGAATTGGTTCACGGTTTTAAGAACAATTACCTATTCGGGGTCGGGTCCTTGCTGACGTCCTAGTAGTTCCAAGGTCCGCTGGAGCTTGCTGGTCGGCCCCAGAGGTCGGGGGTGTTTGCAGCTGGGAAGCCTTCCTTTTTCGCATGGGAACACTAGATCCGATTCCCGGGGCGGCTGTTTGTTTCTGAGTGCTAGTATGTCTAGCCGCCCCTAGAACCAATCCTTGGGGGGGAAGGAGTATGTTCAGCAACCGATCCTCATCAGGGGAAATCAGGGGCCATACAACCGACCACCATTCATTGAATGTATCTACAGTCTCAGGGTTGGAGCGGAAAGGAATATAAGAATTGGAAATTATATACGTGGTGAGCTGGGAGATATAAGAAGGGATTGAATTAGGTAGGACCCGTCGGTCAGGACTTTGAAAAATTATATGCGGACAAGCGACGGGTCCAGGGATACCTTGGCAACAGCCGAACTGGCGCGCCATGAATTGAGGTTCATAATTAAAAGTGTAAAAGGTTTTCTGCCCTTTTTTATCAAGTTTTTTGCTGCTAAAAAGAGACCTGGGTTTGAGGGCAACGTCCCAGGCAAAAGGATAGGTGGGATGAGGACAAGGCTCAGGAGTCGGAAGAGGATTTGCTGTCGGAAAGGGCCAAAAATGGTCGGGAGCATAACCCGCATATTTTTTATACATAGAAAATCGAGAGTTACTGCGGGTATCCGTTACAATTGCGGTTATTATTGGATCGGAAGATTGGAGTTTATTGCGTCCTGAGCAGAGTCGGTTGAGGGCTAATCCCAAATGTTTTTCGGATGTTGGCATAGTGGGCGGAGATCCTAAGTTAAACGCGTTGGGAAAGTAAAGACGGAACCAAAGTTCTAAAAACCAAAAAGGACCCGACGCGGCAGTGTCTAATTTTCTATTATCGTTATCTGTTAAACGAAGGCTAACCCTGGTGAGTCCTTCAAACAGATTGGCTAAAAACAGGGTGCCAAGGGAGAAGAACCGACCTGACGCGATATGAATGGCCAGGTCGAGATGAGAAGGAAGAACACATTTGGAAGGGGAAACAATGACGTACCTACAAAGCCAAAAAAGAATAAAGGCAGTATGCTCCCGGTCGGTCACGGGGGTCCCTGGAGCCCCTTGCTGATCGGTTGCGAACTTTGTCCAACCCCATTCCTTCACACCTTGTAAAGACCATCCCGGATGGTCTTCTGATGGCTCCTGCCCATCTAGGGCTCCCATTACAGGGTCTTCACCCACGACGGGGAGATGCGCGATCATTGCCACGTCCATAAGAGTTGGACCAAAGGGGCCAGATGGTAGGAGAAAAGTCCCATTTTCCGCATTCCAGAAGGCAGACATGGCCAAGAGCACCTTCTCATGCAGGTTGATAGGCATGGTGGACAGTAGTATTGCTTGGTCGATTTTTTGAGATCGCCATTGGGTCTGGAAGTGTTCTGCTACCCGTCGATACCAAGCGCGGTAAGGATCTTTTGGGTCCGTGAGATGGGTTTTGATGCTGTCTCGAATGCGCACTGCTTGGTAGTTAGGGTTGTTGATAGCCAAGGAATTTCGGGATTCCAAAACTTCCCTCATCCGATTTGAGTCTTCAGGAGTAGTGCAATATGGACGGATCGTCGGAGTTAGTACTTTCGAGGCTGAAAATGGACCCTCTGGGAGGGTTCCGTCGAAAGGAAGGGCAGGAATGTATTGATTCGCCATAGTTAGAGTGTTTTGGGATTGTGATTCACAAAGGCTTGTATTGCGGAGAAGGAAGTTAACCAGGAGTATTGCAGTAACTGGTGCAGTTGCTAAGGGAATTTTTCAAGAGGGTAGTGATTTATGAACTTCCAAACATTGATTGTTAAATGGTGTTTGAAAGTCCCTTGGCGGCGGGCAAGTTGTTACGTACGAAATTTAGAATTAGGTTAAAAGCCCAAGGCAAAAAGAAGAATGGGCCTGGCAATAGAGTTGATTGAACTGGCTGAAGGACACCGTGAGGAAATCAAGGAAAATAGATTTATTTCTAAGGAAAATACAAGACGGAAAGTCCTCAGGTCGGAAGGTCTTCAGGTCGGGAGGTCCTCAAGACGGAAAGTCATCAGGACGGAAGGACCTCAGGTCGGTAGGTCCTCAAGACGGAAAGACCTCAGGTCGGAAGGTCTTCAGGTCGGAAGGTCCTCAAGGCGGAAAGTCATCAGGACGGGAAGTCCGCAGGTCGGGAGGCCTTCAGGACGGGAAGTCCGCAGGTCGGGAGGCCTCAGGTCGGGTAAACCGTAGATCGGATAGAAGGCGAAGTCGGACAGACGCGGAGGTCTTTGATCAAAGACGGAGGGCGGCTGATGCGGAGGTCGGCCCAAGTGAGGTCGGGCGAAGAAGCAGGTCGGGCGAAGGACGAAGTCGGGCCAAAAGAGCGGAAGGTCTGTGGTCGGCTCAAAGAGTGAAATATAGGGATAATTGTGGTCTGCTGGGGACACGTGTCAACATGAGAAGGGTTGGAAGACGGTTGGGAAGGAGACGTTGTAACCGTTCGGGTGACGGTTTTCAGTACGGTTTCCCAGAGAATATTTAAAGGTTTGAATCATCATTTGGCAAGGCATCTTCAATCAACTTCAACAAAGCAAAGTCAGATTTGGGGATCACCACTTTAAATTTCAGTCTTTTATTTTCCAGTTTATTTTCTGTACCATACAGTGTTTAGAGATTCCTAATCTCAGGCACTAATTAATCAAGTTTAAGGATATTTTCTATATCTTTGAATTTTACTTTATTTTTGTTGAAAAATTACATCAACAAACATAATATATAATTAAAAAATACATAGATAATAAGAATAAAAGTAATAACTAAAAATATTTATATATATATATTAAAATTTACTATAATTATTTATAAATATTCTTTCAAATAAAAAAATTACAAATTTAAACATAATCTAAAATATTGAAAAATATACTATAATATAATAATTGAAATCAAATCAATTAGAAAAAACAAATACTCAATAAGAATGAAAATATTTTATTAGTAGAAAATAAGAATAATACAATAGATAATTTTAAAAAACCCATACATAATAATAATGGAGTATTAGAAGAAACTAAATAAAATAGTAAATACTAGAGCCGTCAAAATGGGTTGAGCCTGTCGGGTTGGCCCGCCCCGCCTTACTTTTAAGGGGGGTTGGGTTGTGATTTTTTAAGCCCGTTAAAATGCAGGCCTAAATGGGCCGACCAGCATAAGCCGCAGGTTGAGGGTGGGTTAGCCTGCAGGTGAAGTAAATATAATAATTAGTATTCACTCGTCTAACTAAATGTATTTTTTTACCATTTTTTACTGTCATATTAAAAACTTATAATAAAACTAATCAAATATTAATATAAGAATATATTTTAATTTTTTATAAATTACAAACATACCATTATAAATAAGTTAAAACGAATAAAATAAAATTTATATTATCATTAGCTTAAATATTTTATCAATATTGTCTACATGTTGTTTTTCTTCTCTGACTATGTTATTCATGACATTGTTATTTGTTTCAATTTTTCATCATTTGTTTTGTTGTCTTCCATTTTATTATTTTATAATTATACAAATTCATAAAATTAATTATGATTTATTTTTAAAATGAAGCATTTCTTATTATTAATTTTTTTAAATACACTAATTAATAATATTTAGAATTGAGAATTTTTATATATGTTATTTATTTTAAAATATTTATTATATAAATTCTACAATAAAACTATTTTTAGCTATTTTTAAATATTAATTACGAAAATATTTATAATATTAATATTCTTTTAATATTTTTAAAAAGCTCGTGTGGATTGGGTTGAATTGATGAAATTTTGATCCGCCCCGCCGCAGGTTGGCCCGCAAACAATCCGCTTATTTGCGGATTATGGTGGATTGTGGGTCAATCCGCCCCCACTAACCCGTTTTGACAGGTCTAGTAAATACATACATAATGAAAAATATTTTATATTATTAGAAAATAAGAATAACACAATATATAATTTTAAAAAATACATATACAATGACAATGAAGTATTAGAACATTATACTCGAAACTAAATAAATTTATAAATAAATATAATAAGAATAAAAAAGAATCGACTAATAGAAAATTAAAATTAATTTAATAATATAATTATATATAATAAAATAAAATAAATAATCTTTCTACTTCTCTTCTTTTTCTTTTATTTTTTTTTTCTCATTTTTTTTCTTTTTTTTTAAAACTTTTTTGCATCATAGTATGGATTAAAAACTTAATTAGTAAAAATTTTCATATAATAAAATTTTAAATTTATAAGTCGAAAAAAACAAATTTACTATAAAATTTTCACCATATAAGGAAGGATAATAAATTATATGCATAAATAATAGTATATAAAAGCGATAATAATATTTTTTCATATGGAAAATTTTTCACTCTCTTTAAACGATAACAAATTATATACGTAAATAAAATACGAAAAAATAAATAAATTTTGACGTGAAAACCCTTCAAGGTATAAGAGTTTTTAAGAATACATATAAACATGCTCAATCATCATTAAATTAACTAATGAAAACCACGTCTTAAAGAAAAATAAAGATCAAGAAAACAAACACATTTGTAAATTTCAGGTCAAACTACATATATCCAATTAATCAACCCACCGTTTGATAACGCAACGAATTACGAACACTTCTTAAAACTTCTGATTATTCTCTAAATATAAAATTAATATATTTTAATTATAATTTGATAAATATATTATAATTAAAATAATAATATAGAAAATAAATAAAATAAAAACTTACCGGGTATTTCAGCTAGATGTGGTGGATGACTCTTTTTTGGAAGAAAAACGGTCGCGCTATTGAAAAAAATAGATATTATGATTGAAATAATAATAGACATAAATAAAATAAAATAAAAACAAAATAAAAAGAAAGAAGAAAAGATTGGTGAATGAGGAACGTCGATTGTGGATTTTGTCAGGAAGAAAGTGGAGGGTGGAGGGAATAAAAAGTGGGGGAGGATAGTGATTAGGATTTCTGTTACAACAACAACAATAATTATTATTATTATCATTATTATTATAAAATTAATAAAATTACTTATCTTCAATTGGTGATGATAAATTTGGCAAAAGAATATTTATAGACAAATTTTCATTCTCTAATCGATAAAAATAAAATTATTGAAAATATATACTCTAATAAAATATTTATATAATGTTTGAAACATATCTACAATTTATTTGTTACTTCTATTTCTTCGAGTATATCTTCTTCTCTTCATATAGTTGGATATATAGGAGGTTGACTCGAAAGTCCATAAACATGACAAGTTTTTTGACACTCCCCATCAATATCATTAATTATCAAATCTAAGTTCTAATTTGGTCTACCCTTCAAACGAAGTTGTTTTCTCTCTCTTAATCGAGTAATTTTTTGTTCCACTTGCACATTATTCATCTACACACAAAATAAATAAACAAATAAGAAAAAAGTATTTATCTAGTTTCAAAAATACATGAATTCAAAAATAAAAAATAAAAAATCATAATTTATACGATTTTCCATAAATTTGACATAATTATTTTATATTCACATATCTTCTTACTCTTTTAAACTTTTGTAGTCTCACTTATTAATGATGTTGAATCTTCCATCGAATTTCTCCTTCTAAATTAGCGTAAGGCTTGAGGTTGAAAATAATGCAATGAGACGCGAAATTGAAAATTATACCGAATATTAATAAAATATATGTATATGTAATTATATACTCCCTCCGTCCCTTGACAATCTATCCATTTTTTCATTTTGATCCGTCTCATAACAAAGTATCCATTTTCTTTTTTAGTAATTGTATTATCTATCTAACATTACAAATATCCTTCCAATTTACAATATATTACACAAATATCATTACATTTATATCATACAATGCTAATAGGGTTAATTTAGTTTTTTTTACCTTTATTTCTACTTTATCCTAATATAATACTAATATTTCTAAAACTCCTTGCAAAAAACAAATGAATATATAGATATGAGGGAGTATATATAATGATTGAATTTTAATAACAAAATTATACGAAAAAGATATTAGGTTAATTATATACGTAGATATAGATATGCAGAATATATATATTTATAGAATTAAACAATTATATAAAATATGATTGGTAAATTGATGTAATTAGTTATGATTTAGAAAGATTTATGAGATATTATTTGATGAGTTTCTTATTATTCCCTATAACATATGTAAAATCTTTAATTATATCCCAATGTTTAATTATTTTTTTAATTTTAGAAAAATAATTTACAAATAATTAAAAACAAAAAGTAAAATTAGTTTAAAAATAAAATAGAATGACAAATTTATCCCAAAAAAGTAAAATTCTTTAAAAATTTTAAAAAAAAAATCCAAAATTACGAGAGTGCACCAATTGAAGTGTCTTGTATTATATATATATATAAATACCAGCCTATGACTCGGGTAATTATAAAAATTGTTATATTAATTTAATTTTTATATTTTAAATAATAAATTTTATTTTGATAATAAAACTTTGTATGAAAGATAGCCAAAATTAATTTATATAAAAAATAAACTATAAATAAAAAATACGGTAACTAAATCAAGTAAAAATATTAAGTAAGTGAATCAAAAATTGCATAAATATATAATATAATTTAAACTCAAACATAATAGAGATAAATATGATTATTCATAATCACTCTTAAATTAAAAATCAAAATAAATTTGAAATGTTTTTTTCATCATTTATTTATGATTGTTAACTTTCAGCAGTAAACAACATTTAAACAACATACTAAATAATATATATAGTAACGAAAAGAAAAGCAAACAAATAATATTAAGTAAATTATAAATCAAATAAAATTTATATATCATTTTAAATTCAAATATAAGTTACATTTAAAATATTTATTTATAATCTTATTAAATGAAACATTATAATAAATTTTGAAATAAATTCATATCTTCTTATCGTATTTTCTCTTTTATCGTCAGTTTGAAAAGAAACTTTAAACAATATATAAAATATATATATATATACACTAACAAAAGTAAAAAAAATATTGGAGAATTTTAACTAATAAAATTGTAATTACAAAATTTATATTTTAAGTGAAATCTAATATAAATTGGATTAAAATATTTATCAACAAATCATATTAGATAAAAGCAAAAGACTCGATATTTGAATATAATTTCAAATTTCCAACAAAAAAATATATATATATATATAAAATAAGAATAAATAAGAATTAATTAATAAAAAATAAAAATAACAAAAACACAAATAAAATAATGCATACAAAATAAAAATAAAAGTACTAAAATTAAAATATAGTAATTTTTATAAATTACTAAAATTTATATTAATTTTATGTATGGATTTTTATGATATTCATCTAAATAAAATATTCGAAATTTAAAAATAATCTACAAAATTAGGGGAAAATATTTTAATATAATATTTAAAATCAAATCAAATAAAAAATGCATATTAATTAAGAATGAATAAAAAATTGATTAGTAAAAAATAAAAATAACACAATGTATAATTTAGAAATACGTAGATAATAAGAATAAAAATAATAAAATAAAAATATTTGTATATGTATATTAAAATTTGTCATAATTTTATGGATGGTTTCTTAAATATTCTTTCAAATTAGAAGATTACAAATTTAAATATAACTTAAAATATTGAAAAATATACTATAATATAATAATCGAATATTAATTAGAAAAAATAAATACTCAATAAGAATGAAAAATATTTTATTAGTAAAAAATAAGAATAACACAATAGATATTTAAAAAAATACATATACAATAATACTTCCTCCGTATCATAACAAAGTATTCATTTTTCCATTTTAGTCCGTCTTATACCAAAATATCCATTTCTTTTTTTTTTTTAAGTAACCGTACTATCTACTTAACATTACAAATACCTTTACAACTTACAATATATTACACAAATGTCATTACCTTTATATCACACATACTAATAAAGTTATTTTAGTCATTTCTATTTTATTCCTAAGATGGAGTAATAAAATATCAGAACATTATATTCGAAATTAAATAAATTAGTAAATACATACATAATAAGAATGAAAAATATTTTATTGAAAACAAGAATAACACAATAGATAATTTTAAAAATACATATACAATAATAATGAAGTATTAGAATATTATACTCGAAACTAAATAAAATATATAGTAAGAATAAAAAGAATATATTAGTATAAAATTAAAATTAGTTTAATAATATTATTATACATAATAAAATAAACTAAATAAAAATACTATACTTGATTTTTTTTTCTTCTTTTTCTTCTATATTTTTTCTTTTCATTATTTTTTTCTTTCTCTTTTTTCATTGAGATTTTTTTTTCCATCATATTATGAATAAAAAAAAAAAAATTGATTAGTAAAAAATTTTAGTATAATTTAAAATTTATAAATCAAAGAAAACAAATTTATTATAAAATTTTCACTATATAAAAAAGAATAAAAAATTATATGCATAAATAATATATAAAAGACATAATGATATTTTTTCATGTGGAAAATCATTCTCTTTCTTTGAACGATAACAAATTATATATATAAATAAAATAGAAAAAAAAATAATCACGTGAAAACCCTTCAAGGTTAAAATAAAAAATAAAAAATCACGCGTTGTCCAACCAAAATAGAAAATTCACAATAACGAAATAAAGTATAAGAGTTTTTAAGAATACATATAAATATACTCAATCATCGTTAAATCAACCAACAAAATCACATATTTAAGAAAAATAAAGATAAAAAAAAAAAAAAACAAACCTAAAAACTTTGTCATTCTGGTTGAACTACATGTATCCAACCAATAATCTCAATATTTGAAAACACAACGAATTACGAATACTTGAAAATTTTTTATTGATCCGACAATTAATGAAACGGGATCGCTGTTTTTCCAAATCTGTGCGCAGTGTTTGACGGAATCTCATAATAATTTTTTTAGGGCGATTTTGGCTTAATCTTCTATGTATATATAGATATACAAAAGCCTAATTTCATACATATCTTTGTTATTTATTATTTCGATAAATCTGAATTTTGTTAAATTAATGATTATCCTAACAAATTTTAACTAATTATCCAAACTTATTATTTAAAAAATAAAAAAAAAAATCCAAAATTATGAGAGTACACTAATTAAAGTGTCTTATCTTGTATATATATATTAATATGATATGATTATGTAGATAATATAAAATTAAGAAATATGTGTAATATATTAATTTTTTTTGAAAAAATATATTGAAAAAATTTGAACAAACCCTACACATCTCTCATTACTAAAATATGTTTATTTTCAAAAAGATATCAAAGTTTTATTTTCTTATTATAAAAAAATAAAAAATATACATTATAGTATTAAAGCTTACTTTTAAACCAAATGAATTTATTTTTAATGAAAATAATATTAAGTTTCATTTGAGTTTTTGTTGTTCTTATTTCTTAATTAAAAATTTATGAAAATAATTATTAATAAAAATATATTTCACCCGTCCCATCATAATTGATATCATTATAATTTTTGTTTATTCTATAATAATTGATATTTTTTATTTTAAGTAAAATTTATTAAATAAAAATATATTTAACAAATATAAATCTAAGTTTAATTAACTGCATAACATATAACATCATGTATCATAATATAAGACTTACTCAAAAATCATTTATTTCTCTTCTCGGAAAAACAAATATTTTTATCTATATTTAAAACTCCACATCTTTTATAAAAATTTATTTATGTTAATTATAAATAAATTCCTTTATTTAATTGTATTATAGAAAATTTTATTCTCTACCAAATAATATTCATATTAAATATATTTGTATTGCAATATAATTATTAAAATATTTAAATACATATTTTAATTTTTTTAATTATACATATTAATATTTATTTTAAAACTATCAATATTATTAATTATATAGAAAAAATTAATAAAATAATATTATAATTCATAATTATTAAATAATTAAACATTATTTCTTTAAATACAGTTTCTCTAAAGAAAGGTGTTACATAATCTCAAATATTATTAATTATATAAAAAAAAACTAATAAAATAATATTATAATTCATAATTATTTAATAATTAAACATTATTTCTTTAAATACTGTTTCTCTAAAGAAAAGTGTTACATAATCTCAAACTGCTCAAATCACTGTTACACAAAGACAACAAATAAATCCAATGCGTGATTGATCGTTTCGTGTGCAATAGAGTTCTTCTTTGTTTTTTCTTAATTTGAACAATAATTTGGATACTTATATTTTTGTAAAAAAATTAAAAATAAAAAAACAATTCTTTTGTTCTAATTCAATATGACTTTTTTACTATTTTTATTTATCCCATTAAAAAATATTTTTAATGGGATAATAAAAATAATTCATATATACTCCTATTACCTTAAATAGAGAACTATTTTTTTAAAAAAAATATAACTCCTATAAAACATTAACAATTAATTTTCTTTTAATAATCAAATTAAAAAAATATTACTTCCTTTGTCATAAAAATGTAAGTCCATTTGATCAGGCATATTTTTTTTTTTTTTATGATAAAGAAAAAGTATACAAAATTGTATTTTTTTACTAAAAAGGAAACAAAAATGAATTTAAATGACAAACACAAAAAAAGTGGGATAAATTTGAATGAAAAATAAAGTATAAAATTACTAAAAAAGACCATACTGTTAAGATAATCTCAATTCCTCTACATCTATTTTTGGCATAGTGACAAAAACACTTTTTGCTTCTGTGGTCGTTGGCTTTCAAAAACAGCAACTCTGGCCCTGCTGGTTAAGTCCAATCATGCAGCCCTTGTGTTTCCTCTACGTTGGTGGCTGCTCAAAGACAAATTGGATATCTCGAATTTGTCTTCTTGTGATCAGAACTGATTTGATACAACATCATTCCTTGGTTAGATCAAAGGGAATTTAATGCATGTCATTTCATGGCTGCTGTGGTGGTGTGTTTCATAGTATTAGAGTTTTGGGAAGTAGTGAGAGTGATCTTAGAGAGATTGGGTAGTAAGATAATTGTGGTGCTTATCCTCTCAACAACTCCCCTTCCACCTCCATGCATTAAGTAAGTGATTTACACTGTATTTCTGCCGGAGAAGCTTGGAGATCAAAGGAAGATTGGATTTCTGATCAGGGGAACATTCGAACTCTGTGCAGCCCAGCTATGACGGTTGTTAGTACGCGTTTGTAACAACTGAAGCCTTGGAGGGAATTTCTCTAGGTAATTAATTTGTAGCGTGGGTTGGTGGTAGTTTGAGTGTCTTGTTATTAATCAGCACTGATTAATGAACACCTCCTGGATTGGTATCCCCCGGATGTAGGATGGTTTATATCCGAACCGGGTAAACAAATAGCATGTCATTTATTGCTTTGAAATACTTTCATTTATTTCATCGACAAGTGGGTGTCATAACTGTGATATAACTACGCTTCGGGAGTTGGCCCATTTGGATATGTGTACGAGGATTTATTGGAGTTGCACTCATTTCCAACCCAACATTTGGTATCAGAGCAGTGTTCTCTAAGTTGCTGAGTAGATTCTCTCACAGTTTGCAAAGATGAGTAAAGAAGGTAGATCTACATCGAGACCTCCACTGTTTGATGGAACAAGTTATCGGAGTTGGAAGAACAAAATGGAAGCCTTTCTGATGTTACAAGGTGAAGATGTTTCTGAAGCTGTCGAGTCTGCATGGTCTCATCCTATGAAGACCATTCAAAATGAAGATAATATTGTCTCTCTTGTGAAGAAACCAAAAAGAGAATGGACTCTCAATGAAAAGGCTGCTGCAATCGCCAACTCGAAAGCCTTGTTTTCGATCTTCAATGCTGTTGATGAAACTCAAGCGAAGCTGATATCAAACTGCAAAGTTGCTAAGGAAGCATGGGATATTCTTGAAAATGCATTTGAAGGATCTGTGCAGGTTCGAGAATCAAAGCTGGACCATGTTGAAACTCTGTTTGAAGCACTAAAGATGAATGAAGATGAAACAATTGCTGTTTATCACAACCGATTCATGGATGTTGTGAATCAAGCTGAAGCTCTAGGTATGCACTTTGAAGAAAAGAGACTGGTGAGAAAAATGCTTAAAAGTCTCACAAAAAATTTTAGGCCAAAGGTGATTATGCTCGATGAACCACCAAAGCTGAGACACATGACATTGGATGAACTATATGGTACATTGGTAAGCTATGAAATGAACTATCTTGAAGATGAAGCACCCAAAAGTGTGGCTCTGAGTGTTGAAGACTTGGAGATGATTGAGTCTGATGAAGAAATGGCTCTGCTGAGTCGTAAACTTTCTCGAATGATCAGTGAGAAACGAGCTGCCAAGCTAAAGTTTGGGAAGTTTCAAAACAGGAATAGCTATCAGGGAGGAGGTACATCCAGCTCTCAGCGAAAGTATCCTGAGCAGAAACCAACTGCATACAGCAAACCGAAAGAAAGATTTGATGGTGGATTTAAGAAGAAGTTTGTAGTGTCTGCAAAACCTGAGACGGTTCAAGAACCTACCTGTTATGGATGTGGTGGTGTTGGACATATTAAATCTGAGTGCCCAATAGTTAAGAAAAGGGAGAAAAGGGCATATCAAGCTACCTGGAGTGACAATGAAGATGGTGAATCTGCTGGTGGTGATGAACAGACTGAAAATCATGAAGTTGTTGCATTCATGGCAGATGATAATGATTCCAGTGATGAAAAGACAGAATCCAGTTCTAAAACTACTGATGAGTCAAGAAAACTTGATACTGATGAACTGATTGAGGCTTATGAGGAAATGGTTGCCGAGCAAAAGAAAGCTGTTGTAAAAAATAAAGAACTTCTGGATACCATTTATCGTTTGGAAGATCAAAAGGAGAAACTTGAAGATGAGCTTGAGAAGTTGACAAAGATCATTGAAGAA
Source organism: Andrographis paniculata (assembly GCF_009805555.1). Classification (NCBI taxonomy): domain Eukaryota; kingdom Viridiplantae; phylum Streptophyta; class Magnoliopsida; order Lamiales; family Acanthaceae; genus Andrographis; species Andrographis paniculata. The sequence continues at coordinate 3,378,396 of NW_026137605.1, forward strand.
AAATCTACTGAATCAAAGGAATTGAAATCTGATAATCTGAAGTTGAAGAATGAAAATGATAGACTTCGGAAAGGGAAGGATAAATTAGATGAAGTCCTCTCAATTGGTAAACCGTTTGGTGATCACAAAGGATTAGGCTTCTGTGAATCCTCTCAAAGTAGACCAACTACGTTTGTGCGAGGTGGTCTGCTTACTGATGTCAAACTTCCAGAAAAGAAATCAACTCAAGTCTGGAAACAGAATTCAAGAAAGAGAAGAAGCAGAAACAGAAACAAAAACCACAGAGAAATTCAGAGTGAGGAGACAAAACTGTCACAACCTACTGACTGTAAGTACTGCATGTATCCAGGTCATTCGGCTGTGAAGTGCTTGAAGCTGGCAAAAGATGTCATCAATGGAAGACGGATTCAATGGCCTACTGAAGAGCTGAAACAGAACATTAAGGTCAAGTTTGTATGGATACCTAAGGAGACTCAGAAACAGCTCGAGTGTAATGTGATCTTGTCAAGTCAAGAGTCTACCAGAGCTGATCGATGGTACTTTGATAGTGGTTGCTCAAGGCACATGACTAATCAAAAGGGAATTCTGAAGAATTTTGTCGAAGACCGAAGTGGAGAAGTCATTTTCGGAGATGGAGCAAAAGGAAAGATCAGTGGCTATGGTATTCTTGAAAAAGAAGGAATTCCAAGGTTATCAAAAGTCTATTTTGTAGAAGGGCTGAGTACAAATCTGATCAGTATAAGTCAACTATGCGATGATGATCTACATGTGAAGTTCACCAAGGATTCATGTGAAGTTTATGACACTGCACAAAAATGTGTGATGACTGGTATTCGTTCGAAGAACAATTGTTACTTACTGGAATATCCTCAAATGGAAGCACTGATATTGAAGGATGATGAATCGATGCTGTGGCACACCAGATTAGGTCATGTGAATCCTCAGAATCTATTGAGGATTAGCAAAATTGGAGCTGTCAGAGGACTACCAAAATTTTCAAAGATTCCAAATACTACTTGTGGTGACTGTGCAAGAGGAAAGCAGAAAAGGGCTGTGCATTCCTCATTGGAACAACGGTTCAGCAGCAACTGTCTGGAGCTGTTACATATGGATCTCATGGGTCCAGTTGATGTTTGCAGTCTTGGAGGAAAGAAGTATATCTTGGTCTGTGTAGATGATTTTTCGAGATATACTTGGGTCGATTTCTTACGTGAGAAAAGTGATGCGTTTGATGTTTTTGAGAAACTGGGTACGAGACTCATGAATGAGAAGAAATCAAAGATTGACAGATTGAGAACAGATCATGGAAAGGAATTTGAAAATCAAAGATTTGCTGGTTTTTGCAATGGATTGGGAATCAGGCATGAATTCTCTGCTCCAAAGACTCCACAACAAAACGGAGTAGTGGAAAGGAAGAATCGAACGTTACAAGAAATGGCTAGGTCAATTATGCATGCAAAAGGAGTTGCCAAATATCTGTGGGCTGAAGCTGTCAACACAGCTTGCTATGTGATTAATCGAGTGTATCTCAGACCTCATACAGAGAAGACAGCCTATGAAATCTGGACATGGAAGAAACCAAATGTTTCTTACTTTCATACCTTTGGATGTAAGTGCTATATAATGAAGGACAGAGATCAACTTCATAAGTTTGATACTCGATCAGATGAAGGCATATTTTTGGGATACTCTCTGAACTCGAGAGCTTACAGAGTTTTCAACAACCGTACCAAAAAAGTGATGGAATCCATGAATGTGATATTCGATGATACCATTTCAGAGAAGAAATCTAGTCACTCAAATGATGATGATGATGAAACTGCACCAGATGTTAAGGTGACTCAGAATCCTTCAGAGGTTCAAGTCATCCCTCAGTTTCAAGATGTTCTGCCACAGACTGGTGACAATATTCTTGCAGAAAGTTCTGTAAGATTCGATTGGTCAGAACCTGAGTGTTCAACGGATGTAACAACTACCAATCAACAACCTACTGAAACTGAATCTGATACTGAAGTGAGAAGACATCATTCCAGAGTTTCACATAACCATCCAATTGACGCAGTTATTGGTGATCCAATGGGTGGTCGACTGACTCGAGGGAAACAGATTGATTTCAAGAATTTGTCTGGGATGAATTGTTTTATTTCTACAGTTGAGCCAAAGACAGTAGACGATGCCCTCAAGGATGAATACTGGATCAATGCAATGCAGGATGAGTTGAACCAGTTCACAAGAAACCGAGTATGGTATCTGGTTGAAAGACCAACTGATGTGAATGTCATTGGAACTAAGTGGATCTTCAAGAACAAATCTGATGAAAAAGGGAATGTTACCAGAAATAAGGCAAGATTAGTTGCACAAGGGTACACACAAATTGAAGGGGTTGATTACGATGAAACATTCGCTCCTGTTGCTCGTATTGAAGCAGTGAGATTGCTGGTGTCTGTTGCATGTTCTTTGGGTTTTACTCTCTACCAAATGGACGTCAAGACAGCATTTTTGAATGGATGGATTAAAGAAGAGATCTATGTAGAACAACCAAAAGGATTTGAGGATCCTTTCCATCCAGATCATGTCTACAGGCTACGAAAAGCCTTGTATGGATTAAAGCAAGCACCTAGAGCATGGTATGATAGATTGTCCAATTATCTACTGGAGAAAGAATACGTTCGAGGATCAACTGATAAGACAATGTTTATCAAGTTGAAGGGAAAAGATTTGATGATTGCACAGGTGTATGTTGATGATATTGTGTTTGGGTCGACTGCAGAATCCTTGAAGAATGAATTTGTAAAATTCATGGAAGCCGAATTCGAAATGAGCATGATCGGTCAGCTTAATTACTTTCTCGGATTGCAGGTTAAACAACTTGCAGATGGTATCTTTCTGAGTCAAACCAAGTATGCTCAGAACATGGTGGAGAAGTTTGGACTTCGAGATTCAAAAGGAGTCAGAACTCCTTTGGGACAACAAGAAAAGTTGTCGAAATATGATGATGGAAAAACAGTCGATCAGAAACTCTATAGAAGCATAATTGGAAGTCTTCTCTACCTGACTGCAAGTCGTCCAGACATCTCCTTCAGTGTTGGTGTATGTGCAAGATTTCAATCTACTCCTAAGGAATCACATCTTAAGGCAGCAAAGAGAATTCTCAGATATGTCAAAGGAACGACAGAACTAGGATTGTGGTATTCCAACAGGTCTGGTCTTGATCTCATCGGATTCGCAGATTCAGATTGGGCTGGCTGTTGTGATGACAGGAAGAGCACAACAGGTGGATGCTTTTATATTGGAGATAACATTGTTAGCTGGAGTTCGAAGAAGCAAAATTCCATTGCCTTATCCACTGCCGAAGCTGAATATATAGCTGCTGGAAGTTGCTGTGCTCAGTTGTTGTGGATTCGACAAATGCTGCATGATTATGGTATTGGTCAAGACTCATTCACCCTGTTTTGTGACAATACTAGCGCCATCAATATTTCCAAGAATCCCGTTCAACATGGAAGAACAAAGCACATCGACATACGGTACCATTTTATTCGAGACTTGGTGGAAAATGGAGTATGTGATTTAAAGCACATTGGAACGAATGATCAAAAGGCTGATATTCTCACAAAGGCTCTAGATGCTGATCGATTCGAAAAGCTACGAAGGGATTTGGGTATGTGCTCAAGTCCTCCTTGATGATGCTTGCTTAAATAAATAAATAAACATCTCCATTTTTTTAAATTTGGGAGAAAATTGGAGATTAAAAATAGTCTTCTGAAAATATCAAAAAGAAGAAGGATCATTTTGTGAAAAGAGAATATCTGAACCAAGGATATTATCGGTATTTTGAGAAGGGTTTTAATTTAAAACCCAAAAAGGGATGATTTGACGGCTCTGCGTCGCTGCTCTGGCTGTCATCACAGCCTTATGGGAAGTGGTGTTTCAGAGGAAATTGAATACATAACTCGAGCAGGTCACTCGTCTTCCTCATTTCGCGTGATCTCATATTTCGCTGAGTGCAGTGGTGAGAGTTATCTTTACTCTTCTTCCTACAATTTTCTCTCGGTGAGAACAATGGTGCGAACTCGCTTTGGAAAGGAAACAGGGTCTGGAAGTACAGTTGCTCGAGGACGAGGTCGTGGAAGAAATAGAGGTCGTGGGCGCCGTGGTGGACAAACCAGTTCTTCTCTACCTCCAGGCGAACCAGTTAGTGAGATTCCAACTCAACCTGAAGCAAGCGAGGAAGTTCAGGCTGTGGTCACTGATAGTGTGACTCCGCCCTCTCCTAGGGATCACATTGCTGATGCTGAGGAACTTGTGCAGAAAACCCTTGATGAAACTCAAAATGATATTCCTGAGGATGATATTCCTGGAGATCAGGCGACTGATCATGCTGAAAAAGAGGACGATGGGAAGGAACAAGAGGTTGGTGAAGCTGATCCCAGAAATGTTCAGGAAGACACCATGATACATTCCGAAGGAGCCCTTGAATCTGAACAACAGAGGATTGAAAAGGGTACTTCTCCCCTTTATCATGAGGAACCAGCGGTTACTCATGAAGGTGCAACTGCTGAACTTTCTTTGTCTCTTTCTGATGAAAGTCTCAACACAATCATTGATAGAACTGTTGACAAACTTTTTTCTGAACGAATGGAGCGTGAAAATGCTGTGGTGATGCCTGCACCATTTGAACCAGAAACCAAGTCTGACGACTCGGACAATGCCCCTCTTGCCACTCTGAGAAAACGCCACTCTGGAAAACAAAAGAAGAAAAGGAAGATTTCTGATGACTTCTCTGGTCCTTCAAAGAAAAGAAAGAAGGAAGTGATTGCCAAGATGAAACTGAAGCAAAAGAAGTCAAAATCTCGAAAAAGGAAAGCTACACTTCCCCCAGTCTCGGCTGAACAAGCAATGGACGTTACACATTTCGACGATGGAGCAGAGTTGTTCGAATACGATATCTTAGCCAATCGGAAATTTGTTCCTGAGGCTCGTTTTACCGACCCCCTTCACAAAGACGTTGGCTTTCTCGCTTTCTTGAGGATGAAAGGATTGCGACGTTGGGCAGTTTCTCTCAAATCCTATTGCCCGAAGCTTGTCCGAGAGTTCTATGCCAATCTCACACGAGACGTACTGGAAGAGGAAAGTCCTTGGTTCCACAGGGCATATGTACAGGGAAAGATGATTGAACTCAGTCCTCAAGTGATAAACAATTTACTACATCTTCCGTCTGATAATCCTGAAGTGTTTCCTTCTGCCTTGATCAAAGAATCCAGAAGAGAAGTGGCACTTCGACTATCTGCGTGGAAATCAGATGACTTTGGACGTTCTGGCCTGGCTGCAACAGAACTGACCATGAAATATCAGTGTCTGTTTCGATTCTGCGCAATGAATGTTTTTCCCACAAGCAATGGGACTAACATTGGATATGAGATGGGTAAATTACTTCTCTGCATTGACAAATTTTGTGCTGACATCAATTTTGGCTTTGTTGTCATCTCCAGAATGATGAAGTATGCCCGTGGCAAATCATTTGACAAGACGAACCTCCCATATCCGTCCCTTATTACATTGTTACTGAAGCAGAATGGGATCCTTCCGGATCCCACTGAAGATTCAATTCAAACAACATTTTTCAAGCCAAGGTCGAACTTGCAAAAGCTTTTCAACGACTTTAAGGAACCTCTCCCAGCCGATCCGTCCGGCCAGCTCTTGGAAGCCCGAAGGTTACTTCTTGAAGTTTTGTAGGAACAAGCTTCTATTCACTCCACCTTAGCTGAACATCGGAAGAAAATAATTCGTGCTCTGCATCTTCATCCTCGATTTGCCTCCGGCCCGGATGAGGAGGAGGAGATCCCTGACTTCCTATAAGCATCCCAGCCTTTTTTGGCATCTGTCCACGCAAGGGGGAGAGATGCAGGAGAGAGGGGGGACTGCTGCTGCATTACTTGGAAGGAATGGGATCATCGGATCATCAAGAAAGGGGGAGCTCTGTTTGAACTGTGTTTGTTGCATCTCTGTGTCATGATTTCTTCACTGCCTGTTGCTGTTTTAGACTCTTGTTTGCTGTTCTTGGACTTTAATTTCTGTAAAGGCTGCATGTAGCCTCCTTTGGATTGATGGCATGTAACCTAACCTTAACTTGCTCTTATTTTGGGTTAATTTACATGTGTGGGAGATTATCTCCTGCATTGTGTGTGTGGTCACATATGCCAAAAATGGGGAGATTGTTAAGATAATCTCAATTCCTCTACATCTATTTTTGGCATAGTGACAAAAACACTTTTTGCTTCTGTGGTCGTTGGCTTTCAAAAACAACAACTCTGACCCTGCTGGTTAAGTCCAATCATGCAGCCCTTGTGTCCCCTCAACGTTGGTGGCTGCTCAAAGACAAATTGGATATCTCGAATTTGTCTTCTTGTGATCAGAACTGATTTGATACAACATCATTCCTTGGTTAGATCAAAGGGAATTTAATGCATGTCATTTCATGGCTGCTGTGGTGGTGTGTTTCATAGTATTAGAGTTTTGGGAAGTAGTGAGAGTGATCTTAGGGAGATTGGGTAGTAAGATAATTGTGGTGCTTATCCTCTCAACAACTCCCCTTCCACCTCCATGCATTAAGTAAGTGATTTACACTGTATTTCTGCCGGAGAAGCTTGGAGATCAAAGGAAGATTGGATTTCTGATCAGGGGAACATTCGAACTCTGTGCAGCCCAGCTATGACGGTTGTTAGTACGCGTTTGTAACAACTGAAGCCTTAGAGGGAATTTCTCTAGGTAATTAATTTGTAGCGTGGGTTGGTGGTAGTTTGAGTGTCTTGTTATTAATCAGCACTGATTAATGAACACCTCCTGGATTGGTATCCCCCGGATGTAGGATGGTTTATATCCGAACCGGGTAAACAAATAGCATGTCATTTATTGCTTTGAAATACTTTCATTTATTTCATCGACAAGTGGGTGTCATAACTGTGATATAACTACGCTTCGGGAGTTGGCCCATTTGGATATGTGTACGAGGATTTATTGGAGTTGCACTCATTTCCAACCCAACACATACTCACATATTTAGTTTGGCTTTTTATTATTATTATTATTATTATTATTATTATTATTATTATTTCTTATAAAAGTTAATAAAAATATATATGTGTTTGTTTAGGATTTAGTTAAAATTATTTGTTTATACGAAGTATGTAGAATCGTATTTATAATATAAAAAATAGATTTTGTTTGCCTAATTTATTTTTGGATGACACGATTTTTTATAAATATGATTAGAAAATACAATATATAATTTCATATTGTCTATAGTCAATCATAATATTTTTCACCATCTACCATTTCGATGTTGAAGATCAATGCGAGGTTTGTCCGGTGAGTTTATTTGATCTCAATAAATCTCTCTATCAATGCTATTGACTCGATCACCTAATTCCGAAAAAATAAACATTTTGGCCATTGTCGTTATGCGATACTAAAATTTGAAGATAATTTATCGAAATGATAGAGACCAATTTGCAACATCTATCACAATCCAAAAGAGAGAAGAAATGATTGGGATACTAAAAGAGATAGTTTATAATTTTACCCTTAGCTTGTCGTCCATCTTCATCGTACCATGCTGCTATTAATCCTAATCAACAGGAGGCTAACCACATACCCAATACAAACTAATTAAACTCAAACCAAACAAACCTCCAAATTATTATTATTATTATTATTATTATTATTATTATTATTATTATTATTATTATTTTATATTGTTTATTTTATTTATTTTGTTTACAATGTTACATGTATCGCATGTGTTTGTTGTAACTTCTTTTGAATTTCTTGCATGATTGGGAAAAATCATATGGATTTGACTTTGGAAATAATTAAATATAACAATCAACAAAATAAATTAATTAGAGGCCATCTTACGAATTTGTCAACATTTTTAACTATTATATCATGTACGTGTACATATTATAATAAATTTTGTTATTTTAATAATATGTGTAGTCAATGAATTAGGCAACTAGAGAAAAATATGTATGAAATAAACCCTCATTTGTAATTCCCAACAAATATTGGCTCAATCATAATTCACTTGTAATAACATTTATTTATTTATTTATTTATTTATTTATTTATTTATTTATTTATTATTATTATTATTATTATGATTATTATTATTATTATTATTATCTAACTAGAAATTGAAATCGATATACCAGTGCTAAAAATAGTTTGAAATTATAAAGGATTAAAAAAATAAAATAAGTATTTGGTATGACTTAGATAGTTGATAAAAATAAAATTAATAAGTATTTGGTATGACTTAGATAGTTGATAAATATAATGTTTTGAATAAAAAGTTATAGAATTATTTGGTTTAGTTCTAAATTAAAATTAATTTTTTTTTTAATTTTTAATAAAAATACATAAGTTTCTCTCACATAACATCATATTTAAACTAATTAAAATAATATTAAAAAAAACTAAAATTCAAATAAAAACCAAACACACTCTTTTTTATGTTAATATTTTCAATAAAAAAAATAGATATTAAATGTATTATTTTTCAAAATTAAGGGTGTGTTTGTTTTGGAAGATTATTGGAAAATAATTTATTTTGTGTGAGGTATAAAGAATCGCGTAGAAAATATAAAAATAGTGAATATATGTAGTATATTAATTTTTTTAGAAAAACATGTGAAAAGAAAATTAGAAAGAATAAAGTCTAAATTTTTAATAAATAATGTGAAAATAATTTCTCATCATGACTATTTCTCCTATTTATTAGTCACTACTACATCTCTCTCAATTATGATGTCATATTTACTATAGATACAAAAATTTAAGAAGAGTATGATTAATAAATAATTAAGAATATATTAATAAAGTTAATTATAATATAATATAAATAATTATAAATTAAAATTAAAATAACTAATTAGTTTAGAAAAAATTAAAAAAATATATAAATTATAAAATTTAAAATATAATTAAAATGTAAAATAGTTTTCTAAAAATAGAAAGTGACGTAATATTGAAAAACACAAAAATAGAAAATGTGTCGTTACATGCGGGAGAGTATTACTTTTTTTGTATGGCTTGGACACCCACAATATTTAAGCAAATAAGCAAATTTCAGTTCTTGTCAGTTGTTACACACAAAAATCTATGTATACATATAAACAAGAGTATGTATTTTTATTTTTATTTTACAATTGACGTTTAAATTTTCATTTTATAAATTGGTTTTGTTCACCTTGTAATTTTTTGATGAATTGAATTTTGGTATGTGATACGAGAAATTGTATAAAAAATATAAAATATATTATTTTAAATTGAATAGATCTTTTGTAATAAATATTTAAATTTTTTAATTTTTTTTTCACATTTATACAAAAAAATTGTATTTATTATTATTATTATTTGGAATAACAATTTCAAAATAGACTTGAGTGAGCCATTATGTTTTTATTTGTATTTTTTTTTTTATAATAACGTTGTCAATGAAACTGTTAAATTTTCTTTTTTTTAGCAGGTGTAGCCACTTTTGGTTTTAATTATCCACCTGTAAAAGTCAAATATAAAAGCAATTTTCATTTTCAAGAAGGGAAATCTAATCTACAACACCCCCGGGGTCAAAGATAAATGGGGTGTCAAATGGTCGATTCAAATTTGTTTGCATCAATTATTGTTATGAAAAATATCACAAGATGAAAGTGAAAAACAATATGAAACTAAGATAATTTGATTATTTAGTTCGAGTTCGATCTAAATTGATCGATGCCAACTAAACTCTAGATTTTAAATCTATTATTAGACTCCAGTACAATGCAACAATTATTATATTAAAATATGCATACAAAAACAAATGTTTGTCACAATTTTTATAATATTTAAATTTAGTGCTAGTTGAATATGACAATCTATAAAGTATACTTGGTTTATATTTCAAATACAAATCAATATTATTCAATTATAACTTTGATAATATATATTATTTTTCGTATAAAATATTATATTATATATTATTTAAATTTAAAATTCAAATAAAAAAAATTAATTTTAAATAAAAACCAATAAACAAACTCTATGATAATGTCTTTATAAGAATAGATCATAATAGAATTTGTATGTTTAAAAATTTAGGTAAAAGTGTTCATTATTTATTATTTTTCTGCTTAAATTCGATTTTTTTTTTAAAAAAAAAACTTATTTAAATGGTATTTTTAAGTGGTGTTTGATGAGATAAATAATATCTATACATTTCTATTAATAATTTTAACTTGCAATTAAAACTAATTAATAAAACCATCATTTTGTAGATATAATTATATAATTGAATAATACCTCGAATAGTTATATACTTCATCGTTTAAGTTTAGTTGATGTGTTTGGTTAGTGACATAATATTTAAAATAATAAATTTTAGTTAGTTATTAGTTAATGATGATATTATTTTATTATTATTTATGCGAAAAATATTATCGTAATTTTAATATGAGAATTAATATATATGATAAAAAAATTTAAAATATTTGTTTACATATTTTAAAAATTACATATTAATAAAAAATAAATATAAATAAAAATATTTAAGGATAAGAGAAATGGAAATATATCATTTTTAGTGAATCTTATGTGATGTATACTTTATATGTTATGAAGTTGATTTATGTTTAAATATATTTAGATAATTATAATTTATTAGAAAATAGAAACATATTAATTAATATGGAACAAACCAAGGTGATGTGAGAGATTTGAACCTTGTCATCTCACGATTATAAATTTATTTTCACACAATCAAGTTATTCTTTATGAGACTGAACTTGATTATATTTAATAGGGAAAAAAGTTAATATTGGTCCAAATATAATCAAAATATATCAATTTGGTCAAAATATAAAAAATCATCAATTTTAGTCGCAATATAAATAATTTCAATAATTTTAATTCTAATATAAATAATTTCAATCAATTTTTGTCATACGGTTAACAAACTCACAGAAATTGCTGACATAGACATAACGGTGTTGACAGGACAACTGACCTGGAAAAAACACGGTCATGTACAATTCTACACGACCATGTTGTCATACGGCCGTGTATAGCTAAGTGTATAATTGTACACGATCATGTTTAATTCTACATGACCATAACTTTTCTGTTTTGGTCTAAAACTTTATTTATTTTGTTATATATTTTTTTAAAAAATATATTCTTTGAAATTAAAATAATTTGATATAGTTAAAATAAAAAAATCAATAATAATCTTAATATAATTAAAATCTATCAATTTTTGTTCAAATATAAAAATTTATATGTTATGTTCTTTTGGAAGATTTTGCGTAGAATTTTATTATTCACCAAAATTTTCTCTTACAAACATTCAATTACACAACTATTTTTTATTTTTTATATTATATTAAAAATTAATTTTACATTTTAATACAATTTCAAACAATTTCAACATAACATGTATAATTGTACACGAACGTGTTGTTACAGTCAGCTACCACATTAATCCAGTGTTTTAAATTTAAAATTAATATTTAATATAGTATAAAAAAATTAAAAATAGTTGTGTAATTGGATGTAAAAAAAATTGGTGAATATTAAAATTTTAGGCAAAAGTTTCCAAAGGAACGTATCCGATAATTTTTATATTTAAACTAAAATTGATACATCTTAATTATATTAAGATTACTATTGATTTTTTTCCATTTTCACTATATTAACTATTTTAAATTCAATATATTTTTTCTAAAAAAATAACAAAAAAACAAAATTTTATATCAAAACAGAAAAGTACAAAACCGTGTAAAATTAAAAATGGCCGTGTGACAACATGACCCGTGTGTATTGTACATTAAATTATACATGGCCGTGTAACAACATGACCGTGTAGAATTGTATATGGTCTTGTTGTTTCCAGATCAACTATCACGTCAACTCCGTTACGTCCACGTCAGTAATTTCCGTTTGTCTTTTGACGGTGGAACCAAAATTGATTGAAATTGCCTATATTGAAACTAAAATTAATGAGCTTTTTATATTTGGACTAAAATTAATATATTTTGATATATTGAAACTAAAATTGATCTTTTCCCTATTTATTGTACGAGGAATGGTTATTTTGTTATATCTGGGTTTTTCCATTACGAAAGAAAATGATAACACGAACAAAACAAAGATGCAGTACACAATATGTGACATAAAATTAAATGTTTTTTTTTTTTTTTTTATATTTGTAAGTGTATTGTATATAAATATCTTATATGCGGAAACTAACAGTAACAAATATTATGCGAAACTATATCATATATTGTTAATTTATATGATATATTTATATTATCTTAATTAATATAGATAATATGTTATTTGTGATAATTATTATAGGGTGGCGATTGCTTCACCATGTGTTGTTAATATTATATTGAATTTTAAAATTCAATTACAGTAACAATAATGTCTTTTTATAAGTGTTTACAAATTATAACACTTGTACATATACATGTTTATCTCAATATATTAAATATAATTTATGAAATCATCCATCATCAATTAATTTACATGATTGTATATAATTCAATCATACTAAATTGCTAATAAATTTAATTTATTCAATTAATATTTTTATACTAATTAGTATTTATGTTATACAAAGTATAGTATTTATAATCTCATCTAACATATGTGTAAAATAGTAATATTATTATTATTATTATTATTTCTTAAATACAACAGTTATTAGCTTTTATTGTTGACCTATATATATAAAAAATTTATTAAACAATAATTTTATTGTTGAACTACGATGGATTATATGTAAAACATGTTGAATGAAATAATTCAATTATATATATATTTTATAAAACCCTTAATCAATCATGATAGTTGAATGAAAACAAAAATGTCCCTTTTTTGGCATAATTGAAGAATATAAAACCCTAATTATAGTGCATAGCCAACTATTTATACATATTAAATATACTTAATTTTGTGCCTTTTGCAAAGGACAAATAAAGCAACAACGCCTATTCTTATTCCTCGGGATTGTTTACAAGTTAATTAACTAATGCGTATATTAATTAATTAAAAGATTTTTTTGTTAATTTAAATATAAGAAGTAGTAATAATAATGAAAAATAAAAATAATATAATTATTTACGGTGACAAAACTATTGTTTATTTACAATGACAAAACTATAGTAAGCTTACAGAAAGGCTTATATTTATTTTTATTTTTATTTTTATTTTTTAAAATATAATTGTGATTTCCAGGTATATATAGATACATACATACATACATACATACAGAATGAATTAATTGTTTGGACATTGTTGTTGAGGAATATTGGACATGAAGGAACATGCAAGAACATGGGATACAGGTGGTTTCGACTACATAAATATTAATTACATTATTCAATAATATGTATTTAAAATTTATTTCATTTTATTGCTAACGGGTGATTTTATATGAAATTAATTATGTTAGCGATTGAAAGTTGAAATGTAAAGGAGAATAGGAATGGGAAAATATGGGGCCTTATTTATATTTTGGGCCTTATTTATAAAGCCCATTATAATAAATGGGTGTTCGTGTGACACGTAAGCATTTCAATATAATTATGATTAATCCGTTCATCTGAAGATCAGAAAATCGAATGACGGCCGGAGGAGCGTCGCCGGCGGCCAACGGCCTGGAGCCGTGGATGGACTTGAAAAACAAGGTCGTGATGGTGACAGGTGCGTCGTCTGGCATTGGCAGAGAATTGTGCTTGGACTTAGCTAAATGCGGCTGCAGAATCATAGCCGCCGCCCGGCGCGTCGACCGGTTGCAATCTCTCTGCGAGGAAATTAACAGTAGGTTTGGTTTGTTCAGTTCGAATAAGGAGGGAGGCGGAGCTAGAGCGGTTGCAGTGGCAGTGGAGCTTGACGTGAGCGCGAGTGGCTCAGTTATTGACGCCGCAGTCGCGAAGGCCTGGGGCGCTTTTGGGCGAATCGATGCTCTGATCAACAATGCCGGCATTAGAGGTAGGGAAAACGTGATTCTCCTCTCAACAACGTGTTTATTTGATTCGCTATTTGGTTATGATGTTTGATTGTTATTGTATGAAAAATCCCTAGCTATTAGATGAGATCTGGACATTGGAGCTGCGTGTAGAAAGAAATCCAGTTGCAATTATTAATTGTATGCTAGACGTAATTGTTAATTGCAACAATTGATTTTTCTGGTGTTTACTAAGATCTTTCAATGGATTCTGAGTCAGCCATCGAACTGATTCTGCCAAATAATTTTACATTATAGATCTGGGAATTCAATGGTTAAATCCTTCATAAATTGTTCCTTTTTTTCTTCCCCTCAATTGATATTTCTATGAGCTGAATTTAGGTTGGATAAATTAGAAGAGCATCTGTTGTTGCAGGCATTTCTTGTGGTTTACTTTTTAGAGATGCAGATGTAAGGCTCAACTCTTCCTGTTTGTTTGCTTATAGGTTCTGTACATTTGTTGTTGGATTTATCCGAGGATGAATGGAATGAAGTTACTGGAACCAATCTAACAGGGACGTGGTTGGTATCAAAGAGTGTTTGTACTCGGATGCGTGATGCCCACCAAACGGCCTCTGTGGTCAATATCTCCTCGATTGCAGGTCTTAATCGCGGGCAGCTACCTGGAAGTGTCATTTATAGTGCGTCTAAAGCGGCCATTAACACCATGACTAAGGTAATTTTTCGCAACCTCAAGGATACTTCTTTGAAGATTTCAACTCAGTATCAGCCATTAATTTGTGTTTTTTTCAGTATGGTTATTCAAGAAATAATTCACTAACCTTCTATGACATTCCTGGTATGAAATCTCAGAAGACTTTGAAATAGTAGGACCTGAGTTAAATAATCATCTAAATTATATCAGTTTGCATACCAATTTAAATTAAAGAAAGAGAACAAATACAAAAACTGTGTAGGCTGCAGCAATAGTCTGTAAAACTCTGGTCTTTACTTGCAAATTGTTGGTAGATTATCCAATAAGATCTATCAATGTTGCTAGACAATTCTCGTTTGTTTCTTCGTCTCTGTTGCTATTCTTTTCATCCTTTTTGCGATTTAGAGCATATATTTGGGTTGGAATTCGCCTAAATGGTTTAGCTCTTATTGGCATTAACAATGTACTTATCGAATAACCTCATCTACTGTGTCTCTTCACTTTATATTGTTATTTATATGAATGTAATTGCTGTGATGTAGAGCGAAGATACATCATGGAAGATGTTTCGCCATTAACTTTTCCTTACGTGCAGGTCATGGCCGTGGAATTAGGTCCTTATAACATAAGGGTGAACTCCATTTCTCCCGGAATTTTCAAGTCAGAGTTAACCAAGGGTCTCGTTGATAAGCATTGGTTCAAGACAGTTGGTTTCAAAACAATTCCTTTACAAACGCATGGCACAACTGATCCAGCATTGACATCGCTCGTGAGGTACTTGATCCACGATACATCTGAATATGTCACCGGTAATGTCTTTATAGTCGATGCAGGCGCCACGATTCCTGGTACGCCGATCTTTTCCTCTCTATAGATGCCATTAAGCTCAGAAAAGTTCAACGAACCTAGTTTTTATGAGAAAAAAATAGTATATGTGTTGCAATTTGATTATATATATATATATATGTGTTGCAGTGGAGTTGATTGATGATATGTTTCAACATAATTTATTGCTGTAGAATAGTTGTTTGCAAATGTTTCATTTCATGTTACTGGTAATACGCACACAATAAATAAGAGAAAGTATAAATTAATTGCTTATAATCAATGAATCTATTTTTGGTAAAGAGTTCATTTATATTCTGTTTAATTAACTTTAGCTATTTGCTCTCTTGAATCTAATTGGTTCTATTAATGAATACATATATATATATATATATATATTTAAGACAGAATGTTTAGTAGTATGACTATTATGTGTTTGAAAAAGTAATAAAAGGAAAATCCTAGTAATTGATGATACTTTTGGTAATAATTTATGATTATAAAGATAGAATATTGAAATTTTTAGTTTGTCAAAATGGGAAAATATTACGAGTGGATCAAAAGGGAGAGTGAGAAAATTTGACGCATAGGGAAACATCTTTAATATAAAAATATTAATATTTTGTGTTGTATTTTTATATTTATGGATATTTTTTTAATAGATAGAGTATAATTATTATTCTGTTTTAACTCAAAGTATTATTTTTATTATTTTTGTTTATTTTCATTCAAAAGTATTTTTTTAATATAGTAAAAGTATTTTTATATACAAATATTAAAATATTCTTACTTTTATATAAAGTACAAAAATATCATTATTTTATTTGTATTTTATAAGGAAAAAAATAACAAATTATCTTTACTTATTTTTTTTTGTCAATAAAATACTATTTCTTCTGTCAGTCAAATTTACTCTCATTTTTTTTATTTTTATTTTTAGTCTGTATGTTAAATTTACTTAATTACTAATTTGGGCAAAATCAACAAATAACATTTAACTCTTATTATTCATTTAACATTTATTTACAATAATTTGCACTATTTTTACTACCTTATCTTTCTTTTATTTTCTTTGATTGTAACCAAATTTTAAAAATACTCTTAACTATCATTTTAGTTTTTTCATTTTTTTAATAAAATATTTTTTTTTTTTAATCTTCGTCCCATACACAAAATGTTCTAAATTTTTCAGAGGAGTATTATTTTTTTAACTACTAGTAGAATTAGATTTAAATTTGGTCTTATCTATATATTAGGTTATTTAGATTTGCAAGCTTGTTTTATAGTGCATATATATATACTTTGTTTTCCAATTTCCATAAAATATTTTTACACGATATCAGAGCCCGAGTAACACAACCTACTAACCCAAGTAATGTACTTAGAGGTCTCTCAATTTTGAGATTTTAGCTATAGTTTTAGTTTTCCGGTCTCTCTAAATTATTTTTTGAAACTCTAGCCGCTGCCGCCGCCATTGTTCTCCGGCAATCGCCGCGATCTGGTTGATACGCCAGCACCATTAGATCTGCCTTGTCGTCACCGGCCGACCCCCCCAAAGTTTCTTTGCACATCTGCCGTTCACACGCCGCCGATACAAATCGCAGCGGAAATATCTTTTTTGCCGCCGTCTTCTGGCCATGCGTCCGACTATCTCTGGCTGTCGTTTTTCGGCTGCTACCTCCTGGTTTGATTTTTTACATCGTTGTGTGGTTGATTTGTCTTTGGAGTTGATTTAATTTTGCTATTGTTACCGGTCTTTTGATTTTGATTTTTCGTCCGAGTTCGGCCTTTGATTATTTATCATGGTTCAGTACAAAACACTGTTTCTGACTACGTTGAGAGTCCCGTCGTCTTTCAGGCTCTAGTGACAGATCCGTGTTTCCCGAGCTCCGGTGAGAGTTCCGTTATTTTTCAGTTCCGTATTTTTCGGCATTGGTGAATTTCGTGTTTTTCGGCTTTGGTGAGAGTTCCATCGTTTTTCAGTTCCGTGTTTTTCGACTTTGGTAAGAGTTCCGTATTTTCCAGTTGAGGGTACTGTTTCTAACATGATAGACAATTATGGCTACGTCACTTCGATCTCTCTTTGCAAATTCAAGTTAGTTTATGTTACACCACTTGGTTTTGAATGAAATGTTAGATATTTTAAATATTCAATTTTAGATTGAGTAATTTAGATTTAGATTTTGTTTTATCAATAGATTAAATTTTTTGGATTTGAATTTATTAGACTATGTTTTATGTTGTTTAGACTTTTTATGTTGATAATTTACAATTTTCCAATTTCCAAAAAATATTTTTACATGTGTAATAATAATATTAATTGAGAAAAGTCCCAAAATGAATTTAAATTATTTTTAAATTCAAAATGCACCTTTTTAAAAAAAAAAAAAAAAAAGTTTAGTTTCGATCAATTTAGAGTTTTTTTTTTTCTTAGTTTTTTGTTTATACATTTATATGATTTAATGTTTTATAAGAAAAATAATACCTTTTTCGTCTGCAAAAGTTATGTAATTATTTTTTGGCCGTAGATAAATTTGTGAAAATTCTTTTTTATAATAAATAATTTTATACAATAATAATTTTATTAGTATTATTCTAATAAATAACAACCAATTTGATAGTACTATTTTTTTAATTAATTCTTTCATAAATTTTTGTAATATAATTAAATTTATTTTTTATTTATCCTATTTTAATATTAAAATATCTATTATTTTTTTAGTCTCTGTTTCCATTTAAATTTACATAGTTTTACAGGAGGTAGGAGAACATGACAAATATAAAAGGATTACTAAAATAACAAAATTTTACTTCAAAAAAATTATGTAATTATTTGATTATAGTTTGAAATTGATTTGAAATGCTCTAGTATTAAAATTAAATTTTTGTTTAAATAATATTTTAATATAATTTTTTATAAAAGAAAATAGTATGATTTTACAAAAAATATATAGAATAAATAATGTTAATTTGAATTTAAAATATTAAAAGAATAAAACTCTATTCCGTTATTTTAATCTCCTTCAAATTTATTATTTATTTTTTTAAAAGTAATTGTAATATTTATATAAAGAAATAAAACTTTGGGTTTGTTTCTCAACATATTTTTAATTACACTATTGACTATAAATATTACAAAAAAATATCATATATTAACATAATATATATAATATATGAATTCTATTTATCCATAAAAATTTAAATATTATTTTATAACCGATACGATTCTTTGAACCTATATAAAAAATATATTAATTTAAGAATACAAAAATACATTAATTTAAAAATACAAAAGTGAATACATCCTTTATATTCCAATTATTATTACAATAATAATAGTATTACATATTTTAACTCAAATAAAAATAAAATAATTTGTCTTATCTAAATGTGTATATAAAATACTATTAATATTTTAAACTTTACATATAAAAAAGTAAATAAATAACAATAATTTCTATATAAACTATAATGGGTGTATTTATTTGAGGATTTGTTTGTTTGGTTTTTTTTTTTTATAGATTTTTTACTGACTTATAATTTTCTTTCCTACTATTATAAAATTAAATCTTTTTATAATAGATTATATTTAAAATATTATATAAACAACAATTCATATTAGATTACAGAATTATTTAAATTCAAGAATTTATTGTTCAAAATCTAACATTTAAACAAACACACAAGATATTCATAGTTTTATTTCTTTATACGTGAGATATGAAAAATCAACACTAGCTGAGCATACTCTTGTGTTCTCTTATAAAAGTTTACCAAATTTTTACTATTTATCAATTTTTTTTTCACTATTAAATTAAACATCTATAATTTTTATTTTTTATAATTATATTAAAAATAAATTTTACATTTAAATATCACATCGATACTATTTAAAAGAATTTTACATTCAAAATATTATATCAATACTAATTTATATAACATTATTATACTACTATTCAAATTCAAAATTTGAAATTTATTTTTATAATTGTTTATAGTATTAAATATATAATAAATAAATATTAGTATATTAAAATATAATTAATAATTTTGAGTTTTATTTTTATTAAAATATTACTCCCTTTTCTCTTAAAAGAAATGTCTTATTGAGAGTTGGCATGAGAATTAAGGAATAATAGTATTTAATTGAAAGTGGGTATAAAGTAGAATGTAAATGTCTAAAATCCCCTTGTTTTTTGAAGGATTTTAAAGAGCATGTTAGAGTAATAATTAAGGGTAGTATGGAAAAATATGAATAATTTTGTTATAAAGTGGAGACCATGACTACTAAATAAGGAAACAAAACAATTGTTTTGGGACGGACGAAAATGAAAAAACAAAACAAATCTTTTGGGACGGAGGGAGTATATTTTTATTAAAACATTTAATAATATACTAACAATAACAACATATACTCCCGCTGTCTCATAATAAAATATCCATTTTTTCATTTTAGTCTATCCCATAACAAAGTATCCATTTCTTTTTTTAGTAACTGTACTATCTGCCTAATATTACAAATACTCTTACAACTTACAATATATTACACAAATGCCATTACCTTTATATCACATCATACAAGGTTATTTTAGTCATTTCTTCTTTATTCCTACTACATTATAATATAATACTAATATTTCTAAAACTATATGCAAAAAACAAATAGATATCTAGTTATGGGACGAAGGGAGTACTAAAGTATCATATTTTGGATCTCATTGGTTCGAATTTTTAGTGTACATATTTGAATTTCCAAAAATCTAAAATTTTTAGTGTATTCAGTCCAAATCATTTTGAAATATCCGAGCTAAAATTTAAATTTATGTTTGATTAAGATCCGATTTTCAAATTTTGGATATTTTGCTCACTCTTTATATAAACTACAAATATATGACAAAAATATCAAAATCAATCTTATATAATTTCACTAACTAATAAAATATTAATACAATTTGTTAATTTATTATAAAATCCTGAATAACTCATTGGGACGAAGGGAAAGTATATTAATGGTGGTAAAATGTAAGGGTTTGTTTAGTTTTGATTTGAATTTGAATTTGAATTTAATTATGAATTTAATATTGGTGTTTAGTTAAGGGAAGTATATTTTTATTTGTATTAAAACAGAGACATCATATAATGAGACCACATCAGATAACCGAAGCAGAAGAAAAGAAAATCCAGCATAACAAAATAAAAGCAAATCAATCGGAACTGACAAATTGATGAACTTGTAGAAAAAATTTTGAGAATGATGAAATCACAAAAATCCGGTGACTGGAGCCCCCGCCACGCGCCGCTAACATAAATCAGTATTGGAACACTTCATTAGTGCATCACACTTCCGTTTGCTTTGCTGTGAAATTTCGGTGGCTATTCGGTTTTTGGACGGGAATCCAATGATTATTACAAAAATTATTGTATAGCAAAAATATCAAATAATTATCAAAAAATAAAAACTTAATATTAAAATAATTTATCGAATAAATTGAGTAATCAATAATAATTTATCGAAATAAATTCGATAATTACGTCGAGTCGAGGTAGAACATTTCTTCGTAAAAACGAATATATCTCAGCAGTGCTTCCGGTTCGTGGCGTAACATTCCTAAAGATAAAATGACGTTCGTCTTTGAATTAGGTGACAATCTAATATTACGGAGTTCTGACGAACTAAAATGAGGAAACAAATGTTGTGTTGGAAGACTTAATATTTTAAAAGAATTGACGAATTTGTGACGGAAACTTGTCGTAAACTCCGCCGGATAATATTTCAGGGAGGAGAGGATTAGAGAGAAGAGAACTCTTTCTCTTGGTGTGATTTTGAGAGGTGTGGAGAGGGCCTTTTATAGGCACTCTACCTCGAGTCAAAACCGCCCGGCAGTAAATGTTTGAATCGAAACCACCGTAATTGACGACAATTAAATTTTGGTAATGTTCGGCCATAAACATCAAACATAATTACAGTCATAAATATATTATTTGAATTTTGAATTTCAAATATTAATTTACTTGCATATAATTATAATTTTTTGGCTATACTTTTGTTACACAAAAATATATTTTTTTGGGTTTCTAACAAAATATTTTGTTGTTTCGATTTGACTTCGAAGCATAATAGACTTCGTCAAGTCTAGCATTCACCAAACTCAAGCCCAACTCACAACCATGACTAAGACATTTGAGCCAGAAACAAAATTCATGTTTGTGTACTTGTGTCATTATTTGGTCCGAGCAGGTGACATGCATGTCTGTGGCTTACCAGCATTCATATGCCTAACCACACCATCAATAACCATAATACAATCCACATGAATTTTAACTCACCGAACAATTGATTCCGAAAACTATAAATTTAATTTAATATTCAATTTCATCGATTATATAATTAATCGATTTTTCAACAATGATATGGATAGTTCGGTGATGAACGGAAATGTGAGAAACGATGGAACAACGGTGTTGATTTTTGCAGGGAGAAATTATGGTTCTAAACTAGCAACTACGTACACGATTTCAAAATTAGGAGACCTTCAGGTACATTTTAAGTTCAACGTAGTCGGAGAAATATAAGCTGTGATTATTTCAAGAGGAAAATAAGTTATGATACCATATTAAAATAATCAGATAATTGGATAAAATCCCTGCCCCTTATTTTATTGGGATTCAGTCCTTATTTTAAACTATATGTATTTGCATTCCCATTTTTTACCTGTATCTTTATATCTAACTCCCTCCCAACGCTTAACCCACTTTTTTTTGCTTTTGGTCGGTATTTTTTTGCACAGTTTTCCATTTTTTTGTGTAATTTTCTGATTTCTCCCGCGATTGATTTCATCACCCTTTTCTTCACTTTGGTGGACAAATGTGTTGCAAGTATCGTCTCAAGAGATTTTTTCCTATGTTCCCATTAGATTCCTAATGAGTAACATTGCATCTCTCTTCCTCACGCTCCTTCAAGCGGGTATATAATATTCTTTTTTTTTTTCCGAAACGAAATGTTATGCCTTTAAGTATAAAAATTTATTTATTCTTTTAGATTTAGTAGTTTCTCTAAATTTAGATTCATCATTCATTTTTTTTCTTCTTATATTTCTCTTTGAAATACACTATAGGAATATTAGTAAGGTAGAAGTTTGAATGATGCACATAATATATTCGATAAAATATCCCAAAAAAATGTTTGTGCTAATGTCAAAGAATTTAATGAATTATTGTCAAAGAATTTAATGAATTATTGTCAAAGTATTAGTTGTCATTCCTCACTTCAAATCCGTGGGTAGCATACGAATGATGGGTATGTCAAAAAATCATAATCGATCACAACAATATTGCATGACTACATTGACAACATGTCTGAGTGTATATTTTAAATGGGGGTATATGTATGAATATTAAGTTGGTAAACATGTTGTTCCTAGAAGTTATCACAAATATATATTTTTTAGAATGAATAAAATAAATGTAAAGAAATAAATTTGCATTATAGTTTAGTTTAGGGGTTACATTAGTTATTTTGTGGAAAATTAAAATACCCTGCTCGAGAATGCTTATTCAAAATTAACAAACTTTCAAACATATCAATATGTAAATATATTCAAACTCCATGTGCAAAGACTTAGTTTTTCAAGAGGTTAGATATTGAAGATTGTGTGAATAATAACTTTTTTTCATATGTTAACTAAGATCATGAGAGTTATTTTTAAGTAATGTGACCTATTCTTTATATTGAATATGCCCGTTTTATTGAAGATTTTTATCAATAATTTTCTATATTGTTCCAACTAATGTACTATTTTTATTCTTTATCATATTAGTTTATTGCATGTGGTAAATCAAGGGACATGACCCATAACTAGCGTTTCTGATTTGGTTGTCTACTGTTGAGAATATGGATGACAATTATCAAATATTTTTCTTACTCAAACGACTTGTATTTCGAAGCAGAAGTAAGAAAATTTTCAGATATTGATGTTTTTATCAATGCATTTCATTTTTATTTTGTCAAAATTTAAAACAAATTACTATTCAATTGTCAGGACTTTTGATTTGTGTGATGCATTAATTAGCAAATGAAGTAATTTCCCATCAACATATGATATCTATAGAAAAAGGTGAAATTGACTTTAAATACTAAAAATATGTAGAAGCATTTGATTTTAGTATCTTTTGTAGTTAAATATGTTGGTTTTGTAATATAATTGTAGATGGTGAGGCAATATTGTTAATTTCTATGCAGACTTGATTGGCTTTGATGGAAAGGGGCGAAACGGTCTAAAATTGCTAATCACTTGTTTATTTTAAGGTGAGCTTTATGTAATAGCTTTAGAAGCAGCCACAAAAATACGGTTATTGTGGTAGTCTCGAGCACAACAGAAGAAGTTGTAAATACCGGCTACCGTAGTCCTTTTGAAAGTGTAATTTTTTATTTTGTCCTAGACGTCCCGTTTGGCATGTAATTTCTTTTGGCATGTTTGATATAATATAATATGATAGGTAACTATACAAGAGCATGACCCCATTTACATAGAACCACAGTTGTAATTTGGATGTACTGTGGTACATGGACACGGATATCAGAAAACGTAATAGAGGCACAAGAATCATCCAGTGGGGTATTTAGTTGATCTCTCGAAGCACAATAGCATGGTATGATATTACTTTCCTATCAAGGTCAGTGAAGTCATAGGTTTTGAGAAACGTATCAGAGCCACACGAATCATTTTAGGGAGTGTATAATTGACATATCGAAGCACGTGGACACGGCAGCGTAGGTACCAACCTATCGATGTCACTTTTGGTCATATGCTAAATCTTCACAAGTGTTAACAGGAGCTATGAAGGTACACAGTTTAAAAACCCTATTATGAGATTACATTGTTAATGAAGCCAGGTTGGGGGTACGACACAGCTACTCTGGAGTACTCACTTTCTTAGCCGAATTAGACTCTATGCTTATATGCACTTGATTGAAAGTTGTTGTGTGCGCTACGATGTAGATCAATATATAATAGGTCTAAAGATTTTTAATTTGTGACAAAAATTATGTACTCTAACAACCAACATAATTCAACTTAGTTACTGATGACCTTATTAGACATCTACAAGTGAAGTTTGGACAATAATAGTACATATATCATACAATTTATCTAAGTCATTTATGATTTGTTTCACCATTCATAATAAATACATATTGTTTATATTTTCTGACAATTTGGGGTGTTGCAGGAAGACTACTATGATGAACACATCCCTGGTTATCGTAAGCAAGTGAATGTTTTGAACAAACGACCGTTCTCCAACCACATCTTATCAGGGCATATATATACTATTTATGGAAGCATATGAGACCATTATTATATGTAGTTAAGATTTGCCCAAGGTGTGTGGATATTTTATCTAGGTACGTAAGAATGTGATCTGGGTACAAACACCGACGCATGAGGTATAAATAATGATTTCTTAGGTATTATTCGTGTATTACCAGATATCCTCGAATGTTGTTGATTTCAGTCATTCTCACGCAGAGGAGCCAATTCATGTATTCGGTGAGATAACTTTCTCTCTTAGCCTTAGAGGACTGAATGCTGTTGTGTGTATTATGGTGTGAATTATTATGTAATATGTCTAAAAAAAATCAATTTATGGGAGTAGTGATGTATAAGTAACAACCAACAAACTTAACTACGTCATTTCTAACTTTTTTAGTCATCCATAGTAAATATGTAGTTTTTTTCCTTTACTTACAGTTTAGGGAGTCGTGAGAACACAATAATGATTAATTCATCCCTGGTTACCAAGGACAATTGAATATTATGAACTAAGCACAACCAATTTCCCAATCATAGATAACCAGGGCATAGATACGCGTTAACAGAGCATATGACTTCATTTCTTAGGTACGCAAAAATTGCACTAGAGTATGCCTTTAATGCACATATGCAACAATATGCTCGGGATATAAACACCGAAAAATCAAGGTATGATTGGTGGTTACTTAAGTATTATATGTATAGCTGCAAATATCCTTGGATATGGTTGATATCAATCATTCACTGACGAAAACGACAATTAAGGCACACTGTGAGAACTACTTCTATCAATAGTGAGGGTATATGTACGATTGTTAGGCAGGTATATACATGAACATTTAGTATGTGTGTTTGTAATTTCGTTATTTTACGTTTTTACGTTGTAATTAAATTTGATGAATAGGAAACATTTTGACTGTATTTATTTTATTGGTTCTTTTAAAAAAATAAATTTATTTTTATTTTATTTTTATATTTAAAAATAAAAAATAAAAAATATTAGTAAATATAAGAAAGATTTTTTAAACAGAATTATGTATATATCTATCTGTATCTTTAATATAAATTTTTTGCTAGGAAAAATTATTATATTATATAGCAAAAATTAATGCAGCTAACTGAATCATTATTTAATTCTATTTTCTTGTAAATTTTATTTTTTATAGATCAAGGGTTTGTTTGGTTTGTAAAAACTTTTCTAACACATTTTTTTACAAAAATTAATATATTACACATATGTATTTTATATTATTTATACAATTTTGTATATTTTACATAAAAAAAATTCCTTCAAATCAAAACACAAAACAAACAAACCCTAAGATTTTTATATAGTAAACATTTAAAAAATATATATAATACTATAAATAAATTATATTACTACTATTAATAAAATAAATTGTATCTTATATAGATACGATTTTGAATATTTTATAGAATAATTTTTCAATATATATATAGAGATATTTTGCAAATACTATATTGAATCATATAATAAAGTTTATATTGCTTACATAATATTTTATATTACACTTAATATAATTATAAATTTTATACAAAATTAATATTCCTTCCGTCCTATATTTATTTATCAATTTGTTTTTTTGCATAAAATTTTACAAATATTAGTATTATATTAGGATATAGTAGAAATAAAAGTAAAAAAGATTAAACTAACCTTATTGGTATTGTATAATATAAAGGTAATGGTATTTGTGTAATATATTGTAAATTGGAAGGGTATTTGTAATGTTAGTAGATAGTACAATTACTAAAAATAAAAATAAATATTTTTTTATGGGACAGACCAAAATGAAAAAAAAAAAAAAAAGGATAGATTCTTAAGGTATAGAGGAAGTATAAATTATTAATATCAAATTTTCTCATTTTATTGGTAGCGTTAGAACATTAAGTAAACTAAAATTGATAGAATGATTTACCCCATGCGCACTCTCCGGTAGCGGCTGCGGGTTCTCACGTTATAAAAAACATGATATATATATAATCATAATTGTATTTAAAATTCTATATATCTAATTTTCTATTGCAAATTTTCTATAAATTTATCACTAGTATTGATTGAATAAATATATATATACACACATATATACATGCCATATTTGTTGAGATATTTTAGATATTTGATTTTAGATTTAGTAGATTTATATTTAGATTTGGTCTTATTCATATATTAGATTACTTAGATTTGAGTTTATTGAGTCGGTTTTGTATTGCCTATATATAGACTACTAATTTTGATAATTAACAATACAATTTCATTATTTCCCCCCAAAATTTTTAACATGGTATCAGAGCCTACTTTTCTCATGCCGTAGATATAGCCTACCAATCCGCGTTTCTCCGGATACATTCAACCTAGGATATACTTGGAGGTCTTCCAATTTTGAGATTTTGCCTATGGTTTCTAGTTTTTTTTTGTTTATGATTTTAATTCTTTTTTTTTTTAGTCTTGATATTGTCTACGATTGAAGTCATGTTTGCGCATCTGTCTGCGATTCTGTGATCCGTCTGCCTGCTGTGTTTCTCCAGAGCCATGTTTCTGATTGCAATGAGAGTCCCATTATTTCCGACTTGTGGAGAGTACTCCAGTCGTTTTCGGCTCCAGTAGAGAGCCATATCGTTTTTGGCTCCAGTAGAGAGTCTGGCTCCGGTAGAGAGTCATGTCGACTCCGTTGTGAGTTATGTTATTTTATAATCTAATTCAGTTGAGAGCATTGTTTCTGACTTTGACACGGTAGAGCGGCGGCAATGGCAACGGCGGACAAGCAACTCTTATTTTTCTTTGCATCTTTTGCGTCTTTATTCAACTTTCTTATTAAACTCAAGTTGGTTTCTGTTATACCACTTAAGTTTGAGGGGGAATGTTGAGATATTTTAGATATTCGATTTTAGATTTAATAGATTTATATGTAGATTTGGTTTTATCCATTGATTAGATTACTTAGATTTGAGTCCATTGAGTCAACTTTGTATTGCCTATATATAGGCTACTTATTTTGATGATTCAACAAGACAATTTCATTATTTGCCCCCAACCAGTCACTACAACACATTGTGTGCCGCAAAACTCTCCTTCTTCACTTGGCTTTTTTGCCGTTCGCAATCTCTACAACTCCAAATCATGGCGAATCAATACATACCAGCACTTCCCTTCGACGGATCGGTTCCAGAGACAGCTTTTGTTGCAACAAAAATGCTCACTCCTACTGTCCGCCCATACTGCACCACTTCTGAAGACGCCAACCGAATGAGAGAAGTCTTGGAGGTAGGAAATCCACTAGCTATCAACAATCCCAACTACAACGCTATTCGCCTTCATGATAGTATCAAAACTCATCTGACGGATCCCAAAGATCCCTACCGCACCTGGTACAAAAGGGTAGCAGAACACTTTCAAGATCAATGGAAAAGCTAACAAATCGACCAGGCCATACTTCTATCTACTCTCCCATGCCATTTACATGAGAAAGTTCTTTTAGCAATGGCGGCGTTCTGGCACCCTGAGATGTGCGCCTTCCTTCTTCCTACAGCCCCCATCGGCCCCACACTCACGGATGTAGCCATGATCGCACATCTGCCAATTGTGGGAGAAGACCCTATAATGGGTGCCCTAGATGGGCAAGAGCCCAATGCAAACCACTTGGGTTGGTCGCTGGCTGGCGTTAAGGAATGGGGCTGGACCAAATTTTACAACGACCAGCAAGGAGCAGACGGGACCCCTGTGACCGACCGTGAGCATACATCCTTCATGCTCTTTTGGCTCTGTAAGTATGTCATAATTTCCCCTTCGAAATGTGTTCTTCCTTCTCACCTTGATCTAGCCATACATATAGCCTCGGGTCGTTTCTTTTCATTGGGCACCCCTCTTCCTTGCCAATCTTTTTGAAGGGCTATCCAGGGTTAGCACCCGCCTTACAGAAAAGGATGGTAAAAAATTAGATACCGCCGCATCAGGCCCTTTTGGTTTTTGGAATTGTGGTTCCGTCTTTATTTCCTTGAAGCATTCCAACTCGGCCACCCCCTATTGCTCTACCACCTGACAAATCTCTAGGAATAGCCCTTAACCGACTTTGTTTAGGTCGCAACAATCTCCAAGCATCCAACGCTATCATAACTGCCATTCTAGCCGATAACCGTAATAACTCCCGATTTTACATACATAGAAGGTATATCGGTTACGCGTCTGGCCTGTTTTGGCCATTCCTTGTATCTTCACCTTTGTCCAAACCAGACCCACTTCCTCATCCAACTTATTCCTTCTTCTGGGATACTGCTCTTAAACCCAGGTCTTTATTTGTCAGTAAGAAAATCGATAAGAAAGGTCACAAAGCGTTTTATACCTTCAGTTATCAGCCACAGTTTTTGGCACGCCAATTTGGATGTCAACAAGGCTTACCTTACCCCATCGCCTGTCCACATCTAATAATTCAAAGTCCGGACGAGAGAGTTATCCCCGAATTAATCGCTCCTTATGTATCTCAACTTACCGATTACATAACTTCCAACTCCTACATTCCTTTCCGATCTTCTCCAACTTCAATTGAATCCTTCCGCGAATGGTGGTCGGTCACCTGGGCCTTAATTGCTCCTGATAAGGATCGTCTGCTGAGCATCCTCCTACCACAGCCTGCCTTGGCTTTAGGGGCAGCCCGTTTGACCAACACCCGAAGAAAAGTGGTCGCCCCAAGCACTGGATCAGGCGCCCCACCGAGGAAAAGAAGAGCTTCTCAGACTCAAGCTATCCCCTTTCCTAAAGAAAATCAATAGACTTTGAGAGACCGTTCATCAGGTCGGTCACCCGTAAAGACCCGACCTCGACCAGGTATGCTCCTTTAATCCTAACTTAATCTGACATTTTCCTTAACATTTTATTAATCCTCATCTTATATTCAGGTCCGACTTCGGTCAGGGAGATCGTCCAAGCTGCTTCAAACCCAAACAAATCACCAGGGTTACCAACCGACCAATTTCATGAACCTGAACCCCTGACCAGACGGCGGACCTCAATGCACGCACGCTCACCAGCCGAACCGGCAACAGCAGGGACTTTACCCAGCAGTGAGGCGACTGCTTCAGAGATGGGTAGGTTGCCTTATGTCGTTTCAGACCCATCTCTGCCTAATATGGCACCAATGGCCACGCCGGCATCCACCTCTGCTGCAGTCGCAAAGCGTTTTATACCTTCAGTTATCAGCCACAGTTTTTGGCACGCCAATTTGGATGTCAACAAGGCTTACCTTACCCCATCGCCTGTCCACATCTAATAATTCAAAGTCCGGACGAGAGAGTTATCCCCGAATTAATCGCTCCTTATGTATCTCAACTTACCGATTACATAACTTCCAACTCCTACATTCCTTTCCGATCTTCTCCAACTTCAATTGAATCCTTCCGCGAATGGTGGTCGGTCACCTGGGCCTTAATTGCTCCTGATAAGGATCGTCTGCTGAGCATCCTCCTACCACAGCCTGCCTTGGCTTTAGGGGCAGCCCGTTTGACCAACACCCGAAGAAAAGTGGTCGCCCCAAGCACTGGATCAGGCGCCCCACCGAGGAAAAGAAGAGCTTCTCAGACTCAAGCTATCCCCTTTCCTAAAGAAAATCAATAGACTTTGAGAGACCGTTCATCAGGTCGGTCACCCGTAAAGACCCGACCTCGACCAGGTATGCTCCTTTAATCCTAACTTAATCTGACATTTTCCTTAACATTTTATTAATCCTCATCTTATATTCAGGTCCGACTTCGGTCAGGGAGATCGTCCAAGCTGCTTCAAACCCAAACAAATCACCAGGGTCACCAACCGACAAATTTCATGAACCTGAACCCCTGACCAAACGGCGGACCTCAATGCACGCACGCTCACCAGCCGAACCGGCAACAGCAGGGACTTTACCCAGCAGTGAGGCGACTGCTTCAGAGATGGGTAGGTTGCCTTATGTCGTTTCAGACCCATCTCTGCCTAATATGGCACCAATGGCCACGCCGGCATCCACCTCTGCTGCAGTCGCCTTTGGTGCAGTCGCCTCTGATGCGGTCGCCTCAAAAGACAGAAATGACTCTAATGCGGCCGTCCACATCGCTCCCGACGAACCAGCTGCAGCCGCCCTAGACGCACCCGACCAAGGAGCAGCCGACTTGGGGGCAACCGACCTGGGGGCAGCCGACCTGAGAGCTGCCGACCCGAGGGCAGCAAACCCTCCTCCAGAAGTAGACAGACAGGAAGAAGAACCTGCACCTGTTCAACCGAGGGGTCTTTTACAAGAGTTACAAGAAATTCCCTCATCTGATTCAGAAACCTCTGTTAACCTGGTAGATACTTGAAACTCTTTTTTCCAAATTATGAATTGTTGTTCACATGATATTAAACACACTATATCTCCATCATTCAGGGACCCAGATCCATCCCTCAACGTCCATTCGAAGCAGCCGACGAGTCGGCTATTGAAATACCAATCGCCCATCCTTCCAGACCTATAGCTATCCTAGCGCCTTCAACAACCACGATCCATCCAGAGGTAAACACAAATTTCACAACTAATTCTCGATATTTGTGCTTCATGTAATCTGAAATAAACATCCATTCTTTCAGGGATGTTCCAATTTAGCCCCTTTGTCGGCCGTCCCAACTCCGACGGACGCCCAAACTACAATTGCACAGGCTGTTAATCAATCTTTTCCAACCTAGGATCAGACTTGCTTGACAGCCTTCTTCAAGCCATTGGTGGCCTCCTATTCCAAATTTCTCCGGATTCGGCTGCTACCTCCATTCTTCACCAATTGATGGAGCGACTATCCGAACTTCGAAATGAAATCTTGTTCGCTCAACTTCTGACAACTGAAACGCCCTTACCCGACTTGGATCGAATAAGTCTAGAAGCTTCCTTAACTAAAACCAAGGAATCAATTCAACAGGCAACTGGAAGAATGGAAGGCCTCTCTAACGCCAAAACGCAAATAGAAAAATCAATCCAACAAAATGAGGTAGAATTGAGAGCAATTCATCAAGAAAAATCAGTCCTGGAAGACTACATAAACGATGAGCAACGCATGATTGAACGGTACAAGAAAAATGAAGCCGACCTGGATCAAGAATTAAAGATTCACGCCCGATCCCAACTCATAAGACAGTACCAGTCGGCTGCCAACAACAAGCGACTCTCCAGGACATAAAACAAATGGTCCCAGATTAAAATTGTTTTAGGGTCCCTTCTGTAAAATTTTGGAAACTTTGACTTGGTAAATAAATTTTTTTCTCCTTTTATTAAGGATCACTCTCCACACTCTGTCCCTTTAGGGAACAGATCCAATTCGTTTCCCTTATAAACACTTGCAGTCCTTGCAAATCAGCAAACAAGCATTTATCCACAAATCAAACCTTGAACACGCCTGCTAACAAATATTGAAATGCCACCCCACCGTCCTCATGTTCCTGTAAACAATTGGCAAGGTGTTATTCAACCCTTTTTTGTGGGTAATCATCTAGTTGGAGGCCATGCTGAGGACCTATTATGCATACTCAAACAATTAGATTTCAAGTTCAGATTTTCCCAACGAGGCAGAAAAACCATCCATCGCATTATTCGCCTGATGGAAAATGTATTAGAAGGATATGAGACTCTTCGGGATATAACAAATCGCCTTCCCGATATTGATCATCATATGGATTTGATTGAACACCATGTGACAGCCATACTCCCAGACCTTGGCTGGGATCAGACCTTCTCCAATCAGCGCGCAGTCTTTTCAAGATTACGCACTCTTGTTGATCGTGAGCGTCAAGCCATGACAGACATGAAAGCTCGCACCGACTATGATCTTGAGAAGATGCAGGATCAATGGGAGAAGTACCTACCCAACTTAGAAGACCTCATTGATAAAGAACCAGAACTAATTCCTAATCACTGGAATGAAGACTCTGACTCAGAAGAAAGTAATCCTCTGCACGACTCAACATCTGATAATGAGTGAACCCTTTTTGGGTCCGAACCCTTGATAATTGGGTCCTGAATAAAATAACTGTTTCATGCTTTCTTGTTATCTGAAAAGGCAGGAAAATACCTCATCAAATATTTAGCATTAATACAGTCGTGTACCCTTTTACCTTATTGATTTATAATAATCTAGGCACCATTTCCAATCTCTTTTTGAATTATAAATGATTCTTCCCAATTCGAAGACCACTTCCTTAATTGATCAATCTTCTTATATGTAGGGAGGATAGTTTTCCAAACCAGATCTCCTTCTTTAAATGTTCTATACAAAACATTCCTTCCATAAGTCTTAGCCCTGATCAATTGCATGAAGTCGGTTGACATCCAAACTTTCCAGTTGCTGCAACATAATTTGTTGATATCCCTCAGTAAATTCATCAGTAGTAAGGCTTGTACGTCCAGATGAAACTTGAACTTCCGCCTGCAACACAGCATCTTGTCCAAATGTGAGCTGATATGGTGAAAACCCTGTGGCATAATTTATGTTATTCCTATGCGCCCATAAAGCTCGAGATAACAACAAATGCCATTTCCTTGGGTTTCCTTCAATCGTTTTCTTTATAATCCCAATAATAATCTTGTTAGCTGCTTCTGTCTGCCCATTAGCTTGGGGATAATAAGGCGAAGAATGATTCAGATGAATACCAAACTCTGCCAAAAAGCTTAAAAACTTCTCCCAAGTAAAGACCAGACCTTGGTCGGTTGTTATTGAATGAGGAATACATACCTATATATGATCTGATTCAACACAAAATCTATCATCTCCTTCTGATCCACATTTTTCAAAGCAACCGCCTCCACCCATTTGGTGAAATAATCTGTTGCAACCAGAATAAAACAGTGATTTTTGGACGAGGGGGGATGAATTTTACCAATGATATCCATAGCCCAAGATTTAAAGGGCCATGTTTTTACCATAGCTTGCAATTCTGTGACTGGCAAGTGATTCAACCGCCCATGCCTCTGACATTCTTGGCAACCTTTGGCGAATTGTATGCAATCTTCGAAAATCTTTGGCCAAAAGAAACCCAACCTATGAATAGCCCATCTCATATTCAACCCTGCCCGATGAGCTCCACAAATCCCACTGTGCACTTCTGTCATCACCTCCAAAGCCTGTTTGGACCCCAAACATTTCAAGAGTAACCCCTCGAATGTCCTTTTATATAGTATTCCCTCTACCAACTGGAATCGCAAAGCCTTCAGTCGTATTCCAATCGGTACATTCGCTCATGGATCTTGTAGATACATGACAAGTTCTGTCCTCTAGTCGGTTCCCGTCTCTGTCTCAGGGCCGACCTCTGCACATATATCTCTTGGGATTCCCTTGCAAGCTTTTTGAGCTAATTCATCCGCAAATTGATTTTTCTTTCTAGGGATGAACTCAATTATCACTTCGGAGATCCTTGATAGCAACCGACCTACCACATCCTTGTATCTGCGTAGATGGGGATAATTGCAAACATATTATTTGTTTACTTGGTTAATTACCAACTAAGAATCCCCTTTTATGATAACCGACTGAACTTTCCTGGCTATTAAGGCTTCCAATCCCAAGATTAAAGCCTCATATTCTGCTGAATTATGGGTCATGGCTTCTAATTGCAACTGCAACTTGACCCTTTGACCATCTGGTCCTTCCAACAAAACCCCTGCACCCGATCTGTTTTCTGAAGTAGAACCATAAAAAAACATTAACCAATTTTGGGTACTCACATAAGATATGTATCCGGTCGGTTCTTGCTCATAACCTGCGAAGTCTGCCAAAAAATCTGCTATTGCTTGGCCTTTCACTGCCCTAAGAGGAGAATGATACAAATCGAAAGGGGCTAATTTAATGGCCCACTTCATAAGCCTGCCCAGCATAATAGGTCATTGCAAAATTAACTTGATGAGATCAATCCTTGAAATGACCTCAATTCTTCTGGGCAACATATAATGCTCAAGTTTGGTGCATGCAAACTCCAAAGAATAACACATTTTTTCTAGCATAGTATAATTTAATTCTGGTCCTGTGAGAGTTTTGCTCAAATAGTAAATCGCCCTTTCCTTTCCATCATCTCCATCATGTGCTAATAAGCAACTGACCACTTCATATGTATTTACCAAATAAAGTTTGAGGGGCCGACCTTCCTTGGGAGGCATCAACACAGGTGGTTGAGCCAGTGATTGCTTTATAGCTTCTAAAGCTGTCTGTTGGTCTGATCCCCACTCAAAAGCACTTCCTCCTGCCTTCAGTAATTTAGTGATTGGTCTGACCTTGCCAGCAGCATTGGAAATAAACCGTCTGAGATAATTTACCTTCCCCAAAAGACTTTGTATTTCCTTAACCGTCTTCGGTGGTCGGCTGGCAATAATTGCTTTGGCTTTGTTAGCATCAATCTCAATTCCCCTCTCATGAACCAAAAATTCCCAAGAGGCTCTCGGCTGAGATACCGAAAGCACACTTAGTCGGGTTCATCTTCAATTTGTAATTCTTCATCCGACTGAAAGCATCTTTAAGATCTTTCAAATGTTCCTCAAAACTGGAAGATTTGACGATAACATCATCAATGTAAACTTCCATAGATTTACCAATGAGATCATGAAAAATTAAATTCATGGCCCTCTGATAAGTCGCCCCAGCATTCTTTAAACCAAAAGGCATAACTGTCCACTCATAAATACCTAAAGCTCTTGGACATCTAAATGTTGTCTTGTGAATGTCTTCTTCTGCCAAAAAGATTTGGTTATATCCTGCATAACCATCCATCAAACTGAGAATTTTGTGTCTTGCTGCTGAGTCGATTAGCATGTCGGCCATAGGCATCACATATTCATCTTTAGGAGTGGCCATGTTAAGATCTCTGAAATCAATGCATATCCTGATCTTACCATTCTTTTTAACCACTGGCACAATATTGGCCAACCAATCCGCATAACGGCAAGGCTGGATGAACCATACTTTAAGAAGTTTCTGAATTTCCTCTTTGATCTGAGGCATCAAATCAAGACTTATACGTCTTGGAGGTTGCTTATAAGGCTTAAAACCTTTTTTAATGGGCAATTGATGCTCTATCAGACTTCGCTCTAAACTAGGCATTTTTGAATTATCCCAAGCTAAACAATCAATATTGTTTCTTATAACGTCGAGCATCAATATTTGTTTCTCTTCAGATAAATAACCACTCATCCTGATTATTTTTGGAACCAGGTCGGTTCCTAAGTTAAATTCCAGCAAAGGATCTTGTACTGAAAAAGCTGGCTCTGTTTTCTCTAATTAATCAAGCCAACGAAATTGCTCATCTTCTTGGAAATGAACATCACAAATCTTTTTGATTTTTTCTACTTCTTTCAAAAGCTGGTCTAAATAAAACTGATTAATAAGTACACTACAATCTTGTAAATTTGCACATTCCATAAAAGATATATTACAAAAAGTAGGTTTGGCTTCCTCAAGAGCCATACAGAAAAACTGTTCTTTTTCAAAGAACATTGAGTTCTGGCTGATGAATTTAAAACTCTTCTTTGGGTATTCATTAGCCATAAAGAACTGAGACATTGGGGGTACATGACCGGAATAAAAAACTGATTCTTCAACTTGTTATGATGCTCCAAACGGGTTGTCATTTGCTTCCATTTTGAAGACCTGATTGCCTTCCCAGAACATTAATTGTTGATGCAGTGTTGATGGTACACATTTAGATGTATGAATCCAGTCTCGTCCAAGTAGGATTGAGTATGTAGTATCCGCATCCACCACAAAGAAGACAGAAGAAATCTCTTTAGGACCTACTTCAATTGAGGCGACCATCATGCTTTCTGGTCTGGTCGGTTGCCCTGTAAAGCTAGTCATCTCAAAAACCATAGAAGACAGATCGTGAATTCCCTACCCTAACTTCTTGAGAGTCTTTAATGGCATCACATTGAAAACGGCTCCGTTGTCTATAAAAACCTTCGTGATTGGTTTCCCACAAATATGAGCATTAACATATAGAGGCTTCAGATGAGATGTTGTGCCTTCAGGAATGGGAAGGAAGACTATTGGAGGAACCTCTGATTGAAAATCAAGATCTGAAATCTTCGCCCATTCTGGCTCTTCTATATAATCATCCACTAGACTTGTCCACAAGGATTCTTCTTCAATTCGGTTGATTCCTGTCATTCGGCAGGGAACTCGTGGCCCTAATCGAGATTTGACCGACCTTGAATCAGCTCCCTGAACTTCGTCCCTGGTATCAATTTCGGGTTGAACTGTCAGAGATTGCAAACGAAACTCCTCCAGAGATGGATTGATGTTAATCCGCTCACAATACTGACATCTGAAACCTTCAATTTTCTTATCTGGTATCTATTTACCCCTTTTTTGTATGGACCAACCTCCCTCATCGCACTAAAAAACGCCTTGCACATACTTAGGCTGCCTTGAGGAGGAGACTTTAATGGACCGACCTCCCTCATGATAATTAGTAGCACCTCGCATGTTGGTCGGCTGCTTTGACGAGGCGACCCCTATGGACCGACCTCCTTCCAGAGAATCAATAGCGCCTTGCGCATCATTCGGCTGCTCAAATGAGACGACCCTGATGGACCGACCTCCTTCAATATATTCAGCAGCGCCTCGGATATCGTTCGACTTCTTCAATGATGCGACCTTATCCCTGTATCTCGCAGCATACCTGCGCTTGGCATTCCGAATCTGAGTACGATTCATACCTGAAAAACGAGGATCCACATCAATTGGTAAAGGTTTTTTATTTCGAGCCCATTTGCTTCCGACCAAGCCCGTTCTTCTAGTCGGGTGGTCTCGAACTAAAACTTGCTCCTTTAACTTCACATTAAAGGAACCATCTTGGTTATCCCATTTTTCTGCCACTGTTTTTTCACAAACCTTGAGTTTTTCTTCTGGTCGGCCACTGTTTGATGATTTTTCTTTTCCCGTACTAGGACTTGTTTGTATATTAACCATTGTTGTGGTTACTTTTGGAAAAGGTTGTTGCTCTAAACCCAAAGTAATACACTTGAGCCGACCTGCCTTAATAGCCTTTTGGATTTCATTCCGAAAATGAGTGCATTGACTTTATTATGTGTGAAAGAGTTATGCCACTTACAATATGGTCTTCCTTTGATCTCTTCCTTAGTAGCCAACCTTTGCCCTTTTTGAATTCGAATCTGGCTGTCAGTTAGCAAAATATCAAAAATTTCATCAGCCTTTGAATTGTCAAATGTAGGTTGCTCTTTTCCTTCAGTTCTTAGCACTGGCTTTAATTTAGAGCACACATAAGGCTTTCCTGAAATGATTTCGGCCGCCATTTCTTCTGTCTGATCATAATCAAAGTCGTATGCTTCTGTTTCCATACTCGCCATATGCTGAACTTTATTACGCCTAAAATTCTGATCATTTTCTTTGAAAAGAGACTCTAAACGCCCAGCCTTGGAAGCAAGACTTTCCAGATCTTCCACATCATGAGCAGTCAGTGCCTCTCTTAGGCGGCCATGCATATTCTTGACCACTGAATTGGTCATTTCTTTTTCATTGATTATAGTAGGCAACGTCCTTTCATCAAGCGCAACCATTCAATAAACTGTGAGGCTGACTCTTCTGGATATAGCTTCAATTCCAATAAATCGGTAAGAGAAATAGTTGGTAAAGGATTGAAGAATCTAGCATGCAACGCCATTTCCAACCCTTCCCAAGTTTGTATTTGCCCAGGTGGCAGGTTTACAAACCATGAGAAAGTTGTTCTGGTGAGAGATAACCCAAATAATTGCAATTTATAAAAAGGATTATTTCCAACTTCCCTTAATTGTGTTGTAAAGCGACCCACATGCTCTATGGTGGAGGATCCATCTTCCCTTGAAAAAGCATGGAAATCAGGTGGTCGATAATTCCTTGGCAGTGGATAGTCGTTAATGATCCTTTCGGGGAAAAGCCTTTGATAAGCAGGGCGATTGGCCATCTGAGGATTCAGGTCGAAATGTACTCTTAATACTTGTGCAATCTCTTCAGGATCCACACGAGGGTGTTGTTGATCAGGGATGAAGATGGGATCTTGCACATGTGCTCCTTGCCTCTCTTCCTTGACAATGTTTGGCTGCAGATTGTCAACTCTTGGTTCCAAAGGAACATTATTAGGGAAAGTTAGAGGAGTCTTTCCCCTATCTGTTTGGTTGAACGTTGTGGCGCTTGGAAGTGTGCTGTCAACGTATGATGGCCTTGCGAAATTTGCTTGCATTCTTGATGGTGATATTCCTGGCGGCGTCTGAGTGGGTTGAAGAGTAACCCTTGATAAAGCTTGATCTAACATGTTCTGCATGAGATTTTGTTGCTCGCGCAACATGATGTTTTGTTGCTCGCGCAACATATTCTGCATTGCTGAAGTTTGCTGATTGTTCAATTGTTAAACATAAGACAACCAATCGGTAGGTGGTTGGGGAATCTCCCCTGGATTTGGCATGACGGGTGGTGAAATGTTTTCTCCCACCGGTGCTGATGATGATTGAGGTTGTGAGCTTGCCATACTGATTTTTCTGATGATTCGGCCGGACCTCAGTCGTATGAAATTCACTGTTGATGTAGGATCAGCAATCTTGCCTGTCTCCCACTGTGGTCGCCAAATTGTTGATGTATTTTTTCAACAATAAAAAAGTAAAATCCGAAATCTTCGAATTTGATATATTTAGCGCCTGAGATTAGGAATCTCTAAACACTGTACGGTACAGAAAATAAACTGGAAAGTAAAATACTGAAAATTTAAATGATGATCCCCGAATCACTGACTTTGCTTTCGTTTGAAGATGATTGAAGATACCCTGTCAGTTACAGATCCCAACCCTTAAATATTCCTCAAAAACAGTACTTGGAACCGTCGCCCGAACAATTACAACGCCTCTCTTTCAATCGTCTGCTAACTCCTCTTCTGTTGACACGTGTTCTCAGCCGACCAAACTATTACTCTCACTCGCTCTCCGCAGTATCCGACTTCCACAACAACCGACCTGCCTATCCAACCGCAAACCTTCCGACTTTTTGGACCGACCGCATACCTTCCGCCTTGTTGGTCCGACCTCAGACCTTCCGACTTTTTGGATCGACCGCAGACCTTCTGACTTGTTGGTCCAACCTCAGACCAACCGACTTTTTGGACCGACCGCAGTCCTTCCGACTTGTTGGTCCGACCTCAGACCATCCGACCTGCGGACCATCCGTCCTGCGAACTATCCGACCCGCGGACCATCCGTCCTGCGGACTATTCGACCTGCGGACCATCCGACCGGCGGACTATCCGTCCTGTGGACTATTTCTTTAGAAATACGTCTAGTTCAGCCAATTGTCTTAAAATACCCCTTAATTAGTCTAACAGACCCAATTGTAGGCCCACATATTCATCTAACTTGGGCTTTTTAACCTAATTATAAATTTCATGCGTAACAATTTTGATTTAATATTTTATGAGAAAAAATAATATATCTTTATTAAAAATTATACGAAATGAATAATATCAATTTGACTTTAAAATTATAAGAAAAACAAACCGTTATAATAAATTTAGGATTTGCTCTTTTAATAGGAAAAAAAATACACACATGTTTTTAAAAAAATATTAATATATTACATATATTATTATTTTTATATTATTTACACAATTTTTCATTCCTCACTTAAAAAAAAAAAAAAAAAAAAAAAATTCATTCAAGAAGACACAATATCCACAGTTTGAAATCCTAGCCAAACACAACCATCCACAGTTCGAAATCCTAACCAAACAAATCCTAATCATATATATATATACATACATTTGTATATTTTGTTCATATTCTATGTAATCTCATATATTATGAAAATATTTTTATAATATATCTGACATCCTAATCATATATATATACATATATTTGTATATTTTATTCATGTTCTATGTAATATCATATATTATGAAAATATTTTTATAATATGTCTGACATGTGTGTATATTGCTAACTGCAATATAATATACCATAAATATTATAAAAATAATATTCTTTTCTTCAAAAAGGCAAAATTACGAGAATGTACTAATTATTATATTAAATTAGATTTTGTTAATAAATTGAAAAATAGAGGATATAGATACAATTAGAAATTTTAGTTTTAGTAAAAAAAAATTTATTATAATTTTTGAAAATATCACATTTAATATCAATTTTCATGCTAAACATATGTTCAAACCAATTTTTATTATTTCATTTCATTATATTATTATTATTATTATTATTATTCTTTCAAAAATCTCTATCTAAATAAAATTAGAATATTTGAACGTGGTGAAATAAAAAATAAATAAATTTCAGTTCGTTTCTTTTTTAAAATTTTTTTAATATATTTTTTTCAAAAAAATTAATATATTACACACTTATTATTTTTATATTATCTACACAACTTTTTATATCTCCTGCTATTTTTATTTTTTTCAAACCAAAACATAAAACAAACACGCTCTTCATTTCCACTGCTTATGAAATATTTAAAATTTTTTGTTGGGCTTAGACGGCAAAGATAACTTTATTTTCAATTTTTCTAAAAAGATAATTTTCAATATATGATATTTTCACAAATATATTTTCTCAGTTCCATTTAAATTATTCATTTTTACTTAGACAAATATTGAATAAATAGTAATTAATTAAGAAATATATTAGTAAAATTAATTATAATTTAATAAAAATAATTATAGATTAAGCTTAACATGAATAAATAGTTTACTTAAAATAAAAAAAAAATTATAAATTAGGAATTTTAAAAATAATTTAAATGTATAATTATATTTTCAAAAGAAAATGACAAATTACGTGGAATATACGAAAATAGAAAAAGTGGACAAAATTTAGTGGGATTGCGAAAATATTTTTTTTATAAGATATTTAAATTATAAATTTTTTTAATAAAAATGTACAAAATATATTATATTTTAATTTATTGCGCAAAATTTTCTTTTATTAATTAAATTATATACAAAATACTCCCTCCGTCCCACATACCATGTCCACGTTGCCGTTTCTGTCCGTCTCACGTACTATGTCACTTTCCTTTTTTGAAAAATAATTACACACTTTAATCTCATTTTAAATTTTTTTAATTTTAATTAAACTAATTAGTTATTTTAATCTTAATTTATAATTATTTATATTATAGGATAATTATTTTCACTGATACATTCTTAATTATCTACTAATTACACTCCTCCTAAAATATCATGTCTACAGTGTAACAGATACAGTACGTTGAACGAAGGGAGTATCAAAATAGCTGACGTTGGAGTTGTATATACACACTTAATTATATAATTAAAAAGAATAAAAAAAATTTAAATAGTATTTTTTTTACATATTTTATTTGTAAAAAAATCGTATAATTACAATTAAATATCACTTTGAATCAAAAAAATATTTTGTTGCACTTTCTAATTTAACATAGAGAATTTTACACAATAAATAAAAATATATTTTGTATATTTATTACTATTAAAATATAATAGTACTTATGCAATTTAATTAAATTTTAAATTCAATTTAAAATCAAACAAACCCTATTTATTAAAAGAAATTGAATGTGATATTTTATACTAAAAATACCATATTTTTATAAATACTTATACTAATTATATATTAAAACACCATCATGGATCTGGTGCTAATTTTATAATTTCTGTACACATGCGGATAGTTTTAATACTTAATTATAGTATATAATTATGTTAATTTCACAATTTAATCCTATAAATGAACATAATTATAATTTCAGGACTTATTTTCTCTTTTCAAAAATTGACAAAAATCTCCAAGCTGTAGTAGACTCAATTTTTTTGGACTTGGTTTATTTGACAATTATTTTCACTTAATCAAAAGAAAAAACAACGTTAACTCAACTTCTTCACACATTTGATATTTTTCTCTCTCTTTTTTTTTAAAAAAAAAA
Organism: Andrographis paniculata; assembly: GCF_009805555.1. NCBI lineage: Eukaryota > Viridiplantae > Streptophyta > Magnoliopsida > Lamiales > Acanthaceae > Andrographis > Andrographis paniculata. Next base: position 3,421,180 of record NW_026137605.1, read on the forward strand.
AAAATAAATATAGAATTCTTAAATTTTTATAGAAATAATATTATTTCTTTAAAAATATTAATTCAACAAGTATTTAAATAAAAAAAGATATACAAAATAAATACGAATAGTTGGTGAGCGGTAGTGTAAGAATTTACTACTACATCGGATCGGTGGACTTCTTATAATAATAATAATAAAAATAGAAATAATGATAATAATAATAATAATAATTCTTCAACTCTCACTCTGGCAAATTGACAGGTGTTGACTGCTTTAAATACAGTAGGGGCAATTGAACAATATGAGAAGAGTTGAGGCTCGAACTGAAAATAAATCTCTCCCTTTTCAAACCTTTTCTGTCTTCGAAAAAGTAACCGCTAAAAGGAGGAGAGGAGTCCCAGAAATTCCACCAAACCCTCCTCCAAAAACCCTCCCAAGATCTCAATCAACCGAGCTCCCAATCCATTTCCATGGAGGAAATCGCCGCCGAATTGAATGATCGCCCGGACCCCGTCGAGACGTACATGAGGCTCGACCGCTGGCCGTCCCCTCCCGACGACGCTGGCGGCGGCGAGATTTTCCTCGTGGGTTTCGTGATTGTCAACGTCGTCGGCCTGCGCCATTACCAGGGCACAATCAGTAGCCACGAATTGGTCGGTCTGGTCCGGGAGGATACGAATCCCTTCGACGGGAACGCCATCAGAGTTATGAACATGCGGTCGGTTCAGGTCGGTCACATTGAGCGCTCCGCCGCTGCGGTACTTTCCCCTTTGATCGACGCTGGTTTGATCACAGTCGAAGGTTTGCACTTCTCTTTTACCTGATGAGTTTTACGTTCTCGAATTTCTTCAATTTGATCGTTTCCTTCCTTCTTGTAAAATCGGAGTCAAACAAGGTGCTAATATTGTTTCATTTTTCAATTTTGGAGTTTAATCTGTAAATACGCATTCTTATTGATTTGTGTTTGATTTGGAAATCCTTTCGATAAATGTGACATAGGAATTGTGCCAAAGCCACCTGGTAAGAAATACGCTTTCAGAATCCCCTGCCAGGTTCACATTTTCTCAAGAATGGAGGATATTGATAGAGTCAAATCAGCTATCAATGTCAGTATGTTGCATTTAATTTCGGAAGCCAATCCATCATTTACATTGTCGGAGGCGGTGGCAGTGAAAGAGAAGAAAGGCGTTCCAGCTGAGAAGAGTGTGGATGAGATATTTAAACTATTGGAAGCAAAAGTAAGCATGGAAGGAGTGTCGGAGGAATTGGATCCCCCTCAAGACATTATTAAATCAAAGCTTTTCCCATATCAAAAGGAAGGGTTGGGATGGTTAGTCAGTAGGGAGAATTCGACTGAACTACCACCTTTTTGGGTTGAGAAAAATGGTTTTTATGTGAATGAGCTGACTAATTACCAAACGGGCGTAAGACCAGAGCCATTGCGAGGGGGTATTTTCGCGGATGATATGGGATTGGGTAAAACACTTACCCTGCTGTCATTGATTGCCTTTGATAAATGGATCCATACTGGACATCAATCATGCAATGGAGATGTTAAAAATAACGACGAAGAAGAGGAAAGTATCGCACTATTTGGAAGAAAGAGAAAAAGGAAGAGAGGTAGTCAAAAGACGAAGTCTGAAGATCTTAACAACACTCAAGATGCAGGCAAAAGGCCCGCTCTTGATGAGTTATCGTCTTCTGAGCCCAAAACAACGCTGATTGTTTGCCCGCCTTCCGTTCTTTCGACATGGATAACGCAATTGGAGCAACACACAAGAAAGGGTAGTCTTAAGGCTTACATGTACTACGGTGAGCGGACTAAAGATGCAAATGAACTTCAGAGATATGATATAGTATTGACCACCTATTCAACGCTTGGGTCTGATGAGACTATATTCCGATCTCCAATTAATAAAATTGAGTGGAGGCGAGTTATACTGGACGAGGCTCACGTGATCAAGAATGTGGAAGCTAAACAGAGTCAAGCAGTTCTTGCACTGAATGCAAAGCGGAGATGGGCTGTTACAGGGACACCTGTGCAAAATAGTTCCTGTGATTTGTATTCACTAGTGGCGTTTCTTAAGTTTGAGCCTCTCTCGTTGAAAAAGTTTTGGGATAGTTTGATAGAGCGCCCCCTTGTTCGTGGAGATGAGAAGGGTATCTCCCGGTTGCAGGTCAGTGAATATCGAATCATGCATTGCTTTCTTAGAATCTAATAGTCCTGCTATATGAGTGAATGTTGAATCATAAACTGCTTTCTTGATATTTTATAGTCCTGCTATGTCAGCTCAGTTGCTTTGGCTTTATGTTAAGCATCAAACTGATATCTTCATCTCTTAGGTTGTTATGACAATATGAAAATCTCTTAGGGAGAGTGTCTTTTGTAGCGCGCCAATCCCTCAATAATGCCCAATTTTATCTTAGCTACATGTACAGCAACATTTATCTAGTTAAGTCTCTTGTTTAATAATTTTGGTCTCGTGCTGATTGATATCAATAATTCATATAATCATGTATTCTTTGCTAAAAAATTAGAGGTTTAAAATTATTACTGTTGGTCTATTACTACATGTTGATATGTCATTTGGTTAATATAAAAAGAAGCACTTTTTGTAGGACTAAAAGTGTAACTTTTACTCGTGTATGGTAAACAAAAACTCAGGCTAGTTCAAACTTATACCTTGCTCCTTTTAATGGTTAATTTGCTTTTGTGAAGTACTAGAGAGTGTTGAAATGTCATTGGTTTGGAGCAATTCTCTCATGTGAATCACTCTTTTGAGTGGATCGTTGCCTGTAAAATTTCTTACCCATCTTCCAAGACTAGATTTTACATTGCCAAAGCACTGTGTTTTCAGGTGCTAATCGCAGCAATCTCATTACGGAGAATGAAAGACAAAGGACTGATTGGATTGCCATCTAAAACCATAGAGACCTTATTCGTTGACCTAAATGAAGAAGAGCGCAGGGTGTATGATCAGATGGAAGTACAGGCCAGGGATATTGTCGAGAGCTATGTTTCCAATGAAGGAGTGGTGAGGAACTATTATACAGTTCTTAGTGTCCTTGTGAGGCTTCGTCAAATTTGCAACGATCTTTCCTTATGCCCAGCAGAAATCAGAGATCTTCTTCCTCCAAGCCAAATCGAAGGTATTCACTGATTCATAACCGAGCACATACAAAATTTTAAATTCCCCAAGAATGTGATGCTATAGTTCTTTTCATATAACTCAACTATGATGTCTTGTTCAACGATTTAATTTCTTGGAAAAACTGTCGTGTGTTTGCCTAATTTTTGTTATCGGTTAATTCTATTATATGCGAAATGTTTGTAGGATCCTCCCTATTCTAGCTGTTTGTGTTTCTGATAAGCATATGGTGACTGAATTCTTGCAGATGTGAAGAACAACCCATCTTTGTTGAAGAAATTGCTCGCAATGTTACAAGATGATGAAGGATTTGACTGCCCGATTTGCATATCTCCGCCTACGGACATTGTCATTACATGCTGTGCTCATATTTTCTGCAGATCGTGCATTCTCAAGACACTGAAACGGAGCAAGCCATGCTGCCCAATGTGCCGCCATCAACTATCTGAATCTGACCTCTTCCAAGCTCCTCCAGACTCTTCTCAGACAGCTCCTGTCGAAGCCTCGTCCCTAAAATCATCTTCCAAAGTAGCCACTCTCCTAAAACTTCTGTCTGCAGCCAAAGCCAAAAACCCGTCTTCCAAGTCGGTTATCTTCTCCCAATTTCGTAAAATGCTGATCTTGCTCGAAGAGCCTCTGAAACAAGCGGGGTTCAAAGTGATCCGCCTGGATGGGACAATGAACGCGAAAAGGAGGGCAAACGTGATCAAAGAGTTTTGCGTCCCGGCGCCTGATGGACCGACGATCTTGCTGGCAAGCCTAAAGGCTTCGAATGCAGGGGTGAATCTGACGGCAGCCTCGACAGTGTACCTGATGGAGCCGTGGTGGAATCCGGCGGTGGAGGAACAGGCGATGGACCGGGTGCATCGAATCGGGCAGAAGGAGGATGTGAAAGTGGTGAGGCTGATAGCCAGAAATACAATTGAAGAGAGGATCATGCAGCTGCAGGAGAAGAAGAAACTTCTGGCAAGAAAAGCTTTTAGTAGATATGGACAGAAAGATAAGAGAGAGATTAGTAGAGATGATCTCAGTATGTTGATGAACTTGTGAACTTATATTCTCTCTAAAGTCTCACCTTTATGGTGTAAATCATCAACATCATGTCTTAAACTTTGAAATCTTTTGATTCTATCAAAATCTACAATCTTTGTAGATCATCTTTAACCTTTTTGGGCTATCATGTTTAATGGATTACAAGTTTGCCGCTACTAGTAAGTTTTCTAGGCTAGGCTAAAATTAACGGATCTTTTCGACAATTATGTGTAGTCTTAATAGCAATATGTCGAATCGGGGAAGAGAATGACACGTCTTTCGTACAAGTAAATTGTTTTGAAATATGGTTATCTTTTTATCCATTGAATCAATAATTCAGTAGCAGGTGACACTTGTCTATTACCTAGCCATCTCGCCAATTGTCTCCCTGGCACACCTTCGACTTTGATAGGTAACATAGGACCATCCAACCAAGGATCGAGTTAATTTAAAAGCTTCAAAAGGACTCATACCCAAAGAGGAATGGAAGGATGTGTTGTACCTCAAGTAATTCTCTAGACATCGGTTGACCCTTTCAGATTCAGTCTATCTATTTTGTATTCAAACACGTACAATGGATTAGAATATATAGTTGTTTCCTAAATTGATTAGTAAAATGTATAACACAATGGAGTGAGGCAGTCTATGGGTGAGATAAGACAATGAAGTAAATCTATCCACTCTGACCCATATGGTATCCCTCTAGTTGTTCAATGTAATCCATAAAGATATGCCTCCAAGCTTGATCACGTATACACAAAGGTCACAACAGACTTGCAGTGTGAATATGCTCATTCTTACTAATTTCACACACATGGCAGGTCCTCATATATTGTTGAACTTGTTGTCTAAGACCCGGCCACCAAAAGATATTGGAAATCCTTTGATAGGTAGTATTTATCTCAGAATCATCTCCAAGGCTAGATCTATGCATCAAGCTGATGATTTGCGACTTCAACCCTCCATGGCAGCCTTCTTAAATTTAACCAGTCCATATACTAGTGAGTAATAGGAAACTTGATAAGGCATAGCAAGTAGTTTGGCTATCAAACTCTGAACCTTTCATTGGCTTTAGAATTGTCAAAGCTGAGCATTCACCTCCATGCTCTCCTTGAATGGATAGAGCATTAGTCACTTTGTTATCCATTCCATGTTTATACTCAATGGGTTGGTATAATCAAAACCAAGGAGTTTGGTTTAGATATTTATGTTGCAAGGGAGTAGAGAGCTTCTGTTCATTTCAAACTTGTTTGATTAGTTTTTATGATAAAAGGGGCATGCAACAAATATGCCCTACGATCCATTTCTCCACTTGCTAAGAGAATGACAACAAGTTCCTTTTCATAGATGGAAAACCCCAAGTTCTTCAGTCCTAGAGCATTACTAATGAAGCTAAGGGGTGATGGTCCTGCATCAAAACAACTCCAAGACCACTATAACAAACATCTGTTTCTACTACAAAAGGTTTGTTGGCCAATACCCGGGCCTTGGTCATAGCATGTCATAAAAAACACAAGCACAAGTCCTTGAGATAAACACTTAGTATCTAATTCATCACAGATTGAAACGTTGCTGGAGCATTTCACCACATATGTCTATATAGGGAGTTGCACCACCTCATGCTTAATCATACATTGTGCTTAATAGTTTTTTTCACATAATAAAATGGCATATTTATTTAAGGACGCCTCATGCTTAAAAATACCTCCTACTTAAGCTTTCTTCACATAGAAGAAAATGACACTTTGTACTTAAGAACACCGAGGTGTGTGTTTGTTTGTGGGGTTTTGTGTTTGGATTTTGAATATAAAAATTTGAATTGAAATAGTTATTTAATAACATATATATTGATATAATATTTTGGATGTAAAATTAGATATTAGTACAATATAATAAATCAAAATATGTGTTTTATTTATTTTTTGGAAGAAAAAAATTGAAATAGTAAAACCTAATCCAAAATCCCACAAACAAACACAATCCTTATATTTAAGTAAACCCCATGCTTAAGAACGCTTAATACTTAAGCTTTCTTCACATAGAAAATTTGACAAACATTGTGCTTTTATTAGCAATGTGCTACCTCGTGATTGGACACGTTTCTGGACTAATTTTATTTAGGAATATCAAATGGGGGCGGGTTAGCCCCGGACCCGCCCCGGACTCGCTCTTAATGAGGCGGATTCGGATCTAAATAATATGTTTCGGAACCGGTAGTGGATTTGAAATTTTAAACCCGGCCGGGTTCGGGATGGGTTACGGATTTTACTAAAAATCCGTCCCAACCCGGACACGGACCTGAATCTGAATATTTTTTAAAATTATTATAACTAATATATATGTATATTATATAATAAAAATATATTATTTATTTATTTAAATAATTTTAAACATAAAATTCAATTAGTTGGCTGTCCCAAGTAACTTTTAAAAATTATTATACCTAATATATGTATATTTATATAATAAAAATATATTATTTATTTATTTAAATAATTTTAAACATAAAACTCAATTAGTTGTCTTTTTTTGCTTCTTCAACCGCGACTGCTGCCGTCTTCCATCTTCATCTACTTGTATTCTACTGACCAACACCGCCCGCCAGCGCCAATACAATATGTATATATATATATATATATATTTTAAATTAGGTACTAGTGGATTGACCGTTGGATCAAAAAGTTGTCCTCCTACAATGCTAGATGAAGATGAAGACTTTGATGTCGAAGCATGTTAGAATTGACTATTTGATGTTTTAAATTCTTATATTTGCATTGTGTTTTTACGTACTTTTATCTTATTTTTATGGATCAATATTTGATTATTTTCAGATTTTTTTTGGTACTTTTAATGCCATTTGTTTTAGTATTCGATTGTTAAAAATATATTTATTATTATATATTTTTTAAAAAAACGGGTTTTCCGTGTTGGCCAGGGTCCTAGGGCCGAGTGGAAGCCGGGCGGGCCGGGTCTCGGAGCCTAATATTTTTTAGCTAGGCGGGTCTCGGGGCCTGCAGAACCTGCCCCGAACCTGCCCCGTTGACATCCTAATTTTATTACATTTTAATCCTATATAAGGTCTACATAACATTCTAAAGTGATAAAAGATTATGTGGATGAAAAAAAAATTAAAAATTTACCCATAATTTAATTGTCTTGCTTTCATTACAATACATATTTACTGTATATGCAACTACAAATGAGCATTTAGATTTTTTTGTTCTGATTTTGTCAAATTCGAATCAATCCAAAAATTAGTATTATTTTGAAAAAATAAATTCAAATTGAACGGAAATAACTAAAATTTGAAAATTTGAAATCCAATCCAAATGGGAAAATTCAAAATTCAAAATTTTTTATTTTTTAAAATTTATTTTATATTTTTATAATTATTTTATAATATATTAAATATATAATAAATAAAATAATTATATTAAAATATAATAAATAATTTTAAATTTGTATTCTATGAAAATTTATATTTATTAAAATATTATATTACAGATTTCAGATTGGTTCAAATTTTAGTATACTGATCCGAAAATATGAGATTTATAAAATATTTTTCAAAACATATTTTGGAATATATACATTTAGATATGTAATCTTTCTAATGAACCAACTCAGGGTGGGAGTAGATATATTTTAATTGTAGTTGACGATTTTTTAAGAAAAATTTGAATTTTCTTATTGAAAAATAAACATGATTTGTTCAAAAATTTCAAAATTTGGAAAATTTAAATTTAAGTTAAAACTGGCAAAATAATAGTTTAAATTTTTGTAATACATGGTTCACTAAATCTTGTGTGCAAAATTGTATTAAATTTGAATTTGTCCCTAGATCACCCCAATCTAGTTGGGTGGCTGAGAGACTAAACCGGATTCTTTTGGAGAAAGTTAGAAGTCTTTTGACTTCATCCAATTTATTTGGAAAATTTTGGGGCGAAACCACTGTAACAGTAACATACCTTTTAAATCGAGCACCCTCTATCCCCGAAACGGTGAAATTCCTGAAAGTACGTGGTTGGGTAGATTAGTCGACATATCTAATATTTGTGTGTTTGAGTGTCTTGTTGTGAGACATATTTGCACTGATGATTTAGAAATGAAAACCGAAAATTGTTTTTTTTTATTATGGTGTTACAGGGTATAGATTGTGGTTAAATTTTAAACCCGAATTTTAAACTATTATTAGTAAAAATGTGACATTTAATGAACTATGTTTGAATATTGGAGAATCTAAATTGGTTGTTACTGAAATTGTTAAAAATAATACAGATTTTAGGAATGTTTTAAATAAGGTGGAGTATAATTTGATTGGTATAGAAGATGGAGAAAATAAATATGTAAAATCTTATTTTCGTTTTGAATTTAATGATAATCAACATGCAAACCATGTGTGGTAGGTGACCTGAGGCGTCGGAGGTTTGAACCCATGTCCTCACGGTCATACGTCCAACCCGCACACCACCAGGCCTCCCTTACGGGGACAACTTGTTACTGTGTTTGTTTGTATATTGTGTGCTGCATGTTTTGATTGTATGACACATTCACAGATTTGACAATATGCCTGTTGTTGTGGATACAATATTTTTGAAATTAATAAATATGTAGCTTGTTTGAAAGTTCTATACTTTGATACATTTGTAGGCTAAATTAATGCATTTATGACTAACTTGTTTTTAATGTTTTTTGTTTGTGAAGGTAAGTAATCCAATATATTGGACAATGATGACATTAGTCTCCCATATCCAAAATTAGGAGGAGGATTTTAATAAAATTTTAGTCTGTAATTATTTTTTAGACCAATATTGTATCGACGCACCAAACATACACATTATTAAATTGTAACCCAAAGTAGTCATGGTATGACCCATCCACATGATCCGACCCGCGATTGACCCGTCTGCTTGCGACCCAACCCACTAACCTGCGCCTTTGGGAGATTGATCTTGAACCGTGAGATATAGGACTTTAATCACATTCCTTCAGTCCTAATTAACCTAGATATAAATATGGGAGGGGGTGTGAGCGGTCACTGACTACATACATACACTACAAATATATATCTCTCTCTCTCTCTCTCGATATTTCTCTCCCTCACGTTGTTCTTCGCGCAAACTCTCTAGCCTGATTATTGTTTTTTGTTGATGCATTTTCTTGTATACTTTGTAGAGCTTGGCGCGATTCTATTCCTTCCTTGGCGATTCCGGCTGCACAGGGTCCGTTCGTTGTCGATCGGCTTTTGATTGTGCTTGTGGTGTATTTTTATGTCTACTTTTGTACCGTGTGAAGGGTTTGAGGCCGATTAACTTGTGTATGTGTGTTGATTTTGAGTTCTTGGCCGAGTGAAATCCTAATTCAAATTTTTCTTTGTATTTTTCGTTGATTTTTTTCTTAAATGAAATCAAGTTTATTCTACGTTTATTTTATTAGAGATTCCATACAATAATCCATTAATATTAACTTTAAATTATTTCATCATCATACGATTATATAATTTATTAATTAAAATAATATTGTATATTGTAATAGCGCTAGGAGCAGGCCCAAGAGCAAAAACCGTATATACCCTATAAAATAAATATACTCTATATTTAAAATGAAATGGCGGGTGGTTCGCCCCCAGAGGAACAACGAGGAATGATGCATACAATAAAGACTTGAGAAAAAAACGATGTCCAGAAATTGTCATTTTCCTTGCCATGTTTTCATTTTTATTTTCTTTATTTGATAATGTTGAAAGTTAAAGTGCTTTCATGAATATTTGCTTACATTCATAACTATAGTGGTTACTCACATTGTTGTGTCATTTAATAATGAATATTAAAAGTCACTAAAGGTGTAATCAAAACTGTATAATGCTTAGTGTAAGATTAAGATAGTGTGGTGCAAATTATAATATAAAAAAAAATAATATTTTTCTTTCCGAAATTCTTAAACCAATCCTCCAATATATTTTGGTATCAGAGCCTGTTAGATCCAGAAGAGCTGTGTACAATCAATCATGGCTAGTGATGGTCCTCTCATCCCCATATTTTCCGGCGAGCACTATGACCATTGGTGTGTAAAAATGAGAACAATGCTCAAGTCGCAGGATCTATGGCAGTACGTTGGTGATGGATATGTAGAGTTGGAGAGTGAGAATGGTGTATCTGAACAAGAAAAAAAATTCTCAAAGAGCATCGATAAAGGATGCGAAAGCCCTTTCGTACATTCAGCAAGGTGTAAGTGTATACATCTTCTCCAGAATTATGACTGCCGACAACACCAAGACAACATGGGACACCTTGCAGAAGGAATTCCAAGCAAATCTGAAAGTTAGGAATGTCACTCTTCAAACATTACGGAGAGAACTCAAAGATTTGAAGATGGATGAGCGGCAGAGTATTCAAGACTACTACACTAAAATCACTAAAATTGTGAATGAAATGAAGACTTCTGTGATGATATTAGTGATAATAGAATTGTGGAAAAAATTCTTGTTAGTTTGCCCCCTAAGTTCGATGCTATGGTGTCCATAATTGAGGAAACAAAAGACATCACCTCATTGAGTTTTCAAGAATTGATGGGTTCCTTGAAGGCTCATGAGATACGAATAACAAGGCATGAAGAGCATTCCATTGAAAGTGCATTTTAATCAAAGGCCAAGTTGAATTCAGAAGACAATAATGGAGAATCGTCAAAAATCAAAATATAATCAAGGAGGTAGAAGAAAGAGCCGAGGTGGAGGCCGAGGATATAACCTAAGAGGTAGAGGAGGAATGCAGTTTCAGAGATCCTTAAACACTCAACGTTGCAGTCATTGTGGTAAAGGAAATCATGAGGCCAAAGATTGTTGGCATAAAGACAAACCCAAGTGCTTTCATTACAAGAAACTTGGACATGTTGAAAGAAACAACAGATTTAAAAAAAAAAAAAAAACCAGCAAACACAATTTACAGAAGAAGAACAAGGAGAAGGAAGTTTATTTTATGCTAGTTGCATGGCATCCGAGTGTAAGAATGACGTTTGGTACCTTGATAGTGGTTGCAGTAACCATATGTCTCATGAAAAATCCAGCTCTTTAAATTTGAATGAATCTGTAAAGATGGAGGTGAAGATGGGCAATGGAGCAATTACTTGTGCACATGGCTTGAGAACAATTGGAGTGCAGACTAAAGAAGGTACAAAATTCATACATAATGTTCTGTTTGTCGTAGATTTGAATCAAAGCTTGTTAAGTCTTGGACAACTTCTTGAGGATGAATATGCACTCAAATTTTTGATAATAATAAGTGTTATATTTATGACAAGAAGAATAGAGGAAAACTGATGATGAAAATTGAGATGCAAAATAATTGGAGTTTTCCAATCAAATTTAAGTACAATCAAGACAGAAATTGTGGAGATTAGACCTTAAACCAACGAAGAATCATGGGTTTGGCATAAAAGGTACGGACACTTGAATTTCCACAGCCTGAAATTGCTACGGCAGAAAGGAGTGGCATATGGCTTACCAACGATTAAAGAAGAAAACGTCGTGTGTGAAGAATGTGCACTTGGTAAGCAACATCGACAACCATTTCCAAAAGGTGTTGCTTGGCGTGCAAGAGAAATCCTAGAATTGGTTCACACAGATATTGTTGGGCCAATGAGGATAATATCTCATTGAGGTAACAAATATTTTGTCCTTTTTGTCGATGATTTTTCGAGGATGACATGGGTATATTTCATGAGGCAAATTTCAGAAGTATTCACAATATTCAAAAAATTCAAAAGCTTTGTTGAAAAGAAAAGTGGATATTTCATTAAGACATAAGTGATCAAGGGAAAGAGTACACCTCAAATGCATTCCAAAAATTTTGTGAAGACGAAGGGTTGGCAAGACAACTTACCGTGGGTTACACACCACAACAAAATGGGATCTCCGAAAGGAAAAACTAAACTATTCTGGAGATGGCAAAGTCTATGATGCATGGAAAGGACTTGCCGAATGTTTTTTGGGCAGAAACAGTTTACACAACCGTATACTTGATCAATCGGAGTCCAACTAAGGCTTTGATTTATCAAACACCTATAGAAGCATGGAGTGGACGTAAGCCATCAGTTAAGCACCTTCGAATCTTTGAGGGCGTAGCTTATGCACAAATTCCAAAAGCCAAGAGGAACAAGCTGGAAGCAGTGAGTGAAAAATGCATCTTTGTTAGTTACAGTTCAAAATCAAAAGGTTACAGGTTATTTAATTTGAGAACCAATATGATTAGCCGTGATGTACTATTTGATGAAAACGCATCTTGGAATTGGAAAGAAAATCAAGTTGCAAAACAAAGAGCTTGGAATGATGAGGAGTACCATAGTCGGCTGAATCAAGAAGAGATCTACAACAACTCAATGCTACCAACCAATCCACACAGCCCAGTAGCATCACCAAGCTCAAGTCCAGCCCTTCCAAGTTTGAATCCACCAAAAATGAAAAGTTTGAATGAGGCATATGCTACATGCAATTTTTGCATTCTTGAGCCTGAAAATTTTCAGCAGGCAAATCAAGATAGAGACTGGAGGAAAGCAATGAAAAATGAAATTGAAGTCATCGAAAAAACACAAGACTTGGATGCTTCTGGAAAAGCCAAAAGACAAAGAGATCATTGGACTCAAGTGGGTCTATAAAATCAAACACAATCTGGATAGATCAGTTCAAAAAAACAAAAAAGGCGAAACTTTTTGCAAAAGGGTATTCACAACGACCCGGAATTGATTACGAGAAACTTTTGCTCATGTGGCTAGGTTTGACACCATTCGAGCCATTATTGCACCAGCAGCTCAGAATGGTCTGAGCCTATACCAACTTGACGTAAAGTCGGCTTTTTGAACGAGGAACTGAAAGAAGAGGTGTATGTGCAACAACCCCAAGGATTTGTCAAGGAAGGAGAAGAAGACAAGGTGTATAAATTACAAAAGGCATTATACGGATTAAAGCAGTCTCCAAGTGCCTGGTACAGTCAAATTGGTTCATACTTTACGCAGCAAGGATTCAGGAAGAGCAAATGCGAGCCAACATTATATGTCAAAAATAAAGGTAATTCTAATATCCTTATTGTTGCCTTGTATGTTGATGATCTACTTTATACTGGTAACAATGAAAGGATGCTGGTCAACTTCAAGAAAGATATGATGAGAAAGTATGAAATTAATGATTTGGGCTTGTTGCATCAGTTTTTCGGTATGGAAGTTCATCAGGCTGAAGATAGAGTGTTTATTTATCAAGAGAAATATGCTGAAAATATTTTGAAGAAGTTTAGCATGGCTGATTGTAAGCCAATGTCCACACCACTTGTTGTTGGTGAAAAACTTGTGAAAGAAGATGGAGAAAAACCGACAGATGCAACTATGTATCGAAGCCTTGTGGGGAATCTGCTTTATCTCACGACAACAAGGCCTGACATTATGTTTGCTGCGAGTTTATTGTCAAGGTTGATGCAATCTCCTAGTGAAAAACATTTTGGAGCAGCCAAGAGAGTGCTTAGATACATTAAAGGAACATTGGATTTTGGAATCAAATTTGACAAAGGAATTCCAATCAAGTTACATGGCTACAGTGATAGTGATTCGGGAGGATGCCTTGATGACATGAAGAGCACTTTGGGCTATTGCTTCTCGCTTGGATCAGGAGTATTTTCTTGGGGATTGAAGAAGCAACAAACCGTTGCAATATCATCTGCTGAAGTGGAGTATGTCTCTATGAGTTTAGCAGCATCCCAAGTCATTTGGCTGAGAAATTTTTTTGAAGAAGTTGGACAAAAGAAAAATACAGCTACTGTGATTCATTGTGACAACAAGTCTGCTATTGACGTAGCGAAAAATCTTGTCTACCACAGCCGTACTCGGCACATTGCTATCAAGCATCATTTCATCCGAGACAAAATTGAATTGAAGTTTTGCAGAGGTGAAGAACAAATTGCTGATATTTTCACAAAGGCGTTGCCAAATGATAAGTTCATCTACTTTCGGGCAAAGCTTGGAGTTCAAGAAAAACACATTAAGGGGGAATATGTTGAAAGTGATTGTGCTTTTTTGAATATTGGAGGTTACTTACATTCATAACAATGAAGGTAACTCGCATTATTGTGTCATTTAATAATGAATATTGAAAGTCACTAAAGGTGTAATCAAAACTGTATAATGCATGGTGTCAGATTAAGATAACGTGGTGTAATCTAAAAAAATAATATTTTTCTTTCCGAAATTCTTACACCAATATTCCTGACAGATAATTAATGTAGTCGCAATTATGGCTACATAAAAGTGATCCTGCGTCTGCCTTGATGCGAAAATTGAAAAAGAGGGCGTGGGCGGGCATCGTAAGATATTTATTGGCTATTTTCTCCCGACAAGTATTACAAGGAACCAAAATTTTAACAATCACTCCCTGTTATATATGTAAGTATTTCTTGCGCAAGTAGAGTACAATATATACTTCTTCACAGTCACTCAATAATAAATTATTAAAACAAAAATTATACTAGTTAAATTATTGTTGTTTGCATAATAAATTTAAGTAATATACTATATAACATAATCAAAATTAATAGTAATAAAATTTTCTCATACATATATATAATGGATATAGAGTTTGTTTGGTTTGTTTTGTATTTTATATTGTATTTCATTAGTGGTTTAATGTTATAGTTTACAAAATATAAAAATCATTTGGATTGCATGGTAAATTTTTTTTAAAAAGTGAATTCTAAAATAAAGACAGCCTCACATATAGTGAGTAGAGATCTTTCATGGAAGATTCATGTCTGTTTATTTTATCAAGTTTCTTGCATTTCTATGGTTTTTCTTGCTTTCTTTTTTTTTTTTTCTTTTTTTTTTTTATAATTTATATCTTTGATGAATGCCATATTAATAGTATTTGAGGGGGAATTTTTTATACTTGAATGAATTGTATTGTAATATGGAAAAATGATCAGTTTAGAAGATAATGCACCGAGAAACTCCTATGGAACTGTATGTATTTTTTTTTTGTTAATTATTTTATTATTTTTCAATGTTTTTTTTAAAAAAATTATATTAATTTTTTTATAACGTGAAACCCGCAGCCGCTATCCGAAAATGTACTGGATAAATCTCTGGCCGAATCTAATACCCTACAAACTAGGCTCGACAGGTAAAAAAAAAATTATATTAATTGTAAATATAAATAGTGATTTAAAATAATATATAAAACAAAATATTTGAGGAATATTCTTTTTACAGTAAAAAATAGAGTTGTAGGTTAGAGTAAAAATACTGTAGCAAGTTAAAACTACATAAATAAAGTTGGTGGATTGAAGATGGACTAAGGGATGAATGAAGTATAATTTATAAGTCTTGGCCATATAGTTTAGATTATCTAATTAATTATCAATAAAAAATAAGATTATTGATGCGATATTTGGAGGAGGCGAGGCTGTAGAAGAATAAGATGGCCGCTGGATGCCAATTCTGAGGCCGGGGAGGAATGCACCGCGCCCATGCAACACAACATCCCAAAACTGCTTTCACTCTTTTTTTTTTTTTTGGATGCAGCATAAGACTTCTTAGGAGGTTATCCATACTAATACTATTCTCTTCGAAATTATGGTATGAGGCTGCTATGATTATATTTATATTGCTAATTATAAAGTGTATAAATATAAAGTTAGGATATGTATTAACTAATATTTACAATGGTGTGTTCTTCGTCCTTTGAGAACTCACCATGGCTTATGTGGGAAGGCATATTTTCATTCAAATTCTTGGTTTGGATTCCCAATTTGGCGAAGAAAGTTAGAGATTAATTGAATTGTTTAACCCATTTAACAATAAAATGATCTTAATTGGAGAGAGAAAAAAAAACTAAAAACAATTTTAGAATTGTTTTTGTACTCCAAAAAAGAAATCTAAAAATACAAAATATAGTAAGAGAAACTTCTCATTAATATCAATCATTTTCAAAAATAGAATAGAGTCCAATATCCCTTTTAAATGGAAAAGCATACATGTAAACTGCTTAAATATATTAAATTCAACCATACTGATAATCAATCTTCTCCTCTCCTTAAAAAACCAACAAATCTTACTTCTAACCGATCAAAGCCACCTATTTATTCGCCCCAAGAAAGCAAAACAAAACCGTGAGAACCATCAACAGCAAAAGCGAACTCACCATCTGTAGGAGAAGGCTGTCACGGCCGTCCCACCCGGCCTTGGGCCACGCTGAACGGTGGCCTGTGGCTTGATCTCTCCCGGCTCCAGTTCTTCCGTCTTCTGCTTCTTGGCTGCATTTTATCACGGATTCATTAACAACAACTTGTTTATTTATTTGTTTCATGTTGCAACAAGTTTTAGTTTATATTGCTTGTGCTAAATGACAATCTCACCTAAAAAGTTAAATTTAAAGGGATATGCATAATTTATTTATTTATATATTATGAAATCAACTGGTTCAACATTGGAGGATCAAATGCTAACCTCTTCCCAATTCTTGATTGCGCTCCAGAAGTTTCCGTTTGGCGATCTCTAGCATCGCCCCGATTGAAGACGCATTGTTGCGGTTCGGCTGCTAGTTCATTTTTGTAAGTAAATTACACGCATTATTGAAACAAAAAAAAAAAAAGAAAAAGATGATTAAGATATATACAATGTATCAACAAGCTCCAATGCTAACCTCATTGGGGCGAGGCATCGGTCTTGTATCCCGAATGGTGCCCTTCACTTGAGCCGCGGGTTTTGGTTTTGGCTTCGACAAGACAGGCTTCTTACCCTGTTTATTGGTTAAGGCCTCTCTCTTCAGCCAAGAAACCGGAGTTTTCTTTTGAGTATTAGGACCGTTCCGAGCCTCAGATGGCTGTTTAGGGATGGCTGTTTGTCGAATGGGCGGTGGTCTTGCCGGGGCTGGTAGGCTTTTAGGGGGCCTATTTGGTCTGCTTGGTGGGGCTTCCCTTTCCGCGGTTGGATTATCGAATTTTATGCTCGGGCGTGAATCATTCAAATTCCTTTTCCGGCCACTTTCCTCGGTCTTGTGTAGATGTTCTTCATCTCTGATTTCTGAAACCACCATCCATCGAAATGGAAGAATCGAATATGAAAAGGAAACAAAAATGACTAGCGAACATGTAGATATATATAGTGAAGGATGAGACTAACTCCCGTCATTGTCGATTCCATCGAAGATCTTTATGGATCACCAATTGAAGAGCAACACAAGCAAAACATAGTCAGCTGGTTGATAATCGATCAAAAATCCCAAATTCGAAACTTGATTGAGCAATATAATAGAACAGATCGTGCACCTTTGATAACTTCATCTTTGCTGGAGCAGCGGATAGAGCGCCTACATCCATAGGGGGCGTCGCGAGGCCCCCCTTCTCTTGATCTTCTGATTTTTCCGTCGATTCTTTCGCAGCTCCGTCACCTTAATTTCAGACATAAACAGTCATTATCTATGGTATTACAAGCCATGATTCTTAAAAACATCTTAGTATTTATAAGATTTTACCTGCTGTGGCAGCTCTTGCGATAACCCACTCATCGACAACTTTCCTCCATTCCCTGCATTATGGAGCAACAAAGAAAAGAAAAGAAACATCTCAAGATGTTGAAAACTATTCATATTTTTCATTCAATGTTTGGAAAATCGACGAGCAAGAAGTGAGCAAAACTTTTTAACGAGAAGATAACAAAATGCTTTGTTTTCGCATTTTAATGGAAAAGCAAGATCATGTAAAGTGTAACCATTGTGCAATGGAAACAACACGTGATCGAATACAAAACACTATTCTAAACTATTTACATGTGCACACTGAACATTCTTAATTGACGTAGTACAAGATCACACTTTGGATATAAAAAACATGGCGACAAATTAATGGAAAGTGATCAAAGTCCATACTCAATCAATGCCGCACAAAGATATAACATGTGATTGAATGCAAAATAATGCTCTTGGCTATTTACACGTGGACATCGAGAGTTCTTGATTATGTAGGAGATCACACTTTGAATGTAATGGGCTTACCGAAAAATTACGTGACTATGATCAAAGTCCATACTAAATCAATGCCCGACAACGATGCAACACACGATCAAATGCAAAATACTATTCTAGACTATTTACACGTGGACACCGTACATTCTTGATTATGTAGCACAAGATCATATTTTGAATGTAAAGAGCGTAGCGACAAATTAAAAAGATGTGATCAAAGTCCATACACAATTAATGCTTGACAAAGATATAACACGTGGCCAAATGCAAAACACTATTCTAAACTATTTACAAGTAGACATAAAACATTCTTGATTACATAGCACAAGATCACACTTTGACGTACGCAGCGACAAATTAACTGAAAGCAATCAAAGTCCAAACTCAATCAATGCCTACAAAGATACAACACATGATCGAATGCATATCACTATTCTAAGCTATTTAGACGTGGGCACCAAATATTCTTGATTACATAGAGCACAATAGCACAATATGACACTTTGAATGTAAAGAGAGTACGTACAAACAAATTAACAGAATATGATTAAAGTCTATAATCAATGTCCGACAAGTGATTGGATGCAATGAACTATTCTAAACTATTCACTTGTTGACACAGAACATTCTTAATTACGTAGCACAAGATCACATCTTGAACGTAAAGAGCATAAATAGCAACAAATTAAAGGAATACGATCAGAGTCCATACTTAATCAATGCCCGAGAAAGTTGGCGAACATCCCTTGATTGATGCTTCATCAAACTGGAAATAGATTTTCCAATATCGGTTGCCTGAAAATAGAACCAAAGTATTTAAAATTGACACAAGGAAGTGCGCTTCTAAAAAAAAGTATCGTCAAACCTTCAAAATTTCCACCGACAAACGTATCTGCCTAAGCTGCCTCAGCAATTCTAACATTGCAGCATCCGGCTGCCGGATAGATACAAAAGAACTTAAAAATCAGAATCGAAACAACAATAGACCAAATTAATAGCTCATTTAAGCTCATGACCATAACACTCAAAATTAAAAGAAGAAAACCAGAAATATAAGTTTTTGGTTTGTGTTTGAAACCAAAATCACCAAATAGACTCAATATCACTCACACCAAAATACTTTTTAAACCAAAATCCAAATCCAAATTAAAATTTCAATCTCATATATATATATATATATCACAACCAAACAAACCCTAAAAGATAAAGACAACCTTTTCATCACCACCAGTGTCGTCGATGAGAGATTTGATCCTCGAAACTTGCTCGATCTTCCTTGTCTCCATCTCATCCTCATTATTCAGTGCTTCAGCATCTTTATCCTCATCTTCATCTTCCTCCTCATCTTCATCTTCTTCATTAATCCGATCCATTTCGACCTTCTTCTTCCGGCGGTCGGCGTCGTTAGCTTCGCTCTCCTTGGTGTCGCGGGACTCCATCCGGGACAAGGCGAGTTCGAGCTTGCCGCCGCAGCAGCGGCACGTCGGCAATCCACAAGTGTAGAGAAGCTCTGTAATATCGTCCCTCTGTAGCTTGAGCTCGCGAGGGCAATCGAAAGCCGCCACTATTACTGCATGCCTGATTATATCAAAGATGTCGGAACTCATGTTCGCGAAAGAATTGCGCCATTTATTGATGCTCGAAGAAGCTTTTGCCATGGCGGATGAATTCCTTATTATGATTAATTAAAATTACTAATCTGAAAATTCCCCAAATTCAGCCACCACCGCCGGAGTTATCACCGATTGATTTATTGATTCTTCTGAAAATTCAATCCAAGGATTCAATAAAGGTTGCAGACTGCAATCAACAGCGACTACTGCATCGACTACGTAAGGATACAACAATAATAATTTCTTTTTTTTTTTTTTTTAATTGATAAAAAATTGTAATGTTTTAGACAAATCTGGAGACTGCTATTGGAACAAATCTAAGAACAAACAAGATTTGGAGAAGCAATCTGAGAAATGGATTTAGTGAGGATCGAAGATAACGATGAAATCGGCCGGGTGATGAGTAAAATCTGCCGGTGGGAAAACACAAATCCTAAGAATATATGAAAATGGAGTGACAGAGAAGCAAAAGTTTCTCAGATATTTTAGAGTTAGAGAGCTCTCTCTCTCTCTTCCGTTCCCTCTTTCTCTCTCTAGAATTAAAATGGCCCCGTTTTTACTGTTATGACTCAGCTTTTGTACTTGTACATACATCATTTTTAAGTGTATTTATTTGTATTTTTTATATTATTTATGTCTGTCTTTATTATTTTGATATTTTTAGATAAAAATAAATGTTCGAATTCATATTTTATTCAATAAATTGATATATAATAATAAATTAGTAATGAAAAACATTGACTTCTTTTTCCTATTTATTCATGTTGATATTTCATTTGAAATTTCATTTTAATATATTTTAGAGTTTATTATATTGTAATTGTCGTAATTGGAATGCCTTATTATTTTATTCTTGTAATCGATACATCTTATCATTTTAGTTCAGTAATTGGAGTTTGTCTTGAAATAAACTCGTAAGTGGAATTTTTTCGCATATTTGGACATCCGACGCTGAAAATGACTGCACCCGCGTGGTACGTCGGAGAACATCTATCTGCCAAATAAGTGCTATAGTGGACACAATTTTTTTTTTAAATTTAAAATTTTTTATTAAATTTATTACTCAATATTCTCAGCTAAAGTGGACAATTTACGCGGGGACGGAGGCAGTACAGTTAATAACATGAAACTTGAAAATCATTAAAAATTCCTACAAATACTTCAATAATATTTTGTAAAACTCGTGCCCGATCAAATGAGCACATAATTGGATGACGGATTGAGTAATATTGTTTATTGAGAATTTCACATAATAAATAGTATTGATTTTAATTTGAAATGACAACCAAATACACTTTAAGAAATAGAGAAACACACCCTTGTACTATCCTGAATGCATGCGTATATATATAAATCAAAATGGTGCTGATTTGATGCAATAAAAAATATAAAAAAATAACAAATATTAATACAATATAAACACATTATATAATAACATATAACAAAATATATTATGATTTCATCACAGTATAATTTGACCCAATAAGCAAATATCTAAAGAAATTAACAAATATTAATATAATAAATAGCAATACAATATATGTTAAATATCCTCTAATGAAATGTTAATTGCTTCAGGTTAAGGTGTTATGTTATCTGCTTTGTGACAAATTGCTTGCTAATTTGACCTCGTTAGCACCTAACAACAACCATTTATTTTATATATTACAATATTTAAGAACTACTTTGTTTCCAAAATATAAGGGTTTGTTTGTTATCTGCTTTGGTTTAATGTAATTTTTATTGAGATATAAAAAAAATGTGTCGATAATATAAAAAATAATACTTTATATAGAATATTATTTTTTTGTAAATGATAAAATATATCTACTACCTTGGTCCCATAAGAAGGATACTATTTGTTTAAATGATACATTCTTATTTTTTTTATTTGTACCGTATATTAATATAATAATTAATATTTAAATATTCATATGAAAAAAAATTAATTATTATCTTCAGATAAAAATATGATTAGACAAACAAACTCAAAAAAAAAAAAAAAAAACAAATTATCCTTCTGTTTTAATTCAAAATATCATTTTTACCATTTTGTCCGTTCCACTCAAATTATTTTTTTTCTTTTTACTAAAAATAATCACACACTAATATCAACGTACCATTAAGTTTTATTTAAATTACAAATATATTATTACACATCCAATTACTTTATATATAAAATCAAAAGAATAAAAATATCAAAACTTCTTACACTTTCATTAATTAATAAAATAATATTATTTTTTAATCTATCACAAAATCGCAATGAGCAAAGTAAAAATGTGAACACAGCTTGAATTGCGGTTAGTGTCATGTGACAACCGATTTTGGAATGAGCCAACGTATAACAGCATTTGTTACAGTCACCTATTTTGTTACCTTTATTATTGTCTTTTCACTTTTTACTATAACAAAACTCATTGCCTCTAACAAGAAATACGGTTATCAAAATTTATTACTTTTATCAAGAACCACTTACCTTAAAAAATAAAAATAAAATAAAAATAAAAAATTAAAAGCTATCCAAAATTTTTTGAAATATTAAATTTTTAAAATTTAAATTTAATATAAATTATTTATAAATATATTTAAATTTTATTAACCAATTCTCTACCTTTTTATATTCAATTAAACCAAATGGGTAGTGAAAATACTGATATTTTTAATTAGTGATTAAATTAAATTATTGGACACGATTGGACAATAAAAATAATAATTCTTCAGTTATATTGTAATATATTTATTTTATACGTTTATATTATACTCCCTCCGTCCCGGTACAAGGTTGCCGTTTACTTTTTGCACGTATATTTTTTAATATTAGTAATATAATGAATTGTAGTGAAAAAGACAAAAATGCCCCTATTAGTATTGTGTAATATAAAAGTAATGATATTTGTGTAATATAGTTTAGTTAGGTAGTACAATTACTAAATTAGGAAATAGTAACCTTGTTTTGGGACGGACAAAAATGGAAAATGACAACCTTTCAATGGGACGGAGGGAGTATTATAATTATTTTTTATGTTATTTTTAATTAATATATATGTTGATTTATTTCGAATCATTTCAATTATTAAAATTTTTATATAGATTTATATTTTAAAAAGTTAAAATATAATATTTTATAAAAATATTATTATATGTTATTACTAAACCAAGATCGACAACTTGTTTAATAAATTACCAAACAAGAATCTAGCGAAAACTTAAATCAACTTTAATTATTACGGAAGCAATATACTCGAACTCAGTTTTACCCAAACATAAACCGACATTGAACACACATCCTGACATACGTTTGTCACACGCTGCAAAATTTAAAATAGAATAAACATACTTTTGCAATAAAAATAACGTCGTATAGATGAAGTAGGGTCGTCTACTCAGGGAATTTAAAAGGTTTTATTTTTTATTGTTTGATTTATAAATATAATAAAAGGGGGATTTTGGAAGTAGGAAATAGAAATAAAATAACAAACTAAAAACTCTACGACTAAAAGATAAATTCAATAAAAATAAGTTTCCAGTCTATTAATTAAATTGACAACTTGAGTAGTGGATTTGATCATCGATAAATATTTAATTTTATTGGTTTCTAAATAAATTAGTTATAGTTACTGACACGCGTCTAATAACCAACTCTTCTTTAATTTCTTGACAGTCTAGGTACGTCCGTCGATTGCTTCCCTAGTTAGACTAGAACCCTAGTGACGCCACAAAGAACTTAGTAGCCTAACCGCCTTGCGAACTAAAAGAGCCTAATTCAAGTTAACAATTAACTATGCGGAATTGTTTAAAACTGATTCTGTGATTTCCTAATGGTGTCTGCCACTAGTTGCTATTTGAACCAAATTAAAATGCAATTAAGGACGTCTAATTTAGTTTAGCAATTAATCCTTAATCCAATTGAAATACCTGGCCACAATACCCAACCAAATAAAATGTTATAACTCAAAGAAATCAGAAACCACATAAATACTTAGGAACCAAAGAAATATCATAAATCAAAACAAGTCTAACTCTCAAACTCATACCAAGTTGTTTTCCACTCCTAGACTAGAAAAGTAAACTACTCGCTAATCATAGGAGGAAGAACAAAGGAAAAGGAAGCAAAGAGAAATATCGCCTGAGAATGATGTTGGTAGGGGTAGAACTTGAAATCTTCTTGGAAGAATCATTCTCCTTCTTGCCCTTGCACGGTTTCTCCCTGGGATTGTTCTGCACGATGTTCTCCTCGGCAGGTGGCATAAAGTAGCGCCTCCCCTTATTTCTTTCCTTTATATTTGCCCTAATTTTGTAACAATTAGGCTTTGGGCATTTTTTTTTTCTCTTTTCTCTATATTTCTATCCATTTTATTATTTTTCACCTGCAAATCATAAAGAAATAATATATACCCAAATCAGGTAGAATCTAATCAAAATCAACGAAATATCGCAAATAATATGAATATTTAACGCATGCGATTTATGGCTATCACATCCAAGACCCACACCTAGACCATGCTTGCCCTCAAGCATAAATTCAAAACAAGCTAAAAGAAATCACAGACGACTCAATATGACAAGAAAATCTAACTCAACCAAATCAATCAGAAATTCAACATATCAAGCCAAGTCAACATCACAGGATAAAGTGTATACGCACATGCTCTCTAAAAGAAATAAGTGTGTATAATCAGCTAACGCTCAAGTAGTGCGACAAAAGATTATCCCATAGGCTTGAATGAAAATTAAATCCTCCTTTCTTAAGATACTCGAATCTAACATCAAGAATCAAAGAGACATTTTTATAAAGGTCGTAACGGGGCTGATGGTTAGGGGTAGAAAAAAGGATATGCCACGGCTAAAATATGTCAGAAAAGAACATAATAAGAACACGATGCTAGCACGTGAAAAATGGTTCGGCATAAACAATGAAACCCGTACTTTATTCACTACCCAAAATTTAATAACATAATTATATCAATAATACTACGTACGTTGTGTGCCTATACTCGTAATTTCCAAAAGTCGTGTGTGAACCCTGATGGTAGTTCTTGTGTATCTTTGGGTTAATATATAAGGTTTTTCCCGCAGGGTACGTGGCTGTAAGTTCGATTGCTTAGGATCATTGAGTCATCCCTTAGGTGTTCGTGGGTAACTATCGATCGTGTAGTAACGAGGAGTCTTAAACGTAATGTAATTTCACTCGTCGATGTTATTCTAGTACGTCTCGTAGTTCAGTATTGAGTACATCCATACGTGCTCAGCGTTGCCATCGGAAAAACTCACCGAAGACCACTGTGTTGCACAACCGTATGTTTCCTGCAGTGTATAAGAGGCAGTCAGATACGTCCCCTTGTGTACGGCCGTGCCAATGCGGAGCTTCTTTCCTACTACTTTGTGGCAGAGAAATTCAACCCGCCATGCATGGCCGTGGCAGCGCCGAACTGGACTAGTACATGACTTCGTCAAGGAATTGTTGCCCCTTCAGCACGGCCGTGACGCCTCCGACGTGCGCGCTTTTCGCAGTGGCAAAGAAATACGAGGGCGACTGCACGACCGTGGCGAGGCCCTTCTAAATCCCTGCCCTCTAAGGCTGGGAACTTGACACAGTGGTATGCATGGCCGTGCAGGCCACTTGTTTCTTCACGGATCCTCCAATAAATCGGACTTTTGTCGTTGCCCATGTAGGTTGATTCAGTGAAATACATAGTTATAGGATTTGCACTTGTCTGTTAATGTCGACGTGTCTGTGGCGTTTCTCGTTCGTTGTTTTCATTGACAGGTATGTTGCTGTCCTATGAAAGTTATTCGATCCGTGACCAATTTTTTTTATCGATTTTGTAGGACCGTGCTTGACTGCTTTGGATGACACTTGCAAAAAAGCGCAGTCGTACTACGAAGAAGGGGACTGCAGCGAGCGCGGGAGCTACGCCCTTTGCTGAAGATACGACTATGCTCCCTTTTCAAAATCCGGATCAAGCTGTGAAGTTAGAACAACTTATGGGTGTGTCCTTTCTTGTGGGACGATGCATCTCCGAGGAAGCTATAACAGCATTGAACGCCGCAGACGAGGTTGATGGATACCTTAGCGTGGGTGCGTGGCGCTGGTTCTTTTCAATAACTGACGACACACATCGGACTCTGACGTTGGAGCTTCTTGCTACTTTATAGGTGGACAAGAAGCATTTACATGAGGTTGACTACCCGGGTACGCTCCAATTCAGGTTGGGGAATAGGTTCTTCCGCCTCTTTTGTACGGAGTTCTCTACGGCCATGGGTTTGTACGACGAGAATTTTACAAAGACCAGCGAGTACCGGTCGCTGACGTAGGAGTTGCAAGCGACACAACAAATGTACTGGCGGTCGGTGATGAACCAGCGTATATACCACCCAGGTCAGTCGAAGGCTTCAGCTCTCCGATCCCCGGCATTGCGGTACCTGCACTACGTACTGGCGCACACGCTCACGGGCCGCAACTCAAGCATGAGTGTGGTCACTTCCGACGATCTCAAATATATTTGGAGTATGGAAAGGAGGTTCCCAATTCACGTTGGGTATTGCCTTGCACGACTGTTCGCATGGCAAGCGTCGGATGACAGGATTCGTACCATCTCCGTTGGACCTTATGTGACCCGACTTGCCCACGGCCTACACGTTACGACCTTTTTCGGAGAGATCCCGGCATCAATGATGAGGCCTGCCGGAGTTGATGTGCTTATTCAAATGGGCCTTGTCTCTGGAAATTGAGGCCCCGACGGACGATGCGGCGGACGAGGGCACATCTGAGACAACTGTCGGACGTAGCGGCGCGATGGAGGATCGGGTGTTTCATATGGAGGCGCGGATTGACGAGAGGTTGCGCGTCATTGAGGAGAGAGTGGAGGCCTTTTGCACTCATTTTGGTGTGCCGGCTCGTCGCACACCGTCATCCCACTTACGGAGCCGTTAACGTAGGTCCCACTTCCACCGGTACTGGTTTGAGCATTTTACCGTTGGCAGGTTTGTCCACCGCAGCTCCCCTTATTCTTGGACGGTACTTTGCAATTGAACATACGATCCACTAATTACTCCTAGCCCCGAACGACTATTCAATTTCAGATTACAACTGCGTTTACCATTACGTCGTTATGTGTGAACTCCTTTTTCCGTGTTGCTACTGGTGTTTCCATCCCGTTTGTGGAATCTTTCATCCAATTTTAGTACTTATACGTAATAGTTGTAATAGTTATCTTCGACGGTGCAATTGTTCTTTTTTCATGCCTCAACTACCCGTTATTCTGCATTATTACAATGGATTCTCCCAGCAAGTAGACTTCATTCTATATGTTCTGTCATTTCTAAAAAGCCCAACCATCTTGCACCAGTATACCAACGAAATCAACCATCACCTGCATTTAATTTTCGAAATGACTAGGCGTGCAACCCACAAGTGCATACCACAGACTTTACCCCCCATCCACCCTCCTGACCTCCCTATGTCTGCAGGTTGTCCCTACATTACGAAAAGACTTGACATAAATAATTAATACGATAGTATCAGCGAATCTGATATGCACGTACGACCAAGCATTCATTCTTGTGACCCATGTGGAGTATTAATACTCCATAATATCTCATTCGTGCTTCGAAGCTTTTATCCTTCTAGTTATTGAAAGTAGAGAGATGTTTCTTTTTCGAGCAGGGACTCCCGGGATGTCACGTACTCCACCGGCGCAGTGGACTTATTAACTTGAACAACAATTTATGCACATTGTATGGGTACAGTGGCTTGCTGGAGGCTTTGATGGGCCTTACATCCGCGTCCAGCTTTGGGACGAGGTAATGAGCAATTCAATCACGAAACCAGTTGTGCATTTGAGCTGGGGCAGCTAAAAGAGAAACTGAAGCGGATTCGGTTCTCATACTTTCTTTTATGTGACCTGGTTGTTCGGGAGACAGGCCTTTGTTGGGACAGGGCAACGGGACTCGTCAATGCAACCATCAAGGAGAAAGCAGTAAGTGCTGAGTTCAATAATCAATATATTCCGGTGTTTTCAACTATGACAGAGACGGAATTTTGGCTGTCCGCATCAAGCATACCCCAGACACAACCATCTACTTTCACGGCCGTTCCCCCACTTCGACTTATGCCACAATATGTGGGGATGTGCTAGCGGATCTCGTTGACGAATAAATGTTGAAATCCTTTGCTCGGGGACGGCGTTCACTCCGTGCATCCGTTCGTTGGTCTCTCGCCACCCATGTGCCTTTCCGTTTTTGTCCTTTCTTGTTTTCATGTACTAGGATTTAATCATTTCGAAGTAATGTGCCTTGTTTTCTGTCATACCGGTACTCGCGACCAACTTCGGGGGGTTTCAGTTTGGAGTTAGGTGGAATGACGGCGGCTTTCGTTCCACCCCACGCAGTTGTGATACCTTCACACGCTCGCATGCGAAAGTAATAATTTTTTTCTATTCTTCCGATACACTTTAATCACCCGTGTTACCAATGATTCCCCACCCTACTTAATAATTGTAGCTGGTTTATGTAAAAATTGTCGCTTCAAACATTGTGTTAAAAAAAAAAAAACCTGGATGTGATGAAATTGAGATCAGAATTTAGAAATTTACAATTGGTGAACAGGATAATAAGCGGTAATAACCCAAATTTATTTTTCTTTATTACTATTTATAATATTGATTAAAAATAATTCCAAAAACACCTTTTCATCATAAAAAAAATAAAAAACAAAAAATCCAAAAACACCTATTATCCTACACAATCATTTCACCTATCAAATCAATTCATATCTGCGATGGTTTGTGCATATTACACTTTAACCCGACCCAGCCTATCGAAACCTGGATCATGTGCCCACGGTTCGACCCGATTGAGTGATGAATTGGATGTTGGGTTTGTTTGGCCTGAACCACCCTGGACTGCCCTCAACCGGTCCATGGGGTCTTAATATATTTTGGTTTCCCCGGTTCGCTGGATAGACAGATTCCTCACTCCTTCATATCGCGATTTCACTCTCTGGAGCCCTAACTTCCCCGACGAACGCGATCAACCTGTTCTTGGCATTCCGGCGAGTTTGGCCATCGGAACTTGAAGTTCATCCATCGTGGTTGTGTTACAGCTTGTCCTAAAGCTGTTCTTCGGTTTGATTTCTCGATTATGCCTTTATGTACTGTTCATGGTGTTATTTGGTTGTCCGCGATGATTTAGTCTTAGCATCTTGAGATTTCTTTCGATTAGGTTGGTAATCGCGTTGATTGTGCATTTCTATGGATGTCGGTAGTGTTTGGGTCGAGGTTGTGTGTATATGTTGCTATTCGGTTGGAACTTTGGGTAAACTGAGTCCGAACTCCTTTGATTTTGAAAGTATATAAAAGATTCGATGTTTCTTGTTTCGTATGTGTTCGATTAATTGTAAACTACAAGTATTAGGTCCTGTATTACATCTACAAGTGGTATCAGAGCTATTAGGGCTTGTTAGTTTACTCGAATTGTGATTTTCGAGTTCCTGGAGTGAACACCTAGTTCTCTCTGTAAAATCCGAAGGTTTTGAGTAAATAATCTCAATTTTTTTTGAAGTCTTGGTTGTTTACTTTTATGTCAAAGTGAAAACTGCTTTTTAAAGGAGTTTTTCACTTCTGTAAAGTTTAGATCTCCTTGATTAGGACTAAGATAGGCCCTGTAGAAGATTAGGACTTGAAATCATTCTTATTTGGTTGATTTGTGTAGTTCCTTGTTGATTTATTCATCCAAACTTTACTAATCTGTCTATTAAGTGCGCAGTTGGAAGGATTTTACAGGTTGGAGGCTTTGAATTACGAAAAGAAAGTCAAAGAATAGTTGTGGACCTTCGAGTGGGTAACATTCCTAACCTTGTTGCGTGTTTTTTTGAGATTTCAGTTTTGGGGTGACTAAGTGTGGCAATTTTAGTCTGCTAAGTGACTGTTTATGTGCTAAGTGTGGCTGTTTGAGGTTGCTGTGACATTTAAAGTGTTAGTTAGAGCAGTTTGTGCAAATCTGATTGTGTTAGGTAATATTAACTACTCCTAAGTTAGTTTTCTCAAGAAACTAACCCTTGGATTAGTTAATATTCAGATTTCCTCTGTTCTTGGTGCATTCCTACCTGGTGGTTCTTTTGATGAGATATTATAAACAATAAATCTGTGTTGAATGATCTCTGAATTTTTTTTAAGGACCAACAGTTGTTTTTTGTGAAAATTTGGTCTGTTGTTGTCTTTTTACCTAAAACAGATTGTTTTTCCTCTTTTAAAATCATGGGTGGTCAAGCATTCTTTAATATACAGCCTTTTGATAGAAAATCTGATTTTGCAATTTGGAAACAAAAGATGAGAAGTGTCATTGTAACTCAAAGATTGATAAAAGCCGTGGAACCTGATCAAGCAACCGACCTTTCTCTTGAAGAAAGGTTTGAGCTTGATGAACTTCGTGCATTATTTTAAACCTAGTTGACCATATAATTAGGAAAATAGGATCTTATATTTTAAACCTAGTTGACCATATGTATACTGAAACTTCTCTTCCAAATAGGATACATCTGTTAGAGCAATTCTTTAGCTTCAAATTAGACCTTTCAAAGACAATAGATGAAAATTTAGATGTTTTTTCCAAGTTAATTCAAGATATAAAACTTACAGGGGATAAAAATATAGATGATTACAAATCTATTGTCATGTTAAATGTAATCCCTAGTACAGATTCAGATGTAAAATCAGCTATAAAGTATGGTAGGGATGTGATTACTCTAGATGTTGTGGTAAATGGTCTAAAAAGTAAAGAAGTGGATTTGAAACTAAGTAAAGCTAATAGACAGTCGTATGGTGAGGTGATGCATGTTAGGGGTGGATCTCCCTTTAGACCCAATAAGAATGGCTCTTTTTCCAATAACAATAAGCAATGGAATAACTCCTACAATAGTCAACATAAGAAGAAGTCTAGAAGTAAGTCTAGGAATAGATCGCAAACCCCTTCAAAGTATGTCGAACGGTGTTTTAATTGTGGTGACACTTCACATTTCATTAGAAATTGTCCTAAGAATAATAGAAACTTGAATAACAACAACAATAACTTTAGAAATGGAACAGCCCCTATTAATACTTCTTCAAATGAACAAGTAAACTTGATTTCTCATGATGATGGCTTAGGTGAAGTGTTTGCTGTTACTGCTGAATGTTCAATGTGACTGCTTTTGAGATGTAGCATTTAATGAAAATGAAATGCCCTGTTTGAAGCAAAATCAGATTTTAAATGATGAAAACATTGTTGTTAATGGTTCTAATGATACTCAAAATGAGATGGAGCAAAATCATTATAATTTAGGGCGTGTTTGGCAATTAGCTGATAGCTGTTAGCTGTTAGCTGATTCAATTAGCTGATAGTTCTTAGCTGATTCAATTAGCTGGTTTGACTAGCTGATTCGATTAGCTGTTTGTATTAAAATGTTTGGTAAAACAACTGTTTGATATTAGCTGTTTATATGTAAAATGACAATTGAGGACATTTTTATTTTATTCTTGTTTCTAATATATTCAATTATGTTCTTTTGAGTTTAGAATGTTTAAAATTTTTTGTTATTAGTTATTGGAAATTGTAAAAGTGTTATAAAAGTATTTATTTTTATTACAGTTAGGTTTAAAAAATAATAAATTTTTATTAAAATGTATAAATAGTTTTTTATTGAAAATTATGTAAAATATAAAATGATAAATTTTTCGTGCATATATTTATTATGTTAGTTATCGATTAGTTCATTATATTTATAATTTTCAATAAATTTAATTTATTTTTAGTATAAAATTTATATAATGTAATTTTAATAAAAAAATAAATTATTAATATTTATATTTTTTATTTTATGTTTATTTTAATAAATTTATATATTTTACAATTAAAATAATTTTTATATAAAAATTAATTATTTTAAATTTATAAAAGTAAAACTATAATATAATAAAATATTCTAATATAACTAATAAACGATCAAAATATATTTATTTGTGTAAAATGTATAATAAATTTTTAAGGGCATATAAGGAATAATTTTTTTTTTTTTTACAGAAAAAGCTATTTCAAAACGCTGGGTAAGTTAGCTTTTTAGAAATTAGCTTATTGGGTCCAAAAAGCTATTCCAAAAAGCTAATTTACCAAACACCTAAATTAGCTTTTTGACTGGTCAAACAGCTAAAAGCTGTTCAATAAGCTAAAAGCTCTTCAAAAAGCTATTTGCCAAACACCCCCTTAGCCAATTTAGAGGCTGAATTACTTGATAATAATGCCTCAAATGGAACTGATACCAGAACAGCCAGTTCTGATCCAGATTTTAATTCTGGAAATTCAAAGGCTGATCCGGGAGTCAGTTCTGTTGATGTTAGTGAGGAAATTGAATCTGGAATTGCTGAAAACATTGATCAAAATCTGGAAAATTATCAACTTGCTAGGGATAGAGTTAGGCGAAATGTAAGGCAGCCTCCTAGGTTAGATGATTTTGATGTTGATGTTATCTCATTAGCTTATAATGTGTTTGAATCATTAGATGGTAATGAACAAAGTTCATATAGTGAAGCTATGAAATCAAAAACAAAGAAATGAGTGGATTAATGCAATGAATGAAGAAATGAAGTCATTAAAGGATAGTAAAACCTGGATTTTGGTGCCAAAGTTAGCTAACAGTTCTGTTGTTGATTGTAAATGGCTTTACAAAGTAAAACAAGATGAAAATGGAGTTAGATTTAAAGCAAGATTAGTTGCTAAGGGGTTTACACAAAAGGAGGGAATATATTACAATGAAATTTTTGCTCATGTTGTTAAGTATTCTACTATAAGGCTCATGCTTGCTTTAGTTGCCTATTTCAATTGGGAATTGAAACAATTAGATGTAAAAACTGCATTTTTACATGGTGATTTGTATGAAAGGATTTACATGAAACAACCGGAAGGCTTCTTTGATAAAATTAATCCTAATCATGTGTGCCTTTTAAAGAAATCCGTTTATGGACTAAAACAGTCCCCTAGGCAATTGAACATAAAATTTGATGAATGCATGAAATCTTTGGAATTTAATAGAAGCAATTTTTATCATTGTTTGTATTTAAAATAGCATGTGAGTATCCCATATTCTTGCTATTATATGTTAATGATATGTTGATTATGAGTCCTAGTTTGGAAACCATTAGTCATGTGAAGGATTGTTTAAACAAGAAATTTGATATGAAATACCTAGGAGATGCAAACGTAATTCTTGGTATGAATATACTTAGGAATAGACAAGGTAACATGCTGTTTTTAAATCAGTCTTCATACATTAAGAAAATTTTGAATAAATTCTGCATGACTGATGCTAAACCCTCTGCTGTCCCCCTCGCTTCTAATTTCATTTTATCTAAAGATCAATGCCCAAAATCTGAAAATGATGTGAAATACATGCTGAATGTTCCTCACACTAGTGCTATAGGTTCTATTATGTACTTGATGGTGTGCACTAGGCCTGATTTAGCGTATTCTATTAGTTGTTTGAGTAGATACATGGCTAATCCGGTTGTGGAACATTGGAATGCTTTAAATTGTGTGTTTAAATACTTGGTTGATACTATTGATGTTGGTTTAGTATTTGGTAAACACATTAGTGAGTTAAAACTAAATGGCTATGTGGATTTCAATTATGCGAATGATAGAGATTCTAGGAAGTCAACTATGTCGTATATCTTTACTTTGTGTGGTTCTTGTGTTAATTGGAAATCCCAACTACAACATATAGTTGCTCTTTCTACGACAGAATCTGAATATGTGGCCATAACTGAAGCATTAAAGGAAGGTATGTGGTTAAAAGGTTTATTAAATGAAATAGGCTACTCGAAAAATGAAATAACAGTTTTTTTCAGATAGTCAATCGGGAAAGCCAGCTTTGTAAAAACCCAGTCTTTCATGATCGAACCAAACATATAGATGTTAGGTTTCATTTCATTCGTGATATAGTGTCTAAGGGTTTTTTAAAACTAGAAAAAATACCTTCTGAATATAATCCTGCGGACATGGGAACTAAAGTTTTATCAATAACAAAATTCAATTTGTGTAAGAAAACAGTGTATATAGATACTTTTGATTAGGAGAATCTTTGAAACTTGAAGGCTTATATCTTTTGATTTTTAACATTCTATTTTCAGCATGATATATTTAACATGTAGCTGATTGTGTGGCTGTTTTTGTTTAGTTTTGCAGCTGATTTGTTTTTTACGGCTATTTCACTCAGCATGATATATATAGACAAATTCCTCACTCTTTCATATCGCAATTTCACTCTCTGCAGCCCTAACTTCCCCGACGAACGCGATCAACCTGTTTTTGGCATTCCGGCGAGTTTGGCCATCGGAACTTGAAGTTCATCCATCGTGGTTGTGTTACAGCTTGTCCTAAAGCTGTTCTTCGGTTTGATTTCTCGATTCTGCCTTTATGTACTGTTCGTGGTGTTATTTGGTTGTCCGCGATAATTTAGGCTTAGAATCTTGAGATTTCTTTCGATTAGGTTGGTAATCGCGTTGATTGTGCGTTTCTGTGGATGTCGGTAGTGTTTGGGTCCAGGTAGTGTGTATATGTTGCTATTCGGTCGGAACTTTGGGTAAACTGAATCCGAACTCCTTCGATTTTGAAAGTATATAAAATATTCGATGTTTTTTGTTTCGTATGTGTTCGATTAATTGTAAACTACAAGTATTAGGTTCTGTATTACATCTACAATATCATTTCCCCCAAATCCAAACCAAACTACATATCTGAAGAAACAATTAAAATAAAATTCACTCAAAAATTCAAATATAAACCAAACCTAAATCCAATTTCTCCAAATCGCGCCTAAAGAAACACACCCTACAATATATATGTAAGTATTTCTTGCGCAAGTGGAGTACAATATATACTTCTTCGCAGTCACTCAATAATAAATTATTAAAACAAAAATTATACTAGTTAAATTATTGTTGTTTGCATAATAAATTTAGTAATATACTATATAACATAATCAAAATTACTAGTAATAAATTTTTCTCATACATATATATAATGGATATATTGTTTGTTTAGTTTGTTTTGTATTTTATACTAGTGGTTTAATGTTATAGTTTACAAAATATAAAAATCATTTGGATTGCATGGTAATTTTTTTTTTTAAAGTGAATTCTAAAATAAAGACAGCCTCACATATAGTTCATATCTATTTATTTTTATCAAGTTTCTTGCATTTCTATGGTTTTTCTTGCTTTCATTCTTTCTTTCCTTTTTTTTTTTTTTAATATATATATCTTTGATGAATGCCATATTAATAGTATTTGAGGGGGAATTTTTTATACTTGAATGAATTGTATCGTAATATGGAAAAATGATCAGTTTAGAAGATAATGCACCGCAAAACTCCTATGGAATTGTATGTGTTTTTTTTTCTTAATTATTTTTATATTAATTATTTTATTATTTTTCACTGTTTTTTTAAAAAAATTATATTAATTTTTTTTATAACGTGGAATCTGCAGCCGCTATCCAAAAGTGTACACTGGATAAATCTCTGGCCGAATCTAATACCCTGCAAACTAGGCTCGACAGGTAAAAAAAAATTATATTAATTGTAAATATAAATAGTGATTTAAAATAATATATAAAAGAAAATATTTGAAGAATATTCTTTTTGCAGTAAAAGAAAGAGTTGTAGGTTAGAGTAAAAATATGTAGCAAGTTAAAACTACACAAATAAAGTTGGTGGGTTGAAGATGGACTAAGGGATGAATGAAGTATAATTTATAAGTCTTGGCCATATAGTTTAGATTATCTAATTAATTATCAATAAAAAATAAGATTATTGATGCGATATTTGGAGGAGGCGAGGCTGTAGAAGAATAAGATGGCCGCTGGATGCCAATTCTGAGGCCGGGGAGGAATGCAGTTATCCATACTAATACTATTTTCTTCGAAATTATGGTATGAGGCTGCTATGATTATATATATATTGCTAATTATAAAGTGTATAAATATAAAGTTAGGATATGTATTAACTAACATTTACAATGGTGTGTTCTTGGACCTTTGAGAACTCACCATGGCTTATGTGGGAAGGCATATTTTCATTCAAATTCTTGGTTTGGATTCCCAATTTGGTGAAGAAAGTTAGAGATTAATTGAATTGTTTAACCCATTTAACAATAAAATGATCTTAATTGGAGAGAGAAAAACAAACTAAAAACAATATTAGAATTGTTTTTGTACTCCAAAAAAGAAATCTAAAAATACAAAATATAGAAACTTCTCATTAATATAAATCATTTTCAAAAATAGAATAGAGTCTAATACCCCTTTTAAATGGAAAAACATACATGTAAACTGCTTAAATATATTAAATTCAACGTACTGATAATCAATCCTAACCCTTAATTACAATAAAATATTTAAAATGATTTAATTAACCTGTTTAATTAATAATTAGGATGTAATTCAGTGCTGAATATAATTACAAATCAATATCATCGTATAATCTTCTCTCTATTATAAATACTACCATTAAAAACTTTCTTAAGTAGAAAATATTAATCTTACTCTATAATTGTCTTAAAAATTACCAAAAATAATTTAAAACTTTAAAAAAATATTAAAAATTTTATAAAAATATAATGTTACCTTATAACAATTTTGTTTAAGAATTGATAAAAAAATATAAGACTAAGTTAAAAAAATAACAACAAATTGTAAGTGGATAAAATTATTTACCATTTATTATATACAAATTTTAGTGGATAACAAAGCAAGGAATAAGTATTTGGAGGGAGTAAATATCAAAATGAATAATCACTCTATATCATATAGAAAAACTTGACCTATGTTATTTTTTGGTTCTTTTGACTTGGGTTTTAATGTCATAAAATGAAATACTTGTTACATTTTTTAAGTAAATAATTATAAAATTATATAGTTTAAAAAAGTTAAAAGAGAACGAATCATAAATATATATCTATAATATGATATAAATAACAATGAATCGTTCTATTAAAAGTATACAATTTTTTTTTATTCTAAAAACTATTTTTCGAATGCAACGATCGACAAGAATTGCTCCTAAAATGTGCAAACCTTGTGCAAAATCAATCTTCTCCGCTCCTTAAACAACCAACAAATCTTACTTCTAACCGATCAAAGCCACCTATTTATTCACCCCAAGAAAGCAAAACAAAACCGCGAGAACCATCAACAGCAAAAGCGAACTCACCATCTGTAGGAGAAGGCTGTCACGGCCGTCCCACCCGGCGTTGGGCCACGCTGAACGGTGGCCTGTGGCTTGATCTCTCCCGGCTCCAGTTCTTCCGTCTTCTGCTTCTTGGCTGCATTTTATCACGGATTCATTAACAACGACTTGTTTTATTTATTTGTTTCATGTTGCAACAAGTTTTAGTTTATATTGCTTGTGCTAAATGACAATCTCACCTAAAAAGTTAAATTTAAAGGGATATGCATAATTTATTTATTTATATATTATGAAGTCAACTGGTTTCAACATTGGAGGATCAAATGCTAACCTTTTCCCAATTCTTGATTGCGCTCCAGAAGTTTCCGTTTGGCGATCTCTAGCATCGCCCCGATTGACGATGCATTGTTGCGGTTCGGCTGCTAGTTCATTTTTGTAAGTAAATTACGCGCATTATTGAAACAAAAAAAAAAAGAAAAAGATGATTAAGATATATACAATGTATCAACAAGCTCCAATGCTAACCTCATTGGGGCGAGGCATCGGTCTTGTATCCCGAATGGTGCCCTTCACTTGAGCTGCGGGTTTTGGTTTTGGCTTCGACAAGACAGGCTTCTTACCCTGTTTATTGGTTAAGGCCTCTCTCTTCAGCCAAGAAACCGGAGTTTTCTTTTGAGTATTAGGACCGTTCCGAGCCTCAGATGGCTGTTTAGGGATGGCTGTTTGTCGAATGGCCGGTGGTCTTGCCCGGGCTGGTAGGCTTTTGGGGGGCCTATTTGGTCTGCTTGGTGGGGCTTCCCTTTCCGCGGTTGGATTATCGAATTTTATGCTCGGGCATGAATCATTCAAATTCCTTTTCCGGCCACTTTCCTCGGTCTTGTGTAGATGTTCTTCATCTCTGATTTCTGAAACCACCATCCATCGAAA
Source organism: Andrographis paniculata (assembly GCF_009805555.1). Classification (NCBI taxonomy): domain Eukaryota; kingdom Viridiplantae; phylum Streptophyta; class Magnoliopsida; order Lamiales; family Acanthaceae; genus Andrographis; species Andrographis paniculata. The sequence goes on from NW_026137605.1 coordinate 3,459,094, forward strand.
TGGAAGAATCGAATATGAAAAGGAAACAAAAATGACTAGCGAACATGTAGATATATATAGTGAAGGATGAGACTAACTCCCGTCATTGTCGATTCCATCGAAGATCTTTATGGATCACCAATTGAAGAGCAACACAAGCAAAACATAGTCAGCTGGTTGATAATCGATCAAAAATCCCAAATTCGAAACTTGATTGAGCAATATAATAGAACAGATCGTGCACCTTTGATAACTTCATCTTTGCTGGAGCAGCGGATAGAGCGCCTACATCCATAGGGGGCGTCGCGAGGCCCCCCTTCTCTTGATCTTCTGATTTTTCCGTCGATTCTTTCGCAGCTCCGTCACCTTAATTTCAGACATAAACAGTCATTATCTATGGTATTACAAGCCATGATTCTTAAAAACATCTTAGTATTTATAAGATTTTACCTGCTGTGGCAGCTCTTGCGATAACCCACTCATCGACAACTTTCCTCCATTCCCTGCATTATGGAGCAACAAAGAAAAGAAAAGAAACATCTCAAGATGTTGAAAACTATTCATATTTTTCATTCAATGTTTGGAAAATCGACGAGCAAGAAGTGAGCAAAACTTTTTAACGAGAAGATAACAAAATGCTTTGTTTTCGCATTTTAATGGAAAAGCAAGATCATGTAAAGTGTAACCATTGTGCAATGGAAACAACACGTGATCGAATACAAAACACTATTCTAAACTATTTACATGTGCACACTGAACATTCTTAATTGACGTAGTACAAGATCACACTTTGGATATAAAAAACATGGCGACAAATTAATGGAAAGTGATCAAAGTCCATACTCAATCAATGCCGCACAAAGATATAACATGTGATTGAATGCAAAATAATGCTCTTGGCTATTTACACGTGGACATCGAGAGTTCTTGATTATGTAGGAGATCACACTTTGAATGTAATGGGCTTACCGAAAAATTACGTGACTATGATCAAAGTCCATACTAAATCAATGCCCGACAACGATGCAACACACGATCAAATGCAAAATACTATTCTAGACTATTTACACGTGGACACCGTACATTCTTGATTATGTAGCACAAGATCATATTTTGAATGTAAAGAGCGTAGCGACAAATTAAAAAGATGTGATCAAAGTCCATACACAATTAATGCTTGACAAAGATATAACACGTGGCCAAATGCAAAACACTATTCTAAACTATTTACAAGTAGACATAAAACATTCTTGATTACATAGCACAAGATCACACTTTGACGTACGCAGCGACAAATTAACTGAAAGCAATCAAAGTCCAAACTCAATCAATGCCTACAAAGATACAACACATGATCGAATGCATATCACTATTCTAAGCTATTTAGACGTGGGCACCAAATATTCTTGATTACATAGAGCACAATAGCACAATATGACACTTTGAATGTAAAGAGAGTACGTACAAACAAATTAACAGAATATGATTAAAGTCTATAATCAATGTCCGACAAGTGATTGGATGCAATGAACTATTCTAAACTATTCACTTGTTGACACAGAACATTCTTAATTACGTAGCACAAGATCACATCTTGAACGTAAAGAGCATAAATAGCAACAAATTAAAGGAATACGATCAGAGTCCATACTTAATCAATGCCCGAGAAAGTTGGCGAACATCCCTTGATTGATGCTTCATCAAACTGGAAATAGATTTTCCAATATCGGTTGCCTGAAAATAGAACCAAAGTATTTAAAATTGACACAAGGAAGTGCGCTTCTAAAAAAAAGTATCGTCAAACCTTCAAAATTTCCACCGACAAACGTATCTGCCTAAGCTGCCTCAGCAATTCTAACATTGCAGCATCCGGCTGCCGGATAGATACAAAAGAACTTAAAAATCAGAATCGAAACAACAATAGACCAAATTAATAGCTCATTTAAGCTCAAGACCATAACACTCAAAATTAAAAGAAGAAAACCAGAAATGTAAGTGTTTGGTTTGTGTTTGAAACCAAAATCACCAAATAGACTCAATATCACTCACACCAAAATACTTTTTAAACCAAAATCCAAATCCAAATTAAAATTTCAATCTCATATATATATATATATATATATATCACAACCAAACAAACCCTAAAAGATAAAGACAACCTTTTCATCACCACCAGTGTCGTCGATGAGAGATTTGATCCTCGAAACTTGCTCGATCTTCCTTGTCTCCATCTCATCCTCATTATTCAGTGCTTCAGCATCTTTATCCTCATCTTCATCTTCCTCCTCATCTTCATCTTCTTCATTAATCCGATCCATTTCGACCTTCTTCTTCCGGCGGTCGGCGTCGTTAGCTTCGCTCTCCTTGGTGTCGCGGGACTCCATCCGGGACAAGGCGAGTTCGAGCTTGCCGCCGCAGCAGCGGCACGTCGGCAATCCACAAGTGTAGAGAAGCTCTGTAATATCGTCCCTCTGTAGCTTGAGCTCGCGAGGGCAATCGGAAGCCGCCACTATTACTGCATTCCTGATTATATCGAAGATGTCGGAACTCATGTTCGCGAAAGAATTGCGCCATTTATTGATGCTCGAAGAAGCTTTTGCCATGGCGGATGAATTCCTTGTTATGATTAATTAAAATTACTAATCTGAAAATTCCCCAAATTCAGCCACCACCGCCGGAGTTATCACCGATTGATTTATTGATTCTTCTGAAAATTCAATCCAAGGATTCAATAAAGGTTGCAGACTGCAATCAACAGCGACTACTGCATCGACTACGTAAGGATACAACAATAATAATTTCTTTTTTTTTTTTTTTAATTGATAAAAAATTGTAATGTTTTAGACAAATCTGGAGACTGCTATTGGAACAAATCTAAGAACAAACAAGATTTGGAGAAGCAATCTGAGAAATGGATTTAGTGAGGATCGAAGATAACGATGAAATCGGCCGGGTGATGAGTAAAATCTGCCGGTGGGAAAACACAAATCCTAAGAATATATGAAAATGGTGTGACAGAAAAGCAAAAGTTTCTCCGATATTTTAGAGTGGGAGAGCTCTCTCTCTCATCCGTTTCCTCTTTCTCTCTCTAGAATTAAAATGGTCCTGTTTTTACTGTTGTATGACTCAGTTTCTGTACCCGTATGTACATCATTTTTAACTGTATTTATTTGTATTTTTTATATTATTTATGTCTGTCTTTATTATTTTGATATTTTTAGATAAAAATAAATGTTCTAATTCATATTTTATTTAATAAATTGATATATAATAATAAATTAGTAATGAAAAACATTGACTTCTTTTTTCTATTTATTCATTTTGATATTTCATTTGAAATTTCATTTTAATATATTTTAGAGTATATTATATTGTAATTGTCGTAATTGGAATGCCTTATTATTTTATTCTTGTTATCGATATATCTTATCATTTTAGTTCAGTAATTAGAGTTTGTCTTGAAATAAACTCGTAAGTGGAATTTTTTCGCATATTTGGACATCCGACGCTGAATGTATGTGTATATATATAAATCAAAATGGTACTGATTTGATCTAATAAAAAATATAAAAAATTAACAAATATTAATACAATATAAACACATTATATAATGACATATAACAAAATATATTTTGATTTCATCACAGTAATAATTTGACCCAATAAGCAAATATCTAAAGAAATTAACAAATATTAATATAATAAATAGCAATACAATATATGTTAAATGTCTTCTAATGAAATGTTAATTGCTTCAAGTTAAAATGTTATGTTATTTGTTTTGTGACAAATTGCTTGCTAATTTGACCTCGTTAGCACCTAACGACCGCCATTTATTTTATATATTACAATATTGAAGAACTACTTTTGTTTCCAAAATATAAGGGTTTGTTTGTTATCTACTTTGGTTTAATGTAATTTTTATTGAGATATAAAAAAATGTGCCGATAATATAAAAAATAATACTTTATATAGAATATTATTTTTTTTGTAAATGATAAAATATATCTACTACCTTGGTCCCATGAGAAGGATACTAGTTGTTTTATGCATTCTTGTATTTAATATTAAAAATATTATTATAATTATATAATTTACTCCACAATTACCATGCATCTATATTATAAGAGATTAAAAGATATATATTCTTATTTTTTTTTATTTGTACGGTATATTAATATAAAAGTTAATATTTAAAGATTCATATGAAAAAAAATTAATGATTATCTTAAGATAAAAATATGATTAGACAAACAAACTCAAAATAAATAAATAAATAAATTCTCTTTCTGTTTTAATTCAAAATATCATTTTTACCATTTCGTCCGTTCCATTGAAAGTATTTTTTTTCTTTTTAGTAAAAATAATCACACACTAATATCAACGTACCATTAATTTTTATTTGAATTACAAATATATTATTGCACATCCAATTACTTTATATATAAAATCAAAATAATAAAAACATCAAAACTTCTTACACTTTCATTAATTAATAAAATAATATTATTTTTTAATCTATCACAAAATCGCAATGACCAAAGTAAAAATGTGAACACAGCTTGAATTGCGGTTAGTGTCATGTGACAACCAATTTGGAATGAGCCCACGTATAACAGCATCTGTTACAGTCACTTGTTTCGTTACCTTTATCATTGTCTTTTCGGTTTTTTTACCATAATAAAACTCATTGCCTCTAACAAGAAACACGGTTATCAAAATTTATTACTTTTATCAAGTACCACTTACCTTTAAAAAAAAATAAAAAAAAATAAAAAATTAAAAGCTATCAAAAATTTTTTGTAATTTTAAATTTTTAAAATTTAAATTTAATATAAATTATTTATAAATATATTTAAATTTCATTAACCAATTCTCTACCTTTTTATATTCAATTAAACCAAATGGGCAGTGAAAATACTGATATTTTTAATTAGTACTTAAATTAAGTTGTTGGATACGATTGGACAATAAAAATAATAATTCTTAAGTTATATTGTTAATATATTTATTTTATACGTTTATATTATACTCCCTCCGTCCCGGTACAAGGTTGTCATTTACATTTTGCACGTAAATTTTTAAATATTAGTATTAAATGAATTTTGTAGTGAAAAAGACAAAAATGCCTCTATTAGTATTTGGTAATATAAAAGTAATGACATTTGTGTAATATAGTGTAAGTTGGAAGGGTATTTTTTGTGTTAGGTAGGTAGTACAATTACTAAATTAGGAAATAATAACCTTGTTATGGACGGACGAAAATAGAAAATGACAACCTTTCAATGGGACGGAGGGATTATTATGATTCTTTTTTATGTTATTCTTAATTAATATATATGTTGATTTATTTTGAATCATTTCAATTATTAACATTTTTATATAGATTTATATTTTAAAAAGTTAAAATATAATATTATATAAAAATATTATTATATATTATTACTAAACCAAGATCGACAACTTGTTTAATCAATTACCAAACAAGAATCTTGCGAAAACTTAAAGCAACTTTAATTATTACAGAAGCAATATACTCGAACTCAGTTTTACCCAAACATAAACCGACATCGAACACAAATCCTGACATACGTTTGTTACACGTTGCAAAATTTAAAATAGAAGAAACATACTTTTGCAATAAAAATAACATAGTACAGATGAAGTAGGGTCGTCTCCTCAGGGAATTAAAAAGGTTTTATTTTTTATTGTTTGATTTATAATTATAATAAAAGGGGAATTTTGGAAGTAGGAAATAAAAATAAAATAACAAACTAAAAACTCTACGACTAAAAGATAAATTCAATAAAAATAAGTTTCCAGTCTAGGAATGAAATTGACAACTGAGTAGTGGATTTGATCATCGATAAATATTAAATTTTATTGGTTTCTAAATAAATTAGTTATAGTTACTGACACGCGCCTAATAACCAAATCTTCCTTAATTTCTTGACAGTCTAGGTACGTTCGTCAATTGCTTCCCTTGTTAGACTAGAACCCTAGCGACGCCACAAAGAATTTAGTAGCCTAACCGTCTTGCGAAGTAAAAGAGCCTAATTCAAGTTAACAATTAACTATGCGAAATTGTTTAAAATTGATTCCGTGATTTTCTAATGGTATCTGCCGCTAGTTGCTACTTGAATCGAATTAAAATGCAATTAAGGACGTCTAATTTAGTTTAGCAATTAATCCTTAATCCAATTGAAATACCTGGCCACAATACCCAACCAAATAAAAGATTATAATTCAAAGAAATCAGAAACCACATAAATAATTAGGAATCAAAGAAATATCATAAATCAAAACAAGTCTAATCTCTCAAACTCATACCAAGTTGTTTTCCACTCCCATACTAGAAAAGTAAACTACTCCCTAATCATAGGAGGAAGAACAAAGGAAAAGGAAGCAAAGAGAAATATCGTCTGAGAATGATGTTGGTAGGGGTAGAACTTGAAATCTTCTTGGAAGAATCATTCTCCTTCTTGCCATTGCACGGTTTCTCCCTGGGACTGTTCTGCACGATGTTCTCCTCGGCAAGTGGAATAAAGTTGCGCCTCTCCTTATTTCTTTCCTTTATATTTGCCCTAATTTTGTAAAAATTAGGCTTTGGGCCTTTTTTTTTTTTTTTTTTTTTTTCTCTTTTCTCTATAATTCTATCAATTTTATTATTTTTCTCCTGCAAATCATAAATAAATAATATATACCCAAATCAGGTAGAATCTAATCAAAATCAACGAAATCTCGCATATAATATAAATATTTAACGCATGCGATTTATGGCTATCACATCCAAGACCCACACCTAGACCATGCTTTCCCTCAAAGCATAAATTCAAAACAAGCTAAAAGAAATCGCAGATGACTCAATATGACAAGAAAATATAACTCAACCAAATCAATCAGAAATTCAACATATCAAGCTAAGTCAACGTCGCAGGATAAAGTGTATGCGCACATGCTCTCTGAAAGAAATAAGTGTGTATAATCAGCTAACGCTCAAGTAGTGCGACAAAAGATTATTCCATAGGCTTGAATGAAAATCGAATCCCCCTTTCTTAAGATACTCGAATCTAACATCAAGAATCAAATAGACTTTTTTATAAAGGTCGTAACGGGGCTGATGGTTAGGGGTAGAAAAAAGGATATGCCAAGGCTAAAATATGTCAGAAAAGAACATAATAAGAACACGATGCTAGCACGTGAAAAATGGTTCGGCATAAACAATGAAACCCTTACTTTATTCACTACCCAAAATTTAATAACATAATTATATCAATAATACTACGTACGTTGTGTGCCTATACTCGTAATTTCCAAAAGTCGTGTGTGAACCCTGATGGCAGTTCTTGTGTATCTTTGGGTTAATATGTAAGGTTTCTCCCGCAGGGTACGTGGCTGTAAGTTCTATTGCTTAGGATCATTGAGTCATCCCTTAGGTGTTCGTGGGTAACTATCGACCGTGTAGTAAGGAGGAGTCTTAAATGTAATGTAATTTCACTCGTCGATGTTATTCTAGTACGTCTCGTAGTTCAGTATTGAGTACATCCATACGTGCCCAGCGCTTCCATCGGAAAAACTCACCGAAGAGCACTGTGTTGCACAACCGTATGTTTCCTGCAGTGTATAAGAGGCAGCCAGATACATCCCCTTGTGCACGGCCGTGCCAATGCGGAGCTTCTTTCCTACCACTTTGTGGCAGAGAAATTCAATCCGCCGTGCATGGCCGTGGCAGCGCCGAACTGGACTAGTACATGACTTCGTCAAGGAATTGTTGCCCCTTCAGCACGGCCGTGACGCCTCCGACGTGCGGGCTTTTGGCAGTGGCAAAGAAATACGAGGGCGACTGCACGACCGTGGCGAGGCCCTTCTAAATCCCTGCCCTCTAAGGCTGGGAACTTGACACAGTGGTATGCATGGCCGTGCAGGCCACTTGTTTCTTCACGGATCCTCCAATAAATCGGACTTTTGTCGTTGCCCATGTAGGTTGATTCAGTGAAATACATAGTTATAGGATTTGCACTTGTCTGTTAATGTCGACGTGTCTGTGGCGTTTCTTGTTCGTTGTTTTCATTGACAGGTATGTTGCTGTCCTATGAAAGTTATCCGTGACCATTTTTTTTTTATCGATTTTGTAGGACTGTGCTTGACTGCTTTGGATGACACTTGCAAAAAAGCGCAGTCGTACTACGAAGAAGGGGACTGCAGCGAGCGCGGGACCTACGCCCTCTGCTGAAGATACGACTATGCTCCCTTTTCAAAATCAGGACCAAGCTGTGAAGTTCGAACAACTTAAGGGTGTGTGTCCTTTCTTGTGGACCGCTGCATCTCTGAGGAAGCTATAACAGCATTGAACGCCGCAGACGAGGTTGATAGATACCTTAGCGTGCGTGCGTGGCGCTGGTTCTTTTCAATAACTGACGACACACATCGGACTCTGACGTTGGAGCTTCTTGCTACTTTATAGGTGGACAAGAAGCATTTACATGAGGTTGACTACCCGGGTACGCTCCAATTTAGGTTGGGGAATAGGTTCTTTCGCCTCTTTTGTACGGAGTTCTCTACGGCCATGGGTTTGTACGACGAGAATTTTACAAAGACCAGCGAGTACCGGTCGCTGACGTAGGAGGTTGCGCGTCATTGAGGAGAGAGTGGAGGCCTTTTGCATTCATTTTGGTGTGCCGGCTCGTCGCACACTATCATCCCGCTTACGGAGCCATTAACGTAGGTCCCACTTCCACCGGTACTGGTTTAAGCATTTTACCGTTGGCATGTTTGTCCACCGCAGCTCCCCTTATTCTTGGACGGTACTTTGCAATTAAACATAAGATCCACTAATTACTCCTAGCCCCAAACGACTATTCAATTTCGGATTACAACTGTGTTTTCCATTACGTCGTTATGTGTCAACTCTTTTTGCCGTGTTGCTACTGGTGTTTCCATCCCGTTTGTGGAATCTTTCATCCAATTTTAGTACTTATACGTAATAGTTGTAATAGTTATCTACGGCGCTGCAATTGTTCTTTTTTCATGCCTCAACTACCCCTTATTCTGCATTATTACAATTGATTCTCCCAGCAAGTAGACTTCATTCTATATGTTCTGTCATTTCTAAAAAGCCCAACCATCTTGCACCAGTATACCAACGAAATCAACCATCACCTTTATTTAATTTTCGAAATGACTAGGCGTGCAACCCACAAGCGCATACCACAGACTTTACCCCCCATCCACCCTCCTGACCTCCCTATGTCTGCAGGTTGTCCCTACATTACGAAAAGACTTGACATAAATAATTAATACGATAGTATCAGTGAATCTGATATGCACGTACGACCAAGCATTCATTCTTGTGACCCATGTGGAGTATTAATACTCCATACTATCTCATTCGTGCTTCGAAGCTTTCATCCTTCTAGTTATTGAAAGTAGAGAGATGCTTCTTTTTCGAGCAGGGACTCCCGGGATGTCACGTACTCCACCGGCGCAGTGGACTTATCAACTTGAACAACAATTTATGCACATTGTATGGGTACAGTGGCTTGTTGGAGGCTTTGATGGGCCTTACATCCGCGTCCAGCTTTGGGACGAGGTACATGAGCAATTCAATCACGAAACCAGTTGTGCCTTTGAGCTGGGGCAGCTAAAAGAGAAACTGAAGCGGATTCGGTTCTCGTACTTTCTTTTATGTGACCTGGTTGTTCGGGAGATAGGCCTTTGTTGGGACAAGGCAACGGGACTCGTCAATGCAACCATCAAGGAGAAAGCAGTAAGTGCTGAGTTCAATAATCAATATATTCCGGTGTTTTCAACTATGACAGAGACGAAATTTTGGCTGTCCGCATCAAGCATACCCCAGACACAACCATCTACTTTCACGGCCGTTCCCCCACTTCGACTTATGCCACAATATGTGGGGATGTGCTAGCGGATCTCGTTGACGAATAAATATTGAAATCCTTTGCTCGGGGACGGCGTTCACTCCGTGCATCCGTTCGTTGGTCTCTCGCCACCCATGTGCCGTTCCGTTTTTGTCCTTTCTTGTTTTCATGTACTAGGATTTAATCATTTCGAAGTAATGTGCCTTGTTTTCTGTCATACTTGTACTCGCGAGCAACTTTGGGGGGTTTCAGTTTGGAGTTAGGTGGAATGACGGCGGCTTTTGTTCCGCCCTTCGCAGTTGTGATACCTTCACACGCTCGCATGCGAAAGTAATAATTTTTTTCTATTCTTCCGATACACTTTAATCACCCGTGTTACCAATGATTCCCCACCCTACTTAATAATTGTAACTGGTCTATGTAAAATTGTCGCTTCAAACATTGTGTTAAAAAAACCAAAAAAAAAAACCTGGATGTGATGAAATTGAGATCAGAATTTAGAAATTTACAATTGGCGAACAGGATAATAAGCGGTAATAACCCAAATTTATTTTTCTTTATTGCTATTTATATAATTGATTAAAAATAATTCCAAAAACACCTTTTCATCATAAAAAAAATAAAAAACAAAAATTCCAAAAACACCTATTATCCTACACAATCATTTCACCTATCAAATCAATTCATATCTGCGATGGTTTGTGCATATTACACTTTAACCCGACCCAACCTATCGAAACCTGGATCATGTGCCCGCGGTTCGACCCGATTGAGTGATGAATTTGATGATGGGTTCGTTTGGCCTGAATCACCCTGGACTGCCCTCAACCGGTCCATGGGGTCTTAATATATTTTGGTTTCCCCGGTTCGCTGGATAGACAGATTCCTCATTCCTTCATATCGCGATTTCACTCTTTAGAGCCCTAACTTCCCCGACGAACGCGATCAACTTGTTCTTGGCATTCCGGCGAGTTTGGCCATCGGAACTTGAAGTTCATCCATCGTGGTTGTGTTACAGCTTTTCCTAAAGCTGTTCTTCAGTTTGATTTCTCGATTCTGCCTTTATGTACTGTTCGTGGTGTTATTTGGTTGTCCGCGATAATTTAGTCTTAGCATCTTGAGATTTCTTTCGATTAGGTTGGTAATCGCATTGATTGTGCATTTCTGTGGATGTCGGTAGTGTTTGGGTCGAGGTTGTGTGTATATGTTGCTATTCGGTTGGAACTTTGGGTAAACAGAGTCCGAACTCCTTTGATTTTGAAAGTATATAAAAGATTCGATGTTTCTTGTTTCGTATGTGTTCGATTAATTGGAAACTACAAGTATTAGGTCCTGTATTACATCTACAAGTGGTATCAGAGCTATTAGGGCTTGTTAGTTTACTCGAATTGTGATTTTCGAGTTCCTGGAGTGAACACCTAGTTCTCTCTGTAAAATCCGAAGGTTTTGAGTAAATAATCTCAAGTTTTTTTGAAGTCTTGGTTGTTTACTTTTCTGTCAAACTGAAAATTGTTTCTTAAAGGTGTATTTCACTTCTGTAAAGTTTAGATCTCCTTGATTAGGACTAAGATAGGCCCTGTAGGAGATTAGGACTTGAAATCATTCTTATTTGGTTTATTTGTGTAGTTCCTTGTTGATTGATTCATCCAAACTTTACTAATCTATGTATTAAGTGCGCAGTTGGAAGGATTTTACAAGTTGGAGGCTTTGAATTACGAAAAGAAAGTCAAAGAATAGTTGCGGAGCTTCGAGTGGGTAACATTCCTAACCTTGTTGCGTGTTTTTTTGAGATTTCAGTTTTGGGGTGACTAAGTGTGGCAAATTTAGTTTGCTAAGTGACTGTTTATGTGCTATGTGTGGCTGTTTGAGGTTGCTGTGACATTTAAAGTGTTAGTTAGAGCAGTTTGTGCAAATCTGATTGTGTTAGGTAATATTAACTACTCCTAAGTTAGTTTTCTCAAGAAACTAACCCTTGGATTAGTTAATATTCAAATTTCCTCTGTTCTTGATGCATTCCTACCTGGTGGTTCTTTTGTTGAGATATTATAAACAATAAATCTGTGTTGAATGATTCTGTGAATTTTTTTTAAGGACCAACAGTTGTTTTTTGTGAAAATTTGGTCTGTTCTTGTCTTTTTACCTAAAACAGATTGTTTTTCCTCTTTTAAAATCATGGGTGGTCAAGCATTCTTTAATATACAGCCTTTTGATGGAAAATCTGATTTTGCAATTTGGAAACAAAAGATGAGAAGTGTCCTTGTAACTCAAAGATTGATAAAAGCCGTGGAACCTGATCAAGCAACCGACCTTTCTCTTGAAGAAAGGTTTGAGCTTGATGAACTTGCGTCTTCGTGCATTATTTTAAACCTAGTTGACCATATAATTAGGAAAATAGGATCTTATAGTTCAGCTGAGGATTTGTGGGACAAATTAAATAACATGTATACTGAAACTTCTCTTCCAAATAGGATACATCTGTTAGAGCAATTCTTTAGCTTCAAATTAGACCTTTCAAAGACAATAGGTGAAAATTTAGATGTTTTTCCCAAGTTAATTCAAGATATAAAACTTACAGGGGATAAAAACATAGATAATTACAAATCTATTGTCATGTTAAATGTAATCCCTAGTACAGATTCAGATGTAAAATCAGCTATAAAGTATGGTAGGGATGTGATTACTCTAGATGTTGTGGTAAATGGTCTAAAAAGTAAAGAAGTGGATTTGAAACTAAGTAAAGCTAATAGACAGTCATATGGTGAGGTGATGCATGTTAGGGGTAGATCTCCCTTTAGACCCAATAAGTATGAATCTTTTTCCAATAACAATAAGCAATGAAATAACTCCTACAATAGTCAACGAAGAAGTCTAGAAGTAAGTCTAGGAATAGATCGCAAACCCCTTCAAAGTATGTCAAACGGTGTTTTAATTGTGGTGACACTTCACATTTCATTAGGAATTGTCCTAAGAAGAATAGAAACTTGAATAACAACAACAATAACTTTAGAAATGGAACAGCTCCTATTAATACTTCTTCATATGAACAAGTAAACTTGATTTCTCATGATGATGGCTTAGGTGAAGTGTTTGTTGTTACTGCTGAATGTTCCAATGTGACTTCTTTTGAGACGTAGCATTTAATGAAAATGAAATACCCTATTTGAAGCAAAATCAGATTTTAAATGATGAAAACATTGTTGTTAATGGTTCTAATGATACTCAAAATGAGATGGAGCAAAATCATTATAATTTAGGGCGTGTTTGGCAATTAGCTGATAGCTGTTAGCTGATTCAATTAGCTGATAGTTCTTAGTTGATTCAATTAGCTGGTTTGACTAGCTGATTCGATTAGCTGTTTGTATTAAAATGTTTGGTAAAACAACTGTTTGATATTAGCTGTTTATATGTAAAATGAAAATTGAGGACATTTATTTCTATTTTATTCTTGTTTCTAATATATTCAATTATGTTCTTCTGAGTTTAGAATGTTTAAAATTTTTTGTTATTAGTTATTGGAAATTGTAAAAGTGTTATAAAAGTATTTATTTTTATTACAGTTAGATTTAAAAAATAATATATTTTTATTAAAATGTATAAATAGTTTTTTATTGAAAATTATGTAAAATATAAAATAATAAATTTTTCGTGCATATATTTATTATGTTAGTTATCGATTAGTTCATTATATTTATAATTTTCAATAAATTTAATTTATTTTTAGTATAAAATTTATATAATGTAATTTTAATAAAAAAATAAATTATTAATATTTATATTTTTTATTTTATGTTTATTTTAATAAATTTATATATTTTACAATTAAAATAATTTTTATATAAAAATTAATTATTTTAAATTTATAAAAGTAAAACTATAATATAATAAAATATTCTAATATAATTAATAAACGATCAAAATATATTTATTTGTGTAAAATGTATAATAAATTTTTAAGGGCATATAAGGAATAAATATTTTTTTTACAGAAAAAGCTATTTCAAATCGCTGGGTAAGTTAGCTTTTTAGAAATTAACTTATTGGGTCCAAAAAGCTATTCCAAAAAGCTAATTTACCAAACACCTAAATTAGCTTTTTGACTGGTCAAACAGCTAAAAGTTGTTCAATAAGCTAAAAGCTCTTCAAAAAGCTATTTGCCAAACACCCCCTTAGCCAATTTAGAGGCTGAATTACTTGATAATAATGCCTCAAATGGAACTGATACCAGAACAGCCAGTTCTGATCCAGATTTTAATTCTAGAAATTCAAAGGCTGATCCGGGAATCAGTTCTGTTGATGTTAGTGAGGGAATTGAATCTGGAATTGCTGAAAACATTGATCAAAATCTGGAAAATTATCAACTTGCTAGGGATAGAGTTAGGCGAAATGTAAGGCAGTCTCCTAGGTTAGATGATTTTGATGTTGATGTTATCTCATTAGCTTATAATGTGTTCGAATCATTAGATGGTAATGAACAAAGTTCATATAGTGAAGCTATGAAATCAAAACAAAGAAATGAGTGGATTAATGCAATGAATGAAGAAATGAAGTCATTAAAGGATAGTAAAACCTGGATTTTGGTGCCAAAGTTAGCTAACAGTTCTGTTGTTGATTGTAAATGGCTTTACAAAGTAAAACAAGATGGAAATGGAGTTAGATTTAAAGCAAGATTAGTTGCTAAGGGGTTTACACAAAAGGAGGGAATATATTACAATGAAATTTTTGCTCATGTTGTTAAATATTCTACTATAAGGCTCATGCTTGCTTTAGTTGCCTATTTCAATTGGGAATTGAAATAATTAGATGTAAAAACTGCATTTTTACATGGTGATTTGTATGAAAGGATTTACATGAAACAGCCGGAAGGCTTCTTTGATAAAATTAATCATAATCATGTGTGCCTTTTAAAAAAATCCATTTATGGACTAAAACAGTCCCCTAGGCAATTGAACATAAAATTTGATGAATGCATGAAATCTTTGGAATTTAATAGAAGCAATTTTGATTATTGTTTGTATTTAAAATAGCATGTGAGCATCCCATATTCTTGCTATTATATGTTAATGATATGTTGATTATGAGTCCTAGTTTGGAAACCATTAGTCATGTGAAGGATTGTTTAAACAAGAAATTTGATATGAAATACCTAGGATATGCAAACATAATTCTTGGTATGAATATACTTAGGAATAGACAAGGTAACATGTTGTTTTTAAATCAGTCTTCATACATTAAACAAAATTTTGAATAAATTCTGCATGACTGATGCTAAACCCTCTGATGTCCCCCTCGCTTCTAATTTCATTTTATCTAAAGATCAATGCCCAAAATCTGAAAATGATGTGAAATACATGCTGAATGTTCCTCACACTAGTGCTATAGGTTCTATTATGTACTTGATGGTGTGCACTAGGCCTGATTTAGCGTATTCTATTAGTTGTTTGAGTAGATACATGGCTAATCCGGTTGTGGAACATTGGAATGCTTTAAAGTGTGTGTTTAAATACTTGGTTGATACTATTGATGTTGGTTTAGTATTTGGTAAACACATTAGTGAGTTAAAACTAAATGGCTATGTGGATTCCAATTATGCGAATGATAGAGATTCTAGGAAGTCAACTATGTCGTATATCTTTACTTTGTGTGGTTCTTGTGTTAGTTGGAAATCCCAACTACAACATATAGTTGCTCTTTCTACGACAGAATCTGAATATGTGGCCATAACTGAAGCATTAAAGGAAGGTATGTGGTTAAAAGGTTTATTAAATGAAATAGGCTACTTGAAAAATGAAGTAACAGTTTTTTTCAGATAGTCAATCGGGAAGCCAGCTTTGTAAAAACCCAGTCTTTCATGATCGAACCAAACATATTGATGTTAGGTTTCATTTCATTCGTGATATAGTGTCTAAGGGTTTTTTAAAACTAGAAAAAATACCTTCTGAATATAATCCTGCGGACATGGGAACTAAAGTTTTATCAATAACAAAATTCAATTTGTGTAAGAAAACAGTGTATATAGATACTTTTGATTAGGAGAATCTTTTAAACTTGAAGGCTTATATCTTTTGATTTTTAACATTCTGTTTTCAGTATGATATATTTAACATGTAGCTGATTGTGTGGCTGTTTTTGTTTAGTTTTGCAGCTGATTTGTTTTTTACGGCTATTTCACTCAGCATGATATATATAGACAGATTCCTCACTCCTTCATATCGTGATTTCACTCTCTGCAGCCCTAACTTCCCCGACGAACGCGATCAACCTGTTTTTGGCATTCCGGCGAGTTTGGCCATCGGATATTGAAGTTCATCCGTCATGGTTGTGTTACAGCTTGTCCTAAAGCTGTTCTCCGGTTTGATTTCTCGATTCTGCCTTTATGTACTTTTCGTGGTGTTATTTGGTTGTCCGCGATAATTTAGGCTTAGAATCTTGAGATTTCTTTCGATTAGGTCTGTAATCGCGCTGATTGTGCGTTTCTGTGGATGTCGGTAGTGTTTGGGTCGAGGTAGTGTGTATATGTTGCTATTCGGTTGGAACTTTGGGTAAACTGAATCCGAACTCCTTCGATTTTGAAAGTATATAAAATATTCGATGTTTTTTGTTTCGTATGTGTTCGATTAATTGTAAACTACAAATATTAGGTCCTGTGTTACATCTACAATATCTTTCCCCCAAATCCAAACCAAACTACATATCTAAAGACACAATTAAAATAAAATTCACTCAAAAATTCAAATATAAACCAAACCTAAATCCAATTTCTCCAAATCGCGCCTAAAGAAACACACCCTACAATATATATGTAAGTATTTCTTGCGCAAGTGGAGTACAATATATACTTCTTCACAGTCACTCATTAATAAATTATTAAAAAACAAAAATTATACTAGTTAAATTATTGTTGTTTGCATAATAAATTTAGTAATATACTATATAACATAATCAAAATTACTAGTAATAAATTTTTCTCATACATATATATAATGGATATAGAGTTTGTTTGGTTTGTTTTGTATTTTATACTAGTGGTTTAATGTTATAGTTTGCAAAATATAAAAATCATTTGGATTGCATGGTAATTTTTTTTTTTTTTAAAGTGAATTCTAAAATAAAGACAGCCTCACATATAGAGTAGAAATCTTTCATGGAAGATTCATATCTGTTTATTTTTATCAAGTTTCTTGCATTTCTATGGTTTTTCTTGCTTTCTTTCTTTCTCTCCTTTTTTTTTTTTAATATATATATCTTTGATGAATGCCATATTAATAGTATTTGAGGGGGAATTTTTTATACTTGAATGAATTGTATCGTAATATGGAAAAATGATCAGTTTAGAAGATAATGCACAGAAAAACAACTATGGAATTGTATGTGTTTTTTTTTTCTTAATTATTTTATTATTTTTCACTGTTTTTTTTTTTAAAAAAAATTATATTAATTTTTTTATAACGTGGAATCCGCAGCCGCTATCCAAAAGTGTACACTGGATAAATCTCTGGCCGAATCTAATACCCTGCAAACTAGGCTCGACAGGTAAAAAAAAAAATATATTAATTGTAAATATAAATAGTGATTAAAAATAATATATAAAATAAAATATTTGAATAATATTCTTTTTGCAGTAAAAGAAAGAGTTGAGGTTAGAGTAAAAACACTGTAGCAAGTTAAAACTACATAAATAAAGTTGGTGGGTGGAAGATGGACTAAGGGATGAATGAAGTGTAATTTATAAGTCTTGGCCATATAGTTTAGATTATCTAATTAATTATCAATAAAAAATAAGATTATTGATGCGATATTTGGAGGAGGCGAGGCTGTAGAAGAATAAGATGGCCGCTGGATGCCAATTCTGAGGCCGGGGAGGAATGCAGTTATCCATACTAATACTATTTTCTTCGAAATTATGGTATGAGGCTGCTATGATTATATATATATTGCTAATTATAAAGTGTATAAATATAAAGTTAGGATATGTATTAACTAACATTTACAATGGTGTGTTCTTGGACCTTTGAGAACTCACCATGGCTTATGTGGGAAGGCATATTTTCATTCAAATTCTTGGTTTGGATTCCCAATTTGGTGAAGAAAGTTAGAGATTAATTGAATTGTTTAACCCATTTAACAATAAAATGATCTTAATTGGAGAGAGAAAAACAAACTAAAAACAATTTTAGAATTGTTTTTGTACTCCAAAAAAGAAATCTAAAAATACAAAATATAGTAAGAGAAACTTCTCATTAATATCAATCATTTTCAAAATTAGAATAGAGTCCAATACCCCTTTTAAATGGAAAAGCATACATGTAAACTGCTTAAATATATTAAATTCAATATACCGATCATCAATCCTAACCCTTAATTACAATAAAATATTTAAAATGATTTAATTAACGTGTTTAATTAATAATTAGGATGTAATTCAGTGCTAAATATAATTACAGATCAATATCATCGTAGAATTTTCTCTCTATTATAAATACTATCATTAAAAACTTTCTTAAGTAGAAAATATTAATCTTACTCTATAATTGTCTTAAAAATTGACAAAAATAATTTAAAACTTTAAAAAAATATTAAAAATTTTATAAAAATATAATGTTACCTTATAACAATTTTGTTTAAGAATTGATAAAAAAATATAAGACCAAGTTGAAAAAATAACAACAAATTGTAAGTGGATAAAATTATTTATCATTTACTATATACAAATTTAGTGGATAGCAAAACCAGGAATAAGTATTTGGAGGAAGTAAATATCAAAATGAATAATCACTCTATATCATATAGAAAAACTTGACCTATGTTTTTTTTCGGTTCTTTTGACGTGCTTGGGTTTTAATCTCATAAAATGAAATACTTATTAAGTTTTTTAAGTAGAAATTGTAAAATTATATAGTTTAAAAAAGTTAAAAGAGAACGAATCATAAATATATATCTATAATATGATATAAGTAACAATGAATCGTTCTATTAAAAGTATACAATTTTTTTTTATTCTAAAAACTATTTTTCGAATGCAACGATCGACAAGAATTGCTTCTAAAATGTGCAAACCTTGTGCAAAATCAATCTTCTCCGCTCCTTAAAAGACCAACAAATCTTACTTCTAACCGATCGAAGCCACCTATTTATTCGCCCCAAGAAAGCAAAACAAAACCGCGAGAACCATCAACAGCAAAAGCGAACTCACCATCTGTAGGAGAAGGTTGTCACGGCCGTCCCACCCGGCCTTGGGCCACGCTGAACGGTGGCCTGTGGCTTGATCTCTCCCAGCTCCAGTTCTTCTGTCTTCTGCCTCTTGGCTGCATTTTATCACGGATTCATTAACGACGACTTGTTTATTTATTTGTTTCATGTTGCAACAAGTTTTAGTTTATATTGCTTGTGCTAAATGACAATCTCACCTAAAAAGTTAAATTTAAAGGGATATGCATAATTTATTTATTTATATATTATGAAATCAACTGGTTCAACATTGGAGGATCAAATGCTAACCTCTTCCCAATTCTTGATTGCGCTCCAGAAGTTTCCGTTTGGCGATCTCTAGCATCGCCCCGATTGAAGACGCATTGTTGCGGTTCGGCTGCTAGTTCATTTTTGTAAGTAAATTACACGCATTATTGAAACAAAAAAAAAAAAAAGAAAAAGATGATTAAGATATATACAATGTATCAACAAGCTCCAATGCTAACCTCATTGGGGCGAGGCATCGGTCTTGTATCCCGAATGGTGCCCTTCACTTGAGCCGCGGGTTTTGGTTTTGGCTTCGACAAGACAGGCTTCTTACCCTGTTTATTGGTTAAGGCCTCTCTCTTCAGCCAAGAAACCGGAGTTTTCTTTTGAGTATTAGGACCGTTCCGAGCCTCAGATGGCTGTTTAGGGATGGCTGTTTGTCGAATGGGCGGTGGTCTTGCCGGGGCTGGTAGGCTTTTAGGGGGCCTATTTGGTCTGCTTGGTGGGGCTTCCCTTTCCGCGGTTGGATTATCGAATTTTATGCTCGGGCGTGAATCATTCAAATTCCTTTTCCGGCCACTTTCCTCGGTCTTGTGTAGATGTTCTTCATCTCTGATTTCTGAAACCACCATCCATCGAAATGGAAGAATCGAATATGAAAAGGAAACAAAAATGACTAGCGAACATGTAGATATATATAGTGAAGGATGAGACTAACTCCCGTCATTGTCGATTCCATCGAAGATCTTTATGGATCACCAATTGAAGAGCAACACAAGCAAAACATAGTCAGCTGGTTGATAATCGATCAAAAATCCCAAATTCGAAACTTGATTGAGCAATATAATAGAACAGATCGTGCACCTTTGATAACTTCATCTTTGCTGGAGCAGCGGATAGAGCGCCTACATCCATAGGGGGCGTCGCGAGGCCCCCCTTCTCTTGATCTTCTGATTTTTCCGTCGATTCTTTCGCAGCTCCGTCACCTTAATTTCAGACATAAACAGTCATTATCTATGGTATTACAAGCCATGATTCTTAAAAACATCTTAGTATTTATAAGATTTTACCTGCTGTGGCAGCTCTTGCGATAACCCACTCATCGACAACTTTCCTCCATTCCCTGCATTATGGAGCAACAAAGAAAAGAAAAGAAACATCTCAAGATGTTGAAAACTATTCATATTTTTCATTCAATGTTTGGAAAATCGACGAGCAAGAAGTGAGCAAAACTTTTTAACGAGAAGATAACAAAATGCTTTGTTTTCGCATTTTAATGGAAAAGCAAGATCATGTAAAGTGTAACCATTGTGCAATGGAAACAACACGTGATCGAATACAAAACACTATTCTAAACTATTTACATGTGCACACTGAACATTCTTAATTGACGTAGTACAAGATCACACTTTGGATATAAAAAACATGGCGACAAATTAATGGAAAGTGATCAAAGTCCATACTCAATCAATGCCGCACAAAGATATAACATGTGATTGAATGCAAAATAATGCTCTTGGCTATTTACACGTGGACATCGAGAGTTCTTGATTATGTAGGAGATCACACTTTGAATGTAATGGGCTTACCGAAAAATTACGTGACTATGATCAAAGTCCATACTAAATCAATGCCCGACAACGATGCAACACACGATCAAATGCAAAATACTATTCTAGACTATTTACACGTGGACACCGTACATTCTTGATTATGTAGCACAAGATCATATTTTGAATGTAAAGAGCGTAGCGACAAATTAAAAAGATGTGATCAAAGTCCATACACAATTAATGCTTGACAAAGATATAACACGTGGCCAAATGCAAAACACTATTCTAAACTATTTACAAGTAGACATAAAACATTCTTGATTACATAGCACAAGATCACACTTTGACGTACGCAGCGACAAATTAACTGAAAGCAATCAAAGTCCAAACTCAATCAATGCCTACAAAGATACAACACATGATCGAATGCATATCACTATTCTAAGCTATTTAGACGTGGGCACCAAATATTCTTGATTACATAGAGCACAATAGCACAATATGACACTTTGAATGTAAAGAGAGTACGTACAAACAAATTAACAGAATATGATTAAAGTCTATAATCAATGTCCGACAAGTGATTGGATGCAATGAACTATTCTAAACTATTCACTTGTTGACACAGAACATTCTTAATTACGTAGCACAAGATCACATCTTGAACGTAAAGAGCATAAATAGCAACAAATTAAAGGAATACGATCAGAGTCCATACTTAATCAATGCCCGAGAAAGTTGGCGAACATCCCTTGATTGATGCTTCATCAAACTGGAAATAGATTTTCCAATATCGGTTGCCTGAAAATAGAACCAAAGTATTTAAAATTGACACAAGGAAGTGCGCTTCTAAAAAAAAGTATCGTCAAACCTTCAAAATTTCCACCGACAAACGTATCTGCCTAAGCTGCCTCAGCAATTCTAACATTGCAGCATCCGGCTGCCGGATAGATACAAAAGAACTTAAAAATCAGAATCGAAACAACAATAGACCAAATTAATAGCTCATTTAAGCTCAAGACCATAACACTCAAAATTAAAAGAAGAAAACCAGAAATGTAAGTGTTTGGTTTGTGTTTGAAACCAAAATCACCAAATAGACTCAATATCACTCACACCAAAATACTTTTTAAACCAAAATCCAAATCCAAATTAAAATTTCAATCTCATATATATATATATATATATATCACAACCAAACAAACCCTAAAAGATAAAGACAACCTTTTCATCACCACCAGTGTCGTCGATGAGAGATTTGATCCTCGAAACTTGCTCGATCTTCCTTGTCTCCATCTCATCCTCATTATTCAGTGCTTCAGCATCTTTATCCTCATCTTCATCTTCCTCCTCATCTTCATCTTCTTCATTAATCCGATCCATTTCGACCTTCTTCTTCCAGCGGTCGGCGTCGTTAGCTTCGCTCTCCTTGGTGTCGCGGGACTCCATCCGGGACAAGGCGAGTTCGAGCTTGCCGCCGCAGCAGCGGCACGTCGGCAATCCACAAGTGTAGAGAAGCTCTGTAATATCGTCCCTCTGTAGCTTGAGCTCGCGAGGGCAATCGAAAGCCGCCACTATTACTGCATGCCTGATTATATCAAAGATGTCGGAACTCGTGTTCGCGAAAGAATTGCGCCATTTATTGATGCTCGAAGAAGCTTTTGCCATGGCGGATGAATTCCTTATTATGATTAATTAAAATTACTAATCTGAAAATTCCCCAAATTCAGCCACCACCGCCGGAGTTATCACCGATTGATTTATTGATTCTTCTGAAAATTCAATCCAAGGATTCAATAAAGGTTGCAGACTGCAATCAACAGCGACTGCTGCATCGACTACGTAAGGATACAACAATAATAATTTCTTTTTTTTTTTTTTTAATTGATAAAAAATTGTAATGTTTTAGACAAATCTGGAGACTGCTATTGGAACAAATCTAAGAACAAACAAGATTTGGAGAAGCAATCTGAGAAATAGATTTAGTGAGGATCGAAGATAACGATGAAATCGGCCGGGTGATGAGTAAAATCTGCCGGTGGGAAAACACAAATCCTAAGAATATATGAAAATGGTGTGACAGAAAAGCAAAAGTTTCTCAGATATTTTAGAGTGGGAGAGCTCTCTCTCTCATCCGTTCCTCTTTCTCTCTCTAGAATTAAAATGGTCCTGTTTTTACTGTTGTATGACTCAGTTTCTGTACCCGTATATACATCATTTTTAACTGTATTTATTTGTATTTTTTATATTATTTATGTCTGTCTTTATTATTTTGATATTTTTAGATAAAAATAAATGTTCTAATTCATATTTTATTTAATAAATTGATATATAATAATAAATTAGTAATGAAAAACATTGACTTCTTTTTTCTATTTATTCATTTTGATATTTCATTTGAAATTTCATTTTAATATATTTTAGAGTATATTATATTGTAATTGTCGTTATTGGAATGCCTTATTATTTTATTCTTGTAATCGATACATCTTATCATTTTACTTCAGTAATTAGAGTTTGTCTTGAAATAAACTCGAAAGTGGAATTTTTTCGCATATTTGGACATCCGACGCTGAAAATGACTGCACCCGCGTGGCACGTCGGAGAACACAATTTTTTTTTAAATTTAAAATTTTTTATTAAATTTATATATTTAAAATAATATTTTTTTAACTTTATTAAACATAATTATTTTTTATTAATATATTTATAATTATTTATTAATTACTCAATATCCTCAGCTAAAGCGGACAATTTACGCGGGGACGGAGGTAGTACAGTTAATAACATGAAACTTGAAAATCATTAAAAATTCCTACAAATACTTCAATAATATTTTGTAAAACTCGTGCCCGATCAAATGAGCATGTAATTGGATCACGGATTGAGTAATATTGTTTATTGAGAATTTCACATAATAAATAGTATTGATTTTAATTTGAAATCACAACCAAATACACTTTAAGAAATAGAGAAACACACCCTTATACTATTCTGAATGTATGTGTATATATATAAATCAAAATGGTGCTGATTTGATCCAATAAAAAATAGAAAGAAAATAACAAATATTAATACAATATAAACACATTATATAATGACATATAACAAAATATATTCTGATTTCATCACATTAATAATTTGACCCAATAAGCAAATATCTAAAGAAATTAACAAATATTAATATAATAAATAGCAATACAATATATGTTAAATGTCTTCTAATGAAATGTTAATTGCTTCAAGTAAAGGTGCTATGTTATCTGCTTTGTGACAAATTACTTGCTAATTTGACCTCGTTGGCACCTAACAAAAGCCATTTATTTTATATATTACAATATTTAAGAATTACTTTTGTTTCCAAAATATAAGGGTTTGTTTGTTATCTGCTTTGGTTTAATGTAATTTGTATTGAGATATAAAAAAAAATGTGTCGATAATATAAAAAATAATATTTTATGTAGAATATTATTTTTTTGTAAATGATAAAATATATCTACTACCTTGGTCCCATAAGAAGATACTATTTGTTTTATGCATTCTTGTATTTAATATTAAAAATATTATTGTATTTATATAATTTACTCCACAATTATCATGTATCTATATTATAAGAGATTAAAAGATACATTCTTATTTTTTTTATTTGTATCGTATATTAATATAATAATTAATATTTAAAGATTCATATGAAAAAAAATTAATGATTATCTTCAGATAAAAATATGATTATACAAACAAACTCCAAAAAAAAAAAATTATTTAAATTACAAATATATTATTACACATCCAATTACTTTATATATAAAATCAAAAGAATAAAAACATCAAAACTTCTTACACTTTAATTAATTAATAAAATAATATTATTTTTTAATCTATCACAAAATCGCAATGACCAAAGTAAAAATGTGAACACAGCTTGAATTGCGGTTAGTGTCATGTGACAACCGATTTTGGAATGAGCTAACATATAACAACATCTGTTACAGTCACCTATTTCGTTACCTTTATCATTGTCTTTTCACTTTTTACTATAACAAAACTCATTGCCTCAAACAAGAAATACGGTTATCAAAATTTATTACTTTTATCAAGAACCACTTACCTTAAAAAAAAATAAAAAATTAAAAATTAAAAATTAAAAGCTATCCAAAGTTTTTTGAAATATTAAATTTTTAAAATTTAAATTTAATATAAATTATTTAAATTTTATTAACCAATTATCTACCTTTTTATATTCAATTAAACCAAATGGGCAGTGAAAATACTGATATTTTTAATTAGTACTTAAATTAAATTATTGGACACGATTGGACAATAAAAATAATAATTCTTCAGTTATATTGTAATATGTTTATTTTATACGTTTATATTATACTCCCTCCGTCCCGGTACAAGGTTGCCGTTTACTTTTTGCACGTAGATTTTTGAATATTAGTATTATAATGAATTGTAGTGAAAAAGATAAAAATGCCCCTATTAGTATTGTGTAATATAAAAGTAATGGCATTTGTGTAATATAGTGTAATTTGGAAGGGTATTTTTTGTGTTAGGTAGGTAGTACAATTACTAAATTAGGAAATAGTAACCTTGTTTTGGGACGGACGAAAATGGAAAATGACAACCTTTCAATGGGACGGAGGGAGTATTACGATTCTTTTTTATGTTATCTTTAATTAATATATATGTTGATTTATTTCGAATCATTTCAATTATTAAAATTTTTATATAGATTTATATTTTAAAAAGTTAAAATGTAATATTATATAAAAATATTATTATATGTTATTACTAAACCAAGATCGACAACTTGTTTAATCAATCACCAAACAAGAATCTAGCGAAAACTTAAAGCAACTTTAATTATTACGGAAGCAATATACTCGAACTCAGTTTTACCCAAACATAAACCAACATCGAACACACATCCTGACATACGTTTGTCACATGCTGCCAAATTTAAAATAGAATAAACATACTTTTGCAATAAAAATAACGCAGTATAGATGAAGTATGTTCGTCTCCTCAAGGAATTAAAAAGGTTTTATTTTTTATTATTTGATTTATAAATATAATAAAAGGGGGATTTTGGAAGTAGAAAATAGAAATAAAATAACAAACTAAAAACTTTACGACTAAAAGATAAATTCAATAAAAATAAGTTTCCAGTCTATAAATGAAATTGACAACTGAGTAGTGGATTTGATCATCGATAAATATTTAATTTTATTGCTTTCTAAATAAATTAGTTATAGTTACTGACACGCGCCTAATAACCAATTCTTCCTTAATTTCTTGACAGTCTAGGTACGTCCGTCAATTGCTTCCCTAGTTAGACTAGAACCCTAGTGACGCCACAAAGAACTTAGTAGCCTAACCGCCTTGCGAACTAAAAGAGCCTAATTCAAGTTAACAATTAACTATGCGGAATTGTTTAAAATTGATTCCTTGATTTCCTAATGGTGTCTGCCACTAGTTGCCACTTGAACCAAATTAAAATGCAATTAAGGACGTCTAATTTAGTTTAGCAATTAATCCTTAATCCAATTGAAATACCTGGGCACAATACCCAACCAAATAAAATGTTATAACTCAAAGAAATCAGAAACCACATAAATACTTAGTAACCAAAGAAATATCATAAATAAAAACAAGTCTAATCTCTCAAACGCATACCAAGTTATTTTCCACTCCTAAACTAGAAAAGTAAACTACTCGCTAATCATGGGAGGAAGAACAAAGGAAAAGGAAGCAAAGAGAAATATGGCCTGAGAATGATGTTGGTAGGGGTAGAACTTGAAATCTTCTTGGAAGAATCATTCTCCTTCTTGCCCTTGCACGGTTTCTCCCTGGGAATGTTCTGCACGATGTTCTCCTCGGCAAGTGGCATAAAGTAGCGCCTCCCCTTATTTCTTTCCTTTATATTTGCCCTAATTTTGTAACAATCAGGCTTTGGGCCTTATTTTTTTTGTTTTTTCTCTTTTCTCTATATTTTTATCAATTTTATTATTTTTCTCCTGCAAATTATAAATAAATAATATATACCCAAATCAGGTAGAATCTAATCAAAATCAATGAAATATCACAAATAATATGAATATTTAACGCATGCGATTTATGGCTATCACATCCAAGACCCACACCTAGACCATGCTTGCCCTCAATTCAAAACAAGCTAAAAGAAATCACAGACGACTCAATATGACAAGAAAATCTAACTTAACCAAATCAATCAGAAATTCAACATATCAAGCCAAGTCAACGTCACAGGATAAAATGTATACGCACATGCTCTCTGAAAGAAATAAGTGTGTATAATCAGCTAACACTCAAGTAGAGCGACAAAAGATTATCCCATAGGCTTGAATGAAAATCAAATCCCCCTTTCCTAAGATACTCGAATCTAACATCAAGAATCAAAGAGACTTTTTTATAAAGGTTGTTACGGGGCCGATGGTTAGGGGTAGAAAAAAGGATATGCGAAGGCTAAAATATATCAAAAAAGAACATAATAAGAATATGATGCTAGCACGTGAAAAATGGTTCGGCGTAAACAATGAAACCCTTACTTTATTCACTACCCAAAATTTAATAACATAATTATATCAATAATAATACTACGTACGTTGTGTGCCTATACTCGTAATTTCCAAAAGTCGTGTGTGAACCCTGATGGCAGTTCTTGTGTATCTTTGGGTTAATATGTAAGGTTTTTTCCGCAGGGTACGTGGCTGTAAGTTCGATTGCTTAGGATCATTGAGTCATCCCTTAAATGTTCGTGGGTAACTATCGACCGTGTTGTAACGAGGAGTCTTAAACGTAATGTAATTTCACTCGTCGATGTTATTCTAGTACGTCTCGTAGTTCAGTATTGCGTACATCCATACGTGCTCAGTGTTGCCATCGGAAAAACTCACCGAAGAGCACTGTGTTGCACAACCGTATGTTTCTTGCAGTGTATAAGAGGCAGCCAGATACGTCCCCTTGTGGACGGCCGTGCCAATACGGAGCTTCTTTCCTACCACTTTGTGGCAGAGAAATTCAACCCGCCGTGCATGGCCGTGGCAGCACCGAACTGGACTAGTACATGACTTCGTCAAGGAATTGTTGCCCCTTCAGCACGGCCGTGACGCCTCCGACGTGCGGGCTTTTCGCAGTGGCAAAGAAATACGAGGGCGACTGCACGACCGTGGCGAGGCCCTTCTAAATCCCTGCCCTCTAAGGCTGGGAACTTGACACAGTGGTATGCATGGCCGTGCAGGCCACTTGTTTCTTCACGGATCCTCCAATAAATCGGACTTTTGTCGTTGCCCACGTAGGTTGATTCAGTGAAATACATAGTTATAGGATTTGCACTTGTCTGTTAATGTCGACGTGTCTGTGGCGTTTCTCATTCGTTGTTTTCATTGACAGGTATGTTGCTGTCCTATGAAAGTTATTCGATCCGTGACCAATTTTTTTTTTATTGATTTTGTAGGACTGTGCTTGACTGCTTTGGATGACACTTGCAAAAAAGCGCAGTCGTACTACGAAGAAGGGGACTGCAGCGAGCGCAGAAGCTACGCCCTCTGCTGAAGATACGACTATGATCCCTTTTCAAAATCAGGACCTAGCTGTGAAGTTCGAACAACTTAAGGGTGTGTCCTTTCTTGTGGACCGCTGCATCTCCGAGGAAGCTATAACAGCATTGAACGCCGCAGACAAGGTTGATGGATACCTTAGCATGGGTGCGTGGCGCTGGTTCTTTTCAATAACTGACGACACACATCGGACTCTGACGTTGGAGCTTCTTGCTACTTTATAGGTGGACAAGAAGCATTTACATGAGGTTGACTACCGGGTACGCTCCAATTTAGGTTGGGGAATAGGTTTGTTCGCCTCTTTTGTACGGAGTTCTCTACGGCCATGGGTTTGTACGATGAGAATTTTACAAAGACCAGCGAGTACCGGTCACTGACGTAGGAGGTTGCGCGTCATTGAGGAGAGAGTGGAGGCCTTTTGCATTCATTTTGGTGTGCCGGCTCGTCGCACACTATCATCCCGCTTACGGAGCCGTTAACGTAGGTCCCACTTTCACCGGTACTGGTTGAAGTATTTTACCGTTGGCATGTTTGTCCACCGCAGCTCCCCTTATTCTTGGACGGTACTTTGCAATTAAACATACGATCCACTAATTACTCCTAGCCCCGAACGACTATTCAATTTCAGATTACAACTGCGTTTTCCATTACGTCGTTATGTGTCAACTCTTTTTGCCGTGTTGCTACTGGTGTTTCCATCCCGTTTGTGGAATCTTTCATCCAATTTTAGTACTTATACGTAATAGTTGTAATAGTTATCTACGACGCTGCAATTGTTCTTTTTTCATGCCTCAACTACCCGTTATTCTGCATTATTACAATTGATTCTCCCAGCAAGTAGACTTCATTCTATATGTTCTGTCATTTCTAAAAAGCCCAACCATCTTGCACCAGTATACCAACGAAATCAACCATCACGTTCATTTAATTTTCGAAATGACTAGGCGTGCAACCCACAAGCGCATACCACAGACTTTACCCCCCATCCACCCTCCTGACCTCCCTATGTCTGCAGGTTGTCCCTACATTACGAAAAGACTTGACATTAATAATTAATACGATAGTATCAGCGAATCTGATCTGCACATACGACCAAGCATTCATTCTTGTGACCCATGTGGAGTATTAATACTCCATACTATCTCATTCATGCTTCGAAGCTTTCATCCTTCTAGTTATTGAAAGTAGAGAGATGCTTCCTTTTCGAGCAGGGACTCCCGGGGTGTCACGTACTCCACCGGCGCAGTGGACTTATCAACTTGAACAACAATTTATGTACAGTGTATGGGTTCAGTGGCTTACTGGAGGCTTTGATGGGCCTTACATCCGCGTCCAGCTTTGGGACGAGGTACATGAGCAATTCAAACACGAAACCAGTTGTGCATTTGAGCTGGGGCAGCTAAAAGAGAAACTGAAGCGGATTCGGTCCTCGTACTTTCTTTTATGTGACCTAGTTGTTCGGGAGACAGGAATTTGTTGGGACAGGGCAACGGGACTCGTCAATGCAACCATCAAGGAGAAAGCCGCATGGCTAGCGGTAAGTGCTGAGTTCAATAATCAATATATTCCGGTGTTTTCAACTATGACAGAGACGAAATTTTGGCTGTCCGCATCAAGCATACCCCAGACACAACCATCTACTTTCACGGCCGTTCCCCAACTTCGACTTATGCCACGATATGTGGGGATGTGCTAGCGGATCTCGTTGACGAATAAACGTTGAAATCCTTTGCTCGGGGACGGCGTTCACTCCGTGCATCCGTTCGTTGGTCTCTCGCCACCCATGTGCCGTTCCGTTTTTGTCCTTTCTTGTTTTCATGTACTAGGATTTAATCATTTCGAAGTAATGTGCCTTGTTTTCTGTCATACTTGTACTTGCGAGCAACTTTGGGGGGTTTCAATTTGGAGTTAGGTGGAATGACGGCGGCTTTTGTTCCGCCCCTCGCAGTTGTGATACCTTCACACGCTCGCATGCGACAGTAATAATTTTTTTGCATTCTTCCGATACACTTTAATCACCCGTGTTACAAATGATTCCCCACCCTACTTAATAATTGTAACTGGTCTATGTAAAATTGTCGCTTCAAACATTGTGTTAAAAAAACAAAAATAAAAACCTGGATGTGATGAAAATGAGATCAGAATTTAGAAATTTACAATTGGCTAACAGGATAATAAGCGGTAATAACCCAAATTTATTTTTCTTTATTACTCTTTATATAATTGATTAAAAAAATTCCAAAAACACCTTTTCATCATAAAAAAAAATAAAAAACAAAAATTCCAAAAACACCTATTATCCTACACAATCATTTCACCCATCAAATCAATTCATATTTGTGATGTTTTGTGCGTATTACACTTCGACCCGACCCAGCCTATCGAACCCTTGATCCTGTGCCCGCGGTTCGACCCGATTGAGTGATGAATTGGATGATGGGTTCGTTTGGCCTGAACCACCCTGGACCGTCCTCAACCGGTCCATGGGGCCTTAATATATTTTGGTTTCCCCGCTTCGCTGGATAGACAGATTCCTCACTTCTTCATATCGCGATTTCAGTCTCTGGAGCCCTAACTTCCCCGACGAATGCGATCAACCTATTCTTGGCATTCCAGCGAGTTTGGCCATCGAAACTCGAAGTTAATCCATCGTGGTTGTGTTACAGCTTGTCCTAAAGCTGTTCTTCGGTTTGATTTCTTGATTATGCCTTTATGTACTGTTTGTGGTGTTATTTGGTTGTCCGCGATGATTTAGGCTTAGAATCTTGAGATTTCTTTCGATTAGGTTGGTAATCGCGTTGATTGTGCGTTTCTGTGGATGTCGGTAGTGTTTGGGTCGAGGTTGTGTGTATATGTTGCTATTCGGTTGGAACTTTGGGTAAACCGAGTCCGAACTCCTTTGATTTTGAAAGTATATAAAAGATTCGATGTTTCTTGTTTCGTATGTGTTCGATTAACTGTAAACTACAAGTATTAGGTCTTGTATTACATCTACAAGCTGTATCAGAGCTATTAGGGCTTGTTAGTTTACTCGAATTGTGATTTTCGAGTTCCTGGAGTGAACACCTAGTTCTCTCTTGTAAAATCCGAAGGTTTTGAGTAAATAATCTCAAGTTTCTTCGAAGTCTTGGTTGTTTACTTTTCTGTCGAAGTGAAAACTATTTTTTAAAGGTGTTTTTCACTTCTATAAAGTTTAGACCTCCTTGATTAGATCTAAGATAGGCCCTGTAGTAGATTAGGACTTGAAATCATCCTTATTTGGTTGATTTGTGTAGTTCCTTGTTGATTGATTCATCCAAAATTTACTAATCTGTGTATTAAGTGCGCAGTTGGAAGGATTTTACAGGTTGGAGGCTTTGAATTACGAAAAGAAATTTAAAGAACAGTTGCGGAGCTTCGAGTGGGTAACATTCCTAACCTTGTTGCGTGTTTTTGTGAGATTTCAGTTTTGGGGTGACTAAGTGTGGCAAATTTTGTCTGCTAAGTGACTGTTTCTGTGCTAAGTGTGGTTGTTTAAGGTTGCTGTGACATTTAAAGTGTTAGTTAGAGCAGTTTGTGCAAATTTGATTGTGTGTTAGGTAATATTAACTACTCCTAAGTTAGTTTTCTCAAGAAACTAACCCTTGGATTAGTTAATATTCAGATTTTCTTTGTTCTTGGTGCATTCCTACCTGGTGGTTCTTTCGTTGAGATATTATAAACAATAAATCTGTGTTGAATGATTATGTGAATTTTTTTTAAGGAGCAGCAGCTGTTTTTTGTGAAAATTTGGTCTGTTCTTGTCTTTTTACCTAAAACAGATTGTTTTTCCTCTTTTAAAATCATGGCTGGTCAAGCATTCTTTAATATACAACCTTTTGATGGAAAATCTGATTTTGCAATTTGGAAACAAAAGATGAGAAGTGTCCTTGTAACTCAAAGATTGATAAAAGCCGTGGAACCTGATCAAGCAACTGACCTTTCTCTTGAAGAAAGGTTTGAGCTTGATGAACTTGCGTCTTCGTGCATTATTTTAAACCTAGCTGACCATCTAATTAGGAAAATAGGATCTTATAGTTCATCTGACGATTTGTGGGACAAATTAAATAACATGTATACTGAAACTTCTCTTCCAAATAGGATACATTTGTTAGAGCAATTCTTTAGCTTCAAATTTGACCTTTCAAAGAAAATAGATGAAAATTTAGATGTTTTTTTCAAGTTAATTCAAGATATAAAACTTACAGGGGATAAAAAATAGATGATTACAACTCTATTGTGATGTTAAATGCAATCCCTAGTACAAATTCAGATGTAAAATCAGATATAAAGTATGGTAGGGATGTGATTACTCTAGATGTTGTGATAAATTGTCTAAAAAGTAAAGAAGTGGATTTGAATCTAAGTAAAGCTAATAGACAGTCACATGGTGAGGTGATGCATTTTAGGGGTAGATCTCCCTTTAGACCGAATAAGAATGGCTCTTTTTCCAATAACAATAAGCAATGGAATAACTCCTACAATAGTCAACATAAGAAGAAGTCTAGAAGTAAGTTTAGGAATAGATCACAAACCCCTTCAAAGTATGTCAAACGGTGTTTTAATTGTGGTGACACTTCACATTTCATTAGGAATTGTCCTAAGAAGAATAGAAACTTGAATAACAACAACAATAACTTTAGAAATGGAACAGCCCCTATTAATACTTCTTCAAATGAACAAGTAAACTTGATTTCTCATGATGATGCCTTAGGTGAAGTGTATGTTGTTACAGCTTAATGTTCCAATGTGACTGCTTTTAATAAGACTGAATGGTTATTAGATTCAACTTGCACCTATCACATGACCCCTTTTAAGGAATTTTTCAGTGATGATAAAACCCTTTTAAACTGTAATGTGACTATGGCTTATAATAGGGTTTGCAGTGTTAAAGGAATAGGGACTGTTACTCTGAAATTTAAATCTGGAAATGTTTTAAAGCTGTGCAATGTGAGACATGTCCCTAATCTGTCGAATAACTTGCTTTCTTGTGCTGGTTTGTCTTCTTTAGGACTAGAAGGAAAATAGGGAATGGATTTTATGAAAATAATTAAGGGTTCTTTAGTAGTTTTCAAGGATGATTTGAGAAATAATCTCTATATTGTGACTGCTGTGCCTATTTGTGATTTTGATGCTTGTGTGAATGCTGTCCATAACAGCACTGAATTGTGGCATAAGAGATTAGGTCATTTAAGTAACAGGGGATTGGAGATTTTGCATAAAACTTGTTGTTTAGGTGCTGAAAATTTCTCAAATGTGCCATTTTGTGACAATTGCATATATGAAAAGCATCATAGAGTTACCTTTCCTCAAAAACCCACTGAAAGTAGGATTTTTTCAAAAGATATCCTTGAATATCTTCACTCAGATGTGTGGGGACCGGCTAGTGAACCCATTTATTTTATATATTACAATATTTAAGAACTACTTTTGTTTCCAAAATATAAGGGTTTGTTTGTTATCTGCTTTGGTTTAATGTAATTTGTGTTGAGATATAAAAAAAAATGTGTCGATAATATAAAAAATAATATTTTATGTAGAAAATTATTTTTTTGTAAATGATAAAATATATCTACTACCTTGGTCCCATAAGAAGGATACTATTTGTTTTATGCATTCTTGTATTTAATATTAAAAATATTATTGTATTTATATAATTTACTCCACAATTATCATGTATCTATATTATAAGAGATTAATAGATACATTCTTATTTTTTTTATTTGTACCGTATATTAATATAAAAATTAATATTTAAAGAGTCATATGAAAAAAAATTAATGATTATCTTAACATAAAAATATGATTAGACAAACAAACTCAAAAAAAATAAATAAATAAATTCTCTTTTTGTTTTAATTCAAAATATCATTTTTACCATTTCGTCCGTTCCATTGAAAGTATTTTGTTTTTCTTTTTAGTAAAAATAATCACACACTAATATCAACGTAGCATTAATTTTTATTTAAATTACAAATATATTATTGCACATCCAATTACTTTATATATAAAATCAAAATAATAAAAACATCAAAACTTCTTACACTTTCATTAATTAGTAAAATAATATTATTCTTTAATCTATCACAAAATCGCAATGACCAAAGTAAAAATGTGAACAAAGCTTGAATTGCGGTTAGTGTCATGTGACAACCGATTTTGGAATGAGCCCACATATAACAGCATCTGTTACAGTCACCTGTTTCGTTACCTTTATCATTGTCTTTTCAGTTTTTACCATAATAAAACTCATTGCCTCTAACAAGAAATACGTTTATCAAAATTTATTACTTTTATCAAGTACCACTTACCTTTAAAAAAAAATAAAAATAAAAAAATTAAAAGCTATCCAAAATTTTTTGTAATTTTAAATTTTTAAAATTTAAATTTAATATAAATTATTTATAAATATATTTAAATTTCATTAACCAATTCTCTACCTTTTCATATTCAATTAAACCAAATGGGCAGTGAAAATACTGATATTTTTAATTAGTACTTAAATTAAGTTGTTGGATACGATTGGACAATAAAAATAATAATTCTTAAGTTATATTGTTAATATATTTATTTTATACGTTTATATTATACTTCCTCCGTCCCGGTACAAGGTTGCCATTTACATTTTGCACGTAAATTTTTAAATATTAGTATTATAATGAATTTTTTAGTGAAAAAGACAAAAATGCCTCTATTAGTATTTGGTAATATAAAAGTAATGACATTTGTGTAATATAGTGTAAGTTGGAAGGGTATTTTTTGTATTAGGTAGGTAGTACAATTACTAAATTAGGAAATAATAACCTTGTTTTGGACGGACGAAAATAGAAAATGACAACCTTTCAATGGGACGGAGGGAGTATTGTGATTCTTTTTTATGTTATTTTAATTAATATATATGTTGATTTATTTTGAATCATTTCAATTATTAACATTTTTATATAGATTTATATTTTAAAAAGTTAAAATATAATATTATATAAAAATATTATTATATATTATTACTAAACCAAGATTGACAACTTGTTTAATCAATTACCAAACAAGAATCTTGCGAAAACTTAAAGCAACTTTAATTATTACGGAAGCAATATACTCGAACTCACTTTTACCCAAACATAAACCGACATCGAACACAAATCCTGACATACGTTTGTCACACGTTGCAAAATTTAAAATAGAAGAAACATACTTTTGCAATAAAAATAACATAGTACAGATGAAGTAGGGTCGTCTCCTCAGGGAATTAAAAAGGTTTTATTTTTTATTGTTTGATTTATAATTATAATAAAAGGGGAATTTTGGAAGTAGGAAATAAAAATAAAATAACAAACTAAAAACTCTACGACTAAAAGATAAATTCAATAAAAATAAGTTTCCAGTCTAGGAATGAAATTGACAACTGAGTAGTGGATTTGATCATCGATAAATATTTAATTTTATTGGTTTCTAAATAAATTAGTTATAGTTACTGACACGCGCCTAATAACCAACTCTTCCTTAATTTCTTGACAGTCTAGGTACGTTCGTCAATTGCTTCCCTAGTTAGACTAGAACCCTAGCGACGCCACAAATAATTTAGTAGCCTAACCGTCTTGCGAAGTAAAAGAGCCTAATTCAAGTTAACAATTAACTATGCGAAATTGTTTAAAATTGATTCCGTGATTTTCTAATGGTGTCTACCGCTAGTTGCTACTTGAATCAAATTAAAATGCAATTAAGGACGTCTAATTTAGTTTAGCAATTAATCCTTAATCCAATTGAAATACCTGGCCACAATACCCAACCAAATAAAAGATTATAATTCAAAGAAATCAGAAACCACATAAATAATTAGGAATCAAAGAAATATCATAAATCAAAACAAGTCTAATCTCTCAAACTCATACCAAGTTGTTTTCCACTCCCAGACTAGAAAAGTAAACTACTCCCTAATCATAGGAGGAAGAACAAAGGAAAAGGAAGCAAAGAGAAATATCGTCTGAGAATGATGTTGGTAGGGATAGAACTTGAAATCTTCTTGGAAGAATCATTCTCCTTCTTGCCCTTGCACGGTTTCTCCCTGGGAATGTTCTGCACGATGTTCTCCTCGGCAAGTGGAATAAAGTTGCGCCTCCCCTTATTTCTTTCCTTTATATTTGCCCTAATTTTGTAAAAATTAGGCTTTGGGTTTTTTTTTTTTTTTTCTCTTTTCTCTATAATTCTATCAATTTTATTATTTTTCTCCTGCAAATCATAAATAAATAATATATACCCAAATCAGGTAGAATCTAATCAAAATCAACGAAATCTCGCATATAATATAAATATTTAACGCATGCGATTTATGGCTATCACATCCAAGACCCACACCTAGCCATGCTTTCCCTCAAAGCATAAATTCAAAACAAGCTAAAAGAAATCGCAGACGACTCAATATGACAAGAAAATATAACTCAACCAAATCAATCAGAAATTCAACATATCAAGCCAAGTCAACGTCGCAGGATAAAGTGTATACGCACATGCTCTCTGAAAGAAATAAGTGTGTATAATCAGCTGACGCTCAAGTAGTGCGACAAAAGATTATTCCATAGGCTTGAATGAAAATCAAATCCCCCTTTTTAAGATACTCGAATCTAACATCAAGAATCAAAGAGACTTTTTTATAAAGGTCGTAACGGGGCTGATGGTTAGGGGTAGAAAAAAGGATATGCCAAGGCTAAAATATGTCAGAAAAGAACATAATAAGAACACGATGCTAGCACGTGAAAAATGGTTCGGCATAAACAATGAAACCCTTACTTTATTCACTACCCAAAATTCAATAACATAATTATATCAATAATACTACGTACGTTGTGTGCCTATACTCGTAATTTCCAAAAGTCGTGTGTGAACCCTGATGGCAGTTCTTGTGTATCTTTGGGTTAATATGTAAGGTTTTTCCCGCAGGGTACGTGGCTGTAAGTTCGATTGCTTAGGATCATTGAGTCATCCCTTAGGTGTTCGTGGGTAACTATCGACCGTGTAGTAATGAGGAGTCTTAAACGTAATGTAATTTCACTCGTCGATGTTATTCTAGTACGTCTCGTAGTTTAGTATTGAGTACATCCATACGTGCCCAGCGCTGCCATCGGAAAAACTCACCGAAGAGCACTGTGTTGCACAACCGTATGTTTCCTGCAGTGTATAAGAGGCAGCCAGATACGTCCCCTTGTGCACGGCCGTGCCAATGCGGAGCTTCTTTCCTACCACTTTGTGGCAGAGAAATTCAATCCGCCGTGCATGGCCGTGGCAGCGCCGAACTGGTCTAGTACATGACTTCGTCAAGGAATTGTTGCCCTTTCAGCACGGTCGTGACGCCTCCAATGTGTGGGCTTTTCGCAGTGGCAAAGAAATACGAGGGCGACTGCACGACCGTGGCGTGGCCCTTCTAAATCCCTGCCCTCTCAGGCTGGGAACTTGACACAGTGGTATGCATGGCCGTGCAGGCCACTTGTTTCTTCACGGATCCTCCAATAAATCGGACTTTTGTCGTTGCCCATGTAGGTTGATTCAGTGAAATACATAGTTATAGGATTTGCACTTGTCTGTTAATGTCGACGTGTCTGTGGCGTTTCTCGTTCGTTGTTTTCATTGACAGGTATGTTGCTGTCCTATGAAAGTTATTCGATCCGTGACCAATTTTTTTTTTTATCGATTTTGTAGGACCGTGCTTGACTGCTTTGGATGGCACCTGCAAAAAAGCGCAATCATACTACGAAGAAGGGGACTGCGGGGAGCGCGGGAGCTACGCCCTCTGCTGAAGATACGACTATGCTCCCTTTTCAAAATCCGGACCAAGCTGTGAAGTTCGAACAACTTAAGGGTGTGTCCTTTCTTGTGGGCTGCTGCATCTCCGAGGAAGCTATAACAGCATTGAACGCCGCAGACGAGGTTGATGGATACCTTAGCGTGGGTGCGTGGCGCCGGTTCTTTTCAATAACTGACGACACACATCGGACTTTGAC
Source organism: Andrographis paniculata (assembly GCF_009805555.1). NCBI lineage: Eukaryota > Viridiplantae > Streptophyta > Magnoliopsida > Lamiales > Acanthaceae > Andrographis > Andrographis paniculata. The sequence continues at coordinate 3,497,550 of NW_026137605.1, forward strand.
GTTGGAGCTTCTTGCTAGTTTATAGGTGGACAAGAAGCATTTACATGAGGTCGACTACCCGGGTACGCTCCAATTCAGGTTGGGGAATAGGTTCTTCCGCCTCTTTTGCACGGAGTTCTCTACGGCCATGGGTTTGTACAACGAGAATTTTACAAAGACCAGCGAGTACCGGTCGCTGACACAGGAGTTGCAAGCGACACAACAAATGTACTGGCGATCGGTGATGAACCAGCGCATATACCACCCAGGTCAGTCGAAGGCTTTAGCTCTCCGATCCCCGGCATTGCGGTACCTGCACTACGTACTGGCGCACACGCTCACGGGCTGCAACTCAAGCATGAGTGTGGTCACTTCAGATGATCTCAAGTATATTTGGAGTATGGAAAGGAGGGTCCTTATTCACGTTGGGTATTGCCTTGCACGACTGTTCGCAAGGCAAACGTCGGATGACAGGATTCGTACCATCTCCGTTGGACCTTATGTGACCCGACTTGCCCACGGCCTACATGTTACGACCTTTTTCGGAGAGAGCCCGGCGTCAATGATGAGGCCTGCCGGAGTTGATGTGCTTATTCAAATGGGCCTTGTCCAGAGGAGGATGCGTGGTGACACCTATCTGGAAATTGAGGCCCCGACGGACAATGCGGCGGACGAGGGCACATCTGAGACAACTGTCGGATGCAGTGGCGCGATGGAGGATCGGGTGTTTCGTATGGAGGCGCGGATTGACGAGAGGTTGCGCGTCATTGAGGAGAGAGTGGAAGCCCTTTGCACTCACTTTGGTGTGCCGGCTCGTCGCATACCGTCATCCCGCTTACGGAGCCATTAACGTAGGTCCCACTTCCACTGGTACTGGTTGAAGCATTTTACCGTTGGCAGGTTTGTCCACCGCAGCTCCCCTTATTCTTGGACGGTACTTTGCAATTGAACATACGATTCACTAATTACTCCTAGCCCTGAACGACTATTCGATTTCAGATTACAACTGCGTTTTCCATTACGTCGTTATGTGTCAACTTCTTTTGCCGTGTTGTTACTGGTGTTTCCATCCCGTTTGTGGAATCTTTCATCCAATTTTAGTACTTATGCGTAATAGTTGTAATAGTTATCTACGACACTGCAATTGTTCTTTTTTCATGCCTCAACTACCCGTTATTCTGCATTATTACAATGGATTCTCACAGCAAGTAGACTTCATTCTATATGTTCTATCATTTCTAAAAAAGCCCAACCATCTTGCACCAGTATACCAACGAAATCAACCATCACCTGCATTTAATTTTCGAAATGATTAGGTGTGCAACCCACAAGCGCATACCACGGAGTTTACCCCTCATTCACCCTCCCGACCTCCCTATGTCTGCAGGTTGTCCCTACATTACGAAAAGACTTGACATAAATAATTAATAGGATAGTATCAGCGAATCTGATCTGCACGTATGACCAATCATTCATTCTTGTGACCCATGTGGAGTATTAATACTCCATACTATCTCATTCGTGCTTCGAAGCTTTCATCCTTCTAGTTATTGAAAGTAGAGAGATGATTCCTTTTCGAGCAGGGACTCCCAGGGTTTCAAGTACTCCACCGGCGCAGTGGACTAGACTTGAACAACAATTTATACACATTGTATGGGTACAATGGCTTGCTGGAGGCTTTGATGGGCCTTACATCCGCGTCCAGCTTTGGGACGAGGTACATGAGCAATTCAATCACGAAACCAATTGTGCATTTGAGCTGGAGCAGCTAAAAGAGAAACTGAAGCAGATTCGGTCCTCGTACTTTCTTTTATGTGACCTAGTTGTTCGGGAGACAGGCTTTTGTTGGGACAGGGCAACGGGACTCGTCAATGCAACTATCGAGGAGAAAGCCGCATGGCTAGCGGTAAGTGCTGAGTTCAATAATCAATATATTCCGGTGTTTTCAACTATGACAGAGACGAACTTTTGGTTGTCCGCATCAGGCATACCCCAGACACAACCATCTACTTTCACGGCCGTTCCCTCACTTCGACTTATGCCACAATATGTGGGGATGTGCTAGCGGATCTCGTTGACGAATAAACGTTGAAATCCTTTGCTCGGGGGCGGCATTCACTCCGTGCATCCGTTCGTTGGTCTTTCGCCACCCATGTGCCGTTCTGTTGTTGTCCTTTCTTGTTTTCATGTACTAGGATTTAATCATTTCGAAGTAATGTGCCTTGTTTTCTGTCATACCGGTGCTCGTGAGCAGCTTCGGGGGGTTTCAGTTTGGAGTTAGGTGGAATGACGGCAGCTTTTGTTCCGCCCCTCGTAGTTGTGATACCTTCACACGCTCGCATGCGAGAGTAATAATTTTTTTCCATGCTTCCGATACACTTTAATCAACCGTGTAACAAATGATTCCCACTGGAATTAAGCTTACGATAATCGATGCATTGCCGCCAACCAGTTTGTTTTCTTACCGGAATTAACTCACCATTTTTATTTGTCTCTACGGTTACCCCGGACTTCTTAGGAACAACTTGGATTGGACTTATCCAAGGACTATTGGCAATAGGAAATATGATTCCTGCATCCCGGAGTTTGAGGACCTCCTTCTTAACAACTTCTGTCATGATTGGATTCAACTGTCTTTGGCCCTGCCTCACCGGCTTTGCGCCTTCCTCAAGTGTAATCTTATGCGTGCAAAATAAGGGGCTTATACCTTTGATATCCGCTATTGTCCATCCTATCGCTTGTTTGTGTTTTTTTAGCACTTGAATCAATTTTTCCTCTTGTTCCGTCGTCAACTTCGATGAAATGATCACCGAAAGGGTCTCATTTTCTCCCAAATAGGCATACTTCAAATGGCTCGGCAGTGGTTTCAATTCCAACTCCGGCGGCTGCACAATCGAAGGCAATAAATGTATATTAGTCTCGGGTATGAATATAGGAGCAAGGGCATACCTGTGTGAAACTAAAGTTGTAGCTTCTAAGGCTTGCATCACTTCCAACAAATCTGGACTCAATCCTCGAGTAGGCATGCTTTGAACCTCCAAGTGTTTCGTGAGCACCACTTCGAGCGCATCGTCAGCCCTCAACTCAAAAGCATCTTGTACTTCAAGGTCAATAACATCTAACGAGAAAACAGAGTGAGGATCCAGGGGATATTTAATCGCATCAAAAAATTTGAATTCAATTTTTTCCCCATCAAATTCCATCGTCAAAATTCCATTCTTTACATCAATCTTAGTATCCGCCGTACACATAAAAGGCCTTCCTAAAAGTAGTGGTGATGGGTTGGGCGAATGTTCATCATGCATTTCTAAGACATAGAAGTCAACTGGAAAAATTAATTCATTGACGTCTTGGTTGGTTGAAACCTGCTGCCTTCACATCGGCATGACTGTCCTCATGCAGGGTAGGACATGCATCGGTGTGATGCTCCGAACTCATGCAAATTCCACACGCTTTCACATGGCGTGTGTTTCCTGTAGCCAATTGATGAACAACTTTTGTAAGTTCATATATTTGTTGTCGAATAGAATCGTTACCTTCCGAATATTCGACTCCTCTTGTTCCGAATTGTTGCGAATTCTCTGCCATCCTTGCGATCAACTCCCATGCACCTTTCGGGGTTTTATCCGCCAGTGCTCCTTGGCTAGCGGCATCAATGTTGTTCCGGTCTCGCATGCCCAGTCCTTCATAAAAGTATTGGAGCAAAAGTTGGTTAGTGATTTGGTGTTGCGGGCATCGCGCACAAAGCCTGTTGAACCTCTCTAGGTATTCGTGCAACGTCTCTCCTTGTTGTTGCTTGATTCCGCAAATTTCTTTGCGTAATGTCGCCGCCCGCGATGCCGGAAAATACTTCTCCAGAAATTTCTTTTTCATGTCCCTCCAAGTAGTCACGCTTCCCGCCGGTAGAAAAAATAGCCATTCCTTCGCCGCATCCTTCAATGAGAAAGGGAATGCTCGTAGCTTTACTTGCTCTTCTGTAACCATTGGTGGTTTCATGCTCGAGCAAACCACATCGAATTCCTGCAAATGTTTATGTGGTTCTTCTCCTGCAAGGCCATGAAACGAGGGCAAAAAGTGTATTAGTCCGGATCATAATTCGAAACTAGCATTACCTTCAATTTCCGGCAAAGTAATGCATAGAGGTTGTAAATTTAAATTAGGCGCAGCCAACTCCCTCAGCGTGCGGGTATCCTCTTCCGCCATATTGGGCTCTTGCTTGATCGATTCCCTCAGTTGAAAACTCGATGCCTTTTCAAATTCCAGCTTTCTTTTTGCTTCCTTTCGTACTTTCCTCGCCAATCTCTCGATTTCCGCTTCGTATATTAAATTTCCTGTACGAGAAGAGCGGGGCATAAACTATAGAAATATATAATATATATAATAAAATTGAAAAAAAAATAAAACAAACGCCAGTCCCCGGCAACGACGCCAAAAATTGGTAGCCTCGATGCTTCCAATAAAATTACTCTAACACCACGTGTAGCAAGTGATGCCAAGGTCGATCCACAGGGACTGTGAAGTTCAATTTTTGTTTTGTCACAATTTTAAATATTGGGGGACGGACTAGCAATTCACTAAAATAATTAAAATAAACGATGGAAAATAAACTTTTGATTTCAAAGAGATTAACTTCTAGCCCAAGGAGTGAATAAGAGACCGGATTAAAGATTCGATCATTGATTTTAAATAATCTTGTTGTTCAACTGATAAATTGGTTATAGGCATTAGATACGATCATAACACCCAATTTTTCCTTACTTTATTGACGGCAATGGTACGACCGATTAACCGCACCCCTAATCAAAGAAATAATCTAGGTACGACCATAAATTAATTTCTCCAATTGAAAATAGCATGAGAAAAACCCAATTCAAATATTTAATCAATTACGAAAAGATTAAATTATTTGATCATGCGATTCCTAGGCTAAGCTTGTTAACCTATTTACCACTTTATGAAACACATACACAATTACGGATGTAAATGTTCAATTGGCATACAATTGCTAAACCAATCTAAGATCCGGCTACGATAAAAGATTAAATAAAACAATTGCAGACATGAATCACAGAAATCACACAAATATCAATTTACTTAAACAAGATTCAAATTAACTCATAACACAATCTCACAAATCTCAATCCAAAATCTACGTTCAACCTTGGACTAGACTAGGAATTTAACTACTCATACTTATAAATAAATAAAACAATAACCTTGATGATCATCCAAAAGTGCTTCGTCTCTAAACGGCCTTCTCAATCCTCCACTTAGACTATGAAAAGTGAGTATGAATTGTGATGGCACATCCAATGTCTTGGCCCCCCTTTTATAGATGACCGGGTCCTCAATCACTCCCTTAATTGCTCCTTATTAATCACGATGACAATAATCAAGCTTTAATTCCGTAATCCACCTCTTTCCTTACCATTGGAGCTTAATTCAAGTCTTTCCAAAATTCTTTGATCGAAAATATGGCATGGACGTGAATCGCTCAATTACCTCGCACAAATCAATACATGCCAAAAGTGAGTATGAATCTATCCAAAACATTAATTAAATCTTATAATATATTTCTAGAAATATATAATAATATATTTTTATCACCACCCCACTTAATAATTGTAACTGGTCTATGTAAAATTGTCGCTTCAAACATTGTGTTAAAAAAACAAAAAAAAAAAAACCTGGATGTGATGAAAATGAGATCAGAATTTAGAAATTTACAATTGCCGAACAGACTAATAAACGGTAATAACCCAAATTTATTTTTCTTTATTACTATTAATATTGTGGACAAAAAATTGTGTTATTTTTAATAACACAAAATTTGTACAAATTATATTTGATTTGAATTTAAAGCGGGTCCTATTCTCTAAATGGGTCCTTTTGATTCTCCTTCCGGGTCAATTTATTTTCCAACTTGGTTTTCGATGGCTTCTTTGATCCGAAGAGGTTTGGTCTTCAGTTTGACTTTGCCGGCTTTTGGAGGGTTTTGGTCTCCGTGCGGGCGATTTGATCGCAGCTTTGGATTTGATGTCTTATTTAGACGATCTGCAACTTTGATCTTTAGTTTGTCTTTGCCGCTTTTGGAGGACTTTGGTCTCCGTGTGGGTGATTTAATCCTAATTTTTGGATTTGATGTCCTCTTTAAACGATCAACAGCTTTGATCTTTGAGAAGGTGGATTTGGTGCTCCATAACGCTTTAGGCGGCGTGTCCCTTTGACTTTTGGATTGAAGAGGGCCGAGTTGTTGCTTTGGTGAAGAATGCGATGAACACCTCGAAGCTTTGGGATGAACTTTGAAGACCTTCCCTTGGCTTTGACGAATTCCTAAACGGCTTTGAGAGCTTTGATCCTTGAAGAGGTGGATTTAGTGCTCCATAACATTTTTGGCGGCGTGTCCCTTTGAATTTTGGATCGAAGAGGGCTTGGTTTGCGCCTTTTATGAAGAACGCGACGAACATCTTGAAGCTTTGAGAGCGGCTTTGGAGGCTCTTCCTTGGCTTTGATGGATTCCTCGATGGCTTTGAGAGCTTTGATCCTTCCTCCGGCTCGGACATACGACGAAGAACGTTAACTTCATCAATTCGCCAACCAATATTGGATCATTTGTCCAAATTAGTAACTTTCGACGAAGAACGCTTCGAAGGACACAAAGAATATGAAGAACAATACAGAGAGAATCTAGAGACTTACCCATTTGCTTGAATTCTCGATGCAACTTCGGTGTTCAAATGAATTGGCCAAGGCTCCTATTTATAGGGGAGGGTGGCCTTGGCTTCCTTTACGGATGGTGCCACGTGGATGGAAAGATTTTATAATCTTTCATTTTCCATCAGATGTTGTTTTTCATTGTTGACGGATTTGATTGCGCACCTATCGCCAAAATCTTTATATCATTGCCTTTTTTGGAAGACATTAATTTATATACTTCCTTTATTGACAAGATTAATTTCTTTTGCCGTCAAATTTATTATGGCTCTATTTATGCACGTAATATTTGTACGATATCTTCCATTTTAAGCAGATTTTTGCATTAATAGTTGATATTTATTGTACAAAAATTAACATATGTGCATAGTTAAATACCATATATTTATTTTATTGAAATTTTATTTTTTCCAAAATACATGAAATTTAATTGAGTTTAGACATATATTTTTAGTGTCTACAAATATAATTGATTAAAAAAAAAATTCCAAAAACACCTTTTCATCATAAAAAAAAAAAAAAAAATCCAAAAACACCTGTTATCCTACGCAATCATTTCACCTATCAAATCAATTCAGATCATTTCCCCAAATCCAAACCAAACTACATATCTAAAGAAACAACTAAAATAAAATTCACTCAAAAATTCAAATATAAACCAAACCCAAATCCAATTTCTCTAAATCCCGCCTAAAGAAACACACCTACAATATATATGTAAGTATTTCTTGCACAAGTGGAGTACAATATATACTTTTTTCACAGTCACTCATTAATAAATTATTAAAACAAAAATTATACTAGTTAAATTATTGTTGTTTGCATAATAAATTTAGTAATATACTATATAACATAATCAAAATTAATAGTAATAAATTTTTCTCATACATATATATAATGGATATAGAGTTTGTTTGGTTTGTTTTGTATTTTATATTGTATTTCATTAGTTGTTTAATGTTATAGTTTACAAAATATAAAAACCATTTGGATTGCTTGGTAATTTTTATTTTTTATTTTTTAAAAGTGAATTTTAAAATAAAGACAGCCTCACATATAGCGAGTAGAGATATTTCATGAAAGATTCATATTTGTTTATTTTTATCATGTTTCTTGCATTTCTATGGTTTTTCATGCTTTCTTTCTTTCTTTTTTTCCTTTTTTTTTCTTTTTTTTTATATATATCTTTGATGAATGCCATATTAATAGTATTTGAGGGGGAATTTTTTATACTTGAATGAATTGTATCGTAATATGGAAAAATGATCAGTTTAGAAGATAATGTACCGAAAAAATCCTATGGAATTGTATGTGTTTTTTTTTCTTAATTATTTTTATATTAATTATTTTATTATTTTTCACTGTTTTTTAAAAAATTATATTAATTTTTTTTATAACGTAGAATCCGCAGCCGCTATCCAAAAGTGTACACTGGATAAATCTCTGGCCGAATCTAATACCCTGCAAACTAGACTCGACAGGTAAAAAAAAAATATATTAATTGTAAATATAAATAGTGATTTAAAATAATATATAAAATAAAATATTTGAAGAATATTCTTTTTGCAGTAAAAGAAAGAATTATAGGTTAGAGTAAAAATACTGTAGCAAGTTAAAACTACATAAATAAAGTTGGTGGGTTGAAGATGGACTAAGGGATGAATGAAGTATAATTTATAAGTCTTGGCCATATAGTTTAGATTATCTAATTAATTATCAATAAAAAATAAGATTATTGATGCGATATTTGGAGGAGGCGAGGCTGTAGAAGAATAAGATGGCCGCTGGATGCCAATTCTGAGGCCGGGGAGGAATGCAGTTATCCATACTAATACTATTTTCTTCGAAATTATGGTATTAGGCTGCTATGATTATATATATATTGCTAATTATAAAGTGTATAAATATAAAGTTAGATATGTATTAACTAACATTTACAATGGTGTGTTCTTCGACCTTTGAGAACTCACCATGGCTTATGTGGGAAGGCATATTTTCATTCAAATTCTTGGTTTGGATTCCCAATTTGGTGAAGAAAGTTAGAGATTAATTGAATTGTTTAACCCATTTAACAATAAAATGATCTTAATTGGAGAGAGAAAAACAAACTAAAAACAATTTTAGAATTGTTTTTGTACTCCAAAAAAGAAATCTAAAAATACAAAATATAATAACAGAAACTTCTCATTAATATCAATCATTTTCAAAAATAGAATAGAGTCCAATACCTCTTTTAAATGGAAAAGCATACATGTAAACTGCTTAAATATATTAAATTCAACATACTGATAATCAATCATAACCCTTAATTACAATAAAATATTTAAAATGATTGTAATTCAGTGCTGAATATAATTACAAATCAATATCATCGTAGAATCTTCTCTCTATTATAAATACTATCATTAAAAACTTTCTTAAGTAGAAAATATTAATCTTACTCTATAATTGTCTTAAAAATTGCCAAAAATAATTTAAAACTTTAAAAAAATATTAAAAATTTTATAAAAATATAATGTTACCTTGTAACAATTTTGTTTAAGAATTGATAAAAAAAAATATAAGACTAAGTTAAAAAAATAACAACAAATTGTAAATGGATAAAATTATTTACCATTTACTATATACAAATTTAGTGGATAACAAAACCAGGAATAAGTATTTGGAGGGAGTAAATATCAAAATGAATAATCACTCTATATCATATAGAAAAACTTGACCTATGTTATTTTTTTGGTTCTTTTGACGTGCTTGGGTTTTAATGTTATAAAATGAAAAACTTGTTACATTTTTTAAGTAAAAATTGTAAAATTATATAGTTTAAAAAAGTTAAAGAGAACGAATCATAAATATATATATCTATAATATGATATAAATAAGAATCAATCGTTCTATTAAAAGTATACAATTTTTTTTTATTCTGAAAACTATTTTTCGAATGCAACGATCGACAAGAATTGCTCCTAAAATGTGCAAACCTTGTGCAAAATCAATCTTCTCCGCTCCTTAAAAAACCAACAAATCTTACTTCTAACCAATCGAAGCCACCTATTTATTCGCCCCAAGAAAGCAAAACAAAACCGCGAGAACCATCAACAGCAAAAGCGAACTCACCATATGTAGGAGAAGGCTGTCACGGCCGTCCCACCCGGCCTTGGGCCACGCTGAACGGTGGCCTTTGGATTGATCTCTCCCGGCTCCAGTTCTTCCGTCTTCTGCTTCTTGGCTGCATTTTATCACGGATTCATTAACAACAACTTGTTTATTTATTTGTTTCATGTTGCAACAAGTTTTAGTTTATATTGCTTGTGCTAAATGACAATCTCACCTAAAAAGTTAAATTTAAAGGGATATGCATAATTTATTTATTTATATATTATGAAGTCAACTGGTTCAACATTGGAGGATCAAATGCTAACCTCTTCCCAATTCTTGATTGCGCTCCAGAAGTTTCCGTTTGGCGATCTCTAGCATCGCCCCGATTGAAGACGCATTGTTGCGGTTCGGCTGCTAGTTCATTTTTGTAAGTAAATTACACGCATTATTGAAACAAAAAAAAAAGAAAAAGATGATTAAGATATATACAATGTATCAACAAGCTCCAATGCTAACCTCATTGGGGCGAGGCATCGGTCTTGTATCCCGAATGGTGCCCTTCACTTGAGCCGCGGGTTTTGGTTTTGGCTTCGACAAGACAGGCTTCTCACCCTGTTTATTGGTTAAGGCCTCTCTCTTCAGCCAAGAAACCGGAGTTTTCTTTTGAGTATTAGGACCGTTCCGAGCCTCAGATGGCTGTTTAGGGATGGCTGTTTGTCGAATGGCCGGTGGTCTTGCCGGGGCTGGTAGGCTTTTGGGGGGCCTATTTGGTCTGCTTGGTGGGGCTTCCCTTTTCGCAGTTGGATTATCGAATTTTATGCTCGGGCATGAATCATTCAAATTCCTTTTCCGGCCACTTTCCTCGGTCTTGTGTAGATGTTCTTCATCTCTGATTTCTGAAACCACCATCCATCGAAATGGAAGAATCGAATATGAAAAGGAAACAAAAATGACTAGCGAACATGTAGATATATATAGTGAAGGATGAGACTAACTCCCGTCATTGTCGATTCCATCGAAGATCTTTATGGATCACCAATTGAAGAGCAACACAAGCAAAACATAGTCAGCTGGTTGATAATCGATCAAAAATCCCAAATTCGAAACTTGATTGAGCAATATAATAGAACAGATCGTGCACCTTTGATAACTTCATCTTTGCTGGAGCAGCGGATAGAGCGCCTACATCCATAGGGGGCGTCGCGAGGCCCCCCTTCTCTTGATCTTCAGATTTTTCCGTCGATTCTTTCGCAGCTCCGTCACCTTAATTTCAGACATAAACAGTCATTATCTATGGTATTACAGGCCATGATTCTTAAAAACATCTTAGTATTTATAAGATTTTACCTGCTGTGGCAGCTCTTGCGATAACCCACTCATCGACAACTTTCCTCCATTCCCTGCATTATGGAGCAACAAAGAAAAGAAAAGAAACATCTCAAGATGTTGAAAACTATTCATATTTTTCATTCAATGTTTGGAAAATCGACGAGCAAGAAGTGAGCAAAACTTTTTAACGAGAAGATAACAAAATGCTTTGTTTTCGCATTTTAATGGAAAAGCAAGATCATGTAAAGTGTAACCATTGTGCAATGGAAACAACACGTGATCGAATACAAAACACTATTCTAAACTATTTACATGTGCACACTGAACATTCTTAATTGACGTAGTACAAGATCACACTTTGGATATAAAAAACATGGCGACAAATTAATGGAAAGTGATCAAAGTCCATACTCAATCAATGCCGCACAAAGATATAACATGTGATTGAATGCAAAATAATACTCTTGGCTATTTACACGTGGACATCGAGAGTTCTTGATTATGTAGGAGATCACACTTTGAATGTAATGGGCTTACCGAAAAATTACGTGACTATGATCAAAGTCCATACTAAATCAATGCCCGACAACGATGCAACACACGATCAAATGCAAAATACTATTCTAGACTATTTACACGTGGACACCGTACATTCTTGATTATGTAGCACAAGATCATATTTTGAATGTAAAGAGCGTAGTGACAAATTAAAAAGATGTGATCAAAGTCCATACACAATTAATGCTTGACAAAGATATAACACGTGACCAAATGCAAAACACTATTCTAAACTATTTACAAGTAGACATAAAACATTCTTGATTACATAGTACAAGATCACACTTTGACGTACGCAGCGACAAATTAATTGAAAGCAATCAAAGTCCAAACTCAATCAATGCCTACAAAGATACAACACATGATCGAATGCATATCACTATTCTAAGCTATTTAGACGTGGGCACCAAATATTCTTGATTACATAGAGCACAATAGCACAATATGACACTTTGAATGTAAAGAGAGTACGTACAAACAAATTAACAGAATATGATTAAAGTCTATAATCAATGTCCGACAAGTGATTGGATGCAATGAACTATTCTAAACTATTCACTTGTTGACACAGAACATTCTTAATTACGTAGCACAAGATCACATCTTGAACGTAAAGAGCATAAATAGCAACAAATTAAAGGAATACGATCAGAGTCCATACTTAATCAATGCCCGAGAAAGTTGGCGAACATCCCTTGATTGATGCTTCATCAAACTGGAAATAGATTTTCCAATATCGGTTGCCTGAAAATAGAACCAAAGTATTTAAAATTGACACAAGGAAGTGCGCTTCTAAAAAAAAGTATCGTCAAACCTTCAAAATCTCCACCGACAAACGTATCTGCCTAAGCTGCCTCAGCAATTCTAACATTGCAGCATCCGGCTGCCGGATAGATACAAAAGAACTTAAAAATCAGAATCGAAACAACAATAGACCAAATTAATAGCTCATTTAAGCTCAAGACCATAACACTCAAAATTAAAAGAAGAAAACCAGAAATGTAAGTGTTTGGTTTGTGTTTGAAACCAAAATCACCAAATAGACTCAATATCACTCACACCAAAATACTTTTTAAACCAAAATCCAAATCCAAATTAAAATTTCAATCTCATATATATATATATATATCACAACCAAACAAACCCTAAAAGATAAAGACAACCTTTTCATCACCACCAGTGTCGTCGATGAGAGATTTGATCCTCGAAACTTGCTCGATCTTCCTTGTCTCCATCTCATCCTCATTATTCAGTGCTTCAGCATCTTTATCCTCATCTTCATCTTCCTCCTCATCTTCATCTTCTTCATTAATCCGATCCATTTCGACCTTCTTCTTCCGGCGGTCGGCGTCGTTAGCTTCGCTCTCCTTGGTGTCGCGGGACTCCATCCGGGACAAGGCGAGTTCGAGCTTGCCGCCGCAGCAGCGGCACGTCGGCAATCCACAAGTGTAGAGAAGCTCTGTAATATCGTCCCTCTGTAGCTTGAGCTCGCGAGGGCAATCGAAAGCCGCCACTATTACTGCATGCCTGATTATATCAAAGATGTCGGAACTCGTGTTCGCGAAAGAATTGCGCCATTTATTGATGCTCGAAGAAGCTTTTGCCATGGCGGATGAATTCCTTATTATGATTAATTAAAATTACTAATCTGAAAATTCCCCAAATTCAGCCACCACCGCCGGAGTTATCACCGATTGATTTATTGATTCTTCTGAAAATTCAATCCAAGGATTCAATAAAGGTTGCAGACTGCAATCAACAGCGACTACTGCATCGACTACGTAAGGATACAACAATAATAATTTCTTTTTTTTTTTTTTTTAATTGATAAAAAATTGTAATGTTTTAGACAAATCTGGAGACTGCTATTGGAACAAATCTAAGAACAAACAAGATTTGGAGAAGCAATCTGAGAAATGGATTTAGTGAGGATCGAAGATAACGATGAAATCGGCCGGGTGATGAGTAAAATCTGCCGGTGGGAAAACACAAATCCTAAGAATATATGAAAATGGTGTGACAGAAAAGCAAAAGTTTCTCCGATATTTTAGAGTGAGAGAGCTCTCTCTCTCATCCGTTTCCTCTTTCTCTCTCTAGAATTAAAATGGTCATGTTTTTACTGTTGTATGACTCAGTTTCTGTACCCGTACATACATCATTTTTAACTGTATTTATTTGTATTTTTTATATTATTTATGTCTGTCTTTATTATTTTGATATTTTTAGATAGAAATAAATGTTCTAATTCATATTTTATTTAATAAATTGATAGATAATAATAAATTAGTAATGAAAAACATTGACTTCTTTTTTCTATTTATTATTTTGATATTTCATTTGAAATTTCATTTTAATATATTTTAGAGTATATTATATTGTAATTGTCGTAATTGGAATGCCTTATTATTTTATTCTTGTTATCGATACATCTTATCATTTTAGTTCAGTAATTGGAGTTTGTCTTGACATAAACTCGTAAGTGGAATTTTTTCGCATATTTGGACATCCGACGCTGAAAATGACTGCACCCGCGTGGCACGTCGGAGAACACCTATCTGCCAAATAAGTGCTATAGTGGACACAATTTTTTTTTTTAAATTTAAAATTTTTTATTAAATTTATATATTTAAAAATAATATTTTTTTAACTTTATTAAACATAATTATTTTTTACTAATATATTTATAATTATTTGTTAATTACTCAATATCCTCAGCTAAAGCGGACAATTTAAGTGGGGACGGAGGCAGTACAGTTAATAACATGAAAGTTGAAAATCATTAAAAATTCCTACAAATACTTCAATAATATTTTGTAAAAAATAATTTAACATCTTTTCAAATATTCCATAATTAATAAATTATGTCATATTTGCTATTTATTAATTATACAACACATAATACTCCCTCAGTCCCTTAACAATTTATAATTTTTTTCATTTTGGTCCGTCTCATAATAAAACATTCATTTTTTTTTAAAGTAATGGTAACATTACAAATACCCTTCAAATTTACCATATATTACACAAATGTCATTATCTTTATGTCATATAATACTAATAAAGTTAGCTTAGTATTTTTAGTTTTGTTTTTACTACATCATAAAATAATACTAATTAATATTTTTAAAAGTTCGTGGAGAGAGTAAATTGAGATAAATATGGGATGGAAGAAGGATAGTTTTAAATTGATTTAAAATAAGATGTTTATTTAAATTTTTATTTAAATAGTATTTTGATATGATATTTTATGACAAAAAAAAAAAAAAAATACCCCATCTTTCATCCAAATCTATTATTACTTTTCTTTTTGGATTGTCATTCAAATTTATTATAGTTTTCTTTTAGTAGACAAAAACAATTTTTTCTACTTTTTATTTACCTATTTTTACCTTTTTTTTTTTCTTAAAACTCGTGCCCGATCCAATGAGCACATAATTGGATGACGGATTGAGTAATATTGTTTATTGAGAATTTCACATAATAAATAGTATTGATTTTTATTTGAAATCACAACCAAATACACTTTAAGAAATAGAGAAACACACCCTTATACTATTCTGAATGTATGTGTATATATATAAATCAAAATGGTGCTGATTTGATCCAATAAAAAATATAAAGAAAATAACAAATATTAATACAATATAAACACATTATATAATGACATATAACAAAATATATTCTGATTTCATCACAGTAATAATTTGACCAAATAAGCAAATATCTAAAGAAATTAACAAATATTAATATAATAAATAGCAATACAATATATGTTAAATGTCTTCTAATGAAATGTTAATTGCTTCAAGTTAACGTGTTATGTTATCTGCTTTGTGACAAATTGCTTGCTAATTGACCTCGTTAGCACCTAACAACAACCATTTATTTTATATATTACAATATTTAAGAACTACTTTTGTTTCCAAAATATAAGGGTTTGTTTGTTATCTGCTTTTGTTTAATGTAATTTTTATTGAGATATAAAAAAAAATGTGTCGATAATATAAAAAATAATACTTTATAAAAAATGTGTCGATAATAAGAATTATACTATTTGTTTTATGCATTCTTGTATTTAATATTAAAAATATTATTATATTTATATAATTTACTCCACAATTATCATGTATCTATATTATAAGAGATTAAAAGATACATTCTTATTTTTTTTATTTGTACCGTATATTAATATAATAATTAATATTTAAAGATTCATATGAAGAAAAATTAATGATTATCTTTAGATAAAAATATGATTAGACAAACAAACTCCCAAAAAAAAAGAAAACAAATTCTCCTTCTGTTTTAATTCAAAATATCACTTTTACCATTTTGTCCGTTCCACTCAAAGTATTTTTTTTCTTTTTAGTAAAAATAATCACACACTAATATTAACGTACCATTAATTTTTATGTAAATTATAAGTATATTATTACACATCAAATTACTTTATATATAAAATCAAAAGAATAAAAACATCAAAACTTCTTACACTTTCATTAATTAATAAAATAATATTATTTTTTAATATATCACAAAATCGCAATGACCAAAGTAAAAATGTGAACACAGTTTGAATTGCGGTTAGTGTCATGTGACAACCGATTTTAGAATGAGCCCACATATAACAACATCTGTTACAGTCACCTATTTCGTTATCTTTATCATTGTCTTTTCACTTTTTACTATAACAAAACTTATAGCCTCTAACAAGAAATACGGTTATCAAAATTTATTACTTTTATCAAGAACCACTTACCTTAAAAAAATAAAAATAAAAATAAAAAATTAAAAGCTATCCAAAATTTTTTGAAATATTAAATTTTTAAAATTTAAATTTAATATAAATTATTTATAAATATATTTATATTTTATTAACCAATTCTCTACCTTTTTATATTCAATTAAACCAAATGGGTAGTGAAAATACTGATATTTTTAATTAGTACTTAAATTAAATTATTGGACACGATTGGACAATAAAAAGAATAATTCTTCAGTTATATTGTAATATATTTATTTTATACGTTTATATTATACTCCCTCCGTCCCGGTACAAGGTTGTCGTTTACTTTTTGCACGTAGATTTTTTAATATAAGTATTATAATGAATTGTAGTGAAAAAGACAAAAATGCCCCTATTAGTATTGTGTAATATAAAAGTAATGTCATTTGTGTAATATAGTGTAAGTTAGAAGGGTATTTATTGTGTTAGATAGGTAGTACAATTACTAAATTAGGAAATAGTAACCTTGTTTTGGGACGGACGAAAATGGAAAATGACAACCTTTCAATGGAACGGAGGGAGTATTATGATTCTTTTTTATGTTATTTTTAATTAATATATATGTTGATTTATTTGGAATCATTTCAATTATTAAAAATTTTATATAGATTTGTAATTTAAAAAGTTAAAATATAATATTATATAAAAATATTATTATATGTTATTACTAAACCAAGATCGACAACTTGTTTAATCAATCACCAAACAAGAATCTAGCGAAAACTTAAAGCAACTTTAATTATTACGGAAGTAATATACTCGAACTCAGTTTTACCCAAACATAAACCGACATTGAACACACATCCTGACATACGTTTGTCACACACTGCAAAATATAAAATAGAATAAACATACTTTTGCAATAAAAATAACGTAATATAGATGAAGTAGGGTCGTCTCCTCAAGGAATTAAAAAGATATTATTTTTTATTGTTTGATTTATAAATATAATAAAAGGGGGATTTTGGAAGTAGGAAATAAAAATAAAATAACAAACTAAAAACTCTACGACTAAAAGATAAATTCAATAAAAATAAGTTTCTAGTCTTGGAATGAAATTGACAACTTGAGTAGTGGATTTGATCATCGATAAATATTTAATTTTATTGGTTTCTAAATAAATTAGTTATAGTTACTGACACGCGCCTAATAACCAACTCTTCCGTAATTTCTTGACAGTCTAGGTACGTCCGTCAATTTCTTCTCTAGTTAGACTAGAACCTTAGTGACGCCACAAAGAATTTACTAGCCTAACCGCCTTGCGAACTAAAAGAGCCTAATTCAAGTTAACAATTAACTATGCGGAATTGTTTAAAATTGATTCCGTGATTTCCTAATGGTGTCTGCCACTAGTTGCTACTTGAACCAAATTAAAATGCAATTAAGGACGTCTAATTTAGTTTAGCAATTAATCCTCAATCCAATTGAAATACCTGGCCACAATACCCAACCAAATAAAAGATTATAACTCAAAGAAATCAGAAACCACATAAATACTTAGGAATCAAAGAAATATCATAAATCAAAATAAGTCTAATCCCTCAAACTCATACCAAGTTGTTTTCCGCTCCTAGACTAGAAAAGTAAACTACTCGCTAATCATAGGAGGAAGAACAAAGGAAAATGAAGCAAAGAGAAATATCGCCTGAGAATAATGTTGGTAGGGGTAGAACTTGAAATCTTCTTGGAAGAATCATTCTCCTTCTTGCCCTTGCACGGTTTCTCCCTGGGAATGTTCTGCACGATGTTCTCCTCGGCAAGTGGCATAAAGTAGCGTCTCCCCTTATTTCTTTCCTTTATATTTGCCCTAATTTTGTAACAATTAGGCTTTGGGCCTTTTTTTTTAATCTTTTCTCTATAATTTTATCAATTTTATTATTTTACTTCTGCAAATCATAAATAAATAATATATACCCAAATCAGGTAGAATCTAATCAAAATCAACGAAATATCGCAAAATAATATGAATATTTAACGCATGCGATTTATGGCTATCACATCCAAGACCCACACCTAGACCATGCTTGCCCTCAAGCATAAATTCAAAACAAGCTAAAAGAAATCGCAGACGACTCAATATGACAAGAAAATCTAACTTAACCAAATCAACCAGAAATTCAACATATATAGCCAAGTCAACGTCACAGGATAAAGTGTATGCGCACATGCTCTCTGAAAGAAATAAGTGTGTATAATCAGCTAACGCTCGAGTAGTGCGACAAAATATTATCCCATAGGCTTGAATGAAAATCAAATCCCCATTTCTTAAGATACTCGAATCTAACATCAAGAATCAAAGAGACTTTTTTATAAAGGTTGTAACGGGGCTGATGGTTAGGGATAGAAAAAAGGATATGCGAAGGCTAAAATATGTCAGAAAAGAACATAATAAGAACACGATGCTAGCATGTGAAAAATGGTTCGGCATAAACAATGAAACCCTTACTTTATTCACTACCCAAAATTTAATAACATAATTATATCAATAATACTACGTACGTTGTGTGCCTATACTCGTAATTTCCAAAAGTCGTGTGTGAACCCTGATAGCAGTTCTTGTGTATCTTTGGGTTAATATGTAAGGTTTTTCCCACAGGGTACGTGGCTGTAAGTTCGATTGCTTAGGATCATTGAGTCATCCCTTAGGTGTTCGTGGGTAACTATCGACCGTGTAGTAACGAAGAGTCTTAAACGTAATGTAATTTCACTCGTCGATGTTATTCTAGTACGTCTAGTAGTTCAGTATTGAGTACATCCACACGTGCTCAGCTTTGCCATCGGAAAAAGTCACCAAAGAGCACTGTGTTGCACAACCGTATGTTTCCTGCAGTGTATAAGAGGCAGCCAGATATGTCCCCTTGTGCACGGCCGTGCCAATGTGGAGCTTCTTTCCTACCACTTTGTGGCAGAGAACTTCAACCCGCCGTGCATGGCCGTGGCAGCGCCGAAATGGACTAGTACATTACTTCGTCAAGGAATTGTTGCCCCTTCAGCACGGCCGTGACGCCTCTGACTTGTGGGCTTTTCGCAGTGGCAAAGAAATACGAGGGCGACTGCACAACCGTGGCGAGGCCCTTCTAAATCCCTGCCCTCTCAGGCTGGGAACTTGACAAAGTGGTATGCATGGCCGTGCAGGCCACTTGTTTCTTCACGGATCCTCCAATAAATCGGACTTTTGTCGTTGCCCATGTAGGTTGATTCAGTGAAATACATAGTTATAGGATTTGCACTTGTCTGTTAATGTTGACGTGTCTGTGGCGTTTCTCGTTCGTTGTTTTTATTGACTGGTATGTTGCTGTCCTATGAAAGTTATTCGATCCGTGACCAAATTTCTTTTATCGATTTTGTAGGACTGTGCTTGAGTGCTTTGGATGGCACCTGCAAAAAAGCGCAGTCGTACTACGAAGAAGGGGACTGCAGCGAGCGCGGGAGCTACGCCCTCTGCTGAAGATACGACTATGCTCCCTTTTGAAAATCCGATCCAAGCTGTGAACTTCGAACAACTTAAGAGTGTGTCCTTTCTTGGGCCACTGCATCTCCGAGGAAGCTATAACAGCATTGAACGCTGCAGACGAGGTTGATGGATACCTTAGCGTGGGTGCGTGGCACCGGTTCTTTTCAATAACTGATGACACACATCGGACTCTGACGTTGGAGCTTCTTGCTACTTTATAGGTGAACAAGAAGCATTTACATGAGGTCGACTACCCGGGTACGCTCCAATTCAGGTTGGGGAATAGGTTCTTCCGCCTCTTTTGCATGGAGTTCTCTACGGCCATGGGTTTGTACGACGAGAATTTTACAAAGACCAGCGAGTACCGGTCGCTGACGAAGGAGTTGCAAGCGACACAACAAATGTACTAGTGATCGGTGATGAACCAGCACATATACCACCCAGGTCAGTCGAAGGCTTCAGCTCTCCGATCCCCGGCATTGCGGTACCTGCAGTACGTACTGGCGCACACGCTCACAGGCCGCAACTCAACCATGAGTGTGGTCACTTCCGACG
The DNA here is from genome assembly GCF_009805555.1 of Andrographis paniculata. Classification (NCBI taxonomy): domain Eukaryota; kingdom Viridiplantae; phylum Streptophyta; class Magnoliopsida; order Lamiales; family Acanthaceae; genus Andrographis; species Andrographis paniculata. The sequence goes on from NW_026137605.1 coordinate 3,518,021, forward strand.
ATCTCAAATATATTTGGAGTATGGAAAGGAGGGTCCCCATTCACGTTTGGTATTGCCTTGCACGACTGATCGCAAGGCAAGCGCGGATGACAGGATTCGTACCATCTCCGTTGGACCTTATGTGACCCGACTTGCTCACGGCTTACACGTTACGACCTTTTTCGGAGAGAGCCCGGCGTCAACGATGAGGCCTGCCGGAGTTGATGTACTTATTCAAATGGGCCTTGTCCGGAGGAGGATGCGTGGTGACACCTCTCTAGAAATTGAGGCCCCGACGGACGATGCGGCGGACGAGGGCACATCTGAGACAACTGTCGGACGTAACGGCGCGACGGAGGATCGGGTGTTTCATATGGAGGCGCGGATTGACGAGAGGTTGCACGTCATTGAGGAGAGAGTGGAGGCCCTTTGTACTCACTTTGGTGTGCCGGCTCCTCGCACACCATCATCCCGCTTATGGAGCCGGTAACGTAGGTCCCACTTCCACCGGTACTGGTTGAAGCATTTTACCGTTGGCAGGTTTGTCCACCGCAGCTCCCCTTATTCTTGGACGGTATTTTGCAATTGAACATACGATCCACTAATTACTCCTAGCCCCAAACGACTATTCGATTGCAGATTTATAACTGTGTTTTCCATTACGTCATTATGTGTGAACTCCTTTTGCCATGTTGCTACTGGTGTTTCCATCCCGTTTGTGGAATCTTTCATCCAATTTTAGTACTTATTCATAATAGTTGTAATAGTTATCTACGACACTGCAATTGTTCTTTTTTCATGCCTAAACTACCCGTTATTCTGCATTATTACAATGGATTCTCCCAACAAGTAGACTTCATTCTATATGTTCTGTCATTTCTAAAAAAGCCCAACCATCTTGCACCAGTATACCAACGAAATCAACCATCACCTGCATTTAATTTTCGAAATGACTAGGCGTGCAACCCACAAGTGCATACCACAGAGTTTACCATCCATCCTCCTGACCTCCCTATGTCTGCAGGTTGTCCCTACATTACGAAAAAACTTGACATAAATAATTAATACGATAATATCAGCGAATATGATCTGCACGTACGACCAATCATTCATTCTTGTGACCCATGTGGAGTATTAATACTCCATACTATCTCATTCGTGCTTCGAAGCTTTCATCCTTCTAGTTATTGAAAGTAGAAATATGTTTCCTTTTCAAGCAGGGACTCCCGGGGTGTCACGTACTCCACCGATGCAGTGGACTTATCAACTTGAACAACAATTTATACACATTGTATGGGTACAATGGCTTTCTGGAGGCTTTGATGGGCCTTACATCCGCGTCCAGCTTTGGGACGAGGTATATGAGCAATTCAATCACGAAAGCAGTTGTGCATTTGAGCTGGGGCAGCTGAAAGAGAAACTGAAGCGGATTCGGTCCTCGTACTTTCTTTTATGTGACCTAGTTGTTCAGGAGACAGGCCTTTGTTGGGACAGGGCAATGGGACTCATCAATGCAACCATCGAGGAGAAAGCCGCATGGCTAGCGGTAAGTGCTGAGTTCAATAATCAATATATTCCGGTGTTTTCAACTATGACAGAGACGAAATTTTGGCTGTCCGCATCAGGCATACCCCAGACACAACCATCTACTTTCACGGCCGTTCCCCCACTTCGACTTATGCCACAATATGTGGGGATGTGCTAGCGGATCTCGTTGATGATAAACGTTGAAATGCTTTGCTCGGGGACGGCGTTCACTCCGTGCATCCATTCGTTGGTCTTTCGCCACCCATGTGCCATTCATGTACTAGGATTTAATCATTTTGAAGTAATGTGCCTTGTTTTCTGTCATACCGGTGCTCGTGAGCATCTTCAGAGGGTTTCAGTTTGGAGCTAGGTGGAATGACGGCGGCTTTCGTTCCGCCCCTCGCAGTTGTGATACCTTCACACGCTCGCTTGCGACAGTAATAATTTTTTTCCATGCTTCCGATACACTTTAATCACCCGTGTAACAAATGATTCCCCACCTCAGTTAATAATTGTAACTGGTCTATGTAAAATTGTCGCTTCAAATATTGTGTTAATAAAACAAAAAAAAACCTGGATGTGATGAAAATGAGATCAGAATTTAGAAATTTACAATTGCCGAACAGGATAAAAAGCGGTAATAACCCAAATTTATTTTTCTTTATTACTATTTATATAATTGATTAAAAAAATTCTAAAAACCCCTTTTCATCATAAAAAAAAATAAAAAAGAAAAAATCCAAAAATACCTATTATCCTACACAATCATTTCACCTATCAAATCAATTCATATCATTTCCCCGAAATCCAAACCAAACTACATATCTAAAGAAACAACTAAAATAAAATTCACTCAAAAATTCAAATATAAACCAAACCCAAATCCAATTTCTCCAAATCGCGCCTAAAGAAACACACCCTACAATATATATGTAAGTATTTCTTGCGCAAGTGAAGTACATTATATACTTCTTCACAGTCACTCATAATAAATTATTAAAACAAAAATTATACTAGTTAAATTATTGTTGTTTGCATAATAAATTTAGTAATATACTATATAACAGAATCAAAATTAATAGTAATAAATTTTTCTCATACATATATATAATGAATATAGAGTTTGTTTGGTTTGTTTTGTATATTATACTGTATTTCATTAGTGGTTTAATGTTATAGTTTACAAAATATAAAAATCATTTGGATTGTGTTGAGCACAAAAAAAACGATGGGTAGAGTTTTCGAGAATAGGCCTACCAAATTAGATTAAGGTTTATTCGAGTTTAATGGGCTTTCAAAAAGTCCGAATATAAATACTGTTAAGGAAAAAGCTTCCTCGGGAGAAGGCAGAGATCGGGTGTAATAAGGTCGGACACGGAGCTCAGGTATGATAAGGTTGGGTGCGGAACCCAGGTGTAATAAGGTTGGACACGGAGCTCAGGTACGATAAGGTCGGATGCGGAACCCAGGGGTAATAAGGTCGGACACAGAGCTCAGGTACGATAAGGTCGGATGCGGAATCCAGGTGTAATAAGGTCAGACATGGAGCTCAGGTACGATAAGGTCGGGTGCGGAACCCAGGTGTAATAAGGTTGGACACGGAGCTCAGGTATGATAAGGTCGGATGCGGAGCCCACGTGTAATACAGTCGTGCACTGAGGTCGGACGTGATCAGGTTGGGCACGGAGGTTGGACGTGATTAGGTCGGGTGTTGAGATCGAACGCGGTAAGGTCGGGCACAGAGGTCGGATGTGATAAGGTCGGGCACTCAGGTCGGGCGTGATCAGGTCGGGCACGGAGGTCGGACGTGATCAGGTCGGGTGTTAAGATCGGACACGTTTAAGGTCAGGCACAAAGGTCGGCCGTGATAAGATCGGGCGCTGAGGTCGGACGTGAGTAGGTCGGGCTCGGAGGTCAGGCGTGATAAGGTCGGGCAGTGAGATCGGACGTGATCAGGTCGGGCTCAGAGGTCGGGCGTGGTAAGGTCGGACAAGGAGATAGGGCATGATAAGGTCGGGTACGGAGGTCGGATGTGATAAGGTTGGGTGAAGCAAAGTCAGGCAAGTCGGGGGGTTAAACAAATCAGTTGAGCGCTGTAACTGGTGAGAGCGGTTGGTGAGTCGGTTAACACATGTGTCAACAGAGGAGAACCTGGTGGGCGGTTGACAGCGGTTGCTGTAACCGACCAGGCGGCAGTTCAAACCGTTTCTTTAAGGAGTTATTTAAAGATTCAGGTCTATTCTGACAAATTATCTTCAATCGACATCAAATTCAAGAGAATTGCTTTTGGGGATCACCACTTTATTTTTCCAGTCAGTAGTTTTATTTTTCTATTTTATTTATGTATCCTATAGTGTTTAGGGATTCCTAATCTCAGGCACTAGTTATATCAAATTTGAAGATAATTTCCTATTTTCGGATTTTACTTTTTATTGTTGAAAAATTGCATCAATAATTTGGCGACCACAGTGGGAGAAAGGCAAGATTGGTGATCCTACGTCAACAGAGAATTTCATATGACTGAGGTCTGGCCGAATCATCGGAAGGATCCATATGGCAGGCTCACAGCCTCTAGCATCTTCAGCACCGGTGGGGGAAACTGTTTCACCACCTGTCTTGCCAAATGCAGAGGAAACACCCCAAGCACCTGCTGATTGGGTGTCCTATGTTCAAAAATTGAACAATCAGCATAATCTGGCTATGCAAAACATGTTGCGGGAGCAACAAAACCTTATGCAAAATATGCTAAATCAGGCGTTATCAAGGGTTACTCTGCAACCTACCCAGACACTGCCAGAGTCATCACCATCAAGATTACATGAAAATTTTGTGGGGCCCTCTTACGTGGATAGCACTTTTCCAAGTGCTACTGCCGCTAGGGTTGACAGGGGAAAGACTCCTCTTACATACCCAAATAATGTTCCACTGGGTGTTAGGGCCGAACCAACCGATCCCAGAGAAGAAAGATTGGGAGGACAGGCTCACAATCCCATTCCTGTATTTGATCCTGTTCCGCCCATGGTAGATATGGAAGACATTGCTCAAGTCTTGAGAGTGCATTTTGTAATGAATCCTCATACGGTCAACAGACCGGCATATCAGAGGCCATTCCCAGAAAGAATCATCAATGAGTACCCCCTTCCGAGGAATTAAAGACCACCCGACTTTCAGTCATTTTCAGGAGAGGATGGAGCATCAACCATTGAGCATGTGGGACGTTTCACGGCTCAATTGGGGGAAGTGGTCAATAATTCGTTTTAAAAATTACAGTTGTTTGGGTTATCGCTCACAAGAACCGCCTTTTCATGGTTCGCTAATCTGCCGCGAGGACTGTTGCAAACTTGGGAAGGTCTGGAGGCTGCATTCCATGCAAGATTTTTTAATCCGCTCCCAATGGTTTCACTCACAGATCTCTTAGAGATCTGGCAGATGCCAGAAGAGACTGCTTATCAATTTATAGAGCGGATACGTCTAATGAAGGGACGGTACCCGAAAATCGTCGAAGAAAGCGAGATGACCAATTTATTGGTCAGGAATATGCATACCAGACTACAGGAGGCGTTGACAGCCCATGATATTCAGGACCTGGCCAGTTTGGCTTCCAAAGAAGGAAGGTTAGAATCTCTTTTTAGAGAAAAATATCATAATTTACGACAGAACAGGGTCCAATAGATGGCCAGTGTCGACACAGAAATGTATGCGCCAGATGATGAGCAGGGAAACATCATTGAAGAAATGGCGCTTGAAATTGTAAGCGGGAAGCCTTATGTGTGTTCCAAACTAAAGCCTCTTCCGGGAACAGAAGTGAAGGAACAACTGACCTTTGATGCGTCTAAAGCAGACAAAGTTTTTGATATTATGCTAGCAGACGGGCAAATTCACATTCCCAAGGCGCAGAGTTTAGCAACGAAAGAAGAGAAAAAAGGGAGGCCATACTGTAAGTGGCATAATTCTTTTACGCATTACACTAATCAATGTACGCATTTCCGAAAGGAAATACAGAAGGCTATCAAAGCAGGGAGATTCAAGTATGTAACAATGGGAGTGGAACACCAGCCGTTCCCAAAAGTGACTACTGCTGTGATCTCCCTGCGTTCTTCACAAGATACGCAAAGTGATGGTGAGGAAAATACCAAGCGAAATGAGTGCAAGCCCAAAGAGCGGGAACACGATCAGGAAGACAAGTTCAAAGTTTGCGAAACCAGAGTGGCGGAGAAATAGGATAAAGAAGATGGGTCCTTCAAAGTGGAGTTGAAGGATAAAGTTGTTGTACGAGACCGACGAACGCGCAAACCACAGCCAGTGCATGACAAATGGAGCCGAAACAGAAAGCCTCTGCCAATAGACATAGATCTCCAATTTCCAGGTATGAATCGCACACAAATCCGTAATACTAAGCACAGGTATGTGGCTCGGCATGGAAAGCGAGTAGATAAAGGGAATAAGAAGAAGAAGTCATCACCCAAAAGGAAAAGCTCGAGCGACCGACTACAAGAGCACTGGCAGATCGAAAAGCCTATCAAGAAGGCCAAGTGTTTTCGGTGTCAGTTCTGCAGACGGATCAACATTGATCCTGAAATAGAAGATGCTGAGGAAGAGACTCCTGAGATAGTCTTCGGGTCCTTTGCTCCAGAATAAACAAAATTTTTGTGCAGCAAGATAGTGAAGATTGATAAAGCCAGGTTCGAAGTCAGGATGACAGATATGCGATGGTTCGATGAAGAAGAAGAAGAGCCCATCTGGGCAAAGTTCGAGGAAGAAGAAGAACCAGAGTGGGCGGCGATGACTGGCAGACCCCCACCTATGGTTATTCCGCCTATACCAGAAGGAGCAATCCCGCACTTAAAACCACTGTATGTTAACGCTCACATATGTGGTAAGCCGATTAACAAGGTTTTCATTGATAATGGGTCCGTCTTCAACGTCATGCCTCTTAAAACTCTGAGGAAATTAGGCAAAGGGATTGGCGACCTATCTCTAGTGGATATCGAGATAACAAGCTTCACAGGACAACCAACCAAACTAGAAGGGATGATGGTGGCACCTATTGAAGTCGGACCAAAGGTGATTTCAACAGTATTCTTCGTGGTAGATGTCAACACTACTTATTCGGTCTTGTTGGGGCGAGACTGGATTCACGCTTCCAAATGCGTGCCTTCTTCTCTCCATCAACAGATCATATCTCGGGAAGGAGACCAAGTATTCACCATGGAAGCCAGTACCAATCCGTTCGGTTCTACAGAAGGTGTGGAAGAGTCGGTGTTTTATTCAGAGTATGTACCGCCCATTTGACGGACAACTGTGGTAGACGAGTATCCCTGGAAGGGCTGTAGGCTCACTGCACAGGGTTATGTTTTTCATTAGAAACAATCTTCTGTATTATGGCTCTGTTGTTAGCCAAAAAACTTTTTATTTATTTAAGTTTAATTATGGAAGAAATAAATAAATGTGATAAGCTGATTAGGCAGTTTTATTTAAACCAATTAATGGTTAGGTTACATAATAGTGAAGGTTCCAACAATAATGTTGGCGAGGGAGAAGGTTTTCACTGGCCTGATCTCTTGGAAAAGACAGAAACTTCTTTGTCGAGTCAGGATCCTCTCATTGAGTATAATGTAGGAACCGAACAGATACCCAAGATAGTCAGGGTAAGTGGTTTATTGTCAAAAAACCAACAGGAGCAAATGGTAGCGTTAATTCGGGATCATAAGGAGTGTCTGGCATGGGATTACTCCGAAATGCCCGGATTGGCGCACATTTGATAGAACGTAGGCTGCCTATTAAGAAAGGGTTTAAACCGTATAAGCAACCACCAAGGAGAGTGAGTCAAGAATTGATGCCCTAGATCAAAGAAGAAATCGAGAAGCTGTTGAAGGTTGGATTCATTCGACCATGTCGATATGCAGAATGGTTAGCCAATATTGTTCCGGTAACCAAGAAAAATAGAAAGATTCGAATCTGCATTGATTTTAGAGATCTCAATCTCGTCACTCCAAAAGATGAGTATGTCATGCCCATAGCAGACATGTTGATCGGCTCGGCAGCAGGGAATCGAATTTTATGTTTGATGGATAGATACACAGGGTATAATCAAATTTCATTAGCAGAGGAAGATATATCCTAAACTGCGTTCAGATGCCCAGGAGCTTTAGGAATCTACGAATGAACGGTTATCCCATTCAGTTTAAAGAATGCTGCAGCAACCTACCAACGGGCAATGAATACCATCTTTCATGATCTGATCGGCCAGTCAATGGAGGTATACATTGATGATGTGATCATTAAGTCTACCGACTTTGACACACATCTGGTTGATTTAAAAAATGCTTTTATATGGATGAAGCAGTATAACTTGAAAATGAACACAACGAAATGTGCCTTTGGAGTTTCGGAAGGGAATTTCTTGGGGTTTTTAGTACATGAAAAAGGGATAGAAATTGATGCAAACAAAGCCAAGGCTGTTCTGACTATGCGGTCACCTCGGTTGGTCAAAGAAGTGCAAAGTTTTTTGGAAAAGGTAAATCATCTAAGGAGTTTTATATCAAATGCTGCAGGGAAGTTAAAACCTATCACAAAGTTGCTACGGAATAAGGTGGCCAATTTCTCTTGGGGTCAGGAGCAGCAGAAGGCACTAGAAGAAATTAAGTAGGTGTTAATTAAAACCGTCTATCTTGGTTCCCCCAAGAGGAGACCGACCCCTTCGGCTATACGTTGCAAACAGCTTTGATGTTGTGAGTAGTCTGTTGGTGCAAGAATAGGAGGATGGTAAGGAAAGGGCTATTTATTATTTAAGCAAAACTTTGGCAGGACCAGAGTTGAATTATAGTATGCCCGAAAAAATATGCTATTCTTTAGTTTTTGCGTGTACTCGGCTGGAGCATTATATTTTGCCAAGAGAAACCGAGGTGGTTTCTAAAATGGATTTGATTAGATTAATTCTGCACAGACCAACCATGCAGGGAAGATTAATGAAATGGGCCATCAAGTTGGCTCCTTTTGCGTTGCAACATCGACCTATAAAAGCGGTGAAAAGGCAGGTTGTAGCCGACTTGTTGGCTGAATTTGCAGGCAATGAATCATTGGAAAACAAAGTAGTGTCGTATATAGGCACCAGTCCTCGGAAAATGTTTTTTTATGGTTCTCGTTCAAAAGGAAAGTCAGGAGCATGAGTGATACTAGAAGGACCAAGAGCCAGTAAAATTAGTTTGCAGCTTCAAATGGAAGAGATGACTCATAATTCTGCGGAATACGAAGCATTGATTTTGGGTTTGGAAGCACTTATCGCTAAAGGAGTACAATCGGTCCTAATTTGTTGAGATTCTCAACCGGTCATCAACCAGGTGTTAAAATGGTACGCTTGTAATTACCCTCATCTGCGTCGGTACCGAGATTTGGTATTCCACCTGTTATACAGAATTGCGGAGGTAGTTTTCAAGCATGTACCAAGAACAGAGAACCGGTTGGCAGATAATTTGGCTGAGAGTGCCTGCCAGCAAATGATCGGTAGCATTGATTCCGGGACTGATTGGAGAACAAAAATTACGGCGTATTTGGAATCACCAAGTTTTGTAACTCTTGTGGGCGTTCGATTGAAAGTTTTATGTTTCCAGCTTATTGAAGGGGTTCTGTATAAAATAACCTTTGAAGGATTTTTATTGAGGTGTCTGGGGCCTGAGGAATCCACTAAAGTAATGGAAGAGGTCCATTATGGAATTTGTGGGGTGCACCGAGCGGGATTGAATATGCGATGGGCTATTCATCGTATGGGATTTTATTGGCCAAAGATTTTTTATGATTGTATCAGATTTGCTAAGGGGTGCGAAGAATGCCATAGGCATGGTCCGTTAAATCATCTGCCAACAGTAGAACTGCAGACGATGGTTAAGCCGTGGCCATTCAAAGCCTAGGCGTTGGATGTAATAGGAAAAATTCATCTGACATCATCGAAGCAACATTCATTCATTTTGGTAGCCACTGAATATTTCACCAAATGGGTAGAGGCGGTTCCTTTGAAGAATGCAACACAGAAAGAGTTGATTGAGTTCGTGCTTAATCACATCATCTATTGATTTGGGATTCCGCACACTCTTACAACCGATCAATGATTGATGTTTACTGGGGAAAATTTGTTGAGTTTTTGGCCGAATTTAATATCAAATTGCATCACTCTTCACCGTATTACCCACAGGCGAATAGGTTGGCCGAAGCGGCAAATAAAATCGTTATTAGCATCATCCGAAAAATGGTAGAAGAAAATCCAAGGAAATGGCACACATTGCTGTCTCAGGCATTGTGGGCCCACCGAAATAGTAGAAATACTTCTACTGGATTTTCCCCATACCAATTAACGTTCGGGCAAGATGCTGTTTTACATGCAGAATTTGTTGTGCCTTCACCCAGAGTGACTAATACAACAGCGTGTATTGACGAGGCGTATGCACAAAGGATGTGGCAACAATTGGAAGAAGTGGATACAAATCGGTTAAACGCCTTGGATCAAGTGGTTAGACCGAGTGAGATTAAGGCGAAATACTATGGGAAAAGAGTGTTCCCAAAGGTTTTTGCAGAAGGAGATTTGGTCTGGAAGACAATTCTGCCTACGTATAAGAAGGTGGATCAATTAGGGAAGTGGTCTCCCAACTGAGAAGGTCCCTTCATCATTCATAAACTGATTGGGAATTGAGCATTTATTATCATAAATCAAGAAGGAAAGCTGGTAAATGAAAATATTAATGCTAAGTATCTGAAAAGGTATTACCCTACCTTTTCAGAACATCGTCATTAGTTTTTATTATAAAATCTAGGAACCCTTCAAAGGGTTCGAACCTATTAGGAAAGGGTTCTCTAATCATCGGAAGGGTAGTGGTTTCATCCCAACTCGCAGAAACCATTTCAGGTTCTTCATCTAAGAGGTCGTCCAAATCTAGGCGGTAGCGATCCCACTGATCTTGCATATCTTGAAGATCTTGTTCAGTCTGGGCCTTCATATCTTGCAGAGACTGATTCTCTCGTTCAACAAGGACGCGCAGTCTGAAGAGTGTTGATCTTTGTTGCTGGAAAATGTTGTTCCAGCTGAGGTCTGGGAGAATTGCAGATACATGATGGTCTATCATGTCCAGATGATGATCAAGATCAGATATACGAGTAAGTATGTCGGTGAAAGGGTTCATATCCGGTGGATATATGCTCCATCAGTCAGATTGTACGATGTATGGTTCTCATGCCTCTCTGCCAGAGAACCTAAATTTAAAGTCTAGTTGTTTCAGTACCTGTATCAGGTCTTCAGCATGATGACCTATAGGGTATTTTCCTACTAGGAATGGTTGCAGAGAACCTTGCTAGTTGGACGAAGGGACGCGAATGCGAGGAGAAACCATTTTGAGTAATAATGTGAGGGATGATGATATTTGCGATAAAATGTATGGAGTTTATATAGATGTTGTGGTATTTAATTTATGTGGTTTATTAAATGTGCAAAAAATATGGATCTGTGTTTGATGTCTGACTTAGTAAAAGCGCAAGGAACATAGGATATGTGTTTTGGAAATAGGGAATATATAAACTAAGTCTGGAACTCTATACAAATCACATCAGGGTTACATAGTAAGCAAGGCCTTTAAAGCTGTCTAGAGGTCGGTCCACTTTAGCTCAGACTTTGTGGACCGCCGATGCTGATAGGCTTCCTGATGTCTCTGAACGAGTTTCATTTGTATAGCTGTTTGGAGTTGCTCGCAAAGACTCGTTTGAGTTTGGCAATGTGCCTCCACCAGGCGACTCCCTTCCTGAATGCTGTCATCCAGGGACTTCAGTTGTTCTTGGAGGCATCTAAGTTCTTCCGTTTTTTTGGAGATCTCGGTCACTAACACGTGCCGCGTTTGTCGGAGTTCGTCCAGCTTGGTCTTGGCAAGACTAAGGTCCTGATCGACCTTCTTCAAGTTTACCTCAAGACTGGCTGGGTCAGCGGTCGGATGGGATGAAGTGGCCTCGGATGATGGGGGCGGATCAGGGGCAGTTCGGCCTGAAGTTCGGTGATCCTGGCCATCATCCGATCAAGGACGGGGGAAGCTCCTGATGCGAAGGTGGGCTGAACCAACAAGGTTATTGCGACATAGAATAGAGCCGAGAGGTTGGTTAAACTCAAGTCGACAAAAGCCAAGTCGGCGCAGCGCTCCACGATAGACTTGACGGAAGTCGGAAGGTCCACTCGGGCCAAAATATTCATTTCTTGGGCAGCCTAAGGCAAAAGGAAGATATTAAGTTAGAGAGACATGGTGAACTCATTACGAGGTAAGGCAAAGTTTACCTAATTTAGGGCGGCCGTGGCTTCGGAAGGGGCCATGAGTTGAAACGTTACGAAGGCACCATGGTGAGTTGTCGGGCCAGCAACCGACTCGTCCCCTGGTTGAAGACGGTGAGCGACGGCCAGTTCTATTACCTAAATAAAGAGAGTTAAGCAAGGAAGAAGGGGAGAAAATTAGAAAATGGATGAGAGGGACACTAACCGAATCCCTTGGGGCAAAATTGACTGAAGCCTGGCCCGACTTCGAGGAGGAAATCTCCTCTATGTCTTGAAGCGATGGGATCGGTTGGACTGGCTGAGGAGCAGTAGGAGGAACCTCATCGACTGGTTGAGCGGCTGGTTGTAAGGGGAGCGTGGTAGCAGCTTGGTCGGGGGGTGCCACGACTGGGTCGGGTAATTCTGCGACCTGGTCTGGTTCGGGCACCACCACAATCGCAACAGGTTCCTAGTTTGGAATAATATACAAGTGTTAGAGTTGTTGTAAAAGAATAATATGGAAAGATTATGGCAGTTACCTGTGATAGCTCCACAACCAGGTCGGGGAAAGCGACGAGTTGGTCAGGCGTCGCCACGACCACGTCGGACGCTGGTAGTGGTGGAAGAATAATTTGCCTTCCCACCGATTCCTCCGGTCGGTGTACCTACAGAAAGAGGAATTGAAGTTAATGGTTGAAGTAACTATTCTCTTTTCTTAAGAATGTTGGGAATTGCTTACCTCGACTTGCTGGGGAGTTGGGTGTGTAATGGTCGGTTGACCAGCGATCGGGAGGTTTTTCGGAAGATCTACCGATTGAGCAGGTCGTTGGTCGGTTGGAGTCGGTTGCTTTACAGTCGGGACCACGGTCGGTTGGTTTATGGTCGGGACCATGGTCGGTTGGTTTACGGTCGGGACCACAGTAGGTTGGTCTGCGGTCGGGATCACGGTCAGTTGCTTTGTGATCGGGACCGCAGTCGGCTGGTTTGTGGCCGACACCATAGTTGTTTGGTGTGTGGTCGTGATGGCGGTTGACTGAGAAGAAGTCAGATTGATAGGTGATTGCGCCGCAGTCAGTTGAGATATGGTCGGTTGATGCTCAGTCGGGTGAGAGATAGATGGGGCAGTGGTCGGTGGTAACGAAGGACCTTCTGAAATAGAAGTTGTTCAAGGAAATGAAATATGAAAGGAATAGTCTTACCAAATTGTTTCCTCAAGGATTTAGGCATCCCGCTGGTATCTACTGGCAGAGATGTCAGGTACTCCTCGATGACCTGCCTGTCAATTACAGGGGCGGCCTTCTGCTTCTGCTTCTTTGCTCCGGATCCGCCTACAGCAAGCGCCTGCCTTTTTCTTCTCGGGGCAGTGGCCAATCGAGGAGAGCCCAGCGCCAAGACTGGGGGTGGGGCAAGTTTTCCAACTAATTGGTCGTTCGTGGGAGCAATCAAAGACCAGGTGGCCGACCACCAAGCAGGAAAAGCTTCGGTCGCTGAAGGTTTTAAACAGAAAGGTAAGTACGAATTAGACGTGATATAGTCGGTGAGTTGGGAAACATAGGTCGGGATAAGCTCGGGAATCACCAGCCCTTCTGGGCTTTGAGATATAAAGTGAGGTCGGGCCACTGGTCCCGGTATGCTCTGACAGCAACCGAACTGTCGGGCCAAAAATTGGGGCTGATAATTGTAAGTGTAAAATAATTTGTGGTTTTTTTTGTCCGACCTATTACTAGAAAATAGAGATCGGGGTTACATGGTGGAGTCCCAAGAGAAAGGATAGGTCGGATGAGGAAGAGGATCGGGATGAGTTTGGGAATGAGATGTGTCTGGATGAAGTAAAAGAAGATCAGTTGAATATTGTATAAGAGTTTTGTAGACATTGAAGCGGGAATTGCTACGGTCCTCAGTAAGGATTTGGGTGATGAAAGGGTCGGATGGATAAAGATAAGAGGAATTACGGGTTAATCTGGCTAAGACATAACCTATGGACCTGTAGGGGTTTGGGGCGATAGGAAGTCGGCCAAAGAACGCATTAGGGAAGTACAGACAGAGCCATAATTCCAGGAACCAGAATGGTCCCGAAGCTGCTGTGTCCGCTTTCTTGGTATCAGTTAGACCGGTGCTCACTCGGGTTAAACCCTCAAAGACGTTAGCCAAAAAAAGGGTTCCCAATGAAAAAAATTGGCCGCAAGCCAATTGAATGGCCAAGTCGACTTGGGTAGAGAGGACGAGTTTAGAAGGGGAAAGAATGATGTATCTGTAAAGAAAAGAAAAGAGATTCAACCAAAACATCCAACTTCGAAATTACGAAAGATATTTCAAAAGGAAAAAGTATACCTGCAGAGCCAGAAGATAAGGAATGTTGTGTGTTCCAGTTCAGAAACAGAGGTGCCTTCCTTACCCTAATATTTGTTAACAAAATTAGTCCAGCCTCTCTCTTTCTCAAGGAGCTTGGCCAGGGCCCAACCAGCGTGGTTGGGTGAAGGCCCTCGACCCTCAAAAGAAACAAGAACAGGGTCATCGCCTACAATTGGCAAATGCGCAATGACGGCCACGTCCATCAGGGTCGGCCCGATAGGACCGACAGGGAGGAAGAATACACCCATCTGGGAATGCCAAAAGCCCGTCATCGCTAGTAACGCTTGGTCGTGAAGACAAAGAGGCTGCCTTGAAATGAGTATGGCCTTGTCAATGCCTTGTTTTTTCCACTGTTCTTCAAAGTGGGGGAGAAGCTTCGCGTACCATTTATGGTAGGCGTCTTTTGGATTAGTGAGGTGAGTTCTGATACTGTCCAAAAGACGTTCTGGCTTGAACGCAACATCGTTCACGATGATTGGAGAAACCTGAGAGATAATGGATCTCATACGATCAGCATTTTCGGTGGTGGGGCAGTAAGGGCATACGGTAGGGGTAAGAACCCTCGAAGCCACAGAAGGCACTGATGGGTCAGCCCCATCGAAAGGAAGAGTGGGGACGTATTGGTTAGCCATTTGCGAAGAGGTGAAGAAGACAGAGAGGAAGAAGGTTTCAAAGGAGGCAGTTGAATGGAGAAACAGAGAAGAATTTTCAGAACTTTGAATGCGTGAATTTGAGAGGGTGAAGGAAGGGTTTTACATAAACCCCTTGATTTGACGGAAGCAGTGTAATGATCACACTATTCTGCAAACCCCTAAACGTCACATCTCACGCAGTTCAAGGAGTGACGTTTAGGAGTTAGGCGGGAGGAGGCAAGTTGTTGAGCACAAAAAAAACGATGGGTAGGATTTTCGACAATGGGCCTACCAAATTAGGTTAAGGTTTATTCGAGTTTAATGGGCTTTCAAAAAGTCCGAATATAAACGCTGTTAAGGAAAAAGCTTCCTCGGGAGAAGGCAGAGATCGGGTGTAATAAGGTCGGACACGAAGTTAGGTACAATAAGGTCGGGTGCGGAACCCAGGTGTAATAAGGTCGGACACGGAGCTCAGGTACGATAAGGTCGGGTGCGGAACCCAGGGATAATAAGGTCGGACACGGAGCTCAGGTACGATAAGGTCGGGTGCGGAACCCAGGGGTAATAAGGTCGGACACGGAGCTCAGGTACGATAAGGTCGGGTGCGGAACCCAGGTGTAATAAGGTCGGACATGGAGCTCAGGTACGATAAGGTCGGGTGCGGAACCCAGGTGTAATAAGGTCGGACACGGAGCTCAGGTATGATAAGGTCGGATGCGGAGCCCATGTATAATAAGGTCGGGCACTGAGTTCGGGCGTGACCAGGTCGGGCAAGGAGGTCGGACGTGATTAGGTCGGGTGTTGAGATCGGATGCGGTAAGGTCGGGCATTGAGGTCGGACGTGATAAGGTCGGGCACTAAGGTCGGGCGTGATTAAGTCGGGCACGGAGGTTGGACATGATCAGGTCGGGTGTTAAGATCGGACACGGTAAGGTCAGGCACAAAGGACGGACGTGATAAGGTCGGGCGCTGAGGTCGGACGTGAGTAGGTCGGGCTCGGAGGTCGGGCGTGATAAGGTCGGGCAGTGAGGTCGGACGTGATCAGGTCGGGCTCAGAGGTCGGGCGTGGTAAGGTCAGACAAAGAGATAGGGCATGATAAGGTTGGGAACTGAGGTTAGATGTGATCAGGTCAGGTACGGAGGTCGGATGTGATAAGGTTGGGTGAAGCGAAGTCAGGCAAGTCGGGCGGTTAAACAAGTCAGTTGAGCGTTGTAAGTGGTGAGAGCGGTTGGTGAGTCGGTTAACACACGTGTCAACACAGGAGAACCTGGTGGGAGGTTGACAGCAGTTGCTGTAACCGACCATACGGCGTTTCAAACCATTTCTTTAAGGGGTTATTTAAAGATTGAGGTCTGTTCTGACAAATTATCTTCAATCGACATCAAATTCAAGAGAATTTCTTTTGGGGATCACCACTTTATTTTCCAGTATGTAGTTTTATTTTCCTATTTTATTTATGTATCCTACAGTGTTTAGAGATTCCTAATCTCAGACACTAATTATATCAAATTCGAAGATAATTTCCTATTTTCGGAATTTACTTTTTATTGTTGAAAAATTGTATCAACAGATTGCATGATAATTTATTTATTTTTTTAAAGTGAATTCTAAAATAAAGACAGCCTCACATATAGCGAGTAAAGATCTTTCAGGGAAGATTCATATCTTTTTATTTTTATCAAGTTTCTTGCATTTCTATGATTTTTCTTGCTTTCTTTTTTTTTTTCCTTTTTTTTCTTTTTCTTTATATATTTCTTTGATGAATGCCATATTAATAGCACTTGAGGTTATACTTGAATGAATTGTATTGTAGTATGGAAAAATGATCAGTTTAGAAGATAATGCACCGAGAAACTCCAATGGAATTGTATGTATTTTTTTTTCTTAATTGTTTATATATTAATTATTTTATTATTTTTCAATGTTTTTTAAAAAAAATTATATTAATTTTTTTTATAACGTGGAACCTGCAGCCGCTATCCGAAAGTGTACACTGCAAACTAGGCTCGACAGGTAAAAAAAAATTATATTAATTGTAAATATGAATAGTGATTTAAAATAATATATAAAATAAAATATTTGAAGAATATTCTTTTTGCAATAAAAAATAGAATTGTAGGTTAGAGTAAAAATACTGTAGCAAGTTAAAACTATATAAATAAAATTGGTGGGTTGAAGATAGACTAAGGGATGAATGAAGTATAATTTATAAGTCTTGGCCATATAGTTTAGATTATCTAATTAATTATCAATAAAAAATAAGATTATTGATGCGATATTTGGAGGAGGCGAGGCTGTAGAAGAATAAGATGGCCGCTGGATGCCAATTCTGAGGCCGGGGAGGAATGCACCGCGCCCCCATGCAACACAACATCCCAACACTACCAAAAAAAGGGCTATTCACCACGGGTTGAGAGTCCGTAACAATAAAATCGTAACAAATAGATATATTAGTTACGACAAAATCCGTGACGAAAAAAAAAAACCCGGTCAACGTTTTAGGTTCTGTCGTTACGCAAAAAATATCGTAACAAATAATGAGATGGTAGAATTTGGTCAAAATAACATTAGTTACGTAAAGTGTTCGTAACTACTGGTATTTAATTTTTTTTTTTTGGAAAAGTTAAATTAAAAAAAAAAAAAAAAAAAAAGTAAAATACTGGATTGACGCTTTCATTCCAGAAACGATCAAAATGGACAAAAACGCTATATCATCCCACACTTAGACAAATTAGGGCATCTGGTTCATTTCCCTCGTTCGCTTCTCACAGTCGCCCGCGATCCGATTTCCTGTAGCTGCCGACGACGACGCGCGAGGTGAAATCGATCCGTCCCTGGGATCTACTCCGGCGCACCTCACCCAGGTAAGGTTTTGAAGGTAGCTCGAAAAAGATTTTGTATTACGCAAGGTATCTTCGACAAATTAGGGCATAATCTCATTTCTCCCTTGTAGAAAACTCGATCGAGTTTCCTTCCTCTGAACCTGCAGGACGACGAGCATTGTGAAATCAACGGAAACGAGGGATCTACTCCGGCATCTAGGTAAGGTTTTTAAGTTTTCTCCCGAAAGATTTGGTATTACTCCAAAGTTCTTCGCCTCTTTCTCGGTATGGATATAGTCTTACATTTTAACTCCATTTGTTTGGGCTTTATCGTGTGTTACATTTGAGGTGAATTTGTATTCCTTTGTCCAGAAGGAAAGTTTTTTTGGTTGAATTTATTTTTTTGATATTTATCTTTAATTTATAGTTAAACACCAAAAAAATGGGCTTTCATTACGGAAAGAAGATTCGTAACAATATTGTCATAATAAAAGATGGTTTTTGTTATGAATTTTTTCGTGACGAAAGGAATTTTTATTAGTCAACGTCTTCTTTTATTTATTACGATAAATGTTTCGTAACAATTAAAAATATGACAAAAAAATATCGTAAATACAATAATTACGACTTTATTCTGTAACAAAGAAAAGCATTTTTTATAATTTTTAATAAAAAATTAAAAATTAAAAAAATAATCAAACTTCAAATATTGAAAATAATATTTAACAAATTGAATGTAAAATAAATATAAATAAAATTTTATTATTAATTAATTGTATATAAAATTTATTACAATATATAATAAATAAGTAAAAATATATTGCACTATCTACCAGCCGCCCTCCTCCTAGTTTTAACAAATTGAATGTAAAATAAATATAAATAAAGATTTATTATTAATTAATTATATTTATAAAATTTACAAAGGGTGTGTTTGGTTGGATGATTGGATTTTGGATTTGGATTTTGGAGAATTTTGAAGTATGGATTTTTAAGTTGAATTTGTTTGAGAGTTTGAATTTTGTAATGATTATGTAGGATGAAATTATTATTTTATTGAAAAAAATGATATATTGATGTGATAATTTGAAAGAGATGATATTTAAATAATATTTTATTGAAGAAAATGATATATTTAAATTTAGAAAATTTATTTTTTTGTTCTTTTATTTATTGTGTTCTTTTATAAAAAAATTTCAAATTTCAAATTATTATTCATATTTTTTTTTTGCTAAAAATATCAAATCAGATAAATATTTTTTACTTTAATAATATACTAAAAATTAATTTTATAGTTAAAATATCACGTCATTGACTCAATATCTATTTATATCATATTATACCATTATTTTAAATATAATTTTAAATTATTTTTTTAAAAAAATAAATATAAATATGTAAAAATAAAATAATATTATCATTCATTTTTTCCCATCACTTATAACTAAATCATAAACCCTACCCACACCCGCTGCCCTCCCCCTTTCTTCTCCAACGCGAAGTTATCCTTTCTTCGTCCTCTTCTTTTTTCTTCTTCTAACTTGCTCAGCCGCCGGCGCCCCTGTAGGTTAAAAATCGATAATGTGAAAACATTTTTCTCATATCGATTTTTAATTTATGTTTCTTCCGTTTGCAGTCTCATCTACCTTGGTCGCTGGTCGAATTCTCCCCGCCGCAGCGTCCCGTTGAAGTGAGGGATTTTGGAACACGTCTCCGGCATCGATCCATCAGGTAGGTGGTTTTTCTAGCTTCTCCCTTCTCTTATTTCTTCTTGTCCTGCTTTCCTTCCTCGCCATGCCCTCGTCGGTGAATTTTGTTTATTCTATTTTGCGTTTCCATTCCCATTTGTTCATTGCTTGTTGTTAGGGTTGGTTGTTCAGCCACAACAACCAATGGCCGATAAGTTTGAAAGATTTGTAGTATTTTACATTGTAGATTGTCCTCTAGGTTTTATTTTGAAGCTCCTTCTGTTAGATTTAAAATATGCTTTTGTATATTTTTACACATTGAGTCATATATTTGGAAGTCTGATGTTTTGTTAGAAGCAAACTCTGGTATTGCGTGATCCACCATGTTGGTGATGTGTTTGTAACACAGATACTGAAAATTTATTTAGCCAGCAAAGTGCAGCACTTTTGAATTTTTTACATTGTTACTGTATACAATTGTGCCAAGTGAATTTATCGATTAAGTTAAGTGTGATGTTTTGTGCTGTTTGGTTTAGGAATTTGGGCATCCTACATTATGATAAATATATGTGAAATTCCAATGGTGTATGGTTCTGTTTCAATTTTCATGAAGATATGACAGCTTCTCTGTTTGTGTAATTGTATTGCATTTCAGTCATAATATCTGGGAAAGAGTGCTTGTGTTGTGGATTTTTTGGATTTGAAATTTTTCGGATGGAAAAAGGGTTTTTGGATATTATGTTTTGAATAGAAAATAGGTGTCGGATCTGATAATTAAATAGAGGGAAGAAGATTATTTTAGTATAGATTATATGATGCAACAAGATTTTTTTATTTTTTTTAAAAAAACCAAAGTGCACACACAAGCAAAGTTAATAAATACACTTTATGATTTGATGGTTTTTTGAACTTTATTTATTTATTGGTGTACCCTCCCAAGACTTTCACTCATTTTATCTTTTCATTCTGCAATAATTGCAATGAAGTACAAAAATGATCTAGCAACACTATCCAATATAGAGTGCTTCTTTCCAAAACAACTTTGAATTTTGTTATTATGTGTGGATATTTAAATAAGTTTCATTGGATTCTACAGCATAATATATACAGATTCAGACGCATATATTGTTAGATAATGATACATACATATGCTGCATAATATGAATATGATATCATATCTACACTCTAAGTATTGGCTCCTTTGTCGGAACCAATACCATTTTTTTTGTTACTTGGTTGTATGCGTCGATTTGTCGGAAGCAACACCATTTGGGCTATTTTAACTGAAAATGAGTGCATATTTAACTTGTGTTTTTTTACAGGATACTAAATTGTGGAGACAAAAGTGTGCAGTGTGAATTCAGGATAAGCAACATTGAGTTTAACGGAAGGTCGGATTTCTTTTTAATGCATTTCCACAGTGCAAAGCTTCTAAGTGTTCTATGTTTTCTCGAGTGGTGGTGTAGTTAAGTGTTATGTGCATTCCCACAAACCTGCTTTACTCTTTAGACATCAGATTTGAGGATTTTTTTCATATTCGTACAAAAGGGCAAGGAAAAATTTAGAATAGTAGGAAATTTTTCTTGACCCAAGTAGGGTATGGATAATTCTTGCTGCTCTAGTATCTAGAGATGACGCTCAGAATTTTTGGCGGAGCGTAGACATCATTTAATTCTCATTAAATGGCATCCATAAAAGGTTCTAAAGTGGAGATAATGGCTGATTTTAAACCATGGGCCTTAATGTTGTGATGAATGTTATGTTTTACTTATAAGTGCAATACATGGACTTATAGGTACAAAAATGCAGTTTATTAAAGCTGATGCTATAACTTTGTTCTTTTAAATTGAGGGAGCAAGCCCGTATCAAGACTTAAACATTACAATTTTGAATGCATGTTTTGTTGATGGAATCACATGTATATTGCCTTTTTAGATGGATAGGAGTTGGATAGACGATGCGAACCATATCTCGGCTCAATATTTGGATGGGGTCAGGGCTTTCTTAGATTTCGCATTTAAAGATCGTAGCTCTGAATCTTGCATCTATTGCCCCTGTACATCTTGCGGAAATCGCTTAACAAAATCTCGTAGAGATGTCTTGCTCCATTGTATTCGTTATGGATTCGACCAAACCTACAAGGTTTGGACTTGCCACGGAGAAGGAGAGGTGAACCCTGCTGTTGCAAACGACAATATGCCAATGCGTTGGGAGGAGAAACTAGAACTTCTATTGCGAGAGTGTGCATATACAGAGCACACCGATCCGGGGCCCAGTGGAAATGAACCTCATAGGGATGACGAAAATGAACATATACATCATGGTTCGCAGTTCAGAATAAATTACACATCTCAACAGATGGTCATCTATGTGGGGAGGGGGGGTCGGTGATTGAAGTACGTAATAGGTAACCACTTTCGGACATGCATGCCATCGTTCATAGGCCCTGTTTTCGCTTGATTTGCTGAAGCACTTTGCATCCATTATGCGCGCGCAGGATGTTATGATTTTTTCCGAATATGTCAACGCGGATAAGCTCTTTACCCCCGTTTGCGTATGCTGAAGCAATTTACCCTGATTAATTGCAGTAACTATTATGTGAATTTCTCGTAATATGTCACTTCATAAGCTTTGTTGTGATAAGTGTGTTTTGATTTTCTCCTAATATACGTTTTCATACTGCCAACTAACACTGGTGTCTTGCAGGTTATGGGCAAATCTCAACGTGCTGCCGTTGGAGGGTCACAGGATCCGGCAGTCTCTCCCGCAAGACGTTTTACCCGGGCATCCGCACGTAACAGCCCCCTAGAGGCAACTCATCCCGCAAGCAGGAATCCATCGCCCATCCGCAATCCCACAAAGAAAGTGACAAAACGGAAGGGATCTCGGGTCTCGCCACTGCTCCAGCGACTCCGGTCCATCACATCAGAGTGGGAGAAAGAGCGCGATGCTCGTGGTCAAAGCATGAAGCCAACATCTTCCACTCGAAGGGCAGTGCTTCAGGATTCAGAGGGCCCTTTGGAGGTAATGTGGTTCCTTTGCCGAAAGCATGTCCTTATTTGAACTCTCAATATAACACTACAATAGGCTGACACTGTTAACCCCAACAGGAACATGATGATAGGGATGTTCCATCACTTTTTGATCTGACGGCACTGACACAGGATGACGATGATACAATCCCCCCCACACAAGCAGATGACGAGACACTTCCGCCGACGCAGGACATGGAGACTGCAGAGAGTGATATGCCACTCTTGGATGAAGGGCCAGGCTCCGACCCCACTCTGATGACAGGAACAGAGGCGGGCAATATGGCACCATTGGACGAGATGACATCGCACGACGGTTTGGAAATTAGCCTTCAAAGATTACCGATTACATTTAGTGACTTCATATTTTGCATGTAATATCCTTATTAGAACATGTAATCTCCTGTTTGTGTCAGCTGGTTCGTCAAAGAAAAAGCAGGGGAGAGGGGCGGCACGAATGCCGCGTGGATGGGGAAAAGATCACAGGATGCTTGTATTCACATCGCCGGATGGTAAAAGCATCGTCGGACCCGACGTAAACGAGTACAAGACAGCCATTGGGGTCATTGCACGCAACGGAGCTCGACTTCCTCTACATTACCCCACGTTCGCTGAGATACCGGAGACGAAGAGACAGGGTGCATGGATGGAGGTTCAGGTGATGCAAACTTCATTAAATTGAAAGTTCTTTTATTTCATATAGATTCTTATATATGGCCCTACCATCTTCTCCGGACCTGGTGGAAACCGTGTGAAACGGCATTCCAGAGTAACAGCGGATTACCAGACTCAGCGGAGAAAGTGGTCTTGGCTGACCTAAGGGAAGTTTGGAGGCACTGGAAATACAGCATCAAATCAACTTACTTCAATCCGATCGAGGACGATGAAGAAGCACTGAAGAAGGTTCCCTCAAGCAGGATTGTGCCCGATCAGTGGCCGAAGTTGGTTGAGTATTGGCGCGACGAGAAGGTGAAGGTACGCATAGGGACATGCCAAATTAATATACGTTAAATCTGCACGGGCATGGACTGAGAACTAAATAACTTTGATTGACGTAGCTTCAATCCAAGAAAAATGCGTCGAACGTAGCGAAAAGAAGCTTTCCACATCGTACTGGGCGGAAGTCATTCACGACTCTGGCAGAGGAGGTACCTTTTATTACAATTAAGTAATTAGTCATGTCATGCTCCATCCCCATATTTTCCTCTCCTGTATTTCATTACGTTTTCGATGACAGAAGGCCTTGTATTGCTGCAGATCAAGGCAAAGGGGAAGGACCCCGACAATCTGGAGATTTGGATTTCCAGTCGCACACAAGGCAAGGGAAAGGATGACCAAGAAACCGAGGAGATATTGGTAGAATAAATTCGTTCCCAACTTAGTTACAATTCAGTCAGTATTTACATCTCTAACAACAAGAGCAAGTTCGGCCTCACTTAAATCTTTCCTGTAGACTTATTTACAGAATGAGCTAAACAAGGTTCCCCCTGAAGGGCGGACTCCCTCTGTTCGGGAGACTCTGTACCGACGGGCCCTTGGGGGAAAGATTAAGAAGCGGTCAAAGGTCGACAGTGCGGCAAGTTCAGCTCATCCCCGCAGCGAGTCAACTGGTTTAACAGACAGTGTAGCATTCCAGCATGGGTGGGAACAACTACAGAATGGAATGGAGGAGCTGAAGGCAATGATGGATGAGTTCAAAACCATCAAGGCTGATGTGTATGCATTCATGCACAGAAACTCCGGAGCGGTTACTGGCCAGGCAGTAAGTATTCATAATCCCTGACCTGTTTGGTATGAGTATCCCATGAGATTTGGATGGCGAAGGAATTTACCATCCTCGGCATGTTATATGATAGGGCACATCTCGTATTGATTCAGTCCCTGAGATTCCCAGGCCTGTGTCCGAGCCAAGCATGACGGTATGATTCCGTGACGCCCTGGAGTTTCTTAGAAATCAGTGCAGTGTCTAATTTAGGCTACTCTTGACTGCGTACTACCTTATCCAACTCATATGCCCTGTCTGTTGTAGGTTGGCACACATGTGCTTCTATTATCCCGCACCGGTGAGAAAAAAGTTGTTGCAGAGGGACTTCTGCTCTGCCCCCCTGGGCCAGGTTGGTCCGGTATCTTTGAGGATGTTTAATTAAACTTTTAATATGCCTCAGCGAGATATCGTAGGTTTTCGTGACTGTTCAGGCCTCATATTGCGTATTAGCATGGATTCACTAAGTGTAGAAGTATACAATGATACGATCCGTGGATTTCCAAAGCGATGTAGACTGTTAATGTAGGGGTGGTAAAATAACTGCTATTATGACGACCCATGTTTATTGAAGGATGTTTGGTTTAAAGATCAAGCTGCAATTACATAGGAAATTAGGGTATAATGTGTTTCGCTACCTAACTCATGAATGTAATACCATGTACTGTACGACATGTCTGAATGTACGTACTCCTCTTGTTCTAGTTCCAAAGTATTGCACTTATAATGTCTGTGTTATGACATGTTATATATACAGTTCGAACGTCTGTTGATATATATGCTTGAATGTAATCAAAAATTGCTCTTGTGAATGCTGTAGGTGACACACTTTCCTTGGTCAAGGTCTTCGTGACATCCGCGTCAGTCCCGGACACACCCCTTATTTTGCCGACCATTTCTGGGGCGACTACCCTTCGCGATGTCGTCGGCGAAGATCCTATTGAGTGGAGCTACAACGACGTAAGGATCTACTTTAATACCTTTCTTGTATTGCCTTCCGAAATTTATAAGAAGTATGACTTAAAGTAATCTCTGTGTTGGCAATTGCAGCTCATGCGCCGGGCTTCAAATGTTGGTACCGATACACCCATGTTAATTGCCCCGTTTGTCATATGGATTGAATGTCGAACCTGTCTTTGGATGGATTGTGTTGAGTTTTTGTTGAACTATGTCTGGAATTGATGCGTAGACCTTTGTGGTTTGAATTCGTATGGTGAAAAATGTGCCTAATGGGATTGATGGATAACCGTATTTGCTTATTGCGTTGTTTACTTCTGTTTGAACTGTTAAGCACGTTTTGCGGAACAGGTTGTTGATGTGTAGATACTAGTAGGCTTGTTCTATGGGTTGCTTTACTTTGTTGGTAGGTATGGAATTCAGATTTTAATATGAATTAATGTTTGCGCGGGGCGTAATGATGATGATGTTTATAGCAATCTTTGTATTCGTAATTTATTTTCGTATCATACGCATCACAGCAGGTCCATTTGTTACGAACAATTTCAATTGCAGCGTACCCCCTGTTTTTCACAATACGCTATTTTTCCGTAACAAAAGGCCAGAAAATCGTTACAAAAAGTGGTCTTTGGATATTTGTTGTTACAGACGGTTTCGTGACTATAAGTAGGTAATATTTTTTTTACGGGGTTCAATGCCGTTACAAATAGTCGTAACAAAAACCAAGTTCTGACAACCGGTCAATGGAAAACACTTGTAACGCGAGGAACTTCCGTAACAAATACCGTGACTAAAAGTCCTGCCACACGCGCGGAAGGATCTACCTTTCGTTACGAGAGAAAATTCGTAACAAACATCGTAACAAATACCATACTTCAGGGAGCGTTGACCGATCGTAATAGTTACGAAAAGTGGCGTGGCAAAAAACATTCGTTACGCGAGTACACATTACGGAAAAAAGTCGTAACAAAGGCGTAGCAAATACGCAAATTGCACGAACTATGGCTTTTTGTTACGATTTTCCGGCCGTAATAGAAAACAGTTTTTTTGGTAGTGCAAAATTGCTTTCACTCTTTTTTTTTCTTTTTCTTTTTATTTTATTTTTGGATGCAGCATAAGACTTCTTAGGAGGTTATCCATACTAATACTATTCTCTTCGAAATTATGGTATGAGGCTGCTATGATTATATATATATATATTGCTAATTATAAAGTGTATAAATATAAAGTTAGGATATGTATTAACTAACATTTACAATGGTGTGTTCTTCGACCTTTGAGAACTCACCATGGCTTATGTGGGAAGGCATATTTTCATTCAAATTCTTGGTTTGGATTCCAAATTTGGTGAAGAAAGTTAGAGATTAATTGAATGGTTTAACCCATTTAATAATAAAATGATCTTAATTGGAGAGAGAAAAACAAACTAAAAACAATTTTAGAAATCTAAAATTGTTTTTATACTCCAAAAAAGAAATCTAAAAATACAAAATATAGTAAGAGAAACTTCTCATTAATATCAATCATTTTCAAAAATAGAATAGAGTCCAATACCCCTTTTAAATGGAAAAACATACATGTAAACTGCTTAAATATATTAAATTCAACATACTGATAATCAATCCTAACCCTTAATTACAATAAAATATTTAAAATGATTTAATTTACCTGTTTAATTAATAATTAGGATGTAATTCAGTGTTGAATTACAAATCAATATCATTGCTACGTATGAAATTTATAATTAGGTTAAAAAGCCTAAGTTAGATGAAGATGTGGGCCTATAATTGGGTCTGTTAGACACTTTAAGGGGTATTTCATGACAATTGGCTGAACTGGACGTATTTCTAAGGAAATAGGTGGGTTGGATAGTCCGCAGGTCGGATGGTCCGTAGGTCGGATGGTTCGTAGGACGGATAGTCCGCAGGTTGGATCCGCAGGTCGGATAGTCCGTAAGTCGGAAGGTATGCGGTCGGACCAACAAGTCGGCTGGTCTGAGGTTGGACCAACAAGTCAGGAGGTCTGCGGTCGGCCCAAAATATCGGAAGGTTTGCGGTCGGACCAATAAGTCGGAATGTCTTCGGTCGGTCCAAAAAGTCGGAAGGTTTGCGGTCAGCCCGAAAAGTCGGTTTGTTTGCGGTCAGATAGGCAAGTCGATTGGTTTGCGGTCAGATAGGCAAGTCGGTTTTTGTAGAGGTCAGATACTGCTGAGAACGAGTGAGAGTACTAGCTTGGTCAGTTGAGAAAACGTGTTAGCATAAGTCAGTGATTCGGAGTTAGCAGACGGTTGAGAGAAGGCGTTGTAACCGTTCAGGCGACGGTTCCAAGTACCGTTTCTGAAGAATATTAAAGGATTGGGATCTGCAACTGACAGAGAATCTTCAATCATCTTCAAACGACAGCAAAGTCAGTGAATCGGGGATCATCCTTTAATTTTCAGTCTTTTAATTTCCAGTTTATTTATGTACAGGCACTGAATATATCAAATTCGAAGATAATTTCCTATTTTCAGATTTTACTTTTTATTGTTGAAAAAATACATCAACAAATTGGCGACCACAGTGGGAGAAAGGCAAGATTGCTGATCCTACAACAGAGAATTTCATACGACTGAGGTCCGGCCAAATCATCAGAAAAATCAGTGTGGCAGGCTCACAACCTCAATCATCATCAGCACCGGTGGGAGAAAATGTTTCACCACCTGTCATGCCAAATCCAGGGGAGATTCCCCAACCACCTACCGATTGGTTGTCTTATGTTCAACAATTGAACAATCAGCAAACTTCGGCTATGCAGAATCTGTTGCGCGAGCAACAGAACATCATGTTGCACGAACAACAGAATCTCATGCAGAAAATGTTAGATCAAGCTTTTGTCGAGGGTTTCTCTTCAACCCACTCAGACTCCGTCAGGAATATCACCATCAAGAATGCAAGCAAATTTCGCAGGGCCATCATATGTTGACAGTACATCGCCAAGCGCTACAACGTTCAACCGAACAGACAAGGGAAAGACTCCTCTAACTTTCCCTAATAATGTTCCTTTGGGGCCAAGAGTTGAGAATCTGCAGCCAAACGTTGTCAGGGAAGAGAGGCAATAAGCACATATTCAAGATCCTATCTTTATCCCTGATCATCAAAACACCCGTGTGGATCCTGAAGAGATTGCATAAGTATTGAGGGTGCATTTCGGCTTGAATCCTCAGATGGCCAACCGTCCTGCTTATCAAAGACCTTTCCCGGAAAGGATCATTAACGACTATCCACTTCCAAGGAATTATCGACCACCTAATTTCCATGCTTTTTCAGGGGAAGATTGATCATCCACCATAGAGCACGTGGGTCGTTTTACAGTACAATTGGGGGAAGTTGGAAATAATCCTTTTTATAAACTGCAATTATTTGGGTTATCTCTTACTAGAACAGTTTTCTCATGGTTTGTAAGTCTGCCACCTGGGCAAATACAAACTTGGGAAGGTTTGGAAAAGGCGTTCCATGCTAGATTCTTCAATCCCTTACCAACTGTTTCTTTTACCGATTTATTGGAATTGAAACAATATCCAGAAGAGTCAGCCTCAAAGTTTATTGAAAGGGTGCGATTGATGAAAGGACGTTGTCCTACTATAATCAATGAAAAAGAAATGACCAATTTGGTGGTCAGAAATATGCATGGCCGCCTAGGAGAAGCACTCACTGCTCATGATGTGGAAGATTTGGCAAGTCTCGCTTCCAAGGCTGGACGTTTGGAGTCTCTTTTCAGAGAAAATGATCAGAATTTCAGGCGTAATAAAGTTCAGCATATGGCGAGTATGGAAACAGAAGCATACGACTTTGATTTTGACCAGATAGAAGAAATGGTGGCCGAAATCATTTCAAGAAAGCCTTATGTGTGCTCTATATTAAAGCCAGTACCAGGAACAGAAGGAATAGAGCAACCTACATTTGATAATTCAAAGGCTGATGAAATTTTTGATATTTTGCTAGCTGACGGCCAGATTCGAATTCCTAAAGGTCAAAGGTTGGCTACTAAGGAAGAAATCAAAGGAAGACCATATTGTAAGTGGCATAACTCTTTCACACACAATACAAGTCAATGCACTAATTTTCAAAATGAGATCAAAAAGGCCATTAAGGCAGGTCGGCTCAAATATATTACTTTGGGTGTAGAGCAACAACCTTTTCCAAAAGTAACCACAACAATGGTTAATATACAAGCAAGTCCTAGATCGGGAAAGGGAAACTCATTGAACAGTGGCCGACCGGGAGAAAAACTCAAGGTTTGTGAAAAAACAGTGGCCGAAAATGGGGATAACCAAGATGGTTCTTTTAATGTGGAGTTAAAGGAGCAAGTTCTGGTTCGGGACCACCCGACTAGAAGAACTGGCTCAGTCGGGAGCAAATGGGCTCGAAATAAAAAACCTTTACCAGTTGATGTGGATCCTCATTTTCCAGGCATGAATCGTACTCAGATTCGGAATGCCAAGCGCAGGTATGCTGCGAGGTACATGGATAAGGTCTCTTCATCGAAGCAGCTGAATGATATGCAAGGGGTTATTAATTCTCCGGAAGGAGGTTGGTCCATACGGGTCGCCTCATCAAAGCAGCCGAATGACATCCGAGGCGCAGCTAATTATACTGAAAGAGGTCGGTCCATAAGAGGCGCCTCGTCAAAGCAGCCGACCAAAATATGAGAGGTGCTGCTAATTATCATGAGGGAGGTCGGTCCATAAAAGTGTTATCCTCAAGGCAGCCTAATTATGTGCAAGGCGTCTTTGAGTACAAAGAGGGAGGTCGGTCCATACAAAAAAAGGGTAAAGGAGTATCAGATGAAAGAATTGAAGGTTTCATATGTCAGTATTGTGAGCGGATTAACATTAATCCATTTTTGAAGGAATTTTGTTTGGAATCTTTGACAGTTCAACCTGAAACTGACACTAGGGACAAAATTCTAGAAGCTGATTCAAGGTCTATCAAGTCTCGACTAGGGCCACGAGTTCCCTGCCGAATGACAGAAATCAATAGGATTGAAGAGGAACCCTTGTGGGCAAGTCTGGTGGATGATTATATAGAAGAGCCAGAATGGGCAAAGATTTCAGATCCTGATTTTCAGTCAGAGGTTCCTCCAATAGTCTTCCCTCCCATTCTGGAAGGCACGGAGTCTCATTTAAAGCCTCTGTATGTTAATGCTCATATTTGCGGGAAACCAATCACAAAGGTTTTTATAGACAACGGAGCCGTCTTCAATGTGATGCCATTAAAGACTCTCAAGAAGTTAGGGAAGGGAATTCACGATTTATCTCATGTGGATTTTGAGATGACTAGCTTCACAGGGCAGCCGACCAGACCATAAGGTATGATCGTCGCCTCAATTGAAGTCGGTCCTAAAAAGATTTCTTCTGTTTTCTTTGTGGAGGATGCGGATACTACATATTCAATCCTGCTTGGACGAGATTGGATTCATGCATCTAAATGTGTACCATCGACACTGCATCAACAATTAATGTTCTGGGAAGGCAATCAGGTTTTCAAAATTGAAGCAAATGACAACCTTTCGGAGCATCATAACAAGTTGAAGAATCAGTTTTTTATTCCGGTCATGTACCTCCAATGTCTCAGTTTTTTATGGCTAATGAATACCCAAAGAAGGGTTTTAAATTCATCAGCCATAATTCAATGTTCTTTTAAAAATAACAGTTTTACTTTATGGCTCTTGAGGAAGCCAAAACTTACTTCTTATAATATATCTTTTATGGAAGGTGCAAATTTACAAGATTGTAGTGTACTTATTAATCAGTTTTATCTACATCAGTTGTTGAATAAAGTAGAAAAAATCAAAAAGATTCATGATGTTCATTTCCAAGAAGGTGAACAATTTCATTGGCCTGATTTATTAGAGAAGACAGAACCAGCTTTTTCAGCACAAGATACTTTATTGGAATTTAACATAGGAACCAACCTGGTTCTGAAAATAATTAGGATGAGTGGTTATTTGTCTGAAGAGCAACAAATATTGATGCTTGAAGTTATAAAAAACAATATTGATTGTTTAGCTTGGGATTATTCGGAAATGCCTGGTTTAGAGCGAAGTCTGATAGAGCATCGATTGCCCATTAAAAAAGGTTTTAAGCCTTACAGGCAACCTCCAAGGCGTATGAGTCCTGATTTGATGCCTCAAATTAAAGAGGAAATTCAGAAACTTCTTAAAGTAGGTTTCATCCGGCCTTGCCGTTATGCAGATCGGTTGGCAAATATTGTACCAGTCGTTAAAAAGAATGGAAATATCAAGATATGCATTGATTTCAGGGACCTTAATATGGCTACTCCTAAAGATAAATATGTGATGTCTATGGCTGACATGCTAATTGACTCCGCAGTAGGACACAAAATTCTCAGTTTGATGGATGGTTATGCAGGATATAACCAAATCTTTTTGGCAAAAGAAGACATTCATAAGACAACATTCAGATGTCCAGGAGCTTTAGGTATTTATGAGTGGATGGTTATGCCTTTTGGTTTGAAGAATGCAGGGGCGACTTATCAGAGGGCCATGAATTCAATTTTTCATGATCTCATTGGTAAATCTGTGGAAGTATATATAGATGATGTTATCGTCAAATCTTCCAGTTTTGAGGAACATTTGAGGGATCTTAAAGATGCTTTCAGTCGGATGAAGAAGTACAAGTTGAAGATGAATCCGACTAAGTGTGCATTCGGTATCTCAGCCGGGAGCTTCTTGGGATTTTTGGTTCATGAGAGGGGAATTGAGATCGATGCTAATAAAGCCAAAGCAATTCTTACCAGCCGACCACCCAAGACGATTAAGGAAATACAAAGTCTTTTGGGGAAGGTAAATTATCTCAGACGGTTTATTTCCAATACTGCTAGCAAAGTCAGATCAATCACTAAATTATTGAAGGCAAGAGGAAGTGCTTTTGAGTGGGGACCAGACCAGCAGACAGCTTTAGAAGCTATAAAGCAGACATTGGCTCAACCACCTGTGTTGATGCCTCCCAGAGAAGGTCGGCCCCTCAAGCTTTATTTAGCAAATACGTATGAAGTGGTCAGTTGTTTATTAGCACAAGATGGCTATGATGGAAAGGAGAGGGCAATTTATTACTTGAGCAAGACCCTCACAGGACCCGAATTAAATTATACAATGCCAGAAAAAAAGTGTTATTCCTTGGTGTTTGCATGCACCAAACTTGAGCATTATATGTTGCCCAGGAGAATTGAGGTTATTTCAAAGATTGATCTCATCAAGTTAATTTTGCAAAGACCTACTATGCAGGGCAGACTTATAAAATGGCCATTAAATTAGCTCCTTTTGATTTGTATCATTCTCTTTTGAGGGTGGTAAAAGGCCAAGCAATAGCAGATTTTTTGGCAAACTTCGCATGTTATGAGCAGGAACCGACCGGATACATGTCTTATGTAAGTACCCACAATTGGTTAATGTCTTTTTATGGTTCTACTTCAGGAAATAGATCGGGTGCAGGCGTTTTGTTGGAAGGACCAGATGGTCAAAGGGTCAAATTGCAGTTGCAATTAGAAGCCATGACCCATAATTCAGCAGAGTATGAGGCTGTAATCTTAGGACTGGAAGCTTTAATAGCCAGAAAAGTTCAATCCGTGATTATAAGAGGGGATTCTCAGTTGGTAATTAACCAAGTAAACAAACAATATGTCTGCAATTACCCTCATCTATGCAGATACAGGGATATTATGGGTCGGTTGCTGTAAAAAATCTCTGAAGTGATAATTGAGTTATCCCTAGAAAGGAAAATCAGTTTGCAGATGAGTTGGCTCAAAAAACTTCTAAGGGAATCCCAAAAGATATAAGTGCAGAGGTCGGCCCTAAAACAGAAGCTGGAGTCGATTGGAGAACAGAAATCATCATGTATCTGCAAGACCCAGGAGCGAATGTACCGATTGGAGTACGGCTGAAAGCGTTGCGATTCCAGTTGATAGAAGGAGTATTATACAAAAGGACATTCGAAGGATTACTCTTGAAATGTTTGGGGTCCAAACAGGCTTTGGAGGTGATGACAGAAGTACACAGTGGAATTTGTGGAGCTCATCGGGCAGGTTTGAATATGAGATGGGCTATCCATCGTTTGGGTTTCTTTTGGCCAAATATTTTCGAAGATTGTATACAATTCGCCAAAGGTTGCCAAGAATGTCAGAAGCATGGACAGTTAAATCACTCGTCAATCATGGAATTGCAAGCTGTGGTAAAACCATGGCCCTTTAAATCTTGGGCTATGGATATCATTGGTAAAATTCATCCTCAATTATCCAAAAATCATTGCTTTATTTTGGTTGTAACAGATTATTTTACCAAATGGGTCGAGGCGGTTGCTTTGAAAAATATGGATCAGAAAGAGGTGATAGATTTTGTGCTAAATCAGATCATCTATAGGTATGGTATTCCTTATTCAATAACAACCGACCAAGGTTTGGTCTTTACTGGGGAGAAGTTTTTAAGCTTCTTCGCAGAGTTTGGTATTTATCTGAATCATTCTTGGCCTTATTATCCCCAAGCCAATGGGTAGGCAGAAGCACCCAACAAGATTATTATTGGGATTATAAAGAAAACGATTGAAGGGAACCCAAGAAAATGGCATTTGTTGTTATCTCGAGCCTTATGGGCACATAGGAATAACATAAATTCTGCCACAGGGTTTTCACCATATCAGCTCACTTTTGGACAAGATGTTGTGTTGCCAGCCAAAGTTCAAGTTTCATCTGGACGTACGAGCTTTACTACCGATGAGTTTACTGAGGAATATTTACAAATTATGTTGCAACAATTGGAAAGTTTGGATGTCAATCGACTCCGTGCAATTGATCAAATTGTGAAGTAGAGTGAGATTAGGGCTAAGACTTATGGAAGGAAAGTTTTTTATAGAACATTCAAAGAAGGAGACTTGGTGTGGAAAACTATCCTTCCTACATATAAGAAGATTGATCAATTAGGGAAATGGTCTCCGAATTGGGAAGGACCGTTTATCATTCAAAAGGAGATCGTAAATGGTGCCTTTATTATTATAAATCAAGAAGGTAAGAGGGTACATGATTGTATTAATGCTAAATATCTGAAGATGTATTATTCTGCCTTTTTAGATAACAAGAAAGCACGAAACAATAATTTTATTCAGAACCCGATTACCAAGGGTTCGGACCCAAAAAGGGTTCACTCATTATCAGATGTTGAGTCATGTAGAGGATTACTCTCTTCTGAGTTAGAATCTTCATTTCAATTACTAGGGATTAGTTCTCGTTCTTCATCAATAAGGTCCTCTAAGTCAGGTCGGTACTTTTCCCATTGATCTTGCATTTTCTCTAGATCATAGTCGGTGCGAGCTTCCATGTCTGTCACGGCTTGACGTTCACGATCAACAAGAGTGCGTAATCTCGAAAAGACTGCATGCTGATTGGAGAATGTATGATCCCAGCCAAGGTCTGGGAGTATGGCTGTCACATGGTGTTAATCAAATCCACATGATGATCAATGTCAGGAAGGCGATTATGTATATCCCGAAGAGTCTCATATTCTTCCAGAATGTTTTCCATCAGGCGAATAACACGATGAATGGTTTTTCTGCCTCGTTTGGAAAATCTAAATTTGAAATCCAATTGTTTAAGTATGCATAACAAGTCCTCTCCATGGCCTCCAACTGGATGATTACCCACGAAGAAGGGTTGAATAACACCTTGCCAATTGTTCACAGGAACATGAGGACGATTGTGTGGAATTTTAATAAATATTTCAGGTGTGCCCAAATTTCAGTTTGTGGTTAAGGGTTTTCTTGTTGATTTGCAAGGGACTGCAACTGTTTAAAAAAAAAAATAGATGAGTTGGATTTGTTCCCTGGAAGGTCGGAATTTTGGAAAGTGATCCTTAACAAAAGGAGAAAAAATTTATTTACTAAGTCAAGGTTTCCAAAATTTTATAGAAAAGACTCTAAAACATTTTTAATCTGAGACCATTTGTCCTCTGTCTTGGAAAGTCGCTTGTTGTTTGCAGCCGACTGGTACCGCCTTATAAGTTGGGATCGGGCGTGAATCTTCAATTCTTGGTCCAATTTGACTTCATTTTTCTTGTACCGCTCAATCAGGTGTTGCTCGTTGCTTATGTGGCCTTCCAGGACAGATTTTTCTTGATGAAGTGCTCTCAATTCTGCCTCATTTTGTTGAATTGATTCTTCTATATGTGTTTTGGCGTTAAAGAGGCCTTCCAGTCTTCCAGTCGCTTGTTGAATTGATTCCTTGGTTTTAGTCAAGGAAGCCTCCAGACTTATTTGATCCAAGTCGGGTAAGGATGCTCCACCTGACAGGATTTGAGCGAATAAGATATCATTTCGAAGTTCAGATAGTCGCTCCATCAAATGGTGAAGAATGGGGGCGGCAGCCGATTCTGAAGAAATTTGAAATAGAAAGCCACCAATGGCTTGAAGAAGACCGTCAAGCAAGTCTGATCTCAGGTCGGGGAAAGGTTGATCAACAGCCTGTGCAATTATAGTTCGGACATCCGTCGGGATTGGAACAACCGACAAAGGAGCTAGATCAGGACATCCCTAGAAGAATGGATGTTTATTTCAGATTACATGATACACAAATATT
The DNA here is from genome assembly GCF_009805555.1 of Andrographis paniculata. Lineage (NCBI taxonomy): Eukaryota > Viridiplantae > Streptophyta > Magnoliopsida > Lamiales > Acanthaceae > Andrographis > Andrographis paniculata. Next base: position 3,553,671 of record NW_026137605.1, read on the forward strand.
GAGAATTAATTGTGAAAGTTTTACTTACTTCTGGACGGATCGTGGTCGCAGAAGGTGCCAGGAGTGTTATAGGTTTGGAAGGATGGGCGACTGGTATTGCGATAGCCGACTCATCGGCTGCTTCAAATGGATGTTGTGGTATGAATCTGGGTCCCTGAATGATGGAGATATATTGTGTTAATATCATGTAAACACTAGTTCATAATTTAGGAAAGGGAGTTTCAAGTGTCTACCAGGTTAACAGAGGTCTCTAAATCAGAGGAGGGGAGTTCTTATAACTCTTGTAAAAGACCCCTCGGTTGAACAACTACGGGTTCTTCTTCCCGTCTGTCTACTTCTAGAGGAGGGTCTGCTGCCCTTGGGTCGGCTGCTCTCAGGTCGGCTGCCCCTGTCGGCTGCCCTCAGGTCGGCTGCTCTTTGGTCGGATGCGTCGAGGGCGGCTGCAGCCGGTTCGTCGGGAGCGATACGGACGGCCGCATCAGAGACATCTCTGTCAATTGGGGCGACCTCCGTAAGAGAAACTGCAGCAGAGGCGACCGCAGCAGAAACGACCGCATCAGAGGCGACTGTGGCTGAGGCGGATGTAGGCGTGGCCATTTGCTCCATGTTAGGAAGAGATGGGTCTGAAGCGACGTAAGGCAATCTACCCATCTGTGAGGCAGTTGCCTCACTGTTGGATGAAATCCTTTTTGTTGCCAGTTCGGCTGGTGAAGGCGCTTGCAGTGAGGTCTGTCATTTGGTCGGGGGTTCGGGTTCGTGAAGCTGGTCGGTTGGTGACTCTGGTGATTTGTTTGGGTTGGAAGCAGCCTGGACGGTCGCTCTGACCAGGGTCGGACCTAAACATAAGAATGATGACTAATGAAATGTTAAGGAAAAAGTCAGATTAAGTTAGGATTATGGGAGCATACCTGGTCGAGGTCGGGCCTTTACGGGTGACCGACCTGATGAACGGTCTCTCAAAGGCCGTTAACTTTCTTTAGGGAAGGGGATAGCATGAGTCTGAGAAGCTCTTCTTCTCCTCGGTGGGGCACCTGATCCAGTGCCTGGGGCGACCACTTTTCTTCGGGTGTTGGTCAAACGGGCCGCCCCTAAAACCAAGGCAGACTGTGGTAGGAGAATGCTCAGCAGACGATCGTTGTCAGGAGCAATTAAGGCCCAGGCGACTGACCACCATTCGCGGAAGGATTCAATTGAAGTTGGAGAAGATCGGAAAGGAATGTAGGAGTTGGAAGTTATGTAATTTGTAAGTTGGGATACATAAGGAGCGATTAATTCAGGGATAACTCGCCCGTCCGGACTTTGAATTATTAGATGTGGACAGGCGATGGGGCTAGGTAAGCTTTGTTGGCATCTGAATTGGCGTGCCAAAAACTAAGGCTGATAGCTGAAAGTATAAAACTCTTTGTGGCCTTTCTTATCAATTTTCTTACTGACAAATAAAGACCTGGGTTTAAGAGCAGCATCCCAGGAGAAGGAATAAGTTGGATGAGGAAGTGGATATGGTTCGGACAATGGTGAAGATATAGGGAATGGCCAGAACAGGTCGGATGCATAACCGACATACCTTCTATGCATGTAAAATCGGGAGTTACTACGGTCATCGACTAGAATGGCAGTTACGATAGGGTCGGATGCTTGGAGGTTGTTGCGACCTAAACAAAGTCGGGTAAGGGCTATTCCCAGAGATTTGTCAGGTGGTGGAGCAACCGGGGGTTGCCCGAGTTGGAACACTTCGGGGAAATAAAGACGGAATCACAATTCCAAGAACAAAAAAAGGCCCGATGCGGCAGTATCTAATTTTTTGCCATCTTTATCTGTAAGACAGGTGCTAACCCTGGATAGCCCTTCAAAAAGATTGGCAATGAAGAGAGTGCCCAAAGAAAAGAAATGACTTGATGCTATATGTATAGCCAGCTCAAGATGAGAAGGAAGGACACATTTCGAAGGAGAAATTATGATATATTTACAGAGCCAAAAAAACAGGAAGGCAGTGTGCTCACGGTCGGTCACAGGGGTCCCGTCTGCTCCTTGCTGGTCAGTTAAAAATTTGGTCCAGCCCCATTCCTTTACACCAGTCAGAGACCAGCCCAAATGGTCTGCGCTGGGCTCTTGCCCATCTAGGGCGCCCATTTAGGGCGCCCATTACAGGATCTTCTCCCACAATTGACAGATGTGCGATCATGGCCACATCCATGAGTGTAGGGCCGATGGGGGCTGTAGGAAGGAGGAAAACGCCCATCTCCGAGTGCCAGAACGCCGATATTGCCAAAAGAACTTTCTCATGTAAATGACATGGGAGAGTAGACAAAAGTATTGCCTAGTCGATTTGTTGGCGTTTCCATTGATCGTGAAAACGTTCTGCTACCCTTTTGTACCAAGTGCGGTAGGGATCTTTAGGATCCGTCAGGTGCATTTCGATATTGTCATGGAGACGGATAGCATTGTAGTTGGGATTATTAACAACGAGTGGGTTTTCTGCCTCCAAGACCTCTCTCATTCGGTTGGCGTCTTCGGGAGTGGTGCAGTATGGGCGAATAGTAGGAGTGAGCATTTTCGACGCAACAAAAGTTGTTTTTGGAACTGATCCGTTGAAAGGAAGTGCCGGTATGTATTGATTTGCCATGATTTGGAGTTGCAGAGATTGAGAACAACAAAAGCCAGTAGTGAAGATGAGAGTTTTGTGGCACACAAGGTGTTGCGGTAAATGGTTGCAGTTGCAGAAGCGGTTCCACAGAAGGGATGTTGTTCTATATAGATTGCGAACTTCCAACTGGCGATTGAGGAATGGCGTTTGAAAGTCCGATGGCGGCGGGCAAGTTGTTATGTATGAAATTTATAATTAGGTTAAAAAGCTCAAGTTAGATGAAGATGTGGGCCTACAATTGCGTCTGTTAGACTTTTAAGGGGTATTTCAAGACAATTGGCTGAACTGGACGTATTTCTAAGGAAATAGGTGGGTCGGATAGTCCGCAGGTCCGATGGTCCGTGGGTCCGATGGTCCGCAGGTCGGATGGTCCGTGGGTAGGATGGTCCGCAGGTCGGATGGTTCGTAGGGCGGATAGTCCGCATGTCGGATGGTCCGCAGGTCAGATAGTCCGTAAGTAGGAAAGTCTGCGTCGGACCAACAAGTCGGCTAGTCTGAGGTCGGACCAACAAGTCGGGAGTCTGCGGTCGGCCCAAAAAATCGGAAGGTTTGCGGTCGGACCAACAAGTCGGAAGGTCTTCGGTCGGTCCAAAAAGTCGGAAGGTCTGCGGTCGGCCCGAAAAGTCGGTTGGTTTGCGGTCGGATAGACAAGTCGGAAGGTTTGCGGTCAGATAGGCAAGTCGATTGGTTTGCGGTCAGATGGGCAAGTCGGTTGTTGTGGAGGTCGGATACTGCTGAGAGCGAGTGAGAGTAATAGCTTGGTCGGTTGAGAACACGTGTCAGCAGAAGAGGAGTTAGCAGACGGTTGAGAGGAGGCGTTGTAACCGTTCAGACGACGGTTCCAAGTACCGTTTCTGAAGTATATTTAAGGATTTGGATTTATTGTAGAAAACATCTTCAATCATCTTCAAACAACAACAAAGTGATTCGAGGATCATCCTTTAATTTTCCAGTCTGTAGCATTTATTTTCCAATTTACTTATGTACCGTACAGTGTTTAGAGATTCCTAATCTCAGGCACTAATTATATCAAATTCGAAGATAATTTCTTATTTTCGGATTTTACTTTTTTATTGTTGAAAAAATACATCAAAAAATTCAAATTTATTATAGTTTCTTTTTTTAGTAGACAAAAACAATTTGTTCTACATTTTATTTACCCAAAAAAGTAAAATTTTTATTTTTACTTTTTTTTTCTTAAAACTCGTGTCCAATCAAATGAGCACATAATTGGACGACGGATGGAGTAATATTGTTTATTGAGAATTTCACATAATAAATAGTATTGATTTTAATTTGAAATCACAACCAAATACACTTTAAGAAATAGAGAAGCACACCCTTGTACTATTCTGAATGTATCTGTATATATATATAGTTTTGCTCTGATTAACGTGCTGATTTAATTAAATCAAAATGGTGCTGATTTGATCCAATAAAAAATATAAAGAAAATAACAAATATTAATACAATATAAACACATTATATAATGACATATAACAAAATATATTCTGATTTCATCACAATAATAATTTGACCCAATAAGCAAATATCTAAAGAAATTAACAAATATTAATATAATAAATAGCAATACAATATATGTTAAATGTCTTCTAATGAAATGTTAATTGCTTCAAGTTAAGGTGTTATGTTATCTGCTTTGTGACAAATTGCTTGCTAATTTGACCTCGTTAGCACCTAACAACCGCCATTTATTTTATATATTACAATATCTAAGAACTACTTTTGGTTCCAAAATATAAGGGTTTGTTTGTTATCTGCTTTGGTTTAATGTAATTTTTATTGAGATATAAAAAAATGTGTCGATAATATAAAAAATAATACTTTATATAGAATATTATTTTTTTTGTAAATGATAAAATATATCTACTACCTTGGTCCCATAAGAAGTATACTATTTGTTTTATGCATTCTTGTATTTAATATTATAAATATTATTATATTTATATAATTTACTCCACAATTATCATATATCTATATTATAAGAGATTAAAAGATACATTCTTATTTTTTTTTATTTGTACGGTATATTAATATAATAATTAATATTTAAAGATTCATATGAAAAAAAATTAATGATTATCTTCAGATAAAAATATGATTAGACAAACAAACTCAAAAAAAAAATAAATAAATAAATACTCCTTCTGTTTTAATTTAAAATATCATTTTTACCATTTCGTCCATTCCACTCAAAGTATTTTTTTTTTTCTTTTTAGTAAAAATAATCACACACTAATATCAACATACCATTAATTTTTATTTAAATTACAAATATATTATTACACATCCAATTACTTTATATATAAAATCAAAAGAATAAAAAGTCAAAACTTCTTACACTTTCATTAATTAATAAAATAATAATATTTTTTAATCTATCACAAAATCGTAATGACCAAAGTAAAAATGTGAACACAGCTTGAATTGCGGTTAGTGTCATGTAACAACCATTTTGGAATGAGCCCACGGATAACAGCATCTATTACGATCACCTACTTCGTTACCTTTATCATTGTCTTTTCAGTTTTTACTATAATAAAACTCATTGCCTCTAACAAGAAATACGGTTATCAAAATTTATTACTTTTATCAAGAACCACTTACCTTAAAAAAAAAAAAAAAAAAAAAAAAAAAAAAAAAAACAAACTAAAAGCTATCCAAAATTTTTTGAAATTTTAAATTTTTAAAATCTAAATTTAATATAAATTATTTATAAATATATTTAAATTTCATTAACCAATTCTCTACCTTTTTATATTCAATTAAACCAAATGGGTAGTGAAAATACTGATATTTTTAATTAGTACTTAATTTAAATTGTTGGACACGATTGGACAATAAAAATAATAATTCTTAAGTTATATTGTGAATAAATTTATTTTATACGTTTATATTATACTCCCTCCGTACCGGTACAAGGTTGTCGTTTACTTTTTGCACATAGATTTTTGAATATTAGGATTATAATGAGTTGTAGTGAAAAAAACAAAAATGCCCCTATTAGTATTGTGTAATATAAAAGTCATCAAAAACATGTGAAAGGACAGAAAATCAGGCATCAAAAGTAGCACAAAATGAAAAATTTGCCCGAGAGATTTGCATTACTCTCTCCGCACACCTAAAGGAAACATTGTCCTCAATGTAAAAAAAAAAAGTAAAATAAGAGATGGACTTCCCTGGATTCCGTAGGATTGGTGCGACTGCATGTTTTTGCTTTGGATTCCAAACTTCTTCAAGTTGATTTTGTGTCTCTTTTAGCCAACACCAAAATTGATAACTCGGGGAGGAAGAATAAAACAAACATCGGTTTTTTTTTCTTTTCAAAATTCTCTAAGAAGTTCCCTACAAAAAATAAAGAATCCAAATCAAGTAGGCGATGTTTAAAAATTAAAAAAAAATAAAACAAAAACTAAAGAAAATAAAAGAAATAAAGCTAGAAAACTTGGGTTGCTTCCCAAGAAGCGCCTCTCTTTAACGTCTTTGGCTAGACGCAGTTGTCATATTAGCCATTAGGTAGCACTACTTTAGAACATCTTACCCACTTCATTTTTTGTCTTTTACTTCCATGTTTAAAACGATGACTACTCACAAAAAATTTCTTTGCAAGATTCATATTATCATTTAAGTGAACAGACTCCAACTGATTCGGATGCGGCTTCGATTTTATGTCTAGGATAGATTTCTCATGCAATCTCAAGACTCCCTACATACTTTTGTCAATAACATTCACACTGCACAACACATTAGATTTTTCAAGGTATTTTTTAGAATCAGAAGTATTAAATTGCACTTTCTCACCATCAAATTCCATAGAAACTATACCTTGTTTCACATCAATTTTAGTTTGTGCGGTGCACATAAATGGTCTACCTAGTAAAATCAGTGCAAGATTTGGAGGATTATTATCATGCATATCAAGCACATAAAAATCAACCGGAAAAATTATATAATAATTCCAGTTTCTTTTAAAGGCCCAATGTTCAAAGACTTATAAATAGACTTAGGCATCACATTAATTGCAGTTCCTAAATCTAACATTGCCCGTTTAATCTCCAACTTACCTATCTTACAAGGAACCGAGAGCATACCTGGATCTTCACATTTATGAGGAAGCTTACGTTGTAAAACGGCAGATACGCTCTCGCCAACAATAATGCATTCGTCTCCACGTAGTTTCTTCTTCTTCGCACAAAGATCCTTCAGAAATTTTGCATACTTTGGCACTTGCTTGATCGCATCCAGTAGGGGTATGTTCAATTCCACCTTTCGAAACATCTCCATCATCTCTTTCTTTTTGTAATCCTTCATTGGTTTCGCCAACCTGCAACAAAACGGTGCAACATTAGTTTTAGTATTAGTAGGTGTTTCAGAAGTTACCTTGTCCGATACTTCATTAGCACCTTTCTCTATTTCTTTCTCAATGACATCCTCATTCTTGTCATTTGGAACTCCAATATTTGATACTTCCGAATCTTTTCCATTTTTTTATCACAATCGAGCTCACATTCTTCGGATTAGCGTCGGGTTGTGAGGGCAATCTACCTTTTTCTCTTGACTTCATCTCGTACATCTCATTCGCTATTTGACTTGCTTGTTCTTCCAAGTTCCTTATGCTATTCCGAGTTTCCTATTGAAATTGCAACATGTTAGACGCCATAGTTTTCATCATATACTCTAAGGAATTACTAGGAACCATTTGAACGGGTTGTGGAAGGTGGTTAGGTGCTGGGAATCCTCTCGAATGATCTCCAAAGTTAGCTTGTTGATTCCCATACTTTAAGTTCGGCTGATCTTCCATCCTGGATTGTAGGTATTCGAGTAGCAGTTGTATGCTCTTGGTATGAATCCTGCAGCACTGACATCTACTTCTTGACTCAAGGTAGGACAAATATCCGTAGGATGTTCCGAACTTGTGCAGATTCCGCAAGCCTTAACTTGTGCCTTTCCTACAACAAATTGTCGAACAAATGAAGTCAGTTCAGTCAATTGTTGTTGAATAGAATTCACCTCGCTTGCTTCTTTAACTGCTATTGCTTCTCTTGGTCCGAACTTTTGTGAGTTCATCGCCATATTGTTCAGTAAGTCTCACGCCTCTCTAGGAGTTTTGTTCATCATGGCCCCTCCACTTGCTGCGTCTATGATTCTCCTATAGATGGAAGTCAAACCTTCATAGAAATATTGAATCATAATTGCACGGGGATTTGATGATGGGGGCATCGAATAAGTAGAGCATTAAAGAGGTCCCAATATTCAAATAAAGACTTCCCTGTATGTTGTCTCATTCTGCATATCTCTTTCCTTATGATCACAGCTCGTGAAGCGGGAAAGTACTTTTCGAGAAACTTTCTTTTTATGTCAGTCCATGTAGCGGCTTCCGGCAGCTTGTGCAGACGACATCAAATTCTTTAAGATGCTTATGTGGCTCTTCTCTTGACAACCTATGAAAAGAAGGCAACAACTGTATTAGTCTTGATTTTAATTCAAAAGCATTGTTACCGTCTACCGTCGGGTATGTGATCCAGAGATGCTGCTGGGTCAAGTTATGGGCTGCCAGCTCCCTCAGTCTCTTTTGATCCATCTCTTATTCTAGCTCTAACTCGTCAGAACTCAAATCGCTAGATGATTCCGAAGCTAAATCTTTTTGCCGATGTCCCTAGTTTGTTTTCTTAATCGAAGCAAAGTCTTCTCAATATCGGGATCGAAACTCAAGATTCCTGTGCGATCAGATCTCGACATAAACTAGAAAAAGCCAGATTTTTTAAAAATAATATAAAATAACCAAAGATGAATTGAACAAATTAAAATCTCCCCGGAAACGGCACCAAAATTTGACAGGCATTTGTCACACGCTGCAAAATTTAAAATAGAATAAACCTACTTCTGCAATAAAAATAACGTAGTATAGATGAAGTAGGGTCGTCTCCTCAGGGAATTAAAAATGTTTGATTTTTGATTGCTTGATTTATAAATATAATAAATGGGGGATTTTGGAAGTAGAAAATTATAATAATATAACAAACTAAAAACTCTATAACTAAAAGATAAATTCAATAAAAATAAATTTCCAGTCTAGGAATGAAATTGACAACTTGGGTAATGGATTTGATCATCGATAAATATTTAATTTTATTGGTTTCTAAATAAATTAGTTATAGTTATTGACACGAGCCTAATAACCAACTTTTCCTTAATTTCTTGACAGTCTAGGTACTCCCGTGAACTACTTCCCTAGTTAGACTAGAACCCTAGTGACGCCACAAAGAATTTACTAGCCAAACCGCCTTGCGAACGAGAAGAGCCTAATTCAATTTAACAATTAACTATGCGAAATTTTTTAAAATTAATTCTGTGATTTCCTAATGGCGTTTGCCACTAGTTGCTACTTGAACCAAATTAAAATGCAATTACGGATGCCTAATTTAGTTTAACAATTAATCCTTAATCCAATTGAAATACCTGGCCATAATACCCAACCAAATAAATATTATAACTCAAAGAAATCAGAAACCACATAAATACTTAGGAACCAAAAAAATATCATAAATCATAACAAGTCTAATGTCTCAAACCCATACCAAGTTGTTTTCCTCTCCTAGACTAGAAAAGTAAACTACTCGCTAATCATAGGAGGAAGAACAAATGAAAAGGAAGCAAAGTGAAACATCGCCTGAGAATGATGTTGGTAGAGGTGGAACTCGAAATCTTTTCGGAAGAATCTTTCTCCTTCTCGCCCTTGCACGGTTTCTCACTGGGACTATTCTGCACGATGTTCTTCTCGGAAAATGGCATAAAGTGGCGCCTCCCTTGATTTCTTTCCTTTATATTTGCCCTAATTTTCTAACAATTGGGCTTTGGGCCTTTTTTCTCTTTTCCCTCTAATTCTATTAATTTTATTATTTTTCTCATGCAAATCATAAATATATAATATATACCCAAATCAGGTAGAATCTAATCAAAATCAACGAAATATCGCAAATAATATGAATATTTAACACATGCGATTTATGGCTATCACATCCAAGACCCACACCACAAATGACTCGCCACGGAATCGCAACTAACACGCTAACCACAAACCCAACCTAAGGAAACTCTAATGATTTCAAGCCTATTTATACCGTGAACAACATATACATCGCGAGACAAAAAAAAGGCACAAATCGATTAAATCAAACCGTAGAACCATCAAGGTTCAAGTCGCCCTTCAACTGGGAGGGAGCGCATCCCAAATCGCCGGACAAAGTCACCGGAGAACGCAGGCGACGTTGACAGAATCACCTGGGGCTGTAAGATAGAAAATCTCGATCTGGGAGTTCTGTTCTTATATGTTCTGAATTGAATGAATGAACCCGGTCCAAGGAGCAGCAATATATATGTATAGATCAAAACAGCAGTTCAGACCAGACCGGTTCAAACTGGTCCATACCGGTTTAAAGCCAAGCAGCCTGTGATCCGACGGGTCTCACAAAAATTGGGTTAGGCAGCGGGTTGCCGGGTCCGGGCTTCAATTTGGGTGGGTTGGATGTGTGAGTTTTAGGCCTCAATAATCACCGGCCAAACTATATTACATTATATAATAAAAATATATAGATATATGTATATATAAATAAATTATTTATATATTATTTTTATATATATTATTACATAATAAAAATATATATAAATAAATAAATTATTGTAGATTTATAAAATAGTAAAGGTAATGTGTTAGAGGTGATTACTATAACGGGTGATAAATAAAATAATTTGAATGTTGAGATAAATATGATGTGGATGAGAGAAATAAAAGAGATAATGGGATAAAAGTAAGGACTATAACAGATGTTCTAAGTTGGACCAATTTATATAAGTTATAAAATTATTACATAGGCATGAAATTATTGAACAACTAATGCATTTATTAGTTCATTCAGATATAATAATAAAAATAGTATTATTATCCAGTGCTCACTTTCGGGTAGCGGCTGTGGGTTCTCACTTCATAACAAAAAAATATATATACAATTATAATAAAAATAGTATTCATAATTACTATATTACTAGAAACACAAATAAAAGCGGAACAACTAAACACTCAAAGGTTGGACAAGTCTACACCTTTCTCACACCAAATCGATTAGCGGAAAGCTCCCTTCAGAGGGACCGACGGTGACCTATTGATTATATAGGCTGCCGTGACCAAGGCTTCTCCCCAAAATTGTTTGGACAACCCGGAGGAAGCAAGCATGCTTCTAACCCTCTCTAATAGGGTCCGGTTCATCCGTTCGGCAACCTCACTTTGTTGGGGTGTAACAAGAATGGTTCTTTGACGCTTTATTCTATTTTCTACACAAAAGTTGTCAAACCAAGCATTACAAAACTCTAAACCATTGTCAGTTCTCAAATATTTAATCCTTTTACCCGTTTGATTTTCAATCAAAATCTTCCAATTTTTAAATGTTATAAAAACATCGGATTTTTGCTTCATTAAGAAAACCCATAGTTTTCTAGAGAAATTATCAATTATAGAGAGAAAGTATCTACTCCCACCATGTGTGGGTTCACTAGAAGGACCCCACACATCGGCATGTAGATACTCTAAAATACCGTTTGAAAATACTTGGTTTTCCAAGGGTTTTTGAAGAAATTGCACCTTATGGTGTTTGCCACACACACAATGATCACAAAAGGAAATAGTTGAAAGCTTTTCATTAATTACCAAAATAACCCGATTTATGCAATATTTTTAGACCCTTATTACTAAGGTATCCTAGCCTCCTATGTTAAAGTTCGGTATTATCTATAGCCGCATTAACTATATTTTCAGATTTATTAATTGGCAAAGCCGAGGTGACATAAAGGTTATTTTTCAAATCCGCTCTAAAAAATACTAAAGCACCTTTTGTAATTTTCATTTAATTTGCCCCCCACTTCCCTTCTAACCCTATAGAAGATAAACTAGCACGTGAGAGCAAGCTATTAGACAAACTAGGAGCATGCCTAATATTCAAAAGCTCAAGAACATAATCGGAATCAAATTTCAACACAACGGTTCCTATTCCTTCAACATTGCAAACACGTTCATCGGCCATAGACACATTGCAATTTGACAAAGTTTTATATTCCGAAAACATTTCTTTGAATGGTGTCATATGGTACGTGCAAGTGGAATCTAAAAGCCATCATTCTTATCAAAAGAAGTCACTTTAGAACATAAAGGAAAGACCGCAAATACATCGCCTAAACATTCATTGGGTAATGTCATATTAGCAAGCTCATTACTACAAGTGTTTGTCGAATTTCTAGCATTATAACTATTGTTATTGGAGTTAAGATTCTTCTTTGGACAATTCCTAATGAAATGAGAAGGATCACCATAATTAAAACAACGTTTTACATACTTGGATGAGGTTTGAGATCTATTCTTTGATTTGCTTCTAGACTTCTTCTTATGTTGACTATTGTGAGAATCATTCCCTTGCTTATTGTTACTGGAAGAAGAGTCATTATTGCTAGTTCTAAAAGAAGATTTACCCCTAACATACATAACCTCTCCATGGCTTTCTCTATTAGATTTATAAAGTTGTAAGTCTATTTCCTTACTTTTCAAGCCATTTATCACTATGTCTAGTGTTATCGTGTCCCTCCCATACTTAATAGATGATTTCGCATCTGAGTAGGAACTAGGGATACCATTTAATAAAACTATAGAACTATAGTCATCGATATTCTTATCACCCGTTAGTTTTATATCTCGTATAAGCTTGGTAAAAACATCGAGATCTTCATCTATAGGCTTTGAAAGATCCAATCTATAACTAAAAAACCTTTCTAACAAATTAATACGATTTGGAAGAGACGTTTCAGTGTACATTTGATTTAGCTTATCCCATAAATCTTTGGCCGATTCATAAACTCCAAACTCCAATTTTCCTAATAACGTGATCCGCAAGATTCAATGTAATGCATGCAGAAGCCAATTCATCCAATTCGACCCTCTTTGCAAGAGGGATATCAATTGCACATTCAACTTCAACAACTTTAAACAATCTTTGCGAAACTAAGACACTACGCATTTTCTGTTTCCAAATAGAATAATCTATTTTACTATCAAAAGGTTGAATATTGTAATATACAGGACTAGCCATCTTTTCTACAAAAAACTAAAACTGATTTTAAGAGAATGTCCTAGAAAGATCAGATTTTATTCAAGAAAACTACTTCAAAGCATGTATATATCCACAGGCTCACCAAACAATCAGACAACCTATTGAACAAGCAGATTAAGAAGCTACTACAACAGATAATGGGCATACAACAAGCATAAACACACTTTCAAGAGCAAAAAAACATTAACTAAACCACGAGTTAGCTTCTTGCGTAGCTAACTTGACAGATAGTTAATATTCCAACAAATTCCCAAAAAAACAACTATAGCTCAATCCAGGCAACACAAACAGCCAGCAACATAAATTCAAGCAAAAAGAATCACAACCAGGCACGGCTCAAACAAAAAATAGCACACAATTCAAGTGACGGCACACACAACCACCGCACATACAAAAATCAGCAGATGGCTCAAGCAAAGAACTCAAACAGCGACTGCCTTCAGATTTCACTAGAAAACTCATGCACAGAATATAAACATCCACTGCACAATCCAAAACAACAAACAACACAAGTAGAACACAAAAACAATTACTACTTCAAAAGTAGAGGGATAAGCTATTTGTTACCCACTCCTACCTCCGCAACAAACTTTGACAATCTTATAGGATTCTTTTTGTCACCAATCTGTTTCACCCTTTGGAACTGCACACTCAATACACGAGTTAGAATAGTTTTGATGATGCGATAAGAGACTATACTAACCAACAGTCTAATCAACAAGAATGTCACATATAAGAAAAACTTATATCAAAAACACAAATTCAGTTTCACTTTTTGGACTATGTGGTCTCAATTATAGTTACTCAAGTTCTGAAATTTCAAGTAACAATCACTTAATTTCCAAGTTGTACTTCAAACCTAAGGAATTGAACTAATTAAACTTCAATCTCACTATAATTCACAAATTTAAACCACATATCACAATAGCAGGTTGTGTTTGTTTCAATCTTGGTTTCAAAAAAGTTTTATAGCAAAACTCTATGACCAAGTTTTTTGAAAGAACCAAATTGAATCGATGTTTTAACACCGAGCGGTCAATTTTTTCGGAAAACAAGAAACTATCATCACATTTTTGAAAAAACAGAGAACAAGAAAACCTAGTTTCAGATTTTTTTAGAAAAGAACAGTGAACTCGCGGTTTCAAATCATTTTACCAAAACAGAGAGTAATTCACATTTTCAAGATTTGGGAAAAATAGAGACAATATCACGGTTTCAATCTTTGGGAAAGACAGTCGACAAATCACAGTTTCAATCTTTGGGGGAAAAAACAGGAACAAAGCACGATTTCAGTTATGGAAAAACACAAACAAACCACGGTTCAAATCTTTAAGAAAAAACCAGAAAAAAAAACCGCAATCTCTAGTTTTTCGAAAGAAACAACTACTTAGTTGATACCACTTGTCATTACTAAACAAAGATCGACAACTTGTTTAACCAATTACCAAACAATAATCTAGCAAAAACTTAAAGCAACTTTTATTGTTACGGAAGCAATCTAGTCGGACTCAGTTTTACCCAAGCATAAACCGACATCGAACACACATCCAAGAACCGCGCCACAAATGATTTGCCACGGAATCGCAACTAACACGCTAACCACAAGCCCAACCTAAGGAAACTCCAACAATTTCAAGCTTATTTACACTGTGAACAACATATACATCGCGACACACAAAAAAGGCACAAATCGATTAAATCAAACCGTAGAACTATCAAGGTTCAAGTCACGCTTCCACTGGGAGGGAGCGCATCCCGAATTGCCGGACAGAGTCACCGGAGAACGCAGACAGCGTCGATGGAATCACCTAGGGATGGAAGAGAGAAAATCGCGATCTGTGAGTAATGTTCTCGTCTGTTCTGAATTGAATGGATGAACCCGGTCCAGGGAGCAACAATATATATGTAGAGATCAGAATAGATTTTCAGACCAGACCGGTTCAAAGCCATGCAGCCTGTGATCTGACGAGTCTCACAAAGATCGGGTCGGGCAGCATGTTGCCGGGTCCGGGCTTCAATTTGGGTGGGTCGGATGTGTGAGTTTTAGGCCTCAATAATCATCGGCCAAAATATATAACATTATATAATAAAAATATATATAAATATGTATAAATAAATAAATTATTTATATATATAATTACATCATAAAAATATATAGAAATAAATGAATTGTTGGTGGATTTATAAAATAATATAGGTAATGTATTAGAAGTGATTTACTATAACGGGTGATAAATGAAATAGTTTGAATGTTCAGATAAATATGACGTGAATGAGAGAAATAAAAGAGATAATGAGATAAAAGTAAAGACTATAACAGATGTTCTAAGTGAGACCAATTTATATAAGTTATAAAATTATTACACAGGCATGCAATTATTGAACAACTAATGCATTAATTAGTTCATTCAGATATAATAATAAAAATAGTATTATTATCCAGTGATCACTTTCAGATAGTAGTTGTAGATTTTCACGTCATAATAAAAAAAAAAATTGTAATAAAAATAGTATTCCATAATTACTATATTACGTCAAAAAATTTTAAAATAAACGTGACAATTTTCTTATATATTGTAACACAAAATGCTTGTACATGTAATTTCTAATATTTATAATTATTATTTTAAAATGTAATGTAAAAATTTTAAATTACATAATCATGCATCTTTCCACTTTTTAATAAGTGAATATATATATATATAGATATATTTAAAAGTATTTCAAATTATAAATTTTACTTACTTTAGAAATTGTTTGCTATATCAATTCAGTGTAAAAGTAAATACTAAAGATTGTACTCTAATTTGTTGTATTATCCACAATAATAAACTTCCTTTTGCATTTATTTTTTACATATGAACAAAACTATAGGCCTGTTGTTGCAGCCGCCATTTAACGCTATTTTGAAAACCCTGCAGCACAGTCATACATTTGACTGAGTTGCCAACTTTAATTGTATTAAAACGTGTCTTATACATGTTGGAATGAGGCAAACTAATATGTCTCGTGAAAGAGGATATGAAGAAAACGTCAATGGTAATAGTTGTTGAATTTAAATGCTCGATTCTTAAAGCAGAAACGTACCTAAAGATGAAGCCATATACGAATCTTGGGTGATTAAAGGTTTAGTCTTCCAAGATCAGAGTACCGGCTTCTTTTCTATCCTTAATGGGTGAGGAGTCGAAACTGCAGGAAGAATTAAATCTCTTTTATGGCGCTCTGATCCCGGGGACCTAACCCTAGCCTATTTATAATAGGGCAAACATAATTGCAATTACAATTATGCCCTTAATTAATATTATTAATTTGTCACGTCACCAAAATAATAATATTATACGGGTAGCTGCACTTTCATTCCATAACAATCAAGCATATCAGTCAATAATTAATTATATTAGTTAGACCTCTTAAAACAATATGACTGAATAAAATAATGACTTTAACAATATATTCGATACACATATTTGATCCCAGATCCAACAATCTCCCACTAGATATAGTATGTGTCTGTATGAGCTCAATTTTTGTCATTATAAAAAAATGCTTGCAACAATCTGGTTCATCAATCACAACAATATAGGACTAAAGAAGCATTTTCCGTATCAACAACTAAACTCACAGTAATCACGGATATCAGTGTAATCAAATGACATAGATCAATCATGGAATGTGCAGAGAGAAAATTACATAAGTGTGATATAAATATGTCAATTTTCTGCTGGTCCAAACTGAATGAGATCGCAAATTACTTAAACATAATGTCCAAAACATCATAACTGAAATAATGATCAAAAGAGTATAAAACAAATAGCAAGTGAACGACAAAAGAATATAAATGCATACTCCCACTACAATGAAGCTTCCTCAAATTGTAACACACCCATATGAGCAGTATGTTCATGGAAGACCTTAGGTGTTACACCTTTAGTTAGGTGGTCTACTAACATAGATTTTGTTCCTAAGTACTCGATCAAAATGTGATCATCTTTCACCCGCTCCTTTACAACTAGGAACTTAATGTCAATATGCTTTGACTTGGACGAGCTCCTATTGTTATTGGAGTACTCAATAGCTGAATTATTGTCACATAAGATCTTTGTGGGTTTTTCAACCATCAGAATGATTCACAGTCCATTGACAAGGTTCTTTAGCCAAATCGCTTGCTGTGATGCCTCAAAACACGCCACGAACTCAGCTTCTATAGTGGAACTCGTAACGAGTGTCTGTTGTGCACTGCGCCAAGGGATGGCCCCGCTAGCCAACATATAAACATATCCAGATATAGATTTCCTACTATCTTGGCATCCCGCAAAGTTGGAGTCAGAGTATCCAACGATCTCCAATTGGTCTGACCTCCTATATGTGAGCCTGTTATTACTAGTTCTCTTCAGGTATCTCATCACCCTCTTGGCTGCCTTCTAGTGATCCAATCAACGATTACTGAGGTATCTGTTTAACACACCGACAATGTACACAATATCTGGACACGTATATACTTGTGCATACATGAGGCTCCCAACTGTTGAGGCATATGGGATCTTTTTCATTTCCTCAATTCCCAGATTTACTTTAGGGCATTGGCTGAGACTTAATTTCTCTCCTTTAGCTATATAGGTATCTCCCAGCTTGCATTTCTGCATGTGGAATCGCTAGAGTATTTTATCAATATAGCTCTTTTGAGATAATCCAAGAATACACCGAGATCTATCACGATATAGTTGGATCCCTAATACAAAAAAGATGCTTCACCAAGATTTTTCATTTCAAAGTTACTCAAGAGAAATTTCTTAGTTTCGTACAACATTCTCACATTATTTGTGGCAAGCAAAATGTCATCCACATACAAAACTAAGAAAATAAACTTGCTCCCACTGAATTTGTGATAACACAATCATCAACAACATTCATCTCAAAACCATATGAGAGAATTACTTGATGAAATTTTTGATACCACTATCGAGATATTTGTTTGAGCCCATATATGGATTTTCTTAATTTACAAACCATTTGCTTTGGGTCACCGACCTCAAAAGTTTTTGGTTGTATCATATAGATCGTTCCATCAATGTCACCATTTAGAAACACCGTCTTGACATCCATTTGATGGAGCTCTAAATCAAAGTATGCCACTAGAGCCATGATTGTCCTAAAAAAGTCTTTCGAAGAAACCGGAGAGAAAGTCTCTTTATAGTCAATTCCCTTTTTCTGAGTATAGCCTTTAGCTACAAGACGTGCCTTATACCTTTCCACATTACCATTTGCATCCCGTTTGGTTTTAAAGATCCATTTGCAACCTACGGGTTTTGCACCTTCTAGCAATGGGACAAGTTCCCAAACTTTATTGTTTTGCATTGACTTGTACTCATCACGCATCGTATCAAACAATTTATCTGAATAAGGACCCTTCATGGCATGATAAATATTAATTGGATTATCCTTTGTCATGCCATTATTGTCCTCACTTTCTTAAAAAAAATGTCACATAATCATCCGGAATGGCATTTCTTCGCTCTCTAATGGATTTACACAATTGCGTTGGCTATTGAACTGAATTGAGTTTGTTCCATAGGCATAGGTTCCTATTCTATACGAACGGGTTCCTCAGTCGCACTTTGAAACTTTATGGGAGCTGGAATGACTGCTAACTCATGAGGTGTTTGATCAATCACATTAGTGATTTTTTCTTGATCCTCAAAAGTAAAGTCTAAAACTGTATTCTCCCCCTAAACTCAACATCCTCAAAGAACTTGGCAGTAGCCGTTTCAAAAATAGTTCTTGATGTGGGATTATAAAATTTATACCCCCTTGACCATTCCGAGTAGCCAATAAAATAACTGCTCACTGTACGAGGTGCTAGCTTTGGTTCATTTGGCTTATAGGCCTCCACCTCAGCTGGACAACCCCACACCCTAAGATGATTTAAGCTACGCTTGCACCCAATCCAGAGTTCATAGGGTGTTTTGGCAGTCGCCTTAGTTGGCACTCGATTAAGGATGTAGACTGTTGTCTTTAGTGCTTCTCCCATAATGATGGTGGCAAAGTAGATTGACTAATCATACTTCGAACCATATCCTTTCATGTGTGGTTTTGTCTCTCAGCAACACCGTTCATGCTAGGTGAACCCGGCATGGTGTATTGAGGGATGATTCCACACTCCTTAAGGAAGTCATAAAAAGGACCTGGACGTTGTTCATCCGAGCCATCATTTCTGCCGTAATATTCTCCTTCACGGTCAGATCTGACAGTCTTAATGCGTTTGCTTCGTTTATTTTCAACTTCAGCCTTAAATGCTTTGAACATGTCCAGTACCTCAGATTTTTCTTTAATAAGGTACAGATGACCATATCGAGAATAATCGTCTATAAATGACACAAAATATTGTTGACCTTTCCACGAAGGAGTGGAAAAAGGCCCACAAATGTTTGTATGTATCAATTCTAAGACATCCGTAGCTCGATAAGCTCCTATCCTTTAAACCTTGGTTTGTTTACCTTTAATGTAATCGACACAAATGTCAAAGTTTGAAAAATTTATGGAATCAAGGATTCCATGCTTAATGAGTCTTTCAACTCTGTTTCTTGAAATATGACCTAAACGTTTGTGCCACAATAAACTAGAGTCATGCAATTTTCGCTTAGTACCTTTTGATTCCGTATTAAGTGCCTCATTATAGGAAACCAAAATATCGAGCATATATAAATTGTCATTCACCATAAAAGTACAAACACCAACCATAAATGAATTAAAAGACATTTCAACTTTATTGTTTCCAAAAGAACAATGATAACCGAATTTGTCAAAATAAGAAACAGAAACCAAATTACATCTAAATAACGGTATAATAAAAGTGTCTTGCAATTCAAGAAAATGTCCAGTACTCAATAACAACTTGAAAATGCCCATGGCTTCCACCTCTACTAAATCCCAATTTCCAAAGTAAATGCGTCTTTCAGCATTAGTTGGGTTTCAGTAGCTCAGAAAACCCTGCATTGAAACACTAATGTTAGTAGTTGATCCAGAGTCTAACCACCAAGTGTTTTGAGGTACTGAAGCTAAATTAACCTCAGAAACCAAAGTAAGAAACGTAACCTTCTTCACGCACCAATCTTGAAACTTAGTACAATTCTTTTTCTCATGTCGAGTCTTGCAAAAGAAGCAAGTCTTTTCAGGACGAGCCCGAAGAGCTGGAGCTAGAACATAAGCCTTAGTAGTCTTAACCTTAACGGCCTTATATTTTCTCTTATTTCCATATGAATCCTTGGAGGTACCAACCACATGTACCTCTTCAGTCTTATTACGCTTCATACTTTCTTCTCCCTCAACACAGTGAGAGATGAGCTCATTAAGAGTCCACTTCTCCTTTTGACAGTTATAACTGACTTTGAACTGATCGTATTGACTAGGAAGTGAGAGAAAAAATAATAGGACTAGCATGTCCTCCGAAAGGTCTAACTTAAGTATTCTCAATTTAGAAGCAATATTATACATGTTCAAGATGTATGTCCTTATGTTTCCTTTGCCGTTATACCTCATGGTAATGAGACTCTTGAGAAGAGTACTCATTTCTGCCTTATCGTTTTTGGTAAAACATTTCTCAATTTCTACAAGGAAATCATTAGAAGTAATCATATCATCAGATATCGTGCCCCTAAAGATTTCTGGAATACTTTTCTTTATGATCATTAAATTAAGATAATTAGACCAACCTACTTCCCAAACAACTATTTTTCATCTGCTGTGCTTTCTTCCGTATGAGAAGGGAGTTGGTCTATTCTTAATGCCCAAGTCTAGATCCATACAACCTAAATAAATCAATATTGATTCTTTCCAGTGTTGATAGTTATCCTCAGACAATATTGAGATTGAATAGTTAGAAGATAGCGTAAGAGTCGATCTTGAAGACAACAAGAAATAAATATACACATAAGTACTCAAGTAGCATAATGAAATTCAAAATAAAATAATGTAATCCCATTTCAAGATACTAAACACAACATTAATGCTTAATCTTTGGATCAATGACACTAACTGCAAGTAGTTATCTTGTTGCAATAATCATATACGGACAATGAGTAATGTCAAACAATGAATCACTCTTTGGACTGGCTCACTATTCACATAAATTAAATCCATATAATTGTCCCATACATATTATCGCAGATGTATATTTTATTCTGTCAATTACCGACTACCTTTGGGCCGAAGAATAATCACATGAATTAAAATACACATATAAAAACTTAAGTTATCAACAAAAAATTTCATATAAGAGAGGTTACTTTGACGACTTCAAATACTAGATTTTCACCATCAAAACGCAGGAAACATTATTGATGAGTTTCTAATTCTTATGATTAAAAATATTTGCAATATAAGCAAAATTAATTTCTAAAGATGCATATATGTATATATAATTTTATAAATTCATTCCAAAAACCAACGCATATTAAAATAAACAAGTTTTAAACCAAACAAGTAGTCAAACAATGGACTGGAACCCTAATCATGCATACGTTGAAATCCAAATATGAAATTGATCTATGGACTGATATATACGTATATGTATGTACTCGATCAGCAAGTCTCATGATTTAATGAATAAACATATACATCTCTGACAAATAAATAAATGAATGTCCAGGCGTGTGTACTCGATTTCCGAATATGTAATTGAATGCACATGTACATATAAACATGTAATTACTATATTTATATTGTTGAATTACGATTTGATAAATCGAACTTAAATAAATAAAATAAAGAAACAATTCGGCTGCACCACTATGATCCCGGGACCTAAACTTAGACTATTTATAATATGGCAAACATAATTGTAATTACAATTATGCCCTTAATTAATATTATTAATTTGTCACGTCACCAAAATAATAATATTATACGAGTAGCTGTACTTTCATTCCATAACAATCAAGCCTATCAGTCAATAGTTAATTATATTAATTAGACCACTTAAAACAATATGACTGAATAAAATAATGACTTTAACAATATATTCGATACACATATTTGATCTCAAATCCAACAATAGTCAGTTCATTTGAGTTTGTAAAATAATATGGAGCATGATTAGAAGATATGACTGGTTGATTTTTTTTTTTGTCTATGGTGTAAATTAAGTGTTTAGTTTAGTTAAAACTCTTAGATTGAAATCCCCTAACGTAGGTAAAAAATTGCGTGTGTCTTTTTCTTTATTTGCACTTACTCAATCATTGATCTGTGCACATACACACTATTGTTTCAATCGCGAGACAACCACGTTGTAAAAGCTATGTTTATGTTGATACATTTCACAACTCCGTTGTACAAATAACTCGTAATCGTTGAACTCCTTATTTTCTTGGCGATCAGTATTCAACATAAGTAACATATATCAAAAATACTTTTAAATTTATATCAAGTGCAAAATAAATTTGCAAATGCATTTGGTGTTGAAGGAAAAAGTATTAAATACAAAATTTTCCTCAAAATGATTAAAAAAAATGTTTTTATTTAATAATACTATTATATTATATTGACATTAACTAAAGACTAAAAAGTCAAAACGAATTAATGAAAATAAAAGTTTCATTTGTTGGGTAAATGATTTTTTATTATTTATTTTTAAGAAATATCTTACATTTGTATAAATAAAAAAAAAAGTTTTTAATTTTTATTTAAATAGTAATATAATTTGATATTTTATAAAAGAAAAAATTATATCGTATTTTAATATATATATATAGCAATAAATAGGTCAACACAACTTATCTAAAATAATTTGGTAGGTTGATATTGAGAAGATACAAATTGAGTTTTCAATTTATAACTTTTTTGAAACTTATGTATCCATAATAGTAATATTAATGATTACTAAACTAATTAGGTTTATAATGAATATTATTAAATTGATAATTCTCATTTCAATTCAAATTATTATTTTTACCATTTTTGTCGGTTCTATTTGAAAGTATCTATTTCCTATTTTAAAAAAACTAACCGTATACTAATACCAAATTATCTTTATATTTTATCTAAATTACAAATATACCATTACACATACAATTACTTTGTACATAAAGTCGAAGGGCAAAAATGTCAAAATCTCTTACAAACTTCTACTAACTAATAAAATATTATTATTTCGTAATCTGCTACAAAACTCAAAGACCCTTTGATAAGGGACGGATGGAGTATAATTTTTAAAACTATATTACTTTCTCCGTCCTAAAAGATATATTCATTTCTTTGTTTTTTAATTTTTGTCCGTTTAAAAAGATTGGCATATTCATTTTATTTTTTAGTAATTGTAATATCTATGCAACATTATAAATACTTTTATAACTTACTATATATTACTCAAATATCATTTAGTATTATATATTCTAAAAATAAATCAATTAAGAATTTTTTATACGGACAATTGAATTAAAATACCCATCTTTATTTTCAATTTTACATTCAGTCCCCATTCATAATTTGTGTACACTGCACTCCCCCATTTTCAAATTTTTTTGCGATTAACTCCTTAGCCCTCTCATCTTTCCTATTTTACCCCTTGTCTAAAACTATAATCACATTTTTCAATTACTTCTACTAATTTCGTGTTTTAAATTTTTTCACGCGAGAGAGAGAAACAGGTAAGGCTTTTATCAATTCCATTTGCTGATTTTGTGTGTTTGGTTTTATTCACGCAAGAGTGACAAGCAGGCGATTTGAACCCAAATCTCAATCATTAGGTTTTTTAGCACAAGAGTGACAAACTGCCGATTTTGAACCCAAATCTCAATAATTAGGTTTATTTCGCGCGAAAGAAATGGGTAAGGCGACGAAGGTTTGATTGTAGACTGCGATGTTCTTTTGATGCAATAATTTTGTAGTTAATTACGGTGGTTTTTCAGGGCTCATGGTGGAAGATCATCCTTTTCCAAATACCAATTCCACCCACGTGCAATTGAAGACGAAGATCGGAATTCAGACATGATTGATCATCTTCACAAATATTTGATATTATAAGTAACTGTATTTTTCTAAATAATTGTTGTAATCGATTGATGTTCTTCTATTTTTTTGTTTTTTTTTTTTAAATGGGTTTTGTTGCCCTGTTACAAGATTATGGTAGCAGTAGTTGTTAATTTTATATTATTATGATCTCTTGATAGGGATGTATGTATAGGAAAAAGCTTTGTGAGAGCTATTTTGATTTCACGCTAGTATACGTTGATATTTTCACGGGGTACCGTTTCCCGGTGAAATGTACCTATATTTGTTAATCTAATACTCAGGTTGTCTAATATTGTATATTGCATTTATTTGTAAATACTTTGGTTTTGTTGATATATACTATAACTATTCATCTATGAACCTTAATATTTATTTTATGTACTTGTATATTAGATAATGTTAAAATGTTATTTCTTTGTAGCAGTGTCTATCGAAAATAAATAACAATATAATCGAGTAGTGGAATAATTGGGTGCGCTAGGCAATATCATTTTCTTTTGTTGTGATGGTTGATTCCAACCGTAAATAGGTTATGTCGATGATGAACGAGTGTCGGGAGAAATTTGACCAAACGAGAGGTAAGTTGCAAAAAAGCTTTATCGTATGTATTTCAAGTGTGTCTCTCGTGGTTGGAATATCTTTTTGTTTTTGGAAGATTATATATTGAATGTAAATCTATGTACGAGACCACTATTGAATGATTTATAAATTAGATGAAATTATCTTGTATATTTCTCACTGTACACAACTATTCTAATGGTGTACGTATCAGTAAAGACTACTCGTCCAAAGTAAATTCAAAGGTATGTGAATTTACAACAAAAGTATATTACATGTTATTTTAATAATATATAATATGACTATCAGTAATACTTATTAACAACGATTGTATATTACACATGATATTTGCTTATTAAATTCTACGTAATACTTGAGGTATTTTATGTCCCCTAATTACTCGTTATGGTATAACATAACCATAGTATACCCTCATCTTTTACCAGAAATTACATTATATAAATCATATTTATTTATACGCGTATTTAATTTTTCGATGGAGTTGTTACAATAAAAATACAAGTATTATGTTACGTGTCTGTGGTATATTCATTATGACTAGAGGTATACATATCCAATGAAGAGGTTGTGGATTCGTGTATGGAAGCATTTATATTCATATACAAGTATTTTTTTATCAACAAAGGTATTTAATCAAGAGTTTTTCATTGATTCTTGCTGGATTGAATCATTATGAGATGATTTCATCACCCCCATGTTGTCAAATGTTAATGTGCATCAACAAATACTTTTGAAATTACTTATAGGATCACCTAACCATGTACTTCAAGGTTGGATAAGAATATCACTTAAGATATATGTATGACATAACATATCATGTGATGAACCATAGTAATAGATATTTTGGAGTTAGTGTATAACTGATGGTGTATGATATTATATGAATTGTGATTGTCCTTACAAGCATCTTTTGGAGTACGAAGAAACTCCAAATAAGAAGAAACGTGTTAAAGATACAAAAAGTAAATCTTATGCATGAGACATATTTGACCTTCCCACCATATGAGAAACCTTTGGTCATTGATGTGTACATGGAACGTGTCCATCAGTACTTTCAAAATAATTTGGTGAGTGCATATATTTTTATTATTCATTGAATATGTATAAAGATACTTATACATTGTATTCCTTAGTATAAATAATTCAATCAATTCAGAAGGATATAACTTAATTAAATAAAGGAACAAATATTATCATTGGGGGTATGTGGTTTAAACTTACGGATTTCTCGACACAATACAAGTACATTAAGTCAATTCAGAAGTATATAACTTAATTAAATGAAGGAACAAATATTATCATTGGGGGTATGTGGCTTAAACTTATGGATTTTTCGACATCCAACCATAAAATTTTGTGAATCAAAGTATATTAGTTACTTCTGTTGTTGCGTATAGAAGTATTTGTATTACTATGTGGATATTAATTTTATAAATATGGGTATTTAAGTTTCTATCAAAAATGTTTCAATGACTAACTATCCAAAGTTGGCAATCATATGCTTCAAACCTCAATTGTTCCCAATTCATTCATAAAAATTAAAACACAAATATGATAGACGATACTAGACAGCCCTCCGGAGTCTCTTGATAAAAATCTTCAGAATAATCTTTTCTCGACATATTTTGATATCATCGATTTCGTTAGCTCATCTGCTAGGCGGATAAGTTTCCGGGTTGTATAAACTGTAACTATCAGGAAACATACATATTAGTGACCCAAAATCGTAGCTCTCACCTTGGACCTAACAGTATTTGAAAAACAAGATATAAATTTGCAAAAGTATATACAACACCGATTCAAGTTTATAGCGTAACTATACAGGTATGTAACTTTCTTATAGAAGAATGCCAATTGAAAACCAAAGCACACATCATATATCTTTTGTTGTAAGCAAAAACATATAAAGGAATTTACTCACAATAGTAAAAGCAAACAAAATATTTATAAATTGACAAAATAGAAACATGAACAACCAACAATGTGATAGAGATATCAACAAATACATTCAATACTTAAAAAAGTCACTTCACATGAGAAATAGGCACCAATGGTATTTGAAAAAATAAAAATCGAACTCCACCCACCTCATGTCTCAACCATTTTACTAGAAAATTAAACATAACAAAATAAAAACAAAGATACTTCTATATACAATAAAATTATTTACAATTTAAAGCACATCAACATAATCTATATTTGAAACGATTGTGGGTTACAATGTCAAAGTAAGTTTGGCTGGCACAGAGGCTTGTACAAATCAGACTGAGGCACAAAACAAAGAGATTAGAGTACACCACAAATCCAAAAGGATAAAACTAAAATAGCAATTTTACCAGATACAAAACTTTAACTTAATTCTTAGAATTTTGTTTAGGTGAGAAGACCACTTATAATATTTCGATCAGACTGTGCACATTTGTTTTATCCTCTAGATTGATCTTTGATATATATATATATATATAAACTTCGAATGCAGTGACGATAATAATTTCAAGGATGACAGTCGGAGGCGACAACCTTAAAGTTGGAGGAAAAAGGTTTCTGAAGAAAAGAAGTGATTGAAATCGTATATGTTTTTTAGGTTTGGTTCTTTTTGTGTGTGTTATTTTTTAATAAATTATAGTATATAAATATTAAACCAAGGTAAATCACTTTGTAATTAAATTTGTATATCATGACAATTTTATAGTATGTAAGTAGAGAATGTAGGTTTACGTAAACTCAACAGGAGTATATAATATATCCGTTACATAAACGCATCATTTCAGGGGAAAAATGGGTAGCGGAGAGCTATCTGTAAACATTTTATAAAAGTAGGGAGTGCAATGTTTTAAAATAACCTACAAGGACTGAAATTATATGTATTTTATCTGACAGGGATTTAAATTAAAGTGTCCCATTTTTTTATATATCATATTATTTAAAAATATATAAAATTTATATGAAATTTAATAATTTATTTAATGTTGTAAAATTTATAATTCTTCTTTTACCAATTTTGGCA
This sequence comes from Andrographis paniculata, assembly GCF_009805555.1. NCBI lineage: Eukaryota > Viridiplantae > Streptophyta > Magnoliopsida > Lamiales > Acanthaceae > Andrographis > Andrographis paniculata. Next base: position 3,581,077 of record NW_026137605.1, read on the forward strand.
TATGTTACCCATTGTTTTGTTGGGCGTGTTGTCCACCTTGCAAAATAAATAGTAAGTTTGTGCAGAGTCTACAGGTTGACTGTAGTTTCTATTCTTATCTTATGTAATCTATGATTAAAAGAGACAAAAGGATGAATGAAACAATTAATAGGTTGTTTGAACTGTATAGAAAATACTTCATTCCATTTCGGTGCAAATGAAAGGTAAAATTGCTTATAACTCCCATGTGATTTATAAATTCACTGTAAAATATCTTTATACTTTAAAAATTGCATGGTACCCCCTTATACTTTAAAAAACTTTGCATGAAACCCCACCACCATGAAACTTTTCTCATGTGATAAATAGATGATTTCCTACCTATATATTTTGCATGGCAAAGGGGTTTCATGTAATATTTTTGAAAGTATAAGGGAGTGTTATGTAATTTTTTAAAGTAGAGTAAAGATTTATGATAAGTTTCGAAACAACATAGTGGTTTCCTGCAATATTTTTTAAAGTATAAGGCGGCGTCATGCAATTTTTAAAGTAGAGGGGAAATTTACGCTGAGTTTAGAAACCACAAGGAAGTTATGGACAATTTTTTCCAAATGAAATTATAATTATGTTATTTTACAAAATCATCTCTGAGGATGTATAATAATTTGTGATACTGAGTTGAAAAGTGAGTCCAATTGAGAGTAAAATTTTAGAGAGAGCAAGTGCATTCGGTGCTCTCAATTTAATACCTCTCATTCTCCATGTTTTGAAGAGTATTCAAACTTTTACACTCGCCAAAAGTGTTTTCGGAAGAAGGAGAAATCGAAATCCAGCCAGAGATGTCAACTAGTTGCACTTCATCCAAAATCACACAATACATTCGATTAGATAATTAATTGCAATCCTTAAAACAAAAATTTATTTATAACTATTACTTACTGACCCGCAACTTTTTTTTTTCCCTACACGCCTTCAATTTTTCAACAAGTGAATGGAAGACTGAATGGCTTTCGCTTATTAGCGAGTAGGTGTGCAATCTTCGGTTGTCAGCTAGTCATTGAGTTATGAACTTAGCTTGTGTTAAATTATATTTAGAAGCAATATATTATATTTATGGTAGTTATCTTATTTAAGAGATTTGTAGGATTCTGCTCTTATTTAGAGGATTTGTATATCACTATAAATATGTACGTATTCTTATAATTGAAATAGAAAATTTTAGTTTCATATTCTAACATCTTCCATGTACGAATTTGAATTTGTTCCAAAATAGAGAATTTCAGTTTCATATTATAATATGGTATGAGAGTCAAATTCTCTCCGGGTACATGCATGACCCGTTATATTCCGTATTTGTTTTTATATTTTATTGATGTATTTGCTTCTATTCACGGTCATGCTATTATTTTCATGCCGACTCCGTCTCTACTACTCCACTAACAGAGTCTACTTTTGACTTTAATATCGTTGAGAGTTTTGTTTCCAACTCTAGCTCTGTTGTGAGCGAGCGAGTCCTGTTTCCGACTCTAGCTCTATTAAGAGTGAGCGGTTCTATTTTCGACTCTAGTTCCGTTGTGAGTGAGCGAGTTCTGTTTCCAACTCTAACGAGAGTTCAGCTTCTGAATCTAATCCAGTGGATGGCTACATCACTTTCAGTCAATCTTGACGAATTCAAATTCGTATGTGGAAGATCTCGGCTATATCCTTTTCGGTCACTTCTGACAAATTTTAGTTTGTTCGATCATATCTTGAGTTTGACGAGGGGTGTTAAAATATATTTAGAAGCAATATATTATATTCATGGTAGTTATCTTATTTAAAAGATTCGTAGGATTTTGGCCTTATTTAGACGATTTGTATATCACTATAAATATGTACGTATTCTTATGATTAAAATAGAAAATTTCAGTTTTATATTCTAACAGCTTGTCTATCAATGCTGCTATCAATTATGTGAAAAGAAAAACTAAAAATTAAATTGTGCTAATCTTTTTAATTTAATCTAGCCTTGGTTTAGGGTATGAAAAAATTGATGGTGCCCATGTGTCGAAAATTTGTAGAATTAAAAGGCTCTTGATTATTGATTATTACTCGAGTATCAACTTCTATGTTTTGTGTTGATAAAGGATACTATTAGGAATATTCTAAGGTATATCAATTCAATTTTTCTTTTTCAAAAATAATAGTCGAATTAATTAAAATTTGCGTACTATTTAAAATTGGGGCACTTGGATTTAAATACCTCTGAGCTAAAATACATTTAGATTCAGTCCCTTCTTATTATGAAAGAGCATTGCACTCCCTACTTATTATTTTAGTTTACACTTGACTCTCTAATACCAATTTTACCCCTGAAATTATAGTATAATATAACAAATGACGTATGTACTATCGTTCTTTTGATATAAACCTAAGTTATTTTAATTACATACCTCAAAATTATCCCGTTGTACAAAAAAATGTTAGAGCAATGTGCCTAAAATTTGTATTTATATACTGAAATTAGTTACAGAAATTTAAACCCAAAAACAAAATAAAATTCTAATAAAATCCACCATCCCACGTTGTTGATAGATTTATTTCTTTAAAACACTTCTCCTCCCACTCTACCTTTCTCTATCGAAGCACTGCGCCGTCGAGCCTCCTCAAAGAAATCTTTGCCATCGCTGGAAGTCTCCCTTACTTCCGAGAGCTCTGATCCCGTTCGAAATTTCGAAAAAGACTTAATTCCCAAAGCAATGTTCGAAAAAGTAAGTTAAAGTTTATATTTTTATAGAATCGATTTTTTGAGTTTGTGATGTGCTCGAATCCATTTTATGTGTGCCTCGACTGAGTTCGTACAAGTCTCGGTGCCAGATCATTTTACTTTGCTATGTATCGCACCATCGGGTCAATTATGAGTTATTTTGATGTATTTGAAATTGTAAATAATCTTTGTGTCTATTAAAGTGTCTTAATTTGTATTTTGTAGGTTTATATTTGTAATAAAATGATTAAAATATGAGGGAGAGTAGGAAGACACGGGAAATACAAGAATAAGAAGGATAAACAAACAATTAAGATTAGTAAAATATTTCTACGTAACTTTGTTCTTCTTTGTATGTAGTTCCGTTATTCTGTAAAATTCATTACTTCTACTCACTAAAGTACATCTATCCTTTTTGTATATACCTTCGTTCTTATTGAAAACATTATATAAATAAGATTATATATGACTAGGTATACAATATATGTGTTTCGATTAGCATCTTGTGTAACTCTTGCTTGATGATGGTGAAATAGGAGATGAACAGACTATTGTTACTTATCCCCGAAGTGGAAGTTGTACAATGTTCTAATTAATGTTGTGGTAGATGATGCATTTCTAAAGATGACACCAAAACGACATGCAATTTTCTTGCAAATTTGAATATACGACATGCTCTAGCATGTGTTCTATATATGTATAGTTTTCGAAAATGTCAAACACTCTAACAGATTGCCAATTGTAGGGCTACTGTATGGAACAATTGATTGATATACATAACGTTTGAAGCAGTGATGAACCTGTTATTAGATGACGCTATCCATGGTGAGATTGACGATGCTATCAATGATGTCAAGGTTTATAGGGAAAAATTTGTTGCAAAGATTTTATGAGGGGTCCCTAGAGGGACCGTCTAGTACGATTTGTATGTGATTTGATGGATAAATTGGAGAATAGCTTTAATTTGTAGCATGTGGTTCTTAATTGGGTACTTAGTCGTTAATGTTATATTTTGCCAAATACTTTGCTGATCACTATAGAATCTAATTTAAAGTATGATATTTTAAGAGGTTGCCTATATATACCTTTATTTTGGTAATATATACGCTTGTATGCTTGATATGTAATCCAAAATTTCTAATATATACTTTTGTTCATAACTTCTACACTGAGATCACATGAGAAGATGTACTAAAAGAAAATGCGTACTCATATAAGTAATTAATATACTTTCGGTTTATAAAATTTCATGGTTTAATTTTGAAAAACCTCTAAGTGGAAGCCACATATCCGCAATGATGATATGTGTTCCTTAATTTCACTAAGTTACACACTTCATAATTGATTAAATGTACTCGTATTGAGGGATATACTTTATAAGTAACTTTATACATATTTAACGTACATTGAGAAGATGTGTACTCACAAGATTATTCTAAAAGCACTAATTGATACGTTACGTGTATACATAAAAATCTATGGTTCACATGTACACAAATGACTAATATATTTCGTACATTGTGGAAAGGTCCAATATGTTTCATGCGTAATATTTATTTCTTATACCTTCTAACATATTTATTCTTGTTAGGATATTTTTTCTACTCTAAAAAATACTTGCACGTACAATTACAATATAGAGAACATCATACGCCATTAGTTATGAACTAACTCCAAAATATCTATTACTACGGTTCACCACATGATATATTATACATATCTTATCCTGAGTGATATTTTCACCAACCCTTGAATATATGGATTAGTGACCTTATAGATCATTTTAGAAGTATCCGCTGATGTACGCTAACTTTCAATAAAATGGGTATGATATAATCAACTCTTTGCTATTTGATCCAAAACCAATCAACGACAAATTCTAGATAGTACTTATATACTTATATTTACAGTAATTATACCTATGTACGAATATAAATACTTTCATACTTATATTTAAATACCTGCATAAATAAATACAATTTATATTAATGTAATTTCAGATAAATAATGAGGGTACACGATAGGTCATGTTATATTATAATAATTACTTAAGGAACATAAAAAACCTAAATATTACATAGAAGTAAATAAGAAAATATCATATGCAATGTAATATCGTTGTTAATATATATCTATTACTCCTTGTCATATTTTATATAACTACAATAACTTGTAACATACTTTCGTTGTGAATTCGCACACCTTTATTTTCTACTTTGGAAGAATTAATTTTAAATGATATGTACCTTGACATAATAATTATGTGCGTCCAGTAATATATAGAGGAATATTATATAATTTTCAAATCATTCAATAGTGGTCTCATACACAGATGAATGTTCAATGTACAATTTTTCAAAAATGAAAGGAAATTCCATCCGCGAGACGACATACCAAAAATATCTACGAACTTTATCAGTTGTGTCCTAAACGACTACAACATGAAATAGTTTTTTATAACTATTTCACCGGCTATGATTCAAGTTGTCTTTTCTTTGGCTGGCTTGGTTGGACAAAAGACAATGACCTTGCTGAGCACATTTAATTATTCTACGATTCTACTATATTGTTATTTATTATCTCGCACACGAGTCCCCTTGAATTAGAGAATTTGTTCAACACTGGGGCTGCACGTGGGTAATAAAGTTTTGGGCAAATGACATGGCCTCCACAACAGACATTATATGTTGCTCAAAATTCTTCCATAGGGGGCATCAGATATCTTCGCATTATCTATACGAAATATAATTATTTTTTTTTTGTACATAATATAATAAATGACATATATTCTATACATACCTGAGTGCAAAAGTTGTCCACTAGGTGTCAAAGACAAGATGCATGGTAGACTCCATAAAATACGACGGAGATGGACTTTCGAAATTCCAAGTGTCTACAAAAAAATTAATTCTTTTCAATTCTCTATTATCAATGTGAAGAACTGACCTTAACCTCCAGAAGAACTATTTTTTAAATTTTTTATCAGTTTTTGAATACACCACTGCATAACAATACAATTTTAACATTACTTAATATACAACTACATGAAATATATACAAAGGTTCATAGATGAATAGTCATAGTATATACCAACAAAATCAGAGTAGTTTCAAACAAGTAGAGCATACAATATCAGACAACAAGGGTATAAGATTACTAAATATAAATATACTAGAAAAAAATATTCCGAAAAATGCATACGCAAGCCATCCTAACAATACTCAAGCCATACTCTCCCATCTTCCCCACAATTTTTCCCATACATACCATCCTAGGGAAATATCATAATGAAACCCAAATAGCAACTACTGTAATCATAATCTCAAACAAGACAACAATTATCAAAATAATAGGGAAATATATACCGGAATCGATCGTAAGCCCTAACAATAACACTTTAATTAACCAACAAAATTATCATAGCAAGAGAACTCAGAATCGAAAATTCTCCTTACCAGCGGCTTCGTCGCGCGAAAAAAAACCTAAAAATTAGAATTAGAATTTGGAATCGAAACTTTCTTTTACGAGTGTCTTCCCTATCACAGATTTTCTGATCACACGCGAATGAATTCGTAGGCTGGACAACACTCTATTTCGCACAAAAATAACTTCACAAAGAGAGAGAAATATCATAGTTAATAAAAAAAAAAGAAGAAGGTATTTTGGAAGGGATAAGGGCAATATTGAAATTTAGAATGGGGTAGGGAGTTAAACGATAATAGTTTTTGAAAAATAGGGAGTGCAGTGTGTGTGAAATGTGTATAAGAATTGAATTTAAAGATGAAAATAAGGATAGAAATTTATATCCAATTGTCCGTTTAAAATATATATTTTTTTAATAAAAATTAAATTTTGGGGCATATAAAAAATATTTACTTAGCATTTGATGTTGTGCTTTTATTTTTAGAGGGGTAAATTTATCAACTTATGTTGGTGAAGAGAATAAAGGGATAGTTTACTTATTATTTCTTTCCATTTTTAATTATTACTTGTTTATTTTTTCTATAAGAATATTATAACAAATTTTTAATTTATTAATTTTTTATATATTTAACATTATTTTATAAAATACAATAAAAACAAAAATATAGACAATATAAAAATGTAAGTAAACAAACCAAAATAGAATTTGATATAATATAGTATGTTTGTTTTTAATTTCAAACAAACATAAGAAATTTCTATGATTTTTATTTTTTTTTCTTAGTATTGAAGAAAGGCAACTAGTCTTTTGAGTATTCTAGAATGTACCGATTTATAACACTTTGGTAGACTAAGACGAAGACGAAATGGTTACTACTATCTCCTACATAGATACTCAGACTTACTAGAATTTTGAGTACTTTGAAAACTTGATCACGTCTAGAGTTAAGGAAGAACACTCATATGACACTTAAACTCTATATACTTCACTCTTGAACCCCCTTTGCACAAGGGAGAAGAGCCTCTTGTATAGGCGGATGTAGGGGTCTTGTAGAAAATACGCAAGGACTTCTTTGCAAATTTTGAAAAAGCTCTGTCAAATAAGCCGTCATTTCATATCGGGTAAGTGGTTGTTGTCTTGTGGAATCCTATCAGAGAATATGTATATATATATTTATATATTATGATCAGTTTTTAAAGTCATTCTAATTTTACCATAGTTGAGGGGACATTTTGCAACTTTTTTAGGAATATATTACAAATAGTGTTGTCACATGTTTTGGATAAGTGATAACTCATTTGTCGTGCGGAATTTGAAATTTGGTCAGAGTTTTCTTTTTTTTTTTTTTTTATAATTTCAATTGTAAGCTCTTTCATTTCTTTTTGAAGAGAATTGATTATAGCACTTTTGAATATGTTTCTAATATTTGATAAAAGTTTGGTTAGATCATAATTGTGTGAATTAATATTGTTTCGTTGGGTTCATCTTTCAATATATTGGACTAGTTTTTCAAAAGATATTTGGATTGTCTATACGTTAATGATAACTATTAAATTTTATTGTTCTTGTTTAATTGTGTTAATAAATAAGTTAGAGTAAGAGAAATCAAGGAAGTTTCATCGTTCTTTATATTAAATGTATAATCGTTTTCATCTTGATGAGGCGAGTCAGAAGAATAGATTCCAAGGTTGGATTCATCTTCTGAAAATATTAGGAAGAGATTATAAATTTTGTAGTAATTTCTTGTTCATGTTCAATTCTTGGGTTTTTTCTCCAAATATTATAGTATTAGCTATATGTCATGTTTTATTGCTTCAGTTGAATCTATAGGTTCTTTGCCTTTTCTTTTGTAATTATTGTTAGGGGATTTTTTATACTAGTAGTTTTTTTGTATTGTTGTAATATGTAGAATTTTTAAAGGGATTAATGTCTTTTTAATGATATTGCTTATTAGATTTAGAAAATTCTTTACGGTTGCAGTTTTCAGGAGAAGGTTTAGGAGTCAAAGTTCAAATTGTTTACATAAAGTTCTTATTCGATTTTTGTTTGCTTTATTTTTTATTTTAGGTGTTTTTATATTTCTATATCCTGGCATATTTTTAGTCCTTCTTGTATATAATACACATTAGTTGGCCATGGATGTAATTATCATAATCTATAATTTGTGATCCTAATGAAGTTCTCATTTTATTTCCAATCTTTTCACCTAATAAGGTTTGTAATCTTGCAAGGAATTTTTCTTTTCAAAAGGATTGATTTGTGTCATCGTGAGTTAATAGATTATCAAGGAAATCTCTTTTATAGTATGGAAAACCATCAAGTTTTTACATCTAAGAAGAAATAGAAGTTCTATATTTCTATTCTTAATATTGGTAGGATCTCCTAAGAAATGTATTGAGATCTTTTTTATTAAAGATGCAACATCTTGTAGAGTATCACCTATTACTAATAAAATTTATAATATCTTCTTAACATCTTTAGATGAATCCGACCTTGAAATACATTCTTCTGACGCACTTCATGAAGATGAAAATAATAATTTATTTAATATAAAGAACGATGAAACTTCCTTTATTTCCTCTAGCTCTAACATATCTATTAATATAATTACACAAGAACAATATAATAAAACTTAATAGATATATGTCATCAAACAAAAAAAAAAAACTAAATAGATATCATTAAACATATATACAATCCGGATATCTATAAAAACATCTTTTGAAAACTACTCCAATGTATTAAACGATCAACATAACAAAACAATACTAGTTCACACAATTATGATCTAACCAAAATTTTAGGAAATACTATAAACATATTCTAAAGCCGTAGATCCATACACTTACATAAAAAAAAAAAAAAAAAAAAAAAAATAGAGAAGAGCTGAAAGAGCTTAAAATTGAAATTACAAACTAAAAGAAAAACAAACAAAAGATTCACAAACAATACAAGATATAATAAAAACTATTAACATCACCGATTTCAATGAAATAAATAATGAAGAAATACAAGATTAGATTCAATCTATTCAAAACGCACCACAAGACTTTCTATGTTCTAAAAGAAATCACTTCTAGAAAATATAGTATAAAACTAAGAGTTGAATTTCCTAAAGGATTTTTCCTAAATACTATAACACTTTTTGACATTAGAGTTGATTCAAATTGTAGAAAAGATAGATTTACTCCTACTAAATTCCTTCACAAAACTCACGCAAAAATAAAATTAATAAATACCTCAATGTTAAATGTGTCAAGTAGGATGAAGCTAGGGGTGAGTATTCGGGTTTTCGATTAGGATTTTGCCAAATCCGAACCGATCTGAAAATCCGAATTTTTTGCAAAAACTAATCCAAACTTATTCGAAATTACCGAAATCCGAAAATTTGAAATCCGAATTAAAAAATCCGAACCAAACCAAAAAATCCGAAATTCTATATTTACTATAATATTAAATATATGTAATAAATAAAAATACATTATAATATAATTAATAATTTTTAGTTATATTTTTATTAAAATATTAAATATACTATATACTAGTAAAGTATATTAAAATATTATATTTGGATTTCGGATTGGTTCGAATTTTCAACATACCGGTCCGAACCGATTCAAAAATTCAAAAATTATAAAATATTCAATGTGAACCAATCCGAACCAGATTTTAAATTTCAGTTTGGTTCAGATCGAATTTTCGGATTTTGGATATTCTGCTCACCCTTACTTCCGTTATAATTTAAGGAATCTCCCTATGAACCTCCTTTATCATAGTAAAAGATATACATATATGGTTATATTAGGAGCCCCTTTCGTAAACCTACTTACATCCTATATAGTCGGCCCGAATCAATCTCCTTCAAAATAAATAATAAGAAATTATACTTTACATTTATAGGATAACCCCGAATCACAAAAAATAATTTATTAGAAGCTAGTTCTATTCATAAAACTTCAATAAATAATATTTTTAAATAAAAAACATTTACCCTAAACGAATTAAAAAGGAATCTTCACTTTAAAAAATTGAACGTCAATTACAAAATTCAGAAATCAAACAAAAAATCGTACATTTACTTGACCGAATAAAACAAGAAATATACTCTAATCTTCCTCTAATGCCTTTTTGAGAGCCAAAGAAACATGTCTTCAGTCTTTCTCATGAACTTTAATGAAAATAATATTCCAACAAAAGCTAGACGTATCCAAATGAACTGAGAACTCGAAGAATTATGTAGGAAAGAAATATAAGATTTAGAAAATAAAAAATAATATCAAAATGTAGATTGTCATGGAGCTGCGCGGCCTTTTATGTCCACAAAGTCTCTAAAATTAAAAAAGTAACCCCACACTTAGTAATAAATCACACACCATTAAATAAAATGTTAAAATGAAAGAGATTTTTTTACAAAAACTATTTACTGCATATATTATTTAAAAATCTGATATGAAAGTTGACTTTTGACAAATACATATTTTTCCAGAAGACATGTAAAACTGCAATTATTGTTCCATTTGGACAATATGAATGAAATGTAATGCATTTTGTAATGGGCCCTTTCAAAATTCCAAAATTATGAATAATATATTTAATAATTCCCATAAATTTTGTATTGTATATATTGATGATGTCTTGTTTTTTTTCGAAAACCATAGACGAACATTTCAAACACTTTTGTATATATATATATATATATCATTTATAAAGAAAAATGGTCTAGTAATTTCTAAATAAAAGATAAGTCTTTTTCATACAAAAGTAAGATTCTTAGACACTATATTACAAGGTACTATCACACCAATTGAAAATTTTCTTTAATTTGCCAACAAATTTCTTGATAAAAAATAAAAATCAAATTCAACGATGTTTAGAAAATTTTAAAAATGTTTTAGATTTTTATCCAAATATAAACAAAAGAATCAAACCACTTCATAAAAGATTAGAAAAGAATTTTGTACCGTGGACAGAGATACATACAACTCTAATACAAGATTTAAATTTTTTTTTTTCGATGAAATAACATGTTTTCATCTTGCTAATCCAAATTCATAAATAGTAGAAAAATATGCTTTTGATATTGACTAAGGAGGAATCATAAAACAATCACAAAATAACAAAGAATTTATTATTCAATTTACTTTCATACACGGGAATGATAAACAAAAGAATTATTCTACCATAAAAAAAAAAAGAAAAATTCTAAGTATTGTCCTTTGTATATCAAATTTCCAAAGTGATCTAATAAAAATTTCTTTTACAAGTAGATTGTAAAAGTGCAAAATTTTCTTATAAAAAGATGTCCAAAATCTTGCATCTAAGCCGATTTTTGCACAATGACAAGGAATACTAGGCATTTGTTATTTCAATATTAAATATGCAAAATGTAAAACTAATCATATTCTCGATTTCTTAACCTGAAAGAAGGACATATATAGCCGAAACCAATGAAAATCCATCTCAGCAAAGCCGATGATGATTAGTACCCACCACCGGATGATACAACAACCTCAAATCCGCTACCAACAAAATTCAGTCATCAATCTCTGAAAAAAAAAGTTTGAAATAGGGGATCTGAAAGTTGGTGAAATAAACTTTCATGATGGTAAATTTCAATAGTTTGTCACATTTGACGAAAAAAAGTCTAATATGGACAATAAACCAGTCCCTTTTGACGTAAAACCGTTACAACAAATTCCTTAACCACTACTCCAAATTTTCTAAAAATTTCCCACCAAATCTCTTTTAGGATTTTAAAAAAGAAATCCTTTATTAACAAAACCCTCTAGTAGTATCTCTATTTTAATTTCTTTCTCCATCATATCTATTTCTACCATCTAACTCATCCAATCCCCTCGAATTTAATGATTTCTTAACTTCCATTTCCAAAATATTATCACTATTGAAAATCAGTTTGATTTAGATCCATTTGAAATGGCCGAAGTCCTTTTTAGTGAAAATATCTTTTATAAAAAATTTTACCATGATAAGAATAATCTTTACTACCAATCCATCAACCAATATACTGAATCAGCTCTAGTCAAACATGAATTTTCGAAAACAAATCCCTCTTGAAATCCTATATTCTCAATGCAAAAATTTTAAGGTCATACCTCCATCAAACTTGCATTGATCACTCATTGAACCATTGCCTTTGCTAAAAAGTACTCTTACCTACATTTTGGACCAAAATACTTCAATTATTTTGAATACCAACAAACTTGCTTCAATTCTTTTTGGATCACAAACAATTCTAGAAATCACACTTGTCTTCTTTACTTTGATTGAATTGTGATATAAATGCCTATCATGTGGGAACAATTTGGATCTATCCTAAAAATTCTTCCAATGTATTTTATTTTTGAGATCATTTATATGATTGTAGAAAACAACGTTACCAAAATAATGTTCATTTGTAGCGGATGATTATCCGCAACAATTGCTTTGTTTCAAAAAGTATTTTTTGTATTGAATTTTTTTGTAACAAACAATTTTTTTCTATTTGGTCAACCTTTTTATGTTTTGTTGCGATATTTTGGCCATAAAAATTACAAAAAAAATTGTCCTATATATATTTATTACGCCCGTTAAATCGTTACAAAAATAATAATTTTTTTTTAAAAATAAATTATAATACATAATTTTATAAATAAGAATGATATAAACTGACTTTTCCGATAAAAAAAAGTAATTTCAAATAAATAATCAGCAATTCATAAATATAAAAATATAAAAAGTTTTTATTTTTAAAATCTAAATAAAAAAATGAGTAAAAACGTAAATAGAAGTTCAGAAATTTATCGAAAATACTAAAATATGTATGTATCGTATCAAATTGAAAATATCAAAAATTTCAATTTATCAATATTGTGGTACGATATTGATACCATTTTTGTGCTAATATTGGTATTAATTTTGAAAAGCACTGTATTTTGGTATCTTACTATACCAATATTTTTTTTACTAAATAATTTAATTATTAATATAAATAATTAATTATTTTATTCTTTTTTTCAGAATCAAAACAAAATATAAGTATTTTATTCTTAACCTAAATCTACTATCCTTTATCCACATACCAAATCCACACACATCTCGCCACCAACGAAGCATCGACGCCACAAAACGCCAGCCCTCCTTTGGGGACGACGCCAACCGCTTCCTGCCCAGCCGCCTTCCTCCTTCCTCTAGCCGACGACCTGCCAGCGTTGCCTTCTCCCTCTTGTCCTCGACGTCAGCCCCAATTCGATGCCACCCTTCGCACTCGACATTGGCCAGTAGTCGTCAACCGCCAACAAGCTGCCGGGTCGTCGTCCTCCATCTATAGAAAATCTTCATCTTCCTCCTCTGAAGTTTTGTAGGAGGGTTAGTATGCGCAATCCTCACCCTATTTTCGATTTATTTTCAGTGCCATAGACTTCTGCTTTGGTATTTAAGGTATAATTTTATTTAATTTTGCTTGCTTCAGCTACTGTTATGTCCTTCAGTCTAGGCTGCCTCTTTTTTTTTTTTTATCTTATAAAAACAACACAACAACTTTACTTGAAAAATCAGAAAGTTCTTTCAACTTATGAGTTTTGATCGATAGTTAAGTAGTATAGTTCTCTAAACTCGCACGAATGGACGTGGTGGTGATGATAATATAACTGATGATATTTTGGCATGCAAATCTGAAATACCTTATCTTAGATGAAATTGTAGTACTTCCCATTATTATAGCTTTTATTTGTCTGAAATTGTGCAGGTTTATTTGAATGATGAAATTAATAAAATTCCCGCTGATAAAAAAACCTTGGCGACACGCGATGCTTTGTACCACCGTGCACTAGGGGGAAAGAAATAGAAAGGCGGCTGTTGTACAATAATTCCTGTTCCGGATCTGATTTTTATTTTTTTATTATTGAAAAAATGAGGATAGTCTTTTTTGTTGCAAAATTATTGTCATTACAAAAACCGTTACAAAAAATATTAATTTCGTTTAAAATACTATTCTTATTGTAACGAATTTTATATCGTAACAAATGCTGTTACAAATGTAAGAATAATTATTGTAACGATTCTTTTACTACGAGAAATGTCAATGCAAATAAATAAAAAATACATTGTTACCTTTACAAAAATCGTTACAACAAAATTTCTCACGTGCTTTATAAGTGCGTTGACTACTTACTTTTTGTAATGGAAAATGACGGTACAGAGACATTTTGTAACTCGAGTATATATACCGGTCAAAATCTGATACAAAATTGTTACTAATCCGGTGCAAACTACATCACTTGTGACGCAACATCCAATTTATATTTTTTATATTTAAATAAAATTAATATTATTAAGGAAAGAAAATTACCTAAGTAGCAATACCTTCACTCATAACTAATTAGTTTGTACCTTTCTGCCCCAAAGAGCTACACATACATACATATATATATATATATATATAGTGGCGAAAACAGGATCAAATTAGAGGGAGGACAAATTTTTTTAAAAAAATATATAAAATATTTTTAATTTATAAATAATTATTTTATTTTTATTTTATTACAAAATAATAAACTAAAGCTATATCAATAACTATATATATTGTAAATATATATATTTTTGTAATTTTTAAAATAAAAAATAAAACTAGAACAAAAAATTATTTTTGTAACAAAATTTTTGTCTCTAAATCTACTTTTTCCGTTACTAATGACATTAGAGACGGAATTAGGAATGAAATTACGTTAGCTACGTGAACTTTTGGGACGGAATTCCGTTACAAATATATTATTTTTTTTGTAGTGTAATATAATTAATTACTTATTAAAAAAATTCAACATTTGAATTTCTATTATTATTTTTATTAATTTTCAATGATATTTATATTATATATACATATATATATATATATTTAAAAATTAATAAAAACAATTCCAATGAAGGGTGGCTGGGGCAAGGGGGCTGCACTACGTAAGTCCGCCTCTAATATATATACATATATTAACCTCCAAATCATAAATACGATTAATTGAAGAAAGCATTCATATTCAATTTTCTTCAAAGATTTAGTGTATTTGGTTTGTCTGTGTTTGTTTTGTATTTGTTATTTGTAATTCTGACTTCATGTGATGTATTATGATAGAAAAATATTTTTATAAAATAGTTAAAATTATATAGGATGACGACACTGTAGAAGAACCACCCGATGGTCCTAAAATTCTGTTGTCGCTTCCTAGATAAAAGTTGAAAATGTCTTCATCAACAGGGACCTTGTTCGAATCCGAAGAAGGAGGAGGCTGCACCGCCATTTCTGCGACGAGCAAGGTCTTTGGGTATTGGCGGGAAAGCGGATTTGTAAGAATGAAAATGTTTAGGTGAGAAATGTTCTCTCTCTCACTCGTCTCTTATTATTACCCACCCATATTAGAGTAAATAAATAAATAAATAAAATTAATTATTTTTATATTTAATTATTTAGTTATTTGATTGTTAGGGATTTCCTTATTTAATGACAATCCGTATTCGAATATTTTATTCTGATTCTGTCAAATCCGAACCAATCTAAAAATCTAATATTTTAAAAAAATCAATCCGATTCGAATAAAAAATCCGAAAATTTGAAATCCAAACTAAAAAATTCGAACCAAACCAAAAATTCGAAATAATCGGAAATTCAAATTTTTTTAATTATTTTTTTATATTTTAAATTTTATTGTAGATTTTATAATTTTTTAATAATATTATATATACTAAATAAAAATAAGTATATTAAAATATACTTAATAATTTTGAGTTTTTATTTTTATTAAAATATTAAATATATAATAAAAACTATATTAAAATTATATTTCGAATTAATTTCGGATTGGTTCGGATTTTTATTATACCAATCCAAACCGATCGGAAAATCCAAAATTTATAAAATTTTCAAACCGAACTAATCCAAAAATCCGATCCAAATTTTAAATTTCAATTTGGTTCAGATCGAATTTATGGATTTTCAGATATTTTACTATACCCCTAATGCCAGTGGGTGTGCTTGTTTGGGGGTTTGGATTTTGAGTTGGAATTTGAATAGTAAAAATTTTGAATTTGAATAGTTATATGATGTGATATAAATAGGTGTTGATGTGATGTTTTGAATGTAAAATTGATTTTTAATATAATATAAAAAATGAAAAATAGGTGTTTGATTTGATGTTTTTGGGGGGAAATTTTTGGATGAATAGTAGGATTTTATCTAAATCCTACAAACGAACACACAAAAAGAATATCACATTCTCAATATTAATGTTAATTACTTTTACCCCACTTATACTCCCGACAAATATTCGAGCGAAAATCGTGACAGTGGTGGTTGGTCATTTGGGATGTACTGTTTATTGTTCTGCATTTTTCATTGGTAGGTGTATGGACGCTGTTGGATTGAGGTCAATTTGTACCGATCATAATAGATTTCATTTTTATAACGATAAAACTAGCTTTAAGTTATCAATGATCATATTACTATCTAAATTATTAATTTTATTCCTAGACTAGAAACCTATTATTATTGAAGTTAAATGTTCATCATAGGAGTTTTCTTAGTCTTTTACTTTGTTCTTTTATTTACTTATTTTTTATAAAAGCCCCAATTCTATTATATCTATATATTGAACATCCGAATATCAAACACTTTTTAATTCCATGTGAAGATGGCCTTACTCCAACTATATTACTCTTATTTTAATTGTAGAAGTAGGTATACTATATCTAATTTTGTAGCATATAAATGTGCAAACTTTATGCAAAATCGATCTTTTTGGTTCCTTAAAAAACCAGCAAATCTTACTTGTACCCAATCAAAGCCACATATATATTTGCCCCTTCAAAGAAAAACAAAACCACGATAACTATAAACCATGATAGAGAACTCACCATCCGGAGGGGAATGTCATTACCAAAAGAACAATTTTATGTTATAGCTGGAAATTCGTAACAAAAAGCCAATTTTTGTGCAATTTGCGTATTTGCTACGCCTTAGTGACGAATTTTATCCGTAATGTGTACTCGCGTAACGCATGTTTTTTGCCACGCGCATTTTCGTAACTACTATTCTCGGTCAACGTTCCTTATGGACAGTTTTTTGTTACGATATTTGTTACAAATATTCTCTCGTAATAAAAAGTCTAGCTTTCCACGCGTGTGCCAGGACTTTTAGTCACGATATTTATTACAAAAGTTCCTCGCGTTACAAAAAAAATTTACTATGACTGCTTGTCAGAGTATGCTTTTTTTACGATATTTTGTTACGTCAATGAAGCCGTAAAAAACAATATATTTTCTTATGGTCACGAAACCTGCCGTAACAAAATTATCCCTTCATATTTGTTACGTCCAAAAACCTCTTTTTGTTACGTCATTTCATTTTTCTGTTACGTCATTTTATTTTTTTGTTATGTCATTGAACCCTTAACAAAACTATCCATTCTTATGGTTACAGAACCGGTCGTAACAACAAACATCCAAAACAACATTTTGTTACGTCATTTCTTTTTTTGTTACGAAAAAGATAGCGTCTCATAAAAAAAGAGTAGTTGTGGTACAATTGAAATTGTGTGTAACAAATTAACCTGCTGTGATCTTTCTTATACCAAAGGAAATTTTGTATACAACCATGCTATAAATATTACAATCGTCCATAATTGCAAACAATAAACACTATAAGAGAATCTCAACATAGGATATTAGCATAACAGTATTTACTAGTTGATGTCCACCACCAAACAACAAAATAAAGTAACCCATCAAACAAGCCTAGCAACATCTCCACTTCGACATTATGTTCCGCAAAACGCAAGCATTTCAAACATCCAACCTAGTAATCAAGTGGGGAAATCCATCACTCCCTAGCAACAATTCTCACCACACAAAAGATGACTCCAAATGTCTATGCATCTATTCCATAGGTATTTCACATAGCCATAACAACCTACCATCGAAGCACATCTACGACATGCAATTGATAAGGCAAATAGAGGCAAAACATAAAGAAATTGGTCGATATGCTTCAGGGGTGGCGCATAAGCTGAAATTACCAACAAAATAAGGTTTAGTTTAAGTAATATTTATTTTAACTTTGGAAGTCAATACATGAAAGTTATGAAAGTAGATCCGTACGTCCTTATAATTCCACTCAATAAGATCTTCACCGACAACCTCGCGAAAGGTAGTCGCCCCAGCAATTATCGGCAAAATAAGGGGTGTGTCCGGGACTGAGGCGGATATAACGAACACTTTGACCAGGGAAAGTGTGTCACCTACAACATTCACAAGAGCAATTTAAAAGTATGTAGTTGACCGTATATATCAACACACGATCAAACTGTATGTATAAACATGTCATAACTCATTTGAAATGTATATTTCCCAACTCATATACCACGAGTATGTACATTCGGACATGTTGTACAATACATGGTATTTGACCGATTAACTAGGCACCAAACTACACTACTTTCTAATTTTCAATGCATTTGCAACTCGAACTATAAACCAGCCATCCACCAATAAAACCTACGTAAAGCAGTAGATCATGTATAGTATTAAAATAATAATTTCAATAATTAATAAATCCTTATGGTTACCCCCAAATAGGACTGCTCCATGTATCTGTCGTAGTATCATGCCATTGGAGATTAATTATCATTTATGCACTAAATATGATCAGACCCCCGCAGATTAGTTCAAGTTCAGAGTATCGACCACTGATAAATCAAATTATATGTTAGTGATCCTCATCACATAAAAACCTATTTTGTGCAGGTCGGGTCTACACAAATACTTAATAATAAAGCAACCATTCATCAGTTTTGGGACTGTAGTGTGCACCTAAATAGTATAATAATAGCATAGCCATAAACAATGTCATGTAAACGATAAAAAATATAAGATCAGCATAGAATCGGCATTACACCAACAAAGCCATTGTCCTTACATTAACAGCCTATATATATATAAAATTCTAACCGCCACATATGTTAAATCAAATATGCCCATACTCAATAAAACCATAATCAACTGCACTATGAGACCTATACGGTCACAACATCGACAATGCGGTATGAACATCATATTGAAGGATTTAAAAGAAAAAATTTAAGGCACAATGCCATGAACCTGGTGCAGGGGGCAGAGCAAGAGTCCCTCAGCAACAACTTTCTTCTCTTCGGTACGAGATAATATAAGCACACGGGTGCTAACCTACAACAGAGATTGCAGAAGAGTTGAAAGCATATAGGTTGGAGAAGAAGGTTAGCCTAAAGTTGACACTTAGTTAACTTTAAGGTTTGATGAAATCATACCGTCATAGGTGATTCGGACACAGGCCTGAGAAGCTCAGAGACCATATCAGTACGAGCTGTGGCCTATCAAGAGTAAGTAGATCCTAGTGAATTTATTAGCCATCCAAAGCTCGTGGGATGCAATTACAAAAAGTATGAATATTAAGAATACTTACATATGGGCCCTTAACTGCTCCGAAGTTTTTGTGCATGAATGTATACACATTAGCCTTGATGATTTTGAACTTAGCCATCGTTGCCTTCAACTCTGCAAGTCCGCTCTGCATTTCTTCCCACCATTGCTAGAATGCTACAGTATCTGTTAAACAAGTTGCATCACTGCGGGGATGAGCTGAACTCGCGGCACTGTCAACCTTTGAGCGCTTTTTGATCTTTCCCCCAAGAGCCCGTCAGTAAAGAGTCTCCCGAACAGCCGGAGTCCGCTCTTCCGCGGGAATCTTGTTTAGCTCATTCTGGAAATATGTCTACAACAAAAGAATCAAGTGAGGTCGACCTTGCACGTATTGTTATAGAGGTACTTAATGTCTAAATTGTATTAACGTAGGGAATAAATTTATTATACCAATATCTCTTCGGTTTGTTGATTGTCTGCTCCCTTGCATTGTGTCCGATTGGATATCCAAATCTCTAAACTATCGGGGTCCTCCCTTCGCCTTGATCTGCATCTACACAAGGCATTGCGTCATTGAAAAACCCATCAACTATGTGAAACGAAAACGTAGGGATGGAGCATAGCATAGAAACAAAGAAATTTGGACTGATTACTTAATTGTAATAAAAAGGTACCTCCTCGGCAAGAGTCGTGAAGGACTTCCGCCCAGTACGATACGGGAAGCTTTTTTTCTGTACGTTAGATGCATTTTTCTTGGATTGAAGCTACATATATACTAATTATTTATTTCTCAAATAGGACTCTGCAAATATAATAATCAAATTATTGTTCGTCTCTATTGCATACCTTAACCTTTTCGTCCTGTCAGTACTCGACCAACTTCGGCCATTGATCGGCCATGATCCGGCTTGAAGGAACCTTTTTCAATGCTTTATCGTCATCCTGGATTGGGTTGAAGTAAGTTGATTTGATGCTGTATTTCCAATGCCTTCAAACCTCTCTTAAGTCAGCCAAGACCACTTTCTCTGCTAAGTTTGGTAATCCGCTGTTACTCTGGTAGGACATGTGGCGTGGTTATCGCCCCGTCCAAACAATATGGTATGAGAGTAAATAAAACTATAAAATAATTGAAGAAATTTATAATTAATGAACGTTGCATCACCTGAACCTTCATCCATGCGCCTTGTCTCTTTCTCTCCGGTATTTCAGCAAATGTTGGGTAATGCAGAGGAAGTCGAGCTCCATTCCGTGCAATGACCCCAATAGCGGTCTTGTACTCGTTTACGTTAGGTCCAAAAATGCTTTTGCCATCAGGGGATGTGAATACAAGCATCTTCTGATCTTTTCCCTATCCACGTGGCATTTTTGCTGCCCCCCTTCCCTGTTTCTTCTTTGAGGAACCAACTAATACAAAAAAGATATTACATGTTATTATAAGGAGCGCATGTAGCACCTTCTTAATTACTTAATGCAAGACATAATCTGTCAAGGATGATTTCCAAACCACCATATGATGTTATCCCATCCAAGTGTGTCATATCGCCCACCTCTGTGTCTTCCATGGCCGCAATGTCGGGCCCCAATTCCCCACCCAAGAACGGCATATCACTCTCTGCAGTCTATATGTCTTGCGTCGGTGGGATTGTTTCGTCATCTATTTGTGTGGGGGGTATTGTCTTATGCTCATCCTGCATGGGTGCATTTGGTTCAAGGGAAGCTGATATCCCTAGCATCATATTCCTGTTGGGTTTAATATGGTCAACACATTAAGGACTTACATCAATGACAATTAAGAACCAATCTATGCAAAAGAGCAATATTACCTCTACAGGCCCTTATGAATCCTGAAGCACTGCCCGTCGAGCACACAATGTCGTTGATTTGATGTGATCATGTATATTGCCTCATTTCTCCAACTTTGATATGATGAAGCGAACTTGCCGGATCAATGGTGAGACCCGCGTACTCTTTCATTTCGTCATTTTCTTTGCAGTTTTCCGCATAGGTGATAGGTTCCTGCTAGCTGCATTAGTTCCAGTTACAGGGGCTGTTGCATGCGGATGCCCGGGTAACACGTCTTACGGGCGAGCCAGCCAGATCGTGGGACCCTCCTATGGCACCTCATTGAGTTTTTTCCATAACCTGCAACATATAAGCATTAGGGAGCTGTGCAAAACAACACAAAAGTCACAACATAATACCACCAGTAACTCATGTAAAGTGCAAGAACATACGACAATAGAAAACAGAGTTGATGAAATGAGATGATTGACTCAAAGTTGTTAGCTAATATATACTTGAACTCATGCACCCTTACGAAAAAAGTACCATACGTTGAGATGTGAAATATATTCAGATTTGTGGGAATGCATACAACACTTAACTACACCACCACCCGATAAAACATAGACCATTTAGAAGCTTTGCACAGTAGAAATGCATTAAAAAGAAATCAGACCTTCCGTTAGACTCAAGTCTGCTTATGCTGAATTCACATTGCACGCCTTTGTCTCCATAATTTAGTATCCTATAGAAAAAACACCCGTTAAATATGCACTAATTTTTAGTAAAAATAGCGCAAACTACTACAAAAGTTAAACACGCACTAGTTCACGATATCCATTCTTTATTTTAGGATTGAATTTGGAACATATACATCACTTTTAGTATTATATGCTGATGAATGGACTGAAAGTGCAGCATAAGCCTTTGAATTAGTTCCTTCATTAATTTATCATGAGTGACTGCTTGACACTATAAATTCTAGGATCTCGACACTATATGAAATTAACACACAATCAAAAACCATGATGCATATTATTTCCATAGGTATACTGTGTTTTAGAAGAAGAACGAGGTTATTCACATTGTTTAGAAACAAATAACATTTATGTCTATGCAAGGCACATATTGTGTATTCATAACTAACACAAAATCTTCACAATATAAGGGGAAAACCGACGTTGTTACATCATTTCAATCTTTATCCTAGTTGTGTTAAGGAAATTTTTTAACTATCCTAAATTTATAACAACAAATCACCATTACAAAACAAATAATAATAAGAAGAAAATATAACGATGTGGATGCTAGAGAGTAAGGATACATAATGCTATTATGGTAAATTTAATCTAATAAGTAATTAGTTAATTAATTAATCCATTTTTAGATCTGCTAGATATATCAATACATGTGGTTTTTTCCTTATGTCCACAAAAATAACGTCTTTTCGCACCTAAATTTTTGAAGCGCGTAAGAGTTATATTTTTAGATATTTTGTAACAGCTGTCCCACCTAGTCTTGTGTCACACTGGACGGTGGCCTATCTAGCTCGGCTCCACTTCTTCGGTCTTCTGAATCTTGGCTGCATGTTATTATGAATTCATGAAAAAAGTTTTTTTTTCTTTACGGATTCAAATCTAACCTCTTTCCAATTCTTAATTGCGCTTGTTAGAATATGAAATTGAAATTCTCTTTATTAATCATCAAAAATTCGTACATATTTATAAAGACGCACAAATTATTTAAATAAGACAAGAATCCTATAAATCTCTTAAATAAGATAAGTACCATAAATATAATACTCCCTCCGTCCCGCAGCAAGGTTGCCATTTGGTTTTTGCGTCATTATACTTGACATTAAAAATATCCTTATATTTGAATAATTTACTCTAAAAATTTCATTGTATTGGTATTATAAGAGACTAATAAACATATTGTTGTCTTTTTTTCTCGATTTGTACTACGACTTAATATAATAATTAATATTCAAATATCAACATGCAAAAAGCCAATGGCAACCTTGTAGCGGTACGAAGGGAGTATATATTTTCTAAATATATTTGAACACCCCCCTCCTTCAAACTCAAAAAAATTAGTTTTGAACACCCCTCTCAGATAATATATATTCTAAATATATA
The DNA here is from genome assembly GCF_009805555.1 of Andrographis paniculata. NCBI lineage: Eukaryota > Viridiplantae > Streptophyta > Magnoliopsida > Lamiales > Acanthaceae > Andrographis > Andrographis paniculata. The sequence goes on from NW_026137605.1 coordinate 3,604,580, forward strand.
GACTCCTTATTTTGATGATCAGATAATGCAATTTTCTAGTTTCCCTTAAATCTAAATCTAAGATATCTCAACATTCCCCCTCAAACTCAAATAGTATCATAGAAATTAACTTGAGTTTGCTTGAATAGAACATGAGTCGGAAGCAGGCGGAATCAGACACATATAGGACTCCGATTGATATCATAGGAAAACAGAGACATTTAAGATAGATACACAAAAAGAAGTATGATGGGAGTCAGAGTTGATCGAAAACAACAGATAGATTGCAAATAGATCACAAATACATAGACAAATAACCGATATGCAGACATGAGAAATATAGTAGAAGGATCACCAATATGTAGACAACAGACATATCACATATATGTACACAGATAACCGATATGCAGACAACAAATAGATAGTAAATAGATCACCGATACGCAGACAACAGATAGATCACCGATATGCAGACAATAGACAGATCACAGATACACAGACAGATAACCGTATGCAAATAACAAACATATAGTAAATAGATCACCGATATGCGGACAACAAACAGATCGCCGATACGCAGGCAACAAACATATCAACGAAACGCATATAGCAGACAAATTGTGGATAAATAAATCAGGACAAATTGCAAACGACAAACATATCGAAGACCTCCGGGTAGACATTGCAGACCTCTGGGTACAGTTCAAGTTAAATGTACCCGGAGAAATGAGAATTAGTAGACTATGTCTAGTTCTGGAGAAAAATAAGTTCCAATACCATGTAAAAATATTTTAGGGAAACTAAAAATTACATTATCTGATTATCAAAATAAGTTAAATTTAAGGGAAACTAGAAAATTGTATTATATGATCATCAAAATAAGGAGCCTACATATAAGCAAGATAAAACAAACCCCGAGTTATAAAATAAAAAGAACTCAACCTATGAATAAAATCAAATCGTAATCTAAACCTACCAAATCTAAAATAAACAATCAAAAATAATTTAATCAAGTATTAAACTAAATCTAAATGTAAAATATCTCAACAATATATTTTAACATTGCTTCTAAAGTTTTCGTTTGACGATCTTTACCATCGCCTCAATTGTATACACATTGTTGCAGTTCAGTTGCTCTTTCATTTTTGTATAAACTAGATCCAAAGCTAACCTCATTGGGACAAGACATCGGTCTTGTATCTTGAATGGTGCCTTTCACTTGAGCCATGGTTTTTAATTTTGGTTTTGGTTTCGACAAGATAGGTTTCTCATCCGGTGTAATCGTTAAGGCCTCTCTCTTAAGTCTACAAGCCAAAGCTTTCTTTTGAGTTTCAGGATCTTCCAAGCCTCAGATGGTTGTTTGTCGACTGGCCAGTGGTCTCCCAAGGCTGGTTGGCTTTTGGGAGCCCTATTTGGTCTGCTTGGTGGGGCTTCCCTTTTCGCCGTTGGATTAGCAAAATTTACCCTAGGGTCCGTATCATTCGAATGAATTTTCTGGCCACTATCCTCGGTCTTGTGTAGATTTTCTTTAACTTTAGTTTCTGAAACAACCATCCATGGAAATGGAAGAATCAAATATGAAAAACGAACAAAAATGACTAAGGAACATAAACATATATATATGTAGCAAAGTGAGAGGCTCACTCCCATCATCATCAAATCCATCAAAGGCATTCTTGGATCACCAATTCAAGAGCAATGAAAGAAAAATAAGTCAGTTGCTTGATGATCGATCAATGAAAACATCCAAAATTCAAAAATTTTTCAAGCAATAGAACATAACATATTGTGTACCTTTGATAACTCCATCTTTGTTGGAGTAGTGGATAGAGCGCCTACATCCATAGGGGGAGGGGGACGCAAGGCCTCCCTTCTCTTCATCTTGACATGTTTATATATTTAGATTCTTTTGTAACTTTGTCAACTTATATATAAGATTCACGATAGTGCGTTTGAGTAAGAGTTCCAAACATACATTTTGTTGTTATTCTAATAATTTATTTGTCACAAAATTGGTTTCCTAAAAAATACCATATAAATTGCTGCATATTTCCACGGGGTAACAAAAAATTTATTTAACGTTGAGACAATTTTGTACCGTATTTTTATGTTACATACATTTTTCATAATGAAAAGTTGTTTGATGCAAAAATGGCTTTCATACTGTATTTTTTTGTTATGGACATACTTTTTTACAGACTAAATATGAAAATATTTAATATCTCTATATTGTATCAAAATACTCCTATTAAACTATTTATAATGGACAATTTTCTTTTCTATTATAAAATCTTGTCATACGGGTTGCTGAACAAAAAATACACCATCGATCTTTATGAGCAAATATTAATTGGGCAACATCCTCCCCAAATTTTATTCATTGGTTTAATAGTAATGGTTGGAGCTTGATTTTATTACTCGCTTAGGTTAATTTGATTCAATTTAAACATGATTAATTGTAATCGAAATTTCATGTTTAAATTGATCGATAGATTGTGATTAAATCTAACTGTTGATGCAATTTTTCAACAATAAAAAATAAAATTCAAAAATAAAAAAAATATCTTCGAATTTGATAGATGAGTGCCTGAGATTAGAGATCTCTAAACACTGTAGAATACATAAAATAAAATAGGAAAAATAACAATAGAGACTGGAAAATAAAATAGTGATCCCCAAAAGCAATTCTCTTGAATTTGATGTCGATTGAAGATGCCTTTTTTCGAACAGCACCGGATCCTTAAATAACCCTGTTGAAGAAACGGTTCGAACCGCTATCTGGTCGGTTACTATAACCGCTGTTAATCGCCCCAAAAGTTCTCTTCTATTGACACTTGTGTCAACCGTCCTACCATGTCCGACCTTCAAAAACCGTTGGCCAGTTGCAACTTCCTCCAACCGCCCCAGAACTGCTCTCTTACCAGACCTGCACATGCTACTTCACTGCCCGACCTCATTACGCCCGACCTTATCCTGCCTCATCTCCACATCAGACCTTACCATACCCGACTTTCGAATTCGGCTTGTTTGCGCCCAACCTTTAAGCTTGGCCCGACCAGGTCCGACCTCATTGTCCAACCTTATCGCCACTCGACCTTACTTGGTCCGAACGCCGCATCGACTGACCTCCATATCAGCTGACCTCCGTGTCGTCCGACTTAACCGACTGCGGACCGCCCGACCTGCTCAACCGACTTTGGACCATCCGACCTATTTAACCGACTGAGAACCAACCGACCTATTTAACCGACTGGGAACCAACCGACTGCGGATCAGCCGACGAGAACTAACCACCCGTGGATCAACCGACGGCGAAATAACATCCTCTGATCGTCTGATCTCCTTAGATGGACGGCTGGTCGAACCGACTTACTTTTGACTTTGCTACCATACCGTCTTACCTTGGCCCGTCCGTGGGCCAACCAACCAACTTACTTTGGTCGGATTGCAGACCAACCGACCAACTTCCGATTCCTTGGCCGCCTCATCAAGCGACCACCATCTGGTCTCTTGTCCGACTGCGTACCATTTGATCTCGTTCTTCGCCCGACCTTCCTCTTAACAGACCTCCGCGACTGTCGATACTTCTTCTTCGCCGACCTTTATCCTATCAGACTTCCGTGTCCGAATTTATCACGTCCGATCTCCGTGCCCGACCTTGTCCTGTCCGACCATGTATCGGTCGATCATCCTTCCTTGTCTGACTTCTTTTTTTTGTCCGACTTCTGGGCCGTTTGGCTTATATCCAGACCCATCCAGAATCCTACTGCCATTATTTATTATATTATTATTTTTTGTGCTCAACAATAAGCCTCCTCCTCAAGACTCCTAAACGTCACTTTCAGTGATGTTTTAGGAGTTTGCAAGTCAGTATCTAAGGCTACGTCAGCCTCAGATCCGACCTCCATCATTCGAGGCTACGTTGGACCCGACCTCCATTTATCGCGGACTGGTGCTGGCCTGCACGTTGGTCGATCGTGCACTACCATTGCTTCAGCCTCTTCCCCCTGACGGAAGTCGTGATCATTTTCTCTAAAAAGGGATTCTAACCTCCCTGCCTTGGATGCTAAACTGGCCAGATCTCGAACATCGTGGGCTGTCAAAGCCTCCCGAAGGTTGGTGTGCATGTTCCTAACCACCAAAGTGGTCATTTCGCTTTCTTCAATGAACGTTGGGCAACGTCCCTTCATTAGACGTATCCGCTCTATAAATTGATAAGAAGTCTCGTCTGGCATCTGTCAGATCTTCAAGAGATCTGTGAGTGATACCGTCGGGAGAGGGTTAAAAAACCTTGTATGAAATTCTGCCTCCAAGCCTTCCCAGGTGCACAATCGTCCTGGCGGAAGATTAGCAAACCAGGAAAAAACGGTTCTTGTAAGCGATAATCAGAACAACTGTAATTTGTAAAACGGATTATTGCCCACTTCCCCCAATTGAGCCGTGAACCGTCCCACATGTTCAATGGTCAAAGCTCCATCTTCTCCTGAAAAAGAATGAAAATCCGGTGGCCTGTAATTCCTCGGGAGAGGATGCTCATTGACTATTCTCTCTGGAAATGGCCTTTGATACGCCGGTTGGTTCACCTTTTGCGGATTCATTCCGAAATGTACCCGTAAAACTTGAGCGATGTCCTCCGGATCTATTCTGGGTGGAACATGGTCGAACACTGGAATTGGATTATGGATCTGTTCCCTAACGAAGGCTGGCTCGGCTGGGGTGGGATTATGAATCTGATCTTCCAATCTTTCTTCTCTGGGGATGGTTGGTTCGGCTGGGATGAGATTATGATCCTGTCTCCCCAACCTCTCTTCCCTTACGATATTCGGCTGAGTATTATACACTCTTGGTCCCAAAGGAACAATATCTGGGAAAGTTAGAGGAATCTTTCCCATATCTGTTCGGTTGAAAGTTGTGGCGCTTGGAAATGTACTATTAACATATAATGGCCCTGCAAATGTTGATCCTGGAAATGTCGCCTGAAAACGAGAAGGTGACACGGCTGGAGGCATGTTTGGATACAGGGTGAATCTCGAGAACGCCTGATCCAACATGTTCTGCATTAGATTTTGGTGTTCACGCAACATGATGTTCTGTTGCTCGTGCAACATATTCTGCATAGCAAAAATTTGCTGATTGTTCAATTGTTGAACGCAAGACAACCAATCGGTAGGTGGTTGGGGAATCTCCCCTGGATTTGGCATTACTGGTGGTGAAATATTTTCTCCCACCGGTGTTGATGATGATTGAGGTTGCGAGCCTGCCATATGGATCCTTCTGACGATTCTGCCGGACCTCAATCTTATGAAACTTTCTGTGGATGTAGGATCAGCAATCTTGCCTTTCTCCAACTGTGGTCGCCAAATTGTTGATGCAATTTTTCAACAATAAAAAGTTAAATCCGAAAATAAAGAAATATCTTCGAATTTGATAGATGAATGCTTGAGATTAGAGATCTCTAAACACTGTAGAATACATAAAATAAAATAGGATGATCGACCGATACGTGGTCGGACAGGACAAGGTCGGGCACGGAGATCGGATGTGATAAAGTCGGACACGGAAGTCTGACAGGATAAAGGTCGGGCGAAGAAGAAGTATCGGTAGTCGCGGAGGTCTGTTAAGAGGAAGGTCGGGCGAAGAACGAGATCAAATGGTACGCAGTCGGACAAGAGACCAGATGGTGGTCGCTTGATGAGGCGACCAAGGAATCGGAAGTTGGTCGGTTGGTCTGCAGTCCGACCAAAGTAAGTTGGTTGGTTGGCTCACGGACGGGCCAAGGTAAGACGGTATGGTAGCAAAGTCAAAAGTAAGTCGGTTGGACCAGCCGTCCATCTAAGGAGATCAGACGATCAGAGGATGTCGTTTCGCCATCGGTTGATCCACGGGTGGTTGGTTCTCAGTCGGCTGATCCGCGGTCGGTTGGTTCCCAGTCGGTTAAATAGGTCGGTTGGTTCTCAGTCGGTTAAATAGGTCGGATGGTCCAAAAGTCGGTTGAGCAGGTCGGGCAGTCCGCAGTCGGTTAAGTCGGACGACACGGAGGTCGGCTGATATGGAGGTTGGTCGATGCGGCGTTCGGACAGTGTAAGGTCAGGTGCGATAAGGTCGGACAATGAGGTCGGACATGGTCGGGCCAAGCTTAAAGGTTGGGCGCAAACAGGCCGAATTCGAAAGTCGGGTATGGTAAGGTCTGATGTGGAGATGAGGCAGGATAAGGTCGGGCGTAATAAGGTAGGGCAGTGAAGTAGCATGTGCAGGTCGGGTGAGAGAGCAGTTCTGGGGCGGTTGGAGGAAGTTGCAACTGGCGAACGGTTTTTGAAGGTCGGACATGGTAGGACGGTTGACACAAGTGAATATAGAAGAGAACTTTTGGGGCGGTTAACAGCGGTTATGATAACCGACCAAATAGCGGTTCGAACCGATTCTTCAACAAGGTTATTTAAGGATCCGGTGCTGTTCGAAAAAAGGCATCTTCAATCGACATCGAATTCAAGAGAATTGCTTTTGGGGATCACCATTTTATTTTCCAGTCTCTATTGTTATTTTTCCTATTTTATTTTATGTATTCTACAGTGTCTAGAGATCTCTAATCTCAGGCACTCATCTATCAAATTCTAAGATATTTCTTTATTTTCGGATTTTACTTTTTATTGTTGAAAAATTGCATCAACAATAACAATAGAGATTGGAAAATAAAATGGTGATCACCAAAAGCAATTCTCTTGAATTTTTTGTCGATTGAAGATGCCTTTTTTCGAACAGCACCGAATCCTTAAATAACCCTGTTGAAGAAACGGTTCCAACCGCTATCTAGTTAGTTACCATAACCGCTGTTGACCGCCCCAAAAGTTCTCTTCTATTGACACTTGTGTCAACCGTCCTACCATGTCCGACCTTCAAAAACCGTTCGCCAGTTGCAACTTCCTCCAACCGCCCCAGAACTGCTCTCTCACCCGACCTGCACATGCTAGTTCACTGCCCGACCTCATTACGCCCGACCTTATCCTGCCTCATCTCCACATGAGACCTTACCATACCCGACTTTCGAATTCGGCCTGTTTACGCCCAACTTTTAAGCTTGGCCCGACCAGGTCCGACCTCATTGTCCGACCTTATCGCACCCGACCTTACTTGGTCCGAACGCCGGCATCGACCGACCTCCATATCAGCCGACCTCCGTGTCGTCCGACTTAACCCACTGGGGACCGCCCGACCTGCTCAACCGACTTTGGACCATCCGACCAATTTAACCGACTGAGAACCAACCGACCTATTTAACCGACTGGGAACAAACCGACCGCGGATCAGCCGACTGAGAGCCAACCACCCATGGATCAACCGACAGCGAAACAACATCCTCTGATCGTCTGATCTCCTTAGATGGACGACTGGTCCAACCGACTTACTTTTGACTTTGCTACCATACCGTCTTACCTTGGCCCGTTCGTGGGCCAACCAACCAACTTACCTTGGTCGGACTGCAGACCAACCGACCAACTTCTGATTCCTTGGCCGCCTCATCAAGCGACCACCATCTGGTCTCTTGTCCGACTGCGTACCATTTGATCTTCTTCTTCGCCCGACCTTTATCCTGTCAGACTTCCGTGTCCGACTTTATCACGTCCGATCTCCGTGCCCGACCTTGTCCTGTCCGACCACGTATCGGTCGATCATCCTTCCTTGTCCGACTTCTAGGCCGTTTGGCTTATATCCAGACCCATCCAGAATCCTACTGCCATTATTTATTATTATTATTATTTTTTGTGCTCAACACTAACATTTGGTATTACAGCTTGACTTGCCTCTGCCTTGCTTAAGAATTTTCTTGTTTTCAAATTTGGATCGATTGGCAAATTTTAATATCTCCCACACACGGTTGAATTTCGAATTCCAAATTTTAGGGAAATTAATTTATGCAAAATATTCTAATTCCTAAAATTTTTTATTTGCTCTCGATGGCATGTACGGATACATCCAAGTCTAGATGTGAGCATTCTGGATTAATGGATTTGTGATTATTTTAAGCATCCACGGGAGCCATAATTTAGACAGTAGTTCTTGATTTCAAATGGGATTCAATAATAATAATAATATAATAATAATTGTTGATGTATTTTTTCAACAAACAAAAGTAGAATTCAAAGATATGGAAATATCCTTAAATTTGATTAATTAACTGGAAATTAAAATGCTGGAAATTTAAATTGGTGATCCTCGAATCTGACTTTGCTTTTGTTGAAGTTGATTGAAGATAAATTACCAGTTGCAAATTTTAAGCCTTAAATACTCTTCAGAAACGGTACTGGAAACCGTCGCCCGAACGGTTATAACGCTTCTTTTCAACCGTCTGCTAACCCCTCTTCTGCTGACACGTGCCCTCAACCGACCGAAATTATCCATCTTATTCACTCTCAACAATATCCGACTCTTTGGACCGACTGCAGACCTTCCGCCTTTTTGGTCCGACCGCAAATCTTCCGCCTTGTTGGTCTGAATTGTTTGGTTCAACCACAAACCTCCCGACTTACAGACCATCCGACTTGTTTGGTCCAGCCGCAAACCTCCCGACTTATAGACCATCTGAATTGTTTGGTCCAGCCACAAACCTCCCCACTTATAGACCATCCGAATTGTTTGGTCCAGCCGCAAACCTCCCGACTTATAGACCATCCGAATTGTTTGGTCCAGCCGCAAACCTCCCGACTTGCAGACCATCCGACTTGCGGACTTCCCGACCTGCGGACCTTCCGACCTACGAACTTTCCGACCCGCGGACCTTCCGACCTACGGACCTTCCGACCTACAGACCTCCCGACCTGAGGACCTTCCGACCCACGGACCTTCCGACTTGCGGACTTTCCGACCCACGGACCTTCCGACCTTCGGATTTTCCGACCCGCGGACTTTCTGAACTACGGACCTTCCGACCTGCAGACCTCCCGACCTGAGGACCTTCCGACCCACGGACTTTCTGACTTGCTGACTTTCCGACCTGTTATTTTCTTAGAAATGCATCTACTTTACCTGAGTTCCCCGCAATGCCCCTCGACCAGCTCGATCATCTCGATTGTTAGGCCCATTTTTCGTTTTTCCTTGGGCTTTTTGACCTAATTTTAAATTTCATGCGTTAGAACTTGCCCGCCGCCAAGGGACTTTCAAATGCCATTGCTCAATCGCCGTTTGGAAGTTCATAAACCACAACCCTACTGAGAAATCGCCTCTGCAACTGCATCAGTTACTGCAACATACCTGATTCCATGAAACTCTCCTTATTCAATACTAGCCTTTGTGAATCATAATCTCTACAACTCTAAACCATGGAAAATCGATACATCCATGCACTTCCCTTTGACGGATCAATCCCTGACACCACTCTTGTGTCGACGAAAACGCGCACTTCAACTGTTCGTCCATATTGCACAACTTCTGAAGACTCCAACTGAATAAGAGAAGTCTTGGAAGCCCGAAACCTACTAGCTGTCAACAACCCTGACTACAATGCAGTCCGCCTCCATGACAACATCAAAACTCATTTGACGGACCCCAAGGATCCATATTGCGCCTGGTACTAATGAGTAGCAGAGCATTTCCAGGATCAATGGATAAGTCAACAGATCGATCAAGCCATACGTCTGTCTACTCTCCCATGTCATTTACATGAGAAAGTCCTTCTAGCAATGGCGGCGTTTTGGCACCCTGAGATTGGCAGCTTCCTTCTTCCAACGGCCCCTATGGGCCCCACACTCATGAACATGGCCATGATCGCTCATCTACCCATTGTAGGAGAAGACCCTGTAATGGATGCCTTAGATGGGCAAGAGCCCAATGCAGACCATATGGGCTGGTCTCTGATGGACGTGAAAGAATGGGGCTGGACTAAATTTCTAATCGACCAGCAAGGAGCAGCCGGGACCCCTGTAACCGACCGAGAACACACAGCCTTCCTGCTCTTTTGGCTCTATAAGTATATTGTAGTTTCTCCTTCGAAATGTGTCCTCTCCTTCGAAATGTGTCCTCCCTTCTCACCTTGATCTTGCTATACACATAGCCTCGGGTCGTTTCTTTTCATTAGGCACCATTTTTCTTGCCAATCTTTTTGAAGGACTATCCAGGGTTAGCACCCGTATTACAGAAAAAGATGGTAAAAAATTAGACACTGCTGCATCAGGCCCCTTTTGGTTTTTAGAACTTTGGTTCCGTCTCTATTTTTCCGACGCTTTCCAACTCGGTCATTCTCCCATTGCCCCCATACTTTAGAAGTCCCTAGGAGTAGCCCTTAACCGACTTTGCTTAGGTCGTAATAACCTCCAAGCGTCTGATCCGATCATAACTGTCATTCTTATTGATAATCGAAGTGATACCCATTTCTATATACATAAAAGGTATATTGGTTATGCATCCGGCCTGTTATGGCCATTCTCTGTTCCGTCACCTTTGTTTGGACCAGACCCACTTCCATATCCAACCTACTCTTTCTCCTGGGATGTTGCTCATAAGCCATGGTCTTTATTCGCTAGTAAGAAAATTGATAAAAAGGGTCCCAAAGTTTTTTATACATTCAGCTACCAACCTCAATTCTTGGCCCGTCAATTCGGATGCCAACAAGGCCTACCTGGTCCCATTGCTCATCCGCATTTAATAATTCAAAGTCCGGATGGGAGAGCTATTCCTGAGTCGATTGCCCCATACATATCCCAACGCACAAATTACATAACTTCCAACTCTTACATTCCTTACAAATCTTCTCCAACTTCAGTTGAATCCTTTCGCGAATGGTGGTCGGTTACTTGGGCTTTGATTGCTACTGACAAAGATCGCTTGCTAGACATTCTCCTTCCCCCACTTGCGTTAACATTAGGGGCGACCCTTCTGAGCAACACCCGAAGGAACTTGATTACTCAAGGCACTGGGTCGGGCACTCCTCAGAGGAAAAGAAGAGCTCCTCAGACTCAAGCTATTCCCTCTTCTGGAAACGATCAACAGCCTTTGAGAGACCGCTGATCAGGTCGGGCACCTGCAAGGACCCGACTTCGTCCAGGTATTTTTTCAATAATCCTGATTCCATACAACTTCTGTACTTAGCATTTTATTAACCATAATTCTGATATACAGATCCGACTTCGGCCAGAGCGTCCGCCCCAACTATACCAATCCCAAATAAACCAACAAAGCCACCAACCGACCAACTCCATGAACCGGAACCTCCGACCAAACGACGGGCCCCAGTGAGAGCATCTTCACCGGCCGAACCAGTAACAACAAGGGTTCCATCGAACAGTGATACGACTGCTTCTGCTGCGGTCACCTCAAAAGACAGAACTATCCCTGAGGCGGCCGTTCGTGATGCTCCCGCCGAACTTTCTGCAGCAGCCCCAAATGCACCCGACCAAAGGGTAGCAGACTTGGGAGTAGCCGACCTAGGGACTACCAACCTGAGAGTAGCAGACCAGAGGGCAGCTGATTTGGGGGTTGCCGACTTGAGAGTGGCAGACCCAAGGGCAGCGGATCCTCTACCAAAAATAAATAGACACGAGGAAGAACCCGTAGCTGCTCCACCGAGGGGCCTTTTATAAGAATTACAAGAGATTCCTTCCTCCGACTCAGAGACTTCTGTTAATCTGGTAACCATTTGACATTCTTCCTTCCAAAGTACAAGCTAGTGTTAACATGATCTTTTAACACACAGTATCTCCATCATTCAGGGACCCATATCCATACCACAACACCCACTTGAAGCAACCGACGAGTCACCCATTGTAATACCAGTCGCCCAACTTTCCAGACTTGAGGCTATTCTAGCACCTTCAGTGACCACCATTCGTCCAGAGGTAAGGACAATTTCCACAATTAATTCTTAATTTTTATATTCCATTCAGTCTGAAATAAACATCTTTATTTCAGGGATGTTCTGATCTAGCCCTCTTGTCGGCTGTCCCCATTCCGACAGACGTCCGAACTATAATCGCACAGGCTGTTGATCAATCCTTCCCCGACCTGGGGTCAGACTTGCTTCACAGCCTCCTTCAAGCTATTGGTGGTCTTTTGTTTCAAATGTCTTCAGAGTCGGCTGCTACCTCTATTCTTCACCAACTGATGGAGCGACTATCCGAACTCCGGAATGAAGTTTTGTTCGCCCAACTTCTGACAGCTGAAACACCTCTGCCTGATCTGGATCGAATAAGTCTGGAGGCTTCCTTGGCCAAAACCAAGGAATCCATTCAACAGGCAATTAGCCGACTGGAAGGCCTTAATAATGCCAACACACAAATAGAAGGATCAATCCAGCAAAAAGAAGCAGAACTGAGGGCACTTCAAAAAGAAAAGTCAGTCCTAGAGGGCCATATAAATGATGAGCAGTGTCTGATTGAGCGATACCAAAACAATACAGCCGACCTGGACCAGGATTTAAAGATTCACACCCGATACCAACTCATAAAAAGCAGTACCAGTCGGCTGCCCACCAAATCAACAAATCAGCGTTCATCCATAAATCAACCTTGAATACGCCTGCCCACCAAGATTAAAATGCCACCTCATCATCCTCATGTTCCTGTAAACAACTGGCAAGGTGTTATTCAACCTTTTTTTGTGGGTAATCATCCAGTTGGAGGTCATGCCGAAGACCTGCTATGCATCCTCAAGCAATTTGATTTCAAATTCAGATTTTCCCAACGAGGCAGAAAGACCATCCATCGTGTTATTCGCCTGATGGAAAATGTGCTAGAAGGATACGAAACTCTTCGGGATATACAAAATCACCTTCCTGATATAGATCATCACATGGATTTGATTGAACACCATGTGACAACCATACTTCCAAACCTTGGTTGGGACCACACCTTCTCTAATCAACGCGTAGTCTTTTCAAGATTACGCACTCTTGTTGATCATGAACGCCAAGCCGTGACAGACATGAAAGCCCAGACCGACTATGATCTTGAGAAGATGCTGGACCAATGGGAGAAGTACCGACCTAGCTTAGAGGACCTTATTGATGAAGAGCCAGAACTAATCCCTAATAACAGGAATGACGATTCTGACTCAGGAGAAAGTGACTATCCCGCATGATTCAACATCTGACAATGAATGAACCCTTGTTAAGTTCGAACCCTTGGCAAATGGGTTCTGAAAAACTTATTGCTTTCATGCTTTCTTGTAATCTGAAAAGGCAGGAAAATACCTCTTCAGATATCTAGCACTAATACAGTCGTGTACCCTTTTACCCTCCTGATTTATAATAATAAAGACACCATTTCCGATCTCCTTTTGAATTATGAATAGTCCCTCCCAATTCGGGGACCACTTTCGTAATTGATCAATCTTCTTATATATTGGAAGAATAGTCTTCCAGACCAAATCTCCTTCTTTGAATGTTCTGTAAAAGATTTTCTTTCCATAAGTCTTGGCCCTGATTTTATCCTGTTTTACAATTTGATCAATTGCATGAAGTCGGTTGACATCCAAACTTTCCAATTGCTGCAGCATCATTTGTTGGTATTCCTCAGTAAATTCATCATTGGTAAAGCTTGTGCGTCCAGATGAGACCTGCACTTTGGCTGGCAACACAGCATCTTGTCCAAAAGTGAGTTGATATGGCGAAAACCCTGTAGCAGAACTTCTGTTATTCCTGTGTGCCCATAAAGCTCGTGATAACAAAAAATGCCATTTCCTTGGGTTCCCTTCAATTGTTTTCTTGATAATTCCAATAATAGTCTTTTTAGCTGCTTCTGCCTGCCCATTAGCTTGGGGATAATAAGGCGAAGAATGATTCAAACGAATACCAAACTATGCTAAGAAGCTTAAAAACTTCTCCCCAGTAAAGACCAGAACTTGGTCGGTTGTCACTGAATGAGGAGTACCATACCTATATATGATCTGATTTAGCATAAAATCAATCACATCCTTCTGATCCACACTTTTCAAAGCAACCGCCTCCACCCATTTGGTGAAATAATCTGTTGCAACTAGAATGAAACAATGATTCTTGGACGAGGGAGGATGGATTTTACCAATGATATCCATAGCCCAAGATTTAAAGCGCCATGGTTTTACCATAGCTTGCAATTCTGTGACTGGTAAATGAATTAACTGCCCATGCCTCTGACATTCTTGGCAACCCTTAGCAAATTGTATGCAATCTTCAAAAATCTTTGGCCAAAAGAAACCTAAACGATGGATAGCCCATCTCATATTCAGACCTGCCCGATGAGCTCCACAAATTCCACTGCGCACTTCTTTCATCACCTCCAAAGCCTGCTTAGGCCCCAAACATTTCAACAGCAATCCTTCGAATGTTCTTTTATATAATACTTCTTCCACCAATTGGAATCGCAAAGCTTTCAGCCGAATTCTAATTGGTACATTTGCTCATGGATCTTGTAAGTACAAGACAAGTTCTGTTCTCCAGTCGGCTCCTGTTTCTGTCTCAGGGCCGACCTCTGCGCACATATCTTTTAGGATTCCCTTGCAAGCTTTTTGAGCTAAATCATCTGCAAATTGATTTTCCTTTCTAGGAACGAACTCAATTATCACTTCGGAGATCTTCGATAGCAACCGACCTACCAAATCCCTCTACCTGCGTAGGTGGGAATAATTGCAAACATACTGCTTGTTTACCTGGTTAATCACCAATTGAGAATCCCCTTTTATAATAACCGACTAAACTTTTCTGGCTATCAAAGCCTCCAACCCCAAGATTAAAGCCTCATACTCTGCTGAATTATGGGTCATGGCTTCCAATTGCAGCTGCAAATTTACTCTTTGACCGTCTAGTCCTTCCAACAAGACACATGCATCCGATTTGTTTCCTGAGGCAGAACCAACAAAGAACATTAACCAATTTTGGGTGCTTACATAAGATATACACCCAGTCGGTTGCTCCTCATGACCTGTAAAGTCTGCCAAAAAGTCTGCTATTGCTTGGCCTTTGACTGCCCTCAAAGGAGAATGATACAAATCAAAAGAGGCTAATTTAGTTGCCCACTTCATAAGTCTGCCCTGCATTGTAGGTCTTTGCAAAATTAATTTGATGAGATCAATCTTTGAAATAACCTCAACTCTTCTAGGCAGCATGTAATGTTCAAGTTTGGTGCATGCAAACACCAATGAATAACACATCTTCTCTGGCATTGTATAATTTAATTTTGGTCTCTGAGAGTCTTGCTCAAATAATAAATTGCTCTTTCCTTTCCATCATCTCCATTTTGAGCTAGTAAGCAATTGACCACTTCATAAGTATTTGCCATATAAAGTTTGAGGGGCCGACCTTCCTTGGGAGGCATCAACACAGGTGGTTGAGCCAATGCTTGCTTTATAACCTCTAAAGCGGTCTGTTGGTCTGATCCCCACTGAAAAGCGCTTCCTCCTGCCTTCTATAATTTAGTGATTGGTCTGACCTTGCCAGCAGCATTAGAAATGAACCGCCTGAGATAATTTACTTTACCCAACAGACTTTGAACTTCTTTAACCGTCCTAGGCGGTCGGCTGGTCAAAATTGCCTTGGCTTTATTAGCATCAATCTCTATTCCCCTTTCATGAACCAAAAACCCCAAGAAACTCCCGGCTGATATACCGAAAGCACACTTAGTCGGGTTCATTTTCAACTTGTACTTCTTCATCCGACTGAAAGCATCTTTAAGATCCCTTAAATGTTCCTCAAAACTAGAAGATTTGACGATAACATCATCAAGATATACTTCCATAGACTTACCAATGAGATCATGAAAAATTGAGTTCATGGCTCTCTGATAAGTCGCCCCAGCATTATTCAAACCAAAAGGCATAACTGTCCACTCATAAATACCTAATGCTCCTGGACATCTAAATGATGTCTTGTGAATGTCTTCCTCTGCCAAAAAGATTTGGTTATATCCTGTATAACCATCCATCAAACTCAGAATTCTGTGCCTTGCTGCTGAGTCAATTAGCATGTCGGCCATAGGCATCACATACTCATCTTTAGGGGTGGCCATATTAAGATCTCTAAAATCGATGCATATCCTGATCTTACCATTTTTCTTAACCACTGGTACAATATTGGCCAACCAATCTGCATAACGGCAAGGTCGGATGAAACCCGTTTTGAGAAGCTTCTGAATCTCTTCTTTGATCTGAGGCATCAAGTTAGGACTCATACGTCTTGGAGATTGCTTACAAGGCTTGAAATCCTTCTTAATGGGCAATCGATGTTCTATCAGACTTCGTTCTAAACCAGGCATTTCTGAATAGTCCCAAGCTAAACAATCAACATTGTTTCTTATAACCTCGAGCATTAATTTTTGTTGCTCTTCAGACAAATAACCACTCATCCTGATTATTATTGGAACCAGGTCGGTTCCTAAGTTGAAATCCAGTAAAGGATCTTGTGCTGAGAAAGTTGGCTCTGTTTTCTCTAATAAATCAGGCCAACGAAATTGTTCATCTTCTTGGAAATGAACATCATGCATTTTTTTGATATTTTCTACTCTTTTCAAAAGCTGATCTAAATAATACTGATTAATAAGTAAACTACAATCTTGTAATTCTGCTTCTTCCATAAGAAATGTATTATACAAATAGGTCTGGCTTACTCAAGAGCCATACAGTACAATTGTTCTTTTAAAAGAACATTGAATTCTGGCCAATGAATTTAAAACCCTTCTTTGGGTAGTCATTAGCCATAAAAAACTGATACATTGGAGGTACATGACCAGAATAAAAAACTGATTCTTCAACTTGCTCTGATGCTCCAAAAGGATTGTCATTTGCCTCCATTTTGAAAACCTGATTGCCTTCCCAGAACATCAATTGTTGATGCAGCGTTAATGGTACACATTTAGATGCATGAATCCAATCTCGTCCAAGTAGGATTGAATATGTGGTATCTGCATCCACCACGAAGAAAACAGAAGAAATCTTCTTTGGACCGACTTCAATTGAGGCGACCAACATGCCTTCTGGTTTGGTCGGCTGCCCTGTAAAGCTAGTCATCTCAAAATCCACAGGAGATAGATCGTGAATTTCCTTTCCTAACTTCTTGAGAGTCTTTAATGGCATTACATTGACGATGGCCCCATTATCTATGAAAATGTTTGTGATTGGTTTCCCACAAATATGAGCATTAACGTACAGAGGCTTCAAATGAGATGCCATGCCTTCTGGAATGGGAGGGAAGACTGTTGGAGGGACCTCTGATTGAAAGTCAGGATCCGCAATTTTTGTCCATTTTGGCTCTTCTATAAACTCATCCACCAGACTTGCCCGCAAAGGCTCTTCCTCAACCCAATTAATTTTTGTCATTCGGCAGGGGATACGTGGCCCTAGTCGAGATTTGACAGACCTTGAATCCTTCTCTGGAATTTCGTCTCTGACTTCAATTTCGGGTTGAACAGTCAGAGATTCCAAACGAAATTCCTCCAAAGATGGGTTAATGTTAATCTTCTCACAATACTGACATCTGAAACCCTCAACTCTTTCATCAGTCAAGCCTTTACCCTTTTTTCGCATGGACTGACCTTCCTCATTGTAATTAGCAGTGTCTTGTATGCTGGTCGGCTGCTTTGACGAGACGACCTCAATGGGCCGACCTTCTTCTGCCTCATTCGGCTGCTCAAACGAAATAATCCTGATAGACCGACCTCTTTCAGTATACTTAGCAGCGCCTTGGCTGTCATTCGGTTGCTTTGCTGAGGCGCCCCGTATGTACCGACCTCCTTCCGAAGAACTTAGTTGTCTCGAGGAAGCGACCTTGTCTCTGTATCTTGCAGTGTACCTGCGCTTGGCATTCCAAATCTGAGTACGATTCATGCCTGGGAAGCGAGGATCCACATCAATTGGTAAAGGTTTCTTATTTCGAGTCCATTTGCTTCCGACCGCACCCGTCCTCCTGGTCGGGTGGTCACAAACCAAAGCTTGCTCCTTTAATTCCACATTAAAAGAACCATCTTGGTTGTCCCATTTTTCAGCCACTGTTTTTCACAGACCTTGAGTTTCTCCTCTGGTCGGCCATTGTTTGCTGAATTCCCTTTTTCTTTTCTGGAAGTTGCTTGTATATTAACCATTGATATGGTTACTTTTGGAAATGGTTGCTGCTCCACTCCCAAAGTAATATACTTGAGCCGACATGCCTTAATAGCCTTTTGGATCTCATTTTGAAAATGAGTGCATTGACTTGTATTATGTGTGAAGGAGTTATGCCACTTACAGTACGGCCTCCCTTTGATTTCTTCCTTGGTAGCCAACCTTTGCCCCTTCGGAATTTGGATCTTACCATCAATTAACAGAATATCAAATATCTCATCGGCCTTTGAATTGTCAAAGGTCGGTTGCCCTTTAGCTTCTGTTCCTGGTGCTGTCTTTAATTTAGAGCATACATAAGGCTTCCCTGAAATTATTTCAGCCGTCATCTCTTCTGTTTGATCGTAATCAAAGTCGTATGCCTCTGTTTCTATACTAGCCATATGTTGACCTTTATTACGCCTGAAATTATGATCCATTTCCCTGAAAAGAGATTCTAAATGTCCAGCCTTGGATGCGAGACTTGCCAAATCCTCGACATCATGTGCAGTGAGCGCATCTTTTAGGCGACCATGCATATTTCGGACCACTAAAATTGTCATCTCTTTTTCATTGATTATTGTAGGACATCGTCCTTTCATCAATCGCACCCTTTCAATAAAATGTGACGCTGACTCTTCTGGATATTGTTTCATTTCCAGTAAGTCAGTAAAAGAAACCGTTGGCAAGGGAATGAAAAGTCTGGCATGAAATGTCATTTCCAAACCTTCCCAAGTTTGTATTTGCCCAGGTGGCAAACTTACAAACCATGAAAAAGTTGTCCTAGTTAGAGACAATCCAAACAGTTGTAACTTGTAAAAAGGATTGTTACCAATTTCCCCTAACTGCGCTGGGAAACGACCCACATGCTCTATAGTAGATGATCCATCCTCTCCAGAAAAAGTTTGAAAATCTGGTGGCCTGTAATTCCTTGGGAGAGGATATTCATTAATAATCCTTTCTGGAAAAGGTCTTTGATAAGCAGGTCGGTTGGCCATCTGAGGATTTAGGCCAAACTGAACCCTCAATACGTGAGCAATTTCATCACCCAAACGAAAATGTTGATGATCAGGAATATCAATGGGATTTTGCACAGGAATAAGAATAGGATATTGCACATGTCCCCCTGGCCTTTCCTCCCTTGTAATGTTCGGCTGCACATTCTCAACCCTTGGTCCTAAAGGAATATTATTTGTGAAGGTCAGAGGAGTCTTTCCCCTATCTGTTCGGTTGAACGTTGTGGCGCTTGGCAGTGTGTTATCCACATATGATGGCCCTGCAAGATTTGCTTGTATTCTTGATGGTGATACCCCTGGCAACGTCTGGGTAGGTTGAAGAGTAACCCTTGATAATGCTTGATCTAACATATCCTGCATAAGATTTTGTTGCTCGCGCAACATGATGTTCTGTTGCTCGCGCAACATATTCTGCATCGCCAAAGTATGCTGATTGTTCAATTGTTGAACATACGACAACCAATCGGTACATGGCTGGGGAATCTCCCCTGGATTTGGCATGACGGGTGGTGAAACATTTTCTCCCGCCGGTGCTGATGATGATTGAGGTTGTGAGCCTGCCATACTGAGTGTTTAGATGATTCGGCCAGACCTCAGTCGTATGAAATTCTCTGTTGATGTAGGATCAGCAATCTTGCCTTTCTCCCACTATGGTCGCCAATTTGTTGATGTATTTTTTCAACAAACAAAATGTAAAATTCAAAGATATGGAAATATCTTTAAATTTGATTAATTAGCGCCTGAGATTAGGAATCTCTAAACACTGTACGGTACATAAGAAAATTAACTAGAAATTAAAATGCTGGAAATTTAAAGTGGTGATCCCCGAATCTGACTTTGCTTTTGTTGAAGTTGATTAAAGATAAATTTTCAGTTGCAAATTTTAAGCCTTAAATACTCTTCAGAAACGGTACTGGAAACCGTCGCCCGAACGGTTATAACGCTTCTTTTCAACTGTCTGCTAACCCCTCTTCTGCTGACACGTGCCCTCAACCGACCGAAATTATCCATCTTATTCACTCTCAACAATATCCGACTATTTGGACCGACCGCTGACCTTCCGTCCTTTTGGTCCAACCGCAAATCTTCCGCCTTGTTGGTCTGAATTGTTTGGTTCAGCCGCAAACCTCCCGACTTACAGACCATCCGACTTGTTTGGTCCAGCCGCAAACCTCCCGACTTATAGACCATCCGAATTGTTTGGTCCAGCCGCAAACCTCCCGACTTATAGACCATCCAAATTGTTTGATTTAGCCGCAAACCTCCCGACTTATAGACCATCCGAATTGTTTGGTCCAGCCGTAAACCTCCCGACTTGCAGACCATCCGACTTGAGGACTTCCCGACCTGCGGACCTTCCGACCTGCGGACTTTCCGACCCGCGGACCTTCCGACCTGCGGACTTTCCGACCCGTAGACTTTCCGAACTACAAACCTTCTGACCTACAGACCTCCCGACCTGAGGACCTTCCGACCCACGGACGTTCCGACTTGCGGACTTTCCGACCCGTGGACCTTCCGACCTGCGGACTTTCCGACCCGCGGACTTTCCGAACTATGGACCTTTGGACCTGTAGACCTCCCGACTTGAGGACCTTCCGACCCACGGACCTTCCGACTTACGGACTTTCCGACCTGCAATTTCCTTAGAAATGCATCTATTTTACCTGAGTTCCCCGCAATGCCCCTCGACCAGCTCTATCATCTCGATTGTTAGGCCCATTTTTCTTTTTTCCTTGGGCTTTTTTACCTAATTCTAAATTTCATGCGTAACAATAATTATTATTATTATTATTATTATTATTATTGCGGTTGTGTGCTTCAAATCAATCATTTTATTTGGTTAATTAATATTAATATTCCATGTCGAATCTAATCGTGTATTGCCATGCTAGTCTAACTGTTTAAGAATTAAGGTCAAATATTACAAATTTAGATTGTGAATCTCATGACCACATTTCGAGTAGGAATCTAAGGGTCTGTGTTCTTTTGAGGGATCTATCCGGATTTCCACAGTCCACCAATTTTTTTTTCTAAAATAATATAAAATCAAATACTTTATTTTTATTTTTTAAATTATGACAAAATCAATTTTCCGTCTAAAATATAACATCAATACTTATTTTTATTACATTGTACCACTATTCTAATTCAAAATTTTTAATATTCAAATCTGAACTCAAAATTCAAACTCTTAAACAAACACACACGTACCGTGCACTATTTCTCAATCACTACCAAAAAAATGACTTTTTGTAGCGGTCAAAAATCTGTAACGAAAATCCAATTTTTGTGCAAAATAGTCTTTTGTGTCAACTCTGTTACGAATTTTGACCGCTACGAAAAATCGCGGTACAAAAAGTCTAGGTTGCAACAAATTCAGTAACAAATAACTGGAGGTCAACCCTCAAAATAAGCACGTGTTTATTGTATTTGTTGCATTTTTTGTACGTAACAAAAACATCGATCATGTTTTTGGAACAACATATGTCCGTAACAAAATATTCGGAACAAAAGTTAAATCCTGTCAGAGAACTATTTGTTAGGACATATTTTCGAAACGAAAAATGTGGTACAAATATGGAATCTTGCTAGAAAACGTTTTGTTGCAATTTCGTCCGTAACAAAAAATTGCGCTACAAAATTAGTGTCCTATCATAGAACTGTTTGTTACGAAAGTTTTCCACAACGAAAAATTCGGTAGAAATTTAATGCAAACATACAACACTTTTTGTACCAGCCATTGTCTCTAATAAAAAATCCGCTACAAAAGGTGTCTGTCTCAAATAAGGATTTTGTCGCCACGAATAAAATCCAATTGCTAAATTTTTTATTGATCAATTTGCATCACAAATAATTTAAAACATAATATTATCGTAATTAATCTGAAATCCTTATTCATATATGCACAATGACATCAATCCAACAACATTTATGTTCGTGTCAAAAATAGAATACTAGACGTTAACCGTACTTTAAAACATCTTCAAAAGTCACCATGCCATACATCATAACAACCAACAACTTGCTAACACTTGATCCCCAAATCCAAAAGTAATACGTGAAATAAATAAATATGGTATCAAATTGCAATACAATCCTAAGGTCGACTAACAAATACAACTATGAACGACCAAGCTCATCGAGTGCAAAATCACAAATAAAGCAATCGGTCAACCAATTGCAATATGTTTCTAATGATATATAAGAATTATATCAACAACTAAAATAATTTAATTCCAAAAAGAATAAACATTTTTAAAGAAATTGTACAACCCTGTAAGTCCACTTGATGTTTTATTCGTCGAGTACCTCATCGAGCATTTCACTCCGGCATCACTTGGGAGAATAAGTACGGTCACCGGGACTGTAACAGCGGTAACAAATGCCTTGACAATGGCTAGGGTATCACCTATATAAAAATGTAAAACCAAAGCCAATATTAGGAAATATGATATCTCTAAGCAACATGAATGAATATAATAAAAGATATAAATACATCAAGTAAATGATAGTAATGGAAACTTCATAATAAAATAAAAGTTATCCTTCAATTTGATCTATGGACACTATCTTTAATATGAATATAGCAATGTCTACAACCGAAAGCATTAGTCAAGAAGACTGACCACAAAACATTAGGAAGATAAACCACACAACAATAAACTACGAAACAACTCTCCCAGCACTGATAAAACAACATTTATAAACCACCAAAATCATAATTCGTATCAGTCCGTACAACTAAAATTATACAATACGGGGAAAATCCTTCAACAAGAAAAATAAGATAACATCTCCTATGGCAACAAATAACCACCAATCAAGCTCTACATAGAAAATTCGACCATACAACTACTTGATACCCGAATGAAAGTCCCTACAACAATATCAGCAGATGCCAACAAATTTTCCGATGCCATCCAATACGAATCTCAATCCCAATATGTGCCATCCAACTACTTACCACTATTAAGTTACGCCAAATAATAAAACAAATATCCACGAACAGCCCCTATACTAATATAAATAAAAACAAGAGTAATCTATATAGAAAAATAATTAATCAATGAGCACTTATCCTAATATAATTTAAACAAACAACACCAACAAAGATAATCAATATTGTAGTAACAAAAATTGCAATTTAACAATTAATGGCAACATGCTAATTTAGACTAACTAGACGCAATTAACAATCTAGTAGTTACATAATTACGAATATATTAATATAATATAATCAAGTAGAGAACAGCCTCCAGCAATAATATTTACGGAACCAGCGTGCAACTAAAACTGCTCCATCTTCTCTCTTCTTCATCATCTCATTCCCACTAACTGAGCCTAACCCAAAGAAACCAAAATCTATTGCACACAACAATGCAAGCAAGAAGTAGAAAACCTACCTCTATGGTTAGTAGTTAACTAACCCTTTAAATACACCATCATCATAATATATATTCTTTAAATAGCTTATTCATTAGGACAACCTTATCTAACAATCTATGTATAAATATTGCAGGTTGCAGATGATGCGGCATAGATAAGTTTGATAGTGGCAGTTGTTGTGGATTGCAAAGGTTTTCTTGTTGATAGGACCAAGACTGGCGGTTGGATGATAATTCGATTCAATAAGTTAGTTCAACCCCAACTTAGCTTTGACATTGGATATATAGATAAATATTGATAATATTTATATCACTTTTGTGTATAACAGTAAAAAGAAAGAAACTAATCACCACTTGCAATTCTTCTCTGCACTTTGAAGTGGGATGAATATGCATATATACATCAATAAATATGGTGGGACCAAACCAAAAGAAAATCACATTCCATTTTGATTGATATTTATTTTGTTAACAACCATGATTAAGACATATATCTAGATAGCTCAAAAAATAAAAAAAAAAATTGCTACCAATGTACCTAAGCAGGTGTACCTAAGCAGATGAGAATTTGAAATTTCCACAATCAAAACTTATCTAAACTTAAAACACACACAACACACAAAACAAATATTAAGATTTCAATGTCACAAAGAATTTTGTACTCTACACAAGTTATGTCTTCATTCCTGGAGGCCAAAGTGCAAAAGCAAAACTGTGGGACTGGACAAATCACAAGAAGAGAAGGGGCCATCATGAAAGATATCCAAAAGCAAAACAACTACAGTAAATTGCAATCAAAGAAGCATCCAACATCTCAAGGCTACAAACATGTAATTCTTTATAAGTGCCTCACCGATTAATTATTCTTAAACTCTTTGAAATAGGAAACTCAAAGAAACATTGACCAAATTATAATTTTTCATCAATATAATGTAATGGGCTTGTTTCTAACTACCAAACCATAGCATCAATTATTTCACTTGAATATAAAATTATCCGTGATAAAAAAAAGAACCAAACAAAAATAAAGGACACTAAGAACAATATGTTATTTTTTCAGAAGTATTAAATAAAGAAAAATAAGCGAATACCAAATTAAACCAACTATTAAAAAAAAGAAATCTTCTTAAGAAGTACCTGTCGGATCACCTAGATTGGTATGTTATGGTAGCAGTGGCATACAACTTGTCCTTTCTCCTTTCCTTTTTGCCCCTTAACTCACAAGTTTGAAAGAGGAAAAGGGAGAGGGAAACATGATTCAGCAGGAATAGAGTGAAGTATTTACATATATATGTATAACTTTATTGCAATGCTTATATGTACAGCTGTATGTATATACGTAATTGGTTTAGATATTTTCCATGTAGGAAAATCTCTTGAAGGTAGTATGACTAAATTCCTATGGCCATTCGTAATGGCAAGTTTTCCAGATTGAGGGAGAACAAATATAAACCCTTAATATCTTTGTCCTTACAATTGTTCCATTGCAAACTATTTGAAATGTAAGTTTGATACCAGGCATAAGCAAATTCTACACAAAAAGTAAACCCAATATCTATCTTATAATAAACTAAAGATTTGTAAGGCTTGATATGATGAACAAGTGATCAAAACAAAGACTACTATAAGTATTGGTTGCCTACATAAAGTAGTTCAAACAAGCAAACATGGTCAAATAATAAACAACAATAATCATGATGGTGCGTGAAATTACGATTCAGTTGATAGTAAAACATAGGGGACAAAATGGTAAGGATATAAGACAAAAGTATAAATAATACGGAGGACGAAACCAACTGCCATCATGCTACCGGAGGATGGAGTACCACATTTCAAAGGAATAATCTAACCACATAAGATACAATAATCAATCAAATACAGAGAAGTTGCCAGAACATTGCCCAAGGTTTTTCAATTAATAAAACATAGGGCTCACAGAAATGCAGTGATTGGTCGTTAAAAAAGAAAAAAATCTAACAATCAAACAAGAGTATAAGCTTTACATTATGACATAGTGGGACATCAGAAAGAAAAGCTTATTTTAGAACATGAAAAGAAAGTTTCAAAATGATATCTTCATTGATACAAGAGGAAGTGATGATTTCCATGAAGCTCATTCATAATCCAATAAATATCGTTGCTAGTTACATAGATATAGATCACTATATATGCTACCATTTTAATGAATACAAATACATACGTACATAGAAACCCATTACATATGTATATGTATATACATACACCGTATACCTCTAATTGTGTGCTAAATAATTCAATTTTTGGATCAGAGGTAAGCTGATGAGCTTATGATCATCTATTATGGCCATGATTGTTAAGAAAAGAGAGAGGTTGAGTGAGGTTGCACATGATGTTGATATTAGCGAGCAAGGAACAACAACTACTTCATTTCCTCCAACTATATACCGTAATAACCCAATTACACAAATATGAATAACCTTCAGTTACCAGCAGCAACATAATTCTAAAATATGCCCCCCATAAAACAGTAATTCTTCATTCCAATCTTATGTTTTAATCTCTAACCCCCATCAAGATTTAGAAAATCAAATTAAAAGAAAAGCAGTTTTTATTTCAAAATTGATGCCCAATAGTTTTACTTTAGTGCTAAATAAACACTGCAAGTAAACTCTTCGCTTTATCTAGATTTCTTTCACTCACACTATAGTGTATAGTACATTGAGAGCATTGAACTACATATTCAAGACCTAGATTCATAGATAGATTGATTAAACAACACTAAAAAAACCAAATATGTTAATTCACAAACTCATTTATCTTTCAAAATCAAGAGTGTTATCATCCTCTTCATCTTATTCATCCATTTATTAACCTCAATTAACAAAACACAGTTTTGTAACATTCTTCTAACCACAAAATAGCGAAACAAACACACGATTTCAAACATGCAACTAGTTGAACTGCTTGTGTGCGTGGTGGAGGTTAGAACAAATTGACAAAGCTTGGTCGAGGTGAACCTTATGATTCATCAATGGCTAGAACACCTCTTTCTATAATGACAAACCATACACAAACCAACTACAACACCAACACAGAAGCATCAAAACAAAACACCACCAAATAGAGCAGAAATTGAAATCACACCGAGCCACAATCAAACAATGAAGAATCCACAATAATCAAGCAAGAACACAGAAAAAGATAAGCCACATGTTACCAAAATTGATCCATCTCCATCCCCACATCGAGAAACCATCGACAATGAAGAAGAGAGATAACCATGAAACAGGGAGAATAATGGGGACAACCTGAGATTGAGCGGGGAATAGCTTAATCTAAGCAATGGCTGATGGCAAACCTAGGGGGTCGACGATGGGATGCCATTGCCTGTAGCAAATGGTCAGAGAACGACCACAAGCTTGCGATGGTAACTAAACGGACTCGACCTACTATATGGACACGAGATAGATAATGAGGCAAGAGATAGAAGCGGGGGCTAGGATAGGATGTGGGGAATGGCAGTGGACCGGATCTGGTGAACGGAAGTTCACCGCCGGAGGCGGCGGAGCTTGCTTCGACGAGGGTTCGATAATAGAAGGAGAGTTAGGCGAGAGAAATTGAGATCGATTCAATTTTGGCTAAAACCCTAACTGTAAAATACTTTTATTTTTATTTTTTTAATTTTTTAAAAATAATTTTATTAATTTTTTTATATTTTAATTTATAATTATCATAATTATCATTTAGTTACGGTTTATAGGCATAACAAATGTATTTACAACGATATTTCGTTATCATTGTGATTGTTATGGTTGAATTATTGAAAGAAATAAAAAATAAAAGTAGACTAAACATAATATTTTTTATTACAATATTTTTGGTAACTAAAAGTACTTTTTGTTATAGAGTTATTGTTGCGGACAATAGAAGTGCTACAAAAGAGCAATTTTTTAGTAGTGGTTGGTCCAATTGTTTAGGAACCTACAGGAAATGAATTTGACGTTGGAGATCTTAGAGCTTTGATGATACTTTTTTCGGACGTGTGCTTCCGTTTCCATGTAACAGTTTTCTATTTTCAGATGACAGGGATTAGAACATCGGTTGGTAATCTGTGAAGGCATTCATCCCATGGTCGAGTATGAATTTTCATCATCGCTTTTTGCTTTAATTTGTTGCTATGCGTCCTACATTTAAAGCTTCATTTTCACTATGTAATAAAGAGTGAGTAAGTAACCAAGTGTAAATTGTGTTTATAATAAAGTTTAGTAGTCGGTTATATAATCTGTCCATTGCACTTTATTTATACCTTGCACGTTCTTGGTTTTTTTTATGAGAATTTGAATCCCAGAATTCTTTCTCTCCATTATACATTTTTTTATTTGAATTTGGATCTAATTTGAAGACTATAGGTTTATAGATATCATTTCGTTCATTTCTTGGTCCATCAATTTCCGGAGCAGTGGATGAAATATTTGGATAGCATCCAATAGCATGAGATGTTATTTTTCTCTAATGCTGGGAATGGAAACAGAAATGGTTGATGACTGGCTCGTAGCTCAATCCGACAAGTTATGAGCATGTTTTGAGATGGCTGTTTATATATAGCTAACATTGACTTATATATTTACAATATACTAACGTGTTTTACAGGGCCGAAGAACCATGAGATTGAAGAAGCTGAACGAGGTTACTATTTGATCACCCTATTTACAATAAATGTAAACAGAAACTTACTAGGACAAGAAACAAACACACTAACAATTGCTTATACATCCTCTTGTTCGTAAAAATGTTTAGCCAAGAAGCAGGATGCGGCATGAGTTCCAATAAAACATTTAGTATGTGCAGAGGAGTGCCACTGCAGTGTATTTTTTCTTATGTTATTTGCGATTAGAAGAGACAAAAAAGATAAATAGGTTGTCTGAATTGAATAAAAAATACTCCATTCTAATCCGATGCAAAAGTAATTAATTGTGTTGTTTTACACAATCAGGCTCTATCATCAACTTGTGATACATAGTTGGAGGGTAAAATTATAGAGATAAGAAAGTGCATTCGATCGGTGCTCTCAGCTTTGTGCCTCTCATTCTCCATGTCTTGAACTTATCGGAAGAATGAGAAATAAAAGATCCAACCGGAAATTTCAACTAGCTTGGCATTTGCTTGGAGGAGTTGACGTCTGTCTTTCTAGTGTTGGAGGGGTGGGGTTATTTCCAACAAATTTTAAATACTAAGTTATTTATAGTTAGCATATCATCTTAATTATACACATGTATATTTCTTATAGGATCACTGAATTTACATTCTTGCATATTGGATGGAATATATACTATGCAAATTCATCATAACATATTGAAAATGATATATTTCACTAGAGAGCGTACGTACTTGACTTGTTGGCATCCCAAGCAAAAATGTCCCTATGACAACAAGATTGGTAATCCATCTCATCTCGTGGGAGATAAATGGTTTGTCGTTATAATTGCAATTGTAATCGTGAGAAAGTAAAATGCTAGTGCAACCACCACAAGTTTGACATAAAATACAATACAAGTTTATTTTAGTTTGTATTGTATTTACAATTACACATGTCTTGTGTATTTATATCATATGTTAAATATAAATAATTTAGTATTTAAGATTTGTTGCACAATAGTAGTGGTGGTAATCTATTCATGGGAGAAGAAGTCAAGGAAGTGGGTCCATCTCCCGTGGGGGTAGCGCCACCAGGGCATGCATTTGTATAAATTCCGGCGCCACCACCACCTTGACCCTCATTGGCAGTGGCAGATATGTCCTTCCTACCAAATCCCTGAGGTCGGCAAGGGATAACTCGGAAGAAGCCTACCCCGGCAGCAGCGTTGCAGTCTATCACAAGGCGGCCCTGCAGCTCCAGCTCCTGGTTCAGCTTGAGTCTTCCACCCATAAAGTCATAGGTGAGCACTGAGCACAGCCGTCTCTGGAGTGGTGGCGGGGATACCAGGCTGGATTCCTGGACTGTCAGCTTGAGATCCGGGACCGCAGGGTTGTAGATTGTATATGAATTAGAATATATGTTCTATTTATTGGGTTTCTTTATTTTAGCACCTATTGGGACATTTTTGTCTTTTTCTATAAAGTGTGTGCACGCTTTTGAACTTCTATTCTTGTACAGGAGAGTTGATCTATACTACCTGTTAGTAATGTTTAAGTTTAAATTCAGTACATATTACTAAATAGTTGATCTCCACTCTTTTTTTTAAATATTAATTTAATTTCAACTCGTATTTCTTAATTCTTTATTAAATAGTGTAATATAAATATGATATACTCTTAAAATATATTTAAATATTTTTAACCCTTTTTTATATATTTACCACATATCTAGCTATACCTATATTACGTCCCACTTTATCTAAATTATTCAACTGATATACCTTTATGTACTTTCTACGTACTTTTATTTGTATAGTTTAAAATAAAAATAATAATTACAGTCAAGTTTTACTGTGGGGTAAGGCATAAAACTACTATATATTTTTCATACTTTAGAAAAAATTATATATCCCTTCTTGGTGTCATTTTTCTCAATCACCAACTAAATAAAGAAAACATTGCAATACATATATATATATATAAATAATTATATCAAATATTCAAAAACCTATGTATAAGATACAATTTATTTTATTAATACTAGTAATATAATTTATTTATAGTATTCTATATATTTTAAATATTTACTATGTATAAATCTTATTTGATAGAAAATAAAATTAAATAAATTTTAAATAATAATTTAGTTAGGTGCATTTATGTTTGCTATTACATTGTAATAATTTTTTTCATACAAAAAGATATATACTTTGTTGGGGGGTTTGGATTTTAGTTTGAGATTTAAATAATAAAAATATTGCACTTGAATCGTTATATAATGTGATATAAATAGGCAGTGATGTAATATTTTGAATGTAAAATGAATTTTTAATATATAATAAGTGAAAATAGATGTTTTATTTGGCATTTTTGAAGGATTTTATTTTATTTTTTGAATAGTAGAAATTTTGTAAAATATTATAATTAAACACACCCTGAATATACAAGTAGATATTTACACAATTTTGTAAGAAACTCTTTTTCATATTTACTAATATTTTAATTTTTTATTTTAAAACATGAAAATAATATAAATAAATATAATTTTTTTTAAACACACATCCTAAACATACATCCTAAACATTCATTGGCTTAACGGTCATGCATATACTTTCACTGATAGAGGTAGTCTTTTCATGAAGTGCCTTAATTGATATCAACCACTTACAGAATACTTGCAACTATACATATAATATTTAAGTAACTACCAATCATACATTGACTTTCGGTGTTGTACCCTGATTATATTGTTACATACGTGCACTAAAGACATACACCAATGTAGTTTTTACGTACTTGCAATATGAAGTCATATGTTCTGCTAACGCGTATCTATATCTTGATAATCTATGGTTTAAAAATGGTTATGCTTCGTTCAAAATATTCAATTGATCTTGGTTACGATAGATAAATTCATCATTATTGTGTTCTCGTGACCAGGGCCGTCTCCGACTTTTTGAAGGCCCTGAGCAAAAACAATATGTAGGCCCTACATGTAATTATATGAATTTTTAAAATAATATCATCCACAATTTTATTACTATTAGTCATTTCAGAATTAAACTCAATTTCTTGGATCAAAAATATTAAATATAACATCAGAATCATTATCAAAATCAGCAATACAATCATCAATGTCAATATTTTCAATTTCATTATTATTAACATTATCAGCAATATCAACATTTTCAACCTCAACATCATCACCAGCATAATCATCAATAAAATTTTCATTATTTTCAATATTCAAATTATTTTCGATATTCAAATTATTTTCGACATTCAACTGTGTTTCTCTTATAATAAATTTATGAATTGCTCCACTATTATATTGAATTAGTTCATCAATTCTTTTTTTCTTTTTGGTTCATTAAACAGTTGAGAAGAATTTAGCATCAAATTAATCATGCAATAAAAATAATAAGATAAATGCAAAACTTGATGTTAAAGAACTTAAAATCATAATCATCATATTGACTAGACTTATGTTCATATTTCCTATGCACAAATAGATTCGAGCATGGATTGAAAGAAGTCGAGAGTGCTTTGGCTATTGGAGGTTCTTTGGATGTCAACAAGGTTTGTTAGTCCCCAATCAACCTTCAAGCTTGAAGATAAACCCAAATTTAGCAATTATTTTAGTAAGGAGCAACTATATACAACATCAGACCATGAACCTATGTTCTCCACCATTCTCAAAATATGTAATGACTTAGCTTAATCCTTAAATACCTGTACCATATCTATACTCAGATTTATATAAAAATAAAAATAAAAATGTCTGACCATTTGAAATTCAAACAAAATCATTAGAATTGACTATAAAAAATTTAAAAAATAAATAAATTCTAACACTACAAAAAAAAATTGTATATTTGTAACGGAATTCTGTTCCTAAAGTTCACGTAGCTAACGTAATTCCATCTCTAATTCCGTCTCTAATATCATTAGTAACAGAAAAAGTGAATTTAGGAACAAAAAAATCTCGTTACACAATTGATAATTTCTTGTAGTGTAATAGGGTTGTAGCACAATTGCGGCAAAGCAATTCATGCTTAACTTAACTTCGTATTGGTGAAAATAGACAAATTCAATCCATCTAAGGTTGCACAACAAATATGCCTTCTTTGAGACATTTTATCGAACATATGAAGTGCATAGGAAAAAAGAAAAAGAAGTGTGAATTCGAAATCAAATAAATTACCTAAAGATGAAGTGAAATCAATTACATACAAAATAGACAAATTCCCATACTTCATTCAAGAAACCGTTCTTACCTTAAGGTTAAAGCAGGGAGGAAAGAAAAAAAAAAAAAAAAAGGTGTTTTCTATGTGAAAGATATGAAGAATATGACTGCTAGGAAATAGAAAGAGAATAGAAAAAAAAAACTCTTTGGCCTCCGCCAGAATGATATCTCACCGATGATAGAAAGATGCATCTGAATACGTTGGAAATAAACTACTGAAACATAAAAGACAGTGATGAGGATGAGAAAAGGGTAAAAAAAGACAAATAATAGTAATAGGGAGTTAGTCCAAACATTTAGCAAAAAGTAAGGATTGCAGTTTAACATTTTTTATAAAGGGACTGACTCGTAATAAAATTGTGGGCAGAGGGATTAAAGTCCAATTTCCCGTTCTTGTATTTATTTTGCTTTAGGTGGTTACTGTGCTTTACTTCTTCAATACCAATATACAGATTTTTTGTTCTGGTTTTGGATTTTCCTTTTTTCTCTCTTTTGCAGTTTGTTGTTATATAGTATGAGAGCAATTCGATCCATATAGTTGTGCCTACGACAACTTATTCTTCCTTACAAACCTCTTTTTCTGCAGATTCAGCTACTCAAATGACCACTACAGTTCTTCGTAAGGAATTTGTTATTTTGGCTGGAGATCATCCAGGTTTGGCTCTCGTAACTGTCCAACTGAATACTTCCGATTGGATTTCATGGAAAAGTGCAGTAGAGACAACATTGAGTTGCAAATTTAAAGAGGGACTTATCGATGGTAACAGATCCATCATACCGCTACTGAAGGAGAGCTGATAATTTAGTCCTTATGTGGATTAAGAACTCAATCATTCCTGAAATTGCTCGATCCTTTGTTCACACCTCTTTTTCTCGTAATTTGTGGTTGGAGCTTGAGGATCGCTTCGGTCGCCCAAGTGGACCACAACGCCTTATGCTTAAAAGAAATTTTTAAATTTGTCACAAGGTAAAAATTCTATTACAGATTACTTTGGTTCCTTAAAATCTATCTGGAGTGACTTCCGCGCATTACATCTAGCTTGTGAAAATGCTGTTATGCAATTATTGAAAAATAAAGATGAACGAATGTTATTAGTTCAGCTGTTGATGGGGTTAAATCCTTCCTGTGAGCATGTTTGCTACCAAATTCTTATAATTGATACCTTACCTTTTGTGAGTGTGGCATATGTTATGTTATGCAACATGGAGTCTTAGCGTGATGTTCTTCAGTCCAACTCCATAGCCTCTGATATGGCTCTGTCAGATCCTATTGTTGCTACTCGATCGGTGCCTAAAAATCTCTTTAAGAAAAAGCCTACATATTCTATTTATGCCTATTGTAAAAGGCTTGGACATACTAAGGAGATGTGTTTCAAGCTTCATGGTAAACCGGAGTGGTATAAGGATTTCCTTGATAAGAAGAAAGAAAATAATATTGTTTGTGTTTGTAACTAAAGCTGAGTTTGAAGATATATTCAAGAAATTGATGCTCTCGTCGGGATCATCTCCTGTGGACTATGTTGCAGGAACCTTTAGTTACTCAGGTAGACCACTTGCCATTGCTCACTCTGATAGTTTGTGGATACTTGACACAGGAGCTTATTGTAATACCCCGTAAAATAATTGCCGAAAGTTTGCCAGAGTCGGACAAATTCCATTTTGGGCATAATTTATTTTGGATCTTTTAGTGTAATAAATTAAAGAGTTGGGTTTAAATTAAAAGTAAAAATTCAGTTTGGACCAAAAGTAGAATAAAATAATTAATAAAGGACTAAGTATATTATGTTAAATAAAAGAATAAAATAATAAAAAAAAAGAAGGAACAGCAGCAGCAGCCAGCACGCCCGCTAGGGCCGCCGCCAGTCCCCTGCTCTCCCTTGGAGTTCTTCTTCTCCAAAATTCTTCCTTTTGGTCTCTTTTCTTGAGGTAAGTGGGATTAATCTTAAATAGATTCATATGTTTTAATCCCTAGACCTCTTCTATTGATATCTTTTTCAATATTCTTGTCAAATGGGTTTGCCCAAAAGTGTTAGGTTTTGCCAATTTCTTCTAGAAAGTTGATTATAATGTTTATGTGAAGATTATTATTGGATTCTAAATTGAAAATTGTGGAATTTATGGGATGAGTTTGAAACTCTAATTTTGCCCTAACCTAGTTATGGTTTTTGGAAAAAGATTTACAATTATATTTAAATATTATGATTCTTGGAATTAGACCATGCCTATTGTGATTGAAATATTTTTCGAATGTTTATTTGGCGAAATAAAGTGTGTTATAACGAACTTGTTGGGTCTAATATCCTACTTTGCATGGTTAAATGTTGGCAATTGGAATATTTTAAGTTTAAAACACTCTTTTTGAAATTTGCCTTAGAGCATGTTGAGTATTTGGTCAAATTGGTAATTGAAACTACCCGTCGAGTCCGATCAACTCGTCGATTGTTTGGATGATAAGGCATAGCCTTCCACCTCTGTGCCTTGCAAACACGTGAGGGTATACCGGTATTTTAGGATAACTAGCTAACCTTGAACTAGGTCCCGAATGGGCTAGGTCGAGGGATCGAGGTGGCGGGTTCCCTTTCTGGGTGATTCTTAGGTGCCCGTCATTCACGATGGAAAGGTCTTTAGACCGTCATCCGTGATGGAGGGATGAATTGCGTACAATCCCCTCTTGGTATGTTATATTGGAGACTAGAGGGTTGTGGGCCGTATGGCGCCCCTCGCCAACTAATAAAAAATTGATTTACGTGTACTTTGGATTTCGAACCCTTATGTACACATTGTGGAGTTTCCTTTGAGGGTTATGACCCTATCTTTGTTATGTGAAATTATGTGACGTGTCATACGAAGTAATAAGGTTGGAAAACCGGGTCGAGCCGGCCCTGATTAAGGCCTAGTGGAGTATTCTTCGTGATGTGCTCATCGCTATTATTTGAGAATGAAAAGGAGGTATAAGGGAGGCGCTAAAAGACTCGTGTGTGAGTTCCCCTTATGTGATACGTGTCATTTTATTCGACTATTTTCTTCAAATGATTTTGTGGCATTATATCGTATTAATTTATCTTGATTAATTGCGCTTACTCAATCATTGTGTTGACCCCCCTTCTTACGATTCTTTTTGTAGGTGATCATGCTTCCGTTATGTCTAAGTGATGCATTCACGTCATATAATCCATCTTGGGGGAAATGAGAACTACCTTACCTTCTAAAATGTTTTGAAATTCATTGATTGTGTTTAAAGACTAATGCATTTTGAACTATTTCCAATTTATGTTTTTGATTCAAACTTTATTTACTTAATTGATAAGCCGGTGCACTTTAATTCTAAGTTTCTATTAGTTGATGGTATTTATTATTTAAGCCTTAGCGCCACAACGTAGGACTCGTTGGTTGATGAACGAGCCTTCCGGTGTGGCGTGGCGGTGACGCTCCGGTTTGAGCCGGCCGGGGTGTTACACTTATTGCCATTTGTGCTCTTCCTTATCATTCTTTATTGATCCTAAACCTCTCATCTCATCTTTCAGCATCCATCTTCCAGATGGAACTGTTAAGTTTTCTACCCACTCAGGAACAGTTGTTCTAAATCCATCTCTTACCCTACAAAATGTGCTCCATGTTCCTGGTTTTATTTTAAATCTTGTGTCTATCAGAAAATTAGCTACTGATCAAAGGTGTATAGCCAAGTTTGATGCCTCATGTTGTGAATTGCAGGAACTGAACACTGAATTAACTCTTTTGCATGCCAAGCTTACTGCCTATTCTAATCCTTTACATCATACTTTATTATGGCATAAACAATTAGGCCATTCATTTTGGAATTTCATGCAACATCTACCTTTGCATATTACTAATTTTCCTTCCAATCATTGTACCGTGTGTTTCACTTCAAAATTTCATAAACTTCATTTTAATAATAGTTCTTCTCATGGTTTAAATGTGTTTGATCTCATTCATATTGATCTTTGGGGACCTTTCCTGCATCCTTGCACCACTAACAGTAAATATATGCTGACTATTGTTGATGATTGCTCCCGTGCCACTTGAATTTATTTGTTGCAATATAAATCAGAAGTTGCAATTTTTTTGTCTGTTTCCCTCACTCTTGTACACACCTAGTTTTCCAAACTTGTCAAAGTAATTAAGAGTGACAATGGCTCTGAATTTTGTAATATTTTCTGACAAGAGTTGTTTACTAAATTTGGGGTAGTTCATCAGAGAAGTTGTGTGTATACACCACCACAAGAAAATTGGAGGGTTGAGAGAAAGCACAAAGACATTGCTCAGGTTGCTAGGTGTTTACTTCTCCAGTCTGGTTTATCCAAATTTTTTTGGAATGAGGTTGTCCTCACAACCGTGTATTTGACTAATAGGCTTCCAATTCCTATCCTCAATTGGAAAACTCCGTATGAAATTTTATATAACATCCCACCTGATTTCAATCGGCTTCATGTTTTTGGATGCTTGTGTTTTCTGAAAGTTCCTCGTCTTCAGCTAGGTAAACTAGATCCAAGGGGTTTGAAAGGTGTCTTCTTGGGGTACAATAGTCCTCATAAAGGTTATAAGGTTCTTGATTGTTGTATCAATAAAATACACATCACTAGAGATATGGTGTTCTATGATTCCATTATGCCTCTTTCCTAACTCCAGTCAAATAACTCCCCTCCTAAATCTCCCTTACGAATCTCTAGCTCTATTCCTTTGTCCTCAATTCCTATAACTGATATCCCACACTCTTCCTTAACCCTACCTATCTCTGAATGTGTTTCTGAACCTTTTTCTCCAAATCCACCCTTATCCAACACTTAATCCCATTGTTCCATTTCTTCCACTTCGCCTGATCCTGTTTCTTCCCCCATGCCTCATGCTCTTGTGTCAATGCCCACTAGACCACAACATTCTATACGATTGCTTACTAAATATTAGGATTATAGTTGCTTGGCTCAGGATGCTCCTCTGCCTAGTTCTTTTGCTGAGGATCAACAATCAAAAAACTTGGAATAAAGCCATGACAGATGAACTTGATGTTCTGACACAAAATAATAAATGGGACTTGGTGACCTTACCTCCTTCCAAGAAACTGATTGGGTGTAAGTGGATCTTTCGGGTCAAACA
Organism: Andrographis paniculata; assembly: GCF_009805555.1. Classification (NCBI taxonomy): domain Eukaryota; kingdom Viridiplantae; phylum Streptophyta; class Magnoliopsida; order Lamiales; family Acanthaceae; genus Andrographis; species Andrographis paniculata. Next base: position 3,641,965 of record NW_026137605.1, read on the forward strand.
CAATCTGGATGGTTCTATTCTCAAATATAAAGCTATGCTTATGGCTAAGGGATACCATCAGAAATTAGGGGAAGATTATCATGAATCTTTTGCTCATGTGGCGAAGCAAGTCTTAGTCAGGCTGATTATAGCCTTGGCTACATCTATGCAATGGAGTTCACATCAATTGGATGTAAATAATGCCTTTCTACATGGTGATATCTCTGAAGAGCTGTACATGACATGTCCCCCTGGCCTACCAGCCTCCTCTAATCAAGTTTGTCGGCTAAGGAAGTCCATTTATGGCCTCAAGCAGACCCCACGCCAATGGAACTTTACTCTCACTACCTTCATTTTTCATTGGGACTACAAAAGCTGCCCTTTGATCATTGCCTTTTTGTGGATTTCACTGCATTGAGCCCTATGGTTTTGGTGATTTATGTTGATGAAATTCTTATTGCAGGGAATGATACAGGCAAATCGCTGCCATCAAACAAGCTCTGCATCACAAATTCACTATTAAAGATCTTGGTGTTGCTTCTTACTGCTTGGGACTTGAAAAACAAGGTATTGATGGCATTCTTGTCTCTCAATCTAAGTTTACTCACGATATTCTTAAAGAATTTCAGGTGCCTTTTATGATCATGCTCACACTCCTCTTGGCACTATTGAGACACTGAACAAAGATGGGATCTTTTTCCCCAACCTCAACTCTTCCAAAATATTGTTGGAAAGCTTCTTTATCTTGGATTCTCTCGTCCGGATCTCAGTTATGTTGTGCAATAGCTTAGCCAGTTCATGCATGCTCCTACTGAGGATCACTGGCTTCCTGCTTGTCACATTCTTCAATATCTGCACAATACTTCTTCCCGTGGCTTGCTCTTTCCTGCTGGTGGTCCTTTGGAGCTGACTAATTATTGTGATTCTGACTAGGGTAATTGTCTCTTTACTCGACGTCGACGCTCCTTAAGTGGTTGTTGTGTCTTCCCTGGTGGTGCCTTAATTTCTTGGAAAACTAAAAAGCAGCAGGCAGTTTCGCGATGTTCTACCGAAGCCGAATACTGCAGTCTTGCAGCAGCTACCTCAGAACTTCTTTGGATTAACCATCTTCTCGATGCACTACGCATCTCTAATCAAAGAAAGTATCGTAGCTCTCCTAAGTCCACATTGCATGACGGACTGCTTCTCCCCATAAACTTTCTGGTACTTTCATTATCTTTAATAGCGATCGCGTCATTTCAAATACAGTCTGGTTACGACTCTCCACCACTCCGTTCGGTTGTCGGCTGTATGGCACTGTGAGTTGTCTTTTCATGCCTTAAAGGTTACAAAATTCATTGAACCTCTACGATGTGAATTCACCCCCACGATCAGCCCTTAACATTTTCACCCTGTTAATGCTTTCAGAATCGACTTGTGCCTTGAACTTCTTAAATGCCAGTAGCGCCTCATCTTTACTTTTGATGACAAAAACCCACATGAACCTGCTCAAGTCATCCACGATCAAGAGAAAATAGTGATTTCCAACCATGTTTGCGGTGATATTGGTCCACACAAATCTCCGTGGACTAAATCCAATGGGCTTGATGCATGATATTCAGCTTCCTTGGAAAAAAGATGACGGGGCTGTTTTGCTACCAAGCACCCCTCACATACCTGAGCAGGGTATTTTGCTCTTGGCACACCACGCACTATATCTTGTTCGACCATCGATTCCATGTTCTGAAAACTAGTATGGCCAAGCCTCGCATGCCACAACCATGCCTCATCGTCAAGACTACTAGCTAAACACACAGGTTGAGCAGTGTGAAGATGAATCTTGTGCAAACGATTTGTTGACCGTTGTATCTTAATAATCAATGTCCTGAATGAATCATGCACCTTCAAGTTTTTATTCAACATTTCAATCTTACACCCTTGTTTTGTTAATTGCGCATACTCAATATATTACTCCGTAGAGCTTGAACATAGTAAACTTCTGAAATAATTTATTGCTCGCCATTTTTGCAATTTAATAAAATGGTTCCCTTACCTTTAATTTGAACTTTGGAGCCATCGCCAAGCCGAATACTGTTATCTGCTCTTTAAGCTTAGCAAAAAGATCCCTTCTCCATGTCATATGGTTGCTTACACCATTGTCTAAATACCACAAATCAACATCAAGTCCTTCATTCTGATTTTGATACAGGTTGTCCTCATTAATCAAAAAAAACTTGGTTGAACTTTCTCCAGCAAAACTAAGAAGCAGTGTTGGTTATTCCTCTTCAATCAGGGTTAAATTATCGGCTTAGTTTTTCTACTTCTAAAACTTACATTCCAACGCGTAATGTCCATATTTTTCAAAATTGAAGCATTTTATGTGTTGTTTGTCTCTACCCCGATGTTGGTCATTTCCATAGTCTTGACATGGTGTGAAATTCCGACGACCACTTCTGCCTCATCCGACACCGCTACCACGACCTCCTGCATTCCGACCATCTCTATCATTATGGTAAAAACCACGTCCTTTTCCAGTCAATGGCGATCTTCCTTCCAAAGTCTTCTGATACGATTGGTTGTAATTTTTAGTGAGCATTAAGCTCCCCTCACTACTCGCACTTCCACTTCAAAGTTTCAATCGGTCTTCATAAGTATTGAGAGGATCAACAGCTTCTTCGAATGGCATCGCATCTATGTCTGAATATTGTGTAATTGAAGCAACCAATTGAAGATACTTGTCAAGAACTAAATCAAATAGTTTCCGAACAAGTGCAATGTCTTCAAGTGTAGCACCTAGGCTACTGAATTTAGATGTCATACCATTTAATTTTCTAGCAAAATCATCTACCGTTTCCCCATCAACCATTCATAACCTTTCAAAATCACCCTTCAACGTATGCAATCTTGTCTTATGCCTTCGATCGTCTCCCAGATATATACATAAATTTTAGTCCGTCCCAAACTTCTGACGTTGTCTTTTTTTTTTTGACACTTGCAAGAGAATGTCCTCTGGAATTGCCTGGAAGTTAAAAGCCCAAGAAGCCTTGCTCTTCTTATCATCCACAGTCACTCCGGCCGGTGGTTCGATGGACTCCCAAATCCCTTGAGCATCCATCATGGTTTCCATCTTAATTTCCCAGATAGTATAATTCGTCGAGGTTAACATGGGACAATGGAAAAAGGACAATGCTGCCTTCTTTACCTTAAATCTGACATATTTGGGCATCAACCAAGCTCTGATACCAAGTGTTGCAACTAGAATTGACAAAATTCAGAACAAAAAAATTGGGGCAAAGAAAAGTTAAAAAAGAAGAAGAAAACTTTCTTGTCTCATTGTTATACGATGAAAAGAAAAAACTGCAGAAAGAACTTACATACTCCAAACAAGAAACAAATCCACTTAAAACTGAAAATAAAACGTGCAATACATATTATATTGTAAATTAAAATACTACATATATATATATTCCAGCACATTAGAATTATTTCTAGTAGTTCTCTTCCAAGTAGCCAATTGATCAAAGACCAAACCGGTCATAAAAGCGCAAATCCTCGCCTGGGTATTAGACTGAATATCTAGGGGCCATAAGACCCTTTTGACAAACATTATCCCAGGACTGAAAACACCCTCCCAAGAATGAATCAAACTCTGGTGTTTTCTTGTTCCTGAATGGGCCTATTTCATTTTTTTAGGTTTATGCTCTACTCCGGGTAAAATTGTCCATCATCTTTGTAAGTAATTTAATTTTTATTTTTTTCAATCAAATTTTCCCAGATAATGTAAATTGGGTGCTTCTCAAGAATCTCACTTGTCATAGGTTGCTTAACTTGAACAGGAATCGTCAAATTCAGAAAGAGTTGTTTTTTTGGTAGTTCCTGACGAGATTAGCATTATTTGTGTGACAAAAAGTGTAGTAGGTCAGTGCAAAATTGATTATATCTTGATGAAGGCCACTTGAGTTTTAGAAGACTTTGAAAATACTAAAAAAGTATATTTGATAGTGAAACTAAGTATTTGATGCAAAATGAAAATAAAAATACGATGAATAGTGTCAAAAGTGTATATATATTACAATTGATACTACTTTTATTACTTTCTATGTCTTTATCGCCATTAATTATAAATTAAATTTTCAAAAATATCAACTACTTCTTTACTTTATCACTTTTTAATAAACTATTCATTTTTTTAATTTTTGTGCCACACCCAAATGACCTATTTGTAATGGACGGAGGGAGTATCTAATTTATTATACATAAAATTTATTTGAAATTCAAAATATCACATCAATATTTATTATATATGTATATAATACATATATCTTTTGGTGATGAACAGGTAGGGTCGGTAGAGAACATCCCAGAAGTAAAAGAGCACCGGGCTGCGGAGAAAATTTAGTGTTTGATCTCCCAATCCTCAGAGAGTGTATAAGAGAGAGATAGATCTTAATTGTATCAACGGGTTGCTTGTGTTTTCTTCAGTTTTGAGGAATATTTAGGATTTCTCTCACTCTAAATATCTTTTTTCCCATTCCGGATTTCATTCATATCTCCCATTTATTTCGTTTGTTAATTCTTAATCAATTCTTGGACAGATTGCTTTGCTTTTTCTTCTATAAAACTTTAGATATCTTTACATGTAATCAGGGCCGTCTCGAACTTTTTTATGGCCCTGAGCAAAAACTAAATTGTGGGCCAATAAATATACAATCAATGTATTTTTCAAAATAATATCACTGATAAATGTAAAAATTAACCACACAAAATAAAAAATTATTTTAATTATATATTCAATAAAGAGTCATACGTACAAAATCTATCATCAGTCGAAAATAAATAATATTTTGACCATTATAAAAATAATAATCCAATAATAATAATAATAATAATAATAATAATAACTATGAACTATAAATGCATCATTCATTAAAAAAAATCTCTTGGTGGATGGACGATGATTGGATTTGCAATTTAGAAAGATAGTAGGCATGGTTAGAAAGAAGAATTGGAAAAATATTTCATTAAGGTTTAAATTTTAACTTTAGAATTAAAATTGAATTGAATAATTATGAAAAATATACATATATGGCCTTCCAAAATTATGGGCCCTGAGCAGTTACTCTTTTTGCACTTGCTAAAAGCTACCCATGCATGCAATTAATTGTTGCCATTAATCATATTGATTTATGTTTATAGCATCTGTTGAACCTCCCAAAATAAAAAGGATCAAGGTGGGTCAACTCAATAAAGACGAAGCCAAAGCGCTCCTCGACGAGGATAGGGATGAGGAAAAGAAGGTTGAGAAAATTTTGAAGATAAAATCTATCATTGAGAACAAGGAAGTGTTGTGTAACTTCCTATGTCCCACATTGAAAGTGTGATAATGAGGTGGAGGCATTGGCTCCTATAAATTGATCCCCTTGGGTCCTATTTTAAGATATGACAACAAACATTTTTTCTTTAGTAACTAGAGAGAGTGAAATTGAGATTTGGTGAGTTGTTATGAGGAGGGTTTTACAATTTTGTCCGTGCAAAAATTATAATAAATATTTTAGTAATTATCCCATTTTGGGATCGTGGATGTAGGTCTGTTGTGAGACCGAACCACGTTAAATTCTCGTGTCTTGTTATTTTTCCCTTGTGTGTTCCCAACAAGCGGTATCAAAGCGAGGTCATTTTTGAACGAGGTCTTGGCAAAGAGAGGAGAGAATGAGTAAGAGGTGTTTCGAGAGAATTTGATGGCACGTCAGCAGTTCAGGTTGCAGTTCCGTAGCAGGTTCCGGCAACACACTAGATTTTTTCCAGAAATGTCAGTTCTGCTTGATTTGAGTTCCTGGCTTTAATTTTTAGCCTCATTTTATTTGGTTGTTGGAAGTGCTTGTTTATTGGAGAGCTATTAATCACTATGTCCACTATTTTGTAACGTGAGGTTCCGCTCTTTGATGGAAATAGTGATTTTACTATGTAGAAAAACACAATTCAAGACTATTTGGTGCAGCAAGCTCTTGATGTTGCCTTGGAAGATGCAAAACCAAAAGGTATGAAATAAGGTGATTGGAGTATGATTCGAAAAAAAGCTGTTAGCACGATTCGATTGACACTCACCCCGCAGATAAAGGTTACCGTGTTGACGGAAACATCACCGAAGAGGTTGTGGGATACTTTGGAGAGTAAATTTGCCACGAAGACGTTGACTAACCACCTGATTATGAAGATGGGTCTATACTCTTTGAAGATGGAGGAAGGAGGTAATATAATTGACCATACTAACAAGTTTAATGAGCTACTATGTCGACTGTTGAATGCAGGAGAGAAAATTAAAGAGGAAAAGCAAGTGTTGCTCTTGTTAGCTTAATTGCCCAAATCCTACAAGCCGTTGGTGCAATCAATGTTAGTTGAGAAAACTACATTGAAATTGAACGAGACAATAATGGTTTTGAAGGAGAATGACAAGATAATGAGAAATGAAGACGCTTCAAATGAGAGTAAACTACTAGCTGTGGGGAGTTCTGAAAGAGGGAGGAAAATGAAGAGTGACCGTGGTGGAAGATAGAAACCTCGGCCGAGAGATGACAACTCTATTGAGTGTCATTATTGTGGAGAGCTTGGTCATATTCAAAATCACTATCGACTTTTTAAAGAAGACTTGAGAAGTCTGAGAAATTTGAAGGGTAAGTCGAAAGTTGAGAACTCTACGAACGTGGTCAGTTATGAAGGTGATTTACTTCTTTTAAATACAAATCATGTTGAGAATTCTAATTGGGTGATGGATTCTGCTACCGATGTCCATATTTGTAAAGATCAAGCTTTATTTGATACTTTGCATACAAATGGAGATTTTGACTATATCAATGTGGGGAATAAGATGAAGCAGCAATTTGAAGGCATTAGAAGAGTTTACTTGAAGCTCCACGATGGTAATGTCAAAACAATTTTTAATATGAGGTATGTGACTATTGTTGGAGCTAATGTTATTTCATTGGGTGAGTTGGCTTCACATGGGCATAGATATGGTGACACTAAAAATCTATGCAAAGTGTACAAGGGTGACAACTTGATTATGCAAGGGAAGAAGAAACAAAACAACATCTATTATCTAGATGGATGCGCCTTGCGAGCAAATATGAAGAACAACAATGATATGAAGAATCAGAAAATCGAGAAGAGAGTTCGTTTTTCTGACATAGTCGAAATATGTGAGACTATGGGAAGAGGGAGGATTTGTTGTGTAACTTCCCATGTCTTACATCGGAAGTGTGATAAAAAGGTGGGGGCATTGGCTCCTATAAAGTGACCCTCTTGGGGTCCTATTTTAAGATATGACAACAAACCTTTTTTGTTTTAGTAACCAGAGAAAGTGAAATTGAGATTTGGTGAGTTCTTGTGAAGAGGGCTTTACAATTTTGTCCGTGCAAAAATTGTAATAAATATTTTAGTGGATTATCTTATTTTGAAATCGTGGATATAGGTCTTGTTATTTAGTTTTATCTCTTCCATTGTGTGTTTCCAACAGGAAAAAAAGGTTTCTAATTGATTTATACCTCTTGTTTGCTTCTACAAGTTTTAGTGTTTACATATATACAGTGATTATCATTCTGTTTTAAAGTTTTTTAAAAATTGTGAATGATTGTTGTCTAGTAATTGGCTTGATTTGATAGTATACGTTGTTTGTAATATTGAATGGTTTGGGTTTTGATTATGAACTGTTTGGTGTCGACAATATGATAGGATGTTGGTCCAATTGTTGGGGGACCTAATCAAGACTACATAACTGTAAATTGCTTAATGGAGTTTAGTAATCGGTTATGTGCTGTATCCGTTGAATGTTCTTGTTTTTTTTTTTTTTTTTTTTTTTTTATGATAATTTAAAATCCAACATTCTCTCTCTCTATTATACATTTTTCGCTATTGAATTTGGATTTAAGTTGAAGACTAGGCTTATAGACATCATTTTCTTCATTTCATAGTCCATTAATTTCCAGAGGAGTGGATGGAATATTTGCACAGGTTCCAATGGCCTGATATGTTACATCTCTCTGATGCAGTGAATGGCAAAAAAAATAGTTGGTGAGTGGCTTGTAGCTTCCCCAACAGACCATGAGAGATTGCATCACTCTGTTCATTTCTCTCAAGATTGTTATCGGTTGGTCGTATTTAGATGGATTGGTGTATATATAAGGTGTTTTGAACACTAAATAAACTATTTTTGTAACATAAATTAGGGACTTAAATAATTTCTTTCCGTCTCTACTAGCGATGGAATTAGAGAAAGCATCATTTATTATCTATTTGCGACCGAATTTAAGGACATAATAAAATATCTAAGTTTTTGAGTCGGAAATATTTTCTGTCTGAAGTAGGGACGAAATTAAAGACAGATTATAATTTTGTAACTAATCAATGACATAATACAACTCAAAAATTCCGGCACTGATTCGGGACGGAATTAAGGATGAAAAAAAAAATTCTCTCCCTAAATCTCAAATTAAAATTAGGGGAAGTGCAACAACCCACTAACAACACCCACACTGCACACCTTACAGCAACCACCTTATGCGCGACCGGCCAGGAGTTGACAGTGAACGATGATGCAATGGTGGCGGCGGGGTGTAGATGGCATTGGCGGGTTGCGGATGGAATCCCCGGAGACGGTGATTTCAAGGGAGGAGGTGGCGGTTTTCCATCCCCGGAGCTGTGATTTAATATTTTTATTTTTTCCTGCCGGCAACGAGCCACGGTAAGCAAGGGTGGCTGCCGCCGGCCGCGGTGGACGGGTAAAACCGACCGACAGTGGCAGTCGCAATTATTTTTCTATTGTTTCTCAGCTGCACATTAGCTACTGGGATTCAAAATGCGCCGTTTTATTGAAAGAAAAAAGCAAATATTTGTCATCTTTACTGAGGTGTATTTAAAATTGGAGCAAAGTTGTTATCTATCTATAAATTATACTACCTCTATCCCCTTCTAAGATTTGAATATTAATTATTATATAAAAAATAGTACAAATTAAGAAGAAATTGCAAAAATACTTCAATTGATGTCTTATAATTGTAATAGAAGGACATTTGTACAAAAACATTATACAAATATAAGGATATTTTTAATGTTAAATACAATTACGCAAAAGGTTGTGACCCTTAGAGGCGGACGGAAGGAGTATTTCACACGGATTTACAAATTCTTTCTCCTTTATGTTGTATATATTTTTTGTTGGTGAAATTAAGATTTTAGGAGTCTTTTGTACGAAGGATTAATTCATGTTTGTTTGTAATTTTATTCACAAGGATTAAATGAGTATTTGGAGTAGAACTAAATTATGTAATAAACTTTTTAATTAATTTATTATCAATAGGTTTAAATTTATATTAGGCTTCTAGTAAATAAAAGGGTGTGTTTTGGAAGTTTTGGATTTGAAATTTGAGAAAAAAAATAATTTGATAAATATCTTTTTTTTTGATACATTTTTTAATATTTGATTTGTTTGATATATTAAATTGTATTATTATTGCCAATTGGATATGTTGTTAATAAGCACAATAGAAATAGAAGTTTGTCAATCATAAAAAAAAAAATTTAAGTGGGCCTTTGTGGGGTTGGTAACCGTTTATATTAAACTGTAAATTTTCAACCATGTTTACATTTTATAACGCTAAGTATCACTTAAAAATGGATCATTATTTGGTCTTTCAACGAGGAATGGAAAAAACAAGAAAAAAAAAAAAAAAAAAACAAAAATTTGTAAGTAGAGATTTGGAAAATTGGAAATGTCTAGAAAAGAAAGCTTGTATTAAGATTTCAAGAAACAATGAGTGAATTTAAAAGGAGCTAGTTTAATAGGTTCTTCGGTGATATGGTTTATACATTTCATATTATTGGATTGACCTAAAATACAACATATATAATCAAACCTGTTTTTATGTTTGTTTCACGTTGATGACAATCCGGTTTTCAAAAAGTCCAAACCATTTGAACTCAAACCTGAAAATTTGAAGTTGGATAGGCTTGTTTCTTCAGTTTTATTTTAAATTAACACCCCATACAAGAAGAATGTGAAAATGTTGGAAAACAATTAGATTTGCTCAATGTATTTGAATAACAATGTTTTAAACATTTCCTCAAAATGAACTAACTCATTATCAGAAAGAAGAAAGATGCCATGAATAGTCAATTTTATTTTTGTACATTTGTGTTATGAAAAGCATCCGGTCTTGTTATAAAGATAATCTATGACACAAAAGGTACTCCTTCCATCCAAGAAAAGTATGCTAAAAAATGTTTGAGTACAAAGATTAAGCTAAATAATAATATATTTTTGTACCTTTTTAATTGGTATTTTTAAAGCGTCAATAATGTAATTTTTGTATTAAATTATATTGAAATTGAACTATTTTACTAAATATAATATAAGTGCATATACTTAAATTGTAAAGCCAATACAATGCATAAAGTAAAATGGTAAAACAAGTACATAGTTATGGACGAGTATAACAGTGCAACTTTTCAGTAACATAACTGTACACATCCAAAATTAATTGGGCTAGCCCATTGCAAGTGCAACTTAAGTCCAAGGAGGTTCGCAGCCCAACAGAAGATCTAGATCAACGAGCGGACTTATGGGGGTGTCCAACCCAAAGACCCAAGAAACCCAGTCTAGGAAGTAGCTTGTTGGGAAGGTCAACCGAGTAAACTTGTTGGGATAAAGAGGTTGTTGGAGGAAATTTAAGGATAAAGATTTATCCAAACAAGATTTAAAATTACCTATAAAGAAGATCCAAAAGAGAAAAAAGAGGACACGACATATTCAATCATCATCTTTTTCATTATTTTCTCGGCAATTTTCCATTCCTGTAATTTTTTCAAATTTTTACAGTTTTTTCCGTTAATTCCAGTTTGATTTTCAGCTTTCGTTCTTGTTTTACCTTCTTTTTTCTTCATCAATTTATTCGGTTATCACGAGATAGCCTGGATCCTTTCTTGAGGAGGCTGGGGAAACCTACGAACAAATTAATTCCGAAAGGCTTTTCCGATTAAGCCATTTATGGCGATTTTTTACGTCAACAATAACACAAAAGTTTTCCAATATTTCGCCACGAATTGAGTCTTTTCAGTAACAAACATTACATCTCTTAATGAAGTTATATATCAATTGATGTATTCTCGATTTTATTTCCTAATATTTAATGTAGCAGGAGACCGTAACTACTACCAATATAATTACTGACATATAAATTCAAAGTTATTGAATCATAACTTTTTAGTAACGTACCACAAAAGTTACCAAGATTTCGATGTTATTGAGTCTTTTTTGTATCAAACATTTTGTTGCAATGAACGTATTCTTGATTTTATTTATGAATATTTAATATTGTAGGAGGTCGTTGCAAGTACTACCACTATAATTATTGGCGCATTTAAAGTAAAAGTTGTTGAATCGTAAATTTTCAATAATCTCCACCAACGTTCACGAGATTTCGTCCATTAATAAATCTATTTGTAACCAACTATTTTGTCTCATTGTATAGCCACGTATAATTGACCTATCTTTTTTAGTCATGTAGCAGCATTCATCCTAATTTCTGTTCTTTCGCTAACTATAAACATTATATGTTTAATTTGGCAGCTGCAATGTGAGTTATTAATATACCTAAATATTAATTTGAGAAGTTATATGGACAGTAGAAGCATCATGTATTGTTTTGTCGCTCTATAAATAGGACAACTGCTTGGAAACTTTTGAGCACAAAAAAGAGAAACTTTGAATTTGGAATGAATGGTTATTGAAGTTCTCATCCAAGTTGTCCATCATCTTTGTAAGTAATTTAATTTTTATTTTTTCGTTCAAACTTGCCCATATAATGTAAATTGGGTGCTTCTCAAGAGCCTCACTTGTCATAGGTTGCTTAACTTGAACAGGAGTCATGAAATTCGAAAGAGTTGTTATTTTGGGGAAAAAAAAAAGCGTTGTTGGGGGTAGATTCTGAGTATTTCAATTGCGTTGAAAATGGCAATGCTATACAGAGATTAGCACTATTTGTGTGACAAAAAGTGTAGCAGGTCCGTGCAAAATTGAATTTGGATGCTGCCTGGCGATTGCCACAAACGAAGAAAACACCGAGATTATGTCTCAATTAAGGTTGCTTGAGTTTCAGAATCGCGACACCCATTGTTAGAGTCTTCTATTTGGGATACATTTGGAGAATTGGAAGATCCAACGGGCAGAGTTTAGGATCATAGAATTTTTCCATTTTCAACAAAACTGTTCTTTTGTGAATTTCTTTTCATCTTTCTATTAATTTGAGGTTGATTCCAGATTTGTTTTTGTACTAATTGTACCTTAATTTTTGATGGTATTAGATTTTGACAGCCCACCTTAGATTTGAGTTGCATAAATCGAGCGTTTATGTTAGGGTTTCAATTGTATTGCAGGGAAGCAGTGAGCACAATTTCTCCCATAAGGGTTTTTTGGGCGAGTTTTGTGTTTTGCTAATATTTCAGGTCTTTCTCATTGTTAAATTTTTAGTATCCCAGATTTCATTGCTCAAACATGACTCGTAATTCCTTGGAGGTAAGCAGTTCAGTACGGCTTAGAGACTTCGTGAACTCTAAACCCTAATCCAATCAGTGATTATTTCTGCCCAGACCCTTGAGATTGTGTTGCTACCTTGCTAAGATGAACACAGATGGAATTCACGGGGATGAGGTGGCAGCCTGCAGGAAGATCCACGAAATATTGAGGATCAAATCCATCTTAGATAAGGGTGAAGAAAAAGTACGTTGCCTAGTTAGTTTATGATACAACACTTTTTTAGCATTTCATATATAAACTAGTTATGATATATTTCAAAGTTGCTCTTAAACGACTACGGAATTGTTTCTTGTTTAGAATTTTGTGAATAATTGATGTTCGGGTGACTTACTTGTTTCAATGCATTATGGTATTTCGTTGCAACGCTGTATTTTGATTATGAACTGCTTTTCTGTCGACAGTCTGAAGAGGAGAGTATGAGAATTCTGAGCCAGCTTATGTCGATTCGTTTGACGGTAGAGATTCTAGAGGTTTGATGACACGTTTTTCGGATTTGCTCCCTACATCCTTTTTCCTGTGCTGTGCCGTAATGGATATTTTTAACTACTTTGTTTCTATTTTTAGAAAACTGTAATTGGAAGATCCCTTAAACCTTTGAAGCAGCATTAATCGGGTTCGTGCTCAGGTTTCCGCATCAGTCCATCACTTTTCTTTAATTAGTCGTTGTCTTGCATCTAAATTTTGATCTTGGATCTGCGTAATCAAGAATGACATGGTGTCCACATGTAGATGGTTTAAAATGGAATTTCGTGTCAATCATATGTTGTATCCACTCCACAATATATACATCTTATGATCTTGTTTTTCTACGAGAATATGAAATCAATCATTCATTATCTCCTCATTACTTTATTTTTCACTTTTGAAATTGTATCTAAGATGAATTCTAAGTTTATATATATATATATATATCATTTTATTATTTCTTGGTGCATCAACTTCTTGAGTGCTGTATGGAATATATGAAATATTTTCTGATGGATAGAGGTGTTATTCTGTCTAATGCACTGACATAATGAAAAGAGCGTATGAGAAGGTAGGGGGATGATCGACGAAGTATTGAGAATTTGATAGCTCGAAATTGCATTCGTTTTATATTTATACTACAGGATAGCGGTACTATGCACGAGTAGTTATAAATTTTATTGAATTATTAAATTAATTGTTTTTCTTAAATATATAACATTTTAATATTAAATCATTTGAATAAATTAAAATATTTTATACAATCAATTTTTAGTGTTCTAAATATTGGAGATCAATAGATTTTATCGATTAAATATAGTCATATTAATTTTTAATTATATTACACCATATAATCGGTTACGAAGAGCTAGTTGTTCGGCCTTAGTATTGGCTGATCTCACAATTCAATCAACCAATTATAAGGAATATAAGCCGAAACCTCCAACTTCTGTTACGATGACGGGTAAGACAGTCAAGCTGCATGCGCCTATCTAGTCCGATCGTTTAGCCGGTCATTCTGGAATGTGAATAGAATTGATTAGATTGTTATAATATAGAAATAATTTATTTTCGGGCCTACGTATAAACAACTAATATCAAACAATCATTTTACCAAATATTTTAACAGAAGTAGCTAATATGTACAACTAGTAAAGCAACTAATAGAACCAACTAATTGTCAAACACCCTCAACTTTTTTAATTTTTAATTTTAATTAAATTTGACATAAAATTATTAAATTTCATATAATCGGTTACGAAGAGCTAGTTCTTCGGCCTTAGTATTGGGCTGATCTGACAATTCAATCAACCAATTATTAGGAATACAAGCCGAAACCTCCAATTTTTGTTTCAATGATGGGTATGACAGTCAAGCTACCTGCGCCTATCTGGTGCGATCGTTTAGCCGCTCTTTCTAAGATATGTGAATGTAAATAGAATGGATTAGATTGTTATAATAAAAAAAAATAATTGGTTGTCGGCCTACGTATAAATAACTAATATTAAACAATTATTTTACCAAATATTTTAGCACAAGTAGCTAATATGTACAGGTAGTTAAATTAGCTAATAGAACAAGCTAACAACTAACAACTAATTGTCAAACACCCTCAAATAGTTTTTTATTTTTTAAATTAAATTTGACATAAAATTATTAAATTTCATATAATCGATTACGAAGAGCTACGCCTTAGTATTGGGCTGATCTCACAATTCAATCAACCAATTATTAGGAATACAAGCCAAAACCTCCAAGTTTTGTTTTAATGACGGGTATGACAATCAAGCTACTTGCGCCTATCTGGTGCGATCGTTTAGCCGCTCTTTCTAAGATACGGGAATGTAAATAGAATTGGTTAGATTGTTATAATAATAAAAAAAAATAATTGGTTGTCGGGCCTACGTATAAATAACTAATATCAAATAATTATTTTACCAAATATTTTAGCACAAGTAGCTAATATTTACATGTAGTTAAATTAGTTAATAGAACAAGCTAACAACTAACAACTAATTGTCAAACACCCTCAAATAGTTTTTATTTTTTTAATTAAATTTGACATAAGATTATTAAATTTCATATAATCGATTACGGAGAGCTAGTTGTGCAGCCTTAGTATTGGGCTGATCTCACAATTCAATCAACCAATTATTAGGAATATAAGCCGAAACCTTCAAATTTTGTTTCAATGACAGGTATGACAGTCAAGCTACCTGCGCCTATATGGTGCGATCATTTAGCCGCTCTTTCTAAGATACGGGAATATAAATAGAATTGATTAGATTGTTATAATAAAAAAAATAATAATTGATTGTGGGGCTTACGTATAAATAGCTAATATCAAACAATTATTTTACTAAATATTTTTGCACAAGTAGCTAATATGTACAAGTAGTTAAATTAGCTAATAGAACAAGCTAACATCTAACAACTAATTGTCAAATACCCTCAAATATTTTTTATTTTTTTAATTAAATTTGACATAAAATTATTAAATTTCATATTATCGATTACGAAGAGCTAGTTGTCCTGCCTTAGTATTGGGCTGATCTCACAATTCAATCAACCAATTATTAAGAATATAAGCTGAAACCTCCAACTTGTGTTTCAGCTACAGGTAAGACAATCAAGCTACCTGCTCCTATCTTGTCCGATTGTTTAGCTGCTCTTTCTAAGATACGTTAGTGTAAATAGAATTGATTAGATTATAATATAAAAATAAATGATTTCCGGGCCTACGTATAAATAACTAATATCAAATAATTATTTTACCAAATATTTTAGCACAAGAAGCTAATATGTACTAGTTAAACCAGAAAATAAACCGGCTAATAGCTAACAACTAATTGTCAAACACTCTCAAATATTATATTTTGATATTTTGTTAATTCAATTTGACATAAAATTATTAAATCTCATAATATATCAAAATTAAAATACAAAACAAAATTTTTACAAATAAATAAATCATTTATATAATAATAAATTATATATATAGTTAAATATTAATATACAATTAAAACATATATATATATATAATAAATAATAATCAGCCCTTTTCCAATCCGCCCTCTATATTATAGATATAAAGTTAAGTATTACTAATATACAATTAAAAAATATACTATATAATAAAAAATGATCAGCCCCTTTCCCATCTGCCCTCCCCCATTTTTTTTTTACTTTTATTATTATTTTATATTGTGGGGTCCACATTAAAAACTGAAAAAAATAAATCAAAGGGACTTCTCAGCGACTGAACATTTCTTCCTCTTTTCATCCTCCTTCACTGCCTCCATTTTTTCCTCTTCTCCTCCTCCTTCATTGGCGGCAACACAAGTTTTGCTTACCGACGTGTTTGTTGTGGCGAAATTGTTCCAGTAGAGGAGATGTGCAGAAGGTGTTTCACATTTCTACCCATTGCAGTTTGCTTGGTGAGTTTTTCATCGCTCAAAATACTATCCACTGCACGTGGTCTTCTTCCTCCTCTCTTCTCCTTGTCAATTGATTTATCTGCTACTTCTCTCTAATAATGGATTTTATGATGTGGTTCTGATGGTTGATGCTGCTAGGTGGTAGAACTGACTTACCAAACGGCATAAATTGGTAGCTCTATATGTTTTCTCTAATTTTCAGGTAATGTACAATTTATTTTTCACTTAAGATTAATGTCCAATATGTATTTGCTTGGGAATATGATTAATTGTGCATCCATTGTGTTAGTTGCATATAGGTAAATTTTTTAATAAAGTCTATCAGAAATATGTTCTTATTGACGTTGATACAAGATCCTTTTCGATTGTGTAATTTTTCCCATATTTTCTTCGATATTAGTTTTTTGTGTTGAGTTCAGTTTGATATGATCAATACTCGTGATCTTTGGTCACTAATAGCAATTATCATTAGGTTGTTTCTCAACTGCCTGGTGTTTTGGTGTTATAGTGAATGGTCAAATTTAAGAAATCAATGATAAGTTTTAGGTCTACAAGTTCACTAGTTTGTTGTGAGATTATGTTGGTGGAAATGGAGTTATTTTTTAGGATACTTTGGTTCAGATCAATGAAGGATCAATTGTGTATGTGCTTTTGTTGTCAAGTAATTAAGGCTCATGAACGGCTTTTATTTATTTATTTTTTTTTGGAGCCTATAATTTACAAACACCATTCATTCATTCGGTTTTTGTTTTGGTTGCTGTCACATTTATCTTACCATTTTTGTTATGGAAGGGTTTGGTTACTAATGTTCTTATATTTGTGTTGTAATGATGCATATGAATGCAGTCATTTGTCAGTCAGTCAGTCGGTCAGAATATATATATGTGCGTGAGATTTAGTTGAACTTACGTGTTAAAAATCATTCAGGCAGGGTTGTGCATGTGGATATGGTGAGTGAGTGAGTGGTTATTTAGTCTCTCCTTATAATCAATCGATTTATCTATGTTAAGACAAAACACATACATACATGCTGCGTAATAGGTTAAATTTGATGCTTCTAAGGTGGTTAGGAAAGAAGGTGCTGAGTAAATCGACCTTCTGATAATCACTCAAGCTTCAACAGGTAGTAAGATCTTGACTCTTTAGTGCAGATGATTTTACATTGGAAATATTTTATTGTTGTTTAGTTGCGCTGCTTTATATAAGTTCTTTTGTTAGTTATTAATGCAATTATTTTTGATAAATTTCATTTTGTGTTTTTCTAATTCTAGTGCATCTTGTGAAATCAAAGTAAATATTAACTTTTTTTATTGTGTATTTGATGCAATTATTTATATTATTAATTATAATGCAAATTGAGTTTCATGATCCTAACATGACTTGAGTGAGACCCACACCATATAAGTCTTTCTTCCTATAATGCATTATCCTATAAATAAGGTTGTAATTATACAACAAACTAGTAGTATTATATCCACATGTGTGGGTGTATTTGTGTGTAGACCTTCCTCCTTCAATGCTTTCATTTTAATATTGAGTGCTTGTGGGAAGCTCATTTAAAATCCCATCTAAAAAACTACTTACATTAGTTAATGGATAGTGGAAACTTGAGAAATGATTGAGAACTCAAGGGGATAATACATATAGTGCATGTCTTGTTTATCTATATATATATTATTAGTTATAATGAAAATTGAGTTTCTAATGATGAATAACACATCTTTATTATTTATGTGTTGTTGTACGATTTGCTTTATTACTACAAGTGTCTAACAATATATATATATTCAAACAAAATCACAACAAAGGAAAGGGCGTGACATTCGAACACTCTACAAAAAATACAAAAAGCACTGCAATTAGAAGAACTATAGAACACAAAGTAAGTATAATCTATAACATGTTGTATAATATAAAGGAAAAACATTGAAAAAACAAAAGCGCTAAATATACTAATTTCGAACACTCTACAACAAATATGAAAAGCACTGCAATTAGAGCTATAAAGCACAAAATAAGTATAATCTATAACATACTATATAATATAAAGGAAAAACATTTAAAAAACAAAAGCGCTAAATATACAAATTTCGAACACTCTACAACAAATACGAAAAGCACTGCAATAAGAACTATAGAGCACAACGTAAGTATAATCTATAACATGATATATAATATAAAGGAAAAACATTGAAAACACAAAAGCGCTAAATATACTAATTTCGAACACTCTACAACAAATACGAAAAGCACCGCAATTAGAAGAACTATAGAACACAAAGTAAGTATAATCTATAACATGCTATATAATATAAAGGAAAAACATTGAAAAAACAAAAGCGCAAAATATACTAATTTTGAACACTCTACAACAAATCCTAAAAGCACTGCAATTAGAAGAACTATAGAGCACAAAGTAAGTATAATCTATAACATGCTACATAATATAAAGGAAAAACATTGAAAAACAAAAGCGCTAAATATACTAATTTCGAACACTCTACAACAAATACGAAAATCACTGCAATTAGAAGAACTATAGAGCACAAAGTAAGTATAATCTATAACATGCTGTATAATGTAAAGGAAAAACATTGAAAACACAAAAGCGCTAAATACACTAATTTCGAACACTCTACAACAAATACGAGAAGCACTGCAATTAGAACTATCGAGCACAAAGTAAGTGTAATGCCCCGATTTCGGAATGTATAAAATAATATTATTATAGCAAATAAATATTTGACAATAGTAATGGAATCAAGAAACTAATATTTTGGGATAAATTATATTCCAATTTTGTATATTAGTTATAATTAAATAGACTGTTAAATGGATAAATATCGATAAAATTAAAAATAAATATAAATATAAATATAATATATAATATATAATATAATATATATATAATAATAATATAGTAGATGATGATAAGAACCTTATCATCATCGTTAATAACAATAATAATATAATAATATATAATGTTTAATAATAATAATAATATATTACGTTTAATAATAATAATAATATAATATATATATATAATATGAAAAGAAAGAAAGAAAGAAAGAATCCAACGCAGCAGCAGCAACGAACCAAAGGAGGAGAAGGAAGGGAGGAAGAAGAAGGAGAAAGAAAGAAAAAAAAAAAGAAAGAAAAAGATTTAGCCGTCCGATTCCAATTCCGACTTGGGTATGGTATTCCTTGCTATTCGTAGAGTCCGATTATAAATTTTAATACGAATTTTGATATTGGAGTATTAAATTAGAAATTCTTCAAAAATTCAAAATTGGCTATTTAGCTATTTAATCGATGAATTATTTTAGCTAATAGCCTATTCGTAGCGCCGGTATTATATTTTGAGAATTTCGTACCAATCCAAGTCGAATAAAAAACGGCAGTATATCGCACCTGCCTGCTTGTTCATACCTTTGCGTATTTTTATTTAATAATCGGGCAATATAAATATTATGAGGTAGAAGGATTTTATAGCTAGAATATCATATTCTACTAAATATAAAAGTTTGGAGCCCGACGAGTTAATTATAGAAATTAGCTTTTGAATAAGCAGGTAGCTCCTGAGAATAAGCATAAAGCTCATCTGATTTGAGTAAATAATGGGACAGGTGTACGTTGGAGGAGATTTGGGTGAAGTTATAAAATCCAGAAAGTATCGGTAGGAGGTAAGCAGTAGGGAATTAAATCTAATTTTAAGAAATTAGGTATTTATGTTGCATGTGATTCTGATTCTGATATTGATATGATATTATGTGGAATCATTTGGTCAGTGCATCTATATATGTATATATGTGTGTGTATATGCATGTGTGAAACTTCGTTTTACGATATTTGATATACGTATTTGATCGTGTTGGTGAATTTATAAAAAGGAGGATAGGTGGGCCGTCTCACCAGCCCTTTTCATTAAATTCACTTATTGACATGCTGCACACATTGCACGATTTATCGGATATGTTTTATGGATCTATCGTTTAGTCGCCGTGTGCGGTAGTGCTAGGCGAGGGCATCATCTGGGGTTAGGATATTCGACCCCGATGTACCGTAACACTTTGGCGATAGTGGACGATAGTAGTCGGACAACTGGGTGACTTAGTCGCACGGTCATTCAGGGATTAGACCCATTGCAGTTGAGACGTATTTGGTCTAATCATTCGGGTTCGGTGTTGTTCCACTCATTGGAGTAGCTACTAGTGAGGTCTACCGGTAGTTTAGGATCAGATGCCAAACTCCAAACGCGATCCCGTTAGGGCGTGCGAGGAGGAGTAGAGTTTCCGGGTTTCCTTCGGGTGATTCCAGGTTGCACGGATTCTACTACGTTACACGGGGTAGGGCTAGGCAGGAGGGTCCTATCTTCGCTATCACAGACTATGGGGTGTCTTGTGGTTAATGGCGACAACGTTCGACTATCCATGTATTGATTGCGGGAGTCGTATGGTGGGTATATGGGAGTGACCGGGTGACCGTTATATTATTATGGGTTTACCAGGTCCTTCCTTGAGCCGAGGATTTTCCGGCTATTTATTGATGATAGTCTAGTGAGCTGTTATTATGGAGCCGAGGTTATTCCGGCTGCTCACTTTGACATATGTATATGGGTATATGTGCATGAGTTGTCGATTTTGACATTATTGTTACATTATTTAAGTATGGGCATGGCATGGCATTTATTTTGCAAATGACGGAAATTAAACTCTATTTTCGAGCATGACATGGCATATTTTATGTTAGTTCTTAAAATGGATTTAATTCTAGACTGCTTTTAAGAAAAATATTTGATTCAGGTACGCATGGCACCTCCGGGACAGGGGACGTCTCGGGAGATAGAAAGACGGGCTGAATGAGTGAACTGCATCTGATGTATTATATGTAAATTCTAACTAGAAAAACCTCCCGTTTTGGGAGTATGTTTTTGTAAATATTTATAAACTTGTTTTTTTTGGGAATAATAAAATGCTTATATAATTAATTTTAGCCTTAACACTGTGTTGTGGGGCCCGAAGTAGGAGGTGACGACCTCATGATGCAGTGTGGCGGTAGCATTTCTAGTATGAGCCAACTGGGGGTGTTACAAGTTGGTATCAGAGCCTAGGTTTGATAGATTTTGGCTCTTTGAATTAAAAAGGTTTTGAAAATAATAATGATATTGAATTGGTTTGGTGAGGTTTGGGTTTTGCGGGTGCATTCATGTTAATGTGATCTATCTTTTATTGTTATGCTTGGTTTAGCTGTGTGCTGAATTGATATTGAATCAGGAAAAATTGGGGGCAGTATGTCGAATTCTCGAGGTGGTGGTGTATGTAGGGCTATTCAAGGCCCAGAGTTTGATCCTTCGTCTGATGAGTCACAGTATCCTGTGCCAGCGCATGTACCAACAGAGGCACCTAGTCAGGATTTCTTTCGGCAGTTTATGGCCGCGATGATGCCTCAACAGAGGAGTTTCATTGATGCTGTGATGCGGCATAACCCACCAACATATTCTGGTTCAGTGGAGCCAGGAGTCCTTGAGTTTTGGGTTGAAAAGATGGAAAAGATATTTCGTGTTGTTCAGGTTCCGCCAGATCAACGAGTTAATATTGGAGCCTATTTCTTGGAAGGCCGAGCAAATCGGTGGTGGTTAGGTGAAGAAGCTGCAGGTGTAGACCAAGTGGATATGACTTGGGATGAATTTAAAGCAAAGTTAAAGGCTAGGTTTATACCGTCGCATATTCGAAAAGCGAAGAAGCAAGAATTGCTGGACTTAAAGCAGGGCTCGATGTCAGTTGAGGATTATTTTGTGAAGTTTAATGAGTTGGAGATGTATGTTCCTGACTACTTTTCCTGTGAGCGAGACAGAATTGACCATTTTGTAGACGGGTTGCAACACAGAATTCAAGAAGCTTTAGCGGTGTTGGATATCAGTTCATTGTATGAGGCTTACGAGCGTGCTGCCCGATTTTATCAGAAGCAGGAAGTCAGACAAAAGGAGAGTGAGAAGGAAATAGGTTATCAACATCAGGTTCGAGATAAGGGAAAAGCTAAAGTGGAGGATGAGCCCAAGGGTAAAAAGAAATGGTGGCAAATGTTCAGGTCTGGGCCATCGTATAAGGGGATTTCGATTAATGAACCGAGTCAGGAGAGGTCTCAGCAATCGGGGGCTGTTTGTCGGCGTTGTGGAACAAGCCACCCAGGTACTCGTTGTGATAAAGTTCCATTGACATGTTTTAAATGTGGTGGTAGTGGTCACATTGCCAGGTTATGTCCAAGTGTGGTAACTGCAAGGGAGTTTCCAGAACCGAGGTTTAGGCCATGGCAGCCGCCGTCTTCGCAGTCACAAGGGAGAGGATTAGGATCATCTTGGCGAGGGGGACGAAGTCAGTCACGTTTGTCATCTAGGCAGCCAGGCAGAGGACCTGACCAGCGTGGACGAATAAATGTTCTTACCCAAGCAGAAGCTGATTATCATCCAGGTGAGGTTTTAACGGGTAGATTTCTGGTTTGCGGTTTTCCTGCTCTTGTGTTATTCGATTCGGGTGCAACGTTCTCGTTCATATCTAAGCGTCTAGTTAGACGATTGGGTCTGAATTCATCAGTAGAAGTGGTAGTGGAAGTTTTACTTCCATCAGGAGAAGTGCTGGAATGCCGAGAGCTTTATATGCAGATTCCGGTTAGTATTGAAGGGGTTGATTTTGTTACTAACTTGTTGGGCATCAAGCTATCCGAGTTCGATGTAATATTGGGGATGGATTGGTTAGTGGCATATCAAGCTCAATTTGATTGTCGAAAAAGATCAATTTCGCTGGTTGGAGCGATGGGCGAACAGGTGAATTATGCAGGATCTGCCAGACAACCTTCTATGAAGGTAATTTCATCCCTATCATTTCAATCATTTATTCGTAAGGGGTTTCCAGTATATCTGTGTGAGGTAAGAGATTTGACGCAAGGGGAGCAGCGATTGCAAGATATTCCTGTAGTCCGAAATTTTCCTGATGTATTTCCTGATGACATTCCGGGTATGCCACCAGCTCGTGAGGTGGATTTTACTATTGATATTGTGCCGGGTGCTGAGCCAGTATCAAGGGCTCCATACCGGATGGCACCTTTAGAACTAGCTGAACTTAAATTGCAACTACAGGAATTGCTAGATAAGGGTTACATTCGGCCTAGTACATCGCCTTGGGGAGCTCCAGTTTTATTTGTGAAAAAGAAGGATGGAAGTTTGAGGTTATGTATTGACTACCGTGGACTGAACAAAGTCACGGTGAAGAACAAATATCCTCTCCCGAGGATTGATGATCTATTTGATCAACTGAGAGGTGCAACTATATTCTCAAAGATTGACTTGAGATCTGGATATCATCAGCTAAGGATTGCAGAGCATGACATTCCGAAGACAGCTTTTCGGACTAGATACGGGCATTATGAATTCACGGTTATGTCCTTTGGGTTGACTAACGCCCCGGCTGCGTTTATGGAGTTGATGAATAGAATTTTTCAACCATACCTCGATCAGTTTGTGGTGGTATTTATTGACGATATCTTGGTCTATTCCCCAGATAAAAAGACGCATGCAAAACATTTGCATGTAATATTAAACATATTGCGTGCAAGAAAGTTATATGCCAAGTTATCCAAATGTGAGTTCTGGTTGAAGGAGGTTGCTTTCTTGGGGCATGTTGTTTCTGGAAAGGGTATCTCAGTAGATCCTTCTAAAGTGGCGGCAATCTTGGATTGGCCAAGACCTACCAATCAATTAGAAGTAAGAAGCTTTTTGGGTTTGGCAGGATATTATCGGCGATTCGTTCTTGATTTTTCGAAGATTGCAAAACCATTAACTAATTTGCTGAAAAAGGATGCAAAGATTAACTGGGATCACGAGTGTGAGTCATCCTTTTTAGAATTGAAACATCGATTAACTTCAGCGCCAATTTTGGCTTTACCAGTGGAAGGTGAGGAGTTTGAAGTGTATAGTGATGCTTCGAAGCAGGGATTGAGATGTGTCTTAATGCAGAATCAAAGAGTTATTGCTTATGCATCACGACAACTAAAACCTCACGAAGAGAATTATCCGACACACGACTTGGAAATGGCAGCAGTGGTGTTTGCTTTGAAGATTTGGAGACACTATCTTTATGGAGCCCATTGCAGAATATTTACTGACCATCAAAGTTTGAAATATATCTTCACCCAAAAAGAATTGAATTTAAGACAAAGAAGATGGTTAGAATTGGTGAAGGATTATGATCTTGAAATTGTGTATCATGAAGGCAAAGCAAATGTTGTAGCCGATGCCTTAAGTCGAAAACCAAGGCATAACTTGGGCTTCATGTCGGTTGCTGATGAACTGTGCCAAGATTTAGCGCGGATGGAAATTGAGGTACTTGGACGGGGTATGACTCGGGGATATTTGCAAATGATACAAGTTGAGCCTGAAATTTATGATCGCATTAGAGCGGCTCAAATGGAAGATAATAAAATGGTTGAGCTTGCAGTGAAAGTTCAGTACGGTCAGACTCAAAATTTTAATATTGCTCCAGATGGGAGTCTTCGATTTCACGGGAGGTGGTGTATCCCAAAGGATCGAAATGATTTGAAAGAGCAGATTATGAGTGAGGCTCATAATACACCATACTCAGTGCATCCGGGGGGAAATAAAATGTATCATGACCTACGTCAACATTTTTGGTGGAAGGGCATGAAGAAGGATGTAGCCAAATTTGTTGCACGATGTTTAAATTGTCAAAAGGTAAAAGCAGAACATCATAGACCAATGGGGTTGCTACAACCTTTAGAAGTTCCACTCTGGAAATGGGATTCTATCGCAATGGATTTTGTAACAGGACTTCCAAGGTCAAAGTCGGGAACAGATGCAATTTGGGTAATTATAGACAGATTGACCAAGTCAGCAGTGTTCATTCCAGTACGTATGGCTTGGAGTATGCAGAAATTGGCCAAATTATATGTTCATTATGTGGTTAAACGACACGGTATTCCTGAGGTGATCATATCAGATCGTGATCCACGTTTTCAATCTCGATTTTGGCAAAAATTGCAGGAAGCCTTTGGTACTCAGTTGCATATGAGTACTGCATTCCATCCTATGACTGATGGTCAGTCAGAAAGAACTATCCGTATTCTGGAAGATATGCTAAGAGCTTGTGCTATGGAATTTCAAGGGAGTTGGGAAGACCACTTGGATTTAGTGGAATTTTCATATAATAATAGCCATCAAGCAAGTATCGGAATGGCTCCTTTTGAAGCTCTTTATGGTCGAAAATGCAGAACTCCTTTGAGTTGGGACGATATGAGTGATCGACTGATACTGGGTCCAGAAATGATTGAGGAATCGAAAAATAAGATTCGAATTATCAGAGAAAAGATGAAGGCAGCTCAAGATCGTCAAAAGAGTTATGCCGATAGAGCCCGACGTGAGGGTCAATTTCAAAGTGGAGATTTTGTCTTATTGAAAGTATCCCCAATGAAAGGTATTAGAAGGTTTGGGATTAAAGGAAAATTGAGTCCGCGTTATGTTGGACCTTATGAAATTGTCGATCGAGTTGGTGATTGGGCCTATCGGTTGGCACTTCCAAATTCTATGGAGCGTATCCATAATGTGTTTCATATATCTCAGCTTCGTAGGTATGTTGCAGATCCTTCTCATATTTTATCTCCAGATGAGATAGAGCTGAATGAAGATCTTTCGTATGAAGAAAAGCCTCTGTGGATCATGGACACAAAGGTCCGAACCATGAGGAATCGAGATATTCGTATGGTGAAAGTAATGTGGTCCAGACATGGAGCGGAAGAGGCCACGTGGGAAGTAGAACAAGAAATGTTCAAAGCATACCCACAATTGTTTAATTAAGTTGCCTTGTTATGTGTTTGAGTTTAGATTTCGGGGACGAAATCTTTTTAAGGGGGAGTGGATTGTAATGCCCCGATTTCGGAATGTATAAAATAATATTATTATAGCAAATAAATATTTGACAATAGTAATGGAATCAAGAAACTAATATTTTGGGATAAATTATATTCCAATTTTGTATATTAGTTATAATTAAATAGACTGTTAAATGGATAAATATCGATAAAATTAAAAATAAATATAAATATAAATATAATATATAATATATAATATAATATATATAATAATAATATAGTAGATGATGATAAGAACCTTATCATCATCGTTAATAACAATAATAATATAATAATAATATATAATGTTTAATAATAATAATAATATATTACGTTTAATAATAATAATAATATAATATATATATATAATATGAAAAGAAAGAAAGAAAGAAAGAATCCAACGCAGCAGCAGCAACGAACCAAAGGAGGAGAAGGAAGGGAGGAAGAAGAAGGAGAAAGAAAGAAAAAAAAAAAAAAAAGAAAAAGATTTAGCCGTCCGATTCCAATTCCAACTTGGGTATGGTATTCCTTGCTATTCGTAGAGTCCGATTATAAATTTTAATACGAATTTTGATATTGGAGTATTAAATTAGAAATTCTTCAAAAATTCAAAATTGGCTATTTAGCTATTTAATCGATGAATTTCTTTAGCTAATAGCCTATTCGTAGCGCCGGCATTATATTTTGAGAATTTCGTACCAATCCAAGTCGAATAAAAAACGGCAGTATATCGCACCTGCCTGCTTGTTCATACCTTTGCGTATTTTTATTTAATAATCGGGCAATATAAATATTATGAGGTAGAAGGATTTTATAGCTAGAATATCATATTCTACTAAATATAAAAGTTTGGAGCCCGACGAGTTAATTATAGAAATTAGCTTTTGAATAAGCAGGTAGCTCCTGAGAATAAGCATAAAGCTCATCTGATTTGAGTAAATAATGGGACAGGTGTACGTTGGAGGAGATTTGGGTGAAGTTATAAAATCCAGAAAGTATCGGTAGGAGGTAAGCAGTAGGGAATTAAATCTAATTTTAAGAAATTAGGTATTTATGTTGCATGTGATTCTGATTCTGATATTGATATGATATTATGTGGAATCATTTGGTCAGTGCATCTATATATGTATATATGTGTGTGTATATGCATGTGTGAAACTTCGTTTTACGATATTTGATATACGTATTTGATCGTGTTGGTGAATTTATAAAAAGGAGGATAGGTGGGCCGTCTCACCAGCCCTTTTCATTAAATTCACTTATTGACATGCTGCACACATTGCACGATTTATCGGATATGTTTTATGGATCTATCGTTTAGTCGCCGTGTGCGGTAGTGCTAGGCGAGGGCATCATCTGGGGTTAGGATATTCGACCCCGATGTACCGTAACACTTTGGCGATAGTGGACGATAGTAGTCGGACAACTGGGTGACTTAGTCGCACGGTCATTCAGGGATTAGACCCATTGCAGTTGAGACGTATTTGGTCTAATCATTCGGGTTCGGTGTTGTTCCACTCATTGGAGTAGCTACTAGTGAGGTCTACCGGTAGTTTAGGATCAGATGCCAAACTCCAAACGCGATCCCGTTAGGGCGTGCGAGGAGGAGTAGAGTTTCCGGGTTTCCTTCGGGTGATTCCAGGTTGCACGGATTCTACTACGTTACACGGGGTAGGGCTAGGCAGGAGGGTCCTATCTTCGCTATCACAGACTATGGGGTGTCTTGTGGTTAATGGCGACAACGTTCGACTATCCATGTATTGATTGCGGGAGTCGTATGGTGGGTATATGGGAGTGACCGGGTGACCGTTATATTATTATGGGTTTACCAGGTCCTTCCTTGAGCCGAGGATTTTCCGGCTATTTATTGATGATAGTCTAGTGAGCTGTTATTATGGAGCCGAGGTTATTCCGGCTGCTCACTTTGACATATGTATATGGGTATATGTGCATGAGTTGTCGATTTTGACATTATTGTTACATTATTTAAGTATGGGCATGGCATGGCATTTATTTTGCAAATGACGGAAATTAAACTCTATTTTCGAGCATGACATGGCATATTTTATGTTAGTTCTTAAAATGGATTTAATTCTAGACTGCTTTTAAGAAAAATATTTGATTCAGGTACGCATGGCACCTCCGGGACAGGGGACGTCTCAGGAGATAGAAAGACGGGCTGAATGAGTGAACTGCATCTGATGTATTATATGTAAATTCTAACTAGAAAAACCTCCCGTTTTGGGAGTATGTTTTTGTAAATATTTATAAACTTGTTTTTTTTGGGAATAATAAAATGCTTATATAATTAATTTTAGCCTTAACACTGTGTTGTGGGGCCCGAAGTAGGAGGTGACGACCTCATGATGCAGTGTGGCGGTAGCATTTCCAGTATGAGCCAACTGGGGGTGTTACAGTAAGTATAATCTATAACATGCTATATAATACAAAGGAAAAACATTGACAAAAAAAAGCGCTAAATATACTAATTTCGAACACTCTACAACAAATACGAAAAGCACTGCAATTAGAACTATAGAGCACAAAGTATGTATAATTTATAACATACTGTATAATATAAAGGAAAAACATTGAAAAACCAAAAGCGCTAAATATACTATTTTCGAACGCTCTACAACAAATACGAAAAGCACCGCAATTAGAAGAACTATAGAACAGAAAGTAAGTATAATCTATAACATGCTATATAATATAAAGGAAAAATATTGAAAACAGAAAAGCGCTAAATATACTAATTTCGAACACTCTACAACAAATACAAAAAGCACTAAATTAGAACTATAGAGCACAAAGTAAGTATAATCTATAACATGCTATATAATATAAAGAAAAAACATTGAAAAAAAAAAAGCGCTAAATATACTAACTTCGAACACACTACAACAAATACGAAAAGCACTGTAATTAGAACTATCGAGTACAAAGTAAGTATAATGTATAACATGCTATATAATATAAAGGAAAAACATTGAAAAAAAAAAGCGCTAAATATACTAATTTCGAACACTCTACAACAAATACGAAAAGCACTGCAATTAGAAGAACTATAGAGCACAAAGTAAGTATATTCTATAACATGCTATATAATATAAAGAAAAAACATTGAAAAAACAAAAGCGCTAAATATACTAACTTCGAACACACTACAACAAATACAAAAAGCACTGTAATTAGAACTATCGAGTACAAAGTAACTATAATGTATAACATGCTATATAATATAAAAGAAAAACATTGAAAAAACAAAAGCGCTAAATATACTAATTTCGAACACTCTACAACAAATACGAAAAGCACTGCTATTAGAACTATAGCGCACAAAGTAAGTATAATCTATAACATGCTATATAATATAAAGGAAAAAATTGAAAAAACAAAAGCGATAAATATACTAATTTCGAACACATTACAACAAATACGAAAAGCACTGCAATTTGAACTATCGAGCACAAAGTAAGTATAATCTATAACATGATATATAATATAAAGGAAAAACATTGAAAACACAAAAGCGGTAAATATACTAATTTCGGACACTCTACAACAAATACGAAAAGCACCGCAATTAGAAGAACTATTGAACACAAAGTACGTATAATCTATAACATGCTATATAATATAAAGGAAAAACATTGAAAAAACAAAAGCGCAAAATATACTAATTTTGAACACTCTACAACAAATACGAAAAACACTGCAATTAGAAGAACTGTAGAGCACAAAGTAAGTATAATCTATAACATGCTACATAGTATAAAGGAAAAACATTGAAAAAACAAAAGCGCTAAATATACTAATTTCGAACACTCTACAACAAATACGAAAATCACTGCAATTAGAAGAACTATAGAGCACAAAGTAAGTATAATCTATAACATGCTGTATAATGTAAAGGAAAAACATTGAAAACACAAAAGCGCTAAATACACTAATTTCGAACGCTCTACAACAAATACGAGAAGTACTGCAATTAGAACTATCGAGCACAAAGTAAGTATAATCTATAACATGCTATATAATACAAAGGAAAAACATTGACAAAAAAAAAAACGCTAAATATACTAATTTCGAGCACTCTACAAAAAATACGAAAGGCATTGCAATTTGAAGAACTATAGAGCACAAAGAAAGTATAATCTATAACATGCTATATAATATAAAGGAAAAACATTGAAAACAGAAAAGCGCTAAATATACTAATTTCGAACACTCTACAACAAATACGAAAAGCACTGTAATTTGAACAATAGAGCACAAAGTAAGTATAATCTATAACATGCTATATAATATAAAGAAAAAACATTGAAAAAACAAAAGCGCTAAATATACTAACTTCGATCACACTACAACAAATACGAAAAGCACAACAATTAGAACTATAGCGCACAAAGTAAATATAATCTATAACATGCTATATAATATAAAGGAAAAAATGAAAAAACAAAAGCGCTAAATATACTAATTTCGAACACATTACAACAAATACGAAAAGCACTGCAATTTGAACTTTCGAGCACAAAGTAATTATAATCTATAACATGCAATATAATACAAAGGAAAAACATTGAAAAAAAAGCGCAAAATATACTAATTTCAAACGCTCTACAACAAATACGAAAAGCACTGCAATTAGAACTATAGAGAACAAAGTAAGTATAATCTATAACATGCTGTATAGCATAAAGGAAAAACATTGAAAAAACAAAAGCACTAAATATACTAATTTCGAACACTCTACAACAAATACGAAAAGCGCTGTAATTAGAACTATAGAGCACAAAGTAAGTATAATATGTAACATGCTATATAATATAAAGGAAAAATATTGAAAAAACAAAAGCGCTAAATATACTAATTTTGAACACTCTACAACAAATACGAAAAGCACTGCAATTAGAACTATAGAGCACAAAGTAAGTATAATCTATAACATGCTATATAATACCAAGGAAAAACATTGAAAAAATATAAGCGCTAAATATACTAATTTCGAACACTCTACAACAAATATGAAAAGCTCTACAATTAAAACTATAGAGCACAAAGTAAGTATAATCTATAACATGTTGTATAATATAAAGGAAAAACATTGAAAAAAAACGCTAAATATACTAATTTCGAACACTCTACAACAAATACGAAAAGCACTGCAATTCGAAGAACTATAGAGCATAAAGTAAGTATAATCTATAACATGCTATATAATACAAAGGAAAAACATTGAAAAAACAAAAGCGCTAAATATACTAATTTCGAACGTTCGACAACAAATAGGAAAAGCACTTCAATTAGAACTATAGAGCACAAAGTAAGTATAATCAATAACATGTTGCATAATATAAAGGAAAAATATTAAAAAAACAAAAGCGTTAAATATATACTAATTTCGAACACTCTACCAAAAATACGAAAAGCACTGCAATTACAACTATCGAGCACAAAGTAAGTATAATCTATAACATGCCATATAATATAAACGAAAAATATTGAAAAAATAAAAGCGCTAAATATACTAACTTCGAACACTCTACAACAAATACGAAAAGCACTCTAATTAGAACTATCGAGCACAAAGTAAGTATAATCTATAACATGCTATATAATACAAAGGAAAAAATTGAATAAACAAAAGCGCTAAATATACTAATTTCGAACACACTACAACAAATACGAAAAGCACTGCAATTGGAACTATCGAGCACAAAGTAATTATAATCTGTAACATGCTATATAATACAAAGGAAAAACATTGACAAAACAAAAGCGCTAAATATACTAATTTCGAACACTCTACGAGAAATACGAGATGCACTGCAATTAGAACTATCGAGCACAAAGTAAGCATAATCTATAACATGCTATATAATACAAAGGAAAAACATTGACAAAACAAAAGCGCTAAATATACTAATTTCGAACACTCTACAACAAATACGAAAAGCACAGTAATTCGAACTATAGAGCACAAACTAAGTATAATCTATAAATGCTATATAATATAAAGGAAAAACATTGAAAAAACAAAAGCGCTAAATATACTAATTTTGAACACTCTACAACTAATACGAAAAGCACTGCAATTTGAACTATCGCGCACAAAGTAAGTATAATCTAAAACATGCTATATAATAAAACATTGAAAAAACAAAAGCGGTAAATATACTAACTTCGAACACTCTACAACAAATACGAAAAGCACTCTAATTAGAACTATCGAGCACAAAGTAAGTATAATATATAACATGCTATATAATATAAAGGACAAATATTGAAAAACCAAAAGCGCTAAATACACTAATTTCGAACACTCTACAAAAAATACGAAAAGCACTGCAATTAGAAGCGCTATAGAGCACAAAGTAAGTATAATATATAACTTTCTATATAATATAAAGGACAAATATTGAAAAAACAAAAGCGCTAAAGATACTAATTTCGAACACTCTACAACAAATACGAAAAGAACTGTAATTAGAACTATAGAGCACAAAGTAAGTATAATCTATAACATGCTATATAATATAAAGAAAAAACATTGAAAAAACAAAAGCGCTAAATATACTAACTTCGAACACACTACAACAAATACGAAAAGCACTGTAATTAGAACTATCGAGTACAAAGTAAGTATAATGTATAACATGCTATATAATATAAAGGAAAAACATTGAAAAAAAAAAGCGCTAAATATACTAATTTCGAACACTCTACAACAAATACGAAAAGCACTGCAATTTGAACTATCGAGCACAAAGTAAGTATAATTTATAACATTCTATATAATATAAAGGAAAAACATTGAAAAAACAAAAGCGGCAAATATACTAACTTCGAACACTCTACAAAAAATACGTTGTAATTAGAACTATAGAGCACAAAGTAAGTATAATCTATAACATGCTATATAATATAAAGGAAAAACATTGAAAACACAAAAGCGCTAAATATACTAATTTCGAACACTCTACAAGAAATACGAAAAGCACTGCAATTTGAACTATCAAGAACAAAGTAAGTATAATCTAAAACATGCTATATAATATTTTTACGTACGAAATTTAGAATTAGGTTAAAAGCCCAAGGTAAAAAGGAGAATGGGCCTGGCGATAGAGTTGGTTGAACCGGCTGAAGGACACCGTGTGGAAATCAAGGAAAATACAGGACGGAAAGACTTCAGGTCGGAAGGTCTTCAGGTCGGTAGGTCCTCAAGACGGAAAGACCTCAGGTCGGAAGGTCTTCAGGTCGGGGGATTCTCAATTAGTAGTCAACCAGGTAAACAATCAATATGTTTGCAATTACCCTCATCTTCGCAGATACATGGATATTGTGGGTCGGTTACTGACAAAAATCTCAGAAGTAATAATTGAGTTCATTCCGAGGAAAGAAAACCAACGTGCTGATGAGTTGGCTCAAAGGGCCTGTAAAGGAATTCTGGAGGATATGTGGTCGGAGGTCAAGTCGGGCATAGAAGAAAAGACAGACCCAATATGTGACCGAATGGTCGGGCAGGAGACTGTCGGACAGGAGCCCGACTGCGAAGTTACGGTCGGGCAAGAGGCTGTCGGACTGGAGCCTGACTGCGAAGTTACGGTCGGGCAAGAGGTTATTGGACAGGAGCCCGACTGCGAAGTTATGGTCGGGCAGGAGACTGTCGGACAGGAGCCCGACTGCGTAGTTACTGTCGGACAGGAGCCCGACGGCTTAGTTACTGTCGGACAGGAGCCCGACGGCTTAGTTACAGTCGGACACAAAGATACCAGTGAAACAGTGCCCGATTGGAGAACAGAGCTTATCACACATTTACAGAATCCAGGTGCAAGTGTTTCAGTTGCGACGCGATTGAAGGCTTTGCGTTTTCAATTGATAAATGGAATTTTGTATAAGAGATCATTTGAAGGTCTACTTTTGAAATGTTTGGGGTCTAAAGAAGCTCTAGAGGTAATGACAGAAGTACATGGTGGGATATGTGGAGCTCATCGGGCAGGTCTGAATATGAGATGGGCCATTCATCGTTTGGGTTTTTTCTGGCCAAAGATTTTTGAAGATTGCATACAATTTGCCAAAGGCTGCCAGGAATGTCAGAGACAGGGGAATTTAAACCATTTGCCCGTAACCGAATTGCAATTTTTGGCAAAACCATGGCCTTTTAAATCATGGGCTATGGATATTATTGGTAAGATACATCCTGCTTCATCGAAACATCATTGTTTCATATTGGTCGCGACTGATTATTTTACCAAATGGGTAGAAGCGGTTGCTTTGAAAAATGTAGATCAGAAGGAGGTGATAGACTTCGTTTTGAATCAAATTATTTATAGATATGGCATTCCTCAGTCTATAACAACCGACCAAGGCCTGGTTTTCACAGGGGAAAAGTTCTCTAGTTTCTTGGCAGAATTCGGTGTTCGATTACATCATTCTTCACCTTATTATCCCCAAGCCAATGGACAAGCGGAAGCAGCAAATAAGATTATTATTGGGATTATAAAGAAGATGGTTGAAGGGAACCCAAGAAAGTGGCATTTGCTATTGTCTCAGGCTTTATGGGCACATAGGAATACCAGAAATACGGCCACAGGATTCTCGCCTTACCAACTCACGTTTGGCCAAGATGCTGTTTTACCAGCCGAAATCCGAGTATCATCTGGCCGAACAGAGTTTACTGATGGTGATCTTACAAAAGAGTACCAACAACTTATGTTGCAACAGTTGGAGGATTTGGATGTTAACCGACTTCATGCGATAAGTCGAAGTGTGAAACAGAGTGAAATCAGAGCAAGGAGTTACGGAAAGAAAGTTCTTCACAGGACATTCCAAAAAGGAGACCTAGTCTGGAAGACCATCCTTCCTACATATAAGAAGACTGACCAATTGGGAAAGTGGTCACCGAATTGGGAAGGACCATACATTGTTCAAAAAGATATTGGGAATGGCGCTTTCATTATTGTAAATCATGAAGGGAGAAGAGTACATGATTGTATTAATGCTAAATATCTGAAGAGGTATTATCCTGCCTTTTCAGATAACAAAACTGCCTGAAACAAAATATTATTCTCAGAACCCATTTGTGGGGTTCGAACCTATTTAAAGGTTCATTTCTGTTAGTCATCATGTATTTGTGAGAAATTTTCTGCCTCTGAATCAGACTTTTCATCCCAATGAGTGGATATTAGCTATGGTTCTTCTTCAATAAGATCTTCTAAATCTGGTCGGTACCTCTCCCATTGGCTTTGCATTTCGTCTAAATCTTGATGGGTACGTGCTTGCATGTCTGTTATGGCTTGATGTTCACGGTCAACAATGGTACGCAACCTTGAAAAGACTTTTCGTTGATTGGAAAATATATTATCCCAACCAAGGACTGGAAGTATGGTTGCTGCGTGATTTTCAATCATTTCCATGTGATGATGAAGATCAGGAATGCGGCTAAGGATGTCACGAAGAGGTTCATATCCCTCGATGATTTTTCCCATCAGGCGGATGACGCGATGAATGGTTCTTCTTCCTCGTTGGGAGAATCGGAATTTGAAGTCTAGTTGCTTGAGTATATGTAACAAGTCTTCTGCATGGCCTCCAATAGGGTGATTACCCACAAAGAAGGGTTGAAGGACACCTTCCCAGTTGCTTGATGGAACATGAGGTCGGTCATTCGCCATGTTTGTTAACACTTCAAGTGTTTTGATTTTCAAAATATGCCTTGGAATGTGTTTCTTAAAATGTGAGAAACAATGTTCTTTTAAAGAAGGAGTTTGTTGCGATTCCTACAAAATTGGAAATTGAAAGGTGATCCTTGTTTTGAGAGAAGAAAGAAAAAATGGATTACTAAGTCAATTGGTGTTACAAAGGGGGAAGTATTACAAAAGTGCCCCTAGGGCAGTTTTTATATGTGTCCACTTGATTTCATCCCTGGATAGCCTTCTGGTATTGGCAGCCGTCTGATATCTTATGATGAATTGGGATCGGGCTTGGGTTTTCAGCTCTTGATCCAATTCAGCCTCATTCTTGGTATACCTCTCAAGCAGACGCTGCTCATTGGTAATTTGCTTATCCAGGGTAGGCTGTTCTTTCCTTAGCTCCCGCAATTCTGCCTCCTTTTTCTGAATGGCATCATCGACTTGAGCCTTCGTGCTGAGGAGACCGCCCAGCCTTCCAGTAGTCTGCTGAAGGGATTCTCGGGTTTTAGCCAAAGAATTCTCCAGTGCTGTTTGATCAAAGACAGGCTGGGGGTTTCGGCTGACAGGAGTCCAATGACTAGTACTTCAGTCTTGAGCTCCGTAAGTCTTTCCATCAGCCGATGCAGAATGGGGACGGCTGGCGATTCCGTCGGAGTGTAAAAAAGAAGGCCACCAACCGTCTGAATGAGTCTGTCCAATAAGTCGGATCTTAATTCTGACAGGGGACGGTTAATGGCCTCAGTGAATATAGTTTGGGCCTCCGCTGGAACCGGAACAGTCGATAGGACAGCTAAGTCCGAAGGCCCCTGCAGGTCCTACAATGTCAATAAGTATTCCAAGAGAGGTGCAAATTTATTCAGATAAGATATGTGTCACCTCTGGGCGGACTGCTGTCAGTGAGGGGGGCAGCAATGAGGTCGGTCGAGTAGGGCAGACAGCTGGTATAACAGCAGCCGACTCGTCGGCTGCTGCGAATGGTCGCTGAGGTGCCGACCTGGGTCCCTATGGAAAGTGGTATATAAAACAGTTAGTGTTTTCCGAAAGAAACATTGTGGTATGAATTGGTTTAATCTTACCAAATTCACAGAAGTCTCCGAATCGGATGAAGACACTTCTTCCATTTCTGGAGGTTGGGCTGCCACAGGTGGTTCTTCTGCCTGCCACTCGATTGCTAGAGGGAGTGCCGCTGCTGGCTGGGCGGCTGCAGGTTGGGCGGCTGCATCTAGAGCCGCTGCAGCCGGGATCTCTGGAGCACCTGAGATAGCCGCAGCTGGGGCATTTTCGGTTTCCGGCACGGCTGCACCCAATTGGACGATTTCAAGATCAGCAGCATCAAGGATGTCATCTTGAGGGTCAGCTTCGGCATGGGCAGTTGGTCCTTCCTTTGAAATGGATGAGTCTGATGCCATGTATGGCGGTCGACCCATCTGGGAAGTAGTTCCCTCGCTGTCAGAAGAGACCCCTGCTGCTGATGCGATGGGTGAAGGTGTCTGTGAAAAATCATGGAAAAGTTGTTGTTAAATATATCAAGGTTGGTCATTAGAATGCCAAGTATTGCTGATGAGAGAACTTACTGGTTCTATAGGCACTGCTGGTACAGATTGCCTCCTGGTCGGGTGCCTGGCCCGACCACTCCTCGGTACGGGAGGAAGAGTTTGCCTCCTCGTCGGGTCCTCCGCCCGACTGCTCATTGGCAAATTGGTCTGGACCAAAGGTCCGGTTGAATGGTCGGCTGGGAGTGGCGTCGGTTGTGTGGTCGGTGTCACCAAGGTCGGTTCTGGTGAATGAAATGAGTAAAATCAAAGTTACGATATAGTGAATTGGTTCACGGTGTTAAGAAAAATTACCAATTCGGGGTCGGGTCCTTGCTGACGTCCTAGTTGTTCCAAGGTCTGCTGGTGCTTGCTGGTCGGCCCCAGAGGTCGGGGGTGTTTGCAGCTGGGAAGCCTTCCTTTTTCGCATGGGAACACTAGATCCGATTCCCGGGGCGGCTGTTTGTTGTTGAGTGCTAGTATGTCTAGCCGCCCCTAGAACCAATCCTTGGGGGGGAAGGAGTATGTTCAGCAACCGATCCTCATCAGGGGAAATCAGGGGCCATACAACCGACCACCATTCATTGAATGTATCTACAGTCTCAGGGTTGGAGCGGAAAGGAATATAAGAATTGGAAATTATATACGTGGTGAGCTGGGAGATATACGAAGGGATTGAATTAGGTAGGACCCGTCGGTCAGGACTTTGAAAAATTATATGCGGACAAGCGACGGGTCCAGGGATACCTTGGCAACAGCCGAACTGGCGCGCCATGAATTGAGGTTCATAATTAAAAGTATAAAAGGTTTTCTGCCCTTTTTTATCAAGTTTTTTGCTGCTAAAAAGAGACCTGGGTTTGAGGGCAACGTCCCAGGCAAAAGGATAGGTGGGATGAGGACAAGGCTCAGGAGTCGGAAGCGGATTTGGTGCTGGAAAGGGCCAAAAATGGTCGGGAGCATAACCCGCATACTTTTTATACATAGAAAATCGAGAGTTACTGCGGGTATCTGTTAAAATTGCGGTTATTATTGGATCGGAAGATTGGAGTTTATTGCGTCCTGAGCAGAGTCGGTTGAGGGCTAATCCCAAATGTTTTTCAGATGTTGGCATAGTGGGCGGAGATCCTAAGTTAAACGCGTTGGGGAAGTAAAGACGGAACCAAAGTTCTAAAAACCAAAAAGGACCCGACGCGGCAGTGTCTAATTTCCTATTATCGTTATCTGTTAAACGAAGGCTAACCCTGGTGAGTCCTTCAAACAGATTGGCTAAAAACAGGGTGCCAAGGGAGAAGAACCGACCTGACGCGATATGAATGGCCAGGTCGAGATGAGAAGGAAGAACACATTTGGAAGGGGAAACAATGACGTACCTACAAAGCCAAAAAAGAATAAAGGCAGTATGCTCCCGGTCGGTCACAGGGGTCCCTGGAGCCCCTTGCTGGTCGGTTGCGAACTTTGTCCAACCCCATTCCTTCACACCTTGTAAAGACCATCCTGGATGGTCTTCTGATGGCTCCTGCCCATCTAGGGCTCCCATTACAGGGTCTTCACCCACGACTGGGAGATGCGCGATCATTGCCACGTCCATAA
Organism: Andrographis paniculata; assembly: GCF_009805555.1. Taxonomy (NCBI): domain Eukaryota; kingdom Viridiplantae; phylum Streptophyta; class Magnoliopsida; order Lamiales; family Acanthaceae; genus Andrographis; species Andrographis paniculata. The sequence goes on from NW_026137605.1 coordinate 3,681,143, forward strand.
GAGTTGGACCAAAGGGGCCCGATGGTAAGAGGAAAGTCCCATTTTCCGCATTCCAGAAGGCAAACATGGCCAACAGCACCTTCTCATGCAGGTTGATAGGCATGGTGGACAATAGTATTGCCTGGTCGATTTTTTGAGACCGCCATTGGGTTTGGAAGTGTTCTGCTACCCGTCGATACCAAGCGCGGTAAGGATCTTTTGGGTCTGTGAGATGGGTTTTGATGCTGTCTCGAATGCGAATTGCTTGGTAGTTAGGGTTGTTGATAGCCAGGGAATTTCGAGATTCCAAAACTTCCCTCATCCGATTTGAATCTTCAGGGGTAGTGCAATATGGGCGGATCGTCGGAGTTAGTACTTTCGAGGCTGAAAATGGACCCTCTGGGAGGGTTCCGTCGAAAGGAAGGGCAGGAATGTATTGATTCGCCATAGTTAGAGTGTTTTGGGATTGTGATTCACAAAGGCTTGTATTGCGGAGAAGGAAGTTAATCAGGAGTATCGCAGTCACTGGTGCAGTTGCTAAGGGAATTTTTCAAGAGGGTAGTGATCTATGAACTTCCAAACATTGATTGTTAAATGGCGTTTGAAAGTCCCTTGGCGGCGGGCAAGTTGTTACGTACGAAATTTAGAATTAGGTTAAAAGCCCAAGGTAAAAAGGAGAATGGGCCTGGCGATAGAGTTGGTTGAACCGGCTGAAGGACACCGTGTGGAAATCAAGGAAAATACAGGACGGAAAGACTTCAGGTCGGAAGGTCTTCAGGTCGGTAGGTCCTCAAGACGGAAAGACCTCAAGTCGGAAGGTCTTCAGGTCGGGAGGTCCTCAAGACGGAAAGACCTCAAGTCGGAAGGTTTTCAGGTCGGGAGGTCCTCAAGACGGAAAGACCTCAAGTCGGAAGGTTTTCAGGTCGGGTGGTCATCAAGACGGAAGGTCATCAGGACGGAAGAACCTCTGGTCGGTAGGTCCTCAAGACGGGTGGCCTTCAGGACGGGAAGTCCGCAAGTCGGGAGGTCCTCAGGTCGGGAAGTTCTCAGGTCGGAATTCTGCGGCAGAACCAACAAATCGGGTGGTTTGTTAGTCGGGATGTCTGTAGCTAATTCAAACAAGTCAGATGGTTTGCAAGTCGGGAGGATTGGCAGTCGGACCCATACTATTGTAGATTGGCAGTCGGGCTAAAAGGGCGGAAGGTCTGTAGTCGGCTCAAAGAGTGAAATATAGGGATAATTTTGGTCTGCTGAGGACACGTGTCAGCAGGAGAAGGGTTGGAAGACGGTTGGGAAGGAGACGTTGTAACCGTTCGGGCGACGGTTTTCAGTACAGTTTCTTCAAAGAATATTTAAGGATTTGGATCATCATTTGGCAAGGCATCTTCAATCAACTTCAACAAAGCAAAGTCAGATTTGGGGATCACCACTTTAAATTTCAGTCTTTTATTTTCCAGTTTATTTTCTGTACCATACAGTGTTTAGAGATTCCTAATCTCAGGCACTAATTAATCAAGTTTAAGGATATTTTCTATATTTTTGAATTTTACTTTATTTTTGTTGAAAAACTACATCAACAAGAATACAAAGGAAAAACATTGAAAAAAACAAAAGCGCTAAATATACTAATTTCGAACGCTCTACAACAAATACGAAAAGCAGGGCAATTAGACAATAGAGCGCATAGTAAGTATAATCTATAACATGCTGTATAGCATAAATGAAAAACATTTACAAAACAAATGCGCTAAATATACTAATTTCGAACACTCGACAACAAATACGAAAAGCACAGTAATTAGAACTATAGAGCACAAACTAAGTATAATCTATAACATGCTATATAATATAAAGGAAAAACATTGAAAAAACAAAAGCGCTAAATATACTAATTTCGAACACTCTACAACAAATACGAAAAGCACTGCAATTTGAACTATCGAGCACAAAGTAAGTATAATTTATAACATTCTATATAATATAAAGGAAAAACATTGAAAAAACAAAAGCGGCAAATATACTAACTTCGAACACTCTACAAAAAATACGTTGTAATTAGAACTATAGAGCACAAAGTAAGTATAATCTATAACATGCTATATAATATAAAGGAAAAACATTGAAAACACAAAAGCGCTAAATATACTAATTTCGAACACTCTACAAGAAATACGAAAAGCACTGCAATTTGAACTATCAAGAACAAAGTAAGTATAATCTAAAACATGCTATATAATATTTTTACGTACGAAATTTAGAATTAGGTTAAAAGCCCAAGGTAAAAAGGAGAATGGGCCTGGCGATAGAGTTGGTTGAACCGGCTGAAGGACACCGTGTGGAAATCAAGGAAAATACAGGACGGAAAGACTTCAGGTCGGAAGGTCTTCAGGTCGGTAGGTCGTCAAGACGGAAAGACCTCAGGTCGGAAGGTCTTCAGGTCGGGAGGTCCTCAAGACGGAAAGTCATCAGGACGGAAGGACCTCAGGTCGGTAGGTCCTCAAGACGGAAAGACCTCAAGTCGGAAGGTCTTCAGGTCGGGAGGTCCTCAAGACGGAAAGACCTCAAGTCGGAAGGTTTTCAGGTCGGGAGGTCCTCAAGACGGAAAGACCTCAAGTCGGAAGGTTTTCAGGTCGGGTGGTCATCAAGACGGAAGGTCATCAGGACGGAAGGACCTCTGGTCGGTAGGTCCTCAAGACGGGTGGCCTTCAGGACGGGAAGTCCGCAAGTCGGGAGGTCCTCAGGTCGGGAAGTTCTCAGGTCGGAATTCTGCGGCAGAACCAACAAATCGGGTGGTTTGTTAGTCGGGATGTCTGTAGCTAATTCAAACAAGTCAGATGGTTTGCAAGTCGGGAGGATTGGCAGTCGGACCCATACTATTGTAGATTGGCAGTCGGGCTAAAAGGGCGGAAGGTCTGTAGTCGGCTCAAAGAGTGAAATATAGGGATAATTTTGGTCTGCTGAGGACACGTGTCAGCAGGAGAAGGGTTGGAAGACGGTTGGGAAGGAGACGTTGTAACCGTTCGGGCGACGGTTTTCAGTACAGTTTCTTCAAAGAATATTTAAGGATTTGGATCATCATTTGGCAAGGCATCTTCAATCAACTTCAACAAAGCAAAGTCAGATTTGGGGATCACCACTTTAAATTTCAGTCTTTTATTTTCCAGTTTATTTTCTGTACCATACAGTGTTTAGAGATTCCTAATCTCAGGCACTAATTAATCAAGTTTAAGGATATTTTCTATATTTTTGAATTTTACTTTATTTTTGTTGAAAAACTACATCAACAAGAATACAAAGGAAAAACATTGAAAAAAACAAAAGCGCTAAATATACTAATTTCGAACGCTCTACAACAAATACGAAAAGCAGGGCAATTAGACAATAGAGCGCATAGTAAGTATAATCTATAACATGCTGTATAGCATAAATGAAAAACATTTACAAAACAAATGCGCTAAATATACTAATTTCGAACACTCGACAACAAATACGAAAAGCACAGTAATTAGAACTATAGAGCACAAACTAAGTATAATCTATAACATGCTATATAATATAAAGGAAAAACATTGAAAAAACAAAAGCGCTAAATATACTAATTTCGAACACTCTACAACAAATACGAAAAGCACTGCAATTTGAACTATCGAGCACAAAGTAAGTATAATTTATAACATTCTATATAATATAAAGGAAAAACATTGAAAAAACAAAAGCGGCAAATATACTAACTTCGAACACTCTACAACAAATACGTTGTAATTAGAACTATAGAGCACAAAGTAAGTATAATCTATAACATGCTATATAATATAAAGGAAAAACATTGAAAACACAAAAGCGCTAAATATACTAATTTCGAACACTCTACAAGAAATACGAAAAGCACTGCAATTTGAACTATCAAGAACAAAGTAAGTATAATCTAAAACATGCTATATAATATTTTTACGTACGAAATTTAGAATTAGGTTAAAAGCCCAAGGTAAAAAGGAGAATGGGCCTGGCGATAGAGTTGGTTGAACCGGCTGAAGGACACCGTGTGGAAATCAAGGAAAATACAGGACGGAAAGACTTCAGGTCGGAAGGTCTTCAGGTCGGTAGGTCCTCAAGACGGAAAGACCTCAGGTCGGAAGGTCTTCAGGTCGGGAGGTCCTCAAGACGGAAAGTCATCAGGACGGAAGGACCTCAGGTCGGTAGGTCCTCAAGACGGAAAGACCTCAAGTCGGAAGGTCTTCAGGTCGGGAGGTCCTCAAGACGGAAAGACCTCAAGTCGGAAGGTTTTCAGGTCGGGAGGTCCTCAAGACGGAAAGACCTCAAGTCGGAAGGTTTTCAGGTCGGGTGGTCATCAAGACGGAAGGTCATCAGGACGGAAGGACCTCTGGTCGGTAGGTCCTCAAGACGGGTGGCCTTCAGGACGGGAAGTCCGCAAGTCGGGAGGTCCTCAGGTCGGGAAGTTCTCAGGTCGGAATTCTGCGGCAGAACCAACAAATCGGGTGGTTTGTTAGTCGGGATGTCTGTAGCTAATTCAAACAAGTCAGATGGTTTGCAAGTCGGGAGGATTGGCAGTCGGACCCATACTATTGTAGATTGGCAGTCGGGCTAAAAGGGCGGAAGGTCTGTAGTCGGCTCAAAGAGTGAAATATAGGGATAATTTTGGTCTGCTGAGGACACGTGTCAGCAGGAGAAGGGTTGGAAGACGGTTGGGAAGGAGACGTTGTAACCGTTCGGGCGACGGTTTTCAGTACAGTTTCTTCAAAGAATATTTAAGGATTTGGATCATCATTTGGCAAGGCATCTTCAATCAACTTCAACAAAGCAAAGTCAGATTTGGGGATCACCACTTTAAATTTCAGTCTTTTATTTTCCAGTTTATTTTCTGTACCATACAGTGTTTAGAGATTTCTAATCTCAGGCACTAATTAATCAAGTTTAAGGATATTTTCTATATTTTTGAATTTTACTTTATTTTTGTTGAAAAACTACATCAACAAGAATACAAAGGAAAAACATTGAAAAAAACAAAAGCGCTAAATATACTAATTTCGAACGCTCTACAACAAATACGAAAAGCAGGGCAATTAGACAATAGAGCGCATAGTAAGTATAATCTATAACATGCTGTATAGCATAAATGAAAAACATTTACAAAACAAATGCGCTAAATATACTAATTTCGAACACTCGACAACAAATACGAAAAGCACAGTAATTAGAACTATAGAGCACAAACTAAGTATAATCTATAACATGCTATATAATATAAAGGAAAAACATTGAAAAAACAAAAGCGCTAAATATACTAATTTCGAACACTCTACAACAAATACGAAAAGCACTGCAATTTGAACTATCGAGCACAAAGTAAGTATAATTTATAACATTCTATATAATATAAAGGAAAAACATTGAAAAAACAAAAGCGGCAAATATACTAACTTCGAACACTCTACAACAAATACGTTGTAATTAGAACTATAGAGCACAAAGTAAGTATAATCTATAACATGCTATATAATATAAAGGAAAAACATTGAAAACACAAAAGCGCTAAATATACTAATTTCGAACACTCTACAAGAAATACGAAAAGCACTGCAATTTGAACTATCAAGAACAAAGTAAGTATAATCTAAAACATGCTATATAATATTTTTACGTACGAAATTTAGAATTAGGTTAAAAGCCCAAGGTAAAAAGGAGAATGGGCCTGGCGATAGAGTTGGTTGAACCGGCTGAAGGACACCGTGTGGAAATCAAGGAAAATACAGGACGGAAAGACTTCAGGTCGGAAGGTCTTCAGGTCGGTAGGTCCTCAAGACGGAAAGACCTCAGGTCGGAAGGTCTTCAGGTCGGGAGGTCCTCAAGACGGAAAGTCATCAGGACGGAAGGACCTCAGGTCGGTAGGTCCTCAAGACGGAAAGACCTCAAGTCGGAAGGTCTTCAGGTCGGGAGGTCCTCAAGACGGAAAGACCTCAAGTCGGAAGGTTTTCAGGTCGGGAGGTCCTCAAGACGGAAAGACCTCAAGTCGGAAGGTTTTCAGGTCGGGTGGTCATCAAGACGGAAGGTCATCAGGACGGAAGGACCTCTGGTCGGTAGGTCCTCAAGACGGGTGGCCTTCAGGACGGGAAGTCTGCAAGTCGGGAGGTCCTCAGGTCGGGAAGTTCTCAGGTCGGAATTCTGCGGCAGAACCAACAAATCGGGTGGTTTGTTAGTCGGGATGTCTGTAGCTAATTCAAACAAGTCAGATGGTTTGCAAGTCGGGAGGATTGGCAGTCGGACCCATACTATTGTAGATTGGCAGTCGGGCTAAAAGGGCGGAAGGTCTGTAGTCGGCTCAAAGAGTGAAATATAGGGATAATTTTGGTCTGCTGAGGACACGTGTCAGCAGGAGAAGGGTTGGAGGACGGTTGGGAAGGAGACGTTGTAACCGTTCGGGCGACGGTTTTCAGTACAGTTTCTTCAAAGAATATTTAAGGATTTGGATCATCATTTGGCAAGGCATCTTCAATCAACTTCAACAAAGCAAAGTCAGATTTGGGGATCACCACTTTAAATTTCAGTCTTTTATTTTCCAGTTTATTTTCTGTACCATACAGTGTTTAGAGATTCCTAATCTCAGGCACTAATTAATCAAGTTTAAGGATATTTTCTATATCTTTGAATTTTACTTTATTTTTGTTGAAAAACTACATCAACAAGAATACAAAGGAAAAACATTGAAAAAAACAAAAGCGCTAAATATACTAATTTCGAACGCTCTACAACAAATACGAAAAGCAGGGCAATTAGACAATAGAGCGCATAGTAAGTATAATCTATAACATGCTGTATAGCATAAATGAAAAACATTGACAAAACAAATGCGCTAAATATACTAATTTCGAACACTCGACAACAAATACGAAAAGCACAGTAATTAGAACTATAGAGCACAAACTAAGTATAATCTATAACATGCTATATAATATAAAGGAAATACATTGAAAAAACAAAAGCGCTAAATATACTAATTTCGAACACTCTACAACAAATACGAAAAGCACTGCAATTTGAACTATCGAGCACAAAGTAAGTATAATTTATAACATTCTATATAATATAAAGGAAAAACATTGAAAAAACAAAAGCGGCAAATATACTAACTTCGAACACTCTACAACAAATACGTTGTAATTAGAACTATAGAGCACAAAGTAAGTATAATCTATAACATGCTATATAATATAAAGGAAAAACATTGAAAACACAAAAGCGCTAAATATACTAATTTCGAACACTCTACAAGAAATACGAAAAGCACTGCAATTTGAACTATCGAGCACAAAGTAAGTATAATCTAAAACATGCTATATAATATTGTTACGTACGAAATTTAGAATTAGGTTAAAAGCCCAAGGTAAAAAGGAGAATGGGCCTGGCGATAGAGTTGGTTGAACCGGCTGAAGGACACCGTGTGGAAATCAAGGAAAATACAGGACGGAAAGACTTCAGGTCGGAAGGTCTTCAGGTCGGTAGGTCGTCAAGACGGAAAGACCTCAGGTCGGAAGGTCTTCAGGTCGGGAGGTCCTCAAGACGGAAAGTCATCAGGACGGAAGGACCTCAGGTCGGTAGGTCCTCAAGACAGAAAGACCTCAAGTCGGAAGGTCTTCAGGTCGGGAGGTCCTCAAGACGGAAAGTCATCAGGACGGAAGGACCTCAGGTCGGTAGGTCCTCAAGACGGAAAGACCTCAAGTCGGAAGGTTTTCAGGTCGGGAGGTCCTCAAGACGGAAAGACCTCAAGTCGGAAGGTCTTCAGGTCGGGAGGCCCTCAAGACGGAAAGTCATCAGGACGGAAGGACCTCAGGTCGGTAGGTCCTCAAGACGGAAAGACCTCAAGTCGGAAGGTTTTCAGGTCGGGAGGTCCTCAAGACGGAAAGACCTCAAGTCGGAAGGTTTTCAGGTCGGGTGGTCATCAAGACGGAAGGTCATCAGGACGGAAGGACCTCTGGTCGGTAGGTCCTCAAGACGGGTGGCCTTCAGGACGGGAAGTCCGCAAGTCGGGAGGTCCTCAGGTCGGGAAGTTCTCAGGTCGGAATTCTGCGGCAGAACCAACAAATCGGGTGGTTTGTTAGTCGGGATGTCTGTAGCTAATTCAAACAAGTCAGATGGTTTGCAAGTCGGGAGGATTGGCAGTCGGACCCATACTATTGTAGATTGGCAGTCGGGCTAAAAGGGCGGAAGGTCTGTAGTCGGCTCAAAGAGTGAAATATAGGGATAATTTTGGTCTGCTGAGGACACGTGTCAGCAGGAGAAGGGTTGGAGGACGGTTGGGAAGGAGACGTTGTAACCGTTCGGGCGACGGTTTTCAGTACAGTTTCTTCAAAGAATATTTAAGGATTTGGATCATCATTTGGCAAGGCATCTTCAATCAACTTCAACAAAGCAAAGTCAGATTTGGGGATCACCACTTTAAATTTCAGTCTTTTATTTTCCAGTTTATTTTCTGTACCATACAGTGTTTAGAGATTCCTAATCTCAGGCACTAATTAATCAAGTTTAAGGATATTTTCTATATCTTTGAATTTTACTTTATTTTTGTTGAAAAACTACATCAACAAATTGGCGACCACAGTGGGAGCAAGACACAATTGCTCATTCCAATTCCGGCGATAATTTCATACGTCTAAGATCCGGTCGTATCATCGGAAGGGTCCATATGGCAGGTTCACAACCTCAATCATCTTCGGCACCGGTGGGAGAATCCGTTCCACCACCTATTGTGCCAAATGCCGGGGAAATCCCACAACCACCAACTGATTGGTGGTCTTATGTTCAACAAATGAACAACCAGCATACTTTGGTTATGCAGAATATGTTGCGTGAGCAACAAACGAACATGTTGCGTGAGCAATAGAGTCTGATGCAGAACATGATAGATCAAGCACTGTCAAGGGTTAGTCTTCAACCCACTCAAACGCCACCAGGAGTGTCACCGTCCAGACCACAGGCAAATTTCGCAGGGCCATCATTCGTGGATAGTACATTCCCAAGTGCCACAAATCCCAACCGAATGGATAGGGGAAAATCTCCTTTGACTTTTCCCAACAATGTTCCACTAGGACCAAGGGTTACCAATCCGCAGCCGAACAATACAAGGGAGGACAGGCCTGAAGGATATATACATGATCCTATTCATATTCCTGTGCAGGATCCGTTCCATGTTCCTGATCATCAACGCTTTCATGTAGATCCTGATGAGATTGCACATATATTAAGGGATCAGTATGGCTTAACTCCTCAGATGGCTAACCGCCCTGCATATCAGAGACCTTTCCCAGAAAGGATCATTAATGAACACCCTCTCCCAAGGAATTTTCGACCACCCGATTTTCATGCATTCTCAGGGGAGGACGGATCTTCCACCATAGAACATGTTGGTCGGTTCACAGCACAATTAGGAGAAGTTGGCAATAACCCTTTTTATAAGTTACAGCTGTTTGGTTTATCTCTTACTAGAACGGCGTTTTCGTGGTTTGTAAGTCTACCTCCTGGACAAATTCAGACATGGGAAGGACTGGAGATGGCATTTCACGCTAGATTCTTCAATCCTTTACCAGTTGTTTCTTTAACTGATTTACTAGAATTGAGACAGTATCCAGAAGAATCTGCTTCACAGTTTATAGAAAGGGTGCGATTGATGAAGGGACGATGTCCTACGGTAATCAGTGAGAAAGAGATGACCAATTTAGTGGTCCGGAATATGCATACTCGCTTAAGAAAGGCACTCACTGCCCTGGACGTTGAGGATTTGGCAAGTCTTGCATCCAAGGCAGGACGTTTAGAGTCTTTGTTCAGAGAGGAAGATCAGCATAACAGGCGTAATAGAGGCCAACATATGGCGAGTATGGGAACAGAAACATGTGACTTTGATTTTAATCAATCAGAAGAGATGGCAGCCGAAATCCTTTCTGGAAAACCTTATGTATGCCCTAAATTGAAGCCAGTACCAGGATCTGAAGGAAAGGAGCAACCGACGTTTGATAGTTCAAAAGCTGATGAAATCTTTGATATCCTACTGATTGATGGGCAGATCCGTATTCCAAAGGGGCAAAGATTGGCCACTAAAGAAGAAATCAAAGGGAGACCATATTGTAAGTGGCATAATTCTTTCACACACAATACAAGTCAGTGTACTCATTTCAGGAAGGAAATTCAAAAGGCCATCAAGACAGGTCGGCTCAAATACATCACTTTAGGTGTAGACCAGCAACCGTTTCCGAAAGTAACAACGGCAATGGTTGATATCCAACCAAGTTCGGAAACAGGGAAAAGTTCGGCCAATAGTGGACAAACAGGGGAACGAACTCAGGCAAGCCCCGGAACAAAGAAAGGAAATCAGCCAAACAGCAGCCGACCGGAAGAACGACTCAAAGTTTGTGAGAAGCCAGTCGCTGAATAATGGGACCATCCAGACGGTTCTTTTAATGTGGAGGTGAAAGAAAAGGTTTTGGTACGTGATCACCCGACCAGAAAAACAGGGTCGGTCGGGAGCAATTGGGCTCGAAATAAAAAGCCTTTACCAGTTGATATAGATCCTCGGTTCCCAGGTATGAATCATACACAGATTCGCAATGCCAAACGCAGGTATGCTGCAAAGTATGGGAAACGAGTTCCTTCAGCAAAACAACGAACTGACGAACAAAAAGCAGCCGACCACTTGGCAGGAGAACAGTCCATTAGAGCCTTTCCAAAACAAACGACCAACGAGCAGGGAGCAGCCATGCAATCTCCAACAAGTCGGTCTAGTCGGATCTGTTCAGGAAAGCAACCGAATGACGGATTAGGCGCTTCCGACTATACCAAAAGGAGTTCGTCGGGACAGGGGAAAGGTAAAGGAATGGCAGATGAAATAATTAGAGGTTTTCGATGCCAACATTGTGAACGGATCAATATCAATCCATCTCCTGAGGAATTCCGCATAGAATCTTTAGCGGTTCAATCTCGGGATAAGACAAAGGAAGAAGTTGTAACTACGGAGGAAGGTTCAAGATCTGTTAAATCTCGTCTGGGACCACGAATCCCTTGTCGAATGACAGAGATTAATCAGATGAGAGATGAACCGATGTGGGCGAGTCTGGTAGATGATACTATGGACGAACCTTTATGGGCATTCTTGGCAGATGACGAAGTAGAGGAAACAGAGTGGGCAAAGACTTCAGATTCTGAGCCTCAGTCGGAGGCACCTTCGATTGTGTTTCCTCCTATTCCAGAGGGTGCGATCTCCCATTTGAAACCTCTGTATGTTAATGCTCACATTTGCGGGAAACCAATCACAAAGGTTTTTATGGATAATGGGGCAGTCTTTAATGTTATGCCATTGAAGACTCTCAAGAAGCTAGGGAAAGGAATTCATGATCTGTCTCCTGTGGAATTCGAAATGACAAGTTTTACAGGGCAGCCGACTAAGCCTGAAGGCATGATGGTTGCCACAATCGAGGTCGGACCAAAGAAGATCTCCACTGTTTTCTTTATTGTGGACGCAGATACTACATACTCTCTCTTGCTGGGAAGAGACTGGATTCATGCCTCTCAATGTGTGCCATCAACCCTGCACCAACAATTAATGTTCTGGGAAGGAAATCAGGTCTTCAAAATGGAAGCAAATGACAACCCATTCGATGTATCAGAACAAGTTGAAGAGTCAGTGTTTTATTCCAGTCCTTTGGCTCCGATGTCTCAATTGTATATGGCCAGGGAATACCCAAACAAGGGTTATAAAGTCACTGGCCAGAACTCGATGTTCTATTAAAAGAACACCTTTATTGTATGGCTCATGATAAAGCCACACCCATTCCCATATAATTTGTTTGTTATGGAAGATACAAGTTTAGAAGTATGTAGTTCTCTTATTAATAAGTTCTATTTAAAGCAATTATTACATAAAGCAGAAAATAGTAAAGAGATTCTTGATGTTCACCTCCAAGAAGATGAACAATTTCGTTGGCCTGATTTATTAGAAAAAACAGAACCAACAGCTTCATCACAAGACCCATTATTGGAGTTTAATTTAGGAACCGAATTGGTTCCAAAAGTGATCAGGTTAAGTGGTTATTTGTCTAAAGAGCAACAAACAATGATGCTCGAAGTTATTAGAAACAACATTGATTGTTTAGCATGGGATTATTCAGAGATGCCTGGTTTGACAAGAAGTCTAATAGAGCATCGATTGCCTATCAAAGAAGGTTGTAAACCTTACAAACAACCTCCAAGGCGAATGAGCCCGGATCTAATGCCTCAAATCAAGGAAGAAATCCAAAAACTTCTCAAAGTGGGCTTTATTCAGCCTTGCCGTTATGCGGAGTGGCTGGCTAATATTGTGCCAGTGGTCAAGAAAAATGGTAAGATTAGGATATGCATCGATTTCAGGGATTTGAATCTAGCTACCCCTAAAGATGAATATGTGATGCCTATGGCCGACATGTTGATAGATGCAGCAGCAGGGCATAAAATCCTTAGTCTGATGGATGGTTATGCAGGTTATAACCAAATATTTCTGGCAGAAGAAGACATTCCTAAGACAGCATTCAGATGCCCAGGGGCTTTAGGTATTTATGAATGGACAGTCATGCCATTCGGGTTAAAGAATGCAGGGGCAACTTACCAAAGAGCCATGAATTCAATCTTTCATGATTTAATTGGCAGATCTATGGAAGTTTATATTGATGATGTTATTGTTAAATCTGCCAGTTTTGACGAACATCTGAGAAATCTTGAAGAGGCATTCGAAAGAATGAAGAAGTACAAGTTGAAGATGAATCCAACCAAGTGTGCTTTTGGAATATCAGCCGGGAGCTTTTTAGGATTTTTAGTTCATGAGAGAGGAATTGAAATTGATGCCAATAAGGCTAAAGCCATTCTTGACAGTCGGCCACCCAAGACGGTTAAAGAAATCCAAAGTCTTTTGGGTAAGGTGAACTATTTGAGGCGTTTCATTTCTAATGCTGCTGGCAAGGTCAGACCCATTACTAAATTGTTGAAAGCTGGGAAAAATGCTTTTGAATGGGGTCCCGATCAACAGACGGCTTTAGATGCTATCAAGCAGGCATTGGTTCACCCTCCAGTCTTGATGCCTCCTAAACAAGGTCGGCCACTCAAACTTTATTTGGCAAATACATATGAAGTGGTTAGTTGTTTGTTGGCGCAGGATGGCGATGACGGGAAGGAAAGGGCAATCTACTATCTTAGTAAAACCCTTACAGGACCAGAACTGAATTACACTATGCCAGAAAAAATGTGTTATTCATTGGTCTTCGCTTGTACTAAACTCGAGCATTATTTGCTGCCCAGAAGAGTTGAGGTCATATCAAAGGTGGATCTCATCAAATTGATTTTACAGAGACCTACTATGAAGGGCAGACTCATGAAGTGGGCCATCAAATTGGCTCCTTTTGATCTTCAACATTCCCCGCTGAGGGCAATCAAGGGACAAGCAGTAGCCGACTTCTTAGCAGAATTCTCACAAGTCGGGTATTCTCTTTGTGATAGTGTCCGACCATTTAGTTGTTCATCATATCTGGATAATCTACAGGTCGGATGTGTGCCTTATATAAGTACCAGAACATGGTTGATGTTCTTTGATGGTTCTACCTCTGGAAACAAATCAGGGGCAGGGGTCTTTTTGCAAGGACCTGATGGTCAAAAGATCAATTTGCAACTACGATTGGAAGCCATGACCCATAATTCGGCAGAATATGAAGCTTTAATTTTGGGTTTGGAGGCTTTAATAGCCAGGAAGGTCCAGTCTGTAATCAAAAGGGGGGATTCTCAATTAGTAGTCAACCAGGTAAACAATCAATATGTTTGCAATTACCCTCATCTTCGCAGATACAGGGACATTGTGGGTCGGTTACTGACAAAAATCTCAGAAGTAATAATTGAGTTCATTCCGAGGAAAGAAAACCAACGTGCTGATGAGTTGGCTCAAAGGGCCTGTAAAGGAATTCTGGAGGATATGTGGTCGGAGGTCAAGTCGGGCATAGAAGAAAAGACAGACCCAATATGTGACCGAATGGTCGGGCAGGAGACTGTCGGACAGGAGCCCGACTGCGAAGTTACGGTCGGGCAAGAGGCTGTCGGACTGGAGCCTGACTGCGAAGTTACGGTCGGGCAAGAGGTTATTGGACAGGAGCCCGACTGCGAAGTTATGGTCGGGCAGGAGACTGTCGGACAGGAGCCCGACTGCGTAGTTACTGTCGGACAGGAGCCCGACGGCTTAGTTACTGTCGGACAGGAGCCCGACGGCTTAGTTACAGTCGGACACAAAGATACCAGTGAAACAGTGCCCGATTGGAGAACAGAGCTTATCGCGTATTTACAGAATCTAGGTGCAAGTGTTTCAGTTGCGACGCGATTGAAGGCTTTGCGTTTTCAATTGATAAATGGAATTTTGTATAAGAGATCATTTGAAGGTCTACTTTTGAAATGTTTGGGGTCTAAAGAAGCTCTAGAGGTAATGACAGAAGTACATGGTGGGATATGTGGAGCTCATCGGGCAGGTCTAAATATGAGATGGGCCATTCATCGTTTGGGTTTTTTCTGGCCAAAGATTTTTGAAGATTGCATACAATTTGCCAAAGGCTGCCAGGAATGTCAGAGACATGGGAATTTAAACCATTTGCCAGTAACCGAATTGCAATTTTTGGCAAAACCATGGCCTTTTAAATCATGGGCTATGGATATTATTGGTAAGATACATCCTGCTTCATCGAAACATCATTGTTTCATATTGGTCGCGACTGATTATTTTACCAAATGGGTAGAAGCGGTTGCTTTGAAAAATGTAGATCAGAAGGAGGTGATAGACTTCGTTTTGAATCAAATTATTTATAGATATGGCATTCCTCAGTCTATAACAACCGACCAAGGCCTGGTTTTCACAGGGGAAAAGTTCTCTAGTTTCTTGGCAGAATTCGGTGTTCGATTACATCATTCTTCACCTTATTATCCCCAAGCCAATGGACAAGCGGAAGCAGCAAATAAGATTATTATTGGGATTATAAAGAAGATGGTTGAAGGGAACCCAAGAAAGTGGCATTTGTTATTGTCTCAGGCTTTATGGGCACATAGGAATACCAGAAATACGGCCACAGGATTCTCGCCTTACCAACTCACGTTTGGCCAAGATGCTGTTTTACCAGCCGAAATCCGAGTATCATCTGGCCGAACAGAGTTTACTGATGGTGATCTTACAAAAGAGTACCAACAACTTATGTTGCAACAGTTGGAGGATTTGGATGTTAACCGACTTCATGCGATAAGTCGAAGTGTGAAACAGAGTGAAATCAGAGCAAGGAGTTACGGAAAGAAAGTTCTTCACAGGACATTCCAAAAAGGAGACCTAGTCTGGAAGACCATCCTTCCTACATATAAGAAAACTGACCAATTGGGAAAGTGGTCACCGAATTGGGAAGGACCATACATTGTTCAAAAAGATATTGGGAATGGCGCTTTCATTATTGTAAATCATGAAGGGAGAAGAGTACATGATTGTATTAATGCTAAATATCTGAAGAGGTATTATCCTGCCTTTTCAGATAACAAAACTGCCTGAAACAAAATATTATTCTCAGAACCCATTTGTGGGGTTCGAACCTATTTAAAGGTTCATTTCTGTTAGTCATCATGTATTGTGAGAAATTTTCTGCCTCTGAATCAGACTTTTCATCCCAGTGAGTGGATATTAGCTCTGGTTCTTCTTCAATAAGATCTTCCAAATCTGGTCGGTACCTCTCCCATTGGCTTTGCATTTCGTCTAAATCTTGATGGGTACGTGCTTGCATGTCTGTTATGGCTTGATGTTCACGGTCAACAATGGTACGCAACCTTGAAAAGACTTTTCGTTGATTGGAAAATATATTATCCCAACCAAGGTCTGGAAGTATGGTTGCTGCGTGATTTTCAATCATTTCCATGTGATGATGGAGATCAGGAATGCGGCTAAGGATGTCACGAAGAGGTTCATATCCCTCAATGATTTTTTCCATCAGGCGGATGACGCGATGAATGGTTCTTCTTCCTCGTTGGGAGAATCGGAATTTGAAGTCTAGTTGCTTGAGTATATGTAACAAGTCTTCTGCATGGCCTCCAATAGGGTGATTACCCACAAAGAAGGGTTGAAGGACACCTTCCCAGTTGCTTGATGGAACATGAGGTCGGTCATTCGCCATGTTTGTTAACACTTCAAGTGTTTTGATTTTCAAAATATGCCTTGGAATGTGTTTCTTAAAATGTGAGAAACAATGTTCTTTTAAAGAAGGAGTTTGTTGCGATTCCTACAAAGTTGGAAATTGAAAGGTGATCCTTGTTTTGAGAGAAGAAAGAAAAAATGGATTACTAAGTCAATTGTTGTTACAAAGGGGGAAGTATTACAAAAGTGCCCCTAGGGCAGTTTTTATATGTGTCCATTTGATTTCATCCCTGGATAGCCTTCTGGTATTGGCAGCCGTCTGATATCTTATGATGAATTGGGATCGGGCTTGGGTTTTCAGCTCTTGATCCAATTCAGCCTCATTCTTGGTATACCTCTCAAGCAGACGCTGCTCATTGGTAATTTGCTTATCCAGGGTAGACTGTTCTTTCCTTAGCTCCCGCAATTCTGCCTCCTTTTTCTGAATGGCATCATCAACTTGAGCCTTCGTGCTAAGGAGACCGCCCAGCCTTCCAGTAGTCTGCTGAAGGGATTCTCGGGTCTTAGCCAAAGAATTCTCCAGTGTTGTTTGATCGAAGACAGGCTGGGGGGTTTCGGCTGACAGAAGTCCAATGACTAACACTTCAGTCTTGAGCTCCGTAAGTCTTTCCATCAGCCGATGCAGAATGGGGACGGCTGGCGATTCCGTTGGAGTGTAAAAAGAAGGCCACCAACCGTCTGAATGAGTTTGTCCAATAAGTCGGATCTTAATTCTGACAGGGGATGGTTAATGGCCTCAGTGAATATAGTTTGGGCCTCCGCCGGAACCGGAACAGTCGATAGGACAGCTAAGTCCGAAGGCCCCTGCAAGTCCTACAGTGTCAATAAGTATTCCAAGGGAGGTGCAAATTTATTCATATAAGATATGTGTCACCTCTGGGCGGACTGCTGTCAGTGAGGGGGGCAGCAATGAGGTCGGTCGAGTAGGGCAGACAGCTGGTATAACAGCAGCCGACTCGTCGGCTGCTGCGAATGGTCGTTGAGGTGCCGACCTGGGTCCCTATGGAAAGTAGTATATGAAACAGTTAGTGTTTTCCGAAAGAAACATTGTGGCATGGATTGGTTTAATCTTACCAAATTCACAGAAGTCTCCGAATCGGACGAAGACACTTCTTCCATTTCTGGAGGTTGGGCTGCCACAGGTGGTTCTTCTGCCTGCCACTCGATGGCTAGAGGGAGCGCCGCTGCTGGTTGGGCGGCTGCAGGTTGGGCGGCTGCATCTAGAGCCACTGCAGCCGGGATCTCTGGGGCACCTTCGATTTCAGGATCAGCAGCATCAGGGATGTCGTTTTGAGGGTCAGCTTCGGCGAGGGCGGCTGGTTCTTCCTTCGACATGGATGAGTCTGATGCCATGTATGGTGGTCGACCCATCTGGGAAGTAGTCCCCTCGCTGTCAGAAGAGACCCCTGCTGCTGATGTGATGGGTGAAGGTGTCTGTGAAAAATCATGGAAATGTTTGTTGTTAAATATATCAAGGTTGATCATTAGAATCCTAAGTATTGCTGATGAGAGAACTTACTGGTTCTATAGGCACTGCTGATAAAGATTGCCTCCTGGTCGGGTGCCTGGCCCGACCACTCCTCGGTACGGGAGGAAGAGTTTGCCTCCTCGTCGGGTCCTCCGCCCGACTGCTCATTGGCAAATTGGTCTGGACCAAAGGTTCGATTGGATGGTCGGCTGGGGCTGGCGTCGGTTGTGTGGTTGGTGTCACCAAGGTCGGTTCTGGTGAATGAAATAAGTGAAATCAAAGTTACGATATAGTGAATTGGTTCACGGTGTTAAGAAAAATTACCAATTCGGGGTCGGGTCCTTGCTGACGTCCTAGTAGTTCCAAGGTCTGCTGGTGCTTGCTGGTCGGCCCCAGAGGTCGGGGGTGTTTGCAGCTGGGAAGCTTTCCTTTTTCGCATTGGAACACTAGATCCGATTCCCGGGGGCGGCTGTTTGTTGCTGAGTGCTAGTATGTCTAGCCGCCCCTAGAACCAATCCTTGGGGGGGAAGGAGTATGTTCAGCAACCGATCCTCATCAGGGGAAATCAGGGGCCATACAACCGACCACCATTCATTGAATGTATCTACAGTCTCAGGGTTGGAGCGGAAAGGAATATAAGAATTGGAAATTATATACGTGGTGAGCTGGGAGATATAAGAAGGGATTGAATTAGGTAGGACTCGTCGGTCAGGACTTTGAAAAATTATATGCGGACAAGCGACGGGTCCAGGGATACCTTGGCAACAGCCGAACTGGCGCGCCATGAATTGAGGTTCATAATTAAAAGTGTAAAAGGTTTTCTGCCCTTTTTTATCAAGTTTTTTTGCTGCTAAAAAGAGACCTGGGTTTGAGGGCAACGTCCCAGGCAAAAGGATAGGTGGGATGAGGACAAGGCTCAGGAGTCGGAAGAGGATTTGGTGCTGGAAAGGGCCAAAATGGTCGGGAGCATAACCCGCATATTTTATACATAGAAAATCGAGAGTTACTGCGGGTATCCGTTACAATGGCGATTATTATTGGATCGGAAGATTGGAGTTTATTGCGTCCTGAGCAGAGTCGGTTGAGGGCTAATCCCAAATGTTTTTCGGATGTTGGCATAGTGGGCGGAGATCCTAAGTTAAACGCGTTGGGGAAGTAAAGACGGAACCAAAGTTCTAAAAACCAAAAAGGACCCGACGCGGCAGTGTCTAATTTTCTATTATCATTATCTGTTAAACGAAGGCTAACCTGGTGAGTCCTTCAAACAGATTGGCTAAAAACAGGGTGCCAAGAGAGAAGAACCGACCTGACGCGATATGAATGGCCAGGTCGAGATGAGAAGGAAGAACACATTTGGAAGGGGAAACAATGACGTACCTACAAAGCCAAAAAAGGATAAAGGCAGTATGCTCCCGGTCGGTTACAGGGGTCCTGGAGCCCCTTGCTGGTCGGTTGCGAACTTTGTCCAACCCCATTCCTTCACACCTTGTAAAGACCACCCTGGATGGTCTTCTGATGGCTCCTGCCCATCTAGGGCTCCCATCACAGGGTCTTCACCCACGACTGGGAGATGCGCGATCATTGCCACATCCATAAGAGTTGGACCAAAGGGGCCCGATGGTAAGAGGAAAGTCCCATTTTCCGCATTCCAGAAGGCAGACATGGCCAACAGCACCTTCTCATGCAGGTTGATAGGCATGGTGGACAATAGTATTGCTTGGTCGATTTTTTGAGATCGCCATTGGGTTTGGAAGTGTTCTGCTACCCGTCGATACCAAGCGCGGTAAGGATCTTTTGGGTCTGTGAGATGGGTTTTGATGCTGTCTCGAATGCGAACTGCTTGGTAGTTAGGGTTGTTGATAGCCAGGGAATTTCGAGATTCCAAAACTTCCCTCATCCGATTTGAATCTTCAGGAGTAGTGCAATATGGGCGGATCGTCGGAGTTAGTACTTTCGAGGCTGAAAATGGGCCCTCTGGGAGGGTTCCGTCGAAAGGAAGGGCAGGAATGTATTGATTCGCCATGGTTAGAGTGTTTTGGGATTGTGATTCACAAAAGCTCGTATTGCGGAGAAGGAAGTTAATCAGGAGTGTTGCAGTAACTGGTGCAGTTGCTAAGGGAATTTTTCAAGAGGGTAGTGATTTATGAACTTCCA
The DNA here is from genome assembly GCF_009805555.1 of Andrographis paniculata. Lineage (NCBI taxonomy): Eukaryota > Viridiplantae > Streptophyta > Magnoliopsida > Lamiales > Acanthaceae > Andrographis > Andrographis paniculata. The sequence goes on from NW_026137605.1 coordinate 3,700,972, forward strand.
AACATTGATTGTTAAATGGCGTTTGAAAGTCCCTTGGCGGCGGGCAAGTTGTTACGTACGAAATTTAGAATTAGGTTAAAAGCCCAAGGTAAAAAGAAGAATGGGCCTGGCAATAGAGTTGATTGAACTGGCTGAAGGACACCGTGAGGAAATCAAGGAAAATACAGGACGGAAAGACTTCAGGTCGGAAGGTCTCAGGTCGGTAGGTCCTCAAGACGGAAAGACCTCAGGTCGGAAGGTCTTCAGGTCGGAGGTCCTCAAGACGGGAAAGTCCTCAGGAGGAAGGTCCTCAGGTCGGTAGTCCTCAAGACGGAAAGACCTCAGGTCGGAAGGTTCTTCAGGTCGGGAGGTCCTCAAGACGGAAAGTCCTCAGGTCGGAAGGTCTCAGGTCGGTAGGTCCTCAAGACGGAAAGACCTCAAGTCGGAAGGTTTCAGGTCGGGAGGTCCTCAAGACGGAAAGACCTCAAGTCGGAAGGTTTCAGGTCGGGAGGTCCTCAAGACGGAAAGTCTCAGGACGGAAGGACCTCAGGTCGGTAGGTCTCAAGACGGAAAGACCTCAAGTCGGAAGGTTTTCAGGTCGGGAGGTCCTCAAGACGGAAAGACCTCAAGTCGGAAGGTTTTCAGGTGGGTGGTCCTCAAGACGGAAGGTCATCAGGATGGAAGGACAATCAGGCGGTAGGTCCTCAAGACGGGTGGGGCTTCAGGACGGGGAAGTCCGCAAGTCGGGAGGTCCTCAGGTCGGGAAGTTCTAGGTCGGAATTCTGCCGGCAGAACCAACAAATCGGGTGGTTTGTTAGTCGGGATGTCTGTAGCTCAATTCCAAACAAGTCAGATGGTTGCAAGTCGGGAGGATGGCAGTGGACCCATACTATTGTAGAATTGGCAGTCGGGCCAAAAGGGCGGAAGGTCTGTGGTCGGCTCAAAGAGTGAAATATAGGGATAATTTTGGTCTGCTGAGGACACGCGTTCAGCAGAGAGAAGGGTTGGAAGACGGTTGGGAAGAGAGACGTTGTAACCGTTCGGGTGACGGTTTTCAGTACAGTTTCCCAAAGAAATTTAAAGGATTTGGATCATCATTTGGCAAGGCATCTTCAATCAACTTCAACAAAGCAAAGTCAGATTTGGGGATCACCACTTTAAATTTCAGTCTTTTATTTTCCAGTTTATTTTCTGTACCATACAGTGTTTAGAGATTCCTATCTCAGGCACTAATTAATCAAGTTTAAGGATATTTTCTATATCTTTGAATTTTACTTTATTTTTGTTGAAAAACTACATCAACAAATATAAACATTGAAAAAACAAAAAAAAAAAGTGCTTAATATACTAATTTCGAACACTCTACAACAAATACGAAAAGCACTGCAATTAAAAGAACTATAGAGCACAAAGTAAGTATAATCTAAAACATGCTATATAATATAAAGGAAAATCATTGAAAAAACAAAAGCGCTAAATATACTAATTTCGAACACTCTACAACAAATACGAAAAGCACAACAATTAGAACTATGGAGCACAAAGTAAGTATAATCTATAACATGCTATATAATATAAAGAAAAACATTGAAAAAACAAAAGCGCTAAAAATACTAATTTCGAACACTCTACAACAAATACGAAAAGCACTGCAATTAGAACTATAGAGCACAAAGTAAGTATAATCTATAACATGCTATATAATATAAAGGGGTAAACATTGAAAAAACAAAAGCGCAAAATATACTAATTCGAACACTCTACAACAAATACGAAAAGCACAACAATTAGAACTATGGAGCACAAAGTAAGTATAATCTATAACATGCTATATAATATAAAGGAAAAACATTGAAAAAACAAAAGCGCTAAAAATACTAATTTCGAACACTCTACAACAAATACGAAAAGCACTGCAATTAGAAGCACATAGAGCACAAAGTAAGTATAATCTATAACATGCTATATAATATAAAGGAAAACCATTGAAAAAACAAAAGCGCAAAATATACTAATTCGAACACTCTACAACAAATACGAAAAGCACAAAATTAGAACTATGAGCACAAAGTAAGTATAATCTATAACATGCTATATAATATAAACGAAAAACATTGAAAAAACAAAAGCGCTAAAAATACTAATTTCGAACACTCTACAACAAATACGAAAAGCACTGCAATTAGAAGCACAATAGAGCACAAAGTAAGTATAATCTATAACATGCTATATAATATAAAGAAAACACATTGAAAAAACAAAAGCGCTAAATATACTAATTTCGAACACTCTACAACAAATACGAAAAGCCTGCAATTAGAACTATGGAGCACAAAGTAAGTATAATCTATAACATGCTATATAATACAAAGGAAAATCATTGAGAAAACAAAAGCGCTAAATATACTAATTTCGAACACTCTACAACAAATACGAAAAGCACTCCAATTAAAGCACTATAGAGCACAAAGTAAGTATAATCTATAACATGCTATATAATATAAAGGAAAACCATTGAAAAAACAAAAGCGCTAAATGTACTAATTTCGAACACTCTACAACAAATACGAAAAGCACTGCAATTAGAACTATAGAGCACAAAGTAAGTATAATCTATAACATGCTATATAATATAAAGGAAAAACATTTAAAAAACAAAAGCGCTAAATGTACTAATTTCGAACACTCTACAACAAATACGAAAAGCACTGCAATTAGAACTATGGAGCACAAAGTAAGTATAATCTATAACATGCTATATAATATACAAGAAAACCATTGAAAAAACAAAAGCGCTAAATTTACAAATTTCGAACACTCTACAACAAATACGAAAAGCACTGCAATTAGAAGCACTATAGAGTACAAAGTAAGTATAATCTATAACATGCTATATAATATAAAGGAAAAACATTGAAAAAACAAAAGCTCTAAATATACTAATTTCGAACACTCTACAACAATTACGAAAAGCCTTGCAATTAGAACTATGGAGCACAAAGTAAGTATAATCTATAACATGCTATATAATACAAAGGAAAAACATTGAAAAAAAAAGTGCTTAATATACTAATTTCGAACACTCTACAACAAATTCGAAAAGCACTGCAATTAGAAGAACTATAGAGCACAAAGTAAGTATAATCTAAAACATGCTATATAATATAAAGGAAAATCATTGAAAAAACAAAAGCGCTAAATATACTAATTTCGAACACTCTACAACAAATACGAAAAGCACAACAATTAGAACTATGGAGCACAAAGTAAGTATAATCTCTAACATGCTATATAATATAAACGAAAAACATTGAAAAAACAAAAGCGCTAAAAATACTAATTTCGAACACTCTACAACAAATACGAAAAGCACTGCAATTAGAAGCACAATAGAGCACAAAGTAAGTATAATCTGTAACATGCTATATAATATAAAGGGTAAACCATTGAAAAAACAAAAGCGCAAAATATACTAATTCGAACACTCTACAACAAATACGAAAAGCACAACAATTAGAACTATGGAGCACAAAGTAAGTATAATCTATAACATGCTATATAATATAAAGGAAAAACATTGAAAAAACAAAAGCGCTAAAAATACTAATTTCGAACACTCTACAACAAATACGAAAAGCACTGCAATTAGAAGCACAATAGAGCACAAAGTAAGTATAATCTGTAACATGCTATATAATATAAAGAAAACACATTGAAAAAACAAAAGCTCTAAATATACTAATTTCGAACACTCTACAACAAATACGAAAAGCCTTGCAATTAGAACTATGGAGCACAAAGTAAGTATAATCTATAATATGCTATATAATACAAAGGAAAATCATTGAGAAAACAAAAGCGCTAAATATACTAATTTCGAACACTCTACAACAAATACGAAAAGCACTCCAATTAAAAGCACTATAGAGCACAAAGTAAGTATAATCTATAACATGCTATATAATATAAAGGAAAACCATTGGAAAAACAAAAGCGCTAAATGTACGAATTTCGAACACCCTACAACAAATACGAAAAGCACTGCAATTAGAACTATGGAGCACAAAGTAAGTATAACCTATAACAAGCTATATAATATACAGGAAAAACATTTAAAAAACAAAAGCGCTAAATGTACAAATTTCGAACACTCTACAACATATACGAAAAAGCACTGCAATTAGAACTATGGACCACAAAGTAAGTATTATCTATAACATACTATATAATATACAAGAAAACCATTGAAAAAACAAAAGCGCTAAATTTACAAATTTCGAACACTCTACAACAAATACGAAAAGCACTGCAATTAGAAGCACAATAGAGTACAAAGTAAGTATAATCTACAACATGCTATATAATATAAAGGAAAAACATTGAAAAAACAAAAGCTCTAAATATACTAATTTCGAACACTCTACAACAATTACGAAAAGCCTTGCAATTAGAACTATGGAGCACAAAGTAAGTACAATCTATAACATGCTATATAATACAAAGGAAAAACATTGAAAAAAAAAAGTGCTTAATATACTAATTTCGAACACTCTACAACAAATACGAAAAGCACTGCAATTAGAAGAACTATAGAGCACAAAGTAAGTATAATCTAAAACATGCTATATAATATAAAGGAAAATCATTGAAAAAACAAAAGCGCTAAATATACTAATTTCGAACACTCTACAACAAATACGAAAAGCACAACAATTAGAACTATGGAGCACAAAGTAAGTATAATCTATAACATGCTATATAATATAAACGAAAAACATTGAAAAAACAAAAGCGCTAAAAATACTAATTTCGAACACTCTACAACAAATACGAAAAGCACTGCAATTAGAAGCACAATAGAGCACAAAGTAAGTATAATCTGTAACATGCTATATAATATAAAGGTAAACCATTGAAAAAACAAAAGCGCAAAATATACTAATTCGAACACTCTACAACAAATACGAAAAGCACTGCAATTTGAAGCACTATTGACCACAAAGTACGTATAATCTATAACATGCTATATAATATAATGGAAAACCATTGAAAAAACAAAAGCGCTAAATAGACTAATTTCGAACACTTTTCAACAAATACGAAAAGCACTGCAATTAGAACTATCGAGCACCAAGTAAGTATAATCTATAACATGCTATATAATATAAAGGAATAACATTGAAAAAACAAAAGCTCTAAATATACTAATTCCGAACACACTACAACAAATACGAAAAGCCTTGCAATTAGAACTATGGGGCACAAAGTAAGTATAATCTATAACATCCTATATAATATAAAGGAAAAACATTGAAAACACAAAAGCGCTAAATATACTAATTTCGAACACTCTACAACAAATACGAAAAGCACTGCAATTAGAAGCACTATAGAGCACAAAGTAAGTATAATCTATAACATGCTATATAATATAAAGGAAAACCATTGAAAAAAAAAAGTGCTAAATGTACGAAATTCGAACACTCTACAACAAATACGAAAAGCACTTCAATTAGAACTATGGAGCACAAAGTAAGTATAATCTATAACATGGTATATAATATACAGGAAAAACATTTAAAAAACAAAATCGCTAAATGTACTAATTTCGAACACTCTACAACAAATACGAAAAGCACTGCAATTAGAACTATGGAGCACAAAGTAAGCATAATCTATAACATGCTATATAATATACAGGAAAAACATTTATAAAACAAGAGCGCTGAATGTACTAATTTCGAACACTCTACAACAAATACGAAAAGCACTGCAATTACAACTATGGAGCACAAAGTAAGTATAATCTATAACATGCTATATAATATACAGGAAAACCATTGAAAAAACAAAAGCGCTAAAAATACTAATTTCGAACACTCTACAACAAATACGAAAAGCACAACAATTAGAACTATCGAGCACAAAGTAAGTATAGTCTATAACACGCTATATAATATAAAGGAAAACCATTGTAAAAACAAAAACGCTAAATGTACGAATTTCGAACACTATACAACAAATACGAAAAGCACTGCAATTAGAACTATCGAGCACAAAGTAAGTATAATCTATAAAATGCTATATAATATACAGGAAAAACATTGAAAAAACATAAGCGCTAAATGTACTGATTTCGAACACTCTACAACAAATACGATGAGCACTGCAATTAGAAGCACTATAGAGCACAAAGTAAGTATAATCTATAACATGCTATATAATATAAAGGAAAACCATTGAAAAAAACAAAGCGCTAAATGTACTAATTTCGAACACTCAACAACAAATACGAAAAGCACTGCAATTAGAAGAACTATAGAGCACAAAGTAAGTATAATCTATAACATTCTATATAATATAAGAGAAAAACATTGAAAAAACAAAAGCGCTAAATTTACTAATTTCGTACACTCTTCAACAAATACGAGTAGCACTGCAATTTGAACTATCGAGTACAAAGTAAGTATAATCTATAACATGCTATATAATATAAAGGAAAACCGTTGAAATAAACAAAGCGCTAAATGTACTAATTTCGAACACTCTACAACAAATACGAAAAGCACTGCAATTAGAAGAACTATAGAGCACAAAGTATGTATGATCTATAACATTCTATATAATATAAGAGAAAAACATTGAAAAAACAAACGCGCTAAATTTACTAATTTCGTACACTCTTCAACAAATACGAGTAGCACTGCAATTTGAACTATCGAGTACAAAGTAAGTATAATCTATAACATGCTATATAATATAAAGGAAAACCATTGAAATAAACAAAGCGCTAAATATACTAATTTCGAACACTCTACAATAAATACGAAAAGCACTGCAATTAGAAGAACTATAGAGCACAAAGTAAGTATAATCTATAACATTCTATATAATATAAGAGAAAAACATTGAAAAAACAAACGCGCTAAATTTACTAATTTCGAACACTCTTCAACAAATACGAATAGCACTGCAATTTGAACAATCGAGTACAAAGTAAGTATAATCTATAACATGCTATATAATATAAAGGAAAACCATTGAAAAAAACAAAGCGCTAAATATACTAATTTCGAACACTCTACAACAAATACGAAAAGCATTGCAATTAGAAGAACTATAGAGCACAAAGTAAGTATAATCTATAACATTCTATATAATATAAGAGAAAAACATTGAAAAAACAAAAGCGCTAAATTTACTAATTTCGAACACTCTTCAACAAATACGAGTAGCACTGCAATTTGAACTATCGAGTACGAAGTAAGTATAATCTATAACATGCTATATAATATAAAGGAAAACCATTGAGAAAAACAAAGCGCTAAATATACTAATTTCGAACACTCTACAACAAATACGAAAAGCACTGCAATTAGAAGAACTATAGAGCACAAAGTAAGTATAATCTATAACATTCTATATAATATAAGAGAAAAACATTGAAAAAACAAATGCGCTAAATTTACTAATTTCGAACGCTCTTCAACGAATACGAAAAGCACTGCAATTAGAAGAACTATATAGCACAAAGTAAGTATAATCTATAACGTGCTATATAATATAAAGGAAAAACATTGAAAAAATAAAAGCTCTAAATATACTAATTTCGAACACTCTACAACAAATACGAAAAGCACTGCAATTAGAACAATGGAGCACAAAGTAAGTATAATCTATAACATGCTATATTATATACGGGAAAACCATTGAAAAAACAAAAGCGCTAAATATACTAATTCGAACACTTTACAACAAATACGAAAAGCACTGCAATTAGAAGCACTATAGAGAACAAAGTAAGTATAATCTATAACATGCTATATAATATAAAGGAAAATCATTGAAAAAATAAAACGCTAAATATACTAATTTCGAACACTCTACAACAAATACGAAAAGCACTGCAATTAGAAGCACTATAGAGCACAAAGTAAGTATAATCTATAACATGCTATAAAATATAAAGGAAAACCATTAAAAAAACAAAGGCGCTAAATATACTAATTTCGAACACTTTACAACAAATATGAAAAGCACTGCAATTAGAAGCACTATAGAGCACAAAGTTCCTAGATTATTTCTTTGATTAGGGATGCGGTTAATCGGTCGTACCCGTGCCGCCAATAAAGTAAGAAAAAATTGGGTGTTATGATCGTATCTAATGCCTATAACCAATTTATCAGTTGAATAACAAGATTATTTAAAATCAATGATCGAATCTTTAATCCGGTTTCTTATTCACTCCTTGGGCTAGAAGTTTACTCTTTGAAATCAAAATTTTATTTTCCATCGTTTATTTTAATTATTTGAGTGAATTGCTAATCCATCCCCCAATATTTAAAATTGTGACAAAACAAAAATTGAACTTCACAGTCCCTGTGGATCGACCTTGGCATCACTTGCTATACGTGGTGTTAGAGTAATTTTATTGGAAGCATCGAGGCTACCAATTTTTGGCGCCGTTGTCTGGGACTGGCGTTTGTTTTATTTTTTTATTTTTCAATTTTATTATATATATTATATATTTCTATAGTTTATGCCCCGCTCTTCTCGTACAGGAAATTTAATATACGAAGCGGAAATCAAGAGATTGGCAAGGAAATTACGAAGAAAGCAAAAAGAAAGCTTGAATTTGAAAAGGCATCGAGTTTTCAACTGAGCGAATCGATCAAGCAAGAGCCCGATATGGCGGAAGAGGATACCCGCACGCTCAGGGAGTTGGCTGCGCCTAATTTAAATTTACAACCTCTATGCATTACTATGCCGAAAATTGAAGGTAATGCTAGTTTTGAATTACGATCCGGACTAATACACTTTTTGCCCTCATGTCATGGCCTTGCAGGAGAAGAACCACATAAACATTTGCAGGAATTCGATGTGGTTTGCTCAAGCATGAAACCACCAATGGTTACGGAAGAGCAAGTAAAGCTACGGGCATTCCCTTTCTCATTGAAGGATGCGGCGAAGGAATGGCTATTTTTTCTACCGGCGGGAAGCGTGACTACTTGGAGGGACATGAAAATGAAATTTCTGAAAAAGTATTTTCCGGCATCGCGGGCGGCGACATTACGCAAAGAAATTTACGGAATCAAGCAACAACAAAGAGAGACGTTGCACGAATACCTAGAGAGGTTCAACAGGCTTTGTGCGCGATGCCCGCAACACCAAATCACTAACCAACTTTTGCTCCAATACTTTTATGAAGGACTGGGCATGCAAGACCGGAACAACATTGATGCCGCTAGCCAAGGAGCACTGGCGGATAAAACCCCGAAAGCTGCATGGGAGTTGATCGCAAGGATGGAAGAGAATTCGCAACAATTCGGAACAAGAGGAGTCGAATATTCAGAAGGTAACGATTCTCTTCGACAACAAATATCTGAACTTACAAAATTTGTTCATCAATTGGCTACAGGAAACACACGCCATGTGAAAACGTGTGGAATTTGCACGAGTCCGGAGCATCACACCGATGCATGCCCTACCCTGCATGAGGACAGTCATGCCGATGTGAAGCCAGCCGGTTTCAACCAACCAAGACGCCCACAATATGATCCCTATTCAAACAACTACAACCCAGGGTGGAAGGATCATCCGAATCTCAGGTATGGAAATTCACACCATCAAGGGTTCCTGCCACAAGCACCTCCGCAACAATTTGCCACCTTCTAAATCCAATACTTCACTGGAGGAAATGATGAAGACCATGGCCGCTAACACAATCCAATTCCAGCAAGATACGAGGGCGAGCATTCAGAATCTCGAATCTCGTGTGGAGCAAATAGTGGCGGATCTTTGCCATGTTAAGGAAAGGGAGACGGGGAAATGGCCATCACAACCGGAAAGGAACCCAAAGAATGTTAGTGCCATGACTTTGCGAACCGGGAAGATGGTGGGGGCTCCGGAACCAATCATCCCGAAGGACAAAGACGAGAGCACCATTGAAAAGGGAATCAAGAAGGAAGATGCAAAGAAAAATGAGGTAATTGATAAAACTGTCACTAAATTAAATACTAATCTTGCCCATTTTCCATCCAGGTTGGCAAAGCCGATAAAGCCAAAAAGGGATAATGAGATTTTGGAGTTTTTTCGAAAGGTCGAGCTCAATATACCCCTATTGGATGCAATCCACCAAATTCCAAAGTATGCAAAGTTCTTAAAGGAGTTGTGTACCAACAAGCGGAAGTTAAAGGGCGATGAATGCATCATCGCAAGCGAAAATGTGTCGGCCCTCCTCCAAAGAAAGATTCCACCGAAGTGCGGAGACCCGGGTATGTTCACAATCCCATGTAAAATAGGGCAACTAGAAGTCAAGCATGCTATGTTAGATTTGGGTGCGGCAATTAATGTCATGCCAAAATCAATCTATAACTGTTTGAATCTTGCACCGCTAAAGAAAACCGGGATTATTATTCAACTTGCTAATAGGACACATGCATATTCCGAAGGAATTATAGAGGATGTCCTAGTCCAAGTCAATGAATTAATTTTCCCAGTTGACTTCTATGTCTTAGAAATGCATGATGAGCATTCGCCCAACCCATCACCACTACTTTTAGGAAGGCCTTTTATGTGTACGGCGGATACTAAGATTGATGTAAAGAATGGAATTTTGACGATGGAATTTGATGGGGAAAAAATTGAATTCAAAATTTTTGATGCGATTAAATATCCCCTGGATCCTCACTCTGTTTTCTCGTTAGATGTTATTGACCTTTAAGTGCAGGATGCTTTTGAGTTGAGGGGTGACGATGCGCTCGAAGTGGTGCTCACGAAACATTTGGAGGTTCAAAGCATGCCTACTCGAGGATTGGCTCCAGATTTGTTGCAAGTGATGCAAGCCTTAGAAGCTACAACTTTAGTTTCACACAGGTATGCCCTTGCTCCTATATTCTTACCCGAGACTAATATGCATTTATTGCCTTCGATTGTGCAGCCGCCGGAGTTGGAATTGAAACCACTGCCGAGCCATTTGAAGTATGCCTATTTGGGAGAAAATGAGACCCTTCCGGTGATCATTTCATTGAAGTTGACGACGGAACAAGAGAAAAAATTGATTCAAGTGCTAAAAGAACACAAACAAGCGATAGGATGGACGATAGCGGATATCAAAAGTATAAGCCCCTTATTTTGCACGCATAAGATCACACTTGAGGAAGGCGCAAAGCCGGTGAGGCAGAGCCAAAGAAAGTTGAATCCAATCATGACAGAAGTTGTTAAGAAGGAGGTCCTCACACTCCGGGATGCAGGAATCATATTTCCTATTGCCGATAGTCCTTGGATAAGTCCAATCCAAGTTGTTCCTAAGAAGTCCGGGGTAACCGTAGAGACAAATCAAAATGGTGAGTTAATTCCGGTAAGAAAGCAAACTGGTTGGCGGCAGTGCATCGATTATCGTAAGCTTAATGCCGTGACAAAGAAAGATCATTTTCCTCTCCTATTTATTGACCAAATGATTGAAAGATTAGCTGTTCGAGCTCACTATTGTTTTCTAGATGGTTTTTCAGGATATTTTTAGATTGCTATCGCCCCGGAAGATCAAGAGAAAACATCATTCACATGCCCATTCGGAGTGTTTGCCTATAGACGAATGCCATTCGGTCTTTGCAATGCCCCGGCGACATTTCAAACGTACATGTAAAGTATTTTTTCTGAATATGTTGAGAAAATTATTGAAGTATTCATGGACGATTTTAGTGTTTACGGGGATAGCTTCGATAGTTGTCTTGCTAATCTATCTTTGATTTTGGAAAGATGTTGTGAAGTGAATTTAGTACTCAATTGGGAGAAATGTCAGTTTATGGTAGAACAAGGAGTAGTTTTGGGCCATGTTGCATCATCACAAGGCATCGAGGTGAACAAGGTGAAGGTCGATCTAATTTCCATGTTACCATATCCTACTTGCGTTCGAGAGGTACGTTCCTTTCTGGGTCATGCAGGTTTCTACCGAATGTTCATCAAGGATTTTTCAAAAATAGCATGCCCATTATTTGAGCTACTACAAAAAGGAGCGGTGTTCGATTTCACCGAGGAGTGCAAGAAAGCATTTGACACACTTAAGGAGTCTTTGTCATCGCCGCCAATCGTGCGCCCCCCTAATTGAGAGCTACCATTTGAGGTAATGTGCGATGCAAGCGATGTTGCGATTGGAGCGGTGTTAGGACAACGGGAAGGAAAAAGTCCCTACGCCATTTACTACGCCTCAAAAGCCTTGAGTGGAGCTCAATTGAACTACACTGTTACCGAAAATGAGTTATTAGCAGTAGTTTTTGCATTAGAAAATTTTTGTTCTTACTTGTTGGGTACTAAAGTAGTAATTTTTTCTGTTCATGCAGCATTACGATATTTAGTGGCGAAAAAGAAGTGAAACCAAGACTTATCAGATGGCTATTGCTTTTACAGGAATTTGATTTGGATATTCGGGATAAAAAGGGATCGGAGAACCTTGTCGCCGATCATTTGAGTCGTCTCCCTTGTGCCAAAAATGACTATTACCACTAAATGAGACAGCCCCGGACGAACAATTGCTCCTTCAAGTTGATTATTGTATTCCATGGTATGCTGATTTAGTTAATTATATAGTAACTAAAGCGTTTCCCGCAGGTTGGCCAAAAGCTAAGAGTGACAAACTCAAAAGCGACGCAAAGTACTACATCTGGGATGACCCTTACTTGTGGAAGTGTTGCTCGGATCAAATTTTGCGAAGATATGTGCAAGAAGGTGAGCACCAATCCATTCTTCGATTTTGTCATACCCTTAATTGTGGGGGACACTTTGGTTCCCAACGAACGGCAAAGAAAGTTTTGGATAGCGGGTTCTATTGGCCAACATTGTTCAAGGATGCCCACACCTTTTGCAAGTCATGCGACAATTGCCAACGTGTAGGTAATCTTTCCTCTCGAGCCGAAATGCCTCAGGTACCAATGTTATTTGTTGAAATTTTTTACGTATGGGGTATCGACTTTATAGGCCCATTTCCCATGTCCCATGGATTTTCATATATCATTCTCGCCGTTGATTATGTTTCAAAATGGGTGGAAGCAAAAGCCACCCTGACTAACGATTCTAAAGTGGTTGCAGATTTTATTAAGTCCACCATATTCACTCGTTTTGGAATGCCTAGGGCTATGGTGAGCGATAGGGGAACCCATTTTTGCAAGAAAACCATCGCCGCTCTCTTCAAGAAGTATGGCGTGTTGCATAAAGTTTCGACCTCATACCATCCTCAAACAAATGGTCAAGCGGAGGTTTCGAATCGAGAAATCAAATCTATTCTTTAAAAGACTGTTCGACCGGATAGGAAGGACTGGAGTCTCCGCCTCCTAGATGCACTATGGGCTTACCACACCGCTTACAAGACGCCTATCGGAATGTCGCCATATAGGTTAGTATTCGGTAAGCCGTGTCATCTTCCTGTTGAATTTGAGCACCGTGCTTTTTGGGCAGTAAAAAAAAGCAACATGATTATTGACGAAGCGGGAACACATAGAAAGTTACAGTTGCAGGAATTTGAGGAGATTCGGAATAAGGCATATGAGAGTGCCTTGACGTACAAAGCAAAAACGAAAGCCTTTCATGACCAACGAATATTAAGGAAAAATTTTGATGTCGGTCAGAAAGTGCTTCTTTATAATTCTAAGCTCAAGCTTTTTCCCGGTAAGTTACGTTCCATATGGATTGGTCTTTTTGTTATTACTAATATTTTGCCTTATGGTGCAGTGAAATTCAAAGCTCAAAGACTGAAAAGAAATTTGTGGTGAATGGCCATCGATTGAAACCCTATCTAGAGGGCGTTGAAGCTGAGGACGTGGTTTGGATGGCCATTGAGGATCCCTTAATTTAATTTCAAAATTAATAATAATGTCTAGCCGAAGACGTTAAAGAAAAGCGCTTTTGGGAGGCAACCCAATCTTATTTTACTTCATGTTTTCTCTTGCTTTATTATTATTATTATTATTATTATTATTATTATTATTTGGTGTGATTATTTGCTTGTCTTTGCTTTCCGTAGGTGGTGATGATTTTTCCAATGCCCAGGGCCTTGATTCGAGCATTTATTTGGCATTCAAGAAGGTGATGCGAATTTCGGCATGCTCATGCCGGACGCAAGCATGTCTAAGCTTCAGGGAAGTCTACGATTTCTTAAACTTTTTACTTTCCGCGATGCGCTACATTGAGGACAATGTGCATAGTAGGTGTGGGGGGTGAATATCATAAATATCCATTGTTTGCCCGATTGCATGATTGACTTGTGTGCTAAAGACTTATGTATTTCTTTTCAACATGACATGTTTTAATTAGATGACTTGCCGATGAAGTAAACAATAAATATGCCGAGTACGACATGCTTTACCCTATGCGAGATTTGAGCCTAATAGAGCATTCATTTTAAATGCTATATATTTCTTCTTGTGTGTGATTGTTGCTCTATACTTGGTTTTCTAGAACTTGCGTAGCGATGCATGTCGAATTTTATTTCCGAGAAGTCTATGCGATTAATGTGATAAGGGCATTAGGATGAACTATTTAGCCTTATATATCTCCTACCTAAAAAATTAATCAATTAGTGAGCCTCGTTGAGCTTGAATATCCTATTTTTATTGTTTAAAAAGCTGTATTTTAACCTATGACATTTCTTTCTAAAGCCAAAATTTATTTGAACCTATAGTCAAAGGAAAATGTTTCGAGCTCATATTATTTTAAAAGTCTCCAAGGGAATGAGAAGTTATGTCTATTTATTGTTGTTTATTACTTATGAGAGAAAAAATTTTGAAAAAAAAATAAAAATATAAAATATAAAAATAAAATAAAAAAAATAAAAAATAAAAAAAAAATAAAAATATAAAATGAATGAATAAAGCTAACCTGTCGGTTGAGTTGGGTGTACTACGGGTTATCTTGGTGAGCATTCTTCTTACTTAAATTGCAAGAATAAAGTTTTGAGTATACATGCTAATGAAGGAATAAATGAGGAATGAGAAGTTTTACACTGAGTCTATATATTACAAAATGAGCTTGGAATATTTTTTCTTTTTGACTTATTTAGCCGAATAATACCCTATATCCTACCCCAACCTAAAGCCCCCGTTACAACCTTATTTAAAGACCCTTTGATTATTTGCATTAGAATTCGAAGAATAAAGAGATGTGATCAATATGCAAGCCTATGGGATAATCATTTTTACGATGCGACACGAGTGTCTTGTTAACCCATATATATTTGAGTGTTGAGTGTATACACTTTATTCCTAGTGAGGTTATGTTGCGCTTGGTATGTTTTGAGTTTCACTGAGGTAATGATAATATGAATTTGTTTGTGGAGATTATGATTGCATCAAGTTCTTTCGTGTGCTTATTTGGTTTATGCTTGAGGGCAAGCATGGTTTGGGTGAGGGAGAATTGATAAAAATATATTATTATATATTTTCTAGAGATAAATTATAAGATTTAATTAATGTTTTGGATAGATTCATACTCACTTTTGGCATGTATTGATTTGTGCGAGGTAATTGAGCCATTCACGTCGATGCCATATTTTCGATCAAAGAATTTTGGAAAGACTTGAATTAACCTCCAATGGTAAGGAAAGAGGTGGATTACGAAATTAAAGCTTGATTATTGGCATCGTGATTAATAAGGAGCAATTAAGGGAGTGATTGAGGACCGGGTCATCTATAAAATGGGGGCCAAGACATTGGATGTGGTATCACAATTCATATTCACTTTTCATAGTCTAAGTGGAGGATTGAGAAGGCCGTTTAGAGAGGAAGCACTTTTGGATGATCATCAAGTTTATTGTTTTATTTATTTATTTATAAGTATGAGTAGTTAAATTCCTAGTCTAGTCCAAGGTTGAATGTAGATTTTGGATTGGGATTTGTGAGATTGTGTTATGAGTTAATTTGAATCTTGTTTAAGTAAATTGATATTTGTGTGATTTCTGTGATTCATGTCTGCAATTGTTTTATTTAATCTTTTATCGTGGCCGGATCTTAGATTGGTTTAGCAATTGTATGCCAATTGAACATTTACATCCGTAATTGTGTATGTGTTTCATAAAGTGGTAAATAGGTTAACAAGCTTAGCCTAGGAATCGCATGATCAAATAATTTAATCTTTTCGTAATTGATTAAATATTTGAATTGGGTTTTTCTCATGCTATTTTCAATCGTAGAAATTAATTTATGGTCGTACCTAGATTATTTCTTTAATTAGGGATGCGGTTAATCGGTCGTACCATTGCCGCCAATAAAGTAAGGAAAAATTGGGTGTTATGATCGTATCTAATGCCTATAACCAATTTATCAGTTGAATAACAAGATTATTTAAAATCAATGATCGAATCTTTAATCCGGTTTCTTATTCACTCCTTGGGCTAGAAGTTAATCTCTTTGAAATCAAAATTTTATTTTCCATCGTTTATTTTAATTATTTTAGTGAATTGCTAATCCATCCCCCAATATTTAAAATTGTGACAAAACAAAAATTGAACTTCACAGTCCCTGTGGATCGACCTTGGCATCACTTGCTACACGTGGTGTTAGAGTAATTTTATTGGAAGCATCGAGGCTACCATTATCTTTATATGATTATTGCAACAAGATGATTGCTAACAATCAATGTTATTAATCCAAAGATTGATCGTTGATGTTGCACTTAGTGTCTTGGAATGAGAATGCATTACTTTTTAGCTTCATTAAGCTTCATAAATGTTTATATATATTTTTTCGGTCCCAACATGATATGGGAACAAATGTAAGCACTGGAAAAAATCAATGCATGGAACTTGACTTGGCACTAAGAGTGGACCAACCCACTCATACGGTGAAAAACACTACAGATGAAAAGCAGTTATTGGAGAAGTGGGATAAATCTAATCGCCTAAGTCTGATGATTATTAAGGAAAAAATTCCAGAGATCTTTGGGGGTACGATATCTGATGATATTACTACTGCCAAATGATTCCTTGTCAAAATTAAAAAATGTTTTACCAAAAGCGATAAGGCAAAAATGATTACTCTTCTCAAGAGTCTCATTACCATGAGGTACAACGGAAAAGGAAACATAAGGGAATATATCATGAACATGTCTAATATTGTTTCTAAATTGAGAGCACTTAGGTTAGACCTTTTGTAGGACATATTGATCCTATTGGTCTTGATCTCACTTCCATCTCCAACTCATCAGGCTCATCCTGAGGAGAAGACTTGCTTCTTTTGCAAGAAGGTTGGACATGAGAAGAATAATTGCGCTAAGTATCAACAATGACGCATGATGAAATACATTTTTCTTGATTTAATTTGTATTGAACTTAAAATAATTTCAGTTCATAGACACACCTGGGGGTGTATTTTGCTAACAACTTACATCAGTGTGTCTATTCAAGATTACTTCTATTGCCGAAAATCAATTGATGGTGAAAGAAACATCTATATGGGTGACGGCAGAAAAGTTAAAATTGAAGTCATTGATAATTTTAGATCATTATTAAGTACTTGTTATTATTTGAATTTGGATGAGACATTTTTTATAGTACCGTATTTAGGCGAAATTCGATTTCAATCTCTATTTTGAGAAAATTCAGCTATTATTGTTCATTCGGAAAAAAGTCTTAGTCTCTTCTAGAATTTAAAATTGGTTGGAACCAGTACATTATTTGATGATAATAATCCGTTATTTGCTTAATTGCATGGCTTCACATCATAAATTAACTACTGAACATATTTGTATATATTCCATGATTAGGGATTCGCTTAATTACTAAAGGGTTTCCACAAAAGTTCTATAGTGAGCATGTTGCTCATATGAGAGTTGAACCATATCTTGATATTTCCGTTTAGTGGGTCTAATTAGTAATGTTCAAATATAGTTAAATATTGTAGTACTCAGTATGCACTATTTAGTATTCAGTTTTAATTCAGTATTCATTTTTTCTGAAATAAAATTAAGGTGGATTAGTTGGAAATAGTCATGTTAAGATCACATTACATGAACCGCACTTGATCGAATCTTTGGTTATATTAATATTGTGATCACTGATCGGTCACATTGCGATAAATGCAGTGATGGCCGCTTTGATCCGCATTGATGTGATTTATGGATAAGATTGGTAAAATACATTAAAGAATCTTATAGCAAAATTTCATGAGCTTATAAGATTATTCAGTATACATTGACCCAAGTGGGAGATTTTTGGATTAAAAATCTAATTGTGGGTTAAATATAAATATTTGAGCTATCAATCAGATTAAACCTATATTAAGTGATTTATTAAGTGATCTATTATTTGGATGATGAAGCCAATTAATATTAAGGGATATATATTAGGGTTGTGATCCCAGATCTAGGCGCAACATCCATTACTTTTCATATCTCATTATGGAAATAACGGCAGAAACCTTAGCGGTTTTCTCATGAAGGTTGCAGCATAGGCTTGAAGAACACAAAATCCACCATTAATTCGTAAATTCAAATCCGACAAAGCCAATGGAATCAGGTTAGATTTATTAGCTTTATTTTCTCTTCTCAATTATTTCAATATGACATATCTTGGGCTTAGGGTTTAATTCCTGATAAGTTCCAACACCGGTTTGTAAACAAGTAGGATGAGCAAAATTTTCTAGTCACTGAGTGAGGTGAGTGAAAGTACATATAAAATTGAAAATTTATCAATTTTAGTCCCACGATGGTTGACTGTGACTGAATACAGTCGTGTTGGCTTGAACACGGCCGTATTGAATGACTCAGAAGGGTGCTGGGCGCCCTAAACAGCCAATACGGCCGTATTGATTACCCTGCACTGAACCCACGGCCGTGTTCCTGCCCATGTTTTGAACATGGTTGTGTTCCTGCCCGTGTTTTGAATACAACCATATAAAAAATTTGAATATCCGATTTGAATCCATTCAAAATTTAAAATTTGGTTCTGATATTTTAGATTTTTGGTTTAGATCGAATTCTTATCAATTTGAAATATAATCTATATTAATATATTTTATTATTGTATGTTTAATATTTTCTTAAAAATATAAAGCTCCTAATTATGTATACATATTATTTTATCTATTTAATATTTTAACAAAGTTTATAAAAAGTGATTAAATTATCAAAGTTTTGGATTTTTAAACATATTATACAATTTTTGATTTTTTGTTTGGTTTGGATTTTATAATTTAACTTTTGAATTTTTGAATTTTGGATTTCAGATTTGGTTCGGATTTTATAATTCCAATTTTGGATTACAAAAATTTCAGATTGATTTGAGTTGATTTAAAAAAAAAAATCGGATTTAACAAAATCCAAACCAAAAATTAAAATACTCACTGCTAGTTGTTATGATGCAAAAATAGAAAAAAAGAAACCGCGCATTTGAAAAAAAAAAAGATCCTCGAACCTTTACAATCTCTGCAACAAATACAAAATGTCCAGGATGACAACAAAGCAAATAATCCATATTATGTAAGAGAGATGGTTTGTAATCGTAATTGTAATTGTAATGGTAATGGTGAGAAAATAATAAAAATGGTAAGTTCAACGTACAAGCTGTGCGTAACTAAGTATAAGAAAAACACAAAAACGCGCTAATAGATGGCAATCCATGCCTAAATTGAATGAATTACATGATTGATGATTTTGGTTTTGTACGTATTTCATTACTGAGAGTATTCATAAGAGTATAGAAATACAAAGTAATTAACTATGTCACCTGCAAATGCAATACTACTTGCACTTGCACCTCAACAACCAATGGTAATTGGCACGTATTGGTTCAAGCTCTTACTCACGCAACAATCCTGTTACTGTATGGATTATGATCGGATGTGTTTACTTATGAAGTTTTGATTTTGGGTTCTGATTTTGAATAGTAAAATTTTGAATTGAAATAGTTGTTTGATGTGATATAAATATGTATTGATGTGATGTTTTGAATATAAAATTAGATTTCAGTGTAATAAAATAAATAAAAAATGAGTGTTTGATTTGTTGTTTTGATTTTGTTGATATATTTTAGTTATTTAGTTTTATATTATATTTTCTTATTTTATATTTTTGTTTTATCCATTAGGTTTAAGTATATGGAATATGTATATTATGTCTATTTATGTGCCTTTATTTTCATTATAAATAATAATACAATTTTTGAGTCATTTTATAATTTATTTCTCACAAGTTTATTGTTACGCACTTCAGTGACAACATCATTCGTTTACTTCAAGTTCAACAATTGCTACTTTAATTTCCTTTCTCATTATTAATGGAAAATTGGAAGGAGTTTTCAGGTCTGAGGCAAGGGGATTGGACCCTATTTTATTAAAATGATTATGGAAGATGAAAGATGTTATCCATGCCTAACTAGGTTTTCTTACGGAGATTGCAACAACAAATTTGTTATAAAATTTTGGTCTATATTCCTTATTTAGATCAATATTGTATCCATACACTAAACACACACAAACCCAAAATCTGTGGCCCATAATACCTGGCCTGACCCGTTGATGCGCTGGCCCACTTACCTGTTTGACCCGACCCACGACCCACTACTGACCCGCGTCTATTTGAGGCTGTTCCTGGACCATTGGATGTAGCGCTTAATTTTGGGCTCTTGATTTCTTTATTGCCCTAACATATATATATATATATCTATTGGAGATGAGGCGCCGTGATTGATTCACACTCGTTCATACATACACTTAAATGCCTCTCTCTCTAGATATTTCTCTCGCCTCTCTCTACATTAATCCCTTGGCGATTCTCTGTTGTCACCGGTGAGCCTCCGACGAGCCGTTTTCTCCTATTTCTATAGGGATTCGAAGGTGCTCTTTCCCCCTTGTATCGAAACAAACTCCACAGGGTTTGTCTTCGGTTGTATGTTTGGTTTGTGTGGTTCCTCCCCTTTTAGGCCATTGTTTTGCCGATGTTTTGCCTATCTGGTATGTAGGAGTTATTTTTCAGTTGTGTCACGGGTAGTAGGGCCGGTTTTGTGAGTAGTCACAATTTTGGGTTTGTTTGTGTCGATTTTGAGTTCTTGGATGATTTGGGGGTTGAGCCTACCTCCAAATCTAGTTCAAACTTATGTTTGCATTCTTCATTGATTTTTCCTTAAAAAAATCAAGTCCATTCCACGTTTATTTCATAACAAGTGGTATCAGAGCCTCGGTAGAGTTTTTTATCTAAAAAATTGTGATTTACTGTTGATTTTGTAAAGCTCTACTCAATAATTGATAGATCTGTGTAAAATTGAAATGATCTGGTTGAACTGATCCAGTTTTAGTGCGTTCGGTACTTTTCCTTTAGATTTGTTTCAAAATCGGCCCTGTTTGAACTCGATTTGTGTTTTTTAGTCATGGTTAAGTTGTTTTCTATGTTTCGAGAATAAAATTGCTACTGCATTTTGTAGTTTGGTGGAGTTCGGGTAAGTTTCGGTTGTTTTCATTAAAAATAACCGTAAATCTTTTTTGCTCACCTTAGTATTGCTAAGATCTATGTTTGTTTGGTTTTGAATCTAAATTTTTTTTTCAAAATTGTAAGTTTTTTGTTAAAACTAGTTTGGATTTTGTAAAATCTTTTTTAGAACTAAAATCGTTAACTATTTTTTTAAAATCTTTAAAGTTTGGTTAAAATCTTTTAATATTTCTTAAAACCGTGAATTTTTTTTTTTTGATTAAAAGTTTAAAAACCAAGCTTTTTTTTTTTTTTGGTATCTTGTTATATTTGCAATCGTGGCCTGTCTTTGTATCTGTTATGCTCGTTTTGTGTAGTATCCCCTATATTATGTGAGTTTCAGTGATTTTAACCTTAGTTAGAAAAGAAACAATGTCTTTATTGTAGATAACTGCTATTATATATTGGCTAACCCCTATTCTCGAAAGAGTATAGGTCATTGTGTATATTTTCTCTTGTAACCTTGTTGGGAACATTGTTGTTGTACTTCAAGGGTAAAATCTAAAACTCTAACTCTTTGTTACTAGTGTTTCCTTTACTTGGTTAATAACTGTATTTAAATTCCGTTGAAATCAATTGTAAAGACTATTGTGAAACCAAGGTTGCAGAATTCCGGTCCTCATTGTGGTGAGTGATTCTCGAGTACCTTCAGTTGAATAATCACGAGTGAATGTTGTAATAGATAGGCTCTATAGTTTGCTTGTGATTGCAATATTTTGTGATTCATTTATTGTTGTGTTTGATTGTCTTCTATATTCTGTGCGGATAGCAATTTGTGTGTTGTGATTGTTTAGTTATCCAATTTTTTTTTTTTGAAAAATTAAACACTTTTTTTTTTATTAACTGAATATTTTTAAAAACAAACTGTGTTTCTAAGACAATTTGCAATTTTTTAAATTGCTTGTAATCAAACTGTTTTCAAAATTGCTTGTAATTAAACTGTTTTCGAAATTGATAATTATGGTTGGACATAATAACAGTAATAAAAATAATAAAAGTGCACATGCAAGAGAGTTTTCCAATTTGAATTATATGAATCAAAATTTAAGGGATGTACTTGTTCTTAGAACAGATTTAATTTCAAATTCTTTGTGCTATTGAATATATTGTTGATTCTGCATGTTCATATCATATGACACCTTTGAAAAA
Organism: Andrographis paniculata; assembly: GCF_009805555.1. Taxonomy (NCBI): domain Eukaryota; kingdom Viridiplantae; phylum Streptophyta; class Magnoliopsida; order Lamiales; family Acanthaceae; genus Andrographis; species Andrographis paniculata. The sequence goes on from NW_026137605.1 coordinate 3,723,544, forward strand.
TATTTTTTCTGAATTTAAAACTTTAACACATTGTTATGTTACTATGGTTGATAATCGTGTATGTAAAGTTGAGAGAATTGGTGTTGTCAATTTGAATATTAAATCTGGGAATGTGATATAATTGCATGATGTGAGATATGTGTCTGATTTATCAAATAACTTGTTTTCATGTGCTAAATTATCTACTCTAGGTCTATAAGAAAATGGAGTTTAAACTGCATGAAAATAACAAAAGGGACTTTGGTGATTTATAGGGCAGAATTGCAAAATTATTTGTATGTTACTTCTGTTATTCCTTCAATTGCATGTTCTGGAACTGACAATTCTGAAATAAATAATATTGAATTATGGCATAAGAGGTTAGGTCACCTTAGTAATAGGGGTCTTAAAAATTCTGCATGAATTTGGTTGTTTGGAAAACAATAAATTATCTGTTGTTCCCTTTTGTAATTCATATTCTCCTGGAAAATTAAGTAAAATTTAATTTTCATCAGAAACGCCTGAAAATCATATTTTTTTTCAAAATATATTTTAGAATGTATATATATAGATATTTGTGATCCTTCTAGTGAACCCACTTATGGTGGGAGTAGATATTTATTAACTATAGTTGACAATTTTTCAAGAGAAATTTGGATTTTCTTATTGAAAAATAAACATGATTTGTTTAAGGTTTTCAAGAATTGGAAAATTCAAATTGAACGTGAAACTGGAAAAAAAATTAAATGTATTAAAATTGAGAATGGTTTAAATTTTTGTACCACCTGGTTTAATAATTTATGTGTGCAAAATTGTATTCATTTTGAATATGTCCCCAAGACATCCCAATTTAGTGAGGTTGCTGAGAGGTTAAACCAAACTCTTTTGGAAAGAGTTGGATGTCATTTGACATCGTCCGGTTTACTTGAATCTATTTTGGGTGAAGCCGTTGTAACAGTGTATCTTTTAAATAAATCACCCTCTATCCCCCTTAAATGTGAATGTCCGGAAAATAAGTGATTGGGTAGAATTGTCAACATGTCTAATATTCGTGTGTTTGGGTGTTCTGCTGTGATACGTATTTGTACTAATGGTTTAGATACGAAAACTGAAAATTTGTGTTTTTTGTGTAATGGTGTTACAGTTTATAGGTTATGGCTTAGTTCTAGACCTGGTTTTAAAACCATTATAAGTAATAATATGACATTTAATTAAAGTTATATGTCATATTTGAATGAAAAATCTAAGTTGTTTGATTTTCAAATTGCTGAAAGTTGTACAGATCTTAAGAGTCTTTGAAATAAGGTGAAGCATAATGTGATTAAGGTGAAAGAGGCATAAAATAATTCTAAAGTGGTTGAGTATAGTTTTGATTTGTTTGGTAGTCAGCATGTTGCTTTAAAAAAAAAAAAAAAAAAACTATATAGCAATGGTTGCACCCAAAGTGGGTTGCCTACGTACCCAAACAGGGATCAAGCCATACAATCAGCATGTTGTTTGTGAACCTAAAACTGTGCAATTTCCTATTTTAAAAATTGTTGATATTGGTTCTGAAAATGTTGCTGAAAATTTACCTGTTTTCATAAACGAAAATCCAAAATATAAGATAGATAATGAATTTTTGAAACCAAATTCTCGATTTGATTGTACTGTAAAAATTGTGAATCTAAATTTGTGCAATTTGATGATTTAGAAGTTGCTGAAATTGATTCTGAAATTGATGATACTATATATTATGCTGTTGAGAATATGTGTACTGTTCAAAAAAAAATATAGAAATTGAGAAGGAAGAAGATTGTGTTCTCAGTTGTGATGATATTAATTCTGGTTTGCATGAAATTCATGTTCAATTTGCTAAAAGTGTGCAAATTGATGCTAAAAGAGTTTGTCGCTTATGAGAGAGAAGTTACATTTGTTTGTGATAATGGTATTCAAAGTGAGGTGGAGACTAATATAGACATTAGAGAGAAAAAAATTGATAATTCTTTTTTACGTTGCCATTGTGAAAATCAGAATGTTGTTAATGATTATATAAATGCGCAGTTTTGTGATATACATATTGAGAATACTAGTTGTGAATCAGAAATTGTGCATTGTGATGTTCAAGTTGATGTTGATATTGTTTCTGATTTTTCGTTGTGTATGAAAACTTGTGCTGAGTTACACACTAATTTTGTGAACGAAAATGTTGTAATCTCTTATGTAGAGTGTGTGCTAGATAATGAGGAAACTAGTAAAACTGATACTTTTGTTGGTGATATTCGCATTATATCTGTTGTTGGGCAGTTTATTGTGAGTAAATCTGAAAATACAGCTTCTGAAATGAAAAGAAATGTTGGAACTATTTCTACTGATAGTAATGAGATAGAAAATTACCTATTTGTTAGAGATAAGATTAGGAATGGTCCTAAAATATTCTCTATATTTGGTAATTTTGATTCATCTTCTTTGCAATGTGATATGTTTGAGAACTTATATGTGGGTGGACCTATGACTGTTAGCAAAATGATTAATCCTGAAAGTAAGTTTCAATGTTTGGTCTTAAAAGAAGATAAGAGCGCATTACTAGATAAGAAAAGTTTGAATTCAGTTCTTAGACTTTGGTATTGGCTTCTTTGTGCACTGTTATCATTGATTGTGAATGATATGAAAATTATGAAGTTTGATAATTCTTCGTTTTTATGTTGTGTCTTACATGTGTTAGTTGTATGATACATTTAAAATGTACAGTATTTTTGTCATTGATTGGATTTGAATATATTTCTGTAGTTGTGCATACAAACTTTTGGAAAGTTAGTAAACTTGTATCTTGTTTGAAAAATCTATGTTTTGATACATTTGATTAGCTGTTTTCTACCTATATATATAGATATTAGGCTAAATTAATGTATTTTTGACTAATTTGTTTCTTTGTTTTTTTTTTGTGCTGGATTGTAATCCAATATTTGGGCAATGATGACCCCAGTCACCCATAACCAAAATTATGTGGAGGATTGTTATAAAATTTTGGTCTATGATAACTTTTTAGATCAATACTGTATCCATACACAAAATACACAAAATACACACAAACCCAAAATTTGTGGCTCATAATACCTGGCCTGACCCGTTGATGCGCTGGCCAACTTACCTGTCCGACCTGACCCACGACCCACATTTCTAACCCGCGTCTATTTGAGGCTGCTCTTGGACCGTTAGATGTAGGGCTTGATTTTGGGCCCTTGATTTCTCTTTTGCCCTAATATATATATATTGGAGATGAGGCGTCGTGATTGATTCACACTCATTCATACATACACTTAAATGACTCTCTCTGTCTCTAGATATTTCTCTCACCTCTCTCTAAATTCATCCCTTGATGATCTTTGATCTGTCACTGGCGAGCCTCCAACGAGCCATTTTCTTCTGTTTCCGTGGGGATTCGAAAGTGCTCTTTCAACCTTGTATCGAAACAAACTCCATAGGGTTTGTCTTCGGTTTGTGTGGTTCCTCTACGTTTAGGCCATTGTTTGCCAATTTTTTGCTTATCTTGCATGTGAGGGTTATTTTTCAGTTGTGTCGCGGGTAGTAGGGCCGGTTTTGTGAGTAGTCACAATTTTGGGTTCGTTGTGTCGATTTTGAGTTCTTGGGTGATTTGGGGCCTGAGCCTACCTCCAAATCTAGTTCAAACTTGTGTTTGCATTTTTCGTTGATTTTTCCTTAATAAAAATCAAGTCCATTCCGCGTTCATTTCATAACAAAATTAAAACTTTCTTTGGGTGCATGCTATGAAGAATACATACTACGTGTGTAGTCTTTTCCCCGGAAACAGCCATATCAAATTAATGTTTGGATTTTCGGGAATGGTTCTTGCTCGTTCTGGAAGGCATCATAAGTGGTTGGCAATGGCACCCCCACGTCGCAATGTCTAAATTTTGGGATGATCAACATGCATTGGAATGAATATATATCCATCTTGTGGGTTTTCATTGTTGGAAAAAAAAATTTTAGCGAAATTTGAGATATAACGAAATCTGGAATCACAATTCTGATAGCACCGAGATCAAGTTTCGGAATTTGAATTGAAAACGAGCCTTGCATAGACACAATTTTCTTGAAGCGAATTCGGCCTGCCACCGATCACCTCCCAGGATATAACGAATTAAATGGAATAACGGATTCCGTGAACCGAATTAAGAAGCTTTTGGGAAGAAACTTTTGAAGAATATTTTTTGAGATTTTCAGAGAGGGTTTTTTAGAATGGATTTCTTTATTAAACTTAGGAAGGAAGAAAAATTATATTTTTCATGCTTTGGGATTAATTTGTATTTAACTATGTAAAGAGGAATAAATCAATCCCCATCAATTTGTTTCACGTTGCATTCACTTGCAAATATCAATCTTTATGTTATAATTTAAATTTTGCAAGTCAAATTAGATTAATAATATAAATACAAAATTTTAAATAATAATAATAATAATTGAATTTTAAACAATTTGGACTTGGCCCATGAGCCCCCACGGTCCCAAAGCGCAAGGCCCAAAGTTTGACATTTAATATAGTCAAGACTAAGCAATTCCAAGCTCAAATTAGGCTAGGCCCAATCCACTCAATTCACAATCCAATCCACATTTTTTTTTTGTAAACAAATATAAGGAAGGATGATATTTATGTGTTTTCCACGTGGAACACAATCCTTCATCTCTCTTACTTCTTCCTCTTTCACCAATTCTAACAATCCCCCACATGAAAGTAGAAAATGATGACTCGATGAAAGAAAGAGAGAATTATGCATATGATAAGTAGGTTTGAACGTTCCTTTGAACAGTATCTAATATTTACCAACTATCCAATGGAAATTTTGTTTTTGAATTGTTTTGTTTATTAGTAAATGAACTACATGCCGGCATAGAATCCTTGTTCCTATCTCGGTTCTGATAGTTTCATCCGCTTTGTCCATGGAGTCCATCCTGATTCTGTAAGAATCTATAAAGAACTATACCTGAATAGTTCTCCTTTGAAGCGGCCCCACTTCTCTCTCACATATGTGATCTTTCTAAGTTTTCGAGTGATACAATACTTACTTAGTGATCATTAAAGCAATCATTTGTTATCTTCCTTACTCTGTCACCGTTTGTTGACATGAATGAGTTGAGGCTGTTAGCCCCCACAATGACACACATAAGTCTTATAAGCATGTTATCCCATTGAACCTAGTTATTGGGACCTCCAATCTTTCTAGGTTGGTTTTCCTTTATAAAACTTATATCTCGGCAGGCTTAAGCCCCATTCCTTTATTTAGTTTGTAAATTGCATCACAGTTTAACCCTTTGGTTAGCAGATCCGCTAGGTTATCCTTTTATGCAACATCGTCTATCGCAATAACCTTAGTTGTGATCGGTTATCTGACGGAATTGTGTCAACGGAGAATGTGTCAACTCTTTCCATTGTACATTGTACTTTACGCTCTGCCAATAGCAGATTTACTATCGTAGTAAAGGGTTATGACGGAAACATATTTTTCCCATTCTGGAATATCCTCAAGAAAGTAGCGAATCCATTCCGCCTCTTCTTCAGCTTTATCCAAAGCAATAAACTCAGAAATCATTGTGGATCTGGAAATAATTAATTGTTTTGAGGATTTCAAGGAGATTGTTGAGCCAGCTAGTGTAAACAAATATCAGCTAATTGATCTCGAGTTAAGAGTATCATATATTCAGTTTGTGTCTAAGTAGCCTTCTAGTGCAATTGGATGTCTGTTATAGTGCAACACGTAATCTCGAGTGTACTGCAAGTACCTAAGTACGCGAACAATGGTTTTCCAATGCTCGCAACTAGGATTACTCGTAATCAATCAGCTTTCTTATAGCATAAGCTATGTCGGGTCTAGTACAACTCATCAGGAGCTTCCAATTATCCGACCGTGTTTGATTTGGGATATGCCCTCTCCACGATTTTTGGATAAATGGATACTTGTATCCAATTGAGTTCTTGTTATTCCTGTATCATCCTTACTGAATTTCTCGAAGATTTTGTCTACACAATGAGTTTGACTCAAAATAAGACCCTATTTGGTTCTTTTGATCATAATTCCTAAGATCTCCCATCAACGAGACCCACGTCCTTCATGTCAAATTTAGAAATTAACATATTTTTGGTAGACTTAATGATGTTATCATTGCTACCAACGATAATTATATCATCTACATAAAGGCATATAATTATATAACCTGACTCGGTGGTCTTTACGTATATATATATTTATCGCATTCATTCATTCTAAAACAACCGTCTAACATGGTATGATTAAATTTTTCATGTCATTTCTTTGGAGCTTGTTTAAGTCCGTACAGTAATTTCACAAATCTACAGACCTCCTGAACTATAAATGTAATGCCCCGATTTCATATTGTATAAAATAATATTATTATAGAAAATAAATAGTTTGATAATATTAATGAGATCAAGAAATTAATATTCTGAAATAAATTTTATTCCTATTTTGTATATTAGTTATGATTATAGAGACTGTTAAACGGATAAATATCGATAAGAAAAAATATAACATATAAAATATATATACATATAATAATATAATAATAATATTAAAGTTGACGATGATGATAAGGATAATGTTAATAATAAAAATAATAATAATAATATATTATAATTTTATATATATATGTGTAAAAAACAAACAAACCCACCCGTTTCTTTGAGCAGAAGCAGAGACGCAGGAAAAAAAAAAAGAGGAAGAAAGGAAGAGAAAAAATATATATATATTTAACCGTCCGATTTCAATTCCGAGTTCGATATTGTATTCTTTGCTAAACGTAGAGTTTAATTATAGATTTTCATATGAATTTGGATATTGAGATATTAAATTAGAAATTCTTCAAAAATTCATAACAAACTATTTGGCTATTTAATCGACGAGTTTCTTAGCTAATAGCCTTATCGTAATCCTAGGATAATATTTTGAGAATTTTGTATCGATCCAACCCGAATTGAAAATGGCAGTGTATTGCACTGGTCTGTTTGTTAATATTTTTAAAAATATTTATTTAATAATTGGGCGATATATATATTATGAGGTATAAGGATTTTATAGCTAGAATATTGTATTATACTAAATATAAAAGTTTGAAGTTCGACGAGTGAATTATAGAAATTAGTTTTTGAATAAGTAGGTAGCTCCTATGAATAAACATATAGCTCATCTGATTTGAGTAAATTATGGGGCAAGTGTACGTTGGAGGAGATTTGGGTGAGATTGCAAAAGTCAGGAAATGTAGAATAGAGGTACGCAGTAGAGAATTAAATCTAATTTTAAGAAATTAGGTATGCGTGTTACATGCGATTATGATTATAATGTTAATGTGATATTGTGTGGATCATTTTGTCGGTGCATGTATATATCTATATATGTGTGTGTATGCATGTGTGAGACTTCGCATTTTATGATATTTGATATACGTATTTGATCATATTGGTGAATTTCTGAAAAGGATGATAGGTGAGCTATCTCACCAGCCCTTTTCGGTAAATTTACTTATTTGACATATTGCACACATATTGCACAGTTTATCGGATATGTATTATGGATCTATCATTTAGTCGTTGTGTGCAGTACTGCTATGCGAGGGCATTATATGGGGTTAGGATATTCGATCCTGATGTACCGTAACACTTTGGTGATAGTGGACGATAGTAGTCGGAGAACTGGATGACTTAGTCGCATGGTCATTCAAGGATTAGACCCATTGTAGTTGAGACTTATTTGGTCTAATCATTCGTATTTGGAGTTGTTCCACTCATTAGATTTGCACCTGGTGAAGTCTACCGGTAGTTTAGGATCATATGCCAAACTCCAAACGTGATTCTGTTAGGGAACGCGATGAGGAGTAAAGTTTCCGAGTTTCCCTTGGCTGATTCCAGATTGCACGGATTCTACTACGTGCTACGGGATAGGGCTAGACAGGAGGGTTCTATCTTCGCTATCACAGGCTATAGGGTGTCTTATGGTTGATGGCGATAACATTTGTCTATCCATGTATTGATTGTGGGAGTCGTATGGTGGGTATATGGAAGTGAACGGATGAACATTATATTATTATGGATTTATCAGGCCTTTCCTTGAGCCGAGGGTTTTTTGACTACTTATTGATGATGGTCTAGTGAGTTTGTTATTACGCAGATGAGGTTATTTCAGGTGCTCACTTAGCCAGATGCAATGAGCCTATTATTATGGAGCCGAGGTTATTCCAGCTACCCAATTCGATGGATGTATATATGTGTGTATATGCATGGTTGTCAAGTTCAATACTTTTTTTGCATTATTTCATTATTGGAATGGCATGACACTTATTTTGTGATTGATAGGGATTAGAATTTATTTTAAAAGTATGATATGACATATTTCATGTTAGTTCTTAAAATTGATTTAATTCTAAACTTCTTTTAAGAAAAATATTTGGTTCAGGTATGCATGGTACCTCTGAAACAGGGGACGTCTCGGGATATAAAAAGATGGGCTGAGTGAGTGAATTTGTTCGTATGTATCATATGTAAATTTCTAACTAGAAAAACCTCCTAGTTAGAAGCGTGTTTTTTTTGTAAATATTCATAAATCGGATTGTGTTAAATAATAATGTGCTTCAATAGTTAATTTTAGCCTTAATACTATATTGTGGAGCCCGAAGTAGGAGGTGACGACCTCATGATGCAGTGTAGCGGTAGCATATCCAATATGAGCCAACTGAGGGTGTTATAATAAAGCCTCCGGTTGTTCTATATAGATATTTCATCAAGATCTTCATTTAAGAAGACTGTTTTTACATCAATTTGATGTACTTTAAGATTCCGCTGAGCGGCTATTGCTAGGATCATTTTAATAGATGTTATTCTCGTGACAGGAGAATATGTATCAAAGTAATCTAGGCCTTCTCCCTGCTGTATCATGCGGTTTTAATTTTCTCTTGAGGATCTACTTTGATTCGAGAGGTTTTGAGCCAGGTGGGAGATCCACAAGTTCCTAAGTGTGATTCTAAATAATATAATCGATTTCACTTTTTACGGCTTCTTTTCAAAGAGGCGCTTCAGAAGACCTCATTGCTGCAACATATGTTTGAGGCTTATTTTCAAGAAGATAAGTAAAATAATCATTTCCAAACAACTTTTCTCGCTTGCTTCTTTTAAGTTGAGGTTCCTGACCTAGTTCAGATTCAGATCCATCAATTTCCATTCGATCTTGACCCACTGTTTCGTATTATCGATTGGCCGAACTTGACGCAGACCAAGTAACTAAAATATACTAACTAAAACATAAAACTAAATTCAAATAAAAAAACTAAGTAAAAAAAAATATTACCGGTGTCTGATTCGTCAATCGATCGGATGTGAACCCAAGCATTGCCAGGACCCAACACCTCTAAACCAATGGAGACTCGAACAATTGGCTAGAAACTCCGGTCGGTTTCGGAAGCCACGAACCCAAGGAATCAACCCAAGGACCTGATTTGTGAATGATACGCATATGCAAGGGTAACCCTCGCTCACACAGTAATTCCAATATAATGGAATAAAGAGAAAAAATTTAATTGATATAAGGTTCAAGGTGTCTAACAAGTGAAGCCAAGTGTCTTATTTATAGGGGAGACTAGCTTGGCAAAAGACTCTACAACCAATGTGGGACAAAAATATATTATTTATATCCCACTAATTAAGTAAATAAGAGATGTCCAATTAATTAGATTGAAAGGGCCCACCTTATTAAATAAAATAAAACACCTCATATCCCACATGGGCAATGATGTGAGTAGAAACTCCTATGGGTATTATAAATTATGGTCTTCAAGGGTGGACGCACTCCAATGTTGACAACGCTCTTCCCATTGGCCGTCATGCTTCAACTTTATGCATGTTCTCCTCTTCCAATTGTAGAACTAATGCCATAATATTAGTTTGAAACTTCTTGGCACGGTTTCGAGTAATCGGACCTAGTGGTAGTGCAGGTTCATCACCACTTTTGACGACCTCGTCATCCCCCCCTTCTTGAAAAATTGAGTCCCCCATTTTCATAATTTGTTCATTTCCTTCATCAAAAGGACTTAAGTCAGCAACATTGAATGTGTTATGAACTTGGTACTCACTCGGTAGCTCAATACGATAGGCATTGTTATTGATGCGTTCCACAAATTGGAATGGCCCCTCTCCTCTTGGGCTCAGCTTAGACTTCCGTTCCCTGGAAATCTACTTTTTCTCAAGTGCAACCACACCCAATCTCCTGGTTGAACACTACATGCTTACGACCTTTGTTAGCACTTTTAGCATACCGAGTGTTTGACTTTGCAATGTTATCCCGAACCTTTGAATGCATCTCTTTCAAAAATTCAGCCCGTATCCTGCCCTCACTATTAAAATACTCATTGCTAGGCAATGGTAACATATCCAAAGGTGTTAGAGGATTAAAGCCATAAACAACCTCAAAAGGAGACATGTGTGTCGAGGAATGCAACGTACGATTATATGCAAATTCAGCATGAGGCAAACATTCTTCCCAACTTTTGCAATTCTTTTTTATCAAGACACGAAGTAGATTCCCTAAGGTTCTATTCACTATTTCAGTTTGACCATCCGTTTGGGGATGATGAGATGTAGAAAATAGCAACTTAGTTCCCAATTTAGCCCAAAGTGTCTTCCAAAAGTAACTAAGAAACTTTGTATCCCTGTCCGACACAATTGTCTTAGGGACACCATGCAATTTCAAAATATTATGAAAGAATAGATCTGCAATATGAGACGCATCAGTGGCTTTCTACATGCAATGAAGTGTGCCATTTTTTAAAATCTATCAACCACGACAAAAATCGAATCATTTCCTCTCCTAGACCTAGGCAATCCCATAACAAAATCCATTGAAATATCAGTTCATGGTGCTTCTGGAATAGGTAAGGGTGTGTATAGACCGTGTGGTTGTGCATGTGACTTTCCAACCTTACAAACAACACATTTATTTACATAAGACTCCATATCATGCTTCATTTTAGGCCAATAATAGTGTTCATGCAATGCACCCAATGTCTTATCATGCCTAAAATGACCCATTAAACCTCCATCATGTGCCTCAACCACTAACACATCACGAAGTGAACACCTAGGTACACACAAACGATTCACACGAAACAAATATCCATCGTGCAAATAATAATCACCAAAGCCATGCGCAGCGCATTTTGCAAAGATATCAGAAAAATCAAGATCATTCACATAAATATTTTTTATGAATGCAAATCCCATAAGCTTAGATTCTAACAAGGTTAGCAACCCGTGCAGTTCATCTAGTATCATCTAAACGAGGGATAGGGTGTCGATACTTTACCGTTATGGCATTTACGGCTCGACAATCGATGCACATCCTCTATCCACCATCCTTCTTTGGGACAAGAAGAACTGGTACAGCACAAAGGCTTAGGCTTTTGCGAATCCAGCCTTTGTCAAGCAACTCATTCACTTGCTTACGTATTTCCTTGACTTCCTCTGGACTTGCCTTGTAAGTGGGAAGATTTGGAATTGATGCACCCGGAATGAGATCCATCTGGTGCTCAATGCCCCGAATAGGTGGTAATCCTCCAGTTACTTCATCAGGAAACACATCTTGATATTCCTGCAAAAGATAAGCAACATTGGAAGGGAGTTCCATTAGCTCTTGCTTAGACAAATAAACAAGTTTAATCAAAAGTAAATAAGAACTTCCCTCGTGAACTTTCAAATTTTTTGCCTCTCTCAAGCTCACAAGCATTTTTATTTCAAGCTCACTCTTGCGTTGTTCACTCACTTGCTCTATTTTGTTACTCTTATTTTTTTCGCTCTCACTTTTCTCACTCTCATGCTCCATTTTTTCACCTTATATTTTTCACTTTTTTTCCTTTCTCTCTTTTCTTTGGCTTCTTCCGAAAATTGACGATGCATGTAGAGTTGGTCCTCATGGACATCTATTGGAGACAACGGCTTCAAACATATCTTTCTACTCCCAAACTCAAATGAGTATCTATTCAAATATCCATCATGATGAGCCTTTCTATCAAACTGCCATGGCCTCCCAAGTAATACGTGACAAGCTTGCATCGGTAGCACATCACAGACGACTTCATCCTCATAATTTTTGATCTTGATAGGAACCGTCACCTGCTTGTTCACATTCAACTCTCTGCAATTGCTAACCCACTGCAATTTGAATGGTTTGGGGTGGGGTGTTGTTAGCAAATTCAATTTTCGAATAGCAAGTTCACTTACAATATTTGTGCAACTCCCACTATCAATAATGAGGCTGCACACTTTGCCTACAATTATGCAACGAGTTTGAAATAGATTTTCTCGTTGTTCCCCATCGAAGGTCCTTGACATGGTGCTTAAGGCTCGTAAGGTAACCAAACTTAAACCAACACCAGAATCAGAGTCATCATCCGTGTTATTTTCCTCATGTACTCTTTGATCAACCCCCTCCTCATTTTCAGATTCCGTCTCGTAATCCCCAAACTTATTGAGGATCATCGTTTTCTTGTTTGGGCATTGACTTGCAATGTGGCCTCGACCTTGACACTTGAAGAAAATGATATCTCGATTCCTCGGCTTCTCCGGATCAGCTCCAATATGTTTGTCGTGTCATCCTTGATAACACATTTTCCTTTACCGAACCCTTGGGCCATTTGGGATTTGTCATCTTTCTTGGTATAATTTTGTGTGAAGGGCATCGTACCAAATATTTTTTGTTTGCCCTTACGCTTCAATTGCTTCTCAATTGTAATATCACGTTCCACCAATTCATCAATATCATCAAAACGATACAATCCCACTTTGTAAGCAATGTCTAGATTCAGCCTAGTCAAGATCCTCGCTACCGTGGCTTGTTGACTCTCTCAAACATCAGCTTGCATTAAAGTCACCTCCAAATCCTTGTAGAACTCATCGAATGTCCTATTTCCTTGTTTCATCGATTGCAGTCAGACATGCAATTCTTGTGTATACGAACTCGTCACAAATTTAGCTTGCATGACACATGTCAACTCCTCCCATGTTTGAATCATCGGTGCTCCACCTCGCCTTTGATTGAGGCAAATATTGTCCCACCAATGAATGGCATAATCTTTGAACTCGGAGACCGCAGCTCTGACTTTTTTTGGACCATCCAAATCTTGACAATCGAAGATCAGCTCAATCTTCCGCTCCCAATCAAGATATGCTTCTGAATCATATTTCCCCTAGAAATCTGGGATTTGGAATTTCATAGAGCGAATTGGATCATTGTCATCTCTCCTATATGCCCCTCGTCGTGCTCGAAGGGGAACATTGCTCTCTACTTCTCCATCATACTCAGTCATGTCACGATCATCTTCGAGAAGATCACGAACTCGTTCGTGCCTTGAAGCATTCCCGGGATGTCGTCGTCCTAAAGGTGGAATGCCATTGTATGGACGTGGAGGGGATGCATTCCCTTCTACCCTCGATGTTTCCAATTTATTTATTCGGGCATGAAGTCCCTCAACCTCATGTCGAAGTACCCTTTGTACTTCCACCATCATATCCTTCACGAACATTTTGGAGTCAAAGCTTGATGCGGATGCCATATCATGTTCCTCGTCACTTTTCTCACATGCCATAGAAAAATATAGTGAAAATATATATATATATATAGATGGTTAGATAAATGATTGCCTCACCCTCTCGTGTATACCCACGTAATGTGTGATACCCGAGCTTCTCACTACTCATTGGCCAATATATATTTTATATTTTAGGTGCTGGTAAATTACTTATATGTTAAATTGTTTTGGTATATGCCTTACCTGTTTATTAATAAGAAAATATTATCATAATTTACCTGAGATTCTAGTATGATACAAATAGGTTGGGTAAATTATTTGGATATTAGTGGTGTAAGTTAAATATAGATCACTTGAAAATTAATTGTAATAATTGAATAAAAAGTAAAATAAATAAAATAACTAACTAACTAAATGAAATAATAATAATAATAATAATAATAATAATAATAATAATAATAATAATAACAATAATGATGATAATAATAATAATAATAATATAAAATTAAGGCCATGGGGGGTAAAAATCTCCAAACCCCCCACCTCATTCATATCATTGCAGAAGAAAGGTAGAAGGAAACGCGAAGAAGAAAAGAAAAAAAAAAAAAAAAAACTTTTACGCCGAATTCGTTAAAAGTCTAGTTCAGGTATTTTTCGTGTTCACGAATTATTGATATTTTACTAAATAGATGAAGTTTTGAGTAGAAATAATTATTTAGTAAATTGGGGTAATATTTGTAATTAATTGTTTTTAGATACGATACTGGAATCAGGAAAAGGGCTATAAAAGTTAGGATTATTGACGTTTTTGGCGAATTTCAGGTAAGTAAAAATTCATTTGCAACTACAATGCATAAATATATTAATTTGTGAGTTATTTATGTTTGTTTGATAATATGTGATTAATATTATGTGATTATGTGATTTGAGCCTGCGAGCTCCGTATATACATTGGTTTCAGCTTGTGAGCTCTGTATCTGATATGGTGGAGCCTGTGAACTCTATATTTGATGTTAAAGGAGTCTGTGAGCTCCAAAATTGATGTGGTTTGAACCAGTGAGTTCAATAATATTTGTATATTGTGAAATATGTTACATTGCATTTTCATTAAACATGCATATCATGCATTGAAATGAAATAAGATAGTTTTACTATGTTCGACCGCTGATTATACACCGAGGGCGGGAGAGGCGACCTGGGAAGAAGCGACCTGGGGAAACCTGGTGTAGGCTACCTGGTGTAGGCCACCGTCTATTGTGACTTTACATACAATGCATAAACAATGCATTCGGAAGAGGCAACCTGGGAAGAAGCGACCCGGGGAAACCTTACGAGTAGACCCGGTGTAGGCTACCTGGTGTAGGCCACCGTTTGATTTGAATATATGGATATTGAGCTCTTCCGGTGTATAACATTGTGTCTAGGGGCCCTGGAAAGTATTTCATAAATAAATTGGTGATTTCAAACGAAAGCACATTCTGCATAGTGAGAATTTTTAGATAAACTTCACATCATGCATAATTTCTACTTACGGAGATTTATAAATCTCACTCAGTTTATGCATTGTAGGTAATCTTGACGAGGACGTCCAATCTTCAAGCATTCAAATGTTATGCATTTGAAAACATTTGAAATTACTTGTAACCTTGTAGTTCAATTGCATTTTTCAGTGAAAAGCTACATGGCCCTGCGTTGAATTACTCAACCTATGATAAGGAATTGTACTCCTTAGTGCGGGCCCTGCAAGCATGGCAACATTATGTACGTCCTCCCGAAGCTGAAGGTGCAATTCGTCGGTGTATAACGTGCCTCTCGTTGAAGTCTACTGTTCATCCACGCGGTTTGTATACTCCCCTACCTATTCTTGAATCCCCTTGGGTTGATATTTCTATGGCTTTCATATTAGGTTTGCCTAGGAGTATGTCTGCTAAAAATTCAATATTTGTTGTGGTTGATCGCTTTTCAAAAATGGCACATTTTATTCCATGCACAAAAACCACTGATGCTTTGCATGTTGCTTCATTATTTTCCAAAGAGGTTCTTAGATTGCATGGTGTTCCAAGATCCATTGTTTCTGATAGGGATTCTCAATTTTTAAGTTATTTTTGGAAAACACTTTGGGCTAAATTAGGTACAAAACTAATGTTTTCCACATCACACCACCCTCAAACTGATGGTCAAACAGAAGTTGTTAATCGAACTGTGGGTAGCTTGTTACGTGCCTTAGTTAATGAGAATTTGAAGAGTTGGGAAGAATGTTTAGCTCATGCTGAATTTGCATATAACCGTACGGTTCATAGCTCTACGAATTGTTCTCCATTTGAGGTTGTTTACGGTTTTAACCCATTAACTCCTCTTGATCTTATGCCATTGCCACGCAATGAGCACGTTAGTTTGGATGGCAGAAAAAGGGCTGAATTTGTACAACAACTTCATTCTCAAGTTCGGGATAACCTAAGAAAGGCAGCTGACAATCACGCAAAACAAGCTAACCGTGGGCGCAAGAAAGTTGTTTTTGAGATAGGAGATTGGGTTTGGCTACACTTAAGGAAGGAAAGATTTCCAGAATTGCGAAAGTCAAAACTTACTCCCCGTGGCGATGGACCTTTTCGAGTGTTGGAACGCATTAATGATAATGCCTACAAACTTGAACTCCCAGGTGAGTACCAAGTCCATGCTACTTTTAATGTTTCTGACTTAAGCCTTTTTGATACAGCGGATGAATATCTTGTTCGGGAGATAAAGAAAGCTTTTCAAGAAGGAGGGAATGACGAGGACGTCCAATCTTCAAGCATTCAAATGCCCGTGGGACCCATCACTCGAAGCCGAGCTCGTCAATTTCAAAAATCCATCACTGCATTGATCAGACGATTTTTCATGGAGAATCAATTTAAGGATGATGCTTGGAGACCACTTAGCCCTTACCTGACGCTCCTTCAATGGGACCCGCAAGAATCCCAATTGAAAGATCAAGAAAATCGCTAATAATGGAAGGTTATCAAGGAAATCCTCACTTATAGAGAGAATCACTAATCATGGAAGTATATCAAGGGAATCATCACTTATGGAGAGAATCACTAAATCATGAAAGTATATCAAGGGAATCATCACTTATTTCCTTTTATTATAAGTTTCCATATAGTATGATTCCATATCTAAAACTTCCCTAATTATTTATTTCCTTATAGTTAGACTTACCTTTTGGTTTGTTTTCTTTATTACTTGTTGCCTTTTATTTTCCTCAAGGACCTCTATATAAGGTCCTTGCCTATCATTGTAATGCGGATCTTTTTTACATCTTGAATTGAATTTCACTTTTATATTTTCTAGTGTTAGGGAGTGATTTCCTCGCATTTAGAATCTCAAATCGGGTCTTTGGAGTGATTCCATCGGTTCGTGGCTTCCAATCCTTTGCAGTGGGATTTAGCCTATTGTTTGTGTTTTACCTGTGGATTGATTTCAGGTCCGAGACTTATTCTCGTGGTCGGTTATCATCTATACTAATTCACATTCTCTGCACTATCCTTCTTCTTCCTTCTCTTTTCTTTTATACATATTATTAATCCATTTGTTCTATTGAACCTTGTGGGTAAGAAAATTATGTTGGTTATAATTATACGCGGCCGGGCCGTGTCAAATCTTGATGATATATGACTTGGTGGACAGACTGGAGTAGCCGTGGCACTCTTACAGGCATTTTGAGTTACCGTGTACATAGATGACAACCTGCGGGCAGGACCGTGGCTTGTTTTGCTTCCGTTGTTCTACGGAGATTTAGAAGTTGTATGGTGTTGTTATAAATAGTATGTCGATTACGTAGTTTTTGATATGGTTTGAGATCCTTTTGGTGAATTTTAACAGGTTACCGTTGAGTTATGTTATGTTTTGCCGAGAAAAAAATATATATAGCAGGTTAACAAGTTGTTATAAATGAAAGTAATTAAGAGGGATTATAGCATGTTTACTGTTTATAAATAGGTTGAATTGGCGTTAGTAGTATAGTGTAAGTGGGGTCGTGTCATAATGTATCTCTCCGTCTTACACATGCGCTCAAATTTCACTGTCCTTGGTAAGCCCCTCGAGTTATAGCCAACTAAACTTCACGGAATATAGCCAATATAAATTGACGAGTGCACCCCAAGAAGCCAAACTTAACAATAGCAACGAACCAACAATGAAAGCACAACCGCAAGAAAACCGATATCCACAAATAAACAAGTGGATACAATACTCAAAATCACAATATATTTCAAAGAGAGTTTTTCTTTTTTTTTTTATAATTTTTTCTGCAGTTTTTGTTTTAAAAATTTTTTCTGCAGTATTTTTTTTTATTTTTCTGGCAGTATTTTTTTTCTACAGTATTTTTTTTAAATTTTCTGCAGTATATATATATATATTTTTGCCCAACGATGATAATACTACTACAAAAATTTAAAAGATCTTAACATAATTTAACAATATGAAATAAAGACTACTAATACTACCGGAATAAGAATTCCGATAAAAATGAGCTCTGATAGCAAATTGATGATGCAACCCAAGTAACTAAACTATACTAACCAAAACTTAAAACTAAATTCAAATAAAAAAACTAAGTAAAAAAAAAAGATATTACCGGTTCCGATTCGTCAATCGATCGGATGTGAACCCAAGCGTTGCCTACACCCAATACCTCTAAACTAATGGAGACTCGAACGATTTGGCTAGAAACTCTGGTCGATTTCAGAAGCCACGAACCCAAGGAATCAACCCAAGGACCCAATTTGTGAATGATACGCGTATGCAAGGGTAACCCTCGCTCACACACTATAATGGAATAAAGAGAAAAACTTTAATTAATATAAGTTTCAAGGTGTCTAACAAGTGAAGCCAAGTGCCTTATTTATAGGGGAGGCTAGCTTGGCAAAAGAATCTACAACCAATGTGGGAAAAAAATATATATTATTTATATCCAACTAATTAAGTAAATAAGAAATGTCCAATTAATTAGATTGAAGGGGCCCACCTTATTAAATAAAATAAAACACCTCTTATCCCGCATGGGCAATGATGTGAGTAGAAACTCCTATGGGTGTTATAAATTGTGGTCTTCAAGGGTGGATGCACTCCAATGTTGATAACGTTCTTCCCATTGGCCTCCATGCTTCAACTTTGTGCATGTTCTCCTCTTCCAAGTGTAGAACTAATGCCATAATATTAGTTTGAAACTTCTTGGCACGGTTCGGAGTAATCAGACCTGGTGATAGTGCAGGTTCATCGTCGCTTTTGACCCACTGTTTCAATCTTGACCCACTGTTTTGTATTCTCGGTTGGCCGAACTAGATTCAGTTCCTATCTTTGAAGGAACACATTTTTTAAGAACAATGTATTCTATGATTCCATTATCGTATTCGTTGGGATATCCAAAAAAAATTAATCGAGTACCAAGAATTGATAAGTTGTATTGTTATGAGCATATCCTATAAAAATGCATCCACTGTCTTGGGACCGATTCTCACACGTTTGAGAGGTGGCACCACTAGTTTAGCCAGACACCCCCACACTCGAAGGTAGTTGTAAGATGGTTTTCTACGTTTTTTAAGGCTCACAAGGAGTCTTCTCCATCTTTTTCTGAGGTATTAAAATAAAATAATTATCGTTTAAAATTTTCTCCCCTCATATGTTTTGGGGTAGTCCACAACTTAACAACCTCGTATTCATCATTTCTTTTAATGTGCGATTTTTGCTTTCAGCAACGCCGTTTGATTCAAGTGAGAAGGTGGAGTTACTTCGTGAATTATTCCATTTTGTGCATAAAATTCACTGATCGGAGTTCCATATTCTCCACATCTATCACTTGCAGTTCTTTTAATTTTTTTGTTAAGTTTATTTTCCACTTTATTTTTGTACGAAATGAATTTACTTAATGCCTCGTCTTTACTTTTAAGTAAATACACATAACAATACTTTTTACAATCGTTAATAAATGTAATATAATATTTATTACCACCACGTATTTGTACAAATTTCAAATTGCATAAGTCACTGTGAATTAACTCGAGTGGTTCAGTTTCAAAGCGAATTGTTTGAAAAGACGATCGAGTTTATTTTGCTTCAACACAAAATTCATATTTATGTTTATTTAATTCAAATTTTGGAATGTTGTTCAGGTTAATAATCAACGTATTGAATCATAATTAACATGACCCAATCGACTATGGCATTATTTTGAGGACTCAACAATTCAAAAGTCCATCCATATCATAACCCTTACCCAAATACAGTCCTTATTTATGCAATACAAAATTATCACCATTCATATTAATGTTAAAGCCATGTTTCATCAGGAGCGTCCCCGAGACCAAGTTCTTCGTCAACGCTGGCATGTATAGAATATTGGTCAGTGTCACAACTCTTCCAGACGTCATCTTCAAAAGCCCCTTTCCTCTCCCCTTGACTTCAACAGTAGCAATATTCCTCATGTACATCGTTTCTCCTTCGACATGCACGAACGAGAAGAACTTATTCATGTCCATGCATATATGACGTGTTGCACCCGTATCAAGCCACCACTGCTTCTTGTTAGATCCTACGAAGTTTGCCTTAGAGATTACACATATGAGGTCGAGTGGCTCTTCCTCTTTAGTAACCACATGTGCATAATTTGTTTCTTTCTTTCTTTTCAGCGCCTTGCAGTCTATCAAACGGTGTCAGAGTTTCCTGAAATTGAAGCAAGTGCCATTTAAGGTACTTTTTGTTTTATCAACGCCGCCAGATGGCTTTAGCTTCTCTTTGCCTTTGTCTGCAGCTTCCAGTTCTTTCCAGACTGCTCATTGTTCCTCATAGTAGTCTTGAAATGAGAGACTTGGCCTTTTTATTTGACTATATTGGACATGTTGCGGAGCATCAGATGTCCCATGCTTGCCAGTTTGATCTATGCTCCTCTTTGATTTGAAGACAATTGATCAGTCTTCCCATTTTCATTTCTTTCCATTTGTGTTTCAAGTCTTGAAATCACCCAAGCTAGCGGCTATTTTTCAATTATCATCGCCACTTGGAAGGCTTCACTCAGCTCCATCCCCTCGACCTGGATTTCATGCAGAATTAGCTAAAACGTATCAAGCTGCTTCGTAATACTTTTTTTGTCCACCATCTTGAAATCCAGAAACCCTCCCACAACAAATTTCTTAGCACCAGCATCCTCAGTTATTTTTTTTCTCCAATGTATCCCACATCTACTTAGCCGTTAATGCATGCCGGTAAACACTGTAAATAGAGTTACTCAAGCCATTCAGTACATAATTTTTGCACATAAAATCTTAGTGTTTCCAAGCTTTCAGAATTTGTGTTTTTCGTTTTTTCGAGGATCCTTCTGGAACAACAAGTGCAGCCTCCGTTAGCCAATCTTCCAGATTCATCCTGTTCAGATAAAACAACATCTTCTGGTGCCATGTTTTAAAATTATATCCATTGAATTTTTCTGGCTTTTCGGTTGCCACAGCGACAGGTTGCCTGAAAGTTGCGGCAACAGACTGCATTATGTGATCCGCAACAGCAACAGGTTGTATAGCCTCCAAGTCATCTAGTTGTTGTCCGGTAGACGCAACGAGACCCTGTGCAAGTCTTGTAGCCATATGTTGCGGACGAGGCAGAACAACAACAGGCTGTCTCACACAGGTATCAACAGGATCCCATTTTTTCCCCTCAGCAACAGGCTGGTTGGAGGATGCAGCAACAGACCACGCCCCATCCATCACGGCTTTGAAGGCCTATTCGTATGATGTCTTTCGCAGTCTTCTCGGCAGCAGCCCTCATAGCGGCCTTACGTGCCTCACGTCTGACAGCAGCGATTTCGCAACCTCACATGTTGTGCGGGGTGGCTGAGATCATTGAACAAAGAGAACAAAAGGCTGAGACTCGCTGGAGTTAACCTCCTCGTTCTCCACCTCGTCTGCATCACGTTGAACGTCATCGTTCAGATCGTTCTAATTTTTGTCGTCTCCATCGCGCATAGCGTCGATCATTCCTTCATTATCGGTTATGTTTTGGGCAGCCGCAATTGAATCATAGGTCTGGGAATTTCGTCAGCTATCTTAGATTTCATGAGAAATTCACTTCAAAATTGTTGGGAAAATTTTTATTAGCGAAATCTGAGATATGACGAAATCTAGAATCACAATTCTGATAGCACCGAAATCGGATTTCAAAATTGAAATTGAGTCTGAGCCTCGCTTAGACGCGATTTCTTTGAAGCGAATTTGGTCCGCTACCGATCGCCTCCCGGGATGAATTAAACAAAATAATGGATTCTGCAAACTGAATTATAAAACTTTTGAGAAGAAAATTTTGAAGGAATTTTTTTAAGAGTGATTTTCAAAGAGGGTTTTTTAGAATGAATTTCCGTATTTTTAAAATCAGGGAGGAAGAAAATTTATATTTTTCATATTTTTGGATTAATTTGTATTTAATTATGTAGAAAATAAAGAAATCAATCTCCATCAATTTGTTACACGTTGCATTCAGTTGCAACTATCAATCTTTATGTGATAATTTAAATTTTGCAAGTCAAATTAAATTAATTACATGAATACAAAATTTAAAAACAAATTATTGAATTTTAAGCAATTTGAGCTTGGCCCACAAGCCCCCACGGCCCTAAAACTCAAGGCCCAAATCTTGACATTTAATGTAGTCAAGACTAAGCCAAGCCAAGCCCAAATTACTCTTGGTGGGGTGTAAGAAAATATAAGGGTGATGTTTTATGTGTTCCCCTCGCAGGGCACAATCCTTCGTCTCTCTCACTTCTTCCTCTTTCACCAATTCTAACATTCATCAGCCTCTTCATTTGGTACCTTCTCCATCCACTCGATACAGAATGATATTTGTATTTAGGCATATTTGGAACCCGATTGATCCTCACCTTTCCATGTCTACCTTTCTTTGGCATCTCCTAATTTTGCTTAAGCTTCTGGCCTGTTAGATACTGCCCTTCCTCCCTCCAACGAGTTATCAGTCTTGCTTCTAAGTTTCAATCACTAAGTAAAGTCTTTGAGGGATTTCTATAATCTTTATAACCTAGCACACACCCGTTGCTGATCCTTTGGTTCCTCCGGCCGTGCTACTAACGTCTCTTGTCACAGGGTAACAACTAGCGAATGTTCAAAAGCATCTTTATGTAAGAATATGATCAAAGTCCCTACTCAATCAATGCCCGAGAAAGATGGAAAACATCCCTTGATCCATGCTTTTGCAAACGAGTGAATGAGTTGGTCACCTGCATATAGAAACAAAGTAGTTTATTAAAAAATAATAATAATAACTGTTATAGCACAAAAATTTGACAAAAGGAAGCACGCATCCTAAAAAATATCGTCAAACCTTGAAAATCTCCATCGACAAACACAAAATTTTGATAAACTAATATGATGGTTATGATAAGAAACGCTGTGAGTTTATCCTTCATAGTTTGGAAAGCATCTTACTTAAATCTTTGATAATATCTAACATGTTGTAGGAAGTTTCAAGGTTTTCATAGTTTAGGTTATTGGTTTTTTAGTATAGATTACTATTTGTTTCAAATATATCTTTACTCGTTTTCTTAGTTAATTTATAGTTGGATACTTATCTTTGATTATTTTTCCTAAGCAAGTTATCTGATTCCTTTTCTCAAACTATGTCCATAATTTTTTCTATGTTTTTTTTTACCCCATACATTTATGCATTTACTGAGATTGAACCTGGGTTGAAGCTCCAAGCAGGGTTGCCTTGCCACTTTACCTACAACGAGAGGCGATGTAAGTGGGGCGAGGCCCTCTCCCCCACCCCATCCCTTTGATTTTTTATTTTTTATTTTTATTTTATAGTATATATAATATAAAAACAATAAAAATAAATTAAAGAATTGCTAAAAGTTTATAAATGTTTATTTTAAAACTTAAATTTTGAATTTAAATTTTGAATAATAAAAAATTTAAATCATAATAATTGTTAGATGCAATACAAATAAATATGAACAAAAAGTAAGAAATAATAATAAAAAGACCTTCAAAAAATTTTCAACCAAATGCATAGGAGATAATATTTTTAAGAGCGATTTTTTTTAATAAATATTTTTACTATTTATTAATTTCATATAATACAAGGATACATTCTGAAAAAATTAAACTTCTATCGAAGAGAAGCAAATGAAATTAATCTTGTAATATGTAGTTATTGTTGTAAATTGATATATTGCAAGATTTTTTAAATACGATAACACCGTAGATAAAATTATTGAATAACAAGTAGATTATGTTCTTTTCGAAATTTGAGAAATTAGTCTCCTCTTATCTTGGTGTTAGAAATTTTGGGGGAAAATAATGACATTGTGTTATTGATCATCAAAATAAGGGACCTATATATAGGCAATACAAAACAGATTCGATAAACTCAAATCTAAGTAATATAATCTATATATAAGGCTAAATCTAAATATAAATCTACTAAATATAAAACAGAATATTTAAAATATCTCAACATCCTTTCTCAAACTCAATTAAGTGCTGTAGAAACCAACTTGAGTTTGTCCAAGAGAAATCGGAACCAGCTGGAAAGAAAAGACTTTGTGAAGATTTCTGCTATATGATCTGCGGAGAAGACCGAAACAAGATGGACAACACCACTGACGACATATTGTCAACTGAAGTGACATTCAAGCTCAATATGCATGGTGCGCTTGTGAAAGGTATCATTGTGGGCCATCTTTATAGCACTCTGACTGTCGCAGTGAAGAGCCGAAGAAGATGACGGAGGAACACCAAGATCATTGAGTAAACAACGAAGTTATAAAAGTTCTGACGTAGAGTCAGCAAGGCATGATACTCCGACTCGGCACTTGATCGAGAAACTAAAGTCTGCTTCTTGCTGCGCCAAGAGACGAGAGAATCACCAAGGAAGAAGCAGAAACCAGTGGTCGAACGACGATCAGTAGGATCATCCAATCAGCATCAGAGAAACCGCTGAGAGTTAAAAACGAGTGAGAGGAAAAGTGTAAACCATGCAGGATAATACCTTTCACATAACGAAGAATATGTAAGACGGCAGAGTGGTGAGAGGTCCTCGGAGAGGCTACCTGACAGTCTATGAGACCAGCTCGAGCAAAAAGATCGGAGGCATACTTAACATGAGAGAGAAAGAGACCATCAGAAGAATCAAAAACTTTGAGCCCCAATAAGTAACAAAAGGGACCCAAGCTCTTCATCTCAAACTTCTGGCTAAGTTATGCCTATAGATCAAAAATACCAGACATATCATCTCCCGTGATAATCATGTCATCAACATAAAGTAAGAGTATAACTATCGCAAATGAAGAACAACGAAGAAATAGGATAAAGTCATAAGCATATATGATAAAACCAAACTCCAATATTTAAAATATATCAACACTTGGTCTGGTTCGCCCTTGCCCCTAATAATTTTGCAAGACAAATTTAAGATTTAGGATTTAACTTGTTAAAAAAAAAAAAAAAAAAATTGATATCAACATTACTAGTACGATCAAACATCACACATATGGTTCCATTGTAGATTATGGTTGTAGATTTGTCTTAGCCATTCCAAATACACAACAGTATATCGACTTAATGTATCGATCAAATATAGCTCTATTAAAAAAATATAGAGAGAGATTTTGCTTTAAAATATTTTTTCTATCCACTTCTAATGTTTATATATTTATATTTTGGCCCCTTTAATTCAAAGATTTATACGTTTTTTTAGTAATTGTGAACTCTATCACTAATTAGTAATATTTTTTTAATATTTACTTATCATTTTATTCTCACTTTATTATACACTTATATCTAAAGTAAAAATATATTTTTTTTATGCTATTATATCTATAAACTATTATTAAAATATTAACATTCGTTAATATGCATATAAGAAAATAAATATAAATATTAGAATTAGACGAAAAAAGTATAATACTTCATCCGTCTCTTATTTATCTATTCGTTTATTTTTTGCACAAAGTTTTAGAAATATTAGTATTATATTTGAGTGTGGTATGTATAAAGTAGAAAAGACTAAAATAACCTTGTTAGTATTGTGTGATATAAATGTAATAGTATTTGTTTAATATATTGTAAGTTGTAAAGGTATTTTTAATGTTAGTAAAAAATACGGTCACTAAAAATAAAATAGATACTTTATTATGGGATAGAACAAAATAGAAAAATTCATAAATTGTTAATACACGGAAGGAATGGAGTATAAAAAATTGTTAACTAAAATATATGATAGAATAGATATAATTTATTTTAAAATATCGAAAAATAAATAAATAGTATTTGCCCAAAAACGTCTATATCAATCATTCACCTGTTTTTTTGGATGTAAAGCATACTGCTTATTTTTATATAAAATATAAATAAATCGATAAAAAGGATAATTACATAATTAGGCCTTAACCATCTAAGGAAACAAAACTTAAATAACTAAAGCCCAAATAAACAAAACAAAATAAGAAAAGCCCCAATTTTAAGATTAAGACCAAATCACCAAACTAAACACCTAAATTAAAGCCCCACACTTGCAAAAACTATATATTGCCTTAAGATTATGGCTCAATTATTCACCCTAATTCTCTCAAAGATTATAATCAGAAATAAAGTGTATACGGAATTTGTAGCTACATCTATATTTTATTATTTTGTTATAACAAAATTATTTATTAAATGTTTTATGAGGTCCCAAAAAATACATATATAATACTAATGACAACAAAATATGATATATTCATAATAAAGTTTGTGGGTTTGAGTGTGGATTTGATTTTTGAATTTGAATTTTATCACGAAAAAATTTGAATTTAAATAATTATTTAATAATTTTTAAATAAAAAATTTAAAATAATATAAAATAAGAATAGTCGTTTGATTTGATCATTTTAAAAACCAAAATTGAATAAATAATAAAAATATTATGAAAAATCAACCAGACAAATTTCAGCCATTGCCCAAACACTATAATCAACTAAAACTCAATTCCAATAAATAATTCAAAATTTAAAACTATCATGATATTTTATTAACAACTCAATATTTTTTATAAAAACATTAATTTTATTGATAAATTATAAATATTATTTTTTAACATGCATACATTTTGTTACCATTTTATTTCAATATATTATTGAAGTAAACTCTTATTCTGGAAACAATTTTAGCAATTTATTATAGGAAAGTGAATATCACTTTGAAACATAGGATTCAAATATCTTTATACTGCAAATTACAAAACTAGCAAGAGTATGTTTGTTTGCCGGATTTTGTAGAATTTTTATTATTTTCTTTATCATTTTTGTTTAAAAATATCAAATCAAATACGTTTTTTTCATTTTTTATACCCCTTCGGTCCCGACAAAAATGAGTTATTTGACTATGAACACGGTATTTTATGTAGTTTAAATTGGTAAATTATTAATAATAAGTTATAATATGGAGTATTATTTTTTATATAAATAGTTTTGTTAGTATTGTAAATATTTTTAATATTATATTTAAATAAAATATATACAATATGGATATCATTTTGTAAATAATAAAATTTTATGTAATACATATAAATAAAAATAAATATATTTATTTATTTATAATTAACTTAAAACTAATTATATAAAAAATGAGAAATTTTAAATATAGATAAAAATAATTGTTTATTAATGAGAAATAGAAATAAAAAAGTTTTAAATAGATCCTACGTTTAACAAGTTAAAATTTTAATCAAATTGATTTATATTTGTTAAGTACATTTAAGATGAATAAATTTATTAAAAATATAAATGGGTAATCTTTTATGGCACGAAAAAACAAAAAGAAAAAAAGGATCATCTGTGACGGGACGGAGAGAGTATTATACTAAAAAATCAATTTTACATTCAAAATATTACATCAACACCGATTCATATCATATCATATAATTATTTTAATTAAAAACTTGTCATATTCAAATCTCAACTGAAAATCTAAACCCAAAACAAACACACCCCAATAGAGTATTAGAAATCTATATTATTATAAAAATATATAACAGTTTCATCAAAATCGAAATGAGGTCTGGAAGTTGAGGTTGAAATTGAGAATAATAAGATTTGAATATAATTAATCATTGATGTAATGTAAATAGATAGTTAATTTAATTTTTTAAATAAAAATTACATATATATAGTTTGTTACGAGAAAACGAGAAAGAAAGTAAATAAAGACCACAGATTTTACGTAGGTCGGTGACGGTGTGTCAATCTACGTCCACGGGCAAGAACCGGAGAGATTTTATTATACTAATTCAGAGAGCTACACTTATGTCATTCGACTAGGATTCATAACTATCTATTTATAAGCACCCCAAAACACCCTAAACTTTAAGCCTGTTTGTTATTAATTAAGATAAGCCCAAAAGGAACCCTACCAATTGAAACAGTCATTTCGCTTTGGTTTCGGGTTGGGTAGAACACTAAATCCAAGTCATGTTTCAACAATCTCCACTTGACTTGGAGTTTCTTCAACCGCCAAAGGTTCGTAAGTATCTTTCAGTCGTTTCCTTCCTACCAGATGCCCCGAGAGGACTTTACCTCCTACGAATATTCACCAAGTTCAAGCAGTGCTCGAACTTTTCCGTCGATAACGCCTTTGTCAACATATCAGTTGGATTGTGTTATGTAGCTAGTTATAGAATAGAAAACTT
The DNA here is from genome assembly GCF_009805555.1 of Andrographis paniculata. Lineage (NCBI taxonomy): Eukaryota > Viridiplantae > Streptophyta > Magnoliopsida > Lamiales > Acanthaceae > Andrographis > Andrographis paniculata. The sequence goes on from NW_026137605.1 coordinate 3,751,807, forward strand.
GTCTTCCTCCAGAACATCACAGATAAAATTCAACCTTACATCAATATGCTTGGTTCTCTCATGATACACTGTATTTTTAGCCAAACTCAAAGCACTCTGACTATCACATAATAACACCGATTTCTCCACCTTCAGACTCAAACTCTACACCAGACCATGTAACCAGATACCCTCCTTAATACCTTCAGTCATTGATATGTATTCCGCCTCAGTTGTCGACAGTGTAACCGTAGGTTGTAAAGTACACTTCCAACTGACTGCACATCCAAACAAAGTGAAGATAAAACATGTCAGTGATCTTCGTTTCACCAAGACACCACCGTAATCAGAGTCTGCATAGCCAACCAAACCATCACCATAGCCTTTATCATCATATACCAGACAAATATCAGACGCTTCATTCAAATATCGCAAAATCCATTTTACAGCTCCCCAGTGAGCTTTACCCGGATTAGCCATAAACTTGCTCACCACACTAACCGCATAAGCGAGATCCGGTCTCGTACATACCACCGGATATATAAGACTTCCAACTGCACTTGAATATGGAACCGTCTTCATGTAGCTAACCTCTTCATCTGTAGTCGGTATAGTGCTACAATCAAGTTTAAAGTATGCCGCCAAAGGGGTACTTACCGGTTTGGACTGATCAACAGAGAATGCCTGCAAAACTTTCTCAATATACTTTTCTTGAGAAACCCATAGCCGTCCTACTTCTCTATCACGCCAAATCTCCATACACAGTATTTTCTTTGCCGCACTCAAATCCTTCATCTCAAACTCACCATTTAGTAGAGCCTTCAAGTCATTAATTACAGCCATATTTTTATTTGCAATTAACATATCATCCACATACAACAGCAGATACACAAAAGAATCAGTGGAAACTTTCTTCAAGTAAACACAATTATCAAACTAATTACGAGTATAACCATTAGACACCATGAAAGAGTCAAATCTTTTGTACCATTGTCTTAAAGACTGCTTCAAGCCATACAGAGATTTGTTTAACAAGCATACCTGGTTCCCTTTAAAACTTTCGAATCCTTCCGGTTGAGACATGTAAATCCGTTCTTCTAGAAGGAATGTTGTTTTTACATCAAGCTGCTCCAGCTCCAAATCAAAAGCACCCACCATTACCAAAAGAACCCGGATGGTTTTGTGTTTCACCACAGGAGAAAAGACTTAATGGTAATCGATTCCTTCCTTCTGTGAGAACCCTTTTGCCACCAGTCTCGCCTTGAACCTAGCAGGTTCAACACCAGGAATTTTCTCATTTCTTTTAAAGACTTACTTGCATCCCACTGGCTTCACCCCTTTTGGTAGTGCAACAAGATCCCAAGTCTTGTTCTTTTCAAGAGACTGCATCTCTTCATTTATTGTCATAATCCAGGTTTCTGCATCTTTACTCGCCACAGCTTCTTTATATGTCTTTGGCTCATCAGAGCCAAGATCATCATGAGCCAAGATCATCACCAACCGCCAATGCATAAGCCACATAATTCATGTCACATGTATTGACACATCCTACAAACCTAGCTGGTTTCTGAATATTTCTCTTTCCCTTTCTTGCTGCTATGGAAGCTTCAACCCCAGTACCAGCGTTATCAGCTTCCCCCTCAACCGGTTTCCCTTGAGGTTTTGACTGATCTAGTTGATCAAATTGATCAATAGTATTATCAAGTTGCTCTTCCTCTAACACAACTCTGTCAGGAGTCTCAAACTCCACCATCTAGTCAACACCACAATCTTTTGTACCTGCAATACTTTCATAACCTCTACTTCGATCAAGCATAGCAAATTCATCAAAGGTTACATCTCTGCTAATAAGAAATTTACTAGGATTTTTACCTTCTGTACACCACACTCGATAACATTTTACTTCTGTTGCATACCCTAGAAATATGCATTTTACCGCCCTCGGCTTTAGCTTACCATCATTCACATGAGCGTATACAGGGCATCCAAATATTCTTAAATTAGAGTAATCAGAGGGTCTACCGGACCATACCTCTTGAGGAGTCTTTAAGTCAATTGCAGTTGATGGAGATCTATTAACCAGATAGCTAGCAGTGTTAACTGCTTCAGCCCAGAATTGCTTAGATAAGCCAGCAAATATGCGTATACACCTAGCACGCGCCATGAGGGTTTGGTTCATTCGCTCTGCAACTCCATTTTGTTGTGGTGTGTGTCGTACAGTGCGGTGCCTCACTATACCTTCTTTCTTGCATAAATCATCAAATAGAGTTGCAGAACTCGAACCCATTATCAGTTCTTAGAGTCTTGACCTGTTTACTCATCCGTTTTTCAACCATGGTCTTCCACTCCTTGAACTTCCCAAACACCTTATCTTTAGTCTTCAAAAAGTGCAACCAGACTTTTCTCGAATAATCATCTATGAAAGTGACAAAGTAAGAACACCCGCCCTGCGATTTCACCGGAGAGGGACCCCATAAATCTGAATGAACATACTCCAGAATTTCGTTTGAAGTGTGATGACCGGTACTAAACCTCACTTGCTTCCCTTTTACACAAGCCTCACATAATTGAATTTTACTTATCACATCCCCACCAAATAAACCCTGTTTGCTCAACCCAGACAACCTTTGCTCACTCATGTGACCTAATCGATTGTGCCACAAATTTGTCCTATCATCATGTTTATCCAAAGATTGGGATACTGCCGCCGTTCCCATCACTGAACTGCCCTATAGAAAATAAATTTCATGCTGCAGTTTTCCCATCATCATCACCAGAGCACCTTTCAGGACTTTCACCCACTCACATTCACCATGATATTTTAAACCATTCTTGGCTAAGGTGCCAAGGGAAATCAAATTCGTTCTGAGTTCAGGGACATACCAACAATCAAATTTCCTGACAGTACTGTCATGCAATTTTATTTGCACTATCCTGTTCCCCTTTATGGCTAGAACCCCATCATCACCTAACTTCACCATTCCATTCCACTCCTTAAAAGAAGTGAGTAGATCTCGAGAGAACGTCATATAGTGAGAAGCACCGGTATCCATAATCCAGGAATCAGCAGTATTAGCACTACACGCTGTCAGAACTTCACCAAAGTCCCCATCATCAGAACTGTCTTGTACCACAGCAGTGTTGCTGCCACCGTTACTAGAATCAACTTTTGTATTTTCCTTCTTCTGTGGACAATCCTTTTTAGTGTGCCCATTCTCCTTGAAAATATAACACTTAACTTTGCTAGAGGATTTTGATTTTAAACACGACCTCCCATTCCCGTTACCCCTCTCATATGGTCTTCCCCTACCTGCAAACACCATAACCCTCTTCCAGAGAAACCTTTATTTTCAATTCTTTGGACATAAGGGCATTTTTCACATCATTAACAGAAATTGTAGTCCTACCATATAGCATAGTATCTACAAAATTCTCATATGAACCAGGTAGTGAACATAGTAAAAATTAGAGCTTGATCTTCATCATTTACTTTAACCTCAACCCCTTGAAGATCAAGAATGATACGGTTAAAAGTATCAAGATGATCTTTTACTTGGGTACTTTCGCACATCCGGAGGGTGTAAAAGACATTGCTTTTGATATAGCCTGTTCGTGAGAGAGTTTCTTTGGTATTTCTCATACAGTTCATTCCATAACCCAAAAGTTGTTGTCTGATCTACAACCTCTCGTAACACCTCATCAGTAACTGACAGCAAGATCGCGGAATGAGCCCTTGCCAAAATCTCCTTATTTATCTTCTCCTTTGTGTCTTTAGGAAACTTGTCGTCTCTCTCCAACGCAAACGCACATCATTGTTGAACCGGAAGTGCCCTCATCTTGACCTTCCAGAGCGTGAAGTTATTCGACCCATTAAACTTTTCCAAATCAAACTTATACGAGGATATCTTCAATCAATGAGATATGACTCTAATACCACTAGTTATGAGAAAACGAGAAAGAAAACAAATAAAGAACATAGGTTTTATGCGGTTCGGTGACGATGTGTCAACCTACGTCCACGGGCAGGAATCAGAGAGATTTTATTATACTGATTCAGAGAGCTACAATCATGTCATTCGACTAGGAACCATAATTATCTATTTATAAGCACCCCAAAATACCTTAAACCCTAAGCCTATTTGTTATTAATTAGGATAGACCAAAAAAGAATCCTGTCAATTGAAACAATCATTTCGCTTTGATTTCAGGTTGGGTAGATCGCTAAATCCAAGTCATGTTTCAACATAATTAATAGAATATTTTTTTAAAAAAAACAAAAAAAAAAAACAAAAACAACAATTGTGATTACAGAGTATTTAAGGCACATCCCACTTGACCATCTTGAAAGCTAACTGATGGAAATGATTAAAGAACACTAATTAAGTTGGCCCAAACCCACAAATAATGCATTTTTTTAAAAAACTTATACCTAATTATTAAAAATATATATATATATATATGGTATCACATTATTTTTTTATTTTTAAAATATTCCATAAGACAATTTTTTATCTATTTTAAATCAACCCAAAACTCAAACATTTCGCTATTCAATATTCTTCGATTAAAAGAACTATAATGGTTTAACAAGATATGGTTTTGTTTATATTCATTATCAATAGTTAATAACACATTAAATATTTATTTATTTTATAAAATATTTAATTTTTAATTATTTTTTAAAAAATAAATTTCAAAATTATCAGTCTAAACGGAGCCGCACATTGTCATTTTATTGTCCTCATGTTTTGTTTGTGGAATAATTAAGTAACGTAAAGTTATACATAGATAGACCCTATTCTAAGCCATCCATCATTCGAACATGTGAATTAGCCCCTACTTAATTATGGTGTTGGGTGAGCTTAATCATCCACGTTGCGGTTTGTGATTGGTACACCTGTCGCAATTAGGAGATAAGCACTCATGAAAGGATAGAACGTACCCTAAGTCATCAAAAGTTGTCTCCTAAAACTGATTTCATCATTAAGGCTTCTATTGGAATATTCATCATTGTCATTCCATAATTGCTAGTACTACTTCTTTAATTTGCATATAAATACATATAGGTTTTGGAAGAAGACTAACGTTTATTTTTTACACATAAATTTTTTAATATTAGTATTGTATTGATTTTTATAATAAAAAAATAAAAAATAAAAATATTCCTATTAGATTATGTGATATAAAAATAATGATATTTGTGTAATATATTGAAAATCGTAAAAGCATTAATTATATTAGGTAGGTCCTGGGAGAAGAGTAACGTTTACTTTTTACATTTAGATTTTTTAATATAAGTATTGAATTGGTTTATAATAATAATAAAAAAAAAACAAAAATGCCCTTATTAAATTGTGTGATATAAAAGTAATAATATTTGTGTAATATATTAAAAATTGTAAGAGTATTAATTATATTAGGTAGGTACGTAGTATAATTACTAAATAAGAAAATTGTATTATTATTTTGAAACGAATAAAAATAAAAAATAATATCATTGTTATGGAATGAAAAAAATATTTACTTTATTAATATTTGTAATTAGTCATCATACAACACGATAAATAACAAGGATTGTCAAAATTAGTTGGCATATATACATTTGGTATTAAGAATGGAGTGGTATAGAAATAATAATAAAAAATAAATTTGTAAAATAATAGAATTTAACATAAAATTGAGATTTTTTATTTTAGTAAAATAGATAATTCATTTGAAATATATAAAAACTAAATATCATATTAAAGACAAAATGATTTATAATAAAAGAGTTAATCAAATAAAAGTTACATTATTAGGGATTATGAATATGTATTGAGGCTGCAAATCATGCTTATGTGGTCAAGTCAGTACAATGCTGATTTAACATGATAACATGTGCTATGATCAACATATATTTATATATCTCAACACATATCGTATTATAAGATAGCATATAGTGATTTATAGTACAATATATATTGTATTATAAATATACTGAGATATGTATAAATATACGATGATCACCCATATAACATATGTTGATCCGGTCTAATCAGTAACATGTTGATGTGATAAGATCAACAATTGATCTATGCCCATGCATTATATATTAATATGATATTTTAATACAAAAATAACTTTTAATATAGCATAGAAAATAAAAGTTAATTTTATATTTTCAGGAGAAAAATGTGAATAAACTCTAACGATATATTTGGTTGAGTGTTTAATGTTTGAATATTAAAGTTTTTTAATTTAAATAATTATTTGATATTTATATAAATATATATTGATGTGATAATTTTAATGTGGAATTATTTTTAAATATAATATAAAAATGAGACTTTTATTTGATAGTTTCAAAAGAAATAAAATTGAAGAATAATAAAATATTTTGGTAAGTCCAGTTAAACACAAAAATTTTTAATTTATATTTTGAATAAACAATTTTTATAAGTAATTTAAATTATTTGTTTAGAAAAGATAGTATCATTAAAATTAATTACATGAATTATTTGTCCAAATATAAAAAAATATATATATGCCAAAATTATTTAAAATATTAAATAAAATAATACATTATGTTGGCCTGAGAAATAATTTTCGGCCTAAAACTTCTCGTTGGGAGTATTGGTGGATTCCGGGTAACTCGATGCGAATCCCCGATGCTATACGATAAGTTTAGGACCAAATAACACAAAATTAATCGAAGAAAAATGGTGCAAACGAATTGTATCGATTCAACATTATTGTACAAAAACAAAATAAGAAAAAATGCAAGGAAAATTTATAGAAAAGAAAGATAATTTTGTGGATTGAGATGTGTTTTTCCCTCTCTTGCACGACTTGCTTCTTTCATGGCAAAAAACATCATTTGTTATTCCGTAACGCTCACATTCAACTCTCTGAAAAAGTTCACAAAATATTGCCTTCACTTAAGACCGCTACCTCATTCATAATTAACCGATTAATGGCCACTACTTCCACCACATAATTGATCGATTAATGGCCACTTACTCTCTTCATAAGAATTAAGGTAGTAGTCAATTAATCCATTGAGTTGAATGCGAAAATCAACCAATTAATTTACCTATCAATCCTTGAGCTCTATGGATAATCGATTGGGTTGGATCATGGTTTATTTTGCACTTGTATATATTGGCCATTAATTTAAGTCAGTTTGATCAAATCGCCTGACATTCTTCAGCATCGGCGATACGCTATTGTCGATAGAATTTTCGTGTGACAACATAATGTCCCCCTATATTTTACAAAATATTGAATACTAGATATGAAATATATTTTGTGAAATATACATATATGAATCGCCAAAGGGGAAAGGCCAGTTTACTTGCCACAAAAAATGATAGCTCGCCATTATAAATTTTCATCCATTGGATCAACTTAGAAACCAACAGTACCCAAAAAAATTGTCTCGCTAAAGTTGGCGACAACATTCGATGTCGACTTCATATAGCGAATAGTGCGACTTGATCCAATCTCATCATACTCTCACATTTTGACTTGGTTGCAATGATCAACTCAAAATTAGACATCATGAGCGGCAATATGCGCTGTCGGCAATCTATTTTAATCAACAATATATGCTCAACCAGCTTTCTTGCTAGCCTGAACTTTCCCTCGGAAAAATATTCTTAACATCGGCGAGCTAAGTCTTTTAACCGCCAGCAATCAAGATTAGAAAGTTTGGCGCAAATCCAACTTGTTCCATCATGTAGCCAATATTTAGTTTCAGCAATGTATTTTGATTCCCGAGCGTTATCGATATTCTCCAAGTTGGAATGAACAGCTCAAGTCCTCTATTTTTTTCCTGGCTCAAACAACATAATTGAATTTTCACTTGGTCTGTCCGTCACTGAATTTGCGGCCTTATTTCAAAGCCAGTTCCGTTTAGAATGCATTCTACGCCAAGCTCATCATCCCACAACTTGCTAACTTTTTGTTTGAGGTTCTGTTTATCGGCTTTGTCTTTTCCTTTTACTCCATCATTGCTTATGTGAATTGCAACTTCTTCAAACCCTTTGGGAGCATCCGAATGTCGAACCGAAAGTTTGGGACTGAACGGTACCCTTTTTTTTTATCGGCGATTGGGTTTTTGACGATCGATCACTAATTGGAACCTATTTTTTGCATGATCATTTTGGCGATTGCTCACAAACGCGATCATCTTTCATTTTGGACATTTGGCGATCAAGTCGAACTTCTTTCTGCTCATGGTGACTCATGATTTGCTCAAATCCTCTCATTGTTGCCCATCTTCTTTTGCCGCAGCCTGTTTGGTGATCAAATTGAATTCTTTTCCGCCCATAGCAACTCGTGACTTGTCTAGATCCACTCGCCGCTGCCAAGCTGCCCATTTGGCGACCAGATTGAACTATTTTTCGCTTATGGCGGTTAATGACATGTTCTGATCCTCTTGCCGCCACCCATTTCCTCTCGCCACAGCTTGTTTTCTTACTTTCTCGGGCCAAATGTTTTGATTGATCGTATGTTTTTTCCAACATGCTTCCATTTTGAATTTTTTCCGCCAGTCTCTTCCTTTGGAGGCGTCTATTTTGTTTCCATGTTAAGTGTTTCGGCCATTGAACCATCGGCGCTTTATGGTTTACAAGTCATTCATCCGACGGTGGTACAATTAGCGATTTCCTCATTGAATGAGGAAGAATATTCACCTAATCGACAATGGTAACATCGTAGGCATTGCCATCTTTCTTAGCGCCAAATTTCACAACCATTGTCAATGGGTGCAAATGATCTTTCAGTGTTGAACTACCGCCAATGATATGACATTCATACCCACCACAAAAGAATTGCTAACTCTTTGTCTTGTTTTTCATGCTCAACAAAATCCTCATCGTCAAAGATGATAAAAGGTTGATCGGCCGGCCTAAATTGATTGGCGGCATTTCTTTCATTTAAAATTTGCTAAGCCCGAATGGCCCAAGATATAAGTTGTTGGAAATCTCCGAACTCCTGCAAAGCGAGCTTTTTATTAAGTTGTGGATGCATGTTTTTCACCACTATATGCATTGCTTGAGTATTTGGAAATTGTATATTGTAGCGATTTTTCAAACTTAGAAAGCGCTCAATATACTTGTTTACCAGTTCATCAATTTGTTGTTTTGCATTCATCAAATTTATCAATGTAACTTCAATTGGCGGGCTATAAAATCGATCATGAAATGTCTTCTCCATCTCTTGCCACGGTCATATGGAGTTTGGCGGTAGCGCCAAATACCAATTGAATGTAACACCGGTTAGCGATAGTGAAAACATTTGAAGTTTATGCCAATCGCTAGCTTTGCCACATTGTGCAATAAAATGACTTACATGCTCCATACTAGAACATCCATCTTCTCCGAAAAAAGAGTAAACATAAGTGTTTCGGTGTTGCGTGACAATGACATCATTTTTCCTACCCAATCAGAGTAAGGCCAACGATATGATGGTCGATCAATTGGGCGTAGGTGCTGCCCAAAATTTCCACGAATAGCCTCCATCAATATTTGAGGATTGATGGTGGCTTGAGACACCGGAGGGGGTGGCAGACTGACCTGCTGCCCCCAAAATGTTGTACCAACAGCGTTAAGATCGCCTGCTGGAAAAGAAGTTGGCGGTGGCAGCTCATGACATGACGGCTGAAAATAATTGGACATTTGTTCATCAAATTTCCACTGCCCCCAATTGACCGATGCTCCAAACCCGGCGGTTGAAATAAGGACATTATACTAGCAGTGTTATGATTGCCGACCGGTGGAAGAATTGACGAATGCTGCCCCTGAAATTCCTGTTGTAAGTAATGATTGCTAGAACCATCGAATGGTTGTTGCCCCCTAAGTGATTGTTGTTTTTGTGCTACTCCTTACCCAGGGAACAAACTAGTTGCATTTGAGTTTCCATAAGTGGTTGTATATATCGCATATCTTATGAGTGTCCTACCAAAGGCATTAATATTGCCTTTTGGCGGAACAATAAACGGTGGAGATTGAGATAAATTTCCCCCCGGAGCACCTTATTGTTGTTGCTCCCCAATCGATTGATGTGGTGGAGCAACCTCTTGAGAGAAAAATAAATTTCTCGCCTCTACTCCATAATCGATCATCGTAATGTTGTATATCAACAGTGGCGCTTGAAAAAAGTCGCCATCAGGAGCGCTAAATTGATACTGCCCCCAAATCCACTGGGGCTACTGCTACAATTTGAAATAGTCATTGTACTTGTCAAAGGGTCCATCCGGAGTGCTTGAACCTGTTCAAATTGTACTTCAGGCATTTCTCCATATATAGATGAAGGAAAATTCAAAAAAATCACATGATTTGGGGCTATCATGGGCTGAAAAACGGGATCTCCACTTTGCAATGAAATCAACATCATTTGAGATTGGGCGATTGGATAAAAATAACATTTGGTAGTTTCTGAAAATTGTTGGTTTTCCTTGTGTCGATCGGCGGCCATTTCATTGTTTGTGGCTGACCGAAAACTGTCGGCCACTTGGCGCGATATATCAAACGCAAAGTTTCGAGGGCTTGCTTGCACCGCTGATGATATTTCCTTACGAATGAAGGTAGTCGCCATCCTCTCGGACGAACCGCTGCCCTCTACACGCGAAGCGGCACTTTCTCGACGTAAATTCTTTTGGATGGACAACCCATGGAAGGCGACAACTCGTCGCCGTTCTTTCTTTGATTCGCCATATGAACAATTTTTTCCGATTGTAATCGCATACGCCGTTGCGTCCCACTGGGCGTGCCAATTATATTGGCCTGGAAAGTAATTTTCGGCCTAAAACTTCCCGCCGGGAGTATTGGCGGGTTCCCGGGTAACTCGATGCGAATCCCCGGTGGTATGCGATAAGTTTAAGACCAAATAACACAAGCTTAATCGAATAAAGACGACACAAACGAATTGTATTGATTCAAGATCAATTCAACATTATTCTACAAAAACAAAAAAAAAAAAAAAGAAAAAATACAAGGAAAATGTAAAGAAAAGAAAGATAATTTTGTCGATTGAGATGTTTTTCCCTCTCTTGCACGATTTGCTTCTTTCATGGCAAAAAACTAAGCCCACGTCGGAATTTGAACCCATTACCTCATGGCCACACGTTCAACCTCTACTACACCAGGCTGTCCCTTACGGGACTAAATCATAGTTTATTTTGCACTTGTATACATTGGCCATTAATCTAAGTCAATTTGATATAATCGCCTGACATTCTTCAACATCGGCTATCCGCTATGGTCGATAAAATTTACATGTGCCTAACAGTTTCTTACAATTTTTATATCAATTAAATTAAACTTGATTAATTTTCTAATACACATTATTTTCAATAACTCTGCCCAGAAGAAAAAAAAAATTTGACATAATCGGATGAACGAGAGGGAAGTAATATTTTTATATTATTAATTCTTAATACTTAATATATATATAAAACTATTAAAACTCAAAACACAAAAGAGATGCACTCTCTTTAATAGAACCATTTAAATGAATTGACTGGACGACTAGACGAGCCTAACACTTACAGTTCGACCGATTTTGGACATAGTAAATAGATACTTGCTCCGTTCTATTTATAGTGTTCAATTTTTATTTTTTTTACGTTTGTCTCACACATTTGTTTATTATTTTTTAAAAAATATTATACATTTTACTATAATTTTAAAATTTTTAATTTTAATTATATCAATTAATTATTTTAATTTAAATTTAAAATTATTTTTATTAAATAATAATTATTTTTACTAATAAATTTTTAATTATTTATTAATTATAACTCTCTTGAATTTTATATGTATAATAAAAGTGACGCCATATATATATACTAGCGTGGCTCCCGTGCTACGCACGGTGTGTAATTGAAAAAAAGAATTACAATACTTATTGTTACGTACGAAATTTAGAATTAGGTTAAAAGCCCAAGGTAAAAAGGAGAATGGGCCTGGCGATAGAGTTGGTTGAACTGGCTGAAGGACACCGTGTGGAAATCAAGGAAAATACAAGACGGAAAGACCTCAGGTCGGAAGGTCTTCAGGTCGGGAGGTTCTCAAGACGGAAAGTCCTCAAGACGGAAAGACCTCAGGTCGGAAGGTCCTCAGGTCGGTAGGTCCTCAAGATGGAAAAAACCTCAAGTCGGAAGGTCTTCAGGTCGGGAGGTCCTCAAGACGGAAAGTCATCAGGACGGAAGGACCTCAGGTCGGTAGGTCCTCAAGACGGAAAGACCTCAAGTCGGAAGGTTTTCAGGTCGGGAGGTCCTCAAGACGGAAAGACCTCAAGTCGGAAGGTTTTCAGGTCGGGAGGTCATCAAGACGGAAGGTCATCAGGACGGAAGGACCTCTGGTCGGTAGGTCCTCAAGACGGGTGGCCTTCAGGACGGGAAGTCCGCAAGTCGGGAGGTCCTCAGGTCGGGAAGTTCTCAGATCGGAATTCTGCGGCAGAACCAACAAATCGGGTGGTTTGTTAGTCGGGATGTCTGTAGCTAATTCAAACAAGTCAGATGGTTTGCAAGTCGGGAGGATTGGCAGTCGGACCCATACTGTTGTAGATTGGCAGTCGGGCTAAAAGGGCGGAAGGTCTGTAGTCAGCTCAAAGAGTGAAATATAGGGATAATTTTGGTCTGCTGAGGACACGTGTCAGCAGGAGAAGGGTTGGAAGACGGTTGGGAAGGAGACGTTATAACCGTTCGGGCGACGGTTTTCAGTACAGTTTCTTCAAAGAATATTTAAGGATTTGGATCATCATTTGACAAGGCATCTTCAATCAACTTCAACAAAGCAAAGTCAGATTTGGGGATCACCACTTTAAATTTCAGTCTTTTATTTTCCAGTTTATTTTCTGTACCATACAGTGTTTAGAGATTCCTAATCTCAGGCACTAATTAATCAAGTTTAAGGATATTTTCTATATCTTTGAATTTTACTTTATTTTTGTTGAAAAAGTACATCAACAAATTGGCGACCACAGTGGGAGCAAGACACAATTGCTCATTCCAATTCCGGCGATAATTTCATACGTCTTAGATCCGGCCGAATCATCGGAAGGGTCCATATGGCAGGTTCACAACCACAATCATCTTCAGCACCGGTGGGAGAATCCGTTCCACCACCTATTGTGCCAAATGCCGGGGAAATCCCACAACCACCAACTGATTGGTGGTCTTATGTTCAACAAATGAACAACCAGCATGCCAGAAAAAATGTGTTATTCATTGGTCTTCGCTTGTACTAAACTCGAGCATTATTTGCTGCCCAGAAGAGTTGAGGTCATATCAAAGGTGGATCTCATCAAATTGATTTTACAGAGACCTACTATGAAGGGCAGACTCATGAAGTGGGCCATCAAATTGGCTCCTTTTGATCTTCAACATTCCCCGCTGAGGGCAATCAAGGGACAAGCAGTAGCCGACTTCTTAGCAGAATTTTCACAAGTCGGGTATTCTCTTTGTGATAGTGTCCGACCATTTAGTTGTTCATCATATCTGGATAATCTACAGGTTGGATGTGTGCCTTATATAAGTACCAGAACATGGTTGATGTTCTTTGATGGTTCTACCTCTGGAAACAAATCAGGGGCAGGGGTCTTTTTGCAAGGACCTGACGGTCAGAAGATCAACTTACAACTACGATTGGAAGCCATGACCCATAATTCGGCAGAATATGAAGCTTTAATTTTGGGTTTGGAGGCTTTAATAGCCAGGAAGGTCCAGTCTGTAATCATAAGGGGGGACTCTCAATTAGTAATCAACCAGGTAAACAATCAATATGTTTGCAATTACCCTCATCTTCGCAGATACAGGGACATTGTGGGTCGGTTATTGACAAAAATCTCAGAAGTAATAATTGAGTTCATTCCGAGGAAAGAAAACCAACGTGCTGATGAATTGGCTCAAAGGGCCTGTAAAGGAATTCTGGAGGATATTTGGTCGGAGGTCAAGTCGGGCATAGAAGAAAAGACAGACCCAACATGTGACCGAATGGTCGGGCAGGAGACTGTCGGACAGGAGCCCGATTGCGAAGTTACGGTCGGGCAAGAGATTGTCGGGCAGGAGCCCGACTGCGAAGTTACGGTCGGGCAGGAGATTGTCGGACAGGAGCCCGACTGCGAAGTTGTCGGGCAGGAGACTGTCGGTCAGGAGCCCGACTGCGAAGTTATTGTTGGACAGAAGCCCGACTGCGTAGTTACTATCGGGCAGGAGTCCGACGGCGAAACAGTGCCCGATTGGAGAACAGAGCTTATCATGTATTTACAGAATCCAGGTGCGAGTGTTTCGATTGCGACACGATTGAAAGCTTTACGTTTTCAATTGATTAATGGAATTTTGTATAAGAGATCATTTGAAGGTTTACTTTTGAAATGTTTGGGGTCTAAAGAAGCTCTAGAGGTAATGACAGAAGTACATGGTGGGATATGTGGAGCTCATCGAGCAGGTCTGAATATGAGATGGGCCATCCATCGTTTGGGTTTTTTCTGGCCAAAGATTTTTGAAGATTGCATACAATTTGCCAAAGGCTGCCAGGAATGTCAGAGACATGGGAATTTAAACCATTTGCCAGTAACCGAATTGCAATTTTTGGCAAAACCATGGCCTTTTAAATCATGGGCTATGGATATTATTGGTAAGATACATCCTGCTTCATCGAAACATCATTGTTTCATATTGGTCGCGACTGACTACTTTACCAAATGGGTAGAAGCGGTTGCTTTGAAAAATGTAGATCAGAAGGAGGTGATAGACTTCGTTTTGAATCAAATTATTTACAGATATGGTATTCCTCAGTCTATAACAACCGACCAAGGTCTGGTTTTCACAGGGGAAAAGTTTTCTAATTTCTTGGCAGAATTCGGTGTTCGATTACATCATTCTTCACCCTATTATCCCCAAGCCAATGGACAAGCGGAAGCAGCAAATAAGATTATTATTGGGATTATAAAGAAGATGGTTGAAGGGAACCCAAGAAAGTGGCATTTGTTATTGTCTCAGGCTTTATGGGCACATAGGAATACCAGAAATACGGCCACAGGGTTCTCACCTTACCAACTCACGTTTGGCCAAGATGCTGTTTTACCAGCCGAAATCCGAGTATCATCTGGCCGAACAGAATTTACTGATGGTGGTCTTACAGAAGAATACCAACAACTTATGTTGCAACAGTTAGAGGATTTGGATGTTAACCGACTCCATGCAATAGGGTGAAGTGTGAAACAGAGTGAAATCAGAGCAAGGAGTTATGGAAAGAAAGTTCTTCACAGGACATTCCAAAAAGGAGACCTAGTCTGGAAGACCATTCTTCCTACATATAAGAAAACGGACCAATTGGGAAAGTGGTCACCGAATTGGGAAGGACCATACATTGTGCAAAAAGATATTGGGAATGGCGCTTTCATTATTGTAAATCATGAAGGAAGAAGAGTACATGATTGTATCAATGCTAAATATCTGAAGAGGTATTATCCTGCCTTTTCAGATAACAAAACTGCCTGAAGCAAAATATTATTCAGAACCCATTTATGGGGTTCGGGTGCGAACCTATTTAAAGGTTCATTTCTGTTAGTCATCATGTATTTGTGAGAAATTTTCTGCCTCTGAATCAGACTTTTCATCCCAGTGAGTGGATATTAGCTCTGGTTCTTCTTCAATAAGATCTTCCAAATCTGGTCGGTACCTTTCCCATTGGCTTTGCATGTCGTCTAGATCTTGATGGGTACGTGCTTGCATGTCTGTTAGGGCTTGATGTTCACGGTCAACAATGGTGCGCAATCTTGAAAAGACTTTTCGTTGATTGGAAAATATATTATCCCAACCAAGATCTGGAAGTATGGTTGCTGCGTGATTTTCGATCATTTCCATGTGATGATGGAGATCAGGAATGCGGCTAAGGATGTCACGAAGAGGTTCATACCCCTCAATGACTTTTTTCCATCAGGCGGATGACGCGATGAATGGTTCTTCTTCCTCGTTGGGAGAATCGGAATTTGAAGTCTAGTTGCTTGAGTATATGTAACAAGTCTTCTGCATGGCCTCCAATAGGGTGATTACCTACAAAGAAGGGTTGAAGAACACCTTCCCAGTTGCTGGATGGAACATGAGGTCGGTCATTCGCCATGTTTGTTAACACTTCAAGTGTTTTGGTTTTCGAAATATGCCTTAGAATGTGTTTCTTAAAATGTGAGAAACAGTGTTCTTTAAAGGAAGGAGTTTGTTGCGATTCCTATAAAGTTGGAAATTGAAAAGGTGATCCTTGTTTTGGGAGAAGTAGGAAAAAATATATATTACTAGGTCAAATGTTGTTACAGGGGGGGAAGTGTTACAAAAGTGCCCCTAGGGCAGTTTTTATATGTGTCCACTTGATTTCATCCCTGGATAGCCTTCTGGTATTGGCAGCCGTCTGATATCTTATGATGAATTGGGATCGGGCTTGGGTTTTCAGCTCTTGATCCAATTCAGCCTCATTCTTGGTATACCTCTCAAGCAGACGCTGCTCATTGGTAATTTGCTTATCCAGGGTAGACTGTTCTTTCCTTAGCTCCCGCAATTCTGCCTCCTTTTTCTGAATGGCATCATCGACTTGAGCCTTCGTGCTAAGGAGACCGCCCAGCCGTCCAGTAGTTTGCTGAAGGGATTCTCGGGTCTTGGCCAAAGAATTCTCCAGTGTTGTTTGATCGAAGTCGGGCTGGGGGGTTTCGGCTGACAGGAGTCCAATGACTAGTACTTCAGTCTTGAGCTCCGTAAGTCTTTCCATCAGCCGATGCAGAATGGGGACGGCTGGCGATTCCGTCGGAGTGTAAAAAAGAAGGCCACCAACCGTCTGAATGAGTCTGTCCAATAAGTCGGAGCTTAATTCTGACAGGGGATGGTTAATGGCCTCAGTGAATATAGTTCGGGCCTCCGCCGGAACCGGAACAGTCGATAGGACAGCTAAGTCCGAAGGCCCCTGCAAGTCCTACAATGTCAATAAGTATTCCAAGGGAGGTGCAAATTTATTCAGATAAGATATGTGTTACCTCTGGGCGGACTGCTGTCAGTGAGGGGGGCAGCAATGAGGTCGGTCGAGTAGGGCAGACAGCTGGTATAACAGCAGCCGACTCGTCGGCTGCTGCGAATGGTCGCTGAGGTGCCGACCTGGGTCCCTATGGAGAGTAGTATATAAAACAGTTAGTGTTTTCTGAAAGAAACATTGTAGCATGGATTGGTTTAATCTTACCAAATTCACAGAAGTCTCCGAATCGGATGAAGACACTTCTTCCATTTCTGGAGGTTGGGCTGCCACAGGTGGTTCTTCTGCCTGCCACTCGATTGCTAGAGGGAGTGCCGCTGCTGGCTGGGCGGCTGCAGGTTGGGCGGCTGCATCTAGAGCCGCTGCAGCCGGGATCTCTGGAGCACCTGAGATAGCCGCAGCTGGGGCATTTTCGGTTTCCGGCACGGCTGCACCCAATTGGACGATTTCAAGATCAGCAGCATCAAGGATGTCATCTTGAGGGTCAGCTTCGGCATGGGCAGTTGGTCCTTCCTTTGAAATGGATGAGTCTGATGCCATGTATGGCGGTCGACCCATCTGGGAAGTAGTCCCCTCGCTGTCAGAAGATATCCCTGCTGCTGATGCGATGGGTGAAGGTGTCTGTGAAAAATCATGGAAAAGTTGTTGTTAAATATATCAAGGTTGGTCATTAGAATCCCAAGTATTGCTGATGAGAGAACTTACTGGTTCTATAGGCACTGCTGGTACAGATTGCCTCCTGGTCGGGTGCCTGGCCCGACCACTCCTCGGTACGGGAAGAAGAGTTTGCCTCCTCGTCGGGTCCTCCGCCCGACTGCTCATTGGCAAATTGGTCTGGACCAAAGGCCCGATTGAATGGTCGGCTGGCGCTGGCGTCGTTTGTGAGGTCGGTGCCACCAAGGTCGGTTCTGGTGAATGAAATAGGTGGAATCAAAGTTAAGATATAGTGAATTGGTTCACGGTTTTAAGAAAAATTACCTATTCGGGGTCGGGTCCTTGCTGATGTCCTAGTGGTTCCAAGGTCCGCTCGAGCTTGCTGGTCGGCCCCAGAGGTCGGGGGTGTTTGCAGCTGGGAAGCTTTCCTTTTTCGTATTGGAACACTAGATCCGGTCCCCGGGGCGGCTGTTTGTGGCTGGGTGCTAGTGTGTCTAGCCGCCCCTAGAACCAATCCTTGGGGGGGAAGGAGCATGTTCAGCAACCGACCCTCATCAGGGGAAATCAGGGGCCATACAACCGACCACCATTCATTGAATGTTTCTACAGTCTCAGGGTTGGAGCGGAAAGGAATATAAGAATTGGAAATTATATACGTGGTGAGCTGGGAGATATAAGAAGGGATTGAATTCGGTAGGACTCGTCGGTCAGGGCTTTGAAAAATTATATGCGGACACGCGACGGGTCCAGGGATACCTTGGCAACAGCCGAACTGGCGCGCCATGAATTGAGGTTCATAATTAAAAGTGTAAAAGGTTTTCTGCCCCTTTTTATCAAGTTTTTTGCTACTAAAAAGAGACCTGGGTTTGAGGGCAACGTCCCAGGCAAAAGGATAGGTGGGATGAGGACAAGGCTCAGGAGTCGGAAGAGGATTTGGTGCTGGAAAGGGCCAAAAATGGTCGGGAGCATAACCCGCATATTTTTTATACATAGAAAATCGAGAGTTACTGCGGGTATCCGTTATAATTGCGGTTATTATTGGATCGGAAGATTGGAGTTTATTGCGTCCTGAGCAGAGTCGGTTGAGGGCTAATCCCAAATGTTTTTCGGATGTTGGCATAGTGGGCGGAGATCCTAAGTTAAACGCGTTAGGGAAGTAAAGACGAAACCAAAGTTCTAAAAACCAAAAAGGACCCGACGCGGCAGTGTCTAATTTCCTATTATCGTTATCTGTTAAACGAAGGCTAACCCTGGTGAGTCCTTCAAACAGATTGGCTAAAAACAGGGTGCCAAGGGAGAAGAACCGACCTGACGCGATATGAATGGCCAGGTCGAGATGAGAAGGAAGAACACATTTGGAAGGGGAAACAATGACGTACCTACAAAGCCAAAAAAGAATAAAGGCGGTATGCTCCCGGTCGGTCACAGGGGTCCCTGGAGCCCCTTGCTGGTCGGTTGCGAACTTTGTCCAACCCCATTCCTTCACACCTTGTAAAGACCATCCTGGATGGTCTTCTGATGGCTCCTGCCCATCTAGGGCTCCCATTACAGGGTCTTCACCCACGACTGGGAGATGCGCGATCATTGCCACATCCATAAGAGTTGGACCAAAGGGGCCCGATGGTAAGAGGAAAGTCCCATTTTCCGCATTCCAGAAGGCAGACATGGCCAACAGCACCTTCTCATGCAGGTTGATAGGCATGGTGGACAATAGTATTGCCTGGTCGATTTTTTGAGATCGCCATTGGGTTTGGAAGTGTTCTGCTACCCGTCGATACCAAGCGCGGTACGGATCTTTTGGGTCTGTGAGATGGGTTTTGATGCTGTCTCGAATGCGAATTGCTTGGTAGTTAGGGTTGTTGATAGCCAGGGAATTTCGAGATTCCAAAACTTCCCTCATCCGATTTGAATCTTCAGGGGTAGTGCAATATGGGCGGATCGTCGGAGTTAGTACTTTCGAGGCTGAAAATGGGCCCTCTGGGAGGGTTCCGTCGAAAGGAAGGGCAGGAATGTATTGATTCGCCATAGTTAGAGTGTTTTGGGATTGTGATTCACAAAAGCTTGTATTGCGGGGAAGGAAGTTACTCAGGAGTGTTGCAGTAACTGGTGCAGTTGCTAAGGGAATTTTTCAAGAGGGTAGTGATGTATGAACTTCCAAACATTGATTGTTAAATGGCGTTTGAAAGTCCCTTGGCGGCGGGCAAGTTGTTACGTACGAAATTTAGAATTAGGTTAAAAGCCCAAGGTAAAAAGGAGAATGGGCCTGGCGATAGAGTTGGTTGAACTGGCTGAAGGACACCGTGTGGAAATCAAGGAAAATACAAGACGGAAAGACCTCAGGTCGGAAGGTCTTCAGGTCGGGAGGTTCTCAAGACGGAAAGTCCTCAAGACGGAAAGACCTCAGGTCGGAAGGTCCTCAGGTCGGTAGGTCCTCAAGATGGAAAAAACCTCAAGTCGGAAGGTCTTCAGGTCGGGAGGTCCTCAAGACGGAAAGTCATCAGGACGGAAGGACCTCAGGTCGGTAGGTCCTCAAGACGGAAAGACCTCAAGTCGGAAGGTTTTCAGGTCGGGAGGTCCTCAAGACGGAAAGACCTCAAGTCGGAAGGTTTTCAGGTCGGGAGGTCATCAAGACGGAAGGTCATCAGGACGGAAGGACCTCTGGTCGGTAGGTCCTCAAGACGGGTGGCCTTCAGGACGGGAAGTCCGCAAGTCGGGAGGTCCTCAGGTCGGGAAGTTCTCAGATCGGAATTCTGCGGCAGAACCAACAAATCGGGTGGTTTGTTAGTCGGGATGTCTGTAGCTAATTCAAACAAGTCAGATGGTTTGCAAGTCGGGAGGATTGGCAGTCGGACCCATACTGTTGTAGATTGGCAGTCGGGCTAAAAGGGCGGAAGGTCTGTAGTCAGCTCAAAGAGTGAAATATAGGGATAATTTTGGTCTGCTGAGGACACGTGTCAGCAGGAGAAGGGTTGGAAGACGGTTGGGAAGGAGACGTTATAACCGTTCGGGCGACGGTTTTCAGTACAGTTTCTTCAAAGAATATTTAAGGATTTGGATCATCATTTGACAAGGCATCTTCAATCAACTTCAACAAAGCAAAGTCAGATTTGGGGATCACCACTTTAAATTTCAGTCTTTTATTTTCCAGTTTATTTTCTGTACCATACAGTGTTTAGAGATTCCTAATCTCAGGCACTAATTAATCAAGTTTAAGGATATTTTCTATATCTTTGAATTTTACTTTATTTTTGTTGAAAAAGTACATCAACACTTATATTATATGTAAATTTATTTATGATTTTTGTGATAATATATAAAATTATTTATACAAAATTAAGTGTATATCTCACTTTATTTATTTTTCTTTTTTTTAAAAAAAATTACTCTATAAATAATCACTTAAAATAGTGAAAAATACAGACTTTTATAAAAAATATAGATATATTTTTTTAATATATTTTTATTTTTATTTTAATATAATAATTTTATTTATCATTTTTTGTTTTTCTCAAAATAATAATTTTATTTCCATAAATATATATCAACATAAAATTATGTTTATTTTTCATTATTATTACATAAATATCAATATATTTTACAATAATACACTTAGAATGTCAAAAAAAATAAATTATTCATACTTTTGACTAATTATCAATATAATATTAATATTTTTTAACACATATAAGACTATAATTCTGAAAAAAAGAGTAATATTTTTATTTGTATTCAAATAAATTGTAATATTTGTTATTTAAGACTGTCATATAATACTCCCTCCCTCCATTTATAATTGTCCTAAAGTATATTTGCGCAATTTTTTTAGGTAATTATCTTTTTTTGTATAAATTGACAAATTTATCTTTTATGATAAGATAGAGAGTAAAAATGATAAATAAATGAAGGGTAAAAAAATTAAATTTGTGTTTAAAAAAAGAAATATGACAATAGTAAATAGGACATTAGTTTGTGTTAATTTTTGTATATAATTATGTACTATTATATATCTTTATATCATATTAAACATAAATGGCAGTTTTTAACATAGAAATAATAATAATAATAATAATAATAATAATAATAATAATAATTACTGCTAAAAACCTTTCATTTTCACATTCTAAATTTTTATTCTTTTTATATAATTTTACTTCTACCCAAATTTATCCATTCAAAATCTTCTATATTATTTATTTTCAATTAATCAATTCAATGTCAACATTTTATCTCTAATTGATCATTTGTATCAATTTAAGTTTTCAATATATAATAGTAATCAATAACAGTTACAATAAATCAAAATAACTGTTTCAAAATTAACTTATATTTTGAAAAAAAAAACATATTTAAAAGAATTATATATATACAAAAAAGTAAATTACTTTTAATTCTTTAAATATTTGTTATATTTAAAATAATGATATAAGAAGAAAAATTAAGTTACTTTTTGTTTATTTCAAATCTAAAAATTTTTAATTAGTTGTGTTCAAATAATAATTGCTTGCCAAAATAATCATAGAAGAAAATGTATTAATTTATGAGATAGTTCAAATATTTTACATGATAATGAAACAGGATATATAAAAATAAATTATAAAACAAATATATACACAAATAATTTGTACATTTGTATTTTTTACCTATATATATAATTCATAACAAATTATTTTTTCTTTACTATTACTTTTATACTATATAATATTTTTATTGTAAGTAAGTTTTATTGTAAGTAAGTTATATTATAAATAAATTATGAACACGCATTACATAATTTTTATTTTTATTTTTTCTCTTATCTTTCTTTTCTGTTTGTCTTCTCTTCTATTATATTCCTCAAGTTTCAATTCCTTCTTCTTCTTCACCTCTTTCAAAAGGTTCTGTCTCCCACACAATCAAAAGAATCAAATAAAAGGCTTTCGATCAGATGGAAATAAGACCAACATATACTTAATTTTTCACTAAAAAGTAAATTGTATTTATATGTATATGTTAAACGGTCCGTACTGTAGACAAAAAAATTGTGTTATATTTTTATAAACACAAAATTTGTACAAATTATATTTGTATTTAAATTTAATGCGGGTCCTATTCTCTATTCGGATCCTTTGATTCTCTCTCCGGGTCGATCCATTTTTCCAATTTGGATTTGGGTGGCTTCTTTGATCCGAAGGGATTTTGGTCTTCGGTTTGACTTCGCCGGCTTTTGAAGGACTTTGGTATCCATGTTGGCGATTTTGATCGTCGGCTTCGGATTGATGCCTCCTTTGGATGATCCGACGGAATTTGATCTTTGAGGGAGAGATTTAGTGCTCCATAACGCTTTTGGCGGCGTGTCCCTTTGACTTTTGGATCGAAGAGGGCCTGGTTTGCGCCTTTTATGAAGAACGCGACGAACATCTTCAAGCTTTGGGAGCGACTTTGGAGGCTCTTCCTTGGATTTGATGGATTCCTCGATAGCTTTGAGAGATTTGATCCTTCCTCCGGCTCGGACATACGACGAAGAACGTTAACTTCATCGATTCGTCAACCAATATTGGATCATTTGTCCAAATCGGTGACTTTTCGACGAAGAACGCTTCGAAGGACACGAAGAACAATGAAGAACATTGCAGAGAGTCTAGAGAGACTTACCCTTGCGTGAGTCTTCAAATGAACTTCGGTGTCTAAATGAATTGGCCAAGGCTCCTATTTATAGGGGAGGGTGGCATTGGCTTCCTTTTCGGATGGTGCTACGTGGATGGAAAGATTTTATAATCTTTCCTTTTCCCTCGGATGCCGTTTTCCATTTTTGACGGATTTGATTATGCACCTTCCTTTCTCGTCAAAATCTTTATATCATTGCCCTTTTTGGAAGATATTAATTTATATACTTCCTTTATTGACAAGATTAATTTACTTTGCTGCCAAATTTATTATGGCTCTATTTATGCACGTAATATTTGTACGATATCTTCCATTTTAAGCAGATTTTGCATTAATGGTTGATATTTATTGTACAAAAATTAACATATGTGCATAATTAAATACCATATATTTATTTTATTGGAATTTTATTTTCTTCCAAAATACATGATATTTAATTGATTTTAGACATATATTTTTAGTGTCTACAAAATGCCCCATCGAGACTTGTTTAAGCCGACGCAAAGCGTTTATGGCGTGAACGAGTCTCGAAACATAAGTCAATTTATTTTTTGACTGATTTTTTTTTTTATGGCTATCATTTTTTGATTTTTTTGTTCAGCCAATATTTTTTTAAGGGTTTTTTTTCTTTTTTTTCCTTTTTTTTTTGGACGAGATTTTTTTTTTCAATTGGTTTTTTTTTAAGCCCGATTTTTTGGACTTTTTTTTTTTGCCCAATTTATTTTTTAGGGCTTTTCTTTTCTTTTTTTTTTTTGCCCAATTTATTTTTTAGGGCTTTTCTTTTCTTTTTTTTTTTTTTGGCATAATTGACTGAACTCGGAGTTATATTCCAAGTTGCCTACGTATCCGGTTAAGAAATCAAGTCATAACGTAGTTCAAAACAAATTGAATTTGTTTGTTTTTGTTAAACAGTTTATTCTCGTATTAAGGAGTCTTGTTAGAAAGTTTATCCTCATTTCCAGGAGATTGCAGAAAGTTTATCCTCGTTTCCAAGAGATTGCAGAAAGTTTATCCTCATTTCCAGGAGATTGCAGAAAGTTTATCCTCATTTCTAGGAGATTGCAGAAAGTTTATCCTCATTTCTAGGAGATTGAAGAAAGTTTATCCTCGTTTCTAGGAGATTGAAGAAAGTTTATCCTCGTTTCCAGGAGATTCCCGGAGTTCTTTTGAAAGACGTCCGTTGCTGCGCTTTTGAGGAAGGCTATCAACATTGGCACCAAAGTACTTACTTGAAATCTTCAGCCGAAGTTATTCTTCCACGCATTCCTGCGATTCCGAGGGAATTTTCTTCCGACGTATACAAGGAGTGGTGGACTCAAGTTTGCGGGTCTTTCTTTGATAAGTATATCCCGTCGGTACAAAAGACCACCGATCAGACCAAGCCATCGGATAAAGCTCGAAAAATGCCGCTACTTATCTCGGGTGTTCCTGAGAGGAACAATGGAAATTCAAGTACTCACAATGTCGGTTCTTCAAAGCGGACGGTACCCTCGGTCTCTGAACGAAGCAGTAGTGAGCATGATGTTCATTGGAAGCGAGCTCGTCGAGATCCTCATATCATCAACCCGTCAAGTCCTCGTTCGAGCCGACACCATTCTTCGAGCGATTTCGCGAGAGAGGTAACTTCTATCTCTTTTTTTTTTTTTTTTTTAACATGATCCGTTTTTTTTATCCCCTTTTTCAGTTGGAGCAAAGAATCCCGAGTATGGATGAAAAGATGGCGAGCCGAGATTCTATTGTTGAGGTGATTGGAGAAACTAGAGGTGTTTGCAATAAGCAAGTAAAGGATCCTCCAACCAAGCCAATAGTTGTTCATTCCGTTGTGCCCGCGGTTTCAGAATTCTGTGGCGCGAATTTTGTGAAAGAGATCCAACGCGAATATATAGGAAAAGTATGGTCGGATCTTCGGGGTAAGCTTTTGAGGACACCAGCTCGTTTGCTTTCCTCGATTAAGGACGAGGTTGATGTAGTGCTCCAATCAATGAAAAGCTTTCAGTATTCTGACATTTCTCATATTGAGGGCCGAGTCAAGGCCCTTTTTGATGACGCTGCATCTTTTGATGAGGCATGTTCTGACTCGATCGACGCCGTATCCTTAGCGGCTCGTAACCAACAGATTTCCGAGATCAAAGATCGACTGTCGCACCTTGAGACGAGGCATGTTGAGGAGTACGAAGCTATTAAGGAGTTAGAGGGGTGTGTGGAGAATATTGACGTGAAGCTTCGCTCTTTACAAGAGCAAAAAAGAGAGAATGTTTCCCTTATTAAGCGACGTCAAGGAGTTAATGAGAATATCACCATTCAAATTGCTGAAGTCAAGGATGAACTCGCCGCTGTAGAGAATGTCCCCGCGCAAGACGAAGAATACTTAAAAAGCTTAGAAGAGTTGTTGGATATTAGCAAAGAAGAGTTGTATAATCTTAATGTTTAAGATCAATTTGTACTCTTCATTTTGATTGCCAATCAATAAATTTAAATTCTCTCTTCTTTTTTTTTTTATATATATATATATTTTTTTTTTGAGCATTTTTTTTTTCACCCAAATCCTTTATCACTTATTTATTTATTTCTTTATTTATTTGACTGAACTTGAAGGTATATCTCAAGCTGCCTACGTACCCGGTAAAGGGATCAAGTCATAACGTAGTTCAAAGCAACTTGAATTTGCTTTTATTGTTATTTTGCAGTTTATCCTCATGCTAAGGAGTCTTGATTTGATTTGAAGGTCTCACGCATAATATCTTTTGAGGAACCTCCCGTTGATTGGCCCTATCCGGAGTCCGTCTTGAGATGTCAACTTGTATGCACCATTCGTGTAAACCTGAGTGACAACGTAGGGTCCATCCCACTTGGATAAAAATTTATTTCCCGAACGAAAGTTGATCACAATGGGCCTTCTCACAGCAAGAACCAAGTCCCCAATTTGAAAGGATCGTGATTTGATTTTTTTATTGTAAGCTCGAGACAATCGTGCTTGATAACACTCCAGTCTTTGTTGAGCTTGTAGTCTTTTCTCGTCGAGAGCCTCTAGCTCTTCGAGTCTTAATCTGACATTTTCTTCAGTCGTCAATTCTTCCTGGAGAGCAATCCTTAGTGAAGGAATTTGTCTTTCCAATGGGAGGACAGCTTCGACCCCATATACAAGTGAGTATGGTGTCGCTTGTGTTGGAGTGCGGAATGTAGTACGATAGGCCCACAAAGCTTCACCGATGCGGTCATGCCAATCTCTTTTTGATTTGGAGACAACCTTTTTCAGCAAGTTACAAAGTGTTTTATTGAAT
This sequence comes from Andrographis paniculata, assembly GCF_009805555.1. Taxonomy (NCBI): domain Eukaryota; kingdom Viridiplantae; phylum Streptophyta; class Magnoliopsida; order Lamiales; family Acanthaceae; genus Andrographis; species Andrographis paniculata. The sequence continues at coordinate 3,778,364 of NW_026137605.1, forward strand.
GCCTCTGCGAGTCCATTTGCCGGTGCATAATACATCGAGGACTTCTTTTGTTGAAAGCCAAACTTTTCACAAAGCTTGTCGATGTGAGTATTGGCAAAAGATCTTCCATTATCAGTGATGATACACCGAGGAACCCCATAACGGTAAATGATGTTGACTCGTATGAAGTCAGCTACCGTCTCCTTTTTGACTTCTTTCAAAGGAACTGCTTCTGCCCATTTGGAGAAGTAGTCTGTTGCGGCCAAGATATAGAGATGTCCAGCGGACGACTTTGTGAGTGGTCCTACAACGTCCATGCCCCAGGTATCGAATGGCCACGAAGCAATAGTTGGGTGCAATGGTTCCGGTGGTTGATTGATAAAGTTAGCATGGAATTGACACGGTTGGCAGCTCCGTGCGAATTCTATACAGTCTTTAACCATGGTTGGCCAATAATACCCCATCCTCTTTATTCGGAAGTGTAACTTTGGGCCAGCTTGATGAGCTCCACAGATTCCGGCATGAGTTTCCTCCATAGCTTGTTTGGCTTGATGATTGCCGAGGCATCGAAGGAACATGTTCTCGAACGACCGACGATAGAGTATGCCGTTGAAGTAGGCGTAGCGTGCAGCTCTTCTTCGGATATCTGCTCGTCTGCGCGGGTCACTCGGGAGCTTGTCATATTTTAAGAAATCTAATATTGGTTGCCGCCAATCTTCTTCTTCTTCTTCAATTTCAAACACCTCGATGAGGTGATTTACTTCTTTTTCAACACATTCTTCTTCTTCATACTTGCAGGAATCCACCCAAACTTTGCGTATCGGAATATACACCTGTTGATCCGGGATGGATAGAGTCGATGCCAATTTAGCCAGGGCGTCAGCTTGCCCATTCTCTTTCCTTGGGACATATTCAATAGAGACATCCCCGAGCAACTCAATGAGTGCCTTAGCATACTTTAAGTAAGGCATTAGTTCTGGTTTCTTCACTTCAAACTCTCCAGTGATTTGATTTACAACCAGCTTGGAATCCCCGTATACTTGAAGTTGGCGTTGCTTGATATCTACCGCCATTTTTAGGCCGAGGATGAGTGCTTGATACTCAGCCACATTATTTGAACACTTTTCTTTTAAGGCAAAAGAGTATGGAAGGACTTCTCCTTGTGATGTGACAAATATTACTCCGGCTCCAGCTCCATTTTTGTGTGATGAGCCGTCAAAATACATTTTCCATGGTGGGGTGATTTCGAGAAAAAGCGCGTCTTCATCAGGGAAGTCGTCAGACAACTCCCATTCAGCGGGGATGGGATGATCAGCAAGGAAGTCAGCCAATATTTGTCCTTTTACAGCTTTCTGTGGTACATATATGATTTCGAATTGTTGCAGCTGCAGGTACCACCTCGCAAGTCGATCAGAAAGGACAGGCTTTGACATGACATATTTCAAGGGATTTGCTTTGGACACCAACCGGATAGTGTGCGCTTGGAAGTAATGCTTCAACTTTTTTATGGCGAAGATGAGCGCCAAGCATATCTTTTCCACCGGTGAATAATTTAGTTCATTTGGTGTCATCATTCTGCTGAGGTAGTAGAGGGCATTTTCTTTCCCTTTATTGGCTTCCTGTGCTAACAAGGCTCCAACTGAACGCTCTTGTGCAGCGATGTAAAGCGTCAACGGATGTCCAGGAATTGGGGTTGTCAGCACTGGTGGTTTTGTCAAGTAGTCTTTGATACTTTGGAATGCCTTCTTGCATGCTTCATCCCAATGGAAAGGCACTCCCTTCTTCATGATTCGGCTGAAAGGTTGACATCGTCCAGCGAGGTTAGAGATAAATCTTCTTATATATGCTAATTTTCCTTGTAAGCTTTTTAGCTCGTGGATGTTACGAGGCTCAGGCATTTTTGTGATGGCATCTATCTTTGCTTGTTCAATCTCAATTCCACGACTATGGACAATGAATCCGAGGAATTTTCCGGAGGTGACTCCAAAAGCGCACTTGAGAGGATTCATTTTTAATTGGTAGCGCCTCAACCTTTCAAAAACCTTTCTTAAGTCTTGCAGGTGATCTTCTTTTCTCTTGGATTTGACAACCAAGTCGTCAACATAGCATTCTACATTTTTGTGTAGCATGTCATCAAAGATCTTTTGCATTGCTCTTTGGTAGGTTGCCCCAGCATTTTTCAATCCGAAAGGCATAACTTTGTAACAGTAGATACCTTTCGGTGTACGAAAGGCGGTTAACTCTTCGTCTTCAGGTGCCATACGAATTTGGTTATATCCAGATGATCCATCCATAAAAGAAAGCGCTTCATGTCCTGTCGTTGCATCAATCATCAATTCAGTTATGGGTAAAGGAAAATCATCTTTTGGGCATGCTTCGTTTAAATCTCGGAAATCCACACAAACTCGGATTTGTCCATTCTTTTTCTTTACAGGCACGATGTTGGAAATCCATTGGGGGTATTTGACTTCCCGGATGAACCCCACTTCAATGAGTTTGTTGACTTCATTTTCAATTTGAGGGATGAGTTCAGGACGGAATCTTCGTTGCGCTTGCTTCACAGAGCGAGCTCCTTTCTTCACGCCTAGATGGTGGACCGCAACTTTCGGGTCTAAGCCGGGCATTTCTTTATATGACCAAGCGAAGACATCTTGGAATTCGTTGAGAAGTCGGATGTAGGCATTCATATCATCCTCACCCAGCTCTTTGTTGACATAAACAGGTCTTGGGTGATCTTGATTTCCCAAGTTGACTTCTTCTAACTCGTCCACTGCAGCTTTGATCCCTTCTTCAAGCGCGGCGGGTGCATTTCCTGCATCTTCTTCAATCATTGTCTCTTCTCCCCCTTCAGTGATGTAGCAGGATGATGCAACACTTTCTTCATTATCTTCTTTGGGTTTGGTGAAGACAACGGTTTGCCATTTAGCCTTTAAAACTTTACCGCAATGTATCGTCATTTTTGTTTGACGCGTCATGCGGGATGGAAAGCGGCTCTTGATTTCTTCATCCATCTCCACATATTTTGTTGATGTGGAGTTCGTCTTGTTTTTCTCTTTATTGATCTTTGGTCCTAACCTTGTGAAGACAGAAGGTTTTAGCCTCTCGAAAACCGATACTCTTGCATTCTTCCCCTTTTGAGGTGAATTGGAAGACAAAGTCTCGCTTTCGGTGATATGATGATTTGCAGCCCTTTTGATAGCGATGCGTACGGGAGCTTGTGGCATGTACCCAAGACCAGCCCTCGAACCTTGGGTTGTCTGTGGTGGTAACCTTCCCAGCAGTGATTCCTCATTTGGATTATATCCAGCTTTTGTGAGAAGTTTGTAGGCTTTTGGACCAAAGCTTTTGTCCTTTTGCAATCGCATAGCCTCTATTTTTTCTTCTTTTCCATTCCTTGTTTGTGATGGGGAGATTGGGTTGAGTGGGGTCTTCGGAAGAGTCAAATCTTTCAGAGGCTCAATTAATGAGTCTGCAGAACCTGAGGCAGGTGTTTTTTCTTTATCTCTTAAGTTTGCCCCCAAGTTTAGTTGTGGTGCTTTGACATTTTCATGTACCTTGGATTTTTTTGCTTCTGTAGAGAAATATTTGGCGTCCGCAAAGTGTGACTCGGCTTCTGCATATGGCTTTGTGTCTCCAAGAACTTTCTTTGTCATTCCATTTTGAGTGTATTTGAAGCATTGGTGCCACGTTGATGGAACTACACCATTCTCATGTATCCATGGTCTTCCCAAAAGAACGTTGAAAGATGTCTTTGCGTCTATCACGTAGAACAAAGGGTTAGTTTCCATTTCATCGATTAAGAGTCTCAATCTTATGGTGCCAAGTGCTCTTTGCCCCTCTTGATTGTATCCATGTATTGTCATACGACTCTCGAACAACTGATCTACTGGTATTCCCAATTTTTGCAATGTGTATAGAGGAAGGACATTGACTGCAGCTCCTCCGTCTAAGAATATCCGGTTAATCCTTTGTTCATGGATATAACCCACGACCAGTAATGGACGATTATGGGGTTTGGATCCTAACACCAAATCTTCATCAGTGAAAGTTATCGTGGCACATTCTTCACTCGATTTGTCTCTGATCGCCTTGCCACCTTTCTCGGTAGTGAGACAATATGATTCTTTGTCTTTTATGTCAACTTCGAGAGACCCGAACATGATTGAAGTGACATTAACAGAAGCAGAATCGTCTTCAAGGGTGATCTTTCCTTCATGAGCCAACTCCATGACTTTGTCTTTAAAGATGAAACAGTTATGGATGGGATGTCCTACGACACGATGGTATTTGCAATATCTTGGGTCATCAACCTTTCCAGCTTCCTCCGGTCTTTTTGAATTCGGAAGTTCAATGAGGTTTTCTCTGAGTAGATCGTCAAAGATTCCCGAGACGTCAGAATCCAGGAAAGGATAAGTTTTGGATTGCAACTCTTTAAGGGTTGGCCTTGGCGGTCTTTCTGTCTGAGTTGATTGTCTTTTCCTCGCAACTTCCTTTTCTTTACTTTGGATCTTCATAGGTGCTTTGGTCGTCGCTTTTATGGCCAAGGCTTCTTTTCCAAAAGACTTGATAGGGGCGTTGTTCCCCTTCTTTGCGGCATCATATCTTTCGTATCTTTTTGTTTTTGAAGATTCTTGAACTGGTGGTCCGTGCATCCCGCTTGAAGCCATACTTAACTCCATGTCATGAGCGCGGGTAGCAAGTTCTTCGAAAGTGTGGGGTCGGATCCCTTGCAGGATGTATTTCAACCCCCAGTGCATTCCTTGGACGCACATCTCTATACCGGAGGCCTCAGACAACCGGTCTTTGCAGTTCAAGCTCAAACTCCTCCAGCGGTTGATGTAGTCGATTGCTGGTTCATCTTTCCATTGACGAGTATTGGTGAGTTCTGTCATACTGACGGTCCTTTTTGTGCTGTAGAACCGGTTCAAGAACTCGTACTCCAACTGCTCCCAACTGTCGATGGAACCAGCCTCCAGGTCGATATACCAGTCGAAGGCGTTGCCTTTTAATGACCGTACGAACTGCTTTACCAAGAGATCGCTGTATGTCCCAGCGTTGTTGCATGTTTCCATGAAGTGTGCCACATGCTGCTTTGGGTTGCCTTTGCCATCAAATTGTTGGAACTTTGGTGGTTGATATCCCAACGGCATCTTGAGGGCGTCGATCCTTGAAGTGTAAGGCTTGGCATACATATTTGTTGGCCTTGAACTTCCTTCAAACTCCCTTTTGAGAGCTCCTTTGATATACTCGTCAAGTTGGGATAGATGGATGAAAGAGTCAGATGATGTTTGAAACGGCATTGGTCCCGCCATTTTTTCTTTACCGTGGCGTTGATCCATGGATGTTTCTGCTTCATTTTGGGCCTCCGAAGCATTCTGGTTGGTTGGTTCCGGCTTGTCCAATTTTGCAAGCAGTTTTGCGATGATATTGTCTTGTTGCTGCATGTGTTGAGACATCCCTTCAACAACTTTGGCCAGTGCAACAAGTTGGTCTTCTATGTTTGAAGCGTTCGTGGTCATCACCGGGGCATAACTCGATGCGGTCGAACGAGTTGCAACTTCTTGAGGGGTGCCCGGTGCGGAGGTACTCTTGAAGCTTTCGCCCTCCTCATAGAGTGAGTTTTGCTCTGTGATTTTCGGATGTGCATCCTCGGAAAATGACAGTACTCTTTTAGCCATACTTCGTGTCATCACTCCAGCATTCATTGAAGCACTTGAGGTTCTTGATGTAGTAGCAGCGACTCCTTTGGCGGTGGCGGCTAGAGCAGCAGCTTTCGACACAGCATTGGAAGTCTTGATTTTGTAGGAAGCCATTGATTGTTTGAGAATTCGACGGAAAGAGAGATGAAAGGTAGAGATGTCCCACTGGGCGTGCCAAAAATCTGTAGACAAAAAAATTGTGTTATATTTTTATAAACACAAAATTTGTACAAATTATATTTGTATTTAAATTTAATGCGGGTCCTATTCTCTATTCGGATCCTTTGATTCTCTCTCCGGGTCGATCCATTTTTCCAATTTGGATTTGGGTGGCTTCTTTGATCCGAAGGGATTTTGGTCTTCGGTTTGACTTCGCCGGCTTTTGAAGGACTTTGGTATCCATGTTGGCGATTTTGATCGTCGGCTTCGGATTGATGCCTCCTTTGGATGATCCGACGGAATTTGATCTTTGAGGGAGAGATTTAGTGCTCCATAACGCTTTTGGCGGCGTGTCCCTTTGACTTTTGGATCGAAGAGGGCCTGGTTTGCGCCTTTTATGAAGAACGCGACGAACATCTTCAAGCTTTGGGAGCGACTTTGGAGGCTCTTCCTTGGATTTGATGGATTCCTCGATAGCTTTGAGAGATTTGATCCTTCCTCCGGCTCGGACATACGACGAAGAACGTTAACTTCATCGATTCGTCAACCAATATTGGATCATTTGTCCAAATCGGTGACTTTTCGACGAAGAACGCTTCGAAGGACACGAAGAACAATGAAGAACATTGCAGAGAGTCTAGAGAGACTTACCCTTGCGTGAGTCTTCAAATGAACTTCGGTGTCTAAATGAATTGGCCAAGGCTCCTATTTATAGGGGAGGGTGGCATTGGCTTCCTTTTCGGATGGTGCTACGTGGATGGAAAGATTTTATAATCTTTCCTTTTCCCTCGGATGCCGTTTTCCATTTTTGACAGATTTGATTATGCACCTTCCTTTCTCGTCAAAATCTTTATATCATTGCCCTTTTTGGAAGATATTAATTTATATACTTCCTTTATTGACAAGATTAATTTACTTTGCTGCCAAATTTATTATGGCTCTATTTATGCACGTAATATTTGTACGATATCTTCCATTTTAAGCAGATTTTGCATTAATGGTTGATATTTATTGTACAAAAATTAACATATGTGCATAATTAAATACCATATATTTATTTTATTGGAATTTTATTTTCTTCCAAAATACATGATATTTAATTGATTTTAGACATATATTTTTAGTGTCTACACGTACAAAAATAAATAAATAAAATAACATTCAAACTTGCCCATACAAAAGAAAATATCAATTTTTGTGGACCAAACATGCCATTTTGTGTGCTTTTTTTCTCCATCTTCAAACCTGTCATCAGCTGCACCACCTTTTTTTTGACAAATTATTTTTCCGGCACACCATAAATATTTTTCCTGAAAGAAAAAGAAAAAAAAACATCAACATTAGTTGACATGATAAAAGAATTGAAAAAAAAATTAAAAATAAAGAAAGTACATCAACATTAATGTACATAATGTAAGAGAAAGGAATTGAACTACAACCTCGTTCGAACACATACAAATGTCTTAGTTGTGTTTATCTTATATATATACTATATAGAGATGTTAGAAAGAATAAAAGAAATATATAAAAAAAACTTTTCGATTACTACACTATCATTATTAACTGTTACTGTAATCATTAACTGCAATATTGAAAACTTAAAACCTCTTCGTTTTTCACCTTAGCATTATTATTTAACACTTAATTAATATTTTTATTTTCAATGTTATTTATAGATTTTTTATAGACTAAATATGTTTTCATTGTTTATTTTATTATAAAATATATTTAAATTTATATATAATATATATAGAAATTTATTTTTTTATTTATGTATATGAAGTATATTATAATTTAATTATTTCAAACATATATGTCGGTAAAATAAAAAATAATTATAAGTAGTAATATTTGAGACAAAAATATTTATATTTTTATTCATTTAATATATTATAAAAAAATTATTATCTAATTTAATAAAAAATTATATTACATTAATATACAATTTTTGTATGTTAAATTAATTGTATTAATATTTTGAGTATGTTGTATATATATATAATTAAATTCACCTTTTATATGTCTATTGTATTAAATTTAAATTTTAAAATAATTTAAAATTAAAATATCATATTTATAGTTTACTAATATTTTTGAATCTATGAAAAATATTTTTTATATATTTTTAATTATATAAGATAATATAAGATAAAATAAGATATACACAAATATTATTTAATATTTAAGAAATAAATAATTATAGATATTATGTATTAATCTATATTTACGCAGTAGCCAATCAAATATTAAGATCAATAAAAATAAAAAAAAAAGTAAAAAAATATTAGAAATTTTTGCTTTTCAAAAAAATAAATAAATATAAAAATATGTTGGTCACACATAATATCTAGCAATCAATCAAACATTCTAATCAATCAAAAAAAAAAGAAAAAAATTTAAAATAGCTAAAAATTCATGCTTTTTGGAAGATAGAATCTACAGTGACTTCAAATATATATATATATATATATAGAGAGAGAGAGAGAGAGAGGATAAAAAGGAGAGAGTATATTTTACTTCAACAACTAATTAATAAATTGGAATTAGTTATATACCAAAACCATTGACGTCCGTCAAGGGAAAAAACACTATCCGATCACATGACGATGTGATGGTTCGTGTCGCATTCGCCAAAATTGTCCAGAGTCACGTGACGTCGCACGTGGCGTCGTTTCATATGCAGAAACTGTTTAACGGCAGCCGGCAGCCGGCGCGCCAGACACGTGGCACAATCCTGAGACTCGACAGGGAAACGACAAACTCTGCCGCAGACACGCGCCTGCCGTCAGTTCACGCGCCGTCTGCATGCATCGATCATTGCGCTGTTCGCGCTGTAAAGGCGAGCGAGGTGGGGCAACCAAGCGCATGCGACCATGACCTTGTACTGTGAATTACTACTGCAATGGATGCCTTTTCAGGGTTAATCATGTGCGAGACATTTTTTTCCAATACGCCGTCGTTTTAGGTCTAGGGCTTGTGTGAAATCGGTGATTAGGGCACAGTCAAAACTCATCCCCCAAGTTACTGCAATGGCTTTTAGGGTTTAGATGTTAAAATTTGGTAGTTAGGGCACCGTCAAAAGTGATTGCCAGTACAATGTGGGGATTGGGGAAAGGAAATTGCGGTCAAATTGGGGTGTCGTTGTGATAACTGAGGAGCTTTTTGAGAGATATAACTTTGCTTTTGGAAAGCAGACAAGCACTGGTCCTTGCTGCTTCTTCTGCTTCCTCCATACTTGTGTTTGCTCCATGTTCGTCCCCTTTATCTCTTCCTTCAAGCCCAGTGTTCGTTAAGGAATATGAATATCCGCTGTTCAATCTTCTTGTACTGAGTCGTGATATTCCTCTGTAAGTCGCCTATCAATTCTGCATTCATCCACTTGTAAGTCAAGTTTGAGCAAATTTCCCGAAACTTCAATTTTCTTTTTCTCATAACTGAAAACCATTGTGATGATGACAATTTGTGTTATTTGCGTTGAACTGTTAACCTGTGATAACCTGTGAATAAATCTTGTGGTTGTAAGGATAGGTTTTGGAGTAGAAATCACAAATTAGACTCATGAGTTGTTTATCAAATCAGTTCTTGTTCAATTGTTCATTTCATTGTAGAATGTGGTTTGCTGAGGCTACAGTTTCTTTCAATCTAATCTGTGCATTATATTTGGGTCAATTCCATGACCTGTTTGTTGGCATGGAGAAAAACTTGTGATGAAGAAGCTGTCCTTTTTTTTACTTTTGCATTTTTTATTTTTTTATTTTTTGTTGTGGTGGGGTTGAAGGGTGGGGAGTGGGGGGGTGTATGATGTAATGCTCTTCCCCACACGCCATTATACGCTGTCTTCTATAATCTCAGAGAAAACCAATTTCGATATTTTCATATATTTTTGTGTGAAGATATTTCCATTTTAGGCTTCATATCATTTAACTCAGCGCGGAAGGATTGGTATTATAACTTAGATCCTTGTGTTTTCATTACCATCTGGCTGAGTTTGGTCAATAATACTTCACTTTGCATTGATATCGATTCAATTATAATCGTCTGCCCTTCAGCTGAGCTCATTATGTTTATGTTAACAGAGGATAAAAATTGAGCAGATGACGCGAATTAGCCCAGAATATGGAGATGTGGCACAGCCCGCATGGGTGTTGTCATCTGATGTGAGCTTTCCCTCTAACCAGTTTCCCAAGTATAGATTGGGACCTGATAATCAAATTTGGGACGAGATCATAGAGGACAGCAAGGGTCCTCCCCTGAAGGAGGTTGTTGTGGAGGAAATAAACCATCTTTCCGAACAACACAAGCGCCTATCAGTTCGTGACCTTGCTAGTAAATTTGACAAGAATTTGGCTGCTGCAGCGAAGTTATCTGAGGAGGTTCGACTCTATGATTCGCCTAGAAAACTCACATCTATTCTGTTTAGGTCTAAATAATTTCATATGTTGGCAAAATGTGAAAAGTGCTATTTGTATGTAATCCAGGCTAAGTTAAGAGAAGTGGCTTCTTTAGACGGACACGTGCTTCTGAAAAAGCTTAGAGATGCATTGGAATGTCTGAAAGGAAGATTGTCGGGTCGAAACAAGGAAGATGTGGAGAAAGCTATCTCAATGGTCTGTTTACCCTTGTTACTGTAGAAATTTCTATCGAATGAAATGCGGTGGTCCTGATGCTTTAACGTCGATCATTTAGTCCTTTTTGGTTTGTTCTATCTGGTGTTAATAAACGATGTCCATAGGATAGTAACATATTGGTTAAAGCCATTCTTTTTCTCGTTCATGTTAAGCAATTAGGATTCTTATTGTTTCAATCTTGCAGTCTTTCCAATTTTATTTTATGCACCACGGAAATTTACTGTATGAGGTTTATACATGCTGGCGTCTATCGTCTCCAGGTAGAGGCTCTGGCCGTAAAATTAACTCAGAAGGAAGGAGAGTTAATTCAGGAGAAGTTTGAAGTGAAAAAGCTAGTGAATTTTCTCAAGCAGGTCTGCAGTTTTTATTATACACCAAATGTTCCTATCTCTTTTTTTTTCCCTTTTAATGTGTGTGGCTGTAAGAAAAGCTGCATTGACTCTGCTTTTCTATCGACTTGAAATGTTTCTGGTGATTTTAACTGATCCCTGAGACATACCTTGCAAAATTGATACACTAAATTTGATTTTCTACCGTAGGCTTCTGAAGATGCTAAAAAACTGGTCAACCAAGAGAAGTCGTTTGCTTGTGCTGAAATAGAGAGCGCGAGAGCAGTTGTGCAGAGGATTGGAGAAGCTCTCGACGAACAAGAAAGAAACAACAGCTCAGCGAAGCAGCAGGTAATCCTTCACTTTTCCCGTAGCTTTCTCTTCTTCTTAAAATAGTCAATAACTCACTGATTCTTACAATAGTTGACCTTGTTTTATGTTTCCGTACACTGATTTTTTTCTTGCTGATAGGAACTTGAGGAATTAATTGAAGAGGTCCAAGAGGCAAGAAGAATAAGATTGAAGCATGATCCCACAAAGGTATGTCAATCCTCATTCGAAGCTTATGCAATACTATGTAATTCTCTCGATTTTCCTTGTTCTATTTATTGTTAATTCCATCACTTCCTACTATATGTTTTTGTAGGTCATGGACATGGAGCACGAACTTCGGGAACTTAGGCTTCAGATTAGGGAGAAATGCACGATTTCGATTAATCTGCAGCACGAGGTTCGCCATATTTTTCTAATAAAAACTGCACAAATTGTATGCATTCGAAAACTTTATGTAAGCGAATATAATCAAAGCTTAATATTCTAGCTGGCAATGAGCAAAAAAGCAGAGGAAAATGCGCACTGTGTATATGCGCTGAATGGTTCCGAGACGTTAGGTTTGAGTTTGAGAATCCAACCCTGCTCGGAAGAAGCTGTAGAACTCGCCAAATGCTCGATCCAGTGGTACCGTTTGTTGTCTCAATGCAGCAGAAGGGAGCCTATCTTAGGTAACTCGCCAATTCCTTGTTTTCCTATTTTTACGCGACCACACGTTAGATATTATCATCTCAATTTATAACTGAGTTTATATGCTTCTGCCCATCAGGTGCTACCAAATCAGTTTACGCGCCTGAGCCAATTGATGTAGGACGAGTTCTTGAAGTCGATATAGTGGCAAATGGCCAAAAGTTCTCGCTTACTACTAATGGCCCAATTCAACAAGGTTCGATACCATTATTGCACATAGATTTAAGTTTAAATTTTTAGGTGAGACGGTTATCAGAGTTGAAATGTCCCATTACGTGCTAGATTTGTATGTAACGTATATCCACCTTGCATAGCGTGTTGGTCGACTATGTAATAAATAAATAAATAAATAATGTGTATCCCTTTAAGCGTAAATTTTTAGGCGAGATGATTATTTAACAGAGCTAATTTTATTTGTCGTAAAATTTTTTTTCCTTGCGCAGCTATTGACTTGGACAGCTACTTAGAGAGCCTTTTTCGGAAACCCAACCATGACTTCAGCGTAAATAACCCCGTCTTTTCCGTGGCATTATTTTGTTGTTCTGAGAAATAGATTGTTGCGTTATCCAAATCTGTTTCGCCTCGACAGGTAGTTATCTCCCAAATGAATGGTAGAAACTATTCGTCACATTCGACACACGTGTTTCATATTGGTAAATCGAGGATTAAACTTAGCAGGGGATGGATCACGAAGGCCAGAGAATCTTACTCCCGTTCTATGCAGGTATAAACTTAATACAGCTTTGATTAACGTCGAGAACTTTTTTAACTCCTCGATAATTGAAGGCAATGCATCGGAAATGAAATGATGTTCGTTTCTTGTATTATATTCGGTTTTCAGCTGTTTGGATTTAGAGGAGGCGGCAACTCTGCAGGTAAATCGCTTGTTTGGCTAGCCCGAAAAGGACAGTCTTTCGTGCTGGTGTTTGAATCTGAGCGAGAAAGAAACAGTGCCCTTCTTCTTGCTCGGAAATATGCTTCGGACTGCAATGTACGTCGTCACACATCCTGATATACATACATACATATAACATATATATATATATACACACAAGTGTAAAGCAGAGGGAGGGGAGGTAACGAGGGTGGAACTTCCATGTCAGGTCTTGCTTGCTGGTCCAGATGACGATGCGTTGCTGTAGCTGTAAAGACCGAACGGATTTCGACTAACTTGAGCTCTGAGGCATTATGAGGTGAGTGATGTTTGGGTGCTTCATTTGTGTGTGTCTTAATTTGAGCTTTGGTAGGCATCGTTTTTAGTTTGCCTTCATCTTGATCTGTTGTAATAACCTTATCTTATCTTACCTTACCCTAACTTCTGCTAATCTCATTCCATTCTATGCTGCTGATTTGATTTGATTTGATTTCTTTTGTTGTTGTTCGTTTATTTTCAAGTTTGATAATTTAAACGATTTCAACAAATCTAACGTTTCCTATTAGTATTTGTTTGTAATTTTGCTCATTTACATTTCAAATTAGAGTACTACCTTTGTCCCTTAATAAGGCCAGGGTGTGTTTGTTTTGTTTTTTGTTTTTTGTTTGAAAGAATTTTTCTTTTTTATTTATTTATTTATTATGTAAGGTATAAGAAATTGTGTAGAATATTAATTTTTTTCTTTGGAGAAAATATGTTTTGGGAAATTTTTGGGTAAAAGAACAAAGCTGCAGCGTTTTTGTTTATTTTATTAATTTTTTTTAATATTTTAATATTATATATACAAAAAGAGTTAAAATGATATTTATATTCCTATCAATGTGTACTAGTTTTGTAATTTTGTTAAACAAAAGTATTTATTTGTGAATATAATATATTGTAAGTTAGTAATATTATTAATGTTAAAAAGATATTCTTAAACATATACATGAGAAGCAGTACGGTTGACTACCTGTTTTTACTAAATTATTTTTAATAGTCTAACATTATATATTTACATCCGTCGTACATAGGGGTAATATTGTGGGCAAGTATGACTACTTTCGTCAGTTGTCAGTTATACTGAAGATATTGAGTGTTGTTCAGGGTTGTATTTTTTCATTTCAATTTGCTATTTTGTTGTGATTTACTTGTACTATGGATATCGTTTGTTAAATCGTAACTTTTACTTTAATACAATAACTTACTTATAACATTGTAATTAGAGTTGTTAAACGAACCGAGCCGTTCGTGAACTCGGGTCGGTTTGGCTCGGTTAAAGCTTGTTTGCGAACGTTAACGAGCCGAGCCGAGCCGAACAACATAAACAGACTCGTTTGGTTAACGAACGAGCCCGAGCTTTGTTCACGAACGTTCGTTTAAATAATATATTTATTATAAATATTATATATACATATAAAATTATACTTTATAAATAAATAAAATATTAATTTAAAATATATAAATAAAATAATTTCAAATTTTATTTATAATTTATATATAAATTTTAAAAAAATAAGACAAACGAGCTCGAACGAGCTTAATCTAGCCTAAACGTGTTGAATATGAACACGAGCTCAAACAACAAAAATTCTTAACGAGCCGAGCTCGAACACTATGAACGAGCTCGAAAGCTTAACGAACAAACACGAACCTTGTTCGCGAACGTTAACGAACACTTAAAACTTAGCTCGGCTTGGATCGTTAACAACTCTAATTGTAATACTATGATTTCTTTAAAATGACATTTTATAGTAAAAAGGGGTTTTCGAGTTTGTTGGGCACGCAAAACAAAAACAATTCAAGTTCGACTAGATGGTGGATTAATCAATATATGATTTTTCGAAGTCATTACTTAATACTGCAGAGTTAAAAGAAAAATAAGAGGTTTTTATAATTCATATATTTTTTTTCGCTTATCTTTCCGTATGAGCCGACTACACGGTTTTATTCAATGTCATCCGACCTTATCGGTCAAGCTGTATGGAAGACTACATGTTTTTAGTAAATTGCTTTTAATAGTGTAACATTTTATATTTACAACAGTTGTACTTAGCGGTAATATTGTAGCCAAGTATGACTACTTTTGTCAATCCGCACCCGCGTTGTCAGTTATACTGAAGATATTGAGTGTTGTTAGATCGTAAATTTTACTTTAATACAATAATATACTTATAATATTGTGATACTATGATTTATTTAAAATGCATTTTATAGTAATCAGGGGTTTGGGACTTTGTTGGGTACGCAAAACAAAAAAAAAACCAAGTCCGACCTCCCCAACTTTGCACTGACCGGACGGTTGTCCTTCTTATTATCCGACCTAACCCACCACTTTTCCTCCTCTTTCCATTTCCACCAAACGGACGGTCCTCCGATCAGACCAATTCTTTGAGACACATTTTTTTGAAAACTTTTCTGTCTTCCCTATTTTCTCATATTCTCTATCTTATAAGCGTTTATTTATTTAAATTATTATATTAGTTTCTCCCCTCTCTGTATCCGAACCGACTGGATGTTTCTACTTATTCTCATCCGTCGAAATTAGTCAGATTCTCTCTTCTTTCCATTTCAACCGAATGAATGTATTATTCTCTCTCTCTAGCCTAACCCACCACCCCCACCGGCTAATATTTCGCCATCTCTTGTTTTTTCTCCACCGCTTCCACTGTTATACATAAATTTTTTTTTTCTCTTTACCCCTTTTCTTTCAATCCGACCAAATCAATTGACGGCTATCTTCTGTTTTAAAAAAAAATAGCTACATTTATATTATTTTGATTTGTAGATAATATTTTTAAAATAATACATAAAAAAAGTAATCAAAGAAAGGTATAATTTCAAAACCCTTTGTGAATTTTTATTTTTTACCTATTTACGATTACAATATAAATGGATCTTTCGTTACAAACAATCGCCACGTGGCCCATATTCATTGTTCCTCCGTACACTGATACCCTTATATTATTTTACCTTAACAATATGGATATATAAATGTATGTCATTCCTGTCATACCCTACTTTGCATTTAATGCATTTATTTGCGCTATTAGTAACCTTATTTTATTAAATCTCACCAAATCTTCTACAACATTTACCTATGAAAGTTATAATTACCTATTACCTAACTGCAACTATAAGAATTAGACTTTAAAGTTCTCTATCGTTGTAGTACTTTGTACAATTCTTATCCTACCTAATCCTTACATTACGCGTCCTTGTTGGACACAACTAACACGTTACTTATCACCTCAATTTTTAAAAATTACAGCGAACAATCCAATGTACGAATCTCTGTAAAAATTATTTAATATAAACATACCGAAGTTTCAATTACAATCCATTCTTTCTTCATATTTATATTTCTTACAACAACCTCACACCGAAGCTTATATATCTCATTTATCTTTTACTCAAAACATCTTTCACCCGCATAACTTTGTTCTGAACGAGCAAACACCTCTTAAAAGATATATGGTTTCTCCATACAATTCGTTCAAGTATATACAATAATTGAATTTATAATAGAAAACGCATAATTAATTTACTAAATGATGTTTTAATTATTACCACAACTATCTTTGCCCAAATATTTGTCTCATTCTTCTTACAAGTAAGTTGGATAGATTACAGTGTACAGTTACCCGGCAGGAAAGATACAACCTACTATAAACATGAATTATAGGTTACAATTTATTACTCATTAGTCAACAACTTGTATTCCTGCATTCATATGATTATGCTATTAAAGAGCATTGAAACCTCTTTAATTCGACGTGCATGCAAATAATATAACTACATACACAACATGAGAACAAAACATAAATACTACAATTTCTAATCTGCACTCCATCGTTACAAAAGACTGCAATACATAAACCAGAGATATGCCTACGATTTACAAACATATAACAAACAGAATATCCATACCTGTAACTATTTTCCAGTTTACAAAAGCCAACCTCCAAGAAAATACATCATAGGAGGCTGTGAAATTCCCGATATCAAATAGGTAAGTCTAATACCCAATAGAAGACTCGCAAAGGCGTCAGTAGCTGCATACTCAATTTTTTTCTCTGTCAAAAGTTCGGAATCCTAGTTGCTTATGGTTTACATGTAGTGACTTTAGTAGCTCTTTTCCCAAAACAGCTAATACCATTGTCTTCAGTCCCCTGTAAACATGTGCAGCTAGATCAACATTTAAACAAGCTCTTTTGTGGAGCGTGTTAACATCTTCAAAACTACGAACAAGAAGACCGTAATGCCTATGCAGCTTTACAACGTCTGCTTCTTTACCAACACCACAAAACAGAAAACTAGGATCGGCCAGAAATCTGCCTTTAAAATTTGAAAAACAAGACAATACGAAGAAAGACAAAGTTGGATGGTAGCGACAGAATTGTCCTCCCCAGAGCGAACGTTAGGCCGCCATTCCATATCAAAACCGACAACATTAGGACCATACGAAGAACATGACCAACAAAACCTACCCACTGATCAACTTCGATTGCTTTCTTAGTGACTGTTACTGCGAAAACGTCATTGTAAAAACAAATGTTACAGAAATAACTCGACATATTCACTAAGTTCATAGTGGCCATTAAAGATCGGTATTGTTTAAATAACGCAACTTCACTATATAGAAGAGCAAGGAATTCTCTAAAGACAATTAACGGACAAACTTTCACCTCCTTTAATCGATTAACAGAAAATCTCTGCGAACCTTTTCACTACGATGACTCATTATATAGAGCAAACAAGTTGAATTTTTTTGCAAAAAATATTTACTATACTAAGTTGTTTACAAATATTAATGCCATGTAAATTCTAATACACAAATCCTGCAGATTTTTTTGGAAAAACAGTTCCAATCAAACCACTTGCTACCTTTAATACTCAACTATTTCTCTGTCTAGCAACTTGTAGTTAACCCTTCCAAGAAAAAATAAACAAAAGTCTAATAAACTTTTCCTCCATTTTTCACAACAACAGTGCTTAACCTTAATCCAATTTTCCATCCAACATTATTATTTTTCGGACCATTTCTTGGGAATAATATACGATTTAAAGAAACCCAAAAAATAAAAAAGAAATAATTATTGTTAAAACTAAGAGACTAAAATTTTTCATTGATTGGTTGCACAACAATAAATTCTTTGTAATATAATTCATTCAATTTCTTCCACTGCTCGTTCTATCCGACCTACTGGGTCGGTCATTTCTTTTTTCCCAATTTTCCTCTTCTCACTAATGTATTTCTTTCTCTCATAATACAAATTGAGTAAATGTCAAATCACTGAAATAATTTCTATTTTTTTGTGGTAATATTTAAAACAAAATTTTGTCAAATCACTCGCTACCTTAATTTTCCACTTTCCACTTGTACATTATATACACTAGAGAAAATTACCAAGGATTCTCATTTATGAAACTTTGATCCCCAGATAAAGATTCTGTAAACGATTGCCTTTGCCAATTTACCGTGCCTATAGTGGTCCGAAGGTATTAAAAAAAATTCCAACATACCTTTATTTATTTACATGTTAACTTACTGTAAGTAGTGAATACTAAATCATTGTAGTCCTGTTTATACAATGCTGTCATTTTTCTCTTCGCTGATCGTTCTACTTCTTGCCTCATATATAAGTAAAGAAGGAAGTTTCATCTGAAACCTTATTTTACGCCAACAAGCCGCTTTTCAGGTACATAAAAAATTTCTTCCATTTTTAAATACCGATCGTTTGTTTTAACAATGATCTTTGTTAAAGAACTGCTAATCTTTACATTTGGAGTTATTTCATCGAAAATTTCATTTTAAAATTACGAAGTGTATATACGTATACGAATTGTATATATCTTTGTTTTTATTTTCATCTTTTCTCTTCTCTCATTCTCTCTTTCTCGTAATGATTTATTGATTTAAATTTATATATTCACATTTATATGATGTAATTTTTAATTTAATTAGTAATTAGAAATATATGAATGTATATATATATATCTATATTTATATTTATAAAATTCATAATATTTCTTTCTCTCTTCTTTCCATCCCAACTGACTGGACGTTTGTTCTCCTTCGCATCCGACGGATTCAGCCACTATCTCTTATCTTTCCATTCGAACCGACTGGACAATTTTCCTCTTCCATCCGACCAAATCAACCACTTCCTCTCATCTTTCTATCCCAACCTACTGGATGTTTCTTCTCATTCTCATCCGACGGATTCAACCACTATCTCTCCTCTTTCCATTGGAACCAACTGGACGGTTTCCCTCTTCCATCCGACCAAATCAGCCACTTTCTCTCATCTTTCCATCCCAACCGACTGGATGTTTGTTCTCCTCATCCGACGGATTCAGTCACTATTTCTCCTCTTTCCATTCGAACCGACTGGATGGTTTCCCTCTTCCATCCGACCAAATCAATTCATTTCTCTCATATGTCCGTCCCAACCGACTGGACGTTTATCTCATTCTCATCCGACAAATTCAGCTACTATCTCTCCTCTTTGCATTCGAACCCACTCGATGGTTTCCCTCCTTCCATCTGATCAAATCTGCCACTTTCTCTCTTCTTTCTATCCCAACCGACTGGACTTTTTTTCTCCTTCTCATCCGACGAATTCACCCACTATTTCTCATATTTCCATTCTAACCCACTGGACCGTTTCCCTCTTTCCATCCGACCAAATCCGTCACTTTCCTTCCTCTTTCCATCCCAACCGGCTGGAGGTTCTCCTCCTTCCATTCGACCAATTCGGTCAGACACTTTATTTATTTATTTATTTTCTCTCTTCTCTATTCTCTCTCATAAAGCTTTATTTATTTAAATTTATACATTCATATTTATATATTGAAAATTTTTAAATTCATTTAGTAATTTAAAATATATCATCAATATATATATTTTGTACAAAATAAGCTTTTTAATAAAACACAAAAAACTCATCAAGACTTATTTTTCTCCCTTTCTCTCATTTTGTACCTCTTTCATCAGACTGATTCGAAAACTATTTCTGATGAATAATTTTTCTCTTTTTCTCTCATTATCTTCCTTTTTTATAAGACTATCAATTCTTTCTCTCTTAAAAGAATATATTTATATTATTTTTTCTCTTTTTTTCTCTTTTTCTTTCATTATCTTCATTTTTTATAAGACTATCAATTCTTTCAAATTTATGGATCTTCTAATTATCAAAATAAAGAGATTCATAAAATTTTTAAATAAGAAATGTAATTTA
The DNA here is from genome assembly GCF_009805555.1 of Andrographis paniculata. NCBI lineage: Eukaryota > Viridiplantae > Streptophyta > Magnoliopsida > Lamiales > Acanthaceae > Andrographis > Andrographis paniculata. The sequence continues at coordinate 3,798,335 of NW_026137605.1, forward strand.
CGATTTCTGCTTTATTTGTAAAGCATTTTATTTTAAAATTTTATTTGAGTTATGTTCTTTTCCAGTACAAAAAAAACTTTTCAACTCAAACCTTAGTTTACTAGAAGATTTGCCGTTCCAAGTAAATAATCAAATTGTCGCATTTACAATAATTGGACAGTTCTGTTAACATGAATGTTTATTAAGCAGTACAAGGGTTTTTAGGTCAACCTATTTAACCGCGAAAATCTATATTGAAATTACCATATTTTACACAGTCTTTCGAAAGACAGGTTGATCCACACTGTTTGGACCTTCTCTATTAAATCAAATAGTCTATTTTGGATGCTACGAGTACATATTGACAAAATATTATATGTATTTCGCAAAGCACCTTTTTCTACAATAACATTTGATTAAAAACGACAAATTGTACAAATATGTCTTCAAATCATAATCTACAGAGTGTTAGAGGACGAATGATACGTGAGGATGCTATTCGACATTCTACACATACAAATACAACCACTTTGTCACCATGGATTCTACCAAATGTGTCCCCATGTACTCATTGTGGTGCAATTCTTTTCTACCATGAAACCATGAGTTTTGTTGTGGAAATGGTGCATTTGTTCTTGCTCCATTTGAAACACCTCCTATACTCCAGGATCTCATACTGTATAACCATAACATGTCTGGACATTTCATGCCATATATTCGTACATATAATAACTCTTTTGCATTTCTTGGTGTCAAGTACAATGTTGATATGTGTCACAACAAACATAATTTGTACATATTCCGAGTGAATGGAACAATGCATCATTTCATAAATTCATTAACTCCTACAATTGATAAGAAACAAACTTTGCAACTCTGTTACCATGACTCAAACACAGAACTTCAGGCACAACTACAAAATTATCCCAATCTAATACCTGAGTTAGTTGCTATACTTATAAACACCTCCTACTTAAATCCATATGCATGCTTCTTTAGACAATTATATACAATCTCTTGTATCAATGAATATAAGATTTTCTTGAAGACAAATATGCCTTAATAAGAAAAAGTTTACAACCGTCCAACTGTGAACGATATATCTATCATCTGGCAAGATGGTGATAATCCAACTACAGATTTACATCATGATATTTAAGTATATCCTATCAAATGAACTGTGAGAAAAGTTTCTTAATTTTCATTTTCTTCTGACCCACTTCAATATCCGCTGCTACATCCCTATGGCCAACTTGGTTGGCATGCTGATATACTAAAAACAACGGAAGAGCAATAACACAATCTAATATTTCCGCTGCTGATTTTTACAATCAAGTTTTAGCAGATGAAGACAACAGTCAAAGTACAAACACTCAAAGTATACACGCTACGACACTAACTACTTTTCACCTTTAACTTTTTAAGTCATGTCAAACGATTTCATTGTCCTAAATATTATATTTCCACAATTGTATTGTAGGAACAAAGAAAGCAAGGATGGATAAAGGCCGAATATCTATGAGAGTGTACTATTCGTATCGATTACAAATAAGACCTTCTTGTCCAACTATTTTTCTACAGACAGGACGTTTATTACAACAATACGTTGTTGATCAATACATTAAAATAGAAACTCAAAGACTTGATTTTTTTCATACTCAACAATCACGACACGCATTTCGGCAAGATACATATCAAGGAATTCTAGATGCTTACAACAACAATGGACTAAACAATTTGTCTATGCTAGGAAAGCCTTTGGTGTTACCTTCTTCTTTCATAGGTGGTCCCTGAGATATGCATCGTAGATACATGGATGCTATGACACTTGTACAAACCTTCATAAAACCTGACTTCTTTATTACAATGACTTGTAATCCACAATGGCCCGAAATTCAGTCTTACATATCCACTTGTAATAGTACAACTAATCGACCTGACATAATTGCACGAGTTTTTAGATCCAAAATTGAAGAAATAAAGCATGCTCTACTTAAAAAAAATGTACTTGGAGTTGTGAAAGCTTATTCTTATGTCATCGAATTTCAAAAAAGAGGACTTTCTCGTATGCATATCCTGCTAATCATGGATGGTAACTCGAAGTTAGATTGTGTATCATTCTATGACTCTTTTATTTCAGCAGAACTGCCAGACCAATACCAACAATTTCCTTTGTACAATTTAGTCTGCAAGCATATGCTACATGGTCCTTGTGGATTATTGAATCCAAACAATGTATGCATGTCCGACGGCAAATATAAAAACTTACCCAAAAAGCTTTGTCGAAGAAACAACTCATACAGAAAACGGATTCCCAAAATATAGAAAGCGGAACTGTGGATCTATTGCTTATGCACGTGGAAAAATCTTGGATAATCATTGGGTAGTACCTTACAGTCCTAAATTGCTTGAAAAATTTGACTGCTATATAAATGTAGAAGTTTGTTTAAAAATTAAACTTGTTAATTATTTGTATAAATATGTCCACAAAGGACACGACCGGATTGCATACACACTCGACCTTTCCACTGCTGGATAACCAGTTGACGAGATCTCGGCATTCTAATCAGGTCGCTGGGTAGCACCTCCGGAAGCATGCTGGCATATTTTTAGTTTCAACTTAAACGAAATGCAACTTCCAGTACATGCTCTCCAAGTACACATACCAAATTACCAATACACATCATTTAAAATTTATTGTACAGAGAAGTTTCATAATCAACAAACAATGGTAATAGAATTCTTTTACATAAATGCACATAACTCCTGTAGCAACATCCGGCGTTGCAGCATCTTTATTACATAATGGTCAAACAACACATTTTAAATTCAAACTTCCATTAGATTTGACTTATAACAAAACATGCAATATAGCAATATAGTATAATCTTGCACACAAACTAAGAAAAACTTCACTAATTATTTGGGATGATATCTCAGTGACAAGACGAGAACTATTTGAAGCTCTAGAGAACACATTAAAAGATATAACATATTTCACTGATGACTTTGGAGGAAAAGTTGTTATATTTGGAGGAGATTTTCAACAGATTACTCCATTTATTCCCAATGGGATAAAAGAAATGTTTATTGAGGCAAGTGTTGTTTCTTCTTATCTATTCCAAAATGCAAGTAAATTCCACCTTACTACAAATATGCGAGCAAGACAAGATCTTGAATTCTCAAAGTACCTAGAAACTATTGGAAACAATACATGTCATAAAAACAATAATGCTGAGGTCAGACTTCCGCTAGATACACTTCTGAAGTTTGATATACAAATTTAGATTCACTCATTCAAAAAATCTATCCTTCAAGATTGTTACACAATCCTTCATCAGACGTATTTATCAATCAATCAATTGTTACAACAACAAACCACCTTGTAGATGTTATTAATGATAACATTCTTACAAAAGTGTTAGGAAGACAAATTATAGCTATAGGTCGTGATATTACTAAAGATAATGATCAACAAGCTCATTACGAAGATTATCTTGCCACAACTACACAAAATGGAATGCCACCACACACATTAATCCTAAACACTAGGGCACTAATATTGTTGCTTTGAAACCTTGATAAAAAAAATGGCTTGTCAAACGACACAAGAATGATATGCAAAAAATTAACAAGAACTCTAATACAAGCCGAAATAATCATAGGACCTTGTTCAAGAAACCTTTGTTTAATATGTCGTATTCCACTCTAGCCAAAGAATAAGAATATATCGTCTATAGATTTTACACGAACACAATTCCTTGTTAAACTTTGCTTTGCAATGACGATTAATAAGTCACAAGGACAAACCTTAGAACACGTTAGTATATACATAGGTGATCCTGCTTTTATGCACGGTCAGCTATATGATGCTTTATCAAGAGCAAAATCCTTTTCGTCATTACATATTATGATCCGACCACTACAACCAACAAATGGTATTGTACAATGGACAAATAGTATAGTTTACGACAAAATCCTATAGCTAGCCGACATAACCTAATAAATACTTTAGTGTTTCTCACTCTTTATACATAAATACATTATTACAAAAACTTAGACTGTTTATTTTACTGTATTAAGTTTTGTCTGACTGATCGAGTGGTTAGTTTTCCACTTCTAAGAAGTCCCCTATTGTGACTAATACAACCCCTCTCTCCTGAGAAACTAACATACGCAGACCGTATGAGGCAGCATGTACCGCCAAATTTTTGGACGTTTGTGCACCTGCTGTAGGTAACATAGATCAAGCACCCTCAAGGCGGTCAATAAACACCCAAGTCTCCACTTGCCATTTCGTGACTTCCCGACTGGCTGCTGAAATATTTTGCAATGCGCATTTTGTCCTTTGTTGACTTGGTCCCTCAACAACTTCAACCGTTGCCTGAAATCACAATTAATTTGTGGATTAAACATTCTTGTCCCTATCTGATTCCACTTTTATCGACATGTTCTTGTAAAATATGTAACCTCCAATTTCTATGCAATTTACTTGAAAGTCTTTATTTCTAAATCACAATGTTCTATTATATGCTTTCTTCATGTTATTTACCTAACAACATCAACTTTTAAAAAAGAGGTGGTTACGCTTGTTTGTTTGAGCATATTCTTTTCATGTTAAGGTTCATTTCACCTTTTTGGATCCTTCAAACTTCGGAAATTTTGGGCAACAATAATTACTGTGGTTGCACAATACATGATAATTCCCTAGGACAGTTCGTAGGTCAGTCTATTTTTGTTCTGAACGAACCGCTCTCTGTTGTCGATAGGCTATCTGCTGCTCATGGATTAGCCTTGACCGAGCTCCTGCTTGCAGCATTTCTTGAAAATTTGTTAGGTTTTGTCGATAATCGGCAATCACACGTCTCTCTTCTTCGGTGCACCCGTCGAGAGCCATTTATTCTCTCCGAAGATCCTCAAGTTCTTTTTGTAGCCGCTCAACTTCTATCTGCCTCCTGCTTATATCTTCGGATAAAGTAGTTTGAGCTTGCAAAAGCTTCGTCAGCCTCATGTCCGCTTGCTTAAGATCTTCATTCATTTTTGATAAGGAGGCCTCGATGGCAGCAGAATAACTTTGGGACGGTGGATGAGCTAAGTCGACTGCTTGAATCAATGGAAGATCGGCTTGTAGTTCGGTGATCCATTTCATCAGTCGATGCAAAAGAGGTGTGGCGGCAGACTCGGTCAGGTGTTAAATCAATAAATGAACTGTGACTTGAGCAAGATCTTGGAGATCTTCAGGCTTCAAGTCATCAAATGACAAGGTTGCACATTGGGACACCACCGATCTCGAGGTTTCTAGAACGGGAACTTGGGGAGATGATGGAGATCAAAATTACGCTGGCAAAGGGAAATACTGATTTAGAAATCGAAGTACGAACAAAAAAATTCAAAAGTATGCACATTTGTCTACTACATCCTGGACAGTGGTCATCTCCAAAGGAGCCAAAACTGGGGAGGTACGCAATGAGACCCATGGAGACGGTCCCGTACGTACCCAGGTACTGACTCCATATTCCTCGCATGCTGGGAATCGAGTGGAATGAACCGCAGCTGCTTCCGATCCCAGTTTTTTGTCATTGAAAGGTTGGAACTGTCGAGACTTAAAATCAAAATAAAGGATTAACCCACCACTTCTTCCAAATTCTGGTTTATGGAAAGCTGCCCAGAGGATGAAGATGACAACTCTTTGATAACAACTCGGGGGCGGTCGGCCTCAGGAGCGTCTGCAGCTGCCACATCAGCCGCAGGTTGCGCAGCACCTGAACCACCAACCGCCGGAGTGCCAAGATATGGTTGGACAACTACCAGAGGGTTGTTGTGTCGAAGCTCGCCGCGTGAGTGCTCAATCGGGACTTTCTCTACAGGAGCCGCAACTATTGCCTCTGGGAGCACAATGCTTTTAACCTAAAAAATGTTTCACAGGTTAACACATAAATATTAAAAGAGTCAGATTTCTTACTTAAACAATACTTACCGGATTTGGCACCAATACAGCTGGTGTAACCAACTTTGTTGGTTGCGAGGGAGTCTCAGGGTTGGTTCCTCTGTCTGACCAATCATCGGCAGTTGACCAGAGGAAAGTAAAGTCAGAGGTGTTTGAAGTGTTGATTGTGACGGAGTTTGCCTCCTGGTCGGTTCCTATTATTGACCTTCATCGGCGGTTCAGTAGAGGAAGGTACAGTAGCAGGTGTTTGATGTCTCGATACCTATAAGAAAGTTTATTGGTAATGGGGATACCCAAGTAAAATTTCATACAGAGAACTAAATTAGTTGTTACCAAGATGTCTGGGTTAGTCGGTAGATATATGGGTACGGTATCTGCGGATACAGTCACTTGATGTTCTTGTTGTCGAAAGGGAGGATCAACTGCGAATATAAAAATGTTAGAAAAGAAAATATGGCTTGCTTGAAACGTAACATTTAGACTTACTAAAGCCACTGCGTATATGAGGTGCCATCCAATCAGTATCAATCGGAAGGGAAACAAGGTACTCCTCGACTGCTTGACGGTCCACTGGGGGGGGGGGGGTCGCACAACTGCCTGTTCGTCGGTTGCTGTTTTCTTTTTCTTTCTTTTGGGCACACTCGGACTCCTTTCAAGGGCGGGGCCTGGCTTCTGCGCGGGTCCCATTTACACACACTTGACTCAAGCGCCAGTGCTGGAGGCAGTAGAAGAATTGGAATAATTTCTTGAGGAGTCTAATAGAGCCCATGTGACCGACCACCACTCAGGAAAGACTCTACAGTCTGAGGTTGGGTATGAAAAGGCAGGTAAGAATTGAAAGTTATATAGGTAGAGAGTTGGATGAGGTAAGGTTGGATAAGTTCAGGGATTACTCTGCCGTCAGGGCTTTGAGTTATTAAGTGGGTTGGCCAAGCGGGCTAGGAATACCTTGTCGACAACCGAACTGCCGTGCTAGAAATTGGGGTTGGTAGTTGAAGGTATAAAAAAATTTATGTCCCTTGTTATCCATTTGCTTACTAGAGAATAAAGAACGAGGTTTCCGAGAGGCGTCCCAGGAAAAAGGGTAAGTCGGGTGTGGTAAAGGATCAAGATATGGAAACGGAGGAGAAAAGTCGGGATATGGCAAAAAAAGTTCAGTCGCATAAATTATAAGGCTTGTATATACAAAGAATCAAGAATTACTACGACGATCAGATACAGTAGGGGCGAATCGTTGGAGTCAGAACTCAAGATGAAACAAATGACGTTTTGGCGTCAGAACCATCAAACGGCGAAGCGGGAACATACTAATTCACCATGAAAAGAAATTTTTGAAACAAAAGAGAGCTTCGAGATGAGGAAGATGATGAAGAGTTAGTGAAATAAGGAAGCAGACACTTTCTGGCGGTGGAAAAGGGTTTTTGAAACCCCTCTGATTTGACCGAAACAATGTAATGATTACACTGTTTGTATTGCAGAGCCCGAACCGTCATTTCTTGCGCCGATCAAAAGTGACGTATACACATCCAGAAGAAAAGCAGCCAAATTATTGACTACAAAAAAGGATTAGGATTTTGAGTGCAGTAAAGATAAATAAATGGGCCCACTGGTGGGCCAGATCAATTCGGATAGGGATCATTTTTCTGCTCGACGAAACCGTAGGTTACCCCTTCAAAAACATAAACGAATATCAACAACTGCACAACCAACCAATTTTAAAAACTCTAATTTTCTTTCATCAAATTAAATTTTCGTATGATATTTCTCACTACCACACGTCCCCTTTTCTTTGTATACATATTAATTTATATTTTATTGTCTTATACTTTTCGTTTCAAAAGCAGAGTACAAATATAAAAATACCAATTCCATTTGCTATTTTGTAATGATTTATTTGTACAAAATATATTGATATGGATATCATTTTGTAGAACGTAACATTGGTAACCGACCAATTCGGTCAAAAATTTCATTTTTGTTTCAAAAAATCTATATTTATATTCTTTATTTATTTAAGTTTATATATTTATATCCATATAATAAAATTTTTAAAATTTAATTAGAATTTGGAAAAAAAAAGTATATATCATTTTGTAAAAAATAATTTTTATAATAATATAGAAAAAATTAAACAAAAAAAAATATAATATAAAAAAATATTTTGAAAAGAAAATAAATTTTTAAAAAATTGGTTTGTTGCAATGTTATAAAAAAGTTTATTTATATAATTCATTCTATTTTTTTTTTCTCACCTCTTTCCATCCAATCAATTTGGTCAACGCCTTCCTTTTTGTTTCCCAAAATATCTATATTTATTTTAATTTATAACAAAATCATTAAATACGATGACTGCACCTTGAGTTCCTGAACATGCTTCTCCTATAACTCTGTTTTCATCGGATCATACATTGCAGAAAGCACAAAAATATTCTGTCCCCGGCAACGAATGGCACTAAAGATCCAAGTAAATGCAAGAAAGCAATCTCCAGAATCTCTATCAGCAGCCAAACTGCTGAAAGTCTCGGTGCGTGGAAGCATCTCGCAGGAACAACATAAATCTTCGAGACAAACGCAACACAGAGTGCATAAATTATTCTCTACAAAATTATATATTGATATATTTTAATTTCAAATTAAATTTTAAAAATCACATTATATGAATATAAATATAAATTAAATAAATAAAGAATATAAATTTAGATATTTTGAACAATAAGAAACAAATGGCAGACCCAAAAGAGAATGAATTATATAATATATTTTAGGGAGAAAATTATATATTGATATATTTTAATTTCAAATTAAATTTAAAAAATCACATTATATGAATATAAATATAAATTAAATAAATAAAGAATATAAATTTAGATATTTTGAACAATAAGAAACAAATGGCAGACCCAAAAGAGAATGAATTATATAATATATTTTAGGGAGAAAAAAAGGGTTAGGCAGAATTAGTCTTATGGGAGAGAGAATAAGAGAAGAGAGATAATAATAATAATAATAATAATAATAATAATAATAATAATAATAATAAAAGTGGCAGACGGAATTGGTCGGATAGAAGGAGGAGAACCGTGCAGTCGATTAGGATGGAAAGAAAAGAAAAAGTGGGTGAATTAGTCGGATGAGAAGGAGGAGAACCATCCCGTCGGTTGGGATAGAAAGAGGAGAGAGAAATACAATAAATTATATAAATATATATATATTTTATTACTGTGCAACCAACCAATTTTTAGAAAATTATTATTTTCCTCGAAATATTTTTAGAAGATAATAGTCAACGGATTTGGTCGGATTAAAAGAGAAAAGGTAAAAAGGAAAAGAATTACAAAAAAACTTTTCTATATAACACTGGAAGTGGTGGAGAAAAAACCAGAAATGGTGAAAGATTAGCCGCCGGGGGTAGTGGGTTAGGCGGTAGAGAGACAGAATAAGACATACATTCGGTTGGAATGGAAAGAAGAGAGAATATAGCTGATTTTGACGGATGATAATAAAGAGAAACGTCAAGTCGGTTCGGATACAGAGAGGGGAGGAACAAATATAATAATTTAAATAAACAAACACTTATAAGAGATAGAAAATGAGAAAATGGGGAAGACAAAAAATAAAAAAAATAATGTGTCCGAGAGAATTGGTCGGATTGAAGGACAACCTGGTTGATTTGGTCGGATGGAAGGAAGAGAAAGGAAAGTCGGCTGGGAAGGAAAGAGAACATAACTTCACTGAAATAGTGAGATGGAAGGAAGAGAAAAGACAAGTCGGCTAGGATAGAAACAACAGGCTAATTCGGTCGGATAGAAAGAGGAGAAAGGACAGGTCGGTTGGGAAGAAAAGATGACAGAAAGTCGGTGAAATGGACGGATGGACGGGTGAGAATAGTTAAATCGGTTACGATTGAAAAAGGAAACGCAACGGGCGATTGGGTCGGATGGAAGGACGAGAAACGTGCATACAACTCGGAGAAAGAAATATAATAAATTAATAAATATATATTATTTTTAACTGTGCAACCAACGTATTTTCCAAAAATTATTTCGCCTTTTTCAAAATTTATTTTTATATTATACATTTCTTTACAAAAATATTTTTCTGTATTATTATAAAATTAATCTCTACGAATTGATATATAAAATAGCTATATTCATATTAATTATTTATCTAAAGTTATATATTCATATTCATAAAATGAAATTTGTGAAATTTCATTTCGAATTTTAAACATATAAATATATATATCATTTCTACAAAATAATTTAACACAAATTAAAAAACATTCGTAGTTTTTAAGAATTTCTTTATCGGGATTTATTAAATTTTTAAACAATCAAAATTATATTTATGGCTACACTTCTATTTTTTGTTCCTATTCAACCAATGTAAAGGACGTAATCCATGTATTACGTGTATTCATTTTTTTACGTACACCATACAAAGTGGACAACATGCAGTGATGGGTACCATATTATAGTTTATGTGAATATTTATTCAAAATGAGTCTTCTGCTCGATGTGGATATGACAATCACTCTATGAAATTGGTTTAAAAAAGAAGAAGGAAGTAAACATATATAATCCAACAACATAAATATCCCTCTATGCGTCTCTATATGTATATATTTATATATATATATTTATTTTTCGTTCATGTCATACCTTCCTTTCCATTTAATGCCATTACTTGTACTATTACTAACCTTATAAGATTGTATCCCACAAAATCTTATACTACAGTAACCTATCACACCTATATTTAGGTATTACCTAACAATAATTGTAACAATAAGACACTCAAGTTCTAAAATATTGTATTACTTTGTACACTTCATATCTCACCAAATCCCTATATTACGCATACTGATCGATAATATTAAGATGTAATGTATCACCTCAATTAAATAAAATAACAAAGAAACTACGAAACATAGGTACTAAACAATTAAACAAAACTTGAATATAAACAAACTAAGTTCCCAATCTTTTTACACTACACTCTTTCTCCATAATTATATTTCTTTCAACAAATACCTGTTGAATCATATATTTCACTTACTTTTCCCTCAATACACATTTCATTGCTATAACTCCATTAACAAATGGACCAAGAAACACAACTTACATTGGTTGTTGATCTTTCCACAAAGCTTTCCGAATGGGCGATTCGGGTCATGCTACTAGAATGCTCAAATGAAAGATTTTCCCCATGCACAAATACAGCTTACAAGAGATTCATATTTGTGGATGCAAAGGTTTCGTTTACTATGTCTTCAAAGTCATAATTTTTTTCATTTGTAGCAATCCTTTTGTATATAACAATGTCTCTATTAAACAAATAAAAAAATTTTTCTTTCAAAATCAATAACCTATCCAAACTATCATATTGTATTTGTAAATCCAGGGAACAAAAGTGCGGGCTTGCGCATTTGAACCAGATATCGCAAAGTTGGATGAATGCCTAACCTTATTTCACACGTATGACATATATAGAAATTATCTCAAGCCTTTCAACACAACCCTGCCAAGATACAACTCAGAAGTTCAGATCATCCTCAACCAAAAGTCAAGTATAAGCCCTGTTATTAATTAACCGTTCAATATTCTTCTTGGGAAACCGGCTTTCGTCTGGCTATTAACTTACAACCTTTTCTTGAATCAAAAGCTTTCCTCGGTAAATTTTTAACCATTCAACAATTGACAATATAATCATTCTTAATTTTATCTCGTTTAAAAATTATGCCACTGCAAACTTTATCTAACAATCATTTAATGGCGTACAAAATTTTGCCAACATTCAACACAAATTTTACGTTACAAAGACGTCATAGGTATAGCAATCGAAGTCAGCCCCATGAAGACGAGAGGAACATATAAACTACAAGAAATCACAATCATTACAGAGGAGTATTTACAATATTTTCATAAAACAACATTTTATGCACTTCTTTAATTAATGCTAAAATAATAACAATCTTCTTGTCTTTAGGAAAAAGCTAACTCAATTGACGATCTGGAATGACCTCATCGATGTAGAAGGATCATAAATCCTCTTACTTCTTCCAGAAAGACCAATAATTGCTTCACTAAATATCAAAGCGTCATCTTTCAAAGGTAGACCACTATCACAATGTATGTAAAGGCTTCAAGTTTTAAAATAAATAAAAAAATTACAATGAATATAAATAAATCATATAAAGCCTATATTTGTAACTTATTTTTGCTTACTATTATTACTGATTATTAGTCGAGTTTCTCAACATTATATATAAAGCATAGGAGAAGAAGCCAAAAGTTCAATAATTTCAAACTATTTCTTTTTTTTTTTTTATAAACGACTACAAATTTTTGAGTGTTTCAATTCAGGAATCTCGTTGTTGGCCATGTCGATGGCTAACATTCTATTCAATCCTCCGTACCCTGTGAATATGACACTTCAGCAATGGTAAAATATCACAAATTACTACCTAAAAAAATTGTTGTACTAAATTTACATTCACAAGTTACCCACAGGAAACACGATGAGAAAACTTATCTCGATGAGCTCGTTCAAATGAAACACTCTGGAACACCTACTCAACAACATTGCACACAGGCATTGGCTTTTATTACAGTCCAAGAAATGCGTCAATCACAGGTTCTTTTACCAACCTATTTCGAACAAAATTATATCTCATACTACTGTCAACTTAATACATTGTAATAATTACACATATAGTTGGTCGATCATAAGACACGAGGTTCATTTCAAATCTTACTGACAACAAACATGAAATTTTCATACACTGCATGCGGAAAATGCCATACGTCAAAAAATAACCCCTTCACCACGAACATTCTATTGTTTTAAGTGCTCATGTGTCCAAACAAGCAAACAAAGATACACAAATGCTTTATAAACCTTTTACTTATAAAATATAATAAAAAAATCTGTTTTTACCTCTCAGATACATGTTAACAACAACCGTTACAGACAACACAACTTCCATCAAATGTGTTGCGTACAAGAAAATTGTCAGTTTGCTTTTGGGCTGCGACATGGACACTCTGAAAAGAAAAATAGAAAAGGTTATAAAACACAATTAAGTTAAACTATTTTTAAAAAAAATCTCTGAGACTAATGTTTTATACAGGACATGACAACACTTTGTGAAAAGCGAAACAACAAAGTTAAGAGTAGCAACTTCATGTTCAAAATTAAGAAGAAAACATCTCTATCCACAAGATTCAGCACAGATAGCTACACTATCAACACCATAGAACCATGGAATCCAGGTTACAACATAGAATCAGTTAAACATATATCATCTACCAAATCATATTTAGAAATTAAGACATTAATTTACTATTCCAACTTCTCACACACAGATATAGAGGATCTCACTAAGGATTCACCGAATACATCCACCACAAAGAGTGGCCAATCTTCAAGCCTCACTCCGTCATTTTCACAGATTACAACCTCAACAACAACATTTGGAGCCAAAAATTCTGGTTTTTACATCTCCTAAACTACAACAATCGACTACAGAATCTATCTTTGTATACATATTATATTTCACCAATTTCATAGAGTGATTGTCGTATTCACATCGAACAGTAGTCCCGTTTTGAATAAATATTCACATAAGGTATAATATGGTACCCATCGCTGCATGTTATGGTGTACGTAAAAAAGGAATAGAGGTAATACATGAATTACGGTCTTTACATTGGTTGAATAGGAACAAACAATAGTGTAGCCATAAATATAATTTTGATTGTTTAAAAAATTAATAAATCCCGATAATGAAATTCTAAAATACTATGAATGTTTTTAAATTTGTGTTAAATTATTCTATAGAAAATGATATATATATTTATATGTTTGAAATTCGAAATGAAATTTTACAAATTTCATTATATGAATATGAATATATAACTTTAGATAAATAATTAATATGAATATAGCTATTTTTGAAACAAAAAGGAACTCGGATACACTAGAGGGTGGTCACGTCAGAAGGAAACAACACTGGGGGAACTCGGTTTGCCTCATTTTTATTTCAAAATATCTATATTTACATTCTTTATTTATTTAAATTGATATATTCATATTCATGTAATAAAATTTTTAAAATTTAATTAGAAATTGGAAATATATCAATATATATATCAATTCGTAGAGATTATTTTATAATAATGCAAAAAAAGAATTTAGTAAAGAAACGTATAATGTAAAAAGATATTTTGGAAAAAACTAAATAATTTTTTGAAAATATGATGGTTGCATAGCTAAAAAAAAATATAAATTTATTAATTTATTATATTTCTTTCTCCGAATTGTCTGCACGTTTCTTATCCTTCCATCCGACCCAATCCCCCAGTGTGTTTCCTTTTTCCATCCTAACCAACTTGACTGTACTCCTCCTTCCATCCGACCGAATGAGCCAGTTTGTCTCATTTTTCTATCACAGCCGACACGACATTTGTCTTCCTTCCATCCGACCATTTCAGCAAATTTTTGTCCTCTATTCTTCCCAGCCGACCTATCCTTTCTCCTCCCTCCATCCAACCGAATGAGCCAGCTTGTCTCCTCCTTCTATCCCAGCCGACTTGTCGTTTCTCTTCCTTCCATCCCACCATTTCAGCGACTTTCTGTCCTCTTTCTTTCCCAGCCGATTTGTCCTTTCTCTTCCTTCCATCCGACCAAATCAGTCGGTCTGTCTCATGTCTCTTTCCTGGCCGACTTGTCATTTCCCTTCCTTCCATCAAACCAATATAGGCACTTTCTCTCCTCTTTGCATCCCCAGTGACTATACGATTCTTCTATTTCCGCCTTACCATTTCGGTCAGACATTCTTTTTCTTTTTTCACTCTTTTCTATTCTCTCATTCTCTCTCTCAAGAATCATCTCATTTTACATCTTTCATAAGGCAATTTTAGGACTAATTCTGTTGATTTTTCTCTCATTCTTTTCTCTCTTATAATACTAATTTGGTCAATTTTTTTTCTTCGTGGAATATATTAAATTTTTTTTCTTTCAACGAAAAAAAAAGCCAAAATTTGAAAAATTATTGTACCATAACAAAAATATTGGGTACACAGTAATTTTTTTTTGTGGGAACCGATTTCGAGACTTTTGGGATCGACGGCCGACAATGTCAGCATTATTCGGATTGTTCGACGTGAATGGACGTAGAGAAGGGTATATGTAAAAATATTTTTTATCCGTAGATTTGCTGCCAGCCAATCTGTAAAGTTATAATTTTCTATTTTAAAATAGTTTTTTATATTATAAATTTTTGGAATTTTTATTTATCTGAAATACTACAAAAGTTCTTGTCTATAAAATGTATATTTTAATATATTTTTATATTTGTAGTCTGCTTTTCAAAAAACAAAAGCATAAGACTATAAAATATAAAGTAATATGTATAAAAGTAAATTTGATGAAAGAAAATTAGAGTTATTAAAATTGGTTGGTTGTACAATTGTTGATCCTCGTTTATATTTTTTAAAGGTAACCTACAGTTTCATCGAGCAGAAAAACCATTCCTATCCGAATTGATCTGGCCCATCAGTGGGCCCATCTATTTATCTTTACTGCACTCAAAACCCTAATCCTATTTTTGTAGTCAATAACTTGGCTTCTTTTCTTCTTGATGTGAATACGTCACTCTTAATCAGTGCAAGAAGCGATGGTTTGCGCTTTGCAATACCAACAGTATAATCATTACATTATTTCGGTCACATCACAGGGGTTTTAAAAACCTTTTTCCACCGCCAGAAAGTGTTTGCTTTCTCATTTCACTAACTCTTCATCGTCTTCCTCATCTCGAAGCTCTCTTCTGTTTCAAAATTTCCTTTACATGGCAAATCAGTATGTTCACGCTTTGCCGTTTGATGGTTCTGACCCCCAAACGTCATTTGTTTCATCTCGAGTCCTGACTCCAACGATTCACCCCTATTGTACCAGTGTTGAGGATGCAACGCGAATGAGGGATATCCTCGAACAACATTCCTGCCCATCAAAAGTACCTCTTTCAATCCTCCTCGCCTTTTAGATACAATAAGAACCCATGTAACTTGTGTGAAGGAGAGCTTTCGCAAGTGGTATTTCAGGGTTTCCCCTCATTTTCAGAAACAATGGAAACGTCAGGGAATAGATAAAGCCATTCTTCTTGGCACTCAACCACTGCATCTTCATGACAAAGTTCTTCTTGGTGTGGCAGCCTTTTGGAATCAAGAGATTGGGGCTTTTCTGCTGCCTAGTGGCACCATAGGTCTGACGTTGATGGATGTAGCGTTGATTGCTCATCTGCCTATTATGGGTAAGTACCCAGTGGTCGGTTGTCTTGCTGGGCAGGAACCACCATCCAACCATATTGGTTGGTCGTTTTCCGCCCACTCTATCAAAGGATGGACTAACTTTATTGCCGACCATCAGGATGAAGCTGGTACTCCTGTCACCGACCTTGAACATACCGTCTTATACTTTTCTCGCTCTATAGGTATGTTATTCTTTCATCGTCTAAATGCATTATTCTTTCTCATATAGACCTTGCTATTCATATAGGTTCGGGTCGCTTCTTCTCGATCAGAACCCTTTTCCTCGCTAATCTTTATGAGGGTCTAGCCTGAGTTACCTCCCGTCTTTCGGAGTCTAATAAATTAGACACAACCGCGTGAGGGCTTTTTTGGGTTTTAGAACTTTGGCTACATTTATACTTCCCAACTGCCTTTTATGGTCGGCCGCCGGTTAATTGTGGACTCGGGGGTTCACTCGGTTTGACCCTTGCTGCCATGTCTGGGAAACCAGCTGACCTGAAACCAACCAACCCAATTTTAGAGGATACTGTATCTGATCGTCGTAGTAATTCCCGATTCTTTGTATATACAAGCCTCGTACAGTATGCGACTGAACTTTTTTTGCCATATCCCGACTCTTCTCCTCCATTGCCATATCATGATCTTTTACCACACCCGACTTACCCTTTTCCTAGGACGCCTCTCGGAAACCTCATTCTTTATTCTCTAGTAAGCGAATGGATAACAAGGGACATAAATCTTTTTATACCTTCAACTACCAACCCCAATTTCTAACGCGGCAGTTCGGTTGTCGACAAGGTATTCCTGGCCCGCTTGGCCGACCCCACTTAATAAGTCAAAGCCCTGACGGCAGAGTAATCCCCGAACTTATCCAACCTTACCTCATCCAACTCTTTTTCTCTACCTATATAACTTCCAATTCTTACCTGCCTTTTCAAAATCAACCTCAAACTGTAGAGTCTTTCCTTGAGTGGTGGTCGGTCACGGGGGCTCTGCTGACTCCTCAAGAAATTATTGCAATTCTTCTACCACCACCAGCACTAGCGCTTGAGTCGGGTGTGCGTAAATGGGGCCCGCGCAAAAGCTAGGGCTCCCCTCTTGAAGGGAGTCCTAGTGTGCCCAAAAGAAAGAAAAAGAAAACGGCAACCGGCGAACAGGCAGTTGTCCCGACCCCTTAGTGGACCGTCAAGCAGTTGAGGAGTACCTTGCTTCCCTTCCGATTGATACTGATTGGATGGCACCTCATATACACAGTGGCTTCAGTAAGTCTAAATATTACATTCCAAAGAACACATATTATATTTTCTAATATTATTATATTCATAGTTGATCCTCCCCTTCAAGAACAAGAACATCAAGTGACCGTATCCGTAGATACCATACCCGCAGATCTACCAACTAACCTAGACATCTTGGTAACAGATGATTTACTTATCTGTATGAAATTTCACTTACTTGGGTATCCCCATCACCAGTAAAGTTTCTTATAGGTATCGAGACATCAAACACTTCTTATTATACCTTCTTCTGGTGAACCGCCGATGATTGGTCAATCAGATGAACCGACCAGGAGGCAGACTCCCTCACAACCGATATTTCAAAAACCTCTGACTTTATCTTCCACTGGTAAACCGCCGATGATTGGTTAGACAGAGGAACCGACTAGAAGGTAGAGTCCCACACAACCGACAAAGTCGGTTACAACAGTTGTATTGGTGCCAAATCCAGTAAGTATTGCTTAACTAAGAATTCTGACTATTTTAATATTTATGTGTTAACCTGTTAAAACATTTTTTAGGTTGAAAACATTGTGGTCCCAGAGCCAGTAGTTGCGGCTCCTCTAGCAAAAGTCACAATTGGTTTACTGATTCAGCACCCGACCGAGTCTTCCACCACGTCTCTTTTACATCAACTGATGGAATGGATTACCGAACTACAAGCCGATCTTCCATTGATCCAAGCATTCTGCTCGGCTCAGCCACCGTCCCAAAGTGATTCTGCTACCATCGAGGCGTCGTTATTGAAAATGAATAAAGATCTCAAGAAAGCCGACGTGAGGCTGACCAAGCTTTTGCAAGCTCAAACTACTCTATCCGAAGATATAAGCAGGAGGCAGACGGAAGTTGAGCGGCTGCAAAAAGAACTGGAAGATCTTCGGAGAGAACAAGTGGCTCTGGACGGGTGCATTGAATAAGAGAGGCGTGTGATTGCTGATTATCAACATAACCAAACAAGTTGCTATGAAATTCTACAAGCGGCAGCTCGGTCAAGGCTAATCCATGAGCATCAGATAGCCTACCGACAACAGAGGGTGGTTCGTTCTTAACAAAAGTGGACCGACATTCAAATTGTCCTAGATTTTTTTTTATTATCACAAATGTAAACATATTTTAACTACCTAAACTTCTGTTTTGACTTCTCTTTAATCTAGGGAATTATCATGTACTAAGCATTTACAGTAATTATTGTTGACGAAAATTCCTGAAGTTTGAAGGGTAAAAAAAGGTGAAATGAACCCTACCATGAAAATAATATGCCCAAACAAACAATTGTAACCACCTCATTTTTAAAATGAACCCTACCATGAAAATAATATGCCCAAACAAACAATTGTAACCACCTCATTTTTAAAAGTTGATGTTGTTAGGTAAATAACAGGAAGAAAGCATAGAATAGAACATTGTGGTTTAGAAATAGAGACTTTAAGTAAATTGCATAGAAATGGGAAGTTACATATTTGATAAGAACGTGTCGATAAAAGTGGAATCAGAAAGGGACAAGAATGTTTCATCAACAAATTAATTGTAATTTGACGCAGCAGTTGAAGATGTTGAGGGTCCAAGTCAACAAAGGACAAAATGCGCATTGCAGAATGTTTCAGCGGCCGGTCGGGAAGTTGCGAAATGGCAAGTGGAGAGTTGGGTGTTGATTGACCGTCTTGGGGGGCTTGACGCATGTTACCTAGAGCAGGTGCGCAAAAGTCCAAACATTTGGCGGTAGAGGCTTCCCCATACGGTGTTCATTTGTTGGTTTCTCGGGAGATAGGGGTTGTATTAGTCGGAAGATGGGACTTCTTAGAAGCGGAAAACTATCCACTCGATCAGTGAGACAAAACTTAATACAGTAAAGTAGACGGTCAAATTTTTTTTAATAATGTATTTATGTATGAAGAGTGAGAAAGACTAAAGTATTTATTAGGTTATGTCGGCTAGCTGTAAGATTTTGTCGTAAACTATATTCTTTGTCCATTGTACAATACCATTTGTAGGTTGTAGTGGTTGGATCATAATATGTAATGACAAAAAGGATTTTGCTCTTGATAAAGCAACATATAGCTGACCGTGCATAAAAACAGGATCACCTATGTATATACCAACGTGTTCTAAGGTTTGTCCTTGTGACTTATTAATCGTCATTGCAAAGCAAAGTTTAGTAGGGATTGTGTTCTTGTAAAATCTATAGACGATACATTCTCATTCTTTGGCTGAAGTGGATACGAGGTATTAAACAAATATTTCCTGAACAAGGTTCTATGATTATTTCGGCTTGTATTAGATTTCTTGTTACTTTTTTGCACATCATTCTTGTTCCGTTTGATAAGCCATTTGTTGGATCAAGGTTTCGAAGCAACATTATTGGTGCCCTAATTTTTAGGATCAATTAGTGTGGTGGCATTCCATTTGGTGTAGTTGTGGCAAGATAATCTTCATAATGAGCTTGTTGATCACTATTTTTAGTAATATCACAACCTATAGCTGTAATTTGTCTTCCTGACATTTTTTTAAGAATGTTATCATTAATAACATCTACAAGGTGGTTTGTTGTTGTAAGAATTGATCGATTGATAAATACATCTGATGAAGGATTGTGTAACAAACTTGAAGGATAGATTTTTTTAATGAGTGAGTCTAAATTTGTATCGTCAAACTTCAAAAGTGTACCTAACGGAAGTCTGACCTCGGCATTATTGTTTTTATGACATGTATTGTTTCCAATAGTTTCTAGGTATTTTGAGAATTCAGAATCTTGTCTTTCTCGCATATTTGTAGTAAGGTGGAATTTACTTGCATTTTGGAATAGATAAGAAGAAACAACGCTTTCTTCAATAAACATTTCTTTTGTCCCATCGGGAATGACTGGAGTAATTTGTCAAAAATCTCCTCTAAATATAACAATTTTTCCTCCAAAGTCATCAGTGCAATCTATCATATCTTTTAATGTGTTGTCTAGAGCTTCTATTAGTTCTCGTCATGCTATTGAGATTTCATCCCAAATAATTAGTGAAGTTTTTCTTAGTTCATATGCAAGATTAAACTGTTTTGCTATGTTGCATGTTTTGTTATCAATTAAGTCTAATGGAAGTTTGAATTTAGAATGTGTTGTTTGACCATTAGGTAATAAAGATACTGCAACACCGGATGTTACTACAGGGATTGCTGATAGATTTGCATTATTTGCATATGCAGGGTGATTGTTTAACTTTTGAATAACAATATCATAAATTACTTGTTGTTCTGGATTAAGGCTTTCACGTGATGGCAGTTGTGTTGTGGAAATAGCCTGACAGAGAAAGTTTTCTTGTTGTATTTGCTGACAATGGGAAGATGTTTCACTTTGTAACGGTTGGATTCACAACAATTAAAGCTTGTGTCTCAAAGGTTGATGTATCAGTCTGTGTAGAAGAATTATTTTCAGATAGACAAAAATAGTAGATCTGTTCCACAACAACTGAGGTTCTGTTGGACTACAAAATATGAGTATTGTAGCAAACAGTTGAGCAAATGCTGATGGTATTTGACATTGGGATGTTTCTTCAAGAGAATTAATTATTCCTGTATCACTATCTAATAAATGAAGTGCAACGCATGCAGCTCTAAAGTTGTCATATTAAATGCCATTAACGGTTTTAAGGTCTTCGAAAGACGTCGGTGCTCGTTGAAATTGTAGTAACATACAAATGAAGTATCTTTTATTTTCAGCTGGGCGTGCAGTTACAATTCTTCTAATAGCTGTCCCACGTTTTCGTATATTCCATCTATGTGTGTTGCTATCCCATATAAAGTGTTGTGGAACTTCTCTGTACAATAAATTTAAAGCTCTAGCATGTGAGTTATGTGCATTTATGTAAAAGAATTGTATTAGCATTGTTCGTTGATTAAGGGTGGAAGTAGTGATAGTAGATACTGAATTATTTTTTTTAAATGATGTGTATTGGTAATTTGGTATGTGCAGTTGAAGAGCATGTACTGGAGATTGCATTTTGTTTAAATTGAAGCTAGAATTACGCCAACATGCTTCCGGAGGTGCTACTGATAACAAATTTTGAGTGGTGTATATATAGTCACAAGGAATTTTCATTCTAATATTGAGATGTAATGGATTGTAGATTGCGATCAGATATAGTAAAAATTTATGGTTGTAGACCCTGAATTGTTATCATAATTATTTATACTATTTGATTGGTGAGTTTCCAGGTCGAACACAGCGATTTTAAGTCATGATTTTCAGTCAAGTATTGCTCTCATGAAAGTGGCGGAAATGCAATAAAAGGATCCGCTGCGAAGCGGGTCTAAATTTTATTCTAAACAAAACTGGAAATGAAAGCGGTAAAGAGCGGAGCGGTGGCGAGCGAAGCGGTGGTGAGCGGGCAAAGTGCCAGCGATGGATGAGTGAGAGGGACATGGGTGGATGACACAACATATATGTATATAGATTAAATGGTAGAAATTAAAGGAGAGGTGTTGTGTCTGGACTGTGCATTACTTAATGGCTAGGTTTTCCTAGAGGAAGTGAGCAAGCGGTGCTGGTGTTTAAACAAACATATATCTATAATATGGAAGCGGGAGAATGAGATAATGTAAATATATAAACCAGATTATAAGGAATGTTTATCGTTGGTACTTGACCTTAAGGGATTTACAACAAGACTCCAATGACGCCCAGACTCAGAATATTATAATAAAGAAACCCTACTGTCACTAGGAGTTTCTGCAACCCAATAGACCACTGCCTATGCCCCATTAATTATTCCAATTTCTGCCTCATCAGTGGCTTTACCCATTTGTTACCTCTTTTTAATCAAAATTGAATTCAAACCAGTAGTTAAGCAGGTCAACAAGGCTCCCACGTACTTAACTACATTGAAATACCTTGAATTTGTTTGTGACAAAAGACAAGGCTTGGATAATCAATCTTTCTGTGCTCTATACCAACAAAGTGAAATTCTTTACAATTAGGGTTTATATAAATGTGGAGAGTATAGAGGAAGTGATAATGAAGAATGAATGATATTTCATTATTTACTACCAAAGCTGGAATTTCTAATTGTACAAAAACTGTAATTAAAGTAATAAACTAAACTAAGTAAGCAGTAAAGTGGTGGCCAAGGGAGAAGAGGAATAACTAAACTAAGTAAGCAGTAAAGTGGTGGCCAAGGGAGAAGAGGAATCTCAACTCCCTTGGCCATTCCTGTGGAGAACTTCCTTACAGGGTTAGAGTTCTCGGGAAACAGGAAGACAGCTAGAATGCACAAAAAGTAATTGCTAGTATACTTCTCTCGAAGCATATTTTACATACAGATATCTGGCCCTATTTATAGCAGGTATAAGTAGCGGTTGCAAGCAGTTACAAAGTGGTTTCAACCGCTAGGCAGTTAGGCAGTTGGTGACGGTTATTCTGTTAAAGCAGTTGCTGGCCATAACTCCCAGTGTGCTTGTTTCGCTTGCTCTGGCATGTAAGGGCGCAGATCTTCTTCGTTTGCAAGATGGCTAGAGGGCATCAGCTCAGTTAAGTGGGCTTGCTTGTGCTGGTTGGTAGTTGAATTGTTGTACCGATGCGGGTTGGACACTTAGGCGATATTTGCATTGAATTACCGTTGCTTCGCTGCGGTGGGTGTCTGATTGCTGGCCTGAGCGCTGGAAGTTGTCGCTTGTGAGCGGTAGAAGCTGTCGTTTGCCTCTCTTGCCTTAGTTTTTTTCTGGGCAATAGAGTCATCACTTGTCAGCGGAGATGACTGTCGCTTGTTTTATTTGCCTGCCTTAGCTTTTTTGGATCCAAGACAATGCTTAGAAATTGTTAATAATCTCAACAAACGAACTCTAGATCATGCCAAGCAAGATAGATCAATAAAGTATGCCATAAATCAGTTATTGTGATAGTTTTTATACAAGAATTTCAAATAATACGTAGTTTTGTCAAGTGAGGAATATGCTCATATTTGGAGTCATCAAACCTCCTCACACTAAACCTTTGTTCGTCATCGAACAAACTATATTATGAGATCAAAGAGTTATTCTGTTCACTGCAGTCAAGTATTGCTTAAGATTGTGCCATGGTTGGGAACAAGGTGAATCTTGGATAGAGACAATTGATCCTTAAGCATTCAAACTCGTCATTTGATCTAACATGAGCGGAGTTGTCCCGGTATCGTTTACTTGTTCGCTTAGCAGGAATTATTTTTTATTAAGGAAGCCTTCAGCCGAAGGGTGCAGAGAATCGTCATTTTTTTTTGGATCAAGAGTTTCAAACAAACATTGTGTCTGCTCATGATCTTATTTGATTTTCGCGCACCTAGGCCTTTTCAGCTCCTTTATAATGATAGGTCCTTCATGCTTTGCTTACATCGTGTCTTAAACCATATTTAAGGATTTCTCTTTTCAAGTTATCTCTTGTGAACAAAGTTGATAGGCAGAAGTTCGCTTGCCCTACTGAGTATGGGAAATTTGAAACGAAGGGGGCACTAATCCTTACAAGACATATCCGTTGTTACTTAGTTTAACACCAATTTTTGCATCATTGAAAAAGGTCGAGGGACGATTACTCATTCTGGTGTTTGCAAGTTATCTAACTTTACTCTAAAACATATTACAGGGCTAATGCAGCGGGGTATTAAAAGTATCTCAAATAAAAACACATGCTTTAGATTATGGTAGACATACAATAAAGATAAATTTCACTTGTTACCAAAAATTGTTGTATCGTTGATCATTTGTCCTTTGTATAGCCCTTGCCATTTTAAAAAATTATGTACACGGGAGAGGACCTTTCTTTATTTCTTTTTCTCGTCTGTGGGTCTTCGTCCCGTAGGTAAATTATTTGTCAGCTGCCGCACTAGCTCTTCCATTCTTGGGAGACTCTTAGCTATATCAAGCTGTTGTTCCATAAGGATCATGTTCTGCTGGGTGATGGCCGAAAGTGCCTTCAGAATCTCTGTTTGAAATGCACCCAAGCTTGCAGCTTGAGTCTCCACTGCTTTTACCCGCGCTTCTAGTGCGGAGCTCGCCCTCCTACCAGTGGCCAGTACCTCAGCCAAATTCCCTGCATGTGTATATATCAGTGATTGGAGTAATAGGTATTGGCTGAGCATGGCTTCGCCGAGTTCATCCAGTCATTTTCCTAGGGTGTCAAATGCTGCGTGGGAGGCTGATGTGCTTGCCTCCGCGGGTGCTAGTGATTGTCCCTTAGACTCGGCCGAACTAATGTCCATTGGCTCATTCTCTTTAGTGGAATCGGGTGCTGGCTCGGGAGTAACGTCCCTTAGGAACACAAGCTGCCTCGCTACCTCGTACTCCAGATGCTCTGTTTTCTTTTGTTCCAAGTACTTTCTGAATCGCAGCTGGATTGGGTCAGCGGCTTCCAATATTTTAGCAACTTGGCCAACACCTTCATCTTTCTCTTCTTCTGTCACTCGCGCTCCATTTTTGTTGTAGTTGTTGCATTGCAGCGAGCAGCTGAGCTTGTTCTTCCCGAAATATTTTTTCCTCTTCATCCTCATCCTCATCGAATATTGTTTTATCAAATTTTTCTGAGGCCGGAGTCAGAGTTTCTACAGGTGTTCCAGTTTTTACTGGTGTTTTGGGACTGTATGGCATCGGATCTCCTTTTGCCGTCCCCGATGTTGTCTCTGTCGCTTGCGTAGACACCTGCAGAATAAGAAGAGTTGTTATGATTGCCTCGACCTTTTCGGTTTCATTGGCAGCTTCAGCAGTTGTGTCAGCGGGGACCTCAGCGGGTTGTTCTTTATAGGACTCCACTATGACATCGATCCCGCCTATGGTTTCTTCAGTGATGACAGTCTCCCGCTCCTCCTCTGGTCCAGCAACAGTAGGCTCCTCCGCTCCCGGCTGGTTAATGGGTGTGGTTTCATTGCGTGCTCCAGCAGCAGTTGGCTCACTTGCCCCCTGCTGGTTGACGGGGGCAGGTTCATCGCTAGTTGGACTCAGTGGCTTAGGTGGCACCATCTCTCTTGTTGGCCTCGCTGGTGAAGGTCGTTCGGGTTGAGTGGTGAGTTCTCTAATAGTGATCCCCTTCCTGAGTCTGGACAGCGGGATCGTATCCTTATTTTCTTCTTCTTCTACCGCTTTACCCTTCCTCTTCTCCTGCCTTCACCCTCTGCTTCTTCTCGGCAAGCTCCGGGATCGGGGTCTTTTTTCCGCTTTGACCTCTTTTCACCAGCGGCTGCCTCCGGGGCCTTTCCTCCCTTATAGCTCCTGGCTTTTTCTGCATCGAATAGGTCCTTCTCTATCTCCCGAGCAAAGCGGAGGGACTCCTCCTCCTCACCAGCGGTAGTTTCATTGGAGACGGTTCATTCTGAGTCTGGTCCTGCAGCGGCCTTTTCCCGATCAGCTTCGGGTGCCACCTCTTCTCAAATTATTTCCTCCCCCACAACTTTCATCCTTCTTTATGATGGAGGGGAAGGAATAGCCGTTTTCGCCTTCCTCTTTTTCTGTTTGGGGATGAGGGTGAACCCTTTGGACTCCAGCCATGCTTTGTGAAAGGCAGCTGGGAGCAGCGGCTTCATTTGTAGATTTGGAGCTGGAGTTGGCAGACTGACACCCGGGCATCGGTATAGTTCTGTAATCAGGGTCCCGTGACCCAGCGTTCGTTCTACTTTTCTTCTTGCCCAGATGTTTATGCCAATAATCGCGCCCAAATCAATATCAGTTTTTTCCCCCAAAATTGAGCGCAAGGCAAGGAGGAAATCAAGATGGATGTCTGTAGTGTGAGTGGTAATCATTATTCGGCTCAACGACCACTTGAGCCATTCCTTTTTCTCTTCGTCCACCGACCCAAATTTCAGGTTTCTCTTATCATATTCTGGGGTGGTAGCGAAGGTCCTATAAAGTGTCTGCAGCTCGAGTGAGCTGCAGTCCTCCATTGCCTGTAGCCTGCTCTAAATCTCCTGGGTGGGGTAGTGGTGTTCCCAGCCCAGGACCCAATTGATCTTCTGCACTGAGTAGTCTACCCATCTTCCTCGAACATATACATTTCGTAGACTGTCAGGTTGGCTCAAATTCGCGTAAAATTCCCTCAGCAGTGACACTTTGATCGAAGATTTTTGGAGAGTTTTTAAAATATCTTTTAAGATACAAAAAAAATGATATATGTATAAAATGAAAATAGTGTCGTGTGTGTTCGTGTAGTAACTCCAAAAAGTTCGTCAAAAATAAAAAATCTCTTTAACCGGTGAGTGTCCGGGTCGAACTCAGGGAATATGCGAATATCTATATTTAATTAGAAAAAGTGCAATGAGTTAATGCAATCGAAGAAACTGAAAAGATAAATTGCAAAAATTAAATCTAATTAAAAAATGATAAAATATACGTATCTCGAAAATGATGAAGCGAGGCGTTTGTGTCTGACTTTTGCGTTCCTTAATGGCTAGATTTCCATGGATGAAATGAGCGGGATGACGATGGCGTGATAGCGAAAAATATATGTATAATTGCGGGGCGGCACGGAGAAATGAGCGTGATCGCATTTGCTCGCTTAAGCCGATTCTCGACTCGGTTGGTACTTGACCTTAGGGGATTTACAACGAGGCTTCAGCGACACCCGGCGAAGAACATTATAAGCAAGAAACTCTACTGTCACTAAAGATTTCTGTGACCCAATAGACCACCGTCTATGCCCCATGAATTATTCTTCCAACCGTTCCGCTAGTGGCTCTACCCCTCTGATACCTCTCTTTAATCGGAATCGAATTCAGAACAGCAACTAAGCAGGTCGACAAGGCTCCCGCGTACTTAGCTATGTTGAACTACCCGGAATCTGCTTTTGGCGCGAAACAGGGCTGAAATAGTCGATTCTTCCATCACCCTTCCGCAACTTTGTTGAAATCCAACTTGAACAATTCAAATCGAACATGGAATTTTTTGGGGTGAAGGTGAGGCGGAGAAATATGATAGGATTTTACTAGATAAAATAATATGCAGAAATTAAAAGAAAAAGGGGAGAAAATCAGTTTGCTCGTTACACAAAACCGAAAATCTCGTATTATTAAACTAGATAAAAATATAGGAGAAAAGAAATAGAGAAAATGGAGTGTATGGAATTTTTATTATTGTGTATATATGGTGTATATATGTATGTCTATCATGTATATATATGGTACAATTAGAGGGGATATTTATAGGGGAAAAAGCTTCTAGAAGCTTCGCGGTTACAACCGCCCATAAATAACTACTAACTATCTCTAAAAATAACCATAAATAACTAACTCTAAAAATAGCTACTAATATAACTACTAATAACTACCTATTTTCTAGAAGGTTCTAGAATAAAGATTACACAAAAATAGCCAAAAATTGGCTAAAAATGAGTGCAGGAATTTAATATAGGAGCTGAGAGAGTGCAAAAATAAATGCAGGGTTGGAATAAATGCAGGAGCTGGGGGTGCAGAGCAGTAAATACAAGCAATGATTGCAGCGAGAATTAATGCAGCCGCCGCTCATGGAGTCCGCGCCAGCCGCCGCTTCGCTCACTTCCACGCCAAAGTTTCCGTGCAGCCGTCGCTTGTTTCCGTGCAGCTGTCATCGCTTCACTCATTTCAACGCCAAAACCGCTCGCTTTCCGCGCTTGCGCACTTTCGTGTCAGCCGCCGCTTGTCTTCCGTGCTCGGTTGACTTTGACTTTCGCGCGTTGACTTTTAGGCATTGACTGTTGACTTTTGTTGACTTTCACGCCAGTGACTATTTTTCGCTTCTGAAGCCATTTTTTCACTTTATAAGGCCAGTTTTGGACTCCCATATCAGTTTTCAAGCATTATTTCACCTATATAAATAACGAACATCTTATAAATATTTATTTAAATAAAATAATACTTATTAAATAAAATTAATTTAGTTAAAATTAAATACTTAAATAGCACATAAATAATGCCAAAAAATATAATTCAAGAAACACATCAATTAATTTAATTTATACACCAAAATAATTATAAATTACACTTAAAAACTAATAATTTAATATTATACAAACAAGACGAAATGAATATAATTATTAGAATAAATTAACATAAATAATACCAAAACTCGACATAAATAAATAATTAATTAAATAAATATAAGCTATAAAATATGGCAAAATCAAGAGTTATCACACTTCCACTGGGTCCTTGGGATTCTGGATCAACTAGGTCAGGCCCCGCTCCTTCAGCTAGTTGGCGAGCGGGCCTGAGATTTTCTCAAGGTCAAATCCTCTCTCACAGAGGATCCCCATTGTTTTTGCCTTCTCATATGCTGCCGCTGCCTCGACGCTCACAAAATAGACATAGTCGAACTGCTTGCGTCTCAACACGTCCTTGGCAGCATCGGCGGCGTTCTTCTTTGAAACTTTCTCGCTTCTGAAGGCCTTCATTTTTTCTCCTATCTATTGGCGAGCAAATTCTTTCCTCAACTCCTTCAACTGAAAGTCTTTCAACTCCTCTTAATCCAACCACCAATCGCTCACCGGATACCTCTGTTCTGTTTCCTCAATGTATTCAAATATGAGGTAATCCTCCAGGAACTCTGGGATGAATTTCCTAAATGGAATGGAGTTAAGTTCTCTGAGCTTTCCCCAGTCCTTATTTAACTCCAGTGGCCTCCTCCTTCTGTACTATGCCTCTGGCGGTGCTGGTTCCACAAATTCGCCCCCGAGGTTGTAGTTACTACCTTCCGCCCATCTGTAGATGTGATTCGTTGAATCCTTTTTTTGACTTTCTCCTCAATCCTCTTGAACTCCTTGCATGATGCTTCTTGCTTGCTTGGATCTATTTTGCTGGCTTGTTTTGAACCTAGGGTTTTTTTTTAGATTTATATTGTTTAATTTGGGAAACTTTATAAATCCTGCCTTATTAGTTCCAAAATGTAAACAATATTCATATAAATGCAGTAATTTCCTAAATCTCAGTGATTTGAACCCTAAATCCTCCCCCTCACTACGGAATAGAACACTTCAGTAAGTGTTTCGTTGCAAAATGGAGAAAATAAAAAAACAATGCCCAAACATACAGGTTATTTTAAAATTGATCCATACGAAGCAAGTATATCAGTTATTATATCTAAATCTAGCAGATAACAAACTTAGATTCACAGAAATCGAAGGTATAAAAAGTTTCGCAACAGTTGAAGAACAGACAGTTTTCACAAAAATAATGTTTGATTCTGTGTTATTGTTCAACAAATCAAGGAAAATCAACCATGAAATCGAAGTTATGGACCAAGGTTAGCCTAGATCTTCTTACCTTAGATTGAGCTAAAATTGGCTAAAAAAATCGAGATATTTGAATTTTTGTGCGCAGAGAAATGACAGTTACTGAAGCGTCTTGAGGAAGTTACTGTGGGGTGAAAGTGGAAAATGGCTGTGAACTGGGGTATTTATAGAGGACACTGGCGCTTATATGAAAGGGTGAGCGAAGTAGTAAACTAGTCCAATGCATATTAATATAAAGGTATAAGGGTGGGATTTCAGGGCGGGTGAGCGGTTAAAATAGTACTTCTAAATACCTTTGTATGACACACAAGCGATGATGAAAGTGGTACTGGGTGAGCGGTACTGCTCTTCCAATATGTATCAGAATGAGGCAAGCGAAGCGATGATTGGCTTGGGTCAGGCTTAGGTTAGAAGTTAAAATTCTAACTACTTCTCCTAAGAAGGTAAACGTTAAACTACTTCTAAAAAACAATAATCCTAACTATTAAAGCAATGACAACTATTCTATGGAAAGCGATGACTAAAGCTGTAAACTCTAACTATGAAAGCGGTAAAAAAAGCTGTAAATCCTAATTATGAAAGCGGTAAAGGAAACTGTAACCTCTAACTACAAAAGCGGTAAAGAAAGTTGTAATGTTGACGTTTTTGGGATAGGGCACTCTGGATATCATTTGTAATTCTATCACTGAGCGAGTTTCTGCACCTCCACCAGATTAATATCTGCATTGGCCCGCTGCAAAATAGGCCCTTCAATATATGGTTTCAATCTCGCTCCATTGACAAGGAAGGAATCGCTTTCCCTGGGGTTGTCCACATTACTGATTCTTATGGCTCCACTTGGCAGAACTTGTCTGACTATATATGGCCCAGTCCACCGTGATCTCAATTTCCCTTGGAATAAGTGAAGCCTAGTATCGTATAACAGAACCTTGGATCCCTCAGTCAATTCTTTCTTCTTCAACATCCTGTCGTGATAGAATTTCATCATTTCCTTATGGAGTTTTGTGCTTTCATATGCAAGATATCGGAACTCAGTCAGATCGAGCAGTCGTTCGGCGCGCTTCTTCTGCGCAGGAAGAAGATCAAAATTCAGATATTTGATAGCCCAATATGCGCGGTGCTCGAGTTCTAGAGGTAGATAGCAGGCTTTTCCATACACAAGTCTATATGGGGACATTCATAT
Organism: Andrographis paniculata; assembly: GCF_009805555.1. NCBI lineage: Eukaryota > Viridiplantae > Streptophyta > Magnoliopsida > Lamiales > Acanthaceae > Andrographis > Andrographis paniculata. Next base: position 3,829,227 of record NW_026137605.1, read on the forward strand.
TGGAGTTTTGAAGGTTGTTCTATATGCTCATAGTGCATCATCCAATTTTTCTGTCCAATTCTTACGACTTTTATTTACTGTGGTATGGAGGATATGCTTGATCTCTCTATTTGAAATTCCCACCTGACTGCTTGCTTGTGGGTGATAGGGGGTAGTTAGATGCTGACGAACACCATTACAAAATGGGTGCCTTCATTGCTTATGATAGTTCTAGGGACCCCGAACCTTGGGAAAATGGTATATTTGAGGAATTGGATCACTGATCGAGCATCATTTGTTGGGAGCGCTTGCGCTTGGACCCATTTGCTCACATAATCCACTGCCACTAGAATGTATAGTTTCCCATTTGAGTTCGGGAAGGGGCCCATAAAATCTATCCCCCATACATAAAAAATATCCACAAACAAGACTCCAGTTTGGGGCATCTCATCCCGCTTTGAGATAGAGCCTAGTCTCTGACACTTGTCGCAAGATTTAGCAAAGGCATCAACATCTTTCTATAGGGTAGGCCAAAAGAAGCCTGACTGCAAAAATTTGGCCGTTGTGCACAAGCCAGCGAAATGCCCTCCTACATAGACCCATGACATTCGTTTAAAATCAGCGGGATCTCAGATTCCGCTACACAGTGGCGGATTATCCCATCTAAGCCAATGTTAAACAAATAGGGTTCATCCCAAAAATAATCCTTCGCCAAACTGAGCAATATCTTCTTTTCCCTTTGTATTGTATGCGCAGGAAACTGTCCCGTGGCAAAGAAATTTGTCAGGTCAGCAAACCATGACTCATTCGCTTGAACCAGGAACAGCTTCTCATCTGGAAATAGTTCATTGATAACATGAGATATGTCCTCTGCTTGCCTTAATCTGCTGAGGTGGTTTGCAACGTGATTTTCCTTCCCTTTTCTATCCTTGATCTCTATATCAAATTCTTGGAGCAACAACACCCATCTGATCAAGCGGGCCTTTGTCTCCTTCTTCTCCATCAAATATTTGATTGCTGCATGATCTGTATGAACAATGGTCTTGCTTCTTATAAGATATTGCCTAAATTTCTCGAAAGCGAAGACAATAGCTAGCAGCTCCTTCTCGGTTGTAATGTAATTCTTATGAGCAAAATCCAATGATTTACTTGCATAGTAAATAACATTCAGCTTGGATTCCACTCTTTGTCAATGGCTCGCTCCACAATGGTGCAGAAATGATGGGAGCGGTGGTTAGCTTTTCCTTCAGAATGAGGAAAGGCTCTTCACACTCGCTCGACCAATCAAATTGAGCATCCTTGTACAGCAGTGCCGTAAGTGGTTGTGTGATTTGACTGAAGCCCTTGATGAAGCGACAGTAAAACCCCGCATGTCCAAGGAAACTTCTTACTCCATTCTCATTCGAGAGGGCTGGCATCTTTTCAATTACACTACTTTTAGATTTGTCTACCTCAATTCCCGCAGCTGAGATCTTATGGCCTAAGACAATTCCTTCATTCACCATTAAATGACACTTCTCCCAATTCAGCACGAGGTCAGTCTCAATGCAGCGAAGAAGTACTTTTGCCAAGTTATTCAGGATCTAGAAAATGTCTTGCCATAAACCGAGAAGTCATCTATAAAAACTTCTATGCAGGAGTTCAGGAGATCACTAAATATATGATACATGCATCGCTGAAAGTTGGTCGGGGCGTTGCAAAGCCCAAACAGCATCCTCCTATAAGCGAACGTACCATAAGGACAAGTAAATGTGGTCTTCTAACAGTCTTTTGGCTTGATGGGAATCTTATGGTAGCCTGAGTAGCCATCGAGGAAACAGTAGTATTCGTATCCTGCGAGCTTCTCCAGGCATTGATCAAGGAATGGCAGAGGGAAATGGTCCTTTTTTGTTGCAGCATTCAACCTCCTATAATCGATGCATACCCTCCAACCAGTGACAGGTCTTGTCATAAAAACCTCCCCATTGTCCCTTGTCTGCTCGATGAAGCCTCCTTTCTTGGGAACCACCTAGGTTGGGCTGAGCCACTGGTTGTCACCGATAGGGTAGATGATTCCTGCATCGAATAGTTTGATTATCTCTCTTTTAACTACCTCTTGCATATTTTTGTTTAAGCGCCGTTGAGGCTGTCTGCATGGTCGTGCATCAACGTCTAACCTGATATGGTGCATACACACCACTGGGCTGATTCCCTTTATGTGAGTGATCTTCCATGCAAATGCCGCTTTTCTTCTTTTTAGAAGTGAGACGAGTTGAGCCTCCTAGTCCGACAGTAGTGAGGCGGAGATTATCAATTGGTAAGTCTCCTCCAGGAAAAATTATATGTATTTGAGGTGCTCAGGTAACTTCTTCAACTCGTCTTTAATGCAGGAATTGCTCTCTAGCTCTCGCTTTGCTTTCTCAATAGACTCAGTGGGAGTTGTTCTTTCATTACTTGCCCCACTGGAGTCAATAACATCGTCCAGCTTGAATGATCCATTATCTGAAATTTCTTTCAGAGTTTAAATGTCATATAGTTATCAAAAATTGATAATTCATTTAACTCATCAATAAAATCACAATTTTCTTCTTGAGGATGGCGCATTGCTTTGTTCATGGAAAATGTGACCCTATCTCCACCTAAACTCAGTGTGATTTCTCCTTGGGCGACATTAATAGTTGCTCGAGCGGTGGCTAGGAAAGGTCTCCCCAAAATAATTGGAATTTCGCGATCTTCACTCATTTCCATTATTATGAAATCTGCAGGGAAAATTTGTTTACTTGCACTAGTACATCATGAATAATTCCTTTCAAAAGTCTTATTGATTTGTTGGCAAGTTGAATTACAGTCCTGCATGCTTCTAATTCATAAAGCCCTAATTTAGAAAAAATGAAAAAGGCAAACAATTGATATTTGCTCCTAAATCACATAATGCCCTAATCGACTCTAAATTTCTAATAGTACAAATAATGATAAAACTCCCAGGATCGCTTAGTTTCTTTGGGAGGTCCTCCTTAAATACAGCGCTGCACACTCTCTAGTTGCACCACTGCCGCTTCATCAAGAAATGCCCGCTTCCGATTGATTATATCTTTCATGAACTTATATAGTAACTTTAAGACTACGGAAAGTATGCACAAACGTATCAAATTCCTTGGAATTGTCCTTTTTCCCAAGTCTGGTAAGAAAGGGAGCCCTAACCACAGGCTGAGCGGGACTCTTTTCTTTCTGTTCAGGTATCTGAGCGGCTGGTATCGCTCGTGGCTGGGATGGACCTTCTTCCTCAGTTGGAATCTGTCTAACGTCATCCTATACAGGAAAATTAGCAACAAAAGAAGTAGAAGAAAGATTAGTACCTTTGTCTGGTAGCGGTGGCTATTGTGTTTGTTTTCCACTCCTTGTCTCTATGGCCTTCGCTTGGTTCGGGGCAGTCTCAACTGTCCCAGGAAATGTTCCCTTCTGCTTCAGCTTCATAGCCTCGGCTATCTGCCCGACCTGAATTTCCAATATCTTGATCGAGGCAAACGTATTTCGTTGGAACTCCTAATTTGCACGCTCGGTGTTCCTCTAGAGCTCCTCCAGTTTCAGCGGCTGTTGAGCCGCTATGGGAGGTTAGGCAAAAACAGGTGTCTGCTGCAAAAAGTGGGGGGTCTGAAAGTACTGTTGTTGTGGATAGAATCCCCCTTGATGATATTGTTGCGCAGCGAATTGTTGCGGCTGTTGAAATTGATGCTAAGGACGCAGTCCAGTGGGCCCTTGATTATGCCCTTTATGATATTGTTGGAACTAAAGAGCATTTCTGTTGGCCATATAAAAAACCTCCATTGGATTCTGAGTCTGCTCAGATGAGCTCTCAGCAACCTGCGGGCTTGATTGGTTCACATAGGTGCACTCCTCAGTGACCGTGGCCTTATCTACTGTTTGTTTTCCTCTGTTACGCAATTCCTGCTTCACGAGCTTAGACAGCTCTTTAACTTGAACTGACAAACTGTCAATCCATGCATTGTGTGAAACTGAAACAAGGACCTAGTATAGACCCCTCGATGGCTCTGGCCTGTTGGTCTCTGGCCAACTAATCTGATTGGTCGCCATCCTTTCTATCAAAGCCCTCGCTTCTGAGGCACATCGCCCCATCAGCGAGCTTCCTGCCGCTGCATCCAAGGACATCCTTAGTTCAGGAATGATTCCTAAGTAGAAAATCTGCAGCTCCATGAAGTTAGGGATCTCATGATGAGGGCAGTTGCGAAGCAATTTCTTGTAGCGGCTCCAGGCTTTAGGAAGGGTCTGGTCACTCGCAATCTTGAAACTTAAAATTTTATTCCTATGATGAATGGTCTTTGATACAAGATGATATTTGCTCACAGAGGCCTGCGCTGCTTCCTTAAAAGTGGCAGGAATGGGATAGAAATTATCGAACCATTTCCTGGCTTCTCCTGTTAAAGAAAAGGGAAACAATATTAACTTCACAGCGTCCTCCGTGATGCCGTGTGATTTGGAGGTGGCAGCAATCATGTTAAATTTCTGTAAATGCTCATACGGACTTTTGTTGAGCAGCCCATAGAATTGGTTCTGGCTTGCCAAGCTGACAAGCGCTGGCTTCACCTCATAATGGCCAGAGCCTCTGGGCGCTGAACTTGTAATTGGTGTATTATCCATGAGGGACTGATAGTGAACGTCCATGGGGACTTCAGCAAGCGGGCGATCAGTAGCCCTTTGTCCCTCATGCCTTTGGTTAGGCTCAATAGTAGGTGGAGGAGAAGCGATGATGGCGGGTGTCGCAGCGGCGTTGGCGGCTTGAGCCGCTTGAGAAGTGATGAATGCCCCTTGAGCAGCTTGAGCTTTCTCCACATGAGCGAGGTGCGCTTGTAGTCCAGCCATCCCTTGTTGAATGCTGCCGAGCGCTCTCATGAGTTGTTCCTCGGTCGGTGTCAGCGTATAAGGAACAACAGTCGGAACTACAGTGGGGATATGGAGCGGCACCTCCTGCGATGAAGCTGATGTGGCCAAATTTGAAGAAGTCCCAGCGGCAGTCTAGAAAGCTGGGACGACAATAGATGGAGCGTTGGCATTTCCTTGATTCGCCATAATCCTTTCTCTAGTCAATTCTCTGAACAAACGTCTCTATGAGCGAGCAGAAAGAGTGGGACTCGTAGAACGCTAAAACTCTTTAGACCCCTACATAAAGATGGCCACACCAAATGAAAAAGTTAGAACCATTGTTAGGAAAACATAAAACAAGAAACAAAATTACAGAATTTGAAGGTAATATATGGCGCTTCAGAAGATCTTAACAAGATTAAATTTCTTGAGTTTAAAATCCCCGGCAACGGCACCAAATTATGATAACAACTTTTGAGTGGTGTATATATAGTCACAGGGAATTTTCATTCGAAGATTGAGATGTAATGGATTATAGAATGCTATCAGATATAGTAAAAAATTTTGATTGTAGACCCTGAATTGTTATCATAATTATTTATGCTCTTTGACTGGTGAGTTTTCAGGTCGAATACAGGGATTTTAAGTCACAATTTTCAGTCAAGTATTGATCTCATGAAAGCGGTGGAAATGCAGTAAAAGGACCCGCTTCAAAGCGGGTCTAAATCTTATTCTAAAGAAAGCTGGAAATGAAAGCAGTAAAGAGCGGAGCAGTGGCGAGCAAAGCGGTGGTGAACGGGCAAAGTGCCAGCGATGGATGAGCGAGAGGGACATGGGCGGATGGCACAACATATATGTATATAGATTGAGCGGTAGAGATTAAAAAAGAGGTGTTGTGTCTGGACTCTGCGTTACTTAATGACTAGGTTTTCCTGGAGGAAGTGACCGAGCGTTGCTGGTGTTTAAACGAACATATATGTATAATACAGAAGCGGGAGAAGGAGATAATGTAAATATATAAACCAGATTATAAGGAATTTTTATCGCTGGTACTTGACCTTAGGGGATTTACAAAAAGACTTCAATGACGCCTAGAATCAGAATATTATAAAAAAGAAACCCTACTGTTACTAGGAGTTTCTGCGACCCAAAAGACCACTGCCTATGCCCCATTAATTATTCCAATTTCTGCCTCATTAGTGGCTTTACCCATCTATTACCTCTTTTTAATCAAAATTGAATTCAAATCAGTAGTTAAGCTGGTCGACAAGGCTCCCACGTACTTAACTACATTGAACTACCTTAAATTTGTTTGTGAAAAAAGACAAGGCTTGGATAATCAATCTTTCTGTGCTCTATATCAGCAAAGTGAAATTGTTTACAATTAGGGTTTATATAAATGTGGAGATTATGGAGGAAGTGATTATGAAGAATGAATGATATTTCATTATTTACTACCAAAGCTGAAATTTCTAATTCTACAAAAACTGTAATTAAAGCAATAAACTAAACTAAGTAAGCAGTAAAGTGGTGGCCAAGGGAGAAGAGGAATCTCAACTCTCTTGGCCATTCCTGTGGAGAACTTCCTTACAGGGTTAGAGCTCTCCGGAGACAGGAAGACAGCTAGAATGCATGAAAAGTAATTGCTAGTATACTCCTCTCGAAGCATATTTTACATACATATATCTAGCCCTATTTATAGCAGGTATAAGTAGCGGTTGCAAGTAGTTACAAAGTGGTTTCAACCGCTAGGCAGTTAGGTAGTTGGTGACGGTTATTCTGTTGAAGCAGTTGCTGGCCATAACTCCCAGTGTGCTCGCTTCGCTTGCTCTAGCTTGTAAGGGCGCAGATCTTCCTCGCTTGCCGGATGGCTGGAAGGCATCAGCGCAGTTAAGCGGGCTTGCTTGTGCTGGCTAGTAGTGGAATGACTGTACCGCTGTGGGTTGGACACTTAGGTGATATTTGCGTTGAATTATCGTCGTTTCGCTGCGGTGGGTGTCATATCGCTGGCCTGAGCGCTGGAGGCTGTCGCTTGCCTCTCTTGCCTTAGTTTTTTGTGGGCGATAGAGTCATCGCTTGTCAGCGGAGATGACTGTCGCTTCTTTCATTTGCCTTAGCTTTTTCGGATCCAAGACACCGCTTAAAAGGGCAAAAATTGTTAATAATCTCAACAAACCACCTCCGGATCATGCCAAGCAAGATAGATCAATAAAATATGCCATAAATCAGTTATTGTGATAGTTTTTATACATAAATTCAAATAATATGTATTTTGTCAAGCAAGGAATATGCTCATATTTTGAGTCATCAGCTACCCAGCGACCTGATTGGAATGCGGATATCTCGTCAACTAGTTGGTCAGCAGTGGAAAGATTGAGTGTGTACGCAATCCGGTTGTGTCCTTTGTAGACATATTTGTACAAATATTTAACAAGTTTAATTGTTGAACAAACTTCTACATTTATATGGCAGTCAAATTTTGCAAGCAATTTAGGACTGTAAGGTACTACCCAACGATTATCCAAGATTTTTCCACGTACATAAGCAATAGATCCATAGTTACGCATTCTATATTTTGGGAATCTATTTTATGTGTGAGTTGTTTCTTCGACAAAGCTTTTTGGGTAATGGTTTTTACATTTTCCGTCGGACATGCATACATTGTTTGGATTCAATAATCCACAAGGACCATGTAACATATGCTTGCAGACTAAATTGTACAAATGAAGTTGTTGATGTTGGTCTGGCAGTTCTGCTGAATTAAAAGAGTCATAGAATGATACACAATCTAACTTCGAGTTACCATCCATGATTAACAGCATATGCATATGAGGAAGTCCTCTTTTTGAAATTCGATGACATAAGATTAAGCTTTAACAACTCCAAGTAAATTTTTTTTAGTAGATCATGCTTTATTTCTTCAATTTTGGATTTAAAAAATCGTGCAACTATGTCAGGTCGATTAGGAACTATTACAAGTGGATGTGTAAGACTGAATTTCGGGCTATTGTGGATTACAAATCATTGTAATATAAAAGTCAAGTTTTCCGAAGGTCTGTACAAGTACCATAGCATCCATGTATCTACGATGCATATCTCGGAGACCATCTATGAAAGAAGAAGGTAAGACCAAAGGCTTTCCTATCATAGAAATGCATTTTGTGATTGTTGAGTATGAAAAAATTCAAGTCTTTGAGTTTCTATTTTAATGTATTGATCAACAACGTATTGTTGTAATAAATGTCCTGTCTGTAGTAAAATAGTTGTAGAAGAAGGTCTTATTTGTAATCGATACGAATAGTACTCTCTCATAGATATTCGGCCTTTATCCATCCTTGATATCTTTGTTCCTACAACAAAATTGTGGAAATGCAATATTTAGGACAATGAAATCGTTTCAAATGACTTAAAAAGTTATATGTGAAAAGTAGTTAGCATCATAGAGTGTATACTTTTGAGTGTTTGTACTTTGAGTGTTGTCTTCATCTGCTAAAACTTTATTGTAGAAATCAGCAGCAGAAACATTAGATTGTATTTTTACTTTTCCATTGTTTTTTATTATATCAGCATGCCAACTAGGTTGGCCATAGGGATGTAGCAGCGGATATTGAAGTGGGTCATAAGAAAATGAAAAATAAGAAACTTTTTTTACAATTCCTTTTATAGGATATACGTGAATATCATGATTTAAAACTGCATTTGGATTATCTTCATCTTGCCAGTTGGACGGTTGTAAACTTTTTGATTAAGGCATGGATTTGTCTTCAAGAAAATCTTATAGTCATTGATACAAGACATTGTATATAATTGCCTAAAGAAGCATGAATATGGATTTAAGTAGGAGGTGTTTATAAGTATAGCAACTAACTCAGGTATTAGATTGTGATAGTTTTGTAGCTGTGCCTGAAGTTCTGTGTTTGAGTCATGGTAATAGAGTTGAAAAAAAAAATTGTTATCAATTGTAGGAGTTAATGAATTTATGAAATGATGCGTTGTTCCATTCACTCGGAATATGTACAAATTCTGTTCGTTGTGACACATATCAACATTATACTTTACACCGAGTATAAAAAATGCAAAAGAGTTATTATATGTACGAATATATGACATGAAATGTTCAGACATATTATGTTTATACAATATGAGATCCTGGAGTATATGTGGTGTTTCAAGAGGAGCAAGAGCCACCACTTCCACAACAAAAGTCGTGGTTTCACGGTAGAAAAGAATTGCACTACATTGAGTACATGGGGACACATTTGGAAGAATCCATGGTGGCGAAGTGGTTGTATTTGTACATGTAGAATGTTGAATAGCATCCTGATGTATCATTCGCCTTCTAACACTCTATAAAATGTGATTTGAAGACATATTTGTACAATTTGTCATTTTTAATCAAATGTTATTGTAGGAAAAAATGTTTTGCGAAATCCATATAATATTTTGTCAATATGTACTGGTAGCATCCAAAAATAGACTATTTGATATAATAGAACAAGTCCAAACAGTGTGGATCAACCTGTCTTCGAAAGACTGTGTAAAAGATGGTAATTTCAATATAGATTTTTGCGGTTAAATAGGTTGACCTAAAAACCCTTGTACTGCTTAATAAACATTTGTGTTATAAGAACTGTTCAATTATTGTAAATGTGGCAATTTGATTATTTACCTGGAATGGCGAATGTTCTACTAAACTAAGGTTTGAGTTGAGAAGTTTTTTCTGTACTGGCAAAAAACAGAACTAAAATAAATATTTAAAAATGAATGCTTTATAAATAATGCTGAAATCTTAAATTGCATTTCTAATTTAAAAAATTTATCAATCTCTTTATTTTGATAATTAGAAGATCCATAAATATAAAAGAATGGATAGTCTTATGAATGAGGAAGATAATGAGAGAAAAAGAAAAAAAAAATAATATAAATATATTTTAGGTGCAAAAAGAGAAAAAAAAAAAATTCACCCGAATTAGTCTTCGAATCAGTCCAATGAAAGAGGTACAGAATGAGAGAGAGAGAGAGAAAAATAATTGTTGATGGGTTTTTTGTGTATTATTAAAAATATTATTCTATATAAAATAATATATATTGATGATATATTTTAAATTACTAAATGAATTTAAAAAATTACATTATATAAATATGAATATATAAATTTAAATAAATAAATCGTTATGAGAGAGAGAAGAGACAAAATAAAAAAAAATAAAAAAGTGTCTGACCGAATTGGTGGATGGAAGGAGGAGAACCGTCCAGTCAGTTGAGATGAAAAGATGAGAGATAGTGGCGGATTTGGTCAAATGGAATGAGGGAAACCGTCTAGTCGGTTCGAAAGGAAAGAGGAGAGATACTGGCTGAATTCGTCGGATGAGAATAAGAAGAAACGTCCAGTCGGTTGGGATGGAAAAATGAGAGAAAGAAATATAATGAATTATATAAATATATATGTTCATATATTTCAAATTTCTAATTAAATTTTTAAAATTACATTACATAAGTGTGAATATATAAATTTAAAACAATAAAGCATTATGAGAATGAGAGAATGAGAGAAGAGAGAAGAGAAAAAATAAAAATAAAAACAAAGATATATACACTTCGTATCTGTATATACACTTCCTAATTTTAAAATCAAATTTCTGATGAAATAACTCGAACCGTAAAGATTAGCAGTTCTTTAACAAAGATTACTGTTAAAACAAATGAACAGTATTTAAAATTGGAATAAATTTCTCATATACCTAAAAAGCGGCTTGTTGGCATAAAATAAGGTTTCAGCTGAAAGGTCCTTCTTTACTGATCTATGAGGCAAGAAATGGAACGACTAGCAAAGAGAAATATTGGACAATTGTATAAAGAGGGCTACAATGATTTAATATTCACTACTTACAGTAAGTTAGCATATAAATAAATAAAGTTATGTTGGAAATTTTTTGAATATCTTCAGACCACAGAAGGCACGGTAAATTGGCGAGGGCAATCGTTTACAGAAGCTTTATCTGGGGATCAAAGTTTCATTAATGAGAATCCCTGTTAATGTCCTCTAGTATATATAATGTAGAACTAGGAAGTGGGAAATGGTACAAAATGTGTGTATGATTCCAAGAAGATAGAGAGTGATTTGACACAATTTTAATTTTAATATTACCACAAAAACATAGAAATTATTTCAGTGATTTGATAGTTACCCAATTTGTATTATGAGAGAAAGAAATACAGAAGTGAGAAGAGGAACACTGGGAAAAAAGAAACGGCCAACCCAATAGGCCGGATAGAACGAGCAAGGGAAGAAATTGAATAAATTATATTAAGAAAATTTATAACTGTGCAACCAATCAATGAAAAATTTTAGTCTCTTAGTTTTTAAGAATAATTATTTTTATTTTAAATTTTTTTAGTTTATTTAAATCGTATATTATTCCAAAAAATGGTCCGAAAAATGATATTGTTAGATGCAAAATTGGATTAAGGTCTGAGCTAAGGAAGTTAAGTAGTGTTGCTGTGAGAAATTGAGGAAAAGTTTATTAGACTTTTTTTTATTTTTTGTCGGAAGAGTTAACTACAAGTTCCTACACAGAGAAATAGTTGACTATTAAAGCTACCAAGTGGTTTGATTGGAACTATTTTTCCGAAAAAAATCTGCAGGGTTTGCGTATTAGAATTTACATGGCATTAATATTTGTAAACAACTTAGTATGATAAATATTTTCTGCAAGAAATTCAACTTGTTCGCTCTATATTAATCGATTAAAGGAGGTGAAATTTTCACATTAATTATCTTTAGAGAATTCCTAGATCTTCTATATTGCCGTTGGGTTATTTAAGCAATACCGATTGTTTAATGGCCACTATGAGCTTAGTGAATTTTCCGGGTTATTTCCATTACATTCATTTTTGGAATGACATTTTCGCAGTAACAGTCAATATGAAAGAAGTCGAAGTTGATCAGTGGATAGGTTTTGTTGGTCATTTTCGTTCTTGTATGGTTCAACTGTTATCGGTTTTGATATGGAATGGCGGCCTAACGTTCGCTTTGGGGAGGACAATCCTGTCTCTACCATCCAACTTTGTCTTTCTTTATACTGTCTTGTTTTTCAAATTTTAAAGGCAGACTATATTCTAGTGTCACTTCACCATTTTTTGGCCGATCCTAGTTTTCTGTTTTGTGGTGTTGGTATAGAAGCAGACGCTGCAAAGCTGCATAGGCATTACGGTCTTGTTGTTAGTAGGTTTGAAAATGTTAACACGCTCCACAAAAGAGATTGTTTAAATGTTGATCCAGCTGCACATGTTTACAGGGGACTGAAGGCAATGGTATTAGTTGTTTTGGGAAAAGAGCTACTAAAGCCACTGCATGTAACCCTAAGCAACTGGGATTCAAAAGTTTTGACAGATGGAAAAATTGAATATGCAGCTATTGACGCCTTTGCGAGTCTTCTGATGGGTATTAGACTTATATATTTGATATCCTGAATTTCACAACCTCCTATGATGTATTTTATTGGATGTTGGCTTTTGTAAACTGGAAAATAGGTACAGGTATGGATATTCTGTTTGTTATATGCTTGTAAATTGTAGGCATGTCTCTGGTTTATGTATTGCAGTCTTTTGTAGCAATGGAGTGCATATTTGAAATTGTAATATTTATGTTTTATTCTCATGTTGTGTATGTAGTTATATTATTTGCATGCACGTCGAATTAAAGAGGTTTCAATGCCCTCTAATAGCATAATCATATGAATGTATGAATAGTAATAACTTGTAACTTATAATTCATGTTTATAGTAGGTTGTACCTGTCATGCTGGGTAACTGTAGACTGTAATTTATCCAATTTACTTACTTGTAAGAAGAATGAGACAAATATTTGGGCAAATAAAATTGGGGAATTATGCATTTTCTATTATAAATTCGATTAATGTCTTGACTTCAACGAATTGTTTGGAGAAACGATATATCTTTTAAGAGGTGTTTGGTCATTCATTCCTGAACAGAGTTATGCAGGTGAAAGATGTTTTGAGTAAAAAATAAATGAGATATATAAGCTTCAGTGTGAGATTTTTGTAAGAAATATAAATATGAAGAAATGATAGACCGTAAAAAGATGGGAAATTCGGTCTGTTTATATTAAATAATTTTTAGAGGGATTCGTACGTTTGATTGTTCGTTGTAATTTTTTAAATTTGAGATGATAAGTAACGTGTTAGTATTGTTCAACGAGGACGTGTAATATAAGGATTAGGTGGGATAGGAATTGTACAAAGTAATACAATGATGAAGAACTTTAAGGTCTAATTGTTATAATTTCCGTTTGGTAATAGGTAATTATAGCTTTTATAGGTGAATGTTGTAGCAGATTTGGTGAGATTCAATACAATAACATTACTAATAGTGCAAGTAAATGCATTAAATAATATATATCACGGTATGACAGGAATGGCATACATATATATATCCATATTGTTAAGGCCAAAAATAATATAAGGGTATCAGTGTACGGAGGAGCAATGGATATAGACCATGTGGCGATCGATTGTTCCGGCAGATCCATTTATGTCGTAATCTTAAATTGGTAAAAAAAAAATTCCACAGAGGGTTTTTAAATTATTCCTTTCTTTGGTTACTTTCTTTTCTGTATTATTTAAAAAATATTATCTACAAATCAAAATAATATAAATATAGTTATTTTTTTTAAAACAGAAGAAAACCGTCAACGGACTTGGTCGGATGGAAAAAGAAGAGGTAAAAAAAGAAAGAATTATAAAAATTACTTTTCTGTATAACAATGGAAATGGTGGAGAAAAAACCAGAGATGGCGAAAGATCAGCCGGTGGGGGTGGCGGGTTAGGCGGTAGAGAGAGAGAATAACACATCCATTCGGTTGGAATGGAAATAAGAGAGAATCTGGCTGATTTCGACAAATGAGAATAAAGAGAAACGTCCAGTCGGTTCGGATACAAAGAGGGAAGAAACAAATATAATTATTTAAATAAATAAACGCTTATAAGAGAGAGAAAATGAGAAAATAAGGAAGACAGAAAATGAAAAAAAAATGATGTGTCTGAGAGAATTAGCCGTATTGGAGGAGGACCGTCCATTTGGTTAAAATGGAAAAAGGAGGAAAAGTGGCGGCTTGGATCGGATAATAAGAAGTACAACCGTCCAGTCAGTCGAAAGTTGGGGAGGTCGGACTTGAATTTTTTTGTTTTCCGTGCCCAACAAACTCGAAAACTTCTGATTACTATAAAATGACATTTTAAATAAATTATAGTATTACAATATTATAAGTACATTATTGTATTAAAGTAAAATTTACGATCTAACAAACGATATTCATATCAATATATTTTGTACAAGTAAATCACAACAAAATACTAAATGGAAATGGAAAAACACAATCCTTAACAACACTCAATATCTGCAGTATAACCGACAATGCGGGCGTTAATTGATGAAAGTAGCCATAGTTGGCCGGTGTTAATTTGATGAAAGTAGCCATAGTTGGCCACAATATTACCACTAAGTACAACTTATGTAAATATCAAATGTTACACTATTAAGGGCAATTTAATAAAAACAGGTAGCCTTCCGTACAGTTTGGCCGATAAGGTCGGACGAGATGGAATAGAACTGTGCAGTCGGCTCATACGGAAAGAGAACAGAAAGAACTATATGAATTATATAAACCTCTTATTTTCCTTTCAACTGTGTAGCATTAAGTAATGAGTTAAAAAATATATACATATATATTGATTAATCCACCATCTAGTCAGACTTGAATTTTTTTTGTTTTGTGTACCCAACAAACTCGAAAACCCCTTAACACTATAAAATGTCATTTTAAATAAATCATAGTATTAGAATATTGTAAGTAAGTTATTGTATTAAAGTAAAAGTTACGATCTAACAAAAATATTCATATCAATATATTTTATACAAGTAAATCACAACAAAATACCAAATTGAAATGAAAAAACACAACCCTGAACAACACTCAATATCTTTAGTATAACTGACAACTCGGATGTTAATTGAAGAAAGTAGCCATAGTTGCCCACAATATTACCGCAAGTACAGCTGATGTAAATATAAAATGTTTACACTATTAAAGGCAATTTAGTAGAAACAAATAGTCATCCGTACAACTTCTCATATATATATATTTTTAAGGATATATAGTTATTTTAAAAAAATAAATTGATTTGGGTCGGATCGAATAAAATAAAAAAAACCATTATCTTGTTAAGGGATTCCTTAAATTTTAGAAACAAATTATGTTACACTGTGTTTGTTAAAATTTAAAATTTAAATAATGGTATGATGTGATATAAATAAGTATATATGTTATATTTTGAATATAAAATTGATTTTTAAAGTGTGTTTTACAATTAGCTTATAGTTTTTAGCGATTAGCTGTTAGCTGTTAGTTGATTTGACTAAGCTTATTAACTTAGTCGATTGAATTAAATTATTTGGTAAACCAACTGTTATAAACTGTTTATATATAAAATGTAATTGAAGATATTTATATTTTAATTTTTTAACATGTTCATTTGTATTCTTTTAGGTTTAAAAATTTTAAAAATTTTGTTATTAATTATTAAAATTGTGAAGGTATTATTAAAAAATTATCTTAGATTTTAAAAAGATAATATGTTTTTATTAGAAAATATTAATATTTTTTATTGAAAGGTGTAAAACATAAAATAATAAAAAAATTGTATATATATTTATATTTTTTATTATCAATTAATTTATTATATTTATAATTTTAGTAAAGTTATTCTATTTTATTTATTATAAAAATAAATTAATAATATTTATTTTCTATTATGTTTTAATTTTAACAATTTTATATATTTTACAAATAAAATAAATTATCTATTATTATTTTAAAGTTTATAAACATAAAGTTATAATTTAGTAAATAAAATATATTAAAATAATTAATATTTACCGCAATACAATATATTATATGTTTGTAAAATAAATAATATTTTTTTAAGGACAAATAAAGAATAAAGAAAATAAAAGTAAAAAAAAACACTTCTATAACGCTAGTTATATAACTTTTTAGATCCATAAGTTATTTCAAAAAAGCTAATTCACCAGACATTTAAATTAATTTTTTGACTGATTAAACAATTAAAATGTTAAACAGTTAAAAGATGTTCAATAAAAGCTCTTCGAAAAACTCTTTGTCAAACACTTGTATGATATTAAAAATAAAAAATATATGTTTGATTTTTTTTTAAAAAAATAGTTTATTGAAGAATTTTTATTTGTTTAACCAGTAAACTAGTTAATTTTTTTTCTTTTGCTAAATTGGCTTTTTTAAAATAGCTTATTGAACAAAAAAAAAAAAACTAATTTTTGAAACATTGTATATCTCAACCTTTTAAATTGGCTTATTAATTTTAACTTTTACTATTCTTTATACACCCTTAAGAATTAATTCATTCTTTCGCACAAATATTAATATGAAGTATTTTTTATTACACTATTTATGAATTATTTGCAAAATATTATTTCTAATAATTTATTAATTTATTTTTATAAATATAAATTATTTGAAATTGTTTTATTATATGTCAATAATTTTAATTATAAAATTTTTAGATTTGTTAAAATAAATGCAATATAAAAAATATTAATATTATTAATTCATTTATATATTTTCTATCACATAAATTTTTTATTAAAAATAATTATATTTATTTTAAAATTATAAATTTAGTGGCAAAATATACTTCATTCATCTTATATAATTTATCCACTTTTTCTATCTCGGTCCGTTCTATTTAATTTGTCATTTTGTTTTTTAAAAATATAATTATACACTTTAATCATATATTAAAATTAATAATTTATAATTATTTTTACTTTAATTAAACTATTTAGTTATTTTAATCTTAATCTATAATTATTTTTATTATATCATAATTTTTTTTACTAATTCACTCCTTAATTACTTACTAATTATATAATACCTAAAACTCTGTATCCCGCCAAAGTGGACAAATTAGTTGTAACGGATAGAATATTAATTACATTTATATTATTTCTAATAAAAAAAATGTTCATATTTTTTATAAAAATAAATATATTTTCTTACAAAATATTTAAAATTGTCTTGTTTTAATTTCTTGTATTCCTTATTTATTTTTAGGAGGTGTTTGATACAGAAAAATAGAGATAGAGAAATAGAAATATATTCATTTCCTTTGTTTGGTTGAGACAAGGAATTTGGAGTTAGAAAATAATTTCTATTCTCTTATTTCATTTCTGTCATGAGAGTTCAATGTGTGTTAATTTATTTATTTATTTTTATATTTAATTTTTACAATTTAATTTGTGTTTTTTTTTTACTATTATTTATTATTTTATAATTTTATATTATACAAATCTCATGAAATTTCATATTTAAATTATTATTAAATAAATTATCAAACTAAAAATTACAATAATATTTTTTATCTAATTTATGAATTTTTAATGATCGATTTATTTATTTTTCAATTAACACGTATTTTCTTTAAGTGTTGTATTTTTTACATTTCTCAACTTAAATTCTTTGTTTTAACAAACAAAAGAATCGATTCTTTTTCTCTACTTAATTCATTTTATATATAATTTTATTATATAATCACTTGTCTCTGCAATTTCATTCTTTGTATCAAATACACTCTAAAATAATTTATTTTTTTAAACATATTAATATATTTTTTCATTGCAATATTTATTTATTATATTATTATATTTTCTTTTAATAATTTATAAATTTGCTTTTATAAATTTAAATTAATTAAAATCATTATTTTTATATATAAAAAATTTTAATAGTAAAATTTTCAAATTTGTTTATATAAAGACAAAGAAAAATATTAGTATTATTATTGTACACGTAGTGCACTCATGTACAAAACATCGATGCTACGTAGTGATTGTGTATGCTTTTGATTTCTTCCAAGTGAAGTACTCCTGTGTATAAATAATGGATGCACACCCTTAATGAAATATATAAATTCCTGCATTTACTCTCTCAATTTGCTTACATTTCCCATCATTATCTCTATAGTGTATTACACATATATAATATATTCATTATATATTACACACACACAACATACATACACACGCACATGCAATAAATACACTATATAATATATATATCCTGCCCACTCACACATCCATATATATATATATATTTCATATTATATTATATTATAATATATATACAATAAATAAAATAGTGGTTAGCGGTAGAGATAATTAATATTTTTATTGGCTAATTCTATAATAATATTACAACACGTTATCAGCACGATTATATATTTTAATTTCTGCAAGGTAATATTTCATATTTTATCTGTTTATTATGACTAACCTTGCCAAACAGGAATTTCTCCCTCTCCTCGTTTCTGGCCAAAATTATATGGCATGGGCTCACGATGTTAAAATGCATCTGGCATCAATGGGCTTGGAAAATACCATTGCCCGGGATAAAAACTCCCCGAGCCAAGATCGTGCAAAGGCCATGATCTTTTTGTGCCATCACATCGATGAGGCACTGAAAATGCAGTATGTCACGCTGGAATCCCCACTCGAATTATGGGAGAGATTGAAAGAAAGATATGATCATTTGAGGCTGACATTGTTGCCAAGGGCACGAAGCGAATGGCAAAGCCTACGGCTTCAGGACTTTAAAACAGTCCAAGAATATAATTCTGCCATGTTTAAAATAACATCACAGCTGCGCCACTGTGGCGAAAATATATCTAAATCTGATATGATGGAGAAAACTTTCTCAACTTTTCATGCCTCTAACATGGTTTTGCAGCAGCAGTATCGCAAAAGAGGCTTCCAAAGATATTCTGAGTTGATCACCTGCCTTTTGCTGGCCGAACAAAATAATGAATTGTTGTTGAAAAATCACGAATCTCAGCCGACAGGTGCAAATCCATCTCCAGAGGCAAATGCAATACAACCGGCAAATCCGGTGCGTGGTCGTTGACAAGTCAGAAATCAGCGAATTGATCGCGATCGAAATCAGAATCGCGGACGGGGCCGGGCAAACACATATAGTCATAATAATTATCAAAACAGGCCCCGACATGTGCCAAATCGGCGTTATAATGACAGAACGCCGTACAGACCTCAACAGAGGTCCAACACCGGAAGAAATAGAAACAATGACGAGGAATGCACCCAGTGTGGAATCAAAGGCCATTGGGCCCATGTTTGTCGCACAGCCAGTCACTTGGCTGAACTGTATCGGGCCTCAAAAGAAAGACAGGGAAGAATTTCCCCCGAAACAAATCACGCTGCCCACGATGACACATTTGACGATGTGATGAATGAAAATATCACGCACCTGGATGCCGATGATTTGCTTGATATAGTTGATGATGTTAAATGATAAAATGATGTTGTATCTCTTTTGTTATTTTGATGTTTTATACCCCCCTTTTTGTATTACCCCCTATAATATAAATCTATTTTGATTATGTTACTAATACATGTCTTTTATTATTTTTACCTTCTTGCAAAGATATGGATGCCAAATATTTTGGAGTTGATGACAACATCTGCCTTATCGACAGTGCTACGACTCACAGCATTCTGAAGAACAAAAGTTATTTCTCCCATCTTAATATGGGAAAGACCACAATTGTTACTATTAGTGGTGCATTGAAAATGATTGAAGACTCAGGAAAAGCCATTGTATATCTCCCAAAAGGGACAAAAATGGCAATTGAAAATGCCTTGTTCTCGAGCAAAGCTCGAAGGAATTTACTGAGCTTCAGTGATATTCGGAAAAATGGGTATCACATTGAAACATTGAATGAGGCAGAAAATGAGTATCTCTTGATAACTCAGATTGTGAATGGCGAAAGAATTATGAAAGAAAAATTGTCATCATTTTCTTCCGGCTTATATTACTCAAAAATCAGTGCCATTGAAACATATCACCTAGTAGACCAAATGGCTACTAGCGAATTTAAAACTTGGCACGATCGACTTGGGCATCCTGGCAATGTAATGCTGAGGCGAATTGTTGAAAATTCAAATGGCCACTCATTGAAAAAGAAAAATATTTTGAGTCCGAATGAATTTGCTTGTGCTGCTTGTTCCCAAGGGAAGTTAATAATCAGACCATCTCCAACAAAGGTTGGATTTGAATCCCCAGCTTTTCTAGAAAGAATTCAGGGTGATATTTGTGGACCAATAGATCCACCATGTGGACCCTTCAAGTACTTTATGGTACTAATTGGTGCGTCAACGCGATGGTCACACGTATGTCTGTTATCTACTCGCAATCTAGCTTTTGCTAGACTACTTGCACAAATAATTAAATTGCGAGCACAATTTCCAGATCACCCGATAAAGAAAATACGTCTAGATAATGCTGGAGAGTATTCATCACATACATTTGATGATTACTGCATGTCAATTGGGATTACTGTGGAACATCCTGTTCCCCATGTACATACGCAAAATGGTCTGGCTGAATCTCTAATCAAAATATTGCAATTAATTGGTAGACCATTATTGATGAGGTCTAAACTTCCTGTATCATGTTGGGGACATGCTATATTGCATGCAGCAGCCCTCGTGAAAATAAGGCCGACAAGTTATCATTGTTATTCCCCTACTCAATTGGTTTCTGGAAAAATACCAAATATATCTCACCTACGAATATTTGGGTGTGCTTTTTATGTGCCAATTGCACCACGTCAACGCACGAAAATGGGACCTCAAAGAAGGTTGGGTATATATGTCGGGTATGAATCACCCTCGATCGCAAAATATCTTGAACCAACAACGGGTGATTTATTTACTGCAAGGTTTGCAGACTGTCATTTTGATGAATCTCATT
Organism: Andrographis paniculata; assembly: GCF_009805555.1. Lineage (NCBI taxonomy): Eukaryota > Viridiplantae > Streptophyta > Magnoliopsida > Lamiales > Acanthaceae > Andrographis > Andrographis paniculata. The sequence continues at coordinate 3,849,942 of NW_026137605.1, forward strand.
TCCCGACATTAGGGGGAGACAGTAATCAACTAAAAAAAGAAATTTCGTGGAAAACACCACTTGAATTTGATCATCGTACGAAACATAGTGAACTTGAAGTTCAAAGAATTGTGCATTTACATAAAATTGCAAATCAATTGCCTGATGCTTTTAATGATGCTACCAGAGTTACGAAATCATATATTGCAGCAGCAAATGCACCGGCTAAAATAAATATTCCAGAAGGGAAAGTGCCGAGCGCTAATGAACATACTGCCCGCGTAAAACGTGGCAGACCGTTGGGTTCCAAGAATAAGAATCCACGAAAGAAAAAAATTGTAAATACTGGTGAAGAGATCAACAATGATCATATACCTGAAAAGGTCAGTACAACCCCTGAAGAGGTTGATACTAAAAATTCTGATGAAAGTGATGATGAAGTTATTGAAACTTCTGTTAACTATACCACCAGTGGAAAATATTGGAACAGAAAGAAAACAAATATTGATAATGCATTTGCATATTCTGTAGCACTCGATATAATGAAAGATGACGAGGATTATGAACCAAAATCAGTTGATGAATGTCGGCAAAGAGATGATTGGGCAAAATGGAAAGACGCAATTAAGTGAACTGGACTCATTGAAAAAACGGCAAGTATTCGGCTCTATAGTCCAAACACCGGAAAATGTGAAACCTGTTGGTTATAGATGGGTGTTTGTGAGAAAAAGAAATGAAAATAATGATATTACAAGATATAAAGCAAGGCTTGTAGCCCAGGGTTTTTCTCAGAGACCGGGTATTGATTTTGAAGAAACATATTCGCCGGTCATAGATGGAATAACATTCAGGTATCTGGTGAGCCTGACGGTACGCAATAATCTTGATATGCGATTATTGGATGTGGTTACTGCCTATCTTTACGGCTCTTTAGACAATGACGTCTATATGAAAATCCCAGAAGGGATCAACATACCTGAATCATTTAAATCAAAGCCAAAAGACTCATATTCCATCAAATTGCAGAAATCTTTGTATGGGCTAAAGCAATCAGGCCGAATGTGGTACAATCGTCTCAGCGAAAGCTTGACAAAAGAAGGTTACATAAACGACCCTATTTGTCCATGTGTTTTCATAAAGAAAATTGGGTCTGAATTTGTAATCATCATTGTATATGTCGATGATCTCAATTTAATTGAAACTCCTAATGAAATCCAAAAAGCTGTTGAATATCTGAAAAAGGAGTTTGTGATCAAAGATTTTGGAAAAATTAAGTTTTGCCTTGCTCAGCAAATCGAGCATTTGGAAAGTGGAATCTTTATCCACCAATCAAATTATACCAAAAGGGTACTAAAACAGTTCCTGATGGATAAATCACATCCGCTAAGTACCCCAATGATCGTCAGAGCACTCGATCCAGCAAATGATCCACTTAGACCAAAAGAGGAAAATGAAGAAACACTTGGCCCAGAAGTGCCATATATGAGTGCTATAGGTGCATTGATGTATCTTGCTAACAGCACCCGACCTGATATATCATTTGCTGTAAATTTATTGGCAAGATTCAGCTCATCACCTACTCGACGACATTGGAATGGGATTAAGCACATTCTTCGCTATCTCCAAGGAACAATTGATCTCGGGTTATTTTACTCGAAAGATTCTCGACATGAATTAATTGGTTTTGCCGATGCAGGATATTTATCTGATCCTCATAAAGCCAAGTCTCAAACTGGCTATATATTCACCTGTGGCGAAACAGTAATCTCTTGGAGATCGATGAAACAAACTTTAACTGTCACTTCTTCAAATCATGCTGAAATATTGGCAATAAATGAAGCTAGTCGAGAATGTGTTTGGTTGAGGTCAATGACTCAACATGATCTGCAACAAAATGGTGAAATTAATGTGCAACAAATTCGATCAGATAATAATTTGGCGGATATATTAACCAAGGTATTGCCGACGGCAACATTTGAAAAACTGGTAAAGAAAATTGGGATGCGTCGGTTAAGGGATCTCAAATAATGCTCAAATCAGGGGGAGCGAATTAATATAAGAATGTTGTACTCTTTTTCCTTTCACTAGAATTTTTTTTGTCCCACGGGGTTTTTTTCTAGTAAGATTTTAACGAGGCATATTCTTTATACAAAAGCATCCAATGGGGAGTATTGTACACGTAGTGCACTCATGTACAAAACATCGATGCTACGTAGTGATTGTGAATGCTTTAGATTTCTTCCAAGTGAAGTACTCCTGTGTATAAATAATGGATGCACACCCTTAATGAAAGATATCAATTCCTGTATTTACTCTCTCAATTTGCTTATATTTTCCATCATTATCCCTATAGTATATTACACATATATAATATATATTCATTATATATTACACACACACAACATACATACACACGCACATGCAATAAATACACTATATAATATATATATCCTGCCCACTCACACATCCATATATATTTCATATTATATTATATTATAATATATATACAATAAATAAAATAATAGTTAGCGGTAGAGATAATTAATATTTCTATTGGCTTATTCTATAATAATATTACAACAATTATTAATTTATTTATATGTGCTATATTTTTATCACATAATTGTTTTTTTTATTGTTGATGAATATTAGAATGAATTTATTTTAAATTATAAATTTAATGAAAAGTAAATTGATTAAAAAATAATTTAATAAAAGGACATATACAAATTATTTAATTTTTTAGAATTTGGAGAAAACTAAAAAATTGTTGTGTAATTGAATGTTTTTAAGAGGAAAAATCTTGGTAAATAGTAGAAGTTTGCAAAATCTTCAAAAAGAATATATTCGATAAATTTTTATATTTAAACTAAAATTAATACATTTTAATTGTATTAGGATTACTATTGTTTTTTTTCCATTTTAACTATATCAACTTTTTAAAATTAAAAATATTTTTATACAAAAAAGGATAATAAAAAATGAAAATTTTAGACCAAAATAGAAAAGTACACGGCTGTGTAGAAATAAATATGACTATGTAACAACATGGTCATGTATAAATTACACTGAATTATACACGGTCGTGTATTAACATGGTCGTGTATAATTGTACATGGTCGTATAGTTTCTACGTCACCTGCCACGTCAACCCCGTAACGTCCATGTTAGCAATTTTCGTTAGTTTTTTAACAGTTGGACCAACGTTGATTGAAATTGTTTATAACGGGACTAAAATTAATGAGTTTTTTATATTGAAATCAAAATTGATAAATTTTAATTATAGTAGGACCAAAATTGATTTTTCGCTTAAAGTTTATACTATTTTTAATGCAAAAAAAATATTCATATATTTTCAATAAAAGTAAATTAATTTTCTTACAGAATATTTTTAAAAATAACATAAATGAATATTTTAATAAATTTTTCTTAATTTTCAATTAACAGAATTTTGTTATTTTACGTATAAAAAACAATATTAACTTATTCTTTTACCAAATATTTTAGTACAAGTACCTAATATAATTCATATAGTCAAACCAATTAATCAAATCAGCTAACAATTAATAGATAATTGAATCGACTAACAACTAATAGCCAAATACTCCTTTAATATTTTTTTTAGAGAAAAATATTTTTTTAAAGAAAACAATAGATTTATCCACCTAATTTATTTTTAAGTGGCATAATTCTCACATATACTATAAATATATATATAATATATACTACTATAAACTATTCACCCCCAAAAATCGATAATTTAATATAAAATATTAGATTTTTTTATAACACCACATAATTTTACAATCTAATATAAAAACATAAATTAAACAGACGATGTAAGATAAATTTTAAAATAAAGTACTATACATTATTGATTATATAAATTAAATTTAAACGTGTGTACTGTTATTTATTATTATTTGTCATTTTCCTCTACAAACAGCAAGTGGAAGCCGAAAAGTATAAAGATCCCAAATCCCAAATTCGGTTGACGGCATTATCAAAATTGTAGCCAGATAAATTCAGACGCTTTTCTTTTTTTTTTTATTATTATTATTTTACTTTTTATTGAAATAATAGTGAATATTACTTTTTCAGTAAGTCAAATTCATTTTTATTTTTTTTGTATGTTAAATTTAGTCAATTATTATATTTAAAAAAAGAAATAAAAATAACATCAGAACATTTCAACAATTATTTACAACAATAAATTATACTTATTTTCTCTTTATTTTCTCTTATTATTAGTTAAATTTTTAAAAGTATATTCAACTATTTTTTTTTGTTTTCAATTAAATATTCAAAATTTCAATTTCGTTACCAAATTTAAATGGGCTAATATAAGAAGAAAAAAAAAAAAAAAAACACCACTTCCATATTTATAAATAATTATTACATGGGCTAATATAAGAAAAATAATAATAATAATAATAATAATAATAATAATAAAGCACTTTCATATTTATAAATAATAACTCCCTCTATCCAACGGGATTGGTCTTATTCTTTAGACACAGTGTAAAAAGCATTGAATTATATAAGTTAATTAATTTGATTTAATTTATGTAATCTTTCTAATATAATATTATTTTAATTATTATTTATTGGGTAAAAAAATTAAAATTTAAAAATATTTATCTAAAAAATAATTGTATTGATGTCTTGATACTATTTTTTTTTAAATATCGTACCAATTATAAAATAAGACGAACAATTAAATAATAAAAGTAATCAAATTAATTTTAAGAATTTAAAGCACTTAATATAAAAATAACGTGCAACTATAAAATTTCTAATTTAAAATTTATTTCAAATAAAATTGCTCAAATTTTTTTTAAAAAAAAATACTTTAACCGATTTTCATTCAGACTAAAAATTTAAAGATATAAATTGAACTAAGTTATAAAATTTCATTAATGAATATTTTTTTACTAAAAAAAATAATTCAAATCACACTATTTGTTAATTTTTTCTAGCTAAAATATCAAATTAAATATTTGTTTATATTTTTTCATATTATATTAAAAAAATAATTTTATTTTTAAAATATCATATTAAAATTTATGTATACTATATCAAATAATTATTAAATTTAAAATTTTATTATTAAAAATTCAAGTCTACATTTTTTTTCTAAGGAATAAAAAATAAATATTCAATTATTAATTCACAGTTCACTTTTTTTTCTAACCAAGCAAATCAAGTCAGAATTTATTTTTTTATTTTTTATATTATATTAAAATTTAATTTAATATTTAAAATATTGCATTAATATTTATTTATATAGTATAAAATAATTATTTAAATTTAAAATTTTATTATTAAAAATCAACTTCGCATTTATTTTACGAGAAATACATTCAATCCACATTTTAAAGCCACTATTCATTTTAATCTAACAAACCAAATCAAATCAACATCTATTTTTTTTATATTACACTAAAATTAATATTTTGAAAATCTTTTTATTTATATTACATTAAACATTATTATAATTTTAAATTTTACTATTTATAATATAGATATATAATTAATTTTTTACTTTTTTGAGAAATAAAATTTAAATCTAAATCCTACTGTTCACTAATTTTGTCTTTCTAAAATATAAAACCAATTAGTTATTTTTTTATATTTTTATATTAAACTATAAATTAATTTAGTGTTCAAAATATTATAATAATATATATTTGTAATATTACGTAATTATTCAAAATAAAATATTATTATTTAGTCAAATATAACTATCAAACAAACTCGGTATAAATATTAGTAAAAATGTAATTAAGTTTTTAATTTAAATAATATTTGATTGTTAATTATTAATTTAAAAATAATGAGATGAACATAAAAAAAGATGTATTAAACTAACATTATGCCAAAGAGGAAATATATAATAATTAAAAAAAAAAACTAAAATAAGCTTCCAAGGAACAAAATGACATAATATACCATTCATAATTTTGTTTGGTAGAATGTCATTATTGCTACAAATGTTAAATTCTAATTGAATTTCATCTAATTGGCTTTAATAATCATTTTGAAATATTGTCCTATTTTTAATATAGAATAAAATATTTTTCATAGATGAATAATGATTGTGTTTGTTAAACATTCTTAATAGAAGTATTTTTATATTAGATATGAAAAAATATAAGTATTATAAATTGTAATATTTTAAAATTGTTAATTTTCCGTGGGTTGATAGAATATATATTATAATAGTGGTTATGACATTAATTTCTTTAAATAGAATTACTAAGAATTTTGAAATCATCGATTAAAAATCCAAGTACATAAGTTATATTAATGTTATACAAATGTTGCACAAAAATTACAGACACATGACATATTTTTTTAAAACACATGACACCGTAATAAGTTTTTCATATAACATCAACCAATAGTTTAGAAAAGCATCAATTAAGGGTCCATAGAGTATCGATCAAAAGTTCAAAAAGTATGAGGTATATCTAAAACTTGAACTATCTGAACTCTTATTGGTGTTTTCTAAATTTTTAATCAATATTCTTTATAGTCTTGAACGATATTGTCTGGAGAAATGTGTTTATTTCAAAAAATCACCATCATAATTGTCCTAAGATATTATATATATTGTGTATGTGTCTATATATATATATATATTCTATCTTTTTAATATTAACTGAAAAAATATAAATCGTGTCGAAAATTTTAGTTGGGTAACCGCATCAAATATGTAAAACTTGTTCAAGTTGACTTTTTAACATGTGAGTATTCTAAAATAGTTTTTTTTTTTTTTTCGTTCCAAATATAGTACAATATTTCTTTTCAATATGGAAATTTAGGTAGAATATAGTATTATGTAAGATAATATAAAAATTAAGTAATGTGATAAGAGAAATGTATAATTATTATTATAGTTAATTATTTTTTATTTTAAAAATATTATAGGATATTTGAGACAGATAAAAAAATATTAGACAATATTTGAGATGAAGATAGTATAATTTTAAATTAAAAAATATTTTTAAAAATTTTAAATAGAAAATGTAATACGAAAATTTTATGTATTCTTTTGTACAAGAGTTAATTACATTAATTACCGAAAGTAATGATAGTTGAAATAAGATAAAATCATAATAAAACATAATTAGATAAAATTCAAATCAATTCAAAATTAAATCGTTCAAGTGAATTCCAATTCACTTCACAAATATATATATGTATATATATACTAGTTTCCTTTCGCGCGCTACGCTGCGCGTGTTTTTTATGGGAGGTACGATAGATGTTGTGTATTGAAATGTATATTTTGTTGGTGGTTCTTAATACGACTTTGTTGTGTTGCAGTATGAATAATAATTAGAAATACGTTCATGAAAGTTAACAATTACCTTTTTTAGAAAGTGTTAAAATTGTGGGTTCAATATGAATTTGGAGCAATGGTTTTTACTTTAAATCAACGACGCTGCTGCTTTGGTAATTTTATGTGTATGATTACAGTTGTAAGGGAATTTTCGGTAATGGGTGATTGTAAGAGTTATTAGCAATACATATGCATGTTTCGGGGAATGGCGTAGTTTCATTATTAGATTTAGAAATTGAAATAGGTTTGAAAGTAATATCAAGTTTATTTTGCGAGACGAGCTGTAGGTAGACATAGGGCATCTGGTTTACAAGAAGATATAAGCATTGTATGGTAAGTTTATGATGTAAATAGTAAAGATTTAATTTGTGTGTGGAATGTTGTTAATTTGACTGTATCCTTGAAATATTACATCTTGAGTATATATAAATGTATTGAATTGGCTGTTTAAAATCGCATACTGAGGTAAGGGTTTGGCCGATTATAGATGTGTTCGTGAAACAGTTCCTTGAGGGAATGGTTGTTTTTATATGCGAATTGAAGGTAATTTATTTTTCTTTTGAGATTGACGGATTATGTGTGAGGTTGTGAATTATGGTGAAACATGTTGGTTGATTATAATGGGTGAATCTTCGTGGAGAGTGTTTTGTATATGATTGAAGTGTTGTGTAATATTATTATATAGATTATTTTTATGGGTCTTGTGTTGAGCAAGTGTAGGTAGGTGGATTATGTATGTATGCGTTATCATTTTCGGTGTTATCTTCGTTTGTTGTGGGTGTTTACCTGAAAGCGGTAATCCTTGTTTTGTTTGAATGGCGAAGAAAATTGCTAACATCTTAAATCGATAAACCTTGTTTCCTTTAAACAGCTAGCCTTTTGAAGTACATCAGTTTTAGACTGCATGTAAATCGGCCAATCTCATGTCATAGCGCTAACGCAATAACATTGTTCAGGTGTTTTATTGGGAGTTGCTCGTTGAAACTCATCCGAAACTGTTGTCAATTTTCAAGGAAGATATTCTTTTATACAATTGCAGTTTCTTTGTAATAATTTATTTTTATCATAAGCTATATCTTGCATAGGTATGTCGATAGATGAAGTTTGAGTTGACATTTTTAGGAGGGGGTTGGCCGATTGTCTTGTCATAATGGTTCCAGCTATGAGAATAAGAAATCGGAGAAGTTTATAAGATTAAGTTAAATTTTGATTTAAATAATATTAAATATATTTTAATTTAAAGAGTAGTTTGATTGTAATTTGATGTGCAATTGGAAAGCCAATGGGTGGAAATGATTGGATATAGTAAAAATATATATAATTTGTAGTAAACTGTGTTTTGTATTGTCTTAATTATTTTCTTGTGAATTGTGTACTAAAGAACCATTGTATTTGTGTACTTGGTTATAGGTTCGTTAGGCCATCCATTTTATTGTCAAATAATTCGTCTAATGTTATTACAAAAACATTACATTTGTCTACAGTAAGATGGAATACAAATAAAAGTACAGTTTTAAATTGGATGACGTGTAGGAAGATGGAAAAAGCAAAATAGGTTGTTAAGACATTCGTGATATCCAGTTAGGTGATAATCTAGCTGTTGTGAAACGAAGGCATCTAGAGCTGCATATTGTATATATTCTTGATTGAGGAATTCTGCATCACATTTGCTAACAGCTATGTGAGATGGTTTATTTAATGCTTTTCTTAGCCCTCCAAGTGTCATTGCTTTCATATCGTAGAATGTTGTTGCAGCTGGATCAGTGTTTTGGCTGGCTTTGTGAAGTAAGTCGTTGAGATCTTCATACCTTTGCACGATGAGACCATGGTTTTTGAAAAGTTTTTCATACGTCTGTCTGTATGGCGATTCCACGGAACATGTAAGTATTATCAGAGAAGAGATCCTGAAGTGAAAGTGGTATAAAGTTTGCATAAATAAGCTGAAAGATGGGGAGGTAAGAGAATAAGGAAAGTTGTATGGTCGCAATAGGATGATCTTCTCCGGGAAGCATATTAGATAACCACTCGGTGTCAAGGCCTAGGACCGTAGGCATATGCAAGCATTGAAACTGCGAACAAAAACAACCTGCTTATCTAATTCGCTTGTATGTTGAGTGACAATGATATGTACAATTGTTGTTATGAAATTGTATATACTGATACTATATAATTGAGGTAGGATTTTGATTGGTTGAAAAGAATAAGTGGGAGAGTTGGCTGGAACAATTAGTAGGCGATATATTAGTGCTCATGGCTTCTTGAAAAAGAGTGAGTTAAGCTTACTTCTTTTAGATAGAAGAAGAGTATTTTGTGAGACATAAACGGAGTGAAGTATTACTTTATAAAGGTGTATTAAGTTGTGGGTTGTTGTGGTAGTATATAAATTACAAGTAGTATTGGATGAAATTGTAACTCGAGTTATTTGATTTAATTTGTTTTGATGTATAATGTATATTATGCTTCTACTAATGGTGAAGATGTGGATAACCTTGACAAAATTTCTGCACGGCTTTCCTCTTGTTGATATTAAATATTGATTTTAACTTTCGGTAATTATAGATATTCTTCAACTACCATAGATATGTTGTGTAAGCATAAACTTTGGTTTTTTACTTCTTCCCTCTTTAATTCTCTGATTGTTAAATCGAATTTATTTTGAATGGTTATGACTATTTTTCTGGGGAATTTAATGTGTGATATATCAAGTAGTGTTTTGTCAATCTCATTTAATAACCTTCTGCACTTTTGGAGTATGTTGACATGCATTTCCAAGCTGAACCACGTGAATGGATTCCTGTGCAACAACATTTCTTTCATCTTCGTCCTTTGCTCTAGCAGATGAATTTGGTTCACTTGACATAGCATGAAGATGAGCACTCCCCTTTTCGATGTACGTATAATTTTGTGAGTTTAAAGCTATATGATGCAAGGTACAAATTTTTTTAAATGTTTCCATTATCCATGTTCAACAAATGAGACAAACCTTTATGGAAATTTGCCAAGCTGCTTCGGAACAAGGGTCTTCCTTTAAACAAACATTGTTGTAATGGTCCCATTGTGATAAGAGTTGAAATAAGTTTACCAAACATAGGAAAAGAAGAATTTAATAAGACAGATAATTAAAACCTTTCACTACATTTTCTATAAAAAATGAAAAGGTAAAAGGTGTGAATGGTCAACTATTTACTTCCATTTCTTAATCAATATAAAAGTGCTAGGAATATGTTCTCCATTTTCTTGTTTCAATCAAAGTTATCAAATATATAACCATACACTGAGTAAAAAGTTATTTTAAACGAAAAATGAAGTTAAACAGACAACATTCAAGGAACTATAGTCAATAATAAGAAATGATTCTTTCATAAGGTTTGTTTGTTATTTTATTTCAAATTTGTTAATGATGTAGAAAAGTTCATTTGACAGGCGTACAACCAGCAAATTTGTTAGCATAAAAGACAATCTTCAGTGAATAATTTGACAGTAATATAAGCAATGAAAGCATGTCTTAACTCTCATGACAATAAACTCCATATCAAGAATGAAATAGATTGTTAGTTAAAAACCTAAGAAGAACACTAGGGAACCTTAAGAAATCTTTATAGTAATTATCAACAGTAATATAGTCTTGTTATAATAAGTTTTTTGAGAATGCAACGAAAATGTATAGTGTAAAACTATTCCTTAATAGTTGGTGAATAGAAATTCAAATCGAGCATTTAGTGGTTCCAAAATGCAGAATCCAATTTAAATTATGATTTGTCAGAGTGACATTTTATTGTAGTTCAAATAAGTATTAATTTTTTAAATTTCGATCCAAGAGAGATTTTGTATGAAAGAATCACTTCTTTTATTACAATGCTAAAAACAAATCACTTTAATTTTAATTAGTCCATATGATCCTAACACCTACTAAGAACATTCACACCTCATCTAAGATATTGTAAAATTCCAAATCTGCTGAACAACCTCTATAACTAACCAAACTAATAAAGCTTACTGTAAATTCGCATTGATTAAACTCAAAGCAAACCTAAATAAAGCACTAATGTGCGCAATATTCTTGGTCCCAAAAATTCGCATCATCGAACAGCTCGAAATAAAGTAAGAAAGTATAAAATGAAACCTAATTCAGATCAAGAAAACATAAACCACCACATTACTCCAGTAATTTGTCGAAATTGATCACCGACTTCTTCTTCCTCAGAAAAGGCATCGAAAAAAAATTGGGAGAAAACTCTCCAAGGATCTGACCCTTACCTTCCTTTGAATGATAAGTACAAAAAAAGAAAAATCAAGCAATGCATTATGTAAATATCATCACAAGAGAAACTCAATCTCAATATCAACTTAAAATGACCTGTTGCAGTTGGGCTACGAGGAATTGAAGTTGGCAAAATCAAGCAAGTCTTTGAAAAGAGCATTTTCAAGTTCCCCTTGCTTAGAGAGATTATGCGCTTGACCGACCAAACTATCATAAGAAGAATCTGATTCACTGGTTGAATTTGAGGGGCCGCCACCAAAAGTATTGTTATGCTCACAATATTTTTATTGTTGGTTGCGCCTTGAAGGTGGAGGTAGAAGATTATCAGCAACTGCAGCATCCCATAAAGTCGGGAGGTAAATGGTCTATTGATTTACTCGCAAAAGGAACATGGACATTAGTGGATGATTTTGGACCAAACAATGATACTAACGGGTTGAAAAAATCATCAAGAGGAAAGGAAGTCTGCGCTGAATTTGACAGAGAAACATAGTCTTAGTTGCTGGAATGAGCCAAAATGGTGGGGCTTAGGAATCCTAATGTTCTCCTAGTTTGCTTTGTACTGTAAATTTTTCCACTCAAGTATTCAATCTTTCCAATACCAGTATTGGTTGATTTCTTTGAGGATAGCAAAGAAGAAAGAATTGTTGTTGGCTTTCTTTGTGTATCCCTTGATGACCTGAAAATCAAATATAGTTCTTATTCTCTTGTAGTAAGGTATTGAAGGAAATTTTGTCACAAATAGTCAGAAAAGCATTCTTGCAAGCAAATTGTTTAACTAATGTTCCCTATTTTATCCAATAATAGTCGAAACTTCAAAATTGACAAAAAAAGAAGGGTAACTTACTATCCGAACGCGTATCATTTTAAACACTTTCAGTTCCTGCAATGTAATACTTGCATTTTAGTTAACGCATATTTGATTTTTAGCAAAAATAAGCGTGACGCATCCATATGTGATTTTAAAGTTAGACTTTTTGGATTTTGTATGAAAATGCTTATGTATTAACCTTTTCATTAAATCATCTTAATCTTTTGATTTTTGTTTTTAGTTGATAACAAATGTATTATTATGAAGTGTATTCTTTGAGAAAATATGAGTTTGTCTAATTCTAAAAAAATAGTGATTATTTCATATATATGTAGACATTGTGTTTGAGGTATACGAATGAAACTGTTAGCAAACCTTCTTTGCATGTGTTTTACCTGCAGATATTTTCTGTCATCATTTTGTTTTTTCGGCACCATCATTCCAGGCAGCTGATACCTAAAATTCGACTAACCTAGGTTAGATTATGTTGGTATTAGCAATTCCTAATTGTATATTACAAGGAACTATCGATACTCCACAAGAAGCATTAGATGTAGCAACCATTAGAAGGGACTGTTTATGAGCTAGCATAGCAAGTTCCTGGAGTTGAGTTGCGTACGGAAAGACAATATTCGCTGCAAAAATTTGCAAACAATAAGAAGATTGATAGACAGTTTCATGTTTGGTATTTGAATAGAAATGAGGTGTAAAATTTACATTCGTAACTCAAGTTTGTATGGAATTTGTTCACTTTTCGTTCTGGATACAATAAGTTGTGCAGGTATTGCCACTCAATAACACCATATTAAGTATATTTGTCCATTAAAAACAATCATCATTTAGTGCCAGTTTATAGAGTCGTTTGATGGAAAATAGGGCATGAAATGCATGAATAAGCAGGTTACCTTTTCAAAAAGTGACATAATATTATCTTTGACATATTTTTCCGGTTTCTTAATCGTTGAAATAGGTCCACTTGATAATGAATCCTTAAATAAATCTTTGATTCTTGAAGCAGAGTGAGCTTCATACTCATCAAGTTTTGTCGGGATCGTAGTAAGATTCTTTTCTGTGGATGAGGAAGCATTGGCTGCTGCAAGATGTCGAATATTATTTTCAGAAAAAACATTCACATCATTCATAATATATATAGATATACATAGATACAAACATTCAAATCAAAGCACTCATAGAACGTTTTCTTGATGTTGTGTCCTTAAATAGGTCTTGGATTCCAGATAAAGAGTGGGAGTTGTTATCATCAAGTTTTTTTGGTATAGCAAGTTGATTTGTCTCCATGGATGATGTTCTTCATGCTCATTCCAGGTTCGAAGTACCATTTGTACAAATAAGAATTCCTTTCATTACATGATTTCTTCTTCATATAGATAGATATAGGATCTGTGGGGAAATTACTTAAAAGTACATTTTGTGCTACAGCCCTTCAGCAGCTGCAAATTGTAAAATATTATAACAAGAAATAAGCATGCATACTGTAATACCCGGATTTTGGAGTGTATAAAATAATATTATTATAGCAAATAAATATTTTTATAATATTTTGGGATCAAAAAATTAATATTCTGGAATAAATTTTATTCCTATTTTATATATTGATTATGATTTAAAAGACTGCTAAATGGATAAATATCGATAAAGATAATCATAAAATATAATATATATATATAATAATAATGTTTAGTGGTGATGATGATAAGGATAATATTTATAATAATAATAACGTTAATAATAATAATAATAATAATAATAATAATAATAATATAATAATAATAATAATAATAATAATATAATTATATATATAAACGCTTACCTTACAACCAAAGCAACGCAGAAGCAAGGAACGCCAGGGAGAAAGAAAATAAAGGAGAAGGAAGAAAAGAAGAAAGAAAAAACTTTAGCCGTTTCATTTCAATTCCGACTTCGGTATTGTATTCCTTGTTATACGTTGAATTTAATTATGAATTTTAATATGAATTTCGATATTGAGAATATTAAATTAGAAATTCTTCAAAAATTCATAACCGGCTATTTGGCTATTTAATCGACGAATTTCTTTAGCTAATAGCCTATTCGTAGTCCTAGTATTATATTATGAGAATTTCGTATCGATCCGAGCCGAATTGAAAACGGCAGTGTATTGCACCTGCCTGTTTATTCATATCTTTAAGTATTTTTATTTAATAATCGGGCGATATAAATATTATGAAGTATAAGAGTTTTATAGCTAGAATATCGTAGTCTACTAAATATAAAAGTTTGAAACCCAACGAGCTAACTATAGAAATTAGCTTTTGAATAAGCAGGTAGCTCCTATATATAAGTGTATAGCTCAGCTGATTTGAGTAAATAATGGGGCAGGTGTACGTTGGAAGAGATTTGGGTGAAATTGCGGGAGCTAGAGAGTGTCGATAAGAGGTAAGCAGTAGGGAATTAAATCTAATTTTAAGAAATTAGGTATGCATGTTGCATACGATTTTGATTAATATGTTAACGTGATATTATGTGAATCATTTTGTTGCATGTACATATTTATATATATATATGTGTGCGTATGCATGTGGGAGACTTCACGGTTTATGATATTTGATATACGTATTTGATCGCGTTGGTGAATTTATGAAAAGGAGGATATGTGAGCTGTCTCACTAGCCCTTTTCGGTAAATTCACTTATTTGGCATGTTGCACACATATTGCACGGTTTATCGGATGTGTTTTATGGATCTATCGTTTAGTCGCCGTGTGCAGTAGTTCTAGGCGAGGGCATCATCTGGGGTTAGGATATTCGACCCCGATGTACCGTAACACTTTGGCGATAGTGGACGATAGTAGTCGGACAACTGGGTGATTTAGTCGCACGGTCATTCAGGGATTAAACCCATTGTAGTTGAGACGTATTTGGTCTAATCATTCGTGTTCGGTGTTGTTCCACTCATTGGACTGATCAATAGTGAGGTCTACCGGTAGTTTAGGATCATATGCCAAACTCCAAACGTGATCCCGTTAGGGCGCACGAGGAGGAGTAGAGTTTCCGGGTTTCCCTTGGGTAATTCCAGGTTGCACGGATTCTACTACATTACACGGGATAGGGCTAGTCAGTGGGGGTCCTATCTTCGCTATCACAGACTATGGGGCGTCTTGTGGTTAATGGGGACAACGTTCGGCTATCCATGTATTGATTGTGGGAGTGGTATGGTGGGTATATGGAAGTGACCGGATGACCGTTATATTATTATGGGTTTATCAGGTCCTTCCTTGAGCCGAGGATTTTTCGGCTATTTATTGATGATGGTCTAGTGAGCTTGTTATTACGGGGCCGAGGGTATTCCCTTGTGTTATGTAAATATTTATAAATAAGATTTTGGTATATATAATAATGCGCTTTTATTGTTAATTTAGCCTTAACATATTATTGTGGGGCCCGAAGTAGGAGGTAACGACCTCATGATGCAGTGTGGCGGTAGCATTTCCAGTATGAGCCAACTGGGGGTGTTACAAGTTGGTATCAGAGCCTAGGTTTGGTAGATTTTGGCTCTTTGGATTAAAAAGGTTTTGAAAATAATTATGATATTGAATTGGTTTGGCGAGGTTTGGGTTTTGTGGGTGCATTCATGTTAACGTGGTTTATGCTTTAATGTTATATCTGGTTTAGTTGTGTTGCTGAGTTGATATTGAATCAGGGAAGTCGGGGGCAGTATGTCAAATTCTCGAGGTGATGGTTTACGTAGGGCTATTCGAGGCCCAGAGCTAGATCCTTCGTCTGATGAGTCACAATATCCTGTGCCAGAGCATGTACCAATAGAGGCACCTAGTCAGGATTTCTTCCGGCAGTTTATGGCTGCGATGATGCCTCAACAGAGAAGTTTTATTGATGCTGTTATGCGGCATAACCCGCCAACATATTCTGGTTCCGTAGAGCCTGGAGTTCTTGAGTTCTGGGTTGAAAAGATGGAAAAGATATTTCGTGTTGTTCAGGTTCCACCAGATCAACGAGTCAATATCGGGGCTTATTTCTTGGAAGGTCGAGCAAATCGGTGGTGGTTAGGTGAGGAAGCTGCGGGAGTGGACCAAGTGAATATGACTTGGGATGAGTTTAAAGCAAAATTAAAACCTAGGTTTATACCGTCACATATTCGAAAAGCAAAGAAGCAAGAGCTGCTGGACTTGAAGCAGGGTTCGATGTCAGTCGAGGACTATTTTATAAAATTCAATGAGATGGAGATGTATGTTCCTGACTACTTTTCCTGTGAGCGAGATAGAGTTGATCATTTTGTAGATGGGTTGCAGCAGATGATTCAAGAAGCTTTAGCTGTGTTGGATATCAGTTCGTTGTATGAGGCTTACGAGCGTGTTGCTCGATTCTATCAGAAGCAGGAAGTCAGGCAGAAGAACAGTGAGAAGGAAATGGGGTATCAACATCAGTTTCGAGATAAAGGAAAAGCTAAGGTGGAGGACGAACCAAAGGGTAAAAATAAATGGTGGCAAATATTCAGGTCTGGACCATTGTATAAAGGGATTTCGATTAAAGAACCGAGTTAAGAGAGGTTTCAACAATCGGGGGTTGTTTGTCGACGTTGTGGAACAAGTCATTCAGGTACCCGTTGTGATAAAGTTCCATTAACATGTTTTAAGTGTGGTGGTAGTGGTCATATTGCCAGGCTATGCCCAAGTGTGGTAACTGCAAGGGAGTTTCCAGAACCGAGATTTAGGCCATGGCAGCCGCCATCTTCACAGTCACAGGGGGGAGGATTAGGACTATCATGGCGAGGTGGTCGAAGCCAGTCACGTCCATCATCTAGGCAGCTAGGCAGAGGACCTGACCAGCGTGGCAGAATAAATGTGGTTACCCAAACAGAGGCTGATCATCACCCAGGTGAGGTTTTAACGGGTAGATTTCTTATTTGCGGTTTGTCAGCTCTTGTGTTATTTGATTCGGGTGCAACGTTCTCATTCATATCTAAACGTTTGGTTAAAAGATTGGGTCTGAATTCATCGGTAGAAGTGGTAGTGGAAGTTTTACTTTCATCAGGAGAAGTACTGGAGTGCCGAGAACTCTATATGCAAATTCCGATTAGTATTGGGGAGTTGATTTTGCTACTAACTTGTTGAGTATGAAGTTATCCGAGTTCGATGTGATACTGGGGATGGATTGGTTAATGGCATATCAAGCTCAATTTGATTGTCGAAAAAGATCAATTTCGTTGGTTGGAGCGATGGGTGAACAAGTGAGCTATGCAGGATCTGCAAGACAACCTTCTATGAAGGTAATTTCGTCCCTATCATTTCAAGCACTTATTCGTAAGGGGTATCCGGTGTGTCTGTGTGAGGTAAGAGATTTGAAGCAAGGGAGCAACGATTGCAAAATATTCATGTGGTTCGAGATTTTCCTGATGTATTTCCTGATGATATTCCTAGTATGCCACCAGCTCGTGAGGTGAATTTTACTATTGATATTGTGTCTGGCGCCGAGCCAGTATCAAGAGCCCCATATCGCATGGCACCGTTAGAACTCGTTGAACTTAAATTGCAACTACATGATTTACTGGATAAAGGTTACATTCGTCCTAGTACGTCGCCTTGGGGTGCTCCAGTTTTATTTGTGAAAAAGAAAGATGGAAGCTTAAGGTTGTGTATTGACTACCGTGGGCTGAATAAAGTAACGGTAAAGAATAAATATCCTTTTCCGAGAATTGATGATCTATTTGATCAACTGAGAGGTGCAAGTGTATTCTCCAAGATTGACTTGAGGTCTGGATATTTTCAACTAAGGGTTGCAGAGCATGATATTCCTAAGACAGCCTTTCGCACTAGATACGGTCATTATGAATTTACGGTTATGTCTTTTGGGTTGACCAACGCCCCGGCTGCGTTTATGGAATTAATGAATCGAATTTTTCAACCATACCTCGATCAGTTTGTGGTGATATTTATCGATGATATCTTGGTATATTCTCCAGATAAAAAGACACATGCAAAACATTTGCGTGTGACACTAAATACACTGCGTGCGAGGAAGTTATATGCCGAGTTATCCAAATTTGAGTTTTGGTTGAAAAAGGTTGCTTTCTTGGGGCATGTAGTGTCTGGTAAGGGTATCTCAGTAGATCCTTCTAAAGTTGCGGCAATCTCGGATTGGCCAAGACCTACCAATCAATCAGAAGTAAGAAGTCTTTGGGATTTGGCAGGGTATTACCGAAGATTCGTTCTTGATTTTTCGAGGGTTGCGAAGCCATTAACTAATTTGCTGAAGAATGACACAATGATTAATTGGGATCGTGAGTGTGAGTCCTCTTTCTTAGAATTGAAACATCGATTAACTTCAGCACCAATCTTGGCTTTACCAGTAGAGGGTGAGGATTTTGAAGTTTATAGTGATGCTTCGAAAAGGGAATTAAATTTAAGACAAAGAAGATGGTTAGAATTGGTGAAGGATTATGATCTCGAAATTGTATATCATGAAGGTAAAGCAAATGTTGTAGCTGATGCCTTGAGTCGAAAACCAAGGCATAAGTTGGGTTATATGTCAGTTGCTGATGAACTGTGTCAAGATCTAGCACAGATGGAAATTGAAGTACTTGGACGGGGCATGACGCGGGGATATTTGCAAATGATGCAAGTTGAGTCTAAAATTTATGATCATATTAGAGCGTCTCAAATGGAAGACAATAAGATGGTCGAGCTGGCTATAAAAGTTCAGTGCAGTCAGACTCAAAACTTTAATATTGCTTCAGATGAGAGTCTTCGATTCCATGGGAGGTGGTGTATCCCAAAGGACTGAAGCGATTTGAAAGAGAAAATTATGAGTGAGGCTCATAATACACCACATTCAGTGCATCCAGGGGGGATTAAAATGTATCAAGACTTACGTCAACATTTTTGGTGGAAGGGCATGAAGAAGGATGTAGTCAAATTCGTTGCACAATGTTTAAACTGTCAAAAGGTAAAAGCAGAACATCAGATACCGATGGGGTTGCTACAGCCTTTAGAAGTTCCGCTCTGGAAATGGGATTCTATTGCAATGGATTTTTTGACAGGACTTCCAAGGGCGAAGTTGGGAACAGATGCAATTTGGGTGATTATAGATAGATTGACTAAGTCAGCAGTGTTCATCCCAGTACGTATGACTTGGAGCATGCAGAAGTTGGCCCAATTATATGTTCATCATGTGGTTAAACGACACGGTATTCCTGAGGTAATCATATCGGATCGTGATCCACGTTTTCAATCTTGATTTTGGCAAAAATTCCAAGAAGCCTTTGGTACTCAGTTGCATATGAGTACTGCATTTCATCCAATGATTGATGGTCAATCAGAGCGAACTATCCGTATTCTGGAAGATATGCTAAGAGCTTGTGCAGTAGAATTTCAAGGAAGTTGGGAGGACCACTTGGATTTAGTGGAATTCTCATATAATAATAGTAATCAAACAATTATTGGAATGGCTCCTTTTGAAGCTCTTTATGGACGAAGATGCAGAACTCCTTTAAGTTGGGATGACATGAGTGATCGACTGATATTAGGTCCAGAAATTATCGAAGAATCAAAAAATAAGATTCAAGTTATCAGGGAGAAGATGAAGATAACTCAAGATCGCCAAGAAAGTTATGCCAATAAAGCCCGACGTGAAGGTCAATTTCAAAGTGGAGATTTCGTCATGATAAAAGTATCTCCAATGAAATGTATTAGAAGGTTTGGAATTAAAGGAAAATTGAGTCCGCGTTATGTTGGACCCTATGAAATCCTCGATCGAGTTGGGGATTGGGCTTATCGGTTAGCACTTCCTAATTCCATAGAACAAATTCATAATGTTTTTCATGTATCGCAGCTTCGTAGGTATGTCGCAGATCCTTCTCATATTTTATCTCCGGATGAGTTAGAGCTAAATGAGGATCTTTCATATGAGGAAATACCTCTTTGGATCATGGACACAAATGTTCGAACTACGAGGAACCGAGATATTCGTATGGTGAAGGTAATGTGGTCCCGGCATGGAGCAGAAGAGGCCACGTGGAAAGTAGAACAAGAGATGTTCAAAGCATACCCACATTTGTTTAATTAAGTAGTGTTGTTATGCGTTTGAGTTTAGATTTCAAGGACGAAATCTTTTAAGGGGGAGTGAATTGTAATACCCCGATTTTGGAGTGTATAAAATAATATTATTATAGCAAATAAATATTTTTATAATATTTTGGGATCAAGAAATTAATATTCTGGAATAAATTTTATTCTTATTTTATATATTGATTATGATTGAAAAGACTGCTAAACGGATAAATATCGATAAAGATGATCATAAAATATAATATATATAATAATAATGTTAGTGGTGATGATGATAAGGATAATATTTATAATAATAATAATAATAATAATAATAATAATAATAATAATAACGACGTTAATAGTAATAATAATAATAATATAATATAATAATAATAATAATATAATTATATATATAAACCCTTACCTTACAACCAAAGCAACCCAGAAGCAAGGAACGCCAGGGAGAAAGAAAAGAAAGGAGAAGGAAGAAAACAAGAAAGAAAAAAATTTAGCCGTTCTATTTCGATTCCGACTTCGGTATTGTATTCCTTGTTATACGTAGAATTTAATTATGGATTTTAATATAAATTTCGATATTGGGAATATTAAATTAGAAATTCTTCAAAAATTCATAACCGGCTATTTGGCTATTTAATCGACGAATTTCTTTAGCTAATAGCCTATTCGTAGTCCTAGTATTATATTATGAGAATTTCGTATCGATCCGAGCCGAATTGAAAACGGCAGTGTAGTGCACCTGCCTGTTTATTCATATTTTTAAGTATTTTTATTTAATAATCGGGCGATATAAATATTATGAGGTATAAGAGTTTTATAGCTAGAATATCGTAGTCTACTAAATATAAAAGTTTGAAACCCAACGAGCTAACTATAGAAATTAGCTTTTGAATAAGCGGTAGCTCCTATGTATAAGTATATAGCTAGGCTGATTTGAGTAAATAATGGGGCAGGTGTACGTTGGAAGAGATTTGGGTGAAATTGCGGGAGCTAGGGAGTGTCGATAAGAGGTAAGCAGTAGGGAATTAAATCTAATTTTAAGAAATTAGGTATGCATGTTGCATACGATTTTGATTAATATGTTAACGTGATATTATGTGAATCATTTTGTTGCATGTATATATTTATATATATATATGTGTGTGCGTATGCATGTGGGAGACTTCACGGTTTATGATATTTGATATACGTATTTGATCGCGTTGGTGAATTTATGAAAAGGAGGATAGGTGAGCTGTCTCACCAGTCCTTTTCGGTAAATTCACTTATTTGGCATGTTGCACACATATTGCACGGTTTATCGGATGTGTTTTATGGATCTATCGTTTAGTCGCTATGTGCGGTAGTGCTAGGCGAGGGCATCATCTGGGGTTAGGATATTCGACCCCGATGTACCGTAACACTTTGGCGATAGTGGACAATAGTAGTCGGACAACTGGGTGACTTAGTCGCACGGTCATTCAGGGATTAGACCCATTGTAGTTGAGACGTATTTGGTCTAATCATTCGTGTTCGGTGTTGTTCCACTCATTGGACTGATCACTAGTGAGGTCTACCGGTAGTTTAAGATCATATGCCAAACTCCAAACGTGATCCCGTTAGGGCGCGCGAGGAGGAGTAGAGTTTCCGGGTTTCCCTTGGGTGATTCCAGGTTGCACGGATTCTACTACATTACACGGGATAGGGCTAGTCAGTGGGGGTCCTATCTTCCCTATCACAGACTATGGGGCGTCTTGTGGTTAATGGCGACAACGTTCGGCTATCCATGTATTGATTGTGGAAGTGGTATGGTGGGTATATGGAAGTGACCGGATGACCGTTATATTATTATGGGTTTATCAGGTCCTTCCTTGAGCCAATGGTTTTCTGGCTATTTATTAATGATGGTCTAGTGAGCTTGTTATTACGGGGCCGAGGGTATTCCGGCTGCTCACTTAGACAGATGTAGTGAGCCTATGATTATGGAGCCGAGGTTATTCCGGATGCTCACTTTGGCGGATATATATATATATATGTGAGTGTGCATTGTTGTCGAGTTTGATATTGGTATTGCATCATTTCACTATTGGCATGACATGACACATATTTTATGATTAACGGGAATTAGACTTTATTTTAAAAAGGTGTGAAATGACATATTTCACGTTAGTTCTTAAAATGGATTTAATTCTGGACTGCTTTTAAGAAAATATTTGTTTCAGGTATGCATGGCACATCCGAGACAGGGAACGTCTCGAGACATAGAAAGATGGGATGAGTGAGTGAACTTACGTATATTGTATTATATGTAAATTTTTAACCGGAAAAACCTCTTGTTAAGGGGTGTGTTTTGTAAATATTTATAAATCGGATTTTGGTATATATAATAATGCGCTTTTATGGTTAATTTAGCCTTAACACTGTATTGTGGGGCCCGAAGTAGGAGGTGACGACCTCATGATGCAGTGTGGCGGTAGCATTTCCAGTATGAGCCAACTGGGGGTGTTACACATACCGGCAACATTATATAAACCCAAATGACTTACAAGACGTAACTCACAGAAAAATGATATTAACCCAATTTAGAAACATACCCTTGAATTCTGGCCATGAGTCGCCAGCCTCAGATGCTCCTCTATTGGTATTTTCATCAGGACCATCCACTGAAAACATATCCAAAAGATCAGTAGCAAAATTAACTTAAGGGGAAAGACCAGTACCAAAAGCTTGCTTTGAAATTTCAACATAGGCAGCATAGCTCTGATTTAAATGGAGCTTGAGAAACCTGCATTTTTCACCAAAATGTATCCATAATTTGAACTTTCAAATGGAAGAATTTCCGGGGGCGAGGAACAAAGGGAGGTTTTGCAATGATTCCTTGCAATACAAATCTCAAACCCCGAAAAACACCCTAACCACATCCACATCCCGTCCAACCAAAATTATTTAGAAAGAAAGAAAAAATAAATAAAATTATGTGTTATTTATAATTACAAAGAAACCGACGCACGCGAGAAAGGAAGACAGAAACCGGGCGGTGGTGGTCCAAGGTCTTCATCGATCGCCATATCATCATCGTCAACCAGAGTTTCGAAGGCGCGGGCATCCCCCAATATCTCTAACGAAACACCACAAAAAGACAACAAAAAACATTAGAGCACTGACGTATCAGCCAAGTGAAAAATTGCAAAATAGAAAAAGTTACCTAACCGAGTCACGCGTGAGAAGAAAAGACCAGAAACAATCCTCGTGGTGGTGAGGCGGAGTTGGGCGGTGATGGAGGATGGAGCCAACCGTCGTGCGCTTGGGCAGAAGTAAGGGTTTTTTCAAAAAACGATTGGAACGATATTTGGAGAAAAAGAATAGGACAAAATTGAAATTTTATGTAGCCATCGTACACCATTCTTATTTATAACTATTAAACATATATATACTCCATAGTATTTGCACTACTCATCTATGATATTTAAAAAAAAAAAAAAAAAAAAAAAAAAAACTACATCAAGCACATATTTTATTACAAAATATTATATCAAATTTAACTTTCAATTATTATTATTATTATTATTTTTTAAAATTTTTTTAAAACTTCCCAAAATTATATTTAAACATTTGGTATGGTTTAGATTTTGATTATCTTGTTAGTATGTTGTTTGGAGCTAATAAATTTTAAATGAAAATAAGAGTTGAATGCTAAGTAAATAAAAAAATTATTTATTTCTTTTGTGTCTCGTTTCGATAGAAATTTTTTTATATGAGATATAGTGAATTATGTAGATAATATAAAAATAATAAATATGTCGTATATTAATATTTTTGAAAAAAATATATTGAGAAATTTTTGGTAAAAAAACAAAGCCAATAAGTACTTATAAGTATTATTATTTTTATTTTAAAAATAAAAATGCAAAAGTATACAGTTTAAAACTTATAAGTTTAGGTAAATTATATTTTCAAATCTCGTTATTGAATATTTTTATCATTTTAGTCTAATAACTGAATTTTGTATTAAAATAGTCTCGCAACTAAAATTATGTACATTTAGTTCTCTAACGTCAGAAATACTTATATGATATGACCGACATGTAGATAATATTTATTTTATTTTTTATTTATAAAATTATTTTAAAACAGTATCCCATTGCGAAACGATATAAAACCCAATTTACCTATTGTCTAAAATAAAATGTATTTAATTAAATATCTGTCAACGATAACTTTGGAATAATAAGAAGAAGAAAATGAAATACATGTGAAGTGGGGCTACTTATTTTTGTAATCTTAATTAAAAAATGATTGCCCTTTTGAAACTTATGTTGTAGATAAGATAAAAAAATAAACCATGAAAATTGCAGTATATATATATATATATTTTTATTTTAAAACATTTTTTAAAAATGACAAATCCATTTTGTGACATATATTATCATTAGTCAACAACATCTTAAAAAGAAATCTTTTCCAAAAATTCATCAAATAATAATAATTCTAAAAATGAAATTCCCTGCAAGGGGACCTAACTTTTAATCATCACAGTCCCAGGATTTCAGCACCCGGAACGATTCTTGGTTCCTGAACGTCGGATAGTAACACGAACGGTTCAGATCGTCTCTGGAGCTCCCGGGACTCGCTAAAAAGCTATTCAATTTTGAATTTTCTTATACTACTTTTTTTTCTTTACAAGTACGAAAAAAATCGCTTTTTTTCCTTTTCTTTACAGACTTTCCAGGGATGAATTTGCAACACAATTTGTAATTGAACTAAATTCTCCAAAAATAATTAAATTTGAAAGAATAATCTGATTGGCTCATCTCCATATCTTCTATGACATCTTTAATTCCTACATTAATATCACCTGGCTTGATTTGTGTTCAGCCAATAAGGGCCAAGCGTGACTCCCACGCGCCAGAACACATCAAGATTTGCTCTTCATAGTTGAGAATAATCATAAATATCTTTCCGATAAATAATTGGTCAAAAATAAAAATAAAAATAAAAATCCCAATTTTGAAATTCACTCATCAAGATTTAAAAAAATAGATTAAATAATTAAATTTAAAAAATTAAATCAAATTAAAAAATAGGCACTCCCATATATCCCGGAAAATATAATTGGAAACAAACACACAGATAAAATCATAAATAAATGAAAAAAGCATCAGCAAACAGTAACCTTCATAAAAGCTGAAAAGAAGAAAACAAGATCCACCTCGATCAACCACCCCCCACCCCCAACCCCACCCCCTCCTTTGTCTCTCTCAGAAACCCATTCTCGATGGTGTTCTTGATTCTCATGGCGGATTTGATTGCTTGAAGTTAATAATCCCTAGTTTTCAAATCCCTAGATTTCGCACTCGCATCTGCCCTAATTGCTCCTCAGTTCATCAATTTTGTGTCGCGGTTGCTGTTTCTTAGTTCGATTTGGTGTTTGTGATCTTCCAATTGCCGAAATTTGGGCAGAGTTTTTGGGATACCCAATTTTGCAGAAGAATCCCTAATTTTGCGAAGAAGATGAGGGAAGAAGATTCCAATTGGTTCTCCAAATGGGAAGAGGAACTGCCATCGCCGGAGGAACTGATGCCGTTAACCCAGTCGTTAATTACCCCCGATCTAGCCATGGCTTTCAACATTCCGCCGCCGAGCCACACGACGCCGCCTCCTCCGCTACCGCCGCACCATCATCATCCTCTGCCGCACCACCAGTCCACCGGCCACTCCTCCCAACCCAATTCCTCCGCCGAATTCGACTCCCCCGAACTCAGCGGTGCAGCCGGCGGCGCCACCGGCCCCGGCTCCGACGAGCCGGCTCGCACCCTGAAACGCCCCCGGCTCGTGTGGACCCCGCAGCTCCACAAACGGTTCGTTGACGCCGTCGCCCATTTGGGCATAAAAAACGCCGTCCCCAAAACCATTATGCAGCTCATGAGCGTCGACGGCTTGACTCGCGAGAACGTCGCCAGCCATTTGCAGAAATACCGCCTCTACCTCAAGCGGATGCAGGGGATCTCCAACGGCGGCGGAGCAGCCGCCGCCGCCGCCGCCGCCATGCCGGACCCCGCTACCGACCACCTCTTCGCCAGCGGCCCTGTCCCCGCCCACTTCCTCCATCCCGCCCGGGCCAATTCCGACCATTTCTTCGTCCCTGTGGCCGCCGCCGCCGCAATGCCCCACCACCACCAGCAGATGGCAGTTCTAGGAGCCCCCCCGCCTCCGCCGGCGCCCCACCACCATCATCCCCAGCTGCAACAGCAATTCCGGCAATTCAACGGGCAATTCGACCATCCATTTATGAGGCAATCCCAGAGGATCCCAATTGGGCCGACCGACGACGTGGAGTCGGGGACCAATGCCCGGAAGGTTCTGACATTGTTCCCAACCGGCGAGGATTGAGGCGATCCCCATGGTAAAGATTGGGTCTTTGGAGCGATGTTATATGTATTTTGTTAATTAATGAATGAATGTAGAACAACATACATACAGACATACATACATACCTACTTAGCCCTTTTCTATTCTTCATTTTTAACCTTGTGTTTTCTTAGTCGCTCTTGCCATTTCTTGAATTGATAGTACTCTTTACCTTTGTTCTTATGTTTGTTTCCATTACTAACTGCTTTTGTGACTAGGATGCTTATCCCTTGTTTCTTGATTTAACTTTGAATTATGGCCATCGGAGTTTTCTGATTTTTGTCCTTGCTGCTCTACTCATTCTATTGTTGATGACATCTTCGGCCATTTTCGGATACAAATTGTGCTGTGTTACGATGATCTTTATGTTTGTAGCTTTGTTTTATGCTTTCGATGTTTTATGAATTGGTGTTGGTTCACTAATCACCACTTGAGCTGTGGAATATGTGACTTGTTTATGAAATGGATTCTATATTTTATTATTATTATTATTATTATTATTATTGTTGTTGTTGTTGGTTTTCAATTTAATCTTTAAATTCAATATAAGCTTGGCTGATAAAGCAAAGAAATGGGTTTGAATAAGCTACCTGTGTGTTTGTTTAGAAGATTTTGAAGGATTTTAAAAAAAAAAAAAATTCTCCCAAATCATCAAATAAAATACTTATTTTTTATTTTTTATATTATACTAAAAATAAATTTTACATTTAAAACATTACATCAAACGCTTATTTATATCACATAATACAATTATTCAAATTCAAAAAATTTACTATTCAAATTCACCTCAAAATTGGAACCCTCAAACAAACACAATAATGAAAAGTTTTTAGGTTAGTGAAGTTTAATTTTATCTGAATTTGATAATTATATATCAAAATTATTTATTAACTAAATTCGAACAAAATAGTGAAGAATAATCAAATATACTAAAAATCACAATTGAATCAATGAGGGTCTTCATCCAACGTATTTTTGTTCACACAATTTTTAATGAATAGTATAAAAAAATATACTCCCTCCGTCTCACATAGTTTGTCTCTATTTTTTATTTGTCGTTCATCCCACATAATTTATTATTTTCTTTTTAAAAAAATTAATTATACATTTTAATCATATTTTAAAATTTAAACTTAAAAAAAATTAATTTTAATTAAACTGGTTATCTTACTCTTAATTTATAATTATTTTTAGTATATAATAATTATTTTTATAATACACTTTTTAATTACGTATTAATTATAATTTAATAAATTCTTGTATCTTCCGTAATATGCCCATATTATCTAAGATGAAGGAACTAATATATATATATATATTATCCATAAAATATCTATAATATATATTCGATAGACTCATAAAAAATCAATAATTAAATATAATAATTTTTATATTACGGATATTTTTTTTTTATGTCTAATTTAAAAAAAGACAATGCACGTATGACTGTTTGATTTCCACTTTAAATAAAATCACTATTATGGAGTGCTAAGAATTGAAGCAGAAGTCCGAAGACACTTTTACTATACTTACAACTTAAAAACAATTATATAAAATTATATTAAGTATATTATTTAATTACAATAATTAAAATTAGTATATCTTTTAAGGAGTAAGTAAAATTCAGTCTAACTTAACTTATTTCACTTATGTGGGTTCACGGGCATTGTATATTTAAATAAGTATAACTTAAAAACAATTATAAAATTATATTAAGTATATTATTTAATTACAATAATTAAAATTAGTATATCTTTTAAGGAATAAGTAAAATTCACTGTAACTTAACTTATTTCACTTATGTGAGTTTACGCGCATAGTATATTTAAATAGTACAATATTTTATAAATATTGTTAAAAAAATATAAAAAAATAGACTTACATTAATATAATATAAATAATACATCCACTTTATTCTCTCAGAATTAATTAACACAAATATGATTTTATATATAACAACACAATTCATCATAAACAAATTCATTAAAAAATATTAAGTTAACAAATATATGTTTGTTTATGGCTTAAATTCCATCTTTTATTAGACTCCGCATATTATTATATTAAATATGATTAACTATTTTTTTAGTACCATGATTAGATCATTTTATCATTTTAGTTTCGTAACTAGAGAGTATATTAAAATAGTCTCGTAAGTATAAATTTTTTTCAATTTAATCTCCAATGTCTATGTGGCATCTGCGTGGCAGACTGACGGACACGTGTCGGTCAGATTAACGCCACGTGACTGACACGTGTTCGCCACATGACTGACACGTGTTCGCCATGTGAATAATTTTTATTTATTTTATTAAAAAGTAAATGTAAAATTAAATTAAATAAATAAAATATATAAAAAAATTAAAAAATTAAAATTAAAATTATCCACGTATCCGTCATGTCAGCCCATGTAGTTGATACGTAAATAATTTATATTGTTATATTAAAAATAAAACATGAAATATAAAAAATATACTAATATATAAATGATTGAAGGTCATGTGGCGCGGACTCTACTGACAAATATATATAATTTTAATTTTTTTTTTTTTTTTATTTTTAAATTTTTTAATTTTTAAGTTAATTTTAATTTTAATTTTTATATTTTTATATTTTATTTTTATATTTTATATTAACTTTTTATATTTAATATAATAAAAATAAAAGTAATCAATGTGGAGGACACGTGGCGCTGACTTGGCCGACACATGTCCGTTAACAACTTACATGTCAAACAGGTGCCACGTAAATATTGAAGACTAAATTGCAAAAACTTTTTACTTATTGTACTATTTTAAGACAATTAATAATTACAAGACTAAAATGATAAAAAAGTTCGGTTATGAACTAAAAAATCAGTGTTCCTTTGAAAATTTTATACTTTGTACACCCAAATATTTTTTAATTTTTTTTAAAAATATTTATATCAATATATATTTGCAAAATATCAAATCAAACTATTCCAATTTTTTCAAAACTTCCAAAAAGGCGTCGTTTGATTGAGCATTTTAAGAAAAACACTCAAGTAAAATTTCCATATAACAATTATTTTTTCATTGCATTTTGTGTAGGGATGTCAAAAGTAAACTCGACCCGAAAAATCGAATCCGTTCGACCTAAAATTTTTCAGGTTCGGGTTTGGGTATTTCGGGTTTGAAAAAAATCGGGTCGACCCGAACCTGAAACGAAAAAAATTCGTGTCGTGTTTGGATCGTGTTTCGGGTTGACCTGATAACCTGAAAATATAAAAATCAGGTTAGGTTTTGGGTTTCGTGTTTCAGGTTGACCTGAAAATTTTATTTTTATTATTTTAATTTATAATATTTATATATATATAAATTAAAATAGAAATGATATTTTTTAGGTCAATTTAATTTTTTTAAAATTTTCGAGTCTGTTTCGTGTCGGGTTCGTATCGGATTTGTTCGGGTTTCGGGTGATCTGAAACTAATTCACGTCAACCTGACCCGACTTGAAAGAATTCGTGTCGTGTTCGGGTCTAGGGTTTCAGGTCAGATTTCGGGTTCGGGTCGGGTTCAGGTTGAGAGTTTTTTTGTTATCCCCATGGCTCAACCCGACATGAACACGACCCAAAAACACGAATTGACAGCCCTAATTTTATGTTAAAATTACTTCCTTTTATCCTGTAGCAAATTGGTTCTTTTTGAATAAATAAATAACTAAATTCAATAAATAAATAAAATAAAATATTATTAAATCCCATAAATGTATACTTAATTCATCAAAGTAAATTGTTTCAAACATCACTATTTGTTGTTTGTTTTTATTCCTTGACCAAATACTTAGTATCAAAATTAAATAGCAAAATGTGATGTATTTTTTATTTACTATTTGTAATCTTCTATCGATTTAAATAACTCTAAATCATAGAAAATTTTCGTAACCATTATTTTAATTCACGTCTCATATAAAATATAAATATAATGAGTAATGACAACAATATGCTTATGTGACAATATAAATTAGGTCAGCCGATACCACATTAGTAAGGAAAAATAATAAATAAATAAATATTAAAAAATAAATAATAATTCAGGAATCAAATTTATACTTACGTTGTATTTGTTCGGGAGTTTGAGTTTAAAGTTGAGATTTAAATAGTAAAAAAATTTGAATTAAAATAATTGTATCACGTGATATAAATAGATATTAATTTGATTGTTTTGAATGTAAATTAATTTTTAGTATAATATAAAAAAATAGATATTTGATTTGATATTTTTTTAAAATTTTTTTTTAAATAAATAGTAAAATTGGTGTAAAATCCTACAGTATAAAATAACACACCCAATTTATTTATTATTTATTTTAGATGAGACTAAGTCTTATAATATTTGGTTAATGTTTAAGTCTATAGCTTTGTTAACTCCACAACTCCTCTACTATATAATAGTGAAGGATCACGGTTGGAAGCCCAGATCTCTTTTTAAGGAGATTGTCATTGATTTTTTGCATTTGATATTTGATGTAATTATTATATCTAATCTTTTACTCCACAGTCATAATTTTTCTCACCCATATTCATATTTACCCACTCACATTCACATTTACCTACCTATTTATTTTGTACGAATATAAATAGAACTTCTCATTTGTGGTAAGTTTGCATTGTATTTGTTCTTTAATTTGTTTAGATGTATTGTTTTTATTAATGTCTCCTTAAGTTGTTTAGATAGTTTTTTAATTAGTTAAGATAGATATGTTTATCTTATTTGGATAGATATTTGTACAATTCTATTTGTAAGTTTTTTATTTTCTACTTCTAAAAAAATAGTTGCTGAAAACATACGACAATAATATGTGATTTTTTATTATTTAAACGCAGCTCTATCACGGTCAAATTAGTGGAAGGAAAGAAAGAATATGAAAGAACATCAACATGGATCTCAATAGCTCTATCAATTTCGGGTCAGAAGATTAGTCATGATAAATTATATTTTTTTATTGGAGGAAATGTAGCTTTGATGAGAGCGAAGGATTGAAGTTCACTGTGGATGAAGACATAATTTTCAGCGTAATCATTTGTGATAGTAATTTTGTTTTAATTGATGATATGCACAAATTTTTAGTAGAGATCTCATATAAAAAGGCCAAAAATATATTAATTAATTAATTATATTATATAAAATATAATCTTGCATTTTGTTAGAATTATTTTAAACGAAATAGTATAAAGTTTTGGATATTTTTACAATTGTTTAATACAAATTATAGCCTAAAAAATTATCACATTAGTTTGAGAGAAAAATATAATCTCGAATATTGTCAAGGGTATTCGAGACAATATATTGTCTTGGATATTGTCCTGGATTTTTGTGATATAAAACAATTGTTGTAGCAAAATATAGTTTCTTGGACATTGTCATGACTGTTCGAGATAAAATATAGTCTCGACTAAGTTTGCGAGTATTTTCGAGATAATATATTGTCACAATATTTTTTCAATCAATTTAACAAGACAATTTGTCTTGGCTTTCTATGACTTCGCAAATTGTAACAATTAAATGGCCACGGAAAAAGTTTCGAGATAATTGCCGAGAGTATTCAACAAGTTGTCTCGTATTTATATTGATTCTAAGATAATTTTTTTGAGACAATTTTATATATTTCTAGTAGTGAAATGAAAAAATAGATAAATTATTATGGGACGAAAGCACTATATATTAAATAAAATTTATTTTCAAATATCTTTTTATACAAATTTACAAATTTGTTCATGATTATTGATGTATCGTTGAATTAATAATTAAATTGAATCAACGGTTCTAATAAAATAAACACGGTGCTATGGTTTTACGAAATTAGCCCCACCCGCCCGTTACAAGCAATACAAACGAATAAAAAAGTCCCACAATTTTTAAAAGAAGATAAGATTGAGTCCTAATTTATAATAAGGATAAAATCGAAGAGGCAGTACGATGGATTTATACATACACATGTATATATATTTGTGTTGTGGGGCCCACCACTCAGGCAAGAATAATAAAGTAGGACAATAATTGGAGCATTGAACACTGAACCTTAGTTGCCCCACTTTTCTCTTACTATTATTTATATCTTTATATTTATATGTAACGTAACACATCCTTAATTATAGTATATTTCTATTTAAGTATATCATTCCATTAATTGTCCATTCATGGTTTTGTTCTTATATTTATGCATTCGGATCAAAATCTAATTATATTAATATATATATATATATAAACAAAAAATATTTCAAGTATCAGCACATATATGTGCTGTAAATTTATTTATTTCAATGTATGGAAGTGAATAAATCACGCGGTTGCATATTGTTGATGCGATTTTTCAACAATAAAAAATAAAATTCGAAGATAGAAAATTATCTTCGAATTTGATATAATTAGTGCCTAAGATTAGAAATTTCTAAACACTGTAGGATACATAAATAAAATAAAAAATAAAAATAAAACTACTAATTGGAAAATAAAGTGGTGACCCCAAAACAATTCTCTTGAATTTGATGTCGATTGAAGATGATTTGTCAGAACAGACCCGAATCCTAAAATATTCCTTCCAGAAACGGTTTGAACCGCCGTCTGGTCGGTTACAACAACCGCTGTCAACCGCCCACCAGGTTCTCCTCTGTTGACACGTGTGTTAACCGACTCACCAACCGCTCTCACCAATTACAGCGCTTAACTGACTTGTTTAACCGCCCGACTTGCCTGACTTCGCTTCACCCAACCTTATCACATCCGACCTCCGTACCTGACCTGATCACATCTAACCTCAGTTCCCGACCTTATCATGCCCTATCTCCTTGTCCGACCTTACCACGCCCGACCTCTGAGCCCGACCTGATCACGTCCGACCTCACTGCCCGACCTTATCACGCCCGACCTCCGAGCCCGACCTACTCACGTCCGACCTCAGCGCCCGACCTAATCACGTCCGACCTTTGTGCCTGACCTTATCGTGTCCGATCTTAACACCCGACCTGATCACGTCCGACCTCCGTGCCCGACCTAATCACGCCCGACCTTATCACGTCCGACCTCTGTGCCCGACCTTACCGTGTCCGATCTCAACACCCGACCTAATCACATCCGACCTCCGTGCCCGACCTGATCACGCCCGAGCTCAGTGCCCGACCTTATTACACTTGGGCTCCGCATCCGACCTTATCATACCTGAGCTCCGTGTCCGACCTTATTACACCTGGGTTCCGCACCCGACCTTATTGTACCTGAGCTCCGTGTCCAACCTTATTACCCCTGGGTTCCGCACCCGACCTTATCGTACCTGAGCTCCGTGTCCGACCTTATTACCCCTGGGTTCCGCACCCGACCTTATCGTACCTGAGCTCCGTGTCCGACCTTATTACACCTGGGTTCCGCACTCGACCTTATCGTACCTGAGCTCCGTGTCCAACCTTATTACACCCGATCTTTGCCTTCTCCCGAGGAAGCTTTTCCCTTAATAGCGTTTATATTCGGACTTCTTGAAAGCCCATTAAACTCGAATAAACCTTAACCTAATTTGGTAGGCCCATTCTCAAAAACCCTACCCATCGTTTTTTTTGTGCTCAACAACTTGCCTCATCCCGCCTAACTCCTAAACGTCACTCATTGAACTGCGTGGGACGTGACGTTTAGGAGTTTGCAGAACAGTGTGATCATTACACTGCTTCGCGTCAAATCAAGGGGTTTATGTAAAACCTTTCCTTCACCCTCTCAAATTCACGCATTCAGAGTTCTGAAAATTCTTCTCTGTTTCTCCATCCAACTGCCTCCTCTGAAACCTTCTTCCTCTTCGTCTTCTTCACCTCTTCGCAAATGGCTAACCAATACGTCCCTGCTCTTCCTTTCGATGGGGCTGACCCATCAGTGCCTTCAGTGGCTTCGAGGGTTCTTACCCCTACCGTATGCTCTTACTGCACCACCACCGAAGATGTTGATCGTATGAGATCCGTTATCTCTCAGGTTTCTCCAATCATCGTTAACGATGCTGCGTTCAAGCCAGAACGTCTTCTGGACAGTATCAGAACTCACCTCACTTATCCAAAAGACGCCTACCGTAAATGGTACGCGAGGCTTCTCCCTCACTTTGAAGAACAGTGGAAAAAACAAAGCATTGACAAGGCCATACTCCTTTCAACGCAGCCTCTTTATCTTTACGACAAAGCCTTACTAGCGATGGCGGCCTTTTGGCATTCCCAGATGGGTGTATTCTTCCTCCCTGCCGGTCCTATTGGCCCGACCCTGATGGACGTGGCCATCATTGCGCATTTGCCAATTGTAGGCGATGACCCTGTTCTATTTTCTTTTGAGGGTTGAGGGCCTTCACCCAACCATGTTGGTTGGGCCCTGGCCAAGCTCCCTGAGAAAAAAAGAGGCTGGACTAATTTTGTTAACAAATATCAAGGTAAGGAAGGCACCTCTGTTTCTGAACTGGAACACACAACATTCCTTCTCTTCTGGCTCTGCAGGTATACTTTTTTCCTTTTGAAATCTCTTTCGTAATTTCGAAGTTGGATGTTTTGGTTGAATCTCTTTTCTTTTCTTTACAGATACATTATTCTTTCCCCTTCTAAACTTGTCCTCTCTACCCAAGTCGATTTGGCTATTCAATTGGCTTGTGGCCAATTTTTTTCATTGGGAACCCTTTTTTTGGCTAACCTCTTTGAGGGTTTAACCCGAGTGAGCACCCGGCTAACTGATACCAAGAAAGCGGACACTGCAGCTTCGGGACCATTCTGGTTTGTGGAATTGTGGCTCCGTTTGTACTTCCCTACTGCATTCTTTGGCCGACTTCCTATCGCCCGAAACCCCTACAGGTCCATAGGTTATGCCTTAGCCAGATTAACCCCTAATTCCTCTTATCTTTATCCATCCGACCCTGTCATCGCCCAAATCCTTACTGAGGACCGTAGCAATTCCCGCTTCTATGTCTACGAAACTCTTACACAATATTCAACTGATCTTCTTTTACTTCATCCTGACACATCTCATCCCCAAACTCATCCCGATCCTCTTCCTCATCCGACCTATCCTTTCTTTTGGGACTCCGCCATGAAACCCTGATCTCTATTTTCTAGTAAGAGGTCGGACAAGAAAAACCGCAGATGATTTTACACTTACAATTATCAGCCCCAATTTTTGGCCTGACAGTTCGGTTGCTGTCAGGGCATACCGGGACCAGTGGCCCGACCTCACCTTATATCTCAAAGCCCAGAAGGGCTGGTGATTCCCGAGCTTATCCCGACCTATGTTTCCCAACTCGCCGACTATATCATCTCTAATTCGTACTTACCTTTATGCTTAAAACCTTCGGCGACCAAATCATTTCCTGTTTGGTGGTTGGCCACCTGGTCTTTGATTGCTCCCACGATCGACCAATTAGTCAGAAAGCTTGCCCCACCCCTAGTCTTGGTGCTGGGCTCTCCTCGATTAGCCACCGCCCCGAGAAGAAAAAGGCAGGCACCTGCTGTAGGCGGATCCGGAGCAAAGAAGCAGAAGTAGAAGGCCGCCCCTGTAATTGATAGGCAGATCATCGAGGAGTACCTGACATCTCTGCCAGTGGATACCAGCGGGATGCCTAAATACTTGAGGAAACAATTTGGTAAGTCTGTTTCCTTCCATATTTCATTTTCCTTGCAAACTCTTCTAAACTTAAACAACTCTTATTTTAGAAGGTCCTTCGTTGCTGCCGACCTTTGCCCCATCTATCTCTCACCCGACTGAGCATCAACCGACCATATCTCAACCGACTATGGCGCAATCACCTATCAATCTAACTTCTTCTCAGTCAACCGCTGTCCCGACCACACATCAAACAACTACGGTGTCGGCCGAAAACCCACCGACTGCGGTCCCGATCACAAACCAACCAACCGTGGTCCTGACCGCAAACCAACCGACCATGATCCTAACCGCAAACCAACCGACTGCGGTCCCGATCACAACCCATCCAACCGTGGTCCCGACCGCAAACCAGCCGACCGTGGTTCCAACCGTAAACCAACCGACTACCCATCAACCGACCGCGGTCCTGACCACAAACCAACCGACCACGGTCCCGACCATAAACCAACCGACCGTGGTCCCGATTGTAAACCAAACGACCATGGTTCCGATCGTAAACCAACCGACTCCAACCGACCAACGACCTGCTCAATCGGTAGATCTTCCAGAAAACCTCCCGATCGCTGGTCAACCGACCATCACACAACCAACTCCCCAGCAAGTCGAGGTAAGCATTTCCCAACATTCTTAAGAAAAGAGAACAGTTACTTCAACCATTAACTTCAATTCTTCTTTCTGTAGGTACACCGACCGGAGGAACCGGTGGGAAGGCAAATTATTCTTCCACCACTACCAGCGTCCGACGTGGTCGCGGCGACGCCCGACCAACTCGTCGCTTTCCCCGACTAGGTTGTGGAGCTATCACAGGTAACTTCCAGAATCTTTCCATATTATTCTTTTACAACAACTCTGACACTTGTATATTATTCCAAACTAGGAACCTGTTGCGATTGCGGTGGTGCCCGAACCTGACAAGGTCGCAGAATTACCCGACCCAGTCGTGGCACCCCCCGACCAACTTGTTGCCGCGCTCCCCTTACAACCAACCGCTCAACCAGTCGATGAGGTTCCTCTTATTGCTCCTCAGCCAGTCCAACCGATCCCACCGCCGCACGACATAGAAGAGATTTTCTCCTCGAAGTCGGGCGAGGTTTCGGTCAATTTTGCCCCAAGGGGTTCAGTTAGTGGCCCTCTTATCCATTTTCTAAATTTCTCCCCTTATTCCTTGTTTAACTCTCTTCGTTTAGGGAATGGAACTGGCCGTCGCCCACCGTCTTCAACCAGGGGATGAGTCGGTTGCTGGCCCGACAACTCACCATGGTGCCTCCACAACGTTTCAACTCATGGCCCCTTCTGAAGCCACGTCCGCCCTAAATCAGGTAAACTTTAACCTTACCTCATAATGAGTTCACCATGTCTCTCTAACTTAATATCTTTTTTTTCCCTTAGGCTGCCCAAGAAATGAATATTTTGGCCCGAGTGGAGCTTCCGACTTTCGTCAGGTCTATCGTGGAATGCTGCGCCGACTTGGCTTTTGTCGAATTGAGTTTAGCCGACCTCTCGGCTCTAGTCAGGTCGCAATAACCTTGTTGGTTCAGCCCACCTTGGAATCATGAGCTTCCCCCGTCCTTGATCGGATGATGGCCAGGATCACCGAACTTCAGGCCGAACTGCCCCTGATCCACTCCTCATCATCCGAGGCCACTTCATCCCATCCGACTGCTGACCTAGCCAGTCTTAAGGTAAACTTGAAGAAGGTCGATCGGGACCTTAGTCTTGCCAAGGCCAAGCTGGATGAACTCCGACAAGCGCGGCACATGTTAGCGACTTAGATCTCCCAAAAAACGGAATAACTTAGACGCCTCCAAAAACAACTGAAGTCCCTGGATGACAGCATTCAGGAAGGGAGTCGCCTGGTGGAGGCACATTGCCATACTCAAACGAGTCTCTGCGAGCAACTCTAAACAGCTCTCAATGCAACATCATCATCATCCCCCACGTCATCACTCAAAATGGTTTCTCCTTGCATTCGCGTCCCTTCGTCCAACTGGCAAGGTTCTCTGCAACCATTCATAGTAGGAAAACACCCTATATGTCATCATGCTGAAGACCTGATACAGGTACTAAAACAACTAGACTTTAAATTTAGGTTCTCCGGCAGAGGCAGGAGAACCATACATCATACGATCCGACTGATGGAGCGTATATCCACCGGATATGAACCCTTCACCAACATACTCACTCGTATATCTGATCTTGATCATCATCTGGACATGATAGACCATCATGTATCTGCAATTCTCCCAGACCTCAGCTGGAACAACATTTTCCAACTGCAAAGATCAACACTCTCCAAACTGCGCGTCCTTGTTGAACGAGAGAATCAGTCTCTGCAAAATATGAAGGCCCGGATTGAACAAGATCTTCAAGATATGCAAGATCAGTGGGATCGCTACCGCCTGGACTTGGACGACCTCTTGGATGAAGAACCTGAAATGATTTCTGCGAGTTGGGATGAAACCTCCGACCCAGAAGACCTCTACCCTTCTGATGATTAAAGAACCCTTTTCTAATAGGTTCGAAACCTTTAAAGGGTTCCTAAATTTTATAATAAGAATTAATGACAATGACCTGAAAAGGCAGGGTAATACATTTTCAGATACTGAGCATTAATATTCTCATGTACCAACTTTCCTTCTTGATTTATGACAATAAAAGCTCCATTCCCAATTACTTTATGAATGACGAAAGGACATTCCCAATTGGGAGACCACTTCCCTAGTTGATCCACCTTCTTATAGATAGGCAGAATTGTCTTCCAGACCAAATCTCCTTCTGCAGAAGCCTTAAGGAATACTCTTTCTCCATAGTATTTCGCCCTAATCTCACTTTGTCTAATCACTTGATCCAAAGCATTTAATTGATCTGTATCCACTTCTTCCAATTGTTGCAACATCCTTTGTGCATACGCCTCGTCAATACACGTTGTTGTGTTAGTCACTCTGGGTGAAGGCACAACAAATTCTGCAGGTAAAACAGCATCTTGCCCGAACGTTAATTGGTATGGGGGAAAATTCAGTAGAAGTATTTCTACTATTTCGGTGGGCCCACAATGCCTGAGACAACAATGTATGCCATTTCCTTGGATTTTCTTCTACCATTTTTCGGATGATGCCAATAACGATTTTATTTGCCGTTTCGGCCAACCCATTCGCCTGTGGGTAATACGGTGAAGAATGATGCCATTTGATGTTAAATTCGGCCAAAAACTCAACAAATTTTTCCCCAGTAAACATCAACCCTTGATCGGTTGTAAGCGTGTGCGGAATTCCAAACCGATACACGATGTAATTAAGCACGAACTCGATCACCTCTTTCTGCGTCGCATTCTTCAAAAGAACTGACTCTACCCATTTGGTGAAGTAGTCAGTCGCTACCAGAATGAATGAATGTTGCTTCATTGAGGTCGGATGAATTTTCCCAATTACATCCAATGCCCAGACTTTGAATGGCCACGACTTAACCATCGTCTGTAATTCTACTATTGACAGATGATTTAACGGACCATGTCTCTGGCATTCTTGGCACCCCATAGCAAATCTGATACAATCATAAAAAATCTTTAGCCAATAAAATCCCATACGATGAATTGCCCATCGCATATTCAATCCCGCTCGGTGCGCCCCACAAATTCCACCATGGACCTCTCCCATTACTTTAATGGATTCCTCAGGCCCCAGACACCTCAATGAAACTCCTTCAAAGGTTCTTTTATACAAAATCCCTTCAATAAGCTGGAGACGTAAAGCTTTCAATCGAACGCCCACATGAGTTACAAAACTTGGTGATTGCAAATACACCATAATTTCTGTTCTCCAATCAGTCCCGGAATCAATGCTACGGATCATTTGCTGGCAGGCACTCTGAGCCAAATTATCTGCCAACCGGTTCTTTGTTCTTGGTACATGCTCGAAAACTACCTCCGCAATTCTATATAATAGATGGAATACCAAATCTCGGTACCGACGCAGATGAGGGTAATTACAAGCGTACCTTTTTAACACCTGGTTGATGACCAGTTGAGAATCTCCACAAATTAGGACCGATTGTACTCCTTTAGCGATAAGTGCTTCCAAACCCAAAATCA
Organism: Andrographis paniculata; assembly: GCF_009805555.1. Taxonomy (NCBI): domain Eukaryota; kingdom Viridiplantae; phylum Streptophyta; class Magnoliopsida; order Lamiales; family Acanthaceae; genus Andrographis; species Andrographis paniculata. Next base: position 3,890,527 of record NW_026137605.1, read on the forward strand.
ATGCTTCGTATTCCGCAGAATTATGAGTCATCTCTTCCATTTGAAGCTGCAAACTAATTTTACTGGCTCATGGTCCTTCTAGTATCACTCCTGCTCCTGACTTTCCTTTTGAACGAGAACCATCAAAAAATATTTTCCAAGGACTGGTGCCTATATATGGCACTACTTTGTTTTCCAATGATTCATTGCCTGCAAATTCAGCCAACAAGTCGGCTACAACCTGCCCTTTCACCGCTTTGATAGGTCGATGTCGCAACGCGAAAGGAGCCAACTTGATGGCCCATTTCATTAATCTTCCCTGCATGGTTGGTCTGTGCAGAATTAATCTGATCAAATCTATTTTAGAAACCACCTCGGTTTCTCTTGGCAAAATATAATGCTCCAGCCGAGTACACGCAAAAACTAAAGAATAGCACATTTTTTCGGGCATACTATAATTCAACTCTGGTCCTGCCAAAGTTTTGCTTAAATAATAAATAGCCCTTTCCTTACCATCCTCCCATTCTTGCACCAACAGACTACTAACAACATCTAAGCTGTTCGCAACGTACAGCCGAAGAGGTCGGTCTCCTCTTGGGGGAACCAAGACAGGCGGTTTAATTAACGTCTGCTTGATTTCTTCTAATGCCTTATACTGCTCCTGACCCCAAGAGAAATTGGCCGCCTTATTCCGTAGCAACTTTGTGATAGGTTTTAACTTCCCTGCAGCATTTGATATAAAATGCCTTAGGTAATTTACCTTTTCCAAAAAACTTTGCACTTCTTTGACCGACCGAGGTGACCGCATTGTCAGAACAGCCTTGGCTTTGTTTCCATCAATTTCTATCCCTTTTTCATGTACTAAAAACCCCGGGAAATTCCTTGCCGAAACTCCAAAGGCACATTTTGTTGGGTTCATTTTCAGGTTGTACTGCTTCAACCGTATAAAAGCATTTTTTAAATCAACCAGATGTGTGTCAAAGTCTGTAGACTTAATGATCACATCATCAATGTATACCTCAATTGACTGGCCGATCAGATCATGAAAGATGGTATTCATTGCCCGTTGGTAGGTTGCTCCAGCATTCTTTAAACCGAATGGCATAACCGTCCACTCGTAGATTCTTATAGCTCCTGGGCATCTGAACGCGGTTTTGGGTATTTCTTCTTCTGTCCATCCATCAAACTTAAAATTCGATGCCCTGCTGCCGAATTGATCAACATGTTTGCTATGGGCATGACATATTCATCTTTTGAAGTGGCGAGATTGAGATCTCTGAAATCAATGCAGATTCGAATCTTTCCATTTTTCTTGGTTACCGGAACAATATTGGCTAACCATTCTGCATATCGACATGGTCGAATGAATCCAACCTTCAACAGCTTCTCGATTTCTTCTTTGATCTGGGGCATTAATTCTGGACTCACTTTCCTTGGTGGTTGCTTATACGGTTTAAACCCTTTCTTAATAGGCAACCTATGTTATATCAAATTGCGCGCCAATCCGGGCATTTCGGAGTAATCCCATGCCAGACACTCCTTATGATCCCGAATTAACGCTACCATTTGCTCCTGTTGGTTTTTTGACAATAAACCACTTATCCTGACCATCTTGGGTATCTGTTCGGTTCCTACATTATACTCAATGAGAGGATCCTGACTCGACAAAGAAGTTTCTGTCTTTTCCAAGCGATCAGGCCAGCAAATACCTTTTCCCTCGCCAACATTATTGTTGAAACCTTCACTATTATGTAACCTAACCATTAATTGGTTTAAATAAAACTGCCTAATCAGCTTATCACATTTATTTATTTCTTCCATAATTAAACTTAAATAAATAAAAAGTTTTTTGGCTAACAACAGAGCCATAATACAGAAGATTGTTTCTAATGAAACACATAACCCTACGCAGTGAGCCTACAGCCCTTCCAGGGATACTCGTCTACCACAGTTCTCCGTGAAATCGGCGGTACATACTCTGAATAAAGCACCGACTCTTCCACACCTTTTGTAGAACCGAACGGATTGGTACTGGCTTCCATGGTGAATACCTGGTCTCCTTCCCAAAACATGATATGTTGATGGAGAGAAGAAGGCACGCATTTGGAAGCGTGAATCCAGTCTCGCCCCAACAAGACCGAATAAGTAGTATTGGCATCTACCACGAAGAATACTGTTGAAATCACCTTTGGTCCGACCTCAATGGGTCCGACCATCATCCCTTCTGGTTTGGTTGGTTGTCCTGTGAAGCTTGTCATCTCAATATCTACTGGAGACAGGTCGCCAATCTCTTTGCCCAATTTTCTCAGAATTTTAAGAGACATGACGTTGAAAACGGCCCCATTATCAATGAAAACCTTGTTAATCGGCTTACCACATATGTGAGCGTTAACATACAGTGGTTTTAAGTGCTGGATTGCTCCTTCTGGAATAGGCGAAAAAACCATAGGTGGGGGTCTGCCAGTCATCGTCGCCCACTCTGGTTCTTCTTCTTCCTCGAACTTTGCCCAGATGGGCTCTTCTTCTTCGTCGTCGAACCATCGCATATCTGTCATCCTGACTTTGAACCCGGCTTTATCAATCTTCACTATCTTGCTGCGCAACACTTTCGTTTCTTTTGGAGCAAAGGACCCAAAGACTATCTCAGGAGTCTCTTCCTCAGCATCTTCTATTTCAGGATCAATGTTGATCCGTCTGCAGAATTGACACCGAAAATACTTGGACTTCTTGATAGGTTTTTCGGTCTGCCAGTGCTCCTGTAGTCGGTCGCTCGAGCTTTTCCTTTTGGGTGACGACTCCTTATTCTCCTTCCTTTTATATGCTTGCTTTCCATGCCGAGCCGCATACCTGCGCTTAGCATTACGGATTTGTGTACGATTCATACATGGAAATCGGGGATCTATATCTACTGGCAGAGGATTTCTGTTCCGGCTCCATTTGTCTTGGAGTGGCTGTAGTTTGCGCGTTGGTCGATCTCGTACTACAACTTTGTCCTTCAATTCCACTTCGAAGGATCCATCTTTTTTATCCCATTTCTCTGCCACTCTGGTTTCGCAAACTTTGAACTTGTCTTCCTGATCGTGTTCCCGCTCTTTGGGCTTACGCTCTTTTCGCTTGGTATTTTCTTCATCTTCACTTGGCGTATCTTGTGAAGAGCGCAGGGAGATCACAACAGTAGTTACCTTTGGAAATGGCTGGTGCTCCACTCCCATTGTTACATACTTGAATCTCTCTGCTTTAATAGCCTTCTATATTTCATTTCGAAAATGCGTACATTGATTAGTGTAATGTGTAAAGAATTATGCCACTTACAGTATGGCCTTCCTTTTATCTCTTTGTTCGTTGCTAAACGGCAGCTGCCCTTTGGAATGCGAATTTGCCCGTCTGCTAGCAGAATATCAAAAATTTCGTCTGCTTTAGACGCATCGAAGGTCGGTTGTTCCTTCTCTTCTGTCCCCGGAAGGGGCTTTAGTTTGGAACACACATAAGGCTTGCCGCTTACAATTTCAGCCGCCATTTCTTCAATGATGTTTCCGTGCTCATCGTCTGGTGCATACATTTATGTATCAACACTGGCCATCTGTTGGACCCTGTTCCGTCGGAAATTATGATCTTTTTCTCTAAAAAGAGATTCTAACTTTCCTGCTTTGGAAGCCAAACTGGCCAAGTCCTGAACATCGTGGGCTGTCAATGCCTCCCGTAGTCTGGTATGCATATTCCTGACCCTTAAATTGGTCATCTCGTTTTCCTCAATGATTGTCGGGCACCTTCCCTTCATTAGACGTATCCGCTCTATAAATTTGTAAGCAGTCTCTTCTAGAATCTTCCGGATCTCTAAGAGGTCTGTGAGTGAGACCGTTGGGAGCGGATTAAAGAATCTTGCATGAAATGCAGCCTCCAGACCTTCCCAAGTTTGCAACTGTCCTGGCGGCAGATTAGCGAACCATGAAAACGCGGTTCTTGTGAGCGATATTCCAAACAACTATAATTTGTAAAACGAATTATTGCCCACTTCCCCCAATTGAACCATGAAGCGTCCCACATGCTCAATGGTTGATGCTCCGTCCTTTCCTGAAAACGAATGAAAGTCGGGTGGTCTGTAATTCTCGGAAGGGGGTGCTCATTGATGATTCTTTCTGGGAATGGCCTCTGATATGCCGGTCTATTGACCGTCTGAGGATTCATTCCAAAATTCACTCTCAAGACTTGAGCAATGTCTTCCGGATCTACCCTGGGCGGAACAGGATCAAATACAGGAATGGGATTGTGAGTCTGTCCTCCCAATCTTTCTTCTTTGGGATCGGTTGGTTCGGCTCTAACACCCAGTGGAACATTGTTTGGGTATGTGAGAGGAGTCTTTCCCCTGTCAACCCTAGTGGCGGTAGCACTTGGAAAAGTGCTATCCACGTAAGAGGGCCCCGCAAAATTTGCCTGTAATCTGGATGGTGATAACTCTGGCGGTGTCTGGGTGGGTTGCAGAGTAACCCTTGATAACGCCTGATTTAGCATATTTTGCATAAGGTTTTGTTGCTCCCACAACATCTGTTGCTCACGCAACATGTTTTGCATAGCCAGATTATGCTAATTGTTCAATTGTTGAACATAGGACACCTAGTCAGCAGGTGCTTGAAGTGTTTCCCTTGCATTTGGCATGACAGGTGGTGAAACAGTTTCTCCCACCGGTGCTGAAGATGCTTGAGGCTGTGAGCCTGCCATATGGATCCTTCCGATGATTTGCCCGGACCTCAGTCGTATGAAATTCTCTGTTGATGTAGGGTAAGCAATCTTGCATTTCTCCCACTGTGGTCGCCAAATTGTTGATGCGATTTTTCAACAATAAAAAGTAAAATCAGAAAATAGGAAATTATCTTCGAATTTGATATAATTAGTGCCTGAGATTATGAATCTCTAAACACTGTAGGATACATAATTTAAATAGAAAAAAAAAACAAAACTAAAGACTGGTCGGTTACAGCAACCGCTGTCAACCGCCCACCAGGTTCTCCTCTGTTGACACGTGTGTTAACCGACTCACCAACCGCTCTCACCAGTTACAGCGCTTAACTGACTTGTTTAACCGCCCGACTTGCCTGACTTCGCTTCACCCAACCTTATCACATCCGACCTCCGTACCTGACCTGATCACATCTAACCTCAGTTCCCGACCTTATCATGCCCTATCTCCTTGTCCGACCTTACCACGCCCGACCTCTGAGCCCAACCTGATCACGTTCGACCTCACTGCCCGACCTTATCACGCCCAACCTCCGAGCCTGACCTACTCACGTCCGACCTCAGCGCCCGACCTTATCACATCCGACCTTTGTGCCTGACCTTACCGTGTCCGATCTTAACACCTGACCTGATCACGTCCGACCTCCCTGCCCGACCTGATCACGCCCGACCTTAGTGCCCGACCTTATCACGTCCGACCTCTGTGCCCGACCTTACCGCGTCCGATCTCAACACCCGACCTAATCACGTCCGACCTCCGTGCCCGACCTGATCACGCCCGACCTCAGTGCCCGACTTTATTACACCTGGGCTCCGCATCCGACCTTATCATACCTGAGCTCCATGTCCGACCTTATTACACCTGGGTTCCGCACCTGACCTTATCGTACCTGAGCTCTGTGTCCGACCTTATTACCCCTAGGTTCCGCACCCGACCTTATCGTACCTGAGCTCCGTGTCTGACCTTATTACCCCTGGGTTCCGCACCCGACCTTATCGTACTTGAGCTCCGTGTCAGACCTTATTACACCTGGGTTCCGCACCCGACCTTATCGTACCTGAGCTCTGTGTCCAACCTTATTACACCCGATCTCTGCCTTCTCCCGAGGAAGCTTTTCCCTTAACAACGTTTATAGTCGGACTTTTTGAAAGCCCATTAAACTCGAATAAACCTTAACCTAATTTGGTAGGCCCATTCTCGAAAACCCTACCCATCGTTTTTTTTTGTGCTCAACACATATAATAATATATAATTTAATATAAATGTATAAAATTTTAAATTTTGTTTGTCTAAATTCATTGCATAATTGAGTTAATATTAATAAAAAAGGATGCATAATTATATTAGTTTAAATATAAGTAAGGATAGAATTTTGGGGAAAAAATAATAAAATTGTATTATTCATTGTCGAAATAAAGGAGCCTATATATAAGTAATAAAAAATAGGGTCGATAGACTCAAATCTAAGTAATTAATTTACGGATGAGACCAAATCTAAGTATAAATTCTAAATTTAAAACCGAGTATCTAAAATATCTCACATCCCCTCAAACTCAAGTGGTATAATGGAAGCCAACTTGAGTTTGATAAGAAAGTTGAATATAGACGCAAAAAATGCAAATAAAAATAACAGTTGACTCTCCACCGAAGCCGAAAACCACGTGACTCTCCACCGGAGCAAAAAACAACATGACTCGCTACCGGAGCCGAAAACAACATGACTCTCCACCGGAGCCGAAAACGATACGACTATCCACCGGAGCCGAAAATGACATGACTCTCTCGCGGAGTCGACAACGACATGACTCTCTACCGGAGCCGAAACAGATAGATCGAAAACACCAAATAGATCGAACGCAAGCAACAGACAAGCAGCCGACATATGACATATCGCAGACAGATTTCAGGCAACGGACAAGCAACAGACAGATGGTAGATCGCAGAAAAATTTTAAATCGCACGTAGACAACAAACAGACAATAGATAGATGACATATAGCATATAGATATCAGATCGGTGTGAGAGAAGTAGGCTCTGAGTTGGAGTTGAACGTAAACAGGACTCTGAATAGAATCAGAGTCAAACGCAGATAGATTGCACACAAAACAGATCACAAACATTGGAAAAATCACAAACAGCAAACAGATCGCAGACATCGGACAAATTGTAGAACATATCGCAAACATCGGACGAATCGTAGATAGCAGACAAATCACATCACAAAAATCGGAAAGATCATAGAACATATCGCAGACACCAGACACATCATAGAACAAATCGCAGAACAGATCGAATAATCCAACCGATAACAATCGCAAAAACGAAATCAACTCGGATCACAAAACCAACTACACCACAGCGTAGGAAATTAAAGCAGGAGGCAGCGGCCGGAGTAGCCCCACGTGCCCACACGCGCGGCAGCGGAAAAGCTCTTCCCTTGCAATTTGCGTCGGCGGCGCTTGGTAGCTCTACGCACGGCGGTTGCCGGTGAATTTTTGGTAGCTGGCCGGCACCGGCAACGACGATGTGCTTTCAACGGTGGCGGTAGTGTCAACCGGCGAGTAACGGGTGGCGGCGAACAGTGGTGGCGGCTAGGGTTTATGTTTTGGAAAATCGAGCTAGTAGACAGATTTCAGACAAATTTCAGAGAAAGATTTGCAAAGGTATGATCTCAAAATCATAGACCTTCGGATACAATCCATGTTGAATGTACTCGAAAAAACATGGGTTGGTAGGCTACATCTACGTCATGAGAAAAATAGGCTCGGATACCATGTTAGAATTTTGGGGTGAAAATAATGAAATTGTATTATTAATCATCAAAATAAAGGGGTCTGTATATACACAATACAAAGCAGATTCGATAGCCTCAAATTTAAGTAATTTAATCGATGGATAAGACCAAATCTAAATATAAATCTACTAAATTTAAAACCTAATATCTAAAATATCTCAGCAAATAATTTATATAATAACGGAATATTTGGTATAGAAAATGAAATTACATATAAGTAGATAATGAAATTGTAGAAAAAATAAATTCAAGAGTTGAGAAGTACCAACATCCGCATAAAGAAGAAACAGTATATTATGAGAGGAAAAAAATTGAATGAATAGAAAATGATAAATTGAATAAAAAAAATATTTTTGTCGGTATTTAGTTATTATTATTTTTTTAATAATAATTTAGATGATGTTTTATAAGAAAGGAATAATATAAAATTTATAAAATTAAATAATAGTAAGAACAAAAAATGCAGACTAAAACTTTCAAAATAATCTTATATACTTCCATTAATTATAAACTAATATCATTATTTGATAAACAATAAATAAATAAATAGATACTTTGAGTTGAGTCAGATCGGAAAGAGTAACAAATAAACCTCCATTATATTTTCTTAATTTTATTTATCTGCATTTAAAAAATAAAATAAAATTAGAGAATGAAAAATAATTTATTTTTTTAATTTTAAATTTTCTGTCTAAATTAAACAAGAAAAATGAGAATATTTATAATTTTCTTTTCCAACTTTTGGGTACCAAACACACCATAAAGTTTATATCTAAATTTTTTTTATGGAAATGCAAGTGTTAGTGATAAAGTACTTATTTTTTTTATTGAATTATAAAAATCATCTTGTCGTATTAAAATATTTTAAAATGAAATAATATTAAGAAATGTATAATTTTCAATAAAAGTATTAAAAGAGGTTAATAATAAATTTGATTATGAGGAAAGTAAGAGGTTGATTCAATGTATGGAATTCTTGTTAAGTTAATTAAATAACTACAAATCATGAATGCATTATCCCAATTACCAACTCATCAAATATAAATTTATAAAAAATAATAATCATTTTAGTTTATTTATATAGAATAATAAATAAATAAATAACTATTAGATCTAAATTGACAGGGTGGCAAATAGAGAAATATAAACGCATGACTTAACCATTTAAAAATTGACAGCTCCACTTTTCCTAACAACCATGTGCTATGCATTTTTATTTTTATTTTTATTTTTTAATTTGATAAAAAATAAAGGACATATTTTGTTATAAATTTAAAGTTTGGTTGGTACTATTTTTTATTTTTTATTTTTTAAATAAAACTTTATTTGGTTGATATTTGAATATAATAAAATATATAATTAAAATAAATGTAAAGATATATGTTAAAGTATTTTAAAAATTAAAATATTATTTTATAGATAATAAAATTATATATAATTTTTCTTTTAAAAAAGATAAACTATGTTGAGAAATATTTGTGATTAAAATTATTGAAAATATACCCTGCCAGTATAAAAGGAGACCACAACAAACATATATATATATATATTATATATTATATCTTTTTTAAAAAAAAATAAAAAAAAATTATATATACTAGACAGTTAGAAAGAGCTCCATTCGAACTTGGTCTTCCCCTAAAGAGAAGATAACAAATAAATTATAAAATTAAATTGTTTTTGTTATTCAATTATCTTTATTAATTCACTCAGATTTAATTAATGAAACTCGTTTAAATATATGAATTTTAATAAATATAATATTATATGGATTGATTGTGATATAAATATAAATATTTTTTTTTTAAAAAAAGAGTGAACTAATAAAATAAGAGTATTTTTTAATAAACTGATAATGTAAATAATTGTGATATATTTGTAAATAAATATAATATTGAAAAATATAAGAATTCTTTACTATAAATAAAACATACATAATTTTTATGGATAAGTAAAAAAATATATATATAAATTTTGTGGATGTGGAAAATATGTTTTTTTGGGCTTACTTTGTACGTAAAACTATATTTATCATCTAATTTGTGTTGGATAATCGGTTGTTTTGCAATCGATTATTTGTGAGTGAAAATACGACAGACCGGTGTACCAAATTAATTGAAAGAAATAAAATAATTATTTATTTATTATATATGGGGTTTGGTTAATATTTTAGCAATTTTGCTTGTCTCGAGACTAACCAAATTGTGCAATCCTAAATTAAACCCGGGTATATGACCTAAATCGCAGTATTATTTGGATAAAAATATTATTCGTTTGATAGATTTATTATAATCTCAAACGGAAGGTTTGAGATTAGAATAAATTACAATCATTTCAAATGGAATGTTTGAAACTAAAATAAATTACGATCGTCACAAACGTAAAATTTGTAATTAGAATCAATTACGACTACTTCAAACGGAAGATTTGAATTTAGAATAAATTGCATCGATAATTAAGGTCGTAATTATGATCGTAATTAATCCCCTGCCATTTTGGCCGAGTGGAGACCCCTGTATAAAGGGCATCCCCCCTCATTCCATATACCAATACGAACAACTCTCTCGTCCTTCTCTCATCTCTTTTAGCTTTCCGACAACCTCCTCAGCTTAGTTCCTCTCTCATTTTTGTTCGCCGGAGCTCCAACGATTAGAGGTGTCACTCTAATTGCAGACGGAAACCGTTTTATCTTTGGGTTAGAACGCCAACCACCAAAGGCACTACCCGGGTGTATCTAATTTTCGGAAAGATGATCCATCATCGACTCGGTTTCACGGTAGAGTTTATTCTCGCAATACCCATATATTCCAATAATAAAAAATTAGATACTACTTTGCGAGAATGTCAACCACTGCCGGACCCACCAGAACCGTTGCCGGAGAAGTCATCGGAGGAACTGCCGGAGGAGTCGCCAGAGCCGCAATTAAGGTAGTCGCTCATCCATTTGGGCCAGTTCCTTTTATGGGTAGCCCTATATTGTTTGGAGTTGCGTCAGTGGGATATGGGGGCTTTATTGGGTTTGTGGCCGCACCCTCTGCTTTATTCGCGGTCCAAACTGTTGATCCTGGGGTATAAGTTCCACAACCATTCACGGGAGTGGACTTTAAGATGTGGCAGGAGAAGATGCTCTTCCACCTGACTGTGATTGGGTTTGCCATGTTCGTGTTGCACGATGGCCCAATCACCCCAGAGCCCGGTGCGGACCAGCAGACACATACAAGTTATGCATCGTGAGCACATGGAGACTACATGACAAGAAATACTATATTAGGTAGTCTCTCTAACTATCTTTATAATGTATATTGCAAAATAAAGAGTGTGAAAGGATTGTGGGATGCCCTTGAGAAAAAATATAAGTTCGAGAATGTCGGGTCTGAAATGTTTGTTGTGGCCTGGTTTATGGACTATAAGATAGTAGATGGCAAGTCTGTCGTCGAACAAGTGGAAGAATTTCAACACATTGTTCACTTTATTATCGATGAGGAGATGTCACTACCAGAAAAGTTCATCACGAGTATAATGATCGAGAAATTGCCCTCGAGTTGGAGCAACTTCAAGCACGGGCTGAAGCATGAGCTAAAGCAAGTGGGGCTTGAAGATCTGATTGTCCAAATCCGGATAGAGGAAGACAACATAAAGCATAACAAGGCTAAAAGTGGAGATATTGCTAAAGCCAACTTGGTCGGAGATCCCTCCAAAAAACGTGCACGCCCAACTCAAACTGACAAGGGTAAAGCCAAATAGTCCAAGTTTACAGGTAACTGTTTTAAATGTGGTAAAATAGGACACCAGGTTAAGGACTGCAAGCCACCAAAAAAGAAGAAGCCGAGTTTCTAACTAGTCGAGACGAGCCACCGGACTTATCGTGATCTCAATAGTGACGACTTTGTCGCTGTTGTGTACGAAACAAATGATGTGGAAAGTCCGAGAGCTTAGTATATTGACACCGGAACAACCTGCCATGTTTGCTCTGACAAAACAAACTTCTCGACCTACAAGGAGACCGAAGGGAGAAAACTGCACATGGGAAATCACAGAACTTCTGAGGTCCAAGGCGTAGGGAACGTGGTGCTGAAGATGACCTATGATAAAAAACTAACCCTGAAAGATATCCTGTATATGCCAGGCATTCGGAAAAATCTCGTCTCAGGATCACTACAAGTTAAACATGGTTTTAAACTTGTCTTTGTAGCAGATAAATTTATATTATTGAAAAACGAGATGTTCCTAGCTAGGGGTTATCTTAGAAATGGGCTGTTCAAATTAAATGTAATGGCTGTGCGCCGAGCACCACCTACTGATAATAAAAATGTTGTCTCTTCTTCGTACTTCATCGAGTGTTCTGATTTATGGCATTGTACATTGACCTTTTGACACGACCACACTTACACTATACTACTAACACCAATTCACATATAAGAAAGCGATAAACATACTATAATCCCTCTTAATTACTTACATATATAACAACTTGTTCACATGCTATAATTTTTTTTTCTCAGTAAAACATAACATAACTCAACAGTAGCCTGTAAACATTCACCAAAAAGATCTCAAATCATATCAAAAACTACACAATCGACATACTATTTATAACAACACCATACAACTTCTAAAACAGACGTAATATAGAACAACATAAGCAAAACAAGCCACGGTCCTGCCCGCAGGTTGTCATCTATGTACACGGTAACTCAAAATGCCTATAAGAGCGTAACGGCTACTCCAGTCTGACCATCAAGTCATATATCATCAGGATTACCTATAATGCATAAACTGAGTGAGATTTATAAATCTCCGTAAGTAGAAATTATGCATGATGTGAAGTTTATCTCAAAATTCTCAATATGCAGAATGTGCTCTCGTTTGAAGTCACCAATTTATTTATGAAATACTCTTTAGGGCCCTTAGACACACTGCTATACACCAGAAAGAACTCAATATCCACATATTCAAATCAAACGGTGGCCTACACCGGGTTCCCACGCAAGGTTTCCCCGGGTCGCTTTTTCTCAGGTCGTCTCTTCTGAATGCATTGTTTATGCACTGTATGTAAAGTTACAATAGACGGTGGCCTACACCAGATAGCCTACACCGGGTTCCCACGCAAGGTTTCCCCGGGTCGCTTCTTCTCAGGTCGCCTCTTCTGAATGCATTGTTTATGCACTGTATGTAAAGTTACAATAGACGGTGGCCTACACCAGGTAGCCTACACCGGGTTCCCACGCAAGGTTTCCCCGGGTCGCTTCTTCTCATGTCGCCTCTTCTGAATGCATTGTTTATGCACTGTATGTAAAGTTACAATAGACGGTGGCCTACACCAGGTAGCCTACACCAAGTTTCCCCAGGTCGCCTCTCCCGTCCTCGGTGTATAATCAGCGGTCTAACATAGTAAAATCATCTTATTTCATTTTAATGCATGATATCATGCTTAATGAAAATTCAATGCAACATATTTCACAATATACAGATATTATTGAACTCACTGGTTCAAACCACATCAATTTTGGAGCTCACAGACTCCTTCAACATCAAATATAGAGTTCACAGGCTCAACCATATCACATACAAAGCTCACAGGTTGAAACCAATTTATATACGGAGATCGCAAGCTCAAACCACATAATCACAGAATATTAATCACATATTACAGTTTTCTGATATTCACATATTATCAATTAAACATAAATAACTCACAAAATAATATATTTATGCATAGTTGCAAATGAATTTCTACTTACCTGAAATTCGCCAAAAACGTCAATAACCATAACTCTTAAAGCCCTTTTCACGATTCCAGTATCGTATCTAACAATAATTAATTAAAAATATTAACTCAATTTACTAAATAATTATTTCTACTCAAAACTTCCCCTACTTAGTAAAAATAGCAATAATTCGTGAACACGGAAAAATACCTGAACTAGACTTTTAACGAATTCGGCGTAAAAGTTTTTTTTTTTTTTTTTCTTCGCGTAACCTTCTGTCTTTCTCCTTATCTTCTGAAATTGATATGGATAATTGAGGTGGGGGGTGGGGATTATTACCCCGCCCTACCGCCTTACTTAATATATATATTTATTATTATTTTATTTATTTATTTATTTAATAATTCTATTTATTTTACTTTTTATTTAATTATTACAATAAATTTTCAAGTGATCTATATTTAACTTACACCACTAATATCTAAATAATTTACTCAACTTATTTGTATCCTACTAGAATCTCAAATAAATTATGATAATATTTCTTATTAATAAACAGGTAAAACATATAGCAAATTATAAACAGTTTAACATTCAATAGTGAAATAGATAACCTATCATCACCAGTGACTTACAAATAATATAAAGTGCACTCAAAGTATGAATTATACTCAACTAATTATAAATTAACACATAAATAAGATAAATAGAACATATAATTAAACAATTAATACTCAAGTAAACTAATGTATGCAACTCATGAAGTATATTTAAACTACCACAAATTAATATATAAGTAATTTACCAGCACCTAAAATATGAAATATATATTGGCCAATGAGTAGTGAGAAACTCGGGTATCACACCTTTCGCACGGTCAATGAAATATTTCACCTATTCCGTTATAACAATTTAATGTAATACAGGGGAAGGGATCGTCTCCACAGGGATTGTGTGATTTACTCTTTCACGTTCTAATGCAGTAAATAAAAGGGGAAAATTTTCTTTTATTATCTAATGAAGACAAAATAACAAAGCAATTAAATCAACGAGGAACTAGCTATCAAGGGGATGCCTGGCTCAAGGGGTGATGCAGTTATGGAACTTGTGTTTTTATCATTAATTCAATAAAGTTAATTCTTATTAAAGTATCAATAAATTGGTTATAGTTATCAACAAGCTCTGACAACTAATTTTTCCTTGCAGTGTAAGTAATAAGGTACGACCGTTAAATATCCCTAATTAAGCAAATAAACCTAGGTGCGCCCATAAAAAATATTGCCTAATCGCATTTTAATCTAGTAAAACCCAATTCAAAATAATTACTACCTAAGAAGAGCAATTAGATTTGATTGTCTAACCCCCGGGAAGGAACTATTCGACCCGGTTGTCACCTATTAAAGTGCGAATACAATTACGGATATCCTACCTGATTTGACTTTAGAACTATTCGACCCGGTTGTCACCTATTAAAGTGCGAATACAATTACGGATATCCTACCTGATTTGACTTTAGATTATCAGACTAATTCAAATATCGGTACCAAAATATTCAATCATTCTAAAAATCATAAACGTTATTCTCAAAATTAGATAAATATTGATAATAAAAAAAGAACTTTTTATAAAGAAAATTAAGAAGCTCCAAAACAAAAGAATAAAAACATTATCACCCCTCAAACCAGAAAAGTATCTATTCCATAATCAAATAACAAAGAACAAAAGAGAAAGATAAAGTCATAGTGGGAGGGGAAATCTTCTCTGTCGATTTGCTCATTTGCGATCTATGAGTCTGTCAGTCTCCTGCTCTTGTGTGTATCTGCTTTGGCTTTCTTTCTTTCAAACGTGTGAAACCCCCCTCCCATTTTATTTAATTTTTGTCCTAATTATTTTGTAGTTGCGCTTTTGGGCCTTTAATTAAATTTCCATGTCGGGATGGTATAGTTAGTCATTTCCATGAGTAATTAGGTGGTGCAAATCTGAATTTTTCTTTCCTTTTTCTGCCAATTATGCCAAATTTGATATTTTCCCTCTGCACACATCAAATAAACAATACACGTATAAATTAGGTAGAATCCAATCAAAATCACTCAAATATCGCATATGATATGAACATAAAATGCATGTGATTTCTAACTATGAAATCTCCCAAAACCTAGACAACACTTCAAGCCAAGTCAACCTCACAAGATAAAGTATATTGGCTCAACACTCAGGTAGTGCAACAAAAGATTATCTTATAGGCTTGAGTAAAAATCAAATCTCCCTTGCTTAAAGTATTCGAATCTAACGTAAAGAATCAAAGGGACTCTCAATAAAGGTTGTAGCGGGGCTTATGGTTAAGGGTAGGAAAAGGATAAACACGGCTAAGTATGTCAAAAAATAATACACTAAGAACACGATGCTAGCATATAAAAAACAAATCGGTATAAACAATGAAATCCTTACTCTATTCACTACCCAAACTGTAATAATATAATTAAATAGAAATACTTCATCAAGATGATTATTTTATTATTTATTTATTATTATTATTATTTTTATTTATTTTTATTTATTTATTTTTTTTGTTTTTTTTTTGTTTTTTATTTTTATATTTGCCTTTATATATATATACCTACACTACCCACAATCATTCCTGTATACTATGATTCATTCGTATCCAAATTTCATTTCTAACCAGTACCGAAGAAATAATGTGCATCACAACATGAATTCAAAGTAATTATTTCTAACATAGGGTTCAAATCAGAGAAGGCTTAATCAAAAAAAGGGTATGAGGCTAAAAGACAGTTTATTATAAAAGAAAAAATAGGCTAAGAGGCTCAAATGGGCTAACTAAGGGAATATATTATGCTGGGTAATAAAGAAAGGTTTAATGGGGTTACCTAATGCCCTTATCATTTTCAAAATGCAAGACTCGATAGTTGCAAGTTCAACATGCATACTCACTCAAGTTCTAGGTCATTTAATTGAGCACTACAAATCACACATGAAAGAAATTTCCAAAAGCTTGAATGTATGCAATTTATTTTCTAATGTAACTTTTGCAACATAGGCTCAAATCTCACAGGGTTCAAACGTCGACTTGACTCATCATATCACCAATCAAATGTCATTAGTCATGCCAAACTAACCTATCACACAAATCACATTTGACTCACTTCAGACTAATCTAAAAAACATGCAAAAAGATAGCAAATCAGGCATAAAAGGTAGCAAAAAAATTAAAAATTTTGCCCAAAAATTTGCATAACTCCTCTCCCCACACCTAAAATATGCATTTTCCTTAATGTATAGAAAGAAAAATGAAAATAGAAGGAAGAGAAGGGGAGAGTAATGCATCCCTGGTTTGACGAGCCGATTTCAATCGGTGCGGGGAATAAGTGACTGGATCATTAGCTTTAGCTCGGAGAGGGTTGCAGTCACCTCAGTGCAAAACGCGGCATTCCCAGCTCGGAGGGCCGAAAATTCAGTTTGTTGGTGCCCGAGTGCAACTCGCAAGTGATCAAATTGTGTCTGGAAGTCATGGGAGGGGGATGCGGGTGCATCATAATCAAGGGCAGGGAGGTCTTGAAAAGGTGGAGATCCGCGGACCGGTGTGCCGACGAAGAACCGAGTCCTGTAGTAGTCTGTAACCAATTTCATTGCCTTTAGACATGGGATATCCTGTGGCGTCATCGAGTAGGCCCTATGAAGAGAAAAAGCAGTAAGATACTCAATAGAAACATCATAAATAAGACCAAGGTTAAGGGCAAGGTGAGTGATGTAAGAGCCGTGAATGAGGTTGCCGCCTTTAGTAGAAAGCACACGAGAAAATCTATCGGCCAACCTAAAGGGAAGGTTTATTCTGATGCCGCGAGTCATGCCCCATAACATATATAACTCAACTTTAGAAATCACACATGCACCATCCTTTCTACCAGTTAAATTAATGGAAATGAATTTATGCATGAGTCGTAAAGCAAGAAGTTTGATAGATGAGAAATGAGCATTGCGTGGATAAAACTGGGAGGCGTTACCACTAATTTCTTGCCAAAAGTCATAGAACTCACTAGCAAATGGTTCAGCATGATCGCATAAACTGCGCGAGTATTCGGCACTTTGAGAATCTAGCTCAAATACAACTCTTAATGCTATACCAAATTCAGTTATAGAATGATGAATACTCATCCCCATTAACCGAAAATGGACGACATTAGGCATAAAAAGATCAAACACATCAGGCAACATGAATTGGAATGTAGAAAAGAACTCATAGACCAACTCAGTGATTGTCGGTAGATGAAAAGTAGCAAACAAGGTCCAACCAATATTGGAAAGATAGGTGTTTACCTCGGTGGTGACATGAAGCTCTTCTAAGGTTGGTGCGTGAAAGAGTTTACTAGTGATGATCTTTCGACATGGTTCCAAGCATTGCTCATAACGCTGGCGGTCCTGGGGATCTGGGAAATCCAAATTACTTTTAACAACTGAAGTGAGGGCGAGTTGAGTAGCAGCGCGATGCGCACGATGGCCAGTGGAAGAGTTGCCACCCGTGGGGATACGTGGCACGGCAAGAGATGGAATGACTGGTTGTCTGCGTTTCTTCTTGGTGATACCTGCTGATTGAGTAGCCTTGATGGAGCTTGTGGTCGAAGCTCGAACCTTACCCATGAAATTCGCAAAACGAAATAACCGGCAACACAGTAGCCTAGAACCAAACCAAAGCAATATCTAAACACCCAAATTCGTCAAGTATTGAGATGTATCACTTAGAGAAGATCAGTTCCAGAGCACCAAGAACAGGAATGTAATATTCTATCCAAAAGAATCAGAATCAGAATTGCACAAACTAATTCTGTCACCCCAATATTACCATCATGTAAGAAAAATTCGACATCAAGACCAAACCAAATTCTTATATAGTAAGGACCAAAATTCAACCAGGGAATTCTAAAGAAGTCTAAGTAATCACCCAATTCTCAACATAGAATCCCAAAATTGTCAGTTTTAGAAATAAGGAATGAAGTAATACTACCAATGAACCGGTTCGGAGATGTCCGGTAGGAGAACCGGCGGGGGCAACGTCTGGCGCAACGGAAAGGGGGGAAGGGACCGGCGGCGTCTGGCGGAGGGCTGACGTTCTCTTCTGGACAGAGGATGGGTGGAGATCGTCGTCGTCTGGATCGGAGGCATCTGGAGGAGCGAAGACGAAGAAGAAGAAGAAGGGCGGAAGATGAGGAATCGATGGGGAGAGAATCGAGAGAAAGAGAAAGAGAGAGGGAAAGGGAGAAAGATTAGGAATGTATTTATTTATTTATTCTATTTCGGAGATTTTAGGGTTAAAATTGGGTTTAAAGAACAAATGAGACAGTGTGACAAGTGGTCTTTAGTCATGACCATGACTAAAGACTACCTTTCATGCTGAAAATTGAATGGATTAAGGGGAATTAGGCAGTGTTATACGTGTCATTTAGTCATGATCATGACTAAATGGCACGTTATGATCTGATTTTTTTTTTTTTTGGGAAAGAGTGATCGCGCCTTCGCCAAGAACCAGAAACTATTTTCCAAAAGACCTGTACCAAATAAAACAAAACCGTTAACAATATTATTAAAAATTAAACAAAGAAAACAATTAAAATTAAAGAAAGCAATTAAATGGTTTGGGTTGTCTCCCAAAAACGCTTTTCTTTGTAGTCTTTGAGTTAAACTTCGTCGTGTCTTTGTTCTCAACTTTGACATCAACGAGAGACACCAACTCTACAGATTCAAGTGGGAATCCCTCGTAATATGACTTAAGACGATGTCCATTGACCACAAACTTTTTCTCCGTCCTTAAAATCTGAATCTCCACTGCACCATAAGGAAAAATTATAGTAACGATAAAGGGCCCTATCCACCTAGACCGCAATTTCCAGGGAAAAGCTTAAGATGAGAATGATATAATAAGACTTTCTGTCCAATCTCAAAAATTTTTCTGGAGATGTGATGATCATGAAAGGCTGTTGTCATTTCCTTGTAGAGTATCGCATTCTCGAATGTCTATTTTTGAATCTCCTCTAGCTCTTGAATTTGCATTTTTTGATGGACTCCGGCTTCTTGAAGATGCATATTGCACTTTTTCACTGCCCAAAATGCCTTGTGTTGAATTTCCATAGGTAAATGGCAAGGATTTCCATACACCAATCGAAATGGTGACATCCCTATTGGTGTCTTGTATGTTGTTAGATGTGCCTACAGAGCATCATCGAGTCTCGAGCTCCAATTTTTTATGTTCGGTTGAACTTTTTTCTCCAAGATAGACTTGACTTCACGATTGGAGATTTCTGCTTGTCCATTTGTTTGAGGATGATATGAAGTTGACACCTTGTGAAGTACGCCATACTTTCAAAAAAGTGCAGCCATGGTTTTGTTGCAAAAATAAGTTCCTCTGTCACTCACAATTGCCTTCGGCACTCCAAATCGAAAGAAGATACATGACTTAATGAATTCTGCAGCCACCTTAGAATCATTAGTTCGGGTGGCTCTTGCTTCCACCCATTTCGAAACATAATCAACAACCAAAATAATATATAAGCATCCATATGAATTAGGAAAAGATCGCATAAAATCTATACCCCAAACATCAAATATTTCGACAAACATCATAAGCGATTGAGCCATTTGATTACGGAAAGAAAGATTACCTGTTCGTTGACATTTATCACAAGACTTACAAAACTCAAATGTGTCCTTGAAGAGAGTAAGCCAGTAAAGTCCACTGTCTAACACCTTTCTAGCTGTCTTCTTGGATCCAAAGTGTCCACCACATGCCATAGAGTGACAAAAGGTCAAAATAGAATGAAATTCACCTTCATCAACACACATTCGAATGATTCGATCAGGGCATCGCTTCCAAAGGTAAGGTTCATCCCAAATGTAGTACTTTGCATCGCTCTGGAGCTTATCCCTTTTCGCCTTTGCCCAACCTGTAGGAAGCTCATTAGTGACTAAGTAATTAACAATATCAGCATACCAAGGGTGTGTAGTTGCAATAGTGAGAAGTTGTTCATCAGGGAAAGACTCTCGAACAGGAATTGCATCTGACTTCACGGGTATGCGACTCAAGTGATCAGCTACAAAATTTTTAGTTCCTTTCTTGTCACTAATTTCTATGTCGAACTCTTTCATAAGGAGCACCTGTTGAATTAATCGAGGTTTGGCCTCATTTTTTGCCATCAAGTAGCGCAGAGCTGCATGATCAGAGTAAAAATAAACACTTTACTGCCTAAAAGATAAGATCTAAATTTATCAAGAGTGAAAACAATAACAAACATCTCTTTTCCGTGGTAGAGTAATTTAATTGAGCACCATTCAATGCTCGCGAAGCATAGTAGATGACATGAGAACCTCTCCCAACTCGTTGCCCTAGAACAACTCCCACTACAGTATCGCTTGCATCACACATCAGCTCAAATGGCAAGTCCCAATTCGGAGGTTGAATAATTGGTGGAGTTGTGAGACGCTCCTTCAGTGCTCCAAATGCCTTCTTGCACTCGTCATTGAACTCATATGATACATCTTTCTGTAGGAGGTGAAACAACGGTGCTCCGATCTTGAAGAAGTCCTTGATGAAGCATCGGTAGAAACCTGCATATCCTAAAAAACCGCGTAGCTCTCGTACAAAAGTAGGGTAAGGTAAAGTAGTGATCAGCTCAACTTTAGATTTATCTACTTCTATACTCTCATGTGACACCTTATGGCCTAAAACAATTCCTTGCTGAACCATCAGTTGACATTTATCCCAATTAAGCACAAGGTTAGTTTTGATGCATCGTTTCAAGATTAGAATCAAATTGCATAGACAATCATCAAAACTAGAGCCATATACACTAATTCGCATACCATATAAACTAGAATCAAATTGCATAAACACTTCACTGATTCGCTCAATATACTCAGAGAAAATGCTTACCATACATATTTGGAATGTAGCAGGAGCGTTACACAAACCAAAAGGCATCATTTTGTAGGCGAAAACTCCAAATGGGCAGGTGAATGATGTTTTCTCTTGGTCCTCGGGTGCTATCGCTATTTGAAAGTAACTTGAAAATCCATCTAAAAAGCAGTAATATACGCGACCAGTGAGTCTTTCAATCATTTAATCAATATAGGGGAGAGGAAAATGATCCTTTTTTGTTACCGCATTGAGCTTACGGTAATCTATGCACTGGCGCCATCCAGTTTGTTTTCGAACAGGGAGCTTTTCTTCTTCTTGAGTCTCTTCCACCGTTACTCCAGCTTTCTCGGGAACTACTTGAACCGGGCTCACCCACCTACTATCGGAGATAGAGTAGATGATACCAGCTTCGAGGAGCTTTAACATTTCTTTCTTGACTACCTCAGTCATAATCGGGTTTAACTTTCTTTGAGCTTGTCTCACCGGTTTCGAATCCTTCTCGAGTGTGATCCTATGAGTACAGAACGAGGGATCAATACCTTTTATGTCAGCGATCGTCCATCCAATGACGGTCTTGTGATCTTTTAGAACCTTGATCAATTTTTCTTTTTGTTCTGGTGTCAATTTTGAGGGGATGATCATGGGTAGAGTATTCTTCTCTCCCAAATAAGCGTACTTCAGAGTTTCAGGTAGAGGCTTCAATTCTAATTCAGGTGCCTGCATCAAAGATGGTAATAAACACTAATTAGATTCATGTAAGAATATTGAAGCCAATTCATACCTTGGTGACTCTCTCGGAGTTAAGTTAAGCTCCTTGAGGAGTTTTCTTATTCTCTTGTCTACGGCTATCTCTCTCACATGTTCTTTCTCCAGATGTTCCATCAATACGATCTTCAATTTTTTGGAACCACTTAATTCAAATGCATCCTAAACCAAGGGATCAATGACATCAATTGCATATAATGATTCAGAATCAACAGGATGTTTCACAGCATCAAAAATATTGAAATAGACTTCTTCTCCATCAAATTCCAAAGCGAGGGTGCTTTTCCGTACATCAACTTTTGCTCCTGCACACATAAAAGGTCTGCCTAGCAAGAGAGGCGGTGGGTTAAAGCAGTGTGCATCATGCATATTCAAAATATACAAGTCGACAGGAAAAATTAGGTCATTCACTTGAACTAGTACATCCTCTACCACACAGTCAGGATAGGCGTTAGTTCGATCAGCAAGCTGAATGATAATACCTGTTTCTTTTAAAGGTCCTATATTTAGAGAGTCATATATTAATCGTGGCATAACATTAATGGCGGCGCCTAAGTCCAACATAGCCTTAGCCACTTCTTTTTCCAATTTTGCAAGGGATAGAGAATATACCTAGATCACCCGTTTTAGGTGGTACTTTTCTTTTGAGAACAGCAGAGACGTTCTCACCCGCTATAATATGCTCGTCCCCTTGCAATTTTCTTTTGTTAGTACACAATTATTTCAAAAACTTCGCGTACTTGGGGATTTGGTTGATAGCCTCCAGGAGCGGGATATTAAGTTCCACGTTTTTGAATATTTCCATCATTTATTTCCGTTTGTTTGCCTTTTGTGGTTTTTTCAACATGTAAAGAAAAATGAGCTGATTTAGCTTCAGTATGAGGAATAAAGTTAGGAGGTACCTTTTCGTGAAGTTTAGCCTCTTTTTCAATCTCCATCTCCATATGATATTGATTCTGTTCCTTTGAGATAGGAGGTGGACCTTTCAATTCCTTTCCGCTACGAAGGGTTATAGCACTGATGTTCTTCAGATTTTTCTTTGGTTGCGCAGACCACTTTCCTCTTTCACGTAATTGTTTTACCTCTTCTAATACTAAGCTAATCTGACTTTGTAGCTTATCAATAATTGACTTCATCTTTTGCTGGAATTGCAGGGTAGTGGCTACCATAAACTTCACCAAGTCTTCCAAGGACGGACTAGAGTTACTCGTGGGTGCTTGGGGGGACTGTTTCTCATAAGGACGAGGTTGTTGTATCTGGTGTGTGGCTCTAAATGGTTGAGGACCATGATTCTGGTGTGCGTTTTCATAGCGTAGGTTTGGATGATCTCTCCAACCTGGATTGTAGGTGTTGGAGTATGGATTGTATGCTGAAGGTGTATTCATACCGTAGTTTGCAGCGTTCACATCCACTGCACATTCTTCTTGGAGGGTCAGACATGCATCTGTAGGGTGTCCTGCACTCGTGCATATTCCACACGCCTTGACCTGGACACTCGGGTTAGATTTTTCCATTACCATATTGCGAAAAAAACTCGTCAAGTCAGAAAGTTGTTGCTGCATCGATTGAATGGCATGGTCGTTGTTGTTTATGCTCGTCTGTCCAACATTCCTTGAACCAAATTGCTGCATGTTTTCATCCATCCTCGCAATAAGATCCCAAGCTTGTGCCGGCGTCTTATTTACTAAAGCTCCACCACTTGCAGCATCGATGATGTTCCTGTCCATCAATGACAAACCATCATAAAAGTATTGAATCAATAATTGAGAGGGAATTTGATGTTATGGAAATTTAATGATAAACTTATTAAATCTCTCCCAATATTTATGGAGCGTTTCAACTGATTGTTGCTTGATGCCACATATTTTATTCCTCAGGATCGCAGCTCTGGAAGCTGGAAAGTACTTCTCCAAATATTTCTTTTCATGTCGTTCCATGTGTCGATGCTTCCAGGTGGGAGATAGTAGAGCCAATCCTTTGCAGCATCTTTGAGCTAGAATGGGAAGGCTCTAACTTTGATCTGTTCGTCAGTAACACATGGTGGTTTCATGCTGGAGCACACCACATCGAACTCTTGCAAGTGTTTGTGAGGTTCTTCACCTGCAAGTCCATGAAAAGAAGGCAGTAAATGAATTAAACCAGATTTCAGTTCAAAAGCAATAGCGTTATTGAGTGTTGGAAAGTTAATGCATAAGGGCTGCTGCGCCAAGTTGGGAGCAGCCAACTCCCTTAGAGTGCGGGTATCTTCACCCATGACAGTCTCTTGATCACTTTCAGAGTCGCTAGAGCTAGAGATTTTGAGGTGGGTTAAAGATTTTGCCAGCTTCGCAACCTGAGCAGCTCTTCGTTGCTTAGCTTCATTTCACAGCTTTCGCTCAACCTAATTGATCTCAAGATTAAATATGAGTTCACCTGTACGAGAAGAACGGAGCATAAATAGGAGGATAAGTTTAAATAACACAAAAGAGTAAAACAAAGTGTCAATCGCCGGCAACGGCGCCAAAAATTGACCTGTCCCGCGGTCAATCAAATATTTCGACTATTCCGTGATCACAATTTAATGTAATACAGAGGAATGGATCGTCTTCACAGGGATTATGTGATTTACTCTTTCGCGTTCTAATGCAGTAAATAAAAAGGGGAAATTTTCTTTTATTATCTAATGAAGACAAAATAACAAAGCAATTTAATCGACGGAGAACTAGCTATCAAGGGGATGCCTGGCTCAAGGGGTGATGCAGTTATGGAACTTGTATCTTATCATTAATTCAATAAAGTTAATTCTTATTAAAGTATCTATAAATTGGTTATAGTTATCAACAAGCTCTGGCAACCAATTTTTCCTTGCAGTGTAGGTAATTAAGGTACGACCGTTAACTACCCCTAATTAAGCAAATAAACCTAGGTGCGCCCATAAGAAATATTGCCTTATCGCATTCTAATCTAGAAAAACCCAATTCAAAATAATTACTACCTAAGACAAGAAATTAGATTTGATTGTCTAACCCCCGGGAAAGAACTATTCAACCCGTTGTCACCTATTCAAGTGCGAATACAATTACGAATATCCTACCTGAATTGACTTTAGATTATCAGACTAATTCAAATATCGGTACAAAAATATTCAATCAATCTAACAATCACAAACGTTATTATCAGAATTAGACAAATATTGATAATAAAAAAGGACTTTTTATAAAGAAAATTAAGAATCTCCAAAACAAAAGAACTAAAACATTATCATCCCTCAAACCAGAAAAGTATCTACTCCATAATCAAATAACAAAGAACAAAAGAGAAAGATAAAATCATAGTGGGAGGGGAAATCTTCTCTGTCGATTTGCTCCTTCGCGATTTATGAGTCTGTCAGTCTCCTGCTCTTGTGCGTATCTGCTCTGGCCGTTCTCTCTTTCAAAGGTGTGATCCCCCCCCTTTTATTTAATTTTTGCCCTAATTATTTTGTAGCTGGGTTTTTGGGCCTTTAATGAAATTCTCATGTTATGAGGGTATAGTTAGTCATGGCCATGACTAACTAGGTGGTGCAAATCTGAATTTTTCTTTCCTTTTTATGCCAAATTTGGTATTTTTCCTCTGCACATAGCAAATATACAATACGCATATAAATTAGGTAGAATCCAATTAAAATCACTCAAATATCGCATATGATATGAACATAAAACACATGCAATTTCTAACTATCATAGATTAGGTCATATAAACCTAAATGCTATAAAAAGATTAGTAAATATGAATTTACTAAATACAAAAGAGGTGAACACTCAAAACAAATGTGAAGTTTGCATGGAGGCCAAAATGGCAAAATTACCCTTCCTGTCTGTCGAAAGGAAGACTATACCATTAGAGTTAATTCACACCGATGTATTTGATTTAAAATTTGTGCAAACTAGAGGTGGAAAGAAATATTTCATCACCTTTATCGATGACTGCACAAAGAATTGCTATTTTTATCTATTAAGGGAAAAGAGCGAATCAATCGAGGCCTTCAAGAACTTCAAAATCGAGGCAAACAATCAACTTGACTATAAAATCAAGACAATTTGAAGTGATAGATATGGGGAATATGTGGCCTCGTTTGAAGAATTATGTAACGAAAATGGCATAATTCATCAAACAACGGCTCCATATTTACCTCAATCGAACGGCATTGTCAAACGCAAAAATTGAATACTTAAGGAAATGATGAATGACTTGTTGATAAGTTCAGGACTTCCCCAAAACCTATGGAGGGAGGTGGTACTGACTGCAAATTATATGCTGAACAAGATTCCACTTAAGGGTAAGGATGCCACCCCTTACGAACTATGAAAAGGCAAGAAACCCACATACAAATACTTCAAAGTGTGGGGGTGCCTAGCATAAGTGGAAGTTCTGCCTCCAAAGAAAGTCACTATCGGCCCAAAAATGGTAGATTGCATATTTATCGGATACACACTAAACAATAGTGTTTATCGTTTCATAGTTCACAAATCGGAAATCCCTTGGATGACCGAGGAAACTACGATAGAATCAAGGAATGCCACAATCTTTAAAAATATCTACCCTGTAAGGAAATGATGCAGTCCAACCTAAAATCTGTAGATGAAGAACTACGGGGCGTAAAAAGACAAATGACCAATAGCCCTGATCAAGAGGCTTCAGAGCCTAGGCGTAGCAAAAAGACAAAGGTCGAGAAAATATATGGTCCAGATTTTGTTACATATATGTTAGACAATGATTCAACAATGATCGAGGAAGCACTATCTAGTCATGATGCTCCCTAGTGAAATAGACTCAATAATGCATAATAACACTTGGGTGTTATCTGACCTACCCGAAGGTTGCAAACCACTAGGGTGTAAATGAGTTTTGAAAAAGAAACTCAAGGCTGATGGGTCTATTGACAAATACAAAGCCCATCTCGTAGTAAAAGGCTACAGACAAACCGAAGGGTTTGACTTTTTTGACACATATTCACCGGTAACCAGGATAACATCCATTCAAATGCTTCTTTCGATTGCGTCTTTGAACAATCTTGAGATTCACTAAATGGATGTGAAGACTTGATGTGACCATCATGACGGAATTGGACCCAATCATAATTCCTCCTGGACCAATCACTAGGAGCCGAGCCCGTAAATTTCAATTGGCAATAACAAAGTGTGCCAAACTTCAAATGGATGCCACTGCTGAACTCTACAACGACGATCAAAATAAACCATGCATTCTTCTGGAAATTGGATCACAAGTCCCAAGGACCATAAGGCCAGGAGCACCTTACAAGGCATTGGACCTCCCCTAAATTACTATCCCTAATTGAAGGGATCCCATGAATCAATATCCCCTGAATGAAGGAATTCCATAGATCAAGGGATTACCAATAATCATGGGATTGCCATGAATTATGGGTCAATAATACTAAATAAGGCTAATTATAATAACTACTCCCCATATGATTTTATTTCCTTTAAGAGTGTACTTTCTTGTTTTTAAATTTCCATGGTTCCTCTATAAAAGGACCCATGATTATCATTGTAAGATCATTCATTCCACAAAGAGATTTTATAAACTGGTTTTTTTTTCAAGAGCGATTCTTGTGCCTTTTTGAAGTGTAATCTTGAGTGATTCGGTTACAACTTCATATCCCCAAATCGAGTTGTTTCGAGTGATTTGAAACAAGTCGTGGCCTCTCGAATAGTACTGGAACTATTCTTGCCTTAACTTGTATTGTCAGCTTGTTTAGAGGATTGTGATACGTGAGCTTGATCTCTCGTGTTGCCTTCCCGACTACCTCTCAATTCAAGAGAGTCCAGTTTATCTCCATTAATATAGATATATATATATATAGCCATCCATCCCTTACTCTATCCAAATCTACAATATTTTTGTTACTTATTCTTGTGGAATTCGATCCGAATTGTTATCCTTGGCAAGTTCACATCATCTGGTATCAGAGCTAGTTGATACAATCTCTTGATTGATATCACGGTTCATATTTGAAAACAAAAAAAAAATCCGAAAAAAAAAATCCGAAAAAAAAAAAAAAGAAAATACAAAAAAAGAAAAGTTGAAAAAAATAAAAAAAAAAGACTTGAGAATATTTTGTTTTCCTTTTCTACATAACATTAATATATTTCTATATATTCTTATCCCTTTTCTATCTTTCCATACATTTTTTTTCTCTCTTAATTTTCTTTATTTAATATTTTCATTTCCATTATCCATATCCACTTCTTTCCAAAAAAAAAAAAAAGTTTATAATATTTCTCCTATTTTTATTCGATTATCTAAAGGTCTAATTACTTGTGATTTTTACTTGAAATTTCTTGATTTGGGAATTGCATTGGGTCGTTGACCAGTTTTATTTAAGTGAGTGAAACACGAGCGGAGTGAAAGAGTGTTTGTGGCGAGATCATTACATACCGGAGAGCGCGATTCAAGAGAGGAGAAACCTGTGTGAGGATATACCCTTGTTATTTTACATTTTTTCTTTGATGGCAGGTGAAGGACACCCAGACGAGCGCCCTAATCCTCAAATCGCAGCGCTATCCAAAGCATTGGAAGCACGATTCACGAAGCAACTTACTGACGAGATGGACACCGTACACTCAATGTTGGCTGATCTTGCTCAATCTATTCGGGAATTGACAACTGAGCGACAGCAGGGCCGACCCGCCCCCGACGCTAGTCGATCTGCAAGGCGGAATCCTATATACCGAGGTAGGGAAGACGCTTCTGAAAATTTTGATGAAGAATGGGAGCCACCCCCTCCAAATAGAGACAACCGAAATCAAGATCCTATGAGGAACTTGAAGTTCAGCATTCCTTCTTTCAATGGGAATTCTGACCCGGATGTTTATCTTGATTGGGAGAAGAAGATGGAGTTGATTCGAGATTGCTCTACATATGATGATGAGCAATGGACGAGAATTGCTGTAATGGAGTTCACCCACTATGCCCTTAATTGGTGGGAGCAACTAAGTACGAAACGAAGGCGAGAAGGGAAGGCGCGGATCACCACATGGGATGGGCTAAAAAAGGCTCTGAGGAAACGATTCGTACCATCCTGGTATAGGAGGGAGCTACACGAACGAGTTCAACAAATGTCTCAAGGTAACAGAAGTGTAGAGGAGTATTACAAAGAGCTTGAGACAGCCATGATGCGGGCTGATATTGTGGAGGATCCTGAAGCAACCATGGCTCGATTCATGAGTGGAATCAACCGAGATTTGAGAGATACTCTAGAGCTACACCCGTATGTTGACTTGTCGGAATTGCTCCAACGTGCGATTTTATTGGAGAAACAACGCAAGCGAAAGGGGCGAGCGGATTCTTTCAATCGACCACCACCCCGGTCTACCCAAACTATCCTGGAGCCCCGAGGTATCCCTAATACTAACGTCAATAAATTTTCTAATGTTGACAAGGGAAAAAGTGTCGCGCATGTTGGCACAACTCGAAACCCACAAAAGGAATATGTCCATGGCAAGAATCCCCGAAACCGTGAAATTACCTGTTTTCGGTGTCAAGGGAAAGGGCACTATGCCTCTGAGTGCCCGAACAAGAAGGCCATGATCTTGACGGATGCGGGTGAAGTCGTCACCGACGATGAAGGAGATGTAAATGGTGAACAAATTCTTGAATGTGAGGAAAGTACTGTTGAAGAAGATGATGAATACTCCAAAATCACGGTGGTAACTCTGCGGTCTCTTAGTACATTTCAAAAGGAGGAACCAACCCAAATGCAAAGAGAGAACATCTTCCACTGTCGTTGCAAAATCGAAGGCAACATTTGCAGCATGATAATTGATAACGGAAGCTGCACCAATGTGGTTAGTGAGACATTGGTCAAAAAGTTGAACCTTGTCACCAAGCCCCATCCGCGACCCTATCGATTGCAGTGGTTGACCAATAATGGGGAACTACGAGTAAATAAACAAGTTGAGGTAACCTTCCGAATTCGTGGTTATATGGACCAGGTTGTATGCGATGTTGTGCCAATGCAGGCTTGCCACATACTACTTGGACGGCCTTGGCAATTTGATCGCAATGTCACCTACTTTGGGAAGGAAAATACTTTTACGCTCACACATGAGGGCAAAAAGATCACTTTGACTCCCCTTACCCCCCAAGAAGCCCACACGGATCAGGAAGTGATACAAAAAAAACCATGTTCAAGAAATGATGGCTATGGAGAACGTCTCAAAATCAGCGGGAACTCAAAGCTCCATACGAGAGGCAGACATAAATTCCATGGCAAGTTCGTCTATGACCGCTCCATCGCGAGTTCCAAGAGTGATCCCCTCAGAAAAACGAGAGAAAAGTAAGGGAGTACCTACCAAAGATACCCTTTCCCAAATGGGGAGGAACAGTGACCAGGCCATATTTCTCACTCGAAAACGGATATTAGATCCATTAGAGAGGATGAGAGTGATAGGATTTACATTTTGCTTTGTAAGTTTAATCTCCTTACAGCTTATGATTTGCAATCTAACCTGCCTCCAGAGTTCTATCCTATTTTGCAGGAATTTTCTGATGTACTACCCAAGGAACTACCAAGCGAGTTGCCCCCAATCCGTGGTATTGAGCATCAGATTGATTTCATACCTGGCGCTCAATTGCCAAATAGGCCGGCATATAGGGCCAACCCAGATGAGACCAAAGAGATCCAAAGGCAAATCCAAGACTTGTTAGATAAAGGCTGGGTGCGTGAGAGCCTTAGTCCATGTTCTGTACCGGTACTCCTCGTTCCAAAGAAGGATGGTAAGTGGCGTATGTGTGTAGATTGTAGAGCAATAAATGCAATTACTATTAAGTATAGACATCCTATTCCTAGATTAGATGATATGCTTGATGAACTTCAGGGTGCTGCTCTTTTTACAAAAATTGATCTTAAAAGTGGTTACCATCAGATAAGAATGAGAGAAGGAGATGAGTGGAAAACTGCTTTCAAAACTAAGCTAGGGCTGTATGAGTGGACTGTCATGCCTTTTGGCT
The DNA here is from genome assembly GCF_009805555.1 of Andrographis paniculata. Taxonomy (NCBI): domain Eukaryota; kingdom Viridiplantae; phylum Streptophyta; class Magnoliopsida; order Lamiales; family Acanthaceae; genus Andrographis; species Andrographis paniculata. The sequence goes on from NW_026137605.1 coordinate 3,921,426, forward strand.
TAACTAATGCCCCTAGTACCTTTATGAGATTGATGAATCATGTTCTTAGACCTTGCATAGGAAGGTTTGTGGTTGTTTACTTTGATGACATCTTGATCTATAGTAAGGACTTATCTGCACACATTGAGCATGTGAGAGAAGTGTTCACTTTATTGCGGCAGAACAAACTTTATGCAAATGTTGAAAAATGTGCATTTTGTGTTTCTAGTTGTCTATTCCTTGGCTATGTTGTTAGCGCACAGGGAATACAAGTCGATGAGGAGAAGATCAGAGCCATCCAGGAGTGGCCTGTCCTTACTACTGTTCGTGAAGTTCGTAGTTTCCATGGCTTGGCGGGATTCTACCGAAGGTTTATTCGTGATTTCAGTACTATTGCAGCCCCTCTCACTGCTGTTATTCGCAAGGATGAACTGTTTAGTTGGGGAGAAGCGCAACAACAAGCCTTCGACAAGCTGAAATATTTGTTAACTCATGCCCCAATTCTTAAACTCCCGAACTTTGAACTAACATTTGAACTTGAATGTGATGCTTCAGGTGTGGGTATTGGAGCCGTTCTAATGCAAAATCGCCAACCTATTGCATACTTCAGCGAGAAGCTAGGTGGCGCAGCCTTGAACTACCCAACTTACGACAAGGAGTTATATGCCTTGGTTCGTGCACTTCAGGTATGGCAGCATTATCTTTTGCCAAAGGAATTTGTTATCCACTCAGATCACGAGTCCCTTAAGCATATAAAAACTCAAGCTAAACTAAATAAGAGGCATGCCAGATGGATTTCTTTTGTTGATACATTCCCTTATGTGATAAAGTATAAGAAGGGAAAGGATAATGTCGTAGCTGACGCACTTTCTAGGCGCACTCACATTCTTACTATTTTGACTTCTCAATTGCTAGGGTTCTCACAGGTAAAATCATTGTATGCAAATGACAAAGATTTTTCTGACATCTTCAATAAGTGTGCCAGCACTGGATTTAAAGATTTCTATTTGCATGAGGGCTATTTGTATAAGGCTAACCAGTTGTGTATTCCACAAGGTTCTATTCGAACTGTTTTAACTCACGAAGTCCATGAAGGTGGACTCATGGGGCATTTTGGAGCCACCAAAACTCTTAAACTTTTGCAGGAAAAATTTTATTGGCCAAGGATGCGTGCGGACGTGGAACAACACATTACACGTTGCATTACATGTAGACAAGCCAAATCCACAACGCTACCACATGGTTTATATAAGCCCCTGCCTACACCCGACACACCTTGGGTAGATTTGAGTATGGACTTCATTTTGGGGCTACCTCGTACAAAAGGAGGTAAGGACTCTATCATGGTTGTTGTCGATAGGTTTTCAAAAATGTCCCACTTTATTCCTTGCAATAAGACGAATGACGCAATGCATATTGCTAATTTGTTTTTCAAAGAAGTAGTTAGAATGCATGGAATTCCCCGTACGATTGTATCTGATAGGGACACTAAATTCTTAAGCTTTTTCTGGAAAAACTTTTGGGGAAAATTAGGGACAAAACTTCTCTTTTCTACCTCATATCACCCACAAACAGATGGTCAAACGGAAGTAACAAATCGCACCCTAGGCACTCTCCTTAGGTGTATTATCAAAAAGAATTTGCGTAGTTGGGAAAGTTGTCTCCCTCATGTTGAGTTTGCATATAATCATGCTATCCATAGTGCTACTAACATGTCCCCTTTTGAAGTAGTGTACGGCTTCAACCCACTTTCTCCAGTTGACCTATTGCCACTACCATGTAGTGAGCGACAAAATGTTAATTTCAGGGATCGGGCACAAAAGATTCAGGAGCTTCATAAGACAGTACAAAAGGAAATTGACGCTACCAATGCGCGGAATGCAAAAGCTGCTAATCGCCACCGCAAGAAGATTGTCTTCCAACCCGGTGATTGGGTGTGGCTTCACTTACGAAAAGAGAGATTTCCGGCACAACGCAAGTCTAAGTTGTCCCCACGAGGCGATGGTCCCTTTCAAGTCGTTGAACGCATCAACGATAATGCCTACAAACTAGACCTCCCAGGTGAGTATAATGTCCATGCTACATTTAATGTTTCTGACTTGTCTCCGTTTGATGTAGGTGACGAGAGGTTGATGGGACAACCTTTTCAAGAGAGGGGGGATGATGTGACCATCATGACGGAATTGGACCCAATCATAATTCCTCCTGGACCAATCACTAGGAGCCGAGCCCGTAAATTTCAATTGGCAATAACAAAGTGTGCCAAACTTCAAATGGATGCCACTGCTGAACTCTACAACGACGATCAAAATAAACCATGCATTCTTCTGGAAATTGGATCACAAGTCCCAAGGACCATAAGGCCAGGAGCACCTTACAAGGCATTGGACCTCCCCTAAATTACTATCCCTAATTGAAGGGATCCCATGAATCAATATCCCCTGAATGAAGGAATTCCATAGATCAAGGGATTACCAATAATCATGGGATTGCCATGAATTATGGGTCAATAATACTAAATAAGGCTAATTATAATAACTACTCCCCATATGATTTTATTTCCTTTAAGAGTGTACTTTCTTGTTTTTAAATTTCCATGGTTCCTCTATAAAAGGACCCATGATTATCATTGTAAGATCATTCATTCCACAAAGAGATTTTATAAACTGGTTTTTTTTTCAAGAGCGATTCTTGTGCCTTTTTGAAGTGTAATCTTGAGTGATTCGGTTACAACTTCATATCCCCAAATCGAGTTGTTTCGAGTGATTTGAAACAAGTCGTGGCCTCTCGAATAGTACTGGAACTATTCTTGCCTTAGCTTGTATTGTCAGCTTGTTTAGAGGATTGTGATACGTGAGCTTGATCTCTCGTGTTGCCTTCCCGACTACCTCTCAATTCAAGAGAGTCCAGTTTATCTCCATTAATATAGATATATATATATAGCCATCCATCCCTTACTCTATCCAAATCTACAATATTTTTGTTACTTATTCTTGTGGAATTCGATCCGAATTGTTATCCTTGGCAAGTTCGCATCAAGACTGATTTTCTAAATGGTAAATTAGAAGAAGAGGTATATATGGAACAACTGGAAGGATATGTCGTTCATGGCCAAGGGAAAAAGGTGTGCAAACTGATAGTGTCTTTGTACGGGTTGAAACAAACACCTTTATAATGGCACTTAAGATTTGATAATGTTATGTTATCAAATGGTTTTAAAATAAACGAGTGTGACAAGTGTGTCTACATCAAAGAAACACCTTCAGGTTTTTATCATAATATGTCTATATGTAGACGACCTAGTGATCATGACTAAAGAGGTCAGTCTAATCAATAAGGTAAAATACATGTTGAGTCGTAACTTTGACATGAAAGATTTGGGGCTAGCCGACGTCATCCTTGGAATGAATATTCTAAGAAAAGATGAAGGTATTGTTTTGACTGAGTCTCACTATGTGGAAAAAATAGTGAGAAAGTTCAATGCCTGAAAATAGTGAAAACTCGAATGGACCTCAACGTACACTTGAGAAAAAATAGGGGAGACCTCATAGCTCAAGAAGACTATGTCAAAATTATTGGAAGCCTAATGTACTTAAAAAATTTTACAAGGCCTGACCTGGCTTGCATTGTAAACAAACTGAGTTGATACACTAGCTACCCCAGTCATGAACACTGGAAAATGCTAGTAAGAATATTAAGTTATCTTAAATTTACTCTGAATTTTGGCATACACTACGCGAAATATCCACCGGTACTCGAAGAGTACTGCGATGAAAATTGGATATTTGTTGCAAATGACTCACTTTCTACAAGTTGATGTGTATTTACGATGGGAGGATGAGCTGTTTCGTGGAAATCCACAAAACAAACGTGCATTACATGGTCCACAATGGAATTGGAGTTCATCGCCTTGGACAAAACTGGCGAAGAAGCCGAATGGCTGAGGAACTTCATGGATGATATTCCATACTGGACTAAACCAGTACCTCCCGTAATGATTCACTGCGATAGCCAAGCTGCAATAGCAAGGTCTAAGAATGAAATTTACAACGGTAAATTTTGACATATCCGACATAGGCATAACATTGTAAGGCATTTGATCACTAGTGGGGTTTTGACTATTGAATATGTAAAATTAATAGAAAACCTAGCAGATCCACTAACCAAAGGGTTGTAGAGAAATCAAATGTACAAACTGCTAAAGGGAATGAGTTTGAAATCCATAAGATATAGACAATTACAGTGGTAACCCAACCAAATCACTTGGAAATCTCAAACCTTGGTTCAATGGGAAAACTAAGCTGTGAGAGTCCGGCACGAATACTCAATTACAATTCCCTGAAAAATAATGAGTGTTATAATGTTCAAAAATGGTGAGGTTGAGTCAATGACTCTTAATGATCCTAAAGGTGTGAGTTAAATACCTATATAAGTGTGAAGTGTGGGCCACTTCAAACGAAACACTTATGAATCCAAAGACGAAATCCATGGCCGAAATGGATCAAAATGTGAGAACAAAGTTGAGACTGAGATAGCGACAAGTCAATATTATTGACTAAGTGCATGCAGAGGTGAAACAGTTCAGTGCATCACATCAACTGGGTCACCAGTACACTCTGTAATGTTGACTATGGAAGGTTCAAAGCCAAAAACTATATGTCATGATATGTCAATGTCTCACATGAATTGAGGTGGGCTTCTATCCTTTATGGACATTTCCATTCATGTGGGGAATTTTTGGATAATCGGTTATTTTGCAATTGATTATTTTGTGAGTGAAAATGCGACGGGCCGGTGTACCAAATTAATTAGATTAATTTGTAGGAAATAAAAAAATATTATTTATTTATTGTATATGGAGTTTGGTTAATATTTTGGCTATTTTGCCTGTCTCGAGACAAATCAAATTGTGCAACCCCAAATTAAACCCGGGCATATGCCCTAAGTCACAGTATTATTTGGATAAAATATTATCCGTTGGATAGATTTATTATAATCTCAAACTGAAGGTTTGAGATTAGAATAAATTACAATCGTTTCAAACGAAAGGTTTGAAATTAGAATAAATTACGATCATCACCAACGGAAAATTTGTAATTAGAATCAATTACGACTGCTTCAAACGGAAGGTTTGAATTTAGAGTAAATTATATCGATAATCAATGTCGTAATTATGATCGTAATTGATCCCCTGCCATTTCGGCCGAGTGGAGACGCCTATATAAAAGGCCTCCTCCTTCATTCCATATACCAACACGAACAACTTTCTCCTCATTCTCTCATCTTTTCTAGCTTTCTGGCAACCTCCCTAGTTCAGTTCATCTCTCGTTTTTGTTCGTCGGAGCTCCAACGATTAGAGGTGCCACTCTCATTGGAGACGGAAACCGTTTTATCTTTGGGTTAGAACGCCAGCCACCGGAGGCACTACCGGGGCGTATCTAATTTTCGGAAAGAGGATCCATGTAATACCCCGATATCGGAGTGTATAAAATAATATTATTATAACAAATAAATATTTTTATAATATTTTGGAATGAAGAAATTAATAACTGACTAGTTGGCTATTTAATCGACGAATTTTTTTAGCTAATCGCTTATTCGTAGTTCTAGCATTATATTATGAGAATTTCATATCGATCCAAGCCGAATTGAAAACGGCAGTGTACAACGCATGTCTGGTTATTCATATCGTTAAGTATTTTTTTATTTAATAATCGGACGATATAAATATTATGAGGTATAAGAGTTTTATAGCTAGAATATCGTAGTCTACTAAAATATAAAAGTTTGAAACCCAACGAGCTAATTATAGAAATTAGCTTTTGAATAAGCATGTAGCTCCTATGAATAAGCATATAGCTCAGCTTATTTTAGTAAATAATGGGACATGTGTACGTTGGAGGAGATTTGGGTGAGATTGCAAAAGTTAGGGAGTGTCGATAAGAGGTAAGCAGTAAGGAATTAAATCTAATTTTAAGAAAATAGGTATGCATGTTGCATGCGATTCTGATTAATATGTTAATGTGATATTATGTGAATCATTTTGTCAGTGCATGTATATATTTATATATGTGTGTGTATGCATGTGGGAGACTTCACGGTTCTTAATATTTGATATACGTATTTCATCGCGTAGGTGAATTTATGAAAAGGAGGATAGGTGAGTTGTCTCATCAGCCCTTTTCGGTAAATTCACTTATTTGGCCTGTTGCACACATATTACACGGTTTATTGGATATGTTTTATGGATCTATCGTCTAGTCGTTGTGTGCGGTAGTGCTAGGTGAGGGCATCATCTGGGGTTAGGATATTCGACCCCGATGTACCGTAACACTTTGGCAATAGTGGACGATAGTAGTCGGACAACTGGGTGACTTAGTCGCACGGTCATTCAGGGATTAGACCCATTGTAGTTGAGACGTATTTGGTCTAATCATTCGTATTCGGTGTTGTTCCACTCATTGGGCTGGCCACTGGTGAGGTCTACCGGTAGTTTAGGATCATATGCCAAACTCCAAACGTGATCCCGTTAGGGCGCGCGGGGAGGAGTAGAGTTTCCGGGTTTCCCTTGGGTGATTCCAGGTTGCACGGATTCCACTACATTACACGGGATAAGGCAAGTCTGGGGGTCCTATCTTCGCAATCACAGACTATGGGGCATCTTGTGGTTAATGGTGACAACGTTCGGCTATCCATGTATTGATTGTGGGAGTCGTATGGTGGGTATATGGGAGTGACCGGATGACCGTTATATTATTATGGGTTTATCAGGTCCTTCCTTGAGCCGAGGATTTTTCGGCTATTTATTAATGATGGTCTAGTGAGCTTGTTATTACGGGGCCGAGGGTATTCTGGCTGCTCACTTAGACAGATGTAGTGAGCCTATGATTATGGAGCCGAGGTTATTCCGGCTGCTCACTTCGCCGGATATATATATATGTGGATGTGCATTGTTGTCGAGTTTGATATATTTGTTGCATCATTTCACTATTGGCATGACATGACACGTATTTTATGATTGACGGGAATTAGACTTTATTTTTTTAAAAAAAGGTATGAAATGACATATTTCACGTTAGTTCTTAAATTGGATTTAATTCTAGAATGCTTTTAAGAAAATATTTGTTTCAGATATGCATGGCACATCCGAGACAGGGAACGTCTCGGGATATAGAAAGACGGGCTGAGTGAGTGAACTTACGTCTATTGTATTATATGTAAATTTTTAAACCGGAAAAACCTCTTGTTAAGGGGTGTGTTTTGTAAATACTTATAAATCACTTTTTGTTATATAATAATGCGCTTTTATGGTTAATTTTAGTCTTAACACTGTATTGTGGGACCCGAAGTAGGAGATGACGACCTCATGATGCAGTATGGCGGTAGCATTTCCAGTATGAGCCAACTGGGGGTGTTACAATCCATCATCGACTCAGTTTTACGGTAGAGTTTATTCTCTCAATACCCATATATTCCAATAATTTATTTATGGATAAATAAGACACTGTTTAGGGTGTTAGTGAGTTAAATCATCACGGTGTTGATTTAACTCAATATAATTAAGATAGATGACATATATTTGTTTATTACACAATATATAGTTATGTCATTGGGAAGCAAAATGTTGTGCAATTTTATATTTGTACTGTATAAATATTTATTATGTTAAAATTATAATATATTGTGGTATGTGAAATTATATTATGTACTATAAGAACATGTGTAATATAAAATTATATCACGTGTTGTCATACATGCATCAATCTACTTCAATTATATGTGTTGATCGAGTCAAATCAGCTCAGTAAAACTCTAACCGCTACACATTAATAAACATTGTTTCAGAATGAATATTCTATTAGGGTGTGTTTACTTGGAATGATTGATTATAATACCTAGATAATTTTAATGGATTATATAATCAATAGGCTAATTAATATAACGTTTAGTTTGTGTGATTAAATATTAGATAAAGTTATATTATATTTATTTTATTTGATTATATGGTATAATTATTTTTTTAACCTAAAATACCCTTAATAATCTTATTATCAATAATAGTAATATAATTTATTGTATACATTGTTTTCTTTCTAATTATAACATTATAATAGGTAACAATACATTAAAATTTAATTGTAACATTGTAATGGCATAATCTTTCTATTCTTTCAACATTATTTTTTAATTCTCAAAAAATAATAATAAATAATACAAAATATTTTTTTACAAAAGTTAAAAAGTAAAAAAAAAAAAAAGAAAAAAAAACCTTCAAATATTAATTACAAAAAATTTAAAAGTCAAATATTCAAATTAAAATAATATATTTTATAGTTTTGACACAATTCTCTATACCACAAAAAAAAAAAAAAAAAAAAATCAATCCATCTAGAAACCCTGCGTAAAGGGAGCCAAAAAAATATATATAACTTGATATATATTTTTTATTATTTATGAAATATATTTTATTTTAACCTCATAATTATAAATTAAATTTTAATAATATATTGTCTATGATCATTATCTCTTTATATTATTGATTAAAAATTAAAATAAATATAAATTACATTTCAAATAAAATCGAAATATGCTAAAGAAAAAATTGTTATTATATTTATATAAAATACTTCTAGAGATCTAAATAAAAAAGGTAATTTAGATATTTTATTAAGTAAAACTAAATGATACTAGAGGGTTAGATTGTATTAATAATATAAATTAATATAATTGTATCTGACCATCAATTATATAAGATTCTAATACATTAAAGTAAATATGAGATTATGTCAGATAAAATAATGTTATCCATCGTAATCTCATATAGTAAATACAACCATAGAGTAAGGACAATGCCTCACCTTCCAAAAGCTAGTGCAATCCAATGTGTCTACGGAGTGGAAATAAACTGGATGGGAGAGTTTACAAATATTGCATAGTAGCTCCTTCGCAATCTACCATTCATTTTTCTAATACTACATTCGTCCATCACTAATTTTTTTCATTTGCATTTGTTATCATTATTTTTAACATAAAAAATATTATAATATTTGTATAATTTTTTGTTCAAATATCATTGTATTAGTATTATAAGATATTAATAAAAATATTTTTGTCATTTTTTTGTCTGTACAATATTTTGATATAATAATTAATATTCAAATATTAACATGAAAAAAAGTAAATAGAAAGACAACTGGTAGACGGAGGGAGTATATAATTAGATTTTCAATTCAATTTTCCTCACTTCGTCTTACGCTATCCAAATACTATATTCCTTCTAATAGATCAAAACTATTCCTTCCCACTTTCTCTCACCATTCATTAAATTGTCTTCATATGCGATTGTTTTTCACTGCCACATCCTCCCCCACTGGTCAGTGATGATGCCGGGTCCGTTGATCCCAGGTACGTATTGTGGCTTTGTCTTCAATTATTATTATTATTTTTTTTCAATTCCAACATTCTTATTAGATTTGTTTAATTCTATGAATTGCAAAACTTTTTGAGATGATTGAAATTTTGTAGGGTTTTATGTAAGTGAAACGAGGATTGTGTATTCTTGATTTCTTTGGAATTTCTATGTTTTCTTTAGAATTTTAAAGCATTCGATTGTGTATTTGATTTTTTGTTTCTTTATTTGTGTATTGTATTGAGATTTTTTACATTTACATTTGCTTTATATTTAGGACTAAAATTATTTATTACTTCAACAGAAAATTTTATCTCTTATGCAAAAGAATTAGTATAGGATTTTATCACTTGATTAGTCTTAATATATGACACTTCTCTTGTTTTTCTTCTAATTTTCAGAAGATAGACTCATGGCGGATAGGGATGACAACGAAAGGGTTGACAATGTTGTCGATTTAACTCAAAACTCAACCTCAGTTGTTTATAGTAACACAAATTTGAACCACAAATACCGATATTTCCGAATTAAGTTAATATGAGTTGTGGTCGTACTTTCACTCCTACGCAGTACTATGCCCATCCAAATGATCCTATGTTTTACTCGAATATGTGAAAGTTCATTTCACCGGACACTACAACTTAGGTTCCATACCATGAAACCCAAGAATCACAAGCCAACACATCATTCCCGTACGCTAATTGTTTACCCTTCCAATGTGATTTCCTTCTACAAGCAACCCCGTTGTTAAGTCTTTTGAAACAAACCAACGTGCAAGTAAGAGTTGGAGTGTTGGTGTAACGTGGCGACGGATGCAGAAGTTGGTTTGGACAAAAAAAGACAGATTACATGAGCGTATATGTGAGAGTTCTGTTGTGCTTATGGAGGAGAACCACGGTATTAGTAGAGCAGAAGATAAAAGAACACTTGAAGGATGTGAGAATCGATTGATGAAAATTCGATCACAATGCATTAAGTGGTTAGCCATACGAGTGCACGGACAACAACATTATCGAAACGGATTGAGCCCCGCCAATGTTGTAAGTTTTTTTAATTCTAATGCATTTCTTAATTACTTAATTGATTCTAAAATAACTACCAATATTACTTTTACATACAATATTTTCACAGCAGATTCAAAGATAAACACAAATCGAGCTTCAAGCGTGAGACATACTGGCATATACTAAAGGATCAATCGAAATGGATGAAATATGTTAATGGAAAAAAAAAAAAAAAAAAACAAAACAAAACAAGTGAGGTCAAATATTGTAGGAAAGTAAATTGTTGGCGAGGCAAGTGAGGATCATATGTCAATCGGAGGAAGCTCTCTAGTCACCTATACTGAGAGCACAGTTCAAAAGCAGTACGTATAAATACTAGGTTGTCAAAAAAAAGGTCCTAGTGGGTCCGAATTTGGGGGTCCTGCTGCAATAGTTCTAGAACGGCTGATTGGAGTAAAAAAGACTAAAGCAAGTAACAAGACAAATAATTAACGACAATGAATGATCAAGAGGCACGAAGAGGCTGAAGCTTCAGTGTTTGCGCATTTTTACTAAACACAAGAGGGTATTATACAATTTACCTGGTGACGGAACCAGCTTTGCGCCTCCGGGGGGCAAAATTGTTATATTTATTTATTTTATTTTTTTACCGTTTATCTTTAGTTTCAATCTATTTCGAGCCTACCTTTTTTTTAAAATAGACATTCGGCTGTTTATGTGTGTACAAAAAATAATATAAAAACTTTCTCGTCGACTAATTTTTACCATTTGATGCCGTCTTAACTTTTTCAATTTTTATTAACAATGTGGTTGTGAAGAAGAAAAAAATGAACGAAAATAATATTTAAGATAAAATATTTTATTTTTTATATAATAAATTTATAAATAAAAATATTATATATTTTTGTAAATTAAAATAATAATAATAATAACAATAATAATATGGAGGTTTATGTAGAATATTAATGCCAAATTGGAGAGGGAGAAATTTGATTACTAAATAAAAAATTACACTTAAAAAAATTTGGAAATGGCTGGGAGGTCAGTTGACCCTCCAAACCCCAATATAGATCCGTTACTGTTTATATACCCAATTATAAATTAAGTATAATTATTTATATTGCAATAAATATATATGTTATTATTAAAATATTACATAATATAGAATAAATTAACATTATATTACACACAAAAATATTTTGGATTTGATTAAATAAAAGTGAAATAAATATTATGTAATTATTTAAAAATAAAAATTATATATATAATATTTTTTAGAGAAAAATTAGAGTGAATTGGAGTGGAGGTAAAATTTAAAGGAAAACTTGGAGAAAACCAAAGAATAGGTTGGAGATGACATTGGGTTAGAAACAATTTTTGGAGTCTTAAAAACAGATAATTGGGCCCAATTATTATCATTTTAAGGCCCAATTGTAATTGGCATATACCTTTTACATCGGAAATTAGAAAAAACGTGTTTACTAATTCGCAATTGGTAGTTTAGAAGAACACGTCTTCCCTTCTTCGACGCCTTGGCGGATAATTTTTTCTCTAACCCTAATTTTACCTTCCCTGCGAATTCCTCTGCGTTTCTGCGTCAATCGTCGCTGAAAATGGGTGACGTGACGATCGATCCGCCTCCGGCGATGGCGGATCATGATTCAGGGCTCTCCATTCCACCCATAGACGCTGCTTTCTTTTCCCAACAGTACGCTGACGGAGGCGGCGACGGCGACTTCGCAGTCGACGACCTCGATTTCGATTTCTCCATGGATGATCTGTGGATTCCTTCATCCGATGAAATGGAGGAGCTCCTTAACTGCACTAGTCAAGGACTCGATTCTCATCAATTCGCACCGATCTACGAATCAGGTTCTTCGGATTTGCCTCAGTCGTCTCTGGAAGGAGCTTTCACGGTCGATTGTAGCCTTAACTGTTTTGGTGCTGCGGAATCGGATCATACTCGTGCCTATCAGAACGCCGCTTCGCCAGAATCGAATGGATCAAATCGACAAATATATGAAAACTGCGGTGGTAGTGCGAAGGCAATGGATTCTCCTTCTCCAGAATCTCTTGGCTCGGAGAACTACAGGTACAGGTCAAATAATATCGCCACGATGTCAGCAACTTCTTCCCATAATTCATTTAACTCTTCGAGAAGAACTGGAGTTGTCAATGAGAACATTAAGTTAGAGGAATCGTCAAGAGGTAACGTTAATAGCTCGAAATCGAAAAGAAAGAAGGATTGTGAAGACTGCGTGAACAATACTGAGGATTCAAGGACAGTTAAGTCTAAGAAATCTAGCTGCAATTCAGAAAACAAAGCTAACAACAGCAATGATAATAATGGTGGAGAGGATGAGAAAAGGAAGGTGAGATTGATGAGAAATAGGGAGAGCGCTCAGATATCAAGACAGAGGAAGAAACAGTACGTTGAGGAGCTGGAAGATAAGGTGAAAACGATGCATTCCACAATTCAAGATTTGAATGCAAAGATATCATACTTAATGGCCGAAAACGCAACTTTGCGACAGCAAATGGGAGTTTCCGGTGCAATGCCACCTCCTCCTCCTCCTATGTACCCGTATCAAGGGATGATGCATCCTCCCTGGATGCCGTATGCTCCGCCGTATATGATGAGGGCACAAGGCTCGCAGGTGCCGGTAGTGCCGATTCCGAGGTTGAAACCACAGGCAACGCAAGTGATGAAGACAAGCAAGAAGGGCGAGACTAAGAGTAAAAAGAACACTGAGCCAAAGCCAAAGATGAAGAAGGTCGCTGGTGTTAGTTTTATAGGGTTTTTGGTTTTTATATTATTGTTGGGAGGTTTGGCTCCTTTCATCAACATGAGGTATGGTGGAGTTGGGGAGTCGTTGACAGGTGTCGTAGATAGCTATGAGAAAAACCATGGGAGGATTTTGATGGTGAATGGGACTTTGCCGGTTGGTCGAAGATATTCCGGTGGTGAGAATAGAGTGCATTGTGATCGTGGTGGTGGTGTTGGATCAAGCAACGGGAGCGAACCTCTTATAGCATCATTGTATGTTCCTAGGAATGATAGGCTTGTTAGGATTGATGGAAATTTGGTCATCCATTCGGTTTTGGCGAGCGAGAAAGCTATGTCGAGTGGTGGCAAGACGAGCACTGGACTGGCGGTGGTTCCAGCGGATTTCCATGGTGATGTTCCTGTTCCGGTTCCGGGTGCTGGTGGGGTTGGCTCCCAACATCCCCAATATAATAGGGCTTTGGGTGCCGGTGCTGGTAAGCTCAAAGCAACTGAAGGCAGTCTCCAACAGTGGTTCCGAGAAGGCCTTGCCGGTAATCCTTCACTTCCTTTCATCCTCATTCTTCCTTCATACAATATTCATATTAATTTCTAATATTCGTTCTCGAACCTGCCATGAACTTAGTGTTAGAACATGTCTTGTATCGATAATTACAACATAAGAGAATGATGTGCCTAGGATACTTCCCGAAAGACTACTTATAGACTACTTATATTCGTCCTCATCCTCTGCTATTAGATTTTATTGCATTTCGCAGTACTCTCTCTATCACGGATTTTATTACGATCATTGTCTTTTCTTAATCCAGGGCCGATGTTGAGATCCGGCATGTGCACCGAAGTTCTCCAGTTCGAGGTGTCGCCAGCTTCACCGTCAGGCGCAATAGTTCCATCTCCTACGCCGAGAAACGTATCCGGAGGACAAAATAAAAACTCTAGGGATATCAGTAGGGGAAGAACGAACCGTAGAATCCTCCGAGGCCTTCCCATTCCTCTTCCAGACTACTCATCTCTCAACATCACCGCTCAACATGGCGGCAACAGAAGCACCACCACCGGGAAAGATAAGTTGAGCAGAAACAATTCGTCGTCGTCACCGCCAATGGTGGTTTCCATACTCGTGGACCCTCGAGAGGCAGATGTCATGGGAACAACCAAGCCCATCGCTCGAATCTTTGTGGTCGTACTGATCGATAGCGTCAAGTACGTAACCTACTCGTGCATGCTGCCCTTTAAGGGAGCCTCTGCGCATCACCTAGTGACTGCTGCCTGAGGTACTACTGTTATAATACAGTATCCTATGTATGTATGTATTTATGTATGTATGTATGGTAGTTCACATTTATTCCTTAGTTATTCTAGCATTGCATTTGGATCCAACGCATAAACGCACAAGCCAAAAAGGATTTACACTTGGAAAGAATCAACAATTGCCTTCAATGTCTTCTCCGACGACGGCCACTGCTTATCGGTTGCGCTCGCCACGAAGAGGATAACACTGCTCCCTTTCGCCGTCGCCTTGGCAAGATTGTGCGATCCTGTCTGAGCGTATGGTGTTTCGAGCACGTACTTGTAATACTGCGTTGACGGAGACACAAAACTCATCAATAAAAGATCCAAGTTTAGTCTTGCTCTCCAGAAACATAAAAACGTAGTCGAAGAAAAATCTACACCATATTACTTTACCATATTCCTTCATAATTTGAAAATTGTACAATGTTTTCTCGTTTTTTAAAAAATATAATGTACTGAGTTTTTTAAAACTTGCATGAAATTTTCTTGTGATTTCGTAAATATTGTAGATAATCTTCTTAAAAACAGCTAATTGGTTTTTTGGCACAATGTATTTTTTGTAAAGTGTTTTATGTAAATTTTAAATTAGATGAATAATGCAAAATCTTCAAAGTATAGATAATGTTATAAGTAATTTTGGCAAAAGGTGTTTTGATCAAGCATGATATTCATTTGGGAAAGTATAGCGGATTATGTGTAATTTTGTGGAAAAAGTATTTTGGTCAAACAAGGCAGGCAGGCAGGCAGCAGATGAAATTGAACAAGATGAGATGAGGTGAAATGGGATCATACGTACTGTTTGGTCGCCTTGTTTCTGGACTGAGGTGTGCACGAGTTCATCAGCATCGTATGTATTCCCGGTGACAAAGGGTCCAAGGGAAGCGATCACTTTCTCCGGCGACCCAATGTCTTGGATGGTGGCGTTAGGTTTGTTGGTGAGACGTATGAGAGGGGAAGCCACAACCTGAACCTTGCCCTGTCTTTCATCTTCGAATTTGACCTCAACCCAAGGCTCGGCGCACTTAGGCTGGCAGTAGTTGCCGGAGAGAATGTTGGCAACGCGCATCTGCTTCCATGTGGGAGGGAGGATGAACTTGTATGGCTCTACATTTCCTGCAACCAACTGGATTCAGACTTTGCATAAGCATATATATATATATATATTATTTTTGCTGAGACAATACATGAGATATGATAAACATGTATTGTTGATGTAGTACTATTATCTAGTGTATTTCCCTGCACCACTGATTATTTTCATTCAATACTTGTGTATATGTATATGTATGTTGTTTGCATTTCAATTCATATGCATATGCTTTGAGATGACATTTCTCACAAAGTAGGAACGAACACATTCGAGATAGAGATAATAATGTTCTTCGAGTTTTCTCTCTCCATTGCAGACTACTACAGTAAAGCTCAAAATCAGATTCAACAACCACGATTGCCTAGCCAATGTAGTATAGTATAATTAACCTTTTCAACAAACATAAAGCTGAAGCATCGTTCATTTCATTATTAACTCTAACACAGTAACCGAACAGCACAAATCAACGTCAGATAATCACAAATTTACCATTCCGAACCAAAAACGAATAGAGAGAGAGAGAAGAGAGAGTTACCGGCACGGAGAGCAGGAGTGTCCTTAGAAGTGGCGGTGAAGAGAACGAAAGAAGGATCTGTCGGCGAAGGCGGGAGATAACTTCCAACCTCAACTTCTCTGGCCACCGAAGTTTGAGGATACACCAACACCGGCACCAGATTCAGAGCTGCTACCGATCCATTCACAAATTCTCTCCTTGATAGCGACCATGAATCCACCTTATGCTTACCGAAATTCTGGTTCGATTTAGGCGAAGAAGAAGAAGAAGATGAAGATGATGATGTGATACGGATTCTGGAGGCAGAGAGAATGGCGGAGAGCGACCAACAAAGTGCTGCCATAGCTTGTCAAGTAAAGGTCGTGTACACACCGACCTACACACACTTCACTGCTCTCCACCTCGCCACTGGCCCTTATCCCTTCTCTTTTTCCAGACGAGGGTATTTCTGCCATTCTACCTTCTAAACAAATTTGTTTATTTGATTGTGTAGGGTTTGTCAAAACAAATTCACATATTTTCTTAAAAATTAATATATTTTATATATATATATATATTATTTTTATGATATTTTATATATATACATATTATTTAAAATTATTTAAAAAACAAATATACTTAAGGAGCTGTTTAGTTTATGAATTTGATGAAATTATATAAGATTTGAATTTTAAAATTCTAATGAATTCATGTTTCTTTATAAAATTGAGGATGCAATTTTAAATGCATGAGATTTTAAAAGGCAATTCAGGATTTTATCCCTATTACTTTAAAATTTTATCCCTATTACCTTAAAATTTAAAATCCGATGGCATTGCATTTTATATTTAATTATTATACCCTCAAATCTAAAAAAAATCATATTTTTTTTTAGTATTAAATGTATATATATTTACACTTAAATTATATTTTATTAAATTTATAAAATATAATATTATATTTAAGTATATTACTACAAATCATATATTTATTTATAATCATTAATATTATTTATATTTATTTATTCTATTAATGATAATTTAAATAAATTAATAATTTAAAATATCAATTAATAATTTAAATTTATTTTACTGGTGTTTAATTTTGTATTTTTAATTTAAAGTATTTTTCATATTAAATATGAGAAAGAATGTCAATAGTATAAAAAATAATTAGATTATCGTATTTTTTAGTTATACTCTGCATATTACAATATATATTTTGTATGAATCTATATATATATATTATATTTTTTTATTATTAATCGAAAATTGTATTAATTTTTTTTTATTAGAATACACTTAATTTAGTAAAAATTAAAGTTCACGGAAAAAAAATGATGTAAAGTTTAATTTATCACAATAAATAAAACTCGTGAAAGATAATTACGTTATTTAAATATCAAAAATTTAAATCCTTCAATTAATTTTATAAACAAACTGGATTTGGAAATATAAATCCCACGTAATTTACAAAGATAGATTCCAGATCATAAATACAATAAATCTTACTCCCTCTGTCCACGGATAAAGTATGCATTTACTTTTAGCACGGTATTTAAGAAATAATAATATTTTAATTATAGTAGGTAGTTAAAAATAGTGTAACGACATTTTTGCCCTTACTTTTTGGTATAAAAGTAATGATGTGATATAAAGTAAGGGTATTTGTGGAAAAAAATGGAGTATTTAATGAAATGTTTACTTTGTAATTGGACGTCCTAGAATAGAAATGTGTATACTTTCTAGCCCGATTGAGGGAGTATTATATATAAATCCTACTGTAAAATTTGTAAAATTTCAATCATATAAAAAAGAATCATTGAAACAAACAGTCCTTATACTTTTTCCTATTTTTTATTTCTTACTGATAGTATAGAATAAATACATCATAGAAAAATATTTTTATTTCTTTTGAAAAATTATACTATCTTTGACTCGCAACAAGAGTATCATTTATTTTCTGTACATAAATTTTTTATATTAGTATTATACTGGTTTGTAGTAAAATGTCCATATTAGTTTATTGTAATATAAAAGTAATGATATTTGTGTAATACTCCATTTGTCATACGAAAGTGTGCTCATTTGACCGGACATGAGTTTTAATAAAAGTGAGTAATAATTTTTTTTCCTTTCATAGTAAAAAAAAAAGTACAAACTTTAATGATTATTTTTACTTAAAAAGGAAACAAGAATATTTTTTTTAAATGAGCATAGATTTGAATGAGTATATTGTAAATTGTAAGAGTATTTATTATGTTCGGTATGTAATACAATTATTAAATTATGAAATGATACACTTGATTTGGAATTGACAGAAATAGAAAATAACATCTTTATTATGGGACGGAGGGAGTATCAAGTTTTGTGTTTTTTTTTTAATAAAAAATAAAAAGATAAACTGATTTTTTAATCTCGTAACGGGACCCTTTATCATTTTAGTTCTATAGCTAGAGTCTATCGCAAATTAGTCTCGTAAGTGAAAAATTCTAATTTAGTCTTTCGGCGCAAGAGATGCCTACGTGGCATGGCACTCACGTGACTATTCAAAGAACATGTATTCGTCAGGTGCCACTGACTTGGCGGACACATGAATTTTTATTTTTATTTATTTTTTATATTTTTAATTTAATCTTTTTTTTTGAAAATTATAATTTTTTTTTAAAAAAAGATAAAATATATAAATTAATTTTTTTTAAAAAAAATTCATATGTCCGCCAAGTGTCGTTGATCTGGGAGACACGTGTCCTCAGATGAGCCACGTGGGAGCCGCCATGTAGGCATCTTCGGCGCCAGATGAATAAAAGTGCAAAATTTTTTCAGTTACGAGATTAGTTTGCGACATGCTCTATTTACCAGACTAAAATAATAAATAGGTTTAGTTACGGGACTAAAAAATCAATTTAGCCAAAATAAAAAATAATCAAAAGTACATAGTCATATTAAAATTCGTACCATAAATTTAAACTCATTTTAAGAAGAGAGGTTAGGGTGCTAAGAACTTGTGTAGTGGTTTGCAAATTGATGGTATTCAATTGTAACAGGAGCTTTTTATATTACATTCAACAAAAATAATCACCCAGTGGCTTGCAAATAAAGGTAAAATAACAATAGTTGTTTAGGTTTGGCCTGTGAGACATTTCTCAAACTTAGAAGATTATCTAATTATGTAAAAGTCCTTGTGTAATTTTTATGTTTTAGCATTTGTGTCAGGCCTAAGTAGAACCATCTTACATCCATGTCGGGTAATTGAGGTAAATTTATGTCTAACCCATTGCATATGCTCTAATTTGGAGAAATCAACACGGTGTTGATATTTTCAATCATCACCGATAAAAGATACAGACAGTATATGTTTTTGTCATAAACAACACTTGTTGTGTGCGCTGTGTGAAATAGAGAGATATGTGTTGTTGTTTATACTTATAATACGGGCTATGTAGAAATATATCATGAACTAAAAATCAATTGTTGCATTTATTGCGTGAAACTATATCATGCGCAGTTAGTTCATATATTATATTTATATTATATTACTATATATGATGTGTTATCTATAGTAGTATCGTATGTTGTCTGTTAATACACAATATGTTGTCATAACGATGCTGAATTTTAATCACATTATATTATTAGGAAATAGATGGAGTATATAATACTTGTATTTTTAGTTAGGTGGAAATACAGATTATGATGGATTAGATCTAGTCAGTCATAACCCAGTGAAATTTGTAACAGAAATAAATTTAATCATTACGTTCATGGCTAAAAGAGATTTTTTTTTTTTTTTTTTTTATTAAATTAAAAAATTTGTACATAACTATAACTTTCTATTCATCTTTTGTCAATCAAGTTTAGTAAAAGTATTTTTTAAGTATTTTATATTTGTTAAATGATCGGAATGTCTCACTTCAAAGATTAAGCCACTAGAGATATGCTATTTGGGCTTATGAATAGAACTGATCTTCTATATGTAAAAAAAATGCATGAACGTATAAAAAAAAATCCTTTATATCAATCAACAAAAAATTTGGATTATCGTTGTCTACATTACTGCAGAACACAAATAGGAAGTCATCTCAATTCTCGATCTCATGTTGAAGGGCCCGAAAAAAAACTTTGTCTTGGGGGATACGATACCTGTTGATACTGGGTTCAAAAGATTAGTGCCCCTTCAAAAGAATATACCAACAATCCCAATTGCACATTGCTCGTTCATTCGTATGTAGAAACCAAAAAAGGTAATCACAATTGCGACTATGATCTGAATTTTTTTATTTTTTATTTTTATCTTCTTTTTTTATGTACAAACCAACAAATTGATCATTATGATCTGCTCTGTATAGAAACCATTGAAGGTAATCAATCAATCAATCACAATTGAGAAGCTAAGCTAGCAGGATTCTTATCCAATTATCAGTTGTCTGCCAATTTTATGGAGAAGCTAAGAAATGCATCGACGGAAGCGTAGCCGACTTATTGAGGCCTCAAGGGAATCCAGATGGCTCGCTCATTCAGCTTCTCCATTACAAAGCCTTTGCCAGGTTGAAACTTCCTCAGGTATGGAAATCTCTGAAAGAAACTGCAGGAAAACTACTCGATTCTATTCTATTATACACAACTGCAATCGAGAATTCCATACCCGAGTCGAGGAACACAGGGCTGAAAAGCCTGGCGGAGGAGGCAGGGAAGGGTTTGCTAATTGCAATGCAATGGACATCAGAGCAGTCTCCGAACAAAAACACTCCGCAATGAAATTTATTAGGGTTTATGATCGGTGGTAAAAGGACTCTCTCTATATAGTCAAGTCAATATAGTAACAGTACCTACCACCTTTAGTCGAGGAGTAGTTACCCATCTCAACATTAGCGACCTTCTCCGAGCGAGTTTTAGCCGTTAAGCATAAAATTTCCAAGAAAACTCCGTCCTTGTTCTTCTCCTCCTCCACGAAACTCTCGGGTCGAATGCGACCGCTCGCTTTAGAAACACCGTGCAGAGGACAAGAACCCGAGTGGAAGCCTCCCGGATGGTCGGGCTCGGCCCTGACGCCGGAAGGCTACCTCGACGACCATAGCGTGCACTTGGGGGAGTCGTGCCCGACGAGAATCTCGATTCGGGAATGGGTGTCATGGTCGTCGGTCCAGGTCGGATTCCTCCAAGTCCAACATTTTGTAGTCAATCATCATCTGAGTGAAGGACCGGCGCTTGCATTTGCATTTGGACGACGGAGGTTTGAGTTCATGAACGCACGGCTCCCTAATGGTTCTCGTCTGCCCCGGGAGATTTTGAATCACATTCTGCAACCAAAGCCGTACTTGTGTTATCGGACAAGCTACAACAAATAACCGAGAATGCAGATGCTAATTCTACATCAAGTGTGCAGTAGAAGAACCTCCTTAGTTTTGTCATGACCTTATAATTAACCAGATTTGAGAGGTGTTGATGATGCAACAAAGTGAGCATACTTAACGAATGGTTTTGATGGAAAATCTTATATGGAATTTATTACATTATTATATAAGTAATAAACAATAACGTAAGAAATCTATTAGCTTCCCAATCCTGATGATATCATGCTTCTTAAGGCTTAAGATGTAATGGTTTAAACAATGCGTGGAAAGGAAATAAGGACTCCTACCGTCGAACAAGGCCCTTGCTCGCTCCTAATTGCTTCAATGTCGCCAAAATAGACTTCAGCGGACCAAAAAGTCGATGTTAATGTCATAGACGTGTATCGAATTTCTCTTACAGTAACAAAAGCAACGGAACAAAGGGAAAAAAGAATGTCCTAATTCCTTTCAAACCTTGTTTAACTGTAATAACCTGAATAACTAACATACAATTTGTGAATGATTTATGGGGATATGCAATTTATAATCTTGATTTTGATTGATTCAGCACCACGCAAAGTCATCAAACAGAGTTTCGAAGACTCGATACAAAACAAATAATAATAATAACAAAAAATACGCATCGCCGTGCACGATTCTTACAGCGAAGGAAACAGACAGTTATAAAATCGCATAGATTATCCTGGAACAAAAATGTCGAATTCTAACATGACTAAATTCCTCGGCATTCGAAACATTATAAAACACCAATTATTTCTCCAAATTTGCGAACAATCAACAATTCCAGACACGAGGACAACCATCATCCAACAGGAAAATGCAAAACCATAAATGTAAGAGAAGAGAAATGAGAAACGTACTCTGAACACGCAGTGGCGATCGAGGCCGAGGCGTCCAAGACGCGACGGAGAGGCAACGGAAACCGCGAGAGGGAATTATTCGGTCACATAAAAAAAGACGAATGAAAGAAATCTCGCAAGGAGAGGAGAGGAGAGAATGGGATGTAATGGAGGATCCAATGTAAGAAGGATTATGACGATGGTTCGCTGTCGCGGATCGACCCTTATCGTTTTACATACGTCGCGGAGTATAGCTCGCGGCGTCTCAGGCAAATATGGGCCCATATGATTTTTTTTTACAAAAATTTGTATTTTTAACAAAATAATAATAACCAATTAAAATTCATCAAATCATAAACATAATTATTTTTTAAAATATATAATATTAAAGAAAATAACCACGGAGGCTGCATGTCTCAAATTAGCCTCTCAAACTGATGAAAATTTTTTGTTTGCAATTCCACCGTATACAACAAAATATTAGACAACACGACATACACTCCATAAGTTCTAGTATATAAAAAACATAACAATGCAAATATCTAAATGCCAACGTAACAATGCAAATATCTCCATGCCCATGAAAAACTACAACAAAGACTCTGTATAGGTTGTTTGAAGTCTCATCATGTGCATAAGCCTTCAAAGATGCACTGCATCAAAGACCAACAACATGAATGCTAAGTGTCAAATTTTTTAACAAAAAAATAGCAACTGACTTCATCTAGATAAATATTCCAAAGCTTAAGATTGTTACATTGAAACCCAACACAAAATTTCCACCATTCTAGATCATTCCATGGCTGTCCCCTGAAATTAACAGTCCCTTGAAATTAAACAATCTGTATTAGTAAAATTAAATTCAAGCAACCTCAAGTTATTACATATAAATAAAAATTAGAAATAAAATTTTATAAGATGTTTAAACTATGTTTATGTTAAACATTTATACTTACCATTCAATACCTTGTGGAGTGTCATGGAGCTTCAAAACCATTTCCATCTCCTGATCGACCATAGTATGAATATCATTCTCTAAATGAACCCTTTCCACATACATCAAAACCTTGATATTCTGTACTATCATTGCTTCTGCTTGATGAAACATAATTCTGTCTACGATCATCAATACTACCCGAACCAGATGTAATCCCTTCATAATATGTTCCAACCGGTTGGTTGGATCCAAAGATAGGAAGATTGGCTGAATCTTGAAGATATCTTGGTAGATTAGATAAACCGTATCATGGGTAATAGGGATGATGATATGAATTTCGTTGGTCCCACTCCTGTCTCCCCAATCTATTACTCGAATTGTGGGAAGAATCTCCATAGGAAGAACCTATATTCAAGTCTTGCATATGTTCGTGATCTCCAGAATATCTCCTAGTAACTTAAAAATTTGAAGTATCAGCTTCACTTGAAAATTCTGT
Organism: Andrographis paniculata; assembly: GCF_009805555.1. NCBI lineage: Eukaryota > Viridiplantae > Streptophyta > Magnoliopsida > Lamiales > Acanthaceae > Andrographis > Andrographis paniculata. The sequence continues at coordinate 3,945,104 of NW_026137605.1, forward strand.
TAAACTATTTAGAAAATCTCTTTGAGCTTTTATCCCAGGACGATATCCATGATCATTGTCTTGAGTAGTATAATAATTTTCATTTCCTTGAGCCCATCCCATATCACTTGAGTATCGACTATCCCTATAGCTCCCACTCCCACCACCACCACCACCACCACTACCATCATCATCATCATCGTTGTTATTATTCTTATCTTCACCGTTAGTTGTTGAAGATGAAGATTTCAATGTGATTGTTTTTTTTTTCTTGCTCATATTTTTTTTTCTGATTTTTTCTTTTTGGCCTTCATTTTTCCATCGGCTATAAACTGAGATAAAAACATATCGTTGTCATGATCAATTACACTGACTGTCACTTCCATCTCCACTTTTATCAATAGCCTCATCCAACCAATTCAAATCACTATCATGAATAAGTGGAGATTCATTTTCTCTGACCCATTCATCTAAAATATCATTTTCATTAAAAATATGACTCAAATCAATCGGGTCGTAGAAATCATCTGTGTCTATCCTTTGCATAAAATTTTTCACCCGAAGACACATGTTGTAGTGGACATAGACTAGCTTATGCAGTTTCACAATAGCTAATATATTCCGAAGTTTAGTATGGATCAAAGACCACGTACTCCAATTGCGCTCACAACCAGATGATGTGCATGTTTGACTCAAAACTTTTAATGCAATTTCCCGTAAATTAGGGGCTTCATCACCATACATATTCCACCAGTCAGCTATTAAAAATGGTAAAAAAAATTAATAATAATGCACCATATTATAACATGTCAAAAAAACATAATTGAATGATAAATTTTATAATGCATACCTGGTAAAGATGTAGCTACAACTCTAGTAGCAAGTGCACTTCCAAATTATCCAATTTTGTTAACAAATGTATTTATCTATAAGAAATATAATGTAAAATTATTAGAAATCAATATATATATGTTTCTATAACAATGCACAAATATATATATTTCTTGAAAGCTCAAAAAATTATTTGAAATATTAGTTCTAAGTTTCACACATTTTACCTCATTCATAGCCTTTACTTGTACATCCAAATCTGGCTCGAGTCTTTTAATAACTTCTTTTACTTCTTTTCAAACCTCCGATGAATCAAATGCACAAGTGCCAGAGTATTGAAGACTAGGATTTAAAAAGTAAGTTGCATCAAATATATTTAATATTAGAAAATAAAATAAATGATTACTACAATGTAAAAAAAAACAAAACAATTACCTGCAACATGCAAATCTTGATGCAATTAGTTATACCATCTTTCATCGATGATATCCCAATATTGTTAAAAATCTTTCACTGCGGTTTTAATTGCCATTTTTATCCTATCCATTGCCTCATAAATGATAGGTAGTGTAGGTTTTATTTTATTTTGATCAACTACTTTTAAAACCTTCACCAAAGGTTCCATGATCCCACAAACTCGGCGTACCCGTTTCCAAAATCTTTCATTCAAAATCATGTTTGATATATCTCCAGCTTCATGTCTTCTTCTTGAGGTATTATTGTACTCAACCCATTCTCTAGAAGTACACATTCTTTTCAAGTCAGTTGCGTATCTTAGAAGACTTTCCATTGCAACAAACTCGGTTGCAAATCTTGTTATGCCTGGTCGCAATAGGTCTCAATCATTCGTATATATTTTCATCAAATTGACCACTTTATCACTGTTGTATATAAATCCTGTAATTCTTCTGGCTTCTTTTATCGTATCCTTTACTAAAAATATGTCTTCGATGTCTTCTAACATCAAATCAATGCAATGCGCAGCGCATGAAGACAAAAAAATATGTTTCCTTTTCCTTATCAGTTTTTTCCCAGCAGCCTTCATACTAGCTTCACTATTAGTTACGATTTGTACAATATTGTCAACCCCTAATGAATCCACAACCTTGTCCATTAGGGTGTAGACAAAGTCTGAAGTCTTTACCTTATTCATATAGTCGAACGAACTGTGATATATCATATCTCTGTCACAGTACACCATAAAATTTATGATTGGATGTTTTGTGCGAGTACTCCAACCATCACACATAATTGTACATCCATGTGTTTTCCATTTCTCCTTTAAAGAATCAACATATTGTAGAACTTCTTGCATCTCCTAGTTCAAATATTCACTCCAAATGTTCTTACCAGCAGGCCCTTTAAATTCAGGTCCAGCGGATGCAATCGTGTCAATCATTGTTTGATAGTAAGAACCCCTATCGGCAGCATGAAATGGTATAGCATTAAAATGAAAAAAATTCGAAATTGCCTTACCCACCTTTTTCACATTATCTTTTAAAAACATACTTTTCAAAGACTTATTCTTCAATTGAAATGTGAATGGATCAAGCTTTTTTTTATGCAAACCTCCTGTCTTTCTCGTAGAGCTTTCGAAAAAATTTCTTTTACTTCTTTTTTTATTCGAACTGCTTCCTCCTTCAAAGGTAAAAAAATATGATTATATATAGTTTTTATTTCAAAAGAAATATACTAATATTTAAATATATTTTATAAAATTCAATAAATATACCTGCTTTAAAATTCAAACTTCGTAGATCTCCGGATACAGAATGTCTACGCTGCTGCCCTATAAATTCCATATTTCTACTATCAACCATTGCTCTTTTTAATTGTTTTCTTTCAAGAGCATCTATCTCATCTTCATTTATTTCAAAAACTTCATCTTCTTCCTTATCAGAATCATCTTCCGAATGAATGGAATTGTGCAATGCTTCTAATTTTTTTTTATCTGTTGCTCACATACTTTTTCCTTGGATCAAGTGTTTTTTAGTAACTCTCTTACTTCTTTTGGAGCTCTCATACATACTTCAGCTTCAACTTGATCTGTAACATGTGTTATATGTTGTTTCATCCTAGTAATCCCACCGTGAACAATTTTTCCACAATAATTGCATTTTGTTTGCTTTCTATTGTTGCTTATAAGAGTAGCGTGATCTCAATTAATATCTTTATGTAGTGCCATTTTACACAAACTTTGCAATTGAATAATAAAATTTTTAAAATATTTATAAGTAGTAATTTATTAGTTAATTGGACAAATTATACATATTATTTTATTAATAAATCAAATTTATACAAAAATTTAACTTAAATAACTAATTCGTAAAACTTAAACTTAGAATATATATTTATTAAAATTATATATATATAAACAAAGTTAATTTTAATAAAACTTACTTTACATAGATTAAATAAAATTAAATACAATCCAAAATAATTAAACCTATCAATTAAATAAATCAATCAAAATTCAACATTAATTTCAATCCAAAAATTAAGGAATAAAATTAATTTTAAACTGTATTTAAAAAAAATTTAATTAATTAAAGTAATAATATATATAATTACCACACGTCTTTCTTCCACGGCGAGTCTCCAGCCTTTCTTCCACGGTGAATCTCCAGTTCTTCCTTCCCAAATCTCATATACCTGCCGAAGCTGAGTTTTTTTCTACACAATACCAACAAATTTTCTTCAATAAGCGAAATTTTTTCTCCAACCCTTCCACCACATAGGCGATTCCTAAAACCCACATTCCCCAACACGATAGATACCCAAAACTTACCTTGTTCACCAACAACAATTATTTTTCATCCACCGCCAGGAACAGTGAGCAGAAGCCAGAGCAATTATTTTTCGTCCACCGCCAGGAACATAGAGCAGAAGCCAGCGACAGAGACATAATAGGTAATGGAATGAATAAGAATGAGTTTTAGATAAGATTTGTGTGGATTGAAAACCCTATGTAAAAAATCGGATTTTTGTGTTGAACCGGAACAGTTCCGGATCGGCCAAGTCGGACCGGACTCGACCAATCCGGCGAACCATGATTATGAACCACTCTCTGTCTCCTTTGTCTCTCCCCCATGCTTCTTATACTTCCGATGTTTCCGCAACTGCCTTTCTATTTATACCTCAACGGATGATGAACCCACCCACCTCCATTATCCATTCTTTTTTTCCTTTTATATAATCAAAATAAATATGTTCAGTATTTTTATTTGTGTTTGTATTTTACGTGACATAATAAAACAATTTAATTTCACCGGACTAGTTAAATGCGTTAAATCTAACACTACACAAACTTTTTTGATTAAGCGCATATGAATATCAAACATCATCAGCACAATTTCTATTTAACATATATTTTCATGCATTTTATTGTCTTTGAATGATGTTAGCATTTAACATTGCTGATTTCTATAGAATCAAAAAGAGAAAGAGAGAAAACTGAATTTAGATTATTGCACAAGATAACAGCAAGAATCACACCGAGTCAATCGAAGTGAAGAAGGAAACGGATCTGCAACTAATTTTCACTTATAAACAGTTTTTCTATCTATAAAACGGGTTTATCAAAGAATATAAAATGTATAATGTTTCTTTATTTGATAAAGCGTATTTATCTATATTCTTCATCGTCCCTCAAGATGGAAGCGGTTGTATGCCCAACTTGGAAGAGAGAGTGTGATGTTGAAAAGAGGCTAGAGGTTTAGTCATTAGATCTAGTAACTGAGATGTGGAGGGAATGTATTTTGTCTGTAAACTTCCATCAAGTACTTTATCTCTGGTGAAGTGACAGTCCAGTTCAAAATGTTTAGAAGGGTCGTGAAAACATGGGTTTGCAGCTAGAAATTGTACTGATAGGTTATCACATAATAGAGTTAGAGGAAAATGAACAGGAATATAAAGATCCTTTAGGAAATGTGTGAGCCAAATGAGTTATGTGCCATGATGTAGTATTCGACTTCGGTAGAGGAACGACTGATGGAATCTTGTTTCTTTGTGACACGGCCCGGCCGTGCATAATTATAAACAATATAATTTTCTTACCCACAAAGTTCAATAGAACAAATGGATTAAGAATATGTATAAAAGAAAAGGAAGGAAGAAGGAAAGACAGTGCAGAGAATGTGAATTTAGTATAGTTGATAACCAACCACGAAAATAAGTCTCGGACCTGAAATCAAACCATAGTTAAAACACAAACAATAGGCTAAATCCCACTGCAAAGGATTGCAAGCCACAAACCGATTGAATCACTCCAAAGACCCGATTTGAAAGAAGAGAGGGTAAATAAGAAAGGATAGTGCAAAGAATGTGAATTAATATGGATGATATCCAACCACGAGAATAAGTCTCGGACCTGAAATCAAAACCATAGTTAAAACACAAACAATAGGCTAAATCCCACTACAAAGGATTGGAAGCCACAAACCGATAATCACTCCAAAGACCCGTTTTGAAATAAGGGGGATAAAGAAGAAATGATAGTGCAGAGAATGTGAATTAATATGAATGATAACCAACCACGAGAATAAGTCTCGGACCTGAAATTAATCCATAGATTAAAACACAAACAATAGGCTAAATCCCACTACAAAGGATTGGAAGCCATGAACTGATGAAATCACTCCAAAGACCCGATTTGACATATCTGAGTGAGAGGAAATCACATCCTAGCACTAGACAAATATTGAGAGGGAACAATAAAGAAATTTTATTCAAGATTCACTCTCCTCTATTACAATGATAGGCAAGGACCTTATATAGAGGTCCTTGAGAAAAATAAAAGGGAACAAATAAAAAAGAAAATAAACCAAAAGGTAAGTCTAACTATAAGGAAATAAATAATTAGAAAAGTTCTTGATATGGAAATATACTATATAGAAACTTCTAATAAAAGTTAATATATAATAAGGTAACTTTGAGATTCTTCTATAATTATTTGTTGTCTTAGTCTTGAAGTCCTAGCTCTTGTGATCCTGGCCTCGGGATGACTCGGCTGGGTGACCTTTGAGTCGGATACAATGGAATTTAATGTCTAGCACATTCATCTTCAATAATCATTTTTCTAAGCTTGAACGGCCTCGTCATTTCCCTCTTGTTGAAAAGTACTTTTGTTCTCCGGAACACAATATTCATTGACTCTACGGCTCACAAGAAGACTCAATTTTTCCAAAGACAATAGCTAGAAAAATATGAAACAAACTAGACAAGGAAAATATTGTAGATAACAAACAGTTGACAAATACCACAAATTAATTTTTTTTTCCTTTTTTTTTTTTGGATTTGTATTTTTGACCTTTTTTTGACTTTTTTTTACGTTTTCTTTTTTTTTTCTTTTGTTTTTTTCAAATAGATACGTTATATCAATCAAGAGATTGTATCAACTAGCTCTGATATCAGATGACACGGCCCGGCCGCGTATAATTATAACCAATATAATTTTCTTACCCACAAAGTTCAATAAAACAAATGGATTGAGAATATGTATAAAAGAAAATGAAGGAAGAAGGAAAGACAGTGCAGAGAATGTGAATTTAGTATGGTTGATAACCAACCACGAGAATAAGTCTTAAACCTGAAATCAAACCATATTTATAGCACAAACAATAGGTTAAATCCCACTGCAAAGGATTGGAAGCCACAAATATATGGAATCACTCCAAAGACCCAATTTGAAAGAATGGAGGGTAAAGAAGAAAGGATAGTGTAGAGAATGTAAATTAATATGGATGATAACCAACCACGAGAATAGGTCTCGGACCTGAAATCAAAACCATAGTTAAAACAAAAACAATAGGCTAAATCCCACTACAAAGGATTGGAAGCCACGAACCGATGGAATCACTCTAAAGACCCGATTTGAAAGAAGGGGGATAAAGAATAAAAGATAGTGCATAATGTGAATTAATATGGATGATAACCAACCACGAGAATAAGTCTCGGACCTGAAATCAATCCATAGATTAAAACACGAACAATAGGTTAAATCCCACTACAAAGGATTGAAAGCCACGAACCGATGAAATCACTTCAAAGACCCGATTTGACATATCTAAGTGGGAGGAAATCACATCCTAGCACTAGACAAATATTGAGAGAGAACAATAAAGAAATTTTATTTAAGATTCACTCTCCTCTATATAGAGGTCCTTGAGAAAAATAAAAGGCAACAAATAAAAAAGGAAACAAACCAAAAGGTAAGTCTAACTATAAGGAAATAAATAATTAGGAAAGTTCTTGATATGAAAATATACTATATAGAAACTTCTAATAAAATTTACTATATAAAAAGTTAAATTTGAGATTCTTCCATAATTATTTGTTGTCTTAGTCTCGAAGTCCCGACTCCTGGCCTCGGGATGACTCGGCTGGGTGACCTTTGAGTCGGATACAATGGAATTTTAATGTCTAGCACATTCATCTTCAATAATCATTTTTCTGAGCTTGAATGACCACGTCACTTTGTTTTCCAGGACACAAAAGAGTGGCCAAGGAAAATACAATAGCTTGTAAGTGATTACCTTGTAGATAAACATAAGGCCCAATGAGAGTCTGAAAAGCCAAATACCTTAAGGCTGGATTGTACCAGATGAACAAGCCATAACAAGAAGTCTTCTGTAAATATTGAAGAAGATGAATTGTTGCATTCAGATGATGACTTCTGGGAGCAGACAAACTGAGATAGATGTTGCACTGCATAAGAGATGTCTGGTCATGTCATTCTCAAATCGAAAAGCTTCCCAATTAAACTCTTGTATTTAGTTCCAGAAGGTAATGGTGTTTCTAAAAGTGTTGTCAAGATTTATTACAGAAAGAAAGGGAGTTCTCACAGTGGATGATTCATTCACGGGAAAAAATAACAAAATATCATTAGTGTTTCTTTGCTTAGAGAGATATCTACCGGATTCTGTCTTGCAAAGTTCAATTCCCAGAAAGTATGTTGTTTAACCAAGATCCTTAATAGTGAATTTTTTATGTAATGCATTCTTGAGAGCATGGTTCGTCGTCGCGGACCGGCGTCGCAGATCGGCCTTTACCTATCTAGATACGTCGCGGCGTATCGGTCAAATTTCGGCCTATATGATTTTTTTATATAAAATTTATATTTTTTTAAAAATATATATTATTGAAAAAAAATATATTATAATCTATAGTAGATTAAAATTTAAAATGAATAACATTTCAACTCAATTAGCACACATATATATAAATATAAAGGCAAAATTGCCCATAACTCCCTTGTGGTTTCGAAACTCTGGGTAAATTCCCCCTCTACTTTAAAAACTGCATGACGCCCATTTATACTTTAAAAATATTGCATTAAACCACTTTGTGGTTTCGAAACTCAGCATAAACCCCATTTTACTTTAAAAAATTGCATGACGCTCACTTATATTTTCAAAAATAGTGCATAAAACCCCCATGCCATGCAAAACATATAGATAGGAAATCATCTTCTTATCACACGAGGAAAGTTTCATGATGGTGGGGTTTTATGCAACGTTTTTTAAAGTATAAGGGGGTACCATGCAAATTTTAAAGTACAGGGAGATTTTACGCTGAATTTCGAAACCACATGGGAGTTATAAGCAATTTTACCAGATATAAATGCTAAATTCTATGTTTTGCATATTTTCATTATACTAATTAATTTATTTTAATGACAAAATGATATACCTTGTGTCCGTCAATGATTTCATCTTTACCATATGTATTACATATAAATAAAAATAATTAGAAATAAAAATACCAAATAAAATTTTATAAATGTTCAACCTATGTTTATACTGAATATTTATACTTACCATTCAATGCCATGTGAAATTTCGTGGAGGCTCAAAATCATTTTCATCTGCCGATCGATTATAGTATGAATATCCTTGTTCTGGATTCCTATTACGTGAAGAAGGGGAGATGTTCGAACCATATTTTGATTTTCTCTAAATGAACCTCTTTCATATACATCAAAACCTCGATATTCCCTACTATCATTTCTTCTGCTTGATGAACTATAATTTTGTCTACGATCATCAATACTACCTGAACCAGATGTAATCCCTTTGTAATATGTTCCAACTGGTTGGTTGAATCCAAAGATAGGAAGATTGGCTTAATCCTAAAGATGTCTGGGTAGATTAGATAAATTGTATCATGGGTAATAGGGATGATGATATGACTTTGGTTGGTCCCACTTCTGTCTCCCCAATCTATTACTCGAACTGTGGGAAGAATCTCCATAGGAATAACCTATATTCAAGTCTTGCATATGTTCGTGAACTCATAATATCTCCTAGTATCTGAAAAATGTGAAGTATCGGCTTCAATTGAAAATTTTGTTAAACTATTTAGAAAATCTCTTTGAACTTCTTTACCAGGACGATATCCATGATCAGTGTCTTGGGTAGCATAATAATTTTCATTTCCTTAAGTCCATCCCATATCACTTGAGTATTGGCTATCCCTGTAGCTCCCACTACCACCACCACCACCACCATCACCACCATCACCACCACAACAACCACCACCATCATCATCATCATCATTATCATCATCATTGTTATTATTCTTATTTTCACCATTAGTTGATAAAAATGAAGATTCCAATATAATTGTTTTTTTTTTCTTGGCTGTATATTTGTTTTCTGATTTTTTTCTCTTTCGCCTTCTTTTTTCCATCAACTTTAAATTGAGATAAAAACATATCGCTGTGATGATCATTACACTGACTGTCACTTCCATCTCCACTTTTATCAATAGCCTCATCCAACCAATTCAAATCACTATCATGAATAAGTGGAGATTCATTTTCTTTGACCTATTCATCTAAAATATCATTTTCATAAAAAAATATGATTCAAATCAATTGGATCATAAAAATCGTCTGTGTCTGTCCTTTGCATAAAAATTTTTACCCGAAGACGCATGTTGTAGTGGACATAAACTAGCTTATATAGTTTCTCAATAGCTAATGACTCAACTTTTAATGCGATTTTTTTAAAATTAGGGGCTTTATCACTGTACATATTCAGCTATTAAAAGTAAATAAAAAATTATTAATAATGCAACATTTTATAACAAGTATGTTTAAAAATATAATTAAATGATAAATTTTATAATACATACTTGGTAAAGATGTAGATACAGCTCTAATAGCAAGTGCACTTCCAAACTCTCCAGTTTTGTTAACAAATGTATTTATCTATAGACAATATAATGGTAAAATTATTAGAAATTAATATATATATATATATATTATTTATAAATTTCACACATTTTACCTCATTCATAATCTTTACTTGTATATCTCAATCTGGCTCGAGTTTTTTGATAACTTCTTTTACTCTTTTTTGAACCTCCGATGAACCAAATTCAAAAGTGCCGGAGTATTGAAGACCATGATTTAAAAAATAAGCTGCATGAAATGTATATAAAATTTAAAAATAAAACAAACGATTAGCACAATATAAAAATAAAAAAAGTAACAACAATAATTTGTTGTATGCAAATCTCGATGCAATTGGTTATACTATCTTTTATCGATGAAATCCCAATATTGCTAAAAATCTTTCACCGAAGTTTTTATTTCCATTTTTGCCTTATCCATTGCCTCATAAATGATAGGTAGTGTAGGTTTTTTTATCTTGATCAACTACTTTTAAAACCTTCACCAAGGGTTCCATGACCACAAACTCGGCGTACTCGTTTCTAAAATCTTTCATTCAAAATAAAGTATGATATATCTCCGGGTTCATGTCTTGTCCTTGAGGTATTATTGTTCTCAACCCATTATCTAGAAATACACATTCTTTTCAAATCGGTTGCATATCTCAAAAGACTTTCCATTGCAACAAACTCGGTTGCAAATCTTTTTATGCCTGGTCGCAACAGATCTCGGCTATTCGTATATGTTTTCATCAAATTAACCTCTTTATAACTGTTGTATATAAATTCTGTAATTCTTATGGCTTCTTTTATCGTATCCTTCACTGACAATAAATCTCCGATGTCTTCTAACATCAAATCAATGCAATGCGCAGCGCATGAAGACCAAAAAATGTGTTTCCTTTTCCTCATCAGTTTTTTCCCAGCGGTCTTCATACTAGCTTTACTACCAATTACAATTTGTACAATATTTATCAACCCCTATTGATTTCACCACCTTATCCATTAGGGTGTAGACAAAGTCTGTAGTCTTTTCTTTATTTGTACAATCGACCGTACTGTGATATATCATAACTGTGTCATAGTACACCATAAAATTTATGATTGGATGTTTTGTGCGAGTACTCCAACCATCACACATAATTATACATCCGTATGTTTTCCATTTCTGGTTTAAATAATCAACATACTGTACAACTTCTTACATCTCCTCGTTTAAATATTCTCCTCCAATTTGCTTACCATTAGGTCCTTTAACTCCAGGTCCAACCGATGCAATCGTGTCAATCACCACTTGATAGTAAGGACTACTATCGGCAGCGTGAAATGGTATTGCATTAAAATGAAAAAAATTTGAAATTGCTCTACCCAGCTTTTTTGCATTATCTTTTGAAAATATATTTTTCAAAGACTTATTCTTCGAGTGAAATATGTATGGATCAAGGTTTTTTTTTTATGCAAACCTTTTGTCTTTTTCTTAGAGCTTTCAAAAAAAATTCTTTAACTTCATTTTGTATTTGAACTACTTCCTCCTTCAAAGATAAAAAAAATATATGATTATATATGGTTGTTATCTGAAAAAATATATATATACTAGTATTTAAATATATTTTTTAAAATTTAATAAATATACTGGCTTTAAAATTCAAGCTTGGTAGATCTCCGGATACAGAATGTCTACATGCTGCTCCATAATTCCATATTTATGCTTTCAGTCATTGCTCTTTTTAATTGTTTTCTTTTAAGAGCATCTATCTCATCTTCATTTATTTCAAAAACTTAATCTTCTTCCTCATCAGAATCATCTTCCAAACGAATGAAATTGTGCAATACTTCTAACTTTTTTTTTTATGTGCTGCTCGCATACTTTTTTCTTTGGATCAAGTGTTTTTTTAATAACTCTCATATTTCTTTTGGAACTCTCGTACATGCTTCAACTTGACCTGTAACATGTGTTATATGTTGTTTCATCCTAATAATTCCACCGCGAACAATTTTTTCACAATAATTGCATTTTACTTGTTTTCTATCGTTGCTGATAGGAGTAGCATGATCCCAACCAATATCTCTATGGTGTCATTTTACACCAACTCTGTAATTGAATAATACAATTTTTAAAATATTTATAAATAGTAATTCATTAATTAACTACAAAAATTATATATATTAATTTATTAATAAATCAAACTTGCACAAAAATTTAACTAGATAACTAATTTGTTTATATAAAAAAATCTAGTTGAAATATTATTTTTTTACAATAAATTTACAATTAATACAAATCTTGTCTAAAAAAATAATTTTTAAATAATAAATTTATAAGTCATTCTAAAATATTTATTTTAATAAACTCAATTTATATAGATTAAATAAAAATTAAATACAATCCAAAATAATTAAACTGAACACACCAATTCAATAAACAAATTATTGTAAATAATTAAACTGAACATACCAATTCAATAAAGAAATTATTGTAAATAATTAAATCCAAAATAATTAAACATATCAATCAAATAAAAAAATTAATCAAAATAGTTCAACATTAATTTCAATCCAAAAAATAAGTAAAATAATTAATTTTATACTATATTTATAAATATTTAAATTAATTAAAATAACAGTGTAAGCTATACCCAAATATCTGACTTTCTTCCTTCTCGAGCTCACACTTCCTTCCTCCCCCAAATGTCACGTCACGGCGGTTCTTTCTCAACACACCGACGGCAGCGGCAGGCCGACAATCTTTCTTCAATAGAGCAAAATTTCTTCACCAACTCTTCCTCGACACCGATGATTCCAAAACCCACATTCCCCAACACCGTGATACCTAAAACCACCTTGTTCTCCAACTAACTGCTTTCTTCTCCAACCTGGGTCGAATTTGGGACGAATTTGGTATGAATAGAGAGTAGAAAATGTAAGAAGAAAGATGTAGAATGATTTTTTAGATAAGATATCAATAGAGTGGGGAATTTTTCTAAAATATCTGATATTTTTGTTGAACCTGACAGTTCCGGCTCCGGATCGGCCGAGTCGGATCGGACTCGGCTGATCGGATGAACCATGCTTGAGAAAGACAATAGCATCCAAGGAGTCTCCAATTATTAGAACATTGTCAACATAGACTAGAAGTACAATAAATGTATTGTTGTTCTTCATCACAAATAAGTTGTAATCATGTGCTGATTGTGTAAAACCAAGTAAGACAACAAATTTAGTGAACTCCAAATTCCATAGTCTACTTGCTTGTTTGAGCCCGTATAAACTCTTCTGCAACTTCATACAGAATCAAGAAGAGCCTTAGAATATCCCATGTGAGGATACATATAAATTATTTCATCAAGAAATCCATATAAAAAAGCATTATTAACATATATATGATGTAAGGGCCAACATTTTGTAGTGGATAGAGCAATAAGTATTTTGACAGTTGTAAGTTTAGCAACAGGACTGAAAGTGTGCTTATAATTAATTCCCACCTTGGCCGGATCAATTGTTCTATCATGTTTGTATTTGAGTTTATACACCCACTTAGAATGCAATGCTTTGTGGCCAACAGGTAATGGGGAGAAAGTCAAAGTTTGGTTCATGTCCAAAGCATCAAGCTCTTTTTTCATGGCTTCAAGCCAAATAGGATATCTTTAGCCTCAAGAAAGGTAGTGGGTTCTTTTGTGGTGGATATATTGGAAACAAAGGTTTGGTAGGTTGAAGGAAACTTGAGTGAAAATGATGAAATAAGAGGAAAAGTATGACGGAAATTGGCATTTGGAATAATGAAATCGGAGAACCGTATTGGCAAAGTTCTGGTTCTTTGAGACTTTTTGGGAGGCAGTGGAGTAGCTCTAGGAGCATAATTAATATAAGTGTTTGTGGAAGCAGTAGCAGGTAGATTAGGAACTTGGTTAAAAACAAAATAGTGCTCAATATGTGCTAGACCAATGTCTATGAGATTTTTAAACTCAGGTGTAGGATCAAAAGTATTGATTTTTGAATGAGACTGTTTTTCAGTGAATGGCAGAATATTTTCATAGAAAATGACATCCTTTTCTGATAAATTTGTCATTTTTTTCAAGGTCATATAAAATATAACCTTTTGAGGTAGAAAAAAACCCAATCAACACACGTTTTCTACCTCTACGAGCAAATTTGTCTTTCCTAAGAAGAAAGGCCGCTTAGCATAGGTATCCAATAGTTTTAAGATGATCAATATAAGGTATGTGGCCAAAAAGTGTTTGATAAGGGGATTTCTAGTCAAGAATAGACATTGACATTCTGTTGATGAGATATGTAGCAACAAGTATATACTCCCTCCAAAAAGAAATAGGCAAATTGACATGCAATTTCAGTGCCCTAGGAGTGTCTAACAAATGTCTATTTTTTCTTTCAACTATACCAATTTGTTTGGGGGGAGGGGGGTGTGTGTGTAAGGAACATACCTTTAGTGAACAATTCCAGAAAAATAAACGAGGGATTTACAGTTAGTGTTGATTAATTCAGACCCATTGTCTGTTCTGACAAATTTAGGAGTGGTCTGAAAATGGTTTTTGTTTTTTATTTTTTATTTTTATGTAGGATAAAAACTGAGAAAGGATAGAAGGTACCTGGAATTTGTATTGAATGAGGTATGTCCAAGTGCACCTAGTTGCAAAATCAACTATGGTGAGGAAAAAAGATGTTTCATCTGAAGTGAGAGTGTTATAGGGTCCTCACAAATCAAGATGTAACAACTCAAATGATAAATTGGAGTGAGAACTACTCTTAGGGAATGGTAATATGTGAAATTTGCAAGGGAACAGGTTTCACAGTACCAAAATTTAAAATCATTGTCAGAACAAGGGATTATGTGTTTTAGCTTGGAAAGAGAAGCATGGCCAAGTATGTTGTGCAAAATATGCAAAGAATAATGTTGACAAGAGAACTTAAAAACATTGTTTTCAACAGAATTTTCAATATAGCTGTTGGAGTTATCAACATTGCAAACATCAATAATATTTGAAAGGTCACCATTTACAGCAGTATCAATATAAACAGTATTTAACGCAATACTAGCAAGAGTTTCAGTTTTATACTTGTATAGCCCATGAATGGTTTGGCCTCCAAGAATGATTTGGCTAGTGGAAAGGTACTGTGAAGACCAACAATTGTAAGAAAAATTAGCAACAACTTTTTGTAAAATAGTGACATTTCCAATAGACAGAAGGTTGAATTTAAAATCAGGAACATACAACATATGGTATAAGCTGAAGGAAGAAGTTAACTGCACTCTGCCAACAATGTTGACAGATTTAATGGTTTCATCCGGTAAAGTGACTAAAATTGGTTTCTTTAGATTTTTAGTTTTGGTTAGGAGGTTAAGGTGATGAGTCATATGTTCAGAGGCCCCAGTGTCAATGATCCAATCATTTAGACTATTTTCTTCAGAATTCAAACAAGTCATAGCGAGTGTAGGATTATAGTTATCTGCAAAGTTTACAGAGGTATTGTCTTCTTGTTTGCCGCGACCATCATTTCCATTTCTGGACTGAAGTAGTTTGATCAGATCATGACAAACATCAGTTATGACATTAGCATTTGTTCTTACAATATCATACTTCAATTCTAAAGGATTATCCAGCAAGATTTAGAACAAATAGCTAACCGAGCACTAGCTTTTAAGTTGATCCCCTTCTTATAACCCTTATACCAATCAGGGTATCCTATTCTTTCAAAACATTGGTCGTAGGTATGCCCCTCACTCTTACAATGTTTACAGAACTTCTTTGTAGAGTTCTTGTTTTTGACAAATCTAGATTTATTAAATCTAGAGGATTGTCCCCGATTACTTTGATTAACAAAGAAAGCAACATATTCAATTCCTTGTCCTGTTATTTGTTTAAGTTTTTCAACTTTTTGAACAACATAATATGTACTGTCTATGTTTGGTAAAGGATCAACAGTAAGGAGTTTCCCTCTCACATTGTCAAATTCATCATTCAATTTCATTAAAAATTGAATTAGCTTAGTGGTTTCCTGTCTTGACTTCAGTTTTTCAGTCAAGTCACAAGTGCATTTTCCACAACGACAAATAGGATAGGCATGTACGCTATCTTACTCTTCCCAACATTTCTCAAGTTTGGTGAAAAAAGTGGTCATAGAAAAAGTTCCTTGTTTAATATGATGTGTTTCTTTTTCTAGATGATAGTTCTGTGAAGTATTACAAGGACCAAATCTTTTGTTCAATTGATTCCATAAAAAGTGAGATGATCTAGCATAAACAAAAAAAACTTTCAATTATGGAGATAAATCCAACCTTTTATAGTGTAATATACCCTAATCCACCAATGATAATTTATGGAGGTCTCAGCCTGCTTGTTGATGCTTATGTTGAGATATTTTAGATATTCAATTTTTGATTTAGTAAATTTATATTTAGATTTGGTTTTATTCATAGATTATATTATTTAGATTTGAGTCTATTGAGTCCGTTTTGTATTGTCTATATATAAGCCCATTGATTTTAATGATCAATAAGACAATTTCATTATTTTCTCCAAAATTTCTAACATGGTGCCGGAACCTATTTTTTTCATAGGCTAGACATAGCTTACCTACCCTTGTTTCTCCGGGTACATTCAATATGGATTGTACCCGGAGGTCTTGTGATTTTGAGATCATATCTTTGTAAGTCTGTCTTTTTTAAAATCTATTTGTTATCTGCCATCTTTCTGTTGCCTACATGCGATCTAAAATTTGTCTGCTATCTGCTATCTATCCGTTGTATGTCTGTTGCTTTCGTGCGATCTGAAATTTTTCTGCGATCTGTCATATGTCCGTTGTTTGTCTGTTGCCGGCGTGTGATATGTCTAGTGTCTGCGATCTGTTTTATGATCTTTCCAATTTTTGGATTGTGATTTGTCTGCTTTCTGCGATTTGTTTTTGTGATCTGTTCTGCAATCTATCCGATGTATGCGATCTGTTCTGCAATCTATCCGATGTATGCGATCTGTTTGTTGTTTGTGATTTGTCCGATGTATGTGATCTGTTTAGTGTGTTATATGTCTGCGTTTGACTCTAATTCTATTCAGAGTCCTGTCATTTTCGGCTCCGGTGGGGAGTCATGTTGTTTTCGACTCCGATAGAGAGTCATATCATTTTCGACTTCGGTGAAGAGACAATTGTTTTCAACTTCGGTGGAGAGTCATGTCGTTTTCAACATAAAGAGTCGTGTTGTTTTCGGCTCCGCTGGAGAGTCAACTATCATTTTTTTTGCATTTTTTTTGCGTTTATATTCAACTTTTTTATCAAATCCAAGTTGATTTTCTGTTATCCCACTTGAGTTTGAGAGAGAATGTTGAGATATTTTACATATTGGATTTTTGATTTAGTAAATTTATATTTAGATTTGACTTTATCCATATATTAGATTATCTAGATTTGAGTCTATCGAGTCGTTTTGTATTGCCATAGAGGCCCTTTATTTTGATGATCAATAAGACAATTGTAGGAACACGCCGGTGAGGGCTGTTCATTCCCACGGATCGTTGTTGGATGCCAACGCGTACATACATGGTATAAAACGATCCTAAGCATGCTCCTATAAGAATGAACTAGAGATGTACCCTTTTTGGAACCACCAACAGCAATCACGAACAAGTTGATTCCGCTAGAGACCTTCCAGACTGTTCCCGAACCCCGCTCGAACACCGGATGGGCGGCGATCTATCAAACGGAGGGAGACGAATTTTGCTCTTCGTGAAACCCTAGAGCTGACGGCTTGCACCTGTGGTTTTCGCCTCCTTTTGAAAAAACGTCACTAGGGTTTGACAAAGACCGCATATTAATAAGTCTCCCAACAGGTAATTGGGCCAGACCGGGGATCTTTAGAAGGTGTTGGGCTCGGGCTCCCTTATAGATCCAAATCTCTATATTCAGCCCTGAATATAATTCGAATCATAAAATATTAATTCATTCCATTAAAGAATTAATATTGCACTCCCAGCCCAACCCAAATTGAATCTGGGCTTCTATTAAACTTAATTAATTTCCCATGTTTAAGATGTTCCACATCCATTAATTAATTAAATCTTCTGACAATTTAATTAATTAATATCTTTTAGTTCCTTAAGTAATACCACTCAAAACTTATTATTGTACGGATTAAATCCACCTGCAGGGTTTATACAATAATCCTTATTGAGTTCCTTAAGGGGATGTCATCAACCTGGATGTCCAGGACATGGTGCCTTAATGATAATAAATTAATTACTATGCGAATAATGTAGTTGCCCAAAATACGAAGCATATTGAATCACTAAGGATTCTCACTTATGGTAAATTAAAGCAACGAACATTTATTCCATATATTTAATTTATTTCATCTAAGGTTAAGAATTAATAGAGTTACCGAGATCTTGGTTCTTCAATGTCAGAATAGAAGAACATATCTCAACTGTGATCCTTTCAATGTGACGCAGCACATTAGTGTAAACTAATAGTCAAGACAAACTAATTCCAAGTTTACACTACAACTTAAACCGATGGTTTTGTCCATAACCATCTCAGTGGTGAAACCCATTTATATTTAATAAAGAACTGACAACAAGATCTTCTGTGTGATCTCCACACACCATGTTGTCTACAATATTAAATAAGTGGACATGCTAATATATATAAAACATAAATAAAAGCAACACAATGTGAAATAACAATTTATTTATTCCAGTTAATAAGGAAATTGAATAATACAAAAGCGTACTAAAAGTTTGCTTTACAGTATAATCCAACAATAATTTTATTCTTTTTCCCCAAAATTTCTAACAGTTTCCATCGATGAATCCAAGTTTCATCTTGGTGCCCAAGGCCATTTCAAGAATTTTTTTCCCCAGATTGGATTCGTAAGACTCAAACCTGGATATTCTGAGCTTGAGACGTAGATTGGATCATTGTGCAAATCCACCAATGATATAACAGAATCAGCGATTCCATCCTCTGTAATGCTACTTTTGTTGTTTCCAATACCTCTGGAGTTGTCACAATTGTTTTCCATCAGATCTCCAATTGAGAAGAATCACACTGAGTCAATCCAAGTGAAGAAAAAGAAAACGGATCTGCAACTAATTCCTACTTGTAAACGGTTTCTCTATTTATAAACAGGTTTTTCAAAGAACATAAAATGTATATTGTTTGTTTCTTTATTTGATAAAGCATGTTTCTCTGTTTTCTTCAATTTCATATTTATGTGTTGGCTATGTCTTTCTACTGTATATTGTGACTACTGTATTAAATAATTTAAATCAGCACGGTAACCCTCTAATTTCCAGTGTTAATAATAACAAAAGAAGATAGCAAATTATTTTATAGGTGGTCTGAAAAGAGTACAATAACTTAAGGTACTGCAAATTGAAGTGATCATCGACTATCTTCCCTGTCTAAACCAGACATCACTGGACAGCTACCACAGCTTCTTTCCCCGGAATAACATTAGGAGATCTTCCAATAACTGCGGTGGTGGCTGCTGCGGCGGCAGCAGCTGCAGCTGCCGAAGCCTTTGCATTTGCAGCTGGTTCGACGCTGGGTTGTCCTAACATGAACTCGTTGTCTTTGTCATCCTGCGAAGGACACGATCTTCCACTGCCGGCTACTAGACTTTTGATGCTCAATATAAGCTCTTTATCGCTCAGCAACGACTCCATTGTCACATGCACCCCTGAGAAAGACAATCCGACAGTTAGGTGCCGTTATGGGAAAACCGGGTTGAGGAGGGCGAACTTACTGTATCTCCAATAGTGCTTTGGATTCGTTGGATCGTTTATTGTTTCCTCGACAGCTGGACGCGTCATGTACTCTTCTTTAAGGGCCAGCAAATCCTGTTCATAGATATATACGAGTTTTGAACAATTCGGATAACCATATCATTGCCCTAGACGGTAATTTTCTCGAAGATTAAGTTCTAAAAGATTTCTGAAAATATAAAGGTTGTGGAAATACCTGAAGTGGAAAAATCGCCCACATCGAGGGAGCTTCGACATGCTGTCGCAAAACAAACTCGACGATCTCAGGAGTGCATCGATCTGGCGGCAGCATATCAGAGCCCACAACAGCGCTGAAAAATCTACGCCTTCGATCTTCATCTTCTTCCCACCAAGCGCGGAGAGTGGAGCAGTCATGGCAAGATGGAGCACATACTGTCATATAACTGTACTGGGAAGGAATACCGAATTCGAGACCTGGTTCGTTGGGCATCCGTTGTATGCGTAACCCAATTAAACCGAGTTCTTGCATGACCTGAAATGAGGTAGTCCCCGTTACGACAAAAATGGAATTTCAATTTATATCAAATATGGTGTCGTACCGGGTGAACACAAGAAGGAATCAATCCAAGGTCTTCTCCGCAAGCGAGCATGTCTGACGAATTCAATAGAACCGGCAATGTCTTCAGGGCATTTTGCCGCCACAGGGATTCTTGCCGTTGGAAATAGTAATCATAGTACAGTCGTTTCAGGACATTCTTGCTGCAAAGATTCAACACCAGTTAGAGATCACAAGATTCTCCACATATTAATTATAGAGTTGTGATTGTCCATCGAAACTGAATGTCGTATGTATATTGGATACCTATGTTCGTCCAAGTCGTTGAAGCTCGATGTATCCTCGATGTTGAACCGGGGATAGAACTTCTTTGGATCTTCCGGATCTCTTAAAAGGGCTACATTCTGCATTGAAAAATAGTAGAGCGAGTTTCCCTCGTAGTTAGGAATGTGAACATTCAACAAACATTTACTGTTACTCGACTTTCTTTGACCACACTTGCCTGCAAGATGTCAAAGAGCTTCCGTCGGAGTTGTTCTTCGCTTTCCTGAAATAGAGACGTCTCTAAAAATGCCTTCAGCTTCGATGCAATTTTCTTCTCCGTGTTACAGTCCTCCTTGAACTGCATGAAATCATGGGACTACGTTAAGTTCTTTCGTAAGAACAACAAAGAACTCTCGACAGAACATATGTCCTTCACACAAACAGATCACCTCATATCGGCCCTTCTGAAATTCATTGAGGAAGGTAGAAGCAATTATGGTCCAAGAAGCTTCGAATTTCTCCTGATGTCATGAATTTATATAGAATCAATAGATTTATTGATAACCGGAAGATAATGAAACCGAAAGAGTCGAAATGATAATGACATTGACCTGTAATAGTTGCTGATTAATGTACGGCTCGCTCAAGCGCTTAAAGTCCCATATTCCTTCCCTTTCAAGCTCCTCCTACAAATCAAATCGGTAGAAAATAAATAAGTTACGGCGAATCCACTCACATAAACACAAAATAGCCATTTCAGTAGGCAACCATATACTCTAATTTCTCATGCAAATTCACGACGAATTACTCAATTAAAATGTACTATACAAAACTAAATTGAAGCAAGATTTTCTGGCGGGCTTGAAAAGACTATCTTCTCTGCAGGAATACATACATTTCTAATGAGCTAAAGACAGAGAAATAGGGAATACATGTAACCTGACTCAAAGGGATTGAAGGCCGGAATTTCCCACAAAGACCAGTCACTGCATGATCGGGAAGCTCCCAGATTCTGAAGAAGCCCAATATATGATCAATCCTGTATGCTGTGAAGTACTTTGCCATCTATTTTGGAAAAAAACATCGTAGATAAACATAAACTACAAATTTGAAATCTTGAACGTTGAATGATAAGTTTCAGTAGATGATGACCTGCGTTAATCGGGCACGCCACCAAGCGTAGTTGTCTTTGGACATTTCCTCCCAGTTATACGTAGGGAAGCCCCAATTTTGTCCATTTTTATCAAAATAGTCTGGAGGGGCGCCGGTTGAGGTGTTCATTCTGAACAGAGTAGGGTAAACCCAAGTATCCACACTGTTCCGGTCGACTCCGATTGGAAGATCTCCTTTTAACACTACGCCTTCCTTCCTTGCATAATCAGCAGCTTCAGATAGCTGCATATCATATAGAGCTTTTCTGAATAGACAGTTCAGATCAGTGAAAAAAGTATATAATAGAAGAACATAAAGATTTCGAATCCTACTTGCATATGTAAATGGTATTGGATGTAGTAATGGAAGCGAATTATGTCTTGGTGCAGACTGTCTTCCGATGTCAGTTTCTCAAGCTGAAAATATAGAAAAAATGGTAGCATTTTTATCATGTATGTGTCAGTAAGAGAATAAAGAACTCAAAGATCCGAGTACCTTATCTTTTGAAAATGTGGAAAATGTTCCCCACTGACTATGATCAGATGTTTCGAAGAAGTCCCGTAGAAAACAAAATGCTGCATATGGTTTTAGCCATTCCTGTAGCAAAGAAAACAAACTATTTGAAAAACCAATGAGAAATAAATCCTGGGATCATAGATGTATAAAAAATATTCATGGGAACTGAAAATTATGTAACCTGATTCTCTGAAAAGAAGCTCTGGTACGAAGAAGATTTAAATATGACATCCTTCTCACGAGAAAATATCTTCTTGGCAATCGAAAGCTTTGTTGCCATGGTGGCGTCATAATCTACTGCCTAAAGAGAACATGTAAGGTATGAATGCCTTCCATCCAATTAAATATAACCAATAATCCGAAGACGTTGAGCAATGTAGTTATTATATGGCCTTAAAAAGAAAATTCACTGCAAAAGAAGCGAATACCTTCCCATCCAACTTTTCTTTCGCTTGCTGTATCTCTTGCTGCAGAAACCGAACAGCAGTAACTCTATAAGTAGTGTGCCATTTTCCGATATATTACTAATTGACATGCATTTTTAAGGTACAACTCATGGTTTATATATCAAAAGGAGTAGAGATCAAACCATGATATCATCAGGGATATTTTTTGAGAGGGCCTGCACTCTTAGGTATAATGGATGCAGGGCAAATACCGAGAGAGAGCTGAATTTTGAATTAAAAGAAAAATGTAAATTAGTAGTTGAATTAATGCTTAGTAAAGGTTAAAAATCAGGTGATGAATGGTTTTTTACCTGTAAGGATATGAATCCCACCACATTCCATGTACGGACGTATCATTGATTGGCAAGAGCTGAACCAAATGGAAGCCCGACTTGACAGCCCAGTCAACTAGCAACTTCAAATCGAGAAACTCCCCAACTCCTAAATCAGCTTCGGATCTGACCGAAAACATTGGGATTGCTACGCCAGCACCTCTCCAAGGCATTTCCTAGAATAGGTAAATTACCACTGTAATGTTCCGGCATTGTTCAAATTCAAGAAACATAAAGAAAGAAAAATTGCAAATAGCTTACGCGCATCAGACCATCAGAGCGAACAATGTACTTTGGTTGATTACCAGAGAATTCAACATGAAATTCCCTGTTGGCGCCAGTTTCTAGAGCTAGATTTTTAGCTTTGTCGACTTTGCAATATCTGTACGTAAATATTGTTAAGGGAAGAGACATATACAAGCCCCGATCCTCACAGAGTGCTCTCTAAGACACCATAAGACTTGGAGATGAACATGTTAAGGATATTTGATCGGCATGTCATCCTTTCCCATTACAGTTTCAGCTAGCCATACTGAATCACCAGCATACACGAGCTTGAGTCCGTCCTCAACCTTCCATCGGCCAAGATTCGAAGGACTACCGACCACATAAATCTGCCACACATGCATATACGGAACCAAAACAACATAGGAAACATTACTTCCCCGCTTAAAAAATGAAAAACAAATATTGCAGCTCCTCTTGTAAACAAGATCTCACCGATGTGTCTTCATCAATATTTGGGCAGCAGATTCTGAACTGTACGGTGACAGAACCTGTTCATCATGTTCAAATTCATTTTCCAAACTGATAAAAACTCTTTAAGAAATCAATACACCTAAACAAGTACTTCAACTTGAAGCAAAATAGAATTACAATCACTGCCGAATTGATTCTGCACGGATTCTGATGATTCCAGTTTCTTGATTCTACCAGTCCCACTTATCCGAAATATGACATCTTTGAATGCACTCCTCAGAGGTAGATCATCAGATCCAGTCTGCACTCGACATACAATACATCTCAAAAAGTATAATAAATAAAGAGCATTCAATCAACAATCAATCAAACAAACAAAGTACCTGCCAAAGATCATGAAGCTCCACTAACTGCCCATTCGGAATGCCTTTCGGTAATGGCATTGTTCTTTTCTTCCCAGATTCCCATCGCAGCACATTCTTCTCATCGTCCACCACATAGTAATTGTACACAAAGCTAAACCCCGCTGGAACCGTCACACTGCCGGACCATATCAGCTCATCTCCTTGGTGAGAAGGCTTCAGCAGAAGGCCTCTCTTCACATTCCAAGCACCAAGAACAGGTTCAGATCCACAAACCAGTAAATGTTGTCCCCATTGAGTATAATATGGTATTTTGAAGCACAAAGTGACCGAATTGGATGCCTTGCTCCCAGAAAGCAGTCCCATCTTTAAATAAAAGCTGAACTGCACCGAGAGAGAACCGAAATTCAAGGATGTGTTTGGTTTGTGCTTCAAATATAAATCTAACACTATTTAGCTGTTGTTCTCAATAAAAGATATGCTATTTTCTCTCGTAAAACATTACATAAAAATACTATTTAAACCAAAACTCAAATCAAAACCAAACAAACCCGCGACTATAGGAGAATTCTAAAGTACAACAACCTCCAATCAAGAATTGTGTCTAAAAAATGATATGCACAATTAGAACTCATTGATTTCAAGCATCATTACATCAAATAATTAAGCATTTCTTATTCTGATTTCAACACAATTTAAGCATTCACATATTCATATTTCACCCCTGATTCTGAAATTTATTTACAATAATTTTTAAGTCTGATCTTAGACATTGCAAAGTGGGTTTAAAATCATATAAACCCTACTTTGAGAAGAACAGTGAAATACAGAAGAGAAAACCAACCAACAGAAATTAGAATTTTTAATTAAATACAATAAACAGAGCAAAAGAACCATTCAAAAGCATACATAATATCACATAGATCAAACTCCATATAATCTTCACAACAATAATCTAGCAGAAGAAATCCGAACATCCAACGATCCCTAAACGACTGTGTATATCAAAACTCCAATCGGAAACGCACTCAGTAGCGAACGAATCAGTCAAAATCGCAGGAAACACAAAAAAATCAATCGCAAAAATCAATCCAGAAATGGATGAATTACACGAATAATTCAGCTCTCTCTTCTCCCAAATCCCAATGCCTCGAAGAAAAACAAGCTGCACGAACGTATTGTATTGTATTGAGCGAAGTATAAGAAGATGGGGTTCTCTCTCTCTAGATATCGGCCTTTCTCACTCTAACTTCCCAAATTTGGTAAATCCCACGAAAATAAACAAATGCATCAAATTCTTCGATGGATATTATTTTTGCTATTGGGGTGTGGCAGCTAGAAATTTGGGAAAAGTGCGAGATATTTTGGCATGTGAGGGGCGAAAGAAAAGGGAAAGAGAGGATGGGAGGTGGTGAAGTGAATGCATATCCTCCCAGCGCCGTTAGGTCCTGACATTGCCACTGCAATTGCAATCAGTGGGAGGAATGGGTAACAGGGACAGATGGGCTCATCTCCTTCACACACGCACCATCCTTGAAGATGGAAATCCTTTCTGTTAATCATGTTCGGAAATTGCACAGCTGAATAAATGTAATCATATACCCTGCCTGAATTCTGTAAATGATCAAATTCAATTCCACGTGTAATTACACGCCTTTGAATTAATTTATAAAACTTTTAACTAAGAAGAGATAAAATAATTGAGATAAAAATTAATAAATTAAATTTCATTCTATTAACTTAATTTTCTTTTTCAATGCTTCTGATTTAGTTGCTAATAAAATTTGATCATCAGTATGAATCCGTGCGTGCTTCCTTGCTCCATTCCCTACCTTTATTAGATACTGCCATGAGAGAAATTTTATTCGAGGATACTCGTCTCAAGATGCTCAAGAGTACTCCTGATTCGGCCTTGGTTGTTTCTTCCTTCATTTATCCTCGCAGAGATACACGCTGAAATGTCCGGCCACCTCAGTCTGACAAGTTCCATTGTTGCCCGAATTTCGATCATCTTTACACTCATTGCCCTAAGATTAAAGTGCCGCTACTGTCATCGCAGAGGCCATGTAGCTCCAAACTACCCCAAGAAGAATATTGCATCTTTTTCCATCCCACTCATCCTCCGTCATATCTTCACCCATGTTTTATCTGTCAATCCCTCTTTGGCCACCACCTCAGGTAACCAAATTTGGTACATTGACTCTGCATGTTGTAATCATATAACACCTAATATTCATCTTTTGCACTCTCTAACATTTGTCCTGTTACCAACACCTATTCTCATTGCCAATGGTGCATCTATGTGCATCACCCACACAGGACACACTTTTTCCCATCCGTAGACGATATCTATGTCATTCCTCAATTAATATTGAACCTTGCCTCTGTTGGTCAGTTGGTTGAGCAGGGTCTCACTGTGACTTTCTCATCTTTTGGTGTACAGGCTCAGGATATGCAGATGGGTCAGACTGTTGGGACGGGACGCAAGACAAGCCGTTTATTTGAGCTCAACCACCTCCAATTTCTTCCTACACCATCCCTGTCTGTTTCCGCCTCTCCCTCATCCTCCTATCAATGGCACCTCAAACTTGGACACGCCTTCATAAATAAACTCCGGTCTTTTGCTAATAAAGGTACTTTCGGTTCAATTTGTTTTGAGTCTTTCGATTGTTTGCATTGTAAACTTGAGAAACAACCAGCTCTTCTATTTTTGAATAATATGTCTAATTCCACTAACTCATTCTCTTTGGTACATTTTGATATTTGGGGGCCATCTCCGGTTGGAACACTAAATGAGTTTCGTTATTTTGTCATTTTTATTGATGATTAGTCTCGGTATACCTGAATTTATTTCATAAAAAAACAATTTGAACTTACCTCCATTTACTCCAACTTTGCTAAAATGATCCAAACACAATTCTTTTGTCCTATTCAAACCCTCCGCACTGACAATGCCCTAAAATATAATGATTATGTCTTTGTTAAACTTTTGTCTACCCAAGGTACTATTGTTCAGCGCTAATGTCCCTACACATCCCAGCAAAATGGTAGGGCAGAATGCAAGCATCGTCACATACTAGATATAATTTGTGCCATGTTATATTTGTCTCATGTCCTGATCGTTTTTTCTATTGAAGCCAATGTGCATAGTGGGTGGGGGGTGGGAATATCCATTGTTTGTCGTGCATGACTGAATTGTGTGCTAAAGACATGTGTGTATTTCTTTTCAACATAACATATTTTTATTAGATGACTTGCCGATGAAGTAGACGATAAATATGCCAAGCGTGACATGTTTTACCTTGTGTGAGATTTGAGCTTAATAGAGCATTCATTTTAAATGCTATACATTTTTTCTTGTATATGATTGTTGCTCTAGACTTGGTTTTCTAGAACTTGCTTAGCGATACATGTCGAATTGATTTTCTAAGAGTCTATGTGATTAATATGAGGACATTAGGATGAACCATTTGGCCTGATATATTTCCTACCTAAAAATTAATCATTTAGTGAGCTCTTTTGAGCTTGAATACCCTATTTTATTGTTAAATGATCCGCATTTAACCTATGAATTTTCTTTCTAAAGTCAAAAGTTATTTGAACCTTTAGTCAAAGGAAAATGTTTCGAGCTTATATTATTTTAAAGTCTCTAAGGGAATGAGAACTTATGTCTATTTATTGTTGTTCATTGTATATGAGAGAAAATTAAAAGGACTGATAAAAAAAAATGGCACAAGTTTTTATTGCATTATAGCGGGAATGAGCATTTTGGTGTTAACTTATCGGTTGAGTTGGGTGTACTGCGAGCTATATTGGTGAACATTCTTACGTAGTTTGCAAAAATAAAGTTTTGAGTATGCATGTTAATGAATGAATAAGTGAGGGATGAGAAGTTCTACATTGAGTCTATATATTACAAAATGAGCTTGAAATATTTTCTCTTTGACTTATTTAGCCGAATAATATCCTACATCCTACCCCAACCTAAAGTCCCATTACAACCTTATTTAAAAACCCTTCTATTTTTTGCATTAGATTTCGAAAAACTAAGAGAGGTGATCAATATGCAAGCCTATGGGATAATCATTTTTACGATGCGACATAAGTGACTTGTTAATCCATATATATTTGAGTGTTGAGTGTATACACTTCATTCCTAGTGAGGTTATGTTGCGCTTGGTATGTTTTAAGTTTCATTGAGGTAATGATAATATGAATTTATTTGTGGAGGTTATGATTGCATCAAGTTCTTCAGTGTGCTTGTTTGTTTTATGCTTGAGGGCAAGCATGGTTTGGGTGTGGGGGAATTGATAAATATATACTATTATATATTTTCTATAGATAAATTATAAGATTTAATCAATATTTTGGATAGATTTCTACTCATCTTTGGCATATATTGATTTGTGCAAGGGAACGGAATGATTCATGCTCATGCCATATTTTCAATCAAAAACTTTTGGAAAGACTTGAATTAAGCTCTCATGCTAAGGAAAGAGGTGGATTACGGAAATTAAAGCTTGATTGTTGGCATCATAATTAAGTGGGAGCAATTAAGAGAGTGATTGAGGACCCCAATCATCTATAAAAAGGGGGGCCAAGGCATTGGATGTGGCATCACAATTCACATTCACTTTTTCATAGTCTAAGCGGAGGGTTTAGAAGGATGTTTTGAGAGGAAACACCTTCGGATGTCTTCGAATGATCAAAAAGTTTTACTGCTTTTATTTATTTTTAAGCATTAGTAGCTAATTTCTTAGTCTAGTCCAAGGTTGAATGTAGATTTCGGATTGGGATTTGTGAAATTGTATTTTGATTTAATTTGAATCTTGTTTAGTAAATTGATATTTGTGCGATTTACGTGATTCATGTCTGCAATTATTTTATTTAATCTTTTATCGTGACCGGATCTTAGATTGGCTTAGCAATTATGTGTTAATTGAATATTTACATCCGTAATTGTGTATGTGTTTCATAAAATGGTAAATAGGTTGACAAGCTTAGCTTAGGAATCGCATGATCAAATAATTTAATCTTTTCGTAATTAATAAAATATTTGAATTGAGTTTTTTTTGTGTTATTTTCAATTGGAGAAATTAATTTATGGTCGTACCTAAATTATTTCTTTGATTAGGGATGCGGTTAATCGGTCGTACCATTGCTGCTAATAAAGTAAGAAAAATTTGAGCGTTATGATCGTATTTCTTTACGATTGTGTATTGTATTCATATATTCATTTACAAAATCATCCAAATATATTGTATTCAGTTTATAGATTGATTAAATAAAAAAATTATGATCGTATTCCTTTACGATTGTGTATTGTATTCATATATTCATTTACAAAATCATCCAAATATATTGTATTCAGTTTATAGATTGATTAAATAAAAAAATCATTGTGTTCCAATTCAATCACTTTAGGTTCAGAAGAAAAGTATAGTCTACTAGACTTCAATATCGTCTCTTCTAAGATAGCCTATATAAGATCTCAGGCAACCAAATCAATGTCTAATTAGATGTAAAAAATAATGGAAAATGAAGAGTGCAGAGATATAATATTTGATGTAAGGCTGAATCTCAATCCATTAGAGGACAAATGGATTTTAGTTAAATTGTTACTTTTATTTATTATATTAACTAAAACTAAATTTTATATTAAAAAATATTATATCAAATACTTATTTATTATTTATTATGTCATACAATTATATTAATTTAAATTTCTTTATTATAAAAATACAAATTTAAAATTCAAACTCTTATATTTTAGTATACAATAATAGTAACAGGGGCAGAACCACCCCTAAGACAAGGGACAGCCCGTGCACTGGCCTGCTCCTTATTTTATTTGAATTTTTTTAAAAAATTTATATAAGTATGTATATATTTATATAGAAAATTATTTTAAAATATTAAAAAAATAATTAAATATGTTTATGATTTGTATTTTAATTTCATATAATTGTTTAGAAATATTATAATATAATATAATATAATAATAAAAGTTAAATACACTTTTAGTTGTGATAATAAGATAATTTTAATAATCATTTTAAATATTTTTTTTAAAAAAAGGTTCTATTTATTATTTTCAAGTCATACAAAAATAAATATATACAATATGTAGTATTTTTTATGCCTTTATTTATTATTATTATTATTTTTAAATATGTCAATTTAAAAAATACAACATTGAAATATATACTTTCAATGGTATTATTTAAAAAATTTTAAGAATTAACCCCCGTTATATTGGACTCTAGTTCCTCTCTGACAGTAATTCATGTAAGAAACCCCGAACATACAAATAATATTTAAATAAAAATAAACAAAATAACACATCATAAATTTTTAGTAATTTTTAAAACAAAATATATATTAAATTTAGGTCTATTCAATTGTGATTTTAATGAATTTATATAGATTTTAAAAAGTCTATTGATTTAGAAAGTCAGTTTAGCTGAATTTGATAATTTTAGTAATTGATTTAGATGATTTCTATCAATTTGATTGAATTTTTTATGGATTTATATGGATTTTGTAGGATTGTAAAATAATGTTTTATGAATATATATTAATTATATAAATTTATATCAAACATAAATTTTATAAATATAATATATTTATAATTAAAATTATTATATATTATTATATTTTTATAAAATAAAATTTAATATTAAGAAATAATATATAATTATTAATAATGTAGAAGTATTGTAACATGTGTAACACTATTATATTGTAGATTATTACATTATCATTCAATATATCAAATTAGTTTAATACTCCCTCCGTCTGGCTAGAAAGTATACACATTTCTATTTTGGGACGTCCAATTACAAAGTAAACATTTCATTAAATATCCTACTTTTTTTCACAAATACCCTTACTTTACATCACATCGTTACTTTTATACCAAAAAGTAATGGCAAAAATGTCATTACACTATTTTTAACTACCCACTTTATCCGTGGACGGAGGGAGTATTTCTTTTTTAGTTATTATTATTATTATTTATATAACTTTTTTACATAAAAAATAAATAAGTATATAAATAAAATAAAAAATACTACAATTTACGAATTTTGAAAAAATTATTAAAATAAAAAAATATATAAAAATTAACGGTTCAATAAAATATATATATTTAAATATCAATCACCGTCATTGAAATGATAATATAGTGTATTCGATAATTGAAAAATGAGAATTACACCTGAATGACAATATATTATATTTGATAATTAAAAAGAAAATATAACAATAAATTTAGAGCCGTCAAAATGGGCTGAGTCCGTCGGGTTGGTCCGCCCTGCCTTACTTTTAAAGAGGGTTGAGTTGTGATTTTTTAAGCCCGTTAAAATGCGGGCCTAAATAGGCCACAGGGGCCGCGGGTTGAGAGTAGGTTGGCCTGCAGTGGGGCGGGTTAGCCTGCGGGTCAAGTAAATATAATAATTACTACTCACTCGTCTAACTAAATGTATTTTTTTACCAATTTGTACTATCATATTAAAACATTATAATAAAACTAATCAAATATTAATATAAAAATATATTTAATTTTTTTATAAATTACAAACTTACCATTGTAAATAAGTTAAGACGAATAAAATAAAATTTATATTATCATTAGCTTAAATAAATTATTAATATTGTCTACATGTTGTTTTTCTTCTCTAACTATGTTATTCATGACATTGTTATTTGTTTCGATTTTTCATCATTTGTTTTGTTCGTCTTCCATTTTATTATTTAATAATTTTACAAATTCATAAAATTAATTATGATTTATTTTTAAAATGAAGTATTTCTTATTATTAATTTTTTTTAAATACACCAATTAATAATATTTAGAATTGAGAATTTTTATATTCGTTATTTATTTTAAAATATTTATTATTTAAATTCTACAATAAAACTATTTTTAGCTATTTTTAAATATTAAATATTAATATTCTTTTAATATTTTTAAAAAGCCCGTGGGCTAGCCCGCTTAGCTCGCCAATGGGTTTGGTTGGATTGATGAAATTTTGATCCGCCCCGCCGTGGGTTAGCCCGCAAACAACCCGCTTATTTGCGGGTTATGGTGGGTTGTGGGCCAATTCGCCCCATTAACCCGTTTTGACAGGTCTAACAATAACACATATTTATTATGATAATAATATTTTTTAAATTATATTTATAATATAAAAATATATATTTAAAAAAAATCATAAAAATTTGCTAATAGATTTTATTTTTAAATTATTATTTTTATTAAAAATTATAATAATAAATAAATATTATCATATTATTTATCACATATACAACAATAATAATAACAACAACAACAATAATAATAATAATAATAATAATAATAATAATAATAATAATAATAATAATAATAATAATCCATCAAAATCTCTCCGGATAAAAGAGAGATTCAATCTTATACAAAATTTTTATAATTTTCCACTGAAATCTATAGACTTTGTTTGAATACCTCAAAATTTTTAAAGATTTTTAAAAGTTTATGAATTGTTGAATACGACTTTTAAAAGTTTAAATTGAATACGTCCAAATTTTTAAAGATTTTTAAAAATTTTGATTGAATACACCGGATTTTGAAAGTCAAATCTAAATTGAATACACCCTCTTAGATTTGTAGAAGAGAATTTTTTTAATTTAATATAAAAAAAATAAAAATAAGACAAAAATCTTTTTGATTTAATATTTTATGTAAAAAAAATATTAATATAATATTTAAAAATCGTATATATATAATATTTGGCGACGAATCCTTTCCGCCGCGCCGCCCCTTTCTATTTTATTTTATTTTTATTTTAAGTTTTGAATATGGGTCCACATACAATAATATATAATTAAATTTTAATTTTTTTATATATTTTTTTACATTCACCGTTTTATTTTTTTATTTTTTAATATAGCGGGCCCCACCATTTAATAATAATGTATATAATTTACTTTAATTTAATTT
This sequence comes from Andrographis paniculata, assembly GCF_009805555.1. Taxonomy (NCBI): domain Eukaryota; kingdom Viridiplantae; phylum Streptophyta; class Magnoliopsida; order Lamiales; family Acanthaceae; genus Andrographis; species Andrographis paniculata. The sequence goes on from NW_026137605.1 coordinate 3,978,129, forward strand.
TTTTAAATATGATTATATTTAATTAGTTAATAATAATACAGTCCTCATACGGTGTCCCCTCTATTATAAACACGAGAATTTATGTAGACACAAAACTATTAGAAAAAATAATTATTGTATAATAAAAATAATGTCTTATATTTCTATTGATTAAGTAGACATGAATATAATTAGTAAATAATTAAAAATGTATTCGTGAAAATAATTATAGTATAATAAAAATAATTTTATATTAAAATTAAAATAACTATTTATTCTAATTAATATTAAAAGAATTAGACAAATGGAACATTATTTTATTATATATTTTATATAAAAAAATATTATTAGTAATCTTAAAATAAAAATTAAATATAATTAGAAATATAGAATATGTATTAAATTTTTTAAAAAAATAGCTCAATATAAATATACTATACATATTTTATAATAAAATTTATATAGTACAAATTGAACAAATATAATTGATTAATAAAAACTAATTTTTATTATAGATAAAAGAGTTCTAAATGTAAATAGAAATATTTATTTATTGACGAGTGGACTAGAAATAAAAAGATTTTGAGTAGATTGTTATATATTATAAAGTCAATTAAATTAATTTATATTTGTTAAATATATTTTAAATTAGTAAATATTAGTAAATATAAAAAAAAATTCATTTGTTATAAAATAGATAAAATAGAAATGATATTATTTGTATACAACGGATAGAGTACTATTTAATGTTTTGGTATAGGATCCACTTTTCATCCTTTTTCTTTCTTTCTTTTCTTTTTTTTTTTTTTTTTGTGTTGTGAGATTTATTTTTTATTTTATTTGTCTATTTTTAAAAAAATTTGCATTTTAATACTACATGAGACTCAAGACGAAAATGAAGTCTTGAAAATGACATCAAACAAAAAAATAATTTAGATTATTTTTTAAAATGTGGGTTGCGATAGTATGTATTATATTCATTTCGTCCTATAAATTATAGGTTGTTTAGGAATTGAGACTAAGAAATAATGAAATTTTAATATTAAAGTGATGTATGTAAAAAATAAAATGATAGTATTATGATAAATTTATTAAAATGATTGATAAAACAATAGTTGAATAATTTTTTAAAAAAAGGATAATTTAGTTATTATAAAATAAGGGTAATAAAATTATAAATGAATAAAATTATTTATTATAAATAGATTGTATATAAGTTTAGCAGATAACAAAAAAAAAAAAGAACGGTCATATAATTTTGACGGACAAATAGAGTATTATGTTATATATTATTTGTTTAATATTTTTTTGTGTATCAAATTTTAAATTAAAATAATTATTGAATTTGATATAAATAAAATAAAAGTGATATTTTTAAATGAAAAATATATAAATTATATAAAAATAAACGTATATTTTTTTGGAAAATTTTCTATTATATTTTAATATTTTCTATGTCCGATATAATGTTAATAAGTGTAAATATGAGAATATATGAGATATAAAATATAAATAAATGAAATGTGTGATATTACATGTGAGGCGAAAGAAATAGTAATTTTTTATACTTTTGTATGTATATATTTGTTACGCACAAATAATAATAATAATAATAATAATAATAAGGATAGTATGATTATAAAGGAAGTTAGACACGAAGTCAGGTGTAAAAGAAGAAAAATTTGCGCTCAGGTCAATTGGTCAGGTCGGTTGGTCCTAGGTCGGTTAGTCCTCGGTCGGATCGGCAGGTCGGAAGGTCTGAGGTCGGTTAGTCCTAAGTCGGTTGGTCTAGTCGGTTGGTCCTCGGTCGGATCGGCAGATCGAAAGGTCTGCGGTCGGATAGTCAGGTCGGTAGGTCCTCGGTCGGATAGGCAGGTCGGTAGGTCCTCGGTCGGATCGGCAGGTCGGAAGGTCTGCGGTCGGATAGGCAGGTCGGTAGGTTCTCGGTCGGATAGGCAGGTTGGAAGGTCTGCGGTCGGATAGGCAGGTCGGTAGGTCCTCAGTCGGATAGGCAGGTCGAAAGGTCTGCGGTCGGATAGTCAGGTCGGTTGGTTAGCGGGTCGGATGGTCCATAGGTCAGAAAGTCTGCAAGTCGGCTGCTACAGAGGTCGGACGGAGTAAGGTATGGTAATTGATTGCCCACTTAAGTGAACAGCAGTTTGGTCGCTTTGTGGGAGCGGCCAAGGAGTCTTTTGGTCCAGCGACCAGTTAGTCGCTGGATTAGTCGGTTGGGTTATGCAGTTGGCGAGACGGTCGCTGTAACTGACCAGGCGACGTTTCAAAATGTTTCTTTTGGGCGGTTGACGGCGGTTGCTGTAACCGACCAGGCGACGGTTCCAAACGTTTTCTTCAAGGAATATTTAAGGATTTGAATTTTTCTGGAGAAGGCATCTTCAATCAACTTCAACAAAGCAAAGTCAGATTCGGGGATCACCACTTTAAATTTTCAGCATTTTATTTCCAGTTAATTTTCTTATATACCGTACAGTGTTTAGAGATTCATAATCTCAGACGCTAATTAATCAAGTTTAAAGATATTTTCCATATCTTTGAATTTTACTTTTTGTTTGTTGAAAAAATACATCAACAAATTGGCGACCACAGTGGGAGAAAGACAAGATTGTTGATCCTACATCATCAGAAAATGTCATACAACTTAGGTCTGGCTGAATCATCAGAAAAATCAGTATGGCAGGCTCACAACCTCAATCATCATCAGCACTGGCGGGAGAAAATATTTCACCACCCGTCATGCCAAATCCAGGGGAGATTCCCCAACCGCCTACCGATTGGTTGTCTTATGTTCAACAATTGAACAATCAACAAACTTTGGTTATGCAGAACATGTTGCGTGAACAACAAAATCTAATGCAGAACATGTTGGATCAGACGTTCTCTAGATTCACCCTGTATCCAAACATGTCTCCAGCCGTGTCACATTCTCGTTTTCAGACGACTTTTCCAGGATCAACGTTTGCAGGGCCAACGTACGTTGACAGTACGTTTCCAAGCGTCACAACTTTCAACCGAACAGATATGAGGAAGACTCCTCCAATTTTCCCAGATAATGTTCCTTTGGGACCAAGGGTTGATAATACCCAACCGAATGAGAGATTGGGAGGACAGGCTCATAATCCCATCCCAGACGAGCCAACCGTCCCCAGAGAAGATCAGATTCATAATCTCATTCAAGCCGAGCCAGCCTTCTCCAGGGAAGATTCTGTTCCACTCAGGATAGATCCAGAGGATATCACTCAAGTTTTGCGGGTGCATTTCCGAATAAACCCGCAAATGGTGAACCGACCAGTGTATCAAAGGCCATTTCCAGAAAGAATCATCAATGAGTATCCTCTCCCGAGGAATTATCGACCGCCAGACTTTCATATTTTCTTAGGAGAAGACGGATCCTCCACCATAGAGCATGTTGGTCGGTTCACAGCACAATTAGGAGAGATCGGTAACAACCCATTTTACAAATTACAACTGTTTGGATTGTCTCTTACCAGAACAACTTTTTTCATGGTTTGTCGATCTACCACCTGGAAAAATACAAACCTGGGAAGGTTTGGAAGCGGCCTTTCATACAAGGTTCTTTATTCCTCTTCCAGCAGTCTCACTCACAGACCTTTGTGAGATCGAGCAGATGCCGGAGGAGACCGCCTCCCAGTTCATAGAACGGATGCGATTAATGAAGGGACGTTGCCTGACAATCATTGAAGAAAGCAACGTGACTACTTTGGTGGTCAGGAAAATGCACACAAATATTCGGGAGGCTTTGACAGCCCACGATGTTCGAGATCTGGCTAGTTTAGCATCCAAGGCAGGAAGGTTAGAATCATTTTTTAAAGAGAATGATCGCGGCTTCGGTCAGGGGGGAGGTGTTGAAGACATGGTAGTGCAATGTCGACCAACGTGCAGGCCACCGCCAGTCTACGATGAATGGAGGTCGGGACCAACGTAGCCTCGAGAGAAGGAGGTCGGATCTGAGGCTGATGTGGCCTCGGATGACGGCCTACAACCTCCTAAAACATCACTGAAAGTGACGCTTAGGAGTCTTGAGGAGGAGGCTTATTGTTACGCACAAATAATAATAATAATAATAATAAAAATAAGGATAGCAGGATCTTAAAGGAAGTTAGACACGAAGTCAGGTGGAAAAGAAGAAATATTTGCGCTCAGGTCGGTTGGTCAGGTCGGTTGGTCCTAGGTCGGTTGGTCTAGTCGGTTGGTCCTCGGTCGGATCGGCAGGTCGGAAGGTCTGAGGTCGGTTGGTCAGGTCGGTTGGTCCTAGGTCGGTTGGTCTAGTCGATTGGTCCTCGGTTGGATCGGCATATCGGAAGGTCTGCGGTCGGATAGTCAGGTCGGTAGGTCCTCGGTCGGATAGGCAGGTCGGTAGGTCCTCGGTCAGATCGGCAGGTCGGAAGGTTTGCGGTCGGATAGGTAGGTCGGTAGGTCCTCGGTCAGATAGGCAGGTCGGAAGGTCTGCGGTCGGATAGGCAGGTCGGTAGGTCCTCGATTGGATAGGCAGGTCGGAAGGTCTGCGGTCGGATAGTCAGGTCGGTTGGTTAGTGGGTCGGATGGTCCATAGGTCGAAAAGTTTGCAAGTCGGCTGCTACGGAGGTCGGACGAAGTAAGGTTTGGTAATTGAATGCCCACTTAAGTGAACAGTAGTTTGGTCGCTTTGTGGGGGCGGCCAAGGAGTCTTTTGGTCCAGCGACCAGTTAGTCGCTGGATTAGTCGGTTGGGTTATGTAGTTGGCGAGACGGTCACTGTAACTGACCAGACGACGTTTCAAAATGTTTCTTTTGGGCGGTTGACGGCGGTTGCTATAACTGACCAGGCGACGGTTCCAAACGTTTTCTTCAATGAATATTTAAGGATTTGAATTTTTCTGGAGAAGACATCTTCAATCAACTTCAACAAAGCAAAGTCAGATTCAGGGATCACCACTTTAAATTTTCAGCATTTTATTTCCAGTTCATTTTCTTATATACCATACAATGTTTAGAGATTCCTAATCTCAGACGCTAATTAATCAAATTTAAAGATATTTTCCATATCTTTGAACTTTACTTTTTGTTTGTTGAAAAAATACATCAACAATATTATTTTGCCACCATATTTTTTTTTATCGAAATTGTTACAATTGTTTGGGGGATTAGATTTTAAATCCACTATTCATTCTATTTTTTCCTTCCAAAAACATCAAATCAAACATCTATTATTCATTTTTTATATTATACTAAAAATCAATTTTACATTCAAAACATCAAATCAACATCTATTTATATCACATCATACAACTATTCAAATTCAAAATTTTACTATTAAAATCTCAACTCAAAATCCAAACCCCCAAACAAACACACCCTTAAAGTATTGATGTAAATAAAAATAAATTTTATGATATTTGTGATATGTAATAAAGTTACACTTAGCGGGTGTATTAAATATAGATTTTGTAGGATTTTGTTGGACTTTCAAAAGGTGTATTCAATCAAGACTTTTAAAAGTCTTTTAAAATCTTGAGGTATTCAACGTAGACTTTTAAAAGTCTTTTTAAAATTTTGAGATATTCAACGATCCATAGACTTTTAAAGTCTATGGATTTTAATGGATTTTTGTGAAAATTTTATATAGAAAAGAATCTCTCTTGACTATCACAAATTTTAAGGATTCTTAAAATTATTATTATTATTATTATTGTTGTTGTTGTTGTTGTTGTATATGTGATCAATAATACGATAATATTTATTACTATTATTATAATTTTTAATAAAAATAATAATTTAAAACTAAAATATATTAGCAAATTATTATAAATTTTTTTTAAATATATATTTTTATATTATAAATATAATTTTGAAAAATATTATTATCACAATAAATATGTATTACTGTCGATATTTTCTTTTCAATTATCGAATACACTATATTATCATAACGATAACGATGAAATAGATATTTAAATATATATATTTTTTGTTGAGCCGTTAATTTATATTTATTTTTTTTAAAAAATCGTAAATTATTTATTTATTTATTTTAATATAATCGTTTTACATAAAAAGTAAATACGTATATATTATTTATTAATACTTATATATTATTTAATATATATTCACAAAAAAATTATTTTACAATCCTACAAAATCCATATAAATCCGTAAAGAATTCAATCAAGTCCGTAGAAATCCATCTAAATCAATTACTAAAATCCATCAAACTCAACATAGTCTCTGTCGATTTTATAAATCCACATAAATCCATACACTTTTTAAAATCTAAATAAATCCATTAAAATCCCAATTCAATACACCCCCTTAGTAAAAGAATTTGATATTTTGTATTGGAATGTTATCAATTATAAAAGTCTTAGCTTTTAAACCAACAAGAAGAGTATGCGTTATTCTTAACGAACAATAAAAATAGATTGTTGAAAATAAAATAAACAAATACTCTATAATTATGACATTTTGTTACTTATTTCTATCATTTAATTAAAAATGTACGAAAAATAAAAGCATTATTGTCAAACTATTTTTTTTTATTGTAAATATAAATTGTAAAAAAAATTAAAATGTATATGCAATCAAATTTAGATAGATTACTACTATATGTTATTAACTTACAAATATAAATAATTTATTTTTATTTTTATAATTTAATTGCAAAGGAATACTCCCACCGTCTTTTAACAATATATCTATTTTTCTATTTTGGTCCGTCACATAACAAACTATTCATTTTCTTTTTTACTAATTATACAGTCTACCTAACATTACAAATACCCTTCTAATTTACAATATATTATACAAATGTCATTACCTTTATATCATACAATACTAATAGGTTAATTTAATCCTTTTACCTTTATTTCTACTTTATCTTAATATAATACTAATATTTCTAAAACTCCGTGCAAAAAACAAATGAATATATAGATATGAGACGGAGAGAGTAATATATATACAAATTATTTATTTGAATTTTGAATATTATTTTTGAATCAATTGATTTATAGTTTATTATTTTTTTATTCTTCTTCTTAATATATTTGTCTATTTAAGATTTTCTTATATATATACCCGCAAAAAAAATAAAAATAAATAAACATAATTTTATATATGTGGAATCTATCATATATATATATATCAATATTTATTATTATTATTAAAATTTATATTTTATGATAAAAAGTTATTAATTTTTACTCTTTTTATCTCAACTAATTTGTTCATCTTAATAATTAGTAAGTAATTAAAAAATATATTAGTAAAAAATAATTATAATTTAAAATTAAAATAATTAAATAATTTAATTAAAAATTTAAAATTATTTTAAATATATAATTATATTTTTTTAAAATAAAGATAAATTAAATAGAAGAGACCAAAATAAAAATGATGTATAATTTAAATGGAAAGAAAAAAGATTTTAATAATAATAATTAATTTAATAATTTAATAAAATTTATAATCATGCCCGTGCATAGCGCGGCACCCCTCTGGTAAATATATAATCACTAATGAAAATTTCAAACATAGTACCGTAAATCTTAATATTTTGAATACCACATTATTTAATATTAAAGTAAATTATATACATTACAAAATTATGGAAAAAAGCTACAAATTGAAAAATTATAGAATTTTTAAAAAATAATTTGAAAGTCATTATATAAAAATATCCTCTTTTTGTTTCAATTGAAAATATTTTTTTTGTCATTTTTATCCGTTATCATACCAAAGATATTATTATTATTATTATTATTATTATTATTATTATATTAAAAGTAATTATATATTAATACCAAAATTCAATTTAATTTTTATAAAATTATAAATATGTTAATGTATATAACCAATTTATACATAAAATATCAAAGACAAAAATATCAAAAATATCAATAAAATATCAAAATGATATAACACTCCTATTAATCAATAAAATATTATTATTTTTATTTATTCGAAAATCCCAAATAATTGATTCGGATTGAAATGGAAGATATATAAAATATTATTTATATATCTTAAAATATATCTAAAAAACAATTAAGAATATAACTGTTGCTAAAATGTTAATTATTGATTTGACCGAATCCAAAATATATGTTCTATAAATTTAATTATTGTTATAATATTTAAAATATTTTTATAAATTAAATATATAAAAATAATAAAATATTTAATGTTATTTATAAATTAAAAAAAAACTATATAAAAAAAAGATAATATATATAAAATAAAATATAAGTAAAATATTTATTGATTTGAAAAATAAAAATTGTGATTAAAGATGAATTATTGTAATATGAAAAAAATAAAATAATAATATGTAAGATATTATTGGAGATGAATATCTTAAAAAAAATCCTCCAAAAATGGAATTATGGGCAAAAGATAGTCTTGAAAGAGATAAACTAAAGACAGAGAAATCGTAATTCGAACAGCGGCCCGCTTTTACGGTAACTAGCGCTCTTTAAAATGACAAAGGAAGGACAGAGACAAAGAAATCGTGTTTCGAACAGCAACCCGCTTTTACGGCAACTAGCGCTCTTTAAAATCGTCGCCTGCTAATCGGTTCGCCCTCGCCCTTTCTTTTTACTCTTCTTCTAGGGTTTTGTCAACTCGCTCGTCTCTGCAGCAGCTCTCCGTATCTTATTCTCCTTTCATCTCCAGGAATCAAGCATGACTCAATCGCAGGAAGAGTTGTTGGCGGCTCATCTCGAACAACAGAAGCTTGATGTAAGATCTGTTTATCTGTCGTGTTCAACTTGTTGCAATCGAAACGCGAGCTGTGTTTCATTTAAATTACGTTATTTTGGGGTATTATCTTTGGTTACTTCTTGTTATTTTATTTATGTATATTAATTTTGTATTGCGAGTTTGATTTAAGTTACGAATGAAGTTTCGGGTGAAACTTTAGTGGATGCGTGTTTTTTTAGCTTCTTTTGATCCTCAACTGTGCTCGATCTATAAGTTGTTGGTTCTGGATTTGAATGCTAGACGCATCTGATAAATATTTCTACGATTTATGGATTAAAGGAGTGAAGTTGGATTACTGGGAGTTTTTTTGTTTTTCATTTCTATGCTAGAAATGGTTGTTTGTCTCCCATTCAAAACATCGTATCCAATAATCCATCTTTCATTCTAAAATTTTCAAATCTAAAGTATCCAAACACACCCTAGTGGATATTTGGCATTTTTGAGGGACTTGTCTGTTACTACTTAAATAAATGTATTCAAGTTTGATAATTGGGAAGCAGGATATGTCGGAATGTTTTGTTTCACCACTTCGAAATTGTGCGTGTGAAATAAAAATGAGCTCATAGTAATGAACTAATAGTTGTTCTTGAATGAGTATTACTGTAATACCTGTAATGACGTTTTTGTTATTTCATTGGGACGTAATAACTGTTTCCGGTCCTGTATGTCTTTGGCACAACCATTTCCTCTAAGAATCCTGACAAAGTATGGTATGCACTTGTTGAAATAAAATATTTTTCCTATTAAATACTATGTTCTTATGAAAGTCGCTAAATTCCTATGATGTAGTAGAGCATCTGTTTTGGACCCTAAATTTCATTAACCTTTCACCCACTGGTCATATTACATTAAGCGTGTGTTTGTTTGGGGGTTTGAATTTTGTTGAGATTTGAATAATAAAAATTTTGAATTGGAAAAGTAGTATAATGTGATATAAATAGGTATTGATGTGATATTTTGAATGTAAAATTGATTTTTAGCATAATATAAAAAACGAAAAATAAGTATTCGATTATAAATAGGTATTGATGTGATGTTTTGAATGTAAAATTGATTTTTAGTATAATATACAGAATGAAAAATTAAGTATTTGAATTGATGTTTTTGGGGGATAAAAATCTGGTGAATAGTGAAAATCCGGGAAAATCTCATAAAAGAACACACCCTAAGTGTTAAACCTTGAAAGGTTTAACATGTGTGTGTCTCTGCGTGTGTTTTTTGTACTCTACAAACAAAGAGTTCTATTTGATTTTCTAATTCTCACTTTCACTATGCTCCATTTTAGCTTTTTACATTATCATCATTATTAAGTCACTGCGCAGCTCTTCTGTGCAAAGGTATGAGTTGCTTTCTGGCAGCAAGGGAAGCTCGTGAATATGTTTTGAAATTGATAACTAATAGGCATTCTCAATATATTCATTAAGACAGCCATTCTCCAACCATACTAGTGATCTCTTTAAGGAATTTTCAAGTATTGACAGACATATTTCAGAAGAGAATCTAGGCATACTCTCCCTGGTTCTATAGCTTGTTGACTTTGCAATCATTTGCAACCTTAAATGCTAAGTGAGCTGAGTTAAAAATTAAGATATACCACTCTCAAAAGGCGAGCATGAACTTTCTGTAAGTGTGAGTAGAATTGGATTTTTATAGTTTCTTCGTAATCTGGTGTGGAAATTAACAGTTACGTATATTATTTTTGAAAAGAAAGCATGAATTTTCTGTTTAGTGAGTAGAATTTAATTTTGTAGTATCTTAGTAAAAGGCGCGGAAATTAAAAGTATTTGTATAGGCAGTGGGCTATTAAATTTGAGAGCATTAAAGTAAGTTGTGAATCAAACATAGGCTTTCATGTATTGCTATTAGTTGTAAGACATGAGTATCTACAGTTCTGTGGAGGTTGGGGCAATACTTTAGACTTGGAAGAATGGTGTTTATACATGGATTAGCAGGCAGGCACATTCGTAGTAGAGTGCTGCATTATTACATCAGGTGTTTGTTCATTGATTCAGTTATTGCTTGCAGAATGATGAACCAGTGATAGAAGATGATGACGACGATGACGATGATGATGAAGGAGATGACGATGAAGTTGAAGGTATTACATTTGTTCAAATTATAATTTTTGCTCTAGACTGCCTCATTTTACAGTTCAATGCTCTGGGCACAAATGCATTTAAAAATTTCTGCATTTCAAATCTGGTCTGTCCCTGTCCCCTATTTCAGGACAGGACGATTCTGGCGGTAGGTCAAAGCAAAGCAGAAGTGAAAAGAAAAGTCGCAAGGCAATGCTAAAGCTAGGAATGAAACCCATCCCAGGTGTGAGCCGTGTCACTGTGAAGAAGAGCAAGAACGTAAGTTGTTTCCATCCTCTAACAGTTTATAGAAGTAACTCACATGCATTTTAATTAACCAAATCCCTCTTGTTCCAGATCCTGTTCGTCATCTCAAAGCCAGACGTGTTCAAGAGCCCAAATTCGGATACGTACGTGATCTTCGGCGAGGCAAAGATTGAGGATCTAAGCTCGCAATTGCAGACCCAAGCTGCGGAGCAGTTCAAGGCTCCTAATGTGAGCAACCTCGCACCAAAGGCAGAACCTGCAACAGCACCTCCTGATGACGAAGACGTGGATGAGACTGGTGTCGAGCCCAAGGACATTGAGCTGGTGATGACCCAAGCCGGGGTTTCTCGACCTAGGGCAGTCAAAGCACTAAAGGATGCAGATGGAGACATCGTCTCCGCCATCATGGAGCTCACAAACTAGACATGTCTCCAAAGCTCTCTACTATATAGATTCGTTATGTTCCTTTGAATGAATGCACTGAGATGATTTTGAATCATTCGCATCCATGTGTTTTTGCGGCATCTTGTGTACCGCTACGGCTACAGCACCCGTTATGCTTTTAAGCTATATATGTCTTAACTTGTTGCATTTTTCACCTATTATCCTCATTCTTATGACCTATAACAGATGAATCAAAGCACCAGCCAGTCGAGATTTATCGATTTCAGGTTTAAGGTAAGCAGCATTTAAAGGGATCGTTACTTATTTTTCTCTACATGATAAACTAGGACATCGACGCAGTGTATCATTCTTTTCATGAAACTGGAGAACTGCTCTCTGTTGATTTCGTCGAGCCAAAGGGCCACGAGAATCGCCATTTTCTCCTCCCATGGTTTCTCTGATTGTTGGTGTTTTTGATTGTCTTGTGGCCGGCGTTCAGTTGCTGGCGACAAACCGGGCAGGAACTGTGCTGTTCCAGCCACGGCACGATGCAGTCCGAGTGATACAAATGTTTGCACGGAAGCTTTATCACCTTTAGCCCCAACTCGAATCTTTCTTTACAGATAGCACACATTGAATCACCGCCAACTTGTTTCTTTGAAACCTTGATCACTGGCAAAGCATCAATGGAGGATCTTGATGCAGGGGGCGGGGCACGGGGATCGCTACGCGTGACATGTTCGAAAAACTCTTCCACTCCTGGCCCGATGAAATAATCCCCTCCGTTTTCACGCCTAAATCCTAACGTCTCGTTGAGGAACTCTTCTAGGCCGCCACTGCCTGGCATCTGGTCGGGCATGTCGCCACTGAAAACGAGAAATGAGTTCCACGAACTACCGTGCTGCTGAGATATCTGCCGAGAGGATATCCGGCCTGTGGCAGCCATTTGGTGCCGGAGGAAGTTTGAGATGGATTCTGTGAAATGAGGTCTCTGATCTCCTCCTTGATCTGCTGCGATTGTTGTATTGTCGAGGGCGTATATGAATCCTCCGTTGCAGTTCGGACAAACTGCATTTCGCCGGTGGAGAATCACCGGTTCGTTGCAATGGGAGCACCAGTGCGTGTGTGCGCCTCTTTCAGTCGACATCTTAGCTCTTCCTTTTGTGAATCTTAATCTCCTGAAAATTGTTGTTTCGTTAGAGTTCTGCTCTTGACAGTAATCCTTAGTGATGGAATGGAATACAACACTATCAGATGTACGAATAGAAAGGAAAATTAACCAATATATATAATCAGTTAATGAAGAATTTACTAATTTGGAAAAATTGTTCAGTTAGGAAAGAAGCTAAAATTGCTCTTTTACAGTTTCTCTGCTGCAGTTCTCTTAGTTTAAAGATCAAATCAAAATTCATGAATCTGCAATTCCATTAGATCTACCGCAAACATCCACAGTTTGATTTCTACAGAATTAAATAAACAAGGAGAGGTGAGAACTGATGAAATCCAAAGAAGAAGAAGAAGCAATCAATAATGGATAAATTAACAAGGTTTGAAATGTGGAATCCAGCATTCATACACCAAATCTGAAGATCTCAAGTCAACAACACATTTCGCCAAACCGCATCCAGCAACTCACGCAGTCAGCTCAACAGATCGCCGAATCAATAAAACAAGACATCCACAAATGCAGCAAAAGCATAAAAAAGAAAAAGAAGCAGCGGATATAAAGTGGAAACGGATAAGCCAGGATTCTCAAACCTTTTTCATTCATACCACGCGATGATGATACGACAGTTCCGCCGCAGATAATGCACGCATAAAGTCATCTACTCATAGTAGCTTCTTCGCACAGTGTTGAAATGTGTAAACAACCACCATTGCTGTGGAAAATTGAAGCACTGTTGGAGACTGATAAGAGTGAAGAAGCGTCGTTTTCATCTCAGCACTGCACAAAAGGGATATTTGGGCCCTCATTGGGCCTTACTATGGGATTTGGAAAGTTTAATGGCCTATTTATGTAGGCCCAATTTTATTTGTGAATCACAACGCAATTATATTTGGTTGGAATTTGTATTTAGCCACGTATTATTAGAAAAAAATAATGTACCATCTCCGTCCCACAATAGAAGTTTCATTTTTGATCTTCGTCTGTTCCAAAATAAAAGTATTATTTTTTAATTAATAATTATTCTACATACTTAACATAATAAATATCATTCGAACTTACAATATATTACACAAATGCCACCACATTTATATTACACCGTACTAATAAGAATATTTTTGTCTTTTTAACTACAACTCAATATAATACTAATATTAAAAAATCTACGTACAAAAAGCAAATGTTACTCTTTCTATGGGACGGAGGGAGAATTTTTTTAGAAAAAATTATGATAATTACTTATTAAAAAGTTTAAAATTATACTCCCTCCATCTCATATCTATCTATCCACTTATTTTTTTGCACGGAGTTTTAGAAATATTAATATTATATTGAGATGTAGTATAAATGAAAGTAAAAAGACCAAACTGCCCTTATTAGTATTGTATGATATAAAGACAATTATATTTGTGTAATATATCGTAAATTGAAAGGGTATTTATAATGTTAAGTAGATAGTACAATTACTAAAAAAATGAAATTGATACTTTGTTATGGAACGAACCAAAATGGAAAAATAGATAGATTGTTAAGGGATGGAGGGAATATACTTTCACGACTAAAAGTATATATATTTGTTTTTCTATAGTAGATCGAAAAATAATAATATTTTATTACTTAGTAGAAGTGTGTAAGATGATATGATACTTTTATTTTTACAAGTACAAAAAAAATAAATATTTTTGTAAAAGTAAAAAATATATTGGTATTTATATATTTCATCCGTCCACTAGTAAACTTCATATTTGTTCAGTTCAAATCAAAACTTTTCATTTCTATTTTTTTAAAAAAATAACTTTCAACTAAATACCAAAATATTCTTATATTTTACTTTTCGTATTATATTTCAAAGCTAAAATGAACATTATGCTCCCTTCATCTCATAAAAGATGTATTGTTGAGAGTGAACACGGAAATTAAAGAATAATAGTATTTAATTGAAAGTGAGTATAAAATAGAATGAAAAAGAATAAAATGCCCTTACTTTTTGAATGATTTTAAAAAGTAAGTTACAGTAATAATTAGAGGTAGTTTGGAAAAGTATGAATAATTTTTTATAAAATGGGGACCACGATTACTAAATAAGGAAACAAAACAATTATTTTGGGACGGACGAAAATGAAAAAACAAGACAATTTTATTGGGGCAGAGAAAGTATTACTTTATTATACTCAATATCTATTAAATACTAATTTACTTTAATTCGCATGTAAAAGTCAAATATGAATCTTACTAATGGATGGAGGGAGTAAATTACATTAATTAAATTAGATACATTAAGTTGAATTGAGACGAAAGTAGTATATCAAAGTAGAGGGAAAGGATCCCATGTTGATCCGGTTACATTAGAGTAACATATAAATTATGTGTTATATATTATTATATTATACTCTTCTATTTCATAAATATAGTTTTAATTGAGTTGGGCGTGAGATTTAAGGAATATTGATATTATATTGGTAGTTGATGAAAAGGTGGATAAAAGATTTTTTTGCCCTTGTGAGTGTATTATATTAATGTAAAAAGTAGTGACAATTGTGTAATAAAAAGGAAAAAGTATGAGTAGTTTTACGGTGATATGATTATTTATGGAAATAAGACTATTGTTTTGAGATGAATAAAAATGGTAAACATGACTATTGTATTGGGACGGATGAAGTAAGCTGTTTGTTCATAGTTGTAATTGTATTGGTTGATACTTTATTATGTGCTTAAATAAATAGTAGTATTTATTATATGAGACTATATTATGTATTATTAGTTTATATATTGTATTTATAATATATTTGTTGGCTGACTCTCGTAAAATATAAATAAATAAATTATATATATTTTTATCAATTTAAATTTTTAGGTGAGTCGATTATTTAATATTATCTAACAATATTAATATAAATAATATCTTTGTAATTATATTATGTGATGTCTGATAATGTGTAATACTATAATGTATTTTCAGGATTATATTAAATTATAAAATTCGGTCTAGTAAACAAGAACCCTATTAAGTTCTCTTATAATATATATATTGCACCAATTACACAATCACTCAATTAATAATTTATGTTTATGATTCAGATTTTCATAATTCAAAATTATTCACTGTGACCGCATTAAACACACGTTATTATTGAATTTAATTAGATGCATTCATATTGTACATATATTGCATGTACTCTTAATAATTTAATGCTTAGAAAATTTTGAAGTTTTTATTGTTCACAATAGTGAATTTTGAAGTATTATTGAAAAAACATTTTTGTTATTTTTTATATTTGAAAAGAAAAAAAAAAATAGTATATTTGACTTTTGGAATTTACTTTTTATATAACATAGTTATTAAATATAATATTTAGCGTGAAAAGATAATAGTAAAAAAAAAAAAACAATTAAAGATTGAATAGTGAAAACAACTAAAAAAAAATGCAAAGCAAATAAACCCTACGAAACAAACCCAACTTTTGAAATAATGATAATAAAACCGTATGAAATTAAATATCATTGTAAAAAAAGAAGATAAATCTTTGTTTGGTGTTTTCCTCTCTCCGTCCATTTGGGAGTTATTAATTTTGTCATTTTTAATTGTCTAAATATAAAGAAATTTTATAATAACTGTAAATCTAATATATGCTACAATATATTTATTTACTTATTTTATTTATATATGTGAATGGAAATTCACATAACTTATTTTGGTATATGGACAAATAGTGTTTTAATTTTTGTAGTAAAGACTTTCCAAAAAAACAAAATGTATATTTGAGGAAATGTCAAACCAAAGAAACCCATTCTTTTCATTTTGGTGCAAAGGAAAATTAACGTGGAATATTTTATTTCAGGAATGTGAGTGGTTTACTCAACGGATAGGGTTGAAGATCAGTAACGAGTGAGTTTGAGAGCATGTTTTAGAAAGAGAAAAATTAAGTGAAGCTCTCATCATCTATCCATATTGATTCTCCTCAATTTGAATGAGTTTTTTACACAAAAATTCACTGGAGAGTTCGATGGTGACCGGAGTTAAAAGAGTTCCAACCAGAGAGAATGATCAAACTCTTAGTAGCTCGGCTATATAGTCGTTGTCAGTACGCGTTTATGACGACGTAAACCTATGGAGGTGTTTTTCAAGGTAAACCATGATAGGAATTTGGGATTGAAGGAGTTGTGATTGTTATTATTATATAATCAATATTGATTAGTGGAATCTCTTCTAGATTGGTATCCCCCGAATGTAGATTGGTTTGATAATCGAACTAGGTCAACAGATACCTTGTCTCATTTGTTATTTTGAATTCTGCATTTTATTTGTTGTCAATGGGTTGTTTTAATTATGAACTGACCACTCTTCGGGAGATGGCCCTTTGTTGATGTTCGAATGAGATTTGTTCGATACATCACTTCCCAATATTTGGTATCAGAGCAGTGTTCTCTAAATCGTTGAGTAGATTTGTTCACAGTTGTAGACATGAGCAAGGAAGGACGTTCAACACCAAAACCTCCATTGGTCGATGGAACAAATTATCAAATTTGGAAGAACAAAATAAAAACCTTTTTGATGTCTCAAGGTAAAGATGTTGTTGATGCTGTTGAGTTTGCATGGTCTCATCCCATGAAAACCATCCAAGATGAAGATAGTGTTACCATTCTTGTGAAGAAATCGAAGAGAGAATGGACGTTGAATGAAAAAACTCCTGGAATAGCAAACTCGAAGGCTATCTTTTCGATCTTCAACACTGTTGATGAAACTCAAGCAAAGCTGATATCCAATTGCAAGGTTGCTAAGGAAGCTTGGGACATTCTGAAAAATGCCTTCGAAGGATCTGTCCAAGTCCAAGAATCAAAACTGGAACATGTGGAGACATTGTTCGAAGGGATAAAGATGAATGAAGATGAAAGAATTTCCGAATACTACGATTGTTTCATAGATATTGTCAACCAGACTGAAGCTTTGGGAATGCACTTTAAAGAAAAGAGGCTGGTGAGAAAGATGCTTAAAAGTCTCACAAAAAATTTCAGGCCAAAAGTGATTATGCTTGATGAACCTCCGAAATTGAAAGGTATGACTTTGGATGAATTATATGGTACGTTGGTAAGCTATGAAATGAATTATCTTGAAGATGAAACTCTAAAAAGTATGGCCTTAAGTGTGGAAACATGGAGCTGATCGAATCCGATGAGGAAATCGCATTTCTGAGTCGAAAACTTTCGAGGATGATCAGTGAGAATCGTGCAGCCAAGATGAAGTATGGACAGTTTCAGAATCAAGGTGGCTATCAAAGTGTGAATACATCAAGCTCACAATGGAAATATACTGAGCAAAAACCATCAAATTACAGCAATCCTAAAGAAAAATTCGATGGTGGACTTAAGAAGAAGTTTACTGTATCTGCTAAGTCTAAATCAGTTCAAGAGCCTACCTGCTATGGATGTGGAAGAGTTGATCACATTAAATCTGAATGTCTAACGGTGAAGAAAAAGGAGAAGATAGCATACCAAATCACATGGAGTGACAATGATGATGAAAGGTCTGTGAAGGCAAAGAAAACTCTAGAAAATTATGAAGTGGTTGCTTTCATGGCTAATTAATTTGAAGCTATTAAAAATGATGGTGCTTCTACTGATAAAACTTCGGAGGAATCTATAGAACTTGATGCTGATTAATCAATCAAAGCTTATGAGGAGATAGTTGCTGAATAAAAATGGGTTGTTGTGAAAAACAAGGAATTCTTGGATACCATTTATCGATTGGAAGCTCAAAAGGAAAAATTGAATGATGAAATCGAAATTTTGGAGAAGAATATTCATGAGAAATCAACTGAAGCTAATTATTGAAAGCTGAAAATGTGTAGTTGAAGCAAGAAAATGATAGACTTCTGAAATGAAATGAGAAATTGGATGAAATACTTTCAATTGGGAAACATTTTGAAGATCATAAAGGAATTGGGTTTTGTGAGTCCTCACACAACAAACCTATTACATTTTTCCGGGGTGGTTGACTGTATTATGTCAAAATTTCAAAGAACAAATCAGTTCATTGTGAAACATAATTTGAAAAAGAACAAAAACAGATATTGGAATGAAAATCGCAGAACACAGGGTGTTAGACAAATGTTATCATGATGTAATTACTGCGGATACTGCAGATGTCTCGGAGATACAGCTGAAAAATGTTTCAAATTGACGAAGGATGTTATGAATGGCAGAAATATTCAGTGGTCTGCTGCAGAACTCAGACAAAATGTTAAAGTCAGATTGGTGTGGATGCCCAAGAAAAATAAAAAACAAATATTCTTACGAAGACGTTTGATGCAAATTGATTTTAAAAGTTTAGACTTCATTTGGGTATGCATTCGTACCTTACTTGATTATACATGCATGGGTGCTTAATAAATTCTCCAATATATTTATGGTGTTTGGAATATTCATGGTGAATATTAGAGAATGAAAATAATTTGAAAAAGACTATTTATGTTGTTGCTGGAGGAATTGTTGTTGATGATGTGAAGTAACTGCTGCAACAAAACTAATGCCGAATCAACCGAAGTTGTTGATATGGATGTTGTTGTTACAATCATTTTTCATCATACCAAAGGAGAATGAATTTCTGAAAATTGGACAATTCAAATAGTTTGTGAAACAACTGAAATTCCTGTTGATAATCTTGATAATGTTGTTAGAACAAATGTGATAATGTTGTTGGAACAACAGTTGGTGACACTACTGAGGTTGCTGCTGCAACCATTTTTCAGCAAATTGAGGTTATTTTTTAAGATCTTTATTCTTTTTGTCATATGCTCCCACGAATTGGGAGTAATGCAGGAAAAAATGGAGATAATTTTCTCATGGGGAGTTACCCAAATTTTCATTGATGTTGTATGCTTTGCTGATTATTGATTCTACCTGTTGCTGCTGCTGTTTTGGTTGGAAGTCCGAAGTGATTACAACCATCTCATTGTGAAGGCTGCCTATAGCCTTTTTATTTTTGTTGGCATGTAATAGTTGAATTCACTATTGAATGATTGGGTGTGTGAGTGAATTCCTGCACTTCTATTTTGTAGTTTTATATGCCAAAAAGGGGGAGAATGTGAATGAAAATTTCCCTAAGTTATTTTGGCATATTGACAAATGTTGCTTTAATTTCTGCAGTAAAGACTTTCTAAAAAACAAAAAGTAAATTTCAGGAAATGTCAAACCATGAAAACTCACTCCTTCCATTTCGGTGCAAAGGAAAATTAATGTGAAATTTTTTTATTTCAGGAATGTAAGTGATTTACTTAACCGAATAGGGTTGAAGATTGGTGATGAGAGAGTTTGAGAGCATGTTTTAGAAAGAAAAAAAATGAGTGAAGCTCTCATCATCTATCCATATCGATTCTCCTCAGTTTGAATTGGTTTTTGACACAAAAATCCGCTGAAGAGTTTGACAGTGACTGAAGTTAAAGGAGTTCATACAGAAGAGAATGATCAGGCTCTGAGCAGCTCGGCTATATAGTCGTTGTCAGTACGCGTTTATAACGATATAAACCTGTGGAGGTGTTTTCCAAGGTAAACCATGATAGGAGTTTGGGTTGAAGGAGTTGTGATTGTTAATGTTCTATAATCAATATTGATTAGTGGAATATCTCCTAGATTGGTATCCCCCAGATGTAGATTGGTTGATAATCGAACCGGGTCAACAAATACCTTGTCTCATTTTTTGTTTTGAATTTTACATTTTATTTGATGTCAATGGGTTGTTTTAACTGTGAACTAACCACGCTTCGGAAGATGGCCCTTTGTTGATGTTCGAATCAGATTTGTTCGATACATCACTTTCCAACAATATCAATATCATTACATCAAAATAAGACAAAGGAATAGTGTGTTTGACAATTAGTTGATAGTTGTTAGTTGTTAGCTGATTCAATTAGCTGGTTTGACTAGCTGATTCATTTAGTTGTTTTTATTAAAGTGTTTGGTAAAATAATTGTTTGACATTAATTGTTTGTATGTAAAATGACAATAAATGATATTTATATGTTAATTTTTTAAATATTTAATTTTGTTCATTTTAATTTAAATTTTTTGAGAATTTTTGTTATTAATTATTGAAAATTATAAAATATTATAAAATATTTATTTTTATTTTTTAGATTTGAGAAAAATATTTTAATTAAAATAATAAATTTGTTATTAAATTGTGTAAAATATTAAATAATAAATCTTTCGCATATATATTTTTATTATGTTAATTATTGTATATTAATATTTTTTATGTAAAATTTATATAATAAAAATGTAGATAAATAAATTAATAATATTAGTTTTTTCTATTTTATTTAATTTTAATAGGTTTTTATATATTTTACATATAAAATAATTTATATGTAATAATTAATAATAATTATTATTTTACATTTACAAAAGTAAATTTATAATTTAATAAATAAAATATATTAAAAATAATTAATAAGTACTGTTATAAAAATATATTTATATGTATAAAATAATTAATTAATTTTTAAGGGTAAATAAAAAATAAATAAAATTAATTTTTAAGGATAAATATTTTTTTAAAAAGCTAATTTAACAAACACCTAAATTATCTTTTTAACTGATCAAACAACTAAAAACTATTTAATAAGTTAAAAGTTATTCAAAAAACTCTTTCCCAAACACCCTATAAAATAGTTTTTACATATAAAAATAGCACTATCACTAAAAATGCGGGTTTTTTATTTTGTGAAATAGTTTGAAAATACATTTTTACCTGAAATATAGAAAATTGTGAATAATAAAATAATATATATATATATATGTATATTTTTACAAAAATCACATATAAAGTATTCCCTTTGTCTTGTAAAAGTGCATTTATCTTACCATATTAACTTGTCGATCAAAAGTGTGTTAATATTATATTTAATAAAAAAATATAATTTTTTTTTAAAATTTATACTCTCTATTTTTTCTTTTTATCTATTTACACAAATACCACCATGGATCCTATGTATTTCTTACACCCATTCTACTTTGAAAAAAACAATTGCATTACTAATTCTATAAAATTTCAATTCTACCTTTACAAAAAAAATATATATATATAAATAATATTTTTCCTAGTTTTTTGCTAAAAAATTTTAAGCATTGCTTTATAAGACGAAGGAGTTATTAAAAGTAAAATCAAATTTAAGAACTCACTGCTAATAAATAAACATTAATGCCTCTATGAGTTAGATACACTACCAAAAAAATGGTCTTTCACCACGGCTCGACGGTTCGTTACAATAACATCGTAACAAATAATGGTTATTGTTACGACAAGTTCCGTGACCAAAAAATATTTTTTTGGTCAACGTTTCAGGTTCTTTAATTACACAAAATAAGCCGTAACAAAAACGAAGTTGGTATAATTTGTTCAAAATAACATTAGTTACGATTGTGCTTCGTAACAAATGGCGTTTAAATTTATTTTTAAAATTTAAAAGATATTTTGGATTTTAAAAAGGGTAAAAACGCTATAGCGCTTTTGGAAAATTGTAAGAACGATTTCAGGGCGCGGGCTTTCTTCTTCCCCTCCTCGGTGGCAAATCCATTCCACACTTAGCGAATTTCAGAAAGCTAGGGCAGACCTCATCCTTCGACGCGATTCGGAGGGGCTTACGCGACGTACTGGGCGAAGGTGGGATCGAGGAGGTTAATCGGCACCGGCATCCAGGTAATGTTTTTAAGTTATCTCGAGTAGTATGAGGATCGATCCACGGTTCTTCATCGCGTCCTCTGTAAGGAGAAATCGAAATAGGGGGCGTCGTAATATTCTTCTTCTTTCTCAGGTGGTATTGGGAATTGTATGTCTTGTGTGTGATAAACAGAACTTGATTAGTTGGTAGGATAACATATTCTTGTGTTAGAGAACGAGTAGGCAGATTGTTTAAGTGCCCTGTGAAGTTTGATTTATTAATGGTGTGATTTTATCACATGATTATTTTGGTTCTGGAAATTCGGTTTTGGTCTGCTGGTTGGAAATGGAAGAATCTCAACCTGCACATGTTCGACTCTACCCTGGGATCAGTATGGGTTGAGGTGTATGTGTTTCTGGCTTGTTGTTTAAGATGGGTGATGAGCCTCCTGCTCGTCACTCATTCGCTGGAGTCGTTGCCAACCATCCTCCGAACCCTCTGGACAAAGAACATCCCCTTCAACCAATTCTTTTCTTTTCCATTCCCTACCCGAAAACCATTGGTTCTACTACTGAACACAACAATGGCCCTGCGCTGGAATTTTCAAATGAGGAGACTGCTCTTCCGGCAATTGATTTCAAGTTCTCATTGGTGGGAAAATACACTCAAGGATATATTCCTCATGGAAAGCATTGTTGGGATACGTTCAATCATCTCAAGTTAGTTGGGGAATTCAAGTTATTACAAATCATTTTTAAACATATTTTGATTCGCCTTGCCAATGAGGAGGATTACACTCGAATTTGGACTCGAGTAATTTGGTTCAGCAGAGGCTTCCCTATGAGAGTTTTGAAATGGAATCCTTCTTTTAAATCTGGAATCGAATCTGCAGCAGTACCATATTGGGTTCAGTCCCCAGTGCTTCCTGCCCAATTATGCCAGAGGGATGCTCTTTTTTCCATTGCCTCACTGATTGGTACCCTCTGAAAGTGGATACGCCAACAACTCCCAAGGCTAGAATTTCAGCTGCCCGAGGCTGTATTGAAATTGATGTTTCTCGCCCTCTGATCGACAAAATCTATTTGCTCATTAATGGTGTTGAAATGGAACAGCAAGTGGAAAATGAGAAAGTGCCGAAATATTGTCTCTTGTAAGCATCTGGGACATAATTTGGAAGGATGTCTTGCTTCATCGACTAATTTTGTCTCTAATCCAAGTAATAAGGAGAATTTTGGACATAAACAAAAGGATCTAAGAAGCTTCTTGCAATGAAAAAAAGAAGATCAGATTCCAAGAGATAAATCCCAACATAAGGAAGGCTTCACTGAGGAGGACCTTACTTGAATGGATAAGGTCAACCCTACTTGGGTTCAGGACAATGTTGATACTAATGAAGACTCAAACTGCTCCAATGGGTTTAAACAACGGGATCTTCGGCACCTCTTAAATACATAAAAGAAAGGGAAAAGAATAGAAGTTGATCTGAAGGCAACATAAAAGAATAGAAGTTGATCTGGAACTCACGACCTTATCAAGTTCCAACAGAAACTTATCAGCTTGAAACAACGTCTA
The DNA here is from genome assembly GCF_009805555.1 of Andrographis paniculata. Taxonomy (NCBI): domain Eukaryota; kingdom Viridiplantae; phylum Streptophyta; class Magnoliopsida; order Lamiales; family Acanthaceae; genus Andrographis; species Andrographis paniculata. Next base: position 4,001,998 of record NW_026137605.1, read on the forward strand.
AAATGGTGGAATAAGAACATCTTTGCCATTGTTTTCCACTTGTTGATCAAGGCTGAGCAGGATGTTCTCAAAAGTGAAAGAACTTTTGAGCAGCAACAATCAGACGCCAAAAAGCACATAGCCTCATCATGAAACTTGACATGGAAAAGGCTTATGACAGAGTTAATTGAAGTTTCCTACGCGATGTGCTTTCCAAGATGGGGTTTAGGGATTCATCCATGAACCGCATCCATGCTGTTGTGGATAATTGTTGGTTCTCTATACTTATTAATGGCCCTGTCTGTGGGTTCTTTAAATACTCTCGATGCCTCAGAATATAATTGATCCCATCTCCCTTATTTTATTCAATCTAGAGTTGCATAAACAACAGTAGAGTTTTGTTGAAACCTGCAGAATATTCATAAGTAGGTGTTGTTTGCATACTTGTTATCTTTGCTTACTATGTGAACGATTGACTTATGAGAAATTTGATAGCACCGATTTGATTTGTTAAATTGTCAATACTTGCATCACCGCCACTTACTGGTTCTATGAAAGCTTCTATGGAATCCTAAAACTGGTATATATGGTTCTAATTCAGTCCTAAAAGAGAAAATGCAGAATGTGAATTAGTGCATGTTTAACTAATGTAGTACTTGTTCTGTTTTCATTGAAAATTAGTGCATCTTTAACTTCTGTTTTTTTATAGGAAGTGACCGTGTGTCAACGCAGGCGTGCTGTGCTCATCCAGGATACGCAGCCTTGAGTTTACCGAAAGGTCTGCTTTCTTTTTGACGCTATGCCACTGTGCAGAAACTTTTCTGTGATGTTTGTTTATTGGGTGGGTGGTGCCATGAAGTGTTAAGTGCATTCCCATTACTCTGAAACATTTTTTCCCATCAGATTTCAGAATTATTTCATATTTGTTTTTTAAAGGGTTTCTACATGGGGCGTAACCAACATATAAAGGACCCATGATCCTTGTGGGCAAGATTGAAAATCATCATCACCATGAATTCTATCCTACAGATGATCATCGAATGTACAGAAAAGAAAAGAAGCTTTCCGCATTGTACGGGGCGAAAGTCCTTCACTACTCTCGCCCAGGAGGTACCTTTCATTATGTTTAAGTAATTAGTCATGCTATGCTTCATCCCTACATTCCTCGAAACATAGTTGCTTGTGTTTTGCAATGACATAAGGCCTTGTGTTGCTGCAGATCAAAGCAAAGGGGAAGGACCCCGACAATTTGGAGATTTTGATATCCAGTCGGACACAAGGGAAGGGGAAGGACGACCAAAAAACCGAGGAGATTTTGGTATAATAAATTTATTGTACCAATTAAGTGACAATTCAGACATTCTGTACCTCTCTGACAATAAAAGCGAGTTCGGCCTCACTTAAATCTTTTCTTGTAGACATATTTACAGAATGTGCTAAACAAGATTCCCCCTGAAGGGCGGACTCCCTCTGTTCGGGAGACTCTGTACCGACGGGCCCTTGGGGGAAAGATTAAGAAGCGGTCAAAGGTCGATAGTGCGACAAGTTCAGCCCATCCCCGCAATGATGCAACTAGTTTAACAGATAGTGTAGCATTCGAGCAAGGGTGGGAACAAATACAGAATGGAGTTGCAGAGTTGAGGGCAATGATGGTTGAGTTCAAAACTATCAAGTCTGATGTGTATGCATTCATGCACAGAAACTCCAGAACAGTTACTGGCCAGGCAGTAAGTATTCATAATATCTGTACATTTCATATGAGTATCCCATGAGATTGGGATGGCTAATATGGGAATTTACCATGATATGCGCATAAATGACAGGGCACATCTCGTATTGATACAGTATCTGAGCTTCCCAGGCTTGTGTCCGAGCCAGGTCTGACGGTATGATTCCGTCAAACCTTGAAGTTTCTTAGTAATCAGTGCAATGCCTATTTTAGGCTACTCTTGATAGTCTACTACGTTTCCAACTCATCTGTAATATTTTGTTGTAGGTCGGCACGCGTGTGCTTCTATTATCCCGCACCGGTGAGAAAAAAGTTGTTGCTGAGGGACTTCTGCTCTGCCCCCCTGCGCCAGGTTTGTGCCATTGTCTTTAAGGTTTTTTTGGGAACTTTTATTATGCCTCGGCTATGGGATCGTAGGTTTTGTGACCGTTCGGGCCTCATATTGCTAATGATCATGGTTTTCTTGAGCCTAGACATATACAATGTTACGATATGTGGATTTGCTTGTGTTATGTACACTGTTTTTATAGGGGCAGTAAACTCAGTGGTATTAAGCCGACTCCTGTGTTGGTCTGGTCTTTTTTATCTTTTACATCACATTGTTTATGGCTACGATGATATTACACCATTTGGGTACACTATGACTTTCCCCAAAGATGTTGGAAGTTGACTTTATTATTGAAATCCTATGTAGTCCCTTGCTGCCAAGGTGTACCTCGTGTTAGTCATGAGTTTGGTACATAAAACATGATATATCAGTGGTCGGTACTCTAAACTTGGAACTGCATCTGCGGATGTCTGCTCGTATGTAGTGTATAAATGGTAGTTATTCTCATTGAGGCATAGTACTACGAAACATACATGGAGCCATCCCATTTGGGGGTTGCCATATGGATATAGAAATTCGAAATACTAATTTTTATTTGGATATTGTACATGATATTGTTGGTTTACATTTGTTTATTGGAGGATGATTGGTTTATAGATCGAGCTGCAATCACATAGGAAATTAGGATATAATGTACTTTGGTACCTAATTCGTGGATATAATACCATGTATTGTACGACATGTCTGGATATACATACTCGTATTGTTCTAGTTGCAAAGCTTTACACTTCTAATGTCTGTGTTGTGGCATGTTATACATACAGTTTGAACGTCTGTTGATATATATGGCTCAATATACTCAAAAATTGCACTTGTGCATGCTGTAGGTGACACACTTTCCCTGGTCAAGGTCTTCGTGACATCCGCCTCAGTCCCGGACACACCCCTTATTTTGCCGACCATTGCTGGGGTGACTACCCTTCGCAATGTCGTTGGTGAAGATTCTATTGAGTGGAACTACAAGGATGTACGGATCTACTTTCATACCTTTCTTGTATTGCCTTCCGAATTTTATAAGAGATACGACTTAAACTAATCGTTGTGTTGGCTATTGCAGCTCATGCGCCGCCCCTGAAGCGTATCTACCGATTCACCCGTGTTAGTTGCCCCGTTTGTCTTATGAAATGTATGTCGTACCTGTTTTTCGTTGGATTGTGTTGAGGCTGTGTGAACAATATATGGAATGCATGCATAGACCATTGGAGTTTTAATTCGTGTGGTGAACGATGTGGTTATCGATTGATGGATATCCGTACTTGCTTATTGTTAGGTTTGGTGTTTGAACTGTTAAGCTGATTTTCCGGAACAGGTTGTTGTTGTGTTGTGATTGCTAGGCTTGTTTTATGGGTTGCTTTACTTCGTTGCTAGGTATGGAGATTGTCGAGTAAAAATTGTGGTGTCCATGTCCCTTAATGTCGGGATTCTTATGCATACTATGAATTAATGTTTGCAAGTATTGCCAATGATGATGTTTATAGCATTATGTGTAAACGAAATTTCTTTTGGTATTGGGGAGGTCACAACAGGTCTTTTTGTTACGCACAATTTCAATTGCCGTGTATCACCTATTTTTCGTACCATGATATTTCTGCGTAACAAAAGGATGAAATACCGTGACAAAAAGTGGTCATTGGATGTTTGTTGTTCCGTGGCTAATGATAAGTATATTTTTAATTACGGGTTCAATGTCGTTACAAATATTCGTAACAAAAACGAAATCTGACAAGCGATTACTGGAACGTTTTTGTAACGCGCCGACCTTTCGTAAAAAATATCGTAACAAAAAGCTCTGACACACGCGTGGAAGGATCGACCTTTGGTTACGAGAGGAAATTCGTACCAAATATTGTAACAAAAACCCTGCATTAGGGAGCGTTGACCGACAGTAATAGTTACGAAAAACTGCGTGGCAAAAAACATTCGTTACGCGAGTACACATTACGGAAAAAAGTCGTAACAAAGGCGTAGCAAATACGCAAATTGCACGAAAAATGGCTTGTTGTTACGATTTTCCGGCCGTAGTAGAAAACAATTTTTTTAGTAGTGATAGAAAAATAAATAAATAAATAAAAATCCAAATTTAAGATCATACTAGGTTATTTCCTGAGTTTTACCACAATTTTTTTTATTCATTTTTTTTTAAAAAAAATATCAAATTAACTATTTATTTTTCTTTTTTTATATTATATTATAAATATATTTTACATTCAAAATATTACATTAACATCTATTTGTTGAATACAAAAAATAAGATTAGAGTTGGAATCCAAGAAGAATGAATGGATGGGCCTAGTGGTGGGCCAGACCATTCAGAAAGGATAATTTTTGGCTTAACTGATCTGATGGTTGGCCCTTCAGACTGCTTCTTCATCCGATTTTAGACCTTGGAGCGGTTGGTTACAATGGTAACCGACAATAAATCACTTTCGGACGGTTCAAATTGGTAACTGACGATGAAGTAGTTTCGGACGGTTCGGATCGGTAATCGATGCGGAAGCGATTTTCGGACGATTCAGATCGGTAACCGACGATGAAGCGATTTCAGACGGTTTAGATCGGTAACCGACGATGAAGTAGTTTTTGAACGGTTTGTAACCGACGTGGAAGCAGTTTTTTTACGGTTTGTAACCGGCGTGGAAGCAGTTTTTTACGGTTCAGATTTGTAACCAACATGGAAGCAATTTCTAACGGTTCAAATCAGTAACCGACGTGAAAGTGACTTTGAGACGTTTTAGTTTGATACGTATATAAGCAGTCCCAGTGAGAAAGGATGAGCATCTTCAATCAGACAAAATTCAGAGAAATTCTCATTGGGGATCATCATTTTTAGTTTTTCAGTTATCCTTTTCAGCTTTCATTTTTCTTTTCTTTTGCAATATTATATACTGCTTGTCTTGGGATTCGTGATCTCAGATACTTTTCACTCAAATTCAAAATATATTTTTGAATTTCACTTTTTATTGTTGAACTTTTACCATCAACAAATTGGCGACCACAGTGGAAGAAAAGACAAAATTGTTGATTATACATCTAACAAAAATTTCATGCAACTCCGATCTGGTCGAGTCGTTGCAAGAACTTCATGGCAGGTTCTCAATCTCAAAGCCTCAGCACAGCCATTGGGGCCACAACGGCAACACCACCATCAATCCCTATTACGGGGGTCATTTTCCAAATGCCATCTGAATGGTTAAATTATGTTCAATAGATGAACAGTCAACAAACAGAAACTATGCAGATAATGTTGCACGAGCAACAAAACTTGATACAAAATATGTTTGATCAAGCCCTGTCGAAAGTTACACTTCATTCTGCACCTTCACCTCCAGGAATGTCTTCATCGTGTCTTCAGGCAAACTTCACAGGGCTGTCATCCGTGGATAACATCATTCCAAGTACTACAGCCCCTCGTAGAGTATAGAGAGAAAAAAAACTTCTCTTACTTTTCCAAATAATATCCCTCTGAGAACTCGACCTGAACTACTTCAACAGAGGGATGACTGACCTGAAGGTCATACTCATGATCTTATTCCCGTTCCAAATCATCATCTATTCAGATTGGACCCAGATGATGTCGCACACGTCCTGAGGATCCATTTCGGTATGACTCCATAGGTTACCAATAGGCCCGCATATCAACGGCCATTCCCTGAGAGGATCATCAGTGAACATCCTCTTATCATGAATTATCGACTACCTGACTTCCACACATTCTCGGGGGAGGATGGTTCTTCTACTATTGTGCATGTGGGATGCTTCACGGCTCAGTTGGGGGAAATTGGTAACAATCCATTTTATAAGTTGCAGTTGTTCGGTCTATCCTTGACCAGGACGGCGTTTTCTTGGTTTGTCAACCTACCGTCTGGGCAAATACACACATGGGAATGATTGGAGACAACCTTTTATGCTAGGTTCTTCAATCCTATTCTAATGGTGTCTTTAACCGACTTGTTGTAACTTAGACAGATGCTTGAAGAGTCTTCTGCGCAGTTTATATAAAAGATCCATTCAATGAAGGGCAGATATCCGACTGTGATAGAGGAAAAAAAGATAACTAATCTTATAGTCCGAAACATGTATTGATGGCTACGATAGACATTAATCACTTATAAGGTAGAAGATCTGGCTAGTCTAGTATCTAAAGATGGGCATTTGAAGTCATTATTTAGGGAAAAAGATTAGAATTTTCGATGCTACAATGGTCAAAAAATGGCTAGCATGGAAGTAGAAACATACATATCAGAGACCGATCCAATGATCGAAGCAGAAGAAATGGAGGCAGAGATAGTCAATGGAAAACCATACGTTTGCCCAAAATTAAAGCCTATCCTGGGAACATAAGGAAAACATCAACCGAAGTTTGACAGTACCAAAGCAAACGAGATTTTGACATCCTTCTGGCGGATGGGCAAATTCGAATTCCTACAGGACAATGATTGGCAACAAAAGGGGAAATTAATGGGAGACCTACTGCAAATGGCATAACTCCTTTACCCACAATACAAGTCAGTGTACACATTTCAGGAAGGAGATTCAAAGGGCTATCAAAGCTGGCCGCTTCAAATATGTCACCCTGGGGGTAGAACAACAGTCGTTTCCCAAAATGACAATAGCCACAATTGGAACTGCTCCAAACAAAGGAATCCAAAAGAAAGCATGTGCAGATGAAAACCAAAATGAGGCTTTCAAAATGTGTAAAGACCGAGTTGCAGAAAAATAGGATCGCTCAGATGGAACGTATGATGTAAAAATCAAAGATTAGGTGTTAGTACGGGAGTGGCCAACGAGGAAGCCCTGCCCGACTAATGATAATGATAAATGGAGTCGAAACAGGAACCCATTTCCAGTCGCCATCGATCCTCGATTTCCAGGTATGAATCGTACTCATATTCGTAATACTAAACGTAAATATGCTGCTTGACATGATCGTCGAACTAACAGCAAAGGGACTCTCACTTCGGGGCCTGAGCCCGGGATCAGACTTAAACTTGGGATTTGAGTGTCCCTGAATACTGCAACGGATCACAGAACCATACAAAAGGAGGATCAAAAGAGACCTATTAAGAAAGAAAAATGTTACAGGTGCCATTACTGTAACAGAATCAATATAGATCCAGCCATAAGAGAGATCCAAGAAGACGGTCGTGAAGTTCGGTTCGGGTCTTTCTCACCAATTGAGGTTCAATCACTTACAGAAGAACAGATGGATAAAGCCATCAGATGGTCCCCTTTTGAGGTCATGATGTCAGGACTGCGCTGGCAACAAGAGGAGCCGACTTGGGAGGAGCCCATTTGGGACGGAAGCTGAGACGGCCCGACTACTTTGATCACTGGAAGACCGGCTTGGAGTTCGGTGATCTGTTCCATCAGTTGGTGTAAAACCGGATTGGCCGCCTTCGGAAAGATGTTGAATCAACAAATCAATTGTGACTTGAACCAGAGCTCGAAGATTTTCAGGCTGTAAGTCAGCAATGGACAAAGTTGCGCATCAGGTCATGACTGGTCGGGTGGTCGGCTTCAGGAAAATCTACGGCTGGAGGGTCGGCCACTGGTTAACCGGCTTCGGAGGGGTTAGCTGCAGGGAGACCAAAAAACAAGGGCCCAACCGTTGGAACTTTTGTGGCCGATGGATCGGCCGTTGGTTGGTCAATTGGTGGTTGCTCAGGAGCAGTCGGCAATATTTGTCGGGAGACCACAATGTATTGAGCAGCATAGTCGATATCTGAGGGTGCGTCGACTGTGAGGAAGTTCGCCTCTTGGTTGGGTTCTCGGTCCGACCAATCATCGGCGGTTCCTCACGGGGTTGATACTTACCTCCTGCGCGGGGCCTGTGTTGGGACGTTTAGAAGAAGTTGGAATCATTTGGTCGGATGCAGAAGCCAGAGACCATGTGACCGACCACCACTCACGAATGGGCTCAACAGTCCGAGGTTCGGTTTTGAAAAGAAGACGATGAAAGTTTGAGTGAAACAGTGTAATGAAGATATTGTTGATGCAGACTCCCAACCGTCACTTCTTGCACCGATCGAGGGTGACGATTGGGAGTCCGAGGAAGAGGAGACAAGTTGTTGAGTACAAAAAATAAGATTAGGGTTGGAATCCAGGAAGAAATATATGGACCCAATGGTGGGCCACACCCATTCGGATGAAATGATTTTTGGTCAAACCGATCGGACGGTTGGCCCTTTAGACTTCTTCTTCATCCGAGTTTGGACCTTGGGACAGTTGGTTACAACGCTAACCAACGATGAAGTAGTTTCAGACAGTTCGGATCAGTAACCGACGCGGAAGCAGTTTTCAAACGGTTCAGATCGGTAACCGACGAGGAAGTAGTTTTTAGACAGTTTGTAACCGATGTGGAAGCAATTTTTGGACGGTTTGTAACCGACGTGAAAACAGTTTTTTACGGTTCAAATTTATAACCAACGTGGAAGCAGTTTATAACTGTTTAGATCAGTAACCGACGTAAAAGTAACATTGGGACGATTTAGTATGATACGTATATAAGCAGTCCCAGTGAGAAAGGATGGACATCTTCAATCAGACAAAATTCAAATAATTCTCATTGGGGATCATCATTTTAGTTTTCCAGTTATCATTTTCAGATTTCATTTTTCTTTTCTTTAGCAATATTGTGTATTGTCTGTCTAGGGATCCGTGATCTCAAGCACTCTTCACTCAAGTTCGAAATATATTTTCAAATTTTATTTTTTATTGTTGAACTTTTACCATCAACGTTATATATATCACATCAAATAACTATTCAACTTCATTTTTTTATTAGTAAAAAATCCAAAACCACAAACAAACACCCTTACTGTATTTTAATTTAATGTATTTTTTTATGTAAAATATAAAAAATTGTGTTAATAATAGTAAAAAATAATATTTTATATTGAATATTAGTTTTTTATAAAATAAAATAAAATTATAGTAATATTGTTGAGCACGATAATTTAAAATTAGGTTCTGGTCCAAGAAAGGAAAGGGTGTGGGCCCAATGGTGGGCCAGGAGTGAATTTCAGTCGGGCCGACTAACGGAACCAACAGACTATCAGGATTGTTTGGTTAGTTTATCATATGAGGGGTCCATCCGACTTCGAATACTGGGTCAGATGGTTATAAAGGAACCGACTGGAATGCAGGATCCGATGTCTGTGGTTACCATATACCACGTATCGGCATAAGGTTTCCTAAAGACAACCGAGGATTGTGTGGATACGACAACCAATGACGGTTCAGTACACGATCTTAGGTAACTGACTCAGAGACGATTTCAGATGGTTCAAATGGGGGTTTTATTTAAACAAACTGATGGAGAATGCAAAGGGGATCTTCAATCATCTCATGAAAAGTTTTATTGGGGATCACTCATTTTAAATTTATCAATTTTTAGCGCATTTTTTAGTTTTTTATGTACTTTGTTTTAGGGATCTGCGATCTCTGACACTCTTTTATTTCAAGTTCGAAATATATTTTTAAATTTTATTTTTTATTATTGAAAATATATATCAACAAATATATTGAGAATCGTATCAACAAACATATTGAGAATCGTTTCAATAAAATTTTTTAGTTAGACAAACAATCCCAAAAACATTACTATGTGACAATGCCTAAAGTTTGATTCATTTCTTTAAAAAAGAAATGTTTACTTGTGTATATTATATTATGTATGTATACAGTGACGGATCTACATTGGGACTCGGGGTCAACTGACCTCCAAGCCCTTCCTAAATTTTTCTTTTTTAAGTGTGATTTTTTCTAATTTTTTATTTAGTAATCAGATTTGCTCCCCCATTTGGGATTAATAATCTATATAAACCTCCATATTATTATTATTTTAATTTATAATAATATATAATATTTTAATTTATAAATATATTATATAAGAATAAAATATTTTATTTTAAATATTATTTTCGTTCATATTTTTCTTCTTCACAACCATATTATATTGTTAATAAAAATCGAGAAAGTTAAGATAACATCAAGTTGGTATAAATGAATCGACGAGAATGTTTATATATTATTTTTTGTACACACAGAAACAACCGTTCAAATAAAAAATAGGCTCAAAATAAGTTGAAACTAAAAATAAACGGTAAAAAAATGAAACAAATAAACATAACAATTTTACCCCCAAGCCACAAAGTTGGTTCCGTCACTATATATGTATATATATATTATATATATTAGTAAAGTTTTAAACAAGCAATAGATATGATGTAACTTTTTTATATATAAAATAAAATAGTATTTTCTTCCTCTCTAAAAATTGTGTTTTTTGTTTTTTTGTCTAAAAAATGTTCTTATTTTTTAGTTAAAAATTATACTACTTTTTTTTTAATATATACGATTAAAAAAAATTACAAAATTTCAATCAAAATCTCATATATTAAAACTTGTGCAAAAACGTTTTGAGTACAAAATTAGGAGAATGAGGAAGTATTAAATAGTAAACATAGTTTTAAAAAATTAGAAGAATTTGGTAACAATTTTGGGTTTGTTTAGTTTAAATTTACATAGAATTTTATTGTTATTTTTTCAAAAAAAAAAAAATTGTTGATAATTATATAGATAAAATATTAATTATATGCATTTAGAATATAAAAACAAACAAATCCGAATGCATACATTAATTTACCAATGGTAAAATTCGGGAGATCATTTTTGACAGGCAAAAATCAAATAGCAAATTGAAAGTTGATTCTCGTTTGGAATTTGTGTTCTTTATTTTTTGTTCTTTTTTTTAAAAAAAATAATTAAAAATATAAGATTTTTTTAAATTAATTATTTAATATGATATTATCATCAACGAAAATGATTTCGAGACATCGATCTTAACCATTCTCTTTAGGTCAATATTCCCTGCCGTTATTTTTTATAATAATAATAATAATATTACATGCAGGTAGGTAGCAGGTTTATGAAAAATTAGGCAGTAACGAGAGAGATCCCGGGAGTACGGAACCACCCCGTCCTCGTAATCTATGTCGATTCATCTGGAGTAGAGCTCCCGGGGCATTCAGAAATGTCGGAGCAAGCAAAAACGGACAAACATAAAAAGCACAAAAACAAGCAGCTGCAGAAGAAAACGCGTTTTCTCCTTAAAAATACAAACAAATTAAATTATTATCAATTTGAAATTAATAATTCATTAAAATTATTTTATTTTATTTATTAATATAACATAAATTATTGTACGTATGAATACACAACGGGACAGGAGATAAGCGTGATTGGATAAGCCGATTTGAGCCGAGCCGCCGGTTACGCTGGAGTTGGTGGCGGTTTTCGAATGTCTGCATGACAGATTGACTATTTATACCCTGACGTCATCATGCCATCATCATGACGTTACTGTTCGTTTTGCAATGACTCAGGAATCTCACCTTTTTCTTCCTATCAAGATTTTTTTATTTTTTTTACCTCTTTTTGGTATCATATTCAGATGCGGAACTAGAGGCCGATGCAAGGAGGCTAGTTCTTAAATTTTTTAAAATAATATGATCAAAAATATATATTTCAATATTGTATTTTTTAAATTGATATATTTGAAGATAATAATAATAAATAAAGCAATAAAAAATACATATTGTATATATTTATTTTTATATTGTTTAAAAATAATAAATATAACTGTTTTTTTTAAGAAAAAAATATTTAAAAAATATTAAAATTATCTTATTATCACAACTAAAAGTGTATTTAACTTTTGTTATATATATATATATTGTATTATCTTATAATATTTTTAAAAAATTATATGAAATTAAAATAATAGACATAAACATATTTTTAATATACATTACATATATACTTATATAAAAAAATTAGAAAAATATTTAAATAAAATAAAGGGGGCGGGGCCACGGGGTTTTTTTTGGAGCCCCCTTGCCCTATGGTGGTTCCGCCGCCCATCATATTACTATTTCCGTTCTACCTAATATGTCTATGTTGCCGTTTAATCCTTCTTACATATTATATCACTTTTTTTTTTAGAAAATGTTCAAACAGCTTAATTTTATTTTAATTAAATTAATTAATTACCTTAATTTTAATTTATAATTATTTATATTATAAGATAATTATTTTTCTAATATATTATTAATTATTTACTAATTATACTTATCATAAATTTTCGTGTCTATAATAATCGGACATCCAATGTGGAACGGAGGGCGTATTATATAGAGGTACTCGTAATTTCATTTTTTTTAAAGAAAATTTGGATTAACATAATATAAAACTTATATATTAATATATGGTGCTCATTAAATTAAATTAGAAGTATTTTTAAAAAAAAATTGATTTTTGGTGCTAATATTGAAAAATATTAGTATTATATTGTTACATATAAATTCAATTGATAATTAAATATTTTTTATTTTATTGTGATTAGATAATATATAATTTCTGTAAATTTTTATTCAGAGTCAAAATAAAAATGTTGAATTAAGAAATATATAATAAATATATTGACCCATATTATTAAATACTGCTGAATTTTTATTTCCAACATACTAATTTGCATAAGAGTCTTAATTGCATGAGGTCATCCTTATTTAATTATTTTTTTTATTCAATCAAAAGTAAAAGATTACAATGTACGTTGAATTACCAACAAAATTAGCATAATAATAATAATAATAATAATAAAAGAGATTTTAACCGAAAAATTAGGATGTGCTATTTTCTTTTATAGTATACAATTATAAATGTGTAAAATAGTATTTTGTTTAATCTTATAAGATGTATTTTATCTTGATACATATTTATCATCCGACGGTGGTTACAGTGCTGAATTTTAAATTCATCTTTGTATTGAACAGTACACCGTATAACTACATATAACACACAACATGTGATAATATAATACAAATACAATACATAAACTAACCACACATAATATGTTCCCACACACCACATACAACGTAATTGTGGTATATAATAATGACATGTATTGTTTCTATATTTTACATGTGCTGATTTAGAAAATTAGCATAGTGCTGATTTTTCAAATTTAGTACCGTAACCCTTCCCTTTTCATCCTATTGTGTTAAAAATTCAAATCCAAAATACACTAAACACAAAAGAGTTTACTTGGAACTTGGGGTTTGGGGTTTGTTATGTTTAGTTTTGGTTTGAGATATTATTACTCCCCCTGTCCCACTTATCGCGTACACTTTGTCATTCACCTGTCTCATTTATTTTGTCACTTTTTTTAGAAAATAATTATACACTTTAATTTCTTTTTAAATTTTAATTAAAGTAATTTGTTATCTTAATCTTAATATAAAATTATTTTTATTATATAATAATTATTTTCACTAATACATTTTAAATTATTTACTAATTATATTCATTCTAAATTTTTATGTCCACCGTAATCGAGACGGAGAGAGTATTATTTAATTTCTTTTCTCGAAATTAGCAGAGGTTATGAAAGCATACGCTACGAATACGAAGGAGGAGAAGGGTGAAGAAAAAACATGCATGATGAGAAAAGAATTCCTGATTTATGATCAAGAGATCGAGGATTTCTCTACTAGACTATACCTTCATTTGTTATTATTTCTAATTTTTATTTATATAATATTATAAAAAATAAATAATGTGTTTTTGGTAGTCTGAATAGTAGAGTAGAGGTGTTTATTTGGCACATTTTTTTAATAAAAGATTTACTATAAGAACGGGTGTCTTCTTAAAATATATATATATATATATTATAAAATAGCAAATTAAAATTATTTAAATCTAAATTTTAAATTTAATCTTTTCAATTCAAAGGCGAAGAAATTCGTTTGAAACCAAAAACAAACAAACCCTATGGTTTTGAAATTTATTTTTAAAAAGTTATTTGAATTTAATGAATGTGTTCATCCAAAACAATCTTTAAATTACAATTCCCTAATAATAATAATAAAAACACAAAATATTTTTAACAAAAATTAAAAAGTTAAAAAAAGTCAATTATTTATCACAAAAATAAAAATCAAAAGTCAAATATTTACTTTAAAATAATATATTTTATATTTTTTAAACAATTTTTCATACCTTACACAATAAATCAATCTATCCAAAAATGTTGAGTGAACGAAGAATATTTTCTAAGAAAAAAACAGTAGTGTATTTATATAATGAATTATAAAAATTTGCGCAAAAAAAAAAAAAAAAAAGAACACTGAAATCAAAATCAAAGTAATCAAAACATTATAACACACCATCAATTTATTGATCAATTCCACCAAATTCTATTTCTATTATATAATTTATTGGGTTCCTTTGATTTGATTTTAATATGATATTTTGTAAAAAAATAATATATTTTTATTAAAAATGACACAAAAATGAATAATAAAAAATTTTATTTAAAAAAAAATTATTTGTTTAACCTCCGTTTTGAAATTTTAGTATTACAATTTCTATGCAAATTCGAATTTGTTTTTGTTTATGTTTTTGTTTTGATTTTGTATTTTTAATTATTCATATTTTAAAAATAAAATAGTGGTTGTATGAAATATCTTTTACTAAAAATAAGTATTTAATTTAATATTTTTTTGTTGAGAAAAAAAAAAAAACAAAGCAAAAGAATACTGGATTAGTATTCTAATGTGGTTTACTAATGATTAATTAATTTAAGGAAAAATAAATTAGTTTTGGTGAGGGAATTAATCACCTAAATTATGTCAAACATAACCAACTTTGACTGTATAAAATAAAAAGCAATATTTCATGGAACCAAATTCAGTTACAAACCTTTGTGTAGAAGACAAAACACATACCATCAATTCTTTTCTTTTTTATTTATTTTTCTCAAATAGAATGTAATAAAAACAAAACAGTCAATTTATGCTAAGTCAGACTTCATCATTCTATTTTTTACAATTTTTTTAAAATAGAATGTGAGTTTACTAATTTTAATCATCTTACACATTGATGATATCATATATATTCTTTGTTCAATTTATTATCGTAAAAAAATAGATTTATTTATTCATATGTGATTTAATATGATTACTTACTCATAATTTTTTTACATATTTTAACAGTAAGTATCTAAAATCATATCATTTTTTCTATTCAATCACAATTACATTTTAACTATTGAAAAAATATGCTGAAAGTTTTTTTCTTTCAGAAAAAATTATTATATTGCATAATACTCTCTTGGTTAAAAAAAAAAAAGAAAAAAAATGATCCATTTGATTAGTGATATGATATTTAAAGTCACAAGATTTAATTTATTAATAATAATAATAAGTTATGATATTATTTTATTATTTTTTATTTTTTATATGAGTGGGGTTGTTGGTAATTTTAAAATAAGTATTAAAATATACTCTCTCTATTTTATATCTATCTATCCGTTTATTTTTTGTACGGAGTTTTAGAAATATTAATATTATATTAGAAATAAAGGTAAAAAGACTAAACTACCCTTATTAGTATTGTATGATTAAAGTAATGACATTTGTGTAATATATTGTAAATTGGAATGATATTTATAATATTAGGTAAACATGACAGTTACTTAAAAAGGAAATTGATTCATTGTTATGAGACGGACCAAAATAGAAAAATGAATAAATTGTGAAGGGACAAATATAGTATATGATTAAAAATAATTAAATGTAACCATACACTGATACTAAAATACCTTTAATTTTTATTTAAATTACAAACATATCATTAGACATACAATTATTTTTACGTAAAATCAAATAACAAAAATATTAAAACCTTTTACACACTATCAATAATAACTAATAAAATATTATTATTTTTAAATCTATTATAAAATTTCAAAAGACCTCTTTTCAAGTAGGGCAAACAAAGTATATACCTTGGCATTAAACAAATAAAATACTCACATTGTCATTCAAATCTATTATCACTTTTCTTTTTTTATTATTATCTAAATTTATTTTCATTTTATTTTTAGTAACAAAATAATTTTTTTACCCAATAAAATAAAAAAAATTATTTTTATTTATTTTTTTAAATTTTGTTTTCGATTATATGAGCACATATTTGAAGGAAGTCGGGAGTAGTTCATACCACTTATCACTTATGTGGAGATTCAATGCTGATTTGTGAATAATAGTAACAAAAAAAGTAATGAACATGTCAGTTACTTTTTTGTATTGTATGATTTATAATAAAATATTATAAATAAACTTATTCAAGTTTAAGTACTGTATTACTTTCATATATTAAAATAAATTAAAATTTTAAACAGGAAATAATAATTGAAAATACGCCTAAAATAAGGAGGACCCACACGGATATCTACATCAGTATCAATAAATGGGTAAAAAATAAGATGGAGCAAGACGACCCGGATCCGACATCATCTGATCCCATTGGGTCCACACTGAGCTGTGCCCCCACCCCTTCACTGGACGGAGCACCTTTTAGTATTATTTTAATAATTATAATAATCGAATAATTATTTAAAAATATAGCATTATTTTATTTTAAAAATATAATATCAAAATACCATTTAAATTAAATTCAAATAAAACCAACCCAATCTTTAGAGTAATGGGAATTTAAAGATATAAACCAATAGTGTATGTTGAATATTACTCCTCCCATTTCATGTCATTTGTCTGATTTTTTTTTGTAGAGAGGAAAATATATGGAATGATATAATTATTATATAAAATAAATAATTATAAGTTAAAATTAAAATAATTAATTAATTTAATTAAAATTAAAAAAATATATAATTAAAATATATAATTATTTTTTAAAAAATGAACATGGACAAATGATGTGAAACTCAAAATAAAAAATATGAATAAATTATGTGGGATAATACTTCATCCGTCAGCTAAAAATATGCTCAAACTTTTGGATACGAATTTTAATATGGTGTATACTTTTGAATTTTTTTTAGATGATAGGGAAAAAAAAAATGGGGGTAGAAACTTAATTTATAATAGTAGCTAATAGTAGTAATAAATGTGTTGGAACATTTTACTTAATTTATAATAGTAGCTAATATTTAAATTGACTGTCAAATAAACAATATTTATTTAAAAATAAATAAATAAAAATATATTAGTGTATACAGTATATTTGAACTTCTTTATTATATGTTATAACAATATTTTACAAAAATATACTACTCATTTTTTTTTTTTTTTTTTAAAAAGAAGGTATTAAATCCAATTACTATTAAAATAAAACCACGTACGAAACCACACTCACCCATAGTTCTAGCAATACATTTTTAATAAATAATATGTACATATGTTTTTATTTATACTCGTCTAAATAATGCATTTTAAGATATTCCCCATTGATTGTGATTTGGTATAATTCATTATTATGATTATTATTTTTATTACTAACATTTGATTTTGATTATGATTTTGATTATGATTATAGGTGGCTAGCTAAGACTATTATTAATTATTGAATTTAATGATTTGATTTAAGATTAAATCTGAATAATAGTATAATTTAATTATAGTTAATTCGGGTGCGTGCATGTCAGCTGCCAACGCGGTTTCGAACCATATATCTTCACCGCCCTATTTATTAGACGACTTCTTCAGCTGCCGTAGCTCACTCCATTTTCAGCGCCATTTCAAAAATCGCTCTGCACTCAACCACGACTACTCTTCTAGTTGGATTCACGCTTTCTGCGTTTGAATGCTAGCTCTCCGATTTCAAGCAAACTGATCATTAATGGCGTCCTTCGATAATTTTATGGCGGTGGAGCAGCCGTGGATGATCCGACCGGAGATTTTCAGCGACGGAGCTCTGACGACGTCGTCGTTTTACGGCGGCGTCGCCAGCGATTCCTCCTACGGATCGTCTTACGTCTTATCGGACGAATTGTTGGAGTGTATTTTTGCGAAGCCTGATGCGACGTCGTTTCAGACCCAGACGCCGTCGGCTTCCGACGTCGGATCGGAGAAGGAAGCTGCGGTTGTCTCCGCCGCGTCGAAGCAACGCCGGCGGAGCGGCGCCGTCGTCCCGCCGCCGACCGGTAAGGTCTCGAAGCGCAAGTCGCGCGCGAAGAAGAAATCCGCGAAGACGACTTTTCTCTCCGCCGATCCGGCGAATTTTATGCAGATGGTGCAGCAGGTCACCGGTGGGAATTTCGGCGGCGGCGCCGGCGAGGCTGTCGCCGCCGCCGCTGCGTGGAATCCGGTCGCGGTGAATCCGCTCGGCGGATTGGCGACGCTCGACACGTCGTCGGCGTTTCTGACGGACGGATCGGTTTCGCAGCTGTCTGGAGACGGCGGCGGAGTCGCCGCGCCGGAGCCGTACGTCGACTCGTTTTGTATCTTCCCTACTCTGGAGTCATGGAAAGCAACGTAAGCTGGACTGGATATGAACGGAGGGTAAAATGGGAATAACTGTAAAATCTAGGGGCATGTATGGAACTTCGCTTTCCTTTTTCCATCCTTGTAGCGATGCGATGAGATCTCTGATTAATCAACGGTCAATCTTTTTTATTATTTTATTTTAATCTCTGTAAATAAAAATATAATTTACATACCACACCACACAATTAAATAAATAAATAAATAATAATAATATAACAAGGGACATTGATTTTGATCTGCACAAATATTCCTTAGGTCCGAACAACATCTTCAACGTATTTTATTTTATTTTTCAAATAACAATAAAAAGTAACGCAATAATGCAATGTGAAAATTTTATTTTGAAAAATAATAAATCTAAATAATTAAACAAATAGATAAGATAATGTTTGTATGCTTCACAAAGTCAAAAGAATTATCAGAAGACAGCAACATGTTAGGTTGACTTGGGTCTCGAGATTTCTTTAATCTTGTCCTATTTATTTTAATTTTTTGAATTTCACAAAATTAAGTTGGATACATGTGATGGATGTTCTGTCCTGAAAGGTATTTGTATTTATTTAATTTGACTTTTAATGTGTGTTGATTAAATATTTATATTTGTATGTGTTAAATAATAAAATTAGTCATTGTTTCTAGAGCCATGGGAATAATTAATTTATATTTAAATATAATTGATTGAGATGTGAAATTATGGTCAACAAAATCTTTTAAGCCCGTTGTTTATTAACATTTTTATTTATTTTAGCCACGTAGAATCGATCAATTAAATAATAATGTCTGTAATAATATATTAACAAACAAGAATCACAGATGACCATTTTGACTATTCTTATTGATTTTTATTTAACAAATAATTAGCACATATACATATATAGATATTAAATAATTTTGCAGTTCAATGTGTTACTTTCATTTTTTTCCCCTTAGTCATTTGTGTTTTTTTTTTCTTGCTCTTTTTTACTTTTAATTTTGAAATTTCCTCGATGACTATTGGTAATATATTATATTAAAATGTATTACAATATAAAATTTTAGTAGAAAACATTTTACTTTATATTATAACACAAAAACATACACTTTTTTTAAAAAAAAAAAAAAAAAAAAAAACTCATCTCGATTCCACATATTTTCATTCGTTGTGAAGCATAATGGTACACATTATATTTATATTTGAGATAAGTTAAATATCTTTAATAAATACTTCACCCTAAAATTTATGTTAATTTTCATTTAAATTTCTTTGTCAAATTTATAATTTTAAGATGATTACAACCATCATATTTTTCACACTTTATATTATCTATACTTCAATACATAATAACAATTATATTATTATGATTAAAATACACTATCAATTCAATATATTTGTTAATAAAAATTATAAAATACCATTACATAACTTTAATTCCACCTTAGTTTTATTATGATGATTTATTGCATCATCATTAATATGTGTTTTTTATTTCAAATAATTTTTGTTACTAGTGCTTCATATGATTTTTAATAAAAATATAATATTTATATTTATAAAATATGAAATTAAAATATTATTAAATCAAATTTAAACAATCACTTTGACATCAAATGAAAACCAAATAAAATTATACTCTTCCGTCAAAGGTATATGTACCAATTTATTTTTTACAAATGGATCTAAGTATAGTATTTATAGTTAATAATATAATATAAAGATAAAAAGATAAATTTATTTTTAAATTTATTTATTTTTTAATTATACTCCCACCATCGGATCATAAATGACTTTATTTTTCTTTTGTCTGTCCCACAAAAGATGATTTCTTTTCATTTTTAGTAGATTTATAAATATTAAACACACTTAACAAATATAAATTAATTTAATTAAATTTCTAACATTTTATACATAGGATTCATTCAAAACTCTTTCATTTTTATATCTCTACTCAATTAAAAAAAAATACTTTTATTTACTTTTAAAACTTCCAATTATTCTATAAAATTAATTTATGATAATGATAAATAAATAAAATTTATATACTATATAAAATTTTATTCACTACAAAACGATAATCATATTATATATATTTTATTGGGATATAATATTAAAATTTAAACATATTGTTGATGCAATTTTTCAACAATAAAAAAGTAAAATCCGAAAATAAGAAATTATTTTCGAATTTGATATAATTAGTGCATGAGATTAAGAATCTCTAAACACTATAAGATACATAAATAAACTAGGAAATAAAAACTACAGACTGAAAGGTAAAGTGGTGATTTCCAAAAGCAATTCTCTTGAATTTGACGTCGATTGAAGATATTCTGCCAGTTGCTGACCCCAATTCTTCAATATTCCTCAGAAGAGATGTTTTGGAACCGTCGCCAGCAACCGCCATCAACTGCCCACAACGAAACGTTTTGAAACGTCGTCTGGTCGGTTACGGCAACCGTCTCGCCAACCGCATAACCCAACCGACCAATCCAGAGACTAATTGGTCGCTAGACCAAACGACTCCTTGGTCGTCCCATCAAGCGACCACCCTCTGGTCTTTCCGGACGATTCAATGGTCGCCCCAACCAAGCGACTGAACTATTTTGTTCACTTAATTAGGCGACCAATTAACAGACCTTCTTCGCTTGGTCCAAACTCCGTATTGGCCGACTCAACCGATGGCGGACCAACCGACTGCGAACCAACCGATTGCAAATCATCCGATCTGACTGCAGACCATCCGACCTGCCTATCCGACCACGGACTTTCTGACCTGCCTATCTGACCGAGGACCAACCGACCTGCCTGTCCGACCACGGACCTTTCGACCCACTTGTCCGACCGCGGACCTTCCGACTTGCTTATCCGACTGCGGACCAACCGACCGGATCAACCGACGGCGGACCAACCGACCTGAGTGCATATTTTCTCCTTTTCCGCCCGACTTCGTGTCCTAACTTCCTTTAAGATCCTGCTACCATTATTATTATTATTATCATTATTATTATTATTATTATTTGTGCGTAACAACTTGTCTCATCCGCAAGACTCTTAAGCGTCATTTCTCATGATGTTTAGGAGTTAGCAGGCCGTCATCCGAGGCAACGTCAGTCTCAGATCCGACCTCCATCATTCGAGGCTACGTTGGACCCGACCTCCATTTATCGCGGACTGGTGCTAGCTTGCGCGTTGGTCGATCTTGCACTGCCATTTCTTCAGCACCTCCCCCCTGACAGAAGTCGTGATCGTTTTCTCTGAAAAAGGATTCTAACCTCCCTGCCTTGGATGTTAAACTGGCCAGATCTTGAACGTCGTGGGCCGTTAAAGCCTCCCGCAGTTGTGTATGCATATTTCGGACCACCAAATTGGTCATCTCGCTCTCCTCAATGATTGTCGGGCAACGTCCCTTTATTAATCGCATCGGCTCTATGAATTGGTAGGCGGTCTCCTCCGGCATTTGCCTGATCTCCAGAAGGTCTGTGAGTGAGACTGTTGGAAGAGGATTAAAGAACCTTGCATGAAAGGCCGCTTCCAAATCTTCCCAGGTTTGTATTTTTTCAGGTGGTAGATTGACAAACCACGAAAAAACTGTTCTGGTAAGAGACAAACCAAATAGTTGCAGTTTATAAAAAGGGTTATTACCGACCTCTCCTAACTGTGCTGTGAACCGACCCACATGCTCTATGGTGGAGGATTCGTTTTCTCCTGAGAAAACATGAAAGTCTGACGGTCGATAATTCCTCGGGAGAGGATACTCATTGATGATTTTGTTTGCAAATGGCATTTGATACGCCGGTCGGTTCACCGTTTGCGGGTTCATTCCGAAATGCACCCGCAAAACTTGAGCGATATCCTCCAGATCTACCCTGGGTGGAACAGAATCTTCCCTAGAGAAGGCTGGCTCGGCTGGGATGGGATTATGAGCCTGTCCCCCCAACCTCTCATTCAGTTGGGTATTATCAACCCTCGGTCCCAAAGGAACATTATCTGGGAAAGTTAGAGGGGTCTTCCCCATATTTGTTCGGTTGAAAGTTGTGTGCTCCCACTGTGGTTGGCAATTTGTTGAAGAAATTTTTCAACAATTAAAAGTAAAATCCGAAAATAGAAAATTATCTCCGAATTTGATATAATTAGTGCCTGAAATTAGAAATCTCTAAACACTATAGGATACATAAATAAACTGGAAAATAAATGCTACAGACTGAAAATTAAAGGATGATCCCCGAATCACTGACTTTGATGTCGTTTGAAGATGATTGAAGATACCTTACCAGTTTTTTACCCAAATCCTTAAGTATTCCTTCAAAAAAACGTTTCAGAACCGTCGGCCAGACGGTTACAACAATTGCTCTCAACCGCCTACTAACTTCTTCTTCAATGACACATGTCTTTAACCGTCTCGCCAACCGCATAACCCAACTGACCAATCCCGAGGCTAACTGATCGCTCGACCAAACGACTCATTGGCCGCCCCACAGAGCGACCACCATCTGGTCTCTTGTCTGACCTCGTATCGTCTGTCTCATTCTTCTTCACCCGACCTCACTTGGTCCGACCTCCGTACCAACCGATTTTCGCATCAGCTGATCTCCTCCTCCGCTTGGTCCGAACTCATCATCAAATTGGCTGGCTCAACAGACCACACTTGGTCCAACCACGGACCACCCGACTACGGACCAACCGACCGCGAACCCACATATCACAGACCAACTGAAAACACACCAAACAACGGCGAACCGACCAACGGCGAATCACCCGACGGCGAACCACCCGACCACGGACCAACCGATGGCGAACCAACCGACTGAAAACCAACCGATGGTGAACCAACCGACTGAGAATCAACTGATTGTGAACCAACCGACGCCAAACCAACCGAACTGAGAACCAACTGACGGGCTCTGGATTCCTTATTTTCTTAGACGGCCAGCTGTTTCAACAAACTATCCTGAAAAAACCCCTTTAAACACTTTGGTAGGCCCAACGACGGATCCATATTGCATCCTATCTTGAGCCTTTATCCTAATTATAAAATTTGTACGTAACACATATATTTATTTATTTTTAATTATTAAATAACTAATCTCCTATCTAAATAATTAATCAATATTACATAAATTACCGTGCTAAATAAAAGATACTACTATCTTTGGCAAATCGGAGAAAATATTCTTTATAATATTGTATAAAAGTATAAGAATATTTTTTTATTAAATAAAAAATACTTTTACTAAAAAAATAAATAAATCCAAATTGAACAAATGAAAATAATAAAATAATTACGTATAAATATCTTGATTAGTTCCGAGGTTAGCTTCAGTTAAGTTGTTTACCACTGAAAGGTAAAAATCTCTTTCCTCTTAAAACTAAACAATAATACCTGTTTTGATTTAATAGAGACACGTCAGCATTTAGTGCATTTTAGTCATAACGAAGTAGCTGTACCCGATTGTACTATTTTGTCCTTTTCTAATTTAGAAGGCGAGTGGCCCTCTTGCTTTCACTTTCAGGGGCAAAATTGACTACATAGAAAAGTCCACAGCGTAATAAATGAGAACGCCCAATTCACGACGCGTGTGAACTGTAATCCCATCATCTACCGTCCATTCTTGCAATCGGACGGCGGCTGTCAAATGTTGACTGCTCGTACGTGTGGATGTCCGTCCACAACGTTGACCGTTCATGTCTCATGCCATGACTTTCATTATTATTATTTTAATTAATTTATTATAGTCACATATTTTTATGTGTACGTAGTGTTCCATGAACATTATATTAAATATCAAAGAATTATGGGTATGGTTATCCACCATTTCTTTTTCGAGATACGATTTTAATAAATAGTCTTCCCGTCCGGACTACATTGCCCGATTTACTTTAAACACGAGAATTTAACAAAAATATAATTAATAAAAAAAATTATTGTATGATAAAAATAATTTTATATTAGGATTAAAATAACTAGTTAATTTAATTAAAATTTTTAAAAATATAAATTAAAAATTTTAAAATGATACTCCTCCATCACCTAATTGTATGCTCATTTGATAGGGTATAAGTTGTAAAAAAAATAGGTAAAATATAATTTTTTTTTTAGGTAAAAAAAATAGAAAAAGTGATATTTTTTTACTAGAAAAAAAAACCGGAATTAATTTAAATGACAACCAAAAAAGGAAAGTGAGAATATATTTGAATGGCGGAGGGAGTATTAAAATGTATAATTTTTTTCCAAAAAAAAAGTGACAAAATAAGTGGACTAACAAAAATGAAAAGATATATACTGTAAATGGAACGGATGGAGTATAATATATTATATTTTATTATTTCACAAAAAATTAATATTCGACATAAAATATTATTTTTTATATCACATAGACAATTTTCTATATCTCACATAAAAAAATATACATCAAATCAAAAACTAAACAAACAAACCATACATAACACTATATATATATATATATATATATGATTAGAGTGATAACAAAAAATCTCATAACAAATTTGGTGTCAAGAAATCGAAATTAAGATAAGATTGTGATGTGATTTTATTTTATGAAGAAAATTCCAGACATTATTCAAACAAAAATGTTGGATATTGTTGAATATTGTTGAATCCCTTCTTAACAAATATGTTCCTTTAGGTTTGAATTAAAAAAAAAAGTTTAAATCTATATTTAAAATATTTTGTCATAATATTTTTATATATAAAGTTTAAATAAAAAATTTTGATTTTGTATTTTTAAAAAACAAACCTGAAAATTCTAATTTATATTTTAATTTGAATTAGAATAATATTTTGATATAATATCTTATATAACATTAGACTCACAATATATATTTTTTATTTTTGTTGTCCAATTATAAAGTAATTATTTAAAAATACTCTATTTATTCTAAAAAAAACTCTTATTTTAGTCGTCACATTATTATATTTATAAAAAATATAAGAGCAAAATTATATTTATACTACTTTAAATTATCCACTGCAATTAAAATACTCTCTTCTTCGTCCACTTAAAATCTTTTCACATTTCTATTTTAATTTGCCATTCACATCTTGTTTTTTCTAATAAAGTTACATCACATCTCATATAAATATAAAAATATCCATACTTTTATCATCACATTATTATTTTTATACATGTAAGATTATCTTACATATATCGTTTGTACTATATTTCAATAAAATATTAATATACTTAAATTCGTGTGTCAAAAGTATAGCTGTCAAAATGGATTGATCCGTTCCACCCTACTTTTGAGGAGGGTTGGATTTTAATTTTTTAGACTCGTTAAAATGCGGGTTTAAACGAACTAACCCATGTGAGCCGTGGATTGGGAGTGGGCTAGCCTGTAAGGAGGCGGATTAGCCCGTGAGGCGAATAAATATTGTTATGCACAAATAATAATAATAATAATAAAAATAAGAATATCAGGATCTTAAAGGAAGTTAGACACGAAGTCGGGTGAAAAAGAAGAAAAATTTGCGCTCAGGTCGGTTGGTCCTCGGTCGGTTGGTCCGGTCGGTTGGTCCACAGTCGGATAAGCAAGTCGGTTGGTCGGATAGGTAGGTCGGTTGGTCCTCGGTCGGATAGGCAGGTCGGAAGGTCTGCGGTCGGATAGGCATGTCGATTGGTTAACGGGTCTGATGGTCCATAGGTCGGAAAGTCTGCAGGTCGGATGGTCTACAGGTCGGAAGGTTTGCGGCTGGATCAACAAGTCGGATGGTCTGCAAGTCGGGAGGTTTGCGGCTAGACCAACAAGTCGGAAGGTCTGCGGTCGGACCAACAAGTCGCTTGATTGGGGCGACCATTGAATCGTCTAGAGAGATCAAATGTTGGTCGCTTGATGAGGCGACCAATAAGTCGTTTGGTCTAGCGACTAGTTAGTCTCTGGAATGGTCGGTTGGGCCAGTTGAGTTCTGGAATTGGTAGAAGCGTTTGGCGAGACGGTGTAAGACACGTGTCGACAGAGGGTAAACTTTTTTTTGTATAAATTTGATTTATTAATAGGGTAAACTGTTTTTTTAGTCCCGTAATTGGACCCCCTTATCATTTTAGTCCCGTAAGTGGAGTCTGTCGCAAACTAGTTCCATAAGTGAAAAATTTTCGTTGTTTTAGTCCTCCGGCGCCGGAGATGCCCGCGTGGCTCGCCGGAGGTGACGTGTCCGTCAGGTCAGCAACACCTGGCGGACATGTGGATTTTTAATTTTTTTTTCATTTTTCTAATTTTTTTAAAAACTTATTTTTAATTTATTTTTAATTTTATTTGTATTTTTTTATTTGATCCAATTAAAAAAATTAAAAAAAATGAAAAAAATGAAAAAAAAATAAAATCCACGTGTCCGCCAGGTGTCGCTGACCTGGCGGACACATCACCTTCGGCGAGCCACGCGGGCGTCTCCGGCGCCGAAGGACTAAAACATGGAAAATTTTTCACTTATAGGACTAGTTTGCGACAGACTCCACTTACGGGACTAAAATTATAAGGGGGTCCAGTTACGGGACTAAAAAAACAGTTTACCCAATATAAAATAGTGGGTAGCGGTAAAAGTAATTAATATTTCTATTGGCTAATCCTATACTAATATTACAACATAATCAATATTGTTTGGGTAGCCTCCTTTTTTATTTAAAATTTTCCTTTTATTTTATTCATCCTTCATTGTCTTGTAATTTTTTTTTTTATAATTTATTGAAGATTTTATAGGAACAATTCTTATGTATTGTTCAAATTTTTTTTATTAGCAATTTTAGAAAAATATATCGAACAATAATATTTAAAATTTTGAATAAGTTTATACTTCATTATATATTTATTTTTAAATATTTATTATTTAAATTCTACGATATTATTATTTTTTTTTAATATTAATTATAATTATATATTTTTAATATTGTTAAAATAATCCGTGGGTTGGCCGGCTACCCGCTGTGGATTCGGTTGGATTGACTAAATATTAGTCTGTCCCATCGTGGTTTGACCACAAATAACCCGCTTATTTATGGATTATGATAGATTGTGAGCTAATCCGCCTCCCAATGTGTTTTGACAAGTCTAGTTCAAAAGTAAATGAGAAGATTATTAGTGGACGGAGGGAGTACTACTCCATCCGTCATGATAGAAGAATAATATTCACTTTTTGCACGTAATTATTGAATATTAGTATTATATTGATTTGTAGTTTAAAAACAAAAATACCTCTATTAGTATTGTGTAATATAAAATTGATGATATTTGTGTAATATATTGTAAATTATAAGAGTTTCTATTATGTTAGGTAGGTACTACAATTACTAAATGTTAAGTTGATCTCAAACTTCAACATCTATTTTTGGCATAGTGACAAAAACACTTTCTGCTACTTTGGTCGTTGGCTTCCAAAAACAGCAACACTGGAACTTGCTGGTGGAGTCCAATCAAGCAGCCTCTTTGTCCCTTCAAGTTTGGTGGCTGCTCAAGACAAAATGGACTCCTTGAATCTGTCCTTTTATGTTCAGAATTGATTAGATACATCACCATATCTTATTTGAATCAAAAGGGAATTTATTGCATGTAAAATCAGGGCTGCTGTGGTTACTTTAACATTGCTTGAGATTAGTGGGAACTGGGACTAGAGTGGTTTTTAGAGAGAGTGTTTAGTGAGAGAATTATTGTGTTTATCCTCTCAACCACTTCCCTTCCCATCTCCATGCACTTAGTTAGTGATTTACTTCGTTATCCTGTTGGAGAAGTCCAGTGGTCGAAGGGAGATCGGAGTTCCGATCAGGAGAACATTCGAACTCTGAGCAGCCCAACTATGTGTTAGTTGTTAGTTATGCCTGTGGAGGGAATTTCCATGGTAATTAGCTTGTAGTTTGGGTTGAAGGAGGTTCGGTTGTTTTGTTCTTAATCAGCACTGATTAATGGACCTCTCCTGATTGGTATCCTCCGGATGTAGGATGGTTTATATCCGAACCGGGTAAACAAATAACTTGTCATTTATTGCTTTGAAATCCTTTCATTTATTTCATTGACAAAGTAGTGTTATAATTGTGATATAACTATGCTTCGGGAGTTGGCCCATTTGGATAAGTGTACGAGGATTTATTGGAGTAGCACTTATTTTCATCCCAACACTAAATTATGAAACGACACCCTTGTTTTGGTATGAATATAGATAGAAGATGATACTATTCTTATGGAAAAAAAGGAATATTATTTCTTAAACTCCGAATCAAAAGTAAATTTATACTTTCAATTTTTGGAGCAAAAAAGTATAGCTTTATTGATACGGTAGTAATTATATACCGAAAATATTAATTTGAAACACAAATCAAACAAACTCTATATAATAAGAATGTATTTCAAGCCGTAATCCAAAAATAATTACCAAAAAATTATATTATTTAATAATTCAAATTCATAATTGATCGTATTAAATTATCCCTCGCTCTACATCTTTGATAATATGGTAATAAAAATTTCATCCATTCCAATAAATATGTGTATTTTTTTATCGTAGACACAATTTTTTTAAAAAAATATAATTAAAAAATTATCAATAAAAATAATTATTATATAATATAAATAGTTAAGATCAATATAACTAAATAATTTAATTAAAATTATAAAAATTATAAATTATAAAAATTAAAATGTATAATTATTTTTCAAAAAAAATTGTATAAATTATGTGGAACATACGAAAAAAAAACCTTTATTTGAGACGGAATGTAACATATTTGTGTCGATACTATATTTAGATAATATTTATTTCTGGAAGTATGTATTATTCCAATTGTGTTCATTTTGTTTATGTACTACGAATGATTTGAATTTAGAATATTTAAAGCAACATATACTAAATATTGATAATCCATAGATAAGAGTAGATTATGCTGGTGATTTTAATGTTATCAATCATGGTTCGCCGTCGCGGATCGGCATCGCGGATCGGCCCTTACCGTTCCAGATACGTCAATGCGTATCGGTCGCGGCGTATCGAGCAAATATCGGCCTATATGATTATTTTTTACAAAAATTTGTATTTTTAACAAAAATAATAATAGGCAATTAAAATTCATCAAATCATAAACATAATCATTTTTTAAAATATATAATATTAAAGAACATAACCACATCGGGTACATGCCTCAAACTGTTAACCTCTCAAACTAATCACTACAAGAAAAAATCAATTTTGTAACAAAATTTTTTTGTCTCTAAATCTACTTTTTCCGTTACTAATGACATTAGAGACGGAATTAGGAATGGAATTACGTTAGCTACATGAACTTTAGGGACGGAATTCCGTTACAAATATATTATTTTTTTGTAGTGAATGAAGAACTTTTGTATGCAATTCCACCGTATACAACAAAATATTAGACAATACCACATGCACTCCATAAATCCTAGGACATGTCAAAAACATAACAATTCATATATCTCCATACCAATGAATAACTACAACAAGGACTCTTTATAAATGGTCTAGAGTCCCATCATATGCATAAGCCTTCAAAGATGTACTGCATGAAACACCAACAACATAAATGTTAAATGTCAGATTTTTGAACAAGAAAATAGCAATTGACTTTCATTTAAATAAAGATTCCAAAGCCTAAGATTTTTACATTGAAACCCAACACCAAATTTCCACCATTCTGGATCATTCCATGGCCGTCCCCTAAAATTAAACAATCTTTATTAGTTAAATTAAATTCAAGCAACCTCAAGCTGTTACATATAAATAAAAATTAGAAATAAAATTTTATAAAATTTTTAAACTATGTTTATGTTGAACATTTATACTTACCACTCAATACCTTGTGAAGTGTCGTGGAGCTTCAAAACCATTTCCATCTTCTGATCGATCATAGTATGAATATCCTTCTCTAAATGAACCCCTTCGATATACCAAGTAATAGGGATGATGATATGCATTTGGTTGGTCCCACTCCTGTCTCCCCAATCTATTTCTCGAACTCGAATTGTGGGAAGAATCTCCATAGGAATAGCCTATATTCAAATCTTGCATATGTTCGTGAACTCCAGAATATCTCCTAGTATCTGAAAAATTTGAAGCATCGGCTTCACTTGAAAATTCTGTTAAACTATTTAGAAAATCTCTTTGAGCTTCTATCCCAAGATGATATCCTTGATCAGTGTCTTGGGTAGCATAATAATTTTCATTTCCTTGAGCCCATCCCATATCATTTGGGTATCGACTATCTTTATAGCTCCCATTCTCACCACCACCATCATCGGCACCACCATAACCATCATCACCATCATCATCATCATCATCGTTGCTATTATTCTTATATTCACCATTAGTTGTTGAAGATGAAGATTCCAATATGATTGTTTTTTTTTTCTTGCTCATATTTTTGTTTTCTGATTTTTTCTTTTTGGCCTTCTTTTTTCCATCGGCTATGAACTGAGATAAAAACCTATCGCTGTCATCATCATTACATTGACTTTCACTTCTATCTCCACTTTCATCAATAGCCTCATCCAACCAATTCAAATCACTATAATGAATAATTAGAGATTCATTTTCTCTGACCCATTCATTTAAAATATCATTTTCATCAAAAATATGATTCAAATCAATCGGGTCGTAGAAATCATATGTGTCAGTCCTTTGCATAAAATGTTTAACCCAAAGACGCATGTTGTAGTGGACAAAGACTAGTTTATGCAATTTCTCAATAGCTAATCTATTCCGAAGTTTAGTATGGATCAAAGACCACGTACTCCAATTGCGCTTACAACCAGATGATGTGCATGTTTGACTCAAAACTTTTAATGCAATTTTTCGTAAATTAGGGGCTTCATCACCATACATATTCCACCAGTCAGCTATTAAAATTGGTAATTTTTTTTTTTTTATAATAATGCACCATATTATAACATGTTAAAAAAACATAATTGAATGATAAGTTTTATAATGCATACCTGGTAAAGATGTAGCTACAGCTCTAATAGCAAATGCACTTCCAAATTCTCTAATTTTGTTAACAAATGTATTTATCTATAAACAATATAATGTAAAATTATTAGAAATCAATATATATATGTTTCTATAACAATGCACAAATATATATATATTTCTTGAAAGCTCAAAAAATTATTTGAAATATTAGTTCAAAGTTTCACACATTTTACCTCATTCATAGCCTTTACTTGTATATCAAAATCTGGCTTGAGTTTTTTAGTAACTTCTTTTACTCCTTTTCGAACCTTCGATGGATCAAATTCACAAGTGCTAAAGTATTGAAGACCAGGATTTTAAAAAATAAGCTGCATCAAATATATTTAGAATTAGAAATTAAAATAAATTATTACTACAATGTAAAAAAAGCGGCAAAATTGCCTATAACTCCCTTGCGGTTCCGAAACTTAGCGTAAATTCCCCCTCTACTTTAAAAATTGCATGGTACCCCCTTATACTTGAAAAAACATTGCATGAAACCCCACCACCATGAAACTTTCCTCATGTGATAAGAAGATGATTTCCTATCTATATGTTTTGCATGGCAGAGGGGTTTTATGCAATATTTTTGAAAGTATAAGTGAGCGTCATGCAATTTTTTAAAGTAAAATGAGGATTTATGCTGAGTTTCGAAACCACAAAGTGGTTTCATGCAATATTTTTTAAAGTATAAGGGGGTACCATGCAATTTTTAAAGTAAATGGGGAATTTACGCTGAGTTTCGAAACCACAAGGGAGTTATGGGCAATTTTGCCTTAAAAAAGCAAAACAATTATCTGCAGCATGCAAATCTTGATGCAATTGGTTATACCATCTTTCATCGATGATATCCCAATATTGCTGAAAATCTTTCACTGCGGTTTTAATTGCCATTTTTGCCCTATCCATTGCCTCGTAATGATAGGTAGTGTAGGTTTTTTTTTTATCTTGATCAACTACTTTTAAAACCTTCACCAAAGGTTCCATGACCCCACAAACTCGGCGTACCCGTTTCCAAAATCTTTCATTTAGAATCATGTCTGATATATCTCCAGCTTCATGTCTTCTTCTCAAGGTATTATTGTACTCAACCTATTCTGTAGAAGTACACATTCTTTTCAAGTCAGTTGCGTATCTCATAAGACTTTTCATTACAACAAACTCGATTGCAAATCTTGTTATACCTGGTCGCAAAAGGTCTCGACCATTCGTATATGTTTTCATCAAATTGACCACTTTATCACTATTGTATATAAATCCTGTAATTCTTTTGGCTTCTTTTATCATATCCTTTACCGACAATATATCTCCGATGTCTTCTAACATCAAATCAATGCAATGCGCAAGGCATGGAGACCAAAAAATATGTTTCCTTTTCCTCATCAGTTTTTTCCCAGCAGCCTTCATACTAGTTTCACTATCAGTTACGATTTGTACAATATTGTCAACCCCTACTGAATCCACAACCTTGTCCATTAGGGTGTAGACAAAGTTTGAAGTCTTTACCTTATTCGTATAGTCGAACGAACTGTGATATATCATATCTCTGTCACAGTACACCATAAAATTTATGATTTGATGTTTTGTGCGAGTACTCCAACCATCGCACATAATTGTACATCTATGTGTTTTCCATTTCTGCTTTAAAGAATCAACATATTGTACAACTTCTTGCATCTCTTTGTTCAAATATTCACTCCTAATTTGCTTACCAGTAGGCCCTTTAACTCCAGGTCCAGCGGATGCAATCGTGTCAATCATTGTTTGATAGTAAGGACCGCTATCGGCAGCGTGAAATGGTAAAGCATTAAAATGAAAATTTTTTGAAATTGCTCTATCCACCTTTTTCGCATTATCTTTTGAAAATATACTTTTCAAATGTTGTTTTAGTAACTCTCTTACTTCTTTTGGAGCTCTCGTACACGCTTCAACTTGACCTTTAACATGTGCTATATGTTGTTTCATCCTAGTACTCCCACCGTGAAAATTTTTCCACAATAATTGCATTTTGGTTGCTTTCTATCGTTGCTTATAGGAGTAGCATGATCCCAACCAATATCTTTATGTGGTGTCATTTTACACAAACTCTACAATTAAATAATAAAATTGTTAAAATATTTATAAGTAGTAATTTATTAGTTAATTGGACAATTATACATATTATTTTATTAATAAGGGTAATTTTTTTTTTTTTAGTCTCGTAACTGGACCCCCTTATCATTTTAGTTCCGTAAGTGGAGCATGTTGCAAACTAGTCCCATAAGTGAAAATTTTTCGTTGTTTTAGTCCTCCGGCGCCGGAGACACCCGCGTGGCTTGCCGGAGGTGACGTGTCCGCCAGGTGTCACTGACCTCGCGGACATGTGGATTTTTTATTTTATTTTATTTTATTTTTTAAAATTTTTTAAATTTATTTTTAATTTTATTTGTATTTTTTTTATTTTTTATTTGGTCCAATTAAAAAAATAAAAAAAATAAAAAAATCCACGTGTCCGCCAGGTGTCGCTGACCTGACGGGACACCTGGCGGACACGTCACCTTCGGCGAGCCACGCGGGCGTCCCCGGTGCCGGAGGACTAAAACAACAAAAATTTTTCACTTATGGGACTAGTTTGCGACAGACTCCACTTACGGGACTAAAATGATAAGGGGGTCCAATTACGGGACTAAAAAAACAGTTTACCCTATTAATAAATCAAATTTATACAAAAATTTAACTTAAATAACTAATTCGTAAAACTTAGACTTAGAATATATATTTATTAAATTTATATATATAAAAACAAAGTTAATTTTAATAAAACTTACTTTATATAGATTAAATAAAATTAAATACAATCCAAAATAATTAAACCTATCAATTAAATAAATAAATCAATCAAAATAATTCAACATAATTTCAATCCAAAAATTAAGGAACAAAATTAATTTTAAATTGTATTTAAAAAAATTATATTAATTAAAGTAATAATATATATAATTACCACACGTCTTTCTTTCATGGCGAATCTCCCGTTCTTCCACCCCAAAAATCCAATACCCGCCGAAGATGAGTTTTTTCTACACAATACCAACAATTTTTCTTCAATAGGCGAAATTTTTTCTCCAATCTTTCCACCACATAGACGATTCCTAAAATCCACATTCCCAACACTATAGATACCCAAAACTTACCTTGTTCACCAACAACAACTATTTTTTGTCCACCACCAGAAAGAGAGAGCAGAAACCAGAGCGTTCGTCCACCGCTAGGAACAGAGAGCAGAAGCCAAGCAATTATTTTTCGTCACTGCCAGGAACACATAGGAGAAGCCAGCGACAGAGAGAAAATATGTAAAGGAATGAATAAGAATGAGTTTTGGATAAGATTTGTGTGTATTGAAAACCCTATGACAAAAATCGGATTTTTCTGTTGTCCTGACCGTTCCGGTTCCGGATCGGCCGAGTCGGACCGGACTCGGCCAATCCGGCGAACCATGTTATCAATCATTTCGGGTAATTGTATTTACTCAAAGATCAATTGAATTCGTATGTGAACCAATGCGAGTTAGGCGATGCAGAGTGCATACTTGCATTTTGCATAAGCCGATGCGATTTCAAACTGCTAAATATAATTTGATTTCTAAACCGATTTAGGAAGAAATCGGGCACTACATAATATGCATTAATGAAACAGAAGGAAGAAAATCAACCAATTAAGATGATAGTTGGACAAGACATGGAGATCGTATACTGTATCCAATACTATCATGGATATAATCACCTAATTCAAAGAAAACCTCAATTGTTAGGATCATCAAGCATTAAACCCGATCAGTGAGTGATAATCGGGTCATGGACCGAGGCCGCCAAACTATACTTGACAGAATAGTGGTGATTCGAATAGTCCGATTTTCCTTTGCTTTTGTTCTTATTTGAATCATATTCTTTCATGGAACGATGCAATTATTAACATTTAGAATTGATCAATACAATTATTAATTTTTGGTATGGAACAATGTGTCTTTTTGAATAAATTCACCAATACGGTGAACCAATGCGCCTTCTTGTTCCATCTATTCTCTGCTATAAAATAAATCAGTCTGAAATAAAGAATTCGTTCAAACTATCCAAAATATTGATTTTATGAAACTTGGTAAATAAAGTCAAAATACAATTTTTGGAAAGTATTTTCGTACACAATTTGAAGACAATATCATCTCTCTTGTGAAGAAACCAAAAAGAGAATGGACTCTCAATGAAAAGGCTGCTGCAATTGCCAACTCGAAAGCACTTTTTTCAATCTTCAATGCTGTAGATGAAACTCAAGCGAAGCTGATATCCAACTGCAAAGTTGCTAAGGAAGCATGGGACATTCTGGAAAATACATTTGAAGGTTCTGTACAAGTTCGAGAATCAAAGCTGGATCATGTTGAAACTTTGTTTGAAGGACTGAAGATGAATGAAAATGAAACAATTGTTGTTTATCATAACCGATTCATGGATGTTTTGAATCAAGCTGAAGCTCTTGGAATGCACTTTGAAGAAAAGAGACTGGTGAGAAAGATACTTAAAAGTCTCACAAAAAATTTTAGGCCAAATGTGATTATGCTCGATGAACCATCAAAGCTGAGAAATATGACATTGGATGAACTGTATGGTACATTGGTGAGCTATGAAATGAACTACCTTGAAGATGAAGCACCTAAAAGTGTGGCTCTGAATGCTGAAGACTTGGAGATGATAAAGTCTGATGAAGAAATGGCACTGCTGAGCCGTAAACTCTCTCGAATGATAAGTGAGAAATGAGCTGTCAAGCTGAAGTTTGGGAAGTTTCAGAGCAGAAATAGCTATTAGGGAGGAGGTACATCCAGTTCTCAACGAAAGTACCCTGAGCCGAAACCAACTACATACAACAAGCCAAAAAAAAGATTCGATGGTGGATTTAAGAAAAAGTTTGTGGTGTCTGCAAAACCAGAGACAGTTCAAGAACCCACCTGTTACGGATGTGGTGGTGTTGGACATATTAAATCTGAGTGCCCAACAGTAAAGAAAAGGGAGAAAAGAGCATATCGAGCTACATGGAGTGACAATGAAGATGGTGAATCTGCTGCTGGTGATGAACAGACTGAAAATCATGAAGTTATTGCATTTATGGCAAATGTTGATGAATCCAGTGATGAAAAGGAAGAATCCACTTCTAAAACTACTGATGAGTCAAGGGAACTTGATGCTGATGAGCTGATTGAGGCTTATGAAGAGATGGTAGTCGAACAAAAGAGAGCTGTTGTGAAAAATAAGGAACTTCTAGATACCATTTATCGTTTGGAAGATCAAAAGGAGAAACTTGAAGATGAACTTGAGAAGTTGATGAAGATTATTGATGATAAATCTGCTGAATCATAGAAGTTGAAGTATGAGAATCCGAAGTTGAATGATGAAAATGATAGACTTCGGAAAGGAAAGGAAAATTTAGATGAAATCCTTTCAATTGGTAAACCATTTGGTAATCACAGAGGATTAGGTTTCTGTGAATCTTCTCAAAGTAAACCAACTACATTTGTGCGTGGTGGTCTGCTTACAGATGTCAAATTCCCATAAAATAAATCAACACAAGTCTGGAAACAGAATCCTAGGAAGAGAAGAAGCAGAAACAGGAACAGAAACCGCAGAGGAATTCAGAATGATAAGTCAAAGTTATCACAACCTACTGACTGCAAGTACTGCATGTATAACTGGTCATTCGGCTGTGAAGTGCTTGAAGCTAGCAAAAGATGTTACCAATGGAAGACACATTCAATGGCCTACTGAAGGTTTGAGATAGAACATAAAAGTCAAATTGGTGTGGATGTCTAAGGAAAACTCAGAAACAACTGAAGTGCAATGTGATCTTGTCAAGCCAAGAGTCTACCAGAGCTGATCGATGGTACTTTGATAGTGGTTTCTCAAGGCACATGACTAACCAAAAGGGAATTCTGAAAAATTTTGTTGAAGACCGAAGTGGAGAAGTCATCTTTGGAGATGGAGCTAAAGGAAAAATCAGTGGATATGGTGTTCTTGAAAAAGAAGGAATTCCAAGATTATCAAAAGTCTATTTCGTAGAAGGACTGAGTACAAATTTGATCAGTATAAGTCAACTGTGTGATGACGATCTGCATGTGAAGTTCACTAAGGATTCATGTGAAGTTTATGATACTGCATAGAAATGTGTGATGACTGGAGTTCGATAAAAGAACAACTGTTACTTGCTGGAATATCCTAAAATGGAAGCATTGATATTGAAGGATGATGAATCTATGCTGTGGCACACCAGATTGGGTCATGTCAATCCACAGAATCTGCTGAGGATTAGCAAAATTAGAACTATTAGAGGCTTACCTAATTTTTCAAAGATTACAAGTACTACTTGTGGTGACTGTGCAAGAGGAAAACAGAAGTGAGCTATGCATTCCTCAGTGGAACAACGTTTCAGCAGCAATTGTTTGGAGCTGCTGCATATGGATCTCATGGGTCCAGTTGATGTCTGCAGTCTTAGAGAAAAGAAGTACATCTTGGTCTGTGTGGATGATTTTTCCAGATATACATGGGTCGATTTCTTACGTGAGAAAAGTGATGCATTTGATGCTTTTGAAAAACTGAGTACAAGACTCATGAATGAGAAGAAGTCGAAAATTGATAGATTGAGAACAGATCATGGAAAGGAATTTGAAAAATTAGAGATTTGCTGGTTTTTGCAATGGATTGGGAATCAAACATGAATTCTCTGCCCCAAAGACTCCACAACAGAACGGAGTAGTGGAGAGGAACAATCGAACTCTACAAGAAATGGCTAGATCGATTATGCATGCCAAAGGAGTTGCCAAATATCTGTGGGCTGAAGCCATCAACATAGCTTGCTATGTGATTAATCGAGTTTATCTCAGACCTTATACAGAGAAGACATCATATGAAATCTGGACAGGGAAGAAACCAAATTTTTCTTACTTTCATACCTTTGGGTGTAAGTGATATATAATGAAGGACAGGGATCAACTTCATAAATTTGATACTCGATCAGATGAAGGCATATTCTTAGGATACTTTCTGAACTCGAGAGCTTATAGAGTATTCAACAATCGTACCAAGAAGGTGATGGAATCCATGAATGTGATATTCGATGATACCATTTCTGAGAAGAAATCTATACACTCAAATAATAATGATGATGAAACCGCACCTGTTAAGGTGACTCAGAATCCTGCAGATGTTCAAAACATTCCTCAGATACAGAATGATCTGCCACAGGCTGGTGACAATATTGCTACAAAAAGCTCTGTCAGATTTAATTGGTTAGAACCAGAATGTTCAACGGATGTAACAACAACCAATTAACAACCTGCCTAAACTGAATCTGATGCTGAAGTGAGAAGATATGGTTCAAGAGTTTCACACAACCATCCAATTGATGCAGTTATTGGTGATCCAATGGATGGTCGACTGACTCGAGGTAAACAGATTGATTTCAAAAATCTGTCTGGTATGAATTGCTTTATTTCCACAATTGAGCCAAAGACAGTAGATGATGCTCTCAAGGATGAATACTGGATCAATGCAATGCAAGATGAGCTGAACTAGTTCATAAGAAACCGAGTATGGTATCTGGTTGAAAGACCAACTGATGTAAATGTCATTGGAACTAAGTGGATCTTCAAGAACAAGTCAGATGAAAAAGGAAACGTTACCAGAAATAAGGCAAGGTTAGTTGCACAGGTGTACACACAAATTGAAGGTGTTGACTACGATGAAACCTTCGCTCCTGTTGCTCGTATTGAAGTGGTGAGATTGCTTGTGTCTGTTGCATGTTCCTTGGGATTTACTCTCTACCAGATGGACGTCAAGACAACATTTTTGAATAGATGGATCAAAGAAGAGATCTATGTAGAACAACCAAAGGGATTTGAGGATCTTTTCCATCCAGATCATGTTTACAGGTTGCGGAAAGCTTTGTATGGGTTAAAGCAAGCACCCAGAGCGTGGTACGAAAGGTTGTCCAATTATCTGTTGGAGAATGAATATGTTCGAGGATCAACTGATAAAATGATGTTCATCAAATTGAAGGGAAAAGATTTGATGATTGCACATGTGTATGTTGATGAAATTCATGGAAGCTGAATTCGAAATGAGCATGATAGGTCAGCTTAGTTATTTTATGGGATTGTAGGTTAAACAACTTGCTGATGGTGTTTTTCTGAGTCAAGCAAAGTATGCTCAGAACATGGTTGAGAAGTTTGGACTTCGAAATTCAAAAGGAGTTAGAACTCCTTTGGGACAACAAGAAAAATTGTCAAAAGATGATGATGGAAAGACAGTTGATCAGAAACTGTATAGAAGCATAATTGGGAGTCTTCTTTACTTGACTGCAAGTCATCCAGACATCTCCTTTAGTGTTGGTGTATGTTCAAGGTTCCAATCCACACGTAAGGAATCACATCTGAAAACTGCAAAGAGAATTCTCAGATATGTCAAAGGAACTGCAGAACTTGGATTATGGCATTCGAATAGGTTAGGTCTTGATCTTATTGGGCTCACAAATTCAGATTGAGCTGGCTGTTGTGATGATAGGAAGATCACAACTGATGGATGTTTCTATATTGGAGATAATATTGTGAGCTGGAGTTTGAAGAAGCAAAATTCTATTGCTTTGTCCACTGCCGAGGCTGAATACATAGCAGCTGGAAGTTGCTGTGCTCAATTGCTGTGGATTCGACAAATGCTGCATGATTATGGGATTGGTCAAGTTTCGTTCACTCTGTTTTGTGACAATACAAGCGCCATCAATATCTCCAAGAACCCCATTCAACATGGTAGAACAAAGCACATCGACATACGGTACCATTTCATTCGAGACTTGGTGGAAAATGTAGTATGTGATTTGAAGCATATTGGAACTAATGATTAAAAGGCTGATATTCTCACAAAAGCGTTGGATGCTAATCGATTCGAGAAGCTACGAAGGGATTTGGGTATGTGCTCAAGCCCTTCTTGATGCTGCATGCATGGGTAAATAAATAAATGTCTCTAATTTATTTTCTTGATTATCTGGGTGAAAATTGGAGATTGGATATTAGGAGATAAATGGAATTTTGAAAATATCAAAAAGAAGAAGGACTTATGGGTAAATGGAGATTATTTGAATAAGGGATAATATTGGTATTATGAGAAGGGTTTTTTTTTAAAACCCCAAAAGTTGATTTGACGGCTCTGCACCGCAGTGTTGGCTGTCATCACAGCCTTATGGGAATTGATGATTCAGAAGGGAGTTGAATTCAGACTTAAAAAATCTTTCGTCTCCCTCATCTCTCAAGTATTCGTATTTCAATGAGTGCAGTGGTGATTATAATCACTCTATTTCTCTCAATTTCTCTCTATTCCTCACTCTTGTAACCTACTCTTTGAG
This sequence comes from Andrographis paniculata, assembly GCF_009805555.1. Classification (NCBI taxonomy): domain Eukaryota; kingdom Viridiplantae; phylum Streptophyta; class Magnoliopsida; order Lamiales; family Acanthaceae; genus Andrographis; species Andrographis paniculata. Next base: position 4,042,801 of record NW_026137605.1, read on the forward strand.
AAAACAATGGTGCGAACACGATTCGGAGGGGAAACAAAGACTGGCAGAGCATTCGCTAGTGGGCGTGGACGTGGGAGGAACTGAGATCGTGCGTCGTGGTAGCAGGATCAGTTCTTCTCCTCCTCTCATTGAATCGCCTGCTCCTTTAGTTGTCACTGAACCATCTCATGAAACTGAGGAGAATGCTCAGAAAACCCTCAAAGAAGCGCAAGTGGGCGGCCCTGGTGATGGCATTTTTGAAGAACTTGAGACTAATCGTGGTGAGGAAGAAGATGTGGGAAAGGAACAAGAGGCTGCTGAACCTGAACCCCGTAATGTTGATGAAGAAGCCTTGGTACATTCTGAAGAAGTCCTGGAATCTGAAGACCAGAGGATCGAAGCAGCTGTTCCTCCCCTTCACCTTGAGGAACCCGCAATTACACATGAAGGTGCCACTGCTGACCCTTCTCATTCTCCCTCCGATGAGAGTCTGAATACGATCATTGACAGAATAGTTGATAAACTCCTCTCTGAGAAGACGGACCATGAAAACATTGTTATCACGCCAGTTTTACATGAAATGGGAACATGGACTGATGATTCAGAAAATGCTCCTCTTGCTCAACTGAAAAAATGACATGCCGAAAGACAGAGTAAGAAAAGAAAAGTCTCTGTTGATTCTTCTGGTCCCTCACGAAAAAAGAAGCAAGCAAGTGCCTTCAAATAAGAAACACAAGTCAAAGAAATCAAAATCTCGCAAACGCAAGGTCACACCCCCACCGGTCACGGCTGAAGAAGCGATGGATGTAACCCAGTTTGATGATGCTGCGGAATTGTTCGAGTACGATATTTTGGCCAATCGAAAGCTGGTTTTAGAGGCTCGATTTACTGATCCGATTCACAAGGATGTTGGTTTTCTTGCATTCCTAAGAATGAAAGGTCTGCGCCATTGGGCAGTATCACTCAAACGATATTGTCCGAAGTTAGTCAGAGAGTTCTACGCCAATCTCTCACGGGATGTTTTGGATGAGGAAAGCCCTTGGTTCCATAGAGCCTTTGTTCGAGGAAAGATGATTGAGCTTAGCCCCCAGGTGATCAACAATTTGTTGAAGCTCCCGAATGAATCCAGAAGAATTTCCTTCTGCCCTGATTAGAGAATCAAAACGAGAGGTTGCACTACGGTTGTCGGCATGGAAATCCGATGATTTCGGTCGAATGGGTTTGGCTGCCACAGAGCTTACCATGAAGTATCAATGCCTATTTCATTTCTGTGCGATGAATGTTCTTCCCACCAGCAATGGGACAAACATTGGCTACGACATGGGTAAATTACTCATTTGCATTGATAAATTCTGCGCTGACATCAACTTTGGTTTTATTGTTATCTCAAGGATGGTGAAGTATGCTTGTGGGAAGTCGTTTGACAAGACCAACCTCCCATACCCTGCTCTCATTACCCTATTGTTGAAAGAAAATGGCATTCTGCCGGAACCCTCGGAAGACTCAATTCAAACCACCTTCTTCAAGCCACGATCAAACTTACAGAAACTTTTCAACGATTTCAAGGAGCCCCTTCCAGCTGATCCTTCAGGACAGCTTCTGGAAGCACGTCGGTTGCTCTTAGAAGTACCGCAGGAACAAGTTTCAATTCGTTCAACCTTGGGAGAACACCGGAAGAAGATAATTCGTGCTCTCCACCTTCACCCCAGATTTGCCTCAGGTCCTGACGAGGAGGAGATCCCTGACTTTCTCTAAGCTTTCCAACCTTTTTTGGCATCTATCCACGCAAGGGGGAGAGATGCAGGAGAGAGGGGGGAATGATGCACCACCGGAGAAAGGGGGATCATCGGAGAAAGGGGGAGTTGTTTTTGCATGTCTGTTGTCATGCCGATTTTCTGCTACTGTTGATGTTTGTTGTTGTTTTTGGTTCTCTGTTTGCTGGAACTTTGGTTGTCTTTAATTTCTATTTTGTAAAGGCTACATGTAGCCTTGTTTGGATTGATGGTCTCTAACCTAACCTTAACTTGCTTTTAATTATGGGATTAATTTGCTGAGTGTAGGAGATTATCTCATGCATTGTGTGTGTGGTCACATATGCCAAAAAGGAGGAGATTGTTAAGTCGATCTCAAACTTTAACATCTATTTTTGGCATAGTGACAAAACCACTTTCTGCTACTGTGGTCGTTGGATTCCAAAAACAACAACACTGGAACTTGTTGGGGGAGTTCAATCAAGCAGCCTCTTTGTCCTTTCAAGTTTGGTGGCTGCTCAAGACAAAATTGACTCCTTGAATCTGTCCTTTTGTGCTCAAAATTGATTAGATACATCACCATATCTTGTTTGAATCAAAAGGGAATTTATTGCATGTCAAATCATGGCTGCTGTGGTTACTTTACATTGCTTGAAATTAGTGGGAACTGAGAATAGAGTGGTTTTTAGAGAGAGTGTTTAGTGAGAGAATTATTGTGTTTATCCTCTCAACCACTTCCCTTCCCATCTCCATGCACTTAGTTAGTGATTTACTTCGTTATCCTGTTGGAGAAGTCCAATGGTCGAAGGGAGATCGGAGTTCCGATCAGGAGAACATTCGAACTCTGAGCAGCCCAGCTATATGCTAGTTGTTAGTACGCGTTTGTAACAACTTATGCCTGTGGAGGGAATTTCCATGGTAATTAGCTTGTAGTTTGGGTTGAAGGAGGTTTGGGTGTTTTGTTCTTAATCAGCATTGATTAATGGACCTCTCCTGGATTGGTATCCCCCGGATCTAGGATGATTTAAATCCGAATCGGGTAAACAAATAACTTGTCATTTATTGCTTTGAAATCTTTTCATTTATTTCATTGACAAGTAGGTGTTATAACTGTGATATAACTACGCTTCGGAAGTTGACCTATTTGGATAAGTGTACGAGGATTTATTGAAGTAGCACTTATTCTCATCCCAACACTAAATTATGAAACGACACCCTTGTTTGGGTATGAATATAGATAGAAAATGATACTATTCTTATGGCATGAAAAGAATATTATTTCTTAAATTTCGAATCAAAAGTAATTTTATACTTTAAATTTTTGGAACAAAAAAGTATAACTTTATTGATACGGTAGTAATTATATACCGAAAATATTAATTTGAAACACAAATCAAACAAACTCTATATAATAAGAATGTATTTCAAGCCGTAATCAAAAAATAATTACCAAAAAAATTTATTATTTAATAATTCAAATTCATAATTGATCGTATTAAATTATTCTTCGCTCTACATCTTTGATAATATGGTAATAAAAATTTCATCCATTTCAATAAAAATGTGTATTTTTACCGTAGATACAAAGTTTTTAAAAAAAATATAATTAAAAAATTATTATTAAAAATAGTTATTATATAATATAAATAGTTAAGATCAATATAACTAAATAATTTAATTAAAATTATAAATATTATAAATTATAAAAATTAAAATGTATAATTATTTTTCAAAAAAAAAATTGTATAAATTATGTGGAACATGCGGAAAAAAAAACTTTATTTCAGACGGAATGTAACATATTTGTGTCAATACCATATTTAGATAATATTTATTTCTGGAAGTATGTATTATTCCAATTGTGTTCATTTTGTTTATGTACTCCGAATGATTTGAATTTAGAATCTTTAAAGCAACATATACTGAATATTGATAATCCATAGATAAGAGTGGATTATGCTGGTGATTTTAATGTTATCAATCATGGTTCACCGTCGCGGATCGGCCCTTACTTGACATGACCCCACTTACACTATACTACTAACGCCAATTCACATAGAAGTAAACGATAAATATGCTATAATCCCTCTTAATTACTTACATCTATAACAACCTGTTCACCTGTTATAAATTTTTGTTTTCAGCAAAACATAACATAACTCAACAGTAACCTATTAACATTCACCAAAAGGACCTCAAACCATATAAAAAACTATACAATCGACATACTATTTATAACAATACCATACAACTTCTAAAACAAACGTAATATAGCACAACAGAAACAAAACAAGCCACGGTCCTGCCCGCAATGGCTACTCCAGTCTGTCCACCAAGTCATATATCATTAGGATTACCTACAATGCATAAACTGAGTGAGATTTATAAATCTCCGTAAGTAGAAATTATGCATGATGTGAAGTTTATCTCAAAATTCTCACTATGCAGAATGTGCTCTCGTTTGAAATTCACCAATTTATTTATGAAATACTCTCAAGGGCCCCTAGACACACTATTATACACCGAAAGAGCTCAATATCCATATATTCAAATCAAACGGTGGCCTACACCAGGTAGCCTACACCGGGTTTCCTCGTAAGGTTTCCCCGGGTCGCTTCTTCCCAGGTCGCCTCTTTCGAATGTATTGTTTATGCATTGTATGTCAAGTCACAATAGACGGTGGCCTACACCAGGTACCCTACACTAGGTTTCCCCAGGTCGCTTCTTCCCAGGTCGCCTCTCCCGCCCTCGGTGTATAATCAGCGGTTTAACATAGTAAAATCATCTTATTTCATTTCAATGCATGATATGCATGTTTAATGAAAATGCAATGCAACATATTTCACAACATACGAATATTATTGAACTCGCTAGTCCAAACCACATCAATTTTGGAGCTCACAGACTCTTTCAACATCAAATATAGAGTTCACATGCTTAACCATATCACATACAGAGCTCACAGGCTGAAACCAATGTATATACGGAGCTCGCAGGCTCAAATCACATAATCATATAATATTAATCACATATTACAATTTTTTGACATTCACATATTATCAAACAAACATAAATAACTCACAAAATAATATATTTATGCATTATAGTTGCAAATGAGTTTCTATTTACCTGAAGTTCGCCAAAAACGTCAATAATCCTAACTTTTAAAGCCCTTTTCACGATTCCAGTCTCGTATCTAATAACAATTAATTTCAAATATTACCCCAATTTACTAAATAATTATTTCTACTCAAAACTTCATCTACTTAATAAAACATCAATAATTCGTGAACACGGAAAAATACCTGAACTAGGCTATTAACGAATTCGGCGTAAATTTTTTTTTTTTTTCTTCTTCTTCTTCTTCGCGTTTGCCTTTCTCCCGCAATTGAAATTGAAATGGATCTGGTTGATGAGGTGGTGGGGTGGGGATTATTACCCCTCACCGCCTTACTTCCTTTTAAATTTATTTATTTATTTATTATTATTATTAATATTATTATTATTATTATTATTCTATTTATTTTACTTTTAATTTAATTATTACAATTAATTTTCAAGTAATCTATATTTAACTTACACCACTAATATCCAAATAATTTACCCAACCTATTTGTATCCTACTAGAATCTCAAGTAAATTATGACAATATTTTCTTATTAATAAACATGTAAGGCATATACCAAATTATAAAAAATTTAACATATAAGTAATTTACCAGCACCTAAAATATGAAATATATATTGGCCAATGAGTAGTGAGAAACTCGGGTATCACATCCTCCCTTCCTTATAAAAATTTCGTCCTCGAAATTTAGCTTACCTGAAGAGTTCTGGATACTTAGATCTCATTTCATCATCTCTTTCCCAAGTAGCTTCTTCTACGGACTGATTTCTCCATAGTACTTTGACTAATGAAATCTCTTTGTTTTTAAGTTGTTTCACTTTTCTCATGAGAATTTTTACTGGAACTTCTTCATAACTCAGATATGATTTTAGCACTGTAGGTTCACTTTTCAAAACATGTGATGGATCTGCTATGTACTTCATTAATGCTGATACATGAAACACATTGTGTATTTGAGACATGGATGTAGGCAAATCAAGTCTGTAGGCCACTTCACCAATTCTTTCAGTAATGGAGAATGGACCTACGTATATTGGACTAAGCTTTCCTTTCTTTCCGAACCGCGTTACCCCTTTCATTGGAGAAACTTTTAGAAATACCTGATCACCCACTTCATACTCTAGCTTTTTTCATCTTTTATCAGCATAACTCTTTTGTCGACTTTGAGGAGTTTTCATTCTATCCCGAATTTGTACTACAATTTCACTCATTTCTCGAATCAAATCTGGACCCAAAAGTTTTCATTCCCCAACTTCATCCCAATGTACTGGAGATCGACATTTTCTACCATACAGTACTTCATATGGTGCCATTGCAATAGTAGACTGATAACTGTTATTGTAAGAAACTCAATCAAAGGCAAGAATTTGCTCCACTGACCTTGGAAATCTAGCACACAAGCTCTGAGTATATCTTCCAGAATTTGTATAGTTCTCTCTAACTGTCCATCTGTTTGTGGATGGTATACAGTGCTAAAAGATAACTGAGTCCCTAATGCTTTATGCAAACTTCTCCAGAAGTTAGATAAAAATATGGAGTCTCTATCTGAAATGATAGTGAGGGGTACACCGTGAAGTCTAACAATTTCTTGTATATATATCTGAGCATAACGGTCCATAGAATATGTAGTGCAGATCGGTAGAAAATGAACTGATTTGGTCAATCTATCATCAATTACCCAGACTGCATCATAACCCTTGACTGTCTTGGGAAACCCTGTAACAAAATCCATTGTAATACTCTCCCATTTCCACTCTGGAGTAAACAAGGGTTGTAAAGTCCCTGCTGGTCTCTGATGTTCTGTTTTGACCTGCTGACAAATCAAACATTGCTCTACATATCGAGCAATGTCCCTTTTCATACCTAGCCACAATAATGCAATTTCAAGTCCCTATACATTTTAGTGGCTCTTGGATGTACAAAATAAGGTGTCAAATGTGCTTCAGCCATCACATCTTCATGAATTTTATCAGTATCTGGGACATATAACCGGTTCCTGTATCGGAGTACGTCATTCTCTATTATCTGGAAATCAGAGGGTTCACCTAAAGTGATATATTTCTTCACCTTAGCAGAGTACTCGTCATGTTGTTGCCTTGTGTGAATTCGATCTAGTAATGTCGGTTTGACTGTTAAAGCTGCAAGTTTTGCTGTTACAAGTCTAGGTTCAATAAGTTCGATGTTCATCCTCTGTAGGTCAAGGAGTTCAGGTTTCTGAATTAAAGTCATAGCTGCCACTCTTTCTATTGATTTCCGACTCAATGCGTCTGCCACCACATTAGCTTTACCAGGATGATAGTTGATCACACAGTCATAATCTTTCACAAGTTCTAACCATCTTCGTTGTCTCATATTCAATTCTTTATACGTGAAGAAATATTTCAAACTCTTGTGATCGGTATAGATCTCGCAACGTTCACCGTACAAGTAATGTCTCCAGATTTTAAGCGCAAACACCACGGCTGATAACTCCAGATCATGTGTAGGGTAGTTCTTTTCGTACTCTTTCAACTGTCGAGAGGCATAAGCGATCACTTTATCGTTCTGCATCAATACACACCGGAGACCATTCTTCGAAGCATCACTGTAAACTTTAAAACCTTCAGTCCCGGTTGGGATTGCTAAGATAGGAGCTGATGTCAATCGTCTCTTCAATTCTTAAAAGCTTTGTTCACATGATTCTGTCCATTTATATGTCACATTCTTCATGGTCAATTGTGTCAAATGAGAAGAAATTTTAGAGAAGCCTTCCACAAATCTACGGTAATATCCTGCCAATCCGAGAAAACTACGCACTTCTGATGGATTTGTAGGTTGTGGCCAGTTATTAATGGCTTCAACTTTGCTTGGGTCAACTGAAATTCCGGCTCCCGATATCACATGTCCCAAGAATATAACTCGGTCTAGCCAGAATTCACATTTCTTGAACTTTGCATACAATTGTTTCTCTTTTTGAACTTCTAACACATTCCTCAGATGCATCGCATGCTCTTCTTCAGTCTTGGAATAAATCAAAATATTGTCTATAAATACAATGACGAACTTGTCTAGAAAGTCTTTGAACACCCGATTCATCAGATCCATGAACGCTGCTGGGGCATTTGTCAGTCCAAATGGCATTACAGGAAATTCATAGTGCCCGTATCTCGTACTGAATGCTGTTTTGGGAATGTCTTCTGCCTTCATCTTCAATTGATGATACCCAGATCACAAATCAATCTTCGAAAAGATAGTCGCACCTTGTAGCTGATCGAACAAATCATCGATTCGGGGTAAAGGATATTTATTCCTGATCGTGATTTTGTTCAATTCTCGATAATCGATACACATCCTCAACGTTTTGTCTTTCTTTCAAACAAATAAGACTGGTGCTCCCCAAGGTGAGAAACTAGGACGAATGAAACCTTTATCTAGTAGTTCTTGCAGTTTTACTTTAAGCTCTTTCAATTCATTCGGCGCCATTCGATATGGTGATTTAGAAATAGGTGACACTCCAGGTTGTAGCTCAATCACAAATTCAATTTCGCGATATGGTGGTAGCCCTGGAAGATCATCTGGAAATACCTCAGGATATTTTCGCACTACTGGCACCTCACCAACAGTAGGACACTGTTTCACCTTGACACCCATCACACTTATCAAATAGCCTTCGCAACCACTTTCCAGTAATCTTTGTGCCTTAACAGCTGATATTATAGGAAATTTGAAACGCTTCTTCATCCCGATAAAAGAAAATGATTCTTCACCCTCACACTGGAATACAATACTCTTTTTATGACAATCGATTGTAGCACCATATTTCGATAACCAATCCATACCCAATATCACATCATAATCATTCATATCCAACACGATCAAATCAGCATATAATTCTCTACCTTCTATAGGAATAACACATCCTCGCAGGATCTGATTCGTTTTTTTTGTATCACCGGAAGGAATTATCACATTGAATGTAGCCTCAGTTAAGTTAGGTGTTCTACCCAGTTTTCTCACATACTCAGTGGATGCAAAAGAATGTGTAGCCCCAAAATCAAATAACACATAAGTCAAAGTACCGAAGATAGAAAGCTTACCGGTGACAACTGGATTTTCTTCTGCATCTTCCTTTGTCATCGTAAAAACTCTTACTGGTACTCTCCCTTGGTCCCTTTGTGCTCCCGGACACATGCTAGTCATATGTCCCCTTTTTCCGCAAGAAGAACAAGTTTTCGATTCATTACGACAGATCCCAAAATGTGGTTTACCACAATTTCGACACAAAGGTCGTGGTGGTGGCGGCGGCGGTAGTGGTACTCCTCTTTGTTCCACCCTGGGATGTTTATCTGGTCCTCCTTGTTCAGGTCTCTGTCCTTGTCGGGGTTGGAATGGTCGTGATGGTTGAGGTTTCCATGCCTTTTTTCTATTATTTCCACCCCACTGTGGTGTTTGCCGCAGTTGAAAATGACGTCTTATTTCTTGTGCATGTTGTATTCGTATCTCAGCTTGTTCAACAATTTGTGCTATCTCTGCAACTTGTGCATAAGTCATTCCTTGAGTTCCCGCCATACTCACATCTCTATAAAGCTCGGGCCTCAAGCCTTCAAGGAATTTTTCCACTTTTAATGCTTTAGTACTGACCATATGTTCAGCAAACCTAGATAACTGCTCAAATTTACGAAGGTAGTCTGTAACAGTCATGGTTCCCTGTTTCAACTGTATGAATTCATTCATTTTCATGATTCTGACTGGAGCAGTGAAGTATTTATTTTTGAAAATCTCCTTGAACCTCTCCAAGGTCATTACAGCAACATCTTCGATACTTTTGACTGTGTCCCACCAGTGTCCCGCACTACCACGCAACATGAAGGAAGCACACAAAACCTTCTATGTATTTGGAATTCTGCTATATTGGAACATATTGTCTAAAGTTCTCAACCTATCTTCGGCAGCCAAAGGATCGGTAGCATCTTCAAAGATTGGTGGATACAGTTTACGAAATCGCTCACATACCAACTCAACAGGCTCTGTTCGCGGTTGTGGTTGATTCACATCAGTACGTTGGTTGTCCGCATTTCTTTGTTCAATAAGTTGTTGAATCTGTTGCGCCTAGCGTTCAACTAAATCTGTCAGCCGAGCTATAATAGCATCCCGATCAACATCAGCTATCGGTGTTGTCTGCTCAGGCGTTCTTGCCGTACCACTACTTTCACCCTGTTCTCTCACCATATCTATTCAACAATACTACCCTTCCTGCACCACATGGCCAATATAATTCATAGTACATATAATATAGGAACAAGAAATAACTTAACTCTAGCCTACTAGACATGTACCCGATTCGTTTCGCATTCGTATTATTCACAGTATACCATATATAAGATAATTAAAACTGCTTATATCCAAACTTTAAACACAGACCTAACTCACAAGTACCATTACTACCACATATGTACTGTACCTCAATACACATGCACGATCACACATGCTCACGAGCACACACTGCTGCAGTCAGCGGCTCAATGGCGGCGATCAAACAATAGCATTTTAGTAACAGTAGCATTATGTAGAAGTATGGTAGTAGGAATCATTTTACCACATATCATCTTCATTAATTTGAAACACAGAAAAACACGTAACATGGAAACCAATCGCCATTCATTATAACATCATTTAATAACCAGCAATTCATTATCAAGTAAAGTCTAAAGTCAATATAATTCATGGTACACAAATATAAACAAAATTTAAATAAACACTTACTGGGTGTAGCCGGGCTCTCTCAAGTTCTGAGCTCGTGTACATAGACAGTCTACAGGAAGCTAACCGTGCTGTGATACCACTCTGACAAGACCCCACTTACACTATACTACTAACGCCAATTCAACCTATTTGTAAACGGTAAACATGCTATAATCCCTCTTAATTATTTTCATATATAACAACTTGTTAACCTGCTATATATTTTTGTTCTCGGCAAAACATAACACAACTCAACGGTAACCTGTTAAAATTCACCAAAAGGATCTCAAACCATATCTAAAACTACGTAATCGACATAGTATTTATAACAACACCATATAATTTGTAAATCCCTGTAGAACAACAGAAGCAAAACAAGCCACGGTCCTGCCCGCAGGTCGTCATCTATGTACACGGTAACTTAAAATGCCTGTAAGAGCGCCACGGCTACTCCAGTCTGTCCACCAAGTCATATATCATCAAGATTACCTACAATGCATAAACCGAGTGAGATTTATAAATCTCCGTAAGTAGAAATTATGCATGATGTGAAGTTTATCTCAAAATTCTCACTATGCAGAATGTGCTCTCGTTTGAAATCACCAATTTATTTATGAAATATTTTCCAGGGCCCCTAGACACACTGTTATACACCGGAAGAGCTCAATATCGATATATTCAAATCAAACGGTGGCCTACACCGGGTTTCCTCGTAAGGTTTCCCTAGGTCGCTTCTTCCCAGGTCGCCTCTTTCGAATGTATTGTTTATGCATTGTATGTCAAGTCACAATAGACGGTGGCCTACACCAGGTACCCTACACTAGGTTTCCCCAGGTCGCCTCTCCCGCCCTCGGTGTATAATCAGCGGTTTAACATAGTAAAACCATCTTATTTCATTTCAATGCATGATATGCATGTTTAATGAAAATGCAATGCAACATATTTCACAATATAGGAATATTATTGAACTCACTAGTCCAAACCACATCAATTTTGGAGTTCATAGATTCCTTCAACATCAAATATAGAGTTCACAGGCTCAATCATATCACATACAGAGCTCACAGGCTGAAACCAATGTATATACGGAGCTCGCAGGCTCAAATCACATAATCACATATTGCAGTTTTCTGATATTCACATATTATCAAATAAACATAAATAACTCACAAAATAATACATTTATGCATTGTAGTTGCAAATGAGTTTCTACTTACCTGAAGTTCATAAAAAACGTCAATAATCCTAACTTTTAAAGCCCTTTTCACGATTCCAGTCTCGTATCTAATAACAATTAATTACAAATATTACCCCAATTTACTAAATAATTATTTCTATTCAAAACTTCCTTTACTTAGTAAAATAGTATTAATTCATGAACACAAAAAATACCTGAACTAGGCTTTTAACAAGGTGCGGGGTGGGGGTTATTACCCCGCCCACCGTCTTATATTTATTATTATTATTATTATTATTATTATTATTATTATTATTATTATTATTATTATTATTATTATTATTTTCATAATTATTATTTTATTTATTTAGTTATTTTATTTATTTTACTTTTTATTTAATTACTATAATAAATTTTCAAGTGATCTATATTTAACTTACACCACTAAGATCCAAATAATTTACCCAACCTATTTGTATCTTACTAGAATCTCATATAAATTATGATAATATTTTATTATTAATAAACATGTAACGCACATACCAAATTATAAACAATTTAACATATAAGTAATTTACCAGCACCTAAAATATAAAATATATATTGGCCAATGAGTAGTGAGAAACTCGGGTAAATATGTAAGTTCCAGATACGTCACGGCGTATCGAACAAATATCGGCCTATATGATTATTTTACATAAATTTTTATTTTAAACAAAAATAATAATAAGCAATTAAAATTCATCAAAATCATAAACATAATCATTTTTTAAAATACATAATATTAGAGAACATAATCATGAGGGTACATGCCTCAAACTGTTAACCTCTCAAACTGATGATGAACTTTTGTCTGCATTTCCACCGTATACAACAAAATATTAGACAATACCACATGCACTCCATAGATCCTAGGACATGTCAAAAACATAACAATGAAAATATCTCCATCCCAACATAACAATGCATATATCTCCATGCCAATGAATAATTACAACAAAGACTCTTTATAGATGGTCTGGAGTCCCATCATGTGCATAAGCCTTCAAAGATGTACTGCATGAAACACCAACAACATGAATGTTAAATGTCAGATTTTTGAACAAAAAAATAGCAATTGACTTCCATCTAAATAAATATTCCAAAGCCTAAGATTGTTATATTGAAACCCAACACCAAATTTCCACCATTCTGGATCATTCCATGACCGTCCCCTAAAATTAAACAATCTTTATTAGTTAAATTAAATTCAAGCAACCTCAAGTTGTTACATATAAATAAAAACTAGAAATAAAATTTTATAAAATATTTAAACTATATTTATGTTAAACATTTATACTTACCACTCAATACCTTGTGGAGTGTCGTGGAGCTTCAAAACCATTTCCATCTTCTGATCGATCATAGTATGAATATCCTTCTCTAAATGAACCCCTTCGATATACCAAGTAATAGGGATGATGATATGCATTTGGTTGGTTCCGCTCCTATTTCCCCATTCTATTAATCGAACTCGAATTGTGGGAAGAATCTCCATAGGAATAACCTATATTCAAATCTTGCATATGTTCGTGAACTCCAGAATATCTCCCAGTATCTGAAAAATTTGAAGCATCTGCTTCACTTGAAAATTCTGTTAAACTATTTAGAAAATCTTTTTGAGTCTCTATCCCAAGACGACATCCATAATCAGTGTCTTGGGTAGCATAATAATTTTCATTTCCTTGAGCCCATCCCATATCACTTGAGTATCGACTATCTTTATAGCTCCCACTCTCACCACCACCATCATCGGCACCACCACCACCGCCACCTCTACCATCATCATCACCATCATCATCATCATCATCATCATCTTCATCATCGTTGCTATTATTCTTATATTCATCATTAGTTGTTGAAGATGAAGAATCCAATATGATTGCTTTTTTTTTTCTTGCTCATATTTTTGTTTTCTGATTTTTTCTTTTTGGCCTTCTTTTTTCCATCGGCTATGAACTGAGATAAAAACATATCGTTGTCATCATCATTACGTTGACTCTCACTTCCATCTCCACTTTCATCAATAGCGTCATCCAACCAATTCAAATCACTATCATGAATAAGTGGAGATTCATTTTCTCTGACTCATTCATCTAAAATATCATTTTCATAAAAAATATGATTCAAATCAATCGGGTCGTAGAAATCGTCTGTGTTAGTCCTTTGCATATAATTTTTCACCCCAAGACGCATGTTGTAGTGGACATAGACTAGCATATGCAATTTCTCAATAGCTAATCTATTCCGAAGTGTAAGTATGGATCAAAGACCACGTACTCCAATTGCGCTCACAACCAGATGATGTGCATGTTTGACTCAAAAATTTTAATGCAATTTTCCGTAAATTAGGGGCTTCATCACTATACATATTCCACCAGTCAGCTATTAAAAATAGTAAAAAAAAATTTATAATAATGCAACATATTATAACATGTTAAAAAAACATAATTGAATGATAAGTTTTATAATGCATACCTGGTAAAGATGTAGCTATAGCTCTAATAGCAAATACACTTCCAAATTCTCTAATTTTGTTAACAAATGTATTTATCTATAAACAATATAATGTAAAATTATTAGAAATCAATATATATATGTTTCTATAACAATGCACAAATATATATATATCTCTTGAAAGCTCAAAAAATTATTTGAAATATTAGTTCTAAGTTTCACACATTTTACCTCATTCATAGCCTTTACTTGTATATCAAAATCTGGCTCGAGTTTTTTAATAACTTCTTTTACTCATTTTCTAACCTCCGATGGATCAAATTCACAAGTGCTAGAGTATTGAAGACCATGATTTTAAGAAAGAAGTTGCATCAAATATATTTAGAATTAGAAATTAAAATAAATGATTACTACAATGTAAAAAAAACAAAACAATTACCTGCAACATGCAAATCTTGATGCAATTGGTTATACCATCTTTCATCGATGATATCCCAATATTGTTGAAAATCTTTCACTGCGGTTTTAATTGCCATTTTTGCCCTATCCATTGCCTCGTAATGATAGGTAGTGTAGGTTTTTTATCTTGATCAACTACTTTTAAAACCTTCACCAAAGGTTCCATGACCTCACAAACTCGACCCGTTTCCAAAATCTTTCATTCAGAATCATGTCTGATATATCTCCAGCTTCATCTCCTGACTGTTCCGGTTCTGGATTGGCCGAGTCGGACCGGACTCGGCCGATCCGGCAAACCATGTTATCAATCATTTCGGGTAATTGTATTTACTCAAAGATCAATTGAATTCGTATGTGAACCAATGCGAGTTAGGCGATGCAGAGTGCATACTTGCATTTTGCATAAGCCGATGCGATTTCAAACTGCTAAATATAATTTGATTTCTTAACCGATTTAGGAAAAAATCGGACACTACATAATATGCGTTAATGAAGCAGAAGGAAGAAAATCAACCAATTAAGATGATAGTCGGACAAGACATGGAGATCGTATACTGTATCCAATACTATCATGGATATAATCACCTAATTCAAAGAAAACCTCAATTGTTAGGATCATCAGGACTCTGTAAAGATTGAGACCGGTAAGGCTCATGTTCTAACTCCAACTCTAGCTCCTCAGACTCGTCTTGAGAAGACTTGCTTCTTTTGTTAGAAAATTGGATAAGAGAAAAAGAATTATACTAAATTTCACAATTAAGACGTGAATAATGATACTTTTCTTACTTTGGTTTGCTTTGAGGTTAACTTAGCTTCAGTACCTCGAAATACTTGGTGGTTAGACTCTGGATCAACTACTAACATTAATATTTTAATGCAGGGCTGCTTGAGCTGCCGAAACCCAATAGATGCTGAAAGACACATTTATTTTGAAAATGGGGAATACATAGATGTGGAAGTAGTGTGAATTTTCAAGTTATTATTGAGTACTAAATATTTTCTTGTGAGACACTTTATTGTACCTTCATTTAGAAAGAATTTGATTTCTGTTTTTTATTTGGACAAATCCTATTATCATTGTTCTTTCGGAAACAATAAGGTTTAGTTGTCTTTAAATTCAAGTTTGATTGGTTTTGATACTTTATACTGAATGACAATCTGTATATGCATGACATTCTAGCTTTCTATAATAAGGCCTAAAATGTGGAATCAAAAGGTACTTAGCAAAAATTGCATGACTCCAGTTTATTATGGCACAAACCTTTTTGTCATAGTTCAAGTAACATAGTTGAAAGACTCATTAAGGTGGAGTCCTTGATTCCATAAAATTTTTAGACTCTGACGTCTGTGTCAATTGCATTAAGGGTAAATAAACAAAATTCAAAAAGGCATGTGCCCATCGAGCTACAAATATCTTGGAATTGACAAACAGATATTTGTGGGCCGTTTCCCATACCTTCGTGAAATGGTCAAAAATACTTCATATCATTCATAGGCGATTATTCTCGATATGATTATCTATACCTTATTAAGGAAAAATTTGAGGCACTTGACTTGTTTAAAGTATTTAAGTCTAAAGTTGAAAATCAATTCAATAAACGAATTAAGATTGTCATATTTGACCGTGAAGAAGAATATTACACTACAAGAAAGTTGAAATTTAACTACAAAAGAATTTTGTAGCAAAATGTGATAATTCATAGAAAAATACTTTTGCGACGTATTAGTTTCGTCGCCTATACGGCGTTGGTAAAGGTTTTGGCAACAAATAGGACTTTCGTAACAAAAAATAAGTTTTTTTGCAATGAAAATTAAGAATAGAGATATAGATACAAAAATATGATTTCGTAGCTAAAACTCTTTCGCTATAAAATTAAAATTTATAACAAAAGAGTTTTAGCAACAAAATATGTGATTTTTGTAGCCAAATAATTTTAGCTATGAAAAATAATTTGTAGTTAATTTTGTAGTACATAATTTATTTTTAGTGATGAAATTAATTTTTGTTGCTAAATGACACGTTTTAATTACAAAAATATTTCGTAGTTAAAAATTCTATAGCTAATTAGATACTTTTTTGTAGTGTTACGCCATAAATGATGGATCGAGTAAACATTGTCCAGGTCGTTTTGCTAACTTTCTTAAGAAGTGTGGAATTGTCCCTCAATACACCATGTTGGTTCACCTAACATGAATGGTGTTGCTGAGAGACAAATCTACACATTAAATGATATGATCTGAAGTATGATTAGTCAATCTATTATTCCACAGTCATTATGGGGAAAATCAGTTAAGACAATTGTGTACATCCTTAACCAAATGTCAACTAAGACGACTGCCAAAACACATTATGAACTCTGGATTAGGCGCAAGTCTAGCTTAAATCATCTTAGGGGTGTGGGGTTATCCAGCTAAGTCAAAGGCTTATAAGCCAAATGAACCAAAGTTAGCACCTCGTACATTGAGCAGTTATTTTAATGGCTATTCGGAACACTCAAGGGGATATAAATTTTATGATCCCATATCAAAAATTATTTTTTAAGACAGATATTGTCGAGTTCTTTGAGGATGTTGAATTTGGGGGGGGGGGGTGGGGGAAATACAGTTTCAAATTACATTTGAAGATCATGAAATCACGAATGTGGTTGACCAAATACCTCAAGAGCTAGCAAACATTCCAACTCCCATAGAGCTTTAAAGTACGATTGAGGAACCCGTTCGTATAGATAGGAACCTATGCCTATGGATCAAGAGCCAATGCGATTGTCTAGATCCACTAGAAAACAAAAAAATGTCATTCCAAATGATTGTGTGACATTTCTTCAAGAATGTGAGGACAATGATGGTATGACTGAGGATGATCTCAATATTTATCATACCATGAAGGAACCTAATTTGGATAAATGAGTCAATGCAATGCATGATGAGTACAAATCAATACAAGACAATAAGGTTTGGAAAATTGTCCCATTGCTAGAAGGTGAAAAACCGATAGGTTGCAAATGGATATTTAGAACCAAACATGATGCAAATAGTAATATTGAAAGGTATAAAACACATCTGGTAGCTAAAGACTATACTAAAAAAAAATAGATTGACTATAAAAAGACTTTCTCTCCGATTGCTTCAAATGACTCTTTTAGGACAATCATGGATTTAGTGAAACACTTTGATTTAGAGCTCCATCAGGTGTATGCACAGACAATGTTTCTAAATGGAGATATTGATGAACCGATCTATATGGTACAACCGGAAACTTTTGAGGTTGGTGAACTAAACAATAGTTTGTAAATTAAGAAAATTCATCTATGGACTTAAACAAGCGTCTCGATAGTGGTATCACATTTTTCATCAAGAAATTCTCTCATGTGGTTTTTAGATGAATATTGTTGATGATTGTGTTTAACAAATTTAGTGGGAGCAAGATTATTTTTAGTTTTGTATGTGGACGACATTTTGCTTACCACAAATAATATGTGCATGTTGCATGAAACTAAGAAATTTCTTTCGAGTAACTTGAAATAAAAAATCTTGGAGAAACATCTTTTGTATTAGGGATCTAAATATATCGTGATAGATCTCGGTGTATTTTTGGGTTATCTCAAAAGAGCTATATCAATAAAATACTCGAACGATTCAGCATGCAAAACTGCAAGCCAGGAGATACCCTTGTAGTGAAATGAGAGAAATTAAGTCTCAGTCAGCGCCCTAAAGTCATATGAAACTCAAGAAATAAAAAAGATTTTCTATGTCTTGGCATTTTGGAGCCTCATGTATACACAAGTATGTACGCGTCCATATATTGCGTATATAGTCGGTGTGTTAGGCAGATATCTCAATAATCCTGGATTGGATCACTGGAAGGAAGTCAAAAGGGAGATGAGATATTTAAAGAGAACTAGTGATCGCATGCTTATATATAGCAGGTCGGATCATTTGGAAATCGTTGAATACTCTGACTTCAATTTTTCGGGATGCCAAGGTAATGGAAAATCTATGTTTGGCTATGTTTATATGTTAGGTGGTGGGGCCATTGTTTGGCGTAGTGCCAAACAGACACTCGTTACCACTTCCACAATAGAACTTGAGTCCGTAGCATGTTTTGAGGCATCACAACAAGAAATTTAGCTAAAGAATCTTGTCATAGGACTGCGAATCAATTCGAATGTTGAAAAACTTATCAAGATTTTCTGTGACAACAATTCAGCCGTGAGTACTCCAATAATAATATGAGCTCATCCATGTCAAAACATATTGACATTAAGTTCCTAATTATGAAGGAGATGGTGAAAGATCATCATATTTCAATTTAGCATTTATGGACAAAATTTATGTTACCAAACTCCCTAACTAAAGGTGTAACAACTACGGGCTTTCACGATCATATTGTTCATATATGAGTGTTACAATTCAAGGAAGCTTTTTTTCTAGTGGGAGTATGCATTTATTATTTTGTCATTTACTCGATATTTGTTTAATACTCTTTTTATCATTCCTTCAGCTTATGATGTTTTGCCTATTATGTGTATGCAATTTACAATCTCATTCAGTTTGTGCCAATAGAAAATTGACATGCTCAGATCACACTCATGTAATTTTATCTCGCATGTTTCATGATTGATCTATGTCATTTGATTGCAGTGATATCAAGGACTACTGTTAGTTTAATTGTTGAAATGGCGAATGTTTCTTTAGTCATATATTGTTGTAATTGATGGACTAGATTGTTGCAAGTATTATTTTATAATTACTATAAATTGAGCTCATAAGAAAAATGGGTTCATTCGGACATATATTAGATCCAAAGGAAAATTCTTGGATTTAGGATCATATATGTGTATCAAACATATTGTTCAAGTCATTATTTTAACCAATCATAATATTTTAAGTATATCTTATTATTACAAAAATATAAATATTAGAGAATTCAAAATTTTCGCACAATTATTTTTTAATATTCTCTATATTAAATACTTTCTCCGTCCCACATAATATGTTCATTCTATTTTTGGACACTCATTAATAATATTTATATCTACTAATCATAAAAATTAAAATTTTTAATTATACTAATTTACCCCCACCTACACATCCACCCACCACAAATAATAGACACTTCCATTCTCTAACCCATATACACCAATCTCATTTATCTCTTGAAGAACCCTCTTCTCCTTTTCTTTGATCTGTTAAACCCGTCATAGTCTATCGTGGTCTCCCTCATCCGCCATGGTTAGGGCCGCCTGAATCTGTCGCCCTCTCGCCGCCACTCACCGTCGCCCTCTTCCTTCTCCTCCGTACTCCATCGCCCTCTCGCCGCTGTCCCTCCCAAATCCTAAATGTGAGTCATGTCTTATTTGTCCTAACTGTGGTTTTTCTTTCACCGTGGTTCATCCTCCCGACCATGGATTTGTCTAGAACTAGGCCGTTGGAAGGGAGATCAATTCACCCCCGTTGGTCAGAGTTGAAGCTGCCTCTGATCTGTACCACAACTCCGGGTATGAGCTGGCGGTGAGTGACGGCGACGGAGGTTGGGTGCCGGATACGAAAGAACCATTTGACTTGGGCTTGGATGTTGATTTCTTCAGGGCAAAACTACCTATATCCCCCATGTGGTTTAGAAACTCAGCACCTTTCCCCCCTGTACTTTAGAAACTGTGTAGCACTCCCCTGTGTTTTCTGAAACCTTGCACACTCTCCCATTTCATCATTTTAGCCTCACGGTGTTATATTTTTCACCGTATGGACCATTATACCCCTTAATTAAATAATTTTGACATAATCATTCTCCCTCATCACTCACTCTTTCCTCTCCCACCGACAAGAATCCCCTGCGACCACCCCACCCCCTTCCCGACACTGTTCACAGAAATGGAAGGCAGCGACCACCACGACGAATGCCCGACCGCCACTTCCCCGGCGAACACCACTGCGAACGCGCGACATTGATTTAAGAATGGACAACCAACCTTATTTCTCCAATTGCTGAACTTGTAAGTCACGATTCCAGTTTTCTTCTCAGTTTGCAATGGCGACAATTTCGGGTTGAGAAGTTCTCCGATTTAGAAAGTTTGTTCCTTGGTTTTGGATTAGGGCTATATCGGGTTAAGAAGTTCCCCAATTTACCATATAAGAAGAATTGGTGTTCAATTAGATAATTTGTTGTTCCTTTTATACATTTTCATTGGTGTCTCCACAAACACAAAGGATGCACATTCAGATAGGAAATTAGTCAATTATGTAATTTCATTGGTATCTTCTTAGATATTACACAATAAGATATGGTTTCAAATACGTACCTAGAAATACTAAATTGGAGGTTGAGTAATGTCGAACAAGGAATTCAGAAGCTAAGAGATGCCGAACAAGGAAATCTGGATTGGGTTTGCTTTTTCTGTGTGAGAGAATGATTGACATAGATTGGAAGAACTTGAAGGGGTGGCAGGGTAAAATGGGGAGTTTGGGTATTTAAAGGAAACAATCACACATATACTCATTTATTCTGCACGTGAAGACCAACTGTCGTTAACTTCTGACGTTGGGGGGTTATGCGCAAGGTTTCTGAAAACACAAGGGAGTGCTACGCAATTTCTAAAGTATAGGGGGAAAGGTGCCGAGTTTCTAAACCACAGGGGGGATATAGGAAGTTTTTCTTTTCTCCAGTGGACTTCACAGATGGAGGCCAACAACTCTTCGACGTCCATTTTTCCAACCGGAGAAGAACGCTGAGGGTAAAGGAGGTCATTCGATGTCACCGGAAAATAATGATATTTCGGAAAAATTGGGCTATGTTCCCAATTCAGAGGATGAGGATGATGAAAATTACATCCCCACCCCTTCCCGATTCCGGTTACCATTGCATTTAGGTCCTCCATAAAAACGTTGGTGAGATCCTTCCTAAAACCTAAATTGGTTGAACTTATATGTAGGTTATCTATTATCCGTGGGTTACAAAACTAAGTAAATATGCAATTTGTGACTTCATTAAGTGTTTTGAGCATGAATTAGTTTTTTTATGCCCTGCTGGTAGTATTATTGGATTCAAAATTATACTTATAAATGCAAAAGTGTTAGTGATGCTCACTGCTTTGTTTTGCAAATTACGCCGTGGCTATTCTTTTGTTATATATTTTGTTTGGGCACAATTTCGCTGTTGTTTTCCAGCATTTACTCATAGAAAATTATTTCCACATACAAACTCGCTTTGTTAAGTAACAAATTGGGTAAATTGGAGAAACAATTTTTTTTTTTATTGCATTTCATTCAATGCTAAATACTTTTGATATTTACAGCTGCATTAGTGAATTGGACAAAAAAACATAAAATATTTTCATTTAAGCCATCCGATATGTTTACACTGTAAGCCTGCACATTTGTTTTATAGGCTTACTAAAGCATAAACATTTTCACAAAAATATGTTTACGGCATATTCCTATCTCTAATATCCTATATCAACCATTACCTTTTCAATCCATTCGCATATCTTTTTTCCAAAAGATATTGAATGCATTCGTGAACCAACTCCATTGGAACATCGTGTTGTGTTAGTAGATTTCCTTTTCTGACTAAACTATCGTTCTTAAATGTGGCAGTTTGTATGAATTATCTCTTTTTATCTTCATTACCTTCAATCAAATAGTTTTGCAAACTTAAAAATACCTTATTTAGTGTTTCTGGTGTCAAGTCGTTATAACTTGTTAGAACTGCTTCAACAAGCTCTTCCACATTCTTGCATGCCTTTTATGTTTGTAAACTTTGAATCGCTCGAAACCATCCTAAATCGTTAACATTAATATCCAGAGAATTAGGAGGTTGTTGAATGAGAACAATATGAAAACAATCTATAATTGCTGCATTTATGAATTCTGCATCATCCCCCTTAATGTGTGGCTTTGCATTGTCTTGTTGGATGAAAATATGTTTAGATTTTTTATGTGGCCACTTTTATTTGATTAATGGGATAATATGCAACAGAATAAAACAGGGACTAATTAGATCTTTTGAGCTGTAAATATCCATCGAATGAGATGCGACAGTAATGACAAGAAAACATTGGATCTTCCACTCTAATTAAGAGAGTAGAAGACTTCAACGGTTTGTTTTCTTACATTTAATGATGTTGAAAATTAAAAATATTTGCTAAACTGATTAATCAAACAACTTCTTATAAATTCTTTTGTTATGGATTGTATTGGTTTTGTTTCCAATGTGCCAGCAACACGATTAATTCTTGACCTCATTGCTGGCATTTTTTTAGTAAATGGAAATATCCCAATTTTTCCATCGAACAAAAGAGTTCCATCATTTTCCCATATTGGTCACAAAACAGCACACATAAACATAATCTTATAAATTAACTTTTACTTTTGCATGTTCTGTTTGGTTCCTTTTATAGCGTGGTCAAATAAAATCGATGGCTAGCTTTGGACATATAAAATCATTTTTCATCAATATGAACTATGTTTTCCATACTTTGACATTGTGCATTTTAAATTTACTGAAAACAATCTAAAGCTTGTAAGTAAAAACATAACCTTGCAAGTCTGTTGGTCTTGGTAAGTTCTGGCTTAATTGCTTAGTTTTTTAAACAGAATCGTATACTTTTAATTTTATACAATTCTTATTTTCGTAATATTTTGTTATTAAAATGGTTAGTGGAAGAAGTAAACCTACAGTAAAATCGAGTTGATGATGATTCATTTTTTCAAAAATTAGATATGCCCCAATAGTGTCTCCGGTGGCCGGTGTTCTAACCCAAAAATAAAACAGTTTTCATCTCCGATGAGAGTGGCACCTTAGATTTTTCAGAGCCCCGACAAACAAAGCGAAAGGAAAATTGGCAACTTCAGGACTTAAGGGATGCCTTAGATAATTGCAGGTTATTTGACCATAATATTTTCCAATAATCCAATTTGCAACCGGTATGGAATTGATACTGAGCGATCATTTAGGGGCCTTAGCTGGTGATCCGGGGAACTGAGCTGGGGAAGTTGCCATAAGGCTATAAGAGATAGAGAATGTTGTTGGTGTTCTTAGAATGAAGAGAGGGGCCCTTTATATAGGCGTCTCCACTTGGCCAACATGGCAGAGGATCAATTACGATCATAATTACGACCCTAATTACCGATATAATTTATTTCAAATTCAAACCTTCCATTTGAGGCAATCGTAATTGATTCTAATAAGAAACTTTTCGTTTGTGATCATTGTAATTTTTTCTAATTTCAAACATTTCGTTTGAAACGATTGTAATTTATTCTAATTTTAAATATTCCGTTTTAGATTATAATATTTTATCCAAATAATACGGCGACTTAGGCGATATACCCGGGTTTAATTTATGGCTGCACAATTTGGTTTGTCTCGAGAGAGACAAAATAGCCAAAAATATTAACCAAGCACCATATATAATAAATAAATAATATTTATTCATTTAAACCAAATTAATTTAATTAATCTAGTTCACTGGCCCGCCGCATTTTCACTTACCAATTCATTGATTGCATAAATTACTAATTATCCAACAATCCCTTACATGAGTGGAAATGCCCACAAAAGGACATAAGTCCAGCTCAAACCCTATGAGACATTGACACATTAGGACATGTAGCTTGTGGCTTTAAGCCTCTTCCATAGTCAACATTACAGAGTGTACTGGTGGCCCAGTTGATGTGATGCATTAAAATATTCTACCTTTGCGTGCACTTAGTCAATAATATTGGCGCGTTGCTATCTCAGTCTCAACTTTGCTCTCATGTTTTGATCCGTTTTGGCTATGGATCTTGTCTTTGGATTCATAAGTGTTTCGTTTGAAGCGACTCACACTTCACCCTTATGTAGGATCTTTAAGAGTCAACTCAACCTCACCATTTTTGCACATTATAACACTCATTGCTTTTCAGGGAATTGTAATTGAGTGTTCGTGTCGGACTCTTATAACTTAGTTATCCCATTGAACCAAGATTTGGGATTTCCAAGTGATTTGATTGGGTTACCATTGTACTTGTCTCTATCTTGTAGATTTCAAACCCATTTCTTTTAGCAGTTTATACATTTGATTTCTCTACAACCCTTGGTTAGCGGATCCACTAGGTTTTCAATTGAACTTACATATTCAATAGAGTTATGTCTACATCTGATGTCGGGATTCACCGTTGCAGATTTCATTCTTAGCCCTTGCTATTGTAGCTTGGCTATCGCAGTGAATCATCATGGGAGGTACTGGTTTTGTCAAGTATGGAATATCATCCATAAAGTTCTTCAGCCATTCGGCTTCCTCGTCAGCTTTGTCAAAGGCGATAAACGCCGATTCTATTGTGGACTGTGCAATGCACGTATGTTTTGTGGATTTCCATGAAACAGCCCCCTCAAATTGTAAATACATATCCATTTGTAGACAGTGGGTCTTTTGCATCGAATATCAAGTTGGCATCGTAGTACCCTTCAAGTACCGGTAGATATTTCGTGTAGTGTATGCCAAAATTTAGAGTAAATTTAAGATAATTTAAAACTCTTACTAGCACTTTCAAGTGTTCATGACTGGGGTTTCTAGTGTATCGACTCAGCTTGTTTAGAGGGCAAGCCAAGTCAGGCCTTGTAAAGTTTGTTAAGTACATTAGGCTTTCAATAATTTTGGCGTAGTCTTCTTAAGCTACGGGATCTCCCATATTCTTGCTCAAGTACACGCTGAGATCCATTGGAGTTTTCATTGGAGTGTTGTCGTAGGCATTGAATTTTCTTAGTATCTTTTCCACATAGTGGGACATAGTCAGAACAATACCTTTGTCTTGTCTTAGAATTTTCATTCTATGGATGACGTCGTCTAACCCCAAGTCTTTCATGTCAAAGTCACGACCCGACATGCATTTGACCTCATTGATTAGACTGACATGCTTAAAAATGATTAGTAAGTCATCTACGTATAGAAAAATTATGATGAAACCGGAAGGTGTTTCTTTGAAGTAGACACACTTGTCACACTCGTTTATTTTAAAACCATTTGATAACATGACATTATCAAATCTTAAGTGTCATTGTAAAGGTGTCTGTTTCAGTCCATACAGAGATTTTTTCAGTTTGCACACTTTTTTCTCTTGGCCAAGAATGACATATCCTTCTGGTTGTTCCATATATACCCCTTCTTCTAAGTCACTATTTAGAAAAGCAGTCTTCACATCCTTCTGGTAAATCTCAAGATTCTTCAAAGACGCAATCGAGAGAAGCACTTGAACAGATGTTATCCTGGTTACTGGTGAATATGAGTCGAAGAAGTCAAACCCTTTGGTTTGTTTATAGTATTTTACTACGAGATGGACTTTGTATTTATCAATAGACCCATCAACTTTAAGTTTCTTTTTTAAAATCCATTTGCATCCTAGTGGTTTGCAACTTTTGGGTAAGTCAGATAACACCCAAGTGTTATTCTTCATTATTGAGTCTATTTCACTATCTATTGCTTTATTTTATAAAGGAGCATCAGAACTAGATAGTGCTTCTTTGATCATTGTTAGATCATTATCCAACATATACGTAATGAAATATGGACCAAAGGTTTTCTTGACCCTTTTCCTTTTGCTAGGCCTAGGTTCTAAAACCTATTGATCAGGGCTATTAGTCATTTGTCTCTTTACACCCCGTAGTTCTTCATCTACGAGTTTTGGGTTGAACTGAATCTTTTTCTTACAAAGATAGATATAAAATGATAAGCACTATTTTTTAGTGCATATCCGCTAAAAATGCAATATACCATTTTTGGACCGATAGAGACTTGCTTTGAAGGCGAAAATTCCACTTTCGCTAGGCACCCCCACACTTTAAAGTATTTGTATGTGGGTTTCTTACCTTTTCATAGTTCGTTAGGGGTAGCATCCTTACCCTTAAGTGGAATCTTGTTCAGGATATAATTTGCAGTCAGCACCGCCTCCCTCCACAAGTTTTAGGGAAGTCCTAAACTTATCAATAAAGCATTGATCATTTCCTTAAGTGTTCGATTTTTGCGTTCCACAATGTCGTTTGATTGAGGTGAATATGGAGCCATTGTCTGATGAATTATGCCACTTTCGTTACTTAAATTCTTCAAATGAGGCTACATATTCGCCACCTCTATCATTTTGAGTTGTCTTGATCTTACAGCCAAGTTGATTTTCTGCCCGTTTTTTAAGTTCTTAAAGGCCTCAATTAATTCTTTCTTTTCCCTTAACAGGTAAAGATAGTAATATTTTTTGCATTTATTGATAAAGGTGATCAAATATTTCCTTTCACCTCTGGTTTGCACAAATTTTAAGTCATATACATCAGTGTGAATTAATTCTAATTGCTTAGTCTTCCTTTCGACAGACAGGAAGGGTGATTTTGCCATTTTGGCATCCACACAAACTTCATATTTGTTTTGAGTGTTGACATGGATTAGGATCATCTCTATGAACCAAACTCGAAAAGAAAATATCTAATATATTCGGGAAACTTACAAATAATGAACTGAAAGAAAAAATAGGATAAATCAAATTTCAAAAGCAATCACTCATCTCGAGCAAGCACTTTCAAGAATCCAAGGACTGTCTGAGGCTGCCGATGCGTCTTCTGTATCTCACGCAATTGCATTTGAAGCTCAAACAATCGATTTGCCCTATCGGCGGATGGAATCACTCCAACTCTAAGGAATCTCTCCAAAGGTAACTAGGGTAAACCTTCTCTATTGTTCTCATATCTAGGTTGTGTGTCCATCAAGAAAATAAACAAGGCTATATATACTAAATGATAAATTAAATTAAGTCGCACATCTTAAGTGGCAAGCTAATCTAAACCACATATTTTTATTAAGATCAAGGGATCAGTTTGTATAAACAAGTAACTCGATCGAGTCCGGGTTGCAATCAGTTTGTATAAGGTCGGGTTCACGTGATCCGGAGCCGTGTCATCCTCTCCCCCTTCGGCTGCTTGATCCACAAGGCTAGTAGCATCTTCAGTGTGATCAAATATGCTTAAATTGGCAATGTTGAAAGTCGCATTCATGCCCAAGTCTTCTGAAAGTGCAGCGGTATGCGTTATCATTTATGCGCTCCAACACACAAAACGGACCAGCTCCATGAGGAGAATGTTTCCCACGCTGCAACTCCGAAAAGTGTTCTCTATGCAAATATACCCATACCCAATCTCCATGTCGAAATATCCCGCATTTTCTTCTGCGATTGGCATAGCGTGCGTATGATGCGGTTGCCTTATCAATGTTCTCTCGTACCTTGGCATGTAATTCCTTAACTGATGTAGCTCGATCCCTGCCACTAAAATTCAAAGGCTCATTACTAGGTAGTGGAAACATGTCGGTAGGGGTTAGCGGGTTAAAACCAAAAACAACATAAAATGGGGACAATTTAGTAGTACTAACATACCTATTATAAGAAAATTCAATATGTGGTAGGCATTCATCCCATGTTTGACCACTATCATGTACCATAGCACGTAGAAGATTACCTAAGGTACGATTGACCACCTCCATTTGGCCATCCGTCTGGGGTGTGACACGTGGTAGAGAAAAGTAAGCGAGTCTCAATTTCATGCCAAAGACTTTTTTAGAAATACAATACAAACTTTACATCCCAGTCTGATACATAATAGTTTTCGGAACCCCATGCAATTTCACAACCTTTTGAAAGAAAAATTTTGCCGCAACGACTAGCATATGTCATTTTCGCACAAGTTATAAAGTGAGCCATCTTGGAAAATCAATTAACCACAACAAAAATTGAGTTTTTAGCACACGGTGTCAGAGGTAAACCAAGAACAAAATTCATATAAATATCTAACCAAGGGCCTTCCAGAGTGGGAAGAGGAGTATACATACCATGGGGCTTCAAAGCACTCTTCTCCACTCTACATGCAAGACACTTATGAATAAAAGAATCAACATTTTTACACATATGAGGCCAGTAAAAGTGAACGCTAAGAATACAAACATAGCATGTCTACCAAAATATCCAAGCATATGACTACCATGACTCTCCTCAATCAAAACATATCTAATGCTACATCTAGGAATGCACAATTTATCACCATGAAACAAATAGTCATCATTCTTATAGTAATCATCAAAACCATAGCTTTTCACACCTCCTAAATATATCACCAAAATCTACATCATACTCATAAAACTTACAAATATGGGCAAATCCAACCAAATGTGTATGAGTATGACTAAGTAAAACATACCTCCGAGAGAGTGCATCAGCAACTATATTCTCTTTCCCTTGTTTATACTTAATCACATATGGGAATTGTTCAATAAAGCTTACCTACCGAGCATGATACTGATTGAGTTGTTGCTGCCCATGCAAATGCTTGAGGGTCTCACGATCTGTGTGAATTACAAACTTCTTTGGCAGCAAGTAATGTTGCCAAACTCTCAGGGCTTGCACAACCGCATATAATTCCTTTTCGTATGTCGTGTAGTTCAGAGTTGCTCCATAGAACTTCTCACTATAATAAGCAATCGGTCGCCTTTCTTGTAACAGTACTGCACCTATACCAATTTCGCTAGCATCACATTGGACTTTAAAAGTTCGCTCAAAATCGGGTAGTGCTAAAAGCGAAGGATGTGTCAAACTATCCCAAAGTTTCTCAAAGGCTGCTTCGTGACTTGTCTCCCACTTAAATGGAACATTCTTCTTTAAAAGAGAGGCCAATGGGGTTGCTATCACACTAAAGTGGTACAAATCGCCTAAAGAATCCACACATTCTAAGGAACCTTCGGACTTCGGCGACACTTTTACATTTTTTCCATTCCCGAATTGCAGCAATCTTAGATTCATCAACCTTAAAACCATCTGAACCTACAACAAAGCCAAGAAAAATAAATTTATTAGTGCATAATATGCATTTCTTTAACGTACCATACAATTTAGCATTTCTTAAAGTATGAAAAACTTGCCTAACATGTCCAAGATGGTCCTCCAAACAAGTACTATAGATAAGTATGTCATCAAAGTATACCACCACAAACATTCCAATAAATTCTCTCAACATATGGTTCATCAACTGCATGAAAATGTTGGGCGCATTTTTCAACCCGAATGGTATGACTAACCACTCGTACAATCCAAACTTGGTTTTAAAAGCTATTTTCCACTCATCTTCGGGTTGTATACAAATCTGATAGTATCCACTCTTTAAGTCAATTTTTCTAAACAACCGTGCTCCATGCAACTCATCAAGCATATCATCCAATCGAGGGATTGAATTCTGGTATTCCACAATAATTGCATTGATAGCCCTGCAATCAACACACATACGTCATGAGTTATCTTTTTAGGGACAAGTAAAACACGTACATCACAAGAAGATAAAGATTCTCGAACTCATCCCTTATCAAGAAGCTCTTGGACTTGTCTCCGAATTTCCTAACTTTCTTTTGGATTACACCTATGAGCTGGCCTATTGGGAATTGATGCACCCAGTGCAAAATCAACATGATATTCGATGCCTCGCAATGGTGGTAATCCAGGTGGTATATCATCCGAAAAGACATCTTAAAACTCCTTAAGCAAGACAAATTGAGGAGACAAGTGAGAAAAAGAATTATCATCAATAACAAGTACTTTTTTGAGTAAGAGAATATAAAAGTAACTTACCTCATCTTGGTTACTGTTTTGGCTAACTTCTTTGTTGAACTCTTTGAGAATAAGCAATAGTTTGCCATCGTCTCACTCGGAAGGTTTCACCGAAACGGTAACAACAACTTCTTTTGATTTTACCACATCTCGCATAGTCCTATATAAATGTTCAGCATTACGACGGACGGTCTCAAGTGGATAGGCGGAAATGCTCAGCTTCTTGTGACCTTTAGTGAATGATATTTAATTCTTATATCCGTCGTACAAAATACGTCTATCAAATTGCCATGGTCATCCCAAAAGGAAGTGGAATGCATTCATAGGACACATATCACAAAGGACATCGTCGCTAAAACCATAAATCGAAAAGGTAACAATCGCTCGTCTATCAACATAGGCAGCTTCTTCGTCACTCATCCAATGTAGGTTAAATGGTTTCGGGTGTGAGGTGGTTTTCAAACTCAGCTTCTCGACCTCATAGGAACTAATAACATTGGTGAAACTACCCGAATCCACTATCATGGATATAGTATGCCCTGCTACCTTGCAATGACAGTGGAATAAATTTTCTCGTTGTTCTGCATCCGTATCTTCGTGCGGTAAAGAGGTCAGGGCATGCATGACTAATAAGCTTAACGGATAATCATCGCACACTTCTTCAACGTCATCATCACTTCCATCCTCTGCTTCAGCCTCTACTACCTCATCGCCCTCACCATCATCGACATATCCTCATTCGCCATTCTCCAAAATCATAACGGTTAGTTTATTTGGGCATTGACCTGTATAGTGCCATTGTCTATGACACTATTAAAATGTTATAATTTTTTTTGTTGTTGTCCAAACTCTTTTCCTTTGAACTTCGCAGCCTCATCCTTCTTATCAACTACTTTAGATTTATCTTTATCCATATTTTTATTGAAAGGCTTAGCGAAATTAATTCCCTTAGATCCGATAGAAGATACAACCGGAGCTACAGAACTGGCTGGGAACTTCTTTTGAGATGACAATCTGGTTGAGGATGGTCTCTTAAGCTGCTCTTCATGTTTGATAGCCAAATCCACATCTTCTCGAATAGAACAAAAACAGTGCAGCTCAACCGTATCAGCTATCTCACGCCTCAAACCCTTAATGAACCGAGCTTCTGTCAGTTACTCGCCCTCATTAATATTCAGTCGCATCATCAAAATCTATAATTCCTTAAAATATTCCTCCACCGACCTTGCACCAAGGACTACAACTTGATATTCATATATTGTTCATAACTTTCTGGCACAAAACGTCTCATAATGATTTCCTTCAACCGGGGCCAAGTATTAATCAGATTTTGTCGATGTCGTTCTCTATAACATCTCTTTTTTCCCACCAAGTCAATGCATAATCCCTGAATTCACAAATCATCATTCGGAATTTTTTGCCATCCGAGTAATTATGGCAGTCAAATGCCATATCGCACTTCGTGAACAATCCAAAAATTCCTCTGCCCCTCTTAATCCTCCAAAGGTGGGAAGGGTAATCCTAATGGTAGAAAGATCATCATCCACTTCACCACGTCGATGATAAGTTCGGTCTCGTTCATAGAAAGAGTGCTCTGAGTTATGACTATTGTGTGCGTCTGACCTCATTGAAGGACTCACGTCACGATGATAAGAAGCCTCAAATGCATCATATCTACCCCGAATATCAGCTACTCTAGAAGGAACCTCAGTCTGTGCCATCTTCGACGATGTCAGCCTATGATTGAGGTCCTCCATTTTCTTATTCACGGCGTACTCCACATGATCCTAAGTTGTCCTTTGTTGCATTGATAAAGTTTTTTCCATTTTGGCCTCCAATTGTTGCATACTTGATTCCAACAGCTCCTTCAATTGTTTGAAAGTGTCCATCCTGCAAACAAAGACAAACTATATATATGTATATCGAAAGGTAAGTGCTCTAACTCTTTCTCACAACTCTCATAAAGGAAAATTAGAAGCAACCACGATGAAAGCGGAAGAAGCATTTTACAATTACCTCAAACAGTATGTAGGAATTCCTTCAAATGCAATACTCAAGGAGAAGTAGTGTCGAACAAAAACAAGATGCATCAACTAGGAAACAAACTAGAGGATTCTATGCCAAACTATAATCGCATAATGTAAAGAAAGTTTGACACAAGTTCTTATTCCACAATTAAGCAACAAGCTAGAATCGAAATCCATTGAACATTATTTGATCATGAGAATCTCTCCTAACTCAAAAAGAACCCCCACAGAAGAATAGAACTACTCCCTCAGAACTGTTTTAGTGACTCTCAACTATGATTATCCAAATGATCGACAATGCACTATAGCAAAAAGAGAAAGTGTGCTACTCAATTTTTTTGTTTTTTTTTTTATTTTGTCTAGGATTTTTACTTAATGTTTAGAGATCTTCTTTTCAAATTCATATTACCATCGTGGCTCTTTCATTGCACTTTTGCCACACTCTTCAAAAACAGAACACGGTGCACTATAACCAAATTCAAATTCTATTTAAGAGAGCTATTCAAATCCAAATCTCACGATTCCAAAAATTAAAATCAACTTCAAGGCGTTATCTAACAGCACAAAAAAGAATCACTCAAATTCTTAGCCAGTTGAGAGCAATAAATCGAACATTTCTACTAATTAAAACAGAAAATAGAATGTTGCAACAAAAATTTTCAGATTGACCAAAAACTGTCTTCAGGGCTTTTTTTGAAGATTTTGAGATCATAGTTCTGACCCTTCTCACAATAGTAAATCAGAGTTTCTATACAAAAGTTACAGCCAAAATACGATTTACTGACAAAACATACAAATTCACACTTTTAATCCCTCACTTCACTCAATTCCTTGATCATTTGATGTTTCTAGGCTCAAAACCAACCATATTACTCAATCAAGGTCTAAGAACACTATGAAAGCTACGAACAAAACTTGTTAGTGCCGGCCAATAATCACTACTATTTGTATTTTTTTGAGAGATAAATTCAACAACACAACTCATATTTGGCAACTAACAATGGATTGGAAGTAGCTATCATTTCCACTTTAGAGAGAATTTTTGCAACAACAAAATGGCTATTTCCAAAAACTATGAACTATCTCCAAATAACATGAATTAAGCCTATATTTTTAACACAAATTTGATCAAACAGGACATAGAGGTATATGATCGAACATGTTATGAACAAAATAGCTTCGAAATGTTATGATCAAATCAACAACCGCTCTTATACCAATTTATGACATGGATTAGGATCATCTCTATGAATCAAACTCAAAAAAGAAATATCTAATATATTCGGGAAACTTAAAAATGATGAATCAAAAGAAAAATAGGATAAATCAAATTCCAAAAACAATCACTCCTTTCGAGCAAGCACTTTCGAGAATCCACGGACTATCCGAAGCTGCCGATGCATCTTTCATCTCTCACACAATTGCATTCGAAGCTCAAGCAATCGATTTGCTCTCTCGGTGGATGGAATCACTCCAACTCTAAGGAATCTCTCCAAAGGTAGCTAGGGTAAACCCTCTCTAATTGTTCTCTTATCTAGGTTGTGTGTCCATCAAGAAAATAAAAAAGGCTATATATACTAAATGACAAATTAATCTAAGCCACACATCTTAAATGGCAAGCTAATCTAAACTACACATTTTGATTAAGATCAAGGGATCAAACCTCTAAGCAAACAAGTAACTTTGACCGAGTACGGGTTGCAATTGGTTCGTCTAAGGTTGGATTCGGGTGATCCGGAGCCGTGTCAAGTGTTCACCTCTTTTATATTTAGTAAATTAATATTTACTAATCTTTTTATAACATTTAGATTTACATGACCTAATCTACAATGTCATTGTAATACCCCCAGAGTTGAACAGTGATATGAGTAAGGGAGGATAAAATACCCCCGAGGTTGAATAAAAGGTTAAATGGATTGAATAGACTACTCATGTCAACAATGTGCACATTCCTTTTTGGGAGCCCTACTGAAAGAACTTTAGAGTTAAGCGTGCTTGCTCTAAAGTAATTTGAGGATGGATGATCCCTCGGAAGTCTCCCAGGGTGCGCGTGTTTGAGGACAGAAGCGCGCTGGAATGACTTGTGGGGCCAGTCTATGACATCCCAACACGCTCGGCTTTGCGTGGCTTGGGGTATTTTTATTATCAGTAGGTGGTGGTCGGCGCACAACCATTATATTCAACTTGAACAAACCATTTGTTATATTCAACTTGAAAAAACCAGTTGTAAGATAACCCCTAGCTAGGAACATCAACATCCTTCAGGGTTAGTTCTTTTTCAGATGTCATCTTCAGCACAACGTTTCTTACGCCTTGGACCTCAGAAGTTGCGTGATTTCCCATGTGCAGCTTCCTCCCTTCGGTCTCCTTGTAGGTCGAGAAGTTTGTTTTGTCGGAACAAACATGGCAGGTTGCTCTGGTGTCAATATACCATGCTTTCGGAATTTCTATATTTTTTTTTGGTACACAACAGTGACAAAGCCGCCCCTATTGAGATCACGATCAGTCCAGTAGCTTATCTTCACTGGTTGGGAACTCGGTTTCTTCTTTTTTGGTGTCTTACAGTCCTTAACAAGGTTGTCTTGTTTTACCACAGTTAAAACAATTACCAGTAAACTTGGATTATATGGTCTTGCCCTTGTCCATTTGAGTTGGGCGTGCACGTTTCTTGGAGGGATCTCCGACCAAGTTGGCTTTACTAATCAGATCTTAAAGCTTCACTTGCTTTATCTCATGCTTCAGCCCGTGCTTAAAGTTGCTCCAACTCTGGGGCGATTTCTCGATCATCACACTCATGATGAACTTTTCTAGCAGTGGCATCTCCTCGTCGATAATAGAGTGGACAATATATTGAAATTCTTCCACTTGTTCGACAATAGAGTTTCCATCTACCATATTATAGTTCATAAACCGGGCCATGACAAACATTTTGGACCCAACATTCTCGGACTTATCTTTTTCTCAAGGGCATCCCACAACCCTTTCGCACTTTTTATTTTACAATATACATTATAAAGAGAGTTAGAGAGGCTAACTAATATGGTATTTCTTGTCATGTAGTCTCCATGTATCCACGATGCATAATTCGCATGCATATGCTAATCCGTATTGGGCTCTAGGGTAGTTGGGCAATCGTGCAACACGAACATAGCAAACCCAATTGCAGTCAAGTAGAAAAAGCATCATCTACTGTCACCTCTTAAAGTCCACTTCAATGAATGGTTATAGGACTGATACATGAGGCATCATCCGTAGACCAAGCTCAGGACCAGCAGTTTGGGCTGCGAAGGTAGCAGAGGGTGCGGCCTAAACCCAAGAAAGCCGCTACATCCATTCAGGGCAAACCCAGAAAATACAGGGCTATCCATAAAGGGAATTGGCCTAAATAGAAGAGTAGCAACTCCAGCGGCACCTCCGGAGATTGTTCCGGCGACTCCTCCGGGAGCGGCGGCGGCTCCGGCGAACCCTCCGGCGGCTGCGACTTCGGTAGGAGTTGATACTCTCGCAAAGTAATATCGAATTTTTTATTGTTATTAAAATGAGTATTGGGAGAAGTGAATCTACCGTGAAACCGAGTCGAGGATGAGTCCTCTTTCCATAAATTAGATACACTCCGGTAGTGCCTCAGGTGGCCGGCGTTCTAACCCAAGGATAAAACGGTTTTCGTATCCGATGAGAGTAGCACCTCAGATCGTCGGAACTCCGACGAATAAAGCGAGAGAAGAACTGAGTTGGGAAGATTTCCGGAAAGCTAGAAGAGATGATAAAATGAGGAGAGAATTTTGTTGGTGTTCTTAAAAGAAGGGGGGGCCCTTTATATAGGCGTATTCACTCGGCCAAAATAGCAGGGGGTCAATTATTATCATAATTACTTATGTAATTTAATGTAATTCGCAGTCGTAATTGATTCTAATAACAAACTTTTCGTTTGTGACAATCGTAATTTATTCTAATTTCAAATATTTCGTTTGAAACTATTGTAATTTATTCTAATTTCAAACCTTCCGTTTGAGATTATAATAAATTCATCCAACGAATAATATTTTATCCAAATAATACTGCGACTTAGGCCATATATCCGGGTTTAACTTAGTGCTACACAATTTAATTTTTCTCGAGATAGGTAAATAGCCAAAATATTAACTAAGCCTTATATACAATAAATAATATTTATTTATTTATTTCATCCAAATTAATCCAATTAATTTGGTTTCACCTGTCCATTGTATTTTCACTAACCAATTAATCGGTTGCATAAATAACTAATTATCCAATATATTTATATTTAGAATAAAAAATAATTTGACAACAAACTTATAGTAGGTTTTACTATGTTATTATTATTATTATTACTATTATTATTATTATTATTATTATTATTATTATTATTATTATTATTATTATTATTATTAAATTTTAAAAGAAATAAAGGGTATGTTTGATTTTTATTTCAAATTAAAATCATTTATTATTACACAATTTTAATAAAAAAATTATTATTTAACATATCAAAATAGTATTTAAATCAATATCCAAATTAAAATTCCAATATCAAATTAAAACCAAACAAACTCTTCAATATTGAGATGTATAATTAATTATAATAAGAAATAACAAAACAATAGTTTGAAAATATTTGGTTTAAGTTTGGTTTGAATTTGAAAATTTTTTGTAATTTTTGAAAGATGCGCCTTCTTTGAATTAATAGGTTTGATTTTAATTCAAAGGGTCTTGTAGATATTGATTTGATATGTAATAATTATATTAGATTAAATAAATTGATTTTTTATTAGTAATGATACTTTCTCCATTCCACATAATTTGTCCATATTTTTTACTTTTGTCCGTCTTATGTAATTTGTCATTTCTATCTTTGAAAATATAATTATACACTTTAATCGCATTTTAAATTTTAAAATTTTTAATTTTCTTAATTTTAATTAAACTATTTACTTATCTTAATCTTAATTTATAGTTATTTTTACTAAATAATAATTATTTTTATTAATACACTTCTTAATTATTTACTAATTATTTTTACTAAATAATAATTATTTTTATTAATAGATTTCTTAATTATTTACTAATTATATTTTACCTAAATTCTCGTGTTTACAGTAATACATCCATATCACGTGAGAATGAGGGAGTATTATTTTAATTTATAGTATATTTTTTTAATTATAATAATATTATATTTGTATAATTTCCTACCCTGCTATGGCCGCCGCCCTTATCTTCTCTGCGTCGATTTCTTCTTCTTGTTCGAGTTCTTCTCTCTTCTTCTTTTTTCGTCTTTTTCTTCCTTCTTTGAATTTTATCTTACAAACTTCCACCATCGGAAAATTGCTTGGATTCCCCTCAATCTGATGTACCACGCCGTCTGATAGCCTCGCCGATAACAGCGCCTTCCCGCGAGTCTTCTTCATTCCCATCGACGATCAACATTCTCCTGCGACGTCGGTGGAATGATTTTGTTGTAGGTAGAATTAAAGAGGAGAATTGGATGCAGAATTTGTCTCCCAGCTTCAGTTTGGCGCCACAATCCCACCCCACAGCACCTCTACACTAAAGTTTGGGAACTCAAGCCAAATAAACACACTTTGTTTTCAACAATATATTTTTATATTTATCAACAATAGCAAATTTCATCTTTTATTAAAATTTATGTCTATTTGACCGGACATTAATTTTTTAGAAAAAAAAAAATAGAAATCTTTTTTTTTAAGTAAAGAATAAAAAAAATTATATATATTTACTAAATAAAAAAAGCAAAAATAATTTAGAAATCTTGAATCCATAGGATTTATTGTGTAATTGGAATCTTTTTTAAATACCATCACTATGATTGCTCTAAACTTTCCTAATTCAATAAGGGCATAAGGCCATCCACAACACAGAAACCTATCCAGGGTTTCTTCCCATTCTCTCTCCTGTGCCACGTCAGTTTCTCTCTCCGCCACGTCACGAAAAACTCCAACTATATTTTACATTCACATCAAAGAACCCTTTAAAATCTTTACTTTTTCCACCTCATTAAATATTTTATCTATTTATAAAATAAACTTATATTTTTTCATTATATTTTATTCTTATAATATTTAATTAAAATAAAATAATTATTTAGCATAAATAAATAAAATAAATAAAAATAATAATTCCACACCCACATACTAATTAAAAATTCAAACTTAAATTTA
Source organism: Andrographis paniculata (assembly GCF_009805555.1). Taxonomy (NCBI): domain Eukaryota; kingdom Viridiplantae; phylum Streptophyta; class Magnoliopsida; order Lamiales; family Acanthaceae; genus Andrographis; species Andrographis paniculata. The sequence continues at coordinate 4,081,340 of NW_026137605.1, forward strand.
ATAAAAAATACATAATATTACAATATATTTTTCAAATAAATTAATTAGTCGATTGACCAAATTTCTCCCAAATGTGTTCAACTAAATCCGCTTTGAGCTGGTGGTGTGTTTCTCTAGCTCGGAGTCGCATTCTGTTCCGTAGGTATTGATCCATAGTTGCATGTCTCGTATTGTTGTATGACCAATTCGAGTTATCATTTGTCTCCACTTGATCATATTGAGATGTATCGTAATAATGCACATAAGTGTCCCTTTCATCTTCTACAATCATATTATGTAATATGATGCATGCTCTCATTATTTTACCTAGTATCCCAAATAAGTGATGGAGTTTTAATGAAGGCAAACCGAGCTTGTAATACACCAAAAGCACGTTCCACATCTTTTCGAACCACTTCTTGATGTTGCGCAAATAATTGTGCTTTATAACCTTGAGGGAGACGAATCGATTGAACAAAGGTTGCCCACGGAGGGTAAATTCCATCAGTAAGATAATATCCCATATTATATTGATGGTTGTTGATAACAAAATTAACCTCTGGAGCTCTGCCATTCAAAACGTCGTTAAATACCGGAGATCGATCAAGTACATTAATGTCATTGCATGTACCTGGTGTGCCAAAAAATGCATGCCAAATCCATAGATCGTATGAGGCTACAGCTTCCAATATAACTGTAGGTTTGCCATGATCTCCACGTTCGAATTGGCCTTTCCAAGCAGCCGGACAATTTTTCCATTCCCAGTGCATACAATCAATACTTCCTAGCATGCCTGGAAAACCACGTGTCTCTGCAACAAATAATAATCGTTGTACATCAGTAGAATTTGGTCGTCGTAGGTATTCCTCACCAAATAGAGAACATATCCCTTCAACAAATTGCTTCAAACATGCCCTTGTGGTGCTCTCTCCAAGACGAAGATATTCGTCAACAGTGTCAGTAGCTGTGCCGTATGCCAATACACGTATTGCTGCTGTGCATTTTTGTAATGCTGACAATCCATCTCTTCCTGTAGCATCACGCCGTTGCTGAAAGAACTCCATTTCATTGGAGAGGCGATCTACTATACGAAGAAAGACATGTTTTCTCATTCGAAACCTACGACGAAAATAAGAACTTGGATACACGGGGTTATCAGAAAAATAATCATTGAATAATCGAGTATGACCATCTTCACGATTCCTCTCTATGTATGTTCTCCGTCGACGTTGCCGTGAGCTTCCCTCATCTTCATTGTTGATATGCTCAATTTTTTGATACAATTGAGCATATGTTTCTGCCAATTGACATATATTTTCCAACTCTTCGTCGGATGAATCGGACAGAGATAAGGATGAAATTGACATTGTTTTGAGAGAAAATAAGATATGAAAGGTTGAACTATTGTGCATATGAATTGTGTGCATGTGAATTGGTTACATATATATAAATTAGAAACTAGCCGTTGGGAATATAGCCGTTGGAAATATAGCCGTTGGGGAATATAGCCGTTGGGAATATGGCCGTTGGGGAATATAGCCGTTGGGAATATAGCCGTTGGGAATATAGCCGTTGGGGAATATAGCCGTTGGGAATATAACCGTTACAATATTTACTATAAATACACTACATTCTCACTTCATATCATCTACACCATCTCTTTATAATCTTCTCTCTTCATTTTCTTCTCTCTATATTATCTTCTAAATTTCCTACGAATGGATCCCAACTCTCAAAATTCATCCAACTCTCAAGATCCCCAAAATTCTTTTCGATTTCCAAGTTTTATGAACATGTTAGGAAATCAACCCATATTCCCTACATCTAATGTCCCATTTCAACCATTCAATCCTTCACCATATTATCAAATTCCTCCAAACTTCTATCCTCCAAATGTTCAAGCGTTCGGAAGTTCATCATTTCCTCAATTCATGATGCAAGCGAATGAAGCAGTGGGCACCCCACAACATTGGACACCTATCAATTTAGCAGATGATGATGTGCCTCACAATTCAAAAAATAAAGATACGAGGAAGGTGTGGAGCTGGAATGAAGACGAACTTCTAATCAGTGCATGGCTGAACACAAGTAAGGATGCCGTAACCAACACTGACCAACCAAGTAGTGCTTTCTGGAAAAGAATTGCAACGTACTATATGGAGAACAAGCCCGAAAGTGCAACGAGCAGAGGTGTTACTCAATGTAAAAATCGTTGGAGTAAAATATGTAAGTCAGTGCAAAAATTTGTTGGGTGTTATGAGGAGGCCAATCGAAACATGCGCAGTGGACAATCAAGCACGGATGTCCTCAATGCAGCAAAGAAAATATACTCAAATGACGGTGAGAGCAAAGACTTCGTCCATGAAGATGCTTGGCGTATACTCAGAAATGAGCCTAAATGGAAGGCCAGTTACTGCGAATCATCTCATAACAGTGGTGGAAGTTCAAAGCGAACAAAAACGAGTGAAGACGGTGGATACTCAGGTTCGTGTCCGGCGACACCATACTTTGATGTGGATGACCCAACTCCTCCTACTCGTCCCCCTGGTATTAAAGCAAGTAAGAAGAGGGGGAAACAGGTGCAAAACGAGGCATTCAATTCAAGTCCTACTGAAAATTATGAAAAATTTTACGAAAAAAGCAGTGAATTTAGCTCAAGTATGGAACATATGGCAGCAGTCAAGGAGCAAAGATTGAAGCAACAACCCGAAAAAATAGAAGCACTTTTGAAAGCTAAAAGGATAGAAAAAACGGCAAGAAAATTTGATCGGGAAGCTAAACAGTTAGAACTTGCTAAGACGAAGATGGAAATGCTCATGATGATAATGGCCAAAGGGGATAATCTGACGGAATTTGAAGAACAGTTGAAACAAAGGTTGGCACGCGAATGTTTTCCGTAAGTTTGCATTTAAATTTATTATTTCATGTATTTTTAATTATTATATGTATTGTCTGTAATTTTAATTAAGTCGTGTAGGTTTGCATTTAAATTTATGAATATTTTTATGTATTTTCAATTAATATTTGTAGTGTGTATAATTTAATTAAGTCATGTAAATTTAATTTTAAATTTATGAATATTTTTATGTATTTTTATTTATTATTTGTATTGCATGTAATTTTAATTAAACAAATGTTATAATTGAATTAATAGATATTTAATTAAATATTTTACAAAAATATGCATTAAAAAGTTACATAAAATATAAAAATATTATATTAAAAATTATAGTTATTAACAATATTATTTTAATAAAAAAATAAATATTAAATAAAACTCATATAATAAAATTTAAATCTAATATTTTAATAAAACAAATTTTAAAACATAAAATATGATATATTATATATTATTAATAGATTTTTTATATTAATTAAATAAAAAAAATAAGGATGGCCCACATAAAATAAATAAGAAACGGTAGTGTGGCAGGGTTCGTTTCTCCCTGACAAAGCATTTTTTTATTTATTTATGTTATGAAATTGGATGACGTGGGGGGCGCTTAGGAGGAAGCGCCCCCCGTTGCGGATGGCCTAAGGGCGCTCACGTGCGAGCGCTCCACCTAAGCTGCCCCCAAATCAGCATTTAAACAAAAAATTCAAATTTGTCTGATACAAGAAACGATGGCCCTCATTATACCGTCTCTTCCACTTTTGGGTGGGTCCATAGCCTTTCCTTTTAATTTAATCAATATAAAAATTATATTAATAATAAATAATATATTATATTTATATTTTAAGATTTATCTTAACATATTAGATTCAAATTTTGTTATATGAAATTTTATTTAATATTTATATTTTTATTAAGTAATAATTATTATTTTAAATATATTATTTTATTGAATATTTTTGTAAAATATTTAATTAGATATATATTTATCAAATTATACTTCTTAATTATTTTGTTTATTTATACTAAATAATAATTTTATTTTTTAAATATATGAAATAGTTAATGAACTGGAAAACGTAGAAATTTTGAAGGATTTTTTTACGTGGATATAAAATATAATTGAAAATCTTTGTGATGAAAAAAAAAAAGAAAGTGATGTGATATAGAAAAAAGAAGGGAAATAAACCGTGGGTGGGTTTCTGCAATGAGGATAGATTAACGGCACCCAGAGGAGCCCATCCCGGTTCCTTTTTATTTTTTCTCATGTTTTACATCAGTTTTTCTTCCTTTACGTAACGAAACACTTCAATTATTATTTACGTTCATATTTAAAACCCATAAAAATTCTACCTTTTTTTTATCTCATTGAACATTTCATATATTTCAGGAAAAATATATAGATAAATTTCCATCATATTTTATCCTTATAATATTTAATAAAAATAAAAATATTATTGTTTATCAATAAATAAAGTAAATAAAAAAATTATGTATCACACTTACATAACAATTAAAATTATAACGTGTGTAATTTTAATTAAATTATACATGCGGTGTAGACAAAAAATTATGTTATTTTTAATAAATACAAAAGTTTGTACAAATTATATTATAACGTAGCTCATATTCTCTATTTAGATCCTGTAATTATCTTTCCGGGTCGATTTATTTTTCAACTTGGATTTGGATGACTTCTTTAATTCGAAGGAATTTGGTTTTCGATTTGACTTTGTCGGACTTTGGAGGACTTTGGTCTCCGTGTGGGTAAATTTTATCATCGGCTTTGGTTTTGAAACAGTCTTTGACGGATTTAGGGCTTTGATCTTGGAGGAGGTGAATTTGATAATCCATAACACTTTTTGGCGATGTGCCCCTTTGACTTGTGGATCGAAGAGGGCGACTTTGATGATTTGGCGAAGAATGCGACGAACATCTTAAAGTTTTAGGATGAACTTTAGAGGTTTTTCTTTGGCTTTGATGGATTCTTCAACGGATTTTGGACCTTTAATCTTTCCTCCAGCTTGGGCATACCACGAAAATATTAACTTCATCAATCCGTCAACCAATATTTGATCATTTGTCCAAATCAGTGACTTTTAGACGAAAAAGCTTCGAATGACACAAGAACATGAAAAATATTGCAAACAGAGTTTAGAAATGTACCACTTTGCTCAAATCATCGATGTAACTTCGGTGTATCAAATAAATTGGCCAAGACCCTTATTTATAGGAGAGGGGTAGCCTCGGCTTTCTTTTCGGATGATGCCACGTGGCACGTTCCGATTGACCGACGGGAAAATTTTGTAATTCTTCCTTTCTCGTCAGATGTCGTTTTCCAATTTTGAAAAATTTGATTGCACATCTTCCTTTCTTATCAAGATATCATTTCCTTTCTCGCGAGATATTAATTATAGTACTTTATTTATTGATAAGATCTATTTAATTTATTACCAAATTTATTATGACTCTATTTATGCATGTAATACTTGTATAATATCTTCCATTTTAAGCAGATCTTTGTAGCTTCCTCTAGTATTTGGGATTTTGGGAGTTCAATGACGTTAGCTTTAAGTAAACCATAAAAAAATGCATGAGACATCAGAATCCAAGAAAGGATATGTATTTGATTGTTTTTTCTTTGAGTGTTGGCTTTTGATAGCTCGAAATCGTATGCGTTTTATGTTCATATCATATGCGATATGTGATTATTTTTTATTGAATTCTACCTAATTTCTGTGCATATTGTTTATTTCCGACATGTTTGAGAGAAAAAGCAAATTTGTCGTAATTGGAAAAAATAGTAACGAAAAATTTAGATTTGCACCCCTGAGTTAGTCATGACTATGACTAACTCCTCCTTATTGACATGGGAATTTAATTAAAGGCCCAAAAGCCCAACTACAAAATAATGAGGTAAAAAATTAAATAAAAAAGAAGGTGGAGTCACAAGCAAAGAAAATAGAGAACGGCTAGAAGCATATACGCACAGGAGCAGGAGACTGGCAGATTCATACATCATACAGGAGCAAATCGAAAGAGAAGATTTCCCTTCAAACTATGACTTTATCTTTCTTTTTTGTTCTTTGCTTTTTTATTATAGAATAGATATTTTTCTGGTTTGAGGGATGATAATGTTTTGGTTCTTGTGTTTTGGAGATTCTTGACTTTCTTTATAAAAGTTCTTTTTTATTATCAATATTTGTCTAGTCCTGAAAATAATGTTTCTGATCATTAGATTGATTGGATATTTTGGTACCGAAATTTAAATTGGTTTGATAATCTAAAGTCAATTCAGGTAAGATATCTGTAATTGTATTCGAACTTGAATAGGTGACAACCGGGTTGAATGTTTCCTTCCCGGGGGTTAGACAATCAAATATAATTGCTCCTCTTAGGTAGTACTTGTTTTGAATTGGGTTTTTCTAAATTATAATGCGATTAGGCAATATTTCCTATAGGCATACCTAGGTTTATTAGCTTAATTAGTGATAGTTAACGGTCGTACATTAACTATCTACATTGTGAAGAAAATTTGGTTGTCAGAGTTTGTTGATAACTATAACCAATTTATCGACAGTCTAATAACAATTAACTTTATTGAATTGATGATAAAATACAAGTGACATAACTACATTATCCCTTGAGCTAGACATCTCCTTAATAGCTAGTTCTCCGTTAATTTAATTATTTTGTTATTTTATCTTTATTAGATAATAAAAGAAAATTTCCCTCTTTATTTACTGCATCAGAACACGAAAGAGTGAATCACAAAATCCCTGTGGAGTCGTTCCTTTCCTCTGTATTACATTAAATTGTGATCACAAAATAGGTGAAATATTTGATTGACCGTGCGACAGGTCAATTTTTTGGCTCCGTTTCCGGGGATTGGCGCTCTATTTTACTCTTTTTGTGTTATATATTTGTTTTATTTTTATTTATCCTCATTTTTATACTTCGTTCTTCTCGTACATGTGAACTGATACTTAATATTGAGATCGAGAAGGTTGAGCGAAAGCTATGTAAGAAAGCCAAACAACGAAAAGCTACTCAAGTTGCAAAGATGGTTGATTCTTTAAACCACCTCAGAATCTTTAGCACTAGCGACTCTGAAAGTGACCAAGAAACTGTCATGGCTGAGGATACCCGCACTCTAAGGGAGTTAGTTGCTCGTAACTTGACGCAACAACCTTTATGCATTAATTTTCTAACTTTGAATAACGTTATTGCTTTTGAACTAAAATCTGGCTTTTGAACTAAAATCTGGATTAATTTTCAGGCGAAGAACCTCACAAACACTTGCAAGAGTTCGACGTGGTGTTACTGACGAACGGATCAAACTTAGAGCCTTCCTATTCTCACTCAAGGATGCTGCAAAGGATTGGCTCTACTATCTCCCACCTGGAAGCATCGACACGTGGAATGACATGAAGAAGAAATTTTTGGAGAAGTACTTTCCGGCTTCCAGAGCTGCGATTCTGAGGAAGGAGATATGTGGGCATCAAGCAACAATCAGGTGAAACGCTCCATGAATATTGGGAGCGATTTAATAAGCTTATCATTAAATGTCCACAACATCAAATTCCTCCTCAATTATTGATTCATTATTTCTATGATGGTTTGTCACTGATGGACAGGAACATTATCGACGCTGCAAATGGTGAAGCTCTAATGAATAAGACGCAAGCACAAGCCTAGGATCTTATTGCTCGGATGGCTGAGAACACGCAGCAGTTTGGCTCGAGGGATATTGGATAGACGATCAGAAACAGTAACGACCATTCTATCCAATCGATGCAACAACTTTTTTAGTTGACGAGCTTTGTTTGCTAGATGGTCGTGTAAAAATCCAACCCGAGTGTCCAAGTCAAGGCGTGTGGGATATGCAAGAGTGCAGGGCACCCTACAGATGCATGCCCGACTCTCCAAGAAGGCTATGCAGTTGATGTAAACGCTGCAAACTATGATGTGAATGGACCTTCAGTGTACAACCCACACTTCAACACCTACAATTCAGGCTGGAGAGATCATCCGAACCTGTGCTATGGAAACGCACAACAGATTAATGCTCCTCAACCATTCGGAGCTATGCAGCAAATACAACAACCTCGTTTCTATGAGAAACAGCTGCTCCAAGCACCCACAAGCAACTTCAGTCCGTTTTTAGAAGACTTGGTGAAGTCTATGGCTACCGCTACCCTACAGTTCTAACAAGAAACGAAAAAGTTCCAACAAGAGATGACATTGACCGTAGATAAATTACAAGGTCAGATCAATCAAATGTCGGAGGAGGTAAGACAGCTACGTGAAAGAGGAAAGTGGCCCGCTCAGTGTCATCACTATTTGCAGTGACAAGATGATTGAATGTCCTTCCCGACCTAATCTAAATAATACGAGTGCTATAACACTTCGTAATGGAAAGCAAGTGGATGGTCCAACTCCTATATCAAAGGAGCAAGGCGAAGAGGAAATTGAAAATGAGATCGGAAAGGAAGTTGAGATCCACGAAAAGGTACATCCTAATTTTGTTCTTTCTTCTAAAACTAAGCCGGCACATTTCCCTGACAAGTTGAAGAAACCACAAACGACAAACAAGCGAAAAGAGATGATGGAGATATTCAAGAAGATGAAACTTAATATCCCGCTCCTAAAAGCTTTCAACCAAATCCTCAACTATACAAAATTTTTTAAAGAACTGTGTACCAACAAGAGAAAATTGCGAGGGGATGAGTACATTATAACGGGTGAGAACATTTATGTTGTTCTCAAAAGAAGGGTACCACCTAAAACAGGTGATCCAGGTATGTTTTCTATCCCTTGTAAGATTAAAAAAACTGAGATAACTAAGGCTATGCTAGATCTAGGAGTTGCTTTTAGTGTCATGCCACGATCAATTTACGACTCTTTCAATCTAGGGCCTCAATAAGAAACAAGAATTATTACTCAACTTGCTGATCGAACAAATGTTTATCTTGATGATATGATAGAAGAGTACTAGTTCAAGTGAATAACTTAATTTTTCCTGTTGAATTTTATAGTCAGGATATGCATGATCCACACTGCTTTAATCCACCGCCTCTTTTGTTAGAAAGACCTTTTATGTGCACTGCAAGAGCAAATAGAAATGTTAAAAAAGGTACACAAAGTTTAGAGTTTGATGGAGAAGAATTTCATTTCAATATTTTTAATCCCATCAAATGTCTTGTTGAATTTGAATCGTTATATGCAATTAATATTATTAATCATATGGTGTAGGAAACCGATGAATTTGGTAATGAGAATAAACGAAGAAATATGTTGACAAAGCAGTTAGAAAAAAGATCAACTGAAGAGATGACAACGAATAAGAAAAAAAAAATTGTCGAAAAGTTGAGATGGATTTCCAAAAGATCACCATTTTTTGCCGCGAAAAAAGTGCGATAAGGAGAATAAAAATTTTAAGGCAAATAAAAAGTGTGTGACCAATAGACATTACTTCAAATCATACCACGAGGGATCCTCACCTGATCCTCTAAAGTCGGCATCCGTTGCCGATTTTGATGTTCAGAATTGATGTGAGACGAATTCTAGCTCAAAGACTATAAAAGAAAGTGTTTTTTGGAAGACAACTCAAACCATTTAAATGTTTTCTTTCAATATTATTGTTTGGCTGTCTCTTATTGTTTTAATTCTAATAATATTTTTTATTGTTTTGTTTGATTTTGTGTAGATCTTTTGAAAAATAATTAATGACTCTTGGTGAAAGGCGCATCAATTTTCTTTTAAAAAAAAAATAAAAATCAAATCAGACCACAATGTGACTTTTAGTCATGATCATGACTAATCGGCACCTCTCGTACTAATTCTTTTTTTTTTTTTCACCCAACCTTCCCTTGCCCATCAAATTTTCAGAATGAGGGATACTATTTAGTCATGACTAAACATTACCTATCACACTATCTTCTCTCTTCTTGCCCCGTATAATTCTAACCCTAAATCCCAAAATAAATTAAAATTTCCAAAATCCAAACTTAAACCGGCCAGATCCGAACCCTCTCTTTCCCTTCTCTTTAATCTTTCTTCCTTCTTCCCAGACCGAACCGTACCCTTGTTTTCTTCTTCCCTTCCATCCGACGCCCCGCCGATCGACCTGCACACAGAACCAAACTGATTCCTCTTCTTCATCTCCTCCGCTCGATCGCGGTCAATCGCCGCCGCCCGATTCCAGACGCCGACGCGTGCACTCTTTCTTCCTCCTCTCCTTCTTCTCCTGACTTTTTCTCCCTCGACGAACAGGGCCGCCGCTCCCACCACTGTGCACAGCTGCTCCGCCGTTGCGCGCCCTCGCCGCAATTCTAGACCAGTTCACCGCAGATTCCACCAGACCGCCAACGCGCGCGCTCGAGTCTAGCCAGCGTCTCCCTATTTCCCGATCGACCTGACCGCCGTGGACCGCCGCCCCTGCGCGACCAGCCCAGCATCGAACCGGACCACCAGCCGCTGCGGCCCAGCAGCCATTCCCAAGTGCCACTCCTCGATGCCAATTTCAGCCACAACCGTTTGACATCGCCGCCGCATAGTATTCGGTAGTATTTCTTCGTCCCACTATTTCTAACAGTTTCTATTTTCAATTTTTAGGATAATATGTTGAGATGTGGGATCTTTGTTTTGGAATTGCCAATTTGTGAACTCCAATTACTATGAAATTGCCATGAATTTGATGTCAAGTTTTCTTTGCAGTGATAGTGACGATGGCATGTTAGTTCTGATTTGTTTGACAGTAGTTTAATTTTGGGATATATTGCACTGGATTTGGGGTATTGACATTCTGGAATTGCAATTTAATGTCAGTTATAAAGTTATAAGTGCATTATGTGATAGGTGATTCAATGGTTTGTTAGTTGTTTGATTTGTTCGATTTTAGGATACTCTACATTGGCTTAGTAGATGTGAATGAAATTGAACTGACTTGTTTGAGACCTAAGATTGAATTTCAATGACTTTGTGTCACACAAATTGATTACTTGCTGATTATTTGCTTTATCGTGGTTTAATTTGATTGATTGAATCCAAGTACCGTGATGCTCCTTGATATTCTCTGGTTGTGGATATTAGGCAGTTGATTTGATTCGGTTTGTCGAGATTTGGTAGGAATCCAAGCATTTACTTCTTTTGGAGAAATTTTGTTTGATTTGGTAGGATTGGCATGGTAGAATTACAACCTAGACATTATTTGCTCCTTTTTGGGATACTTTGTTGTGTTTGGTGAGTTTGTTTTTGCAGGATTCGTAGTGATTAATGCACCACCGACTCATAAGGAGTTGGCAAGGCAAGCAAAGAACACATTCTCGCAATCCGACTCCAAGGAATTTCCTCTCTTTATCTTTGTCTCTTTTACATCGAGGAAAATGTATGATTTAGGTGTGGGGAGAGTGATGCAAAACTTTTGGGCAAATTTTTTATTTTGTGCTACTTTTATGCGTGATTTGTTGTCTTTTTGCATATTTTTTAGATTAGTCTGAAGTGAGTCAAATGTGATTTGTGTAATGGGTTTGTCTAGCATGACTAATGATATATGATTGGTGATATGTTGAGTCAAGTCAACGTTTGAACCTTGTAAGATTTGAGCCTATGTTCCAAAAGTTACATTAGAAAATAAATGTAATATTCAAACTTTTGGAAATTCTTTCTTGTGAGATATGTAGTGCTCAATTAGATGACCTAGAACTTGAGTGATTATGCATGTTGAACTTGCAATTATCGAGTCTTGCGTTTTGAAAATGATAAAGGCATTAGGTAACTCCATTAAGTCTTTCTTTATTACCAAGCACAATATATTCCCCTAGTTGGCCAGAGCCTTCTTAGCCTATTTTTTTGCTATCCTGTCGCACAGCTGCAAAATAAAATATCAATTCCTAAGTCCCACAATATGCAGTATAGCAGTAGTGAGTAGGGTCGTCTCCGCAGGGAAACAATAATTCTTTCTCTATTTGATTGATTATAATTATATTAATATATGTTGGGGGATTTGATATCACACTAAATAAAGAAGAATAAAATTTACTTAACAAACGCAAGTTAACTAGAATGCAAAATTAGCGGTTTACCAAATATGATTAAACTCTAGCATAGGCATGAATTTTTCATTCGGGATATGAAATTTGATCATCGAGTAAAAGTCAAATTCATCGACTAGTTGGATAAATTGGTTATAGTTGATCTACACGCGTTCACAACCAACCTTTCCTTACTTTTTCGATAGCTAAGGTACGACCGTTAGCTATTTTTTAAATCGGGAAAGAATCCTAGGTACGACCGTAGTTTTCTAACTCGACAGCAGTAAAAAACTAGAAAGGCCCCATTCAATTTAACAAGCTCCTACGAGGATTTGTTAAAAACTAGTTGCTACGCCAATCGGAAAATAACACAATTACGTACGTCAATCCCCAATATAGCTATGAAATAGTAAATTGAAACGTGCTCAATAATCAATTCAAGATTTCTAAACTCATCAATTAGAAGAATTAAAAATACCCAACGTCGATGAACACTAATTTTAATCGAAACCAAGTCTCACAATTTCAATCCCGAAAATCAATTCATACCTACACTAAAAATGAAACTACTTGCAATCCATAGCAATTAAAAACATAAAATAAATCAAAGAGTTCATTATGCCTTCAAGTTTAAAAATCAACAACAAACCAATTCTAGAAATGAAGAAAAAGGTGCCCGGAAGTTCTTCTACGTTGCTCTCCAAAGTTCTCGTACGTAGTGTTCTTCCTTCGCTTCTCTTCTCTTTCAGAAATGGGTTGTAGGTGAGATTGTGGTTTTGCGTTTCTTCTTCTCGTTATTTATTGGCCCTAACTCTCCTTTTTAATTCATCACTTTAGATCCCCTTTGCACTTTAAACCAAACAATTCTAAAATTGCTAATTAACCTTGGAGGACTTTTTTGCAATTTTCATTCTTCCTGTTTCGTAATCACACCTAAGGACTTCCTGCGTTCTGCTTTTCTCTCCAATATGCCCAAAATTTGTCAACTCCTCAATGCCTAGTAGAAAGTTCAAAAACACACCATTATGAGCATATATACAAAATTCGCATCAAAAAACTGTCTAAAATATAGCAAAATATTTATCTAGTATCGCATATATCAACTCCCCCATACCTATCCCATGCTTGTCCTCAAGCATATATCCAAACCAAGACTTGAAATACCCACTAGAGCAAAAGTCACTTAGCCATGTTATCAATTACGTCAGATTCAAAGTATGTAAGAACCAACTAACCTCACCAAATGTAGAATGTATATAAGTAAAAGCTCTCACCCTCAAGTGTTTAGGCTATATTCACTCAATGCACATAAAGTAAACGACGAACCCCATAGGCTTGCAAGCAAATCAAATCAACTCCACAATTCATCAAGAAATTAACGTTCATAATCAAAGGTCTTAATTAAAGGTTGTAATGGGGCCATGGTTGGGGTAGGAAAAAGGATATCAATAGCTAATGAGACTGATGAATTAATCTATCGATTCATTACATCAAAATGAACTCAAGTCGCACACACGTATGAATAAGAACAGCATAACAAGAACAACACAATACTTCCCAAGATTTGATCAATGCAAGACAACATCATACTCACTTTTCTTTTCACGAGTCCCTTTTTTTATATATATTTATTTTTAGGACTCGGAATATATATATTTTTTCTCTTTTTTTTTTTACACAACCTCTTTTTTTTAGTGTTTTTTTTAGGAGGTTGGTCAATGAAATACTTTTGGCAAAAATATATATGAATTTATAATTGTGCCGCGGAAATGAGAACTTTCAAATGCAACTATTGAATAATATAGTGATGAGATGCAACTCTAAATAATCTAATGTAATGAATAAAAAAAAACAATCCCTCGAGTTCCCATGGGTTCAAGTAAACATTCGGCTTATTCCAAGAAAAAGGCATATCGGCTTGGGTTAAATATGAACCAAGAAAAATAGGATAATAACATTAAGCTCAAACTTTGGTTCACTAGGGGATAATAGGGGTGAAAGTATGAATTAAGGCCAACAAGGGTAAACCTAGTATCTTATCATTTTAACCCATCAATTCTCAATAAATGCGGAGTCAATAAGCATAAGCAAGCAAGTTCTAGGTAGTCAAATACAACATATGTTCACACAATCCAAAAAAAATTGAGCATATATGATATGTATGAGTGAATTTGCTCAAATAACTCACTTAAGGGTTCTTTGTTAGAAGGCTAAGCACACTCATCATCTAACTTCATCAACAAACATGGCAAGATCCTAATGAACTATGTAAGCACAACAACCTCGGCTCAAAATACACAAGAAGACATGCAGGGAAGTTATCAAAATAAAGCATTATATCGCATCAAAAATTCTAATCTCCCTCCCACACCTAATTAGTGCAATGTCCCTATTGCAAGAACAAAGATGAAATAAAGGAAAGGAGAAAAGAAACTTCCCTGGAATAGGTGGGGGCGACCGCCCCCCTTAGGACCGGCGACGGGCGCGTAAAAACTTTTCAATGGAGTCTAACTGTCCTTTTAGAGCCACTTGTCCGGCAAAAATTGCATCAAGCTTGCCACGAAGGTCATTATTATCCTTCTTCAGTATTTTAACATCAAATGCCAACGCCTGTAAAGTAGAGCTAGTGGTGGATCGCACAAGAGCACCATCCTCAGTAGAAGCAGCGATAGGGGGTTCCTCTCGGTCATCATCAAATTGGACCACATCGTGATGGGACGGCCGACGCCACCGATTAACAAGGCGATATCCAGCATCATCTTTCACTACCATACCCATGCGGAACAATACCACCATATCCAAGTACTCGATTGCTCCTACTTGATGGAGGCGCCTCTTAGAAATAACAGAAGCATCAATACTAGGGAGAACACCCAAACTAATAGCAAGAGTGATTATAAATGAGGCACCAATCAAATCTCTTTTTTTTCTTAAAAACTTCACTAAATTGCACAGCCATCCAGTACCCAAGATTAACCCTAATGCCACTAGTCATGCACCATAGAAAGAAAAATTCAGTTTTAGTAACAATACTGGAGGTACCCCTACGCCCGGAAATAAATGAAGCAATGAAATGCTGAATATAATGAAGGGCGGGGTCCTTCAGTCTACGGGCAGGCATATTATTGTCAAAACAAACTTTTCCATCCATAGAAAATTCACTCCATAATTTCTCGACTGAAACAGAAAAGGGCTCAACAAACACACATGCAGCGGTACTGAAAGAATCATCCTCAAGCTCCTCGGAAGTCACAAAACCTAAATGTTAAATTCTGCTAAAGAAAGCTTAAACACTTTACCAAGCAAACGGAATCTAATTACATTAGGTTGCATTACATCAAATTGTTTAGGCAAGTCAAATACAAATGTAGAGAAGAACTCAAGGGCAAGTTCAATGAAACCAGGTTGTTGATAAGTAAATAAACAACTTCAACCAATGCTAGATATATAATCAAAAACAGAATCTTTAATGCCTAACTTCTCAAGTGTTTCAACGTGAATGCACTTACCCAAGAAAATGCTTTTACCGCACAAAAGTTCGCACCTTGTCTGTTCCTTGGGTGTGAAAGAATGTAAATGGCCCCCAACTTGAGTTGGAGGCAACACTTGAACTGAGTTACCTTTTTGTGCCCGTGCATTGGTGGGTGCAGAAGTAGGAAAATCGACTGGAATTGTGGGCATTGTATTACCCGCATCTCTACCCGCAACTGAGAAGATGTTTGTTCCCTCAATGCCTGTTCCTTTGTTCTTTTGCATCCTCTCATCTTTGAAATAGTCGACGACCTCGTAGCTATTGGAACCCTTGCGGGAACCGAATCCGATGCCCGCACTTTAGTCATAATGCCTGCACGCCAGAAAATTCAACAACTAAATAACAAGTCCTCAATTAACCCCAACACCAAGAACAATTTCACAATAGACATTCAAATATTATTTGACAATATCAATCACCCAAGAATTTCTCCCAATAATTTATATGCATCCATTTATCGATTGCATCAAACAACCTCTACGAAAATCGCCCAAATTAAAATTCTTCATCATCAACTTATTTTATATAATATCTAGGCAATAATCGATAGAGGTTTCTCAAGAGAATGCAATATAGATCAAGAGTAAATGACTTCCCTGAAATTTCCACCAATGACTCGCGGTTGATGGTCAGCGGCAGTGCTGAACAACAGTATATCAATAGTTTGAGATCGGGAGCAGCGTGCGGCGGAGGAGGCTGCTTCTGGCGGGCAGCTTTAGCGCGCCGACTTGGCGGAGGAGGCGCGCAGAATTGGCGGAGGAGGCGTGAATTCGAACCGGCCTGAGGAGAGAGCAGAGAGAATAGCGCATTGGGTGGCTGTGAAAGAGGAAGAGACAAAAATATTTAGGGTTTAAAGGGTGTAATAATAATAATAATAATAAATATAGAAATAATAATAAATACGTAATTGAAATAATAAATATAGTAATAAATATGGAAAGAAAAAAAATATTAGAATTTAATTACTATAATAATAATTATAATTATAGAAACAATAATAATTATAGTAATAAATATCATAATAATTATAATTATAGATGTAGTAATAAATATAATAATAAGAATAAATATAGTAACTATAATAATATTCCCTTCGTCTCATAACAAAGTATCCCTTTTTTCATTTTAGTCCGTCTCATAACAAAGTATTATTTTCTTTTTTTAGTAACTGTACTATCTAGCTAACATTACAATTACCCTTACAACTTACAATATATTACACAAATGTCATTACCTTTATACCACACATACTAATAAGGTTATTTTAATCATTTCTACTTTATTCTTATTATATCCCAATATAATACTAATATTTCTAAAACTACGTGCAAAAAGTAAATGAATATTTAGTTTCGGGACGGAGGGAGTAATAAATATAGAAACAAAATATATATATATACAAAAAAAATAATTAATAAATAAATAAAAAATAGCTATAATAATATTTATTATAGAAATAATTAATAAATATAGTAATATTAAATTTTTAATAATAAAAATAAATATAATATATATAATAATTCCCCAAAAATAAATCATCTTTTTGCACAATTTTTCAGAATGTAAAACTTTGTTAAGCGTGATCACGCCTTCTGATTTCTTTAAAAATTTCTCTCTCTCATCAATCACAACACACTGGATGCGTGGCCACGCCTAAGAATCATTCCCATTCTGCTCCACTCAACCACAAAAATTTCACCTGTCATCAAAACACCAAAAACAAGGCATAAAATTGACTCCGAAACACAACAAAACTAAAAACACACAAAATCAAATCAAAACACATGGGTTGCCTCCCAAGAAACGCCTTTGTTTATTGTCTTTAGTTCGACAAAACATCTCTTAAGCTAATTACGCGGCTCAAAGAGAGCTACGCACTCCACTTCTTTGCTCTGGAACCCTCATAGTAAAGTTTAAGACGATGCCCATTCACAACAAACCTCTTTTATGTGCTTAGACTTTGAATCTCAACTGCACCATACGGAAAAACGTTAGTAATAAAAAAGGGACCTATCCATCGAGAGTGAAGCTTACCCGGAAACAGTTTAAGGCGAGAATGATAGAGCAAAACTTTTTGGCCAACTTTGAATTCTTTCCTCAAAATATTATGATCATGAAATTTCTTACTTCTCTCTTTATAAATCATAGCATTCTCGTAAGCTTCGTTTTGAATCTCCTCCAACTCTTGCAACTGTAATTTCCTACATTCTCCAGCTTCACTCAAATTCATGTTACACTGTTTAATCGCCCAAAAAGCCCTATGTTCAAGTTCAACAGGTAAATGGCAAGGCTTACCAAAGATTAACCTGTAGGGCGACATCCCAGTGGCGTTTTGTATGCAGTTCTATACGCCCATAACGCATCTTCTAAGTGTAAACTTCAATCCTTCCTATCCGGCCTCACCATTTTCTCCAAAAAAATCCCTTTGTCTCTCGATTGGAAACATCTGCTTGCCCGTTTGTTTGCGGATGATATGATGTTGAGACCTTATGAAGAACCCCATACCTGCGAAACAAAGCTGAAATGGTTTTGTTGCAAAAATGTGTGCCTCGATCACTTACTATTGCCCTAGGCATTCCAAAGCGAGTGAAAATCAAGGACTTCAGGAAATCTGCAACAACCTTAGCATCGTTAGTTCGGGTAGCCTTTGCTTCCACCCACTTCGACACATAATCAACAGCAAGTATGATATACAGAAAACCATGTGAAAGTGGAAATGGACCCATAAAATCCATACCCCACACATCGAATACCTCAACAAACAACATCAGTGTTAGGGGCATTTGATTTCTAGCAGAAATATTGTCTACTCTTTGACATTTATCACATGCTTTGCAAAATTCATAAGCATCCTTAAATAATGTAGGCCAATAAAATTCACTATCGAGTACTTTTCTTGCAGTCCGTTGGGAGCCAAAATGACCTCCACATTCTAATGAATGACAAAATTTCAAAATGGACTCATACTCACTTTGTTCAACACAATGTCGAATAACTTGGTTCGCACATCGTTTCCACAAGTAGGGATCATCCCAAACATAGTATTTTGCATCACTTTTCAGCTTGTCTTTCTTTGCTTTTGTCCATCCTGCAGGGAATTTATTAGTGACCAGATAGTTCACTAAATCAGCATACCAAGGAGAAGAACAAGAAATCACAAGTAATTGCTCATCCGGAAAATACTCCCTCAAATGTAATTCATCTTCAACTATAGGAAGGCGACTTAAATGGTCAGCTACCAAATTTTCGCTTCCTTTATTATCTCGAATCTCCACATCAAATTCTTGTAGGAGTAATATCCATCGTATAACCCTTGGCTTGCTTTCCTTCTTAGCCATTAGGTACCTCAAAGCTGCATGGTCAGAAAATACAATTACTTTTTTACCCAGCAAGTAAGATCTAAATTTTTCTAAAGTGAAAACAACGGCTAAGAGTTTTTTTCAGTAGTGGAGTAGTTCAATTGGGCTCCATTGAGTGCTTTTGATGCATAGTAGATTGCCCATGGAATCTTTTCACTTCTCTGTCCAAGTACAGCCCCCACTGCCATGTCGCTTGCATCACACATAATCTCAAAAGGTAAATCCCAATTCGGTGGTTGAATGATGGGCGGTGATGTCAAAACTCTTTAATCTTGTTAAATGCCTTCTTACACTCTTCATCAAACTCAAATTGAACATCCTTTGTAACAATCGGAAAAGAGGAGCAGCCACCTTCGAGAAATCTTTAATGAACCGACGATAAAATCATGCATGCCCTAAAAATGAACGCAAATCCCTCACCGAAGTGGGATAGGGTAAAGCAGAGATAATATCAATCTTGGCTTTATCTACCTCTATTCCTTTTGATGAAACTAAATGTCCAAAAACTATTCCCTCTTCTACCATAAATTGACATTTTTCCCAATTCAACACTAACTTGGTTTCTTTACACCTTTTCAAAATCACAGCCACATTGTCTAAACAAGTGTCAAAATCATCTCCATATACACTAAAATCATCCATAAAAACCTCAATAATCTTCCCTACATATTCAGAAAATATGCTTACCATACACCGTTGAAATGTCGCAGGGGCATTGCATAAGCCAAATGGCATTCTTCTATAAGCAAATGTGCCAAAAGGACATGTGAATGTCGTCTTTTCTTGATCCTCCGGTGCGATGGCAATTTGGAAATAACCTGAAAAACCATCTAGGAAACAAAAATGAGATTTTTCCCGCTAACCTCTCAACTATTTGATCAATGAAAGGTAATGGAAAATGATCTTTCTTTGTGACTGAATTTAGCTTACGGTAGTCGATGCATTGACGCCAACTGGTTTGTTTCCGAACCGGGATCAACTTACCATCATGGTCAACCTCAACAGTGACTCCCACCTTCTTAGGAACAATATGAATTGGACTTACCCATTGACTATCCGAAATTGTATAGATGATATCAGCATCCAAGAGCTTCAAGATCTCTTTCTTTACGACTTCCATCATAGCAGGATTCAACCTCCTTTGAGCTTGCCTTATTGGCTTGGCATTTTCCACAAGCACAATCTTGCAAAGAAATGGGCTAATCCCCTTTATATCAGCTAACGTCCACCCAATGGCTTCTTTGTGCTCTCTCAAAATTCGGATCAACTTCTCCTCTTGACTAGGAGACAGTGCAGCAGATATGATCACCGGTAATGTCTCTTCAACTCCTAGGAAAGCATATTTCAAGTTCGAGGGCAATGGCTTCATCTCCAAAGCCGGTGCCTGCACAACAGATGGCAACAACCCCTTATCAGATTTTGCTAAAACTAAATTAACCACAACATACCTTAATGGTTCATGCGGCAGAGATTGCAAAGCCAGAATCATTTTGTCCAATGCACCACTTATGGGAAATTCATCCATAGAGTTCATGTCCAAGCAGTTTGTAAGTGCAACCTCCAATTCATCCTTTCCACTCAAGTCAAAGACTTCCTGCACATTTTCAGTAAGGACATCTACACAATACAAGCTATTAGGCTCCACAAGATATCCCATTGCATCAAAAATATTGAAATGAACCTTTACACCTTCGAACTCCATAGTCAATGTTCCTGTTTTAACATCTATCTTTGTTTGTGCAGTGCACATAAAAGGCTGTCCAAGCAAAATGGGGGATGGATTAGGTGAATTGTCATCATGCATATCTAGAACATAGAAATCATCAGGGAATATTAACTCATTCACTTGCACAAGAACATCCTCAATTATCCCTTCAGGGTAAGCGTTGGTTCTATCGGCAAGTTGAATTATTATCCCCATTTCTTTCAAATGCCCAATGTTCAATGAGTTAAAAATAGACTTAGGCATAACATTTATAACTGCTCCTAAATCTAACATAGCCCTTTTAATTTTTATTTTACCTATTTTGCACGGGACTACAAACATACCTGGATCTCCGCACTTTTGCGGCAATTTTCTTCGAAGCACAGCGGATACGGTCTCTCCAACTAGCACCTTTTCGTCCCCTCTCAACTTCCGCTTCTTAGTACACAGTTCCTTCAAAAAATTTTCATAACGGGAACTTGCTTAATTGTATCAAGGAAAGGGATACTTAGCTACTTTCTTAAACATCTCCATGATCTCTTTGTCCTTGCGACTTTTAGTCGGTTTCACTAACCTGTGAGGAAATGGAGCACTATTAAGATTGGATTGAATAGGAGGATCAGAAATTACTTGATCAGTAGTCTTGTTCGCTTCATGCTCAATCTCCTTCTCATTCTCCTCTTCACCTCTCTTTTTCAGTAATCACCTTCGAACCCTTCAGCTCCTTACCACTCGATCATTGAACTAACATTGCTCGTGTTCATGTGGGTTTGAGCTGGAAGCTTGCCTTTTTCTTTTTCTTTCATCTTATGCGCCTCTTTCACGACTTGAGACATCTGATCTTCCAAGTTCTTTATGTTTGTTCTCGTCTCTTGCTGAAATTGCAAAACATTAGAGGCAATTGTTTTCACCATATCATGCAAAGAGTTACCAGGAACGGGAGCTTGGTGCATAGTCCTTTGTTGCTGCTGCTGTGCTTGTGGTTGGAAACCCGGTGGTTGCTGCTGTCCATAGGATTGCTGATTCTGATTCCTATATCGAAAATTGGGGTGGTCTCGCCATCCCGGATTAAATGTGTTCAAATAGGGTCATAAGCCCTTCTTGGTGCAAAACCTGCAGCATTCACTTCCACCTCTTCTCTTAGTGTGGGACAAGCATCCGTAGGATGCTCAACACTCCCAAAAATTCCACACGGCTTCACTTGAGCATTACCTACAACAGGTTTTCTCACAAAAGCAGTTAGCTCATTCAATTGTTGTTGCATAGGAGAACTTACCACAACAGCTTCTTTCACTCCCACGACATCCCTCGGCCCAAATTGTTGAGAGTTCATGGCCATAGCATTCAACAATTCCCAAGCTTTTCTCGGAGTCTTATTCATTAAAGCGCCTCCACTAGCAGCATCGATAATCCTCCTATCAATAGAAGTTAGTCCTTCATAAAAATATTGAATTAAAAGTTGCTCAAAAATTTGATGTTGGGGAGATCGAGCAATTAATTTATTGAATCTATCACAATACTCGTATAAGGACTCCCCTGATGCTTGTTTGATGCCACAAATCTCTTTTCGCAAATTCGCAGCCCGGGATGCGGGAAAGAACTTCTCAAAAAATTTGCACTTCATATCCATCCATGTGATAACACTCCCGGCCGGAAAGTTAAACAACCAATCTTTAGCTGCATCCTTCAAAGAAAATGGAAAAGCCCGGAGCTTTATTTGATCCTCAATGACTCCCGGAGGTTTCATACTTGAACATACCACATCGAATTCCTGCAAGTGCTTGTGTGGTTCCTCCCCTGCCAAGCCATGAAAAGACGGCAATAAATGTATTAATCCAAATTTAACCTCTAATGTCGTATTATCGGCTATAGCAGGAAAAGTAATACACAAAGGGTGCTGAATTAAGTCGGGAGCAGCTAGCTCCCTCAAGGTTCTTTGTGCCATTGGATATATCAAAACTTCTTCAACTTCCTTGGCCTCTTCACCCTCGTCAGAACTAGAGGTATCCGCTAGTTGGATAGCTAAGTTAAGTCCCGGTGACTCAACTTCTTTCCCGGCCCTTTTTCGCTCTTTAGCTTATTTCCTCAAACGACGTGCAGTTCTTTCAATCTCTTAATCAAAGATTAATTGACCTGTACGACTAGTTCGAGGCATAAACCATTAAGCGGAAATTAGAGCTAAATAAAAAAAAACAACCAAATATCAAAAATCCTTATACTGTTCCCCGGCAATGGCGCCAAAATCGCTGTCCTGTCGCACAGCTGCAAAATAAAATATCAATTCCTACGTCCCACAATATGCAGTATAGCAGTAGTGAGTAGGGTCGTCTCCGCAGGGAAACAATAATTTTTTCTCTATTTGATTGATTATAATTATATTAATATATGTTGGGGGGATTTGATTATCACACTAAATAAAGAAGAATAAAATTTACTTAAAAAACGCAAGTTAACTAGAATGCAAAATTAGCGGTTTACCAAATATGATTAAACTCTAGCATAGGCATGAATTTTTCATTCGGGATATGAAATTTGATCATCGACTAGTTGGATAAATTGGTTATAGTTGATCTACACGCGTTCACAACCAACCTTTCCTTACTTTTTCGATAGCTAAGGTACGACCGTTATCTATTTCTCTAATCGGGAAATAATCTTAGGTACGACCGTAGTTTTCTAACTCGACAGCAGTAAAAAAATAGAAAGGCCCCATTCAATTTAACAAGCTCCTACGAGGATTTGTTAAAAACTGATTTTAATTCTTCCCTAGAGTGTTCTTCTCTAGGTTGCTACGCCAGTTGGAAAATTACACAATTACGTATGTCAATCCCAAATATAGCTATGAAATACTAAATTGATACGTGCGCAATAATCAATTCAAGATTTTTAAACTCATCAATTAGAAGAATTAAAAATACCCAACATCGATGAACACCAATTTTAATCGAAACCAAGTCTCACAATTTCAATCCCGAACATCAATTCATACCTACACTAGAAATGAAACTACTCGAAATCCATAACAATTAAAAACATAAAATAAATCAAAGAGTTCATCATGCCTTCAAGTTTAAAAATTGACAACAAACCAATTCTAGAAATGAAGAAAAAGGTGCCTGGAAGTTCTTCTACGTTGCTCTCCAAAGTTCCCGTACGTAGTGTTCTTCCTTCGCTTCTCTTCTATTTCAGAAATGGGTTTTAGGTGAGATCGTCGTTTTGCGTTTCTTCTTCCCCTTCTTTATTGGCCCTAACTCTCCTTTTCAATTCATCATTTTAGATCCCCTTTGCACTTGAAACCAAACAATTCTAAAATTGCTAATTACCCCCGGATGACCTTTTAGCAATTTTCATTCTTCCTGCTTCGTGATCACACCTAAGGACTTCATGCGTTCTGCTTTTCTCTCCAATATGCCCAAAATTTGCCAACTCCTCAACGCCTAGTAGAAAGTTCAAAAACACACTATTAGGAGCATATATACAAAATTTGCATCCAAAAACCGTCTAAAATATAGCAAAATATTTATCTAATATCGCATATATCATTTTTCTTTTTATAATAAACCGTTTTGTAGCCTCATACGCTTCTTTTGATTAAGCCTTTTCTGATTTGAACTTTATGTTAGAAAGAATTACTTTAAGTTCATGTTGTGATGCACTTTATTTCTTCGGCATTAGTTAGAACGAAAGTTGGGTACGAATAAGTCATAGTATGCAGGAATGATCATGGGTAGTGAAGGTATCTTTATATAAAGGGAAAAGCCAAAAAAAAATAGAAAATAAAAGAAAATAAAACTTAAAAAAAAATAAAAATAATTATCTTTACGAAGTATTAATATATATCTACGTAATTGAAGTTTGGGTAGTAAATAATGTAAGGGTTTCATTGTTTATGCGAATTTGTTTTTCATATGCTAGCATCACATTCTTAATGTATTCTTTTCTAACATTGTTAGCCGTAGTTTATCGTTGTTTTCCCTACCCCCGACCATAAGCCCCGCTACAACCCTTATCGAAAGTCCCTTTGATTCTGTATGCTAGATTTGAATATCCTAAGTAAGGAAGATTTGATTTTTACTCAAGTCTTTAGGATAATCTTTTGTTGCATTACCTGAGTGTTGAGCCAATTATACGCTTAATTCCTTCAGAGATCATGTGCGAATATACTTTATCTTGTGAGGTCGACTTGGCTTGATGTGTTGAATTTCGGATTGAATTGGTTGTGTTGGATTCTCTTGTCATATTGAGTCGTTTGCGATTTGTTTGGCTTATTTTGAATATATGCTTGAGGGCAAGCATGATCTAGGCGTGAGGAAAATTGATAGCTTGAAATCTCATGCATTTTATGTTCATATCATATGTGATATTTGATGGATTTGGATTGGATGCTACCTAATTTTTGTGCATATTGT
This sequence comes from Andrographis paniculata, assembly GCF_009805555.1. NCBI lineage: Eukaryota > Viridiplantae > Streptophyta > Magnoliopsida > Lamiales > Acanthaceae > Andrographis > Andrographis paniculata. Next base: position 4,106,252 of record NW_026137605.1, read on the forward strand.
TTATTTCCAACATGTTTGAGAGAAAAAGCAAATTTGGCGTAATTAGAAAAAATAGTAACGAAAAATTCAGATTTGCACCCCTGAGTTAGTCATGGCCATGACTAACTCCTCCCTATTGATTGACATGGGAATTTAATTAAAGCCCCAAAATCACAGCTACAAAATAATGAGGGCAAAAATTAAATAAAAAGAAGTGGAGTAACACGCAGAGAAAAGAGAGAACGGCTAGAAGCAGATACGCACAGGAGCAGGAGACTGACAGATTCATAGATCGCACATAAGCAAATCGACAGAGAAGATTTCCCTTCAGACTATGACTTTATTTTTTTTTTTTGTTCTTTGCTATTTGATTATGGAGTAGATATTTTTCTTGTTTGAGGGATGATAATGTTTTGGTTCTTGTGTTTTGAAGATTCTTGACTTCTTTTATAAAAGTTATTTTTTATTATCAATATTTGTCTAGTTCTGAAAATAATGTTTGTGATCGTTAGTTTGATTGGATATTTTGGTACCGATATTTAAATTGGTTTGATAATCTAAAGTCAATTCAGGTAGGATATCCGTAATTGTATTCGCAGTTAAATATGTGACAACCAGGTTAAATAGTTCATTTCCTGGGGTTAGACAATCAAATTTAATTGCTCCTCTTAGGTAGTACTTGTTTTGAATTAGGTTTTTCTAAATTTGAATGCGATTAGGCAATATTTTTTATAGGCATACCTAAGTTTATTAGCTTAATTAGAGATAGTTAACGGTCATACCTTAACTACCTACACTGTGAGGAAAAATTGGTTGTCAGAGATTGTTGATTACTATAACCAATTTATTGATAGTCTAATAACAATTAACTTTATTGAATTGATGATAAAACACAAGTGTCATAATTGTATCATCCCTTGAGCCAAACACCCCCCCTTAATAGCTAGTTTTCCGTTAATTTAATTGCTTTGTTATTTTATCTTCATTAGATAATAAAAGAAAATTCCGCTCTTTATTTACTGCATTAGAACACGAAAGAGTGGATTACAGAATCCTTGTGGAGATGATCCATTCCCCTGTATTACATTAAATTGTGATAACATAATAGGTGAAATATTTGATTAACCGTGTGACAGGTCAGCTTTAGTGGCCGTTCTTTTTTGGTCATTTGTTTTTTCGTCATTGTCATTTTGTCTTTATTTTAAACTTTGGTTGAAGATTTGATTATCGCTCTCATATTAATTTCTTCTTTTCTAAGAGATTTGATTGCCCCCGCTGTTTGAAGTGCTGTATTTCTCATCTTCTGAGAAATCTTTATTATGAGGTCCATACATTCCACTAGAGACCATGCTCAATTCCATATCATGAGCACGAATGGCGAGTTATTTAAAAGTATGGGTCAGATCCCTTGTAGGATATATTTCAAGCCCCAATGTATTCTTTGTATGCACATTTCTATGGCAGAAGCCTCGAAAAAATGGTCTTTGCAGTTGAAATTTAAACTTCTCCAACAGTTGATGTAGTCAATTACTGGCTCATCTTTCCATTGGCGGTTGTTGGTGAGTTCAGTCATGCTGGCGGTTATCTTCATATTGTAGAATTGGTTCAAGAACTCATACTCTAATTGCTCCCAACTGACGATGGAAATAGCCTCTAAGTCGATGTACCAGTCGAAGGCATTGCCCTTTAGTGACCGCACGAATTGTTTGTTTAGGAGTTCTTCATATGTTCCAACATCATTGCATGTTTCGACAAAGTGCGCTATATGTTGTTTTGGGTTGCTTTGGCCGTCGAATTGTTGAAATTTTGGTGGTTGATAGCCTATTGTCATTTTTAGGGCGTCAATCCTTGCAATGTAAGGCTTGGTGTAAATGTGCGTCAACCTTGAACTTTCTTCAACTTCCCTTTTGAGTGCTCCTTTAATATACTCCTCAAGTTGGAATATATGAATGAAGGAGTTGGATAATGCTTGAAATAGAGTTGGTTCTGCCACATTTTTTTACCGTGACGTTGATCTGTGGATATTACTGTTTCATTTTGGCCATCGGAGAAGATGGTTGCTTTTCGAAGGCATGACCGGCTTTTTCAAGCTTCTCCAGCTTTGTGAGAAGTTTTTCGATGAGGACGTCTTGTTGTTGCATATGTTGTTGAGACATCCCTTCAACAATTTTGGTCAATGCTACAAGTTGGTCCTCTATATTCGAAGTATTGATAGTCACCATCGAAGCAGAGCTTGATGCAGTTGAATGACTTGCAGTTTGTTTAGGGGTGAATGGCGCAGAGGTACTTTTGAAACTTTCATCATCTTCGAAAAGTGGGTTTTTCTCCGTGATTCTTGAATGAGTGTCCTCAGAGAACAATAATGTCCTTTTGGCCTTGCTTCGTGTCATCACTCCGGAATTTGTTAAAGTGTTTGAAGTTCTTGATGTTGTGGATTCAGCGATTCCTTTGGCGGCGGCAGCTTGAGCAGCAGTTTTTGACGCGACGTTAGAAGTCTTGATCTTGAAGGAAGCCATTCGTCATTGAGAATTCAACGGAAAGAAAAATGAAATGCATAGTGGTCGCACTGGGCATTTAATTTTTAATTCCTACAATTAGATATCAAATTATTTTTATTTTAAAAAATATTAGCTTGTTCGGCCCTATTTGAGTCAGATTTTTGGATCATACTCATTTTGTCTATTGTAATTAAATTAAAAATATGGATAATTCAGTATGACATACCGAAAATGCGAATCATATCGTATATTGTTATGAAACTTTGGTTATAATATTAAAATATATCGATATTGCACCAAAAAAATCTATATAGGGTGTGTTTGTTTGGGGGTTTGGATTTTGAGTTGGGATTTGAATAGTAAAAATTTTGAATTTGAATAGTTGTATGATGTGATATAAGTAGGTGTTGATGTGATGTTTTGAATTTAAAATTGATATGTAGTATAATATAAAAAAATGAGAAATATGTGTTTCATTTGATATTTTTGGGGAGAAAAAATGGGATGAATAGTAGAAATCTAATCCAATCCCCCAAACAAACACACCCATACTAAAAACTCAGTAACATATATATACTGTACCGTATTGATAATTTAGTATACCGAAAGTATCAATATATATTATTTTATACTGAAATATCAAAATTAAAAATAATTTTATAATTTAGAAAAAAATAAAAAAATATCCCTCCGTCCCAGAAATAATAGTCTGGGTTGGGTTTGACACGGAATTTAAGGAATATTGATATTATATTGTTAGTGGGTAAAAAGTACGGGTAAAAGACTTTTTTGCCCTTGTGAGTGTATTAGTGTAAAAAGTAGTGTCAATTGTGTAATAATAATGAAAAAGTAATAATAGTTTTATAGTGATATAGTTATTTATAGAAATGAGACTATTGTTTTAGGACGGACAAAAATGGTAAACAAGACTATTGTATTTGGACGGATGGAGTAATTTTTATCAATATAACATATTATCAATATATACAGACATATAAAATATCAAAATATCAACGCAATATCTTATAATTTTGCTGTATACCGAAATAATTTCGGTATTTCAATATATATAGATAATGTCAAACTATATATTGATATTTTATCGAAAAAATTTGGTACAATATCACACCATATTGAAGGTTTTAGCATATTGAAAATTTGAGATTTTTGATAATTTTTCAGTATAATATGCACAATATTTTGACAATTTGATAGCTTTTACATCTAATTAAAAATAATTTGTTGAAATAATTATACATAAAAAATTTAGATATATTCAGCCAACAAAAACCTCCAATACATTTTTCAATTAATATTATAAAAAATACAATATAATACACATAATATATAGTAATATTTATTTTACACGTAGTAAAAAGTTAAAGTTAACAATTCAACTCAAAAAATTATTATTTCTTACTCTCTCCGTCCCGTAAAATTAGTCCATTTTTCCTCTTTTGGCCATCTCGTGAAATTAGTCACATTTCATAATATAGTAATAATTAGTAAACACTAATTACAATTACAAATTTAACTATATTTTATTCAATTACTAATACTTCTAACTTTTATTGTTTGTTTTATTGTAAATTTAAAAGTATGGTTAGAATTTTGAATAATAAAAATTAATAAATATTCAATATGATATAAATAAGTATTTATGTGATGTCTAAAATTTTCAATTAATTTTTAATATAATATAAAAAATATTTGATTTGATGTCTTACGATTGAAAATTACTTAATCATGAGATTTGATTTAGAATTTTATTTTTATATTTCATTAAAAAAAAATTGATTTTTATCACTATTGTGAAGAGTGAAAAATACCAATTTTCTCAAATAATACAGGTAGCGTACGAAAAAAATATGAAAGTGTCAAAATTATTGTATATCGTAAATTTTTATATAGTATGATACCGTACCGAATATTTTCAGTAGGACAATTGCATATACTTTTAGCATTGTTGGTATAATATATACCGAAAATATCAATACAGTTTGATATTTTAGTATTTGATATATCAGTCTATATCAATAATTTAGTATATTGATACTAAAATAATTAATTTTCTAATATATTCTTAAAATTGTAAAATTATTTTTAATTTTTAAATTTTAACGTAAAATATTATATGATGATACCATACATGTAATTCGATTATAAATGATTCGATACTATATTTAGATAATACCAAACCATGTTGTATACCACACCGAATTTTCGGTATATTAAAAAAAATATCGATACCATACAAAAAAAATTCGGTATACTGAAATTTGGCATTTTCGGTATTTTTTAGTACAGTATGTATTCTTTCTGTAATTCAGTATTTTTTCATCTATAAATTCGGTATATTAAATTATTGGTACAATATCTTGTTATAATAAAATAGCATACTAAAAATTTTTGTACGATATATAAAATATGCGTTATAAATTTGGGCATGTAATATTGAATTATCCTTACCTATAATCAAATTCGAAAAATTTGATGTTTTGTTTATATTATAAAATTTTAATGTTACGGCTGTTATTTTTGTATTTAAATTATTACAATTAATTTTTTTTATCTAATTGCATAATTTACAATCAATATAATAATATTGTTTAAAAATAAAACAATTTCAATAAATAAAACATTAAATTTTAAAAAATAAAATAAAATAATATTTCAACTTTTATTTTAATATTTCATCAAATAAAAATAGTTAAAATAACATTTTATTACATATATTATATTAAGTAATCACATTAATTAACTATATAAACCAAATTTTCTTAAATTCCGTGACATAAAAAACACAACTAATTTCGCGAGACGGAGAGAGTATACAGATACACTTTTACATATCTAACATAAAATTATTTTAAACTTAAGAGTAAACAAATATACCCTTAATAAATTAATTTAATTGGTTAAAATTTCATTACTATTAGATTTGTTAACTTTTACCTTTTATAAAAAATGGTATAATTGAAATGAAAAAAAAAAATTGCATAATGTAATAGAACGAAAAGAGGACAACATTTTGAACTCTTCAAGCTAAAAATTCTTTAAAAAAATTGTTTGTCGAATACCTCTAAAAACTAGAGTAGTTATTTTATCCAAGTTTTAATATCAGAATGAAAGTTTTTTTTTACAGCTTCTAAAATAAATTGGTACAATGCGTTTGTATTGAAAGAAAAATATTGAAGCGATTGGTGACAATTTTGTGGATAAGAAGTTGTATTCAAGCTTTCTTTTCTATTTTTTTACTTTTTTGTTCTCTCTTTCTCTCTCACACTCTCTCTCTAGCTTTCTTTTTCTTCCTCTCATTTCTCTCTTTCTCTTTCTTGTTCTCTTTTCTTTTCTTTTTTTTTGTTTTAATTTTTTTTCTCTCCAAGTAACTATTGTATGTAAGTTTTAGATTTGGAATAAATTCCATTTAAAAAGCTTGGTTACTTAAGATATATGGTAGATTTGAAAGTTTAGCAGCAATGACTCGTTTATTGATGTCTTTTTCTTGTGACGGCTCTTTTTCTTCCATCCCGTTGAACAAAAAAATTACACGATGGCTCATCTGTGAAAGGGAAAATTAGGAACCTCTTAGAGACACCTGACGCAAAAAAAGTTGTTTGGAAGCCAATAAATTATTTTTTATTTTTTATGTAAGTCATTGTAAAATCAACTTTAACCCACTGCAGTGGGTTGTACAAAAAAAATGGGGAGGGGCTCCAACCCACCCCCAAATCCTCCCATTTTTTGAATATTTGTAGCAACTCTAGGCCGCTGTTTGCGCCAAAATTGGGGGGAGGGGCCCCTAATCCATCCTCAAATTCAAATTAAAATTGAGATGTAATTTATAAATATAAAAAATTATATAAAATAATATAAAAGAAGAATATATAGGGAATATATTTTTATAGTGAAAATTGAAATTTATGGTTTGAATAAAATTATTGTAAATTAACTTTACTGTAACTATTGTAAAAATGAAGTAATGTGTTGGAGATAGTCTTACTCCATACACTATACCTCCACTCCATTTTTTGAGTAGAGCTGTTGTGGTGTTTTTTGTATTTTTGGTGTTTTTTTAGTGTATTGTGTAATTTTAATTTTTTAGTAGATAATATATAATGTTATATTTTAAAAAGTTGTATGTAATTTTACTTTTTTGAAAAATAATATATAATTTTATTTTTTAAAAGTGATAGATAATTTAAATTTTCGGAAAGTATATAATTTTATTTTTTAAAACAATAATGTATAATTTTACTTTTCGAAAAGTGATATAATTTTTATTTTTTTTAAAATAATGTTTAATTTTTTTTTTAAAGTGATATGTAATTTTATTATTTTATTTCTAATAGTTATTAATTATAAATATTACTTTTCATATATGTAATTTTTAAATAAAATATAAATTATATGTGTATAGATCTAACGCAAATATAAATTAAAGTTTGAGTGTAATTTATAAATATAAAAATTTATATAAAATAATATAAAAGAGGAATATATATAGGAAATATACTTTTTAAAATAAAAATTGAAATTTATGATTGAAATAAAATTATTGTAGATGAACTGCATAGTAACTAAAAAAATGAAGCACAAAGACCTTTTATGCATAAAAGTTGCTGCTTGTGCTCTAAGAGCACATACACTTGTGGGCAGGTTAAAAGCCTACATTTGCTTAAGTGTATCAGACGTGTTAATTCTAATGTGATATGTATCGATTTTTATTTTCCAAACAAACACAGTAGCTCTTTTCTTTCGGTTCTTTGTAATTTTTTCTCGCAATATTCCTAGCACACAATATTCACACCCAATCGTCACCAAATCTTTCATCCCAACCGGCGATTTTGTTGTAAAAAATCCAAACACAAAATTTTAAACCTTAACTAAAACAATCGATTCAAATCTTTCAGACATTAAGAAAAAAATAATAGAAGAAAATAAAAGAAGAACCATAAAAATAAGAAATTACTGCAAAGTTTACCATACCTTCGTCGCCATTGAAGAAAATCATTTCATCGACCGGGCATAGGGACGGTGAGATGACAACAAGAGGGAGAAGAGCGATCGTCGGCGACGGGAATATAAATGGGTTTGGGGAGAAGAGAACACCAAAGTCCGCGATTGGGGAGAGAGTGAGGAGAGAGAAGGGCAAAGAAGAGAGATGGAGAGAGAGAAGGGCAAAGAAGAAAGAATAGAGAAAAGAAACTGTTGATGATGCCGTCGTCTGCACAAAGATTGACTCGATTTTTAATCAAAATTTTATGGTTGAAATTTAAATCAATAGAAATGAGATTTTTCGAAGGATAAAAAGAAAAAGGTCTAGAGGAGAAGTTCTTCTATTTATGTGTCGTTGAATGTGCTCTAAGGTCGCCCACAACAAAGGGTTATGCCCATCAAGAATCCCCTAGTCACATTTTTTGAAGAAAAAAAAAAAAACAAACGCTTCTGACACAAAGCACTGATCCATGCTTGGGAGCAGTTCTTCCATCAGAATACTCAAGCTATATAAGCTTTTTTTATTTATTTATAATATATATATATTACTATCTCCGTCTCACATTGGATGTCTTAGTAAACACGATAATTTAGGATAAATATAATTAGTAGATAATTAAGAATGTATTAGTGAAATTAACCTATTATATATAATGTATTAGTAATCATTTTATGTAGAACAGACAAAAACAACAACATGGACATGGTAAGTGCGACGGAGGGAGTAATATTTGTATTTTTTATGTTTGTATTTTGGTATATATAAAAATTTGTGTTTGTATTTTGGTGTATAAAATTTTTATTTAATAATTATAATTTTAAATATAATAGTTTATATTAATTTTTTAATGAATATTTTTCTAAATATTTAATTTGATATTTATTAATTTAACTATAATTTTTGTTTAAGTACGTGATTCAATTAAAATTACACACAATACAAATAATAATTGAAATTACATGAAAACATTTATAAATTTAAACACATACTTACATGACTTAATTAAAATTACACACAATATAGATAATAATTGAAAATATTAAAATATTAATAATTTAAATGTAAACGTATGGAAGACATTCCCATGTCCACCTATATTTCATCTCTTCTTCAAATTCAGTAAAATTATTACCTTTAGCTATTAACATCACGAGCATATTCATTTTCTTCTGGGTAATTTTCGCTTGCACCAAATTAAATTCTAATTATCTAGCTTTCCTTTCAATTTTTCTCGTCACTTTGTCCAACCTTTTAGCTTTCAAAAGTGCTTCTATCTTTTCAAGTTGTTGCTCCATACTCGAGCTAAATTCAATGTTTTTCAAATAAAATTTTTCATGGTTTTCAATAGACGCTTGAATTAAAACCCTCGTTTAGCATTTGTTTCTCCTCTTCTTACTTGCTTTTATACCAGGTAGACGAGCGAAGAGTTGGGTCATCTCTGTCAAAGCATAGTGTTGTCGGACACGAATCCAAGTAACCACCGTCTTTCGTTGTTTTTGTACACTTTGAACTTCCACCACTGTTATGAAATTATTCGCAGTAACTTGTCATCCATTTAGGCTCATTTATGAGTATATGTCAAGTATCTACGTAAATGAAGTCTTTGTTTTTGTTGTCAGTTGAATATATCTCATTTGTTGCATTGAAGACATCCGTGGTTGATTGCCCACTGCGTATGTTTCTAGTAGCCTCCTCATAATACTCAACAAACTTTTGCACGCACTTAATGATTTTTACATTGAGTAAAATTTTTTGTTCGTTAGATTTTTGGGCTTGTTTTCTATGTAATATGATGCAATTCTTTTCCAGAAGCACTACTTGATTGGTCAGTATTTGTTACGGCATCTTTACTAGTGTTCAGCCATTCACTAATCAAAAGTTGTTATTCGATCCAACTCTACAACTTCCTCATATCATTACTTTTGTGTTGTCAGGCACATTGGCATATGCTAAATTAATAGGTGTGTTATGTTGAAGGGCGCCTATTATTTGTGTGGCGTGCATCATGAATTGAGGAGACGATGAACTTCTGAATGCTTGAAAGTTTGGAGAATAAAAAATTGAAAGAATTTGATAATGTGGGGAAAGATTGAATTGTTGAAAAGGGCATTAGATGTAGGGGACATAAGTTGATTTCCTAGCATTTTCATAAAACTAGAAAACTGGAAAGGATTTTGAAGATCTTGAGAGTTTGATGAATTTTGAAAATTCGGATCCCAACCTATAGATAAGTGTAAGAAATGTGAAATTCAGAAGCAATTATAGAGAGAAGAAAATGTGGAGATAATGTTGAAGAAATGAAGTGAGAATATGGGGTATTTATAATAAACATTGCAATGTCTATATTTTCCAAGGGGTATGTTCTCCAACGATTATATTCCTTAACGAGTTATATTTCCAATTGTTATATTCTCCAAGAGTTATATTCCTAACGGCTATATTTCACGTCTATATTCTCTATCGGCTAATTATTTTATTTGAAAAATATATTGTAATATTATATATTTTGTAATTAAATTTAATTTTTAAATTTTAATTATTATGTAAATGTGATACATAAAATATTTTTAAAATTATTTTACCAATAAAAACTAATACTTTTATTTTAATTAAATATTATAAGAATAAAATATGATTAAAATATATAAAAAATTTTGAATATAAGAAATATTTAATAATATAAAAAATACAAAGATTTTAGGAATTCTTTGCCATGATTAAAATATATAAAAAATTTTGAATATAAGAAATATTTAATAATGTAAAAAATACAAAGATTTTAGGAATTCTTTGCCCGGGGTAGAGTACTCAGTTGTGGGTGAGCCATGTCAGAATTTATTTTTTATTTTTCACTTACAAAAATGGTGACATGGATAGTGAGTTGGACTTTAATCCTTGTTGGCACAATTGCGTGGAAAATAATAATTATTATATAAAAAAAGAAAAAGAAAAAGAAAAAGTAAGTTGCCTTGATTCAACAATAAATTATGAGTCCCGAAAGCAGCTGGTAGGCAAAACGGATCATATTAATATTAGTATTGTTGATGTATTTGTATTACATACACACACATATATATATATATATCTATCTTGTTACAAGAAGCAAGAATCATGTCTGATTGAGAATTGTTCTTTCCCTCCTCTTCACGCTTGAGAGATGGGCGACGCCGGGTGGCTATCTTGCCCGTTCATGCTAATCTCCGGTGGAACTGGAACTACCCTCTTTCGCGACAGCGACTCGACAGCAGGGTACTTTCTTTTCCTGCCGCCTCTTGGCCTTGATCGAAATTGTTCATCAGACTCTTGGAAATCCCCCTGAACAAGGGGCAAGTCTCACACATGCCGCCACTTAAGCAAGCAAGTTAATGGATCGACAACGACAGAAATCACTTACTGGAGTAAATACATGGATCCCAGATTTTTCGTGTCTATCCCTGGCGTGTTTGAATGCAAATCTCATGCCACAACCCGTGACGTGGCAGATAAATGGCACAAGCTCAAAGTGCACTGCTTTCACATGCTGGCTGAGATTCGAAGGCTGCGGTAGTGACAGTATATTAATGATAACTTCTGCTCTCGAAGAACTTATGGATTATAGGGTAGAGTGGAGCTTACATTTGAAAATGTTAGGGAGCATCCATCAAAACTACACTTGATTCTCTCTGTGGAAATGTCTCCTTCATGCATTCGAATGTGTCGCTTAATGTTCTTCTTCAGCTGCTTAGTGCCGCACTTTTCACAGCTAACATACCGATGACATGACCGGATATGCTCCTTCAGGCACTTCTCGTTGCTGAAATATTTCATACATTCTGGCTCTGCACAGTATGCCTCCACCGAATCTAACTTAACTGCAATTAGCCCGGGAACCAAATGGTCAGAAATAGCCAGTAAATGCATCTCATAAAAAGTAATTACCATGTTTGTTTTTTTTTAATGAATAGTACCAAAAGTTTCAAAACTGTCTTATGTAAACATACTTTTATTCCCAAAACTATCCAAAATTCCAAAACTCGTATCTAAACAAAACCATAATAATTCAGCTAGCACCTTCTACCAAATTTCCAATTAATCGACAACATAATTTCATGAAACACATCCCGATCAACAAACAATTGATAATATGGTTTAATTAGTACCAAGATCGAAGGAAATTACCATGAGAATTCTCGTGCTTCTGTAATTTGGATAGATACTTGAACACCTTTCCACACCCGGGCTCAGGACATTTGTGCTCCTTGGGATGGTGCTCGACAGGAGAGACATAACCATCATGAATCTCTTTTACATGCCGTGCCATGTTACCCTGAACTGTAAATCTACTTTTACACTCAGGGAAAAGACATTCAAATAATTTCCCTTGATGCTGAAGCAAATGCCTTGTCAAGTGGTCCTTCCTTCTAAAGCTGGAGGGGCAATCATCCACCGAACATGTGAAGGGTCTCTGTACCAAACAAACCATCCTCAGAAACAAATCGTCCAGTGTTTTGATCACAGAAAATACTTGAAATTTGGTTTAACAAACAAACGGAAAATTCCCCAAACCTCCCGTGCAGTAGGCGTGATTGAGGCTCACTTGATGGAGCTTCCCAGGCAGTCTCCCGCCTGGTACTATTCCAATCAAGACAGTATTGTTGCCTCTCGCATTTTGGAGTTCTTTATGTGGGATCCAATGCTTCACGCCAAAGCAATTAAAATCGTTGTCCACCTTATTATAATCTGCAAGATTGTATTTTTTTCAATAGAGAAAATATCTGCATAAATGCACAAATCAGGCCACTCACATTCGTACACTGCATTCTAAGATCAAATTCTCTTTTATCACACAATCAATTGACTAAAGATTCTTACAGCTATGGAAACTCCATGAAGATCGTAGACTTAAAATTTGAATTTATAAAACTATACACTTTATTAATACAGAAATGAATCAAAAGCTTGACCTCAAGTGAATGGCTCTGCATATGCTGCTTCAGATGTGCCGGCTTTTGGAAAATGGAACCACATTCTTCACAAACATTCAGCTTCTTCTCAGCTCCATCTTCTTTGTTCATCTCCTTTTGCTTCATTTCTTCCTACAAGTCACAAAACCAGTCAATGACATGCAAAGCTAGTCAAACCCGTTGTGGCAGCTAAAAGTATATGTTGTATTAAAAATTCAATTGTTGGTTAATGTAAAGTGTTTGAGCTATCAATTAAATTAAGTTTAAAAGGTGATTTATTAAATTTATTTTTCTTAATAAGTCCTAGTCACTTATGTGAGCCGGGGCCAATTAATAATATATTATAAATAAGATTGTGTTAATAGAGGCAGTTTTACTTTTCCATATATTATGTGGAAATAACTTATTGTTCTTGAAAGAGTGTCCAAAGCTTAAAACCACAATCTCTTCAATCAATTTGAAGGTCTTGATCCTATTACTAACAAGAAATCAGGCTAGATTTATTATTATTGTTTTTATCTTAATTATTTGACACGGTAAATATTGGATGATTCTAATTCCTGTAGATTTCGAACAGTACGCCCGCCCCAGCCTGAAGCACAACAGTATCGCAATCCGGCAAACAACACAATACTAATTTACTCCATTACTCAAAAACATATAGTAACGCCGCCAAATCCAATCATAGCAGACAAAACTGTGCAAATAAACACACCTCATGGTTGGCGATGATGTGCGAAGCGATAAGAGATTTCTTCGACCTGCAAATCCCGCAGAACTCGCAGTAATACCTTCTAATGTCCTTGAATAATGGTCTGGGATACTCCCCTTGGTTCTCCATTCGTTTACTACGCTCGTAATCCTCTAAAGCGTGCGCGAGGAAGACGAAGAGCAGAGAAAAGTGGCGCGCAGAAACCCTAGATCACTAGATCAACATATATATAGAACCGTAAAAATGGGTGGGCCGGTTGAATGGACCGGGCCGCACCACCTCATTTTTCAAGAGAATACACTTGTAAGTTAGGAAGTAGATTAGCCGAGAACACCTAAATTTAAGTGGATGTTTGTTTGCGCATTTCCAATTTTAAATTGGAATTTGAAAATATGATATAAATAAATATTAATGTGATATTTTAAATATGAAATTAATTTTTAATACAATATAAAAAAATAGGTATTTGATATAATATTTTTTCGAAAAAAATTTTATGTGAAAAATATAAATCTCCAAAAATCCCTCGAACTAACACACACTAATGCTCCATTCGTTTAGCCACAGAGGGCCATTTTTTTTCTTTTTTATCTATTTAGACTATTTTTTATTTTTGATAAATTTATTAATTTTCAACCTATTTAACAAAAATAAATCAATTTAATTAAATTTCTATTTAATTTTAGGCTTACAATTAGACATTCAAAATATCTTTATTTCTATCAATTCAATTTATAAATATTTTTATCTATTTTAAAAAAACTCTCTATTTTTTTATAAAACTAATTTATGGTAATAATAAATAAATATATTTTTTATTTATTTGTATTATATAAAATTTTATTTTCTATTGAATTATTGAAATATAATATTAAATATATTTAAAATACAAAATGCTACTCATATAAAGAAATAATAAAATAATATAATATATTATTAATAAATTACTAATCTACTATGTCTAAAATATGATGTCTCTAATTGAAATAGTCATTTGATCTCTAATTAAAATGATCATCTGATCTAGACGAATGAAATATTATAATATTATTATTATTTAGATTATAATTAATTAAATCAATTTATTAAAATATTTTCACGTTAAGTTAAATCAATTAAATTGTTCTTTTTTTTAAGAAAAATCATTCATATCATTCTTTTTCTATTTTAATTTTTGATAATTTATTTTGTGAATGTTTCATATTTTATAGTATATATTTATTTTAAATATGTGCTATTATTAATTTTTTAAATACAAGAAAAAATGATATTTAGAATTTTGAATTGCTTTTATATTAATTACTTGTTTTTAAATACTTATTTATTATTAAACTTGAGTTATGAAACTACTTTTAATTACATTTTAAATATTAATTTATTAATATTTTTATATAGTGTGATTATTTGGGTGATTTGATTTAATTTTTACCATAAAATATTATTATCAAATCATACATTTATTTTGTTATTTTTTGTATATTATATTAAAAATTAATATTATATTTAAAATATTATATTAATTCTTATTTATATCATGCTAAATATTTATTCGAATCTAACTCAAAATCAAAATCCTTAAAACAAACACACTTTGTTGTTAAAAAATTCATAGTTTGGCTCGTTTAGTTCCTTACATGGAGATAGATTGAATTGAACCTACTAATTTTTATTACGTTCTATTATGAATTAGTCTATGTTATTACTAATGCCAAGATCCAATAAGCTATATTCTCACGAAATCAAATGGATATCGAACAAAACTTAAAATAATTTTTATTATTACCGAAGCAAAATTGATTCGGACTCAATTTACCCTCAAATTAACAAAATCGACACCGAACACACATCCAAAACTCAAGGCATAAATGACTCGCCTAATACCATCGCAAAAATATTACACCGCGAACCAACACCATCATAGACAATATTACCGCGAACCAACAATAAGGCACAAATCGACAAACCAAATTGTAGAAACTCCAAGGGGCAAGACGCGAGTTGAATGGGAAGGAGAACTTTCCAAATCGCCGGACAGATTCACCGGAGAACGTAGGCAAAGATCAATCGGAATGCGTCGGCGCTAGGGCTTCAGAGAGAATCGCGATGTGAATGAGTTATGTTCTATGTCACAGTGAACCGGTTCAGGGATCAGTAATATATATAGATTTGATCAGACCGGTTCAACCTGAACGGTCCATACCGGTTCAAAGCCTGGCAGCCTATATGAAGCCACGATCCGACAATTTTTCAAAGATCCGGGTCGGGTAGCGGATTTCCAGGTCTGGGCTTTAATTGGGCGGGTCGGTTGTATGCGTTTTAGGCCTCAATAATCACCGGCCAAAATATATAACAAATCTCTACTTTATTTTGGGCGTGAAAGATTGTTTTTTTTTTTATGGCTCTAGTCAAAATAGGTTGAGTCCGTCAGGTTGGCCCACCCCGCTTAACTTTTAAAGAAAGTTGGGTTGTGATTTTTTAAACCCGTTAAAATACGGGCCTAGATGGGCCAACCCACGCAAGCCGTAGGTTGAGAGTGGATTAGCCCGTGGGCTTAGTAAATATAATAATTAGTACTCACCCGTCTCAATTAAATATATTTTTTTACCATTTTTTACTGTCACATTAAAAAATTATAATAAAAGTAATTAAATATTAATATCAGAATATATTTTAATTTTATGTAAATTATAAATATACCATTATAAATACAATTAATTTATAAATAAGTACAAAGAGTAAGAAATATCAAAATTATCTTGTACACTTTATTTAATAAATAACATTATTATTTTTTAATTTACTGAAAAGAGCTATTTTTAGTTCAGATGAATAAAATATAATTTATATTATCATTAGCTTAAATAAATTAATCAATATTGTATACATGATTGTTTTTCTTCTCTAACTCTATTATTAATATCACTCTTATTTGTTTCAATTTTTGATAATTTGCTTTGTTCATTTTCTATTTTATTGTTTTATATTTTTTTTATTCTAAAATCTATTCACATATTCATAAAATTAATTGTGATTTATTTTTAAAATATTTCTTATTATTAATTTTTTTAAATATACTAATTAATAATATTTTTAGAATTGAAAATTGTATATTTGTTATTTATGTTAAAATATTTATTATTTAGAAATAAAAGTATTTTTAATTAATTTTTAATATTAACTACGAAAAATTTATAATATTAATATTTTTTTTTAAAAAAAAAAGTCCGTGGACTAGCCCGCATAGTTCGCCACCTACTGGGTTGGATTGGATTGATGAAATTTTGGTCCACTCCATCGTGGGTTGGCGCACAAGCAATCCGCTTATTTACAAATTATGGTGCGTTTGAGTCAAATCCACCACGCTAATCCGTTTTGACAGGTCTAATGATTCTCCTAGGCGTCTCTCATTTTATCATACTAAAAAAGGTGGAGAGTTTGTTGGGTTTTGGGCCTTGATTTGTAACGAGGCCTTTGTATATTAAAGCCCAATCTTGAGAAGCCGTGGCCCAGTTCCTTGGCCCAGTCCACTAATTGATTTATGTGTTTAAGATCTAATCTGAGTTGCTGCTCGCGAGATTCATTATCATCGAGTCATTCAAATCGCGATTTTTCTTCTCTGCTCTTCGTCTTCTTCCTCTCAATTAATGTTCGATCGATTGAGGATTTTGTGTAAGGGGTTTTACTCTAAGTTTGTTGGCGAGTGTTTCTTAGTGTAAGAATGAGATATTTGTGCAATTTTCATTCGTGTATGGGCGAGAGTTGATTGTGCGAGTGATTGTGGTTAATGTTTGGTGTGCGTGAGTTAAATCGGTTAGTCGAGGTTGTTCTAGGTCGAGCTCGTGCCTGTGTTTCCTTTTCACATCTCCGATGTATGTTCTAGGGTTGTGCGGGTTGATCCGAACTTATCTTTGCATTTCTTGTGTTTTATTTTTTATTCGATTCAATATAAATTTTTTTAAAAGTTTAGTTATATTATTTTTTGTTAAAATCAAATTTTACTATTAAAAAACACAACAGTTTAAAAACAACCTATTTATCTACGAGCTAATGTGTCAGCTAGTCTATTTTGACAATTATATACTATAAATTATAACAGTAATAAACGGAGATTATCCCGTTTGGGTGACAATAAATTAAGTTTGATACTTATTTTTATATGTCCAATCAATATGTAGAACATTATAATGACCATAAATAACGATATTCTTAATCAAACATCAAAATTCCGATTAAAAAAAAAACCATCAAATTAATTAATAATCTCATTAAATAATATACTTATTTCATCTTTAAACAATGCTTCATATGCAAATATATTGGAGAGACTACAATACAACAATACATAATAAGAATTTACACAACACATGGTAACATAGCACAAATATTGTGCATCACATGCTGATTTAATTCCAATAAGAATCGAGAAACAGTTGTTTATGTCCTAATTACGACTACATCGACGTTCGAAGAGCAGCGTCGGAATGTGAAACCCGGAGAGCATTCGTATTTGTTAACAAGTCGACGCAAGTTAAAGAAAACGAAGGCAACGCGATATTCATCTTGCTGCTCGGGTTTCTGAGGGGAGCCGTAACCGGAACCACCTGCATAATCAATAGGTTCGAGCATCATCTTGTTAAATATATATTTTTGCTCGATAGCTTGAAAATTCTATAACGAAAACCTACATTCATCGGGGCATTGAAAGAATTTTCGGCCATCTTGTTAGTAGATGTCATCGTAGTAACTCTCGACCCGTTTGCTTCTATCGAATTCAGGGCCAAGCCATCGATCGAAAATCTTAGAGTGACAACATTGCTTCCCAAATTGACAACCTAGATGAGATCGGGTAGATAGTTATCGATTTCTTCAAGTCTTAAGAAAACATTAAGTCGTTTTTTCTTGCGAGATTGCTATTGATCTATCTTACCTATATGGTTAAGGTGTAAAAAGTTTGGGGTAGATTGTCGTGTACCTTTATTCTTATGTAGCGTTTATTATTGTCGGGACTTATCCAAGAAATTGCGGATGCAATAAGAGAAGTTGACGAAGGGGCTTGGAGCTTTGAATCGAATAGAATGGCGGTGTTGGATTCTTTGAAAAAATGTTGCATCCAATAACTTGGCGTACCGTATGCTCTTGAAGAGTCGAACACTATAGCATCCGGATTGAACCTAAAGCACGAAACGAGGGAATGAATCCTTTGATTTTAGGGCAACTTCATTCGACAAGAAGATTTGAGAATAGAAGCGATGGAGACGACAAACTACGTACAAACCTCCTATCGTTGTTATTCACAAAGAGAGGAGCATTGCTTGCCATTTCCACGATATCGCTGCAAAACAAACATGTTCAAGATTGAAAACTTGAGCAAGTATGCTTTCCCGTAAATAGATGGGGTTTGTAGTCTTGATAATGGATAATCGAGAGACTCAAAGAAAAGATCGAATAGAACCGATAGATTTGATATTCAACTCAATATCATGTTGAGATCATAAGTACCTGTTTTTCTCGAGGCCAAGAAGAAATCCAGCTTCGGCGAGCGCTTTCAAAAGATTCCCGTTACCTGCATCGTTGCCATTCACCGCATACTCGCTCACGAATGCCTAACAGTGAAAACCGTTAGTGCAAAAGTCACAAAATGTAAAAGCGATCAAGAAGAGGTTCGACGTGCACCTTGGGGCCAACTCGTGCCTTTTGATCAAAGTAGCTAGCCATCGAAAACATGGAATACGCATTCGTATAAACCTTATCACGATAGCACAACATTAGACAAATGAAAGTGTTAAATGACCATCGCACTTAAAAATTTAAGCTTGAAAGGTTGCGTATCATTAATTATTATATAGTCAACCAATAGAAAGAATCTTACATGGAAGTCGTACAAATCCGCGGGGTGATCCAACCGAGCAACAGATCCATCGCAATTCGAGATTATTTGGATGTCCGGATAAGCATCTTTTATAGCCGTGTAAAACTTCATGTAATTACCTAATGAATCGAGTTTGAATCATTGAACTACTCGTAACCGAGCATGCGCATACGTATGTGTATGTATACCTACCACGATAGTTCTTGTTCCAACAATCTTGATTCCCGGAAGCCAGATAGCGCAAGTCAAAAGGCTCCGGGTGACCCATGGAAGCTCGAATCGAACCCCATTTAGAAGTCGGGTCTCCCCGAGCAAACTCAATAGCATTAACAACATTCTACAACCGAAGAAAACAACTTCAAAAACTAACCTTTTCAGATACAGAACAATCGCAATTACTACAAGCCCGTTCAACTTACTTGCACGAAAGGCGAAAGAATCAGCGTGTCAACTTGATCGTTACGGCTGATACCTACGAACAAAAATGATCAAGGCTATTACTATCGATAGAGTTATATCGAGTAAAACGATAAACGAGAGGTAATACCGATGTTGAACACCCAAATCGGGGCAGCGCCTAAATCCTCTGCGAGCTGTAGATGATGAAAAATGTGAGCTTTTTTTAATGTTGCGAGCAGAATCGAGATGTAAGATACGTTACTTGCAGGTACTCGAAGAAACCGAGGCCATCGTCGGTCCAATATTGCCAGACGTCCCCGAAGTGTCCCGGTCTTTCCTCCCAAGGCCCTACAGTTTCTTTCCATCGAAATGCATTCTGCAACCGGTCTCCTTCGACAAATGAACCGCCTATGAAGATGCAAAAGTACCATATAGTTTCTTAGTTTGACGTAAACAAGGTTTGTTGGACAATTTTCTTACACAAGAAGTACCTGGAAATCGAAAGAATCCCGGCTTTAGATCAGCAAGCATGTCGAAAAGATCGTGTCGAAATCCATGTCCCTGCAAGATTAGGTTTCTGAAGGAACTCAATACAATCGAAAACGATACATGCCGCGGGATTGCAGGTTTCTCGAGTCGACAACAAACCTTGTATGTGCTCGAAGGCATGGCCGAGACTTGATCGAGCCATATTGTACCCTTTCTCGTTGTCGTCACCTGCAATCTTGAATTCGGATCCGTTCCCTTCGCTTCCAACATAACCTCCTTCTTCGTCCAGTTCGAAGCATTGTCGATTCTACACAATAACAATAAATGACGAAAACATAGAAGGACTCTCGACATTCTTTTGTGCCATTCTTACATTATATCAGCTGTCGCCAACGTCTGCAACCCATTCGAACCAACAAACGAAACCAACATCTCAACCGGTTGCATCGCACGGACATAAAGTGTAACCTTATACACGCTTCCTCGTTCGATGTTCTGAAACCAGAGCAATAAACGAGCGAGCATGTTTTATTACATGAAAGGATGGATCTTCAATGAAGGTAAGAAACTAGAAAACATCATCGAAACAAAATGATTACCATCCCCCAAAACCCGGGGTTGTAAACACCAACGCCACTAGCCGGACAAGCATTGGCAGCCTCGGCAGAATCGCACAAAACATCCATTTTTAGAGCAACCTTATTCCTTTCAAAACAGGACGAGCGGTCCGTAGATACATCAATCAATGATTCGTCACCAACAACAGTCCAAGGATCAATATTGGACGGCGTGTTCTGGCCTCCAGCTTCAAATCCTACAACAGAATCATTCATGATCATCAAAAGCCAGGCGGATCGACATAATTCAACGACACAAGTTCAAGATTATCATCAAACCTCTGTTGCAGACAAGCTCCGCCCAAAGTCCCCCGGCGCCGGAATGATTGATCTCCTGCCAAACATGGAAAAACAACTGACTCCACAATGCCGAACCATTTAAACCAACAAATCCATCGAGCTAACCTCAAAGCTTATTCCAAACATCCTCGGAGAAATCTTTCTTCCATAATTGCCCGAAGCATTCACAGACAGCCAAGCTGTCTGTGCCGCACAACCAGCGTAGGCTGTGCAGAACACGGCCAGGAACACAAGCAACACGGCCGTGTTCGAGCCCATTTCTTGCTAAGAACTTGGGGGCCTCAACAGGCCTACTTATAAACGCAATTGAGGGGTATAAATCGAAACCCTGCTGAGGACACGATTATCTTCAACATGTTAAAAAGTTGTAAACAGAATAACAACCTTATCATCAGCAAACAAGATCCATACATACACCTAGGCAGGGCAGCCACGAAATCATTACATATATTACACTCGGACAAAAAAGTCAAGAATCGAAACCGATACCACCAACAGACACTGGACATTTCTTATGCGAAAATCCGACTGCGTTAGATTACCTGGAAATGGAAATAATAATTCTTTGATTGGGATCTTTTTCGATTTCTTTTTGATTGGCAGAAAAGGGGAAATGAACTTTTTTCTGTATTTGATCGTGTTTTATAGAGAAAGGGGAGGGTTAATCTTGATCTTCGTCGCTTTTAAGGTAAGAGATTTGGGAAAACCCTTGATTGAAAGTTTTATTTTGGCCCCACTTATCCATTCAGTCGTGACATTATTGCAACTTAGGGTGTGTTTGTTTGAGGATTGGATTTTATATCCATTGTTCATCCCATTTTTTTTTTCAAAAACATCAAATTAAACACCTATTTTTTATTTTCTATATTATACTAAAAATCAATTTATATTTAAAACATCAAATCAATACCTATTTATATCACATCATACAACTATTTAAATTCAAAATTTTTACTATTTAAATCCTAACTCAAAATCCAAACCCTCAAACAAACACACCCTTAAGTTATTGAAATAATTTTTCTTCCTAGTTCCTATTATAGATTATAGTTAAAATTCATATCTGGTTTTTTTTTTTTTAGTTATTATAAAAAAATATTGTCGTTATTTTCTAAGAATGTGTGTTTGTTCGGGGGATTTTATCCCAAATGTACTGTTCATTCAATTTTATTTTTTTTAGAACGTCAAATCAAATATTTATTTTTTATTTTTTTATTATACTAAAAATTAATTTTACATTAAAAATATCACATCAACACATATTTATATCACATCGTACCACTATTTTAATTTAAAATTTTTACTATTTAAATCTCAATTCAAAATCCAAATACCAAACAAACACTTATACATTTTAAAATGGATTAGTGTGTTTGTTTGGGGGTTTGGATTTTGAGTTATGATTTAAATAGTAAAAATTTTGAATTTGAATAGTTGTACGATGTAATATAAATAGATGTTGATATGATGTTTTAAATGTAAAATTGATTTTTAGTATAATATAACAAATAAAAAATAGATATTTAATTCCATATTTTTTAGAAAAAAAAAATAAGATGAATAATAAATTTAAAATCCAATACCTCAAACAAACACACCCTAAGAGAGTATTTTATTCTATTCACCGTCAAAACCGTCACTGCCACTGCCACTGCCCATTCTTACAAGACGACGACAGAACCAACCATCATTTTTGTACACATTCACATCTCAAACTTGGTTCTTATCAGCAAAAGGATTTTACAGACAGAATGGTACGGGCCAAGAAAAAGATTCAGCAAAAAAATGCTTTTGATTCCATGAACAATAATGGGGTGTGTTTATTAGTGTTCTAGTTTTAATTTTTTATTTCTTTTACCTGTAAATAAATGAATAATTATATTATAATTTTAAAAAATAATACTCACCGTTTAAATATATGCTCACTTTTTTTTTGGATTGTTATTGAAAAATATTCTCGTTTTATTTTTAAGTAAAAAATTATTATATTTTTGTACTTTTTTTAATATAAAAAAAGTAACAATTATTACCCACTTTTATTAAAATTTGTACTCGATCAAATGAGCACACATTTGCATGACGAAAAAAGTACTTTATAATAAAAAATAATATATATATATATATATTACATAGTCTCTGCGTCCTATTTCAATAGACGTATTATGAAATTTATTGAATTAAATGATAAAGACTTATAATATTATTTTATTATTTATTATATGAATAGTAATATTGATATTTTAATGAATTAATATATATATAATAAAAAAATTAAAATATGTATTTATATAACAAATCAATATATATATTTATCTATGATTTAATAGAAATTAATTTTATAAAAAAAAATAGAGTAATATAGATAAAAATATTTGTTTTTTTAGATGATTGATATAACTAGAGAGGTTTTGAGTAAGTCTACATGATGTATATGTTACTCTCTTCGTTTCATATAATATGTGTGCATTATTGTAGACACGAAAATTTAGATAAAGTATAATTAATAAGTAATTAAAAAATGTATTAGTAAAAATAATTATTGTATAGTAAAAATAATTATAAATTAAGATTAAGATAACTAAATAGTTTAATAAAAATTAAAGAATTCTAAAAATTTAAAATTTAAAATGTGATTAAAGTATATAATTATATTTTCAAAGAAGGAAATGACAAATTATGCAGGACGGACGAAAATAGAAAATAGAGACAAATTATGTCGGACGAAGAGAGTATATATTATGTAGTTAATTAAATTAATTTATATTTGTTAATTATATTTTAAATAAGTATAATATAACAAAGGGTCTTTTATTAAAAATGCATAAAACATTTCGTATTTTTTTATTGTGTGAAATTTTTTATGTTAATTTAAAGTTTGCACAAAACATCTTTTTGTTAAAAGTTGATGTTTGGTTCTAAATACAGACCTAAATTATGAAAGTTTTATACAAATAAAAAAACAGTAAGATGTCTTAAATAGTCTTTTTTTTAATAAATAAATAAATGATAATCCTTCA
Source organism: Andrographis paniculata (assembly GCF_009805555.1). Classification (NCBI taxonomy): domain Eukaryota; kingdom Viridiplantae; phylum Streptophyta; class Magnoliopsida; order Lamiales; family Acanthaceae; genus Andrographis; species Andrographis paniculata. The sequence continues at coordinate 4,130,074 of NW_026137605.1, forward strand.
TTTATAATTTTTGTAAAAATCAAATAATAATTTATCTATAAGAAACTATAAAATGAAAATTATTTATTTATTAATTATATTAAAAAATTTATTTAATATATTTACTTTTTTTATTTGTATAAAACTTGCATTATTGGATCCATATTTACGACTAAATATCAGTTTCGGAGGAAGATGGTGATTTCTGCAAATTTTATATTAACACAAAGAAATTTCATGCAATAAATAAAATACAAGGTGTATTTTTATTATGCACTTTTACTAAAATACAATGAAATGTTATATTGGAAATGATATTGGTAATAATTTAGTTTGGCAAAGAAACTCATCGGTATGTTTATTTAGAAAAAAGTGCAAAAAAATTTGATTTAAATTTTGTTTAAATTTTGAATTTTAAGCTAGTTTGGTGAAGTTGTTTTTTTTTTTTTTTTTTTTTTTTTTTTTTTTTTATGTACATTTTGAATTTTAAGTATTTATTGATTTGATAATTAATATAAGTAATAAATATAAATATGTAATGTAATAAATAAAAATATATGTATATATATTTTGAATTAAATTTATAAAATTAATAAGTTGTGAATTGTATAGGTATATTTTGGTTGGCATTTCAAACAAAATAGCTATACTACTATTTTTTTAAAAAAAATACGTTACATCATATAAGATCTACTTAAAATTTAATCAAATTTCGTTTTTATGTATCTTTTCAATATATATATATATATATTTAAATTTCTCTATTTATTTGTAAATTAATTTATATTAATTATAGGTAAATATTTTTTAATTTATTTGTATTATATAAAATTTTATTTTCTACGAAATAATATTATATTATTTATATTTTATTAAAATAATTAAGCACATGATTTTAATTTTTTAATCTTACATATTATATTATAAATCAAATATTAATTAGATAAATTATTTTCAACCCAACTTAAACAATATGTAACTTGCTTTAGCACTGTTTGAGAGAAACAGTCAAGGTCGTCTCGAATTTTTTTAGGGCTCTGACAAAAAAACTGATAGGCCCTGTAAACAAATATATATATATATATATATAGTTCTATCAAAATACTATTAATGACAAATATAATACTTCCTCCCGCGCGTCTCTGGGGTCTCATTTACCTTTTGTCTCATTGTACTTAACACTAAAGATATCTTTATATTTGTATAATTTTTTGTATAAATTATAAAATACTAATGGAAGTATTTTTGCAATTTTTTCTTAATTTGTACTACATTTTGATATAATATTTAATATTCAAAGATCAACACACAAAAAGTAAATGAGACTCTTAGAGCCGGGCGGAGGTAGTAGTACAAATTCTAAAGGAGATGAATATATTATTAATTTTAGAAAAAATATGATTAGAGTTTATTAGAATTAGAATTGAATTTGAGATTAATTTTAGAAAAAATATGATTAGAGTTTATTACAATTAGGATTGGATTTGAGATTAATTTTAGAAAAATTATGGTGAGAATTTATTAGAATTAGATGGGGTAATTGTAGAACAAATATGAGAAAAAATTAAATTAAATTTTAATGTATCTAATAATAATGGATTTTAAAAATATTTACGAACTCTAAAGGCGACGAAGATATGATTAATTTTAGAAAAATTCTGGTTAGAATTTGATTTTAGAACTAAAATTATATTGAATAATTGTTGAGAAAAATATCGTATAAAATATTAATAAAATTTTAATATATTTAATAATAATGGGCTAAAATTTAAAAATATTGACCCTTTTGAAATAAAGGTATCGAACAATTGCTCATATTGCTTCTACTAAGAACCAGCTCTGAAAATAATGATGCATAGGCGTAAGATATTGTTTAGTAGCTTTCGGATTTTGCATTCCACAAGATGTTTGAGAAACCAACAACAAAAGGAACGTATCCTAAAAAAATAAAATACTCCAGTTAGTATATACTAATATTATATAACAATACAATGCATTGAATAAACTACTAAAAGAAATACTCCCAACGATTTTAAATGAATGAGATCTTTTGGTATTTTGTAGTAAATTAAGAAATAATAATATTTTATTTGTTAATTAAAGTGTGTAAGAATTTTTAATATTTTTTCTAATTGACTTTATGTATAAAACAATTATATGTACAGTGATATGTTTATAATTTAAATAAAAATTAAAAATATTTTGATAATTGTACATGATTACTTTAAAAAAATAAAAAAATAACTTTGAAATTGTTGATGCAGATTTTCAACAATAAAAAGTAAAATTCGAAAATAGAAATTATTTTCGAATTTGAGTAAAAAGATGTCTGAAACTGGAAATTCCTAGACACCGTACGGTACATAAGAAAACAAACTAAAAAAGAAATACTAAAGGCGGTAAAAGTAAAAAGATGATCCTCAAAAGAAATTCACTGAATTTGATGTCGATTGGAGATGCTTTCGTCAGTTGCCAACTCCCTCTTATATGTCCTCTAAGTCAGTTATCAGATCGTGCACAATCGGTTATAACTGACAGAGAAACCTCCTCGTGTTGACAACCGTCTGAAAACTGTCTTTGGTCGCATTTATACCAGCAATCATCTCCTCGACCCAATAAATCGAAGACAACTTTTACCCTTTCGGACGGATCATAAATCACCGCCCGACTGGGCAAACGTCTAGACCATCCACCGATTGAACCTACCGAATAACCAAACGATCGACCAACCGACCGATCCAACAAATTACTGGTCGCTAGACCAAACGACTAATCAGTCGCCCATTCAAGCGACTACCATCCAGTCCCTTCAAACGGCTGAACAACCATCCGTCTAGATGATTAATCGATCGCCCAACCAGGCGACCAACTGACCGCCATTTCAAACGACTGAACTACTGTCTGACCAAAAGACCGGCCAATCGATCAAGCGATTTAACATGTCGCTTAATTAAGCGACGAATTAACATACCTTTCTTTCAAATGAACCCTTAGAAGCCCACTTCCCTCATGTGGGTTTTATTTGTGGGCTCCCACTGTTAGAATCTAACCGTAAACCATAAAAACCCTAAAATATTTAATAGAAATGAAGCAAATTAAAATGATATAAAAATAATTTGAATTTGGACAAAATAGTTACATGATATTAGTACAAAAAAATATATCATATGATAATACAAATGTAATATAAATCTAACAATATGTGACATATTTATATAGAACATAATATATTTCTAAAGAGCACATGCTTTATATATGAACAATTCGTGTTTCACGAATATAACATATTCTGAATAAAAGAAAACATATGCTTATTTATTTATTTTTTTACCCATAACCAGCCGATTTCGTGATGAGTAAATTGAGTTTTTCCCAAATTCTATGTGATTTTCACCCAAGTTATTCTTCAAGGGGCTGTTTGATTCATGAATTTTTTGTAGAATTGAGATTTCACAGCAGGATTTATATGTTATAATATTTATTATATTTAGGATTTGGAATCCTATCGTATGTTTGGTTGGTAAAAAATACGTGATATTTAAATTTCTCACATCTTGTTTGTTTTTTATATAAGTGGAAGGATTTAAATTTTTATATTCTAAATGACATAATTGTTCCCTTAGGGGCTGTTTGGTCCGTGAATTTGGTGGGATTCCATGGAATTTGGATTTTAAAATCCTAATGAATCCATGTTTGGTTATAAAATTGATAGTGGAATTTTAAGTGCATGAGATTTTAAAATCCTGCAAATGCAGGATTTTTCAGTAATAGTCTACCCCTTGTTACTTTAAAATCTCATGTCATTGCATTTTTTATTTTACTATTATACCCTCCCATAAAAAAATTATATTTTTTTCCTTTTTAATATTAAATGTATATAAATATATATTTACATTTAAATTATATTTTATTGGTTTTATAAAATATAATATTATATTTAATCATACTACTACAAATCATATATTTATTTATAAAAATGTTATATATATTTAATTCTTTTACTAATTATAATTTAAATAAATTAATAATTTAAAATATCAATTAATAATTTAAATTTAGTTTAATGGTGTATTAATTTTGTATTATTAGTTTAAATTATTATTTTTATATTAAATATGAGAAAGAATGTCGATAGTATAAAAAATAACTAAATTGTCGTATTTTGTAGTGTATAGATTATATATTACAATATATATTTTGTGTGAATATATATTATATCTTTTATTATTAATTGAAAATCGAATTAAATTTTTTTTATTAGAATACACTAAATTTAGTAAAAAATAAAGTTCACGGAAAAAAAAGATGTAAAGTTTAATTTATCACAATAAATAAAACCCGTGAAAGGATAACTACGTCATTTAAAATATCAAAAATCAAAATCCTTGAACCAAGCACCTCCGACCAAACACAGGATAGGATTCGAAATCTAAATACAATAAATCCTATCACATATAAATCATACTGCAAAATCCCAATCTCATCAGAAAAGTCCTTGAACCAAACAACCCCTTATAGATTTTATTTATTTTGATAAATTGAACATCTAATTTATAATTAATATAAATTTAAAATGTATCAATAATTTTATAGGGATGACAATAAGTTAGCGTAAACTCGAGATCCGACCCGGGCTCAACCTATTTATTTGAAGTTGAGTCCAATTATTTGGTATTAGATTTGGGTCCAGGTCATGTTCTGGGTATTCTAATCGAGTCTATGGTCTAAGCGGACCCTACTCGCACCCGGATTCGATTTATAATATTAATAATATATCGACTATACATATAAAAAAAATAATTTCTAAAAATATAATTATATTAAAAACTATTTTTAAGTTTAATTTATTCATTATTTTATTATAATATTTTTTAATAAAATACATAAATTTTAATATATATTGGGTTCGGTACATGTGCAATTTTAAATTAAAATATAAGAATCATAAAAAAAAATTTTGGATTTGTTAGATTCATAGGGTCTTAGCGGGTATAGTTTCGGCCGGGTCCGGTATAATCAAATCTAATTTGGGTCTCGAGTCTGACAATATACATTCGGGACGATCTCAATTCCGGCTGAACCCGACTCATTGTCATCCCGATAATTTTATAATTCAAATAAAATTTAAAATAAATAACAATTTAAAACAATGAGTTTATTAATTTATTTAAAAAATATTGTACCATAAAAAATAATACTCCCTCCGTTCACAAATTAACGTCCTATTTTCCTATTTGGAATGTCCAACAATTATTGTCATCTTTCTATTTTTATACACAAAATTTACTCTTTTACCCTTACTTTATTTACTCTTTCATTTTCTATACACAAGATTAAGGGCAAATTTGTCATTTTATAATAAAAACTCTAATTTCCTAAAAATGAGTGTAAATATCAAATAAGACATTAGAAAATGGACGGAGGGAGTATTAATTTAATTTAATATATAATTCCAGAATTAATCTTAAAATACTTTAATTTAATTTTTTATAAATATATTTATAATATATAATATATTTTTTTAAGAGGATATAAAAATAAAATTTAAAATTCAATAGAATGAAATTTAAAAGTAATAAGGTTTACCCTTTACTAAAAAAATCTCTTATTCGTAGGATTTTGAATCTATTTTTTAAATACTATCACTTTAAATTTTATTATTATTTTTTAAAACCAAATATGAATTTCATGGGATTTTAAAATCCAAATCCCATGAAATTCTATCAAATTTTCGAAACAAACAACCCCTAAGATAAAATATGTTTATTTAAACGGATAATTAGATTTAAATTCAGTCCCTATTTTAAATCCCTTGCATTGCACTCCCTTCTTTTATCGTGTTGTTTACTCTCTCCTCCTTCTCTCACCCAAACTACTGCAATCTCTCGAAATTCATCTTTTTCTTCGCGCGAAATCGGAGAGGAAAAAATCGACAACTGCAAAATCGAACGGGCCATTTGCTTGCCTACGATTTGCCGATCTTGAAGACCCAACCATTCTCCAGTAGCCTATCTCTCTCTCCCCTTCGAAATTGATGTTGCCATCCAGTCGGTTGCGCTATGTATCCGGCAAGAATCGACACACCTTAGAGTTTTCTAAGGTTAGTAATATATCTGGAATGTGTTGTGTTGACGCAGATGTTCAGTCCTATTGTTAACAGAGAAGCACGCTCAAATCTTGAAGAAGAAGAAAATCGGTGGAAAATAGTAAGCTATTAGATTTTGTGATAAAAATCATATTCTATGTTAGGATACTGTCGGGATTTAAACAACGCAAAATCCGATCTTACAGATTGTAGCTATAGCAACGCCTCCAACAAGGTTTTTTTCTACTATCTTTCTGTTTTCCTTTGTTTTTTATATAACTCCGTGGACCTTCCATCGGGCTTTTGATACAATTGGTTGAAGTCGATTGAAGGTACTCCATCATTTTGGATTGAATAGTTAGATGCCGAATCGATGCAAACCAACTCTCCCTAAAACAAAACTCAATTTTATTCGAACTCATTACTTGTAATAAAACTTTATTAACATATAATGTGTATTTTTATGAATCTTAAATTTGTTCTAAAAGTGTTGGTGGCCACTTGTTTTGGTGCACGTGTTACACTAAATTCATTTTGATTTTGTTCTTTCTCTACGGATCACCGTCACCAACGAGAGAAATGAAAATGCAGCTCAAATTTATCCTCCACCATTCCCGAGTTCCAATCTCTATTGCCAAAGAAGAATCCAGTTCTACTTCCGGTCTTGCAGGCTTTGCTTATTTACTTTGTAGTTGAACTTCTTTGTTTCGATTAAGTAAGTTGTTATCTTCTGCTATGTGTCTGAAGTGGTTTCGGCTTGGATATTGAATTCTTGCGTTCGATTGTAACAAATGTGATTTGATCAATGTCTGTCAGATGTTTTGTCAATGTGTATTTAACCGTTGTTCTTTGTTTATTTAGCTTCTACTTGTTGTTGTCGTGGTGGCGGTGGTTTTTTTAACTTGAAGTATGGAAGAGATGGCGCGCCGCCCATGCTCTTTCCTTCTATTTTTAGCATAATTTTTAATGATTAGATTTGAAATTAAAGTGCAATATTCGTAACAGAATGCAGTTGCTCGCAGATAAAAGATCTTACTAGCTTGAGTTATTGGCTGAATTGGAGAGTGTTGTTCTGTGTAGTATGGGTTCTCACGCCCATGATTATAGCAGTACTGCTTATTTGGAAATATGAACATTCAGAAGATGTACTAGGTATGTTATATGTTTTATACAATGTAAGAGATGTTGTTACTAAAAGACGATACAATTGGTGTAAGTTTTGATTGCACACATAAATCCATGCCTTTATTTTTGTTTTATATATAGACATTTGCTTTTTTCAATTATTAGTTGATTATCATTGGCCAATCAAGATCCTATTTTGCTATGAATATATGATTTGTAATTGTAACATTGTAGATAAGCTCTGTCATTGTAACATATATGATCATCTCGGTAACACCATCATGATGAATTCTATGGTTATTGACAACAAGTAAATATTTTGAATCGAAGATGGTCGGTTTCCCATGCACAGGTTACCAAGGCATATGTACACTTTATAGAAGCATATGACACTATTATTATAAGTTTGTAAGATCTGCGTTAGGGTATGTCGGTATTTAATGTAGGTATATAAGTAGGTGCTTTGGGTACAGACACCGACATTCAAAGTATAAACAATGGTTGCTTAGGTATTATCTGTGTAGTAGCAGATATCCTTGAGTGTGGTCGATTTTAGTCAATCCCCTGATGGAGAAGACAATTAACAAATCAGTGTTTTTCTCTATTAGCTCCGCTGGAAATTGGTTAAAGCCAGGCGCGATTGTTGTAGAGGTGTAATTTTTTTTTTTTTTTTTATAGGATGTTCATCAATCCTTTCATTATAATTATTTTTGATGTGCTAGACATAATGTAATGTTGTATATAAATATACAACAATAAGAGTGTTGCATTGATGCTATTTTAAAACTTTGATGTAATGTGGTAGATGAATGAGAATTACGGATATGTGATGATGATTTTTTATATATGACTCGTTGATGATAAATGTTTCTTAAAATGTAACGCAGGTACACAAATTGTGGGTCAGTATTTTGTTTATTTTGAAGAATATATAGTTGGTGTCACGAAACACATGGGCCTGTAGCGTATTATCCATTTAAAAATTATAGTAAATTTATGTTAATTAATTTTCTAAATGGCAAAAAGTAAGTAGTATACTGTGTTGCAATCGTTAGACCCATACTAAAAGGGTTATGAATTCTTGTTCTAATCGAAATCTATCGAGCTCACTTTATGTCAAAGTACATTGAAACGAGCATTCATTTAAAGTATGCAGGTACACAGTTACCCACCTATGTCATAATGTTATTTTTTTATTTACATGAAATCAGAGCACGGGTACATAATTTGATAAGAATTGGTACATTAAAATCAATAGGGGGTACATCGGAGCCATGTTGAAGTACATACAAGCTCAACCAAGTTATACTTCTTTGAAATATTTCTGGCTAATTGATATTGAGTTTATAAATGTGCAGTAGTTTGGTTTATTATATCATGGGTCAAAATATTTTAGACAAGATGTGTTTCTCTTATTACTCAAAAAACACTTGAAGTCCTAATAGTAGATTATAACTAGCGTTTTCACTTGAATGTTACTGTGTGTGCTACGATGTAGATTACTATGTAATAAGTCTAAAGATTTTCAATTCGTGACAGAAATCATGTATTCTAACAACTAATATAATTTAACTTAGTCATTTATAACTTGTTTAGCTATCAACAAGTGGAGGTTATAGTATAATTCTATATATATCATACAATATAACTAAGTCATTTTTTACTTGTTTAGCCATCTATAGTAAATATGTTGTTTATCTCTTTATATAATTCAGAGTGTTATGGAAATACTATCACAATGAATTCATCCCTGATTACCGACAAAAGTGAATATTTTGAACCGAAAATGGTCGGTTACCTAAGCACAGGTTACCAGGGTATATATACCCGATATTGAAGCATGTGATACCAACATTATCGGTACGTAAGATCTGCGCTAGGACATATCGGTATTTGATGCAGGTATGTTAGTATGTGCTCCGGGTACAAACACCGACATTCAAGGTATAAATAATGGTTGCTTAGGTATTATCTGTGTAGTAGCAGGTATCCGTGAATGTGCTTGATTGCAGTTGATCCTCTTATGCAGGGGCCAATTCACGAACTCGGTGTGAGTACTTCTTCTCCCAGCCCCGATGGAAAAATTTGGGCATAGTACGTTTACATTCAACAGCACATGCCCACACTTTTCAAAGGCAAGACAATAAAACATGTACAAGTAACAACCAACATAGTTTAACTAAGTCCTTTATGACTTGTTCAGTCATCCACAATAAATATGTATTTTTTTATCTTTACATAAAGTTCTAGGATTCATGGGAATACTATAATGATACATTCATCCCTGATTACCGACAATAATTGAATGTTTCAAACAAAGAACGGTCTGTTTCCGAAACATAAGTTACTAGGGCATAGATACTCGGTGGAAAGGTTTGGGCATAATACATTTACATTCAGCAGCTTATGTCATATTTTTCAATAGCCTGATTACAAAGCCATATAACGTTATTCAATGAGTGTAATATAATTACTTTATGCATCAATAAGATATAACCGGTTGGATCCGCTGGCATATTTTACTATAGTAAGTGGTATGTAACTCTATTACACAAATATATAATGAAATAGTAGAGGTTTGTAAATGTATTCTGCGGGTATATTACTAATTACTGAGGTATTTGATGATGCAGCTCTGTAAGAACGAATGATAAATATAATATCTTGTTATTGGGTAATCATTTGGAGTTCTAATAGTTGATTAAAACCCGTTGTTATTGCTAAGTACAACTATTACCTATATAGCATAACTAAACACTAAATTTGCACATGCCACACAACTACATTGCTATTATGAAGTTATATACGTTAAGATTACAGGTATATATATGCCTTCTGCAAGCATATTGGTAATGGATTGAGCTATTTGGTGATGCTAACATGTGGGAACAAATGGTAAATATAATATCATGTTGTTTCCATAATGTCAGCTCCGATGTTGAATGACGTGGGCTCCGGGCTAAAGTTATTAATCAAGGTAAGTAGGTGGTGCCACTACAACCTCATCTTTGAGCAGTCCAGAAAATGGCCGAATTGAGTCATTTTGATGGCTCTAATATGTTCATCTAATATGCATTTATTCATTTTCTCAACCTCGTTATGGAAACATGGTACTGTAAATTGGATGATAACCTATTTGTATTCTTTCCCCAGTTTGTAAATAAATACCACCAATTTACATTACCTGAACAATCAAACAAAAATACAAAAATATGCAACTTCGGGTAACTAAACAAAATGTACATCTACAAAATTAACAAAAATCACAAATTGAATAAATAAAATAATCCAAAATCGGTGCCAAAATAAAACACGCAACTCGGTGTATCTGGGCAAATATACGAACGATTGTAAATCCGATTAACAAATAAAACTACACCGATCACTTAGGGCTTCTCAACACCAAACCAATACATACAAACACGGGACCAAGACTTACACCTCAAATAATCGAACAAATTACGGTATAATATCGAGGTCAATAAATCAAAACTTGAAAAAGTCCAACCTGGCACTTACTTCTCCAAGCTTGTCTTGGGGGATGGGAGCGGTCAGCTGTTTTCTTTACATTTTTGCACCGAATCGGTTGTTACTTGATTGCCGGAGATTCGAGAGCATCGGTTTGCCTGGAGATTGAAGAAAAATGGTTTAAAATCGGTGTGACGGGAGTTATGAGAGGTTTTCTGCCTTTACCCCTATTAAATCTTGAAGTAATTATTATTATTTTTAATTCACAAAAAGAAAATATACGCGATTTCTAACTAGAAGTATATAATGTTACAATAGGGGTAGAACAGGAAGTAATATAGATATATATTACAACATTTGAAATATTGATCAACCTATTTCGAGTACATGTTGCGTATACAACGGTGATTAAAGGAAAAATAGACATTAGGAAGTTATAACAAACCTAATTCATAAAGCAGAAACTGGAGAGTAACTAAGTTCTAATAAGGACTGAATTACCAATGTATTTGTCTGACATTTTAATCAACTTTCCCTTATTTAAAAGGTAGTGTACTCAATGCTATTTGAAAAAAATTATTATTTTTTTAAAAAAAAATACATCCCAAAGCACATACCCAAAATTATTAAAGAATGTCATAATACACTACGCTGTAAATGTTGTACGCTGACACACATAACATACATCCTGCCCGACCTTTCAAAACGTTATTAAAAAAAAAAAAATGTCAACCTTGCCAGGAATCAAATAACAATTCTTCCTTAATTCGGAAGGAAGAAAGCGAGTTTCAAGGTTCCAAGGATCGCGATGGAGAGTGCTAGGAGTCACGCAAACACACAATAAACTATTTGGTGAAAACCAGGCAGGGTTTGTTTGGTATTTATTAGGGAATTTTCAGTGCTTTAGGGCAGCCTTGCTCAGTCTCCCTTTTCAATTCGAATTTCTGCACTTTGTGGTGTTTCTGCTGGACATAGGAGTTGATCAGGACGACACCGTTTTGAAGAATTGCGAATCGTGATGGATTCCCGTACTCTGAGGAGACGACTCCACCACGGCGATGTCGATGGGGGAAGATATGATCGTTTCGAGACTTCGAGAGTCGACTCGTTAAACGAGCCTCTGCTTGGAATTAGGGATCTCGATTACGATAGACACGCTGAGGTAATTTTGAATTTTGTACAGAATTTCAATCGGTATATCAGTGTACATGTCTGTATATATGTTCCTTTGTATGTCTGTGTAAAAATGAAAGGATCAATTGCTGGGAGATGCTTTGGATGATCAACGGAGGAAGGAGCACCTGCACTGGTCGCTGATCTTTTCCAATGTTCTTGCGCAGTGGGCGCAATGGTTAGGTTGTGAACTTACTGCAATTTTGTTCTTATTTATTGCTTTTTTTAAAAGAGGATAAAACTGTTTGTTTTGTTTTGGCTTTGTTTCCGTGTCTTGTGTTTTAGATGTTTTTCCGGCGAAAATAGGTATTAGGTGCTACGATTTAAAACATAAAATGTGATGTCTTAACTGATAATTAATCTAAAAATGTGATGTTTATGGTGATTAGCTTGAGTAGTTTTATGATAGTGACGATGAACCGGATAAAGTTTATGTTGAAGACATAAGCATATGTTAAACCATATAAGAAATCTATTGAATCACGTAGAAAATCTGTTGAAATGAATTATTAAGATATCTGGATTGAGAAGAAACAGAAAAGACTGTGTTGTAATATTTGATTTGGTTGATGTTATATGAGCTATAGCTGATTTTCAAACACAGGGGAATAGATCAAAGTCAATAATCCTTGCTTTTGAATGTATTTATAGTTAGTTTGACATGAAAGGGTTAAGTCACTTGTCGTTCTTGGACGTCTGAATGTTATTGCAGCTGAATTGGTTGCTATTCTTGTAATTAAGATTTTGGACTTTATCCATTTGCGACCATTTAGATGTTCTCGTAAGTGGATTCATTTTATTCACAGAAGTTATTGAGGGAGTTGTGTTATATCCGTAATTCCGTATCCATGGCTTCTCTATGGATAAGCAGTCACTAATAATGTAGTGTAGATCTTATAGCCTGCAAGATGTACAATAGTAGAACCTTGTTGTTGCAAGAACTTATGGATAGTAACGCTGCTTTAATTAGTTTTTGACTCTAAACCCAAAGGGGCAAAGAAGAGAAAATAATTGGAAGGCATTTTTCATGCGTGGGCGTAGATCCTTAATAGTGAATCCTTAATTAGGCTTGACTAAAAGTATCCAAGTGATAACTTTCAAATTCGGAGAAACTCCAGAATCAAGAAAAATGGTCAATAACTCAAAAAAAATCATTGGCTTATCGAATTGCCTATTGAGCAATGAAGAAAATTCAACAAAAGGCAAACATGTCCACTATCTGATTTAAAAACTCTTTCTTTGGTGTAATTATTGATTAGAAGATTTAGCTTATCCGACTCATTATTGGTTTGATGCCAATAATGGTAATCCTTTTAGGTTAAGGATTCATCTGTATCCATGATTCTCATTTAGTCCTGAATTCTAAATTTTTAGAGAATGATATTGTTTTAGATGTATAATCTATGTAATTTATTATTAGGTGTTGTTGGCTTTATGATTGCTTAATAATCTTTACTTCCTCCAGCAACTGTCGTCCTCGCATCTGGATCTCTGTTTGGAAGGATATTACCGTTCATCTCAGGCATGCAAAATGGAGAAAACAACTTCCAACCTGTTATTCTTAGCTCTTTGCAGGTACTCACAAAAACTTCATCAACATTTAGGGAGATGAGAAAAGAAACTTGATTTACTTTCTTCTTTGTGCAACATAAATTTGAGTATTTGTGTGTTTTTTGGTTGTGTTTCTTGATTTTGAATTTTAGCTTAAAATAGTGGTTAGATGTGATGTCTTGTTAGAGGAAACAATATATTTTTACAATGAATCGTGAGTGTTGCTTTGTAAAAAAATTGAAAATAACTCAGAGAACTGAACCTTTAATTATGTACTGGGATTTATGTCTTTTTTAACTTCAAGTCTGGATTTTTTATAGTTTATATATATATGTATATATATATATTTATTTATATATACTCTAAACAATCATATACTGTGTTTAGTTGTGCTTTGGGTTGTTTTCAGTGGTTCCAATTTGAGCTTTTTTTTTTTTTTTTAATGAAAAGTAAGTTTAGCTTGTGATATTTTAAGTGAAAAATAAATATTGAATATGATGTTTTTGAATGGGGGAAATAATTTCATACCAATTGCATAGAGTGAAATTGGGGACATAATTAAACACAGTTTGTAACATTTTAGCGGATTTAATATATATATAAAATATACACACAACCTGAAGCATTACACCTGGTTTCAGACATACAAAGATGGGGGCAAAAATCAGAAGGCTCAAGTTCATGTCGGGTTCACAGGATCACATTGAAACTTGGGTTATCTACCATTTACATGCTGTTAATTAGTTTAGCAATTTAGGCAGAGTGGGTCAAGATACCAGTTGGGATAGGTGAATGTGTTTGTTTTTTTTATTGAGTTCAGTGTATACTAGATTTCATGCCCAAATGCATTTTTTGTCTTTTCCGAGCTGCTACATGTAATTTTTGTCTTCAACGCATAGCTATATTCGTTTTTTATTCTTACATTTATCCTTGATTCTTGAATTTGCTTAATGGCAGAAAGAGCGGCTGAAACAACTTAAGGAGAGATTGTCGATACCTTTTGATGGCACATCTTCAGAGCATCAAGTATGTAATCTCCATTTTTTTCCAATTTTTTTGGGTAAATTACAAACTGACCTGCTGTAAGAAACAAAATATTGGAAAAAATGGAACTTTAGAGGGTAGGGTGGGGAGGACCTCTGCCAAAATCACCCCACATTTTTTAAAATTTGTGTGATTTACCTTCGCCCACAACATTATTTTTCTAGAGAGTTATTTGATGATTTTTACTCCTGTTATGTTTGAAAATTCAACATATATTCTTGAAGGGAGTCCTATCTTGGATACCTACACATATATAAATTATGGTTGGTTTTCCATAGGATGCACTTAGACAACTATGGAGATTATCATATCCCGACAGACCCCTCCCTGCCCTTAAATCTGAGGTTTGGAAAGATATGGGATGGCAAGGATCTGATCCTTCAACTGATTTCAGGTCTGGTTTCAATGTCCTTTTTGTACGTTTGCTGTAGATCGATAGTAACCTGATTAAAGTCTATGATGGATTTCTTTTAGGGGTGGAGGATTCATATCGCTGGAGAACTTAATCTTCTTTGCCGAAACATACCCTGTTCGTATTACCACTTTCTTGACATTTCGACTGAATTTTTTTAGTTATTGTTTAATTTTATACTGCTCTTTAACCTCGACAGGATTCATATCAAAGTTTGTTGCACAAGATAGACGGAAACAGGTCGGATTGGGAATATCCATTTGCTGTGGCTGGCATCAACATTTCCTTTATGCTCGTCCAGATGTTAGATCTTCAGTCTGGTAAGAATATCCGATTATACTCCCTCCATGCGGGATAATTATTCCACTTTATTTGGTACAGACTAACAAATAATAATATTTTAATATAAAAGTGCTGTAGATATTATGAAAAATTTATTAAAGAATTGATAAAAAGGTAATGGGATAAATAGAAAAAATAACGAGAAATTGATTATTATTTGTTAAATAGAAATAATAAAATTGTTCCTTATAAATATACTATTCATAAGTTTAACTTAAAAAATAAAATTGTGGCATTATTATCCAGGACGGTTAGTAACTATACATGTTAGATAATAATGGCGCACATATCTAAAGTGATAATGAAGCGACTTGTGCAGGAAATGTGAGCTCTAAGGCAGGGCAGCAGTTTCTAGAATTGCTAGCGGAAGACGGGATGGCTTTTGACAAAATCTTCTGCGTCGCCTTCAAATTGTTGGACGCACAGTGGCTGGCAAAGCGCGCATCATATATGGAATTTAATGTCAGACCCGACTCTGTTATTTCTGTGGACTATGTATAATACATCAGAACTCGATCGTTTAGCTAATGGACAATGCGATCTTTCTTGCTTATGTGTAGGATGTGCTCAAGTCTACACAATTACAGCTGGAGCGTGAGATGGCACTCGAAGATGTGTTGAGCGTGCAAGATTTGCCGGCTTTTAATTTACTCAGAAGCCGAAACTGGTAACTCTCGGGTGACTCCGTGTTTCTGTACATTCTCGATTGTGTTGGTGTTTGTGAATCTGTTGTTCTAACCCGGTGCGGACGATAAGAACTTGTAGATTTTGTTTGTGACTGTATGTAATGACTTTGGATGTTCGATAAAAAATTGAAACTAAACTTCATTGATGGTGTTTTCTCACTTTAAAAATCTAAATTCGAACGCTAAGAAACATGCAGCAGAATAAATAACAAACTCTTCACATGTCGTCGTTAATTTGTTGTTTGAACGATGAATAAATCATAGAAAGGCCTATGCATAATTAAAAATGCAAACAACACATATGACCCTTAACTGAGAGTACCAATTTAGGGATATTTCACAATATATTCAGCAAGAGCATGGTAAAAAATTTTTCATACAAACTTCTCTAATCAGTAACTATACACAATTTAAATATATTGGTTTTTGTACCATATACAACAAAAATAAGCATATAAGATCTCTGAGTTCCATTGGTTGTGCTCTGAAACAAGACTATAATGTAGATAACCTATCACATTTTCTTCCTTCAACACTCGTTAGAATTTTTTTATTACAAATACACTAAACAAACACATTGGTGTTCAATGACACAATGGAGTGTTGGAACTCCTTTAGGATATTATCTTCGGCTCCAATAGGTTTTGGTTTCAACCCAACACGATAGACAAAATCTTTTTAGATTTTTTTTAAGAGTCCAGCATGCCGGAATTAACACAGCGTAAGGGTATCTAACCATGAGAACATGAGTTCCTGGTCGGTCGCAACATTTATTACAACATAAAATTTGAGTAATTTTTCTCTCGAAAATAATATGTGAAAAACTGTTAAACCTTAAACTCTAATTTTTTTTCAAGAATATAAAAAGCTCCTGACTCCATAATACCAAGGGGTTGTGTATATATACAACACACCTTCTTTCTTCTAATAAAAATTGACTACCCAACCGCCATAAAAAAAAAAATAAAAAAAAAATTTGACAATCCAAAGATTTCCTATAGTCACAGATGTGACTAAAGCTTTCGATGAAAAGGAAAGGAAGGAAGAGGACCATGGAAATGGGTAAGTTTAAACTCGAATACCATGTCAAACATACTTAGGCCACTTACATAGAGGATTTCTCCCAATGTCATTATTAATGTAAAAAAAAAAAAGTAGTTAAAAAATATAAATGTAAATGGCACATTGAATCAGCGGTTGTATATTGATATACCTTATAGCAACTTTGGCATTTTGAGTATATTGTCTTGTATTTCAATTATAGCCATTTTTTTTATAAATTTCATTTTACTTATATATTTTATTTTTTTGATATTTTGATATTTTATAAAATTTTATTTTTTATAATATGATTCCAATATTGATATACTTTTCTTGAATAAACTTTTAGTGGAATGTAATCAATTAATAATAATAGTAATTTACTTTTTAATTATCTTATAATTTATTCAATAAATTGCACAAATAATAAATATATATAATTACTAAATATATAATTGATTACAACATTAATAAATAAAAATATAATAAACATAATGATATTTATAATATAATATTTAAATTGACAAATAATAACATACATAATAACCTAGAGGATAAAATATTAAAAATACTAAATATAACAATATCGATAATCTAAACAACTAATTTAACTATTCGTGAAACAATTTAAAATTTCAATTTTTTCTTTTCCGCATCCAACTTTTCATCTATTGCCAACAATATATTAAATATTTCATACTTTTTTGCTTGTATCTTTTTGTACATTTTTTTTTCCCGCTCATATTGCAATGCAATCCAACTATTATATAATTTTTTGCATTTTGAACTTTCAATCTATTTAAAATTTTTATAATAAATAGAATTCGAATCTTATCTCTGTGTTCGTTTTTCCTCATTTTTGCAAGCTTTCACACCAAGTAGACAAATATGATACGATTCATCAAGGGTGTGTTTGTTTGGGAGTTTGAATTTTGAGTTGAGATTTGAATAGTAAAAATTTTGAATTTGAATAGTTGTATAATGTGATATAAATATGTGTCGATGTGATATTTTGAATGTAAAATATTTTTTAGTATAATATAAAAAATAAAATAAGTATTTGATTTGATATTTTGAAAAAATTTGGTGAATAGTGGAAGTTGGGGAAAATCCCCCAAGCAAACACATTCCAAAAGTGTCACGGAATGGTATTGGAGGATTTGAACTTGATAAATATCCATCAACTTCGTTGATCTTGGTTCTCTTCGAACCACCATTACTCTCATGAGATGCTTCGCCAATAATATTAGTGGCACAATAACTCGTATGTCATTTTTGTTTATATTTCAACTCACGCCATGCATGCTCATATATGATCCACACTGTTTTCTTTGGTTAGATTGCTTATAACAACTAACAAATTCTGATACAACTTGACTAATTCTTTACCAGTGATTTTTATACTAATTTGAAATTCTCCGCATACTTGTATCTAATTTGTTTTTCATATAGTATAAGGATATTCTTTTCCGAAACATAAAACCTTTTTTACTAGTCTTTGTAATAGCATTTTTACTTGTGTTAAATCACGCACTAAGAAGAAGTAGATTTTTTTCATGACTATATTTTTTTTCATCTTCTTGGTTGGAATACCAAATTGTACATTATCAGTTTGTGTGCAAAATTCAGAAATATGTATGTATGTACATTTTGCATTGAACCCGATGGTGAAACTCTAAATGTTTAAAAGATCGGCAGGTAAAAATTAATGGAATAAAGTGGTAGGTTGAATGTAGATATTTAGGAGCATTTGGTAATTGAAAGTAAAACTTTGGTTTCACGAATTTTGTGAAGATTCTTTATTTTCAAGCATATTTATAAAAATCTGAAACATATAAAAGGATTTTGCGAATTCAAAGAGTTTTTAGAATTTAAATTAATGAATAGAAGAAATGTATTGAAGAAATATAAGAATAAATTACGTTAGAATATGTTACCATATGCATATAACAATCCTATTAATAATATTTCTAATAACTGTACTACAAAGTAATTTTTCATATCAAATTGATTCTCATTAAATTAATTAGGGCAAATTATATATCTCATACCCGTGTTTAGTTTTTACCATAATACCTCATATGATAAAAATATTAGCTTGAATCACTCTATGTTAAAAATTAAGTGCACACGCTCCCCACTTAACTGAAAATATAACATTGTTTTAATATATGTAATTGGACCGTTATACCCTAAGTTTAACAAAATAAATTATTTTATCAAATTTGCTATGAACCGTTCGTTCATTCCTCCCTAAACCGCAATATTCTTAATCTCCTCCAAATTCTCTTGAGCTAACATTCAACCATTGTCCGCCACCGCTGTTCCCTGGAGAATTTTCACCCATTTGAGATGGTGTTTCGTCCCTGCATTTCTCGTTTGGCACCAGATTTGCAGTTCGCAAGTAAGAATCACTTTATCGATTTTGCAATGAGTAGCCTTGATTTCTAGGTTATGTTGCTAATATGAGCTTTGTTATGCTAAATTTTGTAGAAATTATGGATTTTTTTTTTTTTTTTTTTAATGCAGTTGTTGGCTTTATGTGCCTATTTATCTAGGGCTTGGTCTTTGTTGTGATTTTTTTAGTCTTTGTTGTTAATTAGGACAACTGATTGGTTTGTAGTGACAAATTTGAGGATTTTTCTGCATTGTTTATGGTATTTGCTTGGACGCCCCATTGGATTATTGATATTTGGGGATTTTTTTGCATTCTTTGTGTTAGTTGGAAGGTATTTGTAGGGACCATGAAACTTATTTTTCGAATTTGTTCAAATGTTCTAAATTGAAAAAATATATATCATGAGAAACAATATTGATTCGACGAATAAGGAAAGCGAACATGGGGATGACGACATAACAATGGGTGATGGGGTGATAGAAAGCATCAATCAAGAAGATTCTATTAGCGATGTAATGAAACATGGATGGGGCAGTGTTCGAGAGGATGAGATTGCAAAGAGAATGAATGCAACACCCATACCAAATTTAGAGGCATAAAATTTTGATGATGAATGCCCAGAACCTTCTGACTCTGATGACAGTGACTTCGAGGAGAGTGCCGAGGAGGAGGATACCAAGGAGTCAAACGATCCCTCTTAGATGTACGACGAATTTGATGGCCCGGATGATGATGAATGCCCAGAACCTTTTGACTCTGATGATGAATGCCCAGAATCTTCTGACTCCGATGACAATGACTTCGAGGAGAGTGCCAATGAGGAGGATGCCGAGGAGTCAAACGATCCCTCTTAGATGTACGATGAATTTGATGGCCCGAATGATGATGACATCTTCACAAGGCAGGCACAAGAACCACATGATGGGTGAACTAAAATTAAACAGTTGTTGAGGGAGGTGCGTTCTTTTAGAAGAGAACAAAAAACGTAATCGAGAGAAAACAACATCACAAGAAGTTAAATATGGAAATACAAGGGGCGAATGGTTTAGGCAAGCTCAGATTGTAATATTGAAGGAGGAAAAATGCCAAACAAGGAGAATACATTGCCTAAGTTTGGTGAGTGGGACGAGACAAATCTATGGATATGAGAAACAACGATCTTTCCATAGGTATGAAGTTCCCTTCTTCGAAAAAGTTTAAATAGATTCTGAAGGATTGGATGGTCGTAAGA
Source organism: Andrographis paniculata (assembly GCF_009805555.1). NCBI lineage: Eukaryota > Viridiplantae > Streptophyta > Magnoliopsida > Lamiales > Acanthaceae > Andrographis > Andrographis paniculata. The sequence goes on from NW_026137605.1 coordinate 4,150,609, forward strand.
GTTGGGAATTAATATATCCAAAGATGGAACAACACGTGGTTATAGCTGTTTGCAAAAAGAGTTTTGATTGGTCTTTAAGAGCATCATCTATATTGCGATGTCAAACATTCCAAATAAAAATGTTGAAAGGAAAACACACGTGCACACATTTGACAGCCAAGTCGGAGGCATAATTTAGGTACTTTTATCTGTTTCACCATGTATTATAATTTTGCTTTGCCTATGTCATATGTGATCTTGTTTTTCGTCATCCTATAGCACGTATGATCCTAATCTGATTCTTTAAGTTTGATAGGCTGGTGTATTCTCTTTAAATTCAACTATTTTTTGTTAAAAAAAAAAAAATGCTCCACCAGTAGCCTCTGCATTAGAGTATTCTCTTTAAATTATGTGCTATATATTGTTGATCTTAGCTTGGACCTTTAAATTTAAGATCGACTATATATGTTTCAATAGAAAACCTATATAACAATTTAGGCTCTGTTTCATTTTTTTTTTTTAAAAAAAAATCTGAAAACATAATAGATTTTTTGGCAATACTTATCTTCTCTTTACATTAAATCTTGAATAGTATCTTGTAATAATATTGAACGGGTTGAAGGAAACATGATAAAAAATTTTAGGGTGAAAAATCTGTAGCATTCATTATTGTTTTGGCAATTATGCTGCTATTTTTTCATAGGTACTTGGGGAAAATGATTTTAAAGTACATAAGAGATAACCCCGCATAGACCATTGAATCTTTGACGTGCAAGATCAGACAAGATGTGGATGTAGAGGTCAGCAAGTATAAGGTGTATCGTGCTAAGAAATATGCGATCGAGCTTTGGAAAGGCGATATAAAATAGCAGTACATAAGATTGTATGACTACTACCACACTATTGTGAAGCACAATCCATCAAGCTTTTGTATTCTAAAGATTGTAAGGAATTCAACATTGCCGGTACTGCAGATGATGTATTATTGTTTGAAACTGTTGAATGATGGGTTCCATGAAGGATGTAGGCCATTAATTGGATTAAATGGTTGCTTCCTTAAAGGAATGTATAAAGGGCAACTTCTGTCAGCTGTTGGTAAGGATGAAAATGACAATATTTACCCGATAGTAATGTCATACGTAGAATTGAGAGGTTTGACAATTGGGATTGGTTTTTAAATTTGTTGTTGAGACATTTGGATGTACCTCGGATAGGGGCTTGGGCCTTTATAAGTGATCGACATAAGGGTCTGTTGGTTTGAGGAATTTGGAGGGAAGGGGAGGCGAGAGAAATAGAAAAATTACAATTACCTCGTTTGGTTAAATTGCTTTTAAAGGGGAAGGGAAGGGAGATGAAGGAATATAAAATCTCTCCCCTTCAAATTCCCCCAAATTGGAGGGAAAAGAAATTAGAAGAAATTGACTCCCTTCCCTTCTCCTCCCCTCTCCTCTAAAAAAGAATTTGAAACAAACACAAAATTTTTTATAATTTCCTCCAATTCTCTCTCCTCCTCTCCTTAACCCTCTGAACCAAACAGTCCCTTAAAATTGGGGGAATTTGGAATGGAGGGAAATATGTTTGTGTTTTTAATTTATGAAATTACTATTATATCCTTAGTATTATACATTACTTTATTTGTATTTAATTATACATAAATTATATTATACTTATGTTACAATTAAAAATTAGTTATGATATTTTTAAATTTTATAATGTAATTAATATAAACAAAATTTTATATAAATTAAATTAATTTTAATTTAATTTAATCATTTAATTAAATCTTTAAGGGTAAGATTTTAATTAATAAAATAATGTATTATATTTAATTAACACTATAAATTATATTTATAATTTAATTTATTCTGCATAAATAAAATTTATGTTAGAATGATTATTTTGTTATTAAATAATTCAATTTTCTTAGATATAAATTCATTTTTATTTATGTATTATTTACATGATATAAGTATATATACGCTTATTTTAAAACAAACTAGTCACACTATTATTCTTATATCAAAATTAATATTTTATTAATAAATTAATAAAATTTTATTAAATACTTTTATTTTTTATTTATACAATATAGGGATAAAACAGTAAAATTATTATATTTTCCCTCCCCTCCCTTACTTAACCAAACACAAAATACTATTTTCCATTCACATTCCTTCCCTTCCCTTCCATATGAACCACATTTCATATTTTCACCCCTCCCTCCGCCTCCCCTCTCTTCCATTAAAATCCGTTCCCTCCCCTCTCCTCCCTTTATTTGAACCAAACAAACCCTAAATGATCACTTGAGGCTATTGGGAAGCATTCCTCGAACGTTGTGCGCCACATGTATAATAACTTTAAGAATAAGTACAAAGGTATAGAGCTGAGAAGGTTGTTTTGGAAAGCTGTTTTAACTTATAATGCAAACGAGCAGAAATATGTGATACAAGAGATTTTAAAAGTTGATAACTCTTAATTTTGCTAAATTTTATAGCTTGTATTTATTTAATTTATTTATATCGAATTTTGGTATTATTTATATTAATATTTCAATAATTGTATTTATTGTATATTGTGTGTAAAATGACTTCTAGGCATTATTTCAATAATTGTATTTATCGTATATTTTAGTGTATAAATTAAATTAATTAATATGTTTTTTAAATTATATTTTTAGGCATTATTTATATGTTATTTAAGTAGTTAAATTTGGCTAAATTATTATTGTTTAATAAGTATTATTTATTTAAATAAATATTTATAAGATGTTTATTATTTATGCAAGTAAAATAATGTTTGAAAATTGGTATGAGAGTTCAAATTGGCCTAAAAAAGCGAAAAAATGACTTCAGGAGCAAAAAAGAGCCACCGGCGTGGAAAGCAGCGAGCGCGGAATTTCAGCGGCTATTGCACGGACATTAGCGGAGGAGAAATCCTTGCCTAGAATTGAGCGAAGCGACGGCTTTGTGGAATTCCATTTGCGGTTGCACAAAAGTCAGTGAGCGCGGAAAGCAAGCGACGACTGTGTTGAAATTTGAGCGAGCGCGGAAAGAGAGCAACAGCTGTGTGGAAATTAGAGCGAGCGGCGGCTGTGCGGAAAATGGCAACTGCAAGGAATTGTGAGCGACGCGGAAATCTATGCATGAAATTGAGCGAAGCGGCGGCTACACGGAATTCCAGTGGCGGCTTCACGGACACCAGCGAGCATTAACAGCCAGCCGCCGTATTTATCAGCACGGAAAGCAAGCGAGCACGGAAATTAACGGCATTTATGGCAAGCAGCTTCATTTACTGCGCTAGCCAATCGTTACTTTGTACAAAATTTCTGCATGCATTTATTTTTGCTGCATTTATTACTCCTGCATTTACTTATGGTATCTCTGAATTCCCTCGTTTAATTCATGCACTATTTCTTAGCCATTTTTTTTGTTATTTTGTGTATTTTTATTCTAGAACCTTTTTTAAGATATGTAGTTATTAGTAAATTATAAGTAGTTATTTATGTGCGGTTATAACCGTCTCTTCTAGAAGCTTCATTCTTCTATATATATCTCTTCTCATTGTATATATTATATATATAATCATACACACAACTCATCATTCCATACACTCCATTATCTCTATTTCTTCTCCTCTATATTTTTATCTAGTTTAATAATACAAGTTTTTCGGTTTTGTGTCGCAAGCAAGTTGTTTTTCTCCTTTTTTTTTTCTTTTAATTCTTGCATCTTATTTTTAGCTTGTAAAATTCCTATCATATCTCTCTACTTCACCTTCACTAAAAAAATTTTATGTTCGCAATTGAGTATTTCGAGTTAGAGTTTCGACAAGGTTGCGGGAGGGCGGAAGAAAGGTTAACTATCTATGCCTATGATCGCATCGTATTCATTAATAGAGATTAGGTGGTTTGTAGCAACTAAGTACGCGGGAGCCTTGTCGACATGCTTAGTTGTGAGCCGAATTTAACCCCAATTAAAGAGAGGTATCAAAGGGGTAGAACCATTAACGGAATGGTCAGAAGAATAATTCATTGGACATAGGCGCTTGCCTATCGGGTTATAGAAATGTCCGATCACAGCGGCTTTTCTAGCAAATAATGTTCTTCGCCGGGTGTCGCTGAAGCCTTGTTGTAAATTCCTAAAGACCAAGTACCAACCAAGTCGAGAATTGAGCTTAAGCTAGCAAATGCAATCACGCTCCTTCCTCCGAGCCGCCCCGTAATTATACATATATTTTTTGCTATCACACCATCGTCATCCCGCTCATTTTATTCATGGAAATCTAGCAATTAAGGAACACAAAAGTCACACACAAACACCTCGTTCCATCATCTTCGAGATACATATATTTTATTTCTTTTTAGTTAGATTTAATTATGCGATTTACTTTTTGCAGCTGTGCGACATGCGGGCGACCCGGGTTCGTTCCCGACAACGGCGCCAAAATTGTACGCGTGTCGTACAACTGCAAAATAAAGTATCAGTTCCTACGCCACAAAATATTTTCAAAATGCAGTAATTCGGTGTGTAGGGTCGTCTCCGTAGGGAACAATAATAATATTGAATATTCGGTTATTTATAATTATACTATATATAATGGAGGGGGTTTTGATTTATCACACTAAATTAGGAGAAAATAAATTCGCTCAACTAAATAAAATTAAAATGCAAGGTGGATTACCAAAGATGATTAAACTCTAGCATAGGTATAAATTTTCTGTTCGGGATATAAATTTTGTTCATCAACTAAAAATCAAGTTCATTGACTAGTTGGATAAATTGGTTATAGTTGATCTACACGCGTTCACAACCAACCTTTCCTAACTTTTTCGATAGCTAAGGTACGACCGTTAGCTATTTCCTTAATCGAGTGAGAATCCTAGGTACGACCGTAGTTTTACTGACTCGACAGCTTTAAGTACTAGAAAGGCCCAATTCAATTTAATAAAATTCCTACGCGGATTTGTTTAAAATTGATTCTAATTCTTCCCTAGAGTATTCCTCTAGATTGCTACATCAATTGGAAAATTACACAATTACGGGTGTCAATCTCTAACTTAGCTACGAAATCTCAAATCAATACGTGCGCAATAATCAATTTAAGATTTCTAAACTTATAAATTAGAAGAATTAGAAATACCCAATATCGATGAACACTAAGTCTCACAAATTCAATCCCAAACATCAATTCACACCTACGCTAGAAATGAAATTACTCGGAATTCATAGAAATTGAAAACACAAAAAAAATAAAGAAGTTCATCATGCCTTCAATTTTGAAATTGACAAAGAAGAACAATATGAAAATAGAAGAAGAACGCCCCGAAAAGTCGTCTGCAGTCCTCCTCCAAGTTCTCTTCTCTTCCGCGTTCTCCTTTCTTCTGTTCTCCCCTTTAAGAAAAATGATGTCGTGGTAGAATGTGGTAATCCCCTTCTCTTCCCCTCTTCAATTGCAAATCGTGTCTTCAACTCCATCCCAAGATCTCCTTTTAAATAGATCCTCTTTGCAATTAAATCCTCACATAATCTTTATATTTTCAATTTACCCCGGAGGGCCTTTCTGTAAATTTTCATACTTTCTACATTGTACTTGCATGATCATGCCTAAAGCCTTCGTGCGTTCTGCTCATTGTCTCCCAAATACACCCCAAAACATACCAACTCTATGAAACCTATTACGCAATAAAAAACACACCATGAGTAGCATATATACGAAATTTTGTATCTCAAAAGTCGCCCAAAACATAACAAAATATCATTATATACAACACAATATCACTTTTCAGCCCTTTCGATTGTATTAACTCATTGCTCTTTTTCTAATTAAATCTAGGATATTTACATATTCCCTGAGTTCGACCCGGACACTCACCGGTTAAAAGATTTTTTATTTTTGACAAATTTTTTGGAGTTACTACATGAACATGCACGATACTATTTTTATTTTATACACATATTATATTTTTTGTATCTTAAAAGATATTTTTAAATCTCCTAAAGGTTGGTGATTCAAAGTGTGCGTTTGAATAGTTGGCGGAAATTTCATAACATAAATGGGCCAGAACGTACTTCCCCACATAGATCAAATGTGACGTTCTCGTGAGTAACATTAGTGAGTCTTGGAATCACTACAGAATGTCTGCCCGAGATCTTCCCATCATAAAGATGTTTGAGTGGATTCGAAGAAAGTGCATGATTAGGATACAAGTGAAGAAAGAAGGGATGGTTAAGTACAATGGGTAGATTTGTCCAAATATTGTGAAAAAATTGAATTGCAATGGAAGAAAAGCCATAATTGTTATCCTTGCGGAGTTAGAGAAGATAATTACGAGGTAATGCACTGGCACAACAACCATGTTGGAGAACTTCAGACTAAATGCACTTGTTATTCGTTTCTTCACATAGATCAATAAACCGCACAATGCCTTCAGCTTCAGGTACTTCTAAATCGGGCATATTCATCCCCAAAACCATTTCATGTTCATTGAACTCATCTACTTTGTGCGAGCTTCTCATATTTTTTAATGGTGGATTCAAAGGTTCTAACCAACAAAACAAATCACATTGTCTGAGTTTACAATTATAAAATAATTTACTTTCAGTGTCTTTTGTAAACCAATGGCTTTTATAGAAGCATATCTTCCGCATCAACAAAACGGATTCTTGTATCTCAAATCCAACTTCCAATTGGTGCTTCTATGTTTCGCCTTCGATAAACTACTAGACATAGTTACTTTAGTCGAAGTCTGCGACAGTTATGAAAATCATTTAGTAAATCACAAATGAAAGTAGGTCATTACTACTTTTATCCAAGGCAACAACATAACTGCTTTGATAAAATTTTTTTAAAAATGCAAATTAGAAATTTATCTTTGGTCTAAATAGCTTCATTTTTATATATAATTTTATTTGCAAATAAAAATTTATTCATAAAAGGAATTATAACAATGTGTTTCCAAAATCCAAAAAACCCTACATTTTTATAATCAAATACAAATCAATTAACACAAGAAGCAATTGGAATTCTAATACCGAATTGACTAATTTCAAACAAATCTAACATGAAAATCACATGAAATCCACCAATACTTGCGTTCCTGTACACGTATTCCCAAATCAATTTTCTCAACTCAACGCAGTGAAATAACTTCAATCACAAACAAAAACTTAGATTCACCTAGTACTTTAAGCTTGGATTTAAGAACGAAAACTTACCTCTTACTTTGTATTGTCCGTTGTCGCCGATTTTGGAGGACCCGTTCGTCGTTGCTGGTGAGTCGAAATGAAGCGAGATGATGCCCAATCTCGATCTCATCTCATATTTTTAAGAGTATAAGTGAGGGTATATTAGTCATTTTATAAAGCAAACACCTAAATTTATCAACTTATACTCGTATACACAAGACGTGATTTTTAATCGCCAGTTGTTTACAAAGATTGGGTGTTTTGTGCTAAATTGTAAAAACACATAGATATGTTTGATGCTATTTTTAAAATATAGGGGGTTTCGTGCTTTTAAGTAAAATACAGGGCTGGATAATGGACTCTAGCCAATTAATTATTGTACCAACTTCTTACACACTTTGGACATTAATTTATTAGGGTAAAGTATTTTTTTAGTCTCGTAACTGGACTCCCTTATCATTTTAGTCCCGTAAGTGGAGCTTGTCGCAAACTAGTCCCATAAGTAGAAGATTTTCGTTGTTTTAGTCCTCCGGCACCGAAGACGTCCGCATGGCTCGCCGGAAGCCACGTGTCAGCCAGGTGTCCCGCCAGGTAAGCGAAACCTGGCGGACATGTGGATTTTATTTTATTTTTCATTTTTTTAATTGGACCAAACAAAAAAAAATTAAAAAAAAAACAAATAAAATTAAAAATAAATTTTTAAAAAAATAAAAAATAAAAAATAAAAATAAAATCCACGTGTCCGCCAGGTGTCGCTGACCTGGCGGACACGTGGCCTCCGGCGAGCCACGCGGGCGTCTCCGGTGCCAGAGGACTAAAACGGCAAAATGTTTTCACTTATGGGACTAGTTTGCGACAGGCTCCACTTACGAGACCAAAATAATAAGGGGTCCAGTTACGGGATTAAAAAAACAGTTTACCATTTTTATTATTGTAATATCAAATCAAATTCATATTACTTAATATTTTTTCTTTTTTTATTTGAAGATATATAAATACATTAATTTTACTGTAAAGTGAATTTTTACATCAAATTATCTTTATTTGAATTAATTCTTTTATTAGCTTCTTATACATTGTTTTTAATTTTTTTCATTGTAATATCAAATTAAATTAAAATATATAATATTTTTTTATTTAAAAATATGTAAATACAAATAATTGTACCGTAAAGTAAATTTTCACATCAAACTAACTTAAAAGACATAAAATATAAATAAAGGTAAACTGTATCTTTTAACTTCTGTAAGTGAAAATTTTTACATATTTAGTTCTCCAGCGCCGAAAATGCTTGTGGGGTATGCTAGAGGACACATGTCCATTAGGTTAGCGCCACGCGTGTCCGTTAGGTTAGCGTCACCTACTAGAAACCACCTGCTAGAAACATTTTTTATTTTTCTAATTTTTATTTTATTTTTTATATTTTGAAATTTAATAATTATTTTATATTTTAAAATTTTATTATTTTATTATTTTTTATTTTTTTTAGGGTAAACTTTTTTTTTTGTCCCGTATTTGACCCCCTTTATATCATTTTAGGACTTTAAGTGGACCATGTCTGAAAATAATCCCGTAAGTAAATTTGTTTTGCTAAATAGTCCTCCGATGCCGGACTCTCCACGCTGGCCCTCTGTTGCTGACGTGTTGCTGACACGGCTAATATATCATCACCACGTAGATGCCACGTCAACGACACGTGTAATGTTTTTTTTTTTTTTTTTTTTTTTTTTTTTAATTTTACAAAATATCTTGGTAAACTATTTTCTTTAATCCGTACATGACCTCCTTTATCATTTTTAGGATTTCAAATGGACTATGTTTGTCCTGTAAGTAATTTTTTTTTCGCTAAAATGGTCATCCGACGTGACATTTACGTGGCGTTGACATGTTAGCCGCGTCAGCAACGGCGGGTCAGCGTGGCGAGTCCGGCACCGGAGAACTATTTTAGCGAAAAAATTTTACTTACGAAACTATTTTCAAGATAAAGGGGGTCAGATACAAGATTAAAAAAATAGTTTATCATTTTTATTTTTATACTCCCTCCGTACCACTCCAAAGGGGTCTTTTGGAGTTTTGTAGTAAATTAAAAAATAATAATATTTTATTGGTTAGTGGAAGTGTGTAAGAGGTTTTGACATTTTTGTCCTTTGTCCTTTGACTTTGACTTTATGTATAAAGTAATTGTATGTATAATAGTATGTTTATAATTTAGGTAAAAGTTAAGGGTACTTTGGTATTAGTGTATGATTACTTTTATTAAAATATGGAATAGATACTTTGGAGTGTGATAGACGAAAATGGTAAAAATAGTAGTTTGAGTTAAAGATATAATAAAAAATAAAAAATAAAAATTACCCACGTATTTGCCATGTGACACTAACCTAGCGGACATTTGTCCTCCGGCATACCACGCAGGTGTTATGCAAACATTTTCGAAGCTGGAAGACTAAATGTGCAATTTTTTTGTTCCATTTATGAGACATATTTAACACATCTTTCAATTATAAGACTAAAATGATAAACAGGTCTATTACGGAAATAAAAAAACAATTTACCCTATAAATAATTGTACCATAAAATGAATTTTCACATCAAATTTAAAATATCTAATAAATTTAGTTGAACATATGGGGCATATATTTGGTTCTCCAAATAATTAAGTTTTTTGATGTTATTTTAATTTAAATAATTATAGTGTTATATTTAAAATTACTTTTAATTTTATTTTTATTTTTTTTAAATTATTGTACTTCCTTTGTCTTATAAGAAGGATATTATTTTTTATTTTTTGTCCGTATTAAAACAAAGATACTATTTTCTAATTTGGTAATTTTAATACCTACATAATATAATAAATACCATTATAATTTACAATTTATTACACAAATACCTTCTTTTTTATATTACAAAATACTAATATAGATATTTTTGTCATTTTTACTACAAACTAATATAATACTAATATTAAAAAATATACGTGCAAAAAATAAATATTACTCTTTATGCGAGACAAAGAAAGATAGTATTAAACATGTTTCTTATATTAGTCTCTCCGTCCCATATTAATTAATCTATTTTCTATTTTTGTTGTCTCGTAACAATTGATATTTTTCTATTTTGGGTAAAATTTACTAAATCAATACATACTTAATAAATATAAATCAACTTAATTAACTACATAACATATAATATCATACATCATGTAGGTCCATTCAATATCCCTTTATTTCTATCTCTTCTAAAAAAAATAAATATTTCATCTATATTTAAAAATATACATCTATTATAAAATTAGGTTATGTTAATTATAAATAAATAAAATTATTATTTTTATTTACTTGTATTATAGAAAATTTTATTCTCTACAAAATAATATTCATATTTTTCATATATTTTTATTGTTATATAATTTTTAAAATATTTAAATACATATTCTAATTTTTTTAATCATATATATTAAATTTATTTAAAAAAGCAATAAATTAATTACATAAAAATTAATAAAATAGTATCATAATTTACTACTATTAACTAATTAAACGTCACTATCTTAAATATATCACTAATAAAAAAAATCAATTATTTTGAAACAAAGAGTATTATTTCATTAAATATAAATAATTATAATTAAATAATAATATATTAATATGAATTTCGATCACAATAAAAATAACATAATAATAATAATAATAATAATAATAATAATAATAATAATAATAATAATAAATATTCCTTTCATTCCAAGTGATAGCCAGAAATCGCATGTGTTAAATATTTATATTATTTGCGCTATTGGTTTATTTTGATTGAATTCTACCTGATTTGTGTATATATTGTATATTAATGATTTGCAAGAGAAAAATAATAAAATTTGTAGAATTGAAGGGAAAAGAGAACAAAAATGTCCAATGAATTGAAAAATTAATTAAAAGGCCCAAAAATCATATTGTTACAAATTTTGGCAAAAATAAAAGAAAATAAAGAGGAGGCGGCCACATTCATGCCAGGATGAGAACACAAGCAGAATAGTGCCACGGAGAAATAACAAGGGCAAGAATGAGGAAGATTCTTCAAAGAAGATTTGAAATAGAGTGAAAGAAACAATTTGGTATGAATTTGTGAGATTTTATAGTCTCTTGGTTCCTAAATATTTCTGTGATTTCTGATATGTTTTCTAATATTTGATTTAGTTGGGTATTGTGACAAGATATTTCAATTAGATTAAGATTAATGACTAAATTAACTTAGACGTCCGTAATTGCATTTTAATTTTATTCAAGTAGTAACTAGGGGCAGACACCACTGAAAAATCACAGAATCAATTTTAAACAGTTCCGCATAGGTAATGGTTAAATTGAATTAGATTCTTCTAGTTCGCAAAGCGGTTAGGCTAGTAAATCTGTGACTTCACTAGATTCTCTGTGACTTCACTAGGATTCTAGTATAATTAGGGAAGCAGTTAACGAGTGTACCTTGACTCAGTGGTGTATCTAGAATTTTTAATTTAGTGGGACGACAAATTAATATAATTAAAATAAAATTAAAAAAAAATAAATACATCAACAAAAATTTGCATTAAAAAGATTTTAAATTTTAAATTAACAATCACTAATACATGAAAATAACTACAAGTGTTTACCACGAGATCTTATATTTTGGTAATGGTTGATAATAGCATATATACTAACTTTCATAAATACATCTCTTTTTAGAAAAGTAACGAAACAATCATTTAAGAATTAATCTTTCATGCTATTCCGTAATTTGTATTTTATGATAGTTATAGCTGAAAATGATTTTTCCACTATTGCAATTGCTACAGGAAGAAGTTTCATAAAAAAATATTTCATTTTTATTTGTCTCAACAAATTTAATAGAAAGTTTATTTAGATTCTTCAGATTCTAAAATATCTCGTTACATTGAACATCAATAATGAAATTATCCAACACTACAAAAAAATAGTAGATTTGTAACAAAATTACGTTCCTAAAGTTTACGTAGCTAACATAATTCCATCTCTAATTTCGTCTCTAATATCATTAGTAATGGAAAAAATGGATTTAACAACGAAAAAATTTTGTTATAAAATTGATATTTTTTTGTAGTTCAATAATAATTCGAAAATCATCAATTTTGTTTATGAAAATTCAATAGGATATAATTTTGCAAGTAGCTACAATCTCTCTCTTAAAAATAAATTATTAAAAAAAAAAAAAAGGCATGACATCAATAACTCTTTTGGTGGTCTTGTCAAATAGTCACTTATTCATGAAATAAATATAGTACTAATATTTAGGAATGTATTTGTAATTTTAGTAATAATTAGTAATAGTGTTATTTTTATATTTTTTTTGGAGGGTAATTTGACCAACCTTGCCTAATGCTGCATCCGCCCTTCCTTGAATGTCAAATAAGTAATGAAAACTTGGTTATTAGGCACGTGTCGGTAATTATAACTAATTTATTTAGAAACCAATGACATTAAATATTTACCGATGATCGAATTCACTATCCAAGTTGTCAATTTCATTCATAGTATGAAAGCTCATTTTTACTGAATTTATTTTTTAGCCGTAAACTTTTAGTTTGTTATTTTTATTTTTAATTTTCAATTTCCAAAAATCACCCTATTTTATTATATATATATATATATATGTTAAACAACCGAGAATAAAACTTTTTGATTCCCTGATGAGACGACCCTACTTTAGCTATACTACGTTTATCTTTATCGTGAAAGTAGTTTTATTTTATTTAAATTTTGCAGCGTGTGACGAACGTCTGTCACCAAGATCATTGACCATTTTCATTAGGGATACAATATTTAAGGTAATAATGTTTAATTAGTTAATAATGGAGAGTTATGATATTATTTTATTCTTTTTATGTAATTAGTAATATTAATATTTTTAATATAAATTTAATATATATGATTAAAAATATAGAATATGTATTTAAATATTTTAAAAATTTTATTATAATAAAAAATATATGCAATATAGATATATTTTGTAAGGGAAAATTGTAATTTTTGTCCTCTAAGTAAAGTCTATTATCATTTCTAAATACTAATTTTTGTTGTTCTGAAAATAGGATTGTAAGTGGACAATATTCGCTTTTTCTATCCTCCGGCGCTGGAATCTTGCACGTGACCTGCACGTGCAATGATGTGTCCTCCCCGACGCTGAGCTGTCCCAAACCGGAGGTGACGTGTGTGGCCCGTGGCACTATTCCGGCGTGACTGGGTATTTCCAAAATTAAAAAATTCAACGAAATAAATCTAAACACACCCACACTGTCGCGTCGAGCCCTAGTTCCTTTCTCCCTCGTCGATCGTGAATCCTCCTCTCACCCACGAACCTTCTTCCCGCCAACGGATCGCCGGCCGCCGTCGTCTGGCTAGCTTCCTGCCGGCAAAATCGGACCACCGCATGACCCTACGATCCCACGCCGGTGTCTGGTTCAAAATGGAAAATGCCGAAAATTCTGTTGGTGACTTTTTTGTATTTTCTTGGACATTTTTATACAAATTATGGTCCGTGGATGTCTTCGTTGAGGTTTGCTCATAAGTTGTGGGTTTTGCATTATTTATTATTTGTTTGGTTGGATGTCTTCAAAGTAACTAGTTTTTGCTTGTAATGTCAAAGGCGGGATTTCTTCAACTGAAGGCGCTGTCGACTGCTACTGTGGAATAAGAGCGGTTGTTCGTACTTCATGGACGGATGAAAATTCGGAGAGGAGATTCAGTTGTTGTTGTAAGTCAAAGGTATTCATTCAATCATTTTTGTAAGATGTATTTCTTGCAATGGAATTGATGTTTAAGTATTTTGTAGCGAGGGACCCGAGCTGGTTGTGGATTTTTTCGATGGGAGGACCCTCCGATGTGTCATCGAGCGAAATGTATCATCCCCGGATTGTTAAAGAAGCTGAAAAATCGCGATGTACAAATCGATATGTTGAAGGAACGAGTGAGAAAATAACGAAAAATATTTGCCCTATGGCTCGTGGTGGTTGCTATCATCTGTGCGTGGACATGCAAACACTAATCATATTAAGCCATATTGCCTTTTAGGTGGATGCCTACCTATATATGGTATTAGTGGGTCATGCAAGTATTGATCTACTTTTTTGTTTTTCGAAGCGGTAGCGAACTCGAAATTTTGGATGTTCGGATGTAAGTAGGTATTGTGTATTAATTTATGGTGCACGAGATCGTTTTAATTGTAGTATAGTTCCTGTAACGTATTGGTTAGCAACTACAGTACTTGCTGACATTTTGTTTTTGGACATATGGTTGATGTACTCCTAATTAGTAATGAAAAAAATGACGAAATCCGTCCTATAGTCGAAATATACTAATATTGCTAAATAAATACATATTGACTAACAAACACAACTACCAAGTATAATCAAAAGGTTGGGAAAAACTCAACACCACAAACCATAGAGATAGTTATTTAACACGAAATAATCAAAATATTGATCAATCTTTTTCGTAGGCATCCATCAAGACCATTAATGTTACTTTTTCCTATTTCTAGGGGGTCGGATGCTATGTTGCCTATCGAATTTTCCCCCATGCTCGACAAGTTTCGATAACTCCCTTTGACGCACGTGTGCTGGTAGCTCGTTCCATGGAGTGTTCTGCACGGGCATAGAAAGTCCGCTTAGGTTATGTGGTGCACGAGACAACTGGAATTGTTCAAACATGGTAGTGGTGGTGGAGGCTGGACGTCCATCGAAGTAGTCACCTGAAGGAATTAAATTTTAGAATGGGTAAAAAATATAAAATTTTTTTATGTACCATAGATGAAACGAACAATCTTCTTACCGTTTGGAACTGGGGATCCACACCCTGTATCGAAGCCGATGGTTGAGACTTTGAAAAATGCCTCAATTGTGCAAGGTGTATTCATTCAAGTGTTCTACTTGGTCAATTTAATGAATGACAGTGTTCATATATATGCATAATTGAACATATAAGGCATTCACTCACACTTCTCCGTGGTGGCATTAACACAGGATTTTATTTAGTTGGCATTATCGGAGGAGCTTTAAGTAGGGCCTGCGCAAGATGTTCCTTGACAGGTTGGTCCTCCCTCAATACTCTTTCCTAGAAATGTAAGAGTTCAGGCTAAGTGTGTATTAAATTCACATAACAAATAAAAGATCAGTTACGCTACGCCTGGGTCGAACACGCTGACTATCCTTGCATTCTACTAGTCGTTTGCCCTTACATTTTGTCTGTCAAGTTCAATAAGTTTTTTTGCAAGAGTATTCATATAATAGAAGCGACTGATAAATGAATAAATATGTAATTGAATAAACAATTGTACCAAACAAGTTTTGTCACGTGTAATGGACTCTTGTGTGATGACTTCCACCGGTGCTTGGCTCAAGTTTGGTTCGTCAAGCGGTCGCTGCATTTAATAACACGGTTATACCTATTTTCAAGAATATGTTTATTAAGTCGAATGTTATAGGACGATGGACTTACCTCAATAGTTTCGCTCTCAACCCTTATCGGCAGCATGCACTCTCCCGTAGAACCTTCCATTGAGGTGTTGGACGATGTTCGTAAGGCAATATTCCAGGTTCATACCTGAAAATATAAATATATGTCAAAAACACAATGTGTTTACGTCAATAGAACAACACACAATTCGTCTACATCAACACTTACACTTCTTCGCAATGGCACTTCGTGTTTGTCTGTGTTTTGAGGATCCTTATCCTAGGTGGAATTCTGTACAGGTATATCATTGGTTTGTTCTAAAATAAAAAGGTAAAATATAGAAACATTGAAAGTTATACGAGGTTACATGTCTACCTCGTCTAGGAAGCGTGTAGGATAGTGTGTGGAGTTATGGCCTTCAGTGCCACAAGTCCCGCACTTAATTGTTGTTTGCCTCTTTTTAAGGATCGATGTCCCTTCCTTCGAGCGCACAACATTTTTGCCTTCTCCTGGCTCACGTCGCCGTTGCTTCTTCGGCCTGCCTACATTCCGGCGCATTGCTGGCGGTTTTGGGGGGGGGGGAGATTGGTTGGCTCCCAGAATAACTCATTGCTCACCACTTTTATAGAGAATGCATAAACCTGATTGTATGAATCCACCGAGTAGCAGCGGTCAACATAGTTCACTGCATCCGATCCTTGATTGCCAATCGATGAAATTGTATGTTGACATGGAATGCCACTTAATTGCCACCGTCGACAAGTACATGTCTTATCTCCCAAATTGACACTATGTTGGCTTTTATCAGCGTAAGAAATTGGCAGTGCCTATCGTCAGATTTGATCGGAATACACTCCCCCACCTTCTCTCTATTCCTTCGAAGTAACTTCATTATTTTAGGGCAAATCTCCATGTTTTCCCACTTGTGTAATGCACGATCTCGATGCTCCTACAACTATTTCATCAAATACACCCTTATATCCTCAAATATCGTAATTATATGTCTATCCCTGGCATCTGAAATACAATTATTGAAACTTTCGCGCAAATTATTCACGAGAAGATCACATTTTGAGAAGAGCTGAAAATGCGATCTGGTCCACTCCCTTCTAGCCACTCCCAAGCCTTAGGATCGAGATCTTTCACTCCTTGCATCTGTGCACGAAACTCCCCCGCTGTTGCTGCTCTAGCAGCCTTCCACAGTGCGTTCTTAAGCGTTGTTCCATTGAACCCATCTGTCATGAAATTGTTGTGTAAATGCCTCACACAACAACGATGCTCCTTGCTCGATAACACATCTAACATGGCATTAACCAAGCTTTTTTTCTTATCAGACATAAAACAAACCTCTCGTCTCTCAATTTCCAGATCCATCTTAACCAAAGTAAGAAACCACGTCCATGTTTCTCTAGTCTCGCTCGAAACCGCTGCATATGCAATAGGGTAAATACAATTGTTCGGATCGACACCAACAGCCGTAAGAAGGACTCCACCATACTATGTCCGAAGATAGCAACCATCAACCCCAATAAATGGCTGGCATCCAGCCTTGAAACCCCTCTTCAAGGCATCCAAGAAAATGTACATTCTATCAAATAAATCCCCATCCTCTGTACCTAACACCACCATCAAACCTGGATTGCCCTGTCTCAAGGCATTGGCATAATCCCACAATCTGCTGTATTGTTGAGTTGCATCACCTTCCAATTGTTGTAATGCTCTCCTCTTTTTGCCCGATATGCCATGTCTTTGGTTACGTTCACACACAACTCATTGATCACATCTATACAAAATCCTTTCATTGCTCTTTTGGAGTCTGATTTAAACTTTTTCGCATACTTCTCACTCAACCACTTAGTCTTCGTATTCTTTACATTAAACCGCTCCTCACATGTGTGCTCATTGTGAAAAACAGAGATTTCAAAACCTATTGCATTATCCATCGCCCGGCCATAAATCTCCCATTTTCAATTTGCATCCCCACAAACAGCATAGAACCTCTTTTTTATCGATCCGAGAAAATCTAATTTCTCTCCGGTTCACCACTGTATATGAATTTACTGCGTCTTTCATCTCATTCCTACTTGCAAACCTCATTCCTATTTCAAACTTAGGTTCAAATAAATCTACTTCACAAAAACTACGAAATGAATGATTTTTTGAACCTTCATCATCCGACACCACCAACTCCATCAACTCAGTATCCGACTCCAACATGTCTCTTTCATATTCGTTATTGAGATCTAACTCCCTTTCACTACCGACATCTCTCATGCCACCATCAATTTCACACTTTTCTCTTTCCCCCTCCACTTCCACATCCTTCACTTTGTCAACCCTTGTGACTGCCTCTTCTAATGATTCCAAGCCTATGTCGACCTCGCCACAACTCCCCTCTTCCACGTAATCCTCAAACAAATCATCATCACTATCAACTACGGAATAAGACATGACATATTCACTATCACTCTCATCACAATCACTCCCTTCAGTTTCGACTTGAATAACATACCATCCTTAAAGAGGAAAAATTCAATATCCAAATCCTCTCCTACACCAGCTGGAATTGCATACCTTCGTAAACACGCGAGGTCAAGGGATTGAACCTTTACTACATCAAAGGAAATTGCCCCCCCCCCCCCGACGTATTTGGGAGTTGGTGTTCGAAAAATATTACCTCCATGCAAAATAGTAACCCTAACCGATTGAGTACCTACAATTTTGATTGACACAATTGTTAGAAAAGTTAACATTGCACACCACGAGAGTAAGAATCAAATACAAAATATACACAATAAAAAATAAAAATATTTTTAAATGGTGGGGGGCCATTCTAGCACCCTTTAAACCGACAAGGACAAAAAGACAACCACAACACGAATCACGTGTTGGCTACCCAAGATAAACATGTCAGTATAAAAGCATTTGGGCCAAGACTCAAAATCTACAAATTCTACCAAATATTGTGGAACACGAGCGCGGTTTTACCAGATAAGGGCTTCATTTCGTCGAATGTTGGGCGACGACAGCAAAATCGAACCAGATACCGGCGTGGGATCGTAGGGTCGCGCGGTGGTCCAATTTTTCCGGTGGGAAGCTAGCCAAACAACGGCGGCCGGTGATCCGTGGCCGGGAAGAAGGCTCGTGGGCGAGAGGTGGATTCGCGATCGACGAGGGAGAAAGGAACTAGGGCTCGACGCGATGGTGTGAGTGTGTTTAGATTTATTTCATTGAATTTTTTTAATTTTTTCCAATTGGACTAAAAGTCAAAATATTATTTTTTTTTAATTTTGGAAATACCCAGTCACGCCGGAATAGTGCCACGGGGCGCAGACGTCACCTTCGGTTTGGGATAGCTCAGCGTCGGGGAGGACACATCATCACACGTGCAGGTCACGTGCAAGATTCCGGCCCCAGAGGATAGAAAGAGCGAATATTATCCACTTATAGTCCTATTTTCAGAACGGCAAAAATTAGTGTTTAAAAATGATAATAGGCTTCACTTAGAGGACAAAAATTACAATTTTCCCTATTTTGTAAAGAATAAAATTTCTATAATATAAGTAAATAAAAAATACTTGTATTTATTTATAATGAACATAAAGCAATTTTATAAAAGATGTTGAGTTTTAAATATAGATAAAACAATTTTTTTTTTTTTTAGGAGAAAGATAGAAATAAAGAGATTTTAAGTGAGATCTACACGATGTATGATATTATATGTTATGTAGTTAATTAAGTTGATTATATTTGTTAAGTATGTTTTGATTTAGTAAGTTTTACACAAAATAGAAACGTATCAATTGTTATAGAATAGACAAAAATGAAAAAAATGTCAAGTCTTATAGGACTGATGAAATATTTGTTATTAACTCAAAATTAAATTATTAATTAAGTAAATATTAGTAATTTGTATATGTTATGTAATACTCCCTCCATCCGGGTATAATTTACACTTTTTTTTGTGGGTATATATTAGTAATTTGTATATATTTAGTTAATAATATTAAATTATTAAATTATTTTATTATTTTTAAGTGATTAATAATATTAGTAATTTTAAAATAAA
Source organism: Andrographis paniculata (assembly GCF_009805555.1). Lineage (NCBI taxonomy): Eukaryota > Viridiplantae > Streptophyta > Magnoliopsida > Lamiales > Acanthaceae > Andrographis > Andrographis paniculata. The sequence continues at coordinate 4,170,297 of NW_026137605.1, forward strand.
TTTAATATACTCCATATGATTTAAAAAAATACAATATATGTTTAAATATTTTAAATATTATGTCACAATAAAAAATATATTTATTTTATAAAAAATAAAATTTCATATAATACAATTAAATAAAACAATGTGTTTATTTATTTATAAATAATATAAATTAATTTTATAAAAGAAATGAAGTTTTAAATGTAGATAATTTTTTTTGAGGCGAAAGATAAAAATAAAAGAGGTTTTGAGTGGTTCTTATATGATGTATTATATTATATGTTATATAGTTAATTAAATTAATTTATATTTAACTATGTTATATGTTATATAGTTAATTAAATTAATTTATACTTGTTAAGTATATTTTTATTTAGTAAATTTTATCCAAATTTAAAATGTATCAATCGTTGAGACAAACACAAATATAAAATGTGGCAATTAAGATGGGATGTAAAGAGCATAACAAAATCAAACTACAAAGATTATAAAATTATATATTTAGATAAAACAAAAAATATATATTTGTCTATATGCAACGTGTGTATTTGATTTTTAAGATAGAGAGAGAAAATGTTTATGTATATATATATATATACTATAGAAAGAGAGACGAGAGGCAAGATGAGTGTAAATTGTATATAAAGAGAGACAAGAGGCAAGATGAGAGGTAAATTGTATATCTATCGTATTCAATTATGTATGAAGATGACTATTGATGGTCGAGGAGTATTGTCATGGGTTGATAGTATGGCCCTAGGTTCTCGAATATAGTTGTTCCATGCGTGCGGGCCTTTTGTCCTGTGTGGTGGAGTGATGACATATTTTTTGGTGCAGGTACGTATTTCAAATAATTCTCTTATCACTATATGGTATACCCAAACTTGTTGCGCACAAGGGATGGTTTGCTTTGGGCCTTCCGAGCGGTCCGGACCAAGGTGCTGGGCATGTCGTCTTTCGGACACGTTACACCAGGATACCACATTACCGCCACATATAAATATATAACCAGTCTGAGAATTGGTTTTATGCAGGTCTGAAAGATACCTGGTATCTGCACATACAATCAATTCATGTCGAGATCCCTTTAGATATAATAGGTCGAGATCAATAATTCATTGGAGACAATGAAAAATATGTTTAATATCTTTCTAATGTCGTTGTGTTGGTATTGAATTGAAACTTGCTAATAAATTTATAGAAAATACTATATTTTGTCTTGTACTGTTATCCAGATACATTAGTGCTCCAATAGTATTTAAATATGATACTTCAGGATCAAGTGTTTTTTCACCTTTTTATTTCGATCTAAAATGATGCTTAATAGGATTAAGAGTTCTTATGACCATTGGAATGCGTAATGAATTTTTTTTATCAATTGCAGATCGTTTTAATATATTCTAGATGGGCAAATTGCAATAAATATCTCGCACCTATACCCCATTATCACTTATGTCCTCAATTTATCACCCTAACAAAATATATCCCGCACCTTTACAAATTCGCCCTGGAAAAATATATCCCGCACATTTACGAAATTCGCCATTTACGTCCTCCCGCCGCGTGTCATTGTCACTTCGCAGTTGAACCACGCACTCTCGTGTACGAAATCCATGCGACATTGTTTGATTGGGTGATTAAATTAAGATATCAAAGTATATATATAAATAAATTAAATTTGCAATTTGATCTCCGTGTAAAATTGCAATTTAATCCAATTAGCCATTTACGTCCTTCCACCGTGTGTCATTATCACATGGTAGTTGAACCACTCGCTCTCGTGTACAAAATCCACGTGGGATTGTTTGATTGGGTGATTAAATTAAGATATTAAAGTATATATATAAATAAATTAAATTTGCAATTTGATCCCGTGGGTTAAAATGCAATTTCACACAGGATCAAATCGCAAACTCACCACAAAAGCCCTAACTCACCGATGGTGGACTTCAGAAAATTGATCATATTCAAGTGGAGGAAGTTCATCCAAAATCGATCGCATTCAGCTGGGGAGTTTATGTCGCTCGCCAATCTTCCAATAAAGGTCTGAATTTGAGACTTTTGTTGTCGGAGGAACAAACAAAGCTTCATTCCTTTGCTTTTTTTCGTTCTCAATGATATGAGTAACGCCGAGGATAAGAGCAAAGACAAGATTGAGGGAAAAAGAATCGAGTTTGGGGCACATCCTTTATATGGTAAGTATTTTTTGCTTTAATTTCATATAATACTCTTCTTGTGGGGTACCGTCGTAGGAAAACTCCAAATGTTTCGACTCGAACCATGGTCCTACATTAGCAATATTTTATTGTTCTACTTTCATCCCTCATTCCTTGATTCTGTCAATTTGATACAAATTTGGTCCATCTCTCCATTGTCATATAAAAGTTTTTATGCTGAGTTTTGTGTTATGTAGAACCCGAAAGCACACATTTGACAGTGTGTTTACATTTCGATGGAGTCTTGTACCACACTCCAATAGCAAAGTACGTTGGGGGATCCATCAAGAATTTTGATTTCGTGCTAGCGGGAACACTTACTAAGGACTTGACGGAGTTGTTTGGGAGAAATACTGAGATTAACGTTTAAGAGTATAATAAGTATTACACTCTAATTGGTAACAAATTTAAGCTATTAGAGAGTGATGAAGAGTTCCAAGTTGCAGCTTATGAATCTTTAATTAGTAGAAAATTAGATATTTACGTAGATCTTGTAGGTAATGAGATTGGTCTGGATGATGATGAAGATGGTGAGGATAGTGACTTACAATGGGTAGTGGAAGTCACGGTAGTGATGATGACATATTTGAGGAGTTTGTGGATACGGACTATGATGATCTTGGTGATGAATCTGTTCTTGGAGTTGGGGAGACAGTGTTGGGAGAGGGCAAGCTTGACAATTCGGGAGGGATGATTGTTGAGGGTGAAGGAGATGAATTCCCCAGTTTAGATGATGATGGTGAGGATAGTGACTTTACGGTGGGCAGTGGAAGTCACGGTAGTGATAATGACTTATTTAAGGAGTTTGTAGATATAGATTGTGATGATGAGGGTGAAGGAGATGAATTTCCAGGTTTAGATGATTACGATATAAGCCAAGATATGGCTAATGAAGTAGTTGTTGAAGAGACAACAAACTGTGGTGTTAGTGTAGGAGGGAGCGGGCAGCAAACATTTGTGAATTTGACGTTGGGAATGAAGGATTAGGGGCTGAGAATGATGAAGATGATACACCGGAGGAAAATCTGGTAGTTGGAAGTGATGAGGAGTGAGAGGAGTTAGTTGACTCAGATGATAAGGGGACTGTGCGCAGGCAGGGCATGAGCACGACTTTTCCAAAGTTCAGTCCACTCGATGTGTATGCGCTCAGGTTTGATATAGGGATGATATTTGCAACGAGGGATGAGGTGAAGAGGGCAATACAGTCTCATGCAATTGCAGAAATAAAAAGTTGGCTTTTACAAAGATTGACAAGCACCGGTTGTATGCGAGGTGCAAAGAACCAAATTGTGAATGGAAAATCAACGTAGTGAAGGTGAAGGATGACATTGTTTTCCAAGTAAGTCTATTGCACCCTAAGCATTTGCAGTCATATCTTTCTTCTTTTAATGTTGCGAATGTTAAGACTACTTGGTTGAGTGAAAACTTTGCTCATAAATTTAAATGTGATCCAAAATGCGAGGTACGAGGTTTTAGGAAGGAGATAATGAGAGAGCTAAACATGAGTGTGTCAAAAGATCAGGCATATAGGGCAAAGAGGCGTGCTTTGGAACGAATAAGTGAAGATCTTGTTTACCAATTCAGTCGTCTTTGGGATTACGTACATGAGTTAAGAAAGACTAATCTAGGGACTACAGTTGTGCTAGGTTTTGAGACTGATGATGGAGAATCTATTTTTGACCGCATTTATGTGTGCTATGGAGCTTTAAAAGAAGGATTTAGTGCTGGTTGCAGACCCATAATTGGTGTGGATGGATACCACTTGAAGGGTATTTACGTTGGTGTCTTACTTACCGCCGTTGAAAATTATCTGAATAATAACATGTTCCCAATTGCCTTTTCAGTGGTTAGTAGAGAGAATGGTGAAACATGGAGATGGTTCTTGACTTTGTTAAAGAAAGATTTAAGGATTGCAGGTGACAAATAGGTTACATTCATGTCTGATAAGCAAAAAGGGTTGATATAGGCCTTCGATGTTGTATTCTCAAAATATGATCACAAATTTTTGTTAAACACATGCATAACAACTTTGTTAATGCCGAGTTTAGAGGAACTATTGAAAAATTCAGTTTAGCGTGCTACTTTGGCTTCTACACCAGGGGAATTTCGTCATCGAATGGATGAGTTGAAAGATCTTGACAGTGAGGCACACAAATTGTTTGATGATAAGCCCGTAGCGCAGTGGAGTCGGAGTCATTTCAAAGTTTATCCAAAGTGTGACATGTTGCTAAACAATGTGTGTGAAAGCTTTATAGTGCGATCCTAGATGCACGAGAGCAACCGATTTTGTCGATGTTGGAGTCAATAAGACAATATCTTATGAAAAGGCGGCAAGAGAACAGAGATATGGTTGGATGTAAATGGAAAATTTATGGTTCTGTCCAAATGCATTGAAGCTGTTGGAGAGAAATGTTCAGAGGGTATCTGACTGCATTCTTATCAATTCTGATAATACACATTATGAGATATCTTGCTTCGATGTGAGCCAACATGCTATTAATCTTCGAAAAATACTGCACATGCAGACAATGGCAGCTAATTGGAATTCTTTGTAAACATGCTATCTCTGTCATCTCTAACCAACAAGAAGAGATTCAAGACTACATCGATGAGTACTACTCCGTGGAGACATACATTAAGGTATAAGCTCCTGTCATAATGGTTTTCACCAGTGACATGTTTTGGGAGGTAACGGGTTTTAACGGAAATGAGATCGGTTGGGAGACCTACCTCATCGAGGCAAAAGGAACGAGATGAACTTGTGAGAAAAACAAGAAAGAAGGCTGGAACTTTAATGTTAAAGAAAAATCAAACTACTATTCATTGCAGATGATGTCGAAACTCTGGACACAATGTTAGAAAGTGTCCACAGTCAGTTGAAAATCGTCAACCTGAGGAATCATCACCACTAGTATGAACTATAATAGTGTGTAGTTGTTGTATTATATTTGTGATATACAATCATGCATTGACTCTTCTTTGTACATACAGGTGGTTGTACAAGACCCCACGACAACATCCGTAGAACATAGGCCACGACGGATGTCTGTAAGTACAACCTAACACAATACATAACATATATCATTTCTCTTACGAAGTAAGTTGGAATCTATATTGCATTATTCGTAGATGTGAATTCAAAAAGCTCCAACAAGGAATGCCGCCAGATCAAGCACCACTGTTCCAGTTAGTCAACCTGAGGTAATTCCCATACAAGAATCCACGATTATGACCCAACCAAAACGTCGAGGCAGGCCACGAAAGGAAAAAGCCTTGGAGGCTGCAACAGGGACTCAAAGCCAACAGGTATATACATATTTATTAATGAACCTTTTACACTCTGACATTGCTAATTATCCAATGATTGTGTAGGAACCATCTATGTGGGAGCAACTGCACAACACGGGAGCAACCCGCATCCTCCCAATTGTCTCAGCATCAGAACCACCACCACGACGACGTATGGATAGGGTCCCAAAACGTGGTAAACAACCAATGTTTACAAGACGACTATCAACTCGATCGCAAGCTGGGCAAACTATGGTTCAAGGGCAGCGGTTCGTGAGCGTAGAGGAGCTAAGTACAGTCCTTTCTACAGAGACAGAAATGTGAAGCATCTTGTATCCAAACTTTTCTATAGAAGTTGTAGTAATGACAACAATTCTACATTGCAGTGCTTGTTTCTGAACTATGTTTTGGATGACATAACTCGTTTTGTTGCATTGTGCTACATTTTTTTGAATTATGTTAAGGATAACACACCTTCTTTTGTGAATTGGTGGAAAATTTCAGTTTGTGGAATGACATTGTGCTACCTCTTTTCGATAATACGTAGTAACACACAGGTTATGCATACGTTATGATTTATTTTTTATTCAAAGACTTTTTGGAGCTCTTCGAGAGTTCAAATTAAGTTCAGATCGTCCATATAAAGATTTATAATCACAACTTTTCTCTCATTATTCTTTATAAAAAGACGTGGATAAACAAAAGCATTAGTATATCATTCTTTCATCAATGATTAATTAAGACGATTGTACCACATGCAACAAGATTGCTTGTATGCATTAGGAATATTGAATCATTCAGAGATTTTCATGTAGATATTATTATCTAATAAACCATATAAATAACCAGTTATAACGTCCATTAGATGCATATTTAAATTATTATGAACGGCTAGACTTACAAGTTATCAAAAAGTTATTTCATCTATTACAAGAAAGTAAACTCCATTAAAATCAATTACAGGTTTTTGTGAAAAATCTTGGGTCACAGGTCTTGTTTTATATCTGAAAATTTTGTTATTCTCGTTTTATTTTCAAACAAATACCCATTTATAATCAACAGGCTTAACACCTTCAGGGGTTTGAACAATGGGTCCAAAAACTTTTTATTTTGTCAATAGGTCCAATTCAATAATTCCTTTGAGATAATGAAAAATGTATTTAATGTCTTTCCAATGTCATTGTATAGGTATTAAATGAAACTTGCTAAATAAATTTACAACAAATACTATATTTGATCTTTTACTGTTAGTCAGATATATTGGTGCTTCAATAGTGTTTAAATATGATACTTTAGGATAAAGTGATTTCTCACTATGTTCTTTCGGTCCCAAAGGATCCTTAATAGGATTAAGAGTTCTGATGACCATTGAAATACTTAATGAATGTATTTTATCCATTGCACTTTTAATACCTTCTAGGAATATGCAAACCGATGGATGAAAATTTAAAATTCTAAATACTATATTTGTATATCAAGATAGAATTTCATTTTTCCCAAAAATCCTTGATTTAAAATTATATTTTCAAGTATTCAATGGCTTTTTGGAGCTCTTCGGGGGTTCTAATTAAGTTCAGATCGTCCATATAAAGAGTTATGATCACAAATTTTCTCTCATTATTCTTTATAAAAACACGTAGGCAAACAACATCATTAGTATATCGTTCTTTTGTCAATGATTCACTAAGACAATTGTATCATATGCGACCAGATTGCTTGTGTGCATCAGACATACTGAACCCTTCAGGGGTTTTCATTTAGATATTACTATCTAATGAACTATATAAATGACCAGTTACGACATCCATTAAACGCATATCCAATTTTTCATGAACTACTAGACTTACAAGATATCAAAAAGCTATTCCATATATTACAAAGAGAGTAAATTCCATTCAAATCAATTCAAAATCTTTGTGAAAAATCTTGGGCCACAAGTCTTGCTTCATATCTGGAAATTTTGTTATTTTTATTTTATTATGAAACAAATACTCATTTATAACCAACAGGCTTAACACCTTGAGGTGTTTGAACAATAGATCCAAAAATGTTTTGTTTTGCCAATGAGTTCAATTCAAAGTAGATCACATCTTTTAATTTTGGTCAATCTTTTCTTTTCAGACATTCATCAACTGATCTAGGTTCTTAATTCTAGTAGTTTTCTATTAGATAAAGTGTTGCATTGTATTCAAAAGCATTATCCATTATTATTTTCTTACGATTCCAATACTTCCCAGTAGTAACATAACTTATTGATTTTTTTAATAACTTTATTCTCTTCAAGAGAATGCTTATTGAGATCAACTTCTTTAGGAGTTGGATCTTGATACTACTTGTTTCTTGAGGATTTTGATTAACATTCAATTCCTCAACTTTCTCATTTGTTCATTTTTTTTCGATGATTTTTATCTTTGGAACCTAAAGGTCTGCTACGCTTCAGGTGTGCATTTGATTTATTAGCATTTTACATTTTTTCTGCTGGGACAAAAAATTTACCTGGTATATTTTTTGCAGCTATATATGATCTAGTAACTCTACTGGCATTACAAAAAGCATCAGGTAGCTGATTTGCAATTTTCTGTAAAATGTACAATTTTTTGCACTTTTAATTCACTTTGATTTGTGTGAGTATCAAGAAAACTGAATAATTTTTTTAGGTAACCCCCTTTTTGAGTTGATCAATTTTTCTCCCTAATATCGGGAAATGTGACTCGTCAAAGTGACTATCAACAAAACGAGCCGTAAACAATTCACAGTTAATGGTTCTAGATATTTAATAATAGATAGTGGTTCGTACCCGACATATATTCCCAATTTCTGTTGGTGGCTCATTTTTTTATGTTGAGGCGGTGCAATCAAAACAAACTGCGAACCCAAAAGTTTGGAAATGTGAAATATTGAGTTTTTCATTGTACATTAATTGTATCGGGGAGTAGCTATAATAGCTTGTCGATCTAAATTTTATTAATGTTGCGTTGCTGAATGTAAAATTGCATGTCTCCAAGTAGATACAAGAAGTTTAAATTTCATCAATATTGGTCTGGAAATTATCTTTAATATCTTTATAAATGATTCAGCTAGACCATTTTGAGTATGTTCATAAGGTAGGTACATGATGTTCAATATCAATTTCAATAGACATGCAATAATCATCAAATGTCACGGATGAAAATTCACCAACATTATCAAGATGAATTTTCTTTATTGAATGATCAAGAAATTTTGTTTATAATTTAATTATTTGAGTAAGCAACCTCGAAAATGCCAAATTGTGGGTGAATATTCGTATGGTGGATCTACAGACTCAAATATATCACCTTGAATCCATTCTAAAAATACTAGTTCAATTCCCACATTTGTTGGTGATGATTTAATCATTATCTTCCCTTGTTAACAAACAACACATTTCAACTCATTTGTATTCATCATTCTTTGATTTTTCAAAGTATGACCATGTGTATTTTCAATATTTCATTTTATCATAATATTATCGGGATACTCAAGGAGATTGTGTCAAATCATAAAATCTGTAGAAATTCTGGTATACCATATATGTCTCAATTGCATTCAATTTTGTGTAATATAAGCCGAAAGACAATGAAAGTAATTTTTACAGTACATATTTTGTCATCAATGAATTTTATAATTAACACAAATTCATTATTTGTTTCATTCGATGTCTTGATACGATATCTATTTATGTAAATATTATTAAAATTTAGCAATTTTTTTTGAGATTTTCTAGAATATTTTTCATTTGGAATGTCGAATTTTACTCATTATGTGATAAATATTAGTTATTAATCTTCTAGAGCCTTCAATCAGTTTCGCACTACCACCGACAGTATTAATTTAGATTTTTCTAAATTTAGCTTGATAAAATATTTCCTATTTTTCAAGATGGTGTGCGATGATACACAATTTATAAGACATAAATTATCTTCGGTGTTATTGATTATAAAATATTTATCATTCATATTTATTTTTCTCTGGGAAAATAACAAAAAAATTAATATACTAATAAAATGAACAAAGTACATAGTTGAAGTACAAAATATTATTACAAAATATAAGGGATTAAAATGATAATGTATAAAGGGGTACAAAAATATATGCATGCTATCATATTACATAATCGATATTATCATAATATGCACCTTCAGGGTTAATTAAAAAATCAAATATATCTAAATGTGTATCATCATTATGATCACAACTACCATTGCCACTAACTTTATTTTATGAAAAGTTGATCTCAAGAGTCTTGGCATCTTCGAGTGTCTTGGTTTTTTGCTGTAGGAAATTTTGATATAATTTTCAACAAAATAAGAGTTCGAGTGACAAGTTTGGGAACAATGTCCTGTCATTCCACAATTATGATATTTATCCTCAACCTTGTTCAAACTTTGACCAATATCTTTGTGAGGCCGCTTTAGGGGACTATTTGGTCTTTGTTCATCAAAATTATTATCACGGTAATGATGTGAAACAAACTACCACAACCACGTCCACGGCCAGTTCTACGTCGACATTCTGCTCCACATTCACGACCTTTTCTGCAGCCTTATGTGCAGTCATTTCCAGGCCCAATAGTCAAATATTGAGTTGCATTCACTTCGGAATATAGACTCGCATTTGTTGGCCCTGATTCATGGTTTTCAACAACTCGTTATTTTGCTCAGCAACAAAGAGAAAATTAGCAAATCACTATTTTGTAAAACCTCTTTCTTGATATTGTTGTTGTAATAACAAATTGAAGACATGGAACACAGTAAACGTTTTTTTCTAACATATTATTATTAATTTTTCATCACAATATCTCAACTGATATATGATTTTAAATATCGCGGATTTATAATTGACAACAATTTTAAAATCTTATAAACGCAAGTGTTTCTATGCTTATTGCGTTTTCGGCATGATGATCGATTTCAAATGCTCAAATCGATTGTTTAAATTTATTCACAATTCAAGTGGATCTTATACCGTGAGATATTTCGTTCTTAAGGTTCGTCAATATAATGATGAAGAAATATCATTACTTTTGCATGTTCCTGACTTATGCATTCATTGTCTTTCATTATTGTTTTATCAAGTCTTATGAATTCGAGGTGCATTTCGACATCTATTACCCAAGGTATATAATCACTTCCGTAATAGCCAATGGGTGGAACTTAAATCTTGCAAGGTTAAACATGATTATATTGAAAATAAAATCAAATAATATAAAAATAAAAGTTAGTACCTAAAATTTTGGAGAGAGAAAAATTCTTATGCCACTTTGACATCGGAATAGGATTGTAGAGAATTTATTTTTAAAACAAACTATTTGCAATTCGTGTTGATAACATGTTATGTAAGTAAAATAGAAATGCATAAGATAATAAAATTATATAAGTAATTATGGATAATATATATATATATGTATATGTGTAATGTGTGTTTATGTGATTTTAAAGATAGAGAAAAAAAAAATTATATATATATTATAGAAAGAGAGACCAAAGCCAAGATAGGACTAAAAAATTATATATTAATCACATTAAATTATGTATGAAATGGCTATTAGCCAATTCCAAGGATAATGGATGGCAAAACTATTATGACACATACAATACATATACTAAGTGTTAACCCAGTAATCCTTAAATGCACAGCAGTAGTCACGTAGCAACGAAATTATGAGTATAACATATTTCAACACAGGTGTAGTCTACTGTGAAATCAAACAACACACGCACTCTTTTATAGACAGTAATGAAAATACACCAAGAAATGTTAACCCAATTCGGTCTCACAAGATCTACATCTGGAGGATTCCAACCCAGACCATTTTACTCTTCTTCATCAATGGATCAGAGTTATATTCGAGTTGTATCTTATCACCCTATAGACACACACTCACCATCCTCTATCCATCAAAGAACAACAACCATTTTTTCACTTCATACAACCTATTTTTTCTTCATCATATATAATATATATATATATATTGCACTGACATTCTCCTAACCGAATAAGAATCTTTTAGTGTGCCTCAAATGCCACCACGCAGACTCCACCACTAATCTGTTACACCAACCAACACGCCCAAAAAGGCATTCACCAAACCACCACAACAACCTCATTGGATTTGATTTTCCTTAGACAAACTCTTGGGTCAACTTTCGTGGGCTTGTAAACATCAAGCAAAACTTAAGAAATAAGCCCAATCTTGTCTCAACACTAAGAAAATGTTGCATAGTATGTATCATAACATTAAACATTTATTAATTAAATTATTTTACAAAAATTAATTTTGTAAATGAGTTTACACACTGTATAAATTGAGATGTATTTCTCTTGTAATGTGACAATGCTTTTGTCTTTGATTGATGTCATAAGTTGAAAAGTCCATTTTATTTAGTTTTGGATTTTTTTCTGTTCATATTTCCATGCAATAGGCAATAGAGACTGTGCAATAATCATGCACACACCTGATCTTGTTTACTTTTCTTGCAAATCTTCGATATAATCAAATAAAATTTCATGTCAGCATTCATGATCTGTATAGTTTAAACTCGACGAAAGTTATTGCGTACTTAACAATTACAATATGTATTTTACTATTCAATATTTCAATTTATCGGAAATATATTTGCTCCCTTTAGACGGAGAATTTGTATTTTTGAAGATTTGAAGAGATTTGAAAATATAAAAAAATAACATTTATCGTTATATCTTTTAAAAAAATTAAATTAAATAGTATAGAAATTTTCAAATTGACATTAAATAGACTCATCCTATTTAATATTCATTGGTATTAGATCAAACATACCTTCAATCTTATTTTAAAGTTATGCTTTATATTTTTGTCAAAAAATATTTAACATATTTTTCTAAAAAAATTTAATACTCTTTTCGTTTGGCTCGAAGGTCCAATTTATCTTTTATATCATTGTAGTTAATATAAAAAATATTTTTATATTTATATATTGTTTTACATAAATATTATTATAATAATATTATAACACACTAATAGAAGTATTTTTGCACATTTTTCTTAATTTGTACTGTATTTACATATAATAATTAATATTTAAAAATTAACACATAAAAAAATAAATGAGATTTTTAGAGGTAGTATGTTACATATATTACCTATATAATTGTAAAGAAATTTTTCTTCAAACAAAAACAAAAACCAAAACCAAAACCAAAAAATAACAAACCCTAATTTTGCCAAATGAAGAAAATATAATAAAAATAAAAGAAATTAGAAAATAAATAAAACACGGGTAGAAAGTCAAAGGCAAAATGTCAAAGGGACAGCGGGGAAGACGGGGAGCAGACAATCTCTCAAACGCGAGATGGAATCGAAAAGGAGAGATTAAACACATTACACACACACGAATACGAATACGAAACGAACCGAAACGATACGATACGATACACCCTTGAAGAAACAAGAACAGCACAAATTTGTTTCGCTTCTGATATCTACATATTTAACGCTGAAGTTTGCCTCTAATCCAGAGAGAGAGTCCCATTTCTTCGATTCTCACTGCCATCTTCTCCCTTCCTCATATCTTCCAAGAAATTAACAAACGCAATTTGGAGGCAGAAATGGCGGATCAACTGACGGACGACCAGATCTCCGAGTTCAAGGAGGCCTTCAGCCTCTTCGATAAGGATGGCGACGGTACGATCTGTGATATTTTTTTTCCTCCCCTTTTAAACTCTTTAATTTTTCGATCGTAGCTGCTTGAACTATGGATTCGTTCCATATTGTATTGGATTTTGCGCGAATCTGCTTTTATTGAGGCTTATTTATGCATTCAATTTTGTAATTTTGTTTGGATTTTGGATCTAGGGTTTTGGTTTCTGCGTCGGATCTTGTTTGGATACAATCATTTTGAATTGAAATAAGATAGTTTTCGGTTTTCTCCAGGGATTTTAGAAATCACTGGACTCTGATTTCCGAATTTTTTTTGCATCTATTTTGATATCGAATTTGTTCATTGAATTTGGAAATACCAAATTGATATATACTTCAAACGAGTCGATGATATAGAAAAACATTCTCTATATTTTGAATATGAATTTAGACATCAAATTCAATTTTGGTATTATGAAATCCATCCATATATTCGTTTCAAACTGAATTCGAATTAATGTAGTTTATAATTCTTTGATTATTTGATCACCATGGGTCGATCGATAATTTCACCTTTCAAATTTTGTTTCGAAGCTATTCCTTTGGAAACCAGAGATTGCTAATATATTGAAAAGTATTAGTACATTGATAAATCAGGAAACAAAGCAAACTTTGACCATAGTATATTTGTAAAATGATCTAGGGAACAAAAGATTATCGTAAATCCTATAGATAAAATATTGTAAAATATCCTGTTTCGGAAACAACTCTTAGACTTTTACATATGTGAATTGTGTTGCTATTTGTTCAAGTGCTATGGTTTTTTGTAGAAACAATTCCATAATCGATATGTATTTTTATTTAGCTTTGCGGCATTAAGGATATACCTTGTCTTGTGGCACTTGTCTTAATCTTTAGTATGTTGAAATGTGATTTGGTTCGATTCAGTTCATTTCAGTTAGGTTGTGTCATGGTTCACGTGAAAGGAAAATGGATCTTATGCTTGTTTTTCTTTTGTCTTTGTGTCAAACAAAATTGAAGTTTGGTTCGATATGTTGTATGAAAGAAGGGGGAGGTTAAGGCGGTGTACTTCTTTTTTGTGCTTTGTCTTAACTTGGTTCTTTTGATCATTGATTTCTTCCTCGTAATTGTGGATATCAATTCGTTTTTGAGATTTTTGAGATGCTTGCTTTATCTTTGGAAACAACTCTGATTAAGTTTTCCGTAATTGTCTTATGATGCGCACGTGCTTTTCATGATCTGTGTTGAGCAATTGATGTGTTATTCATGAAGCTTAGTCGACGGTGGTGGTTGAATTGATCCCAGTTCATTGAGTTTTCTTTTTCTTGATAATTGGTTACTATCAATTGGGTGATAATATTTACTCCGCGATAGCTAAATGTACAAGACTTGGAATTTTGATTCTTGTTTCACATACTAATATCCCAAACTAGATGCTGTAATTTAGTTAGGTTCTATTTGTTTACGTGGGGTTCGGTTTTGAGTTTTGGTATTGAATTTTGGTTTGAATAGTTGTTTGGATCTGATATTTTATCATTTGTAATATCATATTTTTATAGAAATCGTCACAATTTTATAATAATAATAATTTAAAAAAAAAAAAAAACTGAAACCAAATAAGTAAACAGAGCATTATTAGGTTCTGTTCTTTTCCGTCTGTATTGGGTTTAGACGTTTGAGTTTTTGATCTGATATTATTCCTTTTGTGAGAGGAATAAATGTATTTTCTTTTTAGAGGACGCAAAGTCCAAAGAGTTAAAAGTTTTATATTTATTTTTATCTCGGTTTATTATATTATTGGGTTGAAAATCTCTGATGTTCATTTCTTGCATGTATACAGATCGATCTAACTTATGCTCGTATGTATGTTATTGTTATACGTAGGTTGCATCACGACAAAGGAGCTTGGTACGGTGATGAGATCCCTGGGGCAGAACCCAACGGAGGCGGAGCTCCAGGATATGATCAACGAGGTGGATGCTGATGGGAACGGGACAATAGACTTCCCCGAGTTTCTGAACCTGATGGCTCGGAAGATGAAGGACACGGATTCGGAGGAGGAGCTCAAGGAGGCATTCCGTGTCTTCGACAAGGATCAGAATGGCTTCATCTCTGCCGCTGAGCTGCGCCATGTGATGACCAATCTGGGCGAGAAACTGACTGATGAGGAAGTCGATGAAATGATCAAGGAGGCCGATGTCGATGGGGACGGCCAGATTAACTACGAAGAGTTCGTTAAGGTTATGATGGCCAAGTGACACGCCTGGCCATCTCATCTCTTATGGTTACGATGCCCAACTAATGCCCGCCGGAAAGGTTTATTTTTAAAATTATAAATAAATAAATAAAGAGTGAAAGGTTGTAGCGTTTTGTAAGTTTGGACAGTTGAATATTTCTATAATATGTTGGGTTGTAGTTGAGACAAATTTTGTGTGTTGGATTGAAAGATTTTATTAGATTTTTACTATTCATTTTATTATTATTTGTTTTTAAATATCTAACTTAATTTTTATTTTTTTTATATCATATTTAAAAAAAAATTCATTTAAAATATATTATTAATTTTTATTTATATCGTATTAAATAATTATTTAAATTTAAATTTTTATTATTTAAAATTCAACCCTCCATCAAACACACTTTTTTATTTCGAATAAGATACCGTCTGAAAAATATATATTTGTTTTTTTGGTAATCAGTTAAATAATACTAAGAAAATAAATATATTTTTATAAAAATAAAAATATTTTAATATTTAAATATAATTATTTTTATTATAATTAAAAATAAATATTTTTAAATGATATAGAATAATAATAATAATTCATTGAATTGAAATACGATTATCATTTAAATTAAAAAACATGTGCTATTTGTATGTACAAAAGCTATTGTGTTTTTTAATATATTCGAATAACGCTTTTGGTGAAAATGGACAATGGAGTCGGTATAAAGCGTGGTTGAAGATTAAGCGCTGGCGAGGGAAAGCGTTTTTAGTTTAGGGGACTAAAAAGCGTGATTTTCAGCTGAGGGAGGAAGAGATTTTGCATATGGTGGAAATGAGGTGAGGACTGTGGAGGAAGGAAGAGGAATCGTGGAAGACTTGGTTGCTGACTGATGTCAACGATCTACAACTGAAATTCAATCAGTTTTCTGCGGTTTCCTCGGCCTCTGCGATGGAAGGTAAGCAGGAGGGTTATAGACTGTAGTTGCCTCGTTTTTTGTTTTTTTCCTTGGGTGAGTTCGTGATCCCAATTTTTTGATTGATTATATTGGTTTTGAGTCGGGCGTCTTCGGGTTTTACTGAATTGTGTTGGAATTCTGCTGTTTCGGTGATCAATTGCGACGAATCAGTGGAGTAACGCGGTGGATTTTGTTTTCTGATCTGAATTAGGTTTAATTTCGTACTTTCTTATTTTATTTCGAGTCGCTCGATCTCGCGGACTTTTTTGGACCTTGAAGCGTTCGCATTTTAGTGGTTTATTTAGGTTTTACCTTTGAGTTTAATGAATGCCGATTTTTATGAACTTTGATTGGATTGCTTAATTCATAGCAGTTGTTCTTCAGAATTGACGTTCGATCGATATCTTAGACGACGTCTGCTTTTGTGTGAATTTTTTTCCTAGGTGTTGGGATCGTATGGACTACTTAAAATCAGACTGAGTTTGTCTTAGCATTGTAATAACGGAAGTGATTCTTTCATCCAAAATTCAAAAATTTAATACATATTTGAACTACTATAAATATCACTATTTTTCTGGCAAATGATGATTCAGACTAGATTATGCATTTTTAACGGTTTCAATTTTCAGTTAACCAGCTATTAAAGAATAGTAAGTCTACACTATCTTCGAAACCTTCATTTTTTTCCCCCTAAACTCACAATTAAGAGTAGAAACAGTAGTAGTAGTTGGATTGCTTGCAAATGAAAACATGGGGCGGGGAAAAGAAAATTGATTCAAATTTGTAAGAAAGTGATTTCACAGCTAGATGTTACCTTGAAAAGATATTATGCCTTATATGTCTATAAATATTGTAAATATATTCTTTAATGATTGTTTCAATGAGATTTATTAATTAAAAGAATTGATAAATAGCTATAAGAGCTTATTAAGCTTCTTGTTGAAAGCTTCCTTTAGAAATCAAGTAAAAATGTGCGAACACCTTTTTCAGCTTCTTTTTCTAGGAGCACTTAAGCTCTTCTGTAATATCCGAAAGATTTAGAAGGATTAATAAGAGTACCTATGTCAACACGGCTCGTCTTCTTTTTACAGAAGACAACTTAAGAGCTAAGTGTATTTGCTCTGGTGTAGATTCAACTAAATCTTTAGGGCTGGTCTACGATTAAATAATATACCCTTATTTTATGTGATTTAGGACCTGGGTTTTGAGTTTCCAAACTATTCCTCGGTAGCAAATAAGAAAATATATCTATGAAATTTCCCATCATGAGAATATTCTCATGTTTACCTTTAGTATTGTGCTGAGAGGTTCCGAGCTATAGCTTCTGTGTAGATTATTTCATAGTTTTGCTTCGGTATGTACTATAGTTTGGTTTAGACTTCTTTCATGCATACAAATTATCTGGTGTTTCTTTGTGTTCAATTTCAAACATTAAACAGCCCAAAACAATCACGAGTGATTAAAAATAATGCTAAATTTTCAGGTATATCCCCTGATCAGGATTCAGCAGAATCCATGAACAAATACTCCAGTACTTCCTCAGGTGGTAGGAATCATGACAAGAAGGAATTTCTTCGGAGATTTGTCAACAGCGAGGCGTTGAAAGGAAATCTAGAGAGTTGGCTCGAACACATAGCTGAAGATAATAACCCTACTTTTGATGTTCCTTTCGAGTTGATAGATCTTCAGAAGTTCGACTATGCTCTAGAAGGTGTACCTTTCCAGCAACTAATTCGAATGCCCAGTGCTATGTATGCATCAACATCCACCACTGTCGAAGAAACTGTTTTTCTTGCTCTGGAGGATTTTCTCCATGCAAGTGTGATCGGCTTGTGGGAAGCTTTTTGGGGTGGTCAGGAAAATGATTTGATCCCGTTTTATATCTCATCTTTGTATGATGGAAACTTGAGATTTTACCAAGCCGAACATGCCATAGCTAAAGGAAAACTTGGGGGGCTTTGTGGATCTGCTGTAATGGTAAAGAATCCCCGACATCCAAATGGGAAGTGGGACGATGTTGTTGAGCTAGCCCTGCTGAGACCCGACATTGGAAGTCTTGCTTCAGCTGAGGAAGACTCAAAGACACCTCCCGTCTCTATCATGGGTGAAGCTTTATTCTTTGCAGTTCGTGCGTTGGTTGCAAGAAGCATCAGCAGATTACATATTCCTTTGAGTTTGAATACCATTTATATGGTCGTGGTTGATTCTCAATGCGGTGGTGTTATTAGAGTCGAAGGTGACCCAAATCAGATTGAATATGGTGCGTATAACGTCTATGAATCTGCAGCTGCATGGATTAAAGACCATTCCCATATCTCCGTTTCTCCAATTTATCGAATCTGGAACAAGCTTGGGAATGCGAATTGGGGAGATATTGGTGTTTTACAGGTACTTTATGCTACATTCCACTCCATAGCACAATATGCAGGAAACCCTAAGAATAGTATTGAAGATTTAGCTGCTGACCACGGGTCTCGCTTTCAAGCGAGGAAAATTGAGAGGGGGTTGGAAAATATGAGGTTAAATGCTAACGGTTCTTTCCGACTTCAGCATCGCATCGCTTCCCCTGAAATTGTTGAAGTACAGGAAGAATCGGTTCAAGTGGATGCTGAGAAAAATCGGCCCAAGCTTGACGTGGGATCTGTTCTATTAATAGAGGATTCGAGCTGGCAAAAGGGCTACCGGATAGATGAAGCTTTAAATGATGGGGAGATTATTTTCTATATTGTGACTCCTGTTGAAGATCCAGGAAATTCATTTTTTCTGTATGTTGGCGCGAATCCTTCCCAACTGGAGCCGGCATGGGAGGATATGAAGTTATGGTATCAAGTGCAGCGGCAAACGAAGGTCCTTAATGTTATGAAACAGAAAGGATTGATGAGCAAGTACGTTCCAGATTTGATTGCATCTGGGCGGGTCATTCATCCGGGACATTGTAAGAAACCGAGCACAGGTGGTAACAACTGTGACCACCCATGGTGCGGGACCCACGTGCTGGTGACCAGTCCGGTTGGGAGGAGTGTCTCTGACTTGGTGAGGTCGGGTCAATTTGGTGGTGATGAGGCTATCCGGTGTTGTCATGACTGCCTGTCGGCTCTATCAGCTGTATCGTCTGCTGCGATTCGGCACGGTGACATCAGGCCTGAAAATGTCATCTATGTTAGACCTGGCCTCGGGCAGCAGCCGTATTTTGTCCTAATTGGTTGGGGACATGCTATTTTGGAAGAAAGGGATCGCCCGGCTTTGAACCTTCATTTCTCTTCGACTTCTGCTCTTCAAGAAGGGAAGCTTTACTCTGCTTCCGACACGGAAAGTTTGATATATATGCTATATTTTTGTTGTGGTGGGGATTTGCCAGTTTTGGACTCCGTTGAAGGGGCGCTGCAATGGAGGGAGATATCTTGGTCGAAGAGATTGATACAGCAGAAGCTCGGGGATATCTCTGCTGTGCTGAAAGCATTTTCCGATTACATTGATAGCCTTTGTGGGACACCTTATCCTGTCAATTATGAAATCTGGCTACGGAGGCTGAGAAGCCAAATCAGGGAAGATGATGTCGGGACATCCTGATTGAATCTGGATTTTACTAACCGTCATTCATTGTTGTTCCCGGCCCGGGGTCATCCTGGAAGACAAGACCTACCAACCTCAACAACATTCAAGCGCGTTACCAGGTACGTACGAACGAGCACACAAACAAACACTTTCCGTCATGCTTCTTCATCTTCCTATGATTGTGAGATACTGATTTCTGCCCTGTTGAGACGATGCCTCAGATGTCGTCTCGTCTCGAAGCTAAAAGCTTCTGAGAAACAAGAGCAAGGGCTTGAAGGGGATTTGGATTTGGAAAAATATAATCTGTGGATTGTGCATTGTGTGCCTTTGTTGGCAATATATGTCTCACATTTCTTTATCTATTCTTTTTGTTTTTTTTGCTTACATCTGTGAAAAGGATGATTGTAGAGATGTTATATGCCTACTGCTGTTTGTAAAGATTATAGATGTTTTTGATTGTTTGATTGAGCTGCTTTTAGTCATAATATAGTGAGATTTTTTTTACTAACGTACTTGGGCAACTGTTTATTGTGGTTGGGGTGTAGCTATGGAGCAGTTAATCGAGTTGAGCTGTTACATTATTGGTAGCTATATGTGTTTTTTGATAAGTATACAATGATTTACATGGAGGGTAGGCGACACATCCCCTAACTCTTTAATGTTGTTCATATGTATAGAGTCAGTCATCTATGTCTGAATAGGCAAATAGTCAAGCAGATGGTATGGAGGTACAAATGCAATAAAACTTACCTAGTTGGCGACGCTTTCAGCCTGAAGAAGCCCTTCACGGATTTGGGAGGCGATATCTTTGACAGCACCAGGGCCGTGTGGGATAAACACGGACGAGGACTTGGATGATGCACCGATATCCTTCATGGTGTCGAAGTATTGGGTGACGAGAACCATGTCCATGACATCCTTGGGCGTTGTTCCGGGCACGTGATGTGAGAAGGCGAGCACGCTCTCCCTGAGCCCGTCTACAATGGCCTGGCGCTGGCGAGCGATGCCAAGACCTGATAAGTATTTCGATTCTGCTTCTCCCTCGGCTCTCTTGATCTGCTGGATTTTCTCAGCTTCAGCCTTCTCATTCGCCACCACCCTGAGCCTTGCGGCTGGTGCAGCATCAGACACACAAAATTAGTTACCATCATCGCATCTCGTCGAATAGAAAAATTCAGCATGTTCTGATCTTGGAGCTCACCTGCATTGATCTCATTCATGGCTCTCTTGACTTGACTGTCTGGTTCGATGTCGACTATCAGCGCCTGGACTATCTCGAATCCATAAGCAGACATAGCCTGTGTATATGTAGAAGATACGCAATCGAAACAATGATCTACAATGACGTTGTTGTTTCTTGTTAAAAACAAGTGTAATGAATGCATTACCTTTTCGAGTTCATTCTCCACAGTTTTGGCTATTTCATCCTTGTGCTCAAATGCAGCGTCCAAATTAAGCCTCGGCACACTCGCTCGAATCACTGAATGAATGTATGAAGGTTCGTTCGTCGCAAAGAACATTAAGTCCGATGACAGTTTCAAAAACCAAAATTTACAAATGTCTATGATTGAACCCTTTTATAAAACCATACCATCGAAGACATAGGCTTGGATCTGTGCATTGGTGTTGGATAGCTTGTAGAATGCATCCACCGTATGCTGCGCCAATGCTTGGTACTGAACTGAGGCAACCACGTTGACGAACACATTGTCCTGAAAACACATATAGCTCCCATACTTGATCCAACAATTTATCTAAACACAGACATGCTGCAAATGTATCGAGATAGGCCATCAGTCTGCGCAGATTACTAGTAGAATCGAGCCTTGTAAGAGCAGTTAATGTGTACTAGGCATAAATTTGGAAAGAAATAAACAAGAAAATCACAAAGAACCTTGGTTTTTGTTTCACAGCGAACATCAAGCTGCTGCACGCGCAACGACAGCAAACCGGCCAGTTGGTAGCCGAAACACCAAGGCAAGCAATGGCATCCGGGCTCAAGAACCTCGTCGAACTTCCCAAACTGTTCCTTCACGGCCACAGTAGATTGATTCACTTGAACACATCCAAATACTTGACCCATTTTCCAATCAAGGCTTGTAACAAAGAAGTTGAATGTCATGAACAAAGTATTGAATTAT
Source organism: Andrographis paniculata (assembly GCF_009805555.1). NCBI lineage: Eukaryota > Viridiplantae > Streptophyta > Magnoliopsida > Lamiales > Acanthaceae > Andrographis > Andrographis paniculata. Next base: position 4,192,322 of record NW_026137605.1, read on the forward strand.
GGAAGAGTAGTAAAATTAAAAGACACCCTACCCTAGACAGTAAGTTTTGGGTGGTAATTCTACACCCAAAAAAGCCCCCTTCAAGCTTTATAATCAAATCACTAATTGCTTAACCTTATCTACATTCAAATTTAGACAGATATATGTAGACACACGCACACACTTTATTCAAGTATACATACATCTTTACATCTAATTAACTTCCATGTCATTTAATCATTAAATTACTATGTAACATTTTAAACAAGTTAGATACAAGAACAAAATATATATATATATATATATGTTCACCAAATTCAACATGCATACGAATTCAATCCTACAGAAAAGAGAAAACTTGTTTCACACTTAAACTAAAAACTGAAACAAGTGACTAAACCTGGAAAGATACGACGACGAAATACACGAAAAATTTCTACAGCCGGGGGAAGAAAGACATATAAAACTAGCAAATGAGGTAAGCAGATACATTCTTTTTTTGTCTGCACCAAATAGAATATCCTCCTAAGCATGCATCAATTTAAAATTATTCAGTAATTTCTCTCAAATTTAGGCTTCAGAATGGCAGTGAAACACTAAAACCACTATATAGGTAGATTTAAGGTAAAATACCCTCAATGTGACACTAAAGCTAATTAACTGCTAAACTATAACAGGGATCCACAAACCTTACTGATTACGCCAAAAAAATAAGAAATTAATATAGCAAACTAGTTGCATCTTAAATCAGTCAAATACTAACTCAAAACACCAAAATGATTTGCTAATTAATCATTAAATCAACATAACACCGAATTGCGTTGACTCTCATCCATAATTCACTTCATCAAATACGACTTCTTAGATGAAATCCTGCTCAAATTTTACCACTTCTTAGTTAAAAAATTTCTCCTACGAGCAAAACAACGAATACGACGATCACAACAATAGCCAACAGTAATATCTTCCAAATAAAACAAAAACTGCAGCATACAGAAGAATAAAAAACAAAGAGAGAACCTGTAGACAGTGTACAAGGAGACGGAGAATCCGATTGTCGGATAATTTTGAGACTATCTTCCTTGCAATTTTCGAAGGAAGATTTTATCGACGAAAGGTGAGAGGTATTTATGGGAACGGTTACGGTAATGATAATCGCTAATTAGCCCAAATCCGTCATATTAAAATTTAATTCAATGACAGTCATTTAAAGGATAAAAAAGTAATTTCAAATAATATATAATGTCACTTCCAACCATTCACTTAACTGGTTTGCGTATGCGGTTTGTATGAAAATGTTTACTAAACTAACTGTCTCGTATTAGCTATTTATACGTTTAAAAATATTTTATTTTATTTTAAAATTTATGAGAATTTTTATTATTAATTATTAAAAATTATAAAAATATTATAAAATATTAATTTTTATATTTTAAATTTGAAAAAAAAAGTTATTAAAATATAATAAAAAATTTTTTATTGAATTTGTATGAAATATAAAATAATAAATTTTTTGTATATATATTTTTATTATATTAATTATTGTTTATTAACTTTTAATGTAAAATTTATATAATAAAAATATATAAAAAATTAATAATATTTGTCTTTTCTATTTAATTTAATTTTAATATATTTATATATTTTACAAATAAAATAATTTATAAGTAATAATTAATAATCATTGTTATTTTTTATTACAAAAATAAAATTATTATTTAATAAATTAAAATATATTAATAAATAATTAGTAAATACTGCTATACAAATATATTTATATTATGAAATAAATAATTAATTTTTAAGGATAAATAAGAAATAAACAAAATTAAAGTGAAAAAGTTGTTCTAAAATGTTTGGTAGATTAACTTTTTAAAAATTAATTTTTTTTGTCCAAAAAGCTAATTTATCAAACACATAAATTAGTTTTTTCACCGGTCAAACAACTAAAAAAAATATTTAATAAGCTAAAAGTTTTTGAAAAAATTATTTCCCAAACAATCCATTAATAAAATAGAATTAAGTTTATTTTTACATTTTCTATTAAAACTAAAAATAAACTTAGTACACATAAAAAGCACATGTTTGAACATAAAACATCACATACACCAAAAATTAAAAGCACGTATTTAAATATAAAATATTACACACACCAAACATTAAAATCACATATTTAAATATTGTTAATGCAAATTTTCAACAATAGAAAGTAAAATTCAAAAATAAAAATTATCTTCGAATTTGATAAAATAAATGCCTGAGATTAAAAGTCTCTAGACACCGTACGATACATAAGTAAACTAGAAAATAAATACTACAGACTGAAAAGTAAAATAGTGATCCCCAAAAGCAATTTACTGAATTTGATGTCGATTGAAGATATCTTTCCAATTGTCCGACCTCCGTGTCTGCTATCTCATCTTTCTTCGTCCGACCTCCTTTTGACAGACCTCCGTATCGACCGTCTCATCTTTCTTCCCCCGACTTCCTTTTGACCGACCTCCGTATCGGTCGTTTCATCTTTCTTCGTCCGACTTCCTTTTACCCGACTTCTGTATCGGCCCTTATCTTTCTTCGCGCGTCTTCCTTTTGCCTGACCTGTATGTCACCCGACCTGAGTATATATTGTTTTCCCTTCTTCGTCCTTCCTCCCTTTGTCCGACCTTTTAATCACAGTTTTCTTCCGAGGAAACCCTTTCTTAATAGCGCTTGGACTTATATTTGGACCCATTTTTAAGGTCCTACTACTATTGACAGGCCCATTAGACTCTACATCAATCCTTAGCCCAATTTAATAGGCCTATTCTCGAAAATCCTACACATTGATTTTTTCTCGCTCAACAACTTGCCTCCTCCCGCCCGACTCCTAAGCATCACTTCTCGGACTGTGCGAGATGTGACGTTTAGGAGTTTGTAAAACAGTGCTATCATTACACTGTTTTATGTCACATCGCGGGGTTTATGTAAAACCCTTCTTTCACTCTTCCATACTCATGCACTCAAAATCCTGAAACCCTCATTTCTCTTCCTAGCAATCATATTCCAAAACCCCCTGCTCCTTCGTTCTCGTTATTTCCTTTGAAAATGGCCACTTAGTATGTTTCTGCTCTCCCTTTTGACGGAACTGACCCCTCGGTGCCCTTTGTGGCTTCGAGGGTTCTCACCCCTACCGTTCGGCCTTACTACACCACCAATGAGGATGCAGATCGCATGAAATCTGTTATCTCTCAAGTTTCTCCGACAATCATCAACGATGCTGCATTTAAGCCGGAACGTCTGCTGGACAGCATCAAGACTCACCTCACCGATCCTAAAGACGCCTATCGTAAATGGCACGCAAGACTTCTCCCTCATTTTGAAACACAGTGGAGGAGGCAGGGCATAGACAAGGCCATCTTACTGTCAACCCAACCTCTTCACCTCCATGATAAAGCCCTGTTGGCGATGGCAGCTTTCTGGCACGCACAGATGAGAGTTTTCTTTCTCCCTTCTGGTCCCATTGGCCCGACCCTTATGGACGTTGCCCTCATCGCTCACTTACCCATAGTGCGCGATAATCTTGTCCTGGTCTCTTTCGAGGGTCGGGAGCCCTCGCCCGACCATGTTGGTTTGGCCCTTGCTAAACTTGCCGAGAATGAGAGAAGCTGGACCAACTTCATCTCCAAATTTTTGGACGAGGAAGACACCCCTGTGTCCAAGTTGGAACACACAGTGTTTCTCTTTTTTTGGTTATGCAGGTACACTTTCTTTCCCTTATACTTTTCTATGTAAATTTGAAGTCAGATCTTTAATTTAGTTTTTCTCTCTTCACAGATATATAATTCTTTCTCCCTCTAAGCTTGTTCTTTCTTCCCAGGTCGATCTGGCCATTCATCTGGCCAGTGGCCAATTTTTCTCTCTAGGAACCCTGTTTTTAACTAATCTTTTTGAGGGTTTATCCCGAGTGAGCACCCGCCTAACCGACACCAAGAAGGCGGACACAACTGCTTCGGGACCATTTTGGTTCTTGGAGCTGTGGCTCCGCCTTTACTTACCAAATGCCTTTTTTGGCCGACTTCCTATCACCCCGAACCCACAAAGGTCTATAGGTTACGCCTTGGCCAAGTTAACCCCTGGTTCTTCTAACCTCCATCCATCCGACCCATATCATCCACCAAATTTTGACCAAGGACCGTAGCAATTCTCGCTTTTACGTATATGAAACCCTTATACAATATGCTACCGAACGTTTTTGGCTTTACCCCGACACACCATATCCCCGACCTTATCCTGATCCTCTTCCCAAGCCGACTTATCCCTTCTCCTGGGACTCTGCCATGAAACCTCGATCTCTATTTTCCAGTAAGAGGTCGGACAAGAAAAACCATAGATCATTTTATACTTTCAATTATCAGTCTCAATTTTTGGCCCGACAGTTCGGCTGGTGTCAGGGCCTGCCGGGACCACTAGCCCGACCACACCTTATACCTCAAAGCCCAGAAGGCAGGTGATCCCCGAGCTCAACCCGACCTACCTTTCTCAACTCACCGACTACATTACTTCCAACTCTTACTTGCCCTTTTGCCATAAACCTTCGTCAGCTGAGGCCTTCCCGGCCTGGTGGTCATCCACCTGGCCTCTGATTGCTCCCCCAACCGACCAATTGGTCGGAAAGCTCCTCCCGCCCCCGGCATTCGCGCTGGGGTCTCCCCGACCAGTCTCTGCTCCGAGAAGAAAAAGGCAAGCGCCTGCTGAAGGCGGGTCGAGCACAAAAAAAAAAACAAAAAGCTGCCCCCGTCATTGATAGACAGGCTATCGATGAGTACCTAGCATCTCTGCCGGTGGATGCGAGTGGGCTACCGAAATACTTGAGGGAGCAATTTGGTAAGTCTTTTTCTGTTCATGTTTCCTTTTCAATGTATGCCCCTTTTTAACTTGAATCATTTTATAATTTAGAGAGCCCTTCGTTGCCACCGATCACAGTCCAACCGACCGAACCTCAACCCACTGCGGCTCAACCTTACATTACCCTGACTTCCTCCCAATCAGCCGCTGTCCCGACCGCAAACGAACCGACCGCGGCTCCATTCGCAGGATTGCTAGTGACCCGTCGGGGAGAGGATCCGACGGTGAGGCAAGTGTCCTTATCAACTTCTACCCCAACCACCAACCAACCGACCGCCGAATTACCAACCACGGTCGGACAACCCATCGTCCAAGGTCCGCCAGCCGGGGTAAGTTGTTTCCTCGAAAACTTTCTAAGGAAAATACTTATTCAATTTCCTACTAACTTTGATTATCCTTTTTTGTAGGACAACCCCAGTTCTCCGTCGGCTGCCCCTCAGCCGACCCCTCTTCCTGCAGAAGGGGAGCTCCCAATGATCCGTCGGCCAGAGGATCCGATGGGGATGCAGACTTTTCCTCTAATTTTGCCTGCACTTGCTCCTCAACCACCACAGGTAACTGCCAAGATATTTTCATGTAATTCCTTACAAATTTCTAACTCATGCATCATTATTTTCAACCAGGAACCTGATGTGATCGCGGCGGTGCCCGACCAATTGTCGCATTACCCGACCAGGTCGCAGTTTTGCCCGACCAAATCGCTGCGCTGCCCCTGCAGCCAGCCGCCCAGCCCGTGGGCGAGGAACCTTTGGCCGCTCTCCAACCAATCCAACCGATCCCACCAGCTCATGACATAGAGGAGATCTCCTCCTCGAAGTCGGGTGAGGCATCAGTCAATTTTGCCCCAAGGGGTTTGGTTAGTATTCTTTTTCATCCACTTTCTGGTTTTCATTTCTTCTCTTTTGCTTGAAATTCTCCTTTCAGGGTATGGAGCTGGCCGTTGCCCACAGTCTACAACCAGCAGACGAGTCGGTCATAGGCCCGACACCTGCGGCGTTTCGAATTATGGGCCCTTCTGAAACGACGGCTGCTTTCAATCAGGTAGACTTCGGCTCTGTATCTATTTTAACAAGTTCATTTTGTTTCTTTATACTTTAACATTTTTTATTTTAGGCTGCCCAAGAGATGGGTGTGCTGGCCCGAGTGACTCTCCCGACTCCGGCCCGACCAATCGTAGCACGCTGCGCTGACCTGCCTTTCGCCGACCTGAGTCCAACTGACCTTGAGCCTTTGGTTCAAGTCGCGATAGATTTGTTAGTGCAGCACCCATTGGAGTCGGAGGCTCCTCCCATCCTTGACCGGATGATGAAAAGGATCACAGAACTCCAAGCTGAACTTCCCTTGATCCGACCTCCATCATTTGAGGCCACGTTATCTCAGCCGACTGCTGACCCGGCTAGCCTCGAAGCCTCTTTGAAAAAGGTCAATGAAGACCTTAATCAAGACAAGGCTACAATGGACAAGCTCCAACAGTCGAGCCAAATTCTGGCGGCTGAGATCTCCCAAAAGACGGAAGAACTCAGGTGCCTGAATCAACAATTGGAATCCCTGGATAGCAGCATCCAGGAAAGAGGTCTCTTGATGCAAGAACACCGCCAAACACAGACGAGTCTCTATGACCAACTCCAAGTAAGCATACGGATGAGACTCGTCAGAGGCCATCAAGAGGCCTATCAGCGTCGTCGGGCAACCCGGTCGGAGTTGAAGTGGCCCGACCTCCGAGCCGCCCTGAGGGCCCTCCTATCCCCATAATGATGTATATATATAGGTTTTAAGACTTAGTCTTGTAATCTATTCTTCAAAACATAGATCCGAGATTTTTGTTCCTTGACTAAGTCAGCAATTCACACACTCTAGCATGTATATATAATTCATCTTTTCGTACCATGAATATCATCAACACAAACTGATATCTATATCCAAATGGTTTTCTCCCCGCATTCGTGTTCCTTCTTCCAACTGGGAGGGTTCTTTGCAACCATTCCTTGTAGGAAAACACCCCATAGGTCATCATGCCGAGGACATGATACAGGTACTCAAAAAACTGGACTTTAAATTTAAATTCTCTGGTAGAGGCAGAAGAACCATACATCGCACAATCCGTTTAATGGAACGCGTATCCACCAGTTATGAACCATTTACTGATATACTTACCCGCATTTCTGATCTCGACCATCATCTAGATATGATAGACCATCATGTCTCGGCAATTCTCCCAGACCTTAGCTGGAACAACATTTTCCACCAACAAAGATCAAGACTCTCCAAGCTGCGTGTTCTTGTTGAACGAGAAAGCCAATCTCTCCAAGACATGAAAGTCCGCACCGAACAAGACCTCCAAGAAATGCAAGATCAATGAGATCGTTCTCGTCTTGATTTAGACGACCTCCTGGATGAAGAACCCGAACTGGTTTCTGCGAGTTGGGATGAAACCTCGGAACCAGAAGACAATCATCCTTGTGTCACCCTTTCGGATGATGACTAAAGAACCCTTTCCTATGGGTTCGACCCTCTGAAGGGGTTCCTAGATTTTGTAATAAGAATTAATGACAATGTTTTGAAAAGGCAGGAAAATACCTTTTCAGATAGTTAGCATTAATATTTTCATGTACCAGCTTTCCTTCTTGGTTCACAATAATAAAAGCTTCGTTTCCAATTACTATATGAATGATGAAAGGACCTTTCCAATTGGGGGACCACTTTCCTAACTGGTCCACCTTTTTTATAAGTAAATAGAATTGTTTTCCACACTATGTCTCCTTCTGCAAAGACTTTTGGGGACACTCTTTTTCCATAATATTTTGCCTTGATCTCACTCTTTTCAACTTGATCCAGAGCATTTAACCGATCTGTGTCCACCTCCTCCAGTTGTTGCCGCATCCCTTGTGCATACGCCTCATCAATATTTGCCGTCGTATTAACCACTTTGGGTGAAGATACAACAAGCTCCGCTGGCAGAACACCATCTTGCCCGAACGTTAATTGGTATGGGGAGAATCCAGTAGAAGTATTTCTACTATTTCGGTGGGCCCACAATGCCTGCGGTAGCAATATGTGCCATTTCTTTGGATTTCCTTCTACCATTTTCCGAATAATGCCGATGACAATTTTATTTGCCGCTTCGGCCAACCCATTAGCCTGTGGGTAATAAGGTGAAGAGTGATGCAATTTGATGTTGAATTCGGCCAAAAATTCAACAAATTTCTCCCCGGTAAACATCAAACCATGATCGGTCGTAAGGGTATGGGGAATCTCAAATCGATAAATAATGTGATTGAGTACGAACTCAATCACTTCTTTTTGCGTTGCATTCTTCAAAGGGACTGCCTCTACCCATTTGGTGAAGTAATCAGTTGCTACCAGAATGGATGAATGTTGCTTTGATGACGCCGGATGAATTTTCCCTATTACATCCAACGCCCAAGCCTTGAATGGCCATGGCTTAACCATCGCCTGGAGTTCCACTGCTGGCAAATGGTTTAATGGACCATGTCTCTGGCACTCCTGACACCCTTTAGCAAATATGATACAATCATCGAATATCTTTGGCCAATAGAATCCCATACGATGAATAGCTCATCACATGTTTAATCCTGCTCGGTGTGCTCCACAAATTCCACCATGAACTTCCTCTATTACTTTAATGGATTCTTCTGGTCCCAAACATCTTAAGAATATTCCTTCGAAGGTTCTCTTATATAGAACCCCTTCAGTGAATTGAAAGCGTAATGCTCTCAATCGAACGCCTACAAGAGTCGTGGAATTTGTTGATTCCAGATAGACCATAATTTATGTTCTCCAATCAGTATCAATATCGACGCTACCGATAATTTGCTGACAGGCATTCTGGGCTAGATTATCTGCTTGTCAATTCTCTGTTCAACTACCTCCGCAATTCTATATAATAGGCGATATACCAAATCTCGATATTGACACAGGTGAGGATAATTACAAGCGTACCGTTTTAACACTTGATTGATGACCAATTGAGAATCTCCACAAATCATAACCGCTTGCGCTCCTTTGGCCATAAGTGCTTCCAGACCCAAAATTAATGCTTCATATTCGGCAAAGTTGTGAGTCATCTTCTCCATTTGAAGCTGCAAACTGATCTTGCGTGCTCCAAGTCCTTCTAATATAACTCCTGCTCCTGACTTCCCTTTTGAACGAGAACCATCAAAAAATATTTTCCAAGGACTAGTACCTATATACCGTACCATTTTATGTTCCACTGGTTCGTTGTTCGAAAATTCAGCCAATAAGTCGGCCACTACCTGTCCTTTCACCGCCTTGATAGGTCGGTGTTGTAGCGCAAAATGAGCCAATTTGATGGCCCATTTCATTAACCTTCCCTGCATGGTTGGTCTATGCAGAATTAATCTGATTAGATCCACTTTGGAAACCACCTCAATTTCTCTTGGCATGATGTAATGCTCCAACCGAGTACAAGCAAAGACTAAAGAATAGCATATTTTTTCGGGCATAGTATAATTCAACTGTGGTCCTGCCAGAGTTTTGATTAAATAATAAATAGTCCTTTCTTTACCATCTTCCCATTCTTGCGCAAGCAGACTATTTACCACATCGAAACTATTTGCAACATACAGTCGAAAGGGTCGATCTCCTCTTGGGGGAACCAACACGGGTGGTTTGGTTAATGCCTCCTTGATTTCTTCTAATGCCTCTTGCTGCTCCGGACCCCAACAGAAATCGGTTGCTTTATTCTTTAACAACTTTGTGATGGGTTTTTATTTTCCTGTAACATTTGATATGAAACGCTTTAGGTAATTTACCTTACCCAACAAACTTTGCACTTCTTTGACCGATCGAGGTGGTCGCATTGTCAAAAACAGCCTTGGTTTTGTTTGCATCGTCCTCTATCCAATTTTCATGCACTAAAAACTCCAAGAAATTTTCTGCCGAAACTCCAAAGGCACATTTTGTTGGGTTCATTTTCAGGTTGTACTGCTTCATCCGTAGAAAAACATTTTTTAAATCAAACAGATGTGTATCAAAGTCAGTAGATTTAATGATCACATTATCAATGTATACCTTCATGGACTGCCCAATCAGATCATGAAATATGGTATTCATTGTCCGTTGATAAGTTGCTCCACCATTCTTTAAATCGAATGGCATAAGCACCTGAACGCGGTTTTGGGTATATCTTCCTCTGCAAGTGAGATTTGATTATACCCTGCATAACTGTCCATCAGGCTCAAAATTCGATGTCTTGCTGCCGAGTCAATCAACATATCGGCTATGGGCATCACATACTCATCTTTCGGAGTGGCGAGATTGAGATCTCTGAAGTCAATTCAGATCCGAATCTTTCTATTCTTCTTGGTCACCGGGACGATGTTGGCTAACCATTCCGCATATCGATAAGGTCTAATGAACCCTACCTTCAACAATTTCTCAATCTCTTCTTTGATCTGTGGAAGTAGTTCTGGGCTAACCCTTCTTGTTGGTTGCTTATATGGTTTGAACCCCTTCTTGATAGGCAACCTATGCTCTATTAAATTGCGCGCCAATCCGGGCATCTCGGAATAATCACATGCCAAACACTCTATATAGTCCCGAATTACCGCTACCATTTGCTCATGCTGGTTTTTAGACAACAAACCACTAACCCTGACCATCTTAGGTGTTGATTCGGCCCCTACATTGTACTCAATGAGCGAATCCTGAGTTGACAAAAAATGTTGTGTTTTTTCCAAGAGATCGGGCCAGCGAAAACCTTTTCTCTCATCAACATTATTTTTGGAACCTTCCCTGTTATGTAGTTTAACAACTAATTGGTTTAAATAAAACTGTCTAATTAGCTCGTCACATTTACTTATTTCTTCCATAATTAAACTTTAATAAGTATAAAGCTTTTTGGCTGACATCAGAGCCATAATAAAGAAAAGATAATGTTTCTAATGAAACACATACCCCTGCGCAATGAGCTTATAGCTCTTCCAGGAATAATCATCTATGACTGCTGTTTGCGAGATAGGAGGCACGTATTTTGAATAAAGTACCGACTCTTTCATAACTTCTGTGGAGCCAAATGGATTTGTGCTGGCATCAATTCTGAACACTTGATCTCCTTCCCAAAACATGATCTGCTGATGGAGAGAAGAAGGTACGCATTTGGAAGCGTGAATCCAATCTCGCCCTAACAAGACCGAATAAGTGGTGTTGGCATCTACCACAAAGAATACCGTTGAAATCACCTTCGGTCCGACTTCAATAGGGGCTACCATCATCCCTTCTGATTTCGTTGGTTGCCCTGTGAAGCTTGTCATCTTGATATCAACTGGAGACAAATCACCAATTCCTTTGCCCAACTTCTTCAAAGTTTTGAGAGGCATAACGTTGAAGACAGCTCTGTTATCTATAAAAACCTTGTTAATCGGCTTACCACATATGTGAGCGTTAGCATATAATGGTTTCAAGGGCCTCTTCTTCGGCAGCTTCTATTTTGGGATCGATGTTGATCCACCTAGAGAATTGACACCGGAAACACCTAGCCTTCTTGATAGGCCTTTCGAACTCTTTTGTTTCCTGTAATCGGTTGCTCGAGTTTTTTTTTAGGGCGACATCTCCTTCTTCTCCTTCCCTTTGTCTGCTCGTCTCCCGTTTCGAGCTGCATACCTGCGCTTAGCATTACGGATTTGTGTACGATTCATACCTGGAAATCGGGGATTTATATCTATTGGAAAAGGCTTTCTGTTCCGACTCCATTTGTCATGGACTGGTTGTGGCTTGCGCGTTGGTCGATCTCGCACCACCACTTTGTCCTTCAACTCTACTTCAAAAGATCCATATGTTTTATCCCATTTCCCTGTTTTCGCAGGTCTTAAACCTGTCTTCCTGATCGAGCTCCCTTTCTTTTGGCTTACGCTCCTTTTGTTCAGTATCTCCCTCTCTTTCATCATCTCCTTGTGTGCTTTGTGAATAACGCACAAAGACTATAGCAGTAGTCACTTTTGGGAAACGTTGCTGCTCTACTCCCATTGTCACGTATTTGAACATTCCTGCCTTGATAGCCTTCTGTATTTCCTTTCGGAAATGCGTACATTGGTTAGTGTAATGCGTTAAAGAATTATGTCACTTACAGTATGGCCTTCCCTTAATCTCTTCCCTTGTTGCTAACCATTGTCCTTTAGGGATGCGAATTTGACCATCCGCTAGAAGAATATCGAAGATTTCATCTGCTTTAGATGCGTCAAAGGTCGGTTGTTCCCGCTCTCCTGCTCTTGGAAGGGGCTTCAATTTGGAACACACATAAGGCTTGCCATTTACAATTTCAGCCGCCATTTCTTCAATGCTATTTCCCTGCTCACTTTCTGGCGCATATATTTCTGAATCCACACTGGCCATCTGTTGGACCTTGTTCCGCCGGAATTTGTGATCTTTTTCTCTAAAAAGAGATTCTAACCTTCCTGCCTTGGATGCTAAACTGGCCATATCTTGAACATCATGGGCTGTTAAAGCCTCCCGCAGTCGTGTATGCATATTCCTGACCACCAAGTTGGTCATTTCGCTCTCCTCGATGACTGTTGGGAAACGCCCCTTCATAAATCGTATCTGCTCTATGAATTGGTAAGCGGTTTCTTCCGGCATTTGCCTAATCTCCAAAAGATTTGTGAGTGAGACAGTCGGGAGAGGATTAAAGAACCTTACATGAAAGGCCGCTTCTAAACCCTCCCAAGTTTGTAATTGTCCTGGTGGAAGATTAGCAAACCAGGAAAAAGCTGTTCTGGTAAGCGACAATCCGAACAATTGCAATTTGTGAAACGGATTATTGCCCACTTCCCCTAATTGGACCGTGAAGCGTCCCACATGCTCAATGGTTGAGGCTTCATCTTCTCCTGAGAAAGAATAAAAATCTGGTAGCCTATAATGTCACGGAAGAGGATGTTCATTGATGATTCTTTCTGGAAATGACCTCTGATATGCCGGCATGTTCACTGTTTGCGGATTCATTCCGAAATGCATCCGCAGAACTTGAGCAATGTCTTCCGGATCCACTCTAGGTGGAATAGGATCGAACACAAGAATAGGGTTATGAGCCTGACCACCTAATATTTCTTCTTTGGGGAAGGCTGGTTCGGCTCTGACACCCAGTGGAACATTATTTGGGTATGTCAGAGGAGTCTTTCCCCTGTCAACCCTAGTAGTGGCACTTGGAAGAGTGCTATCTACATATGAAGGCCCCGCAAAATTTGCTTGTAATCTAGATTGTAACATTCCTGACGGTGACTGGGTGGGTTGCAGAGTAACCCTCGATAAAGCTTGATCTAACAAATTCTGCGTGAGGTTTTGTTGCTCGCGCAACATGTTTTGCATAGCCAGAGTTTGCTGATTGTTCAAGTGTTGAACATAAGACACCTAATCGGCAGGTGCTTGGGGGACTTCCCCTGCATTTGACATGACAGGTGGTGAAATAGCTTCTCCCGCCGTTGTTGAAGAGACTTGGGGTTGTGAACCCGCCATATGGATCCTTCCGATGATTCGGCCGGATCTCAAAGGTATGAAATTCTCTCTCGATGTAGGATCAGCAATCTTGCCTTTCTCCCACTGTGGTCGCCAAATTGTTGATGCAAATTTTCAACAATAAAAAGTAAAATCCGAAAATAAAAATTATCTTCGAATTTGATAAAATAAATGCCTGAGATTAAGAGTCTCTAGACACCGTACGATACATAAGTAAACTAGAAAATAAATACTACAGACTGAAAAGTAGATGGTGATCCCAAAGCAATTCACTGAATTTGATGTCGATTGAAGATGTCTTTCCAATTGTCCGACCTCCGTGTCTGTCATCTCATCTTTCTTCACCCGACCTCCTTTTGACCGACCTCCATATCGGCCGTCTCATCTTTCTTCCCCTGACTTTCTTTTGACTGACCTCCGTATCGATATCTCATCTTTCTTCGCCCGACTTCCTTTTACCCGACTTCCGTATCGGCCCTCATCTTCTTCGCCCGTCTTCCTTTTGCCCGACCTGTATGTCACCCGACCTGAGTACATATTGTTTTCCCTTCTCCGTTCGTCCTCCCTTTGTCCGACCTCTTAATCACAATTTTCTCCCAAGGAAACCCTTCTCTTAATAGCGCTTAAACTTATATTTGCACCCATTTTTTAGGTCCTACTACTATTGACAGCCCATTAGACTCTACATGAATCCTTAACCCAATTTAATAGACCCATTCTCAAAAATCCTTCACATTGATTTTTTTTTTCGCTCAACAAATATAAAACCGCACGTATACCACCAAACATTAAAAGTATAAGAAAAAGTATATTATTTTTATTTAGTAAAAATTTATAAACGATATAATTAAAAAGTACCCTACAATTAATTATTTTTTGCAAGTGTGTCGGAATAAAGTAATACTTATATTCTTAAAGTAATATATATTAATATTATTAAATAATTTTATTAAACTAATAACATCACATGTAAATAGCAATTATTAAATAACAAAATATTACATATATAATATAATAATAACACATTAGACTTCCTATTTAAACATAAAATATACTAATCTAAATAAAATAACAACGCTTAATCAATAAAAAAGCACACACATAAAAGTAAAAAAACACAACAAATATGTTAATATATATTCACATAACAAAAAATAAAAAATAAAAATCATAAAAATAATTTGTATTTGTACTCCCTTTTTAATGCGCGTCAGTATAAACAAATCATATTGTTTTAAAAATTATTTAATATATTTATTAAAAGAATAATATTATATTTAATATAATAGATAAATAATATATATTACAAATAAAAAAATCACATATATATAACATAATAATAACACACAGACAAACTGTCAATTTAAATATAAAAAAACACTAATCTAAACGAAAAAACAACATTTAATCAGGAAAAAAACACATATATAAAAACAAAAAAGCACAACAAATATAATATATATATATATAATAAAAAATTATAAATCCTATAAACTCTAAAAATAATTCATGACCACACTGTCTTTTGAAAGTGTTTCAATAAAAGAAAATCATTATAGTTTTATAATTATTTAATATTTTTATTAAAACAATAATATCATATATAATATAAAAAGCACATATTACAAGTAAAAAGATCACATATAATGAAATAAAAACACACAAACAAGCTTTTATTTAAAACTACAAATACATTCATCTAAACAAAGCAACAATACTTAATCGATAAAATAGAACACACAGTGAAAACTAAAACATACAATAGATATAATGAAATATATATAACAAAAAGAAAAAAAGTATGAACCATATACCTAAACATAACCTTTTATTGAATGTATTAAAAAAAAAAAACGTAATGATTATATTCTAAATTAAGGGGCTATTTGGTTCAAGCATTTGATGGGATTCCATGGGATTTGAATTTTAAAATCCTATGAAATTCATATTTGGTTAAAAAAAAAAGTGGAATTTAAAATAATGGGATTTGAAAAAGGAATCTAAAATCCTACAAATAAGGGATTTTTTTTAATGGGGATACCCCTATTACTTTTAAATCCCTTGAAATTTTAATTTTTATATTTATATCCTCTAATAAAAAAATAATAGTATTATATTTATATAAAAAAATTAAATAATTTTAACATTAATTATTATTTGAATTATATACTTAATTAAATTTATATTATTTTTTATTGTACAATATTTTTTAAATAAATTAATAAATTCATTGTTTAAATTATTATTTATTATAAATTTTATTTGAATTATAAAATTATAGGGACGACCATAAGTCGGGTTCAGTCGGAACTGATATCCATTCCAAATATATATTGTTAAATTCGAGATTCAAATTGGATCCGATTATACTAGATCCGACCGAGACTATACCCGGTAAGACTTGATGGATCCGAAAACTCCATTTTTTTTACAATTCTTAAATTTTAATTTAAAATTACACATGTACCAGATCCAATGTATATTAAAATTTATATATTTTATTAAAAAATATTATAATAAAATATTGAATACGTTAAACTCAAAAAATATTTTTTAATATAATTATATTATTCAAAATTATTTTTTGATATGTGTGGTTGATATATTATTATATTACCCTGATCATGATCCGGATCCAGGTCTAATACTTAAATAATTGTACTCAACTTCAAATAAATAGGTCGGACTCGGTCGGGTCTCGAGTTTACGTGAATCTATTGTCATCCTATAAAATTATTGATATCTTTTCAATTTATATTAATAATGAAGTAGAAGTTTAATTTGTCAAAATAAATAAAATTCATAAGAGGACGACAACATTTAGAATATAAAAAATTCAAATCCACGAAATATAAATCCCACCATATTTTACCAACCAAACATAATATGGAATTCCAAATTCTAAATATAATAAATCTCATTACATATAAATCCTACTGTAAAATCTCAATCCCACCAAAAAAAAATTTCATGAACCAAACAGCCCCTGATAGTATATTAGTATTATTTAATAATTTTATTAAACTAATAATATAGTAGTATTTTAAATAGCATATGCTCCCTCATACGCCATATTTAGCACATTTGGAGTGGATATGAAGATTAAAAAATAAGTATATTTTTATTGAAAATGTGATAAAAATATAAAAATTGTTGGAGGCATTTATGAAAGTTCAGTTAAGATATAATTTAATTAGGAAAAATAGGATTAAATTAAACCCCAGACGTAGGGTATATAGTCAACTCATCATTACAACCACAGACAAAATTGGACAAAAAAATAAAAGTAAGAAATAAGTAATGAAACAACAAAAATTAATAAATCCTTCCACCCTTGAACCAAACTTTTTAACTGAATTATTGATATATTTATACATCACCATTTCAGAATTTTATACCCCACAACAAAATTGAAGAACAAATCAAACATTAAAATTGTTTCAAAGACACAAACAATCAATTAATAAAAGCAGTAAGTTCCCTCCAAACTGCAAAAGAGAACAAAATATACTGCACGACATCAATCAAATCCATAAAATAAAATTAACAACACTATAAAATTAACCTGGTACAGATGTTACTTGAAGATTCTAAATACCATCTTATTTAAATACAAATATTTAGTTTATCATAATAATTTCCATAGACTTTTTGCTATAATAATTTTATTAATATATTTAAAATTAATTTTATTATTTATTGATAATATAATTTTAATATTCATATGTATTATTATATCTAAAAAAATAAATATAATAGTAGATTTAATTCTAATTAGTTTAAATTTATATTGGACTGATACTATGTCTAACAATAAATTTTATATAATTTTGTAAATGTTGGTTACAGGGTATATAAACATAATTTATATTTCATTTTACTATAAATCAAAATTGAAGGATTATGTTTATATATTAATTTAATTTTTTAGATTTCTTATTAGTTATTTGTTTATAATTTTTTAATCTATTTTTAAATATAGAACTTATCTTTTATTTATATATATATATATATATATTTCAATCATTACTATTGTGACGAAATGAAGATTTAATTTTTTAAGTAATCAAATTTGATTAATAAAATGATTTTAAATAATAATAAATGCTGTGAAGAAAATGAAGAATGGTTTCAAAATATTGTGAAGAAACTGAAGAGTCATTTCAGATTATAAATTATGATGAAGTAGATGAAATGTAGTAATGATAAGACAAAGAGAGCTTTTCTTTTTATTATTACTATTTTTAATGATCATATACATCATTCTCATCAACGTTGTTCAACTAGGACTGACTATATATAAGCATGCGATCGAGCGATTCGATGTCTCCAGATGCATATTCTGATGCCGGCAGGGAAACAACGGACATGTGTAACCCAACCCTCTATACGTCATCGTCTTTAATTCCCCCATGGATGCGGGAGATCCGAGCAGTTGGCAGATTGCCTTCCAACATCATGGTGAAGAAAAAACACAACATTAACCAAAGTTGAAAAAGCAAAAGATGGCAAGATCGAAAAGAAAGAACAAATGTGCAACCAAAAAGATTCCAAGAAACAAAAATGAAAGAATGGAAGTAGGACAGATATGATTTGTACATATTAAGTTTAAATTATAGTAAAAATGTACTAGTCATAATAAATAATATTTGTTGCTGTCTATATTTATTTAGATAGATGTATAAATCATTAGTGTAGCTTATCTCTTTGCAACGCCATAGCTTGGATAGCTTGGGGGAAAAATAATGACATTGTCTTGTTGATCATCAAAATAAAGGGCCTCTATAAAGACAAGACAAAACAGACTCAGATCAACTCAAATATAAGTAATCTAATCTATGTATAAGACCAAATTTAAATATAAATCTATTAAATCCAAAACTGAATATCTAAATTATTTCAACATAAGTATTGAATTAAAGTTTATTTTATTTATTATTCCGGAACTAAGTTTTATATTTCCTCTATCTTCACTTCAGAAAGTTTTCCAATAAAAAAAAAAAAGATGGAATGGAGATAGAAGGACTGAAAGTTACTCATAGCCATAACCACAGGAGAAAAAGACTTCTTTGGCGATTGCTATAGAGCTTTAGAGTATCCGTTACGGTTACCCATTTCATTATATTTATTATTGTCTTTTCAGTTTTTACTATATTATAACAAAACTCATTATCTCTAATAAGAAACACAATTATTAAAATTTATTACTTTTATCAAGAACCATTACCTTCAACAAAAGAAATAAAAATAAATTAAAAACTATCCAAAAATTTGTGAAATTTCAAAATTTTAAAATTTAAATTTAACATAAATTATCTATAAATATATTTAAATTTTATTAACAAATTCTCTACTTTTTCATATTCAATTAAATGAAATGACTAGTGAAGATACTAATCTTTTCAATCAATACTTAAATTAAATTGTTGGATACGATTTGACTATAAAAATAATAATTCTTAAATTATATTGTTTAATATATTTATTCCATATTCAATTAAACGAATGACCAGGGAAAATACTAATCTTTTCAATCAATACTTAAATTAAATTGTTGAAAACGATTTGACTATAAAAATAATAATTCTTAAATTATATTGTTAATATATTTATTTTATATGTTTATATTATATTAAGATTCTTTTTATGTTATTTTTAATTAATATATATGTTGATTTATTTCGAATAATTTCAATTATTAAATTTATTTATATTAATATTTTAAAATTTTAAATTTAATACTATTATATAAAAATATTATTAGATAATAAAAATAATAGAAATATGTATAAATAAATAAATTATTTATATATATTATTACATAATAAAAATATATAGAAATAAATAAATTATTGTTAATTTATAAAATAGTAAATATATGTATTAGAGGTGATATACTATAACAAGTGATAAATGAAATAATTTGAATATTAAGATAAATATGATGTGGATGAGATAAAAGAGATAATGAGATAAAAGTAATGACTATAACATATGTTTTTAAATTTAAATTTTGTTGAATACGTTTTTATTTATTTAATTTCTTTTTGTAATAATTAGTATTTTTAAAAAAATAAAAGTAGATTATATCAAATGTTTGTTAGTTAAAATGTTTGTTTAGAGTTTTGTGTTAGGGTTTGCTTTAAAATCATAAGTTGAAATTTTATTTTTATGTCATTTAAATATTTTTTTTAAATTAAAATTATTTTGTTTAGGATAATATAAAAATAAAATATAAATGTTTTATTTGTGTTTTGTTCATGTATATTTCATATTTCATTTAAATTTATGTTAAAAATTTTAGTATGGATTAATATTTATTATTACTTTTAGAAAAAACAAAAATATTCAATCCATCGTTAAAATTTATGTCTGTATGATCGAGCACGTGTTTTGAAAAAATAGGTAAAAATGAATGTATATATATTTTTTTTATTATAAAAGAGGTGTTTTTACTATATATATATATATATTCCAATACAACTTCCTGACATGGATACGAAAAGATCGGGACTTGCAATTCCACATATTCCAATCGGACCAGTCTCGAGAGCTCGAGCGAAAGCGTGCATTAAAAAATTGCAAGGCCTAATAAAGAAATTAGAGAATTGGAGCCCAACCAACGGATTATGTTACAACATGCGAGGACTTGATGGAAAGCCTAGGGCGAGTGCCGTTGTTGTAAAGGTTACATTGGAGCTTGCAGCGCCTCAACCGGAAAACTAACGGAAAAGTTGTGCAAACCTAGGAGTTTGCTAAAATAGAGGGTTTAATAGGTAATTATATAAACCTAGGTTGCACATGCTTAAGTGGGGGACCATCTATTGGGACCACTTATACATATACATATATAATAAGCTCTCTCACATGCCTCTCACATGCAAGAGGGGACCATTAGCTAGGTGTCAATCAATGAGAGGTTACTTAGTTATACTAAACCTATCCCACATTGGAAAATCACTCCACTTGCCTCTTCCCCCACTTCTATAAATAGGACTCTTAAGGTGCTTTGTAAAACACACCAAGCAAGAATATTTTTGTGAATATTTGATCTATTATGATCATTTCCTTTTTATGGAAGGTTATGCTTGATAGCAATACTTTCTCTTTTAGTCTAATATTTCATGGAATGCAATTCCATTGCATGCTCCATGGGGTTTAGTTCAAAAATTCGGGTTTGAGTATAAAGCCTTAAGTTCGTGGCATTTGGGGAAGGTGGAAGAGCTCTCCAAAGTGTCGACCGAGGTGGTGCCTTCGTGGAGGATGGTTCGATGCTAGAAGGGTATCGGGTCGTGCTTACGTTAGTACTTACTTAGGTTTGCTTCTCTTTCGATTATCCTTTTTCTCGCTTTATTCATTTCCGCTTAGTTAATTGTTCTTTCTTGCTTAGTTAGTTATATTTAGTTGTTCGTTCTTTGTCGTTGTTTATTAGTTAGTTCCGTTTTAGTTAGTTTATTCCGTGTCTTGTGTAGTTGATCAATTCGGTCCATGACACTTCCGTTATAATCGAATGCACCATTTTGAATTTTTATAGTACATTAAGAAATACTTCCTCCATCTCATTCTTTTTGTCTATTTTTTCTATGGGTAAACTATTTTTTCAGTACCGCATTTGACCTATTTTTATCATTGTAAGATTTTAAGTGGACCTGTCTGAGAATATCCCCGTAAGTAATTTTTTTTCGCTAAAATGGTCCTCCGGTGCCGGACTTGCCACGCTGGTCTGCCATTGTTGACGCAGTGCTGACGCGGATGACATATCATCACCACGTAGATGCCACGCCACGTCAGCAACACGTGGAATTTTTTATTATTTTTTATTTTACAATATCTTCGTAAAATATTTTTTTAATCCCGTATATGACCTAATTTATCATTTTTAGGACATTTAAATGGACTGTCTCAAAATAGTCCTGCAAGTGAATTTTTTTTTGCTAAAATGGTCCTCCGACGTGGTATCTACATGACGATGACATGTCAGCCGCGTTAGTGCTACATCAGCAACGGCTGCCAGTGTGGCAAATCTGGTGCCGGAGGACCATTTTAACGAAAAAGTTTTGACTATTTTCAAACTGCGTTCACTTAAAGTTCTAAAATGATAAGTGAGTGAGACACGTGACTTAAAAAAAAAATTTACCATTTTTCGGTAGTTATATGAATTTAGGAAAATATAATAAATAAATAATTAAAAATTATATTAGTACAAATACTTTCTATATCGTATAAATAATTATTAAAATTAAGACAATTAATTAATTTAATTAATATTAAAAAATTGATTATAACATTTAAAATATGATTAAATATAATTAATTCTTTTGAAAAGGAAATGACAAGAAAGATGAGACAGGCAGAAACATAAATAATGAAATGAGTAATATTTTACTCCCTCCGTCCGGCTAGAAAGTACACATGTTTCTACTTTGGGATGTCCAATTACAAAGTAACCATTTCATTAAATACCATATTTTTTCCATAAATACCTCTACTTTACATCACATCATTACTTCTATTAAAAAAAAAAGTAAGGACAAAAATGTCATTTTACTACTTTTACCTACCCACTATAATTAAAATACTATTATTCCTTAATCTCCGCGCCAAAAGTAAATGTATACTTATTTTGTGGACTGAGGGAGTATTAATTAGTAAAATTGTAAAATAATTTTATTATTTTTTTGCATTTTGTATTTTTTATATATGTAATATTATATTTGCAATTTATGCAAAAATTAAAGATATTTTGATTATATTGTATAAATATTTTTACTATAATAAGAAAATAATATTTATAAGTAGGACACACAGATGTAATAAAAAAGATACCTTTCAGATGAAATATATGAAATATACTTTTCCAATATTCAAACCGTTAAATATATAAAAATATGTATTATCAATCATGTATATAAAATTAAATGTTTCAAATAAAATTATCAAATCATTATTATTGAATAATTTATAACAAGATGTAATATTAATATACAACTTATATGTAATATTAATATACAACTTATATGTAAAAATTTATCTATGGTTTTAAATTTTCCATTTGAAATAGGCATATGTTAAATATATTGAATATTTTTTATTAAATTATTGATTATATTAAAATGAAATTATAATCTATGCACATATAGATATATAATTAAAATTATATTTGAATTTATATTATCAAAGTTTTGTTTGTTTATCAATATTGTATACTATTTTTTTATAGGTGTTTTCTTTTTTTTTGCTTGAAATGTATTTAATTTATTTATAAAAATATATATATATAGAAGTTTACTTTAATTTGTAGGAATAACTAAAAATTTATTAAAAATTACAACCAAACAAAACTTAAGATATATATATATATAACGTATATTATATATATGCATAATTTATTCATACTACTATTTTTTAAAATTGAATAGAAGTATATATAATAAATATAAAAAATTATAATACAATAAATACAATTAAATTTAACCGTGTATAACTCGGCCATCCGCTAATATTATAAATAAAAAAAGCACATATGCAAGAGCACATATAGATACTTTCATTTAAAATTTTAAATACATTTATCTAAACAAAACGCATACTAAGTAAAAAAAAGGTAATGATTATATTCTACTGTAGTATATTAGTATTATTTAATAAATTTATTAAACTAATAATATAATATTATTTTAAATAGTAAATGTTACATAACCAAACATAACATATATAACGTAACAATAACACACAAACCTTCTATTTAAATAACACATAGTACAAATAAAAAAATTACATATATAATGTAATAATAGCACATACAAGCTCCTAATTTAAATATAAAAATATATTATTATAAACAAAACAACAATGCTTAATAGATAAAAATATATATTCATGAAAACAAAAAAACACACACAAACTTTCATTTAAATTTTTCAAATATACTTATCTAAACAAAATAACAGAGTATAAGTAAAAAATTACAAAAATAAATATAAAAAAAATAGAACAGATATTTTTAAAAAAAATATATATATATATAATAAAAATATATAAACTCTAAAATAATATGAGACAAATTACTTTTAGTAAACGAAAATCAATATATTTTTACAACGATTCAATAATTTTATTAAAATAATAATATTTTATTTAATATAAATAATTAAATAGCACATATTATAAGTAAACAAATTACACACATAATATAATAAAAGCACACACATAAATTTTTTATTTAATCAAATAAAAAGCACACAAATATTTTTCATATAGCATAGAGCAACATATTAAATTATTTAAACATAATAAAATTATTATTATACCATATTAAAAGTGGACCGTCAAATTTAATAACTTCTAAATCTAATAATTTATATTAAATTAGTATGGTGATTATCAAAATTAAGTCAGTACAATAGATAATGACTACAAAACTTTTTTAATATACTTTTCTTGAGAAACCCATAGCCGTCTTGCTTCTCTATCACGCATGATCTTCATATACAATATTTTCTTTGCCGCACCCAAATTCTTCATCTCAAACTCACCCTTTAGTAGAACCTTCAAGTAATTAATTACAGTCATGTTTTTAGCTGCAATTAACGTATCATCCACATACAACAACAGATACACAAAGGAATCACTATAAAATTTTTTCGAGTAAACACAGTTATCAAATTGATTACGAGTATAACCATTAGACATCATAAAAAAAATAAAATCTCTTGTACCACTGCCTTGGAGACTGCTTCAAGCCATATAGAGATTTTTTAACAAGCATACTTGATTCCTTTTAGAACTGTGGAACCCTTCCGGTTGAGACATACAAATCTGTTATTCTAGATTACCATGGAGAAATGTTGTTTTTACATCAAGCTGCTAGAGTTCCAGATCAAAAGCACCCACCATTGCCAAAAAAACCCAGATGGTTTTGTGTTTCATCATAGGAGAAAAGACTTCATGGTAATCGATTCATTCATTCTGTGAGAATCCTTTTGCCACTAGTCTTGCCTTGAACCTAGCAGGTTCAACACCAGAAATTCTCTCATTTTTTTTAAAGACCCACTTGCAACCCATTGGCTTCACCCCTTTTAGTAGTGCAACGAGATCCCAAGTCTTGTTTTTTTTTTCAAGAGACTGCATCTCTTAATTCATTAGTCATTACTATAATCCAATTTTCTGCATCCTTATTCGCCACAACTTCTTTATATATTTTTGGCTCATCAGAGCCAAGATCATCACCAAGTACCAATGCATAAGCCATAAAATTCATGTCACATGTATTGACACATCCTGCAAACTTAGTTGGTTTTTGAATATTTCTCATTCCCTTTCTAGCTGTTATGGAATCTTCAACCCCAGTACCGGTGTCATCAGTTTCCTGCTCAATCGGTTTCCCTTGAGGTTTTGACTGATCTGGTTGATCGGATTGATCAATAGTATTATCCTGCTGCTCTTCCTTTAACACAACTCTTTCAGGAGTCTCAAACTCCACCTTCTGGTCAACATCACAATCTTTTGTATCTGCAATACTTTCATAACCTCTACTCTGATCAAACATAGCAGATTCGTCAAATGTTACATCTCGGCTAAGAAGAAATTTACCAGGGATTTTACCTTCTATACACCATAGTCGATAACCTTTGACTCCTGTTGCATACCCTAGAAATATGCATTTTACCACCATCAGCTCCAACTTACCATCATTCACATGTGCGCATGTAGGGTATCCAAATATTCGTAGATTAGAGTAATCATTGGGTTTACCGGACTATACCTGTTGAGGAGTCTTTAAGTCAATTGCAGTTGATGAAGATCTATTAACCAGATAGCTAGCAGTGTTAACTGCTTCTGCCCAAAATTGCTCAGATAAGCCAACAAATATGTGCATACACCTAGCACGTGCCATAAGGGTTTGGTTCATACGCCCTGCAACCCCATTTTGTTGTGGTGTGTGTCGTACAGTGGGTGCCTGCCTCACTATACCTTCTTTCTTGCAGAAATCATCAAATGAAGCGCTGCAGAACTCCAACCTATTATCAGTTCTTAGAGTCTTGACATGTTTACCCGTCCGTTTTTCAATCATAGTCTTCCACTCCTTGAACTTTCCAAACACCTCATCTTTAGTCTTCAGAAAGTAAAACTAAATTTTTTTTGAATAATCATTTATGAAAGTGACAAAGTAAGAACAACCGCCCTCTGATTTCACCAGAGAGGGATCCTATAAATCTGAATGAAAATACTCCAGAATTTCTTTTGAAGTGTGATGACCGGTACTAAAACCTCATCCTATGTTGCTTTCCTTTTACACAAGCCTCACATAATTAAATTTTACATGTCATATCCTCACCAAATAAACCCTGCTTGCTCAGCGCAGACAACCCTACTCACTCATGTGACCCAATCGACGGTGCCACAAATTTGTCATGTCATCATGTTTATCCAAGGACTGGGATACCGCTACCGTTCCCATCACTGAACTGCCTTGCAGAAAATAAATTTCATACTGCAGTTTTTCCTTCATCATCACCAGAGCATCTTTCAAGACTTTCATCCACTCACCTTCACCATGATATTTTAAACCATTCTTGGCTAAGGTGCCAAGAAAAATCAAATTCTTTATGATTTCAGGAACATACCAGCAGTCAAATATCCTAACAGTACTGTCATGCAATTTTATGTGCACTATCCCGCTCCCATTTATGGCTAGAACTCCATCATCACCCTACTTCACCATTCCATTCCATTCATTGAAATAAGTGAGTAGATCATGAGAGAACGTCATATGGTGAGAAGCACCGATATCCATAATCCAGGTATCAGCACTTTACCAAGGTCCCTATCATTAGGGTTGTCTTATACCATAGCAACACTACCATTGTTATTAACTCAATTTTTGTATTTTCCTTCTTATGTGGGCAATCCCTTTTAATGTGCCCCTTCTCCTTGCAAAGATAACGCTTGACTTTACTAGAGGATTTTGATTTTGGGCGCGACCTCTCCTTCCCATTACCCCTCTCATGTGGTCTTCCTCTACCTGAAAATAGACCTGAACTAGATGCCTCTTCCATAAAAACTTTTATTTTCAATTATTTGGATATAAGGGCATCTTTCACATTATTAACAGAAATTGTAGTTCTATCATCTAGCATAGTATCTACAAAATTTTCATATGAACCAGGTAGTGAACACAGTAAAATTAGGGTTTGATCTCATCATCTATTTTAACCTCAACCCCTTAAAGATCAAGAATAATACGGTTAAAGGTATCAAGATGATCCTTTACCTGAGTACTTTCGAACATCCGGAGGGTGTAAAGTCGTTGCTTATGATATAGCCTGTTTGTGAGAGAGTTGTTCTAGTACTTCTCATACAGTTTATCCCATAGCCCAAAAGCCGTTGTCTGATCTAAAACCTCTTGTAACACCTCATCAGTAACTGACAACAAGATCACAGAATGAGCCTTTGCCAAAATCTTATTCTTCACTTCCTCTTTCGTGTCTTTAGAAAACTTGTCTTCTTCTTCGAACGCAACCGCACATCCCTGTTAAGCCAGAAGTGCCCTCATCTTGATCTTTCAGAGCGTGAAGTCATTCGACCCATTAAACTTCTCTAGATCAAACTTATACGAGGACATCTTCAATCAATTAGATATGACTCTGATATCACTTGTTATGAGAAGAAAAGAAAGAAAACAAATAAAGCAGACATAGATTTTACTTGGTTTGGTGACGGTAGGTCAACCCACGTCCACGGACAGAAAACGAAGAGATTTTATTATACTGATTCAGAGAGTTACAATTATTGTCCTACGGATAGAAACCATAGCTATCTATTTATAAATATCCCAAAACACCCTAAACCCTAAGCTTATTTGTTATTAATTAGAATGAGCCGAAAAGGAACTCTGCCAATTAGAATAAAGCAGACATAGATTTTACTTGGTTTGGTGACGGTAGGTCAACCTACGTCCACGGGCAGAAAACGAAGAGATTTTATTATACTGATTCAGAGAGTTACAATTATTGTCCTACGGGTAGAAACCATAGCTATCTATTTATAAATATCCCAAAACACCCTAAACCCTAAACTTATTTGTTATTAATTAGAATGAGCCGAAAAGGAACTCTGCCAATTAAAACAATATTTTTGCTTTAGTTCCGAGTTGGGTAGACCGCTAAATACAAGTCACGTTTCAACAATACTAAATTTTCCTACTTAGAATTTGTTTGTGGGGTTTTGACTTTGAATTTTAATTTTAAATAGTAAAAATCTTAAATTGAAATATTTGTTTGATGTGATATAAATATAATTTGATATAATATTTTAAATATAAAATTAAATTTTAGTATACTATAATAAATTAAAAATATATATATTTAATTGGATATGTTAAAAAGGAAATACGTTTTCAAATAGTAAAATTATAGTAAAAATCTTAGAAACAAAGACACCCTATCAAATTCTAATGTAAAACAAAAAAAAATTACGTGTCGAAAGAAGTATGAACAAATAACATCACATAACATGAATAGTTAACTGCTAATAAAAAGTTTGCGGTTTGAATTGGATCATCTTAAAACACCAATGAGTGTTTGTGTGTGTAAGTTGTTTTTTGTCAAGAAAATCAAGAATTGATGCTGCTGTTTGATCTTCATCCTTCATCCTCAGCAGCTGCTTTCTCATCCCTCGTCGTCGTCGCCGTCGCTGTCTCCGTCGGGTCTTGTCCCATTTCAGAAGTCGTCGGTTCAATCCCTTCCTTGTGCGGCTTCATATTCTCCTCCGCGCATTCGATGCTCAGCAGAACTTCCGGGAGTGTAAGGCCGTTGTTCTCGATATCGATCTTCTCTTTGGAGCTGCTATTTGCGACGCTCTCCATGAGGCTGTGCTGATCCGAGCCATCCAAAGCTGTGATTTCATCTTCTTCGACGAATGCGCGAAAATCGTGCATGGAAGGAGGGATCTTCGCGAAGAAGACTTCTAGAAAGTTGTTGAGCATCCCGTTGTTGTACGGGTTCTCCTCTTTGTCGTAACGGTACCTAAAATTCTCGTATGTTGTCTGTACGCACAAGCATGAGAAAAAGTAGATGAAAAATTAATGAACAAGGTTGTTTGTGGAATATCTAAAAAAGGAATTATGTACAATGTACCTGATTTGTGCTGATAAGATAGAAATGGAAAATCGAAAGGCCGCCGACGAACCAGACGATGATGAAACAGTACACGATTAGAAAATCGGAGAGAATGTCGGTTTTCAAGGCTCTCAAAACGCTGACTTTGGGTCGAATAATGTTGATCCACGACACGATGAATACGTACAGACACAAGACCGTCGATGTTGCAATGAACAGGTAGAAGTACCTGTAGTTTCGCTGCACGAAAATATCACAAAGGATTCGGTTTCAAGACAACAACAGATAGTTCATTGTCTAGACAACAAAATGGAGTGTTTTTAGGACAAAATAAGACTCCCGTTGATACTCACTATACCGATGCATTGTCCGACCCAAGGGCAGTGATGGTCGAACCTCATGACGCAGTTGTTGCAAATCGAGCAATGAGACGCGCGCGGAGGCCGGTACAACAAACAGGTGTCGCAGAATTTGACTTTCACTGTATGCCCGTTGACAACGACATCCTTTGTCCGGGGAAGTTTAAGCCGAGGCGTTCTCCCATTGACCCATTCCATTGAAAGAGTGTCCATTTCCATGGTTTCATCGCATTCGGGAGGCCTTGTGTTCCTCGGGACAATGCCGGGGTCTCGGCTACATGTAAGAGATAAGAACAAAATGTCCTGTCCCAAAAACATCATGTATTGATCAACAAACTATATTAAGCTACAAGAACAGAAAAATGTAAGAAAAAAGGAAAGATTCGAGACACTGCCTAATAATTCAAAATTTTCAATGAGGCGACCATTCAATAATCAACTCAAGTGAATGGTTAGGATGCCGAATGGGGATAGATAGTACATGAAAATATATCAGACAACAACAGATGTTGTATATATATATGACTGATTAATTATAGTCCACACAGTGACAATATTTCTTTACAACATAAGAATGGCGAATTAAGATTAGTAGACGTACCAAGGCTGTTAGCGCTAGAGCGACGACAAGCACAGCGTACCATGGAGCTGCACTCTGGTTGTGTTTTATTTGTTGGTTGATTATAAATAGCATCTTTATGCAGAAAGCAAGGGCCGGGGCGGCGATAAGGAACACCGATAGGAATAGAGATGAGACATCGGGACCGAATATCAGTCTCCCTCCAAATACAAATATCTGCATCATCAGATTCGAATCATTCCCACTGCCTCTGCCAAGAACCATTTTTACTATATCTATACATCAGACAACAAAACAGAGTGTCCTAGCCCTTTTTTCTATCCCCAAATCGTCTTCTAATCATTACACATTCATTCATTCAATTCCGATAATAATTATTGCACAAGAAAAGATCTCAATACACAAATTACACCACAAAATTAATAAACACA
Source organism: Andrographis paniculata (assembly GCF_009805555.1). Lineage (NCBI taxonomy): Eukaryota > Viridiplantae > Streptophyta > Magnoliopsida > Lamiales > Acanthaceae > Andrographis > Andrographis paniculata. The sequence continues at coordinate 4,222,161 of NW_026137605.1, forward strand.
TACACATACACAAATGTATATATATATATATATATAGAGAGAGAGAGAGAGAGAGAGATAAGAGAGTGAAATTCTTACATTGCTTCCCCTCCAGACTCGATAAAGCCTCTGTTTCTGTGGTTTTTGTGTCTCCATATCACATGACTTCCTTCAATCCACTAAAACAACGGCAAAAAAACATGATGATATCGATCGAATTAATTTCAGACAACCTTGAAGACGAAGGAAATCAATTAATTAGCTTAAGAAAGTGGTTTTTCAACTCTGATAGATACATACAGATTTGGGGATCAACAGAAAATTCCTGTATCAAATTAAGTTTGACGAAATGGCGAGATGCCATGGAAGAGGAGTGAGAAACAGCCTAGCTAGCTAATTCACAGCTGCCATTGGCCCTCTCTCTCTCTCTCTGCGGATCTTCCGAGGAAGAATATTACTACTTTGTTGTGCCCACAAAACATTCTCCTCTGCTGTGCTGTGTTGTTGATTTTCATTTGGTAACTGTCTGATTCTGTTGCTCCATTATCATTTTTTTAAAAAGCATTTTCAATTATTTATTGAAACAAAGATTAAATCAAAATAAATCTATATAGAATATTACTTCCTCTTTTTGGAAATGAAACTAAATATTTTTTTGTCTATTTTTTAAATAAAACAAAAAAAAAATCCCTTACCATAATGTAAAAATAATTGATATTTGTTTAATATATTATAACAAATATATTTTTAATACTAAATAGATAATAAATATTTTATATGAAAACATATCAAAATAAAAATATAATATTTTATTAAGGGAGGAAAGAACTATTTGAATTATATTAAAATATATGACATTATTCATTATTTATTGATGATAATTTTTTTTTTTAAAAAAATCACTATAAATGTCTATGTCTCTAATAATAGATTAAATTAATTTTAAATATTTTATTATTTTTAAAAGTTTCAAATTTAAAAATTTCTATATGCAATCTTAATTTTTTTTTTAAAAAAAATATTAATTAATCTAATGCTATATACCCTCCAATATTTTTACTTCTTTCTAATTATCTGTGATTAATTTTGTTAATTATTTTACAATTTTACATTCTATTTTGTTATTTAAAATAATTTTATAAACTATTTATTGTCTTCGTACAAATAATAATATACACTTATATTTTTTCTAAGCTTATCATCATACAATTATCTTATTTACTTTCAAGATAGTTTTGTCCCTACATTCTTATAGTACATTACGATGATAGTATCCTATTAATATTTTTTAGTTTTTGTAATAAAATTAAACAGATACATACAAAAAGATGTAAAAATAAGAAGTTAGTTTACCCAATTTTTTATTATTAAAAAATATAATATATACATATACATATCTACCTACAGAAAAAATTAATATAAAAAATTATTTTTTATACTGAGGATTTTCATACCTAATACCTAAAAAATACAAAATGAAGACATCCAATTTATTAGAAAGATAATTTTCTTTTATTTTTTTTTTTATGTCTATAGAAATTTTTAAAATTTGAGATACTTTAAAATAAAAAATAATATTAAAAACTTTATAATAGAAAGATAAAAAAAAATGCTATAATTGAAGAGGCAATCCTATTTTGGTTTTTTTTTTCCAAATAAAACTTTTTTACTATTTATCTCCAATAAAAAGTATATTATTTTTTATCACAAAATATAATATTAAAATATTACTAGGAATAACACAATTTGTCTTTTACATTTATTTGTGTAAATTACTCCATAAATATCATTTAATTTGTATTATAAAAGACTAATAAATATATTTTTGCCATTTTTTTATAATTTGTATTACATGTTGATATAATAATTAATATTCAAATATTTATATAAAAAAAAACCCTAAACTCTAAATTCAAAAAAATCAATGACACTCTTCTTATAAAGGAATATGGTATTTAAACCAAAACTCAAATCATTACTTGACAACTCCATAAATTCCTCTAGGTCTAATAGTAGAAATTTGGGTATATTTTTCAATAATTTTATTTAGCAAGACAAAATTCAAATTATTAAAGTTAATTGATGTATTCAAATTTCTAAAATTTACAGTAAATTCTAAATTTCATCTCTTTAATATTAATCAGGAATTGAATAATTAAGTAATTATAAATATTCTAAATTTTAATTAATTTAAATCTATTCATTTTAAATTTACGTTTAAATCCTTTGATTATTCCAAGTCACATTGTTTGTTGCCCTTTATCCAACGTGCAGGCACATTGTTATTTATTTTAATTATTAATTAATAATATACATGTGTCGTGTTCACAATGAACAATGTAGCGTCACTATAAAACCAAAAAAAAAAAACAGAAAAAACCAAAAAAGTAAAAGTAAAATGAAACTATGAAAACAAATTCAAATAATACTGTAACATAAGTAGTTTCAGTACTACTAATATTTATTTATTTTTTTCGACGAAATTATTATACCAAATGTCTATATATTATTTAAAATAATTTATATATTTTTTTATTTTAACATTTAACATATATTTTGATTTGAAAATATTATGTTAAATATGCGTTTTAAATTTACGTTTGCGTAATTGTTAAAATATGCTTTTCATATTAATATTACTCCCTCCCCTCCGTCCCATTTAATATGGGTGTATTACGGTAAATACGAGAATTTAGGTAAAGTATAATTAGTAAGTAATTAAGAAGTATATTAGTAAAAATAATTATAGATTAAAATTAAGATAAATAAATAGTTTAATTAAAATTAAAAAAATTATAAAATTTAAAATTTAAAATGCGATTAAAGTGCATAATTATATTTTTAAAAATAAAAATAACAAGTTACGTGGGACAGACGAAAATAGAAAATAAGGACAAATTATGTAGGAATTGAGAGAGTATTAATTTGCGTTTATAACTGCCAACACAGCACAGTTCATTTATTGTTAAACACGAATGTGTCAAATCCCATGTCCAAAATTTCCAAGGCATTATTATTATTATTATTATTATTATTATTATTATTATATGAGCTGTATAAGTATAAAAGTTTATAAATATTAATAGTGGTGTGTTTAATAAATTAATATAGAAATATTTTAGAAATATTGGTAATTTTCAATTGATTTGAAAATAAGAAAATTTGAATAGAAAAATATATATTTGATATGTGATAAATAAATCTTCAAATAATATTTTAAATATGATATGAGAAAACGAGAAAAAAAAAAAAAACAAATAAAGAATATATGAGTTTTATGTAGTTACCGAACAGGAGTTTTATGTAGTTCGGTAACGGTGTGTCAACCTACGTCCACAAACAAGAATCAGAGATATTTTATTATACTGATTCAGAGAGTTACCATCATTGTCATACGGTTTGGAATCATAGCTATCTATTGATAAGCACCAAAAAACATCCTAAACCCTAAGTCCATTTGTTATTAATTATGATGGGCCCAAAACAAACACTGCCAATTAAAACAATCTTTTTGCTTTGGTTCCGAGTCGTGTAGACCGCCAAATTCAAGTCACGTTTCAACAGTTTCTCCAATTGCCAATGGTTCCTCAGTATGTCTCTTAGTCGTTTCCATCCTGCCAGATGCCCCTCGGGACTTTACCTCCTGCGAATATTAACCAAGTTCAAGTAGTGCTCGAACTTCTCCGTTGATAGCGCATTTGTCAACATATCAGTTGGATTGTGTTATGTAACTATTTACTGAATATAAAACCTGTCTTCCTTCAGAACAACATGGATAATATTAAACCTTACATCAATATGCTTGGTTCTCTCGTGATACATCGGATTTTTAGCCAAACTCAAAGCACTCCAACTATCACAGAATAACACCGATTTCTCCACCTTCATAACCAAACTCAGCACCATACCATATAACTAGACACCCTCCTTAATACCTTCAGTCATTGACATGTATTCCGCCTCAGTTGTCGACAGTGCAACCGTAGGTTGTAAAGTAGATTTCCAATTGACTGCACATCCAAACAGAACGAAGATAAAACAAGTCAGTGATCTTCGTTTCACCAAGTCACCCCCGTAATTAGAGTCTGCATAGACCAGACCATCGCTATGGCCTTTATCATCGTATACGAGACAAATATCAGATGCTCTTTTCAAATATCGCAAGATCCACTTTACAATTCCCTAGTGAGCTTTACCCGGATTAGCCATAAACCTGCTCAGCACACCAACCGCCAATGCATAAGTCAGAGAATCCATGTCACATGTATTGACACATCCTGCAAACCTAGTTGGTTTATGAATATTTCTCTTTCCATTTCTAGCTGCTATGGAATCTTCAACCCTATTACCAGTGTCATCAACTTCTTCTTCAACCGGTTTTCCTTGAGGTTTTGACTGATTTGGTTGATCGGATTGATCAATAGTATTATCCTGCTGCTTTTTCTCTAACACAACTTTATCAGGAGTCTCAAACTCCACCCTCTGGTCAGCACCACAATCTTTTGTATTTGCAATACTTTCACAACTTCTACTATGATCAAGTATAGCAAATTCATCAAAGGTTACATCTTTGACTCATGTTGTATACCCCAGAAATATGCATTTTACCGCTCTCGACTCCAGCTCACCATCATTTACATAAGCGTATGCAGTGCATCCAAATATTCGTAGGTTAGAGTAATCATTGAATATACCGGACCATACCTCTTGAGGAGTCTTTAAGTCAATTACAGTTGATTGAGATCTATTAACTAGATAGCTAGCAGTGTTAACTGCTTCAACCCAAAATTGCTTAGATAAGTCAACAAATATACGCATATACTAGCACGCGCCATGAGGGTTTGATTCACACGCTCTGCAACCCCATTTTTCTGTGGTGTGTGTCGTACAGTGCGGTGCCTGCCTCACTATACCTACTTTCTTGCAGAAATCATCAAATGGAGCGTTGCAGAACTCCAATCCATTATCAGTTATCAGAGTCTTAACCTGTTTACCCGTCCGCTTTTCAATCATGGTTTTTCACTCCTTGAACTTTTCAAACACCTCATCTTTAGTCTTCATAAAGTAAAACCAGACTTTTCTTGAATAATTATTTATGAAAGTGACAAAGTAAGAACAACCGCCCTTTGATTTCACCAGAGAGAGACCCTATAAATCTGAATGAAGATACTCCAGAATTTCTTTTGAAGTGTGATGACCGGTACTAAAACCTCATCCTACGTTGCTTCCCTTTTACACAAGCCTCACATAATTAAATTTTACATGTCATATCCCCACCAAATAAACCCTGCTTTCTCAGCACAGGCAACCCCTACTCACTCATGTGACCCAATCGATGGTGCTACAAATTTGTTCTGTCATCATGTTTATCCAAGGACTCGGATACCGCCACCATTCCCATAACTGAACTACCATATAGAATATAAATTCCATGTTGCAGTTTTCCCTTCATAATCACCGGAGCACCTTTTAGGACTTTCACCCATTCACATTCACCATGATATTTTAAATCATTCTTGGCTAAGGTGCCAAGAGAAATCAAATTCTTTCTGAATTGAGAAACATACTAGCAGTCAAATTTCCTGACAGTACCGTCATGCAATTTTATCTGCACTATCCCGTTTCCTTTTATGGCTAGAACCTCGTCATCACCTAACTTCACCGTTCAATTCCACTCATTGAAAGAAGTGAGTAGGTAACGAGAGAACATCATGTTGTGAGAAACACCAGTATCCATAATCCAAGTATCACTGATACTAGTACTACACATTTTCAGAACTTCAGAAAGGTCTCCATCATCAAAACTATCATATACCACAACAGCACTGCCACTGTTACTAGACTCAACTTTTGTATTTCCCTTCTTCTGTGGACAATCCATTTTAATGTGCTTTTTCTTCTTGCAAATAAATAACTTTGCTAGAGGATTTTGATTTTGAACGCGACCTCCCATTTCCATTACCCCTCTCCTGTGGTCTTCCTCTACCTGCAAACAGACCTGAACCATAACCCTCTTCCACAGAAACCTTTATTTTCAATTCTTTGGTCATAAAGACATCTTTCACATTATTAACATAAATTGTAGTTCTACTATATAGCATAGTTACTACAAAATTCTCATATGAACCAGGTAGTGAACATAACAAAATTAGCGCCTGATCTTCATGATCTATTTTAACCTCAACCCCTTGAAGATTACGAATAATACGGTTAAAGGTATTAAGATAATCCTTTACTTGAGTATGTTTAGACATCCGGAGGGTGTAAAATCGTTACTTCTGATATAGCCTGTTTGTGAGAGAGTTGTTCTGGTACTTCTCAAACCCTAAGCCCATTTGTTATTAATTAGGATGAGCCTAAAAGGAACCCTGCCAATTGAAACAACCTTTTTTCGCTTTGGTTCCGGGTCGGGTAGACCGCTAAATCCAAGTCACGTTTCAAAAATCATCTCATTAATTAAAGAGATTTGGCTTTCCTTGCTTGATTGGTTCTTTTTTGTCCCAAATCATCTCATTAATTTTTGCATTAAGACCTCCCCATGATTTCACCCCACTACTCTTTCATAATTGCATGAAACATCCATTAGGAATCTCAAAAGATTTTTTAACCTTCTTGCATTATGTATAACCATCAAATCTCCTTATGGCACTCATCGAGACTTTGTTAATGACAATTAACTCTAAGGGTCTCCACTCCTCTCGTCAACCCTCTCATATTATCGATTAAGCTGGTTTTTCATTGGTCTTGCATTCTTTTGGGCCGCCACTAACATTATCCACCATCGATTTGAATACTTGGACCTGACGCTAACAAAATTATATTACGTCGGCCTAAGTCATTTTGATCAAATCGATCAAAAGTCCTCCAAAAACGGCCCGACATTATTGATGGAATTTTCATGTGGCAACATAATGCCCCCCCTATATTTTACAAAATATTGAATATTAGACATATGAAATGAATTTTATGAAATATACATACTTAAATCGCCTAAGGGGAACAACCGATTGACTTGCCACAAAAGTGATAGCTCACCGGAATCAGTTTCTTTTTATTGGATCGACTTGGCAACCAACCGTACCAACAAATTCCTTACTAAAGTTGTTGACAACATTCGATGCCAACTTCATATAGCGAATAGTTAAACTTGAGCCAACCTCATCATAATTTCACTCGACTTGATTGGCATGATCAACTCCAAAGTAGACATCATGGGCGGCAACCTGTGTGGTTGACAATCTACTTTCATCGACAATAGATGCTCAACCAGCTTTCTTACTAGCCTCAACTTTCCTTCGGAAAAAACAATCACAACATCAGGGAGTCAAGTCTTTTAAACGCTAATGATCAAGATCAAAAAGTTGGGCGCAAATCCAGCTTGTTCCATCATGTCGCCAAGATTTATTTTCAACAATGTATCTTGATCCCCGAGCGATAGCGATATTCTCAAAGCTTGAAGGAATAGCTCAAGCCCACTATTTTTTCTTGCTCGAACAACACATTGAATTTTTGCTTGGTCTAGCCATCTCTCAATCTGTGACCTTATTTCAAAGACAACTGTGTTTAGAATGCATTCTACGCCAAGCTCATCATCATACAAACTTTTTGTTTGACATTCCGCTTATCGACTTTGTCTTTTCCTTTTACTCCATCACCGCTTCCGTAAATCGCAACTTCTCCAAACTTCTTGAGAGCATCTGAATGTCGAACCAAAAGTTTGGGACTAATCAGTACCTATTTTTTTTTTTTTATCGGCAATTGGGTTTTTGACAATATAGCACTAATTGGAACCCATTTTTTTCATGATCGCTTTGGCGACTGCTCAAAAACTTGATCATCTTTCATTTTGGACATTTAGCGATCAAGTCGAAGTTCTTTTTGCTCATGGCGACTCGTGACTTGCTCAAATCCTCTCATTGTCGCCTATTTCCTTTCGCCGCAGCCTGTTTGGTGACCAAGTTTAATTCTTTTCCGCCCATAGCAACTCATGACTTGTCTAAATCCACTTGCCGCTGCCAAGCTGCCCATTTGGCAACCAGATTGAACTATTTTTTGCTCATGGCGGTTAATGACATGTTCTGATCCTCTCGCCGCTACCCATTTCCTCTCGCCACAGCTTGTTTTCTCACCTCATCAGGCCAAATGTTTTGATTGATCGCATGTTTTATCCAACATGCACCCATTTTGAATTTTTTCCGCCAGCCTCTTCCTTTGGTGGCGTCTCTTTTGCGTCCGTGTCAAGTGTTTCGGCCCTTGAACCATCGGCTCTTTATGGTTTACAAGCCATTCATCCGATGGTGGTACAATTAGCAGTTTCCTCATTGAATGAGGACAAATATTTACCTGATCGACAGTGGTAACATCATAGGCATTGCCATTTTTCTTAGCGCCAACTTCCAGAATCATTGCCGATGGGCGCAAATGACCATTTAGTGTTGGCCTATCCGCCAATGATATGACATTCATACCCGCCGCAAAAGAATCACTATCTAACTCTTTGTTTTGCTTTTTCAGCTCAACAAAATCGTCATCGTCAAAGATGATAAAAGGTTGATCGGTCGGCCTAAATTGATTGACGGCCTTTCTTTCATTTATCATTTGCTCAGCTTGAATGACGCAAGATATAAGTTGCTAGAAATTGCTGAACTCTTGCAAAGCGAGCTTTTCATTAAGTTGTGAATGCATGTTTCTCACCGCTATATGCATCGCTTGAGTATCCGGAATTTGTATATTGTAGCGATTTTTCAAATTTTGAAAGCGCTTTATATACTCGTCTATCGGTTCATCAATTTGTTGCTTTGCATTCATCAAATCAAGCAATGTAACTTTAATTGGAGGAATATAAAATTGATCATGACATGCTCTCTCCATCTCTTTCCATGACTATATGGAGTTTGGCGGTAGCGCCAAATACCAATTGAATGCAACACCAGTTAACGATAGCGAAAACATTTGAAGTTTATGCCAATCGCTAGCTTCGCTGCATTATGCAATGAAACGGCTCATATGCTCCATACTTTAACGCCCATCTTCTTCTGAGAAAAGAGTAAATTTAAGTGTTTTGGTGTCGCGTGTAAATGACATCATATTTCCTATCCAATTGGGGTAAGGTTAACGATATGATGACTGATCAATTGGGCATAGGTGCTGCCCAAATACTCCACGAACAGCCTCTAGCAACATTTAAGGGACGATGAAAGTTTGAGACAACGGAGGGGCTAGCGGACCGCCCTGCTGTCCGCAGAATATTGTACTAACGGCGTTAAGATAGCCTGCTGGAACAACAATTGCCAGCGGAAGCTCATAACATGGCGGTTGAAAATAATTGGTCATTGGTGCATCAAATTGTCGTTTTCCCCCAAGGGACCGATGCATCAAACCCGGCGACTGAAACAAGGACATTATACCCGCGATGTTATGATTTCCTGCCGGCGGAAGAATTAATGATTGTTGCCCCTGAAATTCCTGTTGTAAATAATGACCGTTAGAGCCATTGAATGGTTGTTTCCCCCCAAGAGATTGTTGTTGCTGTGCGACTCCTTGCCCAGGGAACAAACTCGTTGCGTTTGGGCTTCCATAAACAGTTGTATATATCTTCTATCCTGTGAGTGTCCTACCAACGACGTTAATATCGCCTGTTGGTGGAACAATCAACGGTGGCGATTGAGAAAAATTGCCCCCTGGAGCGCCATATAGTCGGTGATCCCCAATGGATTGATGTGGTGGAGCAGCCTCTTGAGAGAAAAATAAATTTCTTGCCTCTACTCCACAATCGATCATCGGAATATTGTATATCAGTGGTGGCGGTTGAAAAAAGTCGCCCTCCGGAGTGCCAAATTGACGCTGCCCCCCAAATCCACTGGGGCTACCACTACAATTTGAAATAGCCGTTGTACTTGTCGAAGGGTCCATTCGGAGTGCTTGAACCTATCCAAATTGTACTTGGGGAATTTATGAATATCTAGATGAAGGAAAATTCGAAAAAGTCACCTGACTTGGGGCTGTCATGGGCTGAAAAACGGGATCTCTAATTTGCAACGGAATCGACATCATTTGAGACTAGACGATTAGAGAAAAATAACATCCGGTAGTTTCTGAAAATTGTTGGTTCTCATTGTGTCGATCAGCGGCCATTTCATTGCTTGTGGCCGGCCGGAGAATGTCGTCCACTTAGCGCGACATATCAAATGCGAAGTCTCGAAGGCTTGTTTGCATCGCTGATGATATTTCCTCATGAATGAAGGCAATCGCCATCCTTTCGGAGGAACTGTTGCCCTCTATACACAAAGCAGCACCTTCTCGACATAAATTCTTTTGGATGGACAGCCCATAAAAGGCGTCCGACAACTCGTCGCCGTTCTTTCCTTGATTCGCTATATGAATAATTTTTCCAATTGTAATCGCATACGCCGTTGCGTCCCAATGGGCGTGCCAATTATGTTTGCTTGGAAAATAATTTTCGGCCTAGAACTTCTCGCCGGGAGTATTGGTGGGTTCCCAGGCAACTCGATGTGAATCTCCGGTGGTATGCGATAAATTTAAGAAAAAATCACACAAAAATAATCAAAGAAACGACGGTGCAAACGAGTTGTATTGATTCAAGATCGATTCAACATTATTCTAAAAAGAACAAAAGAAGAAAAAATACAAGGAAAATGTAAAGAAAATAAGGATAATTTTGTGGATTGAGATGTGTCTTTCCTTGCTTGATTAGTTCTTTTTTTCCCAAATCATCTCATTAATTTTTGCATTAAAAACTCCCCATGATTTCACCACACTACTCTTTCATAATTGCATGTAACATCTCATTAGGAATCTCAAAAGATCTTTTAACCTTCTTGCATTATGTATAAAAATCAAACCTCCTTGTTGCACTCATCAAGACTTTGTTAATGACAATTAACTCTAAGGGTCTCCACTCCACTCGTCAACCCTCTCGTATCATCGATTAAGCTGGTTTTTCATTGATCTTGCATTCTTTTGGGTCGCCACCAACATTATCCATAATCACTTTGAATACTTGGACCTGACGCTAACAAAATTATGTTACGTCGGCCTAAGTCATTTTGATCAAATCGATCAAAAGTCCTCCAAAAACGCCCGCCATTATTGATGGAATTTTCATGTGGTAATACAAATATAAAATTGAATTATTCACTATTATTGATTAAGAACGATTAAAATAAAATTATAAAAAAACTCACATAATCTTCTAAATTTCAATTACTCACAATTTTAATAGTAACTGCTAATATAACATTAGGCCTAGTTTGAATGCTTTTGGAATTTTTTTTTTTTTTGAGAAGCACTTAAGGGTGTATATGAAAAAAACAGCATAAACAATTTTACCATTTAAATTATTATTTTACCCCTAATAATAATAATAATAATAATAATAATAATAATAATAATAATAATAATAAGATAAAATATAAATAGACATAATTAATTTATATAAAATCTAAATATAATTGTATTTTAATTATTCATTTATATATTTTATTTAAATTAAATGTAAAATACTCCATCCGTCCTTGATATAATGTCAGTATTACGGTAGACATGAGAATTTATGTTAGTAAATAATTAATAATATATTAGTAAAAATAATTATAGATTAAAGTTAAAATAACTAATTAGTATAATTAAATATTTCAAAATTCTAAATATAATTAAAGTGTGTAATACTTTTACAAAAAAAAGAAAGTGACATAAGAGGTGAGAAGGATGGAAACGGAAATAAAAAATGTAACATTATATGTGGGACACAGAGAGTATATAATTAAAAATATCAAATTTTTAAAAATAAGATTTAATTATATAGTAAATAATTTAATATTTTTCAATATAATTTATAAAGTTTTAAAATAATTTGTAGAATAAATTTTATTTAAATTTAATTACATTTTTAATTTTCATTTATATAAAACAACAAAAAAATACATATATAATTTATACTTGTTGGGGACTCCCGTTTGCGGATATATGATTAATGGCTGCGTTTCCTTAAAAGTTCAAACTTTTAGGTGAGACGGTCATTTTGCATCCGACATGGTATCATAGTCGGGCTAGGTCTCGAATTCGAATTCCACCGTCCCCATTTACATCAGACAATACATAACATCAAGAAAATGCTTCATCATCATTTTCATGAATTATTTTATTTTCAACATTAATTTTCTTTCAGTTTTTTAGCAGTTTACAACTTTCTTTCATATTTTCTGCAATTTTTTTAATAAAATTTCAGCTTTCTTGCCTTCTTTTTTTGTATTATCGTACTTTTTAATTTGAATTTCGGTCTTCTCGCTGTGTTAGTCACTTGAATATCGCGAGATAACTCGAATCTTTTCTTGAGGAGGCTGGAGAATCCTTCGAACAAAATCAATTCCGACAATGTTTTCTGATTAAGCCGTCGGTGGCGATTTTTTAGGACAACAGAATTGGCGCGCCCAGTGGACACCAACAAAAACTATGGAGATGTCAAAGAACAAGGAGACCATCGGCAATTCGTTGTCTCGCCCTGCGTCGGAAGCTACTCCACATGATTAAGCTTCTGCTGCTGGAAGGCCGGACCAAATTTGTAACATCCCCAGTTGGCTCATACTGGAAATGCTACCGCCACACTGCATCATGAGGTCGTCATCTCCTACTTCGAGCCCCACAATACAGTGTTAAGGCTAAAATTAACCATAAAGCACATTATTATATAACAGAATCTGTTTATAAATATTTACAAAACACACCCCTTAACAAGAGGTTTTTTTTTGTTTAAAAATTTACATATAATACAATAGACGTAAGTTCACTGACTCAACCCGTCTTTCTATTTCCCGAGACGTCCCTGTCTTGGATGTGCCATGCATACCTGAAACAAATATTTTTCTTAGAAGCAGTCTATAATTAAATCCATTTTAAGAACTAACGTGAAATATGTCATTTCATACCTTTTTAAAATAAAGTTTTATTCCCGTTAATCATAAAATACGTGTCATGTCATGCCAATAATGAAATGATGCAATACAGATATCAAACTCGACAACAATGCACATCCACATATATATATACATCCGCCGAAGTGAGCAGCCGGAATAACCTCGGCTCTATAATCATAAGCTCACTACATCTGTCTAAGTGAGCAGCCGGAATACCCTCGGCCCCGTTAACAAGCTCACTAGACCATCAATAAATAGCCGGAAAATTCTCGACTCAAGGAAGGACCTGATAAACCCATAATAATATAACGGTCATCCGGTCACTTCCATATACCCACCATACGACTCCCACAATCAATACATGGATAGCCGAACGTTGTCGCCATTAACCACAAGACGTCCCATAGTCTGTGATAGCGAAGATAGGACCCCCACTGACTAGCCCTATCCTGTGTAATGTAGTAGAATCCGTGCAACCTGGAATCACCCAAGAGAAACCCGGAAACACTATTTCTCCTCGCGCGCCCTAACGGGATCACGTTTGGAGTTTGGCATATGATCCTAAACTACCGGTAGACCTCACCAGGTGCAAATCTAATGAGTGGAACAACACCGAACACGAATGATTAGAGCAAATACGTCTCAACTACAATGGGTCTAATCCTTGAATGACCGTGCGACTAAGTCACCCAATTGTCCGACTACTATCGTCCACTATCGCCAAAGTGTTACGGTACATCGGAGTTGAATATCCTAACCCCAGATGATGCCCTCGCCAAACACGGCGTCCAGACGATAGATCCACAAATCATATCCGATAAACCGTGCAATATGTGTGCAACATGCCAAATAAGTGAATTTACCGAAAAGGGCTGGTGAGACAGCTCACATGTCCTCCTTTTCATAAATTCACCAATGCGATCAAATACGTATATCAAATATCATAAACCGTGAAGTCTCTCACATGCATACGCACACATATATATAAATATATACATGCACTGACAAAATGATTAATATAATATCACACTAACATATTAATTAGAATCGCATGCAACATGTAACCTAATTTCTTAAAATTAGATTTAATTCCTTACTGCTTACCTTTTATCGACACTCCCTAACTTTCGCAATTTCACCCAAATCTCTTCCAACGTACACCTGCCCTATTATTTACTCAAATCAGCTGAGCTATATGCTTATACATAGGAGCTACCTGCTTATTCAAAAGCTAATTTCTATAGTTAACTCGTTAGGTTTCAAACTTTTATATTTAGTAGACTACGATATTTTAGCTATAAAACTCTTATACCTCATAATATTTATATCGCCCGATTATTAAATAAAAATACTTAAAGATATGAATAAACAGGCAAGTGCAGTACCGTTTTCAATTCGGCTCGGATCGATACGAAATTCTCAGAATATAATGCTAGGACTACGAATAGACTATTAGCTAAAGAAATTCGCCTATTAAATAGCCAAATAGCCAGTTATGAATTTTTGAAGAATTTCTAATTTAATATTCCCAATATCAAAATTCATATTAAAATCCATAATTAAATTCTACGTATAACAAGGAATACAATACCAAAGTCGGAATCAAAATCGAACAGCTAAATCTTTTTGTTTCTTCTTTTCTTCTTTCTCCTTCGGGTTATTCTACTTCGGCCTTCCTTCACAGGTGGGTTTTGTTTGTTTTATATATATATATATAGTTATATTATTATTATATATATATTATATATTATATTATTATTATTAACGTTATTATTATTATTATTATTATAAATATTATCCTTATCATCATCACCATTAACATTATTATATATATATAGTATATTTTACGATTATCCTTATCGATATTTATCCGTTTAACAGTCTTTTCAATCATAATCAATATTTAAAATAGAAATAAAATTTATTTCAGAGTATTAATTTCTTGATTCCAAAATATTATAAAAATATTTATTTGCTATAATAATATTATTTTATACACTTCAAAATCGGGGTATTACAAAATTATTAGCCTTCCAGCTAGCGTCTTTCAAGAGCAGATCCGTGGAAAAATTCAGTCCTCCTGCACGAGTCCTCTTGAATTGTCTTGATACATAACTGATGTTCTGAGACCGACCATCCGCAACGAGTTTGCGCTACTTCGGAATTAATTCTAATTTAGTTTCTTAATATTTATATATATTTATTAGGATAAAAAAAGAAGTGGCATGTAGTTGCAGGTAGTTTTATTTTATTGCAGTTTATTTGTGTCCATTCAATTTTTTTTTTTTTTCCTCTTTTATCTTGTTATCCATCGAACAAGAACTTCAAGAACTTAATTTCCCCTGAAGCTAGTGTCTTCTTGCTATTTAATTTTGCATCCATCTAGTGTCTTCTTGCTATTTAATTTTGCATCCATCATTTTGGAGTGTTCCAGGATAAATCTTGATAAGATTTCCAAACCAGCACCAGACTTGTTGTTTGCATGTTTATCAAATCACCGGATGAATGCAAATAAAATAATTGAACACACAAAATTTGTTTATCTACTTCGGCTACCAACGTATTTTAAAATACTTTACTATCTTTATTTTGCATGGTACTTGTATAATTAAGCATGTATTTACAACTAATATTTGCATAAAAATGGTATTTTTTACATACTTTAATATTATAATATAAGAGAATTTCACCTGATAAATAAAATATATAGTATTTTATGAATTTATAGTAAAATAAGGTAGGTATTACCTAATTTATCCTTTTATTTTATAAATTTATTTATGTATTTATTGAACTGAAGTTGAAAATAAAGTTCATGGTCCCAAGAACAAGCTATCCAATCCAACCCTAAGTCTCAGACTCGGACTCTCCTTATGCTCGCCGCCTCACCTCGCCAATCTTTGCCTTCTCTTTCGTCCTTCAAAGTCTTGCCTTTGTGTTTGCCTTCTTTGCCATATTTAACGGCATTCCAACACTTTTCAATCTCATATTACCAACATCACATTTTTTTTACATATAAATATATGTATATATACCAAAATCCCCTCATTTATTTATCATCACACAATCTTAGATGATTGAAATTAAGTGTTAAAATGTAATTGTACTCTCTAACATAAGTTGAATTTTTTTGGCATTAGCACCGAGCTAGCTAGCAAGAATTAATATTATTTTCGTTAGCAGATATTTATCATCTTAATAATAATTATTAATAATTTTGGGTCTAGGAAGCGATTTTTAGCGGACAAATCCAAAAGGAGTGGAGGAAGCCCAGTCAGGAAGGATAAGACAAAGAGGAAGCAGCGGCCAAGGCCTGAAACAATTGAGGCCAGCCGAGGGAAACACAAGTTGGCAGCCAAAATTTGATTGTCTTGCAGAAATAAAAGAACATGATGGAAGCATTAGTGATAATTGCGATATAAATGGGGCTTAAACAAACTATTAAGAGAGTTGAGAGTTAAGAAGATAAAATAATGATGATATCAATGATCTTTGAGAGATTTCAAACGTTATACATCCCATGGAAAATTGGATGTTCATGAGTCATATCCTTCGACAATAAATCATCAAAGAATAAGAAGTTACATTGGTTACATGGAGTTAGGAGTAGTTGTTGGATAGGTTCAATGATAAGTTTTAGAGAAAGTGAAGTGATGATGCTTGGGAAAGCTATAAAAGGAAAATGCCGGTGATGAATAAGAGGTCCCTAATTAATGCAAATTTTCAGTTTTTTATCTTTATTTTTCTAGTTTTTTTATTTTTTTATTATTCTACTTTTTATTTTATTTTTTTTATATTGATCAGTTTTTTTTACAGCTTTTCTTTTGATTTCACTTGTACTTTCCTTTTGTCAAATTTTAATTAATTTCTTTTTAAATTTTTTTTCTCTTTATTCCCATTGAAGAATTTTTCATTAGGACCTATTTTCAGAGACACTTCTGGAATGTCCTAGGGAAACCCTTTGGCCGTTCTCCGATCAGTTTCATCAAGCCGTCGTGAGACTCGGAATATATGGATTTCCGTATACAATAATAATAATTAAAAAAGAAAAAATCCGATGAACTACATGATACTATTAAAATTTGTTCTCCGAATTCAACCTTGACAATGACGAAGGGCATGTCTTATATCACCCGGCTGCGCCAAGTTAACCAACTTTACATCCACGTTCTAAGCTGCTTCTTCTTCTTCTTCTTTTTTTTTTTTGGGTGCAACGTTTTAACTTCGGATTAAAATCTGATGGAGTTTAGTGCGTTAATCGTACATGAGGACTAAGGTCACTTGTGAGTTTAATGAAGGGATGAGTGGCGATGAATATGTATTGAACAAAAAGGAACAACTATTTAAAATTGCGTTTTGTTTTCATTAAAAAAGTATAAATAAGGCGTCTAATAATACTTGTATGACAAAATGCATCCTATTAGGATGAGATGCGAATCCAACAAAAATAAATACCTAAACTACCGTAGCTGATGTAAAGCTAATATGCATTCTGCATTTTCAAAATCAACCAAAAAATCATATTAACACATCTTACGTAAGATATGTGAATAAATCTTTATATATATCTAAAGGCGACAGTTACGGTACTAAATTTTAAATTCATCTTTGTGCTGAATAACACTTGACGTGCTAACAACATTAAATAATATAGTCTCACACAACTCATGCAACCGTTGATTTTACCATATGACATACTATTATACAATACACGCTGTAATTATTAATAAACAACGTATATATTTATTTCAAACATCAGATGTTATGTGTAATAAAAACATATACTAATTTGGAAAATCAGCACAATCCTCCCCACATCCAAAACATTAATGACTTTGGAAAAATAATAATTTTTACATTAACAGGATGTATTTTTTATTGTTAAGGTTTACCAATGTATTTTTTGTTGTTAAGGTTTAGCAATAATAAGTGAATCCCTTGCCCTTAACAGCATCCGCTACACTCACATTTTTCATTATTTTTATGATTATTTTATCAATTAATTTTTAATGTAATAAGATTCATTATCTTTACTTAAAAAAAAAAAAACACAGTTAACACACATGTATTACATTTTCTTAAAAGTGATTACCTCTAATAAAAATAGTAAAAAAAAAAACTTAATTAATTAGTACTCAAATTCTAAAATTTAAAATTTTGAATTTATCGATAAGTTACTAATACAAATACAATTAAAATTTATTTCAAAAAAAATTATGTTAATCTACGCATTATTTTTCAATTATTTTAGATTTCTTTAATTTTTTGTATTAAATTTCAATATTTAAATTTTTTTATTTAATTTTCCAAATGTCACTAATCCAACAAATTCAAATAATTTTAATATTTCAAATTTATTATAAAAATTATATCAATATCATAATTTATATAATTAATATTTTAAAATTTAAATATGTTCGTAGATAATAAAAAAATAAAAAATATAATATAGTGAATTTTATAAAATAGTATAGGTAATAGATAAAATGTAACGATACTACAGCAAGTGTAAAAAAATAATTTGAATATCGATGTACATATACGATACAAATGAAAGAGATAAATGATGTAATAAAATTAAAGTAATAATTACAACGAATGCCCTAAAAGATGTCACGTTGATTTGCTGGACTTGTAATTGAAGGTCACATGTCAGATTTTGTTTGATATAAATATCAAATCAAAATAATATTTTAACAAAAGTTTAAATCAATATTTTATTTCAAATTATTTTAAAATCATAACCAAACAAACTTATTGGAACTTATTTTTCAGCCTATGTTTCGATAACAAAAATAATCTTACTATCCACAAAATTGGTTATTTTTGTTGATGGAATGGACCATTCAATTTAGCATAAATGTTTCAAACCAAATGGCAATTTTCCAATCTTGAGCAAAAGAAAGCTGACTTTTGGAATTTATTAATTGTCTACTATCCTAATAGAAGAAGTATAACATATTACTATAATTAACATCTACTTATATATATATATATATATAGCTAGCCCTACAAAATGCATGCTTGTAGACTCTTAGTAAGAGCAACCTGAGTAATAAGCAATTGCTCCGGGCCTCTACTTTAAGAAGACCATAATTTTAATTTTAGCTATATTTAAATTTAGTTTAGATTTTGTTCTATATTTTTCTCAACAATTGCACAATCTAATTTTAGTTTTAAAATTTAATTATAATCGGAATTTTTTAAAATTAATCTTATCTTCCTCCCATTTGGAATTTGTAAATATTTTTAAAGTCCATTATTATTAGATATATTAAAATTTAATTTTAAACTTAATTCATATTTTTTTCTACCATTACCCACTTCTAATTTTAGTTCTAATAAACTCTAAAAACAAATTTTAAAATTAATCCCAAATGTAATTATAATTCTAATAAACTCTAACAATAATTTTTCTACAATTATCCAATCCAATTCTAATTCTAATAAACACAAACATTTTTTTTTAGAAAAAATTAATCTCAAATGTAATTCTAATTCTAATAAACTTTAACCAGATTTTTTCAAAAATTAATCTTATATTTCTTGCATTTAGAATTTGTAGTTATTATTATTAAGTTATTGGTTTTTATAATAGTCAAAATATTGTCAAATTTTATAATAGTCAAGATATGTACAAAAAAAACTAGGCCACATATATTTTATTTATTGTATATATGATTAATATAATTTTTATTTTCGTGAAATTTATTATTATTATATTTGTCGTTGATAGTATTTTTTTTATAAAAAAATTAATTTTTTTATAGGACTTATTATTTATTTTTTGCTCAGGGTCCTGAAAAAACCCGAGATGGCGCTGGTTAAAGGAATATGCTTTTGTTCACTTTATATATTTACTGTGTATCTTTTTAGTTAATTAAGGTTGATGTACAACTGAACTTAGAGATTATGTTAACAAAGTTACATAAAGTGTTTTTTTAGTTCTATACTTGACTAATTATCATTATAGAGCTCTAAATGCACTTTATATACAAATTATCCTGCAACTATTTTTTTTTTCATCACCGGAATGGATACATCTTCGATAATGTGGCTCGCCGATGTCGATTTTTTGCTGACATGTTTGATTTGTCGGCACCACATGGGCAACATGAATTTTATTTTCTTTAAAGTTTATGTAAAAATTTTTTTAAAAATCTACTTGTGGTCCACGTAGTGCTGACATATCAGACATGTAAGCGTCAGATTAGCATTGGCGAGCCATATCATCAATGATGTGTCAATTCCGATGACGAAGTACCCATTTCTGTAAAAAAAAAAAAAAAATAGTTGTTGTCAGTTTCCATACAATATAAGGATGCTTATTAATGTAATTGCACATGGATATAAATTACAATCACCACATTGTGACCGGATATATTTATTTCTATTAATCAATTTGTCAATATCTTTATCACTAATCAATTTATTGATCTCAAAGTTTAAAATAAAGTTCATGTTCAAAATATGTTGATGTAAAGATGTGCTATCGGATATGTACTATTTTTTATATATAAATATACTTACTGAGTCATCAACATAATAATAACCAAATCGATATATATATATATATATTATGTATAATTTGGAGTATATATTCATCATACAAGGTATTACCCATTAATAGCATGTTTGTTACCGTTAGAATCATAGGTGGAATTGTCAACATGGAGTGAAACTATGTATCAAAAACTTCTAATAAACTAATTCAACTTGACATGTATAATTAATTGATAAATAATGTGATCTATATATTCCATCGTACTACAAATGCATACATAGCAAACCCTACTACTACACATATCGATTAATTATATATTGTTAGAAAATATAAGACGATAATGAGAAATATGGAATAAAGTCGAGCCGAGAAAGACTTCTTCCCTTAGAGTGAAATACGGCCGATAGTGTTCCGATGTATCCGTATCACTTTCAAAGATAAAAGCGATTTATATCATCTCAAAGCAGCACCACTAGTAAGAAGCCCAACAAAGAGAGAAAGAGGGTATCATAGTGAACATATGGAGGAAAAAGAGAGTACTTGGATTAGAGTATGTAGGTTTATGTGTCTAAGCTTTAGGATTAGATGTCATATCTATTTATAGGCTCTCTATATAACAAACTTTTGGAGATTTTCTCTTGATATGATAACCGATAATTTAAGTAACAACCATATCAAGAATCATATCTCAAATGATATGATATATCAAGAATCGTATATGACTAGATATGATATCAAACATTAGATATGGAAATCAATTACTCTCTCCGTCCCGATAAAGTGTCTAAGTTAATGTAAATATAAAGAAATATAATAATTAGTAAGTAACTAAGAAGTATATTAGTAAAAATAATTATGATATATTATAAGTAATTATAGATCAAGATTAAAATAACTAAATAAGTTAATTATGATTAAAAAAGATTGCTACATTATGCAATTTTAAATGTGATTAAAGTGTATGATCATTTTCCGAAAGAAATGACAAATTATGTAGGACGAATCGAAATAGAAATACTGGCCACTTTATGTGTGACGAAGGAAGTATAAGATATGTCTTATACATTTAGTGTGGATATAGTTTTTTCGAACTCCTTTATCTGACCCCATGAGCTCACCGACTCGGTCCGATTCCCGATTCAAATTCACAACTCAGTTTGACACATAAGTATATGTGATATGGATAGTCATATTTTATCAATCATTTCATTTATTTCCCACTAACCATAATTCAGTTTTGAGAATATGCTAAGCATTTAATCACTATTTGATTTTCTAAATTCTCAAAACAAAAATCTTTACAATTTTCCACATTAGTGAAAGCCAAACCCTGATTGCAAGGGCATGACTCTTCTCAAAAGATGTTATTGCAGGGCAAGATAGATTTTGGCTTTGAACCTTCATTTTTTGATGCCATCGGATATACAAGTAGGTAAGTGAATTTTGTCTTGAACTATTATGCCACATCGTACACGTAGACAACGTTATTGAAACGATTACACCTCACCTCTCGCTTGTTATCATGTTTGTTTCCATTTCGGGCCATGGAAAACACCTTTGTCTTCACAAGTGCTTCATTTGAAGCATCCCCAACTTCGCACTTGCATAAGTGGCCTCCCCAGAGTATCATTTCGTACTCCATCTATGATTGGTAGAGAGTTATTAAAAGTTCAACGCTTAGCCTTCACTACTGACAAGAGAGTCAACACTCAACACTCATTTCTCGCTTTTTTCTTTCGGGAAGAATGGTGGAAGATATGTCTTATTAGTGTTGCAATGTAAACTTATGTAGCTTAGTTTTCTCATTTAATGAAGTTTGTGGGATCTCAACTCTTTATGGTTGGATGTCCACCATAGTCGTTCTCAGGTGTAGTTTTTTGAATCCATTCATCCAAGCAATTTCAGAAATTGATCCCGGTTTAATCCTTTGCTTTGCGGATCCACTAGGTTATCCCTAGACTTCACGTAGTCTAACGAGATTATCCCTAGTAAAATCAATTCTCACACGGTATTGTGTCAAAGATGGATGTTCCGTGACTTATCGTTGTACATCACATTTTGTGCCATTCCAATTGCTTCAAGACCGTCACAGTGTTTCATTACTCTGGGCACAATTTTCTTCTAGCATGGAATCTCCCAGAGTGGTTCGAAACCATTCGACTTCCTTTATTGCCTTGTCCAAGGCGATAAACTCGGGTTTCATAGAGGATTGAGCTATATACGTCTTCTTAGTCGATTTCCATGATACAAAATCTCATTTGATCATGAACATATATTCACTAATGAAAAATAAATCACTTTGATCTGATATCCAATTGGCATCAGAGTACTATTCAAACACTGAATGATATTTCGAATAACATAGCCCTAGGTTTTGAGTATGTTTTAGATACTTCAAAATTCTTGCAGCAACAATCCAGAGATGCTTACTTGGATTGCTATAGGGTTCACTGAGATGTTTTAGATAGCCCTAGTTTATTCACTGAGTACGCAATATTTGAACAAGTGCAGTTATTTAAAGCACATATCTCTCTGTGATCCTTGCGTATATCTCTTGGGCCATAGGGTTATCCTAAAATTTCGCTCAATTGACCTTCGGGTCAAGTGGGGGTTTCAATTTAGTGTCCATCAAAGGCACTAAACTTCCTCAACACTTTAATCGCATAGTGAGATTGTGTTAAAACAATTCCGTTTGGTGTATAATAATTTTGATCTCAAGGATTACGTCGGCCAACCCCTAAGTTTTTCATATCAAAATTTCTTTTCAATATTTATTTCATCCATACAATGATTCATTGATAACTTTATATGATCAACATATCATCTATATAGAAGCAGATTACCATAAGGTCACTAAAATCTCCTTCTTAGTAAACATATGTATGTTCACTGTATTTAAAACTATTTGAAAATATCGATTTTCAAATGCCACTGAATTGGTGCTTGTTTGACACCATACGAGAGCTTGAAGAGCTTCACAACTTTCTAGGTATTATATACTCTTCGGGTTGTTCTATGTATGTCTCATTCTCTATGACACTCTGGATTTTGATTTGGGATTTGAATAGTAAAAATTTTGAATTTGAATAGTTGTATGATGTGATATAAATAGGTGTTGATGTGATGTTTTGAATGTAAAATTGATTTTTAGTATAATATAAAAAATGAAAAATAGGTGTTTGATTTGATGTTTTTGAGGGGAAAAAATTGGATGAATAGTGTAAATCCAATCCAATCCCCCAAACAAACACACCTTTAAAAGACACGGTCTTGACATCTATTTGGTGAATTTTTGGATTGTATAAATAAAAAATCATGAGAGGTACCTTAATTGAGGTGATCCTAGACACGGGAGGATACATATCAAAAATATTATCTCTCTCACTTAGTTTAAAACCCTTGATAATTGGTTGGGCTTTTAAACTTCTTGACTAAGCCATCAACTTTGTATTTTCTTTGTAGGACCCAATTGTATTCTAGGGGTTTGCAACCCTTCGGAAATTTGGTCAAAATTCAAGTGCGATTTTTTATGATCAAATCAATTTTGTTATTTATTACTTTTTACATGAATTCAACATCTAGTCTTGACAATACTACTTTCATTGTCCTCCACTCACCATTCAACAAATGATAATGAAATCATGATCAAAGTTCTTTGACATTTTGATCATTTGACTATGTCTCGATTCTTCTTCTGAGGGATTATATATGATAGTCATTTATTATATTCTCTTTCGAGAGCAATCATGAGTATCATCCTTATTCTTATAAGGGAATATATGTTTTTTGAAGAAGTATATTGCTTGAATCCATCATCATCCCTTCACTTATTCTGAAGATTTCTGACTTGTTAACGAGAAAACAACAAACCACTATTTTCGAGTGTCTATCTCACAAATTTGCAATCGACTAAGTTTAGCCGATAGAAAGGCATTTCGAACTTAGCCAAACACCCCTGAACTTTGGGTTATTTGTAGGAAAGCTTAAAGCTTTTACACAACTCGAAAGGATCAACATCCTTACTTTTTAAAGGAAATTCAACTTGCTATCGATGCGGCTTCCCCACACATGTTCTAAGGCATTCAGAAGAAGGCTCATGGCCTTTTCACGACTCATAAAAAACTACATCCTTACCTTTTGGGAAAATATATTTAACCATCAACATAACTTACCTTTATATGTTCTAACATGAATGAAGATGAACTTGAAATAGACGAGACATTAAATTTTGACATAGTGAAAAACATGACATTCTCCTAAAAGGTAGCATGACGAGATATACACAATCGTTTAGAGATCGAATCCCAAATTGTATAACCTTGACGATCTACCCATAATCAAGAAGAAAATATAAACGCACATGAGCTTCCAATTTAGAATGTTCATGCGGAGGGATAAGGATGAAACGACACAACCAAAGGGACGAATGATACTATAATCAGGTGGCTGACCATATAAACATTCAAAATGAGTACTATCATGGACGATAGATGATGGAATACGATTTATGGTATAGACAGCAGTAAGGGCAGCTTTCCCCCAGAACCTATCAATACAAGAGGTAGACAAAAGAGACGCACAGACGATATCTAGAATGTGACGATGTTTGCACTTAGTGCGACCATTTTGTTGAGAGGTGTATGGATAAAAAAGATGAATCAATGTACCCTGAGCAGAGATAAAGCTTAACAAGGTAAGATCTTTATACTCAAGGCCATTATTAATACAGAGGGTCTATATAAAACATGAAAACTAAGTTCTAATCAATAGAGCAAAATTGAGTATATAATTGAGGTAATTCTGAACGGTATTTTAAAAAAAATATATCCATATAAAATAGAAGTAATAATCTATGAATATGACATAATAAAGACACCCACTCATAGAGGAAACAAAAGAAGGACCCCAAATATCAGAATGAACCAAAAAAACTAGTTTACTTTTGACCGATATATTTTTTGAAAAGAATAAGGCTGGTGGTTTTCCCAAATGACAATATAAGCAATCAAATGATTCAAAAAGTGTATAGCACAAATGACCCTTACTAATGAGAAACTGAATTTTAGAAGAAAACGTATGACCAAGACGAAAGTGCCCTTGGAGACTGGGTGAATGAAGGGTAGTAAGAAGGTAGTAAGAAGGATATAAGTAGCAGCAACAAAAAAATTACGGGAAGGGATTTAAAAAGACTATACCTCAAATATTCGACCTACCTTTCGACCTGTTCCAAAAATTTGATCCGCACGTTCATCCTGAACCAGCACATCAGAAGATGAGAAAGTGACAATAAGTCTCTGGTTAACTAATTGGCCAACTGATACAAGATTTTTAAGTCAACTGAGGAATACAATAAGTATAAAGAAGGTATATACATGGTGGAGATACTGATCCTGAATGAGTGATATCCATACGACTCCCACTAACAATTTGTATAGGTAGTGAAAAGGACATATTATGCACACTAGTCAAGAGACCAAGTGTAGGTGTCATATGATTGCAGCAATCGATATCAAAATACCATCTGAGACTACCTGAATTGTCCATGTCAAGAGAGGAACTGAAAGCAAGAACTTGATGGGAGAGACTCACAATATTCTATAGGGTTGCAGATGCAGTCTGATAAGATGGCCGAATATTGCGCACATTCTGATATGGTCGAACACGAAAAATTCTGAATGACATGATCTTGACGATGACAATAACGATACTTCACAACCATAATACGACTACCGACAAATTACACAAACTAGATAAAGAAATGCAAAAAAAAAATCTTCAGAATAAATTAGACCATCAGATAAAGAATAATTTTCCGAGACCAACGCCGAAAAATTACTGTAATCGGAGCTGAAATGCGCCACCACAAACTGGTCAAAGTTTCAGCAGCGTGAACTTTGATCCGCGCATGGGTTCTACATGCGCCGCCGTTAACCACCAAATTTTTGGTGGTTCACCGGTTTTTAGATGAAGGTTCTAATGGTGCCGAAAGTGTTGATCGGAGATTCTTGAAAGTAGGAGAAACATTGATAAAACATATATTATCCTTTATTTTAGTAGAAAAATTATAAAGGATAATTAATATATTAGATAAGATTTCTACTATAATCGTGATTATTGGCAGGATGGAATGATGTGCGCCCTTGCCAAATTTGTGGGGTCAATGATTGAGTGAATTTTGGGCTTAAATATGGAAAGGGGTGTGACACCCCAGCCCGCAAGCCATACAACGTCGAGCGTGTCGGGATTTTAGACTTGTCCCACAGGTCAACACAAGGCCTTTCAGCGTGCTTCTGTCCTCACTCACGCGCACCCTGGGAGACGTCCCAAAGGATTACTCATCCTCAAATTACTCTAGGGCAAGCATGTTTAACTATAGAGTTCTTTCAGTAGGGCTTTCGAAAAGGAATGTGCACATTGTTGAAATGAGTAGTCTATTCAATCCAGTTAACCTATATTCAACATCGGATGGCCTGGAACCAGCTCATCCATGGAAGTTGGCCTAACACAGGCCCAACTCCGGGGTATTACATCCTCCCCCATTTATGAATGCAACGTCCACGTTGCACCCAAAGGATCGTCAATTTCTATGCCCGTCACCAGTCCGGTCAACGACGGTGAGCTGTCACAGTTTGGCTCGGATGCCAACTTTGACAGCCTGGCCCGCAAGCCACGTGAATTCGAGCATCTCGGGAGTGCAGACTGGCCCCACAGGTCAACACGAGTCCTTTCAGCGTGCTTCTATCCTCACGTACGTGCACCCTGAGAGACTTCCTAGGGGGTCACCCATCCTCAAATTACTCAAGGGCAAACACGCTTAACTCTAGAGTTTTTTCAGTAGAGCTTCCGAAAAATAATATGCACATTGTTGACATGAGTAGTCTATTCAATCCATTTAACCTGTATTCAACCTCGGATGGCCTGACACCGGCTCTTCTAGAGAAGTTGGCCTAGCACCGGCTCAATACCGGGGGTATTACAAGGGGTAATCAAGGAGTAATCGAAGAGCAATTAAAGAGCCAATTAAATGCTTGATCGTCTATAAAAGAGGGGTCAAGGCATTAAATGAGATATCACAATTTAAAATCACTTTTCATAGTCTAAGCAGAGGATTGAGAAGGACGTTTTGAGAGGAAGCGCCGCCGAAAGATCATCATTATCATTATTTATTGCTTTATTCATTTAGCATAAGTAGCTAATTTTCTAGTCTAGTCCAAGGTTGAATGTAGATTTCGGATTGGGATTTGTGAGATTGTGTTTAGATTTAATTTGAATCTTGTTTAGTAAATTGATATTTGTACAATTTTTGTGACTTATGCCTACAATTGTTTTATTTAATATTTTATCGTGACTGAATTTGAGATTGGTTTAACAATTGTGTGCCAATTGAACATTTGCATCCATAATTATGCATTTGTTTGATAAAGCGGTAAATAGTTTGACAAACTTAGCCCAGGAATTGCATGATGAAATAATTTAATCTTTTTATAATTTATTGAATATTTGAATTGGATTTGTCTTGTTCTATTTTCAATTGGGGAAATCAATTTATTGTCGTACCTAGATTATTTCTTTGATTAGGGATGCGGTTATCTAGTCATACCATTGCCGCCAATAAAGCAAGGAAAAATTGGGCGTTATAATCATATATAATGCCTATAACTAATTTATCAATTGAGTAACAAGATCATTTAAAATAGATGATCGAATCTTAATCTAGTTTCTTATTCACTCATTGGATTAGAAGTTAATCTCTTTTGAAATCTAAATTTTATTTTCGTTGCTTATTTTAATTATCTTAGTTGAGTTTGCTAATCTATCCCCCCAATACTTGAAATTGTGACAAAACAGGAATTAAAGTCACAGTCCCCATGGATTGACCTCGGCACCACCTGGTACACGAAAATTGTGATGTTGGAGTATTTTAACACTACAAAAAAAAAATCAATTTTGTAACAAGATTTTTTTGTCTCTAAATCCCATTTTTCCGTTACTAAAAACATTAGAGACGGAATTAAAGAGGGAATTGCGTTAACTACATACACATTAGGAATGGAATTCCATTATTAATATGCTATTTTTTTGTAGTGTAATGGAAAGCACCGATGCTACCAATTTTTGGCTCTATTACCGGGGAGTGGCATTTGATTTATTTTGTGTTTTTGTCATTCAATTATATCTTATAATTATATATAGGCAAGACTGCTTATATCTCCCATGTGGTTTGGAAACTCAGCGCCGTTTCCCTCTGTACTTTAAAAACGGCGTAGTACTCCATTGTGTTCTTAGAAACATTGCGCCTAACCCCCCAAACGGCAAAAGTTAACGGAAGTTGGAATATACGCGTGGAGTAAGCGAGTAGACTTGTTATTGCTTCTCTTAAACTACCGAAATTCGCTAATTTACCTTTTCACTCCTATTAAGTACAACCATTCTCTATCAATCGATCTCGCACAACCAAAGCAAACCCAGAACACCCCGAATCCCCTCCTCGACGTTGGTCAGCCATTGATTTTTGATTTCCAGGTAGGTGTTTGCAAAATAGATGTGATGTTTTCGTTTCCACCTTCTTCCTTGGCTTCGTTTTTCCCTTAATTTTTTTTCATATGCTTTTCGACATTAGAATATGTTTTCGGTTATGGTGGATGTTGTTTTTGCCTTGATGAAGTTTTTTGAATATGGCTATCTTCTTTGTAGTGGCCAAAATTGGTATCTTAAATGGCTATTCTTTGAATCGAGTTAGAATTTTTTTTTTGATATATGCCCTAATGTCTTCGGTCTTGTTTGTAATTTTGAGGTTCTTTAATTTGTAGTGAACTATGTGACTTTATCTTGATTCATAAAATTTTCTAGTTCTCTGAAATTGAGTGATTTTTTTCAATCTGCAGATGTCTACAGGTAGTAGTAATTCTCACGCGAAAAAAAGAATAAGTTTTGAGTTGAGGTATAAATTCCCAAAGTGCAAATGCGGAGTACTTGCTGCAATACGTGTGGTTGCTCCATTGAAAGAGACCGAAGGTAGATTATTCTGCAGCTGTCGGATGGCGGTTTGTGATTTTTTTGGTTGGTTAGAACCTTTCAATAGAACCCACTAGGATCACGAAATGCACGTAGATACTGAAGCCGACTCTTCCGTGTGTTTAATTGATGAGCTCAAGGAAATTAAAATGGTGAATGAGCAGATCATTTCCGAGTTGAAGGTGTTGCTACGCTATTTGAAAAAGATCATGACGGTTTTTGTTGTTTTTATTGTAATTGTGTTATTTAAAATAGCACTTTAAACGGCCTATTGTTACTTGTCGGGGGGTGTGGTTTTTAAATTACTAGTGTTATTCTTGTGTTTGTTGTATTTTAGAAGGTGTAGTGATTGTTGGCATTCCGATGCGTGTACTTGATGCGTGTTTCTATTGTATTAGTAACCATTCCTTTCGAATTATTGTCAAGTTGTAGACTGGATTTTGGTTGTTTTTTGTTGTAGTATTAGACATTTCCTCTTATTGCAATTAACATCCCCTGAATTATTTATAGTAGTAAACAACCCCTAAAATACTAATAACATCCATGGCTATTTACACTAAGCAAATGTACATTCATCGAAGCCATGATACTAATATACTTCCCTGTTATTAACAATAGTAGCCCACGGAAAAAACAGTGTTTCCAAACATATTTCCATCAATGTTTGATTACAAACGCATCCTAAAACAGTAGTAATACCTTACTACTTCCATGCCGTGTGCATCCTAAAAAAATACTAATACCTTACTATTTCCATGTCGTGCGAACCAATAAACAAAAGCAAATCAACCAAGTTGATAGTACAAAAGCACCACAATACATGCAGTTTTAATAACAAAAGTAACGCTGAACAATCCCAAGTCAATTACGCATTTACGAACCACCACTCCGATGATTGCGTGGCATTTTTGAGAATCAAACGGATTTCAGGAGTAATGGGAGGGACGCCCTCATGAAGATCTTATTGGCTGGTTGCCTTTGTCTCCGGAAGCTATTTCTCTCTAATTGCGATAATGTAAACAAATATAATGAAAACAAGTACATTAAACTGAACTTCTAGAGTGTCACAGGATAGGTACTTGCTGTGTAATGCTCCGATTTTGGAATGTATAAAATAATATTATTATAGCAAATAAATATTTGACAATAGTAATGGAATCAAGAAATTAATATTTTGGGATAAATTATATTCCAATTTTGTATATTAGTTATAATTAAATAGACTGTTAAATGGATAAATATCGATAAAATTAGAAATAAATATAAATATAAAATATAATATATAATTTAATAATATAATATAATAAATAAATAAAGAAGATAAAGATGTTAATGTTAATAATAATATAATATAATATAATATAATATAATAATAATAATATAATATATATGTGTATATATATTATACATATATATATATATATAAAAACAAACAAACCTTACCTCGAAACGAAGGAACGCAGAAGACGAAACGCGAAGGAGAAGAAGAAAGGAGAAAAAAAAAAAAAGGAAGAAAAAGATTTAGCCGTCCGATTCCAATTCCGACTTGGGTATGGTATTCCTTGCTATTCGTAGAGTCCGATTATAAATTTTAATACGAATTTTGATATTGGAGTATTAAATTAGAAATTCTTCAAAAATTCAAAATTGGCTATTTAGCTATTTAATCGATGAATTTCTTTAGCTAATAGCCTATTCGTAGCGCCGACGTTATATTTTGAGAATTTCGTACCAATCCAAGTCGAATAAAAAAACGGCAGTATATTGCACCTGCCTGCTTGTTCATACCTTTGCGTATTTTTATTTAATAATCGGGCAATATAAATATTATGAGGTAGAAAGATTTTATAGCTAGAATATCATATTCTACTAAATATAAAAGTTTGGAGCCCGACGAGTTAATTATAGAAATGAGCTTTTGAATAAGCAGGTAGCTCCTGAGAATAAGCATAAAGCTCATCTGATTTGAGTAAATAATGGAACAGGTGTACGTTGGAGGAGATTTGGGTGAAGTTATAAAAATCCAGAAAGTATCGGTAGGAGGTAAGCAGTAGGGAATTAAATCTAATTTTAAGAAATTAGGTATTTATGTTGCATGTGATTCTGATTCTGATATTGATATGATATTATGTGGAATCATTTGGTCAGTGCATCTATATATGTATATATGTGTGTGTATATGCATGTGTGAAACTTCGTTTTACGATATTTGATATACGTATTTGATCGTGTTGGTGAATTTATGAAAAGGAGGATAGGTGGGCCGTCTCACCAGCCCTTTTCATTAAATTCACTTATTGACATGCTGCACACATCGCACGATTTATCGGATATGTTTTATGGATCTATCGTTTAGTCGCCGTGTGCGGTAGTGCTAGGCGAGGGCATCATCTGGGGTTAGGATATTCGACCCCGATGTACCGTAACACTTTGGCGATAGTGGACGATAGTAGTCGGACAACTGGGTGACTTAGTCGCACGGTCATTCAGGGATTAGACCCATTGCAGTTGAGTCGTATTTGGTCTAATCATTCGTGTTCGGTGTTGTTCCACTCATTGGAGTAGCTACTAGTGAGGTCTACCGGTAGTTTAGGATCATATGCCAAACTCCAAACGCGATCCCGTTAGGGCGTGCGAGGAGGAGTAGAGTTTCCGGGTTTCCTTCGGGTGATTCCAGGTTGCACGGATTCTACTACGTTACACGGGGTAGGGCTAGACAGGAGGGTCCTATCTTCGCTATCACAGACTATGGGGTGTCTTGTGGTTAATGGCGACAACGCTCGGCTATCCATGTATTGATTGCGGGAGTCGTATGGTGGGTATATGGAAGTGACCGGGTGACCGTTATATTATTATGGGTTTACCAGGTCCTTCCTTGAGCCGAGGATTTTCCGGCTATTTATTGATGATAGTCTAGTGAGCCGTTATTATGGAGCCGAGGTTATTCCGGCTGCTCACTTTGACATATGTATATGGGTATATGTGCATGAGTTGTCGATTTTGACATTATTGTTACATTATTTCAGTATGGGCATGGCATGGCATTTATTTTGCAAATGACGGAAATTAAACTCTATTTTCGAGCATGACATGGCATCTTTTATGTTAGTTCTTAAAATGGATTTAATTCTAGACTGCTTTTAAGAAAAATATTTGATTCAGGTACGCATGGCACCTCCGGGACAGGGGACGTCTCGGGAGATAGAAAGACGGGCTGAATGAGTGAACTGCATCTGATGTATTATATGTAAATTCTAACTAGAAAAACCTCCCGTTTTGGGAGTATGTTTTTGTAAATATTTATAAACTTGTTTTTTTGGGAATAATAAAATGCTTATATAATTAATTTTAGCCTTAACACTGTGTTGTGGGGCCCGAAGTAGGAGGTGACGACCTCATGATGCAGTGTGGCGGTAGCATTTCCAGTATGAGCCAACTGGGGGTGTTACAAGTTGGTATCAGAGCCTAGGTTTGATAGATTTTGGCTCTTTGAATTAAAAAGGTTTTGAAAATAATAATGATATTGAATTGGTTTGGTGAGGTTTGGGTTTTGCGGGTGCATTCATGTTAATGTGATCTATCTTTTATTGTTATGCTTGGTTTAGCTGTGTGCTGAATTGATATTGAATCAGGAAAAATTGGGGGCAGTATGTCGAATTCTCGAGGTGGTGGTGTACGTAGGGCTATTCAAGGCCCAGAGTTTGATCCTTCGTCTGATGAGTCACAGTATCCTGTGCCAGCGCATGTACCAACAGAGGCACCTAGTCAGGATTTCTTTCGGCAGTTTATGGCCGCGATGATGCCTCAACAGAGGAGTTTCATTGATGCTGTGATGCGGCATAACCCACCAACATATTCTGGTTCAGTGGAGCCAGGAGTCCTTGGGTTTTGGGTTGAAAAGATGGAAAAGATATTTCGTGTTGTTCAGGTTCCGCCAGATCAACGAGTTAATATTGGAGCCTATTTCTTGGAAGGCCGAGCAAATCGGTGGTGGTTAGGTGAAGAAGCTGCAGGTGTAGACCAAGTGGATATGACTTGGGATGAATTTAAAGCAAAGTTAAAGGCTAGGTTTATACCGTCGCATATTCGAAAAGCGAAGAAGCAAGAATTGCTGGACTTAAAGCAGGGCTCGATGTCAGTTGAGGATTATTTTGTGAAGTTTAATGAGTTGGAGATGTATGTTCCTGACTACTTTTCCTGTGAGCGAGACAGAATTGACCATTTTGTAGACGGGTTGCAACACAGGATTCAAGAAGCTTTAGCGGTGTTGGATATCAGTTCATTGTATGAGGCTTACGAGCGTGCTGCCCGATTTTATCAGAAGCAGGAAGTCAGACAAAAGGAGAGTGAGAAGGAAATAGGTTATCAACATCAGGTTCGAGATAAGGGAAAAGCTAAAGTGGAGGATGAACCCAAGGGTAAAAAGAAATGGTGGCAAATGTTTAGGTCTGGGCCATCGTATAAGGGGATTTCGATTAATGAACCGAGTCAGGAGAGGTCTCAGCAATCGGGGGCTGTTTGTCGGCGTTGTGGAACAAGCCACCCAGGTACTCGTTGTGATAAAGTTCCATTGACATGTTTTAAATGTGGTGGTAGTGGTCACATTGCCAGGTTATGTCCAAGTGTGGTAACTGCAAGGGAGTTTCCAGAACCGAGGTTTAGGCCATGGCAGCCGCCGTCTTCGCAGTCACAAGGGAGAGGATTAGGATCATCTTGGCGAGGGGGACGAAGTCAGTCACGTTCGTCATCTAGGCAGCCAGGCAGAGGACCTGACCAGCGTGGTCGAATAAATGTTCTTACCCAAGCAGAAGCTGATTATCATCCAGGTGAGGTTTTAACGGGTAGATTTCTGGTTTGCGGTTTTCCTGCTCTTGTGTTATTCGATTCGGGTGCAACGTTCTCGTTCATATCTAAGCGTCTAGTTAGACGATTGGGTCTGAATTCATCAGTAGAAGTGGTAGTGGAAGTTTTACTTCCATCAGGAGAAGTACTGGAATGCCGAGAGCTTTATATGCAGATTCCGGTTAGTATTGAAGGGGTTGATTTTGTTACTAACTTGTTGGGCATCAAGCTATCCGAGTTCGATGTAATATTGGGGATGGATTGGTTAGTGGCATATCAAGCTCAATTTGATTGTCGAAAAAGATCAATTTCGCTGGTTGGAGCGATGGGCGAACTGGTGAATTATGCAGGATCTGCCAGACAACCTTTTATGAAGGTAATTTCATCCCTATCATTTCAATCATTTATTCGTAAGGGGTTTCCAGTATATCTGTGTGAGGTAAGAGATTTGACGCAAGGGGAGCAGCGATTGCAAGATATTCCTGTAGTCCGAAATTTTCCTGATGTATTTCCTGATGACATTCCGGGTATGCCACCAGCTCGTGAGGTGGATTTTACTATTGATATTGTACCGGGTGCTGAGCCAGTATCAAGGGCTCCATACCGGATGGCACCTTTAGAACTAGCCGAACTTAAATTGCAATTACAGGAATTGCTAGATAAGGGTTACATTCGGCCTAGTACATCGCCTTGGGGAGCTCCAGTTTTATTTGTGAAAAAGAAAGATGGAAGTTTGAGGTTGTGTATTGACTACCGTGGACTGAACAAAGTCACGGTGAAGAACAAATATCCTCTTCCGAGGATTGATGATCTATTTGATCAACTGAGAGGTGCAACTATATTCTCAAAGATTGACTTGAGATCTGGATATCATCAGCTAAGGATTGCAGAGCATGACATTCCGAAGACAGCTTTTCGGACTAGATACGGGCATTATGAATTCACGGTTATGTCCTTTGGGTTGACTAACGCCCCGGCTGCGTTTATGGAGTTGATGAATAGAATTTTTCAACCATACCTCGATCAGTTTGTGGTGGTATTTATTGACAATATCTTGGTCTATTCCCCAGATACAAAGACGCATGCAAAACATTTGCATGTAATATTAAACATATTGCGTGCAAGAAAGTTATATGCCAAGTTATCCAAATGCGAGTTTTGGTTGAAGGAGGTTGCTTTCTTGGGGCATGTTGTTTCTGGAAAGGGTATCTCAGTAGATCCTTCTAAAGTGGCGGCAATCTTGGATTGGCCAAGACCTACCAATCAATCAGAAGTAAGAAGCTTTTTGGGTTTGGCAGGATATTATCGGCGATTCGTTCTTGATTTTTCGAAGATTGCAAAACCATTAACTAATTTGCTGAAAAAGGATGCAAAGATTAACTGGGATCACGAGTGTGAGTCATCCTTTTTACAATTGAAACATCGATTAACTTCAGCGCCAATTTTGGCTTTACCAGTGGAAGGTGAGGAGTTTGAAGTGTATAGTGATGCTTCGAAGCAGGGATTGGGATGTGTCTTAATGCAGAATCAAAGAGTTATTGCTTATGCATCACGACAACTAAAACCTCACGAAGAGAATTATCCGACACACGACTTGGAAATGGCAGCAGTGGTGTTTGCTTTGAAGATTTGGAGACACTATCTTTATGGAGCCCATTGCAGAATATTTACTGACCATCAAAGTTTGAAATATATCTTCACCCAAAAAGAATTGAATTTAAGACAAAGAAGATGGTTAGAATTGGTGAAGGATTATGATCTTGAAATTGTGTATCATGAAGGCAAAGCAAATGTTGTAGCCGATGCCTTAAGTCGAAAACCAAGGCATAACTTGGGCTTCATGTCGGTTGCTGATGAACTGTGCCAAGATTTAGCGCGGATGAAAATTGAGGTACTTGGACGGGGTATGACTCGGGGATATTTGCAAATGATACAAGTTGAGCCTGAAATTTATGATCGCATTAGAGCGGCTCAAATGGAAGATAATAAAATGGTTGAGCTTGCAGTAAAAGTTCAGTACGGTCAGACTCAAAATTTTAATATTGCTCCAGATGGGAGTCTTCGATTTCACGGGAGGTGGTGTATCCCAAAGGATCGAAATGATTTGAAAGAGCAGATTATGAGTGAGGCTCATAATACACCATACTCAGTGCATCCGGGGGGAAATAAAATGTATCATGACCTACGTCAACATTTTTGGTGGAAGGGCATGAAGAAGGATGTAGCCAAATTTGTTGCACGATGTTTAAATTGTCAAAAGGTAAAAGCAGAACATCATAGACCAATGGGGTTGCTACAACCTTTAGAAGTTCCACTCTGGAAATGGGATTCTATCGCAATGGATTTTGTAACAGGACTTCCAAGGTCAAAGTCGGGAACAGATGCAATTTGGGTGATTATAGACAGATTGACCAAGTCAGCAGTGTTCATTCCAGTACGTATGACTTGGAGTATGCAGAAATTAGCCAAATTATATGTTCATTATGTGGTTAAACGACACGGTATTCCTGAGGTGATCATATCAGATCGTGATCCACGTTTTCAATCTCGATTTTGGCAAAAATTGCAGGAAGCCTTTGGTACTCAGTTGCATATGAGTACTGCATTCCATCCTATGACTGATGGTCAGTCAGAAAGAACTATCCGTATTCTGGAAGATATGCTAAGAGCTTGTGCTATGGAATTTCAAGGGAGTTGGGAAGACCACTTGGATTTAGTGGAATTTTCATATAATAATAGCCATCAAGCAAGTATCGGAATGGCTCCTTTTGAAGCTCTTTATGGTCGAAAATGCAGAACTCCTTTGAGTTGGGACGATATGAGTGATCGACTGATACTGGGTCTGGAAATGATTGAGGAATCGAAAAATAAGATTCGAATTATCAGAGAAAAGATGAAGGCAGCTCAAGATCGTCAAAAGAGTTATGCCGATAGAGCCCGACGTGAGGGTCAATTTCAAAGTGGAGATTTTGTCTTATTGAAAGTATCCCCAATGAAAGGTATTAGAAGGTTTGGGATTAAAGGAAAATTGAGTCCGCGTTATGTTGGACCTTATGAAATTGTCGATCGAGTTGGTGATTGGGCTTATCGGTTGGCACTTCCAAATTCTATGGAGCGTATCCATAATGTGTTTCATATATCTCAGTTTCGTAGGTATGTTGCAGATCCTTCTCATATTTTATCTCCAGATGAGATAGAGCTGAATGAAGATCTTTCGTATGAAGAAATGCCTCTGTGGATCATGGACACAAAGGTCCGAACCATGAGGAATCGAGATATTCGTATGGTGAAAGTAATGTGGTCCAGACATGGAGCGGAAGAGGCCACGTGGGAAGTAGAACAAGAAATGTTCAAGGCATACCCACAATTGTTTAATTAAGTTGCCTTGTTATGTGTTTGAGTTTAGATTTCGGGGACGAAATCTTTTTAAGGGGGAGTGGATTGTAATGCCCCGATTTCGGAATGTATAAAATAATATTATTATAGCAAATAAATATTTGACAATAGTAATGGAATCAAGAAATTAATATTTTGGGATAAATTATATTCCAATTTTGTATATTAGTTATAATTAAATAGACTGTTAAATGGATAAATATCGATAAAATTAGAAATAAATATAAATATAAAATATAATATATAATTTAATAATATAATATAATAAATAAATAAAGAAGATAAAGATGTTAATGTTAATAATAATATAATATAATATAATAATAATAATAATAATATATATGTGTATATATATTATACATATATATATATATATAAAAACAAACAAACCTTACCTCGAAACGAAGGAACGCAGAAGACGAAACGCGAAGGAGAAGAAGAAAGGAGAAAAAAAAAAAAAGGAAGAAAAACATTTAGCCGTCCGATTCCAATTCCGACTTGGGTATGGTATTCCTTGCTATTCGTAGAGTCCGATTATAAATTTTAATACGAATTTTGATATTGGAGTATTAAATTAGAAATTCTTCAAAAATTCAAAATTGGCTATTTAGCTATTTAATCGATGAATTTCTTTAGCTAATAGCCTATTCGTAGCGCCGACGTTATATTTTGAGAATTTCGTACCAATCCAAGTCGAATAAAAAAACGGCAGTATATTGCACCTGCCTGCTTGTTCATACCTTTGCGTATTTTTATTTAATAATCGGGCAATATAAATATTATGAGGTAGAAAGATTTTATAGCTAGAATATCATATTCTACTAAATATAAAAGTTTGGAGCCCGACGAGTTAATTATAGAAATTAGCTTTTGAATAAGCAGGTAGCTCCTGAGAATAAGCATAAAGCTCATCTGATTTGAGTAAATAATGGAACAGGTGTACGTTGGAGGAGATTTGGGTGAAGTTATAAAAATCCAGAAAGTATCGGTAGGAGGTAAGCAGTAGGGAATTAAATCTAATTTTAAGAAATTAGGTATTTATGTTGCATGTGATTCTGATTCTGATATTGATATGATATTATGTGGAATCATTTGGTCAGTGCATCTATATATGTATATATGTGTGTGTATATGCATGTGTGAAACTTCGTTTTACGATATTTGATATACGTATTTGATCGTGTTGGTGAATTTATGAAAAGGAGGATAGGTGGGCCGTCTCACCAGCCCTTTTCATTAAATTCACTTATTGACATGCTGCACACATCGCACGATTTATCGGATATGTTTTATGGATCTATCGTTTAGTCGCCGTGTGCGGTAGTGCTAGGCGAGGGCATCATCTGGGGTTAGGATATTCGACCCCGATGTACCGTAACACTTTGGCGATAGTGGACGATAGTAGTCGGACAACTGGGTGACTTAGTCGCACGGTCATTCAGGGATTAGACCCATTGCAGTTGAGTCGTATTTGGTCTAATCATTCGTGTTCGGTGTTGTTCCACTCATTGGAGTAGCTACTAGTGAGGTCTACCGGTAGTTTAGGATCATATGCCAAACTCCAAACGCGATCCCGTTAGGGCGTGCGAGGAGGAGTAGAGTTTCCGGGTTTCCTTCGGGTGATTCCAGGTTGCACGGATTCTACTACGTTACACGGGGTAGGGCTAGACAGGAGGGTCCTATCTTCGCTATCACAAACTATGGGGTGTCTTGTGGTTAATGGCGACAACGCTCGGCTATCCATGTATTGATTGCGGGAGTCGTATGGTGGGTATATGGAAGTGACCGGGTGACCGTTATATTATTATGGGTTTACCAGGTCCTTCCTTGAGCCGAGGATTTTCCGGCTATTTATTGATGATAGTCTAGTGAGCCGTTATTATGGAGCCGAGGTTATTCCGGCTGCTCACTTTGACATATGTATATGGGTATATGTGCATGAGTTGTCGATTTTGACATTATTGTTACATTATTTCAGTATGGGCATGGCATGGCATTTATTTTGCAAATGACGGAAATTAAACTCTATTTTCGAGCATGACATGGCATCTTTTATGTTAGTTCTTAAAATGGATTTAATTCTAGACTGCTTTTAAGAAAAATATTTGATTCAGGTACGCATGGCACCTCCGGGACAGGGGACGTCTCGGGAGATAGAAAGACGGGCTGAATGAGTGAACTGCATCTGATGTATTATATGTAAATTCTAACTAGAAAAACCTCCCGTTTTGGGAGTATGTTTTTGTAAATATTTATAAACTTGTTTTTTTGGGAATAATAAAATGCTTATATAATTAATTTTAGCCTTAACACTGTGTTGTGGGGCCCGAAGTAGGAGGTGACGACCTCATGATGCAGTGTGGCGGTAGCATTTCCAGTATGAGCCAACTGGGGGTGTTACATGCTGTGTCTGTGTTTGAGTCCCTACGGTGTTGCGATCATTTGTCGAATCTCTATTAGGCGTGGCATGTTCCTTTGATCAATTATGAACAGTTAGGAGAATCGATCAGAATTTAGGATAAAGTTCCTGATAGTCTAATTGAATGAGTTAATATACTACCTGATGAGGGGCTGGATCAACCGCAGTGTCAGGAGTGCCTGTCCCAACTGCACTTGACTTCTGCGTAGGCACATGCGGCATATAACATGAATTAACACCCGTTCTTCATGTTAGTCTTCTCAAGCGAATCGGGACGAGTTAGTCCCTACCTTAGGAGGGAATGAAACATTTTTGCATCGTCTTTTGTTATGCCTTTTTTGTGAACACTTGGAGCACGTGATTGTCAACCCTTTCCGAGAGGCTTTTTCCGGGTTCTTCTCGTCGTTTCCATCGCGCCTCCTAGCTTTCTTTGGCCTTCCAGTGCGAATCTTTATTTTTGGAGGATCAACTGGGCCAAGGTTGCTTTCCTCAAATTTGTGCATGCCAGGCACAGGGTTAACATGGTGGCTGTACACCCGTTCATACGTCTCCTCCGGAAGCAGAAATCCCAAAATCATCAACATTAAGGCGATGGTGATCGATGGCAGCGATGGCGTGGCAGCAAGGGTACCCAAAAATTTGAAACGTCCCACATATGCAAGTTCTATGTCGAAGCTGAACCACATGGTTTTATTGATAATGTAGTACCTCAAAGTTTTCTCCACCACCCCATGATGCAAAACAGTTTCTGGACTCAACCCGCTGCTTATCGATCTTCTTCACAATGTTGGGACAGACTTGCACCGGTAAATTTTTCAACCCCCACTCGTTTCATCTGTATTCTAACCATCAAATTGCGTCTTATCCACTCCCACATATCAACAATTGGGAGGTCTCTCGCATCTATTATGTACCGGTTGAAGGACTCACACATGTTGTTTACTAGCACATCACTTTTGGTCCTCTGTGAGAAATAAGCACGACACCAATGGTGTGGGGGAACTTCGCTTAACCACGCGTATGCCTCTTCTGCAATCCCATTCACCGAATCATACTTTCGGATATCTCTCATAATCTTCTCGTGCTCCTTGACACTATACGTCGAAGCAGCCGACCATAAATACTTCCTCAGTGCAAGCCCCTTAAATCGAGCTTTAAAATTATTATACATGTGACGGACACAGAACCTCTGCTCTGCATGCGGTGCCCGAGCAGATATGGCCTCAACCAACCCTTTCTATCTGTCTGATATAAAACTCCATCACCGTTCCTACATTAGCCTGAATCGCGTAGCAAACGCTCCAAAAACTAGTCTTATGTCTCAAACTTCTCAATCTCAACAAATGTAAATGCCAGAGGATATATGTTCTCGTTCGGATCATGGCCAATTTCCGTGAGCAGCTGTCCCTTGTAGATTCCGTTTAAGAAACACCCATCCAGCCCGATAATCGTGCGACATCCATCCAAGAAACCCTCATTCAGCCCCGACAAACAACAAGGCATTTTGCGTAGAACCGGTGGATTGTTGTCGCGATTTACATCTAGTATAAGGCTGCTGCCCTCGTTATACTTACAAACAGCCGCACAGTAGTTATACAACCGGTGATATTGCTCATTTGTGTCCCTTCGGATTAATTGTAGTGAATACTTTTTAGCCCGATAAACTTTGTGCATACTAGCATCAACACGAACTTCATGGTGAATCCTTTTCTTGAGTGCATGAAGCGTAATATCAGGATTATCACTTATGATTTTGATTTGTGTTCTCAAATATTTGTAATCCGCTTGCGTGTTTTGTGTTTGGTGCGCACACGTGTGAGTCCCTAAATACACATACAAACACAAAAATTAAATGTAAACCAACACAACTAAAAAATATATGTATATAAGATCAAACAAGTGGTAGTACCTTTTGACCTCTTGACTTGAAATGTAGGCTGATTCATTACACATGATGCATGAACCCTCCAAGCCCAACCTTTCTTGCAAACCGCAGTTACTTTCGTCCGTTTATTTTTTATGAAAAAATATCCTAGCCTTTGCACACCGACAATCCCTCAATGCTTTCTTGTACTTCTCGCGGCTTTCAAATTTTAACCCAACTTTTATATCAACACAACCTAGATCCCGATCCTCGTCCCATTCATGGTACATGAGGGCCGAAGCATGGTCTGTTCAAGGGGGCGTCCTTAGACATCCCTCGTTATCGCTGTCCACATCGTTAAACCAGCCCTCTGTCGCCCGAGATGTGGCCGTGAACCCGCCATCCCGCTCCTCTTCAAATCCCTTGGAATCACCCTCATCTCCGGGCCGATCATCATCCTCCATATGCAATCGATGAATCTCCTCTTCAAGTCCCCCAAAATCAGATGCATCTCCGGGTTCCTCATCATCTTCTTCGACGGATGTGATGCCATCATACAATTCGCTATCGTTCATTGCTGGTGCACTGAAATCTCCCCCCAACTCATCATTCCTGTCCGTTTGCTCTTCCACGGCCGTGCCACTTCTCTCATCCTTGTTGAACCTTCCATCCTGCTCACCATCTCCTCCGTTGAATCCCCCATTGTATGCTTCGTCCAAACCATCACGTTCATCAAAATGATAACCGGACCCATTTTGTTCCCATTTGTTTCTACCTTGTGTAAAGCCGAAAGTATATTCCGCACCCCACTGTTGGCCCCTTCCTGCACCCGTAATGTCATCATTGTAATCTGTCTACACCGGTTCATCCACACCAAGATGTCCTAGTCCATCCCCCTCCGTATGAATCTTCATCGTCGTCATCGCAATTCCATGCTGGCGGTCCACTACCACGGTCACCGCCAGTCTCATCGTCCATTCTGTCATCCCCTTCATCGTCAGAGTCCTCGCCTTCGACATTCTCATCGACATCTTCATCCATTTCCTCTCCTTCTTCAAACCCACCATAATATCGAGATTCCCCACCATCCATTTCCGACAACTCAGTGTCTGACTTTAACTCGTCTACAGTTTCAACTACTCGTTTACCTTTGGCATTGTACAACTCATCGTTCAGATCAAACCCCCCAGTCATATTCTCTTGACCTACCTAATCACCCTAGTTGTCATCCATCGCGTTTTCGGACTCTGAAAATGCAAGATTAATAACCACAGTACCTGGGGGAATTTGAAAATTACACGAGCTGTTATCTCTATGCCGGCTAATGAGAGGCACTTCCTTTTCCATTCGTATTTCGCGCCAGTCCCTATCGCATGTCTTGATGGGCATGCCAACGTGTTCTACATAAATGTGTATATGTTTCTCCTCATAATGCTCGCGAAACATTTCCAAGACATCCTCGTCAGTCTTCATAAGGAAGACAAATTTAGTGCTGAATCTGCATGGGACCCCTTTCAATGTGTGATACATGCGAACCACAAGACATTTCCCACCAACACGTCCATACATATCCAACAGGGTCCCATAATAAATCCTATCCTTGTCGATGTTTTAAAAAAAT
The DNA here is from genome assembly GCF_009805555.1 of Andrographis paniculata. Lineage (NCBI taxonomy): Eukaryota > Viridiplantae > Streptophyta > Magnoliopsida > Lamiales > Acanthaceae > Andrographis > Andrographis paniculata. The sequence goes on from NW_026137605.1 coordinate 4,265,733, forward strand.
ACTCTTTGACCACCTATATATGGATGGCCTGGGCTTTCCACTTCAAAATATCCACCCACCCACATGTAAATGTCAACCTTGCAGTCTTTGTCCATTAGTTGGCGAACAACAAAAACCTGCACGTGGGGCAACCAAGAATACACTTCAATAATCAACCCACCGACTTTCTGACATAAATAATCTAAACAAAGTGAAGTAGAGGTGGTCCACCCCACCTTGGAACACTACTCAACAGGAACTAGACAAAAAACAAATATTCAATTAACATAATCAATTATTTTCGTAATTGGACACAACCAGTCATAGGGTTTTTTGGGTCACCATCGAATATGTATAAAAAGCAGAACAAATGTACAAGGTGTACCCCCAATTCCACTTCTATGACAAATTGATGAACTTCTCAACCCGAAATTTTCGAAAATCGTAGAAAAATACCCAAAAGCACTAACCGTAGAAAAAGAAAAATGCCGAAAAGCCCTAGCCCTAAAACAAAAGTCATTCAAAATCGGTTGAACACGGTGACTTACAAGAATTTGGGGTTGTTACTACCCTTTTCGATTATAAAGGAATGGCGGACAGTGGCTGGACGCCGGTTTGATGAGAACGCCGCCGTTGGATTGGTGGTCAAACCTGTAATCGGTTTTCTCGTAGGTGGAAGAAGAACATCAAGTCGGGAATAGGGACGGGGGAGCAGTGTCAGTGGAGAGGGATAGGCGAGAAGTGAGGGAGAGAGAAGTGATGGAGGAGTGTTTAGTGAGTTATTTAAATTATGGGTATAACGGTCCTTTAAAAAAGAAATGTAACATCGTTAGGTCAAATTGATCAAAGGGGAGAGTGTGCGAGGTTTCTGAAAACAAGGGACTATTACGCCGTTTTTAAAGTACAGGGGGAAACATCGTCGAATTTCCAAATCATAGGGGGGGATATAAGAAGTTTTTCCTTATATATATATATATTATATATTTCAATAGTTTATGCCCCGCTCTTCTCGCACAAGAAATTTGATATTTGAAACGAAAATCGAGAGGTTAGGAAGGATATTGCAGAAAGAAGCAAAAAAAAGGCTTGAATTTCATAAGGCTTTGATTTCTCAACCGAGCGAATCAATTAAGCAAGAGCCCGATATGGTGGAAGATGATACCCACACGCACGCTCAGGGAGTTAGCTGCGCCCAATTTAAACTTACAGCCGTTATGCATTACTTTGCCAGAAATTGAAAGGTAACACTAGTTTTGAATTACAATCCGGACTAATACAATTTTTGCCCTCGTTTCATGGCCTTGCAAGAAAGAAACCACATAAACATTTGCAAAAATTCGATGTGGTTTGCTTGAGCATGAAACCGCCAACGGTTACGGAAGAACAAGTGAAGCTACGGACATTCCTTTTTTCACTAAAGGATGCGACGAATGAATGATTTTTTTGCCTATCGGCGGAAAGAATTACACTTGGATAGGCATGATAAATTATTTTCCGGCATTGCGGGCGACGACATTATGTAAGGAAATTTGTGGCATCAAACAACAATAAGAAGAGACGCTGCATGAATATCTGGGGAGGTTCAACCAGCTGTGTGTGCGGTGTCCGCAAAATAAAATTACATACCAATTGTTGCTCAAGTACTTCTACGAAGGACTGGGCATGCAAAACCAGAACAAGATTGATGCTGCTAACCAAGGAGCATTAGCGGATAAAACACTGAAAGCTACGTGGGAGTTGATTGCAAGGATGACAGAGAACTTGTAGCAGTTCGGAACTAGAGGAGTCAAATATTCGGAAGATAACGATTCTCTTCATCAAAAAATTTTTGAAATTACAAAAGTTGTTCATCAATTGGCTACACGAAACACACGCCTTGTGAAAGCGTGTGGTATGTGCACGAGCCCGGAGCATGCCACAGATGCATTCTTCTCGTTGCATGAGGGAAGTCATGCCAATGTGAATGTAGCCGGTTTTGGTCCACCGAGGCAACCCTAATATGACCCTTATTCAAACACCTACAACCCAGGGTGGAAGAATCATTCGAATCTCAGGTATGAAATTCTGCAATATTGAGGGTTCCGACCGCATGCATCTCAACAACAATTGTTTCAGCCACCACCTCTACCAAACTAATCTATCATGGCACTAGAGAAAATGATGAAGACCATGGCTATCAACACCATTCAATTTCAACAATATACGAGGGCGAGCATTCAAAGTCTTAAAACTCGCATAGAGCAAATGGCAGTGGATATTTGCCATGTCAAGGAAAAAGAGACCGGAAAATGGCAATCACAACCGGAAATGAACCCGAAGAATGTTAGTTCTATGACCTTATGGACTGAGAAGACAGTTGAAGTTCCGAAACCAATCATTTTGAAAGACAAAGAGGATAACACCATCGAGAAGGAAATCGAGAAAGATGACACACAGGAAAATGAGGTAATTGATGAAACTATCACTAAATTGGATACTAATCTTGCCCATTTTCCTTCCAGACTGGAAAAGCCGAAAAAGTTAAAAAACAGAGAATAAAGTTTTGGAGATATTTCGAAAAGTTGAGTTGAATATACCATTGCTGGATGCAATGCACCAAATTCCCAAGTACACAAAGTTCTTAAAGGAATTTTGCACCAACAAACGGAAGTTGAAGGGCGGCGAATGCATCATTGCAAGTGAAAATATCTCGGCACTACTCCAAAGAAAGATTTCAGCAAAGTGCGGAGATCCGGGTATATTCACTATCCTATGTAAAATAGGACAATTAGAAGTCAAGTGTGCTATGTTAGATTTAGGTGCGTAAATTAATGTCATGCCAAAATCAATCTATAATTGTTTGAATTGCATCACTAAAGAAAATTGAGATTTTTATTCAACTTGCTAATAGGACACATGCATATCCCGAAGGAATTATAGAGGATGTTCTTGTTCAGGTTAATGATTTGATTTTATTGGTCGACTTCTATGTCTTAGAAATGCATGATGAACATTCACCTAACCTATCACCACTACTTTTAGGGAGACTTTTCATGTGTACGGCGGATACTAAGATTGATGTTAAGCATGGTATTTTGATGATAGAATTTAATGGGAAAAAATTGAATTTAATTTTTTTGATGCTATTGAACATTCTCTAGATTCTCACTCGGTTTTCTCGTTAGATGTTATTGACTTTGAAGTGCAGGATGCCTTTGAGGTAAGAGACAATGAGGCGTTAAAAGTGATTGCGTACAGGTATGCCCATGCTTCTTTATTCTTGCCCGAGAGAAATATATATTTATTACCTTCGATTGTGCAGCCACTGTAGTTGAAATTAAAACCGCTACTGAATCACTTGAGATATTCTCATTTAGAAGAGGGTGAGATACTACCAGTGATAATTTCATCTACAATGATAAAAGCTAAGAGGAACAAGTTGAAGAACGATACAAAGTATTACATGTGGGATGACTTGTTAGTTGAAGAAGAAGTTTGTGTGGATGGCTTTTGAGGGACCTTCGTCCTAAATTCTAAATTAATAATGTCTAGCCAAAGACATTCAAGAAAGACGCTTTTGGAAGACAGTCCAATTTTACTTTATTCCTTGCTTTCTTTTGTGTATTTGGTGTATTTATTTGTTTGTCTTTGTTTTCCGTAGGCGGTGATGATTTTCTCGGTGCCCACGACCCTAATTTGAGAACCTTTTTTGCATTCCAGGAGGTGATGCGACTTTAGGTATGCCAATACCGTACTTTCAGCATGCCCATGCCAGATGTCTTTATCAGAGTTTTTAAAGATCATGCACACCACCCCCACCCGGTTCATGGAAGTCCTACTATCCTTTGCTTTTTTTCTTTTTCAAGATGCATTTACATTGTGGACAATGTGCATAGTGGGTGTGGGGAGGGGGGAATATTCATTGTTTGCCTGATTGCATGACTGACTTGTATGCTAAAGACTTGTGTGTATTTCTTTTCAACATGATATGTTTTCATTAGATGACTTGCTGATGAAGTATACGATAAATATACCGAGCATCACATGTTTTACGCTATGCGAGATTTGAGCCTAATAGAGCATTTATTTTAAATGCTATACATTTCTTCTTGTGTGTGATTGTTGCTCTAAACTTGGTTTTCTAAAACTTACATAGCGATGCATGTCGAATTTGATTTTCTAGGAGTCTATGCGATTAATATGATAAAGGCATTATGATGAACCATTTGGCCTGATATATTTTCTACCTAAAAATTAATCACTTAATGAGCCTCGTTGAGCTTGAATATCCTATTTTTATTGTTAAAAGAGCCGCATTTTAATCTATGATTTTTCTTTCTAAAGTCAAAATTGATTTGAACTTATAGTCAAAGGAAAATGTTTCGAGTTTATATTATTTTAAAGCCTCCAAGGGAATGAAAATTTATGTCTATTTATTGTTGTTCATTGCTTACGAGAGAAAAGTAAAAAGATTGAGAAACCCCCCCTCCTCCCCAAAAAAAATATATATATTGACACAAGTTTTTATTGCATTATAGCAGGAATGAGCATTTTGGTATAACTTGTTGGTTGAGTTGGGTGTACTACGAGCTATACTGGTGATCATTCTTACGTAGTTTGCAAGAATAAAATTTTGAGTAAGCATGTTAATGAAGGAATAAGTGAAGGATGAGAAGTTTTACATGGAGTCTATATATTACAAAATGAGCTTGAAATATTTTCTTTTTGACTTATTTAGCCGAATAATATCCTACATCGTACCCCAACCTATAGCCCCGTTACAACCTTTTTTTAAAGGATCCTTTGATTTTTTGCATTAGATTTCAAAGAATTAAGAGGTGTGATCAATATGCAAGCCTATGGGATAATAATTTTTATGATGTGACACGAGTGACTTGTTAATGCATATATATTTAAGTGTTGAGTGTATACACTTTATCCTTAGTAAGGTTATGTTGCGCTCGGTGTGTTTTGAGTTTCATTGAGGTAATGATAATGTGAGTTTGTTTGTGGAGATTATGATTACATCAAGTTCTTGCGTGTGCTTGTTTGGTTTATGCTTGAGGGCAAGCATGTTTTGGGTGTGAGGGAATTGATAAAGCATATATTATCCTATATTTTTGTAGGAAAATTATAAAGGATAATTAATATATTGGATAAGATTTCTACTAATTTTGTTATAATCGTAATTATTGGCAGAATGGAGTGATGTGCGCCACTGCCAAATTTGTGGGTCAATTTTGGGTTTAAATACGGAAAAAGGGTAATCAAAGAGTATGAGCAATTAAAGAGCCAATTAAATGTTTGATCGTCTATAAAAGGGGGGTCAAGACATGAGATGAGATATCACAATTCAAACTCACTTTTCATAGTCTAAGCGGAGGATTGAGAAGGACGTTTTAAGAGGAAGCGCCGCCGTAAGATCATCATTATCTTTATTTGTTGCTTTATTCATTTAGCTTGAGTAGCTAATTTTCTAGTCTAGTCCAATGTTGAATGTAGATTTCGGATTGAGATTTGTGAGATTGTGTTTTGATTTAATTTAAATCTTGTTTAGTAAATTGATATTAGTACAATTTTTGGAATTCATGCCTACAATTGTTTTATTTAATCTTTTATTGTGGCCGAATTTAAGATTGGTTTAACAATTGTGTGCCAACTGAACATTCGCATCCGTAATTGTGCATTTGTTTGATAAAGTGGTAAATAGGTTGACAAACTTAGCCTAAGAATTACATGATCAAATAATTTAATCTTTTCATAATTGATTGAATATTTTAATTGGTTTTTTCTCGTGCTATTTTCAATTGGGGAAATCAATTTATTGTCGTACCTAGATTATTTCTTTGATTAGGGATGCGATTAATCGGTCGTACCATTGCCACCAATAAAGTAAGGAAAAATTGGGCTTTATGGTCGTACTAATGCCTATAACCAATTTATCAATTGAATAACAAGATTATTTAAAATTGATGATCGAATCTTTAATCCGGTTTCTGATTCACTCCTTGGACTAGAAGTTAACCTCTTTGAAATCTAAATTTTATTTCTGTTGCTTATTTTACTTATCTTAGTTGAATTTGCTAATTTATCCCCCAATACTTGAAATTGTGACAAAATAGAAATTAAGACTCACAGTTCTCCAGTTCTGTGGATCGACCTCGACACCACTTGCTATACGACAATTGTGATATTGGACTACTTTTATTGGAAACACCGAGGCTACCAAACGGTAATGGCTCCGGTTGTCGAATTTTAGAGTTTATCGGAAGAATTTTAACTCTGATACTATGTTAAAATAATTTTTGGGAGAAAAATAATTGGTTGGATTAATAATAAAGTTAAGGCCTATTTATAGGCATGGTCTAAAACGAATAAAAGTAAATAATAAAATAAACAAAATAAATAAATAATAATAAATATTCAAACACTTTGTTTTATCCTTTTATGAATTAATTTTCAAATTAGGAATTTATTTTTAAAGTGCACACTGGGCGTCGGGGGTTTGAACCCATGACCTCACGGTCACACGTCTAACCCCCACACTACTAGGTCGTTCCTTACGGGACATGTATCAACACTTTTAGTTAGACAAAATGTATACCGTGACGGAAGGACACAAATTCTGTGTGAAATACACACAAACACTTCGAGAGTATCTCTTCTCCAAACTTCTGAAAAATATATTCTTTATACACAATTAATCTCCCAAACTTTTTGCATGCTTGATTTTTTGTTTGAATTTTGAGTGTTGCTTTGTTATATTCTCGTATACGAATTTCATAAAACTTAGGACGTTAATAGGGTTGAAATACCATTTAAGGAAATCAATCATGCGACTCAAGGTATATTTAAGATTGTTTGTGCCCTGTGAGATTTGATTATCTCCTTACTTTTCTTACAATCAAATACTCCTTCCGTCTGTGATGCTTATGCTACTTTCCTTTGTCACGGAGACTAAAAAATAATGACATTTTAATATAAAAATGAGATAGGTAAAAAGTAAGTGGGGTATTATAGAAAATTTATTAAGAAACTAATAAAATAGTGGTGCTATAAGTAGAAAAAGTAGTAATAAATTTATTATTATTTGTTAAAATAGATGTAATAAAATTATAGGTGAATAAAATTGATTTCTATAAATGAATTATACATAAATTTAACGGAAAATTAGAAAAGAAAATCTAGTATGATTATAGCAGATGGAGGGGACTAGAATAGTTAGAGTTACTACAAAAAAATAAAATATATGATATTGTCGCGAAAAATTTGTCGTGGAATGATACATTGTCACAATTTAAACCAAAAATTTAATAAAAATTATATATTATTTAATTGTAGTAGAGTTCCGCAACAATATTTGTTACAGTGGCGAAAAAGTCCGCAACAAACAATGAACTAATTTCTTGTCTCAAAATTTGTTACAGTTTTTTGCGAAAATAGTTTTAAATAAAAAATTGTTCCGTCCCTAACGATACATTTGTTTTTAATTTTTAATTTTTATAATTAATATTTTAAATTTGTTGCGATTGTAATTTAAAATCAAATACTGCTTAAAGGTATTATGCCGCAGTTTTTTTTATATACTTTAATTTTTTGGCATTCTGAGATAATATTTTTATTTTGGGTAAATTTTTTTTTTAGTTACATATCTGACTTTCTTTATCATTTTAGGACTTTAAGTGGACATTGTTTGAAAATAGTCCTGTAAAAAATTTTTTTTCGCTAAAATGGTCCTCTGGTGTCGAACTCGCCACGCTGGCCCTCCGTTGCTGACGTGGCACTGACGCGGGACATGTAATCGCTATGTAGATACCATGTCAACGACATGTGAAGTTTTTTTTTTTTTTTTTTTTAAACTATTTTTTTAGTTCCGTATATGACTTCATTTATCATTTTTATGACTTTAAATAAACTATGTCTGAAAATACTCCTGCAAGTAAATTTTTTTCGCTAAAATAGTCTTTCGACGTGGCATCTATGTGGCGATGACATGTCAGCCGCTTCAGTGCCACGTCAGCAATGGCGGGCCAGCATGGCGAGTCTAGCACCAGATGACTATTTTAGTGAAAAAATTTTACTTACTGGACTATTTTCAGACAAGGTCCACTTAAAGTTCTAAAATGATAAAATGGGTCGCATAAGGGACTAAAAAGCAGTTTACCCTTTCATTTTTTATTTTATTTGTCATGAACTTTTTGAATAGTAAATTATTCAGAAAAAATATATATTTTTTAACTTTTAAATATATATTATTAATAATTTTATAATTTTATACTACTTTCGTCCCGTAGCAAGAGTAATATTTTATTTTTGCATGTAATTTTTTTAATATTAATATTATATTGGTTTGTAGTAGAAAAATAAAAATATTCCTATTAGTATGGTATAATACAAAAATGATGATATTTGTGTAATATATTGTATATTGTAAAGGTATTTACATGTTAGGTAGATAATACAATTATTAAATTAGAAAATCGTACACTTATTTTGGGGCAGACAAAAATAGAAGATAATATCCTTCTTATGTGACCAAGGTAGAATAGTTTTTATACTTTGTTGCAGATGTTCGCAACAAAATTTTATAATGTTAAATATCCTTCTTATGTGACCAAGGGAGTATAATTTGTAAGATTTTCAATGATTTTTACTATTCATGAAATTTTTCATAAAAAAATATCAAATCAAATATTTATTTTTTATTTTTTATATTATACTAAAAACTAAATTTACATTCAAAAATATTTCATTAATATATATTTATATCACATCATATAATTTCAATTCAAAAATTTTACTATTTAAATTCCAACTCAAAATCCAAACTTTCAAACAAACATACCCTTAGTTTATAAGATTTTCCGCAGAATTCTGCGACAATATTTTGAAATAAATAATAAAATAAATTGTTTAATAATTTTTATGTATTATCATTTAAGTATTAATTTACAAAATAAAAAATTTATAAGTTTATCATCCTAATATTAGTATTTTTTTTAATAAAAAAGAAAATTAAATTAATAATAATTAGAGTGTATGAACTTAATCATTAAAAATATAATATATTCAATAGTTTATTAAAAATTATGTAATATTACTTTTAACTTTTTGAAAATATCAATTGAAATTTTATTCACCAATAATTTTAGTATTTTTTAAAATTTTTTTCATTTTTCAAATTTATTTGTGATTACAATTTTTAATAGTATAGTCTTTAAGATTACAGAAATTAACATATAAATATATTCAATAAATATTACTATATATATTTTTATATAGATCATATTTTTTATTAATAATATATTTTAGATAATATTAATTTAAATAATATTTAATTTTATTATTTAAATTTATTTTAAATATTATTTCAATTTTTGTCATAATAATAATAAATAATTAAATTTATAATTTTTTTTATTGTTATATACGAATGGATACATTTAAATTAAGTAAAAAATATTATGAAAACAATATTTTATTAAACCTCAATAAATTAGTAGAAATGATTTTCAATTCTAATCTCACAATTTCAAATTTGATCAAATATTTCAATTTTCAATTTTAATTAATAGTTACAATTTTTAATAACATTATTTGAAATTTTACATAAATGAGTGTGTTTCTTAACTCTATAAATTAAGTTGATTTGTTATTTTAATCGTTCCTACCAAAATTTCACTTCTTTAGTTCTTCATTCTTCTCTTTATTTTCCTTCATATACTTTATAATATACATAACTAAATTTTATTATGTATTCGCAAAATCATTGAGATGTGATAAAACAGGGGCTTCACAGTTTCTTGAATGGGCTTCACAACACCATGAATTGCGTCTAAAATTTGAAGTAGAAGTTTTACAGTTTTTTGAAAGGGCTTCACAACAAAAAGAATGGATAAAGGGTGATACAATATTATGTTCATGCAACAGATGTAAAAATGGTGAATATAAATTACCGTATGCAGTAACGGTTGATCTGTTCATGAGAGGTTTTACTGGTTGTTGTTGATAATGAGGTACCGACTAATGAAGATTTTGGAAGAAGTATACACATTCAGCCTCAGAATGATGCAGGACCTTCAAATTTGGGAAATTATCCACCTGAGCCATCCATTGGAAACGAAAAATTCGAAGATGTAGATATGGCACGTAGATTCAACAATATAATCCAGGATGTTGACAAACAACTTTATGCAGATTGTGACGGAGAAATAGAACTATTTATTGTTATGGAATTGATGTGCATTAAGGTGAATCACATTATATCGGAGTCAGCATATGATAATATATGCAAGTTATTTGCAAGAATTGATGGACGGGCACTTCCTGAGAGTCATAAGATGTTTGTCGATTTTTATGGATAAAAAAAGTCAACAGAGAAAATAGAGTTACACCTACTCTCAAAATAGATTGTTGTCCAGAATGATGGATGTTATTTTGGAAAGATGATGCAACTTTACATGATTGCCGTCGACTGCCCGACGCATATCTCTGCCGTCCAATGTCGTCGTTTCTCTTTCGGTATGTTTAAAGATAATTAATTTTCTAAATCAATTTTGTGATGATATATGCGTTATGTAATTTAGAAGTTCATTTACTCTATTAATCATGCCATTGTAAATTTCTTTTTGTTTTTTCAGAATCTTATTATTATTATTATTTAACATCATTTTCCGTTGTTGTAAAATTATTTTATATTAAAAAATATTATTTGCTTTGTTTTTTTCCTATCATGTAAATTGAGAAATTAAGAGTTGTGCTTCTTCTGATATTTGGCTTGAGTTATAAAAATGAGAAATTAAGAGTTGTGATTTTTTTTTTAATGTTTGGATTAAGTTATAAAATTGAGAAAATATATATATATATATAATATGCAGTAATAAATTTGTTTAAGCACCTTGTGTTGGATTGACTTTAAAGTTACGAAATTAAGATTTTTTGATATTTGGATTGAGTTATAAAATCAAGAGTTTATATATATATATATATATATATATGTTATAATATGTTTGTTTTAGCACCTTGTGTTGGATTCGGTTCTAAAACTGAGAAATTAAGAGTCGCGTGTTTATAAAAAAATTTATTTGATTTATGTTTGAGTATAATTATTTTTATTTTTGTATTGTAGAAAATATAGATTATATTAATGGTTAATCAACCACTTTTATTTCCAATATAATCAATTGGAGGTGGAATAACGAGTAATAATCGCGAATAAAATCAGAATGGTCCATAGGGGAAATTACTAATGATAGGAATTATATTTCGATCAAATTTTCATGAACCATGGATTTATATAAAATGACTACCTAATAGCCAATTGACAAATAGTTTCAAATATTTAAGGTATATCTACTATTGAATTTGTTTTATTAACTATTTTATTATTGAATTGACTGTAACTATTAAAATTTAACAATATTTTTTATAGGTGGAAACCTCAGTATTAATTTGGGACTCATAATTTATTTTTAAATAAAATTAGGGAGTTATTAAGGAAAAATTTAGGCTATGCTCGAAAAAATAATGCATGTCGGAAATAAATTTGTCTTGAAATTTGGGATAAAATGAAGGAGAAATGGGTTCTAAAGAATTTCAAGATATGGTTGAATGAAATAAAGAAAATATGAAAAAAAATCCGACAGTAGTTGCAAATCAATACCGTTGAGGCGCTCGATCCGTTGGCCGTGTTCGAAAGATTATAGTTTATTTAATTTAATGTAATTTGTAAATATAATTGTTGTACTATATATATATATCTTTGACAAAATTTTTAATGATATTTATCTTATAAAGGGATGAATTAGGACGTACACCAATATAAATAGACCTTATCACCACTGTTTTAGTAAAAAAAATGAAATACCTACTCACGATGTTGCAGCTCTCGAAGTATAATTTGTTTAATATATGTGTTTTTTCCATATTGAATAATAGTCTATAATGGTTTTAAAATTTTTAATTCTTAGGCAAAGCTACAAATTTTTTCTGAAAGTAGTTCTACTTCTCAACTGGATCCAAAAAAAACTGTTAATGCCTACAAAACGTCGTGTCCTGGGATCTGGTTCCAGAGGTAAGATAGCGAAAGTCCAACTTCGGCCTTCCTATTCACAACATGTTACATCTGTGTCTTTTACAAGTGTTTCGATGGATGAGTATTTGAAAATTAAGGAAGAATTGCGAGCAACTAATCAAAGATTAGATTATATTTGCCTATTTTTTTTTTAAATATTATTGATAAATTTTATTTCAAACTGATTGTATAAATATTTATTTTTTATTTTTTTTTTGTAGGTGATGAAATCTTTTCGTACGCATTTTGAATATTTCAATAATACTATTATGTATGAAGCAAAATTATATTATTCATTTGATCCTCATCAAATGCGTCGAGAGGAAAGTGGGAATAAAAGTGCGAGTCGGACTGGTGAAGCGAGTAGAAGTGGACAATATTATAGCAACAAAGAGGATGATGAATATGAAAGCAACGATGATGATGAAACTATTCGGCCTATGCTGTTTTACTAATTTTTTTTATAATATTTTTCCTTGTAATGTATTTTAACTCGAAATTAAAATTAATTTGAATATGATTTTAAATATTTTAAAAAAATATTATATGAATATTTAATTTTATTATTTTAAATTAAAACTAAATAAAAAAATCAAATAAAAATTATGGTTTGATATTTTGTTGCAAAATGCTGGGACAATTTGATAATTTGGTTTGCTGTTTTGTTCCGGAAGGATGCAACAATTTGTTGCGGACGTCCACGACGTGCAGAAGGATGCACCAATTTTTAGTGATCTTCCGGAAGGATGCAACTATTTGTTGTGGCATTCAATATTGTAATGAATTCTTTTCAATATTTTTGCAGAAAGTTGCAACAATTTGTTGTGGTTTTTGCGACAATATCAATAGTCAAGAACAATCTAGCGGAATTATATAATTTCCGTGACAAACATATATGCCACAATAATATATTTCTCTAGTAATGAGTTTATTGATGTCGATGGGTCGTGATAAAGTTACTGCATGGTTGCACAACAAGATGTTTCCTGTTCGAGCTAGGGGCAAGAGTCAGAATGGAAGACCACTACGAGAATGAGGGTAAAGCTTGTCCCTGTAGTCCTCATTGAAAGTTGTGAAAAATAAAGAGCTTGACTCAAAGGAAGTTAATGAAGGCATGTTTGAGACACCTCCCATTGATGACAAGGTATCTCCCTCCAAGGAGATGAAGGAGGTGGCTGGAAATTGTAAAGAATCATTTGTGTTCTTTGCAAAAAAATCGACTTAATTTAATAAGTTGAATTAATTCTAATTATTGTCTTGATTATAAAGACATGTATATAATTGATATTAATTACTGAAAATACTTAAATTTAATGTGTTAAGGGATTAAAGCATGTTTGTAGATATAATATATGATCGACATTGTTTATAATATCGAGTGTAGAGTTATAAATTGAAGCATGTTAATGATAAGTTAATTTACTTAAATTGTGTTCAAATGATTGATTGGTTTATGGCTGAAACTTGTGAATTGGATATTGCAAATCCATGAAATGGATGCAATTGAAAATTGTATGAATTGAAACATTTGGAAGGTTGAATCGATTCATCAATAAACCAACTGCTTATCATAGGCAAGCACTTAAAAGAGTTTTCAAGTACTTAAAATTGATTGTTAACTATGGTTTGTCATACTGTGGATTCAGTGTCAGAATAATATTTGGATGCTAGTTGGATAAACTATGAGGAAGATCACTCTTCCACGTCAGAATGGATATTATTGCTTAGAGGAGGTACCATTTGTTGGGCTTTCAAAAAGAAAACTTGTATTACTAATTCAACAATGAAATATGAGTTCGTAGCTTTATCCGTGACTGGTAAGGAAGCAAAATAGATTCATAATTTAGTTTATGAGATCCTATTATAGATGAAATCGGTATCACATATCTTATATTTATTATGATAGTGCATCAACTTTGGCTAAGACATATAATAAAATCTATAATAAGAATTCTAGACACTTGGGTGTTAAACATAACATGATTTGTGAATTGATCATAAATGGGGTGATCTCGGATGGTCTATCAGTCGGGAGGTTTGCGGCTGGACCAACAAGTCAGATGGTCTGTAAGTCGGGAGGTTTGCGGCTGAACCAAACAAGTTGGGAGGTTTGCAGTCGGACCAACAAGGCGGAAGATTTGCGGTCAGACCAACAGGGCGGAAGAGTTGCGTTCGGGCCAAAAGGGCGGAAGGTCTGTGGTCGGTCTAGAGAGTCGGTTACTATTGAGAGTGAGCGAGAATGATACTTCGGTCGGTTGAGGGCACGTGTCAGTAGGAGAAGGGTTAGCAGACGGTTGAAAAAGAGGCATTGTAACCATTCGGGCGACGGTTTCCAGTACCGTTTCTGAAGAGTATTTAAGGATTAAAGTTTGCAACTAGCGATTCATCTTCAATCAACTTCAACAAAAGCAAAGTCAGATTCGGGGATCACCACTTTAAATTTCCAGCATTTTAATTTCCAGTTAATTTTCTTATGTACGGTACAGTGTTTAGAGATTCCTAATCTCAGACACTAATTAATCAAATTTGAGGATATTTCCATATCTTTGAATTTTACTTTTTGTTTGTTGAAAAAATACATCAACACTACTATTACAAAAATATACAAATAATATTAAAATACTATTTTTTTGAATCTTGATATCGAAAAATTTTGAGCATAATTATATAAAACAGAGGGAGTATATTCTACCTTAGTCTAATTACACCCAAACAAATCATAGTAAGACATAGTAGGGTTTGTGATTAATCCTTGTATATCCAAAACATTAATGAATTTTGAAAAATAATAATTTTTATGCCAAGAGGATATGTTTTTCGTAGTTAAGATTGAACAATAATAACTCCAAAGTCAAATGGTGCCCTTTGATGTAAAGTAATTTTAAAATGAGTGAATCCCTTAAAAGTGATTTCCCAAGATGTGTGAGTGAGAATCAATCGTGGTTAAAAGACCAATCTTAATATATATGGAGGAAATTTATGATGTTATAACACACTGGACTCTTGAGTCAAGGATGATGGGACACTTGTTAGTTCAAAGGGTATTGCGAGAAATAAATATACCGTAAAATTGAGTCAATGATGAATCATCTTTTCCAAAATTAAATACGCTCCGGTAATACCTCCGGAGCTCTGGTGAACAAAACGAAGAAAGTACTAGTGAACAAAACGAAGGAAAAACTAAGGTTTCCGGAAAGTTAGAAGAGAAGAGAAGTGGAGGATATGATGTTGTTGTGATGTTTTTTAGAATGAAGAGAAATGCCTTTTATATAGGCGTCTCCACTCGGCCAGAAAGGCAAGGGATCAATTACGATGATAATTACGACAATAATTACTGATGTAATTTATTCTGATAGCAATCCTTCCATTTGAGGCTATCGTAATTTATTCTAATTTCAAATCTTCTATTTGAAACGCTTGTAATTTATTCTATTTTTAAACTTTCCGCTTGAAATTATAATTAATCTATCCGCAAGATAAGATTTTATTCAGATAGTCCTGCGATTTAGGCCATATAACCGGGTTTAATTTAAGTTGCATAATTTGGTTTGTCTCGAGACAAACAAAGTAGCCAAAATATTAACAAAGCTTCATATCCAATAAATATAGAATATTTATTTATTTCATCCAAATTAATCCAATTAATTTGGTTCACCGGTCCGTCGCATTTTCACTCACCAATTAATCAGTTGTGTAGATTCCGAATTTAATTTTCTAACATTAAACTTTACTGATTAAATAACCGATTATCCAACAATACCCCCAAATGAGTGGAAATGCCCATAAAAGGACATAAGTAGAGCTCAATCCCAGTGAGATATTGACACATCAGGACAGATAGCTTGTGGGTTTGAACCTTTCATAGTCAACATTACAGAGTGTAGTGGTGGCCCAGTTGACGTGATGCACTGCACTGTTCCACCTCTGCACGCTCTTAGTAAATAATATTGACCTGCCGCTATCTAAGCGTCAACTTTATTCTTACATTTTGATCCGTTTCAGCCATAGATCTTGTTTTTGGATTCATAAGTGTTTCATTTGAAGCGGCCCACACTTTACACATATATAGGTAATTCTATCTTAAGGTATCTAACTCACACCTTTAGGATCATTAAGAGCCATTGACTCAACCTCACTACTTTTGCACATTGTAACACTCATTGCTTTTCAGAAAAGTGTAATTAAGTGTTTGTGCCGGACTTTCACAATTTGCTTTTTCCATTGAACCAAGACTTGGGATTTCCAAGTCATTTGGTTGGGTTACCATAGTACTTGTCTCTATATTGTGGATTTCAAGCCCGCTCCCTTTAACATTTTGTACATTTGATCTCTCAGTAATCCTTTAGTTAGCAGATCCACTAGGTTTTCTATTGACTCTACATATTTGATAGTCAAAACTCCACTGGTGATCAAATACCTTACGGTGTTGTGTCTTCGTCAGATATGTTAGGATTTACTACTGTAAATTCCATTATTAGCTTTTGCTATTGCAGTTTGGCTATCACAATGAATCATCACTAGAGGTACTGGTCTTAGTCCAATATGGAATATCATCAATGAAGTTGCTAAGCTATTCGACTTCCTTGCCATTTTTGTCCAAGGCAATGAACTTCGATTCCATTGTAGATCGTGCAATGCATGTGTGTTTTGTGGATTTCTACGAAACAGCTCATTCTCCAATTGTAAATACATATCCACTTGTAGACATTGAGTCTTTTGCATCGGATATCCAATTGGAATCGCACTACCCTTCTAGTACTGGTGAATATTTCGCATAGTATATGCTAAAATTGAGAGTATAGTTAAGATAACTTAAAGACTCTTACTAGCACTTTCCAGTGTTCATGACTTGGGTTGCTAGTGTATCGACTTTGCTTATTTATAGGGCACTCCAGGTCAAGCCTTGTAAAGTTTGTTAACTACATTAGATTTCCAATAATTTTCGCATACTCTTCTTGAGCTACGGGATCTCCCATATTCTTGCTCAAGTGTACGCTAAGATCCATTGGGATTTTCACTGTAGTGTTGTCGTAGGTATTGAATTTTTTCAGTATCTTTTCCATGTATTGGAACTAAGTCAAAACAATGCCATCGTCTTGTCTTAGAATTCTCATTCCAACGATAAGATCGGCTAACCCCAAATATTTCATGTCGAAGTTACAGCTCAACATGCGTTTGACCTTATTGATCAGACTGATCTCTTTAGCCATAATCAGTAAGTTGTCTATATATATAGACTATGATATAACCGAAACGTGTTTTTTCGATGTAGACACATTTGTCATGTTCGTTTATTTTTAAATCATATGATAACATGACATTATCAAATTTTAGGTGCCATTGTAAATGTACCTGTTTTAGCCCGTATAAAGACTTTTTCAGTTTGCACACTTTTTTCTCTTGGCCAGGAATGAGATACCTTTCCAACTTTCCGTATATACTTCTTCTTCAAATTCACAATTTAAGAAAACAATATTTACATCCATTTGGTGAATTTCAAGAATGTTCAAAGATACAATCGAGAGAAGCACTAGAAGGGATGTTATCCTGGTTATTGATGAATATATGTCAAAGAAGTCAAACCCTTCTATTTGTCTATAGCCTTTTACTACGAGACGTGCTTTGTATTTATCAATAGACCCATCAATCTTGAGTTTCGTTTTTAAGACTCATTTGCACTGTATTGGTTTACAACCTTTGGGTAGGTCAGATAACACCGAAGTGTTATTCTGCATTATTGAAACTATTTCACTATCTATTGCTTCCTTCCAGAAAGGAGCATCATGACTAGATAATGCTTCCTTGATTGTTGTTGGATCATTGTCCAATATATACGTAAAATAGTCCGGACCAAAGGTTTTCTCAACCCTTGTCCTTTTGCTATGCCTAGGTTCTGAAATCTCTTGAATAGGGATACTAGCCATTTGTCTTTTTTTTCCCCGTAGTTCTTTATTTATGGGTTTTGGGTCAAACGAAATATTTTTCTTACAAGGGTAGATATTTTCAGAGAATATGACATTTTTTGATTCTATCGTAGTTTCGTCGGTCATTTCAGGGATTTCCGATTTTTGAATTATGAACCTATAAGCACTAATGCTTTGTGCATATCTGATAAAGATGGAATCTACGGTTTTTAAGCTGATAGGGACTTGCTTTGAAGAAGGAAGTTTCGTTTTTGCTAGACAACCTCACACTTTGAAGTATTTGCATGTGAGTTTCTTGCATTTCCATAGTTCGTAAGAAGTAGCATCCTTACCTTTAACTGGAATCTTGTTCAGGATATAATTTGCTACTACCTTGCCCCACAATTTTTTGGGGGAGTCCTGAACTTATCAACAAGGCATTCATCATTTCCTTAAGTGCTTGATTATTGTATCCGCAATGCCGTTCGTTTGAGGTGAATATGGAGCCGTTGTCTGATAAATTATATTATTTTTGTTATATAATTCTTTGAATGGAGCCACATATTCACCACTTCTATCACTTTGAACTGTCTTGATTTTACAACCAAGTTGATTTTTTGCCTCATTTTTTAGGTTCTTGAAGGCCTCAATTGCTTCGCTCTTTTCCTTTAATAGGCAAAAATAACAACACCTTGTGCAGTCGTTAATAAAGGTGATGAAATATTTCTTTCAACCTCTAGTTTGCACAAATTTTAAATCACACACATAAGTGTGAATTAATTCTAATGGTTTAATGTTCATTTCGACATAGGAGAAGGGTAATTTTTTTATTTTGGCCTCGACATAAATTTTACCTTTTTTTGGGTGTTCACTTGTTTTGTATATAGTAAATTCATATTTACCAATTTTTTTAAAGTATTTAGGTCTACAATGTCATAAATCAGAACACTCAATCAAGTATGGAGAAGAAGCGACATTTTCATTATCAGTAGGTGGTGCTCGGCTTACAACCATTACATTGAACTTAAGCAACCCTTTGTAAGATTAATCCCAGTTTGGAACATCTCCTTTTTTGACAATATAGATTTATCTGCTACAAAGACAAATTTAAAACCATGCCTAACTAGCAATGATCTTGAAACGAGATTCTTCCAAAAGTCTGGCACATGCAGGACATTCTTTAGGGTTAGCTCTTTGCCGGAGGTCATCTTTAACACCATGTTCCGCATGCCTTGGACCTGAGAAGTTGCGTGGTTTTTCATGTACAGTTTCCTTCCTTCGGTCTCCTTGTAGGTTGAGAAGCTTGTTGATAAGTGACAAAAGCATTTGATAGCCTTATGGGGTTTTTAGATGAATTAATTTGTTGAATTGTGAGTCTTTGAGCATGGTCAGATGCATATAAAGGAAATAAAGTTGTAGACCCCGAATTGTGTTATCATAATTAAGATTTATACCATTTTTATTGGTGAGTTTATAGGTCGAACATAGGGATTTTAAGTCATGAAAACTAAATCGAGAAATTCTTACAAAGTTAAGTGCAAACGAGAAAGCAATGAAATAAAAAGAGTCTCTCACAAGCGAGCCAAAATTTTACAGCTACTGAAAGCAAGTTAAAACAAGTGAAGCGAACGGGCAACGAGTGATGTTATGAAGTTGGTGTGCAAGCGGTGAATGTAGTGATAGTGTTGGTGAGTGGTTGCAAGCAGATGAATGATGAGCGGTTTATATATATGAGTGATGTTGAGCGGTTAACAAGTGATGGTGTTGATGGCTGGTGAGCGATAATATACGAGTGATGTGGGGGAGCATATAAGGTTGCGTGTGATCTGTGCCTTCCTTAATTGCTAAATTTTCATGGAAGAGATGAGCGATCGAGGTTAGTGAATAAGCGAAAACATATATATATAATATGCAATGACAGAAGGATTGAATGTAATCTGATTGACTGATTAACACAAAATCTTGACTCGTTGATACTTGACCTTAAGGGATTTACAACAAGATTTCAACGACACCCATAATTAGAATATTATAAGTGAGAAATGCTACTGTCACTAGACATCTCTATGGCCTAATAGACAAGCTCCTATGACCTTTTAATTATTCTACATTCTGTCTTATTAGTGGTTTTACCCTTATGTTACATCTCTTTATTCAAAATTGAATTCCAAGAGCAGTTAAGCAGGTCGACAAGGCTTCCGCGTACTTAACTACATTGAAATGCCTAATTTTTGTTAATGAATACGATGCAAATTTAGGTTTAACTAGTCTATTCGTCTATGTTCTTTCTCAACAAACTAGAATTCTAAGTTTACCATTCAAACAAAAATATGAAGCGGGGATGAAGATGAGTATGAAGAAATCATGATATTTGATCAAACTAGTAAAAATAGTAAAGATCTACATTATGTAAGCTATAAATCAAAGTAGTAATCTACACTAGAAAGCTATACAGTGAGCGGTCAAAGGAGGAGAAGATCTCGACTCCTCTGGCCATTCCTATCTAGAGAATTCCCAGGGTTGGAGCTCTCGGAAAACACTAAAGGTATCTGCAGAAAATATTAACACTTTAGTGTAGTGTTATTTTATAAATGAAATCTAGCCCTATTTATAGATATCAAGATCGACAGTTGAACGGAAATTGAGAAGCAAATGAAACTGCTAGGAAGTTAGGTGGTTGACATCAGTTAATATGTTGAAGAAGTTTCACCGGACATAACTTCTAGGTTGCTCGCTCTGCTTGCCTTAAAGAGCAAGGACACATATCTTCCTTGCTTGCCTGGCGTGGCTAGAGGGCATCAGCACAACTCGAGCGGTGCTATAATCGTTGGGTGGTAGTGGAATGACATGACCGCTTGGAGAGGAAAACTTAGCCAATTTTTGGCGCTGGTCCAGTCTCCCTTACTGAATGGCGGATGTTCAGTCACAGGTGCTGGCTCAAGCAGTAAGAGCGTCGATTGCATAGCCAAAAGCATCTTCGTTTATCTTCAATACTTAGCTTTTATGGGCCAGAAACATCGCTTAAAAGGGCTGAAAATGTCAATAGTTTCAAAAAACAAACTGTGGATCATGTTAAACAAAACAAAGCAATAAAATATGTCATAATTCAGATATTGTGATAGTTTTCACATAAAAAATTCAACTAATACACAATTTTGTCAAGCGAAAAATGTGTTATTATTTGGAGTTATCATTTATCTTGTCGGAGAAAACATGGCAGATTGCTCCGATATCGATAAACCACGCTTTCAGACTTTCAACATTATTTGTTTCGTACACAACAAAGACAATATCGCCATTGTTGAGGTCATGATCAGTCCGGTGGCTGGTTTCAACCAGTTGGGAACTCGGCTTCTTCCTTTTGTTTGTGTTTTACAGTTCTTAATCCGGTGCCCTATTTTGCCACAGTTAAAACAATTACTTGTAAACTTGGATTGTTTAGCCTTACCTTTGCCCTTGTCTCTTTGAGTCGGGCGTGTATGTTTATTGGAGGGATCTCCGACCAAGTTGGCTTTGGCAATATCTTCGCATTTAACCTTGTGTTGTTTTCTGTTATCTTCCTCTATCTGGATTCGGATCATCAAATCTTCAATCCCATTTGCTTTAGCTCATGCTTCAGGTCGTACTTGAAGTTGCTCCAGCTCGGGGACAATTTCTCGATCATCACACTAGTGATGAAATTTTATGACAGCGGCATCTCCTCGTCGATAACAAAGTGAACAATGTGTTGAAATTATTTCACTTCACCAAAAAACTTGCCATCTATCATTTTATAATCTATAAACCAGGCCACAAAAACATTTTGGACCCAACATTCTCATACCTATGTTTTTTCTCGAAGGCATCCCAGAGCCATTTCACACTCTTTATTTTATAATATATATTATAAAGAGTTAGAGAGACTACCTAATATGGTATTCCTAGTTATGTAGTCTCCATGTACCAACGATGTATAATTTGCAAACTTCTGCTGATCCGCATCGCGCTCTGGGGTTGTTAAGACATCATGCAACACAAATATGAAAAATCTAATCGAGGTTAGGTAGAAGAACATCTTTTTCTGTCACCTCTTGAAGTCCACCCTACTAAATGGCTGTAGGAATGATACGTGGGGCATCATCTGTGGGCCAAACCCAGGACCAGCAGTTTGGGCCGCGAAGATATCAGTGGGTGCAGCAAAAAACACAGGAAAGCCCCCGCATCCACCAGGAGCAAACCCAGAAAACAAAGGGCTACGATAAACGGAACCAACCCAATTAGGGGAGCAACAAATCTGATGGTAGCTCCGGAAACGCCTCCGGTGGCGACTCCAGTGACTCATCTGGCGGAGGTTCCTGCGACTCCTCCGGCAGCGGCGGCGGCAGCTTTGGAAACTTCTCTAGCGTCGGTTCTGGAAACTCCTTTGGCGGCGGCAGCGGCGGTTCCGGAGACTCCTACGGCGGTAGAGGCGACTCCTTCGGTGGCGCTGGCAGCGGCTCCTCTGGCAATTGACATTCTCGCAAAGTAGTATCTAATTTTCAATTGTTAGTTCAAATAATATTGCGAGAAATAAATGTACCGTGAAACCGAGTCGATGATGAATCTTCTTTTCGAAAATTAGATATGCCCTGGTAGTGCCTCCGGTGGGCGACGTTACAACCCAAAGATAAAATCATTTCTGTCTCTGATAAGAGTGACACCTCAGGTCGTCGGAGCTCCAGTGAACAAAACAAAGAAAAAACTGAGCTGGAAGGTTGCCGGGAAGCAAGAAGAGATGAGAAGAGGAGTAGAGGATGTTGTTGTGTTATTTTTTAGAATGAAAGGGGAGACTCTTTATATAGGCGTCTCCACTCGATCAAAAAAGTAGGAGATCGATTATGATTATAATTACGATTACTGATGTAATTTATTCTAATTTCAAACATTTCGTTTGAAGCTGTCGTAAATGATTCTAATTTCAAATCTTTCATTTGAAACGATTGTAATTTATTCCAATTTCAAATCTTATGTTTGAGATTATAATAAATCTATCAATCGAATAAGATTTTATCCAGATAATTCATTGACTTAGGCCATATACCCAGATTTAACTTAGGGCTACATAATTTGGTTTCTCTCGACTAACAAATTAGCCAAAATATTAACATGCCCCATATTCAATAAATATATAATATTTACTTTATTTCATTGTTCACTGATCTGTCACATTTTCACTCACAGATTAATCAGTTATGTAGATTTTGAATTTAATTTTCTAATATTAAATTCCACCTAGTAAATAACCAATTATCCAACTAACACTCTTATTTTTTACCACGTTTCGATAAAATATATATATATATATATAATATTACTGCCCACAGAATTTGTTGTTTTTGTTGATGGACCTTTCAATTTTATTGAGCAGAAATGTTTAAACAAAGATGTTCATACATAAATGACAATTCCAATTTTTAGCAAATAAAAGCTGCGCAGAGAAAGCTGACTTTTAGAACGTATTTATTGTCTACTATCCTAATCGAAGAAGTTTAACATAATACTATTAATTAATGAAATCTACTTTTATATATATATGGCTAGCCCTTCGAAATTAATGCTTATAAAAAAAATACTTTTCACCGACTGGGAACATATTAAAGGCATATGCCTGTGTACATGTTCACTTTCTATATTTACTATTTATTTTTTAAATTACTTAAGGTTGGTACAACTGAGCTTGCGATTATGTTAAAAAAAAGTTGTTATTATTATTATTTTTTATTTACTTTTTTTTTTTTTGAGAATTTGGAAATTGGAAATTGCGAATTCAATTGAAATCTTTACTGTGGGTGAGATTTAATTCATAATTATGCTAACCAGGATTTCTTACACGAATTTATGCTCCTACTAGAGTATAACTATATACTCTTTCTGTCTTTAAAAATGTTTTAAATTTTTTGACATTAGTTTTAATGCGGGTATATATTTTTGTTTACTTTTCGTCCATCCTAGAAAAAAACACAAAAAAGTGATATAATTTTATATAATAACGAAATAAGAGGATTTTTAGGTAACAAACAAAAAAGAAAATTAAACACAAACTTAGATGACAAAAAAGTATTTTTGAAATATTATAATAATTATGGGAACATGATCCCGGGACTTTGTGATATAAGAGAGCAACTCCTTGGAGTTTCTTGACAGCAAAATTTTGGTACCATAACAAGTTAAACATAAGTTTAAACATGTCATTTCTAATTAAGTAAAGAAAAGGTGTTAAGTGCACAAAATAATAACTAATACATGATATTTGTTAATCCAATTTGATATCAAAATCTTCCTCCACTATAACCTATTACAACACCAACAAGACATATAACACAAACGAGCCTCTTTTATACCTCTCCAAGCACGGGAATTTGAATGTTAATAACTCCACCACATGCACATGCACATGCACATGCATTACCTATCTAATTGAGAGTAAAAGTGCTTATAAGTTGGACTGCATGGTTATCGATTACATCCGGTTGGGTTGGTTGTCCTCTTTCAACTTTGTCTGATAATTTTATAATTCCATGGAAGCTGGAATATCACTTATAGTATAAGAAGGAATATAATGGAAGAACACTTGGTGAGAGAAAATACATTTGTTTCTCACTCGAGAAAATTGATTCAGACTCCACCACCAGACCCAATCAAATCCAGGCTGATATTTTTACCAACTTTGGAGCGGTGTAAACGAGGAAAATAAATATCTTACAGACATTCTGAAACATTGTTCGACTCTTTCATAAGTGAGGTTTCATAGACAATTCGAATTTGTCCTTTACCCTTCGATTCTAATCAGTTTTGAGCCAAGAAAAATGAGTTTGCAGGCAATTGTTACAGCATGTGTGCAGTGCAGGTTTCCATTTTGATGCCGAATAACACTTGTGATAACGAACCTGCAACTTGTCTCATATGCCAAAGTATGTAATATTTCTTTTTGAAACTTTTCTCAACAATAATCATAGTATGACTTTTAGTTTATTTGAGACAAACGTGGAATTAACTAGATTTTATAGTAAAGGGGATTGTCTTTTTATGCATGAAGTTGTATTAATATATATTAATATTAAGGGTTTTATCCAAAAATATTGACATAGAATTGGGTTTGTATAGTTGTATGCTTAGAAATTGTACTAATTATAATCTCTCTCTCTCTATATATATTATGTATACTTGGGAGTATATATACATAATACATGTATTACTCATTGATAGTATGTATATATGTTATATTACATGGTTACTGGTGGAATTGTCAACATGTATAGTGAAGGTAGCCATAACAAGTGATCGTAACTAATTCCACTTGACATGTATAATTAATTAATTAATTAATAAATAAATAATGTACCCTATATACTCCATCATGCTACAAATACATAAATAGCAAACCCCTACTACATATATCTATCCATCAATAATGCAAGAAAACTGAATACCAAATGCAAGAAAATGGTCTATAAATAGGGCTTTTTTTGGCTAACAATGTTCACACAACACAACACAAAGAGAATCAAACAAAGTAATCAAGCAATGGCTTCCAACAGCACTCCCTTTTACTTGCTCTTTCTTGCCCTCTCCTTGTTGGCTGTTGCGAATGTCGCAAATGGTCAAGCACTGTCCCGACTTATCAGCATTAATGGGACACTTTGCTGCACGCCCACAGGGAGTTGCCCCGGCGGGCCTCCCCTTGCCAATACAACTGTTCGTCTGATTTGCCCTAATCCACTCGGTGGCAACACCACCGTTGCAACAACTGTCACTAATTCAAATGGAACCTTTGCCTTCACTATAGTCAGATTACCCTTCGATTTGTTGCCACTGTTAAGCTGCCGTGTTGTTGTTGCGCTTCCACTAAGCGATGCTCTTTGTCCGGTTCTGTCGACTGCAACTGGCACCCTTACGTCCCTCCTCACTGTTGTCCAAGTTATTATAGGCTTCCTTTCAACCATCATTAGTCTCATACCTACTCTATTCCAATTCTCTGGCGGGGTGTAGATGAATACGGCTACGATGAATGATCTTTTCATCATATCTATATCGCTAAATATGGCAGATATACTTATACAAGTAACATATATAAATAAAAATAAGGGAATCAATTAGGTGTGGCGTGCCGCACTCATACTATGTTTGTTATATGTAACCTTAGCTTGCTTCACTATATATGTTTCTCTTTGTTGTTTGTTTAAATTTCGCAAGAATAAATAAACGTGTGTGTATATATGAATGGACCTCCATTCATAACCTTATCAGAGAAGAAACCAAACAACTTATTATTATTATCATTATGGTGTATTTATATATATGTCATCGGATGTCCGCTGTGGACCCGTGGTTGTTATGCAAGCATTTTTACGTTGCCGCGCACAAACTTTTTTAAGGAAAAAATTGCAAATTTAGATTGTACTAATGACCAATTACCACTTTTATATTGCATTTTTTTTTGTATTTTAATATTATACCTTATAAATAATAATAATAATAACATGCAGGGAGCGGAACCACAAAAAAATTTATTTACTTATTTATTTTGAACGTACAAGATCAAACCATAGTTGAACAAATATATAGAATAAAGTGATTATTAACCATAGGGCGCCTAACTAAATTATTGCAATTTTTCATATATTAAGTCTAGATTATTAACTTGAAGATATTATTAGGAAATGGTAACGATTAATTACCTATCCAGGTTTTGCAAAGTAAGCAAGACAAGAGGTTAAAGATTGTGTGAGTGTTTGCGGTTGATAAATATGGTACTAGGTTGATAATAAAATTTCTCTTGAATTGGTATCTCAGATGTAGTATGGTTATAACTGAGTTAAGTTAACAAACTCATGAGTCTTTTATTGCTTTGGTCCATTTGCATTTGTTCTATTGACTTAGTGTTGTAATTACTAAGAATTTATTACACTATAATTGTCGCATTTTTTCACATTCTTCGGGTAAGTTGGCCTTTTTTTCTGAAAGTTCGAGGGAGTTGTTCGAACCCGCCATCCAACACTTTTTAATGTAAAACAATCAGCTAAATTTAATTGGAGTTTGTTGGTTCTAAATAAATGTTAATACCTATATGAAACCACCATTAAAACAATTACAAAACCTACCGCAAAGAATTAATTAATACTTTGTCATTTGAGCCAAAGCTAAAATTTAAATTTATTTATTTATATTAACACTCTGAGAGGTTTTAAAATTATGAACCCTTTAATATTTTCAGTTTGAATTTGAATTTGAATGTCAGTTGTTTGTTTTCAGCTGTTTTTTTTTTTTTAATTATTATTTATTCAAGCAAATTTGCATTTTATGTTAACAAATTTATACTTATTATTATAAAATTTAAATGTGAATTTCAAGGTAGAAGTTTGGGATTTGTTTTTTTTGTTAAATAGTTTGAAGGAAATTTTTTATGTAAAGTATAGATAATATAAAAATAATTAGTGTATATAATATATTAATTCTTTTGGAAAAATATGTCTTGCTTTGTAACCATTAAAACTAATCCTTCAGTTTCAATGAAACTAAGTTTTTTTTTTCTTCAATTTAGATGAACTTATAATATATAATATGTTATTCATTTTGTATTCTTGGATGTCTCTAATTTACATATACATATGAGATATCAACTCTATTAATTATTATTATCTTTTTATTGTGTGAGTGTATGTATATATTTTATTTTTTATAATATATATCCAAAATCCTATCACAAATATAGTAGTAAATTATTGGATGAATACACTTACTATTCTTAAACTGAATTCCATAATCTCAAAATTTTAAATAAGGTTAGCCGTAGGTACTGTTGTCTAAAGTAGGTAATATTTTTTGAGTATTTAGTTACAATAAAATTGAAAATGTTAATGTAAGCATTTATGGACAAGTTTGAGAAAATTATTGCAATGACTTTTGTAAACTTTGATTGTCATTGATAAATATGAGGTGGATTTTTTACCGTGAGGTTATATGTTCAAATTTCCGATGCGTCCGAGTCTTTCCTGTCACATGATCCTTCTAGTGTGTCCTGACTTATCAGGCCTAATTAGTCCCGTCTGCGAATTCTCATGTCATAAAAAAAGTTACCATAACTTTACGATCACGAGTTACCAAAAAAAAAAAAAAAATCATTCATAATATGTTGGAAATTGTTAAGTATCCCACATTGGATGTAATGTTGGGATTTCCCTACCTTATAAGGGATGAAGGGCTACTCCACTTACAACCAATTGGTTTTAAGTTAGAACCCCGGATTTCCGTCTTAACAGAAACAAATAGCAAAATTGATGGAATATTTTTATTTTTAAAAAAGAAACAAATTTCAGAATTTCAATCCTCTTCTGATTTCTGCCCAACCACATATTATACAGATCAAGAGCTGTTTTTTTTTTAAAAAAAACGAGTACGAAACTACGATGTTAATCTAGTACATTATCCCTTATAATGCTACTTGTTTTCCATTTTTTTTCTTTTTACGTGCATGAGCATGGCAAGCTATTTGTGTGTGTTTGGTATAAAATTATTTAGTGAAGCAATATAAATGATCTGAAAATATTTTTTAAATTAAAATAATATTTTCAATAAAAATTTTACCTAATACTTTTACATAGATTAAAATGTTTGTTACAGCACGTACACAAAATGCGAAACCAAATGGAATTAAAACATAGAGAAACATACTATAGCAAAATGAAATTGAAAGTATTATTGGATTTATAGCTGACTTATTATATAATAGAGGGAAATGCATTTAATTTGCAATTATGCTCCTAATGGAAAAACGGAAGCCAGGAGTTGATTTCGGACGTCTATGGTTGTTTGGGTCTCCAAAATGGATGCTGTAAATTAAAGGCATATTATATTTATTCACAAAAGTTATATATATATATACATATATATTTGTAACAAAAATTAGAGATAAATGACATTAACTATGACATATCTAGAGAAATTTAGGGTAAAAAAAAAAAAAATGCTATAAAAAATATTATTTTATTGTATTGATTGTATCTATATTTGTGTTCCCAAGAGATATCTATTTGAATCGTTCTACTAGAATGAATTTGTTTGTACAAACCACAAATTTTCAGTACCAAACAAATGGTCATTTGTAGCGAAATCTCATCCGCTACAATTTTTTTGTTACAAAAGTTATTTTTTGTTTCGGATATTTTCGTAACAAATATTTTTTTCAATTTGGTCAATATTTTTCTTTTGTTGCGGTATTTTTTTCGTTACAATTACAATACTTTTAATTTTAAATTTCATACTAAATCTAAAATAATCTAAATTAATATATCACATATATATCATATATATATATATACACGCATATAATATTTATATATTAATATATACAAATTGAAATTTAAAAAAAAATATTTATTTAAAATTGAAACTATTATATACAATAAAAATAAAAATAAAAATTAAAACTAAAACATTTTTAAATAAACCCTAATGCGCCATCCAGTTCATATGTTCTGTTTCGTTTTCTCTGTTCTTCTTCTTCCCTTTTCTTGTTCGTCCTCTTCGATCTTCTTCATCCTTCGTTCTTCGTTCTTCTTCTTTTTCTTTCCTTTTCTTCTTCTCCTTCCTATACGTCCTCCTTCACCTTCCTTTAATTTCTTCGCTCTGCACCCTTGAACGGCGCGTCATCTCCACCTTCGTCGGCCGTTAATCGCGCTCCGCCGCCGTCTTCCTCGACCTGTTGATAGCGAGTCGCCGCTGCCTACCAACATTCTGAAATGCCAACCCTAGATCTTTCTGTGAGTTTGGATTTATTTATTGTTTTGTCTTATTGTTTGTTGTCGATGTTTATTTAGATGGAAAAAACTTTCAATAAGAGTGGACCAATAAGAAGATGCTTTATGGTTACCAAAAAAGGTTGGCTAATCTAGTGCCCACGTTGAATTTGAGGATCACCTGAAACAAGTTTATGATTTTAAATGTTGTTGACAACCAAAAGAATAATACTTACATAGGATGGGATTGATTTGAAAATTGCTTGTTTTGAAGTCAAAAAATCATGATTGTTTTATTTCTTGTAGCAAAAACATTTTGTCTAGACTACGCTTTTATTTTTGGTTGGTCTTTGCTTGTTTTTATATTAGGATCAAGTGAGTATCGAAGGTTTGACTATGTTCAATTGTAAGTAAAATTTGCTTTTTTAATAATTTTTTTTGGATTTTGTGAGTGGTACTAGTTTTGATATTGATTCTCAATTGTAAGTGTTGCCATTGAAGATACTAATCGTTCCATTGAGTTGAAGAATTGTTCAGCTGTTAGAGATAGAAAGATTCTAGTTAAAAATGCCATGTCTGGTGCATCTTGAGGAGAGCTTCGAACAAAAGACAATGAAGGTGTGTTATTTTCAAATTGTTGCATCTTTTATGTGTCTTTCTTGCCTCACTATATAACACATTGGTTGATAGATGAATATTGTGTTCTTTTCTTGTTTCAAATTTAACTTTTACAAGTTTATGATCATTTTGAATTTTTTTCGCTATGTTTGGGATTCTTAATTTTCTTCCATTCAATATGGAGATGCTATCAAACTAGAGAGTAACAATAATAAGGCTTTGTAATTCCAAGCAAAAGGTTCTAGTTTTAAGTCTGCATCTGTTATGTGGTAATCTACAATAGAACACCATTGCTTGTTTTATGATTATGGTTTGGATTTTTTATTTTCTTCGGTTCAATCTGGATATATTGTTAAACCCGAGAATAACAAGATTGTTACAGTAGCAGACAAAACTGACAAGGCTTCACAATTCCAAACAAAAGGTTCTAGTTTCAAGTTTGCATATGATATGTGTTGTTGTCATTTACTGCACACCATTGCTTGTTTTGCTATCAACCTTATTAATATTGAAAATATCATGTGAGGTATAATGAGAAAAAACGGTCGCAGTTTCTAGTATTCGTCCCAAGAAAGTGAAAAGTTCTGAAAACGAGACATTTTCTTCGAATTTTGTTGTTTTATTTTTCTTCTTGTTATGGTTGATGTTAAAATTGTTAAGTTAGATTTGGTCCAAAGGTATCGATAAATAATTTTAATATTTAGGTTATATGAATATATGTCTTGAATAACTTGTTGGTTTGCACATGTATTTTGGTGTTGATATAGATTAAAGTATGATTATTATTATATTTTAGTTTTGTTGATATTCTTGTATTGTTTTTTTGTTGAATTTTTTAATTAATAGTATATGTTCACGAGTTTCTGGGTTAGTTGTGATGATTTTCCAACTTTCGTATTTGTTTGATTTTGTAGATCTTAGTTTGATGCATTGTGTTAGCTATTAATTTTATAATAGGTTAGTGGATTTTTTTCTATGAGTAATGAATAACTATTAATTATAGAATAGCTATTGTCATTGATTTACTTTTGGATTTGTATTGTGGATGTTTCTATGGTTACGATTGTGAGTTGTGTTGTTTTTGCAAAAAATAAAGAACTTATTCTATGGTAGTTATATGGTAATGATTGTTAATTTGGTTTATTTTTAATATGATGATTTGAATGCATTTTTCATTACTTTTTTTGGTATTTTCATTATAAGTGTGAGATTATCTTCTTTTTTTTGGATGACGTGGGAACCCGCAGCCGCTACCCGAAAGTGCGCACTGGGTAAACCCAAGTTGGTGATAATATTGTGACATATACAGTTAGGTTTTGTAATGAATTATGGATTTCATGACTCATATTCTTCATTTTATTTGTTTATCCGTGCATATGATATAGGTTATGTATACGAGGTTTGTATTTAATTTGGACCAGGAATTTGGGTTGAACTTGAGCAATTTTGCTTGAAGTGCTGCTCATGAATTTATTTTACTTTATTCCAGATTTAATTTGCTTCCGTTGTTTAGCTCTTTGGAAGTGTGGATTTGTGGTGTAGAATGTTATCGTGTATGAATTAGCTATTATTAACTAAAATTTCACTTTTTAAACATTATTTCTTTGTTATTTTCTCTAAACTCTCTCTATGTCTTGTAATGCATGATGCTATGCCTCTGTTCGTCTGACATATAGGGAGACGTTTCTGCTAAGCAAGCAAGCACTACCTCGACTGTTTTCTTATGATGTATCGACAAATTCAATTAAAAAGTGATCTTTTATTCATGTCTATTATGCATTGTGATCTACAAACAGATTTATTTTATAATCATTACTGGATTTCTACGAGGATGCAGACATCAATATTGGATTAATCCTAGCAGAATTTTTTTTGCAGATTTGATTAGTCACGGCAGTATGGCTATAATTGACACTATTTCAGGTATGAAAATTATCAAAATCACTGGAAAATATTACTTTCATATAGGTGGTAAAGCAAAAGTGTAATCAAGCTTGTGTTTTGACAATTCAGTTGTGAAGATTGACTTTTTTTTCATTTGTTGCAGTAGCCATGTCTGAACTTATCGCTAGCTGAAGTCCAACTTATTATTTGTAATTTGGTTTGTACAATAAAAATTGTTCACTAACTTTATGGATTGCTTGTGTTGATGATTTCATAAATTTCTTCACATTGAGTGTAATAGGTAATCATTATAATGACCTGTTTTTATATCATGAGCTAGGCCAAGTGAAAAGAGCTATATGCATCTATTTCTACTTTGTGGGTCTCTAAGTTTGTTGGTTGATTTATAAAAATCCAATCTACTGCATGGATTTATTTTGTGATTCTTAAAAATGAATTGTTTGCTTTTGTATTATTTTGTTTGTGGAAATTTGTCTGCCCAAAATTTATAGAGCTTGGTATTTACCTGTATTGTTTGAACATGTTTGTCTTGCACTTGAGTATAATTAATTTATATTGCTCAGAACTAACTTGAATGCATTGGAGAATAACATCATGTATATGCTCAAGAATCATGGTGATTAACTACATCAATAGTTAGAGAAATGGTTCCGTATTTTTTAAGCTAAAACCTTGGCTTGACTATATCTATAAATTACTTTCTTTTAATTATCAGAAAATATAATCTATTTGCTTACGTAAAGTTTGAGATATCTTTAATACTGAAATGCTACTTAATAATCAATTCAATACTTCGCTCTCATGAGTACATGATATTTAAATCTATGTGCATCACAGGTAGATAGGCTTCATACGTTGTACAGAAGTTGGGAAGATGACCCGGATGTTGGGTTTGTAGTTTTGAAGATTGTCTTTTACCTCCCAAGTCATTTGTATTTTATTTTCTTGTTTTCGCCTAACATATAATTGGAAAATTTTGAAAGGTAGAGAGACAAGGCATTTGCAGCTAGTGGTGATATTGTGTCCATCTATAATATGCTGAAAGAAGGTAGAATTATAATTTCCTTTCTTATTATTCAGTATTTTGATTTTGTTTTATAGTTGGATTATTCAGCTAATGATTGTGTCTGAGTGATTTCTCCTATATGCATTGTAGTCAAGGGCTCTAGTTCGGTAGGATGCTACCTTTGGTTAACTGTTTTATGCCAACACTTTTTGGTTTGGTAATAAAGAGAGGTTATAACTTTTAAGTGAGAATAATTTTGCTGCATTTTTTCTATTGTCCTTGCCTCTTCTCTTATTCCACTACAAGAAGAAATCATTTTTGTAACAAAACCTTTTTGTCTCTAAATCTATTTTTTCGGTTACTAATGACATTATAGACGGAATTAGGGATAGAATTACGTTAACTACGTGAACTTTAGGGACGGAATTTCGTTACAAAATTATTATTTTTTTGTAGTGTTCATTCCATCAATTTTGTAAAAAATAATTATAGGTTATGTTTTCAATTCATGTAGGAAATCTAGAAACTTGCAAGCATTTCTTCTAGATAACATATAGTTTATATACTTTCTCAGTATGCATTTGAAGCCACATGTGACTATCCCATAGCTCATGATTGTTTTGTATATTTATTAATGCGCAGTATTGATCATCCGCTTTAAGATAATGAAATTTTGTGAGTTGCATTTTGTTTTCGATGATATGCACATATTGTCTTTATATGTACGTAGGTTATACCACTAATATAGTAAAGGTTTTTTTCACGGCTGCTATCGTTCCGGAGGCTGCGTTAATTCACGAACGATATCTGAAGTGCAAACACTCTATGAGTTTGTCCACATCGAGTCAATTGACTGGACATTCAAGGATGTATGTAACCATTTTTATAACTAGATTATGACTTAACCAACTCGCAAATAAATTCTTATATAATTTTTCACTATGTGGGCAGCTTGTTCGTCACGCGTAACTGCCGTGTATGTTCACTTTGACGCTGCATGGGACGATGTAGCGTTGCATGTAATTCTATGATGATAACTTTTGTTTATAGATTGATACTGACTAAGTCCTTTACGTAGGTTGAACTTGCATATGTTGCTTCCTTTTGTGTGTTTGTTGCTATGCTTTGCCTTTGGATTGTATATGTCGGCTTATTGCGAACTAGTTATGTTCCTAGACAGTGCGTACTTGGTGCTACTAATGGTTGTATTGCGAACTAGTTATGTTTTTTCGGTTCCGATACTATTTTTTTGTTATTACTAAAAAAATAAGGATATTCTTTTTGTTGCGAAATTGTGTTCGTTTCAAATACCGGTAAAAAAATTATGAATTTCGTTTTAAAATATTTTTCGGACAATCAGTTTATTGTAACAAAAATTATACCATAACAAAATCCATTACAAATGCATGAACATTTATTGTGACGACTCTTTTATTACGAGAAACATCCACTATAAATAAATCAAAAAACATTGTTAGTGTTACAAAAACCGTTACAAAAAAATTTCTCACGTGCGTTGATTGTCCACTTTTTGTTATGGAAAATGTCGGTACATAAACTTTTTGTAACTCGAGTATATGCACCGACCAAAATCCGGTACAAAATCATTACAAATAGCTTTTTATATGAAAAATGGCCATTTGTAGCGGTTTTAAAGCCGCTACAAATAGCCATTTTTTTGTTAGTGTTTATAATTAACTAGAATAGTTATAATTCCATAATTTTATCTTCAATAACCACCGTGAATTAGACTTGCCCAAACGATTCAAACCGCCGTACTAACCGCCGGTTACAATTTGTCAAAATATAAATCGAAT
This sequence comes from Andrographis paniculata, assembly GCF_009805555.1. NCBI lineage: Eukaryota > Viridiplantae > Streptophyta > Magnoliopsida > Lamiales > Acanthaceae > Andrographis > Andrographis paniculata. The sequence goes on from NW_026137605.1 coordinate 4,300,766, forward strand.
CGAACTTTTCGAGTGACACTTTCGATTACGATTTATAAACTGCTAGTTTCGATTTAAAAATCATTGGTTACAGTTTGATTTTCAGTTTATATTTATTCATCTTTAATATTTATTTAAAAATAATTTTATTTTAATTTAATTTAGATATATTTATTATTCATTTATTATGGAAAAAGCATATATATATAAATAATTCATTAGATTGTTACAATATAAAAATATTAAAAAAATAAATTTAATAAATAATTAAATTAAATTTTAGATTAAAAAGTAAATAAAAATAAATTATAGAAATATTGATGTAATAGATAATTAAATACAATTATATAATAAAAAGTTACAAAATTTAAAATATAAATAATATTATAGTATTATTATTTTTAACATCATCAAGAATTATTATATTTATTAATATTAATATTATTTTTATCTTTATAAAAATTTAATAACATATAAAAAATCAATTATAAATATAATATTCTTATTATAAAATACACACATAATTTTTCCCTAATCAATACAATTACACATTTCAGCCGCTGCAATCACACCATGTTCTCCGCTTTTTTCTTCTCAATTTTTTTCTTTCTTCCCCAATCTCGGTCCTCTTCCTCCTGTTTTCCTCTTTTCCTCATCTTTCTTCTTCTTTTCTCCTCCTCCTCCTTCTTCTTCTGCACCTGCCCGCGCTCTCGCGAGAGATTTTAAAAAAGCCAAACAACCATAAACCGACGGTTTGCGGTTTAGGAAAATCACAAATCGAAATCGAACTGTCAGAACGATGGTTTCGATTCTGTTTGTGCTCGATTTTGGTTTAAACCGTAATCGCGAGTTTGAAAACCCGCAAATTGGCGGGTTGAAACTGAATGGCCAAGTCTACCGTGAACTAGTGCATGTTTTCATTGCATTGAGTTACTCATGGAATTTAGCAACATATGGTCCCTGTAATAGTAATTTTGGTATGGGAGATACAATTTGAAGTTAGTATCGAGTTTACGCTTCGTTTAGACAAGAAAATTTCGGGAGTTTGGAATTTTGAAATTTTTGGAATTAATAAAAAATTAGTATTTGATATGATATTTTTTGGAAAAAAAAATACTTAATTTGATATTTATAAAAATAATTGAATAGTAACAAAATTTCAAAAATATTATATTATTGCAACACCGAAAACAATATCAGCATACTAAAAAATGACTTTTGCAGGGCAATGACTGCATCATTGACTACAAGAAAATATCATTTTTGTCCATTTTTTTTTTTGTTACTAATGATATTAGGGACAAAATTAGGGACATAATTTATTAAATTCTGTCCCTAAAGTTCACATAGATAACGTCATTCGTCCCTAATTCTATTACAAACATGTTATTGTTTTGTAGTGAGTATCAACTTCTGTAAGAGGTAAAAAGACATTGACATTGGTTGAAGAAACTCATATAAATTTTGGAGTGTACTTTTATTACAACTCAATGTACAATTTACTTTTTTGTAGTATATTAAAAATCATAATATTTATTGATTAGTAGAAATGTGTATGTGATTTTGATAATTTTGAATTTAATTTTTTTAAATTCACCAATTAAATAACCGATTATTCAAAAATCTTTCACATGAGTGAAAATGCTCATAAAAGAATAGAAGTCCAGTTCAGTTTCTGTGAGATATTGACACATAACACATGTACCTTGTGACTTTGAATATTCCATAGTCAACAGTACAAAGTGTACTGATGGCCCAGTAGGCGTAACACATTGAACTATTCCACCTCTACATACACTTAATCAACAACATTGATGTATCGCTATCTCAACCTCAACTTAGCTCTCACGTTTTAATCCGTTTCAACCACAAATGTTGGCTTTGGATTCATAAGCAGTGATGGGTCAACTATAATTCCATTTGCCGCCACCCAAAAAAAAACAAAAAAAATCACGAAACGGGTCAACTATAATTCCATTTGATCACTTTTACAATATAATATACAATAAATTTTAATTATAAATATATTATAAAAAATAAAAGTAAAAAAAAAAAATTATTTTTAAACATAATTTAACCCACCTTGTCCATCCGCCGTCTTCTGCGCTTCTCAAGGTTAGATTCTTGAATTGTTTATCATTTGACAAATCATGCGATTAGAATTTAGAAGTGCAAATTTTATTTCAAATTGAACTTAGTATTATGATTTGAGTTATTCTTGAAATTTACTATTTGTTTAAGAAGTAGACTTTATTTTATTTCTGTAGACCTAATTCTTTTATTTCGTGAAAGTAGACTTAATTCTTTTACATTGTTGCATATATTTATTTATTTATTGAATTTCTACTTTATTATTTTAATATTTGAAATTATTATATTTTAAATGTAGGTTATTAGAACAAAAAATAATTGTTATGGAACGATTTTTTACACTAATTTCTAAAAAATCGAAGGCTGCATATTCTCCATCGAATACTTTAAGTGCTCCAGTTGATAATGTGGTCGGTAATGTTGAAGACAAAATTAAACTTTCAACGGGAGTTGAATTATTCGATGATGACATAATTGGGGATCCTGGATTTTGAAAATCAATTGAGAGTTATCCGGTTAATATGAGGAAGAATTAAGAAAGCGTTATTTGACAAAAGGCTCTTGCCAACCATATGAATTTGTTTATCCAAAGACTAACTTTAGTGGGTTAATGAGATCATTCTGAAAGCAGTGGTTCGAAGAATTTCATTGGTTGAAATATAGCGTTGCTAAAGATGCAACATTTTGCCAGATGTGTTACTTGTTTGGAAAGGGCGGTAAATTTGAAGATAATGTATTTACAGAAATTGGTTTTAAGAATTGGAAAAAAACTAAAGAGAAATTTTGTGAACATGAAGGAGGTCAAGGTAGTATGCATCGTTATGCAAAAATCCTATAGGTTGGGTTTAAAAATCAAGGGCAAAATATAATTATATGCTCTCACATCAAAGTAACCAAGATGAGATTGATTATCAAGATAGATTATCATCAATAGTGGACGTGGTTCGGTTTCTTTTATAATGAGGTTTGGCTTTTCGAGGATCCGATGAATTAGCTAGTTCATTGCATTCAAGTAATTAATTATTTTTTTATTTATACATTATTAACATTATTTATTACATTATATATTTATAATGTCTATCTTATTTGTTAGTAATTTTATTGAGCTTTTGAAATGGGAATGTCATCGGCATCCGTAAATAAATGCATTGATGAACTCAAATGCTCCAAGAAATAGTCAATTAACCTTTCCCAAAATCCAAAAGGAAATTACTAATACTTGTGCAACCGAGGTAAGACAAGCTATTGTTAATGAGATTGGTAGCAAATATCTTTCGCTTTTGATTGATGAAGCTCGAGATAGTTCAATAAAAAAGCAAATGTCTGTAGTGTTGAGATTTGTTAATGATCCTGGAGAGGTGATAGAGAGATTTCTTGGAATGATGCATGTCACTGATACTTCTGCACAGTCATTGAAAAATGCGATTGATGATTTTTTTGCAAAGCATGCGCTTTCGTTGTCTAAGGTTCAAGGTCAAGGTTATCATGGATCTTTTAATATGAGTGGTGGCATTAATGGTTTAAAGAAAAAAATTTTGGATGAAAATAAGCAAGCACACTATGTTCATTGTTTTGCTCACCAACTTCAATAAGTGATTGTCACATCTTTAAATAATAATGGAATAGTCGGTAGTTTTTTTTATTTCTTGTTGATGATTGTGAATGTAGTTGGGGCATCATGTAAAAGAAAAGATGATCTTTTATAAAGACACTACAAAAATCTTGTTGAGGGTATAACATGTGGTGATATTAGCACCGGAAAAGGGGAAAAATCAAGAAAAAACTCTAGTTCGACCTGGTGATACTCGTTGGGGTTCTCATTTGAAAACAATTTCAAGAGTTTTAGATATGTGGGATGCAGCGATTGAGGTACTTGAAGTTATATTCGAGGATGGAGCTGATCTCAATAGTAAATCTATTGCTTTGAGGTTGGTTGAGAAAATGGTAACATTTGATTTTGTATTCATTGTTTATTTAATGATGCAATTGTTGTAAAAAAACAAATATATTATCAAAGAATTTTCAACAAAAGAATCAAAACATAGGGAATATTTAGTTTTTGTTGAAGGTGTGAAGAATGACTTGAATAATTATAGGAATAATTATGGCTGCGAGAAGTTGCTTGGAAAAGACTACATTATGTTCAAAACATAATATTGGTGTGCCAAATATGAAAGATGTTCAACAAGGTCGAATTAAAAGATGGAAAACGGTTGATGACCATCAAAAGACCTATCATCACTATTTTTATGTTGATATATTTTTGGAGGTATATTTTTCTGCTTATTTTATATTAACATATATCAATATATATATATTTTTTTTCTTATGAATAATTGGTTTAATTTTTATAATTATAGGTTGTTGATCGTCTTATTCAAAAGATGAATAATCGCTTTACATAGTCAAGTTCGGAGTTGCTTATGTGCATAGCATGCTTAAGCCCTAAAGACTCATTTTCAAATTTTGATCAAAAGTGTCTGCTTCGTCTTACTGAATTATATCCGGAAGATTTCAATTCAAGAGAAACATGTGAATTGGAAGAACAATTCAAGTTGTTCATTACATTTGTTGAATCATCTTCACCTTTCTAGGGATTGGAAAATATTGGAGATTTGGCAACAATAAAGATGGTGGCTATGGAATGACACACAACTTATAGGTTAGTGTATCGACTTATTGAGTTGGCATTGATTTTACCAGTTACGACAGCTACAGTTGAAAGATCATTCTCCACGATGAAATTTAATAAGAATGACTTGCGCAACAAGATAGGAGATGAATTTTTGACAGATTGTTTGGTATGTTACATTGAGAAATAAGTTTTTGTGAAAATTGAAAACGGTGCTATTATGAAGTGATTTCAGAGTATAGGACATCGAAGACATAAATTGCGCTCTTAATATTTCTAGTTTTGGCGTTAAATTTTGTCGAAATAAAATTATTTTATTAATTTGGTTTTATTTCTTTATTTATTTATTGACTATTAAAAATTTTGACATGTATTTGAACCCCCGATATTCCAAAGTCGGTTTCGTCACTGTTCACAAGTGTTTCATTTGAAGCGGCTCACATTTCACATTTATATAGGTAAAATCTTATCTCAAGGTATCTAACTTACACCTTTCAGATAATTAAAATTCATTGACTCAACATTACCATTTTTGCACATTGCAACACTTATTGTTTTTCAGGAGTTTTTGTGCCGGATTCTCACAACTTAGTTTTCCCATTGAACCAAGGCTTGAGATTTCCAAGTGATTTGGTTGGGTTACATGGTTGGGTTACCACTGTAATTGTCTATGGTTTGTGGATTTCAAGTCCATTTCCTTTAGCGGTTTGTACATTTGATCTCTTTGTAACCCTTTGGTTAGCGGATCCCCTAGGTTTTCTATTGACTGTACATATTCAATAGCCAAAACCCCATTGGTGATCAAATGTCTTACAGTGTTATATCTACGTCGGATATGTCGGAATTTACCGTTGTAAAATCAATTCTTCGCCCTTGTTATTGCAGATTGGATATCATAGTGAATCATTACGGAAGACACTGGTTTGGTCTAGTATGGAATATCATCCATAAATTTCCTAAGCCATTTGGCTTTCTCGTCAGCTTTTTCTAAGGCGATGAACTAAGATTCCCTTGTGGACCGTGCGTGCACGACTGTTTTGTAGATTTTCACGAAACAACTCCTCATCCAATTGTAAATACATATCCACTTGTGGAAAATGAATCTTTTGCATCAGATATCCAATTGGCATCGCAATTCCCTTCTAGTTTTGGTGGATATTTCGCGTAGTGTATGCCAAAATTTAGAGTAAACTTAAGATAACTTAAGACTCTTACTAGCGCTTTCCAGTGTTCATGACCGGGGTTTCTAATGTATCGAATTAGCTTGTTTACAAGGAAAGCTAGGTTAGGCCTTGTACAGTTTGTAAAGTACATTAAGCTTCCAATAATTTTAACATACTCTTCTTGAGCTACGGGATCTCCCATATTCTTTTTCAAGTGTACACTGAGGTCCATTGAGGTTTTCACTAGAGTCTTGTCCGCCTTATTATTTATTTATATATTAATGAAAAAAATCATTTAAATATGGGTTCGGAATGGCGCAAATATTGGTGTTTTATTTTTGGGGCAATTGGATTTAAATACCTCTGACATTAAAAACATTTAGTTTCAGTCCCTTCTTATTTTGCACTTACACTGCACTTCATACTTTTTATTTTCAATTGCACTTAACTCCCTAGTGCCCATTTTACCCTTAAGATTTCTATATAATATAAAAAATATTGTATATACTTCTGTTATTTTTATATAAACTTACATTATCCAATTACGTACTCTTAAATTATCCAGCTATACGAAGAATAAGTCAGATTTATGTATCTATATTTTTTATTTATGTACTCATATTAGTTATAGAATACTAAATTCAAAAGAAAAAAATAAAACCCTAATATATACTACCATCCAAATCTTGCTTTCACATTTCTTCCAAACTCTTGCCGTCATATGTTTTCTCTCGCCGTTGAAGTCCCATCCGAAGAAATCGTCTCTGATCCTCCCCACAGGAACTTCTTCTGTCATCGAAAGTCTCCATTCACTGCCCAGAGCTCCATTCCCGCCTGATTATGTCGAAAAAGATCTCCCCGAAGCGGAGTACAGAAAAGTAAGTTAAAGTTTATATATTTCGTAGGATCGAGATTTTGAGTTCATGATGTACTTAGATTTATTTTATTTCTGCGTCGGTTGGATTTGTAGAAGCCTCGGTTGCGGGTCATTTTACTTTGACATTCTATCGCACTATTGGGTCGAATATGAGTTATTTTTGATGTATTTGAAATTATAAATGACTTTGTTGTCAATAGAAGTAGCTTCATTTGCATTATTTTAACTTTATATTTATAGTAAAATAATTGAGATGTAAGGAGGGCGGTGCTCCTCTATTTTATTTTTATTTTTAATACCGTTGGCAATTTGTTTCTTGTCGGGTGATTTTTCAAGTACTAATGGCTGGACGATGTCTCTGTTATGTGGTTAGTTATAGATGTATCTATTTTTTTAATTAATGAAAATTGTATTTATTCTTTATATTGTTTGCGAGTGTCTCTTATTGTCTTTGGTGTGCCTTGATTGTTAATTTATATACCTCAATTAGAAGACTACTTACCTTTGTAGTTATGCCATAAACTTGCATTTATGTTGGATATACTCATGAAAATATGTCTTTATCTTGAAATGATTGCAGACCCGAAAAAGAATACAAAGGGCTTACCACCAGATTCTCTATACCTTTCTTCTACACAAACATGGCTAAAATTAAAGTTCGAATGAACGACAAACAGCTGAAAGCTGTGCAACTCACGCCTTTTGGGTATTTTTTAGATTGTCCGAAAATGAAGGTACCTTAGCATCAATTGTGGGCGATTGTGAATATGTTTGACATCGAGTCCCAATCATTTAAAATTAGCAATGAAATAGAAATAAAGTTTTATGCAGAAGAATTTTTTGTAGTTCTTGGTTTACACTCAAAAGGCGTGTATGCGTCTGAGAATTTCGTTGCATCATGTGAAAGCTTTTCGAGATTGTTCGGGGGGAAAATGAGGTCTGTAACAAGGATTGAAATTCTTGCGAAGCTGGAAGAAACTATGGCAACTCAAAACGACATTGTGGCCATCGATGACTTTGTCAGATTGTATATTTTGTTTGTCTTTGCCAACATTTTGTTTACAACCACAAACTATCGGGTTCCAATGTTTTTACTGGGATATGTCGATGACTTGAAGTCATTAGGTGACTACGCTTGGGGGACCGCATGTTATCGGTACCTATTGAAGTCTATGAGGGACTACAAATCTGGGAAGTCTTACTTGGCTGGATGCACGATGGGTTTGTTGGTACGTATTTAATCTATGTATTTAGGTGAGAAAATTTTGAGATAGTCTCTGATAATTGAAATTACTGGTCTTTTTCATCGCAGGCCTGGATTTATGAGCGCATTCCGAGACTCAACAAAGCAAGGAGACTACCGACAGTACCCGTTGCTTCAGATGGCTTGATAGCAAAGGACCAATCTCTAGAGCTTTGGCAACTTCAGAACTACTATCACTGAAGATGAGTGATGTGGAGGATTTTTTCAGATGCCGAACTGAAGAGAAGTTTGTCCAGGCTATAAGTCACGTGTTGGAGGTACCGCTATTTATTAATGGGCTATTTATTAAATAAAGTAAAGTTAGTATTGATCATTTTAGTAAATTTTTTGATGTAGAATGCGGCGGATGAGATCGCATCGTTGAAGGTAGAAATCAGGAAAAAAGATTACATCATCCAACAGTTGACAAGGAAACTTGAGACATAAAGTAATGCTCCGAATGATAGTGAAGACAATGGAGATGAGGAAGAGGTTGGGGAGACTGGTAGTGAGAACGAAGAGGAGGAAGAGCATGAGGTGAATGTTAATGCGGATAAAGACGACGAAGAAAAAGATGCCGAAGATATGGTTGGAACTTCCGAGGCACAGGGGCAGACGAATGATACCTCCGACCCTCCCGGGGAGGCTGCTCTGGAAGTCTGTGGAGTAGTAACAGCAAAACAGGTTTGTTCCAAGTTTTTTTTTTCGTTATTGCAATGGTTCGAGTATGTACCATGAAGGGTATTTACCGTTTTGATACAACATACTACATCGGTGGAAGAATGTGGCAATAAAGTTGGGGCAGAATTCCCAAAGGACTCGTCAATTGTGCGTGGTGTTATTGCGCGACGTGACCGAAAAAGAAAAAAAGACCCGGAATTCACTTATTCTCCACAATTAAAACAAAAGAAAGGGAGAGCAACAAGACAAGGAGAGGATAAAAGCAAAAACAATGATCAAACAATCAAGGTTGGTGAAACATTCATACGTTAATATTTTGTGTGCTTTAGGTAACATATTTTGTACGTCTATTATTTTTTCATGTACCTTAGTTTGTATCTGGTAATTTTTATCAGAACAAATTATATGCCTGGATATACAATGTGTGTGCTTCGATTGGCAACTTATGTAACTGTAGGTTGGTGATGGTGAAACGGGCCATAAACAGACCTTTGTTGCCGATCCTTCGAAGTGGGAATTTTATCGAGGGTCTACTAATTACTGTGGGAGTGGATGCATTTCCAAATAGGAGACCAAAATGATACACAACTTTCTTGCAAATTTTGATATACGGTAAATACTAGCTTGTGCTCTATATGTATAATTTTCAAATATGTGAAGCACTCTAAGAGGTTGGTGTTTGTAGGGCGACTTTTTGGAACCATGGACTAGTATACGTAACGTCCGAATCAGTGATCGATCTGTTATTTAACGATGCTATCTGTGGTAAGATTGTTGATGCGTACTTACAATGGCTCTGCAGTCAAGAATTTAGGCACCAACATGGGGTGATAACGCGATGTGGTTTCGTTCATTCATTTGTCGTTGTATGGTGTTAATTTATATTAATATTTATACTATTTAGTTCATCGTATGTTACAGTTAATAGTTTTTTATGTAATTCTGAATGTACTGCAGACGACAATCATTGAGACAACATCAAACTTGAAAAAAGCGGCCGATTAATAAAAACAAAAATCTTGTGAGCAAAAACATCAGGGAGTTTTATTTATCTCTACAAAAGGTCGTGCAGCTTGAAGTGGCTAAAGTAATGGAGCCAATTAGGGATGGTTGTCGGTATGTATTTTTTCCGGTCCACACAAAATTTCATTGGCATTTGTGCATTTTGGATATGGCTTCACGTAAAATGACAGAGTGCAATTCAAAGAGATCTCCCTTCACAAGAGGAAACGCAAAAAGTCTGGTAAGAATTATAGTATGTGCCTTATATCTATCCTAACATATTAATTCACCTTGGGTTATTCTTATGTAGACTCGATTCATGTACTTGTACTTGAATGAAATTCATTTCTGGCCAATGGCAGATGATACCCTGGAGGTCATTTTTAGTCGAGACCAAGGTGAAAGTCTCGACTGTGGCCCCATGGTATGCATGTATGCTGAGAGCTATGCTCTAAATGATACCAACCGTTATCCACTGGGTGGCTGGGCAGCCGAATTTGACGATGTTAAGGCCTATAGAGCAAAAATTGTTGCACGCATTTTATCAGGGGGCCCCGGAGGACCTGTTTAGTACTTATTGAATGATTGGAGTGTGAATTGTAATGGTCGGATTGATGGATAGCTTAGATTTGTGGCCAATCAGGGGAAGTAAGCGTTGATGTTATATTTTGACGTAGACTGTGTAAGCAAAACAAACCAGTTTAATCTAACGCATGTTATTTTAAGAGGTTGCTTATATGTACTTCTATTTTGGTCCGATATACGTCTGTATACATGATATGTGAACCAAACGTCTTAATATATACTAGGGTTTGTAACTCACACACCTATAATTACGTGTCGACATACCCCTAGAACCAAACCATATACCCTCAGTGATGATATTTGTAACTTCATATTAGTAATTTATATACCTCTGAAATAATAAAATGTACTCGTAGAAAGGAATATGTTCGCTAACTACTTTTAAATGTAAATGACGTATGTTGAGAAGTGTTGTACTCATCAAAATTTTCTGAAAGCAGCGGTGTACTCACCAAATTATTCTGAAAGCGCCGTTGGACCGATGACATAAAACCATAGATGACCAATACATTTCCTACAACGTGGGGAAGTCCTATATATCTTAAGACTAATATTTTCTATCCCTCATACTCTATTTGTTCTTGTCGGGTGTTTCTTCTTACTCTTAGATATGCTAGAACGAACATTCACAATATAAAGAATATTTTAGATCATTAGTTATGCACTGACTTCATTTAGATCCTTACCATAAGTCACCTTAACTTATATTACTTCATAAGTGACATTCTTCCACCATTGCATATCTAGATAGGTTTTTTCGTATATCATCTCGGAAGTATTCCCTGTTGCATACTCACTGCCCAAAAAGTGGGTATGACGTAATCCACTCATAATTGTTTGATCCAATAACAATCATTGACAAATTATGGCCATGTAACTTGAATACCCATGTTCACATTAATAATATTTGCAAACGAATATGAATACTTCCATTGGCAAAGATGCATCCAATTACTACTACTATGTATACCCTTTATATTAATGGATATACTTCCAAAATGACACAAAATACTCGTATAGCCATTATAAATGCTCCGTCAAATATATATAATACCTACTGACGATTCACTGTTAGTAACTATTGTCTTTGGCATATTTTATAAAAATATAATAATATTGTAGGTACTTTCAATATGCGTTCACGTACTCCTGGAACGGATTGGTCTGAATTAATTTAAAATGATACATACCCCGATACATTAGCTGTGTACAACAAGGAATATAAGGGGAATACCATCCAATTTCAAAATCCATCAACCGTGGTCACGTACGTAGATCATCGTTCAATTTACAGTCTTTCAGAAACAAAAAGAGATTCCAACCATAACTAGAAATACCTAAGGTAAAGCCTCCTTGCAACTTCGTCGATTATGTCCTAGGTGACCGCAATGACCACATTTTTTAGATTGTTTCACCTGTTGTGATTCAAACCGTCTTGTCTTTGGCCAGCCTGGTTGGACCGATGTTGTAGGAGGAATTATCTCTGTCTGCGGGTTATTCTTCACTACATTCATATCATGAGTCGGCACCGGGTTATGGGTTCTTTATAAGTTCTCTTGTAGCGTTCAACGCTGTAATATTCATCGCAAAAGTCATATATAGATATATGAAACTTTTCAATACATGCACATGCATGCTTGCACGGAAGCCGAAATATTTGCCATTCCCGACACGTGCATTTTCGATTTTCCAAATCGACCGCATACCTATCATTACGATCAAGCACCTCAAACGTCGATACTGATGATTGGTTACATTGTAGCCTTCTTGAGGCCATGTACGACAACGCCAATTTACTTTCCTATTTAGGGCATAACTTACTTCCTATCTTCTCGGATTTCTCCCGACGCTCATTCATCACAGACATTACCTGTTGTCGGATAGAATCAAGCATCCCAACAAAAGGCAATGACCTTGCTTAACGCACCCAACTATTCCATGACTCGGCTATATTGTTATTTATTATCCTCCAACGAGTCCCTTGGAATAGAGAATTCGCCCATAACTGGGGCTGCGATTGTGCAATAAAGTTTCGGGCAAGTGGCATAGCCTCCACCACAGACGTTATATGCTGCTCAAAATCTTTCTGTAGGGGTGCATAAGTGGCTTTGTTGAAAACAGATTTCCATCGTTTCTTGTAGTGCATCGGATATCTCCGCATTACCTAAACAGAATATAATTACCGTGTTCACATTATATAAAGCTTTTTAAAATATATTCTACACATACATGTGTGCGGAAGTTGTCTACTAAGTGCTGGAGACAATATACGTGATGGGCTCCGGGAAATACAACAGGGATAGATTTTAGAAGTCCCGAGTGTCTATCCGAAAAAAAAGTATATTCTTTCGAATTATACCGACCATCAACATAAAGAGCAGACCTTAGCCTCCAGCAAAACCATTCCCAATTTTCGTCATTTTCGACTGATACCGCTGCATAGCAACAAGATTTTATGAACATCCAAACCACAAGCACATGAAAAATTTAGCAGGGTTCAGTAATGAGTAAATGTAGTACATATCAACCAAACCAAAGTATCTTTAAACATATAAAGCATATAATATCAGTCAATATGAGTATAAGATTAATAAATATAGGTTTACTCCGCCAAAAAAAAAATTATGTGAAAATGCCCACGCATACTATTGCGAAATCGCAACAGCCCCACAAAGCTTTCTTCATATACATATCGTCTCATACAAGAGATCCTCATCAATGTAAATAATTACCAACCATTGCACAAATAATCTCAAATTGGGCATATTCACCAACAAATTAGTAAATATACGTACCGGAAAAGGCTAAAGTGAACATCCCATCGTTGCCATCTATTGTTACTGCGCTGAGTAGACATCCTTTGTATTTGTTCTTCAAATGTGTCCCATCCAGAAAAATTAAAGGTCTGCAACCTCTAAGAAAACCAATTTTGCAAGCATTGAAGCATACAAATAGGCGTTGGAAACGTCGTGTTTCTGCTTCCACTTCACAATCCACCATACTGCCGGGATTACACTCACGCAACGCATGACAATACCAGGAGAGATTCCCGTAACTGTCCCTACCCCCTCCATTGATAGACCTCATCGCATTTTCCTTGCCTCGCCACGCTCTATGATATTTGACATCAATCCCATAATCAGTTTGAATATGCATCTGGATGTCGGATGCCTTATATGATGGCATAGTACGTACCTTATCTCTATAAACATCCGATATCCAATTTGCATCTGCATGTGGATGATCCCGAGACTGCAAGAAGCTCAACTCGCAGGTATGTTGCAAGTTGCAAGTACGAATACCAAATGTGCACTCTGCAACATGGTATGAGGCATAAACCCGCCAGCCACAACTACTATCGATGCATGCGGCTATAATTTTCTTCAAGTCATTCTTATGGTACTTACATGCTTTTTGTGTCGCAATGCAGTAATTCTTCAGCATCCTTCTAAACTCAAGCGCGTCCTTGAACGTTTGACCTTCCCCGATAATGCATCTTTGCATTGAAATACGGTCCATGCTTTCATCAGCAACCATAACACCGGTCATTTCATCTTCATCGAATAATATACCCTCAGCTTCACCCCTACAGAACACAAAAATTATTATGAATTAAAGTTTTTCCTAACTAAAAGGATAGGTACCCATCTTTCTTTACCGGGTACGTATAGACCGTGCACGGTTAATTACCATGGCATCCAGGGTATTTAAGGTGCAACTGGATCTATTAACCATGGCTAGTTACAAATTACAGTATAATATCTCAAGCTACAGATATTGATGTTATTTGTAACATTCCACCTACCTATTTCAGACCGATGGATAGTGTCAATGGCGTATAGTGTGGAAGTAACCGTCTACACCATACCTTCGACGTTACTTCCCCACTATTTACAATACCTTCATGGGTTTGTACAGTCCTGCGCAACCATTAACAAAAATGCGCAGCCAATGACTACCTACAATCAACTTCAAAAAACCAAAACAAAAAACAAAAAGACACTCTCGTATGTCATGGCCACGCAAGAATGTTGTCAGCACAATCAATAAATATGGAGGTAATATATTACCAACCATATATATCGAAAATAATGAATACATGCATCATTTCACCTTAAAGTCTGTATAGGTAATACTTACTTTGTCGGTATATTGGGCATGTAACATGAATGCTTATAATTCATATTCTTGGAGTGGTACATCTTTGATTACAATCTACGATAAAATTTCTTCAAACCAAATACAACAATACATACCTACGTCCAATGCTGCATTGAGGCGGCAAGTTCTGGTGCTCACTTCTCGAATGTACAACCATGTCCACAAACATAACTTTTAACAAAATATGCATTCTCCACATATTTGACACATCATTGTTACACAACAATGTCACGTAATTCTTTTGAATTGGTGCTATATATTGAAGTTTTACAGCTTCAATGGTAACTGTGTTCCATCGTTTCGATAAATTACTATAAAGATCTGCGAGCAATGTATTCTCTTCTAGAGCAACCACATGAAGCTCCCCTCCATGTGTATACATGATTAACAATTTGGGATTACACATTGAATGTTGTTAATTCACCAAATACAAATTCTTCATTTCTCTCCAATGGTATTACCAAAATCAATACATACAAATTACAATCATCAAAATTTAATATATAACTATATTAATCAGCACAGATCAACAATAACTATTTATACTGAAAAGTTAAACCGAAAAAGTATTTTTTTTCAAAATTTAAACTTATTGTTTTATACTGACAGAAAACTTCATATTTTGTCGATACCTACAATAAAATGAAAATTATCTCCAAGAACCTGACGACAACGTGGATCGATCACACAAATCATTTCATCGATCACGGTTACTTCTAATATCAAATAATAGTGAAGATAGATCGATCATACCTAAGTTCCGATCTCGTCTTCAATGGAACGTGGGTAGAATCGATTGTGAGCCCTAACAACGCCATTGTAGTCAATCAACAAAATTATTACAATAAAAAATATTCGAAAGCTGTGCTTCCTCTTACCCGTGTTTTCCTCGTGCGAAATAAACCTAAGAATTGTGATTTGAATTTGATATCGCCATTCCTATCGATCACGCGCAAATGAAACGGAAGGTTGAACAGAACTCCTTCGCGCGAAAATAACCTAACGAGAAACATACTATATCAGAAATGATAAATAGATATTTGGGGGAGAGAAGGGCATTAATGTCATTAAGATTGGTGTGGGGAGTTAGTGGTAATATTTATTATAAAGTGAGGAGTGCAGTGTGTGAAAATTATTGGTGGGAACTGAACTCAAATATGAAAATAGGGGTAGGGATTTTAGTCCAATTGTCCGTTTATTTTTTATGAAAGTGTTGTAGAAAAAAACAAAAAATAAAAATGAAGAGGAAATGCTAAAATCATTACTATTTTCTAAAAAAAGACCTATTATTTTATATCTAAAGTATTTTTAAGAATAAAAAATAATGAAATCCCTCTAATTTAAAAATATTTTTAAAACAAATAATAAAGACAAGGACCCCAACTCTAAATTATCAGTCTTATTCACTCAATATTTTACAATGAAACAATTCCTTATAAATATTATTTAAAAAATACAAATATATATACACATTAATATAATATATATCCACTCATAAAAAGTCAATCATTTAACACAAACACTGCAAAAAAATAATATATTTGTAACAGAATTATGTTCCTAAAGTTCACGTAACTAACATAATTCTATTCCTAATTCCGTCTCTAATGTCATTAGTAACGGAAAAAGTAAATTTAAAGACAAAAATGTTTTGTTACAAAAATGATTTTTTCTTGTAGTGAAAATATTACTTCATCCGTCCCAATATAATATCTTATTTACCGTTTTTTTCTGTCCCAAAATAATAATCTTATTTCCATAAATAATCATACCCTCATAAAACTATCCCTATTTTTTCATTATTATTACACAATTGCCACTATATTTTACACTAATATACTCACAAGGGCAAAATAGTCATTTATCCTTACTTTTTACCAACTACTAAATATAATATCAATATTTCTTAAATTTTGTGCTCAACACAACAAGACTATACTTTTGGGACGGAGAGAATATTTTTTATATCTCGCATACCACATAAAAAAAATCATCTCATCTAAAAATGCTTAGTGAACAACATGTATATTTTATAAAATAAAAGGGTAAAATTATATAGCACCCATTGTGTTTTAGTAAAAATGCATAAATATAATGTGTTTTATTTTACGTGAAACATTTTTCGTTAATATAAATTTTGCACAAAATACCTTTTCATCTAAGCTGATATTTGCTTGTAAATATGGACCAAATAATACAAATCTTAGACATATATAAAAGAGATTCAAAACTTTGGACAAGAGAGGATGTTTTGTGCAAATTTTAAATTATAACATATGAGTTTCATGCAGTAAATAAAACATAAAGTATTTTGTGCGTTTTACTGAAAAACACAAGAAAATATTATATAATTACTCAAAAAAAAATAGAAGTAAAATATACTTGTCCACATTATAGTTTTAATACTCCCTCGTTCAATTTTAAAATATCATTTTCACTATTTCTTTTAATAAAACATTATTATTTTTTAATTTACAATTTTTTACGCCTTATCTCTGATATTATTATTTTATTTTTATTTTAAAAAAGTAAAATGGTCATGAGTTCAGATTTTCACACTTCACTTTTTCTATTATTTTAATTTTTTTTTAAAAAAAAAACAAAATTTAAACATGAGGTGCAGTTTTGGCACATACATTACCTCAAGAATTAATTATTTGTTTAAAAAATAAACATGAGATGCAATTTCCGCATCTCACATTTAATTTAAGTGTGGAAAAAATAAATAAACGTGAGATACAATTCCCGGTAATTTAATTCTAATTATTAATTTTAATATAAGGCATAATTTTTGGGCACAGTCTCTTTTATTATTATTATTTTCGCGTATTGATTTTTAAATATTAATAATTATATTAAAATATATTACAAATTAAAGAAAAAATGTAAAAGTATTGTTTTATAATATTAATATAATAATATTTATAAAAAATATTATACAAATATAAAAATATTTCTAAGGTATGAAAATAGTAAATGAATATTTTGGGAGGGACTATTATAAATCTTAAGGTTTTTGTTTTTGCAGATATACACTTTATCAAGTGGCCAAATCCGTAGATCTGCTTCCGCTGTGGTGGTTTGGAGAGTCTGCTGGGATTTGTTTTCGGTTCGACCTA
Organism: Andrographis paniculata; assembly: GCF_009805555.1. Lineage (NCBI taxonomy): Eukaryota > Viridiplantae > Streptophyta > Magnoliopsida > Lamiales > Acanthaceae > Andrographis > Andrographis paniculata. The sequence goes on from NW_026137605.1 coordinate 4,318,299, forward strand.
AAACGATATGAACACAAACCCGATCTGACCTGATCGGAAAGAAAACAATTGCGAAAATCGAGCTAATTGGACTGGTACGGATGAAGTATGATGTAAATAAAATTTGGAAATTTGATTTAATGAGACTGAAAATTAAATTGCTAAATTATTGGAACAAAAACTATGAAACCAATGCAGTAGAAAAATTAGGAAAATGATGCTGAATGTTGTTCTGGCTTGGCGCGGATAGGTTGAATTAGGGGTGAGTATTCGGATTTTCGGTTCGGATTTTGCCAAATTCGAATCGATCCGAAAATTCGAAATTTTTGAAAAAATCAATTCGAACCGAACCGAAATAATCAAAATCCGAAATCCGAAAATCCAAAATTCGAACTACAAAATCCGAATCAAACCGAAAAATCCGAAATTTTAAATATTTTTAATTATTTTTTACTTTGTAAATTTCTTTTATATTTTATTATTATTTTACAACATTAAATATATATATATAATATATAAAAGTAAATATATTAAAATATAATTAATAATTTTGATTTTTTTATATTAAAATATAATATTTTCTAATAAAATATTAAATATATATAATAAAAAAAATATATTAAAATGTTATATTTCAGATTTCGGATTGGTTCGGATTTTAAGTATACCGATCCGATCCGATCCAAAAATCTGAAATTTGACAAAAATTCAATCCGAACCATTCCGAAAAATCCGAATCAAATTTTAAATTTCGGTTCGGTTTGGATCGAATTTTCGAATTTCAGATATTTTGCTCACCCGCTGAATATCCTTGGGATGATAGTTTTTCTTATTTTATATCCCTTCTTTTCTTGCAACTTTTTCCACTACTCCCACTTTTTTATTTCACGTCGAAAGACCCAAATAAAATTTGACGAAAATCTCTTACGTGGGTTCATCTTTTGGGTGTCACAAGTTTTTTGGAAATGCTCTAAACTGTGTTTTTTTTTTTTTTTTTTTTTTTTAATTAGAGCCATCTCAAACTACATTTTTGAACTGTGTTATTGAAGCTGGATCTGTATTATATTTTTTATTCAAACATACAATTATATACTAATTTATATACCTATGATTTTATTTATTTTGATACCATTAATAATGAATTTGTGTGACATACTTGAATGGTGTGTGTTGACTATTGCATATCTAACTAGTACAAAAGGCTAAGTAACCGACTTCTAATAGTCATTTTTAAGACTTTTCGTGATATTTGTCAATATGTCTGTTACTTCATTCAATTATGCATTATGAGTAAATTAGCGGTCGAACTATGTGTAGCAGGTAAGACATAGAGAATCCGGATGTTCAACGCCATGATCTCATGATCACGAGTTCACCCCATAATATCAGATTATTCGATTTTTTTCTTTTTTTTTTTTTTTTTTTTTCACAAATGATATTTTGGTCGATTAAACTCAGTATAGCCCAACACATTTGTGATTTGGCTCAATGACTCATTTAATTAAATTTCAATTGTTAATTGTTTCTTGGTCCATCAGTTGAATCCATTGCGAGTAGAAGTCTAGGGTTCCAGTCAGACAAAAGACTTTTGGGGGTTATGGAGCTTTATGAAAAATGAAATATAATTGATATTTTAAGAAAAAAAATAAATAAAAAATGAATAGTATCAAAATTTCAAAATATATTTGTTAAAATTGCTTGTGGACAAGTAACGATAAACTCACTATGAGTGATGGTCTAAGTAAAAAGTGGCATCGATGCCATAGGCGCTGGTTCAGTTCAGCTCGGTAGTAAATTGCACTGTTAGTACACTTGCTAATGCTCGTTGAGGAGACTGATTAGATTTGAGTTCTTTACATTTAAAGTTTAGACAATCAAAAAAAAATTCTCTCAAATCATTAAGTAAAATATTTATTTTTATTTACCATATTATGAGAAATTAAATTTTAATTAAAAACAGTACATCAATCACTTATTAATTTATTTTTTTATGATAAAAAAAACAAGGATTTTATTAATTAATAAACAAATAAAATAAGAATATTTACATATAAGCCAGACATACTCTGCAGATCAAAAGAAGAAACAGAGGAGACATGTGTCCTCCATAAAAAAGTCTCTATAAAGGACAGTCAGGCCCGTTCCTGACATAACGAACGTCCCGGGCAAAACTTAAAAATGAGGTCCCTACCAAATAATTTTTTTAAAAAAAAAAAAAATTATTATTATTAAAAGATTAAAAATAACAATATTTCAATTTTACAAAATATGCTTAATGCAAAACAAATTAAACATTAAACAATACAACTCAAAAGGATTTAAACCAACTATTAATATTTTGGATTATTTCACCAACTTCATACATGTTGCCGCGGCCATATTATCATATTTTATTTGCTATTTTGTGGGAGTATGTCTGCATAATATAAATAAAAATACATAAAATTACTTATCTTAGCATTTTTTGATACAAAATCATAAATAATATTATCAACATCAACGATTTCTAGCATTTCTTTCGATAGATAACATAGCTAAACCATTCAATCTTTTTTGTGACATAGATGACTTCAAATAAATTTACAATAACTTTAATTTAGAAAAACTTCTTTCAACAGATGCTACTGTTACATGAACTGTTAATAAAATTCGATAAGCAATTGAAACATATGAATAACAATCAGTAGTTCTAACATATTCAAGAATTTCAATAGGCGAATTTAAGTTATCCGGTAAAATAACTTGTAAAACTTTTAATTCAATAATAAAATTTTCTAAATCAATATCACATAAATCATTATAAGATAAACTATTTGAAAAAACAATACTCCATTTTCTAAGTTCGTCATCATTCAAAGATTTAAGCATTTTAGAATTAAACAAAAACCCAAAAATACTATTAAATTTACTTAATTGTTCAAATATCTTGTTTAAGGATGTAATAGCCATATCAACAATGACCAGAAAATAATTAATCTTAAATTGTTCTTCCTCAGATTGTATTTCATTTTCATTTTCATTTTCATCAAACTGTTTTTTTTTTTATAAATATGTCGTTTTTTTGAAAATTTACATTCAACATCCATGTTAAAAGCAACTTCTTTAGCTTTTTCTAAACTAGAGTCAAATCCAACATTTCTATAATTTTTAAAATATTTTATAACATCTTCTATTTGTTTGACAGCAGTATCAACACAAACTGATTTAGATTGCAATGTTTTATTTACAATATTAATTACAGATAAAATATCATACCAAATTACCATAACAAGTAAAAATTCATAGGAATCGAGAGTATTTATTAAACTTTCAGCTTCGCTTTTTGACAAGCGCATGGCATATAAAAAGCCCTATGATTGATATCAAGTAATCGTTTTTGAACACCTTGTGCTTACCTTTCATATTAGAACCATTATCATAACTTTGGCCTCTAATATTAGCAATATTAAGATCAAGAGATTTAAGCGTATTTACTAATTCATTAAAAAGCTCTAACCCACTTGTATCATCTACTTTTAAGAACTCTAAAAAATATTCTTCAATTTTTATCATACTATTTAGCATATTTACACAACGTATAATCAAATTCATTTGCTCCTGACTCAAATCTGGGGTACAATCAAGAATAATAGAAAAATATTTTGATTTTTTAATAGTTTTTATAATTGAATTTTTAGTACCAATAGCCAATAATAAAATTAACTCATTTTGAATTTTAGGACCGAGATAATGATAATGAATGTCTTGATCTTGAATTCGTCTAACGTGATCTTGCATTACTAAATCAAATTCAGCAATCATTTCAATCAATCTTAAAAAAATTTCATTGTTGTTTTGATAAGGTTTTGCATTTGATCCTCGAAAAGCTAAATTATTTTTAGCAAGACATTTGACAACAGAAATAATTCTTATCAAAACTTGTCTTCAACGTTCTTTTCCTTTCCCAATTTCTTGTTGCAAATCTTTATCAATTGTTTGATTATTTGTAAATCTTATTTTTACTTCATTCCAAGTATTCATATTAGTAATATGTTCAAAACTATTCTCATGTGTTATAAGTCTATCCCTAAGATATTTACGGTCATTAATCTATCACCTGCTAAATAACTTTTATTATTATTATATTTAAATAACTTGCAACAAAAACAATATACTTTATCTTCATATTTAGAATAAACTAACCATTTTCGGTCTAAAATCTCACCATTTTTTTAATTTTTTAGTGTAATGAATATTTGAAAAATGTCGAGAAGTACTATCCAAGGGAAAAGTAAGATTTAAGTCTCTTCTCGGTCCATTTTCAATTAAAAGTTCTTTTTTTTTATTATCAAAATTATTCCAATACCTACGGTCATAAATAAATAAACTTTCATCTAAAATATCATCATCAACTATATTTACATCATTATCATGCTCATCCAAATTATTATCATTAAATTCGTCAATATTATTTTTATTTTCAGTATTTAATTCATCATTGGATTCCAACTTATCAATATCATCTATATTCAAATCAGCACTGCAAGAACCTATATTTCTAGAAAAAAATTTATCAAAAGATCCTTTTTGCGATTTTACCAATCGCTCAATCTGTTTTCTTTTTTTTTTTTTCTTTTTTCACTACAGAAAGATATTTTCTTGGCAACATTGCTATAAAAATAAATCAAACAATAACAAAATATATTTAACGAATTGAAACAAAAACACCTTGTTTTTATTCACATTTCTTTCTTTGTCCTTGTTCAGTTGTTTATATTATCTGCAAATAATATATATATATATATAAAAAAAAAAAAAAAAAGTTAACCTATAACACCAAAAAAAAAGAAATGTCAATTAAAAAATTAATTACAAATATTTTTCAAATAAAAATTTCATCTATTATCTAGATCATTGTAATCTTATATATATGTATATATACAATCAAACAATTAAGTTAACTTATAACTCTAAAAAAAATCTAAAACTGAACAAATCAATTCAATTAAAATATTGTAAGATTAATCAAATAAATTAAATTAAAAAAATCAATTGAAACCCTAACTACCTGTAAAAATTGCCAATGGGGAAAGAAAATACTAGTGGGGAAAAAAATTGCAGAGAAAGAAAATACTAATGGGACTTGGGAGTGGAATGGAAAAAATTGTAGAAAAAAAGAAAATTTGTCTGTATAATTAGACATATATAAAATTTAATATTAACGGTAAATTGAAAATAAATCATTGGTGAGAGTGGAATGATCTCATATCGGGAGACTACCATTAAAATGACTGCATACGGCGTATATTATTATTACCTATATATATATATATATTACCCTTATATATATATACATGCATATAATATCTAAAAATTTGGGGCCCCAACCAGGATTGGGCCATGGGCGGTCGCCCTCGTGGCCCAGCCCCAGGGACGGGCTCGAGGACAGTATATATAAAACCCTGCTAACAGAAGTTGAAATTTTAAGATGTCTAAAGTCTATGTAATAAATCATGTACCCAAAACTTAAGGCCCTTGCAGACACCATAGTTAGAAATCCAAGCACGCTGGAGGATTTGGAGGTCAAACAGATTAGTAACCTCTAACAAACCCAAATTAGCAATAATAAAGATGAAGAAATCCAACTACATATTTCTTTCCAAATCTGTTGAGAGAAAGAGCAGTAAAAATAGATATGTCGAATACTCTTCGGGCAGTCCCTGCAACGAACACACAGGGGGTCCAATTCAAAAAAGGATAAGCGATTTTTGGTCTTTAATCTACCCAACACAGCAAGCCAGAGAATGAATGAATGCTTCCGAAAGTCCCATGTTGGTCGGAAAAAAGGCCATATGTATCCCCGAGATCTGAAGCAGTTGTAGGCTGCTGTAGTACTACTTTTAATTCCACCAAACCATGAAAGGATAGCAGTTTTGTTATATAACTATATGAATAGCAAGGTAAGACAATAACTTTATAGAATTTCAAATCGCAAAACGTGTTGTCCGTATACTTTATTTCGACCCTTTCACGCCTTATGTATCATGAAATATTGAAAGAAAAGAATGATCACTTTCTTATACATCACGAAGAAAAAACTGTAAGGTCAAGGGTTGCATATGTATATAATCACGGAGTTTTCAAGAGTTTTGAATATAAATTAAATAACTAACTCTCCATATTATTCAAATTCAAATATTAATAAATTTGAATTTAATAAACTCAATTAAGATAATAATTTAGATTTAATTTGTATAAAATCCAACGGTTTATTTCTACAGTCTATTTCCCAGTTCTTGATATCAGGAAAGCTTGTCCGAGCGCGTACTCCACGCGACCTGTCTCGGACTTGTCTTAACCTTGACATCCCTTGGCCTAAAAATAATTCCCAATTATAAAATAAAAGATTCCTCCCTCATTTTGGTGTAACCCTTGAATTATTCATAAAATTAATCAAAGTCATCAAACAAATGCATAAATGAAAGTATATGAACGATTGAATTTTCATATTAGTACGTAACAACACATTTATTCGAGAATCAAGGTATCACTTGGGATTGAATCAATCAACTCATAAGATTACATGCTTGTAATGTACCCGAGTGTTTACAAATCCTAACATTAAACTTGACACTTTCCAGCCCTGTGTCCTTATCATTCGCAAGTACATCGACATCAAAGTCCTTAAATGTCTTGAAGCGGAAAAAATCCGTACTTGTATAGATGATTCCTTTAAATCTTGCTCATGCAATGCAATTTTTCAAAGAAATCATTAAGAGAATAATTTTCAACCTAAGTTTCTTACAGGATTGAACATTTACCTTTCGATGATTATTTAAGAAACGTTCCATTCAACTAAAGATAAGCTTTCCACGTTTAATTCAACTTCTAACATCATATTAGAATGGAATTGGGTGTCTCATCCTTAGATAAATTTAATGGACTTAATCCCATCCCGACAGATGACTTATTCACAAGTTCTCTAGCTAATCCCTTCATCAAGTGATCAGCTAAATTCTATTGTGAACTACCGAAATCACTCCATTATTAAGAAATTCACAAATCATGCTATGTCTTACGTTTATATGTCGAGACTTGCCGTTATAAATTTCACTATAAGCTTTTGCCATCGTTGTTGAACTATCCAGCATATAGAAATAGGTGACACCTGTTTTTGTCACAATGGAATCTCATGAACCAAGTTCGGAAACGATTCAACATCCTTTCCACCCGCGGCCAAAGCAATAAATTCATATTCCATTATCGAGCTAGTTATACAAGTTTGCTTCTTTGATGCTCATAAATATCACCACCTCCAAGCAAAAATACCCATCCAGTCGTAGATGAGTCATCCTCTATATGATTTATCCAACTAGCATCTGAGTATCCCTCAATGATCGAAGGAAACCCACTATACAACAAACCATAATTTATTGTTGATTTCAAGTATTTAAACTCTTCTAAGTGCTTGTCAATGGTGTGTACTAGGCTTATTTGTAAATCGACTTAGCCTTCCAACGACATAAGCAATATCCTGTCTCTTGCTTATCATTGCGTAAATCAAAGAACATATGGCTCTTGAGTACTCAAGTTGGCACACCGATTCTCCAGTATTTGGCATAAGTTTTGCACTCTGGTCAAATGGGGTGTTAACTGGATTAAAATTCTCCATGTGAAACCTTTTAAGAATTTTCTCAACATAATACGATTGCGTAATTAAAATCTCGGCATATTCTTGCTTGATTTTAATCCCAAGAATCATGTCTTCCTCTCCCATACCTTTCATTGCAAACTTGGAAGAAAAAAAATCTTTTGCTTCATCAACATGACTTTGATCCTTCCCAAAGATCAGCAAGTCATCCACATACAAACATATTATAACACCTTCTCCGGCATTATTAAACCTATTGTAAACCCACTAGTCCGATTTATTTAAAACAAAACCATTGGGCAACACAATTTTTCATCAAACTTTTGATGCCATTGTTTTGGAGCCTGTTTCAAACCATATAAAGACTTAATGAGTTTACATACCTTATTTTTGTTTTCCGGCTCGATGAATCACTCCAATTGCTTAATGTAAACTTCCTCACCCAAGTCTCCATTGAGAAACGCCGTCTTTACATCTATTTGATGAATTAACAGATTTTTTATGGAAGCCAATGCAATTAACAATCTGACTGTAGCAATCCTTGCAACTGGTGCATAGGTATCAAAATAATCGATACCTTCTTTTTGCCTAAAACATTGAACCACTAATCAAACCTTAAATTTATTGATGGTGCCATCAGATTTTAATTTTATTTTAAATATCCATCTACAACCTAAAGATTTACAACCTGAAGGAAAATCTGAAAGACCTAAGTGTCATTCTCCATGATAGAATCCATTTCGTCGTTTATATTCTCCTTCCAAAAAGTTGCATCCTTGGACTTCATAGCTTCACTAAATCTCTTAGGATCTTCCTCAACATTGTAAAAAAAAATAATACAATGTATCAATTTTATTCACTGCACTTTCAACTAAATAAAGTTGAAAATCAAGACCAAACGACTTTGGCTTCCTAGATGTTTTACGAGGTTCATAAATTTGTTCCCTCATATCTTTCTCAAAATCATATTCAGAATTTAGAATATTAGTTCCATTAATTTGATATCCATTGGTTGAAAAAAATTGTCCTTGCGCTCGTCATACTTAATGGATTTTACATTACTTGATAATCCAAAAATTGAGGTAAATCGATGTTCATTGAATATTGCATCTTGAGATTCTATAACAGTGTGAACTGATACAAAATCATTAGGTTCCATAACATAGAACCTACGTGCTTTAGAATGATCAGCATAACCAATAAATATACATTTGATTCCCTTTTCTCCCAATGTTTTCATTTTAGGCTTCGGAGCTTTCATAATCGCCTAACAGCCCCATACATGCAAATATGACAAATGTGAGCATTTTTAGAACCAAATAGGGGGTGAGTTTTTTTCGTTTGTTGGGAACCCGATTAAGAATATAACAAGCTATCAACACAGCTTTTCCCCAAAATCCTACACTCAATCCAACATAAAACATCATTGAGTTCACCATTTCCTTCAACGTACAATTTTTCCTTTTGGAAATATCATTTTGTTGTGGAGTATATGGAGCTGTTGTCTCACAGATGATTCCTACGGATTGAAAATAGAGTGGATCATAGAATTCTCCACCTCTATCTGTATGTAAAGTTTTAATCTTAACTTCAAGTTGAAGCTCAACTTCAGCCTTAAAAATTTTAAATTTGTCCAAGGCCTCACTTTTTAAATGCAGCAAGTAAACATAACAAAACCTGGTGGCGTCCCGTCAATAAATGTCATGACATACTTCTTATTCCCTAACGAGGGCATATAATAAAAATCGCACAAGTCGCTGTGAATGAGTTCAAGAACTTCCGATTTTCTAGTTACACCTTAAAAGGTTTCCTCGTTATTTTAGTTGAAATAGAAGTTTTGCATTTATGATTATCATGTCAAATGCAGGGATTAATTCTGATTTTGACATATCTCACATTCGTTTGTAACGTACATGACCCAAACAAGCATGCCACAAAGAAGAGTCATTATTTGATTAGGATACTAAACAAAAAAATTGATAGGAACTGGAATTTTTATTAAATTTAGCCTAAACATTCAATTATAATAATAACCAAATCCTACTAATGATCAATGTTTCGATAGGACATACTTGTCCGATTCGAACACTTGTTTGTATCCAAACTTACTTAATACAGGACCCGACACAAGGTTCTTATGCAGCCTAGGAACATATAATACATTACATAATGTGATACTCCTACTAGAACTAAATTCCAGTGTCACTTTTCCACTTCCTACGACTGGATCATAATGATAGTCTCCCATATATAACACCGATCCATCATCAACCAGTTGGACTTTTTTGAACCAGCGCCTATCTTTACATATATGTGTAGTGGCACCGGAATCTATCCACCACGTATAACCGTTATCCTACACATAATGTGCATTAGAAATCAAAGTTACTGAACCAGCAACTATTGTATTTTCAGATTCAAGCAAATCTCTACCTTGTTTTTGGGATTGGTCTTTCGACCCTTTTCCCCTTTTCCCATTTCGCTAGTGCTAGCGCTTCTCTTTCCTTTTCCAACACGACAATCGCGCTTGAAATGGCTTGGTTTTTCACAAAACCAGCAACCTTGTTTAGGCTTCTTGTTGGAGCCTTTGTTGAAAGCATCATGCTTGCGTTTCTTTTAATCATTCAACTATAAGGCTTTGTTTTTCTTCTTTTCGTCCACCATATTAATTGTGGATCCAGAATACTCATTTTCCTTCCCGTCTTCTTGCGCACACAACGACTCCTTAATGCGCAAATGACTCTCGAGTTCAACCATCGTCAACTCCTCATTTTTACATTTAAGCGAATGATTAAATTCTTTCCACGCAGGAGAGAGTTTATCAATGACACTCGATATGGCGATGGCTTTATCCATCTTTAAATCTTGTTGGTTGAATTGGCCCAAAGTCCAACCAATTCATTATATTTCTCCATCACCGGATGCGTATCAATCATTTTATAATTGTTGAAATTGCTTTCCAGAAATTTCTTGCTAGAGCCATCTTCTGTCATATACTTTGGTTTCGAGCGCCTCCCAAAGTTTCATTGAGGACTGGACATTTTGGTAGATATCAAATAGATGATCAGCTATAGCATTGAGGATATGACCACGACATATGTAATAGTCATTTTCCCATTTCAATCTTGCCCGGGTGCGCTCCAGCGGTTCATCATCATGATCCTCAGACAGCTCCGTCATGGCATACTCAGCACATACACAACCTTGAGGGAGGTCAAGAGAGACTGCATCTTCTTTTGCCAAAGCCTAAAATCGGCTCCTTCGAATTTGCACAGCTTTCCAAATTTGGTCGCCATATTGTTGATTGTTTCTCCGGCCATTGTGCACAAAAAATAAAGTATACGAATGTTATATCAACTATATGAATAGCAGGGTAAGACAATGACTTGATACAACGTCAAATCGCGAAACGCTATCCGTATACGTTATTTCGACCCTTTCACGCCTTAGGTATCACAAAATAAGTACGAGAATAAGAAGAAATTGCACTCAATTGTTATAGGCATGAACAATGAGTATTCATGTCTAGAAGAAAAGAATGATCACTTTCACATATGAAGAAAGAAATTGTATGTACATAATGTGGGAGTTTTCAAGAGTTTTGAATTTAAATTAACTAAGTAACTCTCCAGTTATTCAAATTCAAATATTAATAAATTTGACTTTGATAAGCTCAATTAAAATAATAATCTTGATTTAATTTGTATAAAATCCAGCAGCTTATTTCCACGCAACCTGTCCCGGATTTGTCTTAACCTTGACATCCCTTAGCTTAACAATAATTCCCGACTATACCAAAATAACCAACAGTTTTGGCTAGGTTTATGCCTCCACAAAGGGAGATAATCAGTCCTGAATTTTCAGAATCGTCTTGAGGAAGGAAGAACGCTGGGATCCAGCATGAATATGCCAAATATCGTGGGAGTGAAAGTAGCGATTGATGCATCCACTTCACCCAAAGTGATTCTTTATCCGTAGCAAGGTTCCGAATAAATTTTGCAAGGAGCGCCAAGTTCCAATCCGAGTGGGAGCAAAGTCCTAATTCACCTTTGTCTTTTGGCAGACAAATGGTCGACCAAGCAATCAGGGGAGACCGATTTTGCCATAGAAAAATCCTGCATAGTTTTGTAATGTGACTTAAAACCGTCGGCGGCATGGGGAAAATTGATAGCCAAAAACAGCAAGTTCCTTGGATGACTGTGCGTATAAGCTCAAGTCTTCCCGCATAGGAAATGTTACAACCACTCCACTTCCTTATGTGCTCTGATATGGATGAAAGCAATCCATTGAAAATCTCAACCTTAGGTTTTCCCGGACTTGCAAGAACACCCAGGTATTTAAATGGCAGGCTTCCCCACGGAAAACCAGTCTGGTCTGTCAACATGGCTGCTTCTTCATTAGTAGTTCCAGCTATAAAAATACTGGATTGGGTTTATGGAGAGACCCAAAACTCAACGGAAGTGATCAATGCATTCCAAGAGGATGCCTAGCGAGTGAGCATCTCCTCCCGAGAGGAGAATGATGTCATCCGTAAAAGCAAGGTGAGTAATCCTAAGATCGGAGCACCCCGGATGAAAGTTAAGCTCTTTTTCGGTGCTTTGTTTTTTTAAGAGCCACGAAAAATATTCCATGCAAATGATGAAGAGGTGGGGTGAGAGAGGGTCTCCTTGCCTCAAGCCTTTTTGCCCCTTGAACAGCCCATAAAAGTTCCCATTAATGCCCAAAGAGAACGAAACTGATGAAATACTCCATAATAAAATCCACTAATCTCCCCGGATGATTGAATTGGAGCAGCAGGCTTTTAAGAAAGCCCCAGCAAACCGAGTCAAATGCTTTAGAGAAGTGAGGTCCAGCTTAATCATACACGGTGGGAGCTCCTCTTTCCTATGTAGTGCTTAAGAAGCTCTTGGAGGAGGAGGATATTCTCATTCATATTACGGCCCCGAACAAAAGCTCCTTGTGCAAGATCAATGATATTAGGGAGCCCGAGCTTGAGACGGTTGGCAAGAATCTTGGAGATAATTATATAGATGATCCTACAGCAAGCAATAGGCCTAAGGTCCCCAACAGAAGAGCAGTTCGCTGATTTGGGAATAAGCACAAGATTCGTGTGATTGTCTTCCTTGAGAAGCTTCCCTTGTTCGAAAAATTCCATAATAGCTGCACAAACATCAGATCCAACAATATCCCAAGCAGCTGTGTAGAATCCAGAAGAGAAGCCATCACTGCCATTCTGCCCCGCAACTTGTCGGGATCCATAGATTTAAGAACTGAAAGAATTTCCTCAGCTGAAACAGGAGCCAACAGCTCAAGGCGGAGGGAATCCGGGATGAGAGGACCCCCATAAATTACAGTGGGATCAGGATCATCAGTAAATGCTGTTGTGCCAAGAAGGTTTGAATAGAACTCCGAGATTTCCCCAATTACCTGTTCCATGAAGTTTTTGGCTCTGCCATCAACTTTAATTAAAGAAGCAATGTAATCTTTTTCGCATTCCTCTTGATGAGAGAGTGGAACGACTTAGAGCATTTGTCATTTTCCACAAGATATTTACATTTAGTTTTTTGTTGAACAAAAGCAATGGCGGGTTTTTGAAGACGAGTTGCTTCCTCCCTAAGAGAAGAGAGATCATCAGAGGCAGCCAGGTTCGGATCAGATCCTTGAGAAGCCTGGGCCATTTTCAGCTTCTCCAAGGCACATTTGCTCCTCTCAAGGATGTGAGAAAAGTGATTTTTGTTCAGATCCATCAAGCCTTTTTTGAGAATTCTGAGCTTTGAAGCAAGCCGAAATTGAGCTGTCCCATTAACAGGAAGATTCCAAGCAGCGCAGACCGTGTCCAAAAACACGGGATGCTCAGTCCACATATTAAAAGATCTGAATGGAGGTCTCTTCCTTTCAACAGTGTCAAAGAGGGAAGGAATGACTGGGGAGTGGTCTGAGAACCCCGCTGGGAGAAATGATGCAGAGCTGGAGAAGTTTGCCGCTAGCCAGTGGTGATTAACCATAATTCTGTCCAGTTTTGCCCAGCATCAATTATTAGACCAGGTATAGCGGCTTCCAGTGAAGGGGAGGTCCATGAGCCCAAGGGCCAAAACACATTGTAATAAATCCTGAAGTTGATAAGGGGCGAAAACTGGGCCGTGCATTCTGCCAGAAGGCTCAATCACAGAGTTGAAATCGCCAAGGACCAACCAAGGTCCAATAAGATAGGCTCCAAGCTAAAGGAGGCTGTCCGAAAGATCCCAATGCTTCACAAGTGAATTGAAGCCGTAGACAAAGGTGATCAACAATGCAATAGATGAGATCAAGCTCGTAACTCTAAGAGAGATACTCTGTTTATCAACAATGAGAGGTTCCATATAAACCAGCTGCGGGTTCCATAATAAGCCAATTCGACCACCCTTATGAGTAGCAAAATTTTCATAACTATTCCATCCGGGGGGAGCTTTCTTTTCGCAAAATCCAAAAAGAAATCCACATTACATTTCCTCTCAAGAATTCCAATAATTTGGAGAAAATTATCTTTAATAAGTTCAACCACTTCCAACTGCTTAAGTGCATGGTTAAGGCTGCTAATGTTCCAGGCTCCAACTTTCATTTAGAACCGGAAGAATGGTCGTGCCGCCTACTCCAGGTAAAAGGCCCGTTGGGATCAGTCTTCCGAAAGGGAGGTATGGTGGGTTTAGTTCCAAACCCATCCTTCGTCTGCTGTTGTTCGTTCAGAACAGGCCTAGGAGCAGTCTGGGAATTGCCTGAGGAGGTTCCAGGAGGCTGCTCGATACAAGATTCGTTATGCTTTCCTTTTCCTGTTTTCTTATGCAAGTCCAGAGGAGTCGATGGCTGGTGAGAGTTAACATCATCAGTCAGAGAAGTCTGCTCGTGTGTGGGACTTTTCCCCGTTTTCTCAGAAACAGTCAGCTCCTGGCTTGGACTTTTCCCAGCATTCACAGAAACGGTCTGCTTGTGGCCAAAATGTTTTCCAGCCTTCTCGGAAACAGTCTGTTCGAGGATGGGGCTTTTCCTATCATCTCTGAGACAGTTGTATTAGGAGTTCTCGACTCATTTAATCCAGGATCTGAACATGGCTGAGGAGCAGAGGTAGAATCTGGATCTTTGGAATGAGGAGCAATGACGCCAGTTTCAACATTTCCAGAAGCAGCTGCTGCATTTTTTGAAATGTCCTCAGATGAGGATTCAGGAGCCTTAGCCTTTTTCCCCATGAGAGAGAGCAGAAATTCAACACACTACCAGAAATAAACCAGTGGAATGCAGTTGAGAAAACAATATCAGAGGTCACAGGTTCCACAAGGAGCAAGAAACCTGCAAACTCAACAGATAATGCACAAAACCAATCGAAGAACACAAATCGTTAAAATAACTACAAACTCAACTTATTTATATCGTTTAAATACTGTTTTAATTCAAATTTGTACTCTTTTTTAATCTGTAGCACAAATCCAAACCCAGAGTTTAGTGAATAATTTTCTACCTTGATCTTTTTATGACACTTTCTCAACTAATAACTACATTCGATAATTATTCAAGAAGGCTGCTACAAATCACTTCTTTAATTTGGATCATCACTTGTTGATATACATATGCATTTTTTATTATATATATATTTTTTATATGCATTATATTTTCTTCAACTAGTTTGCATAGTTTTGTTGTAGTGAAATAAAAACTAATATGTTATTTATAACTGACTTATTAAATGAAGGAAAATGCATTTATTTTGCTATTACTGTAATGGAAAATAAACTCAAAAATATTACATACCTCCCAAACATCTCCATCATTTTTTTTAAGCATATTTCAAAAACTCTCCAATATTTTTAAAATAAAAAATAATTATATATACTTAATCTCTATTCAATATTTTATTCCATCACACTACTTAAATAAATATACATTTTTTCTCTCATCGTAGCATCTAATTTCTAAATTATACTATTTAATACTATCCACCTAAATTTTCGTACCAAAAATAAATGGTACACCATGTTTCTAACGGAAAGAGTATTTAATTTTGGACGTTCATGACGTTTTAGGCCTCCAAAATAGGTATTTTAACGGAATAAATTCATTTGGTTTGTCCAGAAGATACATCTATTATAAGATAGGACGTTTAGATTTAATTCATTCAGTAGACACTAGAAATCAAATTTCATACTCAAACCAAATTGTGAGTTACTAATACACAAATATGTTAAAAATGATCATATCATCCGGTATAATTTGGTTTCAGCTGTATATCACTACCAAAAAATAACAATTACCTTCGAAAATAGCATTGGAATCTATTTTGATATTATGATAATACATTTTAAACAATATTAAATTAAATAACACTACAGAAAATTGGAGTAAAGTTACTGTAAAAATAAGTCACAATTTTAATACAATTTGATAACTTTTTGCTGAAAGTTACGGAAAAAAATACAGAACTACTTTTTTGGAATTTCACTGGTGATTTTTTCTGAATCAATGATATTTCTGTGACAATAAGTTACAATATAATAATATGACAGGTCCGTAACTTTATAAAGCAACATAAGTTACAACGAAATTCCATACTTTTTTTAAGTTGTGATATTTTCGTGACAATAAGTTACATAATAACATCATTAAACTTCAGTGACTTTCAATTACCTGACTTTAAGTTTTTGAAAAAAAAAAAAATGATTATATTATGATTATAGTTTTTGAATTACTCTACAAGTTCGTAAGTTAACCACGAACCACTATCATACTTCTTGTGAAAATTCCCAACAATACTATTTTTCAAACCTATCAAACCACTTTAGCTACCTACTTTAAAGTACTATCACATCCGACTTTAAGGGTCCTATTTACTTTTTACGTGTTGATATTTAATATTAATTATTATATGAAAACATAGTACAAATATGGAAAAATGACAAAAATACTTCTATTAGTATCTTATAGTACTATTATAATGACATTTGTGCAAAAAAATTATACAAATATAAGGATATTTTTAATGTTAAGTACAATGATGCAAAAGATAATAAGAGCCTTAGAATCAGACGGAGGGAATATTTATTTTTGTTTTATTTTTATATTTTAACTATATAAATATTATTTCTATAAATTTATTTATTAACAATATATACATACTTATTTAATATATCATCCTAAATTTTTTATAAAAATTTGATCTATTTAATATAAAAAATTATTATATTTATTTAGCGAATATTTTTTAGTGGCGTATACAACTTCTTGAATTTCCTCAATTGTCCAGCAATTATTTTTAATTTTTTTTTAAACTCAATCATTTTTTTTTTAAAGTTTCAAAGTTAACAATATATTTATTAAATTTTTTATCCATATGGTAACTATAAGTAGTTTAATATTGATTAAATTAATAAATTAAATAAATATATATTAATAAATTAAATTAAATTATTTATAATGTATCTATAAATAGTTAGAATTTTCGATAAAAATAAATATAGAATTAGGATTGTATGAATATTTCGGTACTTATATCATGATTTTAAACTATAGTCATGAATAAGTACAAAATTATTCAATTATAAATAATAAAAATATTGAAGATAATTTTGTTATTTTGTTGTTACTTTAAATAGTTTCGAACAATTAAAAAAAATTTTGTTGTGGTTGTTTTTGTCACTTATGTCATGATATTAAAAGTCACTTAAATTTACCACGACAATATATATTATAATGTTACAAATATTTTTTTATTTGTGCCGCAATTAAATTAGTCACAAAAAAATTTCATGACAATATTTACGACAAAATAGTCAAAAGACACGAAAAATAGTCACCGAAAATTACCTGAAATTTTTTCTTCAAATATTACTCATGGAAGTCAAAGCAGGAAATTGTAACATAAATTTTTCATGAAATTGTTTTTCGTGGCTTTTAATTGTGTGAATTAAAATCGGCTATAAATTTCCGCAACTATAAATCGTTTTTCTAGCAGTGTAATTAACTTCGTAACTTTCAAGTTCATTTCATAGCATTTAGGACTCGAAAATTCTGAAGTTTTATTATATTTAATATTCTAAATGTTTAACAATACAAAACTTTGGATACCAATTCGTAGCCAATAGTATGGGTCTCAAAATTGCAAAGTTTTTATTAAATGTAAATTATATTTTTTAATATTTCAAAAGTACAAAAACTTAACAGTGTATTATAAAGCCAGTGCTATGAATCTAAGGGTGTGTTTGTTTGAGTGTTTGAATTTTGAGTTGAAATTTGAATAGTAAAATAACTGGATTGTAATAGTTGTATGATGTGATATAAATATGTATTGATGTGATATAAATATGTATTGATGTGATGTTTTGAATTTACAATTAATTTTTATTATAATATAAAAAAATAAACAATAGATATTTGATTTGATATTTTTTTTAAAAAAATTGACGAATAGTAAAAATTTGGAAAAAAATTCAAACGAACACATCTATTAAATATAATACTCCCTCCGTCCAGCTAGAAAGTATACGTATTTCTATTTTGGGACGTCCAATTACAAAGTAACCATTTCATTAAATACTCTATTTTTTCCACAAATACCCCTACTTTATATCACATCATTACTTTTATACAAAAAATGTAAAGGCAAAAATGTCATTTCACTACTTTTACCTACACACTATAATTAAAATACTATTATTCCTTAATCTCCGCGCCAAAAGTAAATATATACTTTTAGCTTGGACGGAGAGAGTAATTTTTAATACTTCCTCCGTCCCAAACACCGTGCAACATTTCTTTTTTGGTATGTCCCAAACACCCTGCAACATTTCTAAATTAGGAAATAATTAATTATACTTAATATATATCCCCACACTTTATTCCATCACATCGCCCTAATAAAAAAATAAAATATACGTTTTTATCTCCATCACATCACTTAATTGCTCAATTATCCTACTTAATACTTCTCACATAAAGTCCCGTGCCTAACTTAAATATAGCACCTTGTTTGGGACGGAGGAAGTATGATAGTTTTAATACTTACGAAAGTATGAAAGTTAGAGTCTAATAAGAAGCCATATACGAGCTTCCAAAATCTCGATTCTGTTTTAAAATATAGTATCCTTTCCGTCCCGAAATTGTCCATTTTAGATTATAGGCACAGGGTTTTTAGGTATTGGGTAATTAGTAAATAATTAAGAAGTGTATTAAAAAATATAATTATAATTTAATAAAAATTACTATAGATTAAGATTACTAAATAGTTTAATTAAAATTAAAAAAAATATAAATTATGAATTTTAAAATGTGATTAAAGTATATAATTATGTTTAAAAAAAGAAATGACAAATTATACGGAGCAGATGAAAAAAGATTAGACAAATTAACTGAGATGAAAAAAATAATAATTAAAATATTTGAAAGAGTCTTGGAAATTCTGAAACTATGAGTGTGTTTCATTAAGAGGTTTTGGGAAATTTGAATTTTATTTTTATTTGAATTTTGAGATGAGTTTGAATTTTGACATTTCTTTTGGATTTTGATTTGATTGGACTTTGAAGAGTTTTGATGTGTATTGATTTGATGAATATGAATATAATAATATAAATGTATAGTAATTTGTATAATTTAATTATAAAATTATATTATATTTATATATATTTTTTAAAATTTTTATTTATTTGTATTATAAAATTTTATTATCTACAAAATAACATATATATTGTATATATTTTATTAAATTATATTTTTTTATTTATAATTTAAAAAAAGAAAAAAATAAAAAGAAAAAGACAGACTTTGTAACCCCCTCAGCCCACTTTTGGGCCGGAGAAACAGACCCATATATTAAATACTATAATTTTTTTAATATTTTAAAATTATAATAACGAAACTCTAATTTTATTTCAAATCAAGTACTTTGGGACTCGAAAATTCTAAAGCTATAGTATAAACTTCATTCGTTTACAAAATATATGTTCATTTGAAGTGGATATAGATTTTAATGAATATTTTATTATATTAATTAAGTGTGATATAAAATATGAATATTTTGAAAAATATATGAACAGTGACAAAGTTAGAATATTCGAATCAAGGGAGTGAGGCAGAGATATTTATGGAAAAAAATAAAATTAGTCTTAACAAATTTATTCAATTTTATTAAGCTAATTATGTATTTTATACGATTAATTTTTATTTTTAATTATAATAACATTATAAATAATTCAATATAATTGTATAACAAAAAAACATTGTATAAAGTTAAAAATTCAAATATAAAAAAAATATTATACTTAATCCGTCTCCATCTAAATAGGTCTTTTTGGAGTTTTATAATAAATTAAAAAATAAAACTCTCTCCGTCCGGACTATTGTGTCCGGGTTACTATAGACACTTGAATTTTAAATAAGTATAATTAGTAAATAATAAGGAATGTATTAATAAAAATAATTATCTAATAATATAAATAATTATATATTAAAATTCAAATAACTAATTAGTCTCATTTAAAATTAAAAAAATTATAAATTAGAAAAATTAAAGATGAGATTAATGTGTGTAATTATTTTTCAAAAAGAAAAAATGACAAGAGATGTGATACGGACATAAACGCAATGTTGACACGATAGGTGGGACGGTGGAAGTAATATTTTATTGATTAGTGAAAGTGTGTAAGAGATTTTGATTATAAAGTAATTATATGTATAATGATATATTTGTAATTTAAATGGTATTTTAGTATTAATGTATAATTACTTTTTCTAAAATAAGAAATAAATCATTTGAAGTGAAATAAACAAAAATTGTAAAAAATAGTAATTTGAGTTGGGACGAATGGAGTATTACATTAGTATACATTCTAGATCACTAAATAATATTCCAAATGTCCACATAAAGTGTCCATTTTTATATTTTCGCTTGTTCAATATAATTTGTCATTTGTTTTTTTTAAAATGATTATACATTTATAATGTATAATTTTTATAATTTTAAATAAATTATTTGGTTATTTTAATTCATAATTATTTATATTATAATAATTATTATTACTAATACACTTTTTAATTACTTACTAATTATATATATTTTTAAAATTATCATATCTATTAATAATATGTACACTTTTAATGGGAATGAGAGAATAATAACTATTATTTTATTATCATTATAACAATTATTTTGTCTTTTATTAAAAACAGATAATAATATACAATAGGTTTAATTATAAATATTACTCCCTCCGTCCCACATATCATGTGCCGTTTCTGTCTGTCCCACATTCTATGTCACTTTCGTTTTTTAGAAAATAATTACACATTTTAATCTTATTTTAAATTTTTTATTTTATTTTTTAAAATTTTAATTAAAATAATTAGTTATTTTAATCTTAATTTATAATTATTTATATTATAATATAATTATTTTCACTAATACATTTTTAATTATCTACTAATTATATTCTTCCTAAAATATCGTGTCTACAGTGTAGCAGAGATAGTATATGGGACCGAGGGAGTATTATACTATTAATACTACCCCAATATACACAGTTGCATCCTCTCTAGGTTTCTTTATCTTCTTCTTCCCCTTTTTCTTCCTCCTTCAATTTCGTGTCTTCCTTTTCCATCATTAATCTGCTCCTAGTAAATAAATATAATGTTGAAGATATACAGATTGTTTGATTAAAAATTTTAAATAAAAATGATCACTATTCACCCCCAAATGTTTTTAATAAAAAAATATTATTATTTTTTAGTATAAAATTTCATATCAAAATACTATTTTTTAAAAATTTTAAATCGAAATTCTATTTCAAAACAACAAAAATAATTCCAAGTCCCTATGTAGCTCCGGCTCTGTATATGAATTAATTAGTAAAAGAAAAAAAAACTTTTGATAAACTGAGAATGTAAATAATAGTGATATGCTTGTAAATAAATATAATGATATGTTTGTATAAATGTAATGATGAAGATTTTTACGGTTTGTTTCATTACAATTTCAAACATAGTTTCCACTATCAACAGTATTACTTTCTATTACGAAATATTAAACCAAAATACTCTTTAAACAAAAATCAAAATCAAAATCTCTATTTCAAAACAATTTCAAATTATTACTAAATAAACTAAAAAAAAATGTGTAAAATTTATTTGTTATTAATAAAAAAAATGCCTATTTTTATGGACAAAAACAAAAACAAAAACAAAAAATATAAATAAATAAATAAAATAAAATATACATAAATTTAATGAGCGAGTAATATTATTATTATTATTATTATTGTTATTATTATTATTAAAATGGAAAGTTTTTAAACCCATTCAAATAATTGAAATATTTAGCAGAAGTCAAAAGCAGAAGTTAATAGCAGAAACAATAATTCAATTTTGTGTTTGGATGAATCATTAAGTTGTTTGGATGTAATAGAGTTGAAAGTGATTTTAAATGATTAAAATTACTCAAAAGACATGCTTCTAATATAATTGTATTTTTGTATAAAAATTATATATATATTTTATTTTTTTAATTTATATTTGAATATTTAAATAAAAGTATAGAAAATATATTTTTAAAATTTAATTATTTATATTTTAAAATTTGAATTTAAAGAAAATATATATATTAAAAATAAAAGGCAAAATTGTCCATAACTTTCTTGTAGTTTTGAAACTCAATGTAAATTCCTCCTCTACTTTAAAAATTGCATGTTGTCCCTTATACTTTAAAAAATGTTGCATGAAACCACTTTGTGGTTTCGAAACTCAGCATAAATCTCAATTTTACTTTAAAAAACTGCATGACGCTCACTTATACTTTCAAAAATATTGCATAAAACCCCCCTGCCATGCAAAACATATAGATAGGAAATCATCTTCTTATCACACGAGGAAAGTTTCATGATCATGCAACGTTTTTTAAAGTATAAGGGGGTACCATGCAATTTTTTAAAGTACATGGAGATTTTACGCTAAATTTCAAAACCACAGGGGAGTTATAAGCAATTTTACCAAAATAAAATTAGAATATAATAGGAGTATTAAATTATTCGTATTTTTCAATGTATTTTAAAATTTTATAACTTATATTTAATAATTCTAGTATAATTAAAAAATGAGAAAAAATCAATTTTGGTCCCAATATAACCAAAATTTATCAATTTTGGTCCCAATATTAAAAACTCATCAATTTTGGTCCCAATATAACCAAAATTTATCAATTTTGGTCCCAATATAAATAACTCATCAAGTTTAATCACAATATAAACAATTTCAATCAATTTTGGTCCCATTATAAACAATTTTAATCAATTTTAGTCCTACCGTTAAAAAACTAACAGAAATTGCTGATGTAGACGTGACGGAGGTGACGTGGCAGTTGACCTGTAAAGTACAAGGCTATGTACAATTATACACGGCCATGTTGTTATATGGTCATGTATATTTTAGTGTATAATTATACATGGTCATGTTGTTACACGGTCATGTACATTTCTATTTTAGTTTAAAATATTATTTTTTTGTTATATTTTTTAAAAAAAATTATTTTGAATTTAAAATAGTTAATATAGTTAAAATGGACAAAATCGATAGTAATTATAATATAATTAAAATTTATCCATTTTAATTCAAATATAAAAATTTATAAGATATATTCTTTTGAAATGTTTTGTCTAAAATTTTATTATTCACAAAAGAAATTTCTCTTACAAACATCCAATTACACAACTATTTTTTTAATTTTGTATATTATAGTAGTATTAAAAATTAATTTATTATTTCGATACATAAATTGGATGTTTGTAAGAGAAATTTTTTTACTAAATAGTAGATTTTTAGACAACATCTTCCAAAAGAACATACTCGATAAATACTTATGTTTGAACTAAAATTGATATATTTTAATTATATTATGATTATTATTGATTTTTTTTTCTATTTTAAATATATCAACTATTCTAAATTCAAAAAAAAAAAAAAATTTAAAAATATAAAAAATTTAAAAATTTAAACCGAAACAGAAAAGTATACGGCTGTGTAGAATTA
The DNA here is from genome assembly GCF_009805555.1 of Andrographis paniculata. Taxonomy (NCBI): domain Eukaryota; kingdom Viridiplantae; phylum Streptophyta; class Magnoliopsida; order Lamiales; family Acanthaceae; genus Andrographis; species Andrographis paniculata. Next base: position 4,341,940 of record NW_026137605.1, read on the forward strand.
TACATGGCCGTGTAACAACATGGTCATATATAATTATACACTGAAATATACATGGCCTTGTAACAACATGGTCATGTATAATTGTACATGACCGTGTAACAACATGGCCATGTATAATTATACACTGAAATATACATCGCCCTGTAACAATATGGCCGTGTATAATTGTACATGGCCGTGTAACAACATGGTCATGTATATTTCAGTGTATAATTATACATGGCCGTGTATAATTGTAAATGGCCGTGTACTTTCCAGGTCAACTGCCATGTCACCTCCGTCACGTTCACGTCAGCAATTTCTGTTAGTTTTTTAACGGTGGGACCAAAATTGATTAAAATTGTTTGTAATGGGATCAAAATTGATTGAAATTTTTTATATTGGGACTAAAATTGATGAGCTTTTTTTATATTGGGACCAAAAATGATAAATTTTGGTTATATTGGGACCAAAATTGATGAGTTTTTTATATTAGGATCAAAATTCATAAATTTTGATTATATTGAGACCAAAATTGATTTTTTCCCTTAAAATTATATACTTCTATTTAAATTTGGTATCTCAATTATAATATTAAATTTTAGTTCAAGTATAATATATAAATTAAAATTAGTAATATAATTATATTCTTTAATTTTTTAAAAATATAATATTTAAATTAATTATTTTTATAACATATTATAGTATTGTATTTATTATTATTATTATTATTAAGGATAAAATAGTAATTTTAGCTAAAAAGTGTTTTTTTGTTTATTTAACAAGTTATCCTTAATGTGCTTCTAAAAAACACTTTTCGGCAAACCAATACAAATTTTTTTCTAAAGGTAGAAGCCAACACCCAAGTGATTATATTGATTTATGTTTGACATTTAGGTAAAAGATTAATTTTAGTTTTGAGAGTATTAGTTTTATTTGCATTTTTTATAAACGTAAATAAACTTATAAGAGTTATGTCGAAAAAATATATAAAATCGAAATGAGGTTATGATGTTGTTTGTACTTTTCAAATTTATTTTTAATACTTCATTGTAAAGCAGTTAGTACTTCTCAGGGTATTTGAGATACCTATTTTTGTCTTATACAAACTTTAGTCGGTCGAGACAAATAGTTTTTATAAATATTTTACATTATGATTAAAGTATTTTATTTATTTTTGTAAGAATTTGATCATTATTGTATCGAATCAAATGATTTATTGTCGAATGATGATTTCAAAATTGATCACCATAACTGTTGTGCCATAAACACATATGGATAAACTAAAATTTGTAAATTTATATTGAGAATAAACGCAAATAAACTTACAAATATTATGTCGGAAGTATATATCATCACAACGGTGAATTGCATCGAGTCGAAAGGAGGTGATTGTGTCATTTGTATTTTAACACGAGAAAAACATACTTTTTAATACAAAATTATGTACTTTTCGAATTTATTTTTTATACTTTTTTGTTGAGAAACCAATACATTTATAAGGTGTTTGAAATAAATATTTTTTGCCTTACATGAATTTTAGTTAGTCGAGACCAATATTTTTTTATAGATGTTTTGTAATGCAAATTAACTATTAGTTATTTTTTTTAAGAATTTTACTCATTGTATCAAATCAAGTGAGGTATTGTCGGACGATGCTTTCAAGATTGAACGCCACACATTTTCTATTTCAAAGATACTAGTGTTTACTTGATTCTTATTTTCTACTATTGTACAATAAATCTCAATTGATGAATGAAAGTTTGTAAGCAACATAGACAATAAACATAAATAAAATTATATGGGTTGTATAAAAAAAATATACCATCACAATGGTGAATTGCATCGAGCATAAAGAACGTTATGGTGTCATACTTACTTTTCATATGTGAAAAAAGATACTTTTTAAATTTTTTTTTTTGTATTATTTCAATTTATTTTAATACTTTATTGTTGGACAATCAATACTTTTTATATAGTGTTTAAAATAAACATGTTTCATCTTACATGAATTTTAGTTGGTCGAGACCAATATTTTTTATAAATAGTTTGTATTGTAATTTAAGTATTGTTGTTATTTATAAAAATTTACTCGTTATTGCATCAAATCAAGTGACTTATTGTCGGACGATGCTTTCAAAATTGAATACCACATATTTTTTTAGTTCAAAGATATTTTTAAATTATTCTTATATTTTACTATTGTATAATAAACCTCAATTGATGAATGAAAATTTGTAAGCAATATCGACAATAAATATAAATAAAATTATATGAGTTGTGTCGTAAAAATATATTAATGCAATGATGAATTGCATCGAGCCTAAAGAAGGTTATAGTGTCATAGTTACTTTACATATGTGAAAAATTAAATACTTTTTAAAACAAAGTTCTATACTTCTTGAATTTATTTTTAATACTTTATTGTTGAACACTCGTTACTTGTATGATCTCGTTTGTACTTTTTATATTAGAAAACCATACTTTTCAAAATAAAGTTTTATGCTTTTCGAATTCAATGTTAATACTTTATTGTAAAACAATAAATACTTATAGAACATATTCGAAATATCTATTTTTTTTTTTTTGCCTTACATAAATTTTTGACGTGGCGATGACATGGTCAGCCACGTTAGCGTCTCAGCAACGACGGGCCAGCGTGACGAGTTCCGCATCGGAGGATCATTTTAGCGAAAAAATTTTACTTGCGGAACTATTTTCAAACTGGATTTATTTAAATTTCTAAAAATGATAAATGATTCAGATATGAAATTAGAAAACAAAATAGTTACCCTATTTTTTTCTATAAATATTGCATTGCGATTTAAGTGTATCAATTATTTTTTAAAAGTTATTTTCATATTTGAATTGAATAAGATGATTTAGCGTGAGCAGTGTTTTCAAAATTGAACACCACATAATTTTTACTTCAAATATATTATTATTCATTTGATTATTATATTTTACTATTGTCCACTAAATTCAATAGATGAATTAAAATTTGTAAGTTTATATCGATAATAAACACACATAAAATTATAAAGGTTGTGTTTTTAAAAAATACCACCGCAATGGTGAATTTCATTGAATTGAAATGAAATTATGATAGCGTTTGTATTTTCCATATAAGAAAAATATTTTTTTGTTTTTTTAAAAAAATTGAACCTTTTGAATAAAACATAAAAAATTAACTATCACAAATACCGTTACCAAATAAAATACAACACCCTCGATAAATTAAATAGATAATAATTACATTGTTATAAAATTTAGTTATTTACTACATAACCCCAAAAGATAATAATAATTAACAATTAAGTTAAAAAAATCTAACACCATGAAATTTATAAATAAACATATTTGTATAATTTAGAGATTACATATTCTAGGTTTATAGGAATTTTCATTATCACATATTGTGGTTGCCTAGTTGTTGTTTCCGTCCACTACAAGAAATTATCAATTTTGTAACGAGGTTTTTTCGTTCCTAAATTCATTTTTTCCGTCACTAATGATATTAGAGACGAAATTAGAGATGGAATTACGTTAGCTACGTGAACTTTAGGAACAGAATTCCGTTACAAATATACTATTTTTTTGTAGTGGTCGTTGGTGATATTTTTTCGTTTATGATCATTGATTTTTGTATTTGTTGTTTTTATTTTCTTAACATAAAAAATGTAAAATAAAATTAAAGATCAATTTTATGAAATTGGTGAGAAGGATGAAAAAAAGTGAATGAAATAAATAAGGGTATTATGGTTTTTTTAAATAGGTAGGGAGTGAAAAAGAAAAAAATTATAAAAATAGAGAGTAAAAAAAACGATATTTATATTTAGGGTTTAAATAAGAATTTATAATAAGAAATAGAGATTTTATTGGAATTGCCTTTGTTTTTATTTTTTTTATCATAAAAACTGTAAAATAAAATTAAAGATCAATTTTATAAAATTGGATAGAAGGATGAAAAAAGTGAATGAAATAAATAAGAATATTATGGTCTTTTTAAATAGGTAGAAAATTATAAAAATAGGAAGTAAAGAAGAAGATATTTATATTTAGAGAGTAAATAAGAATTTGAAATGAGAAATAAGAGTTTTATTGGAAGATGTATTTGAATTACCCTAATGCTAAATCAACACTCTGCTGCCGTTCGCGTCTCCTTCTTTTGTGATATGTGATATATTTTTACTATATTCTTTTTAATGTTCAAGAGAAAGATATTGTTACCCAGTTCTTTTCAAAACGATAAAAAAAAAAAAAAGGGCTTTCGTCTCTTCTTTCTATTTCCCGCCAAAATCCTTCCTTGTTTTCCGGGTTTAGTAAAGAATTTTGGTGAGTTTCCGGTATCAATTCTGGTCTAGCTTAGCATTCCCGACACAATGTCAGTTCACCTTGTTTTAGTTCGTCGGAACTCCAAAATATTGGATCAGTTTGAAGACGAATTTCGTTTTAACTTTGTGAACATTGTGGCACGAACCAGGGGCATTACCGCAGAGTATTCGTTTTTACGAAAAAAGGTTCTACCTCGACTCGACGTGATTATCGAATTTATTTCGATAAATTATTTTGATATCAAATTTATTTCGAGAAGTTTATTTTTGCAATGTAATATTATTATTATATATCTAACAGTTGTAAAAAGGAATATTTATAGATATATTGTAAGAATGGCGGCCAACGATCAACATGACAGCATCATGGATGCTGCCGGAAATCCGATCGTGTCATTGGTCGATGTCGACCTCCCTAAGGTATCGACTAAAGACGTTGTGGATAATACAGTGAAGAATGCTATTATAGCTTGGATTTTTTTGCCAGCTCTACACCAGCTCTATACTGGACTAACTGCCGGGTTCGTAGGATTTCTTCCAGAGATTTCGGAGGATTCCCTAGTTTTGTTGTTGCTCCCTCCGTGACTTATGCAGCTTCTTTTGCAGACTAGACAATCTCTCCCGGATATGCCACACAAATGATGCCCTAGGTGTTGGTTCTCCAACCGTTCAGAGAGGTTGATTTCAAATAGTGGTAAAAAAATATGTTATTTGCTTAACATCTGTAGCGTTTGCACAGTATGTGCTACAAGCACATGACTGTAGACTGTCTAAAAAGGAGTCTAGTCAAAGTTCCCACTTAGTCGAAATGTCCTACAAGATTGATCGTGACTTAAATGCTGATGCTCTTATAGCTGTTGTGTACAAAACCAGTCACATTGAAAATCCGAAGATGGTTGATTTCAAACTGTGGTAGAATAAAATGTTATTTAGTTTACATTGGTAGCGTTTACGTTGTACGTGCTACAAGCACGTGACTGTAGACTGTCTAAAAAGGAGTCTAGTAAGAATTCCCACTTAGCCGAGATGTCCCACAGGATTGATCGTGACCTCAACGCTGATGATCTTGTAGATGTTGTGTACAAGACAAGTTATATTGAAAGTCCGAAGGCATGACTTATTGATACCGGTACCGCATGCTATGTCTCTTCCGATAAGGCAAGTTTATCGACTTATAATGAGACTAAGGGAAAGAAAATTATACATGGGCAACCATGCCTTTTCCGAAATCCAAGGAGTGGAAACGGTGGTGCTGAAAATGACTTTCGGGAAAAAATTAACCCTGAATGATGTTCTACACGTTCAGACACTCGCAAAAACCTTTTCTCAAGATCACTACTTGTCATACATGGTTTTAAACAAGTAGCTGTAGCAGATAAATTTATTTTATAAAAAATGAGATGTTCTTAGCTAGAGAGTATCTTTCTAGTGGAATGTTCAAATTGAATGTAATGGCAGTCCGCTAAGAACCGAATAACAGTTACAATGCTTCTTCTTTCTCGTATTTTGTTGAGTGCTCTGATTTTTGACATTGTAGATTAAGACATGTTAATCTAAATACTATAAAAGATTACTAAATCTCAATTTACTAAATATTAAAACAGTAAACACTCAAAATAAATGTAAACTTTGCGTGGAGGCAAAAATAGATAAATTACCATTTCATTTAGTTGAAAGAATTACGAAGCCATTAGAATTAATTCACACGATGTGTGTTATTTGAAATATATGCAAACTTGAGGTGGAAAAAATATTTTATCACATTTATAGATGATTGCACAAGATATTATTATCTTTACCTGTTGAGGGAAAGGGAAGAAGCAATAGAAACCATAAAAATACTTAAAAAAATGAGGCGGAGAATCAACTAGGCTGTAAGATTACAGTTGTTTGTGATGATCGAGGCGGTGAATATGTAGCTCCGTTTGAAGAGTTATGTAATCAAGTAACATAATTAATCAAACTACGGCTCCATTATATTCGCCAGAATTGAATGGCGTCGCGAAACACAAAAATTGAACCCTTAAAGAAATAATGAATGCCTCGTTGATTATTCAGGATTACCCCAAAACCTTTAGAGGGAAGCAGTTGTAACTGCAAACTATATTTTGAACAAAATTCCACTTAAAGATAAAGATGTAACTCCTTAAGACATAAAACCTTCATACAAATACTTAAAAGTGTAGGGGGTACCTTGCAAAAATGAAAGTACCGCTTCCAAAGCAAGTTGCTATGTGCCCGAAGATGGTAGATTGTGTATTCAATGGATATGAACTAAATAGTAGCATTTATATATTTATAGTTCATAAATCGGACATTGTGAAATGATCGAAAGAGCTACAATAGAATCGAGAAATGCTATATTCTTTGAGCAGGCTCACTCCGATAAGCCATCATAAAATATTTTGTGCGACAACAGATTGGCACGTCCAGTGGGATGCATAGTGTTCATCTACATGTATAAACTTGCAAAGACATATGTCGAACGATCCGATGAGTTTCAAGAATAGCCAAGAATCCAAAGAGGAAAAACGGATCGACGAGCAAGCACCGATATCATTGAAGAATATGCCGTACACGGAGGCCTCTACTTTAATGGAGGCCGGGGGGCAATATCCATATGCCCCACCACCAATTATTTCAGAGAGCTTTCATATGGAGATGCAAACCGCTTTCCATGACCAAGCGCTACAATTAATGGAGTATTTTTTAGATATTCTTGGTTCGAAAGTACGAGAAGAGATGACTCAGTTCTAGGAGGAAGAGAGCAAGAAAAGAAAGTCTTTTGATATCGACCCTAAACTTGAACCCACATGGATTGAACAACCAGCATCGGTGGCCGAAGTAGCAGCTCCTAAAGCGCTACGCTTCAGCCAAGTTACGATCCTTCGCCGGAACCAAGATGTCCCAAACGAGCAACCTTTTGCTTCGATAAATAACAAGGGCGGACAATTTGTCGGAGAGGCTTCTAAGATGCCGAGAGGCACAGAGCAGCCCGTCTATTGGCAACAAAACCTATTATTCGCCCCGACGGCGCCTTACCCGGATCTACAGCTGTTCCGGCAGCCCCGCAGATATTTTATCTACCGGTGATGGCAGCCAACCCGTAGTCACCGCCCGCCACTGCAAGATTCGTGCTACCGCAGCCTCAATTTATCCAAGAGCAAAGCTCAGCGGCCGTTTGGAGTGGTTAGGCACCGCCGCTACATTTGGCCTACTTTTCGACGTTCAGCGTGGCACCTATATGGTCCCCAATTTCCCCGATACCCGGATATGGGCTAGGGGGTAGTTTGACAACCTGACGAGTGCATTTCTGCAAGGGATGCATAGTTTTTCGAGTTTCGCAGACACGATTACAGGTTCAGCTTCAGCGCAATTAGCTGCATCATTTTCAATGGGATTTGGTGAGGCTTGATATAGCCCACGACATCAGCAAACATGCCCGAGGGAAGCCATCTTTACAGCGTGCATTGAGGGGGTGCCCAGCAACCGGTATTTGCACAACCAACGCAGGCGCCCGCTACTTTGATTGCACAACCGCCAAATACTGGTCTTCGGATTTTTAGAGACCCTCCGCAAGCTCCTCAAGGTCGTGGATCATCAGAAAAGCCGGTGAATCCTCCAATTCAACTTCTCCGAATAAACCACGTAACGATCATGGAAGAGACGCAACAACGCACATGTCCACCGCCGATTCTAATGCGATCGGCCACATCGCACAACATTGTAGCCATGTTTGAGGCATCTTCTCATCCGCAACTGACCACAGAACAAATCCACCATGACACACAAGCTGATCGACAACAACATACTTTCCAGATGGCTAATTTTGTGCAAGCACAAGACGACGAGCCAGCTTCCGATGATGACACCGATGACAAATGCCTCGCTGAATTTGTAAAATGAGAGGCGTACACTTGCCAAGCTTCCAAAGCTTCTAAGGAAAAAGAAAAAAATCCGAAAGGGCAGTATTTATTTGATATCACCAAATTGGAATAAATATTTAATTATTTATTGAAAGACAAACAATTTGATTGAAAGATGGGAATAAATTTCCACCTCCAGAAAAGTTGAAAGAAAGGAGTTTTTGCAAGTGGCACGGAGTTTTCTGCCACATGGTTGAAAATTGTATTGCATTTCGAAATGTGGTCCAAAAGGCGATTAAAGAAGGACGACCATGCCTGGCTGATCAGATAGATATGAAAATAGATATTGATCCCTTTCCATCCATTGTAAACATAGTAGAAATTTATCCTAAAAGAGGTCAGTAGTCGTATATGTCAAAAGAAGAACAATTTCAAAAAATGCCGACACTGCACATACCGTTCGTCGAGCATGTAGGAAGATAGTATCATCCTCCACACCGAAATCCTACATGGGATAGGTTAGCACCTCAAACACCATGGCTGAAGTAAGTTTAAAAAAAGATGGTGAAATATGGCAAATTTTGTCGGTAGATAAAGTTTTAATTACTCTATTTCCAACTCCACGATTAGAAATAGCACCAATAGAGGGGAGTTGGGCTTTGAAACAACCTCCCAGAAAATACCAGCAGCTGACCCTGTCCCAGAAAAGGCGTCGACAACATTGGCATCAAGCATCAAGATTAATTAGCGAGCAAAATAAGAAGCAAACTTCTACTGCATCATTCCCAATTGCTGCACTTGCAGGGAGACATTAAAATAATTTTGCACAAAATTTCGGTGGAATACAAGCTGGGCATACAATTAGAATGGTTACCAAACAGTTTGTCCAGCCGAAAGAATTTTGACAATGACAAAATAACCAAAAAGAGTGGAGACCGAAGCAGCAGGGCAGCAGTATGCGAGCTGATGCAAATGACATTGAGCCTCAACTCAGCACCCAACAGAAGATGACCTCTACTAATTTACAATTGCTACCTGTTGGACATAAAGAATGGAAGCCTACTGACCAGGCTCAAGCTAGCACCTCACAAACGGCGATGAATAAAGATAAAGGCAAATCCCCCATGATTGCGTTTGGTTCAGAAGAGTTGGAGGAAGAACCGAGGAGCAACACTTCTGAAGAGGATAATTTTTATGAAGCGAGTTTTGATGTCATTCTTTCATACAAGGATTTTAACCGCGCATTTCAATTAAAAGCAATTTTGCAATAAATGCTATTGGTTTCTTATCCTCCGAATTTTCCGCTCATCATGACTAACCCCTTGGGTGGAAAATGAAAGCCTTCTTATGTGGATAATGGAAGAAAATTCAAACAAAGTTGCTCATTCAGAATCTATAATTTTTCAGAAACCGAAGGAGAGCGAGACGCGCTATTTAAAATCTTTTATATCTCACAATAGCAGTTGATGGGCGTTGGATCAGCAATGTATTAGTTGATGGTGGGGCATCAGTCAACATAATGATATTATCAATATTGCGAAAAATTGGAAAGTATCGTAATGACTTAGTGCCGACCGGAATGCGCACAAAGCCACTGGCGAAGTAGCTGTAGGATCAAGGAAAGATTGGATGGCTTTCTTTATTATTGAAGGAAAGCCTACCTACTTAGCGATCATTGGATGAGATTGGATTCATACTTCTCATTCTGCTCTGTTGAATTTTCACGAATGCATAATATTTTGAAAGCAAATCGTGTTGAAGCTGTGGAAGCGGAGTCCGATCCTTTGACAAAATTATATGCGTTAGAAGCGATTTTCTACTCTGTACAAGTATTTCCTTTGACCATGATATTACAAGGAGTTAAATTGTGGGAAGAATGCAACTTGATATCGAGAGGTTTTGAAGTTCGATCTAAGGTTGAGTCACCGCCCAAAAACAAGAACATTTGCGATGGAACTGATTCTTAAATTGGCCCAAATATTTCTACCTGATGGTAAGGCATAAACATATGACCTGAAGGAGGGTCAATCCCTATTACCAAGACCTTTCGAGCTGAAAACACGATGAGCAGTCCCTGAATTCCATCCGTAGGACTGTTCCGATGTTCGAAGCGCAAGATCCACTTAACAAAATTAATTTTGGAAGCGAGGCGAATTTCAAGAACACTCGGACCAGCGTCTTTTGCTTCTAAAAATCGTCTTGTCAAAATAATCAAGGTATTTCGAGACTATTGTTCATGGGATTGATCCTGTTTGGCTTGGAATCTTGTTGAACATCGATTGCCGACGAAGCCTAATTTCAGACCTCACAAGCAGCTTCCAAGGAAGTTTAATCGAGATATCCTCCAGACAATTAAAGAAGAAATAGAGAGGTTGTTGCGAGCTAATTTTATATGCACTTGTCGCTACCCCGAGTGGATTTCCAATGTTGTTCTAGTGATGAAAAAGCATCAGAGGCTACGCATGTACATTGATTTCAGGAATCTTAACCTCGCAACTCCTAAAGATGAGTACGTAATGCTGATAGCCAATATGCTTATCGACGCCACTGCATGGAGCGACCTATCAACTCACTATGAATGCTATTCTCTACGGTTTGGTAGGCACATTCATGAAAGTCTATATCGATGACGTGGTTGTCAAGTCTCAGAGATTCGATGAGCATTTGCAGCACTTATGAAGGTAGTCCATTCGATGCTACAAACAAGAAGCTTGAAATGATGGTTGACGAGCTTCGACCACCAAGAAGTTGAGGGCGAAAGACAAAGAAAATCGGTAGTAGTGCGCCTGTCGGACCATGGCGGCATTAAGAATAATTCTTGAAAAGAGTATCATTTGTCCATATGAAAATTGATCAAATTTGATTACAAAAGTATCGATCAAGTAAAGTTCCTATATTTTCTAGATCCATACTTTTGTGGGGAGGGGGGATTTTTTCATCCCAAAATACTATTTGGGATAAAATATTATTTGGTTTTGGATAATTTATTAATATATTTATAGATTTAGATACGTTAGAATTTTAGTCAAATCTAAATTTGTAGATCCTAGTATAAATTAGGGTAAGGAGAAACACTAGGACCCCACTCTCACATCTCATCTCTTCCCACACAAATTTTAATCTTTATGCAATATATTTTTCTTCCGTTCGATTTACTTTACTTTCTACTTTTATTTTCTTTTAGTTTTATTTGATTTCTTGCTACATTCCTTTAATTTTCTTGTTTTCTTCTCCTTTTGTCTTTATCTATTTTTTTCTGTTGTTGATTTATTACTTTTGCTAACACAGTTCTGAATTTTTTCTGGAGGAAGGCGGAGGACTCACTTAATTTTCAGCAGGTTCGCTCGGATAAGCCGCGATAACAATATTTGTTATCGTAAAAATGATTTTGCTCTTATTTTTGTGGTAAAAAAGTAGTGATGTGATGTAAAATAGATGTGTTTATCTAGAATAATAGAGTTATAATTACTAAAAAAAGAAAATATATATAATAATGCGCCATGGATGAAAATAAAAAAATATATACATTAAGCGAATGATGGAAGTATTTTATTTGTAGTTGACTTATTAAGTGAAGGAAAATGCTTTATTTTTTATTTATCCTAATGGAAAAGTAAAATAAAAAAATATAAAAAATATTTAATTTTGAACGTCAATGATTAAGTCTTCAAAATGGATGTTTTAATGGAATAAAGAAATTTCTATTAAACTTTTAATATATGAACTCTGTATTTTTTGAATATGTATATGTTTTTGTAAAATATTTCATAAAATATTATTTTGATACAAAATTTAATTCAAATATTTTTAATCCAAATCAAAGATATAACTGTTTTTTATCCACAATATATTCAACAATACGTAAGTCCGGTAAATGAGGACCTAGTGGTGTAGAAATAGACTGTAGTCGTGAGTTCCTATATTAAAATAATAATAATAATAAAAATAAAGAGAGAGAAGAAAGAAGAGAAAAAGATGGTCATTTGAGTTAACACTGTTTTGAAATAAACATGTACCTGTTCATTGTAACTCTAATTGTCCTAATTATGTTCATGATACTTATCCATCCATCAGAAATCCTCTGTATATCACTTTTCTTAAGTAGAATGTCAAGCACAAAATTGAAATCATTAAATCGACAAGGGATGTGATACAAAATTACTGCTAAACAAAATCCACTTAGGTATCAAAACGATCAAAATAATGTTGCCACCTACACGACCTTAACAGAAATTATATTATAATATATTATAATAATTTGAATGAACACTTGGAAGGACACATGTTTCCACTATTAATAATCATGCTACTGCTACTAGAAGCTTGCATTTAAGTTACTTGAATTACCACTAATGGAAATGTCAACATGTAGTAAAGTTGGCAACTCTAATCTAACTGGACATGTATAATTAAAAATGTGTCCTATCAAATCCTAAGAATGTTCAAAGCCCTATAAGAAAATTGAAGGCAACATGTATGAAAATCATTTATAAATAGATTTTTTTTTTTTTTTTTTTTTAAGACAATGTTTTGCACAAAACAAAGAAATAAAAGCAAACTCGTTATAAAAAAAAAAAAAGAAAAGAAATCAAAGCAAACTCTCTCTTTTCCTTCACTACAAAAGAATAATTTATTTGTAACGAAATTTTGTTCCTAAAGTTCACGTAGCTAACGTAATTCCATTCCTATTTTCGTCTTTAATGTCATTAGTAACAAAAAAAGTAGATTTAGAGACAAAAAAGTTTTATTACAAAAATGATTTTTTCTTATAGTGCTTGCTTCTTGTTGCCTCTCCTTGTTCTCCATTGCTCTGGCTGGCATCCTCTTGCCCCTTTACCCTTACGATACTTAGGTTACCCTTCAAATTGTTGCCACTGTTGCACTGCCGTCTTGTTGTTCAGCTTCCACTAAGTAATGTAGTTTGCCCGATCTTGTCTTATGTCGTTTTCTCAATGTTAAGCTTCCACTAAGCTATGTACTGTTGAATTTAATTATCCGATTCTTAATACAGAAGCGTACCTGAAGATGAAGTCATATGTGAATCTTGAGTGATTAAAAGGATTGATCTTTTAAGATCACAGTGTCGGCTTATTTTCTATCATTGCCTGATGAGGAGTAGAACCTGGAGGGAGAATCAAATCTCTATGCAGCGCTCTGTCCCGGGGACCTAACCGTAGCCTATTTATATAGGGCAAGCATAATTATAATTACAATTATGCCCTTAATTATTACTATTATTAATTTGTTATGTCACCAAAATGATAATATTATACGTGGGTAGCTACACTTTCATTCCATAAAAATCAAATCCAGTACATAATAATTAATTATATTAATTAGACCACTTAAAATAATATATGATTAAATAAAATAATGACTTCAATAATATATTCGATGCACATATTTGATCCCAAATTAAACAATCTTCCACTGGATCTAGTACGTGTCCGAATGAACACATTGTTCTTTATGAGTGCATTTTCAAATCATTATAAGATAAGGCAAGCAACAATATGCTTCATCAATCACAACAATATAGAACTAAAGAATCATTCGTCGTATCAACAACTAAACTCACAGTAATGACGGATATCACTTTAATCAAATGACATAGATCAATCATGGAACGTGTAGAGAAAAAATTAAATAAGTGTGATATGAGCATATCGATTTTCTACTGGTCCAAACTGAATGAGATCGTAAATTATTTAAATATAATTTCCAAAACATCATAAACCAAAATAATGATCAAAGGAGCATTAAACAAATACCGAGTAAATGATAAAATAACATAAATACTTTCTCCAACTATAATGAAGCTTCTCTGATTTATAACACACCCATATGAGCAATATGCTCATGGAAAATCTTAGGTGTTACACCTTTAGTTAGGGGGTCTGCTAACAAAGATTTTGTCCCTAAATGCTCGATCGAAAACTGATCTTTCACCCTCTCCTTCACAAATAGGAACTTAATGTCAATATGCGTTGACCTGGACAAGCTTCTATTGTTATTGGAGTACTTAATGGACGAATTGTTGTTACAAAATATCCTGATAGGTTTTTCAACCATAGGAATGATTCACAACCCTGTGACAAGATTCTTAAGCCAAATCACCTGCTATGAAGCCTCAAAATGCGCTACAAATGCAGCTTCCATAGTGGAACTAGTAACGAGTGTCTGTTTGGCAGTGCACCAAGCGATGGCCCCACCAGCCAACATATAAACATAGCCAGATGTAGACTTCCTATTATATTGGCATCTTGCAAAATCAGAGTCAGAGTATCCAACGATCTCCAATTGGTCTGACCTCTTATATGTGAGCATGTGATTGGCAGTTCTCTTCAGGTATCTCTCACCCTTTTGGCTGCTTTCCAATAATTCAATCCAGGATTACTGAGGTATCTGCCTAATATATCGACTATATATGCAATATCTGGATACGTACATACTTGTGCATAGAGGCTCCCAACTGCGGAGACATAGAAGATCTTTTTCATTTTTTGATTTCCACATGTACTTTAGGGTACTGAATGAAACTTAATTTCTCTTTTAGCTATAGGGGTATCTCTTAGCTTGCATTTTTGCATGCTAAAGTGTTCGAGTACTTTATCGATATAGTTCTTTTGAGATAATCCTAGAATACTGTGATCTATCACGATATATTTAGCTTCCTAATACAAAAGATGCTTCACGAGGATCTTTTAACTCAAAGTTACTCGAAAGAAATTTCTTAGTTTCTTGCAACATGCACACATCGTTTGTGGCATGTAGAATGTCGTCCACATAAAAAACTAAGAAAATAAACTTGCTCCCACTAAATTTCTGATAAACACAATCATAAAAAACATTCATCTCAAAACATATGAGAGAATTACTTGATGAAATTTATGATACCACTGTCGAGACACTTGTTTGAGCCCATAAATGGATTTTCTTAATTTACAAACTATTTGCTCTGGGTCACCGATCTCAAAAGTTTCTGGCTGTACCATATAGATTGTTTCATCAATATCACCATTTAGAAAAGCTGTCTTGACATCCATTTGATGAAGCTTTAAATCAAAGTGTGCCATTAGAGACATAATTGTCCTAAAAGATTCATTCGAAGAAATCGGGGAGAAAGTCTCTTTATAATCAATCTTCTTTTTCTGAGTATATCTTTTAGGTACAAGACGTGCTTTACACTTCTGCACATTACCATTTGCATCCCGTTTGGTTTTAAAGATTCATTTGCAACGTACGGTTTTTGCACCTTTTGGCAATGAGACAAGTTTTCAAACTTTATTGTCTTGCATTGAATTGTATTCATTATCCATTGCATCGACTCATTTATCTGAATAAGGACCTTTCATGGCATGATAAATATTAATTGGATCCTCTTTACTCATGCCATCATTGTTCTCACTTTCTTGAAGAAAGTCACATAATAATCCGAAATGACATTTCTTCGCTCTCTAGTGCATCTACACAATTGTGTTGGCTGTTGAACTGGATGTTCTTAAGTTTGTTGATTTTGTTCCACAGGCATAGGTTCCTGTTCTATACGAATAGGTTCTTCAATCGCACTCTGAAACTATATTGAGGATTAAATGACTACTAACTTACGAGGTGTTTGGTCAATCACATAAGTGATTTCTTGATCCTCAAAAGTAAAGTCCAAAATTGTATTTCTCACCCCAAACTCAACATTTGCAAAAAACTTGGCATTACTCATGTCAAAAATAGTTCTTGATGTGGGATCATAAAATTTATACTCCCTTGACCGTTCTGAATAGCCAAAAAAATTATTGCTCACTGTACGAGGTGCTAGCTTTGGTTTATTTGGCCTGTAGGCCTTCGCCTCAGTTAGAAAACCCCATATCCTAAGACATTTTAAGCTAGGCTTTTTGCCCAATCCAAAGTTCATAGGGTATTTTGGTAGTCACCTAAGTTGAAACTCGATTAAGGATGTAGACTGCTATCTTTAGGGCTTCTCCCCATAAGGATGGTGGTAAAGTAGATTGATTAATCATACTTCAAACCATATCCTTTAATATACAGTTTAGTCTCTCAGCAATAACGTTCATACTAGGTGAACCACACATGGTATATTGAAGGACAATACCACAATTCTTAAGGAAGTAAGCAAAAGGACCTCAACGTTATTCACCCGAGCCATCATTTGTGCTAGAATATTCTCCTCCACGGTTAAATCTGACATTTTTAATGTGTTCTCTGAGTTGATTTTCAACTTCAGCCTTAAATGCTTTAAACATGTCTAGTGCCTAAAAAATTCTTTAATAAGGTACATCTGACCATATCTAGAATTATCATCTATGAATGATACAAAATTATTGTTGACCATTACACGAAAGAGTAGAAAAAGGCCTACAAATGTTTGTGTATATCAATTCAACATATTCGTAGCTCGATGAGCACATGTCTTTTTAACCTTGGTTTGTTTACCCTTAATGAAATCGACACAAATGTCAAAGTTTGAAAGTTTATGGAATCAAGGATTTCATCCTTAATGAGTCATTCAACTTTGTTTCTTGAAATATGAACTAAACGTTTGTGCCACAATAAACTAGAGTCATGCAATTTTTGCTTAGTACCTTTTGATTCCACATTTAGGGCCTTATCATATGAAGCTAGAATGTCAAGCATATATAAATTTGCATTCACCGTAAAAGTACCGAAACCATCCAAACATGAATTCAAAGACAACTCAACTTTATTGTTTCCAAAAGAACAATGATAACCGAATTTGTCAAAATAAGAAATATAAACAATATTCCGTATAAATGACGTTATAATAAAAGTGTCTCACAATTCAAGAAAATATCCAGTACTCAATAACAACTTGAAAATTCTCACCACTTCTACATCTACTAAATCCCCATTTCCAAAATATGTCTTTCAACATCAGTCGGATTTCGGTAGCTCAGGTAACCCTACATTGAAACACTGGTGTTAGTAGTCGATCCAGAGTCTAACTACCAAGTGTTTTGAGATACTAAAGTTAAATTAACCTTAGAACAAACCAAAGTAAGAAACGAACCATTTTTCACGCACCAATCGTGAAACTTAGTACAATTCTTTTTCTTATATCCAATTATCTTGCAAAAGAAGCAAGTTTTCTCAGGACAAGCCTGAGGAGCTTGAGCTGAAACATGAGCCTTACCAGTCTCAACCTTAATGGCCTTATATTTTCTCTTATTGCCTCTTCATCCTTTGAGGTACCAACGACATATACCTCCTCAGTTTTATTATGCTTCATCATTTCTTCCTCCTTAACACAGTGAGAGATGAGTTCATTAAGAGTCCACTTCTCATTTTGACAGTTATAACTGACTTTGAACTAATCATATTGAGTAGGAAGTGAGAGAAAAACAATAGGGCTAACATGTCCTTTGAAAGGTCTAATTTAAGTGCCTTCAACTTAGAATCATTATTAGACATGTTTAGGATGTATTTTTTTATGTTCCCTTTGACGTTATACCTCATGGTAATGAGACTCTTAAGAAGAGTACTCATTTCCGCCTTATCGTTTTTGGTAAAGTGTTTTTCAATTGTGACAACTCATTGGCAATAGTGATATTATCAGATACCGTACATCGATAGATTTCTGGAATGCTTTTCTTAATGATCATGAACTAAGGCGACTGGACCTTTCCTACTTCTCAAACAACTGTTTTTTTATTTGCAGTACTTTCTACCATAGGAGGACTGAGTTGGTCTATCCTTAATGCCAAGTCAAATCCATGCAATCCAAATAAATCGATTTTGATTTTTTCCAGTGTTGAAAGTTATCCTCACACAGTATATTGAGACTTGATAGTTAGAAGATACCATAAAATTTGGTCTTGAAGATAACAATGAATAAATATACACATAAGTACTCACGAGGCATAATAAAACTCAATAAAGTAATGCAATCCCATCACAAGACACTAAATGCAACATTATTGATTAATCTCTAGATTAATAATATTAACTGCAAGCAATCATTTTGTTGCAATAATAATGTATGAACAATAAGTAGTGTCAAATAATAAATCACAATTTGGACTGATTCACTATTCACATAAGTTAAATCCATATAATCATCTCATGCATATGATTGCAAATATATATTTCATTTTGTCAATTACTGACTATCTTTGGACTAAAGAAGAATCACATAAATTAAAATATACATATAAAACACTTACATTATCAAGAAAAAATTTCATATAAGAAATGTTACTTTGACAACTTCAAATACTTGATATTCACCATCAAAACGTAGCATATATTTATTAATGAGTTTCCAATAAAAATAAATTTTGCTTCAAAAGCAAATAATTTTGGAATATTTGAAAATAATTTCCAGATTCCATATTCATAATTAAATAAATAATCATAAATAATATTTGACCTTGACAGAATAGTTTCTAACACCTATATACGTGCATATACATACATATAATCTCATAAATTAATTTAAGCACACAATTAAGTAAATAAACAACGTGTTGTTCGAATAAACATTAACCAACATGTATACATGTATATATATTTGTATCCAATTGCACAAATTGATTCAACCGAATGAAGACAAATAATAGTGCAAATCAAAATGAGTAAATATGCGAATATAGATCAATATCAATCTACTGATTTCATATAAAAATATGCAAATGAACAAATAAGAAAATGCCCATACATCTTTACGAATTTTGTATAAATTCATTGAAATTAAATATTGTTTGACGACGATTAACTTATCCAAACAATTTCAAAAGCGAAATTCAAGTTTTCTCAAAATGAGGATTGAATCTTGATCAAGAAGATCCATAAATCAATCATCGACAATTACAATTCAACTAACTCTGATACCAATTGTTGAATTTAATTATCCGTTCCTTAAAACGAAAGCATACCTGAAGATGAAGCCATATGCAAATATCGGGTGATTAAAGGGATTGGTCTTCCAAGATCATAGCGTCGGCTTCTTTTCTATCATTGACAGGTGAGGAGTAGAAACTGCAAGAAGAATCAAATATCTAAACGGCTTTGTCCCGGGGACCTAATCCTAGCCTATCCTTTAATTAATATTATTAATTTGTCACATCACCAAAATAGTAATATTATACGTAGCTACACTTTCATTCCATAACAATGAAGTCCATCAGTCAATAATTAATTATATTAATTAGACCACTTAAAATAATATGACTGAATAAAATAATGACTTTAATAATATGTTCGATACACATATTTTATCCCAAATCTAACATGTACAACCCATAATATAGCCTAGTCTATCGGATCCCATGAAAATTATGAAGTTAAGCGTATTTAAGGGAAAGTAATATTAGAATGAGTAATCTCTTGGGAAGTCCTTGTCTTACACACACACAAAAGATAAAAACTTCCACTAAGAGATGCAGTTTGAACTGCCCAGTTCTGGGTTATGTTGCCGTATTGATGTTCAACTTGATCCAAAGTGATGCAGTTTGCTCGGTTCTGTCCACCACAACTGGCATTTTTAAGTCCTTCCCTACAACTTTCCAAGCAATCTTTCCTTTGAACCATCATATTTTCTGTACTTATTGCATTTGCTATCACGGTGTAGATGCATATAAAAAATTATAGCTGTTATAATATTTTATGGAAATTCATAAATTGCATTGTTATTGATCATCAAAATAAATATTTATATATATGCAATATAAAATAGATTTGATAGTCGTATCAAAACAATCTAAGCTATGGATAATGTGAAATTATAATCTAAAACTACCATATCTAAAATAAATCAAATCAAACTAATCTCAGCAAAATAATAAATTAAATCTAAATCTAAAATATCACAACAATCGCACGACTTTTTTGACATACATAAAAATAGATAAGATAACTAACTTATACTATGTAACCTTGCTTAATTGAGTTCAAGCTTTTCTTTTTCTTGTTGATACGGATTATAAAGATATATTGAATTTTTTTTAATATATTTATTTGATTGTATATCGATAATAATTGATTCTATAGTATTATAATGGGTTACAATTGATTGTGTTGAAATATTCAATTTTAGATTTAGTAGATTTATATTTAGATTTGGTTTTATTCGATTACATAGATTTGAGTCTATCGAGTCTGTTTTGTATTACGTATATATAGGCCTCTTATTTTGATGATCAATAACACAATTTCATTATTTTCTACAAAAATTTCTAATATGGTATGAAAGCCTATTTTTCTCATGCCGTAGATATAGTCTACCAAACTGCGTTTCTCCAGATACATTCAACCTAGAATGTACCCGGAGGTCTTCCAAATTTGAGATTTTGCCCATGGTTTCTAATCCTTTTTTTTTTTCTGATTTTAATTTTGTTTTGAGTCTTGATTTTGTCTACATTTGAAGTCATGTCTGCACATCTGTCTGCGATTATGTGATCTGTCTGCTGCGTTTCTCCAGAGCCATGTTTCTGATTGTAATGAGAGTTCCGCTATTTCTGACTTTGTAGAGAGTACTTCCGTCATTTTCGGCTCCAATAGTGAGTCATGTCGTTTTCGGCTCCAGTAGAGTCCTGCTCCGGTAGAGAGTCATGTCATTTTCGGCTCAAGTAGAGAGTCATGTCGTTTTCGACTCCGTTGTGAGTTCTGTCATTTTTTACTCTAATTCAATTGAAAGCATTGTTTCTGGCTTTGACACGGTAGAGTGCCAGCGGCAACGGCAGACAAGCAACTGTTTTTTTTTTCTTTGCGTCTTTTGCGTCTCTATTAAACTTTCTTATAAAACTCAAGTTGGTTTCTGTTATACCACTTTGAGTTTTAGGAGGGATGTTGAGATATTTTAGATATTCAGTTTTAGACTTAGTTGAGTTATATTTAAATTTGATTTCTATTATACCACTTGGTTTCTGTATTGATCATCTAAACTCAAGTTTGTTTATGTTATACCACTTGGTTTCTGTATAGCCTATATATATAGACCCTTTATTTTGATGATCAATAACACAATTTCATTATTTTTTCCCCAAAAATCTAACATATTGCATATTATGTAAATTATTGTATATTTGTATATATTCACTATAATTGATTGTATATATATCATTGCAATATATTATAATTTATTGCATATAATGTAAATTTTTGTATATCTATTATTATATATACAAGGATTTTTATGACCACACCAAGTATGTTTCTTTTGATGGGTTTGAAAAACAATTAGTTTGAGTTTGGTATTAAAATAATGGATGTTGGGATGTTTTGTAAGAGCAAAAAATATATATATTTTTTTTAGAAACGCAGAGTTCAAATAATAAAAACCTTGGTTTTTGGATAGAAGAGACAAATGTAAACCTTTTTACATTTGTGTCTTTTTAAATTTTTCTAGAGTAAATTCCATTCACATTTGACGCTATTGTGTTCATGAAAGAGCTTTGATTGGAATCTTTTATACTTTGTGTTTAGACCAAAGTAGTTAAACAATATTGTCTTTGGTACTTTCAGGCTCGACCCTGGGCAAGGGTCATAGGGGTCACTACAAGAAAAACATAGTATTGCCACAGAAATTTTGTCGCGGAATGATAAATTATCACAACTTTTACCATAAAATTAAAAGAAAATTGTATGTAATTTAATTGTCGTAGAGTTCCGCAACAATACTTGTTATTTTTCCAATTTGTTGGGGAAGTTAGCAACAAACAAGAATTTAATTTTACCGTTCATTACCTCGCCCTCGACTTTCTGACGCACAGCGACTCACCATCCAGTGCCATCGCTCTGATTTAGGTATGTTTATACAAGAAGTTTTTATTTACGCAATGTGGCTTGAATAGAAATCGAGGCACAAAACGGTCTTGCAGTGCCTTTGGTGCTTTTTGTATCTCTATGATTTGCTTTTTGTATCTATGATTTATTTGTGCAATGAATTATTTGGCTTTTAAAGAAACTTATTTGGCTTTTAAAGAAACTTTTGATTTGTTCTTTTATTTTGCTATGTTTTTACAAGAAGTTTTAATTTTTTTTATCTGTGCCTTTGTTGGATTTGACCGTATTATGTTTGTTTAATGTAAATCTATAATTGTTTTATTTGTGCCTTGATTGTTTAATTTGTTTTGTTATGCCATTTTCTTAATTTTTGATTTGGTCTTTCTTTATCATCTGGTAAGTCATAGTCCTATTTTTTGGCTTTTCTTTACTTGCAATCTCTGGCGTGCTAATAATATGCACTCTGGTTTTTCTTCTAAATGTTAAATTTGTTAATGTAATCAATAAAAGTATAGTTATTTTTTATTCATAATTATAACATTGACATTAACATTGATAATAAACTAGTTGCTTAATGTAGATTCAAGATATGAATATACATAAGTAAGTGTAATGGGCTCTGCCCATATACTTACATTTTTTAATATATATATGTCTATATATATTTATTTTAGCATATAGATTTGTTTAATTTGTTTTGGTAAGTTTTAATTTGATTTTCTGATATAATTTAATTTTATTATTGTAGTAGAGTAAGAATACAAATTATATCGATGGATAATCAACCACCTTTATTTCCAATATCATTAGTTGGATATGGAATGACGAGTAATAATGATGAAGAAAATCAAAGTGGTGATGGGAGAATTACTGATGATAAGACATGTATTACATCGAGTACTTTTGAGTAGGTTTTTAAATGATGTTGTAGTTTCTATAATATCATTATTTAATTTTTTTATATATAATTACATATTTAAAGCACAAATTCTAACAAAATATAATATTTATTCTTTTATAGTTCAATTCCAGGTTTGATTGGAAAAATAGGAAATATATTTCGATCAAATTTTCCTGAACCATATATTTTTATGAATCAAATACCTAATAGCCAATGAGACAAATGATTTGAAATATTTAAGGTATATGTAATATTGAGTTTTTTTATTAATTATTTTATTACTTAATTGATTTTAACTATTAAATTTCAATAGCATTTTTATAGGAGGGAATTTCAGTATGAATCTTCGTGATTTATTTTTAAATAAATTTAGTGAGTTATTAAGGAGAAATTTAGGCTACGCTCGAAAAAACAATGCACGTCCGAAATGAATTTCTGTTGAGATTTGGGATAAAATGAAGGAACAATGGAGTTCTAAGGAATACTGTGGGGGAGCTCGATCTGTTGGTTGTGTTCAAAAGATTATGGTAAAATTTAATTAAATATAGTTTTTAAATATAAATTGCTGTATTTTATATATGTTTGACAAAAGTTCTAATGATATTTTTCTTGTAGTCCGACGACTTAGGACGCATCTCGACAGAAATAGAACTTTGTCGTCAGTGTTTTAGTAAAAAGAACGAAGTATCTACTCAAGATATTGCAGCTCTCGAGGTATAATTTATTTAGAATATATATTTTTTCATATTGAATGATAGAATATAATAGTTGGAAAATTTTTATTTCTCAGACGGAGCTACAAAAATTTCCTGAAAGTAGTTCCATCTCTGAACCCGATCCAAAAAAACTTGTGAATGCATTTGGTGGTTTCGACACAAAAGGTCGTGTCCCAGGACTTGATTCAAGAGGTAAGATAGCAATGGTTCAAATTTGTCCTTCTTGTTCACAACATGTTAATCTGTTTCTTACGCAAGTGTTTCAATGGAAGAGCATCTCAAAATTAAGGAAGAACTGGAAACAACTATTCAAAAATTGGATCAGGTTTGCCTTTTATTTTTTTTTTTTGGAATATTATTAATATATTTTATTTTAAACTTTTAGATTGAAAAATAATATAAGTTTTTTTTTTTTTTTGGTATGTGCTGGTGATGAAGTTTCTTAATAGAGATTTTCAAAACTTCAATAATTGTATTATTCAAGAACCAGAGTCATATTATCCCCAAATGGCCACTCCATTTGATCCATATCGAATGCGTCGAGAAGGAAGTGGAAGTCGGATCGGTGGAGTGAGTGAAAATGGACGATATTACGGCAATGAAGAGAATGGTGAATATGAAGAAGATAATGGCGAAACTATTCCACCTATTCAATATAATTAAAAATTTTGTATAATATAACTATATTTTTGCCTATATAAAAATGATTTTATTTTGTTTTTATTTTCTTAAAAATATGACTAAAATTAAATTTGAAATTTGAAAATATTTATATGAATATTTTATTTTTATTAATTAATATTAATATTAATATTAAATAAAAAAATAATTATGGTTTGATTTTTTGTTGCAGAAGAATTTTAATTAAATGGTCTTCCGCGATAATCTTCCACTACAATTGAACATTAATTGTGTTGGTGTAGTATTCCGCGATAATGTTTAATTAATGTAATTTGTTGCAAACTTTTGCGACAATAATAAATAATCATAGTTAATCTAGTGCGGAATCAATTCTTCAACATTTTTGCAACAATTCATCAAATTTGTTGCAGAACTATATATATTCTGCGGCAAATTATTCCGCAACAATATGGTATTTTTTTGGTAGTGGATCCTTGCCGGGTCCTATCTTCAAAGGGGCGAAGTGCCCCCAAATCATATATATATATATATATATATTAATAAATTTTATATAAAATATACAAAATAAATTTTTAAGTAAATAATTTATTTTGTATTTTTTTAAAAATAAATTTTTTAATATTAATTTATATTTTAAATTAATTTTATTAATTATGTTCTTATTTATATATAATATATATTTTTAATTATACTAAAAATAAATTTTTTGTTAAAAATATCACATTAATTATATATATATATATATTTTGATACCTTATTATATGAAAGTTTTAATTTTATAATTAAATACTCCCTCTGTCCCAAAGAAATAGTCTGATTTTGTCATTTTTCTCCATTCCAAAATAATAGTCCAATTTCTATTTTTGGTAACAACCTCCGTACCTTTTTATAAAATTATTTCTACTTTTTTCACAATAATTATATAAAGTAGAACGTTTTGGTATTTTAGAAATACTTTTACTTACACTATCATTATAATACTAATATTCTCCAAATGTTTCTATTGTTTTGGGACGGAGGAAGTATAAATTTAAAAGTATTTATAAAATTATTTATTTATTATTAATTAATATAAAAATAGACTCCTTTGTCGTTAAGTATATATATATATTTTGTACGGAGTTTAAGATATATTAATATTATATTGATATGTAGTAGAAATAAAATAGAAATGACTAAAATAACCTTATTAGCATTGTGTGATATAAATGTAATGACATTTGTGTAATATATTATAAGTTATAAGGATATTTATAATGTTAGATAGACAATACAATTGCTAAAAATAAATTGATATTTTATTATGGGATAGACCAAAATAGAAAAAATATATTTTGTTAAGTGAACGAGGGAGTGTATTTAGGGGCCCATTTTTTTTATTTTGCCCCGGACCTTAAAAAAGGTCCGGAACGAGCCTGGGTACTTTATGATATCTTCTCAACAACAAAACAAACAATTTGTTGCAAAAAATGGAAAAAATAAAAAATAAAGAAGTAACGCACACGAACCCAAACAAGAAGATAAAGAATTGTTTCAAGTTCGATCAGAATAATCTACGAAGAATCTACGTTTGGAAACAAACAAATAAATTGTTTTCACTACTATTTTTTGTGTGTATTATAGAGAGTATACATCAAGTATATATTAATATCAAAATTGAAACTCTAGACAAACCCCACGACATGCTGCCCAAAAACTATCCCAACAATCTCATCCTATATCCTTAATTTGTTGATATTATTTGTTAACGTCACAGTTAGGGTGTGAACAGTCACTATCTTAGAAATTTAATACAAGTCATCCAATCAGTCATGTGGCGAACCCAATACTCTAGGTTTCGTAAGCATAATTTTTTAATAATTTACATATACTCAATATTTATAATTATTGATCCAATGTTACAAATATATGATTTGTATTTATATAAATTGTTAATTGACTATGAATTATATCTTGTTTCTATTTATGTACATATTGATTTCTAAATATTCTAAAATATATTTTGTAAAGTGTATTGAATGGATGTGATAGACATTGTAAACTTGCTTGTGGGCGAGTAGCGATGAACTCACTATATCACGGCCATGTAAATAAAAAAGAACAGTATCAGTGCCTCCGACGCCGGATCAGTTCAGCTCGGTGGAAGATTGCTTCCTTAGTTCGCGCAGCTAAGCATTCATGTTGCTCGCTGAGGAGAGCATGACTAGCGACTTGTTTGAACTCTTTTTTTCGAAAGCTTTATTGAAATTATTGTAATTAAATCGAATATTTATTTTTTATTTAGTATATTATTAAAGAAACCTGTTTAAAATATCAGATTTAATATATATATCACATAAAATATTGTTAAAGTTAAAATTTGTATTATTTTCAATCATCAAAGGAACACTACTTTAAACTAAGGGGGGTGTATTTAATTGAGTTTGATGGATTTTAGTAATTGATTTAGATGGATTTCTACGGATTTGATTGAATTCTTTATCAATTTATATGGATTTTGTAGGATTGTAAAATATTTTTTTTATGAATATATATTAATTATATAAATTTATATCAAACAACAAATTTTATAAATATAAGAAATAATTATTAATAAAATAATATTTAATATTAATAAATAATATATAAGTATTAATAATGTAGAAGTATTGTAACATCTGTAATACTAATATATTCTAGATTATTAATTTTAGTATTATATTATCATTCAATATATCAAATTAGTTTTATATTTCTTTATTAGTTATTATTATTATTTATATAACCTTTTTACATAAAAAGTAAATACGTATATAAATAAAATAAAAAATATAATTTATGATTTTTGAAAAAAATATTAAAATAAATAAATAAATAAAAATTAACGATTCAACAAAAAATATATATTTAAATATCTATTTTACCGTTATCGTAATGATAATATAGTGTATTCCATAATTGAAAAGAAAAGACAATATTTATTGTGATAATAATATTTTTTAATATTATATTTATAATATAAAAATATGTATTTAAAAAATTAATAATAATTTGCTAATATATTTTAGTTTTAAATTATTATTTTTATCAAAAATTATAATAATAGTAATAAATATTATCATATTATTGATCACATATACAACAACAACAACAACAACAACAACAACAACAACAACAACAACAACAACAACAACAACAACAACAATAATAATAATAATAATAATAATAATAATAATAATGATAATTTTAAGAATCCATCAAAATTTGTGATGATCATGAGAGATTTTTCGTATACAAAATTTTTACAATTTTCCATTAAAATCCATAGATATGGATTGAATATCTCAAGATTTTAAAAGAGTTTTAAAAGTCTATATTGAATACCTCAATATTTTAAAAGAGTTTTAGAAGTCTGGATTGAATACCTTTATATTTTAAAAAACTTTTAAAAGTTTTGATTGAATACATATTTTGAAAGTCCAACAAAATTCTATAAAATCTATATTGAATACACCCCTAAATTGAGTGAATACTTTCCTTACATGATCTTTCATGATACTTTCTCATCTACTATCCACATCCTAATTCAACCAATAACAAACCACATTTTTTAATCTTGTTTATCACTTGTTGATATACATTTATATGCATTCTATATTTTCTTCAACTATTTTGCAAAATTTTGTTGTAGTGAAATAAAACTAATAATTTTTTTTTTTTTTTATAGCTGACTTATTAAGCAAAGGGAAATGCATTTATTTTGCTATTATTCTAATGAAAAAAAAAAAAAAAAAAAAACTATAACAAAAGGTTTTAAATTTTGGAAGTCTATGGGTTTTTAGGTCTCCAAAATTGACATTTTAATGGAATAAACTAATTTTGTTTGTCCACAAATGGCATCTATTCCATAATAGGTTCGTTAGAATTAAATTTTTTTAGTAGCCGCTAGAGGTTAAATTTCATAAGCAGGACAAATTGTTACTTACTAACTAGTACAGTAATTTGTTAAAAATATTTATATCATGTGGCAGAATCTGGTTATAACTATTTATTACCTCACAGAATATTCAAAATTGAAATCTTTTGATTTATTTCTTCAAAATGGTTGGCGTGAAGAGAAATTTATAACATTGAAAAAAGAAAAAAAGGAAAAAGGAGAAGAAAACATGTTAGGATTGAGACCGGTTTAAGTGATACAATTTACCGTTTTGTCGCTTAAGTTAAACATTAATTTGAAATGAAAATACATCTTATTAATTAATTGTCACTCCAATTGTCCTAATTATACAAGTGGTTATCCATCCATCGATAGTAGATCCTCTACATATTCGGTTTTCGTTAAGTAAATGTGAGTGTCGAGCACAAAATTGATCATTAGATCGACAAGGAAAGCAATACAAAATTATTTTTAAACAAAATCCACGTAAAGGTATTAGAATGAACAATGTTTTCACCTACACGACAAAAATAGGAAGTTTTCCTATTCTGTGTTTGTTTGGGACTTTGGATTTTGAGTTGAGATTTGAATAGTAAAAATTTTGAATTTGAACAGTTGTATGATGTGATATAAATAGGTGTTGATGTGATGTTTTGAATGTAAAATTAATTTTTAGTATAATATAAAAAATTAAAAATAGGTATTTGATTTGATGTTTTTGGGGAAAAAAAATTGGATGAATAGTATAAATTCAATCCAATCCCCCAAACAAACACACCCTAAATGTAGACCTGGGAGGATAGATCCTTTCAGCCTTGATAATAATGCTACTACAAGCTTGCATTTAAGTTACTTGAACTAGTAATGGAAATGTCAACATATAGTGCAGCTGGCTACTCTAATCCAACTTGACACGTACAATCAAATAAGGTGTGCTACTAATTAAATCCTACAAATGTTTAAACCCCAACTGGAATGTAAGAGAACTGATCAAGGCAACATGTAAGACAATCATCTATAAATAGGGTTTTCTGGCTCACCATGTTAACACAAATTAAATAAATCAAATCAAACCAAACCAAGCAATATAACTAATGGCTTTCGACACTCCCTTTTCCTTTTTCTTTGTTGCCCTCTC
Source organism: Andrographis paniculata (assembly GCF_009805555.1). Taxonomy (NCBI): domain Eukaryota; kingdom Viridiplantae; phylum Streptophyta; class Magnoliopsida; order Lamiales; family Acanthaceae; genus Andrographis; species Andrographis paniculata. Next base: position 4,371,187 of record NW_026137605.1, read on the forward strand.
CTTGTTCGCGGTTGCCAATGTCGCAAATGGCCAGTTGCTCCAACGCATCAACATTAATGGGACACTTTGCTGCACGCCCACTGGGAGTTGCCCGGGCGGGCCTCCCCTTGCCAATACGACTGTCCGTCTAGTCTGCCCTAGGCCGTTGTTGGGCGGAAACACCACAGTTGCAACATCTGTCACTAATTCAAATGGAACCTTTACCATCACTATACTCAGGTTACCCTTCAATTCGTTGTCACTGCTACGCTGTCGACTAGTTGTTCAGCTTCCACTAAGCAATGCAGTTTGCCCGACTCTGTCCACCGCAACTGGCACTCTTACGTCCCTTCTTACCATTATCGAACTTATTCTTGGTTTCCTTTCAACCACCATAACCGCGATACCTACTGGATTCTCTATCACGGTGTAGATGCATACGAGCACGACGAAGGGTCCGCTTCTCCACATACATCCTATCTAATATCTATCAATAATTATAGAATGACTATGTAGACGAGGAACATACATAAAAATAAACAAGTAAACAAACTCATACTATGTACCCTTGGTCGATTGGGTTCGCGTTTTTTCTTTTTGTCATGTAATTTTCAAGAATAAATGTATGACATGTGAATGGACATCCAGTCACATTGGACGCTATTGTTGCGCATAAAATTGGATTGGAATCCTTCATAGTTTGTGTTTGGACTAAAGTGATTGAACAATATTCTGTCTTAGTATTTTATGATTTCTGCTCAACAAGTAACAAAACAAATAATGTATAATTTCACCGTGATACCCCTAATTTGAGTGAAGTTTAAATTGATCCGTTGGACTATCCATGTTAGCAATATGCAATTCTTTTTTTGAGGTCCACCTGAAAGATCTTTCCCAGGTATGCGTAAATGAGGGGAAGAGTTTATTAGAATGACTTTGTTGATATGTGAGATGATGTATCATCGTAAAACATGCCAGACTTCCTGAGGAGAGAGAGAGAATATGAGACACAGTGGAAAAATCACATTTCATCTCGTCTAATATCTTTTTTAATTTTTTATTGTTTTAATGTGCATGGAAAACACTATATTTTCTTCAACTATTTTGCATAGTTGTCTTGTAGTGAAAATTAAAGTATATTATTTTCTTTATAGTTAATTGTCTTTGAGTTTTTTCTTTTTCTTCCTTTTATTTTGGGTGGTGGTTGTTTACACAACCTTGGAAAGTAAATGAAAGAGCTTATTCTTATCGCATGCGATGCGTGATATCGATTATACACTTGTAATAGAAATGGCTATAAGAAGTCTCGAACATTCGAGAATTTTAATGTAAAATACCCATCTAAATCTTAAATGTAAAACATCAAAATTATCATGTCTCAAATTTTTAATGTGAATACCCTATTTAAATAGAAACTTGCTATAATGATGAGATGAATTCTCCAACGTCGAACCATAAATATGGAAGTTGAGTGAACTTTTAGAGGATAAAGAAGTGTTGCATATATAATATATGTGCTTACCGGAAGTAAAGGCAAGTGGGAGTAAGCGGTACAAGACTAGGCTAGTCGTGAAGGATTTGATCAGAGATATGGCATCGATTATGTTAATGTATTCATTGTCGTTGTAAATAATTTGATTGGCTTTGGACATACTATCATCGAGATTTTGATGTTGAAACAGTTAGATGTCAAAACAGGCTTCATTTTTGGCAACCCAGATGTAGATATTTATTTGGTGCAACTAGAAGGGTATGTGGCCAAAGAAGACGATCTGGTATACAATTTAAGGAAAAGCCTGTGTGGCCTTAAGTAAACACCAAAATAGTGTATTGGAAATTTGACGGCTTCATGCATGCGATGAATTCACCATATGCAACGCCGACTACAACTGCTACTTTAAGAAATTTGACAATTCATATATAATACTCATGTTATATGTGGATGACATATAATTTTTAGTGTATTGTACTCAAGATTTTTTGAAGCTATTGCAGCAATTAACGGAAAGGTTCCCATTGAATGATTGTGGAGAGGTGAAACAGATTTTGGGCATGTGAATAACTCGAGATCAAGAGAATGATAGATTGCGTCTCTGGCAAGCATAATATGTGAAGATTATTCTGAAAAATTTTAACATGCAAAATGAAAATCCTATGAACACATTATTGGGGAGTAATTTCAATTTTTCAATCAATAAGTCACCAAAAAATGAGTTGGAAGTTGTTGATACGATGAATATTCCATATGCATTCACCACATGAAGCACAATGTATGTCATGCTTGGTACAAGACCGAATATTGCATATGAAGTAGGAGTAGTAAGTCGATTTATGAGTAATTCTAAAAGACAACATTACGAATGAGTGATGTGGACATTAAGGTATGTACGAGACACTATAAATAAGGCATTGATCTTCAAGCAAAAAGGAACCTATTTGGGTGTGTGGATAGCGAATTAACAGGAAGTGACTAGCATAAGTGGAAGATCATATGTTAATATGTGTTTACTTATAGTGTAAAGTTGGCAAAGACTCCGAAGAATAACAATTTTCCCAGTGACAATCAAAGTGGAATCCACTTGACTTAGAATTCCGCATTCCATTTGTTATGACAGATTAAAATTAATGATCGAAGAATAAATAGAAACGTAAAGAAAACACAAATTTATATAGTTTACCAACACCGTGTTGGTTACACCACTTCGTGCCCCTGGACCCCCGGCAAGGGGGACTTCGTAGATTTACATGGTTCACCAAGGTGTTGGTTACGCCACTCTGTGCCTTAGACCCCAGACAAGGGGGACTTCGCCCCCTTTGACCCCCCGACTCGTTGAACGGTCAATGAGACCCCCGTGAAAACTCAACGAAATGATAAATTAGATTCAAGACATATAGATAAATCTCTACCTTGACTTGAATCTCATTTACAGATGCATCATTAGAATGCTAGATGACTAGACTCCTCCATTCAGCCTCAGATTTGTCCCTCATCGGACAACTACCAATTTGTGACATTTAGCAAATCAAACAATGTCGAAACTTTCTATGAGAGACTGATTTGGTGAACATATCAGCAGGATTATCAGCAGTCCGTTGGCTAAACAGATTGCACTCAAGCGATGACAATATATAACAACTTGATCATAATGTAGACCAAGATCACCAACTAGTGACGAACTAGATTCAAGGCATAGCAACACCATTCGAGAATGAAACATATGGAATTGAAATTTCATTACACTTGTGAGCTATTGGAGAGAACAATTCCAAAGTTGGAGAAGAAAAAGGTTTAGTTGTCTTGTAGTCACTTATTGAAGACGAAAAACAAAAGTAGATAGACCTTGGACTTTATGTGAAAGAATATTACATTGTGAAGCCCCAAACTAGAGACTGAAACCCCTTGGAGGTTTTACGTATAGCTCATTGGCCGCATGCATTATGATTTTTTCTTTGACATATATAAATACATGATGTATTATCCCTCAATTTTACATTGAAAATACTACTAAAAATATATGACTTCATTGTCCGTAAACCTAGATCAATCTAATCGAAGTAGATCACCAAATAATTGTCCATCTTGTACATTTTTATCTTGATTTTTCACAATTTTGCTATAGTTCTAATTCAGATATCAATTAAATTGTGCTTGCAGTCAATCATCATAAATTGGACCGTGTTCAAAAGTTCAATGGGCTTAAAAATAAATAGGCTGAGAAATGAATGCACTAAGAGTTAAATCAAACTTGGATCTTACTTTTCGTCTTGAAACCTATCATCAACCAAAATACACAACAAAATGCCTTAGTGACAAGATCAATTAATCTTAGCAGAAGATTGATGCTTTATTTCACTTGATCGCCTAGGTCTTTACATTGCTCGTTTAAGCTCAAGAGCAGCTTGGCCACTTTGACTGTTGGAGCTGAGTGAAGATACCTCACTAAGTAAGCGCATGACTAGAAACTTGCACTACAAAAAACTATTAATTAGCTACAATATTTTTAACTACGAAATAGTTTTGTAGTTAAAAATTATCATTTAGCAAAAAAAAAAAAAAAAAATTTCACTGCTAAAAATAATTATATATTACAAAAATAATTTCATCACTAAAATTTTTTGTTAGAAAATTCTATGTTCAAAGCAAAAGGGTTTTAGCTACAAAATTATTTTTCATAGCTAAAACCATTTGACTAAAAAATCATGCATATTTTGTTGCTAAAACTCTTATTTTTATAGCAAAAGAGCTTTTGTTACGAAATCATACTTTTGTAGCTATATATCTTCTGTTAACTTTCATTAAAAAAAACGTATTTTTCGTTATGAAAGTCATATTTGTCGCAAAAAACCTTTACTAACGCAGTATAGGCGATGAAATGAGTTTTGTCGCAAAAATGTTTTTGCTATGAAATTTTTTGTAGCTAAATTTCAACTTTTTTGTAGTGTTGTTTGAACTTGTTTGATTGAAAACTCGCTAAGAATAAATTCGTAGCAAAAAGAAATAATTCATAAATAAAATAAAAAATTTGCGACGAAACTCATTTCGTTGCCTATACCGCATCAGTAAAGACTTTTGACGAAAAATATGATTTTTGTATGAAAAAATATATTTTGGTAGATAAAACTTTTTTGCTATAAAATTAAAATTCTTAGAAAAAGAGTTTTAGCAACAAAATATTATTAAATTTTTTAGCCAAATAATTTTAGCTATAAAAAATAATTTTGTATCTAAAACTTTTTTTCTATGAATATAAAATTTTCTAACAAAGAATTTTAACGACAAAATTAATTTTGTAGCACATAAATTATTTTTAGGTAGCTAAATAACATGTTTTAACTACAAAAATATTTTGTAGTTAAAAATATTGTAGCTAATTAGATAATTTTTTGTAGTGAGTATTTATAACTATTTATATTTATCATTAAATAATATATTTAAATGCATTGATAACTTTTAAAATTTTATATGCAATATATTTAAGAAAAACTTAATTGAGTTTGAAAAAAAAAATTAATTGGTGGACAATTGATGAAATTTAACAAGCCACGTCCAATACTAAAGAAGGTATATTAAATAGATTTAATAATGAACCATATATATTAAATAAATATGCATATATTAATGTATAAAAGCAAATAAAAAATATATACACTTTAAATGAGATGCTTAAGTTGGCATGGGTTAGTATACAATGTTTTTTTTTCTTTTTTTTTTTGTTGTTTTTTCAGTGACTTATGAACAGTAGCTGCAACTCTTTGATTGTCTTCTAGGTAAATTTTATCCAAATTTAATAGCTTGCAAATCTGTCTCGGTTAGCATACAATGTTGGTATTATGGTGTATAGTGACATTGAACAATAATTATAATTTTATAGTGTGTGTTTTTTTAATATATATATATATATGTATATATGTAAAACTTATGGAGTTGTTTCAACTTCCGTCAATATTTACGAAAGTGCAATAACATTATTTTGTAACTTAATATGACATAAATGTCACCATTTTAAAAATATTATAGAATTGTTACAACCTCTGTTGCTATATAAAGTTACGAAAGTATTATGGTATTATTATGTAATTTATTGTCACGAAAATATCTACTAATTTAGAAATAGTTATCAAAAAAATTCACATAGGTGGTTTCGTATATATTTTTGGGCGATTTTTTGAATAAAAATCACAAATCTATATGAAAACCCCAACAAGCTTTTTTATTTATTTTTATTTTTTATTTTTTATTTTTATGGCAACTTCAACCTAAGTGTAAGTATACTGACAATACTACAAACAAAATACAAATCACAAAGGGTTTGCTCGTAAATGGTAGTCGAATTCGGGTGATGAGTGGACTTATATATATAAACTATATTTTCTTTAACTATTCTGCAAAGTTTTATTGCATCAAAAAGAAGAAAATTATATTTTATGTATAGCTGACTTTTCAAGAGGAGGGATGCATTTATTTTGCTATATGTTCCTAAGAGGGAATAAAATAATATATTAGTAATAATCAATATTTTGATGGACGTCTATGATTCTTTTAGGTCTCCAAAATAGACATTGTTTTTTGTTTGTCCACGAGGGACATCTATTCAAGAATAGTTTTGTTGGAATATTTATTTATTTAGCCACTACAACTAAAGCAGGACAATAAATTATGACTTACGAATTCAAAAACAAGTCAGTTAAATATAATGTATTATCCAGTTTTATGTGTTCACTAATATTTCAAGATTTAATAAATCTTTCCTTATGTTTCTTCAAAATGGACGTTGTTTTGATAAATTCATATACTTTACCAGCCAAAATAAAATTTTATATTTCATATATAAAAGTTTAGTAAAAATATTAATTTAGTGTTGTATAGATAAAAATGTAACTTTAGTCTTATAATACCACCCTCTACTACTTTTTACTCTCCATACCACTTTCTCTCCGCCACATCATCGGAGATACTTTCTTTTACTTTATACTCGTAACGAAGAAACTCATTCCAATTTTTTTAATTAAGGCTATAATTTGAGTTGTTGCTTAGAACAAAATATACAAAGTCTTTGAGAAAAACACATATTCACCATTGATAATAATACAATTACATGGTTGCCATTCAGTTACTCGAATCACAAATAGAATTGTCAACAAGTAATGAATTAAGCTGGCAACTCTAAGTTCAACTTGATGTTTTATATTTTAATAATGTGTCCTACAAAATGCGTAGCAAACCCCTACATCAATGTAAGATAACAGAATTCCAAGTGCAAGAAAATCGTTTATAAATAGGGTTTTTCTTGATCACAATATTCACTCAAAACAAAGATATCAATCCAAACCAAGCAATCAAATGGCTTTCAACACTCCCTTTTCCTTTTTCTTTCTTGCTCTCTCCTTGTTCGCTGTTGTGAATGTCGCAAATGGTCAACTATTGTCCCGACTTATCAGCATTAATGGGACACTGTGCTGCACGCCCACAGGCAGTTGCCCCGGCGGGCCTCCCCTTATCAATACAACTGTTCGTCTGGTTTGCCCTAATCCATTCGGTGGCAACACCACAATTGCAACAACGGTCACTAATTCAAATGGAACATTTGTCTTCAATATAGTCAGCTTACCCTTCGATTTGTTGCGACTGTTAAGCTGTCGTGTTGTTGTTGCGCTTCCACTAAGCGATGCTGTTTGTCCGGTTCTGTCGACTGCTACTGGCACCCTTACGTCCCTCCTTACGGTTGTCCAACTTACTCTAGGTTTCCTTTCAACCATCATTAGTCTCATACCTACTCTATTCCAATTCTCTGGCGGGGTGTAGATGAATACAGCTACGATGAATGATCTTTTCATCATATCTATATCGCTAAATATGGCAGAAATACTTATACAAGTAGCATATATAAATAAAAATAAGGGAATCAATTAGGTGTGGCTTGCCACACTCATACTATCTACCCTTGCTTCATTATGCTTGAGTTTTTCATTTTCTCTTTGGTGTGCGTGTTTAAATTTCGAAGAATAAATGTATGAATGTACAAGTGGATCTCCGTTTGTAGCCTTATATATCTGCGAAAAAAATCCAAGAACTTAACTTATTTTTATTATCATATGCATATATAACTATATATTATTTGAATATCGATTATGGTATACTTGCAACCATGCACACATTCATAGTCGCGCTTATATATATATAGTGTAAATCTAGATCATTTGCTTGAGATTATTAACATCACAACCTTTTTTATATAATATCTGTAAGAAAAAAATGTGAATATTTATAGTAATAAGAAGTTTAGAATATTCCAGAGTTTTTAATACAAGTAAAAAAAAAAAAAAAAAAAAGGAAAAAAGAAGAAGAAAATTCTACATAATTCAATCGGAATTTCATTAATAAATCTCAATTCTAAATGTACTCACAATTAAACGTGTTACCAAGTATACTTAAAAAATACTACTGTTTGGTATTTTGAGCCAGAAGTTTATACTCCCTCCGTTCCAATTCAAAGTACTCTTTTTATTTTTGTTTGTCCCACTTTAAAGTACTTTTTTTTTTCTATTTTAAAAAAAGTAATCATACATTAATACCAAAATACTTTTTACTTTTATTTAAACTATAAATATACAATTACATATATAATTACTTTATACCTAAAGTCAAAGGACAAAAATGTCAAAAACTCTTACACACTTTTACTAACTAATAAAATATAATTATTTCTTAATCTATTACAATACCTTAAAAGGCCTTTTGATTAGGGACAGAGGGAGTACTTTTTTGTGAGCAAGGTGTGGCGAACTGTTAACTTATAAAAGGTTCTTGCTTGACATTGTTATGTTCTTGCTAGTAAAATAAACTGTTGACACGAAGAATTCTTTATTTTATTTATAGCTGACTCATTAAGCAGAGGGAATTGCATTTAGTTTGCTACTGTGTTGTTAATGAATGTATACTTCAATATTGAATTTTGAAATTCTAGTATTTTAACTTTCATGAAGATGAAGATTTCAACATCTTGAAGTTATTCAAATCCTTAACATATTTGAGGAATGGTTCTTGTTGGGATTGTGCTTCAAATTCTTTTCAAGGCAAGATTTTCAAAAAATTCCAGCGGCCTTAGTCATGGGCATGACTAAGCAGACTTTCTTGTTCTAGACTTGATTTTATATATCTTGTCAAATCAGAAGATTTCAAAGACTTTAATCATGGGCGTGACCAAGATGACAAGGTTGACTTGACACCAAATCAGCAGAGTCATGGGCGTGATCAATGAGTGATTTTCTAAGATTCCATATCTCCATCATTCCATATATTGGTGATTGCTATCGATTTTATTTACTTTCCATGTTAGAAGTTCAAGACGTCCCCTTTGCATATATATTGATGGGGGACATTTTTTGGGTGAGAGAGAAGTTAATCATTCGATTCCTAACATTGTAAAACATTCGATTCATCTAGTTGATTCCTCATCGTCCGTGGTTTTTTCCCGTTTTGGATTTTCCACGTAAATCCTGTGTCATTTTCATTTTTTTCAATATTTTGTTTGTGCTTCAATTTTGTTTCGATCCGCTTCCGCAATTTCATCGCACCTTTAGGCGCTTAAGTCCCTAACAAGTGGTATCAGAGCATTCAACGGTTGAAGATGTCGATTGCAAAATTTGAAATTGAAAAGTTCGATGGCAAGATTTCATTTGCTATTTGGAAAATTCAGATGCGGGCGATTTTAGTTCAGAACGGATTGAAGAAGATATTGGATGGAAGGGTGAATGACAATGCTTGGGTTGAATTGGATGAGAAGGCATTGACTGCAATACAACTTATGTTGTCAAAAGAAGTCCCTGCGTGAGGTTGCTGACGAGACCACCGCACGAGGGCTGTGTTTGAGGATGGAGATGCAATATATGATGAAGTCTATCGCCAACAAACTTCGTTTGAAGGAACGCCTTTATGTAATTCGAATGCCCAAAGGTACTCCAATCCAATCTCATCTAGATGAATGTAATATAGTCCTCATGGATTTGGAAATTTTGGATATTACAATTGCTAATGAAGATAAAAACTGTGTTGTTGATTGTCTCGTTAGCTCATTCCTACAAGCATTTTTTAGAAATAATGCTTTATGGTTCTTAAGAAACTCTTCGATTTGATGAAGTTAACTCAAATTTGTTGTAGAAAGAAAAATTTAATTTTGGTGTCCAGTCGAATGACAATGATGAAGGTTTGATTGTGATGGGAAGATCTATGTTGAAAGCTAATAGAGGCAAGAAAAAATCTCGGTCTAAGTCGAGGGGATCGAACGCGCATAAGAGTTGCAATTATTTTAAGAAGAATGGCCATGTTATTTCCGATTGCTGGAAGTTGAAAAACAAGAAAAAAAGGTTCGAGAAAGGAAAGAAACCTATAAAGGCAGCACAAGCTGATGTCGTTCACTCTTATTCAGACGGAGATCCAGTTTTGACAGGGGCATTGGAAACTCGCGTTATGAACGAGTGGATTTTGGACTCGGGATGCACATTCCATTTTTGTCCCAATCAGGATTGGTTTACTACATTCGAATCGAAGAATAGCGGTGTAGTCTTGATGGGGAATGATGCCCAATGCTCTGTCCTTGTCATTGGTTCAGTTCAAATAAAGACTCACGATAGTTGCATTCCTACTCATACGAATGTTCGATACGCACTTGATGTCAAAAGGAATTTGATATCTCTTGGAAGTTTGGATTCGCTTCGTTATAAGTTCTCGGTTCCAGGTGGAGTTTTGAAAGTGTTTATAGGATTTCGAACAATAATGAAGGCAAATCAGCTTGGATGTTTATACGTCCTGCAAGGTCATACCGTATCGGGTTCGGCTGTAGCGGCTTTATCGATGAATGATTCAGATTTCACTCAATTATGGCATTTGCATTTGGGCCATATGTGTGAAAAGGGAATAAAGATGTTAAGCTCTTGAGGTCTTTTTAGTGATAAAGGAATCACAAAATTAGAATTTTGTGAACACTACATTTCGGAAAGCAAAAGAAGGTCGATTTTTCCATTGCCTCTTATCGTACACATGGCGTGCTCGATTATATTCACTCTGACTTGTGGGGATTGTTGAACGTTCCATCATTTACCGGGAAAAGATACCGTATGACATTGATTGATGATTTTTCCCAGAAAATTTTGGTGTATTTCTTAAGGCGGAAGGATGAAGCTTTCGACACTTTCAGGAAGTGGAAAGCTCTTGTGGAGAATCTTATTGGTAAAAAAATAAAATTTCTTAGAACTGACTGTGGCCTAGAATTTTGCAGTGGTGAATTCAATGAATTTTGTGCATTGCATGGTATTCTGAGGCATAAGACCTTTCCGAGAAAGCACCAACAAAATGGCGTTGCAAAACGAGTCAATCGGACTTTATTGGAGAGAGCTCGGTGTATGCTTTCGAATGCGGGATTATGGAATCGGCGTGGTTTCTGGGCTGAAGCTGTTTTGACGTCGTGCTATTTAGTAAATCGATCTTCACACTCCACTATTGACTTTAAAATTCCAGAAAAAATATTGTCAGGTAACCCGGTCAACTATTCCTCGTTGCGTATTTTTGGATGTCCCGCATATATGCATGTTGATGTAGGAAAATTAGCTCTGAGAGCTTTGAAATGTATTTTTGGATATTCAATTGAGTCGAAAGGGTATCGTTTATGGAACGTGGATGGTAAATCACACAATGTAGTTTTGAGTCGAGATGTTACTTTTGACGAAAAATCTCTGTTGTCTTTTGGAAATGGTTCAGCTGTAGGTTCGACGTCCTCATCAAATGACCAGCAACAATTTGGAGAGAAGGTGGAGTTGCCAATGATATTCTAACCCACGGTTGATGTTCCTAGTTGTTTCGACCCATAAGTTGATGAATCTAGTTCGAGTACCATATCGAATGCTCCGGTGAGACATGATACATACTCAATTTCCAGAGATCGTCCTAGGAGACAAATTCATCATCCTTTTAGATTTTTAAAAGATTCTGTGGTGGCATATGCTTTGTCTGTGGCACAAGAATTCAGTGATGTCAATGAACCGAAAAATCACTATGAAGCAATTTCTTGTGCCAAATCTCCTAAATGGTTTATGGCAATGAAAGAGGAAATTCAAAGTCTCTATAAGAATGACACTTGGGATCTTGTTGAACTTCCAAATGGTAGACATCCACTACATTGTAAATGGATATTCAAGAAAAATGAAAGCATTTTGGGGGTTGAAAAGCCCATTGCAAAGCATGGCTAGTCGTCAAGGGATTCAGTCAGTGTGATGGTATAGAATTCATTGAAATTTTCTCTCCCATTGTTCGACATACTTCTATTCGTGCTTTGCTCGGTATTATAGTTATGTTTGATTTGGAATTATAGCAACTTGATGTAAAGACGGCCTTTCTCCATGGTGACCTTGAGGAAGAATTTATATGGAGCAGCCCGAGGGCTTTGTCATTTCAGGAAAGGAAAATTTTGTGTGCAAATTAAAGAAATCATTTTATGGATTGAAACAATCCCCGCGTCAGTGGTACAAAAGATTTGATTCATTTATGATTGGGCAAGGTTATTCTCGCAGCAAGTACGATGACTGTATTTATTTTCAGAAGTTCCCTAATGGCTCTTTTTTATACTTGTTGCTTTATGTTGATGACATGTTGATTGCCTCACATAACATGTCTTGTATTGTTAAGTTGAAATTGCAGCTTAGTAATGAGTTTGATATGAAAGAGCTGGGCGCTGCGAGAAAAATTCTTGGGATGGAAATAATTAAAGATCGAAAAGGCGGAAATTTATTTATGTCCCAAAGAAAGTATGTGGAGAAGGTACTCGATCGATTTAATATGCAATCTTGCAAAGTTGTATACACTCCTTTGGTTGTGCATTTTAGATTGTGCGAAAACTTGAGTCCTTGCTCGGAAGATGAAGTTGAGGACATGGCGAAAATTCTGTACTCAAATATGGTTTGTAGCCTAATGTATGCAATGGTTTGCACTAGGCCGGATTTGGCGCATACCGTGAGTGTTGTGAGCCGTTATATGCACAATCTGGGAAGCTCTCGATGGGATGATGTTAAGTGGATTTTGCGATATTTGAAAGGTACATTGCATCTTGGCTTAGTTTTTTATAGAAATAAGTGTACTTCATCGGATGTGACCGGTTATATTGATTCGGATTATGGTAGAGACCTTGATCGCAAACGTTCTTTTTCTGGATATATTTTCACTTTATGTGGATTTTCTATTTCATGAAAAACTTCACTTCAGTTGGTTACTACTTTATCAACCACCGAGGCGGGATATATAGCCGTTACCGAATGAGTTAAAGAGGCGATTTGGCTAAGAGGTATTGTCATGGAGCTTGGTTACGAACAAAAGGTTCTTACGGCATTTTGTGATAGCCAAAGTGCAATACATTTGACGAAAAATAATCGGTATCACGAAAGGACCAATCATATTTTTGTGAAACATCATTTTATTTGAGATACAGTCTTAAAAGGTGAAGTTGTAGTGGACAAAATTCATACGTCCGAGAACCTAGTTGATATGTTAACTAAGCCACTTGCCATTGCGAAGTTCCAATATTGTTTGGACCTGGTTAATTTTAGTAGTTGTTGAGTGTCCCGTCGGGGACTTGCGATAAGAGTGTTTACTTTTTAATCGAATTTGTGGCAAGGTGGAGTTTGTTGGGATTGTGCCTCAAATTCTCTTCAAGGAAAGATTTTCAGAAGTTTTCAGCGGACTTAGTCATGAGTATGACTAAACGGACTTTCTTGTTCTTGATTTGATTTTATATATCTTGCCAAATCAAAAGATTTTGTAGGCTTTAATCACGGGCGTGACCAAGATAGCAAGGTTGACTTGGCACCAAAAGCAGAGTCATGGGCGTGATCAATGAGTGATTTTCTAAGATTCCATATCTCCATCCTTCCATATATTGGTAATTAGTATCGATTTGATTTACCTTCCATGTTAGAAGGACAAAACGTCCCCTTTGCATAGATATTGATGGGGGAACATTTTTTGGGTGAGAGAGAAGTTAATCATTCAATTCATCTAATGAATTCCTCATTGTCCGTGGTTTTTTTTCCCGTTTTGGATTTTCCACATAAAACTTGTGTCTTTTTCGTATTTTTCAATATTTTGTTTGTGCTTCAATTGTGTGTAGTACTTATAAATTGTTTACCCAACATTTATTTAAATGATACGATTCTCTATAAATACTGCATCGTCACTGAGCTCAAGCTTCTTAGGATGCATCTCCTCACTATGGACTTCTTCTTAACATTTGGGTTCAACACTCTATTTTGGCCTTCGCCAAATTGGGCATTCTCAGATAAGGGCCTTTCCACCAATTTGGGATTCATATCTCATTTTTAGGTTTCTTTCTAATTTATATTTTTGTACCAAACAACTTGTAACATTAGCGTGTGGTTATAATTCAAACCGTCCGTTCATCAGTTTCAAACTGATAGTTCCAATTTAAACTGGAACCACTATCAAACTTATATATTATGAACCATAAAACGTGGGTTTCGGTTCGAACCAAAGTTCAACATTTTTATTTTTTTTTCTAAAAAAAGGAATAGAAAAACCTCATCAGCTTAACTGGGTTAAGAAAAAGAGCGGAAAAAGAGAACAAAAAATAAAAAATAAAAAAGAAGGAAAAAAAGAATGAACGAGGGAAAATTGGTGTGAGTGACGGCTGTAGAATGGATCATGGGTATGTTTTTCTTTTCTTTTCTTTCCTTTTTTTTTTTTTGTATATGTATATAATGACTGCACTCCAAAGGGTAGCTACAACCCGAAAACCAAGATCAAATCATCATGTAGAATAATCATCGTAGCAAGCTCACGCCTTTTCATCTTGGCTAAACATGTGACTTTGAAGATTGTTGGTTTCATCAATATATTTAGTTGCCTTGATAAAAGCTTCTCGGATATCATCTTTCTGGTATTTTCTTACAAGACTTTTCATAATGTTTATGCAAATGATCGGTCTCATAATCACTTGGCGCTTTCAAACGAACTTGACAATACTTGCACTCGGTATATGACTATTATCTACTTTAATCCTATTGAAATGATTCCAACACTCGACGTTCTTTCTCTTTTGTTGCTACTTTCATCTACATCCAAAGTTTCAATCGTATCTGCAGGATTATTTGCATCAAAATTTGAAATGCCAGATGGTAAAGAATTATCTGCTTCTTTCATATTTCATCTGCAATTGTATAAAAATAATATATTAATAATTAAAATTCAAAATTAATGTTTTCACATAAAAAAAGGTTTAATATGGCAATAAACAATATGCCTATTAGATATGAATATTAGATATACAGATTAATGACTTAATTCTTCATTTTATATTGCTAGTTTGCTGCATATTTTTTATTTATTTTTTAATAGTTTGTGATGTGCAAACAGCAAGCTAACTTTGTAATGATATACCTGCTATGGTTTTGCCTTGTCTAATTAATTTGTTTTGTTTATTTATTCAATGACATATGCTATTTTATTAGTAAAATAATCGGTTTTCTACTAATTGTTGTAAGATTGTGGAGCAAACTAATAAAAACTAAAACTATTAAATCAAAATATTCAGATATATATGTTGTATGTAATAACCAATAGGTACTTACTGCAACACAGAAAAAGAAACGCACAGCAGTGGCACGGTGGTGCTGGAAATCGACGGTCGTCGGCGGTTGGTGGCAGGCGACTAGATGAGGATGGCCGTCGGCGGCGACTGCGTTAGTCGAAGAACCAAAATAGGGAAAGAGCAATTAGGGATTTAGGGTTGGGCAGCTACTAATTGAATTTTATGTTTAAAATTATTTCAATAAATAAATGATATATTTTTATTGTATAAATATACATATATTAATTAGTTATAATAATTTAATAAAAAGGTTGGGACGGGTTTTTAGTAAAACTTGTTATCCGCCTCCAATCCGACCGAATTTAAAATTTAAATTCCACAATCTAGCCCGAAACATATTATTTAGAACCGAATCCGCCCTATTAAGAGCGAGTCCGGGACTAATGTGCCGCATTTGACATTCCTAGATGTAAGGCCATATTCTCGTGTTTATTTGGACAACCTGTGATTTGATACATAGGCAAGATAGTTAGACAAAGGTGGCATGAGCAATTATGGCTTTAGTTGAGATAAAAATTGGGTGTGTTTTGTTACCGGTTGAGTTGGAGTTGAAATTATGATATTTAATATTTCATCACCTTAGATCTACTAAAAAAATATCATTTATTTATATACATTGCTTCAATAAGCAAATATATTTATATACATTCAAATTTTTCTTTTTTTTTTTTATAAAATAAGTTTATATTAATCATATAAATATAGATTTTTTATTTATTTATATTATATAAAAAAAATTCTGTACAATCATATTATGCCTATATTTTATTAAAATATAATTTGTAAAATATTTAAATAAATATTTTTAATTATTTATATTAATTATATATCAAATTTTATTTATATAAATCGTGTATTAAACAACTTTTAACTAAAATTTGAATAAGTGACCAAACAGACTCAATTGTCCAGACAGAGTAAAGAGTGTTTCAGTGGTTCAAAAATATTGAAAATTTGAATTGAAATGAAATTTATTTTGATGTAAATAAGTCTCTAATGAGATTTTTTAATTAAAAATTTGATATAATATTTTTCATAAATATATCTTTAATGTGATATTTTTTAGTACAGAAAAATATGATGAATAAATGTTACCAATTTCAGACCGCAAACAAACACAACTATTTTTTTCACTATGATACCCCAAATTTGAGTGAATTCACTACAAGAAAAAATTATATTTTTAACAAAATTTTTTTATCTCTAAATTTACTTTTTCCGTTACTAATGACATTAGAGACGGAATTAAGAACGGAATTACGTTAGCTACGTGAACTTTAGAGACGGAATTCCGTTACAAATATATTATTTTTTTGTAGCGGAAGTTTGAGTAGATCAAATTATACTATTTATGCAACAATGTGCAATTCTTTTTTAAGGTCTACTTCAAGAATTTTTTTCTAGTACGAGCTCAAATGAGGACAAAATATATTAGAGGTGTGTTTGTTTGGGGGTTTGAATTTTGAGTTGGAATTTGAATAGTAAAAGTTTTGAATTAGAATATATAGTTGTATGATGTGATATAAATGTACGTCGATGTGATGTTTTAAATGTAAAATCCATTTTTAATATAATATAAAAAGTGAAAAATCGATATTTGATTCGAACACACTCTAGAATGACTTGGGTTGATTTGTAGGGCAATCTATAGTCCCAAATCAAGCCAGATTTGCTGAGAGAGAGTTACAACCATAGTTAATCTTGTCCAATATCATTTGTTCAAATTGTTTTCATGTGCACAGGAAACATTCAATTAGTTTCAACTATTATGCAGTATTTTTTTGTAGTCAAATAAAAGTATTATTTGGTTTATAAGATTGTGTTCGAGTTTATGTTTTGTTTTTTTTTCTTTCTCGGTGGTGGTTGTTTACATATATAACCTTGGAAAATAAATGAAAGAGAGCTCATTCTTATTATACACTTGTAATAGAAATCGAAATAATAAGTTTCAAATATTTGGATTTTCAAATGTAAAACACTCAGCTGAATTGTTAACGTAAAACATAAAAATCTTTGCGTCTCAAATCTCCCTTTGGAATTTGAAATATCCTACTCAAGCTCATGCAAAATGGAGCAAAATATTTCCCACTTTTGCTCAAAATAGATGAATTATTACCATTACAAGCTTCCAATAATAGAGAGTGGTAAAGCAATTAGGAATGGCCAGGTTTGAGGGAGAATGTATGTCTAATCTCTAGGGCAAATTCAACATTCTGGTTAAATCTATCACAAGTATTAGGTGTTTGCTCGTATTCTAAAACCTGCCAAGGACCCCAATGAGTGATGGGCGAAGGACAAAAATAAAGTCAATGATGCTAGGTTTCAACACACCTCATGCATACAAAGTTAAAACAAATAAGCGATTGAAACAAATCCATATATATAATCTAAATGGAAACTGAATTTTAGAAAATGAACCAAACACTTCCTTTGTGTTGCAGCAGCAGCATTCAATCAACAACGCCACTTCAGGCTGCTCAGTTCTAGCCACGATTTGGATGAACCACCTGAAACAATTCAAGAAATTGTGTAGAATCAAATATTTTCGGGTGTATTTAATTGTGCGATTTCGGTTTTGAATCTACTATTTCAATTTTTGTTTTCCACAAAAAATCAAATCAAACTCCTATTTTTTTCATTTATTATATTAACTAAAATTTAATTTCGCATTCAAAACATCACATCATTATATATTTATATCACATCAAACAATTATTTCAATTTAAAATTTTACTATTCAAAACGGCAAAGAATTCTCTTCCTAACAGCTCACAGAGAGGAGAAGAATAAAACCAAAAAAGCAGATGAATAAGTCGCATGATAATTTTAAGTCAGCCCAACCAAATAAAATTAAAAACAACCCAAAAAAGTAGATTAAAATGAATATGCCCATACGCAATGTTATGTAAGAAAATAATTTTTAAATCAAATATTAGCGGATGATAATTAACAAACCTCCAGCCATTGTTAAAAATTTAAATCTGTTCTTGAGATTTTCTTCTTCAAGCAGACGGTAGGTTGGAACCGCGGGAAGATGTTGTTGCCAAACCCTAGAACTCTTAGGAAAATATTGCCAAACTTTGGAACCCTGACAAGATATTGCCAGATCCTGCGATGACGTTGCCAAACCCTAGCTCTTAAATAACGATGGTGTATTCTAATTTTTTGAGGGTAGGTTTAGTAACCCGTATGTGAGAGTATTTTATAATTAAAAAGAAAAACCTTCCATCACGATTTTTCTGCCATTCTCACGTATTTTGAATGTAATGGACTTAATGGGAGAAAAGTAGGCCACAATTTAGGGTTAGTTTAACTATATAAGATAATTAAAAAATAATCAGAATTTACATATGATTAATTAATTAATTAAACTAACATTCTCCTACTTGACGCACTCAAACCATCACAACATAACGAGAAACCTTACAAACGAATCATGGCGGTAGGTCTTCTATAAACGAATGTTGCCTTCCATGTATCACGATATGTCAAGCATTTCAAACTAATTCACAACTTAATGAATAAATCTTATATTTATTCCGGGTAAAACTTAAGCAAGTTTTCTCAATAATAAACAAATATGTGCACAATAATGCGAGAAAACATCAAACTGAATGAGAGTCTCAAATAACAATATGTGCAAATAAACTAAATTGTAGAATCAAGTCCCATACTTGCTACCTGATCCCTCAAATTCTTTAGTGGCATGCCTTTAGTCAAGGGATCAGCAAGCATCAGCTCTGTACTAACGTGTTCAATGACCACTTTATTTTCCTTGACACGTTATCTTAAGGTTAAATACTTGATGTCGATATGTTTACTTCGACTCCCACTCTTATTGCTTTTAGCCATAAACACCACAATAGAGTTGTCACAGTACAACTTGATCGGTCTAGAAATAGAGTCAACGACTCTAAGCTCGGATATGAAACTCTTCAACCATACACCATGCGAGCTAGTCTCGAAATATGAAACAAACTCAGCCTCCATAGTGGAAGTAGAGTGATAGACTGCTTTGCACTCCTTCAGGAGATAGCTCCACCAGCCAATCACTTCCAAGACATCAGTTTGTCTATACATGAGCATGAAATCCTTCATACCTTGAATGTACCTCATATGACATCCCTTTATCATTAGTTGCAAGAAAAATATCATCCACGTACAACACAAGGAAGCAAATACGCCTCCAACTAACCTTCTGGTATATATAGTGATCCGTGATGTTTTCTTCAAAGCCGAATGAAATTTCAAATACCATTGGCGGGAGGCTTGCTTCAATCCATATATGGATTTATTAAGCTTACAGACTAAATTTTCTCACCTTCCTCTATCAGAAGTCTCTCATCCTCTTGAATACACATGGTAATCAATTCATTGATGGACCATTTATCTTTATGTGTGTTGTAAGATAATGTCTCGCATCCGCATTATGTGCTCGCGCACACCTCTCACACCCGTGAATCTCATGGTGGAGACTGAATGACTGGCATAATCAATGTCCATTCAACCTAAATGAAGGAGGATCATTTCCTTCCAGATTTCGTAATTATCACCAGTCAATTTGGGAACATCACACTTAATGTCAGATAAATTCATAGGATTAAACGCTCCAAAATTAAATATGCATGCTCATCAATAAACGAGACAAGTAAATTACATGTTCTACCAATGTGAACATGTTAAGACATGAATCTAAAGACATAAGACTTGCATGTGGGCTAAAGTTCTACTCAATTAGATTCAAACAAAACCTAACAATAAAACTATCAAATTGTGTTTCTTTTCTTAACTCCTGTGGGTAGATTAAGAAATACAATTTGATATTTTATCCTAATTACTCATATAAATATAACAAAACTCATGTGGGTAGATCTCATCATATTGTACATGATAATTACAATCGATGTCTATTAATGTGATTTCAAATAAATTATGAACAAATGTTTAATTAATCGAGGATGTTGTGGCTATTATCCAATGAAATAAAATTTAAATTAAATCACAAACATAAGTACACATGTCTATAAGCTATTGAGTCCTCCGTATGCGAATTTATAAAATAAATTAGCAATCTTATTACAAGTTATCGAGCAACATCAGCAATTGTCTTTGGACAAATTACTGACTTGCCAATGATAAATTTGTTTTGACAATCGAAACTAGACAATAAAATAGTATGTCGAACAATACTCCATCTTTGGACAAATCTATTGTTCACATACAAGTAACCAAATTATCATCACCAATTCAATGTCATTAAACATGCATGTAACTACTTAATTACTTACTTGCCTTTGGGTCAATCAACAGCCTTATAAATTACATACACAACCTTCGAACATATAAAATAAACCGATCTCTGCTTTGGCAATATATTTTTTTAACCAATTTATAAAATATATTATATTATTTGTTGCTAATGAAATTGCTAGCCTCGCTTTTGGGTATTTGAAATTGGATTAATTGATTGTTAAAATAATCAATTAATTAACGTTTACGGGGATAAATATATAAAGAAATTAATTGCATCGATTATGGTGTTTGCTTGAATTAAGTGATTGCAATGAAATCAATTAATGATTGACAGCCATTAGCAATTGAAACAAAAGTCAATCAAATTAATTGATTATAAAGAATTCACTGCCTCACAACCACTTGAGTTATGTCTAGCATAATAATTAATTCAAACGTGACACCATAGTCAGCGCAAACATCTCAAGGGATTTAATAAAATATCTAAATAATTCAACAAAAAGCTTCCTCAAGATAATTAATTGCGCATACAAGTTTACACAAATATGAAATGCAGAAGACATTACACATTACAGAAGAATTTGAACACTCCATCGAAACATAACACAAGAAAAATTCAGAAATTTAATATTTTGCATAAATTAATTTCAAAATAAAATTCAAAATATTTCCAAATAAGAAATTAAAGCGAATCTTGATCCAGAGAAGAAAATTCAAAGCAAGCAGAAGCAAAAACCTGCTCTGATACCAAATGTAAAAAAATAATTCTTAAATAAAATATTAGCGGAAGCGAATATGATAATTAACAAACTTTCCGTCATTGCTAAAATTTAAATCTGTTCTTGAGATCTTCTTCTTAAGCAGACGATATATTGGAACTGCGGGGAGATGGTGTTGCCAAACCCAGAACCCTCGGGAAGATGTTGCCAAACTTTGGAACCTAGGAAGATATTGTCAACCCTGGGAAGATATTGTGCCAAACCCTAACTCTCAAATAGCATTCTAATGGTGTATTCTAATTTTTTGAGAATAAGTTCAGTAAACCGTACCTACGTGAGAGTATTTATAATTAAAAAGAAAAACCGTTCATCACGTATATTTTAAATACGTATATTTTAAATGTGATAAACTTAACGGGAGAAAAGTGGGAGTTTAATTATATAAGATAATTAAAAAATAATCAAAATTTGAATATGATTAATCAATTAAACTAACATGTTCATCATCTTTCCCTCTATTCATGTATTCCAAGCTACATGAGTTTTCACATTCCCCCTTGCTCCGAGCATATTTTGACATAGCGTGAAGCGTAGATTCCTGAACGTTTGCCCGACTGAAGATTTTGTAAAGATTTATGCAATTTGCCCTTTGATCTTCACATACGCATGGTATGATGAATTGATGTTTCGTAAAGATTTCTGCATTTTGCTCTTTGCTCCACATACGAATGGTATGATGTTGATTTTCATAGTGATGGTGTATGAAATGACACAGAATCTTGATGTGTTTTTTTCCTTTCGCGGAAGATTGGATTTTCGGTGATGTATATCGTCTCTCACAATACAGTCGAATGGGCACCTCACTTTGAGTAAATACAAAAACCACAGTGGCTCACACATAGCTGAACTCATGCTGCGGTACTCTGCGTCTGCCATAGTGATGCTTACTATAGCCTATCTTTTTGCCTTCCATGACACTAGATTACTCCCAAGAAAAAAAAAAAAAAAGTAGCTAATGATTGATTTTCAAGAGTAATGGTACGTCCCCAATCAACATCAACATATGCTTCTAAATAGAGAGAGGACTCTGTCTTGAAATGTAAACCATAATGTTGTGTCCCTTTTAAATATCCGGGCACAGGAAAGGCAGTCTTCCAATGTGTTGTGGTTTGCTTGTGTTGGAATTTTACTATTAAATATATGTATGTGTTTTTAATTTAAAACTTCCAATGTAACGAAATGGATATGGGGAGGAATTAAATATCTCATTGCTAAGTGATTGCAATTGGATTTATGATTCAGAATGGTGCATTTGTGTGCCTGAAAGCTGTAAAATAAATTTGTATTTATATATTTGTATTATATATTGTCTAAATATGTAATATATACGGAGAGTTACATTTTTTTCACAAATTTTCAATTCAAAAGGTGTCTCGAGGAATAGAAAGGGTAACTACTGAATTTTCAAAGGGTGTCTGAATATCTATAAATAGATAACTCTGCAAGAAGAATTAAAATAAATTTCCTTGACCAAATGAAAATTCTATAATGCAGATATCTCTCTCTATACTAAGAATTATAATAAATTATATTCACCAACTGAATAATTTTGTAATGCATAAATCTCCCTGTGCAAGAATATACACACACTACAAAATTTTCATCCTTATTTCTATTTATTTCTATGTTCTACTACCTCAATTTTTAGTTAATGAAATTGATATTATCTTATCGCATATGAATTTTGTGTAACCCAAGGCAATAAAAGATCGAAATATTATATTTTGAAATTGAACATTTCACGATATAAGAAATTGTCCATCTATTATCATAGTTACCCTACACATTATACTCAATATTTGAATACAATATTTTTGAGTAGGGTGCAATAGCTTGTAATAGGATTCTTACTCGGTCGTACAACAAGGTGTTAGCCATGGAAAGGAAAGATCAAGGATGGAAGATGACCGCACAGAAAAGGGTGTAGTTTGTCACAAAATCTTAGCTGAAAAGTCACAGAAAAACAAGCCCGAGTCGAAGAACGTTAATGAAGACACCCACCCTCGAGATATCTTCCATTGACATAAATCAATCTCCAACCAAGAAGATTGGAGAGGTCATGGAAAATCTTCAGAAATGACATACTTGTAGATGTATCAACCTATTGTTGATGGGTTCTGTAAAATCTAATTATTATAATTAATCATCTGGTTCATGTCTTGGTTATCTAGACATGTGTACATAAGTACTTCAAATAATTAAGCTTTAATGTCTTAAAAGGATAAAGCATGATTGTACATAAATAATGTAGGATCGACATCTGACTAGAATGTCAAATGTGGTGCTATAAATTCAATCATTTTAATATTATTTATTTTACTAAGATTATGTTCGAATGTTTGATGGTTTTATGGCTGAAATTTGTAAATTATATTACAAATTCATGAAATTAATATATTGGAAAATGTATTGAAACATTTGAAACGTTCACAAAGTTATAGCACAATGGGGTTAAAAGTCTAGACATTTGTCAAGGGTTGAAAGCATTTCATGGGATACAAGTGTGAAGGTTATGCACACTAGGGAGCCCTTTTCCAAATTAAGTGCAGTACTTTTGTTGTGATCATGGTGGAAGTTAGACTAAATATTTTCTTCACAAACTTAGTGGAGATTGCATCATGGTGGACGATGCATCAAGCAAGAAACTTGGGGTACTTAATGTCAATAATTATTCATGTAGTGCAATCTAATATATATATATAAATATATTATAGTTTCCTTAAGAAATATTTGCGCATAGAAAATCTCTAATGACACAAGAAGATGGCAAGGCAAGGTTATTGCAAGACTTTTTTTGTAAATATGATTGATGAACAAATGAAGGAGAAAACCTTCAAATGAATCATGATAAGAAACATAAAATTCTATGTTTTTAAAATAAAAAAAGAAATAAAATAATTTGTTGGATTTGTTGAAATTTTGAGTGCTTCTATAGTATTCGAGTATATTTGAAATCGGCAGAGCTTATGGTTATCGAACTATGGATTTCCTTCGTAGATAGAGGAATATTCAAATGCTATTTGAATAAATCATGCGGAAGATCACTCCTCCATACCAGGATGGATATTCTTGCTTAAGGAAGATGCCATTTGTTGGGCTTCGAAGAAGCAAATCCGTATTACCCATTGGGCTATTGAATCTCCCACAACTATAAGGAAGCTGAATGAATTCATAATTTAGTTTACGAGAGTCCATTATGGATGAAACTGTTACCAGCCATTTCTACTAGATGTGATAGCAACAACGATGCCTAAAGCATATAGCCAAATTTATAATGGGAAGTTTACACACTTAAGCGTTGGACATAGTATGATTCGTGAACTAATCAGAAATGGGGTGATCTCAGTGAAATTTGTTCGGTCACAATATAATCTAGACGATACTTTGACAAAGGGACTAGCTAGAGACTTAGTGCACAAGTGTCTGCTCGGATGGATTTAAATTCCATCTAAATCTGCTAAGGGTGAGATACCTAACTCTCTCATAATACACTGTTAGGAGCTGAATATATTGTGAAAACCCTCACATTTATTAGATTGGAGTGCACAATGTACTTGCATCTCCAAGTTTGTGTTCGGACTTGGAAGAAAGTAGGCTAGGATTTATTTTCTTAATAACTCATTTGAAAATTTGGTAATGCAGAAGCAAAATTAAAGGAGTTACCAACACGAGTATGAAGTTTTTCTGCTTTGATTTACTTGGAACGAAGAAAGTAGGCTAGGACTTGCTTTTGATTTACTTGGAACGAAGAGGGACACATGCCCTCTAATGTGACAAGTGAACTCATGAAAATTATAAATTTGTGTGTACTTATCTTCATGTGTTCAAATGAGTTAAAAGGTTGAATCCGAAGGACACCTTGATTCATGAATATCAGATACGTGTATTGTACAAAGTGAAAATTCAATTCTTTATGTATTCAACTGAGTTGAAAGGTTTAATCCCAAGGACACCTTGATTCATGAATATTTGAAACGTGTATTATACAAAGTGAAAATACAATTGTTACAATGTTTTTACTCATGTATAAATTTATGGAATATAGTTGTTTGATTTTGAATTGGGAGAATTATACTAAAATTGAGAGAATTATTTGAATTTTAGCATACTCTGTTATATGTATATATGTATTTTAAATTTAACAGGTCCAACGTGATATGGCAATTTGACATAATGGATGGGATGAATTAAATGTCTTATTTCCAAGTGACCTGAGTTCAAATGTCTGCTGGAATCAACAAGGTATCTACTGAATGTTTAAAGGATGCTCTATATCTATAAATATACGACTCTGTAGGAAGAATTAAAATAGATTCCATTCACCAGGTGAATAATGCAAAAATCTCTCTATTCAAGAATATATATACACATTTCAAAAATTCCAGTCTTATTTCTATTTATTTCCCATGTTTTATTATCTCAATTTTCATTGTCTAAAATTGGGTTGGTCTTTTTGCATTAGCTAACTATGAATTTCATGTAACCCAAGACAATAAAGAGTAAAAATATCATATTCTGAAAGTGAACCTGTCACGATATGAGAAGTTGTCCAGCCATTATCGTAGTTATCCTAAACACTATCCCCAATATATTTTGACATAAACTAGGCCTTCAAAGACAAGTCACAATAGGCAAACTATGTGTGGCAGACAAGACCTCAAAGCGTCGGGGTTTGAACTCATGATCTCACGGTTACAAGTGCATCCCCACACTATCAGACCATCCCTTATGAAACGAGATTTGACTTTGTTTTAATTCTATGATATTTGGTTGGTTGATAAGTATTTTTGTGGTTTCAAAATTTAATGTTTAATTACCTTTAATTTAGTTGGATATTGTAGTCAGATATTCCAATTGAGTTAAGACTTAATTGCTAAATAAAATTTGGAATCCATTAATTGCATTTCAATTTGGTTATGTAGCATGTGAGTGATAGTCAAGTCTAGGAAATCACAAAATAAATTTTAAACAATTCCATTTATGTAAATGTTGAATTGAATTTGACTTTTCTACTTAGGAATGCAGTTGGACAACTAAATCATTTATGGCGTCAATAGAGTTTTAGTTCAATTAGGAAAATAGTTAATTGACACGTACATTGACCATCGAATAAATAAAAAATGTTGGTTAATAGGTGTGCGTCGATAATTATAACTAACTTATTTAGAAGTCAACGAAATTAAGTATTTATCAATGCTCAAATTCAGTATCCAGGTTCTTAATTTCATTCTTACACTAGAACCCTTTTACTATTCAAGTAAGTCGACTTCCATAGAATTTTGTCTTTTAATTTATTCTTTTATTTTTATTAAATACCCTTTATACATATTAAATATCAGGAGATCAAACCTTATTAATTTTCTAAGGAGATGACCATATTCTTACTATATTACTTTTGTTTTTATTGTAGAAGTGGGCTAATTTTATTTAATTTTGAAGTATTGACAAACGCTGTCAATTCTCTCACACTCTAGAACACTTTGTTTCTATGAATTTGCCTTCTAATTCTAATTCTAATACCAGTTGAATTAGGATTTGATTCGATCAGCCTAAATTGGATTGTACTCAAAAGTTCAATGGGCTAAAAGATAATAGATAGGATAAAAAATAGAATGACTAAGAGGTGTCTTTTTTTTACTCGAAACCTACCATTGGCCAAAATACACAGAAGCCTTAGCGACATATCAATTAATCTAAACAGAAGATTTCAGGTTTATTTCACTCGATCGCCTAGGTATTTAGATTGCTTGTCTAAGCTAAAGAGTCGTGAACAACAACTTGGCTACTTTGGGTGTTGAGGTGAACGAATTACCTGTTGTAAATTCAGTTAATAATTAACCGATGGAATTTAATATTGAATTACAATTATAATTTGCGGAACTGATTATTTCGATAGTTTAAATACATGTGGATTGTGTAGTGATTATTAACAGTGTTGTTTAAGCATATAAATGTCTACAAGGCACATGTGTACATAATTTACAATCACACAAGCATGAGTTTTGTCTCGGGTTGAAAGGTCTTGCTTGTGTTTGTGGGTTTAGTTTGAGTTTTGTGAAGGCTAGACTTGACAAAATCTATTAAGCTCCGGAGCCAAATCAAAAAAATAAAATATTTTATTGAACTCCAAGAAAAAAAAAATATATAGCCCAAAATTGCAATTACATGCATGTATGATAAATGATTATTTTGAAATTAAAAATTCAAATAAATCATTAGAAATAAAATAAATTCAACGGTAAAATATTTACTGCCCGATAGTTACTGGAATTATGGCCGATGGCTACCGGCTATTAAATGCCCGCGGTTTCGGCTAAAGGATTGAAGTGCCTATAAAAATCCTTCACTACCCTATTTTTCTACTACAAATCAAGCATCTCTTCTCTTTATCTCTAATTCTCTCTTATCCAACAAGGTTTCCAGTTACACTTTCCGACAAACTCCTTTCGTTCTAGCCTTCCGATATTGCTCAAGTTCCCTCATTGTAGTTCGTTGGAGCTCCAAAATATTTGGATACCATCTGGTTCGGAGATGAATGCCATTTTATCTTAAAAAAATTGCACTACAAACTGGAGGCACTATAGTGTCGTATTCATTTTACAGAGTGAGGTTTTACCTTGACTTGACATGATTATAGAATTTATTATGATAAATTACATTGATATTAATTTATTTCGAAAATTATATTCTCATGATATAATAGTTTTTCAACCATTATAAATCACATAGTTGATATATTGCGAGAATATCATTGTACCATCATATTTCCGACATCATGGAACAAAATATAGTTCCGAGTGTTCTAATTTATGGTATTGTATTTAGTGCATGTTATTCTAAATGATATAAAAAATTAGTAAACAATTTTATGAAATAATAAAGAAGTAAACACTCGAACTAAATATGAAGTTTTTGTGGAGGGAAACTGGCTAAATTATCGTTTCATTCGGTCGGAAAAAAAAAAACACGAAGCCATTGAAATTAATTCAAACTTATGCATGTTATTTAAAATATCTAAAACCTTGAGGTGATAACAAGTATTTTGTCACCTATATAGATAATTGCACAATATATTGCTATTTTTATCTATTGAGAGAAAAAAAAAAAAAAAAAAAAAAAGGAGAAGCAATAAATGCCTTCAAAATCTTTGAAAATAAGGCAAAAACTCAAATAGGTTGTAAGATTAAGGCAATTCAATGTGATCGAAAAGGTGAATATATAGCTCTATTTGAAGAATTATGTAATAAAAGTGTCATAATTCATCATATTATAGCTTCATACTCACTCTAATCGAATGGCATTGCGGAATGCAAAAACTGAACTCTTAAAGAAATGAGGAATACCTTGTTGATAAGTTCAAAATTACCCCAAAAATTGAAGGGGGGGAAGCATTTCTAAGTGTATATTATATTCTAAACATAATTCCACTTAAGGGTAAGAATAAAACTCATTACCAATTGTGGAAGTGCAACAATTTTTCATACAAATATTCAAGAGTGTGTGAGCATTTTTAGCTAAAAGCAAGTCACTATCAGGCTAAAAACATTAGATTGTCTATTGTACTAGTGAAAGTCTTGACTTATTTAGAATATACTCTTGAATTTGACATACACGATACAAGATATCATCAAGTACTTGTAGGATACTATAATGATAATTGGATATCTGGCATCAAAGATTCATTGTGTACAAGCAAATATGTCTTCTCGATCGAGAGTGAAGCAGTTTTGTGGAAGTTTACTAAACAAACTTATTAGTTTGATCTACTATGGAACTAAAATTCATCGTTTAGGTCAAATTCGTTGAAGAAGCCGAATGACATAAAATATTTTTAGATAATTTTAAAAGCAGTATCTTCGGTAGAGATACATTGTAATAGCCAAGTTGCAATAACAAATGATAATAGTGAAATTTATAATGGTAAATTCTGACATATCTAACACAAATACAATATTGTCAGACAATTGATTACTATTGAGGTTATGACTGTTGACTATATTACGTCAATAGAAAATCTTGTGGCTCCGCTAATTGAAGGATTACATCGAGATAAAATGTAAAAAATTGCTAAAGGGAATGTGTTTGAAATTCAAAAGTTAAGAAACAATTACAATGGTAACCCAATTAAAGCATTCGGAGATCCCAAACTTTGGTTCAATGGAAAAACTAAGCCGTAATAGTTCGACACAAACACTTGATCATCATTCCCTGAAAAACAACAAGTGTTAGAAAATACAAAAAGGTGAGGTTGATTCATTGACTTTCAATAATCCTAAAAGTAAAATTGGATACTTTAAAATATAAGTACCTATGTAAGTGTGAAGTGAGTGTCGCTTCAAATTAAACATTTATGAATCCAAAAATGTGATCAATAGTTAAAATAGATCAAAATATTAGAACAAAATGAGGTTGAGATAGCAACATATCAATATTATTGAGTAAAATATATACAAATGTGAAATAGTTCAATGCATTGTATCAACTAGGCCACCGACACATGCATTAATATTGACTAAGGAAGATTGAAAGTCACAAGTTACCTATCCTGGCATGCTGATATCTCTCAAGTTGAGCTGTGTCTTGTCCTAATTATGGGTGTTTCTACTCATGCGGGGGATTATTGAAAAAGTGGTTATATATTTAATCGATGAAATTTAGTTTTAAATTTAATTCATAATTTTTTGAACTGATTATTTAGTAAGTTGAAATACATGTAGGTTGTATAGTGATTATTAATAGTGTGGTTTAGGCATATGAATGTTGGTAAGCCACAGAAATGCATCATATTCACCCGGATCAGATAAGAACAGAAGTACACGAGTATGAACTTTGTCTTGAACTCAAAGGTTTTTGTTGTGGTCGTTGGTTTAGGTTTATATTTGGCAAATGCTAGACTTGACAAAATCTATAAAGCTCCGGAGCCAAATCGAAATAAAAAAATATTTTGGTGAAACCAAAGAAACTATAATTTTGTGAAACAAAAATAGAGGCCAAATACCGTAATTGAATGAATGTATGATAAATGATTGTTTTGAATTAAAAATTTTAAATCAATCATTTTGAATAAAATAAATCCTTATGGGTAAAAGAGTTAATGACTGATGGTTTTGACAGTTACCGGACTTATGGTTGACGATTACCAACTATTAAACACCGACAACTTCGGCTCAACATTAAATCCCCCCAAGGGGTGGTGGAGTGCCTATAAAACGCCTTCACTACCCCATTCTTCAACTATAAAACTTAAGCATCACTTCTTTCCCTTTTCAATTGTCTCATCTCCGGTAAGGTTTCCGGTTACACTTTTTGGAAAACTCCTTTCATTCTAGCCTTTTAACATAGCTCAAGTTCCTTCATTCTAGTACATCGGAGCTTCGAAATATAGAAGAGCCACCATGTTTTAGATGAACGCAATTTTATTTTTGGAAATGTTGCACTACGAACCGAAAGCACTATTGGAGCATTTTTTTTTTTTTTTACTGAGAGAGATTTTATATTAATTCGACGTGATTATCAAATTTATTTTGATAAATTATGTTGATATCAAATATATTTTGATAATTATTTTCTTGTGGTATAATAATTTTCTAAACATTACCTCACTAAGGAATGACTACTAACTTGTCTGAACTGGTTTGGTTGAAAAATCACTAAGAAGAGAGCTTGCTCACAAGAGGTGGAAGGAGAATTCTTTTCACTAAATTTATCTGAGTATTTGACACTGTTACATTGAGTTTTTATAGTGTAGCATATCCGACTCGCTTGGTTTGCAAACAATTGTGTATGATCTGACATTTTTCAATACACATTTGAAGAGTAATGGATGTGAATCAAAAAAAAAAAAAGTCTTAGTTAACCATAAACTTTTTGTGATTTAAACCTATTGAGCATGGTTCTCCGTATCGGCCGATTCAGGTCGATTAGTAATCGGAACGGCCTGGGCCTTTCTGATCCTGTTACAAAATCACTGATTTTTCCAAATTCTTTTTCTTTATTTATTTTACTTCTCTTCGGAAGAAAAGAACCAAATCTGATGGATATTCATTAAATTGGGTAAAAGAAGAAGAATGGTAGAAAAGAAGAAGAAACGGCAGAATGAGTCGAGTGGGAGGAAGAAGTTGCGGGAATAGGAAGAAAGAAACCTAATTTGAGGGATGCGGGAAAGGAGAAATGGTGACCTTTAGATTTAAAAATAATTATTTTCAATATATTTGTAGAAAATTAAAATTTGAATTACCTAAATTTATTTATAATTTGAATTAGAATTATCTTTTTTAAAATTTTTACACAAAGTAATTCATTATAAATTATACTTCTTCCGGTAAAATTAGAATATTTGAGTTGGATAAAGATTAAGAAAAATATATATTTTAATGGAAAGTAAAAAATAAATAAATAAAAATATAGTTGGAAGTATTTTTTGAAAGTTTAGTTTGAATAAAAATCAAGAAAGAATGTAATAGAACGAGTAATATTTGTTGTAAATAAATATTAAATGAATAGTAATAATTGAATGTTAAATTTGTTTACTTTGCGAAACTTATAGTATGTATTTATTATTCTAGGAATTTTAATTATTTGTAATATTTAAATTTAAAAAATATTAAAAGTTTATAGAGAAAATTTTGACCAATATTTAATCAATTCACGTTGTTGATATACCGCATTTGGAATGCTAAAGGCCGATCCCTGGAATTGAGTGAACAAATTTTCCAACTTGATCTTTCAAGATGTCCGCTTAAATAATAGGTATACAATAGTACAAACAAACTCCAAATCTCATAGAGCTTGCCTGTAAAAGATGATCGAGTTGATGTGATAGTAACTTATGACATGCATACAAATCACACGGTTACTCTCGATTGTCCTTCTTGATATATATAGCATAAATCAGTTGTTGATCCAGTCAACTCTAGTTATATTTATACATATATCACCATATTTATAATACAATATAGATTATAGTCTAGCATAACATATGTGTTGAGTACCAAAAATTGAAAAATGAGGGTTTAGGCCCAAAAAAGAAAAAAAAGGGTGCGGGCTCGGTGGTGGGCCAGGCTGCATCATGGAGTGAATTTCAGTCGGGATGATTGGCGGGGCCCAACAGACCATCAAATGTGATTGGTCGGTTCATCAAATGAGAGGGCCATCTGAATTTGAGTACTGAATTGGTTGGTTGTGAAAGAACCGACTGGAACTACCAAATTGGTCGTTTACGATTACAATTGACCACGTGTCAGTAGGAGATTGACAAAATAACCGACAGTCGTGTTGGCAGGATAACCAACAACTATTCAGTGCACGATTTCGGTAACTGACTGAAAGGCAATTTCAGACGGTTCAAACTGATTCGTTATTTAAGCAATTCGATGGAGATTGGGCAGGGACCTTCAATCATCGCATGAAAAGTCTTATTAGGATCATTCTTTTAAATTCTCAATTATTCGCATATTTTCTAGCTCTTTATGTATTTTGTTTTAGGAATCCGTGATCTCTGAAACCTTTTTATTTCAAGTTCGAAGTATATTTTTGAATTTTACTTTGAAGTTCTACATCAATAATATGCTATCTTATAATAAAGCATATGTTGTAGTATGTATAAATATATATTGATTATCCGTATGACATATGCTAATTTAATCATCATTCGTATGACATATGCTAATTCGATTAAATTAACATAATAGGCACAACAGTGACTTGACCAAATCAACGAAAGATCTGCATTCATATATATATATATTCAAACATTATTTTTTTTAAACTATTTTGCAAACTTTTATTGCAGCAAAAGAAAGAAAAATTATACTTATAGCTGACTTTTCAAATTGAGGAAAATGCATTTATTTCACCATTCTGTTTGTTAAGGGAGATAAAATAAAATATTAATCATAATGAATGTTTTGATTTTGGAGGTCAATGGTTTTCTTAGGTCTCCAAAATGGACGTTGTAATGGGACAAACTGATCTGTTTGTCCACGAGATATATCTATTCAACTATAGTTTTGTTAGAATTATTTTAATTGAGTAGCCACTAGAAGTCTAGAAATTAAACCAGGACAATAACTTATAACTTAAGAATTCATACACAACTTTAAAAATGTTTATATTATTCGGTTTTATCTGTTCACCATCACACAAATAATTCAAGATTTAATAATATAATATTTGTATATGTTTTGTCAAAATGGATGTTAGATTAATTCATACCTTTTACCAGCCAAAATAAAGTTTATTGAAAATGTAACCTTAGCCTTGTATATTTTTACTTTTAAGGAGTTCGAAATTTTGATTTGAAACCAACTGAGAATAGATAAAAATGTACTTTCAGTCTTGTAAATATTTACTTTTTACTTTTAAGGAGTTCCAAATTTTGATTTGAGAACAACTAAGAATAGATAAAAATGTACTTTCAGTCTTGTAAATCTTCTAGCATTATATTTATCATTTGTTGCCATAAGTAGACAATGTTTAAAAATAGCTATTTATCACACTCGTCATCACTTTAAATAGTCTTAATTATATACATTATATTACACATGTATTTTGGACTCTAAATATGACATTTTTCATAATTAAGCACACGTGAGTGTCGCTCGTAGGATCAGAACTACTAAAATGCGGATGTGCAAGATACACGACCCGCTTAAAGGCCAAAATGATAAAAAGAATGTTCCTTTTTTAAACTATATACTATAATTTGAGATGTTGCTTAAGAACAAAATATACAAAGACATAATTTCAAAATTGATAATATATAATGCAATTACATATATGGTTGCGGGCCATTCATTCAGTTACTCGAATTAGAAACGGAATTGTCAACAAGTAGTGAAGCTGGCAATTAACTCTAAGTTCAACTTGAGGTATTATATTTAATAATATGCCCTACAAGTCCTACAAAATGTGTAGCAAATCCCTACATAAATCAATATTGTAAGAAAACTGAATTCCAAGTGCAGGAAAATCGTCTATAAATATAGTTTTTCTGGATCACAATGTGCACACAAAACAAAGAAATTAATTAAATCAAACAAAGCAATATAATGGCTTCCAACAGCACTCCCTTTTACTTGCTCTTTCTTGCCCTCTCCTTGTTCGCTGTTGCGAATGACGCAAATGGTCAAGTACTGACCCGACTTATCAGCATTAATGGGACACTTTGCTGCACGCCCACAGGGAGTTGCCCCGGCGGGCCTCCCCTTGCCAATACAACTGTTCGTCTGGTTTGCCCTAATCCGTTCGGTGGCAACACCACCGTTGCAACAACTGTCACTAATTCAAATGGAACCTTTGCCTTCACTATAGTCAGCTTACCCTTCGATTTGTTGCAACTGTTAAGCTGTCGTGTTGTTGTTGCGCTTCCACTAAGCGATGCTGTTTGTCCGGTTCTGTCGACTGCAACTGGCACCCTTACGTCCCTCCTCACTGTTGTCCAAGTTATTCTAGGCTTCCTTTCAACCACCATAAGACTCATACCTACTCTATTCCAATTCTCTGGCGGGGTGTAGAGATGCATACAACCACAATGAATGATCTTCTCATCATATCTATATCGCTAAATATGGCATAAATACTTATACAAGGAACATAAATAAATAAAAATAAGGGAATCAATTAGGTGTGGCGTCCCACACTCATAATATCTATTCTTGCTTCATTATGCTCGAGTTTTTAATTTTCTCTTTGGTGAGAGTGTTTAAATTTCGAAAGAATAAATGTACAAATGGACCTCCGTTTGTAACCTTATATATCTGCAAATAAAATCCAAGAACTTAGCTTATTATTATTATCGTATGCATATATAACTATATAATATTTGAATATCGATTATTGTATATTTGCAACCATGCACACATACATATTCGTGCTTACATATATATTGTAAATCTAGATCATTTGCTTGATATTATTAACGTCACAACCTTTTTTATATAATATTTACAAGAAAAAGATGTGAATATCTATACAAATAAGAAGTTTCAATTATTCCGGAGTTTTGAATGTAAGAAAAACAAACATAAAAAAATCCTACATAATTCAATCGGAATTTTGTTAATAAATCTCAATTCCTAACTGAACTCACAATTAGAAAGGTTACCAAGTATACTTCAAAAAAGACTATTGTTTGTGTTTTGACCCAAGAAAGTTTATATTTTTTTGTGTGTAAGGTATGACAAACTGTTAATTTGTAAAAGGTTCCTGTTTAACCTTGTAATGTTGTTGCTAGTGAAATAAACTGTTGACATAAATAATTTTGTATTTTATTTATAGATGATTTATTTTTGTCAATCCACATAATTTGTCATTATTTAAAAAAATATAATTATATGCTTTAATCACGTTTTAAATTTAATAATTTATAATTTTTTTTGTCTTAATTAAACTATTTAGTTATATTAATCTTAATTCATAATTATTTTTATATACAATAATTATTTTTATTAATAACTTCTTAATTACTTACTAATTATATTTTATCTAGATTGTTGTATCTAAAGTAACAGACATTTTTTGTGGGACTAAGGAGTATATATATTCTATTCACTAAAAAAAATCAATAATGCAACAAAAAATATTATTTCTTATATTACCGACACGGTCTTATATCCAATATAAAAAATATATTAATCTAAAAATACAAAATAAACACACATTGTTGTATTTAAAAAAGTTCTATTTTTATTTTTTATTTTTTTGCACTTGCAAGAAGTTAGATATATAAGTACTATTGAATCTTATTGGTAAATGTACACATTAGACATTATAAACACGGTTCCGATATGGTCCTAAATTATAAATTCTGGACTGTCCTTAATCAATTATAGCCAGAGGATCTGAAAATGGATAAACAGCCAATATTATCGGTAGGAGTGGATAACTAATTGACTTTATATGATAAATAAGGCAATCACAAATCTATGCATAAATCAAGGAGATGTAAACATAGATGTAATATTCCTTTATTATTGGGGTTATCATAATCCAAATTTCGATCATTTACACACCAAAAAAGAAATAAAAAAATTATACTCTCTCCGCCAATGTCGATCAACCCGATATAATATACTAGTGAATTTGGATGAAGATGGATGAAAATGAAGGGCATACTCGTAAATATCAGCACACTGTGGTCGAAGATAAAATTCAAAAAAGTCATGAATGCAATAAGTTTTTTCTTTTTTTTTATCACGAAAGTAACGTAGAGCGGATTTATTTTACATTATATATGTATTTTGAACATCATATTATACATATGAATACAACATAAATTTATTGGTTATCCAGCAAATCGGTGGTCGTATTAGGTGGTATTGAATCATAGCCAAAATCAATAAAAAATACGGATATTCAATAGTATGTTATGAAGCTTTAATTCTACATTATTTATTATATTCAATAGTTATGAGCATAATTTGTGGAAAGAAATAACAAAACAAAACAATCAAAATTATTTTATTGGATCTATTTTAGATTTTATCGTGTGTGAGAATAAATATACGTAAATATTGCCTAAAAAACAAATGTTATATTTCACAAAACGGTGTGATTAATAATTTTTAAAATAATTTCATTAATTAATTTAGATTTGATTCACAAATGTATATTATGAAGCAAAAAATGAAATTACTCAAAACAATGAATATTTCACATGTAGAGAATATTGCATCATATTGCGATTTATTGAACATCACTCAAAAAATATACTCCGAGTCTAGTTTATTATAAAACATCATATTAGTACTATGATGGTATCATACTTGATAGTACTATAACATCATTACGTTTTTTATCGGTAAACTATTACCTAGAAATTTAAAATCATGATTAATTGGTAGTTTTAGAAATCAAAATCTAAATTGATTTTATTATATTAGGTAACGGACACCCATCATATTAAAATTTAGAAGTGTTGACTTATTAATAATTAAATCTTATTTCCCCTTAAATTAGAGATAATATCCAAAGAAAATTGAAGAATTGATACGACCTTTAAATCAAACCAAATCCAATTATTTTATCCATTATTTTAATATCAGATAATTGTATAGAATAAATATTCTGTTATATGTTTGGTAAAACAAATGTAGTATTTAACTATACAATGTTTATGCTTAATTGACATCATAACTTTAGAGTACATATATCAATTCATGATACTATGTGTATCATAATTTACAACGTTGTGTATCATTTACTTCTCCATGCGATGATTACTGGATGAATGCATCATTTTCAATTCCTGATGATGCGTACACATTATATTGTAATTACGCATATAGTCGGGGGTTTGCTGAGCAAAAACAAATGCAAAGAAAGTCAAAAATAGATCCCCAGTAAGTGTAATACATCCACTTTGGTTGCAACAAAAGGGGTAAAAAAAAAAAAAAGCACAATTGATCTCACTAAATATCATCACTCTTCAGAGGATATTTAAGTTTCGTCTTATACATCCGTATTATGAATGAGATACGTGACACGTACTGGGTGTGCTACAAGGGTGATATTATATGTTTATATACATCATAAATATTTATAATATACATTATGCATAAAGGAACACAAAATTTCTTTGTTAACATACCATTCATATAGCATACATATATATGTTCGCTATCCTCTTGCATATTTTGATATATCATATTAATATAAACAAAAAATTATCAACTATATCAATATAAATTCAAGTTGTACATGGAAATAAAATCTTTATCATATGATTCTAAGACATCTACCATATCTATTTAAGATATTCATTCATACGTAGAACCATTTCTTGGAAAACAACAATTGTAACATCTAACATATACATCATGCACAAAGGACACAGAATAATTTCTTCTTTAACATATCATTCATGTAGCATACACATGTGCGATCGACATTATTTTGAATAATTTTATATATCATATTAATATAAGAAAAAAATCATTAAGTATACGAATATAAACATAAGTTGTACATGAGAATGATATCTCCATCATATAATTTTAAGGCATCTGCCATATTTTTTTAAGATATACATCGTGTAATTTTAAGTCATTTATCATATTTATTTAAGATATACATCATATATGGGAACATTTGCGAAAAAATAACAATTGTCTCATCTAACATAGTCCATCATTTAGCTCTGATGAGTATAACAAGTATACATAATGCAAAAAAGGAGCACAACATGTTTAATCATTAACATACTTCACATAGCATACTTATTTGTAATAGACACCATCTACACTATATCTACACACCATAATATTACAAGATAAGAATCAAACAACAATACTGATATAAATTCGAGTAATGCATAAAAATGTTAATTCCATCCGCCACAAAACCAACACAAACAATTTTTTCATCAAGCATCTAAACACAAAGCACCTACGGTTGATATTCCAATAATTTATTAACTTTAAAATTGAAAATACACACATAGGCATCGGATTAAAAAAAAAAGAAAAAAGAAAAAAAAGGAAACCCCTAAAGTATGCTCCCCTAATGAAATTCTTTAGGGTGTCGCCATTAGGCCGATTTAGCTTGTCGTTATTTGAAATTCCATGTATGTATTGTTGAATTGAATTTGAATTTTCTAGTTCGGATTATGGTTGGACAAATAAACTATTTATGGCGTCAATGGAGTTCTAGTTCAATTGGAGAAGCAGTTAACAGGCCTACATTGATTGCCGAATAAGTAAGAAAAAGTTGGTTATTAGACACCTGTCGATAATTATAACTAATTCATTTAGAAGTTGAAAACGTTATTGATGCTCAAATTCACTATCTAGGTTGTTAATTTTATTCTTAGACTAGAAGCGTTTTACTATTCAAGTAAGTCGACTTTCCTAAAATTTTGTCTTTTAATTGTTCTTTTATTTTTATTAAATCCCTATATATATATATATATATTAAATATCAGAAGATAAAACCTTATTAATTCTCTAAGGAGATAATCCTATTCTTAGGATATTACTTTTGTTTTTATTGTGAAAGTGGTCTACTTTTATTTAATATTGCAGCATTCACAAATCTGTAAATTCTCTCACACTCTAGAACACTTTGTTTCTATGGAATTTCCTTCTAATTCTAATTCTAATATCAATTGAATTGGGATTGGAGTCCATGAGCCTAAATTTGATTGTACTCAAAATTTCAATGGGCTTAAAAATAATATAAAGGATGAGAAATAGAATGAGTAAGAGTTGTCAAATTTCTTTGACTCGAAACCTATCAGTGGCCAAACACACATTAGCCTTAGTGACAAATCAATTAATCTAAACAGAAGGTTTTCGCTTTATTTCACTTTACCGCCTAGTTATTTAGATTGCTTGTCTAAGCTAAAGAGTCTTGAACAACAGCTTGGCCGCTTTGGGTGTTGACCTGAACAAATTACTTGTTGGAAATTGGGTTAATTATTAACCGATGGAATTTAATTTTGAATTAAAATTATAATTTTCCAAACAGTTTATTTGGTGATTTTAAATACATGTGAGTTGTGGTTATCAATAGTGTGGATTAGGCATATAAATGCCGATAGGACACATGCGTATACAGCTAGTCCAGACAAGATAATGATACAAGTACACAAGCATGAGTTTATTTCGG
This sequence comes from Andrographis paniculata, assembly GCF_009805555.1. Lineage (NCBI taxonomy): Eukaryota > Viridiplantae > Streptophyta > Magnoliopsida > Lamiales > Acanthaceae > Andrographis > Andrographis paniculata. The sequence continues at coordinate 4,410,953 of NW_026137605.1, forward strand.
ATTCGAAGGTCTTGGTTGTGTTTGTGGATTTAGGTTTAAGTTTGGTGAATTCTAGACTTACGAATTCTATTAAACTACAGAGTCAAATCAAACTAATAAAATATTTGTTGAAGCCAAAGAAAAAATATATATATAGCCCAACAATTGAAATTACATGCATATATGATAAATAATTATTTTGAATTAAAAAATTCAAATAAACCATTCCAAATAAAATAAATTCCAGCAGTTACATAAGTTAATGGCCCATAGTTACCAAAATTATGACTGGCGGCTACCGGCTATTAAACACCAGCTGTTTCAACTTGAAATTAAATCCCCCAAGGATTAAAGTGCCATTGAAAGGCCTTCACAGTCATATTCTTACTACAAATCAAACATCTCTTTGTTGTGTAACTTCCCATGTCCCACATCGGAAGTAGATAAAAAGGTAGGGGCATTGGCTCCTATAAATTGACCATTTTGGGTCCTATTTTAGGATATGACAACAAGTCGTTTTCTTTAGTAACTAGAGATAGTGAAATTGAGATTGGTGAGTTGTTGTGATGAGGGTTTTGCAATTTTGTCCGTGCAAAAATTGTAATAAATATTTTAGTGGATTATCCCGTTTTGGGATCGTGGATGTAAGTCTGTTGTGAGACTGAACCACGTTAAATTCTCGTGTCTTGTTATTTTGTTTTCTCTCTCTTCCCTTGTGTGTTCCCAACAAGGGGTATCAGAGCAAGGTCTTGGCAAAGGGGAAAGAGAAGGAGCAAAAAGGTGTTTCGAGAGAAGTTGACGTGCCACGCTAGCAGTCAGGTTGCAGTTCCACAATGGGTTCCAGCAACACACCAGATTTCTGCTAGAAAAGGTCGGTTCTGCCTGATTTGAGTTCCTGGCTTTAATTTTTAGCCTCAGTTTATTTGGTTGTTGGAAGTTTTTGTTTATTGGAGAATTATTAAGCGCTATGTCCACTACTTTGAAATATGAGGTTCCGTTCTTTGATGGAAAGAGTAATTTTACTATGCGGCAAAGCACAATTCAAGACTATTTGGTGCAACAAGGTCTTGATGTTGCCTTGGAAGATGCAAAGCCTGAAGGTATGAAAGAAGGTGATTGGAGTATGCCTCGGAAAAAGGCTGTTAGCATGATTCGATTGGCACTCACCCCACAGATAAAGGTTACCGTGTTGACGGAAACATCGCCGAAGAGGTTGTGGGATACCTTGGGGAGTAAATTTTCCATGAAGACGTTGACTAACCGCCTGATTATGAAGATGGATCTATGCTCTTTGAAGATGGAGGAATGAGGTAATATAATTGACCATATTAACAAGTTTAATGAGCTAGTATATCGATTGTTGAATGGAGGAGAGGAAATTAAAGAGGAAAAGCAAGCATTGTTCTTGTTAGCTTCATTGCCCAAATCCTACAAGTCGTTGGTGCAATCAATGTTAGTTGGAAAAACTACATTGAAATTGAATGAGACGATAAAGGTTTTGAAGAAGAATGACAAGATAATGGAAAATGAAGTCGCTTCAAAGGAAAGTCAACAACTAAATGTGGGGAGTTCTGAAAGAATGAGGAAAATGAAGAGTGACCGTGGTGGAAGATCGAAATCTCGGCTGAGATATTACAGCTCTGTTGAGTGTCATTATTTTGGAGAGCTTGGTCACATTCAAAATTACTGTCGAATTTTTAAAGAAGACTTGAGAAGTCTAAGAAATTTAAAGGGTAAGTCGAAAGTTGAGAACTCCGCGACCGTGGTCAATTATGAATGTGATTTACTTCTTTTAAATACAAGTCATGTTGAGAATTCTAATTGGGTGATGGATTATGCTGCCGATGTCTATATATGTAAAGATCAAGCTTTATTTGATACTTTGCATACAAAGGGAGATTTTGGCTATATCAATGTGGGGAATAAGATGAACCAGCGAATTGAAGGCATTGGAAGAGTTCGCATGAAGCTCCACAATGGTAATGTTAAAACAATTTTTAATGTGAGGTATGTGCCTACTGTTGGAGCTAATGTTATTTCATTGGGCGAGTTGACTTCACATGGGCATAGATATGTTGGCACTAAAAATCTATGCAAAGTGTACAAGGGTGACAGCTTGATTATGCAAGGGAGGAAGAAACAAAACAACATCTATTATCTAGATGGACGTGCCTTGCGAGCAAATGTGGAGAGCAGATATGATAATCAGAAAATCGAGAAAAGAGTTCATTTTTTTGACATGGTCAAAATACGTGAGACTTTGGGAAGAGGGAGGATTTGTTGTGTAACTTCAAATGTCTGATATCAGAAGTAGATAAAAAGGTAGAGGCATTGGCTCCTATAAATTGACCTCTTTGGGTCCTATTTTAGGATATGACAACAAGCCTTTTTCTTTAGTAACTAGAGAGAGTGAAATTGAGATTGGTGAGTTATTGTGAGGAGGGTTTTGCAATTTTGTCCGTGCAAAAATTGTAATAAATATTTTAGTGGATTATCCCATTTTGGGATCGTGGATGTAGGTCTGTTGTGAGACAGAACCACGTCAAATTCTCGTATCTTGTTATTTTGTTTTTTTTTTCTCTTCCCTTGTGTGTTCCCAACACTATTCTCCCTGTCTCTAATTCTCCTATCCTGTAAGGTTTCCAGTTACACTTTTCGGCAAATCCTTTCATTCTAGCCTTCCGAAATATCTCAAGTTCCCTCATTGTAGTTCGTTGGAGCTCCGAAATATCGGGATGTTACCTACTTCAGAGATGAATGTCATTTTATCTTTGGAAATATACCCCACGAACTGGAGGCACTAACAAGTAATATTCATTTTACGGAGAGAGATTCTAGCTCGACTCAACATGATTATCAAATTTATTATGATAAATTATATTGATATCAAATTATTTTGGTAATTATATTTTCGCGTATAATAAATTTTCCACAATTGTAAAACAAATAGTTGATATATTGCCAGAATATCATCGTACAATCAAATTTCCGACATCATAGATGTTTTCGGCATTTCGATTGTAAGCTTGACCAACATCTACCTTTTTATTGTATCGACAGATGCCGATCATTTGGAACAAAATACAGTTATGAGTGTTTCGATTTATGGTATTGTAGATTAGTGCATCTAAATGGTATAAAAAGATTTGTAAATCTCAATTTTCGGAAAAATGGAGGAAAAATATGAAGTTTTATGGAGGAAAAATGGCTAAATTACCATTTCATTCGTTCAAAAAAAGCACACAGCCATTAAAATGAATTCATATTGATGTGTTTTATTAAAAATATGTGCAAACTCGAGGTAACAAAAAGTATTTTGTCACCTTTACATATGATTGCACGAGATATAGCTACCTTTACCTAATGAAGGAAAAACGAAAAGCATTAGATGCCTTAAAAAACTTTGAAAATGAGGCGGAAAATCAAGTAAGTTGTAACATTAACGCAATTCAGAGCAATCGGAGAGGAGTATATATAGCTCCGTTTGAATAATTATGTAATGAAAGTATTATACTCAAGGGTAAGACTCCTTAGGAATTGTATAAATGCAACAAATATTCATACAAACATTCAAAAGTGTGAGCAAGTCACTATCAGCCTGAAAATGTTAGATTGTGTATTACCCTAGTGAAAGTCTTGAGTTATTTGAAATATACTCTCGACTTTGACATAGACTACACAAGATATCGTCAAGTACTTGAAGCATAATATGATGATAACTGAATATTTGTCATAAAAGATTTGTTTTGAACAAATGGATATGTCTTCACGATCGGAAGTGAAGCAGTTTCATGGAAGTCTACGATACAAACTTATATAGTTGGATGCACTATGGAACAAAACTTCATCGCTTTAGGTAAAAGCGGTTGAAGAAGCCGAATAACATAAAATATTTTTGGATAATATTTAAAGTCAGTACCTCCGATAATGATATATTCTAATAGCCAATGCAATAGCAAATGATAAAAATGAAATTTATAATGGTAAATTCTGACATATCTAACACAGATATAATATTGTTACACAATTGAGCATTATTGTGGTTATGACTGTTGGCTATATTACGTCAATAGAAAATCTTGCAAATCCGCTAACCAAAGAGTTATATCGTGATCAAATGAACAAACTGCTAAAGGAAATGTGTCTGAAATCTATATGTTAAGAGACAATTACAGTGGTAACCCAATCAAATCACTCGGAGATCTCAAACTTTGGTTCAATGGGAAAACTAAGTCGTAATAGGTCAGCACAAACACTCGATCACCATTTTATGAAAAGCAACAAGTGTTAGGAAGTGCAAAGTGGTGAGGTCGAGTCATTGACTCTTAATAATCCTAAAAGTAAAGTTGGATAATTTAATATATAATTATATATGTAAGTGTGAAGTGATGGCCGTTTCAAATAGAACACGTATGAATCCAAAGATGTGATCCATGGCCAAAACAAATCAAAACGTTAGAACAAAATGAGGTATGTTATATGAATGGTATGTTAACAAAGAAATTTTTTGTGTTCCTTTGTGCATAATGTATATTATAAATATTTATGATTTATATAAACATATAATACCACCCTTGTACACCCAGTACGTGTTACGCATCTCATTCTCAACACGGCTGTATAAGATGAAACTGAAATAACCTCTAATCAGTGATGTTTATTAGTGGGATCAATTGTGCTTCTTTTTTTTGTACCCCTTTTTGTTGCAATAAAAGTGGATGTGTTACACTTATTGGGGATCTATTTTTGACTTTTTATGCATTTGTTTTCGCTCAGCAAACCCCCGACTATGTGCGTAATTACAATATAATGTGTAGGTATCATCAGGATTTGAAAATTATGCATTCATCCAGTAATCATTGCATGGAGAAGTAAATGGTACACAATGTTGTAAATTATGAAACACATTGTATCATGAATTAATATACGTACTCTAAAGTTATGATATCAATTAAGCATAAACATTGTATAGTTAAATACTACATTTTTTAAACCCAAAATAATATGAGATATTTATTCTATAAGATTATCTGATACTATAATAATGGATAAAATAATTGGATTTGGTTTGATTTAAAAGCGGTATCAACTCTTCAATTTTCTTTGGATATTATCTCTAATTTAAGGGAAAATAAGATTTAATTGTAAATAAGTCAACACTTCTAAATGTTGATATGATGTGGTGTCCGTTACCTAATATAATAAAATCAATTTAGATTTTGATTACTTAAACCACCAATTAATCATGATTTTAAATTTCTAGGTAATAATTTACCGATAAAAAACGTAATGATTCATAGTACTATCAAGTATGATACCATCGTAGTACTAATATGATTTTCTACAATAAACTAGACCCAGAGTATATGTTTTCAGTGATTTTCAATAAATCGCAATATGATGCAATATTATCTACCTATGAAATATTAACTGTTTTGAGTATTTTGTTTTTTTGCTTCATAATATACATTCGTGCATCAAATCTAAATTAATTATTAAAATTATTTTGAAAATTACTAATCACACCGTTTTGTGAAATATGACATTTGTTTTCAAGCAATATTTACGTAATATTTATTCTCACACACATTAAAATCTAAAATCGATCCAATAAAATAATTTTGATTGTTTTGTTTTGTTTTTTCTTTCCAAAACTTCTACGCATAACTATTGAATTTGATAAATAATGAAGAATTAAAGCTTCACAACATACTATTGTATATCCGTATTTTCTATTGATTTTAGCTATGATTCAATACCACCGAATACGACCACCGATTTGCTGGATAACCAATTAATTTATGTTGTATTCATATGTATATTATGATGTTCAATGAATACATATATGATGTAAAATAAATCCGCCCTACGTGAATTTCATGATAAAAAAAAAAAAAAAAAACTTATTGTGTTCATAACTTTCTTAAATTTTATCTTTGACCACAGTGTGGTGATATTCACGGGTATGCCCATCATTTTCATCCATCTTGATCCAAGTTCAGTAGTATATTATATCAGGTCGATCGACGTCGGCGGAGAGCATATAATTTTTTTTATTTCTTTTTTGGGTGTAAATGATCAAAATTTGTTTTATGATAACCCCAGAAATATTAAATCTATATTTACATCTCCTTTATGATTGCCTTATTTATCATATAGTTAATTACTTATCCACACCTACAAATAATCTTGGCCTTTTATCTATTTTCATATACTATTGCTATAATTGATTCAGGTAGGACCATATGGGAACCGTAATAAATATCACTATTTTTATTACATTTATTCCTGATATATATTATTTTTAACTAATTACTTAAAATTATCTTTTTATTTACATATATTTTACTTTTTAAATAAAATATATATTTTTCTTAATTTATATCCAACTCAAATATTCTAATTTTACCGGAATGAGTACAATTTATAGTAATAAATTACTTTCTGTAAATCTTTAAAAAATAATTTTAATTGAAATTATAATTAAATTCAGGTTATTCAAATCTTAATTTTATATAAATATATTTGAAATAATTATTAATTTTAATATAAATGTCTCCCTTACTGCTGCAATTTTTTCATTTTCCCAACATCCCTCAAATTAGATTTTCTTTTTCAAATTTGTAAAATTACATAAAGAAAAAAATTAGAAAATTCGGTGATTTTGTAACGGGATCGAAATGGCCCAGGCCGTTGCAGTTACGAATAGGCCGAGTCAGACCGGACTCTGCCGATATGGCAAATCATGCTCAATTTAGTTTATATCACAATATGTTTAGGGTTTACTATGACTTTTTTTTTTTTTTTTTTTTTCCTTTTTAGGAATTCACATAAAGTGGGTATTGAAAAATCTCATACCATACACAATTTTTTCCAAACCAAGCAAGTCGGATATGCTACACTATATAAACTCAACGTAACAGTGTCAAATACTCGTATAAATTTAGTGAAAAGAATTTGCCTTCGACCTCCTTTGAGCAAGCTCTCTTCTTAGTGATTTTTCAACCAAACCAGTTCAGACAAGGTAGTAGTCATTCCTTAGTGAGGTAATAATAGAAAGTTATTATACTGCAAGAATCTAATTATCGAAATTAATTTGATATCAATATTATTTATCAAAATAAATTTGATAATTACGTCGAATCAAGGTATAACCTCTCTCTGTAAAACAAATACGTCCCAATAGTACCTTCGATTTGTGGTGTAATGTTTACAAAGATAAAACGGCGCTCATCTCTAAACTTGGTGACACCCTTATATTTTGAAGCTCCGACGTACTAGAATGAAGGAACTTTAGCTATGTGAGAACGCTAGAATGAAAGAAGTTTGTTGGAAAGTGTAACCGGAACCCTTACCGGAGATGAGAGAATTAGAGAGAAAGAGAAGATACGCTTGACTTGTATAGTTGAAGAATGGGATAGTGAAGGCCTTTGATAGGCACACCATCCCTTGAGGGATTTGATGCTAAGGCGAAGATATTGGCATTAATAGCCGGTAACCGTCAACTATAAGTCCGATAAAAGTCAAAACCATAGTTCATTAACTCGTGTAACAATCAGAATTTATTTTATTCATAAGAATTGATTTAAATTTTTAATTCAAAACAATCATTTGACATGCATTTACTTACAATGTTTGGCATATATTTTTGTTTCAAAAAATTATATCTTTTTGAGTTTCAGCAAAATATTTAATTGTTTGGATTTTGCTCCGGAGCTTAATAGACTTTGTGAAGTCTACCATTCCTCAAGTCCAATCCTAAACCCACGTCCACGACCAAGACCTTTCAGTTCGAGACAAAACTCAAGCTCGTGTACTTGTGTTATTATCTGATCCGGGTGAGTGGGATGCGCGCTTGTGGCTTACCAACTTTCATATGCCTAAAGCACACCATTACTAACTACTATACATCCCACATGGTTTTCAAGTCACCGAATAACCGGTTTCGAAAATTGTAAATTTAATTCAAAATAAAATTTCATCGATTAAATAATTAACCGATTTTCCAAAAATTCTCCACATGAGTGGAAATACCTATAATTAAGACAAGACACCGCTCAACTCGAGAGATATCGATATGTCATAATAGGTAGCTTGTGACTTTGAACCTTTCTTAGTCAATATTACTCTATGTACCGGTGGCCTAGTTGAGACGATGCATTGAACTATTCCACCTTTTGCGTATATTTAGATCAATAATATTGATATACCGCTATCTCAACCTCATTTTGTTCTAACGTTTTGATTTGTTTTGGTCATGGATCACATCTTTGGATTCATACGTGTTCTATTTGAAACGGCCATCACTTCACACTTACATATATAATTATATCTTAAAGTATCCAACTTTACTTTTAGGATTATTAAGAGTCAATGACTCGACCTCACCACTTTGCACTTGTTAAATTCCATCGATATCATTCAGTTTTGAGTATTTATATTATGTTCTCATGTTGTGTAGTTAGTTATATTATCTACATGCACGTCAATTTAATTTTTTTTTCATGCCCTCTAAACGCATAATCACTTCACTGCAGAAATACAACCTCATGAGTAATTAGTAATAAGTTTAAACCTTTATCTACATTTATGCCTGTATTTTTCAGGATGGGTGTACACTGTATTCTAATGAAAATAATTAGTTGTAAGAGTAACAGTAAAACATCTTCTGCCTGTTATTCCTACACGGTTAAACCCTATAATATTTGAACTTGTAACAACAACGACACACAAATTTGTGCAAACATAGTTAACGTACTCATAACAAACCATTCGTGCCGTAAAGTTTGTACATGCTTCGTACGTGAGGCGTTTTCTTTTGGAAAAAAAAAAAAGAGATAATAACCAACGTGTTAGTTGAGTCGAAGAGGACGCATAATATAAGGATTAGGTGAGCTACGAATTGTAGAAATTAATACAATGTTTCAGAGATTGAGGACTGACTGTTATACTTACTGTTAGATAACAGATAATCATGCCTTTTATAGGTTAGTAACACAGGACGTATATGCATTTAATGCAAAGTAGGGTATGTCAGGAATGACATTCATATATATATATAGATATATCTATACTTAGAAGATGAAGTATGTAAAAATATATATTTTTAGAACTGTGTAAGCAAGGAAATTGAAAAAAAAAAAATATTTCTTCATTTTTTTAAATACACTTTTCTTTAGTTATTTTAATTTGGTATAATGAAAAAATTATTTTCTACCAAATATTATATATTGATATTTTTAAATATTCTATTATATTAATTTTTCTCTATATTATTTGATAAGCTATTGTGTAATGATATATACATGTATATATTTCAATTTGAATTTGAATTTTAAAAAATTTATGACATGAATATAAATATATAAGTTTAAATATAAATATAATAAAGAAAATAATTACAGAAACTTTGAAAATAAAAAGAAAAAACATCTGACTTAATTGGTCGGATGAACCCCCACGTGGTTACAACCGCCTGAAGAACCATCTTCGGTTATATTTCGTGCTCCCAACTGACCAGTCGACCAGACCAAGCGACTGATCAACCACCCCACTAGGCAACTGACCAACCGAGCAATCAAGTGCTTGACCAACCGATAAGCCAACCAATCAAGCGACTGACCAACCGACCAACCAAACGACTGACCAACCGATCAAGCAAGCGACTGATCAACCGACCTACCAAGCAACTGACCAACCGACCAAGCAAGCAACTGATCAACCGACCAACCAAGCAACTGAGCAACCGACCAATCAAGCGACCGACCAACCGATCCACCAGCCGACTGATCAACCGACCTTTTCCCTCAATGGGCGTTCGAAGGCCTACTTTCTTTTTTGTCTTTATCCGCGGGCCCAAATGTTAGAATCCAGTTATAGGCCCAATAAAAACCCTAAAATATTTTAATATATAACAATTGGCCTCCCCCCGCCCGACTCCCTACCGTCACTTCTCGATTAATGTGAGATGTGACTTTTTTAGGGAGTTTGTTCATCATTACGCTGTCTAATCACGTGATTTTGTAAAAAAAGCCCCACTTAAAACCCCTCCACTTTCTTCTTCTTCCTTACGCCTTCTAATTTCCAAATAGACTTTCTCCTCTTACTAAACTTCATTCTTCCCTTATCACTCGAGCTTCATCCTTTTGTGACTATGGCCAACCAGTACGTCCCTGCTCTGCCTTTCAATGGCTCTTACCCAGAAATCCCTTTCGTTTCCTCCGTTGTTCTTACCCTAACTCTTCACCCCTATTGTACTACCTCCGAGGATGCTTCTCGAATGAGGAGCGCCATTTCTTCAGTCACCCCCTTAGCCATCAACAATCCCGAATTCAAACCTGAACGTCTTAATGACCACATCAAAACTCATCTTACTGATCCTAAAGAAGCCTTTCGTTCCTGGTATTCCAGGTTGTCTCCCAGTTTTGGCGAACAATGGAGACGATAGAGGATTGACAAGGCTATTTATCTCTCCACCCAACCCCTATACCTTCATGATAAAGTCCTTCTGGCCATGACGGCCTTCTGGAATGCGCAACTGGGCATTTTTCTTCTCCTAACTGGTCCAATTAGCCCAACTTTGATGGATGTGGCTATGATCACTCATCTCCCTGTCGTTGGTGACGATCCGGTGTTAGGCTCGCTGGACGATCAGGAACCGGCGTCCGACCATGAAGGCTGGTTTCTTGCCCATACGACTGAGAAAAACCAAGGCTAGACAAATTTTGTCATCCGACACCAAAGTGCGAATGGCACCCCAGTGACCGCCTTGGAGCACACCGCCTTCTTGCTGTTCTGGCTGTGCAGGTATTTGCGTTCATTTGCCTGGTCAATTCTATATATATTTATTTGAATTTTGAATTATCTTTATATCCTTTACAGATACATCATTCTATCCCACTCCAAATCAGTTTTGACCTTGCAATTAGATTTAGCCATTCATCTAGACAATGGCCAATTCTTTTCATTACGAACCCTCTTCTTGGCCAATTTATATGAAGGTTTATCTAGAGTTAGTGTCCGTCTTCTGGACACTAAAAGGGCGGACACAGCCATCTCTGGCCCTTTTTGGTTTCTTGAGTTCTGGCTGCGGCTTTATTTTCTAAAAGCCTTTTTTGGTCGGCTACCCATATCTCCGAACCCTCAGAAGTCTCTAGGGTTAGCCCTTGCCAAACTAACTCCGAACTATTCCACACTTCATCCTTCTGACCCCGTAATTGCAGCCATTCTTTCGACCGACCGTAGTAACTCCAAATATTTTGTTTGTGAGACTTACGTACAGTACGCCGCCGAGCTATTTTGGCCTTTTTTCGGATACAGATTACCCCCATCCATATGCAGATCCTTTACCTCATCCGACCTACCCCCATTCCTGGGATTCGGCTCTCAAAACCCGATCTCTTTTTTCCAGTCCCAGATTTGATAAGAAAAATCACCAATCTTTTTATACTATTAATTATCAGCCGCAATTTTTGTCCCGACAGTTCGGCTGCTGTCAAGGTCTTCCGGGTCCACTCGCCCGACCACACTTAGTAACCCAAAGTCCCGATGGGCGAGTCATCCCAACCTTAATTTTACCTTATCTTTCCCAACTTTCTTCTTATCTCACGTCCAATTCTTACCTCCCTTTCCGCCGAAAACCCAAGTCAGTTGAAACCTTTACTTCCTGGTGGTCGGCCACCTGGGCTGTGGTGGCCCCTCCTTCCGACCAGCTGTTGGGGAAACTAATTCCCCCTCCAGCTGTTGCCCTGGGCTCTCCACCCCTTGCAACAGTTCCCAGGAGAAGGCGGGCGGCTCCTGCTAAAGGGCCTAGTGCCCTGAAGAAAAAGAACAGAGCCGCCCAAACCAAGGCCACCACAGAGCCGGTTTACGATCGGCAGGTAGTAGAGGACTATCTGGTGTGCTTACCTATGCATCCGGCCTGGTTGCCCGCCAATGTGCGCCGATACCTTGGTAACGACTAACCCAATTCAGTGTGTAAAATATTTTTAATCTTATGTGTTTCTGACAAACGTTGCCTACAGACTTGCTTCCCCCAGCTGCCAATAAACCAGCCGACCAGCCAGCCAACCCACCAGCCGAAGAGGTAATTTTCCACATCCTCTACCTTCTATAAATTCTTAATACTAACCTTATTTTCTTCCTTGAACACAGTTTGTTCCCTCTTCAGTTGCTGCTGTGGTCATTCCAGACCAGACCAGTCCACCAGCGGAACTTCCCGTGATTCGTCGGGAGGAGGACCCGACGTTGAGGCAAGTTTCCTCTTCAACCTCCACCTCTCCCCGTCCAAATGTTCTTCCGGTGAGTCTGAACTGATTGCAAAAATTATATTCTTTCCTTCTATAATTTAATCAATACTCTTTATCTTAGTAGCCCCTAGCGGTTGCTCCCATGGCCGATCCGGTCGCCGCCGAACACCATCCGTCAGTGGCTCCCGAATTGGTTCAGCTGGACCCAGAACCAGCCCAGCCGGCTCCCGAACCAGTCCAAGCAAACCCCGAATTAGTCCAAAATCCCGAACCAGTCCAGGATCCCAAACCAGTCCAACATCCCGAACCAGTCGAAGTCTCTTCCTTGGATTCGAGCGATGCCTCCGTCAACCAGAATCGTGAAGCTGTGGTTAGCACTTCTTTCTTCTGTAGTTTCTCATTTTCTAATTCCGACCCTGCTCAACTTGAGTTTTATTCTTTCACGGTTCAGAACCAGGTTTCAAAAGTCCGCATTCTGCGGCCGCCGAATCGGTCACCAGGATGAGGATCCGACCTCGTTCTCCCACTCTGGCCCCGGTTCTCTTGGCCCCTTCCGAGGTCACGGCCGTCTTGAATCAGGTAACTCCCACATTACTACACCAATTTACCTTTGAGTTATATTTGTAATCACTCCACTTGGTTTTAACAGGCTACTCGTGAGATCAACTTTTTCACAAGAGTGTCATTGCTGGCGCCTGCCCGACCGGCAGTGAATCGTTGCACCGACTTGTCATTCGATGACTTGACTTCTGGAGACCTTGATTCTGTAGCTCAACTGGCCCTTGACCTATTGGTGCAGACTCCTGCTGAGTCTGCGGCAGCCCCCAATCCTCAATCGGATGATGGAGATGATCATCGAGCTTCAAGCCGACTTACCCCTAATCCAACCTCCGGTCTCCCACGCTGCACCGTCTCAACCAACACCCGACACTGCGGCCATTGAGTCCCTGTTACGAGTGACATGAGACCTTAATGAAGCCTCTAGCCGGTTGAGTGAGCTCCAGCAAGCGCGACACAATTTGGGCGCCAAGATTTCCCAGAAGATGAAGGAACTTGAAGGCCTTCAGAAGGAGCTGGAGACTCTAGACGGGTGCATTCAAGAGGAAGGTCATCTGGTAACGGAACAACGGCAGACCCAAGGAGACCTCCATGGCCAACTACAAGCAGGCATTCGGTCGAGGCTTGTACAAGAACACCAGGCAGCCTTTCAGCAACGGAGGACGGCTCGGTCTGAGCAAAAATGGACAGACTTACGAACCGTCCTTAGAACACTCCTTTTGTAAATATAAACAATGTCAAACCTTGTATATATAAATGTTTTGAACTTAATTATATCCTATTTTCCGATCAGCAGATCCATGAATTTGCACCACAGAATTAAAACATAAATTATCAATTTAAATCGAACCTCAAAAGAGCAAATCACAGGAAACCTTCTAATAAAGAAATTCTAATAAATGGTATAACCTTTTATAAATGTCCAACCCATCAATTTTAAAGAATTTAATTTCCTTTTTAAAAAATATTCTTTTACTTTTTTTTTGGGTGTATTAAAATTTTTTTATTATGTACAAAAGTATCTAAATTAATATATTTGTAATTTCTAAATATTTTTTCGAAACTACATCGTATGAAGGAGCTTGAGGTAATCCATCCAGTCTAATAAAAACCCTAAATACATTTAAATAAATAAACCCTTATAAGAGAGAATCAGGGAATACACACGAAAAAAATAAAAAAGGAAAAATTGTTTGACCAAATGAGTCGCTGGAAAAGGAGAGTCCTCTGGTCGGTTGGCATAGAAAGAGGAGAGAAAGAAATATAATCAATTATATTAATATATATATTTTTTATATCTATGCAACCAACTAATTTTTTTTTTTTTAAAAAGTACTATTTTTGTTTGGATTTTTATTTTTTTAAAAAAATGATTCTCTACAAAATGATATATACACTGAATTGGTTGGATGAAAAAGAGGAGAGCGGTCCAATAGTTAGTCGTTTGGGATAGAAAGAAGAGAGAAAGAAATATAATAAATTATATAAATATATATTATTTATATCCGTGCAACCAACCAATTTATAAAAAAAATATTTTTCTTTATAATTTTTTTCATATTTCATTAAAAAATTATTCTCTATGATATATATATTGAATTAGTTAGATGACAAAGAGTAGAACCGTCCGGTTGGGATAGAAGAAAAATTATTTTTCTTTGGATAATTTTTTATATCTGTGCAACCAACCAATTTAAGAAAAAAAATTAATTTTCTTTGGATAATTTTGTATCTATTTTTCAGTGGGTAATGTTCTTTCTATTTTATTAAAATAGAAATGAAAATATGAATATGAATATATATTTTCTTTTGTTTATTTTTTTTCTCTATTATAAAAAAATTATTATTTAGAAAATTATATATATTGATATATTTGAAATTTCTAAATAATTTTTAGAAACTACGAATATGAATATATAAATTTAAATAAATAAACCCTTACGAGAGAGAATGAGATAATAGACCAAAAATAAAATTAAAATTAAAAAAAAAAAGTCTGAACGGATCGGTCGGATGAAAGGAGGACAACCTTCCGGTCGGTTGGGATGGAGTTTATTTTTGATGAGAGAGAGAATGAGAAAAAGAAAGGTGTCTGACCGAATTGGTCGGATGGAATGATCAGAACCATACACATTCGGTTGGGATGGAAAGAGTAGAGAAGATGGCTGATTTGGTCGCATGAGAAGGAGATAAACCGTCCAGTCGGACCCAAATAAAATTTCAATAAATAAATAATATAATATAAATATATGTATTTAACAGCCGTACAATCGGCGGCAAATATTTTTTGTTTTGTGTGCCCACCAAATTCGAAAATCTCTGCATTAGTTTCAAAAGCATTTTTTAATATATCATAGATTTTAAATATTATAACTAAATTATTGTATTAAAGTAAATTTTACGATCTAAAAAATGATATTCATATCCATATATTTTCTACAACTAAATCACTACGAGTTAACTAATGGAATTGAAAAAAGACAACTTCAACAACACCCAATATCCTCAGTATAACTGACAACACACGGGTGTTTTGACCAATTTACCTATACTTGCCTACAATATTACTACCAAGTACAACTGCTTAAAACAACAAATATTAAACATTTACATAATAACAGGTAGTCATCCGTACAACTTCTCATATATAAGTGTTCAAAGATATATATATATATATATATTAAGTGAAATAGTTGTCAAATTTGATTTTTGTATGAAAAATATATATTGAATGGGAACATAAACTGAGTGTAAGCATTTCTAGAAATTTATACATATTTCTAAATCAGGATGACAATTAGTATCATTAATTGCAATGGCTTCGTTAACTTATCTATCTAACTTACATATATGTAGCCACTACAATAGCATGATCAATTATTTTTTGAGACAAAAAATTAATTTGGTCCACAGCTGCATGAACATTATATATATATATATATGTATATTCAATAGGGGCATTTTTGGTGTCAAAGCCAATTGCTTTCAGATTATAAAAATGAGAATCCTTTCTACATTAACGAATGAAATAATTATTCAAATATCTATCCCTTTTGTCGTGTTTAATTTATTGGACAACCTGTGATTTGATAGGTAGCTAAGATATATAGTTAGATTACAAAGGAGGCATCAGCAATTATGGCCTAAGTTGAGATAAAAAAAAGTAAAAAAGTGTGTTTGGTTACAAGTTGGATTGGGGTTGAAATTATTGTCTCAATTATATATCTATTTGTTTTTCAAATATTTCATCACTTTAAACTTACTCAAAATCATTTATTTTTTTCCATCACTTCAATCTAGGAAATATATTTATATACATTTAAAATTCTCAATTTTTTATAAAATAAATTTATATTAATCACCTATAAATACAAATATTTTTATTTATTTATATTATACAAAATTTTATTCTTTACAAAATAATATTTATAATGAATATATGTTTTTGAAATATAATTTTTAAGATATTTAAATAAATATTATATTAATTATAAATTAAATATTAATTAAGTAAATCGTCTTTAAAACAACTTCCAACTACAAGTTTAACCGGGGGTAACCAAATACACTAATTCTCCATATGGGTTAAGAGTGATTTGGTGGTCCAAAGTTTAGTGAAAATTTGAATTGAAATCAACTTTATTGTTATATACATAAGTCTCTAATGAGATTTTTTAATTAAAAATTTGATATAATATTTTTAATAAATATATCTTTTGATATGATATATTTTAGTAAGAACTATGATGAATAAATGCCACCAATTTTTCGAAACACAAACAAACACAAAAAAACTTTTCAAAATGTGATTGATATTTTGTAAAAGATTTCAAACCCTGTTTGTTAGTGGGTTATTGTTCTAACAATATATAATATCATTGTTAATTTGAGGTCTACCTTAAACAATTTTCCTAGGATGCGTAGAATTACACTACAAGAAAATATCAATTTTGTAACAAAATTTTTAGTTCCTAAATGTATTTTTTCTGTTACTAATGATATTAGAGGCGGAATTAGTAATGGAATTACGTTAGCTACGTGAACTTGAGGAACGGAATTCCGTTACAAATATACTATTTTTTGTAGTGTTAGAATAACTTGTGTTGATATATAGAGCAATCTATGGTCCCAAACTATGCAAGACTTGCTGAGAGAAAGGAAACATTCATTTATTCTTTTTTTCAACTATTTTGCAGTGTTTTCTTGTAGTCAAATCAAAGTATTATTTTGTTTATAGTTGATTGTGTTCGAGTTTTTGTTTTTCTTTCTTTTTTTTTCCGTGGTGGCTGTTTATATATATATATATATATATATATATAACCTTAGAAAATAAACGAAAGAGAGCTTATTCTTATTATACACTTGTAAAAGAAATCAAAATAAGAAGTTTCAAACATTAGTGATTTTTAAATGTAAAACACTCAGCTGAATTGTCAACGTAAATCATCAAGATCTCTTTAAGTCTCAAATCTCCCTTTGCCATTTGAACAACCATACTCAAGCTCATACAAAATCGGCCAAAATATTTCTCACTTTCGCTCAACATATATGAATTATTACCATTACAAGTTTCTAATAATAGAGAGAGGTAAAGCAAGTATTGGCTAATCGGTTATTTGCAATTGATTATTTTGTGAGTGAAAATGCGACGGGATATAATTAATTTGGAAGAAATAAATAATTTTATTTATTGTGTATGGGGTTTGGTTAATATTTTGGCTATTTTGCATGAGACACACCAATTTGTGCAATCCGAAATTAAACCCGGGTATATGGTCTAAGTCGAAATATTATTTAGATAAAATATTATCCGTTGGACAAATTTATTATAATCTCAAACGGAAGGTTTGAAATTAGAATAAATTACAATCGTTTCAAACGGAAGATTTGAAATTAGAATAAATTACGATCGTCACAAAAGGAAGGTTTGTAATTAGAATAAATCACGCCTGCTTCAAACGGAATGTTTGAATTATAATTAATTACATCGATAATTAAGGTCGTAATTATGATCGTAATTAATCTTCTGCCATTTTGGCAGAGTTGAGACGCCTATAAAAAGGCCTCCCCCTTCGTTCTAATCACCAACAACAATTCTCTCCACCCTCTCTCCTCTCTTCTAGCTTTCCGGCAGCCCCTAGCTCAGTTCCTCTCTCGTCTTTGTTCGCCGAAGCTCCAACGATTAGAGGTGTCACTCTCATTGGTGACGGAAACCGTTTTATCTTTGGGTTAGAACGTCATCCATCAGAGGCCCTACCGAGGCGTATCTAATTTTCGGAAAGAGGATCCATCATCGACTCGGTTTCACGTTTATTCTCGCAATACCCATATATTCTAAAAGCAAGAAGGGATAGGTTTGAGGGAGAATGTCTATCTAATATCTAGGACAAAATCAACATTCCGGCTAAATCTATCACATGCACGTAGGAGTTTGCTGGTATTCGACGAGCTGCCAAGGACTCGCAATGACTGATTGGCGAAGGACAAAACTAAATTCAACGATGTTGGTTTTCAACACACTTCATGAATACAAAGTTAAACAAATAAGCTGTGGAAATAAATCCACAACCCAACATATATATATAAACTAAATGATACTGAATTTTAGAAAAAGAACCAACACCTCCTTTGTGTTCCAGCAGCAGCATTCAATCAACAAGGCCACTTCAGGATGCTCAGCTTTAGCCACAACTTGGATGAACTGTCTTAAACAATTCAAGGAAATGTGTAGAATCAAATATTTTCCTGTATTCCTCCAAAACTTAACTGCAATCTATCTAGCATTTATCTGAAAACCCAAAACCGCACCTCCTCCTAACAACTTACAGAGAGGGAGAAGAAGAAAACCAAAAAAGCAGAGGAATGGTTCGCTTGATATTTTTTATTAGGCCCAACCAAATAGAATTAAGAGCAACCCAGAAAAAGTAGGTTAAAATGAATATGCCTACAGGACCATTGTTCATCATCTTTCCCTCTATTCATGTATTCCGAGCTACATGAGTTTTCACATTCCCCCTTGATCCGAGCATATCTTGACATAGCTTGAAGTGTAGATTCCTGAACGTTTGCCCAACTAATGGTTTGGTAAAGATTTCTGCATTTTGCTCTCTGCTCTTCACATATGTATGGGATGATTGATCCATTTTCATAGTGATGGTGTATGAAATGACACGCAATATTGATGTGTTTTTTCCTTTTGCGGAAAATTGAATTTTTGGTGATGTATATCGCTGCTCACAATACAATGTAATGAGTATGATCACCTCAAATTTTAATGCTTTGAGTAAATACAGAAACCACAATAGCTCACACATAGCTGCTCATGTGGCGGTATTCTGCGTCTGCCTGCCATAGTGATGCTTACTGTGGCCTGTCTTTTTTCCTTCCATGACACTATATTACTTCGAAGAAAAAAAAAAAAAAAAAAGGAGCCAATGATTGTGTTGGAAGTCGCGGAGAGGGGCGCGAAAGAGGTCCAACGCCTCCGAGTATCTTGCACAGCGGAACTGTGAAACGTTCGACGTAAACACAGCTTTACAACGTAGTTGTCTCGCGGTTATAACAGAGGTGTGTGTTCATGCACGAATCGATGGCTGAATAAGTGCAGAAAGAAAAACAACACACCAAGTTTGTTTACCCAGTTCGGTTTTCCAACCTACGTCTGGGGGATTCCAATCCAGGAGTCTTAACTAAACCAAACACTAGGTTTACACCATATAAGACACCAAACCGAACTACCCAACCTATCTTCTACCCAAGCTCCATTTAGTTTTACAAACTCTCATGGACTGGCTGTTACTCTACCGCAACAACTCCAGCAGGCCAGCGACCAAGCTAAGAATAAGGTTGTTTACCCGATGAATATCTTCTTCGGCTTTGACTCCAAGAATCCTTCTTCTCGTCTTCAATCCTCCATGGATGAGCTCTCTCAACACTCTAACAGGTGGAGAGAATACTTCTCTAAGTTCTGGTTGCTCACCCACGAATACAAACAAACATCCATATCAAATATATACACATTACACAAAAGACAAAAGTTGACTGTGACAACTTTTGGGGCAGTGTATTCAAGGTCATTTAATGCCATCCAGTATGAGAGGACAATACATGCAGCTTCTCCTGCACGTCCTCTGTCCAATGCATATTCATTTGTCCTATTCCATTGAGTGTAGAACACACAAGATGCATCCAAAAGCTGTAACTCGGTCAACTCTGCAGTTGGCAGGTTTCCCGAAATGGTATCAAACAGAACCTGCAACAACATCCTGCAACTTGCTCATATGCCAAAAGTAGAAACAAAAGGGTTTGGCAATTTTGAATATGCCAACAATCTCCCCATTTTTGGCATATACAGCAAGGCATAATAAGCAGCAAACACACACACCATTCACACATCCACAGTCACAATCACAATCCGGTTAAGAGTTATTACAGACCATCAATTCTAACAAGCCACAAGCGGCTTTAACATCCAAATGTGTTAACAACAAAAAACAGGCAGAAAACAATATATGGTAATACCAAATTCCTTCTCAACAGCACACACTCCCCCTGGCTTGCTGCATTCTCCCCCTTGCATTGCAGCAGAGGCCAAAAAGAGGTGGTCAAGGGTCGGCTTCCTCCGTACCATTACCATCTCCATCATCATCTGCATCAACGTCCTCATCATCGATGCTTCCAGGTTTGCGAGGCATCAGTCTCATGGCCTGTGCCACTTTTCGATTCTGAGCAATGAGAGCAGCAGACAGAGCAGATTGTTCCCTCATGACTTCAGTCAGTAGCGCCCTACATTTCTCTATGCGAGCATCGGCATCCAATGGGGCACCGAGAAGAAAGTCATTGTGAAGCTTTTTGAGATTGGACTGGGCAATAAATGATCGAATGGGAAACACCTCCTCATCCGGTTCTGGATGAATTCCCTTGGAACTCAAGAACAAACAAATTAAACCGGGATAGGGCAATCGTGTCCATTCCACTTTTGAATCCGAACAAAAGTCAATCATCTTCTTGATTACCAAATAGCCAAAATTAATTAGCTCAAAATGTTTATCAGTAGAGAAGATGAGAGTACCCATATCAGTGCTGATACTTGTATTGTTGGCGGTTGGTAAGATATTGCATCCACAAAGTCTAAAGAGACACTGATATTTCATTGTCAGCATTGTTCCAGTCACTCCAGAACGTCCAAATGACGAAGCATTTCCAGCAGATATGGTTCTGGCAACCTCCTTTGTTGATTCATCAATCAGCTCAGATGGCAGTTTATTTTCGTCATTCGCCAGCAGTTGTAACAACTCATTGATCACTGCAGGGCTAAGTTCCAAAATTTTGCCACGAATATATATCTTATGATACCATAGAGAGTTCGGATCGAGTACCTTCCCACTCAAGTTGGCATAAAACTCCTTGACAAGGCGAGGACAGTAACGCTCCAATCCGGTCGCCCAAAACAACAAATGTTTTTCCTCAAGGAACGCACGGAATCCTACATCGGTATACGCTCTCCGAATAAACTGAGCTTCTGAAATCACAGTCCTTCCTGCAACAATATCCTGAGCATAGCGACGCCCAGAAGCATAATAATATGCCTCATTCAACGCTTTATCTTCACGGACAATAGGAGGATCAGAAACTCCTTTAGACTTTCGACTCTTTGCCTTAGTCCTTTTGAAAGTCTTTTTAGCAGGGGCAGGAGCATTGCGAGATGATTTGCCATGTTTTCTTTTCCGGAGTCTGTCCAAAGCAGAGGACAGACGAAGAGAGTCCAACTCATCTTTTTCTTCTTCATCGATATCGGGGTGTTCCATAGGAAGAGCTTCTTCTTCCTCAATCACATTTTCAGGAATGACTTGTTCTACCTCTGTAGCTTCAAAATTCATATCCACGGGTTGGGGTACTTCTGTTCCAACTCCTTCAATGTCTTCATCAGGTACCTCTTCAAGCACAGCCTCACTTCCAGGTTCATCAACAGCAGGAACCTCTTTTGTGATTGTAGCATCCTTTGCATCACCACCAGTAACAGTTTCAACTTCTTGAACATCAACAGGGTTCTCCTCAGTATTTTCTTCTTGTGCGCCAGCCATTTTAACAGCGACTTCATCTTCATTTGCAGTTTCCATGGGTGCGACTTCATTTAGATCAATTTCATGCACAACAACATGTTTCGCTACATGACCTTCAAGTCCTTCAGAAAGAGAATGATCTTCAGCAGTTGAGACAACGGTTCCCTCATCATGGGCTACATCAGTTGCTGGAATCTCAACTTCACGATCAGGTTTTTCCATCACATGTTCATGAACGGTTTCAAGAACAGGGGAAAAACATTCAGGCAATTTTTTCCCTTTCTTTGTAGTTCCAACTTTCCTCTTTGAAATAGATTTCTGCTTAACATCCTTGGCAACTCCACCGGAACGTGTTTTCACCATGGTTGGAGATTTTGAGAGAAAAACTCCTTCACAAGTTGAAATTAGGGTTTGGAGAGAAAGGATGAGTGATGTATGTGCACTCTGATCCGAAGATATAGATACAGGGGAATCAAAAACCCTTCACACGCAACCTCCATTAATTCCCATCAATCCAGGCGCGTGGGATGTCAGAGCGACGTTTTGACGTCGGAACACTGTCCAAGGCTGCAGACTCTGCAACCCTAAAAAGGCTATAAATTTCCCTTCCAATAATATTCCGCCACGTATTTCTCCTTTCCTTATATTTACCCAATATTCCAAAAATATATCCAGATAAAATCCCATGAATATTGGACTTAATTCCTTCAATAATCCGCACTAGTTAAGGTATGAACACATACCTAATTCTCTTCTTAATTTCTCAAACCTCTCTGAATCCAATGCTTTGGTGAAGATGTCTGCCTTTTGAAAATTAGTTCCAATGTGTTGCAATTCGCACACTTCAGCTTCCACAAGCGTTCGGATAAAATGATATCGGATTTCTATGTGCTTCGTTCGACCATGTTGAACTGGATTCTTCGATAAGCTGATTGCGCTAGTGTTGTCACACCACAGTACAAACGACTCTTTCTCAATTCCATAATCCTTCAACATTTGCTTGATCCATAACAATTGCGCACAGCAACTTCCAGCGGCTACATACTCCGCCTCAGCAGTAGACAAAGCAATCGAACTTTGCTTCTTGGAACTCCAACTGATCAAATTTTCACCAATGTAAAAACATCCTCCCGTCGTACTCTTCCGGTCATCACAGCATCCGGCCCAATCGGAATCAGTAAATCCAATTAGATCAAGTGATGATCTCTTTGAATACCATAATCCAAGTTCGGATGTTCCATTAATATACCTCAAAATTCTCTTTGCGGCTTTCAAGTGAGATTCTTTCGGGGCTGATTGGAATCGAGCACAAACACCAACACAAAATGTGATATCGGGTTTGCTAGCTGTAAGATACAACAGACTTCCGATAATGCTCCTATACAACTTCTGATCGACATCCTTTCCTTCAGCATCTTTAGACAGCTTGTCCTGTTGTCCCAACGGTGTTCTAACAGTCTTAGAACTCTTCATACCAAACTTCTCAACCATATTCTTTGCATACTTTGTTTGGTTCAGAAATATCCCATCAGGACATTGCTTAATTTGTAATCCAAGGAAATATGTCAGCTCTCCAATCATACTCATCTCGAATTCTGAATGCATGAACTCTACAAATTCATCCTTCAACTTCTTTGCCGTTGATCCAAAGACAATATCATCGACATAAACTTGAGCAATCATAACATCAATACCTTTATGTTTGATGAATAACGTCTTATCTGTGGATCCTCTGGTATATTCCTTTCCAATCAAAAAGGTAGACAATCGATC
Organism: Andrographis paniculata; assembly: GCF_009805555.1. Lineage (NCBI taxonomy): Eukaryota > Viridiplantae > Streptophyta > Magnoliopsida > Lamiales > Acanthaceae > Andrographis > Andrographis paniculata. The sequence goes on from NW_026137605.1 coordinate 4,434,573, forward strand.
ATACCAAGCACGGGGTGCTTGCTTCAATCCATACAAAGCTTTCCTCAATCGGTAGACATGATTTGGATAGAATGGATCTTCAAATCCTTTAGGCTGCTCCACATATATTTCTTATTTGATCCAGCCATTCAAAAATGCAGTTTTGACATCCATTTGAAATAGAGAAAATCCAAGTGAGCATGAGATTGAGAGTAATAACCTTACGGCTTCAATTCTTGCAACGGGGGCAAACGTTTCATCATAATCAACTCCTTCAATCTGAGTGTATCCCTGTGCAACTAGCCGAGCTTTGTTCCTTGTGATATTCCCTTTCTCATCAGATTTGTTCTTGAATATCCACTTTGTTCCGATCACATTGATGTCATCTGGTCGTTCTACCAACATCCAGACTTTGTTCCTTTCAAACTGATTCAACTCATCTTGCATGGCACTGATCCAATATTCATCTTTCAGCGCTTCTTCAATGTTCTTTGGCTCAATGTTAGACACAAAGCAATTCATGCCAGCAAATTCTCTAAAATCAATTTGTTTTCCTCTGGTTCGACGACCTTCTTGTGGATCTCCAATGACAGCATCAATAGGGTGGTTCTTCGAAATTCTTGAACCATATCTCCTTACTTCAGTTTCAGATTGACATTCTCCAGGTTGTTCTACAGTAGTGGTAACTTCAGTAGATTCATCTGCTTCACTCCAATCGAACAACATTGAACTCTCTTCACGAGTTGTTTCTGGAATCTGGGGTAGAGGATCCTGAACCTCAGGTAAGATATTCTGATTCTGAATAGTAGGAAGAGGTATCAAGTCTTCATCATCCTGTTGATTGATTGATCTCCTTTCCACACGAGAATCATCGAAAGTTATATTCATCGATTCCATAACTTTCTTCATCCTCTTGTTATAAACGCGATAAGCTTTGCTGTTATGAGAATAACCAATGAATATTCCTTCATCTGATCTTGCATCAAATTTTTGAAGATGACTCCTATCCTTCAAAATATAGCATCGACATCCAAATGTGTGAAAGTATGACACATTCGGCTTTCTTCATTTCCATAGCTCGTACGGTGTGATCTCAGTGTGAGGTCTCAAATATACTCTGTTGATCACATAACATGCAGTATTGATCGCCTCAGCCCATAAGTACTTTGCAACACCTTTGGCTTGCATCATTGATCGAGCCATTTCTTGAAGTGTTCGATTCTTCCTTTCGACTACTCCATTTTGTTGTGGGGTCTTCGGGGCTGAATACTCATGCAGTACTCCAAGATCAGAACAAAAACCATCAAAATTTTGATTCTCAAACTCCTTACCATGATCGGTACGAATTCGATTAACCTTTGATCTCTTTTCATTCATCAGTCTTTTGCACAATTTTTCAAAGATATCGAAAGTATCTCCTTTCTCTTTCATAAAATCAACCCATGTATATCTCGAGAAATCATCAATGCAAACAAGTATGTATTTTTTACCTCCAAGACTGGGTGTATCCACTGGACCCATCAAATCCATGTGCAGCAAATCAAGACAAGTTTTGCTGCTTTGATGTTCCGACTGCGGATGAGAGACACGCTTCTGCTTTCCTCGAGCACAATCACCACAAACGAAGTTAGGTAACTTCGAAAACTTTGGAAGTCCTCTGATAATTCCTTGCTTGCTCAACTTCATCAAGCTCTGTTGGTTGACATGGCCAAGTCTTGTATGCCATAGAAGGGCTTCATCATCTTTTGAGATCAATGCAACATCCACTGGTTTGTCAAGTAAGTAGCAGTTGTTCCTTGACCTTTTTCCAGTCATCACGCACTCTTTCTTGTTGTTGTAAACCTCACAAGCATCCTTAGTGAACTTCACTAACAGCTCATCATCACATAACTGACTGATACTAATTAGATTAGTACTCAAGCCTTCAACAAAATATACCTTCTTCAACTTCGGTATACCTTTGGCTTCGAGAGAACCATAGCCCACAATTTTTCCTTTGGCTCCATCTCCAAATATTACTTCTCCACAAGTGTCAGCTACATAGTTCTTCAATAGATGCTTCTGATTCGTCATATGGCGTGAACATCCACTATCGAAATACCATCGGGATGAATTTGTTGCTTCTTGACTAGATAGGATGACATTGCACATCATCTTAGATTGATTCTTCTTAGGTCTCCATTCCATTCTAAAATTCACCATTTGTTTCAGCTCATCTGAGGGCCAATTAACCTTCTTTCCAGACATCAAATCCCTAGCCAGCTCGAAACAGTGAGATTCAGCATGACCAAATCGAAAACAGTATTTGCAGTTACTCTTCTGTTGTAACGACGCGTTGACACATCTGTTCCTTCTGCGATTTTGATTTTGTCTCTCATTTCTGTTTTCTTTGGGACCTTCAGTGTTCTTCCCTTTTGCAGGTTTCTCTGGAATCTTCGCATCAGTAAGCAAACCTCCTTTCGCAAAGGTAGTTGGATTCACCTTCATGGATTCTTGATAACCAATCCCACGGTGATCTCCAAATGGCTTTCCAATCGATAAAACTTCATCGAGTTTCTCTTTTCCTTTTCTGAGTCTATCAATTTCTTCTCTCAGATCATCACACTTCATTTTCAACTGCTTGACGTCCTTCTGAAGTCCTTCATTGATTTCGAACATTTCTTGATTCACTTCCTCAGCTTTTTCAACTCGAGCTTCCAAATGGTAAACTGTGTTGATCAAATCCTTGTTTCTCTTAACACAAATTTTCTGTTCAGCTACAACTTCCTCATAAGCTTCCATTAGCTCATAGATATCCATCTCGATTGTGTCGTTGCTGTTACATTCTTCTTCAGGAACACTTTCTTTTCCTTTGCTAGATTCTCCTTCTTTGGCAACAAAAGCAACAACGCTTTCATTATCACTTTCATCTTCAGATTCTTGACTGCCTTCTTCATCACTCCAGGTAGCTTGAAATGCATGCTTACCTTTCTTCTTGAATGTAGCACATTCCACTTTCACATGACCAACTCCGCCACATGCAAAGCATTTCGGATTACTTGAGTTTTCTGGCCTAGAAGCAGTGTTGAACTTCTTCTTGTAGCTTTTATCATAAGCTCCCTTTTCTTTGTTGTAACCAACACTTTTGTGTTCTGGATACTTTCGTTGTTCTCCAGTTGTTTTACCACCATAGTGACCTCTGTTTCCAGAATTGTAGTATTTTCGAGCACGCTTTTCACTTATCATTCGAGACAACTTCTTGGACAGCAGAGACATTTCTTCATCAGATCCGACAAGCTCCAGATCTTCGGCAGTAAGAGCAATCCCTTTTGAACTTTCTTCTTCAATATGATTCATCTCCCAATTCATGAAAATACCATTCAATGTTTCAAGATTCATGTTCTTGGTTTTCTTCTTATCCTCAAGAGTAGAGACTTTGATTTTGAACTTTTTGTTCACACTTCTCATCATCTTTCGAACCAGCCTTTGTTCATCATATACTAAGCCAAGAGCATATGCTTGATTTACCACATCTTTGAATCGAGTGTAGAACTCAGACATCGTTTCATCATCAGTCATTTTCAGGGCTTCGAACATACTTTCTACCCTTTGGAGTTTTGTTTCTTTAACTTCAGCAGTCCCTTCGAATGCATTTTCCACGGCTCTCCATGCATCTTTTGCTTTCTTGTAGTTTGAGATGACACGAAACTGAACTTCATCGACAGAAGCAAATATGGCATTTACGGCTTTGGCATTTCCACCAGCAGCAATTTTTTCTTCAGGTGTCCACTCATTTTTCGACTTTAGAATGATAGTTGGGGGGTCGTTCTGAGTTTCTCCAGGCACAACTTTGGTTGGAGGAGTCCAGCCAAGCTCTACAGCTTCCCAAGTTTCATCACCAAGAGTTAACAGATATGCCTCCATCCTATTTTTCCAGTAGGTGTAGTTGTTCCCATCGAACACAGGTGGACGAATAGACGAGATTACTTCACGACTCATCTTGAACCACGGACAGATCTACTCGGGGTATTGAGCACGCTGCTCTGATACCAGATGTTGGAAGTCGCGGAGAGGGGCACGAAAGAGGTCCAACGCCTCCGAGTATCTTGCACAGCGGAACTGTGAAACGTTCGACGTAAACACAGCTTTACAACGTAGTTGTCTCGCGGTTATAACAGAGGTGTGTGTTCATGCACGAATCGATGGCTGAATAAGTGCAGAAAGAAAAACAACACACCAAGTTTGTTTACCCAGTTCGGTTTTCCAACCTACGTCTGGGGGATTCCAATCCAGGAGTCTTAACTAAACCAAACACTTGGTTTACACCATATAAGACACCAAACCGAACTACCCAACCTATCTTCTACCCAAGCTCCATTTAGTTTTACAAACTCTCATGGACTGGCTGTTACTCTACCGCAACAACTCCAGCAGGCCAGCGACCAAGCTAAGAATAAGGTTGTTTACCGGATGAATATCTTCTTCGGCTTTGACTCCAAGAATCCTTCTTCTCGTCTTCAATCCTCCATGGATGAGCTCTCTCAACACTCTAACAGGTGGAGAGAATACTTCTCTAAGTTCTGGTTGCTCACCCACGAATACAAACAAACATCCATATCAAATATATACACATTACACAAAAGACAAAAGCTGACTGTGACAACTTTTGGGGCAGTGTATTCAAGGTCATTTAATGCCATCCAGTATGAGAGGACAATACATGCAGCTTCTCCTGCACGTCCTCTGTCCAATGCATATTCATTTGTCCTATTCCATTGAGTGTAGAACACACAAGATGCATCCAAAAGCTGTAACTCGGTCAACTCTGCAGTTGGCAGGTTTCCCGAAATGGTATCAAACAGAACTTGCAACAACATCCTGCAACTTGCTCATATGCCAAAAGTAGAAACAAAAGGGTTTGGCAATTTTGAATATGCCAACAGATTGATTTCCATGAGTCATGACAGGTCCCCAATCCACATCAACATATGCTTCTAAATAGAGAGAGGACTCTCTCTTTAAATGTAGACCAAACTGTTGTGTCCCCTTCAAGTATCTCGGCACAAGGAAGGCAACCTTCCAATGTATTATGGTTTTGTTTGTGTTGGAACTTTACTATTACATGTGTATGTGTGCTTTTTATTAAAGGAAAGAGTTGAAAATATATTATTCTTTATTTTTCGCAATATGTTGTAATCATGAATATATTGTATTCCTTATTTTTCGCAATCAGCTGTAATTATGTTGTATATTTTTCATACTTTACGTTGTAATCTTGGCTATATAATAGAGTTTTCTCATCACCACAAATTAGTTTCCTCGGAGTCCGACTCATGTGTGCAAGCTCAAAAAGGCATTATATGGTCTTCGGCAGGCCCCTTTGGCTTGGTTTCAGCGTTTCAACTCGTATCTGTTGAAGTTAGGATTTCATCAGACTCGTTCGGACTCGTCCCTATTCTGCCTTCAGAAAGGGTTGTCACTTCTATACCTTCTATTGTATGTTAGATGATATTATCCTCACAGGAAATAATCGGTCTCTTCTTCAGCAGGTTATTGCTCGCACTCGTACAGAATTTGCTATTAAGGATCTAGGGCGGTTGAACTATTTTCTGGGGTTAGAAGTTTCTTATACTTCTAATGGTCTTTTCATTGGACAGGCTAAATATGCTCATGACATTCTGGATCGTGCTCAAATGTTAGACTGCAAACTTGCTGCCACACCACTAGCTGCCGGCACATCCTTGCAGAGTACTGGCTCTTCGTTTGGTGACCCTACTCTTTATCGCTCTCTGGTGGGGGCGTTGCAGTATCTAACTCTTACAAGGCCCAACCTCTCATTTGCTGATAACACAGTCAGTCAGTATCTCCATTCTCCTACCGATGAGCACTTTCTGGCCGTGAAGCGTATTTTGCGATACGTCAAAGGAACTCTTCATTATGGCCTTCACTTCACACATCATCCCAAAACTTCTGTTGTGGGTTATTACGATGCTGACTGGGCCAGATGCCTCGAGACTTGTCGCTCCACTTACAGTTACTCTATATTCTTTGGAGGAAATCTCGTCTTTTGGAGTGCCAAGAAGCAACCTACCGTTGCCCGTTCTAGTTGTGAATCTGAATATCGAGCCTTGGCCAACATCGGGGCAGAGGTTGTTTGGCTGCTTAATTTACTCAAAGAACTTCATCAGTCGCCCACCCTTCCTACGACGCTATTCTGTGACAACAGAAGTGCCATTTTCCTCGGTCAGAATCCTGCCTCTCACAAACGAGCTAAGCATATTGACATTGATTGTCATTTCATTCGTGAGCTTGTTTCTTCAGGCAAGCTGCTTACTCAGTTTGTGCCCTCTCATCTTCAGTTCGCGAACATTTTCACCAAGGCGCTGCCGCGACCGGCATTTGAGCTTCTGCGATCCAAGCTTTGCGTTTGCTCATACCCCATGCAACGCTTGACGGGAGGTATTAAAGGAAAGAGTTGAAAATATATTATTCTTTATTTTTTGCAATCTGTTGTAATCATGAATATATTGTATTCATTATTTTCCGCAATCTGCTGTAATTATGTTGTATATTTTTCATACTTTACGTTGTAATCTTGGCTATATAATAGAGTTTTCTCATCACCACAAATTAGTGATTGATCGCATATCACTCTTACACTTTTAATTTAAAATGCCCAATGTAACAAAATGGATATGAGGAGGAATTAAATATCTCATTGCTAAGTGACTGCAATTGAAATTATGATTCAAAATGCTGCATTTGTGTGCATGAAAGCTGTAAAATAAATTTGAAATTCTACATTTATATTATATATTGTATAAATATGTAATATATATGGAGAGTTACAATTTTTCCCAAATTTTCAATTCAAAAGGTGTCTCCAGAAATCAAACAGGGTATTTACTGAAACTTCAAAGGATGTCTTTATATCTATAAATAGAGGACTTTGCAGGAAGAATTAAAATAAATTCCGTTAAGCAACTAAATAATTCTATAATGCAGAAATCTCTCTCTATACTTAGATTTATATTATATTACATTCACAAACTAAATAATTTTTAATGCATCCGTAGGAATATATATATACACAGTCCAAAAATTTGTTATCCTTATTTATATTTATTTCTCAAGTCCTAATATGAACTTTATGTAATCCAAGGCAATAAAAGATCGAAATATTATCTTTTGAAAGTGAATCTTTCACGAATAAGAAGTTGTCCAGTTATTATCGTAGTTACTCTACACATTATTTTTAATATTTGAATATTATATTTTTGAGTAGGGTGCCATAGTTTTTGATAAGATCATTACTCGGTCGTACAACAAGGTGTTAACCATTCAAAAGAAGGATCAAGGATGGAAGATGCCCGCACAAATAAGCGATCGAGTAGTTTGTCACAAAAATCCTAGTTGAAACGTCGCAGAAAAATAAGCCCGAGTCGAAGAACGTTGATGAAGACACCCTTGAGACATCTTCGGTTGACACAAATAAATCTCCTACCAAAGAGATGGGGGAGGTCATGGAAAATCTGCAGAAACGACATACTTGTTGTAGATGTATCAACCTATTGTTGACGGGTTGTGTAAAATCTAATTATTATAAATACTCAATTAGTTTATATCTTGATTATCTAAACATGTGTACGTAAGTACTGCAAATAATTAAGCTTTAATGTCTTAAAAGGATAAGCCATGGTTGTACATAAATAATGTAGGATCGACATTTGACTAGAATGTCGAATGTGGTGCTATAAATTCAATCATGTTAATATTGGTTATCTTACTTACATTATGTTCGAATGTTTGATGGATTTATAGCTGAAATTTGAGAATTATATTACAAAACTACGAAATTAATACATTGGAAAATATATTGAAACATTTGGAATTTTCACAAAGTTATAGCTCAATGGGGTTAAAAGTTTTGACATTTTTCAAGGGTTGAAGGCATTTCGTGGGATACAAGTGTGAAGCTTGTGCACACTGGGGAACCTTTTGCCAAATTGAATGCAATATTTTTGTTGCGATCATGGCAGAAGTCAGCTAAATATTTTTTTTGACAAACTTGGTGTAGATTGCATCATGGTGGAGGATGCATCAAGCAAGAAATTTCGGGTACTTAATTTCAAAAATTATTTGTGTATTACAATTGAATATATATATATATATTAGCTTACATTGAAAATCTCTAATGACGCAAGAAGATGGTAAGGCAAGGTTATAGCTAGACATTTTGTAAATATGATTGATGAACAAATGAAGGAGAAAACCTTCAAATCAATCATGATAAGAAACATAAAATTCTATGTTTTTAAAATAACAACAAGAAATAAAACAATTTGTTGGATTTATTGAAATTTTGAGTGCTTCTATAGGATTCAAGTATATTTAAAATCGGTGGAGGTTATGGTTTATCGAACTATGGATTTCCTTTGTTGATAGAAGGATATTCAAATACTAATAGGATAAATCATGTCGAAGATCACTCCTCCATATTGGGATGGGTATTCTTGCTTGGGATAGATGTCATTTCTTGGGCTTCCAAGAAGCAAACTCATATTATTCATTTGTCTACGAAATATGCCACAACTAGCAAGGAAAATGAATTCATAATTTCGTTAGCGAAATTGCATTATGGATTAAATTGTTACCAACAATCTCTAGTAGATGTGATAGAAACAACGATTCCTAAAAAATATATCCAAATTTATAATGGGAAGTCTACACACTTAAGCGTTAGACATAGTATGATTCGTGAACTAATCATGAATAAGGTGATCTCGATGAAATTCGTTCGGCACAACATAATCTAGGTTTGACAAAGGGATTGAATTGGGACTTAGTGGACAAGTCATCTGCTCGTATGGATTTAAAATCCATCTAAATCTGCTAAGGGTGAGATACCCAATTCTCTCCTAATGCAACGTTAGGAGCTGAATTCAATGTGGAAATCTCACATTTATTAGATTGGAGTGCACAATGCACACACATCCCCAAGTATGTGTTCGGACTTGCAAGAAACTAGGCTAGGACTTGTTTTCTTAATAACTCATTTGAAAATTTACTAATGTAGGAGCAAAATTAAAGGAGTTACCTGCACAAGTATGAATTTTTTCTGCTTCAAAAAATTTTTGAACTTGCTTTGATTTACTCGTGAATGGACAGAAACACATGACTTGTAACATGACAAGTTAACTCATGAAAATCATAAATTTGTGTGTACTTTACCTTCATGTATTGAACTAAGTTGAAAAGTTCAATCTTGAGGACACATTTATGATATTAGCTACGTGTATTGTACAAAGTGGAAATTCAATCCTTACAATGTTTTCACTCATGTATAAATTTATGTAATATATTTGTTTAATTTTTAATTGGGTTGAGAATTATGCTAAGATGCGGAAGATTTTTGGAATTTTTGCATTTTCTATTATATATATATATATGTATATGTACGTATTTTTAATTTAACACGTCCAACGTGATATGACAATGAGACACAATGGATATGTGGATGAATTAAATTTCCCATTATCTATAAATAGACGACTCTGCAACAAGAATTAAAAATAGATTCCTTTCACTAGTGAATAATGCAAAAATCTCTTAATGCAGGAATATGTACATACTCCAAAAATTCCAAACTTATTTCTATTTATTTCCCAAAGTTTTATTATCTCAATTTTCTTTGTCTGAAATTGAGATGGTCTTTTCGTATTATCTCACCACTAATTTCATGTACCCCAAGGCAATAAAGTGTAAAAATATCATACTCGGAAAGTGAACCTTTCACTATATGAGAAGTTGTCCATCCATTATCGTAGTCATCCTACACACTATCTCCAATTATTTTAACATAAACTGACTAAGTTGATGTGTTGCATAGGTAAGATCAGGTCTGAAGAAGTTCAAGTAAAGCAATCTTCCGATAAATCTTCTGTAGCGTGATGCATAATCCACGAATTCACCTTATTTTGCAGGAAGTCTAATTTCACCTAATAAAGGAGTGTGATAAATGCACATTAGTAGAATATATTTAAACTTTTTTTTACTTTAAATATTTATTTTGAGTTCTTCTCCAGCCCATTTCGTCGAAAAAACAGAAAGCCATTGAAATAAATTCATATTGATGTGTGTTATTAAAAATATGTGCAAACTCGAGGTAACAAAAAGTATTTTGTCACCTTTATATATGATTGCACGAGATATAGCTACCTTAACCTAATGAAGGAAAAAGGAAAAGCAGCAGATGCCTTAAAAAACTTTGAAAATGACGCGGAAAATCAAGCAGGTTGTAACATTAACGCAATTCAGAGCAATCAGAGAGGAGGATATATAGCCCCTTTTGAAGAATTATGTAATGAAAGTATCATACTCAAGGGTAAGACTCCTTAGAAATTGTGTAAATGCAACAAATATTCATACAAATATTCAAAAGTGTGAGCGTGTCTGGCTAAAAGCAGTCGCTATCAGCCTGAAAATGTTAGATTGTGTATTGCTCTAGTGAAAGTCTTGAGTTATTTGAAATATACTCTCAACTTTGACATACACTCACAAGATATCGCCAAGTACTTTAAGCGTAATATCTTGATAACTGAATATTTGTCATAAAAGATTTGTTGTGTACAAATGGATATGTCTTCACGATCGGAAGTGAAGCAGTTTTATGGAAGTCTACGACACAAACTTATATAGTTGGATGCACTATGGAAAAAAACTTCATCGCTTTAGGTAAAAGCGGTTGAAGAAGCCGAATAACATAAAATATTTTTGGATAATATTCAAAGTCAGTACCTCCGATAATGATATATTATAATAGCCAAATGCAATAGCAAATGATAAAAATGAAATTTATAATGGTAAATTTGGACATATCCGACACAGATATAATGCTGTTAGACAATTGATCACTATTGTGGTTATGACTGTTACTATAATACGTCAATTGGAAAATCTTGCAGATCCGCTAACCAAAGAGTTACATCATGACCAAATGTGCAATATGTTAAAGGAAATGTGTCTGAAATCCATAAATTAAGAGACAATTATAGCGGTAATGCAATCAAATCACTCGAATATCTCAAACTTTGGTTCAATGGGAAAACGAAGTCGTAATAGTTCGGCACAAACACTTGATCACCATTTTCTAAAAAGCAACGAGTGTTAGGAAGTGCAAAGTGGTGACGTTGAGTCATTGACTCTTAATAATCGTAAAAGTAAAGTTGGATACTTTAAGATATAATTATCTATGTAAGTGTGAAGTGATGGCCACTTCAAATAGAACACGTATGAATCCAAAGATTGATCCATGGCCAAAACAAATCAAAACGTTATAACAAAATGAGGTTGAGATAGCACTATATCAATATTATTGATTTAAATATATGCAAAAGGCGGAATAGTTCAATGCATCGTCTCAACTAGGCCACTGTTACATAGAGTAATACTGATAAAGAAAGGTTCAAAGTCACAAGCTACCTATCATGACATGTCGATATCTCTCAAGTTGAGCGGTGTCTTGTCTTAATTATAGGTATTTCCACTCATGTAGGGGATTGTTGGAAAATTGGTTAATTATTTAATCGATGAAATTTCATTTTTAATTAAATTTATAATTTTCGGAACCGGTTATTCGGTGAGTTGAAAACCATGTGGGATGTATAGTAGCTATTAATAGTGTGCTTTAGGCATATGAAAGTTGGTAAGCCACAAGCGCGCATCCCACTCACCCGGATCAGATAATAACACAAGCACACGAGGATGAGTTTTGTCTCGAACTCAAAGGTCGTGGTCGTGGTCGTGGGTTTAGGATTAGATTTGATGAATGGTAGACTTCACAAAGTCTATTAAGCTCCGGAGCAAAATCGAAACAATAAAATATTTTGCTGAAACTCAGAAAGATATATTTTTTGAAACAAAAATATATGCCAAACATTGTAATTAAATGCATGTATGACAAATGATAGTTTTGAATTAAAAATTTAAATCAATTATTACAAATAAAATAAATTCTGATTATTACACGAAATAATGAACGATGGTTTTGACTTTTATCAAACTTATAGTTGACAGTTACCGGCTATTAACGCCAATATCTTCGCCTCAGCATTAAATCCCCCGAGGGATGGAGTGTCTATCAAAGGCCTTCACTATCCCATTCTTCAACTATACAAGTCAAGCGTATCTTCTCTTTCTCTCTAATTCTCTCATCTCCAGTAAGGGTTCCGGTTACACTTTCCGGCAAACTCATTTCATTCTAGCGTTCTCACATAGCTCAAGTTCCTTCATTCTAGTACGTCAGAGCTTCAAAATATAAGGGTGTCACCAAGTTTAGAGATGAGCGCCATTTTATCTTTATAAACATTACACCACGAACCGAAGGCACTATTAGGACGTATTTGTTTTATAGAGAGAGGTTATACCTTGACTCGACGTAATTATCAAATTTATTTTGATAAATAATATTGATATAAAATTAATTTCGATAATTAGATTCTTGCGGTATAATAATTTTTTAACATTACCTCACTAAGGAACGACTACTAACTTGTCTGAACTAGTTTGGTTGAAAAATCACTAAGAAGAGAGCTTGCTCAAAGGAGGTCGAAGGCAAATTCTTTTCACTAAATTTATCCAGAGTATTTGACACTGTTACAATAAGTTTATATAGTTTAGCATATCCGACTTGCTTGGTTTTGAAACAATTGTGTATGGTATGAGATTTTCCAATACCCACGGGAAGAGTAATGGTTGTGAATTCCTAAAAAAAATCATAGTAAACCCTAAGCATATTGTGATTTAAACTAAATTGAGCATGATTTGCCATATCGGTAGAGTCTGGTCTGACTTGGCCTATTCGTAGCTGCAACGGCCTGGGCCGTTCCGATCCCATTACAAAATCACCGAATTTTCTAATTTTTTTTCTTTATGTATTTTTGCAAATTTGAAGAAGAAAATCTAATTCGAGGGATGTTTGGAAAATGAAAATGTTGCAGGAGTAAGGGAGACCTTTATATTAAAATTAATAATTATTTCAAATATATTTATATAAAATTAAGATTTGAATAACCTGAATTTAATTATAATTTCAATTAAAATTATTTTTTAAAGATTTTTTACGGAAAGTAATCTATTACTATAAATTATACTCATTCCAGTAAAATTGGAATATTTGAGTAAGATATAAATTAAGAAAAATAAATCTTTTATTTAAAAAGTAAAAAATATGTAAATAAAAAGATAGATTGAGGTATGTTTTAAAATTATTTAAAAATTAAAAAAAAAATATCATGAAGGAATGTAATAAAAACCAATGATATTTATTATAAATAAGTATTGAATGGAAGCTAATAATTGAATACTCTCTCCGTTCATTAAAATTAGCCCATTTGGGCTTGTTACAAGAATTAAGAAAAATAAATACTTTATTGTAAAAGTGATAGTTAATTGAGGGTATTTTTGAAATTTTAATTAAAAAGTGAAGTAAATAAAAAGAGAAGATAATAAAATCGGTGATATTTGTTGTAAATAAGTGTTGAATGAAGGGTTGATAGATATGTTTTGGCCCAACCCAATACCAAGCTCAACCCATAACCCAAAACCCTTTAACCCGACCCGCACCTTATAACTCTCCCTTCCCTTCCCTTCCCTTTTCATTTGAGACAGTGTGTATCGCGATTCAGTTTTCTCTCTGGTTCATCTTCATTGCCATTCTTCTCGGTAAGTTTGGGGTTTTCTTCTTCACCAAAATTGCAGTCGTTCTAGTTCGATTCCTTCGGTAAGTTGTTCATCTGGGTGTTCTTTGTGAGGTTTTGGGGGAAATCCATCGATTAGAGTTTAGGGTTCTAAGATAAAGTCCGTTGGTTTGGGGTTTTGTTTGGAGGCGGTTGGGTTAGTCCCTAAGTGTGAGTCATTAGATTGTAGACTGAGTCGTCAAAATAGTTTCCTCTATCTTTTGTCGAGTCGCTTGGAAATCGCTAGAAGAGGAAGTCGCCGGAGTTGATGTCTTGTCGCTGCGCGTCGCTAGGTATGATCGCCGGAAGAAGGTCAAAAGAGGGAAGTTCAAGTTCTGTCTTGATATCATTTGTCTAATCTTGGATCTTGTTTTTTTGTCTATTGTGTTCTTACATTTGATTTTCAGAAAGTATATTGTCTTTTGCTTTCAATTTTGTTGGACATATGTTATTTTGAAGATTTTGTTACTTGACAGATTATGTATAAAAATACAATAGTGGTATCAGAGCCAAATTGTCAAACCATTAAGTTCGGGCAGAATCTTTGGGTAAATCGATCGTTGGTAATAGATCGATTTTGGTAAAAGGCTAAACCCTTCATTTTTTAATTCTTGGTGAATCTGCTGATTGCATATTATATTAGGATTTTGGTGAATCTACTGATTGCAGAGATTGATTGTGTAATATTGAAAATCTCATTTTCTTTGTTGCTCTAGATTGTTGTTGTTGCAAATCTTGTGATTGCTTGGATTATGTTTTTGAGTGATTTCATCTGTGGACAATTTATTTCTTTAAATGACTGCTCCTATGTGTACTTTTTTTAATATGCAGCCGTTTGATGGGAAAATAGATTTTACTATTTGGAAACAAAGAATGAAAAGTGTTTTAATTACTCAAAAATTTTCACGAGCAATAGATGGTACATTTGATGATGATACACCTACGGAAAAAGGTGTTGAAATTGATGAATGTGCATGTGCGTGTATTATGTTGCATTTAACTGATAATGTGCTTAGGAAAGTAGGTAAATTCTTTTGTGCAAAAAAATTGTTGAAGAGGTTAGATGCTTTGTACACGGAATTAACTTTGTCAAATAAGTTGTTTTTGCTTGAAAAAATTTTCCAATTCAAACTAGACACTAAGAAGAGTGTTGATGAGAATATAGATGTTTTTACTAAACAAATTCAAGATATAAAGTTGAGTGGAGATAAATATATTGATGAATATTCTTCGATTGTGCTTTTGAATGCCATTTCCGATTTCTATAGTGATGTTAAATCCGCAATTAAATATGGTAGAGATAACATTACTTTAGATATAGTAATGAATGGTTTAAAAAGCAAGTAATTAGACTTAGTAGCTACTAAATCAATTGGAAATTCAATTGGCGAAGTTTTGCATGTAAAAGGTAGTTTTCAATAGGAATAATCAAAACAACAACAATAAAGATAATCAATCATCGAATAACAATAAAAAGAAATATAGAGAAAAGAATTATAAGTCATTGCCTAGGAAATGTTATGGTTGTGGTGGAGTAGACCATTATATTAAAAAATGTCCTAGTGTTGCTAATAAAAGTCAAGTAAATAACACAAATCAAATAACTAAATCCAATGATCAATTAATTATGGCTTTATGTAGTCAACCTTTATGTGATGTATATTGATTGAATTTTGATTGTTTTTTTTTTTTTTACCTTTAGTATGTGAATATTCGTGAAATGGTAACTCTTTGAAAAATTGGCATTTTCGATTTTTTTTTTTTTTTGTGAAAACAGATGCTGAAAATTTTGTAATAAGTAAAATTCTGTGCAGGTTTTTTTTTTTTTTTTTAATAGAACCTGTGAAGATTTTTTTTAAAAAATAAAATCAGTATTGCTGTTTTTTTCCCTTCTTTGTGTAAAAAGAATCATTCGTTTTCTAGGTGGAGTAAATCAACTCTTGTTGTTGTGATTTGTTTTTTTGTTGTTTGCCTTTGTGCTTTGTGCGATGTGTGTTCTAGACTAAGTGAATAATCTAGGATGTTAGTTTCTCGAGAATATCTGAGTGTTTGCATGTTAGTTTGCTAAACTTTGTGATAGTGTTTGCTTAGGCTTTGTGATATATTTTGTTTTTCTTTGTGATAATGTGTGCAAACCTATATTCTTAATAGCTACTTTGTGATCAACGTCGAATTTCTTGGTGTGATATATGCTTGTCTTTGTATTTCTATGTGTTCAAGCATGTGATAGGATCCTTTAGTATGAGCATACGCTATGTCTTTCTTTGTGGTGTCATGACATGTATATACTTTGTGATTAATTCTAAGGTGGAGTTCGCATGTTGCCTCTTTTTTGCGTTAAGTTGTTCCTTTTTTGAATGAACTATTAGTTTCTGCAGGACTAATGTTTGCTTATGAGTGCAGGGTTTACTTAACGTTTTTTGTGAATGTAGGTTCATTGTGTATGGGTGAATCTTCTCGGGCAATTTCCATGCGACTTGATTACTCGAAAAATGTCACTAGGCTATGATGCATCCCTACGGGAGCAACCATTGGTAAATGACTTGGCCAGAAAGGTGGAGAATGTTAGATATGTTTTGGCCCAACCCAATACTAAGCCCAACCTGCAACAAAAAAATCTTTAACCCTACCCGATTTTCTGACACGACCCGACCCGTACCTTATAAATCACAGTCCCCTTCCCTTCCCTTCCTTTTTCATTCGAGACAGTGTGTATCGCGATTCAGTTTTCTCTCCGGTTCATCTTCATTGCCATTCTTCTCGGTAAGTTTGGGGGTTTTGTTCTTTGCCAAAATTGCAGTCGTTCTAGTTCTATTCCTTCGGTAAGTTGTTCATCTGGGTGTTCTTTGTGAGGTTTTGGGGAAAATCGGTCGATTAGAGTTTAGGGTTCTAAGATCGAGTCCGTTGGCTTGGGGTTTTGTTTGGAGGCGGTTGGGTTAGTCCCTAAGTATGAGTCATTAGGTTGTAGACTGAGCCGTCAAAATAGTTTCCCCTATCGTTTGTCGAGTCGCTTCGAAATCGCCGGAAGAGGAAGTCGCCGGAACTGTTGTCTTGTCGCTGCGCGTCGCTAGGTGTGATCGCCGGAAGAAAGTCGAAAGAGGGAAGTTCAAGTTCTGCCTTGATATCATTTCCCTAATCTTGGATCCTATTTTTTGTCTATTGTGTTCTTACATTTGATTTTCAGAAAGTATATTGTCTTTTGCTTTCAATTTTGTTGGACACATGCTATTTTGATGATTTTGTTGTTTGACAGATTATGTATAAAAACAACAAGGATAATAATTAAATGTTGATTTGTTGACTTTGTCAAAATTAGTAATGGGACAAATTTATAGGACGGACTAAAAAGAAAAGTGAGAATAAATTTGGCGAACGAATGAAGTATTAGATTTGTTGACTTTGTCAAAATTATTGTATGTATTCATTAGTTTTAGGTATTTTAATTATTTGTTATTATTAAAATTTTAAAAAGTATTAAAATTTCTATAGAAAATTTTGACCGATATTTGACTCATACACCATGTTGATATATTGTGACTTATCTGAATTAGACAAGGCCGATACGCGACAATGCAACGGAAAACCTGTAATTAAGTGAACAAATTTTCTGACTACGATAGTACAAAAAAATCCAAATCACATAGAGCTTGCATGCAAGAGATGATTGGATTGATGTGATGAGGTGATTTATGACATGCATATAAATCACACGGTTACTCTCGGTTATCCTTATTGATATTTGTTTTTTTATATGGGGTATAGAAAACGTGTAAGTAATATAAAAATAAAAAATATATGTAGTATATTATTTTTTCGGTTAATTGTCCTAAAATTCTTATTTCGCAAATTGTTTTTTTTGTCGGTTCCCGTTTATATATTTGTTTCTTTTAACTCCCTAATTATTCTTCACAACTGGCCATTTATAATTTTACACACTTTCACCTATAAATTTTCAATTTTGCCCTCAAAATAATATTTTATTTATAATTCTATATACCTAATGTAACTCAAAACCCTTAATTGGTGTAACCAATGATCAATTTTATTATTTCATTTTTCGCAAAATGACGACGAACGATACAGAATTTTCGAAGTACATGTTCATTAACTTATTTATATTTTATTCAATCAAAAATTAATATTCTTTATAAATACTTTGTATTAAAAGTTAATAGTTGTGAACATTTAAATATATATATATATATGTAATTTACTTGTAAGTATTTATATATAAAATTAATCTACTTATTGTTTAACTGTATTTGTAAAATTGAGTATACATTGATATTTTCTATAAATATTTTGTATTTTTATTTAAGGGTTGCAAATATATATATATTTTATAATTATTTACTTTTCATATCGTTATCTATCTATTTATTTGTTTATTTTTTAATGATAAAAAGTGAAAATATATGTTAGAAATTAAGAATTATATGTGAAGATAACAAAAAAAAAAAAATTGAAGTTAAAAATAATAATAATAAGGATATTGTAGGAATTTTAAGTGAATAGAGAGTAAAGAAGAATAAATTAATAAGAATATGGAGTAAATGAGAAGAATTTAGTGTATAAGGAGTAAATAGGAAATTGAATTTAGAATCAAAGAGTTTAATGAAAGTTACCGTTAATTTTATTAGGAAAATGAGTTGAAAACTTTTTATTGGAAGCACAATGCCTAGATATCTCTCATGGACAAACAAAATCGGTTTGTCCCATACACCGTCCATTTTCGAGACCTAAGAAAACCATTGACGTTCAAAATCAAAACATTAGTTACTATTAATATTTTATTTTATCCCCCTTAACGAACAGAATGGCAAAATATATGCATTTCCCTCAACTTGAAAAGTCAGCTATAAATTAAATATAATTTCTCTTTCTTGAAATGTCAGCTATAAATAAAATTGATTTTGCTACCATAAAATTTAGCAAAATAGTTAAAGAAAATATCTATTCAATTATAGTCTTGTTAGAATTCTTTAAGTTGAGTAGCCACTAGAAGTCTAGAAATTAAACCAGGACAATAACTTATCACTTACAAATTCATGCACAACTTCAAAAAAGTTTATATTATCCGGTTTTATCTTTTCACCATCTCACAAAGATCTCAAGATTTGATAATCTTTGCATATGTTTCTTCAAATTGATGCTGTTAGATAATAAGTTCATACCTTTTACCATCCAAAATAAAATATTTATATATCATAAAAGTTCAGTGAAAATGTAATTTAGTCTTGTATATGTTTTACCTATCACGTGTTCCAAATTTTGATTTGAAACCAACTAAGAATAGATAAAAAAAATGTATTTTTAGTCTTGTAATTCTTCTACCTTAAGTAGATAATGTTTAAAAATAGCCATGTATCACACTCGTTAGAACTATTAAAGTGCCGATGTGCAAGATACACGACTCGCTTAAAGGCCAGAATGTTAAAAAGAATGTTCCTTTTTCAAACTATATACTATAATTTGAATTATTGCTTAAGAACAAAATATACAAACACATAATTTCACCATTGATAATATATAATGCAATTACATATATGGTTGCGGGCCATTCATTCAGTTACTCGAATTAGAATCGGAATTGTCAACAAGTAGTGAAGCTGGCAATTAACTCTAAGTTCAACTTGAGGTATTATATTTAATAATATGCCCTACAAGTCCTACAAAATGTGTAGCAAATCCCTACATAAATCAATATTGTAAGAAAACTGAATTCCAAGTGCAGGAAAATCGTCTATAAATAGAGTTTTTCTGGATCACAATGTTCACACAAAACAAAGAAATTAATTAAATCAAACAAAGCAATATAATGGCTTCCAACAGCACTCCCTTTTACTTGCTCTTTCTTGCCCTCTCCTTGTTGGCTGTTGCGAATGTCGCAAATGGTCAAGTACTGACCCGACTTATCAGCATTAATGGGACACTTTGCTGCACGCCCACAGGGAGTTGCCCCGGCGGGCCTCCCCTTGCCAATACAACTGTTCGTCTGGTTTGCCCTAATCCGTTCGGTGGCAACACCACCGTTGCAACAACTGTCACTAATTCAAATGGAACCTTTGCCTTCACTATAGTCAGCTTACCCTTCGATTTGTTGCAACTGTTAAGCTGTCGTGTTGTTGTTGCGCTTCCACTAAGCGATGCTGTTTGTCCGGTTCTGTCGACTGCAACTGGCACCCTTACGTCCCTCCTCACTGTTGTCCAAGTTATTCTAGGCTTCCTTTCAACCACCATAAGACTCATACCTACTCTATTCCAATTCTCTGGCGGGGTGTAGAGATGCATACAATACAACCACAATGAATGATCTTCTCATCATATCTATATCGCTAAATATGGCAGAAATACTTATACAAGGAACATAAATAAATGAAAATAAGGGAATCAATTAGGTGTGGCGTACCACACTAGCTCATACCATCTAACAGTGCTTGATTTTGCTTCAGTTTTTCGTTTTCTCTTTGGTGTGTGTTTAAATTTCGCAAGAATAAATGTATGAATATACGAATGGACCTCCATTTGTAACCTTATCGAAGAAGATATCAAATTAAAGATCTTATTATTATTATTATTATTATAACTACTACTTCTTTATGTGATGTATAAATATATATATATATATATCTTGGGAATTTACACTATTTGCTTGATATTATTACCGAAATCGCAAAGTTTTTGTATATTATATGTAAGAAAAGGTGTGAATCTTGTCGGATCGGAAATTACCTAGAAAATTCAATGCGCATTGTACAAGTAATCATGGATATAAATATATTTTGAATGTTGTAAAGTCATTTTTCATATATAATATTTATACTCTATTAACGCTTTGAGTTGTGAAATTGGTACGAAGAGAAAATAAACAATATTCAAAATGTTTGTAAAAATGGAGCACGCCAAAGGTTGGAAAAGAATTTGTGTATCCCAATGAAGTTTTCAGAAATACGGCTGCGTATTTTCACTCTCTATATGACTCTGTGATTGAGAGTGTAATATGTAACTTTGTACTATTTCAATCTCACATATTATGCAATATTTTCTATGTTGGTATATTCTACCTACATCATATCAAAATAGAAAATAATTAGTATATATATATATATATATTTCTCTCATCACATCATATAATTCTTAATTTATTTTGTTACTTACATTCTCATTCTCATGCGAGAAACCAAATGTTTCATATGTGGGGTGAAAGAAGTACCTTTTTTTTGTAACGACAAGTCATATTTATAGATAAAGAAATATCTTTTTTGAAAAGGTGCAATTTCAAATTTTAATCCAAAATTCACATATTTCTCCAAATTATAAAACTTTATGTTTCAAGAAATTCAAAAATAAATTTAAATGTTTTAGAAGGTATTATGTATAAATTTCTTAATATAATTCATAGTTTGAAAATTTTAATTTTCAAATGAAATTAAGAAGTTAAATAATATTCTAGAAAATACGTAATTTCTCAGTGCTATTACATTACTGTAAAAAACTCTTTCCTTAATCATTATAGTAACTAAGGAAGTGTTCTATTGTTGGAAATTTTTGAAATGTCGGGAGAAAATCTACGGTAGAATCTTCAACTCTTAGTCATAGTTATGACTAAGTAATTATCGCATTTATATATAGCACTTGCTTAATTTTTACCTTCATTTGCATTCCACACTTTATTTAATATTGTATAGACATCCACTTGGAAGCATCCATGCAATCCCTTCTTGAAAATAGTTTAATATGACATTCTTCATCTTCAAATGAATTCAATATTAACATAATAAGTGAAAAATCACTATAGAAATAAGAAGATTCGAATAATATTCCGGGGTTTCGAATATAAGCTACATTTGATAGAATTCAAATCGGAATTTATTTAATTCTAAATAAATCTCGATTCCTCAATATATTCGCTTAAAAAGATTACCAAGTATACTTAAACGAGGCTATCTTTTGTCACACTATAAGGGTTGAAAATCACATGCATTAAAACAAAAGAGCACAACACACACACACATATATATATATATATATATAATAAAACATAAACTCTAAAAACCCACAAAAAATAATATATTGGTCATACTGTAATTTTTTCAATTTGTCAGTAAAAATTAATCATTACATTTTTATAACTATTTAATAAATTTATTAAAATTATAATACTCTCTTTGTCCCAATATAATAGTCTTGTTTACTAATTTTATCCGTCCTAAAACAATAGTCTTATTTCCATAAATAATTATATCATTGTATAATTATCCTTAATATTTCATTATTATTACACAATTCTCACTATTTTTTACACTAATATACTCACATGAGCAAAAATGTCTTTTACCTATATTTTTTACCCACTATCAATATAATATCAAGATTCCTTAAATCTCGTGTTCAACGCAACCAAAACTATAGTTCCGGGACAAAGGGAGTATCATATTTTATATAAATAGGTAAATAGCACACAATAGAAATAATTAAATCACAATTTTCTAATGTGTCAATAAAAGAAATTATTATAATTATTTAATAATTTCTTATTAAAATAATAATATTATATTTCATATAAATACATTAATAGTACACATTACAAATAAAAAAATCATATACTACCTCCGTCCACCGCCAATTTATCCATTTTCATTTGGCGTCATTGTTTTTAACATTAAAAATATCCTTATATTTGAATAATTTTTTGTACAAATGTCATTACATTAGTATTATAAGATACCAATAGAAATATTTTTGTCGTTTTTCTTTGATTTGTACTATATTTTGATATAATAATTAATATTCAAATATTAACATGTAAAAAATAAACGGATAGATTGATGATGATCCGAGGTAGTATATAATTTGTTAAAAGCACACAGACTTCCATTAACAGGAATGCTTAATAGCTACATATATTTCAAATATATAAGAAAAAAATATATATATATATATATATATAGAAACCGAAAGAATAATCTTTGGCCGTACTATATTTTAAACAACCGTCAGTAAAAGTAATTCATATTATTTTTATGATTATTTAATAAATTTACTAAAATAATAATATCGTATTTAATATGAATAGATAAATAGCACGTACTAAAATTTAAAAAGTCACATAGATAAGGTAACAAAAACACACATAGACTTCTGGTTTTAAACAAATATAAAAGCAAGCAATCACCTTTCACATACCAACATATTAATATGATTAGGTAAAATAAAATTACAATTCTATGATTATTTAAACTGCACCACCAAATTATATAAACTTTTAATTTAACGGTTCATATTAAATCAGTACCGTGCTAATGTCAGCACCGTAATCGCTGCCAATATTATTTTATTCGTCAACCTAAAAAATACAAAATCCAAATATCATCCAAAATATATCTAAACAGAACATATAATTTGTTGTGGGACTTGTGACAAAGTATTAACTTGTAAAGATTCATGCTTCACATTATCATTGCTTTTGATTCGAATGGAATAGTTTATTTTCTTTGATTTATATAACTACATGAAGGTACGTTTGGTATAAGGGTGAAATTGCATAAATATATATATATATATAAATTATCATGGATAATAAGAATTAATTATTTTATTTTGTAAAAAATAGAAAACTCCAACTAAAAGAAGTGTACGTGAGAATCAATTATAATTTATTTTTTGTAAATACAAAAAAATGCACAAGTTAATAATGTTGATGTGTGAAAGAAGAAGGAGAATAGAATTAGTCTTGTCCCACGTGCAAAGAATAAATAAATCATCACTCCTTATATGCATTATTAACTCACGTTTATTGTTCAACTGGATTATATTGGATTAAATTTGCTAGGGCTTTGGCTTGGATATATATATATATATATATATTCAAGATTGGGTCGTTGGGCTCGTGGGCTCGGCCCAAACGTAGAAAATCTAATTAATTTAAATTTTATTTTTATTTGATTAATTTATTTTGACAGTTTCAAATTTAATCGGATTTTGTAGCCCTGCAATTTTTGTTCTTCTTCTTAAATTAAAAGACTCACCAACCAACAAAATCACGTGAATCAACTCCAAAATACCTTCAACTCACTTACTCTATGTTTTTCTTTCTTTTCAATTTCCTCCAAAACTTCCAAAGATTTTCTTGGTTCTGTTCATGGTGGAATCGTTAATCCGTAATTGATTCGCTTTATCGTAGGAAGCAACCAATGACGGACCAAATTTGCTCCAAGAAGAACGCGTGCAACGCAAAACTTGGATTTTTTCTTAATCATATTTGTTATTTGATTTCGATTTGAGCATTTCCATATTCAATATTATTTTGGATTACAAATAATAATAATAATAATAATAATAATAATAATAATAAGCTATCATAAAAACCTACTATTTAAATGTAGAACCCTTCAATCACAGCTGATGGATAGTGATGGAGATGGAAGAGAATATTTTGGAAGAAACAATAAAAATGATTTTTTATGCGGAATAAAAATAATTTGATACAAATTGTATTTTTTGCTCTCCTATAAATTTTAATTCTCTCCAGAGATAGGGAACCAGAAATAAATTTTATTTTCAATTTTTAGTTGCAAACAAACCAAAAATTAATAAATTTATTTCTATCTCTCTTCCTCAAATTTCCTATACCAAACACCTTAAATAATAATTAGAACCACGTAAAAATCACAACATTAATCTCCTTCTTGTAGTGAAATTAGAGTGTAATTATATTTGTGGCTAAGTTAGTAAGTGGAGGAAAAATCAGTTAATTATATAATTATTAGAATTAAATTCGTAATTTTCGAAATCAATTATTTGGTGTTTTGAAATGCATGTTGGTTGTATAGTGGTTATTAATAGTGTGATTTAAACATATAAATGCCGGTAAGCCACAGACGCACGTACCACTCGTCCGTATCAGATTATGACACAAGTACACAAACATGAGTTTTATCTCGGGCTCAAAGGTCTTGGTTGCGGTCGTGGTTGTAGATTTAGGTTGGTTTGGTGAATGCTAAAATTAAAAAAAAGTCTGTTTAGCACCGGAGCCAAATCAAAAAAATAAAATATTTTTTTTTAAGCCCAAGAAAATAAAATAAAATAGCCCAAAATTAATATTGTCTGCATGTATGATAAATAATTATTTTGAATTAAAAAAATCAAATCAATCATTACAAATAAAATAAATTTCGACGATTACAAGAGTTAATGGTCGACTGTTGCCAAAATTATGCCCCGCGCTTACTGGCTATTAAACTCCGGAAGTTTTGGCTTAGCATTACCGCCCCATTCTTCGACTACAAATCAAGCATCTCTTTTTTCTCTGTCTCCAATTTTCTCCTATCCAACAAATTAGTTTCCACTTACAGTTTCCAGCAAACGCATTTTGATTTTGCTCAAGTTCCCTTATTCTAGTTTGTCAGATCTCTGAAATATTGGTGTGCTACATAGTTTGAAGATGAATGGAGTTTTATCTTTGAAAATATTGCGCCACAAATCAGCGGCTCTACCGGAAAATATTTTTTTACGGAGAAAATTTCTACCTCGACTCGACATAATTATCAAATTTATTTAGATATATTATATTTATATCAAATTTATTTAATTAATTACATTATCGCGATATATTAATTTTCCAACAATCGTAACATAAATAGTTGATATATTGTGAGAATATAGTTGCATAATCAAATTGTCGACATCATGGATGTTTTCGAAAATTCTATTGTAAGCTCGGCAGGCGTCGACCTTCCTGTTGTGTCGACAGATGCCGATCCGGCAGAACAAAATACGGTTTTGAGTGTTTCAATTTATGGCATTGTAAATTAATGGATGTTAATCTAATTGCTATAAAAAGATTAGTGAATCTCAAATAACTAAATATCACAAAAGTAAACACTCAAACTAAATGTGAACTTTGTGTGAAGGGAAAATGGCTAAATTATCATTTCATTCGGTCGAAAGAAACACGAAGCCATTAGAATTACTCATATGTGCAAAATTAAGGTGATAAAAATATTATGTTATATTTATAGATGATTGCGAAGATATTAATACATCTACCTAGGGGCGGATGTATGTGGGGGCAAGGAGGGCTCCAGCCCCCCTCCCCCGTCCCAATCCCTTTTAATTTTTAAGTTTTTGTTTTTTTATTATAATATATAATATAAAAAATAATAAGCAAATTAAAAATTTGTTAAAAATTGATAGATTATTTATGTAAAAATTTAATAATAATAAAAGGCAAAACAGCAAAAAAACCCATATGGAATCTGCTAAAAACCCTCCGTAGTCCTAAAACTCAAAAAAACCTACTCGTGGTTTGTATAACGTTGCACACTCGCCCCTCCTTTTAAATCACACTGACGGCGTTAAATTTTACCCTCATCAGGTTCTCTCTCTTCTGTTATTTCTTCATCTCTTCTTCTCTTCTCCACAATCTCTTTCTTCCATTTCTTTTCTTCCCCAAATTCTTCTTCACACATCTTCTTCCTCAATTTTTCTCTTCTTCTTCTCCAATTATTTCTCTCTCTTCTTCTGTTCTCTCTTTTTCGCTTCATTCTTTTTCTCTTCTCCCCAATCCTTCTTCTTTTCTTCCCCAAATTCTTCTTCACACATCTTTTTCCTCAATTTTTTTTTTTCTTCTTCATCTTCAATTCTTCTTTGAAGAATGAAGAATTGGAAAAGAATAAAAATAGAAAGAAGATGGTGGGCAGAAGTGGCTGGAGTAGGGAAGAAGGAAGGAGAAAAGAAAGAGAAGAAAGAAGATAAGGAAAACAAGAAGAGGAAGAAATGCTCGATACCAGTTTTTTTTTTTTTATTTCTTTTTCCCCAATTTTCTTTCTTCTTTATTTTTTCTCTCCAATTCTTCCGTATGCCGTTGCAACCAGAAGCAAACAGGTTTTTCTTTCTTCTTTCTCTATCTCTTTTTCCCCAATTTTTTTTTCTCCCTAATTCTTCCGTACACCGTTTCTTTCTTTCTTCTTAGATTGATTTCAAATCTTGATGTCAAATTTATTTCTTAATTTTTTGGGTTTGCTATTTCTGGGTTTTGTAAAACACAAGAAGAAATATTTCTGGGTTTGGTAAAATAGAAAAAGATCCATGTCCGGTCGATTAATTGTGATAAATTTGGGATCGGTGTCGAATTTGGTTGTATTTAACGGATTTTAAATAAAAAAAAATGAATTTAGTGTAAATTCTGAAAGTATGGATAACAATAAGAATGAAGAAGAATAAGGAAGAAGAAGAACGAGGGAGGAGAAGAATAAGAAAGAAGAAGTCATTAGGGTATTTCAGTAATTTTACACATAAATATATCACTTTATGGACAAAAAATCGCATTTCAGGCGCGTGATATACAAGGGGGGATTTTTTGCAATGTTTTACATACCACGAGTAGGTTTTTTGGAGCTTTAGGACTACGGAGGGTTTTTAGCAGATTCGGTAAATCACATGGGTTTTTTTTTGCTGTTTTGCCATAATAAAAATTTATATCATAATAATTGTTTGATGCTATAAAAATATAAATGAACAAAAAAGTAATAAATAATAATTTTAAAAAAAGGAAAAATCTTCAAAAAAATCTCAATCAAATACACAGGAGATGATATTTTTAAGAGCTATTTTTTTTAATAAATGTTTTTACTATTTATCAATTCATATAATACAAAATTCATCTGATAATATGCAGTTGTCACTATAGATTGATATTTTGCAAGATTTTTGAAATATGATAACTCCATTGATAAAATTATTGGATAACAAATAGATGATGATCCTTTCGAAATTTGAAAAATTAGCCCCCCGCCCTCACCCTGATCTGGTTCCCCTCTGCCTCTACCTATTGAGGAAAAAAGACAAAAAATAATAGATTCTTTCAAAAACATAAAAATGAGGCGAAAAATCAAGTAGGGTATAAGATTAAAACAATTTGAAGTATCAAAGAGGAGAATTTGTAGCTCCACTCGAAGAATTATGTAATGAAAATATTATAATTCATCATATTACAACTTCATACTTACCTTAATCGAATGATGTTGCGGAATGCAAAAATTGAATCCTTAAAGAAATATGGGATGTAAAAATATCTTTTGTACAATAATTATTTCTCTTGTATAATAAAAAAGTTAGTTCTTTGTAAAATGATATGCGTACTTTTTTTTTAGATTTGTATACTCACATCCTAGCATATGAATTTCAAGAAACTTAAATAAATGTTCTATTTTCATTTTGCTTCTACGGAACGTAAGAAGGACCTTCATAAATTGGTGTAAAAGGCAAAACGACCAATGGTGCAAAAAAAAGAAAGCTATATTTCAATATTTGGTACAACCTTACACAAACACTACAAGAAAAAATCATTTTTGTAACAAAACATTTTTGTCTCTAAATCTACTTTTTCCGTTACTAATGACATTAGAGACGGAATTAGTAATGGAATTACGTTAACTACGTGAACTTTAGGGACAGAATTCCGTTACAAATATATTATTTTTTTGTAGTGAAAAGTATATATATACCCACTAAAAATTATAAATAACAAAGGGATACAAAAGTCAATTCAGGTAACCATTTGTGCCACTAGTCATATATATGTTCACATATCACTACAAGAAAAAATCATTTTTGTAACAAAACTTTTTTGTCGCTAAATCAACTTTTTCCATTACTAATGACATTAGAGACGGAATTAGGAATGAAATTACGTTAGCTACGTGAACTTTAGAGACGAAATTCTGTTACAAATATATTATTTTTTTGAAGTGTATATGCATGTTTATGTAAATATATATTTAAAACTAGATACTCTTTAACTATTTTGCAATGTAGAAAAAGAAAAAGAAGAAATATATGCTCTGTCCCTCCCTCTTTAAAGAGGCCGTTGGAATTTTGTAGTAGATTTAAAAAATAATAGTATTTTATTGGTTACTGGAAGTGTTTAAAGGGTTTTGACATTTGTAATTGTTTGTGTAATAATATATTTGTAATTTAAATAAAAATTAAGAATATTTTGATATTAATATATAATTATTTTTACTGAAAATAAAAAGAGATTTTATGAATGAAATCGACAAAATAGTAAAATGATATATGAGAAATATATATATATATATTATTTATTGCTGACTTTTCAATAGGAGGGAAATGCATTTATTTTGCTATTATTATCCTAAAGGAAAATAAAATAAAATACTAATATAATAATCAATGTTTAATTTTGGACGTCTATGGCTTTTTCGGGTCTCGAAAATGGATGTTGTAATGCGACAAACTGATTGTGTTTGTCCACCAGAGACATCTATTCAATAATAGTTTTGTTAGAACTAATTTTATTGAGTAGCCACTAGAAGTCAAAGCACAAAAATTAATTTCAACTTAATTACAAACCAAACACAAGTATGTTAAAAATGTTTATATTATCCAGTTTTAACTTTTCACCATCTCACAAAAAGTTCAACACTTCATAAATGGAATTCATGCCTTTTACCGGCCAAAATAAAATATTATATATCATAAAAGTTTCGTAAAAATGTAATTTTAATCTTATATCTTTTAATTTTCTTTAGTCGCAAAATTTTGATTTGAGACCAACTAAGAATAGATAAAAATATACTTTCAGTCTTGTATATCTTCTAGCATTATATTTACCATTAGTAGCCTTAAGTAGACAATATTTAGAAATAGCCATGTATCACACTCACTTTAAATAGTTTTAATCATATACGTGATATTACACATGTATTTTGGACTCTAAATATGACATGTTTCATAATTAAGCACACGTGAGTGTCGCTCGTAGGATCAGAACTATTAAAGTACCGATGTGCAAGATACATGACTCGCTTAAAGGCCAGAATGATAAAAAGAATTTTCCTTTTTCAAACTATATACTATAATTTGAATTATTGCTTAAGAACAAAATATACAAACACATAATTTCACCATTGATAATATATAATGCAATTACATATATGGTTGCCGACTATTAATTCAGTTACTCGAATTAGAATCGGAATTGTCAACAAGTAGTGAAGCTGGCAATTTACTCTAAGTTCAACTTGAGGTATTATATTTAATAATATGCCCTACAAGTCCTACAAAATGTGTAGCAAATCCCTACATAAATCAATATTGTAAGAAAACTGAATTCCAAGTGCAGGAAAATCGTCTATAAATAGAGTTTTTCTGGATCACAATGTTCACACAAAACAAAGAAATTAATTAAATCAAACAAAGCAATATAATGGCTTCCAACAGCACTCCCTTTTACTTGCTCTTTCTTGCCCTCTCCTTGTTCGCTGTTGCGAATGACGCAAATGGTCAAGTACTGACCCGACTTATCAGCATTAATGGGACACTTTGCTGCACGCCCACAGGGAGTTGCCCCGGCGGGCCTCCCCTTGCCAATACAACTGTTCGTCTGGTTTGCCCTAATCCGTTCGGTGGCAACACCACCGTTGCAACAACTGTCACTAATTCAAATGGAACCTTTGCCTTCACTATAGTCAGCTTACCCTTCGATTTGTTGCAACTGTTAAGCTGTCGTGTTGTTGTTGCGCTTCCACTAAGCGATGCTGTTTGTCCGGTTCTGTCGACTGCAACTGGCACCCTTACGTCCCTCCTCACTGTTGTCCAAGTTATTCTAGGTTTCCTTTCAACCACCATAAGACTCATACCTACTCTATTCCAATTCTCTGGCGGGGTGTAGAGATGCATACAATACAACCACAATGAATGATCTTCTCATCATATCTATATCGCTAAATATGGCATAAATACTTATACAAGGAACTTATATAAATAAAAATAACCGAATCAATTAGGTGTGGCGTGCCACACTCATAATATCTATTCTTGCTTCATTATGCTCGAGTTTTTAATTTTCTCTTTGGTGTGAGTGTTTAAATTTCGAAAGAATAAATGTACAAATGGACCTCCGTTTGTAACCTTATATATCTGCAAATAAAATCCAAGAACTTAGCTTATTATTGTTATCGTATGCATATATAACTATATATTATTTGAATATCGATTATTGTATATTTGCAACCATGCACACATATATTGTAAATCTAGATCATTTGCTTGATATTATTAACATCACAACCTTTTTTATATAATATTTGCAAGAAAAAGATGTGAATATCTATACGAATAAGAAGTTTCAATTATTCCGGAGTTTTGAATGTAAGAAAAACAAACATAAAAAATCCTACATAATTCAATCGGAATTTGGTTAATAAATCTCAATTCCTAACTGAACTCACAATTGGAAAGGTTACCAAGTATACTTAAAAAAGACTATTGTTTGTGTTTTGACCCAAGAAAGTTTATATTTTTTGTGTGCGAGGTATGACAAACTGTTAACTTGTAAAATGTTCCTACTTGACATTGTTATGTTGTTGCTAGTGAAATAAACTGTTGAGATGAAGAATTTTTTATTTTATTTATAGCTGACTTATTAAGTAGAGGAAATTGCATTTAGTTTGCTACTATGTTATTAATGAATGTATATATTCAAATTGAATCTTAAAATTCTAATATTTTAACTGTCATGAAGATGAAGAGTTCAACATCTTTAAGTTATTCTAAAGCTTAACAAATTTGAGGAATGATTTCTACTTAAGGTTAATGGCCATGTCAAGTAAGTATAGTTGTTGACTAGAATAGTAGTGTAACATTTTTCTAATTGAAACAATTCTCTAAAAATATTATAAAAATATACTATAAACACGAATATATAATACTTTATCTGTTCCACGTAAAGTGTTTATTTTTTTAATTTTCGTCTATCCACATAATTTTTTCTTAAAAAAATATAATTATACAATTTAATCACATTTTAAATTTAACAATTTATAAAAAAAAAAATTCTTAATCAAACTATTTAGTTTTGTTAATCTTAATTTATAATTATTTTTATATGCAATAATTATTTTTATTAATAACTTTTTAATTACTTACTAATTATATTTTATTTAAATTCCTGTATCTAAAGTAATATAAACATTTTTTTTTGGGACGGAAGAGTATTGTAGACAAAAAAATTGTGTTATATTTTTATAAACACAAAATTTGTACAAATTATATTTAATTTAAATTTAATGCGGGTCCTATTCTCTATTTGGATCCTTTGATTCTCTCTCTGGGTCGATCCATTTTTCCAATTTGGATTTGGGTGGCTTCTTTGATCCGAAGGGATTTTGGTCTTCGGTTTGACTTCGTCGGTTTTTAGGAAACTTTGGTATCCGTGTTGGCGATTTTGATCGTCGACTTTGGATTGATGCCTCCTTTGGATGATCCGACGGAATTTGATCTTTGAGGGAGGGATTTGGTGCTCCATAACGCTTTTGGCGGCGTGTCCCTTTGACTTTTGGATCGAAGAGGGCCTGGTTTGCGCCTTTTATGAAGAACGTGACGAACATCTTCAAGCTTTGGGAGCGACTTTGGAGGCTCTTCCTTGGCTTTGATGGATTCCTCGATGGCTTTGAGAGATTTGATCCTTCCTCCGGCTCGGACATACGACGAAGAACGTTAACTTCATCGATTCGTCAACCAATATTGGATCATTTGTCCAAATCGGTGACTTTTCGACGAAGAACGCTTCGAAGGACACGAAGAACAATGAAGGACATTGCAAAGAGTCTAGAGAGAATTACCCTTGCGCGAGTCTTCAAATGAACTTCGGTGTCTAAATGAATTGGCCAAGGCTCCTATTTATAGGGGAGGGTGGCCTTGGCTTCATTTTCGGATGGTGCCACATGGATGGAAAGATTTTATAATCTTTTCTTTTCCCTCGGATGCCGTTTTCCATTTTTGACGGATTTGATTATGCACCTTCCTTTCTCGTCAAAATCTTTATATCATTGCCTTTTTTGGAAGATATTAATTTATATACTTCCTTTATTGACAAGATCTTTATATCATTGCCTTGTTTGGAAGATATTAATTTATATACTTCCTTTATTGACAAAATTAATTTATTTTGCTGCCAAATTTATTATGGCTCTATTTATGCACGTAATATTTGTACGATATCTTCCATTTTAAGCAGATTTTGCATTAATGGTTGATATTTATTGTACAAAAATTAACATATGTGCATAATTAAATACCATATATTTATTTTATTGGAATTTTATTTTCTTCCAAAATACATGATATTTAATTGATTTTAGACATATATTTTTAGTGTCTACAAGTATATATATTCTATTCACTAAAAAAAATCAATAATCTAACAAAAATATTATTTCTTATATTACCGACACGATCTTATATCCAATATAAAAAATATATTAATCTAAAAATGCAAAATAATCATACATTATCGTATTTAAAAAAGTTTTGTTTTTATTTTTTATTTTTTGCACTCGCAAGAAGTTCGATATATAAGTACTATTGAATCTTACTGGTAAATGTATACATTAGACATTATAAACACGGTTCCGATATGGTCCTAAATTATAAATTCAGGACGATCTTGAATCAATTATAGCCATAGGATCTGAAAATAGATAAACAGTCAAGATTATCAGTAGGGGTGGATAATTAATTAACTTTATATGATAAATAAGGCAATCATAAAGTAGGTTAATATGTCCAATTATAACGTAACTAATTAACATATTTAACTATTTTTTTTTATCTATTTGACATTTAATTACCTTCTGAAAAAATTCTTAAAGTACCTTCAATGAATAACAACCATTAGATCGATATGAATTTATATTGGATGGCCACGATAAATTCAAGATGGTCTTGAATCTTATATAGGGTCAGAGGATTAACAATCCTTTATTCATGTCCAAGTAAGAGTTAGGAACTTAAAAGACTCTTGAATGCAATCACTCCCCTACTTCCTTGTAACGGCCATAACCGTCAAAGTTTTCTTCCATTATGATTTCGGTTAGCTACTGATTTTTTTCGGCACACTAGGCTTTCTGCACCCATTTTGCACTGTATCTTCACTGGGCTCAAGTTGCTAGACTCCACCTCTTCACTATGGACCTCTAATTCATCATTTGGACTCAACTTCCTATTGGATCTCCACCAAATTGGGTCTGTTTACCCAAAATGATTTTTCGCAATTACTTTAGGCTTGAGTGCTTGGGCTCTACTTCCTTACTATGGACCTCTTCTTCAATTTTTGGACTCAAGTCCTTACTTGGTCATGCACAAGTAGGGAAAACAAAGGAAAAAACAGAAGGAAGGAAAAAAAAAATGAAAGAATAAGGGAAAATTGGTGTGGGCGATGGTTGTAGAGTGGATCATGGGAATGTTTTTATTAAAGCAGAGTGAATTTGAAAGAAATAATATATTTATATTTAAAATTATTAATAATATATTTTTCTATATTTATATTTTTAAAATCTAAATTAATATTTACAACTAAATTGAACTTTAATTAATAGGATAATTATGGTATTTCAAATTTTAAATGAAATATTAATGTTTTTTAATTGATTAGATAATAGTAGCACTCAAATTGTTATGGCAGCCCATTTATTTAATGATAAAAAATTTATTTTAGTGGAGAAAGATAACTGGTTGTAGTGCCATCAATCAAATAAGGGAGCATAAACCCTTGTGTAGTAATCCTCGGCGGATATTATTCTATGTACAAATATGACTCTCGTTTTCATTAAAGTAGCTAAAGATTTTGATTTAGTCCTTGGTTACAATAATAATGAAAACTTGAGGTCTTGTTCACTTGATACTTTTCTTATATATATATTAAAGTGAAATAGTTGTCAAATTTGATGTTTTGTATGAAAAATATATATCGAATGGGAACATAAACTGAGTGTAAGCATTTCTAGAAATTTATACATATTTCTAAATCAGGATGGCAATTAGTATCATTAATTGCAATGACTTGGTTAACTTATCTAACCTACATCTAATAAATTTATATATTTTTTGAGACAATAAATTAATTTGGTCCACAGCTACATGAACATTATATATATATATATATATTCAATAGGGGTATTTTTGGTGTCAAAGCCAATTGCTTTCAGATTATAAAAATGAGAATCCTTTCTACATTAACGAATGAAATAATTATTCAAATATTTATCCCTTTAGTCGACGACTTGGTTGCAAGGCCAAATTGTCGTGTTTAATTTATTGGACAACCTGTGATTTGATAGGTAGCTAAGATATATAGTTAGATTACAAAGGAGGCATCAGCAATTATGGTCTAAGTTGAGATAAAAAAAAGTAAAAAAGTGTGTTTGGTTACAAGTTGGATTGGGGTTGAAATTATTGTCTCAATTATATATCTATTTGTTTTTCAAATATTTCATCACTTTAAACTTACTCAAAATCATTTATTTTTTTCCATCACTTCAATCTAGGAAATATATTTATATACATTTAAAATTCTCAATTTTTTATAAAATAAATTTATATTAATCACCTATAAATACAAATATTTTTATTTATTTATATTATACAAAATTTTATTCTTTACAAAATAATATTTATAATGAATATATGTTTTTGAAATATAATTTTTAAGATATTTAAATAAATATTATATTAATTATAAATTAAATATTAATTAAGTAAATCGTCTTTAAAACAACTTCCAACTACAAGTTTAACCGGGGGTAACCAAATACACTAATTCTCCATATGGGTTAAGAGTGATTTGGTGGTCCAAAGTTTAGTGAAAATTTGAATTGAAATCAACTTTATTGTTATATACATAAGTCTCTAATGAGATTTTTTAATTAAAAATTTGATATAATATTTTTAATAAATATATCTTTTGATATGATATATTTTAGTAAGAAGAACTATGATGAATAAATGCCACCAATTTTTCGAACCACAAACAAACACAAAAAAACTTTTCAAAATGTGATTGATATTTTGCAAAAGATTTCAAACCCTGTTTGTTAGTGGGTCATTGTTCTAACAATATATAATATAGCCCAAAAATTGCTTCAAATCAATATTATAAACAAAATAAATTCCAACAGTTACAAATGTTAATGACTCACGGTTACCGGAATTATGACTGACGGCTACCGGCTATTAAACGCCGGTGGTTTCAACTCGAAATTAAATCCTCCAAAGATTGGAGTGCCATTAAAAGGCCTTCACTGCCCTATTCTTACTACAAATCAAGATCTCTTATCTCTGTCTCTATTTCTCTTATATCTAGTAAGGTTTTCAGTTAAACTTTTCGGCAAACTCCTTTCATTATAGTTTTCCGAAATTGCTCAAGTTCCCTCATTGTAGTTCGTTGGAGGTCCGAAATATCGAGATATTACCTACTTCGGAGATGAATGTCATTTTATCTTTAAAAATATTGCCCCATGAACTGGAGGCACTAACATGTTGTATTCATTTTGCGAAGAGAGGTTCTACCTCGACTCAAAATGATTATCGAATTTATTATGATAAATTACATTGATATCAAATTTATTTCGATAATTATATTCTTACGATATAATGATTTTTCCACAACCATAAAACAAATAGTTGATATATTGTTGGAATATCATCACACAATCAAATTTCCGACATCATGGATGTTATCGGCAATTCGATTGTAAGCTCGGCCAACGTCTACCTTCTTATTGTATCACTCGGAGATCCCAAGCATTGGTTCAATGGGAAAACTAAGTCGTAATAGTTCGGCACAAACACTCGATCATCATTTCCTGAAAAATAACGAGTGTTAGGAAGTGCAAAGTGGTGAGTTTGAGTCATTGGCTCTTAACAATCCTAAAATTGAAGTTTGATACTTTAAGATATAATTACCTATGTAAGTGTGAATTGACATCCGCTTCAAATGGAACACTTATGAATCCAATGATGTGATCCAATGCCAAAACAGATCAAAACATTATAACAAAATAAGATTGAGATAGCTACATATCAATACTATTAATTAAAATGTACGCAAAAGATGGAATGGTTCAATGCATCGGCTCAACTGGGGCACCGGGGTACATACAGTGATATTGACTAAGGAATGTTCAAAGTGACAAGCTACCTATCATGACCTGTCGGTATCTCTCGAGTTGGTCGGTGTCTTGTCTCAATTATGGGTATTTTCACTCATGTAGGGCACTATTGAAAAATGGGTTAATTATTTAATCGATAAAATTTAATTTTGAATTGAATTTTGGAAATCGATTATTCGATGAGTTGAAAGACATGTCGGTTGTATAGTAGTTATTAATAGTGTGTTTTAGGCATATGAATGTTGGTAAGATACAAGCGTGCATCGCACTCACCCGGATGAGATAATAACACAAGTATATGAGC
Source organism: Andrographis paniculata (assembly GCF_009805555.1). Lineage (NCBI taxonomy): Eukaryota > Viridiplantae > Streptophyta > Magnoliopsida > Lamiales > Acanthaceae > Andrographis > Andrographis paniculata. Next base: position 4,471,544 of record NW_026137605.1, read on the forward strand.
ATGAGTTTTATCTCGAACTCAAAGGTCTTGATTGTGATCATGGATTGAGGCTTGGATTTGGTAAGTGCTAGACCTCACAAATTCTGTTAAGCTCCGGAGCCAAATCAAAGTAATGAAATATTTTGCTGAAACTCAAAAAAGAATATTTTTTTGGAACAAAAATATATGCCAAACATTGTAATTAAATGCATGTATAATAAATGATTATTTTGGATTAAAATTTAAATAAATCATTATGAATAAAATAAATTATGATGATTACAAGAGTTAGTGAATGATGGTTTTGACTTTTATGGGACTTATAGCTTACGGTTACCGGCTATTAAACGCCAACATCTTCGGCTCGGCTAGCATTAAATTCCTCAAGGGATGGAGTGCCTATAAAAGACCTTCACTAAGGAATGGAGGTTCTACTTTGACTTGACGTGATTATTGAATTTATTTTGATAAAAAATATTGATATCAAATTTATTTCGATAATTAGATTATTGTGGTATAATAATTTTCTAACATCACCTCACTTTGGAATGACTACTAACTTGTCTGAGCTGGTTTGTTTGAAAAATCACTAAGAAGAGAGCTTGCTCAGACGAGCTTGAAGGCAAATTTTTTTCACTAAATTTATCCGAGTATTTGACACCGTTAAATTGAGACTGTTAAATTGAGTTTATATAATGTAGAATATCCAACTTGCTTGGTTTGCAAACAATTGCTTATGGTATGAGATTTTCCAATACCCATTTGAAGAGTAATGGTTGTGAATTAAAAAAAAAAAAAGTCTTAGTAAACCCTAAACATATTGTCATTTAAACTAAATTGAGCATGCTTTGCCCGAGTCCGGTCTGACTCGGTCGATTAGTAATTGGAATGGCCTGGGCCGTTCTAATCCCATTACAAAATCTTTTTCATTTTTTTTCTTTTATGTATTTTTGCTAATTTGAAGAATATAACCTAATTTGCGGGCTGGAATAAGAAGAAGAAAACCTAATTGAAGGATGTGGGGAAAAACAAAAGGTTGCAAGAGAAAGGGAGACCTTTAGATTAAAATTAATAGTTATTTTAAATATATTTATATAAAATCAAAATATGAATAACCTGAATTTAATTATGTTGATGTATTTTTTCAATAATAAAAAGTAAAATCCGAAAATAGGAAATTATCTTCGAATTTGATATATTTAGTGTCTGAGATTAGGAATCTCTAAACACTGTACGGTACATAAAATAAACTGGAAAATAAAAAGACTGAAAATTAAAGGATGATCCCCAAATCACTAACTTTTCTTTCGTTTGAAGATGATTGAAGATGCTCTGTCAATTGCAGATCTCAATCCTTAAATATTCTTCAGAAACGGTACTTGGAACCGTCGCCTGAACGGTTACAACGCCTCCTCTCAACCGTCTGCTAACTCCTCTTTTGCTGACACGTGCTCTCAACCGACCAAGCAATTATTCTCACTCGCTCTCCGCAGCATCCGACCTCCACAACAACCACCAATTCGCTCATCCAACTGCTGATCAACCGACTTGCCTATCCGACCGCGAACCAACCGACTTGTCGGTCCGATCACAGACCTTCCGACTTGTTGGTCCGACCGCAGACCTTCCGACTTGTTGGTCCGACCGCAGACCTTCCGACTTGCTTACCATCCGACTTGTTGGTTCGACCGCAGACCTTCCGACTTGTTGGCCCGACCGCAAACCTTCCGACTTCCAGATCATCTGACCCGCTGACCAACCGACCTGCGGACCGTCCGACTTGTAGACTGTCCGACTCGCAGACTTACTGCCTTATGGACCATCCAACCTGCGGACCTTCCGACCCGCAGACTTACCGCCCTATGGACCATCCGACCTGCGGACCTTCCGACCTGACTATCCGACCCACCTATTTCCTTAGAAATACGTCCAATTCACCCAATTACCTTGAAATACCCCTTAAAAGTCCAACAGACCCAATTACAGGCCCACTTTTTCTTTTAACTTGGACTTTTTAACCTAATTATAAATTTCATACGTAACAAATTATAACTGAATTAAAATTATTTTTTAGAATTTTTTTTACATAAAGTAATTTATTATAAATTATACTGCTTCCGCTAAAATTAGAACATTTGGGTTAGATAGAGATTAAGAAAAATAAATATTTTATTTAAAAATATATATATATATAAATAAAAAATATTTTGAGGTATTTTTGAAAATTTAGTTAAAAATAAAAAAAAATATATATATCAAGAAAAAATATAATAAAAACGATGATAATTGTTATAAATAAATATTGAATTGAGGGTAATAATTGAATATTAAGTTTGTTCACTTTGTCAAAATTATAGTATGTATTCATTATTTTTTAGGTATTTTAATCATTTTCTATTATTTAAATTTAAAAAATATTAAAATTTATGTAGAAAATTTTGACCGATATGTCATGTTGATACATCACGACGTATCGGGATCAGTCAAGACCGATCCGCAACAATGTTACGGCAAACCCTGAAGTTGAGTGAACAAATTTTCTGACTTGATCTTTCAGGATGTCCGCTCAACTAATAAGTATACAATAGTACAAACAAAATCCAAATCACGTAGAGCTTGCCCGTAAGAGATGATCAGATTGATGTGATGAGGTAACTTATGACATGCATATAAATCACACGGGGCGTTATTGATATTTTTTATGTAGTTATGAGAATTGCGTAATTACTATAAAAATAAAGAATATGTATAATATATTAATTTTTTTTTTAAATATGTTTTGAAAACTTTTATCGAAAGAACAAAGCCAAGATATCTCTCGTGGACAGACAAAATCGGTTTATCCCATACACCATCCATTTTGGAGACCTAAGAAAACCATTGACGTCCAAAATCAAAACATTAGTTATTATCAATATTTTATTTTATCCCTTTAATGAACAGAATGCGAAATAAATGCATTTCCCTCTGCTTGAAAAGTCAACTATAAATATAATTAATTTTTCTGAATTACCATTTCAAATTTATTTAGATATATTATATTTATATCAAATTTATTTCATTAATTAAATTATTGCGATATAATAATTTTCCAACAATCGTGAAATAAATAGTTGATATATTGTGAGAATATCGTCGCATAATTAAATTGCCGACATCATGGATGTTTTTTTCGACAATTCTATTGTAAGCTCGGCCGGCATCGACCTTCCTATTGTGTCGACAGATGCCGATTTGGCAGAACAAATACGGTTTTGAGTATTTTAATTTATGTCATTGTAAATTAATGCATGTTAATCTAAATGTTGTAAAAAGAATAGTGAATCTCAAATAACTATATATCACAAAACTAAACTAAACGTGAACTTTGTGTGAAGGGAAAATGGCTAAATTACCATTTTATTCGGTCAAAACAAATACAAAGCCATTAGAATTACAAACCCTTGTGTATGATTTAAAATATGTGCAAAATCAAGGTGAAAAAAAGTATTTTGTTATATTTATTAGATGATTGCACGAGATATTAATACCTCTACCTATTGAGGAAAAAAGAACAAAATAATAGATGCTTTCAAAAACAAAAAAATGAGGCGAAAAATCAAGTACGTTGTAAGATTAAAGCAGTTCGAAGTACCAAGGAAGAAAATATGTAGCTCCATTCGAAGAATTATGTAATAAAAATATCATAATCCATCATATTACAACTTCATAGTCACCATAATCGAATGGCGTTGTGGAATGCAAAAATTGAATCCTTGAAAGAAATAATATTTTTGTACAATAATTATTTTTTTTGTGTAATAAAAAAATTAGTTCTATGTAAAATAATATGTGTATTTTTTTTAGATTTGTATACTCAGATCCTATATATGAATTTCATGAAACTTAAATAGATGTTCTATTTATATTTTGCTTCTACGGAACATAAGAAAGACCTTCATAAATATGTGAAAAAGGCAACTAGACCAATAGTACCAAAATAAGAAAAATTACATCTTTGAACACAAAAAGAAATTTATATTTCAATATTTGGAACAACCTTACACGGAAGTATATATATACACACTAAAAATTATAAATAACAAGGGATACAAAAGTCAATTCAGGTAACATGTGTGTCGCTAGTCATATATATATATGTTCACATATATGTATGTTTATATATATACATATTTAAAACTAGATATTCTTTAACTATTTTCCAATGTAGAAAAAGAAAAAGAAGAAATATATGCTCTGTCCGTCCCTCTTCGAAGGGCCGTCGAGTTTTTTAATAGATTAAAAAATAATAGTATTTTATTAATTGGTGAAAGTGTGTAAGAGCTTTTTACTTTTTTAATTGTTTGTGTAATGATATATTTGTAGTTTAAATAAAAGTAAAAAGTATTTTGGTATTAATATATTATTATTTTTACTAAAAATAAAAAGTGATGCTTTTGAATGAGACCGACCAAAATAGTAAAAATAATCTTGAGAAGTATATATATTTTATTTACTGCTGACTTTTCAAGAAGAGAGAAATGCATTTATTTTGGTATTATGTTCCTAAAGGAGAATAAAATAAAATACTACTCCCTCCGTCCCAATACAATAGTTTTGTTTACCATTTTTGTCCGTTCCAAAACAATAGTCTTGTTTTCATAAATAATCATGTCACCGTAATACTACCCCTATTTTTTTATTTTTATTACACAATTGTCACTACTTTTTACACTAATACACTTACAAGGGCAAAAAAGTATTTTATCCATACTTTTTACCAACTACGTTATAATATCAATGTTTAATTTTGGAAGTCTATGGTTTTTTTTCGGTCTCGAAAATAGATGTTGTAATGCGAAGTAAGTTTGTTCACCATAGGCATCTATTCAGTAATAGCTTTGTTAGAATTAATTTTGTTGAGTAGCCACTAGAAGTCAAACCAGAACAATAAATTGTAACTTAATTACAAATTCACACACAAGTCTGTTACAAATGTTTATATTATCCAGTTTTAACTGTTCACCATCTCACAATAAAATTTTTATATATCATAAAAGTTGCGTAAAAATGTAATTTCGTCTTGTATCTTTTAAATTTCTTGAGTCGCAAAATTTTGATTTGAGACCAACTGAGAATAGATAAAAATGTACTTTCAGTTTTGTAAATCTTCTAGCATTATTTTTATCATTTGTGGCCTTAAGTAGACAATGTTTAAAAATAGCTATGTATCACACTCGTCATCACTTTAAATAGTCTTAATTATATACATTATATTACACATGTATTTTGGACTCTAAATATGACATTTTTCATAATTAAGCACACGTGAGTGTCGCTCGTAGGATCAGAACTATTAAAGTACCGATGTGCAAGATACACGACTCGCTTAAAGGCCAGAATGATAAAAAGAATGTTCCTTTTTCAAACTATATACTATAATTTGAATTATTGCTTAAGAACAAAATATACAAACACATAATTTCACCATTGATAATATATAATGCAATTACATATATGGTTGCGGGCCATTCATTCAGTTACTCGAATTAGAAACGGAATTGTCAACAAGTAGTGAAGCTGGCAATTAACTCTAAGTTCAACTTGAGGTATTATATTTAATAATATGCCCTACAAGTCCTACAAAATGTGTAGCAAATCCCTACATAAATCAATATTGTAAGAAAACTGAATTCCAAGTGCAGGAAAATCGTCTATAAATATAGTTTTTCTGGATCACAATGTTCACACAAAACAAAGAAATTAATTAAATCAAACAAAGCAATATAATGGCTTCCAACAGCACTCCCTTTTACTTGCTCTTTCTTGCCCTCTCCTTGTTGGCTGTTGCGAATGTCGCAAATGGTCAAGTACTGACCCGACTTATCAGCATTAATGGGACACTTTGCTGCACGCCCACAGGGAGTTGCCCCGGCGGGCCTCCCCTTGCCAATACAACTGTTCGTCTGGTTTGCCCTAATCCGTTCGGTGGCAACACCACAGTTGCAACAACTGTCACTAATTCAAATGGAACCTTTGCCTTCACTATAGTCAGCTTACCCTTCGATTTGTTGCAACTGTTAAGCTGTCGTGTTGTTGTTGCGCTTCCACTAAGCGATGCTGTTTGTCCGGTTCTGTCGACTGCAACTGGCACCCTTACGTCCCTCCTCACTGTTGTCCAAGTTATTCTAGGCTTCCTTTCAACCACCATAAGACTCATACCTACTCTATTCCAATTCTCTGGTGGGGTGTAGAGATGCATATGATGATCCTCTTCTCCACATACATTATATATATATTGGGAATTATAGCATAACTACTTACACAAGGAGCGTATAAATAAAAATAAGGGAATCAATTAGGTGTGGCGAACCACACTAGCTCATACTATCTAACATTGCTTGATTTTGCTTCAGTTTTTCGTTTTCTCTTTGGTGTGTGTTTAAATTTCGCAAGAAGAAATGTATGAATATACGAATGGACCTCCTTTTGTAACCTTATCGGAGAAGATATCAAATTAAAGATCTTATTATTATTATTAACATCATCATCATATGCTATATATAAACATATATTATTTGAATATCGATTATGGTATATTTGCAAGCATGCAAATGTGCATACTCGTGCGCATATGTTTAGATCTTGTTTTATATCATCATACTCGTGCGCATATGTTTTGATCTTGTAAATCAAGATCATTTAACTTGCAAGATATTTTTAACAAAATGGCAACCTTTTTTAATATAATGTGTAAGAAAAGGTTTGAATCTTTATAGAAATAATAAGTTTCGAATATTTCAGAGGTTTGAATGTTAAAAACATCCGGAAGAAATCAATCGGAATTTCATTAATAAATTTCAAATCCTAAATTAACAACCAATTAAAAAGATTAGCAATTATACCTAAAAAAGACTGTGATTTGTCTTTTGAGCAAAAAAGTTTATGTATTATTGAGTACGAGCTGTGGCTCCTATTAACTTGTAAAAGGTTCACGTTTGACATTGTTGTATTGTATCTAGTGAAATAAACTTGGATTCGAAAACCCTAAAGTTGTTGGATGGAAAATTAAGTCGCACATTGCAAAATTACTAGCAGAACACACACTTTGTAGGTTTGTTTGGTTCAAATGAGGCATGTAGAAGGAAATGGAGGACAATAGAAGAAAATTGGTATTTGTGTTTGGTTAGACAGAAATAAAGAAAAGTAATATATATAACTATATACTTGTTTGTATAATAAATTTAATTAAAAATTTTATTTAAAAGTATTTCATTAATTATACACCTAAACTGAGCTACTAAATTTTGAAATGTAACTTATTTTAGATCATATGTGTAATATTTATTGAAATCTAAAAAACAATAAGAATAATTTTACTTACAAATAACACGGATATAACAAATTTATACTACCTCCGTCTCAGGTATCGTGTCACTTTTACTGTAGACACAAAAAATTACAGAAATATAATTAGTAAATAATTAAGAATGTATTAGTGAAAATAATTATTATTTAATAATTTAAATTAAGATGAAGATAATTAATTAGTATAACTAAAATTAAAAAAAAAATAAATTAAAATTTTTTCAATGAGATTAAAGTGTATAATATTTTTTTTTTTAAAAAAATGACAGAATAAGTGGTGGGACGAGGGAGTATTATATTAATTTAAATATATCTATTTAGATTAAATCAATTATTAGAACTAAATCAATTTAAATCATTTATTCAAATGTTTATTATTTTATAGATATAATTATATACTAGTTTATAAAAAAAATTAAAAATATTGTAACTAAATTTGAATAAAATTCTTAATTAAAAATCTTTGAAAATATGTAATACTTCCTCCGTCCAATTTATAAGTAAACATTTATTTTTGGCATGAAATTTAAAAAATCATAGTATTTTAACTAGTAGGTAGTTAAAATAGTGTAAAAATAATAACTCTTATTTATTGGTGTTTTGGTATAAAAGTAACAATGTATGGTAAAATATGATATTTGTGAAAAATAAATCGAGTATTTAATGAAATTGTTACTTTATAATTGGACAGCATAAAATAAAAATATATATACTTTTTAAATGGATTGAGAGAATCTAATGTACATATATGTACAACATATATATTAATATTCTAATTTTAGTATTTGATACAAGAGAAAGTTGGATTAAAATCTATGTCACATAAGTTCACTTGTAATTCAGTCCCCATTTAAATTAAATTAGACTGCAGTCCCTACTTTATGGATTAGATATGTTATAACTCCCCAATTGTATTTTCCCTTTAATTAATGTTATATACGCAACAAGTACTCGAAATAAGTTTCTCAATACTTCAAAAGTTGTAGTATATACCTACATTATTTCCCGCTCTATCCCCATTACAATCATATATACTTCTAGTTAAATATCGCGTACATTTTTTTGCGAATTAAAAAATAAAATAAAAGAAGTTATATACGATTTAACGTGGGTTGAGGCATGAAACTTCTGATAACTCCCCTCATCTCGATTTTAAACCTTATATTTTCCATCTTTAGGGGAACCGACGTTCTCCAATCTCTAGTAATCAAGTAGCGTTTGATCGGTGCAAAAATAGTGAAGAAAATAACTGACCTGCTCCCATCCCCGGACAAGCTTGAAGAAGTAAGTGTCTAGTCGGACTTTTTTGATTTTTTATTCTGTTGACATTAGTATTTTATACCGTATTTTTATTATTTGGGGTGTAAGTCTTCGTCCCGTGTTTGTATGTCTCGGTTCGGTGTTGAGGAGCCATGGGTGATTGGTGTAGTTGTGTTTGCTAATTGAGTTTGAAATCATTCGTATGTTTGCCCACGTATATCGGGTTGGGTGTTTTACTGTCGCACCGATTTGGGTGATTTTATTTGCTTAATCTGTGATTTTTGTTAATTTTGTAAATGTATATCTTTTTAGTTATCCAGAGTTACATATTTTATTTTAATTTATTTTTTTGTTTGATTTTTCGGTAATTAGTCATGTTTTTAGGTTGGAAAATATGGTATTGTTAGGTACCCCAAGTTGTATTTTTTAGGTCTAGTATGCTAAGAGTATACTTTTAGGGGACTACTGTGTATTCAAAATGTATTGTTACGTACTCCTAATAGATTCTTATAATTTTTTTTAAAAAAAATTTGAGATTTAGGTAATATAGATTGATGATATTTATTAATAAACCGTAGGTCGGGTTGTGCTTGAGTGCAATTCACTGCATAATCTGTTCGGACAAGGGAACGCGAAAAAATTAGTACATTTACGAAATAAATATAATTAATTGACCGTGGATAAACTGAATTACGTAACAAAATATTGTGTTATTTTTGCAGACATGCTTTTTATTCTTGTACAATTGTACCTAATCACAATGCACCTATGGCTCATAGTAAGGAAAACGCCCAAATACGTAAGATATTGGCATCAAGGTGACACTCTCAATTGGAATCCTTTTGTTCGCATGTTCGCCAAAAGTTATGCCCACGCGAATCCGGCAATCCATCTCATTGGCGGTATCGGTGGCGAGTTTGATAATGTGAAAAGCTACCACAGTAAAATTGCGGCCATAATACTGAAAGATGCATCCTCCGAACCGTAGATTCTGATGAGTAGCACAGGGTAAGTGAATGTCTGTAATGAATTTGGATTATGTTGTTTGTGTTTGGTTTGGATAATATGTTATTTTCGGATTGAACCGTTGGTTGAATTTGTTCGATTGGTCTCCGATTTGATGGGATTGTATTAAGATTGATTAAGAGATTGAATCGTGGGTTAAATTTGGTGAAACTTAATATTTGAAGTAATGCTATCAATTGTGTTGTGAATGATTGTATGATTAATTCTTCACATAGTCAGAATTGCAATAATGCACATGATGTACCTCCACAAGAGATCGATGTACCCGTCTAACTAAATCAAAATACCTTCAAAATACATATATGCTCCTATACATGTTACCCATCTGTTAGGAATGTTATCATTGAACGAAGACAACAACGAGCCAAAAAATTTATGCATACTTCTCTTAAATTGGAATTAAATAATTCATTACAAGACCTTGTAATTGTTGAAGTAATGACTAGAATGAACAAAAGTGCATTTACGGATACTTGAGTACATTAGTGGTGCACCTAAGAAAGAAAAATATATACATGTACTGCAAAGGTTTATACCCTCTCAATCGCTGTCATTTCTCTCAACCACAAATGAAGTAAAGAAGTGCTAATAGAAAAAGTGTTTTACCGAGTTCCTTAATTGTCTCATCCTTCAAGGGATTGAGTGAGATCGACCACATTCAAAGATACCTGCTACTACATATATTATACCTAAGAAGCCATCAATAATTGCTTGATTTCAATGCTTGTATCCATAACATATTGTTACATACTGCATTAAATATCAAAATACCCCGGGGTAGTTTTTACGTACCTATAATACAATCTCATATGCTCTAGTAATGAGTATTTATGCCTTGATAACTTGTTCTTGAAAACGGATCATTATGAATTTGAAATATTCAATTCTTGTCGATACTCATGTATAAATTCATCATTATATTGTTCTCGTGAATCCTAGAATTATATGAAAGATAAACAACACATATCTACTATAGATTGATAAACTATATAGAAAATACTTAGTTGGATGACGTTGAGAATATAAGAATAATACAAGTTCTAGGATGCAATCTATTATACACCAATATACCCATAGTTCTATTATAGTCCAAACAAGTCTCATTCTTATATAATTGTTTCACTGAAAGTAAATCTAATCTCACAAAAATACCATTGACACAATCAATAATTTAAATAAAATAATCATAGGAAGCAATATGTACTCTTATGTTAATGGTAACCAGCCATAAATTAAACTAGATAGAAATTTCTACCAATTTCTGGAGGGTATTAACATGCAAATAGTACATGTTACAAGAATCCAATGGGGAAACACTATCATACATCATTGCTCCCATGGATTGATTGTTATTTAAACCTATTACATAGTAATTCATATTGTAGCATATACAACATTATTCAGTCCACCGAGGTTAACCGAGGAAATGCTCTTACCAAGTTCGTGAATCAGTTCCTCTGCGTGAGTTGACTGAAATCAACTAAATTCAAGGATACCTGGTACTACACAATAATACCTAAGCAACAATTATTTATACCTCATTAGTCGGTGTTTGTACGCAAATCACATACTTACATACCTGCATACAAAATATACATACCCTGGCACAGATCTTACGTCCCTATAATAATAGTCTTATATGCTTTAGTAACAAATATATATGCCCTGGTAACATGTGGTTGGGAAATCGGTCGTTTTCAGTTTGAAATATTCATTTGATGTCGGAACAGAGATGAATTCATCATGGTAGTGTTCCCACGACACTTCGAATTGTATAAAAAAATAAACAATACATATTTACTATGAATGGTTAAACAAGTTAGAAATGACTTAGTTAAGTTGTATGATATATGTACAATCATAGTCCAACTTCCACTTGTAGATGTCTAAACAAGTCATAAGTGATAAATATATTGGTTGTTAGATCACATGATTGTTGCTTCAAACCAGGCTTGGTGTACGAAATCATACTAGTTGTGTACCTACTACTACTTCATTTAGAGGATTCTCCATTGCTGTAGGAATTCAACTAAATTCAAATATACCTGCTACTTTACAAATAATACATTTGTAATGTATATATATACTCATAAACTCAGTGTTAATACTTGAGTATTTTATTCATGTAATCTTCATGTCTTGTTTCATTTTTCACATACCCATATACACATGTTACATACTCCAGATACACATACTTATGCCAGTACTTTCCGTTCATGTACCACGGTGCAATGAATTTATAAAAATGTTTCAGTGCAATTTTGGATCTTGTTGTTGTATATTTACATGACACACTTTTGAAAGTGACGAGGACATGGCCGGATACCTTCCTAAGCATAAGCTCTTCGATCTCAAATCCAATCGAGTGAAGTGGATCATCCAAACCCTTAGTCTTGGATAATGATGACGATGATTGTGGATGCCCTTGTCGATATATATCATTCAATTGTCTTCGAACAAAACAAAACAAATTCAAGATCTATCTTGTCCTAAATTAGATCCAGTCCTTCAAATAAACTTTATATACCACGAACCTGAGAAAGATCAACAATTATTATAATGTAGACAGAAAAAATACACGAGTGAACCATCTAAAACAATGTTTTCTAAATAAGAAAAAGTAACAAAAAATAAAAAATGACCGATTATTGTAGAATTTCTTAAAAACTGGATATGTATATCAAACCAAATGGAAAGCAGAAAAATATCAATAAAGGATCTGGATGAAACTTCACTAATTTCACCTATATACATACATAAATAGAGTCTTTGCTCATTGCCTTTCAAATATCTCAACTCCATAAAACAATCGACCCGAAATTTCCCAAATCAACAGTGCAATACAAAATGGTTTTAGTTGTTTATCATTTGAATAAATGTAGACAATAATTTATAGATATCATATGCCAATAGACAATGATTCTATTTTGAAGTAATGTATCATACAAATCAAAAGTGTCGATAATGGAATAGTGGTTTGTTTTAAATTTTGATAAAATTAAAATGAAATGTATTGATAAAAATATCCACGTATGAAAATTTGTGTACTTCTGCTTTAAATGCAAACCGTTTAAGAGAAATATTTGATAATTGTCATCTAAATTCTCAATAATAGCCAACCAAATGAAATATGCTAATTATGGGCTCTGTCCCTTGATTTACCATAGACAATAAACTAATTTGTCCAAATTCTCGTACCTGGAGTACATTGTTACATACATGTATTAAGTTGACATCCCCTAGAGAAAATTTTACGTACCCGTAATATAATTTCATATACTCTGGTAACTAGTATCTATGTCTTGGTAACCTATGCTTGGGAAACCGAGAGATTGTTCAAATATCGGATTCCAAGCTCATATGAAGAAGATTGTTAAATATAGAACAAATCATCAAGATTCTTCCACCTGCACAATTGAATCATTACAATGTTGTAATAATTATTATAGAGATAAACAATTATACTTCAGTATATGTAAGAACTTTCAAAATCAACTTATATAATTCAAAAATTAAAGAACAAATTGTGAAAGTATTTGGAAATATACATTTCATAGGCATATAAGAGAATATGTTCCAAATTGCATTCATAATCTCATTACTACACAAACTCTAAATGACTAAAATTAAAATATAAATGTTTGTTGGCACACAAATATTTTCATTACCTCAATCAAATCAAGAACCGCAACAAGGTTTTCAATCTTGCAAAATCTATCCACTACAAACCTATATAAAACCCTAAACCCATCTCACATATAAGGAATATAATATAACTAAAAGAATCGTCACAAAATAAAGAACTAACAATCAATCCACCATGATGAACAATAACTATTTGTGGCAATATTAAAGGTATAACTGCTTATTAAATCCAACCATTGCATATCTTTGACATTAGAACAAAATCTTCTTTAGGACATTTTATCGAACATATTATGTGCATCATTCAAACTTTCACTTTACTAATATTCATATAGTATATTTCAAAAAAGAAATATAAGAAGGAAAAAATGAAATGTGAATTTAAATTGAAGGAAACTACTGAATCCAAAAGACTAGATAAATTCTTTTACTTAAAGATATACTTCATACCGAAAACAAAAAGTATTTTATACCCATAAGGTTCGAGTGTGAGGGAGAGAAGACATGCAGTGGATACTCGATGAGATCTAATAGGAACATAGGAAAAATCTCTTGAGACGATACCTGCAATACATTTGTCCACCGGAGTGAAGAAGAGGACGATGGAACCAACCGACAGAAGAAACTGGAAAATTGTGCAAAAAATTGAAAAGTTGCGCGAAAAAACCGACTAGAAGCGGAAAGTGAGTTAAGGGTTGCGAGGGAGTAAGATATAAGGATATCTGTAAAACAGGGAGTGCAGATGAAGAAATTTAAAATAGGGACTGAACTTCAATAACATAATGTGCAGAGGGATTTTATCCCAATTATCCGTTGATATAATTAAAAATAAAATAACTAAATATTAAATTTTAGAGGATGTTATTAAAAATTTAATAAAATATTAAGGACATAATAAGTAATTAGATTAAAAAATTAATAAAATATCTCTCCAAATTTTCCCAAATTAGGGGAAGTAAATATGAAAAAGATTGTTTCTCCTTTTGTCCCCTCTATTTCTCTTTAAAAACTATAAATCGAACAAAAAAAAAAAAAAATTTAAAATTTCCTTCTCTCTTCTCCTAAGACCCTCAAAAATCATAATTTTACCGGTCTGAGGTCAAACTCTTGTAATCTAGTAGTGTGTTTTCTTTCGATTGGAGGCTATGTCCAGTTCGATCCCAAGTGGTTGGATATATGCTTTAGTTGGATGAACTTGTCATTAGGTGTGTGAGTGTGTGCGTCTATTAAAATGAAAAACAAAAAAAAAAAAATCACTAGTTAGTTTAAATTTGTCTGGAAAAATCTAATAATAAATCTGTTTGAAATTGGCTCAAAACAAATAATATCATAATAGTATTGAATTGTCTTAATCGTAACATATTAGTGCGAGTTGTGGTTAGTGAAATAAACTCTGGTTCCAACCCCTAAAGCAAATTGTATTGAGTCATGAAGAATTTTTATATTATCTTTTATGATTTATGTAACTACACCAAGAGTAATTTAACTATGTACAAATCATACAAGTAATCTCATTCTTGTAGAGAAATTAACGTATTATTTATAAATAATTTAGATAACATAATTTGGAATATCTCTCAAATATATCTTACATTACTTTAATAAGAATGATTTACATAATTATATTAATTATTTCAATAATGTCGTTAAAATATTTATTATATGCATATGTACAGTTTTATATATTTTTATTGTAGAATAATTTTATTTTAATTATATGATCATGCTTAAAGAATAAGGGTTTGTTTGGTTTTATTTTCAAAACTAAAATGTAATCTTCAAACCCACTCAACTCGATTTTGAATCGAATTAATAATTACACCCATCAAACACACTCACCCGCATCTACCATCGACCTCCGTCACACGCTGTTCCTACTGTCGTCCGTCGATGCATTGATGAAAAATTCCCAACAAAGTTCAAGTGAGTTAAAATTTTGAATTTTTTTTATACTTCCTCCGTCCCATAATTATGGTCTTATTTGAGTTGGGCACGTGATTTAAGAAATATTAATATTTTATTGATAGTTGGTAAAAAGTATGAGTAAAAGACTTATTAGCCCTTCTGAGTGTATTAGTGTAAAAAGTAGTGGCATTTGTGTAATAATAATGAAAAGGTAGGGATAAGTTTATGATGATATGAGTATTTATGGAAATGAGACTATTATTTTTGGACGGACGAAAATAGTAAATAAGACTATTATATTGGGACGGAGGGAGTATTATTTTACAATGATTTCTGGTGATGATATTCCGCTTCAGTCAGGAGTTTAGAAAAAAAATTTGTTCTAAAATTTTTGTACATTTTTTTAGTAGTTTAGAATGACTTTTTATTTTTAAGATTTTGTATATTTAAACATATGAACGAGGGAAGGTGGGATCTCATCGCCGGCACCTTCACACTTGGAGTGCCACTGCGCAATGAAAGTTGTAATGTACACTTCGTGGATAGTGGATAATCCTGGAAGAAGATTCAATTGTTGTTCGAAATCAAACGTATCGAATTTTGTGAACCACTGTAGTTTCGATATTACACACACTCATCATTATTCGTTTGTCATACATGTAGAGAGGAACACAATCGGGGTGTGGATTTTTTCAGTAGGAAGATCCGCCAATGTGCATTCGAGCGAAAGTTGTAATCCCTGGCTTATTGAAGAAGTTGAATAATAAGAATGTTGAAATTAAGCTATTAAAACAACAAGTTTCAAAGGTGAAAGATCAGGATGTGAAATCATGTCACTAAAACAAAAAATTAGAAAAGTAAAATCAAAATTGACGATTGTTTTATGTTTTCTTCTTCTTGTTGTTTTGTACATGTGATGAAGTAAAAAAAAAAATGAATGATTATACCGTGTTACTGTACGATGTTTGCATTTGCAATTTGTAGTAGTAATTTTGTTAGCATTTGGCGAATAACATTGCAAAAATTGTCCCGAGCAACATGACATAGCATGACACAGAAAATAAATACTAACAATAGTCCTATGTAGAAAACATGGCTGAACTTCGATATAGCTTAATTTCATAACGTAATCACATTACACGACATGAAGCACAAAATACAAAAAGGCATCTCAAACATTCATATCAATCCGGCACAATCAATCCACCATCAACAACATAAAATAAAGCACCCATAATGCCACTACCACACACAAACTTTAAAACGCATCAACTTGATTTTTTAATTGCACGAGTTGTGGTTGAGCCCTTCCATAAACTATGTCGCTTCTCAAAATCCCTACTTTGTTGTACGACTTTTGATAGTTCCTGTTGACGGACGTACTTCCAGAAGCTTGTGAAAGAAAATGCCTTCATATTGGTCTGGATTCGAAGCAACGGGTGCTCGTGACATTTCCAATTTCTCGAACATTGATGGCGGTTTACGAGCTGCATTTTCAATTTTTCCTTCTTGTTTCTTCTCCTGCATGCGTACCAAGGTTATGAACCCACTGAGATTACATAATCAAATAAGGCATGCTTGTGAGAGATATATCACCTACCACACGACATAATCAAATAAGGCATGCTTGTGAGAGATATATCACCTACCACACGTCTGCTTGTTGGTTTAAATATGAAGGTAATTGGATCTCCTTACCTTTGTTTCTTGTTTGTGGAATAAAAAAAAGTATTTGATATGAAGGAGATAGAAACACGAGAGCATTATAGTATAATAAATAGATGAAACATACGCTTCGCCTTGGTGGCAGTGTAGTGAGCTTTACTCGTCGATGTTCTGAATTGCGTTTTGGGGAAGGTTGTAGAGGTGCAAAACTAAAACATCAAATAATGTATTCAGATTTTATAAGTTGTCGAAAATATAGTTAAGTGTATCATACACGGTTTTATCACAGTTGTTTGGAGACCTCTTTCAACAAGACTTTGTTCAATCAGGGCAGTTAGGGGATCTCGTTCAACTAGACGTTGTTGAATCAGGGTTAGAGAATCTGGTTCAATGAAAACTTGTTCTTTACTTTCCGATGCATTACGTGTCTAACATTTCTTGTCTAAGTCACAAAAATTGAAAATATGAGTACTTCTGAAAGCATATTTTACAAGAATTTTGGAGATGTAATGTTGCATACACCGCGCCGTAGATGTGGCATTGGTTGTCTTTTTCGTTTCGGCTACACTTTGATCAACCTTTCCACATGCAACGTTGGCAGTGGATTCTTGTGTTGCTGGTTCGATTTGTTCCTTAGTCGCACCCTAAGATAGTTTTATTGTATTAAATAAACATCCACATAGTGTTAATAGAAAACCACACATTACAGTATTAGAACCAAACCATAGTATTGTCCTTACCGGAGCATTTTCGTGGACCAAAATTTGTCTGCATTGTTCTTCAGCTACAAACAAATATTCTCGACTGCTTGCTCCCTCTTCCATAGTTGCTCCCTATTCCATAGTTGTATCCTACATATTAATATTTCAAGTAATCATATCATGTAAATAACGCACAGGTAAAAAACAAGTCATACGTATTATATTATATAAACTTATAAATCTGCGTACAAACCTTATGTTGTAGGTTCAGAGTTGGGCAGTTGGCTGCATTATGGCCAGTAACACCACAACGGCCACGTTTAATGGCAGTTTGCCTTCTTTTCAACCTCAACGTTCCGTCTTTTATTTTAACAAATTTTCGAGGCTCCACAAGATCATGTTTTTGTTGTTTTTTTCTTTGGCCTCCCAATGCGCATCCTAACAGTGGGTGGCTTCGGAGGAGGGTAATTTGTGGGTTCCGAAAAAATCTCACTACTTACGGCTTTGATTGAATAGGCATAGACTCAGTTATATATTTTCACATGATACACGCTGCTCACATAGTCTATGGCATCCCCCATTGATTTCCGATTCCTAAGATAGTATGATTACAAGGAATCCCACTCAGTTGCCACATCCTACACGAGCATTACCGCCCAAGTTCACGTTGTGTTGTCTCCATCAGCACAAGATATCTGATAATGCTTGTCATCTTACTTGATTGGAATATAATCTACCACAGTTGCTCTATTCCTTCGAACAATCTTCATTGCTTTCGGGCAAATCACCAAGTCCCCCCATTTTCTGCGTGCATGATCTCTGTTAGCTTGCAACTGCCTCATAAGGTACACTCAGATCTCTTCAAACATAGATAAAATATGCTTGTCTCGGGCCTCGGATATCGCACTATTAAAACTATCACACAAGTTATTAACAAGCAGCTCACACTTATAAAATAGCTTAAAGTCTGACCTACTCCATCCCCCAGCAGACTTCCTCGAAACCATTCCCACGCATTCTTGTCCAACTCTTTCACCACATCCATCTTCTGTCTAAATTCACCAGCAGTGGGTGCCTTCATTTCCTTTCATAAGGCATTCTTCAAGGCTGTCCTTTGAAGCCAGTTGTTAAAAAATTATTGTGTAAGTGCCGAACACAACATCGGTGCTCCTCCCTAGGGAAAACGTCCAACAATGCGTGCACAAGTCCTTTATGTTTATTGGACATAAAAAAACATTTTCATTCAGACGGTATTTTCAAATCCCTGGAACCAAGTCCATATTTTCCGATTCTCATTTGCCACCGATGCAATGAGTAACACTACCTTACAATATTCTTATAATACACACCTCTCTTTTTTGTTTTCTTTTCTTCACTCAAGAGGGTTTATGAGAATAGGATGATTTAATGACCTCAAATGCATACTCTTTATATAAGAAAGAGTTCCATCGTCTTCGCCTAAATATAGCAAGTTGGATCCATAATTTTTGCCTTTGATTTAGTTCATTATCTATGCCTTTGATTTACCTCTATAATTTTTGTCTCGAGTTAGCTCCTCATCTATATCTTTCATTTAACACCACCATTTTTGCCTTCAATTGATCGTTTTCCAATATTTTCCCACTTGAAAACTTTGATCATGATCAAGTCTTCACATGTGATCATCTTCATGTATTCATCTTCCTTATTGCATTTACCCTCTTCATGTTGCTTGCGTCACTACTAGGCCGTATTAGGATCTACACCATGTATGGTTGTCAATGTTGATTGGCTTAGTCAATGCATCTACCAGGTTTTCTTTGGTATGAATTTTCTAATTTTCCATACTTTTATCTTCTATTATTTCTCATATAAAATTATATTGCACATCAATGTGTTTTGTTTTGAATGAAATGGTGGAATCCTCGCAATGTGCAAGACATATTGACTCTCACAATACAAGAGAATTTTTTCTTGTTTGTGCTCATGTTCTTTCATAAGTTTCTTCAACCAAATTTCTTCTTTGCAAGCTTGTTTAGTTGTCATTGTAAACACATAGTTGGTAGTAGACTTTCTTTTCTTGAGATCACCTGCGAAATCTGAATTAACATATCCTTTGACAGTAAACTTTGATCCTTCTTAACATAATGCAACATTTGAGATACCCTTGATATATCTAAGTATCCTCTTAACTATATTTAAATGTTTTCTTCCATGATTCACCATGTATCTACTAACCGCTCCCATTGCTTGTGCAATATTAGATCTTATGCAAATCATAGAAAACATTATAGTTTCCACTGCTAATACATATGGTATTCGAGACATCTTCATCCCATTTGTTTCATTGTTAGGAGACATCATAGAGGATAAATAAAAGTTAAGAAGAATTAAGGTAGAGATTGATTTACAGTCTTGCAAATTGAAGCATCCCAAGATTTTCTTCAATTAATTCTTTTAAGAAAGCCAAATATTTCGGTTACCTCTGTCTCGGTGAATTTACATCCCTAGAATTTTGTTTTCTAGTCTCATATCCTTCATGTCTAATTGCCTAGCCAACTTAGCCTTTAATTGTTGAATCCGATTATTGTTAAGCTATACTACTAACATGTCATCCACGTACAATAGCAAGATAATAAAATCAACACATTTAAATCCTTTATAATACATACAATGGTCTTAATTGAGTCTGTTGTACCTAAGGCCAATAATGGAGAAATCAATTTTTTTATACCAACATCTCAACGTTTGTTTGAGACAATATAGTGATTTGTTCAACTGGAAAACTAAGCTCTCCTTACATTTTTTCAGCAAAACCTTCTTGTTGGAGCATGTAGATCTCTTCTTGAAGTTCTCCATGAAGAAATATACTTTTCACATCTAATTGCTCTAAATGAAGATCATATATAGCACACATAACCACGACCAACCTAATTGTTTTCAATCGAACTGGTGAAAATACTTCATTTAAATCAATACATTTTTTTTCTGAAAAAATCCTTTTGCTACTAATCTTGCACAATACCGCTTCACTTGGTTATTGCAATCACGTTTTATTTTTATCACTCATTTATTGCCAACTATTTTTCTCTTGTGTGATAGTGGAAAAAGATCTTAAGGTTTATTTTTCATGCAAGGGTTCCATCTCCTCTTGCATCCCTTCAACTCACATAGCTAAGCTGGTGGTCGTGCCTCACGAGTTGACCGTCGTAGTTTTAGAGTTTCCTATTTGTCTTGTTCCTTGTGCTATGGTACAACTTCAGAAAGATCGGAATCTTCATGATTATGGATATTTTCCACCTCAACAGTTGTGGATTCCTTTAAAGTGCCATAATTATTTTTCCTTTTTTCATTTCTAAATATTACGTCTCTACTTATGACAACTTTGTGGGCAATGGGATCCTACAAGTTGTACCCCTTTACTCTATCAACATATCTCTAGAATAAACATATTTTGGACTCTGAGTCCAATTTAGTGACTTTTTGTGCATTATACATTGCATATACAAGACTTTCAAATATATGTAAGTTGGAATAATCAATCCAATTACCCATCCACATTTCCATTGGCAACAATTTAATGTGGTTCACTCAATAATGGCTAACGTCACAGGGTAAGTGCAATAGAATATTACTATAAGGACAATGTGGGGATTGCAATACTCTTAGAATAAGAGGAAACCTTGCTAATATTCCTCTCTAGTTTGAGTAACACTACTTCACAATATTCTTATAACAAATACCTCTCTTTTTTGTTTTCGTTCTTTTTTTTTTTTTTTTTCTTTTACTGAAGAGAAAATTTAGGAGAATTGGATGATCTAATAATCTCACATGAATGTTCTTTATATAGACAAGAACTTCGTCTTATTTGCCTTAGAAATAGCAATGTAGAACCAAATTTTTGCCTTCGATATAGCTCCTCATATATGCCTTTGATTTACCTCTACGATGTTTGCCTTCAATTGATGGTTTTCCAACATCCAGCTCATAAAATATGTAGGTATTGTCGATAATTTGGATCCTAACTCAAATTTTAAGACACGATACTTAAATCAATGTGATATTAAAAGTTACTGTTTAAGTGGGGATAAACTAAAATTTTTGCACCTGATTACAACTACAAATAGTAAAAGAATTTATAACACTCCGGTCCCTTACAACATAACTTGTATTCTAATTTTTGCATAAAATGCAGTAGTTGTACTTTTTATTTTTGCCCTCCCATGTTTCATGAATTTCTTAAATGGGAAAATAGAAAGCATGGATCTCCTTTCTTTTTTTCAATATTTAAAGCTTTGTATTTATTTATTTTTTATTCAACCAAACTCATAAACGAATCTCTTAAATGGTTGTTTATATGAAGATGTGTTGAATCCAAATCCAACCATTTAATGTATATATTCATTTTCTAAATCCCATTACTTTGTTTAATTCAATAATGCATTGGTATTCATGCCCATAATATTGATTTTAAAATGACATAGGCAGAATGATATCGAGATTAGTTAAATATGTTCATGAATTGTAAAATTGATATATCACATAACTATCAAATGGGGGATTTTACGGCCAGAAAAAAATGAAAAATGAAAAATAAAAATATGGTAATTTATAGAATCAAAATATTACACTACAAAATTATAGAAGAAATTAAAAGTGGTAGTCAAATATTATATATATATACACATATATATACATGACCAATAAACTGTTATATTGTAAACCTCAAATTCATGCATGGATGAGTAGCTAACATCCAAACCCGACACCACCATTCAATCTATAAATATTTAAGTCCATCTTGCAGACTTAATGGTTGTGTGGTTTTACCATATGTTTTTACTATTAAGATTCTCTTTTCTCTCCAAAAATATCATATCAAACAATTAGTTTTCTTTTTCTATATTATACTACAAATTCATTTTACATTTAAAACATCACATCAACCTCTATTTATATTACATCAAACAACTATTCAAATTCAACTTTTTACTATTAAAAAATCCAAACCCCAGAACTAAAACCCACAAACAAACACAAGATTTTACATTAACACCTATTAATGTTCTTTGTATTCTTTCAAACACTTTGAGTTACTTGCACTAATAAAAATACTTGGTTTGGTTAAACCACAAATACAGATTAGCCAAACTAAGTTAGGTACCAAAGTCATGCCTTCTATGTGTATTCATCTCGATCCTCATCATTACATTCGCTACATAAAAAAAAAAAGAGGATCAAGATTACAAATTTTCTGTAATAATAATGTTGTTTCGTGGATGCATTTCAATTACTTGAATCAGTAAAAAAGTTAATCAACATGTAGTGAATCTAGCAATTCCTAAAACAATTGGGATGTATATATATTTATTAAAGGTGTGCCACTACATTCTACGAAAGCAATGGTTTTTAAGTTTCAACACAAAACTTGAAAGCAACATTCGATAAACAATCTCTATAAATAGGGTTTCAAAGAAGCAAATGCCTTTCAAGCTTCAACACAAAAATCAAAGAAACAAATTAAATGGCTTTCAAAACCCCCTTTTCCTTTCTCTTGCTTGTGCTCTCCATTTTCGCCTTAGCCGATTTTGCTCGCGGATTATCACTCACCGTTAACGGCTCACTTTGCTGCACTTCCACTGGGAATTGCCCCGGCGGGCCTCCCCTTTCCGGTATCCCAGTCTCTTTGATTTGTCCCATTGGCAGCGGCACCATTATAATCGGATCAGCTGTCACCACTGGGGATGGAAACTTTTCGATCCCCTATAATGGGCTGCTATCCTCTGTGGTTTCGCTTTTAAGTTGCCGTGTTAGTACAACTCTTCCATTAGACTTTGCAGTTTGCCCTCTTCTTTCCACAACCACTGGCTTGCTTACCTCCCCCATCACCATTGTCAATTTGATTCTTGCCATCGCCGATATCATAGTAGATGCTCTGGCTTCGGCATTTACAATTAATGGACTCTAGAACATGCGATCAAGAACGATGAATGGTCCTCTTCCTCCACTCACGTCGTATCAATATATTGCTATCCATAATTGTAGTATATGAATAAGTACTGCGTGCACACGGAACGTACAAATATGAATTTGTGTTTGATATATATATATATATATATATCGAGTTTCTTTCGATTTGGTGTGTGTTTGAATTGGCAAGGATAAATGTATGGAATGTCAATAATGGACCTTCATCCATTATAAGCTTTGAGAAGAAATCAAAGAACTTATTATTATGGTGTGTGATATATGAGTTGGAAATTATTAATTCATCATGGTACTATGCAGTCATGATAAAAGATCACATGTACACACACAGATTGCAAGTTTAATTTAGATCATTCACTTAGTCGATGCTATTCATGACAAAATCTCAACATTTTTATTGTGCACAGAAAAAGATGTGAACGTCAATTGAAATTTGAAATATCATTTAATTTCGAATTGAAAAGTCTTATTGAATTCGATTGGAAATTAGCTGGTAAATAATAATAATAATAATTTATATTGAATTTAAAATCAAAAAAAAAAATTCTTTGGTTTTTGCCTTTTTCATTATTTATTTGAGACCACTACAATTATTTTCCTCCTCCGGTAAAAAAACCAGAGTGGGGCAGACTTCATTAATTAAAGATAAATAAATATTTTACTTAAAAAGAGTGAACAAAAAAGGAGAAGATAGTTGGCTACTATCTGAAGAGAATTCAACAAAGATAGTGGGAGTTCTATTAAATAAAATACTAAATGTCAAATCATAGTTAAATGTCAAATTTTTTATTTTGACAAAATTAATAATGACTAAATTTAATAGACGGCCAAAAAATAATAATATAAAGTGTATTTATTTTATATTTTTAATAAATGTCTTTATCTTGTATTTTTAATAAATGTATTATGTATGTCAGATTAAAAAAAAATTATATCGAAAATATTAAAAAATATATATTTTAGTTGTGTTTACTTGTCAGGTTTTATATTTGATTTTACTATTTCAATTTTTTTTTTCTCCAAAAACATCGAATCAAACACCCAATTTTTATTTATTTTATTACACTAAAATTTAAATTTACATTCAAAACATCACATCAATACATATTTATATCACATCAAACAATTATTTCAATTCAAAATTTTACTATTCAAAATCAAAATTTAAAACCAAAACCTCACAAGTAAACACACCCTAATTGAGTGATTGACATTTTATACCTAAATAGAATATATATTATGTTAATATATTTATATTGTATTTTTTTTTATAATTGTTACGTACGAAATTTAGGATTAGGTTAAAAGCCCAAGGTAAAACGAGGAATGGGCCTGGCAATAGGGTTGATTGAACTGGCTGAAGGATACCGTGAGGAAATCAAGGAAAATAAATTTATTTATTTATTTCTAAGGAAAATTCAGGACGGAAGGACCTCAGGTCGGTAGGTCCTCAGGACGGAAAGACCTCAGGACGGAAGGTTTTTAGGTCGGTAGGTCCTCAGGACGGAAGGTTCTCAGGTCGGTAGGTCCTCAGGACGGAAGGACCTCAGGTCGGGAGGTCCTCAAGATGAAAGACCTCAAGTCGGATGGTCTTCAGGTCGGGAGATCCGCAAGACGGAAAGACCTCAAGTTGGAAGGTCTTCAGGTCGGGAGGTCCGCAAGACGGAAAGACCTCAAGTCGGAAGGTCTTCAGGTCGGGAGGTCCGCAAGACGGAAAGACCTCAAGTCGGAAGGTCTTCGAGACGGAAAAGTTGTCGAGATAGGATATCCGCAGGTCGGGTAAACTATAGGTCGGATAGAAGGCGGAGTTGGACAAACGCGGAGGCCTTTGATCAAAGACAGGGGGCGGTTGATATGGAAGTCGGCCCAAGTGGGGTCGGGCGAAGAAGTAGGTCGGACGAAGGACGAAGTCGGGCCAAAAGAGCGGAAGGTTTGTGGTCGGCATATAGGGAATTTTGGTCTGCTGGGGACATGTGTCAGCATGAGAAAGGTTGGAAGACGGTTGAGAAGGAGACGTTGTAACCGTTCGGGTGACGGTTTTCAGTACGGTTTCCCAGGGAATATTTAAGGATTTGGGTCATCATTTGGCAAGGCATCTTCAATCAACTTCAACAAAGCAAAGTCAGATTTGGGGATCACCACTTTAAATTTCAGTCTTTTATTTTCCAGTTTATTTTATGTACCGTACAGTGTTTAGAGATTCCTAATCTCAGGCACTAATTAATCAAGTTTAAGGATATTTTTATATCTTTGAATTTTACTTTATTTTTGTTGAAAAAATACATCAACAAATTGGCGACCACAGTGGGAGCAAGACAAAATTGCTCATTCCAATTCCGGCGATAATTTCATACGTCTTAGATCCGGCCGAATCATCGGAAGGGTTATGGCAGGTTCACAACCGCAATCTTCGGCACCGGTGGGAGAATCCGTTCCACCACCTATTGTGCCAAATGCCGGGGAAATCCCACAACCACCAACTGAATGGTGGTCTTTTGTTCAACAATTGAACAATCAGCATACTTTGGATATGCAGAACATGTTGCGTGAGCAACAAACGAACATGTTGCGTGAGCAACAGAGTCTGATGCAGAACATGATAGATCAAGCACTGTCAAGGGTTAGTCTTCAACCCACTCAAACTCCACCAGGAGTATCACCATCCAGACCACAGGCAAATTTCGCGGGGCCATCATTCGTGGATAGTACATTCCCAAGTGCCACAAATCCCAACCGAATGGATCGGGGAAAAACTCCTTTGACTTTTCCCAACAATGTTCCACTGGGACCAAGGGTTACCAATTCGCAGCCAAACAATACAAGGGAGGACAGGCCTGAAGGATATATACATGATCCGATTCATATTCCTGTGCAGGATCCGTTCCAGGTTCCTGGTCATCAACGCTTGCATGTAGATCCTGATGAGATTGCACATATATTAAGGGATCAGTATGGATTAACTCCTCAGATGGCTAACCGCCCTGCATATCAGAGACCTTTCCCAGAAAGGATCATTCATGAACACCCTCTCCCAAGGAATTTTCGGCCACCCGACTTTCATGCATTCTCAGGGGAGGACGGATCTTCCACCATAGAACATGTTGGTCGGTTCACAGCACAATTAGGAGAAGTTGGCAATAACCCTTTTTATAAGTTACAGCTGTTTGGTTTGTCTCTTACCAGAACGGCGTTTTCATGGTTTGTAAGTCTGCCTCCTGGACAAATTCAGACATGGGAAGGACTGGAGATGGCATTTCACGCTAGATTCTTCAATCCTTTACCAGTTGTTTCTTTAACTGATTTACTTGAATTGAGACAGTATCCAGAAGAAACTGCTTCACAATTTATCGAAAGGGTACGATTGATGAAGGGACGATGTCCTACGGTAATCAGTGAAAAAGAGATGACCAATTTAGTGGTCCGGAATATGCATACTCGCTTAAGAAAGGCACTCACTGCCCTAGATGTTGAGGATTTGGCAAGTCTTGCATCCAAGGCAGGACGTTTAGAGTCTTTGTTTAGAGAGGAAGATCAGCATAACAGGCGTAATAGAGGCCAACATATGGCAAGTATGGGAACAGAGACATGTGACTTTGATTTTCATCAGTCAGAAGAGATGGCAGCCGAAATCCTTTCTGGAAAACCTTATGTCTGCTCTAAATTGAAGCCAGTACCAGGATCTGAAGGAAAGGAGCAACCGACTTTTGATAGTTCGAAAGCTGATGAAATCTTTGATATCTTATTGACTGATGGGCAGATCCGTATTCCAAAGGGGCAAAGATTGGCCACTAAAGAAGAAATCAAGGGGAGACCATATTGTAAGTGGCATAATTCTTTCACACACAACACAAGTCAGTGTACTCATTTCAGGAAGGAAATTCAAAAGGCCATCAAGACAGGTCGGCTCAAATACATCACTCTAGGTGTAGACCAGCAACCGTTTCCGAAAGTAACAACAGCCATGGTTGACATCCGACCAAGTTCAGAGATAGGGAAAAGTTCGGCCACTGTTGAACAAACAGGGGAACGAACTCAGGCAAGCCCTGAAACAAAAAAAGGAAGTCGGCCAAATAGTGGCCGACCGGAAGAACGACTCAGAGTGGTTGAAAGGCCAGTCGCTGAAAAATGGGACCGTCCAGACGGTTCTTTTAATGTGGAGGTGAAGGAAAAGGTTTTAGTGCGAGACCATCCGACCAGAAAAATAGGTTCAGTCGGGAACGATTGGGCTCGAAATAAAAAGCCTTTACCCGTTGATATAGATCCTCGTTTCCCAGGTATGAATCGTACACAGATTCGCAATGCCAAACGCAGGTATGCTGCAAAGTATGGGAAACGAGGTCCTTCAGCAAAACACTTAACCGACGAGCAAAAAGCAGCCGACCATCTCCCAGGAGATCAGTCCATGCAATCTAAAGGTCGGTCCAGTCGGGTCTGTTCGGGAAAGCAACTGAGCGACGGATTAGGCGCGTCCGACTATGCCAAAGGAAGTTCTTCGGGACAGGGGAAAGGTAAAGGAATGGCAGATGAAATAATTAAAGGTTTTAGATGCCAACATTGTGAACGGATCAACATCAATCCATCTCTTGAAGAATTCCGTATAGAATCTTTGACGGTTCAATCTCAGAACAAGATAAAGGAAGAAGTTGTAACTACAGAGGAGAATTCGAGATCTGTTAAATCTCGTCTGGGGCCACGAATCCCTTGTCGAATGACAGAGATTAATCAGATGAGAGATGAACCGATATGGGCGAGTCTGGTAGATGATACTATGGACGAACCTTTATGGGCATTCTTGGCAGATGATGAGTTAGAAGAACCAGAATGGGCAAAGACTTCAGAATCTGAGCCTCAGCCAGAGGCACCTTCGATAGTGTTTCCTCCTTTACCAGAGAGTGCGATCTCTCATTTGAAACCTCTGTATGTTAATGCTCACATTTGTGGGAAACCAATCTCAAAGGTTTTCGTGGATAATGGAGCAGTCTTTAATGTTATGCCTTTGAAGACTCTCAAGAAGTTAGGGAAAGGAATTCATGATCTGTCTCCTGTGGAATTCGAAATGACAAGTTTTACAGGGCAGCCGACCAAGCCTGAAGGTATGATGGTTGCCACAATTGAGGTCGGACCAAAGAAGATTTCCACTGTTTTCTTTATTGTGGACGCAGATACTACATATTCTCTTTTGCTGGGACGAGACTGGATTCATGCCTCTCAATGTGTGCCATCAACTTTGCACCAACAGTTAATGTTCTGGGAAGGAAATCAGGTCTTTAAAATGGAAGCGAATGACAACCCATTCGACGTAACAGAACACGTGGAAGAGTCAGTGTTTTATTCTAGTCATTTGGCTCCGATGTCTCAGTTGTATATGGCCAGGGAATACCCAAACAAGGGTTATAAAGTCACTGGCCAGAACTCGATGTTCTATTAAAAGAACACCTTCATTGTATGGCTCATGATAAAGCCACACCCATTTTCGTATAATTTGTTTGTTATGGAAGATACAACTTTAGAAGTATGTAGTTCTCTTATTAATAAGTTCTATTTAAAACAGTTATTACATAAAGTAGAAAATAATAAAGAGATTCTGGATGTTCACCTCCAAGAAGATGAACAATTTCGTTGGCCCGACTTATTAGAAAAAACAGAACCAACAGCTTCATCACAAGACCCGTTATTGGAGTTTAATTTAGGAACCGAATTGGTTCCAAAAGTGATCAGGTTAAGTGGTTATTTGTCCAAAGAGCAACAAACAATGATGCTTGAAGTTATTAGAAACAACATTGATTGTTTAGCATGGGATTATTCAGAGATGCCTGGTTTGACAAGAAGTTTAATAGAGCATCGATTGCCTATCAGAGAAGGTTGTAAACCTTACAAACAACCTCCAAGGCGAATGAGCCCGGATCTGATGCCTCAAATCAAGGAAGAAATCCAAAAACTTCTCAAAGTAGGTTTCATTCAGCCTTGCCGTTATGCGGAGTGGCTGGCTAACATTGTGCCAGTAGTCAAGAAAAATGGTAAGATAAGGATATGCATTGACTTCAGGGATCTGAATCTAGCTACCCCTAAGGACGAATATGTGATGCCTATGGCCGATATGTTAATAGATGCAGCAGCAGGGCATAAAATCCTTAGTCTGATGGATGGTTATGCAGGTTATAACCAAATATTTCTGGCAGAAGAAGACATTCCTAAGACAGCATTCAGGTGCCCAGGGGCTTTAGGTATTTATGAATGGACAGTCATGCCATTCGGGTTAAAGAATGCAGGGGCAACTTACCAAAGAGCCATGAATTCGATCTTTCATGATTTAATTGGCAAATCTATGGAAGTTTATATTGATGATGTTATCGTTAAATCTTCCAGTTTTGATGAACATTTGAGGGATCTTGAAGAGGCATTCGAAAGAATGAAGAAGTACAAGTTGAAGATGAATCCAACCAAGTGTGCTTTTGGAATATCAGCAGGGAGCTTTTTAGGATTCTTAGTTCATGAGAGAGGAATCGAAATTGATGCCAATAAGGCTAAAGCTATTCTTGACAGTCGGCCACCCAAGACGGTTAAAGAAATCCAAAGTCTTCTGGGTAAGGTAAATTATTTGAGGCGTTTTATTTCTAATGCTGCTGGCAAGGTCAGACCCATTACTAAATTGTTGAAAGCTGGAAGAGATGCTTTTGAATGGGGTCCCGATCAACAGACGGCTTTAGATGCTATCAAGCAGGCATTGGTTCATCCTCCAGTCTTGATGCCTCCTAAACAAGGTCGGTCGCTCAAACTTTATTTAGCAAATACATATGAAGTGGTCAGCTGTTTATTGGCACAGGATGGTGATGATGGGAAGGAAAGGGCAATCTACTATCTCAGTAAAACCCTTACAGGACCAGAACTGAATTACACTATGCCAGAAAAGATGTGTTATTCATTGGTCTTTGCTTGTACTAAACTTGAGCATTACTTGCTGCCCAGAAGAGTTGAGGTTATATCAAAGGTGGATCTCATCAAATTGATTTTACAGAGACCTACTATGAAGGGCAGACTCATGAAGTGGGCCATTAAATTGGCTCCTTTTGATCTTCAACATTCCCCGTTGAGGGCAGTCAAGGGACAAGCAGTAGCCGACTTCTTAGCAGAATTTTCCCAAATCGGGTGTTCTCATAATGATAGCGTCCGACCATTCGGTTGTTCATCATGTTGGAACACCCTACAGGTCGGATGTGTGCTTTATATAAGTACCCGAACATGGTTGATGTTCTTTGATGGTTCTACCTCTGGAAACAAATCAGGGGCAGGGGTCTTTTTGCAAGGACCCGACGGACAAAAGATTAACTTACAACTAAGATTGGAAGCCATGACCCATAATTCGGCAGAGTACGAAGCTTTAATTCTGGGTTTGGAGGCTTTAATTGCCAGGAAGGTCCAGTCTGTAATCATAAGAGGGGATTCTCAATTGGTAGTCAACCAGGTAAACAATCAATATGTTTGCAATTACCCTCATCTTCGCAAATACAGGGACATTGTGGGTCAGTTACTGACAAAAATCTCAGAAGTAATAATTGAGTTCATTCCAAGGAAAGAAAACCAACGTGCTGATGAGTTGGCTCAAAGGGCCTGTAAAGGAATTCCAGGGGATATGTGGTCGGAGGTCAAGTCGGGCATAGAAGAAAAGACAGACCCAATACGCGAAGTCATGGTCGGGCAGGAGACTGTCGGACCTAAGCCCGACTGCGAAGTTACGGTCGGGCAGGAGATAGTCGCACATGAGCCCGATTGCGAGGTCATGGTCGGGCAGGAGACTGTCGGACCTAAGCCCAACTGCGAAGTTACGGTCGGGCAGGAGATAGTCGCACATGAGACCGATTGCGAGGTTATGGTCGGGCAGGAGACTGATGGACAGGAGCCCGACTGCGTAGTTACTATCGGGCAGGAGCCCGACAGCTTAGTTACAGTCGGACACAAAGGTACCAGTGAAACAGTGCCCGATTGGAGAACAGAGCTTATCACGTATTTACAGAATCCTGGTGCAAATGTTTCAGTTGCGACGCGATTGAAAGCTTTACGTTTTCAATTAATAAATGGAATTTTGTATAAGAGGTCATTTGAAGGTCTGCTTTTGAAATGTTTGGGGTCTAAAGAAGCTCTAGAGGTAATGACAGAAGTACATGGTGGGATATGTGGAGCTCATCGGGCAGGTCTCAATATGAGATGGGCCATTCATCGCTTGGGTTTTTTCTGGCCTAAGATTTTTGAGGATTGCATACAATTTGCAAAAGGCTGCCAGGAATGTCAGAGACATGGAAACTTAAATCATTTGCCAGTAACCGAATTGCAATTCTTGGCAAAACCATGGCCTTTTAAATCATGGGCTATGGATATTATTGGGAAAATACATCCTGCTTCATCAAAACATCATTGTTTCATATTGGTTGCGACTGACTACTTTACCAAATGGGTAGAGGCAATCGCTTTGAAAAATGTGGATCAGAAAGAAGTGATAGACTTCGTTTTGAATCAAATTATTTACAGGTATGGTATTCCTCAGTCTATAACAACCGACCAAGGCCTGGTTTTCACAGGGGAAAAGTTCTCTAGTTTCTTGGCAGAATTCGGTGTTCGATTACATCATTCTTCACCTTATTATCCCCAAGCCAATGGACAGGCGGAAGCAGCAAATAAGATTATTATTGGGATTATAAAGAAGATGGTTGAAGGGAACCCAAGAAAGTGGCATTTGTTATTGTCTCAGGCTTTATGGGCACATAGGAATACCAGAAATACTGCCACAGGGTTCTCACCTTACCAACTCACGTTTGGCCAAGATGCTGTTTTACCAGCCGAAATCCGAGTATCATCTGGCCGAACAGAATTTACTGATAGGGGTCTTACAGAGGAATACCAACAACTTATGATGCAACAGTTAGAAGATTTGGACGTTAACCGACTCCATGCAATAGGGCAAAGTGTGAAACAGAGTGAAATCAGAGCAAGAAGTTACGGAAAGAAAGTTCTTCACAGGACATTCCAAAAAGGGGATTTAGTCTGGAAGACCATCCTTCCTACATATAAGAAAACTGACCAATTGGGAAAGTGGTCACCGAATTGGGAAGGACCTTACATTGTTCAAAAAGATATTGGGAATGGCGCTTTCATTATTGTAAATCATGAAGGGAGAAGAATACATGATTTTATTAATGCTAAATATCTGAAGAGGTATTATCCTGCCTTTTCAGATAACAAAATTGCCTGAAACAAATATTATTCAGAACCCATTTATGGGGTTCGAACCTATTTAAAGGTTCATTTAGTCATCGTGTATTTGTGGGAAGTTTTCTGCCTCTGAATCAGACTTTTCATCCCAGTGAGTGGATATTAGCTCTGGTTCTTCTTCAATAAGATCTTCCAAATCTGGTCGGTACCTTTCCCATTGGCTTTGCAGTTCATCTAAATCTTGATGGGTACGTGCTTGCATGTCTGTTAGGGCTTGATGTTCACGATCAACGATGGTCCGCAATCTTGAAAAGACTTTTCGTTGATTGGAAAATATGTTATCCCAGCCAAGATCTGGAAGTATGGTTGCTGCGTGATTTTCGATCATTTCCATGTGATGATGAAGATCAGGAATGCGGCTAAGGATATCATGAAGAGGTTCATACCCCTCAATGACTTTTTCCATCAGGCGGATGACGCGATGAATGGTTCTTCTTCCTCGTTGGGAGAATCGGAATTTGAAGTCTAGTTGCTTGAGTATATGTAACAAGTCTTCTGCATGGCCTCCAATAGGGTGATTACCTATAAAGAAGGGTTGAAGAACACCCTCCCAGTTGCTTGATGGAACATGAGGTCGGTCGTTCGCCATGTTTGTTCACACTTTCAGTGTTTTGATTTTTAAAATATGCCTGGGAATATGTTTCTTAAAATGTGAGAAACAGTGTTCTTTTAAAGAAGGAGTTTGGTTCGTTTCCTATAAAGCTGGGAATTGAAAGGTGATCCTTGTTTTGAGAGAAGAAAGAAAAAAGGGATTACTAAGCCAGTTGTTGTTACAAAGGGGGAAAAATTACAACAGTGCCCCTAGGGCAGTTTTTATCTGTGTCCATTTGTTTTCATCCCTGGATAGCCTTCTGGTATTGGCAGCCGTCTGATATCTTCTGATGAATTGGGATCGGGCTTGGGTTTTCAGCTCTTGATCCAATTCAGCCTCATTTTTGGTATACTTCTCAAGCAGATGCTGTTCATTGGTAATTTGCTTATCCAGGGTAGACTGTTCTTTCCTCAGCTCCCGCAATTCTGCCTCCTTTTTCTGAATGGCATCATCAACCAGAGCTTTCGTGCTAAGGAGACCACCCAGTCTTCCAGTAGTCTGCTGAAGGGATTCTCGAGTCTTGGCCAAAGCATTCTCCAGCGTTGTTTGATCGAAGTCGGGCTGGGGGGTTTCGGCTGACAGAAGGCTAATGACTACCACTTCAGTCTTGAGCTCTGTAAGTCTTTCCATCAGCCGATGCAGAATGGGGACGGCTGGTGATTCCGTTGGAGTGTAAAAAAGAAGGCCACCAACCGTCTGAATGAGTTTGTCCAATAAGTCGGACCTTAATTCGGACAGGGGACGGTTAATGGCCTCAGTGAACACAGTCTGGGCCTCCGCTGGAACCGGAACAGTCGATAGGACAGCTAAGTCCGAAGGCCCCTGCACGTCCTACAATGTCAATAAATATTCCAAGGGAGTTGCAAATTTGTTCGAAGAAGATATGTGGTACCTCTGGGCGGACTGCTGTCAGTGAGGGGGGTAGCAATGAGGTCGGTCGAGCTGGGCAGACAGCTGGTATAACAGCAGCCGACTCGTCGGCTGCTGCGAATGGTCGCTGAGGTGCCGACCTGGGTCCCTATGGAAAGTAGTATTGGAAACAGTTAGTGTTTTTCGAAAGAAAAGTTATGACATGGATTGGTTTAATCTTACCAAATTAACAGAAGTCTCCGAATCGGATGACGACATTTCTTCCATTTCTGGAGGTTGGGCTGCCACAGGTGGTTCTTCTGCCTGCCATTCGATGGCTAGGGGGGGCGCCGCTGCTGGTAGGGCGGCTGCAGGTTGGACGGCTACATCTAGAGCCACTGCAGCCAGGATCTCTGGGGCACCTTCGATTTCGGGATCAGCAGCATCAGGGATGTCGTTTTGAGGGTCAGCTTCGGCGAGGGCGGCTGGTTCTTCCTTTGACATAGATGAGTCTGATGCCATGTATGGCGGCCGACCCATCTGGGAAGTAGTCCCCTCGCTGTCAGAAGAGACCCCTGCTGCTGATGGGATGGGTGAAGGTGTCTGTGGAAAAATCATGAAGATGTTTGTTGTTAAATATATTAAGGTTGATCATCCGAATCCTAAGTCTTGCCGATAAAGGAACTCACTGGTTCTATAGGCACTGTTGGTAAAGATTGTCTCCTGGTCGGGGGCCTGGCCCGACCACTCCTCGGTACGGGAGGAGGGGTTTGCCTCCGCGTCGGGTCCTCCGCCCGACTGCTCATTGGCAAATTGGTCTGGACCAAAGGCCCGATTGAATGGTCGGTTGGTGCTGGCGTCGGTTGCATGGTCGGTGTCACCAAGGTCGGTTCTGGAGAATGAAATGAGTAAAATCAAAGTTACGATATAGTGAATTGGTTCACGGTGTTAAGAAACATTACCAATTCGGGGTCGGGTCCTTGCTGACGTCCTATTTATTCCAAGGTCTGCTAGTGTTTGCTGGTCGGTCCCAGAGGTCGGGGGTGTTTGCTGCTGGGAAGTTTTTCTTTTGCGCGTGGGACCACCAGATCCGATTCCCGGGGCGGTTGTTTGTTGGTGGGTGCTAGTATGTCTCGCTGCCCCTAGAACCAATCCTTGGGGGGGAAGGAGTATGTTCAGCAACCGACCCTCATCAGGGGATATCAGGGACCATACAACCGACCACCAGTCATTGAAAGTATCTACAACCTCAGGGTTGGAGCGGAAAGGAATATAAGAATTGGAAATTATATACGTGGTGAGCTGGGAGATATAAGAAGGGATTGAATTAGGAAGGACTCGTCGGTCGGGACTTTGAAAAATTATTTGGGGACACGCGACGGGTCCAGGGATACCTTGGCAACAGCCGAACTGGCGCGCCATGAATTGAGGTTCATAGTTAAAAGTGTAAAAAGTTTTCTGCCCTTTTTTATCAAGTTTCTTGCTACTAAAAAGAGACCTGGGTTTGAGGGCAACGTCCCAGGCAAAAGGATAGGTGGGATGAGGACAAGGCTCAGGAGTCGGAAGCGGGTTTGGTACTGGAAAGGGCCAAAAATGGTCGGGAGCATAACCCGCATACTTTTTATACATAGAAAATCGAGAGTTACTGCGAGTATCTGTTAAAATGGCGGTTATTATTGGATCGGAAGATTGGAGTTTATTGCGCCCTGAGCAGAGTCGGTTGAGGGCTAATCCTAAATGTTTTTCAGATGTTGGCATAGTGGGCGGAGATCCTAAGTTAAACGCGTTGGGGAAATAAAGACGGAACCAAAGTTCTAAAAACCAAAAAGGACCCGATGCGGCAGTGTCTAATTTCCTATTATCGTTATCTGTTAAACGAAGGCTAACCCTGGTGAGTCCTTCAAACAGATTGGCTAAAAATAGAGTGCCAAGGGAGAAGAACCGACCTGACGCGATATGAATGGCCAGGTCGAGGTGAGAAGGAAGAACACTTTTGGAAGGGGAGACAATGACGTACCTACAAAGCCAGAACAGGATAAAGGCAGTATGCTCCCGGTCGGTTACAGGGGTCCCTGGAGCCCCTTGCTGGTCGGTTGCGAACTTTGTCCAACCCCATTCCTTCACACCTTGTAAAGACCATCCCGGATGGTCTTCTGATGGCTCCTGCCCATCTAGGGCTCCCATTACAGGGTCTTCACCCACGACTGGGAGATGTGCGATCATGGCCACGTCCATAAGAGTTGGGCCAACGGGGCCCGATGGCAAAAGGAAAGTCCCATTTTCCGCATTCCAGAAGGCAGACATGGCCAACAGCACTTTCTCATGCAGGTTGATAGGCATGGTGGACAGTAGTATTGCTTGGTCGATCTTTTGGGATCGCCATTGAGTCTGGAAGTGTTCTGCTACTCGTCGATACCAAGCACGATACAGATCTTTCGGGTCTGTGAGATGGGTCTTGATGCTGTCTCGGATGCGAACTGCTTGGTAGTTGGGATTGTTGATAGCCAAGGAGTTGCGAGATTCTAAAACTTCCCTCATCCGATTTGAATCTTCAGGAGTAGTGCAATATGGACGGATCG
This sequence comes from Andrographis paniculata, assembly GCF_009805555.1. Taxonomy (NCBI): domain Eukaryota; kingdom Viridiplantae; phylum Streptophyta; class Magnoliopsida; order Lamiales; family Acanthaceae; genus Andrographis; species Andrographis paniculata. The sequence goes on from NW_026137605.1 coordinate 4,508,323, forward strand.
TCGGAGTTAGTACTTTTGAGGCTAAAAATGGACCTTCTGGGAGGGTTCCGTCGAAAGGGAGGGCAGGAATGTATTGATTCGCCATAGTTAGAATGTTTTAAGATTGTGATTCACACAGGCTTGTATCGCGAAGAAGGAAGTTAACCAGGAGTATTGCCGTAACTGGTGTAGTTGCTAAGGGAGTTTTTCAAGAAGGTAGTGCTTTATGAACTTCCAAACATTGATTGTTAAATGGTGTTTGAAAGTCCCTTGGCGGCGGGCAAGTTGTTACGTACGAAATTTAGGATTAGGTTAAAAGCCCAAGGTAAAACGAGGAATGGGCCTGGCAATAGGGTTGATTGAACTGGCTGAAGGATACCGTGAGGAAATCAAGGAAAATAAATTTATTTATTTATTTCTAAGGAAAATTCAGGACGGAAGGACCTCAGGTCGGTAGCTCCTCAGGACGGAAAGACCTCAGGACGGAAGGTTTTTAGGTCGGTAGGTCCTCAGGACGGAAGGTTCTCAGGTCGGTAGGTCCTCAGGACGGAAGGACCTCAGGTCGGGAGGTCCTCAAGATGAAAGACCTCAAGTCGGATGGTCTTCAGGTCGGGAGATCCGCAAGACGGAAAGACCTCAAGTTGGAAGGTCTTCAGGTCGGGAGGTCCGCAAGACGGAAAGACCTCAAGTCGGAAGGTCTTCAGGTCGGGAGGTCCGCAAGACGGAAAGACCTCAAGTCGGAAGGTCTTCGAGACGGAAAAGTTGTCGAGATAGGATATCCGCAGGTCGGGTAAACTATAGGTCGGATAGAAGGCGGAGTCGGACAAACGCGGAGGCCTTTGATCAAAGACAGGGGGCGGTTGATATGGAAGTCGCCCAAGTGGGGTCGGGCGAAGAAGTAGGTCGGACGAAGGACGAAGTCGGGCCAAAAGAGCGGAAGGTTTGTGGTCGGCATATAGGGAATTTTGGTCTGCTGGGGACATGTGTCAGCATGAGAAAGGTTGGAAGACGGTTGAGAAGGAGACGTTGTAACCGTTCGGGTGACGGTTTTCAGTACGGTTTCCCATGGAATATTTAAGGATTTGGGTCATCATTTGGCAAGGCATCTTCAATTAACTTCAACAAAGCAAAGTCAGATTTGGGGATCACCACTTTAAATTTCAGTCTTTTATTTTCCAGTTTATTTTATGTACCGTACAGTGTTTAGAGATTCCTAATCTCAGGCACTAATTAATCAAGTTTAAGGATATTTTTATATCTTTGAATTTTACTTTATTTTTGTTGAAAAAATACATCAACAATAATATTTACAAAAAATGGTGTCACCCAAAAATAGGTTGAATGAACAATCCATAAATTTTATATAAATATATTTAGGAAAAAAATCAATTTTTGTTCCAATATAACTAAAAAATTTATCAATTTTGGTCCCAATATAAAAAAAACTTGTCAATTTTGTTCCATTATAAACAATTTCAATCAATTTTGGTCCCATCATTAAAAAAAATAACGGAAATTACTGACGTTGATATAACGGAGGTGACGTGGCAGTTGACATGGAAAGTACACGACCATGTATAATTATACAAGATCATATTGTTACACAGCTATATATGTATATTTCAATGTATAATTATACTATACATGGCCACGTTGTTATACGGCCGTGTACATTTTTGTTTTAATCTAAAATTTTATTTTTTTGTTATTTTTTTTTAAAAAAATTATTTTGAATTTAAAATATTTGATATAGTTAAAATGGACAAAATCAATAGTTGCTTGTGTGTTTACTTGTGTGATTTGTTTTTCTATTTTACGATTTCAACTTTTTTTCCCCCCAAAAAATATCAAATCAAACACCTATTTTTTATTTATTATATTACACTAAAATTAAAATTTATATTTAAAACATCAAATCAATACATATTTATATCACATCAAACCACTATTTCAATTCAAAATTTTACTATTCAAAACCAAAACTAAAAACTAAAATCTTATAAGTAAACAATATAAAAATTTATCAATTTTAATTCAAATATAAAATTTATAAGATATACTTTTTTAAAGGTTTTTTCTGAAAGTCTATTATTCATAAAATAAAATTCTTTTACAAACATCCAATTACACAACTATTTTTTAATTTTGTATATTATAGTAGTATTAAAAATTAATTTATTATTTCAATACAGTAATTGGATGTTTGTAAAAGAAATTTTTTTATGGTAAATAGTAAAATTTTAGACAAAATCTTCCAAAAGAACATACTCGATAAATATTTATATTTGAACTAAAATTAATACATTTTTAATTATATTATAATTATTATTTTTTTTCATTTTAACTATATCAACTATTATAAATAAAAAAAATTAAAAAATTAAAAAATATAACAAAAAAATAAAATTTTAAACCGAAACAGAAAGGTATTCGGCGTGTAGAATTATACATGACCATATAATAACATGATCATATATATATAATTATAAACTGAAATATACATGGTCATGTAACAACATAACCGTAAATAATTGTACATGGTCGTGTAAGAACATCGTCATATATAATTATACACTGAAATATACATGGCCATGTAACAACATGGTCGTGTATAATTGTACATGGCCGTGTAGTTTTCAGGTTAGCTGCCACGTCACTTCCGTCATGTCCATGTAAGCAATTTTCGTTAGTTTTTAAACGGTGGAACCAAAATTCATTGAAATTGTTTATAATGGAACCAAAATTGATTAAAATTGTTTATATTGGAACTAAAATTAATAAATTTTAGTTATATTTGAACCAAAATTAATATTTTCGCATATTTTTATAAACACAAAATTTTATTGAGTGTGTTATGATTTTTTTGGATCGTAGCATTGTGAAATCAGATTTTTTACTATTGGAAAATGTACAATCAATCTGCTTACTATCACAGTGGTTTGTGGAGAAAAAAGCCTCCACAAACAGGTGTCCAAATTGAAAATTGTACTATGGAGGCTTTGGAAGAAAATTTCAGACAATGGCTTAGCAAATAATTTTGACTGTCTTTTTATTTTTAAGTGAAACCAATACAAACTCAAAACCACATACTTATTCAACCAAAATTGTTCCGATTCTACATCATAAAAAAAATCTAAACACTGCAGCGAATATACTGTCCCGCCATCACAATTCTCCTAGCAACTTATCAAAACACGTTGGCCACTTCATGTTATTCTTCTTCCCCCGTAAAAGAAAATTGATTATCAACATTTCCATGAAAGTTTTGATGCAACCACAAGAACATGAAAGATTATTAGGCAGATTATATAATTGCAAACATACCCATTGGATCCACCTAACAATGTTCATCTTCTATCAATGCTGAAGAATGTGATGAGCTATAGCGCCGATGCTTTTACCAAAATGAGGTGGCTGCTTCCATCCTTCTTGCTTCCGTCGTAAATTCTCTTGAAGGCACCAGCACCAAAACCTCTCTGTTGGTATTTGGTGTAGGAAGTGAAAGAGAAAATAACAATCACTCTTGGAGACAATTCTCTCCTCCTTAATAAGTAAAGTGATCCCATTACATGATAAATTGGATTGGAATGAGTGGGCTCTTGACATTGGGCTCTTGATTTGAAAAAAATATATATATAGTCAAGATTGGGCCTTGGGGCCGTGGGGGCTCGTGGGCCAGCCCCAATTGCAATTAATCCAATTTTCTTCTTTTATTTATTTTATCTGTATATTATTTTGACCGATTTAAAACAAATTTGAATTAATCAGATAAATTATAAAATTATTATAACGTGCGTAATGGGATTGGATTTTGTGGGATCAGTTGTCTCACGTTACACTAATAAATAAAAATTCCACATTAAATTTTTAAAGTATATAAAAAAGGTGCTCTCCAAAAACTCCTGAATTTTCTTTCTCGCTCACTGCTCTCCAAAAATTTTCTTCTGCAATAAAAACACTTCCAAAAATTCTTCGATTCTCCTAATTTGGTTCGCGGGATCTGTAATTCCGTAAGATTCGTTCTATCCTGGAGGCGATCGGTGACGTCCGAATTCGCTTCAAGGAAATTGCATATTACGCGAGGCTCGAATACAATCTCGATTCTCCGTTGTCTGTTCTGTTATTAATTGTTTCACCGAATCTCATATTTTGATAAATTAGTTCTAACAATCTTGAAGCGAATTTGTCCCCTTTGTTGGTGGAATCTGAGATGGCTGACGAAATTCCATTTATCCACGATCAAATCGCGGCTGCCCAGGTCGTACCTGAAGATGAAGCGATGATCGACACTATGAACGATCCTGAAAGAAATCTGAACGATCTGAATGATGACGTTCAGAATGGTGCTGACGGAGACGAGAATAAGGAGATGAATTCCAGCGAGTCTCACATTCTCGCTCCTATTGTTCCGTTATCTCAACCAACCCGCACAACCGGTGAAGCCGATGAAATCGTTGCTTCCAGGCGTGAAGCGCGCGAGGCGGCCAGGAGGGCTACTGTAGAAAAGGCTGCGAAGGCAGCGTACAAACAGGCCTTCAAGGCCGCGATGGAGGGGGCATAGCCTGCTGCTGCGACCTCCAACCAGCCTGCTACTGGACTGCAGAAACGGCATCCTGTTGATGCCTGACTGAAATAGCCTGCTGCTGTTATGCCTCGTCCGCAACGAATGGCTGTAGGACTTGCACAAAGTCTCGTTGTGTCTGCCGGACAACAATTAGACGATTTGGAGGGTATACAGCCTGTTGCTGTTATGGACCATGCAATGCAGTCTGTTGCTGCAACTTTCAGTCAACTTGTTGCTGCGGCAGCCGATAAGCCAGAGAAATTCAACGGGCAGAATTTTAAAACATGACAACAAAAGATGTTTTATATGACCACGCTAAATCTGGAAGATTGGCTGGCGGAGGATGCACCTGTTGTGCCTGAAGGATCCTCAGAAAAACAGAAAGCACAAATTCTGAAGGCCTGGAACCGTTCAGACTTTATGTGCAAAAATTATCTACTGAACGGCCTAAGCGACTTCTTGTAAGGTGTCTACCGGCATGCGGTAACGGCTAAGCAGCTGTGGGAGACGCTGAAAAAGTACATAACTGAGGATGCTGGTGCAAAGAAATTTATCGTCGGTCGGTTTCTGGATTTCAAAATGGTCGATGGAAAAAGCATTACAAAACAGCTTGATGCGTTTCAGCTGATTTTGCATGAGATCTAGGCCGAGGGGATGGAGCTGAGTGAAGCTTTCCAAGTGACAACGATAATTGAAAAATTACCACCTAGCTGTGGTGATTTTAAAATTTACTTGAAACACAAACGGAAGGAAATGGATATGGCGAGACTGATTAATCATCTCCAAACTGAAGAGGAGCATAGATCGAACCTAGCAAGCAGGGGACATCTGATACTCGGCAACAAGGCCAATGTAGTCGAGCACAAAGGCCAAGGCTCTCGTTTCAAGACAGCTCTGAAGAACAATAAGCAGTCAGGAAAAAATTGGAAGCCAACGAACAAGGAAAAAGAGAAGCTGAAGCCATCTGGTGGCGTTGAAAAAGCTAAAAGTACCTTCAAAGGTACCTATTTTAATTTCGGAAAGGTCGGACACCGTTCGATAGACTGCAAGGCGCCGAAAAGAAAGAAAAAGACGAATGAGGCACACGTCGTTACTAAAGATGAAGAGCCACTCGACTTGACATGTGTTGTCTCTGAGGCAAATCTGGTGGGATCAAACAAGAAACAATGGTGGCTAGACACGGGAGCAACTCGCCAGATCTGCATTGACAAGAATCAGTTCTCCTCATTCGAGCGTGTCGAAGGAGAAACAGTGTACATGGGGAATGCTGCTCCTGCAGAAGTCAAGGGAAGAAGAAATGTGCTTCTGAAGATGACATCTGGAAGAGTCGTGACGCTAACTAATGTCCTCTACGTCCCAACGATGACGAAGAACCTAGTCTCGGGGACGCTCCTAATGAAACACGACTTTAATATTAATATGAATTGTGATAATTTTGTTTTGCATAAATCAGGAGTGCATGTGGGTAAAGGATATGTAGAGGATGGACTTTTGAAATGCTGTATTATGACAATTAGTGAAAATAATAATAATAATAAGTTTGTTGCTTATATTGTTGAGTCATTTACTTTATGGCATAGTCAATTGGGTCATGTTAATTATTATTCAATTCTTCGATTAATTAACCTGAACCACATTCTGAAATTTGAATTAAATAAACATAAATGTGAAATTTGTGTTGAAGCAAAAACAAACTCGATCGTCTTTCCAAACTATTCATCGTGAAACTGAACTACTCGAATTGATTCACAACGATGTAAGCGATTTAAAAATTGTACAAACACGTGGTGGTAATAAATATTTTATTACATTTATTGACGATTGTACAAAGTATTGTTATGTGTATTTTCTCAAAAGTAAAGACGAGACATTAAGTAAATTCATTTTGTATAAAAATGAAGTGGAAAACCAACTTAACAAACGAATTAAACGAATTCGAAATGATAGAGGTGGAGAATATGAAACCCCGATCGGTGTTTTTTGTGCACAAAATGGAATAATTCACGAAGTAACTCCACCTTACTCACCTCAATCAAACGGCGTTGCTGAACGCAAAAATCGCACATTAAAAGAAATGATGAATGCGATGTTGTTAAGTTGTGGACACCTCAAAACCTGTGGGGGGGGAGGTAATTTTAAGCAGTAGTTATCTGCTTAACTTAATACCTCGGAAAAAGATGGAGAAGACTCCTTATGAGCTTTGGAAATTTCGAAAACCATCTTACAAACACCTTCGAGTGTGGGGGTGTCTAACTAAGGTAGTGGTGCCACCTCCCAAACGTGTGAGAATCGGTCCCAAGACAGTGGATTACATTTTCATAGGATATGCACATAATAGTATTGTCTATCGATTCTTTGTATTCAATTAAAAAATCTCAGATATCCCAAAGAATACGATAATGGAATCAAAGAATGCATCATTCTTTGAAAATGTGTTCCCAGAAAAAGCAGGCGCTGAACCTAGTTCGGTCAACCGAGAACACGAAACTGTGGACCAAGACCAAGATCAAATGGAACTATTTGAATATGAATCTGAACCAGGTCAGGAACCTGAGCTCAGAAGAAGCAAACGAGCATGAATTGAAAAGTTGTTTGGAAATGAATATTTCACCTATCTCTTTGAAAACGAGCCTCAAACATATGTTGAGGCTGTGAGGTCTGCTGAAGTGCCTCTTTGGAAAGAAGCTGTAAAAAGCGAAATTGATTCTATTCTTCAAAATCACACTTGGGAACTTGTGGATCTTACACCTGGTTCGAAACTTCTTGGATCAAAGTGCATATTCAAGAGAAAATTAAAACCAGACGGTACAATAGACAAATACAAGACTAGACTTGTAATCAAAGGCTATCGGCAACGAGAAGGCCTAGATTACTTTGACACATATTCTCCTGTCATGAGAATAACATCCATTAGGATGATCCTTGTGATAGCAGCTTTGCGGAATCTCGAGATACATCAAATGGATGTGAAAATGGCCTTTTTAAATGGAGATCTTGATGAAGAGATCTATATGAAACAACCAGAAGGGTTTACAGTTCAGGTAAAGAAAAGAAGGTCTGTAGACTTGTGAAATCACTATACGGACTTAAACAAGCTCCAAAGAAATGGCATGAGAAATTTGATCATACCATGATGGATAGTGGTTTCAGAATAAATAAATGTGATAAGTGTATATACGTAAAGACCATTGAGACAGACTATGTAATAATTTGTCTTTACGTAGACAATATACTTCTCGTTGGGAGTAACGGCAAAATCGTTAAATCTACCAAAGACATGTTAAATTCTAAATTGACATGAAAGACATGGGTCTCGCTGATGTGATCTTAGAAATTAAGATCAACAGAACCGAAAATGGTCTAATTTTGAGTCAAACTCATTATGTAGACAAAATCCTCAAAAAATTCAGTAAGGATGATACAGGAATAGCGAGAACTCCTCTGGACACAAGTATCCATTTATCCAATAATCGTGGAGAGGGTGCATCCCAAATCGAATACGCTTGGATAATTGGAAGCTTAATGTACCTAATGAGCTGCACTAGACCCTACATAGCTTATGCTATAAGCAAGCTGAGTACGTATACAAGTAATCCTAGTCGCGAGCATTGGAAAGCCATCGTTCGTGTACTCAGATACTTACGGTACACTCGAGATTACGAGCTGCAATACAACAGACGTCCAGCTATAATAGAAGGCTACTCAGACGCCAATTGGATATCTGACACACTTAATTCGAGATCAACTAGTGGATATGTGTTCACACTAGCTGATGCAGCAATCTCTTGGAAATCCTCAAAACAAACAATTATTGTCAAATCCACAATGGAAAAATCTGAGTTCATTGCTTTGGACAAAGCTGGAGAAGAGGCAGAATGGATTCGCCACTTCCTTGAGGACATTCCAAATTGGGACAAGTTTGTCTCTGCCATAACTCTTTACTGTGATAGTAAATCTGCTATTGGCAGAGCAAAGAGTACAATGTATAATGAAAAGAGTCGACATATTCGCCGTCGACACAATTCCATAAGACAACTTATCACAACTAAGGTTATTACGATAGACCATGTTGCGTCAAAAGATAACTTAGCGAATCTACTAACCAAAGGGTTAAATCGTGATGCAGTGTACAAATTGACTAGAGGAATAGGGGTTAAGCCTGTTGAAATATAAGTCTTATAAAGGAAAACCCAACCTAGAAATACTAGAGATCCCAAAAACTAGGTTCAATGGGACAACATGCCTATAAGACTGATATGCGTCATTGTGGGGGCTACTAGCCTCAACTCATTCCTATCTACGAACAGTGACAGAGTAAGAAGAATAGCAAATAACTGCTTTAATGATCACTAAGTGAAGTGTCGTATCACTCGGAAAAGTTAGGAAGATCACCTATGTGAGAGAGTACTGGGGCCGCTTCGAAGGAGAACTGTGTAGGCTCAGTTCTTTAGAAACTCTTGCAGAACCAGGACGGGTTCCATGACCAAAATGGACCAAATAATGAGAACCAAACTAGGAATATGGATTCTGTGTCGGTATGTAGTTCATTTACTAAGAAATTGAACAGTTCAATAACAACGTGTCAACTAGACAATTGGTAAAACCTATATGCTGCTCAAGGAAAGTTCAAAGGGAAATCTACTTATCCTATGCAGAATTCACTCTTTTTTCATCGAGTCATCGTTCCTTCCTCTTTCATGTGGGGGATTGCTGGCATTTGGTGTAGGAAAAGAACGAGAAAATAACAAACACTCTTGTCCCACATTGGAAGATGAGACAATTCTCTCATCCTTAATAAGTAAAGTGATCCCATTACATGATAAATTGGATTGGAATGAGTGTGCTCTCAACATTGGGCTCAACATTGGGCTCTTGATTTGGATAATATATATATATTTATATATAGTCAAGATTGGGCCTTGGGGCCGTGGGGGCTCGTGGGCCAGGCCCAATTGCAATTAATCCAATTTTCTTCTTTTATTTATTTTATCTGAATATTGTTTTTGACTGATTCAAAACAAATTTGAATTTATCAGATAAATTATAAAATTATTATAACGTCCGTAATGGGATCGGATTTTGTAGGATCAGTTCTCTCACGTTACACCAATAAATAAAAACCCCACATTAAATTTTTAAAGTATATAAAAAAGGTGCTATCCAAAAACTCCCGATTTTTCTTTCTCGCTCACTGCTCTCTAAAATTTTTCTTCTGCAATTCTAAATACTTCCAAAAATTCTTCGATTCTCCTAATTTGGTTTGCAGGATCTGTAATTCCGTAAGATTCGTTCTATCTTGGGAGGTGATTGGTGACGCCCGAATTCGCTTCAAGAAAATTGCGTATTACGCGAGGCTCGAATACGATCTCGATTCTCCGTTGTCTGTTCTGTTATTAATTGTTTCTTCGAATCTCAGATTTCAATAAATTAGTTCTAACACTCCCCTCAACCAAATCTTCTGGCCATGGAAGCTGCCATCATCCAAAAATCAATATTTTATTCCTTCATTATTATTACACCTTTCACAATACAACATGCAATAGATCCCATGAAAATGACAGTATATGCATTTCATCTACAAAGATAGCTACAAAATGATAAGATGTGAGATGACAAGAACAAATATAACAGTTAAAACAGAACAAATCGATTCATATAAAGAAATTTTGGCTTCTCGATGTCTATAGAATCTACATACTACATACACCACCACCATTGTAAGTAGGTTTAGAGAGGCTCACTAGCTTTAACGAAATATCAGTCAGGAAACATAAATTAGCATAATAAAATTATGTTTGCGCACCACAACCTGATATGAGACCTCCCATTACAAAACAACAATGTTTTCTCACTAGTAACTTCATCGAGTTGTTATTCACACAGAAGCACCGAATTGAAGCAATTTATGTAACAAACACCAAGAATCCATTTCGTCTAACTTTAGAAAATAGAAGACAATGCAGATAAGCTAAAGAACAGGAACAAATCAAATAAGCAACAACCAACAAACCAATCCAGAAGCTATTAAACTGATCTTTAATAAGCTGAATAAAATTAAAACAAACAATATAATGTAAAATCCAATAAATTTCATACATTCCTTCAAGACCAGAACAATATAATGCAAGACAAGAACAATACATTCGTAATGCAAATAAATTCCAATCTAGCAATAAAAAAACAGCATATCCAACCTCAATGCCAATAATCTCGTGCACACTTAAGCAATGATACGAACCCAACAACTACATAAAGTAGATATAATGCAAATATATCAAGTCAATATACAAAAAAGTGAACAAAAGAAAGAACATATAAGTCACTGATAATAGACATGAATCAAATATTACATACCAATAACATACTCAACAACACATCAAAGTAAGAAATACAAACGGCATAGTAAAAAAAACAGATCTTGCCCTTGATTAGTCTCTAGAATGTAACTTCACTCTCCTCACAACAAATTGAAATAGCCACATGGAGAGTTTACATACAAATTACAAAATACACTACACATTCACAACATAAGGAAACATCAAAAGTTGTCACAATTTTACTCCTAACATAAAGTTTACATACAAATTACAAACTACACAACCAACAATGAGAACGTTGTCACACCTAAGAAGTATATGTAAACCCGTCTCCCTCCTGAATAATTCGACCAAGCAGTAAATTTCTCACAATTTTCTTTTTCTTTTTCAGAACTGAACTCGATTGAATCGAATTGAGGTCAGAAATGACGACATGAAAACCTTGGGGGAGAAAGCTCTGGTCTGGAGCCCTTTAGGGAGGATTGTAATTTAGAATTTGTATAAATTTATAAAATTGAGGAAAAAGAAGAGGGGAATAAAATACGAATTGGGAGAAATAGCACTCACTTGTAAAAAAAAACCTTTGTTGCTCCGGCTGCCAAAAATCTTTTGGCTTCACGGCCACAAATTGTTTCCGTTTTGTGTGTTTGTGTGTTTGAACGATCTGGGTGTGAGAAAGGAAAGAGAAAATGAGAGAGAAAGGGCTTGAACAAGGCTTTGCCTGCACCGGACTGTCTTCGAGGTCCTTCGATTATTCGGTTTGAAATTTAAAGCCATTGTGCGCTTAAATTTTAAAAAATCCGCCAAAAAGCCCTTGTGCCAGAGAGAAGGGCTTCTCAATTGCAGTCACTGCGGTTGCTCTATCCGCAAAAAAAGAGGTCAACTACTCCGAATATAAATGAAAAAATACAATTGTTATCAGGTAATAAACTCGTTGTAATCACAATCATGGTTCGCCGTCGCGGATCGGCTTCGCGGATCGGCCCTTACCGTTCCAGATACGTCGCGGCGTATCGGGCAAATATCGGCCTATATGATTATTTTTTACAAAAAATTGTATTTTTAACAAAAATAATAATAAGTAATTAAAATTCATCAAATCATAAACATAACATTTTTTAAAATATATAATATTAGAGAACATAACCACGGCGGGTGCATGCCTCAAACTGTTAACCTCTCGAATTGATGAAAAAATTTTGTCTGCAATTCCACCATATACGACAAAATATTAGACAATACCACATGCACTCCATAAATCCTAGAATATGTCAAAAACATAACAATGCAAATATCTCAATCCCAACATAACAATGCATATATCTTTATGCCAATGAATAACTATAACAAAGACTCTTTATAGACGGTCTGAAGTCCCATCATGTGCATAAGTCTTCAAAGATGCACTGCATAAAAGACCAACAATATGAATGTTAAATGTCAGATTTTTGAACACAAAAATAGCAACTGACTTTCATCTAGATAAAGATTCCAAAGCCTAAGATTGTTACATGAAAACCCAACACCAAATTTCCACCGTTCTGGCCGTCCCCTGAAATTAAACAATCTTTATTAGTTAAATTAAATTCAAGCAACCTCAAGTTGTTACATATAAATAAATATTAGAAATAAAATTTTATAAAATATTTAAACTATGTTTATGTTAAACAGTTATACTTACCATTCAATACCTTGTGGAGTGTCGTGGAGCTTCAAAACTATTTCCATCTTCTGATCGATCATAGTATGAATATCCTTCTCTAAATGAACGCATTCGATACCCAGTAATAGGGATGATGATATGCATTTGGTTGGTCCCACTCCTGTCTCTCGAATCTATTACTCGAACTCGAATTGTGGGAAGAATCTCCATAGGAATAACCTATATTAAAATCTTGCATATGTTCGTGAACTCCAGAATATCTGCTAGTATCTGAAAAATTTGAAGCATTGGCTTCACTTGAAAATTCTGTTAAACTATTTAGAAAATCTCTTTGAGCTTCTATCCCAGCACGATATCCATGATCAGTGTCTTAGGTAGCATAATAATTTTCATTTCCTTGAGCCTATCCCATATCCCTTAAGTATCGACTATCTCTATAGCTCCCACTCTCACCACCACCATCATCGGCACCACCACCGCCACCACCACCACTACCATCATCATCATCATCATCATCATCATCGTTGCTATTATTCTTATCTTCACCGTTAGTTGTTGAAGATGAAGATTCCAATATGATTGTTTTTTTTTTCTTGCTCATATTTTTGTTTTCTGATTTTTTCTTTTTGGCCTTCTTTTTTCCATCGGCTATAAACTAAGTTAAAAACATATCGTTGTTATCATCAGTACGCTGACTGTCAATTCCATCTCCACTTTCATCAATAGTCTCATCCAACCAATTCAAATCACTATCGTGAATAAGTGGAGATTCATTTTCTCTGACCCATTCATCTAAAATATCATTTTCATCAAAAATATGATTCAAATCAATCGGGTCGTAGAAATCGTCTGTGTCTGTCCTTTGCATAAAAATTTTCACCCGAAGACGCATGTTGTAGTGGACATAGACTAGCTTATGCAGTTTCTCAATAGCTAATCTATTCCGAAGTTTAGTATGGATCAAAGACCACGTACTCCAATCGCGCTCACAACCAGATGATGTGCATGTTTGACTCAAAACTTTTAATGCAATTTTCCGAAAATTAGGGGCTTTATCACCATACATATTCCACCAGTCAGCTTTTAAAAATGGTAAAAACAAAAAAATTAATAATCATGCACCATATTATAACATGTTAAAAAAACATAAGTGAATGATAAATTTTATAATGCATACCTGGTAAAGATGTAGCTACAGCTCTAATAGCAAGTGCACTTCCAAATTCTCCAACTTTGTTAACAAATGTATTTATCTACAAACAATATAATGTAAAATTATTAGAAATCAATATATATATATATGTTTCTATAACAATGCACAAACAAATATATATATATATATTTCTTGAAAGCTCAAAAAATTATTTGAAATATTAGTTCTAAGTTTCACATATTTTACCTCATTCATAGCCTTTACTTGTATATCCAAATCTAGCTCGAGTCTTTTAATAACTTCTTTTACTCCTTTTCGAACCTCCGATGAATCAAATTCACAAGTGCCAGAGTATTGAATACCAGGATTTAAAAAATAAACTGCATCAAATATATTTAGAATTAGAAAATAAAATAAATGATTACTACAATGTAAAAAAAACCAAAACAATTACCTGCAGTATACAAATCTTGATGCAATTGGTTATACCATCTTTCATCGATGATATCCCAATATTGTTGAAAATCTTTCACTGCGGTTTTAATTGCCATTTTTACCCTATCCATTGCTCGTAAGTGATAGGTAGTGTAGGTTTTTTTTTTATCTTGATCAACTACTTTTAAAACCTTCACCAAAGGTTCCATGACCCCACAAACTCGGCGTACCCGTTTCCAAAATCTTTCATTCAGAATCATGTCTGATATATCTCCAGCTTCGTGTCTTCTTCTCAAAGTATTATTGTACTCAACCCATTCTCTAGAAGTACACATTCTTTTCAAGTCAGTTGCGTATCTCAGAAGACTTTCCATTGCAACAAACTCGGTTGCAAATCTTGTTATGCCTGGTCGCAACAGGTCTCGACCATTCGTATATGTTTTCATCAAATTGACCACTTTATCATTGTTGTATATAAATCCTGTAATTCTTCTGGCTTCTTTTATCGTATTCTTCACCGACAATATATCTCCGATGTCTTCTAACATCATATCAATACCTTGTCCACCACCAGGAATTGGGAGTAGAAACCAGTATTTTTCGTCACCCGCCAAAGCCACCAGCTGAGAGAAGAGAGAAAGTAGAAGTATTTTTTCGTCACTCGTTGCCGCCAGAAAGGAGAGAAGGGAGAAAGTGGGTAAAGAATGAATGTGAATTGAATTTTGGATAAGATTTGTATATATTTAAAAACCCTAAGAGAAATATCCGATATTTCGGTCCTGACCGTTCCGGTTCGAGATCGGCCGAGTCTCTCGGCCAATCCGGCGAACCATGATCACGATGCTTTTTCAATCAATGAATTGAGGCAAAAGCAAAGCAATGGATTAAATGGCATATGGTTTGTTGGCTCATTTCAGTTATGAAAGTTTTAAGCCCATCAAAATGGTCGTTCGATCATCATCAGTCATGGTCTGAGCATGTTGTGTACAAAAATTTCTTTTTAGTGTGTGTTTGTTTGTAGGTTTGGATTTTGAGTTGAGATTTGAATAGTAAAAATTTTGAATTGTAATAGTTGTAAGATGTGATATAAATAAGTGTTATGTGATATTTTGAATGTAACATTAATTTTTAGAATAATATAGAAAATAAAAAATAAAATTTTGATATGATATTTTTGGAGGAAATTTTTTTAATGAATAATGAACTTTGGACAAAAATCCTCAAAGAATGCCCTAGTGTGTCAAACTATACTTCTGACAGCCGATTTGCAGCTAGTTTCTTCTTTCGTCAAACTATTCTTGTGACAATGAGTTTCCAACCTGTTTTAAATGGCCAAAATAAAATAAAACAAACTAAAAAACAAAAAAAAATTGTTTTGTCTTATAGCAATACTTATGACAAATTTATAAACTCTTTTCGTCTCAAATCAAACGGAATTTTACTTTTTCGGTATTTTAACAATCTATTCATTTTTTCATTTTAGTCTGTCCTATAATCAAGTATCAATTTTTTTTTTAAGAACTGTACAATCTACATAACATAACATTACAAATATCCTTCTAATTTACATTATATTACACAAATGTCATTACATTTATATCATACAACACTAAGGTTAATTTAATTTTTTTACTTTTATTTCTATTATATCTCAGTATAATACTAATATTCTTAAAACTTCGTGTAAAAAGCAATCGA
Source organism: Andrographis paniculata (assembly GCF_009805555.1). Taxonomy (NCBI): domain Eukaryota; kingdom Viridiplantae; phylum Streptophyta; class Magnoliopsida; order Lamiales; family Acanthaceae; genus Andrographis; species Andrographis paniculata. Next base: position 4,524,132 of record NW_026137605.1, read on the forward strand.
ATAGATAGATATGAGACGGAGGAAGTATAATAATTAAGAAATACTCCCTCCGTCCTATTTAATTTGTCAAACTCTTTCTATTTTTGTTCGTCTCACATAATTTGTCATTTCTTTTTTTTTTAAATAAAATTATACATTTTAATCACATTTTAAAATTCATAATTTATAGTAATTTTTATTTTAATTAAACTATTTAGTCATCTTAATTTTAATTTATAATTATTTTTATTAAATTATAATTATTTTTACTAATACACTTCTTAATTACGTACTAATTATACAATACCTAAAACTTCATACCTAAGTTAAAGGGGACAATTTAGCTAGAACAGAGCGAGTAATAAAATTTATACTCCCTCCGTTCCATAACTACGTATTAATTTATTTTTTGTGCGGAGTTTTAGAAGTATTAGTATTATATTGGGATGTAGTAGGAATAAAGTAGAAATTACTAAAATAACCTTATTCGTATTTTGTGATATAAAAGTAATGACCTTTGTGTATTATAGTGTAAGTTGTAAGGGTTTTTGTAATGTTAGGTAGATAGTACAATTACTAAAAAAAGAAATGGATACTTTGTTATAGGATAGACTAAAATGGAAAAATGAATAATTTGTTATGGGACGGATGGAGTATTAGTTTGTAAATATGTGTAAAATAGTTTTGATATTTTTATCTTTTAATACTTTCTATGTAAATTAATTGTATGTGTAAGAGTATATTTTTAATTTATGTAAAAGTTAAAGAAAATTTTGTTATTAATATATAATAATTTTTACTATAATAGGAAAAAAATAATATTCTCTCGGTCCACAAACTAATGTCCCACTTTCCTATTTGAAACGTCCAACAACTATTGTCTTATTTCTTTTTTTTTAAATAAAATTTTTACATTTTTACCCTTCATTCATTTATTACTTTTAATCTCTATCATACAATTAAGGGCAAATTTGTCAATTCATAATAAAAAGACAATCACCTAAAAAAATCGTACAAATATATTTTAGGACAATAGAAATTGGACGGAGGAAATAGTATTTTTAGTAGGATCGATCGAAAATAATAAATATATATATTTTTTCAGTTGTTACGAAGTAAACAAGGGTGTGTTTCTTTAGGGAAGTTCGGGGTAAGTTGGGTTTGGGTTTTGTTTTTATTTGAATTTTGCGATGAGTTTAAATTTTGTTGTTTCTTTTGTGTTTAGGTTTGGTTGGGGTTTGGGGAGTTTTGATGTGTATTGATTTGGTGGATAATGAATAAAATAATATAAATGTGTATTAAATTTAATTGATAAAATTTATATTGTATGATTTGATTATGAATTTATATTATACCCAACATATATATTTAAAGTTTTATTTATTTGTATTATAGAAGATTTTATTCTCTATAAAATAACATATATATTGTATATATATTTTTTTCATTTAATTATAATAAATATTAAATAAAATTTTAAATTTAAGAAAAAAAAAAAAAAGAAATAGTAAATGCACAGTAAAATTAGACCAAACAACCTATGTGATTTCAGGGTTGTGTATGTAGTTAAAGTATCTTATTATCTATATTTTATTATTTATTTTATCTTTCTTATTTTCTGTCATATTCATTCCAATATTCAATTTTTTTTTTTTTATCATTCATTCTATTGAATCACTTTCAACTTATTACATTTATTTATTTAATAAAATCCATAATAATTTATATATTTTTATATATTTTTATTATGTAATAATGTATTTAAATAATTTATTTATTTATACATATATCTATGTAGTTTTATTGTCTAATAATATTTTATAAATTTTAAATATTAATCTATATAAATTTTAATAATTTGAACCATATAATTTAATTTTTAAAAATTGAATACAAAAAAGGTAGAGAACCAAAACTAATTTTAAAATATGATAGATAAAACATAATGATCTGTTAATAAGTTTTAAATATATTTATAAATAATTTTTGCTAAATTTAAAATTTAAAATTTAAAAAATATTTGAACAAAATTTAATTATCTTTTATTATTTTTGTTGAAGGTAATTCTTTCTTAAGTAATAAATATATAATAACTGTATTAATTATAAAAAATAATGAGTATTGTTTGAAAAAGATAATCATAAATGTAATGAATAAAATGATTGTAACATATGTTTACAAATTTAATACGAGTCATCTGATAGCTTATTTGGGTCTACATTTCTTACTATATTTAGGGCGGACAATTAGCTGAGTTAACTGATTCAATTAGTGAGTTTGACTAACTATTAATTTATTGTATTAAAGTGTTTGATAAAATAATTGTTTGATATTAGTTGTTTATACATAAAATAACAATTAAAGACATTGATATGTTATTTTTAAAATGTTTAATTTTTGTTTATTAATTATTGAAAATCATAAAAATATTATAGAATTTTTATTTTTATATTTTAGATTTGAAAAAAATATTTTTATTAAAAAATAATAATAATTTCTTATTAAAATTGTGTAAAATATAAAATAATAAATCTTTCGTGTATATATATATATATTTATTTTCATAATTATTGTTTATTAAATTTTAATGTAAAATTTATATAATAAAAAATATATAAATAAATTAAATATTTTTCTTTTCTATTTGATTTAATTTTAGTAGATTTATATATTTTACAATAAAATGATTTATATGTAATAATTAATAATACTAATTATTTTAAATTTACAAACATAATTTATAATTTAATAAATTAAATATATTAACAACAATTAATAAATACGGCAATAACAATATATTTACATGTATGAAATAAATAATTAATTTATAAGGGTAAATAAGGAATAAATAAAATTAAAGTGAAAAAGCTATTCCGAAATTCTGGGTTGATTAGCTTTTCAAAAATTTGCTTTTTAAGTTCAAAAAATTCTTTCAACAAGTTAATTTAGCAAACATGTAAATTAGCTTTTTGAAAACCCGTTCAATAAGCTAAAACTGTTCAAAAAGCTCTTTCCCAAATATAATGGATTTATTCAATTAAGATTTTGTAGGATTTTATTCGACTTTTGAAATATGAATGTCGTCAATCCAAACTTTTAAAATCGTTTAAAATATAGAGGTATTCAATTCAGACTTCTAAAAGTCTTTTAAAATTTGGATGTATTAAATCAAAACTTTTAAAAGGTCTTTTAAAATAAGATTGTATTCAACAATCCATACACTTTAAAAGTCTGTGAATTTTATTAAATTTTAATGGAAAGTTATGTATATGTACAGTATAAAATCTCTTCTATAAGCAGAGATTTTGATGGATTATTAAAATATATTATTATTATTATTATTATTATAAGTGATAAATATTATGATAATAATTATTAATATTATTATAATATCTTAGTAAAATAATAATAATTTCAAAAATTAGAATATAATAGCAAAGTATTAGCATTATTTTAAAATATATATTTTTATTTGAAATTTGAAATTAATTCTTAATTTATTATTATTTATATAAATGCATAAATAATTAAATCAAATTTATAAAAATTCACTTAAATAAATATATAAATTTTATCAAACTCTGCGTAGACTCTGTGATTTTCTAAATCTAACATAAATTCATAAACTTTTTAAAATCAACACAATCTTACAAAATCTCAAATGAATACTAACCTCTTAAAATCTCATTTTCTTATTGTACTTAGTAGTAACTTTTTACAATTTCCTTATAGTGAAAAGTTTGTTTTGATAGTCTCATTATTATGAAATCAAGTTATTAAATCTTATGTATTGTATCTTTTTCTCATAGTTCTTGGTGATGTTTATCTTGTAACGTACTCATCCAAATCTTTTATAATGTTTAGTGATAGCTTATCACAGTAAGCCCTTTATGAATTTATGTATTTCTCTACTTAATCCTTAATGTTTTCGAATGTTATGAATTCTCTCATGCTATTTAGTTGCTACTATAACACTTTAATTCAATCAAGAATAAAATTCATGAAAAAGTATAAGATGAAGTTGCAAAGAACTATTTTTCTCAAAACTTCAGTAATGTATAATTGCTTAATTATATAGAATAAATTTTCAATTTAATTTTCCTTTTATTTAATGCTTTACATTTTAACATTTTCAAGTATTGTAACTCGAGCTCATTCTCAGGACTTTCTATAGACACTGTTGAAATGTGACTTGGATTTCGAGGTCTACCTTACCCGAAACCAAAGTGAAAAGGCAGTTTCAATTGGCAGGGTTCCTTTTAGGCTCATCCTAATTAATAAAAAATAGGCGTTTACGGTATTTTGAGGTGCTTATAAATATATAGCTATGGTTCCTAGCCGTAGGACAATGATTGTAACTCTCTGAATTAGTATAATAAAATCTCTTTGGTTCATTTCTGTGGATGTAGGTTGACACACCGTCATTAAACTACGTAAAACCTTTGTGTTCTTTATTTGTTTCTTTCTCGTTTTTCTCATAACAAGTGGTATTAGAGCCATATCTGATTGATTGAAGATGTCCTCGTATAAGTTTGATTTAGAGAAGTTTAATGGGTCGAATGATTTCACGTTCTGGAAGGTCAAGATGAAGGCACTTCTGGTTCAACAATGATGTGCGGCTACGTTGGAGGGATAAAACAAATTTCCTAAAGACACGACGGAGTAGATGAATAAGGAGATTTTGGCAATGGCTCATTTCGCGATCTTGCTGTCAGTTACTGATGAGATGTTACGGGAGGTTGTAGATCAGACGACGGCTTTTAGGCTATGGAATAAACTCTGTGAGAAGTACCAGAACAACTCTCTCACGAACAGACTATATCAGAAGCAACGTGTTTACACCCTCCGGATGTCCAAAAATACTCAGGTAAAGGATCATCTTGATACGTTTAACCGTATTATTCTTTATCTTCAAGGGGTTGAGGTTAAAATAGATGATGAAGATCAAGCCCTAATTTTATTGTGTTCACTACCTGGTTCATATGAGAATTTTGTAGATATTATGCTATATGGTAGAACTACAATTTCTGTTAATGATGTGAAAGATGCCCTTATGTCCAAAGAATTGAAAAGAAAGGTTTCTGTGGAAGAGGGTTCTAGTTCGGGACTGTTTGTAGGTAGGGGAAGACCACATGAGTGGGGTAACGGGAATGAGAGGTCGTGTTCAAAATCAAAATCCTCTAGCAAAGTTAAGTGTTATCTTTGCAATGAGAAGAGGCACATCAAAATGGATTGTCCACAAAATAAGGGAAATACAAAAGTTGATTCTAGTAACAGTGGCAGTGCTGTTGTGGTACAAAACAGTTCTGATGATGGGGACTTTGGTGAAGTTCTAGCAGTATGTTGTGTTAGTACTGTTGACTCTTGGATTATGGATACCGGTGCTTCTCACCATATGACGTTCTCTTGTGATCTACTCAGTTCTTTCAAGGAGTGGAAGAGAATGGTGAAATTAGGTGATAATGGAGTTCTATCCACAAAGGGAAACGGGATAGTGCAGATAAGATTGTATGCCGGTACTATCAGGAAATTTGACTGCTAGTATGTTCCTGGACTCAAAAAGAATTTGACTTCTCTTGGCACCTTAGCCAAGATTGGTTTAAAATATCATGGTGAAGGTAAGTGGGTGAAAGTCATGAAAGGTACTCTGGTGACGATGAAGGGAAACTACAACATGAAATTTATTTTCTACAGGGTAGTTTAGTGATGGGAACGGTGGCGGTATCCCAGTCCTTGGATAAACATGATGACAAAACAAATTTGTGGCACCGTCGATTGCGTCACATGAGTGAGCATGGGTCGTTTGTGCTGAGCAAGCGAAGTTTATTTGGTGGGGATGTGACAGGTAAAATTCAATTATGTGAGACTTGTGTAAAAGGGAAGCAATGCAGGGTGAGGTTTAGTACCGGCCATCATACTTCAAAAGAAATTCTGGAGTATGTTTATTCAGATTTATGTGGTCCCTCTCCGGTGAAATTGTTGGGTGGTTGTTCTTACTTTGTCACTTTTATAGATGATAATTCAAGAAATTTTGGTTGTACTTTTTGAACAATAAAGATGAGGTGTTTGGGAAGTTCAAGGATTGGAAGACCATGGTTGAAAAACGGACGGGTAAACTAGTCAAGACTCTAAGAACTAATAATGGGTTAGAGTTCTGCAATGCTCCATTTGATGATTTCTGTAAGAAAGAAGGTATAGTGAGGCACCGCACTGTACGACACAAACCACAACAAAATGGAGTTACAGAGCAAATGAACCAAACCCTCATGGCGCGTGCTAGGTGTATGCGCATATTTGCTGGCTTATCTAAGCAATTTTGGACTGAAGAAGTTAACACTACTAGCTATCTAGTTAATAGATCACCATCAACTTCAATTGACTTAAAAACTCCTCAAGAAGTATGGTCCGATAAATCCTCTGATTACTCTAATATAAGAATATTTGGATGCCCTGCTTACGCTCATGTGAATGATGGTAAGCTGGAGCCGAGGGCGGTAAAATGCATATTTCTAGGGTATGCAATACGAGTCAAAGGTTATCGACTGTGGTGTACAGTAGGAAAAAATCCTGGAAAATTTCTTACTAGCAAGGATGTAACATTTGATGAATATGTTTTTTTTGATGAGAGTAGAAGTTGTGAAAGTATTGCAGGAACAGAAGATTGTGCTGTTGACCAAAGGATGGAGTTTGAGACTCTTGACAGAGTTGTGTTAGAGGAAGAGCAGCAAGATAATACTATTGATCAATCCTATCAACAAGATCAGTCAAAACCTCAAGGAAAACCGGTTAATGAGGAAGCTGATGACGCTAGTACTGGGTTGAAGATTCCATGGCAGTAAGAAAGGGAAAAAGAATATTCAGAAACCAGCTAGGTTTGCAGGATGTGTCAATATATGTGACATGAATTTTGTGGCTTATGCATTGGCGGTTGGTGATGATCTTGACTCCGATGAGCCAAAGATATATAAAGAAGCTGTGGCGAGTAAAGATGCAGAAACTGGATTATAGCAATGAATGAAGAGATGCATTCTCTTAAAAAGAACAAGACCTGGGATCTTGTTGCACTACCAAAATGGGTGAAGCCAGTGGGATGCAAGTGAGTTTTTAAAAGAAAAAGATAGAATTCCTGGTGTTCAACCTGCTAGGTTCAAGGCGAGACTAATGGCTAAAGGGTTCTCACAGAAGGAAGAAATCGATTACCACAAAGTCTTTTATCTTGTGGTAAAACAAAAAAGCCATCCGGGTTCTTTTGACAATGGTGGGTCCTTTTGATCTAGAGCTAGAACAGCTTGATGTAAAAACAACATTCTTTCATGGTAATCTAGAAGAACAGATTTATATGTCTCAACTGGAGGGGTTCGACAATTCTAAAAGGGACCAAGTATGCTTGTTAAAGAAATCTCTATATAGCTGGAAGCAGTCTCTAAGATAGTGGTAGAAGAGATTTAATTCTTTCATGGTGTCTAATGGTTATACTCGTAATCAGTTTGATAACTGTGTTTACTCGAATAAATTTTTTAGTGATTTTTTTGTGTATCTATTGTTGTATATGGATGATATGTTAATTGCAGCTAAAAACATGGTTGTAATTAATGACTTGAAGGCTCTACTAAATGGTGAGTTTAATGAAGGATTTGGGTGCTGCAAAGAAAATATTGGGTATGGAGATCTAGCGTGATTGAGAAGCAGGACGGCTATGGGTTTTTCAAGAAAAGTGTATTGAGAAAGTTTTACAGGCATTCTCTGTTGATCAGTCCAAACCGGTAAGTACCCCTTTGGCGGCACACTTTAAATTTGATCAAAACACTATACCGGCTACAGATGAAGAGGTTAGCTACATGAAGACAGTTCCATATTCAAGTGCAGCTGGAAATCTTATGTATGCGATAGTATGTACGAGACCGGATCTAGCTTATGCGGTTAGTGTGGTGAGTAGGTTTATGGCTAATCCGGGTAAATGTCACTAGGGAACCGTAAAGTGGATATTGCGATATCTAAAAGGTGTGTGTGATATTTGTTTGGTATATGATGATAAAGGTCATGGTGATGGTCTGGTTGGCTATGCAAACTCTGAATATGGGGGTGACTTGATTTCTCTTCACTTTGTTTTGATGTGTAGTCAATTGGAAGTCTATTTTATAACCTACTGTTGCACTGTCGACGACTGAGGCAGAATACATGTCAATGACTGGAGATTTTAAGAAGGGTATCTGTTTACATGATCTGGTGCAGAGTTTAGGTCTGAAGGTGGAGAAATCGGTGTTATTTTGTGACAGTCAGAGTACTTTGAGTTTGAATTTTATCCATGATATGGGTACTAAAGTTTTTCCAGCAAACAAATTTGTATTTTGTATGAAATACATACATTGTGATACCTTTGATTAGTCTTGTACTACTTGAAGTAGTTGGTAGGCTAAGTTAATGTTCTAAGACTAAGATTATGTTTTTTTTTTTTTTTTTGTGCAGGTAAATGGGCGATGATGTTCCCCAACCACTCGGACGAAAAATCAAGTGGAGGATTTGTTGGATTTTTAGTCCATGGATCCACCCCAAAATAAGGCACATGACAATAAAAAAAAATGCCCAAATTAAACCAAGCCCTGACCCATAATATCCGTGACCCGCACCCGCATTCGTGCCCACTTACCTTGCCTATGCCTTGACCCGTGATCCGGTTTAAGATCTGTGTCCTTTTTACTAGAAATGATTTGGACTGTCCGATTTAGATCTTAGATCTTGGCCATCCATCCGCTTTTACCCTACATATAAATAGAGGAGAGAGAGGGCATTGTCTATCATTATCAACCCTCACTCTCTCTCTCTATCTCTCTCACTAGCCTTGCTCTGCCCTTTCTCTATATGATACTAACCTTCGGAGACTTCTGACGAGCCATTTTCTCCTATTTTTGTGGAGAATACGTGGTGCTTTCTGTTTCCCTATCTTGTTTCGAACTGCAAGGGGTTCGATTCAAGAGTTTAGCCTTCGGTTTGTGTGGATCTCTATTTACGGCTACTGGTCTTAGACGTCTGCTTTATTTTCCTTTGTATATTGTGGGTTTCGTGCCGGTTTTGTTTGTGTTTGTCGTTTTTTGGTGTGTTTGTGTTGATTTTGTGTTTTCGTTTTGGTATGGGGCCGAGCCTACAAAAACCAAGACTAGTAAAATACTTTTACTCGATTTTATTAATAAAATCTTAGTTCCATTTGTATATTTTTCATAACAAGTGTCATCAGAGCAATTTGGAGTTTTTTTGTTTTTAAATCAAGTTTTCTTTTCGGTTTTAAGAAGCTTTGGTTGAAATAGCTTAAACCTATGAAGGATATGCTTGAATCGGAATTTTTTATTGTTTCGATTCTTTTCCTTGTAGATTTGTTTAATATCGGCCTAAATCTCCCTCGATCTGTGCTTTTTAGCCTCGATCAAGTACGATCTGTGTATTTTGGGACTTAATCGCTCCAAATCAGTGTAGTTTGGTTATGTTTGAGTCAAGTTTGGTAAGTGTGTTACAAAACCGTTTTTAAACGAGTTTTTTTTCAAACTTTCTTTAAATAAAAAATGTAAATCGGGTTAGTTGCTTATGTTTTTTTGTATAAATCTGTTAAAATAAGGACAAATCATTTGAAAATATTGTAAATTCTTTAAACCTCATTTTTTGTTCTTGTTCGCTTGTGTTGGTTTGTGTAATATTCCATTAGTTTCGAGGATTCTAACTTTCAGTTAGAAGAGAAACATAATTTTTGTTTCTGTTTTGGTAATATTGTTGGCTAACCCCTATTTTCTAAAAGAGAATAGGCTTGTTTTGTGTCCTACTGTTTTGTAGGAATATAAAATTTTTTGTTGTTGTGCTACAAGGTTAATTGTAAAGGACAAAATAAATTTCTGCATTTAATTTTTGCGCCCAAAATAAATTGTAAAGGCTATTGTGAAACCAAGGTTACTAAACTCCGATCATCAAGTACATTCGGTTGAATATTCACAAATGTATATTGTAATAGTTAGTTGGTATATTGCTTTGTTTGCCTAAATTGTTTGTTGTGATTATCTGTTGTTGTGTGATAATTTGTATTTTGTTTCATGTGTATTTTTTGTCATATTGTCCACTGTTTGTGTGAAAATTAAACTAAATAATTTTTTGAAATTAAAAATAGAATATTTTAAAAATTAAAATTTATTTTTATTAAAACAACAAAATGGTTGGTTAATCTGTTTTTAGTATTCAATCTTTTGATAGGAAAATGGATTTTTAAATTTAAAAACAAAAAATGAGAAGTATTTTAGTCACTCAAATATTAATTAGAGCAATTGAGCTGAATCATGCAACTCAAGTTCCTCTAGAGAGGAAGAATGAGTCGGATGAAATGACTTACTCTATTATAATACTAAATTTAGCAGATCATGTAATTAGAAAGTAGGTAAACAAGAAATTGTTGTGGCATTATGTAATAAATTGAATGAACTATACACTCAAACATCATTTCCCAATAGACTGTATTTGTTAGAATTTTTTTTTTTAGTTTTAAACTTGATTTGTCAAAATCAATAGATCTAAAAGTAGAGGAAACAATAGATCTAGAACTCCAAATAAATTGGGTAAAAGATGTTATAATTGTGGTGATGCTAACCATTTTATACATGATTGTCCTTACAAGAAGAATAATAATAATACCTAAAGTAATAATAATAATGGTAGTCAACAATATGTTAATAAGTTAGCCAATGTGACATTACTTATGAAAATTGTGATGATATATTTACTGTGACTGCCGACTGTTTGAATGTGAACAATGTATGTACGAATGAATAACTTATTGATTTTGGATGCACTTATCATATGACTCCTTTAAAAATAATTTTTTGTGAATACAAACCTTTGAAAATTGCATTGTTTCCATTGTTGATAATAGTTTTTCTAATGTGCTTCAAATTGGTAGTGTGAATTTAAAATTTAATACTGATTTTGTATTCAAATTAAACAATATGAGGCATGTTCCTGGTTTATCAAATAATATATTATCTTGTGCTGTCTTATCAGATTTAGAGTTAGAGGAAAATTTGAGAAATAATTGTATTAAAATTACTAAGGGATCTTTAGTTGTGTTTAAAACTGTAAAACGTAACAATTTGTATATTACTTTTGATGAACCAATTAATATGCCTGTAAACACAATAAATTATGTTAGTGAGAATAGTGATTTATGGCATAATAGATTAGGACACTTAAGCAATAAAGGCTTAGAAATTTTACATAAAAATGGAACATTTGAAAATGCAAAATTTAGTGTTGTGTCATTCTGTGATAATTGTGTGTATGGTAAACACCATATGGTCCAATTTTCCCATCCGTTAGTGAAAAACATGTATTGTCTAAATCTGTTTTGGATTATTTGCATGCTGATGTGTGAGGCCAAGCTAATGAGTCCACACATGCACTACAAAAAAAATATCAATTTTGTAACAAGATTTTTTCGTTGTTAAATCCACTTTTTCCGTTACTAATGATATTAGATACGGAATTAGAGATGAAATTACGTTAGCTACGTTAACTTTAGAAACGGAATTCCGTTACAAATATACTTATTATTTTGTAGTGATGGTAAGTCTAGATATTATTTATCTGTAATTGATGATTTTTCAAGGAAAAATATGAGTGTTTCTAATGAAAAATAAATCTGATGTGTTTGAAATTTTCAAAAATTGAAAAATTAAAGTTGAAAATCAAATTGGAAAGAAAATTAAATATCTAAGAACCGATAACGGTTTAGAATTTTTTAACTCCTTGTTTGATGATTTTTGTCAAGAAAATTGTATAAATAGACATAGAACTGTCCTCTACATACTCCAGCAGAATGTGGTGGTTGAGAGGATGAACCAGATTCTCTTGGAGTGGGTTCAAAGCCTTTTGGCTTTATCCGGTTTGTCTAAGATATTCTGGGTGGAAGTTGTTATGACAACAACTTATATAGTCAATAGATTACCCTCAATTCTTTTTTGAATGGTGTTTTTCTTGAATTTAGGTGGACTGGTAGAAAAATTAATTTTTCAAATATTCGAGTGTTTGAGTGTTCTGCTTTTATACATGATAATAATGACAAATTAAACCCTAGAGCTGAAAAATGTATTTTCTTGGATTATCCAGAGCGAGTTAAGGGCTATAGATTGTGGTTAAGATCTAGACCTAATTTTAAAACTGTTATTAGTAAAGATGTTATTTTCAATGAAAATGAGATGTCCTGTTTAAATACTGAAAAATCTGTTTCAGATAAATTTGAAATTCGTGTGGAATCTGATGTGAGAGAGGAAAATATTTCTGAAATTGATAATAGTATTTTTGAAATTGAAAATGAATCTGATTTTGATAATAGTAATCAAAATGAGTTAGAAAATTACCAATTAACTAGAGATAGGGATAGAAGAGTCCCTAGGTTGTCTTATAGGTTTGGTGGTTTTGATTTGTCCTCTTTGGTTTTTAGTGTATTTGAGAATTTAGATGATAATAAACCTAAGATATTTACGGAGACTATGAATTCTGAAAATAAAAATCAATTGTTAAAAGCAATGAAAGGAGAAAATAGATTCATTATATGATAATAAAACTTGGTGCTTGGTCCTTAAACTTCCTAATTGTTCTCTTGTTGATTGTAAATGGATTTATAAAGTTAAAAAAAAAAAGATAATGGAATTAGGTTTAAGGCTAGATTAATAGCTAAAGGTTTTACTTAAAAGGAATGAATAGATTATAATGAAACTTTTGTCATATTGTCAAATTTACCACTGTTAGAGTCATGTTAGCTCTAGTTGCATTTTATAATTGGAAGATAAAACAATTAGATGTTAAAACAATTTTTTTGTTTTTTTTTTAATGGTGAATTAAATGAGAAAATTTATATAAACAACCTGAAGGTTTTGTTGATAAAAACAAAATGAGTCATGTTTATTTGTTAAATAAGTCATTGTATTGTTTAAAATAGTCACCTAGACAATGAAATATCAAATTTGATAATTGTATGAAAAATCATCATTTTACTAAAAGCAAATTTAATTATTGTTTGTATTTTAAGACTGTTAAAAACCAACTTTTTTTTTTCCATTTATGTTGATGATATGTTGATTATAAGTCCATGTTTAAAGCTGATTGATCAAGTGACTAAATATTTGTGTGATAATTTTGACATGAAACTGTTAGGTGATGTCAAAGTGATTTTAGGCATGACTAAATTTTTTTTTTTTTTATGAGTGATGCTAAATCTGTTTATGTTCCTATGTCTTCTAATTTTGTGTTAAGTAGGGATTAATGTCCTAAATCGGAATCTGATTTTGAATATATAAAACATGTGGCATATTATAATGCAATATGTTCCATAATGTACTTAAGGTTAGCACTAGGCTAGAGTTAGCTTATGCTATTAGGTGTTTAAGTAGGTATATGTCAAACCTGGTTTAGAACATTGACATGCATTAAAATAGGTCTTTAGATACTTAGTTGACACAATAAATGTTGGTATTATTTTTGGTAAACATACTGAAAATGTTAAATTGGAGGATTTTGTGGACTCAAATTACGCAAATGATAGAGATAGTAGGATAAGTAAAATTTCTTATATTTTTACTTTGTGTGGAACTTGTATAAGATGAAAATCACAATTGCAACACATTGTACCACTATCCACAATAAAATTTGAATATGTAGCAATAACTAAGGCTTTAAAGGAAACATTATTGTTATAAGGTTTAATCAATAAATTAGGTTATTTGCAGCATGTTGTTACTAGTTTTTCGGATAGTCAATCGGGAATCCAATTATGTAAAAATCCTATATTTCGTGAAAAAACCAAACATATTGACGTGCGTTGTTATTTCATACGTGATATTGTATCTAAAGAAATATTAAAATTGAAAAAGATTCCTTCTAAGTATAACTCATTTGATAAGGGTATTAAAGTTTTGCCTGCAAAAAAAATTGTATCTTGTATGAAACTGCGATACATTTGATTAGTCTTGTACTACTTGAAGTAGTTGGTAAGCTAAGTTAATGTTCTAAGACTAACATTATATATATATATATTTTTGTGCAGGTAAATGAGCGATGATATTCCCCAACCACTCGGACGAAAATTCAAGTGGATGATTTGTTGGATTTTTAGTCCATGAATCCACCTCAAATAAGGCACATCACTCTAAAAGAATAGCCCAAATTAAACCAGGCGCTGACCCATAATATTAGTGACCCGCGCCCACATCTGTGCCCACTTACCTTGCCTATGCCTTGACCCGCGGTTAACACGTGACCCGGTTTAAGATCCGCGTCCTTTTTACTAGACAAGATATGGACTGTCCGATCTAGGTCTTAGATCTTGGCCATCCATTCGCTTTTACCCTACATATAAATAGAGGAGAGAGAGCGCGCCGTCTATCATTATCAACCCTCACACCCTCTCTCTAGCCCTATTCCGCTCTTTCTCTATGATACAAACCTCCGGCGACCTCTGGCGACTTCGATGAGCCATTTTTTCCTATTTTTGTGGAGAATACGTGATGTTTTCCGTTTTCTTGCCTTGTTTCGAACTGCAAAGAGTTCGGGCCTTCGGTTTGTATGGTTCTCTGTCTACGACTATAGTTCTTAGCCATTTGCTTTATTTTCCTTTGTATATTATGGATTACGGGTCGGTTTTGTTTTTGTTCGTCGCTTTTTGGTGTGTTTGTGTCAATTTTGTGTTTTCATATTGATTTGGGGCTGAGCCTACAAAAACCAAAAGTAGTTCAATATTTTTACTCGATTTCGTTTATAAAATCTTAGATCCGTTCGTATATTTTTCATAACAAATGGATGTTAAAAGTCGTTGTTTAAGTTGAGATAAACTAAAATCTTTGCACTTGATTACCACTACAAATAATAAAATTTTATAACTTATGTTATTTGTTCTTTTTTTTTTTTTTACAAACGGATAATACTATTCATTCTACATAATTTTCAATAAAAATATATATATTTTTTACAAAACATCATATTAAAATATTATTTAAATAAAAAAACTTAAATCACACATCTTATTTCAAATCAATTTCAAATTACAAGTCAAACAAATATTCAAATTGTTGTATAAAAAGCAGCAGTTGTATTAATTTTTGTTATTTTATTTTTTGTCATTGTATGTTTCATAAACTTCTTAAATGGGAAAATAGAAACGTATTCAGTAAACTTTTCATAGTGTGGAGTCGACTTATGAGTTTGATAATTTCATTTCGTAATTTTGCAACTTATATTAATTAGTAATGAGTAATTAAAGCCGTATGTAATCCAAGAAAGCATGATGCATACTTTGTTTATATAAATTAATACTATTAGGTTTGTATCACTCTAGAAATGATGTAAAATGTAATAACAACTCCTACTAATAACAATACCTGGTTTGGTTGCTCACGAATATAGATCGGCCAGACTACTAAGTTACAAAACTCTCTGTCTGTCGTCTGTATTCATTCATCTCGATCGATTCTCATTACATAATTTGTTACATGCATAAAAATGATCAAGATTACAAATTTTCTGTAATAATATTGTTGTTTCGTGCATGCTTTTCAGTTACTCGAATCACTAAAAAAGTTAATTGAATCCAGCAATTCCTACAACAATTGGCATGTATATATATTTATTAAAGGCGTGCCACTGCTTTCTGCAAATTAAACGTATAGCAAACCCCAACATCAATGGCACAAAATTGAAAACAACATTCAAGAAATTAATTAAACCATATATCTCTATAAATAGGATTTCAAAGAAAGAAAGGGCTCCAAGTTTCAACACAAAAACAAAAACAAAAACAAAAACAAAATAAAAATCATACAAACAAATGGTTTCCTATCTCCTGCATGTGCTCTCCTTGTTGGCCTTAGCTGATTTTGCTCGCGGATTGTCAATCACCGTTAGCGGCTCACTTTGCTGCACCCCCACCGGGAACTGCCCCGGGGGGCCTCCCCTTGCGGGTATCCCGGTCATCACGACTTGTCCCATCGCCAACGGCACCCTTATACTTGGAAAATCTTTCACTAGTGGAGATGGAACCTTTTCGATCCCCTATAATCAGGTGATACCCTATGTCATCTCCCTTTTAAGTTGCGATGTTAGTACAACGCTTCCATTAGACGCGGCAATTTGCCCTGTTCTTTCCACAACTACTGGCTTTCTTACCTCCCGCATCAGGATTGTCAGTATCATTACAGATGGTATCCTCGCAGTCCTATCTGCCGTGGCTTCAGGATTTACAATTGTGGTCTAGATGCATACAAGCGCCATGAATGGTTCTCGTCTCCATATAAATTTGCATTATATCTATATATTTTAATGGATAATTGTAGTATGAATAAGTGCGTGCACAAGGAACATACAATTATGAACAACTTTGGTGTGGTGTGCGGCACTCTTATAAGGTACCAAGCCATTGTTTACTGTGTTAGATATATTGTATTTCTTACGATTTGGCGTGTGTTTTAATTTCGCAAGAATAATTGTAATCATAAAGAACTTTGTGATCACATCCTAAGAGGAATATGTCCATCTAAAAGATGCTTGATACTGCTTTCAATCCCGAAATTCGTTCTATGTACCTCCAATATTCATAACCTTTGAGAAGAAATCAAACAACTTATTGTTTCGTATGTGATATACGGATTGGATATTAATTAATTACGGTATACATGAAAAGGCTACACACACAAAGATTGCAATTCTATAATTTAGATAATTTATATTTCGACGCTATTCATAAAATCTCAACATTTTTATTGTGCATAACAAAAATAAAAATGTGAAGATTAATTGAAATTTGAATTTAAAGTTCTTATTGAATTCGATTTGAAATTTGTGGGTGTTCTAAATGAATTTGCAAACGGGTGTGTTTATTTGGGGTTTGATTTTGGATTAAGATTTTAACAGTAAATTTTTTGAATGATAATAGTTGTATTGTGCCATATAAATAGGTATGAATATAAATAGGTATTGATACAATAAAAAAAAAATATTTGATTTAATATTTTTTGAAAAAAAAATTTATGAACAGTAAAAATATGTGAAAATCTTTTAACAAACACACCCTAAAATAAATGGATAAAGACATGAAAATTTAGTTTTGAATTTTAACTCAAAATTGAATTATTTATTTTGCTCTTTTTTAATTATATATCTGAGCCCATTAGCTAATTTCTATTAGCATTTTTATAAACACAAGATTTTGTTATGGTTTTTTTTTTTTTTTCCTATTTGTAGTACTATAATGTCAAGATTTATATAATGAAAAAAAATGGTAAAACATAAATCACATTAAATATGTGAAATGAACAAATTAATATACAACCCTAATATGATTGTGGAGATGAGATGCAATCAATCCGTGATGAGTCAGCTCTCATATCCCATCAATTAAAAAGTGTGATAATGCTAATTGCCTTATATAAATATTTGTTGGAGGTTCCATATTTGGCTTCATATATATTGATTGGTCATTTAAATTTCCGCACATACATACATACATATATATATATTACCATGTAACAGGTGCCATGTACAGATTATTTTTATATTCATCTAATTTGTTCATTTTAGTTTGGGTACGAAATTTTAAGTATTATGTAATGAATAAATAATTAAAAAATATATTAGTAAAAATAATTATGATATAATAAAAGTAATTATAGATTAACATTAAAATATGTAATTATATTTCTAAAACAAGAAAGAAAAATTATGTAGGACGGACCGAAATAAAAATGATGGACAAATTATGTGAACAGAGGGAGTATTAAATTATATACATCTAGGATAATTCAGTTGCCACTTTTTTTACGGGAAGATCTTCACGATGAATATTTTTTTATATAAATAATACTTATAGTATATATATATATATAGCGGCGGTTGACAACACATAGCAGCACAACACACAGTGGTACTATAGGCAGCACACCGTATGCATTTATATAATACAAATACAACACAAATAATAGTTGATTTTAGCACACTACATAATATCATTTAGCATACCAAATACTGTCATACAATAATTATGAACTAACAACACAAATAAAACACATGTCTTTGTTATACATCATATGTTGTGTATAATAAGACTGTGTGTTATTTATATATATTACGGATACTGATTTGAAAAATCAACACCGTATTGAATTTTTCAAATTAGCACCATAACCGTTCTCATATATATATATACACACAATATATTATTTAACTCAAATAAGTTTAAAAATAAACATACACAACAAAAATTAATTTATAAAAACTACGAATAACAAAATAAATAATTATATACAATAGGAATAGAACTACTACAGTAAAAATAAAATTTTTATAGGTTAAAACTTATCATGAACGAAATTTTCAAATATTCTTTCAAATAAAAAGATTAAAAATTTGAACATAATCTACAAAATTAAAAAATCTATTAAAAAAATATTATTATATTAAAAATTAAATCAATTTGAAAAAATGCATATACAATATTAGGTAGGCAGGCTTTCTTGAGTATTTTTAGATATTTTAGTTCCGAAATTTATATGTTATTTTATGTTTATGCAGTAGCTTTTGGAGGTCTATAGATATGTAGCCTCGGTTATTCATTTTCAATGAGAGAGATTCAACACGAATAAAATAGTCATCTTCGTCTCCTTTCTACTTTGTTTCTGCTTTTCTTTACATGTATACACACAAGTTATATATCACATACTTTCCTATATATATATATGCATATATATCTATACACTTTCAATGTGTTTCTTTACACAAACAACCTCAGATTTTACTATTTGAATTTTGTGTATTTCGGAAAAAAAAAATACATTTTTTTTTTTTCACAAAACATCTCATCATACATTATTTTAATACTAAATTCAAACTAGAATTTTCACAAACTTTTCAAAAGAAGCAAAGCATACACACACGTCAACACAGTACATTTCATGTACTTTTTTTTTCATTAAGTATATATGTATATACTATCTCCGTCCTATTTTAATGGTCTCATTTTTTTTTGTATGTCCTATTTCAATTGGCTTGTTTCTAATTTTAGTAAAATTTACTAAATCTATACATACTTAACAAATATAAATCAATTTAATTAATTTAATAACGTATAACATAATACATCACCTATTTAAAACTCCTTTATTTATATTCTCTTGTCAATAAACAATTTTTTTATATCTATATTTTAAACTTTTACATTTTTATAAAATTAGTTTTATCTTAATTATAAATTAATAAATATATATTTTTATTTATTTTGATTATTTAAAATTTTATTTTCTATAAAACGATATTCATATTGCATATATTTTATTTAAATATAAATTATAAATTTATTTTAATCATATATATTAAAACTATCAAAAATATATTACTCATATAAAAAATAATATATAAAAAATAATATAATAATAATATAATTCAATATTATTAACTAACTAAACTTTTTACCTTATATACGGTGCTACAAATCAATTGAGCCATTTAATTTAATTTGGGAGGTAGGGAGTATCTTTCTACTCAATAAAGTACACTCTGTGTGCCCTCATATATATATATATATATATTTATATATAGTATGTGTTCTTTTTCTTCTTTATATGGGATATATATTCCTTCTTTTCATTTTTGGGTAGTTGGTTCGTGTGTAATTTGATTTGCTTTATTTATTTTTTTGGATAAAATCAATAATTTCATGGTACGAAATAGTTTAAGGTAACCATGCTTAGAGGTGGAGGTCGTCTCTTCACTCTAAGTCATGACACCCACCAAAATCAACATTTGAAAAGGCTTCTATTCTCACTAGAATCACTCATTTGAAACCCACACAAGACTCACCGGAAAACTCTCACGAGAAGGCTGCTCTCAACCCTCTCTCTATCGGTTTTCCGCACTGTGAAAACTCACTCCCCTCCCCATAAATTTATCTGTTAGACTTAAGGGATTGGGCCGAATCCAGTGGACCGGGTTAAGGGGTAGGCCAACTATCAATTTATCGAGTTACTTGTAGAGTTAGGCCTCGAACAGACAAAATTTTACTCTACCTGTTTTGACCGTGATTTAGCCAAATCTCAAATTACATATTTATTAGATATAGACTTACCTTGCACTAATCGATTTCATATCGCCTTTTGTCCCTCGCTACATCCACAAAGAAATGTTATGCAGACAAAACACATATCATTTAAAACACACAAGTCCTAACATGCATCTAAATAGATCAAACAACAACCTAGCACGTAGTACACATAAGCTACTACAAAAACAAGCATACAAGCAAGTTGAAGCAGATTCAACACAATGAACCTATATATTCTAAGCAAGCAAATAAGATACTATACAATTCAGCAATACATATGCATATTCACGAAAAAAAAAAGAAAAAAGTAATCACATGCCGAGTATAAAAATTAAATCACATAACATGAGCTCCACCTTATTTGATATCAACTAGAGAACATATAGGCACATAACACAACATAGACACACACTCTATACCTTAGACACAAAACTCTATAGCTCAGACACACAACTTTTCAGTTTAGATACACCACTCTACAATTTAGATTCACTACTTTACAATTTATATACATTACTCTACAGCTTAGACACACTACTTAACTCAAACACATTATATTACAACTTAGACACGCTACTCTACAACTCAAGTACACGGTCTTATAATTTTAATATACAACCCCTACAACCTAAGAACAAAGTCCTACAGCATAAACATAAAGTCCTACAGCCTAAATGCAAAGTCCTACAGTCTAAACGCAAATATTACAGGCACGAACACCATAAACAATCAATTCAAGACACAATATGCTTTAATCACACAAAATCAACTACTCTACAAAAAACAACATGCAATCCAAGTAGCATGCATTATCAAAAAATATCCATGTCAGTTCCTGTCACATATAGAATAGTTAAGGATTATATCAGTAGGACAATCCACACAATAGATCACATAAAGAGTCAATCCACATATTGTCAACCAAATAATCAAATTTATCACAAAGATCTCAAGGAACACATATACTTATCACAAAGCAAATAAAACAACATGTATCAATGTATTCCAAAATTACTACAATTAGTTTTATTTTAGTATCTCATGCTTATTTTTCAAAAGACTATTTTTTCCAATAAATATGCAATTTGGTTTTTACACTTTCATATTTTATTAATCACGAAGAACCTATTGAGAAAAACTAAATTAATCACATAGTATACAAATAAAGAATCTAATACTTATGCTTATTTTTCAAAAGACTAATTTTTCCAATAAACATGCAATTTGGTTTTTACACTTTCATATTTTATTAGTCACGAAGAACCTATTGAAAAAAACTAAATTAATCACATAAGTATACAGATCAAGAATCTAATACATGCATTTTCAATTATTTCACCAAGAAAATACATAATGCAAAAAAATCAATTTTATTTCTTGATTGATCCTTCAATTTATACATTCTTTTTAGGCATTTTTCAAATAATACATAACATACATTTTCTATCTAACATGGAAATATTAACATGCATCCAACAATTCGCTATAGCTAGACAAATTCACTAAGCTAACAAAATAATCCAAGAACTACACCAAAAATATAATCAAGGAACCAAAAATAATCCCATGAAATTTCACCAATGAAAATACAACATATCCCAATATTATTCTACTAATCACCAAGAAACAACAGCCAATCAGACACCAAGAAATTCAACATATTATTTATTACAATTTCACCAAGAAAATAACATACCGAAAATAAAGAAGGAGAGGATTTAGCCTTTTACCACGATCTGAGTCCTACCCAACTTAAACAAAAAAACTCTTTCAATTTTGAAATTGGTTGCAGGGCTCTGATACCACTGTTGTCAATTCATAA
The DNA here is from genome assembly GCF_009805555.1 of Andrographis paniculata. Lineage (NCBI taxonomy): Eukaryota > Viridiplantae > Streptophyta > Magnoliopsida > Lamiales > Acanthaceae > Andrographis > Andrographis paniculata. The sequence continues at coordinate 4,546,043 of NW_026137605.1, forward strand.
CCCAAATTGACGAGTTTATTCAAATAATAACTTGTATACGAAAATACTAAATATTAGCGGGAGCAAATTCGAATACAACCAAAAAAATATTAAATACCGAAACCGAATAGAAAACATCAACTAATATTTTGTAATTTTGTATACAAAGTATTATTTGAATAAAAACACGTCGATCCAGGTTATAACAATACTAATACTTGGACATATATATGTGTATAGGACTTCAATTGTACTTTCATGTGTACAACTATCTCAATTTGTTGCTAAAATAAAACTTCGTTTGTAAAGTTGTCCCGTAAAAAATAGTCTGGAGTTTGGGATGGACTTTTCAATTTTTTTCTGTACAGTTTTGTATACATATATTATTTACTAATATTAAATTCAACTACTATTAAAATAGTAAAAAAAAGCAATAATAAAAAGAACACACTTAAAGTACCTGAAAATTCCTCATGGCAAGAGGTCTTGTGGAGTGCAACTGGAGAGGCGAAATGGCTTGGCAGATAGCCATTTCTAGGCATGAATAGCACCACATATCGATTAGGCATATTGTTGTTTACTCGAACTCAAGGCCAATTGCGGGGTTTATTGTAAAATTTTTGAGCTTATTTCAAGGATAAATATTTAGATGAAAATCTATGGCTTAAGTTGACATAAACTAAAATTTCCATAAGAAAGTGTGAGTGATACTTTGCAGAAGATTTCAAATTTGGTTGACTCAAAGGGGTTGCTGAGTCAAATTAGGAGTTGCTAGTTCTCTCGGTGTCTTTTGGTCCATCTCTTCTTCTAGCTCGATCTCCTTAAAAATAAAATTGCTAGAGGATACGTACGCCAATTTGCAATCTGAATCCTTGCTTGATGATTCTTTTCTAATTTTTTTTTACGATGTTCCTTAGTCTCTTTCGAGGCACAGTCTTCTCAATTTCGGGATCAAAGGAAGTTTTTTGTGCATTCAGATCGCAACATAAACCAGAAAAAATCAGAACATTATATATTTATATATGAAATAACCAAAGGTAAAATTAAATTAAATAGAGTTCCCTGGAAACAGCGCCAAAATTCGATAACATTTGTCATGTGCTGCAAAAATAAATAAAATATACTTACTTCTATAATAAAAATAGAGCGATATAATTGGAGTAGGGTCGTCTCCTCAAGGAACTCAAATGATATTTACCTTCAATTGTTCAATGAATAATAAAAAGGGGTTTTTGGAAGGAAGTGAAATAAAAATAAACTAAACAACAATAAAATTAGCAAATTAATAATCTATGGAAAATTCTACGGTTGAACTTCAATAAAGATGAACTCCTAGCCTAAGAATGAAATTAACCATTTGGATTTTGAACTTGACCATCGATAAATATTTAATTTTATTAGTTTCTAAATAAATTAGTTATAGTTACCGACATGCGCCTAATAATCAACTCTTCTTTAATTTCTCGACAGTCAAAGTAGGTTTGTTAACTGCTTTCTTAAATAGACTAGAACCCTAGTGATGGCACAAAGAATTTACTCACCGTCTTGTAAATTATAACAACCTAATTTAATTTTAACAATTATCTATGTCAATTGTTTAAAATTGATTATGTGATTTCTGTAACGCAATTACGGATCTCTAAATTAGTTTAGCAGTCAATCTTTAATTCAACTGAAGTATCCAGCCAAAATACACAACTAAACTAAAGATTATAAATCATAAAATTAGAAATTACAGAAATAAACCAAAAAAATATTATAACTCTAGTCTAATATCACAAATTCATACCAAAAATTGTTTTTAACTCCTAGACTGGAAAAGAAAGATCTACACCCTAATTGTAGGAGAGAAAGAAAAAATAATAAAGAAAGTAGACATCGCCTAAGAATGATCGATCGGTAGGGTAGAAGTCAAAATCTCCTTGAATCTTGCTCTTCTTGCCTCCTGCACCTTGTGATCTTCTTCTCGGACTATTTTGTACTGTATTTTCTTATTTTCTTGTGTCAAAAGTGGCGCCATCCACCTCTTTTATATATATATAAAAAAAAAAGATCTTTTTATTTTGTAATCTTTATTCATATTTCATAACAATCTTTTCCAATTTTGCCATAATTTTACTTTTGTCCCAAGGATCAAATTGCAATCTTTCATTTATTTAACACTTTTGACATCTTTTACAATATCCTGCACTTATACCAAAAATAGTATTTTAAGTAAAAATTATTATCGAAACAAGTATTAAAACTCAAAAATATATACAAATAATTTCTACTAAATACGTCTTTGAATTACTATCAAGTCAAGATTTATATAATGAACAAAAAATATAAATCACATTAAATATGTGAAATTAAATAGGATTAAAACATTAAATCAACAAATATACAACCTTAATATGATTGTGGAGATGAGATGCAATCAATCCATGATAATTCAGGTTTGATAACCGATCAGTTATAGTGTCATAATGCTAATTGCTTTATATAAATATTCGTTGGAGGTTCCTTATTTGGCTTCATATATATAGATTGGTCATTTAAATTTCCACATATATTTGTGTATATATATATATATATATATGTTATAAATTCAAAATAACAAGATAATAATAACTTAAAAAAATAAGATAATAGTAATACTTGAACATATATATATATAGGACTTAAATTGTACTTTCACATGTACAACTATCTCAATTTGTTGCTAAAGTAAAACTCCTTAATTTGTAAAGTTGTAGTAAGAAATAGTTTGATATTATGGGGATAGATTTTTCAATCTTTTACCATACAGTTTTGTATAAATATATTATTTTCTCAAATCACATTCAACTAATATTTAAATAGTAAAAGGAAAAATGAAAAAGAACACAAGTACCCAAAAATTGCTCGTGGAGGCTAGAGGTCTTGTGAAATGAAACATGAGAGTCGAAATGGCTTGGCAAATAGCCATTTCTAGGCATGAACTGCACATATCGATTAGGCATATTGTTGTCTTTCCGAATTCAAGGCCAAATTGCGGCGTTTATCGGAAAACGTCTGAGCTGATTTCAAGGCTAGATAGACGAAAAGCAATGGCTTAAGTTGACATAAAGTAAACTTCCCATAAGAAAGTGTGACTGGTACTTTGCAGAAGATTTCAAATCTTTACGCTTTATAACCATTTTATGGGTAATTTGGTTGATTGTGAAATTTTATTACACCCCCTATCACTTAAATCGTATTGTATTTGCTTCATAGAAACCACTCATATTGAATATCTTAAATGAGAACATCGAGTAATTTTCAGCAAGCTTCTAATTTTACCAACATTGCCAGAAGTGTATGTAGAGTAGATTTATTGAGTTTGATCATTTCATTTCCTGATTGTTACAATATGTAATAAAAGTGTGTGTAATCAAAACTTAACTAAAGAAAGCATGGATATAGCCATTATATATAGAGCCCTTTCTTTTCCACAAAAACTACAAACAAATTACTAAAATGACTTTAAATCCATCTATTCTTGTTTTCTTGATCACTATCCTCTTCCCATTTGCCATGGCAACGAATAACAAATCCAACTACACAGTGGTCATAACGGGCCAATATTGCTGCACAGCAAACGGGATTTGTCCCGGTCAGGGCCTCGCCAATGTATCTGTGCTGTGGAACCATTTCTCTAACATTAGCCGCGACGGAAACTCATATGGCAGTGCAATGACTAATTCAGATGGATACTTTAGAATCGAAGCCACAGGTCCAAAATTCGATGATAGTTTTATCAAGTCAAGCCATCTAGCTGTTCAGATCTATCCTGCTTCATTTAGTGCACCTTGCGGCGAAACTAACTACAATGGTTGGGTTTTGGCCCCGGTTAAAATCGACGCTAAAAAAAATGCCCGCAAACCTGGAGGCATAACATATGCCTGGAGTGGTGTTCCTGTTTTTGTGCCTACCTAAATGCTTTGTTCCTTACATCATTTTCAGCCTTCTTGTCGTCGGCTTCTACCGATGCAGTGTCTATTAAAATTTAAGGAAATAAACGTGTGAGATATTCATACATGGCGTGTTTTATTCGGGATTGTATCGATGTAATGTTTACCAATAATAAAATCGAAACTTGATTATAAAGTTGCAAGACCAATTACTAGAAATTGCTTGTGCAAGAGTCCTTTCAGGGTGCAACATCAAGAGTATGATTTCTTCAGATTTGAATTCGGATTAGGCTTTAGAAATACTAGTCCAGTCTACTAGTAAATTTTTTATTTGACTTTTGAAAACGAATTAAGATAAATTATTATTTTATAGATATGACTATACTAAAGTAATATAATGTTCGATTTACCCTTGAAAAATAATGTCAAAAGAAAAAAATTATGAATATTTTAGTATTTAGTTGCGAATTACTTTTGAAAATAGAAAACTTCTAATTTAGACGAATTAAAATAGAAAATAAAAAATTTACTAAAAAATAGTATTAAAAATTTAAAATTGAAATAGTATTTGTCATTTAAAGATGCATTTAAAGTGAAATGTTTAATATAAATTTGTTGGAAAAATCAGTTTCCACTTTTAGCATATAATGCATTTAACGTAAGATGGTGTGTTCTTTAAAAAGCCTTCATATATGTAAGCAAATCCTATATGTAAAGGTTTTTTTATATCCGATGTATCTAAAATTAAAAAACAAACACAGTGGCTTTTTTTTTTTTTTTTTTTTTTTGCAGAAGGTGAGAGAGAATGAGGGAGAATTAAAAAGAAAGTAGAGAAAAGAAGAAAGATAAAACGTTTGAGAGAGAAATGGTGACAAGAAGAGAAAAAAGAGGAAAAACAAAATAAGACCTAGCCTGCACCAAGTCTTGGCCAGACCCATCGGTTTTTTTGTCTCAGAGGAAAAGTCACTATATGATATTTTTTCAAATATTTCAAAGAAAAAATTCTTTGTTTTAGCTGTAAGACCATCTAAAAAGAAGCTACTGTTGATGCTCTTAATTGTCATATTGTATGAGGCGAGTCGGGATTTACTCAATGCACACTTTCGGTACGGCTGCAGATTTCCACGTTTTTAAAAAAAAAAAAAAAAAAATAACACTAAACTAGGGACAAAATCAGCCTATTGATTAGGTTGGTAGAGTGCATAGAAGCACCGATACATTTTTGTGGAGAGAATTTTTTTTTTTGGTTCTATCAATTTTTGTGTTTTCTATCCTCTTTCTATTGAAGAAGATTAAGAAGTTTTTTGTTACCTTGAAGTTCATCTAAAGAAGGAGAAGTTGGTCAATACATTAGCATATTTACTCTCGGTTTGCAAAATAGTCTGCTAGTGTTTTAACTACAAGTTAATTCATGGTCATGTGCATGGCGATGCAGAGAGAGCCGAAGAGAGTATGATTGTATTTGATGTTTGTTGGATTGTAGTGTTCATGTAACCTACCTGATGATAGATATATGTGGACATCTCTTTTATTGAATTCCTAGATATAAAATTTTTTTATATCGAACTAGTCAACAAAATTTATGTTTTTCTTTTGTTTATGTTCAAACTTAGCTAGTCATAAGCAAGTTTATATTGAGACACACTGGCGTTACAACGACGAAACAACCATGCATTTTACAAACATGCATGCAAACCGATTGTGGTTTCATCATTCCGTTGTCATAGTAATTAGAGGAGTTGGCCTCGTAAGTTGATTCCCACAATTATTTTCTAGCAAAAATTAAATTATTTTGTATAATATATTCAATAAAAAAATAAATATTTGATTCGAGAAGCTGTAATGAAAGTTTTTTTTTTTTTTATGAAGAATACGAGACTAAAACCAAACTTTAAATAAACAAAAGTTTCCATAAGATAGAAAGTCATATTGTTGAGTTTATTGGCTAACTTCTGACCTGATTTTAGGGTAAGATAGTTGATACGAAAACTTATGGCTTAAGATGAGATAAACTAAAGTTTCCATAAGATAGAAAGTCATATTTTATGGACCAAAATTTCCATAAATTTTCACATCTTTATTTGCACTTGATCATCACTATATAGATAATTTGGTTAAATCTGAAATTAAATAACTCCTTCAGTAATTACTTAAATTGTATTCAATTTGTTCCATAGAAACCACTTCTTTTTCATGGAGTCCTGATGAATATCTTAGACAAGAAAAATAAAATAACTTGCAAATCTTTCACTATTATAACCAACATTACCAAAAGTGTATGTAGAGAGAAAGATTAATCGACTTCGATAATTTAATTTCTGAATTTTGATACAACAATATATCAAACCGTGTGTAAGCCAAAATTAACTAAAGAAAGCATTGATATTGCCATTATATATGGCCTTCTCTTTTGCACAAAAAATCCACAAACAAATTTCTAAAATGGCTTCAAATCCATTTGTTCTCATTTTCTTGATCACTGTCCTCTTCCCATTCATCGTCGCAGCGATTAACAAATGCAACTACACAGTTGTCATAACCGGACAATTTTGTTGCGCATCCAATGGGATTTGTCCCGGCCCTGGTCTCTCAAATGTCCCTGTCCTGTGGAACCACTTCACTAACATTAGCCGAGAGGGCAACTCATATGGCAGTGCATTCACTGATTCAAATGGATACTTTAGAATCAATGCCACAGGTCCACTTTTCGATTGGTCTTTCATCAGTTCAAGCCATCTCTCTGTTGTGATCGATCCGGCTTCCTTTAGTTCACCTTGCGCCGACACTAGCTACCACGGTGTGATTGTGGCCTCGCCTTTAATAGACACTAAAGCCAGCAAACCTGGAGGCACAACATATGCCTCTATCCGTGATTCAGTTTTCGTGACTGCCTAAGTGCCTCCTTGTGCTCAAGATGATCATTTTCAGCTTTATGGTGATTGTGTTCGTATTGATGCAATGTTTGTTAACTTTAAGGAAATAAATGTGTGAGATATTTATCCATGGTGTGTTTTATTCGGGTTTGTACCGATGTAATATTTATCTTTATTTAAGGAAATAAATATTTCGAGCTACGTATGCATTAGGTGTGTTTTTTCTTTTTTTTTTCAAATAAAATGAAGTTTGGTGTTTTTTTGGGGTCCTTGTTTCTTTATTTTAATTTTTGTTTGGTTTTTGGTTTAAATAGTTGGTTGGATATGATGGTTTATCAAAAGGAACAATATATTTTTAGGTGGAATAGTAAGAGTTGAGTAGTAAATAATTGAAAATTGTTTTAATATAAATAAGAGCATAAATTTATTGAATATAGAGATGTATAGAATAGATTTTATTGAAGGCTAATTTTTTATTTATTTATTTATTTATTTTTTTATGACGTGGGAATCCACCGCGGCTACCTAAAAGTGCGCACTGAGTAAACCATCGATCAAATCTAATACCCTACACACTAGACCTGACAGACAAGTCATACTAGTCGAACCATATTTTGTTTTGTTTTTATTGTAATGCAATATTGTCTAATACTTCATTCGTCCCCAAAATTTATGCTCAAATTCTTTTGGGTATGGATTTTAATGTATGGGATTTCGATTGATATTTTTGTTACTTTTTGTTTTTTATAATAAAAAACATACATATATATATAATAGTATAATTTTTTAATACACTAAAATATTGAAATATTTTTAGGAGACAAAGAAAACAGTAAAATGAGTAGAGTTGTAAGAGACGGGGGAGTTTCACTTTTATCAAATTATATATCCAGCATATACATATATATATATATATCTATATATATATATATAAAAGAAAGTAGCACAATTATTTTTAAAGATTTGTCTTTCTCATTTTTCATTTTAGAAGTGTGTAGAAAATAAGCTAAAACGTTTGTAAACCAAACACTAACATAAAAGTATGGGAAACACCGTTATAAATACTTGGTTTTTTCTTCCCACATAGATGAGTTACAATTACAAACCTCAAAAAATGGCTTCCAAAAACCTCTCTATTCTTATTTTCTTGATGATCCTATTTCAGTTGGCTGCAGCTGACACAGTGATCATCACGGGCCGTGTTTGCTGCGCACCGAATGGAAATTGTCGCGGCGCGCCCGAAAAAGGCCTTCCTAACGCTAAAGTAAAGTTCAAACATTTCTTCAACATTACCAACTACAACAACTTATATGGCGAAGCAATAACCGATCCAAATGGATACTTTGAAATCACTGCTGTAGGTCGAATATTGGATGCTCATTTTGTGGAGACAAGCCATCTCTCAGTTCCAATTGATCAAACTAAAGAAGGCGCAGCTTGTCCTCAACTTCACTGGGAAGGTGCGCTTTTTTCTTCAATCAATGTCCAAGCCATCAAACGCTCACACATTATATACAGTAGATCGAATCCATTTGTTCAGGTGCCCAACTGATTAAATGCCCACAGCCGAAAGAGTTGAAGTATCCGCGCCTTGGTTTATTTTGTCATTGTCTTTGTTTTGCTGTGTTGTTTGCTTAAATTGTCAGACTAAAAAATGTGTGAGTAGTGTCTCCATGGTCAAGAAATGAAATAAATAGAATATCTGCTTTCTTGTTCATGAATCTTTCCATTTTCTCATATAATTACAGGCTTACCGTTTCTTGTAAATATTATATAATCAGCACTGTATCAGTAGCCTTATAAAGTACTCTCTCCGTTTTTTATCTATCTATTCGTTTGTTTTTTGCACGGAGTTTTAGAAATATTAGTATTATATTGCCGTGTGATGTGAATAAAGTAAAAAAGATCAAAATAACCTTATTAGTATTGTATGATATAAATGTAATAGTATTTGTGTAATATATTGTACGTTGTAAGACTATTTTTAATGTTAGTAGAATATACAGTTATTAAAAAAAAATAATAGATACATTGTTATCAACGGTACCAAAATAAAAAACTTGATAAATTGTTATATGTTTCACCAAAATAGAATTAAAAGTTGGAGAAGTTGTAATTTTAACCCATAGTATGACTACTTTACCATTCTTATTTTTTTATTTAAAGTCTGTTTAAACATGATCGAATAAGTCATTGTACGCTTCTTTTCGGTTTGAAAGTTTGAATTTTTTTACTAAAATAATATTTCTTCCATCTCCAAACAATAATTTTACTTGTTTTTGGATATGGGGCTTAATATACATTGATATACATTGATATTATATTTGGATATGGGTAAAAGATTGTTTTTGCCATTGAGAATATGTTAGTATAGACAATAGTGACATTTGTATAATAATGATGAAAAAATAGAGACAAATTTATAGAAATATATATAATTATTTATGAAAATGAGAGTAATATTCTAAAACGGACAAAAATAAAAAAAAAAATTATTTTATTGAGATGAAAGGAGTATTTGATATGGTAATACTGTACGGTCCGCTTCCTCCCAATCGAACGATAAAGTCCAAGTCACACTAAGGTTTCGACACTAGCAATAATGCATGGCTCTGATGATCCAATTTCTTCATTAATTCCTCATTTTGTTTGAGACCACATCTGAAAGGATCTTTGGCATATTCAGTTTTAAGATTAGAATTTTGTTGGATTCTAACAACTTGATAATATATATATATATATATTTGATGTAATCCAGTTTAATTTGGTATGCCAAAAGAATTTGAATCTGCTATCACAAATTTGTTTGAGAATGCATTTCTGTGGAATTTGTTATGGTAGTTTGTCTCCATATATCTATCTACTTTCGTGTCTTATACTCCCTCCGTCCCATGTAATATGAATATATTACTGTAGATACAGGAATTTAGGTAAAGTATAATTAGTAAGTAATTAAAAAGTTTATTAGTAAAAATAATTATTATTTAGTAAAAATAATTATAAATTAAGATTAAGATAAGTAAATAGTTTAATTAAAATTAAGAAAATTATAAAATTTAAAATTTAAAATGCGATTAAAATGCATAATTATATTTCAAAAAATTAGAAATGACAAATTATGTAGGACGGACGAAAATAGAAAATATAAACAAATTATGTGGGACAGATGGAGTAGTAATTATATCAGTCAATGTATAAATAAATAAGCTGTTTCTTGCTCACGTGACCTTGTCCTTACCTATCATTACATTACATGACATAATCCCACAACTTTTAATCATGTAATCTCTACCTTATCCACATTTTAGTATTTTAATTTAGAGCATCTGCTACATAAAATTCAGCACGGTGTTGCGGGTTGTTTGACAACACATAATATTACTACATAGAGCATATTGCATATGTTAATATAATACAAATACATCACATTAACAAAGAACACATGCTATAGTCTCGTGTTGTCTGACAGAACACAGTATCATTACAAATGTTAATATAATACATATACAACACATAAACTAACAATACATATTATAGTCTCATACAACACACAACAGTCAATTTTAGCACATGACATACAACACATTTGTTATAATAAAAAAAAAACACATACATTTATTATACGCCGCATGTATTGTATATAATAATAATAATGTGTGTTGTTTATACATATAATGTGTGTGTTGTGTTGAAATTCAGTACCCTAACCATCCCCATTATTTCTCTTTATCTCTCATGTCCACGTTATATTTACATTAATTCTCAAATTACTTCTTTAAACAACCATTATATTTATAGCATCATCACATCTGCCTCCTTATCTTTATAATTATATGAATTCCTAATAATTATTTATTTTTATATATTTTTATTATTTAATAATATGTAAATAATATGTATTAATTAATATTGTATTTTAATTTAAAATTATTAATTTATATAAATTGCAATAATATTATATAATAATTATTATTATTATCATTTTGAAATATTAAAATTATTTGAATTTGTGAAATTAATGACATTTAAAATTTTGAATGATGGAAATGAAGTTGGATTAATATATTGTCCGAAAAAAAAAATATTTTCAAAAATTTTGTTAAAAAACTAGTTGAAAAAAGATTAATATGGCAATTTAAAAAAAAATAAATAAATGTTGAAATTGAATATATATATAATTAAAAAATATGTAGGTGAACATAATATTTTAAAATAAATTTGAATTGAATTTGTATAAATAATTATTGATAATTTAAATTTTTTTCAAATTTTTAATTTCAAATTTTGGATAATAATAGATTAAATAATAACTTTTTTATAATTTTTATTAAAGGGAAGAGTTCTACGGCAAGGTAATAATTAATTGTGTGTTAACTGTATTTTTTAGTAAATATAATAAATATTGTTATAATAAAAATTGATGAGGCAATACAAAGGTATTGAAAAATGTGACTGTAACAAGTAATTTTATAATAATATATAATATTTTAAATTATAAAAATATTATACTTTATCTGTCCATCATGATCCTTTTTTTTTTTTGTCCATCACATATAAGATGATTAATTTTTATTTTTAGTAAATTTATTCATCTTAAACATATTTAACCAATATAAATCAAATCTACTTAAAACTCTTTATTTTTATATATGTCATAAATAAACAAATATTTTTATCTATATTTAAAAAATTTCATCTTTTATAAAATTAATTTTAAGTTAATTATAAATTAATAAATATATTGTTTTATTTATTTGTATTATATAAAGTTTTATTATCTACAAAATATGATATTTATATTTATATATTTTATTGAGATATAATACTAAAAATATTTAAAATACTAACAATATTATTCATATAAAAAAACAATATTATAATTTATTATTAGTACTAATTTACTAATTTATATTATCTAAAATATCATGTTTTTAACCAAATGGGTCATCTAATCCAGGACAAAAGGAGTAATTACCCCTGTTTCATCAAATTAGTCACATTTGTTTTTGTTGTCAAACTAAATTAATTTCATTTACTTGTAAAATAATTAACAACTAATACTTTAATTAAATTTTATAATTACTAATACTTTAACCGGTTTGTTTCACAAATATATTTAAGTTTTAAATAGTATTAAAATTTAAATTTAAATAATAATTTTATATAATATAAATAAATACGGCCTCAGTCCAGCTACAATTAAGTTCTTTTTTTTTTGTCCGTCTCAATGACATATTTCTATTTTTAGCGACTTTTATTAATCTTAAACATATTTAATAAATATAAATTAATTTAATTAAAATTTTAATTTCGAACTCACTCAAAAACTTTTTTATTTCTATTTTTTATCAATAAACAAATATTTTTATTTATATTTACAGCTTATCATTTTTTATAGGCAAAATAACAAAATATCCAAATGGTTTGCTGAATTTGTTGAAAGTTCGTGTAGTCCGAAAATTTCATAAAACTTACATGTAATTTTAAAAATGTTTTGCAGCTAAACGGACCGTTATGCCATGCTTTAACCCTAAATTAAATTCCAAAATTAAATTTTAATTCTCAATTAAATTCACAAACCCACCTCTTTGTATCTCTCTAGTCTGTCTATCGCTTTTTCTATCTCATTCCTCCTCTCTCACCAACGCCATCGCCTCCTTCCTTCTCTTCCTCCGCCAACCCACACCATCCTCCGGTGTCGTACTCTTGGTGTGTCCGTGCCATCTCTAACTCTCTGTGCAAATTCAACTCGATTATTACCCTCACTTCCTTCTTCAGATTCGATTTGTCGATTACGAACTTGTGTTCGCCTGCGCAAAAATTGAACAAAATACTGTTAATAGTGATGTAAGAAAACATTTGGAGTTCAGACAATTAAGAGGAAGAAGAAATTAAGTGTGTCCTTACCTAAGGTTATGTTGACGAAGCTTTTCCATTTGAACTTGCAAATCGCACTATCGAAACCTGCGTTTTGGAGACAGTGGCAAACCGCCTCCAAAGATATTAGGCATCCGTTGTCGAATCGCTGGCCGCCACAGGACAGGGACTGTGCTTCGTTTACTACTTCCTTAGTGATGCTTTTGATTCTTTATTCCAATGATGTCGTTCTTCATATTGTTGACGGTAAGAATTGGGGATTCACAACGTTGATTGTTAGGGTTCGTATGCCGACATTATTTTACCAAATTCCCAATTTCTTACTCAGACCGGAAATCCTATCAGACACCATTCGATTCTATTCAATTTGACAATTAGATGATTTGTTGTTTGAAATTCATTCAATTTTGAACAAAACAAAAGATGATAAAAACTTATTTGCAACAGCTGATGTTGATTCTCCCAAACCGATTGTTTTCACGCCTCCGATTTTCTTCTTTGATTTGGACTGAAGGAAAAAGATCGATGGATGATGTTGCATGGCGGTCGTCGTCGGCTACGGGCGGCAAGAGAGCGCCAAAGCAGTGAGGGCGGTGTTCCATCGAATAAGAAAATTTGGAAATTAGATTTTATTATTATTAAATATTTTTATATTAAAATAAGTAAATTAAAATTAATAAGAATTTTAGTTAAAACAGAGGAAGAATTCAGCTTACGAATGGAGAAATAAAAGAAAATAAATAAGAGAAGAGAGAAGAGAGAATCACTATTCTTAGTAGAGTTTCTTCACTCTTTCGATTGAGAGAAGGAGAACACGAGAAAGTACTCAGAGGGTCATTTTAGTAACTTCACAGAGATATTTATTTGCATTTGAAGCGCCTGAGATAGATTCTCCGTTAAGTCCTAATGGAGCGGATTTTTCTGCAACATTTTACAAATCACAAGTAGGTTTTTTTGCAATTTTAGAATCAGGGTTTTTTCCGGCAAACCACATTGGTTATTTTATGCTATTTTGCTTTTTATATAAAATTAATTTTAAGTTAATTATATATAAATAACTATATGTTTTTATTCATTTGTATTGTATAAAATTTTATTATCTATAAAATAATATTCATATTGCATATATTTTATTGAGATATAATCCTAAAAATATTTAAAATACCAACAACACTATTCATATAAAAAACAATCAAATAATATCATAACTTATTATTAATAACTTACTAATCTTGCTACCTAAAATACAATGTCCACTACAAAAAAATAATATATTTGTAACGGAATTTCGTCTCTAAAGTTCACGTAGCTAACGTAATTCTATTACTAATTCCGTCTCTAATGTCATTAGTAACGAAAAAATTAAATTTAGAGACAAAAACGTTCTTTTACAAAAATAATTTTTTCTTGTAATGGTCTCTAACAAAATGTTCATCTCCCGTGGGACGGAGGGAATCTTAATATGATATTATGAATATTCAAGTAATTTTTTTACCATATACAAAATAAGAATATAGTATCTTATTTGATATTTTGGAGGAAAAAAAATAATATATTGTAGTATTTTTATTTTAATTTTAATTTTATTTCTTCCAAAAAAAAAAAATTACATATTTGAATTTTTTATAATAAAATTTTAAATAGTAATAATTATTTGTTGAACTCTTTTCATCATGAAAAAAATAGATTTATTGATTTGAACACAAATTTTAATATGTTATATAATAATAATAATAATATTAAATGGGTAAGTATATAAATATGTATATACGCGTCTATATGTAATATGCAATAATATTAGTATATGTATGTGTAAGTATATATAAAGAAGGAGAGAGAGATTTTTTTAGAGAATCAAAAGTGGATGATTTTTATTCATACAAGCCATACATATATATTGGTAAAGAGAAAAATGATTGTGAGGTTAGGAAATTGACCAACAACGCTACCACACATTATCAACATTATTGCATTGTGTACAGTTTGTATACAAAACTCCTCATTGGATGCCTTTATACAAAGAATATGCTTCATTAAAATCTTACTATGAAAAAACCCTATGGTAAATAAAATTATAGTGAAGGAAAAAGAGTACATCATTCTTGTATTAATGCGCCCCCCTGTTTTGAACTTTATTTGATGTCTTTCATCCGACGCATTCCAATTCCTTGCACCAGTTTGTTGAATGTTGCAGTCGGTAGCACCTTCGTAAACATGTCTGCAAAATTTTCAGACGATCGAATTTGTTGCATATTACTTTCACCACTTTTCTGAAGATCGTGAGTGAAAAAGAACTTCGGAGATATGTGCTTTGTCCGATCGCCTTTAATATATCCTCCTTTTAATTGAGCTATACAAGCTGCATTACCTTCAAATAATATTGTAGGAGGTAATATATCAGCATATATCAAGCCACAAATTTTCTGAATATAGTGAGTCATAGACCTCAACCAAACGCATTCACGACTAGCTTCGTGAATAGCTAAAACCTCCGCATGGTTTGAAGAGGTAGTTGTTATTGTCTGTTTAGCATATCTCTAAGAGCAATGGTTCCACCACAAGTAAATAAATAGCCAGTTTGAGATTTTGCTTTGTATGAATCAGACAGATAACCAGCATCAGCATAACCAATTAATTCATTTCAAGATTCACTCGAATAAAATAGACCGAGGTCATGAGTCCCAAGAAGATAACAAAAAATGTGTTTGATACCATTCCAATGGCCCTTTGTGGGGGATGCGCTAAACCTGACCAGTAGATTTATTGAAAAAGATATATCTGGCCTAGTACAATTTGCAAAGTACATTAATGCGCCAATAGCGCTGAGATATGGTACATCGGGGCTAAGTATTTCTTCATTTTCTTCTCTTGGCCTAAATGGATCTTTACTGAGATCAAGGGATCTGACCACCATTGGTGTACTAGGAGAATGAGATTTATCCATATAACATTGTGTTAATACCTTTTGGGTATATATGGATTGATAAATAAATATCACATTATTAACATGATCCACTTGTAATCCCAGACAATATTTTGTGTTTCCAAAATCTTTGATCTCAAATTCTTTCTTTAGATATTTAACTGCAATTTGGATCTCTTCAGGAGTTCCAATTAAATCGAGATCATCAACATATATCGCAATAATGACAAAATTTGATCCATTTTTCTTTATAAAGAAGCATGGGCATATTGGATTATTAGTATAACCTTTTTTTATTAAGCAGTCACTGAGACGGTTATACCACATTCGCCCTGATTGTTTAAGTCCATACAGTGACTTTTTCAATTTGATGGAATATCATTCCCTTGGGTTTAATTTTTATGCTTTAGGCATATTGAATCCCTCGGGAACTTTCATATAAATATCAGTATCCAATGAGCCATAAAGATATGCAATAACTACGTTTAAAAGACGCATATCGAGCTTTTCTCGCACTGCCAGGCTCACAAGGTATCTAAAAGTTATTCCATCAACAACTGGAGAGTATGTTTCATCAAAATCTACTACAAGTCTTTGTGAGAATCCCTAGGCTACAAGACGGGCTTTATATCTCACAATTTCATTATGCTCATTTCTTTTTCGTACAAACACCCATTTGTATCCAACTGGTTTTATACCATCCGATGTTTGAACAATTGGTCCGAAGACTTCTCTTTTGTTTAATGATTCAAGCTCTGATTGAATCGCAATTTCCCATTTTGGCCAGACATTTCTTTGCCGACATTCATGAACCGATTTTGGCTCTGGATCCTTGTTTTCTTCCATTATATCAAATGCTAAATTGTATGCAAATGCATTATCAATAATTGTCTCTTTGCGGTTCTAACATTTTCTTGAAGTAACATAGTTAATTGAGTTTTCAATAATCTCATTATGTTCTTCAAGATCGTGCTCTTCTTGAGCAATTATTTCAGGATTGACTTCCTCATTAGATTGAGGTTTATTAATGTCATTCCTGATATTTTCATGATTATCATCATTAATTTCTCTTTTCTTTCGAGGGTGTTTATATTTGGAACCGAGTGGTCTACCACGCTTTAAGCGTGTTGCTGATTCATTAGCACTTCCAATTTGTCCATCAGGGACAATAAATTTAGCGGAAGCATTAGTAGCTGGGATATATGATCGAGTGACTTGCTCGAGTCATTGAAAGCATCTGGTAACTGATTTGCAGTATTTTGCAAATGTATAATGCGTTGAACTTCTAGTTTACACTGCATGGAACGATGATCACAAAAATTCAATGGAATTTTCCAATTATTATCCATTTTCGGTTCATTTTTGTCTCCTCCCAATGTCGGAAAATATGATTCGTCAAAATGACAATCTGCAAATCTTGCAGTGAATAAATCACCCGTCATAGGTTCAAGATATTTTATAATTGACAGCGATTCATATCCGACATAAATGCCCAATCTACGTGGAGAACCCATTTTTGTACGTTTGGGGGGTGGAATAGGAACATAAACAGCACACCCAAAAATACGTAGATGAGATATATTTGGTTCGTGACCAAATACTAATTGCATTGGGGAATAGCTATGATAGCTTGTCGGTCTCATTTTTATAAATGTTCCTGCATGTAAGATTGCATGCCCCCAAGCTGAAACGGGCAACTTAGACCTCATCAGTAATGGTCTAGAAATCAATTGCAATCTTTTAATAAGTGATTCTGCCAAACCATTTTTGTATGAACATGAGCAACTAGGTGCTCTATATTAATTCCAATCGACATGCAATAATCATCAAATGCATTCGATGTATATTCACCAGCATTATCAAGATGTATAGTTTTAATTGGATTATCGGGGAATTGTGCCCGTAATTTGATAATTTGGGCAACCAATCTCGCAAATGCCATATTGCGAGTAGATAATAAGCAGACATGTGACCATATAGTATATGCATCAATAAGTACCATAAAATATTTAAATGGCCCACAAGGTGGGTCTATTGGTCCACATATATCCCCATGTATTCTTTCAAAAACTGTAAGTGATTCAATACCTACTTTAGTTGGCGATGGCCTGGTTATCAATTTTCCCTGAGTACAGGAAACACAGGTTAACTCATTTGAGTTTAACATTTTTTGATCTTTTAATGAATGGCCATGCGAATTCTCAATTATTCGCCTCATCATTATACTGCCAGGATGCCCAAAGCGATCATGCCATATTTGAAAATCGGTAGTCTTTTGATCTACCGTGAGGTGTGTTTCAACAACACCTAATCTGGCATAATATAAGCCAGTAGAGAGTGACGGTAATCTATCAATGATGCATTTCTTTTTATCAATGATATTGTGATCAATAAAAATTCACCATCGGTATCACTCATAGTTTCAATGTGATAACCATTTTTCCAAATGTTCTGAAAGCTCAGTAAATTTCTTTGAGCTTTAGTGGCCAACAGTGCATATTGTATCACAATTTTCGCCCCGCGGGGATAAATATAATGGCTTCTCCAGAGCCTTTAATTAATTTTGCACTGCCACTTATTGTATTGACATTCATTATTTCCCTTTTCAAATGAGAGAAATATTTTTCGTGTTTCAATATAGTATGTGTCGTTTCACTGTCAATGGAACACATATTTGCATCATTTTGATTGACATCCATTTAACCTTCATATACAAATAAACGTAGTATTAAGAAAGGCAAATATAAATATTACAATATGCATTACAAAAAGGTAATATGTGATAATTTAAATATTACAAAACATAATGTAAAATGACATAATATGTCTATCACTGGGGATTTGCTGGAACTACGACAAAAATCCGCTATATCAAGATACATTGTGTCGTAATCCAAAAGATCGTCATCGGGGTCGTCATCATTATCAACATGATTAATCTCGACCTCCTTCCTCTTTTTCTGCAGTGAGACTTAATAAAGATCGGCTAGGTGTTTGCTTGTTCTGTAGGTATTGGCCCAATGGCCTTCAATGTCACACCGATTACAAATGCCGATCTGTCTATATCCCCATATTGGGGTTTACTATGCATTCTGTTAATGTCAGAACTGCGGCGATTGTAAGGGGTATATCGACCGCGTTGACTCTCATGACCGCGACCACGTCCACGGCCTCTACCACGTCCTCGGCCTCGTTCAGAAAATGTCACGTTCTCTTCAGAGAACTGACTGGAACCAGTGGGCCGGGACTGATGATTTTTCATCAGTAACTCATTATTTTGCTCAGCTAATAAAAGACATGCAATGAGCTGTTAGTACTTTTGAAAGTTTTTCTCACGAGACTGTTGTTGCAGCACAACATTCGAAGCATGAAAGGTAGAAAGAGTCTTCTCCAATTTATCATTCTCAGTAACATTTTCTCCGCAGAGTTTCAACTGAGATGTAATCTGATGGATAGCAGAGTTGTACTCTGTAATAGTTAAAATCCTGCAACCGCAGGTTAAGCAAATCATGTCGGGCTTTCGGGAGAGTGATATATTTTAAGTTCCCAAATCTCTTCCTTAATTCATTCCACAAATCTAGTGGATCTTTCACTGTCAAATATTCAGTCTGTAGAGGAATGTCCAAATGATGACGGATGAAAATAATAGCCTTAGTCCGATCTTGACTTGTAGCCGTATTTTCACCGGAAATTGTATGAACAAGACCTATAGAAACCAGAAGCATTTCTACATTCAGGGACCAAGTCAAAAAATTATTGTTAGTGAGAGACAGAGGTTTAAAAGAAATTGCAAGATTTTCCATAGTTTAGAAAATAGATAATATAGATAGTAAAAAAATAAAACTTACCAAAAAATAAAATAGGCAAGAGTTTTAGTGCTGATAACGTGTTATATAATAATAATAATATATTAAATGGATGATTTTTATTCATACAAGCTATACATATATATAGGTATAGGGAGAAATGATTGTGAGGTTAGGAAATTGACCAACAATGCAGCCACACATTATCAACGTTATTGCATTGTGTACAGTTCGTATACAACATAATACGACTTGTTCTTTTTGCAATTTATAATAAAATATATAAAGATGATTAAAATTAAAAAAAAAAGGTATGATTTTTTATTTTTATTTTTTTAAAAAAGACCTATTTTTATGACAAATAAATAAAAAATAAAAATAAATTTTATTGACACATAAAGTAATATATATAGAAGTTGGCATGATATTTAAATGTTAAACTAATTTTAATGTAATAAATAATAAAATATAGATATTTAATTTAGAAGGGGTTTGAAAAACAGTTTTTTTAAAAGATTTTAGTTTATTGAATAATTTTTAACGGTTTGACCAGTAAACCAACTAATTTTTATGTTTGGTAAATTAGCATTTTAAAATGGTCTTTTATGCTCAGAAAACTAATTTTTGAAACTCTGTGTAATGCCTCAATTTTGACATATATAAGATAATATTATTATATCAAATAATATTTTGATAATATTAATTGGATTAATAAATTAATATTATGGAATAAATTTTATTCCTATTTTTTATATTAATTATTGGCATGGCCCGGCCGCGTATAATTATGCACATTATAATTTCCTTAGCCACAAAGTTCAATAGATAACCAATGGTTCGGAATATAGGTGAAAGAAGAGATAATAAAGAAAAAATGATAGTCCAAAGAATCTGAATTGACATGGATGATAACCAACCACGAGAATAAGTCTCGGACTTGAAATCAAAACCATAGTTAAAAGACAAAAATAGGCTAAATCCCACTGCAAGGGATTGGAAGCCACGAACCGATGGAATCATTCCATAGACCCAATTTGAAAGAAAGGGGGATAAAGAAGAAATGATAGTGCAGAGAATGTGAATTAATATGGATGATAACCAACCACGAGAATAAGTCCCGGACCTGAAATCAAACCTTAAATTAAAACACAAACAATAGGCTAAATCCCACTGCAAAGGATTGGAAGCCAACAACCGACGGAATCACTTCAAAGACCCGATTTGACATATCTAAGTGAGAGGAAATCACGCCCTAGCACTAGACAAATATTGAGAGAGAACAATAAAGAAATTTTATTCAAGATTCACTCTGCTCTATTGCAATAATAGGCAAGGATCTTATATAAAGGTCTTTGAGGAAAAATAAAAGGCAACAAATAATAAAGAAACAAACAAAAGGTAAGTCTAACTATAAGAAAACAAATAATAAGGAAAGTTTTACTATGAAATTATACTATATGAAAACTTATAATAAAGGGTAATATATAATAAGTTAACTTTGATATTCTTCCATAATTATTTATTGTCTTAATCTTTAAGTCCCGGCTTTTGTGATCCTGGCCTTGGGATGACTCGGCTGGTTGACCTTTGAGTCAGATACAAAAGAATTGTAATGTATAACAAGTCCATCTTCAATAATCTTTTTTTTCTGAGCTTGGACAACCGCATCATTCCCCTCTTCTTGAAAAGCATTCTTGTTCTCCTGAACACGATATTCCTCGACTTTACGGCTCACAAGAAGACTCAATTTTCCCAAAGACAATAACCAGAAAAATCTAAAACTAACATACATTGAATTTTTTTTTTTGTCTTTTTTTTTTCTTAACAAAATCGTCCAAGGACGAATCAAGTTGATAGAAAACTTGAGCGCAAGGCTCTGATACCAGATGACACGACCCGACCGCGTATAATTATTCCCATTATAATTTCCTTAGTCACAAACTTCAATAAAGAACCAATGGTTCGGAATATAGGTGAAAGAAGAGATAATAAAGAAAAAATGATAGTGCAAAGAATATGAATTAACATGGA
This sequence comes from Andrographis paniculata, assembly GCF_009805555.1. Taxonomy (NCBI): domain Eukaryota; kingdom Viridiplantae; phylum Streptophyta; class Magnoliopsida; order Lamiales; family Acanthaceae; genus Andrographis; species Andrographis paniculata. The sequence goes on from NW_026137605.1 coordinate 4,567,446, forward strand.
TAATAATCAATCATGAGAATAAGTCTCGCACTTGAAATCAAAACCATAGCTAAAAGATAAACAATAGGCTAAATTCCACTACAAATGATTGGAAGCCACGAACCGATAGAATCACTCCAAAGACCCGATTTGAAAGAATGGAGGATAAATAAGAAAGAATAGTGCAGAGAATGTGAATTAACATGAATGATAACCAACCATAAGAATAAGTCTCGGACCTGAAATCAAACCATAGATTAAAACAAAAACAATAGGTTAAATCCCACTGCAAAGGATTGGAAGCCACGAATCGTTGGAATCACTCTAAAGACCCGATTTGACATATCTAAGCAAGAGGAAATCACATCTTAGCACTGGACAAATATTGAGAGAGAACAATAAATAAATTTTATTCAAGATTCACTATGCTCTGTTACAATGATAGGCAAGGATCTTATATAAAAGTCCTTAAGGAAAAATAAAATACAACAAATAATAAAGAAACAAACAAAAGGTAATATATGAATTATATATATAATAACATAATATATAATAAAGGAGATGAATATGATATGATACCGTTAATGTTAATAATAATAATAATAATAATAATAATAATATAGGTAAGGAAACAAACAACCAAACCCTTACCTCAAGCTGAAGAAACGCAGACGAGAAAGAAATGAGAAGGAAGAAGAAAAGAAGAAAGAAAAAGATTTAGTCGTTCGATTTTAATTCTTATTTTACTCTTTCTTATACGTGAAGTTTGATTATAAATTTTAATAGGGTAAACTGTTTTTTTAGTTCCGTAATTGGACTCCCTTATCATTTTAGTCCCGTAAGTGGAGCCTGTCGCAAACTAGTCCCATAAGTGAAAAATTTTCATTGTTTTAGTCCTCCGGCGCCGGAGACACCCGCGTGGATCGCCGGAGGTGACGTGTCCACCAGGTGTCGCCGACCTGACGGACACGTGGATTTTTTTATTTTTTTTTCATTTCTTAAATTTTTTTTAAAGTTATTTTTAATTTATTTTTAATTTATTTGTATTTTTTTTATTTGGTCCAATTAAAAAATAAAATTAAAAAATAAAAAAGAAAAAAAAAGTAAATCTACGTGTCCGCTAGGTGTCGCTAACCTGGCGGGACACCTGGCGGACACGTCACCTCCGACGAGCCACGCGGGCATCTCCGGCGCCGGAGGACTAAACCAGCGAAAAACTTTCACTTATGGGACTAGTTTGCGACAGACTCCACTTACGGGACTAAAATAATAAAGGGATCCAGTTACGGGACTAAAAAAACAGTTTACCCATTTTAATATGAATATGGATGTTGAGATACTAAATTAAAAATTCTTCAAAAATTCATAATTGACTATTTAATCGACGAATTTCTTTTATAAATAGCCTTATCGTAATCCTAGGATCATATTCTAAGAATTTAGTATTGATTGAAGCCGAATTGAAAACGGCAGTGTATTGCACCTATCTGTTTGTTATATATTTAAGGATTTTTATTTAATAATTGAGCGATATAAATATTATGAGCTATAAGGGATTTTATAGCTAGAATGTCGTACTAAATATAAAAGTTTGAAGCCCGATGAGCTAATTATATAAATTAGTTTTTGAATAAGCAGGTAGCTCCTATGAATAAGCATATAGCTCATCTGATTTGAGTAAATAATGGAGCAAGTGTACGTTGGAGGAGATTTGGGTGAGATTGCAAAAGTCAGAGAGTGTTGATAAGAGGTAAACAATAGGAAATTAAATCTAATTTTAAGAAATTAGGTATACAGATTGCATGCGATTATGATTATAATGTTAATGTGATATTATGTGGATCATTTTGTCAGTACATGTATATATCTATATATACGTGTGTGTGTGTATGCATGTGTGAGACTTCGTATTTTATTATATTTGATCGTGTTGATGAATTTATGAAAATAAGGATACATGAGCTGTCAAACCAGCTCTTTTCAGTAAAAATCACTTATTTGACATGTTGTACACATCTTGCACGGTTTATCGGATATGTTTTATAGATCTATCGTTTAGTCTCTGTGTGCGGTAGTGCTAGCCGAGGGCATCATCTGGGGTTAGGATATTCGACCCTGATCTACCGTAACACTTTGGTGATAGTGGACGACAGTAGTCGGACAATTGGGTGACTTAGCCGCACGGTCATTCAGGGATTATATCTATTGTAGTTGAGACGTATTTGGTCTAATAATTCATGTTAGGTTTTTTTTTTCAACTCATTAAATTTTTTCTTGGTGATGTCTACCGGTAGTTTAGGATCATATGTCAAACTCAAATGTAATCCCGTTAGGGCGCGCGAGAATGAGTAGAGTTTTCGGGTTTCCCTTGGGTGATTTCAGGTTTAACAGATTCTACTACATTACACGGGGTTGGGCTAGACAAAAGGGTCTTATCTTTGCTATCACAGACTATGGGGCGTTTTGTGGTTATTGGCGACAACGTTCGACTATCCATATATTGATTGTGGGAGTCATATGATGGGTATGTGGAGGTGACCGGATGACCATTATATTATTATGGGTTTATCAGGTCCTTCCTTAAGCCGAGGGTTTTCCGGTTATTTATTATTAATGGTCTAGTGAGCTTGTTATTATAAATCCGAAGTTATTTCGATTGTTCGCCTAGACAGATGCAGTGAGCCTATTATTAAGGATTCCAAGTTATTTTGGCTGCTCACTTCATGATAGATGTTCGTCACACACTGCAAAATTTAAATTAAATAAACCTACTTTCAAATAAAAATAATGTAATATAGCTTAAGTAGGGTCATCTCCTCAGAGAATTAAAAAGATTTTATTTTCTGTTGTTTAATATATAAATATAATAAAAGGGGGGTTTGGAAACTTGAATAAAAATAAAGATAACGAACTAAAAATCTACAGCTAGAAGATAAATTCAGTAAAAATAAATTTCCAATCTATGAATAAAATTGACAACTTGGATAGTGGATTGAATCATCGATAAATATTTAATTCAATTAGTTTCTAAATAAATTAGTTATAGTTACCGACACGCGCCTAATAACCAACTCTTAATTTCTCGATAGGTACGCCCGTCAACTGCTTCCCTAATTAGATTAGAATCCTAGTGACGCCACAAAGAATTTACTAGCTTAACGACTTTGCGAACTAGAAGAGTCTAATTCAATTTAACAATTACATATGCGAATTATTTAAAATTGATTCCGTGATTTCCTAATAGTGTGTGCCACCAGTTGCTACTTGAACCAAATTAAAATGCAATTGTTGACGTCTAATTTAGTTTAGCAATTCATCTTTAATCTAATTGAAATACATGGCCACAATACCCAACCAAATCAAAGATTATTAAGTATTAAAATAAAAAATCACATAAATACTTAAGAACCAAGAAATAATATAAATAAAAACAAAGTCTAATATCACAAATTCATACAAAGTTGTTTCTTTCACTCATAAAATAGAAAAGTAATATACTCACTAGACATGGGAAGAAAAAGAAAAAAATAAAGATAAACATCACCTTAGATAGATCGGATTGATAGGAAGAACTCGAAATCTTATTGGAAGAATCTTTCTGCTTCTTGCCCTTGCGCGATTTCTCTCTATGACTGTTCTAAATTGTTTTCTCCTCTTGGCAGCATAAGTGGCGCCCCTCCTTTGTTCGTTCTTTTATATTTTCCTAATTTTATAACAATCAAGTTTTCGGGCCTTTTAATTAATTTATCATGTCAAAGGGGTGTAGTTAGTCATGGTCATGGCTAAATAGGGGGTGCAAATCTAATTTTTTCTTCACTTTTTCTGCCAATTATATCAAATTTGATATTTTTCCTCTGCATACCGCAAATAAATAATACACATATAAATTAGTTAGAATCCAATCAAAATCAATCAAATATCGCATATAATATAAATATTTAACGCATGCGATTTATGGCTATCACTTCGGCAGATGTATATATATGTGTATGTACATGATTGTCGATTTCAATACATTTATTCTATTATTTCACTATTGACATGGCATGACACGTATTTTATGATTGACGGGGATTATACTTTATTTTAAAAAATATGGCATGATATATTTTCTGTTAGTTCTTAAAATGAATTTAATGCTAGATTGTTTTTAAGAAAAATATTTGGTTCAAGTATGCATGACACCTCCGGGACAGGAGCGTCTCGGGATTTAGAATGATAGCTTGAGTGAGTAAATTTGCCTCTGATGATATATAAATTTTTAACCGGAAAAATCTTTTGTTTAAGAGCGTGTTTTTGTAAATATTTATAAATCATAGTGTTAAATATAATGTATTTTTGTGGGGACCAGCTCTTGTATCGTCCCTTGGAGGCTCAAAGTACTATATCACTTTCAGTGATGACACTACAAAGAAGGTATGGATATATTTCCTTAAGCGTAAATTTGATGCTTTTGAAAGTTTCAGAAAGTGGAAAGCACTTGTGAAGAATTGAATGGGGCTGTGAGTCAAGTGTTTGAGGTCGGATAATGGTGGTGAGTACGAGTTGAATGAATTCAAGGATTACTGCACAGAGAATGACATACGAATGAAAAAGACAATACCTAGAACACCACAACAAAATGGTGCAGCTGAAAGGATGAATCGGATGCTCAATAAGAGGGCTAGATGCATGAGTCTAAAGTTTGTTAGCCAAAGATATTTTGGGCTGATGCGATCAACACGGCGGCATTACAGATCAATAGAGGTCCATCAACACCGTTGAACAATGAAATTTCAAAGAAAACGTGGACAGACAAACTAGTAAATCTCTCTTTTTTACGTATTTTTTGTTGCACTGCATATGTCAAAGTTGATATTGAGACAAAGCTAGATGCGAAATCGGTGAAGTGTACGTTTATTGGTTATAGTGGTGATGAGTTTGGATATCGACTTTGGGATGATGTTAATTGTAAGATCATTCATGCTCGAGATGTTATCTTTGATAAGCAAATCTTGTACAAGAACAAGTCGAGTAACGATGGTAAAAAGGATCCGGAGATGATTGAATTAGATACTTTTAATACGAGTCCAAGCAGCTAAGCTCGGGATGATTGGAGTGTTGATGATGTTAAGGTCGAGTCGCCAAACTTCATTACTAAGAATCTTATAATCCCAAAAAAATTGATATAAACACACAAATAGCACCAAGGAGATCCGTGAAATAGCATTGTGTGCTAGAGAGGTACTCTCCTACCCCTTATTATTTAGTGTTGACTGATAGTGGTGAACCAGAATGCTATGCAGAGGCTAAAGCTAGCTAAGAAGCTGAGAAGTGAAAACTTGTTATGGATGATGAGATGAACTCTCTCATGACCAACCAAACATGAGAGTTGAGAGAAATTCCGAAAAACAACAAAGCACTGCATAACAAGTTGATCTATAGAATTAAAGAAGAAACAGATGGTAGTAAGCGGTACAAGGCCAGACTGGTAGTTAAGGGATATGAACAACGATATGACATCTACTACACTGATGTGTTCACTCCTCTTGTGAAGCAGAAAACAATCCGATTAGTCTTGGATATGGTAGCATTCGAAATTTTGTGTAAAAACAGTTAGATGTCAAAACAGCTTTCCTTCATGGCAACTTAGATAAGGAAATCTACATGATGCAGCCAGAAGGATATGCAGTTGAGGGGCAAGGGAACTTGGCATGCAGATTGAGAAAGAGCTTATATGGTCTTAAGTAAGCACCGAGACAGTGGTATCACAAGTTGGACAGATTTATGCATAAAATCGGCTTCAGAAAATGCAATGCCGACCACTGTTGCTACTTTAAGAATTTTGAGGGTCAATATATAATACTTTTATTATATGTGGATGACATGTTACTGGCAGGACCCTGTGCTCGATAGATTGCAAAGTTGAAACAACAATTGACGGAAAGATTCTCGATGAAGGATCTTGGAAAGGAAAAACAGATTTTGGGCATACGAATAACTCGAGACCGAGATAGTGGAAGGTTAAGTCTTTTCACAAGCAGAATATGTAAAAAGAACTTTATGAGGTTCAATATGTATGATGCAAAGCTCGTTAGCACACCTTTGGGTAGTCACTTGAAGTTGTCTAACAATAAATCACCAAAGAATGAGTCAGAACATGTTGAAATAAGAAGTGATCCATTTGCATCTGCCATAGGAAGCTTGATGTAAGCAATGACTGGTATAAGGCCAGATATAGCACATGTAGTGGGAGTAGTGAGCTAATTTATGAGAAATTTTGTGAGGTAAAACTGGGATGGAGTGAAGTGGATACTGAGGTATTTACTAGGCACTGCAAATAAGGCATTGATCCTCGAGAGAAGAGAGCTTGCTTGGCTGGATTTGTGGATCCCGACTTGGCAGGAAGTGACTACGATAAGAAAAAAAGCACATCTAGATATGTGTTCACTTATGGTGGAACAACAATATCATGGACTTCGAAGCTACAAAAGATAGTTTCTTTGTCGACAATAAAAGCCGAGTACATTGCAGTGATGGAGGCAAGCAATGAGATGGTTTGGCTGCAAAACTTTGTGATTGAGTTGCGCAGAGAACCGAAAAATAGTAGCTTTTATAGCGACAGTTAGAGCGCAATCTCTTGGCAAAGAATCTTGCATTTCATAAAAGAACGAATCATATTGAGTTGAGTATTCACTACGTTCGTGAGCTATTGGAGATGGGGATTCTGAAATTGAAGAAAATTCATGGATCGAAAAATCCAGCAGATATGTTGACTAAGGTGGTGGCCTTAGATAAATTGAGGTTGTGTTCAACCTCAATTGGCCTCGTTGAGTTAAGAAAGAGGTTTGGCGCTCTCATTGCAGATGAAGTAAAATGTTGAAGCGGAGATGAAATCAGTCTTCAAATGGGAGATTGTTGGAATATGAAGTCTGATTATATCCTAAAATTTAGGGATATGATTTGGATATTATTGGCATAGGCCTAGGCTATAAATATCTATGTATTCTTACTTTTACATATGCTCTATGTATTCCATAGTAAAATCCTGGCTTGCAGCACCTCCAGACGTAGATCATCTTAATTGAACTGGGTAATCAAATTCTTGTATTCTTGTATCTTTATTTGTCTCTTCTTGATATCCTAAATTTTCCGCAATATTTTTATCCTTTAGGGTGTGTTCCATTGGGGTTTATTTGGGGAGATTTAGTTTGAATTTTGTATTAAAATAATATATTATAAGATATTTTATGAGAGAAAAATTATATTATCTTGTCTCAAAAGAAGAGTTTCATTGACTTTTTGCATATAGATTTTTCAATATTCATTATTATATCATTGCGTAGTACAAATCAAGAGAAATTAACAAAAATACTTCATCTAGCTTCTTATAATATAAATATAATAACATTTGTAAAGTAGATTATATAAACAGAATGTCACGTGTAATGATATAAAAAAAAAAAAACACAACAAACAAATAAACAAACGGTGTTCGAAGGAGATAGTATTATTTTTTAAAAATAAAATGTGGTTTGAATATTTGAAATTGTGTCTGAATTTTGTACTTGCATCGGCGCCAACCAAAGTATTATCAAAATTATGAACTGTTTAACACGTGAAAACTACAAAAATGTATTTGGTTAGCAATTGATTTCAAATCGGCACTATACCTTCAATTTTATTCGAATATTGTATCATATAGGATTTACTCAAAGGTTTTTATTTCTCTCTTTTCCTACTAAATCGATACTTTCTCCTCCCACAAAATTTATACTCACGAGAGCTAAACACTTATTTTAATAAACGCAATATTTTGTTAGTTTATTGTGACATAAAATAGGAATATTTTATGAAGTACTTGAGTGAGTTAACGAGAAGAGAAAACATTTTAATGTTTATGTGGCATGCTGGAGACACGTATCAGCCAGATAGCGCCGCGTGGCTACACGTGTTCGTCATGTGGATAATTTTTATTTCGCTTTTTAAAATTATAAATAAAATTAAAAATATAAAATATATTAAAAATAAAATTTAAAAATATAAAAATAAAAATTATCCACATGTCCATCGGGTCAATAACACATAACTGCTAATTTATATTCTATATATTAAAAATAAAATATAAAATATAAAAAATATATTAATATATAAATTATATTATTAAAGATCATGTCGCGCTGATTTGATGGACATATGAATAATTTTTATTTTTATTTTATTTATTTTTCTCTTTGAACTTTTATATTTTTATATTTGTAATTTTTTTTATATTTAAAAAAATAAAAATAATCCATGTAGTGGATACGTCAGCCACATGAAGCTGACCTGGCCGACACATGTCCGTTAGTATGCTACGCAGGTGACACATAGACATTGATGACTAAATTGCGAAAAAATTTAACTTACAGGACTATTCTAAGACAGCCTCCGACTTGCGAAAAATTTTCACTTACGAGATTATTTTAAAACAGCCTCCAATCACGGGACTAAAATGATAAAGAGGTCCAGTTATGGACTAAAAATCAGTTTACCTTAAATTATATATATCTTAAACAAATCTCATTCAATTCAATTTCTAACTTACCTTTAAATCGGTACACTTAAAAGAATACATTCACTATTAAAATTTCGAACTCTTGTACGTGTGTTTCTTTGATGGTTGTGTTTAGGTTTTTATTTAAGTAATGTTTAATGTACAGATGTTTGGTGATTAGAAAATAATAGTAGAATTTTTTAGGGAATGTGAAATCAAAATGGTAAGAAAGCCAAATACAAGTCATAAAGAGACACACGATTTTACCTAAGTTTTTCACTGTGAATAGCAGCGGTCAAATAATATAAATTACAAAGAGTTCAATTAATTATAATCAAAACTCTAATGAGGCATCCATTAGTTTAAACTAAAAATTTCAAGTTTTTATCAAGCTAAGTTTCACATTCATCAACCTGCATGCTTTTGATTCACACTCGACACCCACTCTATATTTTCTTATAATTTTGAATTGATTTAATGAATTATAATCATACTAATGAGTAGGGGTGGAAATAGGCCATGCTGCTTGTCAGGGGCCTCCGACCTGGCTTGCACAAAGCCTGAGCTGATCTTATCTATTTATTAAAAAATTCAGGTCCAGATTTTTATTAAAGCCTTTTTATTTAAATAGAGTAGGCTTAGACTTACAAAAAATATTTTCTCTTTATTATTAATTAAGAATAGTTTTATATCTAATAATGATATATAAAAATATAATAATATTTTTTTAAAAAAAAAATTAACATAATTTCTTGGTAAGTAATATAATTTTTTTTTCTTGTTTTAACATAATTTCTTGATGCTTTACCTCATTTTTATATAGAAGGAAGAAATTTGTGATATAATACTAATTTGATGAGTTTTTGTAAACAGCTTTAATGGTTCTAGAAACTTTGGGAGAATTTGCAATTCTTGTACGTGGAGGAGCTATGTTATTAATTTCTAAATATTTTATGGAATTTTTCAATATTACTTTTTAGTTAATTGTTGTGTGTCTTCTTTGTGAAAATAATCAACTCAATGAAAATAAATTGATGTAAAATACATATTTTTTTAATATCATTATGCTGTGATCTCTATTAGCTTTCATTTGGTGTATGCAGACTTGCAATTCTAAATAATGATTTTTTTTTTTTATTTTTTCATTTTTTATGAATTGTAATATATATATTTTTGCAAACTATTACTATTATATATTTTACTTTATAAGACAAACTAAAATTATTATTTTTGTCATTGAATATAATTTTAATTTTTTTTATATATAATGTAAATAATTGTATCTTTTTATTTTTTTTGTTATAATACTAAATTTACAAAAACATAATAAAAATTTATTATGTAGCATTTTAAACAGGCTCGTAGGCCAAACCAGGCTTTGAAAAAGGCCAGGCTTAGGCTTTTAAAATATTTTTTTTCAGACTTTAGCCAGTTATATATTTTTAAAACAGGCCAAGTCTATTTAGCCGAAGTCTGGCCTGGTTTATTTCCACCCCTACTAATGAGGCCTAAAATAAATAGAATACATAAGACATGCCCTTATAATCACTATCTCTTTATTCCTCGTAGGGGGAATTGCAAATTAGTACTTATAATCTATATAATATGTGTGTGTGTATTTTGTTCTTCAACATCTGAATTAACATACAAAAAAATCACTCTTTTTGTCTTCCAAATGAAAAAGCAAAGAAGAATAAAGAAAATAACGCGCACACACAATTTTTTTGCAAGGTATAGATATATGTAGTCGAGTAAGCATACGGAAAAAGAGTGATAATTGATTATTGATAGATGAATATATAAAAGATAGCAGGTTAATTAGGACAATTGAAGTTGTGCTCGAAAAGTCTAAATAACAATTAGACCACTTCTAGTCCAGAATGGAGTGAATCATAGTGAGAAACTCATAAAGTCGTTTAGATTCTCATAGATGTGTACATGTTACTTCCTTCAAATCTGAATCAAGTTGTCGCTCAAGAAACTGAAATATATTAGTTATAAGCATTTTATAATTTTTTTTGAATATTAGAGGGTTTTTTGTTTTGAAATTTTTTGAAATGATAGGGTGTTTTGACGCCTTAAATACGATATAATATTTCGATCAAAACTATATTTAAAATGTATATAATGAAGTATTTTACAAAAATATATACATTTAAGAAATTCTACTCAATGTGAGTGTTATTTTATAGAAAATATGTTATACATATAATACAAAAAAAACATTATATTATTAATATAAATCATTTCCTTAGAGACTCCATGGTTAATTAGGATAATAGTTGTTTTTTTTTAAGATTCGTTAAATCAATCTTGAATATCTTTTGTACAGTTTCACTTTTTTAAATAACTATTTTTTTCTGTTATTTTTTTCTTTTTAACATAAGGACTTCTTAGAAAGTCACTCATCGTAGTACTACTATCATCTAAGCACACTTAACTATAGAGTTCTAATGGAACATGTACGTAATTGTGTTTGATATTTCCAAGTTGATAAGTTTTCTAGTGATCTTCCCATTAACTATCTCTATGCTGAACAAATCGTTGTCTATAATCACCAATTTATGTGGGTTGTGGTCCTAATCTTATCTCTGCATATACAAGTAATTAACGTTGCTGAAATCGAATCAAATAGTGCCCCACTTAGATTGCTTCTTTTTATGAAACTCTCCCAAAAATGTTTTGATAGATTGATTTTTTTAAGAAAATAAATGTGTTGAGAAATCGTATTAGAGTTGTTGCAGTTTATGTCAATCCCGTAATGGATGACCTGGTGATGTGGGGGTTGGACGCGTGACCTTGAGGTCATGGGTTTAAACCCCCGACGCCTCAGGTCACCTGCCACACATGGTTCGCCTAGTGTGACTTGCCTATCGGACCTAATTTGCAGGGTATTAGGTTCGACTGCGGATTCCCACGTCATCAAAAAATAAAAGAAACAAATAATTAAAATTTTAACGTGGACAGTACATTATATATGGGAAAAAAGATGGCCACCTAAATCTAAAAGGTCAAGTCGAAAAGGAAAATTTACCAATAACAATAATAGTCTATTTGTTCCGGTTAATTATTTAATCGATGGAATTTAATTTTAGATTAAATTTATAATTTTCAAAACTTATTATTCTGTGAGTTGAAATACATATGAGTTGTATGGTGGTTATTAATAATATGATTAGGCATGTAAATGCCGATAAGCCACAGGTACGCGTAACACTTGCCCGGATCCAAAAATTATAATTACATGCATGTATAATAAATTATTACTTAAAATTTCAAAATTCAAATAATATATTTATGACCGAAATTAAATTGGTGTTTATGACCAAAATTAAATTTTGTGTTTATGACTGTACATTGTTACAAACAATCCCTTTAACGTGGATCACAAAATAACAAGAGTATTGTGTGTGAGCAGATGGACAGTTGTTAATGTGCTGAAGTTTAAAAGTCGAGTACAATATTGACAGCACATTGTGCACTAACAAATACTTTCTTTGTTTCAATTTAAAGTACTTTTTAATTTTACCATTTTCGTTTATCCACTCCAAAGTATTCATTTTCTATTGTAATAAAAGTAATTATAAGCTAATATCAAAATATCATTAACTTTTACCTAAATTATAAACATATCACATATACAATTATTTTATATATAAAATTAAAGAGCAAAAATGTCAAAACATCTTACACACTTACACTAACCAATAAAATACTATTATCTTTTAATCTACTATAAAACTCCAAATGGTCCCTTTGGAGTGAGGCGGAGGGAGTATTATATAATATTATAATAGACAACACATTATTTTTATTAATATAATACAAATACATCACATGAACTAACAGCACATGATATAGTCTTGCACAGTCCAAGTTATTGTTCATTGTAGCACATAATTCTATTTCACAATATATGACGTTTATCTATTTTATCTTTGTTATATAATTGTTTTACATATGTTGATTTTTAAAAATCAGTATAGTTATTATTCCCGAACAGATGATGGCATATCGATTAGGAGGGAAATTGTGAATTTAGTGATATAATTATAGTCAATTATTACTTTTATTTTCTATATTTTATTGGTTGTGTTTTAGTGGTATACCTTGAAAGAAAAATAACTCGATTTCTTTTTGTCTTTTTTTTTTTTTTTTGTCACTTTGGAGACCGGAGGACCAAAGAGCAATTTTTTTTGTAAGATATAGGACCAAAACACAATTAAGAAAACATATAGGATAAAGAGTGATAATTGATCATAAAAGATAAACAGTGATAACTGACCATATATACAAGAATAAATTTTCAATTTTCTCTCTAAAGACATACTCTCGGGGGTCTCGGTACTTTTTCTACTACTTTTTTTTTTTTTGTTTCACTCAAATTTATATTTTTTCTATTATAGTAAAATATTATAACATTAATATCAAAATACAAATTTTATGTAAATTATAAATATATCATTATATATACTATTAGTTTAATTTATATGCTTATGATAATCAATAAAATATTGCTAATTTTAAATCTACTATAAAAAATATAATAATAAAAGAAAAAATACTCCCTTCGTCCCAATTTAAGGGGTTTTCTGAAAAATTTTATAGTAAATTAAAAAATAATAATATGTTATTGGAGAGTGGAAGTGTAAGAGTTTTTTTACAATTTTGTAATTGCATGTGTAATGTTATATTTGTAATTAAAGTAGAAATTTGTTATTAGTATATTGATTACTTTTTCTAAAATAGAAAAACAATACATTGAAGTGAGATCGATGAAAATGATAATAGAGTACTTTAAATTGGAACGAATGAAGTAATAATGATAATAATAATAATAATAATAATAATAATAAAAGGTACACTAAAATGGGACAGCAATATTTATTTTAGGACAAACTTTCAACTCTTGGAATTCAAACATACAAAGGAAATTTCAAAATCTATTCTTTTCTATGTGATCATTTTGAGACGTTTAAAACTAATGGAATCGATCATGAAGAACAACAAATTTTCGAAGCAAGAGTACGTAGATGCATGCATATACATAAATAGCCCTTCACATTGCACAAAATTAAATAAGAGCACACACACACACACACATATATATATATATATATATGAACAATGGCTTGCTACTCCTCTTCTTCTTCTTCCATTCATCTAATTATTATTGTTTCCTTGTTTGGTGCAGTAAATACAGCACACGGTCGCCAATACACAATAAGGTTATCCGGGCAAGTTTGCTGCGCGCCTTTCGGACAGTGCCCCGGCCAAGGTGCAGACAATGCAACGGCCTACCTCAGATGTCCTAACAGTAATGACAGCACCATTACAATAGGTCGCGCCACGACCAATTCAACCGGATACTTCACCATCGAAACAGAGTGGGAGGTTGACGACATGCGGTCCCTTTATTCGTGCCATGTCGGGGTTCCACTTTCAAGTCAAGTATGCAACGCAGCAAAGTTGCAGAAGAATCCCGACTTCGACTTGGATGACATCGTAATCATGGGGATAATACGGGTAATTAGGATGGCAACAAATGGCTTAGTCATGATTCTTCTCCTCATATAAATAATGCTATATGATCGTCATTGCGGATTATTGTTATTGAGCCCCATTTTCGTTACAATAAAACCCCATCTGTTTGTTGGTTGGACTCCATATTTGCATTATGCTTTCGACTTTTTTTGTTATTTGCAAATGGACAAAATTGGATGACGGACATAGTATATATTAAATCATAACTCAACCCTACTCAAACATTAAATCAAACTTCTAACTACAATTTTCAACTTGACACAAAATATTACTAAAAAAAAACATATACATATAATCCCACAAAATATATAATTCTCAATATAATTGTCTTATTTACTATTTTTGTTCATCTCAAAATAATAGTTTTATTTTCATAAATAATCATATTACCCTAAAACTACTTTTTATTATTATTATACAAATATCACTGTTGTTTACACAAAGCAAAAAAAAAAAAAAAAAAAAATCTTTAGGATATTTTTTACCAACTATCAATATAATATCAATATTTTCTAAATAATGTGATTGTTGAGCCGAAAAAGCAAAACAAGGAGTTAGATAGCGATTCTTTTGCGGTGGGTATGTATGTCATATCATCGGCGGATAGGCCAACGCTAAATGGTCATTTGCGCCCATCGGCAATGATTCTAGAAGTTGGCGCTAAGAAAAATGGCAATGCCTATGATGTTACCACTATCGATCAGGTGAATATTCGTCCTCATTCAATGAGGAAACCGCCAATTGTACCACCGTCGGATGAATGGCTTGTAAACCATAAAGCGCCGATGGTTCAAGGGCTGAAACACTTGACACAGACGCAAAAAAGACGCCTCCAAAGGAAGAGGTTGACGAAAAAAATTCAAAATGGGCGCATGTTGAATAAAACATATGATCAATCGAAACATTTGGCCTGAGGAGGTGAGAAAACAAGCTGTGACAAGAGGAAATTGGTGGCGGCGAGAGGATCAGAACATGTCATTAACCGCCATGAGCAAAAAATAGTTCAATCTGGTCATCAAATGGGCGGCTTGGCAGTGGCGAGTGGATTTATACAAGTCACGAGTTGCTATGGGCGGAAAAGAATTCAACTTGGTCACCAAACGGGCTGCGGCGAAAGAAGATGGGTGACAATGAGAGGATTTGAGCAAGTCACGAGTCGCCATGAGCAAAACGAAGTTCGACTTGATTGCCAAATGTCCAAAATAAAGGATAATCAAGTTTTTGAGCAGTTGCCAAATTGATCATGCAAAAAATGGGTTGGGTTCCAATTAGTGCTAGATCGTCGAAAACCCAATCGCCGATAAAAAAATTGGGTACCGATTAGTCCCAAACTTTCAGTTTGACATTCAGATGCTCCCAAGGAGTTTGGAGAAGTTGCGATTCACGGAAGCGGTGATGGAGTAAAAGGAAAAGACAAAGTCGATAGGCGTGATGTCAAACAAAAAGTTGGCAAGTTGTGCGATGATGAGCTTGGCATAGAATGCATTCTAAACGCAGCTGACTTTAAAATAAGGCCACGGATTCAGCGATGGGCAGACCAAGCAAAAATTCAATGATGTTCTTCGAGCAAGAAAATATTGTGGGCTTGAGCTATTCCTTCAAGCTTTGAGAATATCACTAACACTCGGGGATCAAGATACATTGTTAAAAATAAATCTTGGCGACATGATGGAACAAGCTGGATTTGTGCCCAACTTTTTGATCTTGATCACTAGCGTTTAAAAGACTTGACTCGCTGATGTTGTGATTGCTTTTTCCGAAGGAAAGTAAAGGCTGACAAGAAAGCTGGTTGAGCATCTATTGTTGATGAAAATATATTGTCAACCACACAGGTTTCCGATCATGATGTCTACTTTGAAGTTGATCATTCCAATCAAGTCGAGCGAAATTATGAAGAGGTTAGGTCAAGTTTAACTATTCGCTATATGAAGTTGGCATCGAATGTTGTCGACAACTTTAGTAAGGCATTTGTTGGTACGGTTGGTTGCCAAGTCGATCCAATAAAAAGAAACTGATTCCGGCGAGCTATCATTTTTGTGGCAAGTCAATCGGTTGTTCCCCTCAGGTGATTTAGGTATATATATTTCATAAAATTCATTTAATATGTCTAATATTCAATATTTTGTGAAATATAAGGGGGCATTATGTTGCCACATGAAAATTCCAGCAATATTGGCGGGCCGTTTTTGGAGGACTTTTGATCGATTTGATCAAAATGACTTAGGCCGACGTAATATAATTTTGTTAGCGTCAGGTCCAAGTATTCAAATTGATGGTGGATAATGTTAGCGGCGGCCCAAAAGAATGCGAGACCAATGAAAAACCGGCTTAATCGATGATATAGGAGGGTTGACGAGCGGAGTGGAGACCCTTAGAGTTAATTGTCATTAACAAAGTTTTGATGAGTGCAATAAGGAGGTTTGATGGTTATACATAATGCAATAAGGTTAAAAGACCTTTTGAGGTTCATAATGAGATGTTACATGCAATTATGAAATAGTAGTGGGGTGAAATCATGGGGAGGTCTTAATGCAAAAATTAATGAGATGATTTAGGACAAAAAGAGAACCAATCGAGCAAGGATGGAACACATCTCAATCTACAAAATTATCCTTATTTTTTATATTTTCCTCGTATTTTTTCTTCTTTTGTTTTATTTAAAATAATGTTGAATCGATCTTGAATCAATACAATTCGTTTGTGCCGTCTATTCTTTGATTATTTTTGTGTGATTTATTTTTAAATTTATCGCATACCACGAGGGATTCACATCGAGTTGCCCGGGAACCCACCAATTCTCCCAGCGAGAAGTTTTAGGTCAGAAATTATTTTCCAGGCCAACATAATTGGCACGCCCAATGGGACTATGAGAAAATTTGAGCAAGTCACTTGAAAAATCGGTAGTAAGTGAGGATGATGATTTAGAGGATGAAATTGAGGTTGATGAAGAAGCTATCGAGAGAGAAGTTGATGAACGTTTTAGCATGATCAATCACGACGAGGTAGATGTTTTAAGAATACTTCCTGCTGAATTCTATCCCAAATGCTCGCAGCCTAACCGTTTGGATGGAGATGTTGAGGTAGAAGAGGCAGAAGTGGCTGCTTTTTTTTTGGTGATGATGATGTTTTTCCAGAAATGTTGGCGTTTCCAAAAATTTCCGATGAATAAACTCATCATCTCAAGCCTTTGTATTTAAGGGCGTTGATCGATGGGCGCCCTATGGGAAAAGTGTTGGTTGATGGAGGGGCTTTTGCTAATGTTATGCCGTTTTCAACTGTTCGTAAGATTGAGAAGACACGAGAAGATCTTATTCCAACCTGGATTCAAACAATGGATTTTACTAGAAATGCGCATAAACCATCTGGAGTGTTAAAAGCCGATGTAACAGTTGGGACAAAAACAATGTGAGCGGCTTTTATAGTTATTGAAGGAAAACCGGCTTACTCGGCGTTGTTGGGAAGAGATTGGATCCACACGTGCAAGTGTGTGCCATCAATTTTACATCAACAGGTGCATTTTTGGGATGGAGAGACGGTTCAAACGGTTGATGCTCAAGCCGATCCATTCGCTTCTGAATTGGCTGCTATGGATGCTCCTTATTATTTAACCGATTTGCAACCATTATCTGCTGTGTTGAAGGATAATGTGCAAAGAGGTGTCTAGTGTGTGTCACATCCACTGGCTTTGAAATAAGGCCGCGGATTGAATGTCGGACAGCTAGAGTTGTTATTCAATAATGGCAATTGAACAAGAAGACACCGGGGGATTTGAGCCACTCCCGCCGCTACAGAGAAGAGAGTCAACATTTGAGGCGCAAGACCCCTTAGTGGAAGTGAATCTTGGAACGCCTGAAGAGCCGAGGACTATAAGAATCAGTGCACTATTGTCTGATCATGACCATTTGAGAGTGGAGTATTTGATTCACTAGTATCGTGATTGTTTCGTTTGGGATTATTCGGAGATGCCGGGGCTAACTAGGGGATTGGCTGAGCATCGAATGCTTCCGGTGATCAAATTGGAAATTGAAAAACTATTGAGAGTGGGGTTTATTTGTACTAGCCGCTATCCGGAATGGATATCAAACATTGGACCGGTTAAGAAGAAAAGTGGTGCAGTGCGAGTATGTATAGATTTTAGAAATCTCAATCTTGCAATGCCGAAGGATCATTACATTATGCCAGTCGCCGATATGTTAATTGATTCAGCAGCAAATCATGGCATATTATCGTTTATGGATGGTTATTCGGGTTACAACCAGATTTTTGTAGCCGAGGAAGATACCGCCAAGATGGCGTTCCGATGTCCAGGGGCAATTGGTCTATCCGAGTGGGTTGTTATGCCTTTTGGTTTAAAAAATGCCAGAGCTACGTATCAATGCGCCATGAATTTGATTTTCCATGATCTCATCGGAAGATTTATGGAAGTTTACATTGATGATGTGGTGGTGAAGTCTGATAGGATGGCAATTCATTTGGAGCATTTAGAACAAGCATTCATGCGAATGAGATGTCATCAGCTGAAAATGAACCCTGCAAAATGCGTTTTTGATGTTTCGGCGGAAAACTTTTTGGGATTTCTTATCCATGAGAAAGGAATTGAAATTGATCGAAATAAAGCAAGAGCCGTCATTGAAACAGCTCCTCTGAAGTCGATTAAAGAGTTACAGAGTTTGATGGGAAAGATAAATTTTTTGAGGCGGTTCATTGCAAACGCAGCGGGAAAGATGAAGGCTTTCTCAATGCTTTTGAAAGGGAGAAAGATCGGCTGAATTTATTTGGGGGGTAGAGCAGCAGACTACATTCGACGAGATGAAGAAGGTTATGTCCAGCCCTCCGGTCTTGGTGCCATCGAAAAAGTGCAGGCCTTTGAAACTTTATGTAGCAACGTCTGAGGAAACAATTGGGAGTTTGTTGGCGCAAGATGACAATGAAGGTAAAGAGATAGCGATATACTACTTGAGCAAAACATTAAACGATACGGAAGGCAGGTATTCTAGTAAAGAAAATATGTGCTATTCGTTGTACTACGTATGTACAAAACTCGAGTATTATCTTGTTCGGCATGATGTTTATGTCTTTTGCAAGGTCGATTTAATTAAGTATATGTTGAATCGCCCTGTTCTTAAGGGTCGTCTTGTAAAATGGGTTGTTCGATTAATGCCTTTTGAGTTGAAATATATGTCTTTGAAGGCCACCTTAGGACAGGCCATTGCCGAACTTTTTGTCGAGCACTCAACTTCTAAATCAATAGAAGGTGCTGATGTTGTTTTTGTGGGAGCAGCCCCTTGGATTTTACAGTTTGATGGGTCAAGGACTCATACGTCGGCAGGAATTGGCGTCGTGATATTTAGCCCTTGTGGCGAAATTTGGAGGCATTCCCTTCGACTTCAACAAGAAAGTACGAATATCAACCTGAATATGAGGCTCTCATTTTCGGATTGCGCATGTTGGCGATTCATGAGGCACGACATATATTGATTCAAGGCGATTCACAGTTGGTGATTAACCAACTTGTTGGCGAATATCAATGTCGGGATCTAAACTTGTTACATTTGTATGATGAGGCACGAACTTTGTTACATGAGTTTGATGATGTCGCCATGACATATGTGTCGAGGTGAGATAATGATAAGGCAAATGATCCTGCGCAAGGCGCGTCGGGTTATCGTAAGGCCGCTAAATCGGCAGGCCAGCCGATGGAAATTTTGTGCCAAGATGCAAGCCAAGGTCAGGATTAAGATTGGCGACAACCTTTTATACAATTTCTTATTGATCCTTCCAAGGATGTGTCTTCAGAAACTAAGCGCAAGTCCCTCAGGTATACGCTAATCGCCGGAGAATTATACTGACGAGCTATCAGTGGGGTATTGTTGAAATGCCTTGATAAAGAGCAAGCGTTAAAGGCAATAGGAGAGATACACGAGGGTATTTTTGGAGCACATCGAGCAAGCCCACACATGAAATGGTCGTTGGTGCGGTATGGATATTTTTGGCCAAAGATGGGAGAGGATTGTGTTGCATATGCTCGGGGTTGCCAAGCCTGTCAAATGCACGGACCATTAGTCGAGCGCCAGTTGATGAATTACATCCCATTATTAAGTCATGGCCTTTTAGACGTTGGGCGATGGATATCATCGGGAAGATTCACCCGCCATCCTCAAACAGACATGCTTTCATTCTTGTGGCGACTGATTACTTTACGAAGTGGGCGGAAGCGGCTCCATATGTGAGCATCAATCAAATGCATGTTATCCGGTTCATCAAAGAGAATATAATTAACCGCTTTGGAATTCCTCAGACAATTACGGCTGATCAAGGGACAGTGTTTACTGGATAGCGAGTCAAAGCATTTGTCGCTCAATATGGGATCAAATTAATTCATTCATCTTCGTACTACCCTCAGGCCAACGGGCAGGCCGAGGCTACAAATAAAAATCTGGGGATGATCGTTAAAAAGGCGTTGGAAGATAGCCCTTAAAAATGGCATGAATTTTTATCCGAGGCTTTGTGGGCATATCGGACACCAAGAACACTGCGACTGGTTTTTTGCCTTTCCGATTAACATATGGGCAGGATGATGTGTTGCCAATAGAGATCACGGTTCCTTCTCTAGGCATATCATTGGGCCTTGTTTGATGAGTTGGATCAAGTGGAAGAGGAGCGATGGACTGCTTTGGAAAACATACGGGCACATAAGGCCAAGGTGGCACAATGGTATAACAAGAAAGTTAAAGGACGATCATTTACGGTTGGTGATTTAGTTTGGAAATATGTCTTGCCGATCGGGACAAAAGATCATCAAAGAGGAAAGTGGTCTCCAAGTTTGGAAGGTCCTTATGTGATTAGTGATGTGCTACCAAATGGAGCGTATCGGATAATGCATCCTGGTGGGTTGGAATTAAAAGGGGCTGTGAATGCAAGATTTTTAAAGTCATACTACATGCCTATCGAGAATGTTGAGTAGAGTGTGGATGGAATAAATGTGAGAGAAATTGTGTGTTGCATTGTTAGCAAAGATTGTTCATGTTTTATCTGGTGCACACATCAAACAATTGACTAGTAAAAATACACATATATATATTAGATAATAAACCAGTGTCAAAATGGTGATCAAAAGGATATGAAACAATTTGAGTTAGTCAGTCATTTTGCGTGCAAGTGTGCATCAAATAGACCTAGTGGGTTGTTTCCTTCCTGAAAAGCGAGTAGGTACCGGTATAATGGCGAGCTGAAGCGATGTGTCGACATTTGGTTCTAGGTACAGCTGGGATGGCAGGTCAGGAGTCGAGGACAAGGCTGTTGGAGCATGGATGATCCCAACATAAGGAGAAGTAGGTGCTGCAAAAGCGGACGCCATTGTATTAATTTCAGTCTGGACAATAAAATCTCATAATGCAATCACTATTTTCCATTCTTCTTCAAGAGTAGCGAGCCCTTGATCATTGTGACGAAGGTCATTGGTCAGCAAAGATTCTTGTGTTGCTAATTCGTCAATTTTAGGATCAAGCTTGACAAATTGGAGGTAAAGTTCATATTGGTATTCTCGTTGTACCGATAATTCACGGGTTAATCCTTCAATTTCTGGCTTTAATTCTGCTAGGCGAGTTTGCACCCGCAATAATTCATCTTGTAGTACCATTTCCTCATGTTGAAAAGAAGCTAACTGAACTGTTTTGGCTGAAATATACTTTTCTACCTTTTCGAAGTTCTGAAAGAGAGCTTGTTTGTTACCTCGGAGGGTAGATAATCGGGCTAGAGCACATTTGCTTTTTTCCCTTTGGTCCTGGAGGATTCGGCGTCGTTGTCCCATTTCCTATATTTGAGATGCAAGCGCTAAAATTTGGGATGCCTGAGTAGGAGCAAGTTTGGCAATATCACTTAGAGCCAAGCGGATTGAAGTTAGAGCTTCGAGGCTAGAAGGGAATTCTTGAAGATGGTGTTGCATGGAAGAAAGATTGGTTCTGAAGCAGCTCAGTGTTGAAATGTGTGGAGCAGCTCCTCTTTGGGTGGTAATCTTGAAGTATTCCTTGACTACTGCTTCAGCTGGAATAGTTGCTAGAATAGTTTGGGGAGCAGCCGGAATATGATCAATAGAACTGTGAGCAGCTGGAGGTGGCATTCCTTTGGGTTTCTTGGAAATGGTCTGTGAAGGAATTCGTCACAAGTTAAATTCGAATGAAGTTGGTCAAAATCATAATAACAATAATACTAAATAGTGTTATACCTTTGATTGAGAAAAGGGGTCAGTGCTACGTTTTGTCTTTTCCCCAGACGATACTGGAGCTGAAAGTTTTGTTTGGCGTGTTGATCACCGAATTATTTGGCGAGAAGGCGAATCATAAAGGTTAGCCACCAGAGCTTAAACATAAAGAACAAGAACATTAACACGGTTAGAAAGAGAAGCACTGAATGGATGTTGATAATACCTGGGGATAAAGGAGCAAGGGATCGTGTATCGTTATCCAATCGGGTTGAACTTTCAGACTCGGATTGAACATCAATCAGCCATCCCAAATAGGTATGAACTAATTCGGGAAAGGCTAAGCTCCACATATGAGTCCACCAATCTTTGAAATGAGTTGTTTCCTTGGGTGACATGTCGAAACTAATGTTCTCGAAAGTGTGCATACAAGACCTGAATTCTTCACAAAGGTGAATATATGCTTCTGTCAGCCCATCATCCCATACACATGGCGAGAGTGGAAGACCAATGAAGAGAGAAGGAATTGGAATACTTTGAGTCAAACCAAATTGTCGTGCACAGTACTGAGGTAGATATGATTCAAGCTTGATGCGATAGGAATGAGATTTCACGCGGAGACCGTTAGCTAAGGGGCGGGCTGTCAATATGCTCAACCAAGATGTGTTTGAAAGAGGGGCTGAGTTTGAAGCTTTTTTCAAGTTTCCAATGAACCATGTAGGTCCGCAAATTCGATCAAATAGCGGGCATAGAAGGGAGCTAGGGCGATTTTCTTGGGATAAGAGAAAGTTGACGATCTCAAAGGCATTTTTGCGGGGAAATGTGGTTTTGATTAGGGAGTAGTCATATATACGGCCAGGTTGGAATCGAGAAGTGGGAGTGGAGTCATTATAAAGGTCAAGAAAATACAAAAGTAACCACAATGAGAGGAACCATAAAGGACCGGATAAAGTTGAAGGCGGCTTTCCTGTTGCACATTGCTCCAATAATTGATTCAATCCAAGATATAAATGAGATAGGAAGGTGGAAGCAAGGGCAAAACGTTGACCTAATATCAGTGCTTTCACTAAAGCTTCGCATTCTCTGGCTATGCCTTTAGCCGCGGTGTAGATAAAAACACGATAGTACCAATACATTAAGAAGACCATCTCCTCTTCGAGTTTCACTTTGCCTTTCTTCTGATTCTTGGTCACATAAGTTTTCATATTGCCACTACCTCCTGTAAAATCAAATTTCCATAGACCAGGATAGTCTAAGGACGCCAAGGGTAGCTCGCGGTCATCTACAGGCAATCCTAAGATCACGGGAACATCCAACAATGAATGAGACATTGGACCACACGGGAAGAGAAAAGCGTTAATCTCACTATTCTAAAACTCAATCAAGCTCGCTAACATGTCTACTAAGCAAGGAGGAAAAAGGAGTGAAATTCTCACTATATCATAGATACCGGAATCATGACATTCCTTTTCGCGAGCTTTTAACAACCTTTCTGCCCATGAATGGTAACCGGTATTTGTTCGCGGTAATTGAGCAAGAGAATTTGGGAAAAGATTAGGGTTTAACCATGAGCAAGAGGGACGAAGTACATCACTTTTCAAATCAGCAGAGGCGTTGGGCGATGTCGGTAAAGTCTTCTCAAGATTGAGTGAGGGTTGAAGAAAAAAAGATCCATTAGAAAGTGTTACCGGAGAACTCCCAAAGCTCGAAACTATTTTTGGGGTTAGAGGTGGACTATCAGAGGCGTTGAGCATTGCTTTCTTGAGAACGTCTGGTGGAGAGAAAATTATATTTGAAAGTGACGAGAGGATTTGGAGTGCAGAGGAATCTTGATTGAGAAGATTTCAATTATGAAAGTAGGTCGCCGGCTGGCAATCATAACGCCGCTGGTATAATGCCCTTATTTCAGCCGCCGGGTTTGATCCATCGGTCCCTTAGGGGGAATCAAAAAATTGATGCACCAATGACCAATTATTTTCAGCCTCCATGTCGTGAGCTTCCGCCGGAAATTGTTGTTCCAGCAGACGATCTTAACGCCGCTAGTACAATATTTTGCGGACAGCAAGACGGTCCGTCAGCCCCTCCGGTGTCTCAAACCGTCATCGATCCTCAAATTTTACTAGAGGCTATTCGTGGAGTATTTGGGCAGCACCTACGCCCAATTGATCAGCCATCATATCGTCAACCTTACCCCGATTGGATAAGCGAAATGATGCCATTGCCATGCGACACCAGAACACTTACATTTACTCTTTTCTCAAGAGAAGATGATCATTCAAGTATGGAGCATGTGAGCCGTTTCATTGCACAATGCAGCGAAGCTAGCGATTGGCATAAACTTCAAATGTTTTCACAATCGTTAACTAGCGTTGCATTCAATTGGTATTTGGTGCTACCGCCAAACTCCATACAGTCGTGGAAAGAGATGGAAAGAGCATTTCATGATCGATTTTATATTCCGCCAATTAAAGTTACATTGCTTGATTTGATGAATGCAAAGCAACAAATTGATGAACCGGTAGACGAGTATATAAAGCGCTTTCAACATTTGAAAAATCGCTACAATATACATATTCCCGATACTCAAGCGATGCATATAGCGGTGAGAAACATGCATCCACAACTTAATGAAAAGCTCGCTTTGCAAGAGTTCAGTGATTTCCAGCAACTTATATTTTGTGCCATTCGGGCTGAGCAAGTAATAAATGAAAGAAATAATGCCAATAAATTTAGGCCGGCCAATCAATCTTTTATCATCTTTGACGATGAC
The DNA here is from genome assembly GCF_009805555.1 of Andrographis paniculata. NCBI lineage: Eukaryota > Viridiplantae > Streptophyta > Magnoliopsida > Lamiales > Acanthaceae > Andrographis > Andrographis paniculata. Next base: position 4,592,454 of record NW_026137605.1, read on the forward strand.
GATTTTGTTGAGCCGAAAAACAAAACAAGGAGTTAGATAGCGATTCTTTTGCGGCGGGTATGAATGTCATATCATTGGCGGATATGCCAATACTAAATGGTCATTTGCGCCCATCGGCAATGATTCTGGAAGTTGGCGCTAAGAAAAATGGAAATGCCTATGATGTTACCACTATCGATCAGGTGAATATTCATCCTCATTCAATGAGGAAACCGCCAATTGTACTATCGTCAGATCAATGGCTTGTAAACCATAAACCACCGATGGTTCAAGGGCTGAAACACTTGACACAGACGCAAAAGAGACGCCTCCAAAGGAAGAGGCTGACGAAAGAAATTCAAAATGGGCGCATGTTGGATAAAACATATGATCAATCAAAACATTTGGCCCGAGGAGGTGAGAAAACAAGCTGTGGCGAGAGGAAATTGGTGGCAGCGAAAGGATCAGAACATGTCATTAACCGCCATGAGCAAAAAATAGTTCAATCTAGTCGCCAAATGGGCGGCTTGGCAGCAGCGAGTGGATTTAGACAAGTCATGAGTTGCTATGGACGGAAAATAATTCAACTTGGTCACCAAACGGGCTGCGGCGAAAGGAGATGGGCGACAATGAGAGTATTTGAGCAAGTCACGAGTTCCCATGAGCAAAAAGAAGTTCGACTTGATCGTCAAATGTCCAAAATGAAGGATAATCAAGTTTTTGAGCAGTCGCCAAAGTGATCATGTAAAAAATGGGTTCCAATTAGTGCTAGATCGTCGAAAAGCCAATCGCTGATAAAAAAAAAATGGGTACCGATTAGTCCCAAACTTTCGGTTCAACATTGAGATGCTCCCAAGGAGTTTGGAGAAGTTGCGATTCACGGAAGCAGAGATGGAGTAAAAGGAAAATACAAAGTCGATAGGCAGGATGTCAAACAAAAAGTTGGCAAATTGTGCGATGACGAGCTTGGCGTAGAATGCATTCTAAACGCAGCTGACTTTGAAATAAGGCTGCGGATTCAGCAATGGGCAGATCAAGCAAAAATTCAATGATGTTCTTCGAGCAAGAAAAAATAGTGGGCTTGAGCTATTCCTTCAAGCTTTGAGAATATCGCTAACGCTCGGGGATCAAGATACATTGTTGAAAATAAATCTTGGTGACATGATGGAACAAACTGGATTTCCGCCCAACATTTTGATTTTGATCATTAGCATTTAAAAGACTTGACTCGCTGATGTTGTGATTGCTTTTTTCGAAGGAAAGTTGAGGCTGACAAGAAAGGTGGTTGAGCATCTATTGTCGATGAAAATAGATTGTCAACCGCACAGGTTGCCGCCCATGATGTCTACTTTGGAGTTGATCATTCCAATCAAGTCAAGCAAAATTATGATAAGGTTAGGTCAAGTTTAACTATTCGCTATATGAAGTTGGCATCGAATGTTGTCGACAACTTTAGTAAGGCATTTGTTGGTACGGTTGGTTGCCAAGTCGATCCAATAAAAAGAAACTGATTCCAGCGAGCTATCACTTTTGTGGCAAGTCAATCAGTTGTTCCCCTTGGGCGATTTAGGTATGTATATTTTATAAAATTCATTTCATATGTCTAATATTCAATATTTGTGAAATATAGGGGGGCATTATGTTGCCACATGAAAATTCCATCAATATTGGCGGGCCGTTTTTGGAGGACTTTTGATCGATTTGATCAAAATGACTTAGGCCGACGTAATATAATTTTATTAGTGTCAGTTCCAAGTATTCAAATTGATGGTGGATAATGTTAGTGGTGGCCCAAAAAAATGCGAGACCAATGAAAAACCGGCTTAATCGATGATATGGGAGGGTTGACGAGTGGAGTGGAGACCCCTAAAGTTAATTGTCATTAACAAAGTCTTGATGAGTGCAATAAGGAGGTTTGATGGTTTTATATAATGCAAGAAGGTTAAAAGACCTTTTGAGGTTCCTAATGAGATGCTACATGCAATTATGAAAGAGTTGGGGGGTGAAATCATGGGGAGGTCTTAATGCAAAAATTAATTAGATGACTTGGGACAAAAAGAGAACCAATCCAGCAAGAATGGAACACATCTCAATCCACAAAATTTTCCTCATTTTTTGTACATTTTCCTTGTATATTTTCTTCTTTTGTTCTCTTTAGAATAATGTTGAATCGATTTTAAATCAATACAACTTGTTTCCGCCGTCTTTTCTTTAATTATTTTTGTGTGATTTGTTCTTAAATTTATCGCATACCACCGGAGATTCGCATCGAATTGCCCGGGAACCCATCAATACTTCCAGCGGAAAATTTTAGACTGAAAATTATTTTTTTGGCCAACAGTGATCAACCACATGCTTTCAATATATAATCTAAAAAATACGCTAAACTAAAAACACATAACAAACACACTCACAATTCTCTCTATCTTTCTCCCAAATCTGAGGTTTTCCACCATGAAGTTTGCGTCATTGTCTTATTTAAGTATATTTCGTTTATACTTAAGTGATAATTTAATACAATATTTTTTGAAAAATTAATATATTTTATAGAAAATTATGTAGATTGTACAACTTCAAAAAAAATATCAAAAATAAAATATAGAACGGTTTATTCTTTTAGTAATTCAAATCAAAATCAATTCTATTTTTTAATAAAAATATATTATTTTTATCACAAAATATCTAATCAAAATACTATTTAAATTTTTATTTAAATCAATATTTCATTTCAAATCAATTAACTAAACATGCTTTTTATTCTGCTTATTGATATTATTCGTTATTTGTTTTCTGTTTTTCTGGTCAATCCGAGTTGATTTGTCTACCCGAATGGCATGTATGGTCGTGAGTCGGGATGTGAGTGCCATAGTAATTTTTGTACAGGCATAGGACTCTTAGGACCCGTTTGGATTAGCTTAAAAAAAAGTAAGTAAAAGCAGTACGATTTTATGTTAAAATTACTAAAAAGACATGTTGTTAATATAATTGTATTTTTCTATAAAAATTATATATATTTAAATTTTTTAATTAAAATATATAAATTAAAAATAAAAATACAATATATTAGGGAGTATTACATTATTCGTATTTTAAAATTTATTTTAAAATTTTATAACTTAAATTTAATAATTTTAGTATAATTTAAAAAACTATATACTTCTATCTAAATTTGGTATCTCAATTATAATTTTAAATTTTTATTCAAATATAATATATAAATTAAAAACAATAATATAATTATATTTTTTTACTTTTTTAAATATAATAGATAAATTAATTATTTTTATAATATATTATAATATTGTATTTATTATTATTATTGTTATTATTTGTTGGTATACAATTTTGTTTGATGAATCGAGGATTCCCAGAATGATCAGACAATCAACTAGTGCTAAACTGTCCATGTTGTCTGTTGATGTGAAGTGTTTTGCCACATATTTTGAGTTGAAAAAAGTATTTTTGAAAAGTAAAATGACAACTCAAATCTTGCATATTTCAGAGGCAAAAAGTACATGAGAACTTGGGCAAGCATATGGAAAGTCAAAAAGTGACGAAGAAAAAGCAAGGGACACTCAATCCTTTTTTTTATCTGTAGAAAGATCAGACAACCAATTAGCTGTCTGCAAACTGCAACCTACTCGAGTTCATAGTTCAAAGTCTGATGTTCTAGTCATTGAAAAAGCTTCAAAGTGAGACAAAATATATCTCGCTCTCCTACTTCATGCAAAGACAAAAGAGTTTTGTTCCACGAGCTTGCATGCAAAGAGGTCAAATTTGAAGGAATAAAAAGTCTACCATTTTCATTACCAAAAGAGATTATTTGACTATCATCTCTTCCTAGGATATTTATGAGGGTATACACATGTCAAATTTCGTCTCTTATGGTTAGAGACATGTCTTTGAATATGTCCAAATTTGTTTGACCCATTGGAAGATTGTTTTATTGATTTTTTATTGGCCAAAGGAAATGTTGTATATTCTATATATACATACTTCCTATGTTTGTTTTTCTTCAAGCTTTTCATCATTCATTGAGAGAGAAACTAGGAGTGAGTTTCGTGAGCTTAGAACTAGAAACTTAGAAAATTTCTTCTCATCAATATTTCCTTATGAAAAGTTGAACTCCCATGGTGTAATAAGTTGAGTCATACTTCTTGTTGAGGGGAGTGTACTCTTTTATTTTGAGGGATTTTTGTTGTGAGGTTAGGCCATATTTTGAGTAGAAAATTATGTGAAGATTTTATCTATAACTTGGGTCTAAACCTGGTCGAAGTTGCTGGAGATTCGAAGCCAAAAATCAAATCCTGAAGGGATCGTGTTGTCTATTGTATCGACAAACCGCCGAGTGTTTGGCTGGTGCAAAGGGGATTCCAAGGAGAGTTGAAGGAGGAAATGGGAAGCTGCCTACACCCTCATCTCATCTCGAAGCACAAGCCAACGAAGGTTGCGACCTTGCACACTTGCCTTTGCATGTGGTAGGGAAACCAATACATTTTAGTTGAGTGTTTATGGCTAGAGATTTGTGGAGTTTGTGTGAGGAGTTTTTTATTTTGTTTATGTCTTACTCATAGTGGAATCGCCCTCGGTTGGTACCCCCAGACATAGGCTGCTAAGGGCCGAACTGGGTCAACAAACTTTGGTATGTTGTTTGTTTCGATTCACTCTGCACTGCACTTCTTATTGCTTGTTTGTTGTTCGAATCTCAAGCAAACAACATCACTCTAAACACAGCAAACCTTTTGAGTTTGCATTCTATTCCGCTGCATCGTTCAAGAGTAATCAAGATTGGAGTTTAAAGTGTAAAAATATATCTAGTGGGACCGTCATTATTATTAAGGATAAAATAGTAATTTTAGTTGAAACGTGCTTCTGCTTATTTCAGAAGCTACCCTAAATGTATTTTTTAAAAAAACACTTTTCATCCTAAAAAAACTGCTTCTACTTTTGGACAGAAGCCAATACGATCAAATACAAAGTGTTTTTTAGAAACAGAAGTCAAAAGCCGCTGCCAGAAGTCAATCGAAACTAGTATGAACGAATATGGGTTAGAAGTCCCCAAACGCAAGCAATTGTTGTTAAACTCGGTAATCAACTTCTCTCATCATTGCAAATAACGACTATTGCAGTGTGTTTAGTTCAAGGATTTTGGCAAATTTTACTACATATTAAAAAAATTCTGAAAATATCAAATTAAACATATATTTATTTATGTTATACTAATAATTAATTCTAAATTCAAAAAATCAACTAACACTTATTTTATCATACTACTTATTCAAATTCAATTTTTTATTCAATTTTTTTTACTATTTAAAATTCAAACTCCCAACTAATAACACTTGTCTCGCACTATGCAGCATTGAGTTTTGCTCGTATGTGTAGTATTTTGGGAGAATTCATCAGTGGTACATTAATAAGATTGCAAATCTTTTTATAAAAGAAGTACAAAACGAATATATACAAAAAATATATATAGAAATATATATATATATATGTATAAACAACGATTGTTTGATAAATACATTTGTTTGCCATATATATATATATATATATATAGGGAAACATTAATGGGAGATAGATAAAAATATAATTGAATATAAAGCTAATAAGCTGTAGGCACAATGCAACTTAAGATTTGTGCTCATTATAAATGCTCTTAATCTAACAACTAAAGTCAACAATTTCACAATTCTTTTTTCATCATTCTTTGTTAGTTGGTAAAATCAAAATTTTCGATTTGAATATATAGTATAACTATATAGCTAAATATGATGGGTAAATAAATCTTTAATGAAGACTAAAACCAAAAATACTAAAACACTTGTGTTGGTACAAAACTTAAAATAAGATGATCGTTCACACACCACAAAAGTATCACATACGCGCGCTTATTTCAAGCATACACAACGTCAATCATGTTCATGATCGAACATTAGCTTAAACACAAACAATGCATAGAAAGGAAAAGATAACGAGTAACTAAAATAGGCGCCGCATGGATATATCTTGAACTCACGCGGTTCCATTTTTTGTCTTAGCTCCACAACAAAACAAGCAAAGTCTCGGAGCACAACCACAAGCACATTCACAATAACATTGGTGTAGCTTCCTATTGTTGCTCTTAACCAAACCCTTGTCCGAGAAACCATCATGAATCATCGTGTCATTAGTATGACGAGCCAAAAACAAGGGATGATCATTCGATGCATGATTTGCAACATCAAATGCAATAAGAGAAAGGGGATTGACACTAAGGTAGCTCCAAAAAGCAAAGCCCATTATCAACAATGCAAGTGACAATGGCATCGCGCACTTTGCCCTAGTCGACGTCATGGTGACAATTAAGTGTACTTAATTATCCGGCTCGGTGATGATGTTCGAGTAGTGAAATGTAGCTTGTTTATATAGAGTTGTGGCAAAGATTCTTTAGATGCCTTATTTTTGTCTAGTGTGAAAGAAACAAATATTGTGATTTGGAATGAGAGCGATGTTTTCCTTTTATGGTCGCAATCTTGAATTTTCAATAATTATTTTTTACTTTTACACAATTATTTGTTGAATATGTTTGATCATGAAAGACAAGAGGATGAAAATTTTAATTTAGCCGTCTAATAGGAATATATGTATCTTCAAACTCATTGTAATAAAAAGCATATTCAGATTGGTTAGGTTAAATTATGTTTGTTATATATAAAACAGTTTTTCATGTCCAAACAAAATTGAATCATTCAACATTCTTTTAATATTTAAGTATTATTGTTTAATTATCTAGACTAAATTCAAATTTATTCATATTTTGATAATACTAGAAAATATAAACTTCTCTTCTTATAAAAGCTCGAAATATTTTTACACTAAGATTTAAAAAATAATACTACATCCGCCCACGTTGCAACAATTACATTTATTTTTTTTTATTAATATTTGAATATTAATTATTATATAAATATAGTAGAAATCATGGAAAAATGGCAAAAACAAAAAGTACTTATATAATGACATATATATAAAAAAAATTATACAAATATAAGAATATTTTTAATATTGAGTACAATTACGCAAAATAAATATAACTCTTGCATGCAGACAAAAAGAGAATATTTTATATTTTTTATAAATGTAGAATTAGAATTTTATAGTATTACAATGTAATTTTTTAGACTAAAGTAGAATATATATATATATATAAGAAATTTGTGGAGTCATTGATTGTGTAAATAAATAGAAAGTTAGTGGATGAAGTCACATAAAGATTTAATGAATAATGATACTTCCTTCGTCCTGGACATAAGTATAAATGTAATAGTATTTATAATGTAACATGGAATTTATACATATTAAAAATGAAATGAATATTTTATATTTATACAATAAAAAATAGCAAAATGTATACCTATCAAGTAGACTGAAGAAATACTTATGATATGAGCATATTTTATGTAGACAAACTAAAAAATGATAAAAATAAACAAATTTTTATGAGACGGAAGCGTATATTGTATACAAATAGCAACTTTCTAATTATTCCAGTAATTTATTGTAATAAAATTTTAAAAGAAAGTAGTGTAATGAGAGAGACTGGAATAAAAATATTAGGCCTTAGTTTCATGTAATAAAAGACTAAACATATTCGATCATGCGAAAAATGGCCCTAAAACTCATATATATGAACTTGTCATTTGTCTCTTCCAATTTATAGTTAAACTCATGCTTTGTGATGGAGTCTATGGCGGTTTTGCATTACAATCGCAAATTTTTAATATAATTAGTTTTACTTGTTAATATATATATATATATATATATTTGTGAGAATGAAAATGTTTGAACATGGAAGCCAAGAGGGTAAAAAGTTCCAGCCGTCCAATTGGAATCTTCGTAAATCTCTGTACAATTAATTGTGCATATCGGGAACTAAAATTGGGAAACCCTAAGTCCATCGACCAACTCCATTTACGCCATTAAAACTCCAAAAATGTAATTACTAGTAATTTTACTCAATCCATAACTCTATTTTTTACTCCAAAAATAATATTCTTCAAATATTTTATTTTATATATTATTTTAAACTACTTTTTATATCTATAATTAATATTTTTTTATAAAAAAATTTAAAAATAAATAAATTAATTAATATACAAATTTAAAAAACATATATACACACAAGAAGGTTGAAGAGTGACAACTCCATTTATGGGGTTGCAATTGAAAATGGCCTAACTAGACTAAAATTATAATCATACTACCCTCAATATTTCTTTACTATTGATTATTAAAACATTCGATATAATAATTCTACCATTTTTCCTTGTCAAATTGAAAAGAATAAACACGAGATCACGCAACTATTTTTTAATACACTCTAGCTAAGTATCAGAAGTACAAACTCGTAACTTTATCCACCCCATACTACTGACTTCAACAATAAAATTTTGATGGCAGGAAAATATGGTCAAAGCCTGCCTAAAAAACATAGCCATCAAAGTTCTTGTCTTAGCTGTTTTTCTTTATATCTAAATGAACAATTCAGATTCTACATCACCCACATCAGTCCTAATTAACCAACAATTCATAGTACAACAACAAAAAAGTACAAATACAACAAGAGAAACAGGAAAAGCATCTAGCCACAAGTGACCATTCACTATCAATATACAAAAATAGCAAGAGCTCCCATCTCACTGTCTATGGATAGGCGGGGTTGGCGGCTGATGGCTTTGTCCATAAAATCCCACTCCAATGGGCCTAAAGAATCCGCCACTTGCAGGTGGCTGTGGAGGTTGTGGTGGCTGGGCTGACTGCAACTGAGACTGCTCGCCGCCCTGTGGCTGTTGTGGCTGTTGTGGAGGGCCTGATCTGGCAAGTCCCATGGCCGGATTTGAAGGTAGTGGTAGCTGTAAGTTGCTTGAGCTGTAGCTGAAAGGCAGCCCCATCATATTAGGCTGGACAAACTGATTGGCCGGGGCAGTTGCCGGAGGCGCAAGTGGCAGTGGGAGCAGGGGAGGTGGGAGGAATGGGGCAGGTAGGTTGACCTGGGAAGTAGATTGTGTAGGGCCCGACATCATATTGGTCAGAAAATAGCCGTCGTTGTTCCCGGGCATGGGTGGCTCTACCCTCGGTCTTTTCAGACCACCACCAGTCATGGATGCAGCAGCCTCTTCTGCAACAAGGGACGAGAGGATGGATGTGAGCATCTGTGCAGAAGATGTTGATGCGGCCAGCTTTGCAGCAACGGCGGCCGCAGCTGCTTTCTTGCTCTCCTCCTCGCCGGATTTTGTAAATGTCATTGACGGCGCAGACATTGTGGTGGCAGTGATTGCTGTTGGGGAAAGGCTGAAAGTGGCCTCGGCCTGCTGTTGGGCCGCAGGTGGAGGGGCAGATGAGGTTGATGTTAGCTGGAGACGAATATTACTTGCTTGCTCGACCTGACCGCGTGCAACCTGCACATTGTATGATTGTGTAAATAGGGAGAACCGTTAGTGAAATATAAACAAGCTGAACACAAATCAATACTATTCGGCCTGCACGATTCCCTAGAAAAATACATTATTTTCTGTAACAAAATATTACATCAAAATACTAATCAAACTAAAATTTAAATAAAAAAACTCAAGTTCAAATCAAAACCAAACAAACTAGGAATCACATACAATGCATAGTTTTACAGCGTGAAAATACATGGTTACATTAGATGCAATATCATATATACCTAGCATTGTCACATAGCCTAATGTGTCCCTTTAAAGGTGTCACAGACTCACGGCAGTATACAAATAAAGGAAAATAAATAAAACTAACCGTTTTTTGCAAAAACAAGGACAAAATTCAAAAACAATTTTCAATGCATTTTATTATGAAAAGGAAACAAGTGCTCATGTTCACCAACGTGCATCTTCACACCATAGGACACTAGACTAGTGCAAGCTTGTTGTGACATGCACCATACACAAACAATATACCCAGAAATGTGGGTGCTAAAATTCAGCTTAGATGCTTAATGTATTCCCCTTGAAGAAAACGATAAACTTACAATTACAATAAAAACAAATGATTTCTCTCGAATGATGATAAAAATAGAAATTGAGCAAGCAAGCAATTCATTAAGAGAGAGCTTACACGTATCTTATCCCAAATCTGCTCCAGCTTCGACTCCTACAAAGTTACAATTTGTTAAGGGTTTATAGGTCACCAATTAAAAAATTAACTTATGCACCCATCAATGCTTTCGGAATGAATTTACAAACTACATTACATCAAAGTATTTGTATATAAGGATCATGTATACATATTCCAATTTAAACAAACAAAACGACGATCTGAAAGAAGCGAAAGCTACACAGTTGATATATATATATATATATATATATAGCCACTCATCACGAGAAACCATTTTGAGGGATTGAAAACCACCACTAAAACAACCATATCCAATGAAATAACTCGGAATGTATAATCTGCAAAAATTAAACCATACTTGCTCCTGAAGTGCTTCCCTAAGATGGGAAAGAAGGGCAACTCTAATTGATTCAGAATTCTCGAGGTCACTGATGCATTGTGAAATTATATTCTCTTGTTTCTGTATATTGTCCACAATATCAGACACATCCAAGCTTCCTAAGGATAAAGGAAGATCAAGATTCAAGGTTAAAAGAGACTGTGTAGTAAGTAACTAAATAAACCTTCAAAACCTACGTTGTTATTAACATCAGCTTGTGTAAATTACCATGTTGAAGATAATTCAGTGAGAAGATAATGATGCGCACATTATGTAAACAGTAAATCCTGACAAACCTTGTGAAGCAGTCAGAACATCCTTCGCTATTTCTTGTACACAAGAAACAGCATCATGGAATTTGTTCAAGGCCGAATCTTCATTGACAACACCATCGTACACCGAATGGAAAGCAGTTAGAATTTTTTCTGGCAAACCTCCAACAGCCAATTTCTAGATTCAAGAGAACATTGTAAGATCCTACTAAGCAGTACAACATCACCAATTAGGTCAACAAATCAGCAGAACATGACAGCAATACGGTCACATTTTACTTACTATTCTCAACGAGGTGGAATCTCTTTTCACCACCTTGATAGGATTCGGAGATTTTACAACGTTGATGATTGGAGTAGGATTTTTCCCCAGCAATTCATTTTTCAGGTTTGCACCCCTTGAACCAAAAACCTTTCTCTCTTCCCATATATCAATCTGATACAATGCACATAATGCCCACAGGAAACCACCATTGGAGGATATTAGAGAGCAATAAATGTCACCCAAACAAAGACAAGAAAGTAAGATAAACACATGATAAAACACAAGCAATATTCATGAATTCTACCTCCACTACAACTTTATTCAATGCTGAAATGATTTCAGGAGAATGAGAAGTTTATGCATAAGAAAAAGTGGCACAAACTCAGACAATATGAAGCCGTATAATGCAGAGCACACAAGAAAAAAGAAAAATAATGTTGTGCGATGAAATTACCAGTCTGGAGGCAACTTTTCTGCTATTCTCATCGCCATTATTTAAGAAAAGTTTGAGAGACGCTGGTAGAACTTTCCAGAATTCATTTACAAATTCACTGCCCTTGCGCCTGCTATTCTGCATGATGTCGTTGGACAGATACAATAATGAAACTTGTTGTTCATGTTGAACGGATTTGAATATCTTATCCCATGTTTCAACAACTGGCTTGGCCTTCTTTCTATGGGATATGCACCATCGAGACAAAGCTGATGATATGTTAAAAGAGAACAAACAATTGAATACAATTAATAAGTGAATAGAAAAATGCACATCAAGTCACTTGAATACACTTACAAGATGTCGATCCAGATGAAATCAATTGCTATTAAAATTATCTATTGCTATTAAAATTATCAACTATTATAAACACAAACAAAGCACCATAAAATGCACCACCAAGCTAAACGCTAGTCTGCATCAGTGCACCCCTTTGGGGCACTGAAAATGTCTTTTTAAATTCTTTATTGCTATTGTATGAATTTGCAGAATAATACAATTATCTATTACAGGCAAAAAAAAAATTATAACTCAGCCCCTTGTCATAAATAGATGGACCACAATATAGATCTAAATGCTACACAAGCCAGTGACTCGTGTCCATTCCTGACAAATTTAAAAACAAATGTATAGGTGATACAATATTTATGTCAAATGTATATACCCACAAGTAACCCAATAGCTATATTTCAATAAAAACAATTGCACCAATAGAGTGCCAAAAGTTATAAATCAAAATATACCTGCATTTATATGTATATACCCACAAGTAACCCAATAGCTATATTTCAATAAAAACAAATGCACCAATAGAGTGCCAAAAGTTATAAATCAAAATATACCTGCATTTATAATGACAAAGATTAAAAAATCAAAATATATTTCTATATAAAATGCCTTTCTAGTTTTTCCTTCACTTGTTTTCTAACCTGTAGCATATTTAATCAATTAAATACTACACAATAAAATGAGAGACTCTGGCAACACCCTCCTCACATTTCATTTTATTTGATCAAGTCACATTTTTCATGTGATCTGTAATGTGAACTCAACTTCGCAATTAATAGTATGTAAACAGAGTTTTTCCAAAATAATATTCATGGTTTTTTCATATAAAGTGAACCACTTAAACTTAGGTAAGTTAGGTAATATTTTTGTTGCTGGTTACTATCTTGTTTTACATTACAAACTAGCCACTTATGTTAAGTGGCGAGATTATCTTCCCCTATTGCCTTGCAATCTTTTTAAAGCTTTCTGCATTTGTAGCTGAAAATTAATTTATACGCAAGTACGTGTCATCTGGTCCTCATCTCTTCTGTATATGCAATGTGCAATTTAATAAATTTTATGTATAGTTTAAACAATCATCTCTGCATAAATAACAACTATTAAATCAGCCATTCGTATATCCAAATGATAATGCATCATCTAAGATGCTTCCACCCTTTTTATTTCACATTATAGCCCTTATGTAACACATCCTACTCACCAATACCTCACCTCAAACACATCTAGTACTATTTCCTATTTTGTGGGATAATCTAGAACAGTCTCTAGGTCTTCCAAGATTATTGTCCGGCAGATTCATCTAGTTTCAAGGACTATTATTATTAGCCTGTATTCCTCTTCTCTGACTACAAGCTGTTTCAATAAATTAGGATCCATAATATACCTATCACACACCTAGTTGTTTTCCATATACCATTGTAGTATCTAATGAAAAAAAAAAAAAAAAGGATTTAACACTTGGCACCTACCCATTTAACTTCCTAAAGGTACATAAAACTTCATCCTTCCTCATAGTACTAATAATTTGATCAAAATTGACATTCTATATTGAAACTACCAAGCCTATAAGTCTATAATTATATCTCATACGGCTTTCTTTAAAATACCTTTCATTAATGTAAGGATACTCTTGCCTATTTTGCACTACACCTGGCTTATGAAGCAGTTATTGTCATGCAACACAGTTTGCAGTTGCACACACACCATAAGGTAGGGAGTTCCTAAAAATTTATACTCTGTTCTACACAATCACTATCCGAAGTTTGATAAAATTTCATCCTAGTTGTCAATATATCATAAACCTCCTCTATCCAATATTGTATGTACATGTAATTATCACATTTAACATGTAAGAAGGCAATCAAAACTAAAACATTTCATTAGCTATATAGAATCAATATATTTGTTAGTTGTCTTAGAGGTAAATTCTATGAAAAGAGATTGTAAAATTCTAACCAAAACATATAAAAAAACAAAAACAATTTTCTAACTAGTGCCAAGCACATCTCTGAGGATCTTCATGAACTACTCATGCAGAACAACTCTGAGTTCACAATCAATTTCTCAACTCTTTATGTTTCCTTTGAACTTTGAATAAAGAGTAGCCTTACATTCATACAAAACTAATAAGCAATACATATAGCTATAGACTTCAATTACATGAAGACACTTCTTTAACATTGCAATGAGATAAATTTCCACAAAATCAACACACAATTTCAACCACCAAGTAGAAAGGATACATTCAATGCTTTGCTGAGAACTGTTGAGCTTGGAAAGTTTCTCAGTCAATGACTTCTCATCAAAACTCTCATCACCCATTAGGTTGTTTGAAATGAATCTGTGTAGGATTGCCTGCAGCAGTGCATGAAATATTAGAACCTAAAAAGGTGGGAAATGGAAGTTCGTTTTGTATGGACTTCTAGATAAGACGATTAATTACAAAGGCAAGACAGGAGTGAAGAGAGGAAGCACGTAGCAGCATAGAAATCATAGTATACAATGAAAATATAATGATGGAAGATAAAACATAAACCAAAATACTCTCTGGAGCTAAATTGGAATCCAATATAAGAAAGATTAAAAACTAAGACTTATGTCTAAAGCTATATCCTTCACATTTAACACTAGTTTCCATTCACACTTAGACAAGGCTAAAAGTTCATAAAAGTTATCAGTCCAACCACAGAAATGAAATGATCTACTTTCCCAGCCCAATCACATTATTAATAAATTGTTCCCTGTATGAGATACAAGGTGTGTTTGTTTGGGGGATTTTGAAAGATTTCTACTATTCATCTAAAATATCCCCAAAAAACAGCAAATCAAACATCTATTATTTTAGTTTTTATATTATACAAAAAATTAATTTTACATTCAAAACATTATATAACACCTATTTATGTCACATCAAAAAACTAATTCAATTCAACATTTTACTATTCAAAACCCAAACTCAAAATTCAAACTACCAAACAAACATGTTTAGGTCCAATGACACTTTTAAGGAGGTTTTAAGCACCCAATTGGATACAAAATGACCACTCTAATAGACTCCAAAGTTTTTGAGATAAAATTATATGATTCACATGATTTTCAGGAGCAAAACATCTTTCTTAAAGTTGTCAGCCATTTTTTTTCATGCCCAATTTTAGATTATAGGGGTGTGCTCACTTGTGTGTTCATCTCCATTTCCTATTTCCTATTTTCCCTCTATGCAGTTGAAATTATTTTTCTGCCCAAGAGCATCAAATCCACAACCTATGTTCCATTCAAAAGAATAATATAATAATTCCAAAAAATGAATCCAAAACATAAGTAAACTCACCCTTAGTATTTCATAGACAATTAATTCAGACCTCCAACCTAAGAAAATACAGTTAATCAAAACATAAAAGGAATAAACACACAGGATACGAATCAACTGTGTAAGTGCTTCAAAATTCTATGGTTTAAGAAACCGAGCAACCAAAACGTATTAAATACTTCATTCAAATGAACCTTCACAGCACAAACACATAAGAACCCCCCCCCCCCCCCCCCCTCTCTTCCAAAAATAATAATAATAATAATAATAATAATAATAATAACGACCTCAATCAGACCCTCCACTGAAAACACTTCCATTAAGCGGGCTCAACGCAGAAACCCCACAAACAAAAATTAAAGAGTGGGAATCAAAAGAAACTACAAATTAATCAAAAGAAGAGAGCGATTCCATCTTACACTCACAAATAAGCCTGAGTAGAGCAACGGAATCGAAGAACCCAGAGAATCTAGGGTTGAAAACGAGACGCTGTGATCTTACTTCGAGTTGAGAAAAATAAATAATTGGAAGAGACACGAAAAACCCTCAGTTTGAGTTGGGTTGTTCTTGTTCAAGTAATTCAGAGGCGGAAAACACTGTTGGATTCCGGGTGGCAATCGAATATTATAAATCTAAGATGGGCAATAAAGATATGTCCAATAAGTATAGGGACCCTTTCGAAATATCTGAACAATTCGTGTTTGTCTGGGTATTTGATTTTGGATTTGGATGTTTATTAGTAAAACTTTTAAATTTAATAATGATACCATGTGATATATTAATTTGATATTTTGCATATAATTAATTTTTATTATAGTAATATAAAAAATAGTATTTAATTTGATATTTTTTAAAAAAAAATAATATAGTAAAAATTTATAGAAATCTACTGAACAAACACAACTATTTTGGAGGAATTATTTCTATAAAGTGGGAATCCATAGTTCCACGAGTGCACTCTAGATCTAACAAGACAAATCGAACTAGACTAATCATATATTACAGATGACCCATTTTGGAGGAATTTTAAGTTATTTAAGTCTCGATTTAGTTTTACATTCATAAAGAAAATTTTTTGTAAAACTATTAAATTAAATTGATGTCTCCTTAATTTCTTCACACTTTCTATTTCACTCTGTTATATTTTCCTTTTTTTAAAAAATTATATAATCATATCTAAACCACCGTGTCTAAACTAAAGTAAACAAATTGTCAAACTATTGTAGATCAAGCCATGAAATATTCTTCGTTTGAGGTATGAGTCTCAGATTCGATCATAAGTGAATGCGTGTGTTAAAAAAATAAAAAAAATTAAAATAAACAAATTAACTGGGACAAGAGGATACCATATTATAAATATCAACCAATTTTATTTATTTATTTTTTTTAATATGTATTTGAATTTTATCTTAATACTTTTAATCAATGAAATATATATAAAAAAAAATTGTAAGAACGAGGTATAACATATTCTCAAAAATTAATTTATATATAATAAATAAATAAAAAAACTATTTTACATTACATGTTTATATATGGTCATATAATATTATAATTATAATTTAATATATTTTTGTTTTAATTAAAAAATATATATATATAAATAAATTATTGTCCAACATAAATATATAAAATAAATTATGAAATATATTTTGGTAAAACAGAAAAAAATTAATCATGTCATGCAATCAAATAAAATAAACATATGCATAGCTTTACTCAATATTTTTGATATAATAAAATAAATATTATAATATTAATTAATATGTAATTATTTAATTTATTATAATACTATCTATTAAAGTAAACCCACCCTTGAAATGCTATGTCAAATATTTACTAATATAACATCGATAGCAATTTAAATTTTTATTATTTATAAACTTTAAATTCAAATTTATACACAAAGAAATAAATTAAAAATTAGGGTAAATTATTTAACTTTTGTTTTAGTATATTGCACATAATACTTTGTTTTATTTATTGCAATAAAGTTTTATATTAAATTAAATTATAAACAAAATATACTTTTATTAAAGGTGATATTTGATCATAAACACACTTAATTATACTAATTTTATACAAAAAAAAATTAAAATATATTAAATAATATTGTCTGAACAAAGAAATACCTAAGTAATATATCAATCATTTTTTTAGACTAATTGTTACATAATTTTTACAAAATTAATAATAATAATAATAAGTATTGATCAATTTATTTACCTGATATGGTGTTTTGTTTTTACATTAATTTAACACAAAGAGCTTTAAGTAATAATTATAACACAAGATGTATTATATATTTATACTAAAATATAATGAGATAATATGCAATTTATCCTAAAAGTTAATAAAGAATATAATATATTTTACTTAAAATAAATTATGCATTTTAAGAGTATTTTAAACGGACAATTGGATAAAATTGCATATTCCTCTTTTGACATTTAAGTTCAGTCTCCACTGACACTTTACACGTAATCTGCACTTTTTACTTTTTAAATTTATATTAGTATTAACTCTCTGCCATAATCTCAATTACAATATTACCCTCATCTTTCCTAATGTTATTTTTATTCAAAGGAATTTCCGTTAAATCCTCAGTCTTCTGTTTCATTTGTGTGTGATCCATACCGATTTTGAATCCATATTTCAATTGTTAAGTTTATTTCGCCTAAAAAAAAACACAAGTAAGGCGAATTTCAATTTTGAATGCTCCTTTATTGTGCTAATTTTGTTGGTTGATTACAGTTGTGTTGTTAGGGCTCACGACCGATCCTACCCACAAAGATAGAAACTCAGGTATGATCGATCATTTTACTATTATTTGACATTATAAGTAACCGCGATAAGTGAAAATGATTTGTATGATCGATCTATGTTTTCGATTGGTTCTTGGAGATATTTCATTTTATTTTAGATATTGACAAAATGTAAAGCTTTTTGTTAGTATGAAATTATAAGTTTAAGTTTTGAAAAAATATCATTTAGGTTTAACTTTTTGGATAGATTTCTATTATAGAGCATCATTATTGTTTGGATGTCATGTATGTGATCTATATTCTGAGGTACTGAAAAAATAAATATTTATTGCTGATATGTATTGATATAGAATAGTTATATAAAGAATTTTGATGATTGTAATTTGTATGTCAATAGTATTGATTTTGTAATTCCGTTGAAAAGAAGTTGAAGAATTATACTTTGTGTTTGGTGAATTAACAACCTTCAATGGATAAAGAGGAGTGTGGTCCCAAATTATTATTCATACGTACATATGAAGGGGAGCTTCACGTAGTCGAGTTAGAAGAGAATACATTGCTCGCAGATCTTTACGGTAATTTATCGAAATGATGGAACGTAGTTACCATTGAAATTGTAAAACTTTAATTTATAACACCAATTCAAAATAATTACTTTATGCTGTTGTACAACAATGATGTATCAAATGTGCATATGTCTATATATAATTTTTTCGATGAATATTACAGCATTGAATGCTACAATAAAACTTATGAAGAACCCAATAACCTGGTGCCGACTCATGATATGAATATGATGCAGAACAACTCGTAGGTAGAGATAATTCCTTTTACAACATCTGTCTAACCGGGTTGGCAAAAGAAAAGATGGTTTGAATCACAACAGGTGAAACCATAAAAAAGATGTGGTTATTGTGGTCATCTAGGATATAACCGACGAAGTTGCAAGAAGCTTTTCTCTTATTATATAGTTGTATAAAATATGCCAGGGATAACAACTATTAACAACGACAGTACACTAGATATAGACCTTGGATCATTAAATTCAACGTAATGCCTAAGGTGATTTATGTCCCCTAAGTGCTTCGTACTGTGTCACATGGCCCACAGCGTGTTCCCATAATTTATCTCAAATTATATTAACAATGAATCGTCTTTAGGTATTAATTGTATTCTATGAAGCTGTTACAATGACTATACGAGTATTTTGTGACGTTTAAGAAATATATCTATTAATATAGGGGGTACACATAATACGAGTAAGTGGGTGCATCTTTTTCAATTGAAGTATTTATATTCGTGTGCAAGTATTATTGATGTAAACACGTGTATTCAAATAACATGCCATAATTTTTCAATAATTGTAACTGGATCAAACAACTACGATAGGATTACATCATACCTATTTTTTGGACAGTTAGTGTGCAATAAGGGATAATTCCAAGCTGATATACAAAAGAATCTATATTTATACATTCAATGATGGGAGACGAATGTCACATATGATAGATATGAAGTAATATATGTTAAGGTACTAATGGATCTAAATGAAGTCAGTGCATAACTAATGACGTAATATATTCTTTGTATTGTGAATATTCATCCAAGCATTCCTGAGAGTGAGAAGAAATGTCCTACAAGAGTAATGGAGTAGAAAGGGATAGAAAGTATTAATTGTAAGACATATTGGACTTTTCCACATTGTAGGAAATGTTTTAGTCATTGATGGTTTTATGTCATCGGTCCAACGGTGCTTTCAGAACAATTTGGCGAGTACACCGGTCCTTTCAGAATAATTTGATAAGTACACAACTTCTAAACATACGTCAAATATATTTAATGTTACTTAGAGATCATATTCCTTTGTACGAATATATTTTATTAGTTCAGAGGTATATAAATTAGTATATGAAGGTACAAATATCATCACTACTGGTATATGGCTTGTGCTTAGGGGTTTGTTGACACATAATCATGGAATTTTGCCACCTAGAGTATATTATCTACTTATGTAAGTACCTGTTCCCCCCCTACTCATCTGTGCACGTGATTTGGGTGTCGGAGTTACAGACTGATGTATATATTAGAAAGTTTGTATCACCTATCATATATATAAACGTATACATGACCAAAATATAAGTACATATAAACAAGCTCTTAAAATATCATATGTTAGTTCAAAATAATTTGTGTTTAGCACAATCTATGTTAAACTATAACATTAATGGATAAGTACCCCTATTTGGCCACAAAGTATATAATCTGAAAAAGTCATCGATAGCCACAACGTCATTTTGAACAGCCATAGTTTCTTTCAACTTCACAAAAATCTCAATCCTGGATACGGACCTCATCTCCCCCCCGAACAATCTCGAAAATCTTTCACATAATGCAACGATATTCTCAGCACATACACACCTTTTGAGTGTAAACCAAGAACTACAAAAAATTCTTTAGCGAAAATTTTATTCCACTTTCATCGCTAATTTTAAATGACTGGGATTCGATGTCAAACATGTTCATAATCGTTCACAACCGATGTCAAGGTAGCTTTATTTTCGAAAAATCTAAAAAATACCTAAACGGCATGAATTGTAGAGCTTTCAACCATTTGTCGTTCATCCCAACTTTAAGTTCATGAATGTTTGTATATAAAAAAAAGGTATAGAAAATTTGGAGGTAAGCCTTTGTATTTTTTTTTTCAGGTCTATCATCATTTCAAAACAAAAATGTCTTTATGAGTACATCCAACACAAATACAAATTTATGACATAACTATGAAGGTAAATAATCTTCTAATTGAAGCATATGAATTAACAATCAAGCACACCAAAGATAATGGGAGACACTCGCAAAAAATATAAAGAAAAAATATAACATCAGTGAAGAAAGTTCCTACAGGAGGCTCAACGGCAACTATTTCGACGGGGGGCTTTGATGGCTTCGAATGATTTAGAAGAAATATAATATCAACGACTCAAGAAGGTGGGTTCTACTAGGGTTTTATTTTGTTTTTTAGTTTAAATTTCTGAAACTTATTTCTATACATAAATAAAAAAATTCCAGGTATATAACTCTGATAGATAGTTGGTGTACAAAATTGGATAATATAAGTTTATAGAATAATAACGAAAGTATATATAATATTCGTTATATTATATGGTAATTTCAAGGATAAAATTGGTATTATGATTTCAAGTCTAAATAAAAATAAAAAGTAGGTAGTACATTACAAGTGCAATATAAGGAGAGACTGAACCAAAATATTTTTAAGGTAATTGGGATTTAAATCCAGTGCTCCTATTTTAAAAGTTTCCATTCAATAAAATATATTTTAATATGAATATTTATAAATATAAGGTTTGTTCACCCAATATATGATACAAATCTCGATGAATATTAATAAAAAAGTAATATATATTTATATAATATAAATAATATTTTTTTTTACAAAAAATAATTTTTTGATGTAATTATTTCCTCCGTCCCAGCTAATTTGTCTTCTTTAGTTTAGGTACAAAGTTTTAGGTATTATGTAATTAGTAAGTAATTAATAAGTGTATTAGTGAAAATAATTATAATTTAATAAAAATAATTATAGATTAAGATTAAGATGACTAAATAATTTAATTAACATTTAAAAAATTATAAATTATGAATTTTAAAATATGATTAAAGTACATAATTATATATTTTTTTAAAAAAAATACAATTTATATGAGACGGATAAAAATAAAAAGTAAGTATAACAAAGAAAATATTTTTTATATTATTATATAAATTTGCATGCCTTAAAATTAAAAAACACAAAAGAAAGAAAAAACCTGTTTCTATATTTTGAAATTTTCAAAATATTAAGGGCATCTTTGCCTGGCCTTCTCAACCCATTTATTTTACAATGAGCTTTTGTTTGATTTTGATTGAAATACTATTTTAATTTGATATTATTTTGGTGAATTAGCTATTCGTTTGTCTTTTGGCGTATCGAATTTTGAAAATTAATATTATATATATATATATATATATGTAGTATAAATTAAAAATAAAAATATCTTTATTAGTGTTTTAGAATACAAATGCAATGATATTTGTATAAAATATTATTTAAATATAATAATATTTTTAATGTTAAATACAATAACCTAAAAAATAAATATATACTTTGTTAAGAGACGGAAAAAGTATCTTATATATAAAAAAAACAATAATATTTTCCATGTCGACTAGTAAATTTTTTATTTGACTTTAGCATTCAAATAAATTAGTATTTTATATTTTTTTGACTTTTGCATTCAGATAAATTAGTTTATAGATATGTAGTGATAAAATAATATAATATCTATTTTACAAGTAATGTGAAAAAAAAAAAAGAATATTTTGATATTTAACTAACAGTTATTTTAAAAAATAATACTAATAATAAAAAGTGTTTTTTTATGAACTAAAATGACAAATAAAAAATTTACTATAGAGAAAAAATATTTTTATTGATAATAGAAAAGACTAAATAGCGTTAATTTGTGTTAAGAAATACAAACCAATCACACAACGTGCATCTCACATGTTATTTGGTCATGTTTAATTTATGCTATTTCTATTTAAATTTTTTATTTAAATTTTGATTTAAATGATATTTTAAAGTAATATGTTTGAAAATAAATAATATATTGTATTCATTAAAAATAATATAAACTGAATAATAAAAAATGGGTGCGTTTGTTTTTTTGAAATAGTTAAAAAGAAAATTATTGAAAATATAAAAATATAGTGTATTAATTTTTGGAATAGTATATTCGAGAAAAAAAAGATAAACTTTAAGGTGTGTTTGTTTGGAGGATTGGATTAGATTTCTACTCTTCATCTCAATTTTTTCTCCAAAAAATATCAAATCAAACACCTATTTTTTATTTTTTTATATTATATTAAAAATCAATTTTACATTCAAAACATCACATCAACACCTATTTATATCACATCATACAACTATTCAAATTCAAAATTTTTAATATTAAAATCCCAACTCAAAATCCAAAACCCCCCAAACAAACACACTAGAACACATAAATAACTTGAACTACAAACCAAATACAGTAAAATTATTCATATCAAAATCATTTAATATACTTTTTAGGATTTCTCAAAATACGACTCAATTGCAATTTTATATATATATATATATGTGTGTGTGTGTTTCTCTTAAGTAGAATAAATATATTTATATATATATCAATTTTTATTTTATTTTATTTTATTTTATTTTTTGGTGTTAAGTGTTTTTCTTATAGGTATTAAAATTAAACCAAACAGATTGACTGCAGGTCTATTTGATATCATGATTTTGCACGAAGAAATCAAACACATACATACTAGTATTAATTTTGATTTCATGTACCAGAGATAATCAATGTATTTATAATTTTTATCATAAATAGCAATCGGAACATGTATAAATATAAATAATACTTAAATGAGCTACTATAATTTTTCAAACGTGCCCAAGAAAGGAGCATTAGCATTTTGATCACTGCAGTACAGGCACGGATGCTGTTTGACAAAATGCCGCTGAGCCAGAACTTCTCTAGCCATCACCACCACTTCCCGGTTGCTCATCCGCCCCGCCGCCTCCGGCAGCCTCGCCTTCAGCACCGTCAGCACCGCATTGCTGAACGCTCCGCACGCCTTCATAATCCCGTTTTCGCCGGCCTCCTCGACATCGGCAGAGGTTTCGTCGGTCTGGCACCCGCTGAGTAGTATCCCTTCGTCCGGCCCAAGCCGCCGACCGGTGGGCTCGTGGAATGCCAGGCTGGCGTCCGACCCGAAAAGCTCGAGCAAGTGTGCGCCGATGTCCGTGCAGCTGCGCTTGCTCGTTATAGATGTCAATTGTTCGAGTATTGATTCGGATGGGATGTGTTTCGGCTTGGGGGCGGGGGAATCGACGGTTTTTGCCCCGTTGTCAAGCGGGTTGGATGGGCCGATCTGCTCGGTTTCCTTGTCGATAAGTCCTCCGCTGTGGCATGAGTCCGAGAGGATCGTGAACGTCGCGCCCTTAGGCACGCGGTTGACGAGCTCCCTAAAGTCGACGCCTGTGAAAGAAAATTTTTGTTAATATCTTGATTTAATATAATGTTATCGATGTAAATAAGTCTAAATACAAAAGTATACTTAATGTAGCTACTAAATATTACTATTCCGTACTATGTTGACAACATATTCAATATTTGTAGACAACACATATATCATAAATTAGTAGTACATAGTTTATAAATAATACGCTTCCGTCCGGTTTAAAGGTTTTATTTATTTTTCGCGTGATTGTACTTTTTGTCATTTTTTCTTAATTTGTACTATGTTTTCATATTAATATTCAAATATGAACATGCAAAAAGTAAATAAGAATCTTAGAGTCGGACGGAAGTACTACTATAATACAAAACAAATGAATTAACAGTATTTTTTCATGAAATGTACACATAATAAATTCGTGTATGAATTCTGAATCCTACTTTTATTTGCCTTGATTTAGCTACGTAGCAATTCGTATGTATTATGTAGCCTTTCTGTTGTCTATAAACAAGGCCTAATCAATAAATAAAACTTACATCCCCAAAATCTTCTCTCTATCGGGCCTTACTCCACTCACTCTCTCACTGCATTTATTACTCACATAGCGAAAACACATATTACATATATATATATACATTACTACCTAAAACACACACAGTACATACATATATATATATATAACATTACATACACAAGCCACACACTTATATCGATATATATATATTTACATACACAATATATATAATATTATATATAAAATATAAAATAGTAGTTAGCGATAGAAGTAATTAATATTTCTGTTAGTAATTCTATAATAATATCACAACACATTTGACAATATACTACTATTGATAAATACATAAAAAAAATATAAAATATAATTGTCAACACATGCTTTGCTTTCAAGTAAGATAGCATGTAATGTGTAAGTTGAAAATATGTACTAATTAGACTTAGGCCCGTTTGGAAAACAGAAGCAGTTCGATTTTGTATTTGGATAAATCATTATAAAAACAGTTTTTCGTAAAAAATTGTTTCGACGTTATATAATTGAAAGTGCTTTTAAACTGTTAAAATTACTTAAAAGGACATGCGGTTAATATAATACTAGTATTTTTCTATAACACTTTTATAATTTAATTTAAATTTTATAAATTATATTTAAAGATTTTAAATTAAAGTATAAAAAATTTACTTTTAAATTTTGATTATTTATATTTTAAAATTTTAATTTAAGGATAATATATCAATTAAACATAAAATTACAGTATAATATTATATAATTTGTATTTTATAATTTATTTTAAAATTTTATAAATTATATCTAGTAATTTAAGTATAATTAAAAATTTTATATACTCCTATTTACATTCGGTATTTAAATTTTAAATTTTAATCCAAATATAGTACATAAATTAAAAATAATAAATTAATTATATTTTTTAATTTGTATTAAAATATATTATATAAGTTATTTATTTTTATATTATATTATATTATTGTATTTATTATTATTAAGGATAAAACAGTAATTTTAACTGAAAAGTACTTCTACTTATTTTCTACCAGAAGCCAATCCAAACTGGCCGGCACTTCAATCCCTCCCGCTTGATATATATATATATATATATAGATGTATAGTAACTCTATTTGGATGATAAAATAAATAAATAAATAACAAAATGAATATCTTTCAAACTAACAGTAACTTTTTAATAAAACTATTGATTTGCATAGCGGATCGAATTTTATCACCGGCCAACTTACTTGTAATGAGATTGAGATCGCACGGAACGATCGCTTCCTCCTTCCCAAACAAATTGTGACGAGAATTGATCAAAGTCCCGTGGCCTGAGTAGTGAAAGAACAACACGTCGCCATGTTCAGCCCGGTTGACCATCTTGTCGAGCGCCTTCTTGATGTTGGTGCCCGTGGGCATGATGGGGCTACCGGGCTTGTCCACAAGGAGCTCGACGCAGCTGTGATCAAACCCAAAGCGACCAATGAGCACGTCGCGCATGGCAAGAACGTCGTTGTGGCAGCCGCGGAGCTCGTGAGGCGTGCCCGGGTAGTTGCAGCCCACAAGAAGAGCCATTTTCTTGCCGCCTCTGTCCATGGACGTATCGAAAATTCTTACCTGCAAGAAACAAGATCAGATGAAATGAATGTTATGTGTGTAGTTTTGTTGTCTGGAAATGAACAAGGGATTTGTTGATGGAAATAATTGTAATAGTTATTATTATTATGTGATTTATGGTTCTATTTATTTATGTCACAAATTTTTTCTGGTAAGAAGTTGGGGTTGCGTTCAAGTGACATATTTCAGATATATTTGAAGTTTATTGCGTCAAGTTTGGTGATACAAATGATCATCTTTTATTTATTTCTTAATAATAATAATAATAATTATTATTATACACACTCCACAAATCTTTCATGACCTAAGCTCCGTTTTGGACAATTGTGAGGGGAATTTTTGAGTTAATATAAAACAATATTTGCTTTGGAATGGACAATAAAAGCCTTTTAAGCAACAATCTATCTTTGGAAATAACTTGAAAGCTATACTAATTACAGTTTGGTGTGGTTTCAGCAACTGATAATTTATTTATTTTTCTATTTTTATTAAATTAGTATTATATAATACATTTAAATTAAACAAGATTAATTTAATAATAATTGAAATATAAATATAATAATCCTGTTCCTTTACTAGTTTTTTTTAATTGTATGAAAAATATGCAACATATTGAATGTTCTTGCCACCAACTCGAAACAAGCTTTTATACCATGTAAAAGTGTCCAAACTTTTCCTTCACACTATCTGAGTTTTGTTTTTTCAAACAACTCTATCGATTCCCAAATAAAAATGTAGTATTATTTTTTCTTATAAAACATTACATTTAATCATTATTTACCAAAATTCAAACCCGAAAGCCAAACTAGACACCTCGATCCCTCTTTCTCAACCCAATACTCATCAAAGAGAACCATACTCGAGATTTAAAACAACAGGGAAAAAGAATTAGTCCATAAGTTCAAACTAAAGCAAGAAACGTAATCCTTGATAATCGAAGCCCATTGATCTACAAATTGTACCGTATTTAACCAACCAACAACAGCATCAGCCTACTATCAATTTACTCTCAATCATGCACGCTATGCAATATTCTCCACAACAAAATTCGTTTGAAGAAAATTGTAAACATCATGTAACAATGTTGCCTTCAAAAGTTGATATTCAATTAGCTCAACAAGCATGTGCTCTAAGAAACTAAACCAATTCACCAATCCTATAATAATGCTTCAACCTTACCAAAACAGGGGAACTAAAGAGATCGCCCAATCATATGGTAAAATTCATGACATCATTCATATCTATCTATATATTAAAGGAGAAAAGAATCATCAAGTACCTCGACATATCCATGTTACCAATAATCATTACAGCTACACGAACCTTCTCTAAAATGGTGGTATCTCTTGTTATCTCGCATTATAATTTCTCGGCCGGTTAGCTTTGAGATGAGCTTAAATACATTGTGGCAATCATTGCAAACACGGAGGTTCTTGATTATGCGCATAGGGTTCCGAGCTGCAGTGGTCAAGAAAACATGAGCAGCCGCGAGCCTCTCACTATGACTCATAATCGCTTCTTCTTTCATCTCTTCATCGATGTCATGGAGAACAAATTTGGTCTGGGGTACATAACCCACCTCTTTCAACTGCTGCTTCAATCCCCAAAGCAATTCGTATATCCTTTCGGAATTCGAGTGGCTTCGGTCCCCTGCTCGGTACTCATGGACACCCCTCATTGCGCGCCCGCCATTGTCGCCGCTTAACTTCTTTTCTTTCTCCCGTGCAATATCAGAGGGATTTACTGCTATGAGGCCGGCCCTCGACTGCTCATCAACATGTGAGGCATCCAAACACTCGATGAGCTCCAAACATCGGTCCCCAAGCTCTGTTTTTCCATGAATTCTACAAAACTTCATCAAGGTTTCCCAAATCTCTACGCCAGGTTCCACCGGCATCTTTTCAACGAACTCTAAAGCCTCGTCCAGACATCCAACACTTCCCATCATGCCTACTATACTAACATAGTGCTCCATAGTTGGAACGATGCCGTAATCGTTCTTCATGGACTCAAAGTGTAGCATCCCTTCAACAACATCACACACGACCGCGCAGGCAGAAAACACCCCGATAAACATCCGTCCATCCGGCTCCAATCCAGATGTTCTTTTAAACTCTGTAAATAATTCGATAGCAGCTTCCCCACAACCATTCTCGGCAAGCCCACATATCATAACATCCCACGACGTCAGATTCCGCTTCGGCATTTGATTAAATACTACAAGAGCATCCTCCATTGAACCACATTTTGAATACATCTCTAGAATCCGGTTATTCGTCCAGACTTCAAGACGCAACCCCGACCTTGAAAGGTGCTCGTGGACTGCTTTGGCTTCATCCAATGCCCACTTCTCTCCGCAGGACTTCATCAATGCCACATACTGAGACAGATCGATCTCGATACCCTCACTGCGGAGCCACTCCAAATGTTTCACCGCTTCCTTCAATTTCCCCACTGCAATTAGCTCATGTAACTCCTGCAATTCGCTTCTTGTTTGACTAGCTTCAACATCACTTAACACCGGGAAATGATGAGCTGTAACATTAGGCGTTTTTTCTCCATTTCGGTATCTCTCAGGTCCCCCGCCCAAGTTGCTGCCAACAAACGGAGCGTTGTGATTACCGGAATAAAAATTCAATGGATTCCCAGCCCTAACCCCAGTACCGCCATCAAAAGAGTCCGAATTCGCGTGCTGGCCGTAACCCCCACTCGAATTCGAATTCCAACCGTAAGGGTGCCTATCATTTGGGTTGTATGTACTGCTTTCCTCGTAAGAATCCGATCTTTCCGCGGCGGTCTCGAGATTTCTAACACAACCAGAAAGTGTAGGTGGAAATTGAGGGGGTTTTATTGTGCGGACGTTGAAAAGATGGTTGAAGTAGAGAGGAGCAGCTCTGGCTCTTCCGGCGTACATCGATTGGAGGTTTTAGGGTTAGGGTTAGGGCTTTGAAGGGTGAAGAAGAGAACCCAAATCACGAAGAGAAATCACCTCCAAAGCGTTTCTCATTTTATCTAAAGAATGGGCTAGTGCTAGTTTGGTATGTATTACTGCCTTTGATTAGTGATAAAGATTTAAAATATAGGTTGTGTTTTTCACATGAGCCTTTTGGATTGAATTGGAGTTTGTTTTTTTTTTTTTTTTTTTTAAATTTCGATGTTTTTTTGTATTTAGATTTGTTTTGGATATTTGGAGAGTTTTGATACGATTGATTTGACGAGTAATAAATATAATAATATAAATATGTATTAATTTGTATAATTTAATTATAAATTTATATTATATCTATATATATTTATAATTTTTTATTTATCAATATTATAAAATATTTTATTCTTTTCAAAATAATATATATATTATATATATCATTAAATTATATATATTTAAATTAATATTTATAATTTAAATAAATATAAAAAAATATGTCAAATTCTGTGCAACACAGAGCTGGTACGGGAAAGATGCGCTAAATTTGGGCGAATAGTGGCCATACATTAGTTTTGGACAAAACTACATTGAAGAAACACACCCATAGTTTATTAAATCAATAATAGGAGTAATAAATAGGTTCGATCGGGGTTTATCTAATGCATACTTTCGGATAGCGGTTGGTTCTCACGTTATAAAAAAATAAATAAATAAAATAATAATAGTAGTAATAAATTATGATATTATTTTAATTCTTTCCATCTTCGAACTTAAATTCCAAAAATAGGTATGCATTTTTTTTCGTAGATACTTTTATGATTATTAGTATAATATTGATATATAAATTAAAAGAAAATGAACAAAAATAATTTTACCAATATTACATGATATAGATACGATAATATTTATGTAATATAATATAAAATGTAAAATATTTTGAACTTTAGATAAATAGTATCGTTATTATTAATAAATAAATAAATACTTGTCAACTCTAAGTATATTTTTACCACTTTTGTCTATCCACCGATACAAAAATATTTTTTAACTTTTACTTTTATAAAATAAAAAAACAAAAATGTCAAATTTGTTACATTTCCGCTAACTAATAAAATATTATTATTTTTTAATGGTCTATAAATCTCTAAATGGAGATATCATAGACAAACTAAAATAAAAAATTAATAGTTTGTTTAGGACGGAATTAATATATACGTATATATGTATGATTTTAAAAGATTATAACATGTGTGTTCAAATATTTTTAACAATATATCTCAATAAAATATATATAATAAAATATCATTTTTTAGATAGATAATTTTTAATAATAAAAATAAATAAATAAAAATAAATTTAGTTATTTATAATTAACTTAAATTAATTTTTTTTTTAAAAAAATTAAATATAAATAAAATTATTTGTTTATAAAAAACATAAAAGAAAAGTGGTTTTAAGTAAATCTTTGTATTAAAATTTTAATTAAAATAATTTATATTTATTTAGTATATTTAAAATGAAAAATTTACTTAAAAAATAGTATTACATAACTATTATTTTTATATTAGAAAATTAATTTTTCTATAAATGTTTTTTTTCAAAACATAAAAGTTTATCTTTATTTAAGGCTTTAAAATTTCCAAACAAGGACGAAGAGATAATTAGCACGTAAAATAGCAAAAAAAAAGAAAAATCTCTATAGTTTCTTGGATTTATTGAAAATTTCATGGTCCTAAAATTACATAAAATTTACTTGTGATATAAAAAATATTGCACAAAACTTCTGTTGGATTTTATAGTCTTTTGGATCTATCATAATTTAAACACAATACACACTCACTAAGCAGCCCAAATAACACCTTGGCCCTGACCCACGTCTCAAGCCCACGACCCAAGCTCGAGCCCGCGACCCTGACTCGCTGGGGCTCCGCGTCCTTCTTCGACCTTGACCTGTTGGGGCACTGCGTTTTTCTTAGACAGTGCGTTGACCGTCCGATCTGGCGATTTGATCTTTGCCGTCCGATGTTGTTTGACCTAAGTATATATATGGAGTGAGAGAGGGGCGTATTCATTATTCACTCTCATACTTCCTCTCTCTAAAACTCGCCCTCTCTCTAGCCTTTCCCTCTCTCACTCTCACGTGTTTTTCCGGCGACTTTTCGGCGGTGCCTTCCTCCTACTTTTGTGTGGAGCTTCCATGACACGTTTACTCCCTGTTTTGTTGTTTGTAGTCGCAAGGGGCTCGTTCAACATGGTGAATGTGATGGCAAACTTTCCAAACCAAAGATATAACAAGACAAAACTACATTAATATTTATTACTACTACAATAACAATAGTTGGTTCCATTATATAAAAAAATGTACAGACAGACCAACAGAGATAGACACTGAATGAAAAGAACTAACTCAACGCCTCAAGGTTTAGCTCCAAATTCTCTTATCGACTCAACAACACAGTAAAACAAAACAAAAACACAAAATAAGAAAGCGTAGCGAAAACTAGCCAGTATGAATAATAATGATAATAATAATAATAATAATAATAATAATAATAAGAGTTGCGAACTAATCTTAATCCATACACACGAGCTCGCTCCCTTACTCACTCATTCACATGGGAGCCAAGCTCGTCCTTCGCAGTTGATCTCTGGCATAGAAGGTATGCTCGGCAACACCTTCTCCAACTCCTGCCCAATATACAAATATTTATTATAAAATATTTCAATTTCTGGAACCAATAACCATGAAATAAAATGAATCGGATCAAATAGAGAATTTCTTGAGGATGGGAAGCATCTTCTTTCAATCAATTATTTTTTCTTTTTTTTTTTCTTCTCAAAGAGCGATGCAACTAACAATAGAGTGAAATAAAAGGAGAGTGTGCTAGTCCAACAATGCGTGTAAAGTAAATAGTTGTAAAAATACTAATTGCATATCCGATCTGATTTATTTCCATTTTCAAATTTTATTTAGCGAACCAATGAGGGTATCGATTAGGAACATATGAAAAATTGGACACATAATGTCATATAGGCACAGTTGCAAACAATGGACAGTAAAACGACAAACATTCCTAACAAGGTATGACGAGTTAGCAAGCAAACAACAAATCAGATATTTTATTGACCGCTAAAACGGAAGCACATAAAGTGAGGCATAAAGAAAAAACAAAGCATAATTAGCTAAATACAAGTAGTTGAAATTATAAGCCAACAAAAAAGCACCCATAGAAAGCAAAAGTAAACAAGTAAGCGCATGAAATACGCTCGGACAAATTGTAAAACCACAAACAAAGTGATGATACACAAATATTATGCTGGAAAATAAAGAAAAAACCAAACCATAATTAGCTTAAATATAAGTACTTGAAATTAGAAGCCAACAAAAGAACCCATAGGAAAGTAAAGGTAAACAAATTAAGTAAGTGCACGAAATACGTCCGGAAAAATTTTAAAACCACAATCAAAGTGGTGATAACCAAGGATATGAGAAACATCTTTAGAATGTAAAGGCAAACAAATAAACACATGAAACACGACCGAAAAAATGTCTCAAAGCCGACGTGAATATCAACCATCCCAGCAAGGACAGAGTGGTCAAGGAGCATCACATCCTACCACATCAAGAAGCCTATCAAAGAGGACCATTTATGGTGATTCCGATGATAAATACACAAATATTATGTGGGAAAGAAGGGGAAAAACATAGCATATTTAGCTTAAATATAAGTACATAAAATTAAAAGCTCATAAATACACCTTTAGGATGAAAAGGCAAACAAATAAGTGCACGAGATACGCCCGGACAAATTTTGAAACTACAATCAAAGTGGTGATCACCAATGATAAATACACAAATATTATGTGGGAAAATAATGGAAAAACAGAATATAATTAGCTTAAATATAAGTACTTGAAATTAAAAGCCCACAAATACACCCATAGAATGGAAAGATAAACAAATACGCGCACAAAATACGCCTGAATTTTTTTTGAAACCACAAGCAAATTGATGATTACAAATGATAAATATTCAAATATTGTAGATCAGCACGAATGCAACAACGTTCATTATATGCCATAAAAAATGTAATGATAAAAAGCGTGAAATATATGAACAAAATAAGTTGATATATACACATGAGACCTCAAGCACGCAAAACACACCATATAAAGTAAAGATTAAAAAACAAGTGCACGAAACATGCCCACTTAATTTGTAATGATCATTACATAGACACTGCTATTAAACGAGTCGTAAAAAAAGTTTTTAAAGATTATAGAGATGAAATAGGCACTTGTAGTCTTTTAAGCCTTTCGTTCTCCTCCTCAAGATGTGAAACTTTGTTCTCCAACTCTGCTAACAAAAAGAAAAAACTTTGTTCTCCAACTCATTGGTGTAGGTCTGTGCATCACAAACAAAGAACATAAAGCTAATGGTTAGACGAAAAAACCAAAATATAACAAAAATCGAGTGGCATAAAAATTCACCTGCTTTCTTGTTTGTGATCTTGCAGCAGATTCTCAATTCTTGATCATCTTCTTCTGTCTCCTTTTAACAGTCTTTTTAGCAACTTTTTCGGAAGGAGGACCATTTTTCCGACCAGGTGATTGGGTGTCGGATAAAGCTCCCATCCGAGGGGAAGAAGACACTGCCATTTGGCTTTTCAAGTAAGCAGCATCCATGATCGGATTCCCACCTAGCGAAGTTGACTGTTGATGCAACGGATGGCCTGTAGAAAAAATATGCAGCATACTAAATTTTTGGACCTGTGGCAGCGTAAGAGTCGGGGGATTTGAATAACTAGTTGATCCACCCACTGCACCCGCCTTAACCACGGAATCTTCCAAGGTCATTGATAAATATATATTTTTATATATTTTCTAGAGATAAATTATAAGATTTAATCAATGTTTTGGATAGATTCATACTCATTTTGGCATGTATTGATTTGTTCAAGGGAAATGAGTTATTCACACCCAGCTATATTTTCGATTTTAGAATTTTGAAAAGAGTTGAATTAAGCTCCCATGCTAAGGAAATAGGTGGATTATAGGGATTAAAGCTTGATTGTTGGCACCATGATTAAGAATGAGCAATTAAATGAGTGATTAAGGACCCGGTTATCTATAAAAGAGGGGCCAAGACATTGGATGTGTATCACAATTCACACTCACATTTCATAGTGTAAGCGGAGGATTGAGACAACCGTTTGAAAAGAAAGCACTTTTGGTAGATCATCAAGTTTATTGTTTTATTTATTTATAAGCATGAGTAGCTAAATTCCTAGTCTAGTCCAAGGTTGAATGTAGATTTCAGATTGAGATTTGTGAGATTGTGTTTTGATTTAATTTGAATCTTGTTTAGTTAATTGATATTTGTGCGATTTCTGCGATTCATGTCTGCAATTGTTTTATTTAATCTTTTATCGTGACCGGATTTTAGATTGGTTTAGCAATTGTGTGCCAATTGAACTTTGACATCCGTAATTGTGCATGTGTTTCATAAACTGATAAATATGTTGACAAGCTTAGTCTAAGAATCGCATGATCAAATTATTCAATCTTTTTATAATTGATTAAATATTTGAATTGGGTTTTTCTCGTACTGTTTTCAATTGAAAAAATTAATTTAAGGTCGTACCTAGATTATTTATTTGATTAGGGATGCGGTTAATTGGTCGTACTATTGCCGCCAATAAAGTAAGGAAAAATTCGATGTTGTGATCGTATCTAATGCCTATAACTAATTTATCAATAGAATAACAAAATTATTTAAAATAAATGATCGAACCTTTAATCCGGTTTCTTATTCACTCATTGGGCTAGAAGTTAATCTCTTTGAAATCTAAATTTTATTTCTCATCACTTATTTCAATTATTTTAGTGAATTGCTAATCCATCCCCCTCAAATACTATAATGTGTGACAAAAACAGAAATTAAACTTCACAATCTCTATGGATCGACCTCGGCATCACTTGCTGCACGTGGTGTTAGAGAATTTTTATCGGAAGCACTGAGGCTACCAGTCATCTCCCCGAGTGTTCCTTTTCTATCGAGGCCACTCATTTGTTGCTGCTGAATATCCTTCCACACCTCATCCACTGTCTTTCTACTCAAATCCCTTGGCAATGTCAAGCTTGACTGTCGATTTAAAGACAAGCCCGACACCGGCATACCAGATTGGCTGTTACTACCGCCCTCGATTCTTGATTGTTGGCCTTGGCTGTCCAAACAACCTTCAGAAGCTCATCCAGATTCATGCTACTAAGAGGCTTCCCTAGATCAACCAAATGGTTCTGCACCTCATCTAGAGTGAGGTTGTACAATGATCCTTCCCTTGTCAATGGATTTGAAGATTTCGGATCGATCAGGACACAATCATTTGTTCCCCCAATGTGATTGCTTCATCCCAGTTGAGATCCCATCCTCTAACTTACCATTCAACCTCTCCACCCATCCCAAAGTGAAAGTTTCCTCAATAAATGTCCAATCAGAAACCCTAACCAACAAATCCCTAACATGTTAGTTTAATTAATTAATTAATCATATTTGAATTTTGATTATTTTTGAATTATCTTATATAATTAAACTAATCTAAAATTGTGGCCCACTTTTCTCCTATTAAGTCTATCACATTCAAAATATACGTGAGAAGTGGCAGAAAAATCGTGATGGATGGTTTCTCTTTTTTATTATAAATACTCTCACATACGGGTTACTAAATCTACTCTCAGAAAATTAGAATACACCATCGCTATTTGAGAGTCAGGGTTTGGCAACATCATCCTAGGGTTCCACGATCTGGCACTATCTTCGGAGGTTTCCAAAGTTTGCAACATCCTCCCAAGGGTTCTAAAGTCTGACAACACCATCTTCCCACGGTTCCAATCTACTGTTCTTGAAGAAGAAGATCTCAAGAACAAATCTAATTTTTAGCAATGGCTGGAGGTTTGTTTAAATTTCGCTTCCGCTAACATATTTGATTATATGTTTATTTTCTAACATTTGGTATCAGAGCTTCTTTTTGCCTCTGCCTTGCTTTGAATTTTCTTCTCGTCAAATTCTTGATCAAAATTCGCTTTAATTTCTTATTTGGAAATATTTTGGTTTTACAACAATTGCTTTGTGATATTTTTTTATCAAGATCCGATCCTGCGATTTGAGAAAATTTCATTCTGTTTTTGAGAAAAATTTTGAATTTTATTTTGAAATTAGTTTACGCAAATATTAAATTTCTAATCACGCCTGCGTTGCAATTGAAATTATAAGCACGGAATGAATATGATGCCTCGATATTCATGCATTAAAGAATATGTAAGAAGTGTATTTTGGGTTTCGTGCCACATTCAGTATTATTGGTGCAGTGGTAGTATTATTATTATCATCATCGTCATAATGGAAGGTGCAGTGCAGTACTTTTGTTGCAATTATTATTATTATATTTAATATTATTGTGATGATGTGGCATGAGAAATTGTTTGTGCAGTAGTATTGTTACTATTATTATTATTATTATTATTATTATTATTATTATTATTATTATACTGAATATTACTATAATGATGAGGCATGCATAATTATTATTATTATTAT
Organism: Andrographis paniculata; assembly: GCF_009805555.1. Taxonomy (NCBI): domain Eukaryota; kingdom Viridiplantae; phylum Streptophyta; class Magnoliopsida; order Lamiales; family Acanthaceae; genus Andrographis; species Andrographis paniculata. Next base: position 4,629,041 of record NW_026137605.1, read on the forward strand.
TATTTTGCATATATCTGCATTACATTCTTAATTGAAGTATGCTGTAGGTATTAATCTAATTTTATTGTGCATGCATTTATTTATGTGAACTTCATATTATACATTCATGATGTTTGTGATTTATTTTAAATTTTATTTAATTGGAGAATAGCCACAACATCCTCGATAAATTAAAATTTATTTATGATTTATTTGAAATCACATTAATAGACATCAATTGTAATTATCATGTACGATGTGATGAGATCTACCCACATGAGTTTTGTTATATTTGTATGAGTAATTAGGATAAAATATCGAGTTGTATTTCTTAATCTACCCACAGGAATTGAGAAAAGGAACACAATTTGATAGTTTTATTGTAAAGTTTGAATCTAATTGAGTAAAACTTTAGTCCACAGGCAAGTCTTATGTCTTCAGATTCATGTCTTAACGTATTTACATTGGTAGAACATGTAATTTATTTGTCTCAATTATTGATGAGCATGTATGTTTAATTTTGCAGCATTTAATCCTATGAATTTCTCTGACATTAAATGTGATATTCTTGAATTGATTGGTGATAATTATAAGATCTGGAAGGAGAGGATTCTCCTTCATTTAGGCTGGATGGACATTGATTATGCTATACGGAAAGACGAGCCGCCGGTTATTACTGAAACCAGCGAGCCAGATGATGTGGATCTTTATGAGCGATGGGAGAGATCTGTCTGTCTTTTCATGATGCTCATAAAGACTAAGATCTCTGCTGGTATCCGTGCGTCTGTCGATCATCATGATAATGTTAGAGAGCTTTTGAAGGCTATTGATGAACAATTCGTCAAGTCTGATAAGGCTTTTACCAGCACATTGATCATTCAGTTCTCCATCATGAGGTTCATGGGTGTGAGGGGTGTGCGCGAGCACATAATGCGCATGCGGGACATTGCGGCGCAGCTGAAAAACTTAGAGGTGACCATGTCTGAGACCTTTTTTGTCCATTACATCTTGTGCACTCTACCTCATCAATACAGTCCATTTAAGATATCCTATAACACACATAAAGATAAATGGTCCATTAATGAATTGATGACCATATGTGTTCAAGAGGAGGAGAGACTGTTGATGGAGGAATGTGAGAAAGTGAACCTAACGGTCTATGGCAAGAAGAGAAAGCATGATACAAAGGGGAAGGGACCTGTGCCAGCTGAACGGGTTATAAAGAAGGAGTTTACGTGTTTTTTCTGTAAAAAGAAAGGACACATGAAGAAGGACTTCATTAAGTTCAAAACCTGGCTCGAAAAAAAAGGTATCCCTTCTGCATTTGTCTGTTATGAATCCACTATGGTAAATATTAATTATAACACACGGTGGATTGATTCTGATTCTACAATCCATGTTTCCAATACCTTGCAGGGTATGGAAAGCCTAAGGAAACCAATGGGAAGTGAACAGTTCATCTATTCCGGTAGTCGGATGCGTTCGCCTGTGGAAGCCATTGGGACGTGCAGTGTAGTGCTTAGTAGTGGTTTTGTTTTGAAGTTGGAAAAGACTTTTTATGTTCCTAGTTTTTCCAAAAATTTAATTTCTGTATCGCGACTATCATGTTTGGGTTTTTCGTTTCACTTTGTGGATTCTAATTTTGTTTTGGATTTTGAATCTAGAACCGTTGGTTGTGGTGAAATTAATGATGGTCTTTATTCGATTAAATTGAAAAATCACACTACTTTTGATTCACTGCATATCACAGCTGGTTTAAAGCGATGTGTTATGAATGAGAACTCATGAGTGTTATGGCACCGTCGATTGGGAAATATCTCAATTGACAGAATTAAGAGATTAGTGAATGAAGGGATACTTGGTACCCTGGATTCCACTGATTTTGAGACTTGTGTTAGTTGCATTAAAGGCAAGCAAACTAACAAGTCCATAAAGGGTGCACAAAGGAGTTCGAATCGTTTGGAAATTATTCATACAGACATTTGTTGTCCAGACATGAATGCAAGTAGTCCGAGATACTTCATCACCTTTATTGACGATTATTCACGGTATATGTATCTTTACTTACTTCATTCTAAGGATGAAGCTTTAGAAGCCTTTAAAGTTTTCAAGGCTAAAGTAGAGAAACAATGTGGAAAACAGATCAAAATCGTCAGATCTGATAGAGGTGGTGAGTACTATGGCAGATACACAAAAAATGGACAAGCTGCCGGTCCATTTGCTAGATTTCTTCAAGAGAATGGGATTGTTGCCCAACACACTATGTCTGGTTCTCCGGACCAAAATGGTGTTTCAGAACGAAGAAATCGAACATTAATGGACATGGTGAGGAGTATGAGGAGTAATGTGAAACTTCCTCACTTCTTGTGGACTGAAGCGCTAAAGACGGCTGCGTATGTATTGAACCGGGTACCAACCAAGGCTGTCTCAAGGACACCTTTTGAATTATTTAAGGGTTGGAAGCCGAGTTTGTGACATATACGTGTTTGGGGATGCCCGTCTGAGGTGAGAATTTATAATCCACAAGAAAAGAAGCTAGATCCGAGGACTATTAGTGGGTATTTCATTGGATATGCCGAAAAGTCCAAAGGATATAGATTCTATTGTCCATCTCATAGCAATAGAATTGTGGAATCGAGAAATGCGAAATTTCTCGAGAATGACTTGGTTAGTGGGAGTGATCATATTTCAGATACTCATTCTGAAATAGATCACTATAAAGATCAACCTACTGAGCCGAGTGATAGATTGATTGTCTTCCACGCTCCTCAAGTTCCAACGCGTGTTAAACGATTAACTAATGAAGTTCCACAAACTGATGAAAATGATCATATAGATCAAGTTGTTAATGAGGAACATCAAGAAAATGTTGAACAACATGCTGTTGAATCACTTGGTCAGCAAGTTCTTCATGATAATGATGAGACAACATTGAGAAGATCTACACGAGTCAGAAAATCAGCTATTTCTAGTGACTTTATGGTGTATCTTCAAGAATCGGATTACGATATAAAAGCCGCAAATGATCCTGAAACGTTTTCACAAGCCATGAATTCTAAAGAATCCGATTTATGGCATGGTGCTATGAAAGACGAGATGGACTCTATGGCATCAAACAAGGTATGGGATCTTGTCGAGTTGTCTGATGGTGTAAAAGCCATCGGATGCAGATGGGTCTTCAAAACTAAAATAGACTCTGATGGCAACATCGAAAAACATAAAGCAAGACTTGTTGCTAAGGGATTCACTCAAAGGGAAGGAATCGATTACACCGAGACATTTTCTCCGGTATCTAAGAAAGATTCCCTCCGTGTGATTATGGTATTAGTAGCTCAGTTTGATTTTGAGTTACATCAGATGGATGTGAAAACAGCATTCCCGAATGGTGGTCTAGAGGAACAGGTTTATATGAAACAACCTGAAGGATTTACCTCTAGTGGTGGAGAAAATTTAGTTTGTAAGCTTAATAAATCCATATATGGATTAAAGCAAGCCTCCCGTCAGTAGTATTTGAAATTTCATGATGTTATCTCTTCATTCGGCTTTGAAGAAAACGTTATGGATCACTGTATATACCAGAAGGTTAGTGGGAGTCATATTTGCTTCCTTGTGTTGTACGTGGATGACATTTTGCTCGCAACTAATGATAAAGGGATGTTATATGAGGTGAAACAATTTCTCTCAAGGAACTTTGATATGAAAGATATGGGAGAGGCATCTTATGTCATTGGCATTAAGATCCATAGAGATAGAAATCGAGGCATTTTGGATTTGTCTCAAGAAGCCTATATCAAGAAAGTTCTAGAAAGATTTAATATGAAAGATTGTTCACCGAGTGTAGCTCCCATTGTGAAGGGTGACAGGCTCGATTTGAGTCAGTGTCCGAAAAATGACTTTGAAAGGGAACACATGAGCAATATCCCTTATGCTTCAGCAGTAGGAAGTCTTATGTATGCTCAGGTTTGCACCAAGCCTGACATAGCATATGCTGTTGGAGTATTAGGGAGATATCAGAGTAATCCAGGTGTTGACCACTGGAAAGCTGCAAAGTTTTATGCTCACATATAGACAAACTGATGTCCTAGAAGTGATTGGCTACTCCGATTCGGACTACGCTGGCTGCATTGACACTCGGAAATCCACATCGGGTTATGTGTTCATGTTGGCTGGTGGAGCTATCTCTTGGAGAAGTGCGAAGCAGTCTATCACTGCTACTTCCACTATGGAGGCTGAGTTTGTTTCATGTTTCGAGGCTAGCTCGCATGGTGTATGGTTGAAGAGTTTCATATCCGAGCTTAGAGTCGTTGACTCTATTTCCAAACCGATTAAGTTGTACTGTGACAACTCTGCTGCGGTGTTTATGGCTAAAAACAATAAGAGAGGGAGTCGAAGTAAACACATCGACATCAAATATTTAGCTTTAAGAGAACGTGTCAAGGAAAATAAAGTGGTCATTAAACACGTTAGTATAGAGTTGATGCTTGCTGATCCCTTGACTAAAGGCATGCCACTAAAGAGTTTCAGGGATCACGTAGCAAGTATGGGACTTGATTCTACAATGTAGTTTATTTGCACACATTGTTATTTGAGACTCTTATTCAGTTTGATATTTTCTCGCTTTATTGTGCACATATTTGTTTATTATTGAGAAAACTCGCTTATGTTTAACCCGGAATAAATATATGATTTATTCATTAAGATTGTGAATTTAGTTTGAGATGCTTGACATATCGTGATACATGGAAGGTAACATTCGTTTATAGAAGACTTACCACCATGATTCGTATGTAAGGTTTCTCGTTATGTTGTGATATTTTGAGTGGGCCAAGTGGGAGAATGTTTGTTTAATTAATTAATTAATCATATTTGAATTTTGATTATTTTTGAATTATCTTATATAATTAAACTAACCTAAAATTGTGGCCCACTTTTCTCCCATTAAGTCTATCACATTCAAAATATACGTGAGAAGTGGCAGAAAAATCGTGATGGACGGTTTCTCTTTTTTATTATAAATACTCTCACATACGGGTTACTAAACCTACTATCAGAAAATTAGAATACACCATCGCTATTTGAGAGCCAGGGTTTGGCAACACCATCCTAGGGTTCCACGATCTGGCACTATCTTCGGAGGTTTCTAAAGTTTGGCAACATCCTCCCAAGGGTTCCAAAGTCTGACAACACCATCTTCCTACGGTTCCAATATACTGTTCTTGAAGAAGAAGATCTCAAGAACAAATCTAATTTTTAACAATGGCTGGAGGTTTGTTTAAATTTCGCTTCCGCTAACATATTTGATTATATGTTTATTTTCTAACATAACAAAGACCACAAACACAAATATGGATGGAAAAAAATTAATTGAATATACGGTGGATACACAGATTAGGGCTTTCAATTTTCACTAAAATCAAAATCAAAATCAAAATCCAGCAATCCACAAAGTAGAAACGAAAGTGAGATACCATGAGAGATTCGAAAACAACAAAATATCGAAAGCTTTGGCATCAATTGGAGTGTTCATGCAGACAGAAATTTCTTCGTCTCTGCCCGAAATAACCCCGCAAAACCAGAGCGCTAGCTCCGAATCAACATTATATATATATACAAATTTGTATGCAACAGGGAAATCAGACCCATATTTTGTTCGCGAAAAATAATATGAACGAAAAACCCATAGAAATAAAAACGGAATCGAAATTGATAAAAATAAAGTAACGGAAACAATTATTATATTCAAAAGCAACTGATTAATAATAAAAAGAAATAGTTACCGATTCATGTGCATCCTTGGAATCGAAAAATCTTGAAAACATATATATATATATTCATATTTTCTCTCCCTTTCTCTCCATTTCCAATTCTTTTGGATTTTAAGAAAGGTGCACACTGTACACTGTACTCTTTCTTTTGGGTTGAAAATAGAAAGAAAGTATACATAAATCTATTGTACTGACCACACGTTTGATTTTTAAGTCCTAGATTTGATAGGTAATTAGACAATTTTAATTTATTTGGTTGGACATAATAATAATAATAATAATAATAATAATAATATAAAAAGTACATGAATAAAAACTACTCCCACCTATTACTTTGGCACGATATTTAAAAAATAATAATATATTAATTATAGGGTATATTATATAACATCCCTTTGTGTTTTAGTAAAAATGCAAAAAACACCCTTTATTTTATTTATTGCATGAAACTTCCCTGTGTTAATGTAAAGTTTGCATGAAACACCCTCCTTATCCAAAATTGATGTTCGATTCTAAATAAAAACCTAAATTACGCAAATTTTATATAAATAAAAAATGTAAAATATGTTAAATAATTTTTTTGAATAAAATAAATAAATAAATAAATAAATAATTCTTCATTTTATACTTTTTGAAAACAAATTGTTATTTGAATTTTACAAAAATTGTAAAAATAAATTATTGATCAAATATTTATTTATTTATTTTATTAAAAAATTATTTAAGATATTTTATATTTTTTATTTTTATAAAACTTGCATAATTTAGGTCTTTATTTAGAAACGAATATCAATTTTGAACAATGAGGATGTTTCGTGGAAAATTTACATTAACACAAAGGGATTTCACGCAATAAATAATTCACATGGTGTTTTGTGCATTTTCACTAAAACACAAGTGAATGTTATATAATTTACCCTTAATTATAATGGATAGTTAAAAATATTGTAATGACTTTTGCTCGTACTTTTTTGTGTAAAAGTAATGATGTGATGTAAAGTAAAAGTATCCGTGGAAAAAATAAGTATTTAATGGAATATTTACTTTGCCATTGAACGTCCCAAAATATAAATATGTATACTTTCTAACTAGACGGATGAAGTACAACAGAGTAATAAAAAATTATTAAAAAATAATAAAAAAATTAATTATCATTTGTTAAAAATAAATAATAAAGATTTGTTTGTTTATGATTTTAATAAATTTATACTATTCAATTATGATACACGTTCAAATAAATTTAAATAAAATTTTAAATTGACATCTTGTTTCAAATTAATTTCAACCACAATCAAACAAGTAAAATATTGTGGGTGAATAAATAAGATTTATTTGGTTTTATTTTGAAATTGATTTCAAATGAGATATTGATTTGATTTTTATTGAAAATGTGAAGATAAATAGTACCCCCTCTTATAAAACAATATTTTGATTTCTGTACGACAATTTAAGTAGGTGGAATAAAATATTCTCTTCGTCTCCGGTATGATGTCCACTCTACTGTATACACAAGAATTTACAAGGGATATAATTAGTAAATAATTAGAAATATATTAGTAAAACTCATTATCGTGTAATAAAATAATTATAAATTAAGATTAAGATAATTAATTAGTCTAATGAAAATTAAAAAAGTTATAAATTAAAAAATTTAAAATACGATTAAAGTGTATAATTCTTTTAAAAAGGAAAAATAATAAAATAAGTGAGACAAACGGAAATGAAAAGGTGAATATGATAAGTGGGACGAAATGAGTAGTAGTCGTTAAATGATTTGATGAGAGGTAAAAATGTATATTTATATTTTTATTTGATTTGTATGATGAGATAAAATGTATTAGTATTAATTATTTTCTATCTTGAAAATATTGTATAATATGCAAGACAAATCAAAATAGAAAATATTGTAGGGGTATGTGAGACAAAAAGACAAGGAATATCCGTATATAATAGAATAAGTTGGGCTCTATCCTTCCGAGTATTAATTTTAATTTAAAATGGTAAAAGAAAAAAATCCCTATAAATGATTATGAATAAATTTAATAAAAAAAAAGTATCATAAATTTGATGGACGAGTTAGTCTAAATTTATATATTGTGTACATATTCATCTTGAGTTTGATTTTGTACTTTTATTTTATAATTTAATTTAAATATAATATTTCATGAAAAATACCTCTATTTCTACATGACTTTATAGAAATTGTAATAAATAATAAAATACTATTGATATTATAAATTTAAAAAATAAAATAAAATAATATAAAATAGGTTTGATGCATTCCTATTGCTAAGCTCGATATTCTATTCAAATTAATAAGCAATTGATCCAATATAGTATAGATTTATTTTATTTAAAAATTTTGTCATTCTATTTTACTAATAATTTTATTGTTTATTTAAGATAATATTTATTTTAGCCTAATAATCCCAATTATAAAATGAGTTTGGATAGAAGCCCAAATTAAATTTTCAATATGAATCTATATTTATTTATTTTTAACCTAATAATTTTGAATGTAAAATGAAGTTTGGACGAACGTCAAAATTACTTTTATTTAGGGCTGAGCTTATGTATATTTATTTTTTATTTAATAACTTCGAATATAGAATGAACTCAAAATGAAGTCCAATTAATTTTCGTTTAAGGCCAAGTTGTTATTATTATTATTATTAGTATTATTATTATTATTATTATTCTTCGACATTAGAAAAATGATATTTAATCAAAACTGTCATATTGATATTGTAATTATATATTTTCAGAGCACTATGGAATTTTATTTTGGGATAGTTTATTAATTTATAGAAAAATGTAAATATATTATAATATTTTTTTATTATATAATATATATACGTTTGGATTGACATTTAACAACAGCTGGTTTTAGCTTCTACTTCTAAAAAAAATTACTTTGTATCTGCTTGCATTAGCTTATATCCAAAAGCAGAAGCACATTTTGAGGCTGAAAAGTGCTTTTGAGAATAGCTTCTGAAATAAGCAAAAATACTTTTCAACTAAAATTATTGTTTTATCTTTAATAATAATAATAATAATAATAATAATAATAATAATAATAATAATAATAATAATTTCAGAAGTGTATTTGAATTCAATTTTTAAATTATAATTGAGATACCAAATTTAAATAGAAGAATACAATTTTTTTAATTATACTAAAATTATTAATATAAATTATAAAATTTTAAAATAAATGGAAAAATATGAATAATTTAATACTCCTATTATATTTTAATATTATATTTTTAATTTGTATATTTTCTGTAAATTAAAATTTTAAAATATAAATAATTACATTTTAGAAAGTTATTTTCTATACTTTTATTTATAATATTTAAATATAATTTTAAAAAATTTAAAAATAATTTTTTATATAGAAAAATATAATTTTATTCACAACATGTCAGTAATTTTGATAGTTTAAAAGTACTTTCAACTCTATTATATCAAAACAGTTTTTTTTTTTTTTTTTTTTATAAAAAGCTGTTTTTACAATGATTCATCCAAAAACAAAATCGAACTGGTTTTACTTCTTTTTATTTCTTTAAGCAAATCAAAGGGACTGTAGTTAAATAAAAACTAAATATTTGATATTATAATTTTTAATATATATGTATATAACATTATGTGAAGTTTATTGAAGATCCCAACAAACACATTTGTCAATTTATGATAAAATATTTATTTGTAAAATGGAAGTGTAATTTTACCAACACGTCGTTATTCAAAATGAGTAATATAGAAATTGTTGAGATTGGGGGTGTTTAGAAAATGGCTTTTTGAAGAGCATTTAGCTTGTTGGATAGCTTTTAGCTGTTTGATCAATTAAAAAGCTAATTTATATTTTTGGTAAATTAGCTTTTGGAATAGCTAATTGGATCCAAAACACTAATTTTCAAAAAGCTGTAAATTCCATCGTTTTGGATTAGTGTTTTGATTTTAATTATCTTTTTTCCAATTTTACCCTTGCACCATAACTTTATCCATTTTTCTCTTTTTCTTTATAACACTCGTCTATTTTCTTCTTTTATTATTTTTTTCTTTTTTTTTGCGATTCACTATTTGTTCTTCTCCTTGATCTCGTCCACTCCATCATTCTTCTCTCTTGTTTCTATTCTCTGTGCCGCCGTTCGTTCTTCTCTATTGAGGTATGTTATTATTATTATTATTATTATTATTATTATTATTATTGTATTTTTGTTCATGATCTGTGGGAGGCGTATGCCTGGTGTGGGTTTAAGTTTCTCTCTCGTCATTTTCGCAGCCGTTTTGTTGGCATTCTGTAATCTGCTCTGCTATCCTAATTAGCCACATATAAAGCTAATTAGATACTTCTATTTCTGATTAGAGAAAAAAATAGATAAGGAGTGGTAACGATGATGATAGAAGATTTAAAATTAATTTGTTGGGTTTTAGATAACGAGAGTTTAATTTGATATTTAAACATGTCAAGCATTATAGAACTCTAACACATATACAATTATATTGAATAGCTTGAGACCTTGGAAAGATCTTAAGGTTAGCTAGTATCTATATTTTTTTAGAAAATTGCTTAGAATAGGAACACATATCATAACTTCAGGCAAATTAGGTTATCGAGAGACACATCATTTCATCATTTCAGACACTAGTAACACAAATTATATTTCAGTTCCAATCAATTCAGTTTACATTAATGGATGTAATCCTAATTCTACTCAACGTGTAGGTTCCATTTAAATAGAATGAATGTTAACAGAAGAGGAAAAAATTGAATTAAACTGGATTTGGTGCATTATATCAAGTAACAGCAGTAACCATACATTACTTATGGGTTGGACATGCAAATGCAATATAGGAAAGTTGTGTGAAGGAATTGATTATTTCAAATCTGCAAGAACAGAGAATAAGTAGCCAGTATACAAAATTATAGATACGACATTATACAAAACAACTCAATTAGAATTGATGGAGTTGTAGTACTATAGTATATAATTATAGATATCTATATATTTGTGATTGAGGATGATTGATTCATTGATTGACGCAACTAGGTGGGGTGGATTGGGGTGAGACTGATGTGATGATATATATATATATATTGTGAAGGGGAAAAGAGAAAAAATAAATTTGAGTTAGTGAATCCATATATGTATGTGTATGCATGTATTGATTGGTATGCATTGCATACGGAGTGATGGAATGAGATGGGTTTCTAGTTTTATTTACTGTATTGTACTGCAGACAAGATCAATAACATCCATCATATCCTATCGTGTAAGTATGGATATAAAAGAGTACCGGTCATTGCCAATAAACATCAATAATTTAAGAATTCTTTCTATGTTTAATAAGGAAGAACATGCAGTTTAGAGCATATGCAAAAACAATTATTGTAAGGTATTTTACTTACAATGTTAAACACCATCTTGAAAATTGTTTAAGTAGTGAAAATCTTGTTTAATCCAACTTCATTGTGCTAGACAATTTTAGTTGCACATATATGTTTTAAATTATATTTTTATACGTTAGTTTTTTTTTTAGATGACGTTGACCAAAACTAGTGATGGAGGAGATTTTGATAAAGGAAAAGACTCAGGAAGAGTAATTTGGACAACATCGGATCTTCATATATTTATTGATTTATGCATCGAATGTCTTAGCAAGAATAAAGGAAAATCAGGTGCAACAATCTCACAAATGATGCCATGGAAAAAGTTACAAGAAAAGTTTCAGAAAATAACAGAAAAAACTTGGGAAAAAAATAAATTGAAAAATAAGTATGATTGGATGAGAACTAGATGGAGTCTTTGGAAAAAACTAAAGGGAAAAGAATCTGGATTAGGATGGGACCATGAAAAAAAAACAGTGTGCGCAAATGATGAGTGGTGGGATGCTAAAATTCAGGTTAGAATTTTATTTTGACATATTTTTATTTTATTATATTTTCTAAAGTCGTATATACCTTATATATATATTATTTTAGGAAAATAACAATTTTAAAAGTTTTCGAGAAGAAGGGATAGAGCCCGAGCTAGAGTCTAAAATGGATTCACTTTTTGCTCATTTATTGGCAACGGGAGAACATAAATACACCCCTGGGTATTATTGCTCACAAGATAATGAAGAAAGAACTCATATCTCTTCTTCACCACGTATTATTAATGTTGATGACTCAATATTTGGTGATACACCACATGTAGATTTGTCATATGACCATCATGATGATTCTATATATGATGGTACTAGTTACAACAATCCTATTGATTGTGCGTGGAATGATATTTGGAAAGAACATACCTCTACTTTCAATGGTCTTACAAGTACTGACCGTGCGAAAATCAAAGGAAAGCGGAGCCTTGAAAACAGTGACATTGGAAATGAAAAGATTGCAAGAACTAATTTAACTAAGAAAACAAGAGGAAAAGAGTTCATCAATGAAAAGCTTGACCAAATTCTTCAGTCAATTGCAACTAGAAATGACTCGATGACTTCTTTTATTCAATCATTGAGCGCTATGAATGTCCCTACATCCTCATCTTCTAAGGATAAAGAAGCTATCATTGTTACAGATGCTTTAGCAAAGTTGTGTACTTTAGAAGAATTAGTACCTGGCAGTCCGGAATTTAGCTTTGCTGTGACAATGATTGAAGACCCACAAAAGCGGCTAATTTTAGCTAATTTGCCAAATAATATGGGAATTTTTGGATGGATTAAGTTCATGTATAGTGAGCGAAAGAACGAATAGTAATATCTTTGCATTTTTTATTTTTTTTTATTTTTTTTGTGAATTGTTGAGATTTGCTATTTGAGGTGTGATTCCCTAGGTTTTTTATTTTTATTTTTACTTTGTGTTACTGAATTTTGATTGTTTATGTTTGATAATTAATTTTTTTAAGTTCATTTATTTATTATAAATTGTTTATATCCTTTAGTATTCTCTGTATTTTTTTTTATTTATACTATTACACATTATTGTTCATTTATGCTTGCAGATATGAGCCACAGTGGTTTGATAGAATTATATAGACGACTCTTGCAAGACAAAGAGTTTTGTCTACAACTTTTTCAAATAATAGAAGTTGAGAATAATTATTGGGATATTATTGCATGTGCAATTGGTTGTCTTATGAATTACTATATTACTTATTTATGTAAAGAGCCATGTTTCACTTCGTACTTCACCGGTGAAAGATGGGTAAACGAATTGCTTAGTGGACATGAAAAAAGATGTTTTAATACTTTTAGAATGAATCAAAATACTTTTCGAAAATTATGCTTTGATTTAGAAAATAAGTATGGATTAAGAGCTTCATACAAAATGTCAATTTTGGAAAAAGTTGGAATATTTGTTTTTGTACTTAGTAAAGGTGCTTCGAATAGAGATATGCAAGAGCGATTTCAACATTCTGGAGAAACTGTGAGTCGAATCTTTAAAGAAGTTTTGAATGCTATTGGTGGTCTTTCGAGAGATATATTGAAGCCAAGAGATTTTGAATTCCGGGAAATACCATCATATATCATTAACAATCCTCGATACATGCCACATTTCAAGGTATTTGTAATATTTTTTTTTTTAATTTCTCTTTCAAAATTATATATTTATATATATTCTTCAATTTCATTTGCAAATTTTGCATATATCATTAGGATTGTATCGGAGCTATTGACGGCACACATATCACTGTAGTTGTTCCCGAAGAAATACAACTATGATATAGGAGTGAAAAGGATCACCAACTATGAATGTTCTTACCGTATGTGATTTTGACTTACTGTTTACTTATGTTTTGACTGGATGGGAGGGGTCCACACATGATGCACGGATATTTCTAGACACAATCAATGATCCTAAAATAAATTTTCCAAAACCCCCGCTAGGTATTTTTTTTTTCCTTTTTAATTTCACATTATTTCTGCTTGTTTATTTAGAAACAGTTGTTTTATTACACAATAATTTTGTTGCATTTCTAGAAAAATTTTATTTAGCAGACAAAGGTTATCCAGAGAGAGATGGTTTTTTGACACCATATTCGAAGATAAGGTACCATCAATCGGATTTTCGTGGCAATGGTCCAAGGGGATATCGAGAAACCTTCAATTATTATCATTCATCGTTAAGGAGTTCTATTGAAAGGGCTTTTGGAGTTCTCAAGGCTCGATGGAAAATACTCAAAGCAATGCCAAAATATTCGGTGGAAGTACAAAATTTAATCATCTGTACAGCTTTTACTTTGCATAACTATATCAGGTTGAGCAAGATTGTTGATCCTGCATTTAAATTTATGGATGATGATCCTAATTTTGTCCCGTTGGATATTCGCAATGAGTTTGATCTTGAAGCTATTTTCGAGCATGAAAATGTTGGAAGTTCTACCTCCAAACAAATGTCTAGAATTCGAGACAATATAGCTTATGGTCTTATATCAACTCAACCAAATAAGCGACGCAGACAATTTTAGGTTGTGTTATATTTTGAATTTTAGTTTGGATGACTTTTACTACATTATGCATATTTTAAATATGCATATATTATGTGACTCTCATTTTATTATGTTTCGGTGTTCTTTTTTTTTTTTGAAGTATTTAGTAATTATTTTTGTTAAATTATAATTTTAAGTTTTGGAATTTAAAGAAATTAAAGTTATTTAATTTTACGCATAAAATCATTTATTGTAAAATATATAAATTTATTTTTATATATTTTTAGCACGTAAATTTTATGTTGAAAACAAATAAAATATAATAAAATAAAATAATTTGGAATTATAAGTTTAGTAAAATCATAATTTAAGCAATATGTAACACAATACATATAAATAATAATTACAAAATAAAATATAAAAATACCCTTAACTGTCATTTCACATGTAAACAGCTAATATCAATAAGTTAATTTACCAAACACTTCGTCACAACCGCACGGATTTGTTTTTGGATATCCTCCAAAAGGCCTCATACTAGTAGAGTTCACTTGGGACTTATAAGGTGTCGAATTTTCTTCGCAATTTTCGATGTGGGACTTGGATTTGCACCCCAACAGAAATTGTAATTATTAATCTAAAAGAATTAATGGAATCCATATATGTTAATTAGCTAAATTTAATTAAAACATATAAATAGTAAATATGTTTCGATGACTTAATCAATTAACAATTAATTATAATAATAAGCACTCAGCTTCATCCAATTTATTTGATATATTTGAAATCATTACAACACAATGTATTTTAACAAATATCGAAAAGTACCATTTCACTCGACATCGAATGTAAGTCGTTGTGAACTTATTATAGTAATCAATTAAAAGGTAAACAACCGACCTCTAAAGAATAGACGGATGAGTCTCGACTAACAAAATTTGATATTTTTAAAAATCTTCAAACATTGAAATTTGTCAAATCAAGAATGTAGTATTAAATATATTTGATATTTTCTTCATTTGAAATCTTAGCTATGCATTCATTTAGGTTAAAAATATTCAGTATATCGACTAAATGTATTCAAAACTATAGTCGATATTATAAAGTGATATAATTGTAGTTAATTGCATGTTTGTTTTGAAAAAAATTATATTTACTAAATTTAAAATTTGATACATTGATTATGAATAACTTAAAATAATAAAATGAATATATATATATATATACCGATGGAGCAATAGCACTACAAAAAAATAATATATTTGTAACGGAATTTCGTCCATAAAGTTCACGTAGCTAATGTAATTCTATTATTAATTCCGTCTCTAATATCATTAGTAACGAAAAAAAAATAGATTTAGAGACAAAAAAAATTTTGTTACAAAAGTGATTTTTTGACGTAGTGTAGGATAATACACTCGTTTGTCATCAACTTATATCTTATTTATATAATTCAGCAACCCTAAATCTTTAAATTTCAATCAATTACATTTTATAATAATTATATATGTAGTATAAGATATTTTTATTTTTATT
This sequence comes from Andrographis paniculata, assembly GCF_009805555.1. Taxonomy (NCBI): domain Eukaryota; kingdom Viridiplantae; phylum Streptophyta; class Magnoliopsida; order Lamiales; family Acanthaceae; genus Andrographis; species Andrographis paniculata. The sequence goes on from NW_026137605.1 coordinate 4,644,744, forward strand.
TCATAATGTTGTAGGGAGACAAGGGATTCTGGTACCTTGTCACCTTCAAAGATGATCATAAAAGACACTACATTAATACACACAAATATAATGCAATAATATTTATTAAATAGATTATAATAATATATAGCAATCAGATTTATTTTATTATATATATATATTTATTGGATGCCAAATTAAATAATTAGTGATTAAAAGTAAAGATCCAGCATCCACACCCATTGGTTAATTACTTATATATTGTATATAATAATAATAATAATAATTATTATATTAAACGTGATACTCCCAAAGTTTTCGGCTTTAATTATAGTTATTATTAGTTGCCTAATTATTAACTTAATTTAAAATGACATATTTAAATTTCCTGGTTGTAAATTTACTTTTAGAACCATATGTTTAATGATGCATTAATGTGTTTATATTTTAACTTTGTTGAGATTGAAATTGAAATAAATAAAATTCATCTCTACTTTGCTCCACCCGTTACTTTAATATCATAATAAAAATATTTATTTCATCTCACAACAATATTTATCTAAATTCCAAAAAATTTCAAAATAAAAATAATTGTTAAATATGATATTTATATAATAAAAAAAATTGATGAGTGTTTATTTTCGGCTTGACACTACCAAAAAAATTGGTAGTGACCTTGTATCTAAAAAATATTTGATGAATAATTTTATATAGTATTTTGTAAAAAAAAGTCACGGTTATTAATTGATTTTCAATTTGGTATATGTGAATAAATTTATGTTACAATTTTGCAAGGGATTAGAAAATAACATAAAAAAGAGGAAGAAAGATTAGAACTACTTGATAGTGTTTATATATATATATATATATATATATTGATAGGAAGACAGTAGATACAAACTTTGGTATTGAATTTTGAAGTAGACAAAGGACAATAAACAGAAATATGCAATACGATTCTCATTACCATATTCAATACAAATATACATACATATATATATATATTTCATCAGCATTTATATATAACATTAATAATCATCTTTTAGCAAAGCATGGAACAAAACAACAATATCGAAACAAGAAATCCCGGGATGACCATAACAAATTAAATATATATATAAATATATTATTCTGATAGGAATACCTGACGATTTTTTATTAAAATGTCTCTCAACAGATATGCAGATACTTCCACTGCCCCATACATCACTTCCTCAACTCAAATTGAAGAACATTTTGGCACCTGAATATATACATAAATGTATGTATAGAGAGAGAGAGGAATAAATATATATACACAAATCAGAAAAATTAATACAACAGAGAAAGTGGATGTATTGTGATAGTAAAAACATATAAGATATCTTCACCATAATTAAATTGCAAGAACCAAATATGAACATAAATTGAACAAATTTTGAAATTTTTCTAAACCAAAAACCCTACTGATAATACAAAGAATAATAATTCTGCATACATATACATATATATATATATCTGTATGTGTCTTTAATTTGTTATTTGATTATGAACAAAAGGATTTCAATTTTATTCTTCCAATTCATCTCTTCGGAATTACAAATCCTACTGACAAAACCAATAATATATGCATATTTATAGGTATATCTAAACGTGTAAACACACACATTTTCTATGTATGTGTGTGTTTGATTTTTTAATCATTTCTAAAATTCAAATAGCTCTAAATGATTTTTACAGCTTAAAAAAAGAGAGCAGAAAGTGACGAGGAAGACAGTGGAATTCAGTGCAAATATAACGACTAGTAAAATCTGGATATTTTCAGACATGCAGATTCCCAATGCAAAACTGATTAAATTAATGATTTAAATGCTGAAATTTTGGTATAAAATAGTATTAATTAATTGATGATTAATTAATTATATATATAATTACCAGAAAATAGCTTTCTCCATGCTCCAGATGCACCGCATATCCGTATTCGTTCACCTCTGCTGGCGCTCCTGACGAATGGAACAGTACAAAATCTCCACCAAACATGGCCTTAAGGTCCACCGGAGCTCCCCTCACCACCTCCGTCCCCACTCCATTGATGAACACTGTCATCACCTCTGAAACAACAGCAAATTGGATATGTATGTATATATATATATATGTGAGAATTGAAGATTGGTAATTAGTTGTTGTAGAATAGCGATGAATTTGAATTATTGGAGGATGAGGAATTAGGAAATAGGAATTAGGGTTTGTGTAGCTAACCCTAATTTTGAAAATTCAGAAAATTTGGGGAGGGAATTTGATGGAAAAACAGAATTGAAGTGACGAATTTCTCACCTGCAGGTTGGTAATTTTGGAAAGTGGATGCATCGGTGAGGCAGAGATCGGAGTTGAGATCGTACTGCAGCTGGAGGTCGGGATGAGCATCGCCGGAAAATGAGAAGAACTCGTCGGAGGAATTTCCCCCAAATCCGCCGGCGGAGGAAGAAGATGAACCTACCAGGCCTGCAGTATTCATCCCGCTCGTCGGGAGTGGGAAATTCCACAATGAATTCTCCTGAAAACCTCCCGCCGCCGCGTAATTCTGATCGAAATCAATAACATTCCCTCCCGGCGCCGGCGGCGGAAGCTGATATTGCTGCGGATTCATCTCTCCAACGCCACCGGCGGCGATATTGTTGAGAGTGGCCTGGATTTGTCTCTGGCGGCGTCGAGACCTGGATCGGCGGTTCTGGAACCAGTAGAAGACGTTGGCGTCGCCGAGGGCGCCGAACTGTTCGAGAAGCTTCCGGATACGGGCGGTTTCGTCCTTGGGCGGATTGACCATCCCGCTGTTGAAGATCGACTCGAGGATGAGGATCTGCTCCGGCTTCGGCGTCCACCGCGACTTCACCGGCGGCTCTCCGTTGTTGCCGAACTTGGAGTTTGCCTCAGCTGCTTGACGGTCTCCCATGCCTTCACAATTTGTTGTCATCTATACATTCTACAATATAATAATGGCGACCTAGGCACATATATATATATACTGCAACAGCAAACTCTCTCTCAAAGTGAAATGACTATTTTGCCCCTAATTGAAATACACTAATCAAATATTTCATTTACCTAATTTTGCAATTTCATATTAATTTTCACAATTTTACTACAAATTACATGAATTAATTCCATTTATTTTCTTCTCTTTAAGGTTCATATGATACATTTTATTTTGAAGCCTAAATTTGTATAAACCGTTCATCCTGTGTGAATATTAACTCGATCTTGTCTATGTGATCGTGAATTAAATTATCTTAATCAAATTTTTATAATACATTTTATTATTCTTCAATGTAATTATACATTGACTAATATTTATACTTTTTTCGTCGGTCAAATTTATGACATTTTCTTTGTATATATATGCACGCATATGTTATACTCAAATTTATGGACATATACATATATATATATATTTTGTATTGAAAGGAGTAGATTATATTTAATAGTTGTAATATATTACACATTATATAGTAATATGCTTGAAATCATCTAAGAATGATTTTGTTATAATATTAATATATTTGGAGTATTATTATCATAATAATATATAATTATATATTGAAAAAATTATTTGTGTTATAATATTTCTAAAATTGTGGATTCTAATAATATGTTGATTTATACGGTGTGCTTTTCTGGGTGTTTGAATTATGAATTGAGATTTGAATAGTAAAATTTTTGAATTAAAATAGTTGTATAATATGATATAAATAGGTTTTGATCTGATGTTTTGAATGTAAAATTAATTTTTAATATAATATAAAAAATAAAAAATAGGTATTTGATTTGATATTTTTGGAGAAAAAAGATTAGACGAATAATATAAATACGGAGAAATCCCCCCAAAGAACACACCCATGTAATATGTTATCTCATAATTATTTAATAATTTCTTATAGTCATAAATATCATAATTGCGTCACAAAAAACAAAAGTTGTTTGAAAAATAAATACATTACAGTCATTTTTATTGTATCATTAATAATGAAATATAATTAAATATCTACTGAAATAATATCAAATATATAAACAAATAAAAATATTTGATAAAATTAGAAGGAATGTCAAAGAGTGTATTTCCTTTGAGTTTAAATATAAATATAAATTTAAATTTAAATTTATTATTTGGACTTTATATTAATTATAATTATTATTTTTTTTATAAAATATCATATCAAATTTTATTTTAATAAACAACTCAAACATATATCCAAACTAAAAAGAAAAATATAAGTATAATATTAAATATTTATTTGGTTTCATACTATATATAATCTATAATATTTATTTCTATAAAATATTATATTTCTTTTTTATTATTCTTTTAATAAACAATATCTTCAATAACTAATTCTTTATTTAAAAATATTACGATAATACCTATTTATATTTACAAATATTTTGATATATTTACTCGGTTGTAGCAAACTTACACGCAACAAATTCAATTATACATTTACAATATTACCCATATAATTATTTTTGTATAATTTTTGTTGTTCATTCTTAATTATGATTTATAAATCCGAAATCACTAATTTGATATTAATTCAACTCATTAGTACAAAAAATTAAAATTAAATATCCTATGAGAAAAAAAGAGAATTATATTTCCTATAAGTTGAATTCGACCATGAAAAAAAAAATGAACAAATGTTCCTAAATTCACTTTTTTCGTTACTAATGATATTAGAGACGGAATTAGAGATGGAATTACGTTATCTACGTAAAATTTAGGAACGAAATTCCGTTACAAATATACTATTTTTTTTTGTAGTGGATAATTTATAATGGTGTGTAAGTCGTCATTCTTGGCATATTTTTACGATAATTTTTTACATGATATTTTTTGGTCGAGAAGTATTTAGTGTTACTAATGTTATAATAATTAATTAGCCAAACTTAAATGGTTTGGATAAAAACAATTAATATAATGATTATAAGATATAAATATAAAAATAGAGCCACCTGCTGGTTTGATTAATTAATTAGCTAATTAGGCTTTTGTCTGATAATTAATTAAAAATGATTACAAAAACATGGCAATATGGTTTGCCGGTGCTTTTAGCACATCCCCACATTCCACCCTAGCTTTGGACAAACCCTACTTTTCCCTACACTTTTGGCCCCCAATTCGACCACCTAATCCTCCCCAAAACAATTTTTAATGTCTCATTTCTTGTCTTCCCAATCCACCTTAATCGACACCAACATTCCTAATCGAGTCTCTCTTATTTACTGATGGGAATTTTTGATCTTATTTATTTTTCGGATATTTGCAATTTTGATTACTCCCTCTGTCCCGGTGCAAAGTTGCCGTTTATTTTTTGCACGTAAAATTTTAAAAATTAGTATTATAAATGGATTATAGTGAAAAAGACGAAAATACCCCTATTAGTATTGTGTAATATAAAAGTAATGGTATTTATATAATATAATGTAAGTTGAAAGGGTATTTATTACATTAGGTATGTAGTAAAATTACTAAATTAGAAAATTGTAACCTTGTTTTAGGACGGACGAAAATAGAAAATAACAACCTTTCAATAGGACATAGGGAGTATAATTATTTTTCGTGTGATTTGAAAATTAAAGCAATTAAGATGGTTCGATTGAGATTTACAAAAAATATATTTGTGGAATAATAATAATAATAATAATATACAAAATGAAAGTAATAATTCAATATATTATATTTTATCGTGCAATATTGGAAGGCAAGACCTAAATGCGTCAAAAATTTGAATTCACGGTCACAAGTTTATTTCCACATCATCAGACTATCAATTACGGGACTTGATCATCTCATTTTGATTGAATTGGTGTTAGGTGAGTTGCTTCTTAAATCTTGCAAAGAGTTTTCAACATTAAACTTCATCCATTTTGGTTAAACAAAATTGTTTAAATCAAGAGGGTTTCTTTATCATTTAAATATTATTCCCTCTGTCCTGGATATCATGTCATAGTTACGGTAGACACGAGAGTTTAGGAGGAGTATAATAGTACATAATTAAAAATGTATTAGTAAAAATAATTATAATATAATAAAAATAATCATAAATTAAGATTAAGATAACTTATTAGTATAATCAAAATAAAAAAAATATATAAATTATAAAATTTAAAATGCAATTAAAGTGTATAATTCTTTTCAATAAAAAAAAAATGACATGACATTTAAGACGAAGAAAAATAGAAAGTGTGACATGATATGTGGGATGAAGGAAGTAGCATTTTAAAACTCTATTTAAATAAAAATTTTGGAATATTAAAGAATTTATAAAAATAAATTTGTTGTGATGTAAATAATTATTTGACTAAATATTTTATATAGAAAACAAATCTTTAATAGTGTAATTTTTTAATAAAAAAATATTATTGGTGGATAATGTCAAGAATTTTAAAAGTCATTATCTAAACAAGTCTTTTGCATTTATGTGATAATAGAATAAAATATTACTCCATCCGTCCACCTATTATGTCCAAATTGTCGTTTCTAATTTTTAAAATTTTAATTAAATTAATTAATTATTTTAATCTTAATGTATAATTATTAATCTTGCAGAATAATTATTTTTACTAGTACGTTCTTAATTATCTACTAATTATACTTATCCTAAATTTTTATATCTACGGTAATCTAGACATACAATGTAGGACGGATGGAGCATTTTGTTAGATAATTAAGCAGAGTTATGTGATTAATGGAATATTTTCACATGTGACAAATTTATGGTTTATTACTTAATGAAGAGCTACATATGTGTGTGAGATAAACTACATACATACTCGGACAAAAGTAGGATGTCAACGGGCAAGTTCGGGACGGGTTTTGCAGGCCCTGGGACCCGCCCGTTAGAAAATATTTGGACCTAAGACCCGCCTTGCTCCACTTCAATCCGGCCGCAGGACCCGTCCCGCCCTAAACCCGGAGGGTTCGGGGTTAAAATTGTAGTAGCAATTATAAAGAGAATTGTAGGAGAAATAAATGCGAAGATAAATTTAATTTAAAATTAAATTTCTATTTTATATTTAAATTTTTTTAAATAAAAAAATAATATAATTTATATTGTATAAAAATATAAATAAATTATAATAATTATTAAATATCCGGGTTCGAGTCCAGGTCTGGAATGCGGCGGGTTTATAATAAAACCCGTAACCCGCCCCGAACCCGGCCGGGTCTAAAACTCAAAATTTACAACCCGTCCCGAACCAAATTTTTTAAACCCGAACCTGTCCCATTAAGACCAGATCCGGGACGGGTCCGGGGCTAACCCGCCCCATTTGACATCCTAGACAAAAGTATAACTATGTTAATTTTGTGTTTTATTTTAAATTTTAATTCAAATATATTGTAATATGATATTTTGTTATGGTAATATAATGTGAACACACACCCCTAATAAATAATTAATGTACAACTTAACTAGGATTTGTTTGGCTTTGATTCAAAATTTAAATTTTTATCTAAATTTTGATTTAAATAATATTTTTAATGTGAATATGTTATTATTAAAAACTATCTAAACAGAATAGGGTTATTTGTAGTTTGAAATAAAAAATAAAGACACTCCTAATCATTTAAAGAAATCAATATTCAGTAATCATTTTTTCCATATGCTTTGCGGATAATGGTGGCAATTACTCTATTTAACCCGTGATTATTATTATTATTATTATTTTCCCTTACAATAACTATTATATTATTATTATTTTTATTTTTATTTTTATTTTTAAAAAAAGCACATTTTGGGGAGTTCTTTCGGTCACATCATGTCTAAATTTAGTTAACATGTAGTAACAATATAAAGTCAAACTTCCATCATATATGTGTCTGGTTGTCTTTTTACTGTTTTCTTATTTTCAAGATAGTAAAAAATATCATACATATACATAGTAAAGAATAATAAAAAAAAAAAAAGCACAGTTTATTGGTAACAAAACAAAATATATTTCTAAAAAAACAAATTAATAAATTATACATACTTGTTATTTTTATATTACTTACGAATGTGTTTCTTTAGGGAGGTATGAGAAATGTTACGTACGAAATTTAGAATTAGGTTAAAAGCCCAAGGTAAAAAGAAGAATGGGCCTGGCAATAGGGTTGATTGAACTGGCTGAAGGACACCGTGAGGAAATCAAGGAAAATAAATTTATTTATTTATTTCTAAGGAAAATACAGGTCGGAAGGTTCTTAGGTCGGTAGGTCCTCAGGACGGAAAGACCTCAGGACGGAAGGTTCTTAGGTCGGTAGGTCCTCAGGACGGAAGGTTCTCAGGTCGGTAGGTCCTCAGGACGGAAGGACCTCAGGTCGGTAGGTCCTCAGGACGGAAAGACCTCAGGTCGGAAGGTCTTCAGGTCGGGAGGCCCTCAAGATGGAAAGACCTCAAGTCGGAAGGTCTTCAGGTCGGGAGGTCCGCAAGACGGAAAGACCTCAAGTCGGAAGGTCTTCAGGTCGGGAGGTCCGCAAGACGGAAAGACCTCAAGTCGGAAGGTCTTCAGGTCGGGAGGTCCGCAAGATGGAAAGACCTCAAGTCGGAAGGTTTTCAGGTCGGGAGGTCCGCAAGACGGAAAGACCTCAAGTCGGAAGGTTTTCAGGTCGGGAGGTCCGCAAGACGGAAAGACGATGAGTCGGAAGGTTTTCAAGTCGGGAGGTCCTCGAGACGGAAAGTCGTCGAGATGGGATATCCGCAGGTCGGGTAAATTGTAGGTCGGATAGAAGGCGGAGTCGGACAAACGCGGAAGCCTTTGATCAAAGACAGGGGGCGGTTGATATGGAGGTCGGCCCAAGTGGGGTCGGGCGAAGAAGTAGGTCGGACGAAGGACGAAGTCGGGCCAAAAGAGCGGAAGGTTTGTGGTCGGCTCAAGGAGTGAAATATAGGAAATTTTGGTCTGCTGGGGACACGTGTCAGCATGAGAAAGGTTGGAAGACGGTTGAGAAGGAGACGTTGTAACCGTTCGGGTGACGGTTTTCAGTATGGTTTCCCAGGGAATATTTAAGGTTTGGATCATCATTTGGCAAGGCATCTTCAATCAACTTCAACAAAGCAAAGTCAGATTTGGGGATCACCACTTTAAATTTCAGTCTTTTATTTTCCAGTTTAGTTTCTGTACCATACAGTGTTTAGAGATTCCTAATCTCAGGCACTAATTAATCAAGTTTAAGGATATTTTCTATATCTTTGAATTTTACTTTATTTTTGTTGAAAAATTACATCAACAAATTGGCGACCACAGTGAGAGCAAGACAAAATTGCTCATTCCAATTCCGGCGATAATTTCATACGTCTTAGATCCGGCCGAATCATCGGAAGGGTTATGGCAGGTTCACAACCGCAAGCATCTTCGACACCGGTGGGAGAATCCGTTCCACCACCCATTGTGCCAAATGCCGGGGAAATCCCACAACCACCAACTGATTGGTGGTCTTATGTTCAACAAATGAACAACCAGCATACCTTGGTTATGCAGAATATGTTGCGTGAGCAACAAACGAACATGTTGCGTGAGCAACAGAGTCAGTTGCAGAACATGATAGATCAAGCACTGTCAAGGGTTAGTCTTCAACCCACTCAAACGCCACCAGGAGTGTCACCGTCCAGACCACAGGCAAATTTCGCAGGGCCATCATTCGTGGATAGTACATTCCCAAGTGCCACAAATCCCAACCGAATGGATCGGGGAAAAACTCCTTTGACTTTTCCCAACAATGTTCCACTGGGACCAAGGGTTACCAATTCGCAGCCGAACAATACAAGGGAGGACAGGCCTGAAGGATATATACATGATCCGATTCATATTCCTGTGCAGGATCCGTTCCAGGTTCCTGATCATCAACGCTTTCATGTAGATCCTGATGAGATTGCACATATATTAAGGGATCAGTATGGATTAACTCCTCAGATGGCTAACCGCCCTGCATATCAAAGACCTTTCCCAGAAAGGATCATTCATGAACACCCTCTCCCAAGGAATTTTCGACCACCCGACTTTCATGCATTCTCAGGGGAGGACGGATCTTCCACCATAGAACATGTTGGTCGGTTCACAGCACAATTAGGAGAAGTTGGCAATAACCCTTTTTATAAGTTACAGCTGTTTGGTTTATCTCTTACTAGAACGGCGTTTTCGTGGTTTGTAAGTTTACCTCCAGGACAAATTCAGACATGGGAAGGACTGGAGATGGCATTTCACGCTAGATTCTTTAATCCTTTACCAGTTGTTTCTTTAACTGATTTACTTGAATTGAGACAGTATCCAGAAGAAACTGCTTCACAGTTTATAGAAAGGGTGCGATTGATGAAGGGACGATGTCCTACGGTAATCAGTGAGAAAGAGATGACCAATTTAGTGGTCCGGAATATGCATAATCGTTTAAGAAAGGCACTCGCTGCCCTGGATGTTGAGGATTTGGCAAGTCTTGCATCCAAGGCAGGACGTCTAGAGTCTTTGTTCAGAGAGGAAGATCAGCATAACAGGCGTAATAGAGGCCAACATATGGCGAGTATGGGAACAGAAACATGCGACTTTGATTTTAATCAGTCAGAAGAGATGGCAGCCGAAATCCTTTCTGGAAAACCGTATGTATGTCCTAAATTGAAGCCAGTACCAGGATCTGAAGGAAAGGAGCAACCGACCTTTGATAGTTCGAAAGCTGATGAAATCTTTGATATCCTACTGACTGATGGGCAGATCCGTATTCCAAAGGGCCAAAGACTTGCCACTAAAGAAGAAATCAAAGGGAGACCATATTGTAAGTGGCATAATTCTTTCACGCACACTACAAGTCAGTGTACTCATTTTAGGAAGGAAATTCAAAAGGCCATCAAGACGGGTCGGCTCAAATACATCACTCTAGGTGTAGACCAGCAACCGTTTCCGAAAGTAACAACGGCAATGGTTGACATCCAACCAAGTTCGGAAACAAGGAAAAGTTCGGCCAATGATGGACAAACAGGGGAACGACCTCAGGCAAGCCCCGGAACAAAGAAAGGAAATCAGCCAAAAAGCAGCCGACCTGAAGAACGACTCAAAGTTTGTGAGAAACCAGTCGCTGAAAAATGGGACCATCCAGACGGTTCTTTTAATGTGGAGGTGAAAGAAAGGGCGTTAGTTCGTGACCACCCGACCAGAAAAACAGGGTCAGTCGGGAACAATTGGGCTCGAAATAAAAAGCCTTTGCCAGTTGATATAGACCCTCGTTTCCCGGGTATGAATCGTACACAGATTCGTAATGCCAAACGCAGGTATGCTGCAAAGTATGGGAAAAGAGGTCCTTCAGCAAAACAACTAACCGACGAACAAAAAGCAGCCGACCACTTGGCAGGAGATCAGTCCATTTGGATCTTTACAGAACAAACGACCAACGAGCAGGGAGTAACCATTCAGTCTCCAGTTGGTCGGCCCAGTCGGGTCTGGTCAGGAAAGCAACCGAATGACGGATTAGGCGCTTCCGACCATACCAAAAGAAGTTCGTCGGGACTGGGGAAAGGTAAAGGTGTGGCAGATGAAATAATTAAAGGTTTTAGATGCCAACATTGTGAACGAATCAACATCAATCCATCTCTTGAAGACTTCCGTATAGAATCTTTGACGCTTCAACCGCAGAACAAGACGAAGGAAGAAGTTATAACTATAGAGGAAAGTTCAAGATCTGTTAAATCTCGTCTGGGACCACGAATCCCTTGTCGAATGACAGAGATTAATCAGATGAGTGATGAACCGACGTGGGCGAGTCTGGTAGATGAAACTATGGACGAACCTTTATGGGCTTTCTTGGCAGATGGTGAATTAGAGGAGACAGAGGGGGCAAAGACCTCAGACTCTGAGCCTCAACCGGAGCCACCTTCGATTGTGTTTCCTCCTATTCCAGAGGGTGCGATCTCCCATTTGAAACCTCTGTATGTTAATGCTCACATTTGTGGGAAACCAATTACAAAGGTTTTCGTGGATAATGGAGCAGTCTTTAACGTTATGCCATTGAAGACTCTCAAGAAGCTAGGGAAAGGAATTCATGATCTGTCTCCTGTGGAATTCGAAATGACAAGTTTTACAGGGCAGCCGACCAAGCCTGAAGGCATGATGGTTGCAACAATTGAAGTCGGACCAAAGAAGATCTCCACTGTTTTCTTTATTGTGGACGCAGATACTACATATTCTCTCTTGCTGGGAAGAGACTGGATTCATGCCTCTCGATGTGTGCCATCAACCTTGCACCAACAATTAATGTTCTGGGAAGGAGATCAGGTCTTCAAAATGGAAGCGAATGACAACCCATTCGATGTATCAGAACAAGTTGAAGAGTCAGCGTTTTATTCCAGTCATTTAGCTCCGATGTCTCAATTGTATATGGCCAGGGAATACCCAAACAAGGGTTATAAAGTCACTGGCCAGAACTCGATGTTCTATTAAAAGAACACCTTTATTGTATGGCTCATGATAAAGCCACACCCATTCCCGTATAATTTGTTTGTAATGGAAGATACAAGCTTAGAAGTATGTAGTTCTCTTATTAATAAGTTCTATTTAAAGCAGTTATTACATAAAGCAGAAAATAGTAAAGAGATTCTGGATGTTCACCTCCAAGAAGATGAACAATTTCGTTGGCCCGACTTATTAGAAAAAACAGAACCAACAGCTTCATCACAAGACCCATTATTGGAGTTTAATTTAGGAACCGAATTGGTTCCAAAAGTGATCAGGTTAAGTGGTTATTTGTCTAAAGAGCAACAAACAAAGATGCTCGAAGTTATTAGAAACAACATTGATTGTTTAGCATGGGATTATTCAGAGATGCCTGGTTTGACAAGAAGTCTAATAGAGCATCGATTGCCCATCAAAGAAGGTTGTAAACCTTACAAACAACCTCCAAGGCGAATGAGTCCAGATCTGATGCCTCAAATCAAGGAAGAAATCCAAAAACTTCTCAAAGTGGGTTTCATTCAACCTTGCCGTTATGCGGAGTGGCTGGCTAATATTGTGCCAGTGGTCAAGAAAAATGGTAAGATAAGGATATGCATCGACTTCAGGGATTTGAATCTAGCTACCCCTAAGGACGAATATGTGATGCCTATGGCCGACATGCTGATAGATGCAGCAGCAGGGCATAAAATCCTTAGTCTGATGGATGGTTATGCAGGTTATAACCAAATATTCTTGGCAGAAGAAGACATTCCTAAGACAGCATTCAGATGCCCAGGGGCTTTGGGTATTTATGAATGGACAGTCATGCCATTCGGGTTAAAGAATGCAGGGGCAACTTACCAAAGAGCCATGAATTCAATCTTTCATGATTTAATTGGCAGATCTATGGAAGTGTATATTGATGATGTGATAGTTAAATCTGCCAGTTTTGACGAACATTTGAGAGATCTTGAAGAGGCATTTGAAAGAATGAAGAAGTACAAGTTGAAGATGAATCCAACCAAATGTGCTTTTGGAATATCAGCCGGGAGCTTTCTAGGGTTCTTAGTTCATGAGAGAGGAATTGAAATTGATGCCAATAAGGCTAAAGCCATTCTTGATAGTCGGCCACCCAAGACGGTTAAAGAAATCCAAAGTCTGTTGGGTAAGGTGAATTATTTGAGGCGTTTCATTTCTAATGCTGCTGGCAAGGTCAGACCCATTACTAAATTGTTGAAAGCTGGAAAAATTGCCTTTGAATGGGGTCCCGACCAACAGACGGCTTTAGATGCTATCAAGCAGGCATTGGTTCACCCTCCAGTCTTGATGCCTCCTAAACAAGGTCGGCCACTCAAACTTTATTTGGCTAATACATATGAAGTGGTTAGTTGTTTATTGGCGCAGGATGGTGATGACGGGAAGGAAAGGGCAATTTACTATCTCAGTAAAACCCTTACAGGACCAGAACTGAATTACACTATGCCAGAAAAAATGTGTTATTCATTGGTCTTCGCTTGCACTAAACTCGAGCATTATTTGCTGCCCAGAAGAGTTGAGGTCATATCAAAGGTGGATCTCATCAAATTGATTTTACAGAGACCTACTATGAAGGGCAGACTCATGAAATGGGCCATCAAATTGGCTCCTTTCGATCTTCAACATTCCCCGCTGAGGGCAATTAAGGGACAAGCAGTAGCCGACTTCTTGGCAGAATTCTCACAAGTCGGGTATTCTCTTTGTGATAGTGTCCGACCATTTAGTTGTTCATCATATTTGGATAATCTACAGGTCGGATGTGTGCCATATATAAGTACCAGAACATGGTTGATGTTCTTTGATGGTTCTACCTCTGGAAACAAATCAGGGGCAGGGGTCTTTTTGCAAGGACCTGATGGTCAAAAGATCAACTTACAATTACGATTGGAAGCCATGACCCATAATTCGGCAGAATATGAGGCTTTAATTTTGGGTCTGGAGGCTTTAATAGCCAGGAAGGTCCAGTCTGTAATCATAAGAGGGGATTCCCAACTAGTAATCAACCAGGTAAACAACCAATATGTTTGTAATTACCCTCATCTTCGTAGATACAGGGACATTGTGGGTCGGTTACTGACGAAAATCTCAGAAGTAATAATTGAGTTCATTCCGAGGAAAGAAAACCAACGTGCCGATGAGTTGGCTCAAAGGGCCTGTAAAGGAATTCTGGAGGATATGTGGTCGGAGGTCAAGTCGGGCATAGAAGAAAAGACAGACCCAATATGTGACCGAATGGTCGGGCAAGAGGCTATTGGACAGGAGCCCGACTGCGAAGTTACGGTCGGGCATGAGACTATCGGACAGGACCCCGACTGTGAAGTTCTGGTCGGGCAGAAGACTATCGGACAGGACCCCGACTGCGAAGTTATGGTCGGGCATGAGACTATCGGACAGGACCCCGACTGCGAAGTTCTGGTCGAGGAGGAGACTGTCGGACAGGAGCCCGACTGCGAAACAGTGCCCGATTGGAGAACAGAGCTTATCCTGTATTTACAGAATCCTGGTGCGAGTGTTTCAATTGCGACACGATTGAAGGCTTTACGTTTTCAATTGATAAATGGAATTTTGTACAAGAGATCATTTGAAGGTTTACTTTTGAAATGCTTGGGATCTAAAGAAGCTCTAGAAGTGATGACAGAAGTACATGGTGGGATATGTGGAGCTCATCGGGCAGGTCTCAATATGAGATGGGCCATTCATCGCTTGGGTTTTTTCTGGCCAAAGATTTTTGAAGACTGCATACAATTTGCCAAAGGCTGCCAGGAATGTCAGAGACATGGAAACTTAAACCATTTGCCAGTAACCGAATTGCAATTCTTGGCAAAACCATGGCCTTTTAAATCATGGGCTATGGATATTATTGGTAAGATACATCCTGCTTCATCGAAACATCATTGTTTCATATTGGTCGCGACTGATTACTTTACCAAATGGGTAGAAGCAGTTGCTTTGAAAAATGTGGATCAGAAAGAAGTGATAGACTTCGTTTTGAACCAAATTATTTACAGATATGGTATTCCTCAGTCTATAACAACCGACCAAGGCTTGGTCTTTACAGGGGAAAAGTTCTCTAATTTCTTGGCAGAATTCGGTGTTCGGTTACATCATTCTTCACCTTATTATCCCCAAGCCAATGGACAGGCGGAAGCAGCAAATAAGATTATCATTGGGATTATAAAGAAGATGATTGAAGGGAACCCAAGAAAGTGGCATTTGTTATTGTCTCAGGCTTTATGGGCACATAGAAATACCAGAAATACGGCCACAGGGTTCTCACCTTACCAACTTACGTTTGGCCAAGATGCTGTTTTACCAGCCGAAATTCGAGTATCATCTGGCCGAACAGAATTTACTGATAGTGATCTTACAAAGGAATACCAACAACTTATGTTGCAGCAGTTAGAAGATTTGGATGTTAACCGTCTCCATGCAATAGATCGAAGTGTGAAACAGAGTGAAATCAGAGCAAGGAGTTACGGAAAGAAAGTTCTTCACAGGACATTCCAAAAAGGAGACCTAGTCTGGAAGACCATTCTTCCTACATATAAGAAAACTGACCAATTGGGAAAGTGGTCACCGAATTGGAAGGACCTTACATTGTTCAAAAAGATATTGGGAATGGCGCTTTCATTATTGTAAATCATGAAGGGAGAAGAGTACATGATTGTATTAATGCTAAATATCTGAAGAGGTATTATCCTGCCTTTTCAGATAACAAAACTGCCTGAAACAAAATATTATTCAGAACCCATTTATGGGTTCGAACCTATTTAAAGGTTCATTTCTGTTAGTCATCGTGTATTTGTGAGAAGTTTTCTGCCTCTGAATCAGACTTTTCATCCCAGTGAGTGGATATTAGCTCTGGTTCTTCTTCAATAAGATCTTCCAAATCTGGTCGGTACCTTTCCCATTGGCTTTGCATTTCATCTAAATCTTGATGGGTACGTGCTTGCATGTCTGTTAGGGCTTGATGTTCACGATCAACGATGGTCCGCAATCTTGAAAAGACTTTTCGTTGGTTGGAAAATATGTTATCCCAACCAAGATCTGGAAGTATTTTGCTGCGTGATTTTCGATCATTTCCATGTGATGATGGAGATCAGGAATGCGGCTAAGGATGTCATGAAGAGGTTCATACCCCTCAATGACTTTTTCCATCAGGCGGATGACGCGATGAATGTTCTTCTACCTCGTTGGGAGAATCGGAATTTGAAGTCTAGTTGCTTGAGTATATGTAAAGTCTTCTGCATGGCCTCCAATAGGGTGATTACCTACAAAGAAGGGTTGAAGAACACCCTCCCAGTTGCTTGATGGAACATGAGGTCGGTCATTCGCCATGTTTGTTAACACTTTCAGTGTTTTAATTTTTAAAATATGCCTGGGAATGTGTTTCTTAAAATGTGAGAAACAATGTTCTTTTAAAGAAGGAGTTTGTTTCGTATTCCTAAAAGTTGGAATTGAAAGGTGATCCTTGTTTTTGAGAGAAGAAGAAAAAATGGATTACTAAGTCAGTATTGTTACAAGGGGGAAATATTACAACAGTGCCCCTAGGGCAGTTTTATCTGGTGTCCATTTGTTTTCATCCCTGGATAGCCTTCTGGTATTGGCAGCCGTCTGATATCTTCTGATGAATTGGGATCGGGCTTGGGTTTTCAACTCTTGATCCAATTCAGCCTCATTTTTGGTATACTTCTCAAGCAGATGCTGTTCATTGGTAATTTGCTTATCCAGGGTAGACTGTTCTTTCCTCAGCTCCCGCAATTCTGCCTCCTTTTCTGAATGGCATCATCACCAGAGCTTTCGTGCTAAGGAGACCACCCAGCCTTCCAGTAGTCTGCTGAAGATTCTCGGTCTTAGCCAAAGAATTCTCCAGCGTTGTTTGATCGAAGTCGGGCTGGGGGGTTTCGGCTGACAGAAGGCCAATGACTAATACTTCAGTCTTGAGCTCTGTAAGTCTTTCCATCAGCCGATGCAGAATGGGGACGGCTGGTGATTCCGTTGGAGTGTAAAAAAAAGGCCACCAACCGTCTGAATGAGCTTGTCCAATAAATCGGACCTTAATTCGGACAGGGGACGGTTAATGGCCTCAGTGAACACAGTCTGGGCCTCCGCTGGAACCGGAACATTGATAGGACAGCTAAGTCCGAAGGCCCTGCAAGTCCTACAATGTCAATAAATATTCCAAGGGAGTTGCAAATTTGTTCGGAGAAAATATGTGGTACGCTCTGGGCGGACTGCTGTCAGTGAGGGGGGCAGCAATGAGGTCGGTCGAGTTGGGCAGACAGCTGGTATAACAGCAGCCGACTCGTCGGCTGCTGCTAATGGACGCTGAGGTGCCGACCTGGGTCCCTATGGAAAGTAGTATTTGAAACAGTTAGTGTTTTTCGAAAGAAAAGTTATGGCATGGATTGGTTTAATCTTACCAAATTCACAGAAGTCTCCGAATCGGATGAAGACATTTCTTCCATTTCTGGAGGTTGGGCTGCCACAGGTGGTTCTTCTGCCTGCCATTCGATAGCTAGAGGGAGCGCCGCTGCTGGTAGGGCGGCTGCAGGTTGGACGGCTACATCTAGAGCCACTGCAGCCAGGATCTCTGGGGCACCTTCGATTTCGGGATCAGCAGCATCAGGGATGTCGTTTTGAGGGTCAGCCTCGGCGAGGGCGGCTGGTTCTTCCTTTGACATAGATGAGTCTGATGCCATGTATGGCGGCCGACCCATCTGGGAAGTAGTCCCTTCGCTGTCAGAAGAGACCCCTGCTGCTGATGGGATGGGTGAAGGTGTCTGTGGAAAATCATGAAAATGTTTGTTGTTAACTATATCAAGGTTGATCATTAGAATACTAAGGAGTGCTGGTGAGAGAACTTACTGGTTCTGTAGGCACTGCTGGTAAAGATTGTCTCCTGGTCGGGGGCCTGGCCCGACCACTCCTCGGTGCGGGAGGAAGAGTTTGCCTCCGCGTCGGGTCCTCCGCCCGACTGCTCATTGGCAAATTGGTCTGGACCAAAGGCCCGATTGAATGGTCGGTTGGTGCTGGCGTCGGTTGCATGGTCGGTGTCACCAAGGTCGGTTCTGGGGAATGAAATGAGTAAAATCAAAGTTACGATTTAGTGAATTGGTTCACGGTGTTAAGAAACATTACCAATTCGGGGTCGGGTCCTTGCTGACGTCCTATTTATTCCAAGGTCTGCTAGTGTTTGCTGGTCGGTCTCCGAGGTCGGGGGTGTTTGCAGCTGGGAAGTTTTTCTTTTGCGCGTGGGACCACCAGATCCGATTCCCGGGGCGGCTGTTTGTTGTTGGGTGCTAGTATGTCTCGCCGTCCCTAGAACCAATCCTTGGGGGGGGAGGAGTATGTTCAGCAACCGACCCTCATCAGGGGATATCAGGGACCATACAACCGACCACCATTCATTGAAAGTATCTACAATCTCAGGGTTGGAGCGGAAAGGAATATAAGAATTGGAAATTATATACGTGGTGAGCTGGGAGATATAAGAAGGGATTGAATTAGGAAGGACTCGTCGGTCGGGACTTTGAAAAATTATTTGGGGACACGCGACGGGTCCAGGGATACCTTGGCAACAGCCGAACTGGCGCGCCATGAATTGAGGTTCATAGTTAAAGGTGTAAAAAGTTTTCTGTCCTTTTTTATCAAGTTTCTTGCTACTAAAAAGAGACCTGGGTTTGAGGGCGACGTCCCAGGCGAAAGGATAGGTGGGATGAGGACAAGGCTCAGGAGTCGGAAGCGGGTTTGGTACTGGAAAGGGCCAAAAATGGTCGGGAGCATAACCCGCATACTTTTTATACATAGAAAATCGAGAGTTACTGCGGGTATCTGTTAAAATGGCGGTTATTATTGGATCGGAAGATTGGAGTTTATTGCGTCCTGAGCAGAGTCGGTTGAGGACTAATCCTAAATGTTTTTCAGATGTTGGCATAGTGGGCGGAGATCCTAAGTTAAACGCGTTGGGGAAGTAAAGACGGAACCAAAGTTCTAAAAACCAAAACGGACCCGACGCGGCAGTGTCTAATTTCCTATTATCGTTATCTGTTAAACGAAGGCTAACCCTGGTGAGTCCTTCGAAAAGATTGGCTAAAAATAGAGTACCAAGGGAGAAGAACCGACCTGACGCAATATGAATGGCCAGGTCGAGGTGAGAAGGAAGGACACTTTTGGAAGGGGAAACAATGACGTACCTACAAAGCCAGAACAGGATAAAGGCAGTATGCTCCCGGTCGGTTACAGGGGTCCCTGGAGCCCCTTGCTGGTCGGTTGCGAACTTTGTCCAACCCCATTCCTTCACACCTTGTAAAGACCATCCCGGATGGTCTTCTGATGGCTCCTGCCCATCTAGGGCTCCCATTACAGGGTCTTCACCCACGACTGGGAGATGTGCGATCATGGCCACGTCCATAAGAGTTGGGCCAAAGGGGCCTGATGGGAAGAGGAAAGTCCCATTTTCCGCATTCCAGAAGGCAGACATGGCCAACAACACCTTCTCATGCAGGTTGATAGGCATGGTGGACAGCAATATTGCTTGGTCGATTTTTTGGGAACGCCATTGGGTCTGGAAGTGTTCTGCTACCCGTCGATACCAAGCGCGATACAGATCTTTTGGGTCTGTGAGATGGGTCTTGATGCTGTCCCGGATGCGAACTGCTTGGTAGTTGGGATTGTTGATAGCCAGGGCGTTGCGAGATTCCAAAACTTCCCTCATCCGATTTGAATCTTCAGGAGTAGTGCAATATGGACGGATCGTCGGAGTTAGTACTTTCGAGGCTGAAAATGGACCTTCTGGAAGGGTTCCGTCGAAAGGAAGGGCAGGCATGTATTGATTCGCCATAGTTAGAATGTTTTGGGATTGTGATTCACACAGGCTTGTATTGCGAAGAAGGAAGTTTATCAGGAGTGTTGCAGTAACTGGTGCAGTTGCTAAGGGAGTTTTTCAAGAGGGTAGTGATTTATGAACTTCCAAACATTGATTGTTAAATGGCGTTTGAAAGTCCCTTGGCGGCGGGCAAGTTGTTACGTACGAAATTTAGAATTAGGTTAAAAGCCCAAGGTAAAAAGAAGAATGGGCCTGGCAATAGGGTTGATTGAACTGGCTGAAGGACACCGTGAGGAAATCAAGGAAAATAAATTTATTTATTTATTTCTAAGGAAAATACAGGTCGGAAGGTTCTTAGGTCGGTAGGTCCTCAGGACGGAAAGACCTCAGGACGGAAGGTTCTTAGGTCGGTAGGTCCTCAGGACGGAAGGTTCTCAGGTCGGTAGGTCCTCAGGACGGAAGGACCTCAGGTCGGTAGGTCCTCAGGACGGAAAGACCTCAGGTCGGAAGGTCTTCAGGTCAGGAGGCCCTCAAGATGGAAAGACCTCAAGTCGGAAGGTCTTCAGGTCGGGAGGTCCGCAAGACGGAAAGACCTCAAGTCGGAAGGTCTTCAGGTCGGGAGGTCCGCAAGACGGAAAGACCTCAAGTCGGAAGGTCTTCAGGTCGGGAGGTCCGCAAGATGGAAAGACCTCAAGTCGGAAGGTTTTCAGGTCGGGAGGTCCGCAAGACGGAAAGACCTCAAGTCGGAAGGTTTTCAGGTCGGGAGGTCCGCAAGACGGAAAGACGATGAGTCGGAAGGTTTTCAAGTCGGGAGGTCCTCGAGACGGAAAGTCGTCGAGATGGGATATCCGCAGGTCGGGTAAATTGTAGGTCGGATAGAAGGCGGAGTCGGACAAACGCGGAAGCCTTTGATCAAAGACAGGGGGCGGTTGATATGGAGGTCGGCCCAAGTGGGGTCGGGCGAAGAAGTAGGTCGGACGAAGGACGAAGTCGGGCCAAAAGAGCGGAAGGTTTGTGGTCGGCTCAAGGAGTGAAATATAGGGAATTTTGGTCTGCTGGGGACACGTGTCAGCATGAGAAAGGTTGGAAGACGGTTGAGAAGGAGACGTTGTAACCGTTCGGGTGACGGTTTTCAGTATGGTTTCCCAGGGAATATTTAAGGTTTGGATCATCATTTGGCAAGGCATCTTCAATCAACTTCAACAAAGCAAAGTCAGATTTGGGGATCACCACTTTAAATTTCAGTCTTTTATTTTCCAGTTTAGTTTCTGTACCATACAGTGTTTAGAGATTCCTAATCTCAGGCACTAATTAATCAAGTTTAAGGATATTTTCTATATCTTTGAATTTTACTTTATTTTTGTTGAAAAATTACATCAACAAGAAAATTTGAATTTGATTTTTATTTGAATTTTGAGGTGAGTTTGAATTTATGTGTTTCTTTTGTATTTAGGTTTGGGTTAAGTTTGAAGAATTTTGATGTGCATTAATTTGATGGTAATGAACATAATAATATAAATATATATTAATTTGTATAATTTGATTATAAATTTATATTATATTTACATATATATTCCTAAATTTTTATTTATTTGTATTATAAAAATTATTATTCTCTAGAAAATAACATATATATTGTATATTTTTTATTAAATTATAATTATTATAATTTTGTTTTAAATTTATAATGAAAGAAAACTTAAAAAAGAAAAAAAGAAACGCCCTTATACCTCAAACCCCAACAACCAATACACTACAAAAAAAGAAAAATAATAATATATTTGTAACAGAATTCCGTCCCTAAAGATCACGTAGATTTAAAGACAAAAAAACTATCGTTACAAAAATGATATTTTCAATTCAACCTAAAACTGGCTAAAGAAACACACCCTACATAATTTTATATACTCCACGTAAAAAAAATATTTTTTCTAACTATTTCACAATACAAACAAATAAGTATTTAATATGATATTTTATATAAAAAATAGAACTTGAATGTGGTATATTAAATAAAAAATATATTTACTTTTGTTTAGTTTTGTATTTTAATTTTGATTTAAGTAGTATTTTTAATATACTCCCTCCGTCCCACATAATTTGTTTCTATTTTTTATTTTTGTCCGTCCCACATTACTTGTCCTTTCTATTTTTGGAAATATAATTATGCACTTTAATCGCATTTTAAATTTTAAATTTTATAATTTTATTAATTTTAATTAAACTATTTACTTATCTTAATCTTAATTTATAATTAGTTTTACTAAATAATAATTATTTTTACTAATACACTTCTTAATTACTTACTAATTATACTTTACTTACTAATAATCTCATATTTTCTGTGACGGAGGAAGTAATATTTTATAAAATTAAATAATTTTTCCTCAGTCCCAAAATAAAATATTTTGGTTGGATACAAGAATAAAGAATAATAGTATTATATTGCTAGTAGACGTAAAACTGTTTCAAAAAGATTATAATGCCCATATTTTTTGTAATTATTGTGAAAAAGTATAGATAATTTTGTAAAAAAGTAGGACCTATTTATGAAGAATGGAAATAAAATTATTGTTTTAGAACAAACGAAAATGACAAAATAAAACCATTATTTTAAAACGGACGAAGTATATTATATCATAAAAAATCTGAAAATAAATTCTAAATAAACAAAAATTCTTGCATTTTTTCTTTTCGAGGAAAAAAATTATTAGCTTGCTCTAGCATGGTGTTTTGGCAAACAGGGGTAGTCTCAATCAGTCTGACACTATGATCACTGTCTCACCTGAAAATTTAAATTTGAAATAAATATTTTTTAGTACTATTACCGTCTATTCAACATTTATGTACAATAAATACCACTATTACTATTACACATCATTCATATTCTCTCTCTTCGTACCTTTTAATTAAATTTATAAATACCATAAATTACTTTTGTATTTTTATTATTTTTTTTAATAAAATATTCATTAGTCTTAATCCCTAGGCAACTTCAATAGTATGTTTGTTAGCTGATTCAATTAATTGGTTTAGTTGATTTAATTAACTATTTGTATTAAAGTGTTTGATAAACAACCGTTTGATATTAGCTGTTTATACGTAAAATAACAATTAATGACATTTATATGTTAATTTTGAAAATATTTAATTTTGTTCATTTTAGTTTAAAATTTTTGAAAAATTTTGTTATTAATTATTTAAAATTATGAAAGTATTATAAAATATTTATTTCTATTTTTTAGATTTGAAAAATAATATTTATATTAAAACACAATATTAATTTTTTATTAAAATTATGTAAAATATAAAATAGGAAATCTTTAGCATATACTCCCTCCGTCCACTTACAATGTTTACATATTTCTATTTTGGGACATCTAATTACAAAGTTAACATTTCATTAAATTGCCTACTTTTTTCCACAAATACCCTTACTTTACATCACATCATTACTTTTACACAAAAAAGTAAGCGCAAAAATGTCATTACACTACTTTTAACTACTCACTATAATTAAAATACTATTATTTCTTAAACACTGCGCCAAAAGTAAATGTAAACTTTCAAAGCGGACGGAGGGAGTATATTTTTTTATGTTAATTAATCTTTAATGTAAAATATATATAAGTAAATTAACAATAATTTTATTTTTTAGTATTTGATTTAATTTTAATAGATTTATAAATACAACAAAAATATATTTATATGTATGATATAAATAATTAATTTTTAAGGGTAAGTAAAGAATAAACAAAATTAAAATGAAAAAACTCTTCGAAAACGCTGGGTAAATTAGCTTTCTCAAAATGAACTTTTTAGGTCCAAAAAATTTGTTCAAAAAACTAATTTATCAAACACGCAAATTGACTTTGTAACTGGTCAAATACCAAAAAATTGTTTAATAAACTAAAATCTCTTCAAAAACTTTTTTTTTCGAACACCCGAAGTGTACTAAAATTACCCGATGAATGGGGTATCTATTATTTATTTATATGTAATAAAGTTAACCAATCAATATATATATATATATATATATATATATAAGAGATAGCAATACAAAAAGAGGTGAACCACACTAAAATTTTATTGAATAGTGTAAAACATCAAGAATATATATGCTGAATCACACACAATGGGATATGATATTGAATGTTTATATATTTATTACCCCAAGAAAAATAATACTCCGTTCGTCCGTCATATTTGTTCTCATTTTTTTTTAATCCGTCTACTAAATTTATCTCATTATTAATTTTGGCAAAGTCAATAGATCAATATTTAATTATTACCTTTCATTCAACATTTATTTACAACAAATACCATTAACTTTATTATATTCTCTCTCTTCATTTACTTTACTTTTTAACTAATTTTCAAAAATATCCTCAACTATCTATCACTTTTTCAATAAAATATTCATTTTTTTTTTTTTTTAATTCCCATACCAAATCCAAATAAATTTTAATGGACAGAGAAAGTAATAAAAAAAAAAAAAAAAAAAAAGAAAAGAAAAGAAAAGATGAGCTGAAGGGCGAAGAGAAGGGTAAAATGTTAGTAGGGACAAAGGGCAGTGATATGAAAGAAAAAAGGCATTAGAGTTTGGTGGTGGAAATGGAAAATGGAATGGAATGGAATGATATATATATTATACTCCCTCCGTCCCATAACAAAGTATCTATTTTTTCATTTTAGTCCGTTCTATAACAAAATATCTATTTCTTTTTTTAGTAACTATACCTATCATCTACCTAACATTACAAATACGCTTACAACTTATCATATATTACATAAATGTCATTACTTTTATATCACACATACTAACAAAGTTATTTTAGTTATTTCTATTTTATTTCTATTATATCCCAATATAATACTAATATTTCTAAAACTATGTGCAAAAAGCAAGTGGATATATATATTTTTTTTTTTTGGTACGAAGGGAGTATTAAAGAACAAAAACAAAAACAAACACAAACACATGTACGTATGTTAATTTGTCCGATTGAATGGATTGATTAATTATTGTTTTACAGATATTCTGACACCACTACAACGTAACACTGACCAACTATACATACATTAGCATTACCCTCACAGTTCAACTCCCACTTCAATAATACTCATACTCATGTCAAACAATATACTTACACACATATATATATATATATATATATTAGATGATGACATTTTACACTACTGAATGATCAGAGGATGGGAGAGGGTGAGAGAAGTAGGCTTAAAAGTCGAACACTTTCCTCACCACCCACCATACACATATATATAATTTATATTATTGAGATGAGAGAGAGAAGAATTGAAAGAAGGTAAATTTGGTGATCTGATCACTCTTTAATTTGTAAGGATTAGAAAACCCCACGACACTTACACGTGCATCGTTTTCTTTCCTTACCCATCCACATACACCTTTAATATCATATATATGTGTGTGTGTTTTTTTTAAATATTTATTTATATATAAATATCGACTTTAAGTAACAATATTCATAATAAACATTTTTTTTTCCTTATTTAATACGACTAAAATTTTACGGTATTAACAAAGTATTCAAATTTCTGGCTGAGCGTAGTAAAAAAAAAAAAAAAAAAATTGACCCAAAAAATAATAAAATTCAAACTAGTAATATTCTTTCCGCGCAGTTAAGACCATCCGCATTAATAAAATCCAATATGAGTTTTTCTCTCTTTCCTCTCTTCCACATCATATTCTTTCTCTGTTTAGTCATTGTGAGAAACTCATTTCATTTTACACATACATCAAAAAAATTTATTTACACAAAATTTAATTTCTCTTTTCATTAGTATTATTAAATTATTTATTTTTCAAATAATTTAAATAATAATAATTTTATCTAATAAAATATTTATTATTATTATTATTAATTATTATATTTAATTAAAATTTTATAGAAAAAATATATCACTATTGGTATTATTTTGTAAAGAATAAAATTTTATAAAATATAACATTATTAAAATAATTAATATATATAACATAATTAAAATAAAGTATATAAAATAATAAAAAACAAATAATTATTTTTTGCTATGTATCCTCATTTAGTTACACATGGCAAAATACAGAACTAAACACGGGTGTTTTGTCCAACACATACGTAAAAATGTATTTTGCATTGAATATGGTCTAAAACATGATTAGAGTTAATCGTGACATGAATGAGAGAGAATTTGATGTGGCACATAAAAGAGAATGAGAGTATTGCGGGTGCCCTTGTAAACTAATACTACTTCAGGCTACTTACAAATTATATATATTTATTTTGAATTATCCAATTACAAAATAATTATTTAAATTAATATACTATTTTTTTTTTTTACAAATAATTATATTTTACACTATTTCTAGCTATCTACTGCAATTAAAATATTACTCCCTCCGTCCCATATACCGTGTCTGTTAGTAGACACGGTATTTTAGGAATGATGTAATTAGCAATAATTAAGAATATATTAGTGAAAATTATTATCCTATAATATAAATAATTATAAACTAAGATTAAGATAACTAATTAGTTTAATTAAAATTTTAAAAAATAAATTTAAAAGTTTAAAATGAGATTAAAGTGTGTAATCATTTTCCAAAAAAGGAAAGTGACATGGATTGTGGGACGGACTGAAACGACAATGTGGACATGATATGTTGGACGGATGGAGTATTATTTTTTAAACTTTGCAGCAAAAGTAAACATATTCTACCCCGTTTCACAAGATTAGTCTTAATTTAAAATTCAATATCATATCAATATTTATTTATATAACACCAAATAATTATTCAAAATATAATTTTATTATTTAAAACTCAAATTTAACTATCAAACAAATCCTAAAAGTGCGAGTATGAATAGTTAAAAAATACATTACATTTTAATTTAAATTATTACTTATTACTTATTACCTTAAAAGGAAATAAGACTAAATTTTGTCGGACAATTGAAAAGGAGGGTGGTACTAATTCAGTTGGACAAAAAAAATATTTTTTAATAGAAGGAAGAGACTATTTTTCTAATTATGTGAGATTTATATGACCAAAATGGCAACTAATTGTTATTTGCATAATCAAAATATAAAATTGGTACTATTAATAAACCTAATAATCAAACATATAGGGAGGGGTTATTGTATTAATTGCAAAAATACGATGAGAGTTTTATATATATATAACATGAATTATTTTAATTAATACAATATATACTGTGTTAGTTGAAAATTACAACAATATGCTGAGACTTTTATATATAAAGTATATTTTATGTGCTAAAATCAATTAAAGTATATTTAATAATGTTAACAGTTGTTATATATTGTATTTATGTTATATTAATATAAATAATATACTTAATTCATCACAATCGAAAAGGTTCCTTGGAGTTTTATAATAAATTTAAAAATCATAGTATTTTATTAATTTAAATATGACAAAAATAAATACGATTCGAAAATCTAACTTGAACTCGACACGCTTATGAACCGGGCCGTGTCCGGACTTATGAAGGGCGGGTAATGCCTGACCCAAACCAGTTTATTAACATTAATATTTAAATATTAATAGATTTTGACTCCATTTGGATTGACTTTTGGCATGAATTTTTTATTTTTGCTTCTAGGAAAAGCATTTTCTACTTTTTTGGCTTATGTTCAAAAATAAAAATAACTTCTGAGGTTGAAGAGTGTTTTTTCAAAAGCACTTGATGACAGCTTCTGAAATAAGCAACATTTTTCAAATTGAAATTACTATTTTATTCGTAGTAATAATAATAATAATAATAAAAAATACAATAATATAATATAATACTATAATATAATATAATATAAAAATAATTAATTTATATATATTATATTTAAACAGAGTATATAAATTTTTAATTATACTAAAATTATTAATATAATTTATAAAATTTTAAAATACAAATAATTTAATAATAGGTTGTAAATTTTATTTTAAATTTATATATTATCCTTAAATTAAAATTTAAAATATGAATAACTAAATTTTAAAAAAATATTTTTTATACTACAATTTAAATATTTACAAATAATTAATAAAATTTTAATATAAATTATAAAAGTTTTATAGAAAAATACTATTATATTAACATCGGGTCCTTTTGAATAATTTTAACACTTTAAAAGTAGACGTTCAACTAAATTATATCCAAAAAAAATTTTTTCTTTATTAAAACTGCTTTTATAAATATTCATGCAACACAAAATTGAACTGTTTTTGCTTTTGACTTCTGCTTATTATTTTTTAAGCCAATTCAAACAGCCCATTATATGTGTATTAACTAAATAAAGTAATGACAAAAATTAAACACTAGTTGATAGTAAAATTGTTGTCATTATTATATTTGATTGTGGGTTGGATGTGTGTTTGTTTGGGGGATTGGATTGGATTTATATTATTCATCCAATTTTTTTCCACAAAAACATCAAATCAAACATCTATTTTTTATTTTTATATTATATTAAAAATCAATTTTACATCCAAAATATCACATCAACACTTATTTATATCACATCATACGATTATTCAAATTCAAAATTTTTACTATTTAAATCCCAACAAAAAAATCCAAACCCCCGAACCAACACATTCATATAGGGCCTATCATTTCAGTGTAGGTTAGAAGAGGGTCTACCGCCAAAGAAACAAAACAACAAAACTCAATAACTTAATTAACAAGAACAATTAGATGTTTCGCAATGTTCCAATAATATATAGATACAAATGTTTCCACTCCTTGCAAGGATCCACCGTTCCTAAAACATACAAATTTGACAACAGTAGAATACATTTATTTATGCCCCACAACATGCATGTAACATAAATAATCATAAGCTAATTAATCGTTCTCACATTATTTATTTATTTTTTTTGAAGTATCAATTCAAATTCGCCCATTATTTAAGTTCTTGAATATGAATTTATATTTTAAAAGTGTATTTGATTGATATGGTTGGATTTGTGATTGAAAATCAACTTAAATGAAATAAACGGAAAACTGAGTTTGTTTTCTATTTTTTTAAAAAAATTGAAATCTTGAACTGGTGTTAAAGTAAAAACCAAGATCGAATCTGGGACCCAACCTTCAAACGAGGGATATCTCACCGCTTGATCTACAAGAACTTGGTTATTTGGAAAGAGTTAAGGGTTATAGATTGTGGTTAAGCTCTAGGCCTGGTTTTAAAAATTTTATTAGTAGAGAGGCTATTTTTAATGAAAATGAGATGCCCTGTTTAAATACTGAAAAATTTGTCTTTGATAAATCTGAAATTAATATTGAAAATTTAGACTTTAGTAATATTTCAAATAAGGTGGAGTATAATTTTATTAGTATAGGAGAAATTGAAAATATTGAAAATAATGCTGAAAGTCGCACTGGAATCGCATCGGGAGAACTAGGGCTTGACAGAGAATCGCGATCTGAATATGCTCTGTTCTGAATCACAATGAACCGGTTCAGGGATCAACAATATATATAGATCAGATTATACTGGTTCAACTTGAACGGTCCAACCTAGTTCAAAGCCAGGCAGCCTGAATCAAGCCACGATCCAACAGTCTCTCAAAGATCAGGATCGCGTAGCGGGTTGCCGGGTCCGGGCTTCAATTGGGGGGGGGGGGGGGTCGGTTGTGTGCGTTTTAGGCCTCAATAATCACCGGCCAAAATATATAACAATTTGGCTAAAATGAACTAAAATATTATGAAGCAATGAAAGTTCGGACCTGATGACACCCGAGAAAAACAATCTTCCACGCCCAAAATAAGGTGGAGATTTGTTATATATTTTGGCCGGTGATTATTGAGGCCTAAAACGCACACAACCGATTTGCCCAATTGAAACCCGGACCCGACAACCCGCTACCCGATCCGGATCTTTGAGAGTGTCGGATCGTGGCTTGATTCAGATTGTCTGGCTTTGAACCAAGCTGGACCGTTCAAGTTGAACCGGTCTGATCTGATCTATATATATTTTTGATCCCAGAACCGGTTCACTGTGATTCAGAATATAACAGATTCATATCGCGATTCTCTCTAAGCCCTAGTTCTCCCGACGCGATTCCAGTGCGACTTCGATTGATCTCTGCCTGCATTCTCTGGTGAATCTGTCTGGCGACTTGGAAAGTTCTTCTTCCCCTTCGATGTGTGCCTTCCCCCTTGGAGTTTCTACGGTTTGGTTTGTTGATTTGTGCCTTCTTTGTTGGTTTGCGGTGTAACTTGTTTGCGATGTGGTTTTAGGCTTAATTTTGGCAATGTTTCCTTAGATAGGGTTTCGGTTTAGCATGTTTTCTGCGTTTCTGTGGCGAGTTATTTGTGGTCGGGGTCTTGGATGTATGTTCGGTGTCGGTTTGTTAGATATTAGGGTAACCTTAGTCCG
The DNA here is from genome assembly GCF_009805555.1 of Andrographis paniculata. Classification (NCBI taxonomy): domain Eukaryota; kingdom Viridiplantae; phylum Streptophyta; class Magnoliopsida; order Lamiales; family Acanthaceae; genus Andrographis; species Andrographis paniculata. Next base: position 4,675,432 of record NW_026137605.1, read on the forward strand.
AACCGCTTGCTTCCATAATAAATCAAAGTTTCCTTTATGATTTGTTCGATATTAATTTGATTTCGTGAGAATGCTGCTTATTAGATCTGTTTAGTAATTACATTATTTAATTCATATTTGATTTGTAATATAATATACATATACTTAAAAATAAATTGGAATATGTTTAAAATACGGTAAAAACTATATATATAAATAGAATATATTAAGTATAGATATCATGTTTTCAACATAAAATTTTATATAATACAAATAATTAATATATATTTATACACTATTAAAATAAAATAGTTTCATAAAAAAAAAAGGTTCTAATACAAATAATTAATATATATTTATACACTTAAAATAAAATAGTTTCATAAAAAAAAGTTCTAAATGTATATATTTATTTATTGAAAAAATATAAAAATAGAATTTTATATAAATAGGTTGGGTTTGTTTGTTTTATGTTTTGGTTTGAAGAGATTTTTTTGTTTTTTTAATGTAAAATATAAAAAATTGTGTAAATAATATTAAAATAATAGGTGTGTATGATATATTAATTTTTTTTGAAAAAATATATATTTATTTTTTCACAAAACAAACAAACCCGTTTTATATTGAAAAATATTTGAAAAAGAAAAATCAAAACATACCCGAAACCACAACTGCAAAATTAAACAAACATGCTTTTAATTTTCATTGCATTAAATTTCAAATTCTAGTATGTTGTGTATTAAATAATACTCCATCCGTCCCATAAATATAGTCTTAATTGGGTTGGCATGAGATTTAAGGATATTGATATTATATTGGTAGTGGATAAAAAGTATGGATAAAAGACTTTTTTGCCCTTGTGAGTGTATTAGTGTAAAAAGTAGTGGCAATTGTGTAATAAAAATGAAAAAGTAGGGGTAGTTTTATGGTGATATGTTTATTTATGGAAATAAGACTATTATTTTGGGATGGACAAAAATGATAAACAAGACTATTGTATTGGGACAGAGGGAGTATAAAAATAGTTTATTCATATATGTATATATTTGTTATAATTTGTAATTTTTGAAATATTGTTCATTAAAATAAATACCTTTATATTTATTTTCGTCGATATTATTAAGATATATTTAGTTTTTAGTTTTGAATACATTTCTATTACTTCTTTTGTCCTGTAAGACAGACGACTTTCATTTTCATTTCTGTGCGACCCAAAACAATATGTCATTATCTAATTTAATAATTGTACTATATGTCTAACATAATAAATAGTCTTACAACTTACAATATGTTACACATATTATTATTTTTTAGGCTAAATTGCACAAGACCTACCTGTGGTTTCACGAAATTGCGTCAAATTCTTCATACTTCTAAAACAACGTCAAACTCCCTCATCGTTTTATAAATTCTATGTCTAACCCCATCGACAGTCCTTATTTAACGGTGTTTGATCTAAATAAGCCAAAATTGCTAATAAATTTTAGAATCTTAATTTTTAAACCACTAAAATTACAAATATATTCCTTTTATCTTATATTTAGCCCACCGAATAGTAAAAATGAACTCTTAAATCTTGAGAAAAATAACCAATTCCGAATATTTTTACTATTTTTTAAGGCTAAATATAAGATGAATGCATATATTTGTAATTTGAGGGGTTTTGAAATTAAAAAATTAAATTTATTCGTAGTTTGGGCGCGTGTAAGTCAAATACCGTTAAATAAAGACCGCTAAGGGGGTTAGACGCAGAGTTTATGAAACCATGAGGGAGTTTGACGCACTTTTAAAAGTATTGAGAATTTGACGCAATTTTGTCAAACCGCATGTGGGTTTGGTGATGTAATACACCCGGAGTTGGGTCGGTACTAGGCCAACACCCATAGATGAGCCGGTGTCAGGCCATCCGAGGTTGAATATAACTTAAATGGATTGAACAAACTACTTATGTCAACAATGTGCATATTCCTTTTCGGAAACCCTATTGAAAGAAGTAGAGTTAAGCGGTGCGCGTGAGTGAGCATAGAAGCATTCTGGAAGAACTCGTGTTGACTTGTGGAGTCATTCTACGATCCCGACACGCCCGGCTTTGCGTGGCTTGCGGGCCAAGGTGTCACAGTGCAATTTAGCATTACTTTTATATTACATAATACTAATATGAATAATTTTTTTTATCTTTTTTACTACAAACTAATATAATATTAATATTAAAAATCTACATTTAAAAAGTAAACGATATTCTTCTGATGAAACAGAAGAAGTATTAGATTATGTTGCATTTGTAAGCCGTCCCACTAGACGTGCCAAAAATATGTATACAAAAAAAAAAAAAAAAAAAAAAAAATTCATGTTAATTTCGTAAACACAAATTTTTTTATAAATTATATTTAATTTAAATCAATATAGGTCATACTCTCTAAATTGATCATTTGGTTGTCCTTCTAGATCAATTTATTTTCCAAGCTTTGAAAGTTTTTGCGGATTTGATATTTAATTTGTTTTTTTCAACGGATTTGATCTTTGATTTGATATTTTGGATTTTGGAGGGCTTTGGTCTTTGTGCGAGGCGAATTTGATCATCAAATTTGACTTTTGATTGGGGGCTTTGATCTCCGTGGAGGTGGATTTGGTGCTCTATAACATTTTTTGTGGTGTGTCCCTTTGACTTTTAGATCAAAGAGAGGGTCGGATTTGATGATGTGATGAAAAACACAATGAATGTCTTAAAGCCTTTTTACGAATTTTCATGGCTTCTTTTTTATTTTGCAAGGTCATTCAACGGGTTTTGGAGCTTTGATCTTTCCTTCTGTTTGAACATACGATGAAAAACGTTAATTCATCAATTTTTCAACCAATATTGGATCATTTGTCCAAATCAGAAACTTTTCAAAAAAAAAAATGCTTCGAAAAACAAGAAGAACAATGCATAGAAAATATAGAGAGACTTACCCTTAATTGAGTCTTCAAATGAACCCATATGTCTCAAATGAATTGACCAAGAAACCTATTTAGAAGGAACGGGTAGCCTTAGCTTTTTTTTTTTTTTTTTTAATTTTTCAGATGATGCCATGTGGCACGTTCCGATTGATCGGCATGAAGATTTTGTAATTCTTTATTTTTTATCGAATGTCATTTTCTATTGTTGAAAGATTTGATTGCCAATTCTTTTTTCGTCAAGATATATATAATATCATTTCTTTTCTCAGAAAATATTAATTGTACTTCCTTTATTAATAAAATTAATTTAATTTACTACAAAAATTGCAATATTTATATATGTATATAAAAACTTGTGATATCTTCTATTTTTAACATATTTTTAATAAATATGTTGATATTTATTATATAAAATCTAACATATATATGTATCATATACTTATTGTATTAGGATATCATTTTTTTTTCAAAATAACATTTTAATTTTAGGCAAATTTGTTTATTTATCTTTTAATGCCTACAATATGGTTTTCACTTTATTTAAAATAAAATTTTAATGATCTAAGAGAGAAAACCACAAAAATAAGTTTTTCTCTTCGATCTCAACGTTTTTCAACCAAAACAGATATTCAACAACACTAAACACACAAAACAAACTTGGATTCAACTTTAGTACCTATAAACAGTTTTTATTTTGAGAAAACAAAATATTATAGGTCTTATACCACTTGTAACGTTATATATAGGATTGAAACTTTGATTATTTTTTTTTATAAAATTTTTGTTACATTTAAATATTTGTACATAAAATAAAGGTAAAATTGCTCGTAACTTCCATATGGTTTTGAAATTTAGCGTAAAATTTTTTTGTACTTTAAAAATTGCATGACGCTCCCTTATAACTTAAAAGACATTGCGTGAAAACTCCCACCACCATGAAACATTCCTTTTGTGATGAGAAAATAATTTTCTATCTATATTTTTTGCATGGTGAGAGAGGAGGTTCATACAACATTTTTTAAAGTACAAAGGGGCGCCATGCAATTTTTAAAGTAAGTGAGGATTTAAGCTGAGTTTCAAAATCACAGAGGGATTTCAGGCAACATTTTTAAAATATAAAGGGACGCTATGCAATTTTTAAAGTAAAGATAAATTTACGTTGAATTTCGTAAGCACAAGGGAGATATAGGTAATTTTTTCAAAAATAAACATGAACATGAAGATTGAACAAAGAAATTTGAATATGTAACTATTAAAGCAAAAAAAAAAAAAAACAAGTTTACTTAAAAGAGGCTACAAGATAAAACAAACCACCCTACAATAGCGAAATGAAGGCTACAAGACAAAACCCCAACACAACAATGTATGATGTTTTTATGCACCAAAAAATATACATGCAGGGAAATCGAAAAAGAACATAACCTCACACTACAAACCAAAAACAACATAGATTAGTTGCTCCGCCATGAACCTTATCGGACCTTTCCAGAACTCCATGGAACAAGAGTAAGGAAAGTAGAAGAAAAAACCTCAAGTTTCACGGATCAGCAACGAAGAACTCCAAAATAGTAAAGAATAAATATCCACGAGTAGACGAGAGGATTCCAGAGAGAGTGATGAGAGATAAGAGTATAGAGAGAGTTTGTGTGAGGGTATGTAGTATTTGTAAGTGACGACCAAGATAAACACACCCTTCCTATTTATATCTAGGGTTTATTAAAGTTCAACAGCTCCAATTTTATATAGAATAGGGTCGGGCCAACATTGTGGGCTGCTAAAGTTTGGACCAATTACATAACTAAATTGGTGTTAGATTCTAGCCTCAATAGAAATATATAAAAGGCTCAAATTTTATATCAACTTCTAACTTTAACAATGTAGATAATTTTATGCTACGTCATCAAAATTTGATCTAGAGCTGGCAAAAATTGATCCGATACGACAATCCGACATGAAATAATTGGGTTTGGGTCAAAGATTTTAACCCGATTATGTATACGGGTTGACACAAACCCGACACGATAGTAAACGGGTCGGGTTATGGTTGAGGCTCTCAACTCGAACCCGATACGACAACCCGATTATAATATATTAATATTGATTAATATATTTATTATATATGTAAAATAATCATAATTTAATAATTTTCTCATAAATTAATTTAAACTAAGTTCAATTTTAAATAATTCAACTTAATTTACGCTCAAATTAATAAAAACTAACATAACACGACAGCATAACAAAAATTATTTAATTTGATTCAAGAAATTCGGCTTAATTATGTATACGGGTCAACACGAGTCAACCCGTATCCGACACGATAATAAACGGGTCAACATGAACCCGACACGATCATAAACGGGTCGGATTAGAGTTGAGTAATTTAACCCGTTTAAAGTATTCAACTTGACACAAACCCGACACGAATCAACCTATTGTTAGCTCTAATTTGATCGGTGAATTTTTGAAGATTTAAAAATATCTTTAAGATACAAAAACTGATAATAAAAATGAAAATAGTATTGTACATGTTCGTGTAGTAGCTCTAAAAATTTTATCAAAATAAAAATCTCTTTGACCGGTGAGTGTCCGAATCGAACTTAGGGAATATACGAATATCTTATATTTAATTACAAAAAGTGCAATGAGTAAATGCAATCGAAAGAGCTGAAAAGGTAATTCGCAGAAATTAAATCTAACTCAAAAGCGATAAAATATATATATATATAAAAACCGGAGAGGGTGGAACGAGGTGTTCATGTGTGAATTATGCATTCCTCAATGGCTAGATTTCATGGATCAAATGAGCGGGATGATGATGGTGTGATAGCGAAGAATATATGTATACTTGCGGGACAGTTCGAAGGAACGAGCGTGATCACACTTTTTTACTTAAGTCCGAATCTTGACTTGGTTGGTACTTGACCTTAGGGGATTTACAACGAGACTTTAGCGACACTTGGTGAAGAACATTATTTGTTAGAAAAGTCATTGTCACTGGACATTTCTATGACCCGATAGACAAGCACCTATGTCCAATGAATTATTTCTCTAACTGTTTCACTAGTGACTCTATCCATGTTACCTCTCTTTAATCGGGGTTAAATTTGGCTCACAACTAAACAGGTCGACAAGGCTCACGCATACTTAGTTGTTGCGAACCACCTCATTTCTATTAATGAATATGACACGATCATAGGTGTGTATGGTTAACCCTTCTATGCCATTACATAACCTTATCGAAATCTAGCCTAAACAACTCAAGTGCGAACATGAACTTTTTGGGTAAGATGAGGTGGAGAAGTATAATAAGAATTTTATAGGCTAAAATAATATGCATGAATTGAAATAAAAATGGGAGAAAATAAATTTGCTCATGAATCAAAATTGAAAATCTCATTTTATTAAAAAAATAAAAATATGGGATAAAATAATAGAAAAATAGAGTATATGAAAATGATGGTTGTGTGTATGGTTATATATATTTAAATACAACAGAGTGTATGAAAATGATGGTCGCTTTGCTCATTTAATTTATTCACCGCTTCCCTACATTTTATGCAGGACTTCCGCTCCGCTCATGAATTCCGTGTCTGCTGGTGTTTATATAGCCGCCACTAAAATTCCGCGCAGACACCACTTATGTTGACCTTGTTCATCATTGGTTGACTTTGCACACGCATTGACTGTTGACTTTGATCTGTCCGTATTGATTTTTTGTTGACTTTTGCTCCAGCAGTTTTATTTTGCTCATAAAGAAATTTTTTGTTTTTTAAGGTCAAATTTGGGCTCGTATACAATTTTTCAAGCATTAATTCACCTATAATGAAAAATAAACACCCAATAAATATTTATTTATATAAGAATACCAACTTATAAATATTAATGATTTAATTTAAACACATAAATAATGTCTAAAATATCATTCAAGAAATACATCAATTAAATTAATTTATACAGTAAAATAATTATAATATACACCTAAAAGCTAATAAATCAATATTTTACAAAAAATATCCAATAAATAAAATTATTGGAATAAATTAACAAAAATAATACCAAAACTCGATATAAATAAATAAATAAAAAAAACTATAAAACATAACAAAATCAAGAGTTATCGGTCATCGTCGATCTCTCTTTGTAAACTAAAGTCGTTGCTGCGGATATTTTAAGGGGTTGATATATTTTAGTTATTAAATTCATTTATAGTTTAAATTAGATTTATATTATTATATACTATCATTATTATTTTATTACATCCATTAAATTAAGTTGTTATTATTTTGAATTTGTTGACTCTATATCATGTCTGTTTATACATCTTCTATGTTTATTATAAATACAAATACCATTTTTTTTAGTATTTATTAAATTTCTTCTCACTAATGTGTTATATCATCTGTGAGTTCAATTTGAGTAATAAAATCTTACCAATCATAAAAGGTCAACTGAGAAAATAAAGGTATTTTTATCGATTACTTCTTCCACCTCAATTCAATTTAAAATATATTTTTTATCATTTGTATGTCCCACTTTAGAGTATTTATTTTCCGTTTTAGATAAAGTAATCATATAATATCAAAATATCCTTAACTTTTATTTAAAATTGCAAACATAGCATTCTATATACGATTACTTTATAGATAAAGTTAAAAGACAAAAAAATTAAAAAAAAGTACACATTTCCATTAATTAATCAAATATTATTAGTTTTCAATATACTACAAAACCAGAAAAGACCTGTTTAATTTGGGACGGATAGAATATAATTATTAAATTAATAAAACCAAAAACTTTAAAAAGAAAAATGTTTGCAATATTTAAATATAAGGGAAAAAAAATGTTATGAACATAACCAGTGCCTTGCTGGTTTGTCGACTCGATTAACTATCACAAGTATAGACATTAATTAATTATAAATATGTCATTTTTCTTAATAATTGTGAATATTATAATAAACTAAGCTCAAATCACAACATGAAAATGAACATCAAATTTCGACATGTTGGTCCATTGTCAATCAAGAATGTTTGCCACTCATACACTATATATACATATATATATATATATATATTTTGATAGGCATGAAGGATAATTAAAATTTTATTTGTAATGATGAAATACTTTTTGTTCTTATTTGGGAGCATTTTCGCTATTGTTTTTATAGACTCAGATTTTGATTCGTTCATTTGAAACTAGATTCAATTACTCAAGTATAAGATGAAGTTATATATAAATCAGCAACCAATATATTCATTTTATTATTTTTAGTAATAGATAGTTAATATAATTATACCAATATACTAATATCTTATTTTATTTCATATCAAGTTGATTTATATTTATTAAATAGGATTTGAATTAGTAAATTTTATCAAATATAAGAAAAATATCAAAAAAAAAAAAAAAGATAGTAAAATAAAAAAAAAAAATTATTACGGGCCTATTTGGATTGACTTTAAAAAATAAGCAAAAGCAGAGTTTTGTGTTTGGATGAATATGTATAAAAACAGCTTTTATAAAAAAACTGTACGGATGTAATAAAATTGAAAGTGTTTTTAAACAGTTAAAATTACTCAAAATGACACGATGTTAATATAATATTATTTTTCTATAAAAATTTTATAATTTATTTTTTAAAATTTTATTGATTATATTTAAAGATTTTAGTTATAGAATAAAAAATATATTTTTAAAATTTAGTTATTTTATATTTTAAAATTTTAATTTAAAGATAATATATAAATTAAAAACAAATTTTACAATCCAATTTTTAATAATTTGTATTTTAAAATTTTATAAATTATATTAATAATTTTATTATAATTAAAATTTATATACTCCTATTTAAATTTGATATCTTAATTATAATTTTAAATTTTAATTAAAGTATGATATAGTAATTAAAAATAATAATTTAGTTTTTATTATAATATAATATATATATATTTATATCATATATAGAAATTAATTATTTTTATATTATAATATTGTATATTATTATTATTATTATTATAAAGGATAAAACATTAATTTCAACCGAAAAAGTACTACTTTTGCTTATTTCAAAAGCTCCCCTCAAGGTGCTTCTGAAAAATACACTGCCTCAAAAATTGCTTGTGTTTTTTTGACATAAATCAATGCAAACAAATGAAAAATATTTTTTCTAGAAGCAAAAGCCAAAAAGCTATTGTAAAAGTCAATTCAAACGGGTCTACCTCCATCCAAAACCAATCTATTCATTTACCTTTTCATATTAATTTTTGAATATTAATTATTATATAAATATGTAATACAAATTAAGAAAAAATGACAAAAATAATTCTATTAGTATCTTATAATACTAATGTAATAACATTTGTATAAAAATACAAATATAAATATATTTTTAATAATGACGCCAAATAAAAATGAATAGATATAATACTCCCTTCGTCCCGCTGCAAGGTTGCCATTGGCTTTTTATATGTTGATCTTTGAATATTAATTATTATATCAAAACGTAGTAAAAATCGAGAAAAGAAAAACAAGAATATGTTTATTAGTCTCTTATAATACCAGTACAATAATATTTTAAAAATAAATTATTCAAATATAAAGATATTTTTTATGTCAAATATAATGACGCAAAAATCAAATGATAATCTTACTGCGGGACGGATGGAGTATATCATTGGTTATGAGAGGCACACATTAACATATTGAAAGCTAAGCAATAGGAATATTATTTTTCTGTCAAATTGAAAGCTAAGCAACCGGTGTGCGAAGCCGTTACATAAACAAGATTTGTTAAATCTTTACCAGGGATGTCAAATGGGGCGGGTTAGCCCCGGATCCACCCCGGACTCGCTCCGGATCCGTTCTCAATGGTGCGAGCTTGGGTTTAAATAATATGTTTCGGGGCGGGTTGTGAATTTAAAATTTTAAATTCGGCCGGGTTCGGTGCGGATTATGGATTTTACTAAAAACCCGCTCCAATTCGGACCCGGACCTGAACCTGGAGATTTTTTAAAATTATTATAACTAATATATATGTACATTTATATAATAAAAATATATTATGTATTTACTTAAATAATTTTAAATATAAAATTCAATTAGTCGCCTGCTCCAAATAATTTTTAAAAATTATTATACCTAATATATTTATATTTATATAATAAAAAGATATTATTTATTTATCTTATTTTTATGAATCAATATTCGATTATTAAAAAAAAATTTATTATTATATATTTTTTAAAAAAATGGGTTTGCCAGGTTGGCCCCGAACTCAGACGGAGCGAGCCCTGGGGCCGGTGGAAGCGGAGCAGGGCAGGTCTCAGAGCCTAATATTTTCTAGCGGGACGGGTCTCAGGGCCTGCAGAACCCGTCCCGAACCCGCCCCGTTGACATCCTATGTGTAACCAAATAATGCTGAACAATGATAATATTACTCAAATGGATCACGGTCTTCTGCATGTTAAGGATTCGATCCAATAAGTTTTTAACGTAGAAATTGTGGCCCATTAATATGATTTTTACTTTTTTTGTAATTCTTTTATTATTCTTTTTGTAATCAAATTTATTTTTATTTTTTCTTTTTTAATTCGTCAGTTCAATTTATTTTCTATTATTAATTTTGACGAAATAAATTACTCTTCGTTCAACATTTATTTGTAATAAATACATCATTACCTTTATTACAATGGATGAGTATAATTTAAATGTCATCCTAAAATTTGTATTAATAATTAATGGGTCCGAGAATATTTGCATATTTTTAAAAATATATTATTATTTTTTAATCTACTACACCAACTATTTGAATTAGGATTGGAGAAATAAAATTTGAATAATTTATTATAATAATAAAAATATATTTTGTAGAATTTATATCGGATCAATTAATTATTAATACAAAATTTATTACGATATTTTTTTACTTGTGTCACTCCAAAAAAAAAAGAGCCGGTAGTATAGATTTATAAGTACAATATATGAAATATTGAACATACCCGAATATTAATGATTACAATTTTTTTGCTATAACATTTAAACGATTTATTAATATGTTAAAATATGTCAACTGAAACTATATATTTATATATGTAAAATATATTTAATATTGTAGAAATTTCAAATAAGATGGTTCACAACAAACATAGACTGAGTCTGTTTGCGAAATAACTTTAAATTTTATACTTTCTTAACATATTTTATGGTCAAATTTAAGTTATATTACATTTAAAATTTAAATTAAAATATTGATATATATAGTATATTACCTTAATATTGTTTCAATTAAATCATTACAATATATTCATACCTGTGTGTGTGAAGTGAGTTTTGCATAAATTTTTAAAATTATTTTAACTTTTTATTTATTCATGTGATGTATAATATTATTTATTTATTTATTTTATATTTTACTATAAAAATTGTGAATATATAAAAATTATAACTTACTACTACCTTTGTCCCGCAAAGAGAATATCATTTGATTTTTACACGTAAATTTTTAATATAATATAATATTAGTTTGTATTAAAATAGATCAAAATATTTTTATTTGTATTGTATAATATAAAAATAGTGATATTTGTTTAATAAATTGTAAATTGTAAGGATATTTATTATGTTAGGTAGGTAGTACAATACCTTATTTTGGAACAAACAAAAATGAAAAATAATATCATTCTTATAGTACGGAGGAAATATAATTATTTGAAGATTATTCTTTTAAATTTATTTTTGTATTTATATTTAAATTATTCAATATGTTTGTTATGGTTTTGTTTTTTTGCCCAAACAATTTTTTGTATAACACAATTTTCAATATGTATTTTTTTTTATGCAAAATTAATATTTAATATAGAATATTAATTTTATATTACATGATAGTGGATTTCTTCGAACATAAAATACTTCTCGTGGAGATAAATTACACAAATCTTGTTTTGATTCCTAAATCCCCCTCCTCAAAGGCTGTGGGTGATTTCCAGCCCATCGTTTATTGCAAGACTATTTACAAAGTGACTTTTAAGATCGTTGCCAATTGGATTTGTAAGATCCTTGCCAATTGGATTTGTTATGATTGATGGAATTAACTTAATTTCTCAAATTATAATTAAAGTACAATATTATATATATATAAGAGATATATTAGGTAGGGATATATATCTAAATATATACAATATATATCAGCATATATATATATCAACATCCCCTCAAACTCAAGGTGGAACGGTGGAACCCAACTTGAGTTTGCTAAAAAATGACTGAAAACGGCTTGAAAGATGAGGCTCGGTGAAACCGTCTGCAATATAATCAGCAGAAGGAATGAGAGACAAGGAGATGTTGCAATGAGAAACGTGATGACGTACAAGGTGAAAATCGATCTCAATGTGCTTCGTACGCTCGTGGAAGACATCATTCGTCAAAATCTTCATGGCGCTCTGACTGTCGCAATGAATAATAGTGGCGGAGGACTGAGGCACTCCGAGATCAGCCAACAGCCAACGAAGCCATAGAAGCTCCGTAGTGGTGTCGGCAAGAGCTCTATATTCGGACTCTGCACTGGACCGGGAGACAACCGTCTGTTTCTTGCTACGCCACGAAATAAGTGAGTCGCCAAGAAAGAAGCAAAACCCGGTGGTCGAGCGGTGATCAGAGGGATCTCCCGCCCAATCAGCGTCAGAATACCCGGTCAAAACTAAGGAGGAACGAGCTGAATAATGAAGCCCATGGAGAAGAGTACCTTTGATGTAATCCGTAGAACAGCAGAATGATAAGTCGTCCGAGGGGCAGACATAAACTGACTGACGATATGGACGGCATAGGCAATATCCGGTCGAGTGACAGTCAGGTAGATCAGACTTCTCACCAGCTGACGATACAGAGTAGGATCATTGAAGGGGATGCCGTCCATCGGAGTAAGACGACAATCAGAATCTAGAGGCGTAGAGGCAGTCTTGGAGTCAGTGAGACCGGCACTAGACAGAAGGTCTGAGGCATACTTGGCTTGAGAGAGATAATATCCGTCGAAGGTGTCGGAGATCTCAAGTCCTAGGAAGTATCGAAGAGGCCCTAAGCTCTTCATCTCAAACTGGCGGTGTAGATGAGCCTGTAGCTTAGAGATACCTGATGCATCATCTTCCATAATGATCATGTCATCCACATAAAGTAGCAGAACAGTAATTTCAGCTGACCCACGACGAAGGAAAAGAGCCGAATAATGATCGCTGGAAGTAAAGCCAAGTTGGAGTAGAGCAGAGCTAAATTTCGAAAACCAAGCTCGAGGCGCCTGTTTCAAACCATACAGGGCACGGCGAAGTTTACATACCTTAGAAGACGTAGGAAAGCCAGAATGAGGAGATATATAGATGTCCTCGGATAGATCACCATGCAAGAACGCATTCTTGATATCGAGCTAGTGTAGGGGCCACCGACAAGCGGCAGCGATAGCGATAAGACAGCGGACGGAGATGAGATGAGCAACCGGGGCAAATGTCTCCTCATAGTCTATACCATACTGCTAGGTGTAACCTTTGGCTACCAAATGCACCTTGTAGCGCTCGATGGATCCATCAGAGTGAGTTTTGATTCGGAATACCCACTTGCAACCGATAGGTTTCTTGCCAGAGGGAACATAAACCATATCCCACGTATGGGTTTTCTCCAAAGCCTGCAACTCCTCAGACATAGCCTACCGCCACAACGGATCCGCATACGCCTCACGAAAGGACCTGGGCTCATGGTGGGACAAAGTGGCAGAGAAGCAGTGATAATCGAGTAAATGAGTAGGTAAGTGACTAACCCGAGTGGAACGGAGAGGGCCAGGATCAGGGTCTGAGGTTGAAGTAATGTCAGGCTTTGGTAATGGTGATGCATCGGAGTCGAGAGCAGGAGTAGGCTCGGGGATCGACATCGGTTCAGGAGGTGCAACCGGGACAGCGTCAGGAGCGGGGGACGGGGACGCATCATCGGAAGGAAATAGAGGTGGAGAGGACAAGGTAAAGAACGGAGACGAACGATGAAAGGGGACTCAAAAGTGGGACAAGGCAGAGAACTTAGTATTCTCCCAGAATGTGACATGACGAGAAACACGTAGCCTATTGGAAATGGGATCCCAACAACGATAACCCTTATGCTCTAACCCGTATCCCAGGAAGCAACACAGACGCGTGCGAGGTTCCAACTTAGTGTGCTCATGGGGAGGGGGGAGGACAAAACTGACACAACCGAAAGGGCGGAGGAGACTATAATCAGGGGCTCGATTAAATAGTCTTTCAAATGGACTAACATTAGCCATGACAGAGGAAGGGACACGATTTATAGTGTGGACAACAGTGAGTGCGGCTTCCCCCCAAAAACGATCCGGACAAGAGGCAGATAAGAGAAGGGTGCAGACTGTATCGAGGATATGACGGTGTTTACATTCGGCGCGACCGTTTTGTGGAGAGGTGTATGGGCAAGAGCGTTGGACAACAGTACCCTGATCAGATAGGAAACAAAGGAAGGAAGAATCGGTAATACTAAAGAGCATTATTTGTGCGAGGAGTTTTTATGGTGGAGGAAAATTGGGTATGTATCATTTTAGCAAAGTCCAAATAAATATATGGAAGTTCAGAACGCTTCCGCATAAAGGAAATCCATGTAAAGCGAGAATAGTCATCAATAAAAAAACACAAAATAACGAGAACCATTCATAGACACAACGGGCAAAGGTCCCCAAATATCAAAGTGAACTAATGAAAACGGTGTATCCGCAACGGAAGTACTATGGGGAAATGACAAGACAGGTTATTTTCCCAACGAACAATCCACACAATTAAAAGACTCAAACCTGACAAAACCCAAAAGACCCTGACTAATCAAAGACCTGAGTTTATTGGAGGACGCATGACTGAGACGATGATGCCACTGAAGGCAGGATGGTGTCGAGGTGGTGGCAGCTGAGATAGAGGGACGAGGGAGCTGGAGTGACTCAAGTTCAAATAAGCGGCCCGTCTTTCAGCTCTTCCCGAGGGTCCGTCCGGTTTGCGCATCTTGAACCTGCACACTAGTAGAAGAAAAGATCATTGTGAGACATTGATCAACTAATTGACCAACGGAAATCAGATTCAAGGTTAATTGGGGAATACAATATGTATAAATGAGGGATAAGGACGAGGTGGATGTATGTCCCGTATGGGTGATGTGCATATGAGTACCATTTACGGTAAGGATAGAGGGTAGGGATGGTTCGGTGGATGTACAGGTCATATGATTACTGCAGGCATAATCAAAATACTAAAGAGAGTTACCTGATGTGGTAGACATGGCTGTATTAGAAGATAGAACTTGTTTAACAAGAGCCTCCAAGTCCTGAATCGTAGGAGGCGCAGACGCAGGCGTGGCGGAGGCTGTGATAAAGGAGGTACTAGACTGAGGAGGTCCACGAACATGCCGAGGCTTGTAGTTACTGCTGCCAAAGTGAGACGGCCTAGTAGGACAATATTGTATAGTATGGCCTAAAACATGAAAGTAGTGACACTCCACCTTGGGGCAATGACCGAAGTCATGATCAGAAGACTGACATCGTTTGCAGCTGAGGGAACGACTCTGAGTAGGAGTTCGGGCGGTGACTGCAAGAGCAGAATCAAGCAGAGGAGTCTTGGCTAGGTGGAGACGAGTTTCCTCAAAAAGAATCTCCTGAATAGTTGCATCCAAGGTAGAAAGTGGGTGCCGATGTAACAAAGAGGCACGAACTGCCGCACTCTGGACGCAAAGCCATCAAGACCTGAATGAGGCGAAGATGATCAGGACTGATCTCAGCTTGATCCAACCGATGCCAAAGGGGTTTCACTTGCGCAAGGAATTCGTTGACATATTGTCCTGGTTCCTGTTTTAGATCATGGAGAGTACTCCATAACTGATAATAGTGTGCCAAACCAGTAGCACGGAAGTGGACTGCCAAGAAATCCCACGCTGCCTTGGCAGTTTCAAATTGGGCAAGCTGCACATGTATCGCCAGAGTGGAAGTATTGCGCAATCAAGTAAGAATCCGATGGTTCTTACTGTCTCAATCGTCCAATTTTCCAATATAAGATTCAACAACTTTGGCGGTAGGTGCAACTTTCTTTGAGACGCATATTTACTACCTTTGGGACCATGATATTTGGCTGCGGCAGCCATCCCACTTAGATGTGTTTTTCATGAGGTCAATCCTTAAAATCGAAGACAGTTTCTACTCTATTTTCGGCCTTCTTGGTCGAACTAAATTCTACTTTGAGCAATGGTTGGGAAGGGGTAAAAGCGACATTAATCCATCATACAACATTTTGAGAATGCGTGGTAGTAAATGACAGCTCTTTAATCTGACTTGCGATTCATTTATCCTTTGAGGTAATTTTGAACGGTGTTTTAAAAATATATCTATGTCAAACGGAATTAATAATATATGAATATAACATAACAATGAAAGTCACTCATAAAGGGAACAGTAGAAGTACCCCAAACATTATAATGATTTAGCGAAAATGGTTTACTTGCGATTGATATATTTTCTGTAAAGGATAAGGATGGTTGTTTCCCAAACGATAGTGTAAGCAATCAAATGACTCAATGATAGTATAAACCAAATGACTCTTACTAACTAGAGACTGAATTTTAGAGAAAGATGCATGACCAAGATGAAAGTGTCACCGGAGACTAAGGGAATAAAGGGTAGTAATAGGAGTATGAGCAGAATAGTCGACCAACCTTTCAACCTGTCCAATTGAGGCTTCTGATCCACCTCCGACCTCGTCTCCAGATGTTGATTCGACTATGGTGCCTAGATATGTCATACCTCGTTGATCAAATCAAGTAAGTCATCCACCTACTCATTTGTGTGATTATCATTGTTTTATATTATCCTATCTCGGCACAATACAACATATCATAAACATACTTAGTCTGAGACATATAATATCCATTGGGACCATCAGAATTCTCAAGATCCAAAAAATACCGAAAGTGGCCAAGACTTTTCATTTTAAAATGCTACAAAACATATTTCGTAAATCAGATATACGAGACTAATCGTTCCTAATGAGAATCATCCACACTTAACCCGACCCAAGAATCTTTATTGATAAGCTTAGGTCAAATTATATGCTCGTATCGTATCTTAAATTATGCAACTGAGGTCAAATTACTCTTGTAAGACATGTCAATTTTTGCAAGATTTTTAAATTATAGTATTTAGTTTATAATAATCTTTTTAAATATAATACTCCCTATCTCTCATTTTAAAGAGGCCTTTTGAAATTTTGTAATATATTAAAAAATAATAATATTTACTGATTAGTGATAGTGTGTAAAAAGTTTTGATATTTTTTATCATTTGATTTATGTATAAAGTAATTATATGTGTAATGATATATTTGTAATTTAGTTAAAATGTAAAAGTATTTTAGTATTAGTGTATGATTATTTTTATTAATTAAAATTAAAAAGTGATATTTTGAGTGGGCAAACAAAAACTGTAAAAATGATACCTTGAGTTTGGATGGAGAAATATTTAATTACTACTATTATTTTTAATTCAAAATATTTATGTATAAATTAGTATATATATATATATATGATACTCCTTTTGTCTTATAAGAAGGGTGTAATTTTCTATTTTTGTGAGGGTGTCATTTTTTAATTTAGTAATTGTATCACCTATCTAATATAATAAATATATTTACAATTTATAATGTGTATTATACAAATATCATTTTTTTTATATTACATAATTCTAATAAGATTTTTTTATTTTTTTTGTTTCTACTACATTCAATATAGTATCAATATTAAAAAATAAGTTCAAAAAGCAAATGCTATTTTTCTTATGGGACTGGAAGAGTATGTTATTTAAAGTGCATAAAATATACGTAAATTTACTTTATTGTATGATTTTTTTTTGTTAGCTATAAAAATAATTTTATGTTATATAGAAATAAATATTATTAAATTTTTATTATAATATTATAGTTATAAAATAAATAAATTGATAAATAATTTAAACATTCTTTTTTTCAAATTTATTTAAACTTTTTCATGAAAAATCAAGTTAATAGCATTGAAAATATAAGTATATATATATAATTCTAATATAACTAAACCATCTACTAATAAATATATATATATATATATATTGATGACTTGTTTATTTAATATTATTTTAAGAATAAAAGTGTATATGTTCAGTTTTAAAGTTTATTGGCATATAATAGAGCTATTGATAGCTTTAAAAGAAAAGTTATTTTACATAAATTGATTTTAGTTTGAGTTTGAATCTTTTTATAATAATATTTTAGTGAAATATTTTTAATGAGTAAAGATAACATAATTTATTGGAAATTTTTAATTCGTATAATAGTATGATTATTTTTATGCTAAGCCAATTAAATTATACGCAAGAAATAAAATATTTAGTACTTATTTTGTTTCATAATTATAGACTTTTTTTATTTCTCTATCCTATAACAATTGATATATTTTTATTTTTAGTAAAATTTATTAAATTAAAATATATTTGACAAATATAAATAACTTAATTAACTACATAACATATAATATCACAATTAATGCTAGGACGATATTTAAAACTACACATCTTTTATAAAATTAGTTTATATTGATTATAAATAAATAAACATATTTTTTTATTTACTTATATTATAGAAAATTTTATTCTTCACAAAGTGATATACATATTGTATATAGTTTTTATTGCGATATAATTTTAAAATATTTAAATATATATTCTAATTTTAAATCATAGATATTAAATTTATTTTAAAGTTATCAATATTACTAAACATAAGAAAATGATAGAAAAAAAATTATCATAATACACTATTATTAACTAATTAAATATTATTACTTTAAATATCATGTTACTAATGAAATGAATCGATTATCTTGAGACGGGGAGATTATATTTTTTCCATATTTTATTAAACATAAGAATGTTTGATAAATATATTTACTATTTCTTAAATAATGTTTTATAACTTAATATTTAAATATATAGTTAATTTAAAATGAATTATATTTAAATGATCAAATAATTATAGTTAATAATAATTCTTTTTTTATTATGTATAATCATACCAATGTATATTTTATTTATTTATTAAAAAAACTACAGTATTTCTTGAAATTTATTATGGTTAAATTTAATTTTTAATCTTTTACGAACAAATATATAAATTAACTTTAATATCATTGAAATATTTTAGAAATAATCATATTTGAGGTATTTTAAGATATGTGTTCTTTCACAATTTCAAAAAATAAATTTTTTTAAAAAAATTAATAATATATTATATACCTTCATTATTTTTATATTACTTACACAATTCTTCGTACCTTATATTAAAAATATCCCTTAAAACAATTTCACTAAACAAACATCCGTAATAAAGTAAAATATTTATCAATTAATGCATACTTTATATTTCGTTAGTCCATTTATTAAGGATTTATAACTTTAAAAAAAAAATTTAATTTATCACCAACATAATTTCTATAGCCAAATTGTATTTATCTATAATATTTTTATACTATAATTGATAATATGTATTATCAAATTCAAACTTGATTGTACATAGTATATATTTGAAAAGAACAATAAATATTGAACATCTAAGTTTTAGTTGTATTTATATGCTATTAAAAACAACGTTTATGAATTTTCTATTACCTATATATTGAGAAGTATATATTTTTATATCACTTAAAATTAATTTTATTATTAAATAAAATTATAATTGAATATATATATAATTGATTTAAGTAACTTATGAGTATTATGCGCAAAGGTTATGCGCATTTTTGGCACTACCTGATGCCCTAGCTAAGGAAACAAGTTTGTAAGAATTAAACCTGTTGTGCATTTAATGCCTTGAGATAAATGGCTTTGTCTTATGTAGAAGAGACGCAATCGCTACTCAAAAGTGTGCACTGGGTAAACTCCCGACTGAACCTAATACCCTGCAAATTGGGTCCGACAATACAAGTCACACTAGGGGAATCATATGTGGCAGGTTGACCTGGAGACGTCGGAGTTTGAATACATAAACTCACGGTCACAAGTTCACTTCTCACACCACCAGGTCATTCTTTACGGGACTGTGTTTTTGTTTGTATGTATGTTTGTTTTCATTGATGAGTAACTAGAACTTAGAGTGTGTCTCCTATTCACCTATTATAGTGTGGAGAAACTCATCCGTGGAAGTTTGAAGAATTGGAAAGAATGATTCTTGGAGTCGAAGCTGATGGAGATTACCATCCGTTATGCAACTTTATTCATAGTTTGGCTACTAGTCTGCTGAAGTTGTTACGGCGTAATAACAAACGGTCATAAGAGTTTGTAAAAACTAAATGGAGCTTAGGTAGAAGATAGGTTGGATAGTATAGTATGGTGTCTTATATGGTGTAAACCAAGTGTTTGGTTTAGTTAAAACTCTTGGATTGGAATCCCCCAAACGTAGGTTGGAAAATCGAATTGGGTAAACAAACTTTGTGTGTTGTTTTTCTCTCTGCACTTATTCATTCATCGATCTGTGCATGAACACACTACCGTTATAACCGCGAGACAACTACGTTATAAAGTTGTGTTTACATCGAATATTTCACAGTTCCATTGTACAAGTTACTCGGAGGCGTTGGACCTCTTATTCGAACGGCCACCCAATTTCCAACAATTGTATTTCAAAATATTAATTTGTAGAGTAAATTAAATAATACACTTTTATATTCTAGTAAAAATATACAAATTACCCTATATTTTATATATTTATTGTACTTGCGTCAAATTAGAATATGCACAAAATATCATCTTTATTCAAAGTTGATTTTGGTTGTAAACCCATAATTAGATATGCAAATTTTATATAAATAAAAAAATAAAATATCTCAAAAGTGTTTTTTAAATAAAATCAATAACTAAATATTTTATCAATCATCCATTTAATAATATTTTAAAGACGAAGTACCTAATTTTTATATGTATAGAAAAAAATTATAAAATCAAGGGTTTGATCAATTATTTATTTATTTATTTTATTTAAATAATCTATTTATGATATTTTATCTTTTTCTTGTATAAAATTTATATAGATAAGTTTGTATTTACAACCAAACACTAACTTTGAGCCATAAATGTGTTTTTGTGTATATTTTAATTTAACAAAAAAAAATTTTACATAATAAATAAAATATATAGTATTTTATACGTTTACAATAAAATACAAGGGCATTATCCAATTTACCCTAAATCAATTAATTGATATTTTAGCTTTAATATAATTTGTATTGACATGTATTTTGTTAATATATTTTTAAAATGAAAAAGTTTGCATGACATTAATAATTTAATAATAAATATCTTTTTCTTTGCATATTTTATACTTAAAATTTCTTTAATTATATGCATAAGAAAAAATAAATACATAGCATAATAGTATTAACTTATATACAAGATGTTTAATGTTTTTTAAATATATAACAACTAGTCTTATACCGTGACGATTTACTTATTTATTCTATATTTTATTAGAAAATTATAAAAATTAAATATTATGAGGTAGATTTGGTTGGATTTTGATTTTTGAATAATAAAAATATCAATCACAACAGTTATTTGATTGATATAAATAAATATTTAAATAGGGTTTGATTTGAATTTCTTTTGAATATGTTATTTATATTTTAATTTAAATAATATTTTAATATGATATTTTGTGAGAAAAAATAATATATTTATATTGAAAACCGTATACTCTGAATAATGTTAATTTGAATTTAAAATCAAAACAAAAATATTATAATTTTAAGTGGAAAAAAAATTAAATAATGAAAACATTAGAAAAACTGCAACAAAAAAGAACCTATAATTATTTAGAACCTATAATTAATTGTTATATATATAACATAATATAACATATAGAAAACTTAATAATTATAATAACAATACTTCACATATATATTGTAAATTATATATGCGCATGAAAATTCATCGACACTTGCTCATTCTTACGATGAGTCATAAAAATTCCCCTTAGGTGTAATTAACTACAATGAATACGTCTCGTTAAAATCTTATTAGGAAAAAACTCAATTGGACAAAAATCTTAGTGAGGAAAAGAGTACGTAATTCATACATTAAAAATAGTTAACTTGATGTAGACATCACTTGAAAACTGGCTCCCCTGAGATGGACATCAGTTAAAATCTCGCAATCGAAGCATCCCAATGTTCTTCACCAATTTCTCTAATGTTTCAGTCGGTAAAATCTTGGTTAATAAATCTGCTAAGTTTCCATCTGATCGAATCTGTTGTAGATCTATTTCACCATTTTTCTGAAAATCATGTGTGAAGAGAAATTTTGGTGAAATATGTTTCATTCTATCTCCCTTGATATATTCTCATTTTAGTTGAGCTATACAAACTGCATTATCTTCATATAAAGTAGTAGAATGATTATCATTTTCAGATCTCAAATTACAATTATGTAAAATATGATGAATCATCGATCTCAGCCGAACACACTCTCGACTAGCCTCATGATTCGTTATTATTTCTCTGCATGATTTGAAAATGTGGCAGTTAAAGTTTGTTTAGTGTATCTCCACGATTCTTTTGTTCCTTCACAAGCAAATATATAACCAGTCTGAGACTTGGCTTTATGCGGGTCAGAAAGATATTCAACATTTGCATATCCAATCAAATCATGTCGAAAGTTCTTTGAATACAATAGGCCAAGATCAATAGTTCCTTGGAGATAACAAAATATATGTATGATTCTTTTATAATGTCGTTGTGTTGGCATTGCACTAAATCTGGCTAATAAATTTACAGCAAATGTTATATCTGGTCTTGTACCGTTAGCCATTACATTAATGCACCGATAGCACTTAAATAAGGTACTTCAGAATCAAGTTCTTCCTCACTCTCTCTTTTGGTCTAGAAGGATCCTTAATAGGATCGAAAGATCTAACGACCATTTGAGTACTTAATAAATGTATTTATCCAATGCAAATCATTTTAATACCTTATGGATATATGTAGATTGATGAATTAAAATTTTATTTTCCAAGTGTAATCTGTAGACCAAGACAAAATTCTATTTCCCGAAATCCCTAATTTCAAATTCTTTTTTCAAGTATTGAATGGCTTCTTTGAGCTCATCGGAATATCCAATTAAGTTCAAATCGTCCACATAAATAGCTATGATTATAAAAATACATAGGCGAACAAAATCATTAGTATATCCTTATTTCATCAATGATGAACTGAGACGATTGTACCATATGCGACCAGATTGTTTGAGTCCATACAAAGACTTTTGTAATTTAATAGAATAACATTCTTTTGTTTCGATTTGTACGCGTCAGGCATACTAAATCCTCCAGAGATTTTCATGTAGATACTATCCAACGAGTCATATAAATAGGCAGTTACAAAGTCAATCAGGCGTATATCAAAATTTTTATGCATGTCCAAACTGACAAGATCTTGAAATGTTATTATATCTATTACTGGAGAATATAAAATCAATTTCAGGTCAATGAATTAGAAGTGCAACGAATTTTACATTTGTAGCGAATAGCAATCAGTTGCCTGATGTTTTTTGTGACACCAACAGAGTCACTGGATCGTATATAGCTGCAAATAATGTACTGGCTAAAATCATTGTCCCTGAAGAGAAAATACAAAGTACTAGTGAATCGAATGCACGCCTAAAGCGTGGTAGAACTTTAGGTTCCAAAGATAAATTCTCGAAATCAAAGATAAACAAATGAAAGGGTAGACGATTTAAATGTTAATCAAAATCCTCAATAAACAAGTAGTAACATTAATCAAATTTTTGGAGAAATTGATCGTAATAAACTTTCTGAAGAAGTTGATCCTAATGAACTTCCCAAAGAAGTTGAACCAGATATAAGTTCTCATTAAGATAATGATGTTATTCAAAATTCGATAAATCATGTTACTACTGAAAAACATTGGAACCGAAAGGACATAATCATTGATATGTTTTTGTATATAACGTATCACTTGATTTAATATAAAATGACAAGGATCATGAACCTAGATAAATCAATAAATACACATTCAGCCGCCGGTGTATTAGTGGCTGATGTAACAGTTGGGAGTCGTACCGACCGGATGGCTTTCTTTGAGATCGAGGCAAACCTACTTATTCGGCCATCTTAGGAAAGGATTGGATTCACACTACTCAGTCTGTGTCGTCCACCCTACATGAAAAAGTGATATTTTGGAATGATAATCATGTAGAAACAGTCGAAGCCGAAATCGATCCAGTTACGGAGGTCCATGCAGCTGAGGCGGTCTATTATTCACCTAGTGTGTATCCGCTTTCGATGATGTTCAAGGACGTAGATACATGGAAAGAATATAACATCACAATGAAGGGGTTCGAAATACGCACAGAGACCAATGCACGGCATGTTCATCAAGCTCTTTGTGATGAATAACAACTAGGAGGTATTATGGGACTTGAAATGACGGATTCTCGATACATACGATGTTATATGGAGCACCGGATTTGTCCCGGTTCAAATTCTTAAAAGGCAGGAAAATTCTCTAGACCCGCCGCCTCCGTTAGAGGACAAAAACGAAGATGAATTTCCCTCGCCTATCCAGAGAGTTGCCCCATCCTTCGAAGCACAGGATCTTCTCGAGGAAATCGATCTCGGCGACAATGCAATACCCCGGATGACAAGGATCAGTTCTCTGATGTCCATGGACCAGAAATAGCGATTTACAGACCTAATACGAGAATACTGAGACTATTTCGGGTGGAATTACCACGAGATTCTAGGTCTATCTAGAAACTTGGTTGAACATCGGCTACCCACCAATATGTCGTTTAAATCTCACAAACAGCCCCCACGACAGTTTAACCCGGAATTGATGTCGAAGGTCAAAGAAGGGATGGAAAAATGGGAATATCCAACATCGTACCCGTGATAAAGAAAAATGGGAATATCCAAGTGTGTATCAACTTTTTGCAACCTTAACTTGGCGACGCCCAAAGATGAGTAAGTCATACCGATCGTCGACATGCTTTTCGACTCTATGACGGGGTACGAGATCTTTTCGTTTATGGATGGATACTCGGGGTACAATCAGATATACTTAGCCTAAGAGGATGTCTATAAAACAATATTTTGATGCCCGGGGGGCAATTGGCATATTCGAGTGGATCGTAATGCTCTTTGGATTCAATAATGCCGAAACAACGTATCAAATGGTCATGAATGCAATTTTTCATGATTTAATTAAGCGAATGTATAGAGGTGTACATCAACGATGTCATTGTAAAAGCCAGAGCATTCGAACACCATCTCACTGACCTCTGGAGGTCCTTCACCAAGATGAGGCAGGACGACCTTAAAATAAATCCGGAAAAGTGCGTGTTTAGCGTTCAAGCGGGAAATTTCGTAGGCTTTCTCGTCCATCAGAAGGGAATCAAAATTGATCAGAATAAGGCAAAGGCAATCCAAGAATTGGGGGGTCCCATGCAATATCAAAGAACTGCAACGCTTGATGAGCAAAATCAACTTTCTACGAGGATTCGTTGCCAACGTCGCCGGGAAGATGAAGACGTTCTCCGTATTGCTACATGGTAGCCGAGAAATCTTTGAATGGGGATCAGCGCAAAAGACCGTTTTGGAGCAGATCAAGCAAGCCCTCGCATCAACACCGGTTCTGATGACGCCGATCTCCGGGAAGGAGTTGAAACTTTACATTTCGGCGACGGAGGACACTATCGGTTGCCTTCTCGCGCAAGATGATGAATCAGTCCGAGAAAAAGCGATTTATAACCTCACTAAGACTTTAAATAATGTTGAAATTCGTTATGCATGTATCGAAAAACTATGTTTGTCTTTATATTATGCATGCATGAAGTTTGAGTATTATTAATTGATGCCTGTCGAAACTATCATATTACGCAAAGTCGACTTGTTGAGATATTTATTGAGCAGGCCGGTCCTCCAAGGCCGCCTAGTCAAGTGGGCTATAAAATTAGCATCGTTCGCATTAAGATATCAACCCCTAAAAATGGTAAAATAGTAGGCCATTGCTGATTTTTTGGCCGAATACCCCGGAATGACAAGGCCGTCCCCCATAGGGTACATAGAACTGGAAGCGTGGCAAGTTACATTTGATGGTTTAATTATCGAAGGAATAACAGGGGTTGAAGTCATGATCACTAGTCCCCAAGGAGAAATTTGGCATTTCGCACATCAGCTCCCGCAAGAAATAACCAACAACCAAGCGGAGTACGAAACTTTATTGTTGGCATTGCATTTCCTCGCCGCAAGACAAGCTAAAAACGTCCTGATACGCGGAAACTCCCAGCTGGTCATCTGACAAGCATTAAAGGAATTTAATGCAAAGACCCACGACTTAAGGAATTCCTCCGGAAAGTGCACGGTCTACTTCAGCAACTTAAAGAGGTGATACTGGACAACATTCCCCCATAAGAGAATTCGAAGGCGAATGACCTTGCTCAGTGGGCATCCGGCTATCGAACGGAGGAACTAACCACCAAATTCGAATGCCTAATTATCAAAAAGACTGCGGACTGGCGTGCACAGATCCTCGAGGCACTAGCAAACCCTGGGAAAGCTGGTTTGAAACACATGCGGGAGCAACTCCTGAAATACACTTGTATCGATGGCGAACTCTATCGCTGGCGGGCCGATAGAACTTTGGTATGGTGCTTGGGGCAAGATGAGGCCATGAAGGTAATGGCAGAGGTACACGAGGGTATCAGAGGAGCACACAGGGCCGGCCCTATCATGAGGTGGACCATCCTTCGATATGGATACTTTTGGCCCCGGATCTCCCAGAACTGTATTAATTATGCACAAGGCTGCCCATCTTGCCAACGTCACGGCCCTCTTCAATGTGCCCCAGCCGAGGAGCTTCATTTGATTCTCAAACCGTGGCCCTTCAGAGGATGGGCGATGGACATTGTCAGTAAAATCCATCCGCTATCATAAAAAGGACACGCATTTATCCTCGTGGCAACTGATTACTTCACAGAATCGGTAGAAGCTGTCCCGTTGGTCTAGGTACAGTTAAATCATTTTGTTTGTTTTATTAAGAATAATACTATTCACCAATTTGGCATACCAAAGACCACACAACCGACCAAGAGATGGTGTTCACTAGCGCGAAGTTTAAGGCCTTTGTAGCGTAATACGATATGGTATCCGATTGGTACACTTCTCTCCGTATTATCCGCAAGCCAACGGACAAGGCAAGACTACGAACAAGACGCTAATCACCATCATAAAAAGGCGCTTAAAGATAATCCAAGGGCATGGAACAATATTTCGGAGAAAGCCTTGTGGGTTTATTAGAACGCAAAGTCCACCACAACTGGAAGTACACCCTATAGATTTACCTAAGGACAAGACGCGCTCCTACCCCTCGAAATCACAGTACCTTCTCTTAGGATTTTGAAACAAAATGAACTACCAATGGAGGAACAGTATCAAACGTTGTTACATGAGCTGGACAATCTGACGGAAGAACGCCTTCAGGTCCTTGAACATCTCCGGCTTAAAAAAAAAAGGCCGAATGGACCTTCCAAAGATGGGTTCGGCCATGATCTTTTCAGGAAGGAGATTTAGCTATACTTTCGGAGGGCCCCAAAGATCTAAAGTTTGGAAAATGGTCAGCCACCTGGGAAGGTTCCTTTTCATCTCGGCAAAATCATCAAGCGGCGCATACAAGTTAATGGAACCCGAAGGTGGAGAGCTAAAGATATTCATTAACGGGAAGTATCTAAAACCTTTTTATCCATCACTTTGGGATATCGAAGAACATCAGACTCAACAACAGCCCGGAACAGCTCCCGGAAATGCCCAAAATGCATGATCCCGACCAGCGAACTAAGAAAAGACAGAAGATCGGACTTTTGGGATCTAACAGGTCATCAGACAGATCAATCCCTACGAATGAGGCCATTGAGAAGATGTGGGGATTTTTCCCTCACTAGGAATGAAGATAATGGTCATTTCTTTCACCGAATAAAGAAAGAAGGATGACGGTGAAGTGTGAAGCTAACGAAAAAATTTCTCCGGGGCACGCATATTGGAGTGTTTGTTTGGAAAATGTCATGGATTCAACAAAAATAATTTTGGACTGCAAAAAATATTTTTGTGGGGACATTTGTTATTTCCAAAAAAACAAAATAATTACCAGATTTGGCCAAACCCAACACAAGACAAGCTCAGAGTTTTACAAAATCGGCCCAGAAGAAAAGCGGCTCAGTCTGGATGAGACCCCAAAAGACAAGACCGGCCCAAATCCATCTCATATGTGGAAGTTTCGGATAAGTGGAAAAGATGAAAGAAATTGGGAAGATAAATGGGAATGTTAGCTCATAAAATAAAGAAAAAAGGAAAAAAAATTAGGAACATGCGGCACAAAGTATAAAAAGAAAGGAAGAAAAGATAACACATCCCGATGAACATAACAACTAGCAATTCAATTCCTTAAAATTTTCCAGCATATTTTCCTTTCCTTGTTTCATTCTTACTTTCTTGTTAGCATTACTAATTCAATTTAGATCAAGTTATTCTTTCCTTATTTTTCTCCTACGGTTCTTCTTCTTCATAATTTAATTTAGTGCTCGTAACTCTTACGTTGTAATTTATAAAATATTTTATCCAAAAAATATTAATTTCAATTAAATATAAGTAGGAACAATATAAATAAATATTTCAAATATTTTATAAAAATATTAGTATTGTATTAAAAAAAATATGTAAATTGAAAGAATGAATTTTTATATGAAAAAAAATAATTTTCTCTATTATAAAAACTAATTAATATATTGTAACAAATCTTGTAAAAATTATTGAATCATAAATAAATAGATTTTATATACAAAAATTTATATTATAAAAAAATATATTTGTTCTATAGACAAATAAATAATAGAAATAAATATTGTTTACATAAAAGTTTTAAATTATATTTAATGGATAAAAATATTAATAAAAAGATATTTAGAAGGTAAATAGAGATCTTATAAGTAAAAGATAAAAAAATTTAATTAATTTTAGTCGCATTATAAAATTGTTAAGTTTTTTATATTTGAACCAAATTGATAAATTTTAATTATATTGAAACCAAAATTTATTTTTTTTCTAAATAAAATATATAATAATTAAATTATATGGAATAAATAAAAATTTAAATGAAAAAATTATATAAAAATAATTTAAGAGTTGGGATTTTGAATATTTACCCCAATAAACATTCGGCATCCAATCTTCTTTGCCAAATATTTCTCCATTCCCATGTTCCCACAAATAAAATGATGCCACGTAGAGGAGAGAGAATTTACATGAGAGAGAGTATTAAAATCATCCGCAACTGAGATATTCGCTTTTGAGTATCTCCATTACTTTTTGTTATCCACGTCACTTTCTCTCTTCTATATCAGCGGAGAGTCTCTTATATTTTATATTCGCAACAAAGATACAAATCCTAATTTTTTAATAAATTTTTATTTTCATATTATATATATTATTTTTTAATTTTTAGTATTAATTATTAATGTATGTATAATTATAGTTTTAATTTTTTAGTATTAATTATGTATGTATTAATTATAAAATAAATATATTTATTGTTTAATATAATTTTATATTATTTAATTACTTTAAAATATATAATTATATTTTATTTAATAAATTAAATTAAATTTATTAATATTGATTTGTATAAATTACAAAAACAAAACATATATAATATATTATATATATAAGTGGGACACATGACAATTGGATAACATTTTCTCAGCATCTTTGCAGAATGGCTGGGAAACAACATATTTATCAATTTTTATTTTTAATTTTTTAAAAATAGTGATGTGTCGCATCTCCGCCGATTGCGGATGGTCTAATATGATTTAAATTTTATATATTTTTTAAATATAATTTCATTACTTATTAATCTCAACTTAAATTTTATCTAATTATTTTTTATTTCAGATATTTTAATCCTTTTAAAGAAAATGACTATTTTCAAAATTAAAATAAATTTTGAAATAAAAAATACCTGAAAATATTATATAAATTAATGTATTTTTACAAAATAATGTGATAAAAAATTAAAAAATAATATGAATAAAATAAAATAAAATTTATTTTTCAAGATAATAATTACATTAAATAATAAAAATATAGTTAAACAAAAATGTTTAAATTGTAAATGTTATTATGTTCTCTTTTTTCCATTCAAAGTTGTTTTTAATTTTTATTTTCTTATTTTACATTTTTGTAAAATTATTATTCTTTTATAAAAATATCATATTAAATTGGAATATTAAAAAAAATGTATGATGTATTATATAAAATTTAAATTTAAATAATTGACATAATATTATAATCATAAAATAGTATTTTAGTATGATATTTAAAAAATAATACTATATTTTATAATAAAATAATATAACAAAAAAAAATTAAAATAAAAATAATTCAATAAAATTACAATTGTATTTGAAAATAATAATAATAAATAAATAAAAGTTATTGTTAAATATATATATATATATCATAAATTCTACATATAATCTTATTTCTTTCATTTCGCATGAATTTATTGATTGGAATAGATGGCACAAATAAATCTGAAATAGAAGATTTGAAGCCTAAATATATATATATATATATCATAAATTCTATATATAATTTATTTATTTCGTTTCGCATGAATTTATTGGTTGGAACAGAGCGTATAGATAAATTTGGAAGAGAGGATTTGAAGGCATCCGCTAATCCAGAGCCGCTGCCTGTAGCAGGTTCTCTTCTTCTTTCCTAATTCTTTCCTTTCTCCCTTTCCCTCCTCCTTCTTTATCCACCCTGCTGCTCTACTCCGGTGACTGTTAGGGCTACCAGTGAGGCACTGAACTGACGGTTTACGGTTCGGGGGAATAAGTGAAAATCAGTTCCAGTTTGAAACCGATTGGGCAAGTCTAGCTATCATTATTATTTTATTTTATCCGTCCTCCATGCCTCCTAGACAGGACAGCCTCTTAGTCGTCGTCTATCCAGTTTCGTCAATCGTCGTAGAATTTGTAAGTTCAATTCTTGCACTATTGTTTGAACTATATGCCCCCAATGCCGGCTGCTATGGCATTAAGGGTTTGAATGGTTTGATTGTATGTTGCCATATTTTAGATTGATTTGTATTGTTGAAGTCGTATTAGTTTAATTTTTGTTGGCCTGTGCATTCTTTATGTTGGAGTTTATGTTGGTTATAGGGTCTTTCATCGTATAGTTATAATATTATGCAAGTAATAAAGCTATGAACTAACGTATCTAAAATATGCGGGCCGAAGGATTTAATCATATTTTCGTAGGCTTTGATTCAAAATTCTTTTCTTTACTTCTTGTAGCTTCTTATTTATTTGGTGTGATCTTTGATGCTAGCTTTGTGACCTTGTTCCTGTGTTATTTCTGCATTTTAAGGTTAGATTTGGTAGACTTTGAAAAGGTTTGATGAATGATGATTATGTTGGCGTAGACTTGTCCAAACGGTTCAAACCGTTGATTACGATTCAAACGGCCGATTACGATTTGTCAAAATATTAAATCGAAATCGAACCATTTAAGTGATGGTTACAGTTTATAACAGCCGGTTATAGAAACGTCGGTTTATATATATTTATTTTTAATATATTTATTTTTTATTTTTAAATTTTTCTAAATTTAAATTTTATTTAAAAATAATTATTTTTTATTTTTATTTTATTTAAATTTATTTATTATATATTCATTATATAAAAATAATATAAATAAGGGTAAACTATTTTTTTAGTCCGGTAACTGGACCCCTTATCATTTTAGTTCCATAAGTGGAGTCTGTCACAAATTAGTCCCATAAGTGAAATTTTTTTGTTGTTTTAGTCCTCCGGCGCCGGAAACGCCCGCGTAGCTCGCCGGAGATGACATGTCCACCAGGTGTCCCTGACCCGGCGAACACGTGGATTTATTTATTTTTTTATTTTTTTTAATTTTATTTGTTTTTTTTTTTGGTCCAATTAAAAAAAATTTTAAAAAATAAAAAAAAAAGAAAAAAAAAAAAGTAAATCTAACCGCCAGGTGTCGCTGACTTGGCGGGACACCTGACGGACATGTCACCTCCGGCGAGCCACGCGGACGTCTTCAGCGCTGGAGGACTAAAAGAGCGAAAAACTTTCACTTGTGGGACTAGTTTGTGACAGATTCCACTTACGAGACTAAAATGATAAAAGGGTCAGTTACGAGATTAAAAAACAGTTTACCTATAAATAATTATTAATTAGATTATTATAATGTAAAAATAATTAAAATAATAAATTTAATGAGCAATTAAATCAAATTATAAATTAAAAAAATACAAATAAATTATAAAAATATTAATATAATTAAAAAATACAAAATATAAATAAAAAATAATATTATATTATTAGTATTAGTATTTTTTAATATTATTAATAATTTTTTATTTAATAAAAAATTGATAATATATAAATAATTTAAATTAAACATATTTTATAATTTTAAAATATATAAATTTGTCCAAAATCCTAATGCCCTAAAACCTAATAAATTATTTTACACATCCACACCTGACACCACAGCAGCCGCAGCCGCAGCCGCACTAGCCAAGGCAGCCACCAGGTTCTTCCTTTTTCTTCTTCCTCTTCATCGATTCTTTCGTTTCTTCCTCGATTCTTCTTCTTCACCTTCCTCTTTCTTCTTCTTTTTTACCGATTCTTCTTCTTCTTCACCTCTTCTTCTGCCTGCTCTGCTCTTGCGCGACGGACGGCCAGATTAAAAAAAATAATTAAAAACAAACAATTATGGCCGAACCGCCGGTTCAAACCGTCGGTGGTTCACGATATGGAAAACTACAAATCGAAACTGAACCGGAAGAACTACGGTTTCGATTCGGTTTGCATCCGGTTTCGGTTCGAACCCGACGGTTCGGAACTGAATGGGCAAGTCTTGATGTAGTACTATGTAAATTGTTCGCTTTGAAATATGTATTATATGATTGTTTTTGTTAACTATTTCTGTAGATAATGTGTATTTGTTTATATAAATAGTATATGAAATAAATGGTTGAAAATTTTTATTAGGTGCTTATTGTCTTGAAAAGGATTGCAACCAGGGTTGAAGATTTTAAAGAGGGTTGAACTTCGAGTGTGATCTTCCTAGTTAAATTATATTTGATTAAAGACACGTACATTATTGTCGAGTTGATTCTACTGGCCGTGCTGAATTCTGAAGCATGGGCCTGGAAGGAGACGAAATCCCTATGGCCGATGGAAGCCCTAGTGATGATTATTCAGTTCCAAGTAAGACAGTAGAGTTTGATGCAGTTGAACATCCTCTCGAGTTGGAACATCACTCAGAGGTGAATCTGGGAGATGGCGTTGAGCAGGATGAAGATGGATATGGCAGTGATGATTCAGAAAGTAAAGGGGAAGGGGAAGGAGAAGGAGAAGCAGAGTACATGTTTCAATTCCAGGGGGATATGGACCCCTTATCGTTTGCAGAAGAACAAGATGCACCTGGATTGCTGCCATACCAGCGATTTGAGCGGTTACATAACCAGTATGAGGTCTTGGCTGCCAAGAAGCGGCCTGCCCTTCAACAGTGCATTAGGTACGCCTTCAGTTGTGCTGCGGACTATCATTATATCGTTGACTTATGAGATTTGGTGAACTTCACCACCACATTTGTGTTTCCTTTATTTGAATTCATGTGTATTAGTGTTCATATATTTATTATCCATGGACTGATGCAGTGACCTGCCTGCTAAGAGGTTGAGAGTAGAGGAAGATCTTGGTGCAACATTTGAAGAAATAATGGAGACCATGAATTATGGTTCGAGAAAAAAGTCAAGGAAGGTGTGCATTTAATATTTCCCTTCGGAATTGGTCCATTGCATCTTTGACTGTGAAGATTATATGCCCTAATTGGTTTCTTTTGTCCAGTTTTTTGGTGGAGCTTCTTTCTTTCCTAATTGCTTCCCACCTTTTTATGAGTGTTTATGGCTGTGGAATTTCTTACTAATTTTTTATGCATTGATGTTGCTCTTTTGGAAACATTTTTTTGTTGAGTATATGAGCATTTGTTCATCTTTCGGTGATATTTGCTTACATGTGTTGCTTTGTATTGATATCAGGCTAATAAAAGAGGACGAAGAAAGGGATCAAAGAGTAAAGTTAATCCTGAAGTATCTCAAAAACTTCGTGATGCTAAACTTTCTTATGCCTGCCTTCACTATGAAGAAGTATGTTAATTTAAATGTCTGCTAACCCTTATCTTTGATAAATAAGTTTTAGTTTTTATATATTTTTTGGGAGATGTATTTTATTTATTGATAATGTAGACAGTAATATTTGATAAATAATCTTTTCTTTATCAATGTTTCTTTACAAGTGGTCAATTAAAAGAATAGAACATGAGCAAGAATTTTCTATACGACACATTTGATATTGAACATACTGCTCTCGATTGTCTTGCATAAACCATTTGTGTGTTGGTATATATATGTAATATATGCACTTTTAAAGGAGATATCACATTTCATACACCATCTAGGATAGTACTCTACTTTGTTGTAATTGTAAACTCCTACTATTCCTGAATTATTACTAGGTCAATGATAGCAACTCAGTACTTATATTAGGGTGTGTTTGTTTGGAGGTTTGGATTTTGATGTTGGGATTTGAATAGTAAAAATTTTGAATTGTAATAGTAGTATGATGTGATATAAATAGGTGTTGATGTGATGTTTTGAATGGAAAATTAACTTATAGTATAATATCAAAAAAAAAAAAAAAAAAATAGGTATTTGATTTGATTTTTTTTTAGAGGGGGGGGGGGGAGAAATTTAATGAATAGTAAGATTTTGCAAAAATCTTACAAACGAACACACCCTTAATGTATTAGTATGTACAAAATTTTGTTTTCTTGCTTCTTTCGTTTATACTACCCTTCTATTTTCTAATATTTGTTGTTCTGGATTGTAGGCCATTAATGCGTTGAAGGAAGTTATTCGTCTTGCCCCCAACCTCGTAGACCCATACCGTACACTTGGTCTAATTTATAGTGATATGAATGATAAGAAAAAAGCCTTGAATTGTTACATTATTGCGGCACAGCTAGCTCCTAAAGACGCTTCCTTGTGGAAACTTCTATGCTCCTGGTCCATGTAAGAGGCCACCACATAGTTTAAATCTGTCTTTTGAATTTTCATTTTGTCGTTTTACCTTCTTATAGCATTATTTTAATTAATTGCAATCTCTGTCATGCTATGCCCGTTGAGGAACTACTATTGTTAATAAGTGTCTGATAGTCTGGTAGTATCAGCTCAGCTAAGTATAGATCAACTTTAACATCATCCCACTAGTATATGTCTGGGACAACCAAATGGATTTCTCTTGTATTACTCTATTTTTAGTGTGCATGAGTGTTAATATAATGTTAGACCTAGTGCGAGTTAGTTTGGATTTGTTTTAAGTCAATATAATTTGATTGAAATGCATGCCATCATGTTGTCCACAATTAGGTCTAGCCATCTGGGATATATTATTTTACCTAATGCCAAGTTGATTTATATGATTCTATTACTAGTTCCTTTGGTGATGTACTACTGATTGTATGTTTTTATCATCATTGTTGAAGTTATGAGATGGTAATGTTAACGACATCTATTATTTGAAGAGAACAAGGTAACAAACGACAAGCAAACTACTGTCTCAATAAAGCAATAATAGCTGATCCAGAAGATATTGGTCTGCGGTCTCATCGTGCTTCTCTTTATGTTGAGCTTGGAGAGTATCTTAAAGCTGCTGAGTCGTATGAGCAAATCTCTCGCCTCTGTCCAGATGACATTGAAATTCTGAGAAACGCCACAAAGGTTTACTTCTTAACATCTTTTTATTTGATATCTAATTGGTTAAAATAATATGAAGGGGAGACACCTATGAGCTTGACTTGAGGTAGCTATTGTACTCAAAAGCTGGTTCAAGTAGTTTGAGCCTTTAGATCTATGATAGTGATCATGAATTGTGTTTATACACACTACAACCACAACATTTGCATGGTTTTGCCCGTGTTTTGGTCTGAAGCCCTTTTACATGCTTCTCAATTAAGGGTGCTTACCATGGACATTACTTCTTTTTAAATATAATCTTAATTATACCTCCAACATCCAATATCCTCTCTAATAGCTTTTACCAACACTATGAGGATGCAGTGAAATTTCACAAATATCATGTCGTCTTACTACATTTTCTAGTGGTGGTTCAATTAAGGGTGTGTTTGTTTGAGGGTTTGGATTTTGAGTTGGGATTTGAATAGTAAAAATTTTGAATTTGAATAGTTGTATGATGTGATATAAATAGGTGTTGATGTGATGTTTTGAATGTAAAATTGGTTTTTAGTATAATATAAAAAATGAAAAATAGGTGTTTGATTTGATATTTTTTTGGGGAAAAAATAGGATGAATAGTGAAAATCCAAACAAATCCCTCAAACAAACACACCCTAAGAAGATTTTGACCTTTGAATTTAAAGCTATTGTTGAGCCCTTTGCTTTGAAGATAGGTCAGATACATATTTTCCTATACCCAAAGAAATGCAACACTATTGCCTTAATGGTCACCCCTTTCTGTGGCCTATCCAAATCAAAAGATTTTTCTTGCACTGCTATCTACTTTAATGCCACTGTGGAGTAGAAATCAAATTCAGCTCAATTCATGCTTTCCTACTTCAGAAGGCTTTTGATTATCAGAATGTTCTAGATGCAAACAAAATATCTGGATCTCACCTGAATATAATCATTAATACCTTTAAAAGATAGCGTTAATGTTGGAAAATAATACCTGATTTGTTCAATGTACACTATTGAGTTGTTACATGCAGCATATGTTATTCACTTCTTTATTGTTACTCACTCTTGTATTGTTTTTTTTTTTTTTTTTTTTTTTTCTCTTCCATCTTAGTTCACACATTATGCTTAATTTTTCTCTTTATTTTAGCTGTATCAAAGATGTGGGCAATGTGAGCGAGCTGCTTGTATGCTGGAGGGCATTCTGAAGAATCATACAGATGATGCTAATTTTTGCTTGGTTGATCTCTTAGCTTCAGTGCTTCTGGATAACAAAGCATATTCCAGAGCTCTTGAGCATATTGAGCGTGTTCAGCATGAGTGCAAAAATGGAAAAGAGATTCCACCTAATTTAATGATAAAGGCAGGAATTTGTCATGTTTTTCTCGGGAATCTGAAGAAAGCAGAGGTTTGAACACTATTATGATCTTATTTATGGTTGATAACTTGATATGCAACTGGACTAGTTATACTATCTTCATTAGTTAGAATATGAAAAATGAAATGCCTATTAAAGTAGAAACCTTACATAACTAGCCATTTATGTATTCCTTGCTTATTTGACCCGGTATATATATTTTTATAAAGTTTGCTCATTGTTCCGTGGAAATTTTTAACAGGACTACTTCAGCCTCTTGAAATCAGAGAACGCATCTGCTCATGATCACTTAATCATGGATGTTGCAGATTCACTGATGACTGTTGGGGAGTATGAATCTGCGTTAACATACTATCTGATGATAGTGGGAGATGCACATAAGTATAATGTAAGGAAATTACCGATAACATTTCTTCCAACTCTATACATGTTAACTTTTTTGCTACAATCAATTGATATTTTTTCCATTCAATTCAACCTTGTCCAGGGCGATCGACATTTGAGAATTGCAAGGTGTTGTGTTTCTCTGAAGAAAGTAGCAGAAGCTATTGAATATTATTACAAAGGTAATAAAGGATTCGAAAGCTTTTTTTTGTGAACAAGAATTTCACTGATCTTCAGTAAATTATAATTTATCTTGAAACATTTTATGTATTGACTTATATTAGTTACTGAATGTCTAACAATCTTATCTCTGTTTAGCTATTGAACAGCTTGATAATACTATTGATGCCCGGTTGATGTTATCATCTCTTCTTCTTGAAGTAAATCGAGACAATGAAGCTATTTCTGTACTTTCTCCTCCAGTAGAGTCAGGTTCACACTTACCTATCAATTTTAAATGTTGTTGTGCTGTTTGTAGCAAGTCTTAATCAATAAATACTTTGGCTTACAGCTCCAGAGGCAGAATCAAATACCTGTAATTTTTGGTGGCTTAGCGGAAAGATAAAGTTGAAGCTTTCCTTAATTTATAAAGCCAAAGGGTTATTCCAGGATTTTGTAGATGTTTTATTTCCCATTGTTCGTGAGACATTGTTTCTCGAAACAGTCCGGAAAAAGGTATTCTGTTATCATATTCTCTGTCTGTGGTTTTCTTTATTCCCCATCTTCTACTTGTTTGGACTATGTATGTCTTGAATGAAACTAAAGTATACGAGGGATTTATCAATTTTAACCTTCAACACTTTTTCACAAGTGGGCAACATGTTATATCATTAAATGCCTAATATTTCCCTGACTGACTGAGGATCCAATATGTGACATCTAATCTCAAAAGTGTCCTATTTTGTTCTTTAAAGTGTTTTTTTTCCCCTCTTAATTTAAATGTCCCATTAGATTCCGGCATCCTTTATACTACTGTCTATTTGTGAATAACAGTTAATCACTTAATCTCTTTTCCCCATAATTTTAACATTCTCAACCTCCCTTTAAGAGAAGAAAAGGAAAAATACAATACTTTCAAAATACTAACCATTCTATCCAATATTTTCTTTGAGTATAATCTACAGATACAAATGTGCTAGACTAGTGGATAATGATTACGAGTTTTGAATTCATAATATATGATGTTATTTAAGAAGTTTCTTGTCATATCAATACAAGCTATCTTCATGTGTAGTAGTGTATAATGACAAGTACCCTTCCTACATTATGTTTCAATACTATGTACTTTTACTTTGTTAATTATTGGAGAAGGATTTGAATAATTATATTTGCTTTATTATTGAAGAATTGTTAAAGACCAATGATTTATATATACTTTAATCTAACTGAATAACTTCCTTTTTAAACTAAATTGGTTACACTTACATGTACATGAACTTTTGTGAAGAGATATTTTTTCATTTCAAGAAAAAGAAAATAATTTTTGTTTTGCACTTTCTGCATGTGGCACCAGGTTAAACCTCGTAAACGCCTATCAAAAGGTGTTCTTTCAGAAAGGATGAAAATTTTGAATGATCAACAGAGTGACACTGTTTTTCATAGATTTAGGCCGGTGGCTTCAGCAGCAGATCTGTGAGTTTTTATGCATGCTATTCACTTTTGGTATCACATTTCTCAAATCTTAAATACGATTATAGAAATTTGTTATTGGGAAATTTGAAGCTTGACTAGGTATACAAAGTGATAATAGTAGGGAAGGATCCCATGAACGTCTGATGGGGTGGAGTCTAAGGAATTATGACTATAAAACTCTTGATTGGAAATATTTAAATTTAATTTGCATAAAAATTAGTTGTGGTGCTGTTAATTGTTCTTTGAAACCATTTTTATCATGCTTTTTGAAGATGTTATAGGTTCATTTATACATGTTTTCTATTGCATCTTCCTAGTGTCATAAATGAAAAGTGATTATTTTTTTTGAAGAAGAAAGTGGGCGAAAAACATTTTATGTGAAAGATACAAGGAAATTTCCTTTTATCTACTTTTTTTTTTCAATCCCTTCAATCCAAACCAGCCATAAAAGAATTGTCTGTAACCAGCATATAGTGCAAATAGTGCAAAGCACCTTTTTGGAAAGGGGAGTTTGTTCTTGCTTGGAAAATCTTGGAGAAGACAAAATACTATTCTTGAAAATAACACAAATATGGAATCAACATAAGAATACACACTTATATTTAAAATATTATGATGGGATGTGTTTCTAAGCTTGCGATATGCAACTCAAATAACACAAACATCACTTGCTCATGTTAGTCTATATGAATGCTAAAGTGCTTATTGTGCTATCTTATTTTTTCTAGTTCTAAAGCATCCAGAGCAAAGA
Organism: Andrographis paniculata; assembly: GCF_009805555.1. Classification (NCBI taxonomy): domain Eukaryota; kingdom Viridiplantae; phylum Streptophyta; class Magnoliopsida; order Lamiales; family Acanthaceae; genus Andrographis; species Andrographis paniculata. The sequence goes on from NW_026137605.1 coordinate 4,715,445, forward strand.
GGCTCCTCGAAAAGAAGGCTGCAGAAAAAGAAGCAAGAAGGGCCGCAGGAATTGATTGGGAAAGTGATGATTCAGATGATGAATCTCCAGTAAGTAATGGAAGAGAAGATCTGGTTTTAAATACAACTTTATTGATCACATTGATTTGACTGAATGATTCTTGCAGCGTGTACTGCGGGAGCCGCCTCTGCCAGATCTTCTCAAAGAAGGGGGAGATCATTATTTGATTGTAGACGTAAGTAGTTTGTTTTAATATCCTATCATTATTTGCTATGATTGCACTGTTTGTTCTGCAATTTATCAGCATATCCTCTCACTGTTATAATTATCTGATGAATTCCTCTAGGCTTTGAACTAATGGTAGGTTGTAAGGATACATCGAAGACAAATATAGGGAGTTTGAGTGTGATATTGGAAAATTTGAGAAAACACATGTAAGTTGTCAAAGTAGCTGCTGAGGATAGAGACCACATTTAAGTTAGAAAGTTATTGGCTAAATTTTCTTCCCATGGTTTTGTTGTCGTTCTTCGGTATGCATTTTAAATGTGTACTTATTCCTGCTGATATAATAAATGACAAATAAAGTACAACCTACCAAGAAAAATACAAACAAGTCGAGGACTCCACAATCCAATGAATTGAATGTTTTTTCTTTTAAGTTAAAGATGGAAGACAAAGGATTGAAGAACATCTGAAAATCAATGTGATTTATTTTGCGGAGAAGTTAGAACCATAGTGACTAGAGTCGTAATGAATATCAACTTGAATGCAGCCATATTTTCATCAATTTCTCTATGCTATGCTTGTAAATGAGATCCTTTGTTATGTTTGTGATGGGACTTGTCCTTATTGTAATACCTCTAGAGTTGGCCGGTTCTAGGCCAACTTCCATTGATAAGCCGGTGCCAGGCCATCTAAAGTCAAATATAGGTTAAATGGATTGAATAGACTACTCATATCAACAATGTGTACATTTTTTTTCGGAAGCCCTACTGAAAGAACTTTAGAGTTAAATGTGCTTACTATAGAGTAATTTGAAAATGGGTGACTCATTGGGAAGTCTCCCAGGGTGTGCGTGATTGAGGACAAGGCGCGCCGAAAGGACTCGTGTTGACCTGTGGGGTCAGTCTGCGATCCCAACGTGCTCGGCACCGCAGTGTTACAGTTGGTATCAGAGCGGACCTGCTACAACCCGTAGTCGTTGATTTGACTGGTGACGGGTCTAGCAGTTGATGATCCTTGGGGTGCATCGGGGACATTGCATTTTTAAATGGGGGAGAATGTAATTAATACCCCTAGAGTTGGACCGGTGCTAGGTTAACTCCCATTGATGAGTCGGTGTCAGACTATCCAAGGTTGAATATAGATTAAATGGATTGAATAGATTAACAATGTGCATATTTCATTTTGAAAGTCTTACTGAAAGATCTCTAAAGGTAAGCGTGCTGGGAAAAACGCGCTGAAATGACTCGTGTTGACTTGTGAGGCTAGTCTGCGATCCTGACATGTTCGGCTTCGCGTGGCTTGCGGACCAGGGTGTTACACTTATAGTTTGGGAAGATAGACTTCTTCTTTTGAACATATTTGCTTTACAATCTGCTGCTTTCATACATCCTTGATTTATTACATGAATAATCTCGGGATAATGTGATGCCATTTCCATAGTTATGCAAAGCATTATCCACATTGCGGAAGTATTGGGATGCACTGGAGATAATCAATCTTAGCCTCAAATTGGAATGCAACACATTGTCTGCTCAGGTTAAAGAAGAGCTTCGTACTCTTGGAGCTCGTAAGTTTTGATATATTGATAATCTTGTTCAATGCACATGGTTAATTTTGTCTTATTTTACCTGTGAGATAGATGGTGTAGTGGTTGTAGAAAGTTCTGAAACATTTCATGATCTTTCGAACTTGTAGAGATGGCACATAATATTAGTGATCCTACACATGGTTGGGAATGTGTTCGTTACTTTGTTAGCCGGCACCCCTTCAGCTTCTCAGCCTGGAATTGCTACTACAAAGGACTGTTGAGGTAAGATACCACTGAATGTGTGTTTATTATTACATTAGTTATTATGTGTTGTGCCCTTTTGCTACAAATTTGGTAATTATAGTGCAAAGGACATTTCCTTATGCATTTTTTCGATGCTTGTGACTTTAGGAGCTTTGGGAATGAAAGTAGGATGAAGGACCAAAAAAATACAAAAAAATGAACATATTACATAAAACATAAGATGCATTTATATTTCATTTAGAAAGTTACGGTGAATTGAATTGAGATAGAAACAGTTTTGAATTTGAACTGAGTGGGGATGTTCTTTCATATTTTTGATCTTTGCAAAATGGTCATTGGGAATTTTCTGCTGAATCTTAATGGCAATTGAGTTGATCAAAATGACTAATTTTGCAAAATGCTCAATTTTTGCATGTTGTGGTTTATGTTGTATGTGCTGTTTTTATGTAGATTTGGTAAGTAAGCTGATTGTTATATACTGCAGAAGTAATCGAATGACAAAACACAACAAGTTCCTCCATAGCATGAGAGCAAAGCACAAGGATTGCGTACAACCAATCCTTATTTCTGGACATCACTTCACAATGATCAGTCAGCATCAGGCAGCTGCCCGCGAGTATTTAGAAGCCTATAAGCTGTTGCCAGACAGCCCCTTGATAAATCTCTGTGTTGGTATGCCATTGAATTTGTAAATAACTAAATACACAAAATGAAAATGTTGGAGCCCCTTGGCAAAACTCAAATCAAATAACCCGGCCCCTTAATCTTTCAGGAACTGCCTTGATAAACTTGGCACTCGGCCACAGACTTCCAAACAAGCATCAGGCCATACTACAAGGGCTTGCTTTTCTGCATAACAATGCTCGGCTTTGCGGGGACAGCCAGGTATCCTCTTTCCTGTAACTTCACTTTAAAGTTGGAACATATTATATTCGTTTCCTCCCTAATCAGCATTATCAAATTGCCAAGAGTAGCTGTAAGGTTTAGCTGTGGACTTTTGGTTGTGCTTACTGTTTCTGTAAGCGAAGGCGATTCTATTTTGATTTGCAGGAGTCATTTTATAACATTGCTCGGGCTTGTCATCATGTCGGTCTGGTTTCTTTGGCCGTAACATATTATGAAAAGGTTTTAGCGATGCGGGAGAAGGATTATCCCATCCCTGTGCTTCCCAACGATAATCCAGATTATGAAATGGTGGAAAGGCCGGGATACTGCGATCTCCGACGAGAAGCTGCCTACAATCTTCACTTGATCTACAAGAGAAGTGGGGCAGTTGATCTAGCTCGGCAGGTTTTGAAGGATCATGTTGTCCTATGATGCCATGGAAATGTCTTGATGCCCAGAGACCCACAATCTTGTGTGTTCTGTTGTTATGTAGATTAGATTTGGTAAGTAAGTTTAAAGATCTATTTATTGAAAAATAGATTGGTTATTATTATTGTTAATATGATTATATTATATAGAATTATTTAATTTATAGTACGAGTACTTAATGTTAGAGGGTGGATGAAATATATAAACATTTTTTGGTGCAACAATGGACTCTCTCTCTCCCTCTCTCTCTCTCTCTCTCTCTCTCTCTTATGCATGTGATTTGGATAGAGAATTAGATAGGCTTCCAATTCGGGCTAAAATTTATATTGCTTGGGCCTGAATGAATTGGGCCAGTCTTTTCCAAATAATTATTTTGGGATAACAAATTGTTCCCAAAATGTGAAGATTATTTGAAATTCAATCAAATATTTACATGATCGATGCTTTCTTGGCAACCGTTGTTTTGATCTGGCACATAACTGGAGCTATCTCTGTTGTCACATAAAGCTTCTTTTGTCACCCTCTCATTATTTCCTTACTGCAAATATAGTATTAAAAGTACAATTAAATATATATATATATATATAAATATTTTTATTTTGAGATAAAAAATAATTATTGGGTTTAATATTTTTAGTATGAGAAAGTACGTGCCAAGTAAATATAAATAAACATAAGAAAATTATTCAAGTTAATCAATTAAAAATGTAATTTATTGTAAAATTAATAAACTTTACTACAAATAAATATTTAGGATTTGTTCTTCCAACAATTTTTTTTTTACACAAATTCCAATATATTATATATATATTCTATTTTTTTTTAAAAAAATTAATATTCAATACAAAATATTAATTTTTACATGATATATACAATTTTCAGTACCTCATATCAAAAAATATCCCAAACTAAAACAACAACCAAATCCAGATTATTATTTATACATTAAATTAAAATACTAGAAAAATATTATATATCTATAAAATTAACAAAATCTATGTAAAATTAACTATTAGTAGTTTGGATATAAAATAATAATTAATACAAAATATTATTATTTTATATCCAAACTACTAATACAAAATCTACATACAAAATATTTTTTTAAAAAATATAAATAGATTTCATAAAAAATATATAAAATTATTTTAGTCTTATAAATAATCATATGTACGAAGACAATGTTATAAATTTTATCATAATTAAATGGTTAGATTATTATTTATGCATTGATATCAAAATAGTAAAGAATATTATAAGTTTGTTCGCTTATTGTTTTTTTTCACAATTTTTTATAAACATTATTTAAAATTATAATAATATACATATATATTAACATAATAAATATAATATATATTATATATTCATGAAAATCAATAATTAAATATAAAATATTATTTTTTATATAATCAATACAATTTATTGTACCCAACATACGCATTCATTCAAAAATAATAAATCTTATATATTTTGTAGAAAATAATAATTGAATATAGATAATTTTTAATTATAATATATATATTAAATAGAGTTAATAAACAGTAGAAACATAAATTACGTTTATTTTATTTAATAAAATATATATAACGGAGACCATTCTAGTTATATATATTTGCATTCTTGTAACTTCACTATGTTATATTGATTTTTACAATAACATAGAGTAAAATTTGAAAAATATAAATTCAAAATTAAAACTTGAACTTGAGTGATGGATCTCTAACATCGAAAACAGGTAAATAATTAAACAAGTGAAATACACAAAAAAAGAAACAAAGTGTGATCCTCAATTAATTTCTTTTGAAATTTATGTTGATTAAAGATGCTTTGATCATTGATGGGTTATTTGAAGAACCCCATGAATCGCCCACCAACCACATTTGGTCGGTTATGCAGGACGTGACTAACTAACAGCAGCTCCTGCCCCCACAACCACCACTTTCGGGAGGCGGTTATGACTAGCAGTTGGAAGACTCTGATTTCCCATTGCTTCACAAATGGCCGGTGAACCGTTCCTGCCAATCTCACAATTCCAACATAGGCTGAACTCTCCTGAATTCGGTCTCCATTGGCCGTAGAGGTAGACTCAAGGTTCTCGCTAAAGTAGTGTTTCACATGCAATTTGACTTAGAAAATGTAATAAAAAGGTAGGTGACAAGCTAATTAATTGATTAATCATTCGTGAGTATCAAAGAGAATGGCTCGTAGGGCAGTCTAGTATGCATCCAGCGATAGATCATCAGTGCAATAATCAATAATTAGTGTAGCTATCTAGAATACCTATAGATCAAATAATCTCAAAATCACGAAGTGCACTAGCAAACAGATATTTCTTATGTTCACTCTCGCAACATTCCAATGAATAAAGTATATACATATATGATACGCGAAAATATATGGATTTTACAAGGATTTTTTAATGAATTAATTAAAGGAATTGAGAGTAATTGGGCATGGTCAAGTATAAATGAAAGAAATGAAGTTGTAGACCCTGAATCGCATTATCACAATTATTTATACTCTTTTTACTGGTGAATTTTCAGGTCGAACACATGAATTTTTAAGTCATGAAATCAAATTAAGAAAATCTTACAAAGTTAAGCGCATGATGGAAAGTGAAGAAGAATGGTGCTCGCTTGCAAGCAAGTAAGAAAACAGTAAATGCTATGTAAAAGAAAGCAGTAAAGTGAGTGGGATGGAGATGATAAAGTGGAGATAGTGCGCAAGCGGTAGATGCAACGAGGGTGTTGGTGAGCGAAAGCGAGCGAGTGAACAGTGAGCGGATTACAAATATAAGAGTGATGGTGAGTTGTTTGATGTGAGATATTGTTAGTGACCGATGAGCGATAATATGGGAGCGATAAGAGGGATCAAATAAGGTTGTGTGTGACCTGTGCTTTCCTTAATGACTATATTTTAATTGAGGAAATGAGTGACTGATGTCTTTGAATAAGCGAAACATATATTTATAATATGCAATGACAAAAGTAATGAATGTAATTATGCTTGAAAGTTAACACATAATTTTGAATCGCTGCTATTTGACCTTAAGGGATTTACAATAAGACTTAAATGATGCACAAAATTAGAATATTATAAGCAAGAAATGCTACCATCACTAGACATTTCTATACCTGATAGACAAGCGTCTATAACCGTTTAATTATTCTACAATCTGTCTTATTAGTGGTTTTATCCTTCTGTGACCTCTCTTTAATCAGAATCAAATTCGGAATAGCAGTTAAATAGGTCGATAAGGCTCTCGCGTACTTAACTATATTGAAATGCTTAAATTATATTAAAGAATACGACACAAATTTAGGTTTAACTAGCCGATTCTTCTAGGTTCTTTCACAGTAATCAGAATTTTGGAATTTTCTTCCAAACATGAATATGAAGAGGGGATGAAGATGAATATGAAGAAATCATGATATTTTATTTAACTATCAAAAGCAATAAAGATCTACATTACGAAAAAAATAATAAAGCAGTAAATCAACATAGTAATCTACACTATAAAGCAATAAATTGAGCGGCCAAAGAAGGAAAAGATCTCGAATCTTTTGGCCATTCATAATTAGGGAACTTCCTTAAAGGGTTGGAACTCTCGAAAAAGCACTAAAAATCTGTAGAAAGTATGAACACTTGAGTGTTGTGTTTTACAAATGAAATCTGGCCCTATTTATAGGTCTTAAAAATCAACAGTTGAACAGAAGTTGAGCGGCAGTTGAAACCGTTGAGCAGTTAGGAGGTTGACAACAGTTAATCTGTTGGAGTAGTTACACCATCCATAACTTCCAGGTTAATTGCTTCGCTTGCCTGAGAATGCAAGGGCACAGATCTTCTTCGCTTGCCTGGCTTGGCTGGAGGGCATCAGCCTACTCAAGCGATGCTATCATTGCTGGCTAGTAATGGAATGACTTGATCGTTGAAAGATGAACACTCGCTTACTCAGTAGCGGATGTCTAGTCACTAGTGCTGGCCTAAGCGGTAAGAGCGTCGCTTGCCTAGCCAGAGTGCCTTCGCTTGACTCTCAATACTTAGATTTTTTGGGCCAGAAATATCGCTTAGAAAGGTTAAAAATGTCAATAATATCAACAAACAGACCCTGGATCATGTCAAGTGAAACAAAATAATAAAGTATGTCATAATTAAGATATTATGATGGTTTTCACATAAAAATTCAAGTAATACACTTTTTTGTCAAGCGAAAGATATGCTATTATCTGAAGTTATAAAACCTTCTCACAGTAAACCTTTGTTCGTCCTCGAACAAACTCAATCGCATAAATAGAGACTTAACCCGTTCAAGGCAGTCAAGTATTGCATAAGATCAGTGCCATGATTGTGAATAAAGTGAATCTCAAGTATAAGCAATTGATTCTTAAGCATTCAAAACTTGTCAATCTGATTTAACATGAGCGGAGTCATCCAGGTATAATTGACTTTGCTCACTTAGCGGGGACTACTTTTTTGATGAGGAAACCTCAGCCGGAAGGTGTGAAATTTTTTTTCATCTCTCATTATATTTTGCGATGGGTCACAGAGTTTCAAACATTGTGTTTGCTCGTGACCTAATTTATTTTGCATCGCAACCATAGGCCTTTTCAGTTCCTTTAATGATGGGTCATTCCCGCTTCGCTTACATCAGTTCTCAAACCATATTTAAGGACTTCGCTTTTCAATATCATCTCATTTTAGCGAAGTTGATAGAAAAGTAAATTTAAAATGAAGGGGGCACTAACATTTTTAAGTCATATCGGTGGGTACTTAGTTTAACTCAATGTTCATATTAAAGAATATGGTAAATGAGAAATTACTAAGTTCAAAGCTTGCAAGTTGTCTAACCCTACTCTAAAATATGTTAGAAGTCTAACGTAGCTACGTATTAAAAGAATTTAAAGTAATCACATATGCTTGCAGTTATGATAGGCATACAATATTGAAAAGTTCAACTTGTTACCGAAAATCCGCAAGGTTATTGATCCTCAAAATTCTGTACAAGTTGTTGGTCCCGAAATCGATCAAACACCTAGCAGCAATAAAAAAACTCACTTCGAAAAAGTAAATCAAAAAATAAAACCTCAACACAGACTCATTGTTTGTTGGACGACCGGACTATGAATGCACATGCTAGTGGCGACAAGAACATAAAACACAAAACAATTGTTAACCCCTTTTAACCATCGAAGACCTATATCTAGGGGTACCAACCCATTAAGATTAATACTCAAGGATGAACGAATCAAACTTACAAAGTTGTTGTGTGAATCATTGCCCTCAAAAATCTTGCTCTATCACTCAGATAGAATTTTCTAGCACACTCATTCACACTTACAACCTCCCTCAACCAAATTCCTTGTTCCCCTTGCTATTAACTCATTCCCCTCCCTCTATTTTCTCAATTCTCTATTCGATATTGATACTACTCTAACATCAACATTCTCAATAAGGTAGAATCATCAAATAAGGAAATTAATCGTTCTCAATAACTCACTTCCATATTTTGTCTCAATTAAATCTCCTAAAATCTATCTATTCATTATAGTAGAGATCTTAGAATTGATGTTCATTTTGGAGATACGCCGATCTAATTGATTTGAATCGCAACTGAATGGATCACTTGCTCCATATTGAATGGGCCACAACTTTTCACCATAGTGTATACGTTGATTGGACATCCCGCAAACATCAACCAAAATCTAATGCAAAATACAATCCATTTTCAACAATCTTCCCCTTTTTGGTTGATGTTTACCAACTTCAATAAGGACGCATAAGCATTACATATCATAAGCAAACATTCAGACAATTCCAAACTCCCCCTCAACAAAACATAATATCATCAAGCACAAACACACATCAAAGCAGCATAAAAATTTTCCACCATCCCCCCCTTTGGGAGACATCAAACAAAAATGATGTTTGTCAATTTTTCAGATTTACCCTTGACTGCATTGCTGAAATTTTCAGAACTTTCCTTGAGACATGAATTTTTCAAGGTTGGACGCATTCAATCAGCCCAATACACAAGAAAATACATGAATCTCCAAGCATGGCACAAGGGCTATCATTAGTAGCCCAACATCAACCGATTCTAACACAACCCAAACCACCACATTTGCACAACCCATTTCATCCAACGTTTCAGCCCAACATATTTTTCACCAACATACTTCAACACGAATGAGACATACCTCACTCCTCAGATATAAAATCATTTGGTTAATCTGACCTGCAGTGAGCCAAGTGTTCGTCTCTTCCATTGAGGCATTCCCTTGTTTTTTTGTTGGTCCGTCCTTGAGAAGAAACGAAGAAGCGATTATCTTGGGAAGACTGTATAGATCTTTCTATGTTTGTTGCTGTGATTTGGTTCTTACAAATAAATTTACATGGAATTAGCCATCGCACTGATCTGCATTTTCAATTTAATTCAGATGGCCCCTCACATAACTGACGCCATTAAGGGTATGTTTCTATATTGGACAAATATCATTCTTCTATTAATTAAGTTGTGTAAGTGATTTGGGTATATATAATGTGGCCGGGATTGTGTTGTAACTTTGAAAAGTTTTGCTTTACATGTCAAAAAATTCAGTCAGTTACCTTTTATTACCTAGAGGCCAATTAGAGAATAGCTAAACCAAAGTCTCAAAAGCTCCCTTCAACTATCCAAAGAAAAAAGTCATTTGTACATCTTACTCTCGTTCATGACTTTTTTCTTTGGATAGTTGAAGGGTGTACATCTTACTTTCGCTCATGACTTTCTTATTAAATTTTTCTTTCCGTGATTTGTCGGGGTCTTTCTAACTTATCTGAGTTCTGGCTTTGAGAGATTCAAAAGCATGGAGGTAAACAAAGTAATAGCTGTGACTTGCACAACAAGTTTGACTCAATGGGATTTAAGATAATTCCAATTTTCTCCGATGGGAATTGCTTTTTCAGGTTGTTCTATTCTTTATTTTAAACAATTCTTTTTAAATCACTACAGAGTGTAAGTAGACCAATTAGAAGGTAATAAAGACGAGCATGAGAAGTCTAGAAAATTGATCATTTCATGTGGAAAGGTTAATAATTAGGCAAATTAATATACGAAGGTTTTCAAACTATTTTAACATCTTTGTGGTCTTTCATGATATTTAGAATAATATTGTAACTTACAGTTCTGATACAATTGCAATTGGATAGGACCAATTCATTTTAGGATTAGTTATCATTCCAACAATGAACTATTTAAATTTATGTCTTTTCACCTTATGGTTGTTACATTCTTTGCGAAATTTACATCATTTTAGTTGCATGCTAATAAGAGAAGCAATATTACATGCTCTTCTGTTCAAGGAACATCTACCACAATTTCTCAGGTGTAGCTCTTTCAATAGAATATTTTTTTTTTATAGGAGAATAAAACTATGTTTGAGTCCTTTGTTGAAGATGAGAGGGGGGGAGGGAAACATTGAGCTGAAAGCGGCTTCTCTTGTCCTGCATTGTAACATTTGCATTGACAGTGTAAACAGTTGTTTATTTCCTAATTGTTACTTAGAGTGTGTTGTTATCTCTTTTGGTTTTCTAAACTATTAGATACATCAAATTACCCAATATTTAAACTTGTTAAAAACCAAGTATTTGCTTTCCATACATAGTTTATTTCGTGATACTCTTATCAATTTTCTGTCATCAATGAAAATATTTGTAAAATTTTGTGTAGATTACGTTTCCACTACTGATGTACATTCATAATTTTGATGCCAACAATAATCAAATGATTCATCTGTAAGTGCTCAAACAGACACTGCAAATTGCTAGTACAATTGTTTATTTTATGCACACTTATAATTGTAGAATACATTTCATATTACACTTGACAACATTCCTTTTTTGATTGTTTTACCTGTTTTCTCTACTTCTGTAAATGGAAAAAATTACGGTTGAACAGTACATGCTTTTAACGTTGAATCATTCGGTAGAGATTGCCTTTTATGCTAACAAAATTTGTTGGTTGTACGCTTGTTATACGAACTTTTCTACATTATTACCAAACTTAGAACACAATAAGAAATTAATGTTACGAAAGAATCATTTCTTATTATTCACAAATCTTCTTTGAAACTAGAAAATGGAAAACATATTCCTAGCACTTTTAAATTGATTAAGATGTGGAAGTAAATAGTCAACCATTCACACCTTTTATCTTTTAAATTATTTAGAAAATATATTGAAAGGTTTAATCAACTGTCTTATTAACATCATAACAGTGTGATTTGGAAAGACTCTCCCAAAAATACAGCATCCTACATCACGAATAATTTAAAGCCAACGAAAATATAGCCAGCATTGAAAATACACAAACTTACTTGGAACAAGAACTGGAAGTTGCCCTTGATCTGCATGAAGTGAAAATAAAATATTCTTTCCAAGTCACAAAAGCATGTACAAACTCGTTGAATGCAACATGGTTGCATCTAAGAAAAATTATTGATAGTTTCTTAAACAAATGCTACCGATGATACTCTCTATCACTTAACATATACAAAAGAGATTTCTTAGTTACCAATGCATCTTATTCGGATGCATTTGCTCTTATCTTTTTGCTATTTTCATTTATGTTTTGTGTATATGCACTGTGTAATTTGAACCCATAATATTGATTACTTTTGCTCTTATAATAATAGCAAGGACACTGTAGAACAGATGCTAATTCAAAGCTTTATGTTTGTTTCGTATTTCGGGTAACTTGTATAAGTCAATCTTCTATTACCAATGTAAAATCCAAAATATATTTGAATCAGAACTTCTCTTTTCCGTATCATTTTTACCGTTATTGTTTTATACTTAACCCTTTCAAATTCACATTGCAATTTCATGTTCTTCATTGTTTAGGAAAAAAAAAAAAAGAATAAACAAAGTAATGCGAAAATTTATTCTATTCTCGTTAGGAGAGATTACAATTGAAATCATTGACTATGGGTTTTATTCCAACTCCTCAACATAAATTTAAACTTCCTTATAATTTTCAGGAAAAAAAAAATCTTTATCTATTAAATATATTTTCGTTTGCCTGGGATACATATTTCAATAGAAATAAATTTGGCTCCTCTTATGTGTGGTTGCAGATTGAATTATAACAACATAACTCGCAATTTACTGAAAAACAAATTACTTGCATATCAGAATGGTTGATTGCTTCATTTTATTCTATCTTTTTAAAAAAGAGAGTGGCCAATGCTGCTGGATTGTTGCTGAAAAATTGATCATGCCAGCATCACATGCAATTGACTAATTATAAGATTACTTTTAACTATCCAAAGTAATTTTTCTAATATAATTAGATTACGTATATTTCTAGCTCCCAGAAAAAAGTAATGTAAAACTAAATCATACTTCAATCAGACTTTTCTTTTTTTTCATAGTATTCTTAATTTTTTTTTTCTTTTTTTCCAAAAAGTCAGATGACAATTTTTTGTACATTATTGGTTTCCGAAAAATAAAACAACCTAAGCAAAAAAATTTTTTGGTTACAATTCTAAATAAAAAGATATTACAGTTGAAATCATTGGTTATTATGGGTTTTATTCCAACTCCTCAACATAAATTTTAACTATGTTACCATTTTTGTTAAATACTATCTTTATCCATTAAATGTATAATTGTTAGCCTGGAATGAACATTTCAATAGAAAAAAAATCTAGCTCATCTTTTTGGTGGTTGTAGATCGAGTTATAACAACATAAGTCGCAGTTTTCTGAATAACCAATTACCTGCATATGAGATTGCCGGATTTTGACATTTGATTCTATTATGCCGGAACAAGGAATGGACGATTATGCTTTGTCTTCATATACCTACTCTGCGACTAAGCCACCTCTCCACTTCTTCCGGCCGACTCCCATCTCCGTCAGTGGCTTTTGCTACGACGCCACCCCGTTCGTTCCATTGTTTTAAATGTTCAAGTGTACAAGTATCCCGAGCAAAGTTATTGTCAAATCACCTACGTATATAAATATAAAAATTTCTCATTTTGCCTTGTATAGTATATGAAAGTCAACTATTGTACTCAATCGCGCTATCAATACAAAATATTTACTTGTTTGTTTTGTAAAGGCAAATTTCCGTAATCTCATGTTTCATATCTAATCATGGGCCAATACTTTTTGCACAACTCATTATTTCAATTATATTAAACTTAGCTACCCTAATGTTTGTTCTAATAATTACTGTACCATATTCAAATCGCAAAACAACACCGCCAACATCTACATGTACAAAATAGAGAATAACTTTCCAAGTTGACAACCTAACAACGTATAATTCATTAAACCGTATTAAGTTATAACACACTTTAAATAGATCTCGTCAACTCACTTTTTAACATATATTATGGGATATAAGCTATAACCAAACAACAATGTCTTCCTCAATACTGCAACATAACAAAATCACATTAAGAACCACCACCAAAATACACAATTCAAAACACACCATCTATCATATCCACAAAAAAAAAAAAAAAAACACCACAACGTAGTGCGCAGAAGAAAACTAGTAATTATGTAAGTATATTACTAAATAATGGCATATATATATATATATATAAACATCTAAATGCAGATTGGTTTCAGAATCATATGTAAATTAAATTTTAGTGTAATATATTTCTTATGTCTCATTTACCATGTCAATTTTCATTTTCGTTTATCCAATCAATTCTGTCACATTTTTTTTTAAAAAAAAATGGCAAAATAGCAAAAAATCTCCATATAGTTTTCCGAATTCGCTAAAAAACCTTCGTGGTTATAAAATTTCAAAAAATCTACTTGTAGTTTCCAAATGTTGCATATTCGCCCTTTTCCTCTAAAAATTCTACTAACAAATGTTAAATTTTATCACATTTGACCATTATGCCTGTATTTATATTTTTTCTAATTTATTTATCTCTTTTATGTTCTTCTTTCTTCCACTTTTTCCCAAGGCATCCACTCTCATCTTCTTCTTCCTCCTTTTTCTCCGAGGCATTCACTCTCATCTTCTTCTTCTTTTCTCTTCTTTCCACTGAAGCGCTGGATGCAATCGCTCTTTGGAGTCGAAGGCGCCACTGTGCCGGAGGAGCAGCCGCTGATAATCGCCACCACTACTGGTCGTCGGCATGGGGTTGAGTTGTTCTCCGGTCAATCATATAATACCCCGGAGTTGGGCCGGTGCTAGGCCCAACTCCCGTAGATGAGCCGGTGCCAGGCTATCCAATATTGAGTATAGGTTAAATTGATTGAATAGACTACTCATGTCAACAATGTACATTGGCTCATCCGTGACAGTTGGCCTAGTACCGGCTCAACTCCGGGGGTATTACACATTTTGTGGGAAACGAATTCTTTCGCATCCAATTTCAGAACATGAATAGGAAGGAACTTAATTTAATTTCAATTTACTTTTGGGTCCTATTTGTTTATGCTCTTTATATTCTTCCCCAATTTTTCTTTCACCTTTTGGGTCCTATTTGTTGTGTTCTTTCTCTTCTTTCCCATTTTTCTTCACGCGGCCACAGCCGCACTATGTTTTTTCTTTTCTTTTTTTTTTTTCTCCAATTTTTTTTTCTTCATTCTTCTTCTTCCTCAATTCTAATTCTTCTTCAGGCAAACAAGTTCTTTTTTTTTTTCTTTTTCCCCATTTTTTTCTTCTTCCTTATTCTTCTTGCCCGATTATTGTTCAGGCGAACTAAGTTCTTTCTTTTCTTCTTTTTCCTTAATTTTTTTTCTTCATTCTTCTTCCACAATTTTTCCTGGGGTGAACCAAGTTCTTTCTTTTTTTTTTTTTTCTAATTTATTTATTTATTTATTTTCGCAATTCTTTTTCATATGAACAAAGTTATTTCTTTTTATTCTTATTCTCCATTTTTTTTTCTTCCTTGTTCTTTTTCCTCAATTATTCTTCATGGGAACCAACTTCTTTTTTTTCTTATTTTTTCCCAATTTTTTTCTTTCTTATTATTCTTTTTCTTCCTCAATTATTCTTCAGGCGAACCAGGTTATTTCTTTTTTTTTTTTTCATTTTTTTTTCTTTCTTTCTTCTTCTTCTCCAATTATCTTCGGGAGAATCAAGTTCTTTCTTTTCTTCTTTTTCTTCAATTTTTTTTCTTCCTTCTTCTTCAGGCGAGTCAGGTTTTTTTTTCAATTTCTTTTTCTTCTATCTTCTTCTTCACCAATTCTTCTCAGGGGAACCAAGTTCTATCTTCTTTTTTTTTTTTTCTGCAATTTTTTTTTTTCTTCTTTCTTCTTCTACTCTAATTCTTCTTCAGGCCCACTAACTTTTTTTTTCATTATTTTTTTTCATCCACGGGTTTTTTCTGTTCTTCTTTCTGGACCTAAAATTGTATTTAAGACGCATGACATACATTCTCCGGTAGTCCTAATGGTGGAGGATTTTTCTGCAATGTTTACAAACCACAAGGTTTTTTTTTGGAACCAGGGGTTTTTTAGCAAATCATTGGGTTTTTTTTTTTTTTTTCTATTTTTCCAAAAAAAAAATAATATAAACTTTAATATTATTTTAAATTTTAAAATTTATATATTTTTTTAATTTTAATAAGACTAATTAGTTATCTTAATTTTAATATAAAATTATATTATACAATAATTATTTTTATTAATACATTCTTAATTAATTACTAATTATACTCCTTTTAAATTCTCGTGACTACAATAAACCGGACATTATAGTCCGGAAGGAGAGTAATATATAAAAAATAATATTTAATTTAATTTTTTTTAAAAAATTAGAATAGTAAAATCAAATAAATAAATACACATAATGTATTCAAAATATATAAAAAGTGTATTTGTTTGAGGATTCTTTAAAAATCTATTATTCATCGTTTTTTTTCTCCTCAAAATATAAAATTAAATACTTATTTTTTTAGTTTTTATATTATATAAAAATAAATTTTTACGTTCATATTACATCAATATATATTTATATCATATTATATAATTATTTTAATTTAAAAATTTGGAATTATTTAAATAAGAGATTTTTTAAAGAGTTTTGAAAATTTAAAAATTTAAAAAAAATTAAAAAATTAGTATTTTTTTTAAAATAAAAAATATATTTGACGTGAAATTTTCTAAAAATATAAATAATTCCAAACGAATAAAAATGCATTAAGGGTGTGTTTGTTTGGGGATTTAATAAGATTTCTATTATTCATCCAATTTTTTTCCCCCAAAAACATCGAATCAAACACCTATTTTTCATTTTTTATATTATACTAAAAATCAATTTTACATTCAAAACATCACATCAACACCTATTTATATCACATCATACAACTATTCAAATTCAAAATTTTTACTATTCAAATCCCAACTCAAAATCCAAACCGCCCAAACAAACACACCCTAAGTAAACAAAGCATTTGTGTTTTGAATATCAGATTCAAAATCCAAATCATAAACAAAAACACAGATACATAATAAAACACACAAACCCTACCGCCCTCCCCCACTTTCTTCTTCCTTCGCTTCTTTCTCTTCATTCTTTTCTCTTTCTTTTTCCTTTTCGTTTTCTTCTCCTCCTTTTTTCTAAGTTGCTGCCTCCCGAATACGGATGTCTCCGCCGCCGCCGCCGCCGCCCGCTAGAATATTCGTTGAGTTTTTCTTTTCCTCTTTATTTCTTCTTTTGCTCTATAATTGTCGACTCGTGCATCCATTTATCAAGAAAATCGAGTATGTTTGTAATATTTTTCTCATCTGGTTTGTACATTCTTTTTGTTTCCGTTCTCAGCTTCTTCTGGTGTAGCCGTCGCCGCCGATACGATATATATATATATATATATTGCAAGATGCAGTTAAACCCTTCAACCCTGCTACATACTTTTCTGGGGTTTTTCAATCGCTGCAAAATTTCGTAGGTGGGATTTTCAAACATCAATCTGCGCGGAATTGAGTGGTTGCGCCGCCGGTTAGGGGGAATTTTGGGGTCTGCTTGATTTGTTGATCTGCTGTTAGTGATTTTAAGTAAGTTGGCCAGCTCAAAGGCGGTTGTGAATTTGTTCTTCGACTCATTGTTTAATCTATGTTTGATTCAATTCAGGGTGCGCGAGGATGTGGTGCCGTAATTGCGCAGATGATGTTCCTGCTGAGAACTTTGACGGCAAGATGTAAGTGATTTTGATGAGGTTGTATCGTTGGTTCGTGTCAATTTTGTTGTTGGTTTCTATTAGGTGGCTCAAGTGTTGTGAATTTGATTGCTGGTTTAAAAGACCTTTTTTTTTTTTTTTTTTTTTTTTTTTTTTTTTCTTTTTTGGTACGATTGGTGTTTGATTACTCATACCTTATATTCTCTTTCATCTTAAATGAGGTTTATTTTGTTGTTATTGTTGTTTATGTGAACAGTAAAATTTTGAAGCCAAATAGGTGTTGGACCTGGTGTCTTAACCATTAATAGGGTTTTTATTTAATATTTTAGATGAAAAATAGGTGTTTGGATTTGACGAATAGTTTGAAAACAGTTTTGGTTTTTGGATGCACAAATAAACACAGCATTAAGACCTAGGATAATATTTAGGACAATAATATTATGATATGAAATAATACCTTGTCATCATATAAATGAAAATGTATCCTGCGTGTGATGAATTAGTTCTGTTTATGAATAAACAGATGTTGCCCTGGTTGTGGAAGAGTTCTGATTGAGGATAACTTCTCACAGGAGCCCACATTTGTGAAGGGCTCAGCGGGACAGGTTTGCTCGTAATTTAATTTATTAATGCATGATAGCATTGCTAGCTTACTTCACGGTCTGTAATATTATTTTTTTGAAAGGGTGGGAATGAATCAATTTGGTTTATCTTTATCGTCCACGTCGTAAGTGACATAATTTTTGTTTCGATTGTGGGATCATTCAGTATTTTATTGTGCAGTATTTTTGTTACACAGCTAAAGCAGTTATATATCCAAATAAAATATGATTCCTCTTTTATAAGGAAATCTCAAATTACAATTGATTGGACAAAGGATTTGGATACCTGATAGATAGAACAATGAGAAATAAATGATAATCCAGAAGTTCTTGTGGAGCAAGAAAACTCATTTTTTATTTAGACCCACCTTTTCCAATTCCACTTCTTTATCTTAGTTGGGCATTCCTCTGAATTGTCGTTGTTGAAAATGTGTTTACTTCTTTTCATTTGAATGCTTACCAGAAATGAAACTTGTTATAAGTGGCTAATAGATATGAATGTCATTGCTGCACTCCATAAAAACTTGAGCACATGCTGTATTAATTGACTCAAATATATCTGCAGAGCCAACTATCAGGAACTATTGTAAGGAGCAGCCTAACTGAGTATTCAGTATCACGTCAGAGGACAGTGGATGAAGGTAAGTGTCTTTGCTACTTTACATCACAGAGAAAGTACCGACTGAGGAATAACAAGATATTCCTAATGATGTTTATTTATCATATTACATACACTGTGATTTCCAACTTTAAGATAATTCTTGAACATTTTTTAGAAATCCTAAAATATCCAACATGTACATCTGTAGACTTTCCCAGCAACCGTGAGTTCATTTAAGTGTTGAATTTCTCAGTTATTGATTAGGAAATAGCTAGAGGAAAAACATAGATGTATTATGGAATAATAATGTGTAACTACCTTTAGCTAGTTATGCCTCTAATTGCCACAAACTTCTTAATCAAACTTCAACCAGAGGCATTTCTAGTTTCTGTGTTTTATAGTGTGTGAATTAACATATTGTTTGATGAGCTACAGTGCCGGTTCCTATTGGAAGAATGCATAAGCAAGCACGGATGACTAGATCTAGGATACTTATAATATGAATGGACAACTTTAACAATGCTAGTGATGCTAGAATGTGCTTATACACGGAAGTTCATTGATATCTAAAATTTAGTTGCTTGCCTTCGGCACACTACCATGCCTTTTGGTTGAATTTATAAGTTCCGTATCCCCTCAATGAAATATTCCTTAGTTTTGGATCCTCTATCAAAATGTTGTTTGACCTCCTTCAATGTTGCAGCACGTAGAGGGATAGAAGATTTGATGTATAAGCTAGAAATTGATGGTGGTGATTCTATAGCTAATCCAGCCTTAGCCTTTTATAAGGTAAAGTTTGGCATTGGCATGTTTGTGCATCTAAATGCGGTTGATAAACAGATCATGATAGATAGTTAATGATGGTGGTGATTCTATAGCTAATCCAGCCTTAGCCTTTTATAAGGTAAAGTTTGGCATTGGCATGTTTGTGCATCTAAATGTGGTTGATAAACAGATCATGATAGATAGTTAATGTTTCTATTACAGCTTGGACTTGAATGGAATTTCACACGGGGACGCAAAAAAGAACAAGTAGAAGCTGCTTGCCTGTATATAGCTTGTAGGTAAGAATGTGTCTTAAAGAGCACAGCTTTTTAGATCTTTTGTCCTAGAATGGAGAGGATTGTGTAATCTTATATTGGTAGCTTGTTTCCAATTCGGTGTGAGAAATTATGTGTAATGATTCCTCTCGTGGTATAACATACCTACTAGCTTTAGAGATGCTCCAGACCTTATGATAAGAGAATTTTCTTCTGTTTTTGAAATAATTTGTATCAAATGATCAGACTATTTTTTTTTTTTTTTTTTTCCGGAAAATTGAAGCAAGTATGCGCTTTGTCATCTGAGTTTCCCATATTTTTCATTAAAAACTTAATGTAATGGTAACCAACAAGGACAATGACCAATTACAAATGATACTTCATTTTGTAGCAAGAAAAAGAAATGAATGGTCTTTCTGAAATTAACATGCAGACTTCAAATGCTCTTGTATGTGAGTTTGTATCTGTTAACATAAAATTGCCTTTATCAATCAAAATGTGAAACCTTGATTATCCTTTCCCTATTTTTTGCAGGCTGAACAACAAGCCGTATCTTCTTATTGAGTTTTCAGAACAACTAAGCATAAATGTGTAAGTACATAGTTTGTTTTGTTAGCGGCATTGGTTTGTTGGACTTAGATACAAGTTTTCTTAACTCAAGATGAGAAACTGTTATGCTTTTATCCTATACTAAGATGCATGGGCATTGCTGAGATGAGGCCTAGTGTTTACTCTTGAGAAGGCATTTAAGTGCTAAAATTTTGCATTATGCTAGCAATGTTAGATTGGAATAAGATCATAGAAAGTCTTAATTTTGTCTACGGGAAGTAACTTAGCAGTCTGGCTTATTATTATTATTATTTTTATAAACTTTGGTAGAAGTTGCTTGAGATAGTAAAAAACTAAACATTTGTGGAGTTCCTTGCAACTGCTTGTTTTTCAATCACTACTGTGGTTCTTCTAGAACGTTGATGTGCTGCATTATTTTCTTTCAACTAAGGGTCACTATAAGCTTGATACAATTCCAATAGATAATTTACCGGAAAACAGTATGCCAGTCGCTCTTTGTTTCTTATGGTGTGTCTGTTTGAAAGATTTTGAAGGATTTGTACTATTTACACAAATTTTTCTTCTCAAAAATATCAAATCAAACATCTATTTTTTATTTTTTATTTTTTATATTATACTCCCTCCGTCCCAAACAAGGTGCAACATTTGCTTTTGGCATGGGTTTTTAGGTGGGTAGTATTAAGTATGATAATTTAGAAATTAGGTGATGTGATGGAGAGAGAAATATATATTTTATTTTTTAATTTGGATGATGTGAGAGGATAAAGTGTGGGGTAGAGATTAGGTATAATTAATTATTTCCTATTTTGGAAATGTTGCAGGGTGTTTGGGACATACCAAAAAGGAAATGTTGCACGGTGTTTGGGACGGAGAGAGTACTAAAAATCAACCTTACATTGAAAACGTCACATCAATACTTGTTTATATCGCATCATACAACTATTTCAATTCAATTTTTTTACTATTCAAATCACAACAAAAAATCCACATCCCCAAACAATCACACGCTAATGTCAAATGAGCTTACACTTTCTTAAGCACCTGTGTGTTTGTTTGGGGGATTGGATTAGATTTTCACTATTCATCCCATTTTTTTTTCCCCAAAAACATCAAATCAAACACCTATTTTTTATTTTTTATATTATACTAAAAATCAATTTTACATTTAAAACATCACATCAACACCTATTTATATCACATCATACAACTATTCAAATTCAAAATTTTTACTATCAAATCCTAACTCAAAATCCAAACCCCCAAACAAACACACCCTTGATGTACTTGTCTCATAAACCCTTGAGACATGTATATGCTATTTATAATTTTATAACAAATTAGGAACCCAATGCTAATTCTGCAGAATATATGTATATATGCACCCATGGTTACAAAGTATTTATTTCTTATTTTTTGTTTTTGGAATGCTGCTGAATCTTTCCATTTTAATATTTTGGTAATATTCACAGTTATGTGCTAGGAGCAGTGTTTTTGCAGCTTTGCAAAGTTTTGTACCTTCAAGAACATCCAATAGTTCAAAAGCCAGTGGATCCAAGCCTGTTCATCCACAGGTTTACTGATCGTAAGTGATGACCTTTTCCTATTGTCTATACCTGTGTTCTCTGCTTTCAATTTTTATAAAATTTTTCGCATGTTTCATAAATAGTTGGTTGGAAATTGAGGTTTTTGCAGAGTGCAACATTTGTATTGATGTGATGTGATCGGTGGAAAATGTGATAGTATGATGTTTGATCTTTTTCAAAGGCTGTTTTATCAATATTTCCGGCTGCTAGTAGTGCAAATAATTTTTTGCTGCCAACATTTTACAATTATCCATCTAACTTGGTTAATGGTTATATTTTCTGAATTATACTTGTCTATACTCTTTTGTTTTCTTTTTACTTGTCTTGGTAGCAATTATATTAATCTGTATCAGACATTGTAAGAAGATAGTTGAAATGTTCTTTCTAGGTCTATTTGGCGGCAGAAAACCCGTTGACTCCACCAGAATCTCCCAGACTGCACTGCGTGTTGTAGCAAGCATGAAGCGAGATTGGATGCAGGTTGTATTTGATTGTTTGTAGATTCTTGTTTGTGAGAGAAATAGAAGCTTCACATTATATATTTATTCTTTATATAAAGAAATATTGTTGATCTCTAAAATAATCAAAAAATGGCTTCAGACCGGGAGAAAACCAAGTGGTCTATGTGGAGCTGCCCTGTATATAGCTGCCTTGTCGCATGACCTCCCGTGTTCGAAGAATGATATTGTAAGTTGTAGAGCACACTTTGTTGCTTATGCTTTCTCAGTGATCTATGAAGAATGAAATGGAGATAGATATCTTTCTTTTAAAATGTACAATAGTTCATCCATGCAACATATATCACCATCTACTTATGCTATCATTAATAAAAAATTCAATCTAACAAATGCACGTGAAACCCTGAATCGTCATTGGGGAATGACTAAATAAAACATTCATACTTGACAATGTCTCTCCGGGTTGTCAAAACTGCATTTCTAAATTGTTTCCTTTGTCTAATATATTTGTGCTCTTTAGAATTTTCTTTAAGTCCAATAATTCATCTCCGTACTAACTTGAAGTAAAATGCTGTCAGATTAAAGTTGTCCACATCTGTGAAACAACATTGACAAAGCGTTTGATTGAATTCGAGAATACAGAATCAGGTGGTCTAACGGTATGTTCTAGTAACTAACTTCATATATGGTGTTAACATCTGTGTTTGCATCTTGTTGTGTAATATTCGTCGTAAGAATGTACAATTTTGGTTTCACCAATTATATTAATGACTTGGAATATGGAATGTAAAATAGTTAGATATCATGTTATGATATTCTTTGTGGGATTCACATAATTTTAAGTTTAAATGGAAATTTCACATTATTTTGTGTTCATCAAAAGGACATAATTATTCAAAATTTTTTGTATATTTTGATACTTAAATTGTTGATAGTGGGCAAATAAACTTTTTCTTACAAACTAGCAATGCACATTATTTTTCTTTTAAATGAGTGGCGACATTTCTCTTGACAAGAGGTTCTTGAGCATAATGTTCTAACACTATTAAATTGATGGATGCTATTTGTACACCGGTGAGATGTTTGTCTGTTTTATGGGATCATGCGGAATATTTTGGGTTTGTTTCTTTGTATTTTTTTCCAGCACATTTTTCGAAAAAATATATTAAACATTCTTTTTATATTCTTTTTATATTATCTATACAAGTTTTTATACTTTACATACAAAATTTTCCTTCAAAACAAACACACCTTTTATATTTGATTAGATTGAAGAGTTTAATACGAAAGCCACGGAGATTGAAACTGAAGAGATGCTGTCCAAATCTCTTGATGAAGGGGTAAAAGCATCTGGAATTCATGAACTTCTCTGTCAGCACAAAGGGAGTGAGACGCCTCACTTCGCTCATGGCCTTTGTAGAAGCTGCTATGATGATGTAATTCTGGTCCCTTATTCTTTTTCTTCTAATAATAATAATAATAACAGTGTCTTGGTTGTTGATTGGTGCAGTTCATGAAACTGTCTGGGGGTCTTGAAGGTGGATCCGAACCCCCAGCTTTCCAGCGTGCAGAGAAGGGAAGAATGATGGAAGAGAAAGTTGATGCTGACAGGTCTAATGATCTTGAATCCTCTATATTGCCGGACTCTGCAGAAAGCCAGAGCAAAGTTTCAAATGTATGTCCTGATCTTATCAATCCTTCTATTCTTTTTCTGCATTACCTGGTGCTT
This sequence comes from Andrographis paniculata, assembly GCF_009805555.1. Lineage (NCBI taxonomy): Eukaryota > Viridiplantae > Streptophyta > Magnoliopsida > Lamiales > Acanthaceae > Andrographis > Andrographis paniculata. The sequence goes on from NW_026137605.1 coordinate 4,739,490, forward strand.
TAAAATTTGAAGATAGTTGTTTCAATTCTTCTTTTTTTTCTCCCCAGTGTCCTTTAATGTCTTTAAGTGCTGTTCCATTTCTAGCTAGCACAAAGCATCTCATAACTTTTAGGTATTCCTGGAGAATTATCCATCTTTGTTCTTTATGTAAAACAAGTATTGTTTATATAGAGTTTGAGGTATATGCTTTGAGCTCATGGGCTTTTAATATCAGATTTCTCGGAAATAAGGTACGGTTGTTCTATGTGAATCATGTGGCTTCCTTCTTTCTGTTTTCTGTGTTTTTTGTTTTTCTTTAATTTTTTTTTTTTTACTTAAACTGCTACAAAGGCTACCACTTCATAATGCTGTGAGTCTGTGACCAGTTTTCTACTTTTTTGTTTGCTGGAAAGATTCAGCTCTTTGCAATATTAAGAAGAATAATAATAACTTTCATTCATATCATATTTGTTAGTCCAACAAGCAATGCAGAACAAACGATCTGAGTGAAAATGAAGTTCCACAAACTGCAGAGTCTGGCTTAACAGGTATGACCCACCCTTCTATAGTATGTACAATGCAAGGATCATGGAATGCGTAGAGCTTTCAGAATTAAAAAATTAATTTTATTTAATAAATCCAGGAGATCAATTGCAACAAGAAGACATGGATCATTCAAATATAGATGGAATACATCCAAATGATGATACTCTTGAAGAATCAGAAAATCTATCTGATATTGATGACACTGAGGTTCTTAACCCTTTATTTGATTTTATTCAAGAAGATTGGCCTATGTTATGTTATCATAGTTTAAAGATTCTGTATACTTCTTTTTTCCCAAGTGTGGATAGGAGTGGTAGTAGAACTGCGCTAATGGCTGGCATAAAGATATTTTCTGTCGGGAATATAAATATATATATATATATATGTACTATTATAAAACTATGCTTCATGCTACCAGGAAGGATTTCTTTCTATAGAACTAGTATATTGTTGAATATATATATATATATATAAATAAATATGTTTGGCTTTTCATTTGCCAATAAACCCAAGTCTGCTTCTTTCTTATGCATTTCATTCCCTTTTCATGTTTTCAGCATCTCTTTCTAATGAATCATTCCTGCAGGTCGATTTCTATCTAAACAATGAGGAGGAGAAACGATTAAAGAAGATCATTTGGGAAGAAATGAATAAAGAATATCTTGAGGTATTGGACTGTTTGCATACAGTCGACTCCATATGGTCTTGTTAAATTTAGACAATATTTGAAGCTCAAGATTGAATTATGGTTGTTTTCACTATGTCCAATCTTATGTTTCACAATGAGGCACCAAAATGCATGCTTTTTTATAATTTATGCAGACGTGGTAGTTCTTTATCTTACAAACTCCTTGTACTCAAACTTACAGGAGCAGGCGGCTAAAGAAGCTTCCGAACTAGCTGCAAAAAAAGCAGAAGAAGAGTTTTTTGCTAACTGCAGTGAGGAGGTAAAAGCAGAAAAATTGAAAGCTGCACAAGTAGCTGCAGCTGTTGCAAAGTCAAAGAAGGTGATGCCTTGATGATTTAGTTAATTTCTTATTACTTGTCGAGTTGCGAAGATTACCTAGAAATACATGCTAGGGCTAAGCAATTGTATTCTTATTGGTTGTATCAATTATGGCTTGCAGGAAAGGCAACAAAAGAGGGCTGCCGAGCGGAAGTTGGCTGGTCCAGCTCAAACTGCTTCAGAAGCAGCAAAACAAATGCTCGAAAGAAAGGTACAATCCACACCCAACATTTGAACTGTTAATATATATTATCATAGAAGAAGAGACGATGTCCAGCCTATTTCGTTAGTTATCCTCCTGGTTCCTAAAGTTCATTGAAACTTCATGTTAAGAACATACGCCAAGGGAATCTGATCTTAAACAATCATAATGACTCATACATGCACATAAGAAAGGGATACTAGATCCCCTTCCACTGAGTAATATAAAAAATGGAGTAGCTTCACAGGTTATTTAAAAAATTAGAAGGCTACAAACCTTCGAGCAATAGCTTCAAAAAATGTCCTAATCATAATGTGTTGTACAAATGGTCGTGTTACAAAGCATCTGAATAATCACTAGCACCCCGGTGTTTTTTGAAGACATTTACATATGAATTGTGTGAAAGTAAGTCAGCAGTCTTAACTGTGGAACTAAAGAATTAATCACCAAAATTTAGCTTATTCAGTCATATTCCATTGACAGAAACATTTAATGATGATTGAACACCGATTCCATGTTCACATCTATATCTTTATTGTACAAATCATTGAAGTTACTGTATGTTTTTTGGTACAGGGATTTAGTTCCAAGATCAGATATGATGTGCTAGAACAGATGTTTGATGAATCTGTAAGTAATTCTTTACTATTTATCCCAACCTAAATTTCACTGAGTTCAACTGAATTGAAGAATGTTTTCTTGAACTAGTCATTTACATCCATTTTGGATCTTCGAGAAGGAGATAGTTTTTACATTGCATGTTAGTTTAGTCGAAAAGCTAAAACATCGACCACATGACAAGTAGACGAGCGCCGTATCTTATTTATAAAATTTGATGCTATGTATGTATATCTGTGTTTATTTTATTATCCATTGTTGACTGCTCAGGAAAACACTGAGAAAACGAAGAAAATGCGAACATCCGGTGAAGATGATGATAAGTCTTCCAATTGGAGGAGCGAAGAAGTAGTAGAAGAGCCGATTGAGGGTGAGGATTGTGTAAGAGAAGATATTAACTGCCAACATGAAGAAAATAATATTGATGATTATGACGATGATGATAATGATTTATGGTAGTTTTTTCTGTTTTTTCTTTAAAAAAATTGTGCATATTTATTTACTACTTCTTACATATTTGTATGGATGAGTTTTTTTATGTTTTCCAATGATTTTAGATATTTATTAACGATTTAATTAATTTTTTCATTATTAATTTATTATTCTATTAGAATTAATCCCGTGATATACATATGGTTATTATATACTTCTTCCGTCCCACGGTATTTTAGGAGGGATGTAATTAGTAGATAATTAAGAATGTATTAGTGAAAATAATTATTCGATAATATAAATAATTATAAATTAAGATTAAAATAACTAATTAGAAAAAAATAAAATTAAAAAGTTTAAAATGAGATTAAAGTGTAATTATTTTTTAAAGAAAAGTGACATGGTATGTGAGATGGATATAAATGGTAACGTGGATATGGTATGTGAGACGGATGGAGTATTATTTTTGTTAATTCATAGTAATTCTTCTATTATTTTCGTTTCTCTTATTTTAAAACTATTTTTTTAAAAAAAAATATTAAACAAATAAAATATTATTAATTTTTACTTAAATTTGTATATATTGTTATATATACAATTGTTTTATGCATAGTGTTAAGGTCATTTTTTTTTTCAAATGACCCTATTGAAAGGACAAAGAGACTAATATATTGATTTTTGTTTTTTGTTTTTTTTTATATCATTTATATTTTGATAGATATTATATTAAAATTAATAATTTTGTATTAATTGAATATTTAAATTATATTGTTATTCACGAAATGTTAAAAGTATATATTCCTTTCGTTCCGGTGAAAGAGTTTGTTTTTTCACGTAGATTTTTAAATATTAGTATTATATTGAATTATAGTGAAAAAGACAAAAATACTCCTATTAGTATAGTGTAATATAAAAGTAATGATATTTGTGTAATATATTGTAAGTTGAAAGGGTATTTATTATGTTAAGTAAGTAATACAATTACTAAATTATCAAATGATAACCTTGTTTTTGGACGGACGAAAATGGAAAATGACAACCTTTCAATGGGACGGAAGGAGTATATTTTTTTATTGCAATTCATATATGAGAATTTTGCTACTCCCTCTGTCCCATAAGTAAATATCTATTTGCTTTTTGCACATAGTTTTAGAAATATTAGTATTATATTAGGATATAGTATGAATAAAATAGAATTGACTAAAATAACCTTATTAGTATGTGTGATATAAAGGTAATGACATTTGTGTAATATATTGTAAGTTGTAAAGGTATTTGTAATGTTAGGTAGATAATACAGTTATTAAAAAAGAAAATTGATATTTTGTTATGAGACAGACTAAATTGAAAAAATGGATACTTTGTTATGGGACGGAGGGAGTACTATGTTCGTCCCATAAAATTAGCATCATTTGTCTTTTGCATAATTATATTTTCGGTTCTAAGGGTCCTATTTATCTTTTTGTGTGTTGATATTTGAATATTAATTATTATATGAAAATATAGTACAAATTATGAAAAAATGACAAAAATACTTCTATTAGTATCTTATAATAATATTATAATAATATTTGTGTAAAAAATTATACAAATATAAAGATATTTTTAATGTTAAGTACAATAACGCAAAAAATAAATGACACCTTTAGAGAAGAACGGATGGAATATATATATATATATATAAATAAGCACACTCATTGTTTATATTTAAGCACAAAAGTTAGCAATTCAATGTAAAAAATCTAAGTTGTGTTCTTTTGTGGATTTTACCACAAGATTTTTACTATTCAAATTTTTTTCCCCTTCAAATTATCACATCAAATAATTAGTTTTTTTTTTTTTTATATTATACTACAAATTTATTTTACATTCAAAATATCACATCAACCTCTAGTTATATCACATCAAACAACTATTCAAATTCAACTTTTTACTATTTAAGAATCCAAATCCAAAAACTAAAACCCACAAACAAACTCATTGTTTGTTTTGTAAAAATTATCTTACATATTTTTCAAAAAATTAATATATTACACGTTTATTGTTTTAATATTATCTACATTATTTTTTATACCAAAAATTGCAATAAAAAAGAAATAAGGAAGGTTGACGCATAAAAAAATCTTTTCAAACCAAAACACAAAACAAACAAATTTAGTATCGATTTTTTTTCTTATAAAAAGTAAGTGTAGATTTTATTATACTCCCTCCGTTCCGGAACTATAATAGTCTTTGTTGTGTTGGACACGAGATTTAAGGAATATTGATATTATATTGACAGAGTAAAAAGTATAGGTAAAAGACATTTTTACCCTTGTGAGTGTATTAGTATAAAAAGTAGTGGTAATTGTGTAATAATAATGAAAGAGTAAGGATAGTTATACAGTGATATGATTATTTATGAAAATAAGACTATTGTTTTAAAACGGACAAAAATAGTAAATAAGACTAGTGTATTAAAAATACTATTAAATTAATTTACGGACAATTGGACTTAAATTTAAGCTTATCTATATTAATATTATTGAATAAAATTAAAATATACAGACAAAATAATAATTACTGAGTAGGTATATATATATTTTTTAATAAGAATATTATACTATATACATTTATTTTCATTGAATATATTTTATTTTTTATTTAAAACATTAAAATAATCCTTAGTTATTTTTAATTAATAACTATGTGATTTAAAATTTTACTACTTTCAAAATATGAAAAAATACAAAATCATAATAATAAATAATATTCTCTTTGTCCATTTACTTTGTTTATTTTTCCATTTTCGTTTGTCATACTTAATTTGTTATTTTTTTTCTAAGAAAAAAATTATATACTTTAATTTTATTTTAAAATTTATAGTTTATAATTTTTTCTAATTTTAATTAAACTAATTAGTTATCTTAATTTCAATTTAAAATTATTTTTATTATACAATTATTATTTTTACTAATATATTATTAATTATTTACTAATTATATCCCATTAAATTGTATCTACAATAAAAAAAAAAAAACACCGTAACCGAGACAGACGGGGTAGTAGTAATAATAATAGTTAGTATTATATAGTATTAATATAATATTTCTCTAACATATAAGAAATGGGCCATATATAAAGCTCGGTTCACCAGCTTTTTTATCTGAAATAATTTTGTGTGTGCAGTATAGAATATAAAAAATATAAGATATACTCATTCCGTCTCATTTAATTGTCTACTATTTTATTTTCGTCTGTCCTACATCATTTGTTCTTTTTTTTTTCGAAAATATAATTATATACATTAATCATATTAAAATTCATAATATACTCCCTCCGTCCCGGTGCAAGATTGTCGTTTACTTTTTATACGTGGATTTTTGAATATCAGTATTATAATGAGTTGTAGTAAAAAAGACGAAAATACTCCTATTAGTATTGTATAATATAAAAGTAACGACATTTGTGTAATACAGTGTAAATTGAAAGGGTATTTATTATCTTAAGTAAGTAACACAATTACTAAATTAGAAAATGGTAACCTTGTTTTGGGACGGACGAAAATAGAAAATGGTAACCTTTCAATGGGACGGAGGGAGTATAATTTTTTATTAAAATTAAACCAGTTAGTCATCTTAATCTTAATCTATAATTATTTTTATTAAATCATAATTATTTTTTACTAATACTTCTTAATTACTTACTAATTACACCACACTTAAAATAAAAATAGTATAATCATACATAAATTCACGTAAGACCACAATAAATAAATATATATATATACACTATATATATTAAAATATAAAATAATTGATTATATTTAGTCGCTATATCACATTTTATCGCATCACCTTACTCAAATAAAAATCAAATATAGGAGTATATTTTTCTCTCTCCATCATATCACCTTATTTTCAAATTATCATATTTAATATACCCACCTAAATTCCTATATCGGAAAACAAGTTTTGCACTATGTTTGGAACGGAAAGAGTATAAAAAATCAAATGATAATGTATTTGATTTGGTATATATTAGGGTAATAACTAATACTCTTTATTTCATTTCAATTTTTGGTAAAATTTATTAAATCAAAATATATTTGACAAATATAAATTATTTTAATTAACTTCATAATATATAATACTCCCTCCGTTCACTTACAAAGTTTATATTTACTTTTGGTGCGTTGTTTAAGAAATAATAGTATTTTAATTATAGTGAGTAGTTAAAAGTAGTATAATGACATTTTTGCCCTTACTTTTTTTGTGTAAAAGTAATGATGTGATGTAAAATAAGGGTATTTGTAGAAAAAAATAGAGTATTTAATGAAATGTTAACTTTGTAATTGGACGTCCCAAAATAGAAATATGTAAACATTGTAAGTGGACGGAGGGAGTACTACATATAGGATTCATTTATTTTATTTCTTACCTAATGGTATTCATAGAATATTTAAGATATTTAAGCACATTTCTGAAGTTATTTTAATCATGTTCTTTATGCTCGTCTCTAAGAGTTACATTTATATTTTGCGTCATTATACTTAATTTAAAATACTCATATATTTGTATAATTTTTTATACAAATATCATAATATTAGTATTATAAGACACTAATAAAAGTATTTTTGCTATTTTTTTCTTAATTTGTACTACTTTTTTATATAAAATTAATATTCAAATATTAACACGCAAAAAGTAAATGTGGTCGGCCCGACGAAAAGAGTATATTAATTCTTATTTTAAAACCACCAACAATACTACTTATATAATAAAAATAATACCACAATTCATTATTATTAAGTAATTAAATTTATTTACCTTAAATATTTGTTTGTTTCAAATCAAACGAACCATTTAAAATGGGATAGAAGAAGGATATCTTTATAAAAATTAAAGAACTATGAATAATACTCCCTACATCTCACATGTTGTGTCTGCATTGCCGTTCTTATCCATCCCATATTTTATGTCATTTTTCCTTTTTTTTAGAAAATACTTATTTTGTAAGTATTATTTTTTCCATTTTCATTTGTTCAGTTTCAAAATATATTTTTCCTATTTTAGAAAAAAATAATCATACAATAATACCAAAATACCCTCACTTTTACATAAATTACAACATTCCATTACATTTATAATTACTTTATACATAAAAGTCAAAAAGGCAAAAATGTCAAAATCTTTTACACACTTTTATTAACCAATATAATACTATTATTTCTTAATTTACTACAAAATCCCAAATGACCCATTTGATAAGGAACAAAAGGAGTATTATACACCTTAATTTCATTTAAATTTTTTAAATTTATAATATTTTTTAAATTTTAATTAAACTAATTAATTATATTAATTTTATTTATAATTATTTATATTACTAATATATTTTTAATTATCTACTACTTATATTTATCATAAATTCTCATATCTACAGTAATTCGAACATTACGTAGGACATATATTTTTATAAAAATAACAAAACTTATATAGTAAAAAATTATTAAATATATATGTTCATATATGCGTTCACATTGGATATGTTTTTCTTTTATTTACCGTCTCCGTCTAAATTCAAATTATATTTTCTATTAAATTCAAACTATATTTTCTATTATTTTTCGTTCGCTCCATTTTAAAGTATCACTTTTTTATATTTTTTTTAAAAAATAATTGTATGCTAATATCAAAATATCATTCATTTTTATCTAAATTTCAAATATATCATTACATATATAATTACTTTATCAAATGACAAAAATATTAAAATCTCTTATAAACGTTCCAGTAACCAATAAAATACTAAGTCTATTTTTTTTTTAATATATTACAAAATTTCAAATGACCTGTTTGATAAGGGAGGGGGGAGTAATTTTTAGTTATGTCAATTTAGTTTTTATTATTTTTAAATATAATAGTACTTCAATGTTAACAAAAGTATATATTTTTTTATTAAAACAAAATTAAAAAGATAAAGTTGAGCATTAGTCGGTCTAAATTTAAAAAGTCAATTTTTTATTTTTATTTATTTAGACGATCCGATTATTTGGTTTGATTAAGTTTAAAATTAAATTTATAAATTTCAGTTTTAATTCGGATATGGATTTCAAATTTTAATTTTGATTAATCAAAATAATTTCTAACTTAAAAATATATATATTAATAAATAATATTACTTCTGTTTGGCTCTAACGCGGCCGTCCAAGCTCTGAAAAAAAGATTATTGCAGATGAACTTGTCATACATTACAATTCCTTTTTATTCTACTTAAAGGTCACCCAGCCGAGTCATCCCAAGGCCAGGATAACAAGAGCTGGACTTCAAGACTAAGACAACAAATAATTATGGAAGAATCTCAAAGTTACCTTATTATATATTACCTTTTATTAGAAGTTTCTATATAATATATTTTCATATCTAGAACTTTCATAATTATTTATTTCCTTATAGTTAGCCTTATCTTTTGGTTTGTTTTCTTTATTATTTGTTGTTTTCTATTTTTTTCAATGACCGCTATATAAGGTCCTTGTCTATTATTGTAATATAGTAGAGTGAATCTTGAATAAAATTTATTTGTTGTTCCCTCTCAATATATGTCTAGTGCTAGGATGTGATTTCCTCCCACTTAAATATGTCAAATCGGGTCTTTGGAGTGATTTTATCAGTTCGTGGCTTTAAATTTTTTGCAAAGAGATTTAGCTTATTGTTTGTGTTTTAATCTATGGATTGATTTTAGGTCCGAGACTTATTCTCGTTGTTGGTTATCATTCATATTAATTTACGTTATATGCACTATCCTTTCTTCTTTATCCTCTCTTCTTTCAAATCGGGTCTTTGAAGTGATTCAATCGGTTCGTGGCTTCCAATCCTTTGCAGTGAGATTTAACCTATTGTTTGTGTTTTAATCTATGAATTGATTTCAATCATCTATATTAATTCACATTCTCTGCACTATCCTTTTTCCTTTATCCTCACTTCTTTCAAATCGGGTCTTTGGAGTGATTCCATCGGTTCGTGACTTCCAATCCTTTGCAGTGGGATTTAGCCTATTGTTTGTGTTTTAATCTATGAATTGATTTTAGGTCTGAGACTTATTCTCATGGTTAGTTATCATCCATGTTAATTCACATTCGTTGCACTATCATTTTTTCTTTATTCTCCCTTCTTTCACCTATCCGAGCCATTGGTTCTCTATTAAACTTTGTGGCTGAGTAAATTATTATGGGCATAATTATACATGGTCAGGCCGTGTCAGCCTCTAAGGGTCTCATTTACTTTTTGCGTGTTGATATTTGAACATTAATTATTATATCAAAACGCAGTACAAATTAAGAAAAAATTGCAAAAATATTTCTATTAGTGTCTTATAATACTAATAGAAGAACATTTGTACAAAAAAATTATACAAATATAATGATATTTTTAATGTTAAATACAATGACGCAAAAGGTAAATGTGACCCTTAGAGACGAACGGAATGAGGGATTATACATTATAATTTTGAGTATTAATATACTACCTTCGTCTAGTGTTAAGGGTCTCATTTACTTTTTGCGTGTTGATATTTTAATATTAATTATTATATCAAAACGTAGTACAAATTAAGAAAAAAATACAAAAGTACTCCCATTAGTGTTTTATGATACTAATAGAATAATATTTGTATACAAAATTATACAAATATAACGATATTTATAAAATTAAGTACAATGACGTAATAGGTAATTGTGACCTTAGAGCGGACGAAGGGAGTATATATTAATCAATCAAATAGAACAAACAAAATAAATTCTCCGACCTTTATTATTAATTCAACTACAGACAATAAATTCGCACTCGCCTATGATCATATCACTTTCAATCAATATGAGGTATTGTATTTGTTTCATGCTGTCGACTGCGGGAATTTGCCTAATTATCTGGACGGAGTTAAGTTCAAGTTCATCGCGGTGCATGCAAGTGCACATCATAAATAATTGTCTTGTCTGATTGTTTGATCAGTGCCACCGACTATTCATTCTTTCAATATGGAGTAATTAGGCCTTGCAGGGTATTAGGTTCGACAGGGAGAAAATCACTTTTAGGTAGCGACTGATATTCTTACATCATAAAAAGAAAGTAATTACATTAAATAAAATTTCAAAATTTTTTCAAATCAATTCAACAAATTTCTTTTATATCATTGAATTGAATAGCTCAATATTCCTTCCTGAAGTTCAATTCCGATCCGATCGTGCATTTCAGCACTCCTAAACACACCAACATTTTGCACAAATGTGTTAAGACGGCGATCCGGAGTTCCAACTTAAAACCAATTGATTGTAAATTGAATAGCCCTTCACCCCTTATAAGGTAGGGTAATCCCAACATTACATCCAATGTGGGATACTTAACACTCCCCCCTCGAGATGATAATCTCGAAAATACATACAGGATCCAAACCCAATACGGACACCATGGCTCTGATACCATGTTAAGACGGGGATTCGGGGTTCCAACTTAAAACCAATTGGTTGTAAGTGGAGTAGCCCTTCACGCCTTATAAGGTAGGGGAATCCCAACATTACATCCAATGTGGGATACTTAACACTCCCCCATCGAGATGATAATCTCGAAAATTCATACAAGATCACTTGAACATGCTTGAAATTGAGCATTCTGGTAAGGAATTTATTAACCTTTACACCTTCTATGATGATTGCGTGTGGATATTAGACTCAGGTGCCACTTGTCATGTGAGCAATGACCTTTTTCATTTTAAGCACCTAAAAATCTTGAAGGAACCAACTAAGGTCCACTTGCCTAATGGGACAATGCAGATTGCTAGTCACACAGGAACTATTGAACTAAATCAGTTGTTCACTCTTTATGATGCTTACTATATACCAGGCTTTAAGTATTGTTTGATCTCTGTGCATCAGATGTGTCTTGACTCTAGCTTATATGTGAATTTTATGGCTGATTCATGCTCTATTCAGGACCCGATAAGCAGATGTGAGATTGGAAAAGGAAAGCTAAAGGGGCATGATGACTCCAAATATAAGCATATCCTTAGCTCGACGAAACTGTGTATTACTTGAATTTATGTATAAAAACCATCATAATAACCCATTAATGGCATACATTATTGATTTATATCGCTTGGTATGATCCAGATTCCGTTGTTGAGATTATTAACGATTTTTGCCCTTTTTAAGCGGTAGTCTAGTGCCAGAAAAGCTAAGGCATGAGAGGCAAGCGGTAGCTTCCACAGCTCGCAAGCGATAGCCTCTCCCACTTGCAAGCGACAACCCAGACACATATCGCTGCAGATTATCGCCAGATTTCAATTAAGTGTTCCAACTGCAGCGGTACAGCTATTTCATTTCCAGCCAGCACAAGCGAGCCTAGCTGCGCTGATGCCCTTCAGCTCTCTGGCAAACGAGGAAGATCTGCGCCATTGCAATTCAATGCAATCAAATCAAGCGCCCTGGGAGTTACGGCCAACAACTGCTTCAACAGAATAACTACCAGCAACCGCCTAACTGCCCAACGATTGGAACCGCGAGCAACTGATTGCAACTGTCCCATTTAACCTGCTATAAATAGGGTCAGATATCTCTATGTAAAACAAGATCGATACTTTGATTTTGATATACTGCTAGCAATTACTTTCTGCACTCAAGTCGTCTTCTTGTCGCCGAGAACTCCAACCCTGTAAGGGAGTTCTCCACAGGAATGGCCAAGGGAATGGGGATTTCCCTCCTCCCTTGGCCAAGTCTTTACCGTTTTCTTAGATTAGATTACTGTTTTCTTTTACATCTTTGTAGTTCTAGTCCTTCCTGCTTTAGTAGTAATTAATGAAATATTGTTCATTTCTTCATACTCATTTCTTCCACACTTATATAAACTTTGAATTTAGAGAACTTCATTTTACTGTGCCACTCGCTCATGTCCCGTTCACTCGGTAACCGCCATTCATCCATGTCCCGTCCATTCGGTTCCCGCTCCCGATCATCTGGTTACCACTGGCACTTCATACTCCGTCCTCGCTTCCGCTCATTCACTCTTACCGCTTTATTTACTGCTTTCAATATATTAGAATTTTTGCAGCGGATCCCTTCCTGCTATTCCGGTTGTTTTTTCAAGATCTTCACCTGTGAAATTCATGACTTAAAATCCTTGTGTTCGACCTGTAAACTCACCAGTAAAAAGAGTATAAATAATTGTGATAACTACTCAGGGTCTACAACCACATGATTTACTATATCTGATCGCCTTCTCTATAACCATTCACTCACTGATTTTCGAATATAAATTCCCTGTGGATTTGTAAAACATACAAAAACAAATTTTGGTTATCAGGGCATCTTTACTACCTAAGTCTGAATCTCCCACAAAAAGGTTATGGTTGCTGGTGATGAAGTTCCTTGGCACTCTATGCTTGGACATCCATCCAATAAAGTGTTAACACACTTGTCTAAACCTGTTTTAGTTGATATTCCTTGTGATGCCTGCCACTATGGAAAACAAAGGAAACTTTCATTGAATAATAGTCCTTCTCATGCTAATTCTTGCTTTGATCTAATTCACATTGATATATGGGGCCTCTACAACTTGCCATCATCAAATGGTAGTAAATATTTTTTGACAATTGTTGATGATCATAGCATAAGCATTTGGACTTATTTATTGAGATTAAAATCACGTGTTGTCACTGTATTCTCTGTTTTTATTAAAATGGTGCAAGCTCAATATGGAACCAAGATCAAAATTGTCAGGACAGATAATGGATCTGAGTTCTTAAGTCATACCTTCCAAAATTTAATTCGTGAAAATAGAATTTCCCACCAAAGGATATATGTTTATCGACCGCAACAGAATGGAAGAGTTAAGCGGAAACATCAGCACATCTTGGCAATGATGAGATCTTTGTTGTTTCATGCACACTTACCAGATAACCTGTGGGGAGAGGCTCTTCTTACAGCAACTTACATCATCAACTTACTCCATAATCATGTGATAAATTGAAAATCACCTTACCAGGTACTGCGTGGTTCTAATCCCAACCTTGAACACTTACGGGTGTTTGGATGCTTGTGTTATGCTTCCAATACAAATCCTTCAATGACAAAATTAGGAAAATAGGTTGTTAAGGGAATTTTTGTGGGATATGAACCTGGCACAAAAGGTTACAAGGTGCTTAACCTTGAAACAAGGAAGATACTAATCAGTAGAGATGTCTATGAACATTTGTTTCCAGGCTTGATTCAGAACTCTATCCCTCATCCTAATTCATATCGGGGAGAGCTTTTGCCTATGTCAAAAGTGCTAGTTGAAGGAGATCAAAACAGAGATACTTCTTTGCCAAAATCTTCAATTCCAACTTCCATTTCAAGTACTGAGGAAGGGGCAACCGATGGTGATGATGATCTTCCTATGCCAGAATCTGCAATTCCAACTTCCACTCCAAATACTGAGGAGGGGGCAACAGATGGTGATGCTGACCTTCCTACTGAATGTTCAAGCTCATCCAATGATATCATCTCAGAAAATGTTAAAAATGATGGTAAAAACATCTTTGTTACTCCTTATGAGTGGCTAAGTAGAGCTCACAGAACAATAAACATGCCATGTTGGATGAAAGATTATGTTTATGCTTGTGCCACCATTGAGATGGAGTAGAAGAGCCTCTTACTTATTCAGAAGCAGTAAAGAAAAGAGAATGGATAGAAGCAAAGAATGAAGAAATTAAGGCTTTGGAAACTAATGACACTTGGGAACTATCCTATCTACCCAAAGGAATGAAGGCAATAGGAAGCAAATGGGTTTACAGGATAAAACAGAACAAAGATGGATCCATAAGTAGATTCAAAGCTAGATTGGTTGCAAAGGGTTATCTACGAGTGCATGGGATCGATTATGATGAGTGTTTTGCACCCGTGACCAAGAGTGTGACAGTCAGACTTGTGCTCTCCATAGCTGCTTCAAAAGGTCGGAATATCCAACAGATGGATATTAATAATGCTTTTCTCCATGGTACATTAGAAGAAGAATTGTATCTCAAACCACCGCCGGGTTATCACATTAAACCGGGGCAGGTATGTAAACTAAAGAAATCCCTTTATGACTCAAACAAGCACCTCGTGTGTGATATAAAACTCTTACTAAAAAAGTGGTTCAATTTGGATTCATCCAATCAACTCACGATCATTGCCTCTTCATAAAGCATGTTGGGGGTGATCTTTTGATTTTGATAGTCTATGTCGATGACATTCTTTTGACAGGCTCATCTACTGATCTTATTCATGAAGCCAAGGTGTTCTTGCACGATGCTTTCACTATCAAAGACTTGGGAGAGGCAAGTTACTTTCTTGGGATAGAACTTACACAGCTACAGAATGGACTGGCTCTCTCCCAAAGGCAATACATCTTTGACATATTGGAGGATATGAAGATGTTGGATGCAAAATCAGTTTCCATTCCTTTACCAGCATGATTAAAATTATCTGCTCTTGATGATGATAAACTTTCAGATCCTTCTCCATATAAAAGACTCATTGGCATATTATTGTACTTGAATTTTTCCAGGCCTGACATTGCTTTCGCAACTCAACAGTTAAGCTAATTCATGGACAGGCCCTTATCCTCACACTGGAAGGCAGCCCTTCATCTGCTTCAATATCTCAGAGGGACTATGAATTATGGACTCATATTTGATTTCAGCTCAGCATTGCAACTAAAAGCATTCTGTGATGCTGATTAGGGCACCTGCCCTGACTCCCGGAAGTCTATAACCGGTTATTGTATATATATTGGATCTAATCTCATCTCATGGAAAACTAAGAAACAACCAACCGTGAGCACTTCCTCTACTGAAGCCGAATACAGAAGTATGTGCACTACAACGTGTGAATTGCTTTGGATCTCTTACCTACTTGATGCTTTGAAGGTGCCTATTTTATTACCTATCCCGCTTCATTGCGACAATCAGTCTGCACTTCATATTGCAAGAAATCCAGTCTTTCATGAGAGAACGAAGCACATTGAAATAGCATGCCATCTGGTATGACATTACTATCTGCATGGATTCATCTCTTTAGTTCATGTGAGGAGCAAGCTTCAAATTGCGGATATTTTCACTAAAGCTCTATGTGGACCGACTTTTAAAAATATTCGGACCAGACTTTGTATGAACACCCTGGGTCGAGAGGAGGGTGTCAAGCAATTGATCCTCCCAGGATTGGTGACAGCTCCTCCTCACTTTCAAAAGCTGATGAAAAACGTAAAGATGATATAGCCATGAGGAAGAAAATAGTTCCAGGCTAGTGTATTTCTTTTTCTTTTGGGCCTATCCTTTGTGAGCTTTAGTGCATTCCTTTTATTTAAATTAATAGCTCAGAAGCCCTGTATATACGTTGTATCATCTTCTTCCGTGAATCAATACAATATTTTTCCTAATCTCTACAAAATGCCAATACAACAGTACTATACAAAACAAAAATCTCCGGAAACCGTCTTCCATCATATAAATATATATATATATATATTAGTTTAGCTTAAGAAGGCCTACCGCCGCCTCCGCGGTCATCGGAAATAGTCTCCTCTGACGACCATCGCTCGGAATAACAATCGGGCCATCCGGCGTATCAGCATTTCGTCCCAGTCTAGCAACTGGCGGCGAGTTCATCCTCCCCTCGTTTCTCCTTTTAGCGGAGGCGTACCTGTTGTCCACCGCCGGCTGCTGAGACAGCCTCCCGGCAAGGCCATGGGCAGCCAGGTTCGGCCACTGCAATCCGGGATGAAGCAGCGACGGAGTAACGATGCCCACTGGTGTTTCCGCTGCATCTCTTAGCCAGTGTGGCAAAGCTCCCTTCAAATCGTCCCGGCCGTATTCGGTTGGGTTGAAATAACCGAACGGCGACAAGGTGCTAGAGTTACCGGCGACACTGTATTTCGGGGCATTATTAGGATGGAAAAGATGCCTGTTTGGTATGGCTCAGTAGGGATTCCCGAGGGAAAGCTGGAATTCGTCGATTGGGAAGTTCCCGTTCGCCTGTGGATGCAGCAGCAGGCTGCTAACATGGTCCGGCGGGAAGGGATTCAGGATTGGATTCGCATACCTGACTTGGGAGACCGGCGTGGCATGCAAGAGCCAGGATTGTCCTTGGTCGGCTAAGTCCCGAGGCATCATCCTCTGTCTGGCGAACGATTGTCCTCGGTTGGGTGATGGGGCCATAAAATCATGAAATGCTTTTCTCGGCTGTAGTTGAAGAAGTATGTTTCCACAGCGTACCTGAAGGTATGTGGTCCTGGAAGAGTTGCCTGATGCTGGCTCAGATTCCATGGCCGATTTTCCCTTGTCGACAGCAGCATCAACTGATCGATGATTGCTGTCTCTGCACTGAGTTTGCCCAGTTTGTGCATTTTCATTTCTCTTACTACCCAAGCCGACAGAGCTGGGAAGAAAGTCTGAAGGTCTAGGTAGATGACTTTCTTTGAACCTCGAGACAAGCGGTAGATTGCAGTCTATGTCTCGGAAAGTTCCAGAAGGGACGTCCCTGCGCGGATCCCTGCTCAGATCAAACACCACATCAGTTATTGTATATATCACAGTAAAATGATGGCACTGATGGAGACAAAATGAAACGTACATGGCAATTTCCGGGGCAGGGGCCGCAGAGACATGCAAGTTATTGATATCATCAAAGGGTTTCTGTCACAGAGCAAATACATCAGAATCACACATATTCAGTAACATCATAAAAGTTGATATTATGGAATTATTTGCTTTAATTTCTCTAACAATCATCATTGATTTTTTCCAATTTTATTTGTGAACATTCATCATCTGCTGCTTCTAACTTTGATTTTAACATCAGGTAATAGTGAGCACTAAATATTGAAGACCAACGTGGCATATTGAAGCATCGGAAAACTTACTAAATAATTGAAAACAGCATAACAACTCTATTCCTTTTCATTAATTAACTTCAAAATTAACATTCTGAAAATAGTGTTGACATCCTAAATAACATGAAAAAAGTAACAAAAGAAGCAAAATAGCGTACCAATGATATAGATATTTGGAAAAAAAGAGGTAAGATAAGATAAGATAAACCAAACCGAACCACATTGTCCTTCAACGCCATCACACTTTTGTCAGACATTCTTGTTTCAAAAACAATGTCAAGAGCAGCAATATTTCTTTTTCTCTTGGATCTTCATTGGTACATAATTAATGAGGCTGAGAACCTGCCATATGTATGTGAATTGTTGCAGGAGCCACCAGGACAATCTTTGTTTCATTCGAAGTAAATGTTTCCGAAACACAAGTGTCCATTGGATGGCTGCCATTAGCTCCACCGGACACTTTCTGGTATCGCGAATGCGATTCCTTGAAAGAGCATGCATCAGAAGATGTAAGTGAAACTCTCCTCTCAAACTTATGCTCCAAACCCGACTTTACCAATGATGGTTTTGTTTGAGGATTAAAAGATTTTTCATCGACACCAGATCCAGCAGCTGATTCCATTAGAAGTGTCTCTCTGGAATCCACTTCATTTGCATCAAATGTGCACTGCTTTCTTTCATAATTCTGGCACTTCGAAACAAACGAATCTTGCTGTTTTGAACCCGCAGAATTAAGCTTTCGCAACTTTGAAGCATTTTCCTATCGAAAGATGAGATGTGTATGACTTTCAGAAATTCGTACGCGCAAAATGTACAGTTCTTCTAAGTTCAGGAAGAACTAAAGAATTAATGAGGAACCCGAACCTCAGAACGTTGACATTGATTCTTGGAGTTGCAGTGTTCACACAGCAACGCATTTTCTTCGGCATTTCTTTGGGAACATTCATGGCTTATCTGCAAAGATATTGCAATGATATTAGTCGTGATCTGCAAACTGTTGCTCAAACACATACAAAGAGCTAAGGAAGGAAAAGCAGATTTGGAAGACCGCTGAAAAAATTTGATGCACGCACCAAACAATAATAATTTCAAAATAAGTAGATGGGTATGTCCAGCTAAAGTGTCAAGGTTAAGGGTCTCGGCTTCAACATCGAATGAAGTCTACTCCTAAAACACGTATATTATGGAAGAAAATCTACACACAACTCACACTTCTTCACAATTTTCACCAATTCGTTTTTTTTTTTTTTAAATCCACTGGCCAAGAATCTGTCAATAAATACCACATAGATGTAGGGACTACAAACCTGATAGCGACTTTCAATTATGAAGTTGCGTAATTAAAGGCAAGCTCAAAACGATCCAACAATAGCCATGTAATTGAACACCTTTTACCATGTGTGGCACACTTAAGCATTCTCATTCAACAAACCACTTAGTTAATGATTAAGCTTTAGTTCAACTTCACATTTCGACTCCAGTGATGACACGTGGAAAAAAAAAATCATATTTAATGAATCGACGTCAGTTTTTGCTTCCAATATTCATGGAATGTATTGCTCCCTACCACGTGTACCCATTGGCGCATGAAAACAAACGTCTATTTGTGCTAGGTGCAATCACTTATTGCACCATACACAACAAAATATCCGGTGACAAACCAAGCACAAACAACAAAACCAATAGCAAACTCAAATGTGTGATACGCCGGCTTCTAATTCTGCAATACTTCAATAAATGCTGTACAAATATGGGAAAACAGTCACACAAACAAACACCAAATCGAAATCATATTACAAAGAAATCCATGGTGAAACACTCCATACGTCAAGAATAACATTCAACTAATAGGATAATAATTTCTCACCTCAACGTCTCTTTCCTTACTTAGCAATGTATGCTCAGAAACACCATTCTTGTCCTTTTCAAAACTGGTTGAGGATTTCGCCACCAAAATCTCAGGATGGTTATCCGAATGCAAGTCACTTCTTGAGAAAAGCCTGTTTCTCTTGTATGTAACGAATACATTATGACTATTGCCAATGATCATTGTAGGATCTCGAGAAATCTCTTGCATTAGCACTACACATACAACACAACACCACAAACATGTAGACATGTAGTCAGCATCATCACAATAAAAAATCCACAACAAAAATTGAAATGCAATTATCTAAATCGAAGAGGAAGTGACCAGAAAAAAGATACACATTTCGGAGTGATTTAACAGTTAAACCAAACCACAATTTCACAAAAACCTTCATGACTTAGAAAAGCCAAACAAACAATTAATTGATAAGGAGGAAAAATCTGAACCATCAAAACCTTCCCAATTCGACTACACTGAGATATACAAAATCCAATCATCAATCCAACAATGGGTTCGAAAAGGCATTAGCATTTCACCATCCACCTACAAAATCATCAGCAATTTACCAGAAAAGGGAAACTCAAAATCATATCGAACTCAAAGCGTGAAAAGAATAGTGTTGACATTCTAAATAACATGAAAGGAATAACAAATTAAACAAAATAGCATACGAATGATATAGATATTTGTAAAAAGAGGTAAGATAAGATCAACCGAACCTCATTGTCCTTCAGAGGCATCACAACTTTGTCTGAAATTCCTATTTCAGAAACAATATCGAGAGCAGAAATATTTCTTTTTCTCTTGGATCTTCGTAGTACGTAATTAATGAGGAAGAGAAACTGCAATATGTATCTGAATTGTGGCATGAGCCACCAGGGGAATCTCCTGTACCTTTGTTTGTTTTTTTCGAAGTAAAGGTTTCTGAAACACAAGTGTCCCTTGGATGACAGCAATTAGCTCCACCGGACACTTTCAGGCGCCACAAATCCAATTCCTTGAAAGAGCATGCATCAGAAGATGTAAGCGAAACCCTCTCCTCAAACTTATGCTCCAAACCCAACTTTACCAATAATGGTTTTATTTGAGGATCAGAAGAGTTATCATCAGCACTAGATCGAGCACCTGATTCCATTAGATGTGTCTCTCTGGAATCCACTTCCAAAGCTACATTTGCATCAAATGTGCACTGTTTTCCTTCATAATTCTGACACTCCGAAACAAAGAAATATTGCTATTTCGAACCCACATAGTTAAGCTTTTGCAACTTTAAAGCATTTTCCTATCCAAAGATGAGATGTGTATTGACTTTAAAAAATTTGTATGCACAGATAATCACATATCTGCAATGTACAGTTTGTCTAAGTTCAAGAAGAGCTAAAGAAATAATCAAAAAACCCAAACCTCATAACATTGACATTCATTCTTGGAATTGTAATTTTCACACAGCAACATATTTTCTTCGGAATTTGTTTAAGAACATCTGTGGCTTATCTGCAAAGATATACAATGTCAATATTAGTCGCAACGTAAAAATTTTGTTCAAAGACATACAAAGAACTAGGGAAAAGCAGTATTGGAAGACCGCTGACAGAATTTAATACACTCACGAAGCAATAATAATTTCAAAATAAATAAATATGTCCAACTCAAGTGTTGAGGTTAAGGTCTCAGTTCAACATTGAATGAAGTCTACTCCTTAAGCACATAGATTATGGAAGAAAATCTATACACAACTCACACTTAACATATTTTCACCAATATTTGTTTAAAAATCCACTGGCCAAGAATCTATCAATAAATACCAGATAGATGTAGAGACTACAAACTGTTGGAATTTACCAGCAATTTAACCCTAAGCTCAGGATCTACTGTGTTGTCATAATTGAGATAAAAATAAAGCAAAATAAATCTAACCTTATTCCATTAGTATAATCGAATTCGGATCTGCAAACAATGGAGGGTTTTGTGTTCTTCAAGCTATGGCGTAACCCCTCTTAAGAAAACCGCCAGGATATTGCTACCTGGGATCACAACCCTATTAATTGGCCTCATCACCCAATTAATAAGTTACGGGGTTTCTGTCCCGCACTTACTAAACACATTTAAGCCCAATAAATTAATAGATACTTAATATAGGTTTAAACTAACTGATAGCCTAAATAGTTACATTTAACCCACAATTGGATTTTTAATCCAACAATCTCCCACTTGGGTAAATGTACACTGAATAACCTTATGAGCTCATGAAAAAAATTTGCTATAAAATCCTTTAATGTATATTACCAATCTTATCTATAAGTTACGTCAATGCGGATCAAAGCGGCCGTTACTGCATTTATCACAATGGGACCGATCAGTGGTCACAACACTAATATAACCTAAGATTCGATCAAATGCGGATGCACAGCATGAAAATTTCATATAATGTGATCTTAAGATGCCTATTTCCAACTGATCTACCTTAACTTTAATTCGGAACAACTGAATACGAATTAAAACTGAATACTGTACACTGAATCTTGAACATTGAATACTGAACTGTGCAGTGTAAACCAAAGTAACTTTAATAGTATTTGGACACTACTAATTAGCTCCCACTAAACCGAAGTATCTTATATGGTTCCATTCTCATATGAGCAATATGCTCACTATAGAACTTATGTGGAAACCCTTTACTAATTAAGCGGATCCGTAATCGTGGAAGTTATATGAATATGTTCAATAACTAATTCATGATATGAAGTCAGACTATTAAGTAAATAGTGATTATTATTATCAAATGATGCACTACTTTCAATCGATTTTGAATTCTGGAAGAGACAAAACTTTATATTCGAATGAACAATAATAATTGAATTTGTTCAAAATAGAGATCGAAATTAAATTTTGAGTGAAGATGGTACCATAAAAAAATGTCTCATCCAAATTCAAATAGTAACGAGTACTCAATAATAATCTAAAATTATCAATGACTTCAACTTGAACTTTCTTGTCGTCACCCATATATATGTATCTTTCAACATCAATTGATTTCGACAATAAAATAATCTTGCATAGACATACTGATGTGTGTTGTTACACCAAAATCCACCCTCAGGTTTGTCTATAAACTGAAATTAAATTAATTTCAAGAGCAAGACTAATAGGACAAATATGTCCTCCAAAATGTCTAACTTAAGTGCCCTCAATTTAGTAGCAATAGTAGACATGTTCATGATGTACTCCCTTATGTTATGTTTGTCGTTATACTTTATGGTAATGAGAAGAGTACGCATTTCTGCCTTATCGCTTTTGGTAAAGCGTTTCTTAATTTCGACAAGGAATCCATATCATCATATATTGTACTCCTAAAAATTTATGGAGTGCTTTTCTTAATGATAATTAGACTTAGGCGTTGGACCTATCCCACTTCTCAAATAACTACATTTAATATGCAGTGTTTCTCGCCGTATGAGTGGGTGAGTCTACTCTTAATGCCAAGTCAAGATTCATGCAACCAAATGAATCAATATTGATTCTTTTAGTGCTTAAAGTTGTCCCGAGACAGTGTTGGGACTGAATAAATATACACATAAATATTCATAAAGCATAATGAAGCTCAATAATAATGCATTCTTATCCCAAGACACTAAGTGCGACATCAATGATCAATCTTTGGATCAATAACATTGATTGCTAGCAGTAATCTTGTTGCAATAATCATATACGGACAATAAGTAATGTCAAACAACAACCAATCTTTGGACTGATTTACTATTCACATAAGTTAAATCTATATAATCGTCCCATACATACTATCGCAGATGTATATTTTATTCTGTCAATTACCGACTGCCTTTAGGCCGAAGAATAATCACATGAATTAAAATACACATAAACACTTACGTTATAAAGAAAAAATCTTATATAAGAGAGGTTACTTTGGCAACGTTAAATACTTGATCTTCACCGTCAAAACGCAGCATGAATTATTAATGAGTTTATAATTTTCTTAAACTAAATTATAATCAGAATCATGTTCAATATACACGGGTCTGATTCCATAAAAAATAAAGAATGCTTATTAGCAACTGAATGAACATGTCTATAAGCTACTGAATGTTTCGTATGTGAATTTATAAAATAAAGTAGCAATTATATCACAAGTTATCGAGCAACATCAGCAAATGTCGTTGGACAAATTACTGACTCGCCAGTGATAAACTTATTTTGACAATTAAATGTAGACAATAAAGTAGTGTGTCAAACAACACTCCATTTTTGGACAGATCTATTATCCACACACAAACAATCAAAATTATCATCACCACATTCAATGTCACTAAACATGTATGTAACTACTTAATGGCTTAGTTGCCTTTGGGTCAATCAGGAGCCTTATAAATCACAAACACAACTTTCTAATACACAAAATAAACTGATTTACACAGCTGCTTTGGCAACATAATTGTTTCAACTAATTCATGAAATATATTATATTATTTATTGCTAATTAAATTCACCTTAAATAAATTATGTATGTTTAATACATATGAAAGCTATAACAGCAATTAATTGATGGACTTATTAAAATAATAAGTAGTCCAAGAAAGGCAGCGGAATTATATAAGCAAAAAATATGTCACCCAATGAGACTATAAATTAATACACCAAATAATTATAGTCGAAATTAAACAAATGTATACTGTAATAAATACATGCTACTATATCCCAAATTTAATTGAATTTAAAACAAATCAGAAGAAATCTGTAATTCTAATTATTCATAAATTCATCAATAAAATAAATAGAGCATTGCACAACTGACAACGAAAGTACACAGGACCATATGTACACACTGATTGCATATATTTAGTAATGTAACACATATTTGAATTTATAAAATTCCACGCCATACTTTATCTGAATCCAAAATTAATAGAATCCTTTAACGGATGAGAGTGAATTGATTTTATAAAATCAATAATAATAAATGAATAAACAAATTCAGTACGTATTAAATGTAATTACAGATACATTATTATATGTACATTAATTAATAAATCTTTACTGCATGTATACATATGTAAGCACACAAAAATTGGACACACTAATTTAATGACATCATGTAATATTGCATAATTATGTAATTAATTGATTAAATGAGTACACTATATTGATGTAAACATCAACAAAATTAATGCGTACTCCATTCCATTGAGTATTAAATAAATTAATAATACCGTTTTTGAAGAAAAATGATTGTCAGTCCAATTATTAATGCAAATTAAACTTCAAACTAATAATAATTCTCCGTATGGTATAATGGCAAGGAATTTATATATATATATATATATAAACTAATATATTTTCGATAACAAATATCCATACGATTGCATATCAAAATCAAATTAAACTTCAATCATGACTAATCTCAATTAAGCAATCAATTTATTTAATTAATATACCAAGAATCCGTAGAACATGCAATCACATTCATAATAAAAGAACTGATGCAGACACTCACATTCATAACTTATTGTCTGCTTTGATTCATAATATATATATATATATATTATTGTTGATGCAATAAAACTAAAATTCGAAAATAGAGAAATATCCTCGAATTTGATAGGTGAGTGCCTGAGATTAGAAATCTCTAAACACTGTAGAATACATAAAATAAAATAGGAAAAATAACAATAAAGACTGAAAAATAAAGTGGCGATCCCCAAAAGGAATTATCTTGAATTTGATGTTGATTGAAGATGCCTTTTTTCGAACAGCACCGGATCCTTAAATAACACTGTTGAAGAAACGGTTCGAACCGCTATCTGGTTGGTTACCATAACCGCTGTTAACCGTCCCAAAAGTTCTCTTCTATTGACACGTGTGTCGACCGTCCTACCACGTCCGACCTTCAAAAACCGTTCGCCAGTTGCAACTTCCTCCAACCGCCCCAGAACTGTTCTCTCACCCAACCTGCACATGCTACTTCACTGCCCCACCTCATTACGCCCGACCTTATCCTGCCTCATCTCCACACCAGACCTTACCATACCCGACTTTCAAATTTGGCCTGCTTGCGCCCGACCTTTAAGCTTGGCCCGACCAGGTCCGACCTTATTGTCCGACCTTATCGCACCCGACCTTACTTGGTCCGAACTCCGCAACAACCGACTGTGGTCCCGACCGCAGAGCAACCAACTGTGGTCCCAACCACGGACCACCGACTGCAGACCAACCAACTGTAGTCCCGACCACAGAGCAACCGACCGGTTGTATTTGCCTTATCTTTTTAGATGGACAGACTAGCCTCTTGACAGACCGTCTGTCCATACTTCTTCTTTGCCCAACCTTTCTCTTGACAGACCTCCGCGTCTATCCATACTTCTTCCTTGCCCGACCTTCCTCTTGACAGACCTCCCCGTCTGTCCGACTTCTTTTTCCCGATTTCTGGGCCGTTTGGCTTATATCCAAACTCATCCAGCATTCTACTACCATTATTTATTATTATTATTATTTTTTGTGCTCAATTATAATTGCATTCAATGTCCATTCATACTTGTAAAAAATAAATAAATAACACGATTACATAATCATGTTAACATATACATATATTAATTGTAAGCAAATTATTATGTTGCAAACACGTCAATAAATCATCATACATATTTAATGATCAATGGACAACAAACTTACGGAGTGATTTCACAAATGGAGACTGAAGGGATTGATGTATGATTAAATATGATGTCAACATTCTCAATATAAGACATATGGACATAATGGCAGCACACGAAATAATAATTTCACTTAATTAAATTTGATTAAGCAATTATATCATACAATGAAAAGATTCGACACCAACATCTAGCAAACAGATCAATTCGAAAAAATAAGTCTGTTCTATCTTGCGTGGATTAAATCTGACCGATCAAACATCAATTGATCTAACAGATAAATCTAAAAAATTCAACACGAAACCTGGCTCTGATACCAATTGTTGAAACTTATCAGGAATTTAACCATAAGCCAGGATCTACCGTGTTGTCATAATTGAGATAAAAATAAAGCAAAATAAATCTAAACTTATTCCATTAGTATAGTCGAATTCGAATCTGCAAACAATGGAAGATTTTGTGTTCTTCAAGCCTATGACGCAACCCCTCCTAAGTAAACCGCTAGGATTTCTGCCGATACTCCCACGATGACTCCCACGATGAGATATGGAACGTAATGGATATTGCGTCTAGACCTGGATCACAACCCTATTTATATCCCTTATTATGAATTGGTCTCATCACCCAATTAATAAGTTACCGGGTTTCTGTACATTGGAGGCCCGCACTTACTAAACACATTTAAGCTCAATAAATTAATAGATACTTAACATAGGCTTAATCTTGACTGATAGCTGAAATAGTTATATTTAATCCACGATTGGATTTTTAATCCAACACAAACCTGATAGAGAAAAGAAAATTTGTATCTAAGATGCCGACTTTCAATTATGAAGTTGCTTGATTAAAGGCAACCTCAAATTGATCCAACAGTAGCCATGTAATTGAACACCTTTTACCACGTGTGGCACACGCATTATCATTCATCAAACCACTTAATTAATGATTAAGCTTTAGTTCAACTTCACATTTTGACTCCAGTGATGACATGTGGAAAAAATCACATTTAATAAATCAACGCCATTTTTTGCTTCCAATATTCATGGAATGTATTGCTCCCTACCAAGTGTACCCATTGGTGCATGAAAATAAACATCTATTTATGCTAGGCGCAAGCACTTATTGCACCGTACACGACAAAATATCGGGTGACAAACCAAGCAGAAATAACAAAACCAATAGCAAACTCAAATATGTGCATACAGTGGCTTCAATAAATGCAGTACAAATATGAGCAAACAATCATAGGAACAAACACCAAGTCGAAATCATATTCCAAAGAAATACATGGCGAAACACTCCATATGTCAAGAATAACATTCAACTAACAGGATAATATATAATGTCTCACCTCAACGTCTCTTTCCTTGCTCTGAGTGTATGCTCAGAAACACCATTCTCGCCCTTGTCGAAATTGATTGAGGATTTCGCCACTGAAATCTCAGGATGGTTATCCGAATGCAAGTCACTCTTTGAGAATTGCCTCTTTCCCTTATATGTAACAAATACATTATGACTATTGCCAATGATCATTGTAGGATCTCTAGAAATCTCTTGCATTAGCACTACAGTGCACATACAACACAACACCACACCACAACCATGTAGTCAGCAGCACCACAATAAAAAATCCACAACAAAAAATAAAATGCAATTATCTAAATCGAAGGGGAAAATAAGTACACATTTTTGAGTGATTTAACAGTTAAACAAAACCACCAATTTCACAAAAACCTTCACGACTTGAGAAAAACCAAACAAACAATTAATTGATAAAAAGGAGGAACAATCTGAATCATCCAAACCTTTCCCATTCGACTACACAAAAATATACAAAATCGAATCATCAATCCAACAATGGGGTTTGAAAAGGGATTTGCATTTCACTATCAACCTCCAAAATTATCAAAACCTTTTTTTCTTTTTTTAAAAAATATTTACCAGAAAAAGGCAGACCAAAATCAATTCGAACCCAAAGTGTGAAACAAGTAAAGCCCCAAGCTCCAGAGTCCCAACATCACGAAATTTCAGAGAAACATAAAACCCTAGTTGGAGAAAAAGCAACAATTTTGAGCCCATCAAGAGATGAAATCAGTACGAGCCCACGGTTGACAAAAATTAATCCGACCTTTGACATAAAATAATGGGTTTGAGTTCAAATCCTGTGTGATTAGAGTCTAGATCCAAATTTTTAATCTAAAAATAATTTTTGTAACATGTTTAATTAGTATTATTTTAAATTTAAATATATTTTTTAAATTTTATTAACCGAACTCAAATATTCATGAATTATTTTATAAAAAAATATATAAAAAATAAAATTAAAATTAAAATTTTGAAAATATATAGTTAAACAAAATAAAGACTTTGAACTATTTTTTTCAATAGATTGAAAAACAAAATCCTTATTATATTTGTATTTTGTACTATGTAGTATTTTTAAATTAGACTTCTAAATATTGGTTTTATAATATAAATAAATAGTTTTTACTTTAATATATATTATGAATTTGAAAATTTTGTTAGTAAAAATTATGATTTTAAATTAAAATTATTAAAAAAATTTAGATTTAAATAAGTTATACATATCAGATTTTGATTAAGATTGTAAATATCAATCCGTTTAATTAAATTGGTCAAATTCAAATTTAAATCAAAATTTTTATACTCCGTTTATAATTGATCCGAACCCGAACCCGACCTAATTCATTTACCAGCACTAGTACTGGTTTTGAAGATAGTAGAGATAGTAGATAAATAAAGAAAGATAGAAAGAGTGAGAGGGAAAAATCACGAAAAAGGGAAAATACTGAATTCAATATTATAAATTTAATGGGAGACATAATACAAATAGAGAAATAGAGTGTGTGTTTATTTTGAAGAGATTTGAATTTGGATTGAATTTGAATTTTTAGATGGATTTGGAATTTTGTGTTTTTCTTTTAGGTTTATAGATTTAAAGAATTTTGATATATATTGATTTAATATGTAATAATTGTGTTGGTAAAAAAGTGTAATATAGCAGTTAAATTTTTTTATTTGATAAATAATAGATAATGTTTATAAAAATAAACAAATATATTTCCATAGTTTTGATTTTATAAAATTTTAAAAATAAATTCTAAAAAAAAGTCACATGCAAATTTGTGGTGATTTTCTCCATTAGGGAAACAATAATAATTTTGGAATGAAAAACTGGTTGATTCGGAACGATCATATATTTTTGCCCTGTCATAATTGTGATACTCAACGTAAGGGGAACGTAACATGTTACGTTGTGAATATTCTTACTTTATGACATAAGAAAATATCCTGTGAGAATGAAGTATTCAAAGACGGAATACCAATCAGTAGCAAGCGAATAATAAAATTTCAACAATACATAAACACCCGTTCACAGAACAACGTTGGAATCGGATTCTTCAAAATAAAATAGGCATTTGGTTATGGGCATCGTACCTGGATGAGTGCACATAGAGCTCCAATTTTGTCAACCGGATGGAGACGGTCACTGATCCAGTAGTTGGAAATGTCCACATAGTTCCTCAAATCTAGTCTCAATGATATGGAGTCTCCCGTCAATCTGCGGCTCTATGTCAACAAGTCAACGCTCAATCGCGGAAACGCGTTGAAGCGCCAGTGTAGAGGTGCACTCCCCCACGTCTGCGCCCATCATATCCTCCCCTTGGGGCACCGGATCTCCATGTTGGCTCTTTTGGATAATCCCTATTTGAGTTAGTGCTCAATTCCTGCTAACTTTATCCTCGAGGCCGGACAATCTAAGAACACAGTAGTGACTTGTAGACCGTGTGCCAGTTGGGTAGCATACGGACCAATGGCAATGGTCCATAGACGTCCATCAGCGGCTTGCTTCACAAATAGTCGAGCAAGCAAATATCTAATATTGATGGGCACCGCAGTCTCTATGCTCTATATATACTCAGATCACCCGTAATGGCAACACTCATGCTCGAGTTACGTCCAATCAACATATGTGCAAAATGTGTAAATGTACCGAAGCGTTTGTGAGCGAAACGCGGTTGCTTTCGACTGCCCTGGAAGGTAGTTTGCAGAATCCGTAATTGACCTGTAGTAGATCTTTTGGGACGCTTGTAATTCCCCCTTTATCGATTTATAGTCCCTTGTTCTAGTAAATTCTTTGTCATAAAGCCCCATCGCAATTAAAAATTCGATAACGGAAAGTCGGAAGCATAAATTCCCTAGTCGGAAGCGTTGTGTTGCTGGATAGTTGAACTCATGTAAGTGCTTTATTTCAGACTCCAAAGTAGCCAGCAATTCCAATGTGAGGGTACGCGTTGCGTGTTGTCCTGAATAACAAAAAAGTGTTTCCATGCTTTAACGTTCAGGTATTTTTCGAGTTCTTCAGTCGCGGAGAGTGCCTTCACTGTTTCGTTAGTAATGTATCGACAGTGATGAAAGAGACACCCTGAGGGTGTTTGAACTTTGCAGCATGCTCCAGATTATCGAACATCCGTGCAATCTCCTTGTCCATGGGTGGAGCAGGAGTCAAAGTCGTGACCTTACTCTTTTTTGTAGCTCGTGGCCTCTTTTTCGCCGGAGCCATACTCCGGTTTGCAAAGAAGACCTATAAACTACACAAAGCAATAAAACGTGAGTGTACATTTATTATAGAGTATTGAGATTCGGCGTTCCCTCACCGAGATCCCCAGGTGTGCAAAGCTGTACTGATCAAAATAGTTGGTTGCCAGTATCAATATTTGTTTAATTTATGTTCTAAAATGATTTAGGATGAAACTACAGAAGGCTTATAAATTTGGAATTCTTTGATAGGAAGATTTGATGAACTTAGTAAAGTAATTTTATTCCTGTGTGAATCAATGAAATCCTATGATGTAGAATGAATTCCTCTGTAAATCTTTTATATGTGAATTCATTTCATGTGAACTAACAAATTATCTTCGCTAAGTTTTCCGACATTCTTTTGTAAATCATGTAGATTGCGGGAGTGGCAAAGTTTTGTAAATTTGCATTGAAGGAATTGCGTCGATGGATGAAGCCAAAAAAGGTAAATTCAAGACCAATGCAAATGTTACGGTTTGGTATTTATTTATGGATACAATTTCCACGCAGTGCTGTTTTTCATTGCAGGTGAAAACTTCAATGACCACTTTCCCATCATCAGGCGAAATAGTGTCAGAACCTTTAGGTGTTGCTTTGATAATATCAGCGTGCAATTACCCCCCATCTGTAAGTTAATTTTATTCTTCAAGTGCATACTTTATTTTATCGATGATTCCTTAGTTGATGCTATTCTTTACTAGATTACTGCTTGTGTGTGTTGTCTTATTTTTGTTCGATTCTGATCTTGTATCCCCAAACAGTGTTGTCTCTAGATCCAGTTATTGGAGCTATTGCAGTTGGTAATACTGTCGTGTTGAAGCCATCAAAAATTTCCCCGGCTACATCTTCGGCACTTGCAAAGCTTCTTGGACAATATATGGATACATCCGCTGTGAAAGTTGTCGAAGAAGGTGTGCCTGAAACTACTACCCTCCAGGTCCAAGGGACGAAGTTAGTGGGTGGAAATGACAGAATCAACCCCGCCCCCGTACTAATTATAAATTACTTAGTGAGGATGCATATATAATATATATCGAAATTTCTATGTGATGACTTCAAATATGAGCATATTCTTAGCTTGACAAAACTATGTATTACTTGAATTTCTGTATAAAAATCATCGCAATAACTTGTTAATGACATACTTTATTGATCTATATCGCTTGGCATGATCCAGAGTTCGTTTGGTGAGATTATTAACGAATTTTGCCATTTTTAAGCGGTATTTTGGTGCCAAAAAAACTAAGGCAGATGCCACAAGCGACAGCTACCTCCACTTGCAAGCGACGGTTACATCACCTAGAAAAGACTAAGGCAAAAGAGACAAGCGGTAGCTTCCACCGCTCGCAAGCGACGGCCCAGACGCCCACCGCTGCAGAATGACAGCAGATATTGACTGAGTGTTCCAACTGCAGCGGTACAACCATTCCATTGCCAGCCAAAACAAGCAAGCCTAGCTGCCCTGATGCCCTCTAGCCCTTCGGCAAGCGAGGAAGATCTGAGCCCTTACAATCTTCTGCAAGCAAAGCGGGCACCCTAGGAATTACGGCCAGCAACTGCTTCAACAGAATAACTGCCATCAACCGCCTAACTGCCTAGCGATTGAAACTGCCTTGTAACTACTTGCAACCGTTCCTTTTCACTTACTATAAATAGGGTCAGATATCTGTATGTAAATATACTTTGATTGGAGTATTATAGCGATTAATTTGCTGCGCATTCTAGCTGTCTTCCTCTTCTTCGAGAGCTCCAACCCTATAAGGGACTTCTCCACAGGAATGACCAAGCTTTCGACTACAGTTTTGTAGAATTAGCATTTTCAGCTTTATTAGTAAATAATAAAATATCATTCAGTTCTTTATCTCTATTTTTTTTCACATTTTTTTCACATTTATTTCTTTCACATTTTCTTCACTACTTTTTTCACTAATACACTCACAAGGGCAAAAATGTCTTTTACCTATACATTTTACCCACTATCAATATAATATCAATATTCCTTAAATTTTATACCCAACACAACAAGACTATAGTTCCGGGACGGAGGGAGTATATATCTTTATAAAAATTAAAGATCTATGAATAATACTCTCTCCATCTCAACTGTTGTATCCACATTGTCTCATATTTCATGTCATTTTCCTATTTTTGAAAAATACTCTCTTCGTACTAATTCAAAAAATCATTTTTGTTTGTTTCATTTCAATGTATCCATTTTCAAATTTTTTAAAAAAATAATTATACAATAATACTAAAATACTCTTAATTTTTACCAAAATTACAAATATACAATTACACTTTTATAATTACTTTATATATAAAGTTAAAGAGCAAAAATGTCAAAATCTCTTACACACTTTCATTAACCAATAAAATATTATTATTTTTTAATCTACTACAAAACCCCAAATGACTCGTTTGACGAGGCACGGAGAGAGTATTATACACCGTAATCTCTATTTAAAATTTTTAATTTATAATATTTTTAAATTTAAATTAAACTAATTCGTTATCTCAATTTTAATTTATAATTATTTATGTTACTAGTACATTCTTAATTATATACTAAATATACTTATCATAAATTTTCGTATCTATGGTAATTCGGACACACTTCGGATGTGTTTGTTTGGGGGTTTGGATTTTGAGTTGGAATTTGAATAGTAAAAATTTTGAATTTGAATAGTTGTATGATGTGATATAAATAGGTGTTAATGTGATATTTTGAATGTAAAATTAATTTTTAGCATAATATAGAAAATAAAAAAATATGTGTTTGATTTGATGTTTTTAGGGAAAAAAAATGAGATGAACAGTGTATTTAAAATCCAATCCTCAAACAAACACGCCCTTCATTTCAAAATATTAATTTTCTATCGGAAAAAAAAAATAATTCAAGTCTCAATAACAACCAAATAAATCAATATTAGTCCCATATAGTAAAACTCATCAAAATTGTTCCCAGTTGTATAAATTTTAATCAAAATTGATCCCAAAGTTAAAAAAACTAACCATTTGACCAAATTTAGGTTATCTTATTTTGAGAAAATACGGAAGAAGAGATTTTTGAACTACCATTGGTGGATGGTGGCGCATTTTCAAGGTCCCAGACCTCCTGGGTGACTCCTTCATCCATTCCGCTGACATATTCGACACGACCATTGTCTCTCCCTAACCAAATCTGCTCAACCTCTAATTAACCAATAATTGTTCTCTTCTTCAATTTTTTAAGCACGTAAGAATAAATCCAATGCCAAAATTTTAAAAATTCTTTGTGGCAAGAATTACACACTTGTTCTGACCTGTTTTCCGATGCTCTTGAATTTTTTTCGATTTTGTGCAGAAGGGAAGCCTACATCGCCGTAGGATTTGAAGGAGTCTGTCACCGTCACCCTAGAAAAGCTATTTCCAAGGAATTGGTCAAACAGAAGGAATCAAAATTTCGGGAGAAAAAAACCCCCACAAAATTCATGTAAATCCATGGTAAATCGCCGAGATTGTGAGGTTTATGGAGTCTGACTGATTGCAAAATTGGCACTTCTTCTTTCTCGTTCTAATTTCTGGAGCGATTAGAGTAGAGCGGATTTTTTTAGAGAGAGATAGTTGTTCAAGTGTCAAATGTATCGGCGGGAGGTACGAAGGAGTCGTCGGAGAGGCCTGCGACGTTGAAAACAACGGCCACCGTCTTCTCCTCCTAGTTTAAAAATCTGCTCTTCCATTAAATATTAACACGGCCGTGTTTTTCAAAATAACATGATTGCTCAAATTCCGTCAATTTTCCGTTAGCTTTTTTTGCCATGGGATTAATTTTGATGAGTTTTTCTCTATGGGAGGAAAATTAATTTATTTGGTTTTCAATTGTACCAAAATTGATTTTTTTTTTTTTTATATGACGTGGGAATCCGCAGTAGCTATCCGAAAGTGGCTAACTATTTATGGCATGTGACCTGGAGGCGTTGGAGTTTAAACCCATGATCCACGGTCATAAGTGCACCCCACACCACTAGGTCATGCCTTACGGACACTAAAAATAACTTTTTCTTCTTTCGTTTTTAAGTTTTACTTAAATAACAAACATACATTTACAGGTATGATTACTATAAAGTCAAAGATTAAAATATCAAAATCTCTTATACACTCCCAATAATTAATAAAATACAATTGATTTGATTTAGTTTAGAATTAAATTTATAACTTTTAATTTTAATTCGGGTATGAATTTCAAATTTTAATTTTGATTTATCAAAATAATGTCTAACTTAAAAATATGACACGACCCCACTTACACTATTCTACCAATACTAATTCACATATAAGAAAACGATAAACATGCTATAATCCATCTTAATTATTTACATATATAATAACTTGTTCACCTGCTATAATTTTTTTTTTCAGCAAAACATAACATAACTCAATAGTAACCTGTTAACATTTACCAAAAGGATCTCAAACCATATCAAAAACTACGCAATCGACATACTATTTATAACAACACCATACAACTTCTAAAATAGACGTAATATAGAACAACATAAGCAAAACAAGCCACGGCTTGTCCGCAGGTCGTCATCTATGTACACGGTAACTCAAAATGCCTGTAAGAGCGCCACGGCTACTCCAGTCTGTCCACCAAGTCATATATCATCAGGATTACCTACAATGCATGAACTAAGTGAGATTTATAAATCTACGTAAGTAGAGATTATGCATGATGTGAAGTTTATCTCAAAATTCTCACTATGCAGAATGTGCTCTCGTTTGAAATCACCAATTTATTTATGAAATACTCTCCAGGGCCCCTAGACACACTGTTATACACCGGAAAAAGCTCAATATCCATATATTCAAATCAAACGGTGGCCTACACCAGGTAGCCTACACCAGGTTTCCTCGCAAGGTTTCCCGGGTCGCTTCTTCCCAGGTCGCTTCTTCCGAATGCATTGTTTATGCATTGTATATAAAGTCACAATAGACGGTGGCCTACACTAGGTGGCCTACACCAGGTTTCTCCAGGTCGCTTCTTCCCAGGTCGCCTCTCCCGCCCTCGGTGTATAATCAGCGGTCTAACATAGTAAAACCATCTTATTTCATTTCAATGCATGATTTGCATGCTTAATGAAAATGCAATGCAATATATTTCACAATATACAGATATTATTGAACTCACTGATTCAAACCACATCAATTTTGGAGTTCACAGACTCCTTCAACATAGTTCACAGGTTCAACCATATCACATACAGGGCTCACAGACTGAAACCAATTTATAGACGAAGATCGCATGCTCAAACCACATAATCACATAATATTAATCACATATTATATTTTTCTGATATTTACATATTATCAATCAAACATAAATAACTCACAAAATAATATATTTATGCATTGTAGTTGCAAATGAATTTTTACTTACCTGAAATTTGCCAAAAAGGTCAATAACTCTAACTCTTAAAGTCCTTTTCACGATTCCAGTATCATATCTAACAATAATTAATTATAAATATTACCCCAATTTACTAAATATTTATTTCTACTCAAAACTTACTCTATTTAGTAAAAATAGCAATAATTCGTGAACACAAAAAAATATCTGAACTAGATTTTTAACGAATTCGGCGTAATTTTATTTTTTTTTCTTTTCTTCGCGTTGTCTCACCTGTGCCTTCTCCCTCTCTTAGAATATGCAATTGAATTAATATGGATGAGGTGGGGGTGGGGATTATTACCCACCGCCTTACTTTATTTTATTTTATATATATATATTTTTATTATTATTATTAGTATTATTATTATTATATTTTATTATTATTATTATTACTTTACTTATTTATTTATTTATTTAATTATTCTATTTATTTTACTTTTTATTTAATTATTACAATTAGTTTTCAAGTGATATATTTAATTTACACCATTAATATTCAAATAATTTATCCAATTTATTTGTATCTTCTTAGAATTTCAGATAAATTATGATAATATTTTTTTTATTAATAAACAGGTAAGGCATATACCAAATTATAAACAATTTAACATTCAATAGTAAAATAAATAACCTAACATCATCGGTGATATATAAATAATATAAAGTGCACTCAAAACATGAATTATACTCAACTAATTATAAAATAACACATAAATAATATAAACAGAACATATAATTAAACAATTAATACTCAAGTAAACTAATGTATTCAATTCACGAAATATATTTAAACTACCACCAATTAACATATAAGTAATTTATATATATTGGGCAATGAGTAATGAGAACTCGGGTATCACAAAATATATATATTTATATATTATAATTTTGAGTATTAATATATATTTTAATCAATCAAATAGAACAAACAAAATAAATTCTCCGACCTATTTATCATTAATTCAGCTCAGATAGTACATTTGCACTCGCCTGTGATGCATATTTATCATTAATTCAGCTACAGATAGTACATTTGCACTCGCCTATGATTGCATCACTTTCAATCAATTTGAGGTATTCTATTTGTTTCATGCTGTCGACCACAGGAATTTGCGTAATTACCTGGACGGAATTACGCCCAAGTTCACCGTGGTGCATGCAAGTGCACATCATAAATAATATTGTCTTGTCTGATTGTTTGATCAGTGCACGACTATTCATTCTTGGAGTAATTACAATACAATAAAATAAAATTTCAAATTTTTATCAAATTAATTCAACAAATTTGTTTCATATCATTGAATTGAATAGCTCAATATTCCTTCCTGGAGTTCAGTTCCGATCCGATTCGATTGTGCATTTCAGCACTCTAAACACACCAACATTTTGCAC
Source organism: Andrographis paniculata (assembly GCF_009805555.1). Classification (NCBI taxonomy): domain Eukaryota; kingdom Viridiplantae; phylum Streptophyta; class Magnoliopsida; order Lamiales; family Acanthaceae; genus Andrographis; species Andrographis paniculata. Next base: position 4,777,112 of record NW_026137605.1, read on the forward strand.
AACTGCAATACAACAGTACTATACAAAACAACAATCTCCAGAGACCGTCTTCCATCCTAAATATATATATATATATATGTGAGTTTAGCTTAAGAAGGCCTACCGCCGCTGCCGCCACCGCCTCCTCTGCGGTCATCGGAAATAGTCTCCTCCGATGAGCCATCGCTCAGAATAACAATCGGCCCATCCGGCTTATCAGCATTTCGTCCCCGTCTAGCAACTGGCGGCGAGTTCATCCTCGCCTCGTTTCTCCTTTCAGCGGAGGCATACCTGTTGTCCACCGCCGGCTGCTGAGACAGCCTCCCGGCAAGGCCATGGGCGGCCAGCTTCGGCCACTGCAATCCGGGATGAAGCAGGGACGGAGTAACGACGCCCATTGGTGTTTCCGCTGCATCTCTTAGCCAGTGTGGCAAAGCTCCCTTCGAATATTCCCGGCTGTATTCAGTTGGGTTGAAATAACCCAACGGCGACAAGGTGCTAGAGTTACCGGCAACACTGTATTTCGGGGCATTCGTAGGATGGAAAAGATGCCTGTTTGGAATGGCTCGGTAGGGATTCCCGAGGGAAAGCTGGAATTCGTCGATTGGGAAGTTCCCATTCGCCTGTGGATGCAGCAGCAGGCTGCTAACATGGCCCGGTGGGAAGGGATTCGGGATTGGATTCGCATACCTGACTTGGGATTGGGAGAAGAGCCGGGATTGTTCCTCCTGCCACCTGTCGGCTAAGTCCCGAGGCATCTTCCATGGTGAGAACTGCAGCCTCCGGTCCCTTAGTATCGCGTCCCAATTGCCTCTCCCGTGTCGTCGCACGCCGATCCAGAGACAATCCAGCTCCGCTTCGGTCCAGTTAGTCCGGGGGGTTCGAAAAGTGGTTGGGAGGACACTCGGATTCCCCCGTGCAGCTCTTGCGAGCATCATCCTCTGTCTGGCGAACGATTGTCCTTGATCGGGTGTTGGGGCCATAAAATCATGAAATGGTTCTCTCGGCTGTAGTTGAACAAGACCAGGCCAGGCTTGACTACCGAGCCTCAGCTTTTCTTGGTTGTTGGGCAGCTGGGGTGGGTCTCCGTTGCTATTCTCCGGGAATAGCTGAAGCAAGAAATAACAAACCGAGAAAAGAACAAAAAGAGTTTCAACAATCAAACGTACAGCTCGAAAATTACTATCTCGGCATAACAAGTAGCAAGTTAAGCAAATCTGATTTCAAAGTTCCACGACTATTTGCAAAGTTTAAGTTTGCAACGTACCTGAAGGTATGTGTTCCTGGAAATGTTGCCTGATGCTGGCTCAGATTCCATGACTGATTTTCCCTTGTCGACAGCAGCAGCAACTGATTGAGAATTGCTGTCTCGGCACTGAGTTTCCACAGTTTGTGAATTTTCATTACTCTTACTACCCGAGCCGACAGAGCTGGGAAGAAAGTCTGAAGGTCTGGGTAGATGACTTTCATCGAAACTCGAGACAAGCGGTAGATTGCAGTCTATGTCTCGGATAGTTCCAGAAGGGACATCCTTTTGCGGATCCCTGCTCAGATCAAACACCACATCAATTATTGTATATATCACAGTAAAATGATGACACTGATGGAGACAAAATGAAACGTACATCGCAATTTCTGGGGCAGGGGCGGCAGAGACATGCAAGTTATCGATATCAGAGGGTTTCTGTCACAGAGAAAATACATCAGAATCACACATATTCAGTAACATCATAAAAGTTAATATTATGGCATTATTTGCTTTTATTGTTCAAACAATCATCATTGAATTTTTCCAATTTTATTTGTGAACATTCGCCATCTGCTGCTTCTAACTTTGATTCTAACATCGGGTTCTAGTGAGCACTAAATATTGAAGACCAATGCGGCATAGTGAAGCATCGGAAAGCTTACTAAATAATTGAAAACAGCATAACTACTGTATTCCTTTTCATTAACTTAACTTCGAAATTAACATTCTAAAAATAGTGTCGACATCCTAAATAACATGAAAAAAATGACAAATGAAACAAAATAGCATACGGATGATATAGATATTTGGAAAAAAAGAGGTAAGATAAGAGAAGATAAACGAAACTGAACCTCATTGTCCTTCAACGCCATCACACTTTTGTAAGAAATTCCTGTTTCAGAAACAATTTCGAGAGCAGCAATATTTCTTTTTCTCTTGGATCTTCGTTGGTATGTAATTAATGAGGCTGAGAACCTGCCATATGTATGTGAGTTATTGCAGGAGCCACCAGGGCAATCTCCTTTCCCTTTGTTTGTCTCCTTTGAAGTATATGTTTCCGAAACACAACTGTCCATTGGATGGCTGCAATTAGCTCCACCGGACACTTTCTGGCATCGCAAATCCGATTCCTTGAAAGAGGATGCATCAGAAGATGTAAGTGAAACTTTCTCCTCAAACTTATGCTCCAAACCCGACTTTACCAACAATGGTTTTGTTTGAGGATTAAAAGATTTTTCATCGGCACTAGATCCAGCAGCTGATTCCATTAGATGTGTCTCTCTGTAATCCACTTCCAAAGCTACATTCGCATCAAATGTGCAATGCTTTCCTTCATAATTCTGGCACTTTGAAACAAACGAATCTTGCTGTTTTGAACGCACAGAGTTAAGCTTTTGCAACTTTGAAGCATTTTCCTATCCAAAGATGAGATGTGTATGACTTTAAAAAATTCATACGCGCAGATCATTACATATTTGAAATGTACAGTTCTTTTAAGTTCAGGAAGAACTAAAGAAGTAATGAAGAACCCGAACCTCAGAACATTGACATTGATTCTTGGAGTTGCAGTGTTCACACAGCAACACATCTTCTTCGGCATTTCTTTGGGAACATTCATGGCTTATCTGCAAAGATATTGAAATGTCAATATTAGTCGCAATGTCCAAACTGTTGCTCAAAGACATACAAGGAACTAAGGAAAGGAAAGCAGATTTGGAAGACCTCTGAACAAATTTGATGCACACACCAAACAATAATAATTTCAAAATAAATAAATGGGTATGTCCAACTAAAGTGTCAAGGTGTTAAGGGTCTCGGCTTCAACATTGAAGTCTACTCCTAAAACACGTATATTATGGAAGAAAATCTACACACAACTCACACTTCTTCACATATTTTCACCAATTCCCTTTTTTTTTTTTTTTTAAATCCACTGGCCAAGAATCTGTCAATAAATACCACATAGATGTAGGGACTACAAACCTGAGAGCAAAAAGGAAATTTGTATCTAAGATGTCGACTTTCAATTATGAAGTTGCTTAATTAAAGGGAAGCTCAGCGCAATTTAACAGTAGCCATGTAATTGAACACCTTTTACCATGTGTGGCACACTTAAGCATTCTCATTCAACAAACCACTTAGTTAATGATTAAGCTTTAGTTCAACTTCACATTTCGACTCCAGTGATGACACGTGGAAAAAAAATCATATTTAATGAATTGCTGTCACTTTTTGCTTCCGATATTCATGGAATGTATTGCTCCCTACCACGTGTATCCATTGGCACATGAAGACAAATGTCTATTTATGCTAGGTGCAATCACTTATTGCACCATATACGACAAAATATCCGGTGACAAACCAAGCAGAAAAAACAAAACCAATAGCAAACTCAAATGTGTGATATGCCGGCTTCTAATTATGTAATACTTCAATAAATGCAGTACAAATATGGGAAAACAGTCACACAAGCAAGCACCAAATCGAAATCATATTACAAAGAAATCCATGGCGAAACACTCAATACATCAAGAGTAACATTCAACTAATAGGATAATAATGTCTCACCTCAACGTCTCTTTCCTTGCTCTGCAACGTATGCTCAGAAACACCATTCTCGTCCTTCTCAAAACTGGTTGAGGATTTTGCCACCGAAATCTCAGGATGGTTATCCGAATGCAAGTCACTTCTTGAGAAAAGCCTCTTTCTCTTGTATGTAACGAATACATTATGACTATTGCCGATGATCATTGTAGGATCTCGAGAAATCTCCTGCATTAGCACTACACACACAACACAGCACCACAAACATGTACTCAGCATCCTCACAATAAAAAATCCACAACAAAAATTGAAATGAAATTATCTAAATCGAAGAGGAAGTGGCCAGAAAAGAGATACACATTGCAGAGTGAATTAACAGTTAAACCAAACCACAATTTCACCAAAACCTTCACGCCCTAAGAAAAATCAAACAAACAATTAATTGATAAGGAGGAACAATCTGAACCATACAAACCTTCCCAATTCGACTACACAGAGATATATATAAAATCCAATCATCAATCCAACAATGGGTTCGAAAAGGCATTAGCATTTCACCATCCACCTCCAAAATCATCAATTTTTGTAAATGTTTACCAGAAAAAGGCAACTCAAAATCAGTTCGAACTCAAAGCGTGAAACGAGTAAAGCCCCAAGCTCCAAAGTCCCAACATTACGAAATTTCAGAGAAACAGAAAACCCCAGTTGGAGCAAAAACAACAAATCTGCGCAATTAAGAGATGAAATTAGTACGAACATAACATACGATTGATTACCAGACGGGGGAAGACGAGCAGCGGACGGAAGTGGAGAGTGCGGTGCGATTGGTGGGAGGGTTGGGTTGGTGCTGGTTTTGAAGAGAGTAGATAGTAGAGAGAGAGAGAGACAGAGAGGAAAAGCAGAAGAAGAAAGAAGGGGAAAAAGGGTGAATTAAATATTAGGAATTTAATTGAGAGACATAATACAGATAGAGAAACAGAAACAACACTTATTACATACAACTCTCTCTCTCTCTCTACCATTCTTTCAATCCAATCCAATCCAATCCTCGTAATAGTAAATGAAATCTTATTTTGAATTTTTAAAATAAATAAATAAATGAAATGAAAAAACATGTTTATTACAATCATTTCTCTTTTAATTTGAGGGAAACCAACGTGGCGTTTAGACAAATAGATACATATATTACTCCTTTACTTGCAGACGAATCCACTTTTTTATTTTATTTTTTAGTCAATTAAAAAATAACACTATTTTTCATCTCTTATTTTTATTTTTATCTGTTTTATATATCATATTACTTTAGTTTTTTTTTTTAAAAAAAAAAATTATATATTTTAATTAAATTTAATTTTTAAAATTTTAATTATGTTGAAATATTTTAATTATTAAATTTTAAATTGTATTTTATCTGAATTTGAACCTATGACTTGATAACTTACACAAGAGATAAAAAGAATACTATTTTATTAATTAACAATATATATAATATATATTTATAATTTAAATAAAAATTAAAAATAATTAATATTAATGTGATTACTAAAAATAGATATTTTAAAATAAACCGACCAAAATAAAAATTAAAAAAAAAAAAAAAAAACAACGTTACTTCCGGTTGGAAATTGGAATAGGGGAGCGTATTTGTTCTTTTTTTTTTTTTTTTTTTTTACAAATTTGAAGTAGGTTTCATATAGAATATAATAATGTGTTGAAAATATAAAAAAATTAATATTTAATACTATTAAATTATACTATTTTCGTTCCGTGTTAAGTTAAGACGGAAATAGAGAATTTAGTATAAGTATAATTAATAAATAACTAAGAATATATACGTGAAAATAATTATCCTATAATATAAATAATTATAAATTAAATTAAAATAATTAATTAATTTAATTAAAATTATAAATTATAAAATTTAAAATTTAAAATAAGACTAATGTATGTAATTATTTTTTAAAAAAAAATGACATAAAAAATAAGACAGAAAAAAATAAAAATATGAATACAATAAGTAAAACATAGAGAATAATTTTTATAAATAAATAAAAATATATATACTTTATATTTATATTTTTCAATAGTATTATTAATAGAGAAATATATTCTAAAAAAAATGATAAAACGAACACACAAGATACATTTAGAGCTTTATTTATATGTGTTTTAATATTTTTAATAACATTAACATTTAGAGCTTTATTTATGTGTTTTAAATTTTTTAATAACATTTGTATTTTCATTTTGGTTATTATTTAAAGAAAATGACCTTTATTTATATATGTATATTTTAATCTTATATAAAATCATACTTCCTCCGTTATAGAGTCACATTTGTCTTTTACGTCATTGTACTTAACATTAAAAATATTTTTATATTTGTATAATTTTTTTGTACAAATGTTCTTCTATTAGTATTATAAGACACTAATGAAAGTATTTTTGTAATTTTTTTTTAATTTGTACTACGCTTTAATATAGTAATTAATATTTAAATATCAACATGCAAAAAGTAAATGAGACCCTTAAAGTCGGACCGATGTAATATTTGATATTATTTAAAATCAAACTCCAAATATAATTTTCTTTTATATTTTCAATTTTTAACATTATAAAGTAAAAGATTAAAAAAATTTAATACGATAAGTTTTATAATCTTTGTTAAAATTAAAATTGTAGTAATGAAATAATAATAACAATAATAATAAAGGAATGTATTACAAAATAGTCTCTCTGTCCAAAAGAGTTCTCTCGTTTTTTTATTTTCGTTTGTCGCAAAACAATTGTCATATTCACTATACAATAAAACTATATATATTTTTTCACAATATTTACACAAATGTCACTATAATAAAAGTTTTAAATAACACACAAATTAATTAAATTACCCCACCACCCTAATTAATATTCTACCCACCCTACTTAATTACCAACCACCCTCACTCTAACCCTAATTCTATTCTCTCTCTCTCTCTCTTGAGCGGCTCTCTTTGTACTTTGAGCTCTTCATTTTTATTTTTTTTTTCGTGTAAAAATTTTATCGCCGTTGCTATTTTCGTTGGTGAATCGATCGAAAAATTTCAAAAATAGCTTCTCCTCTTCAAGGCGAGCCGAATAAGCTGTCGGATTCGGCATTTTTGCGTCCTTTGCCGCCAATTGAGTTTTCTAATTTTCAGCTATGGTGACGCCGTCGTTGACAATTAAGTCGCCGCTGATTCGGAGTCAAATAGTGAAGAGGGGTTGGGTTTGGGGGTGAAGGAATGAAAATATCTTCTCTGTAAACCCCAAAAGCCCTCCATCGCTTGCGATGGGTTGTTGATGTTTCTTCCAATTCCTTGTCCGTTCGCTATGAAGTTGGAGGAGTACAAAAAATGTAAAAAATTCATAGTTAGTTGTTGTTTTAGAAATTGATTTTTCATTGTTTTCTTAAATCTACATTATTTGTCTACTATTCCTATTAAAATGTTTAGTTATTGATTAAATTTCTTTTTTGTTCGAGAAATCATTTGAAGGAAGCTGAAAATATGGAACTTCTGGGCTTTGTTCCAAGCACTACTTGTTCTGCGATTACGATTTTGGAGTTGAAATAGCTTGAACTGATACTTTTATATGTGCTACAACGTTCTTATATGTGATGCTACGTGAAACTTATATATTTGGTTGTTAGGAGTTTGAATATATGGAATATTATGATAAGAAATATGCTATTGATTGAGTAAATAAAGTTGTCATATAATTTACGAGATTTTGGAGACAATTCCATAATGTTTTTTCACTCGTAGATGTGTGCACGTTTCTGTCTTTCCGGTTATTCTTGTGTCATGTTAGCCATATATGAGAGTGATTTGATCACACTATATGATGATTAAATATAGGATAAGCTTATTTTCTGACCATTCGACGATGCATGTATTATATTAAAGTAATATCCACATCCTTAACCAACCCAAAAATTGTTGCATACCCAAGAATTGTTGCATACGATCAAATTCTACTTGATGATAACTTTAAAAAGTTTGAAAGTAGACATGTAGCTCGATGATAACAAACGTGAGAGTTATATAATATTTTGTCCATATATTACACAATGTCCTAAAAAGATTACAAGTATTTAAAACATACTGAAAATATATTTTACATACTTGAAATATCATAGTTACAAAATACTCATACCTAGTGGTTTGATGTATGTACAAAATCATCATTTTTTCGTACAAAAACACCGATCTTAAGTCATACTCTCCACGAATGTGACGAGCTGCTCAATGCCCGCGGCTTCATTGTGTGTTTGTTTGGGGGATTGGATTTTAAATATACTATTAATTCCATTTTTTCCCCCAAAAAATATCAAATCAAACACCTATTTTTTATTTTTTATATTATACTAAAAATCAATTTTCGTTCAAAATATCACATCAACACCTATTTATATCACATCATACAACTATTCAAATTCAAAATTTTTACTATTCAAATTTCAACTCAAAATCCAAACCCCCAAACAAACACACAAAGAACTATTCTAATATGGACTTGACTATTTTTTGGTCCACCTTCGAATTGGTAGGGAGTAAACTTTTCTTGCAAGTGTTGTTTTGCCTATATGTGATATCTTGTAGTCGTTGTCACCTTGACACTTGAGAATCTCCGTTATACTCATTTGTAATGTAATGAAATCATTGTTAAGATTTGTGTTTAATAGTTCTTCAAAAGAATTGATAACGGCTTTTAGTAGTTCTTCCACATTGGAGTTTACTTTCGAAACTTGTAAAGATTGCAATAATCTAAACCACCCTAGATCATTTATATTTGTACATGGGTTGTTAGGCAGTTAAAGTACCAAATGGATATTAAACTCATCACTTCTTGTCACTTCCTGAAATTTTGGATCATTGTCCTCGATATGAAGCTTTGCATTATCTTGTTGTATGTAAGATTGTCTTAGAAGAATCACTATGCCATTTTTTTTAAATTTTCGAAATCACTTATAAGTACAACACAATGATAATTAATAAATATTGGATTATTGTTAAGAGTTGTGCATCATTTAACAAAAATAGAATAAACAAGTTGTTTACCTCAGCTATCAATATTTGTTTGGTGGCTTCTTTTGTAATTGAGTCGAATAGTTTAATCTCCATTGTTCCGGGAGCCCTGTTACTAGAATTACGCTTCGCTTTTTTTTTTGAATAAAATTTCAATTTTTTCATTAAACACACACTCCCTGTGGGAACAATATAGGGGTTTTGATACGACACAAAGGAACACTACATTGGTAATGAACTTCTTATTTTGACAAGTTCTATACAGTTCAATCTCATGAATTCTAGATAGTATCTATAATTCTCCTTATATAAGTTAAACCATTTTTTGTTTTTTGATCGGATAAGTTAAACCATTTTTCACAGTATGCACGGTGTTGTACATGCTTTTGTACATTATGATGTTAGATTCTAATACAACCTCCAATGCTTGGAGGCAAATCGTAGCCGACTTGTCTTGTTCTTCTCGATTAAGTTTGATTTGATTGTATTTGTGTATGTTTTGAATAATCCATCTTTGTACCATCTCCCAACATTACTTTTGTTTACTTTTAACTCTTTAGAAATGCTCCCATAGGTACCTCTTTTTTTGCAATGGATTTTTTTTCCAAACTATTGGCATCGAATGAATTTGGCCTTCCTATGCCGATTTTCCGATATGTCGAAGGCATATTGTTACTTGCCTTATATTGCTCTTTCGCTCTTTGCCAAATGTAGTTGATTGTTCTAGTTGAACATTCAAATTTTTGGCAGCCTCATTAATTTTGCCACGATGGGACTACGCATTGAATGAATTTTGCCACAAAAAAAAAAAAAAAAAAAAAACTATTTGATTGAGCTATTCTATACTAAAAATCGTGGTATTTGTGTGTTACTTGGTTATTTATAGAAGGTTATTGAGGGGGAAAAAAATAAATTTATATTGAAGGAAAATGATTTATTGCTCTTTTTTGGGTTTGGAGGGATATAATGATGATTATATCAATAATTGGATTGTTTCTTATGCTTTATCCTCCAAAACATTATGCAAAAATAATTTTTTTGATGAATTTTTGTGGAAGCACGATGTTCTTATAAAATCAAAATATATTATAGGTTTTTGTAATGACCAACTTGATACATTCTTTAAGTTGCTTGTTGTGCCGTGTATATCTACATAAAATGTTCTACTGGTGTTCCCTATCATGACCGCTCCGACATTAATGTAATTTTATTTTAATTATTTTTTTTTGTTAATTGAAAATATCAAATATATTTAGCCGATTTTGGGCGATTAATTTTAAATTTTTGTTAGTATTTACATTTTATTTATTTATTTTGGTACAAATCAAATTGTAATTATCATTTTAATCTATTTTTTTCAACCGTTCATAAAATAAGGATAATTTGATCATTTACATTATATATTATACTCACTTAAAAAAAAATACTATTATCTTTTAAATTTTTGTATCAATTCCGATAAGGCATTTCTTTTATGAGCTGTGGGAGTATTATAATGGTGGAAAGAATCATTAAAAAGTTGCAAATGATTATACACCATTAATTATATGGTTGGTTTATTGTTATTTACTTCTTTGCTTTGTTATTATATTATACTTTTTCCACGTCTCATTTCAAATTAGTTATTTGTTCTTTTTAGTGATTTGTAAAAAATAATTGTATTTTATTTGTTCGTAGAAATATGTAAAATAATTTTGATATATTTTATTATAGTAAAGAAAATAAATAGTTTTTATATAAAAATATGGATATATTTTGTATTTTTATGTGAATTGCTTTTATTATAAGAAAAAAAAATTAAGTGAGAATTTAAACACACGAACATTGAATAAGTATTTTTATTTATTTATTTATTTTTTTCAATCAATATGGCATTGTAGCTTGTATTTAAGATTGGAATTCTCCTCTTTAATTAAATAGTCAAATATTTTAGGGTTTGTTTCTTTTGGCTCAATTTGGGAAAAAAAAAAGTACACGGTACCCTAAATAGTACTCCACATTTCACTATCACAGGTACCAAACACACCTTGAATTCTTTAATTGGAATTTTAACTTTAAATACTTCATCCGTCCCTTAATAATTTATCAATTTTTTTCATTTTCGTCAGTCTCATCACAACGTATTTATTTTCATTTTTTAGTTACTTACTATCTATCTAACGTTACAAATACCCTTTCAATTTACAATATATTACACAAATGTCATTATCTTTATGTCATACAATACTAATAAGGACAATTTAGTCTTTTTACTTTTACTTATACTATATTCCAATGTAATACTAATATTCCTAAAATTTCGTACAAAAAGTAAATAGATATATATATGGGACGGAGGGAGGGAGTATAAGGAAAATTGCAAAAAAATATCATGTAGGTCAAATATTATTTTCGAATATTTTTTTTTTCACTTTCGTAATTTAGGATATTATATGTACTTTGGACATTATTTTTGTTCTCCAGCGCCGGAAAAACGCTAGTGACCGTCACATGTGCCTTCGTGGCATTACCGGCGCATACGTGGACATCGTCGCTGTTGTGTTGTCGTCCGCGTGGTAGTCGGACAGGTGACGTGGAATTAATTTTTTTTTTTCACTTTCGCAATTTAGGATATTATGTGTACTCCAAGTATTATTTTTGCCTTCTGGTTCCCAAAAAATAATTTGTTTTAGGGTAATCGGATAGGTGACGTGGAATTATTTTTTTTAAAAAAAAATTATATATTTTTAAAATTTTAATTTATCCTAATTAGACCAAATTGAAATAAAAAAATCTAACACAAATTATTTTTTCGGCGTTAGAGGGCAAAAATAATACTTGGAGTATACATAATGTCCTAAGTTGCAAAAGCAAAAAAAAATAATTCCACGTCACCTGTCCGACAACCACGCGAACGACAGGACAGCAACAACGATGTCCACGTATGCGCCGGCCATGTCACGAAGGCGCACGTAACAGTCACATGCGTTTTTCCGGCACCGAATGGCAAAAATAATGTCCGAAGTACACATAATATCTTAAATTGCAAAAGTGGAATAGAAGTGTTCGAAAATAATAATTGGACCTAAACCTAAGACATATTTTGCAAGCTTTCCTTAAATATATTAATGGCAATTTTATTTAAACGTTGTTCATTATTATTATTATTTTAAATACATTCAAAATAATAATTAATGATGTCCCAACAAAAAAAAAAATAGTGTGTTCTTTTAGTTAAAATCTTTTCACATATTTTTCAAAAAAAACAATAATATATCATGCATATTCATTTTATATTATCAAAACTCGTTCCTAACTATTATAGAGCTCGGGAAAAAATAAAAAATAAAAAACGAGCCTTAATAATTTTTATTAATGTAATTATAGAAAATGTTAAATTTAAATTTAATAATAAAATTATTTTTATATATCAAAATATTAAAAAAAAAAAAACGAGCCTTAATAATTTTTATTAATGTAATTATAGAAAATGTTAAATTTAAATTTAATAATAAAATTATTTTTATATACCAAAATATTAAAATAAAAAGAGTGTATTTGTTAATATTTTTAGTTGAAAATATATTTTTTTTATGCTAAATACGACTAAACATATCAATAATATAAAAAATACTAATATTTTTGTTGAAATGTTAATTTTTATTTTTATTTTTTTGAGTTGATAGAATATACTTATAATATATATAGTGTGATCATATATGCATATATTGTATTTTATGATAATATTAATTTTAAAGTATGTCAAAATAATTTATTAAAAATTATTTAAATTAAATAAAAATAATTTTCGTGTTCGAAAATATTTTTGTGTATTTTAAAAATAATAAAAAATTTAAATTAAAAATTGTTTAATTTGAATAATAATAAAAATATAAATTAAATTTTTAAAAAAACAGTATAATTATTTAATATTATAAAATACACCGTCTTTTAAAATTAAATAAATATAATATTAAATATACATAGATAATAAAATAAAAGTAACAAAAATATATAAAATATAATTCATTATGATAACTTTACTAAATTCCATATCTCACAATAAAAATAAAAAAATTATAAATATTAAACACACTAAAATACAAATAAATACATAAGTAAAAAATTAATTAAAATTAAAATAATTTATTTAAAAATAGATATAAAATTTATTTATTTATTTTAAAACATTAAATATAGTTTCAAACAAATTTATAATACTATATTGTCAGGACGGGGTCTGATATTACCTATACAATTTCTTATAACTCGTATACAAAAAATATTTTCAAATTATTTTACAAAACAAACACACCCAAAATAAATAATAATGAATTGAATGCGGGTTCAAGAATATCATTGTACAAATTTTTGTTCACTTATTAACTTATTTTTCTGTGACACGATTTTTCATAAATATTTTAAAATTATATAATAAGTATATATTAATATTGTTAATCGTGATTTGGATTTAGCGATCTACCAAGCCAAAAAGGTTGTTTCAATTGACAGAGTTTATTTTGGATTTATCCTAATTAATAACAAATGGCTTAGGTTTAAGGTGTTTTTTGGATGCTTATAAATAGATAGCTATACTTCCTATGATTATAGTGTTATTTATTTGCTTTCTTTTTCGTTTTCTTGTAACAAATGATATCAGAGCCATATTTGATTAATTGAAAATGTCTTCGTATAAGTTTGATTTAGAGAAGTTTAATGGGTCGAATGACTTCACGCTCTAGAAGATCAAGATGAGGACAGTTTTGGTTCAACAGTAATGTGCGGTTGCGTTGGAAAAAAAAGGCAAGTTTCCTAAAAATACAAAGGAGGAGGTGAAGAAGGAGATTTTGGCAAAAGCTCATTCTGCGATCTTGCTGTCAATTACGGATGAGGTGTTACGGGAGATTGTAGATCAAACGATAGTTCTGGGTTATGGGATAAATTGTGTAAGAAATACCTGAACAACTCTCTCACGAACAGGCTATATCAGAAGCAACGATTCTACACCCTCCGCATGTCTGAAAGTACTCCGGTAAATCATCTTGATACCTTTAACCGTATTATTCTTGATCTTCAAATGGTTGAGATTAAAATAGATGATAAAGATCAAACTCTAATTTTACTGTATTTAGTGCCTAGTTCATATGAGAATTTTAGAGATACTATGTATATGTATATAATAGAACTACAATTTCTAATAATGATGTGAAAAATGTTGTATGTCCAAAGAATTGTGAAAAGTTTCAGGGTTCTTATTTAGGTCTATTTGGAGGTAAGGGAAGATCAGAGAGAGAGTAATAGGAATGAGATGTCGCGTTTAAAAGAAAATTCTCAAGCAAAGTTAGGTATTATCTTTGCAAGGAAAAGAGACACGTTCGAGTATTATGATTCATTATTATTATTATTATTATTATTATACAAATATTATGATTCAAAACCAAAAAACTACAAGCAGCTAAAAAATTCAAAATTTCCCATAGTAAAATAATTTTTTCGAAGTTTATTACCGAAAATTTTTCTTCTCACAAAACATCCTATCAAACAATATTTAAATACAAAAACTTAAATCAAAACCTCACAAACCAAACTCAAAAGAAACATTCGAGTCCACAAGTAGTTATTCATGTACACAAATATATCCCGTAAATTCTCAATTCAATACATAATTTAGACGATACTCAGACGTTCTAATTCTAGTCACTCTTGCTAAATAAATTGCCGGATGCAAACAAACAAAAAAGAACAGAAAGCAAAAGCAGCTTCAACCAAATATTCGACACGAAGAATAATCAAAAAAATAAAATAGCAAGCAAGCAAGCAACGGAGAGTGTGTATATGCACATGAACTTGTAAATGCATTGGGGAGATATGTACTTACATTGCAGCATCAGCAGCAGCATACTGGGAGCAGCAGCAGCTAAAAATGCACTGGCACTGTCCCGTCCATCCCTATGATCACTCGGGAAATAGTCTCTCACTGCAAAAAGAATATCTTTATGCATCAATGCTGAAAATGAGTCGCAAAATGGCATATTTAATCAATAAAAGAAACTTATTTCTACCATTAGAACACTATTATGAAATCCACAATTAATATCATGTCTAGAAGAGAAAAGATAGTGTTTCTTTAAGGCTATGATCTCTATTATTTATACTAAAAAAATTCACTGGAAACATCACTCTGCATTTATTTATATCATATTAAATACTACTTCCAATTCAAATTTTTAAACAAACACTAAAATCAAAAAACTTAAAATCGATATTACCCTTTTCAAAGGGCATATTCACAAGTAAACCTTCAATTAGATAATTTTTAGTCCAGTGGTTAATAAGAAAATTCATCACAAAAACTCTTCGCATAACCAATGAGGCCAAAGAAGGAAGAAAAGAGTGGCAGTCAAATTAAAACTGAAAATAAACTTCTTGCAGGCAGAAACACATTTTAACCCAAAATTTTGATATTTGTCTTGTAAGTAAACTTACTTTCGGATGCTGAGAAGAATAGGGTTCCTCAAAAAGACTTAGAATAATTTAAGGGCCATCTTGAGCTTGTTTTGCTTCCACTTGGGTAACTTGTAGAAAGCATCCATGGCCATACCAAATTTCTCTTTAAATTCGACCGAGGAGAGGTAAGTCTGAAGAACAAGCAAAATAAAGTTTTAGTATCAAAGGAACGAAAAAGAAAACTATGCCTTTGACTCTATTACACATACCTCTCGCTTCGTCACATCAATATCTGTAATAGGATCGGTTGATGTTGTCTTAAGAAGCTCATACGGATATATAGGACGCCCTTCATCACTTTCGACTTTGTTCTCCTTCACGTCTTCCTTGGTGATCTCTGGCTTAGGTTTTTCAACTGAGTTTTGCTTAAGCATTGTTGGAGGAGGTTTTGATTTGGGCAGCTCAGGGCTCACTTTAAGAAAAATGGGAGATTTTGATGAGTATCTCGATAAAAGGAGTTGATTGAAGAAAGGTTGAGAATTTATACCTTTGGGAGAACGCGGGATGAGTACTTGCCGAGCAGGCGGTGGCTGTTGCTCAAAAGTTGAACTTAGTGCTGCTATAGCTGCAGATTTTGCAGCCAGTTTTCCGGAATCGGGTGTTACGGATTTTGGATACACTTTTGTGACCATCGGAGGAGGAGTCGACAGGTTCCTTGCGTTGGGTTTCTCAAAATTTGCAGCAAGTGCATTGAACTGAGGGGACCTGCCTCTAACACGAACCCTGTCTGGGCTGAAAGACATGCTTCTCGTACGTTGGGATTTATCGGGAACTGCAGATCTTCCCGTGTGCGTGGTGGGTGATCTCCTTTTTGGTTTCTGTTGTAACAAACACATAAGACGCATATAGAATAATATTGTCCAAGAAATAAATATAGCTACAACAGATGCGGCTCTCAATATATACTTATAGGTGAAACGATAGAACACTAAATGCATCTCCTCCCACGAGCTTGCCTCTTTATCAAATTTTCTTAAAAATATAAAAGCTTCTGATAAAAGAATGCACAGACCAATAGCTAAAAGTTCTTACATCAATTGCCGGGGCACGCCCATTTTTAATCATTGCAATTTTTCTTTGGAAAGAGTTTCCACGCATCTGTAACCGAACAAGTTACTTGAGTAGAGTGTATAGCTCGGTATATCAAGGAGAAGGATGTAGAATGGTGGAACTTACTGCAGATTTCGATGAGTCCCATGAGAAGAAACGAGTGAAATACATTGGCTCACTCCCTTCCATAACCACGTATACCGGAGCTTTGTCAGATAGTTTCTCGTGAAGAAAATCTTGCTCCAAAAATTTCTGTCCGAAAGCAAAAAATACATGAGATTAGTCGCATCAAGTGATCAAACTACTCACACACCATGAATTAAATTGAAACAATCTTCAAAACTAAAATAAGAAATTTAGTTGAAAACAAACCTCTCCAATATTTAAAGCATTCATCTTATTCTTGGCGTCCACCTGTTGTCCAACCCAAACATATATGTCCGAATGGCAATCAAGAATGTATATGTCTTCCGTCATTAGATCATCTTGATCAAAATTGTATATTTCCATCACCTGCGATAGAAATTTCGTTTCACTTCAAAGAGTCCATGAAAGGATAAAAACAGAGAGATATTCGACGATTAGTTGTCCTTGGATAATTCGAAGATGTTAGAGATATACAGACCTTGATGTCTCCTGAAAGCCAAGTTGAATTGGAGCCATAGTAGATACGCAGTCAAATCAACAAAAAGAGTCAGATGATTTTGAAAAATGAATTGAACACGAGAAAAATAAAAACAGAACACACACACAGACATAATGATAAGATGATTCCGTACCCTGTGACAATGTGCAGGAGAATAGATGGGGATCACTCTCGGGATTTCCAGCAATTTTCTTGCTCGGGTACTCAGATTTCCCACCCAACATGTCCCAAAACCGCTCAAATTCAGCACCTTCTTTCAGCAGTTTAGGTTGCACATTTGGCTGCAATTACAAAATGTGATGAGCAAAGGTGCTATAGAAATATCCACCAACAATTTATGCAATAATGTTCAATTGTCTATAGTTCATTCTTTTTATTCAAGCACGAGTTGAGAAATAAATGAAAGAATGATATTTAAGCCAAAAACATAACCAGTTATGCCAAACTCACAATGAGAGAAAATATCCATAAATTCACACCATACCTTTAGAAGATCAAGCTGCCTTTCAGCAAGTTCCTGGGCTTCAGGCGATGTTAGAATTCCT
Source organism: Andrographis paniculata (assembly GCF_009805555.1). Classification (NCBI taxonomy): domain Eukaryota; kingdom Viridiplantae; phylum Streptophyta; class Magnoliopsida; order Lamiales; family Acanthaceae; genus Andrographis; species Andrographis paniculata. The sequence continues at coordinate 4,794,659 of NW_026137605.1, forward strand.
GACCAGGTAAACACAGAGGGCCCGTTGTGTAGTATGTAAGAGTAGGAGGAATTCAATGATGAAGCCACCTGAACCATTAAACGTGTCCATAAGCCCTCAGCAGCATAGACCAAAATATATAGGGATGCTAAGACATATTCAGAGTTTATTCAATAAGACTAAATGAAACAAAATGGGACATGTCTTACCGGTTCAACTTGAATTGCTTGCATATTTTCCGGCCCACTTCCCTGGACTCGAAATAGTGCAAGTCCTTCTTCTGTATAAGTTTCATTTGGAAGTCCATGCTCGGTAATATAGTTTTTGTAGCCCTTACTGAGACCACCCTGGCAACATCAAAGCAAAATTATTTCATGCCCAATATATACAAAAAATATAAATATATATATATATATATATATAAGACTTGCATGAAAATGGAATTGTTTTGAGAATAACAGTAGGGTTCCAAACCTTAAATACAATGAAGCACTGAAAAATGGCAAAGAACTGAATTGGCTCGTGCCCGTCATGGATTCGGACCTGGTACATAGTGCCAAATGGAAATCAAAATGTTGAAACAAACAAAAAGGTGAAATTTTGATGGACACATAAAGCATAAGAGAGTAACCAAGTAGCGTGCCTGAGTTGGCGTGAACTTCATAGACTCAACCATCTTACTCGCCAGTGAGGTTGCTGTTACCTTGTCTTCCTATTGAGCGCAATTAATAGAAATCAATATAGACTCATATATGCATTTAACATCCAAACCAAAATCACATAATGTTGTGTTTTTTACCTGGCCACATTTCATTGATTTCTTATGAGTACTTGATAAAGGATTTTCATGAATGTGTGGAGTGATGCTCAGATTTTATACCTTCAAGTTTTTTCTTTTATCACTAAAAGAGAACATGACCACTACAACAATATCATAATCATAGACGAATTGCTTTAGAGTGTTTGCCTATGACTCATTTGAGTTTTGTACAAACAGGTGCATCATATAAGTTTCTTTTGCGATTAAATTTATACAAGCTCCTAACTTTCAAAACTGTATGCCTTTAACTTTCTTAGTACATAACTCGTTCGTCATGTCTAGAATCTGCATGAGAAGATTTCGTTTAGTATTCAGTGTTTACGTCTAACGAGATGTAATTGCAACACACCTTTCTTTTCGTGGCAGCATATTCATATTATTCATTATTACAACTTCAAAATTGCCTAAAACTTTTCAGAAGTGAGAAAACCTATGAGTCTATTATATAGGCTTATACAAAAACACGAGTTTACCTCAACACTTTGCTTTCCCAGCCATGTCCCTATAAGGTGCTCATCCTTGTAGTCTCCAGGATATGAATATTGAAATATATAGCTATCGCCACTGTAGAATCTATATTGATCAGAACCCGTAAGACGAGTCTTCTGTTGACCATCCACACGCCAGACCTAATCATATTGACCAGCAAGAGGAAAATTCAGTAGAAGAGCAAGAAAAACCTGTAATCAATTACATGCCTGATTCTATAGCACAAGGGACAAGTCATAAGCAACCAAGTTACTCAGAGGGAGACTTTCTAAAACACCCCCCGCTTTATATCTTACATTTTGATTTTGTTCGACTACCTAATAGACTTTGTTGCAGCATCTCCTTCGACAGAAATTATATGTGAATGTGTGAATCTACTTTCTCGAGAATCTTTAGTAAGATAAACATAACACAAAGAAAAATGAAAAAGGAGAAGAAGAAGAATTTCAAAAACACTACAAATCGAAAACACCCTGACGAGCATTTGCACATCACCTGTAAATCTCCTGTACAGTCTATGTGTGGCTGAGGTTCTTCTGTAGGAGTTTCTGCTTTCAGAAGTCCCTTTACGTTAAATCCTTGGCGTTTTAGAAGTGCTAAAAAGTATTAACAGGAAGTAATAAGACATCCACAAAAAGGTAGGAATGTTTGCCGTTAATAAACTATTTTGAATGTCAGCACTAGTCAGCTACACATGTAACTTACATGCAACTTTTCCTCGACCATCCTCAGTCACAGCTACATTACTGGATTGAGGCCATGATTCAAACTTTGAACGAAATGTCTGTGTTTCAAAACCTTCAATCACACGGATTACATGAGATTTGGATCTATCAAGGTTGCGTAACAATTCCTGCAAATGATATGAACTATAACTTAATAAACAATCATCTGGGTACAAAATTTAGAAGAAAAAATTGAATGGACTCAGCTAGCCTTACGTCAACAGCACCAACTGCAGATTTTCTCCCAGTAAGAGAAGTGCTTCTGCCCATCCAAAGAAAGACTTCTGTCCCACAATCGAGAACATAGCATCTGTGTGTGTCTAATGACTCCCTTGTCAAAGAATCAGCCTGAACTGGAACAGTCTCTCCTTTCTCAACACTTGAACATTAGAGACAATTGTTTATCAGAACCTAAACTTTGGAATTCCATGGTTCCTCCATGCCAAAAATAATAGTGGAGCAAAAAGAACATACTAGTAAAGCTTAGAAGGAACGTCTGTACTCTTGGGTTCTTCAGTCGACGATTTTCTTGGAAGTGGAGCAAAACCACCGAAGAAGGTCCAAAATTCTCCAGTGTCAGCATCAGCCATTAATTTTCCATCTTCTGCACTTGAAAGAGAAGACAGCCATTGAGATCTAACATTAGTTATCAGCATTCAAAAATCCAATGAAGGGAATATTTACCAATAGCAGCTATTTCACATTTTCCATCGTGATATGTATCTTTAATGTATTGAACAACTTCCAAGGCTTTAGCCCTCTCTTGAATGGATGAGTTGGACCCATTGAACTGGAAAATTTTGGACTTTGTATCGAGAATAAAAACATCATCATGATTGAGAGTGGAACGAGCAAAAGGCACCTATGTAACCATTCAATGAGAGTATCACCCCGCCTGTAATAAGAACAACATCACCATGTGTTCATAAGGTACAAGCTTACCTCTTTCACACGAACAACATGCTTTCCTTTACATACATACAAACGAGTTTGGTGCTCTTCTTCCTCGACGTGCTTGAATCCAGAGGCTATTCCTCCTACTTGAGGCATTATACATGGCTTGAAATAAGAAAGAAATTTCTCCGTTTCATGGCCCTGAACTTCACGGTATTGAACAGCACGCCCACCCAATGCTGCATCTAATTCAACAGTTTTTATGGCGGCAGTTCCAGCTTCATCCTGAAAGGGACAAATTTGGTAAAGTCAGGAAATACATTGCAAAGTACCAAATAGCAAAAAGGTAACATAAATGGAGTTACCTGACTCGTGTCTTTACCAAGCCAGTAATGAATATCATGATGTAGGACACCATTTTTTAATGCAGTGGTCTGCAGAAGTGAAACTAACGGTTATGATAAATATATATGTCCAAAGGCACGAAGAATAATCTTAGGATGGATACAGAACAGTAGAGAAGATATTTCATGAAATATTCTTGCACAGGCTCAAGAAAACAACAAGAATACAGCATTGCATTAAACCCTGTCCAATATGTACAGGGTTCATAGCTTATTATCAAAAACAAGTTTGATGCATTAGAAGAAACAAGAAAATGTTGAAAGATTTACTTTTAAAATAGAAAAAGCATAGATAACAAACACACAAATACAAATGCCGAACCAATTAGGCAAATAAATATAGAGATATAGAGATGGGATGGGAGACACATCTGATTAGCTTGTTGTACTCCACACCACAACCAATGGAGAGTAATAGGATAAGTCCAGAGTGAAAAGGACAATTTTACCTTTAAAATCACATAGGAATCTCCAGTAAAAAATTTTCCACAGGCTGATTTTGGTACTGGAACAGGATTAAAATTTTCAATTCGCCATATCTCGATGCCACTAAACTATGTCAAGGAGAAAAATATACAATAATATGCACTGGCCTGATACTGATCTGTAAGAGAGGTTTAAAACAGGAGCACTAATGGGAAAATGAAAAGCATTTAATCTCTATGCACTGCTCATGCCTACCACGACTTGATTAAGAAAATCCTTGTAGAGAGTAATAAGAAAACATAGAGAATACAACTTTATAAAAATATGCAAATATTCAAATATGAAATAAGGATACGCTTTCTGCCCTGCCCCCTGGAACGCAGGATCAACATCTCTCATTGACACAGACATTTTGCTTCTGTAACTTCAATAAAACCAAATTTTCACCTGAAAATAAAATTTACAATAATGTGATAATGGAATCTGCCTGTATAATTACAAAGGCATAATCAGTAGGACAAAGATGAAATAATCAATGTGATTTGTCACATCCCATCCACTAAAGTGAATAAACCCTAAAAGTAGTGGAATCAAAGACACTTGAGACATCGAAGCAGTCAATCTAAAGAATATTTATCTCAATATATCAGCGACCTTACTACACTAAAGCCTGATTAAATCCATTAAAAAAGGACCGAAGAAGGCAATTATTTATGGTAGAAGTATCAAGAAAATGCATAGAAAGGGGAGAAAATTGCAGCACTCACTAATAGTGTTTCTTTTTAGGAGTAGGTTATGGCCGAAAATGAACTCTTAGAACCTGTAATAACCAATGGCACATTCTTTTTAGAAAATCTCTATAGCTCCAACTCAGATCAAATCTTCCCGCTAACAAGAGTATTTCCTTCCTCATCATATTAAACACAAAATCTCAGAAGAATGAAACAAGAACTTCTAAGCAGCACAATCTATATAGTATAAGCCCGACACAGAACATCTCGATCACGTAATATTTACTCAAAGATACTACTTTTTCAGCCATGCCAAATACAAGAAACATCATTGAAGATCGATTTCTTGCTTAACCCCATAATCTAAATTCATATAGACTTTCCAAAAGGACGCAAAACAATGTGGGGTGCAACAGAAATATATCTTCAGATCCAATATGACAAGGTTCCAGAGATAATTCAAAAGCCCATTTCCGGACTGTATTTAATTAAAAAAAAAAGAACAACTTTATCACACATTTTTTCTCATTCATCAATGCTCTCATCCTAAATGGGGAACTCAGCTATTCATCAGTTCATCTTAAATACATAATAACTTCACTTTTTCACATAATTTAAGAGACAGGTGCACCCACTTTAACCTCGCAATATATAATTATAGAATGCACCTACTACTTGCCAAGAATGTTAACTAATCAAACTTTTCCAAATTTACATGACCTTCACTAATCGAAGTTAGTCCCGAGTTCCTCAATATTATGAGGTAGAAACATGAAGCAATGAGCATAAACCTCATGACAACTTAATCGCAAGCTTGCTGAACCACATAGATCCATCTTAAATATGTTACCTCTACAATTAAATTGAACTTCAGACACAGTTAGATGAATTCAGGCTGCAATTGAGTTTATTAGTTACCTCAAATGCTGTGGCGAGCGCCAATGCAGGTCACAAGTTCACCAAATCAATTCAGACAACGGCTGAATTCTCAGGGTCCTCTTCTTCTTCAACCCACGATATTGATGGTGCTGCTGCCAGCCACTGATCAGGCTGCTCCTATCATCCGCTAGTCAGCTGTAGATCCAAAGTTGCAGGCCCAATCTAAACAGCCGGAACCAACCCCCGGAGCTCTGCACGTCACCAGAGGTTGCCGGAAACCCAATGCGGAGTCGTGCGCCTCCCCTTACAGGATTTCAGGCCACAACACACGGCCGCCGGCCGCAACAGAAACTCGGACTAGAGAAATCCAGCCAACTCCAAGACTGAGAAATTATAGAAATCCAAATCAGATTCAAGAATTGCCAGAAAATGTAGCACAGGAGTGCAGAAATTCAAATTGAAAATTGTTCAACAAGAAACTCAAATCTCCCCAATCACTAAAAAGTCAGGCGCAAAAATCCAAATTCGTAAATCCATCATCCAACATAGGCTAATCTAATTACCTCTCTTGGTCACTGACGAATAAATGTATCCCTCAAACAGATCCAATCCAATGACTCATCTCAAATTGACCAGGATCACGAAACCTCCCCAGATTTCCCCTAAACAGTAAATGGGAGATGTTTCTCGAGAAAAAATGGGAAAAGGGAACACTACAGAAATTCTACAGACAGAGATTTTTTCTACCGAGAAAAGTGCGTGTTTGTATGAGAGAGAGTGGAGGGAATGATGATGAGTTGCCCTGACAGGCGTGCCATTCACAAACAAGAACTAAAATAAAACGCAAGCAAAAGGAAAGAAAATCCCTTTCTCAAGAACCAACCACAACACAATGAACTGTAAAGGATCGATGTACATAATTCATAAACCCCTTAATAATTTCTGCACTTCACTGATCCCTCCCTCCAATCCCCCCAAAAAAAAGCCCTTCGGATTCGGAAACCAGCCGCAAAATTTTAAATGCGATTAAAGAAATGGAGCGAGCCGGCAGTCCGTCGAAAGCGGGGAAAAGTGGATGGGGAGAGGGCTTAGAATACAAAAGGAGAGGGTGGGTGGGCCGACCGGGAATTCAATTTTCAATTTTGGTGCTGACTTTCCGAAATGAGGGGGAATGAATGAATGAGATGGAATTGAGGGTTGGTGAAGTGCCATCATTCATGACTGACCACAAAGGGAAAAGCAGAAAGGGATTCCCCTCACCTCACCTCCCGCCCTCTCACTTGTCGTTCGTTGGCTGTTTGCTCACTGGATCGACGATGATCTGGCTAGATCCGCCATGGCTGAATTGCTGCTGCTGCTGGGGACCGCTGTGTAGAGAGAGAGGATGCCGGGACGGGACCACCCCTGGACGTTTATATTAATTATAAAAATTGTTAATGTTAATTAAGGAAAATGTGATTAATTGATTTTTAATGACTATTAAATCAAGGGTTTCTTTATTTATTTTAGTGTAATTAAACATAGGAATTAATATTTGTATTATATGTCAACAATAGGCACTGTCCGAAAATCGATTCGACCGGCAAATAGTGTCATTTTAATATGAAAGTGAAATAGATAAATCAAATGAAACGTATGTATAATGAGAAATTTATTGAAAGAATGATCAAAAATAATAAATTAATAAAAGTAGTAATCAAATAATTATTATGTCATAATTTTAACAGATGAAAAATAACATTATTAAAATGCATTTATAACATGGGGTTCAATCTAATTACTATATAATTGATAGATGAAATAATGAAAAATTATTAATAGATAAACTTTAGTTACGGGAAAAAATCAATTTTGGTCCCAATATAATCAAAATTAATTAATTTTGGTCCCAATATAATCAAAATTTATCAATTTTTGTCCCAATATAAAAAACTCATCAATTTTGGTCCCAATATAAACAATTTCAATCAATTTTGGTCTCATTATAAACAATTTTTATCAATTTTTGTCCTACCGTTAAAAAACTAACGAAAATTGCTGACGTGGACATGACGAAGGTGACGTGGCAGTTGACCTGGAAAGTACACGGCCATGTACAATTATACACGGCCATGTTGTTACATGGCCATGTATATTTCAGTGTATAATTATACATGGTCATATTGTTACACGGTCATGTTGTTACAGGGTCATGTATATTTCAGTGTATAATTATACATGGTCATGTTGTTACACGGCCATATACAATTATACACGACTATGTTGTTAAATGACCATGTATATTTCAATGTATAATTATACATGACCATGTTGTTACACGGTCATGTATAATTCTACACGGCCGTGTATCTTTCTGTTTCGGTCTAAAATTTTAATTTTTTGTTATATTTTTAATTTTTTTTTTTTTTTGAATTTAGAATAGTTAATATAGTTAAAATGGAAAATAATAATAATAATAATCATAATATAATTAAAATATATCAATTTTAGTTCAAATATAAGTATTTATCGAGTATGTTCTTTTGGAAGATTTTGTCTAAAATTATACTATTTAGCAAAAATTTCAATACATTAATTGGATATTTGTAAGAGAAATTTTTTTGCTAAATAGTAGAATTTTAGACAAAATCTTCCAAAAGAACATACTCGATAAATACTTATATTTGAACTAAAATTGATATATTTTAATTATATTATGATTATTATTATTTTGTTTTCCATTTTAACTATATTAACTATTCTAAATTAAAAAAAAAAAAATTAAAAATATAACAAAAAATTAAAATTTTAGACCGAAAAAGAAAGATACACGGCCGTGTAGAATTATACATGGCCGCGTAACAACATGGTCATGTAATTATACACTGAAATATACATGGTCATGTAACAACATGGCCGTGTATAATTGTACATGGCCGTGTAACAACATGGCCATGTATAATTATACACTGAAATATATATGGCCCTGTAACAACATGGCCGTGTATAATTGTACATGGTCGTGTATAATTGTACATGGCCGTCTAACAACATGGCCATGCATAATTATACACTGAAATATACATGGCCATGTAACAACATGGCCGTGTATAATTGTACATGGCCGTGTACTTTCCAGGTCAACTGCCACTTCACCTCCGTCGTGTCCACGTCAGAAATTTCCGTTATTTTTTTAACGGTGGGACCAAAATTGATAAAAATTGTTTATAATGGGACCAAAATTGATTAAAATTGTTTATATTGGGACCAAAATTGATGAGTTTTTTATATTGGGACCAAAATTGATAAATTTTTTTATATTGGAACCAAAATTGGTTAATTTTGATTATATTGGGACCAAAATTGATTTTAACCGTAAAAAAGAAATGTAAAATATCACTTCTCTTACCAAAAGAATTAAATTATATTGCCAAGTAAAAAGTGGTATAGCGATTGACTATTATGTTATACCCAAAATTTATTCAATGTAAATTTATTTTTAGAACTTAAAAATAAAAAATAAAAAAATAAAAAAAAACCAAAATTTATTCAATGTAAATTTATTTTTACTGTTTGGTTGTGATTTGAGTTTCAAATCACCATTATTTAGTAAATATGGTTTTTAATAAAAATATATTATTTTTTCATAAAATATTATATTAAAAATACCTCTTTCTGTTATACACGTGTGCTACGTATTAGATATGTATGATTAATTTTACCTTCTTGTTAAGATTATCTGCCTATATATATGTCTGTTAATCAAAGGAAATAAACACACTCATTTTTGCTCTGCTCGCCCTATCATTATTACTATTATATTATTATATACATATACACTAACGCACACACCCAAGATAATATATATATATATATATATATTGGCTAATCCTATAATAATATTACAACACATTATCATCACGATTATATATTTTATTTTCCGCAATGTAATATTTTATATTTTATCTGTTTATTATGTCTAACCTTGCCAAACAGGAATTTCTCCCTCTTCTCGTTTCTGGCCAAAATTATATGACATGGCCTCGCGATGTTAAAATGCATCTGGCATTAATGGGCTTAGAAAATATCATTGCCCAGGATAAAAACTCCTTGAGCCAAGATCGTGCAAAGGCCATGATCTTTTTGTGCCATCACATCGATGAGACATTGAAAATGCAGTATGTCACGCTGTAATCCTCACTTGAATTATGGGAGAGATTGAAAGAAAGATATGATCATTTGAGGTTGAATTGTTGCCAAGGGCACGAAGTGAATAGCAAAGCCTACGGCTTCAGGACTTTAAAACAGTCCAAGAATATAATTCTGTCATGTTTAAAATAACATCACAGTTGCGCCACTGTGACGAAAATATATTTGAATCTGATATGATGGAGAAAACTTTCTCCACTTTTCATGCCTCTAACATGGTTTTGCAGCAGCAGTATCGCGAAAGAGGCTTCCAGAAATATTTGAGCTGATCACCTGTCTTGTGCTGGCCGAACAAAATAATGATTTGCTGTTGAAAAATCACGAATCTGGGCTGATAGGTGCAAATGCATTTCCAAAGGCAAATGCAATACAACCGGCAAATCCGGTGCGTGGCCGTGGGCAAATCAGAAATCAAAGAATTGATCGCGATCGAAATTAGAATCGCGAACGGAGCCGGGCAAACGCATAAAGTCACAATAATTATCAAAACAGGCCCCGATATGTGCCAAATCGGCGTTATAATGATAGAAGGTCGTACAGACCTCAATAGAGGTTCAACACCGGGAGAAACAGAAACAATGACGAGGAATGCACCTAGTGTGGAATCAAAGGACATTGGGCCCATGTTTGTCGCACAGCCAGTCATTTGGCTTAACTGTATCGGACCTCAAAAGAAAGGCAGGGAAGAGTTGCTGCCGAAACAAACCACGTTGCCCACGATAACACATTTGACGATGTGATGAATGAAAATATCACGCACCTGGATGCCGATGATCTGCTTGACATAGCTGATAATGTTAAATGATAAAATGTTGTTGTATCTCTTTTGTTATTTTGATATTTTATGCCCCCCTTTTTGTATTACCCCTATAATATAAGTCTATTTTGATTACGTTACTAATACATGTCTTTTATTATTTTTACTTTCTTGCAAAGATATGGATGCCAAATATTTTGGAACCGATGACAACATTTGCCTTATCGACAGTGCTACGATTCACAGCATTTTGAAAAATAAATGTTATTTCTCCCACCTGAATATGGGAAAGACCACTATTATTACTATCAGTGGTGCATAAAAAATGATTGAAGGCTCAGGAAAAGCTACTGTATTTCTCCCAAAATGGACAAAAATGGCAATTGAAAATGCCTTGTTCTCGAGCAAAGCTCGAAGGAATTTACTGAGCTTCAATGATATTCGGAAAAATGGGTATCACATTGAAATATTAAATTAGGCAGAAAATGAGTATCTTCTGATTACTCAGATTGTGAATGGCAAAAGAATTGTGAAAGAAAAATTGCGATCATTTTCTTCCGGCTTATATTACTCAAAAATCAGTGCCATTGAAATATATCACCTAGTAGACCAAATGGCTACTAGCGAATTTAAAACTTGGCATGATCGACTTGGGCATCCTGACAATATAATGCTGAGGCGAATTGTTGACAATTCAAATGGCCACTCATTGAAAAAGAAAAATATTTTGAGTCCGAATGAATTTGCTTATGCTGTCTGTTTCCAAGGGAAGTTAATAATCAGACCATTTTCAACAAATGTTGGATTTGAATCCCTAACTTTTCTGGAAAGAATTCAGGGTGATATTTGTGGACCAAAAGATCCACCGTATGGACCCTTCAAGTATTTTATGGTACTAATTGACGCGTCAACGCGATGGTCACACGTATGTCTGTTATCTACTCGCAATCTAGCTTTTACTAAACTACTTGCACAAATAATTAAATTGCGAGCACAATTTCCAGATTACCCGATAAAGAAAATACGTCTAGTTAATGCTGGAGAGTATTCATCACATACATTTGATGATTACTGCATGTCAATTGGGATTACTGTGGAACATCTTGTTCCCCATGTACATACGTAAAATGGTCTCGCTGAATCCATTATCAAAAGATTGCAATTAATTGCCAGACCATTATTAATGAGGTCTAAACTTCCCGTATCATGTTGGGGACATGCTATATTGCATGCAGCAGCCCTCGTGAAAATAAGGCCGACCAGTTATCATTGTTATTCCCCCACTCAATTGGTTTCTGAAAAAATACCAAATATATCTCACCTGCGAATATTTGGATGTGCTGTTTATGTTCCAATTGCGCCACCTCAACGCACAAAAATGGGACCTCAAAGAAGGTTGGGTATATATGTCGGGTATGAATCACCCTCGATCGCAAAATATCTTGAACCAACAACGGGTGATTTATTCACTGCGAGGTTTGCAGATTGTCATTTTGACGAATCACATTTCCCGACATTAGGGGGAGACAGTAATCAACTGAAAAAAGAAATTTCATGGAAAATACCACTTGAATTTGATCATCGTACGAAACATAGTGAACTTGAAGTTCAAAGAATTGTGCATTTGCAGAAAATTGCAAATCAATTGTCTGATGTTTTCAATGATGCTGCCAGAGTTACAAAATCATATATTGCAGCAGCAAATGCACCGGCTAAAATAAATATCCCATAAGGGAAGGTGCAGAGTGCTAATGAGCATACTGCCCGCATAAAACGTGGTAGACCGTTGGGTTCCAAAGATAAGAATCCACGAAAGAAGAAAATTGTAAATACTGGTTAAGAGATCAACAATGATCAGATACCTAAAAAGGTCAGTACAACCCCTGAAGAGGTTGATACTAAAAATTCTGATGAAAGTGATGATGAAGTTATTGAAACTTCTGTTAACTATACCACAAGTGAAAAATATTAGAACAGAAAGAAAACAAATATTGATAATGCATTTGCATATTCTGTAGCACTCGATATAATGAAAGATGACGAGGATTATGAACCAAAATCAGTTGATGAATGTCGGCAAAGAGATGATTGGGCAAAATGGAAAGACGCAATTAAGTCTGAACTGGACTCATTGAAAAAACTGCAAGTATTCGGCTCTATAGTCCAAACACCATAAAATGTGAAACCTGTTGGTTACAGATGGGTGTTTGTGAGAAAAAGAAATGAAAATAATGATATCACAAGATATAAAACAAGGCTTGTAGCCCAGGGTTTTTCCCAGAGACCGGATATTGATTTTGAATAAACATATTCGCTGGTCATTGATGGAATAACATTCAGGTATCTGGTGAGCATAGTATTACACAATAATCTTGATATGCGATTATTAAATGTGGTTACTGCCTATCTGTACGGCTCATTAGACAATGATGTCTATATGAAAATCCCAGAGGGGATTAACATACCTGAATCATTCAAATCAAAGCCAAAAGAATCATATTCCATCAAATTACAAAAATCTTTGTATGGGCTCAAGCAATCGGGCCAAATGTGGTACAATCGTCTCAACAAAAGCTTAACAAAAGAAGGTTACATAAATGACCCTATTTGTCTATATGTTTTCATAAAGAAAAATGACTCAGGATTCGTAATCATCGTTGTATATGTCGATAATCTCAATTTAATTGGAACTCCTGATGAAATTCAGAAAGCTGTTGAATATCTGAAAAAGAGTTTGAGATCAAAGATTTTGGAAAAACTAAGTTTTGCCTTGGTTTGCAAATTGAGCATTTGGAAAGTGGAACATTTATCCACCAATAAAATTATAACAAAATGGTACTAAAATAGCTCCTGATGGATAAATCACATTCGCTAAGTACCCCAATGATCCTCAGAGCACTCGATCCAATAAAGGATCCTTTTAAACCAAAAAAGGAAAACGAAGAAACACTTGGCCCAGAAGTGTCATATAAGAGTGCTATAGGCACATTGATGTATCTTGCTAACAGCACCCGACTTGATATATCATTTTATGTAAACTTATTGGCAAGATTCAGCTCATCGCCTACTCGACAACATTGGAATGGGATTAAGCACATTTTTCGCCATCTCCAAGGAACAATTGATCTCGGGTTATTTTACTCAAAATATTCTCGACATGAATTAATTAGATTTTCCGATTCAGGATATTTATTGGATCCTCATAAAGCCAAGTCTCAGACTGGCTATATATTCACTTGTGGCGAAACAGAGATCTCTTGGAGATCAATAAAACAAACTTTAACTGCCACTTCTTCAAATCATGCTGAAATATTGGCAATGCATGAAGCTAGTCGAGAATGTGTTTGGTTGAGGTCAATAACTCAACATATTCTGAAAATATTGCGGGTTAATACCTGATGATAAAATTCCCTCAACTACATTGTATGAAGATAATACGACTTGTATAGCCCAATTGAAAGGGGGTTACATTAAAGGAGATAGAACGAAACATATTTTACCAAAATTCTTTTTTATTCATGATCTGCAACAAAATGGTTAAATTAATGTTCAACAAATTCGATCAGATAATAATTTGGTGGATATATTAACCAAGGCATTGCCGACGGCAACATTTGAAAAACTGGTGAAGAAAATTGGGATGCGTCGATTAAGGGATCTCAAATAATGCTCAGATCAGGGGGAGCGAATTGATACAAGAATGGTGTACTCTTTTTCCTTCACTAGGATTTTTTTGTCCCATAGGGTTTTTTCCTAGTAAGGTTTTAACGAGGCACATTCTCTGTATAAAAGCATCCAAGACGGAGTGTTATACACGTAGCACCCACGAAGGTGCTACGTATTAGATATGTATGCTTTTCCTTACCTTCTTGTTGAGGTTATATGCCTATATATATGTTTGTTAATCAAAGGAAATAAACACACTCATTTTTGCTCTCACCCTGCCCTCCCTATTATTATTACTATCATATCATTATATACATATACACTAACGCACACACCCAAGATAATATATATATATACATGTAGACAAAAAAATTGTGTTATATTTTTATAAACACAAAATTTGTACAAATTATATTTGTATTTAAATTTAATGCGGGTCCTATTCTCTATTCGGATCCTTTGATTCTCTCTCCGGGTCGATCCATTTTTTCCAATTTGGATTTGGGTGGCTTCTTTGATCCGAAGGGATTTTGGTCTTCGGTTTGACTTCGCCGGCTTTTGAAGGACTTTGGTATCCATGTTGGCGATTTTGATCGTCGGCTTCGGATTGATGCCTCCTTTGGATGATCCGACGGAATTTGATCTTTGAGGGAGAGATTTAGTGCTCCATAACGCTTTTGGCGGCGTGTCCCTTTGACTTTTGGATCGAAGAGGGCCTGGTTTGCGCCTTTTATGAAGAACGCGACGAACATCTTCAAGCTTTGGGAGCGACTTTGGAGGCTCTTCCTTGGCTTTGATGGATTCCTCGATAGCTTTGAGAGATTTGATCCTTCCTCCGGCTCGGACATACGACGAAGAACGTTAACTTCATCGATTCGTCAACCAATATTGGATCATTTGTCCAAATCGGTGACTTTTCGACGAAGAACGCTTCGAAGGACACGAAGAACAATGAAGAACATTGCAGAGAGTCTAGAGAGACTTACCCTTGCGCGAGTCTTCAAATGAACTTCGGTGTCTAAATGAATTGGCCAAGGCTCCTATTTATAGGGGAGGGTGGCATTGGCTTCCTTTTCGGATGGTGCTACGTGGATGGAAAGATTTTATAATCTTTCCTTTTCCCTCGGATGCCGTTTTCCATTTTTGACGGATTTGATTATGCACCTTCCTTTCTCGTCAAAATCTTTATATCATTGCCTTTTTTGGAAGATATTAATTTATATACTTCCTTTATTGACAAGATCTTTATATCATTGCCTTGTTTGGAAGATATTAATTTATATACTTCCTTTATTGACAAGATTAATTTATTTTGCTGCCAAATTTATTATGGCTCTATTTATGCACGTAATATTTGTACGATATCTTCCATTTTAAGCAGATTTTGCATTAATGGTTGATATTTATTGTACAAAAATTAACATATGTGCATAATTAAATACCATATATTTATTTTATTGGAATTTTATTTTCTTCCAAAATACATGATATTTAATTGATTTTAGACATATATTTTTAGTGTCTACAAAATGCCCCCTCGAGACTTGTTTAAGCCGACACAAAATATTTAAGGCGTGAACGAGTCTCGAAACATAGAAAAAGAATTTTTTTTTTTTTTCTTTTTTTTTAAATGGCCCTTTTTTTTGCCATTCTTTTTTTTTTTTTTTTTTTGCATTTTTTTTTTGTAAATGGCGTTTTTGCCATTTTTTTTATGCAAGTTTTTTTTTTTTTTTTTTGCAAAATTCTTTTTTTTTTCTCTTTTTTTTTTTTTTTAATAATGGCGTTTTTGCCATTTTTTTTTTTTTTGCAAAATTGACATTTTTTTTGCAAAATTCTCTTCTTTTTTTTTTTTAATGGCGTTTTTGCCATTTTTTTTTTTTTTGCAAAATTGACATTTTTTTTTTTGCATTTTTTTTTTTTTTTTTGCAAAATTCTCTTTTTCTTTTTTTTTTTTTTAATGGCGTTTTTGCCATTTTTTTTTTTTGCAAAATTGACATTTTTTTTTGCAAAATTCTTTTTTTTTTTTTTTTTTTTAATAAATGGCATCTTTGCCATTTTTTTTTTAAATGGCGTATTTGCCAAAATATATATATATATATACACATATCATATATATATATATTCTTTCCTTTATTCTTTGTTTTTATTTTTATCTTCCTTCCTTTCCTTATACATGTCTTTCCATATCTCAATTTTTAGACACTATATAAACCCCTCACCATGAGAGAACCTTATCATTCTCAACTTCTCACAGTTTTGATTTCTCTCATTCTAGGGTAGGCTTATTCCTCTTGTGTTGTTTTTTTTTTTTTTTTTTTTTCATCTTTTGATCTTTGCTTATATATATATATTTTTTTTGTAGGCGAGATGGCTTACTTCAAGGATGTCTCCTCCCCCTCTGGAAACGCCGAGTTGGTGATTTGCGAGTTTGAAGGTCAACCGCTGGACAAGGCGACTCGTCTATTGGTGCATCCACCACTCATAGGACGCGGAGCTGCTCGCCCTCGCTTGGAGGTCCCAAATTTTCCAAAGACGTGGTCTCGGAATGTTGCTGGCGGAAAGCATACTTTGCAATCCTCACTTCATCAACACGTGTCAAACGATGTTCTTCCACTTCCAACCTTGGGGCGGCGGATCATGGATGGGGCGTGCGTTTGGAATGGTCTTCCTTCTTTTGATGGCAACTTTTCGTACGTGGCCGGCTATTGGGAATGGGCGGAGGATGTGCTGGATCGATGCGAGATTCCACTAAAGAGAGGATGCATTTACGATGCGGTCTATGCTTCCTTGTTCTCCTACGACTATTCTCCGGAGATCGTCAAGGCCGTTTGCGAGGCGTGGTGTCC
The DNA here is from genome assembly GCF_009805555.1 of Andrographis paniculata. Taxonomy (NCBI): domain Eukaryota; kingdom Viridiplantae; phylum Streptophyta; class Magnoliopsida; order Lamiales; family Acanthaceae; genus Andrographis; species Andrographis paniculata. Next base: position 4,811,463 of record NW_026137605.1, read on the forward strand.
CAAAACCAACACCCTTTTGACTGCCACCGGTGAAGTGTCGATCTCTCTCCGTGACTTGGCGTCCTTGGCGGGCCTCCCCATACTCGGCTCATTTTACGAGGAGGTGGTACCAAGCGCAAAGGAGCTATATGGCAGTAAAGAGGATAGGAAGCTGGTTCCCCGTTCGTGCCGATACCTGTTGCATGCCTATCACCTTCTTCGGAGTCGTGACAAAGGTCGACGTGGCGTCCGCGCAACCGACTGGATTTCTTTTTGGTGCGAAAAGACCGTCAAATACGAGCGTCCTCAAATTCGTCGTGGCAAGGAGTCTACTCGTTCTTCTCGGCCTGATGCGACTTACAATCCTACCGGAGAGATTGGTGCCCACGAGCCATGGTCGAAGGCGCAAGAGTCATCTTTTGCCAAACTCAAAGTTGGACGGGAGCACCTTGAGGAGACTTTTCTCGCAGCGTTCCTTTCTTGTTGGCTTTGCATCTTTGTGCTTCCGCTCGACGATGTTGGTTTGATACGTCCTTCAACTTTCAAGATGGCAAGTGTCCTAGCGTCGGGATTTCCAGTAAGCTTGGCCATTCCAGTCTTAACCAGTATTTATAGGGGGCTAAACCAGATCGCGGATTCATCATGTCCTGGGAAAGTTTGGTCGACAATTCCTCTCCACTTTTTGACCGGATGGATCGCTGAGTATTTTCAGACCCACTACGGCGTATGGAAGGGAATCCGTGGTCCGGGGATGGTGAAGCACTCCGGGGCTGTTAGTGCTCGTGCGTATAGAGCAGATGTTGCATGCCGAAAGATTTTACGCGGTGACTACTTTCGTTGGGCTTGCACCATGATCACGAAAGATTTCGACGTACGGTTTGTTGATGACGGGAAGCGCGAAGACTACGAGCAAGAATACTTCATCTCCATTCGCTCTTGTTTTCTGACTTTGCGGGATGGATTTCGATGCTTCGTGGAGCCGTATAGTCCCCACCGTTTTTGCCGTCAATTTGGTTTTTTCCAAGAGATTCCCGGAGTTCTTTTGAAAGACGTCCGTTGCTGCGCTTTTGAGGAAGGCTATCAACATTGGCACCAAAGTACTTACTTGAAATCTTCAGCCGAAGTTATTCTTCCACGCATTCCTGCGATTCCGAGGGGATTTTCTTCCGACGTATACAAGAAGTGGTGGACTCAAGTTTGCGGGTCTTTCTTGGATAAGTATATCCCGCCGGTACAAAAGACCACCGATCAGACCAAGCCATCGGATAAAGCTCGAAAAATGCCGCTACTTATCTCGGGTGTTCCTGAGAGGAACAATGGAAATTCAAGTACTCACAATGTCGGTTCTTCAAAGCGGACGGTACCCTCGGTCTCTGAACGAAGCAGTAGTGAGCATGATGTTCATTGGAAGCGAGCTCGTCGAGATCCTCATATCATCAACCCGTCAAGTCCTCGTTCGAGCCGACACCATTCTTCGAGCGATTTCGCGAGAGAGGTAACTTCTATCTCTTTTTTTTTTTTTTTTTTTTTTTTAACATGATCCGTTTTTTTTATCCCCTTTTTCAGTTGGAGCAAAGAATCCCGAGTATGGATGAAAAGATGGCGAGCCGAGATTCTATTGTTGAGGTGATTGGAGAAACTAGAGGTGTTTGCAATAAGCAAGTAAAGGATGCTCCAACCAAGCCAATAGTTGTTCATTCCGTTGTGCCCGCGGTTTCAGAATTCTGTGGCGCGAATTTTGTGAAAGAGATCCAACGCGAATATATAGGAAAAGTATGGTCGGATCTTCGGGGTAAGCTTTTGAGGACACCAGCTCGTTTGCTTTCCTCGATTAAGGACGAGGTTGATGTAGTGCTCCAATCAATGAAAAGCTTTCAGTATTCTGACATTTCTCATATTGAGGGCCGAGTCAAGGCCCTTTTTGATGACGCTGCATCTTTTGATGAGGCATGTTCTGACTCGATCGACGCCGTATCCTTAGCGGCTCGTAACCAACAGATTTCCGAGATCAAAGATCGACTGTCGCACCTTGAGACGAGGCATGTTGAGGAGTGCGAAGCTATTAAGGAGTTAGAGGGGTGTGTGGAGAATATTGACGTGAAGCTTCGCTCTTTACAAGAGCAAAAAAGAGAGAATGTTTCCCTTATTAAGCGACGTCAAGGAGTTAATGAGAATATCACCATTCAAATTGCTGAAGTCAAGGATGAACTCGCCGCTGTAGAGAATGTCCCCGCGCAAGACGAAGAATACTTAAAAAGCTTAGAAGAGTTGTTGGATATTAGCAAAGAAGAGTTGTATAATCTTAATGTTTAAGATCAATTTGTACTCTTCATTTTGATTGCCAATCAATAAATTTAAATTCTCTCTTCTTTTTTTTTTTTTTTTTTTTTACCCAAATCCTTTATCACTTATTTATTTATTTCTTTATTTATTTGACTGAACTTGAAGGTATATCTCAAGCTGCCTACGTACCCGGTAAAGGGATCAAGTCATAACGTAGTTCAAAGCAACTTGAATTTGCTTTTATTGTTATTTTGCAGTTTATCCTCATGCTAAGGAGTCTTGATTTGATTTGAAGGTCTCACGCATAATATCTTTTGAGGAACCTCCCGTTGATTGGCCCTATCCGGAGTCCGTCTTGAGATGTCAACTTGTATGCACCATTCGTGTAAACCTGAGTGACAACGTAGGGTCCATCCCACTTGGATAAAAATTTATTTCCCGAACGAAAGTTGATCACAATGGGCCTTCTCACAGCAAGAACCAAGTCCCCAATTTGAAAGGATCGTGATTTGACTTTTTTATTGTAAGCTCGAGACAATCGTGCTTGATAACACTCCAGTCTTTGTTGAGCTTGTAGTCTTTTCTCGTCGAGAGCCTCTAGCTCTTCGAGTCTTAATCTGACATTTTCTTCAGTCGTCAATTCTTCCTGGAGAGCAATCCTTAGTGAAGGAATTTGTCTTTCCAATGGGAGGACAGCTTCGACCCCATATACAAGTGAGTATGGTGTCGCTTGTGTTGGAGTGCGGAATGTAGTACGATAGGCCCACAAAGCTTCACCGATGCGGTCATGCCAATCTCTTTTTGATTTGGAGACAACCTTTTTCAGCAAGTTACAAAGTGTTTTATTGAATGCCTCTGCGAGTCCATTTGCCGGTGCATAATACATCGAGGACTTCTTTTGTTGAAAGCCAAACTTTTCACAAAGCTTGTCGATGTGAGTATTGGCAAAAGATCTTCCATTATCAGTGATGATACACCGAGGAACCCCATAACGGTAAATGATGTTGACTCGTATGAAGTCAGCTACCGTCTCCTTTTTGACTTCTTTCAAAGGAACTGCTTCTGCCCATTTGGAGAAGTAGTCTGTTGCGGCCAAGATATAGAGATGTCCAGCGGACGACTTTGTGAGTGGTCCTACAACGTCCATGCCCCAGGTATCGAATGGCCACGAAGCAATAGTTGGGTGCAATGGTTCCGGTGGTTGATTGATAAAGTTAGCATGAAATTGACACGGTTGGCAGCTCCGTGCGAATTCTATACAGTCTTTAACCATGGTTGGCCAATAATACCCCATCCTCTTTATTCGGAAGTGTAACTTTGGGCCAGCTTGATGAGCTCCACAGATTCCGGCATGAGTTTCCTCCATAGCTTGTTTGGCTTGATGATTGCCGAGGCATCGAAGGAACATGTTCTCGAACGACCGACGATAGAGTATGCCGTTGAAGTAGGCGTAGCGTGCAGCTCTTCTTCGGATATCTGCTCGTCTGCGCGGGTCACTCGGGAGCTTGTCATATTTTAAGAAATCTAATATTGGTTGCCGCCAATCTTCTTCTTCTTCTTCAATTTCAAACACCTCGATGAGGTGATTTACTTCTTTTTCAACACATTCTTCTTCTTCATACTTGCAGGAATCCACCCAAACTTTGCGTATCGGAATATACACCTGTTGATCCGGGATGGATAGAGTCGATGCCAATTTAGCCAGGGCGTCAGCTTGCCCATTCTCTTTCCTTGGGACATATTCAATAGAGACATCCCCGAGCAACTCAATGAGTGCCTTAGCATACTTTAAGTAAGGCATTAGTTCTGGTTTCTTCACTTCAAACTCTCCAGTGATTTGATTTACAACCAGCTTGGAATCCCCGTATACTTGAAGTTGGCGTTGCTTGATATCTACCGCCATTTTTAGGCCGAGGATGAGTGCTTGATACTCAGCCACATTATTTGAACACTTTTCTTTTAAGGCAAAAGAGTATGGAAGGACTTCTCCTTGTGATGTGACAAATATTACTCCGGCTCCAGCTCCATTTTTGTGTGATGAGCCGTCAAAATACATTTTCCATGGTGGGGTGATTTCGAGAAAAAGCGCGTCTTCATCAGGGAAGTCGTCAGACAACTCCCATTCAGCGGGGATGGGATGATCAGCAAGGAAGTCAGCCAATATTTGTCCTTTTACAGCTTTCTGTGGTACATATATGATTTCGAATTGTTGCAGCTGCAGGTACCACCTCGCAAGTCGATCAGAAAGGACAGGCTTTGACATGACATATTTCAAGGGATTTGCTTTGGACACCAACCGGATAGTGTGCGCTTGGAAGTAATGCTTCAACTTTTTTATGGCGAAGATGAGCGCCAAGCATATCTTTTCCACCGGTGAATAATTTAGTTCATTTGGTGTCATCATTCTGCTGAGGTAGTAGAGGGCATTTTCTTTCCCTTTATTGGCTTCCTGTGCTAACAAGGCTCCAACTGAACGCTCTTGTGCAGCGATGTAAAGCGTCAACGGATGTCCAGGAATTGGGGCTGTCAGCACTGGTGGTTTTGTCAAGTAGTCTTTGATACTTTGGAATGCCTTCTTGCATGCTTCATCCCAATGGAAAGGCACTCCCTTCTTCATGATTCGGCTGAAAGGTTGACATCGTCCAGCGAGGTTAGAGATAAATCTTCTTATATATGCTAATTTTCCTTGTAAGCTTTTTAGCTCGTGGATGTTACGAGGCTCAGGCATTTTTGTGATGGCATCTATCTTTGCCTGTTCAATCTCAATTCCACGACTATGGACAATGAATCCGAGGAATTTTCCGGAGGTGACTCCAAAAGCGCATTTGAGAGGATTCATTTTTAATTGGTAGCGCCTCAACCTTTCAAAAACCTTTCTTAAGTCTTGCAGGTGATCTTCTTTTCTCTTGGATTTGACAACCAAGTCGTCAACATAGCACTCTACATTTTTGTGTAGCATGTCATCAAAGATCTTTTGCATTGCTCTTTGGTAGGTTGCCCCAGCATTTTTCAATCCGAAAGGCATAACTTTGTAACAGTAGATACCTTTCGGTGTACGAAAGGCGGTTAACTCTTCGTCTTCAGGTGCCATACGAATTTGGTTATATCCAGATGATCCATCCATAAAAGAAAGCGCTTCATGTCCTGTCGTTGCATCAATCATCAATTCAGTTATGGGTAAAGGAAAATCATCTTTTGGGCATGCTTCGTTTAAATCTCGGAAATCCACACAAACTCGGATTTGTCCATTCTTTTTCTTTACAGGCACGATGTTGGAAATCCATTGGGGGTATTTGACTTCCCGGATGAACCCCACTTCAATGAGTTTGTTGACTTCATTTTCTATTTGAGGGATGAGTTCAGGACGGAATCTTCGTTGTGCTTGCTTCACAGAGCGAGCTCCTTTCTTCACACCTAGATGGTGGACCGCAACTTTCGGGTCTAAGCCGGGCATTTCTTTATATGACCAAGCGAAGACATCTTGGAATTCGTTGAGAAGTCGGATGTAGGCATTCATATCATCCTCACCCAGCTCTTTGTTGACATAGACAGGTCTTGGGTGATCTTCATTTCCCAAGTTGACTTCTTCTAACTCGTCCACTGCAGCTTTGATACCTTCTTCGAGCGCGGCGGGTGCATTTCCTGCATCTTCTTCAATCATTGTTTCTTCTCCCCCTTCAGTGATGTAGCAGGATGATGCAACACTTTCTTCATTATCTTCTTTGGGTTTGGTGAAGACAACGGTTTGCCATTTAGCCTTTAAAACTTTACCGCAATGTATCGTCATTTTTGTTTGACGCGTCATGCGGGATGGAAAGCGGCTCTTGATTTCTTCATCCATCTCCACATATTTTGTTGATGTGGAATTCGTCTTGTTTTTCTCTTTATTGATCTTTGGTCCTAACCTTGTGAAGACAGAAGGTTTTAGCCTCTCGAAAACCGATACTCTTGCATTCTTCCCCTTTTGAGGTGAATTGGAAGACAAAGTCTCGCTTTCGGTGATATGATGATTTGCAGCCCTTTTGATAGCGATGCGTACGGGAGCTTGTGGCATGTACCCAAGACCAGCCCTCGAACCTTGGGTTGTCTGTGGTGGTAACTTTCCCAGCAGTGATTCCTCATTTGGATTATATCCAGCTTTTGTGAGAAGTTTGTAGGCTTTTGGGCCAAAGCTTTTGTCCTTTTGCAATCGCATAGCCTCTATTTTTTCCTCTTTTCCATTCCTTGTCTGTGATGGGGGGATTGGGTTGAGTGGGGTCTTCGGAAGAGTCAAATCTTTTAGAGGCTCAATTAATGAGTCTGCAGAACCTGAGGCAGGTGTTTTTTCTTTATCTCTTAACTTTGCCCCCAAGTTTGGTTGTGGTGCTTTGACATCTTCATGTACCTTGGATTTTTTTGCTTCTGTAGAGAAATATTTGGCGTCCGCAAAGTGTGACTCGGCTTCTGCATATGGCTTTGTGTCTCCAAGAACTTTCTTTGTCACTCCATTTTGAGCGTATTTGAAGCATTGGTGCCACGTTGATGGAACTACACCATTCTCATGTATCCATGGTCTTCCCAAAAGAACGTTGAAAGATGTCTTTGCGTCTATCACGTAGAACAAAGGGTTAGTTTCCATTTCATCGATTAAGAGTCTCAATCTTATGGTGCCAAGTGCTCTTTGCCCCTCTTGATTGTATCCATGTATTGTCATACGACTCTCGAACAACTGATCTACTGGTATTCCCAATTTTTGCAATGTGTATAGAGGAAGGACATTGACTGCAGCTCCTCCGTCTAAGAATATCCGGTTAATCCTTTGTTCATGGATATAACCCACGACCAGTAATGGACGATTATGGGGTTTGGATCCTAACACCAAATCTTCATCAGTGAAAGTTATCGTGGCACATTCTTCACTCGATTTGTCTCTGATCGCCTTGCCACCTTTCTCGGTAGTGAGACAATATGATTCTTTGTCTTTTATGTCAACTTCGAGAGACCCGAACATGATTGAAGTGACATTAACAGAAGCAGAATCGTCTTCAAGGGTGATCTTTCCTTCATGAGCCAACTCCATGACTTTGTCTTTAAAGATGAAACAGTTATGGATGGGATGTCCTACGACACGATGGTATTTGCAATATCTTGGGTCATCAACCTTTCCAGCTTCCTCCGGTCTTTTTGAATTCGGAAGTTCAATGAGGTTTTCTCTGAGTAGATCGTCAAAGATTCCCGAGACGTCAGAATCCAGGAAAGGATAAGTTTTGGATTGCAACTCTTTAAGGGTTGGCCTTGGCGGTCTTTCTGTCTGAGTTGATTGTCTTTTCCTCGCAACTTCCTTTTCTTTACTTTGGATCTTCATAGGTGCTTTGGTCGTCGCTTTTATGGCCAAGGCTTCTTTTCCAAAAGACTTGATAGGGGCGTTGTTCCCCTTCTTTGCGGCATCATATCTTTCGTATCTTTTTGCTTTTGAAGATTCTTGAACTGGTGGTCCGTGCATCCCGCTTGAAGCCATACTTAACTCCATGTCATGAGCGCGGGTAGCAAGTTCTTCGAAAGTGTGGGGTCGGATCCCTTGCAGGATGTATTTCAACCCCCAGTGCATTCCTTGGACGCACATCTCTATACCGGAGGCCTCAGACAACCGGTCTTTGCAGTTCAAGCTCAAACTCCTCCAGCGGTTGATGTAGTCGATTGCTGGTTCATCTTTCCATTGACGAGTATTGGTGAGTTCTGTCATACTGACGGTCCTTTTTGTGCTGTAGAACCGGTTCAAGAACTCGTACTCCAACTGCTCCCAACTGTCGATGGAACCAGCCTCCAGGTCGATATACCAGTCGAAGGCGTTGCCTTTTAATGACCGTACGAACTGCTTTACCAAGAGATCGCCGTATGTCCCAGCGTTGTTGCATGTTTCCATGAAGTGTGCCACATGCTGCTTTGGGTTGCCTTTGCCATCAAATTGTTGGAACTTTGGTGGTTGATATCCCAACGGCATCTTGAGGGCGTCGATCCTTGAAGTGTAAGGCTTGGCATACATATTTGTTGGCCTTGAACTTCCTTCAAACTCCCTTTTGAGAGCTCCTTTGATATACTCGTCAAGTTGGGATAGATGGATGAAAGAGTCAGATGATGTTTGAAACGGCATTGGTCCCGCCATTTTTTCTTTACCGTGGCGTTGATCCATGGATGTTTCTGCTTCATTTTGGGCCTCCGAAGCATTCTGGTTGGTTGGTTCCGGCTTGTCCAATTTTGCAAGCAGTTTTGCGATGACATTGTATTGTTGCTGCATGTGTTGAGACATCCCTTCAACAACTTTGGCCAGTGCAACAAGTTGGTCTTCTATGTTTGAAGCGTTCGTGGTCATCACCGGGGCATAACTCGATGCGGTCGAACGAGTTGCAACTTCTTGAGGGGTGCCCGGTGCGGAGGTACTCTTGAAGCTTTCGTCCTCCTCATAGAGTGAGTTTTGCTCTGTGATTTTCGGATGTGCATCCTCGGAAAATGACAGTACTCTTTTAGCCATACTTCGTGTCATCACTCCAGCATTCATTGAAGCACTTGAGGTTCTTGATGTAGTAGCAGCGACTCCTTTGGCGGTGGCGGCTAGAGCAGCAGCTTTCGACACAGCATTGGAAGTCTTGATTTTGTAGGAAGCCATTGATCGTTTGAGAATTCGACGGAAAGAGAGATGAAAGGTAGAGATGTCCCACTGGGCGTGCCAAAAATCTGTAGACAAAAAAATTGTGTTATATTTTTATAAACACAAAATTTGTACAAATTATATTTGTATTTAAATTTAATGCGGGTCCTATTCTCTATTCGGATCCTTTGATTCTCTCTCCGGGTCGATCCATTTTTCCAATTTGGATTTGGGTGGCTTCTTTGATCCGAAGGGATTTTGGTCTTCGGTTTGACTTCGCCGGCTTTTGAAGGACTTTGGTATCCATGTTGGCGATTTTGATCGTCGGCTTCGGATTGATGCCTCCTTTGGATGATCCGACGGAATTTGATCTTTGAGGGAGAGATTTAGTGCTCCATAACGCTTTTGGCGGCGTGTCCCTTTGACTTTTGGATCGAAGAGGGCCTGGTTTGCGCCTTTTATGAAGAACGCGACGAACATCTTCAAGCTTTGGGAGCGACTTTGGAGGCTCTTCCTTGGCTTTGATGGATTCCTCGATAGCTTTGAGAGATTTGATCCTTCCTCCGGCTCGGACATACGACGAAGAACGTTAACTTCATCGATTCGTCAACCAATATTGGATCATTTGTCCAAATCGGTGACTTTTCGACGAAGAACGCTTCGAAGGACACGAAGAACAATGAAGAACATTGCAGAGAGTCTAGAGAGACTTACCCTTGCGCGAGTCTTCAAATGAACTTCGGTGTCTAAATGAATTGGCCAAGGCTCCTATTTATAGGGGAGGGTGGCATTGGCTTCCTTTTCGGATGGTGCTACGTGGATGGAAAGATTTTATAATCTTTCCTTTTCCCTCGGATGCCGTTTTCCATTTTTGACGGATTTGATTATGCACCTTCCTTTCTCGTCAAAATCTTTATATCATTGCCTTTTTTGGAAGATATTAATTTATATACTTCCTTTATTGACAAGATCTTTATATCATTGCCTTGTTTGGAAGATATTAATTTATATACTTCCTTTATTGACAAGATTAATTTATTTTGCTGCCAAATTTATTATGGCTCTATTTATGCACGTAATATTTGTACGATATCTTCCATTTTAAGCAGATTTTGCATTAATGGTTGATATTTATTGTACAAAAATTAACATATGTGCATAATTAAATACCATATATTTATTTTATTGGAATTTTATTTTCTTCCAAAATACATGATATTTAATTGATTTTAGACATATATTTTTAGTGTCTACAATACATACATACATTATCTAATATATATTATATTTACATATTGCATACACACACTTATATCTATTTACTTATATTTATATGCACAATATATATAATATTATACAATATATAAAATAGTGGTTAGCGGTAGAAATAATTAATATTTATATTGGCTAATCCTATAATAATATTACAACACTTTTGTCCTAATCTAAAGTTGCTTTTTCAATTTTTTTAGTAAATTAATACGTAATATGATATTATTGATTAATGAAAATATGTAAAATGATTTTCATATTCTTGTTATTTGTACTTTATATATAAACTAATTATATACGCTGCGCATATGAATACCATCTAATCTAATATTTAATATATATATATATATATAATTTGGTGTGAATGGGCCACTCCAAAAGAATTTTTCTCATTTTTTAAAGTTTTTTAAAAATAAATTTTATATGAGTTTCATCAACTCTATATTATATTATAAGTCAAAATGAATTAGAGGGACAAATAATTTTACATTTTGAGCGAATAGCAAATCAGTTATCTGATTTTTTATTTGTGATGCCAGCAGGGTCACTGAATCTTATATAGCTACTGATAATGTATATGTTAAAATTATTGCCCCTGAAGGACAAATACAAAGTGATTATTAATCAAATGCACAGCTAAATCGTGGCAGACCTGTAGGTTCCAAAGATAAAAATCCTCAAAATAAAAGATGAACAAATAAAAAGGTTGAGGATTTGAATGTTAGTCAAAACCCTCAAGAAATAGGTAGTAACATGGATCAGATTTCTGAAGAAATTGATCTTGATAAACTTGCTGATGATGTTAATCCTAACAGAATTTCTCCCGAAGAGAATGAAATTATTGAAAATTTAATAAATTATATTACTACTGGAAAATATTGGAACCAAAATGATAAATTATGGATAATTCTTTTGCATATAATGTAGCACTTAATCTAATGGAAAATGACGAGGATCCAGAACCTAAATAAGTTAATGAACGTTGAAAAAAATAGATCGGCCAAAATGGAAAGATGCGATCCACACTGAATTAAATTCACTGGAAAAACGGAAAGTTTTTGGACTCATTGTTCAAACACCCGAAGGTGTTAAACCTGTTGATTATAAATGAGTATTTGTTCGAAAGCGAAATGAGAATTATGAAATTTCCAGATATAAAGCAAGACTTGTGCCCAAGGTTTTTCACAAATACTTGGAATTGATTTTAATGAAACATATTCTTCAGTAATTGATGGAATAAAATTTCAATATATGATGGACGTTGTAACTACCTATTTATGTGGCTCGTTGGTTAGTGATATTTACATAAAAATCCTTGAAGAATTTAGTATGTTTGATGAATACAAATCAAAACCAAAGGAATTTTATTCTATTAAATTACAAAAGTCTTTGTATGGACTCAAACAATCTGGTCGCATGTGATATAATCGTCTCAGTGAATGATTATTGAAAGAAAGATATGCCAATGATTTTGTTTGCCCATGTGTTTTTATAAGGAAATATGAGAGAAATTTTGTGATAATAGTTGTTTATGTGGATGAGTTGAATTTAATTGGAACCCCTTGAGAGGTCCAAGAAGCTATTGAATACTTGAAAAAAGAATTCGAAATCAAGGATTTCGGGAAAACGAAATGTTGCATTGGTCTACAAATTGATACATCAATCTGCATATACCCCAGAAGGTATTGAAACGATTTGCAATGGATAAAACATATTCATTAAGGTACTCCAATGATTGTTAGAACTCTTGATTCTATAAAGAATCTTTTTAGACCAAAAGAAGAGAGTGGGGAAGCACTTAGTCCTGAAGTACCATATTTACGTGCTATTGGAGCACTAATGTATTTGGCTACCAGTACTAGATCAGGCATAGCATTTGCTGTAAATTTATTAGCAAGATTTAGTGCAATGCCAACACAACGACATTGGAAGAGAATCAAACATATTTTTTGTTATCTCCAAGGATCTATTGATCTCGGCCTATTTTATCCAAATGGATCTCGACATAAATTGATTGAATATGCAGATGTTGGGTATCTCTCTAATCCGCATAGAGCCAAGTCTAATACTGACTATATATTTACATGCGGCGGTACAGTGGTATTCTGGAGATCAATTAAACAAACATTAACCGCAACTTCATCAAATCATGATGAATTAATAGCAATTCATGAGGCTAGTCGAGAATGTGTCTGGTTGAGATTAATGGTTCACCACATTTTAAAGAATTGTGGTTTGAGATCTGAAAATAATAATCCTCATACTATTTTACACGAAGATAATGCAGCTTCTATATCGCAACTGAAATGAGGATATATTAAAGGAGATAGAACGAAAAATATTTCACCTAAAATTTTCTTTACTCGTGATCTTCAGAAAAATAGTGAAATATATGTGTTGCATATTCGATACAACGATAATTTAGCATATTTATTGACTAAGGCTCTACCGACTACAACATTCGGAAAAATTGATAAATAACATCGGGATGCATCGATTGCGAGATTTCAAATGATGTTCACATCAAGGGAAACGATATTCCAAATAATGTCCATATCAGGGAAAGCCATATTTTCAAGGGATGTCCACATCATAGGGAGTATTTTAATGCATGAATATCATTTTTATTTTTTTTCCTTTATTAAGATTTTTGTCACAATGAGTTTTTTCATAGTAAGGTTTTAACGAGACGTATTCATTGCAAATTAATGACACCTAATGTGGAGTGTTATGACATGTGTAGTTTAGTTGTCAATCATTTAATAGCATTTAGATGACTCATTATCTATTGCATTAGCTAGGTGGTTCTTGATTGATTTTAATTAATCATCAGCACCGTGTTTACTTCACTGGAGCCGTTGATTGATTTTAATTATCGATCCAATGGACATCAATAACCAGGGTTAAATTTGTATAACAAGATATTTAATAATGATTTTCTTTAATATATATAATTTAAGCTAGTCAATTATAATGTTCCATTAATAAGATACGTTACTATAATTAACGATAACACTAATTATTGTATCAAATCTTATTTAGTTCTTAACTCATAGGATGTTATGCTATCGTCTGTACACAGATATGCTATCAACAACTTAATGATATGATGTCTTATAGGATATTATGCTATCGGCTTTATACACATATTCTATCAACAACTAGATGATATGATGTCACGTTATACACTATTTGTTGTACATATTATTTGTTGAATTAAATTTTATATTTATTATATATGATAAATATTTTTGAAATTAAAATAATTTTTACAATAATTTTATTTAAAGAAATTAGTTCAATTAAGGAAAGAAATTGATATAATAATAATTACAAACATTACGGTAATTATCAATATTACCTTAATTATGGTTTCAAATCTTATTCAAATATTGTCTCATATTTCAATATGCTATCGACTAGATATGCATATGATATATGTGATTTTGTAATATGCTTTATTCATGATTTATAATGTCTACTTAACAGGTTACTTGCATAATTAATATTTTATATTTACGTAATATTATTTTATTAAGGTATTATATTATTTAACTTAAGTAATTAATTTAATTAAGTCAATATATTGATATGAAATTAATTATAAACGTTACTATAATTAATGATCTCAATAATTATGGTATGAAATCTTATTAATTATGTTATTAAATCTTATCTAGATAGTACCACAGGATGTTATGCTCTCGGTTGTATACAACTATGCTATCAACAACTCAATGATATGATGTCACGTCATACTCGATTTGTTGTACATGTTATTTGTTGAATTAGATTTTATATTTATTATATATGACATATTTTTTTGAAATTAAAATATTTTGCCAATAGTTTTATTTGAAGTAATTAGTTCAAATAAAACAAGAAATTGATTTGATAAATCTTATGTAAATCTTAACTCATGTTATGCTATCGGTTGTATACACATATGCTATTAACAACTTGATGATATGATGTCATGTTCTACACTGTTTGCTGTACATGTACTTTGTTGAATTAATTTTATATCTATTATATATAACATATTTTTTTACAATTAAAATATTTTGACCAATAATTTTATTTGAAGTAATTAGTTCAAATAAAGCAAAAAATTTAGTTGATATTAATTATAAATTCTACCATAATTATAAAAAATCTTATTAATTATAGTTTTATTTTGACGAAGTTGATGCATTATTGTTTTATGCGATAGCAGGGCTAAGATGTGCATCTCCTAAAATATTATTCATCTACTTCACGTGACAAAGAATCAACCAATGAAAGTTTAGGAAGAAATTTTAAAATAGCATACAGATAAATATAAAACAAATGGTATAAAAGTTTGTTAATATATATTTTTTAATTTCTTTCCAAAATATTGTTGTTCCATATGTAAATCATATGAATTAAGATTGATATAATAAATTTATGTTACTATAATTAGTATATTAAAATTACATTTTAATCTTTCCTTCAAATCTCATCTATTAACTTCATTTTTCATCGACGACGCAGATTAAATCAGCATCATAAGCGAATTGACATCGACTATATATAGTCACGATATTATTCATAATGATGGGTGAAAATTTTTCTCTCTCTCAACTACTCTTTCACTCTTTCTATAAATATATAATTTTTATTTACTATCTTTAAAAGTTTTCTCTCTCTATCCCATCTCTTTATATATATTATATATTACATATATTTGTTAATAAATACTTATATATTTATACTTTATATTTGATAACATATATATAATTATATAAAATTGTATTAAACATAAGTTTTATAAATGTAATATATTTATAATTAAATTTATTAAATATTATTATATTTTTATAAAATAAATAAATAAATAATATATAATTATTAATAATGTAAAAATTATTGTAACATATATAACACTATTATATGGTATATTAATATTTTAATTTTATAGTTTTTAGTATTATATAATTATTTAATATATCAAATTATTTTTATATTTTTTATTAGTTATTATTATTTATATAATTTTTTACATAAAAAATAAATATGTATATAAATAAAGTAAAAAACATAATTTACGATTTTTTTAAAAAAATATCGAAATAAAAAAGTAAATAAATATAAACTAGCGATTCAATTAAAAAATATATATATCTATTTCATTATCACCGATATGACAATATAGTGTATTCGATAATTGAAAAGAAAAAACGACACTGGAATGATAATATATTGTATTCAATAATTGAAAAGAAAAGATAGCAATAATATATATTTATTATAAAATAATAAATTTTAAATATTATATTTATAATATAAAAATATATGTTTTTAAAAAATTAAAAATAATTCGCTTATATATTTTAATTTGAAATTATTATTTTATTGAAAATTATAATAATATTAGTAAATATTATTACATTATTTATCACGTATACAACAACAACAACACCACCACCACCACCACCACCACCACCACCACCAACAACAACAACAATAATAATAATAATAATAAATTTAAGAATCTATCAAAATTTCTACTTATTATGGGAGATTTTATACTATACAAATTTTCTAATTTTCCATCAAAATTCAATAAAATCCGTAGATTTTAAAAGTTTATGGATTGTTGAATAAAAAAACTTTAAAAAGTCGAAATTGAATACCTCCAAATTTTTTTAAAAAAAAATTAAAAGTCTTGATTGAATACACACCAAAATTTTAAAAGTTCAAAAAAAGTTCAAAAAAATCCCATAGAATCATAATTGAATACACCCTCCCTTGATCTCAACCAGTGCAAATACAAAATATTCTCAATATTCACCTAAGCACTATAACATGCTCCAAATAACACTCCCTGAAATCCAACCTTTATTCCCATCAGCAGCCCCAAATCTATAGCTCGGTTAATCATAACATTGAGAATCTCTGCCACAATAAAAAATAGATAGATTGATAGTGGATCTCCTTGACGTATCTCACTCCCAAACTGAAAAAAAAAAATATGTGCTATCGCCGCCGATTCTGACTTAACACATCCTAGGACCCAAGAGATCCATCTTTCGCCAAAATTCATCACATAGAGCGTATTTTCCAGCGCTTTCCATGAGACATTATCGTAGGCCTTGGAAAAATTTGAGTTTAATGACAAATGCTCCTTAATCTTCTATTTTCTAGCCTAGTGAATGGTCTCGGTCACAATGAGGATGCAGTCCAAAATTTTCCTTCCTTTAAAAAAGGCCATTTGTTGAGGTTTGATTATCTCCGGCATATTTTTTCGCATTCTGAGATTGAAAATCTTTGCCACAATTTTATACATGCTCCCTAGTAGAGTCATTAGCCGAAAATCCTGAAATGAACTCAGGGAAGACACTTTCGAGATTAAAGAGATAAATGATGCCCCGAATTCTTGAGGAATTATAAGATTCTACTGAAAATTATCCACCAACTACACTACTCATTTGAACCTAAAAAATCTTGATGTATTTAAGTTTAAATCCATCTAAACCCGGGGCTTTATCACCTTGACAACTTTGAACTACATTCCAAGGTTCCTCGGCACATGCTCCGATATTCGGGGCTAGCTTCCTTCTCTTTCCTCAAAAAGCTCTTTGAAATAATTAAACGCCGTCACGTTAATACCAATGGGTCCTTCTCAGTTATTCCCACTCCAAGTCACCTTCATAATTTGATTCTTCGCATACCTCAATTTACAACGAGACAGGAAGTACCTAGTATTTCTAACCCCCTCCCATATCTATATATCTCTCGACTTTTGCCTCCACGAACTCTCTTCAATATAGAAAGTCCGCCATAGCTCACATTTCTTCTTCCAAAGGCGTTTTTCCAAGGCTTCATCAACTGGATTCTCTTCTAATTGAATATCCAACACTGCCAGCTCTCTGTAATACCCCCGGAGTTCAATAGTGATATGCGTCGGGAAAGATGTGATATCCCCGAGGTTGAATAGAGATTAAATGAATTTAATAAACTACTCATGTCAACAATATGCACATTCATTTTCAGGAACTATACTAAAAGAACTTTAGAGTTAACGTGCTTGCTCTAGAGGGGCCAGTCTAATTTTGACACGCCCGGCTCTGCGTGGCTTGCAAGTCAGGGTATCGCACACTCTCTCTACCAGTTTGATTTTTCGCGCAAAATCTCCTCTGCTATAATCCTCCCACCCTTTGATAGTATTTTAAACATCCGACAATTTCTTTCCAAAATCTCTGCACCATTCTCCTTTCTCGAGTAGGCCTTCTCAATCCTCCTTCATTTTCTTGCAAAAATTATTATCCAGCAGCCAGTGATTAAAGAAACGGAATAGTTTCGGACCCCAATCAATATAACCTGCTTCTAGGGAAACTGGTATGTAATTAGAGAGACAATGTTTTTTTGTTTTTCTGCACCCATCCTTTCTCTTCTAATATCCAATCCACACTTAACAAAATCTATCGAATCGAAATAGAGAACAACCTTTGTTGCCGCACCATGTGAATTTTCCCCCTACCATCAGAAGATCGGTCAATTCCATATAGTTAACCAGATCTAGAAAATCATACCTAGATCTAGCATCATCGTTGCTGCCTTTCGTTTCGTTTTCATGAAGTGTGGAGTTGAAGTCTCGCTCGAGGCACCACCAGCCTTTCCCTTGGTTCCATGTATTTTTCAAACTTTCCCACGCTGTCCTTCTATTACTAATTTCATTAGGGGCATAAACATTCACACAGTTCACCATTTTTGTCATCCCGACCTTGCATTCTTTTTGACGAAATGAATTGTTAGGAAACTTACATCATTGCTAATTTAAGTGACATTGGATCTCAGCTGTCTCCGACAGTCATTTTTCAGGACATCCATTAAACTTCAAATTTCACAGCCTAGAAAGGCTTCTAATAAGTCACTAAAAATAGAAAAAAAATTGGATCGTCGCGTGACGACACAAAATCAACAGTAAATATATATATATATATTAGATATTAGATTGGATTGTTAATATATAGATTTTTTTTATATTTGCGATTTTAAAACAGTGTTTTTTTTTTTTTTTTTTAATTCAAAAGAAAATAGCAAAATAATTAATAAATATAAATCCCACACCAAACCCTAGAGTAGAGTGAAGACAAATCTCCGTTCTTTCTTACCTTACCTTACCAATTTCTTCCCTTCCCATCCCTTCGTCTCCACGCAAACTCGCTCCCCAATTCCTTACTTCATACCCACTTTGCTGCAAAATTCTCTGCTCCAATCAGTAGAAGCTCGGAATGGCGTACGTGGATCATGCGTTTTCGATATCGGATGAAGATTTAATGATGGATTCGTCGCACGCCGTGGAGAACCGGCCACCAGTCAAGGAGATCGGCCTCTCCGTTGCACTCTTCGTCTTTGGCGCGCTCGGTATTGTCGTCGGAATCTACATGGCTGCCAATCGAATCGGCGGCGACCGCGCGCACGGTATTATTTATTTATTTAATTAATATTCTATCGTTGTTAATTTTTTTCATCGTGAGATGGTTTCTGCTGTTTTGTGGCTTTTGGCGATGAATTGTGGATCGCGTGGGGACTCAATTAAACTAATAATCTGTAGTGATGCGTGGAGAATTTTCAATGGGGTGAAATTGGCACTATCATACTGAAAATGTATATAATGCTGTAAAAAAAAATGTAAGTGCTTGTTTCTCAGGCAATGCGTTGATTCTCGACACTTGCCTGTTAATTTAGGGGAAAAAGGTTTCATAGGTTCTGAATCATTAATTTTCACACTAAATATGAATTTCTGGAACTCACGTGAATTCTTCTGCCACCGATTCGATTAAACAGCTCTAAGTAACTTTGGGAGCACTTTATGGCTAAGTTAAAAAACTTTGAAGGGAGAAAAACGATAAATATCTGAATGGATATGGAGGGCATGGTTCATAAGTGCAAATAGAAATGCAAAACTTTATGGTGGCTCTTATTATAGATGTTTATAATCGAGACACTTTAGTTTTTGAACAAGTTAATGACAATGAAGATGAATTGTGTAATCATGAATAGAAGATGAATTTGCTACCATTATTGATCAAGCAGTGACTAGCTAGCATATGCACATATGCAAGAATATCCTTGCATCTGACTTTGGATATATTTTTACCTAGCATGTCTTCGAGATGCCCATTTTAGAGAGTAGTTTAGGTATTGCAGAGTTTATAATTATGCGTTGATGGTATATAGTTAATACTTTGTCGTGGGCTGAAGATTTTGGTTGCTTCCATCCCCTTTTCGCCATTTATCTTTTGTGTGGATAGATTTGATGCATTCTTGGTGGGAGTACATAATTAAACTTATGACACCTCTTGCTGTGGACTTTTTGCTGGACACTGTCTTTTATTTTTCCTACATGTTATGCTATGTAGATTGAATTTCAATTTTTCCAACCCAAAGCTCAGTCAAGTTTATCCGACACCAACTTACATATGTCGGGTTTACACTGAGCTTTCAGGCAAACTGTAATGACTCACGGGTTATGTTGTTCCGAGGGAGATATATATAGTTCAGTATAAGATAAAGTTCAGGGATTACTGAAATCTAGTTTCGATTGTTCCTCAATTACAATCTTTCGATTGTGGTGTAGATTTGAAATTTCGAGAACTGAGAAATGCTTTTAATTTCGAATGAATTCAGGGTTGTTTTTTGCTGTATTGGGTGGGATTCTGTTCATCCCAGGATTCTATTACACAAGAATTGCCTACTATGCTTACAAAGGGTACAAAGGCTTCTCCTTTTCTAACATTCCTCAAGTTTAATACTTAACTAAGAATGAATATTGTTATGTACATATTTGGCTGGCATTTGTATCATCTTTGCTTCTTTGTCGTTTCTGTTTAGTGATGATGAGTCTTCTTTTGTAAAGAAAGCCAAACAAATATTGCAATGCTGTATATTTGGGGCATAATTACTACCTGGTAATGGTTGATGGGAAAGAGAATTTTTATATTTATTTAGTAAAATATTGGAAGTATTTACTTGATTATTTTACACTGTATTAAATGATCATTTCATCAATAAAGTTATTGGAATAATTTATGTTATTATAAAGTGTTAAGCCCAAACTTTGGGTGTGCATAGATTTTATTACTGCAATTTATAATCATCACATCACATAGTCGAGGCTTTTTGTTCCTGCTTAAGTTAAATGTAGGGTGGAAAAAAGTATTGAAAATGTGGTATACGGTTCATCCTATATCCAAATATAGGATTTTTGGTATATACTATTGTTGTATATTTAACCAATAAATTGTATATCACTGTATGCAATTTTGACGTCATTGTACTAGAGTTTAGTATATACCATATACAAAAGGTGTCAAATAAAATAAAAACTACTATAATTTTTTTTAAAAAAATGAAAATATTAGTTTACTTATATTTTTTAAAATTTTAATTGAGGTAAGTTTTGATATGTTGGTATTTTTAGTATTACCTATGAACAATAACGATTACTTGTAAAATTATTAAATCAATAGCCCTTAGAGGAGAAAATTGCAAAAAATATTCCCATATATTTACAAAAGTCGCTATTTATGTCATCTACCCGCACGTGACATTCACACCACGCGCCATTACGCACGGCCAAAGTAGAGAAATAACGATTTTTGCAAACATGTGAGATATATTTTGTCGGAACAAAAATAATAATAAGTATATATATAGGAAGAATGGTGTGAGACAAGAATGGTGTGGGTCTCAATATATATATATATATTTCAAATATTTGAATTTTTTATAAAATATTTCTCTTTATTATTTATTGGATAGATTTTTCTTAATCATAACTTTATATCATTTAAAATTATTTTGTAGTATACTATCCAAAACAACAGTCTTAAAAAGTTGTTTATTTATGCCATAAACAAAAATTAATATAAAAAGCATAGTATTATATAATTTCTAATATCTAATCGCATCGTGTATATATATATATATATATATATATAATATTGGGGACGAAACTTTTCCGGCACGTCGCCCCTTTCTATTTTTCCTTTTTTTTTTTAAGTTTTGAATGTGGGACCCATATATAATAATATATAATTTAAATTTTATTTTTTTATTTTATATTTTTTTACCTTCACCGTTTTATTTTTTTTAATTTTTAATATAGTGGGCCCCACAATTTAATAACAGTATATATAATTTATTTTAATTTAATTTTTTAAATATGATTATATTTAATTAGTTAATAATAATACAGTCCTCCTACGTGTCCCATCTACTGTAAACACGAGAATTTATGTAGACACAAAAATATATTAAAAAAATAATTATTGTATAATAAAAATAATTTCTTATATTTCTATTGATTATGTAGACATGAGTATAATTAGTAAATAATTAAAAATGTATTCGTAAAAATAATTATAGTATAATAAAAATAATTTTATATTAAAATTAAAATAACTATTTATTCTAATTAATATTAAAAGAATTATATATATAAATTTTAAAATAAGATTAAAATGTATAATTAGAAAAAAAAATGATAGAATAAATGGACAGTCGAAAATGAAAAATAGACAAGGTAAATTAGACCAATGAAGTATTATTTTATTATATGTTTTATATAAGAAATATTATTAGTAATCTTAAAATAGAAATTAAATATAATTAAAAATATAGAATATGCATTTAAATATTTTAGAAATTAAATATAATTAGAAATATAGAATATGCATTTAAATATTTTAAAAATGATAGCTCAATATAAATATACTCTACATATTTTATAATAAAATTTATATAGTACAAATTGAACAAATATAATTGATTAATAAAAACTAATTTTTATTAAAGATAAAGAGTTCTAAATGTAAATAGAAATATTTATTTATTGATGAGTGGACTAGAAATAAAAGAATTTTGAGTAGATTGTTATATATTATAAAGTCAATTAAATTAATTTATATTTGTTAAATATATTTTAAATTAATAAATATTACTAAAAATATAAAAAAAAATCATTTGTTATAAAATAGATAAAATAGAAATGATATTATTTGTATACAAAAGATAGAGTACTATTTAATGTTTTGGTATAGGATCCACTTTTCTTTTTTTTTTTTTTTCTTTTTTTTTTTGTGGTGTGGGATTTATTTTTTATTTTATTTGTCTATTTTTTTAAAAAATTGCATGTGGATTTCATATCCTTTTTCATTCTAATCATTTCATGACATTTCACTTTTAATACTACATGAGACTCGAGACGAAAATGCAGTCCTGAAAATCACATCAAATAAAAAAATAATTCAGATTATTTTTTAAAATGTGGGTTGCGATAGTATGTATTATATTCATTTCGTCCTATAAATTGTAGGTTGTTTAGAAATTGAGACTAAGAAATAATGAAATTTTAATATTAAAGTGATGTATATAAAAAATAAAATGATAGTATTATGGTAAATTTATTAAAATGATTGATAAAAAAATAGTTGAATAATTTTTTAAAAAATAACAATTTAGTTATTATTTGTTAAAATAAGGGTAATAAAATTATAAATGAATAAAATTATTTATTATAAATAGATTGTATATAAGTTTAGCCGACAACAAAAAAAAAAAAAGAACGGTCATATGATTTTGACGGACAAATAGAGTATTATGTTATATATTATTTATTTGATATTCTTTTGTGTATCAAATTTTAAATTAAAATAATTATTGAATTTGATATAAATAAAATAAAAGTGATATTTTTAAATGAAAAATATATAAAATATATAAAAATAAATGTATATTTTTTTGGAAAATTTTCTATTATATTTTAATATTGTCTCTATCCGATATAATGTTACAATAAGTGTAAATATGAGAATATATGAGATATGAAACATAAATAAATGAAATGTGTGATATTATATGTGAGACGAAAGAAATAGTAATTTTTTATACTTTTGTATGTATATATTATTTTGCCACTATATTTTTTTTATCGAAATTGTTACAATTGTTTGGGGGAATTGGATTTTAAATCTACTATTCCATTCCATTTTTTTCTTAAAAAAACATCAAATGAAACACCTATTTTTTATTTTTTATATTATACTAAAAAATCAATTTTACATTCAAAACATCAAATCAACATCTATTTATATCACATCATACAACTATTCAAATTCAAAATTTTACTATTCAAATCCCAACTCAAAATCCAAACCCCCAAACAAATACACCCTTAATGTATTGATGTAAATAAAAATAAATTTTACGATATTTGTGATATGTAATAAAGTTACACTTATGGGGTGTATTCAATATAGATTTTGTAGGATTTTGTTGGACTTTCAAAATCTGGGTGTATTCAATCAAGACTTTTAAAAGTCTTTTAAAATCTAGAGGTATTCAATCAAGACTTTTCAAAGTCTTTTAAAATTCAGAGGTATTCAATCAAAGACTTTTAAAAGTCTTTTCAAATCTTGAGGTATTCAACGTAGACTTTTAAAAGTTTTTTAAAATATTGAGATATTCAAGAATCCATAGACTTTGAAAATCTATGAATTTTAATGGATTTTTGTGGAAATTTTGTATATAAAAGAATCTCTTTTAACCATAACAGATTTTAATGGATTGTTAAAATTATTATTATTATTATTATTATTATTATTATTATTATTATTATTATTGTTGTTGTTGTTGTTGTTGTTGTATACGTGATCAATAAATACGATAATATTTATTATTATTATTATTTTTAATACAAATAGTAATTTAAAACTAAAATATATTAACAAATTATTATGAATTTTTTTTAAAATATATATTTTTATATTATAAATATAATTTTAAAAAATATTATTATCACAATAAATATGTATTATAGTCGTCTTTTCTTTTCAATTATCGAGTACACTATATTAACATGATGATAACGGTAAAATAGATATTTAAAATATATATTTTTTTGTTAAACTGTTAATTTATATATATTTTTTTTTTAAAAAAATCATAAGTTATTTATTTATTTATTTTAATATAATTTTTTACATAAAAAGTAAATACGTATATATTATTTATTAATACTTATATATTATTTATTAGTATTAAATATTATCTTATTAATAATTATTTATTATATTTATAAAATTTATTGTTTGATATAAATTTATATAATTAATATATATTCACAAAAAAAATTATTTTACAATCCTACAAAATTCATATAAATCCATAAAGAATTCAATCAAATCCTTAGAAATCCATCTAAAATCCCAATGGAATACACCCCCTTAGTAAAAGAATTTGATATTTTGTATTGGAATGTTATTAATTATAGAAGTCTTAGCTTTCAAACCAATAAGAGAAGTATGCGTTATTCTTAACGAACAATAAAAATAGATTGTTGAAAATAAAATAAACAAATACTCTATAATTTTGACATTTTGTTACTTATTTCTATCATTTAATTAAAAATTTACAAAAAATAAAAGCATTATTGTCAAACTATTTTTTTTATTGTAAATATAAATTGTAAAAAAAAATTAAAATTTATATGCAATCAAATTTAGATAGATTACTACTATATGTTATTAACTTACAAATATAAATAATTTATTTTTATTTTTATAATTTAATTGCAAAGGAATACTCCCTCCGTCAATCTATCCATTTTTCTATTTTGGTCCGTCACATAACAAACTATCCATTTTCTTTTTTAGTAATTGTATAGTTTATCTAACCTTAGAAATACCCTTCTAATTGACAATATATTATACAAATGTCATTACCTTTATATCATACAATACTAATATGGTTAATTTAATCCTTTTACCTTTATTTATACTTTATCTCAATATAATACTAATATTTCTAAAACTCCATACAAAAAGCAAATAGATATATAGATATGAGACGGAGGGAGTAATAAATATACAAATTATTTATTTGAATTTTGAATATTATTTTTGACATCAATTAATTTATAGTTTATTATTTTTTTATTAATCTTCTTAATATATTTGTCTATGTAAGATTTTCTTATATATATACCAGCAAAATAAAATAAAACAAATAAATAAATAAATAAACATATTTTATATATGTGAAATCTATCATATATATATATATATCAATATTTATTATTATTATTATTAAAATTTATATTTTGTAATAAAAGTTATTAACTTTTATTCTTTTCATCTCAATTAATTTGTTCATTTTAATAATTAGCAAGTAATTAAGAAATGTATTAGTAAAAAATAATTATAATTTAAAATTAAAATAATTAAATAATTTAATTAAAAATTAAAAATTATTTTAAATATATAATTATATATATTTTAAATACAGATAAATTAAATAGGAGAGACCCAAATAAAAATGATGTATAATTTAAATGGAAAGAAAAAAGATTTTAATAATAATAATTAATTTAATAAAATTTATAATCATGTCCGTGTATAGCGCGGCACCCCACTAGTATACATATATATTTAGCGTTGATTTTGTATTGGCACGTGGCATCACATACTTTTTTTTATTTTTATTTTTATTTTTCTTATGGAGCTCACTACTTAAATAATAAATAAAATAAAATAAAAAATATAAGAAAAGAAGGGCAAGTGAGTGAACTGCAAAATAATAATAATATAATATTATTTATCTTATTATTTTAATAATAATAAACTTTTAATCTAATAATAACTATATATAAAAATGTGATTTTATTTATATGTTTTTTTTTTTTTAGAAATATTTAATATTAGAAAGATAAATATACTGAGAAGATGATAAATTAAATTTTTTATAGTAATATTTAAATTAACCGATATAACTATATATTGTTCAATATAAAATAAACAAGTAGATTATACATTATTTTTTACTTCATTCTTTGGGACTTTTTATATTATATTATCTGGACATGGAGACTAAGAAATAAGGATAATAAAATTGTGGGTGAATAATTTTGTATCATAAATGAATTATGCATAAGTTAACGGATAAAAATACGGCATAATATCTCGAATGAAAAAATTATTTTATAATTTAATTATATTAAAATGACAATGACAGGTTAATGAAATTTG
This sequence comes from Andrographis paniculata, assembly GCF_009805555.1. Taxonomy (NCBI): domain Eukaryota; kingdom Viridiplantae; phylum Streptophyta; class Magnoliopsida; order Lamiales; family Acanthaceae; genus Andrographis; species Andrographis paniculata. The sequence goes on from NW_026137605.1 coordinate 4,837,677, forward strand.
ACTTTAGCTCTAGATCTGTTAAGATATCTTAAATTTTCTACTGACACAATTTTTACTAAATTATAATTTTAAAAATTGCTTATAAAAATATAAATAAAACACCACTAATATTATATATAAATATCATTTTTGCAATATCTATATTTAATTAATAGAATTTATCAATTTCCAAATACTTAGAATATTAAAAATATTTTTTATAGAGATTATAATAAAAATTACTAAATAAAAGAATTGATGCTAGCTACTTAATTAACCCATATATAATCTAAATAAATACATATTTCGAAGAGGAAGTAAAACAAAAGATTGTGAGGTAAATTTTACATTCAAAACATCACATTAACACCTATTTATATCACATCATACAACTATTTAAATTTAAAATTTTTACTATTCAAATATCAACTTAAAATCCATACTCCCAAAACAAACACACCCTTACTTTCTCTGATATTATATTGAAGCTGTAGTGTAGCGTAGGTCATGCTCATGCCGCCTTAATTAATTAAGTTTGGCTATATCTATCTATTTATCCGTCGTCGTCTGCCACTTGTTTGTTTTATATGCGTCTATGTCAGCCATAATGCTTCAAGAATATTAATTATTATTATTATTATTAGTAGTAGTAGATGAAAGCACCAAAAGTTACGTGAAAGCTCTTTTTTAAAGCCTTTTTGGAGCCTATTATTATTACCTGCACTTGATGTGCTGGGAACTCGACTGCCTTGTTTGGTAATGCTTAATGCTTCTTGACTTTAAAGAGAAATTATACTGTACACACAAAAACTTAATTCGGCAGGCCAATAAAGACATAATCTAGAAAGGAGGTTTGCGGCACAGCATCCGGCCTAAATCAGCAAGTGAGCCTTCCCGTCCAATGGAATTACTTTAGAACTTGAGGGGCAATTGACCTCTCAAATTCAATTTTTTAATAATTTTTTTAGTGTTAAAAATATTAATATTTATGTATTTATATATAATTTTCCCACTAAACTATCTAAATAAGTATTAAATAAATAATAATATTTTGCCTTCCGTAATTTAGATGTTAGTTTCGTCACGGCAACCAGCCCATTAACCAAGATGGCTTAGCAAGCAGTCCAATGGAGGTGATCAGGACCTAGCCGAGAGGCGGGAAAGATGGTTAGATTTGTTGGAGAAAAAAGTGGGATAAATTCTTATCCAAACAATAAATTAACAAGATTAAAATAAAGACAAGATCAAGAGTAGAAGAACACACATCAAATATCATGATCTTTTTCTTTCTTACTAACTTGAGGAGGTCGGGGGACTTTTCAAATAAATCGATTCTAGCAGGCTTCCGATCAAGTCGCCGGAGGTGATTTTCTATGACAACATAATTGGCACGCTTGGTGAGACACCGACGTGTCGTGAATTTTGCGTACAAATTCGGAAGAGAAAACTGAAACTGCTGACAACCATAGAGATGTCGAAAAACAAAGAAGTTGTCGGCGACTCATCATCTCGCCCCGTGTAAGAGGCTGTTCCATGCGACAAGGCCTCTACAGCGGTTGGAAGGTCAGACCCAATTATTAGCCTTTCGGCCAGTGTACTCCAGAAGCAGATCCGGAGGAAAATTCAATCCTCCCTACACGAATCTGCTCTAGAACTTTCTAGGTACATTACCGACATGCTGAAGCCCACTATCCGGACTGAATTTGCGTTGGTACAGAAGGAGGAAGCTTGAAAAGGCAAGGCCCGGATGGCCAGTTCTTACCCACCGGATATCTAGCCTCCCGCCAGCCTTACAGTCAGCTCCGCAGTGGATCCGACCTCCCAAGCGCTCAAATATAGTCATGTTACTATATTCGGTAAGGGTACCAGATCTGGAAAACCTCCGTTCAACGCTCGGAAGCTCAGAGAATCTAGCACGCCGGCTGGGCAAACCCTCTTCAGGCTGCCTCCGATAGACAGATTTGGGATGACTTTCGGGTCAGACCCATCAGCTCCACATCGGCATCCGAATTCGTCATTCACCGGAGCCTCTTTTGGTACTCCAGCTCCAGTTCAGGGCCTCCAAGGAAATCCGACGGCCGGACAAGGGACTTCCAATGTTGGGGCAACGCTGACAGCGGTTCCAGCACCTTCCTTTGTCCCAACACCTTCTGGAACGATGTGAGGACCAGGGAGAGCTGTCCCTGTAATATCCCAATACACTGGGGGCAGGGGGCTGCTACAGAAGGTCGGTTCTCAACTGGTTTCGGGGCACAACAACCTTACGAACATCCGGTCCAACCAGCCCGCGAGAATCCACCATTGCAGCAAGCTCCAGTCTCTAGAGAAGTTGTGGAAGGCTCTAGAGTCTGCTTCTCACAATGGGACCTATTCATCAGGCCTTCACACAGCCGGCAGTGAGCAATTCGCTGCACGCTCAGGCAGCTCCCTAACAACCTAGGGGGCAAGCAGAAGTGTCATCGTCACCGCCTCCAATTATAAATTCCCAGGCGATCGAGATGCAATTAAGAGGATTTATGATGATCCCATCTGCCTACTGGCTAGGCCTCACTACAAAAAACCTTTCTCGGACTACATTCCTTTGGATCATCTGTTGTCCTGCAATGCTCGAATCCCCGAGTTCACGCTGTTTTTAGGGGAAGATTTCTGCTCCACCATCGAGCATGTTAAATTTAGGCCTCAGTGCGGAGGAGAATACATGAATAATAATTGGTATAAACTCCAGCTTTTTTTTTTCTTTTTTTTTTTTCTGTCTTTGACAGGTCTATGAGCGCTTCTACAACCCTTTTCCAGAAGTGACCGTTTCAGATTTGACAAATTTGCGTCAGCATGGTGAAAAATATGTGGAGCAGTTCCTGGAATGCTTTAGGAGGTTGAAAAATAGGTGTCAAGTCCGCATACCAGAGAACTATGTGGTGAACATGGAAATCGACAACATGACGCACCGGCTGCGTGATAAACTGGCCCTCCAAGAATACAGCTGACATCCAAAGCTGCGAAGGCCGAGCAGCTCGTGAAAGAAGCTTAAACAGCGGGAAATCAGAAGTCCTATAATGGAAATCATTGTTTCTATGCCCAAGAAGAGGCTGCCGAAGTCGAGGAGAAACATGAGGAGACTTTCCTAGCCGAAATTTCTCAAGGGAAGGCATATACATGTCCGGCTCTTAAGCCGCCCCGACGGAATGAGGTGAATTTGAAGGTATCCTACTCTTTTGACATTGCGAAAACAGAGCAGATTTTTTAGTACTTATTGAAAGACAACCAGCTCTGCCTCAAAGTGGCCCATAAGATTCCAACTGAAGAGAAGCTAAATGGAAAATCTTTTTATAAGTGGCATAGAGTATATGACCATCGGATCAATAATTGCATTCTCTTCATGAATACGGTCCAAAAGGCTATAAAAGAAGGTTGTCTCAAGCTGGCCGATAAGCCGAACATGAAAGTAGACACGGAGTTGTTCTCCGCGCCGATAAATGTCATTTGAGTGCACCCAGCCAGGTCCAGAAATTCAAATTTGGGGTCTGGAGCAAATTATATGAAAGCAGACCTTCAAAAATCAGTGTTCGAAAGACTCAGAAAATTGATCAAACCTCCGAGAAGGATCTCAGTGTGGGACAAAATTTTTCCCACCAATACGGTCGCCGAAGTGAGCTTCGAAAAAGGCGGTGAGGTTTTGCTAGTGACCTCAGTGGATTAGGTGGTAATTACAACACATTAAACCCGTATTTTTGGGAAGGCCCCAAACGATAGAAGTTGGATCAGAAACTAGAAGGAGCGGGTGGTGTGACCTCTTACTATGACCAAAAAAGAGAATACAATGACAATGTTTGGCCGCTCGCTTCTCCCAAGAGGATCACACTGGGGGATAGCAGGCTGATGACCATGAAGGTCAGGCTGGGGGCAGCAGACCCGAGACCCATAAGAAGTTCTCGCTGGAAGGCTGAAGCTTGGTCGAGGGACCTTCTCACCAGCTTCATGCCCGAAAGAAATAGAGACCAAAAGGTGTTTTAGCAAGGATTGAATATCTTACCGAGCCACACTTTATTGTAACACTAGGGAAGGACCAGATTCCAGAAAACGAGCCGATGATCGGCTCTCTTGATTGTGATAAGGCATCGGAGGCTAGCTTGGGCATTATTGCTTCCAACCAAGACCTTGAACGAGCTTTGCTCTATGAGTCTGATTTCAATGTTAACACGATAAGGGTGTTGCCCCGAGAATTCTAAGCCCCTCAGGTTTAGCTTGATTATCTCTAGGGGATGTGATGTTGGAAGGAGCTGGTCCATTATATTGGGTGGAGTAAGATGCCGACATTCTAGAAAAGGGTCTTGAACCAGTAATTTTTCAGAAGTTGGCGGACGAAAATACTCGCCATTTGAAACTCTTATTCCTCATGGTACATCTTGACGGGCGGACGGTCAGCAAGGTCCTATTCGACGAAGAAGCTCCCGTCAATGTGTTGACTCTATCTACCTTGAGGAAAATCGGAAAAAATAGGAATGATCTCGTCCCAACAACAATAAGAACGACTTATTTCACCGGAAACGCACATACAACAGCAAGTGTATTGGTGGCCAATGTGACAGTCACAACAAGGACGGATCAGATGGCTTTTTTTGTCATCGAATGAAGGCCAACTTACTCGGCCATCCTCGGGAGGGACTGGATCCACACCACCCAGTGGATCCCCTCGATGTTGCACCAGAAGCTTATATTTTGAAATGGAGGCCGAGGCTGATCCAGCTATGGAGGTTCATTCCAAAGAGGTTGTATATTATTCCCCCAATGTCTACCTGTTGTCCATGATACTAGAGGATGCAAGAATGTGGAAAGAATGTAATATAACCATAAAGGGGTTTAAATTTAAAGTCGAGGCCGACGCACGACCTAGTAACTAAGGTATTTATCATGTCTGGAAACCTAATTCTATAGGATTTGGAGGCAAGATCAGGTAGGTCCGGTTGTCCTTTCATATGGTTTGGACATCATGCCACTGACCCTTTCGGCTGGCAGGCAGGGATATCCTCCCAACCGCCTATTTGCGATCAAGCTGAAGATGATGTTTATTTTTTGATTCAAAGGGCTGCTCCACCTTTCGAAGCACAGGATCCGTTGGAGGAGGTCAACCTAGGGGATGAAACAACCCCTCGGATGACACAGATCAGTGCCCTGCTCAATGTCGAGAAGAAAGAGAAAATAATTGCTTTGATTCGAGAGTTTAAGGATTGTTTCGCATGAGATTACCACGAGATACTGGGGCTGTCAAGGAGCCTGATGGAGCACCAACTACCCACCAAGGCATCGTATGGGCCTCACAAACAACCTCTAGGCACTTCAATCTAGAATTGTTGTCGAAGGTAAAATAGGAGGTCAAAAAACTTTTTAAAGCTAACTTTCTCCGAACATGCAAGTACCGGAGAGGACTTCCAATATTTTACCAGTAGTGAAGAAGAAGGAGAAGATCCAGATCTTCATTGACTTTTGGAACGTCAATTTGGCAACGCCGAAGGTCGAATACGTAATGTCCATCGCCGACATGCTCGTAGATTCCACTGATGGATATGAGATCCTTTCTTTTATGGACGGGTACTCTGGCTATAACTAGATATATTTGGCCGGGGAAAACACCCATAAAACAGCTTTCCGCTGCCTCGGCGCAATCAGAATCTTCGAATGGATAGTTATGCCCTTTGGCTTCAAGAATGACGGAGCGACCTACCAGAGGGTGATGAACGCAATATTCCACGATCTGATCGATACTTGCATAGAGATATACATAGATGATGTGGTAGTGAAGTCTCAGGCATTTGATTACCACCTGCTAGACCTTCGAAAGGCCTTTATGGGGATGAGGCAACACAACCTCAAAATGAATCCGACAAAGTGCACATTCAAAGTACAAACAGGAAATTTCCTAGAATTTGGTTCATCAAAGGGGCATCGAAGTTGAAAAAAATAAGGCCAAGGTTGTCCAGGACCTTGGGCCCCCACGCAATGTTAAGGAGCTACAAAACTTGATGAAAAATGTAAATTTCTTGAAGAGTTTCATCGCCAACGTTGCCGGGAAAAATGAAGGCCTGATCGGTGCTACTGTGTGGGAATAAAGAGTTGTTCGAGTGGGGCACAACCCAGGAAGAAGCTCTGGACCAGATTAAATAGGCATTATCATCACCTCTGGTGTTAATGTCGTCAATCAATGGAAGTGAGTTGAAGCTGTACATAGTCGCCACGGATGACACAATGGGTTGTCTCTTTGCCTAGGACGATGATGAAGGTCGAGAGCGAGCTATTTATTATCATAGTAAGACCCTAAATGATGTTTAAACTCATTATTCGTATATCGAGAAATTTTATTTATCATTATATAATGCATGCACGAAATTGAAGTATTATTTGATGTCGGTTGAAACTAAAGTCATATGTAAATTCGACCTTCTACGCTATTTATTAAACAGGTCGGTCCTCCAAGACTGTTTAGTTAAATGGACGTTAAAGTTGATATTATTCACATTAACATACCAACCCCTTAAGGCTGTGAAAGGACATACCATCGCAGATTTCTTGGCCAAACATCTTGAAATGGTTCAAACCCTTCTTTTGGACTATGTGAGATTGAAGTCTTGACTGGTGACTTTCGATGGATCCAACACCTTGGGAGTAGCCAGAGAAGGCGTGGTGATCTCCAGTCCAGAAGGAAAAGTATGGCATTTTTTCCCACTAACTTCTGCAAGGTTTTACGAAGAATCAAGCTAAGTACGAGGTGTTGCTATTAGCATTTCGATTCTTGGTCGCAAAATATGCCAAGAAGGTTGTTATTTGAGGATATTCTCAGCTGGGTAGCCCTCAAGCACTTAAGGAGTTCAAGTATAAAGAGCCATGGCTTCAGGACCTCACAGAGGTGATGCTAGAGGATTTACTTCGGAAAGAGAATTTAGAGGTAAACGACTTGGCGCAGTGGGCTCCTAGATTTAAAAGATAAGAAATACGGCCAAGATACGAATGTGTACAGTCGGCCCAGAATCCATATTGCTGAACCCCACTGCTAGACAGACCTTGGGATGGTCGCTTTAAAAGAATGAGCCATCAATTCCTAAAATACACCTAGATCGATGGAGAGTTGTATCGGAGGAGATCCGATGGGACTTTAGCACATTTTCTGGGTCACGAGGACGCTATGACGGTTATGTCCGAGGTCCAAAAAGGTATTGGAGGTGCCCATAGGGCTGGACCTGCTATGATGTGGACAATCCTCAATTATGATTATTTTTTGCCACAAATCTCGCAGGATTGTATGGATTATGCTCGGAGATGTCCAACATGTCAGCGTCACTGGCCGCTTCGATGAGTCCCTATGGAAGAACTTTATTCGATTATTAAACGTTGGCATTTCCATGGATGGGCGATGGACATCATCAGCAAGATTCATCCTTCATCTTCCAAGGGGCATTACTTCATTCTCGTAGCTACCGACTACTTCACGAAGTGAGCGGAAATTGTTCTATTGGCCAAGGTACAACATAATCAAGTCATACATTTTATTAAGAATAACATTATTCACAGGTATGACATTCCCAAGACAATAACCACCGACCAAGGGACCACATTAATGAGCGCGAAGGTTAAGCCCTTTACAGCCCAATACTGGATCCAACTGCTTCATTCCTCTCCGTATTACCCACAGGCTAATGGGCAAACCGTGGCAACAAAAAAAAAAATCTTGATTTCATTATCACGAAGGCGTTGGAGGACAATCCGAGAGATTGGCATGACACTTTTGAGGAGGCTTTATGGGCGTATCGGAATGCCAAATCCCCTGTAATCGGAAGCCCCTTTAAAGGCATACTTACGACCATGGTATTGTGCTTCTGTTAAGATTACAGTGCTTTCTCTCCGAATTTTGAAGATGAACCAACTGTCAATGGGAGAGCAGGACCAAGCCTTGCTCTAGGATCTTAACGCCTTGCCCAAAGAGAGGTTGTAGGCTCTTGAATACATTCAACATCAGAAAAGAAAGGCCGAATTGACCTTCCGGAAGCACGTAAGGCCCCAAAACTCCCAGGAAGGAGACATAGTATAGAAGGCCATCCTTCTAGAAGATCCCAAAAAAACGAGAATCGGGAAATAGTCTCCACATGGGAAGGGCCGTTTATCGTATCGGCTAAGTCATCTAGTGGCGCATATAGATTGATGGACCTTGAAGGGGAGGATCTAAAGGTGTTTATCAATGGAAAACATCTTACAATATTCTATACTTCTCTTTGGGAGCTGAAAGGAAGGCACAAGTTAACAATGACCTTTCAGAAGCAGAAAAAATAGTCGGACAGGCCGAGAAAGCATGGAAACACCAAGTATTTGACAAAATCATCAGGACCAAAAGTTAATTCTTGTCCAGATGATTTTGTGGATGACACTTTTACACACCAAAATTTAATTGGGCCGGCCCAATACTGGCACAACCCAAAATGAAGGTTCGCGGCCCAACATGCGACCCAAATTAAAAAATGGGCCTACGCGTCCAACCAGCCCATTGACCAAGATGACCCAGCTCTGGAAGCAGCCCAATGGAGGTGACTAGGACCTGGCTGAGAGGTGGAAAAAGTAGTTAGATTTTTTGGAGGAAAAAGTGAGATAATATTTTATCCAAACAAAAAATTAACAAGTTTCAAATAAAAACAAGATAAAGAAGAGAAGAACATACGTCATTCATAGTAACCCTCTTCTTTCTTTTAATTTTTTCTATGCATTATTTTTATTTATTTCTTTTCTAGATTTTTACAGCTTTCTTTTTATTAATTCCAGTTTAATTTCTATTTTCGTTCTTATTTTATTAGCTTTATTTTTCCTTTCATTAATTCTTATCCTTATACCTTAAACCTCAACCCCTAAACTCTAAAAGATTTAAGCATGATATACATAGAGAGAGGGTGAGAGAGATAAAGACACAAAGAAATGAAATGGCTGGAAACATGAGAAGATGAAAGCACGCAAATAAAGACACAGTGAAATGTAAGGATATATATATATGTAAAATTTTTGGTAAAAAGTAGCTATTTTATGTGCGAGTATGGATGATTTTGTGTATATATGCTATTTTATGTATATGTCATACCCATACATACATACATACATATTCTTCTACCCAAAGTGAATTGAGAGTGACGGTTCCACAAAAATGTGTTTTCCTATTTGAAAAACCAAAACTGAACACAAATGATATGTGCAGCAATAATAAATGCAAACTCTCAAAGTTTGTTGTGTTCAAATATTGTCGTCTGCTTGTCTTTTGCACGTTGAACATATTAAAGAAAGATCTGTGCAAAATGAAACGAAACAAACAACACACTGAAGTTTGTTTATCCAATTTGGCCCTCAACCGGCCTACGTCTGGGGGTACCAACCCTTGCAATTCCATTGTGAGTAAAGCAGAAACAAGATACAAAAACTTTTCACACAAACTCCACAAATCTCTAGTTACAAATGCTCAACTAAAATGTATTGGTTTCCCTACCACATACAAGTGCACATTCCTCCGCAAAGGCAAGCATGCATAGCCGCAACCTCCGTTGGCTTATGATCTGAGATGCGACGAGGGTGTAGGCATTTTCGCCTTTTCCTCCTTCAACTGTCCTTGGATCCCCTTGCACCAAACAAACACTTGGCAATTTGTCGACACAGTAGACAACATCGATCCCTTCAGGATATTCTTTCAGCTTTAAATCTTCAGCAGTTTCGATCAAGTTTAGACCCAATATAATAGACAAAAATCCTACTTAATTCTCCACTCAAAACATGGTCTAACCTCACACAAAAATTTCTCAAAAAAAATGAAAACGCTCCTTCTCAACTAGAAGTGAAACTGAATCTATTTAAACATGTGATTTCAGCCTTTCACAAGGTGGAATGAACTCTCAAGGTTCTCAACTCTCACCTCACACTATGCTCACGAAAATACTATAATTTTCTCTCAAATAAGTGATAAAAAACTTAACCTAAACAATCCAATGAGGCATGTATATATAAAATATACAAGTCCTCATTTGGCGAATTAAAAATTGATACCACAAGCTTCTAATGGGTCAAACAACTTTGGATATATCCTAAGACATGTTTCTGGCCATAAGAGTCGAATTTTGACATGTCTATTTTGTCATAAATGTCCTACGGGGAAGAGAGCCAAATGTTACTTCTTTTCATAATAGGTGTTAGAAACATTTTCTTTCTTCATATTTGACCTCCTATTTGCATAGAATCTTGTTGGACAAAGTCATTTTGTCTTTGGTTACAATATCATAGTGAGATACACATTTTGTCTTATCTTTGATTTTTTTTATTGTCCAAAACATTCGGCCTCGAACCAAGACCTTGAACAAGGTTGCAGTTCTCCAAACAGATTATTGATCATTTAATTTGTCTGTGGATCAAAAGGGATTGAGTGTCCCTTCTTCTTTTTTTTTTTTTTCATTTCTTTTTTGACTTTCCAAGTCAATTATAGCATATTTTCTCTTGTGTTTTTTGTCTCTAAAAAATTGCAGGATTTGAATTGTATTTTTATCTTTCAAAAGACTTTTTACAGCTTATATATTTCATTTCAGCGGATAGCGTAGTAGACAGTTTAACATCAGTTGGTTGTCTGAACATCCATTCATTAAACAAAATTTCATACCAACATGGAATACCTGAAAATTAAATCAATCAATATCATTAAATTGGAATGAGGTCTCTATCTTCACGGTGGCATGCCTACTTGGTTTCTAACAGTCGCTCACTGTGAACGGCTGGCTTTCCGTTCGGATCAGCGGCTGGTGTGGTTCAGCCTTTTTAATTAGTAGTACTCGCTAATATTTGTGTTATGTATGGAGCAATCAACGTAAAAAAAAAAAAAAAAAAGAAAAAAGCAATATTAAAAGTGTATTTTTTATTTGCGTTTTAAACATAAATCAAAATTATTAAATCAACATAATTTCATAAAAAGATATTATCAACATAATTCCATAAAAATATATTATTATTTTTTTATATAAAATAATACTTCCTCAATCTCACATAAATTATCCATATTTTTAATTTTTGTTCATTCCACATAATTTGTCCCTTTTTTAAAAAAAATATAATTATATATTTTAATCTCATTATAAATTTCATAATTATTTATAATTAAATGTATAGCTAGCTTTGTTAAAAAAATAATTAAAAAATAATTATATACAATTATCAATAAAAAAGTGAAAAAATAATATAAAATCTTATGATATTGGAAATTTTAAATAATATATCAAGCTCCTTCGAATATATATAAAAGATATAATAGTTTAAGATACTATAATATACATAATTATCTATAAATAATTAAATGTGTAGCTAGCTTTGTTAAAAATAAAAAATAAAAAGAAAAATAATTAAATGTGTAGCTAGCTTTGATTAAAAATAATAATAATAATAATAATAATGATTAAAGATAGTTATATACAATCATCAATAAAAAAGTGAAAAAATAATATAAAATCTTATGATATTGAAAATTTTCAATAGTATATCAAGCTCCTTCGAATACATATAAAACATATAATAGTTTAATATAAAACATATAATAGTTTAAGATGCTATCGTCAAATATTATATTTCTTACAAAATATTATTTAACAAATATTTTGGCTCCATTTACCAATATATATATATATATATATATATTGGCTCCATTTACATAGAGTGTATGATTGAAATTTGATTTCTAAAATCTACTTTTAAATACTTTTTTTTTTTTCAATTGAAATACTATTTTATCATAAAAAAAAATATATGTATTAGCTTTCTATATATATATATATTATAAGAAAAATAATTAAATCATACCATTTTTACTATTTTCAATCATTTTTTTTAAACAATTTTTTTTATTAAAAATACAAAACATAAACACTGATATCACGTTAAAACTCATGTTCAAATTAAATGAGTCTATTGTTACGGGTTGACAGTTTGGTCTAAAATTTTTTGACATAGTCAATCTTATCTCATGTGTGCGAGTCATTTGTTCGGTAAAGAGGATTAACGACATATGTTGTGGTAGATGTACGAGTTCTACATAATTCTTTCATACTTTATAATATGCCTAGGTTTGTTGCGCACAAGGGACGGTTGTTTTGGGCCTCCAAGCAGGCGAGACCTAGGCGTCGGGCGTATCGGCTTCCGAGAACGTTACATATGATATCAAAAAAGATCCTGACGTTGGTGATGAACGAAGAGGACGAGTAGAGTATGCTCTGTGGGAGAGCATGCTGGCAGCACATCAGATATGAATATGTCCTATCGGAGCTGGACAAACTTATCTAAAAAACCAAATGTGTAACGAAAACTTGTTATTTTTTATTATTATTATTATATATATTACAATTTTAACTTTTTTTATATATATATTTTTTTATCATATTATAATTTGAAAAAAATAATTATAAAATCAGGTTCAAACCAGATCGAGTTTGAGTTTCAGGTTATTCGGTGACTTAATTTTCATATTTCGGGTAATCAAGTCAATCCAAAACTCGACTTGATCCAACCCCATTTTTTTCGTTTCGATTTCAGGTCGACATGATTTTTCGTGATCTCCTTTAACATTTAAAACCATAAGACTCTTTTGGATTGGTCTCACTACTATAAAGATTTGTAGAAATGATTTAGACGTCAGAGTTATTGACGTGACAGTATTGTAGGACGTCGAAGATTGTATGAATGACATATGGAAAACATCTGAAAAATATTTTACGACCATAAATAGATTTTGTATTAAATCCGACATTGTCCACATATCATTCACACAATTTCCAGCATGTCAAAACACTACAACACTGTCATATCACCAACTCCGATATTTGATGACTATTTATGTTAAATTTTTTTAATTGTGGAACTAATACAATATATGATCTAGTTACAGCCTAAAAAAAGTCATAAATTAAATTAAAAAATAATTTAACCTAAATATAATTATGTAATAAAAATAATAGTAATATTTAAAATATTAATATAGAAAAATAATATTATATTATTATTTTTTATATCATTAATAACTTTTTATTTTTACAAAATTTTAATACTAACATACAATAATTTTAATTATAAATATTTTTTATAAAAATATTCTTTAATTATATATTTTCGGTTGTAAAATTTTACAAAGTTTTACTATTCATCAATATTTTTTTTTTCAAAATTCATTAAATCAAATATTTATTTTTTATTTTTTATATTATCTTAAATATTAATTTTACATCAATATATATTTATATAATATTATACTACTATTCAAATTCAAAAATTATACTATTTAAATATCAAATCAAAATTCATATTCCCAAACAAAGATGCCTAAAATTCTTTTTTTTTCATTTTTTTTTAAAAAATTATTTTTTATTTATTTTCTCTTTCACCCACCCACCTTGATGCTTCGCCCGGTCACCGCTATTGCTACGATTTACCAATGAGGTTCAAATTTCCTTCTCTATTCAAAATATATATTTTTTTTTATCATTTTTAGTTTGTCCACTCGAAAGTAATTTTTTTTTAATACAGTAAAAGTATTTTATATGTAAATACCAAAATATTTTTATTTTTACACATCATAAACATATCTTTATTTTATTTGTACTTTGTAAAAACAAATGTATTAAATTATCTTATATATTTTTACTCACTAATAAGTTATTATTATTTTTTTATTCTATTATAAATAATCAAATAACCCCTTTAAATTGGGACAATATTAGTATATATTTTTTTAAAAAAAAGTACGAACCGATTATTCCAATGAAAAACGATTTACGCTTAAAACATCTGTTGTGATTGTCTTTACTTTACTATGTAGTTTATCTCTCTCATCCGCACGATATCAATCTCATTATTCAAATTACTATATTTATCACTCCTTTACAGTAAATCACATTCAACAACACATTATTTTAAATATTTTATAAAATCCACAATAATTTATTTATTTCTATATACTTTTAGTACATAATAATATATACTTCTTCCGTCCAGCTAGAAAGTATACATATTTCTATTTTCGGACGTCCAATTACAAAGTAAACATTTAATTAAATACCTCACTTTGTTTTTTCCACAAATACTTATACTTTATATCACATCATTATTTTTACACCAAAAAACAAGGGCAAAAATGTCATTACACTACTTTTAACGGTCTACTATAATTAAAATACTATTATTTCTTTAACACTGCACTAAAAATAATTGTTTACTTTGTGTGTGGACGGAGAAAGTATTATTTATTTATTTATTTATACACATGTTTATTGTCTAATAATATTTTTATATAACTTCGAACTTTAATTCTTAAATATTAATTTATATAAATTTTAATATATTGAAAACGTCTAATTTATTATTTTAAAAATTGAAACTAATTGAAATAAATCAATATATATATAGATAATTTATGTTAAATTTAGAATATAAAATTTTGAAATTTCAAAAAATTTTGGACAATATTTAACTACTCCTCCGTTCGCAAACTAATGTCCTATTTTTTTATTTGGGGCGTTCAATAACTATTGTCCTATTTCTTTTTTTAAATAAAAATTTTACATTTTTATCCTTCATTCATTTATTACTTTTAATCTCTACCATACAATTAAGGGCAAATTTGTTAATTCATAACAAAAAACAATCACCTAAAAAACCGTATAAATATTGCTTTAGGACAATAAAAAATGGATTCTTTATGTTGAAAGTAACTCCTTCTTGAATACATAATAATTGTATTTTTTATTAAAAATAGTAAGATTTATTATAATAAAAATTGAAAAATAATTATAAAAGTAATAATAAATGTTACTTGCAACAGATCTCGTAGAAAAATGGACCGAAACTGAGCATGTGAAAACCAATTTCGAGCAAATTCAAATAAAAACAACACAATTTACAACTTATTTTAATACAATAACTTTTTTTTAAACACTACCAAAAAAAAAAATAGTTATTTGTTGCGAAATCTTAGTCGCTACAATTTTCTTGCTACAAAAGTTATTTTTTGTAGCAGATATTACCGTAACAAATGGTATTTTTGGTATGGTCAACATTTTTTCTTTTGTTGCGGCATATTTCTGTTACAACTACAATAATTTTATTTTAAATTTCAAAATAAATCTAAAATAATCTAAAATAATATATCATATTTACACATATATATATGTCATATATAATTGTTGATGCAATTTTTCAACAATAAAAAGTAAAATCCGAAAATAGAGAAATATTTTCGAATTTGATAGATGAGTGCCTGAGATTAGGGATCTCTAAACACTGTAGAATACATAAAATAAAATAGAAAAATATGATAAAAGACTGGAAAATAAAGTGATGATCCCCAAAAGCAATTCTCTTGAATTTTTTGTCGATTGAAGATCCCTTCTCTGTACAGTACGAAATCCTTAAATAACCCCTTGAAGATGTGGTTCGAACCGTTGCCTAGTCGGTTACCATAACCGCTGTTAACCACCTTATAATTTCTTTCCTATTGACACGTGTGTCAACCGTCCTACCACGTCCGACCTTTGAAAACCGTTCACCAGTTGAAGCAACCCTTCACTATCAGGAACTGCCTTTTCACCCGTCCTGCAGATTAAATACTTTACTGCCCGACCTTGCACTATCTCCATTTTGTGTCCGACCTTATTACGCCTGACCTTTGGACTTGATCCGACTTCAATGTCCGACCTTTTTATGCCCGACCTTTGGGATTTGTGCCGACTAGGTCCGACTTTAATGTCCGACCTTATTAGGTCCCGACCATGTCCGACTTCAATACCCGACCTCATTACGTCCAACCATTGGAATTGACCGGACCAGGTCCAGTCTTATCATCCGTCCAACCTTTGGGATTAACCCGACCAGGTCTGACCTTACCGTACGACCTTAAGCTCGTCCGACCAAGTTATTGCAACTATATTTGGACTTTCAAAAGCCCACTAGACTTTTTAATAAATCTTAACCTAATTTGGCAGGTCCATTCCCACAAATCTTATCCACCATTTTTTGTACTCAACAATAATACACACATAATACTTATATATTAATATATACAAATTAAATACTTATATATTAATATGTACAAATTAAAATTAAAATAATTATTTATGTAAAAACGTGTGATTATAAAAATGTTAATTATAAAAATTGTTATATACTTGGTAATTAATATTTGGTTCACCTAATCACATTGGTCACATATATAGCATTTTTTTTATGACTTAATTTGTTAAATTTTAATTATAAAAATGTTAATTATAAAAATTGTTATATATTTTGGCCTGTGATTATTGAGACCTAGAATGCACACAACCGACCCGCCCAAAATTGAAGCCCGGACCCGGCAACCCACTATCCGACCCAATCTCTGAGAGACCCGTCGGTTTATGGCTTTGAACCGGGTCTGCTTCATATATATATATATAATGCAGCCCTTAAACCGATCCAGCCCTTAATTCATTCATTCAGAGAACAATACAGAACAGAACCTTTCTCTCGATTCTTCTCTCGTGCCCTAGGCGATTCCTTCGTCGTCACGCCTGCATTCTCCGGTGAATCTGTCCGGCGTTGGGAGTTCTTCTTCTCCTTCGATGCGCGCCTTCCCTTTGGTGTTTTCTACGGTTTGATTGCTCGATTTGTGCCTTATTGTTGGTTCGCGGTGTAACTTGTCTGCGATGTTCTTTAGGCTTTAATTTCGGCAATGTTTTCTTAGATTGGGTTTTGGTTTAGCGTGTTTATTGCGTTTCCGTGGCGTGTCATTTGTGGTTGGGTCTTGGATGTGTGTTCGGTGTCGGTTGGTTTGATATTAGGGTAAACTGAATCCGAACTGTTGCTTCCGTAATAAATCGAAGTTTTCTTTAAATTTTCTTCGATTTTGATTTGATTTCGAGAGAATATAGCCTATTGGATCTTGGATTAGTAATAAAAAGTGGTATCAGAGCATTTAGGTGGCTAACTCACTATTTTTCGAATTTGATAAATCTCGTTTTGTTTTATGTTTGTTAAAGAAATTAAATCGTGATTTGTCCTTTGTTTTTTTCCCAAATCTTGAAAATCGAGAGTTGTTCTCTGTTTTGTTAAAATGACTGAAACTCTTTTTCCCCTAACTCTTAATCTAGGTTGTTTGTTCTCTGTTTGTGCGAAACCTTGAACTGTTTGATGTTAAACTGCCATCGTTTACAAAGTTTTGCTAAAATATGTTTTTTGAAACAAGATTGTTACTTTCGAAACTTGTTTGAATGTGATCTGTTTTATCTTTGTTTGATTATAGTGGGATTGATGTTGTGATTTATTCAATCATGTAGTTTTGAAATACAATCTGAAAGTTGAGTGATTGTTACTTTGAGGGTTCAGAACTTGAATACTATAATCTTGATCACATTGGCCTAAAAGTGAAACTGAAAGTTGTGTTTCTGGTATAAGTCTGTCTTACATGTGACATTCTTGGTTGAATAGGTTGTTGGTTAGTATAGTCATTTATTGTGCTATCCAAACTATACTAATTCGTGTATTGAGTGTGTAGTTTAAGAGGTGTAACAGGTTGGCAACAAAAAGGGACCCTAAAGACAGTCAAAGAACTGTTGCGGAGCTAGGAGTGAGTAACGAATAGCTTATCCCTCTATTTTTGAAGTAGTAACTATTTTTTAGTTCTACTTGTGTTGTTTGCTATCTTTTTGGGTTGTGTAGTAACTGATTTGTGTGTTACTTGCCTAAGTGTCAAATCTATTTTGGTCAAGCCTTGGTTGTGAAAATATATTGGAGAATAGCTGTTGTTTTGCCTTATTTCTGATTGTATTGTGTTTGGTTGGTTTTTTAGATTTAAAAGATCTTTCAATTATTTTGAATGTTAAAATCTTTTAAGAATTGTAAAACAACCATTGTTCTTGGTTTTGAAATTGTTTGGAACCGCCACTATTTTGGTTATATTTGAGAAAATCATAGCTAGTTTGATTGAGAATTGTTAAAATCAAAACTGTTTTTCTAATAAATATCAATATACTTTTATAATGTCTAGCCGTGTGACCTGTATGAAAATGATTCTGTTTTATACAAATTTGAGTGCTACTTAAGTGGTGACTGCCAGCGAGTGGCCACAAGCTCATATAGGTATTTTTTTGTCACATTTCTTCCTGATCTAATCTTCACTAATCCTTTCCATCTCCATCCCTGAACAAACAATTTGTTCTGTCCAATTTCAGCAATTTGTTCTGCGTATTTAGTTGTTCTCCCAGAAGACCTGAAGCAAGAACATTGGAAGAAAGCAAAAATCCAGTGAGGTAATTAATTCATTATATTAAAATCTTCTATTCAAGAATTTGCTTAATCCCCAACACTGACTTACCGACATATATCATAATATTAAAAAAATTATATAATGAATGCAAGAGTTTATGATAAGTAAAGTTAGGGTGAACTTGCAAACCATGGATTCTTGTTTGTTTATTATTGTTATGATTATGTTTTAACATGTTATTGAGAACTTCTGAGTTCAGTCATTCTTAGAGATAACAACCCGTTAAACTATATGGTGTCCTTTCCTACATATAAAAATTGTAGGTTTTTCATGTAGATCGGGTCTCGTATTCTTCTCATATCTCGTGGTTTAGAAAAACGCGTTGTTGGTGAGGGGGTGTTGCTATCCGACCCTACCCCAGGTTTGTTGTCAACCTAGTTATATTATCTATATGAAATCGGTTTTGGTTGCAGCCATTTTGAGTAAAGCATATTCTATGGTTATTAGTTAGTCAAAATACTAATACATGATATAGTGACAATGCAATTTATATGGAACTGTAATTGGGTGGTTGTTTGCTCTGTATGACCTTGTTGGGTAGCATATAAATCTATAATTAAATATTTTTGTAGGCTGATGGGTAAATTGATTTTTTTTCCCAAACCACTTTGATTTTTGATGTAACTTATGTGTTAGGTATTTGGATACATTAACAGTACTCAATTAATTGTTGTTTTTAAATTGGTACATGTTTAAGTTGGTTGTTTAAACAAACAACTTTTCACATGTATCAAATAAATTGATCGCGTTGCTGGTTGTTTTATACTTGTGGGGTTGTACAGATGTTGGTCCGGATGTCATCAAGATAGGATCTATGCTATAATTATAGTTATACTAATCTATATTTTACAATTTTGATTACGCTGTTGTATGGATGGTTAAATTAGGCGATCATCTCCGACTTTTTCTCTTACGTATGCTATAATGTTTTAGTTAATATCTTTAATACTTTATATTGATTATATAAAACATGAGTCTTATTTTCTTTCCGATGATTTGCACATGTTTTCTTTATATGTCCATAGGTGACACTGTTGACATAGTAAGGGTTTTTGTTACATCTGCTACTGTTCCGGAGGCTGCGCTTATTCTACGAACAACCTCCGGAGCACAAACACTCGGTGAGGTTGTCTGCGCCGAGCCAATCGACTGGACATTTAAAGATGTACGCAACCACATTTACAAGATTTTCTATTGGATTACAACTTAACCATCTCAGAAATAAATTCTTATATAATTTTGCACAATATTGGCAGCTTGTTCGTCGCCCGTAACTACGGTGTACGGCTACTTTGATGGTGCATGGGGCGTTGCAGCATGACACGTGATTCTATGATGATTGACGTTTGTTTGTGGATTGATGCTAACTGAGTCCTTTATGTTGGTTGAACTTGTTGTCTCTGCTACATTTTGTGTTTGTTGCTACGCTTTGCCATATATGTTAGGCTATATTGCGAAATATTTATGTTTCTTCACAGTGCGTACTTGCTACAACTTATGGTGATACATAATTGCTGTAATATTTCCATATTTTGTAATGTCATTTGGCAGTATGTTCTCACATCGTACAGGTTTTTCGGTCCCGAAACCATTTTTTGTAGGTTATTATTGAAAATATAAGGAAACCTTTTTCGATACAATAAATTGGTCGTTACAAATACTGGTACATAAAATATTAACTAGGTTTTTGAAAACTAACTATCGTAACGAATTACTACCGTAAAAAAAGCCGTTACAAGTGGATAAGCGTTTATTGTAACGATTCTTTTATAACGGTAAATGGCTGCTACAAATAAATCGAAAGTACAATGATAGCGTTACAAACACTGTTACAATAAATGCGTTGACCACCCATTTTTTGTTGCGAAAAAAGTCGGTACAGTGACTTTTTGTAACTCGAGTATATGCACCGGTCAAAATTTGGTACAAAATCATTACAAATAGCTTTTTGTACCAAAAAATGACCATTTGTAGCGGTTATTGAACTGCTACAAATGGCCATTTTTATGGTAGTGAAAAGCAGCACACTAATTAGAGAAAAAAATAATAAAAAAATAATTGTACTTCATTTATATATATATACTAGTGGAGTGCCGCGCTATGCACGGAGTGATTATAAATTTTATTAAATTGTTAAATTAATTATTGTTATTAAATTTTTTCTCGTTTTCATATAAATTGTATATCATTTTTATTTTGGTCTCTTCTATCTAATTTGTCTTTTTTCTAAAAATATATATATATAATTATATATTTTAAGCATATTTTAAAATAATAATTTATAATTTATAATTAAATTATTTAATTATCTTAATTTTAATTTATAACTATTTTTACTAATATATTTCTTAATTACTCAATATTTAAAATTGTGTGCCCAGTTAGAGTGAACAAATTAGATGAGATGAAGGAAGTAAAAGTTAATAAATTTTATCACAAAATATAAATTTTAATAATAATAATAATAATAGATGTTGATATATATTATAGTTTTAACATATATACAATTATGTTTATTTTTCTCTTTTTTGCGAGTATATATAAAAAAAAATCTTAAATAGACAAATATATTAAGAAGATGGATAAAAAAAAATAATAACCTGTAAATTAATTGATGTTAAAAATAATATTCAAAATTCAAATAAATAATTTGTATATATATTATTCCTTTGCAATTAAATTATAAAAATAAAATAAAATATTTATATTTGTAAGTTAATAGTATATAGTAGCAATCTATCTAAATTTGATTGCATATAAAATTTTAATTTTTTTTTACAATTTATAATTGCAATAAAAAAAAAAGTTTGACAATAATATTTTTATTTTTTATGTTTTTCTAAATTTTTATTTAAATGATAGAAATAAATAACAATGTATCAAAATTATGGAATATTTGTTTATTTTATTTTCAACAATTTATTTTTATTGTTCGTTAAGAATAACACATACTTATCTTATTGGTTTGAAAGCTAACAATTTTATAATTAATTCAACATTCAAATATAAAATATAAATTTTTTTTACTAAGTGTAACTTTATTACATGTTGCAAATATTAGAAAATTTGTTTTTATTTACATCAATACATTAAAATATTATAGCAATTTCGATAAAAAGAAATATGGTGACAAAATAATATATATATAAACATAAAAAATTACTATTTCTTTTGTCTCACATATAAAATATCACACATTTCATTTATTTATGTCTCACATCTCATATATTCTCATATTTACACTTATTATAACATTATAACGGACAGAGAAAATATTAAAATATAAAAGAAATTTTTTGAAAAAATATAAATTTATTTTTATATAATATATATATTTTTCGTTTCAAAATATCACTTGTATTTTATTTATATCAAATTTAATAATTATTTTAATTTAAAATTTGATACACAAAAGAATATCAAACAAATAATATATAACATAATACTCTATTTGTCCGTCAAAATCATATGACCATTCATTTTTTTATTTTTTTATTTTTTGTCTGCTAAACTTATATACAATCCATTTATAATAAATAATTTTATGCATTTTTATAATTTTTACCCTTATTTTAACGAATAATAACTAAATTGTCATTGTTTAAAAAATTATTCAACTATTTTTTTATCAATCATTTTAATAAATTTATCATAATACTATCACTTTATTTTTTACATACATCACTTTAATATTAAAATTTCATTATTCCTTAGTCTCAATTCCTAAACAAACTATCATTTATACGACGAAATGAATATAATACATACTATCGCGACCCACATTTTAAAAAATAATATGATATTTTTTTCTTTGATGTGATTTTCACAGCTTCATTTTCATCTCAGAGTATCACATAGTATTAAAAATGAAATATTATTAAATGATTAGAATGAAAAAGGATATAAGATCCATATGTAATTTTTTTTAAAATAGACAAATAAAATAATTAAAATAAAAAATTAGCCCCACACCACAAAAAAAAAAAAAAAAAAAAAAGATGAAAAGTGAATCCTATACCAAAAAATTAAATTGTATTCAATCTACTATATACAAATAATATCATTTATATTTTATCTATTTTATAACAAATGAAATTTTTCTATATTTAATAATATTTACTAATTTAAAATATATTTAACAAATATAAATCAATTTAATTGACTTTATAATATATAACATGTTGTATCATAAAATCTACTTAAAATTCTTTTATTTCTATTCCACGTATAAATAAATAAATATTTTACAATTAAAACTCTTTATCTTTAATAAAAATTAGTTTTTATTAATTATTTATATTTATTCATTTGTACTATATGAATTTTATTATAAAATGATATACATATTGTATAGTATATTTATATTGAATCATAATCTTTAAAATATTCAAATACATATTATATATTTCTAATTATATTTAATTTTTATTTTAAACTACTAATAATATTCTCGTGTTTACAAAAGAAGAAAACACCGTAGCTAGGACCGTATTATTATTAACTAATTAAACATAATCATATTAAAAAATTAAATTAAATTACAAATATTATTATTAATGGTGGGACCCACTATATAAAAAATTAATAAAATAAAACGATGAAAGGTAAAAAAAATCAAATCAAATAAAATAAAATTTAATTATATATTATTGTGTGGGTCTCACATCCAAATATTAAAAAAAAAATGAAAAATCCAAAGTGCGACACGTGGCGACACACTTTCGTTGCTAAATAATATATATATATACGATATATCTAAAAATAAGATAATTATATATTTTTATTTAAAGTAATATCCTGTTATTTAAGGATCTATCTATTTTTTGATTTTGTATCACTCATATTCTTTTATATAGTAATTATACTATTTATCTAATAATATAAATATCTTTCGTATTTATACTATATTAACAAATGTCATTAACTTTCATACAATATTAATACTAATAAGATTAATTTTAGTTTTAAAAAAAATAAAAATAAATATGTTACATACGTTATGCACACGTAGTGTATATGTGAATGCGACGTAGCCCATTTCATGCCAATACTTGTATTCACTCCTACCTATAAATATGGGTTTCATGTTTCACTTAATGCAATTCGAAAGAAAATTTTATCTACTCTATCTACTCTCTCTCACTCTTTTCCATAGACTAATACATACATATATATATATATATAAATATATTGTACTCACACGTCACACATATATATATATATACTTAAAAACTATATTATATTATTATATATTATATAACACGTTATCAGCACGAAAGCTCTTGCCTATTTTATTTTTGGTAAGTTTTATTTTTATACTATCTATATTATCTATTTTCTACACTATGGAAAATCTTGCAAAATTTTCTTTTAAACCTCTGTCTCTCACCGGCAATAATTTTCTGACTTGGTCCTTGGATGTAGAAATGCATCTGATTTATATGGGTCTTGTTCGTACAATTGCCAGTGAAAATGTGGCTACAAGCCAAGATCGGGCTAAGGCTATTATTTTCATCCGTCATCATTTGGACATTCCTCTACAGTCTGAATATTTGACGGTGAAAGATCCACTAGATTTGTGGAATGAATTGAGGGAGAGATTTGGGCACTTGAAATATATCACTCTCCCCAAAGCCCGACATGATTGGCTTAACCTGCGGTTGCAGGATTTTAAAACTGTTACAGAGTATAACTCTGCTATTCATCAGATTACATCTCAGTTGAAACTCTGCGGAGAATTACTGAGAATGATAAATTGGAGAAGACTCTCTCTACCTTTCATGCTTCGAATGTTGTGCTGCAACAGCAGTATCGTGAGAAAAACTTTCAAAAGTACTCACAGCTCATTGCATGTCTTTTATTAGCTGAGCAAAATAATGAGTTATTGATGAAAAATCATCAGTCCCGGCCCACTGGTTCCAGTCCGTTCCCTGAAGCGAACGTGACATTTTCTGAACGAGGCCGAGGACGTGGTAGAGGCCGTGGACGTGGTCGCGGTCGTGAGAGTCAACGCGGTCGATATACTCCTTACAATCGCCGCAGTTTTGACGTTAACAGGATGCAGAGTAAACCCCAACATGGGGATATAGCCGAAAAGGCTAAACAGGGAAAGAGGCAGATCGGCATTTGTAACCGGTGTGGCATTGAAGGCCATTGGGCCAATACCTGCTGAACAGCCAAACACCTAGCCGATCTTTATCAAGCCTCACTGCAGAAAAAGGGGAAGGAGGTTGAGACTAATCACGTTGATAACAATGACGACCCCGATGATGATCTTTTGGATTACGACACAACGCATCTTGATATAGCAGATTTTGTCGTAGATCCAGCAAACCCCCAGTGATAGACATATTATGTCAATTTACATTATGTTTTGTAATATTTAAATTATCGCATATTACCTTTTTGTAATGTATTTTGTAATACATATATCTGCCTTTATTAATATTGCGTTTACTTATATTTGAAGGTTAAATGAATGACAATCAAAATGATGCAAATATGTGTTTCATTGACAGTGCAACGACACATACTATATTGAAACACGAAAAATATTTCTCCCATTTGAAAAGGGAAAGAATGAATGTCAATACAATAAGTGGCAGTGCGAAATTAATTGAAGGCTCTGGAGAAACCATTATATTTCTCCCCACGGGAACAAAAATTGTGATACAGTATGCACTGTTGGCCACTAAAGCTCGAAGAAATCTACTGAGCTTTCATGACATCCGGAAAAATGGTTATCACATTGAAACTATGAGTGATACCGATGGTGAATTTTTATTGATCACCAATATCATTGATAAAAAGGAAATGCATCATTGAGAGATTACCCTCACTCTCTACTGGCTTATATTATGCCAGATTAGGTGTTGTTGAAACACACCTCACGGTAGATCAAAAGACTACCGATTTTCAAATATGGCATGATCGCCTTGAGCATCCTGGCAGTATAATGATGAAGCGAATAATTGAGAATTCGCATGACCATTCATTAAAAGATCAAAAAGTTTTAAACTCAAATGAGTTAACATGTATTGCCTGCACTCAGGGAAAATTGATAACCAGGCCATCGCTAGCTAAAATAGGTATTGAATCACCTACATTTTTGGAAAGAATACACGGGGATATATGTGGACCAATAGCCCACCATGTGGGCCATTTAAATATTTTATGGTGCTTATTGATGCATCTACCAGATGGTCACATGTTTGTTTATTATCTACTCGCAATATGGCATTCGCGAGATTGCTTGCCCAAATTATTAAATTACGGGCACAATTCCCCGATAATCTAATTAAGACTATACGTCTGGATAATGCTGGTGAATATACATCGAATGCATTTGATGATTATTGCATGTCGATTGGAATTAATGTAGAGCACCCAGTTGCTCATGTTCATACACAAAATGGCCTGGCAGAATCACTTATTAAAAGATTGCAATTGATTTCTAGACCATTACTGATGAGGTCTATGTTGCCCGTTTCAGCTTGGGGCATGCAATCTTACATGCAGGAACACTTATAAGAATGAGGCCGACAAGCTATCATAGCTATTCCCCAATGCAGTTAGTATTTGGTCACGAACCAAATATATCTCATCTACGTATTTTTGGATGTGCTGTTTATGTTCCTATTCCATCCCCCAAATGTACAAAAATGGGTCCTCAATGTAGATTGGGCATTTATGTCGGATATGAATCGCCGTCAATTATAAAATATCTTGAACCTATGACGGACGATTTATTCACTGCAAGATTTGCAGATTGTCATTTTGACGAATCATATTTTCCGACATTAGGGGGAGAAAAAAACGAACCGAAAAGGGATATTAATTGGAAAGTCCCATTGAATTTTTGTGATCCTCGTACAAAGCAGTGTGAACTAGAGAGTTCAACGCATTATACATTTGCAAAATATTGCAAATCAGTTACCGGATGCATTAAATGACTCGAGCAAAGTCACTCGATCATATATCCAAGCTGCTAATGCTCCGGCTAAAATAATTGTCCCTGATGGACAAATTGCAAGTGCTAATGAATCAGCGACACGCTTAAAACGTGGTAGACCACTCGGTTCCAAAGATAAACACCCTCGAAAGAAAAGAGGAATTAATGATGATAATCATGAAAATATCAGGAATGACATTGATAAACCTCAATCTAACGAGGAAGTCAACCCTGAAATAATTGCTCCAGAAGAGCACGGTCTTGAAGAACATGATGAGATTATTGAAAACTCAATTAACTATGCTACTTCAAGAAAATATTGGAACCGTAAAGAGACAATTATTGATAATGCCTTCGCATACAGTTTAGCACTTGATATAATGGAAGAAAACGAGGATCCAAAGCCAAAATTGGTTCATGAATGTCAGCAAAGAAATGACTGGCCAAAATGGGAAAATGCGATTCAATCAGAGCTTGGCTCATTAAACAAAAAAGAGGTCTTCGGACCAATTGTTCAAACACCAGATGGTATAAAACCAGTTGGATACAAATTGGTGTTTGTACGGAAAAGAAACGAGCATAATGAAATTGTGAGATATAAAGCCCGTCTTGTAACTCAGGGATTCTCACAAAGACCTGGAGTAGATTTTGATGAAACATACTCTCCGGTTGTTGATGGAATATCATTTAGATACCTTGTGAGCCTAGCAATGCAAGAAAAGCTCGATATGCATCTTTTAGACGTAGTTACTGCATATCTTTATGGCTCATTGGATACTGATATTTATATGAAAGTTCCTGAGGGATTCAATATGCCTGAAGCATACAAATTAAACCCAAAGGAATCATATTCCATCAAATTGAAAAATTCATTGTATGGACTTAAACAATCAGGACGAATGTGGTATAACCGTCTCAGTGACTGCTTAATAAAATAAGGTTATACTAATGATCCAATATACTCATGCGTCTTTATATAGAAAAATGGATCAAAATTTGTCATTATTGCTATATATGTTGATGATATCAATTTAATTGGAACTCCTGAAAAGATCCAAATTGCAGTTGAATATCTAAAGAAAGAATTTGAGATCAAATATTTTGGAAAGATAAAATATTGTTTGGGTTTACAAGTGGATCATGCGGACCAATGGAGTATTTATCTATCAATCCACATATACCCAGAAGATATTAAAACAATTTTATATGGATAAATCTCACTATCTGAGTACACCAATGGTGGTCAGATCTCTTGATCCCAGTAAAGATCCATTTAGGCCAAGAGAAGAAAATGAAGAAATACTTGGCACCGAGGTACCATATCTCAGCGCTATTGGCGCATTAATGTACCTTACAAATTGTACCAGACCAGATATATCTTTTTCAGTAAATCTACTTGCCAGGTTTAGCGCATCCCCCACAAAGCGCCATTGGAATGATATCAAACACATTTTTCGTTATCTTCAGGGAACTCATGACCTCGGTTTATTTTATTCGAGTAAATCTCAAAATGAATTAATTGGTTATGCTGATGCTGGTTATCTGTCTGATCCACACAAAGCAAAATCTCAAACTGGCTATTTATTTACCTGTGGTGGAACCGCAATATCTTGGAGATCTAACAGCAACTTCTTCAAACCATGCTGAGGTTTTAGCAATTCACGAAGCCAGTCGTGAATGTGTTTGGTTGAGATCTATGACCCATCATATTCAGAAAAATTGTGGATTGATTTCTGATGATGTATTACCTCCAACAATATTATTTGAAGATAATGCAGCTTTTTGTATAGCTCAATTAAAGGGAGGATATATTAAAGGCGATCGGATAAAGCACATATCTCCGAAGTTCTTTTTCACTCACGATCTTCAGAAAAGTGGTGAAATTGATGTGCAACAAATTCGATCGTCTGAAAATTTTGCAGATTTATTCATGAAGGCGCTACCGATTGCAACATTCAACAAACTGGTGCAAGAAATTGGAATGCGTCGGATGGGGAGCGCATTAATACAATAATGATGTACTCTTTTTCCTTCACTATGATTTTTTCCCACATGGTTTTTTCATTGTAAAGTTTTAACGAGACACATTCTTTGTATAAAGCATCAAAGGGGGAGTGTTACTTACGTTATACACACGTAGTGTATATGTGGATGCAACATAGCCCATTTCGTGCCAATACTTGTATTCACTCCTACCTATAAATATGGGTTTCATGTTTCACTTAATGCAATTCGAAAGAAAATTTTATCTACTCTGTCTACTCTCTCTCACTCTTTTCCATAGACTAATACATATATATATATATATATAAATATATTGTACTCACACGTCACACATATATATACTTACAAACCATATTATATTATTATATATTATATAACAAAATAAATATTTTACTAAAAATACTAATATATTAAAAATATTTATTATTTTTTTATTCTTACCCAATATTTTATAATTTACTTAAAAAAAATAAAAAATAAAAAATACTCATATTCAAATTATGATACCAAACAAACCCACCATATATGTGTTGGATAGATTTTGAGTGGGGTTTGGCGGCGTCTGGTAAGTCGGATTCGCTCCACGTTTTACAGAAAAAGCCAATCCAAGTGTATGTATGTATGTATGTCGGGCATGCACCTTTAACCCTCTCCCTCTCCCTCTCCCCTCTCTCTCTCTACGCTCCTCCGATAATTTCTTCGATATCCTGCTTGCATCGTTCTTTCCGAGCTCACTCTCAATGGAGGCGTTGTCGCTTGGGTCTTTTCGGAAGCCTTCGCTGCTGCACCACTCGCTCCCGCCCGCTCTCCCGCCCGCCAAATTTCGCATGCTAGTTACTGGTAATGTATCATTTCCGAGTAGGTTTCATTTCTACTGAACAATGAGATTCTCATTTACGGATGTATTCACTGAGCTCTGCTAGTGTTTTTTTTTTTTTTTGGTATTACTTGCTTGCTTCTGTGCGGTGTTTATGTAATTTGCTCTGGTTTCGGCGTTCTGGGGATTTTTGTGTGGCTGTTTCGTGTATGCAGCGAAATTGTACATCTTGATTTGCATCTTAGCATGAAATTCGGAGTGCTGGTTGCAATTATGTGCGTGTTTTTAGTAATGTGGACTTCTGTTGGATAAAAGTTCAGCTACTGGTGATTTGATGGTGTAATGATATGGTAGATGTCTTAATATCTTAAGATCCTTGGTTAGAAATTCGAATGTTAATACTTCGCCTTCGGTTGTGAATAATTATCAGCTATTCCTTTAATTTGTTGTTCTTTTTCAAAATAGTGCTCTACACACACACACACACACACGCTGACACACATGAACGCAAATTATGTAGTACCTGGAATTAAGAAATTTCAGTTATATTGCAGCATCAAATTTTTTAGAATGCAAAGGTCTCAGCAATGTAGAGAGACTGAATGCCAGGCAGAATTTGATGATGCACAGCCATTCCCAAATTGGTCAGAGTAATTTCATGTTAAATCCTAGGCTTAACTTCAAGTGTCTAGTTAAATCAACTCCTGGACATCCTCTTGAATCCGAACCTTCCGGAAGCCCTTGGAAGTCTGTGCAGCTTGCATTGGATGCTTTCTACAGGTTTTCACGGCCCCACACAGTTATCGGAACAGTTAGGTCTAGGAGTCTTTTGATATGTTCCTGCAATTCTCAATGTTGATTTTCTAAACAAAGGAAAAGATAACAATGTGTTTCTTGAGCAGGTATTGAGCATAATCTCAGTTTCACTCCTTGCAGTTGAGAATGTGTCAGATTTTTCTCCTGCATTCTTTTCAGGCGTGTTGGAGGTACTGGAGGACTTTCATAAGATACAATCTCAATTTGTAATCAATCGCTGATTAACTTGTACATTTCTGTTCTGTCACACAGGCCATTGTTGCTGCCTTTTTTATGAACATTTACATTGTGGGTTTAAACCAACTATGCGACATAGACATAGACAAGGTTGGCCAGCTATAAATTTCATTCTAATTCGGTCATGTTTGTGCATTTTACCTTACTGGAAAAAAACAGTGTCAAATGGCCTAGTTTGGGATTTTGGAGGAACACACATTCACTTAATGGAGATTTCAATGTATTTATTTATCAGGTGAACAAACCTTATCTTCCATTAGCATCCGGGGAATATTCGGTTCCAACTGGTGTGATGATCATTTCTTCCTTTGCCATCTTGGTGTGTAAGAAGATTGCAATTGGTCACTTACAAGTTTGTCTATTATTGATATCAAACAATTTTCTTTATATCTGGCCACAAACATTGCTCATTACAAGTGTGTATTCTCCTATTTGCAGAGTTTTTGGGTGGGAGCTATTGTTGGTTCATGGCCATTGTTTTGGGCTCTTTTCATCAGCTTCATACTTGGTACTGCTTATTCTATTAATGTAAGTCAACCTTTCTCAAATATATGATTTATGGAAAATTATGCATCAGTGTATACAATTGTTTGTACTAGGAATTGGTTAGTTAATGTTCCTTGTCCAACTTTTTAGGTGCCGTTTTTTAGGTGGAAGAGATTTGCGGTTGTTGCAGCAATGTGCATATTCGCTGTGCGAGCAGTAATTGTACAGATAGCATTTTATTTGCATGTGCAGGTGTGGTCCTTTAGCATTTTAGTTCTTGCACACCACCTCTTTCTTTACACAGAAGTCATTACATCTTTAATCATCGGAACAGAGCTTTATGTCCATATTTTTACAGGAATGACTGCTAATGTGATTTTTCATTTCCAGATGCATGTGTACAGCCGGCCTCCCGTCCTGACGAAGCCAGTGATTTTTGCAACTGCATTCATGAGCTTCTTCTCAGTTGTCATTGCATTGTTTAAGGTGAACACTTCTCTCTGCGACATTCAATTTCCCGGTTCTAACCCACAAACAACATATGTATCAAAGAACAAGAACTTTTTAAGAACATATTTACATCAGCACAATGAAATCAAAAGCCCCACTTCAATAACATAGAAACTGCATGCCTTTAGAACGCGCCGCAGCTTTCAGAGCAGAGAAATGTAGTCTTTGTCTATCCTGTTTG
This sequence comes from Andrographis paniculata, assembly GCF_009805555.1. Taxonomy (NCBI): domain Eukaryota; kingdom Viridiplantae; phylum Streptophyta; class Magnoliopsida; order Lamiales; family Acanthaceae; genus Andrographis; species Andrographis paniculata. The sequence goes on from NW_026137605.1 coordinate 4,868,995, forward strand.
ATGGCCTTATTAATGCCCATTCTGTTTGTTAATTGGGTTATCTTCATTTTGAATTTCAGATGTCATTTGTATTTGTAGGACATACCGGATATTGTTGGGGACAAGATATATGGAATCCAATCTTTTACTGTTCGTTTGGGCCAAGAGAGGGTCAGTTGCCAGCCACTTGATTCAACTCTTGCATATAAACAATGAGCACAATTTTTACTGAGTTGATTTTGTTGACACCATTGTTACAGGTCTTCTGGATCTGCATTTTACTTCTTGAAATTGCATATGCTGTTGCTATTTTAGTAGGAGCAGCATCCTCATCCATTTGGAGCCGATGGACAACGGTAAACCCATTCTTATCACAATTTTATTCTTCTTGTTAACAGTTGTTGCGTACACTGTTAATTTTGGAAAGCAATGAATCTAGCTGAAACCCACCCCATTTAGACTTAGCAAAATAATCCACTATTGGGTTAGATCTGAACCAGGTATTCATTGCCTTCTCTCTCTTTGCACTCATTGCAGGTTGTTGGGCACATTCTGCTGGGATTCTTGTTGTGGAGCAGCGCAAAATCGATTGACTTGAACAACAAAGCATCAATAACAGCCTTCTACATGTTCATATGGAAGGTACATGCATAAGCGCTTGGGCTATGCTCTTATGTTTTTTCTGTATGGAGTCATTGAATTATTAACCATCAAATATGGAATGCAGCAACTCTGTGACATGTTCTTGTATTTTGCAGCTCTTTTATGCCGAATACCTCCTCATTCCTCTCATTAGGTAAATAAAAATACATATATCTAAGCTGCTGAGGTAAATGGCTCTATCCCGACTTCAGTCTTTTTTAATTTACTATGGGGACTCAGTCAATTAGTGAATTCGTCAGCTGTACATTGCACATTTACATTCTCTTGAGCTATTTCCTTTCTCTGTTTTCTCAATAATCTGAAAAGGTGTAGACATTCCATCCCATAATTTGCTTTGCTACATAATAAATAATTCATTACTTCATTGTTGATTTGTGAAAATCCATGTTTCTTGGTTACCTAATTTGCATTTACATATGGTGCATTTTAATTTGACACTTGATGTTGAATTTTCTGTAATATTATGCAATCTATTTGAACGTGCAAGTTGATCTAAGTAGGATCCATCCAGTATAGCCTATAGGGGAAGCTACATGTAGATCAGGTCCGTCACAGGAGGAAAGGTGCATCGTTGCTTTGCGTTGCGGGCATTGTAAGTCTTTACAGTTTACATTATGCATAATCTCATCTATACATTTCTTGACATCATTATAGGTGTGTGTGTCCAACAAAATATTTTTATTTTTTTCCAAGATGTCAATTTAGTTTTCACATAAAAAAAAAATAAAAAAAAGAATTAGGAGTGCCGTATTGGGAAGTTTTAATTTAAATTGAGAAACCTATAGATACATGACAGAATACTTCATACTTGGGAAAATGTTCTTAACTCACTTTAATTAATATATAAATATATGTATGTATGTGTAACAAATTATATTTGTGTGCGTGTGTGTTGATGCAATGTCAGATAGTCTTTTTTTATTGATGACGTATTGTGTGTATATGTATTATTTAGTAGCAATAATGGTAGGAATACAGAATACTAGTCATCATGGTTGATGTCAATTAATAATTTACACCTTTTAATTTTATTTGCTCCTCTTTTGTCAACTTCCCCATTTATGTTCCATTTTCTTATACATTTTGGATTCAATGTTGAGTTGTTGTTGTTATTATTATTATTATTATTATTATTATTATTATTATTATTATTATTATAGGTGTGCTGTGCTGATGTTGAACAAACATGTTGAGCAGCAAATGGACAATAGAATAAAATATTTTGTGGAGCAATCTCATTTCACTTTTGAAGCATACTTCTATTTTATATTCTTTTGAACTTTGGTTTTATTTGAATTGTGGTTTGGTCTTTATATTGGATCAGAGAATTTTTCAACCAAACACTGTTCTAGTAATTTTAGTTTTTAGATAGAGTTTGTAGGTAATTCGAATTGTGTAACGCCTTTTTTAGTGCCTGCTTCGGCATGATAGTCTTGAAATGATTAAATAGATAAATAAATAAATACTCCCTCAGTCCCACGTAATTTGTCCATATTTTTTATATTTGTCCGTCTTTCATAATTTGTCCTTTTTATTTTTTGAAATATAATTATTTATTTTAATCGCATTTTAAATTTTAAATTTTATAATTTTCTTAATTTTAATTAAATTATTTATCTTAATCTTAATCTATAATTATTATTATTAAATAATAATTATTTTTATTAATATACTTCTTAATTACTTACTAATTATACTTTAAGTAATAAATAATGAAGGTAAGTGAAAGGGGGCACTTGAAAAGGCAAAATCAAATTAGTAACTCGCAATTCAATTTTTCCATGAGAAGCGTCACCATGTCGTGTGGGTTTTTGGACTTTTTGATATATATATATATATATATAATTAGAGCTAGCAATGGGTCGGGTTCGAGTCAGGTGTCAGGTAGAATATTTTAAATGGGTTAAATTAGTTAACTATAATCCGATTTGTTCAGATTGACTCGTGTTGATCCGTATACATAATTAAAGTTGAAATTCTTAATTTAAAATTGAACTTAGTTTAAATTAATTTATGAGAATTTTTTTTTACATATATAATAAATATATTAATATATTATAATCGGTTGTCTTGTTGGATTCGAGTTGAGAGTCTCAATTTTAACCCAACTCGTTTACTATCATGTCGGATTCGTGTCGACTCGTATACATAATCGGATTAAAATATTTGACAAAAATTCAATTATTTCGTGTCGGATTGTCGTGTTTTTGCCAATTTTATATATAATTGAGGCGAGATGCATTGCATAATTGTAATTTTTTATTTATTATTTATAAATAAAATGATATAATATCTTTATACAGAAAAAAATAAAATAAAATAAATAAGTGACTATGTGGAACAGTTGACTTAGTTAAGAATTTAATAAATGTAATAATGAGGCGGAAATATTGCCTTAAAACAACTGCAGGTGCATTTCCCATGACTTAAGCAGCTTTGAATTTTATAAAAAATAATTATTATAATATACAGTCAACTAATGATGAATTTATAATCACTAATAAACAATAATAATTGTGGATAAAGACATGATATATTAGTTAGGTAGTTTATTTATTTAGTACTATTATTTTTAGAAATGGGCTTTATTAATCAAAATTAGCTCCGAAATGTATAAATTGCAGTAAGTATATTTAAACATTTGAATATTCTTTGTCTAATTGTCCATGCTTATTACTCCCTCTGTCGTACGAATTTGTGCTCATTTGACCAGGTACGAGAATTAATAAAAGTGAGTAATAATTGTTACTTTTTTTTTTATAATAAAAAAAGTACAAAAATATAACAATTTTTTACTTAAAAAGGAAAATAAGAATAGTTTTCTGACAACTTAACAAAAAAAGTGAGAGTAATTAATATGAGTTTACAGTAAAAAAAAGTAAAAATAAAAAAATAAAATAAAACATAGTTCATGAAGTTTTATTTTTTATTTTTAATGATGCTAGAACTCGTAATTGCTATATATTTAGTATATTTCGGGTAAACTTTGATAGTACTTGATAACTTGCAAATTAAATTAATAAAATAAATCACATTTTTAAGTGATAGGCTAAACCAAGTAGGGTCGAAAAATTTTAACTCCATATATGGCATGGTTAATGGTTTTTCTTTTTTTTTTTTTTTTCTTAATAACGTGGTTCATGGTTGTGTGTTCTTTCTTCTGTAATTTTTTCTCACCCAAAATTGAAATAAAATAAAATAATAAATAATATTATCTTCGTCACATAATAACATATTTATTTATATTATTTTACTTTATTGTACTTAATTAATATTAAAAATATTATTATATTTGTATGATATATTATATAAATATTTTTATTTAGAAACGAATATATAATACAATAGTAATATAATATGTGTGTGTGTGTGGGCATGAAAAGGGTGGACTCGAGGGAGTGACTTACCCAAGGCCGCTTACATCTCTCTCTCTCTCTCTCTCTCTATATATATATATATATATATTAGTAGCAGGTGGTATTGTTGGTTATATAAAGCATAAGGGCTTCTTGCCCCTTACTAATAATTTCTTCGATATCTTCTTCTTCTTCTTGTCTGAATAATAATATCTAGAGAGAGAGAGGAGAGAGAGAGAGAGGATATATATATATGGCGGGGGCTATCAGTCTTGAAGAGATCAAGAACGAGACTGTTGATCTTGTATGTACACACCTACCCTCTTTTCTTTACTACCATTTCTTTCTTCCTGTCGTCACTTTATCAATCTTTTTTTTTTTATTATCGCATTACAATATTTTATTACAAGTATGTTTCTTTTGCAAAAAAATTTGAGGTTTTTACTATTTGGACTCTGCGTTTCTAAAAAAAATATATTTTTTCATCTCACAAAATATCTCATCGTACATTATTTTAATATCAAAATCAAACCAAAATTTTTCTCAACCCATCAAAAGAAACACATGTGATATTTTTAGAAAAACAGTAATGTGTTCGTTTGTGGGTTTGAATTTTTTAATAGTAAAAAGTCGAATTTAAATAGTTGTTTAATGTGATATAAACATAGGTTGATATGATATTTTGTATGTAAAATAAATTTTTAGTATAATATAAAAAAAGAAAATTAATTGTCTGATGTGATATTTTTGGAGAAAAAATAATTTGGAATAGTAAAAATTTGTGATAAAATTCACAAAAGAATACAACATAATTGGGTTTAGTTGTGAAAATTCTAACTTTAAATAGTAAAATTTTGAATTAAAATAGTTATTTGATATGATATAAAAATATATATATATATTAATGTCATATTTTGAATGTAAATTAAATTTTTTAATATAATATAATAAATAAAAATGAAGTGTTTAATTTTGTTTTTTTTTAAGATAAAAATAAATAACAAAAAACTAGTGAAAATTCTACAAAAGAACACAATTTTTGTATTTTTTAGTTGATATATTTTTTTATGTTAAATATGCTATTAAAAAAATAGTTTATATTAAATTGTTGATTTTTCTCAATTATGTAGATATATATTTGTTAATTAATAATATTAATTGAGCAGCATATCAAAAAAGTTAAGATGAAAAAACTTCTATAACTTGAGACAAGTAATTTATCTATTATTGTGAGAACTAAGTGATTGATAATATCCATTATTTATTTTGATTCTTTTGGGTGTGTTTTTCTAAGGTGGTTGGGAAAATTTGAATTTGAGTTTAATTTTTATTTGAATTTTGAGATGAGTTTGAATTTTAATATTTCTTTTTATTTAAGATTGATTGAAGTTTGAAGAGTTTTGATATGATTGATTTGACGAGTAATAAATATAATAATATAAATATGTATGATCAGTGTAATATTTGATTATGAATTTATATCATATTATACATATATATTTTTAATTATTTATTTATTTATATTATAAAAAATTTTATTTTCAACAAAATGACTTATATATATTTTATTAATATCATTGAATATAAAAATTAATTTAAAAAAACTATTTTAATATTATTTTTTTATTTTTTTTAAAAATTAGAATTAAAACTTTTATTAGCATTAATAATATAGAATTTTAAATTAAAATAGAACACATGCAAAATATATTAGTAGACAAAAGAATAAAGAAGTATATATTTTTACTAAATTCGGTATAAATATATTTTTTATATGCAAATTAAAATAGTAAATAAACATAATTTTCACAAAATAAGGGTGTATTATTATTTATCTCAAAATTATTATTGTTATTTTTTTATTTGAAATGTTATATAGAATTTATACATATATAATTATCAAAATTAAATTATGCCAAAACTAAACGAAGCAATATAAAAGACACTGATAATGGGTTTTTTTTTATTGGATATAAAAAATTATATTGGTAATATAAAATAATATTTTATATTTAAATTATTAATTCTTTTAAATGAATAAAATATATTATCTTAGTTATTTAAATTTATTCTTATTTAATCGGATAGAAAAATAAATATAATATATATATATATATATTCTTTTAATAAAGAAATTTTTATGAATATTATAATTTTTTATAATATTTATGAATAACAGGACCATAAAAAAAAAAAAGATATAGATAATGAACAAACTCAATATTATCTTAATGGATTGATATTAGTCCCGTCCAGCCGAGCCAGCACCAGCACCAGCACCAGCTTCATCCGTTTGACTATTTTCCCGCGCGGATATGAAAGACTTTTGATTTAAAAGTCAATTCAGCTCTCCAATCATTGAACTCCACGTGGCTATCAGTGCTTTAGTGTCATGCGAAAATAACATAATGCACTTTTAAAATAGATTCAAATTCATATTCGCCGTAGTATAACAAAGTATCCATTTTTTTTTTTTGTTTTAGTCAGTCTCATAACAAAGTATTCATTTTTTTTTTTTTAATAACTGTACTGTTTACCTAACATTACAAATACCCTTACAACCTATAATATATTGCACAAATGTCATTACCTTTATATCACACGTACTAATAAGGTTATTTTAGTTATTTCAACTTTATTCCTACTATATTCTAATATAATACTAATATTTCTAAAACTACGTGTAAAAAACAAATGAATATTTAGTTTCGGGACGGAGGGAGTACTTAAGTTCCGTCACACATTTTTTTTTTCATTTTTTTTATACTATATAAATTTTAATTTTTTTTTAAACAATATAATACTCCCTCCGTCCCATTGGAAGGGTGACATTCATAGATTTTTTAATATTAATATTATATTAAATTATAGTGAAAAAGACAAAAATACCCCTATTAGTATGGTGTAATATAAAAATAATGACATTTGTGTAATATATTGTAAGTTGAAATTATATTTATTATCTTAAGTAGGGTAGTATTAAGAAATGGTAACCTTATTTTGGAAGGGACGAAAATAGAAAATGGTAACCTCTCAATTGGCAGTAGGAGTATTAAATATATTTTAATGTCATGTTATCAACTATTAATTTTTTTTATTTTAATTTTTTGAAAATTAAAAAGATGTCAATTTAAACAAAAATATTTAAATAAATACCTTTTTTTCCTAATAAAAATGTCTATTCTTTTTATTTTGATTCGTTACACATAATTTATTTTTTAAAATTTAATTATATATTTTAAATTTTATAATTTATAATATATTTTAATTTTAATTAAATTATTTAATTATTTTAATGTATAATTATTTTTATTAATATATTTTTTAATTAATTTATTTATATCAATTTTCGTAAGGAAGTACTATTTAATATTAATTATTTAAAAATAAATAAATAATACAAAATAGTAAAATTGAAAAGAATCGTTACAAAAATTCCAGGTGACTAGCAAACTGTTCGAAAAGATTTTGAATGGATAGATAGATAGATAGGGCTGAAATGAATCGAATTGCTTGCGTTGTATGGATGCCGATTTCGATTTCGCTCGAAATGTTGATGAAGTATTTATTGTCAAAAATATCTCCGTGAATTTCTTTCGTGTTCCTTGTTTCAATCGATTCGACAGGAAAAGGTTCCGATCGAGGAGGTTTTCCAGCAGCTGAAATGCACTCGCGAGGGATTGAGTTCCGACGAAGGAGCCAACAGGCTTCAGATCTTCGGCCCCAACAGACTGGAAGAGAAAAAGGTCCTTCTTTCTGCTCCCGATCTTCATTTGATTATACATATATTCTGATCGATGTTTGTTTGCAATTGGATGATTTGAGCGTTTTCTTTCAGGAAAGCAAAATACTGAAATTCCTAGGGTTTATGTGGAATCCACTGTCCTGGGTGATGGAAGCTGCCGCGATTATGGCAATTGCGCTGGCCAACGGCGGCGGAAAGCCGCCGGACTGGCAGGACTTCGTCGGCATTGTTTGCTTGCTGGTTATCAACTCCACCATCAGTTTTATTGAAGAGAACAATGCTGGTAACGCTGCTGCTGCTCTCATGGCTGGTCTTGCTCCTAAAACTAAGGTTTGCTTTGTGTATATTGATGCTTATTTAGTTGATTGTTAATGTTGGATCTGGAGCTCAATTTTGTTATGGCAAACAAAACAGGTCCTCAGAAGCGGAAACTGGAGCGAACAAGAAGCTGCAATTCTGGTTCCCGGAGACATAATAAGTATTAAGCTCGGGGACATCATTCCGGCCGATGCTCGTCTTCTCGAAGGAGATCCGTTGAAGGTGGATCAATCTGCACTCACCGGAGAGTCGCTTCCGGTGACCAAAAACCCCTACGATGAGGTATTCTCCGGTTCAACTTGCAAACAAGGGGAGATAGAGGCGGTTGTGATCGCCACGGGCGTCCACACTTTCTTTGGAAAAGCAGCACATCTTGTGGACAGCACAAATCAGGTCGGGCACTTCCAGAAAGTGCTCACTGCCATCGGGAACTTCTGCATCTGCTCCATTGCGGTCGGGATGCTGGCCGAGATCATTGTGATGTATCCAATTCAGCACAGGAAATACAGGCAGGGCATCGACAATCTCCTTGTTCTCTTAATAGGAGGCATTCCTATTGCCATGCCAACTGTTTTGTCGGTGACCATGGCAATTGGATCGCACAAGCTATCGCAGCAAGGCGCCATCACCAAGAGAATGACTGCCATAGAGGAAATGGCGGGCATGGATGTTCTGTGCAGTGATAAGACTGGAACTTTGACGCTCAACAAGTTAACGGTCGATAAAGCCTTGATTGAGGTCTTTGCAAAGGGCATCGATAAGGACCACGTGCTGCTTCTTGCTGCAAGAGCCTCCAGAACTGAAAATCAAGATGCCATTGATGCTGCCATTGTGGGCACCCTTGCTGATCCTAAAGAGGTACATTTCATTTCATGTGTTTCATCCTGCCCTGTCTCGGATAATGATAAATTGATAATATCTATGGGATAAAGATCTGGTTATGACATATACGGAATTCGATTCTTAGGCTAGAGCAGGTATTAGAGAGGTGCATTTCTTCCCATTCAATCCTGTGGACAAGAGGACCGCTTTAACGTACATTGATTCCGATGGGAACTGGCATCGAGCCAGCAAGGGAGCCCCTGAACAGATCTTGACTCTCTGCAACTGCAAGGAAGATTTCAAGAGAAAAGTTCATTCTGTCATCGACAAATTTGCTGAGCGCGGGCTCCGGTCATTAGCAGTTGGAAGACAGGTATACCTTGAACTCTGTTTTGAATCTGTCGATATTTCCTCAGGACATTCATTCCAGTGCTTCTCCTCTGTCAAATATTATACCTTCAGGAAGTGCCGGAGAAATCTAAGGAGAGCCCTGGAGGTCCATGGCAGTTTGTTGGACTCTTGTCACTCTTTGATCCTCCGAGACATGATAGTGGAGAAACCATCCGCAGGGCGCTCAATCTTGGTGTGAATGTCAAAATGATAACCGGTGGGCAAAATGCTTATAATTTCCAATTCACAGTCTTCTTCATTATTGTGATTCACTGATCGAAATTATCTTTAGGTGATCAACTTGCCATTGCTAAGGAGACCGGGCGTAGACTTGGGATGGGGGTGAATATGTACCCATCTGCTTCTTTACTCGGCCAACACAAAGATGAGTCTATAGCTGGCCTCCCTGTCGAAGAATTGATCGAGAAGGCAGATGGTTTCGCAGGGGTCTTCCCAGGTAGGAGTAGTTTCATTTCTCGACATCTTACAGAGAGAAAAAAGGACTATAAGTGATTCTTGTTTTCGTCAATGGCTCAATGCAGAGCACAAATACGAAATCGTGAAGAAGCTGCAGGAGAGAAAGCACATTGTTGGGATGACGGGCGATGGAGTTAACGATGCTCCTGCTCTGAAGAAGGCCGACATTGGTATTGCAGTTGCTGATGCTACAGATGCTGCAAGAAGCGCTTCTGACATTGTTCTAACCGAGCCTGGTCTTAGCGTCATTATCAGCGCAGTCCTGACGAGCCGAGCCATTTTCCAAAGAATGAAGAATTATACAGTTAGCTTCTGCTTCTCTTCTCCTTAGTTCAAATCTGCTGACATGTTTTGGTGGATGAAAAAGATAAACAAACATCTTCTTGTCTCTTCTTTTTTCAGATATACGCCGTCTCCATCACCATCCGTATTGTGGTAAGCTGGTTATCCATCAAGGCAATACTTTCGACAGTTTGTAGCTGTATACACACTAAGTGACCCGATCCGATCCTATGTTTTCTTTTGCACTTTGGACTTGCAGTTAGGCTTCATGCTTATTGCCTTGATCTGGAAGTTCGACTTCTCTCCATTCATGGTTTTGATCATCGCCATCCTCAATGATGGTAATGCATTAGTATACAAATTATCTCCAGGCTAAGATATAGCGATGATGAATCGGGGGTTGTAAACAAACTTCATCTGTGCAGGTACCATTATGACCATATCAAAGGACAGGGTGAAGCCATCTCCATTGCCTGATAGCTGGAAGTTGAAAGAGATTTTTGCGACTGGCGTAGTAATCGGAACCTATCTTGCAGTGATGACTGTTATATTCTTCTGGTTGATGCACAAAACAAACTTCTTTCCGGTAACTGACTGACTATCTATCATCTAATACAGACTACAAATGCATCTCCTTCCTTCCTTCCTTCCTCACAAGCAATCAATCCAATCCAATCTAATCCAATACAATCATCTGAGTATTTGATCTGATCTTACTGCTTTCTTTTCCTTTTTCAGGATAAATTTGGAGTGAGAAACATCAGAGACAGTGAGGAGGAAATGATGGCTGCTCTATACTTGCAAGTGAGCATCATCAGCCAGGCCCTTATCTTCGTGACGAGGTCCCGGAGCTGGTCGTATGCGGAACGCCCTGGAATGCTGCTCATGACTGCTTTTCTCATTGCTCAACTGGTAATTCAAATCATATCAAATCAAAATCCATTCCTCATTTTGTTTCCAGATCATCGATCATCATCATAATTCATAAACCAGGTTGCCACACTGATTGCTGTGTATGCCAACTGGGGGTTTGCAAGAATCAAGGGATGCGGATGGGGATGGGCGGGGTTGATCTGGCTATACAACATCGTCTTCTACGTCCCCCTGGATCCCATCAAATTCGCCACACGCTACATCTTGAGTGGAAAGGCCTGGCAGAATCTGTATGACAACAAGACTGCTTTCACAACCAAGAAAGATTTCGGGAGAGAGGAAAGGGAAGCGCAATGGGCTCATGCACAGAGGACCCTCCATGGCCTCAAAACACCAGAAGCAAGCAATATCTTCAGCGAGAAGAGCAACTATAGGGAACTCTCCGAAATAGCTGAACAGGCCAAGAGACGAGCTGAGATTGCCAGGCTCCGGGAGCTGCATACCCTCAAAGGTCACGTCGAGTCTGTCGTCAAGCTTAAAGGCCTCGACATCGACGCAATCCAGCAGCATTACACTGTCTGAATCCTGTTGGCCTCTGGAACTGGAACCCTAAACCCTAAGCTACTCTCTATTCTATTTATATGAGATGAGACATACAGCAGGAGGAGAGCACTGAGCAGGGAAGGGAAGGGACGGGAAGGGAAGAGCCCTTTTCCTTTCTTTCTTTCTTTTTTTTTCTTTTTTTTTTTTTGGGTGTCTTTTTGTGTTCTCATCATGCCGATGTATCATCGTTAAAGAAAAATTGGGGAATCTGACGACGTCGTCTGGCTACTTATTGATAAAAGATATCTTTGGGTTGTAGTAAAGTAATGTCTATAAAAATGATGATGTATGTGTTCGTTAGTATTATAAATGAATTCCTAGTTGAGTTTGAGTTGGAGCTGAGGCGATGGAGACATTTATTTATTTATTCGTAGTAGTAGTAGTATTTTAGTATTTTATCTTTCAGTGTATTTGAATTTTGAATTGACCCTTGTGATTTCCTATTTTTTTTAATTGACCCTTTTTAGAGCAGAAACCCTAATTGCAGTTGCAGCGGCGTTTAGGGTCTCAACAAGAAACAGCTAATGGGGGGAGAGGCCAGAGAGCCGAAGCCTCTGCATCCAATATTGGCGTCGGCCGTCGGTCCGGCGTTGATCAAGCACTTGGCGTCGTGCAACGCCACCGTCAGATCTCAATCCCTGCGGCTCCTGCAGTCATGGCTGGTCTCGGAGTCGTCGCCGTCGCTGTCGCCGCCGCAGCTTTCGGACGGCGACATGAAGAGGATCTGGAAGGGACTCTTCTACTGCCTATGGCACTCCGACAAGACGCCCAATCAGGTAGCCCTAATCGATCGACTCACCTCTCTGTTTCTGTCGCTTCCGCCGTCGCTTTCCTTGGATTATTTCCGTGGGTTCCTGGTCACGCTTCGCCGGGAGTGGCCCGGCATTGATAGGCTTAGGTTGGATAAATTCTATCTGACGATACGGCGGTTTATGAGGGCGTTGTTTGAATTGATGAGGTTGAGGAACTGGAAATCGAATGTTTTGGGGGAGTATTTTAGGGTTTTGGAATTCGATGGGTTCCTGGCAGAGGATAAGCTGCAGGGGAGTGGTGTGAATTACCACATTGTGTCTGTGTTTCTGGAGGAGCTGAAGGGGGTAGGTTTTCCGGCGACGGCGGAGGTTGTGGACGTGATTCTGAAGCCCTTTCTTGAGGTGATGATGAGAGGGAAGGATAAGATTCTGGTAGGGAAGGTGAAGAGCTGTGTATTCGATGAGCTGGCGAATGCCGGGAAGGATTTGCTCGAGAAGAAGAAGATGGGAGTGGACTGTGATGAGAATGTGTTCCTGCTGGGAGTGGTTGCTTTGAGAATGGGATTGGCGGGGAGGTTGTACCAGGTTGGTTCGTCGACAAACTGCATTCAGGGGAATCGGAAGGTGGTATTCGCGTTGCATGATGTGTTTCTGAAACTGGAGAAGGAGTTGGAAACCTCTGGCTTTGAAATTGGTGTGCCCGAATACTGTAATGTGAGTGATGATGCAGGTGATGAGGTGCCGCCCCAGTTAATCCCAATTGATTTTGGTGCCGGTGAAGGGCGCAGTGGGGTGGATGACCCGGAGGAGGAGGCGTTGAGGAAGTGTAAGAAAGTGAAGAGGGAGAAAGATGGGGATGACAAGAAGAGGAAGAAGAACAAGAAGAAGAAAGAAAAGAATGTTGAAGCACATTCTGAAGTTAGCAAAGAAAATGGCGTTGGAGTCGACAATGGCTGTGACGATGATCCGGTTGACGATCACGAAAGCAATGGGATTGATGAAAGTATGATATCCAACCTGCAGAGACAGTTTGAGAAAGTTGCCACAGAGATGGAATCTGAAAGAGCACGCAGCAAGAGGAAGAGAAGGACAGAAAAACAGAAACAGAAACTGAAAGAGAAAGCGAGTGATGTTGGCTCGGAGAGCGTGGGGAAAAGCAGCAGCAGCAGCGCAGCAAAGAAAGTGAGGTTCTCGATGAAGAACAATTTGGTTTGGAAACCGCAGAATCCATTGCCACCGGAGAGTTTGAGGTTGCCGCCGTCTGTTACGCCGCGGGGGAGCGCCCTGAAGAAGGGTGTCCCACCAGGGCCGGTTGTAGAAATTCCGAAGAAGATAAAAACGAAGAAGAAAAAGGTGGTGAGCCAGTTGAAGAGTGCCAAACTTTTGGTGAAGCGCCGCCTCAAGTGATAATAGGTGCTGCTAAGCTAAGCTAAGCTAAGGTACAAACAAACAAACAATATATCCTTGCTTGTTCCATTTTTGTTTCTTTCTTTCTTTCTTGATTTTATTGACTGGCTGGCTGTCTTTGACAACAAACAATATGATATATATATATATGTATTGATTGGATGGATGATCTTGTTCCATGTTTGTTTGTGTTCTTGATTGCTTTGAAATGAAATGACATTCATTCATTGGTGTTTGGACATGTATGTATGTATGTATAGTGTAGTGTTGAATGGTGCCTGATTGATTTCATGAATGCTTGATTGACTTGGACTTACTTGAAGATAGATGTTTTGTTTCTCCTGTTCCTGATTTATTTTTTCATTTTAAATTGTAGTAATATTGGATCCGCATGAGCTAATATTTTTTTTTTTTTTTTTTCAAAGCTAAGATACATATTTGACTTGGCTTGATTGAGCTTTGTATTCATATATTAAAGTATATATCTTTTATTATTTACTTTTCTGCCAAGGTTGGCGGATACAGTGCAATATATATATATATATTTTTTTATTATAGATTGTGCTAAAATAAATAATAGATTGTATAAATTGTCTTAAAATAAATTACAGATTGTGTTGCCTTTATTATAGATTAGATTGTGCTAAAAAAGTTATAGAGCATATAAATAAATTATAGATTGTGCCAAAATTATCTTTGACTATATTGTTACAATTATATATTGTAAAATTATCTTTGACTATATTGTTACAATTATATATTGTGTTGAAATTAATTATAAATTGTGTTGAAATAAGCTATAACTTGTGTTTTATGTGCTGTAACTATTTATTAGAGACAACCAAGAAATTCAAACATGGATATTTCTACCTTTTTTTTTCCTTTTTTTTTCCAATGACTTTTCCTTTCGGCCACGTCAACAGATCGAACAAAGAAATCTATCTAATTTTATTTTATTTTTTTATTTCCACATCATTATATATTATATTTTTTGTTAAATCAAACTTTTTTTTTTTTTTTTTCTTTATCAAATTTATAATTAATCAATAATAAATTAAAACGTGCTTCATCCATTTAAACTATTTATTTGATTTTTTAGTTATTTTTATTGAAAAAAAAATAAAAAGTTGACTTTGACAAACTAAAACTACAATGAAAATATTTACTTTTGGACAGAGGAATTATTTTGTAATAATTAATTTTAAAATCACTCTATTGTATAATTTAATTTTATTAAAAAATAAAAAAAATATATTGACATTTATTTTTTTTATAAAATAAAATTATTTAATTTGACTTTTAAATTGTAATAATTAATTTTTAAATAATTAACTTATTAATAATATATATATATTTACAAAATAAAAAGATTTATTTGACGTTAGAAATAATATAATAAAATTTAAAAAAAAAATAAAATACTATATTTTACATATTTTACTTTGGGTTGTTTAATTACAATGTAATTATTTAGTTAAATGTCCTACTTTTTTTTTTTTTTTTTTTTATATTCCTATTTTACTATCACATTATTATTTGGATAAAAAAATAAAGACAAAATTATCTTTTTATTATTTTTAATTATTCACTATAATTAAAATATTACTCCCTCCGTCCAATTTCTACTGTCCTAAAGTATATTTGCACAGCTTTTTTAGGTGAATGTCCTTTTGTTATGAATTGACAAATTTGATCTTAATTGTACGGTAGAGATTAAAAATAATAAATGAATGAAGGGTAAAAATATAAAATTTATGTTTAAAAAATGAAATAGGACAATAGTTGTTGGACGTTCCAAATAGAAAAGTAGGACATTAGTTTGTGGACAGAGAAGTATTATTTTTTAAATTTTACACTAAAAAATAATTGTATACTTTGTCGTCGGACAGAGGGAAGTATTTAATATTTTTATATTATTTAGTATCATTTGCTTTAATTTAATTTTCTAATTTTTATTATTGAAAGTATTATTTATATTTTATATTTTTATTATTATGCTTATTATTTATTAATTAGTAAAACTAAATATAGAGATAATAATTAATCTTTCTTAAAAGGAACAATACATTACAAATACAATATAATATTTAATACTAAAATAAAAATAAATTAATTAAAATTATTTATCGAATCAAACTTTTGTCTCTTAACCAAATCTAATTTTAGTTATTCATGTGTTCTCCTGTTTTGAAGCTTCATTTGATTTTTTGCAAATCTAGTTATTCTGGTACGTCGTCTATCAGCAAATATGACTAATTTATATTACTAATATTATTTACCTCCATTTGTTCGAATTGAAATATATCATAATAATGCATATATATATTTCATTTTTAACGATCATATTATGTAATATCATGTACGTCTTTATTATCTTATCAATGAAATCAATATTCCAAATGAGTAATGAATATCAAATAATAGCAAATCAAGTTTGTAAAACAACAAAAACACATTCTATATTTTTTCGAGCGGCTTCTTGACGTTGTACAAGTAATTGCATCTTAGGTTCTTGAGGTAGATGAATAGATTGGATAAACGTCGCCCATAAAGGATATATTTCATCCGTAAGATAATGCCCCATTTTATATTGATTACCCATTTTCAATAAAATTCACTTCTGGACTTTTATCATTAAAAAAATCATTAAAATTCGGAGATTGATCAAGTACATTAATATCATTGCGTGTATCTGGTCCAATGAAAAAAGAATGTCAAAATTCATGGATCATACAATATCACGGCTTCTAATGCAATCGTTAGTTTGACATGGTCTCTTCGAAAAAATTATCTTTTCTAAGCAGTTGGACAATTTTTTCACTCTGAGTGCCTACAATTAATACTTCTCACTATTCCAAGAAATTCATGTTCCTCCGCAACATACAAAAATCGTTGTAGGTTTGTTGCATTTGGTTCTTCACCAAATATTGAAATGACTCATCCAATAAAATCTTTTACACATTCTTGTTGTACTCTCTCAAATACGAATGTAGTCATCTACAATATCATCAACGATACCAAAAGCCAATATACGCAAAGCAACCGTGCGTTTTTGTAATGATGATCAACCAAATCTCCGTGTCGCATATTGACATTGTTGGAAAAAACTCACTTTCTGTTGTAAAGCGATCCACAATACGTAAAAAAACATGTCTCATCATTTGAAATTTACGATAAAATTGAAAATCTATATACACATGATTTTCAAAAAAATAATCATTCAAACAATCCATTACGATATTTTTCACTATTCCTCTTGATGTATGTTATTTAAGGATATAAATGTTCCTCTTTATTGTTTATGATAATATCTTGAAGACATTGGAATTGCATCCATAAATTGAAAAAAAAAAAAATTGCATCCTCTTAGAGCCTGAATTGGAATAAGTTTGAAATGAATTCGACATTTTTGTAAGAAAATTGTTTGATTGATGTAGAAATGTTTTAGAAATATAAAACAATTTTGTGTATTGAAATGTAATGTAAAAAAGTAAATTATTTATATTATAATAATTGTGTAAAAAAAATATGTGAATAAATAGTACCATAATAAAATTATTAATAAATAAAATATGAGAATAAGTAGTACAATAATAAAAAAAAAGCAAATATCATTAATTAATTTTAAAAAATTGATTACGACTACACATAACACAACTACAGTAATGTGATATATCAAAATATTTAATAAATTTCAAGAAGACAAAAATTGACAAGATTGATCACTACTATATAGAGACACAAGTAAATTGATGTGATATAACATTAAATTCAATAAATTTTAACAAGTCAACTTGGCAAGATTTATCACTTAATGAAATTGATGTGATCTAGCAATATAATAGTGTCCAAAATATAATATACATATATAATATAATAATATATAATTTATAGAATTTAGTATTTTTCCTAGAAATAAGCTTGCACTTGGCAAATAAAATACACTAATTTTACTTTATAACTAAAATCTCAATAATCTTCAAGTTCACAAAAGCATTTTTCATTTCAAGGTTTCACAAACATGCTTGTAAATAAAACAATGTTCAAACAATTTTCTCAATCCTAGTGTTCTTTAAAATTTTCAAACTCCTAACCTAGGCTCCGTTTTAACAGTAATTTTCAAACTCCTAACCTAGGCTCCGTTTTGACAGTGATTTTTGGAGACTTTTGAAATTTTGAAAATTGGGAAAAAAAAAAGTATAAACAGTGTCAAATGAGTAAAATTTTATTATGTAAATAAAGCGCAAATTTCTACACTCCATGTGATACCCGAGTTTCTCACTACTTATTGGTCAATACATATTTTACATTTTAGGTGCTGATAAATTACTTTATTGTTAAATTATTTATAATTTGGTATATGCTTTACCTATTTATTAATAATAAAATATTATCATAATTTATTTGAGATTCTAATAGAATACAAATAAGTTAGATAAATTATTTGAATATTAGTGGTGTAAGTTAAATGAAAACCGCTTGAAAATTTATTATATTAATTAAATAAAAATTAAAATAAATAAAATAACTAAATAAATAAATAAATAAAATAATAATTATGAAAATAATAATAATAATAATAATAATAATAATAATAAATAAGGCGGTGGGGGCAGGTAATAATCCCCACCCCCACCTCAACCAAATCAATCCTTTTCACAATTGCAGAAGAGAGATATAGGCAACGCGAAAGAAAAAAAAAAAAACTTTTTACGTCGACCTCGTTAAGAGTCTAGTTCAGGTATTTTTTCGTATTCACAAATTATTGCTATTTTACTAAGTAGAGGAAGTTTTGAGCATAAATAATTATTTAGTAAATTGGGGTAATATTTATAATTAATTGTTTTTAGATACGATACTGGAATCGAAAAAAGGGCTTTAAGAGTTAGAGTTATTAACGTTTTTGACGAATTTCAGGTAAGTAGAAATTCATTTGCAACTATAATGCATAAATATATTATTTTGTGAGTTATTTATATTTGATTGATAATATGTGAATATCAGAAAACTGTAATATGTGATTAATATTCTATGATTATGTGATTCGAGCCTGCGAGCTCTGTATATAAATTGGTTTCAGCCTGTGAGCTTTGTATGTGATATGGTTGAGCCTGTGAACTCTGTATTTGATGTTGAAGGAGTCTGTGAGCTCCAAAATTGATGTGGTTTGAACCCGTGAGTTCAATAATATCTGTATATTGTGAAATATGTTGCATTGCATTTTCATTAAGCATGCATATCATGCATTGAAATGAAATAAGATGGTTTTACTACGTTAGACCGCTGATTATACACCGAGGGCGGGAGAGGCGACCTGGGAAGAAGCGACCTGAGGAAACCTGGTGTAGGCTACCTGGTGTAGGCCACCGTCTATTGTGACTTTACATACAATGCATTCGGAAGAGGCGACTTGGGAAGAAGCGACCCGGGGAAACCTTGCGAGGAAACCCGGTGTAGGCTACCTGGTGTAGGCTACCTGGTGTAGGCCACCGTTTGATTTGAATACGTGGATATTGAACTCTTTCCGGTGTATAACAGTGTGTCTAGAGGCCTTGGAGAGTATTTCATAAATAAATTGGTGATTTCAAACGAGAGCACATTCTGCATATTGAGAATTTTGAGATAAAATTCACGTAATGCATAATTTCTACTTACGGAGATTTATAAATCTCACTCAGTGTATGCATTGTAGGTAATCCTGATGATATATGGCTTGATGGTCATATTGGAGTAGCCGTGGCGCTAGTAGTGCTTTTTAAGTATTATATTCTATGTTGTAGTTGTTGGAACTTATCAGTAATTAAACCCTAAGCCAAGGATCTACCGTGTTAAAATAATTGAGATAAAATAAAGCAAATTAGATCTAACCTTATTTCTCAACATAGTCGGATTCGGATCAATAAATTGACGGAGGGTTTTGTGTTATTCAAGTCTATGGCGCAACCCCTCATGAGAAAACCGCTAGGGTTTCTACCGTTACTCCCACGATGAGATATGAAACGTAATGGTTGTTGCGTCTAGACCTGGGATCATAACCCTATTTATATCCCCTATTATTAATTTGCTTCATCACTCAATTAATAAGTTACCGAATTTCTGCACATAGGAGGCCCGTACTTACTAAATACATCTAAGCCCAATAAATTAACAAATCGCTTAATATAGGCTTGATCCGACTGATAGCCCAAATTGTTACATTTAACCCACAATTGGATTTTTTAATACAACAATCTCCCACTTAGGTAAATGTATACTGAATAACCCTATGAGCTCATGAAATTTTGCTATCAGATTCTTTAATGTATACCACCAATTTTATCTATAAGTCACATCAGTGCGGATCAAAGCGGATGTCAATGCATTTATCGCAATGGGACCGACCAATGGTCACAATATTAATATAACCTAAGATTCAATTAAGTGCGGATGCACAACATGGAAATTTTATGTAATGTGATCTTAACATGCCTATTTCCAATTGATTCACCTTAACTTTAATTCAGAGCAACTTAATACTGAATTAAAATAGAATATTGCACACTGAATATTGAACATTGAATACTGAATTGTGCAGTGTAAACCAAAGTAATTTTAATAGTATTTGAACATTACTAATCAGCTCCCAGTAAACCGAAGTATCGAAATATGGTTCTACTATCAAACGAGCAATATGCTCAATATAGAACTTATGTGGAAACCCTTTAGTAATTAAACGGATCCGCAATCATGGAAGCTATATGAATATGTTCAATAACTAATTCATGATATGAAGTCGGACTATTAAGTAAATAATGATTATTATTATCAAATAATGTATTGGTTCCAACCAATTTTGAATTCTGGAAGAGACAAAACTCTATATTCGAATGAACAATAATAACTGAATTTGTTCAAAATAGAGATCGAAATTAAATTTCGACTAAATATGGTACCATAAAAAAATATCTCATCCAAATTCAATTAGTAACCACTACTCACTAATCATCTAAAATTGTCATTGACTTCAACTTAAACTTTCTTGTCGTCACCCATATAGATGTATCTTTCAACATCAATTGAATTCGACAATAAAATAATATTGCATAGACACACTGATGTGTGTTGTTACACCAAAATCCACCCCCAGGTGTGTCTATGAAATGAAATTAAATTAATTCAAGAGCAAGACCAATAGGACTAACATGTCCTCTGAAAAGTCTAACTTAAGTGCCCTCAATTTAGTAGCAATATTAGACATTTTCAGGATGTACTCCTTTATGTTTCCTTTGTCGTTGTACTTCATGGTAATGAGACTCTTAAGTAGAATACTTATTTTTCGCCTTATCACTTTTGGTAAAATATTTCTTAATTTCGACAAGGAATATATCATCATATATCGTACTCCGAAAATTTATAGAGTGCTTTTCTTAATGATCATCAGACTTAGGCGTTGGACCTATCCCACTTCTCGAATAACTGCTTCTCATCTGCAGTGTTTTCTACGTATGAGTGGGTTGGTCTATTCTTAATGCCAAGTCAAGATTCATGCAACCAAATGAATCATAATGAAGCTCAATAATAATACATTCTCATCCCAAGACACTAAGTGCAACATCAATGATCAATCTTTGGATCAATAACATTGATTGCTAGCAGTAATTTTATTGCAATAAGCATATACGGACAATAAGTAATGTCAAACAATGACCAATCTTTGGACTGATTCACTATTTCCATAAGTTAAATCTATATAATCGCCCTATACATACTATCGCAGATATATATTACATTCTGTCAATTACCGATTGTCTTTGGGCTGAAAAATAATCACATGAATTAAAATACACATAAATACTTATATTATCAAGTAAAAAATCTTATATAAGAGAAGTTACTTTGGCAACGTCAAATAATTGATCTTTACCGTCAAAACGCAGCATGCATTATTAATGAATTTATAATTTTCTTAAACTAAATTATAATCAGAATCACGTTCAATGTATATGAGTCTGATTCCATACAAAAAAATAAAGAATGCTTATTAGCAACTGAATGCACATGTTTATAAGCTATTGAATGTTTCGTATGTCAATTTATAAAATTAATTAGCAATCTTATCACAAGTTATCGAGCAACATCAGCAAATGTCGTTGGACAAATTACTGATTCACTAGTGATAAACTTGTTTTGACAATCGAATTTTGACAATACAGTAGTGTGTCAAACAATACATTATCTTTGGACAAATATATTATTCACATACAAATAATCAAACTATCATCATCACATTCAATGTCACTAAACATGTACGTAACTACTTAATGGCTGAGTTGTCTTCAGGTCAATCAAGAGCCTTATAAGTCACAAATACAACTTTCTAATACATAAAATAAACTGATTTACACAGCAGAGACTGCTTTAATAACATAACTGTTTCAACCAATTCACAAAATATATTATATTATTTATTGCTAATTAAATTCACTCTAAAGAAACTGATACAAATATCAGATACAAATGAAAACTTTAGCAGTATCAATTAATTTTCGGATTTATTAAAATAATCAAGTAGTCCAAGAAAGACTAAATGCAACGGAATTACAGGGGTAACAAATATACCACCCAAAGAGACTATAAATTAATATAATAAATAATTATAATCGAATTTGAATAAACGCATGCTGTCAAAAATACATGCTACTGTATCTCAAATTTAATTAAATCATTAAGCGGATCAGAATTCACAGTTATGTTTATAAATCAAGTGATTAAATCAGAACACTATATTGATACAAATATCAAATAAATTGATCCGCATGATTCCTAGTCTTCCAGTGATAAAAATATTAATTACCTCCAAGAAAGTTATATTAAACTTATTCCATTAAATAATTAATTGGATGCTTTCAATTAATAGAAAATTAATTAATCCAATTAGACATGGATTAATTCCATCTTGCATGGATTAAATCGGACCAATTAAACATCAATTAATTTCTCCACAATCAGCACGGATTGGTATTTGTTTTCAACGACAACACACACTCATGGTTGATTTCTACGCATATTTTAATTGAACTTTAATTAATTAATTTTGATTAAACAATTGATTTATCTAATCAAAATATTCAAGGATCTACACTAACGTCTAGATAATTCAATCGATCCAAATAAATGAATATATCTCAATAACTCAACACGGAAAAGCTCTGATACCAATTGTTGGAATTTATTAAAAAATAAATTCTAAGCTAAGGATCTACCGTGTTAAAATAATTGAGATAAAATAAAGCAAATTAGATCTAACTTATTTCTCAACATAGTCGGATTCGGTATGTAAATTGACGGAGGATTTTGTATTCTTCAAGTTTATGGCGCAATCCCTGAAAACCACTAGAGTTACTCCCACGATGAGATATGAAACATAATGGTTGTTGCATCTAGACCTGAGATCACAACCCTATTTATATCCTTTGTTATTAATTGGCCTCGTCACAGTTACCGGTTTTTGCACATAGGAGGCCCGCATTTACTAAATACATCTAAGCCCAATAAATTAATATAGGTTTAATTTATTAATTGGCCTCATCACTTAATATAAATTTGATCCGACTGATAGCCAAATAGTTACATTTAACCTAGAATTGAATTTTTAATCCAACAGTGGTTATTTAATACTAGTGTTTTTAACTAAATTATACTTTAATTTCTTAAAATAAAATAAAAAACTAATTTTATATTTATAACTACATTCGTAAATAAAAATAAAAAAAATAAAAAAGAATTCAAAGTTTTAATAAATTATAATGAATGAATTAAATCATATTTATAAACACAAAAAGAATATTACTATTGAAAATTATAAAAAGCACAATAATTACATCATAATAATACAAATACTAATTATGAAATAGCACAATTATAATATAAAAAAGCACACATAAGATCCCAATTGTTTGCAAATCTCCAACCCTATCCCATTCACTAATTAACAATCGTATTCATAGTAATAATTTATTGTATTGTGTAGCGACAACATACGGATGATCAGTAAGAATTGAATTGTTGAGAGAAGTCGGCCCCCTTTCTCACACCTGGCCCTTTTCATTTTCTTATGCAAAACTCAATATACATAATTATATAATTAATTGATTACTGCAAAATAAAAAAATAATAATAATAAAAAAAAAGAAAATTTACCTCCTCAACAAAAACCACGCATAAAGAAAAAGGATTTCAAGAAAATGATTTGAAGAGGACAATGATTATATAAAAAATATATATATAATGATTACATCAGGATAACATAATATTAATTATGAAAGAGCACAACAATAATTTTTTAAAATCACCAAAATTACTTCAAAAGAGCATAATTAAATTTTTTTAAAAATATAAAAAAATAATTACAAGAATGGGAGTGCATACATATGTTTCTAATAGAATCCACCTGCTTCTTAATTAGATTTTTTGTTTCCTATAATTAACTTCATATCCCTCTGTTTGCTCCCGTCACAACACTATATTTACTTGCAACACATGCATAATTATTGTTGAATATTATTTGATAGATTATATATATATATACTTTCTCCGTCCAAAAACTATAGTCTGAGTTGTGTTTGACGTATTGGTATTGGGTAAAAAGTACGGATAAAAGACTTTTTTGTCTTTATGAGTGTATTAGTGTAAAATGTAGTGACAATTGTGTAATAATAAAAAAAAAATAAGGGTAGTTTTATAGTGATATGGTTATTTATGGAAATGAGATTATTGTTTTGGGACGGACAAAAATGATAAACATGACTATTGTATTAAACGGAGGGCCCAGACTATAGTACTGGAACGGAGGGAGTATATAAACAAGTTGAGCATAGCATATGCACAAACATACGTCATAAATTTAAACAAAAAATTGAGATTATAAAAAAAAAACAAAAAACAAGAACACAGTGATTATATTGCAGAAAAAAAGGAAAAAAATATTCAAAAAATGATATGCAAAACACAATGATTATATCAAATGAGCATAATAATTATATCAAAAGAACACAACATTAATTATAAAAAAGTACAACAATAATATTAATGGATTATCGTCATTTATTATTGTGTTGCAGACTATTCCCTTTCTATTCATCATTTATGCTGCAATCCTCTAGTTTTTCTTTTCCGCAAGTATTATATTTATTTCATTCAACTTGCTTTTAAAAGAATTTAAATTTCTTATGTACAATCCTTGATCTGAATTTTTGATTTCTTAAATTTATTTATTAATTTCTGTTTCCAAAAAAAAAAAAAAAAAAAAACCATAAAAATATACATTCACTAAATTATATGTGGTGGATGAGAAGAAATTGGAAGACCACGTTGCAGAAGAAGAAAAATGATGTTGCAAACTTGCAGGAGAAGAGAGTGAGAAAGAAGATAGAAAAAATTACATCTTTATCCTTCAATTTAATATTAACTATTAGATTAAGATATAATCCAACAGATCAAACTAATCAACAATATCTTGATTAACATTAATCAGCCGCCGCCCATCAACATATATATATATATATATACAAATTTTACTAGCGAAAGTAGCAAAAAAAAATTTTATTCTGCTCACCAAAAAATTCTTTTATCTTATGTGTTTTGTCTTTCGTTATTCATTCCTTCAATACTTTAGAATTATTTCATTCATTTTTCATCATAGTATCAAAGCATGAAACTGATATTGCCATGACTGTGAGAAGCTTGGATGAAACGTTTGGTTCCCCTTTTTATATCGCCCCAAATGCCACTGACATCACTGTTAATATCGCACCATTTTTTATTGGATCGAATTATCCAACATGAAACATATTTTATTATATTTTTTTTTCGTTCTTAAAGTAATTGATTTTCAAAATCAATGATAGAGTTAGGAATATGAATTAGTAAGGGTCATTTATTTTCTTATTATATAATATATAAAAAATTAAATATATAATATAACTAAAATTATAAAAATTTAGAAATATTTGAATTTTTCGTTTCATGAGTTTATAATAAATATGTTTGAACAATTAAATTAAATATTTATAATAATAATTTTTTCCATAAATTAATAGGAGAGGACAATTATTCAAAATCTTAAATTTATTATTCAAATTGAAAAAAAAATATATTATAATAAACACCTTTGGGCTCTCCGTTGGCTATGCCACTGTTTTTTATGGAACGATCAAGGAGCCTGAGGCCACATATTCTAACCGAGTTGTTTGAGTTCGATGCAACGACTTAACTATTTCATGGTTGTTGAAGTCAATGATGCCAAATTTAGCATCTATGGTCTTCTACTTCCCTAAGGCTCATGATATTTGAAAACTTTACATACTCGATTTTTTATTGTCGACGACAATTGTATTTACTGACTTCATGGAGAACTATGCAGGCTGATGCAAGAGACATACACTGTGGATGCATATTACACCAAGATGATGACTATTTGGAAAGAACTACAACACTATCGACCTCCCCTGTACTGTGCATGTGGATGTGCAATGGAGAATGTTTCCTAACCTACAGGATTCAACAACAGAATGATTTATTATATCAATTTCTTAATGGCATGAACAATATGCATCAATTAGGTCATATTTTTTTAAATCAAAGACTAACTTCATCACTGGATGAAGCTTTTAATGCCATTAGACTGATGCAACAACCATAGCTATCGAAAAATAGGACACACCAAAAATAAATGCTATTGTTTAATTGATTTCCCAAGAGATTTCAAGTTCACAAACAATGGACCTGCTGCACATCACGTAAATGTCACAAAGACATAACATGATACTAGAGCTTCCACAACGCCATCTGCCTCACCTTTAGATCATCTCCTCAAGGTGTTAGACGAAAGGTATGCTCATTCCTTTGTCAACTTAGGCACAACTTCCACTTCAGACTCAACTCTCCCTTCAACTCTCTCTCAAGTAGTAACCCCTTTGTTGATATATATAGTGTATATATATTTTATATATTGATATATATATCCTACCTAATATATCTCTTGTATAAATATAATATTGTACCCTAGTTACGATTTAATGAAAATAGAATTTATTCCATAAATCGTAACATGGTATCAGAGCCATGCTTTTTCCCGACCAAATCGAAACAACCCACGAATTCCAGATAGCATATTTCCGACCACTTCCGACCGTCACCACCACCACCATCGTCTTCGCCGTCACGAGACCGGCCGGACACCGGAACTGTTCGGCGAATGGCGGCGCGTGAGCCTCACACGCGCCCGACGTGTTTTCCGGCCGGACGCCTCGCCGGCGCGTGGAGGCGCGTGCGGCGGCTGTTGGCGGCGATCTTTGCACCGTCATGTTCGGAATTTGATTTCCTCCGCGATGGTATCTTCACTTTTTCCGTTTGAGCAGTTCTTTGTATCCGGTTGACTTTTTGTGTTTCGGGTTTGATTCGGTTTCTGTCGTTTCGGCTTTCGGCTTGAGGTTTGAGATATTGTTTTCTCTTGATTTTCTATGGAAAAGATGGATGTACATATTCCGATCAATGTTGTTCTGTCCGGAGATAATTACAATTTGTGGGCACAATCGATGAAAAATTTTTTGATAGGTCGGAAATTGTGGCGAATTGTTACGGGAGATATAGTTGCCCCCATTGCTCCGGTTTCTATAGGAGAAGTTACGCCTACCGCCACAGTTGTTGAATCTTATATTGAAAAATTGGAGGATTGGGATAGTAAAAACCATCAAATTCTCACTTGGTTGCGCAATACTTCCACTCCGGCGATCCATGTTCAGCTTGCCCAATTTGACACTGCCAAGGCAGCGTGGGATTTCTTGACAGTCCGATTCCGTGCTACTGGTTTGGCACACTATTATCAGTTATGGAGCACTCTCCACGATCTAAAACAGGAACCAGGACAATCTATCAATGACTTCCTTGCCCAAGTGCAACCCCTTTGGCATCGGTTAGATCAAGCAGAGATCAGTCCTGATCATCTTCGCCTCATTCAGGTCTTGATGGTTTTGCGTCCAGAGTATGAGGCAATTCGTGCCTCTTTGTTACATCGGCATCCATTTCCTACCTTGGATGCAGCTATTCAGGAGATTCTGTTTGAGGAAACTCGTCTCCACCTAGCTAAGGCTCCTCAGCTTGATTCTGCTCTTGCGGTCACTGCCCGAACTCCTACTCAGAGTCGTTCTCATCGTTGCAAAAGATGTCAGTCCTCTGATCATGACTTCGGTCATTGCCCAAAGGTGGAGTGTCACTACTGTCATGTTTTAGGCCATACTATACAGTATTGCCCCACTAGGCCGTCTCGCTCTGGCAGTAGTCACTACAAGCCTCGGCATTCTCGTGGACCTCAGTCTGGTAACTCCTCTGTCACAGCCTCTGCTGCGCCTGCGCCTGCGCCTCCTACGATTCAGGACCTGGAAGCTCTTCTTAAACAGGTTCTATCTTCCAATACCACAATGTCTACCACATCAGGTAACTCTCCTTGGTATTTTGATTCTGCTTGCAGTAATCATATGACCTCTGATATACGCCTTATGACCTCCACATCCACCGCACCATCCTTACCTCCTATCCTTACTGCCAATGGTACCCATATGCGCATCACCCATACCGGACATACATCCACCTCATCCTTATCCCTCCCCGACACATACTGTATCCCTCAATTAACCTTAAATCTGATTTCCGTTGGTCAATTAGTTGATCAAGGTCTCACCGTGATATTTTCTTCTACTGGTGTGCAGGTTCAGGACGCGCAAACCGGGCGGACTCTTGGGAAGGGCCAGAAGACGGGCCGCTTATTTGAACTTACGTCACTCCAGGTCCCTCGTCCCTCTATCTCAGCTGCCACCACCTCTACACCATCCTGCCTTCAGTGGCATCATCGTCTCAGTCATGCGTCTTCCAATAAAGTCAGGTCTTTGATTAGTCAGGGTAGTTTGGGTTCTGTTAAGTTTGAGTCTTTTCATTGTGTGGATTGTTCGTTGGGAAAACAACCTGCTGTGTCGTTTCCTCATAGTACTTCCATTGCGGATACTCCGTTTTCCTTAGTTCACTCGGATATTTGAGGACCTTCGCCAGCTGTGTCTATGAATGGTTCTCGTTATTTTGTGATTTTTATTGATGACTATTCTCGTTTTACATGGATTTACTTTCTGCGGCATCGTTCTGAACTTCCATCTATTTATATGACCTTTGCTAAAATGATACATACCCAATTTTCCTCTACCATAAAAACTCTCCGCACAGATAATGCTCTTGAGTATACTGATTCATCATTTCTTAGTTTCTTATCTGATCAAGGTACTGCTGTCCAACGCTCCTGCCCATACACCTCTCCACAAAATGGTCGTGCCGAACGTAAACACCGACATATCCTCGATACAGTCCGCACCCTTCTCTTATCTGCCTCTTGTCCAAATCGCTTTTGGGGGGAAGCCGTACTCACCGTTGTCAACACTATAAATCGTGTCCCTTCCTCTGTCCTGGGTAATGTCAGTCCTTTTGAAAGACTATTTAATCGTACCCCTGATTATAGTCTTCTCCGCCCTTTCGGTTGTGTCAGTTTTGTCCTCCTCCCTCCTCATGAGCGCACTAAGTTAGAACCTCGCGCGCGTCTGTGTTGCTTCTTGGGCGACGGGTTAGAACATAAGGGTTATCGTTGTTGGGATCCCATTTCCAATAGGCTACGTATTTCTCGTCATGTCACATTTTGGGAGGATACCAAATTCTCTTCCTTGTCCCACTTCCGAGTCCCCTTTGATCGTTCGTCTCCGTTCTTTGCCTTGTCCTCTCCACCTCTATTCCCCTCCGGTGACACGGCTCCGTCTCCGTCTCCCGCTCCTGACGCTGTCCCGGTTGCGCCTCCTGAACCGCCGCTGATCCCCGAGCCTACTCCTACTCTCGACTCCGATACATCACCACCACCAGAGCCTGACACGACTTCGATCTCAGCCCCTGATCCTGGCCCTCGTCGTTCCACTCGGGTTAGTCACCTTCCTACTCACTTACTTGATTATCACTGCTTCTCTACCACCTTGTCCCATCATGAGCCCAGGTCCTTTCGTGAGGCGTATGCGGATCCGTTGTGGCGGCAGGCTATGTCTGAGGAGTTGCAGGCTTTGGAGAAAACCCATACGTGGATATGATTGATCTTCCCCTTGGCAAGAAACCTATTGGCTGCAAGTGGGTATTCAGAATCAAAACTCACTCTGATGGATCTATCGAGCGCTACAAAGCGCGTTTGGTAGCCAAAGGCTACACCCAGCAGTATGGTATCGATTATGAGGAGACATTTGCCCCGGTTGCTCGTCTCACCTCTGTCCGCTGTCTTATCGCCATCGCTGCCGCTCGTCGGTGGCCCCTGCATCAGCTTGATGTCAAGAATGCGTTCTTGCATGGTGATTTATCCGAGGATATCTACATGTCTCCTCCTCCTGGTTTTCCTACCTCTTCCAAGGTATGCAAACTTCGCCGTGCCCTATATGGTTTGAAACAGGCACCTTGAGCTTGGTTTTCGAAATTTAGCTCTGCTCTACTCCAACTTGGCTTTACTTCTAGTGATCATGATTCGGCTCTCTTCCTTCGACGTGAGTCAGCTGGAATTACTGTTTTATTGCTTTATGTGGATGACATGATCATTACGGGAGATGATGCATCAGGTATCTCCGAGTTGCAGGCTCATCTACACCGCCACTTCGAGATGAAGAGTTTAGGGCCTCTTCGGTACTTCCTAGGACTTGAGATTTCCGACACCTCCGACGGATATTATCTCTCTCAAGCCAAGTATGCCTCCGACCTCCTATCTAGTGCCGGTCTCACTGACTCCAAGACTGCTCCTACACCTCTGATGCTGACTGTCGTCTTACTCCGATGGACGGCGTTCCCCTTGATGATCCGACTTTGTATCGTCAGCTAGTGGGAAGTCTCATCTACCTGACTGTCACTCGACCGGATATTGCTTATGCCATCCATATCGTCAGTCAGTTTATGTCTGCTCCTCGGACGACTCATCATTCTGCTGTCTTACGGATTCTCCGGTACGTCAAAGGTAATCTTCTTTCATGGGCTTAATTATTCCGCTCGTTCCTCCTTAGTTTTGACCGGGTATTCTGACGCTGATGGGGCGGGAGATCCCTCTGATCGCCGCTCGACCACCGGGTTTTGCTTCTTCCTGGCGACTCGCTTATTTCATGGCGCAGACAAAGAAACAGACAGTTGTCTCCCGGTCCAGTGCAGAGTCTGAATATAGAGCCTTGCCGATACCGCTGCCGAGCTTCTATGGCTTCGCTGGCTTCTGGCTGATCTTGGAGTGCCTCAGCCCTCTGCCACTATTATCCATTGCGACAGTCAGAGCGCCATGAAGATTTCGACAAATGATGTCTTCCACGAGCGTATGAAGCACATTGAGATCGACTGTCACCTCGTACGTCATCACGTTGCTCATGGAAGCATCTCCTTGTCTCCTATTTCCTCTGCTGATCAGATGGCCGACGGATTCACCAAACCTCACATTCCCGGCCGTTTTCAGTCATTTTTTAGCAAACTCAAGTTGGGTTCCACCGTTCCACCTTGAGTTTGAGGGGGATGTTGATATATATAGTGTATATATATTTTATATATTGATATATATCCTACCTAATATATCTCTTGTATAAATATAGTATTGTACCCTAGTTACGATTTAATGAAAATAGAGTTTATTCCATAAATCGTAACACCCTTCAACTCATTCTAAAGTAGTAACTATCCGTCTTTCTTTTGTTTTATGGCCAATCAAAACTGACTCAGTTGTAATGTTTCAATTTCAGAATGTTTAAAATAATATTTTTATATCAAATAAATATTTTGATAATATTAATGAAGTAAAAAAATTAATATTATGAAATAAATTTTATTTTTGTTTTTATCTATCGATTATATTAAAAGAGATTTTGAATAGATATGAAATATGATATATTAAAATATAACATATATATATAATAAGATAATATTGATAACAATAATAATAATAATAATAATAATAATAATAATAATAATAATAATAATAATAATAATAACAATGATAACGATGGAAGTAATATAATACTCCCTCAGTCCCAGATACCATGTCCATGTTGCCGTTTATGTCCGTCTCATATACCATGTCAGTTTCTTTTTTTTGGAAAATGATTACACACTTTAATCTCATTTTAAATTTTTTAATTTTTTTTTTAATTTTAATTAAACTAATTACTTATCTTAATCTTAATTTATAATTATTTATATTATAGGATAATTATTTTCACTAATACATTCTTAATTATCTACTAATTACACCCCTCCTAAAATACCGTGTCTACAGTGTAGCAGACACGGTATCTGGGACCGAGGGAGTAATATATTATAAGCTAATATAAGATTATAATAATATTATTATATATATATATATAACTAAATGAAATCAAAATCAAACCTTTTACTTTGAAGCAGAAGCAGGGATGTCCACGGAGGAAAAAGCAAAAAGAAAAAAGAATTTAGTCATTCGATTCCAATTTCAATTTTGATACTGTGCTTCTTGTTGTGTGTAGAGTTTAATTAGAATATTTAATATGAATTTGGATATTGAAGTATTAAACTAGAAGTCCTTCTAATATTCATAATTGACTATTTAGCTATTTAATCGACGAATTTTTTTAGCTAATAGTCTATTTGTAGCTCTAGCGTTATATTCTAAGAATTTTGTATAGATCCAAGCGAATTTTCTTTAAGAAATTTTATTTAAAAATCGGACGATATAAAGTTGATGAGATATAAGATTTCATAACTACAATATAGTATTATTCTAAATAAAAAAATTTGAAACCCAACGAGTTAGTTAAAGAAATTAGCTTTTGAATAAGTTGTAGCTCATATGAATAAGAATGTAACTCACATGATTTGAGCAAAATATTGGGGCAGGTATACATTGAGGGCAATTTGAGTGAATCGCAAAATCGAAGGAGTTTCAATAAAGGGATAAACATTAGGAAATTAAATATAATTTTAAGAAATTAGATATGCATATGCATGCAATTCTGATTATAATGTTAATGTGATATTATGTATATAATTTTATGAGTGCATGTATATATCTATTTATGTGTGTACGTTTGTATGTGTGAGACTTCACATTTTATGATTTTTTATATACGTATTTGATCGTGTTGGTGAATTTATGAAAAATAGGATATGTGAGCTGTGTTACAAGCCATTTTCATTAATTCACTTATTTCACATGTTGCACATATATTGCACAGTTTATCGGATATATTTTATGAATCTACCGTTTAGTTGTTGTATGTGGTAGTGCTAGACGAATGCATAATATGGGATTAGGATATTCAACCTCGATGTATCGTAACACTTTGGAAATCTGGACGATAGTAGTCGGACAACTGCATGACTTAGTCGCACGATCATTCAGGGATTAGACTCATTGTAGTTGAGACGTATTTGGTTTAATCATTCGTATTAGGTATTGTTCCACTTATTTGACTGGCCACTAGTGAGGTCTATTGGTAGTTTAGGATCATATGCCAAACTTCAAATGTAATCTCGTGAGACCATACGATGAGGATTAGAGTTTTTGGGTTTTCCTTAGGTTATTCCAGGTTGTACGGATTCTACTACATTACACGAGATAGGGCTAGACGGAGGGGTTCTATCTTCGATATCACAGACTATGGGGCGTCTTGTGGTTAATGGCAACAATTTTGGCTATACATGTATTGATTGCTGGGTAACATAGTGGGTATATGTAAGTGACCAGATGACTATTATATTATTATGCGATTATCAGGTCCATCCTTTGAGCCAATAACTTTTCGGTTATTTATTAATGATAGTCTAATGAGCCTATTATTATAGGGTTGAGGTTATTCCGGTTGCACATTTAGACAAATATATATAGTTGTGCATGGTTTCTTGAGTTTGGCAATATTGTTGCATTATTTCACCGTTGACATAGCCTATCACTTATTTTGTGAATGACGAAGATCAGACTTCATTTCAAATTATGGCATGACATATGCATATGTTAGTTTTTAAAATAAATTTAATTCTAAGCTAATTTTAAGTAGATATTTTGATTCAGGTGTACATAGCATCTCCGGGTCAGGGAACATCTCAAGATATAGAAAGATAAACTAAGTGAGTGAACTTGTTTTTCTGTATCATATGTAAATTTATAACTGAAAAAACCTATTGTTTAGGAGCGTGTTTTTGTAAAGTCATAAACCGAGTTGTGTGAAAAAATAAAATGTCTTTATAATAGTCAATTTTAGTCTTAACATTGAATAATGGGACCCGAAGTAGAATGTGATGACTTCATGATGCAGTGTGGTAGTAGTATTTTCAGTATGAGTCAATTGGGGTGTTACATCAGCTATCCCTTCAAACTCATTCTTAGGTAGTAACTATCATCTTTTTTGTTTGTTTGTTTTATGTCTAAATTTTCTGCTTCAAACTTACATTCTATTGGACTGTGAACGCTGGTGTCACTATTCATATCACTGGAAATAAATCATTGTTTTCGATATTACAGCCTATACCAGTTGTGTCTGTCACCTTTTCAAATGGAAATAAATATGTGGAAACATAAATTATGATGGTTCAAGTCGCTAATATCATAATTTTTTCTCTCATGTTTTTTTTTTTTTTTGCCAAAATTTCCTTGTAACCTGTTATCAGCGGGTCATCTTTTCTTCTTATTTATTTGCTTCAATTCATTTTTAATTCTAGTGAGTGTGTTATACAAGAAGGCTCACTATTGTGGATGACTATTGGAGTTGCTAAACAACTCAACACACTCATTATCAGTCTATTTCCACCACCACAGGAATTTTGCATGCATAGTCATATCATAATAGGTAGATTTTTTTTCCTATTGTTCATCAATTTTCTATTTTTTCTTTAGCATTATTGATTTAGGCATCCACCCGAGAAGATGTTGCAACACCTTCAACATTATAAAGTTCATAGTCATATACCAAAGTTTGCAATGCATGTCACAAGGCAAAACAGAAACATTAAAACTCTTCAATTCACATTTTTTCCATCTCTACTCCTTTCGAACTCATTCATCCCTACCGCCAATCTACCTAGGAGATAACAAGTATTTTTTAACACTTCTTGATATTTTTTCCTGTTTCACTTAAACTCACCTTATGCATACAAAGGGTGAGATTTATTTTTTGATAAAACCCTTTAATAATATTATCATCACTCAGTTCAAATTTTGATAATTTCAAATTTAAGCATATTTTATGCTCATAAAATATATGTATTATGTGAATTTTTGTGCAAAAATGATCATAATATCTGAATTATGACATACTTTATTAATTAGTTTTTCTTGGTATGACCCAATTATCTCTAGTTAAGATTTACTAAATTTTTAGTCAAG
The DNA here is from genome assembly GCF_009805555.1 of Andrographis paniculata. Classification (NCBI taxonomy): domain Eukaryota; kingdom Viridiplantae; phylum Streptophyta; class Magnoliopsida; order Lamiales; family Acanthaceae; genus Andrographis; species Andrographis paniculata. The sequence continues at coordinate 4,904,086 of NW_026137605.1, forward strand.
AGTGAGCGAGATTCAAGTTCATAGAGTTTATCTTTTAGCTAAGCGACGAAAGTAGACATATCCAATGTAAGCAATGAGTGTTACGCTCAAGCCGAAGTCCAAAAACTAACTAATCTCCACCACTGTAGTGAGACTCTGAAGCACTTCCGCTCAAATGATGCATATGTACAGCCATTCCAATTCTGATGCGCAATAAAAGTTAGCTCTGTTTGAGCGACATTGATGCCCTCTTCCCGTTAAAGCAAATAAGAATATCCGTGCCAATACTTTCCAGATGTGGGGAGCAAGCGAGCTGAGAGTTATGGCAGTTTCAACATATTCCAATACCTTAACTTTCCAACTACCTAACTGTCCAGCGGTTGCAGCAACTGCTCCAACAACTTTTCAACTTCCATCCCCGATTTTTTATAAATAAGGTCATATTCTATTTTCTATAAATAGGGTCAGATACTTAATTCCTTGAGTGTTTAGTGTTGTTATTCTGTTAGTGTTTAGTGTTTTTATTATGTTCTTTCAATTTTATAGAGCTCCAACCTGTAAGGAGTTCTCTTTATTTTAATGGAGATCGGAGGATCAATAGAACTTCTTCCACCACTGACACCTCTTCAATTATCCCCTTCTAAGCAGATTTAATTATTTTCTTATTTCTTTATCTTACTGCTTTGTAATGTAGATGTTCATATTTTTAGGTTGATAATGAAATACCATCATTATTTTTCATTTCTATCTTTATCCAAGAATTTACCCTATGTTTATATTTGATTGTTTTAGTCTTGATTCTTTAAAACACCGTGGAGGATCGAAAGAAGGATTAACTAATCAAGTTTATATTCATGTTGCAATAAAAAGAGTAGGTAGTTCATAACATTTAAGTACGTGGCAACCTTTTTGACCTGCTTAGTTGTAATATGAATTTAATCCTGATTAAAGAGAGCTATCATAAGGATAGAGCTACTAGCAAAATAGTGTAACTAATAATTTATTAGACATAGGCACTTGCTTATCGAGTCACAAAAATACCTAGTGACAATAGCTTTCTTTTTTTAAATAATGTTCTTAACTGGGTGTCTCTGAAGCCTCATAGTAACTCCCTTAAGGTCAAGTACCAATAGAGTAAAGAATTTGATCTAAATGAGCAAGTTAGCTTTTTTTTTTTAAATAATGTTCTTAACTGGGTGTCTCTGAAGCCTCATAGTAACTCCCTTAAGGTCAAGTACCAATAGAGTAAAGAATTTGATCTAAATGAGCAAGTATAATCACCCATGTTACTTATGTCATATTCATATTATACATATTTGTTATGTTATTTCATCATCTTTATTAGTTCATTTCATCCAAAAAAAATTTCTAGTCATTTAGGAATGCACATGTAATATATAAGCATCTTCATTTCATCATACCATAAGATATATTACCGCTCACCAGTGTATTCTTACTCACATCCATTACTCATCCCATTCCTCATTATATGTATACTGCTCACACACAGTTCTTCCGCTTCTCTCACCATCATCTTCTTTACACTTACCAACCAGAATCCATCGCTCCGCTCACTTTACTGCTCATTTTTACTTTACAATCTTTTGCTATTTTTTCTCGCGCAAGCAAGCCATTACTGCTTTTCCACTTTTCTAGATTTATCTGTTTGTATCTCTTTTGATGTGATTTTATGACTTAAAATATCTAAGTTTGATCTATAAAATCACCAGTACAAAAGAGTATAAACATATATTTGATAAAAAGATTTTGGGTCTACTACAACATCTGTTCATTAAATCAATATATGATCATTTACTCACTTTTGATTCCCCGGGTATGCCCAGCGTATTATGTAAACATTCTATTTATTTATTAATATATTAAAAACCTTGATCTTTCCGATAATATATATATGATCATTTACAATATATCAAGATTTGACCCATTTTATTCAATGAATCATAACCCTAGTTCTTTCATAATCAAATCTCATATACTTCGATATGATAATGGTGTTGAGTACAATTTAATAACATTATTTAATGAGATAGGGATCCTTCATCACCGCTCATGTGTTGAAACACCACAAAAAAAAAAAGTATTTTTGAGAGAGAATATGGCCACCTACTCACTATTGCTCGCACTTTGCTCTTCCAAGCTAACCTTTCCTAATCATTATTTGGGAGACGCCACCCTGACAACAACTTACCTCATAAACCCCTTTTCCAGCCGCATCCTGCAGTATAATATCCCCCTTACCAACTTCTTTATAGCAAACCACTCTTCTACCATCACTTTCGCATTTTTGGATGTCTTGTGTATGCCTCCACCCATACTACAAATTGTCACATATTTGCTCTTTGAGCACATTATTGTATCTTTTCTCAGGTATCTTGTTGGGACTAAAGGGTATTATATTTATATCCTTGATATACATACCATATTTAATTCCATTGATGTTACTTTCCACAAAAATATTTATCCCTATCACATATTCAAAGGCACCACAACTCCTTATTCCTTTCCATGCACACCAAATAATCCTGCTAACTTTCCATGCATGACATAGAACCCACCGCCCTCCTATCAACCTTACATTCCATGCATTCCTTGTCCTTCTCTTTCACCCTCCACTACATTTTTCCATCCCTTGATATAACACCATATACGACCTTCTTCGACCAGTCTGTTCCCTCTCCTCCATCTCCTGACCATCTTATCAGTCTCCCTCTACATCACATCCTTTTGTCATACTTTCTTCATAATCTCCTTTCATTTTTTCCTCTCACGACTCTCACCATCGTGATGCGTCTCCTCCCACTTTAACTCATCTTTTGTTTCCTTCAGTGGTTCATTGGTCTTACCGCACTCACGGTGTCCAGTCTCGCCTTTCTGATTTTATTCTTGACTCTCCAATATCCTCTCTTCTCATCTCTATTGCTTCATTTCCTTGTCCTGAACTGAAGTCCGAAGTGGAAGTGCTGGGGCGGGAATAATAGAGACAAACTATGACCGACAAAAGAATGGCCTTAATGGAGAATAACAAATAGTTAGTTTTTCCTATTTCTCTTTGTTTTACTTCTATTAGATACAAGTGGGCTTGTAAGACTAAAATGAGAGCCAACGGGAGCTTAGAACGATACAAGGCCCGATTTTTTGTTAAAGGCTACAATCAACGCAAGGATTTTGATTACAATTCTTTGTCTTTTTTTTTTTTTCTCTTGCAGCTCATTTCAATTGGCACTTGGAAAAACTTGATGTCCACAATAATTTTTGAAATGATGATCTGGAGGACTTGCATAGGAGTACTACAACTTTTGTGCAATAATAAAAATACAATCCAAATCAACAAAAACCCAACACACTATGATTTGGACATTCATTTTGTTCACGAAAAGGATACAAACTAAGTTGTTTGAAATTGAGTACATACCGACAAAGTCCCAACTTGTAGGCATTCTCAAGAAAAGACTCTCTGAATCGGTCTTTCATAATCTGTCGTCCAAAATATTCATCCAAATACCGAGAACATTTTGATGGGGTTGTCAGGAATTAGCTTCATGGTACCGACATGCACCTCAGTGAAAGAATCACATGCAAAGATTCCACATTGGCATTCATTTGAATTCGATAACTCTAGGAGCAAAAGACCATAACAACATTTTGTTGTGTGTCAGATGCGTTGTACATTTTTATCGGAGTTGTTAGGCATCAACATATATATATATATGTATATGTGGATATATATATATAGACATCTTTTTTCGGATTGTTAGGCATCATCATATATATGTATGTATATATACAAATTTTATTAATGAAAGTAATAGGAAAGAGTTTTTTGAAAAAATAAAAAATAAACCAATATATTTTTTCAAAAAAATTAATATATTATATATACTTATTATTTTTATATTATCTATACAATTTTTTATACTTTACATAAAAACAATATTCATTCAAACTATTTTACAAAACAAACAAAACCCTTTGTTATTCACTCATCCAATACTTTAGAATTATTTCATTTATTTTTCATCAATATTTATATTTTAAGCTTTAATTATAGTATAGGCTATATAAATGAAAATAATTGTTATACTCCCTTCATTCCGCATAAAGTATTTATTTATTTATTTTTTATTTTCTTATGTCCCAAGTAATTTTTTATTTCCTTATGTGGAAATATAATTATACATTTTAATCACATTTAAAATTTTATAATTTATAATATTATTAATCTTAATTAAATTATTTATTTATTTTAATTTTAATCTATAATTATTTTTACTAATATGCTTCTTAATTATTTAATTACTAATTATAAATTTACCTAAATTCTAGTGACTAGGGTAACGTGAACACTTTAACTGTGACAGATGGAGTATTTTTTATTTTTGATATTTTAATAATTATTATTATACAAATTGGGTCGGACATTTGACGTCCACCAAACATTTTTAGATGAAATGATTTTTAGTGTGTAATATAAGGAATTGTGTCAAAAATATAAAATCTATAATTTTAAGTTGAATATTTTGATTTTTTATAATGAATATTTGAATTTTTATTTTATTTTGGACTTTTATAAAAGGTGTTTTGTATTGAATATTATTATTTTTGGAAAATTGCTAAGTTAAAAAATAGTGTTATGAACAAAGCCTAGTCTATTGGGACCAATTTCCACCTGAAATTGAAATTGTTGTGCTTTTGAAAAAAAAAAAAAAAGTGTATTTTGGAGTTGCAAAAGTAGCTAGTTTCTTTATGAAAAAGCTAGGCAGAGGCCAAAGGTAGTTTTTAAAAATTAATCCAAACATATTATGAATTTGGTTGAAAAAAATAATCTTTTGTCACTATCGATAGAGAATGGGCATTGAAAATGAGGCCTATCTATCTACCGCTAATTAAGATTATTCATTCATTAGGCGAATGAACGATGTTTCATTTTGTTGTGCTTAACAATTCTAAGCTTTGTTTATTTAGAGGTGTGATTTGTTAAAAAAATATTTGAATTGTAATGCAATCCAAAGTAAGTAAAGACGGTTGGTGTTGATTTGAGGAAATAACATAGTTCAAAAATACAGATAAAAAAAATTCAAATATCATATTATTTATATCAATATAATACAAATACAATATAAAAATAAAAAATCATATGACATACTCTTATGATAATTTTGCCAAATAGCATCGATTCAAAAAAAAAAAAAAAAACACACCTCTTTTTATTTCATGAAGCATGTTTTATTGGTGCTTAATGGAATCTTGATCTGGATAAATCGGTCGGCATAGTGTTTTTTATATCAGGTTGATATGCTTTTAATCTAAGGATGTGATTTAGAGATTAGATATTATATTTAGAGAGAAACAATTAGGGTGCTGAATTGAAAAAAATCAGCACCGCCCGTAATATATACAAGTGTTGAAATCAATTAGTATTTCTGTTGTATAAGATTATAGAATGTGTTGTTGGTTTATGTGTTGTATTTGTGTTTATAATCAATTGTGTTGTATAACAGTATCTGGTGTGCTGAAATCAAGTATTGATTGTGCCGTATAAGGGTATAGCATGTGTTGTTAGTTCGTGCGCTGTATTTGTATTATATGAACGCACGGTGTGCTGCCGTTAGTAACACCTTGTGCTGTCTGCCGGTAGTTCAACACCGTAGCTGTCGCGATCTTAAAGATATGATTTGAATATTAGATATTATATATTTAGATGTATAAATATTATTAGTACAAGCTTATGCTATAAACAGAGGCATGTATTCCCATTCTGATGCGGCTCAAATCCTCCAATAAAATATGTACCCCATTTCTATCAATGGACATAGCCAACTCGATTTTTATGAATCACATAAATTTGTATTTTCTTTAAGTTTTCTGTTTGTTTTTCGATCATTAAATTCCGTCAAAACATATCAACAACCGCCGTCAAATTAAGAAGATGAACTTCCCCCAACATAATAAAATGTAAATAGTAGTAAACCCCAAAAAGTAACCATAATGATCCCAAATCATAATAATAATGCACAATTGTGACAAATAGAAATTCATTCCTAAACTCCCAAGAAGAAGAAGAATAGTATTTCTCATCAAATTTAAATTGATCTCACTCACTCACTCACTCAGTTCCTACTCTTCAATGTCATGTCAATGCCACAGCTTGGTGCAGAATCCGGCAGCCACGGTGGAGCACCTCTTGTTGGCCACGGCGTCGGAGAAACTATCCAGCAGCTGCCCTGCAAGCGACTCCGGATCTTGAATAAACGTATCGACGAATACTTTCACTATGCGTACCTCCTGAGCGTTCGCCCTCAACCCGTACCACGTCAAGAACTTCTGCCTGAATGCCGTCTCTATATGCCCCTCGCACTCCAGCCATCGAATCACCTTCACATAGTACTCGAAATCCTTGTCCCCCATCCCACCGCACTCTTTTTTCTCCCCCGCACTCCTTTTCGTTACCATTCCCATCTCCACCGCGCCACCAAATTTAGCCCAGTTGCTCCTCCCTGTGTCATCCTTGAGACAGGGAGTGATCGGCAAGCCAGCCCTGAGAGGCGTATTAGATCCATTATTATCCGTGCTCGTATTCGACCCGTCATCAGTGCTCGTTTCCTCTCTCTTCTTCTCCATGCTCGATTCTCCGTCCAGCAAACAAATCACAGCACAAGTAGTACTAGTGTTCTTCTCATTCGGAGTGGCAGGTTTATCAGCATTGCTGGGAATAACAACAACGTTGTTGGTCTCATCTTCAACGGATGATGGATTCGAGAGGCTGCTGCAGTTTGTGGCAGCCAGGCTTAGGTTTAGGCTTTGGCTTCGGCTTCTCTCTTCTTCCAAGTGTGTATTTTGAACCTCATCTTGAGAGCTTTCCGTACAGAACTGGAATTCGCAGAATCCCATGTCTCTGTCCGCATACTGGGCAATGGCTTTCAGATAATACGGTGTCGCAGGAGTCAACCCAGAAAGTATAAATTCCGCATTCGGCTTCAACAATCTACAGGTAGGCTCGCAAGGATACCCAATGTCATCAGCTCTTCGATGCCATACCGTGTAACTGCCAATGTTTCTTGAATCCTTGAAATTCACAATCACTGAAAGGGATGTATCCTTAACCCCTTCGAACCTGACGAGATTCGAGGCAAGTGTATTCCAATCTAGACCACAAACCATCAAAATTTCCTAGTATAAGTAAGAAGATAAAACACCAGACGGTTTGGAATCAAGTAACCACACTCACACAAATGCAGTCTACTCAGTACATACTATAATTGATCTCGGCACACAATATATGCTAACATAGCACACTTGTAATAAAATAAAACACCAAATGCAAAGACAAAGACAAAGGAGAAGAAAGAGAGCACGCACCAGAAGGCATATCGGAGACTCGGTTAGCGAGCATTGCATCGAGAGCTTCCACGGCAGAGGCGCAAAGCCTCTGAATTTCCAAGCCTGATGAGAGTCTGTTGACAATCCCTCGAGCCTTTTTTACCGGTAAACCCGTCAGATGGCCGACCTCTTCTTCGAGCATTTTCACAGCTTCATCGATGATTGCATATAAATTCTTGTAGTGTTTGGTGCCAGAAAGAATTTTTTGGCTTAAGGAGAGCCTATAGCACAATATGTCAACCCTTCTCGTGTCCCTTGCCACCATTATTTGCTTTCTCCAATTGCTGCATCAATTTCATCTACATTACTGCCGCTAATATTTTGAGCCGAAAAACACAAGGAAAGATGGATCAATGAACAGCACAGAAGTACATTTGCAGTCTATGCATTTATTTATACGTTCCGACTTCCAAAGCAAGTCCAAGTTCATACTGCAGCATTCCAAGTTGTGCAACTATAGCAGAAAGTCGACGAAAAAGGAAACAAGAATTGATGACTTACCTGAGCAAATCGTTAACCTTTCCACAAGATACACAACAGAAGCTCCCATCAAGTCCCTTATCCAACCTATCCTGCGAGATGCCAGAATATTCATGCCTCAGCGCACATTCAAGGTGGCACGATGTGCCACACGAGATGCCAAGAAATGGAGGATCTGAGCTACATGTTAACCAAAGGCTCGGATCCTTGTTGTCGTCATACTGGCGACATATGCAGCAGGAACACCGCTTGCAAAATGGATCGTCGCCATTCATTTTTGCCTTGCAAGCTGAATTTTTGCAACACAAAGTATTGCCTGAATAGAAATCAGAAGTAACAGTTCCAGCATCGGATTTCCTTTGCCTTTTGGGAGTCCTTTCGCCACTTTCTAACGATGGTTGAGCTTGAGAAAGAGAAGCACATGCTGCAGCAGCTCCTAACTCCTGTGATTTCCTTTCGCATACGAGTTTCAGAAGCTGTTCGATTATTTTAGACTTTGTCAATCCTGTATATTTCCTCTCCTTGCCGAGCTCTGCACAGAGGATCTGTAATATCTCCTGGCGACTCCATACCTGCAGCATTTCCATCGCACAATCTGGCCACTTCGACACCTCATACACCAGTTCTCTCTTTTGCTCCATACTCAACTTAATGCACTTGGAAGGATCGTATACCACAGCTGGATCGAAAAGAGACAACAGCCGTCACAATACTACAGCGAATACTCTTATACGAAAAATCATTACTATTTCAGGCATTCGGGAAGAAAACACACAAAAAATGACACTCTTGTTCTTTCCTGAATTTCACAACACTTCATTTCATATAGTTTGGTTAATTGTTAGGCCAAATGATGGAAATTAAAAAGGGTTTGTCCCCTTGAGTGTAAGTCGAATAAGTCGTACAGTTGATATGCAATGAAGGCTTAACCACATAAAAAAAGAGAGGAGAACAAAATTCAGGGAAGAATAAAAGTCGATACAAGAAAAACAACATGAATAACACTGCAACCAAGTTGCAAAAGTTTATTCTTTGTCTACCCGAAAATACAAAGATCCGCACACCTATACACATGAAACACTCTTGATCGTGATAGTTCTTCGAGATCCCCCAATAACCTTAATGGTAACATAAAACCAGACAAAGATTCGAGAAGGACACAATTTGACACCCCCAAATGAATAATGCAGAAACAGTCAAACAAGATGGATTCGGCAATCGAACAAAAGGTGTCATCCAAAGACTTGTAACTATTTGAAAGTACCAAAAACTTCAAACATTGACTTCATGAATAGATGAAAGCCGCAAAGGATCAAGACAGTATTTCAGCAAATGTGTTCAAAGTTTGCCTTGTGAGAAACACAAAATCATTCCTCGATCCATGCATATTGCAAACCAAGTTGCACATTTGAAGAAAAAAGAATCACAAAAGTATGTATATATATATATATACAGATAGATACAGCAGGGCTGTTCATTGGCTTATTCATGACAGATCAGTTCTTCCTCTGAAATTTATTTAGGGAGCAAGAAATGCCGCAAGAGTAGGTAATTCATAAATACTAAATTCATTATCTCCATCTGACATTATGAATAAAAAAAATTGATGTGAGTGTGTATGTGTATGTGTGTGTGTGTGTGTGAGAGAGATAGAGAGGGGAGTGAGAGAGAGATGCGTGTTCCCGAAAGCATCGATTTCATCGACAACGAGATAGCCCCCAAAACTACAATTAAATCAAATTCAATCCAGCAATCGAAATACCAAACAGATCGAACACGAAATCACTTCAATCAACACCATAAACAATAACAGCCAAGCAAAAATTAGAATAAAAACCTAGCGAAATGCAGAAACGAAAAAAAAAAAAAAAAAAAGAGGCAAACGCGAATAAATAGGAAGAAATGAACAAATCCTTACCCTCCAAAGCCGAAACATCCATCTCTCTAAGCTTCGTCTTCAGCCGCCAAAGTCCAAACCTCACATTACCACCGAATCGTCCCCTTCTTCGCTGAAAACCACAGCTCAGCTACAAAAACTCACCCACAAACACACGCAAAGAGAGATAGATACAGGCAAAAAGGAAAACGCAGAAGCAGAAGGACCAGAATAGAGAGAGGGGGGGGGGGGGGGGGGGGGGGGGGGGAGAGAGAAGTACAATTACCAAGAAGTGGTGAAAGAATCCAGGAAGAGAGGGGTCCTCAACGTGGGCACTTCAGCGCCCAAAGCACCATTTTTTTTGCATATACATACATACATACATACACAAATTCGAGCATATACATATACATAAAGACACATATATATAATATATGTATACGTATAGTATATATCGCGTAAAGCTTTGCCTGGCCTGCCTGTGTGTATCTCTTGAGAGAGAAGGAATCAGAGGGAGATTGTCACTGTGGTGTGAGAGACAGGAAGAAGAAGGGGGCAGTTGAGTTGAGTTTAGATGAGAGAGAGAGTTCAGAGAAAAAGTAAGAACTGAACAGAAAAAATATATATATATCTGTATAAATTATTTAGTAATTAATAATAATTAGAATAATAGGCTTAATTCAGCAGTGAAAGGAAAGCGGCTGAATGTACAAAGCCCTTTTTGACCCTTTTCAACGGTGGGGCCCACCTCCTTAATCCACCAATCATCTTCCTCTGTGCCCTGCACCCACCACCACCCTATCATTTCCCATTATCACCATATATACGCTCATCTCTCGCCATAAATTTAGCAAGGGTGTGTTTGTTCGAGGGATTGGATTTTCAATTCATTATTCATCCAATTTTTTTTTTCAAAAATATCAAATTAAATATTTATTTTTATATTTTTATATTATACTAAAAATCAATTTTACATTTAAAATATCACATCAACACCTATTTATATCACATCATACAACTATTCAAATTCAAAAATTTTACTATTTAAATCCCAACTCAAAATCCAAATGCCCAAACAAACACAACCCAAATTTATTTCGAAATCAATATGGAGTAAAATATGGGTTGGGATCATCGGTCTAAATTTATCCAGTTTAACCGGTTCACTCAATCAAAATTAAACGCATATGTATTTATTTGTTTATATCTTTTTATTTTGTTAAAAATCAAAATCTAATTAATTTACCAAATATTTGCACAATAGTCCCTGTCATTTCCTTCTCAATTCTTTCATTCATTTTTCTGTATTCTGCAAATCGATTTTACCATGAGACCCCAATCCTTCTCTATTATGTGTCCTTCAAATCAATTTTTTTTTTTTTATATTTTGTTTTTTTTTTCCATTTTTCTTGTTTTTTCTTCCCGGTCTTCCCACTCTAGGGTTTTTTTTTGTTTTTTTTGTATCTTTTTATTTTTATTATACTGTATCTATACACCTTAATACAACACAATTATTTAATTTAATTTGCATAAAATCTCTTCATATGGGATAGAAAAATAATCACTAATAATTTTGAAAAAGATTGCTAAAATATTTCACAATTTTTAAAAATTATTATTGATTTTTTCTATCCATCCGAAGAGATTGTATGCAAATTAAATTAAATAATTGTGTTGTGTGTATAGATACAGAATAATAAAAATAAAAAGATGAACAAAAAAAACCTTAGAGTGGGAAGAAAAAACGACAAAGTGGAAACAAAAACAAAATATAAAAAAAATTATCTGTTGTAGTTCTCTTGGCGGCGGAATGACTGAGTCGGAAGGTAAAGTCAATTTGGAGAACGCAAAATAGAGAAGGATTAGGGTTTGAAGGTAAAATCGATTTGCAGAACACAGAAAGAAAATTGAATGGAAGAATTGGGACGGAAAATATAGATACTATTGTGCAAATATTTGGTAAATTAATTAGATTGTAATTTTTAACAAAATAAAAAAAGTATAAACAGATAAATACACACGCGTTAAATTTTGATTGGGTGAACCGATTAAACTGTATAAATTTAGACCGATGATCCCAACCCGTAAAATATAATGAGTTTGTTTACTCGTGTCATTTGATTTTTTATTTTACTATTTAATTTTTTTTAAAAAAAAATATATCAAATCAAATACTTAATTTTTATTTATTATATTATGCATCACAAAAATATAGTCTTAGTTGGATTGGAATATTAATATTATATTATAGTTGGTAAAAATATAAGTAAATAATTTTTTTTGTCATTGTGAGTGTATTAGCGTAAAAATAGTGACAATTATGTAATAATAATGAAAAAATATAGATAATTTTATGGTGATATGATTATTTGTGAAAATAAAATTATTATTTTATGATAGAAACAAAAGGTAAATAAGACTATTGCATTGAGATAGATGAAATACTAAAATTAAAATTTACATTCAAAACGACACATCAATATATATTTATATCATATCAAACAATTATTTTAATCCAATTTAATATTCAAAATCCAAATTCAAAACCAAAATCTTACAAGTATAAACACTTAATATTATCTCGTAACAATACTTTCATTGGAATTCAATACTGGATTTAAAGACTAATGATATTATATTAAAAATAAGTATGTAATGTATCTTAAAAGATTAAAATGTCCTTACGAGTATATTTATATAAAAAATAATAATATTTGTATAATAATTAAAAAAATAAATTATATAACACCTCTTTGTGTTTTTAGTAAAAATACACAAAACACTCTATATTTTATTTATTGCGTGAAACTCCCTTGTGTTAATGTAAAGTTTGCATGAAACAAAATTGATATTTGGTTCTAAATAAATACCTAAATTATGTAAGTTTTATACAAATAAAAAAAAAATATTTTAAATATTTTTTTTTTAAAAATAAATAAATAAATAATTGATCAATAATTTTTTTTACAATTTTTATAAAAATCAGATATTTACTTATTTTATTCAAAAAAATAATTTAAAATATTTTGCGTTTTTCTCTTTATAAAATTTGCATAGTTTAGGTCTTTATTTAGAACCAAATATTAGTTTTGGACAAGTAAGGTATTTTGTGCAAAGTTTACATTAACGCAAGGGGGTTTCACGCAATAAATAAAATATAAGGTGTTTTGTGCATTTTGATTAAAATACAAAAGGGTGTTATATAATTTACCCTTAAAAAAAATAATAATAATTTTAAAGTGATATAATTATTTTTTAAAATGGAACTGTTATTTTGAAAATTGCAAACAATTGAAAAAAAAAAAAAAAAAAAAAAAAAAAAAAAAACTGCTCCCTCCATCCAAACTAATATGTCTCATTTAGTTCAAACACAAACCTCTAAGTATTGCATAATTAATAAGTAAAAGAAGAATATTAGTAAAAATAATTATAATTTAATAAAAATAATTATAAATTAAAACTAAAATGATTAAATAATTTAATTTAAATAAAAAAATTTAAATTTAAATTTTAAATATGATTAAAATGTATAATTATATATTTTTTCAAAAAAAACACAAATTATTAGGACATACAAAAGTAAAAAAAAAAAATTGATAAATTTAAGTGGACGAAAAACAGTATTTTTTTTTTTTTTTTTGAATTTTTTTAATGTGTGTGAATAGTAAACATGTTTGTAAAAGCTTCCAAACAAACACGCACGTTTCACAAGAAAATACAAAATTTAATATTATGCTTAATTACTTATCATCAATAATGATGTGATTTGTTTTTTCTTTTAGAGCCGAGAGGCTATGAATACGATTAGTTGGTGTGAATGATTTTTCTATATTATTATTATTATTATTATTATTATTATTAGTACAGTAAAAAATAAAATAAAATGAAGGCATTAAAATGATTGGGCGTTGGGTCACTCTGCACAATAAATGTAGTGAATGTGGGTCTGTTTTTTGTCACAGTTTTCTTAAATTTTATTATTTGAATTTTTTATTTTTTTAAGAGAATATATTTTTTTATTTCACCAAATATTATATCAAATATTATTTTTATATTAAATTTAAATTAATTTTTTTCTAAACTCATCAAAAGAAACACAGCGTATATGTGTATAAATATATATATTAGAGAGACATACACTATATATCAAAGAAACAAAGCAAAGTGACCCACCTTTGTTTATTTGGCATTTCATCCCCACTTCCATAATGCATTATCTTTTTCTAATATTTTATTTTATTCTCAACCCACCATTATTAATTTATGGATAATAATTGTCACTCAGTATGGGATCACATAAATCCGAAATTACTGATCCGAAGTTCTGAAATTGAATATCAAATTGAAATCCAATGTAAGCCTTGTGTAGACTGATCCGAAGTTCTGAAATCGAATATCAAATTGAAATTCAATCTAAGCCTTGTGTAGACACGAAAAGAAAATTTTTGAAACAGAAAATCACAAGAAAATTTCAATCTATGTGGGATTCGGGCTGACAAATGAATCAAGTCAGATCGGATTCAGGTTCGGGTTCGATCGGCTATAAACGGGTTAGAAAATATTTGACCTGAATTTGACCCATTTAATTAAACGGGTTAATATATGCAACATTAATCTGACCTGTATAACCTTTTTAAGTCTAACATTTTTAAATTTTAATTTAAAATTTCAATTTCTACTAACAAAATTTTCAAATGCATATTATATATATACATATTAAAGTAAAAACTATTTATTCATATCATTAAAACCGATTCCAAGAGTCAAATTAATAAACACAATATAATAATACACCACACAATCATTTGTTTAATCTTAATTTTGTAAAATTTTAACTTAAATTTTATTTTATTTTATTTTATTTCATTTTTATAAAGTTAGCAATGAATATTTGAATTGAATTGGTAAAATTTTAAAAAATATATTTAAATTTAAAATAATATTAATTAAACAGGTTAAACGAGTTATTTTCAGGTTGAAAATTTGGACATAAACCTGACTCATTTAATTAAATGAGTTAAACGGGTTTGACATTGACTCAAACCCAATTATTTCGAGTAAAGTTCAGGTCGGGTTATCAGATCAAATCAATTTTTGCCAACCCTATGTTGGATAATGTCTTTCCATCTTTCTCTTTCTTCCTCTTTCACCAATACACCCAACAATAATAATAATATTACCTTCATGTCACATGCCACTGTGATACACATGGTTCGCCTAGTGTGACTTTCCCATCGGGCCTGGTTTGCAGGGTATTAGGTTCGGTCGGAGATTTATCCAGTGCATACTTTCCGATAGCAACGGAAGATTCTCACGTCATTAAAGATAATAATAATATTATTATTATTAATATTAATATTAATAGTAAGGGCGTCGGATTGATTCATCACAATGATAATAATACTCTTAATAATCACTGAATTTAATTGCATAGCTGACAATTAATTCGACGTGCTAAATAATTATAGCCAATGAATATATCCAAGCAAATTGAGATCTTGTCTAAATAATTGATAAAAAAAAAAAGAAGAAATAAAAATAAAATAATATGGAGAAGTGTTTTGCATTGTCTTTTCCGACAACAGACTCTATCCATTTACTTTCCAACGGTTTAAATGCATATTTTTAGAAACTTCATTATTGTATTATTTATTAATTATATATTTTTTAAAAAATTATACGAGCTAAATGCATATTTTTAGAAACTTCATTATTGTATTATTTATTAATTATATATTTTTTAAAAAATTATACGAGCGTATTTTATTTTTTATTATTCTCAAATTTATAAAAGTGAAAAGACTCTTAAAATCTCTGTTTAACCTATATTTTTAATATGTTTTAGGATAACTTACATTAAACTTTCTAATTCTAAATTTAATTTTCTATTTACTTTTTATATACTAAATTTTTCTCCTTTACTCTCTATTCTTTTTAATTTATTACTCTTCACTATAGAAATTATCAATGCATGTGTTACTCAATTTTGCAAATACTGTTAAACAATAAGTAGATTAATTTTAGATATAAATACTTACAAATAAATAACATGTATATATATATATTTAAATGTTCACAACTATTAAATTTTAATACAAAATATTTATAAAGAATATTAATCTTTGATTGAATAAAGTATTAATAAGTTAATGAACATGTACTTCGAATATTCTATATCGTTCGTCGTCATTTTGCGAAAAAGAAATAATAAAATTGATAATTGTTTACATAAATCAAGAGTTCTGGGTTACATTAAGTATATAGAATTATAAATAAAATATTATTTTGAAGGCAAAATTGAAAGTTTATAGGTGAAAATGTGTAAAATTATAAATGAGGAATTGTGAGCAATAAATAGGGAGTTACAAGGAACAAATATATGAATAGGGATTGACCAAGAAAATAATTTGCGAAATAGGGATTTTAGGAGAATTAACCGATGTTTTTATATCATTGATCATACAAAGTGTTTACTTGTGAGATTTTATCCCTAGCTTTACTATTCAAAATTTCTTTTTCTTCCAAAAACATCAAATCAAATACTCATTTTTATTTATTTTATTACACTAAAATATAATTTTACATTCAAAATATCACATCATTATATATTTATATCATATCAAACAACTATTTCAATTTAAAATTTTACTATTTTAAACTAAAACCACAAAATATAATCTTACAAGTAAACATTTATTCTGGATTTGTTATTTTAGTGGCTTCAAAATGCATTTTTAGATGAGAAAAACAATGATACATGCCTTCATTATTAAACTTGATATCGCTAAGGCATATGATTATGTGTCTTGGATAGCATTAGAAAATTCGATGAATTTTGGTGAAAAATGGAAGGCTTGAATCATGAAATGCATTAGATTAGCGTTTACTGTAGTATTAATTAATCGATCTCGACGGATTTTTTTTTTTTTTTTCGAATTAAAAGTGGTTACGACAAGGGGATTTCTTATCTCCATATTTGTTTGTGATAATGGCGAAGATTCTAAATGTCCTGATAAATAGAGCTATTGAACTGGAGTTATTGAGAGGAATTAAAGTTGAGGAGCAAGGGGTGTAGTTAGCCATATTAAGTATGTGGATAATTCAATTTTGTTTGTGGAAGTAGATATCGAGCATATTATGGTGTTTAGAAGAATTTTGAAGATTTTTCGGATATGTAGATGTCTTCGGGTCAATTTTACAAAAAGTAATATAGGGGGTTAATGTTACTACAGAAGAGCTGAGTGGGAGATAGGAGAAACTTGGATGTATGGTTGGACAGTGGCCTTGTCAGTATTTGAGGGTGCGGATCTGTGGAAGGTACTTCTCAACGAATTTGTGGAGGCCACTATTGGACAAGTTGTAAAAGGCTTTTAGTAGTATGAAAGGAAGATTGTTTTCATAGGCATGAAGGACATTTCTTATCCAAGCGGTGGAAAATGCGATGCTTAACTATTTTTTTTGCTTTTTCGGATCCTAAAAGGTGTGGCAGCGCTTATTGAAGGGATGAAAATAAGGTTTTTTTTTGGAGAGATAATGATGAGAAAAATAAGTTGAGAATGATTGGGTAGAGACTGGTAAAATGTCCAAAGGCCTTGAAGGGGCTAGGATATGGAAGTGTTTTACGGACTAATGAAACTATGTTATACAAATGGAAATGGAAGTTTCAAGAGGAGAATCAAATATGAAAAAAAATTAATGGAAGGGCCGTTGCAGATTCGGGGGGTGAATAGAGGATTGTTGATTCCAATACCGGGGGAAGTGGAAGGTTTGATTTAGAACCATATAGGAAGATCCTGGTTGTTCTTTGAGCAACGGTTGGTGGGTGGTTCAAAATTGCAGATTGTTGTTGGGAACGAGGTTAAGACAAGATTTTGGGAGGATATATGGGTGAGTATTGAAAATCTCAAATCCCAATTCTCGTGTATTTTCTCCCTTGCAGTGCTTAAGGAGGGTAGGGTGTTATCGTTTTGGAGTTGGAGGGAATGAATTTGAATTTGGGATATCCCCCTCCGTAGGGGGTCTTTAATTAGAAAGCAAGCATATTAGAGACATTTTGGACTTTAATTAATTTTGTATGGCTGAAGGAGACGGTTGAGGATAGGGTGTTTGGACAGGGGTATCAAACGGAATCTTCACGATGAAGATAGGCATTCGTGCGATTCAAGAAGACCTTGAGTAGGTTTCTGAGGTTGGTCTTATTTGGAAAAACTTAGCCCTTCCTAAGGCGAAATTCTTGATATGGGGAATTCTTAATATAGGGATCCCGGTTAGCAAAGAGCTAATTATAAGAGGATTGACGTTGGTGGGAGGAGTTGAATGCTTAATGTGTGGTCTTGAGAATGAAGAGTCGACCACAGCTTTGCAAATTCACATTCCATGTATGGCGGGAGGTGTCAAGCTGGTTCGGAGTGTCGTGGTGTCTCCTAAAAGATCTAAATAGGTTGTTAAAAGAATGGAAGACATTACAGTAGAAGACGTCTAGTGCGATGATTTGGGACCTATTGTGCTTTGCGACTATCTAGACGTTATAGAGATCAAAGAATGAATTGGTTTTCCAAGGTAAATATTCTTCGAAAACTGATTTGCTCGAATGGGTTAAATGGGTCATGTGAAAATGGTATAACACTTTCCATCCAGGGACAGATAATAGTTCGGTGCTTTTTGATGAAAATTTGGATCAACTCCAATGCGTCCGAAAGGAAAAAATGGTGGAAAAATATGGAAATATATCTTGGATGCCTCCGCGAAGGGGCTATTGGAATATCAATATGGATGGATCTGCAAGGAAAAACCTTAGAGAGGCAAGTATTGGAGCAGTGAGGCAGGGTTGATTATATGATAATGTCAAACTATATTGGGGAGTCATTGTCGGTGGAGGCGGAATTGGAGGCTGTCAGATATGTGCTCAAAGAAGTAGGTTTTCCGCTTCCGAGAGTGATCTTAGAGAGTGATTCTTCGACGGCCGTGGCATGGTTAAATAGGAGTGCCCAATTCCTGTAGAGACTAGACAAGAAGTTTTAGGTAATATTTGCATTTATGTCGCACTGTAATGGTTTTGAAATTGTACACATCTATAGAGAATCAAATAGTCTGACGGATGGTTTAGCTAAGTGAGGGTCTAAAGAGGACTCAAATTTAGTCAATTGGTTGTGATTAAGAGAGTTTTTACTTGGTTGTGATTGAGAGAATTTTTACTTTGAAAGTCTAGATTGAATTTTGTTTCGGATATGCATTTCCAGTTTGGGGTGTGGGGGAGGGAAATTGGCAGGTTCTTTAGTTGTGTTGAGTTCGGAGTTTCGGCCTGATTGATATCTCATGATAGGATCGGGATTCGGGGAGGATTTTAAATAGGCGTTAGTCGATCTGTAGGTGGGTGTCATAAGTTGTGAGTTTACAGTACTGGGCTGAGAGATTATGTTGTATGTGTTATGGCTTCAGGAGAGTATTGCTAGCTTCTTGGTCAACATGATTGGTACGTGATTGTGGAGATATGGTGTACTATTTGTCTAGTTCTTTACGTTAAATAATGATTTTGCTTAAATATATATGTATATATATATATCCCAAGTTCAAAACAATTTATAATAATTATTTCTCAAAAATTTTAAAATTCCAAACATCCTCCAAAACAAGATCTCAGAGCAAACACGGTGGGAAAACTTTCAACGCCTTATGTCCCTGTATCGAGGTTGATTTTGTGAAGTGAGAAAAAAAAGACTATAAATATAAGAACAAAATAGTGAATGCTTTCTTTTTTTTTTTGCTATTTTTCACTTGTGAATTTTTTTAGAGCGTCTTCGACTTGGCCGGGTGAAGTAAAGGCACAATCGACAGAGTTATTCTCTTTTTTTTTTCTTCCCCCAAAATTCTTTCCCAAGAAAACATTGTTAGAAGGATGATTTCTTCTGTATCTTCGTCGTCACGGATGCCTACCTCCGATTCCGCATGACGAATCATGACAATAGAATCAACCATGGTGCCAACAAACATCATCGCCATAATCAATATGTTCTTTACATTAAAAAAACTCGGATTTTTGTTGAGGATTTAGGTTTTATTTATGCTTGTTTGGGATGTGGATTTACATCAAATCAGTGGGTGAAAATTAGCAAAAAACCATGCTGGAATTCGAATCGCCAGTGTGCACGAGACTGTTCTCATCACCCATTTTCGGATCCCCGCTTACCACCTTCTGCAAAGACGAATGCGAATATTAACTTGAAAACTATAGCTATTTTGTGGCTTTTAAGTCATTTTTCAAAAGCTGACAAGTTTGGCCTGGACATGTATAGTCCACGTGTGTTTTAAAAACTTATGAAGTCACGTTTTATTTACTCTTAACAATTTGTAATAATATCTCATCCAAATATGTATATATAAATTAGGGTAAACTATTTTTTTTTTTTTTGTCTGTAACTGAATCCTTTTATCATTTTAGTCTCGTAACTGAAGGCTGTCTTAAGATAGTCCCGTAAGTGAAAAATTCTCAATTTAGTCATCAATGCCTAGATGGCATCTGCGTGGCAGCTTGGCGGACACGTGTCAGAAAGATCAGCGCCACGTGTTCGCCACGTGGATAACTTTTTTAAAAAATTTTATTTTTTAATAAAAATAAATAAAATTAAAATTAAATATATAAAATATATAAAAATATAAAATATAAAAAAATTAAAAAAATAAATATAAAAATTAAAATTAAAAAAATAAAAATTATTCACATATCTGTCACATCAGCGCATAATAATTTATATTTGTTATATTAAAAATAAAATATAAAATATAAAAAGTATTATCAAAAAATATACTAATATATAAATTATTAAAAGTCACATAATGCTGACTTGACGGACATATTGATAATTTTATTTTATTTTTAATTTTTAATTTTTAATTTAATTTTAATATTTATAATTGTAATTTTTTATGTTTAAAAAAATTAAAAATAACAATAATCCACGTGGCGGACACGTGTCAGCCACATGGCCCTGATCTGGCCGACACGAGTCCGTCAGTGTGCCACGTAGATGCCACATAGGCATTGGGGATTAAATTGAAAAAGATTTTCGCTTACAGGACTATTTTAAGACAGACTCCAGTTAATTGACTAAAATGATAAAGGTCCAATTACCGGACTAAAAAAATCAATTTACCCTATAAATTATTGTTTTTCTTTACCAATAAGCGTTATTATACATACTAATTTATTTTAAACTCAACTCATTTACTATGAAAATGTTCAATATATATTTATACTATAATTTAATTTTAAAATGAATTCATATTATGATCCATATACAAATATCAATTTAAAAAAGAAAAAGGTGTCATTAAGAATATATATACTAAAAAGGATTTCAAGTTCATGATAAATATTAGTAAGAGTTAGTTATATATATATATATATATATATAAATAAAAATTCTTGATTAAGGAGCACATAAATGAAAAATAAAAAGAAGACCAGAGACCTCGTTGAAGAAGAGGGTCGACCGCTGCGAAGAAGTCTAGTGGGTGTGGTGTGGTGTGCCAGTGTCGGATTTCGTTGAGTACCCGGAAGGATTCGCATAATAAAACATAAATTATTCTCGTTTTCGCTCTCTCATACGTGCTATCGATTAGACCTGGTAATATTTCTTTTTGATAACAGAATGAGTAATATATATATTTATTATTATTATTATTAGTCTTACCTAACCTAGGCTCTAATATTATGTCGGATGCTAAATGACCGTCTCACCTAAAAGTTCGAGCCGTTAGAAAAATGCAACCATCATTTATTTATCCAAAAATGGGAATCCCCAACAGTATTAATTTCTAGTCTCCATTAGAATCGGAGTTATTTAAAATTATCATAACAATGTCTTATTATACATACGTATAATGCTTTTTTCCCCAATAGCCGACTCCTATCAAATATACATACCGTCGCGACTGTGATGGGTCTGAATCTGGTCAGTCACTGGCAGGCAGCACAAGGTGGCTTACATTCGGAGCATTTAAGAACTCACGCATATCTGCCTGACCTGTTAGCAAGATTTATTCCCAAGTAGTACTATAATTGAATGAATAGTGCTTCATACTCATGTCAACGTAACAATGTAATTGAAAAAAAAATTGATTGTATAGGAACCATCTCATTCAAAAACAAAGAAAATGGAATTGGTTTCGATGAAAAAAAAAAAAAAAAACATAGTTGGTACTAAATTCATCACAAGAAGTTGGTATAAGTATTTACTTAATAAAAGAACACAACAATCTTAAAGTGTTTGATTCTAGCTGTAATTTCTTAAAATTTAGGAAACATAAAATGACATCTATGTTGGGGTGTGAGATATATCATATATGTCAAGCAAGCAAGACAATATTAGAAGGGAAAAACCTAAAGCTATTAAACGAACCGAGTAGCTTGCGAGCCAAGCTTGAATTGGCTTGTTAATAGCTCAATTCGACTAGCTTACAAAGATAAATAAGTGGAACTTGAGCTCAAGAATTATTATTTTTGTAAACGAGCCGAGTTTGAGCTCGACTTGCGGATAGCTCGATTAAGCTTGTTAGTAATGATATATTTGTATTATTTTATATATTAATATAATATATACATAATTTTTTTATGTCAAATCTTATATTTATTACTGAAATTGGAATATTTTATTATAGTAAATTATAAATAAAATTATATTTATTTAATTTATCTAATAAAAATTATTTATAATATGCATGAAATTCGAATCAAGCTCAAGCTTGAAATTGAGTGTAGCCAGCCGAACTCGAGCCACAATTTTAGCTCGAATCTTAAATGAGCAGATTCGTGTTTGTATAGATAACATGTTTGAGTTGAGTTCGAGCAATAGATACTCAAGCTTACTCCGTTTGTTTAATAGCTCTAGAAAAATCCAATCTCTAAAAGGTAAAAGTAGTATAACGTTAATATCTAGTGTTTGCGTAGGCACCCGCATTGAACGTAGCAATGCCCTCAAATCAACATTTGATTTTTGGCTTAATAAGGATCAACCTACAAGAAGCAATGTCAGGAGAAATTGATGGCAGCTAAATAAACAGGAGTTAACAACTCAAGGGCATGACTTACAGTCTTCTTATAGAAAGAAGTCATTGTCGACCAGAATTCTTTCCATTCCAAGTTCCACGTTGCTAACCTTCTTTCTATTGTCACATTTTAATCTCGACACTTTAGTCGCGTAGAAAGAATTTACAAAGCATGAAAGAATCTATAGTTTGATCATAAGTAAATTCATGGATTCCTTCTTTTTCTTCTTCTCATTTAACACTTGATTAAGGCGTTCCTGCAACAATGGCATGACAGGCTTGTGCTTCATCTACCCATGCATTCTTTGAACAAGTTTTTAGTAAGCTGGAAGAAATATATATCACTTGCAATTTGCTTCACGAAATTCTTTTCCTTTTCCTTTTTCTTCATTTCATGTATCTGTTGAGTTCTATCTTGCTGTTAATCAATGCAGGTCCGTCGAAAAAAAAAAAAAAAAAAAAAATCAAAATTGGCAGCTTCAAAAGAAAAGAAAAGGGATATTAAACCTAATTGATTACCCAAAACAATTTTTTGAAATTCATCTCGCTCCTGATCCTGATGCAACTTTTCAATTTGGGCAAGCTTGAAAGTTTGCAGTGGCTTTAGCTTCCTATTAAAGTAATAGATTGTCAAGAACAACTTCAAAAATCGTCCTAAATACGTACGTATCTCCTAATGTGAATTATGAAATGAAATATGCTTTATCTTCAAATATCTGACTAGAATCTTCAAAACAAGAAAGCATCAGTCTTCCTCCTTAGCTAGAGTAAACACACCAGAGTTTTTTTTTTACACAGGATTGAAACCAAGATTCCATATATATATATATATATATATTTAATTTTTCTATAAATGTTAATAACACAATATTTTGTAGACATGTAAAGATCAGATGAGAACTTCACATAAGCTCTGTCTATATATCTTATGAATCTTCACAACTATCTACAGTTTATTTCACTCAATTCTCTTGTGCCGTAATATCTTCTTAGTATAATTTGTGCCACACCCACACAAAATCAACCCTGTATATATTACACAAATGCACGTCATCAAGTAATTTATTTTTATTAAAAAAAAGACGTGGATTATGTAAAACAAAGAAGCAATTTCAACAACACACAAGCTAAACACCACCACATAAATCAAAGCATATCTTATTTCGTCTCATTTTACTCTTGCTGTTTTTATTTCCGCATTAGATAAGCATATGATGATACCTCCTTATTGGCAGACCCTCTGAATTCAATGTCTCTCTGTCTCTGCTGCAATGCAACAACGCATACAGAAAGTTGCAACTGCAAGTCTTTGCCAACGAAACTGTCATGATAAAAGATATAGTCGTATTTGTAGATAATAAAAATGTGTCTTTACTTTCTAGGTACACTTTTGATACAAAGTTGGAGGCATTTGGAAATGCATTGAAAATCAAATCCTTGCTGCAATTACCCAACATATAGCAAATGCAACTTTTCAAGGTAGAGAAACCACACCTAATAATCCTTCCTAGTGCTATTCCTAATTCTACTGATATGATGCCTAAAGGCAGAATTGATCCTACTTGTATTTTGTCTTTTGCTCCGATAGTGAAAATGAATGAATGATGCATCAACTTCATCATCAAACTTAATATTTACCGACAACAATCGGGATATTATAGTATTGAATTCGTTTATATGCGAAGTAACAGACATACCTTCTTTCATTCTTGATTTCACCAATTGTTTTATCAGAAAGACCTTGTTGGAAGCAGATGGCTTCCCGTACATGTTTGCCAATGTCTTCATCAACCTATATGCGGGTAGTCTCTTTCAGAATGTTGAGTCCAATGTTTTTTTGCTAGCGTAGATCCGATAACTGACAGGGTTTTTTTTAAGGATTGTCCATTCATTGTAGCTCATCTTCTCACATCTTCTCAGGTATTCTTCTGGTCAAAGGCAAATCCAGATCCTTCTGGCAAAGCACCTTCCAACAACCGAAATATTTTCGGTTGAACTTATCAATCTTGGTCTTTCTGTCCCCAGACATGATTTAATCATGCAAATACTAATTCTACAATTTGCGGTATGCTTTGATACCACTTGTCAGGATTAATTCTCACATACACAAACAAAAAAGTAGAACAATTCTCATATACACAAACAAAAAAGTAGAACACAAAGGATTACTTGGGGTTCGGAGTTATCGACCTACGTCCACTGGAGCAACCAAGAAGCTTTTCATATGAGGCGACATACTTTACAAGTACAATAAATATGTATTTATAGACCAGGTTTAGAGTTAATAACAATTGGGCCCAAACTCCTAAGCCCATTAGGGTTAATTACCCTAAAAAGCCTACACTTAACATTACCATCTATAATAATAACCCTAAATTCAGACTTGCATTGTCTGCATCAATTCAGTAAATCAGGCCTAAAAAACAGCCTTAATATTAGCTCGTAAAATTGCACTTTCTACTCCAAAGGAAGTGTATGTTTCTATTAGTACCCATTATATTATATAGAAAATTTCAATCTTTAGTCACACACATAAAGATGGTTGCAACAAAATGCCTACTTGTAAGAAATTTAGTAATGGAAGTTCCTGCGCAATTGAGAGTGATAAGTAGTAGTATGAGACATTTAGATGGCCTTTATACAATGGGTGCGTTTGACAATTACCTGATAGCTTTTAGCTGTTACCTGATTCACTGTTACCTGATTCACTTAACTGGTTTGACTGATTCAATTAGTGGTTTGTATTAAAGTGTTTGGTAAAACAATTGTTTGACAATTAGGTGTTTATACATAAAATGACTATTAAGGAAATTGATACATTATTTTTTAAAATATTTAATTTTGTTTATTTTGGTTTGAAATTTAAGAGAGTTTCTGTTATTAATTATTGAAAATTATAAAAATATTATAAAATATTTATTTTTATTTTTATTATTTAGATTTGAGAAAATTAATTTTACAAAAAATAATAATTTTTTATTAAAATTATGTAAAATATAGAATAATAAATCTTTCCTATATTTTTTTTATTATATTAATTATTGTTTTAACGTTTATATAAATAAATTAATAACCTTTGTTTTTTCTATTTGATTTAGTTTTAAAAATTTATATATTTTAAAAATAAAATAATTTATATGTAATAATTAACAATAGTAATTATTTTAAATTTACAAAAATAAAAATATAATTTAATAAATTAAATATATTAAAAATAATTAATAAATATTGCTATAAAAATATATTTATATGTATAAAATAAATAATTAAGTTTTAAGGGTAAATAAGGAATAACCAAAATTAAAATGAAAAACTCTTTCGAAACGCTGAGTAGATGAACTTTTCAAAAATTAGCTTTTTGGGTCAAAAAATTTAGCTAATTTACCGAACACCTAAATTAGCTTTTTGACTGGTCAAACAGCTAAAAGCTGTTCAATTCTTCAAAAAGCTGTTCCCGAACACCCTCAATATATTTTTGTTAGTTTTGATGAAAACTATGGGTTTATAACTAGCAATTGATCCATTCATCAATACTAAAATGTTATGGGATTAAAATATGTTAGAAATATATTTTAAATTGATATTTTAATTAATATTATTTAGATTTGTTAGTTATTATTTAATTATATCTAGGTTAAGTTATTAGATTCATATCTATATCTTAGATAGATGTGATTCATATCTATACCTAATTACCTATATATCTAAACACCTATATATACATGTACACTTCCTTTTCCTTTTTTGGTTTTTTTTTTTTTTTTTTAATCTAGGAATGAAATAATAATTTTTCTCCTAGAGTCTATTTTTCTTCTACACAGTCTACTAATTCACATTTTCTCCGGGTATATACCATAACTTCAAATGTACCCGGAGACTGTACTTATTCTTATCTCACATACCACCACTATATTCCTATGATGAGATACACTTGCCACCAAATATCATCTCCAGAAATGAAGTGTGAGTTACCTGTATCGGTCAACAATTTCATTGTCGCCGGCTTTGGAAGCATGTGCAAATGTGTTTGGTGTCCAAATTGCTAGAATTTTATGGCGATAACATATTGAGATATTTTCAACGTATGTGTCAAGTTGCTTCCAGTTTTCTTTATCAAGTTTTTGATTTGGTATTCAATTACCTATCCGAAGTTTTTGCTTAGTTTAATTTCTTAGGATTTAGTGCCACCACAGTGATAGAAGATCACCGGTGTCACCGCGACTGAGGATACCGTCATTAGAAATCCTAGTGCCGCGACATAGGATCGTGGCCATTAAAACTCATAATTTTGCCAAAACTTTAATTTATTAAAGTTACCGCCATTGCGACAGAGGATCGCCGGTGCGTTCCCGCGACAAAGGAAATTTTAATTTGGTCAAAATCCAGATTTCTTAGGAATTAAGCACCCCAACATGACAAAGAAATAAAATCCGTCCATATATAAAATCCACCTCCGGTCTCTTTTGTCAAACTCAAGTTGGCTTTTACATCACCAACTTGAGTGTGTTGAAATATATTTTAAATAAATATCTTAATTAATATTATTTAAATTTGTTAGTTATTATTTAATCATATTTGTATAAGGTTATTAGATTCATATGTATATCTTAGTTAAATATGATTCATATCTATACATATATATATATGACTTAGTTAAATTAAGTTTGTTATGATACCTATATGTATATATATATATATACTTTGCTTTCTAGGAATGAAAGAATATTTTTCCTCTTATTTTTCTACAAAATGTTAATGAAAAATTAATAATAAACATCACCCACAAGATATAAAATTAGGCAATTAGGCAACTTATCAAGTTTAGAGTATTTCTATTAAGACACAACTAAGATATGAGCATTGACAAAAGGAAAAACTTACCAGAGAGTATTCTTCGATTACGAATCCCAGTTCGAACAGATATCCATTCATCATTAGTATCAACAATTTTCGAGAGATCGTCATTGGATATCTGAAAACTCGGTACCGCAGAGCCGCATCCAACTAATTTGCAGCCTCTGCTGATAAGTCTACACAAATTTAAGTTTGCCGTGAGAAAACTGTCGGAAGCACTACTTCTATTCTGTAGTCATGTAGTCAAAGAAATGTACATAATAACATCACAAAAGATATTAATATTATTTAAAACACAAATTGGCAAAAACCAAATATATCTGTAAATATTAAATAACATCATGCAATGATAACACATTAGCCCTTACGGACAATTGAATACAACCAACAAAACCAACATATAAAGCGTGCTTATCACAATAAGTTCGGTCCCATAATTGTTCCTCTTGACATCTTTTTTCCGTATTCAAGAATAAACGGTAAGAGTGACATTGTTCTTCCTTTCTCCAGCCAGTAGAAAATTATACTCTTTGAACCTCAGAAACCAACGGAAAAAGTTAAAACTAAAATTTCGAAAACAGATAACTTAAACCAAAATGTGATTTCAAGAGAATCAAAGTAGTTCTAAACACAAGGTGATCACAACTAAAGCTATAGTTTCTTCCTACTTTTCGATGAATTTTGCAACTCCTTTCCCTAATACTGAAAACATTCATGTTATATCATAGAAACAAATCAGTTCCACCATAAATCAAATTATCCACAATTCGAAATACCAACTAAACTAAACCAGTGCCCCATTCTTCTCACAATCAAAGTTTCCCTAAAATTCTTCACAGAAGCCAAACGTCGAACACTTGGAGTGCATTGAAGCCAGCAGCACCAAAACACAGAAACAAAACAATCGAATACCAAATCAAGTTCAAAAGTGACCTTAGCGCTCTAGATTCAGATGGGGAAAGCTTCTCCACGCCACCGGTAGCTCTGCAACACACACTTCTCCTGTAAACGACGTCGGACGATACGCAAATCCCAGATTTCCGACAAATGCCGACGCCCGGAGAAAACCTACGCCGCACATTAGGTTCCGTAGGAGTGAACAGCCCGGATGCATTTGCCATACAATAAATTCAGAGGCGAAAAAACCAATACTTGATGAAGCTGAAGATCCCTATTTCTCAGCTCATGATAAATTACCAAAACTAATCACAAAATTGGTGCCCTAAAATTCGATTCTTGCAATTCTTTGAACGAAGAAATAGAAAGAATACAAACAGTAGAGGTGGAAACAACAAGAAATTTGCTCAGAGCCGCTAATCACAGGTACAGATCGCATCTAATTACACCTCTCTATTTACTAGTAATAATAATATACATGTATTCGTCCATGCGTGCGTGTACACTCTGAACTCTATAATATATTTGTACATATATTTATATATTTTTTTATTTCAAAACCGTCTCAGTATTGACAGCGTTATATATATAAAAATAAAAATAAAAAATTAGTTAATTGTTAGTTTTTAATAAATGGGTGTAAAATTTATGTGGAAAAAATTAGACAGCTTTCGATAAATTCGGAACGATTTTGCTAATAACAACATATAAACAAACTCCATATCCATATGTTTTTCGCAAAATTTACTGTAAACATTCATAATCCTGAAATTTTGCAAAAGATAGCAGCTTAGTTCTTTTTTTGTTTTTACCAAAGTTTTTACTATTAAACTTTTTTTTCTCTTAAAAAATATCAAATTAAAAATTATTTTTCTTTTATATATTATACTAAAAATATATTTTATATTCAAAATATCATATAATGTCTATTTATATCACATCAAATAATTATCAACTCTATACTTTTACTATTCAACAATCAAAATAAAAAAACTCAACCCACAAACAAACACAGTATTATTATAAATTTAAGAGAAAAATTTACAGAAATACCTTATGTGTATTAATAAAACTAGTTTCTTTTCTCTCATGATCTACATTTTACTGTACATCTTGACTGTGGGTCTTCATTTCCTCCTTTGAAGATAGCTCTTCAAGTGCTTCTAGTATGCCGATTTTGAACAATACTTTATTTTTTAATTGAGATTTTTGTTAATTTATTGTTAAATTGTTATATTTAATATTTTTGTGAAATTAGGGCTTTTAGTTTGGGCTTTGGGTGCCTCCAATTTTGTTTGTCTATGTTCGGAAACCCAACAAAGGTCATTGGTACTTTGTGGGGATGAATGAGTTTCGATATGCTTGAAATTTTGTTAAGGAACTGTTTCGAAGGCACGCGGATTAAGTGGGTTTGGGTAATTAGATGTAGATAAATTGTTTTTGTAAGGTTGAAGCGGGTTTGGATGATTCAATATAGAAAACTTGTTCATGTTTTTGCCCAATTTGGCTTTGACATTTCAGTTTTTTGAAACCCCTTCTTCTGTTTATTGTTCTTAAAAAATGTTATGAGTTGGGTACTTTGTTGTGAAGAATTGTATTATGGTAATTTTCTTTAAATTTTGGTTATGGTCTTGAAAGTTTGATATTTTTCCTGAAATTTCGTTCTTGGTTTGGCAAGAAAAAAGTTGAATCATTGTATATATGGCAGTGTAGTGACTTGTGGTTTTGACACTTGTCTTTTAACTCTTATTCATAGGTAGAGATGTCATTTAGCGGCCCAAAGTCGAATTTTAGAAGTAAATGAGATATTAATATGAGATATAGATGCCTACGATGCAAGTACGGAACTTTTGCGGCCATCCAAGTCGTTGGACCAACGAAGGAGACACAAGAATTGAAGTTAACGAACTGAAGGTTAAGTCTGTTGCAACTGAGGTGCAACTTTTGAAAAAATTGAAAGTTGTTGCGAAAGAAACAGGTCAATTGAAGGACATCGTGGAAGAACTAAATCATGAAATTAAAGCTTTGCGAGTTAGAATTAGGTGCTAATTTTTATTTTAATTAGTCGGTATGTCTTCGACTTATGTTCGTACTGGCTCGAAACTATCATACGGTCTCATCGTAGTTACGTTTGTTGATTAAATTTGATGGTTGTATTTTATCTTTGTAGTAATTTTATGGTCTTGTTCTTTGCTACACTACAACCATCGTATTATAGTATCCATAACATAGTAGTAAAACTGACACATATTAACCAATCATCACGACATAATTCTCATATACAATAGAAAATCCACAAAATATTTCCTCAATACAACACCATAATCATAAGATATTTTTCAATACAATAACAAATCCCTTGGTAAGTAGATAATTAGTCGAATAGCAAAGGAATCTAACCAAATTTCCGCAATCTATATCACATCCCAAAACATAGGCACAAAATGCATGCATGATTCCAAATCGTACTACCACTATATTAATGGAAAACATAATAATAAACTAGAATAGTTGCACCATAAATATTTTGAATTTCGAAACTACCACCCGAAGACCCCCAACACCCTCACAGCATGAGGGAGAACCTAACGCTTCGGAGAAGGGACAACAACGATGGACTTTAAGATAGTCCACTCCTTTCTATTTTGCTCGAGGACCTGAGAAAGGTGTTCATATGATCTAAACCTTGTGCCTACACAATATGTTACACCCGGCGTGTCTCGTAAAATACTTCACAACTCCATATATGTTCCAGGATCATAACTAAAGAAAGCTTTTGTTTTTTTTTTTTGTTTTTTTTGAGCAATTCAAAGATAATGTATGGAAGCTGAAAATTTCAGTTGGAGAAGCAACAACAAATAAGATATTGAACAACAACATTCATTTAGTAGCGGTAGACAGTGATGGTTTAGCAAATACTTACTTCACCATTGGCATTCGCCATGCGCATTATAATGTTACTTCTTATGTTGATTTTGTAGTATCCTCATCCTCCACTTTCATACAGGTGGGGAAACAACTCTTACTCATAATTAAAAGTTACAAAGCCAACCATATGTACTTGTGAAGATTGTGTTGTTTGTGTGACCTCATCCGCGTATGGACGTTCAAGGCAGCCTAATGAATAATACAATAAAAATAACAGCAATCAAATTATTCATCTCCAATTTACATTATTTAGAAAAGTTAAAAAAATGAACATATTGCTGACGTTTTCGGTTTGGGACCGACAGTGATCGAGCTGCTCTGGAGTGGGATCTGGTTGCGATCTACTCTGCTAGATTAAATAGAAAATCAGAATTATATTTGGAGATATAACAAAGATAAGGTAACCAAAAAAGCATACTTAACGTAGAGCAAGGAAGATCATTTCTGTAGCTATGTCTATATTATGTCCCTGGTGATGACATTTGGAACAAGTCGTGCTTAGCCCCTTTCGAGATGCTTTACCATCCATCCGCTTGTCATTCCAATTACGCCTATGAGTTTTTTTTGGGAAACCACTTCTAATCTTCACAATTGATGGTGCCACCTCACCCAACGGAGATTCTTCGTATTCATGTATACCAGAAACAAGATTTATTGCATAGTTGTAGACTTCCCTGTAAGTCTCATTTTTGAAGCAATCATCCACATAATATTAGACCGGCAATCTCTGTTTTACGATGGTAGTAATCCCATGGCAGCATGAATATGCACTAATATGAACATCCCGTGGGTAAAAACATGTCAATTCCGCTCGGCGATATAGTTTTGTGTAAAATGCATTACTTCGTATATGTCATCACCTCCCTAAGACGGAAACTAGTTGTTGCTTTCTTCTCGATGCTTCTTAACTCTCTCCATAAAGTTAGGAAATATGATTCTATCAAACTTCTTTATTTCCATTTTTTTTTTTTGTACTTGAATCGACCATCAATTTCCGACGAATCCACTCAAACATATAGATAATGGGTAGGTTCCGTGCCTCAAAATTGTAGTAATTGAATGACTGACATATGTTTTTCATGAGGACATCATTTTTCGTCCTTGACAGGAAAAAGGCTCTTGCCCAATGATGCTGTGGAATCTCGCTAAACTATACTTAAGTAACTTTCTCCGTACCATACAGACATTGAACTTATGAATATGTTTCAATACTTTCTCATGTTTCTTCTAGATTAAAATCGATGGTGCCCTACAAAAAAAAAACTTTTCAACTACAGTCCATTATAACATGCCTTAAATTTATTGTACATATGTTGCAAATAAAATTGGTGCTCTGCCCGTTGAAGCTCACTTAACGATTGCCTCTACCAAACCCTTATGATGATCACATATGAACAACCAATTCCTAGCCCCTGGAATCTACCAAATACCTCAACAGTCATTCTAAAAATCAGCCCCAAATCTCGTACTTCTTAATCTCTACAAACACAAACACTATATGATAAACATAATCATTGGGATCTCTCTAAATAGTAGTGAACAACTATCCCTTATAAATCCCTTTAAGAAAACAACCATCCAACCTAATTATAATGCAAAAACCTACCTTGAATCCGTTCTTTAAAGCCGACAAAAAATAATACATCCTCTTAAAAACTGATAGGCTAACTTCGTGATCAACCTGCATAATACAACTGTTCCCCTTTTTTTGTATTTGAACACCATAACGTAGTAATCGTAAAGCATAATGTATTGTTCAGACTTGCTACCCTTAATCAATTCTAGGGCATATCAATTTGCTTTATAAATGTTGTATAGACTCACCTCAATACGTACTTTCCTGACGTATTTTTTTCTTCAAATAGGTACAAAGATATCGGAATTATTGCTCACCATGTCCTTAATCCTCATCCTAAAGTATTTATAATTTTTTTATGTGTTCTTAAACTAGTGTGTAGATCGATTGACGCCCTTCATTGTTTTAATCTAAAACTTATTCCCTATTTTATGATGAAAAATGCATGTATCTTCCACTCGCAACCCTTCATGCACACAACCGGAACTTTCTTCTTTTCATTCTTTATCAACTTCAAATCCCAACCATGCTAGACATCCCAATTACATAGAGGCTGTATATATTTCTCCTTATTAACAAATTGCATCTTTATCTTTAAATCACGATCGGCGAGGTCTATGTCATAATCCCATTCCCCGTATACCGTTCCTCAGGCATCGTCCAGTCCAGCCAGACTGCGAAGTACCATGTTCTTATCACTTAGCCCATCATTTAATCATCCATCAAATTATGCAGTTCTTCCCCTCCACACTCCCACTCTCTATTGTCCTTACTTCAATCCAAATTATTTACATCGTCACTGTCGAATTTGTCTTGCATTCTTCTTGTCCTATCGGTAGAACTGCATATCCTCTCAATATTGTCAGCATCCGTATTGTCTTTTTCATCATCATTATCCTGATCTATACAATAAAGAAAAATATTAGCCAATTAATTATGTCAAAATTAAGGTGTAAACTAATAAACAGTAGAAATTTACCTATTTCTTCATCGAACCGCAGCCCCTATGTGTCTCCAACGGGGTTTACATGCTCATCCTTGCTCTAACCTTTTACTTCTATATGTTTATTTCGATCAGTCCATGTTGGCTCTTCAACGCCCATGTATTGGAAATCCCCATTCATATCATCATCCTCTTCAGTCTCAACATCTACTGATCTTGTAGTTTTTTTTCCTTTTTTGATATGTTTGTTCATCCCGTGGATCGAATCCGCTAGATACTTTCTCAACTGTCCCTGTTTGAAAGATCATTTGTAACCCCGCACACATTCTCCATAACTATTGCATTACCATCCATCATATCAGACTCCGTACTCACCCTAATCTCCTCCTCAAGCATTAGACCTTAATCAAACCTCTGAACGTCACAACCATACAAATTAAGAATCCTCATTAGTAAAGCCTCATCTTCAACATATATAGAAATTACATCTTTTCTCTAGTAAATTTTGAACATCTTCAAAACATCTCAATCGCATCTAATAGGATAATATGGCCCCTCAAATACACACCATGAAGAACATTGAACATTGGGGCCCTTATGTGTGAACCGAACAACAATTGTCCTTCCACTAGCAGGGGCATACACATCCAGGATAACACAAAAGTACATCACATCTTTGCCAATACTCTAAAACCAAACAATCCTACCACCTCTATGACGACTCGTAAGGCCATTATACTCAGTCCCATCAACCCACATATATATAGTGACTATATTGTTCATTCTTTTAGGGACCACAACCACCAGGTGAAGGACATTTGCACGGATTAACACACATTAAATTATAACCAACAAAATCGAATGCCCACCAAAATTAGTAAATACATTCCAAAGATACGACAAAATACACACAGTAAAGGAAGGAATAAAGTAACCCAAAATAAATAAGACAAAAATTGACAAATTTTTCAAAGAAAATACAATGTCGTGCCATTTGAAATACCTAACACAATGTTTTCACTTCTTATACTGAAAATAAACTAAAAACAAGGAATATTGCATAAAAATGTGTTCCTACTCACAATTCAAGATCGATTGGAGGAATATTATCAAAGTGCAAGCGATCGATGATTTTGAGCCTTAAAATTGACAGGTCCTCTTTCAACAACCCACCGACAGTTGAACTAACGGGTCGAATGACGACGATGTACCGAACAGTGCGAAGGATGCGAAAGGAAGCGATGGGTGAAAGTTGGGGACAAAAATCAAATAAGGCATCGGGGATGAGGTGAATCCAAAATCGGGTAAAACTGGTTTTTACCCTTCCTCTATTTTTTTCTAAGTACAAAACTCACTAGAGGCATAATGATCTCACGCACTAGTTATTAACACCGTCGGTCAACATTTGAATGGAGGTCAAGTCACATATTATTTGAATCATAAGTAAATAAAATGGAATATTAGAATCAAAAGATTTTTTCAACAAATTTTGTAAGTCACTGGATTTTTTTAGTGTATTGTCTAATAACAATGAGACACTTTGTATTGAGTATTTGATAAAACTTAGTATTTGATTTGAATTTGAATTTAAATAATATTTTAATATGATCTATATATAATATATTGGAAGACGCTATGAGTCCTATTATTTATATTTTTTCTCATAATTTTGAATTTTTTTTATTAATATTTCCCCCTTTTTATTTTTTAAATAAATTTTATTACCAATAATTTATCTATCTAAATATATGATTCAAAAAAGTCATTTAAAGTTGTGTCAGTTAACACTATTAAAAAAATAGGTATAAATATATTTTTTTAAACTATTGTATATCATCAATTGATTCATGTCATTAACAATTTTGAAAAATAGATGAAAAATGATAAATTTTAAAAATATAATTTCATATAATATGAAAATAATTTGAAATATCATGCAAATATATTCTATATTATTTTAACGTGAGTTATTAATAGTTGTATTAATACATTTATTATTATTGTGAATTTATTTTCGAATCTTTGGATTTATCGAACAAATCTTGTATACAAAATACAATAATGAATTAATAGTGGAAGTGATTAAATTAAATAAATTCAAATCAATAATACCAAAACGAAAAAGAGAAATTAAGGCAAAATCATTTTTGGATTTTAGGGAAAGAAACACAACCAAACAGAATATGTGCAATTGAAATTAAAAGCAATTCTTCCCTTCGTGTTTGTTCCTCTGAAATTGCAATTGAGAGATTCATTCTCTAATTCAGCCGATGATGATGACGACGATTGACGAAATCGACAAAGATGAACTCCGGGAGATGATGCAGCTGTCGTCTCTGGCGACAGGATATTCCTCCGGCAGCGACCAAGTAGACCATGGAGGCAGGATCGATGACCTCCAGTGCACCGTCCGGTAACAGCTCCAATTTCATCTGAACAAACAACGACAAAAGCCAATTCTTTCACTGATCTTTCTCGAACTTTCACCGGTGTTAGGAATGTTGATTATCGGCTCAGTCTATGGTGTGAGACTGGCCCGAGGTAACCACGCCTCGAGGTGGAGGTTGGCTCGTCATTCTATACCTCGACACCCACCAGAATCGACAATCGAAAAAGGTTTTGAAGCTCACCAGAATTACTCACCGGAAAACCTGCGGAATCTCTTCTCTCCTTCTCACTCACACGATCTTGCCCTCACTCTCCTGAATCAATTCTAATTTTTCACCACCCAAAAACTAATTTCTATTTAAACATTCCTAAAAAACTAACAAATTAACAAACTCAGCAAACTAATAGTGCTAAAAAATTTGGGCTTTTGTTCTAGGTTCGGGCTTGGGATTAGGTTAGGATTAAAGGGTTGGGTCGATCCGGTGGGCCGAGTTACGGAGTAGACCAACTCATTTATTTATCGAGGGACTTGTCGGGTTAGGCCTGGAACGGCCAAAATTCCAAACATATTCCACCTATTTTGGCCGTGATTTAACCAAATCCCAAATTACATATTTACTAAATATAGACTTACCTAGCATCAATGGATTTCATCATCGTCTTTTGTCCCTCATTGCATCTACGAAAAAACGTTAATACAAACAAAATATATCACATATAACACATAGATCATAACATGCACCTAGATAGATCACACATCAACCTAGTACAAAGAGCACAAATACTACACAATTGAGCAACATACATGCATATATACAAAGGAAAGCAAACGCATGCCGTATACAAAAAAACAAAGAATCACATAATAGGAGCTCTACCTTATTTGATATCTACTAGAGAACATTTAGTAGAAGACACAAAGAAAACCTTAGACACTTAAACTCTATGGCTTTAGCACTCACCTCTATGGGCTAAGCACAACCTAAGAACCTGTATCAATCGACCACTATCACTCAGCTCTCCGGAGACACAACCACTCAGTCATCCTACTTAGAAAAACACTAAGCAACCTAGAATTACTTTGCCTATATTAATACTTATTTAGTTTTTATGCAAGTTTAATTAATATGTATTTTAATAGTTGTTAGTGTTTTGTTTTGTTTTTTTTTTTTTTAATAAAGGGTTACTTTGCCTATATTAATATATAAATAAAAATAAATTTAAAGGTTTTTGTAATCAATATAGAATTTATATATATTAAAAAAAACTTTGATATTTTATATTTGGACAATTAGAAAAATGAATATATATATTTGAAGTATTTTTATGAAATATCACCGTAACTACTATTTGAATGAAAATTTTAAGTCAAATACGTCATTAAATCATTAGATCCATCTTGTTCTTTTATTTCCTTATATATATATCATCATTTTGTTTTCTCTAAATTACATCACACTCAATACTATTTATATATATATATAATACATATCAGATAGTACCATTTTATTACTTCAAAAATTTTAAAAGAAAAATATAAACAAAATTACAAAAATAAAACAAAAAACAAAATCAAAAGCGAAGAAACAATCTTATTATGTATAAAAATATAATATAAGCCTTGTAGAGGTGGTCGAATTGGTGTGGTAGATGGACTTATGACCTTTTAATTTTATTTGTCACACAAGATTGACGTAAAAATAGCTAATGTGGATTATTAAATAAATAAAAAATAGTTTGTATTAAGGGTGTATTTTTTTTAATGTTTTTTTTATTTAGTAATTTTTCTTTTAAAATTTTTATTATATAATAAATTATTAAATATAATATTTTTAAAAATAAAAAAAATACAAATATAAGATAACACAATTCAAGTTTAAGAGTGATTGGAGTTAAGGAAATAGTCCTATGATCTTTTCACATATAGACCTATGTAGCAATCAAATATTGATGATGATAAATAAATCAAAATTTAAAAATTCTACCAATATAAAATTTGGTCATAAACTTTTTCATATATATAGTTGTAATGTTTTACTTTATTATTATATTTTTATTTTATTTTTTTAATTAGATGGAGATTGTTTGATAGCCAAGCTCATTTTTAGATTGTATGAATAGTCAAATTAGTTTGATAGGATAATTGAACTTGTTTTTCTTTTTAAATAAATTTACTATCATTTGACATACACATAATTAGTATTAATATTCAAAATAGTTGGATGTATCAAAATCTAATATTCAAAATAGTGGTGATAGACGACCTTCTGACAAATCTACAATTGAGTGTTATTATTATCACAAGTTTGTACATGTCTAATATAAAGCAAATTGCATTGAAAATAATATAAGAAACACTACCATTGATGACATATAACTCTGATAAATAAAGCGAAGATGAGGATATGTGGTTCTTAGATTTTGGATGCAACAATCACATGAGTGGAAAGAGATATTTATGGTTTTTTTTTATTTTTTTATTTTTTTATGACCAATTGAGGGATGCTGAAAAATCAGAGGATAACTTGCAAATGAAGGTAAATAGGTGTGTCCAATTTATTATTGAAGTCTTCTATGTTTCTAAATTGAAAAACAATCTCCTAAACCTTGACCAATTGGTTGAGAAAGGACTTCAAATTCTTATAGAATATAAAACCCGTAAAATCTATCATCTAAATAAAGGTTTGATACTAAAATCGCAATGTCTTCAAATCAAATGTTTAAGTTAATTTCTAAAACCTAATAGAAGGACAAAGTATGCCTTTAGTTTGTCACTAATGAAGTTGCTTCATGATGACATCATTGTTGGTCATATGAAAATTCTTCAAGAAACAAAATTGGTGCATGTCTCACTTTTAAACTTCTGTTTATGTATACAAAGAGATCCATTCTTATAAAGTGGTACTTTGAGGGCTACTAAAAATTTGGAGTTGGTACATGATGATCATCAATAGTAGAAATTAATATAATTTTTGCTTAATTGATGATTACAGTTTTAAAGTGCCATTTTATTTCTTGGCTGAAAAATTAGAATAATTTGTCACATTTAAAAGGAATAAAATATGCACTGAGACGGAAACAAGATTAACTGTAAAATGTCTTCATATGATGGTAGAAATGAATTCAAAACAGATGAGTTCAAAAAGTTTTGTACCTAGGAAGACATTCATAGACATCCCGCTACTATTTCCTCTCCTCAACAAAATGACATCATAGAGCATAACAATCAGAAAATTATGACATGGTTCGAAACATTCACTTTGAATTGTTGATGTTGAAATCCTTTTAGCAAGTAGTAACTTGGCTAGTACATATCCTCAATAAATGTCCAACATCTGTTGTGAAAAAAATTCCAAAAAAGGCTTAGAGTGACCTTAAAATATCCGTATGTTTTGAGTGTTTGGATGTTTATCTAATGCTCATGTCCTAGACTCCAAAAGGAATCAACTTGATGAGAAAGTGTTGAATGTGTTTTCCTTAGTGTAATTGAGGAATCAAAAGCATATAGGTTGCATGGGCCTATCTCTTGAAGGATAATCCCATAAGTCAGAATATTGTATTTGAAGAGAATACTTACTGAAAATGAGATATAGTTTGTAAAGAAAGTGCAATAGTGGCTAGATCCACTTGCAGAAATATTCAACAAACAATTTTTGAACCTCCACCCAGCTCACTTGCTGGAGATAAGGGAAATAGATTGAATGAAAATAGCTTATCAGGGTACAATAGTAATGACTATTCAAGAGAAAATAAAGCATTACATGAGCCTCGTTCACAAAGAAATAGAGGCCACCCTATTTAGATGCAAAACTACGAAAGCGGTGAAGGTCTATCAGAATTGGATGTCGAATTTTTTTCAAACTTCATCATGCTAGTAGGTGATCCAACTTCTTTTGAAAAGGCTATCAAAGAATCCTGGTGGAGAATATCAATAGATACTGAAATTCAAATAATTGAGAAAAATGATACATGAAATTAATCATTTATCCCCCGGAGCAAAGAAAGTCGGTGTGAAGTGGGTGTATAAAACGAAGTTAAATTAACATGAATATATAGGAAAATACAAAGCACAACTAGTTGTCAATGTGTATATAAAAGCATGGGATCA
This sequence comes from Andrographis paniculata, assembly GCF_009805555.1. Classification (NCBI taxonomy): domain Eukaryota; kingdom Viridiplantae; phylum Streptophyta; class Magnoliopsida; order Lamiales; family Acanthaceae; genus Andrographis; species Andrographis paniculata. The sequence goes on from NW_026137605.1 coordinate 4,944,557, forward strand.
ACTACAATGAAGTCTTTGCATATGTTGTCTGCCTTGACATCATTCGACTTGCCATTATTGTTGTTGCTACTCAATGAATGTGGACTTTATTCCAATTTGATATGAAGTCCACATTTCTCTATGGTGAATTAAATGAAGAGGTGTTTCTAGAACAACCTTCTGGATACCAAAAACTAAAATATTCACATAAAATTTACAAGTTAAAGAAGACTCGATACAACCTCTAACAAACACCGTGAGCTTAGTACACCTATCTCAAAATATATTTCACTAACAAATATTTCAAGCAATGTCCTTATGAGCATACAATGTTTATCAATATAGGTAACAACTGAGAAATTTTGCTTGTTTGTGTCTATATGGGAAAATTACAAAAAATATCATCTACGTATTCGCAATTATCATTTTTGTTCTTTATTTATCTTGATGATAAAATATGTCACACACGTTTGTAAAAATCATCATATATGTCCCATGGCCACGCATATGACAGCTGTTGTGTGAACACACGTACGGCTAAATGACATAAATGACGACTTTTGCAAATATATGAGATATATTTTGCCAGTAAGACAAATAAATTGCATAAGTGATAATTGTGTATACGTGAAAGATATTTTTGCAATCATCGATGTCTATATAGATGACTTTATTTTTACCGGAAATGACGAACGGATGATTTCAAAAATTAAAATGTCCATGATGCGTGAGTTTGGCATGACAAACTTCGGACAATTGAAATACTTTCTTGGCATAAAAGTATTACAGAAACCAGATAATATATTCATGTGTCAATGGAGAAATGCTCTTAAGGTATAGAGTTTCACATGGATTCATGTAATTCTATTTCTAATCCAATTATTCCATATAGCAAGCTCACAAAGGATGATAATGGTGTACAAGTGGAAAACTTACACTATAAACAATTGGCTAGCAAATTGATGTATTTGACAGTGACTCGGCTTAACTTCATATTTGTTGCAGTCTTTTGAGTAGATATATGAAACACCTAACAAAACTACCCTTCCAAAAATGCAAAATGGTGCTTAAATATTCAGGATATTCTCGAATTTGTTTTAACTTTTCACAAGGGGCGAAGTGAAGGATTGTCAAATTATACAAATAATGATTATGTGGAGATATGGATGATTGAAAGGTACTTTTGGTTATGTCTTCACATTCAATTTAAGTTTTGTTTCTTGGTGATAAAAAAACAACCAATTGTCACCCTACTTACCATGCAACCTGAGAGCATCTGCAACGGATATACCTATGGTTGGGTATATATATTATTTTTTTCTTTCCACGTTATTCTCTCTCTCTATCATGTCATTGAAGATATTTTTCTCTATTTTATATTCACAACAAAGAAACCCATCCACTATTACTATATTTATATATTTTAACTTTTTATTGATTTTATAATTAATCAAATGATAAATTAATTTAATTTTTTAATTGAATAATAATTAATATTATCATATTATTTCTTTTATAAAAATAATATATCAAAATATTTTTTAATTTTATATTTTAATTATTATAGTAACGATTTAAATTAATTAAAATATATTCAATATTGGTATCATTTTTGTAAAATATATAATTTTATAAAATACAAAAATATTATAAAAATTAACATATAATAATACATTTAACATAAATTCCAAAAATAATATATATATGTTTATAGTATTTATGTAATATAGATATGTGTGTTCCTATTAAAATGGGACACGTAACAAAAAGTAAAAATCTCTTCAACATCCGTGCATAGATACTAAGGGTAAGATATTGCAACATTTCTATATATATGTATATGTTTTGTAAAAATAAGTTGCTTACCTGGCAGCCGTTGCAAATCCTTTGAGTAATTCACAGTTGTTCCTTGTGTCTATCAAATAACATGGTTAAGAAATATTTTGGAGAGCCTTAATCTTGCTTAAAAGACATATAAAACATCTTTTGTGACATCAATATGACTATTAAGCTCTCTTAGAATCTCATCTTTCATGGTTGAAGTAAACATATACACGTTGACGTGACCATCATGACAGGATCGGATCCAATATATTTCTTTCCAGAGCAATTCTTAGGAGTTGAATTCAAAATTTTCAATTGGCAATTACAAAATGGGTCAAACATCAAATGGATGCTACTACCGACCTCTACATGGAGGATGAAAACAAGCTATGCATTCTTTTAAAACTGAACTACAAGTCCCTAAGACCATAAGGATAGAAGAACTTAGCAAGACATTGGACCTCCCACAACCACTATCCCTTAATTGAAGGAATGCCATAATTTACTATCCCCTAATTGAAAGAATTCTATAATTCAAGAGATTATCAAGAATCGTAGGATGCCATTAATTATGGATAAATAATATTAATAAGGACAATTACAATCTTTATGATTTATTTTCTTTCTCAATACACTTTTCTTTGTTATTCCTCATGGACCATCTATAAAGGGTCCCATGAGTATTTTATGAATTTTTTTCTTATTTCAAGAGTGATTCTTGTACATTGTTTAGGGTGTAATCTTAAGTGATTCGGTTGCATCTTCATATCCCTAAATCGAGTTATTTCGATTATTTGAAGCAAGTCATGGCCTCTCGAATAGCACTAGAACTATTATTGCCTTCTTTTGCATTGTCAGTCTATTTAGAGAATTGTGAAATATGAGCTTGATCTCTCATGTTGCCTTCCTGACTACCTCTTAATTCAAGAAAGTCCAAGTTATCATTGCTTATATATATACATCCATCCCTTCATTCAATTTGCTACCCAAATTTCCCCCAATTCTATTGTTATTTACTCCTATAGAATCCAATATGAATTCTTATTCTTGGCAAGTTCACATCATCTGGTATTAGACATAGTTTATATAATCTCGTGATCATTATCATTTTTATTGGATTAGTGCAAAAAAATCCAAAAAAGAAAAAAGAAGGACTTAAAAAATTTCTAAAAAATTTGAAAAAAAAATCCTTGAAATATATATCTCTTTTCTCTATAGTTTTATCTTTTAAAAAAAAATAAAAATACAACTTTATAATAGTCATCATGTTTTTATTAGATTATTTAAAGGCACCATTACTTGTGATATTTACTTGAAATTTCTTAGTTTGGAGATTACATCGGATCATTGCGAGTTTATTTGAGTGAGTGAAATATGATTTGAGTGAAAGAGTGTTTGTGGTAAGATCATTACATACCAGAAAGCATGTATCAAAAGATGAGAAACTTGTGTGAGGAAATTACACTTAATATGTATATATATATTTCTTCTTTTTAATGGTAGGTGAAGGATACTCGGATGAGCGCCTAAATCCTCAAATTATAGCACTATCCAAAGCATTGAAATCTTAATTCATAAATTAACTTAATGATGAAATGGATATTGTATATTCTATGTTGTTGATCTTGCTCAATTTATTCGGTAATTGAAATTTCAGCGTTAGTAGCCCCGACCACCCCCCGAACATAATATGTCAGCAAGGCAGAATCATATATACTGAGGTAGGGAAGACTTTTCCGAAAATTTTGATGGAGAATGAAAACCACCACCTCTAAATAAATAACTGAAATAAAGATCTTGTGAGGAACTTAAAGATTAATATCCCCTCCTTTAATGAGAGTTTTGACTCAGATGTGCATCTTGATTGGGAGAGAAACACGGAGTTTGTTCGAGATTGTTCCTCATATGAGGATGACCAATGGATGAGGATCATTATAATGGAGTTCACTGATTATGTCCTTAATTGGTGGGAGCAACTAAGTACGAAATGAAGACAAGAATGAAAGGCTTGAATCACAACATGGGATGGTCTAAAATAGGATATGAGGAAACGGTTCGTACCATTTTTGTACATAAGAGAGTTGCACGAACAAGTTCAAAAAATGTCTCAAGGTAATAGAATTTTAGAGGAATATTAAAAATAGATTGAGACAATCATGATACAAACTAATATTGTGGAGGCCTAAAGGAACCATTGCCCGATTAATGAGTGGAATCAACTGAGATTTGAGAGATACTCTAGAGCTAAACTTGTACGTTGACTTGTAAAAATTGCTCCAACATGCGATTTTATTGGAGAAACAACACAAGTGAAATATGTGAATTTATTATTTCAACTGAGCGCATCCTTGGTCCACACACACTGTCCCGGAGTCCTGATGTATTTCCAACTACCAATGTTAATAAATTTTCTAATATTGATCAAGGAAAATGTGTTGTACATGTTAGTACCACGGGAAAAGCACAAAAATAATATTATTATGGCAAGAATATTCAAAATAGGGAAATTACATGTTTTCGATGTCAAGAAAAAGAATATTATGCCTATGAGTGTCCTAACAAGAAGGTCATGATCTTGATTGACACTGGCGAAGTCGTCACTGATAATGAATTAGATGTAAATGGTGAGCAAATACCTAAACTTGAGGAAAGTACTGCTACATAAGATGATAAATATTCCAAAATCATTATGGTAACTCTGCAGTCATTTAGTACATTTCTAAAGGGAATAACTAGCCCAAAACCAGAGAAAGAACATCTCCAACATTTGTTGCAAAATTCAACGCAAAATTTACAACATAATAATTGATAATTGGAGCTGCACCAACGTGGATAGTGAAACCTTGGTAAAAAAGATGAGCCTTGTCACCAAACCACATTTGCGACCATATCGATTACAATGGCTGACCAATATTGAGAAATAATGAATAAATAAACAAGTTGGGATAACCTTCCAAATTTGTAGTTATATGGAACAAGTTGTAGGAAAGGTAGTTCCATGCACGCATGCCGTATACTACTCGGACAGAATTGGCAATTTAATCGCAGTGTCACCTACTTTAGGAGGGTAAATACTTTTACCTTACACAAAAGAGAAAAATAATCACTTTGACACCTCTCACTTGACAAGAAGCTCATATGGATCAAGAATCAATACAAATGAGTCATGCTTAAGAAATAATGACTATAAAGATCCTCTCAAGATCAACGAAAACTCTAAACCCTGCACAAGAAGTAGATATAAGTTCAATGATGGGTTCGTCTACTATTGCCTTGATGCAAGGACCACGAGTGTTCCCTTTAAAAATATAAAAGAAAAGTAAGAGAATATATACCAAAGATACCCTGTCCCAAATAGGAAGTAACACTGACCAATCTATATTTGTTGAGGTTCAGTTTCTTAGAGCAGTTTATTATGTTGGTGATGCATTGTATAGAGAATGTGTATTGCTCCGTATTGATTAACGGAGATCTAGGGGGATTTCTTAAATTCTCCCAGGGGATTCCTCAGGGGGATCCGTTGTCGACAATCTTGTTTTTGCTTGCGAAAGACCTTTTGTCTAGGGGTTTGGAGTGTCTCTATCGGTGGTGTCTAGAGCTTTACTTTCGGTGTCGAGGGGGGTTTCGGTTGTCCTATCTAGCATATGCATATGATGTTCTGATATTTTTTTTAGTGCCTGTGGTGATCGGATAAGCTCTTTGACGATCTTTTTGGCTGATTATGCGAGGATAACTAGCCGAAGGTTAGTTGTTAGACGAGTATATTGTTTTTAGCTAACAATTTCCGGAGGCGGTCTGGGAGCAAATTTGGTTGGTCATGGGATTCGGAGTGACCAACCTTCCAATTACTTATCTTGGCGCACTGTTCTATGTAGGGAATCAAAGGAAGGTATTATGCGAGGAGCTTCTAGGGAAGCTTCAGAGATACTTGATGAGTTGGGATCGTGCTGTTTTTTAGGCATATGGTGGCCAGTTGAAGCTTATTCAGAGTATAATTTTATCCTTTCCATTATACTTAATTTAGGTGCTACACCATCCACAGTCCTTCATTCAATTGAGCATATATGTGCACAATTTTTTGGGGCTCGTACTATGGTCACCGTCAGCAACACTGGATTTTGTGGGTTGATATGGCACGGCCGTGGTAGGAGGGAGGATTTGGGCTTAGGTGTCTCTTGGATATGGTATATGCTTTCTCGATAAAGATTTGGTGGAGGCTTCGTGAAGGTTCTTCTTTATGGGTGAGAGCGATGCGACACAAGTACTTCCGTGATACTTTTCTGGGCCGTACTCCTTGTCAGAGTTACAATAGTCTGGTGTAGAAGCACTTGTGCTGAGTTTGAGAGGTGGTGCAGTCGCAAATTTATTGGTCTTTAGGCTGAAGGAAGTGCTATTTTTGGGATGACAGATGGTTTGGAGAGCAGCCTATTCTGGGAGGATCGAGTGTCGTCACCGCCGACACTAGTTTGGGATATATGGAGTGGAGATTCGTTGGATGTTGGCCGGTTGAGAGCTCATCTTCCGAAGTCACTTGTACAATGCATGATAATGGTCCATTTTGACACAGGGACTGAGGATCAGATGAGTTGGATAGCTTCCACATCCGGTACTTTTACAATATCTTCGGATTAGGAGCATTGTCGTGACACGGTGGTATGGAGTTGGCTCTTGAAGATATTATGGTCGTGTATCTTGACTCTGATGATGTCGGTCTTTTTGTGGAGACTATTTTAGTGCCCATTACCACTCAATGAGGTTCTTCGGCATTATGGTATTTACATTGTGTCGCACTATCAGTGTTTTCGTGCAAAGAAGACTATATTGCGTCTTTTCATTGATTCGCAGGCCGCTTAGAAAGTTTGGGAGTACTTTGCGGTATTATTTTGATTTTTATTTCTGAAGACACATACACCATATTTACTTGTGTCTTCACGGAGGATATCATCGGCATATACTCAGAGTATCCACACATATATTTTGTTATTGATTATGTGTTTTATTTGGGTGGCTCAAAATGATGCAAAGTACAAAGGGCTGCATGTTTCTTCTGATAAGATAATTTGGCGGGTTCAGTCGCACCTATAGACTTTATGGCGCGCCCGGATCCTTCTTCGATGACATTGGGAGGACGATTATCATATAGCCGACAAACTTGGATTTCGATATCCTCCACCAGTTCCCCGCCCTCCGATTATGGTTCATTGAGAGGTGTCATCTCCGAGATAGTTCAATCTTAACACGGATGGTGCATCAGTTAGAAATTCCGGAGTGGCAGGGACGGCTAGTATCATTCGGGATTTGGCTGGCGTGGCACTTGTAGCATTCCAAACTCTGATCCTGCATGTGAAAATCACCCTAGTAGAGTCGATGGCGATTCAGATTGCAGCCGAGCTAGCGATTGATCGAGGATTGCATTGTGGATAGAGACATATTTGAAACCATGCATATCTCTACTTTTTCCGAGTCGAGCCATTGGACACTTCAGCGATGCCTATTTCGTATCCGATTGTGACTCTGTGGCGTGACATGACGGTTTTACATATATACAAAGAGGGGAATCGAGTTACGGATGATTTGGCAGTTATGGCGATATCTCTTCCAGTTGAGCGGACACTATATTCGATGAACCTTCTGCCGACGACTAGAAGCTTCATTTAGACAGACGCTGAGGGACTCCCGAGTTTTCGCTTCTAGTAGCAGGCTTGCTCCAATTCACTTTCTTTGATAGTTGATATTTTTTGGACTTGTAATAGGTGATATTTTTTGGACTTGTCATAAGCTTAGTGTTGACTGGTGTTAATATCTTAGGCATGTTGCCTTGGTTTTGATACTTGGATTACTTAGGCTAAAAAAAAAAAAAGATATTAGATCCATTGAGGAGAATGAGGGTGATAGGATTTACTTTTGTTCTTTTATGTAAGCTTCATTGCCTTGTGGTTCAAAATTGGCAATGTAACCTACTTTTTGACTTCTATTATATTTTAAATAAATTTTCCAATGTATTACCAAAAGAACCCCCAAGCGATTTTCCCTCGTTCTGTGGTATTGAACATTATATTGATTTCATACATATCGGTCAATTTCTTTATCGGTCAACATATAGGGTCAATCCAGACGAGACCAAAGAAATTAAAAAATAAGTCCAAGATTTGTTCAATAAAAATTGGATGCGTGAGAGTCTTAGTCTGTGCTTTATACCTATACTACTTGTTCTGAAGAAGGATGGTAAGTGGTGTATCTGCATAGACTATAGAGAAATAAATACGATTACCATTAAGTGTAGATTTCCTATTTTGAGATTAGATGACATGCTTGATGAACTTCGGGGTTCTACTATTTTTTTACAAAAATTGATCTTAAAAGCAATTACCATCAAATAAGAATAAGAGAATCTGATAAGTAAAAATTTCTTTCAAAACTAAAATAAGGTTGTATGAGTGGATTATTATGCCTTTTGCCTTAACTACTACCCCTACTACCTTTTTTAGTTTGATGAATTATGTTCTTCAATAGTAAATATTAACTTTGATGAATCATGAGAGAATGTGATGAGTAGAATGTGGTGTTTTATTTTGATGTCTTGATCTATAGTAAAGATTTTCCTGAACACACAAAAATGTTAAAGAAGTCTTCACCTTACTACGTAAGAACAAACTATATGTATATGTTGAAAAATATGCATTTTTTGTTTCTAGTTCTCTATTCCTTTGCTATGTTGTTAACACACAGGGAATATAAGTTGATGAAGAGAAGATCTAAGCCATCCAAGAGTGGCCAATCCCTACTACTATTCGTGATGTCAGTAGTTTCGATGGCTATGCTGGTATCTAATGAAGATTTATTCATGATTTTAACACCATTGTTACTACCTTCATTATTGATATGCGCAAGAATGAATTATTTTTTGGAAAAAGTATAACAACAAGCCTTTGCCAAACTGAAAATTTTGTTTAAATCATGCCCCAATTTTAAACTCCCTGACTTTGAACTAACATTTGAACTTGCTTGTGATGCTTTAGGGGTGGGCATTTGAGTTGTTCTAATGTAGAATTTCCAGCCACAACCTTGAATTACCCAACTTACAAGAATGAGTCATATTCTTTGGTTCGTGCATTCAAGTATGACAATATTATCTTCCTCTAAAGGAATTTGCTATCCACTCAAATCACAAACCCCTTAAGCATATAAAAAGTCAGGCTGAATTAAATAAGAGGCATGTCAGATGAGTGTCTTTTGTTGATAAAATCTTATATGTGATCAAATGTAAAAAAAAAAAAGAAGAAAAAACAGATAATGTTGTATATGAGGTACTCTCTAGGCGCACTTATATTCTTACTATTTGTCTTCTCAATTTCTAGAGTTTTCACTTGTAAAATCTTTGTATGTGGAGGATAAAGATTTTTCTGAAAGATTTAATATGTGTGCCAATTCTAGGTTTGAAAATTTCTATTTGTATAAGACTGATCATTTGTGTATTTCACAAGATTCTATTGGAACTGATTTTAACTCACAAAGTCCATGAAGGTAGAGTTATGGAGCATTTTGGAGCTATCCAAAATCTTAAATTTTTCCAAGAAAAGTTTTATTGGCCAAGCATGCACTCGGACATGGAGCAACACATTACACATTGCATTACATATTGACCATCCAAATCCACACTGCTACCGTATGCTTTATATATCTCATGTCTATACCCGATACACCTTGGATAAATGAGAGTATGGACTTTATTTTGGGATTATCTTTCACGAAGAGAGGTAAGGATTCTATCATGGTTGTTGTTTATAGGTTGTAAAAAATATCATATTTTATTACATGTAATAATAAGAATGATGTGATGCATATTGCTAATTTGTTTTCCAAAGAAATAGTTCGAAATCATGGAATTCTTTGTATGATTGTATCTAATGCATACACTAAATTTTTGAGTTTTTTATGGGAATTTTTTTTTAAAAAAAAAAATTAGGGACAAAAATTATCTTTTCTATTTCATATCACCCACAAACAAAACGTTAAACTGAGGTAACAAACCACATGCTAAGCACCCTCCTTAGGTGTATTGTCAAAAAAATAGTTGCATAGTTGGGAAAGTTGTCTTCCTCAATTTGAGTTTGCATATAATCATGCTATTCGTAGTGCTACTAATATGTTCCATTTTGAAGTAGTTAGTGTACAACTTCAATCTTTTTTCTCCGATTGACCTATTGCTACGACCATGTAGTGAGCAACAAAATATTAATTTCAGGGATCAGACACAAAAGATTAAGGAGCTTCATAAGATAGTACAAAACAGACTTGATGCAACCAATGCATAGAATGCCAATTGCGTTAACTATCACTACAAGAGGTTGTCTTCCAACCCAGTGATTGGGTAGTGCCTCCAGTTACGAAAAGAGAGATTTCCGGTACAACACAAGTACAAGTTGTCTTCACGAAGCAATAGTTCTTTCTAAGTGGTCGAACGCATCAATGCAACGCCTACAAATTGGATTTTCCAGGTGAGTTATGATACCTCCAAGGTTGAATAGAGATTAAATAGATTGAATAAACTATTTATATCAATAAGATACATATTCTTTTATGGAAACCCACTTGAATGAACTCTAAAGTTAAGTGTGCTTGCTATAGGATAATTTTAGGATATGTGACCGTCTGAAAAGTCTCTCAGTGTGTGGCTTGCCGGTCTGGGTGGAATTGACTAGACTACTTATCTCTCTCGGGGTGTGCGTGAGTGAGGAAAAAATGCGCTGGAAGGACTTGTATTGACCGGTGGGGTCAATCTAATCCCGAAACACCGTATAATATCCATATTACATTTAATGTTGCTGTTCTTTCTTCTTTTTATATAGGTGATGAAAGGTTGATGGAAAAATCTTTTCAAGAGAGAATGGATGATGTGACTATCAACAAGATCGAACTCAATCATATTTCCTTCGGGACCAATTATTAGGAGCTGAGCCAGAAAATTTTTAATTGGCAACTACAAAATGAGCTAAACATCATATCGATGTCACTGTCAAACTCTACACCGAGGATAAAAAAAGAAAAAAGAAATGCATTATTATAGAACTAGAGCATAAATTCCAATGACCATAAGACCAGAAGAACCTAACAATGCATTGGACCTCTCACAATCACTATCCTCTAATTGAAGAAATTTCATAAATCACTATTCTCTAATGGCAGAATAACATAAAACCCACATATGGTTTCGCGAATTTGGTGAAAACCCCATATGCTCTTAAAATTCCATAAAATCTACTTATGATTTTCAGAATGTTGCAAAAAATCCCCTTTCCATTAGTATTTAACAGTGATTGTATGTCACGCGCCCAGACTGCAATTCTTTTTACATAAATTGATAAGATATTGTGTGAAATTACAAAAATACCCTCAAATATTAACAAAGTTATCTTCATCACCATTTTTCTCCTTCTTAATCGATTAGAAGATGGAGGATGAGCGGCGGTTGGTGGTCGGTGGTGGCTGTCGAGTGGACAAATGCGTTGGGTGATAGGCTGGTCGAGTGCGGTTGCAGTGGCTCGGATGTTGGTCGACAGGCTGAGACAAGTCGGTTTCGGGAGGAGGTTGTCCGACCCTAAACATTCAAAAAGTATCAAAAATCAAAATTATTCCACAGTGTGGATTTACGGTAATTGGTCATCGTGGAGTTCTACAATCAGGAGTTCTCACCGGCAATTCATCGCAAATGGATTCCGACCAGGTAAAAGGCGAGGAAAAGAACAACAAATAGGATGGCCGCAAAAACAACGTCGTATTGGCAATCACAAATTCTTCAAAGCTCATAATCAATGATCAACCTCCCTCGACTTTGATTCCGCCGGAATTTCAATTACCGCGATGCCTTTCGTCAATTTTCCACCGGCGTTATGAATCTACTTATTTATGTCATTTCCGGCAGTTTCCATCGAAGAACTAATAACGTATTTGATTTTGTAGTGTGGGAGCGGGTTCGGGGGATCTGACCCGGTCTCGAGCACCATTTGGGGATTGCTCTCTTCAATGCCAAATTAGTTATCACCTTTGAAAAATTCGGCGTCGTACCATCGGAAATCATCAACGTGAAACCTAAATCTCTGTACACGTCGATGCACACACTCGAAAGTCTAGCTGGAAGAGACAACGACGGGGTCGAACATTAAGGATTTGGAGATAGGACAAAGAAATTCACCAGGCGGTGGGTTGATCTTAACGACAATGGTGGGCAAGTTGAATGAGAATCTCTATAGCCAGAGCTTCCTGGTTCCGCTCCGGTGACCGTAGATATGGGCTGGTTGGAGTAATTTAAGTTAAATAACTCTAAGTAAATTTTGGGCAATTTGTTTCTATCCAACCCTAAAATTTTCTAAGTAAAAAAATACAAATAAGGGCATAATTGTCCACTTATGGTAAAAGTTAACGCCGTTAGTGGGAATTTAAAAAAGTGGCAAGTGTGCATCATTTTGGAAATTATTATCAGATTTTATGGAATTTTAGGATCACGGGAGACTTTCAACAAATTCGGAGAATCACATGGGAGTTTTATGCTATTTTGTCTTCTCTAATTGAATGAATTTCATAAATTAATGAATTTTTAAGAATCTTTGAATTGCCATCAATTATGGATAACTAATATTAATAAGGCTAATTACAATCTTTATGATTTATTTATTTATTTTTACTAAAGATTGCTTTTACTTTTTTCTCTTTTTTTTTATTTTTTTTATTTTTTATAAATTTTCCCTATGAGCTATCTATAAGAGATCTCATAAGTATCATTGTAAGACATTAACAAAGATATCTTAGACTCCCATGTTAGCAATGTTAGCATTTTTTTTTTTAAAAAAAAATGGTGAAGTGTGAAAAATAACAGGAGAAGCGCATGTGTCCCAACTTTTTTTTATTATTTTTATATACTTTATTTTAATTATATATATTAATAATTTTATATTTTATAAAATTTTAGTATTTTTTAAAAAATGATTCAAATATTGGTATATTTTTTCAATAAAATTTTAATTAAATATGATCAATTAATTATAATAATAATAAATATTTGTTATAATTTATAAATTAAATTATTAAATAAATAAATATTAATAAATATGTATATTAGATAAAATTATTATTATTTAAATTATTTTAAAAATATATAATTTAGAAAAAATAATTTGTGTAAATAAGTTTCTTTGATACGGGTATAAAATGAAATCAGTTTATCTGATGATGTGACAGAGAAAGAATATGATGTTGAAAAAAAAAAAAAAAAAGGAAGAAACCCATATTCGGTTTCGTTGATGTTTATGCTCTTATCAATTTTCTTCTTTTATTTCAAGAACGATTCTTGTAGGGTGTTTGAAGTTTAATATTGAGTGATTCCGTTACATCTTCATATTTCCAAATTGAGTTGTTTCAAGTGATTTGAAACAAGTTGTAGTCTTTCAAATAGTATTGAAACTATTCTTGTCTTCCTTGTATTTCCAATCTGTTTAGAGAATTATTGATACGTGAGTTAGATTTCTCGTATTGCCCTTTCCGACTACCTTTCAATTAAAGAGAATTCTAATTATCCTATATATATACACGTATACATATACATCCATCCCTTCTTTTTCATTTGTTACCAAAACTTTTGTCCAATTCTATTGTTATTTACTTTTGTGAAATTCGATTAATATTGTAATTTTAGGCAAATCTGCAACACATGGTAGATTTTATTTTTCACGTATTCACCGAGGATAAAATCATAAAGTTGATCTATTGCCATATTTAAGAGCAAATTACAGATATCGTGACCAAGAAGTTACCTTTATTTGAAAAGGTTTTAAATCTATTGGGTGTGTTTTCAGCTTCATGTGTAAACTGAGCAACATTAGTATTCAGTTTAAGGGAGATTGTTAAAAATCGACTAACTTGTAGGTTTTCTTGATTTATTATCTTATTTTTGAAAAAAACTAGCTATTCTTTTATTCAGTTTTGTTTCTTCAAGGTTGTTAGATGTGATTTACTTTAATTCTCTTTAAATTTATTTATAACTATTTTTTATTTACTATTAAAATAATTTTCTTTCGTAGTGCATACATATGTTATGTTATCAATACGCCCTATTATCTTAAACAAAATGACAAATAATAATAATAATGTGACTCAGTGAGGATGCATGTAGAAGCTTGAGGGCAGTTGAACCAAACCCAATTTGTTAAATAAATTTTATGCTCCCCTCCCAAATCCATCGAATGGGTCACCTATTATTCCATTTGACCGCTTCTATAATAATAATATATAATAAATTTTACTTTTAAAATTATTATAAAAAATAAAATTAAAACAAAAAATCAATTTTCACATTCTTCTTTTTCTATTTTAGCTCGATATTTTTTTCTTTTTCTTCTTCATCTATTTGTTGTTGCACTAAGAGAAATCGGAGAAGACAATTTGATATTTGGATGAAAAAAAAAAACTCAAGGTCAGATTCTTGCAATTTTATATTATTTGGCAAAATATGCAATTAGAAGTGCAGATTTTGTTTCAAAATTTAACTAAATATTATAATTTATGGGTGATTTCTGAACTGAAATTTGCTCTTTGTTTAAGAAGTAGATCAAATTCTTTTATTTATTGAAAGTATACCAATTTTTTTCCATTGTTGCATTTATTTATTTATTTGTTTACTGTATTTCTATTTTTTTTAATATTTGTAATTATTATATTTTTAATGATTGGTTATTTGAACAAAAAATTGAAATAATTTTTTGCACCAATTTCTAAAAAATTGAAGATTGTATCTTCTCAATTTAAAACTATAAGTGCTCCAATTGATAATGTGGTTGGTATTGATGAAGATAAAATTAAACTAAGAAAAATTGAATTGTCCGATGATGTTATTATAGGAGATCCTGGATTTCGAAAACCGTTTGAGAATTATTCGGTTAATATGAGAGAAGAATATAGATGCATTATTTGACAAAAGGCTCTTGCCAACCACATGAATTTATTTATCCACAAACTAATTTGGTGGATTGATGAGATCATTTCAAAAGCATGGTTCAAACTTCGAAAAATTTCATTGGTTGGAATATAGTATTACTAAATATATGACATTTTGTCAAGTGTGTTACTTGTTTAGAAAGGGTGAAAAATTTGGAGACAATGTATTTACAAAAATTGGTTTTTAAGAATTAGAAAAAAAATTAAAGAGAAATTCCGTGAACATAAAGGAGGTCAATGTAACATACATTATTATGCAAAAGTCTTATATGTTTGGGTTTTAAAAATCAAGGGCAAAATATTGATTATATGTTCTCACATCAAAGTGATTAACAACGATAGTGGATATGGTCCGGTTTCTTTTAGATTGAGGTTTGGCTTTTCGAGGATCCGATGAATCAACTAGTTTATTACATTCAAGTAATTATAATTATGTTATTTCTTATATTATTAAGATTATTTATTACATTATAAATTTATAATATCTACTTTATTTATAGGTAATTTTATTGAACTTTTGAAATAGGAATGTCATCGGCATCCACAAATAAAAGTATTGATGAACTCAAATGCTCCGAAAAATAGTCAATTAACCTCTCCCAAAATTCAAAAGGAAGTTACTAATGCTTGTGCAACAGAGGTAAAACAAACTATTGTTAATGAGATTGGTAGAAAATGTTTTTCGCTTTTAATTGATGAAGTTCGAGATAGTTCAATAAAAGAGCAATTGTCTATAGTTTTTAGATTTGTTAGTGATCGTGAGGAGGTGATAGAGAGATTTCGTGGAATAATGCATGTAATTGATACTTCTGCGCAATAATTGAAAAATACAATTGATGATTTTTTTGCAAAGCATGCACTCTCGTTGTCTAAGGTTCGAGGTCAAGATTATGATGGAACCTCTAATATAAGCATTAATGGTTTAAAGTAAAAAAAATTGGATGAAAATAAACAAGCACACTATGTTTAATTTTTTTTGCTCACCGACTTCAATTAGTGATTGTAACATCTTTAAAGAATAATTGAATAATTGGTAGTTTTTTCGATTATCTTGTGATGATTGTGAATGTAGTCAGTGCATGATGTAAAAGAAAAGATGATCTTTAACAAAGACACTATAAAAATCTTGTTGAGGATATAAAATGTGGTGAGATTAGCACCGGAAAGAAAAAAGTCTAGTTCAACCTGGTGATACTCGTTGGTGTTCTCATTTGAAAATAATTTCAAAAGTTTTAGATATGTGGGATACGGTGATTGGATGCTTGAAGTTATATTCAATGATGCAGTTGATCTTAAAAGTAACCGACTTTGAATTTAGTTGAAAAAATGGTAATATTTGATTTTGTATTCATTGTTTATTTAATGATGCAATTGTTGTAAAAAAATAAATATGTTATCCAATAATTTTCAAGAAAAGAATCAAAATATAGAGAATATTTTAGTTCTTGTTGAAAGAATGACTTGAATAATTATAGAAATAATTATGGTTGGAAGCAGTTATTTGAAAAAGTTACTACATTCTGTTTGAAACATAATATTGATGTGCCGAATATGAAAGATGCTCAACAAAGATAGTTGATGGTAATCAAAAGATCTATCATCACTATTTCTATGTTGATATTTTTTTGGAGGCATATTTTTTCTTTTTTGTTTAATATTAATATATATGTATTTGTTTATTTTCCTATGAATCATTGATTTAATTTTTATAATAATAGGTTGCTGACCGTCTTATTTAAGAGATGGATAATCGCTTTACAGAGTTAAGTTCGGAGTTGCTTGTGTGCATAGCATGCTTAAACATAGACTTATTTTCAAATTTTTATATATATATAAAAAAAAAAACAATTATTTCATCTTACTGAATTATATCCGTATGATTTCAATTCAAGGAAAAAATGTGTTGGAAGAACAACATAGGATGTTCATTACATTTGCTAAATCGTTTTCACTTTTTTCGAGATTGGAAAATATTAGAGATTTAACAAAAAAAAAAAAAAAAATAGTGGCTATGAAATGACACACAATTTATAGGTTAGTGTATCGATTTATAGGGTTTGCATTGATTTTACCCAATACAAAAACTATAATTGAAAGATTATTCTCCACGATAAAATTTATTAAAAATGATTTAGCACAACAACATAAAAGATGAATTTTTGACAAATTGTTTGCCATACTTACATTGAGAAAGAAGATTTTGTAAAAGTTGAAAATTATGCTATTATGAGACGATTTTAGAGTATGGGGCAACAAAGACATAAATTATCCTACTAATAGTTCTAGCTAATGACATTAACTTTTGTCGAAGGTAAAATTATTTTATTATTTAATTAAATTTTAAAATTTTTGATAGTTACTTGCCCCCTAATATTCAAAGCTGGTTCGTCATTGATGCCACTTACACATTTCTTAATATTTTAATTCTCATAAAATAGAATCGAAAACCAAACACTAAGCTATTATTATTTTTATTGAAAGATATTCTCTAAATTTTAGCTTTTATTAAGAAACCTCATTTGTTGAATTAAGTTTCAAAATTGCATGGAAAGCTATCATGCCACAAGAATTATATGGTTTTGTGATGCAACTATATAAAGAAAGAATTTGGTTTCACTTTTAGTAAAAATCAAGGCATGTCTCTATTTCGACTATTTTGCATCTATGATGTTTACCTTTACGCCAACACTTTCATGTGTTTGCTACTATCAACTTTAACTTAATCAATTTTTATTTTATTTTAAATTTTACATTATATTCATCCATTGATTCAATCTCTTTATTATGTATAAACATCACGTCTTACTCGTTCATATAAATTGAACACACACACACAAAAAAAAGAAAATAATAATAATTACTATGTTAATTTATGGTATGTTTAAATAAACATTATCCGTTATATATTTTTTATTTAAAATATCACATTAATATATTATATATTTGTTTTTAGGGAATCGTTAAAGTACTAAATATAGATAATCAACACCCACCGTGCTGATTAGTCCATTCATCATATAAAAATATACTAGACAACACATATTGTATAAATTGTTATTATATATTGTCCGTTAATTTGTGTGTTGCCTTAATATACATTATGTGGTGAAATTAATTATAATATGTATTATGTAAATTATTATAATGTAATACTCCCGATCCGTCGCATAAAAAATTATCCATTTTTTTTTTTATTTTAGTTTGTCCCATAACAAAGTTATTCATTTTTTTAATAACTGAAATATATATCTAACATTACAAATACCCTTACAACTTACAATATATTACTCAAATGTCATTGTTTTTATATTACACAATATTAATAAGGTTATTTTAGTTATTTTTACTTTATTCCTACTACATCTCAGTATAATACTAATATTTTTTAAACTACTTGCAAAAAAAACAAACGGATAGCGGGACGGAGGGAGCATTAGTTTTTATATCATACTGTTGGCACACTCTGTTGACTAATCTATTAATACAGTAACAACAACTTTATTTTTATTTGAATATTTTTAAAATTGAAAACCATCTAAAATATTTGAGCATTCAATTCGACCTTAGCAATTGATTGTGGCTATCTCTTACATATATATGATTATTTCTTCCTTCTCCTTCACACTTGATGAAATTTATGCAAAATGAACACACATTCATTCATATATGTATGCGTATGTATGTATGTATATATATATATATATATACATACATGCATATAGACTTAATCGACATTCACAAATTTCTTAAAATGGATTATGAAATTACCAATTTGAAGAAGAACCACAAAATCAAGCTCATACCTGATGAAGAAGAAGACGATGAATCGATTTCTCTTCGAGATTTCCAGGTGGATTCCGACCGGAAGGACTCCATTTCGAAGAACAACCGGCGATCGTCCTCCGAGCCTGCGGATTTCTTCGAATTCCTCAACGATTTCACCTCCGAGATGTCTCACGCCGAAGACATCTTCTACTGCGGCAAGCTCGTGCCGCACAACGCTACCCACCGCCGTCGGTTCCTCAAATCGCTCTCCGAGCACAACCTTCCGCCGGGCGCTTCCGCAAGGTACGCAATATGCGATGATAATAATAACAACTCGTTTCAATCGAAATCCGACGCCGTAGCCACCACGCCGCCGCGAAATCGTTTCCTCGAGCGACGGAATCCGAGATCGTCATCGAAGAGCTCGGCGAAATCGGAGGCGTCTAGGGATTCGAAGCCGAAATGGTTTGAGTTGATGTTTAGTCCGCTAAAATTCCAGCAGGAATTGGATTTCCGCGGCGTGAAGAACCGGCGGAATCTCCGGAACCCGGGGAGTATATTCTCCGGCGATAGAACTCCACCTAATCGGAGAAGCTTCTGGAGTCATGACTTGTTGAAGGTATTGAGTTGCAAAAATCATGCCAGTGTGGCGGTTACTGCATCAATCGGTCTGGTCCCACATTTCTAGTCAATCAGTCCCGGGACCAGAGGTCCTGCCATAGTTAACTTGACCCAAGGTTCCCGGAGCCCCCAAGTAGCCTCTCCTAATTTTTTTTTTTTTTTTTCCGATGAGTGTTAAAAAATCTTTTTTTTTTTTTTTTTTTTCGATATTACCATTGTATATTTCTTATTTTGTATTTAAGTAATGTAAATTTGATTCAGCTATCCGAAAGTGCGCACTGGACAAGATACACTAGGCAATGTATAACAGGTAAACTAAAACGTCGAGAGTTTGAATCAATTAAAATAAATAAATAAATAAATATAAATTTTTTTCAAATCACATTACTTAATTATCACTTTATATGAAACGAAAAGAAATATATTCTTTTACTAAAAAATAAAATGAACATTTTTTATGACATACAAATAAACATACTTTTTTTTATGATAGAAAGAATATAATATTAAGGATAAAATTGTAAATTTATAATTTTTTTCATAATAAAAAAATAAAAATTCCTTTATCGCTATGAGTTTTATTTTTTTTCTTTATTTTTTTCTTCTATTCTCTCCGTCAACGCATGATTATTTTAATTATATATGTAAAAAATTAAATTAGTAAAATTAAACAAACAAATAAATAAGAATGTGATTTTCATAGTATAAACATTTTTTTTTTTTTATAATGTATGTACTATGCTATAAATTTTCTATTTAAATATAATAATATGTTAATTTTGTACAGTATTTATTGTGTGATAAAATATGTTCATTATAGTATAAGTGTTTGCTATTTACGTATAAATATATGATAAATTACAAATGTGATTTTTAAACATAACATATTAATTTTTTAATATACATGTTGTATGCTTATGTGCTCATTACAATATGAGTCGTTCCCTATCTAAATATAAATATATATTAAACTACAAATATGTTATTTTAAATGTAACAATATGTTATTTTTGCAATATGCTTATTGTGTGTTTAAATGTGTTCTTTATAGCATAAATGTTTTTTGTAATATAAATATGTACTAAAATACAAATATGTTATTATAAATGTAATAATATATTAATTCTGCAATATGGTTGATGTGTGGTAAAATATGTTCATTATAATATAAGTATTTGATTTCTAAATATATATATCTGTTAAAATATAAATATGTTATTTTAAATATAATAATATACTAATTTTATAATGGGTTTATTGTGTAATTAAATATGTTCGGATAAATATTTTTTCTCCATAATACAATTATTATGTAAAAGTAAAGAAACAGTCTTACATCAGTACAAATTCCTCGTAATATATAATACAATAAAATAATATATTAGCAAAATATTACTTAAACACTAGCATATATAACTACTAGAATAAGCAAAAAGTATTAGTTCATACTAAAATAGGTTAAACAAAATTTAAATTTACTAAATTAATCTTATTTTATAATAATTTTATGATGTATATTGATTACGATCAGACGCGACAATGCACAACAAATCAACACCTGATATAATGAATATTTAGGGTATGTATAGTTGCTCTATTTTGCTCCGAATATTTTTATTCATTAAATTATTTTTTTTATAATAAATATAAAATTAAATACTTATTTTATATTTTCTATAATATATAAAAAATAAAGTTTAAATTCAAAATATTATATTAATAATTAAAATTCAAAATTCAATAATTATCCGACCAAATACACAAAGAAGGGGGTTCGGCTCAGATTTGTGTGATGAATTTGATGACACTTTGCTTTGGTTAGAAGAAAGTGATCGATGTGTTTATTGGGCAATATAAGGGCCACATTTATATATTATTAAGTGCAAATTATGATAGTGTCTATACTTCAATGTTTTTTTTGGTTATTGTTTGTCTTTTTCAGAGTTACTATTGTATCGTGTCGTGTCGTGTCGTGTCACGTCACGATTCATTTATTTTATTTTATTTTATTTTACTATTCTAGTTGACATTTTTAGTGGCTTTGTAAGAGACAAGAAATGCTTTATATGATTCATATGAAGATGTCGATACCTTGGCTCTCTCTCTCTATATTATTATTATTATTATTATTATTATTATGATAGGTATGGTAATTTAAAAGATGTATATCAGTAAAACTAATTATTGTATAATATAAATAATTATAAATTAAAATTAAAATAATTTTTAGATAAAATTTTAAAAATTATAAATTATAAAATTTAAAATATAATTAAAATTTATAATTATTTTTTGAAAAAAAAATCCAAGCGAGAATCGAAAAATATTTTAAATAATAATAAAAAAGTATTCAAATTTATTTTTAGATACTCGTATTTAAACAAAATAAATAAAAAAAGAAAAAAAATCAATTTTGGTCCCAATATAAAAAACTCATCAATTTTAGTCCAAATATAAACAATTTCAATCAATTTTGGTCCCATTATAAACAATTTTAATCAATTTTGGTCCCACCGTTAAAAAACTAACGGAAATTACTGACGTGGACACGACGGATGTGACGTGGCAGTTGACCTGGAAAGTACACGGCCGTGTACAATTATACACGGTCATATTGTTACATGGCCATGTATATTTCAGTGTATAATTATACATGACCATGTTGTTATACGATCATGTACAATTATACGTCATGTTGTTTCATGGCCATGTATATTTCAGTGCATAATTATACATGGTCATGTTGTTACACGGTCATGTACAATTTTACACGGTCATATTGTTACATGACCATATATATTTCAGTGTATAATTATACATGACCATGTTGTTACACGGCCATGTAAATTCTATATGGCCGTGTACCTTTCTGTTTCGGTCTAAAATTTTAATTTTTTGTTATATTTTTTAATATATTTTTTTGAATTTAAAATAGTTGATAAAGTTAAAATGGAAAAAAAAAAGTCAATAATAATCATAATATATTTAAAATATATCAATTTGAGTTCAAATATAAGTATTTGTCGAGTATGTTCTTTTGGAAGATTTTGTCTAAAATTATACTATTTAGCAAAAAAATTTCTCTTACAAACATTCAATTAATGTATTGAAATAATAAAATTAATTTTTAATACTACTATAATATAAAAAATTAAAAAATAGTTGTGTAATTGGATGTTTGCAAGAGAAATTTTTTTTTATGAATAATAAAATTTTAGACAAAACCTTTCAAAAGAATATATATTATAAATTTTTATATTTGTATTAAAACTGATAAATTTTAATTATATTATAATTACTATTGATTATGTCCATTTTAACTATATCAATTATTTTAAATTTAAAATAATTTTTTTAAATAAAAATATAACAAAAAAATAAAATTTTAAACTAAAATAGAAATGTAAATGGTCGTGTATAATTGTATATGTCTGTGTAACAACAAGGTCATGTATAATTATACAATAAAATATACATGGCCATGTAACAACATGATCGTGTATAATTGTACATGGTCGTATCCTTTTCAAGTCAGCTGCCACGTCACCTCCGTAATATCCACGTTAGCAATTTCCGTTAGTTTTTTAACTGTGGGACCAAAATTGATTAAAATTGTTTATAATGAGACCAAAATTGATTGAAATTTTTTATATTATTACTAAAATTGATGAGTTTTTTATATTGGGACCAAAATTGATAAATTTCGGTTATATTGAGACCAAAATTATTTTTTTCCCTAAAAATAAATACTTGTATATCTTACCCATGCTACTCCTTATCAAATCAAGCTTGCAAACAATTTAAGATTTCTTTTAGGATTTTAAATAAAAATTAACATTATTTATTTTGTAGATTTTAATAAAAAAATATTTATATATATATTATTTTTTTTTATAAAATATTGAATCAAATATTATTTAAACAAAATTTAAATTAATATTTTATTAAAAATTAATTCAAAACAATAACACCCTCGGTTAGCCCATACTGGAAATATTACCGTCACACTGCATAATGAGGTCGTCACTTCCTACTTTGCACCCCACAATACAGTGTTAAAGTTAAAATTAACTATAAAAATACATTATTATTTAACACAATCTAATTTATGAATATTTTCAAAATTACGCTCCTAAATATGAGGTTTTTCTAGTTAGAAATTTACATACAATACATCAGAGACAAGTTCACTCACTCAATCTGTCTTTCTATATCACGAGACGTCCCCTGTCCCGGGGGTGTCATACATACCTGAATAAAATATTTTTTTAAAAAAATATAGAATTAAATTCATTTTAAGAACTAACATAAAATGTATCATGTCATACTTTTTAAAATGAAGTCTAAGTCTCGTCAATCACAAAATAAGTGTCATGTCATGTTAATAGTGAAATAATGCAACAATGCTGACGAACTCGACAAACCATGCACACACACATATGTATATATATATATATTTCTCGAAGTGAGCAGCCGTAATAACCTCCAGGCTCATATAGGCTCATTATATTTGTCTAAGTAAACAATCGGAATAACTTCGGCTGTATAATAATAAGCTCACTAGACCATCATCAATATAATCGGAAAACCCTCAGCTAAAGAAAGAACCTGATAAACCCATAATAATATAACGGTCATTCGGTCACTTCCATATACCCTTCATACGACTCCCACAATCAATACATAGATAGCCGAATGTTGTCGTCATTAACCACAAGACGTCCCATAGTCTGTGATAGCGAAGATAGGACCCCATGTCAAGCTCTACCCCGTGTAATGTAGTAGAATCCGTGCAACCTGGAATCACCCAAGGAAAACCCGGAAACTCTACTCCTCCTCGTGCGCCCTAACGAAATCACGTTTAGAGTTTTGCATATGATCCGAAACTACCAGTAGACCTCACTAGTAGCTACTCCAATGAGTGAAACAACACCGAACACTTGTGATTAGACCAAATACGTTTAAACTACAATGGGTCTAACCCTGAATGACCATGCGACTAAGTTATCTAGTTGTCCGACTACTATCGTCCATTATCTCCAAAGTGTAACGGTGCATCGGGGTCGAATACCCTAACCCCACATGATGCCTCGCTTAGCACTGATGCAGACGGTGACTAAACGATAAATCCACAAAACATATCCGATCAACCGTGCAATATGTGCGCAATATGTCAAATAAGTGAATTTACCGAAAATGGTTAGTGAGACAGCTCACCTCTCCTCATTTTTCATAAATTCACAACGACGATCAAATACACATATTAGATATCATAAAACGCGAAGTCTCACACATGCATACGCACACATATGTATAGATATATATATATGCATTGGCAAAATGATTCACATAATATCACATTAACATTATAGCTATAAAACCCTTATACCTCATATTATAGAGTAAATTGCAAAAAATATCCCACACTTATACCCTATTATCACTTTTGTCCTGTATTTATCTCTTTAGAAAAATATATTCCACATGTTTAAAAAAGTCGTTATTTATGTCATTTTCTCGCGCGTGAAATTCACACCACGCGCCCCTACGCACAATCACGCGCGGCCACGCGCGGTTAAAGGATAGAAATAGCGACTTTTGAAAACATGTGGGATATATTTTGCCAGAGAGATAAATACCAGACAAAAGTGATAATGAGGTATACGTGTGGAATATTTTTTGCAATTTTCCCTCATATTATATGTATCGACCGATTATTAAATAAAAATTCTTAAAGATATGAACAAACAGGCAGGTGCAATACTGCCGTTTTCAATTCAACTTGGATCGATATGAAATTCTCAAAATATAACGCTAGAACTACGAATAGGCTATTAGCTAAAGAAATTCGTTGATTAAATAGCCAAATAGCTAATTATGAATTTTCGAATAATTTTTAATTTAATATCTCAATATTCAAATTTATATTTAAATATACTCACTCCGTCCCAATATAATAATGTGTTTATCATTTTTGTCCGTCCCAAAACAATAGTCTCATTTCCATAAATACTCACCTCACCATCAAATTATCACTACATTTTTATTATTATTACACAAATGTCACTACTTTTTACACTAATACATTCACAAGTGCAAAAAAATCTTTTACTCGTACTTTTTACCAACTATCTATATAATATCAATATTCCTTAAATCTCGTGCTCAACCGAAATAAAATTATAATTTTAGAACGAAGGAAGTATAATTAAACTCTACGTCTAACATAAAAAAATACAATATTAAAATCGTTTCTTTTTCTTCCTTACTCTTTCTTTTTTGGTTCCTGCGAACGTCTGCTTCAGCCCTCCTTCACAAAAGAGTTTATTATATATAATAATTATTATCATTATTATTATTAAAACTATCTTTATCGTCATCATCAACTTTAATATTATTATATATATATATTATTTTATATTTATTTTTATCGATATTTATTTTTTTAACAATTTTTATTAATCATAATTCATATATAAAATAGAAGTAAAATTTATTTCAAAATACTAATTTTTTAATCCCAAAATATTATGAAAATATTTATTTGACATAATAATATTATTTTATACATTTTTGGGACATTACAAAAACACAAACAAACTTAATTATCAACTTTTCTGTCAAATTGTAATTTAAATTCAATTATATTGTTTGAAATATTATTTGGCTAAAATTTGAATTATAATTTAATACTCGTCCGCCTCTATCTGTTTCATTTACTTTTTGCGTCATTCTACTTAATATAAAAAAATATTATTATATTTATATAATTTTTTTTGTACAAATGTCATTTTATAAGTATTATAATACACTAATGATATAATAATTAATATTAAAAAATTAACACACAAAAAATAAATAAAATTTTTAAAGCCGAAAGTAGTATATATTTAACTAAAAATAAAATAAAATAAAATATATACTAATATTAAAATATGTAAAAAATTATACTTTAATAAAATATATATTCTCTTTATCCATCCATATAAAATATATATTTATTTTTTAGACATAGTTTAAATAATATTGTATTTAAAATAATTAATATATAAATTTAAAAATATGTATAATGTATAATAATCAACTTATGTATACTTTGCATTTGAATAGACTAAAATAGCAACATGAAGATGAACCATGAAAGAAGTATTTGTAGTAAATAATGTTATACATTTATTTTCTATTTAAAAAATTTAACTTACGATTACTTAATAACAATAAATTATTTTATTTTAAAAAAAATATTATATTAAAATATTATTTAAATCAATACTAAAATAAAAGAAAAATTAAATCAAAAGCAAACAAATTCTTTATAATACGAAAAATAAAAAATATATTTATACATTATTAGTATATATATTTATTTAATATAAAAAATACTCTCTTTATCCGACCAAAATATGTCACATTTCTTTTTTTAGGTTTAATTCAAATATGTCACTTTTTATAAATAATAATAATAATTGAATTCAAATGTATTTTTTCTCAATAATGGTTTGTTTTTTAGTATTTAAATCAAGATCAACACTAATTGTATTATTTGTTCTCATAAAATATTACATCAAAATATTATTAAACGAAAACACAAATCAACATCTTATTTCAAATAAATTTATGTGCAACCAACAAGCTACTTTATCCAAATAAATAAACAAGCTAAAAACCAAATTATAAAATAGAAACAACTAAAATAAAAAAATTGCATATTATAAATTATTATCAAATTTTGGATATGTTTGCACATTTTCTTTCAACACGATTTTCAATATATAAATTATCCTCTTATATTGAATATAAGAGTTTATTGAATATAAGATTTTATTTTTTATATTACGATACAAGTTTCTATACTTAATAAAAAGTTAAAATTAAACTACTAAACAAACAAACCCGTTTTAATATATGATATAATTTACTCTCTCCGTCCTACATAATTTATCCCGTCTTTCTATTCTAATCCATCCCACATAAATTATCATTTTTTTTGAAATATAATTATATACTTTAATCATATTTTTAAATTTATAATTTATAATTTTTATTTTAATTAAAATATTTAGTCGTCTTAATTTTAATTTATAATTATTTTTATTATATCATAATTATTTTTACTAATATACTTTTTAATTACTTACTAATTATATAATAGCTAAAATTCAGTAAGCCAGCTAAAGTGGACAAATTAGTTGTGACGGAGGATCTAATATTTTAAAACTAAATCAATAAACTACCGATAAATAATTAAATCAGTATAATTAACTAATATTATACTCCCTTCTGTCCCAAACACCATGCAACATTTGTGTTTGGCACCGGAATTTAGGTGGGGAGTATTAAATATGGTAATTTGAGATAGTTTGGATATTAAGTGATATGATTGGAGAGAGAAATAATTATTTGTTTTTTTTTTATTTAAGTGATGTAATGGGATAAAGTGAAGTATATATTAATTGTTGATGCTATTTTTCAACAATAAAAAGTAAAATTCGAAAATAAAGAAATATCTTCGAATTTGATAGATGAGTGCCCGAGATTAGGAATCTCTAAACACTGTAGAGTACATAAATAAAATAGGAAAAATAAAATACAGAACTGGAAAATAAAGTGGTGATCCCAAATCTGACGTTGCTTTGTTGAAGTTGATTGAAGATGCTTTTTCAGAACAGACCTGAATCCTTAAATAACCCCTTGAAGAAACGGTTTGAACCGTCGTCTGGTCGGTTGCAACAACCACTGTTCAACCGCCCAGAAAATCCTCCTCTGTCAACACGTGTGTTAACCGACTCACCAACCGCTCGCGCCAGTTACAGCACTCAACTGCTCAGCCGACCGCCTCTGAACACTTTTCTGCCTCAAATGGGTGGCTGGCCCGACCGGTTACTCAACCGTCCAAAATAACCCCTGACTCATTAGAGTCCAACCAACCAGTCCAGATACAAACTGGTCGCCAGACCGAACGATTCTTTGGCCGCCTCATCAAGCGACCACCATCTGGTCTCTTGTCCGACCACGTATCGTCCGTCTCATTCTTCTTCGCCCGACCTCACTTGGTCTGAACTCCGCATCAACCGACCTCCATATCAGCCGACCTCCGTATCGTCCGACTCAACCGACTGCGGACCGCCCGACCTGCTCAACCGACTTTGGATCATCCGACCTATTTAATCGACTGAGAACCAACTGACCGTAGCCAACAAAATGCGACTGTGGTCCCGACCACGGACCAACCGACCTCCGACCTCAGTCCCGACTGCAGACCAACCGACTGTGGTCCCGACTGCAGACCAACCGACTATGGTCCCGACTACAGAGCAACCGACCGGTTCTATTTGCCTTATCTTCTTAGATGGACAGACTGTCCTCTTGACAGACCTCCGCGTCTGTCCATACTTCTTCCTTGCCCGACCTTCGTCTTGACAGACCTCCGCGTCCGCCGATACTTCTGCTTTGCCCGACCTTATCACGCCCGAGCCCTGTGCCCGACCTTGTCCTGTCCGACCTCCGTATCGGCCGATCATCCTTCCTTGTCCGACTTCTTTTTTCCTCGACTTCTAGGCCATTTGGCTTATATCCAGACCCATCCAGAATCCTACTGCCATTATTTATTATTATTATTATTTTTTGTGCTCAACAATATGCCTCCTCCGTAAGACTCCTAAACGTCACTTCTCGTGATGTTTAAGAGTTCGCAGGGCAACATCCGAGGCTACGTGAGCCTCGGATCTGACCTCCATTGTCCAAGGCTACGTTGGACCCGACCTCCATTTATCGCGGACTGGTGTTGGCCTGCACGTTGGTCGATCTTACACCACCATTGCTTCAGCACCTCCCCCTAACGGAAGTCGTGATCATTTTCTCTAAAAAGGGATTCTAACCTCCCTGCCTTGGATGCCAAACTGGCCAGATCTCGAACATCGTGGGCTGTCAAAGCCTCCCGAAGGCTGGTGTGCATGTTCCTGACCACCAAAGTGGTCATTTCGCTTTCTTCAATGAACGTTGGGCAACGTCCCTTCATTAGACGTATCCGCTCTATAAATTGATAAGCAGTCTCGTCTGGCATCTGTCGGATCTCCAAGAGATCTGTGAGTGATACCGTCGGGAGAGGGTTAAAAAACCTTGTATGAAACGCTGCCTCCAAGCCTTCCCAGGTTCGCAACCGTCCTGGCGGAAGATTAACAAACCAGGAAAAAGCGGTTCTTGTAAGCGATAATCCGAACAACTGTAATTTGTAGAACGAATTATTGCCCACTTCCCCTAATTGAGCCGCGAAACGTCCCACATGCTCAATGGTTGACACTCCATCTTCTCCTGAAAAAGAGTGAAAGTCGGGTGGTCTATAATTCCTGGGAAGGGGGTGCTCATTAATGATTCTTTCTAGGAATGGTCTCTGATATGCTGGTCTGTTGACCGTCTGAGGATTCATCCTAAAATGCGCTCTCAGGACCTGAGCATTGTCCTCCGGATCTATCCTGGGTGGAACATGATCAAACACCAGAATAAGATTGTTAGCTTGTCCTCCTAATCTTTCCTCTCTGGGGTCGGTTGATTCAGTCCTGACACCCAACGGAATATTATTTGGGTATGTAAGAGGAGTCTTTCCCCTGTCAACCCTAGGGGTAGCAGTAGCACTTGAAAAAGTGCTATCCACGTAAGAGGGCCCCGCAAAATTTGCTTGTAATCTGGATGGTGATGATTCTGGTGGCGTCTGGATGGGTTGCAGAGTAACCCTTGATAACGCCTGATTTAGCATATTTTTCATGAGGTTTTGTTGCTCCCGCAACATTTGTTGCTCCCGCAACATATTTTGCATAGCCAAATTATGTTGATTGTTCAATTGTTGAACATAGGAAACCCAATCAGCAGGTGCCTGAGGTATTTCTCCTATATTTGGCATGACAGGTGGTGAGACTGTTTCTCCCACTGGTGCAGATGACGCTTGAGGCTGTGAGCCTGCCATGTGGATCCTTCCGACGATTCGGCCGGACCTTAATTGTATGAAACTTTCCGTTGACGTAGGATCAGCAATCTTGCTTTTCTCCCACTGTGGTCGCCAAATTGTTGATGCTATTTTTCAACAATAAAAAGTAAAATCCGAAAATAAAGAAATATCTTTGAATTTGATAGATGAGTGTCCGAGATTAGGAATCTCTAAACACTGTAGAGTACATAAATAAAATAGGAAAAATAAAATACATAACTGGAAAATAAAGTGGTGATCCCCAAATCTGACTTTGCTTTGTTGAAGTTGATTGAAGATGCTTTTTCATAACAGACCCGAATTCTTAAATAACCCCTTGAAGAAACGGTTTGAACCTTCGTCTGGTCGGTTGCAACAACCGCTGTTCAACCGCCCAAAAAATCCTGCTCTGTCAACACGTGTGTTAACCGACTCACCAACCGCTCGCGCCAATTACAGCACTCAACTTCTCAACCGACCGCCTCTGAACACTTTTCTGCCTCAAATGGGTGGCTGGCCCGACCGGTTACTCAACCGCCCAAAATAACCCCTGACTCCTTAAACGAACCGCAATCCAACCGACCAGTCCAGATACTAACTGGTCGCCAGACCGAACAATTCTTTGGCCGCCTCATCAAGCGACCACCATCTGGTCTCTTGTCCGACCACGTATCGTCCGTCTCATTCTTCTTCGCCCGACCTCACTTGGTCCGAACTCCGCATCAACCGACCTCCATATTACCCGACCTCCGTGTCGTCCAACTCAACTGACTGCGGACCGCCCTACCTGCTCAACCGACTTTGGACCATCCGACCTATTTAATCGACTGAGAACCAACCGACCGCAGCCAACCAAATATGGTCCCGACCACAGAACAACCGACTGTGGTCCCGACACGGACCAACCGACTGTGGTCGGGTCCCGACCACAGAGCAACCGACTGTGGTCCCGACCACAGCGCAAACCGACTGTGGTCCCGACCACAGAGCAACCGACCGGCTCTATTTGCCTTATCTCCTTAGATGGACAGACTGTCCTCTTGACAAACCTCCGCGTCTGTCCAAACTTCTTCCTTGTCCGACCTTCGTCTTGACAGACCTCCGCGTCCGCCAATACTTCTGCTTTGCCCGACCTTATCACGCCCTAGCCCTGTGCCCGACCTTGTCCTGCCCGACATCCGTATCGGCCGATCATCCTTCCTTGTCCGAGTTCTTTTTTCCCCGACTTCTGGGCCATTTGACTTATATTCAGACTCATTCAGAATCCTACTGCCATTATTTATTATTATTATTATTTTTTGTGCTCAACATTAATATATATATATATATAAATATTATTAATTATTTCTAAATTTGAAAATGTTGCAGTGAGTTTTGGACAAATAAAGAAGGAAATGTTGCAGGTGTTTGGGACGGAGTGAGTAAATAATTTGCTATAGATTATTAAAGAAATTATAAAACTTATTTTTAATTTTGTTGTTGGGCTTAAAAAATAGTTTGGTAGTTCAAATGAGCAAAGGAAGGCCCAAATTGAGGAGAAAGAAGCAAAACATGAAGCAATTGACAAAAGAAACAGCGGGCTGAGTAGTTGGAGGCGGCAGAAGAGGATGCCTAGACGTTTGCAATTTAATAACAAAGTGGAAAAAAAGACAAGAAAAGAGAAGCAATTAAAAGCAACTCGAGGGTTGCGCATAGAGAAGTAATGCCAAATGATTAAAACATATTAGGGATTAATAAATAAGATGTTTAATGTGGAAATTACTTCCATTAAAAAAAATAAACTGACGGGGCTTCAATACTTGGTGTAGGGGTGTCAAAAGTAAACCCGATCCGAAAAATCGAATCCGTTCGACCTGAAATTTTTCAGGTTCAAGTTTGGGTATTTCGGGTTTGAAAAAAATTGGGTCGACCCGAACCTGAAACGAAAAAAATTTGTGTCGTGTTCGGGTCATGTTTCGGGTTGACCTGATAACCTAAAATATCAAAATCAAGTTAGGTTTTGGGTTTTGTGTTTCGTGTTGACCTGAATTTTTTATTATTATTATTTTAATTTATAATATTTATATTATTTTAAATATAAAATAATATAAAAATTAAAATAAAAATGATATTTTTTAGGCTAATTTAATTTTTTTTTAAATTTTCGGGTCTGTTTCGTGTTATCGGGTTTGTTCCGGTTTCGGGTTACCTGAAACTAATTCAGGTCAACCTGAACCCGGCCTGAAAGAATTTGTGTCGTGTTCGGGTTTAGAGTTTCAGGTCAAATTTCGGGTTCGGATCGGATTCGAGTTGACAGTTTTTTTGTTATCCTCATGGCTCAACCCGAGACGAACACGACCCAAAAACACGAATTGACACCCCTACCTTGGTGAGGGGTTCGACCTTAGCCATGGGGTATAATCTTCAATCATGGATCATCAAAGAAGGTGGATATCATATAGCGGTTACATGGAGTTTTAAGGTAGAATTAATGAGAAAGATAAACAGAGTCAATGAATGAGACATACAGAGAGCTATAAAAGGAGATGGACGTCGAATCCAACCAATCTAATCTACCAGCTTTTATTTATCTGTTTTTCAGTATTGTATTTTTTTGTCGCTTTATCATATTTCCTTATCATTTTCTTTCAATTCCGTTTGTACCTTTATTTTCAAGTTTAATGAAAATCCATTTTTAATCCTTTTTTTCTTTCAATTTTGATCGACAATATTTTTTCCGATTCTTAATTCTGCAGACACGAAAATATCACCCAAGGGCTATCTGGAGTGGCTTAGGAAATGCTTGACAGAATTCCGAAAGGCTTCATCAAGCCGTCGTCTCGGTATATACAGATTTCCATTTACAATAAATTGACCACACCCAGTGGGATCACGACTATTTCGTGTCTCACTTTTCGTGAATGCAACTGTGGAACTACATAGCCTTCCGCGACGCGGTACAACAGGATATCAAGGAAGGATGGCTAAAGTTGACTGATAAGCCAGAAATGAAAGTTGATACTAATCCGTTCCCAGCTCTAGTCAATGTGGTGGAAGTACAACCCGATCACCCGCGCCCCAAAAGATTAAATACATGGAGATCGAGATGGAAGGCATCAAGACACAATATATTCGAAAGATTGGGGCACGAGGCCGGCCCATTAAGAAGAGCGTCCATACCGAACTAAAGACTTTCAGTATGGGACAAACTTTCACCACAAAATATAGTGGTGGAAGTAAGTTTCTATAAAGACGGTCAAGTGTGGAGGGTCATTTTTGTGGATCAGGTGGTGACCAATCCGCAACCTACTAGGCACCCGGAGCAGCCTCTTGTGGATGGGTAATGGGTGATCAGCGAAAAAACCATAAGAAGCCTTTAACCAGATTACAAAAAGGGTGGATGCAGCACCACCGGCGGACGGAGTGGACAACCACTCAGCATACAAACGTTTACAATAGAGTAGGACTTTATACCCCTGGCAGAAGCCGCAACAATCTTCTCCAAAGGGGGTTAAGGAATCGCCCCTGATTCAGGCAAGAATGGCGGCCCAAATGTGTGTTGGAAGAAATCATGCATGGCGAGGTTCGCGGAAATTTTCTAGAAAATTCCTTCTACAGTAACCTATTTGAGGGTCAGGGGGAAGATCCGTTGGGTGGTGCACTACTGAAGGATGACAAATAGTCTGAAGCTAGTTTCCCTATCATCGTGAATGATGAGGATTTTGAGAGGGAGATGAGATACCATAGAGATTCTGCTGAACGAGTTCATGGCTCTCCCAGATCAGCCACAATTTCTAGAAGGGAATGCTATGGTGGACGACTCTAGCCTGATCTTGTGGGCTAACGACACGGGGGAATCAGCAGATAGTAAGCAAGGAAATATGATTTTTAAAAAGCCAACAGAAGAATCCACGCTGCATTTGAAACCACTATTTCTTACCATTGCTCTTGACTGGACAATGATAAGCAAAGTGCTGGTTCATGGCGACATTAAGAAAAATTGGGAAAACCAGGAAAGGGCTGATCCCGATAGCCATGAGGACAACGGATTTCATAGGTAATGCCCATAAAGTCACCGTAGTGGTGGTAACGGACGTCACAATTGGAAACAGGAAGGACGAGATGGTGTTCTTCGTGATTGAAAGAAAACCAACCTATTCTGTCATCCTTGGACGTGATTGGATACACACTTCCCAGTGTCTACCTCCATCTTTCATCAGAAAGTAATGTTCCAAGAACGGTGATAAGGTGGAGGAAGTTGAGGCGGAAGCGGATCCGCTGATGGAGGTCTATGCTTTGGAAGCAATATATTACTCTTCGAAGGTGTACCCCTTATCAATGATAACCCCCGTGTGTCGGATATGTTGTTGAGTTAGGTGGTGGTAAGATTTTTTTTTTTGGTCATATTGAAGGTAGGATTTTGTTTTAGATATCTAAAGTTGTAAGTATAGTTGAATTATAGACAATGAGGTATAAAAAACCTCATTGTATTTGGGGGAAGATTAAGTAAACTTTAGGAGGGAACCAAAATTTTCATACTTTCCAAATTTTCCACCCTTTATTGGACACTGATTTCATCAAAATTGATTGTTTTTCAATCTTTAACGTTTCTAACATTATTTTTTTTAGGGTCTGCAGTGCCTCTAATTTATTTTGCCTCTGGCTGGTTTTTTTTTGGTATGTTTGTCTTTACCATTAATCTTTGCAACTACAATTTATTGTGTTTTGATCACATTTAACTTTTCATTTTTTTTTTCATCTTGTAGGTTTTGCTTCTTAAAGGCCTCTTACTGCTTCTAATTTACCAAGCTTTGGAGGATGTATGACTTGGGTTTGTGAAACAGTCTAATTTTTACTAATCTCAATTTATCAGAATTAGTTACTTTATATTGTATTAAGGTCCATATTTTTTTATTAGCATGTAATTAGTTTTGCCTTATTTTATTGCTTCGGATATTATTGGATTAAGGTTTAGATTAAGTTATAATCTAATTGTTACATTAGGGATAATTTTATCTTTTCTACTTTATTCCTAATATATATCAATATAATATTATTATAATAAAATTTCATGCAAAAAAACATATGGATACTTATTTAAGGGAATACAGAGTAGTAAATAGTGAAAATATTTGAGAAAAATCTAACCAAGCACAAAAATATTAATTTATATTTTAAATAAATACTTACAAATAATTTAAATTTAAATTTATATTTTTTAAGTTTTAGTATTGTTATAAAAACTACACGATTAATTTTTTGAAATATGATTGTTTTGTGTTTTGAATTTGAGGCAGTTTTTATGATATATGGATAATGTGTGGTAATCTAAAAAAAATTCTCTGTTAATTTTCAATAATTCATTTTGTCATTTTAGTATATCTACTCTCAATAAATCTATTTTTTAGTAACTATACT
Source organism: Andrographis paniculata (assembly GCF_009805555.1). Lineage (NCBI taxonomy): Eukaryota > Viridiplantae > Streptophyta > Magnoliopsida > Lamiales > Acanthaceae > Andrographis > Andrographis paniculata. The sequence goes on from NW_026137605.1 coordinate 4,980,090, forward strand.
TCTTGCTTTAATAATAAAAAAAATACCGCTACACTTTACACAATATTGCGGTGGATGGATGAGAGATTATATTTTGTATGAACTTTTACTATGTATATATTGAATCTTTGAATAAATTTCTACTGATTTTTGTGTTATTTTAGGTATATTCAAGACGAGCATACAACGGAAGACAAAATACAAAAATAGAGCAAAACATGCTCCTTAGTCATGCCTATGACTAAGAGAGGATGGATTGTCAAAAATTTCGGTTGAAAAATTAAAAACTCATATCGGATAATCCATTTCAGTGTGAAAAAGACCAAATTACCTTTAGGAAATCCCAAATCAAATCTACCACATTTAGATGGCCCTAAACATGTGGTTAAGTTATCCAATCAAGCCAACTTTCTCTACCGATAAAGCAAAACAAGAAAGAAGTGGGTTGAGCCGATGCAAAATAAATCTAGAAGTCCCTAAAAATACAAGACAGAGCAGATACACACCTGGATGTGGAGAGGGGAGGCATGAAGAACATTTTGAATGGTAGCGTTGCGATATCGAATCCTAGAAGAAGATGACGAAAGGATCTCAACATAAAAGAAACTCACCCATATACAATCTTATTTTCCTTTCTTGGTTCTTCTGTTTTTATTCATGAATAGATAAATTTCCTATCTATTCCATTGATCGATTGACGATTTGAATTCTTTGGTTTTGTGAGATTGATTCTTTAATTGATAATTTCTATTTTGTTCGTTGCTATTCCTAAAATTTATGTGTAGCATGTTTAGGTTTATTCTCTTGATCTAGGATTATGGTCAAATATTTAGGTTGAGCTAATGATCCTTAGTCAATTGAATAATTACATTCATAATTGTGTTATTTGATCTAGAGACAATAAGAACCATCTTAGGAATTTACAATATGATTTTGATAATTCATAGGAATTAGAAAATCATAATTGGCTTTTCTAGGGTTTAATGCAATTGAAAATTTAAGATTTGTAGTAATACCCAATTTTCTTTCTTCAATTAGAGAATTAAATAGCAGTTGTACCTTAATTAAAGATTCAATAAAAAAAAAAAAAATTGAAAGTCAGATGTCAATTTTGATAACCAATTTATCAATGGATTTAATATAATAAAATATGTGATCGATGATCAAACTCGAGGATCACTTTTGAATTCAATCATTGGGCTAGGCGTTTTTATTATTTATATTCGAAGTTCTTGCTTTATTTGATTCTCTTGATTTTTTTGATTCACATTATTTTTTCTATTTTAATTTAAGATTATATTTAAAATTACAAAATCCCTCTTGCTTTATTGGATCTCACTGAATTAAGGAAATAAATTAACCAATTCACGTTAAGACAATCCTACTTACTATACTGCAATTTGACAAATAGAAAGTATAAATTATTATTGCACGGTAAAATGCCGTCAAACGGAAGGAGTAATAATTTTTAAATCAACAAAATTCATCAATGAGTTTGTTTGTTTTGTTTTTTAATGTAAGTTGGGAAAGTGGTCAGTAATATAAGAAATAATACTCTTTTTGTCTCATATTTCGTGTTCACGTTGTCATTGTAATAAGTCACACATCTCATATTGTATTTCTTTTTTGGAAAAAGATTTGCATATTTTAATCACATTTAAAATTTTTAATTTATAATTTTTTAATCTAAATTAGACTAATTAGTTATTTTAGTCTTAGTATTAACTAGAAAGCATGTCGAAAAAAAATAATTAGATGAACACACCCAATATCCATTTCATTCATAAAATATTAAAAAAATAAAAATATTTTATTTTATTACAACTATCGTATTAACTAAACTAAAAATAATTAATTAATATGATATGATCTGATTATTAGAGGAGGAGTTAAGGAGCTTATTACACCATTCTGTTTAATTTTCCGTTGAATTAAATATGAGTCCAAAAGTTATAATATCAATTAGGGAAAAAGTATCGGAAAAAACAGCAACAAGACGTGGAAGAAAGCAAATATGAAGAGGAAGAGAGAGATGAAAAAAGCTGAAGATGTTTACATATGTAATAAATATTTGAAGAACCGTTGGAAAAAGACATGGAAGAAAATAGACATGTGAACAACAGTGTGATGAAAGCATGGAAGAAAGCGAATAATGAAAATATTTAAATATGAATCGAAAATTTGAAGAACAAAAGAAGAAGACAGGGAAGATCTGAATATAATATATTCAAATAGAAACAAATAACAAATAATTTATATTTCAATACCATATCATGTAAATATAAACATCGTATAGGTAATGTTACATTAGCACTATATGGTGAAAATAACTTAGAACAAAAATAATTTTATATTTATATACAAATAACACATAGTTTATATTCAAATAACACGATATATAAATATAAATATTACATAGTTAACGTTTATTTAATATTATATTGTGAAAATAATTAAGAATATATTTGGATTTTATATTTATTTACAAATAACACATAATGTATATTCGATTAGCGGAAGATATAAATACAAATATCACATAATTAACATTCATTTACCACTATATGGTAGAAATAACTTAAATTTTATTTGGAGAGTCTATGGATAAAAACAGGATCGAAAGGAAGCACTATAAAGATCAATATTTATATACAAATATAACATAATTTATAAATGTATAAATACAAACATCACATAATTAATTTTCATTTATCATTATATAATCGAAATAATAATAATAATAATAATAATAATAATAATAATAATAATAATAATAATAATAATAATAATAATGGCAGTAGGATTTTGGATGGGTCTGAATATAAGCCAAACGGCCCAAAAGTCGGGCGAAGATGAAGTATCGGCAGACACGGAGGTCGGACAGCATAAGGTCGGGCAAAGAAGGATGATTCGGCAGACACGGAGGTCGGACAAGATAAGGTCGGGCACGGAGGTCGGACATGATAAGGTCGGGCACTGAGGTCAGACATGATAAGGTCGGGCACGGAGGTTGGACAAGATAAGATCAGACACGGAGGAAATAATATGCATCCAAGTCGGACGACATATAGGTCGGGCGAAATGAAGTCGGGCAAGGAGAGGACGGATGAAGGAAATGATATGCATCCAGGTCGAACGGCATATAGGTCGGGCAAGATGAAGTCGGGCGAAGAGATGATCAATACGGAGGTCGGTCAAAAGAGGAAATCGGGCGAAGAAGGATGAGACGGCCGATGCGGAGGTCGGTCAAAAAGAGGTCGGACGAAAGGAAAAGTTTGTTAATTGGTCGGGCGAATAAAGGGTCTGTTGGTTGGGCGCTTAATTAAGCGACCTGTTAATCGCCTGATCGATTTGCCGGTCACTTGGTCAAACAGTAGTTCAGTCGCTTGAAAGGGCGGTCAGTTGGTCACTTGATTGGACGATCAACGAATCGTCTGGATGAATGGTTGTTCAGCCGATTGAAGGGACCAGATGGTGGTCGCTTGATTGGGTGACCAATGAGTCGTCTGGACGAATGGTTGTTCAGCCGATTGAAGGGACCAGATGGTGGTCGCTTGATTGGGCGACTAATGAGTCGTTTGGTCTAGCGACCAGTTAGTATCTGGATTGGTCGGTTGGCCTGCAGTCCGTCTAAGGAGTCAGGGGTTATTTTGGGCGGCTGAGTAGCCGGTCGGGCCAACCGCCCATTTAAGGCAGTGAGGTTTTCAGAGGCGGTCGGCCGAGCCAGTTGAGTGCTGTAACTGGCACGATCGGTTGGTGAGTCAGTTAACACACGTGTCAACAGAGGAGGACCTGGTGGGCGGTTGACAGCGGTTGCTGTAACCGACCAGACGGTGGTTCAAACCGTTTCTTTAAGGGGTTATTTAAGGATTTGGGTTTGTTCTGAAAAATCATCTTCAATTGACATCAAATTCAAAGAATTGCTTTTCGGAATCACCACTTTACTTTTTAGTCTGTAGTTTTTATTTTTCTTATTTTACTTATGTATCCTACAGTGCCTAGAGATTCTTAATCTCAAGCATTTATTTTATCAAGTTCGAAGATAATTTCTATTTTCGGATTTTACTTTTTATTGTTGAAATCGGCATAAAAAATTGGCGACCACAGTGGGAGAAAGACAAGATTGTTGATCCTACGTCAAGAGAGAATTTTATACGACTGAGGTCCGGCCGAATCATTAGAAGGATCCATATGGCAGGCTCATAGCCCCAAGTCTCTTTAACACCGTTGGGGGAAACAATTTCACCACCTGCTATGCCGAATGCAGGGGAAGCATCGACTCCCCATGGGTAGCCAAAAACATGAAAGACAAGCTAAGGATAACTCCGTCATATAGGCCATCTGATATAGTAAAGGATATACTAGCTGACTACGGGGTTAAAATTAGCTACAAACAGACATGTTTAGCAAAAGAGATTGGTGTTCGAAGTATATATGACGTCGAAGGTCATGGCTTTGATAAGTTGTGATGGTATTGTAATGTTGTAAAACAAACAAATCCTGGAAGCATTGTAGACTATGAGACAAAGCCGGTGTGTAATAAATTTCACTATCTTTTCATTTGTTTCTATGCATGCCTAGTTGGATTTGTCTGTGGATGTAGACCGATTATTTTTCTTGACGGAACGCACTTGAAGACAAAGTATAAAGGTTGTCTTCTAAGTGCAGTTACAGTTGATCCTAATGATGATTTATTCACAATTGCCTTTGCTGGTAAGGTGTTGCACAATTAAAATTTATCTAGTTATACTTGTAATCTATATTTATTTAACATTCTTGTATATCAATGATGTAGTTGTTGATGCTGAAAATGATGTTAAATTGGGATTGGTTCTGCGAAAAGTTACGAGATGACATTGAATTTAATAACCCAAGATCCTGGAATGAATTTACCTTCTTCTCCGACCGTCATCCCGGGCTCATTAAGGCTATTTCGAGAATTTTCCCTTATAGCCATCATGCTTTTTGTCTAAGACATGTGGTGGCTAACTTAAAAAAACAGGTACACTCATTTCTTAGAAATTTTTATGTTCAATGTTTAGTTTGTCAATATGGTTTTTGTTTGCACCAGATCATGCGTAAATATCCACAATATAATTAGAAGACATGGGAAACGGTCTTTAAAAAGACTGCATATGCTCCTACAAGGTTAGAGTATGAGGAAAATATTAGAAAAATAGTCGAGGAATGCAACTTGCAAGGGAATTCATTGTCCAATCTCAACCCCATTGTTGGGCTAATTCTTTGTTCCAAGGAAATCGTCGGGTATAATTAACAACAATATCGCTGAGTCTTGGAACAATTGGGTCAAGTCAGTACGCTCAATGCCTCTTGTTGGAATGGTTGACCTCATTCGTCAACAAATAATGAAGATGATGCACGAGAGAAGGGAGAGATCGCTACACATGTCGAGGTCGAGGTTGTGCCCTAAGCTTGAGACCAAGCTATCTAGGAACTATCTAGCCTCTCGATCCTTACGTGTGGTGGGATCCTCTAACTCGCCGTTTGAGGTCATAACTTATGAGACGTGCACCTATTACGCAGAATGTGCTCATGCAATGAATGGCAATTGTATCGTATACCGTGCAAACATGCATGTGCCTGTATTGAAGAATTCAAAGAATCAGTGTATGACTACTGTGATGATGCTTACATCTGTGCATTTGTATAAAGGCATACAAAGTAGCAATCATCCCCATTCCAACCACTTATTTGAGTATGTATGAGGTTGAAGGCGATAATGTAATAAATGCTCCAATAGTTCGGCTCAACCTGGAAGAAGAAGAACAAAGAGAATCCCATCAAAAGTGGATGTTCGTGTCAGAAAATGCAAAAGTTATGGTAGAACCGGACATAACCGCCAAACTTGCAAGGAAGCTCTTGTGTAGATTCCAATTTACAAGCTTTCTTTTTGTTGTGTACCGATATTCCTTGGTTGTATTTATAAGTTGTAACATACTAAATTTCAAGTGTTGTTAGTAATGTGTAAGGAAGCTCATTCTTTAGTTTACGGAGATTGAAGAAATTTATTAATTCAATATACTATAATTAATGTTAAAAATATACTTGTTTGAAACTATATGATTTTGGAACTCTAATGTATAGTTGTTAAAAAAAATAATAAAAAAAAAATTATGCTTCTAAACAAAAAAAACACACTAAAAACTTATGTGTTTCCAGCAGAAACTGATTTGATTCCAAAGGCTCGCGGAAACACACCCAGTTTTCGCTGGAAACAGAGTTTTTTTTTAAAAAAAATACCGCTGCTTTCCACGGAAGCAGCTCTGTTTCCGCGAGCCGCGGAAACTCACCTGTTTCTGCAGAAAGCAAAAAAATTCCCTAAAAAATATATCTTGATCGCAAGTTTAATCAATCCATATACAATTATGTGCCGAATCGTATACAATGCATATAGAAGTTTGAGCCAAAATATGTATAATGCATATAGATAACTATGCTCGGTTAAATTTTGAACCCTATATAATTAGTCTGAAACAACCGCAAATTATTACATAAAATAAGAAAATAAAGTACAACTACAATACAGTAAAACTAAATCAACTCGAAGTCCCAGCACCATCTTCACCAGGAAACCAGGATGCACTCATCCTATCCATTATAGATCTGAGCATGCAGTTAGTGCTCAAACTGATCTGCTCCATAGAATCGATTCGGCCATGCAGGAGTTCTAACTCTCGTCCCATGTTAGGTTGCACCGGAGTAGTGTTGTTACTTGTATTGCACACACGAGTGGTTGACAGAGCAGGCACTTCCTCCTTATTTGGTTCTTCATCATTCATGAAAGTATTGCGCATAGGGTGACATGGTTCTATCACGACTAATGTCCGCTTGAAACGTATAAGCGTTTCCATCTTGTAGTCCATATTATACTCGTGCAATGGGACTCCAGCCCACCTACATAGTCTTAAGATTAGGCTCTGGTAAGCGAATTTACTCTGCCCATCATGATCTGCAATTCGATGACTGATATCCTCTTGTATAAACTTACCAATGTTTATTGGTATTCCGTGTATGAAGCAAAAGGTCAGGTACATATCCACCACCTTTGGATCCATAGTGTGTGACGTTCACATCCATCATAGCTTATTGTAATTCCTTGCACCACGGTGTTGTAGTCCCGCAATACATAGCCGTTCGCATAAAATTTTCGCACCAAATCCCACGATGAATTCTCTGGCCAATGCTTCACAAATTTTGTCTAACCCCGACTCTGAATTGCACTCCAAAGTACGACATTCGCCATATCTGAGGTAGAAATTCCTCAGTCACAAATCATACCTCTTATGGACCATTGGAGATATTTCCGATATCCTCTATTCGTACAAAACCTGTTTGAATCTATTGCAGAGTATGGTAATTCTATTACAATCTATATTTGCGATGAACTTTGTGTTCTTCTTCTCCTGCGAGAATGTGAAACTGGCTCATCAACTTCCACTTCATCACCATGAGATGTAGACTGCTCTGTAGTATGTGCAGGCATGGTATTTGATGGCACGCTGCTCTCATCATGTAGTGTCAGCTCGTACGTTTGTGTATCAACATTTGATTCTAGCACATCATAATGCTCTTCAGTCTGTCTTTCCCTTCTACCCCTCCTTCTTGAATACCTGAGATCAAATTTTTTAGACGTAGATTGTAACAGCTTTCCTTGAACGGTGCTCTCCCCACCAATCCCCTCTTTTACTGAATCATCTTCTTCAACTCTGCGCACTTGTTTGATTCTCATGGGAAATGGAGGATTCATAGCCGGATGTCTCATATGGTTCTTTGTCCTAGGCCATGATGCTTGTGATGGCACTTGTTCTAGATATGACATGGTGCCATGCTCGAGTCGGATAGGTCGGACTAATCTCATTGTAGGACCTAGTAACGACGGATCGAAACGTGACTGAGTAGGCAACCACTGGTCACTACCTCCGACATCGCCCCTATTTGAGGTCTACAGGCATACAACACAGTTACGAAAAATTGCAAAATTTAGGCTCTGTTAAAGAAAAAATAATATCCGACAAAAGACATATGTAAGCATAGGCAACATAACAACACAAAGCTACAATGAAAAACCTATGCAAGCATTAGGTCAAAATTTTTAGGGAGTCACGCAAACTATGAAAATTAGCTCAAAATTTGGGCAAAATTTCACCTGGTCGTACGGATCCATGTGAAGGTTCACGGTGGGGACGGAGGTATCGGCGGAAGCAGGCAGCAGTGGCGGGTGCGTCGTGGCAAAGGTGTCGCGGCATGGGCGTGGTGGAGCGGGCAGCCTGGCGTGGGTGGCGGTAGCGCAGACAGTGATGAGGTGCGTGTGAGGTGGATAGGTGGAAAGAAACGAAAGACTAGGAATGTTTGGACGGGGTTTTGTGTCTATATCACAATATATTTTTTTAGTCAAATTAAATACACCTAAAGATACAAAAAATATACCTACAATACATCTAAAATATACCTAGATATACAAGAAAAATATACTTACAATAAAACTATCTTCTACCAATAGCTCATAATATTATACCTACGTATATATTGAATTTTAAAACAAAAATATGTAATTTTTTATTATAAATAAATCGATATATTGAATACAAGTAAATGTATTTGTTAACAAAATAATAGTCTCTCCGTCCTAGCTAATATGTCCCTTTACTTTAGGCATGAAGTTTTAGGTATTGTGTAATTAGTACGTAATTAAAAAATATATTAGTAAAAATAATTATAATTTAATAGAAATAATTATATATTAAGATTAAGATGACTAAATAGTTTAATTAAAATCACAAAAATCACAAATAGTTTATGCCGAACAAGATAAGGTAAAAGCAATTGTTGAATAAGGATATCACCCAAGTGTACGTTTCATTGTGTAGGTCGACGCGCATCTATGCGTGAAAGTTGCTTATAAGTAGTGCATATACAACCACACATGGCGTCGTCCTTCTTATTGTACAGTACCGTCGAAACAGCATGAAAAAAGAGAAGTGTACCTACACTAGGAAACAAATTTACCTACTCAAAAACATAATAATACCTACACGGGAATTAAATTGCACTTGAAGCCTCTCAGAAATATACCTGCTCTTGAAGAAACTTGTACTTCAAGCTCGTACCGGGTTTTTATTGGCCTTGAATAGCACTATACGTTAAACATACCCGACAAGATGTGCCCCGCAAAATAAGAGCGACAAACCCGACGAGATAAGGTACAAGAAATTGTTGAATAAGGATATCACCCAAGTGCACATGTCATTGTGTATGTCGACGCGCATCTATGCGTAAAATTTGGTTATAAGTAGTACACATACAACCACACTTGGCGTTATCCTCTTTATTGTATAGTACCGTCGAAATGGCGCTAAAAAAAATGACGGAGAGAAGTGTACCTACACTGGAAAACAAATGTACCTACTCAAGAACATAATAATACCTACGCGGGAGTTATATTGCACTTGAAGCCTCTCAGAAATATACCTGCTCTTGAAGAAACTTGTACGTCGGGCTCGAACTAGGTTTTTATTGGCCTCGAATAGCACCATACATTAAACATACCTGACAAGACGTGCCCTGCAAAATAAGAGGCACAAACCTGACGAGATAAGGTACGAGCAATTGTTGAATAAGGATATCAGCCAAGTGCATGTGTCATTGTGTACGTCACATGCATCTACGCGTAAAAGTTGCTTATAAGTAGTACATGCAACCACACATGGAGTCGTCCTCTTTATTTTACAGTACCGTCAAAATGGTGTGAAAAACGTGACGGTGAGAAGTGTACCAACACTAGAAAACAGATGTACCTACTCAAGAACATAATAATACCCACGTGGGAGTTAAATTGCACTTGAAGCCTCTCATATATATACTTGTTGTTGAATAAACTTGTACTTCAGGCTCGAACCGGATTTTTATTGGCCTCGAATAGCACCGTACGTTAAACATACCCGACAAGACGTGCCCCGCAAAATTAGAGGCAAAAACCCGACGAGATAAGGTACAAGCAATTGTTAATAAGGATATCACCCAAGTGCACGTGTCATTGTCTACGTCGACGCACATCTATGCGTAAAAGTTGCTTATAAGTAGTACACATACAACTACGCATGGCATCGTCCTCCTTATTGTATAGTATCGTTGAAACGGAGCGAAAAATGTAACGGGGAGAAGTGTACCAACACTGGAAAACAGATGTACCTACTCAAGAACATAATAATACCTATGCGAGAGTTAAATTGCACTTGAAGCCTCTCAGAAATATATCTGCTCTTGAAGAAACTTATACTTTGGGCTCGAACCGGGTTTTTATTGGCCTCGAATAGCACCGTACGTTAAACATACCGACAAGACGTGCCCCGTAAAATAAAAGCCACAAACCCGACGAGATAAGGTACAAACAATTGTTGAATAAGGATATCACCCAAGTACACGTGTCATTGTGTACGTCGACGCGCATCTATGCGTGAAGGTTGCTTATAAGTAGTACACATACAACTACACATGGCGTCTTCCTACTTATTGTACAGTACTGTCGGAAATTCAAAAAAAATATTCAAAATTGGCTGTTTCCGGCGGAGACAGAGCATGTTTCCGCGAGCTCGCGCAAACCGCTTTGTTTATGCTGCAAAATCTTGCATTACCTGTTGTTTTCAGCGGAAACATAAGCTGTTTCGACCGAAGATAGCAGGTTTTTGAGACCATTTTTAATAACCTGTTTAAACAAATTTAAATTTTAACGAATTCCATGACAAACATTTTGGAGGCACTGTTTAATCGGACCAAAACACAAATGAAGGAGGCTAACAATGTGTATTAATATATAGTCAATAAAAATAAAGTATTTACAATAAAGTATCCTACAATATCGGTGTTCACAACTTGGCCCTATTAACAAGATTTAGCCGCAGTAAGAATACATGTCGCAATGACTACCTGATAATCATCAACGACAGCTATTTCTTGTACTTTTCTCTTAGTCTCTTCGGTGTCGTGTACATAACACTCAACCAACAAACACACAAAAATTTCACATTCCATTGATCCTGTGGCTTATTGGCGTGAAAGCATAGGCACCGGTTTGGGAGTGTCTAGTCTGTAGTCCAATGAATGCAATAAGTACTTATACAAAAATTTGGCCTACAAAACATTGAAAATCCTCTAGGAACTGGTACATTTTGACTCATGGCACTATGCAAAGAATTGTAATGCTTTGGGGGACCTTTCAACGGTGTCAAAGACTATCAAACGCCAGTGGAAGGATGTGTCAGTGGCCGCACATAGTGGCCGTTGCAAATCCAGAACCAGTTTTTCCAATATGTCAGTGAGCACGACCTTGCTTTTGTATTCATTTTTCAAAATGTCCACCATAGTGCTCAATATCACCAGAATACACTATATTAATATAACGGTAAATACTACAAATACAATAATAATGGACATATATAAATAATTTCTAAACATATCGCAAAATATGTTGGTACATATCCAATTGAGTCTGCAATTCCGTACTTCAACCGATACTTTTCATTGCATATGAGCTCCATGCAACATTCAATTACATCGCCCCTAATGGGCTCTCCAAATAGTAGTTCGAGAATAAAATCTCCAAAGACGTGAAGTTTCTCACTATGCCAAACGATCAACCTTTGAGATTTGTAAATATTAGCCATTTTTAGAAACAAGCAATGTTTTGAAAATAAAAATGATAGATAATCACTTAATCAAAATCTGAATTGTTAATGAAATAATCTACTATTTTGCGATTGATTTCTTGTAAACATTCTCGTCCAAAATAATCTAATCGACTGCGGTGTGAGTCAAACTTTGATTCGTGAACTATCTTATTCACATCAACTTTCTCCTCCATTTCACAGTCAACCTAAAATGGGATATACCAGAATCATTTATGTATCATTTTTCAAATAAATAAGATATATACACAAAGAAACTTACTTCTATAAACATTGGCATTTCTTTTGAAGTCTTTCATTTTCGAGGTGGAGTAATGTTGTTCAAAGCAACAAAAACATCATCCAATTTTTTTTTTCTGATCCAATCTTAACAGAACATTGCGGGTTATTGATGATGGTTCCGGCCATTTTCTCGTATTTTCTTTTGCATTAGCAACGGATTCATAGGGTATAATGCTCCAAGGATAAAAAAAAAAGGCTCTTTTCTGCTCTCAATAGAAGTTGACAATCCCTTTTCAAGTACTTTAGATGCGGTTTTTTATTGAGCACTTTCTTCAAATTCACGCTCCCTCCTCCTCTCATACTCCTCAACCCGTTTAGTTAATCTTCAGATCTCACCGTGCAACCTCTCCACCTCAAGGGATTTCTAAACAATACAATTTTAATTTCATTAGTAAAGTAGTAAAGACATTAAAAGAACAAAAACAATTAGTAATGTACTTAAATTGTCTTCTACTTCAGCTACCATGGAATGATGAATTTTTCTTTGCATTTCATTCGGATAAAATCTACTACATCCCTGCGAGTAATTTTTGCCATTAAATTTTTCGCCTCTCTAACATTTTTCAGCCTTCTTGATTCTACCCATTGGGTGCATCGAGGCACATCTAAAACTCCTTACATGGAGCCAAGGAAGGCACTCGCTCATGTAACCATGCCTACAAGTTATTGACACAAAAATAATTAAAATATAATCACATGACAATATTAGTATATATCATCATTCATTTAATGCTAGCAAACTTACTAGCACTCCAATTATGCATCCATCCAAGTACTTCTTCTTGGCGTTGCACGCTCATTCAAAGAATGGAGAAGAAATCGGTAGACACTTGTTCCCCATGCATACTCGCCTATTAACTCTAATTTTTCTGCATGGCTTAATAGAAACGGCGGAAGGACGTCATTGAAGGTTGGGTATAAAATACTGCTAAAAACTGAATAGATATAGAGTCTTACAAAATCTTGAATGTTCGATAAGCTATTGCCAAGTTTAATAGTACTTTTCATTTGCTCCACAATAGTTTTCCTACGAACATTGTTGCCCTTCCCCTTAAAGAAACGATTAACAAATGACAATTTTGTTTCTACTCTATCAGGAATAGACTGACATTTACACTGTAATCCCATTACTATTGAAAATTCATTCTTAAAAAAAAGGAATGAAAACCCCCTCACCAAAGCAAAAGGCGTTAGATTTGAAATTGTAACAATCTACATATGCCTCCATACGTTCCCAACCAATGTAACCGGGAGGCATTTTCAAAAAATGACCAAATGGGGTCGAGGCAATTGCAGATCGATGATGAAGTGTCATTAATGGTTCTAACTCGGACATTATCGATGAGAAATATGTTGTGGCACATTGAGATAAAATTGTAGTGTTACAACTATCTTCTTTCTCGATAGATTTCTAAAAAAATTAAGAAATGTGTATTTTATAAATTGCGTACAATTAACGTAGAAAATAACCAAACCAAATAAGTAAAATATACACATATAGAACACAACAAACAAACCAAATAATACTATGATACACACATTATGTGGGAGAATAAAATAAAACTTAAAATAAACTTACTTTTGACGGGGAGCCATTGTGAGAGAATAACTCGAACAGTGACAGACAGGTGGCGGACGGTGACAGATGGCGTGGCGACGGAGGCGGGTAGAATCGATCAAAGGTGAGGTACAGTACACAATTGGCTATGGTTGAAGACAAAAATACAAACGCGAGTTTTGTGACTTTTGAAATATATTTTGTATTTTTGTAATTTTATAAATAATTGAAGGGTTAAAAAGTCATTTCATAGTTACAGGTAATATAAATTTATGTTTAGGGAGTTTTAAGGAAAAATAAACAAAGAGGGGAGTTTAAAATAAGTTTTTATAGGTTTGGGGATTTATGTAGAATTCACCGTTTATTTAACATTATATGATAATAAATATATATAATTTTACCAACTTACCCTTATAAAATATTAACTGTCACCGATGATTAGTGATGAAGGACTTGTTTGTTTTTATCATCACTACTACTTACATGCCCTTTTATTCTTGCAGTCTCTTATTTCTAATTGCAACCCAACAAACAAACTTAACCCAAATTATATCATAAGAAGTGAAATCATATAAAAGTATATTCAAATAGAGTGATCCAAACCCATGCCTACTATACTAAAAGATCACAACAAGTCAAAAAATAAAAAATAAAATAAAATCACATTTGTTCTAAGATCCACGAGTCGCATTATTAAAAAGGAATATGAACGTGAGGGAGATGTGGGAGTTGGACTTGTGACCTTGAGGTCATGGGTTCAAACCCCCGACGCCTCAGGTCACCTGCCACACATGGTTGGTCTAGTGTGATTTACCTTGTCGGGCCTAATTTGCAGGGTATTAGGTTCGGCCGCGGGTTTACCCAATGCGCACTTTCAGGTAGCAACTGCAGGTTCCCACGTCATAAAAAAAAAAGGAATATGAACGTGGGGATGAACTCTTGACCATGAGATCATAGGTTCAAACCCCGACACCTACAGGTCTCGTCTGAAACACACGGTCCGTCTAGTGTGACTTGCCTTCTTGGGTTTAGTTTACAGGCTATTAAGTTCAGTCGGGGGTTTACCCAGAGCGCACCCGAAGAGTAGCGGTTGTGGGTTCCAATGTTAGCAGAGAAAAAAAAATGGATATCCCGTAAGGGATGGCCTGGTGGTGTGGGGGTGGACTTGTGACCTAAGGTCATGGGTTCAAACCCCCGACACCTCAAGGTCACTTGCCACACATAGTTCGCTTAGTGTGACATGCCTTGTCGGGCCTAATTTGTAGGATATTATGTTCGATCAGGGGTTTACCCAGTGTGCACTTTCGGATAGTGGCTGTTGATCCCTATGTGTAAAAAAATGGATATGTAGTTCTGATAAATATATATATATATATATGGACTATATTCCAAAATTAATTGGTAGTTGCCCATATTAAAAAAAAAAAAAAAAGATATAGACTTCCGATAAAAAAAAAGATATAGACTATTTCAAAATTAATTTGTGAAGAGAAGAGTTGCCCTACAGCACCTCCGTCTTGAAGCTAAAATTCTGACTATAACCAATATCAAACTCTTGATAAAAAAAGAGACCACTCATCTCAAAACCAAACAAGAAGAGCTCCCAATAATTTATGAATGTGGAAAACTTAACACGGATAAGGATACAATAGTTGTTCTAAGTGAAAAGATTAGAGATCACTCTGGTTAACAGTTGTTCACTCTATGCCGTTTGGACTTTTGGTTTGGAACTATTTCTTTCTTTATTGGATCAGATTGTAAATTTTAGCCCTGCTAGCTTAAGTGTTCTTCTCTAGTGTCAATTAGAATCTACACGTTACACAATTGTATATATAGCAGTGTACTCTTACCTTTTTTAAGAGGAGAAAATAGATTATTCCAAAAACTACATTCACCTATAAATCTCTCATGGTATCAGAGCTAGCTCTCTTATAGCCTAAATCTTTTTTCCGATCGTCCTCCTTGAACTAATATCAGCGATCTATCTGTGCTTGGTCACTAACCATGTCTTCTGATCCATTCAACCAATCCTCTTCAGAGAGCTCAGTCTCTCATATGATTGGCTCCACCTCCTCTGGAAGCTCACTGGCTACCTCAATGTCACATATGGAACTATCATCATCGGACCAACCGTTGATGAGCCTAGTTCTCCAACAACTTACAGAGACGAATTACATTCTGTGGAGCAAGATGGTTATGAAGGCTCTCTCAACAAAAAGAGAAGATAGATTTATCACTAGAGAAATTTCAAAACCAACAGATCTAATTGATATCTCACCGTGGAAAGGGATTGATAATATGGTATTAGGTTGGCTGCTGAACTCTATTTATCCATCTATTACTGTTGCATTTGAATTGTGTAAGCCCGTCTGAGGAAGAGTTACGGGTCGTAAAACAAAAAAATACACGGATGGTTATTTATCTCAAATAAATCAAAGATATCATGTTTGAGCATTGGAAGCATCTCAAGGATAGGTATGGACAATAAAATATACCACTTACTAACAAAACTAAGAGATAAATTGCAAATTTGCAACAAGGCAACATTTCTATGGCTTTATACTTCAACAAGATGAAGAGTTTGAATGATCAACTTGTCTGTTTAGCCCTTATCCCGGAAGACAGGCGTGAGGTTGATATGCATCTGGACAAACATGACACTATTGATTATCTCATGGGACTCAATGAGTCCTTTGATGCAATCAGGAGTCAAATTTTGATGATGGACCTCTATCTATCATTAAGCAAGATCTATGGAATGTTATCTAGTGCAGAGAAGCAACGTGACTTAGCCGAGCTTCTGCATGATTCTACACCTATTGTTCTTACGACCACTAAGGGTCTGGAAAAGGTCTTGAGAGAAGAAAAATTGACAAGAGAGGTCTGATTTGTAAACACTATAAGAAAACAAGCCATACTAAGGATGAATGCTTCAAATTGCATGGGACTTCCCGATTGGTTTAAGGCACTTCAAGAAAAAAGGAAAAAGAAAGGAAGAGGTCAAACTTTAGTGGTAGAAGTCACTTTGCAAGCATGTGAAGAAAAGAATATCTAAGGATCATATCACCTCAGCTGAAATCTCCCGTTAAGCAAGCCAACATGTTTGGTATTCATCCCTCGGGTACCATTTGCCTTAATGTCTTTAACAAATCTAATGATAGCTATGGTTGGGTATTGGACAGTGGAGCAACTTTTCAGTTGCTAATGATAAGGGATTATTTGATAATCTTAGGGCACTGGATAAACCTGTCGATATTTTCATGCCTAATGGTTCAATGCAAGTGGCTATTCATTTAAGAACTGTCAAGATCAATGAACACATTATATTATTTGATATTTATTTTATTCCCAAGTTCAAGCACTACCTAATATCCATTTGCAGACTCTGTTATAACCCTGATATATATGTAATCTTGATGCATGATGGATGCATTATAAAGGACTCCTAAGCAGCAGAAGGTTTTGGGAAGAGGGATTAATAAAGGTCATCTTTACTACTTGGAGATGAGTCGTGAATTGAAGGCATGTCCAGTGAACGAGAGTATTCCATGGCACCAGCGGCTAGGACATCCTCAGACGGAGTATTGCAACATATTTTATTAAGTCCTAATGACAATAATTGTGTTGATTCGCATTGTGATGCTTGTCATATGGCAAAGCAGAAACGGCTCCCTTATGAATTGAGTTATTCTAATGCAAATGCATTTTTTGATCTTGTTCATATGGATGTTTGGGAACCATATTATTTGTCATCCACTAGTGGAGCTAATTACTTTCTGACTATACTTGATGATTTTAGTAGAAGCACTTGGGTTTACCTTATAAATGTCAAGTCTCTGGCTGCTAACATCTTTTATGTATTTGTCAAACTTGCACAAACTCAATTTGGTACCAAGGTGAAGTGTATGAGAAGTGATAATGGTGGAGAATTTACCTTCATTGAATTTAGGACCCTTCTACAAGAACAAAGGATTGCTCATCAAAGGACCCGTCCATACTCACCTCAACAAAAGGGTAGGGTGGAAAAAAAACATCAGCATCTTTTAAGAAAATTTTTTGGGGTTAAGCAATCCTTACAACAACTTACCTAACTAATCTATTGCCCAGCCTAGTGTTGAAATGGAGATCACCATATGAGATGATGTATGGGAAAAAGTCTGATATTGATCATCTTAGGGTGCTTGACTGCTGGTGCTTTGTCTATAACACTGACTTACACAAAGACAAGTTCAGCAGTAGAGGGATCAAAACAATCTTTACCGGATATGAGAAAGGGATATAAGGATATAAAGTATTTGTTCCCACCAGTGAAAGGTTCACAGTTTACCTGGCCTGAAATCAGAAAGGGAGATTTGCAGTACCCTTGAATTGTCTTTGCCCATTATCAGCACCGAGTCTCAGGAAAATATAGACTTGTATCCTAATAACAAAACCCAGAATGATAACAGCCCGGATGATAGTGGCAATCCCCCTCATGACACCACTGAGGACAACATCTCAACTGAAGCTACAAGGTTATATGACTCAACAAGTACGAATTCAGATGAGGCAAGATTGAGCAATACATCAATTCCACTCCAAAGACCTCATAAGAGAATCAAAAGACCATAGTGGATAAAGGACTATATTTGTGCCTATAGTGACCAAGAAGAATAAACTTATACCTATAATGAGGCAGCAACTAATTTTTTATGGATTCAAGCTATGAAGGAAGAAATTGATGCATTAGAAAACAATAATACTTGGAAAATAATGAGGTTGCCATGGGGAAAGAGAGATATAGTATGTAAATGTGTTTACAGAAAAAAGAGAGACAAAGAAGGTATGATTACAAGGTATAAAAACGGTTGGTAAGGGTACTTGCAAGAACAAGGTAAATATTATGGAGATTGCTTCGCACCTGTGACAAAGAGCACCACAGAGAGATTGATGTTTGCATCGGCTATAACCAAAGGTTGGCATATCCAGCAAGTGGACGTAAATGTCTTCCTTCATGGAAATTTGGAAGATGAATTATATATGCAGGCTCCTCCAGGATACTCAGTAGCTCCAGATCAAGTTTGTAGACTAAAGAAATCTCTATACGGAGTAAAACAAGCCCCAAGGGTTTGCTTCAAGACACTTACAGAGAAGATTGTTCACTTTGGCTTCCATCAGAAGATTGTTCACTTTGGCTTCCATCAGTCCCCACATGATCACTGCCTATTTATCAAACAAACTAGTGGTGTGTTGTTCTTATTTTAAGAAAAGTACATTCGTGATATATTGGAAGACTTGAGGATGAACCAAGCAGCAACCTCTGTACACTACTGAGAACTTAAATTATCCTCAACAGATAGAGAACCTCTCAATGATCCTCGTTCTTATAGAAGACTCATAGGGACATTGCTTTATCTCCATTTTTCTAAATCTGGTCTCACATTTGCCACAACAATTGAGACAATTCATGTCAAAACCTACCAGAAGTCACTCGGCTATGCATGTTCCGAGGTACCTTAAGGGAACACAATGCTACAGACTTCATTACAAATCTGAAACTTCACACTAGCTAAAGGCATATGCAGATGCTGACTGGGTGTATGTGTAGATACTAGGAAGCCGATTACAAGTTATTGTGTATTCTTAGAAGAGAATCTTATATATTAGAAAACTAAGAAACAAAGCACAGTTAGCGTCTCTACAGCTAAGTCAAAGTACAGAAGTATAAGTGCGGCTACCTTGAATTACTATAGATCTCTTACTTGCTTGAGACACTCAAGATTAATGTTATCACAACTATTCCTTTGCATTGTGATAACCAAGCTGCTCTCTACATCACTGAAAACTCGGTATTTCATGAGAGAGTTAAACACATTAAAATAGCTTGTCACCTCATTAGCACCATTGTGAAAGGAAGTTCATTCTACCCGTGTACATCAAAGGAAGCAATCAAGTTGCCGACATTTTCACCAAGCTCCTGCCACGCTCAAAGCGAGGGAGAGGTGAAAAGATTAGAATATCACTCTGGTTAACAATTGTTCACTCTATGCCTTTTGGATTTTTGGTTTGGACCTATTTTTTTTTCTATTGGGTCAGATTGTAAATTTTAGCCCTGCTAATTGTAGTATTTCTCTCTCATGTCATTTAGAATCGAGGTGTTACACAATTGTATATATAGCAGTGTACTCTTACCTTTTTGCACATAAGAAAATAGATCATTTCAGAAAATGCATTCACCTCTGGATCTCTCACTAAGATCCACAAATTGCACGGTCAAGCATACAATATTTTACGCAATCAAAACTTCTTGTATCAACTTCGAGACTTGATCGCCCATGTAGACGTGCCAGGAGAACACTCGGTAAAGAATTTTGGACTAAAACAGATCGATTTGAACAATCATATAATCGCATAGATTTGGTGGTGTGATTGCAATTGTGCATGTGTGTGAGTGTGTGAGAAAGATGTCATGTCAATAAAGTCGAGCAGCTTGAAAACTCAACGCAACTCTGCTCAATGTGGTGACTACAAAAAAATAGTGCATTAACTTTAATTCAATCAGCGCAAGAACATCGCCACAAAGTAATGCCAAAAATAAACCACAAATTGCATGAGTTAAGGTCGTCATGTTATATACAAGAGCCACTCAGTGAAGCATATTTACCTTACCTGGAGCTGGAGTTCATTGTTCTGTTTGTTGCCGATGAAATCTGAGACTGTAGAACATAAACAGGCAGAAATTAGAACGAACACAGTAATACTTACTACATAACATTAACATTTAAATCGTTATACCCAGCACACATATTTCACAGGAATGGAATGGATAATAAGTATTCAAATCATTGTATTGTATTTATGTCTGAATCTCCGCTATTGATCCTGCTGCACTCCACTCCAAAGTCTTAAAATTCTATAAGCGATACAAGTGTTGGATTACAATCCCAGTTTTATTTCGAGAATCAGAACCAGCATGGCATATGGAGCTCGACCAGGTCGCGAGACCACCATTCAACTAGAAGAATTATCTACACTTGAATGAAAGGAAGTCCTCTAGCTTGACTATTCTCTGATATCGGCCTATGGAGAAAAGCACAAAGAAATGAATTAGCCTTTCGGGTTCTACTCATGCAACCATAATCAATGTGATTATTTGCGTACTCATTTAAATAATCCCATCAACATAATAAAATAAGGATATCATTCTACTTGTGAACTATCCAAACTAATTACATTCCATTATAATGGTCACCGAATTGGGAAGAAGACCGTGTATCATTCCAGTGTAATCCTCGAATCGTGCATATAAGCTAATGGAGATCAATTAAAAGCATTACGAAAAGAAATTCGACCATCTATCTATATGGGAAATGATAACGTGGTAATGCAATGCAGATAAAAGAAAAAGAAGCAAAGAAGCAAGCCACAAGCCAGCACATAACTAGGCCATTGATGCTCTTATGTACAAAAATTATACAAAATATGGAATCTACTCAAAACATATCACTAAATCATTGAGATGAAGCTTCTGTGAAAGGAATATTCGGGCCATCACTTTCATTCATAGTCGCCAGAGGGTCAGTCGAAGCTCTCGACTTGGAAGTAGCCCTGAGGATAATCCGGCAGCATCAACATGTGTAGCATCCACAAAATGCACCTCAATTGGAATAGCTACGGCATTTCCTGTACCAACAGCTTCATCTAAGACAGCAGCAGGTCTAAGCCAATCCCACATCAGTAACCCCATCCGAAGGATGAGTCTGCCTCAACACCAGTAGATGAAGCTGGATCAGTCCAAAATGTCATCCATGACGAGCTACTGCTCCTCCACGAATCTTGCAAGTATTCAAATCCTAGCTTTGTCTAATCAAAGTTCTTCTAAATAAGAATATTTTTCGGCCGAAACTCAGAGAAAAACGGGTCATGCGCATGGGCTTTTTCTGCCGTGGGGCTGAATTATATAAAACGCACGTGCGCTCAACCCGTCTTTATGGGAGTTGCAATAGAAAAATTTCTTTTTGAGAAGATCTTTTATAAGGAAAAGCAGAGATTGGAGGACTTCCAAGATTTTTGAAAAGACATCATCTCCTCATGGATAGCATTGCGTACTGATTTAGATTAAGCTATATGGTTCAGGAGTTCCTGTAGTAGTTCTAGGTGAATACTACTCATGTTGGTGCTGCAACCGAATCATCCTCAAAGTTGTATTCAAATAGAAATGATTGTACTGCAATAGGTTCGACTAACCCTCTGGTATCCCATCCTGGTAGATGAAAGTGCTTGCCCAAATGTTGCTGTTACAAATGCTTCATCTCAGCGACTTAGTAACCTGTATTTTGAGTAGATTCCTTATTTTGAATAGTTTTTGTATTTAAAGCATCAATGGTCGAATTATGCGCGACATGTTTCTTTGACCTTTTTCTTTTATAAATACAACATTGACATTTTCTATAATTTTCTACTTTTTAGTAAGACTAATATATTCTAACACTCTTAATCATTCCTCAATCCAACTCCGGCGACAGAGGCCAACCATGTTTTTCCATCACTATGTTATTTTGCTTAAAAAATGTGAGAGAAGGCATGGTAAGATATCATTTATGTCCTCGGCGCTATTCCGTCATTTTCTACTTGTGCACTATCCAAACTAATCGCATTTCATTATAATAGAAGCCTAGAATGATATATAAACCCAATTTAATACACTTAATTAGTATATGTAAGCTCACTTAATCAATTCAAATTATTGCATTGACAATGGATCAAATTATTATTCATTAATAGATGAACAGTGATTAAGTACAAGCAATCCTGCCGTAGCATGAAAGTAAGCATGAATGACAGAAAAAAAAAAATAATAATAATAAAAAATAAATAAATAAATAAAATTAAAAATAATAATAATATAATTTAGTTCATTAATAATGATTATAAATCAAGGTCCATTAATCATTAATAATGGATAAAATGATCTATCCAACTTAATTCCATTAATAAACATGACCATAAGTATATGAGCAGTCAGTACATTTATGTACAAGGTAATCGAGCAACAATTAAAGATGATAATACTTGAAAGTTGCATACCTGTTTTGGAGCTCCCGGTTAATGAACTTAAGTCGAGTAGAGCAAAAAAGGCACTGGAGAATAGAAGGAAATTGTTAGCATAATTGCAGCGTAAGAACCCTATAGATAATGTAATGACACAAGATAATGTTTTTGGAAGTTAGACCATGCAAAATGTTTCTATAATTGTTTCATAACTTCAGTAGTCGGTAGCGATGTTATCGGTAAACTTCTACCAACATTCTTCCAGGATGTAGACAAGTGAAATGATTCAATGCAAATTGGCAAAATAACATTTGTATAAGAATTCAACATTGAATGAAGCTTCACAAAATAGAACATACCGACTAAAAATATGGTGAGCATAAAGGCAAGTACGAAACGTATGGAATTAACTGGAAAGAGTGAAGACATTAGGTGCTGCCTCTGACTTCTGTGGCCTCCTCTTGTGTTCTGCAAACCATGAAATGTGTTGCGGATTTACGTAGGGTGTAGCAATGAAAAATTATGGCTACAAGAAACATTTATAGATACAGATGAATCAAATCACATGTAAATCAGTAAATTCTTCTACAAACTCTTATCTTTGATTTGGAAATAATAGTAGGGAAATCACTTTTGAACATACCCGATTTACCCAACTGAGAATCTTCATCCGGGTAAGATGGGGCACGCTTTTAGCTCCACTCCTTGGCCTCCAAAAGAAAGATTTGAATCCCTTCTCTTTTGGGGTTGATTCAACCAGTGCATTTCTAGGCCTCTCATCATTATCAACAACAATCTCAAGAGCAGTTCTGTCCGACAAACTCCATGCTCTTCGGTTATTAGATATCTCATCCACTTGATTTCTAATTTCATCTGCTGACTCAGGAAATTTGCTCTCCTGCAGCTCTATGAAGCTGTTGGCAGCTACGATACTCCTGGGAACTTCTTTTAACCTAATCTCTTGATTTGCAGTTTGCAAAATGGAACTAACCCCAGAACCATGAGGGGAATCTCCTTTTGCATTACTTCTACGAAGTGATGATCCATGGGAGGTTCCAGGAGTTCCAGAAAGAAAATGTTCTAAGTCATCACATTCTTCTTCATCCAAATTTACCCATCTAAATGGTTCTGTTCCTTCTGTGTTTAATGATTCCTTCAATGCAGTTTCGACACGCAAAATCTGATCTTGTATAGCAGTAACAAATTCCCTATGACGAGTAGTTGTGCTATCATCACTGTTATTTCGGTAGCTTATATGAATTGCCCTTTCGAACTCTTCCAACTATGTAATTTGACATAAATATTCAAAGAATAACCAAATCAGAGAGGGGAAAAAAAGTTAAACAACATATTAAAAAATAGTCGATTTTCAGTACACAGAACAGTTTCAGCCCAAGAAAAAATGTTACCATAGATTTGCAAGCCTTATGTGAATATAAGGAAGGAAGAGCTGCTAAGACAAACAAAAGGCACAACGCATACCAGAGATTGAAAAAACGAAATCCAACCTGCCATTTTGCAGTGCCTAAAGCCATTTGAAGCTCTCTAGTTATTTCATTCAAATTCTGGGGTATTAATTCTTCTCTCCTTGCTCGGAGCCATGTCCTATGTGCCGATTCCATTCTGCAGAAGCCAAACATCCAGTATGACCTTTATTTTCATAGTCATTGCTTAAACCAATATTAAATGTAACATAAAGTGCTATAATAAACCACATATTCACAAGCAACAACTTGAAAAACACAACAACAAACAAAATTCCTTTTCAACTATAGAAAATACACCTATTCAGTAATAGTCTCAGCAATTCATTTCCCATTAATCACACCATTTCACGGTGCTCGTTAAACAGGCCAACACCCCCTCTGTTACAAAGACCGTAGAAGTAGCCTGTTATAGTTAAAAATATTGCATAAAGTACTTGTATCATGCAATCCAGTACTATAGTTAATCGACAACATTTCATGGAACAACATGCATAACTACAAACTTTGTGAAGTCATAAATGAGATCTGTGCTGTAAATACAATATAAGCCAATTAACTGCCATCAGGTGCCCTTTTTTATGGAGAATTTAACAATCGCCACGTGGCTAGCTAGCATTTCATAGCTTGAAAGTAGTTCTGCCCAAAACCTCACAATCTTAGGGGTGTGTTAGGTACAGAAAAAATGAGACAAAGAAATAGAAATAGCCTTATTTTTTAATTCTCTGATTTTATTTCTATCCAATATAGATAGAAAAGTAAAGAATTGAAAATTGAGTCCGTTCATTCTACACTTTTTTTACTATTCCACTTTTACAAATTTTTTATAAATATAGATTATTTATTTCATATAATATTGTATTTATATTGTATTTAAATGACTATTCAAATAAAAATATCAAAACCAAAATTAAATAAAAATTCACTAACTAAATATGCCGATATTTATTTGATAAGGGTCTCCTTTTTATCAATCATTTTGCCCATAGATCGTTTCATCCAAATCGATCTGCTTTACCAAACAGTTCTATGTTGAGTACTCTTTCTCTACCATTTCACTCTAATTCCATTATGCCTTTAGGTATCGGTTTGATCGGATGGAAATCATGTCCCTGTAAAACGCTCTAGAGCTACTACTCAGAAATCAAACTATAGACCTATAAAAAGAACTTCATTATACATTTACTTGGAAAGATGATTTTCATAAAAGGAAGTGATTACATACATAGCTAAGAATCAAACTGCAGGCCATCAAACATTAGCATAAAGAAAAACTGTAATCAAAGAAGCAAAATAGAAACACGAACATACAAAAACTCAATCAAACATCGGTTAAACAAAATCAATCGACAGATTTTTCAGAACCACTTCAAACCCTGACCTAACTAAAACTCACAGCTCGATAGCCAACATAAACAGAATTAGCAAAAAATTTACGCACAAATTGAGTACGGGAACAGAGCTGGAGAGGCAAAAATGCACCGAAACACCAGAACCGGATTCAATAGACACAGAACCAGATGATAACCGAAAAATAAAAACTGCAAACAACTGAATCAATCAATCTTCTCGCACTTACCTATCAGCAGATTGCTGAACCTCCTCAGCTGCGGAGAAGAAGGAGTCCTTCTGCCATAAATCGAAACTGTTCGCTACCAACATTTTCTTCCACTTCTTCAAACAAACGACAAATCAAACAGCACAAATCGTCTGCTTCCCAATCGATTTCTCCAGAAATGAAGAAAAGTTTGATCTCTCTCGTCGGCTATGCTAATTTCGAAGTAAAGAAGGAAGAAAGAAGAAAGATTGAGAAAGCAGACTGCCGAAAGGAAAGGAAAGAAAAAGAACGACGCAACACCGAATTTCATTTATTTTGGAGAGATTTTTTTTCTTATAATTAAAGAGAAAATTTGAAAAATATATACACAATGTTCGTCCGGAAAAATAGGAAGTAAAATTTATATATATACAACATATATACAATGACTAGTATATACTTTTTCAGTCCCACGGTCTAATTCATACTTTTCATTTTGGTATAATCCCAATATATTGCTCCCTCAGTCTCACATACCATATCCACGTGCCGTTTCTGTCCATCCAACATACTATGTGACTTTTTGTTTTAAAAATAATTACACACTTTAATCTATTTTAAATTTTTAAATTTTATTTTTTTTAATTTTAATTATACTAATTAGTTATCTTAATCTTAATTTATAATTATTTATATTATAAGATAATTATTTTCACTGATACATTCTTAATTATCTACTAATTACATCCCTTCTAAAATACCGTGTTTCAATAGCTAGTAATTTGATATAATAGCCAAGACTAAAAAATAATAATATTATAATATTAAAATATTAGATAAAAAATTAAATAAATATTCTCTCCTTGGGTTGAATGTTCCCCTTCACTAAGTAAAACATTATTTAAAATAATTTCAGTTAGAAAGTATATACTTTTTTATTTTGGAACGTTAAATTACAAAGTAATTATTTTATTAAATATTTTATATTTTTTTACAAATACTCTTATTTTACATCGCAAAAAGTAAGAATAAAAATATCATTACACTACTTTTACTTACCCATTATAATTAAAATACTCCTTCCATTCCAGTGCAAAGTTTCCGTTTACTTTTTGCACATAGATTTTTTAATATTAGTATTATAATGAATTGTAGTGAAAAAGACGAAAATACCTCTATTAGTGTTGTGTAATATAAAAGTAATGGCATTTGTGTAATATAATGTAAGTTGAAAGAGTATTTATTATCTTAAGTAGGCAGTACAATTACTAAATTAGGAAATGATAACCTTATTTTGGGACGGACGAAAATGAAAAATGATAACCTTTCAATGGGACAGAGGGAGTATTATTTTTTTTAAAACTCTGCTCCAAAAATAAATGTATATTTGTTGCTTGAAGAAATATTAAATTAGTTAATAATAATAAATTATTATATTATTTTATTTATAATTTTTTATTATATAATTAATAATATTTATAATTTTAAAATAAATTTAATATATATAATTAAAACAAAAAGTTGAATATATATTTAAATATTAAAAAATTATATAATCATAAAAATATATGTAATATGAATATTATAAAGAGTTGAAAACTTCATCATTAGGTTAAACCCTAATTCCTTGGAATAAAGAATACTTGAATGAAAAATAATGAAGTAAATAACAAATGATATTCTATATATATATATATAATATGTAGGTGAACGGTGTCTCTTTTAATATCTATACTTCCTTAGTCTTGTAACAAATAATATTATTTTTATTTTAGTTTATATCATAACAAATGATATATATTTTTATTTGATAAATTTTATTAATTTAATATATATTTAATAAATATAAATAATTTAATTAATTTTATAACATGTAACATCATATATTAGGTAAGACTCGATTCAAAATTTCTTTATTTTAATTTCTTATCAATAAATAAATATTTTTATCTATATTTAAAAATCTCATTCTTTTATAAAAATTAGTTTATTATAATCATAAATAAATGTCATTATATTTGTATTATAAGATACTAATACAAGAATATTTGTCTTTTTATTTTGATTTGTATTATATTTTGATATAATAATTAATATTCAAATATTAACACAAATAATATACATATATATAAACCTTAGATGTGGATATTGATTTACATAATTATATTAATTATTTCAATAATTTTGTTAAATATCTATATCTATATACTCCATCTTTCTCGTAACAATTGACATATTTTTTATTTTATTTTATTTTTGTCTTATGATCATGGACATCTTTCTATTTTGGATAAACTTACTAAATTAAAATATATTTAACAAATATAGATCAACATAATTAACTATATCATATATAACATCATAAATCATAAATCATGTAAGACTTAATCAAAACTCTTTGATTTCTATGTCTCTCCTAAAAATAAATAAATATTTTTATTTACATTTAAAACTTTACATCTTTTATAAAATTAGTTTATGTTAATTTTAAATAATTAATATTCAAATATTAATACAAAAATATATATATATATATATAAACCTTAGATGTGGATATTGATTTAAATTAATTATATTAATTATTTCAATAATTTTGTTAAATATCTATATCTATATACTCCATCTTTTTCATAACAATTGACATATTTTTTTTATTTTATTTTTTGTTTTATAATTAGAGTCGTCAAAATGGGTTGAGCCCGTCGGGTTGGCCCGCCCCGCCTTACTTTTAAGGAGGGTTGGGTTGTAATATTTTAAGCCAGTTAAAATACGGGTCTAAATGAGCCAACTCGCATGGGCTGCGGGTTGAGGGTGAATTAGCCTGCAGTAGGGCGGGTTAACCCGCGGGTTAAATAAATATAATAATTAATATTCATCCGCCTACCTAAATTTATTTTTTCAATTCTTACAGTCATATTAAAAATTATAATAAAACTAATTAAATATTAATATCAGAATATATTTTAATTTTATATAAATTACAAATATATCATCATAAATATAATTAATTTATAAATAATGTACAAAGAGTAAAAAATATCAAAATCATCTTGTACATTTTATTTAATAAATAACATATGATTCTTTTTAATCTACTACTGAAAAAAAAAAAATATTTAAGTCAAGACGAATAAAATAAAATTTATCTTATCATTAGCTTAAATAAATTATCAATATTATCTACATGTTGTTTTTCTTCTATAATTCCGTTATCCATGTCAGTGTTATATTGTTTCGTTTTTTCATCATTTGTTTTGTTCGTCTTCCATTTTATTATTTTATAATTTTACAAATTCATAAAATTAATTATGATTTATTTTTAAAATCGAGTATTTCTTATTATTAATTTTTTTTTAAATACACCTACTAATAATATTTAGAATTGAGAATTTTTATATTATGTTATTTATTTTAAAATATTTATTATTTAAATTCTACAATAAAATTACTTTTAACTATTTTAAATATTAATTACGAAAATATTTAAAATATTAATATTCTTTTAATATTTTTAAAAAGTCCGTGGGCTAGCCCACTTAGCTCGCCACCCGCCGATGGATTGGGTTGGGTTGATGAAATTTTGATCCGCTCCGTCGCGGGTTGGCCCGCAAACAACTCGCTTATTTGCGGGTTATGATAGGTTGTGGACTAATCCGCCACACTAACCCGTTTTGACAGGTCTACTTATAATTCCTTCTGTTTTGGATAAAACTTACTAAATTTAAATATATTTAACAAATATAAATCAATATAATTAACTATATAATATATAACATCATAAATCATGTAAGACTCAATCAAAACTCTTTGATTTCTATATCTCTCCTAAAAATAAATAAATATTTTTATTTACATTTAAAACTTCACATTTTTTATAAATTTAGTTTATGTTAATTTTAAATAATTAAAAGTATTTTTTATTTACTTGTATTATAGAAAATTTTATTCTCTGTGAAATAATATTCATATTGCATATATTTTTTATTGTCCCGTAATTTCTAAAATATTTAAATACATATTCTAATTTTTTAATTATATATATTAAATTTATTTTAAAACTATCAATATTATTAATTAAATATTAAATAATAAAATAATATCATAATTCATTATTATTAACTAATTAAATATTATTTCTTTTAATATGGTGTCACTAATTAAAGAGGTTAATTATCAAGGGACGAAAAGAATATAATATTTCCTCAATGTGTAAGAGATAATTCGTTTTCCTTCAAATTAATATGCTAACTTGATCAAATCAGTACGATACAAAGCAGAACTCTAACAACTCCTTTAATTTTGATTAGAGTGGACAAATGCAATAGTCAACTTAAGGGTGTGTTTGTTTGGAGGATTGGATTTAATTTTTACTATTCATCTCATTTTTTCCTCAAAAACATTAAATCAAACAACTGTTTTTCATTTTTTATATTATACTAAAAATCAATTTTACATTCAAAACATCACATCAACACCTATTTATATCACATCATATAACTATTTAAATTCAAAATTTTTACTATTCAAATCCCAACTCAAAATCCAAACTCCCAAACAAACACACCCTTAAGAGGCAACTATTGTTGTTCTTTTCCTTTCATTCCGACCATCGGCCCCTTCCGCAGACCTGTTGTCTTCCGCCGCAACCTTGTTGTCCCTTCTCTTCTTCCACAAAAACATGCAAAGGGGTTCATAGTTCTTTGCTTAACTATTACAAATGGTATAATCTTTTTACATATGAAAAAGCTTAATAGTAGTTTATTAGATTGTGCATCCACCTGAGAAAAATGGCTGGATCCACCACTGTACATAGCCAACTAGTAACCTGCTTCAAAATTATTGCATTTTTTTGGTAATTTTTTACTTGTTTAGTAAGTACACAATTTAGATTCTGACTTTATTGGCAGTTACACAATTTGAAAATTAGAATTAGTTGTTATTTTATTGTAGTTAACAGACATTTATTTGGGAATGTAGTTATGTATGATTATGTATATTGTAGAATTATTTTTCTATTGTGCATTTGGGAATGATGTAAAATAAAAGACATTGTGCAATATATCCACTCCCATCCCGCGACCACAACAATTCGTTTGGATACGCCAATCTTTGAAGGCCAATTTTCAACAAGACCATTGTGAGTACTCTTAGGATTTTAAAAACAAATGGATTTTTTTTTGTTTTTTTGGGATACAAACAACATATTTATTTATTTATTTACTTTTAAAATATTTTCTAAAAATTTCATATTTATTTATATTGTATTCAATTGATTTTAATTTAAACTTTTGTTATTCTCGATTTCAAATAAATAATTTTTTCTTGTCAATTTGTTTGTCTCCGGCCATTATTTACTATTTATTTTTAAATTATATTAAATTAAATATCTATTTTTATTTAAAATAATAAATTAATTTTTATTAGTAAAATATTTTTAAATAAATCAATTTTATTAGATATTATAAAATAAATTTTGTGTTTATTTGATTGGTGTTTGAAATTAATTTGAAATAGTATTGATTCGACATTTAAAAAAAATAAAATTATATTTTTGATAAAATATTTTATGAGAAAAAAGTTATATATTTTTGTTGGGAATGTGTATGAATAATATATTTATTTTGAAGTATTTTTCTTGTTACTTTGTAATATAGTAAATTTTATTTAGATTTTATTTCAAATTAAAGTTACAGTTATTCAGTTTTTTTTTATGGTTTTAAATTAATATATAGTCCCGTCGTCCCACTTTAACTGTTCGGTTTTTTGTAGATATAGGAATCTAGACAATGGTATAATTTATAAATAATTAAAAAGTATATTAGTAAAAATAATTATTATATAATATAACTAATTAGATATTACTATTTAATTAAAATTAAGAAAATTATAGATTATGAAATTTAAAATACAATTAAAATATATAATTATTTTTTAAAAAAAAATAAAAGAGCAAATTATGTAGGATGGATGAGAAAAAAAAAAAAAGACAAATTATATGGGACATATGAAGTATTATTTACCATCAAGTTTCATAGTATTAAAATTAAATTTAAATCAATCTTCCTAAAAGATGATCTAGAGGTGCAGGGGTAGATTTGCCGCGGTGTGAGTATAGGTTCAAACCAATTGTGTCATCCACAGACCCAGTATTTATTATGAAATTTA
The DNA here is from genome assembly GCF_009805555.1 of Andrographis paniculata. Classification (NCBI taxonomy): domain Eukaryota; kingdom Viridiplantae; phylum Streptophyta; class Magnoliopsida; order Lamiales; family Acanthaceae; genus Andrographis; species Andrographis paniculata. Next base: position 5,011,827 of record NW_026137605.1, read on the forward strand.
TTAATAAGATTTTTGTTTTCTTGTTGCGTGTTTCAGTCTGATCCGTCAAGACCCGAACCATGAACTGATCCGATTAGTTCTGATTTATTGGATAATCGGTTATTTGTAATCGATTATTTTATAAGTGAAAATGCGACGGGACGGTGTACCAAATTAATATTAATTTGGAAGAAATAAATAAATATTATTTATTTATTGTGTATGAGTTTGGTTAATATTTTGGCTATTTTGTCTGTCTTAATCCCGGGTATATGACCTAAGTCGCAATATTAAACCCGGGTATATGGCCTAAGTAGCAATATTATTTGGATAAAATATTATCCGTTGGATAGATTTATTATAATCTCAAACGGAAGGTTTGAAATTAGAATAAATTACAATCGTTTCAAACGGAAGGTTTGAAATTAGAATAAATTACAATCGTCACAAACGGAAGGTTTGTAATTAGAATCAATTACGACTGCTTCAAACGGAAGGTTTGAATTTATAATTAATTACATCGATAATTAAGGTCGTAATTATGATCATAATTAATCCCCTGCCATTTTGGCCGAGTGGAGACGCCTATATAAAAGGCCTCCCCTTTCATTCTAATAACCAACAACAAATAATCCTCTCATCATTCTCTCCTCTCTTCTAGCTTTTCGGCAACCTCCCCAGCTCAGTTCCTCTCTCGTTTTTGTTCGCCGGAGCTCCACCGATTAGAGGTGTCACTCTCTTTGGAGACGGAAATCGTTTTATCTTTGGGTTAGAACGCCATCCACCGGAGGCACTACCGAGGTGTATCTAATTTTCGGAAAGAGGATCCATCCTCGACTCGGTTTCACGTTTATTCTCGCAATACCCATATATTCCAACAATCGAAAATTAGATACTACTTTTGTGAGAATGTCAACCCCTTCCGAAGTCGTCGCCGGAGCCACCGCCGGAACCGCCGCAGGAAAAGTCACTGGAGCCGCAACCGAAGATGTCACCGGAGGAGTCGCCGGAATCTCCGCCGGAGATATCGCCGGAGCCGTCGCCGGAGGATTCGCCAAAGCCGCTGCCGGAGGAATCGCCAAAGGAGTCTCCGGAACCGCAAACAAGGTAGTCGCTCCTTCACTTGGGCCAGTTCCCTTTATGAGCAGCCCTTTGTTTTCTGGATTTCTCCCTGTGGGATATGGGGGATTTCTTGGGTTTGTGGCCGCACCCTCTGCTTCATTCGCGGCCCAAATTGTTGGTCCTGGGCTTGGCCCATGGATGATGCCCCATGTACAAGTTCCACAACCATTCACGAGAGTGGACTTTAAGAGATGGCATGAGAAGATGCTCTTCTACCTGACTGCGATTGGGTTTGCCATGTTCGTGTTGCACGATGGCCCAATCACCCCAGAGCCCAGTGCGGATCAGCATACGCATACTAATTATGCATCGTGGGCCCACAGAGACTACATGACACGAAATACTATATTAAGTAGTCTCTCTAACTCTCTTTATAATGTATATTGCAAAATAAAGAGTGCGAAAGGGTTATGGGATGCCCTTGAGAAAAAATATAAGTCCGAGAATGTCGGGTCTAAATGTTTGTTGTGGCCCAGTTTATGGACTATAAGATAGTAGATGGCAAGCCTGTTGTTGAACAAGTAGAAGAATTTCAACATATTGTTCACTCTGTTATCGACGAGGAGATGTCACTGCCAGAAAAGTTCATCACGAGTGTGATGATCGAGAAATTGCCACCGAGTTGAAGCAACTTCAAGCACGGGCTGAAGCATGAGCTAAAGCAAGTGGGGCTTGAAGATCTGATTGTCCGAATCCGGATAGAGGAAGACAACATAAAGCATCACAAGGCTAAAAGTGGAGATATCGCTAAAGCCAACTTGGTCGGAGATCCCGCCAAAAAACGTGCACGCCCAACTCAAACGGACAAGGGCAAAGCCAAAAGTCCAAGTTTACAGGTAACTGTTTTAACTGTGGAAAAACAACACACCAGGTTAAGGACTGCAAGGCACCGAAAAAGAAGAAGCCGAGTTCCCAATTGGTCGAGACGAGCCACCGGACTGATCGTGATCTCAATAGTGACGACCTTGTCGTTGTTGTGTACGAAAAAAATAATGTGGAAAGTCCGAGAGCTTGGGATATTGACACCGGAGCAACCTACCATGTTTGCTCCGACAAAACAAACTTCTCGACCTACAAGGAGACCGAATGGAAGAAGCTGCACATGGGAAATCATGCAACTTTTGAGGTCCAAGACGTAGGGAACGTGGTGCTGAAGATGACCTTTGGCAAAGAACTAACCCTGAAAGATGTCCTGCATGTGCCAAACATTCGGAAAAATCTCATCTCAGGATCGCTACTAGTTAGGCATGGTTTTAAAATTGTCTTTGTAGCAGATAAATTTATATTATCGAAAAATGAGATGTTCCTAACTAGGGGTTATCTTACAAATGGGTTGTTCAAATTGAATGTAATGGCCGTACGTCGAGCACTACCTACTGATAAGAAAAATGTTGCTTCTTCTTCGTACTTGATTGAGTGTTCTGATTTATGGCATTGCAGACTAGGTCATGTAAACCTAAATGCTCTAAAAAGATTAGTAAATATGAATTTACTAAATATAAAAGAAGTGAACACTCAAAACAAATGTGAAGTTTGCGTGGAGGCCAAAATGGCAAAATTACATTTCCCGTCTGTCGAAAGGAAGGCTAAGTCATTAGAGTTAATTCACACCGATATATGTGTGATGACATAATTTGTGTGCGTGTTTACACAATTCTCAGGGAATTTATATTTGAAAATCAGTGAGTGGAAGTTTATAGAAAACGATCAGATATAGTAATTTTTGTGGTTGTAGACCCTGAGTAGTCATCACAATTATTTATACTCTTTTTACTGGTGAGTTTCCAGGTCGAACACAAGGATCTTAAGTCATGAATTTCAATGGTGAAAATCTTGAAAAAGCGACGAAAATACAGGAAGGGATCCGCTTGCAACGGATCCAAAAGTTAGACTATAAAAAACGGTAAGTAAAGCGATAAAGATGGAGTGAGCGAAAGTGAGCGAAGTGAAGGCGGAAGATGAAGTGCCAGCGGTAATCAGATGATCGGGACATGAGCGGAAGCGGGGACCAGATGAACGGGACATGGATGAATGGCAGTTACCGAGTGAACGGGACATGAGCGAGCGGCACATTATATGTATACATATGTATATATATAGATGAGCGACCGAGAGTGAAGGAGAGATGTTGTGTCTGAACTGTGCGTTACTAAATGGATAGATTTCCCTGGAGGCAATGAGCGAGCGATGCAGTTGTGTTATCGGAAATATATGTATTTTACGGAAGCGGTGAGAAGGAAGTAGTGTAATTATATAAACTGAATATAAAGAATTCAAAACACTGGAATTTTTTACCTTAAGGGATTTACAACAAGACTTCAATGACACCCAGATTCAAGATATTATACGAAAGAAACCCTACTGTCACTAGGAATCTCTGTGACCTAATAGACCACCAACTATGTCCCATTAATTTTCCCAAAATATGCCTCATTAGTGGCTTTACCCTTCTGTTATCTCTTTTTAATCAAAATTGAATTCAGAACAGCAGTTAAGCAGGTCGACAAGGCTCCCGCGTACTTAACTACATTGAACTACCTTGAGACCGCTTTTGGCGCATAACAAGGCTCAAATAATCAATTCTTCTTTAGCTCTAAACCAGTGAAATGAAATTCTCTAAATTCAAACTTTATATAAGTGTGTAAAAAATGGTGGAAGAATTTAGGATGAAGAACTAAATGATATTTTATTATCCATTACGAAAGCATGAAAAGACTAACGCTACAAAGTTGTAAACGAAAGCAGTAATCTAATCTAAGAAAGCTGTAAAGACTTGGGCCAAGGGATAAGGAAAACTCCTACTCCCTTGGCCATTCCTGTGGAGAACTCCCTTACAGGGTTGGAGCTCTCAAAAATAGGAAGACGATTTTGCTGAGAAGTACTTGCTAAGAGTGTTTTAATCGAAGTATCGATCTTTTTACATAAAGGTATTTGGCTCTATTTATAGCAGGTGAAACGGGACAGTTGCAATCAGTTGTTGGGCAGTTCCAACCGCTAGGCAGTTAGGCGGTTACTGGTAGTTATTCTGTTGAGGCAGTTGCTGGCCATAACTCCCAGGGCGCTTGCTTTGATTGCACTGAACTGTAATGGCGCAAATCTTCCTCGCTTGCCGAAGGGCTGGAGGGCATCAGCGCAGCTAGGCTCGCTTGTGCTGGCTGGAAATGGAATGGCTGTACCGCTGCAGTTGGAACACTTAGTTGGAATCTGGTGATAATCTGCAGCGGTGGGTGTCTAGGCTGTCGCTTGCAAGCGGGAGAGGCTGTCGTTTGCGGGTGGTGAAGGCTGCCGCTTGCCTCTCATGCCTTAGTATTTTCAGGATGTATTCTGGGCACTTGCGAGCGGAGGTGGCTGTCGCTTGTGGCGTCTGCCTTAGCTTTTCTGGCACCAGACTACCGCTTAAAAAGGTAAAAATCGTTAATAATCTCAACAACGAATTCTGGATCATGCCAAGCGATATATATCAATAATGTATGCCATTGATGATTCATTGTGATGGTTTTTATACAGAAATTCGAGTAATACACAATTTTGTCAAGCTAAGAATATGCTCCTATTTGGAGTTATCAATGTGATTTAAAATTTGTGCAAACTAGAGGTGGAAAGAAATATTTCATCACCTTTTATCGATGACTGCACAAAGTATTGCTATCTTTACCTATTAAGGGAAAAAAGTGAAGCAATCGAGGCCTTCAAGAACTTCAAAATTGAGTCAGAAAATCAATCTGACTGTAAAATCAAGACAGCTCGAAGTGATAGTGGTGGCGAATATGTGGCTCCGTTCGAAGAATTATGCAACGAAAGTGGCATAATTCATCAGACAATGGCTTCATATTCACCTCAATCGAACGGCGTTGCAGAACACAAAAATCGAACACTTAAGGAAATGATGAATGCCTTGTTGATAAGTTCAGGACTTTCCCAAAACCTATGGGGGGAGGCGGTACTGACTGCAAAGAACAAGAAACCCACATACAAAAACTTCAAAGTGTAGGGGTGCCTAGCAAAAGTTGAATTTCCGCCTCCAAAGCAAGTCGCTATCGGCCCAAAAATGGTAGACTGCATATTTATCAGATACGCACTAAACAGTAGTGCTTATCGTTTCATAGTTCACAAATCGGAAATCCCTGGGATGGCCGAGAGAACTACGATAGAATCAAGGAATGCCACATTCTTTGAAAATATCTACTATTGTAAGAAACATATGCAGTCAAACCCAAAATATGTAGATGAAGAACTACGGGGCGTAAAAACACAGATGACCAATAGCCCTGATCAAGAGACTTCAGAGCTTAGGCGTAGCAAAATGACAAGGGTTGAGAAAACCTTTGGTCCGGATTTTGTTACGTATATGTTAGACAATGATCCAGCAACGATCAAGGAACCACTATCTAGTCTTGATGCTCCTTCTGGTAGGAAGCAATAGATAGTGAAACATACTCAATAATGCAAAATAACACTTGGGTGTTATCTGACCTACCCGAAGGTTGCAAACCACTAGGGTGTTCATGGGTTTTTGAAAAAGAAACTTAAGGCTGATGGGTCTATTAACAAATACAAAGCCCGTCTCGTAGTAAAAGGCTACAGACAAACTCGAAGGGTACTGCGATGCCAATTGGATATCCGATGCAAAAGACTCACTGTCTACAAGTGGATATGTATTTACAATTGGAGAATGAGCTGTTTCGTGGAAATCCACAACACAAACGTGCATTGGACGGTCCACAATGGAATCGGAGTTCATCGCCTTGGACAAAGCTGGCGAAGAAGCCGAATGGCTGAGGAACTTCACGGATGATATTCCATACTGGACTAAACAAGTACCCCCAGTAATGATTCACTGCGATAGCCAAGCTGCAATAGCAAGGGCTAAGAATGGAATTTACAACGGTAAATCCCGACATATCCGACGTAGACATAACACTGTAAGACATTTGATCACCAGTGGGGTTTTGACTATTGAATATGTAAAATCAATAGAAAACCTAGTGGATCCGCTAACCAAAAGGTTGCAGAGAGATCAAATGTACAAACTGGTAAAGGGAATGAGTTTGAAATCCACAAGATAGAGACAAATACAGTGGTAACCCATCCATATCACTTGAAAATCCCAAGCCTTGGTTCAATATTAAAACTAAACTATAAGAGTCCAACATGAACACTCAATACAATTCCCTGAAAAGCAATGAGTGTTATGATGTGCAAAAGTGGTAAGGTTGAGTTAATGACTCTTAATGATCCTAAAGGTGTGAGTTAGATACCTTGATATAGGATTACCTATATAAGTGTGAAGTGAGGGCTGCTTCAAATGAAACACTTATGAATCCAAAGATGAGATCCATGGCTGAAATGGATCAAAACGTGAGAACAAAGTTGAGACTGAGATAGCGACACGTCAATATTATTGACTAAGTGCACGCAGAGGTGGAACAGTTCAATGCATCACGTCAACTGGGCCACCACTACACTCTGTAATGTTGACTATGGAATGTTCAAAACCAAAAACTACCTATCCTGATATGTCAACGTCTCACAGGGATTGAGCTGGGTTTCTGTCATTTATGGGCATTTCCACTCATGTGGGGATTGTTGGATAATCGGTTATTTGCAATCGATTATTTATTTATTTTGTATAGGGTTTGGTTAATATTTTGGCTATTTTGCCTGTCTCGAGACAAGCCAAATTGTGCAACCCCAAATTAAACCCGGGTATATGGCCTAAGTCGCAATATTATTTGGATAAAATATTATCCGTTGGATAGATTTACTATAATCTCAAACGGAAGGTTTGAAATTAGAATAAATTACAATCATTTCAAATGGAAGGTTTGAAATTAGAATAAATTACGATCGTCACAAACGGAAGGTTTGTAATTAGAATCAATTACAATCGTCACAAACGGAAGGTTTGAATTTATAATTAATTACATCGATAATTAAGGTCGTAATTATGATCGTAATTAATCCCCTGCCATTTTGGCCGAGTGGAGATGCTTATATACAGGGCCTCCCCCTTCATTATAATAACCAACAACAAATCCTCTCGTCCTTCTCTAATCTCTTCTAACTTTCCGGTAGTCTCCCCAGCTCAGTTTCTCTCTCGTTTTTGTTCGCCAGAGCTCCAACGATTAGAGGTGCCACTCTCTTTGGAGACAGAAACCGTTTTATCTTTGGGTTAGAACGCCATCCATCGAAGGCACTACCGAGGCATATCTAATTTTCGGAAACAGGATCCATCCTCTACTCGGTTTCACATTTATTCTCGCAATACCCATATATTCCAACATGATTTTTAATCCAAAATTCTATCAAGTCTGATTTAGACCTATTCCTTATCTTCTGCTCCATGGAAATCTCGATAAGCCTTTTTCTCCAGAATTTGGAAACTCCTGCAAATCGGCAACGACAAGTTTAGATTATTCTCTCTTCTTATGGTTCAAGCCAATCCCATATCTATATATATATATGTATGTGTGTGTGTATTCCTTTGGTGAAAGAGAATGTGTAGGGGAGAGAGTAAGAGGGAACGGGAGATGCCCTGTGTCAAGCAAAACTCAGTTTTGTGAGTCCTATGTTGTTTGTTCATTGCCTCTCCTGACTTAGCTTTGTGCTCTTAGAGTGATTCCGATCTTAGCTTGTTCATTTCTCTCGTTTCTATTCCTACAGATTCTTGTTCAGGTTTCTTAGAGTACCAACGATTAATACCTTTGTGAAGTCGGCAATATAGATAGACTTGGAGTTTGGTAAAAGGAGTGGCTATGATATAAACCGACTACTCTGTTCGATCAAAAGTCTTGTTTTATATTTCTGATTCTTTACTTTAATTTCTTGACTCTAGTTTTTTTTTTTTTATCTTGTAATTCGCTAACTGTTTTTGTCGAGAACTATTATTTTTCAGATTGTCCAGTGTTCCAAATTGATCGAAAAATCAATAGTGGTATCAGAGCCTAGTTGAAAGATTGAACACGGACTTACTCTGTAACTCTATGGGTGAATCATAAATTAGTAAAATTGCCCTAGATCGGTAATGGATGGCTTACCCTGGAACTTCTATATGTTAGATAACTATAGGACATTCTTGATTGTTTTTTATGTGATCAATTGTGTGACTTATCTGTGTGATTAAATCTGTCTGACACATCTATCACGTAACCGGCTGCTCTAAGAGCAAGTAAGTAACTTACCACTAATAGTTTGTGAATTCTGTAAAACTTTGACAATATATCAGCCACATTTAATATTTCACCTTTTGACGAAAAAAATGATTTTTTTTAATTCGACAACAAAAAATGAAAAGTATGTTGGTTACTCAAAAGATAACCAAAGTAATTGATGGCGATTTTAGTCCTCTAATGACTTGAGATAGAAAGTGTGAATTAGATGAACATGCATATTCTCTGATTATCTTGAACTTGTCTAATTCTGTGATTTGAAAAGTAGGGAAACACATTTCTTCAAAAGACCGGTGGGATCAATTAGAAGAACTCTATTTGGAAAAAATCTCTACCAAATAAAATTTTTTTATTTGAAATTTTTTTCTAATTTAAACTTGATTTGAATAAAAATGTTGATGAGAATTTGGATCTTTAAATATATAAAGAAAAAAAGAGATAGAATATTGATGAATACACCTCAATAATTCTCTTAAATACAATTCCTGAATCTTTTTCAGATGTTAAGTTTGCTATCAAGTATGACAGAGACAATATAAATCTTGAATCTGTCATGAATGAATTAAAAAACAAAGAACTTGACCTTTCAAATAAAAGTAATAAGCATGCTACTGATAACGTTGTTATTTCTAGGGGTAGGTCACAAGTCAAAAAAAGCACAGAAAATCAAACCAATAAGGGTAAGGGCAATGTAGATCTAGATCTAAGTTTAGGCCTAAAAACATAAAGCATTAGAATTGTGGGGTATCTAATCATTAATCTAAGTAATGTCCACATCCTAAGAGCTTTAGAAACCAATATAATGAACATGCAAATATGACTATATGAAATGAATGTGTAGGAGATGTCTTCATGGTTAAAAGAAATTGTGTTGTTGTTAATGCCTGTGATTTCTAACGAGTGGTTACTTCACTCTGCGTGTATTTTTCATATGTCTCATTTGAGAAATTTATTTCCAAACTATAGGTCTATGTCGCATGCTAGTATTATAATGACCAATGAAAGTCTTAAAGTGAATTAATAGGAAAATAGGAAAATGATCTTCTGAAAGTCTTAAAGGGATCATTTGTTGCGTTTAAGACTATTAGACAAAATAATTTGTATGTTGCTTATGTTGAACCCAATTGCATGCCAAGTGTGGATTATGTTATTAATGATAAAACTAAATTGTGGCATAGAAGATTAGGTCATCTAAGTGATAAAGGTCTTGAAACTTTAAAGAAAAATGATTTTCTTGAAAATGATAAGATTACTAGTAAACCTTTTGGTGACTCATGTGTCTATGGTAAGCAACATAGGATAAAATTTAATTTGTTTCATGTCCTTAAAGTACCTAAATGTAAAGATGTGTTTGAATATTTGCATGCTGATGTGTGGTGTTTAACTCATGTTTCGACTCAAAGAAGGAACTGTTTCTGTCAATAATTGATGAAATGAAAAGTTTGGATTTTCAATTAGAATAAAAATGAGATGTTTTTTAAAAATTTTAAGCATGAAAAAAAATAATAGAAAACCAAACATGTAATTAGATTAAATTTTTTAGAATATATAATAGTTTTGAGTTTTGTAATAAGTGGTTTGATTCATTAAGAGCTAAATCGGGCATAATTAGACATAAGATAGTTCATTATACTTCCCAACAACATGAGATGAAGAAAAAAATGTATCGAACTCTTATCGAAAGGGTGACGAGCATGTTAGCCTACTCAGGCTTTTCAAAGAATTTTTAAGGAGAAACCGTGATAATCGTTGCATACTTAATTAATAGGTCTCGTGTTGTGCCACTTAGGGTCTGTTTGGTTTGAGAGTTTAGGAGGGGAATGAAAGGAATGGGGGGATTCTAAAAAATTTTATGTTTGATTCAATTTTTTTCAGAGAAGAGGGGAGAAGAAGATAGACAATTTCTTCTATTTTTTTTCCCTCTCCAATTTTGATAGATTTGAAGGAGAGAGATTTTATTAAGACTTTCGTTAAATGTTTTTTTAGAAATTCATAACATCTTCAAAAATTTAATATTTATTTATTTTATTTTTAATCATATCAAATAAATATTAACATATATATTGTACATATATTTTAATTAGATTTTTCATCAAGTTTAATTATATAATTTTTTAATAAATTATATAAATTAGTATATAATTATATCTATAATAATAATATTTTAATAGGGGTAAACTGTGTTTTTAGTTTAGTAATTGAACCCCCTTATCATTTTAGTATCGTAAGTAGAGCATGTTGCAAACTAGTCCAATAAGTGGAAAATTTTCGTTGTTTTAGTCCTCCGGCGCCGGAGACGCCCGCGTGGCTCACCGGAAACCATGTGTCCGCCAAGTGTCCCGCTAGGTCAGCGACACCTGGCGGATACGTGAATTTTTTTTTTTTCATTTTTTTAATTTTTTCAATTGGACCAAATAAAAAAATTAAAAAAAGCAAATAAAATTAAAAATAAATTTTTTAAAAAATTATAAAAAAATGAAAAATAAATAAAATACGTGTCCGCCAGGTGTCGCCGACCTGGTGGACACGTGGCCTCCGGCGAGCCACACGGGTGTCTCCGGCGCCGAAGGACTAAAACAACGAAAATTCTTCAGTGATGTGACTAGCTTGCGACAGGCTCCACTTACGAGACTAAAATGATAAGGGGGTCCATTTACGGGACAAAAAAAAAATAGTTTACTATTTTTAAAATAATTTAGTTTTAAATGAATATCAAATCAAACACATATTTTTCATTTTTTATATTATATTAAAAATCAATTTTACATTCTAAACATCACATCAACACTTATTTATATCACATCATATAACTATTCAAATTCAAAATTTTTATTATTCAAGTCCCAACTCAAAATATCCAAACCCCCAGACAAACACACCCTACAATTGACTTAATTAACTAAATATATTTAAATTAATATAAATTATTATAATTAATATTTATAATTATCTTAGTTTATATAAATTTTATTATATCTATTATTATTTATATGTGATATTATTATTTATATGTATTTTGATTTCAATAAATACTTACATTTATAATCTAAAACGAATTACATTAACTTAATTTAGATATATTTTGAAATATTTTTTAATATACTTAGTTTATATAATTTTTGTTATATTGTTATTATTTATACATGAGAATATTGTCTATCTGTATTGATAAATTTAATAAATATATAATGTATATAGTGTTTGGTTACCCCAATACTTAATGACGTAATCTTTTTATTATATTGGACAAATAAATTTATATCACATTTTATGAATAAACCAATCAAATTGTATTAAATACTTTTATTTTAATTAATTTATATAATCTAAGGGTAAAATAGTAAAATTATTATATTTTCATTCCCTTTTCTACCTAATCAAATACAAAAATACTATTTTCTCTCACCTCTATTCCATTCTATATGAACCAAATACGTTATTATAATTTTAATATTTTCTCCCCTCTCTTCACCTTGTACATTAAAATTCCTCCTCTCCGTTGAACCAAACAAACCCTTAAGGGTAAGTGTCCTGAACCTAGAGTTGTCAACTCTAGTGTCCTGAACCTAGAGTTGTCCTGAACCCTTAAGGGTATGTGTGGTCGGGTAAGAAAATTTATATTTTCAATTTGAAAGTCTTTGATTGTGCTGCAAATGCTGTATATAGATGTGGTACACTTGAACCTAGAGTTGTGAAATATATTTTTTTAAAATATCTTTTAGGAGTTAAAGATTTAGATTGTGGTTAAAAAATGAAACAGGTTTCAAAGTATTTGTTAGTGGAGACGTCACCTTTAATGAAAATGAAATATCTTGCTTGAATATGACAAATATTGAAACTAACTCTACTTCTAATAAATTGCCGAATTAATTGGAATTTTTGAAAATTTGCATGACGTATCTAATTCTCATTATAAGTCGCTTGTTTCTGAATATAAAAATATCTTACAAAATGCTAAAAATTTAGAATCAGAATATGAGATTAGAAAAACTACCAACCGACTAGAGATCGGACTAAAATAACCACTAACCCACCTATTAGATTTGATGAATATGATTTGACTTTGTATGCCTTTAGTGTGTTCGAATCATTAGATGAAAATGAATCTAAATCCTATGAGAAAGCTGTTAAATCTAAACATATTAAAAATTGGCTAAATGAAATGTATGATAAAATGAATTCCTTGTATGTTAACAATACGTAGATTCTTGTTTCTAATTGCTCTATTGTTGACTATAAATGAATTTTAAAAGTCAAAAAATAAAAATGATAATGTTAGTTTTAAAGTTAGGTTGGTAGCAAAATGTTTCACTAAAAATGAAGGGATTGATGACACTGAGATTTTCTCACATGTAGTTAAATGTACTAGTGTTAGGATTATACTTGCCTTAGTTGCTCACTTTAATTGAGAATTGAAACAAATGGATGTTAGAATAGTTTTCCTACATGATGATCTAATTGAAAAAATTAAATGAAACAACCCGATGATTTTATAGATAAAAGTAAGTCTAATCATTTGTATCTATTAAAGAAATCTTTGTATGGTTTGCAATAATCACCTAGACAGTGGAATATTAAATTTGAGGAGTGCATGAGATCATAGAAATTCACAAGAAGCAATTTTGATCATTGCTTGTATTTTATGAGATCAAATGATGTTTATGTTTTCTTACTTATCTATACGGATGGCATGTGATTGATTAATCTTAGTGAATACTATAAAGCATATTAATGATTGTTTGAGCAAAACATTTGACATAAAATACTTGGATGATACAAATAACATTCTTGGTATGAACATTATTATAGATGAGACTACTTCTACATTTTTGTTGAATCAGTCGGCATACATTGAGAAAGTTGTGAAAAAATTCTGAATGTATAATGCAAAGTCTACTAATATGCCTTTGGCTTTCCCTTTTGTGCTAAGTAAAGAACAATGTTCTAAATCTGAGTTTGATATGAATTACATGAAATAGGTGCTATATTCGAATTCTATAAGCTCTGTGATGTATTTGATGATTTGCATTAGACCTGATATTGAATATTCTTTGAGTTGTTAAAGTCATTTCATGTTTAGTCCTAGAACTAAATATTGGAAAACAGTCAAATGGTTACTTAGATATCTATGTGGTACTAGTAACTTCGGGTTAAAATTTGAAAAATGTATTGAAGAAGTAACATTGAGAGGTTATGTGGATTTGTATCGTTGAGAGGTTATGTGGATTCTAACTATGCAAACGATAAAGACAATAGAAAATTTACATCTTATGTGTTTACTTTGTGTGGCTCATGTATAAGCTGAAAATCTTAACTCAAATATATTGTTGTTCTATCTACTATTAATTTGAATATGTTGTTATAACTGAGGCTTTAAATGAAGCATTGTGAGTAAAAGGTTTGCTTTTTGAAATTAAAACACTGCGTAACAATATGATAGTCTATTCCGATAGTCAATCTAGAATCCAGTTATGCAAAAACTTTATTTTTCATGATAGAACCAAATATATAGATGTTATGTTTCATTTTATACGTGAAATAGTTGTAAAAGGGTTAGTTAAACTTGAAAAGATATCTTCTCAATTTAATCATGCTGATATGGAAACCAAATGCTTGTTTGTTTCTAAGTTTCAATCATGTTTGAATGTATTAAACTTTGATACGTTTGATTAAGAATTTGTTTAATCTTCCACGACAACATGTATTATTGTTATATGTTTAATATGTGTTTTACTGCATTAATTATGTGTTAAAGATTGCAGAATATGTTCCCACTCCCGATTGCCCTAATCATGATGGTGGACTAGAAATAAGGTGTAGATTATGGGTATGTTTCAGTTCGACTTGCCAAGACTTGAACCCGACCTAAGCTGTGAACTGACCCGAACCATGAACCGATCCGATTAGTTCTAATTTTGAATCCCAAATTCTATCAAGTCCGATTCAGACCTATTCCTTCTCTCATACTCCATGGAAATCTCGATAAGCCTCCCTCCAGAATTTTGAAATCCCTGCAAATCCACAACGACAAGCTTAGATTATTCCCTCTTATTGTGGTTCAAGCCATCCTCATATCTATATATATATGTGTGTGTATTCCTTTTGGTGAAAGAGATCGTGTAGGCAAGAGAGTAAGAAGGAAAAAGAGACACCTTGTGTGAAGCAAAACTCGGTCTCGTGAGTCCTGTGTTGCCTATTCATCGCCTCTTCTGACTTAGCTTTAATTTGTGCTCTTGAAGTGATTCTGATTTTATCTTGTTCCTTCCTCTCATTTCTGTTCCTACGAATTCTTGTTCGGGTTTCTGGGGGTACCAATGATTAATACCTTTGTGGAGTTGGCAACATAGGCACACTTGGAGTTTGGTAAAGAAAGTGCTTGTGATCTGAATCGGCTACTCAGTTCGATCAAAATTCTTGTTTTATCTTTCTAATTCTTTATTTTAATTTCTTGACTCTTGTTTTTTCTTATTCTTGTAATCCACTAATAGTTTGTATCGAGAACTATTGTTTTGCAGATTGTCCGGTGCTCCGAATCGGTCCAAAAATCAACATTTCTAAATGTATTTAACAAGATAATTATTTTATATTATTAAACTTTTGAAATTTAAAATAGCTTAATACACATGGTTCGCCTAGTGTTTGTCGGGCCTAAGGTTCGACCAGTGGTTTACCGCACGTCAAACAAAAAAAATATATGAAAATTATTAACTAACTAGGTTATGTTTGCTTTCTATTTTAAATAAAAATCAACACTATTTAATTCTGTCAATATAATTCTCAGTATAAATTAATTATTCTATTTCACAAAATATCTAATAAAATACTATTTAAACTAAAATTCAAATCAAATCAAAATCCGAAAATCATATATCTTTCTTTGATATATATATATATATATTGCTTTGATTTTAATTTTTTTATTATGAGTAGATTTAAAATAATGTTCTATAAAAAAATTATAGTAAAGATTATGTATTAAAGTAACGTGGCGGTCACTGTGCACACCGCATCATGTATTAATATAATATAAATATAACACATAAACTAACAACAAATGTTATAGTTTCATATAACATACAACAATTCATTTTAACATACCACATATTGTTATACACACACTTGTAATTATGAATAAACATTGTATGTTTTCATTACCGACAACATATGTTGTGTACAATAAAATTGTATGTTTGTATATATTACGAGGAAAAATCAACACCGTAACTGTTCCCATAAAGTAAAGAAAACAATAGAATGCCATTTATTTGTTTAAAAGTCGATATAAAGGGAATAACATCACGTCATGGACTTGTCTTTCAAAAGCTCAACTCAAAATTGTAGGCATGTCTGTATGTGTAGTGAATGTGTACGTGCGTATATCAATGAAAAAAAAAATGATATATTGTGAAAGTAGTTAGGATGGGGAAGAAAGAATCAGTGGATAGCGATGATGAGGAATCCGACGGATACATACATGAGCAAGACGGGGTAGAGGGCGAGGGCCTTTCTGTTGGGGGTGACGGCGGTGCTCATGAAGGGATAGGCAGCCCAGGAGCTCCAGGCCATGGCCACTCCCACCACCACCACTTTGCTTATCACGTGGAACTTCACCATCACCATGCACACCAGCGCGCCCATGTCCAGAGGGAATAGGCAGTACCCCAGCAGGCTCAGGCTCTGGAAGAAGATGATCTGCCCCCCCTGAAAGTCAAATCCAACAACATAACATAACATAGCTATACTAATACATATGACTGCTCCTTAACAAAGATAGGCTGGGTGCACTTGTAAATGTGTAAATGAAGAACAACCAATTCTTTACCAATAACAAAACATTCAGAGTCAGAATTACGGCTCCGGCTGCAAGCAGCGCAAACGCAACAGCGAATACTTCAGACTGAAAAATAGTTCAAAGCAGGAGATGGCAATTCATTAATTAGCCATAAACTTAAAGAAAGTTCTTCAACAAGAAAAATGCAGGGGAAGCATACATATATATATATATATATATATATACACATAATGGATTGATCCCAATTCAAAATGCAGAGGAAGCTTATGATGATGGATTGATTCTGATTCAAATTCAAATTCTAAATCGACCTCCAGAAACTTTGCAAAATTATCTCGAATTTACCAACGGATATTATTATATAGTAATAGAATCATAGTTGCAGAATTTAGAGGAATTGCGATCAAATCAGAATGGATCGTACAAAATTATTTCAATGAAACGCATAATAATCGGAGTAACGGAGACGAAGGTAGAATGAATACCTACCTTCTCAATGGAGGCCGACCATGAGAGAATAAGGCCGAGGAAAACGATGAAGAAGAATGGGCCCCAAAGATCCCAATCTCGCAATGCCTTCCCCGGATCTTCCCTGTACGGATTGGGGAAAACAACCAACTGCAGATTATTGACGATTCTGGACAAATCGCGGTGAATCGTATCCCAAACAGGCTCCGTAAGAGTGTCCGGCGGAGAGCCTAGCGCGGTCGCCGCGATGCTGTGGCTGCCGCCGCCAAGGGCAGGCTTGGAAGGGGTAATGGAGGGGGTGGGGAAGGGTTTCGGAATGGATTGCGAGGGGACGTTGGATGTATTGATCGGAGGAGGAGGCGGTGGCGGATTGACGGGAATGGAGGCGCGGGGTGGGGAAGGGGGGCGGGCGGCGGGGACGGCGGAGGAATAGGAATTGATGAGATTCTCAATCTCGTCGATGTCCGATTGGGAGGTGGGATGGAGAGGGACGGTGTCGCTGTTGGACATTGCGGCGGAGGAGACGGCGGCGCCGGGAAGGCAGTTAGTGGTTTGAACGCGGCCCGCGAGGGTGAGAAGTTGCTTTTTTTTTTTTTTTTATGATTCGGTGTACATTTCTCTTATTCATTTTATTTTTTAATTCTAGTATTAGTTTTTTTTTAGTTTTATGTAATTAGAGAATATATATATATATGTATAGTATTACTAATATTTTTAATATATACACACTTACGTACTCACACTTAAATGCTTTGTACACTTTCTCCTCGGCCTTTTGCACTGATCATTATTCTTGTAAATTTGTATTGGATCACCTACTCATGTTCATTTCTTCCATCTCCAAACGATCCACGCACCTCCTTCATCTTGCTACGCTTTGGCACCGCCTTCTCTCTCGTCGAGCTGCTCTACTACTCCGCGATTCTAAGTCATCCCACATTCTACCGGGGGATTGTCGTCGCTCCTCTTGCCGAGCCGTTGACTAAGCTTTGGTTGTTTTTTTTTTTTTTTATGATGGAGCTCTGCTGATTGAATTTATTGAGGTATGGTGAGTTTTGTTACACTTCGTGTGTGCATATGAAATGGTTTACATGGATATTTTGTTAGAGACCTTGTTGTAAAGATTTACTCAATCTCTTCGATATTTTCAATAATCCAATTTAAAAAATTCTATTCATTACATACCATCGGAATCATCGTTCATGTGCTGAGTATTGCAAGTGTTCTTAGTTGTATTGAATTCCAATGCGAACAAGCAAATGATATTAGGGTCGTAGAATAGTTGTGTACATTAGCATTTGAAGATATGATAATGATGATAAGAAATCCCTAATCCCTAAACCCTTAAAAAAAAAAAAAAAAAAAAAAAAAAAAAATTAATTGTAACATTATATTGGTTTGTTAAAGAAGTTATTATATCATTATAATAACTATATCAGCATGGATACGGTTTGTTACTTCACCTCTCAACCATAAAAAGATATGATAACATTAGTAACAATAATTGAGCATTAATAATTGTTTTAATCACTTTATTTTTATAGTAAGTTAATCAAGTATATTACTATATTTATAAATGATTATTATATTATTATTCACATACTTTGGTCAACTTGTCTTTTTGGTATCAGAGCTACATGAAAAATATGATTTTTGGTTTAATAGTTTATTTCATCTTCCCGTCTATGCTATTAAAATGACTACTAATAAAAAGAATATTTTTTTCATTTCTCTAATATCAAAAATACTAATGTAATTCAAAGTAAAAAAATCTATGTTCCCATTAATTATTCAAATTGGACAATTTTTCAACAAAATATAAAAATTATTTATTCTATGTTCATTTGATTTTAAAATTGTTTTTTCTATAAAAATTAGTGAATAAACACATTTTATTTAAGAAGAATATCAAACAATCTCTTTACAGTTTTTTTTACAAAAATATATTAATAAAAAGTTATTGATATATCATTTTCGATTAATTTTTGTTATAAAACTCATAGTTTATTTAAGAGTAGATACTCCAATTTATTTAGCCTTAAGATATAAAAGATTAAAAATATATAAAACTGCATTGTTAACTATGATTCAAACAAATATTTATAATGGTCAATATATTTTTATTGTTCATCAAAATTTTCAATTGATTTAGATATCATTTAATACTAATTTCATTAGTATTAGATATTCATTTAAAAGGTAATGAATTTAAAAAATTAAGTAAATTTTTTGCAATAATACAGTAGTATAATTTATTTTATATTAATGACTTCTCAATTAAATCCCAAATTTAGTTTAAATCCTATTAATAAAGAAGAAACAATATTATTACAAATAAAAGCTGAACAATCTTCCGTATTTGTTCCTAAAAGAATAAAATGAAATGAAATTACAATATTAGATGAATTCAAATCTCAGACCCTCAAATTCCCTAGAAATTTAGAAAGAAAAAAATAAAAAAAATTATAGAAGAATCAAATAAGTCAATACTACGTAGATTTAATTAATTTAGAGAAGTACATTCAACAAGTTATTCAGTATTTATAACTTCATTTAGAGTATAAAAACCATCTAGGTATTCACTTTCAGAAGGTACATTACAAAAAAAAAAATCTAATTAGCTACAATATTTTTAACTATTAAATATTTTTGTAGTTAAAATGTATCATTTAATAACAAAATTAATTTCATTGCTGAAAAATAAATAATGTACTACAAAATTAATTTCGTCGCTAAAATTTTTTTGCTAGAAAATTCAATTTTCATCGCAAAAGAGTTTTAGCTTCAAAATTAAATTAAGCATATTTTGTTGCTAAAATTATTTTGTGATGAATTTTATTTTTAAAGCAAAAGAGCTTTAGCGAAGAAATCATATATTTGTTGCTATATCACTTTTTTAACTTTTATTGTAAAAAATATATCTTTCATTACAAAAGTCATATTTGTCGTCAAATATCTTTAGGAATGCGGTATAGGCGATGCAAAAACTTTTTGCTATGAATTAATTATCTTTTGCTACGAAATTTTTTATAATTAAATTTCAAATTTTTATAGTGTACAAGATCCAATTCAATTAGAAAATTCAGTAAAATGTAATTATAAAACCCCTATTACATAACCAATAAATTCATCTTCTACTTCACCAACTTTTTCTCAAATGAAAAATGAAATAAATATAATTATAAGTTCTAAATTTATACTTCAATTAGAAGATTTAGAAGAAGAATTAAATAGTTTAGAAAATTAATAAAAAAATAATAATTTTCAAAACTTTATTCATTTTGTAAAAAATAAATAAATAATAAATAGATAAAGAAATGAATACTAAGTATTAACAAGGGATCTCAGGGTAAAACCCGGCCGAACCTAATACCCTACAAATCAGGTTCGACGAAAATATCACATTAGGCGAACCATGTGTGGTAGGTGACCCGAGGCGTCGGAGGTTTGAACCCATGACCGTATCACAAGTCCAACCCCTACACCACCAGGTCATTCCTTACGGGACTCCTTTCTTTCTTGCTTTGTAGGAAGGGAATGAAGATTCAGTTGGAGAACCATGGGCCTAAGACTTCACCTTTGAGGAGCCCAGGTTGGTGCGGTCCACTTTTGTGGTATATAGTCTAAAAAAAGTGGGAAATATGTTTGTTCACCTTTCTCAGATTGTACGAGGATTTTAGCTCCTAAATCCTTAACACATTTTCAAGAAAAAAATAAACATTTAATTACAAATATGTTCGTATATATCAAATGTTGTTGGATAGGTATTTCACTGTAATAGTTTCCTTCTAATTATGTCCTATCTTTTTTTAATTACCATTACTAATTGCATGCCATCAATTAGTTGAGATTGATTTATTGTTTCAGTTATTTTTACTTTTTTTTTTAGGCATATAATATTCAGATTAAATTATGTCATTTCACAATCTATCAAGTTGGAAAATTACTTCTATTTTACATTATATATAATGACATCAAATCCTCTATTCTCATCTCTCATATTCACCCAATAAAAGGTTGCCACATGTAATTGAGAGAAAAAAAGTTATCTACTATTTTATTTACTTCTTAATTTTTCTAAAATAAAATAAAAATTATATTCTACCTCAATTTTTATTATATTATTTTCTTGTAAAAATTATTATTTTCTCAAGATATCACACTTACTATGTAGATTCAATATTTACATAATATTTTAAAAAAAGTTTATTTGAATTTGGTATTGATTTTTATTTTGGATATAATATTTTATGTTTAAATAATAATAATTTTTTTAAAAGTAACGTAAAAAAATAAATTAAATTAAAATTTCATATTATTTTTTATTTTATTTTTGAAGAAAATATTTTAATAAATAAAGCAAATATCTAAATCATAAATTTTAATATTTTTTCATAAAATTTCATACAAAAAATATCATTATAAAATTGTGTTTAAACAACATCTGAACATTATATTTTTAAAATATAGTACTCCCTCCGTCCTATTACAAATTATTTATTTTTTCATTTTAGTCCGTCCTTTAACAAAGTATTCATTTTCTTTTTTAGTAACTATACTATATATCTAACATTACAAATACTTTTACAACTTACAATATATTACACATATGTCATTCATTACCTTTATATCACACATACTAATAAAGTTATTTTAGTCATTTCTACTTTATTCCTACTACATCCCAATATAATACTAATATTTCTAAAACTACGTGTAAAAAGCAAATGAATATCTAGTTATGGGATTGAGGGAGTAATATATCTTTTTATGGTAAAATTGAAATATAATAAAAATTAAGATAGAAAAATTATAAATAAGATTTTATTAAAGATATTCTTTTTGAAAAAATAAATATAAATGATAGAATTATAGTTAAAAAGAAAACATAAGTTTTATTAACGTTCTCTATCATTCATGTTGCTTATTTCATTGGAGTGAAAAGAGGGAATAGAGGATTTCATGCCGGCTTCAACATAATGATGGATGCATTTAAATAGGTTGATATTTTGCATAGAAACTTCTATATTAATTATTTTATAGTTTCTACAATTCTCATTTTTCCACAACAAATATGTACCTTCATTGTATTATATCCCAGCACGTTGCGGGTGCTAGTATATATATATATTGAATGCTATGATATAGTTTGATTTTTTGTCGGTAAAAATATTTTTAAATGTGTTTTTATTTTTTTTAAAAAAATGTAAATATAATATTATATTGGAAAATCGGCACAAAAATAACATGTGTTTTCATAAAATTACGTCAAATTCTCTATATTTCTAAATTACACCTAACAAACATTCGTCACACGCTGCAAAATTTAAATAAAATAATCTTCTTTCCATAATAAAAATAACGAGTATAGCTGAAGTAAGATCGTTCCATCAGAAAATTAAAAAGATTTTATTTTTTGTTGTTTAATGCTCCCTCCGTCCACATAAAATGTCCATATTTTATATTTCGGTCCGTCCCACATAATTTTTCCTTTTCTTTTTTGGACATATAATTATACACTTTAATTACATTTTAAAATTCACAATTTATATATTTTTTAATCTTAATTAAACTACTTAGTTATCTTAATCTAAAATTATTTTTAGTATACAATATTTATTTTCACTAATACACTTCTTAATTACCTACTAATTATACTTTATCTAAATTCTCGTGTCTACAGTAACATAGACAATTTACATGAGACGGAGAAAGTATATAGATATAATAAAAAGGGGATTTTGGAAGTTTAAAATAAAAATAACAAACTAAAAATCTATGAAAAATTCTACGGATCAACTTTAATAAAAATAAACTTTTAGCCTATGAATGAAATTGACAACTTGGATAATGGATTTAATCATCGATAAATATTTAATTTCATTAGTTTATAAATAAATTAGTTATAGTTACCAACACGCACCTAATAACCAACTTTTCTTTAATTTCTCGACAATCAACGTACGCCTGTTAACTGCTTCCCTAATTAGACTAGAACCCTAGTGACGCCACAAACAATTTACTAGCCTAACAACTTTGCAAACTAGAAGAGCCTGATTCAATTTAGTAATCACCTATGCGGATATTTTTTAAATTGATAATGTGATTTTTCTAATGATGTCTACCACTAGTTTCTTTTTGAACCAAATTAAAACGTAATTATGACCGCCTAATTTAGTTTAGCAATCAATCTTTAATCTAACTGAAATATCTAGACACAATACCCAACTGATTCAAAAAATTTTAAACATTAAAATTAGAAATCACATAAACAATTAGTAACCAAAGAAATGTCATAAATCGAAACAGAATCTAATCTCACAAATCCAAACCAAGTTGTTTATTTCACTCATAAACTAGAAAAGTAAATTACTCACTAATCATAGGTGGAAGAACAAAGATAATAAAGATAAACATCGCTTGTGATAAATCGGATTGTCGGGGAAGAACTTGAAATCTCTTTTGAAGAATCTTTCTCCTCCTTTCCGTTACGTGATTTCTCTTTGGGGTTGTTCTACACTGTGTCCTCCCATAAAAAAATAGCACCCAAACCTCTCTTTCTTTCTTTTATTTTTACCCTAATTTTGTAACAATTGGGCTTTTGAGCCTTTTAATTAATTCATTAAGTCATTGGGCCTTCTCATTCTCTCTTCTCTCAATTTCGACCAATTTTATTGTTTTCCTCGTACAAAAGAGAAATAAATAATACTCCCTCCGTCCACTAATAAAGTATACAATTACTTTTGGCGCAGTGTTTGCGAAATAATAGTATTTTAATTATAGTGGGTAGTTAAAAGTAGTGTAATGACATTTTTGCCCTTGCCTTTTGGTGTGAAAGTAATAATGTGATGTAAAGTAAGGGTATTTGTGAAAAAAAATAAGGTATTTAATAAAATGTTTACTTTGTAATTGGACGTCCCAAAATAGAAATATGTATACTTTCTAGCTGGACGGAAGGAGTATATACACAAATAAGGAAGAATCCGATCAAAATTAAATAAATATCACATATAATATAAATATTTAAATGCATGCGATTTCTAACTATTAACGCCAGACTCTCTTGTGGTTTTTATAAACTCTGTGTTTAATCATTCTGTTGTTCTTATCTAACAGTGTTTGACCTGCATGCGACTAAATAAATATATTAAAAAACTAATGCTTCGTATATTTAGCCTCAAAGAAAAATAAATATACTCAAAAGATTTATTTTCCTCTAATTCTAAGAATTTTTTTATTGTTCTTTGAAGCTAAATAGAAGAACAATTAATATATTTGTAATTTTAGGGGTTTAGAAATAGAGAATTTGAAACTCATTCGCAGTTTGGACGCATTTAGGTCAAACACCGTTAAATAAAGACGGATGAGGGGGTTGGACATAGAGTTTATAAAACCATGAGAGATTTTGACGCAAATTTGAAAGTATGAAAATTTGATGCAATTTCGTGAAATCACAGATGAATTTTGTGTAGTTTTGTCCATAGATCACTTTTAAAATGATATCTTGGATTGAATAATTTAATTTTAAATTTAAAATACAATTTATATATTTTAAATTAATATATAAATTTTTAATTTCAAAATTAATAAAAAATAATACTCTCTCTATCATATAAATTTATATCTACTTTTCTTTTTTTGTTCTAATAAAAATTATTCCCATTTCTTATTTAGTAAAAACAATATTATTTTTTTTCCTTACTATAAAGAAAAAAAAATTTATTTACCCACATTTTTTAAAATTCGTGACCGGTCAAATGAACATAAATTTCGATGGCGAAGGGAGTATGTATTGCTCCGAATTTTAACTATAATAATTATATCAATTTCTATTTTTTAAAATATATTTATTAATTGTGATAATTATAATTTTAATAATTATCTTTATTGTAACTATTAATTATGAAATATATAATATAAATTTATTTAATTAAAAAATAGGAAAAAAATGAATAACAAATCAATACTCCTTAAATTCTACTTAATTTATGTGTATGTCATGTATTTTGTCATTTTTCATATATGACAAAAATTAACTTACCTTAAATCTAATTTAAAATTCTTAATTTAAGCCTAATTACATTAAAAATCCTACCCCAGTCACCCTATTATCGGTCTTGCCCTTCTCTCTCCACCCTTTCTCTCCCTCCCTCTTTTCTCTCTCCGATGTTCTCGAAAACTTTAATATCCCGCCGCTGTCACTTCACCCAGTGTTGTCGATTGTTCTTCCAACTCCAACTCCAACTCCATGTGTACTAAGCCCTACCTTGACCGTGAGCTTTCGCTACTCTAACTGTGGCTATTCTTCTTTCGTCGTCCCTAAATCGAATGAAATCCAAGCACCCGTTTCTCCAACTGTTTTCGGCGAAGCCGATCTATTCAAAGTTTCCGGGGAGCAACTGGAGAGAGCAAAAAAGACAGTGGATAAGTACTAAACACAGAGGCCTTCGATTTGGGTTTGGATGTCGACGTCGGTCCTCGGTTTCGTGAACCAACGCTTGTAACTACTCATCATCCTCGATCTTTGCCAGAAAAGGACACAGAGCTTGATGGTGGCATTGGATCTGCTACCGAAGTGCTGATGTTTGGTTTATACTTGGGTTCGTCCCTAACTGAGAGGATGAGCGCGAGATTGAGCACGATATGGAGGAAACTACTTATCTATTCTGATTTTCCCGATGAACACATCCTTTATGAGGACTTGGTAAGATCTAAACTTTTACTCATCACTCAGTGTTGTGGGATTAATTTCGAGTATATTGCAATTCATGCTATGCTTAAGTGTTATGGCTTAATTTTGCTTTACTTTGGCTATGGTGAATGGTATTGCATTTTACCTTCATTCTATTTACACTTGGATGTCCCTCGATATGTGGATCTTATGTCCTGATAATGTGTGTGTATACATGCCCTTTGCTGACTATTAGTGAATGATTGTAGCAGTTTGTCATTGCTAGATTGGATTCATGTTCACTTTCTTGCCTCCGATCTTATTGAATATACTCAAAATAATGTACTTAAAGTAATCATATTTCACTCGTAAACTCGATATCTTGAGTATGAACTTGAGTTAAAATAGTGAAATCAAACATTTCGAATAGTGCATTTCATTACAGATATTACTTCTACATTGCTACATATGCATGTATTGATCGTATCCAAAACAAAGTTTTCAAAATATTTACAAAACAAAACCTACACTAAACAATTTTCACAGGTTTTTAAAATTAGAAGATTTTCATTTCTCATTTTTCAGTTAGGTATTGAATGCATTCATGCACTAATTTCATAAGAACAATTAGGTGATTTGGGAGATTTCCGCCCCTATGAGTTGTCTCCCTTTGGCTTCATTACTTCAATCATATAATTTTGTAAACCTAAAAATACATTATTTAAACATTGTGGGGTCAATTTTGAAGCTTGCATCGACTGCATCCCGTAGTTCATTGACATTCTTGCATGATTTTTCTATTTGTAAGCTCTGGATTGCTCGAAATCATCCTAAATCATGCAC
Organism: Andrographis paniculata; assembly: GCF_009805555.1. Lineage (NCBI taxonomy): Eukaryota > Viridiplantae > Streptophyta > Magnoliopsida > Lamiales > Acanthaceae > Andrographis > Andrographis paniculata. The sequence continues at coordinate 5,037,871 of NW_026137605.1, forward strand.
ATTCATGCCAGGAGAATTAGACGGTAGTTGAATAAGAATAATGTTAAAACCATCACTAGTTGCGACATAAAAAAAGTCTGTACCATCCCCTTTTATATGTGGCTTTGCATTGTCTTTGTTGTATGAATGTATATTTTGTTAGATTGGTCGGCCACTTTTCCCATATAGATAAACAAACAATCATTGCATAGCCTACTTTAGTTACATACATAGATTGAAATGCAACAATGAATTCGAGAAAATAGTTCATCTTTTATTCTAAATAAGAGAATAGAAAATATTGACACTATGTTTTCTCATATTTTATGGTTTTCAATTAGGAAAATTGAGCTAACCTTATTAATTAAACAACTTTTAGAACTTGCTTTGTTGCATATTGAACCGGTTTAGTTTCTAATGTGTCGGCCACTCGATTTTTGCTTGACCTTCTTGTTGGGGCTTGTTCTGTGGATGGAAAATTTCTATTTTTTCATAAAAAAATAAAATCTCATCCTCAGCCCATATAGGTCGGGATACTGCACACATAAATATAATTTTCATGATGAATTTTTTGCTTTTGCAATCTCTATATGGGTTCTTATCCCTAATGTTCCAGTAAAATCGATGAGTAGTCTTTGCATATAAAATCATTTCTCATCAATGTATGTTGTATTATGCATATTTTGAAATAAAGCCATTTCAATACACCTATAAATATGAAGAGCTTTTATTGAAAAACATAACCTTGCTAGTTTGTTATCATCTGTGAATTCAGACCCGATTGCACTTGTATAAGATTTGATATGCTTATCCTTAATCCACCTGTGTACAGTTGATTCTGAACATTGTAGCCCCTTTGTTAGATTTCTTATTGAAGAACTTTGCTTCAAGGATAATTTTTCTATTGCATTCATATTCGGTGATTTATTATCTTTTATGATCACATTTTTCTTTCTAGATATGCCCATGGCCTCGTCCTTTTGCATTTCCTCTTTTGCAGCTTTCCAATGGTTTTGAACTATCCATACAAAGAAGTTGAATAAAGTGTTATTTCCCTAAAATTCCCTCTAACCGGCTCCCCTCATTCTTTGCATGTTCGAAGTAAGTGTTGCACCATCTTGCTCAATTATGCATTTGTGAGGAGTTTTTTGAACATTGAAGACATTGTGGTGTCTACAACTAAAAGCTTGGATTAAATTGTGTTAGGATTTTGTTTGTTCGCTTTAAATACGTATGGAAAAAAAAATAGAGTTGCTGAGTATTTATTGGTGTTTTTTTTCAGGTACATACAAAGATGTGTATGAGAGGAAAATGGTCAAAAAGTTCCCTCTTAATTGTATTTGTCTCTTGGGATAGAGGGAAGAAAGTAAATATTGTATAAATTGTGCATTTTGGAGAAAAAAAGATGCTGATGTATTTTCATAACTTGAGTAAATTGTTAACATACTTGTGCAAAATAGGTTTATTGAAAAGCTTCTAAACTGTCCACTTGTATTATTTAATTATTTTTATTAATTTCACAATTAATATTATATTTATAACATTAATTTCACTTCTTCTAAGCTTTTGTGTATATAATGATATATATACAGATGGAGTATATGCTTACTTTTCAAAACAAAAATATTATTTTTTTCACAAAATATCATGTCAAGCTATTAAATTTTTTTGTGAGATACGGAGAATCATATAGATAATATAAAGATATTTTATATTGAATTATTAATTTTTGTAGAAATAAAATAAAATATAAATACAGTACTTCCCTAATACTCTCTCATCTTTTTTTTTTCCCCTAAGACTCCTTTTTAACATATTTATATTACTTTTAACTCCAAAATATCATTTTTACGCTTACAAAATACTAATTTACAAAATTATCAAACTATTTGAAAACCAAACAATCCACTTCTATATTGTCTCCAACCCTAATCTTTTTAGTATTCGCGTTTCCCTTCGACCGAAGATAATAGCTTTGGATTACATACTTTTAAAATATTTTATTGGCATTATAATGATCTTTTTATCGTCATTATTTTTATATATTGTTAGATTACGATAAAAAATATCAACAATATATTAGAATACATTAACCCTAAAAATCTTATAAACAACAAGTAAATAGTATAAGTCTTATCAATAATTTACAACTTCAAGTGCATAAAGTATCTGATTGGTGAGAGAAAAATCAAACTACGAATTTCTAATGAGAACCAAGTGCAATACGGCACCCCAAATAAGTCATAATTACTTATAACTATAAAAAGTAACTCTATGCAATGAGTTGAACTATACGAATGAAAATTACATGAGTTCGGAAGATAGGAATGAAAATTGCACGAAAATTTTATTTAGTTTTGATTTAGTTTTTTAATTTTTAGTTTTAATTTAAATAGTCCTTACATATCATATTTTCTAAGAAAAAATTTCTATCCAAATCCTTTTTTTTTTTTTTTTTTAGGAATTATCATAAAATTCTTATTTTTTTAGGAAATATTATTACTTTCTTGAACTCCTTCCATCCCATGTAGGCATATAAAATTTAAATAATCTAATGAGAGGAAAATGTATATTTAATTTTTGTAGATGACGTGATAGGATAGAATATAGTTTGTTATTTTTTATTTTAATAATATTTTATAATATTTTTTACTAAATATATATTTAAAAGAAAAAAAAAAAACTCTTTTTTACTAAATATATATATATATATCAATTATTACTCACGAATATAGTAACAAATAAAATTGATTTGATATAACCAAATACACCCATGAGAAATTTTATCAAAATTGATTTGATATAACCAAACATACCCATGAGAAATTTTATCGTAAAATAATGGTAATATATATGTAGTGCATTTTATCTATTATTATTATTATTATTATTTTTATTTATTATTATTTTTTTTAATAATCCGGCGGAACCTAGCATTTTATCTATAATTATTGAACCTCGATAACTTTGTTCACCATAACTTTGTTCACCTATAGATCAAATTCTTAGAGCACATACAATGACTTTTAATAATAAAAACCTCTATTGCCTAGTTGGCATCTATGTGTCCAATCCTTTTCCATCTCAGTCGATCTAAAAAATAAAATCAGCCACAACAACTCTCTTTTTCTTTCTGCTTCTCTTAAAAAATATTTCTCTTTCATCACTCTCAAATTTCACACAAAATATTCATTCTTGTGTAAACCCAAATAAATATCCCAAACATAAACATAAGGTGTTCAACAAGAACTGAGAGTCAATTGAATATGCAAAATGATAAACATGTGAAAGAATTGAATCAATATAAGAAATTACAATGTGATGTGCGAAAACACAGCAATTCGCGAAGAATCATTCACTCACTCACACTGAAAACACATTCGAATTTGTAGAGGAAATGAGAGGGGATTTGTTGAGAGAGAATAAATCTATTTCTAAAAACAGACACAAGCGTAGCCCTCATCACTAACTAAAAATTAGAACCTAAAAAAAAGAAGAGAAAATCCCCAAAATTTACCTGTCGATCGCCGGAAAGTGCAAGAATGTCAACAGTGAAATGAGGAAAAGATGAGGGAGTACAGTCATCGGCGATGGGGATGGAAGATGAGTTTGGAGAAGAAGAAACGAGCAACAAGGGTGAGAGGGAGGACAACGGAGAGAAGGAGAGAGAAGAGACGATGCCGAGACGTGCTTCGCCTGCACGATGGTGATTTTTTATCGAAGTGATGGAGTCAAAAAGTAGGCCATTACGGATGAGATTTTTCGAAATTGTGAAAGAATACCAGATAAGGTCTTCTATTCAAGAGTACGTGCTCTGAGAACCAATTCATTCAATAGTCAAGAAGACATTAAATTATTTCAACTATTCAAACCAACTTCATTCACCAATCAACCCACCCCACCCCACAATACACTACTTCAAATATTCGAACCAATTTCATTCACACCACTGTGAATAGATAGGTCATTATTTCAACTAGCTTCATTTTACCTATGGAACCAAACTACAATAATTAACAGGACCTTATACCAACCTCATTTAGCCGTCGAATCAACTACAATAATAGTTAGTTATTAGGGGCATTATTCAACTACTTGAACCAGCTTCTTTCACCTGTCGAACCACAATGGTTGTTTCTTATTTCAACTATTTGTAATTCACATATCAAGTTGAAATCAGAATGCCAAAACATCATAAAAGACTCCTCTTCTAGAGTAATCTCAATCCATTAAAAATCTCGTTTCACGGTTGATGAATTTTTCGGTAATGAAATATCTGGGTGACAAAAACCTTATTGCAGCCCCTCACATAAAGGCAAAAGTTACAACAAAACATCCATTACCAATGAGGTCCAAAACTGTCTCCAATTCAATTTTATAAAGCAGCCATTCCAGCAGCAGAAAAAATGCATCATCATGTTCTTGAAAATGGAGGAACTAAATAACTGAAAATTTAGGCAAAGAGATGTTACCAAAATTCAGGGCTTGAGAGCAATGGAGAGCCCAAACTTGGGAGCTGCGTTGGCCACCTTCGTGTCGTACTCTGCCGACACTGTTGCAAAGGATTTCGGTCTCCACTCTCGCTGGGTTAACACGGCGAGCTTCCCACTGTAGGAGACTCTGGTTTTGACTGATGTGAAAGCATCAAGTTTATGGATGCTTCCGATGCTAAAGGTGTTCTCAAACCCGGACAGGCTGTGGGTCATTTCAGCAGCAACCTCAGTTCCGGTTAAGGGGCTGACTAGATGAACATAGGAAGCCTTCACGGTTTGCCCCTTATCAGCTCTGCATCATAAATGAAATGGTATGATGTATTGTAAGCAATTTATATATATATATATATATCACAGTAGTATCTTCCTATTTATCAGCTGAAATTTGTAGGCGAAGTGGTTTATTTAACGTAGTATCAAATCTGTGTTGAAATAGCTAGTGCAAACCATTGATGTAAGTGTTTCACAACTGCGGCAATTTGGATATGATGGAAACATTAAATTTCCATGATGCATGATACTTGAAAAGGAGATACGCAGAAAAGAGTAATAAAAAGGCTTTGGAAACTACATCAATAATCTCATCAAACCTAATATAATCCACAGTTATCAAACTTTTAAATTTTAAGTGATCACATCTTCACATACAAATCTAAAAATAAATTTGGACATTCAATTCAGAAATTTAAAATTGGAAAAAAAGAAAAGGTTCATACTGAACTTATATTACAGAAGTCATAAAAATAAAAAAAATAAAAAACAGAGACTAATTTAGTTATTAGATGAAAAATATCATTACCGAATTCCCGGATTCCAAATTTTAGTCTTCCATAGAATAGCAAAGCAGGTCAAAATTTTCAAAGTAAAAATTATTGTTCTGAATTTACCATGTTATCAATCTCGCATTACCATGACTGTATGAAACTGTGTAAAGGGAGACAGAAAAATAGAGAACGTTACGTACAGTATGACAGCTGCTGAAAAGTCTGGCTTGTTGAAGCTTATTCCAGCATTACACTTTGTAAATGACGAAGTGGAGGTATCAAATCCAATTTCACAACCAACAGCTATATCATTCAAGCCTGTTGCTGCAGCAACATCTAGAAGAGGGCTTGGGTGCAGCCCAATGCTGGAATTGATGGCAGCATGACGGTGAACGTAATGTACATCAAGCTGAAGAAATACATTTTATTGGTGAAAACCCAGTCCATAATGCTTATAGAAAAATATATGCTCGGATAGGAAAAACAGTTTCAGTTTTCACATTTGTCTATTATGGTTGTAAATAGTTACCCATAATATATAGTAAAAGACAACCATATTCCGAAAAAACAAAAACTAGCCATCCTGTAGAACTTCACAGTTAACATGATGATGTCCTGCTAATATTTATACAGAGTAATTAAATCTGATTGATGTAACCATAAGCAGTAGGCAATCACTAACAGGAGTTCCAATCCCTAATACAAATTTAAATTATCACTTCAATTCAATGCTTGGTAGCTTTAGAAAACAAAACACTATGCCTTTGAAATAGGAAACCTCCACAGTAGCAAGCATCTGAAGTGTCAAGTTTTGCAAGAGAGCAAAATAATTACCTTTCCAGATTTGTGATCAGGAACACTAAAGCTTATTGCTGCTTTAGTACCAGGTGCCCAATCGTAAGTCACCTTGGTCGAAACCTACAAGGTAATGACTCAGACAAATAGTAAAAGTAGAAAAAAAAAAAAAATCATGCAAGCATCGTACAGATAAACACAAACGCAAATACATAGTAATGGTGGACCATGGTCATAGGGCATCTTGCATGCAAAACTGATAATGTTTTTTCATACCCCTATTGTTCCAGTTTATTTACTTCAACCATTTTACTCATTTTCTATTTTTAGAATGTTTCTCCGCATATACCTTTGTAATTACCTTCTATATACATATATACCATAGAAAACATGCATATTATCTTTAACTAAGAACATAACGATATTATGATATATTAAAACTGTCAAGTCAAATAGTTCCAATATGAAATTACGTTGTTGTGAATTTTATCCATATTGAAAACAGAATTATTTATTATATAAATTCTTTAAAAAAATATATCCAATATCTATTGCGCTGTGCAACACGGAACACCACTCATTCACTTGCTGAACCAAAAATAATATATATCTATATAACTATTATTTCAAAATTTTGCAAAAAAATAAAAATTCTTGGTCTTACGTTAGAATATGTATCAACTTTAACATCGACGGTAGTTTTTCCGCTTTTGTACTGTGTACTAATGTCACCAATGAAGATTTCATCTTTCTTCACTCCAGTGGCAGTAAAACCCTGTCAAAATGATAAAACATAGTTTATAATATGTTTTTTTTCCATTGAATAAAAATCTGTACTTTAATGCATTAGACATGTCGTATGTGCAATCTCCTAGTAACCTTTCAATGAATGAATCATGAATGACTCAAAGAAAAGCCATAATAAGCAACATAAACGAATCTTCTGATGATTTCCATGCTCAATTCGAAGTAGGTACTATATGATATTTTTGTAAGAAAAAAAAAAGGAGTTAGACATGTTGTTTCTAACCTGAGTCCAAAAGGGTTTAACTTGGCAAAGAATGGTATTATTTTTTACAACACAACCTTGAATATAAGAATAATGACAAATTGATAGTCCTCTTGACAGCTCATGCATATCATAAAAAGAAAAATAAACTGTTGACCAAAACCATACAAAGCACTAACAAAAGCATAAAATTTACATTACCATTCCAGTAGAACTTGGAATTGCAAGGGAGAACTTCTGATCATAATTGTAATCTTTAGTCAAAAGATCTGTAAATAAGTACACATGTTTCAATAGAATGGTGTAATACAAGAGTATTGACTAAGACAGATAAAAGGCTAATTAGAAATTATTTAAATAAAAAAAAAATGTAATAAGCAATCAATCAAGTTATTGTAATGCAACAATAAAAAGCAGCAAACATCAATATACAATGAGTCGGCATAAACAGTGTTTCACCCACAGAAATGACAAACATGTACATGCCACTTAATCTGTTAAGCAGAACTTCTAAGCCACTTCAAACACTATTCTGAATAAATTGCACTCTCTCCAGGTGTAATGGGCTACACCTGTACTAGAATGTTGGAAGGAAACTGCAGTTGTCAAGGGCACAGCCTTCATAAGGCCTGCGAGACTTACAAAGGCTATTTCAATCTGGTGTCAATACTATTGAATCTAGTTTGGCAAATTTTGGTTAACTGCAAGAATATCAATTCTAAGCTTCCGCTAAAAAAATCATGGAATAATGAACACAATTTTAAGTATATTTTCGAATTTTAATAAAGTAGTAGGCATGCAATCCAACATTCTCATAGAATATGCTTGGTGGGGATGGATAGCAAGTGCTATTAAATGGAAGCTGAAATTCAAATTGCAGCCAACACCCTACATTCGTTGAACACATGTTTCGACGTTGCATGTTCTATCTGAGCTCCAGTAGTGACTAAGCAAGGTTTCTGCCAGTACACTTTTAAAATATGTAGTTATCACTTGTTTGTAACTAAAATAAAAATTCTTGACTTTTGCGATTGATAACTAAGTCTTATCTAATAAGTAGGTGTAAATCATTCAAAAAAGGGCGAGAGTATATTTAGTAGTGATTCGCATCAGGGACATATTTAGTTTCCAAATAATTTTGTATGAGTTCTGTCGAAAATTGAAATGACAAGGAGCATTAAATTCAAAGGAAAAGAGCTTCTACACTTTTGTGATATTGGAAGGCAGAAAAACAATCACGTATGAATCAACGGAGAAAATTAACACTAAATATATATATATATACATTCAGAGACGTCATAAAAAACAGTAACAAACAGTAACGGCTACCTCTTGCACGCCGGCCAATGTCCAAAAATGGAGCCGGACCGTTTCCCATGGCCTTCTCTCTTCACAAAACGAAAAACTTCCGGGAGAAGTCCTATAAAAACAGTCAGTACGAAAACAAGAGCACAGATTTAATAATGAATAGTCGTCTCTCAACTATGTACATACAAACACGGGCATTCGTGAGTCCACACAGAACATGTTTTAGCGCACAATGCGTAGTAATAAATTCAAACGGCGGATTGAAATGCTCTTACCGATGAGATCTCTGATCGCCGGCGAGAAGCGACCGGAGGAGACGACAGCGCTTCGTGTAGAATGAAGGCGAACTATAAAGAGGCGAGGGTTTTTAGAAAAGAATCTCAAGAGAGTCTACAAATAAAGATTTGCCCAGCCGGTTTCGAACCGCCGGTTCAGACCAGCGGTGCACCGGAACCGCCATCAAACAAAACCGAAACCGACTTTTCACGTTCGAATTCGGTTCAGATGCTATTCAAACCGTAAACCTCCGGTCAGGCGCCGGTCTTCTGTTCGAACCGGTAATTGGCCATATCTTTTTTTCCCACTACACCACAACCCATAGCACATGGCCCAGATAGCTCTTATAGGCCCACACAGACACACCTGCACCGTATCAAGAGCAGTCAAAACCTACGGCCCAATTTAAAATAAAAAAATGGGTATAAGAAATTAATCCTACCCAATACTAAATATGCAGTACCTAAGTCGACATGGGCTTTCACTAAGATGGTAACCGTCCAAATTATATATACAACCCAAAACAAATCTTTCTATGAAATGATATTCTCTGCCGGCAAAAAACTAAGCAAGTGTCAAAAATGCAAATTTATTGAAATATGTTATAAATATATGTATATGCGATCTGGATGCATATTATTGTAATACATACGAATGACGTCAGTAATTGTTAGTCAATTGTTAATCACACATCATTTCTCTATTTCCTCTAGATATATATATACCATCGAAGAAAAAAAGAGCGAGGAAGTCGCATCAATCAATTCTATTATTTTGTCTCTCTCTAAACTTCTTGCTTAAGCTAGCATTTATTGCATATATATATATAGATATATACTCATAAATACACACATATTATATTAATTATTATATAACACGTTATCAGCACGAAAGCTCTTCTCTATTTTATTTTTGTTAAGTTTTATTTTTATACTATCTATATTATTTATTTTCTATACTATGGAAAATCTTGCAAAATTTTCTTTTAAACCTATGTCTCTCACCGGCAATAATTTTCTGACTTGGTATCTGAATGTAGAAATGCATCTGGTTTCTATGGGCCTTATTCATACAATTGCCACTGAAAATGCGACTACAAGCCAAGATCGGACTAAGGCTATTATTTTCATTCGTCACCATCTGGACATTCCTTTATAGTCTGAATATTTGACAATGAAAAATCCACTTGATTTGTGGAATGAATTGATGGAGAGATTTGGGCACTTGAAATATATCACTCTCCCGAAAGCACGACATGATTGGCTTAACCTGCGGTTGCAAGATTTTAAAACTGTGTTACAGAATACAACTCTGCTATCCATCAGATTACATCTCAGTTGAAACTCTTCGGAGTAATTGTTACTGAGAATGATAAATTGGAGAAGACTCTCTCTACCTTTCATGTTTCTAATGTTGTACTGCAACAGCAGTATCGTGAAGATTTTTTTCAAAAATACTCACAGCTCATAGCATATTTTTTATTAGCTGAGCAAAATAATGAGTTACTGATGAAAAATCATCAGTCCCGGCCCACTGGTTCCAGTCCGTTCCCTAAAGCGAACGTGACATTTTCTGAATGAGGCCGAGGACGTGGTCGCGGTCGTGAGAGTCAACGCGGTTGATATATCCCTTACAATCACCGCGGTTTTGACATTAACAAGAAGCAGAGTAAACCCCAATATGGGAATATAGCTGAAAAGGCTAAACAGGGAAAAAGGCAAATCGGCATTTGTAATCGGTGTGGCATTGAAGGCCGTTGAGCCAATACCTGCAGAACAGTCAAACACCTAACAAATTTTTTATCAAGCCTCACTGCAGAAAAAAAGGGAAAGAGGTCGAGACTAATTACATTGATAACGATGACGACCCCGATAATGATCTTCTGGATTACGACACAATGCATCTTGATATAGCGGACTTTGCCGTAGATCCAACAAACCCCCAGTGACAGATATACTATGTCATTTTACATTATGCCATTTAATATTTTGTAATATTTAAATTATCGTATATTACCTTTTTGTAATGCATTTTGTAATACATATATATGTCTTTATTAATACTGCGTTTGAATGTTAAATGGATGTCAATCAAAATGATGCAAATATGTGTTTCATTGATAGTGTAACGACACATACTATATTAAAACACGAAAAATATTTCTCCCATTTGAAAAGGGAATGAATGAATGTCAAAACAATAAGTGGCAGTGCAAAATTAATTGAAGGCTTTGGAGAAGCCATTATATTTCTCCCCACGGGGACGAAAATTGTGATACAGTATGCATTGTTGGCCACTAAAGCTCGAAGAAATTTACTGAGCTTTCATGGCATTCGGAAAAATGGTTATCACATTGAAACTATGAGTGAATTTTTATTGAGCACCAATATCATAGATAAAAGGAAATGCATCATTGTAAGATTACCTTTACTCTCTACTGGCTTATATGATACCAAATTAGGTGTTGTTGAAACACATCTCACGGTAGATCAAAAGACTACTGATTTTTAAATATGGCATGATCGCCTTGGGCATTTTGAAAATATTATGATGAAGCGAATAATTGAGAATTCGTATAGCCATTCATTAAAAGGTCAAAAAGTGTTAAACTCAAATGAGTTAACTTGTGTTACCTGCACTCATGGAAAATTGATAACTAGACCATCGCCAGCTAAAGTAGGAATTGAATCACCTACATTTTTTAAAAAAATACACGAAGATATATATGTGGACCAATAGACCCACCATGTGGGCCATTTAAATATTTTATGGTGCTTATTGATGCATCTACCAGATGGTCACATGTCTGTTTATTATCTACTCGCAATATGACATTTGAGAGATTGTTTGCCCAAATTATTAAATGACGGGCATAATTCTCCGATAATCCTATTAAGACTATACGTCTGGATAATGCTGGTTAATATACATCGAATGCATTTGATGATTATTGCATGTCGATTGGAATTAATATAAAGCACACAGTTGTTTATATTTATACACAAAATGGTCTGGCAGAATCACGTATTAAAATATTGCAATTGATTTCTAGACCATTACTGATGAGGTCTATGTTTCCCGTTTCAGCTTTAGGGCATGCAATCTTATATGTAGGAAAACTCATAAGAATGAGGCAGACAAGCTATCATAGTTATTCCCCTATGCAATTAGTATTTGGTCACGAACCAAATATATCTCATCTACGTATTTTTGGGTGTGATGTTTATGTTCCTATTCCACCCCCCAAACGTACAAAAATGGGTCCTTGACGTAGATTGGACATTTATGTCGGATATGAATCGCCGTCAATTATAAAATATCTTGAACCTATGACGGGTGATTTATTCACTGCAAGATTTACAGATTGTCATTTTGACAAATCATATTTTCCGACATTAGGGAGAGACAGAAATGAGCCAAAAAGCGATATTAATTGGAAAATCCCATTGAATTTTTGTGATATTTGTACAAAGCAGTATGAATTAGAAGTTCAATGCATTATACATTTGCAAAATATTGTAAATAATTTACCGGATGCATTTAATGACTTGAGTAAAGTCATTCGATCATATATTCAAGCTGCTAATGCTCCGGCTAAAATAATTATCCCTGATGAACAAATTGGAAGTGCTAATGAATCAGCGACACGCTTGAAGCTTGGTAGACCACTTGGTTCCAAAGACAAACATTCTCGAAATAAAAGAGGAGTTAATGATGATAATTATGAAAATATCAGGAATGACATTGATAAATCTTAAACTAATGAGGAAGTCAACCCTAAAATAATTGTTCTAGAAGAGCACGATCTTGAAGAATATGATGAGATTATTGAAAACTCAATTAACTATGTCACTTCAAGAAAATGTTGGAACTTTAAAGAGACAATATTTGATAATATCTTCGCATACAGTTTGACACTTGATATAATGGAAGAAAACGAGGATACAAAGCAAAGTCGGTTCATGAATATCGGCAAAGAAATGACTGGCCAAAATGGAAAAATGCGATTCAATCAGAGCTTGATTCATTAAACAAAAAAGAGGTCTTCAGACCAATTGTCCAAACACCAAATGGTATAAAACCAGTTGGATACAAATGGGTGTTTGCACAAAAAAGAAATGAGCATAATGAAATTGTGATATATAAAGCATATCTTGTGGCTCAGAGATTCTTACAAAGACTTGGAGTAGATTTTGATGAAACATACTCTCCGGTTGTTGATGGAATAACATTTAGATACCTTGTGAGCCTAATAGTGCGAGAAAAACTCGATATGCGTCTTTTGGACGTAGTTACTGCATATCTTTATGCCTCGTTGGATACTGATATTTATATGAAAGTTCCTGAGGGATTCAATATGTCTGAATCATACAAATTAAACCCAAAGGAATCATATTCCATCAAATTGAAAAATTCATTGTATAGACTTAAACAATCAGAACGAATGTGGTATAACCGTCTCATTGAATGTTTAATAAAAGAAGGTTATACTAATGATCCAATATGCCCATGCGTTTTTAGAAAGAAAAATTGATAAAATTTTGTCATTACTGCAATATACGTTGATGATCTCAATTTAATTGGAACTCGTGAAGAGATCCAAATTGCAGTTGAATATCTAAAGAAAGAATTTGAGATCACAGATTTTGAAAAAACAAAATATTGTCTGGGATTACAAGTGGATCATGTTAATAGTAAGATATTTATATTCATCAATCCACATATACCCAAAAGGTATTAAAACAATTTTATATGAATAAATCTCACTCCTCTCTGAGTACACCAATGGTAGTCAGATTCCTCGATCCCAGTAAGGATCCATTTAGGCCAATAGAAGAAAATGAAAAAATACTTGGCCCTGAGGTACCATATCTCAGCATTATTGGCTCATTAATATACCTTGCAAATTGTACCAGGCCAGATATATCTTCTTAGTAAATTTACTGGCCAGATTTAGCGCATCCCCCACAAAGCGCCATTGGGATTGTATCAAGCACATTTTTCGTTACCTTTAGGGAAGTCATGACCTCAGTCTATTTTATTCGAGTGAATCTTGAAATGAATTAATTAGTTATGTTGATGCTGGTTATCTGTCTGATCCACACAAAGCAAAATCTCAAGTTGGCTATTTATTTACTTGTGGTGGAACCGCAATTTCTTGGAGATCTGCTAAACAGACGATAACAACTACTTCTTCAAACCATGCTGAGGTTTTAGCGATTCACGAAGCCAATCGTGAATGCGTTTGGTTGAGGTCTATGACTCACCATATTCAGAAAAATTATGGCTTGAATTCTGATAATGTATTACCTTCTACAATTTTGTTTGAAGACAACGCAACTTGCATAGTTCAGTTAAAGAGAATATATATTAAAGGCGATCGGACAAAGCACATATCTCCGAAGTTTTTTTTTTTTCACTCACGATCTTCAGAAAAGTGGTGAAATTAATGTGCAACAAATTTGATCGTCTGAAAATTTTGCAGATTTATTTACGAAGACCCTACCGATTGTAACATTCAACAAATTGGTGCAAAGAATTAGAATGCGTCGAATGAAAGACATCAAATAAAGTCCAAACAGGGGTAGTGTATTAATACAAAAATGATGTACTCTTTTTCCTTCATTAGGATTTTTTTTCACTGGGTTTTTTTCTAATAAAGTTTTAACGAGACACATTCTTTGTATAAATGTATCCAAAGGGGAGTGTTATAAACGTACGTATACGCGATGTGGATGCATATTATTGTAATGCATACGAATGACTTCTGTAATTGTTGGTCAATTGTTAATCACACATTCTTTCTCCCTTTCCTATATATATACACCGTTGAAGAAAAAATGAGTGAGAAAATCGCATCAATCAATTCTATTATTTTGTGTCTCTCTAAACTTCTTACTTAAACTAGCATTTATTGCATATATATATAGATATATACTCATACATACACACATTATTATATTAATTATTATATTAAAAATACTATTATTTTATTTCATAAATAAAATTCATAAATTGAACATTGTTGTCTAAATATACTAAATGGAAAACATGATGAAAATTTTGTTATATAAATTTGTACATGTTTTGTGTGTATATATATATATTATTTGAATAAATAGCGGTAGTTGATAATTATTTTCAATTTTAGATTACTTATCTCCAGTTTTAATTCTCTATTATGATTTATTTACAATTTTACTTTTGAGACAGAAGTGGTAAGTTTACTATATTAGATTATAGCAAACAAGAGTAATACCCGTACCATGAACGATTTTAATCTTTATTTAATATTTTCTTCGTCCTGAAACGAAAGTAAATATTTTATAATAAATTAAGAAATAATATTTTATTAATTAGTAGAAGTGTATAAGATGATTTTGATATTTTTGTTCTTTATATATATGTAATAATATATTTGTAATTTATATAAAAATTGAAGATATTTTGATATTAGTGTGATTATTTTTATTAGGGTAAACTGTTTTTTTTAGTCCCGTAACTGGACACCCTTATCATTTTAGTCTCGTAAGTGGAGCATGTCGAAAACTAGTCCCATAAGTGAAAAATTTTCACTGCTTTAGTCCTCCGGCGCCGGAGACGCCTGTGTGGCTTGCCGGAGGCTATGTGTCCGCCAGGTCAACGACACCTGACGGACACATGGATTTTATTATTATTATTTTTTAAATTTTTTTTTTAAAATTGATTTTTAATTTATTTTCCTTTTTAAAATTTTTTTATTTGGTCCAATTGAAAAAAAATTAAAAAAATAAAAATAAAAAAATAAAATAAAATTCACGTGTCCACCAGGTGTCGCTGACTTGACGGGACACCTGGCGGACACGTGGCTTTCGGCGAGCCACGCTAGCGTCTCCAGCGCCAGATGACTAAAACAACGAAAATTTTTCACTTATGAGACTAGTTTGCGACAGGCTTCACTTACAGAACTAAAATGATAAGGGGTCCAATTACGAGACTAAAAAAACAGTTTACCCTTTTTATTATAATAGAAAGTAGATATATTTGAATTGATAAACAAAAATAGTAAAAAAAAAAAAAAATACTTTTACTTGAAACGAAATAAATATTTTATTATAAAATTATAATAACTAAATATTATAATCTTAATATTGTTTTATATATATTTATTTTTGTTTTAAAGTTTGATTTTTTCAATAAAAAATTATTTGATAAAATTTTTTATATGAAAATATATATTGATATGAAATCGTAAGATTGTATAGAAACATTCTTTAGAAAAAAAAAAAAAAAAAACTCAATCAAATTTTATATTTCTATTTTTGTTAAAATTAAGACTATTTTAAATCAATCCTATTTATTACAATAATCCAAATTAATTTGCATGATTCTTTAAATTATTATATTAATCATATAACCAATTTTTTTTATATATAATATTTAATCCAAACTCCCTTCACCCCACTTTAAATATTCTTTTATGTTTTTGTAGTATATTAAAAAATAATAATATTTTATTGGTTAGTATAAGTATGTAAGTTAACGGAGACGAGCAGATAGAAGAGCGGAAGTGGGTAGAAGTCAACGGAGGAGTAGAACGTCTCACATAAAAAAGCAGAGACAAGCCCAGACTGACTCCCTTTCGGGAAGGGCTACTTAGATAAAGTAAAAGCGAGACAAGACCCACGCTGAATGGAAGAAAGATTTATGGTAGAATTTGCTAGAAAAGAAAAGTATAGTCGGGTCCATAACTCCAAAAACCACAGAGGGTTGATGCCTTGGATATCACAGGCGGATGAGGAGACAATTTTGTGAGGAAGATGTTTACGCCAAGGTATAGGATACTAAAAAAATACGATACAAGAAAAGAAATGACGTAAATAGCCAATTAGGCCTCTCAAAGGAAGCCTCTCAAGGCAAAACATGCGAAGTACCTGTTGAATCAAAAGAAAAGAAGGTGGTATTCTCTTCCGGGATTGGGTTACCCGAGAGGCTGTTTGAAGACAGGAAGTCAACCACCTTTGTGTTACTGGTGTCGATCCGACGAGGGCGGCCAGGAATTGACGAATGGTGGCGGCGGTTCAAGGCGGTTGGGGAAGGGTTTGCTGAGTTGGGGGAAGTTTTTAGAGGTAGATCTTGAAAGATTTGATGCTTTCTCTTACTAAAAATGAAAATAATGAGGATCTTTTCTCCACTTGAGAAATGTAGGAGATAAATGGCAGTTTCTTGCAACTTTGGTGAAAAAGGTTTTTTTTTCTTAAATCGCTCTAAGGCGCATACGGTGTTTGCTTGGGCAAGCTTCCATACGAATTAACAAAAATATTTTGAATTGCAAATATATATGTTTTCACCCAAAATATTTTTGTGGGGGCATTTTATTACTCCAAAATATTTTTGGATTTTCGGAGGTGATCAACGGCCCAGTTCGGAGGATTGGATGGACTGACCCAAACAATCCCAACTTGGCTCAAGGTTGTGTGAGAACCTTGTCAAAATCCAACTTGGGTGACGAAGAAATTGGTCAAGACTCTTTCAAAAAAAAAAAAAAAAGGATAGTGAAGAGAATTGTGGAACAAGATATGTTAAGTGGCTATTTAAAAAAAGAGAGCTAATAATTTAAGGGATAATTTATAAACATCATCATGCAAGAGATAGCCTTAATTCTCTCCTACCTATTTTTTTGTTTTTATTTTTATTTATACTTATTATCTTACATTTATGTTCTAGAGGTTTGAATCCAAATATTTTTCGGTCCTATTTTGCAATTCAACTTCCAACTTTCCGTTTACTTTACTCTTCGTCTACTTTGCTTTCCGTATTGCTATATTTTCCAATCTAATCTCCACCGCAGTCGATCCATTGTCAGGTTATTATTCTGTGAGTATTTTTGTTCAGAGGTACTGCAGTTCAATATCCGACTGCGAGATTAGTTTAGATCATTTCTTGAGAAGACCAGAGAATCCATCTTGTTGATTCTGATAGGCCATAAGTTGTTCAACATGTCGTCATCGATTTTTTAAGACAACACATATGTTTAATAATAATAGTACTAAAGGATCAATAGTCGTTCTTAATTGGAGGGTCATCATCATAACAATGTGATATTTGCCACTGAATTGGGCCACATGGGACCTACTGTTGAGAATTTTGGTCGTTCGAGGCCTAACCCGACAAGTCTCTTGATAAATAAATAAGTTGACCAACTCCTTAGCCCGGCCCACCGGATCGGCCCAAACCCCTTTATCGTAAACCCTAAACCCATTTTCGGTTAGAGGTTTAGTTAGAGGATCCGATCGTGAGAGATGGGGGCAGAGAGGTTGAGAACCGAAGAGTGGAGGAGCGGTTTCCGATGAGAATTTTGCGAGCAATTCTGGTGAGTGAGAAGCCCTTTCCCCTTTATAATTGGCTGTTTTCGGTGGGCATCGTGGCTTAGAGTGTCGAGCCGACCTCCAACCTTGAGGCGTGGTTACCTCGGGTCAATATTGCACCAAGGATCTGAGCCGAAAACTATGTTGTCTCTGTGGCCGATGAAATCAAGAAAAAGAAGGTAGTCTATCAGAGGTTTGGAGTTGTTCGTTGACTATCGGACGTCAGGCTTGAGTTTGGACTGCTGGTACTGTTGTTTGCCACCATTGGTTTTCCGGAAAGAAACTGCTGCCGGAGAAGATGACTGAAGCTGAAGTTCATAGCCAAGTCGTAGTTGTTCGTCATCGAACAAATTGAATCTCGGTTGAATCTGGATTTACACGAACATGTTTGTTTGGTAAATCCAAAAAGATCCGGGAATAAATTCACAACAGTGGTATCAGAGCCCGAAAATCAATTCTGAAATTGAAAGAAAATATGATTCGAGTTTGGTAGGACTCGATCTGTGGTAAAAGGCTAAACCCTCATCTTTTTATTTTCTCGGTATATTATTATTTTGATGAATCTTGGTGAAATTGTTGATAAATAATACGTTGAATTTTTTGGTGTTTGATTGGCTATATGTTCCTTGGTGATTAGATTGAACAATCTTGGAATATGTTAGTCTTTCGTTGATATTCTTGAAAAATATCTTAGATATTATTTTTAGGTTCCTTGATTATATGCTCGGTGTATTTCTTAGGTTATATTGTTGTTGTTAGCCTAGTGAAATCCTTTAGAGTTTCTATAGCTTTTTGTTGTAGTAGAATGCATGCTAAATCTTTACTTTATGTGTTAGATATTGCATGTTAGGTGTTAGTAGAATATGCCTAAAAAGAATGAATAATTGGAAGATAATCAAGAATACTTTGTTTTGTATGCTATGTGATTAGTTGTTTGTTATGGCATGATTTGATTGTTTGCTTTGTGATTATACTCCCGGTTTTTCTTTCTTTTTTTTTTTTTTTGTGGTAGTGTCCGATCAAACTAGGTGCTTAGTGTTTTGCTTTCCGTCTATTCATTTAGTGTTTTTCTAGGGTTATCTTTGTTCTTAGTTGCTGAGTATTCCTCTAGGTTTCGTCCTAGTTGCTTAGTGTTCTTCTAGGTTTCCTTTTAGGTTGTTGAGTGTTCTTCTAGGTAGGATGTCTGAGTGGTTGTGTCTCCGGAAATCTTAGTGTTAGTGGTTGATCGATCCAAGTTCTTAGGTTGTGCTTAGTCCGAAGAGGTGTGTGCTAGAGCCGGAGTGCCTAAAGTTTTCTTTGTGTCTAGTGCTGAGTGTTCACTAGTATAGACGTCGAATAAGGTGGAGCTCCTGTTGTGTGATTCTATGTTTTTGTATTCGGCATATGTTTGCTTTCGTTTGTGAATATGCATGTATGTTGCTTTTTTTGTAGTATTTGTATGAACTATGTGCTAGGTTGCTATGTGATCTATCTAGGTGTATGATAGGATCTATTTGTTATATGTGTGATGTATTTTATCTGCATAAGCGCTTGTTCGTAGATGCAGCGAGGGACAAAAGACGATGATGAAATCCATTGGTGCAAAGTAAGTCTATATCTAGTAAATACATATTTTAGGATTTGGTTAAATCACGGCCAAAATAAGTGGAGTATGTTGGGAATTTTGGCCGTTCGAGGCCTAACTAACAAGTCCCTTAATAAATAAATAAATTGGCCCACTCCTTAGCCCAGCCCACCAGGTCGGCCCAAACCCCTTTATCCTAAACCCTAAGCCCATTTTCGGTTAGAGTGGTTACATTAGTTTTGGGGTGTGAGTCCATTTTAAGTTTTTCATCAAAGGGAGAATCCGTGTGAGGTTTAGTTAAAGGATCCGATCGTGGGAGAAAGGGGGCAGAGCGGGTGAGAACCGAAGAGTGGAGGAGCGGTTTCCGACGAGATTTCCGCGAGCGATTCCGGTGAGTGAGAAGCCCTTTCCCCTTTCTGATTGGTTGTTTTCGGTGGGTATCGTGATTTAAAATGTCGAGCCGACCTCTAACCTTAAGGCGTGGTTACCTCGGGCCAATATTGCACCAAAGATCTAAGCCAAAAACCATGCCGTCTCTGTCGCCGGTGAGATCAAGAAGAAGAAGGAAGTCGCGGTTTGGAGTTGTTCGTTAATTGTTGGACGTCAGGCTTGAGTTTGGACTGCTGATACTGTTGTTCCCCGCCGTTGGTTTGCCGGAGGGAAGCTATTGCCGGAGAAGATGACTGGAGCCAAAATCCATAGCCAAGTCATAGTTATTTATCGTCGAACGAATTAAATCTCGGTTAAATCTGAATTTCCAAGAACAAGTTAGGTTGATAAATCCAAAAAGATTTGGGTATAAATTCATAACACCTACTAAACGCAAACACGCCATGTTTTTAAAGTTTATAAAGTTTAACGGCTTTTATATAAGTCGCACATTTAATTATGGACTGAAGAAATAGAAACAATAATTTAAATAATTATAAAGATGATTCAAATAAATATAACTTCTATAGGTAATATATATAATACTTGTTCAATACATTGAAATTAAAAGCTAAGAATGGAAAATTAAATTCAAAGATCTTTCCATTGAGAAATATAAATAAATTTACATTTGCGTGCAATCGTACATAACCTATAATTTTTAATATTTTCTTAGCAATTTTCTATTCAATTTTGTATGAAATATTCATGGCTAATTCTTAATTGCAAGCAAAGCAATAATCCCATGCGGCGACCTTACCCTGCACCCCAAATTCCAACCAATAGAGACACAACCAATGTATTAAACCCTTGGAAGAATTCTCAATTGTGGTTTTTGTTTGTGTTTTAATTTGAAATTATTATTTGAATGTTTCATTAAACTCCTATTTTTTAATCAACATTACTCATCAAAGTTTTCGTTTTTAATTTTTAAAATTATCAAATTAAATATTTATTTTTATTTAATATATTTTACATACAAAAAATAATTTTTTATTAAAAATATTCAAATATTTTTAATACAAATTTTTACTATTCATAGACTCAAATTCAAATGCAAAATTAGAATATAAAATGTGTGCTGTTTTGTTAGATTGGATGAATGTTTTCTTTTTTCTTTCATGTTAAGTATAAAAAAACTATAAATATAAAAAAATAATAGGTAAGTTCAACTAATAATTTTTTACTGATACGTCCCGGTAAATATTAATAAAAAATATTACATATACACATCACGTAATATAAATAATATATACTTTATTCTCTAATAAAAAATTAACAAGTCAATTTCAAATATTAATTTTTATGATATTGACATATATCCTCATATATCACATAAAAAATACTTCAAATTAAAATGCTAAACAAATACACATAGGGTGTGTTTGAGATTTGGGGACATAGGGTGTGTTTGAGATTCGGGGAAATTTGAGTTTGGATTTGGTTTTTATTTGAATTTTGAGTTACGTTTAAATTTTGATGTTTCTTTATATTTAGGTTTGATTGGGATTTAGAGAGTTTTGATACGATTGATTTGATGAGTAATAAATATAATAATATAAATGTGTATAATAAGAGTAAAATTTAATTATGAATTTATATCATATCTAGGTATATATTTCTAAATTCTTATTTATTTGTATTATAAAAAGTTTTTTATTCTCTACAACATATATATATTGTATATATTTTATTAAATTATATATATTATAAAAATTATAATTTACATTTATAATTTAAATTTAAAAAAAATAAAAAAAAAAAAAAAAAAAAGACATGAACAACCAACCTACTCTTCTAGGCGTGTGAGACGTTGTCTCGTAGGCATGATATCGCACATTTTCCCTCCTGAACAGTGTCCTCCAAACTTGTTCTAAAGAAACACATCCATAATATTTTACGTAAATTGTTGACATTTTGTGAATATATCATATATTATATTGTGTATAAATTATATGTATATATTTTATTTTTATAATGTTTATAACAAATTATGAGTTTGTTCATTTAGTATTTTTGGATTGATATATATATATATTTTATATTAAATACAAATAATTATATTGGTAATATAAAATATAATGTTTTATTTTAAATTATAATTTTTTTGTGAGTATATAAAAATATATATTGTTTGATTGCGTGTATATTAATTTTAAATAATACTATATGAATAAACTCATGTTAATTAAAAAATGATTAGATGAAGACATCCATGTTTTCAAATTATTAAAATACTAGAATTTTCAATAAACCCGCAATAGCGAATTCCTTTGGATCGGAATGCATGGAACTTTAAATCACTAAAACATAATATTCATTAAACACAATATAAACTACTCTCTCCATATAAACTACTCTCTCCGTCCCAAATAATTTCTTCATATTTTTTATTTTTTTTTGTCTCATATAATTTGTCAATTTTCTTTTTAGAAAAATAATTGAACACTTTAATCACATTTTAAATTCTAAATTTTATAATTTTTTTAATCTTAATTAAACTATTTAATTATTTTAATTTTAATTTATAATTATTTTTATTAATTAATAAATTTTTTAATTACTTACTAATTATATTTTACCTAAATTCTCCTAATGATAATACGCTCATATTATGTCGGACTGATGGAATAATACTTTTGGAACATATGTATATATATATAAAACCTTAAATTATTAAAATACAAATATTTAAAAAACTCAAAGTTCCTTTGGAACAGACGCGGCAGCTAAGTATATAAATACACACTTTGTTGTCTATTTCCTTCCCTCGCAATTCACACGCTTCTCCTTCTCTCCACGCTTCTTTTTTTTCTCTCTCTCTCTCTCTCTCTCTCTCTCTCTATATATATATATATATATCAATGATCATATCATGACACTTAATTATTTCCTAAGACATCATGCAAGCGATCAAAGGGGAGGTGATGCAGAAACTAAAAATGGCCATCAAGAAGATCAAGATTCTCCTAAACTTGGCTTACAACAATTGGAGAGTGGCGGCGGCGACGGCGATTTCCGGGAGATCGACGACGAGAAGGTTGAGCTTTGGCGACAGGCCGGGATTGAGAGCCTATGTGGCCGAGGATGATGACGATTATGATGATATTGATGGCCTAGATTTGTGCCATGATCATGGATCCACTGAGTCGAGTTGGAGAAGAAGTCGCCGTCTCCGCCGTGCAATGCGCCGTTGGCCGGAATACGACGTCGACATTGACGTTGACCGGAGGGCTGAAGCCTTCATAGCAAACTTTCACAACCAACTCAAGTATGAAAGACAGATTTCTTTGGAGTGTCTCAATATTTAGGATAGTATTTGTTACCCAGTGTTTGTTTGTAGGTTTTAGTTTTGGGATTTGGATTTTTGAATAGTAAAAAATTAAATTTGAATGGTTGTTTGATGTGATATAAGTAGAGATTGATGTAATCCTTTGAATGTAAAATAAATTTATAATATAATATAAAAAAGATAAAATAATTGTTTAATTTGATATTTTAGAAAAGAAAAACTTGAATAATTAGGGTTTTAAGATTATTTTACCTTTTTTCTTGTTTATTTTTTTAGGTAAATAGTTGTAGATATAGTGTTTTATATTACAAATGTATTATTATTGTACACTGCGTAGTATACAGATGTATAAGGTATAATTAATATATGGATGCTACGTGGTCTTTATTGTTTCTTTCATTTGCTATAAATACACATGCGTTCATTCAATTAATGCAAGAGACAATCGATTCACTCATTCTCTCACCTCTCATCCCTCTCTCTCTCGTATACATTTTGTCTCTATTATATTATAATACATGAATATAGATACTACACTAATATATACATACATATATCTATACTTACCAATATTTTATTTATTATATAACAATTATTAATTTTTAGAACAAATGAGATTGTATAATAAACATATTGAAAAGAAATTGTGAAATTAAATGAGATTATATAATAAACAAATGAGATTATACTCTTGCATTATCGCATATTTGACGGTGAAAGATCCACTTGATTTGTGGAATGAATTGATGGAGAGATTTAGACACTAGAAATATATCACTGTCCCGAAAGCACAACATAATTGGCTTAACCTGCAGTTGCAGGATATTAAAACTGTTACAGAGTACAACCTGCTATCCATCAGATTACATCTCAGTTAAAACTCCGCAGAGAAAATGTTACTGAGAATGATAAATTGGAAAAGACTCTCTCTACTTTCCATGCTTCTAATGTTGTGCTGCAATAACTGTATCGTGAGAAAAACTTTCAAAAGTACTCACAGCTCATAGCATGTCTTTTATTAGCCGAGCAAAATAATGAGTTACTGATGAATAATCATCAGTCCCGGCCCACTAGTTCCAGTTTGTTCCCTGAAGCGAACTTGACATTTTCTGAACAAGGCCGAGGACGTGGTAGAGGCCGTGGACGTGGTCGCGGTCGTGAGAGTCAATGCGGTCGATATACCCCTTACAATCACCGCGGTTTTGATATTAACAGGAAGCAGAGTAAACCCCAATATGGGGATATAGCCGAAAAGGCTAAATAGAGAAAAAGCTAAATCGGCATTTGTAATCGGTGTGGCATTGAAAGCCATTGGGCCAATACCTGCAGAACAGCCAGACACCTAGCCAATCTTTATCAAGCCTCACTGCATAAAAAGGAGAAGGAGGTCGAGACTAATCATGTTGATAACGATGACGACCCTAATGATGATCTTCTATATTACGACACGACGCATCTTAATATATCGGATTTTGTCGTAGATCCAACAAATCCCCAGTGACAGACATACTATGTCATTTTATATTATGCTATTTTATATTTTGTAATATTTAAATTATCGCATATTACCTTTTTTTAATGCATTTTATAATACTTATATTTGCCTTTATTAATACTACGTTTATTTATATTTGAAGGTTAAATGAATGCCAATCAAAATTCATTGACAGTGCAACGACACATACTATATTGAAACACGAAAAATATTTCTCCCATTTGAAAAAGGAAAAGAATGAATGTCAATACTATAAGTGGCAGTGCAAAATTAATTGAAGGCTCTGGAGAAGCCATTATATTTCTCCCCGTGGGGACGAAAATTGTGATACAATATGCATTGTTGGCCACTAAAGCTCGAAAAAATTTACTGAGCTTTCATGACATTCGGAAAAATGGTTATCACATTGAAACTATGAGTGATACCGATGGTGAATTTTTATTGATCACCAATATCATTGATAAAATGAAATGCATCATCGAAAGATTACCTTCACTCTTTATTGGCTTATATTATGCCAAATTAGGTGTTTTTGAAACACACCCCACGTAAATCAAAAGACTACCGATTTTCAAATATGGCATGACCGCCTTGGGCATCCTGACAGTATAATGATGAGGCGAATAATTGAGAATTCGCATGACCATTCATTAAAAGGTCAGAAAATGTTAAACTCAAATGAGTTAACTTGTGTTACCTGCACTTAGGGAAAATTGATAACCAGGCCATCGCCAACTAAAGTAGGTATTGAATCACCTATATTTTTTGAAAGAATACATGGGAATATATGTGGACCAATAGACCCACCGTGTTGGCCATTTAAATATTTTATGGTGCTTATTGATGCATATACCAGATGGTCACATGTTTGTTTACTATCTACTCGCAATATGATATTTGCGAGATTACTTGCCCAAATTATTAAATTACGAGCACGATTCCCTGATAATCCAATTAAGACTATACGTCTGGATAATGCTGATGAATATTCATCGAATGTATTTGGCGATTATTGCATGTCGATTGAAATTAATGTAGAACACCCAGTTGCTCATGTTCATACACAAAATGGCCTGGAAGAATCACTTATTAAAAGATTGCAATTGATTTCTAGACCATTACTGATGAGGTCTATGTTGCCCGTATCAGTTTGGGGGCATGTAATCTTACATACAGGAACACTATAAGAATGAGGCCGACAAGCTATCATAGTTATTCCTTAATGCAATTAGTATTTGGTTACGAACTAAATATATCCCATCTACGTATTTTTGGGTATGCTGTTTATGTCCATATTCCACCCCCAAACGTACAAAAATGGGTCCTCAACGTAGATTGGGCATTTATGTCGGATGTGAATCGCTGTCAATTATAAAATATCTTGAACCTATGACGGGTGATTTATTCACTGCAAGCCTTGCAGATTGTCATTTTGACGAATCATATTTTCTGACATTAGGGGGAGATAGAAATGAACTGAAAAGGGATATTATTTGGAAAAACCCATTGAAGTTTTGTGATCTTTGTACAAAGTAGTGTGAACTAGAAGTTCAACGCATTATACATTTGCAAAATATTACAAATCAGTTACCGGATGCTTTCAATGACTCGAGCAAAGTCACTCGATCATATATCCAAGCTGTTGATGCCCCGACTATATTAATTGTCCCTGATGGACAAATTGCAAGTGCTAATGAATTAGAGACACGTTTAAAGCGTGGTAGACCACTCGGTTCCAAAGATAAACATTCTCGAAAGAAAAGAGGAATAAATAATGATAATCATGAAAATATCAGGAATGACATTGATAAACCTCAATCTAATGAGGAAGTCAACCCTGAAATAATTGCTCCAGAAAAGCACGATCTTGAAGAACATGATGAGATTATTGAAAACTCAATCAACTATGTTACTTTAAGAAAATATTGGAACCGTAAAGAAGCAAAATTATTGATAATGCCTTTGCATACAGTTTAGCGTTTGATATAATGGAAGAAAATGAGGATCCAGAGCCAAAATTGGTTCATGAATGTCGGCAAAGAAATGACCGGCCAAAATGGGAACATGCGATTCAATCAGAGCTTGAGTCATTAAACAAAAGAGAGGTCTTCAGACCAATTTTTCATACACCAGATGGTATAAAACAGTTGGATACAAATGGATGTTTGTACGAAAAAGAAATGAATATAATGAAATTGTGAGATATAAAGCCCGTCTTGTGGCTCAGGGATTCTCACAAAGACTTGGAGTAGGTTTTGATAAAACATACTCTCCGGTTGTTGATGGAATAATATTTAGATACCTTGTGAGCCTAGCAGTGCAAAAAAAGCTCAATATGCGTCTTTTAGACGTAGTTACTACATATCTTTATGGCTCCTTGGATACTGATAATTATATGGAAGTTCCTTAGGGATTCAATATGCCTGAAGCATACAAATTATACCCAAGGAAATCATATTTCATCAAATTGAAAAAGTCATTGTATGGATTTAAATAATCAGGGAAAATGTGGTATAACCGTCTCAACGAATGTTTAATAAAAGAAGGTTATACTAATGATCCAATATGCTCATGCGTCTTTATCAAGAAAAATGGATCAAATTTTGTCATTATTGCAATATATGTTGATGATGTCAATTTAATTGGAACTTCTGAAGAGATCCAAATTACAGTTGAATATTTAAAGAAAAATTTTGAGATCAAAGACTTTGGAAAGAAAAAATATTGTCTGGGATTACAAGTGGATCATGTTAATAATGAGATATTTATTCATCAACCCATATATACCCAAAAGGTATTAAAACAATTATATATATATAAATCTCACTCTCTGAGTACACGAATGATGGTCAGATCCCTTGATCCCAGTAAAGATCCATTTAGGCCAAGAGAAGAAAATGAAGAAATACTTGACCCCGAGGTACAATATCTCAGTGCTATTGGCACATTAATATACCTTACAAATTGTACCAGGTCAGATATATCTTTTTTAGTAAATGTACTGGCCAGGTTTAGCGCATCCCTCACAAAGCGCCATTGGAATGGTATTAAGCACATTTTTCGTTATCTTCCCTAAACCCTAAATCCGATTGAATCTCGAACTAAATTGATTGGTTATGCTGATTCTGGTTATCTGTCTAATCCATACAAAGCAAAATCTCAAATTAGTTATTTATTTACTTGTGGTGGAACTGCAATCTCTTGGAGATCTGCTAAACATACGATAACAGCTACTTCTTCAAACCATGCTGAGGTTTTAGAAATTCACGAAGCCAGTCGTGAATACGTTTGGTTGAGATCTATGACTTTCCATATTCAGAAAAATTGTGGCTTGATTACCGATGATATATTACCTCCTACAATATTACTTGAAGATAATGCAGCTTGTATAGCTTAATTAAAAAGAGAATATATTAAAGGCGATCGGACAAAGCACATATCTCCGAAGTTTTTTTTTCGCTCACGATCTTCATAAAAGTAGTGAAATTAATGTGCAACAAATTCGATCATCTGAAAATTTTGCAGATTTATTCACAAAGGCGCTACCGATTGCAATATTCAACAAATCGGTACAAGAAATTGAAATGCGTCGGATGAAAGACATCAAATAAAGTCCAAAACAGGGGGAGCACATTAATATAAAAATGATTTACTTTTTTTCCTTCACTATTATTTTTTCTCAGAGGGATTTTTCATAGTAAGGTTTCAAAGAGGCACATTCTTTGTATAAAGCATCCAAAGGGGAGTGTTGTACACTACGTAGTATACACATGTATATGGTGTAATTAATATGTGGATGCTACGTGGTCTTTATTGTATCTTTCATTTTCTTATAAATACACATGCGTTCACTCAATTAATGCAATAGACAATCAATTCACTCATTCTCTCACCTCTCATCCGGCTCTCCTTCTCTACTATACGGCTCTCCCTCTCTACTATACATTTTCTCTCTATTATATTATAATACTAATATATACATACATATATATATACTTACCAATATTTTATTTATTATATAGCAATTATTAATTTTTAGAACAAATAAGATTGTATAATAAACATATTGAAAAGAAATTGAGAAATTAAATGAGATTATATAATAAACATATGAGATTATAATCTTTTTACTAGTGAATTTTCAGGTCGAACATAAGGTTTTTAAGTCGTGAAATTAAATCAAGAAATTATACTAATGAAACGCAACGGGAAAGCAGGTAAGTGGCTCACTTGTGCATGAGCCAAGAACAAAAATACACTAGAATGGAATTTAAAGAAAGTAAGTAAAGATGCGCAGTTGGTGAGCAAAAGCGAATGAGCGATGGCTGCAGCGAGAGCGGTTGGTGAGCGGAAGTGAATGGATGAAATAAGAGCGGTATATATCTATATTAATAGGAGCGAACGATAGGAGTGTACATAAAATGTTGTATGTGATCTGTGCATTCCTTAATGGCTAGAAATACATGGATGAAGCGAGCGAGTGATGTTAGTGAATAAGTGAAAACATATACATATAACCACGTAAGTGACAGGAGAAAGGCATGTAATTGTATGAATTGATTAACACAAAATCTTAAATTGCTGATACTTGACCTTAAGGGATTTACAACAAGACTTCAATGACACATATATTTAAAACATTATAAGCAAGAAATGCTACTGTCACTAGACATTTCTGTGACCCAATAGACAAGCGCCTATGCGCTTTTAATTATTCTAAATTTTGTCCCATTAGTGGTTTACTCTTCTGTTACCTCTCTTTAACCAGAATCGAATTCAGAACAGAAGCTAAGCAGGTCGAAAAGGCTCTCACATACTTAACTACATTGAACTACCTAGAATCTGTGACCGGTCGCGCCGTTATAGTTATCAACAAGCTCCGACAACCAATTTTTCCTTACAGTGTAGGTAATTAAGATACGACCGTTAACTGCCCCTAATTAAGCTAATAAACCTAGGTGTGCCCATAAGAAATATTGCCTAATCGCATTCTAATTTAGAAAAACCCAATTCAAAACAATTACTACCTAAGAGAAGCAATTAGATTTGATTGTCTAACCCTCGGGAATGAACTATTCAATCTGGTTGTCACCTATTCAAGTGCGAATAGAATTACGAATATCCTACCTGAATTGACTTTAGATTATCAGACTAATTTAAATATCGGTACCAAAATATCCAATCAATCTAACAATCACAATCATTATTTTCAGGATTAAACAAATATTGATAATAAAAAGAACTTTTATAAAGTAAATAAAGAATCTCCAAAACATAAGAACCAAAACATTATTATCATTCATATCAGAAAAAATATCTACTTCATAATCAAATAACAAAGAACAATAGAGAAAGATAAAGTCATAGTAAGAGGGGAAATCTTTTCTGTCGATTTGCTCATGTGCAATTTATGAGTTTGTTAGTCTTCTGCCCTTGTGCGTATCTGCTCTTGCCATCTTCCTCGTGTCTGCGTGTGACTCCACCTCATTTTATTTAATTTTTGCTCTAGTTATTTGTAGCTTGGCTTTTGGGTCTTTAATTAAATTCTCATGTCACGAGGGTGTGGTTAGTCATAGTCATGACTAACTTCATTGTCCAATGTTGATTTTTTTTTTTTTCTCCAAATTCACCAAATTTGTCTTTTCTTTCCTGCATGTCAGAAATAAACAATACGCACATAAATTAGGTAGAATCCAATCAAAATCAATCAAATATCACATATGATATGAACATAAAACGCATGCGATTTTTAGCTATCAATTCTCCCCACACATAGATCATGTTGCCCTCAAGCATAGATTCCAAATAAGCCAAAGAAATCGCAGACGACTCAATATGACAAGAGAATCCAACACAACCATTTCAATTCGAACTTCAACACTTCAAGTCAAGTCAACCTCACAAGATAAAGTGTATACGCACATGCTCTCTGAAGAAATAAGTGTATAATTGGCTCAACACTCAGGTAGAGCAACAAAAGATTATCCTATAGGCTTGAGTAAAAATCAAATCTCCTTTGCTTAAAATATTCAAATCTAACATAAAGAATCAAATGGACTTTCAATAAGGGTTGTAGCGAGGCTTATGGTCAGGGAAAGAAAAAAAGACATACAAAGGCTATGGTATGTCAGAAATGAACACGATGCTTACACATGAAAAAAAAATTCTGCATAACAATGAAACCCTTATTTTATTCACTACCCAAACTTCAATAACGTAATTATATAACAATACTTCATCAAGATGATTATTTTTCTTTTTTTCTTTCTTATTTTATTTTTTTTTCTGTATTTTTGTATTTTTTTTAATTTGTTTTTGGCATTTTCCTTTATATAAATTTCACTGCCCATAATTATTTCTGCATACCATGACTTATTCGTACCCAAATTTTGTTTCTAACTAGAGCCGAAGAAATAAAGTGCATCACAACATGGACTTAAATAATTCTTTCTAACATAGGGTTCAAATCGGAGAAGGGAATGGGGCTAAAAGACAATTTATTATAAAAGGGAAAAAAAGGCTAAGAAAGCTCAAATTGGCTAACTAGGGGAATATATTGTGCTGGGTGCTTAATGGGGTTACCTAATCCCTTATCATTTTCAAAACACAAGACTCGATAGTTACAAGTTCAACATGCATAATTACTCAAGTTCTAGGTCATCTAATTGAACACTATATATCTCACAAGAAAGAAATTTCCAAGAGCTTGAATATATATAATTTATTTTCTAATATAACTTTTGGAACAAAGGCTCAAATCTCACAGGGTTCAAACGCCGACTTGACTCAACATATCACCAATCAAATGCCATTAGTCATGCTAGACAAACCTATCACACAAATAACCTTTGACTCACTTCAGAATAATATAAAAAACATGTGAAAGAATAGCGAATCAGGCATAAAAGTAGCAAAAAATGGAAAAATTTGCCCAAATGAAGTATGCATTGTCCTCAATATAAAAAGAAGTAAAATAAGAGAGGGACTCAAATGAAGTCCGTAAGGGGGTAGAGCAGTTTCGAGCTTTGCCAACGCCTCTTCATTTGATCGTGCACCATTTCTAGGGAGGCTTGAAGTTTATCCTTGCAAAAGGATTAGCCAAACGCAACAATGTATCCAAACAAAGTAATGCACTTACTGAACAAAAAAAGCAATCACAACAACCAAAACAAAATTTTCAATAGAAGAAATTGAATCACTTAATCTATGATCAACCCACACAATGCCTAAGGTTCCCAATTTGCCAAAGAAATAAAAAATCATTACACACCGATCGACTGAAATAACAAGAACATAGAGCTGCATGTTGGGATTTTAACAAATCGAGTTCAAATGCAGTTTAGAAGAGCACCAATATAATAAATTCAAGGCAGAGTATCCCAACTAGAATCGAACAAATCAAAGCCTAACCAGATGTTTAACAAGCCACAATCAGCAATAAACAATGAAGCATAGAACCAAAATCACAAAACACTGGATGGCTAGGAATTCTAACAAAAGTCTACACTTTCAATCCCAATATCTATTTCACTAATCCAACAATTATCCTAAAAACTGGAAGTGTTGTATCAAAGGAAGATGGAAAAATATTACTCAATCGAAGGATGAAGGACTAGGGCAGTGGTCAGCGGTTCACGGCGGCGATTGTCGACGATGGTTGAGTCGCAGGAGCAGGAGTGATTGTGGAGCGGCTGAAGAAGAGGAGGTGCAGACGGGGAAGATTCGGCCGGCTGGAATCGGAGGAACCGGTCTGGAATCGCGGTGAAGCGGTTCGGCGAGGGCGCGCAACGGCGGTGCAGATCGCGGCGTCGGAGGCGGCGAGTGGATGGCTGTCGTCGCGGGCTGTCTGGTAGTGCAGCGGAGACTGGGATGGGGAAAAGAAAAGGAGGGAAGAAGAAGAGGGAGAAAGAAGAAGAAGAAGAAGAAAGGTGAGGACGTCGCGACGGGAAAGAGAAGAAGAGAAAGAGAGAGGGGGGAGAGAGAGGGAGAGATATTTAAAATTATTTATTATTATTATTATTATTTTTTAGGGGGATTAGTCCTTTTCTCTTCCCATATTCAATTGCAAAATTGTGTCTTTTCATTCTCTATTTCATGATTTTTTTTTTTTTTTTTTTAATTAGGTCTTCTTTACAATTAAATCCCCACATAATCTTTATATTACCAATTTAGCTCGGATGGTATTTTTGTAAATTTTTATATTTTCCACATTGTGTACTTGCATGATCACGCCTAAAGCCTTTATACGTTCCGCTCATTTTTCTCTCAAATACACCCCAAAACTTGCCAACTACACGAAACCTATTACACAATAAAAAACACACCGTAAGAAGTATATATACAAAATTCTGCATAAAAAACCTGCCCAAAATATAGCAAATATCAATTCCCCCACACCTATTCCATGTTTGTCCTCAAGTATATGTCCAAACCAAAAATTGGAATACTCACTAGCGCAAAAATCATTTAGCCGTGTCATCAATTCTGTTAGATTCAAAGCATGCAAAAGTCAACTAACCTCACCAAATAGGGAATGTATATAAGTAAAGCTCTCACCCTCAAGTGCTTAGGCTATATTCACTCAAAGCACATGAAGTAAACGACGAATCCCATAGGCTTGCAATCAAATCAAATCAACTCCACAATTCATCAAGAAATTAATGTTCATAATCAAAAGTCTTAATTAAAGGTTGTAATGGGGCCATGTTTGAGGTAGGAAAGAGGATTTTAACCGCTAATGAGACCGATGAATTAATCTATCAATTCATCACATCATAATGAGCGCAAGTTGAATATATGAATGAACAAAAACAACACAATACTTTATAAGCGATGATCAATGCAATACTAGAACATATTTTCTTTCTTTTTCACGAGCCCTCTTTTTTTTTGTTTTTTTAAGGACTCGGAATATTTCTTTTTTCTTTTATTTTCTTTATTTTTCAGCCCCTTTTCTATTATTATTTTTTTATTTTAAAGGGGCTAGATAATTAGATACTTTTGGCAAAAATATATATGAATTTATAAATGTGCCACAATATGTATACTTTCAAGTACAACTTCGGAATAATATCGTGTAATGAATGCAACTCTGAATAATCTAATGTAATGAATCAAAGAACAATCCCTCAAGTTTCAATGGGTTCAAGTAAGCGTTTGACTTAATCCAATAAAAGGCTTATCGACTTGGGTTTAAATATAAACTAAGAAAAATAAGACAATAACATTAAGCTCAAACTTGGTTCACTAAGAGATAATATAGATGAATATATGAAACTAAGGCCAACACGGGTAATCCTAGTGCGTTATCATTTTAACCCCATCAATTCTCAATAACGCGGAGTCAATAAGCATAAGCAAACAAGTTCTAGGTAGTCAAATACAACATATGTTCACACAATCCAAGAAAAGTTGAGCATATATGATATGTATGTGTTGAATTTGCTCAAATAAGGTTCAAACAACTCACTCAAGGGTTCATTGTTCTTTGTTAGAAGGCTAAACACACTTATCAACTAACTTCATCAACAAACACGGAAAGGTTCTAATGAACTAAGTAGTCACAACAACCTCGGCTCAAAATATACAAGAGGACATGCAGAGAAGTGATCAAAATAAGACATTATATCACATCAAAAGTTCTAATCTCCCCCACACCTAATTGAGACAATGTCCCTATTGGAACAATAAAGATAAAACAAAAGAGACAGAGAAAAGAAACTTTTCTGGAATAGATGGGGCGACCGGTCACTGACAGATAGACCGACGACGCTCGCACTAGTCGAAGTAGTATGAGGGAATCCGACCCTCGCACTTTAGACATAGTGCCTGCACACAAAAAAATTCAACAACTAAATAACAAGTCCACAATAAACTCCAACATCGAGAACAATTTCATAATCAAACATTCAAATGTTAATCAACAATCTCAATCACCCAATAATCTCTCACAATCATCTATATGCATCCGTTTATCAATCCGATCAAAGAACTCTAAGAAAATCACCAAAATTAAATTATCACATCAACTGATTTTATATATATTCTAGGCAATAATCGATAGAGGTTAACCAAGGGAATGCAATATGGATTAAAAGTAGGAGAACTCCCTGAAAATCAAACCGAAGGTGACTCGTGGCTATGCGGGGAACGTGCGGACCGACTGATGGCTGAACCCGTGGTTCGAACCGGAAGAGAGGCTGTGACTGATGTAGGCTGTTGCGCGCGGAGAATTGTCTGGCTGGTCCGGCAGTTCTGCGGCGAACCGATGATCTGCTGGGTCTAGTGAACCGGAAGGGATGAAAAATTGAGAGAGCGGAAGCGAGGGGGCGTCGGCTGTTTATGAGAGAGAGAAAAAGATATTAGGGTTTAAATGGTGTAATAATAATTATTATAGTAATAATAATAATAACTATAATAAGAATAATAAATATAGTAATAATAATAAATATAGAAGTAAAAAATTAGACTTTAATGAATATAATAATAATTATTATTATAGAAATAATAATAAATATATTAATAATAAATTTAATACTTATAATAATAAAAAATATAATAAGAATAATAAATTTAATAATAATAATAAATTTAATAATTTCCCAAAATAAACCATTTTTTATGCAATTTTTCAGAATGTAAGGCTTCATCAGGGGTGATCACGCCTAAGAAAGTTTTATATTCTGATTTCTTTAAAAATTTATTCATCTCATCAATCACAACATACTGGATGCGTGGTCACGTCTACGAACCTTGTCCATTCTGCTGTATTCCACCCTGAACACTATACCTGCATCAAAACACCACATATAAAGTATGACACTGACTCAGGAACACAACAAAAACTCAAAGCAAACAAAATAAAATTAGAACACTTGGGTTGCCTACCAAGAAGCGTCTTTGTTTATTGTTGGTGGCTCGACACAATGTCTCTTAAGCTAATGACGCGGCTCAAAAAGAGCTATGGATTCCACTTCCTTGCTCTGGAACCCTTCATAATAAGGCTTAAGACGATGTTTATTCACAATAAACCTTTTATTCGTGCTAAAACTTTGAATCTCAACTGTACAACACGGAAACACATTAGTTACCACAACTGGACCTATCCAACGATAACGAT
The DNA here is from genome assembly GCF_009805555.1 of Andrographis paniculata. NCBI lineage: Eukaryota > Viridiplantae > Streptophyta > Magnoliopsida > Lamiales > Acanthaceae > Andrographis > Andrographis paniculata. The sequence continues at coordinate 5,073,741 of NW_026137605.1, forward strand.
GTTTACCCAGAAAAATCTTAAGATGAGAATGATGAAACAAAACCTTTTGACCAGCCTTAAAATATTTTCTCAAAATATTTGGATCATGAAATTTCTTACTATTTCCTTTATAAATTCTCGCATTCTTGAAAGCTTTGTTTTGAATCTCCTCAAACTCTTGCAATTGCAATTTTCTTCTTTCTCCAACTTCAAAGACTTCCTGCACATTTTGATCAAGGACATCTACACAATACAAAGCATGAGATTCTACGGGATCATTCGATTCATCAAAAATATTGATATGAACTTTAACACCTTCGAATTCCATGGTAAGTGTCCCTGTTCTAACATCAATTTTTGTGTGTGCAGTACACATAAAAGGATGTCCAAGCAGAATAGTTGAATGATTAGGCAAATTTTCATCATGCATATCTAAAACATAGAAATGAACATGAAATATTAACTCATTCACTTGCACAAGAACATCCTCAATTATCCCTTCGGGGTAAGCGTTAGTTCTATAGGCTAGTTGAATTATTATCCCCGTTTCTTTCAAAGGCCCAATGTTCAAGAGTTAAAAATTGACTTAGGCATAGCATTTATAGCTGCACCTAAATCTAGCATAGCTCTTTTGATTTCCATCTTACCTATCTTGCACGGGACTATAAACATACCTAGATCTCTGCATTTTTGTGGCAATTTCTTTTGCACCACGGCGGACACAGTCTCTCTAGCTAGCACATTTTCGTCCCCTCTCAAATTCTTCTTCTTGGTACAAAGCTCCTCAGAAATTTGGCATAAAAAGGGACTTGCATAATTGCGTCAAGCAAAGGAACGCTTAACTCCGCTTTCTTAAACATCTCCATGATCTCATTGTCCTTGTCGTTTTTAGCCGGTTTCGCTAATCTGTGAGGAAATGGAGTAATATTAAAATTGGATTAAGTAGGAGGTTTAGAATTCACCTGATTAGTTGACTTGTTCGCTTCTTGTTGATCTCCTTCTCAATCTCCTATTTGGTTTTCTCTTTTTGTGCAACAACCTTCGGACCTTCTAGCTCTTTACCACTTCGCAAGACCATTGACCTAACATTGCTCAGGTTCATGTGGATTTGAGCCGGTAGCTTGCCTTTCTCCCTTTCTTTCATTTCACGCACCTCTTTCACAACTTGAGACATTTGATCTTCCAAGTTTTTAATTCCTTGTTCTTGTCTCTTGTTGAAAATGTAAAAAATTAGAAGCAATTGATTTCACCATATCATGTAGGGAGTAGGAAGTTACCAGGAATGGGAGCTTGCGGCATTGACATTTGTTGTTGTTGTGCATATGATTGGAAAACCGGTGGTTGTTGCTGGCCATAGGCTTGATGATTCCCATAACTAAAGTTGGGGTGGTCTCTCCATCCCAGATTATATGTATTCGAATATAGGTCATAAGCCCTTCTTGGTGCAAATCCTGCAACATTCACTTCCACCCCCTCCAGCAACATAGGACAACCATCGGTAAGATGCGCAACATTCGTGCAAATTCCACATGGCTTCACTTGAGCATTTCCTACAACAAGTTTTTTCAAAAAAATAGTTAATTCACTCACTTGTTGTTGTATAGAAGAACTTACCTCGGCAGCTTCCTTAACATCCACGTCATCCCTTGGTCCATATTGTTGGGAATTCATGGCCATATCATTCAACAAATTCCAAGCTTCTCTCGGAGTCTTATTCATGAGAGCTCCTCCACTGGCACCATCGATTATCCTCCTATCAATAGAAATTAGTCATTCATAGAAATATTGAATTAAAAGTTGCTCAGACATTTGATGTTGCGGACACATAGAAATTAACTTATTAAATCTATCCCAATATTCATATAATGACTCCCCTGAAGCTTGTTTGATGCCACAAATCTTTTTTCGAAAATTTGCAGCTCGGGATGTGGGAAAGAATATCTCGAGGAACTTGCGCTTCATATCTATCCATGTGGTTACACTCCCGGCAGACAAGTTGAACAACCAATCATTGGCTGCATCTTTCAAAGAGAAAGGAAAAGCTCGGAGCTTTATCTGGTCCTCAGTGACTCCCAGTGGCTTCATGCTCGTACACACCACATCGAACTCTTGTAAGTGCTTATATGGTTCCTCCCCTACCAAGCCATGAAAAGACGGCAATAAATGTATCATTCCAGATTTTAACTCAAATTTCGTATTATCGGCTATATCACAAAAAGTAATACACAAGGGATGTTGAATTAAATCGAGAACAACTAGCTCCCTCAGAGTTCTTTGCGCCATCGAATATATCACAACTTCCTCAAAGTCTTTGATCTCTTCAACCTCATCAGATACAAAGCGAAAAAATAGAGTTAATTGAAAACAACCAAATATTAAAAAAAATCTAAATACCGCTCCCCGGCAACGGCGCCAAAATTGCTCGTATGTCGCACAACTGCAAAATAAAATATTAATTCCTATGCTACAGAAAATGCAAAAATACAATGTAGATATGGTGAGTAGGGTCGTTTCCGCAGGGAAGCAATAAAGATTTGATAACTTGGTAATTTATAATTAAATATATATACATAGGGGGATTTGAGATTTGATTTACTATGCTAAATAAAGTAGGAGAAATTAGAAAGAAAATAAACTAAGCTAAAATATAACTAAATACCAAAATTAACTAAACTCTAGCCTAGGCACGAATTTCCGTTCAGGATATGAAAATTTGTTCATCGACCATAATCAAGTTTATTGGTTTATTGGATAAATTGGTTATAGTTGATCTACACGCGTTCACAAACAACATTTCCTTACTTTGTCGATAGCTAAAGTACGACTGTTAGCTATTTCCCTAATCGAGTGTAAATCGTATGTACGACCGTAGTATTGCTAACTCGACAACATTGAGAACTAAAAAGACTCAATTCAATTTAACAAAATTCCTACGAGGATTTGTTCGAAATATATTTTAATTTCTCCCTAGAGTATTCTTCCTCTAGGTTGCTACTTCACTTGAAAGGTTACACAATTACGGGTGTCAATCCTCAATACAACTATGAAATCTCAAAATAATATGTGGTCACAAATATCAATTTAAGATTTCTAATCTTGCCAAATGGAGAAATTAAAAATACCCAATACTAATAAACATCTAATTAAAATAAAAAAACAAGTCTCACAGATTCATATCCTAAACTTCAATTCATACCTAAACTAGAAAACAAATTACTCACAATCCATAGAAATCGAAAACGCAAAGCAAATAAAGAAGTTCATCATGCCTTCAATCTTTGAAAATCGACAACAAATCAATTCTAAGAATGAAGAAAGAATCCCCTCAATGTTTGTCTGCCCTACTCCCGGGAATTCTCTGCACTACGTTCTTTCTTGCGTCTCTTCTCCCTCAAAGGGTTGATGTTGTGGTGAAGAACGTGCTAGTCTCTTTCTCTCCCCCTATTCAATTGCAAAATTGTGTCTCTTCATTCTCCATCCCATGAACCCATTTTAATTAGATCCCCTTTGCACTTAAATCCCCACATAATCTTTATATCACCAATTTACCTCGGATGATCTTTTTGTAAATTCTCATATTTTCCACATTGTGTACTTGCGTGATCACGCCTAAAGCCTTTATGTGTTCTGCTCATTTTCTCCCAAATACGCCCCAAAACTTGCCTACTCAATGAAACCTATTACACAATAAAAAACACACCATAAGAAGCATAGATACAAAATTTCGCAGCAAAAAGCTGCCCAAAATATAGCAAAATATTACCATATATTGCACATATGATTGGTGAAATATCGGCTACGAAAACTCATACAAAAATATTGGGCTAAAAAGTTCGATAAAATTCTTTGCCCAAATATTTTTTTGAGGAGCATTTGTTACTCCCAAATATTTTTCAGACCTCCGGAGGTGATTAGCAGCCCAATTCGAAGGAATGGATGGGCCAGCCCAAACAGCCCAAATTTGTGTACGGATAAGGACAAGGTTAATTTGGATGATGAAGATAATAAGAAAGTGCGTCAAAAGCTTCTTAAAGAAGTGGGGAAGTTGAGAAGGAAGTGAGAAAAAATTATAGGCAAAATTTTGGGAAAATAATGAAGGAATGTATGATGTTGGAAGTTGTCTTGATTGGACATATATTGAAGAAAATAATCACCCAGAGAGAAGAACACTTAGTTCTCCAACACCCAAATAATTTCATTTCTTTCTTTTTGCTTTCATTTTATTTATGTTTATTAGATTAAATTTTTGTTCTATTTTTTAGATGTTCACATCCAAAAATTTTTCCTATTTTTCAATTCATCTTTACGCTCTTCATTTAATTTGCCTTTCGTTTACTTTGTTTCCCATATTGCAATATTTTTCAATTCGATTCGCACCGTATTAGGTCCATCATCGGGCCATCATTCTATGAATATTTTTGTTCAGAGGTGTTGCCATTCAATATTCAACTGCGAGATTAGCCTGGATCCTTTCTTGAGGAGGCTGGGGAACCCAATTCACGTTGATCTCAACTGGTCTAATTAATTGGGCCGCCATCGACAAATTTAGCGATAACATATATATAGTAAAATTCTTATAGTAAAATTTTTTGTTTACTTTTTAAAATTTTAAACTTGTTATGTAGCAATTAACTATCGTATTATAGTGATTCTATTATTCTTGTTTTTATGTATTCTTTTTGCGTTTTTACTAATCAATTCTAATATTCATCTTGTGATTCAAAAAAGAAATAAGAGAAGAAATATCGCAAAAATGAATAAACAAAAAAAATACAATGTATGTATTTTTTATATATAAGAAAACTATAAGTATTATTTATAAAAAAATTAATCAATATATAATTTAATATAAAAATAACTCGCACACAACACATGTTACGCTATAATTATATATATAATTCAATTAAATTAAATCATACGAAGAATACTTCAATATCATATAGACGTGAGAAACAAGCAATGAAAAAATATATGTAATATTAATAAAATAATTAATTATCATTACTAAAAATAGCACATAAAATATAATATAATATTAATATAATTAATTTGGAGTAATTTTATAAAATTTCTAAATATAATATTAAAAAATAAAATAATTGTAAAAAATTATGGTTGCAGAATTAAAGTTCCTTATCAAATATATATAAATATATATATGTATATAATATGATATGATTCAATAAGTTTTTATGTGGATCAATTTCATATTATATGTAGAATTGTTAGTTTACTGCTATAATTCTTTTTATTTTTTTCAAAAATAATATTCTCTCGGTCAACCAAAAATAGTTACATTTTTTTTTTATAATTTATAAATTAAGAAAGTTTAGCTATTGTTGCGGAACGGGAAGATTATTCACAAAAAAGTAATTTATTTACGAGGAAAAGTATAATCTATGGAATAAGATTAAGTCGTTCTTATCGTATTGTTACAAAATTTCACCATTCATTTTTCAATTTTTGTTGTTTTTTCTACTATTCAACTTTTATATATAAATTATTTTTTCTTATATAGTATATTCAAATTAACATCCAAACAAATAACAACGACGACAATAATAATAATAATAATAATAATATCACAATAAATAATGTTCCACAAAAAGATACACAAGAAAAAATCCACACCGTCAATCTCTAACTCGATCATGTCTGCTTTGTCTATGTGGCACATTCTGGCGGAAACCCTCTAGGAAATTGTTTTAAATCAGTACAATAATTGTAGATCATATAATTTGTTTGCACCCATTTGAGGCGTTCTTGTCCCGTCACATCCAATTTTTCATTGAACCACGACGAGCCACTTTGATTCGTAGTAGGGCTAGAATTACAAGATGATAATGAACTAACATTGGCGCTAATGTTCGGGTAGGAAGCCATGAACGGGGCATGGCTCCAATCTGTCTTGACCAGACCACCTCTAGTCGCCCAATCGTCGGCGTTCCATAAACTTGAGTATATCCTCATTGCTTGATTTTTTGGATACATCACTCCCATGGATTCTAAGTTCTTAAATTCTCTTATAGGCGTGCCATCAACATAAATCTAGCATTGACAATAGAGTGTGTTCACATAAATAAATATGTTTTTTATGATACGATTTTTAATATATATAACATTGTTATTATATTATTTTATAAAAATTAACAATTTAACATAAAATACTATTTTATATATTATCAATACACTTTCTCGTATTTTACGTAAAAAATACCTTTAACTAAAATACTATGTTTGCATATTAAAAAATGTCAAACCCTTTTTATTTCTACTTTTGGGATATGAGCAAGTTTGCAACTTTCGGTCGACACCATTTCTAAAAATCTGCCAACTGCACAAAGTTGACCGAGGTGCTGGTTTTGGATGTATTTTGCGTGTCCCACACTCGATGGAATAGGACAAATGTATGTGCGTTGGACAGAGGAAATGTAGGAGAGGCTGTATGTATTGTCCTCTTGTACTGCATAACATTTATTGCCCTGATATACTGCCCCAAAGTTGACACAGTCAACTTTGTCTCTTGTGTGCAATGTTTGTATTTTGTGTGCTGTTTTTGTTTGTATCATAACTGAGACACACAACACATCGAATCAATATTCTCTCCACTTGTTAAAGTGTTGAGAGAATTCATCAATGGAGGATTGAAGACGAGAAGAAGGATTCTTGGAGTCAAAGCCGAAGAAGATATTCATCCGGTAAACAACCTTATTCTTAGCTTGGTCGCTGGCCTGCTGGAGTTGTTGCGGTGTAGTAACAGCTAGTACATGAGAGTTTGTATAAAGTAAATGGAGCTTGTGTAGAAGATAGGTTGGGTAGTTGAATTTGGTGTCTTATATGGTGTAAACCAAGTGTTTGGTTTGGTTAAGACTTCTGGATTGGAATCCCCCAAATGTAGGTTGGAAAACCGAACTGGGTAAACAAACTTGGTGTGTTGTTGTCTTTCTTTCTGCACTTATTCAACCATCAATTTGTGCACAAACACACACTTCTATTATAACCGCGAGAGAAATACGTTGTAAAGTTGTGTTTACGTTTAACGTTTCACAGTTCCGTTGTGCAAGTTACTTGGAGGCATTGGACCTGTTATTAGATCATCCACCCGCGATTTCCATCACCCTAAACAACACATATATAATAGTATATTGTGAATATATATAATTTACGTAGTCACACATTTCAGTCCAGTATGATTTTTTTATTTCAATGGAAGTGAGAAAAAATATCAAGATCATAATAAAAAGAACAATAACTTTCCAATTTGAGTAATGTGATCAAAGTGCCATAAAATTGAGTGCATGGTCAAACATCATTCTAAAATTAAGGATCTTTTCTTTTGCATCAAATTCTCAGTTCTTTACTATTTGGACTCAGTGTTCTCCAAACAATATCAATTTTTTTTTTCTCACAAAACATCTCATCAAACCAAATATTTTTCCAAACCAATCAAAAGAAACACACCTTAAGTTTCACGACTATCTTAAGCGTGCATGTGTTTGTGTTTTCATATGTATTATGGAAACATATAAAAAGTTATAATAAAATATATATGTAAATACATCATATTCCATGTTTTTTTTTCCTTTAAAAAATTTACAAATTGGAATAATTTGTCCCAAAATCTAACTTTTTGAATGTGTCTGAAGGACTAAAAAATAATAATTGAGCCCAATTATATGGCTAAAAATTATATACTTGTTTCATGTCACGACGAATCGAATATAATATATGTGTATAGAATTGTAGGAAATATACTCACGTGATTGTTCGAGGATTCCAAAGGATCGAATAAGTATGGAAGTTTGAAGTTAGATCAAACCAAAGGTAGAATTGTTGTTCTCTTCCACCCTTTCCTTGGGTAAACACATTACTATGCAAAATGTACGGTTCGCTGCTTAAATTTCCCAAGAATTCAAAATGTATTTCATCGGGTGTTGGCCCTTGTGAAGACAACTGTATGCATTTGTAACAATGTTATTCGACTACTTTGAAATTATATTAAACAATTGCAATAATTGATTTTATTGGTATGTTTTTTGTCCAACCCATAAGACTCGAACCCGAACCGATTTGTGAACTGACCCGATCCACCAAAATATAATCTGAATCCAATCCTCTCCCATCAGTTAAGAATTCACCCTTCCCCCAAATTTTTTCCTATACCTATGTGATAAAACCAAGTTTGAATCTCCTCATTTGAATCTCGTATGTTCCAATCCCATCGCTTTCTCAACAGGTTTGCTTATATCCCTAAACTTCTAGGTGTTTATTTTCTTCCCATATCCTCTCTATATATATGGGTTTGTTCTATTCTTTAAAGAACCAAGTGAAATTGATGTTTTGGGTATTCTTCTGTGGATGTTCTTTTCAACCTTATCCCAGCTTAGTTAGTTCGATTTCTGTCCATCAGTCCGGGTTCTTTGGGTACCAACAATCAAAACCTTGTGGTGTCAGCATGAAGAGTTGGAGTTTAGTGAAAGTGGTGGCTGTGATCTGAGCCTACTGCTTCGATCAAATTCTTGTTTCAAATTCTTGATTCTTTATTTTGATTCTTGAAATTACTTAATCTTGTAATCCACTAATAATTTATGTCGAGAATATTTATTTTTCAGATTTACAAGTGTTCCAAATCGATCCAAAACTCAACATTGGTATAAGAGTCTTGGTTAAGGATTGAACACGAGACTATTCTGCAATTCTATGGGTGAATCAGAAATTGGTAAAATTGCCCTAGATCGGTAATGGATGGCTAGTCCTTGAACTTCTATATGTTGAATAATTATAGGTTATCGTGATTGATTTTATATGATTAATTGTGTGATACTACTATCACGTAACTGACTGCTCCAAGAGCGAGTAAATAGCTGACCACTGATAGTTAGTGAATTCTTGTCTGACATACTTGGTTGTATGCGTGAGTTGGCTATTATGTACCAAACTGCTCTAAAAAAGAGTAGGTAGTTGACCACCAATAGCCATTCTATGTGACCGTGTGAAATATTTGTCAATATGTCATATATGTCTTCTTTCAATATTGCACCATTCAATGGAAAAATTGATTTTTCAATTTGGCAACAAGAAATGAAAGGACTTTTAGTAACTCGAAAAGTTTCCAAAGCAATTGATGGTGATTATAATGCGTTAATGACTGATGAAATAAAGGCTGAAATAGATAAATATGCTTATTCTCTTATTATCTTGAACTTATCTGATTCTGTGATTAGAAAAGTAGGAAAACGTAATTCTACAAAGGAATTGTGGGAAAGATTAGAAGAGCTATACATTGAAAAATCTTTGCCAAACAAACTATTTTTTACTCGAAAAATTTTTCCGATTTAAACTTGATTTGAATCGAAACATTGATGAAAATTTAGATTTTTTACAAAGTTCAAGATATAAAATAGGCAGACGATAAGAATATTGATGAATATACCCCTATTATTCTTTTGAATGCAATTCCTGATTCTTACTCAGACGTTAAGTCTGCTATCAAATATGACAGAGATGATATAAATCTTGAAACTGTCATGAATGGATTAAAAAGCAATGAACTTAACTTGCATGCAAATAAAAGTAATAAACATGTTACTGATGAAGTGATGTTTTCTAGGGGTAGGTCACAAGTCATAAAAAAACATAGAAAATCAAAAGAATAATGGAAAGAGCAATGAGAGATCTAGGTCTAAGTCTAGGCCTAAGAACAGAAGGTGTTACAACTGAGAGGAACCCAATCATTATGCTAAGTAATGTTCACGTCCGAAGAACTTTAGAAACCAACAGAATGAGCATGCTAATATTCCTATAGGAAATGAATATGTAGGAGATGTTTTCATGGCTAAAGGATATTGTGGTGTTATTAATACTATATGTGCTAACGAGTGGTTACTTGATTATGCGTGTACTTTCCACATGTCTCCTTTGAGAAACATTTTTCTAACTATAGATCTGTTCCGCATTCTAGTGTTTTAGTCGCAAATGAAAATTTTTATAAAGTTGTTGGTATAGGTGATATATGTTTAAAGTTCGACTCTGGCTATGTGTTAAACTTAAGGAATTTTAGGCATGTTCCTGATTTGTGCAATAACTTGATTTCATGTGCTGCATTAGATGAAAGATGATTAATAGGAAAATGGAAATAATCTGTATGTTGCTTATGAGGAACCAAATTGCATGTCAAATGTGAATTCTATTGTTAATGATAAAACTGAATTGTCATAGAAGATTAGGTCACCTTAGTGATAGAGGTCTTGAAATCTTAAAGAAAAATAATTTTCTTGGAAATGATAAGATTACTACTGTACCTTTTTGTGACTCGTGTGTTTATGGTAAACAACATAGGGTAAAATTTGATTTGTCCCATGTCCCTAAAGTGCCTAAATGTAAGGATGTAGTTGAATATTTGCATGCTGATATGTGGGGTCCATCTCATGTCCCTACTCAAGGAAAGAATCGTTACTTTCTGTCGATAATTAATGAATTTTCACGAAAAGTTTGGATTTTTCAGTTAGAACAAATATCAAATGTCTTTGAAATTTTTCAAATATGGAAAAAAGTTAATAGAAAACCAAATAGATAAGCGCATTAAATTTTTTAGAACAAATAAGGGTCTTGAGTTTTGCAATAAGTGGCTTGATTGATTATGTGCTAAATCAGGTATAACTAGACATAAGTCAAGTTATGCTTAATGAGTCACTTTTGTGATGATTCCTAGATCGACCTAGTAGTATGAAATCTTTCGGAACCTCCTAACAAGATTTAATTAGTTGACCTATATTCTCTTTTTAACGAAAGTCTACACTAGTCGTGTTGAGAGACAATAATTTTATACTGGCATCAACAATGAGTGATAGTGATATGAAGAAACATACTATCTTATTAAGACTATGAATTAATTGAGCATTGCATTTATTATATTTTGATGTAATTTTTATGAGAAAAATATCTTATTTTTATCGGGAACCATAGGGGCTGAATAATATTTATGTGTTTGAATAAATATTAAACATACCGGAGTAAAATGTAATTGGAGAGCAAGTACAGGATGGTGCATGTCTATCAAGGAAAATGAAAAAAATACATCAACAATCTTCAAGGGAGCAACATAGCGGCCAACCTAGTAATCTACTATCTCATTACGAGGTATGTCAGCTTTATTCGAGCTCATAGTATAGGAAATTAGATCTTGGTCTTTATAAACATACTTGTAAAGATGTTTTACAAAATTGACGTTTGTACATACTTCTATGTTTATATGATAGTCAAATTGAGAGATGAAATATTATAAGGTACCACTCAACAGTTGTCAAAACTTCACCCATGTACATAAACAACATTTTCATTATTTTGTCCCAGATGCTTAGGACAAAGTATAAGTTGTTTCATAGACAAATCCAGGTAATGATTTTTATCTTGGCCATAACTATTTACACATTCATAGGATTTTGAAAACCACAAGTATGGGAGTTCTGCATATATGAATTTGGTGTAACTTAGTGGGTTGTATAATTTGAATTGTGAAACATGATAAGTAGAATATGTGCATGTAGAAGACCTCTTTTTTTTTAAACTCGATGACATATGAATATGGCTGCACTTTACCTAACAAGTCCTATTTGAAGAATTCATTTTTAGTTCTTCAAGTTTATTTTTAAATACATGAGCCACAATGTCAGGTCTGCCAGTCGATAGTTCAACGTGTATAAGAAATGCTTAAATGTCAGCCCATTATAGATTACAAGTGATAGTAAGGAAGAAATTAGGCTTACCAGTTTCCTGCACAAGATCCATAGCATCCATATACCTCTACTGCATACCATGAGGACAACCAAAGAAGGAATATGAAAGAAAAAATTGTTATCCAATCATGGATAAAGGTTCATCTTGAGATTGGTTAAAAGCATCTAGCATGCCCTACATGGTCATATGGTGGTGTTGGTTCTGCATTTGTTCATAACGGTAAAAATGCAGCCGTTGAGTTTCTATTTTTATGCATTGGTCGGTAACATATTTTTGCAATAAACGGCTAGTATGCAAAAGTAAAGAAGGTGTTGTGGGGCATACTTAGAGGCGATATGCTTAATATTCTCTAATTGATACATGACTCTTGTCCATCTTGTGCTTATTAGGTCCTAAGTGCAATCTTGTGCTTATTAGGTCCTAAGTGCATAAAATCAAACAAATTAGCCTGATAAAATTCTTTAAGAGAAAAAAAAAAAGCAACAATGAGTGTACCTTTATGTCATAATTCATTTATAAATAGGTTTTAACATAAAATGACTATATTGATACAGTACTTGTTGACAGACCTGACAAAGATGAAGATGCGGCAAAATATTTCGCAATACCTGGATGTCAAGAATAGTTATCAACCTTTTTTACATAACCATCAATCGGATGCACCTGTGGTAGGTCCATCGATGGTAAGGAAAAGTTTCCACGAGAAAATCACACGGTCATTTACTCACAATGGAATAATAATTCACCACATAAATAAAATTCATTCGGTTCGGGTGCCACCAATAGAGATGAATGATGAGAAGACAACTATAGTAGAGAATAGTGCACTGGCAAGATAGTAAAGTTTCAATAGATATAAAGGTAAATATAAAATAAATTAAGAACTTAAAGCTTCGTAAAAGATAGTGAAAAATACTAATATATTGAAAAAATAAAGAACTCAAAAAAATAAATAAAATCCAGAGGATATACATAATTATTAGGTTAGTTAATCAACTGTTGTTTGTTTACTACTAAAGTACAATATATTCCAATAATTGAGATTGCAACATTAGCTGTAATAAAATAAAGTTGCAAATAGGAGGTAAACTCATGCCATTTAAGGGCATAAATTGTAATTTTCAAGGCAATAGAAATTTGCACCATATATTTGGGCCCTTACAGTTCCAAGAGTTAATAAACTCTTATTTATCTAATATATATATTTTTGGGTACGACTAGTATTTCAACGTTTGAGCTGGCCGAACAAGCCAACTAATTTAAGCTCTTTAAGTACAATATAAAACATAATAGCAACCAACTACAATAGTAGTTAGCTTGCCCAATAAATATATATGTACAATGCAATTTACAATAATTCATAACGGATAAAAATGGTACTAAAATACTCAGTAAGTTGAGATGTAGTAAATTTACTCACGGGAACTATAGCAACTCTACAATGCCGAGGCAACAAGTTTAGCAGGCATAATACAAAGCTTATAATAGATGAAAGAAGAGTTACACAAGAGAAGAAAATAATACAAATTAATAGTTCAATATCGCATTTTTTGTTTAAGGAGCAATTAATCAAATTTATTGGACAACCTGTAAACGCATATGGGTCAATTTTTTCTACTTAATACCATCGTTATCTCCGTCCTCTATCCCTTCTTCTCCCTTACCATTCCTAATGGGAATACTGAAATGGATTAAAGAAGAATCACTTAGGAGATAGAAGAAAATAATACAAATTGACAATTCAATATTGCCTTTTATGTTGGTAGAAACGATTTATCAAATTCATTGGACAACCTATAAATAGATCTAGGCCGAAATTGTCTTGAATCTCTTATTTGTCTTTGTCCTCAGCCCCTTCTTCTCCCTTCCCTCTTCTACTTTATTTGAATGTTGTTTTGATGTTGAATTTCTACCAAGAACTAATCCACCAGTAGAAAACGCTGAAAATGTCTGGATCAATGGCAAATCTCTTCTTTTCAATATAACAACATTCAATGGTTTTTGAGTTGTCTTCTCCATTGCAGAGAGAGGAAGGAAATCAGTAAATCGCGATAGAACAGGTTGTAGAAATCGATATTATTAGGATTTTGAGCTAACAAATTGGTAAGTTGTTCATTTGGTAGGATAGATGCAACACAAAGAACAAGAGTCCAGATAACACATAATTTATCTTAATATAATACAAATATATATCATAACAATAAAGAGTGCATGAAATACTCCTATTTAGACTCTCGATCAATTTTCTTTAGAGTCTTGATCCGTGTTGTCTGAAAAAAAAAAAATCATCACAAATTTGATTTTCTCAAATCAACACCATAATTGTTGCCTTCCATTATATAATGTATATTGTACCTTAACATTGACATGTAACATATTATAAACAATCAATTCAAACAAACGCTATACCAACAATTAGACATATCTAATAACTATTCAAAAAATAAATGTATTTGTTATATTTAAATAAGTGTAAGATTATAAATAAATTAAAAATTATTTATACATTATTAATTATTAATATGACAAGTTTAACAGAAATAAAAATACAGATCAATCAGACTATGCCATTCGATCCGTGTTGATAGAATTTCTAGACGAAGGTCCCACAAAATATAGATTTTTAATGGCAATGACTACAGTTACCATATTATGGTGTTTTGTATTGCCTTTCTTTGAACATGAGATTATTCTTTTTCGTTGCGATGTCAAAAGAATACAAATCACACTACACATCATCGGCCCCGATTCTTCAAATTTCTAACATATAATTTCAATATTGAATATATTTCATTATTGCACAAAGTCTTAGGATGACATGTCATCAACCTTCCTCCATTAAAATACATGGTAAAGCTATGAATTGTAGCATATGAATGAATGAAACCCATTTTATTTAGTTAGCATCCTAAACCATCATATATTTGCTTTGAAAGAGTGAATTATCAATTATATAATGGATAAAAGCAAAAATATAAATGGTTGCACCAACTACAACTACTATTCTGACCCACAATAAAGATGTGAATGAATGAACCACCAAGGCATACCACCACCAAAACCACAAAATGGCGAAAGCAGATCCAACAACGGCTCCAGCAATAACTTGCTCACTTGTATGAAACTGTTGGGAAACCCGCAACCATGACTGAGAATATTTACAAATCATCAATTAATAAGTATACATCCAATTACTTAATTTATTCCAATCTTAATGGATAATGTGAAGTCAGCCTCAGTGAAACAATTAATTTCTTCTAATGTCTAATTACTTACAAAGTATGAGGCAACAACGAAGAGCATGGTGAATAAAATTGCAGTAAATAAGTTAATCCCCCATCGCTCCATAACTGCAATCAAATAATTAATGTATGTCAAATACAAAAAGCAAGGTTTTAAGAAACACTATATATACATATATAGTTGATAATATGTATTAGGTTACTTACATGAGACATTAAGAAGCGTGAGCATATAAAAGAATGATTGGGCGTGGGAAGACGGCATTCCCGGGTCGGATCTTAATCTTGAAACGGGTCTCTGTTGATTGAATAACTTTTTAAGCGTAATAGAGAGTGCAGTATTTACAACAGCACCCGTAGCAGCCCATAAGGCTTCAGCATCATGGCGCCACACAATTGTGGCACCGATCACTATTGAGACAACCCATTTGCTCTGCACACCATTACCATTACCAATACCATACATCAATTATATATTCTCTACACAAGTAAGTAGTATACTAAGTTAAATAACATGTACAACTGTAATGAAATGAAATGAAATAAAGACAGTAATCTTAACTAACCACCCTATTGAGAAAAGCTTCGATTTGAGCAGCTTGTGAATCTCCCCCCAAACTTTCGTTTCTAAGTATATGATGGATTCCCAAGTCACTTTCCACACTCGGAACTCGATTCCCATTCCCAATGCTATTTCCATAAACCCCCATAAAATTAGTTTTTTTATTTGCTCCCCAATCCCAATCCCAACCCCATGTCATCTTCATCTTCATCTTCATCTTCTGTACTTCCCTGATATGCACTCCTCCCCCTCCCCCTCCCCTACAAAACCCTAATCTGAGTCTATCCATTTCTTGAAGCTTTCTTTGTTGTCCTTCACGGACTCCGGCAGCAGCACCCAACGTTGGCAGCCCTAAACAAATCACTGGCATTTCTTCAATAAAGATTCAATCTTGGATTGTCCGGTTATATGATGAGTGGAGGAAAACTACAAGTTACAACCTAACCAACAGCTTATTAATTATTTTATGCTATTAAAATAAGAAAGATAATATGAAAAGGGCATCTTGTAAAATGTAAACGAAGGATTCTTTCAGCAGGAGACAATATTTGAATTAAAATCATCGAAATAATATTTTAACATAAACCCAAAATTTAATCATTTATGCATTTTGTACTAATAATTTTGGCGGCTAGCTGTTACCAAAATTTTTAATCTATGATAACTAAAGGCTTCTTTCTAACATAAACCCAATATTTTATTATTTATGCATTTCATACTAATAATTTTGGCATCCAGTTGTTACCAAACTTTTTAATAGTATGATAACTAAAGGCTTTTCTCTGACATAAACCCAATATTTTATCATTTATGCATTTTGTACTAATAATTTGTGCGGTTTTTTTAAGTTATTTTCTAATTTTCAAAATTAAATCTGATAAAATAAATTGGTAGAATTGCACAAAATTCACATGTAATTTTACGAAATTGCGTCAAATTTCTCGTACTTTCAAAACTGCATTAAAATTCCTTATGGTTTCATAAACTATGTGTCTAACTCCCACAGTCATCCTTATTTAACGGTGTTTGATCAACACGTGCCAAACTACGAATAAGTTTCGGAATTTCCATTTCAAAAACCGTGAAATTATAAATATATTCATTCATTCAAAGTTTGACAGCTGGTTGGTTAGACGCAGAGTTTATTAAACTATGAGAGAGTTTGATGCAATTTTGAAACCTCATGTATGTTTCATATAGTTTTGTGAAATAAATATAATATTTTGATATGTAGTTTGAGGCGCTTTAAAAAAAAAAAACACGCCCAGACCTTTTGAAATAAATCTGATACACCAATTTTCTCTGAAACACGTTGGACCTTTAAAAATATATCTGAAAATACGCCCAAGTCATTTTAAATATGGTAATGCCCAATTATAATCTAAAATATATCTAATAACGTCCAACCTTCTAAAAAGTACGCCCAATTTGCAACATATTTGAAAATGCCCAACCTTCTGAAAAATACGCCCGAACCTTCTGAAATTATGTTATAACACCAACACCTTGTCTGAGTGTCCTCCATTCTGTGCAGGCGAATTTTGCATCAGCCCGGGCGATTTTTGCATCAGTCAAGGTGACTTCTACATTAGTCCAGGTGATTTTTCCATTAGTTCAGACGACTTCTACATTAGTTCTTGTGACTTTTGTATCAGCACGATCAACTTCTATATCAGTCCAGATGATTTTTGCATTAGTCCGAGCACCATCTATATTTGTCTGCACACCCCGGGCATCCCTACACCCTATCTGGGCGTCCCTACACCCTATTTGGGCACTCCTACACCCTACATGCACTCTTGTACATGGATAATCGATATTTGATCATTGACAGCATATGTGATCCAGGCGAACTATGGCTTAGGATCCTAAGCGCTCATCGACTCTAAACTCCATTCGAGCGCCACCCAATCTTTGCGTTTTCTAATTTTAATTTGAATTTTGTGGGGTAACATAGGCCCCCTGTTTTCATATGGCTGAACTTGTTGAAGCCATATGACAATAAATAACATAAACTCAAAAGTCGAGACCCGCAAAGACTTATTTTAGAATCTATCGTGGGGTACTGTTTGAGGATAGAAGAAAAATTATCGTTACGCCATTGCTCAATCGTAGCCTCGGTTTTGGTCATAGTAATCATGATCTTGATTGAAAATACAAACCTGAAAATGCCGTCCAGCTGCTTTTATAAGTTCTGGATTGTAGCCGATATGTTAGTTTTTTGTTATTAGGGTCGGCCCTATCTCGGGCTGGGTATATTCATCCGGAATTCTG
This sequence comes from Andrographis paniculata, assembly GCF_009805555.1. Taxonomy (NCBI): domain Eukaryota; kingdom Viridiplantae; phylum Streptophyta; class Magnoliopsida; order Lamiales; family Acanthaceae; genus Andrographis; species Andrographis paniculata. The sequence continues at coordinate 5,091,534 of NW_026137605.1, forward strand.
GGTATATAAACCGACATAAATCCCAAGGCTTAGATTTAATCGAGGATGTGGTCATAATCAGTTCTATGTTTTTCAAGTATAATATTAATTCATATAGTTCAGTGTTGTGTTCGAAAGACGTCAGATCTACTTTTGCCACCTTAACCTTATTTTTGTCCCAAAATTGTAATTGTTGATGAAGAGTGGATGGACCGTAATAAGACAAATAGATCCAATCACTAACTTCATGAATGATATTTTTAATATTTTCTGACTTAGGTTGTGAAATTCATCATTGCGTCCTTGGTTTTTGTATGACTGATACATCTAATTGGATATCTGGTTATCATGCCGAACTATACATTTGGTCATAGTATTGTTAAGCAACACACAACGCTTTCTTTTTGGAAATCATTGGTTCGTCTAGTGTTGGACGAAGTCATCCAGTGGGATTCTTGACATTTTCGAGGTCAAGGTGCACTTGCTCAGGTGTGTTTATGCCTTTTCCATGGGGCCATCTTGTTGGTCTGACAGTGAGAAAATTGCAAAAAATATATCCCACGTATACCCCATTATCACTTTTATCCTGTATTTATCTAGCTGGCAAAATATATCTTACATATTTGCAAAAGTCACTATTTCTGTCCTTTATCCGCGTGTGACGTTCAGACCACGTGCAGTGATGTGCGATCACGCGCGACTATGCGCGATCAAAGGATATAAATGCAACTTTTGCAAACATGTGAGATATATTTTGCCAGTGGGATTAATATAAGAGAAATGTGATAATGGGGTATACATGAGGGATATTTTTTGCAATTTTCCCGTCTGGCAGTAGTTCTGAATTATAGACGTACTCAATTTTGGTTTTACCTTTGTCACACTTGTGTGGAGACCGTCCTCGAGTTACTATGTCATCCCAAAGGGATACTTCATCTGGTGAATTCGGTCGTGTTGTTATGGTGATGATCTTAACCTTAGGGAAAGGTTCATTATTTATTTTCATACCGGCAAGTTTAAGACGTCCATTATTCAAAGATTTTTGTATAGTTATCCTAAAATTAAGGAAATTTGTAGTGGCATGTCGAATTGAATTATGTCATTTGCAATATATTCGTCATTTGATTTCCTAAGGCAAGGCTGATCTCTAGCCTTATGGATTTGGATTTGGCCCTCTTTTAGCAGTTCGTTAAAAACTGCATCAGCCTGCGTAATATCAAACATACAATTCTCATTTTGGAGTTTAGGTATGTCTTTACCTTTGAGGGCTTAAGATTGGAGCAAGTGTAGGATTTTCCCGTTACAAGCTCTGTTGTTGCCTCCTCAATAATGTCTAGGCATTTATACCCATCAAACATATCCTCGACATTAATTAGTGCAACTTGATGTCCAGAGTATTTGCTTCATATTATATATATATATATAAAGATGTTCCAAACATGCGATCTTGGTTGTCAATTGTGCCAAACTTTGAACTTCGTGAGCCATAAGTCTATCTCGTAAATGCAGAAATATTTTCCTAATTACAATTTTGCAAGTTCGGATTCACTATTGATGACTGGGCATCGAGCCTTAGTCCATCTTAGTTTTTTTATAAAGGACGTGACCGATTTCTCAAACTCTTGCTTTGTTTCCATAAGATCAATTAGCATAGTTTCTGGTATGGGACTGTAAAATTTGATATGAAATTCTCGCTCTATTTGATTCCAATTTTGTATGGATTCATTGTAGATGGATGAGTACCATGTAAAGGCTATCCTGGTCAAATTTAGAGGAAATAATTGCAGTTTGTAAAATTTATTAAGAGACAATGGATTCCAATTATGGAATTCCAACATAAGGGATTCCGGAATTCTAACTTGTCGGGACAATAATTAATTGTTCTTTATCCACTCCGAAAAAAGGTTTCTGGTATGCAAGTCCGTGTAGCCCTTGGCCTCGGGCATCAAGGTGTTGGTGTATGGCATCTTGCACTATTTGCACAACATCAAGATATTATTGGGCAGGTTGTGCCACATTTGTGGAATCCACTGTGGTGGCTTTAAAACAGAATTACGTCTTTGAGCCGCTGGTGCCTGTCGATGGTTAACGTAAGGTGCTGCTTTGGGGATGTTTCCGTATAGTAGAGTGATCTGTTATTGGTGAGTGGACTGCGAATATGGCTTGTTATTTTGTATCGGCACCAGAGCATAATAGCTCTGGCCTTGTGCCGTGTTTGGGCCACACCATAAGTTTGGGTAGTGTGGTGTCTATAAACAATGGTACAAAAAATTATAACCATTATTGGCCGTGATTCCCCAACTCGACCTAAGTAAGCGACCACAAATGATATGTTTCGACACCACTTTTGATTTGGGAAGGTGATGGGGTGTTTGCACTCGCTATTTGTTGGGCTATAGCCAGAAAGCTGTGAATGAATTTTTGGTCAATCCCTTCAGATAGTACGTTTGTACTACTGTGGGTGGCCAAGTTTGATACTTCCTGGCCATTAAATGATGTCGGCCTCTCCACCCGAGTCAAAATGAATCCTTTTGAGATGGATGCTTGGGATGGTGGAAGACCTAACAAGGTCATGTGGATGATATTGGTTTCTTCTGCCAATGTTACTTTCTCGGAATGAGCCATCCGGCGATGTATTAGTCTTCTTGATCGTAATCTAATGAATTCAGAATAATTTTCCGTGAGGAACAAATTATTGTCTTACTAGGCGTGCCAAATTGTTACCGTGGGTTGAAAATTTTAAAACGAATGATAACCAAGGGCTTCTTTTTGGAGGATTTAGACTAATTAAATTCTTAATTCGTACCGAATGCAGTGCTTAGACTTTGATTGTAAATAAACTAGGAAAGAAGAACCTGGGAAAATTATAGGAAATAAAAAAAAATATAAACTTGTATTGAGATATGTGAATCTAAGTTTTACAATGATATATCAACCTATTTATAGAATCTAAACAATCTTACGAATAGACACGACGTTATGTTGTACTAACAACGCGAAGAGATGAGATCCCACACTTTGGTATAGAAATAATTACAATTAAATTATTTTCTAAGTTATTTTCTAAATTTCCTAAACTTGGAAACCATCCAATTTTGTAAATTAGATCAGATAAAATAAATATAATATTATAATATATAGTTGGAGGCATTTTGTTTTAAGAAAAAACAAGCTTGGACATTTGAAAATACGCCCATGCCTTTTGAAATATATATGATACGTCAATTCCCTTTAAAACATGCATGGCCTTTAAAAATATATCTGAAAATATGCTCAAGTCATCTTAAATATATTTGATAAAGCCCAGATCATCTAAAATATATCTGATAGGGCCTAGTCTTCTAAAAAATATGCCCAAACAATCTACAATATATTCGACAATGCCCAACCTTCTGAAAAATATGCCTAAATTATCCGCAACACATCTTATAACGTTCATCCTTCTGAAAAACACACCCAACCTTCTGAAATTACCTTATAACAACAACACCATGTTCGAGTGCTCTACATTCTGTGCAGGTGACTTATGCATTAGCCCGGGAGACTTCTACATCAGTCCAGATGACTTTTGCATTAGTTCAGGTGATTTCTGCATTATTTCAAACGACTTCTGCATTAACCCGGGCGACTTCTTCATCCACCCGGGCGACTTTTGCATTAGGCCGGACAACTTGTGCATTAGTTCAGGTAATTTCTACATCATTCCAAAGGACTTATACATTAGTCCGGGCGACTTCTACATTCACCCAAGTGATTTCTGCATTAGTCCGGTCGACTTCAGCATCCACCCAGGTGATTTCGGCATTAGACCAAGCGAATTTTGCATCAGTTCGGACGACTTTTGCATCAGTTCAAGTGACTTCTAAATCAGTTTAGGTGACTTCTAAGTCAGTCCAGTCAACTTCTGCATCAGTCTGAACAACTTCTATAATAGTCCGGGCGCCATCTACATCTTTCTGGATGTCCCAAGCATCACTACACCATATCCTGGCAGCCCTACTGTCACGGTCGGACTTTCAAGCGGACACATGGCGGTGGTTTTCCTATACTTAACACTTTTCATTATGCCAAAGACTTCACTCAAACTCACTAGCATCTTCTAGAAGGTTCCGGAAGGTGGTAGAACTTGGCATTAATGAGGTAGTTGGGAGTTGATGGTTGATTGTTGGTGGATTGTATTTAATTCGGTAGTTAGGAAGATAGCATTTACTCATTTGGCTTGTATAAATAGGTGCTTGCACCTCACTTGTAAGTATCCAAGTCTTTAGCAATCAAAAGCATTTCTCTCCACACTTTCTCTCTCTAGTTTCTCTCTCTAGAAAGCCTTTGGCTTTTGTGGTGCTTGGCCAAGTCGGGAAGCCTGCTTTAGTAGCCGACGGGAGTGAGTTGCTAAGGGGCGCACGGTTACTTCGAGTGAAGGAAGTTAACCCGTGACACGTGGTATCAGAGCAACGATCTTGGCAAGCAGTGGGAATGTCGGGAGAAAACGACGGGAACGTGTCGGATGGAAATGCTGCGGGATTGGATGGACGCAAGGAGAGACGGAGTAGGTCTCAGGAATTCATTGCGGAGTTGGAGACACGGGCGGTCAAGCTGGAGCTTGCCGTGGGGGAGTCCATAGAGCGGTTGGACACCTTGGAGACAAACATGGGCGAAGTCGAGAACAACGCCTTGGCGGGACTCCACGAGTTGAGGAGTTTTGTGTTGGAAACTATCAATGCGTTGAAGGGTACCATGACAGCGTCCCTTAATGAATTGAGGGTGGAATTCAAAGCCATGACCGCGGTGGAGTTAGGCGAGTTGCGGGAACACACGGCTTTGAGGTTGGAATGCCTTGAGGAGGAACGAGCCTTGTTCAAGGCAGCCTTGGAGAACGGAGGCGGCACCAAGGTGCGAGAAGGTTCGCGGATTAGAGCTCCGGAACCTCCGAAATATTCGGGTAAGCGTATTCCTAAGGAAATCGATAATTTCTTTTGGTCCATCGAAAATTATATGGATGCAGAAAGAATACGCGATGATGAGGACAAAATCAAGACGGCGGTCTTGTATTTGTCGGATGATGCGGGTTTGTGGTGGAGGAGGCGCCACAATGATATTGCCCGAGGGGTAGCCCGAATCGATACGTGGGAAGAATTCAAGTCCGACTTGAAGGATCAATTCTACCCGAAGAATGCCGAGGATATGGCCAAAAAGAAGTTGCGGGACCTCAAATATACGAGAAGTATTAGGGAGTACATCAATGAATACACATCGTTGATGCTTGAACTCCCCGAGATGGTCGAGAAGGATCGGTTGTTCAACTTCATGGAGGATTGCAATCATGGACGACAATCGAGTTGAGACGCCAAAGGGTCCAAACATTTGTGCCCAAGAAGGTGATCAAGGACAAAGGTGGGGGAGTGAAGCCCTACAAGCTGACGAACAAACCTTTCTTTAAGGGTCGGGAAAAAGCACCCGAGGCCGGTGCGAAAGACCTGAGTTGTTTCACGTGTGGAGGGCTACACTTTGTTAGGGATTGTCCGAAGAGGAAGGCTCTCAATGCTACCACCGTAGTCCAAGAGGAGCGGGAGAAGCCCGAAGAGGCGAGGTTGGGAGCAATGAGAGTCCTCAATGCCGTAAAGGCAAGCGACGAAATGTTCACGGTGCCTACGGAGGAGGGACCCGAGGATGAACTCATATATTGCGAGGCCAAGGTAAACGGGGTACCTACGAAGGTCTTGATGGATTCGGGAGCATCTCGAAACTTCTTGTCCAAAGACAAGGCGACGGAAATGGGTGTAAAGGTGACGAAGGGAATTGGGTGGATGAAACCGGCGGATTCAGCGTCAAAACCAATCACCGGCATGGCCAAACAAGTCCCGGTCCAAATTGGTGGATGGCACGGCAAATTGGACTTCATGGTGCTACCGATGAGCGATTACAAAGTCATATTTGGTGTGAAGTTCATGAGCGAAATGACGGTGATCTTCCACAAGACCAAGTCAATGAGCTTCACGGAAGGTGACGTAAGTGTTCATGTTCCTTTACACGTTGAGAAAGTTAAATCGCATGTTTTTTCGGCTATGCAAGTTTCGAAGGGATTCAAGCGAGGGCACGAGACGTATTTCGTGGCTCTCAAGGAGGATGACCCGTCAAAGGGTCAAGATGTCCCGACGGAGATCAAAGGCGTGCTAGACGAGTTCGAGGACGTGATGCCCCCCGAATTACCAAAGAAGTTGCCCCCGAGACGAGAAGTCGATCACGAGATCGAATTGGAGAAAGGGGCGAGACCTCCGGTAATTGGTCCATACCGGATGGCCCCGCCCGAATTGGAGGAACTTCAAAGACAACTAAAGGAATTGTTGGATGCCGGATACATCCGACCGTCGAAAGCTCCTTATGGCGCACCGGTGCTTTTCCAAAAGAAGCAAGACGGGAGCCTTCGGATGTGCATTGACTACCGGGCGCTCAACAAGGTGACAATCAAGAACAAGTACCCGATACGGTTGGTGGCGGACTTGTTCGACCTCTTGGGGAGGGCCAAGTGGTTTTTTAAGTTGGACTTGCGGTCGGGATATTGGCAAGTTCGGATTGCGGAAGGTGACGAGCCAAAGACCACTTGCGTAACGAGGTACGGCTCCTACGAGTTTTTGGTTATGCCCTTCGGCTTAACTAACGCCCCCGCTACCTTTTGCACTTTGATGAATACGATATTTCACCCATTTTTAGACAAGTTTGTTGTGGTGTACTTGGATGACATAGTCATCTATAGCGAGTCTCTAGATGAGCACACGGAGCACTTGCGATTGGTGTTCCGGGCCTTACGGGAGAACAAGTTGTATGTGAAATTGGAGAAATGCTCGTTCGCTCAATCGGAGGTGATGTTCCTTGGACACAAAGTGAAGCAAGGCGAGATCTTGATGGACACAAAGAAAGTGCGGGCAATTGTCGAGTGGGAACCGCCTAAGAACGTTTCCGAACTTCGGTCGTTCCTTGGGTTGGTGAACTATTACCGGCGATTCATTGCGGGATACTCGGCGAGGGCGACGCCATTGACGAACTTGTTCAAAAAGAAAGTTGCTTGGGAGTGGGGTGATGAGTGCCAAGCATCCTTCGAGAACTTGAAGGCGGCGGTCGTGGAGGACCCAGTACTTAGGCTCCCGGATTATTCGAAGCCGTTCGAGCTTCACACGGATGCCTCGGACTATGCCATTGGAGGAGTGGTGATGCAAGATGGGCATCCCGTGGCGTACGAGTCTCGGAAACTCAACGACACGGAGCGGAGGTACCCGGTCCACGACAAGGAAATGTTGGCAATCGTCCATTGCCTTCGGACGTGGAGGCACTACTTGCTCGGGAGTCACTTTATGATCAAAACGGATAATGTGGCGACGAGTTACTTTCAAAACCAAAAGAAGATCACCCCGAAGCAAGCACGGTGGCAAGACTTTTTGGCGGAGTTCGACTACACATTGGTGTACAAGCCGGGCAAAGCTAATGTCGTGGCGGATGCGCTTAGTCGGAAGGCTTCCTTTGCGGCGATTACTCAAGTGCAAGGGGACCTTGCCGACCGAATCAAGGAGGGATTAGCCGAGGATTCCTTAGCCACGAACTTGATAGAAATGGCTAAGAAGGGCACGAAAAGGAAGTTTTGGGAAGAGAATGGCCTACTCTTCACGGTCGGGGATCAACTATTTGTGCCACGGTGGGATAATCTTCGGCGGGATATCCTTAAGGAGTGCCATGACTCCAAATGGGCGGGACACCCAGGTATTCATCGTACAAAGGCATTGGTCGAGCAATCGTTTTATTGGCCTAACATGCAGGATGATATCAATGCCTACGTGCGGACGTGCTTGGTTTGCCAACAAGATAAGGTTGAGCAAGCCAAACCGGCGGGACTTTTGGAGCCATTGCCGATTGCCGAGCGGCCGTGGGATAGTGTGACGATGGATTTCATCTCGGCGCTACCAAAGTCGAACGGATGCGGATTGATCATGGTGGTGGTCGATAGATTTTCCAAGTATGGGACGTTCATACCGGCGACAAAAGATTGCAAAGCCGAGGAAGCCGCCCGACTATTCTTGAAGCATGTGGTCAAGTATTGGGGAGTGCCGAGATATAACATTAACGACCCACGCTTCACCGGGAAGTTTTGGAGGGAGCTTTTCAAGCTCTTGGGGTCGAGTCTCCACTTCTCGACGAGCTTTCACCCGCAAACCGACGGCCAAACCGAGCGGGCGAATCACTTGTTGGAGATATACCTCCGACACTTTGTAAGTGCCAACCAAACCGATTGGGCTCGTTTACTTGATGTTGCACAATTCTCGTATAACTTGCAGCGTAGCGAGTCTACCAATCGGAGTCCTTTCGAGTTGGTGACGGGGCAACATCCGACGATGCCCCACGAGTTGGCACGGGGATACGAGGGAGCGAGTCCGGCGGCGTACAAACTTGCTAAGGGATGGAACGAGGAGCACGACATAGCAAAGGCGTACTTGGAAAAGGCCGCGAAACGGATGAAGAAGTGGGCGGACGACAAGCGACGTCCACGGGACTTCGAGGTCGGGGACCAAGTGTTGGTCCGAATGTTGGGGAGGAATGTAAAGGCGATCCGTCAAGTGCACAAAGGCTTGACACGGAAGTACGAAGGACCGTTCGAGATGGTGAAGAAGGTCGGAACCCGATCGTACCGACTCAACCTACCCGACAACTTCAAGATCCACCCGGTCTTTCACGTGAGCTTATTGAAGCCGTATCACAAGGATGAGGAGGATCCGTCCCAGAACGAGTCACACCGCGCTCCACCGACGACGACGGTATCCTACGAGAAAGACATTGCGGAGATCATGGCGGATCGTGTGATGGGCAAACGGGGGACACCCTGTTGGACCGAATACTTAGTCCGGTGGAAGGGCGAGCCGGATAGCGAGGCGTCATGGGAGAAAGAACAAGACCTATGGCAATTCAAGAACCACATCGAGGCGTACCGAGCGAGCACTTGACGAGGACGTCAAGGTTTAGGTGAGGGAGAATTGTCACGGTCGGACTTTCAAGCGGACACTTGGCGGTGGTTTTCCTATACTTAACATTTTTCATTATGCCAAAGACTTCACTCAAACTCACTAGTATCTTCTAGAAGGTTCCGGATGGTGGTAGAACTTGGCATTAATGAGGTAGTTGGGAGTTGATGGTTGATTGTTGGTGGATTGTATTTAATTCGGTAGTTAGGAAGATAGCATTTACTCATTTGGCTTGTATAAATAGGTGTTTGCACCTCACTTGTAAGTATCCAAGTCTTTAGCAATCAAAAGCATTTCTCTCCACACTTTCTCTCTCTAGAAAGCCTTTGGCTTTTGTGGTGCTTGGCCGAGTCGGGAAGCCTGCCTTAGTAGCCGACGGGAGTGAGTTGCTAAGGGGCGCACGGTTACTTCGAGTGAAGGAAGTTAACCCGTGACACTACGCTCTATTCGGGCGCTCTGGCACCCTATCCGGGTGTCCCTTCACACTATCCAGACGTCCTGCACACTGTGGGGGCGCCGGTTGATCCGGATGACCTATTGACCTGCAATCATAGGCGGTCCATATTTGATAGCTGATAGACTACGCGATCCAGGTGAGCGATGACTCAAGTTATCTGGCGCTCATCGACTCTGAACTCTATTCGAGCACTGCTAAGTTGTTGCATTTTCTACTTTTAATTTTAAAGATTATGGGATAACACTAGTATTATGCAAATAATGTATTTATAAAATTAGTAGGGTGATGATTGATTATTTATTCTTTGATCAATATTAATTATAGTCATACAGTTGATACTAATCGGGTAGTTTAGGTAATTAATAAATTTGATTAAACGATATTTTAATTAAGAAGAATTTAATTATATTAATTATTTATATTATATTTAGAAATGTAAATTTAATTAAAGTATAAAAACACCAATAATTAATTATTTTTTAAATCTTATATGTTCGAAATGATATGATGTTCATAGTTCATAAAAATGTTGTCATTACAACAATAATATGATGTTTCATCGCAAGTTTCCTAATTCATGTTTTATGAAAATACTTTTTTTTATAATAGCAATATGATGTAGTACTGTGAAAAGCGTAATATATTCATTATTTATGCAATAAGTTTAACTTTTAATTTTCTAAATAAATAAATTCTTAAGTAACCAATTTTTATCATAATTAATGGATTTATTTGTAAAAAGAATAAATATTATGATTTATACATTAAATTTTTTAGAAGATTTTTTATATAAATACTTAAACATATTTTTTATAAAAAATTGTTTCATTATATTTTCTATAATATAGTAAAATATATCGATGATGTACATATAAATTAACACAAGTAAATATTATTATAAGTTTCAACAAACAATAATTTATAATATAACTCATTTAATCAATTTAATTCCAATTAAACCTAACCTTCAAAGCAACCACCCTCACCCCCAAATATTCCTACTCCGCAAATCGCGATCCCCAATTCTCGATTCTGTCTCCATTGCTTGGTGAAGTCATCCATTACTGTCGCATTTTCTTACAATTCAAACTCGATTTCCCACTTTCTTCGTTGTTTCTATCAATCACTTACTCCATCACTGTCGATTTTAATTTCTGAAATATTGGGAGATGCTAGAACTTGATGAAGCCCAATGGCATGAGAAGAATCACAACCCCTCATCTCCCGTTTCCGTCTCCATCGCCATTGCTGGGTGATTTCGTCCATCGCCTCCATCGTTTCCAAACTGTTTTGGCTTAATTTTCACCAAGGCGAACTCATCTATTGTCGCCCGATCCCCACTCTATCGTCATTGACTGCAATGATCAAAATCAAAGAAGATGTTGAGAAGTCGATGAAGCTCAAGGATACAAGAATCACCTTCTTACAATTCCTATGTGTGTCCAAGAAGATGGTCGACATGAAAAAGTAGAAGCTTTTTCGCCCAAATTGCGATTATTTGAGGTATTTCATTTAAAAGGAAATAAATTAAAAAAAAAACTTTTTGTTTGTGAATCGAATGATTATAAGTGTAAAACCCTTTATTAAACTATTGAGTTATTGAGACGTCAACCGTAAGTGTTTCATATATAAATATATTATGACGTGAGAACCAACTACTTTTATAGTGACGAGGAAGAATAGGTATGACTACGCTATTGTATAAGTGTAAAAATTATGTTAAAAAATTATACACATTTAATAAGATGATGCCTCCATTTGATGATATATATATATTAAGAATGTGATGTCTTATATAGATATATATAGATATATATATTGTGTATTATTTAGGATATTGATTTAAAATTCTTTTGTTTGTAATCTATTAATATTATTAATACATTCTTCATATCTCTTACAACAATTTGACACATTCTATGTCTCATAATTATTAACACATTTTTATTTTTAGTAAATTTAGTAATATTAAATACACTTAACAAATATAAATTAACTTAACTGTAATATCTTACATGCAAGACTCACTTAAAATCTCTTTGTTTTTATATCTCTCATTAATTATATTTATAACACGATCTATTCAAAATTTCTTTATTTCTATATATTTTCAATAAATAAATATTTTATCTGCACTTAAAACTCTCTATTCAAAATGCAAGACTCACTCAAAATTAATTTTTATATAATTGTATTATATAAATTAACTTAACTGTAACATTTTATATACAAGACTTACTCAAAATCTCTTTATTTTTATATCTCTCATTAATTAAATTTATAACATCTTACAAGTAGGATGTATTCAAAATTCTTTTATTTCTATCTCTTTTCAATAAATAAATATTTTATCTACACTTAAAACTCTCTATTCTTTTTATAAGATTAGTTCATGTTAACAATAAATAAATAAGAATAATTTTTATTTAATTGTATTATATAATATTTTATTTTATACAAAATGATATTATATATTTGATTGAGATACTAATATTTAAAATATTTAAATACATATTCTAAATTTCTTTTAATTATATATATTAAAACTTTAAATGATAAAAGATCAGTTTGCAGGTTCATTTTTGTAAAATTACAAAGATGTGTGAGTTGTACGATTGTTACTGCAGTTGCCCAACCACAGCAAGGAATTCAGGCACGAGTTTTTAAGTTATCTTTGACCTTCTAAATGCATTAAAAAAATTCTGTAGCTGTAACCGTTAAAATAATTACTATGTTAGAAAATTATTTCTCAAGAATATCAAAATCGTTATCGAAAAACAATAGGGATTTTTTGATATGCTTGTTCACAATAGAGAGGTTTTCACTACAAGAAATTATCAATTTTGTAATAAGATTTTTTCGTTCTTAGATTCACTTTTTACGTTAGCTACGTGAAGTTTAAGAACGGAATTCCGTTACAAATATAATGGTATTGTGCTTGAAATTATTCCGCTTGAAATTATTTTGCGAGAATATCAAAATCCTTGTAAGTTGAAGTTTCATATTGGTGGTTTTCCATGAAATTAAATAATATTCTCTCCATTTCAAAACAATAGGGATATTTGGGATAGACGCGGAAATTAAGAAATAATAATCACTACAAGAAAAAATCATTTTTGTAACAAAATTTTTTTGTCTCTAAATCTACTTTTTCCGTTACCAATGACATTAGAGACGGAATTAGGAACGGAATTACGTTAGCTACGTGAACTTTAGGGACGGAATTCCGTTACAAATATATTATTTTTTTGTAGTGAATATTATATTGATCGTGGGTGTAAAAGTGTTTTTAAAAGACCAAAATTTTTCTACTTTATGTAATTATTGTCAAAATGTGGAGATATACAAGAAAAAAATCATTTTTGTAACAAAACTTGTTTGTCTCTAAATCTACTTTTTCCGTTACTAATGACATTAGAGACAGAATTAGGAACGAAATTACGTTAGCTACGTGAACTTTAGGGACGGAATTCCGTTACAAATATATTATTTTTATGTAGTATAGTTCTATAAAAATGTGGGGAGTTAGTTAACAAAAATGGAAATGCGACTATTGTTTTAGAACAGACGAAAATGACAAAATGAGACTATTATTTTGGAAGGGAGAGAGTACTTAAATGATGGTTTCTTTATCTGCATAGTGCTATTCCGATACTAATAGGAACCAAATTCGATGACTTTGTCCAACTCCCACCAAACATCTAATGGAATATCGTCACTCAAGTAATATAAACTTATAAACTCTCCCCGCCATTCGAAATTATTGATATAAAAAGAAAGTTTAATATTATCATCATAAATTACTACTTGATCATTTTCTTGGTAGTAGTCATTATTTCTTAAACAAAAATTTCCAATTCCCTTTAGGACAAAGGTATCAATCAAATCAGTATCTGTATCTTAATTTAAGGTGTAATGAACATGAATTGGCAGATGTGATTGCAGAGTTTTGGTTGACTTATTTGATTCATAGGCATGGCTGCAATATTTGTTTAGTTTCGAATTGCACTAAAGAAAAAAATAATATATTACTAAAAAAAAATCCGTGAGTACTCTCTGAAAAATCTGTGAGTAAATTGATTACTCACGAAATTTCATCTGTGAGTATTCTGTTAGTAAATACCTCGTAAGTAATTCCTCATGAAAAAAATCCGTGAATAATTTTGTTAATAAATTACTCATGATATTACTTACGGAATTTTGTCCGTGAGTAATTTTCTCATGTAATCACTCACGGACTTTATCCATAAGTAAATATACTCACAAAACGAATTTTGAATAATTCCGTGAATAAAAATCGCAAACTCCCTTATTTGCCATGGAATGATTCCATGAGAAATTCCATGAGTAATTTACTCATAAATTTTCTCTTGCAACATGTCAATTTTTTTAGACGAAATAATTTACGTGAGTAATTCTGTGAGTATTTTTTTCGACTCCACAAAAATTTATATTTCGAGTTATCCATACCTGTCCAAAACCATATATTGTGATATCACATCCAAACCATAACATAAATCACACCAAGCCAAATATCTAATAAACAAAATATGATAGAACACTACAAAAAATTAATATATTTGTAACGGAGTTCCGTCCCTAAAGTTCACATAGCTAACGTAATTTCATTTCTAATTCCGTCTCTAATGTCATTAGTAACGGAAAAAGTAGACTTAGAGACAAAAAAGTTTTGTTACAAAAATGATTTTTTCTTGTAGTGGAATCATATGATATTTATAAACATAGTTCCGTAATTGATGGATACCAAGGAACAAATCGATAGGTTTAATTTATCCGCAAGAATTTAGAAGCCACAAACTAATATGTAATTCCAAAGACCTGATTTGAAATCAATATGTAAGGAATTACTCACTCATACGTTGAAATTAAACATATGAGAAATGCACGTTTTCAATGCAAAAGATATATATTTAAATGCAAGCAAAAATTAATATGAAAATAGATACAAGAGCCTTTATATAGAGGCTAAGCATAGAGGGGGACAATGCGCTAACAACAAGCAAATTGACAACGCATTCTTGTAGAGAATATATTTCCAATACAATTAATTGCTAAATGTTCCTATAAAACTAAATTATCAACATCAAAATAATGACAATATATTCCCAAGTATATTATTAATATCACAATAATGACAGCATATTCCTATAAATAATTTAGTTCTAAGATGATAAGGTAATTCATTATAAAAAATAAAGAAGAAAAAAAAAAAACAATGTAAGCAATGGTATCACGGTGGGATGACACATTTCTTACCCTTACTTGCTATTGAGGGTAGTTTTGGCTTGGACGCTGTTGTTAGTTGTGGTGCCCTTTGATATATATATATATATATATATACCTTATTGTTTTTCTTCAATTGTCTTTTTAATTTGAATGGTTTGATGCATAATCTTCTCAAAATCCATGTATGAATATATCTCCAAATTATTTGCAATTTCTTTATTAACCCCAATAAAGAAACATCCATGATTTATTTAGGATCATCGGCTTGCTTTAGAAACATCTCTAACTCCTTGTGATATCCATTCACTGTTCTTGGTTTTTACTTCAAACTTTTCAACTTCCTTAGTACCTCGCAATGATGATCATGTTGAGGCACATATTTCCTCCACATCAGTCCTTGCAACTCATCCCAAGTGTGCACGGGAGGCTCTCCACGTCGGGGTCATGAGAAGTTAATCTAGTTCCACCAAGATAAAGTATAGTCAGAAAACTCTATGATAGCAACACATAACTTTTGTCTCTCTAAAAGTTGTTTCACATTGAAAATCAACTCCATTTTGCACCCTCTTTCTCGAAATGCCTCTGGATCATATATTCCTTTGAAGGGTGGAACTTGAAACTTAACTGGTGGAACTACTTCATCATCATATCTTCTGCAAGGGTTATGTGGCCTGCGGTATTAATTTCACTATTGAAATCATCTTCATCATCCTTGTACTCACGTTTGTACCTTCGAGGTTCACAGATAATATGTCGTGGAGCTAGTACTTCTCTTAAAAAAGAGTGTTATTTCTAACCCCATCCTCATAAACACCCTTTTCATCAATGGGTTCAGGACCACGTGGAGTACGTTGCTGATGTTGGTTGAAATCCAAGTGATCCATGCAGCTATTACGCACCTTAATTTTGGAATGATGTAATTCATTCACTTAGTTCATCACCAAGTTCAAAATGCCTTGAACATCTACATTTTAAAAATGTATATCGAAATCCAAGTGATCCATGCAGTTATTAAGCACCTTGATGTATCGATACATATATTTCTATTTTTTTTTCTAATGATGTATCGATTATTTTTAAAATTATACCTCACAACTCTCACGTGTAACTTCTCATATATTGTACCTCTCTGTCTTGCACGAAGCACAAATTTGATCGATGGAATGCCTCCAAAGATGTGATGAAAAAGAAAAAAAAATTAAGATAGAGAAAACAAATATATAGAACTAAAATGGTAGTGAGAATACGGAAGCTTATGACGAGGAACGTGGAAATAATAATAGAAAAAACAAACAAGTGTGACATTTTTTTTTTACTATCACAAGTTTTTGTATTATATATTTTTTGGTAGAGTTTTTTTTTTTTTTTTAGAAGAAAAGATTAAGTAGACTCAAGTGTTAGAACTTGAGCTAACTAGCTCTGATGCCAAAATGATATAGTCCAATAGGGTTTGTATTATTTACCCAAAGTTAAAGAGAAAGAAAACCTTAATCGTTGTAAGGAGTTCGAGAAAGATAGCAAAAAAAATAGGAGATACATGAAAGAATATTTGATAACCAACCTAGTTGATTAAGAGCCTCAAAGATTTAATCTTGGACAAAAAAAATCCTAACTTAGGAAAATGAACAAATCGATAGGTTTTAATTCCTTTTTAGAAACCATGAACCAATAATTAATTTCAAAGACTTGATTAGAAATCAATGTACAAGGAATCACTCACCCACATGTTGAAAATAAAAAAAATGAATAACATAAGTTTTCAATGCAAAAGAAATACTCTCTCTTTCCAAATTTTGTCGTAATCCACATTTACACATTTTTTTAGGTAAATAATGTTTGGTTATGACTTTCCAAATATACCCTTCAGCCACCAAATTAATTTAGATATTCATTTTTCTTTTCTTTATTTCATTACTCCATTTTTTTCTTCTTCCTTCTCAGTTCCTTCATCCGTCCATTTCTTCGATCAAATTTCGGTTTCAATCTTGCGAGTTTGATTTTCCATGTTCAACCTTATTTGATTCAAAATAAGGAATAGATCTGAAAATTAGGGCACAAATTTGTTTGAATTACTATGGTGCAGATCTTCCGTTCATTGTTCATTGCGAAGAGATTCACAATCCAAAGGAATGCAACAGCATAGCAAAGGTATGAGTGTTTTAATTTAAATTTAATTTTGCGAGGTATCAGATTTTGTAAAGAAAATATGTTTGTTCAAAAAATTCAAAGTTTCAAATCAATTTTTGTTTTCCTTTTATTTTACTTTTACTATATAAATTTTTTGCGGCAACTTTAATAATCTTGTTTTGCCGCCAAATGAATTGAAATTTTCATAACTTTTTCAGCCATATATATAATCTTTCTGTTTTTTCAGATATTTATTTCATATCTCTTTCTCTCATTTTCTGAAAAAATTTAAGATATGGATTCAACCGTGTTAAATGAAAATGATGTTTAGAGTGCCTAAAGCCAAATGCAAGAGGCTTACTAACGAGAATAGAAAATTGATATTCCAAATTCTTGTACAGCAAAGTAGAGATAGAAAAGTAAATTTTGGTTCTGTCAAACAAGTTGCTCATCAATTTGGAGTTACTGATTGCATTGCACGACGAATATGGGCTCAAGGAAGGAAAAGTATACCTGCTGGCGATATGGTGAACGAATCATCGGGGGAAAATAAAAGCGTTCGTAAGAGGATTCAAATTGATCCTGGTGTTGTAGCACAAGTGTATCTACGACAGTATTCCAATCTTCGGTCACTTAATGTTGCACTTGAGGTATCTAAATCAACAATTCACAACCGATTCAAAGAAGGTTTTCTGAGGCGTCATTCAAATGCCATTAAGACTTCATTATCTAATGCAAACAAAAAGGCAAGGCTTGAGTTTTTCATTTCAAAATTTGATCAAAGTACACTAAACGAAAGTCCTACTTTTGAAGGTATGCTTAATTATGTACATATTGATGAAAAATGGTTTTATTTATCTGAAACTTCAGAGAAGTACTATCTTACTCTAGAAGAAATGGATCCACACCGAACATGTCAAAGCAAAAACTTAATTCCTAAGATTATGTTTATGCTGCCGTAGCACGTCCAACATTGGGTGGCAATGATTTTGAGTTCTTTGATGGAAAATAGGAATATTTCCTTTTATTTATCAAGAACCGGCGAAACGGAAAAGTAAGAATAGAGATGTTGGAACCTTAGAGACTAAAGTTGTAACTAGTATTAGTAGGGATATTATTAGAACATGTTTGATAGAGAAAGTGCTACCGAAAATTCGAGACAAGTGGCCAAAATCTCGCTCTAAGGCTATGTTTGTGCAACAGGACAATGCAAAGCCTCATATCTTTATCAATGATCCGAAGTTTGTTTTGGCTGCAAAAAAAGATGGATTTGAGATTCATCTTTGTTCACAATCTTCAAATAGTCCATATCTGAATGTGTTAGATCTTGGTTTCTTTAATTCAATTCAGTCTTTACAGCACCAAAAAGCTCCTAAGTCCATTGATGAATTGATTGCGGCTGTTCATACCTTGTTCAATGATCAAAATTTGAACCGATTTTGGCTTTCCTTGCAGCTAGTAATGAATAAAATAATCAAAAGTGTTGGGGGAAACAATTTTCAGTTAAAGCATATCAATAAAGAAAACTTGGAGCGTGAAAATCAACTATCAATTTGTTGGCCTTGTGATCAAGATGCTATAACCAATGCATTAGAACATCTTCAAAATTTGCAGTATTGACGGACATGTATTTTGTAATGTTTTAAAAAATATATTTGATGTAAAGTTTGTGCTATGTACTTTTTGAAAAGGCATACACCAAAGTAGATATAGTGGCCACTTTTATTTTATTTTGTAGTTGTAAAAAATATTTTTGTACTATTATAGAAAATGTATATATGTACTTGCAGTGAAGTGTGAAAATCAACATGCATATAATGTGTATTTTCCAGGTGATTGATTAAAAATACATTGTATTAGATCCATGTAGGGTTATTTCATAGTTTTGGTGTAAGAAGAATACATTGCATTTAAGTCATTTGTTGCACCATTGGTGTTATACTATATTTTAGTGTTTTCATTTTTCAGTTTATATAACTTGTTTTAGTAGTCCAAAGAACCTATGTTTATAATTTGACTCAACTGTTTGTTTTAATTTAACTTGATTCTTTTGCATAGTCATATACTCTTCTTTCATGTTATTTGTTTTTATGGTATGAATGTGTACGTGTATATGGATTGGGGCTGATTTGTGTAATTTTATAATAAAAATGATGAGAAGTTCTTACATGGTCACTCTCAAGTGTTTAAGAATATCTAAGAAAAATAATTTCTGAAATAATTTATGTTTAAAGGAAAAATATATATATATATATACATCTAATGGTAGTATAGTTTCATTACTGTTGGATAAATTTTTGTTTCTCATTGTATGCATTCCAAAAGTTACACTGAAATTTTATGGCGATTGATATTTGTTGCCGAGTGTGATGTTAATGCAATGCATCAACAGATAACGCCGGAGCCTAATTTGATTAATTGTGTAAAAACCTTAAACTTAGCCGACCAATTGTGATTGATAACAATAGAATTGGAAAACATCAAGTTGTAAATGATAAATGACTATATTACTTGACATTTAGTAATATTTCTGGTATTATTTTAGAATTTCTTTTAGATGGATACTTGATTTTTGTTGCCTATTTATTTACATTAACATGGTTTGTTGAACAAAATAAATAAATAAATAAATAAAATTGAATTATTGTAATCTATAGAAACTTTAATCAAAATATATGTATTTATTAGATATATAATGATTTATTTCCACTTGATACACAAAATTTTCATTATCAACCTTTACATCATACAAACTACTTTACAAGAGCTAATTCATTGATTTATTCAACAATTCTCATTGAACGTGACCAAGCAGGAATGCATGCTTAGAATTTACCTCAAAACTCTTACAACTTCAATATGATATAGACACCCTGCATTAAAAATAAATAAATAAAAATCCCATAACAAAACAAAACATAAATACAAACATATCATACAAATGCAAAAACAATATACAATCATGCGTCTATTTTTTCCATCTTTATCGGCCTCATTTATACCCTGCAAAAAACTAAAATAGAAAAGTATAACAATCATCCATGAACAATATGTAAAAACCATAACAAACTTCAATGTAAACTAAATTTAAAATATTGCATCACATTATCATCCCGAGAATTAAAGTACAAGCGCAAAATAAGATTTTGGAGTTGGATAATTTAATGTCTTGAGAACAAGTTCCCACACAAAACTACTCCTACTTAAACAAAATTTGCTGGAAGTAGCACAAAACTCATTACATTCATTTTCAATAATTTTCATCCCATCTATTTTTTATAGTCTTTGTTTCGAACGTGAAATCTTCCCAAGCCTTGGATAATTTTTCTTGTCGTGTATCTTTATAAGAAATGGGATGATCCATCACTATGCTGCTCATCATACGAATCACTCACATATTATGCATTGAAAATCATTTGAATTGTAATTAGATATCATCAAATTATTTATAAAAAAAATAGAATATTTGAAAGTTTAATAAACATTGTTGATAATTTTACTTGCATCCATATTTGAATTGGAACCAATAGAATTATTCGACATTTCAGTAGCTTCATGAGGATAATAATTTTTCTTGTGTGCCCGAGAACCAAAAATAAGTTGTTGTTCTTATCACATTGGTTCTCTTTCGTATCTATAAGTCATACCAAGCTTATAGAGCTATAAAAATACAAATCAATACATTTCCAGATCACAGTTCAATATATTGTTTCGCCAAGACCTTTTGTTTAGAAAAAAATAATCTATTGTACTATTAACATAGAAATGAACATACCTTACAAATAGTTTTCCATACTTCTTTTTTCGCCCCAATGATGTTAAATTGCTCTTCATAGTTAACTTCTTTCACTTTAATGATTTGATTAAAGGTCCAATGTCTATCATATGTCATTTGATATTTTAAGAATGCATAATCATATTTATGACTAGTCCCAAATTTTTTGTTCACTGCATCTAATGTCTCTTGAATAGGTGTGGAGTTAGACACTTTTATGATTAAATCAAGTCGACATGCTATATCTACTAATGTACAAATGAATGTTTCATCCATATCACAACTCCAAAATAAATCATAGAACATTTTTTTTTTTTTTTGTTGAATGTCAAGAACAATAATTATTTCTTTAGTACCCATCATAATTTAAATCTCTGCAACAAGTTCAAGTTTGAATAGCCATACGTTTGCAATAGGTGTGGTTTAAATAGCCACACATTTGCAATAGGTGTGAAAATGAAGCCAACAATTTCTGCAGGTCTAGATTGTTGATTTTATCATCGTAAAGATAGCATAGCTCTACATATTTTCACCTAAAAGACAAAAATATTTTTGAGTAAGGTATTCATTCTTTAAAATATTAACTTATAATAAAATGATATTAAAAATTTAATAATAAGAATAGTTAATAGAAAGAATTATTCCATTTAAAATTTTCAATTTCATTCTATCACATTCCTTAACCCATTTCAATATATATACTACTAACAACCACAATCAACTGTTTTTTTTTATTTTTTATTTTTTATTTTTTAACTAAGATTATTCTTAAAATTCAATATTTCAAACATCATGATAATTTACATAAAGAAGCCCTCTGGTATATCAGTTATGTTATCACAGGATGCTGAATAAATATAACATTAACCATCCTACATGGGTTAACTTTAAAAGAAATTCTAAAAGTTTCATAAACATGTTTTAAATTCAATATAATTTCTTCTAACCCAACAAGTAAGGAAACACAGCAACAAAAAAGAATACCCATTTCTACGCCCAAAGAAACGCAACAAGAAGAAGGTACCTATTTGGAGTATAAGAGTTATGGTGCGCCGGTGTCAGCCATTAGCTCGAGAAAGAAGAAGATAACGCTAATTATTTCTTGCAAAATTTCTCTCAATGTCCGTAGTAGAATGGAGAAGATAACACCAAGGTGAAAATTCTGTACATTGGAGAATCAGTGCGACGCGAAGGTTGGAGCGAATAAGATCTGCGTTTTCAAGATTGATTGATGATATAATTATAGAATTAAAAAGAATTTTGAAGTAAAAAAAATAATAGTAAAAGAATAAAAATAGTAAATGAATGAAGGGTAAAAAAAATAAGATTTATGTATAAAAAAGGAAATAGAACATCTGTTGTTAGACATTTCAAATAAGAAAGTAGAACAATTGGACAGAGGGAGTATATTATAATGCAAATAAAATTTGATTTGAAAATGGATACAAGAATCTTTATATGGAGGCCAAGGAAATAGAAGAACAATACAATAATTACAATTAAATCGGCTAAAGAATATATTTCCAACACAATTAATTGCTACATGTTCTCATACAAGTATATTAGCAACACCATAATAATGATAACACATTCTCATAGAGAATATATTTCAAAGATTGTGATTTATGGCAACATATTTCCAAAAGTATAATAGCAATAATACAATAGTCACCAAATATTCCTATAAATAATTTATTTCCAAAATTATAACTAATGTAAAATATTCCCAAAAAAATGATGTAAGCAACGATATTATCATTAGTTCACCTCACACTACCAAATAATCCCGTAATAGTTTGTATATATCAAATAAATACTATATATAAAGATTATATACATAACATAAATATATAATGGGTCCCCTATTTGTATTGGGCCCTAGACGGGCGCCCTTCTCACCTGAGTCTAGGGCGCCTTCTCTGTTCACATGTCTTTAAATAGTTCAACTTGTATAACCGTTAGGCTCAGGTCGATGGTTCTCTTCGATTAAACCAGAAAATTGGTCTTGAAGTTTATGAGCTCAGCTACAGGATATTGATCCAATTGGTGGGGGTGGCATTTGAACATCCACATCATGGATTGTGTGTATGATTACAAACCAACTTACGATGACCAGGCCAGCCTTCGACGAGGGCTGTCTAGGCCCATCGACTCTGGCGGAATTGGACTTTTATGAGAGGAGGGCTAATTTTTCAAAATCTTGAAATAACAAATCTACTTATTGTCGGATAATTTTATTTCTTGATTTACATATTATTGGGTTATTTGTTTCAATCGACCGGACCCGACCGAATCCAAAACCTTATCCAACCTAGTTGGATATAAATACAATCTCACCCTATGTTCTTGATCTATTCTATTGTGATTGAAGTTTTTAGTTTGCTCACATCCAAAATTCTCCTAAGGTTGTTCCTATTTTTTCGTGCTCGATCGATAAGGTTTGGTCCCTTCTTATTGGGTTTATCCAATGCTCTTCCTTAGCTATATATCGATGGGTAATATGGGTGTTTGATGCAGGAGTGAGAAACAAAGCCTTTGTGCCAATTGTTTGTGTTCTTCTCTTTTGTGATGCTCAGTGCTCGCTGGATTATTTCCAGATTAGTTCTGATCTCCTCTCTCCTCTAAACTTTGTGTTTTCTTTTGTTCATTTGTAGGATAACTTGTGAATTTAGGTGGCTTGGTGTTGAGGCCTACCAATTTCTCCATTATGTGGTGTTGCCTCATAAGAAGACTTGAAGTTGGGGTGAAGAGGGCAGTGATTTGAGCCGACAAAATGTGCCATATATATTGTTAAAATCATAGCACCATTTTATTCTTCATAATTTAATTATTATTTTGATTTGATTAATTGTTATTTATTCGCTAACCTACTAATTGTCTTTGTGAGAAGTATTTGGTTGCAAGAACAATTCACCGATCCTGTTGGATTAGGATTCTAAAAAGTTTTATAAGAGCAACCCAAGTTGAACACGGGTTATGTCATCTTGAATCGGAATTTTAAGTTTTTCCCTTAAGTTGGTAACAAAAGATTAACCTATACATAGGGTAAGTTGTCATTAAATTCTTTGTGATTAAATCTTGATTTCCAATTTTTTTTTATATGATTGGTTGACACTACTATCACATAACTGGTTGTTCCAATTGTGAGTAGGTAGTTGATTATTGATAGTTAAAACGCCTACTAGTTGATATCGGGGAGAATCTCAACCAGCCCCGGGTCACGTCTAGAAACTTTTTCCCAACATACTGAAATTACATGTGATTCGCTTGGTGTGTTGTGAGTTGGTTATTACATACCTGGTTATTTAAAAAAGAATTAAGTAGTTGAGCACTAATAGCCATTGTGTGATAATCAGTAATATGACATATGTTTGTATTGCACCTTTTGTTGGTAAAATTGATATTTTAATTTGCCAAAAAAAAAAAAAATGGAAGGAATTTTAGTAACTCAAAAGGTTTCAAAAGCTATTGATGGTTCTTATAGCTCTATATGGAAAAGTCTTTCCTAATATTGTTCTTATTTGAAAACTTTTTAAAATTTGAACTTGATTAAATCAAATGATTGATGACAATCGTGAGATGAGAACAAAATTTAATTCAAAATATGTCTTTAACTAAATAGGAAAAGTGGAATATATAGAGTCACATTCTTTGAAAACAACCACAATCACAATCTACATGAACATGATTGTATCCAACCATAACATTGATGAATCGCACTTAATCATTGCAAATAAAAACTAAAAAATTGGGTTACCAATTAGATCATCGTACGATATGATGATAATAACAAATGGAGTGAAGATAAATGTAGAATTTCTCAAGTTAGACTTGAAAAATCATATGAAGAAAAAAAGAAATTTTCAAAGGCGGATAAGCAAATGCATGACTGCAATACTTCAACCAAAGATCAATTAACAATCTATTTTTCATTTACGAAATTGAGGTTGATTCTTAACATAGGATCACTAAAATATTTTGGTCATCCTCTCAAATGATGGAAGTCTAATCTTTGTTTTGGGGATTCTATTATATTTGATACAACATACAAGACGAAGAAGAACTACAAACCACTAGCTAAATTTACAGCATTTTTGTTTGCATGTAGTTAGCATATCATCTTCCATATGTCAATACATTCTTTAAAGTTATCAGAATCTTAATATACTAGAGATAGCATATGCTAAGTTTTTTTTCAGGCATCAGATTATAAAAGCACTCCAACATTAGGTGTTTTCGTGGGATTAATAATCACCACCAAACGTCTATATTTCGGGCATGTTGTTGTATAAGAAAACACAAGATTCATTCAAGTGAGTTATCAATATATTTTTGAACTGCATCGGGAGTTGAGCACCAAAAATAATTTTTATGGATCAAGATTTGGCTATGATCCTAGCACTAAAAGATACAAGACCAGAAACATACTATACTCCGTGCACATGGCATATTGTACAAAATGCAAAGAAAAATGTATGTGCTCTTTACACAACAAGGTTTGTTAGAAATTATAGGAAAAAATGATGGACTTGACAATCTCGGATGCTAATGAAAACTATACTACATGCTTTGCATACAAACATGTTTGCTTAAATGTTTCAACTTATTCTTTACGAGGTACAAGATGAAAACAAATTCAACCTTCAGTAAGAAATATATGTTGCGAAGTGCTTCCCCAAAAGGACTCATAAGTGGCTACTAAACGTTCACTGAAATAACAATGGTCTTTAGCTTGGAAAAGAAAATATGTCACAATAGGAGTGAGAATCACAAAACTAAGCAAATCATTTAAGTTCTCGTTAAAAATGTATGAAAAAATAATGTAAATTCCATATGTTGTATATTGCAAGAAATGTTTTCTTAACTGATTGCTAAGGTGGTATGACTGAACTAATATGTTGCATAGGTTCTTATAACCAAATAATAATATTGTATAGTTTTTTCAACAATTTGAAAGAGTTCTGAAGAATCATAAAGAGAGAAGAGAAAAATATAATTTGTTTGCACGGGAAAAACATTTAATGAAATCTGCAGTCATGTTCTGCAGTCCAAATGTCTTTCTATAGTTTCAAGAGCAGAGATCATTTGAATTCATAACACGGCGTTTACGTTAATATTCAAGAGTCTTTGATTGACTACACATGAAATATGTTGAAAATTGTTGGGATGTTATGTTGTCAATCAATCCGTACAATGGATATATTAGCAGCAACAGGTTGTGTGCGCTTAAAAAATGTTCAAAACAAATACATATTGAATAGATGAAGAAAAGATAATAGGGATATATTAGCAAATGAATTATGCAGGAAAATACAAATCATTGTGTCACTTGTTCATAAGTTCTGCAAAACTAATAGCATCTGAACCAAAGAATTACAATTCATTCTCAGTCAAATTCAATGAGTTTCCTCATAGCATAGTTACGTGCTGAAATATCTATGGATAAACATCGATAGATCCAAAAATAGTTATGTCTCTTATAAAAAAAATTTAAAATTTTATTTGAAATCAAATTAACCGATTATCATGTTACAGTACAAAACACAATTTCTATAGAAAAATTGATTTTGAAGTCCAGAGATAATTCAATAGGTACTATAGGGAGTAAAGAAGATAAAATTAACATATAGGGAGTAAATAAAAATATAAATATATAATTAGGAAGATATGTGGAAGTTGCCCTACATGGTCAGCATGTACAATGATTAACAAAATATTTTATTGATTACTTACAAGCAACAAGTAAATAAAGAGTATGCAAAGCATTATGTGGTGTTACAAACCAAATATTGTTGATATGGTAAATTGCATAATACATCCTTGTATTTTTGTAAAAATGCAAAACACCTCATATGTTTTATTGCGTGAAATATCCTTGTGTTAAATTAAAGTATACACAAAACACTATATTCGTCCAAAATTGATGTTTAATTATAAACACACACTTAATTATACAAATTTTATACAAATACAGGAGGTAAAATATCTTAAATAGCCTTACTTAAATAAAATAAATAAATAATTGTCCAACCCTTTATTTTATAGTTTTTTGTAAAACTTATGGGTAGTGGTTCGTCTAATTGATAAAAAAATATTGTTTATGCGGCTAAGCATTTTACTACATTATGACAAGCAACTATTAATCAGTGGTATGAATAACCGCATTAAAGTATTATAACTAGCATATTATTATATTTTGGTTAGCATTTTCAGTTTTTACAATCAACACTACCTACTGTTATCTCCGATAGCAAATGGTTATTAGGCTAGAAGTAAAAAATATATTATTGTATTATAATTAGTATATTTCTATACTGAGGATATCATTTTCACATTTTATAATTAGCATTTCAATAAAAAGTACGCAAAGTACTATATGGTGTTATAAACAACATACTATTGGTAAAAGCACAGTGTAATATACAACAAAGTATTTCATTACATTACTTACTAGTAGCGTTTGAGATATAGTATAAAAAATGTCTTATTGGGTTATAAACAACATGTTTTTATGTTGGTGATAGCATTTTCATCTTTTACAATTAGCATTTTTGTATTATTATCTTCAACGATAAATGGTTGCATGCCAGCAGTAACAAAAACACATCATTTTGCACAATTGAATTCATCCTTTTGTATTCCAATGCTAATAACACTAGATTTCTACAAAAAGAAATTGTAAAGATACTTTCCACATACTTATCAAAACAAGGAATAAAAGTGTGTAAAGTTCACATTTAACCCCTATACATAAAAAAAAACACTACAATTACTATCTCATGGGCCTGTCTACACCTTTCCTTGCACAAATGTTTATACATTGTTTCTTTGATTTAGCATTTGGGTTTTCACCTTCTTCAAATGAACTATTTCTACTGGTATAGACCTTCGACTTTTCTTTCCCATTTGATATCAGTTCCAGAAGAGTACAAATCGAAAACAAATATATACCCTGCAAAAATCAATATCATTCTTTAACCTCATACTATTAAGTAAAATTTTTAAAGGCTCGACACTATATTTTTTATCCTTCCCTATCAATTTCAAATCCAATGTCAATTTATCAACAAAATCATTTCATGAATCGGCCTCATCCATGCAGATGGATTGCCTGTTTTCACCATATGGCTAAGCATACACCATAGCAATATCACAATCAATAATAAACCATTCCAAACCACCAGATAACTTAAAAAATTCATGTTTTACACCCTAAAACTTAATAAACATATCATTGGAACCATAGGAACAACCATTGATTTTCCATGTAGCAAGCCCTTGAAACAACTTGAGCAAATAAAAAAAAAAAAAAAAAAAACTCTAACCCAACGATCAAAATAGAGACTCGTTCAACTGGGCGATCTTCCTCGGAACATAGGAAAATTTGATAAAAGAATCTCTCGATTGTGCAGGCTTTTATATTGTTTGATTTATAATCGAGCTATGTTTGCGGGGTTGTCTCTGTGGTGTTGAAAATGTACTGTAAAGTATTATCCTAGACAAAATTTGAAATGGGTAAAAAAAAATTAGACGAAAATATAATCTTGCACCTATCTAATATGCACCATTGATTTAATATCACTTTAGATCAACAATTGAGATTGAATCAGCACCATGCTGATGGATGCACCCATCAACAGGGGATTCACCACCTTTAAACAAATAAATATGCAACATTCAACAAAGTGGTGAATCCCTAAGTCTATGAAAAAATATCAATTGAATAATTATATCTTGAAATAGGAGAAATTGGAAATATCCATAATCAACGAAAAATAATTTGATTCATATACTAAGTTTGACAAAATCTATATCTTAATTAAAATTTGAAACTAAGCCACATAAATGAAACTAGTCACAATCATTATTTAATTGAAAATCAAACAATACTAAAAGAAAGTAAAAAATTTCATAATAATGAACTATAAATATTTTTTCTTCGAGTATTTTTCTTTCTTTTTGTCATGCGTTGTTCTTGTCATCAGTGATTGAATCAAGTTATGAACATTGAGGAGGGGGGAAAAGAGAGGCAAATACCTATCAAATTTTTTAATATTCAATATATAAATTAAATAAAATAATAAAATAATTTTACCTTCTGAAATCATTTCATAATGACATCGTTTTCAATTTTCACAAAAAATCCTTCTCAATGTAACATACCAAAAAATCTATCAAAAATTCATCTCCTATCTTATTGTGCAAGTCATTCTTATTAAATTTCATCGTGGAGAACTATCTTTCAACTGTAGTTTCCATAATGGGTAAAACCAATGTCAACTAAATAAGTCGATACATTAACTTATAAGTTGTGTGTCATTCCATAGCCACCATCTTTTTTGTCAAATCTCCAATATTTCCCCATCCTGAGATAAGTGGAGATAATTTAACAAATGTAATGAACATCCTGAGTTGTTCTTTCAATTCACATTTTTCTCTGGAACTGAAATCATTCGGATATAATTTAGTAAGATGAAGTAGTCACCTTTGATCAAAATTTTAAAATGAGTCTTTAGGGCTTAAGCATGCTATGCACATAAGCAACTCGGAACTTAACTCTATAAAGCGATTATTCATCTTTTGAATAAGACGATCAACAACCTATCATTATAAAAATTAAATTAGTTATTGATAGGAAAGTAAACAAATACATACATATTTTAATATCAAACAAAGGGAAAAAACATACCTAAAAAAAATTATCAAAATAGAAATAGTGATGATAGGTGTTTTGATTACCATCAATTGTCTTCTCTCTTTTAATTCGACGTAGCTGAACATCTTTCATATTTGGAACAACAATATTATGTTTCGAGCAAAATGTAATGAATTTTTCAAGCAACTCATTCCAGCTATAATTATTCAAGTCATTCTTCACACCTTCCACAAGTACCAAAACATTAACTATGTTTTGATTCTTTTGATGGAAATTCTTTAGTAACATATTTGTTTTGTACAACAATTGCATCATTAAATGAGCAATTAATACAAAATCAAATGTTACCATTTTCTCAACCAAACTCAAAGTAGTTGATTTACTTTTGAGATTAATTTCATCATCAAATATGAATTCAAGCACCTTAATTTCCGTATCCCATATATCTAAAAATCTTGAAATTATTTTCAAATGAGAACATCGACGAGTATCACTATGTCAAACTTGTTTTTTTTCTTGATTCTTTTCTTTCCCGATTCTAATATCACCACATTTTATACACTCAACAAGATTTCATAATGTCTTTGTAAAAGATAATATCTTTGTGGAAGGAATATCGGAATCTCAAGTATGAGAATTTGAAAAATCAAGGATACCAACCGCAAGCACCTCTGTGGCAATTCATCCAACCACCACCACCTCCACCCAACCAATCTATCATGGCATTGGATTAAATGATAAAAATCACAATAGCCAATATGATCCAATTCCAATAAGATACAAGGGCGAGCATTCAAAGCCTTGAATTCTGCATGGAGCAAATGGCGGTCGATCTTTGTTATGTTGAGGAAAGAGAAATGGAAAAATGACCATCGCAACCAGAAAGAAATCCCAAGAATGTTAGCTCCATGAAGTTACGAACCGGAAAGATGGTGGGAGCTCCGGAACCGATCATCCTAAAGGACAAAGATAAAAGTACCATCGAGAAGGAAATCGAGAAAGAGAATGCAAAAAAAACATGAGTTGATCAATAATATTGTTATTAAATCAAATACTAATCAAGCTCTTTTAAATTTTCTTGTAGGTTGGAAAAGTTAAAAAAGCCGGAAAACGAGAAATAGATTTTGGAGATATTTCGGAAGGTTGACCTCAACATACCCTTGTTGAACACAATCTACCAAATTTCTAAATATGCGAAGTTTTTAAAATATTTAAGCACTAAAAAATGTGGGTTGAAGGGCTACAAATGCATCATTGCAAGGGAGAATGGCTCGACACTACTCCAAAGATCTACCAAAATGCAGTGACCTGGGTATGGTTACAATTCCATATAAAATATGACAATTAGAAGTCAAGCATGCTATGTTAAATTTAAGTGCGACAATCAATGTCATGACATAATCTATTTATATTTTTTTGAATCTTGTGCTGCTAAAGAAGATTGGGATTATAATTCAATTTGCTAATAGAAATCATACATATCCTGAAGGAACTATAAAGGATGTCCTTGTCCAAGTCAATGTAATTTTTCAAGTCGACTTTTATATTTTGAATATGCATGATAAACATTCACTCAATCTATCACCATTCATGTTAGGGAGACCTTTTATGTGCACGAAGGGTACTAAAATTGATGTGAAGCATAATAATTTGATGATGAAATTTGGTGGGAAAAATAATTGAATTTAAAAAATTTTATTCGATTGAACATCCTTCGGATTCTCACTCTATTTTCCCGTTAGATGTCATTGATTTTTAAGTGCAAGGTGTTTTTGAGTAGAGAGGCAATGATACTCAAGAAGTGGATTAATACCAGTATGCACTTGTTCTGATATTTTTTTCCCAAGACTAATATAATTTAGAACTAAATCCTCTACCGAATAACTTGAAGTATTCTCATTTGGGAGACGGTGAGATATTACCCATGACCATTTCATCGACAATGATGAAAGCCAAGGGGGCCAAGTTGAAGAGCGATGCAAGGTATTACATGTGGAATGGCCCGTTCAAAGATAGAGAAAAAGTTTGGTTTGATGGCTCTTGAGGACCCTTCGTCCTAAATTCTTAATAAATAATGTCTAGCCAAAGATGTCAAAGAAATGCGTTCCCAATTTTTTTTCCGTTCTTTTGTTTTGTTTTTTTTATTGTGTGTTTAGTGTATTTATTTATTTGTCTCTATTTTCCATAGATAATGGTGATTACAACATGTCCGGACTATATTTTGAGTGCTTAACAATGGCAGTCCAGAAGGTGACGCAACTTTAGGTGTGAATGACTATAGAAAGCGGTCAGATATAGTAAAAAAATTGTGGTTGTAGACCCTGAGTAGTTATCACAATTATTTATACTCTTTTACTGGTGAGTTTCCAGGTCGAACACAGGAATTTTAAGTCATCAATTTTAAAATCAAGTATAAATTTTTTGAAAGCGGCGGGATAATGCAGTAAAAGGCCCGCTTTGCAGCAGATCAAAGTTTTAATTCTAAGGATAGCGGTAAAGTGTTGCGGAGGCAAGCGGCGTGGAGGTGAGCGGTGAAGTGTCAGTGGGGGACGAACGGATGGGATATGAGCGAGTGCCACAATGAATGTAATTATATTTATATATATAGTGAATGGTAAAGAGTGAAGAAGATGTGTTGTGTCTGAACTATGTGTTACTTAATGGCTAGGTTTTCCTGGATGAAATTAGCGAGTGGTGATGGTGTTTAAATGGACATATATGTGTAATACGGAAGCGGGAGAAGGAAATGATGTAAATATATAAAACAAATTATAGAGAATTCTTATCACCGGTATCTGACCTTAAGGGATTTACAACAAGACTTCAATGACACCTAGAATCGGAATATTATAAAAAAGAAACCCTACTGCCACTAGGAATTTCTGTAACCTAATAGACTACCGCCTATGCCCCATTAATTATCCCAAATTCTGCCTCATTAGTGGCTTTACCCTTATGTTACCTCTTTTTAATCAAAATTGAATTCAAACCAGCAGTTAAACAGGTCGACAAGGCTCCCGCGTACTTAACTACATTGAACTACCTTGAAAATGCTTGTGGCAAAAGACAAGGCTTGGATAATCAATTCTTCTTGTAATCTAACCCAGTGAAGTGAAATTCTTTAAAATCAGAGTTTATATAAGTGTGAAAAAAAATGTGAAAGAGTAGAGATGAAGATTTCAATGATATTTCATTACTTTCTAATAAAGTTGGAATTTCTAATTCTACAAAACTGTAAATGAAAGCAATAAACTACATTTCGTAAGCAGTAAAGTATTGGCCAAGGGAGAAGGGGAATCTCCACTTCCTTGGCCATTCCTGTGAAGAATTCCCTTACAGGGTTGGAGCTCTCGGAGTACAGGAAGACAGCTAGAATGCACAGAAAATTAATCTTTATTATACTCCTGTCGAAGCATATCTACATACAGATATCTGGCCCTATTTATATTAGGTAGAAGTAGCGGTTACAAGCAATTATAAGGTGGTTTTAACCGCTAGGCAGTTAGGCAGTTGATGACAGTTATTCTCTTGAGGCAGTTGTTGGCCATAACTCCTAGTGTGCTTGCTCTACTTGTATGGATTTGTAAGGGCTCAGATCTTCCTCGCTTGCTGGATGGCTGGAGGGCATCAGCGCAGCTAGGTGGGCTTCCTTGTGCTGGCTGGTAATGGAAGGGTTGTACCACTGCAGTTGGGTCACTTAGTCAATATTTGAGTTGGGCTGTTGCCACTCTGCAGCAGTGGGTGTCTGGGCCGTCGCTTGCGAGCGGAAGAGACTGCCGTTTGTGAGCGGTGGAAGCTACCGCTTGCCTCTCTTCCCTTAGTTTTCTGGGTGATGTAATCGCCGCTTGCGAGTGGAGGTGGCTGTCGCTTGTGGCATCTGTCTTAGCTTTTCTGGCACCAAGACACCGCTTAAAAGGGCAAAAATCGTTAATAATCTCAACAAACCAACTCCGGATCATGCCAAGTGATATAGATCAATAAAGTATGCCAATAACAAGTTATTGTGATGGTTTCTATACAGAAATTCAAGTAATATGTAGTTTTGTCAAACAAATAATATGTTTATATTTGGAGTCATCAGGGAACTTATGTTGTCCTTCACCTTTTATAGTTTTTTATATGCATTCATATTGCAGACAATATGCATGGTAGGTGTGGGGGAGAATATCCATTGTTTGCCTAGTTGCATAAATGAATTTGTATGGTATAGACTTGTCTGTATTTTAAAAAGATATTTGTTCATTGAAAGATGATTTTGTAGCTAAAACTCTTTTGATATGAAATATAAATTTCTAGCAAAAGAATTTTATCGAAAAAATTAATTTTGTAGTACATATTTTATATTTGGTGACAAAATTAATTTTTGTTGCTAAATAACATGTTTACACTACAAAAATATTTTATAGTTAAAAATATTGTAGGTTTTAGATTTTTTTTTTTTTTTTTTTTGTGAATGGTGAAGTTGTAATTTGCATTTTTTGTTCTTGAGAAAAGAAAGAATCTAGAAAAAGCCAAAAACAAAGTGGCATGAACTTTTATTGCTTTATTGAAAAATTGGTTATTTTGATGTTCATATGTTGGCCGTTGGATGTATTACGAAGGGGCGCTTCCAATTAAGCACCCCCCACTTCAGCATTTATTATTATTATATATATATATATATAAAGTCTTTTGACATCAAGCGTCGCACACTGCGAGTATGTATGTCTTCATGCCGGTTGGAGTGGGCCAAGTATGTCTTCTTTATTATTTAAAAATATTAAAATTATATATATTATATTTATAATAATTTTTTTGATTTAAAGATTATATTTAAACATAAATTTAAATGCAAATCTATGTGACTTAATTAAAATAACAGACAATACATATAATAAATGAAAATATATAAAAAAAGTACTAATAAATTTGAAAGCAAACCTAAGAAAAAATTTGCGTGCCAACTTTTGTTCCAATCCTTCTTCAAATTCAGTCAGATGATCACATTTGGCCATTAACATTATGAAGCATATCTATCTTCTTTGAAATAAGTTCTATTTGTTTAGCTTCCCAATCAATATTTTTTGTCACTTTGTCCAACCATTTAGCTTTCAGAAGTGCTTGTATTTTCTCAGATTGTTGCTTAAAACTTTGTTCCTTCACTGTTGTCATATGTTCCATACTTGAGTTAAATATACTATTTTTTTGTAAAATTTTCCATAATTTTCAGTAGAACATAAATTGAATGCCCCTCGTTTTTCACTTGTTTCTCCCTCTTCTTATTTGCTTTTATACCAGAGGAGGAGTAGGAGGAGTTGGGTCATCCACATCAATGTATGGTGTCGCCGGACACGAACTTGAGTAACAACCGTCTTCACTTGTTTTTGTTTGCTTTGAACTTCCACCACTATTATGAGATGATTTGCAGTAATTGGTCTTCCATTTGGGCTCATTTCTGA
The DNA here is from genome assembly GCF_009805555.1 of Andrographis paniculata. Classification (NCBI taxonomy): domain Eukaryota; kingdom Viridiplantae; phylum Streptophyta; class Magnoliopsida; order Lamiales; family Acanthaceae; genus Andrographis; species Andrographis paniculata. Next base: position 5,126,215 of record NW_026137605.1, read on the forward strand.
GTATATACCAAGCATCTTTGTGGATAAAGTCTTTGCTCTTACCGTCATTTGAATATATCTTCTTTGCTGCATTGAGGATATCCGTACTTGATTGTTCATTGCGTATTTTTCGATTAGTCTCCTCATAACACCCAACAAACTTTTGCACGGACTTACATATCTTACTCAACAATTTTTACATTAACACCTCTTCTTGTTGCACTTTCAGGTTTGTTCTCCATGAAATACAATATGGTTCTTTTCCAGAAAGTACTACTTTGTTGTCAGTTTTGGTTACAGTATCTTTACTAGTGTTCAACCATCCTAATTAGAAGTTCATCTTCGTTCCAACTCCACACCTTCCTCGTATCTTTATTTTTTGTATTGTTAGGCACATCATCATCTATTAAATTGATGGATATGCGATATCGTGGGGTGTCCACTGCTTCAGTGGCTTCAATCATGAATTGAGAAGATGATGAACTTCCGAATGCTTGAAAGTTTAGAGGATAGAAATTTGGAGGAATGTGATAATATGGTGGACGATTGAATGGTTGAAATGGGACATTAGATGTAGGGAACATGGGTTGATTTCCTTACATGTTGATAAAACTTGGAAATCAAAAATAATTATGGAGATCTTGAGAGTTGGAAGAATTTTGAGAGTTGGAATCCGTTCGTGGGAAATTTAGAAGAAAATATAGATAGAATAAAATGAAGAGAAAAAAATATAAAGAGATGGTGTAGAGGATATAAAGTGAGAATGTAGTGTATTTATAATAAACATTGCATCGACTATATTCTCCAACGACTATATTCTCAACGACTATATTCCCAATGACTATATTCCCCAATGGCTAGTTTTTATTTATATATGTAACCAATTCACATACACACAATTCTTATACACAATAGTTCAACCTTTCATATCTTAAAACACATTTATTTTCTCTCAAAAAATGTCAACCCCATCCTTATCTCTGTCCGATTCATCCGACGAAGAGTTGGAAAATATGTGTCAATTGGAAGAAACATATGCTCGATTGTATAAAGAGATTGAGCACATCAACAATGAAGATGAGGGAAGCTAATGGCGTCGACGGAGAGCATACATAGAGAGGAATCTTGGAGATGATCATACTCGATTATTCAATGATTACATTTCTGATAACCCTGCGCATCCAAGTTCTTATTTTCGTCGTAGGTTCCGAATGAGAAAACATGTCTTTCTTCGCATCATAGATCTGCTCTCCAATAAAATGGAGTTCTTTCAGCAACGACGTGATGCTACAAGAAGAGATGGATTGTTAGCATTACAAAAATGCACAACAACAATATGTGTATTGGCATATGGCACAACAACAATATGTGTATTGGCATATGGCACAACTACTGACATGGTTGACGAATATCTTTGTCTTAGAGAGAGCACTACAAGGGCATATCTTAAGCAATTTTTTGAAATGATATGTTCTCTATTTGGTGAGGAATACCTACGAAGACCAAATTCAGATGATATACAACTATTATTATTTGTGCAGAGACACGTGGTTTTCCAGGCATGCTAGGAAGTATTGATTGTAAGCACTGTGAATGGGAAAATTGTCCGACTGCTTGGAAAGGGCAATTCGAATGTAGAGATCATGGAAAACCTACAGTTATATTGGAAGCTATAGCAGCATACGATTTGTAGATTTTACATGCATATTTTAGCACACCAGGTACATGCAATGAAATTAATGTATTTCATCGATCTCCAGTATTTAACAACATTTTGATTGTCAGAGCTCTAGAGGTTGATTGTGATGGAATTCACCCTCCATAGGCAATCTTTGTTCAATCAATTTGTCTATCTCAAGATTATAAAGCACAATTATTTGCGGAACATCAAGAAGCGGTTCGAAAATATGTGAAGCGTGAATTTGGTAGCTTGGTTTGCCTTCATTAAAGCTCTATCACTTATTTGGGATATCAATTTACTATGTAAAATAATGAGAGCATGCATCATATTACATAATATGATTGTAGAAGATAAAAGGGACACTTATCTGGATTATTACGATACATCTCAATATGATCAAGTGGAGACGAATGATAACTCGAATTGGTCATACAACAATACGAGATATGCAACTATGGATCAATACCTACCGAATAGAAGCCGACTAGGGGCTAGGGAAACACAGCAACAGCTCAAAGCGGATTTAGTTGAACATATTTGAGAGAAGTTTGGCCAATCGGCTAATTAATTTATTTGAAAATTATATTGCAATATTATGTATTTTTTGTTAAACTTAAATTTTTAATTATTATGTGAGTGTGAAATTATTGTTTTTATTATTTTGTTTATTCGTGCTAAATAATATTATTTTATTTTTATTAAATATTATAAGGATAAAATATGATGAAAACTTATAATATTATTTTCTAAATGTATACAATATTTAATGAGGTGGAAAAAATAGAGATTTTAAAGGGTTCTTTGATGTGAATGTAAAATTTAATTGGTATTCTTCGTGACGTGAAAGAAAGAGAAGCTAATGTGGCACAACAAAAGAACGAGAAGAAAATCTGGGTGGGATTCTGCATTGTGGATGGCCTTAATTGATCATTCCTCCATACGGAGGAGAAAAATAAAATGCATGTGAATGAAAGAATAGAAAGAATAGAAATTTAGGTGTAATTGTCTAATGTGTGACACATGAAATTTAAATATTATAAAATGAGCTTGAAATATATTTTTATTATTATTATTTATTTTAGCGGCAAACTTGTCTATTTTTTTTTTTATTCTTTATTTTTTTTCTTGTATTTTCTTTTCTTTTTTGTTTTTTTTTATTTTTTTTGCAATGTATTTTTCTTTCTTCCTTTATTTTATGAAAATTGATCTTATTTTTCTCGGGGTTATGCTAAATTTTGACAATTTTTTCTTGCTTTTCTGTCTTATTTACCTTATTTATTGTTCATATATCATATTATAACCGGATATTGTTTTGAGTCGATCGAAAAATTCACATTTTTCACGCTTCCAACACGTCTACCAAACACAGACTGTGAAAGCGAAATTTCAGATAATATTTTTATAATTTTCAATAATTTGACAATGAAAATATTAAAATATAAAAATACTAAAATAAAAAGTCCTTTGAATTTCGACGGTGACATTACCTACCCGTTGGGTCAAGAGTAAGGACTATTAATCGTTTGGACCCTACAAAGGAGTCACAGCCACCTCTACCTTATTAATGCTTTAATTATCAATTGGCCTACCAAATCAATCCCAACACGTCTCTATTCAAATACATCTCCAAATTGACCGTCACTCTTGTAGAGTTTCGCCTAGAAATTTCCACGTGACTCACGAGTAGAGCATAACTTTCTATATATTATAACCCAAAATAACATAACACAAATCAACACAAGGTTTTCGATTCAAATATCAATATTATTTATTGTATTTTAAAAATAGCAAAATTTAAAATATTTTTTCATTTGATAATACAAAATATTTAATACTTCATTCATCTTAAATAAACGTACCTTTTTTAATTTTTCCTTTAGATTAAAAATTAATAATATGTTATCGATAGTAGAAGTATTATAAAATGATTGTGATATTTTTGTCCTTTGTACTTTATTTATATATATAATAGTATATTTAAAAATTTATATAAAAATTAAAAATATTTTTATATTAGTATATAATTATTTTTACTACAATAGAAAAATGATCATTTTAAATAGAACAGCCAAAAATGATAAAAATAAGACTGTTAGGACCGAGGGAGTTTAATATTAGGGTAAAAATTAGGAAAAATTACAAAAATTACTCATTATGTGGGTCCAATTATCATTTTTGGACACGTATTCTTCAGTTTCACAAAAGTATGACAATATCTCTTTGCCCAACCTTATTTTTGTCCTCCAGCGCCAAAAAATATCATGTGCGCTTACGTGGACCGGCCATTACGGATGTGTACCCTGCCGATGCTGACATGTGAAATGATGTGCCTCTATCGGTGGCGAGTGACGTGGCGGGTTTTTAAAAAGAAAATTAAAAAAAATGATTAATGTTTTTAAAATCCAATTTGGCCCAATTGGAGCAAATTGGAATATTAAATGACAAATTTACTACAAAGACTCCACTCCGATCGATCCATCCCTCCCATTCGATCCACATAAATCAATATTTTCTTATTTTATTTTCGAAATCCCCCAAGAACCCTAAGTCCTCCGTCGATTCACAGTTCTGTTCACTGTCGTGGCACTCGCCGTAAGGCAAAGAAACCCAGAAAGAAAGACCTACATTACACCATTTTGTAGGTAGTGAGTTCTGGTGTGAGAACTCCTGATCGAGCAATCGCGAGAAATGACCATACAATCCAGTAATGTTCGTCTTTTTTTTACTTTCATATTTATAGTTGAATGGGGTTAAAAATATGTGTGCATCATAGCCTTCTTCGTGCTTTGCATGCCATGATATCGTGTATTTAATTTTGTCTCTTTCAGTGAAAAGAATACTCAAATAAATTTGTTTTCTATTGTGGTCTCAAACGTAAAGTTTTACAATTCAAAACAGTTGTATTTTGTGTTATTTTAAGACCTTCTTGCGATGTTATAGGCGATGGGCTACCTACACACATCAAAGTGATAGTGACATTATGTTATGAAGGCCAGATGTTCTTAACTCCTACAGCAAAATACGTGAGGGAGCAAGAAGACATTGTTTGACCCCACCAAGATAAATTGTCTTGATATATCTTGTCTACTTAAGTATGCATCAATTGTGGTGTTTCAAAAAATAATAGGCTGAATTTTTATGTTTTTAGAGATGAGAGGTTTAGTTTAGTTGTAGAAGATTAGAGTCTTAGGCAAGCAATAATAGAAAAGTTAACGGAAAATGATAGGGAATTTGTAGTATTTGTAAATATAAGGGAGGGGATAAATAGTGATGATGTCTCCGAGTCAGATAGTGATTATATTGAGTCAGAATCCGATGACTATAATGGTATCATGTTTGATGAATTTGTTGAGATAGTAGATGGGTTGGAAGTACATGAAAAAGTTGTAGTTGATGAAGTGTCTGAATCTGATAGTGATTTCCTCATGAGTTCACAGTCTGATGAAAGTCATGATTTCTTGTTTGATGAGTATGTTGGCGACGTGTCCGAAGAGAGTAATGATGAGTTGGGAGGGGAGTAGGAATTAGTTAGGAAATGTGGAATAGAGGTAAAAGGGGCAGGGCAAAGGGATAAGCTGGGTGAAATGGAGGAGGTTGAGTGTGAGGGTGACGCAGAAAACAAGTCCGAGGAGGATATGTTGGAGACGGAAAATGAGCTTGAGCATTTGATGGAGCCGGACAAGGAGGGCAAAAAAGAGAAGTCATTTCCTAGCTTCCAAGAAATTGATTTATTTAAACAAAAAATTGAAATTGGTATGGCTTTCTCGAGTAGGGATAAGCTTAAGGACAATGTGAACTCTTACGTTGTTGTGAACATAAGGCAGGTTAATTTCACAAAAGTGGACAATAAAAGGTTGTACAATGTTTGTGGAGACAATAACTGCAATTGGAAAATTCATGCATGTGTGATGGACGATGACATTGGTTTCGAAATATCTATTTTTCATGATAAGCATACTTGCGAATAGAGGTTTAAGGTGTCCAGCATGAAAAAAAAAATGATTAAGTGTGAAGTACGCGAAGAAATTCAAGTCAGACCCAGAAAATAGCAGTCAAAGATTTTAGAGTCCATGTAATAAATGAACTACTGGTAAATATATCAAAGGATATAGCCTATAGGACTAAGAAAAGGGCATTGAAAAAATTGGAAGGAGATGCGACACAAAAACATGGTTGGAATTGGGATTATGCACATGCAATTAGGCAAACTAATCCTCGATCGACAATGGTGCTAGGGGCAGAAGTGGATAGTGATGACTTTACTTAGCAGCTTGTAACAAATGAAGGGCCCTCCAAAAAGAATGCGCATACGAACGTGGGTAGCCGACCAAGATAGAGTGTAAGTGGTTTTTTTGCATACCATTCCGATGAAAGTTTCCTCATCATTTGCTATTTTGATTTTGACTTTTTTTTCCATTTGTTAATGCAGGAACGTGTCCAAAGCAAGGAAAATGCACCTCCCAAACTGCTGGGAATACAGTACTGGACAAGAAGCCACTTTCGAGTATCCGTGTAGAATGACTTCAATACATGAAAGTACACCCGTAAGAAATGTTTATAATTTTCCAATGGGGAAGTTACATTGTTGATTTCTATATTTTATACACTTTCGCATAGTCATCGCAAATTGTTCTGCAAACGTACCGAGGGACAATTCAAATTGGTAACACAAGAGTCTACTGCCAACATAGATGGGAACAATGTTGACAAACCTGTAACACGAAAAGGGAAGGGACTTTTAATGTTGTCCTCAAGGCAAAGCGTAAGAACTTTTATCTAAACACATTTCTTTGAAATATAATTACTTTGAACCAACTATTTCATTCTCTTTTGCATGTACTAAATATTAATGTTCATGTGAGAAATATCAGGACACGCGATGCATTGCTCAGATGAGAGAAACAATCTATTGAAAGTGGTCCAAATCCAGCAATGGTGGTGGTATAAATGTCTAGCCAAATCTTTTGTTTATATGCAATGAACCAAATACTAAAGATTAGTGTTTATTCTACTTCTGCAGTAGTCTCCGAAGGGCAAGGCAAAAAGTTTTGGCGAGCAGCTCACATCAATATAAACAAGACGAAGCGTGAGTACTCTTTCAATATCTGCAAATTTTGAACACCATTTTGCATACCTACAGTTGTCATTTTATCAGGATGTAAACACCACAAATCTTGTTTTGCTTTACAGACACAACACGGTAGCAAAGACTTGGTCAGAAATATTGATAGCACAAAGACAAAACCACCAACAATGTTTTAGCAGGTTGAAATGTCCCGACCTCAACAGATTAGATGCTCCAAACTATGATGGTGTTCCTTTGTTTGAGCTTCCAGTGTATGTCCATCAACAACAATTGACATGGCTTGTTGAAGAGAATAGGGAATACAACAAGCGATATGGAATATGGATGGGAGCAACGGCAATGCGATCAACCAAACAAAATAAATGATGTGTGTTTCAATTTGTGTGATTGGGTGGGTACGTAATTGTGGATTGAAATGAATAGCGTTAAATGTTGTTGGATTGTGTGGTCCTCGTGTTTTTTGATCGGGTGTGGTTTCACTCAAATTAGGTTAGACTAGATGCTTCAGTATCGTATCTATTTAGAACATGTTTTGTACTTGGTGTCCTATTTTGTAACATATATTATTGACACTAATGAGTCATGTTACTTTCTTAACCAGGAAATGTCAATGCCGAGTCATTTGTCATTATCGATATTACTAATTGGAAATACAAAATGTTACTACCTAAAACGGTGGTGCCAATTCAAAATACAAAACATGCCTTGCTAACGATGTTACTACTGCTACAGCTAATTCAAAATACAAAATATTATGCCCTAACGATAGTATCAATTCAAGTGACTAAACCGAATAAACAAACAACTACCTTCGATCATCTATTTCAAAGCATTCATGGACATAAATATTTTATGCAATAAAAACACATGGGATAACAAGAATAATGCAACATACAACAACAAAAAATTTCAATTTTTTAAGTTGTAGCTTCAAAGTCATAATTTCGGCCTCTCGATCATTCAACTTCTTCAACAACCCCGGGATAATAGTCTTAGCTCGAGGACACATAGGAGGATCCTTCCACTGGAAAAAAACGCACCCGTAGCATGTTTCTCTCTACATATGTTTCACAGGTAATGTAATGAGTGTTCGTCTTGTACTATATTGTCGATGAAAAGAATCACGTTGTCTCACAAATGTTTTGATCTCCATCAGTGAAGGAGGTGGCGGTACATAGCGGCGGTTGATGAGATCAGAGATTTACAGATCGATTAAGGGATTAGGCTTCTAAGGTATCTATTGGGAGGGATGGATTGACCGGAGTGGAGTATTTGTGGTAAATTTGTTGTTTATTCCAATTTGGTCCAATCGGGCCAAATTAGAATTAAATAATTAATTGAATTATTTTATTTTTTAAAAAAACCCGTCACATCACTTGTCGCCAACAGAGTCATATCATCTCACATGTCAGCACCGGCAGGGTACAAGTCCGTAGCTGCAGGTCCACGTAAGCGCACGTGACCGGGACATGACATTTTCCAGCACTGGAGGATAAAAATAAAATCCGCGAAAGAGATATTGTCCTACTTTGTGAAACTGAAAATACGTGTCTAATTGGGCGCACTTAATGGACAATTTTTGCAATTTTCCTAAAAATTATGTAAAAAAATCAATAAAACAGTTAACATGATTCTTTAAAGAAAAGGAAAAAAAATACATATATCAATAATAGAATAATGATAGTTACAACCATATGGAAACGATGTAAATAAATATTTACACAGTTAGGGTGTCAATTTGTGTTTTTTGGTCATATTTGTGTCGGGTTAAGTTATCAGTATGCCAAAAAATCTGCCAAGCCGAATACGATTCGAACTTGATTGTCAATCCTAAATTTTAACACAATATGAATATTTTGGGTCAAAGTTCAAGTCAATCTAATTTTATTTCAAGTCACCTCGTAATTGAAACCAATCAGAAGAGTCTGATACGAAATAGACAGAAAGCCTGAAATTTTAAAATTTATCTAAAAAAGCTAATATAAAACAAATCCGAAAATGTGATTTTTTTTATAATAAGTATATTGATTTTTTATATTATTTTATTTTGTAATATATTATAATTTGAGATAAATATATAATATTTTTAATTATAAAATCAAGTTAAAATCAAGTAAAATTTGGATTTCAGAGTATCCGATTACCTAATTTCTATATTTTGGTGTATTAAGTCAACTTGAAACTCGGCTTGATCCGATCTTTTTTTTTTTTTTTTTGTTCAAGTTAATCTGATTATTTAGTAACCTGAAACACCGAACTTGAATCTGAAATTAAATTTTTCGGTTGAACGTGTTCGATTTTTCGATTCGGGCTTAATTTTAAAACCCTTATACACAGTATACATTGTCCGTACCCACATTTTGTATAGGGCTTGTGCATTGGTGCTTTCATATCGTGTTTGTATCAAGTTGAGATGTGAGTATAACAAAAAATCAGTTAACAATGAAAAATTTAACATGAAATTTGAAATTTAAATTTACAAAAAAATAATAAATTATCAAATAAATATTAGAAAATCAATAAAGAAGACACTGCAACAGATCGGTGAAGAAGTTCGAAGAAAAACAATGCCGAGAAGAAGCAATTCCGAAAAAATTCGAAGACGAACCATGCCGAAGAAGAAGAAGAAGAAAAGGTTCGATGAACAGCATTAATAGTGGAGAATTGGTGCAATCATTGACTTGGGATGCCCCGAAGAGATTTGGGTGTGTTTGTTTGGGGGTTTGGATTTTGGATTGGGATTTGAATAGTAAAATTTTTGAATTTGAATAGTTGTATGATGTGATATAAATAGGGTTTGATGTGATGTTTTGAATGTAAAATTGATTTTTAGTATAATATAAAAAATGAAAAATAGGTATTTGATTTGATGTTTTTGGGGAAAAAAATTGGATGAATAGTGGAAATCCTCCAAAATCCTTCAAACAAACACACCCAAAGAGGGTTCAAATTGATTTTGAATGTGATTTTGGATACTTTCAAATTCAAACTTAGAGTTTGTATTTGTTTGACACTTTGTCATTATAGAATTTGAACATACTAGCGGAATGCCCGTGCTGCGCACGGTGAAATCAACGAAAAAAATTATAATCATATTTTTTTGTTTAATAGTAATTTCTTTATATATTATATATATTTTTAATCAATATAAAAAAATAAAATAATATCAATGAATGATACTATCTCCGTCCAATTATGAAGTAAATATTTAATTCTGTAGCATTTTACTTTTATTTCTTAATTGAATATAAGATTATAATATAATAGTAGTATTATTTAAAATAATTTTGAATGCACGATAAATTACATGAATGCAATATATTACTAACCTATACAATATAGATTTTTAAAAAAAATACATAAATATGATAAATATATTTAATATATTATTACCTTGATCAACAATATTATCTCCGATCACCAAATTTGTATTTTCTTGTTGATGTTCTTCAACTGAAAGTGGTACAATATTTTCATCTAATAAGAATAGAAATATTTATTATCTGTATAATAAGTAGAAAGTAATAAATAATAATTGATAACGTAATTCATACCATGTTGTCTCCGATTGTGTGATTATGGATTTGTACCACGAGTTCGTCTTTGAACCCTCGTGCTTCTGTGGATTATCATTTGTACCTGTAAATATATATACAACATATTATTAACTTATACAATATAGATTTTAATTAAAAATACTATTTTGAAATTAATAATCTAATAAAAAAAATGAAAAAATTATACATACGACATAATAAATAAAATATTATTTTAATGCATAACACATTATTAATTCATACTATTTTCCCTTCGATTGAGTGATTGTCGATTTGAACCACGCGTTCGTCTTTGTCCCCTCCCGCTTCTTTGTGGATTAGGATATAAAATACTTTCATTCGTAATGTTATAAGCAGCACAAATTGAATGAAATTCCGAATCAATATTCTGAACAATAGCTCTCAGTTCAGAATGTCTGGTCCTATTGTTTTGTTTCATTCGTATTTGTCTTCGACATCTCAACCGAGCAAGTTTTTTCAAAACTTGATTGTTATCCATCTATTCAAAATAAAATTAAAATTAAAATTAATAAAAATAATATATATTGTAGGAAGAAGATAAATATTTGTTACAGATAACTCACCCATGAAAATTTATTAAATATTAAATATAGATGAAATATTCTTTCAAAAAAATTCCTACTGTGGATTGTAAAAAAATATTAGGTTAGAGATTATTCTTTCTACAAATTGATTGTTATTCATCTATTCAAAATAAAATTAAAATTAAAATTAATAAAAATAATATATATTATAGGTACAAGATAAATATTTGTTACCAAATTAGATAACTCATCCATGAAAATTTATTAAATATTAAATATAGAAAAATATTCTTTAAAAATCATACTGTGGATTGTAAAAAAAATATTGGGTTATTCTTTCTACAAATTGATTGTTATCCATCTAGTCAAAATAAAATTAAAATTAAAATTAATAAAAAAAAATAATATAATGTAGGAAGAAGATAAATATTTGTTACAAAATTAGATAACTCATCCATGAATATATTAAATATTAAATATAGATAAAATATTCTTTAAAAAAATTCCTACTACTGTGGATTGTAAAAAAATACTGGATTAGAGATTATTCTTGGTTGTTATCCATCTATTCAAAATAAAATTAAAATTAAAATTAATAAAAATAGTATATATTGTAGGAAGAAGATAAATATTTGTTACCAAATTTGATAACTCATCATGAAAATTTATTAAATATTAAATATAGATGAAATTTTCTTTAAAAAAATTCCTATGGTGGATGGTAAAAAAATATTGGATTAGGGATTATTCTTTCTAAAAATTATTTATTGAAAAACTTAAATTATACAAAAATTTATTGGAGCCCTAAATTAAATTTAAAAAAAAAAAAAAAAACAACAACAACATGTAAAATTTATTAGAAGACGGACTTCTGCTCGTGCTCCTGATGGTAATATTTTCCGGTAGAAATTTTTTGTCTTTTCTACCGTAAAAATATATATATATATGGCTCAAAAATTATATAAAAAATCTAAAAAAATTAATTAATAAAAATGAATATGAATCAAATAAAATGGAAATATAACAACATGAGGAAAAAGTAAAAGTTTCTGTTGCTTCTGCCATAAATTAAATTTTTTTTTAAAAAAAAAAGAACAGTACCCTGTAAAACTTGCCTGAAAAAAAAAAAAAAAAAAAAAAAAAAAAGAACTTGCCTAACAAAAAAAAGAAAGTTTATATTGCTTTGCCATAAATTAAATAAAAAAAAAAAAAACACCCGGTAAAATTTGCCTTCAAGGAAAATAAAAAAAACATCCTATAAAACTTGACTAAAGAAATTTTCTTCTCCGCCGGATGGAAAAAAAAGAAAAACACCCTGTAAAATTTGCCTTAATAAATTTTCTTTTTTGGATGGCAATCTTGTTCGATAAAAGAGATAAAGTTTCAGATTTTAATTCACTATAAAAACTTCCGTGAAAAACTAATCACTTGAAAATAAACTTCCAAACAAAAATTCTGAAATCGCAGAATTTGAGAAATTTACAAAAAATGGGTCCATATTTTGAGCTCTTTTATATATATATATTATGATAAGAGATAGAAGATAAAAATATATATGCTTATTATTTATTTTATTTTTTTTTATAATTGGTGGGTTTATTAATTTAGTGTTTTTGAAGAATTTTTTTTTATAATAAATATAAAAAGTTGTCTCGATATTATAAAAAATAATAGTTTATATCAATAGTTTGATTTTTATAAAAAAATAAAATATATATATTAAAAATAATGATCAAAAATATTTTGGCCAAACAAGCCCATTATATTACTTTTTTATTTTAATTATTTTATTTTGTAATATAATATAATTTGAAATAAATAAAAGATAATGTTAATTATAAAAGCATATTAAAATCAAGTTGTGTTCGAGTTTCGGTGACGTCCGATTCATTTTTTTTCTTTTTATTCAAGTTCGAACATTCCTGATTTTTTATTTTTTATTTTTTAATTCGGAATATCCAAATCGGAACTTACAAGTTTTCAATAGTATGAATGCAATTTTTTAGATTTATATTGTTTACATTACACACTTTCACTCATTTGCCACTGTAAATTTTTTTAAAAAATATCACATCAAATACTAATTTTATATTACCTTTGAATATTAATTATTATATGAAAATATATTAAAACTCAAGGGAAAAGAGCATAAATACTTATACTCGTGTCTTATAATACTATTATAATAACGTTTGTGCAAAAACTTATACAAATATAAAGATATTTTTAATATTAAGTACAATGACACAAAAGATACATTAGACATTTAGAGCCAAATTTCCAAAAATCTCCAAAAATCCCTATCTTAACAAATACTCCCTCCATCCCAGATACCGTGTCTGTTACACTGTAAGTGTATTTTAGGAGGGATGTAATTAGTAGATAGTTAAGAATGTATTAGTGAAAATAATTATCCTATAATATAAATAATTATAAATTAAGATTAAGATAACTAATTAGTTTAATTAAAATTTTAAAAAATAAAATTTAAAAATTTAAAATGAGATTAAAGTGTGTAATCATTTTTCAAAAATAGAAAATGACATGGTATGTGGGACGAAAAGGAACGACAACATGGACATGGTACGTGGGACGGAAAGAGTATATCCTAATTTTATTATTGTGAACTACAATCCCCGTACAATTATTGTAGTATGGTTGGCCAAAATTATTTTGGTCAGTGGTCCAAATTTAAACGAATAGGATCGGCCTTCATTAATATATTATTATAATTGTTTATATATATAGGTATATTTTAATTTATTCTATATTAATTTCTAAATCAACATAGTAGTAATATTATATTTTGTAATTTTTATATTACATAAAATTTTCTGAAAATATATTTGAAAATATACAATATATATTTATTTTATACATATAAAAAATATTAAATCAAAATTTATTTATCAGTCAAATCACAATCCTTATAATATCATATATATTCTACTTACAAAAACTAAATTATTCAATATAAAAAAATTATTTTTTATAATGATCTACACTTGTCTATTTTTATTTTTTGAAAAAAAATAAATAAAACTCACTCATTACTTTTGATATATATTTTTCTATCTATAACCTTTCATAATTCTTTTACATCTAATATACACAAACACGGCGTAAATTTTTTATATATTGCACGATTTGTATAAATTAATGCAATAATATGAGATAAATAATTATTATATTAAATTATTTTTAAAAATTCAAAAGGAATTTGAACTTGTTAATTACAAATATAATTATCATTAATTATGAGTTTAAATAAATATTATTAAAATAATTCCTTAGTTTAAAAAAAATTAAATTAAAAATTAAAAATTATTAACTACCGATATAATTATCATTACTTGCGGATTTAAATGAAAATTAAAAAATATTAAATTAATTTTAAAACCATTAATATATTAAAACAAATTAGAAATTATATTGATCCATTGTTATTTTATTGATTATTATTATTATTATTATTTCTATTATTAATTTATTATTGACTCTGTAAGTGAATATCTTTAAAAATCTATATGAGAGAAATATAAATATATAAATAAAAATATTTACATTATAAAATATTATACTTCATCCGTTCACCTCTAAGGGTCATATTTAACTTTTGAGTCATTGTACGTAATATTAAAATAATTTTTATATTTGTATAATTTTGTGTATAAATGTCCTTCTATTAGTAATAAAAGTATTTTTGAAATTTTTTCTTAATTTGTATTACGTTTTGATATAATAATTAATAATTAAATATTAACATCCAAAAATAAATGGGACCCTTAGAACCGGACGAAAATATTATTATTTTTTAAGTATACATTTATTTTTATAACAACTACTATAAAATTAACTTATAAAAATGAATTACATACCTTAAACAATATGCACAGAAAGTAGTTGTAATGATCTTGAGAATTCAAAATAGTTGAATATTACCTAAAAAAAATCGAATAAAAAAATAAATATGAGAAGAAGTATATAGTATTAGAAATTAAACACTAAAATAAATTTTAAATTATTTTGTTTAAAATATTTTGCAATGTATCGAAATTTGTTAAGGATGAAAAATTATGTGTAGTATAAATAAAAAAAGAATGAAATAAATATATACAAATTTTAAAATATAATATGTATATTGATAGTAAAATGAAAGGATGACTTAAGGTTTGTTCGTTTGAAGGATTTTATCAAAATTCTTCTATTCAACCAAAAATTTTACCCCAAAAATATCAAATCAAACACCTATTTTTTATTTTTTATATTATACCAAAAATTAGTTTTACATTTAAAACATCACATCAACACCTATTTATATCATATCATACAACTATTCAAATTCAAAAGTTTTACTATTTAAATCCCAACTCAAAATCCAAATCCCCAAACAAACACACCCTAAATATATTTTGGAAATAGTACAATGGTTTGTTTGCCTAAAAATTTCTTTCTACATAATTCTCAATATACATATATATACATGTTTTGTCATCTCACAGAAATTAATATTCAATATGAAATATTATTTTTTATATTTTCGATACGATTCTTTATACTTTACATTAAAAAAAAAAAAAAATTCAAATCAAAACATTAAGCAAACAAATTCAAATGTAAGAAAAAAAAATTGAAAATATAAAAAATAAAACATGAATTCAAATTTTTTTTTTTTCTAGATCTTGTAATATTCATCTATATATAATGAACATTATAGACGTATGTATATATATATATATATAAGTAAATGATATTAGTATATAAAAAATATAAAAATAAGGTATGAAAATATAAGTATAAATTTTATGAAAATTATATACCTATAGACCGATCATGTATACAAATATAATAATAATAATAATAATAATAATAATAATAATAATAATATTTCAATATTATTTTTTTAATATTCGTCAAATAATAATCTTTACAAAATTATTACATTAGATAGTTATTTTATATTTAAAATACATAAAAATATCTATTCGTCAAATAATAATCTTTACAAAATTATTACATTAGATAGTTATTTTATATTTAAAAATTACATAAAAATATCTAATTTATTTAAAAGCAAAACTTAAGGCATATTTAATTGAGGAAACATCATATATAAAAATCGTAATTCTATTTCTAACATTTTATCAATATTTTATTTCCTAATAAAAGCTTTGGGTGTTCTTTTACACATATTTTTAATATAAATATATTATTTTTCAAATATTTTTTTAAAAAATAATAAAAATAAATATTTTAATAACTCTTTTATCACTTGCAATGTCTTTCATATATATATTTTTATAAAAATATATTACCTCCGTCCGGCTTTAAATGTCTCATTTACTTTTTGCATATTAAATTTTTAATATTAATTATTATATCAAAATATAGTACAAATTAAGAAGAAATTGCAAATGTACTTTTCATTAGTGTCTTATAATACTAATAAAATGACATTTTGTACAAAAAAAATTATATAAATATTATAGAAACAAAATGAGGGAAAAACTGTATTTCTTTATGCACCAGATAATAGAAGAATCACAAAACGTCAATGGAAGTGAAGAGAAAATGAATTATAAACTGATCTGCAACTAACTCTACTGATAAGTGGTTTATCTGTCTATAAAACGGGTTTCTAAAGATATAAAATGTATAATGTTTCTTTATTTGATAAAACGTGTTTCTCTATGTTCTTCCCCCCTCAAGATGGAAGCGGTTGAACGCCCAGCTTGGAAGAGCGGGTGTGATGTTGAGAAGAGGCCAGAGGTTTAGTCATTAAATCTGCTAACTGAGATACTGAGAGAATGTATGCTGTCCGTAAACTTCCATCAAGTACTTTATCTCTGGTGAAGTGCCAGTCCAGTTCAAAGTGTTTCGAACGGTCGTGAAAACATGGATTTGCAGCTAGAAACTGTGCTGACCTGTTATCACGGAACAAAGTTAGAGGAAAATGAACAGGAATATAGAGATCCTTTATGAGATGTGTGAGCCAAATGAGTTCACAAGTAGTATGTGCCATGCTGCGGTATTCGGCTTCAGTAGAATAACGACTGATGGAATCTTATTTCTTTGTTTTCCAGGACACAAGAGAGTGCCCAAGGAAAATACAATAACCTATAAGTGATCTTCTTGTAGATAAACATGAGGCCCAATCAGAGTCTGAAAAGCCAGATACCTTAAGGCTGGATTGTACCGGATAGAACAAGCCATAACAAGAAATCTTCTGTAAATATTGAAGAAGATGAATGGTTGCATTCAGATGATGACTTCTGGGAGCGGACACAAACTGAGATAGATGTTGCACTGCATAAGAGATGTCTGGTCGTGTCATTCCCAAGTATAAAAGTTTCCCAATTAAACTCCTGTATTTGATTCCAGAAGGTAATGGTGTTCCAGAGGTGTTGTCAAGCTTTATTCCAGCAGGAAGGGGAGTTCTTACAGTAGCTGATGCATTCACAGGAAAGAATGATAGTATATCATTAATGTACCTTTGCTGAGAGAGAAATGTACCGGATTCTGTCTTGCAAAGTTCAATCCCCAGAAAGTATGTCGCTGAACCAAGATCCTTAACAGTAAATTTTTGATGTAATGCATCCTTGAGAGAGACAATAGCATCCAAGGAGTCTCCAGTTATTAGAACATCATCAACATAGACTAGAAGTGCAGTAAATGTATTGTTGTTTTCCCTCACAAATAAGCTGTAATCATGTGGTGATTGTGTAAAACCAAGCGAGATAACAAATTTTGTGAACTCCAAATTCCACTGTCTACTAGCTTGTTTGAGCCCGTATAAACTCTTCTGCAACTTGCATACAGAATCAGGAGGAGCCTTAGAATATCCCATAGGAGGATACATGTAAATTGTTTCATCAAGAAATCCATGTAAGAAAGCATTATTAACATCTATATGATGCAAGGGCCAACATTTCGCAGTGGATAGAGCAATAAGTGTTCTGACAGTTGCAAGTTTAGCAACAGGACTGAAAGTGTGCTTGTAATCAACTCCTAAGGTTTGATTAAAACCCTTTATAACAAGCCTGGCCTTGGCCAAATCAACTGTTCCATCAGGCTTGTATTTGAGTTTATATACCCACTTCGAATGCAATGCTTTGTGGCCAGTAGGTAATGAGGAGAAAGTCCAGGTCTAGTTTCTGTCCAGAGCATCCAGCTCATTTTTCATGGCTTCAAGCCAAATATGATCATTTTTAGCCTTAAGGAAGGTAATGGGTTCTTTTATGGTGGATATATTGGAGACAAAGGCTTGGTAGGCTGAAGGGAACTTGAGTGAAGATGATGAAATAAGAGGGAAAGTATGACAGAAATTGGCACTTGGGAGAATAAAATCAAAGAACCGTGTGGGCAAGGTTTTGGTTCTTTGAGACTTTCTGAGAGGGAGTGGATTAGATCTGGGAGCCGGAGTAATATCAGTGTTTGTGGAAGCAGTAGTAGGTGGACTAGGAACTTGGTTAGAAACAGAATAGTGCTCAACAGGTGCTAGACCAATGTCTATGAGATTTTCAAACTCAGGTGTCGGATCAGAAGTATTGATTTGTGAATAAGACTGTTTTTCAGTGAATGGCAGAATATTTTCATAGTAAATGACATCCCTGCTGATGAATTTGTCATTGGTTTCAAGGTCATATAAAATATAACCTTTGAGGTAGAAGAATACCCAATCAGCACACATTTTCTACCTCTAGGAGCAAATTTATCTTTCCTAGGAAGCAAGGCTGCATAGCATAGACATCCAATAGTTTTAAGATAATCAATAGAAGGTGTGTGGCCAAAAAGTGCTTGATAAGGGGATTTCCAGTTAAGGATAGACATTGGCATTCTGTTAATGATATATGTAGCAGCAAGTATACACTCCCCTCAAAAAGAAATAGGCAAATTGGCATGCAATTTCAGTGCCCTGGCAGTGTCTAACAAATGTCTATGTTTTCTTTCAACTATACCATTCTGTTGGGGGGTGTAAGGAACAGACCTTTGGTGAACAATTCCAGAAGAATGAAAGAGGGATTTGCAGTTAATGTTGATGAATTCAGACCCATTGTCTGTTCTGACAAATTATGGAGTAGTTTGAAAATGGTTTTTTATGTAGGATAGAAAATGAGAAATGATAGAAGGTACCTGGGATTTGTATTGAATGAGGTATGTCCAAGTGCACCTAGTTGCATCATCAACTATGGTGAGGAAAAGAGATGTTCCATCTGAAGTGGGAGTGTTATAGGGTCTCCACAAATCAAGATGTAACAACTCAAAGGCTGAATTAGAGTGAGAGCTACTCTTGGGGAATGGGAATCTTTGGAACTTTGCAAGGGAACAAGTTTCACAGTGTCAAGATTTAAAATCATTGTCAGAACAAGGGAATATGTGTTTTAGCTTGGAAAAAGAAGCATGGCCAAGTCCGTTGTGCAAAATATGCAAAGAATCACATTGACAAGAGAACTTAACAACATTATTTCCAACAGAGCTGCTAGAGTTATCAACATTGCAAACATCAACAGTATTTGAAAGGTCACTATTGAAAGCAGTATCAATATCAACAGTATTTAACTCAGTACTAACAAGAATTCCAGCTTTATACTTGTATAGCCCATGAATAGTTGGCCCTCCAAGAATGATTTGGCTAGTGGAAGGGTCCTGTAAAGACCAACCATTAGAAGAAAAATTAGCAACAAGCTTTTTGAAATAGTGACCTTTCCAATAGACAAAAGGTTGAATTTAAAATCAGGCACATACAACACATGGTATAAGCTAAAGGAAGAAGTTAACTGCACTCTGCCAACAATGTTGACAGATTTAATTGTTCCATCGGGTAAAGTAACTAGAATTGGTTTCTTTAGATTTCTAGTTTTGGTTAAGAGGTTAAGGTGAGGAGTCATATGTTCAGAGGCCCCAGTGTCAATGATCCAATCATTTAGACTATTTTCTTCATAATTCAAACAAGTCATAGCGAGGGCAGGATTATAGCTACCTGCAAAGTTTACTGAGGCATTGTCTTCTTGTTTGCTGCCACCATCACTTCCATTTCTGAACTGAAGTAGTTTGATCAGCTCATGACAAACATCAGTTATGGCATTAGCATTTGTCCCTCCAATATCAGACTCCAATTCCAAAGGATATCCAGCAAGATTTCAGAACAGTTAGCTAATTGAGCAGTAGCTTTAGAGTTGATCCCCTTCTTCTTACCCTTATACCAATCAGGGTATCCGATTCTCTCAAAACATTGGTCGTAGGTATGACCTTCACTCTTACAGTGTTTACAGAACTTCCTTGTAGTGTCCTTGTTTTTGACAAATCTGGATTTATTAAATCCAGAGGATTGTCCCCCATTACCTTGATTAATGAAGAAAGCAACAGATTCAACTCCTTGTCTTGTTATTTGCTTCTGTTTTTCAACTTGTTGAACAACATAATATGCTCTGTCTATGTTTGGTAAAGGATCTGCAGCAAGGAGTTGCCCTCTCACATTGTCAAATTCATCATTCAATTTCATTAAAAATTGAATTAGCTTAGTAGTTTCTTGTCTTGTCTTCAGTTTTTCAGTCAAGTCACAAGTGCATTTTCCACAGCTACAAATAGGATAGGCATGTACGCTATCTAACTCTTCCCAACATCTCTCAAGTTTGGTAAAAAAGGTGGCCACAGAAGAAGTTCCTTGTTCAATCTGATGTATTACCCTTTCCAGATGATAAATATGTGAAGCATTACTATGACCAAATCTTTTATTCAATTGATTCCATAATAAGTGAGATGATCTAGCGTAAATGAAAGCAGCTTTCAATTATGGAGATAAGGAATTAAGAATCCAACCTTTTACGGTATAATCTGCCCTAATCCACCGATGATAATCTGTGGAGGTCTCAGCAGGTTTGCTGATGCTTCCATCGATGAATCCAAGTTTCATCTTGGCACCGAAGGCCATTTCGACCTGCATCTTCCAAGTGAGAAAATTTTTTCCCCCAAAGGTTAGATTCGTAAGACTCAGGCCTGGATGTTCTGAGCTTGAGACGTATAGCGGATCATTGTGCAGATCCACCAATGACATAACCGAACCAGCGCTTCCACCCTCTGTAATGCTATTTCTGTTGTTCCCAGTACATCTGGAGTTGTCACCATTGTTTTCCATCAGATTTCCAATTGCACTTCGAAATCGCGCTCTGATACCATATAGAAACAGAACGAGGGAAAAATTGTATTTCTATGCACCAGATAATGGAATAATCATAAAACGTCAATGGAAGTGAAGAGAAAAGGAATTATAAACTGATCTGCAACTAACTCTACTTATAAATGGTTTCTCTGTCTATAAAATGGGTTTCTAAAGAATATAAAATGTATAATGTTTCTTTATTTGATAAAACATGTTTCTCTATGTTCTTCAAATATAAGGATATTCTTTTATGTTAAGTATAATGACGTAAAAGGTAAATGTGACCAGGCGGATGGAGGAAGTATTATTTTTTATTACAAAATATCATGTTTAAATTAATAATTAAATAAGAAAAAAATTAGAAGCAATATATATATAACTATTCAACAAAAGCTTCAAGAATAAAATTTGTCTCTCCTTCTAAAATGATTGATTAGAACTCAACTAAAAAACATAATATTAAATACACAATATTGAAGTATTAACCACTTCGAAATTTATAAAAAAAAAAATTAAATTTTCTAAATAAAATATAAATAATATAAATAATAAAAGACATCTTACACAATATGTTAATATATTTTAAAAAAAACACATATTATAAAATATAATATAAAATTAGCAAATATTCATAATCTCCTTTAGAATAATTCGTCTTTTACGGCCATGAAATGCTTTTCTTTTTTTTTTTTCTTTTTTTTTTTTCCTTTTTTTTTTTGGAAGATGGGCAAGAAGATGATGATGCCGCCGTAAAATGTTAAGATATTCTTTTATTCTCGTTGGATGCACAATAGAAGAAGTAATGATAAAGTGTAATATAAATTTATAAGAGATTAGAATTATGATAATTAAAAAAAATATAATCAATTTCAATATTTAGAAAAAAAAAAAAAATGAATCCAAAAATGAGGAAACATAATAATTCATTTTAATTATATTAATTACAAATTTAAATGAGAATTAAGAAAATATTAAATTAACTATAAGATCACTAAAAAAATTTAAAAAATATTACTTACGAATATAATTAGCATTAATTACGGATTCTATAACACAACTTTTCTAATTCATAAAATACAACTTATAATTACAAAATAAATTACTAATGAAAATACAAAAAATATATATGTATTTAATATCATATTTATTTTAACATATAGTTTTATACTCCCCGTCCCAGCTAATTTGTCCACTTTAGTTGAGATACGTAGTTTTAAGTATTATATAATTAGTAAGTAATTAAAAAGGTGTATTTGGTAAAAATAATTATAATACAATAAATATAATTATAAATTAAGATTAAAATTACTAAATAGTTTAATTAAGATAAAAAATTATAAATTATGAATTTTAAAATATGATTAGAATATATAATTATATTTTCGAAAAATAAAATAATAAATTATATGTGACAAACAAAATTAGAAAAAATGAATAAATTATGTGAGACGAGGGTATTAATTACTAAGAATATATTTAGTTATATATTTTAAGATTTTAAATAATAATTTTATTATCTAAGCACAATCACGAAGTAAAATATATGCTTACAAAAATTGCGATTATATAAAATAAACTTAATACATTTTGAAATATCAAAAAATATATATTGTTAAAATATGTAACTTATTTTTTGCTTTTTCTTTTTAGATTTTTTTTTTAAAGAAAATTCTAAGTTATTTTTTGCTGCAGATATGAGATTACTTTTACATGAAACCTTGAATAATAAAATTTTTAATTGAAATAGTTTTGCATAAAATTTAATTAGATATTTTACTAAATTAAGGTTTTTTTTTTTTAGTGTTTTGATTTGAATTTTTTTTTAATGTGAAATATATGGAATTGTATCGGTAATATAAAAAAATATATTTTATATTTAATATTATTTTTGTAAAAAAATAAAATATACATATCGAAAATTGTGTAGGAAAAAAAATTGGAAAACAAACTCCAAAATTTTAAATTTTTTGATTTTACAGAGGTGTTTGTTTGTTTTTGTAAAATAATTTGAAGGGATATGTTTTTTAATATAAAATATAAAAAATTATGTAAAACTGTGATATTGTCTTTTCAGTTTTTACTATAAAAAGAACTTATTATTTTTAATAAGAAACAAAGTTATCAAAATTTATTACATTTATCAAGAATTTATTATGTTCAACAATAAATTAATTAATTAAAACTATTCAAAAAAATTTTAAATTTCAAAATTTTAAAGTTTAAATTTAACATAAATTATCTATAAATATATTTAAATTTAATTAATCAAACTTTTCATATTCAATTAAACAAAATAACTAGTGAAAATATTGATTTTTTTAATAAATTTTTAAATTAAATTATTGGACAGATTTCACAATAAAATAATAATTTATAATAATTGTAAATTTTATAATTTAATAAATATATTACTCCATCTGTCTCACATAATTTGTCTATATTTTTTATTTTCGTCTGTTTCACGTAACTTGTCCTTTCTTTTTTTGGAAATATAATTATACACTTTAATTACATTTTAAACTTTATATTTTATAATTTTTTTAATCTAAATTAAAATATTTAGTTATCTTAATCTTAATCTTAATTTATAATTATTTTTACTATATAATAATTATTTTTATTAATACACTTTTTAATTACTTACCAATTATACTTTACCTAAATTATCATATCTACGGTAACACGTCCAAATTATCTAGGACGGAGAGAGTATTAATTATAATTTCAATAATTATATCAATAAATATTATAAAATTAGATAATATCAATGGTAAGCTATTAATTATATTAATATAATTTTTAATTTTAAAAATAACATTATAATACTTGTAACTATTGTAAATTTTAGAATTTAATAAATATATTTACTAATTATGATTCCATAACTATGTTAATTATAATACTCCCCGTCTCATATAATATGAGTGTATATATGCGAGAATTTAGTTAAAGTATAATCAGTAAGTAATTAAAAAATATATTGGTAAAAATAATTATTATATAGTAAAAATAATTATAGATTAAAATTAAAATAATTAAATAGTTTAATTAAAATTAAATAAAATTAAAATTTAAAATTTAAAATTTAATTAAAATATATAATTATATTTTTAAAAAATAAATGATAAATGATGTGGAGGGACGAAAATAGAAGAAAAGGACATCATACGTGACTGACAAAAAAAAAAAAAAAAATAGACATTATAAGAGTACATTATGGGTGTGTTTGTTTGGGAGTTTGGATTTTGAGTTGGGATTTGAATAGTAAAAATTATAAATTTAAATAGTTGTATGATGTGATATAAATAGGTGTTGATTTGATATTTTGAATGTAAAATTGATTTTTAATATAATATAAAAAATGAAAAATATATATTTAATTTGATATTTTAGAGGAAAAAATTGAATGAATAGTGTAAGTCCAATTCAAACTCCCAAACAAACACACCCTATTGATGGTAAGTTATTAAGTATATTATATATATATATATATATTCTCCTCTGACAAAGCAGAAATGAGAAATGTGGCGGGCAGTGATTCAGTAGGTATCCGTACCGTAAGTGCTATTCAAGCCTTTCAATTTTCTTCATCCTAAGCTCTTCATAATTAAAATGAGTCACCATTTTTGGTTGAACTAAGAAGATGCTGCTTGCTGATTAGGATCGGAGCGACCAATTACCCTTCTGTTCTTCAAAAAAATGTCGTCGGCGATTTCCGTTGTTCAGCTGCCAACATTAGCTGCCGCCGGACGAAGGGAAAAGCTTCAGCAACACCAAGTGGGTGGCCGGCGGGTCAGATTAGGGTTTCGTAGCAGGAAATCAGTAGTGCTGATGATGCAGATCCAATGGCCATGGAGACCCAATTATAATCATAAAACTAGTTTTATTGGCAATGGGAATCCAGTTGCAGTGGGGACTGCAGAAAGTGACGATGAGGGAATCCATCGTAGATTTACAAAGGAAAGTTTGGGGGAGGATGATGATTCGCAAGCTGCCCCTGCCCCTGCCCAGCTCGAAGCTATTCTCAATAGTCTGGTTAGTTAGTTAGTTAGTTAATTCAAATTTTTTATTTATTAATTCTGGGTGTGTTTATTTTGATGAGTTTGCAAAAAAATATTGGTTGAGTTTGGTATGAAAATAATGTCTGATAGGATGGTTTGTGAAAGAAAAAAGTAATTTTTTTTTTTTTAAAAACGTAAAGTTTAAATAGTAAAATTTCGAAAAACCCGACTAAAGAAACATTATTTAATTTACCGAGTATTATTATTAATTTGAAAATATATAATATAATATAAGAGGATGGCTAGCACACCTTGTATATGCAAACAACGTACATTAGTATTGTTATGTTATGTATAATAAAGGTATGTGTTGTTTTTAATAATAACAAGTGAGTTGTATGCAAGTATGTTATGTGCTAAAATCAACTGTTGTATGTGTTGTATGAGACTAGCTGTATTTGTATTATATTAACATATACAATATGTTGTCTATAGTAATATTATGTGTTGTTTGTAGTAATATTATGTATTGTCTGTAGTTATACTGTGTGATGTTGGAACTATAGCATGAGTGTTTTGTTCATGTGTTGTATTTGTATTATAGTAGCATATACAGTGTGTTGTTTATAGCAATATTATGTGTTATCTAATAGCATGTGATGTGCTGTTCAGCACTGTAGCTGCCGCCGTAATATAATTGATATATGGTAATGGTAACGGTGTGCAGAGCAAATGGGTTGTGTCAATAGTGATTGGTGCCATAATTGTGTGGCGCCATGATGCTGAAGCCTTGTGGGCGGCTACCGGTGCAGTTGTAAATACTGTACTATCTATAACGCTTAAGAAGCTATTCAACCAACAAAGACCCGTTTCAACCTTAAGATCCGACCCGGGAATGCCGTCT
Organism: Andrographis paniculata; assembly: GCF_009805555.1. Taxonomy (NCBI): domain Eukaryota; kingdom Viridiplantae; phylum Streptophyta; class Magnoliopsida; order Lamiales; family Acanthaceae; genus Andrographis; species Andrographis paniculata. Next base: position 5,152,127 of record NW_026137605.1, read on the forward strand.
TCCCACGCCCAATCATTCTTTTATATGCTCACGCTTCTTAATGTCTCAAGTAAGTAACCTATTACTCCCTCCTTTTATTTTCTTTTTTTAAACACAAATTTTACATTTTTATCTTTAATTCATTTATTATTTTTAATCTCTACTGTACAATTAAGTGCAAATTTGTCAATTCATAACAAAAAAAAAAAAACAATTACCTAAAAAACCATGCAAATATACATTAGGACAATAGAAATTGGACGGAGGGAGTATATATTATCAATTATATGTGTATGTATAAAACCTTGCTTTTTGTATTTGACATACATTAATTATTTGATTGCAGTTATGGAGCGATGGGGGATTAACTTATTCACTGCAATTTTATTCACCATGTTCTTCGCCGCTGCCTCATACTTTGTAAGTAATTAGAATAAAAAGAAAAATTAATTGTTTAATCCATTGATTAAGATATATAAGAATTAGGTAATTGAATATAATTTTTTATTTGTTATTATTAATAAATATTATGTTATGTTTTCTTGATCTGTAAATATTTTCAGTCGTGGCTGCGGGTTTCCGAACAATTTCATACCACTAAGCAGGTTATTGTCGGAGCTGTTGTTGGATTGGCTTTCTCCGTTTTGTGGTTCTGGTGGTGGTACGCCTTCGCGGTTCATTCATTCACATCTTTATTGTGGGTCAGAATAATGGTTTCACTTGGTGCAACCATTTATGTGTTTGCTTTTGTTCGTTATATAATTCGTTCAATGTTTCAAGGCAGAGATGGTGTCTTGTAGGATGCTAAGCAAATGGTTTAATTCATTCAAATATTTATTTATTCTACAATTCATAAGTTGGGATATAAACTCAATTATTATGTCGAAAAAAATAAAGAAAGAACTCATTATTTATAATTTAAATATGTCCGAGCTAGGCACAAAACATATAATATCATATTAATATATTGTTGTATCTAAAAGTTCCGGTATTTATTTTTTCAGACGGTTTTTGAAAATTATTCAAAAAATAGATGAAATGTTCCCTAAGATACTTCAGAGAGAGAGATTTGAGGATAAAATATTTTGTATAGGCGGAATTGATAAGGAAATAGATTTAAACAGAAAATCTTCAAGATGAAATTGACTCAAACGGTTTGAAAGGTAAAATTATTATATAAATTAATCAAAAGCACTATAATGTAAAGATGGAATTGTACAAAGAGCTGAAAAATAACATAAAATGAAGGAAGAGATAGAAAAATAAAAATAAAGAAAAATATCGATACTAATACTTACTGATTGCAATAAAACTTTTTGTTACGTCTTACAAAAAATAGCAATAACAATGGTATTTGCTATAAAATTAATTTTGTCACAAATAACATAATATCTGCTTTTTATCAAATACAAAAATCATATAGAAATCTATAAAATGACACCCATCCAACAACATTCCGGCACGGAAATATATAAATGCAATATTGTTCCTGATGACCAAGGCAAATGAGCACCACACACACCCAAAATATCAAACATCCGAAGAATAGAGACATATGCAAAATATTAATTAAGTATAATTGACAATAAGTTATCAATCCAAATACAAACAAATTAATGAGCAGATATGGTTATTGTTGTTGCAGTCTCCGGGGAGGCATTCCGGGACAGTGAAGCAGCTAAAATGAGATGTGAATTTATATTAAAAAAGAAGTAATTAAAAGATTAAATTAAATTCATCTTTATACGTCAAGTCAATAAGATCGATTTGAACTACCTCACGGAAGATACATGCTTCAGCTTTCGTCGAAAGAATTAATGAAATATCTGGGACCGTAACAGATATGAAAAACCTTCACTATGATGATGCTATCATCTTTTTTTTTAATTAAAATAATTCATGATGTCACACAATAATTAACAAATAAACAAGAAAAATAAGTTTAATCATCAATAATGACTCACATTATTACAACACATGAAGGCTATGTTTCTCAAATGTTGAAAGATTTGAAGAGCTTCTCTCTGCTCAACGTGTGAACAACCATGAATATAACAAAGCATATAAAATTGTCAAACTCTTGTAAATCAAGCGGTGAGACATCCCTCGTTTGAAGGTTGAATCTCAGGTTTGATCCTAATTTTTGAAATTAAATGATATATTTTAATTACAAAAATATTTTGTAGTTAAAAATAGTATAATTAATTAGATATATTTTTTTTTATAAGGTTTGTCACGGAAATTTTTAATGATCACAAAATCGCTACAAAAATATCAGTATTTTGGTAGTGGAGGTAGGCGTACCGACACATCATATTATACGAAGGGTGACTGGGAGGGGTGGACCAGATGTGCTTGTACTGTACGGTTACGGTCAGATATGATTAATTGTATCAATGGGTCATGCAGATGCAGTGCAGCAGTGAATGAGTGGCTCAGAGCCGCCGAGAACATGATAAGATAACACGTTTTTTTTATTTTTTATTTTATTTTATTTTTAATAATGTGAGAATTTGAACCGCTATTTGAAAGTGCGCACCGGTAAATCCGATCGAACATAATACCCTGCAAAAGTAACGGTGGACTGCATTCATTTCCTGCAGTTGCTAATCATCCCTTCATGCAAACTTGGTCAATCGGTTCAAATTGTCGATTACGATTACAAATCACTTATTATAGTGTGTCAAATATTAAATTGAAATTGCATTTTTCGAATCACAGTTTTCGAATGACAATTTTGATTGAGATTTGACTATTTTGATTGCGATTTGTAAATTATTGATTTCGATTTAAAGATTGTCGATTATGCTTTAAACCGTTGATTTATATAATCATTTTAGTAATTGTTTTTATTTTTTAGTTTTCTAAATTTATATTTTATTTACAAACGATTAACTTCAATTTCAATTTTATTTAGATATAAGATACTATGTGTCCGTTCAGTCAGAAAGTATACAGTGATTTTTTTGTGAATTTTTTAATATTATTATTATTATATCAAAATATATTCCAGTAAACAAAAAATGACAAAAATACATATGTTAATCTCTTACTAATACAATGATATTTGTGAAGTAAATTATAGAAATATAAAAGATATTTTTAATGTGAAATACAATGATACAAAAATATGTATTTATTTCCTCGTTAGACGAAATAGTATTTGTTTAGTATTTATTTATTGTGTAAAAGTTATCTAAAAAATAATTAATTATATTGTTACAATATAAAAATAACTAACATAATAAATTTAGTAAGTGAATAAATTAAATTTGAATTAAAATAAATAAAAAATAAATTAAAATATTAGTGTATTAGATAAAGATAATTTAAATTAAATATAATTATATAATATAAACGTAAATGATAAATTTACAATTAGTTCTAATCATTCTAAAAAAATTAATTTTAATACAAAACAAATTAATATGAATTAAGTAAATAAAAATTAAGTACAACTAAAATATAATTAATTTTAAATTCATAAAATATTAACACCATATAAAAAATTAATACATTATTTAAAAATATTACTTTATCTTAGATTATCCTTGCAATATATTTTTTTTCTTTTCCACTTTGTTTAGAAGGATTTTTTTGTTCTTTTCTAGCAACTTCATGGTCCAATTAATTTTTTTCTTCCACCAACTTTGTTTTTTCCCAATTCAATCCTCATTGTTTCTTCTTCTTCCCAGCCTTTGGCAAGGGCAATTTATTGTCTACACCATAAAATGGATAAACTTCCACTAAAATAATTCCTTTTTTTTTATTTTTTTATTTTTTTTAATGACGTGAGAACCCGGAGCCGCTACCCGAAAGTGCGCATTTTCACTAAAATAATTCTTTACAATATATAAAGTGCAACAAGAACTAATACTATATGGTCGTCTTTGCCGCTTTACATTTTTAATATATGTTAAATTCGTATATTCTTGAAACTATTTTATTATATATGGATTTTATTGTTGTCTTGTAAAAATATTATTATTATTATTATTTTGTTGTTGTTAAACGTATTTAACAAATATAAATTAATTTAATTTTTAATCTCTTATACACGTAGGATTACTCAAAATTTCTTTATTTATATATCTATCCTTAATAAAAAAAATACTTTTTTATCTATATTTAAAACTCTTTATTTTTTAAATTTTTTTAAAGTTAATTATATTTATTTGTACTATGTAAAATTTTCTTTTGCATCATGGTACGTAACATTGAGAATATATTTATATTTGTATAATATTTTATACAAGTGTCATTATATTAGTATTATAAGACACCAATAGAAGTATTTTTGTCCTTTTCTTTTATTTGTAATACGTTTTGATATAATAATTAATATTTAAAGATAAAAATACACCAAAAGTAAATAAATACTTAGTTACATGATGAATGAAATATATAATTAAAAGAATATAAAATATGTTTAGATATTTTAAACATTAAATCTCAATAAATATATTATTTTGTAGAGAATAAAATTTTATATAGTAGAATTAAATAAAAAAATATTTATTTATTTATTTATAATTAACCTAAATTAATTTTATAAAAAATAAAAATTTTAAATGTAGATAAATTATCTGTTAGAGAGAAGAAATAAAACAGTTTTGAATGATTCTCATATGTAAGATGTTAATTTTAATTAAATTAATTTTATATTTATTTGTTAATTATGTTTAAAATAAATAAATTTAGTAAGAATAGAAACGTGTACTGTTATGGGACAAATTAAAATAAAAAATATGTAGCTGTTATAAATTAATTTTATATTCAAATATTATGGACGTAACAGGATTGACGTGGTAGCTGACATATAACAACACGATTGTATACAATTATACACACCTACGTTGAAATTGTTTGAAATTTTATTGGAATGTAAAATAAATTATTTTGAATATAAAATTAATTTTTAGTATAATATATATAATAGGTATTTAATTGGATGTTTGCAGGAGGAAAAATTTTAGGCAAAATCTAAGAACATACGCGATGAAGTTTTGATATTGGAACAAAAATTAATACATTTTAATTATATTGTGATAATTGTTTGATTTTTTTTTATTCATTTTAACTATATCAACTATTCTAAGTTCATAACATATATTTTCAAAAAAAATATATAACAAAACAAGTGAAATTTTAGACCAAAACATAATAATATATGGTTGTGTGTCAACATGGACGTATATAATTTGTACACAATCATACGATAATATGAATATGTATAATTGTACACGGATGTATTATTTTCAGGTTAGTTGTCATGTCAATCTCGTTACGTCAATGTCAGTAATTTTCATTAGTTTTTTTAATGATGAGGCTAAAATTATTTAAAATTGTTTATATTGAGACTAAAATTGATGAATTTTTGTATTTGGATCAAAATTGATACATTTTGGTTATATTGACACTAAAATTAATTTATTGCACTAAAATATTTGTTTATTGAGGAGGGAGATAGAAATAAAAAGATTTTGAACGAATCTTATATATAAGATAATAAAAGTTTAATTAAATTGATTTATACTTATTAAGTATATTTAAAATTAATAAATTTATTAAGAATAGAAACATGTCAACTGTTATGAAATGAAGGAAATAGTATGAACTACAACGTATAAAAACAATACACAAAGAGAAAGATAAATACACTAATTTTAACCACTTCAGTATAACTTAATAATCCTATGAATCTATACTTGACTAAAACCAAAACACTTTGGAACAAGTTGGTTACTTGGTCTACTTCGAGTTTGCATTTTTGTATCTAATCAAGCACGTACAATCTGAATGTATTAATCACAACTATAAAACTTGCAACAAACTAAGTACAATAAAATGAGAAAATTGTTAAAGACATTATGCATTCGTCATTCAATGACTTTCTAAAAGGACATCTTCAATGATCATTACCCCTTATGAGCATACTATGTTTTCAATAATTATATGGCTCACGATCAAGCATACTTAAGATTTTTTGCTTAGATTTGGTAACACCTGTGGTTCTATCAATGAAATAAGAATCAATTTGGCTTCCAAATCATCATCATGACTATCCATCGACACCTATCTTCTCTGTTACGTCTGGCTTTGTTCGAGAAAATGATCTGCTCTTTCCAATTACAAGAATGGCGGGGAAGTTAACAACAGAGCTGTCAATTACCAATCAAGTAGACTAGAACTTTGGCAACATTCACTAATTTGGAACTTACTTACCCCAAGAGGTAAAGAAGAAAAGAAACTCTATCAAAGAGCGCACATGTCTTTCTCGGTTACGCAACAACCCAGGATTGAATTCTTTAACAGCCAAATTTAATGTAATCTCAATGAGGACAAGAGTATCAATGCCAATGGAACATAATTGGACATATAAATTAAAAGGTTGAAAGGATATATTGGGACAAGTGCTTAAAAGAGAATTGATAAACAAGATAATTACAATTGAAAAAGGTAGCGATAAAATAATATAAAAAATCATTAAACACACATGTTCATAAGGGTATTAATGCATTTATCAAGCAATCAATTCATACAGTCATGATCAACATAAACTGTTAAAACTATGAACTATAGCCTTTGAATAAATTGATAATTTTGATATTGCAAGAGCGAGGGAGTATACGATATATTAAAGCTCATATTCCATAGAAAAAACTATTTATTTATATCACTAATTATCACTTAACTGTGTTCACATTTTTTTATGTTACCTCTGTCCGACAAGGACAACACAATTTGATGAATTTTTCTAGACAACCACTTAACCATTTACAAGCATAAAAAAAAAAATGTTAGAAAAAGTAACTCAATTTTTATTAGGTGGACAAGGTTAAATTGGAAGAAATAGATATACTATCAATAAAAACTGCTAAAAATAAAAATAAAACACATTAAGAGGGGGGTTTGGAACAACATTTTGGAGAGCTTTTAGCTTATTGAATATTTTTAACGGTTTAACAAGTTAAAAAGTTAATTTAAGTATTTGGTAAATTATCTTTTTGAAATAGTTTATTGACCTCAAAAAGCTAGTTTTTGAAACGTTGTATAATTTAACGTTTCAGAACAATGTTTCTCTTTTAAAAAATTTATTTCTTATTTGCCCTTAAATATAAGTCATTTCTTTTACAAGTATTAATCTATTTTTCATTTTAATATATTTTAGTAACCTTTATGAATCCGCTAGTCAAATTACCTAATCGAATAAGCTAACAGCTAAAAGTTAACAACTAATTGCCAAACATCATCTAATTGAAAATCTAACCATTATTCAAATTGGTGATCAACAAAGAATCTAATTTAAATACACATAAATTTTCCATTAGTGAAGAATAAATAACTACATATCATCATGTTAAACTATATGCATAAATGGCTTTTAAATCACGAAATAATTACGCCAAACATAAATCCAACTTCAGTGAAGAATATGAGATAGTTCGCTAACTACAATCTGTATCAATCAATCAAAGAATAGTTGTTAAGATATATTTGGAATATATTGTTGGATTTGGGATCAAATATGTGTATCGAATATGTTGTTAAAGTCATTATTTTATTCAGTCTTATTATTTAAGTGATCTAATTAATATAATTAATTATTGACTGATAGGTTTGATTGTTATGGAATGAAAGTGCAGCTACCCGTATAATATTATTATTTTGGTGACGTGACAAATTAATAATATTAATTAAGGGCATAATTGTAATTGCAATTATGTTTGCCCTATTATAAATAGGCTAGGGTTAGGTCCCCATGATCAGCACGCCGTAAAAGAGATCTGATTCTCCCTGCAGTTTCTGCTCCTCACCCGTCAAGGACAGAAAAGAAGCCGGCTCTCCGATCTTGGAAGACCAAACCTTTAATCACCCAAGATTTGTATATGGCTTCATCAGGTACGCTTCCGCTTTAAGGATCGGGCATCTAATATTCAACAATTGGTATCAGAGCCTGTTGAATTGTTTGGATGTTCTGTCGGATCAATCGAATTTATTGGTATCGATTTTGGGTTTTCTTCCTTAGATGAAGTAATTTTTAATTAAATTTAATTAATTGAAAATTTTGATTGAATTCCGTGAATTATTATGGTTCGGCTTTTGTGCATCTGCTGTTTCTTTAATAATATAGATACATTAATGGCATGTTTGTATGTATATATATATATGCAATTAATTAATTATGCATTCGTTGAAATCAATTCATTCATGAATATGTGTTGGATTATACAATTGCATAACTTGATCTCCGTGCCAATCCTTGTATTTTACTTTTATTTATGTATTATACATTGGAATTCGTGTGCATGTTTAATGCATTAAATTGATTGGAGTTTTATTTTATACAAACTGTACGAATGATGTATTAATGAATGTGTGCATGCAATGGTTGCTCTCTATGCATATATATATATATTAATTAATATATGATTGTAATTTCAATCATGTTTGTCTCATTGTATATTTTATGGAAACAACATGTATATTTATTTATTTATTTATTTATTTTTCATGGCTGTTATTAAACAATTTATGAAATTGATACATGTATTTTCAGAAATTAATTTTGCTTATATTGCAAATATTTCAACCTTCAGAATTGGAAACTCATTAATAATGCTTGCTGCGTTTTGACGGTGAAAATCTAGTATTTGAAGTTGCCAAAGTAACCTCTCTTATATGAAATTTTTTCTTGATAACGTAAGTGTTTATATGTTTATTTTAATTCATGTGATTATTCTTCGGCCCAAAGGCAGTCGATAATTGACAGAATGAAATATACATCTGCGATAATATGTATGGGACAATTATATAGATTTAACTTATGTGAATAGTAAATCAGTCCAAAGATTGGTTACTGTTTGACATTACCTTATTGTCCGTATATGATTATTGCAACAAGATGACTGCTTGCAGTTAATGGCATTGATCCAAAGATTAAACATTAATGTTGCGTTTAGTGTCTTGAGATGGGATTGCATTATTTTATTTTGAGTTTCATTATGCTACTTGAGTACTTATGTGTATATTAATTCCTTGTTATCTTCAGGATCGAATCTTTTGGTATCTTCTAACTATTCAGTCCCAATACTGTCTGGGGACAACTATCAGCACTGGAAAGAATCAATATTGATTCATTTGGGCTGTATGGATCTAGACTTGGCATTAAGGATAGACCAACCCCCTTCTCCTACGGAAGAAAGCACTGCAGATGAAAAGCAGTTGTTTGAGAAGTGGGATAGGTCTAATCGCCTTAGTCTAATGATCATAAAGAAAAGCATTCCAGAAATCTTTAGGGGCACGATATCTGATGATATCATTACTGCCAATGATTTCCTTGTCGAAATTGAGAAACGCTTTACCAAAAGCGATAAGGCGGAAATGAGTACTCTTCTCAAGAGTCTCATTACCATGAAGTATAACGGCAAAGGAAATATAAGGGAATACATCCTGAACATGTCTAATACTGCTTCTAAGTTGAGAGCACTTAAGTTAGACCTTTCAGAGGACATGTTAGTCCTATTGGTTTTGCTCTCACTTCCTACTCAATACGATCAGTTTAAAGTCAGTTACAACTGTCAAAAGGAGAAGTGGACTCTTAATGAGCTCATCTCTCACTGTGTTGAGGAAGAAGAAAGAATGAAGCGTAATAAGACTGAAGAGGTACATGTGGTGGATACCTCAAGGGATGCAGGCGGCAAGAAGAGAAAATATAAGGCCGTTAAGGTTGAGACTGCTAAGGCTCATGTTCCAGCTCCAGCTCCTCGGGCTCGACCTGAAAAGACTTGCTTCTTTTGCAAGAAACCTGGACATGAGAAGAAGAATTGTACTAAGTTTCACGATTGGCGCGTGAAGAAGGGTACGTTTCTTACTTTGGTTTGTTCTGAGGTTAATTTAGCTTCAGTACCTCGAAATACTTGGTGGTTAGACTCTGGATCAACTACTAACATCAGTGTTTCAATGCAGGGTTGCCTGAGCTACCGAAACCCAACTGATGCTGAAAGACTCATTTACTTTGGAAATGGGGACTCAGTAGAGGTGGAAGCCGTGGGCATTTTCAAGCTGTTATTGAGTACTGGACATTTTCTTGAATTGCAAGACACTTTTATTATACCGTCATTTAGACGGAATTTGGTTTCTGTTTCTTATTTGGACAAATTCGGTTATCATTGTTCTTTTGGAAACAATAAAGTTGAGTTGTCTTTTAATTCATGTTTGGTTGGTTTTGGTACTTTTATGGTGAATGACAGTTTATATATGCTCGATATTTTGGTTTCCTATAATGAGGCACTTAATATGGAATCAAAAGGTACTAAGCGAAAATTTCATGACTCTAGTTTATTGTGGCACAAACGTTTAGGTCATATTTCAAGAAACAGAGTTGAAAGACTCATTAAGGATGGAATCCTTAATTCCATAAATTTTTCAGACTTTGACGTTTGTGTCGATTGCATTAAGGGTAAACAAACCAAGGTTAAAAGGATAGGTGCTTATCGAGCTATGGATGTCTTAGAATTGATACATACAGACATTTGTGGGCCTTTTCCCACTCCTTCGTGGAACGGTCAACAATATTTTGTGTCATTCATAGACGATTATTTTCGATATGGTCATCTGTACCTTATTAAGGAAAAATCTGAGGCACTGGACATGTTCAAAGCATTTAAGGCTGAAGTTGAAAATCAACTAAGCAAACGCATTAAGACTGTCAGATCTGACCGTGGAGGAGAATATTATGGCAGAAATGATGGCTCGGGTGAACAACGTCCAGGTCCTTTTGCTGACTTCCTTAAGGAGTGTGGAATCGTCTCTCAATACACCATGCCCGGTTCACCTAGCATGAACGGTGTTGCTGAGAGACGAAACCGCACATTGAAGGATATGGTTCGAAGTATGATTAGTCAATCTACTTTGCCACCATCATTATGGGGAGAAGCATTAAAGACAGCAGTCTACATCCTTAATCGAGTGCCAACTAAGGCGACTGCCAAAACACCCTATGAACTCTGGATTGGGCGCAAGCCTAGCTTAAATCATCTTAGGGTGTGGGGTTGTCCAGCTGAGGCGAAGGCCTATAGACCAAATGAACCAAAGCTAGCACCTCGTACAGTAAGCAGTTATTTTATTGGCTACTCGGAACGGTCAAAGGGGTATAAATTTTATGATCCCACATCAAGAACTATTTTTGAGACGGCTACTGCCAAGTTCTTTGAGGATGTTGAGTTTAAGGGGAGAAATACAGTTTTAGACTTTACCTTTGAGGATCAAGAAATCACTGATGTGATTGATAAAACACCTCATGAGTTAGCAGTCATTCCAGCTCCCATAGAGTTTCAAAGTGCGACTGAGGAACCCGTTCGCATAGAACAGGAACCTATACCTATGGAACAAACTCAAAAAACTCAAGAACATACAGTTCAAGAGCCAACGCAATTGCGTAGATCCACTAGAGAACGGAGAAATGCCATTCCAGATGATTATGTGACATTTCTTCAAGAAAGTGAGGATAATGATGGCATGACTGAGGATGATCCAATTAATATTTATCATGCCATGAAGGGTCCTTATTCAGATAAATGGATTGATGCGATGCGTGATGAGTACAAGTCAATGCAAGACAATAAAGTTTGGGAACTTGTCCCATTGCCAGAAGGTGCAAAACCCGTAGGTTGCAAATGGATTTTTAAAACCAAACGGGATGCAAATGGTAATGTGGAGAGGTATAAGGCACGTCTTGTAGCTAAAGGCTATACTCAGAAAAAGGGGATTGATTATAAAGAGACTTTCTCTCCGGTTTCTTCGAAGGACTCTTTTAGGACAATCATGGCTCTTGTGGCATACTTTGATTTAGAGCTCCATCAAATGGATGTTAAGACGGCGTTCCTGAATGGTGACATTAATGAAACGATCTATATGGTACAACCAGAAACTTTTGAGATCGGTGATCCAAAGCAAATGGTTTGTAAATTAAGAAAATCCATCTATGGGCTCAAACAAGCGTCTCGACAATGGTATCACAAGTTTCATCAAGTAATTCTCTCATATGGTTTTGAGATGAATGTGGTTGATGACTGTGTTTATCATAAGTTCAGTGGGAGCAAGTTTATTTTCTTGGTTTTGTATGTGGATGACATTTTACTTGCCACAAATAATGTGAGCATGTTGCACGAAACTAAGAAATTTCTCTCGAGTAACTTTGAAATGAAAGATCTTGGTGAAGCATCTTTTGTATTAGGGATCCAAATATATCGTGATAGATCTCGGTGTATTCTCGGATTATCTCAAAAGAGCTATATTGATAAAATACTCGAGCGATTCAGCATGCAGAAATGCAAGCCGGGAGATACCCCTATAGCTAAAGGAGAGAAATTAAGTCTCAGCCAATGCCCTAAAGCAAATCTGGAAATTGAGGAGATGGAAAAAATCCCCTATGCCTCGGCAGTTGGGAGCCTCATGTATGCACAAGTATGTACGCGTCCAGATATTGCGTACATAGTCGGTGTGTTAGGCAAATACCTTAGTAATCCTGGATTGGATCACTGGAAGGCAACCAAGAGGGTGATGAGATACCTGAAGAGAACCAGTAATCACATGCTCACATATAGGAGGTCAGACCAATTGGAGATCGTTGGATACTCTGACTCCGACTTTGCAGGATGCCAAGATAGTAGGAAATCTACATCTGGCTATGTTTATATGTTGGCTGGTGGGGCCATCGCTTGGCGCAGTGCCAAACAGACACTCGTTACCAGTTCCACGATGGAAGCTGAGTTCGTGGCGTGTTTTGAGGCATCACAACAAGCGATTTGGCTAAAGAACTTTGTCGCTGGTCTGCGAATCATTCCGATGGTTGAAAAACCCATCAAGATTTTCTGTGACAACAATTCAGCCGTTGAATACTCCAACAACAATAGGAGTTCATCCAGGTCAAAACATATTGACATTAAGTTCCTAGTTGTGAAGGAGAGAGTGAAAGATCATCATATCTCGATCGAGCACTTAGGGACGAAATCTATGTTAGCAGACCCCCTAACTAAAGGTGTAACGCCTAAGGTCTTCCATGAGCATACTGCTCATATGGGTGTGTTACAATTTGAGGAAGCTTCACTGTAGTGGGAGTATGCATTTACATTCTTTTGTCCTTCACTTGATATTTGTTTTATACTCTTTTGATCATTATTTCGGTTATGATGTTTTGGACATTATGATTAAGTAATTTACGATCTCATTCAATTTGGACCAGTAGAAAATTGACATATTTAGATCACACTTATGTAATTTTCTCTCTGCACGTTCCATGATTGATCTATGTCATTTGATTACACTGATATTTGTGATTACTGTGAGTTTAGCTGTTGATACGGCGAATGCTTCTTTAGTCCTATATTGTTGTGATTGATGGACCAGATTGTTGCAAACCTTGTTTTATAATGACTGAAAATCGAGCTCATAAGGAACAATATGTTCATTCAGACACATACTAGATCCAGTGGGAGATTGTTGGATTTGGGATCAAATATGTGTATCGAATATGTTGTTAAAGTCATTATTTTATTCAGTCTTATTATTTAAGTGATCTAATTAATATAATTAATTATTGACTGATAGGTTTGATTGTTATGGAATGAAAGTGCAGCTACCCGTATAATATTATTATTTTGGTGACGTGACAAATTAATAATATTAATTAAGGGCATAATTGTAATTGCAATTATGTTTGCCCTATTATAAATAGGCTAGGGTTAGGTCCCCATGATCAGCACGCCGTAAAAGAGATCTGATTCTCCCTGCAGTTTCTGCTCCTCACCCGTCAAGGACAGAAAAGAAGCCGGCTCTCCGATCTTGGAAGACCAAACCTTTAATCACCCAAGATTTGTATATGGCTTCATCAGGTACGCTTCCGCTTTAAGGATCGGGCATCTAATATTCAACATATATATTATATATATAGTAGTTGTTTTATTTAAGAGATCTGTAAGCTATGATTAATATGTACATGTCCTTATTATTAAAATAGAAAATTTTAATTTCATATTCCGACATGGTATCTGAGCCAATTTATCTCCGGGTATATCCATAATTCGTTATATTCCACATATATTTTGTTGATGTATCTGCTTCTATCCATTGCCTTGCCATTGCCGCCACTTCGAACTCAATTGACATAGTTTTGTTTACAACCTTAATTCTATTGAGAATTCTATTTCCGAATCTAGGTCTATTTTGAGCGACTGAGTCCTATTTTTTACTCTAGCTCTATTGTGAGTAAGAGAGTTTTGTTTTTTACTCTAACTCTGTTGAGAACAAGCAAGTCTTCTTTCCGCCTCTGGTAGTGTTGAAAGCCCCATTTTCAAATCCAATGGTGTTGAGAGCTCCGTTTCTGACTCTAATAGCATTTTAAGCCCTGTTTTTTGTTTTTTTACATTAACAACATTGATAGCCCTATTTCCGACTCTAACGGAGTTGAGAGCCTTGTTTTTTATTCTAACGACATTGAGAGCACGGCTTTCAACTTTGATTTAGTGGATGATCCCAACTACATCACTTTTAGTCTCTCTTTAGACAAATTCAATTTGGTTTGATCCTAACTTGAATTTGAGAATGGATGTTAAGATATATTTGAAATATAAATTATATTTATGGTAGTTGCATATTTAAGAGATTTGTAGAGCATTATAAATATCTACATATTTTTATGATTGAAAGAAAAAAAAAAAATTCAATTTTATATTTCAAAAGTAGTTACCTAGGTAACACCATCTTATCAACCATTTCCAAATAAATGTAATTTAGCTTCTTATTTTTCAGCCAAATTACAAACGGGTTTAGTAACTTGTAATTTAATTAATTAGTTATGGAAGGAATCCTCGACCTATAAAATTTCTTTTTCAGAATTAACTTCAATGCGTTAGCTGGTTAGCTAGTTAGTTCATAGTACACAGTGTGATGCAATAATGATTTCTTCTCTTCACACGATATTCTCAAATAGCCTATTTTAAAACCTAAACCTATAAGAAGTGTGTGTAGAAATTAACAAACATAATAGATGTTGAAAAGATAGTAGTATATATTAGGAATAGGCAATACATATATATTAGTCTAACAAAACAAAAGCCCATTAATTAATTTTCCTAGGCAACTATAATCAACCAAGCTAATTAAGGTAGGTCCCCCTCTAATTGAACAAATACACCAACTTAATATGTCTTATGTGTATCTATGTATGCCTTTAATTAATAATGATGATGTTGGACCAAAAATACACATGCGAGAGAAAATACGATAATTCAACCCAAAATGGAGTAATAATCGGTCCAAAGAGGAAGTGAATGAGTCGTACTCGAAAGAAGCTCAATATATGTTTGAGGATGAATTCATGAGTTTCTAAATTAACGAGGACAAATCAAGATTTTGGGTAGCTAAAAAGGAGATGGAAATGGCGGTTATGGGTGTTATTTAGGAAAACATTGATTGAACTTGGAGAAATATTGATGAAAGATGATTGATTATGGGTTTAAACCCCTGACGTCTCAGGTCCACCTGCCACACATGGTTCGCATAGTGTGACTTTTCCGTCGGGCCTGATTTGCAGGGTATTAAGTTCGGCCGGGGGTTTACCCAATGTGCACTTTCGGGTAGTGACTGCGGGTTCCCACGTCATCCAAAAAAAACAAAGACAAAGAAAAATGATTGATTATGGGTAATACTTGGAGAATAAATGAATTTCATTGAAGGACATTGATGGAACAAATAAAAGGTCCAAGAGGATCACTTGGAGTGGAGACACATTGAACAACACACAACATTTGATCAAATTCGCCCATTTCATGTTCATTTTGTTTTATTTAATTCCATCTGCATTTCCTTACTTGGTTACACATTTTATTCATGATCTTTGCTTTATAATTCGAGTTTGATTCAACTAGTTTGTTAGTTCGTTGTCAGATTCTCGTGAGAAACTCTCATTACTTTTGCATCATCTTATAGCTTGATGAGGATTTATTTTGTTGTCATACGTTGAGTGGTGGTTTCATTAGTTTACGGTAGGTAGGCGGTTGGTCAGATAGCTGTGTAGGAATCATATTGCTGAAAACTATGTAGGGATAGGGATAGAGGGGAATGACTATGCTTATTAATTAATTCATTTTTGTCCAATCAAAGTATACTAGAAAAAGAAAAGGAAAGTTTAAGATTAATGTTACACTACTATAATTCTTGTGTTTTGTATCGGAAATAGCTTCGGAAATTTAAACTAAATTTGAGGCTATTTTTAATTAGCCTTGGAGTTTGTTTTGGATTGGTACTCGAGACGAAAAATTTGTCGCTATTTTGAATGTATTTGAAATTCCGAGACTATTTTGAATAGTCTCAAAATTTTTGAAACCGAGTCCGAAGCATAAATACCCGCAAGTGTGGAATCAATTTTGATCATTGCTTCAGAATTTCCGATGCAGTTATTAATTTTTTAAAAAAAGTTAATTTTGATAATTGTGCCTGAATTTCCGAGACAATTATTAATTTTTTGTAAAAGAAATTAATTTAAACATTTCTTCAGCAGCCACCGCCTTCGCCGGAAAAGCCGCCTCCGCCGGAGAGGAAGAAGAAGAAGAAGCAGCCACCTCCACCGTCGCCGCCACCGCTGCCGGAGAAGGAGAGGAAGGAGGAGGAGACGACACGGTTGCTGCCGCCAGCCCCGCCACTGCGATGCCGTCGCCGCCGGAGAGAAGGAGGAGGTGGAGAAGACGCTGTTGCCGCCGCCGGCTCCACTGCCACCATTGCCTCCGGATAAGAAGGAGGATGTGGAGAAGACGCCGTTGCTGCCTCCGGCCCCATAGTTTCCGTTGTCGTCACTGCCGGAGAAGAAGGATGAGGAGAAGGAGGAGATGTCCGTTTCCGCCACCGTCCCTGCTGCCATTGCCGCCTCCGGCTCTGCTGTCACCGCCAGACAAGAAGGAAGAAACGGAACAAGCCGTAGGCGCCGCCGGAATTGCTGCCACTGCCATTACCTTCGTCACTGGAGAAGAGGACGGAGGAGGGGAGAGGAGGAAAAGAAGAATTTAGGAGTAGAAGAAGAAATGAAGGAAGAGAGAGGGTTTTGGAGGGAATAAATTATTTTGAATTTGTGGGGGAAAGAAGAATGGAAGAAATAGAATTGGAAAAGAAGAAGATGGGGAAGAAATTGGTACGACTATTGTGCAGTGGATGTTTGAGTTTATTTATTTATTTTTTATAATAATACTATATTTATAATTGAAATTATTATATATTATTGTTCTAAAAATAAAAAATCTATTACTATTAAATAAAAATAATAATTATTAATAATATAAAATAATAATATAATATTATTTGTATCTTTGTATTTTAAATTTTAATAAATTTTGTTATAATTATACTATTTACTTTAAATTATTTTAGGGTAAATGTGTTTTTTGTCAAAATTTATTTATATTTATGTCAATTTTAATATCCTATTATTAAAATTTTTATTAAGGACTAAAATTGAATTAATGTAACGAAAAGGGACCAAAATTATTATTTTAATTAAAAATAGGTGGACTAAAATTGACACATTAATAAATAAAATTGACCAAAACGATATTTTATACATTATTTTATTATTTCATACATCAATATTTTATAATTTTTTTTAATTTAAAATTTATTTTCATTACTTATTAAATTTATTATTTTCATTATTTTTATACTGCAAAAATTTAATCAATTATTATATATGCATTTTTTACACGATAAATGAATTATACATATATATATATATCTAAATAAAATCAAAATTAAAATTACTTAATTAATAGTGTGGGAATTAAATATTTGATAGTTTCAAAAAATTTCGAGAATAATTAAAATAAATTTAGAAGTTTCGAGACTAATAAAAGTTTGGAATTTCCAAGACTAAGATTTTTAATTAGTTCGGAAGTTCCAAGATAAATTACAATAGCTTTGGATTTTCTGAGACTATTCCGAGATTAATAAGGGTTTCGAAATTTCCGAGACTAAGAAAGGTTCAACTCGAGACAAACTAGAATAGGTTCGGAAGTTTCAAGACAAATTAAAATAGATTCAGAATTTTCGAGACTAAGAAATGTTCAGAATTTTTTTAGACTAATTAAAATAGATTCGGAAGTTCCGAGACTAATAAAAGTCTCAATTTTCGAGACTAATGTAAATAGGTGAGGAAGTACTGAGACTAATTAAAATAGATATAGAAGTTCCGAAACTAAAAACCTCAAAATTTCTGAGACTATTTGAAATAAGTTCGAAATTTTCGAGACTAATCTAAATACGTTTGAAAATTTCGAAACCATTCAATATAATAAAATATATATTTAATATAGTTTCGAAAAATCCCAAATTATTTTAAATAGTCTCAGAAATTCAGAGGCAAAAAAAATAATTTATTAAATATTTATTATATATGTATATTTATAGTTTCGGAATTGATTCCGAGACAATTTTCGACGCTAATAAAGGAAACTCTGGTAGTGTTAGTATTTTCAACACACACTTCAACAAGTGTGTGTTGAGATGGAAGAGTTAATAAAGAGAAAATAATTGATTTTCTTAATAGTTGTTTTGAAAACATGAATAAATTAGTTGCCTTGTAATCATGAGAGCACGTAGATAAAATTGTAAAAGAGACACTTTTGTTCTGAGCAGCGCGTGCTTCCACTTTTACAGTGTTATTTGGCATGTTGGTGTTAACAAGAGCTTTAACAACTTTTATTTTATTTGGTCTAATGCTGAACTAAAGACATGAAATCCTTATCAATTAATTTTTAACAAGTTTTTCATTTTCTTCTTTCTTTGATAGACGAGCAATAGTTACCTTTTCGATTCATAGTTTTCATCGAGGAGCCGTATGAGGTGAAAATCTCATGTACGGTTACGATGTGCTTTGTGATATGTGTCCATGACTGCATGTTACCTAATTTTGGGACGATCATGGAAATTTGATAGGTGTGTTTGTATAACGAAGGTCGTAAGAAGCTAAGCATTTCCACTCTTCTACTCGATATCGTCCATCATGATACTGAAAATGTACATAGGACTATGCGAGATATGGTAAAATAAAAAAGGGCTTTCGTTACAGCTTCGCGAAACCTTCCGAGAGAGATGACAAAGATGTTGCTTTGTCTTAAGGAGATCAACAAAGAGATTCTCCTAAACAATAGCTAAGATGATGAGAGTTATTTCTATATTCTTAAAGATGTCTTTGTTAGTAATGTTGACCCATTTTTCACTTGTCTTTCTTAACTGTAGACTTACTTAGAGAGTACGAGGATATCTTTTCAGATAATATACCATCTGGTCCGCCACGATTACAAGATATTGAACACTACGTTGATTTTATCCCCGGTGCATCGATTCTCAATAGAACGGCTTATAGATATAATTTGAAAGAAAGTGAGGAAATTTAAAGACAATCTAAGAGTTTCTTATAAAGGATAGGTTCGAGAATCCTTGTCCTCTTGTGCGGTACCTGTTCTACTTGTTCCTAAAAAAGATAATGCATGGCATATGTGTGTTTATTGCAGGGCTATTAAAATAATACCATGAAGTACCGGCATCCAATTCTTCGATTCGATGATATGTTTGACAAGTTACATGGAGTACGATTGTTTATGAAAATTAACTTAAAAAGTGAATGCCATCAGATTTATATACAACCCAGAGACGAGTGGAAAATAACCTATAAAACCAAATTCAGTTTATATGAATGGCTAGTCATGTCATTCGGGCTAACAAACGCACCCAACACCTTCATGCGTTTGATGAAACACACGTTGAGAGAATTTATCGAAAAGTTTGCGATAGTTTACTTTGATGACATACTCATCTTTGGTTGGTATTTGAAGGATCATCTTGAACATGTTAGACAAGTTTTGATGCTTTAAGAATTACTAAATTGTATGGTACTTTACATAAATACATATATGCACTAAGGAGGTTATTTTCCTTGTTTTGTTGTAGATGTAGATGCCTTTAAGGTTGATGAAGCTAAGGTTACTGCAATTTGAGAATGGAAAATTCTTTAGGCGATTCATACCACACTTTAGTGTGATAGCAGCCCCATTGACCTCCACTTTTTAAGAAGAATGTTCAATTTAAGTGAGAGGCAAGTCATGTAGCATTCTTTGAGAAACTTAATAATTTGGCACATATTTCGGTTTTGGCATTGCCCGATTTTGAGCGAGCTTTTGATGTCCAATGTGATGCTAGTGGAGTTAGTATATGTGCAGTAATATTGCAAGAAGAATAAACAGTTGTTTATTATAGTGAGAAATTCCATAGAGCGGCCTCAACTACTCAATATATAATAAAGAATTAATATGTGGTGGTGCAAGCTTTGAGAGTTTGGCAACACTACTTGCTGGCAAAGGAATTCGTAATTCTTCCGATCATGAGACTCTCAAGCATTTGCGCAAGCAACAATAACTTAGTCGATGTCATGCAAGGTGGGTAAGCTTGTAATTTCCTTATGCGATAAAATATAAACAAGGCAAGGAAAACGTAGTCGTACGCATTTGGTTGGTTTTGCTCATATTTGTCAATTGTATAATCATGATGTAGATTTTGGAGATATATTTAGGAGTTTTTGAGAAGCATCATTTTAATGATTACGTATAAGCATGATGACTATTTGTTTTGTGTGATAAATTGTGCATTCTTAGATGTAGCATTAGAGATGTTTTGATTGATGAGAGTCATGATAGTTATATGCTTGGACATTTTAGTAGACATGCTACTTTTGATGTGCTTAGCGTTCACTTTTATTGGCCTTATATGCGTAACCATGTTGACTCTTTTCTTGATAAGTATTTTACATGTAAAGTGGCGAAGAGTAGTTTGAATACTCATGGTATGTATACTCCTCTTCCCACTTTGGACGGTTCTTGGTTAGATACTTTTATGGATTTTGTTTTGGTTTACCTCGGACACCGCGTGCTAAACATTCATTTTTTGTTGTGGTTGATAGATTTTCTAAGATGAGAGTCATATGGCGAAATTATTCTTTTGGAAAGTTGTGAAATTGAATGGAGTTTCAAAAACCGTATTGGACTGGGATGTGAAGTTTGAATCTTATTTTTAGAGAAGTCTTTGACATGAAATTGGAACGCACCAACTTTTCTCTACCACGTGTAACTCCCAGATATATGGTCAAACAAAGACGGTCAATCGCACCTTGGGTAATCTTCAATATGCCATGATACATTATAATGGTCGAACATGGGATAAATGCCTACCATATATTAATTTTTGTATAATAGACATGCTAGTTCTACTACTCAATTGTCCCCATTTGAGGCTATTTACAGATTTAACACTAATCCCTACCTATTTATTGCCACTAGCTAGTAGCGAACATTTGAATTTTAGTGGCAGAGATCGAGCTAGATCAATCAATGAATTATATGCCAAGGTACTAGAATTAATCCAGTCGCATTGCATGGCAAGTATTAAAATTCTATATACGCAGCAGGTAGGTTTCAATGATTGGAACGAAACTAAACTAAACTAACAGTGGGTATAGATGAATTGGCGGATCTCGGAAATGAGGTCAGTTGATTGAGGTAGCTCAGGGAATATGTAGAAGGCATGAATCATGTCTGGGAACTCCACTAGATACGCTTTTTTGCCAGACTTCTTGAGATATTCATAGTACCTTAGCTGCCAGTCCTTGAGGGAGTCGAAGCCCCCGACCACGACCATAGCCGCCGGGAAATCCTCGAGCTTCGATATGTCGGGAGCACGGGGCCCACTCACATTGATAACCTCGTGGTCGCGGTCCCATTTATCTTCCAACGGCATGAATGCTTTCCACATCCAGTCCGTCCTCTCCGTCGACACTACGGCGTCTACACCCGCCAATTCTATCTCTGACCTTGTCCGTTCCTGCCCTCCGAAAAAGGGCTGTATGGCCACCACTCCCATTACCTATTCAATCCGATCAATAATATATATATATATATATATAAATTTTATCAGTCACCACAAAATATATATACATACACATTTATTGCTACATTTGTTCTATATAATTTGTGCACTATTTCCATTTCGATTAGTCCTACATAATAAATTATTTTATTTGTTTAAAATATAATTATACATTTTAATCATATTTTAAAAATTTATAATTTTTTATTTTAATTATTTTAATTTATAATAATTTTATTAAATTATAATTATTTTTACTAAAATACTTATTAACTACTTAATAATTATATTATTTTATTAAATTATATTTATTTTTACTAATACAATCCATAATTAGTGTAATAATTACTTACAAATTCGTGTGCCATCTAATATGACAAATTAGGTGGACAGATTCACTACAGCGTCTACATCCACAACCACACTCAAACTTAATTGACTGCTTGCTATCTGTCCCTGTCAAATCAAATCAAATCTTTGAATTCAGTCTTCTGATTAACAGTTCCTATCTATCTATCTATCTATCTATCTATTTATATATCAAATTAACCAAAGCTTTATGATTGACTGGTTAAATAAACACAAGTGATTTGTGAGTGCGAGTGCGAGTGCGAGTGTATGTATAGTATTATTATATAATCAAATAGTGTGGAGCCTAGTCCAGTGTTGTGTAGTGTGTGTTGGCAGTTGAGTTATGAATGGGAAAGGGAATGGGAATGGGAATGGGAACGGGAACGGGAATGGGCTTGCCTTGAGGCGATTGAATTCTGACTGGCAAGCACGTTTAGCCACATGGTGGGCCAGATTCCCTCCGGCGCTGTCTCCGGCCAGAAAGCACTGTGAAATATCTGCATTCTCCGGCAGGACGTCGCTCCGGTCGTCGAGGAATTTGAGAACGTCGAATCCGTCGTCGTACTGAGCCGGATACCGATGCTCTGGCGCGAGACGGTAGTTCACGGAGACAACCACGGCCCGGATCTCTCGTGCGAAGCGACGGCAGACGTTGTCGTAAGCCTTGAAATCGGGGGCGAGATAGACGAACCCGCCGCCGTGGAAGAAGACAACCACGGGGAGGCGAGGAGGATCATCGTTTGGGGAAGGAAGGAAGATCCGGAACCAGAGGTTCCGAGAAGGATCGATGGTGAGATCGGAGGTGGTGACGCCGTTGCGCGGCTTGGGGTCGGGAGGCGTCTTGAAGCTGCACAATTCTATCACGTCAAAGAGGCGGCGGTTGACGGTTCCGTCGGTGCGGCGGGCGGCGTCGTTGATGGCGCTGAGGAAGAATAGACTCAGACGTGTCTTCCAGGGGAGCACCGGCAGCCGCTGCACTCCTACTTGATGGTTAGGTGGTTTATTGGCGGTGGTGAGTTGGGAATCCATTTGCCTGTAATGTAATGTGATGTATAATTTCTTTTCTTTTCTTTTGTTTTGAGGAGCAGTGCAAAATGTGAGAGTAGCAAATAAGAAAAAGTTCGCTGCACACACACACACTGTAATTGTCTGTTACATCCACTCAATGCCTGCCTATACTAACAAGATGCTTTCTTAATAAATAAAAGAAAAAAAGTAAAAAAGGGGAAAATCAAATCAGATAGGGATGGATACCCAAAATGGTCAAAATTCATGTATGTATATACAAATACATTGATGAGGAGGCCGAAAGTGGACATTAATTGGAGCAGTTGAGTTGAGAGAAGAGAGCAGGGCAGGTAGCAAAACAATGCCATTCATTACTGAATTTCATCACGTACAGCTCAGCTAGCGGCGCCATTAATCAGTTTCATTTCGTAGTTGTGCAACACTATTCACCTGGACTCTCCAATATGCTCCAATGCAATGCAAAACATGGGCTTTTGGCATTTTTCATCGTAATGGTTTTTCCGCGATTTAAGGGGAGTTGATGTTACAATTAAAGCACGCAAAATGTATTTAGTATATATTTCATAGCGAGTGATGCATATCTGCGCTTCAATCAAATTTTATTTGGTGTACATGAAATATACATGTTATAGGTACACAACACTTTAGACTACAGAGATTCGAAATAGCCAACAAACATATAAATTAACATTAGAAAAATCCAATGCTCTGAGAGGCACTAGGTAAATCAAAACATTACATACCAAATACATGAAACTATAGTAAAACTAGATCGATACAACCATAAGAAATAAGAAACAATTTCAGTCATCACTAGTAGTGCTTTTCTTAAGCCTTGTACACCACATTATATCGACACACCAGAGATTCATAACTAATCAAATGGGTAACTTGTGGAAGAGAGAGATGTGAAAGAACAACAACAACAAACAATGTAAGTAATAAATAAACAATGTGAGACGAAGGAATACTGGTACGCGACCGGTGAGAGGGCTAGAGAATTGAAAACATAATGTTGTAGTCTAATTGACTACTTGAAAGGTGTGGAGTGTGAGAGATGAAGTGAGGCAAAGTGAGATTGATTAGCATAGTGATATTTGAAGAGAGGATGAAGACGAAGGAAAGGTTGCGTGAATGCATAGAAAAAAGTAGCCTTAAGAGGGTTTTATACTCCGCAATAAATGGATTGATGCCCATCAATTTATTTTCGGCTCGAAGATCACATTACAAAATATCAGTCCAATAGATAACATGCCTGGAGATTCAGACCCAAGTCACAATTTTAATATTTTCCCTCAATCAAATTTCCACGTTCAACAATCTAGAAATGATCAAACAAATTGTTAAGTTTGCACCAGTGAGAAGGGGTTTTACTATCAAGACTCTTGGTTTGAAGATTTGTACATTGATTTACAGAAGTAACAAATTTAATTGCAACAATTCATTTAGTAATATAGTCTCTTACCATATGACAATCAATTTCAATATGTTTGCTTTGCTCATAAAATACAAAGTTAGTAGCGATTTAGAATGCACCTGTATTATTGCAATAAAGACTTACCGAACTAATATGAGTAATACATAGATCCTAAAGTATTCTAAGAATCCAAAAACCTATTACAAACTTTTTAAAGATTGAACAAGAAGTCCGGTCGGTCAGAATCACAATAATCTTTGAGATGAAAATTTTCAATGGTAGAAAAAATAAATCTTGACTGGGTGAATTTTTTAGATATTTCAACACTTTTAAAATAATATATAGATGTAACTTCTTGAGTTTCTGCATAAATTGCTTAAGGGCTTGCACAATAAACACAATATCATAACATGATATGGTTAACTAAATCAATTTTTCATTAATTTATTGGTATACCACATAATTATTAATTAAGGGACATCTTCAGTTGTGGTAGGTATTGTACCATTGGAATGAGAATAAGTTTGCACCCAAAGGCCCAAATTTAAACAAAAATTCAATAGTATATTTTCTTTAGAAAAGACAAGCCTACTATTAACCTATAAAGCTTCAATCCCTAAGAAATTGTGAATGGACATCAAATTTTCTATTTTGAAATTTTCATCTAAACATTTCTTATTTTGAAACTTTGCTTAGTATTATTACTTGTCAACAGTTTGTCATCAACACAAAGGTCACCATATAAACAAGATATTATTGAAAATCTAATTAGTAAAATTTCCCCCTACGAGTAACAATAATAAATAAAATTAATATAACAATGACCATCTTAACAACAAGAGTGAATGTTTCATGAAGGTTTAACTCCCTCTCTTTGGATAAAACTTTTGGAAACAAGGTGAGCCTTATAGCATTAGGTTGGGCCTCGAAATTATTTGGTTTTTGTAGGTTGGGCCAGGGTAAGATAGATTGGGTCTTGGCGGATTTGAGCTCTTTGGGTCTGTCTCTTGGGCCTGCTGATAACTTGTTTGGTGGATTAAGGATTCAGATGGATTAAAATTGTTTGGATCTTGACTTATAACAATTGAACATATATAGAATTCAAGAAAATAATATTGTTGTAGACCCTAAGATATTGTATCATAGTTGATTTTATACTATTTTTACTGATGAGTTTTCAGGTCGAGCACAAAGATTTTAAGTCATAAAATGTAAACTCAAGAAAACACTTATTGAGTCTGGTTGATTGGAAAATCAGTAAATTGGCTCGCTGGAAAGTGAGCCAAAAGCTGTAACTGACAAAAGGATAAGGAAAACAGTAAAGGTGGGCGGTCAATGGTGATAAGCGGATTGATGGCTTGCAAGCGGAAAATGCAGTGAGAGCGGAGATGAGTGAAATGGTAGTGAATGTTGGTGAGATAGATATACATATATACATATACATATGTGTGAAGGTTTGCGACCGGTGACTGATAGTGATAGTGGGAAGTGAGCGGTAATATATCAGCGGGAAGGGTGTACAAAGATATTTGTGTGTGATCTGTGCGTTATTTAATGGCTAGACTTCCATGGATGAAATGAGCATATGATATAGGTGAATCAACGGAACATATACATATATTACAAAGTGATAAAAGAAATGTGTGTGATCATCTTTGTTCATTTAACTTAGATTTTTGACTCGTTGGTATTTGACCTTAAGGGATTTACAACAAAGCTTCAATGACACTCATATTCAGAATATTATAATCAAGAAAAATTAGTGTCACTAAACATTTTTTAGACCCGATAGACAAGCGCCTATGTCCAATTAACCGTTCTAAAATCTATATCATTAGTAGATTTACCCTTCAGATACCCCTCTTTAAACAAAATTGAATTGAAAATAGTAATTAAGCAAGTCGATAAGGCTCCCCCGTACTTAACTATCATGAACCACCTAAAATATGTTAATGAATATGACGTAAAATTAGGCTTAGATAATCAATTATTCTTAAGAACTTCCACAACTTGTCAATATTCATGAATTAAACAATCAAATATAAACATGAGTTCGGGGATGGAAAAGAAGATGTAGAATTCTTGACATACCATTAAAAAATACAAAAAATAGTAAATTTACATTATGAAAATAGTAAATGAAAGCAGTAACAAAACAATAATTCTGTTTAAAAAAGTACTAACTGGGTGGTCAGGGGAGGAGAGAATCTCCACTCCCCCGACCTCTACTAACTAAGAGAACTCCCTTATAGGATTAGAGCTCTCAGAAATTGAATAGAATATTTGCTAAGAAAACACTGTAATGTAATCTAGTTTACAAAAAAAATCTGTCCCTATTTATAGATTTTTTAGATCAGCAGTTGAGAGCAATTGAGCGGTTGTAGAGCAACAATTGAGAGCAGTTTAAAGACTGTTGCAACCGCTGAGCAGTTAGGCGGTTGGGCGGTTGATCAGTTGGAACTGCCTTAACTCCTAGCTTGTTCGTTTGGCTGGTCTGGTTTAGCTAGGGCACACATCTTCCTCGCTTGTCTTTCTTGGCTGGAGGGCATCGACACAACTTAAGCGGTGCTATCGTCACTGCATGGTATCTAAATGGCTAACCGTTGGGAGATCAACACTTGGATAATTTTTTAGAGAACTTTGGGATCTCGCTGGTCAGCAGTGGATGTCTCTCTACTTGTTTGGACGCAAGCGGAAAGAGCATCTCTTGCCAAAACTGGGTGCACCCTCGCTTGTCTTCCATACTTAATCATTTTCTGAGTCAGAATATCGCTTAAAAGGCTTAAAAAAATCAATTATCTTTACTAGTGGACTTTGAATCATATCAAGCGAAATAAATCAATAAATGTGCTGTAAAAAAAATATTGTGATGGTTTTCACATAAAAATTTAAAAAATACAGAGTTTTATCAAGTAGTAAAATGTTATTATTTGAAGTTATAAACCTCCTCACACTAAAATTTGTTCATCATCGAACAAACTCAATTACATGAATAGAGAGTTAACCCGTTCAAGGTAGTCAAGTATTGATAAGATCAATGTCATGGTTGTGAATAAAGTTAATCTCAAATATAAGCAATTGCCCTTAAGCATTCAAAACTTGTCAATCTGATTTAACATGACTTCTATCCAGATATAATCAACTTTGTTTGCTTGGAAGGGAATTTTTTTTATAAGGTGACCTTCAGCCGAAAGATGCAGAATTTTATTTTATTTTTACATTGCTCATTATATTTCGTGATGGATCACAGGATTTCAAATATTGTGTCTGCTCGTGATCTTATTTATTTTTTTAATCGCAGCCACAGACTTTTTAGTCTCTTTAATAATAAATCCTCCCACTCATCTTGCATTGCTTTTTAAATCATATTTAAAGACTTCTTACTTCAATGTCATCTCATATAAACTAAGTCGATAGACAAAACTCTACTGCCCTATTGAGTATAGAATTATTGAAATGAATAGGACAATAACCTTTTCAAGTCATATCAACGGGTTCTTGGATTAACTCAATATTCACATTATTGAATAAGGTAAAAGAAAAATTACTAACTTTATCACTTGCAAGTGATCTAACTTTACTCTAAAATATATCAAAAGCCTAACTCAACGATGTATTAAAATAATTTAAAGTAATTACACATGCTTGCAATTATACTACGCATACAATATTGATAAATTCAACTTGTTACTAAAATCTATCGTGTCAATGATCATAAAATTTTTTTGTACAAGCTCGCCATTCCTTCAAAAATATCAAAAGTAAGTGGAAAAGGACTTTCGCTTGCTATTCCTTTCTAATCATCTGAGATCCCACGTCCCAATTTTCCAAATCCATCCCGAAGCCGCTGCAATTTTTCATCAATAATTTTTTTGATACTGGACCATATCCAAGTGCCGTTCCATCAAAATGGCATTCTAGCCAGTCAACGCTGCGTTGCTTTGATCAAATCATTATGTCCATGCATCATGTTTTCCAGCATCTGCCCCATTACAGCAGCTTGAGCTTCTAGCTTGGTCACTCCCACATCTATAGAAGCAGCGGTATATTGAATTTGAGTGGTACTTGTTTTCATTGCAGCAGTCCTTTCATTTCTATTTGCCAAGTGGCCTACCAATTTCTCAACATGTTTTTCTGTCATCACTTGGCTGCATACAAAATGGCTGGTCAGCACCTCATATAGTTCATTCAGTCATTTTTCAATCGATTCGAATACCGCTCGAGGTGCAAAAGTGCTTGCCTTAGTGATCTCTGGTGACTGTCGTTGGATTTTGGATAAACTGATACCCATTGGCTCTTCTTGTTCTTCTTTGCTTGGCTCAAGTAATGGCTCTGGCGTGGCTTACTTTAGCAACATTATTTGATGCACTGCCTTGTACTCCTTTCGCTCCCTCTCTACTTTCAAGGTTTGAAAATATCCTCTGAAACGTAGTTGGAGTTGGGTCAGCAGCTTCCACCATTTCAGCAATCAAACAAAAACCTCCATCCTTCCTCTTTATTCGCTCGCACTGCTGCTCCCTCTCCGGTCTTTCTACCTCTGTAAGCAGCCGAGCCTTCCTCTCATTGATTACCTTTTCCTCTTCATCCTCCTCCTCTTCAAGTATTGTAGTTCGATGAGATTTAGCTAAGGATGGAGTCATAGTAATCTTTGGTGCCACTTCCTTTGGCGTTTGGGGGTTGTATCTTATTGGCTCTTCTGTGCTTGCCCCCAAGGTTGTTATCTATATAGCTCATGGCGACACTTACAAAATGAGCAATGTTGTTATTGTTATCTTGACCCTGGTGGTTTCATTGGAAGGTTCAATGGTGGTGACAAGGGGACCCCAATGCTTGATCCTTAAACCTTTCAATAGTCACATCGATTCCGCTGATAGTTTTTTCAGTTAAAATAGTCTCCCGTTCCTCTTCTGGTCCAACAACAGTTGGCTCACCCATCCCCTGCTAGTTAAAAAAAATGGGTTCATTGCTGATTGGACTGAACTTTTGCAGCGGTGTAGCATCCTTTGGCTAGCTGGCTGGGATGATCATTGGCGGTGATCTCTCAGGAGTGGAGTATCTAATGGAAATCCCCTTCCCCAATCCGAACATAGGGATCTCGTCATCTTTGTTATTCACGAAATCCTTGCTCTTCCATTTTCTCATTCCTTGTCAGCTTTCTTGGTGGGGTCTTTGCCTTTGTGGCCATCATTTTTACCCTTGGCTTCTTAGTAGTTGTCTTAGGAGTCCACCAGCTTGGATTTTTTTTTTTCTCTTTTCTCTCCAGCGACATGATTCTTCTTCTCATCCTTTATTCTATTTCTTCTTTCCTTTCTATCCTTCCTTATCACTTCTGACCTCCTTCTTCTTTCTAGTTATATTCCTTCATTCCCAAAATTTGTCAGCCAAGAGCTCAGTAATTTCCTCTTGGTCGTCCTCCAAAGCTTTATCGGAAACAATCGCCTCAGAGTTTGGGCCAGCGGCGGCCTCTTCTAGTTCTTTCTCTGCAGGTGAGCGGACCAACTCCTCCCCCATAAAAATTTTTTCTTTGGAGGATCAATAGAAGCGGTCATTTTCATCTTTTTTTCTTTGGCTTTAAGATAGGGCTGAATCTTTTATCCTCCAGCCACTTCTTATGAAACACAGTGGTTTGCTTTGTCGACATTGTAAGTTTAAGGGCTAAAGCCGGCAAATCTACATTTGCTCTTTTGCATAGCTTAGTAATCAGGTCCTATGACCCAACATTCTGTCAATGATCGAGCGGGACCAAATATCCATGCAGATGATGGCACCCAGATCAATGTCAGTATTTTCCTCCAAAATTGAGCGTAACACCACTAAGAATTTGGGCTTAATGTCAGATGTGTGAGATATCATCATTATTCAGCTTAGAGAGATCCACCGACCCAATTTTTAAATTTCTCTTTTCACACATATATGTGGTGGCGAAAGTAGTGTATAGTGACTGCAGATCCATCGAAACATAGACCTCAGTCGTATCCAACTTTTGTTCCATATCCTCCGTTGTATAATAGAATGGCCAATTCAGGACTTGATTTATTTTATTTGCCGAGCAGTCCACTCATGTCCCTCTGACATACACATTCTTGGGGCTATCCTCTTGCACGTGGTTCTCATAAAATTCCTTCACCAGCAACATATCCATTGGTTCCTTGGGATTCCAAATCAGCCAAGATAGACCTCTGTCCTTTATCCAGTCATTGAGCCTTGTATGGTCTTGACGGTGAAACTTCGCTCGTATACTATCCCCGTGGGCTTCGTTCGCTTGTAATTTCCCGTTGCATTCTTATTGGCAAAATGGAACTTTCATAATCAGAGTTGGCTTTGATGGTGGCAACGGCCTCCTGAGTAGCCTTCTTTGTGATCTTTTCATCTTTAAAGGCCTTCATCCTTGTCTCAACGAGATCAGCTTTTATAAATTCCTTCTCAATATTTCCCCACAAAAATTCCTTCAGCTTTGTATAGCTTAGCCACCAATCGTCCACCTGATACCATTGATATGTTTTTTGTGTGTATTTGAATCACAAATAATCATCCGAGATCATTGGGATATAATCTCGGAATTATACTGATTTCATCCTCTGCAACTCAATCCAGTTTTCTGTTAGCTCAAGTAATCTCCTCTTTTAATATTACGCTTTGGGCAGCGCTGATTCCACCAGCTCACCTCCCAAGCGAATATCAACTACCCTTCTTCCATCAATGGACAGAATTTTCTAAACTCTCCTTTCGTCATTTTTTTAAGTTCTTGGAAATCCCTCCTTACACTATCACTCGCGAACTTCCTGATTAAATCTATGGCTAGAGATTTCTTGAACTCTTAGGGTTTTTAGTCAGTGACAACATAGATCATACACAGAACAAATTCAAACCCGCATTATCAGTCCAAAATTAGAAAGCAAATAAGAAACATGATCAAACATTTCTAATCTAGCTATTTTGAACCCTATTACTTCCTCCCACAACCAAGCGAAGAATGTCATCAAGATTTTTGTTTTTTTTAAAAAAGGATGAAAATCATGAATCTCAATTTTGAACCGTAGAAATTGTAAAATTAAACCATAGAAAGCTAGGAAATCATTTATTGTATCTAAATCCAACAAATAATAGATTTATATTCACATAAAATCAAGTTCTAGAAATTTCTCAAAATTCCGAAGAACAGTGAACAATTGCGATGAAAATTTTTGATTTTGGGCTATTGAGTGTGCAATCAGTTTGAATTGAGGAAAAAGAATAGTAATTAGACCTTGGGGAACCAAAACCTTACCTCAGATTCTCCTAAATTTGGCTGAAAAGACTTTGATTTTTAAATTTGGAGAAACGGAGAAATGGTTGTTTCCAAAGCTTTTTGCGGAAGTCACTACTAGGGTAAGTTTAGAAATGACTTATTTGAAAGTATTTATAAGGGAAAGGTACTCGCTTTTGGGTGGACTTGAAGTGGCGAGGGAGTTGGCCACTACTCTGACAATCCAATAGTGGTATTTTATATTATTATTATAAAGGTATAAGGGTGGTTACATGGGCGATGCGATAGGGTAAAGCAGACTTCTAAAAAAAATAAAATTCTAAGTGTGACCAGACAAAAATGTGACAAATAGTATTGGATGAGCAAAAATTACTCCTCTAGCATGTATCAGAATGAGACAAGCGGGAATGAGGTGGCTTGGGTCAGACTCATGTTTGAAAGCTTAAAAATCTACCTAAGTTATTATACAAAAGTGGGAATAAATAAGTAGATTCTAATCTATTAAGGCAATAAATTGATCTATAAAAAAAACCAATTAAACTACCTATAGGCAAATGATAAAGTACTATATATGAGAGTAAGTAAACTAATCCTATAGTAAAACAGTAAGCTATATTAAACTAATTATGATGAGTCCTAAAGAAAAGCAGTAATTGTGCCCATTGGGAAGTGGGACTCTTCCTAATTCTACTGAAATTGACTAATTTAGGTAAGCGGTAAAGCCATCGCTGGCAAGCAATAGGTCTAATTAAGAAAACAATAATCAATCCTATCTACGCAAGCGGGTATCTAAACTATGAAATTTATAATTTATACTAGGAAAGTGATAAAATGTTAATTAGAAAGCAGTAAAGCACTAAAAATTTGGGGCAGATATAAGATTAGGAAATTCTAAGTTTAGGTTCAATCTGATTATGGAGCAATCGACTAAATTTCTATCAGACTAATTTCTGCTTTGGCTTGTTTCAAAGCATGTCCTTCGATTTAAGGTTTCAGTCTTGCTCTTTTGACTATAAGAGAATCCTTTTTTTTTAAGAGTCCACATCATTGATTCTGGTGGCACTCTGCTTGGTAAAACTTGTCTAATTATATATGGCCCAATTCACCGAGATTTCAATTTTCCTGGGAATAAGTGAAGCCTAAAATCACACAGTAAAGACCTTTGAACCCTCAACGAATTTTTTCTTCTTCAACTTCTTGTCATGATAAAACTTTCCCTTTCCTTGTACAACTTTGTGTTTTCATATGCAAGATAGCGAGACTCAGTTAAGTCCAATAAACGAGCGGCGCGTTTTTCCTGAGCTGGCAACATATCAAAATTCAGATACTTAATGGCCTAGTATGCATGATATTCGAGTTCAAGCGGTAGATGATAAGCTTTTCCATAGACAAGCTGATATAGGGACATCCCGATTAGGATCTTGAAGGCTATTTTGTATGCCCATAGTGCATCATATAATTTCTTAGCCCAATTCTTGCAAATTTTGTTAATTGTGGTTTGGAGGATATGCTTGATTTATCTATTTGAAAGCTCCACTTGACCGTTTGTTGTGGATGATAGGAAGTAGTTAGATGTTGGTGGACACCATACTGCTGAATACAGGCCTATAGTGCCTTATTCACAAAATGGGTGCCTTGACTATAGTCTTGGGACTCTAAACCTTGGAACCAAAGTGTATTTTTGGAAAAGAATAACTGAGCGGAAATAATTTGTTTAGAGCGTTTGCACTTAGACCCACTTACTCACATAATCTATTGCAACTAGAATATAAATCTTCCCATTGGAGTTCAAAAATGGTCCCATGAAATCCATTCCCTAAATATTGAATATATCATAAATAGAATTTCTTTCTGAGGCATCTCATCCCTCTTTGAGATAGAGTCTAATCTTTGACACTTGTCGTAAGCTTTGGTAACGGCATCAGCATCTTTCTATAGGATATAAGTGAGCGGAAGCGACGGCTGGCGTGGAAGGCGAGCGGCAGCTGCATTTTTTAGCATGGAAGGCCATGCATGTAAGTGAGCGAAGCGACGGTTGGCGCGGAAAGCGAGCGGCGGCCGCACGGAAAGCGAGTGTCAGCTGCACGGAATCCATGAGCGGCGGCTGCATTAATTCTGTGCAGCAATTTTTGCACCATTTATTACCCAGGCTCCCTCAGCTCCTGCATTTACTGCACTTCCCCAGCTTCTTTAATTAAATTTGTGCACTACTTTTTAGCCAATTTTTCGTTATTTTGTGTATTTTTTTTATTCTAGATCTTTCTAGAAAATTGGTAGTTATTAGTAAGTTAATAATTAATAGTTAATTTAAGAGGTAGTTAGTAGCTATTTTTAGAAGTATTTATTTATGGACGGTTGTAACCGCGGAGCTTCTAGAAGTTTTTTCGTCTTATAAATATCTCCTCTAATTGTATATTAGATACACCCATATATATATGTAATCATACACTCTCCATACACTCCATTTTCTTTATTTCTTCTCCTCTATATTTTTATCTAGTTTAATAATACGGGATTTTTGGTTTTGTATCGTGAGCGAACTGATTTTTTCCTCATTTTCTTTCAATTCCAGCATATTATTTTATCTAGTAAAATTTCTATCATATTTCTTCACCTCATCTTCACCCGAAAATTCTATGTTCGATTTGAATTGTTCAAGTTGGATTACGACAAGGTTGCGGAAAGGCAATAGAAGAATAAACTATTTCAGCTTTGTTTCACGTCACAAACAGATTCCGAGTAGTTCAACGTACCTAAGTACGCGGGGGCCTTGTCGACCTGCTTAGTTGATGTTCTGAATTTGATTCCGATTAAAGAGAGGTATCGGAGGGGTAGAGCCACTAGCGGAACGGTTGGAAAAATAATTCATGGGCATAGGCGGTGGTCTATTGGGTTACATAAATTTCTAATGACAGTAGAGTTTCTTGCTTATAATGTTCTTCGCCGGGTGTTGCTGAAGCCTCGTTGTAAATCCCCTAAGGTCAAGTACCAACCGAATCGAGAATAGGCTTAAGCGAGCAAATGCAATCACGCTCATTTCTCCGAGCCGCCCCACAATTATACATATATTTTTTGCTATCACGCCATCATCATCCCATTCATTTCATTCATGAAAATCTAGCCATTATGGAATGCAAAAGTCAGACACGAACGCCTCGCTTCATCCTTTTCGAGATACGTATATTTTTTATCGTTTTTTAGTTAGATTTGATTTCTACAATTTATCTTTTCAGTTTCTTCGATTGCATTGACTCATTGTACCTTTTCTATTTAAATATAGGATATTTGCATATTCCCTTAGTACGACCCGAACACTCACCAATTAAAGAGATTTTTTTATTTTTGACGAAATTTTTGGAGTTACTACACGAACACGCACGGTGCTATGTTCATTTTAAACACATATTATTTTTTTGTATCTTAAAAGATATTTTTAAATCTCTCCAAAAATCTACGATCACTTAGCGTATTGTGGCATCTACAACAAAGCATCAACAAAAAGAATAGTGACTTTAAGAGTATGGAAAGTGTGTACAAACTTTTCAAACTCCTTGGAATTGTCCCTTTCTGAATTGGCACCCGAGCGACTTACGTCGCTCGTGGCTCAATTTGACAACCTTCCTTGTTTGGTGCTTGATTTGATACCTTATCATGTACAGGTAATGTATTTAAAACAATAGAGGAAGAAGAGTTATTAATACCTCTGTTAAGCAACGGTGGCGATAACATTCGGTTCTCTTCCTTAGTTTCTACAACATCTGCTTGGTTCGGGACAGTCTTGACTATCCCAGACAACGTTCATTTCTGCCTAAGCTTCATTGCTTCGGAAATCTACTTGAACTACATTTTCAACATTTTGATCGAGGCAGATGTATTCCTTTGGAACTCTTGGCTCACCCGCTCAGTGTTTCTCCAAAATTTTTCCAAACTCAATGGCTGATTTTTCGATATGGGATGCTGAGCTAAAATAGGTGTCTGCTGCGGAAAGCGGGGGGGTTTGATAGTAAGGTTTTTGCGGATAATATCCCCCCTGATAATAATGCAGTGCAGAAAACTGTTGCGGCTGATGAAATTGTTGTTGAGGACGTGGACCGGCAGGCCTTTGGGGTTGCCCTTTGTGAAACTGCTGATATTGAGGAGGATTATTATTGGCCATATAGAAGACCTCCGTTAGGTTATGAGTCTGCTAAGCTTAGTTCTCAGCAACCTGCGGACCAAATTGGTCGACATAGGCGCACTCCTCAGTGGCCAGGACTTCATTCATTACCTGCTTATTTTTGTTACCAAATATATCCTGCTTCACGAGCTTAGTTAGCTCTTTGATCTGGACAAATAATTTGTTTATTTGTGCGACTATGAAAAAGTAGCAGAAACCTGGTAAAGACCCCTTGAAGGCTCCAACCTGCTAGTCTCCGGCCAGCTAGTCTGATTGGCTGCCATCTTTTCTATAAGTGCCCTCGTTTCGGAAGCGCACCGCCCCATCAGCGAACTACCCGCCGCTGCATCCAGAGACATCCGTAACTCATGAGTGATCTCTGAATAGAAGATCAAAGTTCCATGAAGTCAGGAATCTCATTGTGAGGGCAGTTATGGAGCAACTGCTTATAGTGGCTCCAAGCTTTGGGCTGGGTCTCATCAACAGCCATCTTGAAACTAAAGATTTCATTCTTCTGCTTGATGGTCATTGATACAAGATGATATTTACTCACGAAGGCCTGAGCTGCTTCCTTGAATGTTCCAGAAATTGGATAGAGGTTGTCAAATCATTTCTTGGCTTCACCTGCTAAGGAAAATGGAAACAAGATTAGTTTAGTAGCGTCCTCTGTGATGTCATGAGATTCGAAGGTGGCAGCAATCCTGTTGAAGTTCTGAAGATGCTCATAAGAGCTTTCATTGAGCAGCCCATGAATTTGGCTCTGGCTGGTCAGGCCTACTACCGTTGGCTTCACCTCATAATTGCTAGAGCCTCTGAGCGCAGAACTTGTAATTAGCATATTATCCAGAAGGGACTGATAGTGAATGTCCATCGAGACTTCAGCAAGTGGGCGATCAGTAGCTCTGTGTCCCTGAAATTGCCTCTGGTGGGGCTCAACAGTAGGTGGAGGTGGGGTGATGGTAGCAGAAGTCGCACCGGCACAAGCAGCTTGGGTCACTTAGGCAGTGATAAACGCGGCATGTGCGGCTTGAGCCTGCTCGACCTGAGCGATATGCGCTTGCATTCCAGCCATTTCCTGTTGGATATGCGTCAGTGTTCTAATGAGCTGCTCTTCAATAGCCATCAGAATATGAGGAAGAGTGGGAGGCTGGAGTATAATGGGGACATGTAGCGGCACCTCTTGCGAAGATGCAGATGTTGCAGAGTTGGAAGATGTCCCAGCGGCAGTCTGAAAAGCCGGGACAGCGGTGGCAGGGGCAGCGGTGTTTCCTTGCTTCACCATGATCTTCTCTGGTGACTTCATGAAAAAGACGTCTCTGAGTACAAGAAAGAATATGACTCGTTTCATGCTGAAAACGCTTAGGACCCCTGAATTAAAGAGTGCCAAATCAAATAGAAATTAAGTACAACGATTAAAAATTAAAGAATTACATAATAACAAAATTAAAGGTAAATTATGGCGCATTACTAGATTAATTCAAAACTCAATTTCTTGAGTTTAAGATCCCCGGCAACGGCGCCAAATTATGATATGCGAAAAATTTGGTTTTAAAGTTAACACAGAGAATTTCTTATGAATTTTTTGAGTCAAATGTGTATTATTGGACATGTTCAGATATAGATAGTAAAAATGAAGTTGTAGACCCTGAATCGCATTCTCACAATTATTTATATTATTTTTACTGGTGAGTTTCCAGGTCAAACACATAGATTTTAAGTCACAAAATTTAAATCAAGAATTTAGTACAAGTGACGCGCAGCGAAAAGCAGTGTGAGCCGAAGAGTTAGCTAAAATAGAATTTAAAGAAAAGCTAGTAAAGATGAGTGGTTGATGAAGCTTTCAGTGGAGGCAATGGGCGAGCGATGGATGCAACGAGAGCAGTGGTGGGCGGAAGGGAGTGGGTGAAGGGGAGAGAATTATAGATGTATATATGCATGATAGTAGGCGAGCGGTGAGGAGGTTCAGATAATGATGTGTCTGCACAGTATGTTATTAGATGACTAGGTTCTCACAGATGTAATGAGTGAATAATGAAAGTGAGTAAGCGAAACATATATTCATGATACGTAATGATAGAAGAAGTGAATGTGATTGCGTAGAAACTATTAACACATACAACAACTTCTCTGGTACTCGACCTTAAGGGATTTACAACAAGACTTCAATTATGCCTAGAATCAGAATATTATAAGCAAGAAATTCTACTGAACTAGAAATTTATGTAGCCCAATAGATCCACGCCTATGCTCCATTAATTATCCTAATCTCTGTCTCATTAGTGGCTTTACTATTCTGCTACCTCTCTTTAATCAGAATCAAATTCAGAACAACAACTAAGCAGGTCAACAAGGCTCCCGCGTACTTAGGTACATTGAACTACCTATAATATGTTAATGAATACAACGTGAAACTAGGCTAAAATAGTCGATTCTTCTTTGTTCTTCCACAGCAAAATAGAATTCTAATCCAAACATTTATACGAAAATATGACTCTTGGATAGAAGTGAAAATGGATAAATCTTGATATTTCATTATTTACTAAAGAAAGCAGTAAAGCTCTACATTACGAAAGCAGTAAATCAAAGCAAGAAAACAAGAAAATCTCAACTCCCTTGGCAATTTCTATCTAGAGAACACCCTTACAGAGTTGAAGCTCTCGGAAAGCACTAAAAATCTGTAGAAAAAATGAAAACTTGAATGTATGTATTCGTGCGTATATTACAAAAGGAATCCGGCCCTATTTATAGTTTTAAGGGATCGACAGTTGCAGAACAGTTAAGTGGCAGTTGGAGCTGATTGGGCAGTTAGGCGGTTGACGGCGGTTAATCTGTTGAAGCAGTTGCACCGGCCATAACTCCCTGGGTGCCAATTCACTCGCTTTAGAGTGTAAGGCCACAGACCTTCCTCGCTTGCCTGGATGGCTGTAGGACATCAACGAAGCTCAAACGATGTTGTCGTTGTTGGCTGGTATCAGAATGGCTGAACCGCTGAGAGATGAACACTTAGTGAATTTCTGGAGTGCTTCACTCTCGCTTTGCTGCGGTGGATTTCTGGTTGCTGGCGCTGGCACAAGCGGAAAAAGCGTCGTTTGCCGAGCCAAGCCGCCGTCGCTTGAATTTTTAAAACTTAGCTTTTCTGAACCAAAAACATCGCTTAAAAATGCCAAAAATGTTAATAATCTCAACAGACGCGCTCTGATCATACCAAGCAAAATAATTCAATAAAGTATGCCATAAATCAGGTATTCTGATGGTTTTCACATAAAAATTAAGTAATACATACTTTTGTTAAGCGAAAAATATGCTAATATTTGGGATTATCGCATAAAGATATTGTGAGATCAATTCTCGAACAATATTGTGTCGACGATGGATGTGTCGTGACTGAAAATTGTACATCATATTTTATGCCCTTCCAATTATCGTAAGGTTGTCAGTTATTATGGGCATATATTTCTTTCAATATGGAATCTTCCATATTATTTGTCGATGTCATTCGGCTTCATCTTCTACCTTGTCTAAGATAATAAATTTGGATTCCATGGAGGATCGGGCTATAAATGTCTACTTGGTCAATTTCCACGACACAACATCTTTTCTGAATGTGAATACATATCCCGTCATAGAAAAATGAGTCATTTCAATATGATATCCATTCGGCATCAGAGTATCCTTCGAGCACTGGACGATATTTCAAATAACATAGCCCAAAGTCATGAGTATATTTTAGATGCCTCAAAATTCTTACAATAGTTGTCCAATAATCCTTACTTAGATTTCTAGTGTATCTACTCAATTTTCTTACCGAGTATGAAAGATCAAGGCGAGTATGGGTCATCGGGAACATAAGACTCCCAATTATTCTTGCGTATTCCGCTTGAGCTACATGATCATCCTGATGTTTGCTTAACTGGTTCAAACAGGGTTTCACTATTGGCCCATTGGCACCAATTTAGTCAATATTATCGACATATAATGAGATTGTGACAGGATGATTCCCTCTGGATGTGTGATTATTTTGATCCTGAGGATCACATCAACCAACCCTAGATCTTTTATGTTGAAATTATCTTTTAATATTTGTTTTATCCAAATAATGAACCTTTGATTATTTCTCGTAATCAGCATATTATCTACGTACGTAGAGGCAGACTAACACAAAGCTGTTTGAATCCTCTTTGTAGTAAACACATTTATCACATTCATTGTATCTGAATCCCTTTGAAAACATGTTATTGTATAATTTCAAGTTCATTGCTTTGGTGTTTGCTTAGGTTCTTATAGAACTTGACCAATTTGCATACCTTATTCTTTTGGTCATATACTATAAATTCTTTGTGTTGTTTAATTTTGATCTCTCTCTTTAGATCACTATTAAAGAAAGT
The DNA here is from genome assembly GCF_009805555.1 of Andrographis paniculata. NCBI lineage: Eukaryota > Viridiplantae > Streptophyta > Magnoliopsida > Lamiales > Acanthaceae > Andrographis > Andrographis paniculata. The sequence goes on from NW_026137605.1 coordinate 5,192,653, forward strand.
TGTTTTTACATCCATCTGATGAGTCTCTAGTTTGTGCATGGCAACAATTGCGAAAAGCGGACTAATTAAGGTGATTCTAGACACTAGAAAATAGATGTCAAAGAAGTTATCTCTCACTTTTTTTTTTTTATTATTATAGCCCTTAAGAACCAATCGGACTTTAAACTTCTTGACCAATTCATCAGATTTAATTTTTTTTTAGGACCACTTGCATCCTAGGGGCTTGCAACTTTTAAAAGATCGGTCAAGATCCAAGTGTGATTTTGCATGATAGAATAAATTTTGTCATTTATCACTTCCTACCAAAATTCTGTATATGACCTTGAAAATGCTTATATTATTGTCATTGGCTTATCATCCAACATATAGGTGATGTAATCCGGATCAAAGTCCTTGAATATCTTCATTCATTCACTGACTACGTCTCGCTTCTTCTTCCGAGTATTAAATATGGTAGTCATTTCTCGTGTTTTCTTCCGAGAACATTCAGGAATGCTATTCTTATTTTTTTTATATATAAGAAAATACATCTTCAAAGAACTTTGTATTCCTCAATTCCATTGTCATCTTTTCATTGATGTTACTAGTAACGTCGTAACCTATACACAGTCAACCGTCTTTGGAACAATGGTGACTTTCTTTGGAAAATGTACTTCCACCTTAGCCAAACACCCCAACTTTTTGAGGTATCTGTAGGAAGCTTTTGGCCTTTTTATACCTCGTAAGGCGTTACATCCTTACTCTTTAGGGAAATCTTATTCTGGATATGACTTTCTATTAGAACGGCTTCCCCCCACATATTTTGTGGTAAAGCATAACTTATTAGTAGAGTATTCATCATGTCCTTCAATGTTCAGTTCTTCCATTCTGCAACACCATTTGACTGCGGCGAGTAGTGTGTCATAGTCCGATGAATTATGCTTTCAAAGCACAATATTCCAAAAATAAAACAACGTATTTTATAGTTTTATGGCTTCAAATTGCTTTGATACAAACGCTAAGATGATTCTCAGATTCATTTTTAAAGTTCTTAAATATTTCACGAGCTTCGTCCTTGCTGCTCAACAAGTAGAGATAACAATATCGAGTACAATCATCAATGAAGGCGAAGAAGTACTTTTTACCTCCTTTAGTTTGAACAAACTTTAAATCACACAAATCAGAGTGAATTGTTGTTTTGTTGATTTTGTCTTAAAAAAGACTTTACAGTTTCGATTGTCATCGAAATCAATCACCTTTACTAAGTTCAATCTTACTAGTTTCCTTATGGCACTTTTATTCACATATTCCAATCGTGAGTGTTATAGTTCACATGGCTCAAGCAAGTAAGAAGAAACATGTTCTTTATTGTTGTCAGTATCCTAGCTCTTGGCCAATACATTCAGTTTAAACAGTCCATCGGTAAGATACCCTTTACTCTGAAGCATTTCGTACTTAGACAGTACAAACTTCTCAGAATCAAACCCTAGATTAAAACTATGACTAACTAGTAACAAACTGCAAACTAAATTTTTTCGGAAGTCTGGAACATGTAGCACATCCTTCAGCGTCTGAAACCTCTGACCATGCTCGGTTGCCCATTTGCAGCTTCCATCCCTCTACAAGTTTGCGGGAGGCGAATTAGGCCTTGTCTGTGACTACGTTATAGGTAGCCCATAAGTCGACAAACCAGTCACGAGGATTTCTGATGTGCAGGATTTCAGAAAAGACGACGCTGAGGTTATTCTCTCAACCATCTTTCTCCTTCCTTTTTACGGTGAGTGCGCTCTTCTTGCCCTTGCTCTTGGACCTTTTGCATTGGCTGCTGGTGTATGTGCTTGCGACATTTGTATTAGTTACCAGAAAACTTGGGCTTTTTTTCTTGTTGCCCTCTTCAGTCTTACTTTGGTCTTTCCTCTTCTTCAAAAGGTTGTCTCGCTCCATTAAATTAGCATTTTCGTCAAAGACCTTTGATTTTGAACTTTTCTTTTAGTTTTCTTCTTCGATGTGGAATTTGACAACCAAGTCCTCAAGTGATATAGATTTATGCTTATCCTTGAGGTAGTTGTTGAAGTTCTCTCCATGAAGAAGGCAACTTTTCAATAACTACTGCCATATTAAAGGCATTCGGGAGTAGCATCTCTTCAACTTGGACACCGTGTATCAAGATTTGAAAATTTTTCATTTGTTCCACAATTGAATGTTCGTCGACCATATAGTATGACACACATCTTGATACGATGTACTTTTTAGTAGTTGTATCATCAGTCTTATATTTGTTTCAAGTTGTTGCCACAGCTCTTCAACAGTCTTTACATATTGATATACATAGTACAAGGAATCAGAAGGACCATTCAACATCAATTTTAAAAACAAAAAATTTCCTTGTCTTCATTGCTCATAGGTAGCTTGTCTGGAAGAGAGTGCGTCCTCTCCGTCATCCGTCGGTGGATCTTCCGTCAAGAAGGTGCCTAGCCCTAGCATCACTAGATAGAACAACTTTTTTTTTTTCCAGATTTTGAAGTGTTCCATTGAATTTGGACGGCTTCTCCGGCGTGATTAGGGCAATCACTCTTTGTCCCATGAATATCTGATTCAAGGTGGGAGCATACCTAGAACTATTTGCATCAAGAGAGACAAAGTTTATGGAGAAATCAGTGACCCCTCTGGCGATGGCAGCGGCTGGGCAAGTCCGGCAGCGTCGGGTTCAGTGGCTCTAGAGGTGGTTGCATTCCTAGTGGTAACTGCATTTATCAGAGTAGACAAAGCTTCATCGATTTCAGTCATAAAAGAAAGTTAATTTTCCGTGGAGGAAGGATAGTGTTGGTGTATCAGGATTTATTATCACCCTTATTTCTCTCTGCTATTGTTGGAAATTTTAGGGCGATAATGGGGAAGTGGGAAGGAAGCCAAGTCGAGGAAGACCTCTTCCCATAGAGTGAATTACAGCTGGTAGTACTCTGGTATATCTGTATCACTTCTAAAGGTAAAACGACTTATAACCTCTCGAAGCAGCACCACTAGCAAGAAACTTGATGAACAAGGATGAGAGTGTGTTGGCTTATGTGTGTGTAGCCTTTAGGGCTAATGGTCAAACCTATTTATAGACTTTCCACTTAACAAACTTTGAGGATTCTCTCTTAATATGGTTGCCTCTAATCTAGGTAACAACCATATTGAGAATCATATCTTGTAGGGTATGATTTCAAGAATTATATCTCACTATATACGATCTCAAATTTTAGATATGAAAATTAATTCTAAGATATGACTTATCCATTTAGTATAGATAGAGTTTGTTTGGACTTCTAAATCTAACCCGTGAGCTCACCGAATCAGTTCGACACTCGATCTGAGTTTGCAACTTAGTTCGGCACATAATTATGTGGCGTGGATAATGATATCATCTCATCTATTTTTCATTCACCATAATACAGTTTTGAAAATATGCTAAATGTTTAATCATCATTTGATTTCTTGAATTCTCAAAATAAGGATTCCTACAAAGAGAAGCTTACCAAGATGTATGATCAAACTTGATTTTCAAAAAGCTTTCGAATCGATTTTTTGGCCTTTCTTGTGAGACATGTTGCTTCATAAAATGAGAAAATATTTTAATTATGATTGGTGGAGTGTATTACTACTACATCAAAGGAGGAAAAGATCTTCATTATTTGTATGGAATACTTTTCTCCGATCTTGAATTAGTTATGTCAGGAGCTTGAGATGAGTTATCTCCTATGCTGCTAGCCCCTCAAGATCAGCCATTTGTCTTTTGCCGATGATATTTGACACGGCTTCGAATAATTCAAACTCGATCTTAGATGGACCAATTGCAACCCAAACTTGGTTGAAGTTACTTATTTGCTTGAAAGTTATGATCCTTTGATCTTAATAAAGATGTATGGCATAGATTAAATTGCCACTCATGATGTGTGGCTTAGATTAATGTACCACTTAGTATGTATAGTGTCTTATATTTTCTTGTTGCGCACACAATCTAGACTTGACAAACAATTAGACAAAGTTTACCCTAGCTACCTTTGGAGAGGTTCCTTAGAGTTGGAGTGATTCCAGTTACAATAGGACAAATCGATTGTTTGAGCTTCGGATGCAATTGAGTGAGAGACAGAAGATGCATCGGTAGCCTCAGACAGTTCATGGATTACTTTCGGAATTCGATATATCCTATTTTTCTTTCGATTCTTTATTTTTAAGTTTGATTTACCATTTTCCCGAATATATTAGATATTTCCTTTCGAGTTCTATTCATGGAGATGATCCTAATCCATGCCAATATTATTCTCCTCTCTTGGGTTAATGCTCATTCAATGGGAATTCTCATGAACTATTTGGATAAGTTTGGGGCTGCTTATGGTCTCTCAATGTTTCAAAATTCAATATCCTGGTGGTTGGTTCATCGATTCCTTAAGAAAATCAGCTCATTTTGGTCACGGGATTTCAACGTGGCCAAGTGCCATTAAGTATGGGCGTTAAAAGTGCCCCGGAAAAGCCTAAACTCGATTTGATGGATTAATTCATTTGATTTGTTAACTTATAAGACGCTAGAGTGGTTGCAACTTGTATTATATATGATGGGGGGCTTGAGCTTATTTGATCGGTGATTCAAGGTTTATGCTGCTTTTGGCTATCCGTATTCCCCATGCCCCCCATAGTGCTCCACCCTATTTCGAAACTATGTCGAATTTTTCTTTGAAAGAGCTTTTTGATTGCGGTTGGGTAGAAAATATTATGTTCTCCAAAAGAAGAAGGGCGTCTTGCCTTCGATCCCTCCCTACTTGGAACTTCTCTCTTCTTACCAAATTTATTTGGTTGCTTCAGTCGGACGAGCACCACTGCTATTTTGGATCTCAAAACTTCTGGCAGAGATTGCCCTCTTATTGCTCGTATTTTGTTTGCTACTTAGTCCAGATTCAAGACAAGCTCATTCACTGTTTCGGTTCTGCCAAACAGGCCAAAGACCAACTGAACTTTTGGTTTGGGTCGAATACAAAAGGTATTTCTCATGTATATGATACTTTCCGTGACAAGGGCGTTTGCGCCGTCAGTTTGGGCATTTTTTATGCCAGCCTGAACATTCATTTATCTTCTGGCTTAGCGCTTTGGGAAAACTCAAATCAAGAATCGACTCATGTTTCTATATCTCAATCTGATATGTGACTTGTGCGAGGAACATCTGAAAAATATTGCTCACCTCTTCTTCATGTGCTCCTTTTCGACTAAAGTTTGGTCTTCTATTGCGAGTGGCTTCAAGCGCCGAGGGGACTAGGGATTCTTGCCCAAGCAGCCAATGGGTTCATCAAGAACAGCAATAACAATTCAGCACTTATTGAGGCGCTTAGTCCTACCAGCCTCGATTTTCTATAGCTCGACAAAACTTGTTAAGTTGCACACTTAATTGGAAACAGAAGCTAGCTGGTTCTCCCCAAAATGCGCTGAGAGATCATATGTAAGTTTGTCCTTTTTCTCATTTGATTTTGAAAGAGACGGATGGATTTATGATCGATGCTGCTCGGAACAACGACAGTTTATAACCGACTTTAGTTTTTGCCCAGCAGAACTTTTCAGTAATTGTTGTTCTACGTTCAGGCGTGTGGCTGATATTTTAAAACACCAGCTTTTGTCCTCTTGAATGCATCCAAATCGTTTTAGTGGCGCGAGGGGTGAACAGAGATTTTTACCTGGTCTAGTTTGCGGATTCCAAAGTCATAATTTAAGAAAAAAAGAAAAATGATTGTAACGTAACGTAATACAAGCGGGCAGCAGCAGGTACGGCAAGGTAATGTACTAAATTCAATTCAATACGTAAATCCAATGCAACAATCCCTCCCTCCCACAGCCTGGCTGTCTGGGTAATGATATTTCAAGATCATCTCTTCCTTTCTTCTTCCCTTGACAAGTCAAGGCAAGGCAAGGGAAAGCGAGATCAAGATAATATCAGGCGGCTAGCTAGCTAACTGTTAATACCTTTACTATCATTCTTATTGTCTTGGTTGAGAAGACAGAGTATTTCGATCCAACGAAGAAGAATCCGCAGCAGCAGCAGCAGCAGCAGCAGCAGCAGCGGCGGCAGCTCCGGTGTTGGGTCCAGGAGGAGACATTGGCAACTTTCCTTCCGATTCCACAATGGGTACTGCTGCTGCTGCTACTGCTGGAACTTCAATCTGATCAAATTTTGTTGGACGCCGAGGCCGCCTTCTCTCATAGCTGCCGCGACTTCTGCTCCTGCTCCTGCTCCGGCTGCGGCTTGACCAGCTGCTTCTGCTTCTGCTCCTGCTTCGACTTCTGCTATAACTCCTCCTATCTCTGCTCCAACTTCTGCTTCTGCTCCTGCTCCTACTCCTATTCCTACTCTTGTCCCTGCTGCTTCTGCTCCGACTGCGGCTTCTACTGTAATCCCACGTTCGAACTCTTTCAGGGCTTCGGCTCATACTTCTCCCCCTACTTCTATCTGGGCTGTCCCTGCGGTTATCAAATCGTCCTCGCCCACGCCCTCTACCCCGCCCTCGTGTATCCATATTGTTGAACCGATCATGTGGACCACCACGTCCACCCCTTTCCCATCCAATCCGACCACCGGATCCACCAAAACCGCCATCCCTTCCCCCCACACGCCCACGCCCGCGGCTGCCAAAGCCGCCATCCCTCATTCCTCCACGACCACTAAAACCTCCATCCCTAATTCCCCCACGCCCTCCATCCCTCATCCCTGCACGACCGCCAAAGCCCCCATCCCTTGGGGCACCACGACTGCCCGAGTCCCAACGACCACCACCACCATCAGCAGCATCAAAACGACTCATACCACCTCTATCCTTGCCAAAAGTAGGTCCACCACGTACTGCTATATCCCGTATCTCAGTAGGCACAACTTGATTAGCACCTTCTAAAACTTTAATAAGGTCAGGAGCATACTTCCAGTCTTGCTCCGAGAAGAAAGTGTATGAAACCCCTGTAGCACCAGCTCTCCCAGTTCGCCCAATACGGTGAACATAGTCTTCAATACCGGTTGGAAAGTCATAGTTTATAACCACCCTGCACACCAAATATCAAACTAGTAAAAAATAAATATCCAACATAGAGAATGCTAACTAACCTAAGAACTAGTAAAGGGAATGGTAAGACATTGCTGTCATGATGCCAGTGCAAAACTATTGACCTTATGTCTCTTATATCAAGTCCTCGAGCAGCAACATCAGTAGCAACAAGAACCGGGGCTTTGCCCATCCGAAATTGATTCAAGACCCAGTCTCGCTCGCCTTGAGATTTGTCTCCATGTATTGCAGCTGCCCCAAAGTAACGGCCAAGGATACGTGCTAGCTGGTCACACAACTTCTTAGTAGAGCAAAATATAATGACCTTTGAACCACGTTCTTGGGATCTAAGAATTTGTTCCAGCCGCCTCTGCTTCTCCATTTCAGGGACTACTTCAACATACTGCATGGAAGTAACTCTTTAGAGAAGGGAATTGATAATTGTACAAGGAAAAAGTCATTCCAACAAGTTTAACATAATAACTAGGAAAGATGAGAACAAAATTGAAGCTGTGGAGATAACTGATTTCTCCTGCCACACATCATCTCATTTTGAACACCAGAATAATAATGGCCTTTCACAGGCAAAACATTCATTTTACAAGTAATTTTTACGTAAAGACCAAAAGACATTAAGAAAATATTTAGTTGGAAGTAGGGCAAATGTCATGGCACAAATAACTAGTAAAATGATTTTAGAAGCCAACTGACGCAAACAATGACCTGTGTGATAGATTTGTTTGCAGCAAGTTCATCAACACTGCCAATGTTGACCTGTACTGGGTTGAAAAGAAGATCACTTGCTATCTTCCGGACTTCTTTGGGCCATGTTGCAGTATACATAAGTGTTTGCCTTCTTGGAGGAATTTCATTAACAATCTTACGAATCTGTGGCTCAAATCCCATATCCAGCATTCTATCAGCCTCATCAAGAACAAGGAGTGAGACCTGCCTAAAGTCAATCCGCTTCATTTCAAGTATGTCGTTAAGTCGACCAGGAGTTGCCACAACTATATCAGCCCCACGATCTAGCTCTTTCAGCTGAGGGCCTTTAAGAGCCCCGCCATATAAGCACTACCAAGGTAACCAGTTGCCCATTTCAAAAAATATATAAGCATATATTAATGCTAATTACAAAGAATGAGATCTGAAGGTCTACCGTGCAGGACACTCTCGAGGATCGACCAAATTTGATTGCTTCATCCTGGATTTGGGTGGCAAGCTCCCTAGTTGGAGCCAATACAAGTACTGTTGGACCATTCTGAGGATTGTTATGCCGCCGTCTGATATGAATGAATGCTGGGATCAAATATCCCAATGTTTTCCCAGAGCCAGTCTTTGCAATAGCAACTACATCCCGGTTTTGCAAAGTAATGGGCCATGTTTGAGCTTGAATTGGAGTGGGAGCTGAAAAACCCGCAAAATGCATCTGCAATAAAATAGAGAAAATATGACTCCAAATATAGTTTTGAAAACAAAGCTGCACACCACACAATGTAGGAAATGTTTAGCCTAATGCTGAGAAAAAGTTTTTACAAGAAAAAGAGAGAACAAAACCCCAAATAATGAATGCTTAAAGAAAAAATCATGAGTGTGGTTGCTTACTGAAGCAACTTGAAGCAAAAAATGGAGGAAATAAAACAGAAGCAGAGCCAATAAGCTAGTAACCCAGTCACGTATATAGTGTGAATTGGATGTAGCACCCTTCAAGAAATAGTGCTATAGGAAGGCTCCAACAGTCCATTTTGCAGCCTCAAAAACTGAGAATAGTTGTTGTATAGACATGAGCATAGCACTGCAGCGTACGACATGTGCTCCTCCTGTGGAGCAAATATCGCACCTGCGTCAAGTTAGATCCGATAAGCTAAAAAGCATGAATTTCATGAATCATGTAGAAAGCTGGGCAAAACTCTCATCATAGAATTATCAAAAATGAATTAAACAGGTTCAAGCACTTACCTCCTGTAGTATTTCTGGCGGAAATCCAGTGGCTTCAAATGTCATATATGGAGCTGGAACATCTTCTCCCTTGATAAAATTAAACAGACAAATATAGACTCAATTCAAATAATCATATGAAGACATCTAAATGAAAATATCTGTAATAAACACCAAGGCTCCTTGCACTAACCAAAATTATTTAAGTCAGTGGGAACACTGCAAATCACAAGCAACAATGACTCATGCATTTCCAATTGAACTTAATATTATATGTGTTAGATATATTATGTATAGGGGTATTTTTGTATTTATGACAGTACGAGGGCAGTTTAGGTATTTTGTATAATTTTAATATATTAGGGTTTGTATATTATAAAATCATTCTTTCTTTTGACGTTAATAATAATAATAAACGGAAAAACAGCAATATTCTTTATGGTATCAAAGCCACCGTGATCTTGTCATCCACCCAATCCGGCCGCGCCGCCCGCTGCGCCGTCCTCTTTTCTTTCCTTCGGTCTGGTTGTCCATTAAGGCTGTTCGGATTTCTCCTCCTAGGTTGGATTGTTATTAGGTTGTGGCTTAGATTTCCGTTGCTTTTGTGATTCTGAATTTATAGATTTCTCTTCAATTCAAATATTGCCCCAAACATGTCTACTTCTACTTCTTTTGCGGGTGTTCTTTCTCCAACCCTGGCTATTGCTAATGAACGATTGGTTGGGGATTCTAACTATGGCTCTTAGTCTAAAGCTGTCCAAATGTGGTGTATGGATCAAGGTTTGGCAAATCACCTTGTTATTTCGTCCACTCAGATTGCTGACCCTGAGAAAGTTGCATGGCTTAAGGCTGATGCTTTATTATACAGTTTGCTTTGACAATCTATTGATCCAAGCCTTCATCCAATTTTTACCAGTTTTACAAACTGCTGTGATCTCTGGAGACATGCGAAGACTCTATATACCAATGATATTCAGTGCCTCTACATTGTGGTATCTAATTTGGTCAATCTTCGTCAACCCGGATTGACAATTCCGGAGTATCTCAGTAAACTTTCATCCATCAAAGCTGAACTCAATTCAGTTTTACCTCCAGGAAAAACGGCTGCGGAGGAGCTTGCTCAGCGTGATACATTCTACATGGTGTGTGCACTAGTTGGTCTTGGTCCAGATTTGAGTCCGGTTCGTGATAAACTCCTTTCCAGCTCAACAGTTCCGACTCTTGATGATGTTTATTCTCGCTGATTACGTGTCTCCTCTGTAGCACATCCGATTATTGATTCAGGAGACAAGTCTGCTCTACTAGCTTCACCTTCTTCACATATGCGAGGTGATCCTAGTCATCATGGGAGCTCTCGTGCGACCTCTCGTCCACGCTGCACTTATTGCAACATGTGGGGCCATACTCGTGATAAATGTTTTAAATTGCATAGCCGGCCACCTCGGGCTGTTGTTGCGCAGGTTGAAACTCCTCAGTTATCGGGTAATTCTGTCACTTTGACTGGTTCAGACTATGAGGAGTATCTTGCATACCAAGCTTCAAAGCAGTCATCTCATTCACCCGTTGTCTCTGTCGCTCACACTGGTACCTCTCTTGGACCATGGGTACTTGATTCTGGCGCCTCTCATTACCTATCTGGTAATCCAAAATTGTTTTCCGAATTTCATAAGTCTACCTCATTACCTGATGTTACTTTAGCTGATGGGTCACGAATTTCTGTTAAGGTTGTCGGTGATGCTCAACCATTGCCATGTGTTCCCTTATCCTCCGTTATTTTTGTTCCTCATTGTCCATTTAATCTTCTCAAGATGTACTTGGCTTTATTTTATGATGAAATTCAATATCAGTTTGGTGTCTCCCTTAAAATACTTTGGACGGATAATGCCACTGAATACTTCTCTACTCCTATGACTCAGTTTATGTCATCTCATGGTATTTTACATCAGTCCTCTTGTGCCTATACTCCTCAGCAAAATGGGCTGGCTGAACGCAAAAATCGCCACCTTATTGGACTGCTCGTACTTTGCTTGTACATCATCATGTTCCTTTCCAGTTTTGGGTTGATGTTGTTCTTGCTGCCTGTTATCTTATCAACCGCATGCCGTCCTTGGTTCTCCAGAATAAAATTCTCCACTATATATTGTTCCCTAAAGATCCTTTATATCATTTACCCCTTCGTGTCTTTAGGTGTACTGCATTTGTGCATGATCACTCCTTGGGTCGGGATAAGTTAGCTCCACATGCGCTGAAGTGTGTATTCCTTGGCTATTCTAGGGTTCAAAATGGTTATAAGTGTTTCTCTCCTGATACTCGTAGGTATTACTTTTCAGCCCATGTTACATTTTTTTAGTCTACATCTTATTTCTCTCCGTCAACTTTGATCCCGTCTGTCAGCCATGTGTTACCTATTCCATTCTCTTCTCTTCTTTCGCGTCCTCCTCTTCAGGTTTATAGTCGTCGTTCTCGCCCACAAATGTTCCCTTCAGATGGTTCAACCGGTCATGTTCCTCCAGCGTTTATCGATTGTCTTGGCTGTCAAGACTTGCCATTGTCTTCTTCTCCTGCGGCTCCTATCCTGCCGGATCCTGCACCGCTACGACGAGGTACTCGTTCTTCTCGTAATCCTCATCCCATTTACAATTTTTTTAGTTTTCATCGTTTGTCTCCCATATACTATACCTTTGTGTCAAACTTATCTTCCGTCTCCTTTCCTAAATCCCTTCGTGAAGCTCATTCTCACCCAGGTTGGCGACAGGCAATGGTAGATGAAATGGTTGCTTTGCATGCTAATGGTACTTAGGACTTTGGTGCCTTTGCCTTTAGGTAAGTCTCTCGTGACTTGTCGTTGGGTTTATGCAGTTAAAGTTGATTCATATGGTCAAGTTGCTCGTCTCAAGGCCCATTTCGTGGCTAAGAGCTTCACACAGATCTTTGGTGAGGATTATACTGAAACCTTCTCATTTGTTGCCAAAATGTCTTCCCTCCGTCTTTTTATTGCTTTGGTTGTTATGCATTCCTGGCCTTTTCATCTGCTTGATATTAAGAATGCATTTCTACAGGCGAACTTCATGAGGAAATTTATATGGGGCAACAACCTGGATTTGTTGCTCAGGGGAAGTCTGGTCTTATTTGCAAACTACGCCGTTCGCTTTATGGATTGAAACAATCTCCGCATGCCTGGTTCGGTCGATTTAACAGTGTTATACAAGAGTTTGGCATGATTCGAAGCGCATTAGACCATTCTGTCTTTTATAAGCACACATCAAGTGGTAAGTGTTTATACCTTCTTGTGTACGTTGATGATATTGTTATCACTGGAAATGATAAGAAGAGGCCACTCAATTAAAGCAACATCTATTTAAGCATTTCCAAACTAAGGATATGTGACCATTGAAGTACTTTGTTGGTATTGAGATTGCTCAATCACGTGATGGTATTGTTCTTTCACAACGGATGTACGCATTGGATATTCTTCAAGAAACTGGTTTGTCTGACTGCAACCCAGTAGACTCTCCCATGGATCTAAATTTGAAGCTTTTTCCAGGAAAGGGGGAGCCATTAGCTGACGCAGAAAGATATCGTAGAATGTTTGGTAAGCTTAACTATCTCACACTTACTTGACCTCATATCTCTTTTGCTGTAAGTGTTGCGTGTCAATTTCTTCAGTCTCCATGCTATAGTCACTTAGATGTTGTCATTCGAATCTTGAAGTACATCAAAGGGTCTCCTGGTAGAGGATTATTGTACACTAATCAAGGTCACACTGAAGTAATTGGCTACTCAGATGTTGATTGGGCAGAATCCCCAGTTGATAGACTCTCTACTTCGGGATATTGCATATTTGTGGGAGGTAACCTTATCTCATGGAAAAGTAAGAAACAGAATGTTGTTGCTTGCTCAAGTGCAAAGGCAGAATATCGAGCCATGGCATTAGCGACATGTGAACTTATTTGGGTAAAACAGTTTCTTTATGAACTCAAGATAGTGGAAGTTTCAGAAATGAAAATCTTGTGACACTCAAGCTGCCTTGCATATTGTATTTGATCCGGCGTTTCATGAGAGGACTAAACATATAGAGATTGATTGTCATTTTATTCGGGAGAAGGTATTATCTGGATGCATCGTCACTCACCATGTTGCTTCGAATGAGCAACTTGCAGACATTCTTACCAAATCTCTTAGAGGCCCTCAAATTAAATTTTTATGTGACAAACTTGGATCATACGATTTGTATTCTCCAGTTTGAAAGGGAGTGTTAGATCTATTATGTATAGGGGTATTTTTGTATTTATAATAGTACGAGGGCAGTTTAGGTATTTTGTATTGTTTTAATATATTAGGATTTTGTATATTGTAAAATCATTCTTTCTTTTGACGTCAATAATAAATAAAAAAAAAAAAACAGCGATATTCTACAATATGAATTGTTGAGATTGGATCTATGGCTTGTATGGAAAAGAAATGGAAATATCTGCATATTCACTTAAAATGCTCAGATCAATATGTTTGTTCATAAACAATAATTGCAAGGTGTGCATTGACTCTCTTCCATACAATAAAGAAGAATTGTTTGACAAGATGTATTGCCATTCCTCAGAAAATGTGTTGCAAGGCATTAGTTAAAGGAACACAAGAGAATGCACAAATTGAATGATTTGATGCTACTAAATATTCAGAGACAACAAATCCATGAAATACGTACAGTGGCTGTTACTTCGTGCTTTTGACAATAAATTTCAGCTGCAGATAACTGGGTAGTAGGGTCAGAAGGTCTTGTCACTGCTGAAGGAGGCCTCACAAAAGCATTTCCAGGATAAGGCAGGGCAGCAGATGAAAGATCATAGCCACCATGCAAGGGAGGCCCTCCATTCAAACTGCCTGGAAGAATGGGGACAGAGTTTTGAGAAGGCAATTCGCTCATCCTTGCTTCCTGATAAAATAAAATAAAAAGAAAAAAATGAAATGTCACTATTATAGCAAAAAAAAAAAAAAAAATCCATGGCTTTACAGATGCATGTTGCATAAAACTTGTAAACTATAACCGGAAAGTAGCATTACTAAAAGATCGTTCATGTAAAAATACACTAGTTGTCGTGCATTCTATGCCAAATATCATTTTACCCAAAAATATTTATGAGGCAACAATACTGAGCATGATGTCCAACAAATTTACCTGTTGATTTCTTGTCATAGGTAACGGTGCGAGTTTGGGTAGCTGATGAGCCAATATATTGGCATCCTTTGTTGCATTATAAAAATATTCATTTTTAGCCCTAGCAAGATGGCTTTCGTCGTATTGCATCTTGTCATGCATCAGCCCAGGGTCAAGTTGAGTTTGAAACCTAGAACCATATTGTGGATGTGTTGGTTCTACCCCTTTTTGTTGCACCTGAACTGAAGGGTTGTTATGTTGCACATTAGCAGATGATCCACCATATGGCAGACTCGGTCGAACGTTCATGTTTTGTGTGTGCGGGGAATTAGTTCCAACTGACAAGTTCTGCACAGGTGCCCCAGTTTGTTGAGCTGTCGAAAACACTGGTTGATTCACCTGCTGAAACTCAAGATTATCTCTGTGAGGGACTCCAATTTTTGGTTCATGGTGATGGGGAAATGACTGTCCCTGAATTACAAGTGGATGCGATGGCGAAACTTTTTTTCCTTGAAAATAATCAGTTTCATCTCTGGGACCAAGATCCACTTTATGATCTTGTCTGTGAGACATCTGATTTAAATGCTGAGACTGTTGGGAGGAGCTTTGTGGTCCTTGTAGTGGCATGCTCTGTTGAGGCACCATGAACTGCGTGTGCTGAGGAGTGAATTGAAAACCATGTGAAGTTCCCATTTGTGTACCTGGATACATTTGTCCATGCTGAACACGGGGCATTGGCTGATAAGGGGATTGGTGCCCTGGCTGCATAGGAATTTGCTGCACAACTCCCTGATGCCCGGGCTCAATATGCATTTGTCCCAGAGGGACCTGATGCTTTGTTTCCTCAGGAGCTGAAGGGGCCTGCTGCATCGTCAGCCCCAAATGTGAACCTTGCAGCTGCCCAGGGGCCACTACTTGCTGACGAGTGCCCTGTGGTGCTAACTGACTCTGTTGCTGCAAGGATGAACTTATAAGCATCCCCTGTGGATGCTGAGTTTGCATCAAGTGATGGTTTTGGATACCGTCTGGCTGTGAGGCTTTGAATGAAAGTACAGCATTCGTCGTAGATGTGGATGCTACAGGTGGGGGCCTAGAAGGCAAAGGTGGTTGTAAAGTCGAGGGTTTTTCATACTGGGTAACATTTGTTTCAGGATTCCAGTAATACAAAACGCCTGTGCTTCCATCAATTAATCCTTTCCAAGGTTCAGGTAGAGTTGGATCATCTGGAGCATATCTGGGCCCAAGGGTACTCGGTGATGCCTCAGCCGTGGCCATTCAAAACTCACTGCACTGCACCATCCGATTACATTCAATCCCCAAATTACTCAAGTTTATATGAAATATAGCATATAATAAAATAATAATCAAATCAAAGAAAGGCTCAGCCCCAAATCACCCAACAACTCAAAATCTACACACAAAATATCAAAACAAACCGGCACAAAGAACCCTTCACCACACCCAAAGCAACCCCCAAACCAAAGAATAGAGGCTTACGGTAAAGGAGCGGACAAAAATAACACCACAAACACAACCGCAAGCCGACTGATGACGAACAAACCCTTTGTAGCTCGAAACGCCAGAATAGGGGAATGGATTCGTGCCAAATCTCCACAATTGAAACAAGATAAAGGCACCAGAGAAGATATACCACCACCAGAGCCAGAGAGAATCGCGCGAGAGAACTTGGAAGAAAGTTTAGAGTGAGAAAGCGAGAGTAGATGAAAATGAGAGAGACTTGCGGCTTCTCTCTCTCCCCCATAACTTGCCCATTCGGTTTCGATCAACCGGCGGTTCGAACCGACAGCTGGCATAACCGTTAGAAATTCTGACTGTTCGGTTTCGCTTTTTTGTAGTTTTTTAAACCGGAACAGACGGTTCAAACCGCCGATTTACTGTTGCGGTTTGACTTTTTTTAAAAAAGAATAATATTCTCCCAGGGGAAGGGCAAGACGCAGCCGGTTGAAGAAGAAGATCGAGAAAAGGAGGAGAAAGGAAGAAGATAGAGAAGAACTTGGGTGGATGTGTGAAGGTTGATTATGGTAAAAATTAAAATTCTTTGTATTTTATAATAATATTAATATATTTATAATTAAATTTTTATAAAAATAAAAATAATATTAATATTAATTATAAATAATTATTAATAA
Source organism: Andrographis paniculata (assembly GCF_009805555.1). NCBI lineage: Eukaryota > Viridiplantae > Streptophyta > Magnoliopsida > Lamiales > Acanthaceae > Andrographis > Andrographis paniculata. The sequence goes on from NW_026137605.1 coordinate 5,208,927, forward strand.
TACTGAAAAATAATAATATTATAATAGTAGTATATTTTAAATTTTTTTAATTTTTTATTATATAATTATATTTAATTTAAATTATCTTATCATCTATTATATCAATAATTTTATAATTTTTTTTATTTTTTTTAATTTAAAATTTAATTTAATCATCTACTACATTTATTATTTTAATTAATTTTATATTATAACAATGTAATTACTTACTTATATATATATGATTTTTAAATAATAAATATATCTAAATAAAATTAAAATCAAATTTAATTATTTTTAAATAAAATTCAAATTTTAAAAAAAAAAAAAGAAAAGAAAAAATTTTATTAAAAATGAATATATATATATATACTGGCGGTTAAAACCGTAATCGGTTTATAAATCGTAATCGAAACAATCAAACTGTAATCGAAACCGTCATTCGTAAGGTTCAGTTTCGATTTGATATTTTGAGAGACCGTAATCGACAATTTGAACCGTTTAGACAAATCTATATATATTTTGTGTAAAGAATTGAATGGATCATATTTAAACCCTAGAACGGATTATGAGGATGGTGTCTGATGGGCGCGGTTCTTTGGTGTTGTAATTTCTTTATACTAATGAATAAATTTAAAAGCAGACCACATGGGCAAAAACTTCAAATATACAAATATAAACAGATAAATGATCCAAGAATCAATAATCCAAACTCAATAAACATTACGAATTGGCAATATCTATTGGTGTATATCATAAATAAATCAAATTACATCTACCATAAAATTTTGAGTATATTTTAAACAGTAACACAACTAACAAGCTTTCAGAACTCAAACAGTCACTCGAATCCTCTAATCAAACTCATTAAACAGGTTACTTGTCTGTCGGACCTAATTTGCAAAGTATTAGGTTCTGCCGGAGTTTATCCCATGCGCACTTTCTAGTAGCGGCTGCGCGGGTTCCCACGTTATCAAAAAAAAAAAAAAAAAAAACCTCATTAAACAGGTTTATTGAACGTATTAAGATACTCAATCCACCCAATAAAACTATATTTCGAAATTACCGTATCAAGAGAACTATTTTCGTTTCCTACTGCAGTTGGATGTGCCAAGCGTGATTCGTGATAACCTTAGCTTCTTCGTTTATAAAATTAATGAAATGCAAATCAAAGTGTACAGTTCTTTTGCAATTTTTTATTATATACTCATATTTAATTTAAATTATCTTCTTATCTATTACGTCAATAATTTTATAATTTTTTTTTGTTTTAATTTAAAATTTAATCTAATTTTCTGCTAAATTTATTATTTTAATTATTTTTTTATATAATAACAATCTAATCAATTATTTATATATATGATTTTTACATAATAAATAAATAATAAATATATCTAAATAAAATTAAAATCGAATTTAATTACTTTTAAATAAAATTCAAATTTAAAAAAAAAATAGAAAATAAAAAATTATTAAAAATGAATATATATAAACCGGTGCTTTATAAGCCGTAATCAAAACTCTCAAATCGTAATTGAAACCGTCATTCGGAAGGTTCAATTTCGATTTGATATTTTGATAAATCGTAACCGGCAGTTTGAGCAAGTATATATATATATATTTTGTATAAATAATTGAATGGAACATATTTAAACCCTAGAACAAACAGTCAGGATGGTATCTCGTGAGCACAGGTCAAAGGTCGAATCCGGGTCAACTAGGCGCATTGCGTGTCTGATGTGAGGGCCGGGCCAAAGTTCTATTTAGGCCACATAATTCATATAAAGTGTGTGTAGTGTGTGGATACAATTTGTTTAAAAAATGATCATAGATCAAAATTTTAAACAATAGCATCCCCGCCACTTACCTCCCATCTCATTTATTTTTTATTCAAATTTTTAATGTTCCCGAAATAATCATATCAAGTATTTTAGCTACATATGTTTTGCGGATACCTTCAAAGGTAAAAAAAGAAAACATTATTGCCCATAATGTTGTAATTTCTTTATACTAATGAGTAAATTTAAAAACAAAATAGAAACGCAAAAACCTCGAGCATTCAAATATAAACAGATAAATGATCCAAGAATCAATAATCCAAACTCAAAAAACATTACAAATTGGTAATCTCTAGTGTCGTATATCATAAAGAAATTAAACTACATCTACCAGGAAATTTTGAGTATATTTTAAATAGTAACACAACTCAACCAGTTTTCAAAACCCAAACAATCATGCGAATCCTCTAATCAAACTCATTACACAGGTTGATTGAACCGCATTAAGATACTCAATATATCCAATGAAACTATATTTTGAAATTACCGTATCAACAGGACGATTTTCGTTTCCTACTATAGTTGGATGCGCCGAGCGTGATTCGTGATAACCCTAGACTCTTCGTTTATAAAATTAATAGAATGCAATTCAAAGTGCACAGTTCTGTATGCATTGTGATTTTATCCACAATCTAAAAATGGAAGCTCAAAAAGTTTTAAACTACACTGCCCTAAGACCATGTGCTATAAAGGAACCGCTATTTGCAATTCAAAGTGCACAGTTTCGTATACGGTCTGATTTTGTCCACAATCTAAAAATTCAAACTCAAAAAATTTTAAACTACACAGCCCTAGGACCATGTGCCATGCAGAAACCGTATTGCGTTCCCCGAGTTTTCTCTCTCTGTTACGTCAGCTTAAGAACTCTTAATAATTCATTTAATTTTTTACACCCATTGTAGAACCAAGTTTCAAATTCTCCAAATTTCTCTTTCTTCACTATTAGCAAATTTATTATTTTATTTAATAAAAAAATTTATTTAATTTTTTATTATAATATTACTATATACATATAATAATATTTTTATGTAAGAAATTTTTTATTTCTAATTAATATTTTTTTCTTAAATTTTATTTATTTTTAATTAAAAATTCAATAAATTTATATTATTATATTTAATATTAAGTTACATATTAATACTTTCAAAAATAAAAATAATAATCCTTTTTAATTATTATTATATATAATATTTTAAAATAAATTATATTAATTAAAAACAATAAAAAAATATTAAAAAAATACTATATTTACTCTCTCCTTTACGTAGAGGAGAGAGAAAATTTCAGAAAAAAAATCGTTATGGACTTAACATTATATTTTTTATATATAATTTTTATATGTGGCATGACACATAACACAAACCTGTTTTTATGGATAAAGAACCTAGTGTTGCACATGCTCTAATATAGTGTGTATTAAAAGCTCGTTTAAGTTTATATTGAATTGTGGCATTTTAACAATTTACTCAGCACCTTAAAAAGAATGAACGAACACTCACCAACAAAATGAAAATATTTTTGAGTATTCCAAATTTACAGCGTAGATTCAATCCCATTCATTTCCAACTCATATGAGAAGATATTTTTTTATAATTAAAATATGTTATTTGATTGTAGAAAGTATTTAACATGATAAAATATTAGATTGTGTTTTTTTTTGTATTTTACCATAAATTTTTTTCGGATTTTTTTCTTTCAAAATATCAAATCAAATAATTATTTATTTATATTATACTATAAATATATTTTACATATAAAACATCACGTAACATCTATTTATATCAAATTAAATAACTATTCAAATTCAACATTTTACTATTCAAAAATCTAAACCCACAAACAAAACACAAAATTATCTAAAATATTAAACATAAGGGATTTCAAATTTATAATTAATTTGAAGATTTGAATTTTAAAGTATTTTTCAAGTAAAATTAATGAATTTTGTGGAATTATTTGAAATATTTTTAATTTTGTTGACCTATAAAATAATTGATGATTGTTGGTTTCTAGGCAATTTGCTGCGATTCTCCGGTGATATCAATATGCGATAAATTTAGGAAAAGAAAATGCAAATTAATTGAATAATGTACGACGCAAACAAGTTGCATGATTCAAGATTGGATTTAACATTATTCTAAAAAAATGCAAAAATAAAGAAAATAAAATGATAAATTTGTGGAGAAGATGTGGTTGTCTTCTTCCCTGAACGGTTGGTCTTTCATATTATCAAAATGCACATTCAATTTTGCATTCATGCATTTAAACTCTTTGCAATGTCTCCCCAACGATCATTTGCATTTTGTTTGTTTGTATTTTGTTCATTTGCATTTCCTCCCCACAATTGCTTGCATATTTCTTCTCCATAATTACTTCTCATTGACAACTTCAAGGGTTTGTGTAATCTTCATGCAACTAGCACCCTCCCTTATTTCACATTTTAATGTCTTTTTTATGGAAATTAACTCCACTATCTTCCACTTCACACGTCCAAATTTGAAAATCATCAATCAGGCCGGCTTAATTTACCATTTCATTGGGCTTGTATTCTTTTGGGTCATTGCTAATCATAAATTACTATTGATTGGTCCGATTTAGATGTTTGGACCTGACGCTAACACAACTTGTTGTGTTCGCCTAATTTGTTTTGATACGATTGATCAAAATCCTCTGGAATCGGCCTGCCATTATCTATGGAATTTTGTGTGGCAAAATAATGTCTCCTATATTTCACAAATTATTGAATATTAGATAAAAAATATATATATTTTGTGAAATATATATACCTGAATCACCAAAGAGGAAAGATCGATTGACGTGCCATAAAAAAATGATAGCTCGCCACAATGAGTCTACATCCATTAGATCGATTTGATAACCAAACATACCAAAAAATACCTCACTAAAGTTACCGATAACATTCAATGCGATCTTCAAAAAACTAATAGACCCAATATCATCAATTTCATACTTTCCGACTTGGATTAATGGGAGCAACTCAAAGTTAAACCTCATAGGCAGCTATTTGTGCAGTTAAAAATGCATTTTTTTTTTTCGGAAACATATGTTCGACCAGCTTCCTAATCAGTCCGAACTTTCTTTCAGTGAAGCAATCACAACATCGGCGAGTCCAGCCTTCCAACTGCAAGCAATAATGACAAAAAAGTCGAGTGTTGATCCTACTTGTCTCAAACTTTCTCGAAGCGCCAACTTTTCCTTTCGTGCATCTTGCACCACAAATACCAATGTTTATCTTAGTATCGGCAGGATCAGTTCAAGTGCCCCGGAATCACCCTGTTCCAGCATCATCATTATGCAATCACTTGGGCTGTCCGTCGCTCAAAAGACAGCCTTATTTTAAAGCTAGCTGAGTTAAAATGCATTACACGCCAAGCTCATCATAGCATAGCTTGGCGACTTCTTGTTTGAAGATTTTCTTGTCAACTTCAATTATTTTTCACCGTTGTCTTCATGACTCGCAACTTTTCCAAACTCTTTGCACTACCAAAAAATTGACTTTTTGTAGCGCCTAAACTGCCCGTAACAATAAATTCGTTACAAAAAGAAGTTTTTGTTGCAAAATTAATCGATACAAAAAGTTATTTTCGGTAGCCTACTTTTTTTTTTCTTTGCTTCGATAAGTTATCCCTAACAAATACATATAGGACAATATGTCGTCCTATATGTCTTTGTTACAGAATTCAAACCGTAATAAAAAGTCAATATTTTAATTATAAAAATAGAAAAATTCATATAAAATTATTTTGAAATTTAAGAAAAAAATAATAATTTGTTTTGATAATTATCCGTAACAACTACATATTAAAAGAAATATTATCCTAACTAATTATATTTGTTATGCACTTTAGATTGTAACAAAAAGATTAATCTTATAATTATAAATAAAAATTTAAAAAACTATATAAATATATTTTAAAATTCAAAAAAAAAAATAATAAATAAAGTCACTGAAAAAGTATACTAAGACAAAATTCACATCGATTCAAAAGGGTTTTCCCCCAAATCGATTCTTTTCCATCCGCAGACCCCAATCGACGGTGCCCTCGACGGCTCGACCATCTACTCCTCTTCCTCTCACCACTGTCCAATCGCCGGCGACACTTCAACAGGTCAACGCTGCACCACTGCTCCCCCTCACCATCGTGCCTGCCTCTGCCCAAACCCGATGCCCCACCACCCCCAGCCGTGGAACGCCGCCCAGACCATCTCCGTTCTGCCACCACTCGCCACCGTGACCACAGCCTCTCCATCCACCATCATTTCCGATGCCGTCATCTCCTCATCTCATTTAAAATTTTTTGTTTGGGTATTTTTCTATCTTCCCCTTCAATTGATTATCAGGTAAAATTGTTCCATTGTGCTTTATTTATGGACACTAGTTTTTGTGAAATTTCTTTTTTTGTTCCCTTCTTCTCAGTCACGATTATAAGGTTAATTGTTCTTATTATGTTTGATTTAAGATTGGTATTGATTTTTTAAGGAATTTCAACCTGGTTAGAACATTGGTGTGATATAGGGGCATGTAGTTAGTTGTTTTGGATTGATACTGCCTAAGTGACAACTTCGAATTGAATTTAGTTTTTCTTGGGAGTTCTTGTTCTTGTTTTGTGGTTTCTAGTTGATGTTTTGTGAAATAAGCTTATTTTGAGGCATATTCGATGATTTGGATTGATATTTCATAATGATAGGCATTGTTAATTCTAACTTGAATGTAGTCTTCTTCTTTGAATTATTGTTTGTGGTTGCAAAAAGTTTTGATGGTGGATTGAAATATGAAACCTTTTGAGCTTAAATTAAACTATGACTTAATTTTTGTGAGGTAAATTGTCTTTGTTGGGCTTAATTTGAGGTTTACTTTTGAGGTTGTTATTGATTTTTATAATAGAATTCAATTTCCCTTATGTTAGCAGGTATGAGATGGTTGTCTATTGTTTTTTGAATTTCTATTGATATAATAAAGTGAATAAGCATTGGTGGTGACTCGAGTGTTTCCTTTGGAATCCATTTTGTATAGTTTTTAGGTGTTTCTGTATTAAATAAATCACATTGAACAATTGTTTCGAGGATCCTACAGAGTAATGATAGGATGATGGCTCTTCTTAAATGAATTTAAAGGCTTTGAAATAATATCTGATTTTCTACTTAGCTCTGTGAAAGAAGAACTCTTCGTTGTCTTCCCACTTCTAGGTGAAATTTGCTTTTTTAAATGGTTAGAAAAAAAATTAGTAATTGCAAACACATTTTTAATGATTTTATGTTTTCTAGTTTTCTTTTATGGAAAATGCACAAATGAACTATCCTTTTTACTTTTTATTTTCTTTATGAAGAGTTTTCATATAATTTCGCACTAACTTATTAAGAGTTTACATTTAGTTTTGCACTTTTAGTTATTCTTCTCTAAAATTTCAAATGATGATTTTATATATTTTTTGAGCTGTTGTGTGATATATTGGCTTATAGGCTGTTCTAATTTACGATTTTAGTTAAATTAGATTGTGCTATACCTAATGATTGCAATGTGGTTTATTTCGATCGATGTTGGAATTAGTTTTAACCACTGCCCTTGCGCTAAATATGTTTGGTTAAATGTCTTTTAGCTGTTGTTGCATTTTGTTTTGGGAAAAATTAAAAGCTAGTCATGACTTGTTGTTTGGTTTAACTGTAGTTCCTCCTCGGTGTCAACTGTAAATGTTCGAGGGCGGACAAAAATTCAAGTGTGAGGAAATTATAATTAGCACCAATAATAAAATTTCTCAACTTACAGGGGTTCATCTTTAAAGGGGAGTATGTATGGCTATTTATTTCTAATATTGGCTATGATAATTCATGTTGTAGTTTTTTAGACTTAGTGTAGTCTAATCTGTATTTTGCATCCTACTAGCATTGTAAGTTCAACTAGATTAGTTTGTGAGATATTAGAGTAGTAAGTAATTTAGTATAGGTTCAGCCATGCTATGTTAGTATTTGGTTTAGTTTTGACCTTCAAGGTTTAGTCCTTAGCCTAGCATTAGTTCTCTCATTACTTTAGTTAGTTGTAGCCATATTTGTTAGATAGTTTGCAAGTAGTTTAATATTAGCATAGGAGAAAATAGATTTAAGTCAATATATAGCTTAATTAATTTGATTAGTGTAACTATGTTTAATTTTGTCTGCTGCTATTGTAGGAATAATTAGTCAAGCTAGTTTACTTTTTATTTCTGTTGCCGTCTGCTGCATATTTTTGTTGTGTGACCTTGTTTGGTTGCTAGTTGTTCGATGTATAATCCTTTTATATAGAAGTATAGTAGTTGTTGTTGGTTAGTGATAGATATAGTTATGTTGTTAGGTTCATTTTTTGAGTACTTAGGATATTGTAGTCTAATAGTTTAGCTAGTTGTTCGTATAACTCATTGTTGCTAACCACTTTAATTGTGCTTGCCACCATGGATGATTTGCCGGTATAATCTACAAACATACTTTTGGTTTGTTGGAGTTTTGCTTCAATGCTGCATTAGGTTGGCTGTAATTTATAACTTGCGATTTAGGCAATGTTGATCTTTTAGCCTACTAATTTGTTATAGCATAATTTTACTTAGCTTGCTCTGTTGTATGGAATTATTTTTATTGTAGTAATTGTGTATAAGTTTGTGGTTGTTTGATCTCAAATTTGTAGTTAGGACAGTTAGCTGACTTATATGTTCCACGAAATTTTTTATTCTTGAACAAATTTTTCCCTTTATTTTATATGTTTGTGTTGCAATCATGCTCTAGTTCCAAATATTCCATGTAAAGAAATATTTGAGGCCATTTAATTGTACAACATGAAATGGACATAAAATGGATTATGTGTAAGATTGTTAAATTTAGCATCTGGTTATATCGTTGTAGGGCATGTCTATTTGGGTTTAAGGTAGTTGTATAGTTGAACGTTATTTGTAGGACTTGATTGGTGGTTACTTGGTTGCTATTGGAGAGCTGTGTTCGTTTTTTTTGCTGAAGGATTGTCCATCTATGATCGTGGTGATTTATAATTATTAGTATGTGTGTAAGGGGAGTTGGCCCCTATGGTCCATGTTGTGTTATTTGTTTTCATAATGTTCAGGGGTCAGCCTATTTTATTAGTGCTTTTCGAGTTTATTTGTGAATATGCTTGTATTTAAGATAGGGTCCCTAGATCAAGCTAAAGCGTAAGTTTTATTTTATTATATTCATCCTCGTAACTAGCGCTTGTTTAACCTATTTATATAGGTGATACCCTAGCCGTTGTTAAGGTGTATGTTACAGCTGTAATGGTCCCGGAGACCGCACTTATCCTCCCAACTAATGCTGGAGCGAAAATTCTCGGTGATATACTCGACGGAGATAATATCGAGTGGATTTACCAGGATGTGCGCAATTTTTTATTTACTTTATTCTTTTGGAAATTAAATTACTTCAATTTCTGTAATAAATGCTTATATATTATTAAAAACACATTGCAGTTGGTTCGCCTCCCGTGATTGCAGCCTCCATGATTCTGCACTCGACTAGCTGGGTCATTCATAGTAATGTTTATGAGTTGCCCTTAAGATCGTACTTCCGTATGATATCAGAATTATCTATTTGCGTATTACTTTTGGGTTTTGCGTATCGTTATTTAGTAGGTTGTTATGTTGGTGTACGGATTGGTGTTTTGTTGGGATGTTTTGTTAGCACCGTTGACGACTAATATTTTATTTTTGGCTGGACTATGAACATCGTTGTATTGATGACCATGTATAGTATTTCGATGGATTTAGAAACAATTATGATGAGATTAAGTTTTATATTATTTGTCTCGCAGATTAATAATATAGACAAATAAAATTTATTTATGGCGACAAAACTACAATGCCACACAGGGATGTCTTTTGTAGCGTATTTTTAGTTACGGACAGTGGCCGGTACAAATGGTAATGAGTGGTTGCCTGACTTTTGTCATGATTTTTTGTTGCGGAGGGGGCAATCCTTTCGTAATGTATTGTTGTTACGGACACATCTTGTAATAAGAAGTTTTCTGACAAGATTAGACATTTGTAACGCATTTGTTGATTCAGACATAAGTCGTAACAAATATTTTTCTGACAGTATTCAACTTTTGTTCCGCAGTATTTGTGTCGGATATTTGTCGGTTCAAAAACATGATCGATGTTTTTGTTACATACCAAAAAACGTAACAAATATAATTAACACGTGCTTATTTTGAGAGTTGACCACCTAATATTTGTTACGGATTTTGTTACGACACAAACTTTTTGTACTGCGATTTTTCGTAGCGGTCATAATCCGTAACAAAGTCGACACAAAAAACTATTTTGCACGAAAAATGGGTTTTAGTTACGAATATTTGATCGTTACAAAAAGACCTTTTTTTGGTAGTGTTGGGTACATCAACATGTTGAGCTGAAAGTTTGGGAATGATCGGTATCCACTTTTGGATTGTCGACTGAATTTTTGACAATCGATGTAACACCCCCAGTTGGCTCATACTGGAAATGCTACCGCCACACTGCATCATGAGGTCGTCACCTCCTACTTCGGGCCCCACAACACAGTGTTAAGGCTAAAATTAATTATATAAGCATTTTATTATTCTCAAAAAAAATAGTTTATAAATATTTACAAAAACATACTCCCAAAACGGGAGGTTTTTTTTCTAGTTAGAATTTACATATAATACATCAGATGCAGTTCACTCATTCAGCCCGTCTTTCTATCTCCCGAGACGTCCCCTGTCCCGGAGGTGCCATGCGTACCTGAATCAAATATTTTTCTTAAAAGCAGTCTAGAATTAAATCCATTTTAAGAACTAACATAAAATATGCCATGTCATGCTCGAAAATAGAGTTTAATTTCCGTCATTTGCAAAATAAATGCCATGCCATGCCCATACTGAAATAATGTAACAATAATGTCAAAATCGACAACTCATGCACATATACCCATATACATATGTCAAAGTGAGCAGCCGGAATAACCTCGGCTCCATAATAACAGCTCACTAGACTATCATCAATAAATAGCCGGAAAATCCTCGGCTCAAGGAAGGACCTGGTAAACCCATAATAATATAACGGTCACCCGGTCACTCCCATATACCCACCATACGACTCCCGCAATCAATACATGGATAGTCGAGCGTTGTCGCCATTAACCACAAGACACCCCATAGTCTGTGATAGCGAAGATAGGACCCTCCTGTCTAGCCCTACCCCGTGTAACGTAGTAGAATCCGTGCAACTTGGAATCACCCGAAGGAAACCCGGAAACTCTACTCCTCCTCGCACGCCCTAACGGGATCGCGTTTGGAGTTTGGCATCTGATCCTAAACTACCGGTAGACCTCACTAGTAGCTACTCCAATGAGTGGAACAACACCGAACCCGAATGATTAGACCAAATACGTCTCAACTGCAATGGGTCTAATCCCTGAATGACTGTGCGACTAAGTCACCCAGTTGTCCGACTACTATCGTCCACTATCGCCAAAGTGTTACGGTACATCGGGGTCGAATATCCTAACCCCAGATGATGCCCTCGCCTAGCACTACCGCACACGGCGACTAAACGATAGATCCATAAAACATATCCGATAAATCGTGCAATGTGTGCAGCATGTCAATAAGTGAATTTAATGAAAAGGGCTGGTGAGACGGCCCACCTATCCTCCTTTTTATAAATTCACCAACACGATCAAATACGTATATCAAATATCGTAAAACGAAGTTTCACACATGCATATACACACACATATATACATATATAGATGCACTGACCAAATGATTCCACATAATATCATATCAATATCAGAATCAGAATCACATGCAACATAAATACCTAATTTCTTAAAATTAGATTTAATTCCCTACTGCTTACCTCCTACCGATACTTTCTGGATTTTATAACTTCACCCAAATCTCCTCCAACGTACACCTGTCCCATTATTTACTCAAATCAGATGAGCTTTATGCTTATTCTCAGGAGCTACCTGCTTATTCAAAAGCTAATTTCTATAATTAACTCGTCGGGCTCCAAACTTTTATATTTAGTAGAATATGATATTCTAGCTATAAAATCCTTCTACCTCATAATATTTATATTGCCCGATTATTAAATAAAAATACGCAAAGGTATGAACAAGCAGGCAGGTGCGATATACTGCCGTTTTTTATTCGACTTGGATTGGTACGAAATTCTCAAAATATAATGTCGGCGCTACGAATAGGCTATTAGCTAAAGAAATTCATCGATTAAATAGCTAAATAGCCAATTTTGAATTTTTGAAGAATTTCTAATTTAATACTCCAATATCAAAATTAGTATTAAAATTTATAATCGGACTCTACGAATAGCAAGGAATACCATACCCAAGTCGGAATTGGAATCGGACGGCTAAATCTTTTTCTTTTTTTTTTTTTTTTTTTTTTTTTTCTTCTTCCTCCCTTCCTTCTCCTCCTTTGCTTCGCAGGTAAGTTTGCTTGTTTTTTTATATATAATTATATTATTATTATATATATTATATATATTATATTATATTATATTATTATTAACGTTATTATTATTATATTATTATATATTTTATATTTTATATTTATTTTTAATTTTATCGATATTTATCCATTTAACAGTCTATTTAATTATAACTAATATACAAAATTGGAATATAATTTATCCCAAAATATTAGTTTCTTGATTCCATTACTATTTTCAAATATTTATTTGCTATAATAATATTATTTTATACATTCCGAAATCGGGGCATTACAATCCACTCCCCCTTAAAAAGATTTCGTCCCCGAAATCTAAACTCAAACACATAACAAGGCAACTTAATTAAACAATTGTGGGTATGCTTTGAACATTTCTTGTTCTATTTCCCACGTGGCCTCTTCCGCTCCATGTCTGGACCACATTACTTTCACCATACGAATCTCTCGATTCCTCATGGTTCGGACCTTTGTGTCCATGATCCACAGAGGCTTTTCTTCATACGAAAGATCTTCATTCAGCTCTATCTCATCTGGAGATAAAATATGAGAAGGATCTGCAACATACCTACGAAGCTGAGATATATGAAACACATTATGGATACGCTCCATAGAATTTGGAAGTGCCAACCGATAGGCCCAATCACCAACTCGATCGACAATTTCATAAGGTCCAACATAACGCGGACTCAATTTTCCTTTAATCCCAAACCTTCTAATACCTTTCATTGGGGATACTTTCAATAAGACAAAATCTCCACTTTGAAATTGACCCTCACGTCGGGCTCTATCGGCATAACTCTTTTGACGATCTTGAGCTGCCTTCATCTTTTCTCTGATAATTCGAATCTTATTTTTCGATTCCTCAATCATTTCCGGACCCAGTATCAGTCGATCACTCATATCGTCCCAACTCAAAGGAGTTCTGCATTTTCGACCATAAAGAGCTTCAAAAGGAGCCATTCCGATACTTGCTTGATGGCTATTATTATATGAAAATTCCACTAAATCCAAGTGGTCTTCCCAACTCCCTTGAAATTCCATAGCACAAGCTCTTAGCATATCTTCCAGAATACGGATAGTTCTTTCTGACTGACCATCAGTCATAGGATGGAATGCAGTACTCATATGCAACTGAGTACCAAAGGCTTCCTGCAATTTTTGCCAAAATCGAGATTGAAAGCGTGGATCACGATCTGATATGATCACCTCAGGAATACCGTGTCGTTTAACCACATAATGAACATATAATTTGGCTAATTTCTGCATACTCCAAGTCATACGTACTGGAATGAACACTGCTGACTTGGTCAATCTGTCTATAATTACCCAAATTGCATCTGTTCCCGACTTTGACCTTGGAAGTCCTGTTACAAAATCCATTGCGATAGAATCCCATTTCCAGAGTGGAACTTCTAAAGGTTGTAGCAACCCCATTGGTCTATGATGTTCTGCTTTTACCTTTTGACAATTTAAACATCGTGCAACAAATTTGGCTACATCCTTCTTCATGCCCTTCCACCAAAAATGTTGACGTAGGTCATGATACATTTTATTTCCCCCCGGATGCACTGAGTATGGTGTATTATGAGCCTCACTCATAATCTGCTCTTTCAAATCATTTCGATCCTTTGGGATACACCACCTCCCGTGAAATCGAAGACTCCCATCTGGAGCAATATTAAAATTTTGAGTCTGACCGTACTGAACTTTCACTGCAAGCTCAACCATTTTATTATCTTCCATTTGAGCCGCTCTAATGCGATCATAAATTTCAGGCTCAACTTGTATCATTTGCAAATATCCCCGAGTCATACCCCGTCCAAGTACCTCAATTTCCATCCGCGCTAAATCTTGGCACAGTTCATCAGCAACCGACATGAAGCCCAAGTTATGCCTTGGGTTTCGACTTAAGGCATCGGCTACAACATTTGCTTTGCCTTCATGATACACAATTTCAAGATCATAATCCTTCACCAATTCTAACCATCTTCTTTGTCTTAAATTCAATTCTTTTTGGGTGAAGATATATTTCAAACTTTGATGGTCAGTAAATATTCTGCAATGGGCTCCATAAAGATAGTGTCTCCAAATCTTCAAAGCAAACACCACTGCTGCCATTTCCAAGTCGTGTGTCGGATAATTCTCTTCGTGAGGTTTTAGTTGTCGTGATGCATAAGCAATAACTCTTTGATTCTGCATTAAGACACATCCCAATCCCTGCTTCGAAGCATCACTATACACTTCAAACTCCTCACCTTCCACTGGTAAAGCCAAAATTGGCGCTGAAGTTAATCGATGTTTCAATTCTAAAAAGGATGACTCACACTCGTGATCCCAGTTAATCTTTGCATCCTTTTTCAGCAAATTAGTTAATGGTTTTGCAATCTTCGAAAAATCAAGAACGAATCGCCGATAATATCCTGCCAAACCCAAAAAACTTCTTACTTCTGATTGATTGGTAGGTCTTGGCCAATCCAAGATTGCCGCCACTTTAGAAGGATCTACTGAGATACCCTTTCCAGAAACAACATGCCCCAAGAAAGCAACCTCCTTCAACCAAAACTCGCATTTGGATAACTTGGCATATAACTTTCTTGCACGCAATATGTTTAATATTACATGCAAATGTTTTGCATGCGTCTTTTTATCTGGGGAATAGACCAAGATATCGTCAATAAATACCACCACAAACTGATCGAGGTATGGTTGAAAAATTCTATTCATCAACTCCATAAACGCAGCCGGGGCGTTAGTCAACCCAAAGGACATAACCGTGAATTCATAATGCCCGTATCTAGTCCGAAAAGCTGTCTTCGGAATGTCATGCTCTGCAATCCTTAGCTGATGATATCCAGATCTCAAGTCAATCTTTGAGAATATAGTTGCACCTCTCAGTTGATCAAATAGATCATCAATCCTCGGAAGAGGATATTTGTTCTTCACCGTGACTTTGTTCAGTCCACTGTAGTCAATACATAACCTCAAACTTCCATCCTTCTTTTTCACAAATAAAACTGGAGCTCCCCAAGGCGATGTACTAGGCCGAATGTAACCCTTATCTAGCAATTCCTGTAGTTGCAATTTAAGTTCGGCTAGTTCTAGAGGTGCCATCCGGTATGGAGCCCTTGATACTGGCTCAGCACCCGGCACAATATCAATAGTAAAATCCACCTCACGAGCTGGTGGCATACCCGGAATGTCATCAGGAAATACATCAGGAAAATTTCGGACTACAGGAATATCTTGCAATCGCTGCTCCCCTTGCGTCAAATCTCTTACCTCACACAGATATACTGGAAACCCCTTACGAATAAATGATTGAAATGA
Organism: Andrographis paniculata; assembly: GCF_009805555.1. Classification (NCBI taxonomy): domain Eukaryota; kingdom Viridiplantae; phylum Streptophyta; class Magnoliopsida; order Lamiales; family Acanthaceae; genus Andrographis; species Andrographis paniculata. The sequence goes on from NW_026137605.1 coordinate 5,224,578, forward strand.
TAGGGATGAAATTACCTTCATAGAAGGTTGTCTGGCAGATCCTGCATAATTCACCTGTTCGCCCATCGCTCCAACCAGCGAAATTGATCTTTTTCGACAATCAAATTGAGCTTGATATGCCACTAACCAATCCATCCCCAATATTACATCGAACTCGGATAGCTTGATGCCCAAAAGTTAGTAACAAAATCAACCCCTTCAATACTAACCGGAATCTGCATATAAAGCTCTCGGCATTCCAACACTTCTCCTGATGGAACTAAAACTTCCACTACCACTTCTACTGATGAATTCAGACCCAATCGTCTAACTAGACGCTTAGATATGAACGAGAACGTTGCACCCGAATCGAATAACACAAGAGCAGGAAAACCGCAAACCAGAAATCTACCCGTTAAAACCTCACCTGGATGATAATCAGCTTCTGCTTGGGTAAGAACATTTATTCGACCACGCTGGTCAGGTCCTCTGCCTGGCTGCCTAGATGACGAACGTGACTGACTTCGTCCCCCTCGCCAAGATGATCCTAATCCTCTCCCTTGTGACTGCGAAGACGGCGGCTGCCATGGCCTAAACCTCGGTTCTGGAAACTCCCTTGCAGTTACCACACTTGGACATAACCTGGCAATGTGACCACTACCACCACATTTAAAACATGTCAATGGAACTTTATCACAACGAGTACCTGGGTGGCTTGTTCCACAACGCCGACAAACAGCCCCCGATTGCTGAGACCTCTCCTGACTCGGTTCATTAATCGAAATCCCCTTATACGATGGCCCAGACCTGAACATTTGCCACCATTTCTTTTTACCCTTGGGCTCATCCTCCACTTTAGCTTTTCCCTTTATCTCGAACCTGATGTTGATAACCTATTTCCTTCTCACTCTCCTTTTGTCTGACTTCCTGCTTCCGATAAAATCGGGCAGCACGCTCGTAAGCCTCATACAATGAACTGATATCCAACACCGCTAAAGCTTCTTGAATTCTGTGTTGCAACCCGTCTACAAAATGGTCAATTCTGTCTCGCTCACAGGAAAAGTAGTCAGGAACATACATCTCCAACTCATTAAACTTCACAAAATAATCCTCAACTGACATCGAGCCCTGCTTTAAGTCCAGCAATTCTTGCTTCTTCGCTTTTCGAATATGCGACGGTATAAACCTAGCCTTTAACTTTGCTTTAAATTCATCCCAAGTCATATCCACTTGGTCTACACCTGCAGCTTCTTCACCTAACCACCACCGATTTGCTCGGCCTTCCAAGAAATAGGCTCCAATATTAACTCGTTGATCTGGCGGAACCTGAACAACACGAAATATCTTTTCCATCTTTTCAACCCAAAACTCAAGGACTCCTGGCTCCACTGAACCAGAATATGTTGGTGGGTTATGCCGCATCACAGCATCAATGAAACTCCTCTGTTGAGGCATCATCGCGGCCATAAACTGCCGAAAGAAATCCTGACTAGGTGCCTCTGTTGGTACATGCGCTGGCACAGGATACTGTGACTCATCAGACGAAGGATCAAACTCTGGGCCTTGAATAGCCCTACGTACACCACCACCTCGAGAATTCGACATACTGCCCCCAATATCAATTCAGCACACAGCTAAACCAAGCATAACAATAAAAGATAGATCACATTAACATGAATGCACCCGCAAAACCCAAACCTCACCAAACCAATTCAATATCATTATTATTTTCAAAACCTTTTTAATTCAAAGAGCCAAAATCTATCAAACCTAGGCTCTGATACCAACTTGTAACACCCCCAGTTGGCTCATACTGGAAATGCTACCGCCACACTGCATCATGAGGTCGTCACCTCCTACTTCGGGCCCCACAACACAGTGTTAAGGCTAAAATTAATTATATAAGCATTTTATTATTCTAAAAAAAAATAGTTTATAAATATTTACAAAAACATACTCCCAAAACGGGAGGTTTTTTTTCTAGTTAGAATTTACATATAATACATCAGATGCAGTTCACTCATTCAGCCCGTCTTTCTATCTCCCGAGACGTCCCCTGTCCCGGAGGTGCCATGCGTACCTGAATCAAATATTTTTCTTAAAAGCAGTCTAGAATTAAATCCATTTTAAGAACTAACATAAAATATGCCATGTCATGCTCGAAAATAGAGTTTAATTTCCGTCATTTGCAAAATAAATGCCATGCCATGCCCATACTGAAATAATGTAACAATAATGTCAAAATCGACAACTCATGCACATATACCCATATACATATGTCAAAGTGAGCAGCCGGAATAACCTCGGCTCCATAATAACAGCTCACTAGACTATCATCAATAAATAGCCGGAAAATCCTCGGCTCAAGGAAGGACCTGGTAAACCCATAATAATATAACGGTCACCCGGTCACTCCCATATACCCACCATACGACTCCCGCAATCAATACATGGATAGTCGAGCGTTGTCGCCATTAACCACAAGACACCCCATAGTCTGTGATAGCGAAGATAGGACCCTCCTGTCTAGCCCTACCCCGTGTAACGTAGTAGAATCCGTGCAACCTGGAATCACCCGAAGGAAACCCGGAAACTCTACTCCTCCTCGCACGCCCTAACGGGATCGCGTTTGGAGTTTGGCATCTGATCCTAAACTACCGGTAGACCTCACTAGTAGCTACTCCAATGAGTGGAACAACACCGAACCCGAATGATTAGACCAAATACGTCTCAACTGCAATGGGTCTAATCCCTGAATGACCGTGCGACTAAGTCACCCAGTTGTCCGACTACTATCGTCCACTATCGCCAAAGTGTTACGGTACATCGGGGTCGAATATCCTAACCCCAGATGATGCCCTCGCCTAGCACTACCGCACACGGCGACTAAACGATAGATCCATAAAACATATCCGATAAATCGTGCAATGTGTGCAGCATGTCAATAAGTGAATTTAATGAAAAGGGCTGGTGAGACGGCCCACCTATCCTCCTTTTTATAAATTCACCAACACGATCAAATACGTATATCAAATATCGTAAAACGAAGTTTCACACATGCATATACACACACATATATACATATATAGATGCACTGACCAAATTATTCCACATAATATCATATCAATATCAGAATCAGAATCACATGCAACATAAATACCTAATTTCTTAAAATTAGATTTAATTCCCTACTGCTTACCTCCTACCGATACTTTCTGGATTTTATAACTTCACCCAAATCTCCTCCAACGTACACCTGTCCCATTATTTACTCAAATCAGATGAGCTTTATGCTTATTCTCAGGAGCTACCTGCTTATTCAAAAGCTAATTTCTATAATTAACTCGTCGGGCTCCAAACTTTTATATTTAGTAGAATATGATATTCTAGCTATAAAATCCTTCTACCTCATAATATTTATATTGCCCGATTATTAAATAAAAATACGCAAAGGTATGAACAAGCAGGCAGGTGCGATATACTGCCGTTTTTTATTCGACTTGGATTGGTACGAAATTCTCAAAATATAATGTCGGCGCTACGAATAGGCTATTAGCTAAAGAAATTCATCGATTAAATAGCTAAATAGCCAATTTTGAATTTTTGAAGAATTTCTAATTTAATACTCCAATATCAAAATTCGTATTAAAATTTATAATCGGACTCTACGAATAGCAAGGAATACCATACCCAAGTCGGAATTGGAATCGGACGGCTAAATCTTTTTCTTTCTTTTTTTTTTTTTCTTTCTTTCTCCTTCTTCTTCCTCCCTTCCTTCTCCTCCTTTGCTTCGCAGGTAAGTTTGCTTGTTTTTTTATATATAATTATATTATTATTATATATATTATATATATTATATTATATTATATTATTATTAACGTTATTATTATTATATTATTATATATTTTATATTTTATATTTATTTTTAATTTTATCGATATTTATCCATTTAACAGTCTATTTAATTATAACTAATATACAAAATTGGAATATAATTTATCCCAAAATATTAGTTTCTTGATTCCATTACTATTGTCAAATATTTATTTGCTATAATAATATTATTTTATACATTCCGAAATCGGGGCATTACAATCGAGCATTAATTGGAACCCATTTTTTGCTTGATCGCTTCGGAAACTACTTCCAAAATCGATCAACTTTCATTTTGGACTTTTGGCAATCAAATTGAGCTCCTTTTTGCTTATGGTAACTCATGATTTGTTCAAATTCTCTCGCCAACATCCATTTTTTTCCGCCTCTACCCATCTAACTATCAAATTGAACTTTTTTCGTTCACTACAAGAAAATATCATTTTTGTAACGAGATTTTTTCGTTTTTAAATTCACTTTTTCCGTTACTTATGATATTAGAGACGAAATTAATTATGGAATTACGTTAGCTACGTGATCTTTAGGGACGAAATTCCGTTACAAATATACTATTTTTTTTGTAGTGGTTCATGGTGACTAATGACATGTTTAAATACCTACCTATTTTCTCTCACCACAGTCTATTTTGTCAACTTCTCGAGCCAAAATTTTTGGTTGATCACCTAATTTTTCCAGTATGTATTCATCTTGAGTTTTCTTCACCAGCCTTTACCTTTGGCAACATCCTTTTTGTGTCCGTGTCAAATGCTTTGGCCCTTGAACTTTTCGAGCTTTACGATTCACAAATCATTCCTGCGACTGTGGTGATATTATAGGTGTTGCCATCTTTTTTAGTATCAATTTCTACAATCATTGCCAAGGGTGCAAATGATCTTTTAGTGTTCGCCTATCCGTTAGCGATTAGTCTTTCTTAACCTCATTTATTGACTACCCAAATGCTGAAACACTAGTCCAAATCGCCATTTATGGTCTTTTTTAAGATGTGTGGATGAAGGACACCTCACTTGCTCGAAAAATAGACCTACATTCTTGCCTTTCATTTTTTTGGGACACAACATCCACACCCGTTGATAAAGAATCGTCATCTACCTCAATGTGTTGCTCTTTCAATTCAGAAAGACTCTCATCATTGATAATGATGAAAGATTGATCAGCCGGCCTAAATTGATTAGCAACCTGTCTTTCTTTTATCATTTTCTCGGCCTGAACAGCGTGAGTATAAAATTGTTGGAAATAGCAAAATTCTTCTGACACTAGTTTTCTTTCAATTGTGGATGCAAGTTTTCCACCGGTATACGTGTTACTTGAGAATCCGGAATTTTTACATTGGAGAAACTTTTTAATTATAAAAAATGTTCGATGTACTCATTTTTGGTTCATTCATTTGCTGTTTTTCATTCATTAAATCAAGTAAGGTAACTTCAATCAGTGCGCAATAAAACCTATTGTGAAATTCCCTCTCCACTCATTCCACGATCGTATGGAATTTGAGAGTAGTGCCAAATACCAATTAAATGCAATTCCGATTAGCGATAGAAAAAATATTTAAAGTTTATTCCGATTTCTAATTTCAACATATTTGTGCAATAAAATGGCTCACATGCTTCATACTTGAATGACCATCTTCTCCCAAAAAATGAGTAAATTTAGGCGCCTTGATGTTGTGTGGCAAGGGCATCATATCGCCTACCCTATTGGAGTAAGGCCAATGATATGATGGTCGATGGATTTGGCATATGTGCTGCCCATAGACTTCACAAACCATTTCTTTCAATATTTGAGGATCGATAACGGTTTGAGGCGCCGAAGAGCCTAGCGGACTGACTTGATGTCCTCAAAATATTATACTAGTTGTGCTAAGATTGTCTGCTGTAAAAATAATTGGTGGTGGCGGTTCTTGACTGTTAGATATTGGAATAAACTTAATTTCACCAATTATAATTAAGGTACAATATTATATATATACAAGAGATATATTAGACAGGGATATATATATCTAAATATATACAATATATATCAACATATATATATCAATATTCCCCATCAAACTCAAGGTGGAACGGTGGAACCCAACTTGAGTTTGCTCAAGAATGACTGAAAACGGCTGGGAAGATGAGGCTTGGTGAAACCGTCGGCAGTCTGATCAGCAGAAGAAATAGGAGACAAGGAGATGTTGCCATAAGTAACGTGATAACGTACAATATGACAATCGATCTCAATGTGCTTCGTATATTCGTGGAAGACATCATTCGTCGAAATCTTCATGGAGCTCTGACTGTCGCAATGAATAATAGTGGCTGAGGACTGAGGCACTCCGAGATCAGCCAGGAACCAGCGAAGCCATAGAAGCTCGGCAGTGGTGTCGGCAAGAGCTCTATATTCGGACTCTGCACTGGACCGGGAGACAACCGTCTGTTTCTTGTTGCGCCATGAAATAAGCGAGTCGCCAAGGAAGAAGCAAAACCTGGTGGTCGAGCGGTGATCAGATGGATCTCCCGCCCAATTAACGTCAGAATACCCGGTCAAAACTAAGGAGGAACGAGCTGAATAATGAAGCCCATGGAGGAAAGTACCTTTGATGTACCGGAGAATCCGTATAACAGTAGAATGATGAGTCGTCCGAGGGGCAGACATAAACTGACTGACGATATGGATGGCATAGGCAATATCCGGTCGAGTGACAGTTAGGTAGATCAGACTTCCCACCAGCTGACGATACAGAGTAGGATCATCGAGGGGGACGCCGTCCATCGGAGTAAGATGATAGTCAGAATCTAGAGGCGTAGGGGCAGTCTTGAAGTCAGTGAGACCAGCACTAGATAGAAGGTCGGAGGCATACTTGGGTTGAGAGAGATAATATACGCCGGAGGTGTCGGAGATCTTAAGTCCTAGGAAGTACCGAAGAGGCCCTAAGCTCTTCTCAAAGTGGCGGTGTAGATGAGCCTGTAGCTCAGAGATACCTGATGCATCATCTCCCGTAATGGTCATGTCATCCACATAAAGTAGCAGAACAGTAATTCCAGCTGACCCACGACGAAGGAAGAGAGCCGAATCATGATCGCTGGAAGTAAAGCCAAGCCGGAGTAGAGCAGAGCTAAATTTCGAAAACCAAGCTCGAGGCGCCTATTTCAAACCATACAGGGCACGACGAAGTTTACATACCTCGGAAGATGTAAGAAAGCCAGGAGGAGAAGACATATAGATGTCCTCGGATAGATCACCATGCAAGAACGCATTCTTGACATCGAGCTGGTGTAGAGGCCACCGATGAGCTGCAGCGATAGCGATAAGACAACGGACAGAGATGAGACGAGCCACCGGGGAAAATGTCTCCTCATAGTCAATACGATATTGCTGAGTGTAGCCTTTGGCTACCAAACGCGCCTTGTAGCGCTCGATTGATCCATAAGAGTGAGTTTTGATTCGGAATATACCCACTTGCAGCCGATAGGTTTCTTGCCAGAGGGAAGATCAACCATATCCCACGTGTGGGTTTTCTCCAAAGCCTGCAACTTCTCAGACATAGCCTGCCACCACAACGGATCCGCATACGCCTCACGAAAGGACCTGGGCTCATGGTGGGACAAAGTGGCAGAGAAGTAGTGACAATCGAGTAAATGAGTAGGTAGGTGACTAACCCAAGTGGAACAGCGAGGGCCAGGATCAGGGTCTGAGGTCGAAGTAATGTCAGGCTCTGGTATTGGTGATGCATCGGAGTCGAGAGTAAGAGTAGGCTCAGGGATCGGCGTTGGTTTTAGAGGCGCAACCGGGACAGCGTCAGGAGCGGGGGATGGGGCCGCATCATCGGAAGGAAATAGAGGTGGAGAGGACAAGGTAAAGAACAGAGACGAACGATCAAAGGGGACTCGAAAGTGGGACAATGTAGAGAACTTAGTATTCTCCCAGAATGTGACATGATAAGAAATACGTAGCCTATTGGAAATGGGATCCCAACAACGATAACCCTTATGCTCTAACCCGTATCCCATGAAGCAACACAGACGCGCACGAGGTTCCAACTTAGTGCGCTCATGGGGAGGGAGGAGGACAAGACTGACACAACCGAAAGGGCGGAGAAGACTATAATTAGGGGTTCGATTAAATAGTCTTTCAAATGGACTGACATTACCCATGAAAGAGAAAGGGGCATGATTTATAGTGTGGACAACAGTGAGTGTGGCTTCCCCCCAAAAGCGATACAGACAAGAGGCATATAAGAAAAGGGTGTGAACTGTATCGAGGATATGACGGTGTTTACGTTCGGCATGACCGTTTTGTGGAGAGGTGTATGGGTAGGAGCGTTGGACAACAGTACCTTGATCAGATAGGAAACAAAGGAAGGAAGAATAGGTATACTCAAGAGTATTATCTGTGCGGAGAGTTTTTATGGTGGAGGAAAATTGGGTATGTATCATTTTAGCAAAGTCCATATAAATAGATGGAAGTTCAGAACACTTCCACATAAAATAAATCCATGTAAAGCGAGAATAGTCATCAATAAAAAACAGAAAATAACGAGAACCATTCATAGACACAGAGGGCGAAGGTCCCCAAATATCAAAGTGAACTAATGAAAACGGTGTATCCGCAACGGAAGTACTATGAGGAAATGACAAGGCAGGTTGTTTTCCCAATGAACAATCCACACAATTAAAGGACTCAAACCTGAAAGAACCCAAAAGACCCTGATTAATCAAAGACCTGAGTTTATTGGAGGACGCATGACTGAGAGGATGATGCCACTGAAGGCAGGATGGTGTAGAGGTCGTGGCAGCCGAGATAGAGGGCGAGGGAGCTGGAGTGACTAGAGTTCAAATAAGCGGCCCATCTTCCGGCCCTTCCCGATGGTCCACCCGGTTTGCGCATCCTGAACCTGCACACCAGTAGAATAAAAGATCACTGTGAGACCTTGATCAACTAATTGACCAACGGAAATCAGATTCAAGGTTAATTGGGGAATACAATATGTGTCAGAGAGGTATAAGGACGAGGTGGATGTATGTCCAGTATGGGCGGTAAGGATAGGGGGTAGGGATGGTGTGGTGGATGTAGAGGTCATAAGGCGTATATCAGAGGTCATATGATTACTGCAAGCAAAATCAAAATACCAAGGAGAGTTACCTGATGTGGTAGACATGGTTGTATTGGAAGATAGAACCTGTTTAAGAAGAGCCTCCAAGTCCTGAAGGAGGCGCAAGCGCAGGTGTGGCAGAGGCTGTGACAAAGGAGGTACTAGACGGAGGAGGTCCACGAACATGTCGAGGCTTGTAGTTACTGCTGCCAGAGTAAGACGGCCTAGTAGGGCAATATTGAATAGTATGGCCTAAAAGATGACAGTAGTGGCACTCTACCTTGGGGCAATGACCGAAGTCATGATCAAAAGACTGACATCGTTTGCAGCGGAGGGAACGACTCTGAGTAGGAATTCGGGCGGTGATCACAAAAGCAGAATCAAGCAGAAGAGCCTTGGCTAGGTGGAGACGAGTTTCCTCAAAAAGAATCTCCTGAATAGCTGCATCCAAGGTAGGAAGTGGGTGCCGATGTAACAAAGAGGCACGAACTGCCTCATACTCTGGACGCAAAGCCATCAAGACCTGAATGAGGCGAAGATGATCAGGACTGATCTTAGCTTGATCCAACCGATGCCAAAGGGGTTGCACTTGCGCAAGGAAGTCGTTGACAGATTATCATGGTTCCTGTTTTAGATCATTGATAGTACTCCATAACTAATAATAGTGTGCCAAACCCGTAGCACGGAAGGGGACTGCCAAGAAATCCCACGTTGCCTTGGCAGTTTCAAATTGGGCAAGCTGCACATGTATCGCCGGAGTGGAAGTATTGTGCAACGAAGTAAGAATCTGATGGTTCTTACTGTCTCGATCCTTCAATTTTTCAATATAAAATTCAACAACTTCTGCTATAGAAACTAGAGCAACGGGAGCAACTATATCCCACGTTACAATCCGCCATAATTTCCTTCATATTAGGAAGCTTTTCATCGATTGTGCCTATAAATTGTAATTATCTCCGGACAAGAAAACACTTATCAGAATATGAACATCAATCTTTTTCATAAGAAAAATTTCAAGGGTAGACAATATCACAAGCCGAAAGCCGAAACGACAGAAACACAGACAAAACTGAATCGAACCTGAAACACGGAAAATTAGACGGATACAAAAAATTGCTCAAATGGAAAAACTAAGTATACCATCTCGAAAGAAATTAAATTCTGAACACAACGGTGCAAAAATCGCCAGCAACTGCCGCTGCACGTGCCTCCACGCGCCGGTGAGGAGTTCGGCCAGAAATTTCGTCAGGCGTGTGTGAGGCTCACGCGCCGCCATTGGCCGAGCTGTTCCGGAGTCCGGCCGGTCTCGTGGCGGCGAACATGGTGGTGGTGGCGGTGACGATCGGCGATGGTCGGAAAGGTGCGATTTAAGACGCGCGGATTGTTTCAATTTGTTCGGGAAAAGTCATGGCTCTGATACCATGTTAGGATTAATAGAATAAACTTGATTTCACAAATTATAATTTTGGTACAATATTATATATCCAAGATATATATTAGGCAGGGATATATATTTAAATATATGCAATATATATCAATATATATATCAACATTGACATTGTGACTGAAAATAATTGCCCCTTGGAGAATCAGTTTGTCACTGCCCCTAAGGGACTAATGCATTGGACTCGATGATTGAATTGGGGGAGATATATCAACGGCGTTATAATTGCCAGCCGATGAAACAAAAGACAGTTTTTGTCTTTGAAATTGTTGCTGAAAATAACAACCGATTGATCAATCGAATGGCCGTTTCCCCCCAAGCCATTGTTGTTGTTGCACGACCACTTGCCCAGTGAACAAACTACTTGTGTTAACAACCGAATAAATAAACAGGACGCTACTATAAGGGATCAAATGTATCGTCTGCCCCCCTTCTCCATTAAGACTGTTGTCATAAAGTAGAAAGCCTGCAACACCATTTGGCGGATCGAAGATGATCTATTGTGTTGGCGTGACTACTGAACTAACTCACTTCCCCAAAGATATTTTTCTAGCAACGTTAAGATCGCCTAGTAGCGGGAAAATCGATGGTGATGGTTGAAAATAGTCGTCCCCCAGAGGGCCAAATTGGTGCTACCCTTCAAATCCACTAGGGCTGCCATTACAATTTGGAATGGTTGTTGTGCATGATGAAGTGTCACTCCGGAGTGCTCGTAGCTGTCCGAACTGCAATGGTTACACTTTTGAATATGTATATGATGGAAACGTAAAAAAAAAAAAAAAAGAAAAAAAAAAAAAAAAAAACTGATTTGAGGTCGTCATGGGCTGAAAAACAAGATTTCCATATTGTTTCGCCGACATCACTAAGGTTGGGCAATTTGACAAGTTTGACATTCGGTAGTCACTAGAAAATTTTGGTTTTCTTGTAGTCGAATGGCGGCCATTTCTTCGCTTGTGGCCGAATAGAGAATGTTGGACACTTAGCGCGACATATCAAACGCACAGTTTCAAAGCTTGTCTGCATCACCAATGATATTTTCTTACGAATGAAGACAATCGCCATCCACTCAAACGAAACGCTTCCTACTACACGCAAAACAATACCTTCTCGACATAAAATGTTTTGGATAGACAGCTCATGGAAGGCGTCTGACAACTCATCACCGTTCTTTTCTTGATTCTTTATATGAATAATTTATTTTCTTAATTTTAATTGTATATTCCATTGCATCCCACTAGGCGTACCAATTATATTGGTCTGGAAAATAATTTTCGGCTTAAAACTTCTCACCGAGAGGATAGGTGGGTTCCTGGGCAACTTCATGCGAATCCCCGGTTGTATGCGACAAATTTAGAAAAAAATAATGTAAATTAATCAAAAAATGAACGACACAAACAAGTTGTATGATTAAAGATTGGATTAACAATATTATACAAAGATAATAAAGAATTATAGAAAAATCTCAAGAAATAAAGGAAATAAAATGATAAGTCTGTGGTTGAAGATGCGGTTGTCTTCTTCCCTGAATGGCTAATATTTTATGTTGTCAAAATGCAAATTCAACTTTGCACTCATGCATTCAACTCTTTGCAATGTCTCATCCATGTTAGTTTACATTTTCTCATCACTATGCTTGCATATCTCTTTTCCATAATTACTTGTACCTCACATTAGCAACTTCAAACGTTTGTGTAACCTTCATGCAACCAGCACCCCTCCCTTATTGCACATTTAAGTGTCTTGTTTATGGCAATTAACTCCTCTATCTTCTACTTCACACGTTCAACTTTGAAAATAATCAATCGGGTCGGGTTAATTTATCATCTAATTGGATTTGCATTCTTTTGTTTATTAGCTCTATATAGGTTGTGTTTAGTGTATTCATTTTGATAATCCCATACAAATATCATTGAAAAAATAGATTATAACTGACTACTATAGAGGTTTTCTGGTCACTTACTTATTATGCATCTATTATAATATTGTGAAAATATCATAAATTCTTTATATTTTTATTTAATTTGTAACGATTGATTGGATTGTTATGCCTTTGTCAAAGTGCTATAGTTATATATGCATGTCACATACATTATATGCTAGTATACTAATCAAGATGTCGTTGGAAATTAAAAAATCATATAAGTTTTAAAGATGTGTACATATATATTTATATATCAATAGATTATAATTTTGTATATATATGATACTTCATATTTTCTAGCATATATCTCTGTAAATAACTTATAAACTCAAGTTGCTAAAATATATGCTCCAAAACATTTCGTGTGTATATATAAAGGAAATTAGATGCTCATATTTATTATCCATATACCTAGTATAATAAAATATTTGGTCATGTAATAAAATATTTGGTCATGTAATATATGTACATTTCAATCCAGTTGTATAGATTATATGGTCATTTGTTCAATTATACATCTACACGAATATTAAAGCCAAATTTCAAATCCTAAGCTATCTTAAACCTGAAAACAGAAGATGTTATCTTAATAATCTATACAAATATCATTGGAATACAAAAAATTGCATAGGTATAAAGCGAAACAAATCAAAATTCTAAACCAAACATAACCAAATTGAAACTAAAATTTAAAAATAAAATTACTGATAAAGGAAAAGTAAAAAATAAAAAATGATCAAAATTAAACAAATAACAAACAAATATTCCTTTTACATAAATATGTGCAGTATGTGTCGCACTTTCCACTAGAGAAACAATTGGACAATGAAAGGTAGTTTGATAACCAACTACAAGGAAGATTATTATAGAAATATTAATGGTAATATGAGAAAAAAAATAGAAGATAGAGAGTTATTTGTAACAAATTTGTAAAAATGGAGAGTCCAGTATGATATACTCTTAGGTGGGGTCTACATATCAACATTTTTATTAATAGAGGGAGTTTACTCCAATTGTCATAAATGTAAAATTATCAGTATATAAAAATTAAATTATGGCAAAATAGTATAAAACCCCCTCTGTGGTTTTTCAAATTTGCTGAAAATCTCCTCTAGTCTTAAAATTCCATAAAATCTACTCGTGGTTCCAAAATATTGAACACTCACCTCTCCCTTCAAAATTGGACTAACGGTATTAATTTTTTACTTCTTTAGACCGTTATACCCCAATAAATTTATTACTTTTGACCATTTATTTTATATTTGACCTTTTTTTTTTTTCGTACATACATATGTACACACATACATAAACTTGACACACATTACACAAACATACATACACAACCCACCTACTTTCTTCTTTTTTCTTCTTTTTTTTTTCCTCTATTTTTTTTCCATCTCTGGTTCTTTTTTTTTTTTACACATATAAACATACACACATACATACATATTCTTCATCTTTCTTCTTATTTTTTCTTCTCTGCCCGCCTACTTTTCTTCATTTTTCTTCTTCTTTCTTCTTTCTTTTTCTCCATTTTTTCACTTATGTTTCTTGAAGATTCATTCCAGTTTAGACGATTAATGATTGATTATGTTTTTCATATTCATAGATCGAACAGATAAACCATAGAATCTAATTATTTTTATACTCATTCGAATTCAATTAAAAAGCCTTTCCAATTTAAATTTGAGGATTTTGAAGTTTAACCCAAATCTTGAAAAGAAAATGCCTAATTGGAGTATTCTTGAGAAAAACATTCCTTATTCATACATAAATCAATGATTGTACACATGTTAATTATACATTAATAGCTTAATCTGCAAATTCCCCTAACTGTTTTTAATTAGAAAATATTTTTATTGTACAAGAAGAAAAAAGAAAAAAGAAATTCATATATGCCTACAGTCAATCGAGGCTATTAAATTCCATAAAGTGGTCGATCTTCCGTTCTTATCCGTCCACCATTACCAACACCACATTTCTTGATATTTCAGACATTTTCATTTCGCCACTTTCCTTGCATCAAATGATAAGATCAATTTAAGGATTACAGATTAGATTGATTCTCTTTCTATTTTTCCCCATTCGAGCTCACCCCAATCCACTGTTTATTGTGAAGATTTAGGAATCATCGACTCCCATTATTGCAGAGGTGCACTTCGGCGGAGTGTTGCCCTATTCGTACCAGACTTTTATCGAAGAAAAAAGAAAGCAACTGAGAACGGGAGAGAACAACCATGGCAGAAAGGTAGGGAAAGATGAACGGAAGAAGAAAGGGTAATTTTATAATTTTGTTTCTTATATTAAGTGATTTTTCAATAATACACGCATTAATCGCGCGTGCAATACAATTGCCGTTAAATATTAATGGTGTGGGTATTAGTTGCAGTATTTTCAAAACCACGAATAGGTAATATGGGATTTTAAGACCAGAGGGGGTTTTCAGCGAATTCGGAAAACCACATGGGGATTTTATGCTATTTTGTCTTAAATTATTTTTAATTTTTATATAAATTTAATAAAAAAATCATATTTAAACTTGAACTTTAGGCTAATATTTCTAATTGTTAGTCCAAAAATATAAATTAGGAGAAAAGCCCAAGAAAAAAAAGAAGTTTGATTTAGTAGAGGCGCAATGGAGGAGTCGGGAACCTATGACTGAGGAGTGAGGCCCAAGTTGGATAAGTCCAACAAAATGGGGCCCAGATTGCTACGAAAAATCTACAATCTTGAGAAAAAGTGGCAACAAGAAGTAACAACTGCGGAAATCATAATGGTCATCAAGAAATGGGGAGTTTGATCCTCAAAATAAATTGAAGATTACTCGATTGGATTTAATATTGTGCAATTAAAAATGGACTTATCTTCATCAATGATCTAGGGGTGTTATGATAAGAGCTCCAAAAGTTGGCCATTAAAAGGATAAGGATTACTATGCTTTGACAAGGGAGGTTACATGCAATTAATGAAGTGGAGTTTAGCTCTAAGGTTATACTATAAAAGAAAGAAGATCAAAAGAAGAAAGGGTCACCGACCATTACAATATTTTCAACTTAATCTTTATTTTTTATCTTTATTTTTCCGTTCTTTACATTCCTTGCAATTTATTATTCTTCAAGTTTATTCGTTTTTCTTCTAGTTTTCTTCAATTCATAATGTATTTTCAAGCCTTTCCTTTCCAGTTTTTTAATACAATTACATTTTTAAAGTCTTTTCATTTTTATTTCTATCGGCGGATTTTTCTCTAAGTCCTATTTCCAAAAACAAGAAATATAATCTAAGGACTTTCTTGAGAGCTCTAGAGAATCCTTGGACATTCTCTGATTGGTTAAATTAAGCCCGTCATTATATTAGGAATATACTGATTTTTGTATACACTAAATTGGCATATCTAGTGGGACCACAATTTTTTTAGGTTTGGACGAAACATAGCCTCATCACTTCCGCAAGAACCATGGGGGAGTTGGAATCCTTAGAGTCAACCGCCTTACATTCCCCCTTCATACTATGGAATTCCTTGGGGTTTATACACCCAGATTCTGCTGATTTACTCATCAGTTAGGGGGCAAGTGACCATGAAGAGCATGAAAACATCTCTGCCACATGCACCCAGGAACATCATCCCAAATTCACCGCAACAAATTTCAATAGAGAGACCAATTTCAACAAGTTGGCCTACCGATACACCACCTATGACTGTCCTAAAAGGCCCACGACCACTACTACAAGTATAGGAATCAGTGAATCAGGTTCCACAATTTTTAGTGAGAAATCCACCGCATCGAGGTGGCGGATATCATCTTTTAGGAGTTCTTCCTATGCGGGAGGATCGCTCCGCTGCGGAAGTAGTTCAACGAGTTCCAAAGATGGCCATTTCTAAGGAGCCACGATTGCGGCTGCCTAGTAAAGAGCCTTTGCATCAAATTTCGCTAGCTCTACTGCAAATTCCACCATCTCTAGTGGAAAATCTGTCATTTTAAGTGGAAAATCCACCACATCCAGTAGGTGGAGAACATTTTTTCAGGGTTTTCTATCCATGCACGAGGACCGCCTGGTTGCAAATTTACCCCCACGGATTCTACCAAATCATGGGCAATAGGAGAACATTAAGAGGAATCCGTCAGAAGATCTAGATACTTTGGAGGAAGCAGTTCGGAGGGTATATGACGACGATCCTACTAGGATGCCCGAAAGACTTCAGTATCTATGTCCTTTTTCCAGACCGAATTTTAGAGAAATATCCTATTACTCATAATGCAGATATACCCGAATTCACTCTATTTTTCGGGAAGGATTCTAAAATGACCATCGAGCATATAAGTCAATTTTTGGCCCAATGCAATAGAAGTTCCCGAGCAATGAGTGGTACAAACTGCTACTCTTTTCTTTACTACTAACCAGACCAACTTTTAGTTGGTATACCTTGTTGCATCCTAATTCATTGCAAAGTTTGATTGAGCTGAAGAGCATGTTTCATGAGCATTTCCACAGTCCGCTATCCAAGATGACTATCACAGACCTTCTTAGCTTGCGGCATAGGTCGGATGAGCCAGCGGAAGACTTTTTTTAAGTGATTCCAGAGGATAGATGGCTGGTGCAATTTAAATATTTTGGAGGATCAAGTTGTAGATATTGCTATTAATGGGATGCATGCTTAATTACGAGAGAAACTTGTCTTTCAAGGGTATACTAATCTCCGGACGTTGGCTTCTAAGGATATTAGAGCTGAAGAAAATCTTTCGGCAGCTCAAGAAACTAGGGGGCAACAACATCCTATAGTCTCTCAAGAAATTCAAAATGAAGAAGATGGGTCAGATCTAGAAGATGGCCAAGAGGGCCACCGTCAGCCGATATCCATCAATTCTATCGGAATATAGCCGAACTAAACCAAAGCATCGGCCTTACCTATACTACAGGAGGTTTGGATGCCACCTTGGAAGGCCACACTACCTAAACTCACGAGGGTCAGGCAGGTCACTAGGCCGCCAAAGCAGATTTCTATTTTGGACAAACTTTTACCATATAATATAGTGGTGGAAGTTAACTTCTACAATGATGGCAGAGTCTAGAGATTCACTACATTGGACCATATTTTAATAGATCTTCAGCCCATATGACACCCAAAATAGCCTCCAGTAAATGACAGAAGGGTGGTGAACCAACAGAAAAGTTAGCAGAAACTTTTAACCATGATGCAGAAGTGGTGGATATAGCACCAACATCTGGTGAAATAGGAAGCCACTCAACTGACGAACATTGGCAGATAGTGATGTAACCCGTGTGGGTTCGTATATTTTTCCCAAGTTAAAGAAGAATAACCTTAATCAATATAAATAACTCGAGAAAGAAAATAGATGTGATATGGCAAAACTTTGATACCCAACCTAGTTGATTAAGAACCTCAAGAATTTAATCTTGGACCCAAAATCCTAACTAAGGAGAACGAACAAATCGATACGCTTAAATCCTCAGCAAGAATTTAGAAGTCACAAACTAATGGATAATTCCAAAGACCCGATTTGAAATCAATGTGCACAAATCGATAGGCTTAATTCCTCAGCAATAATTTAGAAGTCACAAACTAATGGATAATTCCAAATACCCGATTTGAAATCAATGTGCAAGGAATCACTCTCTCACACTTTGAAAGTAAACACAATAAAAAATACAAGTTTTCAAATGAAGAGAAATGTATTATGACCAAGTTGAAATAAAAATAGATACAAAAGTCTCTATATAGGCCAAAGGGAGGGGGGACAAAGTACTTACTGCAATTAATTGGAAATACATTCTCATAGAGAACATATTTCAATACACATAATTGCAACATGTTTTCAAAAGTATATTACCAATATCAAAATAATGGCAACACATTCCTAAAAGAATAAAGAACATATTTCAATACACATAATTGCAACATGTTTTCAAAAGTATATTACCAATATCAAAATAATGGCAACACATTTCTAAAAGAATATATTTTCAAGATTGTAATTAATGGTAGTACATTCCAAAAAGTGATGTAAACAATGATTTCAATGATTATGATGTAAGAAATGACATCATCACATGTGATATAAGCAATGATGTCAATGCTTATGATGTAAACAATGACATCAATGCATGTCTTTAATCATTTTGAACTCGTATAACCATTAGACTTGGGCCGATAGGTCTCCATGCTTTATGCTTGTTTATATTCTTCATCTCGAGCTCTCGGATTAGGCCGAAAAATTGATCTTCGAGTTTATGAGCATGGCTTCCGGTACTTGGTCCAAGTAGTTGGAGTGGCATTTTGACATCCACGTCATTCCCTCATTCTTGAAGAGATTTGTTGTTCTCCGGAACAACATCATCATATTCCACATCATACAAAGTTAAATCAGCAATATTAAAGGTACCATGGACTTGGTACTCACCCGGGAGTTCGATGCAGTAAGCACTGTCATACACTTTCTCCAAAATACGGAATGGACCATCACTATGTGGGATTAACTTTGATTTTCTCACTCGGAAAAGCGTTTCTTACACAAATAAAACCAAATCCAATCACCCGAATGGAGTTGAACATTCTTACGACCTTTATTTGCTTGCTTTGTGTATTTCTCAGCCATCTTTTGGAGTCGCGTGTAGACTTCATAATGCAATTTCCGCACAAATTATGCCTTCTTTCTACCATTAAAATTGGTCTGCTCATTTCGAGGCAATGGCATAAGATCAAGATGTGTTAGTGGGGTAAAGCCATACACAATTTCAAATAGTGAACAATTTGTAGCCCTATGAATCATACAATTTTATGCAAACTCAGAATGTGGCAAAAATTCTTCCCAAGATTTCAAATGCTCTTGAACTAAGTTACGCAGTAAATTACCGACAGTTCCATTCACAGATTCAATTTTTGCCATCCGTTTGTGGGTGATGTGAAGTTGAAATAGCATCAATTTAGCCCACTAAGTTTTCCAAAAAGTAACTTGGAAATCTAGAGTCATGATCAGAAACAATGGTTTTTGGAAAGCCATGCAATCTAACGGGATCGATCATCGGTCCAACCTCTACTATGTCTAATTAGTCTAACAAATAGCAACATGACACGTATATGTATTATTTATTATTATTATTATTATTTTAAAACCACAAATTACAACCTAAATTGTGTTTTCCCCCCTCGCGTCAGAACATACATCCTCCCAGTAATTACACCATCCGCCCTAGCTGACACTGTGACCGTCGACACCGCCACCGCTGCTGACGACACCAAAATCAGCAGGTTCATTTTATTATTTCTCTTCCTTTGTAAAATTTTTAGCAACCAAATCTTCACCAGAATTTTCGTCCGCTCTAGCCAAATTCCACCATCGATGCCGAAGAAATCGCCGCCGTTGTCGCTGCCAAAATCAGTGTGTGTTTTGTATTTTTTTACTTCGGAATTTTTAATTATCTCTTTTACAGTTCCTTCATTTATTTTCTTATTTTATTGTTTAGTATTTTTTTTTATATGTTCTTTTACTGTTTTTTTACTTCGTTTTTTATTTTATTGTTTTGTATTTTTTATAATGATATTTTATTGTTGTATATATTAGTAATGTATCTACACATTACGTTACAGGTGATGGTGGAGATTGATGAGTTAGGAAAGAATAAGTCTTTTTCTTCGCGTAGATTAGACTTTACAAATATGGAAAATGATCGTCATCATATTTCTCCTGAAGAAACACCTCAAATTGGAAAGGAGTTTGAAAATGAAGAAGAAGCGTATCAATTTTATTTGGCTTATGCTAAAAAAAACAGGTTTTGGTATAAAAAGACACAAAATGCATAAAGATCGAACAGGAAAGGTAAAATGCAAAATGTTTTCATGTAACGCTGAAGGCACAAGGGGAGAAGATAAAAGAAATATTAATGTGAGAGCACCACGAGCAATAATAAGATTTGGGTGCAAAGCAAAGATGAGAATTCGATTGAAAGAGAATGACAAATACGAAGTATTTGAGTTTATATCTGAACACACTCATCAACTCACTAGTCCTTAGAAAACTCATTTTTTCCCGTCACATAGGAAAATAGATGAAATTCATGCTTCTCAGATAGACAAGGCCGAACATGTGGGACTTGCTCCAAAAGTCTCACATGATTTAATGATTAAGGAAACTGGTGGCCGGGAAAGCTTAGGGTTTATTAGGCAAGACACTAAAAATTACTTGCGATCTAAGAGGACTAAGTACATGGAGGTTGGAGACACTTGAGGGGTATTGGAATATTTACAAAGGATGCAAAGTAGAGACTTAAATTCTTCGTATTCCATTCAAGTGGATGAAAATGATATGATTACAAACATATTTTGGGTCGATGGTAGAATGAGAGCAGACTATATTGATTTTGGGGACGTAGTTTCTTTCGACACTAATTATAGAAAATATAGGGAAAATTGTCCCTTGGCCTTGTTTGTTGGTGTTAATCCCCACAGGCAAACAGTAGTTTTTGGTGCGGCACTTTTATACGATGAGACTATTCCCTCGTTTGAGTGGTTGTTTGACACTTTCGTCAACACCATGTACGGAAGAAAACCGACTACAATTTTGACAGATCAAGATCCAACTATGGCAAATGCGTTGGCTTCGAGGTGGCCTGAGACTTATCAAAAGTTTTGTTTTAGGCATAAATAGTTCAATACATTATATTTGTAATTTTTTATAGTATAGATATTTTTTCGTAGAATAACTTACTCCTAAACTGTTAATTTTGCAGGTTATGTATTTGGCATATTTATCAAAATGTTGCTATACATTTGGGTGGTATTTTTGCTGAACATAAAAACTTTGTGCATGATTTTGGAAGATGTGTTTATGATTTTGACGAAAAGGATGAGTTTTTGCACGAATGCAATGAAATGTTGGTAAAGTACAATTTGGTAGATAATGATTGGTTAAGAAGGTTATTCAATTTGAAAGAAAAATGGGCGTTGGTGTATGATCGTCAATTCTTTTCTACTGATATTACGACGACACGGTGCATTGAGAGTATTAACAATGTGATTAAAAAGTATTCTAGTTCAAAGAACAACTTGCGGGTGTTTTTTGAAAAGTTTGAAAATCTAGTTGAATCTCGTCGATATGAACAGTTGCAAGCCGATTTCAAAGCAATTACTAGTGCGCATTTGCTTCCATTGCCAATTCAGTTCTTGAAACATGCCGCGAGTGTGTATACCCCAGAAGTTTTAAAAATATTAAGAAGGAATTGGGGAAAGCGTATGATTGCGTTGGAAATGTTACTAGATCGGATGAAACCATTACGGAATATTAGGTTAGCTATCTTGAGAGATCAAGGTACCATATTGTTAAATATGATTCATCAGATAAGACAGTTGCTTGTAGTTCCAAGAAATTCAATTTTTCTGTAATATTATGTTCTCATTGATTGAAAATTCTCATAAAAAAATGATGTATTGAAAATTCCGGATCAATATATACTGAAGAGGTGGACAAAAAGATGCAAGGCTAGGTGATTTGCATAGTAGAATGTATGGTGGGGACCAAGGTATGGATGATCTAAAAATTGAGTTAAGCTTGCATTGTAAGGATTTGAGTGTTTTATGCAGCAAACTAGTAACGAGAGCTTCAGAAAATAAAGAATCTTATGAGTTTGCCAGAGATGCATTGTTGAAGATAGCTGAAAGAGTGAATGAACAAGAGAATTACGAGGGAATATCTTTAAAGGGCGTTGACAATGTTGGTATGAACAATAAAGACAACATTCACGTAAAAGGTATAAAGAATAGGACGAATGTGCGTTCGGGTAAAAGGCCAAAAAACGGATTGGAAAGAAACTCAAGAAAAAATAAACAAGCCGAAGTTCGAGGAAATGAGTGTTTCGTTGAGACTCAGGTGTGCACTTATCACTGCATTTTAAATATTTTTATTTATTCAAACAATTTATGATAACTTTATTTATTATGCAGACATTCATTAATGAGGCCTGCCTAACATCCGGTAGCATTGCATTGCAGTCTTATCAAATCCCTCGAGAGCAGGTTATTTTTTAAAAATAAAATTTATAATTTAATTATAATAATTATGATTTAATTTTTGTTTATATTCAATAATTTCTTGAATCGTTTTTACCGTCCTGTATTCTAGATTGCAGTAGTGAACCAAATACCAAACATACAATCTCATTATCGCAATGAGTCGGTTTATTCTATGAAGTTCACATAATTACTTGAGGTATTTATTTTATGATGATATGAGTTTACATTAAAATAAATTATTTTACTAGTTTTCACTTTAACTTTTTTTATTATACATAAATTTAGGTTCAGTTATCACGTATTGGTGGTGAATGCAGTGGAAATCCTCATATCTAGCCGCTAAGGATCTTCTGAAATGGTATTGATAGTAATAAATGGTAATGTACTAATCTAGTCTGAACAACAAAACTGATGTTCAATAAAAAAAACTTTGCTTCTTAAATCTTTTCCAGGTTTTAGGACTGATTGAGCTTGAGCCAGGGATGACCAATCTTGATGCTCCAGAATGTTTTCATCGGATTAGAAGCTGTTGAACATGCATTCGATCATGGCCACTGGAGTCTGCGTTGACCAGCTTATTTAATATGTTAATCTGCTTTTTATTAATTTAATGTATTAGCTTGCAAACCTTTATTTTTCAGTCATGTATTTCAGGACCCCACACTTGTTTTGGATGAATATTCGCACTGTGATGTTTTTTTGTTTTTTGGATATATTCGGCGTAGATGTAATATTTTTGCTTCAATATTTTTTTGGATGAACCAGTAATGTACTCATGCATGGTTAATCAATGCATTGCTATATTGTGAAATCAAATCTAATATACTGTCGACAAATTTTGTGTCCTAGTGGAGACTTTGGCATTGGAATAAAATTGTGTCCAGAATATTAAAGTTAAGATAACAAATTGAAATATGCAAGAATCAACATCAATATACCATATAATAACTTGTTAGTAGTCTCACAAACTGCACAATGATATTTATCTATTAGTGTTAAAGTAAAATAAACAACAACAATCATATTGGACTAGCAAAATTACTTTGGAGAACAAAGATAATTTACACCATTCATGATGACTTTAAATTTTCAGCAGAAAGCTTCTAATAAGAAAAGAACATCAATAATTATTTCACTAACAACCAATTGTCTCTTATGGAACAAACATGTAATTCAATCAACTAAGTAATGGCTGAAAATGCACATAAAACAATTTGACTGAAATCAGCTTGAGATTCTTCAAAAAACTTACAAAGGTAGCAGTGGCACCGTTGATTGAAACCAACTGATCAATAAAAAATGATTCACAAACACCAAAGCAAACACAGCTCAGCTCAAATCAAACATCCCAAAATCAATATGCTAACACATTCTATAACTAGAGAGCATTGAAAACCAAATTAGATTGAATTTTCATAAGGAAAGAATTATTGCGCTCGTGCCTAAACACACAGAAGCTAGATAACCTTAAAACCACATCCACCAACAATAAAAACAACCACCCATAATACGAACAATTTTCTTTGTGGCTTCACTTTCTTGTCGTTCACTTCCATCTCCATTTCTTTTTTCAATTAGTTCACTTCCTTCTTCGGCGACATCGATAGGAAGGGCCGGACTCTCGGTCAGGCGAAACTTTGGGGAAAATTTTGATCGTGAGGAATTTTACAGAGAGAAGAAATACTATTGAAGCGCGTTGGCAACAGCGGTGGTTGTAGCGTCGGCAGGTAGCAACTAGAGAGAGGGCAAATTTGGGGAGAATTAGGGTGTCCACTCACGCGACGGGATGGAATGAATCAGATCTGAATTTGAGTGTAAATTATGATTTAAAAGAGATAATTAAAAATTCTAAAGTAAAAAAATACAAAACACTAACTGATTTCGGCAACGACAGTGGTGGCGATTTCTTCAGCGTCGTTGGAGGAATTTGGCTAGAGCGGACGGAAATTCTGGAGAAGATTTGGTTGCTAGAAATTTTACGAAGGATGAGAAGGAATAAAATGAACCTGCTGATTTTGGTGTCATCAGCGGCGGTGGCGGCGTCAATCAGTGGTGGCGGCGTCGACGGTCATAGTGTCGGCTAGGGCGGATGGTGTAATTAGTGGGATGATGTATGTTCTGACGTGAGGGGGGAAAACACAATTTAGGTTGTAGTTTGGGTTTTAAAAATAATAATAATAATAATAATAATAATAATAATAATAATAATAATAATAATAAATAATACATACACGTGTCATGTTGCTATTTGTTAGACTAATTAGACAGAGTAGAGGTTGGACCGATGATCGGATCCCTAATCTAACAACTTCTTTGAAAAACAATTTTGCTACATGTGAAGCATTAGTGGTTTTAGTGCATGGTATAAAATGATCCATTTTTAAAACCAATCAACAACCACAAAATTTGAGTCCTTTTCATTTCTACTTCTGGGTAATTCTAAGATGAAATCCATTGAAATATCTATCCAATGGGATTTCAGGAATTGGGAAGGGTGTATACAAACCATGATGTTGAGAAGTTGACTTAGAAGATAAATAGATGGTGCATTTTCGAATAACCTTCTTTACATCAACTTTCATTTTTGGACAAAAAAAAGTGTTCTTTTAACAAGTTCAAAGTCTTTGAAATCCCAAAATAACCCATTAATCCTCCCGAATATGCCTCAGAAATTAAGAAATGTCTTAGTGAACATCTAGGAATGCACAACCAATTTTCACAAATTAGGTACCCATCATGCAAATGATAATAATTGTAAGCATGCTTAAGACATCTACCATAAATTTCAGAAAAGTCCAAATCATTTGCGTATAAACCTTTCAAGTAGAAAAATCCTAACAATTTAGATTCAAGGGTAGCAACAAGAGTGTACCTTCAGGAGAGTGCATCAGCTACCACATTATCTTTACCTTTCTTGTACTTGACAATGTATGGGAATGTGTCGATGAAAGAGATCCACCGGATATGTCTTGGGCTCAACTTTTTCAAAGATTTGGTGTGCTTCAAAGACTTGTGGTCGGTATGGACAACAAACTCATGTGGGCACAAGTAATGTTGCATGTTTCGAGAGCATGGACCAAGGAATAGAATTCTTTGTTTTATGTGAAGTAGTTAAGGGTTGCACTAGGTAACGTTTCACTAAAGTAGGCCACGGGTCTTTTTTCTTGAGTTAGAATAGCTCTAAACCCTACACAAGAAACATCACATTCAACCTCAAAAGATTTTGAAAATCGGATAAAAACAAGGATAGGTGCTTGTGTGAGCTTTTGTTTCAATGTATCAAAAGCATCTTGTTGAATACTTCCCCATTTAAACTTATCATTTTTTTTTGTGTTGGTAATTAATGGGGCTGCAATGGTGCTGAAGTTCCGCACAAATCGTCGGTAAAAGCTCGCAAGGCTATGGAAGCTCCGGACATCCTTTACACTCGTCGTGTAGGCCATTCTTGAATTGCCTTCACTTTGCTTTCATCCAAACTAATCCTATTTATCCTACAATAAAACCAAGAAAATTGCACTTGTCGACACAAAAGTCGCACTTCTTGCGGTTAGCAAACAACTTCTCCTTTCGAAGAATATCAAGTACATCATTAACATATTTTGTGTGAGCATCAATAGATTGACTAAAAATTAAGTATATCATCAAAATACACAACAACAAATTTGTTAATAAAAATCCTCAAAATATAGTTCATCAATCTCATAAAAGTGCTTGGGGCATTTGTGAGTCCAAATGGCATAACAAGCCATTCATTTAAACCCAAAGTGGTTTTGAAAGCTATTTTCTATTCATCACCTTGATTCATACGAATTTAGTGATACCCACTCTTCAAATCAATTTTGGAAAAGATCATTGAACCATTCAAATTATCAAACATATCATCTAATCAAGGAATTAGGTGACGATACTTTACCATAATTGCATTGACAGCCCGATAATTAACGCACGTCCTCCAACCTCCATCTTTCTTTGGCACAAAAAGTACGGGCACTGCACAAGGACTGAGATTCTTGCAAACTCATCCCTCACTCAAAAACTCATCGACTTGTTTTCTGATTTCCTTTACCTCATCCGGATTGCCTCTATATGCTGGTCGGTTTGGAAAAGAGATCCCGGTATAAAGTTAATTTGATGTTCAATTTCTCGAATTGGAGGCAACCCACAAGGTACTTCTTCGGGAAACACATCTTCATAATCCTGCAACAAGTTAGCAATAATAGATAGAAGAACATTAGTATCTTGATGAGACAAATATGAAGGCTTAGCTAATATTAACAAATAATGTACTTCATTTTCCAGTTGGTTAATCTCATTCCTAGTAACAAATAAGTTAGTCACCACACTCTCGTGTATAGAATATCTGTTGGCATCTCCCTTACTCACTCCACTCGTGTTTTTGGTATTTGAGTGTTTGGCTTTTGAAAAAGAGAGATTGGAAGAGTTTTGGAAAGAAAGCTGCTCAAAAATTTTATGTGGGTCAAGGACTTCTTTTCCATTCTTTTGAGCTTTTTTCTCGCTTTTTTCCACCGTATATTGCTTGTACAAGTACTTTTGATCCTTGTTTACCTCTCTCGGATTCAATGGATTCAAAGTAATAGGTTTCCCAAGATGGAAGAAAGTGTACCTATTACGACATCCATCATGAAGTACCTTCTTGTCAAATTGCCAAAGTCGTCCAAGTAACACATGGCAAGCTTGCATCGGGGCTATGTCACACCTCAATGTCTTTGTAGCCTTGAATCTCAAACTCCAAATCCACTTGTTTGAGAATGTTGATCTCACCATACTTATCAACCATTGTAACTTATACGGCTTCGGATGAACAAGGGTTTTAAAATCCAATTTCTTTACTGCAAAGTCACTCATAACATTAGTGCAACTACCTCCATCAATGATCAAGCTACATACCTTTTCTCCCACCTTGCATCTCCTATGAAATAAGTTCTTCCATAGTTTCATGTCTTAGACACCCTTGGGCAAGATTCTTAGAGCTCGCAAGGTCACCAACGTCAGTCCAGTATTAGTTATGGACTCATCCTCCTCCAGATTGATCTTTTCGGTCTCCTCTATGTCCTTATCGGATTCATATACATAATCTCCGGTGAAAGTGATGATCATGGTCCTCTTGTTAGGGCATTGATTTGAAAAATATCCTCGTCCTTGAAGCTTAAAAAAAAAAGTAACTCACGAGTGCGAGCAGTGGATCCATTATTTGAAGAAGATGTTGTATCCTTTGAGTGTGACGATGCAAGAATAGTGGATTCTTTACCATTACTTGTTATTGAGAGAGTTTGCGGCTTTGACACGTTTTTCGGCTGCAGCGTCCTTTGATGTATGTGCACCTTATTCTTTTTCTTCAATTGTCTCTCCAATTTGATAGTTTGGTGTACCATCTCTTCAAAATCCACATACATCTTCAAACTATCAGCAATTTCTTGATTAAGCCCATTGAAGAATGGAGCATAATTCGTTCAGGATCATCGTCAACATCAGCTTGCTTCAGTAACATCTCTAACTCCTTGTGGTATTCATCCATCGTTCTTGATCCTTACTTCAAACCTTCCAACCTCTTTAGTACCTCATGGTGATAATGTGGCGGCACAAATTTCTTCCGCATGAGTCCTTGCAACTCATTCCAAGTGTCCACGGGAGACTTTCCGTGTCTAAGTTGTGAGGGGTTGGTCTAGTCCCACCATGATAAAGCATAGTCAGAGAACTCAATGACAATAACACGTAACTTTTGTTGCTCCAAAAGTTTTTGCACATAAAAATCAACTCCATTTTATACTCCCATTCTAGAAATGCCTTGGGATTATATTTTCCATTGAAGGGAGAAACTTGGAACTTAACGGATGGTGCAACCTTTTCATGATACCCTCTTTGGGGGTTATGCGGCCTTTTTCGTGTAAATTCATCATTGAATTTTTTTTCTTCATTCTCATATTCACGTTTGTACCTTCTTTGTTCACGGAGGTTTCTTCGATAAGCTGGTACTTCTCTTCGAAGATGATTAAAACTAATGCCCCCTTCATGAACACCTTCCTCGTCAATGGTTTTGGAATCATGTGAAGTACTTTACTATTATTGTTTTAACTCCAACTTATCCATGCGGTCATTAAGCACCTCAAGTGTAGAATGATATAACTCATTCATTTGGTTCATTACTAAGTTCAAAAGGCTTTGAACATCAACATTTGTAATATGTGTGTCCTCTCTCCTTCCATTAGAAAATAATATGGAAATATATGTATAGATTAGTTAGAAAATAAGTCTTCACAATTCTCGTGTCTCACTTCTCATGTATTGTACTTCTCTGTCTTTCACAAAGCACAAATTAGATCAATGGAATATTTCCAAAGATGTGACAAAAAAAATTTCAAGAGAGTGAAAGCACTACGAAAAACTAGAATGAAACTGAGAATTAAAGAAAAAAAATACTTATGATGAAAAATGCGGAAGCTATAGTAGAATAAGAAAACAAGTGTGTTGTTTTTTTATTAGCACAAGCTTTTTGTAATTTTTTTTTCATTTTTTTAGAAGAAAATGAATAACACTCAAGTGTAGGAACTCAACCTACCTGGCTTTGATACCAAAATGATGTAACTCGTGTGGGTTTATATATTTTTTCCAAGTTAAAGAAGAATAACCTTAATCAATATAAGGAACTCGATAAAGAAAATAAATGAGATAGAGCAGAACTTTGATACCCAACTTAGTTGATTAAGAACCTCAAGAATTTAATCTTGGACTCAAAATCCTAACTAAGGAAAATGAACAAATCAATAGGCTTAATTCGTGTGGAAGAATTTAGAAGCCACAGACCAATGGATAATTCCAAATATCCGATTTGAAATCAATGTGTAAGGAATTACTCACTCACACTTTGAAAGTAAAAACAATGAAAAACACAAGTTTTCAAAGGAAGAGAAATACATTATGACCAAGTTGAGATGAAAATAATGGATACAAGAGCCAATATATAGGCCAAATTGAGGGGGGACAAAACACTTACTAAAATTAATTTGGCAACAAATTCTCATATAGTACATATTCCAATACACATAATTGCAACATATTTTCAAAAGCGTATTACCAATATCACAATAATGACAACAGATTCTCAAAAGAATATATTTCCAAAATTGTAATTAATGTTAGTACATTCCCAAAAAAGTGGTGTAAGCAATGATGTCAATGATTATGATGTAAGCAATGACATCATCACATGTGATGTGAGCAATGATGTCAATGTTTATGATGTAAGCAATGACATCAACACATGTCTTCAATCATTTTGAGCTTGTATAACCGTTAGACTTGGGTCGATGAGTCTCCATGCTTCATGCTTGTTTATATTCTTCATCTCGAGCTCTCGGATTAGGCCAAAAAATTGATCTTCGAGTTTACGAGCACGACTTCTGGTAATTGGTCCAAGTGGCTGGATTGGCATTTTGACGTCCACGTCAGATAGGCAGCATGTACGGATAATAGTGGAAATTGCAAAAAAATTCCACAAAAAGATTTTCAGAAGCACTTATGGACAAGACAGGAATGGTGGCCTAAGCTCATTGCGGTGGGTGACAAGATCTCCGGCAGACCTGAAAGAAAAACATCATAAATTCTCTAGCAGCAACATACCTGAAGATAAGTCGGATAATCCCCTAATGGACGTGCTCATGGAAAAAGCTGATAATTTTAAGGTCATTTTCATAGTCATCGTGATGGATGAGGATATGGAGAGAGCGATGAACTATCATAGAGACTTTGCATTCAATATTATTGGAGTTCTTCCAAAGAAGTTCTGTGCACTACATTTTCAACCAAATTCTCTATAAGATGGTATGGTGATAGATGACTCAAGCCCAATTTTGTTGGCTGATGATGTAGAGGACCAAGCGGAAATCAAGCAGGAGGACTTTATGTTCAGAAAACCAGCTAAAGAAGCAACCCAGAACCTCAAGCCATTGTTCCTCACCATCATCATTGATGGGCGAACAGTAATCAAGGTGTTAGTGGACGACAGAGCTTCCATCAACATCTTGACGTTGGCCATATTGAGGAAGATCAGAAAAATCATGAACAAGTTGATTCCAAAAGCCATAAAAAGACGGATTGATTATATGGGAAATACCCACAAGGCCTATGAAGTAGTGGTGGCGGATGTAACTGTTAGGAGCATAAAGGGTCGGATGGTGTTCTTCGTAATTGACGGAAAATCAGGTATTCTGCCATCCTGGGTCATGACTGGATCTACACCTCACAGTGTCTGTCTTCCACTCTCCACTAGAAATTTATGTTTTTGAATTGGAACAAGGTGGAGGTAGAAGAGGATCCGTTTATGGAGATTCATGCTTTGGAGGCCATTTAATATTCTCTTAATGTTTTTTCTCTGTCTATAATGGTGTAGAATTCCAAAACTTGGGAGGAATACAACCTCACTATCCAGAGATTTGAGGTCCGCACGAAGGCCAATCTACGGTTAGATTTCATGGAAGAATATAATGGTTGATGATCTCGAGATCATCAACAAGTGAAAGTACCAGCTGTGGAAACTGTCCTACCAAAAGGAGAAGCAGGTTGTCAAATCCGTTGTGGGCAAGAAAAAATTGATGACATTCCGCCTTCCAGCAGCAATCTGGATGATGAAAAACTGATTCCATCCATTAGAAGAATGGTTCCGCCATTTGAGCCTCAAGACCTGCGGAAGGATGTCGACTTGGGAAATAACATGGAGTCTTAGATGACTAAGATCAACACTTTACTGGACAGGAGCATAAAGAGAATCTTATTGCACTGATTCGGATGTTTCTGCACTAGTTCACTTGGGAGTATCACGATATCCCAAGTTGGTTTGAAATTTGGTGGAACATTGGCTGCCTGCCAATAATTATGTGGTGTGGATAATCATATCATCTCATTTACTTTTCATTAACCATAATTCAATTTTAAGAATACGATAAACGTTTAATCATTATTTGATTTCATGAATTGTCAAAATAAGAATTCCTACAAAGAGAAGCTTGTCGAGATGTATGATCAAACTTGATTTGCAAAAGGCTTTCGACTCGATTTGTTGCCCTTTCTTGCGAGACATGTTGCTTCATCAAAGGAGAAAAAGATTTTCATTATGCTTTATGAAGTGCACTACTACTACGTCAAAGGAGGAAAAGATCTTCATTATTTGTATGAAATATTTTTCTCGGATCTTGAATTAATTATGTCATGAGCTTAAGATGACTTATCTCCCATGCTGCTACCCCTTAAAATTAGTCACTTGGCTTTTGCCGATGATATTATTTTTCTCTCTCGGGGTGACATTCAGTGGGAATCCTCATTAACTATTTGGATAAGTTTGGTGCTACTTCTGGTCTCTCAATGTTTCAAAATTCAATATCCTTGTGGCTGGTTCATCAACTCCTCAAGCAAACCAGCTCATTTTGGTCACGGGATTTCAATGTGGCAAAGTGTCATTTAAGTATGGGCGTTAAAATTGCCCCAGAAAAGTCTAAACTCGATTTGATGGTAATTCATTCGATTTCTTAACTTATAAGACGTTGAAGTGGTTGCAACTTGTCTTATATATGATGGGCGGCTTGAGCTTATTTGATTGGTCATTCAAGGCTTATGATGTTTTTGGCTATCCATATTCCCCATGCCCCCCACAGTGCTCCATCATATTTTGAAACTATGTCGATTTTTTTTGGAAGAGCTCCTAAACTACGGTTGCGTAAAAAATAGTATGTTCTCCCAAAGAAGAATGTGGTCTTGCCTTTGATCCCTCCCTACTTGGAACTTCGCTCTTCTCACCAAATTTATTTGGTTGCTTCAGTCAGACAAGCACCATTGCTATTTTGGATCTCAACACTTCTGGCAACGATCGCCCTTCCACTTAGACTCATATTTTGTTTGCTAGTTATTCCAGATACGACAGGTATTTTTCTCATGTATATGATGCTTTCTGTGACAGGTTTCCTCTTTGGACGTTTGCGCCTTTGGGCATTTTCCTGCCAGCCTAAACATTTGTTTCTAGATCTCAATATGATATGTGACTTGTGCAAGGAACATCCCAAATATACTGCCCACTTCTTCATTTGCTCCTTTTCGACTAAAATTTGGTCTTCTATTGCGAGTGGCTTCAAGCGCCGAGGGGACTAGGGATTCTTGCCCAAGCAGCCAATTGGTCCTCAAGAACAGCAGTAACAATTCAGCACTTATTGAGGCACTTAGCCTCGACAAAACTTAGGTTGCACATTGAAACCAGAAATAGGAGTTAGTTGGTTTTCCCCGAAATGCGTTGACAAATCATAGGTAAGTTTGTCCTTTTTTTCGTTTGATTAGGAAAGAGAATTCAATGTGTTTAGGATACGCTCGCTGCTCGTAACGGCAGTTATTACCGATTGTAGTTTTTTCCCAGCAGAACTTTTCAATAATTGTTGTTCTATGTTCATGCGTGTGGCTGATATTTTAAAACACCAGCTTTTGTCCTCTTGAATGCATCCAAATCTTTTTAGTGGTGTGAGAGGTGAACAGAGACTTACCTGGTCTAGTTTGGAGATTCAAAAGTCATAATTTAAGAAATAAAAAAAAAATGATTGTAATGTAATGTAACGTAATACAAGCGGGCAGCAGCAGGTACGGTAAGGTACTAAATTCAATTCAATACACACACATCACGTGACATGCAACAATCCCTCCCACAGCCTCTCTGTCCGGGTAATGATAATAGCAGGCAAAGCGAGATCAAGATAATAGCAGGCAGCTAGCTAGCTAGCTGTTAATACTTACTATCATTCTTATTGTCTTGGTTGAGAAGACAGAGTATTTGGATCCAACGAAGAAGAATCCGCAGCAGCAGCGGCGGCGGCGGCAGCTCCGGTGTTGGGTCCAGGAGGAGACATTGGCAACTTTCCTTCCGATTCCACAATGGGTACTGCTGCTGCTGGAACTTCAATCTGATCAAATTTTGTTGGACGCCGTGGCCGCCTTCTCTCATAGCTGCCGCGACTTCTGCTCCTGCTCCGGCTGCGGCTTGACCAGCTGCTTCTGCTTCTGCTCCTGCTTCGACTTCTGCTATAACTCCTCCTATCTCTGCTCCAACTTCTGCTTCTGCTCCTGCTCCTACTCCTACTCCTACTCCTACTCCTGTCCCCGCTGCTTCTGCTCCGACTGCGGCTTCTACTGTAATCCCACGTTCGAACTCTTTCAGGGCTTTGGCTCATACTTCTCCCCCTACTTCTATCTGGGCTGTCCCTGCGATTATCAAATCGTCCTCGCCCACGCCCTCTACCCCGCCCTCGTGTATCCATATTGTTGAACCGATCATGTGGACCACCATGTCCACCCCTTTCCCATCCAATCCGACCACCGGATCCACCAAAACCGCCATCCCTTCCCCCCACACGCCCACGCCCACGGCTGCCAAAGCCGCCATCCCTCATTCCTCCACGACCACTAAAACCTCCATCCCTAATTCCCCCACGCCCTCCATCCCTCATCCCTGCACGACCGCCAAAGCCCCCATCCCTTGGGGCACCACGACTGCCCGAGTCCCAACGACCACCACCACCATCAGCAGCATCAAAACGACTCATACCACCTCTATCCTTGCCAAAAGTAGGTCCACCACGTACTGCTATATCCCGTATCTCAGTAGGCACAACTTGATTAGCACCTTCTAAAACTTTAATAAGGTCAGGAGCATACTTCCAGTCTTGCTCCGAGAAGAAAGTGTATGAAACCCCTGTAGCACCAGCTCTCCCAGTTCGCCCAATACGGTGAACATAGTCTTCAATACCGGTTGGGAAGTCATAGTTTATAACCACCCTGCACACCAAATATCAAACTAGTAAAAAATAAATATCCAACATAGAGAATGCTAACTAACCTAAGAACTAGTAAAGGGAATGGTAAGACATTGCTGTCATGATGCCAGTGCAAAACTATTGACCTTATGTCTCTTATATCAAGTCCTCGAGCAGCAACATCAGTAGCAACAAGAACCGGGGCTTTGCCCATCCGAAATTGATTCAAGACCCAGTCTCGCTCGCCTTGAGATTTGTCTCCATGTATTGCAGCTGCCCCAAAGTAACGGCCAAGGCTACGTGCTAGCTGGTCACACAACTTCTTAGTAGAGCAAAATATAATGACCTTTGAACCACGTTCTTGGGATCTAAGAATTTGTTCCAGCCGCCTCTGCTTCTCCATTTCAGGGACTACTTCAACATACTGCATGGAAGTAACTCTTTAGAGAAGGGAATTGATAATTGTACAAGGAAAAAGTCATTCCAGAAAGTTTAACATAATAACTATGAAAGATGAGAACAAAATTGAAGGTGTGAAGATAACTGATTTCTCCTGCCACACATCATATCATTTTGAACACCAGAATAATAATGGACTTTCACAGGCAAAACATTCATTTTACAAGTAATTTTTACATAAAGACCAAAAGACATTAAGAAATAATTTAGTTGGAAGTAGGGCAAATGTCATGGCACAAATAACTAGTAAAATGATTTTAGAAGCCAACTGAGGCAAACAATGACCTGTGTAATAGATTTGTTTGCAGCAAGTTCATCAACACTGCCAATGTTGACCTGTACTGGGTTGAAAAGAAGATCGCTTGCTATCTTCCGGACTTCTTTGGGCCACGTTGCAGTATACATAAGTGTTTGCCTTCTTGGAGGAATTTCATTAACAATCTTACGAATCTGTGGCTCAAATCCCATATCCAGCATTCTATCAGCCTCATCAAGAACAAGGAGTGAGACCTGCCTAAAGTCAATCCGCTTCATTTCAAGTATGTCGTTAAGTCGACCAGGAGTTGCCACAACTATATCAGCCCCGCGATCTAGCTCTTTCAGCTGAGGGCCTTTAGGAGCCCCGCCATATAAGCACTACCAAGGTAACCAGTTGCCCATTTCAAAAAATATATAAGCATGTATTAATACTAATTACAAAGAATGAGATCTGATGGTCTACCGTGCAGGACACTCTCGAGGATTGACCAAATTTGATTGCTTCATCCTGGATTTGGGTGGCAAGCTCCCTAGTTGGAGCCAATACAAGTACTGTTGGACCATTCCGAGGATTGTTATGCCGCCGTCTGATATGAATGAATGCAGGGATCAAATATCCCAATGTTTTCCCAGAGCCAGTCTTTGCAATAGCAACTACATCCCGGTTTTGTAAAGTAATGGGCCATGTTTGAGCCTGAATTGGAGTGGGAGCCGAAAAACCCGCAAAATGCATCTGCAATAAAATAGAGAAAATATGACTCCAAATATAGTTTTGAAAACAAGGCTGCACACCGCACAATGTAGGAAATGTTTAGCCTAATGCTAGCTGATAAATAGTTTTTACAAGAAAAAAGAGAACAAAACCCCAAATAATGAATGCTTAAAGAAAAAATCATGAGTGTGGTTGCTTACTGAAGCAACTTGTAGCAAAAAATGGAGGAAATAAAACAGAAGCAGAGCCAATAAGCTAGTAATCCCAGTCACGTATATAGTGTGAATTGGATGAAGCACCCTTCAAGAAATAGTGCTATAGGAAGGCTCCAACAGTCCATTTTTGCAGCCTCAAAAACCGAGAATAGTTGTTGTATAGACATGAGCATAGCAGTGCAGCGTACGACATGTGCTCCTCCTGTGGAGCAAATATCGCACCTGCGTCAAGTTAGATCTGATAAGCTAAAAAGCATGAATTTCATGAATCTAGTCGAATGCTGGGCAAAACTCTCATCATAGAATTATCAAAAATAAATGAAACAGGTTCAAGCACTTACCTCCTGTAGTATTTCTGGCGGAAATCCAGTAGCATCAAATGTCATATAAGGAGCTGGAACATCTTCTCCCTATATAAAATTAAACAGACAAATATAAACTTAATTCAAATAATCATGTGAAGACATCTAAATGAAAATATCTGTAATAGACACCAAGGCTCCTTGTACTATAACCAAAATTATTTAAGTCAATGGGAACACTGCAAATCACAAGCAACAATGACACATGCTTTCCAATTGAACTTAATATATGAATTGTTGATATTGGATCTATGGCTTGTATGGAAGAGAAATGGAAATATCTGCATATTCACTTAAAATGCTCAGATCGATATGTTTGTTCATAAACAATAATTGCAAGGTGTGCATTGACATCTCTTCCATACAATAAAGAAGAATTGTTTGACAAGATGTATTGCCATTCCTCAGAAAATGTGTTGCAGCGCATTAGTTAAAGGAACACAAGAGAATGTACAAATTGAATGATTTGATGCTACTAAATATTCAGAGATAACTAATGCATGAAATACGTACAGTGGCTGTTACTTCGTGCTTTTGACGATAAATTTCAGCTGCAGATAACTGGGTAGTAGGATCAGAAGGTCTTGTCATTGCTGAAGGAGGCCTCACAAAAGCATTGCCAGGATAAGGCAGGGCAGCAGATGAAAGATCATAGCCACCATGCAAGGGAGGCCCTCCATTAAAACTGCCTGGAAGATTGGGGACAGAGTTTTGAGAAGGCAATTCGCTCATCCTTGCTTCCTGATAAAATAAAATAAAAAGAAAAAAAATGAAATGTCAGTATTATAACAAAAAACAAAAAAAAAAAATCCATGGCTTTGCAGATGTATCTTGCATAAAACTTGTAAACTATAACCGGAAAGTAACATTACTGAAAGATTTCCGTGCATGTAAAAATACTCTAGTTGTCGAGCATTCCATGCCAAATAACATTTTACCCAAAAAATTTTACAAGGAGGCAACTGTGCATGATGTCCAACAAATTTACCTGTTGATTTCTTGTCATAGGTAACGGTGCGAGTTTGGGTAGCTGATGAGTCAATATATTGGCATCCTTTGTTGTATTATAAAAATATTCATTTTTAGCCCTAGCAAGATGGCTTTCGTCATATTGCATCTTGCCATGCATCAGCCCAGTGTCAAGTTGAGTTTGAAACCTAGAACCATATTGTGGATGTGTTGGTTCTACCCCTTTTTGTTGCACCTGAACTGAAGGGTTGTTATGTTGCACATTAGCAGATGATCCACCATATGGCAGACTCGGTCGAACGTTCATGTTTTGTGTGTGCGGGGAATTAGTTCCAACTGACAAGTTCTGCACAGGTGCCCCAGTTTGTTGAACTGTCGAAAACACAGGTTGATTCACCTGCTGAAACTCAAGATCATCTCTGTGAGGGACTCCCATTTTTGGTTCATGGTGATGTGGAAATGACTGTCCCTGAATTACACGTTGATGCGATGGTGAAACTTTTTTTCCTTGAAAATAATCAGTATCATCTCTGGGACCAAGATCCACTTTATGATCTTGTCTGTTAGACATCTGATTCAAATGCTGAGACTGTTGGGAGGAGCTTTGTGGTCCTTGAAGTGGCATGCTCTGTTGAGGCACCATGAACTGCGCGTGCTGAGGAGTGAATTGAAAACCATGTGAACTTCCCATTTGTGTACCTGGATACATTTGTCCATGCTGAACACGGGGCATTGGCTGATAGGGGGATTGGTGCCCTGGCTGCATAGGAATTTGCTGCACAACTCCCTGATGCCCGGGCTCAATATGCATTTGCCCCAGAGGGGCCTGATGCTTTGTTTCCTCAGGAGCCGAAGGGGCCTGCTGCCTCGTCAGCCCCAAATGTGAACCTTGCAGCTGCCCAGGGGCCACTACTTGCCGGCGAGTGCCCTGTGGTGCTAACTGACTCTGTTGCTGCAAGGATGAACTTATAAGCATCCCCTGTGGATGCTGAGTTTGCATCAAGTGATGGTTTTGGATACCGTCGGGCTGTGAGGCTTTGACTGAAAGTACAGCATTCGTCGTAGATGTGGATGCTACAGGTGGGGGCCTAGAAGGCAAAGGTGGTTGTAAAGTCGAGGGTTTTTCATACTGGGTAACATTTGTTTCAGGATTCCAGTAATACAAAACGCCTGTGCTTCCATCAATTAATCCTTTCCAAGGTTCAGGTAGAGTTGGATCATCTGGAGCATATCTGGGCCCTAGGGTACTCGGGGATGCCTCAGCCGTGGCCATTCAAAACTCACTGCACTGCACTGCACCATCCAATGACATTCTATCCCCAAATTACTCAAGTTTATATGAATTATAGCATATTATAAAAGCATATTAATAATCAAATCAAAGGGAGGCTCAGCCCCAAATCACCCAACAACGCAAAATCTACACACAAATATCAAAACAAACCGGCACAAAGAACCCTTCACCACACCCAAAGCAACCCCTAAAGCAAAGAATAGAAGCTTACAGTACAGGAGGGGACAAAAATAACACCACAAACACAACCGCAAGCCGACGACGACGAAGAAACCCTTTGTAGATCGAAACCCCAAAATAGGGGAATGGATTCGTGCCAAATCTCCACAATCGAAACAAGATAAAGGCACCACAGAAGATATACCACCAGCCACAGAGAATCGCGCGAGAGAACTTGGAGAGAAAGTTTAGAGTGAGTAAGTGAGAGAAGATGAAAATGAGAGATTGCAGCGGCTGCTCTCTCTCCTAATTTACCCTAATTTAAATTATATTATTATATAGTAGATATAAATAAAAATAGTCTGTTTAAGATAGGAGTAAAAATCATTTTTGGTCCAACTCAATATCAAAATTATTAATTTTGGTTTCATTTAAAAAAAATTATTAATTTTAGTTCCATTCAAATACAAATTTATCAATCTTAGTCAAAAAAATTGTTAGGCCATGTTAGCTTGAACACGGCCGTGTTGGATGACTCATAAGGTGACTGGGCGTCCCAGGCAGCCAACACGGCCGTGTTAGTCTCAACACGACCGTGTTGATTACCCTGTACTTCTGAACACAGCCGTGTTCCCGCCCGTGTTCTGAACACAGCCGTGTTCCCGCCCGTGTTCTGAACACAGTCATGTTCCTCCCCATGTTCCTACACATGTTCTCAACACAGCCGCCATGTTGTAGGCCATGTTCACGACCATATTTTCAATATAATCATATTGTAGGTCATATTTATTATTTTTTTTCACTTTTTTGGTTAAAATTATTTGATGTATATATTTATAATTTAATAAAAATATTTTTTACAATTATTTTATAATATAAAAAATAATCAATTATTAATATTTTTAAAATATATAAAAATAATAATATTTTAAAATAATACTCCCTCCGTCCCAGGTTGGATATCTGGGTCAATGTAGACATGAGAATTTAGGATAAGTATAATTAATAGATAATTAAGAATGTATTAGTAAAAATAATTGTCATATAATATAAATAATTATAAATTAAGATTAAAATAACTCATTAGTTTAATTAAAATTAAAATTAAATCAAAAAATAGTGTAATTATTTTCCAAAAAAAATGAAAGTGACATAGAATGTCGGATGGATATAAACGGCAATGTGGACATGGTAAATGGGACGGATGGAGTATCATTAAAATATATATATTAATATATTATTATTTTTATATATTTTAAAAATATTAAAAATTGATTATTTTTTATATTATAAAATAATTGTAAAAAATATTTTTGTTAAATTATAAATATATATATCAAATAATTTTAACCAAAAAGTAAAAATAATAATAAATATGACCTACAATATGATTATATTGAAAACATGGTCGTGAACATGGCCTAGAACATGGCTGTGTTGAGAACATGGGCAGGAACATGGCCTAAAACATGGTTGTGTTGACAACACGGCCGTGTTGGCTGCCTTGGACGCCCACTCACCTTCTGAGTCCAACACGGCCGTGTTCAGTCCCAGTCAACCATTTTGGGACTAAAATTGATAAATTTTCATTTGAGTGGGACTAAAATTGATAATTTTTTTTTTAATGGGATCAAAATTGATAATTTTGATATTAAA
Organism: Andrographis paniculata; assembly: GCF_009805555.1. Taxonomy (NCBI): domain Eukaryota; kingdom Viridiplantae; phylum Streptophyta; class Magnoliopsida; order Lamiales; family Acanthaceae; genus Andrographis; species Andrographis paniculata. The sequence continues at coordinate 5,264,796 of NW_026137605.1, forward strand.
TGGGACTAAGGGTGTTTTTGGCAATTAACTGTTAGCTGTTAGCTGATTCAATTAGCTGATAGCTGTTAGCTGATTCAATTAGCTGGTTTGACTAGCTGATTCGATTAGCTGTTTGTATTAAAATGTTTGGTAAAACAACTGTTTGATATTAGCTGTTTATACGTAAAATGATAATTGAGGACATTTCTATTTTATTTTTGTTTCTAATATATTCAATTATGTTTTTTTGAGTTTAGAATATTTAAAAAAAAAAATTGTTATTAGTTATTGAAAATTGTAAAAATGTTATAAAAGTATTTATTTTTATTATAGTTAGATTTAAAAAATAATATATTTTTATTAAAATATATAAATAGTTTTTTTTATTGAAAATAATGTAAAATATAAAATAATAAATTTTTGTGTATATATTTATTATGTTAATTATCGATTAGTTCATTATATTTATAATTTTCAATAAATTTAATTTATTTTTAGTATAAAATTTATATAATGTAATTTTAATAAAAAATAAATTATTAATATTTATATTTTTATTTTATGTTGATTTTAATAAATTTATATATTTTACAATTAAAATAATTTTTATATAAAAATTAATTATTCTTTATTTATAAAAGTATAACTATAATATAATAAAATATTCTAATATAATTAATAAATAATCAAAATATATTTATTTGTGTAAAATGTATAATAAATTTTTAAGGGCATATCAGGAATAAAAAATTTTTTACAAAAAAAACTATTTCAAAACCCTGGGTAAGTTAGTTTTTAGAAATTAGCTTTTTGGTCCAAAAAGCTATTCCAAAAAGCTAATTTACCAAACACCTAAATTAGTTTTTTGACTGGTCAAACAGCTAAAAGCTGTTCAATAAGCTAAAAGCTCTTCAAAAAGCTATTTGTCAAACACCCCCTAAAAATGATTTTTACTCTTAAGATAGCTATTTTTTGGGCTGAATTTTAAATACATTATTCATCATATTTTTTCCCTCTAAAATCATTAAATCAAACATCTATTTTTTATTTTTTATATTATACTAAAAATCAATTTTACATCCAAAACATAACTGTTACGATTAATGGAATAAACTTTATTTTCGTTAAATCACAATTATGGTACAATGTTATATTTATACAAGAGATATATTAGGTAGGATATATATATATAAATATATACAATATATATATATATAGAATATATATCAACATCCCCCCTCAAACTCAAGGTGGAACCCAACTTGAGTTTGCTAAAAAAAGACTGAAAACGGCCGGGAAGGTGAGGTTTGGTGAATTCGTCGGCCGTCTGATCAGCAGAGGAAATGGGAGACAAGGAGATGCTTCCATGAGCAACGTGATGACGTACAAGGTGACAGTCGATCTTAATGTGCTTCGTACGCTCGTGGAAGACATCATTCGTCGAAATCTTCATGGCGCTCTGACTGTCGCAATGAATAATAGTGGCAGAGGGATGAGGCACTCCGAGATCAGCCAGCAGCCAACGGAGCCATAGAAGCTCGGCAGTGGTATCGGCAAGGGCTCTATATTTGGACTCTGCGTTGGACCGGGAGACAACTGTCTGTTTCTTGTTGCGCCACGAATAAGCGAGTCGCCAAGGAAGAAGCAAAATCCGGTGGTCGAGCAGCGATCAGAGGGATCTCCCGCCCAATCAGCGTCAGAATACCCGGTCAAAACTAAGGAAGAACGAGCGGAATAATGAAGCCCATAAAGAAGAGTACCTTTGACGTACCGGAGAATCCGTAGGACAGCAGAATAATGAGTCGTCCGAGGAGCAGACATAAACTGACTGACGATATGGACGGCATAAGCAATATCCGGTCGAGTGACAGTCAGGTAGATGAGACTTCCCACCAGCTGACGATACAAAGTCGGATCATCAAGGGGAACGTCATCCATCGGAGTAAGACGACAATCAGAATCAAGAGGTGTAGGAGCAGTCTTGGAGTCAGTGAGACCGGCACCGATAGGAGGTCGGAGGCATACTTGGCTTGAGAGAGATAATATCCGTCGGAGGTGTCGGAGATCTCAAGTCTTAGGAAGTACCGAAGAGGCCCTAAACTCTTCATCTCAAAGTGGCGGTGTAGATGAGCCTGCAACTCAGAGATACCTGATGCATCATCTCCCGTAATGATCATGTCATCCACATAAAGCAATAAAACAGTAATTCCAGCTGACCCACGTCGAAGGAAGAGAGCCGAATCATGATCGCTAGAGGTAAAGCCAAGCTGGAGTAGAGCAGAGCTAAATTTTGAAAACCAAGCTCGAGGTGCCTGTTTCAAACCATATAGGGCACGGCGAAGTTTGCATACCTTGGAAAAGGTAGGAAAACCAGGAGGAGGAGACATGTAGATGTCCTCGGATAAATCACCATGCAAGAACGCATTCTTGACATCAAGCTGATGCAGGGGCCACCGACGAGCGGCAGCGACAGCGATAAGACAACGGACAGAGGTAAGACGAGCAACCGGGGCAAATGTCTCCTCATAGTCGATACCATACTGCTGGGTGTAGCCTTTGGCTACCAAACGCGCCTTGTAGCGCTCGATGGATCCATCAGAGTGAGTTTTAATTATGAATACCCACTTGCAGCCAATAGGTTTTTTGCCAGAGGGAAGATCAACCATATCCCACGTATGAGTTTTCTCCAAAGCCTGCAACTCCTCAGACATAGCCTGCCGCCACAACGGATCCGCATACGCCTCACGAAAGGACCTGGGCTCATGATGGGACAAAGTGGCAGAGAAACAATGATAATCAAATAAGTGAGTAGGAAGGTGACTAACCTGAGTGGAACGACGAGGGCCAGGATCAGGGGCTGAGATCGAAGTCGTGTCGGGCTCTGGTGATGGTGATGTATCGGAGTCGAGAGTAAGAGTAGGCTCGGGGATCAGCGTCGGTTCAAGAGGCGCAACCGAGACAGCGTCAGGGATGGGAGACGGAGCCGTGTCACCGGAGGGGAATAGAGGTGGAGAGGACAAGGCAAAGAACGGAGACGAACGATCAAAGGGGACTCGAAAGTGGGACAAGGAAGAGAATTTGGTATCCTCCCAAAATGTGACATGACGAGAAATACGTAGCCTATTGGAAATGGGATCCCAACAACGATAACCCTTATGCTCTAACCCGTATCCCAGGAAGCAACACAGACGCGCGCGAGGTTCTAACTTAGTGCGCTCATGAGGAGGGAGGAAGACAAAACTGACACAACCGAAAGGGCGGAGAAGACTATAATCAGGGGTACGATTAAATAGTTTTTCAAATGGGCTGATATTACCCAGGACAGAGGAAGGGACACGATTTATAGTGTGGACAGCGGTAAGTGCGGCTTCCCTCCAAAAGCGATCCGGACAAGAGGCAGATAAGAGAAGGGTGCGGACTGTATCGAGGATATGTCGGTGTTTACGTTCGGCGCGACCATTTTGTGGAGAGGTGTATGGGCAGGAGCGTTGGACAACAGTACCTTGATCAGATAAGAAACGAAGAAATGATGAATCAGTATACTCAAGAGCATTATCTGTGCGGAGAGTTTTTATGGTAGAGGAAAATTGGGTATGTATCATTTTAGCAAAGGTCATATAAATAGATGGAAGTTCAGAACGATGCCTCAGAAAGTAAATCCCCGTAAAGCGAGAATAGTCATCAATAAAAATCACAAAATAACAAGAACCATTCATAGACACAGCGGGCGAAGGTCCCCAAATATCTGAGTGAACTAAGGAAAACGGTGTATCCGCAATAGAAGTACTATGAGGAAATGACAAGGCAGGTTGTTTTCCCAATGAACAATCCACACAATGAAAAGACTCAAACTTAACAGAACCTAAACTACCCTGACTAATCAAATACCTGACTTTATTGGAGGACGCATGACTGAGACGATGATGCCACTGAAGGCAAGATGGTGTAGAGGTGGTGGCAGTCGAGATAGAGGGACGAGGGACCTGGAGTGACGTAAGTTCAAATAAGCGGCCCGTCTTCCGGCCCTTCCCAAGAGTCCGCCCGGTTTGCGCGTCCTGAACCTGCACACCAGTAGAAGAAAAAATCACTGTTAGACCTTGATCAACTAATTGACCAACAGAGATCAGATTTAAGGTTAATTGAGGGATACAGTATGTGTCGGGGAGGGATAAGGATGAAGTGGATGTATGTCCGGTATGGGTGATGCGCATATGGGTACCATTTGCAGTAAGGATATAAGGGAAGGCTGGTGCGGTGGATGTGGAGGTCATAAGGCGTATATCAGAGGTCATATGATTACTGCAAGCAGAATCAAAATACCAAGGAGAGTTACTTGATGTGGTAGACATGGCGGTATTGGAAGATAGAACCTGTTTAATAAGAGCTTCCAGGTCCTGAATCGTGGGAGGCGCAGGCGCAGGCGCAGGCGTGGCAGAGGCTGTGACAAATGATGTACCAGACTGAGGTCCACGAGAATGCCGAGGTTTGTAGTTACTACTGCCAGAGCGAGACGGTCTAGTGGGGCAGTACTGTATAGTATAACCTAAAACATGACAGTAGTGACACTCCACCTTTAGGCAATGACCGAAGTCATGATCAGAAGACTGACATCTTTTGTAGCGATGAGAACGATTCTGAGTAGGAGTTCGGGCGGTGACCGCAAGAGCAGAATCAAGTTGAGGAGCCTTAGCTAGGTGGAGACGAGTTTCCTCAAACAAAATATCCTGAATAGCTGCATCCAATGTAGGAAGTGGATGCTGATGTAACAAAAAGGCACGAACTGCCTCATACTCTGGACGCAAAGCCATCAAGACCTGAATGAGGCGAAGATGATCAGGACTGATCTCTGGTTGATCTAACCGATGCCAAAGGGGTTGCACTTGGGCAAGGAAGTCGTTGATAGATTGTCCTGGTTCCTGTTTTAAATTGCTCCATTACTGATAATAGTCTGCCAAACCAGTAGCACGGAAGCGGACTGCCAAGAAATCCCACGCTACCTTTGCAGTATCAAATTGAGCAAGCTGAACATGGATCACCGGAGTTGAAGTATTGCGCAACCAAGTGAGAATTTGATGGTTCTTACTATCCCAATCCTCCAATTTTTCAATATAGGATTCAAAAACTGTGGCGGTAGGCGTAACTTCTCCTATAGAAACCGGAGCAATGGGAGCAACTATATCTCCCGTAACAATTCGCCACAATTTCCGACCTATCAAAAAACTTTTCATCGATTGTGCCCACAAACTGTAATTATCTCCGGACAGAACAACATTGATCAGAATATGGACATCCATCTTTTCCATAGAAATTCAAGAGAAGACAATATCTCAAACTTCAACCCGAAAGCCGAAATGACAGAAACACAAGAAAACCGAATCGAACCCGAAACTCGAAAAGTCAACCGGATGCAAAAAAACTACTCAAACGGAAGAAGTGAAGATACCATTGCGGAGGAAATCAAATTCCAAACACGACGGTGAAAAGATCGCCGCCAACGGCCGCCGCACGCGCCTCCACGCGCCGGCGAGGCGTCCGGCCCGAAAACGCGTCAGGCGCGTGTGAGGCTCACGCGCCGCCGTTCGCCGAACTGTTCTGGTGTCCGGCCGGTCTCGTGGCGGCAAAGACGATGGTGGTGGCGGTGACGGTCGGAGGTGGTCGGAAATATGCTATCTGAAATGCGTGGGTTGTTTCGATTTGGTCGGGAAAAGGCATGGCTCTGATACCATGTTACGATTAATGGAATAAACTTTATTTTCGTTAAATCACAATTAGGGTACAATGTTATATATATACAAGAGATATATTAGGTAGGATATATATACACAATATATACAATATAAATATATATCAACAATAACATCAACACCTATTTATATCACATCATACAATTATTCAAATTCAAAATTTTTACTATTCAAATCCCAACTCAAAATCCAAAACTCCAAACAAACACACCCATAATAATAGATTTTGCCTACCCTAGTTGATCAATCAATCTATGAAAGAGTAAAGATCCTTACAGGGATGGTCTTGCATGTGCTAATCGTTATGGTTTGTTTTGATCAAGGTAATATATATATATATATATATATATACAAAGTTGTTATCATAACTAGCATTTATAATATCTGCTTAGTCCATTCCGACTCAACCGAATTAGGATCGAAAAAACTTGAATTTCCAACCATATTATAAAAAATTCAATTATTCTTCAAGAACTCCAAAAAATAAAAAGAAAGAAATAAATAAATCAAATACCAGCAAATAAAATATGTAAGAGTGAAAAAAAAAAAAATTATTACACGATTTAGATATGAGAACTTCCTTCTTTTCATCTTTGTTGTGGATTTTTCATTTGTTTTGGACCGAAGCAATTATTTGGGAAGAAGAAGAAACAGTGAACATTGAATTGGGAAGAAGAAGAAGGTGGTGGAAGAAAAAAAATTAATTGAACCATAAATTTATGAGAAAAGAATAAGAAAATCTTTCTAAAGAAAGTGAAAAAGAAAAGAAAATTGTAAAAGTAATTTAGATTAAGTAAAATTTATAGATAATGTGTTAATTTTTTATATGTTGTTAATATTTTATAGATTTAAAACTAATTATATTTTAGTTGTAGTTAATTTTTATTTACTTAATTCATATTAATTCTTTTTGCATTAAAACTAAATTTTTTAGTATGGCTTAGAACTAACTATAAATTTATCGTTTAGATTTATTTTATTTTTCTAAGAAAAAGGAGAAATTGGATTTAAATCTCTGTGAGCTGAAAATATCTAAGATTAGTTTCTACAAATTATTAGATGCTACTGCACTTCCTACTTTTGCTTAAGATTTACAGATAACTCCTTACTACTCATTTTGTCCCCATAATAATTTGTTAATATAACGAATTTTCTTATGTACTTTTGTTGATTTATATAAACTTATGTTCTCTATTTATATACTTTAAAATGGTTTCACAATACAAATACTCCTTTCGTCCCATTGAAATATTGTCATTTTCTATTTTCGTCCATTCCAAAACAAGGTTACTATTTTTTAATTTAGTAATTGTACTACCTACCTAACGTAATAAATACCCTTCCAACTTACACTATATTACACAAATGTCATTACTTTTATATTACACAATACTAATAGGGGTATTTTCGTCTTTTTTCACTACAACTCATTATAATAATAATATTAAAAAATCTACGTGCAAAAAGTAAATGACAACTTTGCACCGGGACGGAGGGAGTATAATTTTAAATAATATATCTGAGTTATTTTTTATTGTTATGGTTACCTAAATAATATACACACACAAAAAAATAAAAAAAATATTCATGATCCTATGATTTCAATCACTTATTTTCTTAAAAAATCCTTTTACTCCCACTTTCAACCCATTGCCAGCAACCGTCGCTCCAAAAACCATTGTTGCTGCTGCACTAGAACATTTTTTTCATCAAAGACGAACCTAGAAGATAATAGAGGTGCGCAACATGTTCGAAATGCCAAAAAAAATGTCTCATCTCTAAAACAGAATTCCAAAAAGCTTAAAGTTTTATTTTTTTTATAAAATCGATACTTTAAGTAGCGGCCTAGTTTACTTCTATCTCTTTTTCTTGTACCTCTACCGGGTTTGTACAAACCTTAGTAGCGGCCCAGTTTACTTCAACATCACATCACACCATCGTTTCAAATATTAGTTATTTTTATGTGTTTTAATTTGGAAATGATATTGTTGTGTTTGGGCAACTACTTCCACATTATATCCCATAAGAATATATGCATTAGAATTCCTTTATATTTACATAAAAATATTTTTCATATACCATGTCGTTCATTTGATATACTTTAAACGACAAGTTAGATACATATGTAATTGTGATTTAAACTTGTAACATTGATCTATATACTCTTGAATGAATTTTTATGCTTGCTTAATATTTTGTCATATATATGTCTAAATTGTAGTATAAAGGACTCACATCGAGATTCTTTATATCATACTTTTACAATGAAATGAAGCAACTACAAAATAAAATGATCGAAAGACACCTGAGAACCATACCAGGGGTGGTTGAGTTGTATATGCACAGAGGTTGGGCTATCGAATACGATAATATAAAAGCATATTATACAAAGATTTCAACTTGCATTTTATTTGAACCACCAAAACAAACGACTTAGAATATTGAATTTGATTCATATTGAACAAATACATGTAAATATTCTTATATAATTGACTAGTTGAGTAAAAAAAAGTAGGACAACTAGTCATTTTTTGTATGTGTGCGTGACATAAGCGGTTGATAGCACACTGGTCAGGATGATATTGGAAACATATGAATCATGCAAGCTATAAGGAGTCAACATATTATGTACCAATATATTCATAGTCGAGGGACTTATACCTCTACGAATTATGTAGATATGCCTAATATATTTTTTTTACCTTCACTAATAATGAATGAACCTCCGCTAATATACTACATACTTCATAATGCGATTAATAGATCTCCTAAAAGTATGTATATGCTTATTTTATTATACATATACCCTTATGAACCAACAGAGTTGTTCGTGTAATGTAAGTTCAAATTCAATGGTGCATGAGATGTTAATAGTCCTTGGTCTTTTTATGAATACGGAAAAGGTATTTTATCCATAAAATATATGTCCTAAATTCTATCAGCATCGGGCCCTAAACCACATATCCTAAAACCTAAATCCTAAACTGCTCAATATATATTGTGTGAGATAGCTCAATATAGGTTGTGTTTAGTGTATTCATTGTCTAGACTACCATAGAGTGTACGTAATACAATTTTCAATATCAATTATATCTTTAATTATTCAATAAAACCTTGTAAATCTAGAATGGCATGGAATTACTATTAAATGGACCATCCATTTATCTAGTTACCAATGATCAATGGGGTAGTTCGTTCACATTCATATTTTATTATGCATAAGTGTAGCTGCACGAAAGCTACTGATAACACATTAACCAAAACGACATTTAAAATATAAGAATCATGTAGGTTCAAAAGATTCCACATATTGTACACCAATATACCTATAATCAAATTATATATACCTACGTAAATGTTGTATATATGCCCTAACGTAATTTTTCATACCCCCACTAATATCGAAAAAAACCTTAGTTAATATAGTATATACTACAAAATATGATCAATATACCTATGAAAAGTATTGAAAGGATCATATTAGGGTGTGTTTGTTTGAAGGATTTTGGTGGATTTCCACTATTCATCCAATTTTTTCCCCCCAAAAACATCAAATCAAACACCTATTTTTCATTTTTTATATTATACTAAAAATCAATTTTACATTCAAAACATCACATCAAACCCTATTTATATCACATCATACAACTATTCAAATTCAAAATTTTTACTATTCAAATCCCAACTCAAAATCCAAACCCCCAAACAAACACACCTTAAGGGTGTGGTATACATATACTCATATTAATTGTTATTTGTTTTTTGTAATGTAAGTGTGATTCAACAGTGCTGGAAAAATTCGGTTGTCATCGGTCTATTTATACAGAAAACCCAAAACCTAAATCCAAAATATTAAATTCTAAATCTTTCTAAAACTCAAGATATAAGTGATCATTTTGATAATCCAATACAAATATCATTGAAAAAATAAATTATAACTAACTATTATAGAGGTTTTATGGTTATTTGTTTATTACGCATCTCTTATAATAATGTGAAAATATCATAAATTCTTTATATTTTAATTTAGTAATGATTAATTGGGTTTATGCCTTTGTGAGAGTGCTATGGTTATAAATGCATCTCACATATTATATACTAGTATACTAATCAAGATGTCGTTGGAAATTAAAAATCATATAAATTTTTAAGATGTGTATATATATATATTTATATATCGATAATTTACAATTGTGTATACATGATACATACTTCATATTTTCTAGCATATACTTATGTTAGTAACCCATAAACTCAAGTTGCCAAAATATATACTCCAACACGTTACGTGTGTATGTATAAAGGAAATTAGATGCTCATATTTATTATCCATATACCTAGTGGAATAAAATATTTGGTCATGTAATATATGTACATTGCAATTCAGTTGTATAGATTATATGGTAATTTGATCAATTATACATCTACAAGAATATTATAGCCAATTTCCAAATTCTAAGCCATCCTTAACATGAAAATAGAAGATGTTATCTTGATAATCCTATAAAAATATCATCGGAATACAAAAAATTGCACAAGTAAAAAGTGAAACAAATCAAATGTCCAAACAAAACAGAACCAAATTAAAACTAAAATTAAGAAATAAAATTAATGAAAAATGAAAAATATCAAATAAAAAATATCAAAACCAAACAAACAACAACAAAAATTCATTTTACATTAATATGTGGAGTATGTGTCGCACTTTCTAGCAAACAAACAAATTCCAAATAAATGGACAATGGAAGGTGGTTTGATTTTGCGCGAAGGATAACCAAATAGAAGGAAGATTATTTTAGAAATATTAAGGGTAATATGGGGAAAAATAAAGTATAGGAAGTTATTTGTAACAAATTGGTAAAAATGCAGAGTGCAGTGTGATGTACTGCATGTAAAAAAATTTAGTGACAAAGAAAATTTACTCCAATTGTCTTAAAGTTATCAGTATATAAAAATTAATTTATTTTAAATTTTTATATAAATTTAATAAAAAAAATATATTAAAATTTGAACTTTAGGTTTAATATTTCTAATTGTTGGCCCAAAAATATAAATTAGGAGAAAAGCCCAAGAAAAAAAGAAGCCCGATTTAGTAGAGGCCTAATGGAGGAGTTGAGTCCAAAAGTAGAGAAAAAACCCACATAATGAAGGAGTCAACAACCCGCGACTAGGAGTGAGGCCCAAGTTGGATAAGTCCAGCGGAATAAGGTCCAGGTTGCTTTGAAAATCTGCAGTCTTGCGGAAAAGTGGCTGTAAGAAGTAACGACTGCAGAAATCATAATGGTCATCAAGAAAAAAGATTTGATCCTTAAAATAACTTGAAGATTACTCGATTGGATTTAATATCGAGCAATTAAAAATGGACTTAGCTTCATCAATGAGTCAGGGGTGTTATGATAAGAGCTATAGGAGTTGGCCATTAAAAGGATAAGGGTTACTATGCTTTGAAAAGGGATGTTACATAAAATTAATGAAGTGGAGCTTAGCTCTAAGGTGATACTATAAAAGGGAGAAGATCAAAAGAAGAAAGGGTCCCCAACCATCACAATATTTTCAATTTTATCTTATTTTTTCATCTCTATTTTTTCGTACATTACATTCCTTGCAATTTATTTTTCTCCAAGTTTATTCATTTTTCTTCTAGATTTCTTTCAATTATGAATGTATTTTTTAGCCTTTTCTTTTCAGTTTTTTTTTATTACAATTACATTTTTAAAGTCTTTTTCTTTTTATTTATATAAGTGGATATTTCTCAAAGTCTTATTCCTACAAACACGAAATATCATCTAGGGACTTTCTGAAGAGCTCTAGAGAATCCTTGGACATTATCTCACCGGTTTCATCAAGCTATCGTGATATAAAGAATATACGGATTTTTGTATATAATTAATTGGTATATCCAGTGGGACCACGATTATTATAGGTATGGAGGAAACACAATCTCATCACTCTACAAGGATCATAGGGGAGTTGGAATCCTTGGAGTCAACCGCCTTACATTCCCCCTTCATACTATAGAATACCTTGGGGTTCATACGCCCAGATTTCACCAATTTACTCATCGGTTGGGGGACCGGTGACCATGAAGAGCATGACAACATCGCCGCCATGCACCCAGGAACATCAGCCTAAATTCACCCTAGCGGATTTTAATAGAGAGACCAATTTCAACAAGTCGGCCTACCGATGCACCACCAGTGACTTTCCAAGAAGACCCACGATCACAACTACAAGTATGGGGATCAGTGATTCAAGTTCTGTCATTTTTAGTGAGAAATCCGCCACATCAAGGTGGTGGATATCATCTTCCAAGTATTCTTCCTGTATGGGAGGATCGCTCCGCAGCGGAAGTAGTTTAATGAGTTCCACAAATAGCCATTCCCGAAGGGCCACGACTGCAGTTGCCTAATAAAGAGCCTTTGCATCAAATTTTGCTAGCTCTAATGCAAGTTTTGTCAGCTCTAATTTAAATTTCGCCACCTCCAGTGGAAAATCCGCCACATCCAGTAGGTAAAGAATATATTTTTTAAGGCTTTTTTATCCATGCACGAGTACCGTCCAGTTGCAAATTTACCTCAATGGATTCTACCAAATCAGAGGCAATAAGAGAACATAAAGAGGAATCCACCAGAAGATTTGGATACTTTGGAGGAAATAGTTCGGATGGTATATGACGATGATCCTACTAGGATGCCCGCAAAGCTGCAGTATCAATGTTCTTTTCCAGACTAAATTATAGAGGAATATCCTATTACTCATAATGCAGATATACCATAATTCACTCTATTTTTCGGGAAGGATTCTAAAATGACCATCGAGCATATAAGCCAATTTTTGGCTTAATGCAATGGAAAGTTCCAGAACAATGAGTGGTACAAGCTACTACTCTTTTCTTTATTACTAACCATACCAACTTTTAGTTGGTACACCTTGTTGTATCCTAATTCATTGCAGAGTTGGATTGAGCTGAAGAGCATGTTTCATGAGCATTTCCACAATCCACTATCCAAGACAACTATCACAGACCTTTTTAGCTTGCGACATAGGTCAGATGAACCCGCATAAGATTTTTTGGAGTAATTCCGGAGGATAGAGGGCGGGTGCAATTTAAAAATTTTGGAGGATCAAGTTGTAGACATTGCTATTAAGGGGATGCATGCTTAATTACAAGATAAACTTGTCTTTCAAGGGTATATCAATCTCCAGACATTGGTTTCTAAGGCTATTAGAGCTGAAAAATATCTTTCGGCAACTCAAGAAGCTGGGGGGGCAACAACATCCTATAGCCCCCCGAGAAATTCAAGATGAAAAAGATGGGTCAGATCTAGAAGATGGCCAATAGGGCCACCTTCAACCGATATCCATTTATTATATCGGAATATAGCCGAACCAAGCCAAAGCACCGGTCTTATCTATACTATAGGAGGTTTGAAAGCCACAGTGGAAGGCCACACTACCTAAACTCACGAGGGTCAGGCAAGTCATATGTCATTAGGCAGCTGAAACGGATTTCTATTTTGGATAGACTTTTACCATATAATACAGTTGCGGAAGTTAATTTTTACAAGGATGATAGAGTTTGAAGAGTTACTTCAGTGGACCAGGTCTTGCTAAATCTGCATCCCACACGACACTGAAAACAACCTTCAGGTCTTACTAATGGAAGAAGATGACGAGTCTAAGGCCATTTTCATAGTCATCGTTGGATGAGGATATAGAGAGAGCGACTAACTATTATAGAGACATTGCATTCAATATGATTGGAGTTCTACCCAAGAAGTTCAGTGCAATACCTTCTCAGCCAATTTCTCTCTAAGGTAGTATGGTGATAGATAACTCAAGCCCAATTTTGTTGGCTGATGATGTAGATGACCAAGCGGAAATCAAGCAGGAGAATATCATGTTCATAGAAAAAGCTGAAAAAGCAACCCAGAACCTCAAGCCATTGTTCCTCACCATCGTTATTGATAGGCATATAGTAAGCAAGGCATTAGTGGACTGCAACGATTTCATCAACATCTTGACGTTGGCCATACCAAGAAAGATCATAAATGAGTTGATTCCAACAACCATAAAACTGACGGATTTTATGGGCAATACCCACAAGGCCAATGGGGTAGTAGTGGCGGATGTCACTGTTAGGAGCATGAAGGACCAGATGGTGTTCTTTGTAATTGAAGGAAAGTAAGGTATTCCGCCATCCTGGGTCATGACTGGATCTACACATCACAATGTCTGCCTTCTACTCTCCACAAGAAAGTTATATTTTGGAATTGGAACAAGGTAGAGGTAAAAAATGATCCGCTTGTGGAGATCCATGCTTTGGATGCCATTCATTATTCTCTGAATATTTTTTCTCTGTCAATAATGGTGCAGAACGCCAAAGATTATGAGGAATACAACCTCACTACCTAGAGATTTGAGGTCCGAACAAAGGCCGATCTACGGTTAGATTTCATGGAAGAATATAATGGTTGATGATCTTAAGATCATCAACAGGTGGTAGTTCCGGATGCGGAAGCTGTCCTACCAAAAGAAGGAGCAGGTTGTGAAATCCGCTGGGGGTAAGAATTAATTGATGACATTCCGCCTTCCAACAAAAATCTGGATGATGAAAAGTTGATTTCATCCATTGGGAGGATGGTTCCACCATTTGAGACTTAAGACCCACGTGAGGATGTCAACTTGGGAAATAGAATAAAGTCTCAGATGACAAATATCAGCACTTTATGGCCAGGACCACAAAGAGAATCCGATTCCGCTGATTCAGATGTTTCTGGACTAGTTGAATTGGGAGTATCATGATATCCCAGGTTGGCTTGAAGTTTGATGGAACATTGACTGCCTACCAATAGTTCTTACTACCCTTATAGGCAACCGCCGAGATGATTTAGTCCAGAGATAATGTCCAAAATCAAAGAAGAAGTGCACGTAGGAGCATCAAGCAGAATCAAGTGTAGGGGCACAAAGCTATTATTTCGAAATCAAAAGTGGTGGAAAAATACTAGCATCAGTCCACAATAATAGAGAAGAAATCTTGCCCTCAAAATGGTTTCTTGGGCTTTTATTCCACCGTGAATGGTGATTCGACATGAAACACTTCGGAGGGGGAAATACAAAAATTTTGGATGTTTTTAGATGTCCAATCCATCCAAATATTTTTATGGAGGGTATGATGTTGGACCCAAAAACATAAATTGGGGGAAAAGCCCAATAAGAAGAAGAAGCCCAATTTGGCAGATACCCAATTGAGGAGTTGAGCCCAAAAATGAAGGAAGAACTCATACAATAAAAGAGACATCAACCCGTGACTAAGGAGTTATACCCAAGTTGGGTAAGTCCAATAGAAGGGGGCGCAGGTTGCTGCGGAAAATCCACAACTTTGCAAAAATGTGGAAAAAATAGTAATGGCTTCGGAAATCATAATGGCCATCAAGAAGGGGGAGTTTGATCCTTAAAGCAACTTGAAGGTTACTCGATTGGAGTTAATATCAAAAACTAAAATATTTGAGCTATAAAAAAAATATTTGAGCGCACACACAAAAAAAAAAGTAATTAATAAACAAAATATTACCTTAATTTTATTCGATTGAAGGATGATAATTCAAATGTGAAAGAGAATAATATTTTTAAATAAAAAAAAAACAATACGAATGCTCTTAAAAAAACTAATTAAAAAAGAGAAATGACGAAAAACATATATATAGAATTTTTTAAGCAGCACCATAGATATTTTGTATCAAATAAAGATTTACCCAGGCTAAATTTCAAAGCCCATAAATTTATTTAATTTTTTAAAATAAATCTAATCATAGCATATTGTTTAGTTGAGATAACAACGGTATAAGATCACATTAATTATCTAATTAGTAAGAAGTAGCAGTTCGAATATACAAGGTAAAAGAAATATTTTATTTGAAAGCTTTACGAAAAAGATATAAAGTTTGCATAAAAAAGCTTGATTCATTTATATTTCAATCAAAGAATAAGTCTTGAAAAAATACGTTTTCAAAAGATAATACAAAAAATATGAGTAGAGCAATTTCATAATGGTTTTATTTTAATATCGTACCATTTCATATTGCGGATAGTGGTATTTACTGTCAAATAATGATCGACACAATCGCATATGTTGGAGTTGGTGTTAAAGAACCTACTGGTAAGAAAACTGAGGATGAATATTTGAATGAGAAAATGAAAGAAATTGTACAATATGTCAAATTTTTTATTTAGAAGTGGAAAACATGAGTGTACAATTATGTGAAGGTTATAATAGTCACAAAATATTCAATCTTAAATTTTATGGTGCATTGTGATAATGATATAATATATCATAATTCAGTCGATTGTACAGATAAGACAAACACTGCAGACTTTGTCTAAACCTAATAGATAAGTTTGTGAAATTAGTAGAGGTTGATAATATAGTAGAAATTCATAACTAATAGTAAATCTATTATGAAGGCTGCTGAAAATAAAAATGATGAAGAAAAGGAAGTACATTTTTTGTTCTTTATGCATACATCACATTGGTTTGATGTTGGAAGATAGTAGAGATATAAAACCGGTGAATGATATGATCAAATAAGAAAGAAGAATTACAAAGTTTATATACAACAACAACAAAATAGACAATTCGATGAAAATGTGGCGACTCCTATAGCGGTGGCGGTGGTGGCGGCAGTTCCGACGACTTCGGTAGAGGTCTACATTCTCGCGAAGTAGTATCTAATTTTTTATTGTTAGTTAAATGGGTATTGCAAGAAGTATATCTACCGTGAAACCTAGTCGATGATGAATTCTCTTTTCAAAAATTAGATACGCCCCTATAGTACTTCCGGTGGCTGGTGTTTAAACCCAAAGATAAAACAGTTTCTGTCTCCGATGAGAGTGGCACCTAAGATCATTGGAGCTCTGGAGAACAAAACGAGAGATGAATTGAGTTGGGGAGGTTTCTAGAAAAATAGAAGAGATGAAAGAAAGATGAGAGACTGTTGTTGGTGTCTTTAGAATGAAGGGAGAGGTCCTTTCTATAGGCGTCTCCACTCGAAAAAATGGCAGGGGATGAATTATGAACATAATTACGACCTTAATTATCAATGTAATTTATTCTAATTTCAAATCTTACGTTTGAGGCTGTCGTAATTGATTCTAATAACAAACTTTCCGTTTGTGACGATCGTAATTTATTCTAATTTCAAACATTCCGTTTGAAATGATTGTAATTTATTCTAATTTCAAACATTCCGTTTGAAATTATAATAGTTTATCCAACGGATAATATTTTATCCATATAATACTGCAACTTAAACCATATACTCGGGTTTAACTTAGGGCTGCACAATATAGTTTGTTTTGAGACAAGAAAAATAGCCAAAATATTAATCAAGTCTCATATACAATAAATATATATTAGTATTTAGTTATTTTATTCAAATTAATCTAATTAATTTAGTTCACCGGTCCGTCGCATTTTCACTCAACAATTAATCGGTTGCGTAAATAACCGATTATCCAACATATAATTTATCTGTATTCGTATCTTATATAGATATAGTTTATTGGAGTGTGGATATATTTTAATTTGTGTTAGACCAGTCCATTAGAGTGTGTCTATATATAGGGGAGGATCCTCATTTGTGCTTCACTTTGTTACACATAGAGCAACTATACACACTCTTCTTTTGCGAGGTGCATGTTTTCGGTGTTCTTACTTTCCCTTGGAGTGCTTTTAAAGTTGTGTATAGGTTGTACAAGCAAGTTTTCTGTGAGTGCCGAGAAATTAATGAACCAATAGGAAGTTGTTTGATGATGAACCATCCAATCCGTTACAATAGGGATGAGGGAAATATATTATTATAATTGTATAAAAGATTCAATAATATTAATAAAAAATAAAGTATTATTGAAAATATATTTTAAAAAACAATTATGCCAACTAATAATATCAATTCACGTTGGAATGGAGATAATTTTCATAATTTTAACCATATGAGAAAATATTGAATTGTTCATATTTAAAAAAATAATAGTTATTTTAAATTACATGACATAAATTAATCACTACTTTTCCTTCCAAATTATTTTTTCTAAAAAAAATCCAATATATAAACAATCAAATCAAAATATTTCTAACATACCAAATTAGTCTCATCTTATTATACCAAAACCAAATCGAAACTTACAACAACAAACGAGCAAAAATCTTAAATTTCCTCCTCAAATTCAAATTTAATCCAAGCCAAAACTCATTTCCATTGGAATCATACAAGCCCTCATAAGTTTTCCTAATTAAACCTTATCCATTAATTTCATACTAAATCATTAATTGTTGGCAAAATAGGTTTGGTGTGATAATGAAATTAAAAAAAATAGAAAAATGACTATTGATTAATTTTATAAAAATTTGAAATAAATTTTCATTATATAACATAATTTGTAAAACAAACTATTCACATAATTTGTTTGGAGATTGGATTTTAAATACACTATTCATCTCATTTTTTTCCCCAAAAAACATCAAATCAAACTCCTATTTTTTATTTTTTTATATTATGCTAAAAATTAATTTTACATTTAAAATATCACATTAAAACTTATTTATATCACATCATACAACTATTAAAATTCAAAATTTTTACTATTCAAATCTCAACTCAAAATCGAACCCCCAAACAAACACATAATAGATTGATTGAAATACAAATAAAATTGAAGAAAGAATAAATAAAAAGATAAGTATAATCAAATAGTCTCTTCTCGCAGATATGGACGAAACTAATTAGGGGCTTGGAGGGGCACTTACCCCAAACCCCAAAAAAATATATAAATTTTAATGTGAAAAGTAAAATTTTTAAAGTTAATATGTGAATTTTGTTCTATCTTTCCTTAATTCATGTTTAGTATTTTATTTTACTTTTAATTTTATTATTTTAAATTTATAATAATCTATAATATTTTTAATTATAAATATATTATATTAAAAATACAGATTTTGTTCATCTAAATATTTTTTTTTACTGGTGCAATTTTTGAGGTATATAATATAAATTTTATTCTCTAATAAAAATTAGCATTTAATACTAAATATTAGCATTTTTTTTATATTACAATTTATCATACTTCATATAAAAAAATACTTCCAATTAAAGTACTAAATAAACACACCCACAACTTTTTATACCAAATATTAACCGTGCATCATTTCTCTCTCTCTCTCTTTTTTCTCGGTTCTTTTTCTTATCACCCCACTATATTATCAAAAGGTATCAAAGATGTCCCAAAAAGGGATTGTCTGGTGGTGTGGAGAGTGAACTTGTGACCGTGAGGTCATGGATTCAAACCCCGACGCCTCCAGGTCCATCTGCCACATATTGTACGCAGTGTAACTTGCAAAGCTGAGAATGTCGGTAGACTGGCCCCTACTATATTGACGACAAATATGTCGCAAATCACATATTTTCTTTGTAGATTTTCATGACACAACACCTCATCCAATCTTGAACATGTATCCATTTGTGGATGATTCACTATAATCCAATATTATAATCCAATGATCTTTACTTGGATAGCAATTGTTTCGCCTTAGTTTTCTTGTTGAGTACGTAAGACCAGGATAAGTACAATTCATTCATAGCATATAACTCTTGTGACTCTTCCGTATTTCTCTTGAGCCACAAATTTACCCTAAGTTTTGCTCAATTTGATGCTCGGATCATTTGGGGTTTTCACTAGAGCGCGATGATAAGCACTAAATTATTTCAAAACTTCTTACATATAATGAGATTGTGTTAAGAAAATTTCTTTAGGTACCTAATTATTTTGATCCCAAGGATCGTATCAGCCAGCCCCAAATATTTCATATCAAAATTTATCTTCAACATTTGTTTCATTCATATAATAAGCCATTGATCACTATCCATGATCAATATATTACTATGTAGAGGCATACTAGCACAAAACTTCTAACGGGTATCACCATGCAGCTTAATCCCGATAATTCTTTAAGAATATGAGGTAATAATAGAACACTCATCAGATTATACTCCTTATTATCGTCTAATAAGGCAAGTTTCCAAAGCCCCTTTCTTAAGAAATAGATCACTCCTTACTTGACAGTTCAAAGTGGACTAATACAAAAAACATGTGATTTGTCCAAAAGCTTCACTTGAATCTTCTTTGTAGTGAATATATTTATCGCACTTATTGTATTTGAAAATATCATTTTTTTTTAAAAAAAAATCAAATGTCATGATTTTTTGTGCTTGTTTAAGACCGTACAAAAACTTAATGGGTTTGAAAGCCTTTCTAGATACTACAAACTTTGAAGTTGTTTCATGTATATTTATTCTCTAGGTAGTGATTCATGAACACTGTCTTGATATCTATTTGGTGAATCTCTGCAAAACAATAATCAAGAGAAGCATCTTAATTAAGGTGGTCCTAGATACAAGATAATTTCTCTTAAATATGTTCTATTTCATTTTGATTAAAGACCTTGACAACCGATCCATACTTAAATTTGTCAACCAAGCCATCGATCTTGTATTTTGTTTTAGGACCCACTTACGTCTTAGCAGTTTACAATCCTTTACTTTTAAATATTTTGACCATTTCACTACGTCTTAGCCCTTTTTTTAAAGGATCATAATTGTTAGTCATTTCTTAATTTCTCTTTTGAGAATATTAAGGAATGTCATCCTTACGATTATAAAGAAATATATATATTTAAAAAAAAATAAAATTTCTTGAATATCATTATCCATTCACTTATGTCAAGTGATTTACAATTTTTGAACAAGAAGACCATAAGTACTATATCGAGTATGTAGCTACTAATTATGCATTCAATGTTTTTCGGGTCAATAGCGAGACATCTCCATCTTAGCCAAACACCCTCAAATATTAAGGTATTTTCAGAAAAGATTATGACCTTTCCAAAACTCGAAACAATCCACAGCCTTACTTTTTAAGAAAATTTCATTCATAATTTCATACTCTGTCGGTACGGCTTGCCTCAGATGCTTTGAGGCATTTGTTGAAAGACTTATGGCCTTTCAACCACTTGTAAAGAATTATTTCTTTACTTTTTAGAATTTTATATAAAATATAATTTACCATCAACAAGGATTCTCCCTCATTCATATATTATTAGATAATTTAAAATTTTTTAACATGATATTTATTATATCATTCACTGTTCGATTTCTGTGTTTCACAACATCGTTCAGCTGTAGTGGAGCTCACGTTTGAAAATTAATATTAATAGAGGCACAAAAATTTTGCAAATAGAACCACACATTATCCACCGCAATCGCTTCAAATCACTTTGATTGGAATGTCGAGTTAATTCTCAAGTTCATTCATAAAGTTCTTTACAATTTCAAGAGCCTCGTCTTTGTTTCTCAATATATATAAAGACAATAATATCGGGTACAATCATCTACAAAAGCGATGAATTACTTTTTTTTTTTTTTCTAGTTCGAATAAACTCAAAATCACACACGTCGATATAAATTAACTCTAGAGGTGAAATGATTCTTTCAACACTTGAAAATAATTATTTTGTTGATTTACCTTCAATGCAAACCTCGTAATATTGTTGGTAATTGAACTCAATTTTTTTTTAAATAAAATTAAATTTATTAATTTATTTATGGCATCTTATTCATATTTAATATCATGTATCATAAAATCAAACGACTTAAGCAATCTAAAATAAGAATATTCTTCTATTTTTATTGATATTTTGACACTCAACCAATATATCTTATTTGGAAAAACTTTGGATAGATAACTTTTAGTTAGAAAATTTTCTCCGCGGTGGCAGCAAAGAGAAGAAAAGATGAGAGTGAGAGTGAGTAAAACAAACAACAACGATAAGAAGTAAAAGTTCAAGTCTAGTTGAATATTTTTGATAATTTTAGGAATTCTGAAGGATAAAATTGATATTTAATAATAAGAGTAATAATAATAAATAAATAAATTAAAAACTAAAAAAAAAAAAGGGGAAACTTTTGTTAATGTTTAAAATAAATTTATCTTCAATTTATGAAAAATAAAAATATACTTTTTCCACAATCGAAAGGAAGTTTTTGAAATTTTATAATAAATTAAAAAATAATAATTTTTTATTAATTAATATAAATATAAAATAATCTAGATATTTTACAGTTTGTATAATTTAATTGTATATATAATAATATATTTGTATTTATAAATAATTAAATAATATTTTAAAATTACCGTGTGTTAATTTTAAAGAAATACTATTTTGAATACTTTTGATTGACATAGTATAACTTTATTTATCTAAATAATATTTGTATTGACACGATTTCAGCATAAATATTATATATTTTATTTTTTATAGAAAATATTTTCTTTTATATTGCCAAGATTTTTTAATATTCACATTAAAGAATATTATATTAAAATACTAAATAAATATATATATTTTTTTAAAAAAGTAAATATTCCCAAATAATATATCTATGTGCAACTGGAACGCACCCCAAATATGGAGTTTGGTTGAGAGAATTTGCTTCAATCATCTCTATATTTCGGGGCGTTGTACAACACAAAATCAACGCCATTTTCGGCGTCATGTATTTTTAATTTTTTTTTTGTATATTAATTCTTTTGTTTATTTATTTATTTTTTTAAAAAATACTCCCTCTGTCTCGGCTTGCATGTCCACTTTATTGTAGATATAAAAATTTAAGAAGGGTACAATTAGTAAATAATTAAGAATGTATTAGTGAAAATAATTATCGTATAATAAATTTAAGGGTAAATTATATAACATTTCCATGTGTTTTAGTAAAAATGTATAAAATATCATGTGTTTTATTTATTGTGTGAAATCCCCTTGTTAATGTAAAGTTTGCACGAAACACTCTCTAGTCCAAAACTGATATTTGATTCTAAATAAAAACTTAAATTATGCAAGATTTATACAAATAAAAAATATCAAAATATCTTAAATTATTTTTTTAATAAAATAAACTGATATTTTACGTTTTTTATTTGTATAAAACTTGTATAATTTATTTATTTAGAACCAAATATCAATTTTGGAGTGTTTAATGCAAATTTTACATTATGACGGACAAAAATTGACTCGACCTGAACCTGACCCGAAATAATTGAGTTTGGGTTGAGATTTTTTATCCCATTAATAATTGAGTCAAACCTGTTTAACATATTTAATTAAATAGGTCAGATTTCGATCCAAATTTTCAACTTGAAAATAATTCGTCTACCTGTTTAATTAATATTATTTTAAATTTAAATATATTTTTAAAATTTTATCAATTCAATTTAAATATTCATGACCAATTTTATAAAAATAAAATAAAATAAAATATAATTTAAGCTAAAATTTTACAAAATTAGGATTAAAGAAAGGATTGTGTTGTGTAAGTGTTTGTTAATTCGACTCTTATGATATAAATAAATAGTTTTTGGTTTAATATGTATATATATGATGCATTTGAAAATTTTTTTAGTATAAATTATAATATTAAATTAAAATTTAAAATTTTAGACTTAAACAATTATACATGTCAGGTTGACTAAATTAATAAAATGTCATGTTAAGGTTGCAAATATCAACCCGTTTAATTAAACGAGTCAGATTAGGTCAAAAATTTTCTAAAGGTTTATAGCTGACCCGAATCTAAATCCGACCTCACCCGTTTGTCAGCCTTACTTTACATTAAAACATAGTGTATTTTGTATATTTTTATTAAAACACGATGTTATATAATTTAGTCTAAAAATAATTATAAATTAAGATTAAAATGATTAAATTATTTAATTAAAATTTTAAAAAATATAAATTATAAATTATAAATTTTAAAATATAATTAAAATATATAATTATACGTGAAAAAAAAGATTACGAAATAAATGAAATAGATGAAGTATTAATTATTGATATAAAAAATAATTTAAAGTAATACTATATAAAATCGAATATTTGAAATATATATATATATATATTTAATTACTGTATTTTTAAAGTTACAAGAGTTCGTGGCGCATTTTTAAACCTCTTCAAAACAGAATCAAACGCAGCTATCTTTCTAAGGTTTCGGGATTCCGTTTCCGCCCTTCTCCGCCGTCTCCGCCGTCTCCGATTCTCCATAGCTCCTCCATTTCCATTTCCGCCCTGCTTGTGGAATCCCCTATTCCTTGCCCTTCTAGATATTACAGTAATTTTATTTTATTTATTGTTTTTCCTCCTCTCCGTTTTCAATCCTCGACGTCTTGTTGTACGTTAATTATCTTGTCCAACCGGAAGATTCCTCTAAAGGTTGTTGGAAACTAAGGTCAAACCAGCAGGCATCTTCCTCGGTGTAAAATTATTCTTTTTTTCTTGTGGTGATTATTTTTCTCTTTTAGAATTTTGAGCGTAAGTCGCGGATTTGGAGTCGCCGGCGGCTTACCTATGCTGGGTCGCTGTTTTTGCATCGAATGAGAAAAAAAAATAAAAAAATGAGCGGGTCCACCAGGGAAATCTGTAAGCCGGACACCAGGGGTAAAGCTAAAGGCCCTTCAGGCTGGATGGATTTCGACCTTAAGCAAAGGCGGAAAAAGCAAGGTCTGGAAGCTGAAAATGATTCTGATGCTTACCCTGTGCTATCAGGTACTATTGCCCCCAATAGTTTAATTAAAAAGAACGAAGTATTTGTGAAGAATACCATTTCATCCCCTATTGTTGGTCCCAATGATTTTCCTTCCTTGATGGATACGGAAAATATTGGGCCTAAGGTGTCAAGCAAGGCTGATTATCAGAAGCTTAATGAACTTTGCCATATTGTGGATGAAAGGTTGATCGAGGATATCTTGGCTGGTGTAAACTACAATTTTGATAAGGCTATATCTTTAGTTGAGGCAATGTTTAACTCTGAGATTAAAGATGTTGATATCAAGGAAGTCGAATCCAGTAGGGTTGATTTCCAATCCTTTGATGCACCTGAAAATCATTTAGTAGAAAATTTGGATATGGGCTGTATCACTCGTGTTCTTCCTGACTATGAGGCATCTTCAGCTCTAAATTTGGATTCCTCCAAGTCTTTACCCATTGAACCTGAGTGGGAAGAGGATGATATCTACCTGGCCTATAGGAAAGATGCTATTAAGTCGATAAGGTATTTTTGTTTCTTTCGTTTATTTTATTTTATTTATTTATTTATTATTAAGCGAATCGGAATTTGTTTGCTGCTTCTTTTTACTTACTTTTGCATCTTACTAATGAAAATACACTGAAAAATACCAAGAGGATAGAAGCCGTCAATTCTGACGCCCATAGATTATCTGTGATTATATTCTCACCGTAGAGTAAGTAATTCCATTGGTTAAGATGTACAAGTCATGCAAGGTGCTTCTAAGGTTCTTGATATCAGTTTTGGTGTCCATTTTCGGCATTTTTTATGGTTTATACAAAGATATTTGAGATTTTGATTTTGATATTAAAAAATTATGGACATTGATAGAAATAACTGGAAATTAACTTAAAATTTACTCATTTAGTTTTAAATTATGCACTCACACACACACACACACACACACACACACATATATAGACTAAAAACAGGCTACTTGTACTATTTGAAATTTTAGATTACATAAAAAATGGAAGCGAACCTGTTCGGTATGATTTATACTGAAATTTCTAAATAATTCCATCAAGTTTCAATATATAAAATGATACAATTACTGAATTACCAATAATACTATATTTAAAGCTTAGTAGTCAATGGCGGGAGATAGCATTTCCACCGAGCGAAGCGGCTATCTGCTGCCATCGCTGCTCCATTGGGCATTTATGCACACATGGCAATGGCTGCTTGTTGTGGTGGGGTGTTGTGGGTTGGAGTTGATATGTAACTATTGTTTATTATGGATTTAAATGCACCTGGAAATTTTAGAGATATTTCTCAAAATTTTATGATATGTAATTGTGTACTGAATTTCAATAAGTACCACTGAAACTGAGGTCATGTTTACTTGTGTTTTGGTTTTCTTATCGTATTTTGGGTTTTAATAATTTTGAGATGAAATAGGTGTTGGATTTGATGTTCAAACAAAAAATACTTGCGGTGCATTCTATTGCAATTTTGTTTTTGTTTTCCATTGTTTGTATTACTTTATATTTTTGGTTTTGATGTTTTTGATATAAAAATAGTTGTTTGATGTGATTTTTTTTATGGAAAATAATATATTGAATAGTAGAGAACACATCCAAGTATTGAATGTGATATTTTACAGAGGGAAAGTGGATATGCAAACTATATTGAATAGTGTAGAAATGAATACAAAAACACAACTCAACCTGAAATTTTGGTTGAAATTTAAAACAAATTGCATTCATCATTATAATTTATAAGTCTGTGTGTAAAAGAGAGAGAGCGAGTACCTCAAAAATTGTCCTTGTAATTTATATCTCCAAGTTCCCAAGGAATGTTCTAGAAAATGGTCTGCATGATTTCTGCTTTCTCAAACTTTTTATGCATGTACCAAATACATTATTTTGCATTGCTAGTGAGTTCAACTGGATTAAAAGCATGGATGTTTCTTGTTTGCATAGAATCTTTATCTAAGATTGCCACTGTAAATTTAGTTAAATTTTGTTATTTAGTCATTGCTGTGTTTAATGTTCTTAGTGTAAGGTGGGACTCATGGGTGAGATTTTCTACTTTATGATAACGTGAAATTATTCAGGGTGTGTTTGTTTTGTGAAAATGGTTTGAAGAGATTTTATTTATGTGAGGTATAAGGAATTACGTAAGGAATATAAAAATAATGAATGTGTAATATATTAATATTTTTGGGAAAATGTGTAGGAAGAAAAATAAAAAAGAACAAACCTCAGCTTTGTTAAATTTTCCTATGTTTCTAATTCACATATAACTTTGAATACTATCTTAAGAGAAAAAACCAATAATCACACAAATGCAAGAATAAGCTGGTCTAAAATATGATGTTAAATTGAGTCACAGGAATTCAATAATTGGAGAGGAATTTTATTGTCACCCCATGCCCTTATTAATGTCTGTATGATTTTCATGTGATTAGATCAGCATCTCGTCAATCTAAAGCTGCAAATGATGCATATATTAAGGGTGATCATATATCTGCACGTCATTATTCATGTATAGCTAAAGAACAATGGGTTATGGCTAAGAAGCTTAATGCCAAGGCAGCCAAGGAAATTTTTGCTGTAAGAAATTGTAAAAATGATCTTTGGACATTGGATTTGCATGGTTTGCATGCATTGGAAGCAGTTGAGGCTTTGCGTGATCGGTTGAGAAGTGTTGAATCCCTTGTATTATCCAGTAGCTTTGCGACATTGGGTGGAGCCCACAGCGGATCAAGCTTGTTTGGTGCATCTGTACCATCTGCCAATCATGTTAAGATGGGCACACCTGTGAGATATACCCCTTCAACCAGGCCGAGGCAATTACACTTGCAAGTGATAACAGGTATGGCACTTCTATATGACCAATAACATTTCATTTGAAGAGAAATTATATTTTAAGAGAAGTTATAGATGAAGCTGTTGCTACATGGTTTGCTAGAATCAAATGTTCTTGCAGCAGTCTGGATTGGACAAAACTCTACACAGAGTTGATGATTAGATAATATTTTTAGATTTGGATGAACACTCATTGTTTTGTTTTGCACTATGAGTTATGCTCATTTGAAGTTGCATGTGCCTTTGGAGTTGTAATGGTGGGTCTGGTTGGCTAGGTCAGCCTACCTCGTCCATGCCATAAATAATGAGAAACATTTAGTGTATGGTTGAGTAATTGTTTTAATTCCTTCCCTGCTTAATATCTTTCTCTCTCATTATATGTATAAGTTCGCTTAGGCATCCATGATTCTATTTATTGTGCTGTGATACAACACACATATATAAGTATGTATGGTCATTGAAAAGTCATTAGGAGTTTCCTAGTTAAATATCATGGTGTCCGTAGGAAATTAGAGTAGAGAAATAGAGGGAAAATATTATTTCATTCCATAAAGAAAGAGAAGGGAAGAATATATATATATATATATATATAGATAGAGGTATTTATAAATTATCCTAACAAACTAAATCATAGATATGATATGTATATTGATATGGATATAGATATGGATATGAATCTATCAAATCTAACACTCCCCTCAAGCTAGAGCGTACAAGTCAAACGATCCAAGCTTGTAGAAGATGGACTCGGATCCAGGACCTCTAAGAGCTTTTGTAAATATGTCTGCAAGTTAATCATTTGATGACACATATTTGATATCTATAGATTCGATAATACTTTCTCTCTGATGAAGTGACAATCTATTTCGATATGCTTTGTTCGTTCATGAAATACTGGATTTTGCTTGGTTATCACACCCTAACTTCATCTTCGTCACATCACAAAACTTGAGTTCACAAAGCAATTTTTTAATTCAGAGAAGCTCACATATAGCTAAAGCCATAGCACAATATTCAGCCTTAACACTAGAGCGCGCAACCACATCTTGTTTTTTACTTTTCCAAGATATCAAATTGCCTCAAATAAAAACGCAATAACCAGAGGTAGAATGCCTATCGATTGGAGATCCCGCCCAATCAACATCTGTATATCCAACGATTTCAGAATGGCCATGATTTGTATAATATAATCCTTTTCCGGGAGACCCTCTAATATACTGGAAAATACGCATAAGTGCCTTTCAATGAGAGTCACATGGAGACTGCATGAATTGGCTCACTACACTTACTGCAAATGATATATTTAGTCGGGTGATAGTGAGATAATTAAGCTTTCCAACCAGCCTTTTATATCGTCCAACATTAATATCAGTCAATGGCTCATCCTGTCTTAAAAGCAATTTTGTATTTGGATCTATAAGGGAATCCACAACCTTACATTCATTCATACGTGTTTCTTCCAACATATCAAGAATATAATTTCTCTGAGATAGGATAATACCATTTTTCGATTGAACAATCTCAATTCCTAAGAAGTACCGTAGTGGTCCCAACTCTTTGGTCAGGAAATGATTGTGTAAATGCTCCTTTAACTTTGTAATACTATCTATATCATCTCCAATGATGACAATATCATCAACATAGACAATTAAGTAAACGCATTGCCTTTCTAAATTGTGCTTGAAGAATACGGTATAATAAGACGAACATTCTGTCATACTAAATTCTTTAATAGCAACATTGAGACGTCCAAACTACGCCTGTGGAGACTGTTTCAAGCCATAGAGTGAACGACGAAGTCGACATACAAGACCAGACTCCCTCTAAGAGGTTGCTCCATGTATACCTCTTCTTGAAGCTCACCATGCAAAAAAGCATTTTTAATGTCAAGTTGATGAAGGAGCCAACCACGCATTGCTGCCATCGAAAGAAAAAGACAAACAGAAGACATTTTGGCAACGGGAGAGAAGGTTTTTGTATAAGCCTCTCCATACACTTAGTAAAGCCTTTTGCAACAAGTCGACCTTTAAGTCGATCAATGCGACCATCAGGTCCAACTTTGATTGCATAAAACCATCGGCAAGCTACGGGTGTCTTTCCCAACGGTAGCGGAACCAACTCCCAAGTATTGTTAGCATGCAAAACAAACATTTCCTCCATCATAACTTGACACCACCCTGAATGACCCAAAGCCTCACATCAAGAACGAGGAACACAATCACAACACTACGCATGGAAGGAGGTAAACGGTGATAATTAAGAAAATTATAAATAGAATTTGGATTACGAGTGGACCGAGTGCCTCGACGCGGGATGAAAGGTGACTGAGGAGTTGCAACCGGGGAATGCGATGGAATCGGAGATAAGTCATCAATAGGCACAGGTGATGGTGAAGTAGGTATGTTATGACGCTGCCATGTATGGCGATTATAGGCCTAAAGTGGAGGCTTGGGAATGGAGACAACTGGAAGAGAAGTTACAGGTATTGAGGATGGAGTATGGTGACGACTCAAAGAACGTGACATCTGCACTAAGGTAATATCGACGAGTAAGAGGAGAATAACATCTATATTATTTTTGAACTCAAGAGTACCCAAGGAAAACACATTTGATGGATCGAGGATGTAATTTGTCCAGACCAAGAGAATGGTCATGAACAAAGCACGTACAACCAAACACTCGGATAGGTAAAGGGTATAATGACACATTAGGTTGAAGATATGTGATAGCAATCTTATGACCTAGTGCAGTTGAAGGAAGACGATTAATAAGAAAGCATGTTGTAAGGATAGCATCAACCGAAAACTGAAACGGGACATTATAATGTAAAAGAAGGGTACGAGTTGTTTCTACTAAATGGCGATTCTTGCGCTCAGCCACCCTATTTTGTTATGGGGTGGAAGGACAAGAATACATGAATAATCCCCTAAGAAGACACAAATTCATTAAATGAGTGGGAAAAATATTCTCTACCATTATCACTTCTTAAGACCTTAATAGAGGTGTGGTATTGTGTACGAATTTCAGCACAATTTTTTTTGAATATAATAAGTAATTCAGACCTATTTTTCAATACATTAACCCAAGTACACAGATTAAAATCATCAATAGAAGTAACAAAATATTGAAAATCTAGGCTTGACTTAGAACGACAAGGACCCCAAATATCTTAGTGAACTAATGCAAAAGGTTCAGATGCTCTATTATTGACGCGCTTTGGAAAAGTAGTACGAGACTATTTCCAAGCTCGCATGACTCACGTGGTAACGAAGACAGTGATGAAAAATTAGGAAAAATACGTTTCAATCTTGATATATCGGGATGACCTAATCGTTGATGCAACAATTCAGGAGACTCAACACTAGCAGTTGCGAGAGTAGAAGATTGACAAAAGACTTATTTAGGTAATATAGCCCATGAGACTCACGTTGGTACCAATCGTCCGTCCCGTGCTGCAATCCTGAATAACAAAGGAACTACCGGTCAATAAAATAGAATAATATAAATCTTTAGTAAGTCGACTTACAGATATGAGGTTAAATGGACTTTGTGGTACATAAATGACAGACTCGAGATAAATTAGGTGATAGGCAAACTCTACCAATAGCTTGAGGATATGCTTTATCACCATCAGCTAGAGTGAAATGTGTTAGTGAGTTTGACGGATGAAAAGTAGAAAACAATTAGGGATTACCAAACATATGATCGGTTGCACCGGAGTCTAGTACCCATAAGCCTAGTGTAGATTGAGAAGTACTGACAAATGAAGCATGCGCATCATGAGAGGTGTCAGAACTAGTGAAGGATGACGGCTTAGATGCCTGAAACTAAAGGAATGCATCATAATCGGCACGACTTATAGTAATGGAGTTATGGGATGAACATGCGTTCAAATTAGCAACAACTTCATTTATCGTACGAGACGGGCGTCCATGAAGACTATAGCAGCATCCTTTAGTATGATCATTCTTAGTGACAATAGGTACACCTCAAGCACAGACGTATAGTACCAATTGACTTAAAAGAGTCGGCCATAAAAAGTAAAAGAGAGAAATAAGAGAGCTTAGCAGAAAATTTGGCGTTGGCAGCGGCGGCTGGAAAATATAGAGGCCTATCTAAACTCTAATTGGCTTTGATACTATGTAGGAAATTAGAGTAGAGAAATACAAGGAAAATATTATTTCATTCCATAAAAAAAAAGGAGGGAAGAATACATATATATTGAGGTATTTAGAAATTATCCTAACAAACTAAATCATAGATATAATATGATATGATATGATATGATGGATATGGATATGGATATGAATCTATCAAATCTAACAATGTCCAACTTCAACATCAAGCCCGATGCTTAATATTCTTGATTCAGGACTAAGATTTCTCAACATCATATATACATTTTTAGTTTGATTTGGTGTAAAATGAGGCTAATCATTGACTTGAATATGCATTAAGTAGTTGTTCTCTTGGACTATCAATCTTTAGTTTATGTGCAGAAGTTAATACTTGTGTTAGAAGGTTATTTATTTTTAAACGTGTGACTGATCCCATGGCAGCAGGGAAACATTGTTCCCAGATCCTCGGCCTGAGCTCCCATAATCTACACTCACAGGAGGAAGAAGTAGGTAGCTCACTTGGGCCTTGCAATGGCATTTGAGCTGATTGTTTATGCTACATTGTTGGAGAATTCTGTGTTATTTACTAATAAATAATCAATCATTACGTCTAAATAATATTAACAAAAATATTTATATAAACATCTCAACCTCAAGGTGGTGCAGTATAAGCTAACTTGATTTGGACAAAAGAAACCAGAGGCAACGAGTCTTAATCTGGACAAATTTTATAATTGTGCATAAATTTTAGATCATTCAAATCGATAATTTGTCGTGGCCGTGGCGGCAATCTTTTGTCACAATGCCAACTTGATGAACTTTTGTATAATAAAATGAGATTCAGTTAAAAAAATACTGGGGGGGGGGAACAATATGTACATTATTATGTATAGTTTTCTACGTTTTTTTTTAGTTACTCCCTTTCGTTGTATAGTTTCTAATATTTCTATTGACATCAATGCAGTAAAAAAATATCATTGATTACGATAAGTGAATCTGGTCTATATTGATTTTGGTCCCTAGCTTTATCAAAATTTCAAATTACGTGTTTTTTTTTTTTTTTTTTTTTTCCCTTTATGTGAGAATTGCTTGCATTTTCTTGTAATTCATTGAAAGTCCATTTTTCCTTTTCTTCTGTTATGAATTGTTGGCACCAGTCTTAGGTTATTTTTGTCGACACATTCATCTCAGGAGCTTCACTTAGGAAGTTCTTGATGGTATATATGGTTTATCTATTTGTTGAGCATACTTATTTCAAGCTCATGCAACAGGAAATGGCAATCATAGCAGGGGAGCAGCCACACTTCCATCAGCTGTCAAAAATTTCCTCAACGAGAATAGGTTAGCGAGTGGGGTGACTGATATTTGAACCTTTTCTTTGCTAAAAAAGAGAAATGTTATGTTTGGCTCCAACTCTATGTATGTGATAATTGTGGTGATTGGTTGTCCGCTACCTGCAGGTATCATTATGACGAGACTAGGGCTGGAGTGCTAATGGTTCATCCCAAGTTCCGAAAACAGTGAGCTGTCGTGCCACTACTCTTTGGCCGGGGTGGATGTTGTGCATTCATTGTATCTTGTTAGTATGATTGTGTATATCTTGAATTTCTGCCAACGAGTCTAATGTATTGGGGATGGTCACGCGTGGACTCTCCAATAGTATTTTTAATTATATGCTCGTGGAGGAGGAATGAAGCTAGATATCAACTTACCGGGTGTATTCAATTCAGATTTTATAGGATTTTTAAAATCTGAATGTATGTGTGGACTTTCCAATATTATTTTTAATTATATGCTCGTGGAGGAGGAAGGAAGCTTGATTTAACTTACCGGATGTATTCAATTCGGATTTTATAGGATTCTTAAAATCTGAATGTATGTGTGGACTCTCCAATAGTAGTTTTAATTATATGCTCATGGCGGAGGAATGAAGCTTGATATCAATTTGTCGGGTGCATTCAATTTGGATTTTATAGGATTCTTAAAATCTGAATGTATATTTGAGGGCATCAATCATATCCTTATTTATTTGTTGTACGCAGCAGCAGCAGCAGCAGGAGGCAACTCTATTCAACACTGCAGAGATGAGATGATGGAATATAAGAATCAGTTGGTTGATGGAAAAGATATAATATACACAACTGCTTTTGCAGATATGAGATTTAAGATAGCTGTCAGCGTTTGCCCTTACAAATAGGAAATTTGGCTAATTTGAAGTAAATGTTAAGGGGAAATTTGTCGCCCTTAAATTTAAATTCAGATTTGAGTCTGTTTGTTTTAATTGTTAATTATGTCAACAGACGAGAGGAATTAATTTGCAATTTTGTATAAAATAAAATACTAATAAAATAAAATATAAAATATTAAAAAAAAACAGGTGGCGCAACTTGATTGGGGGAGTCAGAGGGACATGAGGGTTTGGGGCGGAGAAATTTGGGCTCTGTTACCTCGGCGTCGGTTTTCCCAAACCGATTGTAAAAATACTATTTAAACACAATTAGGCCACCCGCAGTGCACTTGTCACATCAGTGACAAAAAGATAAAATTCCCAAATTGACTGTAAAAGCATTGTTTCTATACATTTAGGTCATTCGAAACGCGTGCTCTGCTGAGCACCCTTGGAGATGTGTCATTTTTGTCATGTGTCCTAATATCCGTGGGACACATGCATAGAAATATTATATATATATATATATGTTATTTTGTTATTTATTTTGTACATATTATTATATTTTAATTTTGTAATATTTTTATAATTTATAAAATTTTATATTTTACAAAATAATTTGAATATTATTTTAATTTTAAATATTTGTATTATATTGTAATAAATTAAATATTAACATAATAATACTCTACAAAATAATATGAAATATATTTTCATAATATAAATATTAACATAATAATACTCTACAAAATAATATGAAATATATTTTCATAAATTAAATATTAAAAAATAATATTAACTAATTATTTGATTAATTTTCAATTTATATATATATAAAAAATTGAATGAGTTTTTTCGTTGTGGATATAAAATAGAAGAAAACATTTCTGGCGATGCGACGATGATGTGAAAAAAAAAAAACAGTAAAAGAGATGCGCAAGTGTGGAGTTTTGGGTCAATGATTTGGAGCCCCAGAAGTTGCACACAACCCGACTTCCCATATTGATCGGATGACCCGCGGTTCAACCCGGTTTAATGGGAGATACAATCACAAACATTGGATTGAGGGGTACTGATATGGGCTGTTGGTTT
This sequence comes from Andrographis paniculata, assembly GCF_009805555.1. Lineage (NCBI taxonomy): Eukaryota > Viridiplantae > Streptophyta > Magnoliopsida > Lamiales > Acanthaceae > Andrographis > Andrographis paniculata. Next base: position 5,299,380 of record NW_026137605.1, read on the forward strand.
TGAGATTCAGTCTGATATATATATATATATGCTGGGTTGTTGCCTCTTTGAACCCGTTTCAGTTCACTTCTTTATCTTGATTCATCTCTCCCAAATTCCCATCCTCCTGATGGCGACTTCGATCGATCCTCCTTGGTGGTTTCCGGTGATCTGTCCGGAGAATCTGTGGCTTCGACTGTTGGCGACGGTCCTCAGCCTGTTCCGAGGCGGTTCTTTAGTTTAGTCTCTCGATCTTTGTCTTATTTGTATTTTGTGGTGTGTTTGTCTGTCCACGACACTCTCCACTTCTTTCCCACAAGATGAAGGGTCGACAGTGACGCAGTGTGGCGGTGAATCGACGGCAAGAGGCAAGATGGGAGATGACGTTCGATTGTTCGGCGCCGATTCTCTTTACGGGAGATGTTGTTTTGTGAATTGCCGAAGGGAGCCCGGCCGTTGTCATCATCGTCGTCCGGGAGATAACCGGCGGTGTTGGAATCGAGCGTCATATTTTTTGCAATTTTCTCTATTTATCATTTTTAGTATTTTATTTTCGATATTTAATCTTTTTCGTACACTTTATCCGCTTTCTTTACAACTTTTGTTCAATTTCATTTGTACATTTTCTTTCCATTTTAATGAAAAGATATTTTTAAGACATTTTCTTCAATTTCAATCAGCGGATTCATTGCCAACCCTAAATTCCACCTTGACCGGCTTCATCAAGCCGTCAAGAGACTCAAATAAACGAATTTTCGTATACAACAATACTAGCATAATTAAAGGTGATTAATTTTATCTTTGTAGGTGTGATTAGATAATACTAATGTAGTATTAATGCTAACATATTATTTTAATTTTCACTAATACATAATTAATTAATATTAATTTTATCATAAGGATATTTAAGAAAAGTGAATATTCTTATACAATAATTAATTAAAATAAAAATGATTATTTTGGATTTGTTTTGTGGGTAAATTATATAACACCCCTTATGTTTTAGTAAAAATGCACAAAACACCCTATACTTTATTTATTACATGGAACTTCATTGTGTTAATGTAAAGTTTGCATGAAACACCCTCATTGTCAAAAAGTGATATTTGGTTCTAAATAAAGACTAAAATTATGCAAGTTTTATATAAATAAAAAATGCAAATATCTTAAATTTTTTTTAATACAATAAATAAATAAATAATTGATTAATTATTCATTTTATAGTTTTTGAAGACAAATTGTTATCTGCTTTTTTTTTTTAATAAAAACTAGGAAAATAAATGATTGATCAATTATTTATTTATTTATTTTATTCAAAAAATTATTTAAGATATTATTTTTTTTTTGTATAAAACTTGCATAATTTAGGTATTTATTTAGAACCAAATATCAGTTTTAGACAAAGAGGGTGTTTCGTGCAAACTTTACGTTAATACAAGGGAGTTTCACCCAATACATAAAATATAGGGTGTTTTGTGTATTTTTACTAAAACGCAAAGGGGTGTTATATAATTTACTCTTGTTTTGTTATGGTTTGAAATTGATTTGAAATGAGGTATTGATTTGAGTTTTTATTTAAATAATATTTTGATCTTATGTTTGATGAGAAAAAATAGTATATTTTTATTGAAAACTATGCATAATAAATAATATTAAATTTAATGTAAAATGCTAAAAAAACAAATTTTCATATGTATATTATACATTAAAATAATATTTTATATATATTATAATTTCATCACAAAATAAACACGCCAATGATATATAAGACTTTTAATGTTGTACAAAAACAAAAATCGAAACAAATGTAATGTAAGTCTTTTGGATTTTGTTGCCAATGATATATAAGACTTTTAATGTTGTACAAAAACAAAAATCGAAACAAATGTAATGTAAGTCTTTTGGATTTTGTTACAAAATATGTCTTCTAGTTTTGGCATATGTTGTATTGATTGTTCAAGATGTCAAAAGTTGAGGTCTATATAAAAAGGAAAAGGTTGACTGACTGCTGGTGAGCTATGAAAGAGAGTCAAACATTATACAAACTCAACATATTTGTTTTATATGTAGACTGTGTGAGATAGTTTGAGTAAGTAGTAGAAGCTTGATTTTTGTAGTGAGAAAAAGTATGTTTTCCTTCAATTTGATTATTATCATTGTATTCAAGAAGACCCAGAGCTTTCACGGCGATTTGAAATTCTTTTGAAGAAGAAAGTTTGATTTTTCAACCGGAGAAAAAGATTAACACATGAACCTGCTTACTCTCAATCAAATTGGAGGTCTGCTAGTGTTTTAACTACAGTTAGATTGTTAGTTTCTTGTGGATATATATTCAAAGAGAGTTGTAGAAGAGGATAGTTAGTGGTCAATGTTTGTTGAGTGGTAGAGTCTATTGTACATCTGATGATCAGTTTATTAGACGTCTCTTGAATTAAAATCTCTCAGATGCAGGTTGTTGTAGGAATCTGGATTAACAAATTTTGTGTGTTGTTTATTTTCTGTTAGATATTGGCCAGATATAGAAAAGTATCACTTACACATAAACAAAAGTTATAACCATGGAACAACTGCAAGATGTTTTTAGAAGTGCAAACCCCTTGTGGTTTCCTTAGTCTGCTACCATTGGACTCAAATGAGTGTTGGTCTCTTAGATGATGATTGCTTTTTCAATATTTGGTATCAGAGTTATGTACTCTCACCCTGAGTAGATATGTATGTGGTTTGAAAAAATGAGTCGTGAAGTTGCTTCTACCACTCCTCCACCAATTTTTTATGGAACCAACTACAGGTATTGGAAAATCTTAATTTAGGCGTTTCTAATGATGCAAGGAGACAATGTTTGAGACTTACTTGAATGTGGATGGTCTTCACCCATGAAGATTTTACCTGGTAAAACAACAATGGAGTGCTACTATGATTCATAAGCCAAAACCATAATGGAAAGCCAAAGAAACATCAACCACGATTTGAAATGGAATAGTTTTGAACACTATAGTTGCTTATGTATATGAAGTATAATTTCATGTTATTTCGAACTACAAACAAGCAAATGATGTGTGGGATGAATTAAAAAGTGCCTTTGAAGGCACTGAAGATGTAGGATAAACAAAACTTTAACAAGTTGAAAGTATATTGGAATCGTCGAAAATGAATGAAGTTGAATTTGTAGGTCTGATAAATCACATACAATTATATATTTCAGTAGATTAATTGCAATTATAATTCATACTTTGGATAGAAATCTACTCATTTTATTTGCAATCTTGATTGGCTCATTTTCCGGATTGTCGTAAAATGTTAAGGAATTTATGGAGATTTATGGATATTTAAACTTGATAATTTTCAAGGAACAATCAAAGGCATAGCGATCAGGAATTTAATTCTTCAAGGAGAAATTAAGTCGTTGTGGGACAACTTGATCGTCTATAAAAGGATAACAAAGGCATTGAAAGGATCATCATCATATTACAATTCACTCATTTAATTGGAGGATTAAGGGAGACAATAAGACAAAAGGAGCCACTAAAAGATCATCATCACTCCATCAAAGATTTTATCATTTTTGTTTATTTTAATTATGAGTAGCTAATTTTTAGTTCTAGTCCAAGGTTGAAATTTGATTAAAGATTTGAATTTGTGAGATGTCATTTTGATTTGAATTGAATATTTTTAGTAAATTGATATTCGTGTAATTTCAGCGATTTATGCCTACGATTATTTTATTTAATCTTTCATCGTGGCCAGATTCTAGATTGATTTAGCAATTGTGTGCCAATAGAATATTTACGTTCATAATTGTATATTTGTTTGATGAAATGGTAAATAGGTTGACAAGTTGGCCTAAAAATTGTATAATTGAATACTTTAATCTTTTTTTAATCGATTGAATATTCAAATAGGGTTTTTCTTGTGCTATTCTCAATTATGAAACTTATTCTACAGTTGTACCTAGTTTATTTCTTTGATTAGGGATGCGGTCAAGCAGTCATACCATTGCCACCAACGAGGTAAGAAAAAATTGGGTGTTATGGTCGTAGCTAATGTCTATATAACCAATTTATCAATTGAACAACAAGATCATTTTATATCGATGATCGAATCTTAATTCAAAATTCTTATTTATTCCTTGATCTTGATGTTTAATCCAAACTTGAAATATAATGTTCATTTCCTTTCATTTTATTTGAACAAATCCCAATACTTGAATTTGCTATTATAGATGAATTAAATTACGTAGTATTTTCCTATGAGTTTGACCTCGAAATTACACGATATTTGTCATTTACGGGGATTGGAATTTAATTTATTTCTTGCCCCGCTCTTCTCATACAAGGAATTTGATCTATGAATCGGAAATCAAGAAATTGGTGATGAGATTGAAAAAAGAAGCAAAAAGAAAACTAAAATTTGTAAGGCTTTCAAAGTTACAACTAAGGGGAACAATCAAGTAAGAACTTGATATGGCAGAAGGCTAAATGCTCAGGGAGTTACCTATAGCCAATTTAAATTTACAATCATTGTACATTACATTGCTAGAAATCGAAGGTAACACTAGTTTTAAATTACAATCCGGATTAATATACTTTTTACTTCGTTGTATGTCCTTGCAGGAGATGAACCACATAAACACTTGCAGGAATTTGGTGTGATTTACTCGAGCATGAAACCCCCAAGGGTTACGGAAGAGCAAGTAAAACTATAGACATTCTTTTTCTCATTAAAGGATGAGGAGAATTAATGAATCTTTTGTTTACCGACGGGAAGCATCACTACTTAGAGGGACATGAAAAATAAATTTTTGGAAAAGTATTTTCTGACATCACGGGCAACAACATTGCGGAAGAAAACTTGCAACATCAAGTAATAATAAGGAAAGACGTTGCACGAAAACTTAAAGAGGTTCAATAGGCTCTGTGTTCAATGACCACAACACTCAATTGTTGCTCAAATACTTCTACGAAAGACTTGGCTTATGAGATTAGAACAACATTGATGTTGTTAGCCAAGGAGTGTTGGCGGATAAAACTCCAAAAGATGCATGGGAGTTCATTGCGTGGATGGCAAAGAACTTGCAACAATTTGGGACCCAATGAGCTGAATTTTCGAAGGTAACGATTCTATTTAGCAAAAAAAATTTGAATTTACAATAGCTATTTTTCAATTGGTTTTAGGGAATATACATTATGTGAAAGCATATGGTATTTGCATGAGCCCAGAATATACAACCAATGCATGCCCTAGCTTATATAAAGGGAGCCATGCCGATGTGAATACAACTGGTTTTGTTCCGATGAGGCAACCACAATATGATCTTTATTAAAAAAATTTACAATCCAGGGTAGAAGGATCATCCGAAGCTCAGGTGTGAGAATCCGTATTATCTAGGATCAAATATTTAATATTTTTTTTTATTTATTCTTTGGGCTAAATGTTTAATCTACACTTGTTACTTAATCTTAATTTCCTTTAATATTTTTTGAATTAATAAATTTGATCTCTTCCCCACCCATACTTGAATTTGAGACAATAAATGAATTAGATTACACAGTCCCTGTGAATTCAACATCGACATCACTTACTACACTATTTTTTGGTGTTGAAGAATTTTATTGAAAGCTCCGAAGGCTACCAAGGTTAATATTATAGTTTGTAGGGTATTAAGTTTGACCGAGGGTTTACCCATTGCATAATTTTGGGTAGCGGCTACGGGTTCCCACGTCATAAAAAAAGTGGTGAACCAAGCATACACTTGGAATGAAATATGATGAACAAAAGCTAGTGAGAAAAATGCTTCAATCTGTCATGAAGAAATTCAACCCTAAAGTTGTTGTTCTTAAAGAATTGGATAAATTTAAGTCGATGACTTTATAAGGTTTAAATGAGATTCTTTTTTACGTACAAAATGAATCACTTGGAAGGGATAATAACAAAGACATCATACTGTCTGCTGAAGATAAATAGTTGGTTGAGTCTGGTGAAAAGATGACCCTACTATCAAAGAAATTATCCCAGATGATTAGAGAAAAACTTGTACATAAATAGTTTAACAAGTCATTTAACAAGAATGAGTCTGGTGTTAACGATAGGACAACACAAATTATTTTGAGTAGAAATATGCAACATCCAATACGTCCAAAGGTTCTTTTGAGAAAGGTCTGAGAAAGAAGTTCAATGTTATATCTAGACCCAATGTTGCACAATAACCAACTTGATATGATTGTCGTGGTGTTGGTCATATAAAGATTAGGTATGCCACTATCAAGAATCAAGAGAATTGAGCTTATCAAGTAACTTAGAGTGATGATGTTGTTGCAGATGATCACAGTCAAAGTTATGATGATGTTGATGATATATATCTTTTTTTTCTTAAAAAAAAATTTATATTGATAAAAAAGATGCCAAAATAAACAAACCCACAAGGAGGTTGACAGTAAGGACCAACAAGCTGGCCCAAATGTCAGCTAGTCCAAGATGAGAGCCGCCCATTAAGGTAAATGTGTCAAAAATACTTCAACAAATTGGGCAGAGATATAGGCCCAAACCAAAGGAGACCCCAACAAAGGCCTTTTAGCAAAACCAAAAAATGCGTCTGTCTCTAATAGATAGGCCCAACCACTAAAATAATAACACTAGTCAAAACATGTGGATGAAGAATTAACAACTTGAATGAAAATTCAGTAGATTTCCATAATAATCAAAATCAACCATCCCAATTCCCACTTCTTGTGAACCCAATGGAGAAAGTTACTGTCCGGCGAACGATTGAATTTGAGTTGTGGAAGTTCAAATTTGTCGACTGAAATAATCCCTCGAAGATGTCCAATAATCTGGTGAGGCATGATGACTCGAAGAGAGGCTGACCCGCAATCGTTGTTGGCAAGCCAATCGGTCGCTTGATTCCCTTCTCCAGAGATACGAGAGACTTTCCAATGGAGGTTGCTAAGTTGATGTCGAATTCTTGAGATAAAAAGGTAGCGATCCCAAGGACCTCACAGTGGTGCAGCATTGCGGATAATATGAAAGCAAGCCATAGAGTCCGTTTCAATCAACAGGCTGCAAGTTCCTTTCCCCGCCTAGTGCCAGCCTCGCCAAATTGTGTGAAGTTCCACGAACATGTTGGTATTATAATCAATCCTGAAATGCAACCAAGGTACATCCATTATGGTCCCTGTTAGAATATGAAACTGAAATTCTCTATTTCAATCATAAGAATATGTACATAGTTATAATGATATACAAATAGTCTAAATAAGACAAGAATTCTACGAATCTCTTAAATAAAAAAACTACCATAAATATAACATATTTCTTCTTAATATATTTCAACACCCCTTCTCAAACTCAAAATATGATCGAATAAACTTGAGTTTGTCAAAAGTGACTGAAAAAGATATAGCCGATATCTTTCATGAACGAATTTGAATTTTCCATTGACTAAAAGTGGTGTAGCCGTTCACTGGATTAGAGTCAGAATCAAAACTCAACACCGTCAGAGTTGGAAATAGGACTCACTCGTTCACAAAGAAACTAGAGTCGGAAACAGGACTCGCTCGCTCACAACAGAGCTAGAGTCGGAAATATGACTCACTCACTCTCAATAGAGTTAGAGTCGAAAACAGGACTCTCAACGGTGTCAGAGTTGAAAGTAGAACTCTGTCAGTGGAGATTGACATAGTAGAGACGGAGATACTATGAAAATTACAGCATGACCGTGGATAAAAAGAAATACATCAATAAAGTATAAAAATATATACGAGATATAGCGGGTCATGGAGGTACCCGGAGAGAATTTGGCTCTGATACCATGTTAGAAATTTTGAAACTGAAATTCTCTATTTCAATCATAAGAATACGTACATATTTACAATGATATACAAATCGTCTAAATAAGACAAGAATCCTATGAATCTCTTAAATAAGACAATTACCATAAATATAATATATTACTTCTAAATATATTTCAATGATGACTCCAAATATGAGCATATTCTTAGCTTGACGACAATGTGTATTACTTAAATTTCTGTATAAAAACCATCATAATAACTTGTAAATGACATACATTATTGATCTATATCGCTTGACATGATCCAGATTTCTTTGTTGAGATTATTAATGATTTTTGCCTTTTTTAAGCGGTAGTCTGGTGCCAGAAAAGCTAAGGCATGCGCCACAAGCAGCAGCCACCTCCGCTCGCAAGCGCCCAGAAATCTCCTGAAAAGACTAAGGCATGAGAGGCAAGCGGTAGCTTTCACCGCCCGCAAGCGACAGCCTCTCCCGCTTGCAAGCGACAGCCCAGACACCCACCGCTGCAGATTATCACCAGATTCCAACTAAGTGTTCCAACTGCAGTGGTACAACTATTTCATTTCCAGCCAGCACAAGCGAGCCTAGCTGCGTTGATGCCCTCCAGCCCTCCGTCAAGCGAGGAAGATCTGAGCCCTTGCAATTCAATGCGATCAAAGCAAGCGCCCTCGGAGTTAAGGCCAACAACTGTTTCAACAAAATAACTGCCAGTAACCGCCTAACTGCCCAGCGGTTGGAACCGTCAACAACTGATTGCAACCGTCCCATTTAACCTGCTATAAATAGGGCCAGATATGTTTATGTAAAGGGATCGATACTTCGATTTTGATATAGTTCTAGCAATTACTTTCTGCACGTTAGTCGTCTTCCTGTCTCCGAGAGCTCCAATCCTGTAAGGGAGTTCTCCACAGGAATGGCCAAGGGAGGAGGGATTTCCCTACTCCCTTGGCCAAGTCTTTACCGCTTTTGTAGATTAGTTTACTGCTTTCAATTACGGCTTTGTAGTTCTAATCTTTTCAGTTTTAGTAGTAAGTAAAGAAATAGCACTCATTTATTCACACTCATCTCTTCCACACTTTATCCATACTTATATAAATTTTGAATTTAGAGAACTTTATTTCACTGGTTTAGACCATGGGAAAAATTGATTAATCTAAGCCTTGTTATGCGCCATAAGCGATTTCAAAGTAGTTCAATGTAGTTAAGTACGCGGGAGCTTTGTCGACCTGCTTAGCTACTGTTCTGAATTCAATTTTGATTAAAAAGAGGTAACAGAAAGGTAAGCCACTAATGAGGCAGAAGTTGGAGAAATTAATGGGGTATAGGCGGTGGTCTATTAGGTCACAGAGATTCCTAGTGACAGTAGGGTTTCTTTCTTATAATGTCTCGATTCTGGGTGTCATTGAAGCCTTGTTGTAAATCTCTTAAGGTCAAAATTCCAGTGTTATGAGTTCTTTATATTTCACTTTATATAATTACATCATCCCCTTCTAATGGTTTTCTTAATATACATATATCTTCGATAACACACTTACATCGCTCGCTCATTACGTCCAGGGAAATCTATCCATTTAGTAACGCACATGTCAGACACAAAACCTCTCTTCCACTCTCTGTCACTCATATATATATATACACTTTGCCACTTGCTCATATCCCGTTCACTCGGTAACCGCCATTCATCCATGTCCTGTTCACTCGGTCCCTGCTTCCGCTCATGTCCCGATCATCTGGTTACCGCTGGCACTTCATACTCCACCCTCGCTTTGCTTGCATTTGCTCATTCACTTTTTACCGCTTTATTTTACCGCTTTTAATAGACTAGAAGTTTTGATCCACTGCAAGCGGATCCTTCCCTGCTATTTTCTTCGTTTTTTCAAGATCTTCACCTGTGAAATTCATGACTTAAAATCCTTGTGACAACGACTCAGGGTATACAACCACATGATTTACTATATCTCATCGCTTTCCTATACACATCACTCACTGATTTTCGAATATAAATTCCCTGTGGATTTGTAACAAATTACGAAATACACAAATTTTTGTTATCATTCAACAATCCGTAATCAATCCACCCGTAACTGCCATTCCAGGGTTTTCTCACGATGCTCGATCCTAGTTAAGTTTAAACCACCCTTGAGCTGGTTTCCTCCATGTCACCATTTAGGGAATTCTCAAAAAAGTAGGTGGTTACGGGATACCAAGTTGAATAGCATTGATGAGGTCTCCTAACCAGTGACCATGCTGCCATTTCTTAGCACAATGTAACGTCTGCAAGTGGCTTAGCACTTTTGAAAGGATTTGTAAGGAGATAACCTAAAAGCATGATGTTTTGCATCGTTTCTCTCGGTCTAAATGAACCAAAGGATTAGCATAGTGATGATATATCTAGCATGAAAGTTGTGAGACCGATAGAAAGATGTTGTCCAATAAATAAACAGTGTAATGATTATTTAAAGGATTTAACCGAAAAAGTCTATAGAAATATCTCCACACCTATGAAGATTGCCCTCCAGCTGTGAAGAGATTCTCCACCGATTCCACACTCCGACATCATTGACATTTTATGGAAAGACTAATCCCAAGTTTTTGAAGACATGAATCAAGAGGAAGTTTATCCAAAATAAGACGCCAAGAAAGACAAACATAGTGGGAGTTAAAAAGGGCATAGAAGTATCCCAGTCATTGTTGTGCCAAAAATGGTGCACCGCAATGTGAGGTTTTCTGTCAGCCACAGTTAGCCAAAGGTTGAGGCCTATACCAGTGGTCGTGCCAAAAGGAACACTGACCTTTCCCAAGGATCCAATAAATTTTATTTTGAGCCTTTTTTTGGATGTTACACATACGCTTCCAACACGGGCTATCATGAGCCTTGCTTTGTGTGTGACCCAGGAAGTACTTTTGTTCCATCATGCAAGCCTATAAGGAGCTCTGTTGTCTCAATCTCCACCATAATTTAAACGAGAAGGCTTTAATGACATCTTTCATCCTCTTGATACCGAGGCCTCCTTCATCCTCAGGCCTGCAAATTTTGTTCCGAGAAATCCAATATTTTTTGTCTAGAGTTATATGATCCCCAAAAGAAGCAAGCAAGGAGCTGTTTGAAATCATAAACCATATATTTAAGAGGATGTAGGACTTGGATCAAGAAAAACGACATAGAAGAGAGCACTGTTTTAATAAGCTCAAGTCTACCCCCATGCGAAAGAGTTGTATAATCCCAACTCCGAATTCTTTTTTCTAAATTTTCCCAATAATCTATCATAAAGGATCGCAGTTTTGTTACCTAAAATAGGGGGCGTCCAGGTAGGTGATCGGAAGCTCCCAAATGTTGTAAGTTCGGTTATTCAAATCGCTACGGGTGGCAGCCAGACAATGTTTCAGAAAATTACAAAGCTTTTATTCTTGTTATTTTTCTACCCCGTTATAGACTCATACTCAACAAATAAGTTCATAATTATGTCAATCCTAATACCATCCGATTGAGGAGAAAATGATATTATCATCAGCATATGACAAATGAAAGATCTTGATTCTTCCTTTGGTTTTAAAAAATATTTCATTCGTTTCTTGAAACAATATGTCAAGGCTCCAAGAGATTAAGTCAGCTGCAATGATAAAGAGAACATGGGAGATAGGCTCTCCTTGTCTTAGACCCCCTTGAAGATTTAAAGAAACCTTCTAGCGAGCCATTAATAAGAATAGAAAACCAGAAATTTCAAAGCAGTGGCTGATAAGATGCACCACACCCTTAAGAAAAGAATGATAAGAATAGATTCATAAGGTTGGATTGAGATGGGTTTCTATCATAATTTAATTCACTCTCAGCAGCCTTCCTTTCAGCATTATCAAGAATGACAAATACATTGTTAAACACGTCATTTTTCCTACTTTTAAGATGTTTTTGGAGTCTTTTTAACTTGACATGGAGGTTAATTTGTCCAAATTGACATGTAGGAGCTGTCCAACTATTTTCCACAGCTTCCATAAAATTATGGTGCTTAACCCACATTTTTTTAAATCGAAAAGCTGACGGGAACCTCTGATCCCTGAACTTCACAGAGGTCAAGAGAGAAGCATGATCTGAGATATTCCGGTGAAGATGAAGGACATTTGTAGCATTAGAGAGATCCATCCAAGCATGATTATACATCACTTTATCCAACCTTCATTGTGAACAATGGTGAATCCGGTAAATCAAGTCATAATATGATCGACGATGAAACAACAGGACTTATTGATGAGCTTATTGAAGAATATGAGGTGGTTGTTACTAATAGAAAATAATCCCTCTAGAAGAACAATAAGCTGATTGATATGATATATCAATTGGAAGGAAAAATTAAAGAGAAAGATGTTGAAAATGAAGAGCTATTGGAAGAAACTTAAGATCTGGCTATCAAAGTCAAATAGTTGAAAGTTGAGAATGCGTGCTTGATAGTTGAAGATGTTCGACCTAAAAAAGGTACAAAGAAACTTGATGATCTCTAAATTTGAAAATATTTTGGAGATCATAAAGGCTTGGGGTATTATGATTTGACATATATTAAACCTACTACCTTTATTAAAAACAGACTTCTCATAAACTTGAAGATTCTAGATGTTCAGAATCTAAAGATGTTTGAGAAAGCTAAGAATTTCAGCAATTCAACACAAGCATAGAATGATAAAAAAACATTAAGGATGAAACAAGAGTCACAACAACAACATAACTGGGAGTATTACAAATTTTATGGTCATTTAGCCAAAAAGTGAGTTTAGTAGCTGACCTCTAATAGTGTACAATTTACATTCTTCTCCCCATGTCTTTTGATTATATTTTTCATGGATATTGTATGTCCAAAAGGTAATATAGGTAAAGTTACTAGTGCTTTTGCTGCTAAAGATTTGTTAAATCAAAGGCTTAAAATCCTAATATGAAATGTAGCAATTGTGTTAATTATGGTCACATTATGGAGCGGTATTTTCAATTTATAGGCTTTTCAGATAGTATTTCAAGGAATAAGTTTTTTAAGCATGATGTTAATAGTTTTGGTGTTTCTTCTTAAATTAAATGTGATAAGACTTCTCAAACTATTAATAGTGTATCAATTACATACGATGTTTATAACCAATTGATCAAGCTACTAAATGAGAAGAAAGGAAAATTAACTATCCAATTAAACGTGGTAGATACTTTCCTTGTCTCTACTTATAGCTTTGTTTCTCATAATGGGTGAATTTTAGACTCTGGATTCACCAATCACATGGTGGCTGATAAGAATCTTGTTTTCTATATAGATGTGTTACTAATGGTCCTATATCAGTTAACCCTCAATTGGAACTTCTATCAATGTTTTTTAAAGCAAAATATTCTATTTAACATATAAACTTTCTTTGGAAAGTGTGTTGTTAGTTACAATATTTTTTCTCTGTTTCTAAAATTGCATCCTTACGAACTCTTAGTTGAACTTACAATTTCACTATATTCTAGCTCATGTTCATTTGATTAATAGGGCATCTACTCATATTCTGGATGGAAAGAGTCTATATGAACTTTTCCATAATTCTAAGCTTTCCCTTTACACTTTAAAGTGTTTGTTTGTCTATGCTATGTTATCATTTTGAATTGTTCTGAAAAATTTCTCCCATACGCTCTTAGGCATTGTAAAAGATCTATAAGTTCATTGATCTTGATACTAACTCTTTTATTGTATCTTTCCATGTTTAGAAATGTGATAACATATTTCCTTTCAAGAAAAATAATTCTCCCTTCCTTGGAATCTTTAATTCAAAATAATCTTTGCAAGTTCACTATGATGAATAATTTGAATTTTGTGAAGATAGTCATTTGGAGGCATCTAAGATTCTCAAACCTCAACTGGCTACAAACAAAGATAAAACATCAAATTTTGATTTTGTATCATATTTTCTTGTTTACACTTAGGCTGCAACAAACTTTAAAAATCTAATAGGGTTTCACGTCATTCCCAGTAGTTACATGATTATGATGTGTCTATAGGTCAAGTGTCAGTTCTTGTGCAGAAAGTGTTTTTTATGTCCCTCAACATTTCTAGCAACAAATTCTACTTTCTTGCCAATCTTAACAAGAATGTGAACCACAATCTATTCAATAAGCACTCGTTGATCCCAACTGGAAGAGTGCTATGGACCTTGCTATGAAAGCTTTGCTTGATAATAACATATGAGTTCTTTTTTATTTACCTGATGATAGAAAACATGTAAGATATAAATGGGTATTCGATATTAAATACAATTTTATTATGGTTTATTAGAGCGCTATAAAGCTCATTTTTTTTTAATTAAATATTAAAACATTGCATCATAAACGAGAATACAGAAACCTAACACTATTACATAGTAAGAGCATGGCAAAACCAAAAGAGCAAGATTAACTGACCAAAATAAAATAAAAATAAAGTCAGCAGATGATAACTCAAAATAATAGCATATTTACTGTTTGATAAAAATTGTGTATTTCTTTAATTTTTATGTAAAAACCATCATAATATCTTATTTATGACATACTTTATTAATTTGTTTTGCTTGATATGATCAAAAGCCCATTTGTGCAGATTATTGATATTTTTTAGTCTTTTTAAGCGATGTTCTAGCTCAAAAATGACTAAATATGAAAGACAAGCGAAGGTGCGCCCAGTTGTGGCAAGCTATATTTTTTCTGCTTGCACCCTAAGCCGGCAACCAGACATCTACCACTGACCAGCGACATCCCAAAGCTGCCCAAAAATTTATCCAAATGTTGATCTCTCAGTGGTTATCCATTCAGATACTGGCCAACAACGATAGCACCGCTTGAGTTGTGTCGATGCCCTCCATCCAAGCCAGGCCAAGCAAGACAAGTGAGGAAGATCTGCACCCCAACTAAATCAGACCAGCCAAGCGAGCAATCTGGGAATTAAGGCAGTTCTAACTAATCAACCACCCAACTAGCTAACTGTCTAGCAGTTGCAACAATCTTTCAACTGCTGCTCTACAACCGCTCAACTGTTGCCAATTGTCGATCCATAAAATCTATAAATAGGGTCAGATTACTTTTGTAAACTACACTATAATCCGGTGTTTTACTTAGCAAATACTCTGTTCAATATTTGAGACCTCCAATCCTATTAGGGAGTTTTCTTAGTTAGTGGGGAATGGAGATTCTTTCCTTCCCTGACCGCCCAGTTAGTACTTTTGTAGGTGGATTTATTGCTTTGTTACTATTTTTATTTACTATTTTTATAATGTAAATTTACTGCTTTTTGTAAATGTTAATGGAATATCAGGAATTCTACATATGCATTTTCATCCCCGAACTCATGTTTATATTTGATTGTTTAATTCATGAATCTTGACAAGATGTGGAAGTTCTTCAGAAGAATTAATTATCTGAGCCTAATTTTGCATCGTATTCATTAATAGATTTGAGGTAGTTCATGGTAGTTAAGTACGCGGAAGTCTTTTCGACCTACTTAATACTGTTTTGAATTCAATTTTGATTAAAGAGAGATATCAAAAGAGTAAAGCCACTAATGAAATAGATTTTAGAATGATTAATTGGACATAGGCGCTTGTCTATCGGGTCTAAAAAATGTCTAGTGATAGTAGTTTTTCTTACTTATAATATGTTGAATCTGGGTGTCATTAAAGCATTGTTGTAAATAACTTATGATCAAGTACCAACAAGTCAAGAAACTAAGTTAAATGAACAAGAATGATTACACACATTTCTTCTTTTACTTTGTAATATATGTATATATTCCGCTGATTCATCTACATTATCCACTTATTTCATCAATGAATATCTAGTCATTAAGTAACGCACAAAGAACATACATATATCTTTGTACACCATTTTCGTTGATATATTACCGCTAACTTCCCATTATCACTATCAGTCACCACTCTCAAGCCTTCATACACACATATATATAAATATATCGCTCACGAACCTTCACTATCGTTCCGCTCAGAGTCGCTCTCATTGCATTTTCTGCTCGCAAGGCATCAACCCCCTTATTACCATTCTCCGTCCACCTTTATTGCTTTTTTTATTCTTCTATCAATTACAACTTTTGGCTTGCTCGCCAGCAAGCCAATTTACTGCTTTTCTGATCAACCAAACTCAGTAAGTGTTTTTTTTTTTTTTTAGTTTACATTTTATGACTTAAAATCCATATGTTCTACCTAGAAATTCACAAGTATAAAGAGTACAAAATCAACTGTAATACAACATTTTAGGGTCTACAACAACATCATTTTCCTTAATTCTATATCTGCTCATTTTCCATAAGCCTAGATGCAAACCTTTATAATCCATGTAAATCTCTAATATGCCAAACAAGTTATTAGCATGCTCAAGAGACAGACCCAAAGAGCTCAAATCCACCGTGATCCAATCTATCTGACCTAGGCCAAACCTACCACAACCATATAATTTTGAGGCCCAACGTAATGCTATAAGGCTCACCTTGTTTCCAAAAGTTTTATCCAAAGTTGTTGTTAAAATGGCCATTGTTATCTGTTTTATTTATTGTTGTTATTTATGGGTAGAAAATTTTACTAGTTAGATTTAATAATATTTTTCTCTATCGTGACCTTTATGTTGATGGAAAACTATTGACAAGTAATAATACCAAGGAAAGTTTTCAAATTCAAGAAATGTTTAGATGAAAATTTCAAAATAAAGATTTGATATCCATTCACTATTTCTTAGAGATTGAAGCTATATAGGCTACTAGTGGACTTATCTTTTCCAAAAGAAAATATACTATTGAACTTTTGTTTGAATTTGGATCCATTTTGGGTGCATACTTATTTTCATTTCAATGGTAAAACACCTACCATTACTGAAGATGTCCTTTAATTAATAATTATGTGGTATACCAACAAATTAATGGAAAGTTGATTTAGTTAACCATATCATGTTATGATATTGTGTTTATTGTGCAAGCCCTTAAGCAATTTATGCAGAAACTCAAGAAGTTACATCTATATATTATTTTAAAAGTGTTGAAATATCTAAAAAATTCACCCAGTCAAGATTTATTTTTTCTACCATTGAAAATTTTCATCTCAAAGATTATTGTGATTCTGACCGACCGGACTTCTTGTTCAATCTTTAAAAAGTTTGTAATAGGTTTTTGGATTCTTAGAATACTTTAGGATCTATGTATTACTTATATTAGTTCGGTAAGTCTTTATTGCAATAATACAGGTGCATTCTAAATCGCTACTAACTTTGTATTTTATGAGCAAAGCAAACATATTGAAATTGATTGTCATATGGTAAGAGACTATATTACTAAATGAATTGTTGCAATTAAATTTGTTACTTCTGTAAATCAATGTACAAATCTTCAAACCAAGAGTCTTGATAGTAAAACCCCTTCTCACTGGTGCAAACTTAACAATTTGTTTGATCATTTCTAGATTGTTGAACGTGGAAATTTGATTGAGGGAAAATATTAAAATTGTGACTTGGGTCTGAATCTCCAGGCATGTTATCTATTGGACTGATATTTTGTAATGTGATCTTCGAGCCGAAAATAAATTGATGGGCATCAATCCATTTATTGCGGAGTATAAAACCCTCTTAAGGCTACTTTTTTCTATGCATTCACGCAACCTTTCCTTCGTCTTCATCCTCTCTTCAAATATCACTATGCTAATCAATCTCACTTTGCCTCACTTCATCTCTCACACTCCACACCTTTCAAGTAGTCAATTAGACTACAACATTATGTTTTCAATTCTCTAGCCCTCTCACCGGTCGCGTACCAGTATTCCTTCGTCTCACATTGTTTATTTATTACTTACATTGTTTGTTGTTGTTGTTCTTTCACATCTCTCTCTTCCACAAGTTACCCATTTGATTAGTTATGAATCTCTGGTGTGTCGATATAATGTGGTGTACAAGGCTTAAGAAAAGCACTACTAGTGATGACTGAAATTGTTTCTTATTTCTTATGGTTGTATCGATCTAGTTTTACTATAGTTTCATGTATTTGGTATGTAATGTTTTGATTTACCTAGTGCCTCTCAGAGCATTGGATTTTTCTAATGTTAATTTATATGTTTGTTGGCTATTTCGAATCTCTGTAGTCTAAAGTGTTGTGTACCTATAACATGTATATTTCATGTACACCAAATAAAATTTGATTGAAGCGCAGATATGCATCACTCGCTATGAAATATATACTAAATACATTTTGCGTGCTTTAATTGTAACATCAACTCCCCTTAAATCGCGGAAAAACCATTACGATGAAAAATGCCAAAAGCCCATGTTTTGCATTGCATTGGAGCATATTGGAGAGTCCAGGTGAATAGTGTTGCACAACTACGAAATGAAACTGATTAATGGCGCCGCTAGCTGAGCTGTACGTGATGAAATTCAGTAATGAATGGCATTGTTTTGCTACCTGCCCTGCTCTCTTCTCTCAACTCAACTGCTCCAATTAATGTCCACTTTCGGCCTCCTCATCAATGTATTTGTATATACATACATGAATTTTGACCATTTTGGGTATCCATCCCTATCTGATTTGATTTTCCCCTTTTTTACTTTTTTTCTTTTATTTATTAAGAAAGCATCTTGTTAGTATAGGCAGGCATTGAGTGGATGTAACAGACAATTACAGTGTGTGTGTGTGCAGCGAACTTTTTCTTATTTGCTACTCTCACATTTTGCACTGCTCCTCAAAACAAAAGAAAAGAAAAGAAATTATACATCACATTACATTACAGGCAAATGGATTCCCAACTCACCACCGCCAATAAACCACCTAACCATCAAGTAGGAGTGCAGCGGCTGCCGGTGCTCCCCTGGAAGACACGTCTGAGTCTATTCTTCCTCAGCGCCATCAACGACGCCGCCCGCCGCACCGACGGAACCGTCAACCGCCGCCTCTTTGACGTGATAGAATTGTGCAGCTTCAAGACGCCTCCCGACCCCAAGCCGCGCAACGGCGTCACCACCTCCGATCTCACCATCGATCCTTCTCGGAACCTCTGGTTCCGGATCTTCCTTCCTTCCCCAAACGATGATCCTCCTCGCCTCCCCGTGGTTGTCTTCTTCCACGGCGGCGGGTTCGTCTATCTCGCCCCCGATTTCAAGGCTTACGACAACGTCTGCCGTCGCTTCGCACGAGAGATCCGGGCCGTGGTTGTCTCCGTGAACTACCGTCTCGCGCCAGAGCATCGGTATCTGGCTCAGTACGACGACGGATTCGACGTTCTCAAATTCCTCGACGACCGGAGCGACGTCCTGCCGGAGAATGCAGATATTTCACAGTGCTTTCTGGCCGGAGACAGCGCCGGAGGGAATCTGGCCCACCATGTGGCTAAACGTGCTTGCCAGTCAGAATTCAATCGCCTCAAGGCAAGCCCATTCCCGCTCCCGTTCCCATTCCCATTCATAACTCAACTGCCAACACACACTACACAACACTGGACTAGGCTCCACACTATTTGATTATATAATAATACTATACATACACTCGCACTCACACTCACAAATCACTTGTGTTTATTTAACCAGTCAATCATAAAGCTTTGGTTAATTTGATATATAAATAGATAGATCGATAGATAGATAGATAGATAGGAACTGTTAATCAGAAGACTGAATTCAAAGATTTGATTTGATTTGACAGGGACAGATAGCAAGCAGTCAATTAAGTTTGAGTGTGGCTGTGGATGTAGACGTTGTAGTGAATCTGTCCACCTAATTTGTCATATTAAATGGCACACGAATTTGTAAGTAATTATTACACTAATTATGGATTGTATTAGTAAAAATAAATATAATTTAATAAAATAATATAATTATTAAGTAGTTAATAAGTATTTTAGTAAAAATAATTATAATTTAATAAAATTATTATAAATTAAAATAATTAAAATAAAAAATTATAAATTTTTAAAATATGATTAAAATGTATAATTATATTTTAAACAAATAAAATAATTTATTATGTAGGACTAATCGAAATGGAAATAGTGCACAAACTATATAGAACAAATGTAGCAATAAATGTGTATGTATATATATTTTGTGGTGACTGATAAAATTTTTAAATATATATATTATTGATCGGATTGAATAGGTAATGGGAGTGGTGGCCATACAGCCCTTTTTCGAAGGGCAGGAACGGACAAGGTCAGAGATAGAATTGGCGGGCGTAGACGCCGTAGTGTCGACGGAGAGGACGGACTGGATGTGGAAAGCATTCATGCCGTTGGAAGATAAATGGGACCGCGACCACGAGGTTATCAATGTGAGTGGGCCCCGTGCTCCCGACATATCGAAGCTCAAGGATTTCCCGGCGGCTATGGTCGTGGTCGGGGGCTTCGACTCCCTCAAGGACTGGCAGCTAAGGTACTATGAATATCTCAAGAAGTCTGGCAAAAAAGCGTATCTAGTGGAGTTCCCAGACATGATTCATGCCTTCTACATATTCCCTGAGCTCCCTCAATCGGCTCACCTCATTTCCGAAATCAGACAATTCATCTACGCCCACTGTTAGTTTAGTTTAGTTTAGTTTCGTTCGAATCATTGAAACCTACCTGCTGCATATATAGAATTTTAATACTTGTAATGCAATGCAATACAATTGGATTAATTCTAGTTTATTCTCTCTGCTTTGCTTTCAATTGCACTATATCTATTTTTATTTTTAAATCATTTTTGTTTTGACTATTTATTTTATTAGGATTATGGCCCCAAACAAATATTTGCAGAACCTTAACAATGACAAAAATAAGAACGAGAAATTTAAAGGACACAAAGATATACGTGGTTCGGTTAAGATGACCTATTTTTATTTTTAAATCATTTTTGTTTTGACTATTTATTTTATTAGGATTATGGCCCCAAACAAATATTTGCAGAACCTTAACAATGACAAAAATAAGAACGAAAAATTTAAAGGACACAAAGATATACGTGGTTCGGTTAAGATGACCTACATCCACGGGCAAAGACGGAACAAACGTTCATTATCAAGAGAGGAATACAAAATAGGCTCGAATAGAATTCAAAAGCCCACAACTCTCAATCTCCCAAAACAACCTTAAAGCAAAACAAGTAACCCACGAATATATATGGAAAGACTACTTGTATAATTTTCGTATGTATAAAACCCAACCCAAGGCTACCAATTTATAGGAGAAGATTTATGGAAACTGTCACCACAATCAATGTGGGACAATATTTTTCTTCAATTCTTAAAATATTCCAATGTGGGACAAAGCCACATAAAAAATCTCCACTTTGGCGTGTCAAACATTGACAAAATAGTGAGTCTGCTCCACCTTCTCCACAAAAGCCCCATTGGGCTCAATCACCGACACTGAACTCCAATACAACTCAAGCACTATTTGAACTTGAGGACTGGAAAAGATTTTGTAAACATATCAGCAGGATTCTCCTTTGTATCAATTTTCTGAACGCAGACCTTCTCTTCAGCAATGATACCTCGGATGAAGTGATACTTTACATCGATGTGTTTCGTTCTGTCATGATGCCTTTGATCTTTAGTCAAGTGTATCGCACTTTGACTATCACAATGAATAACAGTAGTACTCTGATGTAGACTGAGCTCGCCCAAAAGACCTTTCAACCATAAAGCTTCTTTAATTGCTTCTGTCACTGTCATATATTCTGCCTCTGTAGTAGACAATGCCACAATTGGTTGTAAGGATGCTTTCCAGCTAACTGCATAACCGTCAATGCAAAATACATAGCCTGAGAGAGATCTTCTTCTATCAAGATCGCCATCATAATCAGAATCTACATATCCAACCAGAAAGCTACCATTTCTTTCAAACTCCAAAAAGGCAATCGAAGTACCTTGTAAGTATCTCAGAATCCACTTCACAGCCTGCCAATGTGCTTTTCCAGGACAAGACATATATCTGCTAACAACACTGATTGCCTGCGAAATATCTTGGCGGATGCATACCATTGCGTACATAAGACTGCCGACTGCATTTGAATAGGGAACCCGCACCATTTCTTCTTCCTCTTCAACTGATTGTGGTGACTGAGCAGTTGATAATCGAAAGAAGGGACACTCACTAGTTTGGCATTATTCATGCCAAAATGCTCCAAGACTTTCTTAACGTAGCTTTCTTGAGTTAAGACCAGTCTTCTCTGTCCACGATCACATTGGATATCCAAGCCAAGAATTTTCTTTGCTGCTCTCAAATCCTTCATTTTAAATTCACTAGTAAGCTGCAACTTCAGAGAGTAAATTTCAGACATATTCTTGGTAGCAATAAGCATATCATCAACGTACAACAATAGATAAATGCGAGTACTATTGGCTAACTTCCGAAAATAAACACAACTATCATAAGTACTCCTCAAATATCCGCTACTCAACATAAAATAGTCAAACCTCTTATACCACTGCCTCAGTGACTACTTCAATCCATATAATGATTTCTTCAACAAACAGACATGGTCTTCATTTCCTCTGATTTCAAAACCCTAGGGTTGTTTTTTGTAAATATTATCTTCAAGTTCCCCATGCAGAAACATTGTCTTAATATCCATCTGTTCTAACTCCAGATCCTCAATGGAAACCAAAGCAAGCAAAACACGAATAGAGCTATGTTTGACAACAGGTGAGAAAACACCATTAAAATCAATACCTTGCACCTAACTATAGCCCTTTGCAACCAACCGTGCTTTATATCTTACTTTATCATCTCTTGTAATGCCTTTTTTTTTTCTTGAAGACCCATTTGCTTCCAATAATTCTCTTATCTTGAGGTGGTTTCACAAGAGCCTAAGTATTATTCTTATGGAGAGACTCAATTTCTGCATCCATCGCTGCTATCCACTTAGCACAATCATCACCCTAAATTGCGTCTGAATATATGGATGGCTCACTGTCTCCACCTATTTCTTCTGCAACAGACAATGCATATGCGACAAAGTCTGTATACCGTTGTGGAGGTCGAGTGTCTCTGCGCTGTCTTCCAGTGGCTATGGAATATGGTTCTTCTTCTTAACTTTCAATATCACATGATGTCTACTGAACATAAGAGTCTGGCTGAGAAGTGCTAGAACCACCAATTTGAACTCCACCTGCTTCTGTGTATTCTCACTTGAACTCAAAGACTTCTTATTAGACAAAGGTTTAAGAATCCGTTTTCTTTTTATAAGGGCTAAAATCACTGTCGCTCCATCCCCACAGAGGCAGAGAACCCGTAGACATTTCATCAAAGGTAACATCTCTATTGATTGCAAACTTTGGAGATTTTGGATTAGGACACCATAATCTATATCATTTCATTCCAGAAGCATAACCAAGAAAAATGCATTTCTTAGCCCTAGACTCCAATTTTTCTTTATTTACATGCAGATATGCTGAACACCTAAAAATCTTTAGATTAGAATAATCAGCAAGAGTACCTAACCAAGCTTCTTCAGGAGTTTTGAAGTTGAGAGCAGAATTTGAAGATTGATTGACAATGTAGGCAACCATGTTGATTGCTTCAGGCCAAAAATCCTTAGTCAATCCTGCATTGAAGATCATGCATCTTGCCCTTTCTAAGAGCATTATGTTCATACGTTCAGACACGCTATTCTTTTGAGGTATCATCCTGACTATACGATGCCGAACAATTCCTTTTTTCTTGCAAAACTCAATGAACTCCCCTTCGCAAAATTCCAAGCCATTATCGGATCTCAATCGCTTGATTTGTTTTCCTGTTTGCTTTTCAATCAAAACTTTCCAATGTTTGAAATTTAGAAAAACATCATTCTTATTCTTAAAAAATATATCCAAACCTTTCTTGAGTAGTCATCAATAAAAGTTAGCACTTGGCACCACCTTTAGATGAAACACGAGATAGACCCCAAAGATCAGAGTGGATATAGTCAAGTGTACTTTTTGTCTTGCGAGTTGCTGGTGACTTTAAACTCACCCTTTTCTGCTTTCCGAATACGCAATGCTCACAGAACTTCAACGATCCAGTACTTTGTCCACAAAGAAGTCCTCTTCTACTTAAGATTCCGAAGCCTTTTTCATTAATATGCCCCAAACGCATATGCCATAACTTGGTGATGTCAGATTCAGCCAAAGAGAATGATAAAACAGCCATTCCTTGCAAAGTATACAAGCTGCCAGATTGGATACCTTTCATAATAACGAGAGCACCTTAAAATCTGCATAACACCATTTTGACTCGTGTACCTGCAACCAAGTGCCTCAAGTGTTCCCAAAGAGATTAGATTCTTCTTCAAATCAGGGACATGCCTAACATTAGTAAGTGTCCTCACAATGCCATTATGCATCTTGATACGAACAGAGCCCTTCCCTGCAACATTGAAAACGGCGTTGTTGCCCATTAAGACAGTTCCTTCGTTGCCTGAATCATAAGTAGCAAACAAATCCCTATTGGGACACATGTGATAAGAGCATCATGTATCCAAAATCCACTTATCCGTAGATCGCATCCTAGCATGAATGACAAGAAAAACACTACCATCACTATCATCAGCAGCAACACTACCTTCAGCGGTGCTATCTTTCTTTTTAATCGATTTTCCCTTTTGCTTATTTTTCAATTTAAAGCAATCAACTTTAATGTGCCCCATCTTATGACAATAGTTACACTTTATATTTCGATGTCTAGACTTCGATCTAGATTTACTATTGTCATAGTTTCTCTTATCCCATTTCCCTCTAACAACTAGGCTCTCAGCATTAACTCCAATATTTTCTCCAGTGATATCTTTATCTATCTGCTCTTTAGATTTCAAAGCAGACTTGATTTCTTGATAAGAAATAAATTATTTCCCATAAATCATAGTATCACCAAAATTCTTAAAAGATTGGGGTAATGAGCACAAAAGTAGCGACTCCTTATCCTCATCATCTATCTTAGAATCAATATTTTCCAAATCCATAATAATCGAATCAAAATTATCAAGATGGGAGAGCAATGATGTACCTTCCGCCATTCGAAGCATATAAGGGCTTTGCTTTAGGTACAGACGATTCTCAATAGACTTCTTCACATATAAGGCCTTAAGCTTATCCCACATTGCCTTAGCCGAAGTTTCCGTTATAACCTCCCGCAAAACCTCATCAGAGAGATTTAAGAGAATACTCGAACGAGCCTTCTTATCCAACTCTAAAAATTTGGACTTCTCCATATCCTTGGGCATTTTTTCAATACCCTGGATAGCCAAATCAACTTCACCTTAAACCAAAATGGCCTCCATCTTTGACTAACTTGGGAGCACGTAAGTGGGCACGCAGGACAACAACTTTCATGGCGCAGCCACAATTCCTACAAGAGAAATAGGCGCACACCTTATTTGAATTAATTTATTGGATATACTATTTTATTTATAAACTTTAATTAGGACTAACCTAGGAACACGTCAGTGGACTCTTCCCATTTTTGACTCAATGCCCAAATTGCATATGGGCCTTACTTTTATTTTCTACATTACCTATATGATAGAGGTGGCCTGTCGCCTCTTTGCACATCTTTTGATCTCCCGGGTATGCCCGACGTATATGTAAATACTTCTATACCTATTATTTATTATATATATATATATCCTCTATTTTTTCGATCAAAAAATGGCCTCCATCTTGAGCTGCCATATCCCAAAGTTGACATTTCTGTCAAACTTCTCAACTACCGCCCTTGTGATTGTCGTTGTGTGGTAACAAAAGATTCCCACAAATATAAAAAGGGCTCTGATACCAATTTGTTAGGATTATGACCCCAAAAAAATATTTGCAGAACCTTAACAATGACAAAAATAAGAATGAGAAATTTAAAGGACACAAAGATATACGTGGTTCGGTTAAGATAACCTACATCCACGGGCAAAGATGGAGCAAACTTTCACTATCAATAGAGGAATACATAATAGGCTCGAATAGATATTCAAAAGCCACAACTCTCAATCTCCCAAAACACCCTCAAAATAAAACAAGTAACCCACGAATATATATGGAAAGACTACTTGTCTAATTTTGGTGTATATAAAACCTAACCCAAGGCTATCAATGTATAGGAGAAGACATATGGCAACTTTGTCACCACAAGCAATGTAGGACAATATTTTTCTTCAATTTTTAAAATATTTCAATGTGGGACAAAGCCACATAACGCATTTGTATGGCAAGCAAGCACAAGGCCCAACAGAACCATCCACGTAAATTTTATTTTTATTTTCTATAATGTGGAAATCCACAACTATTAGGCAAGACATTGAGGCGCAGGAGTTTAAATCTATGACGCCAACATATGGACATCGGATAAATTGAGATTATTGTTCTTCTCATGCTTATTGATTATTGTTTTTAATCCAATTCCAAATTTTCTTTTACCTCAACATATGCATATGCATATGCATATAGTCCCACAAATATGTGTGTATATATACAGGGAATATTTTTTTTGGTGTTTGGATTTTGAGTTGAAATTTGAATAGTAAAAATTTTAAATTTGGATAATTTTATGATGTGATAAATAGGTGTTGATGTGATATTATGAATGTAAAATTAATTTTTAGTATAATATAAAAAATAAAAAATAAATATTTGATTTGATATATTTGAAAATTTTTTTTGATAAATAGTGGAAATTGGAGAAAATTCTCCAAGTAAACACATCTATATAATCTATGTGAAGTGCTAATAAGGGCGCAATTTAGAAAAGGTAAATGAATACAACTATATTTGTTGCATATCGATTGTCGCATCATTATAGACGGTTAAGGTGTCAAAAGAAAGCTTAAAATTGACAAGAAATTTTTTAAAGGGAGACTTGGTCTGCACTCTCTGTCAGATATAATAAGTTTTATTTTAGTCTCTATTATAAATAAATTGGTCTACACTCCCTCTTTACTTATTTTGGTTTAATATTGGTCCTTATTTTATATTTATTCTTCAGTAAGTTCCGTATAAATTTTATGTACCCTTAAATTATATTCAAATGCTCCATACATTATTTTATATATTTGTACCGCATCTCACTTTACATATACTATGTTCTGCTCTACCAAGTTATTTTACTGATATACCTCTATTTATTTAATGTTTGTGTATTTTAAAGTAAATAAAATAAAATAATAATAATTATTATAATTATAAGCATTTATAAATGTGATTGTTTGTATTTAATTTTTTTGTATTAATAGTTAAAAAATCATCTTATTTATCGATTAAAATCAACTCGCATAATTTTTTACAAATATTAGTCCCTCCGTCCACTATAATTATATCAAATTTCTTTATTTGGTTGTCCGTTAAACTTATATATAATAGATGAATTTATTCTCTCATAATTTTATTATCCTCACTTTAACAAATAACAACTAATTTGCTATTACTTTTTATGAACCAAATTTAGAATATAATATATTTATTAATATGAATATTAAAATTAATAATATAAATATATTTTGTTTGGTTAATCGAACAGAAGAAATGTTAAAAGCTGAAATTAAATTGAATCGAACAAATATAAGTATGCAGTATTTGTATTCGAATTGAATTTGCTAAATTAACCGAAAATTTAGTTCGATTCAGTTCGGTTAAAAAGTTTAATGGTTCGATTCAATTCAGTTAAAAAGTTTAATGGTTTGATTCAATTCGGTTAAAAAGTTTCTTGGTTCGGTTCAAATATTTTTGCCATCCCTACTTATAACATCGTATTTTTATCAATTCTTTAATAATTTTTTTTTATATAATACTTTTATTTTACTTTTTATCTACTTTAATTTTATATAAAATGTTATTATTTTTTTAATCTTCATATCCAAGAGAAAGTGCATAATTAGCTCAAACGAAGAGAGTATTTAATAAATCTAACGTGTAGAAAATATATAATTTTAATATTTAAATCAATTAAAAATTCTCATTAATTTTTCAATATTTAAATTATATTTAAAATTAGTAATAACTTTATAAATTATGTAATATTTATATTAAATTTATTACATATATATTATTTTAAGAAATTATATATGCATAAAAATTAGGACAATATTGATAAGTGAGCATAAAAATCGCAACAATGACATACTCTTATTTGGAGTATGAAAAACATAAATATAAAATATTTCTTTGAAATTATTTTATTAATTCAAAAAAATATTTGTGATATATAGTATTTATTTAATATTAAATATTTAAAATATAATATCATAATATTTAATTTAATTATCATATAATATTTTTAAATATATATTTAAAATACATCATCGTACTTTTTTATAATTATAGAAAATATTTATAAATAAAAAAATATATAAAATAAAAAGTGAGTATAACGAATGCTACATCTGCACACAAACCTTTCCACCGAAGCTAATAGATTAAGTGCTCTCACGGAATTCCTTAATTGCCTCCACTGTCAGGGATTGACTTAAATAGACCACACTTAAGATACTCGCTACTACACAGATAATACATAAGTAACCATTATGCATACTTTGAATGTGGTGTTTGTACCCGAAGCACATACTACATACTTACATCAAATACCGACACACTTGGGCGCAGATCTTACGTACCTATAATAAGGTGTCATATGCGTTTGTAACGAGTATATATGCCCGGAAAACTCCTACTTGAGAAATCGATTATTTTTTGTATCAAATACCCTCTTGTTAGTAGTAATTGAGGATAAATTCAACATAATATTATTCTTATTTATTCCTAGAGAGTATTAAAATGCAAAGAGTACACGTTTATAAAAATTCAACAGAGAAGCTTTTAGACGTTAGAATATATTAGACTAAATGTTCTGTCTGTGGTTATCATTGTCCAAGAAGTTTTTAGACATTCACTACAAAAAAATAGTATATTTGTAACGAAATTCTGTTCCTAAAGTTCACGTAGCTAACGTAATTTCATCTCAAATTCCGTCTCTAATATCATTAGTAACGGAAAAAGTGGATTTAACAACGAAAAAATCTTGTTACAAAATTGATATTTTTTTGTAGTGATTAGAATGTATTAGCTAAATGCTCACAATATACTTCCAGTAACAATATGTATACAACTTAATAGTCATACTCATGCATATATCCCCACTTAAAATATATACGCTCAGACATCCTATCAATGTAGTCATGCAAGGTTGTTTTGATTGATTATGGTTTTTACACATACCTATCATTCATCTGATACACACTGTTTTAAAGTGGAACTAATATTCATTCGCCTTAACAATTTAATGCAGAATCTAAAATGCAGGAGGGATGATACATATGACACATAAGAAAATTACGAATAGTGTTACATACTTTATGCTCTGCCGTTGAAAAGTGTGGCATGGGTTGTTGAATGTAAACGTATCATGAATAAACCTTTCCAGCAGGGCTAATGGAAGAAATGTTCTCACCGAGTCTATTAACTACCTTCTCTAATAGGGGATGGACTAAAATCGACCACACTTAACGATACCCACTACTTCATAGATAATACCTAAGCAAGCATCATTCATACCTTGAACGTCGGTGTTTGTACTCGGAGCACATATTTACATACCTGAATCAAATATGGATATACACTTACACAGATCTTACGTACTTATAATAATAGTTTCATATGCTTCAGTAAAGTGTACATATGCCCTAGTAACCTATGCTTGGAAAACCGACTATTTTCGGTTCGAAATATTCACTTGCTATCGGTAATCATGGATGAATTCATCATATGATAATGTTCCCGCGACTCCTTGAATTGTAACGTATAGGTAAACAACCATAGCAGCATTTGTGGGGGAACACCATCATACATATTCAATAAATATTTAATCTTTACTTATGAATGTTAAAAAGTCATAAACGAATTAGCTAAAATATTTTTCATTATTAGGCTACATGAGTGATGCTACAAAATTAATTAAAAATTGATGTAACTTAAATTCACTCTCACGAGTAACACAAGGCAAATGTTAGTACTTACTTGAAAGGACGAGTTGTAATATACTACTAAGACTTCGAGTGTTTTCAACATAATAGAACAAACACTTCTCTTCTTAAATATTTTGACTCATAACATAGTAATCCAAATTGTCGGACACTCACAGACTCAAGTAACAAGTCAAAAGCATTTTAAAAATAATAACTCGGTTGAACATACAAGAACTCCAGTGCAGGTCTGATGTACCCCCTATTTATTTTAATGTACCAATGTTTACCGAATTATGTACTCAAGCTCCATTTACATGTAAATAAAGAATGCAACCTTATGACATAGGTGGGTAATTGTGTACTTACATACTTTAAATGAATGTGAATGTACTCAAGGACCTAGAGTAAGCTCGATAGATTCCAACAAGAACAAGAAAAATCATAATCTTCTATGTATGAATCTAACGGATGCAACATAATATAACATTCACTTTTTGTCATAATGTAACATTCACTTATATGATGAAACATTTGGCACTGTCAAAACTCCTTTCTTCCTCCAATCATAATGCTTTTTGCGTGTCTTTATTGCAGTTTACAAACGGAATGAAACATACAAATGTTACATGTGTGATCATTCAGGATATGATTTTTCCAATTTGCTACGATGAATCATGTCTAACAAATATTAGTATGAGGGAAATTACACGTTGATCATTCAGTACCAGAGGGCCGTTTTCTATTATGGGTTTTCGTTGTAACAAATACTATAAAGAGGTGGCTAAATTTTATTTTTTATTTTTTAAATTCAATATACCGAAAAATTGGTATGATAAATGTTTATCTTGATACCATACCAAAATTTTGGTACAGTATCGATATATACAATTTCATACCCAAATACAAAAGTTTAAAATATTAATTTTGGTATCAATCACTACAAAAAATATAATATATTTGTAACGGAATTCCGTCCCTAAAGTTCACGTAGCTAACGTAATTCCATTCCTAATTCCGTCTATAATGTCATTAGTAACGGAAAAAGTAGATTTAGAGACAAAAAAATTTTGTTACAAAAATAATTTTTTCTTGTAGTGAATATATTAAATTATTTATATATACAAATATATTGAAAATATCAAATTATATATTATTACTATACTAAAAAAGTTTAATATGATATTAGATCACACCAAAAATTTTAATATACTAAAATTTTAGTATTTTTTAAAATAAAATTTTTTGGTACAAAAAAATATTTATATATAAAATTTTTTAATCTTTTTTAAGTATATATAACTTTAAAATTATATAAATTTTAATAAAAAAATAAAGGGTGGGGTAGGGGGAGGGGGGCTGGAGCCCCCTTGCCCCCATGTTGTTACGTCTGTGTTTCCAACAGCTTTGTAGCAAAAGCATGTGTCGTGAGGCCATGGCAATCCCTTTCCATTATGAAACCTCAATGTTAATTGTAACCAGGTATTTGTGTTGCGAGACACATTATAGCAAAATTTCATAACAAAAGAGTAGCATAGAGGCAATCTAAATGAAAATAGATCTTTTAGTTACGAAAGCGCACTTTTTCTTTAGGGAATGATCTTTGTCCAAGAGCAAGATATCTACATAATATCCAATAAGACAAACTGAGTG
The DNA here is from genome assembly GCF_009805555.1 of Andrographis paniculata. NCBI lineage: Eukaryota > Viridiplantae > Streptophyta > Magnoliopsida > Lamiales > Acanthaceae > Andrographis > Andrographis paniculata. The sequence continues at coordinate 5,330,725 of NW_026137605.1, forward strand.
ACTAAAACCTTATTTATGGGTGAAAACTGATCAACTGACCTCACACATTATCACCCCTTCAAGAGATGTGCGTGCATGTTACAATCATTCATTATATATATAATATACTTGTAAAATGTAGATCACTTAATGTGCTACTCTACAACTAATATCTGTGAGAGGTGAGCATTGCCAGGCTGAATGCAGCACTCTATAACTAAATATTGGATTGGAGTATATATATATAGGTAAAATTGCTCATAACTCCATTGTGGTTTCGAAATTCAGTATAAAATTTTTCTGTACTTTAAAAATTGCATGACACCCCTTATACCTTAAAAACATTATATGAAACCCCACCACCATAAAACCTCCCTTGTGTGATGAGAAGATGATCTTTTATCTATATGTTTTGCATGACATGAGGGTTTCATGCAATATTTTTGAAAGTATAAAGGGGTGTCATGCAATTTTTTAAAGAAAAGTGGGAATTTATGCTGAGTTTCGAAACCACAGATGAGTTTCATGCAATATCTTTTAAAGTGTGAGGGGGCGTGTTATGAGAAAACGAGAAAGAAAGCAAATAAAGAACATAGAGGTTTTACGTGGTTCGGTGACGGTGTGTCAACCTACGTCAACGGGCAAAAACCGGAGAGATTTTATTATACCGATTCAGAGAGTTACAATCATGTCATACGACTAGGAACTATAGCTATCTATTTATAAGCACCCTAAAACACTCTAAATCCTAAACCTATTTGTTATTAATAAGGATAAGCCAAAAAGGAACTCTGCCACTTGAAACAGTCTTTTCACTTTGGTTTCGGGTCGGGTAGACCGCTAAATCCAAGTCACATTTCAACAACCTCTACCTTGACTTGGAGTTTCTCCAACGGCCAAAGGTTCGTCAGTATCTCTCAGTCGTCTCCTTCCTGCCAGATGCCCCAAGAAGACTTTACCTCCTGTGAATATTCACCAAGTTCAAGCAGTGCTCGAACTTCTCCTTTGGTAGCGCCTTTGTCAACATATCAGTTGGATTGTTTTATGTAGCTATTTTCTGAATAGAAAACATGTCTTCCTCCAAAACATCACGGATAAAATTCAACTTTACATCAATATATTCGGTTCTCTCATGATACACTGGATTTTTAGCCAAACTCGAAGCATTCTGACTAATCACAGAATAACACTGATTTCTCCACCTTCAGACTCAAACTCTGCACCAGACCATGTAACCAGATACCCTTTTTAATACCTTCAGTCATTAACATATATTCCGTCTCAGTCGTCTACAGTGCAACCGTAGGTTGTAAAGTAGACTTCCAACTGACTGTACATCCAAACAGAGTGCAGATAACGCAAGTCAGTGATCTTCGTTTCACCAAGTCACCCCCATAATCAGAGTCTGCATAGCCAACTAGACCATCACCATGGCCTTCATCATCATATACCAGACAAATATTAGACGCTCTTTTCAAATATCGCAAGATCCACTTTACAGCTCCTCAATGAGCTTTACCCAAATTAGCCATAAACCTGCTCACCCCGCTAACCGCATAAGCGAGATCCGGTCTCGTACATACCATCGCATACATAAGACTTCCAACTGCACTTGAATATGGAACCGTCTTCATGTAGCTAACCTCTTCATCTGTAACCGGTATAGTGCTTCGATCAAGTTTAAAGTGTGCCGTCAAAGGAGTACTTACTGGTTTGGACTGATCAACAGAGAATGACTGCAAAACTTTCTCAATATACTTTTATTGAGAAACCCATAGCCGTCTTGCTTCTCTATCACGCAAGATCTTCATACCCAATATTTTCTTTGCCGCACCCAAATCCTTTATCTCAAACTCACCCTATAGTAGAGCCTTTAAGTCATTAATTACAACCATATTTTTAGCTGCAATTAACATATCATCCACATACAACAGCAGATACACAAATGAATCACTAGAAACTTTCTTCGAATAAACACAATTATCAAATTGATTACAAGTATAACCATTAGACACCATGAAAGAATCAAATCTCTTATACCACTGCCTCGGAGACTACTTTAAGCTATATAGAGATTTCTTTAACAAGCATACCTGGTCACCTTAGAACTGTCGAACCCCTCCGGTTGAGACATGTAAATCCGTTCTTCTAGATTACCATGAAGGAATGTTGTTTTTACATCATACTGCTCCAGCTACAGATCAAAAGCACCCACCATTGCCAAAAGAACCCAGATGGTTTTGTGTTTCACCACAGGAGAAAAGATTTCATGGTAATCAATTCCTTCCTTCTGTGAGAATCCTTTTGCCACCAGTCTCGCATTGAACCTAGCAAGTTCAACACTAGGAATTCCCTTCTTTCTTTTAAAGACCCATTTGCATCCCACTGGCTTCACCCCTTTTGGTAGTGCAACAAGATCCGAAGTCTTGTTCTTTTTAAGAGACTGCATCTCTTAAATAATCCAAGTTTCTACATCTTTACTCACCACAACTTCTTTATATGTCTTTGGCTTATCAGAGCCAACATCATCACCAACCGCCAATGCATAAGCCACAGAATTCATGTCACATATATTGACACATTCTGCAAACCTAGCTGATTTCTGAATATTTCTCTTTCCCTTTCTTACTGCTATGGAATCTTCAACCCCAGAACCAGCGTCATCAGCTTATTCCTCAACCAGTTTCCCTTGAGGTTTTGACTGATCTGGTTGATCAGATTGATCAATAGTATTATCCTGTTGTTCTTCCTCTTACACAACTCTGTCAGGAGTCTCAAACTCCACCCTCTGGTCAGCACCACAATCTTTTATACCTGCAATACTTTCACAACCTCTACTCTAATCAAGCATAGTAGATTCATCAAAAAGGTTACATCTATGCTAATAAGAAATTTACCAAGATTTTTACCTATTGTACACCACAGTCGATAACCTTTGACTCATGTTACATACCCTATAAATATGCATTTTACCGCCCTCGGCTCCAGCTTACCATCATTCACATGAGCGTATGCAGGACATCCAAATATTCTTAGATTAGAGTAATCAAAGTGTTTACCGGACCATACCTCTTGAGGAGTCTTTAAGTTAATTGCAGTTGATGGAGATCCATTAGCCAGATAGCTAGCAGTGTTAACTGCTTCAGCCTAGAATTGCTTAGATAAGCCAGAAAATATGCGCATACACCTAGCACGTGCCATGAGGGTTTGGTTCATTCGCTCTGCAACTCCATTTAGCTGTGGTGTGTGTCGTACAGTGTGGTGCCTCACTAATACCTTCTTTCTTACAAAAGCCATCAAATAGAGTGTTGCAGAACTCCAACCCATTATCAGTTCTTAGAGTCTTGACCTATTTACTCGTCCGTTTTTTCAACCATGATCTTCTGCTCTTTGAACTTCCTAAACACCTCATCTTTAGTCTTTAAAAAGTACAACCAGACTTTTCTTGAATAATCATCTATGAAAGTGACAAAAGTAAGAATAACTGCCCTGCGATTTCACCGGGGAGGGACCCCATAAATCTGAATGAACATACTCCAGAATTTCTTTTGAAGTGTGATGACCAGTACTAAACCTCACCCTATGTTGCTTCCCTTTTACACAAGCCTCACATAATTGAACTTTACATGTCATATCCCCACCAAATAAACCCTACTTGCTCAACACAGACAACCCTTGCTCACTCATGTGACCCAATCGACGGTGCCATAAATTTGTCCTATCATTATGTTTATCCAAGGACTGGGATACCGCCGCCGTTCCCAATACTGAATTGCCCTGTAGAAAATAAATTTCATGTTGCAGTTTTCCCTTCATCATCACCAAAGCACCTTTCAGAACTTTCACTCACTCACCTTCACCATAATATTTTTAAACTATTTTTGGCTAAAGTGCCAAGAGAAATCAAATTCTTTCTGAGTTTAGAAACATACCAACAGTCAAATTTCCTGACAGTACCGTCATGCAATTTTATATGCACTATCCTGCTCCTCTTTATGGCTAGAACCCATCATCACCTAACTTCACTGTTCTATTCTACTCCTTAAAAGAAGTGAGTAGATCATGAGAGAACGTCATATGGTGAGAAGCACCGGTATCCATAATCTAGAAATCAGCAATACTAACACTACACGCAGTCAGAATTTCACCAAGGTCCCCATCATCAGAATTGTCTTGTACCACAGCAGCACTGCTGCCACTGTTACTAGAATCAACTTTTGTATTTCCATTATTCTGTGGACAATCCTTTTTAATGTGTCCCTTCTCCTTGCAACGATAACACTTAACTTTGCTAGAGGATTTTGATTTTGAACGCGACCTCCCATTCCCGTTACCACTCTCACGTGGTCTTCTTTTACCTACAAACATACCTGAACCAGAACCCTCTTCTAGAGAAACCTTTCTTTTCAATTCTTTGGACATAACAACATCTTTCACATCATTAATAGAAATTGTAGTTCTACCATTAGTATAGTATCTACAAAATTCTCATATGAACCAAGTAGTGAACACAGTAAAATTAGAGTTTGATCTTCGTCATCTATTTTAACCTCAACCCCTTGAAGATTAAGAATAATACGATTAAAGGTATCAAGATGATCCTTTACCTGAGTACTTTTGGACATCCGGATGGTGTAAAGACGTTGTTTCTGATATAACCTGTTCATGAGAGAGTTGTTTTGGTACTTCTCACAGAGTTTATTCCACAGCCCAAAAGTCGTCGTCTGATCTACAACCTCCTGTAACACCTCATCAATAACTGACAGCAAGATCGCGGAATGAGCCCTTGCCAGAATCCCCTTATTTATCTCCTCCTTCGTGTCTTTAGGAAACTTGTCTTCTCCATCCAACGCAGCCGCACATCCTTGTTGAACCAGAAGTGCCCCCATCTTGACCTTCCAGATCGTGAAGTCATTCGACCCATTAAACTTCTCCAGATCAAACTTATACGAGAATATCTTCAATCAATTAGATATGGTTGTGATACCACTTGTTGTGAGAAAACGAGAAAGAAAGCAAATAAAGAATGCAGAAGTTATACTTGGTTTGGTGACGGTGTGTCAACTTACGTCCACGGGCAGGAACCGGAGAGATTTTATTATACTGATTCAAAGAGTTACAACCATGTCATACGACTAGGAACCATAGTTATCTATTTATAAACACCCTAAACCCTAAGCCTATTTGTTATTAATAAGGATAAGCCCAAAAGTAATCCTGCCAATTGAAACAACCTTTTTACTTTGGTTTTGGATCAAGTAGACCACTAAATTCAAGTCACATTTCAACAGGGCGCAAATGAAATTTTTAAAGTAAAGGAGAAATTTACACTGAATTTCGAAACCATAAAGCAATTATGGATAATTTTGCCATACATATATTTGACTGAATAAAACCAACCAACAAAATTGCAGTATGAAGATCGAGGACATAAAGGTAGGGACAAAAGAAAGATGGGTATACATACATACATACCATACCATGTATAGCAATTGTGTTAGTTTGGTGCAGTGTAATGTAGTTCCTTCTATCAAGGGTCTTCGGCACTGCAAATCTTCCATTTGTAGATGCTTGATTTAAGGTCACTGCCACTGGGAAGAGCAGAGGACCACTCAGACAAATCTGGCAAAGGTCCAGTAAGAGCAAGATAGTTTTCACCTGCGCCTGGTGGCATCTTTTTCCAGCTTACCTGCAGATATATGTTGTCAATTACAACCTTAGACCAACCAAATAATTTAGTGGTAAAGATATTATACATGTTGCGGTAACAAAGAAATGGATTGGCCCAATAGCATTATTCACAAGATAAAGAACTAAGATTAAAACCATTTGTAAAGTCAAAAAAATAAAAAAATAAAAACGAAACCATTTTCAAACTCATTGTCTAGGCTTGCATATCCCTTTTTCAAGCATAAAGAGATACATCCCTCTTGGGTGCTCTTGGATGAACTATATTATTCCCTAGGTTGAATGCAACACACTTTATTCAACAAAGTTTACAAGGAACTTGTTACAATAATATCCAAAAGAACGAAAAGAAAAACGCACTCACAGAAGACACAATATTTGGTTACCCTATTCGATCACAATTGAATCTTCATCCGACAGCACTACAAGGCATTTTCACAAAGATTTTATCAAGAAAAGATTTTTGGCCAATACCGACAAAGTCCTAAGCCAGTTCACGCTTTTTATCATGCTTCACAATCCAGCAACATCTCATTTAAAAATTGATTGTATCTCACTTTTACAATTATATTGCAACATCAATAACAGTGCCAAATCTTTTCTTCTTATTCTTCAAGTCCCGTTAAATTGATACATAGCTACAACCTTTTAAAGGTTACAACCTTAGTTAATATTCTAGTAGGGTTTTCTTACCATTGAATATTGGAAGTGTTATATATTGTTAAACATATAGTTAATTGTATCTTAATGGGCCTAGTCCAAAGTAGTATCTTATAGGTCTAGCCCAATGTATCTATATATATTTGTAAATCTAAATGTATATCAACAATAAGAATTAGAGAGAATAGAGATACAATTTATTCATTCGTGGTATCCGAGCAGGTTTTGAGGACGTTTGGAGGCCATCCTTCACCGAAGTCGCCCGTTGCTGGAGTCTCCATCAGCTGCCAGTCCATCTATCTGCTATCTGGTGAAGGGTTTGTTTGCTGCCTGAGGAAGGGTTTGTTCCAAATCAGAGTTTCTGACCCGCTAATCCTACACCATGCCTTCCATTACACTCTGTGTTACATATTCTTGGCCTTGCATTTAATTTGATCTCTATTAGCAAACTCACTTATGCCTTAAATTGTTTTGTCTCATTCTTCCCTGATCATTGTCTGTTCCAGGACCGTCTGACGAAGAAGATTGTTGGTAGTGGACATACGTCAGAGGAGCTCTATATCCTTGATATTCCTGCACCCGCTGAGTCTGATTCCTGTATTGCATATTGTGGTACTCATACGCCTTTTGAAGCTCTCTATCGACTTGGTCACTCCTCACTACCATTGCTAAAACAATTACACCTTTAGTTTCGTCATGTTAAGTCTTTAGATTGTGAGTCATGTCATTTAAGTAAGCTATATCGGCTAGCATATGTTCATCGGTCTAATAGAAGGTCAAGTAGTCTGCTTGAGTTAGTACACTCTGAAGTTTGGGATCCTAGTTCTATAGTGTCAAAATCAGGCTTTCGGTATTTTATTTCTTTTGTGGATGATTTTTCTCGAATAAAATTGATATATTTTATGAAATCTCGTTATGAAGTCTTTTCTCACTTTTCTGCCTTCTATGTTGAGATCGAAACTCAATTTAATATTCAAGTTTTTGTTGTTCTATGTAGTGATAAAACAAAACAATACTTCTTTGAACAATCAAATCAATATATGTGTCAACATGGTATACTTCATGACGTGGACGTCCAAAGGTCTCCCAAACCATTTAGACCAACTACCCGAAGCCGAGCTCGTAAACTCCAAGATCAATTTTTCGATTTAATCTGAGAATTCGAGAAGAAGAATTTACACAGGGATGAAACATGGAGACTAATCGACCCAAGCCTAATGGTTATACAAGCTCAAATAATTGAAGCATGTGATGATAAAATTACGTACATAATAAGCATTGTCATGATGTCATTGCGTACATTATAAGTATTGACATCATTGTTTACATCACGTGTGCGAATATATTATTATTATTAATTACAATTTTAGAAATATACTTTTTTAGGAATATGTTGTCAATAATGTGATATTGGTAATACACATTTAGGAATATGTTGTCATTAATGATATCTATCAGTAATATAATTTTATGGGAACAAGTAAACATTAATTGTATTGGAATATGTTCTCTTATAGGAATTTGTTGTCAATTTAATTGTAGTAAGTGTTTTGTCCCTTCTCCCATTGGCCTCTATATAAAGGCACTTGTATTCATTTTCATATAAACTTGGCAAATCATATATTTCACTTCCATCGAAAACTTGTGTTTTCCATTGTATTTACTTTAATAGTGTGAGTGAGTGATTCCTTGGACAATTGAATTCAAATCGGATATTTGAAATTATACATTAGTTCGTGGCTTCTAAATTCTTACAGATGAATTAAGCCTATTGATTTGTTCATTTTCCTTAATTAGGATTTTGGGTCCAAAATAAATTTTTGAGATTCTAAATCAACTATGTTGAGTATAAATTTCTATCCTATCTTATCTATTTTCTTTTTCGAATTTCTTACATTGATTAAGGTTATTCTTCTTTAATCTAGGAAAAACATATGAACCCACACGAGTTACGTCATTTTGGTATCAGAGCTAGTTAGCTCGAGTTCCCACACTTAGTGATATTCTTAATGGCAAAAAAAATTATGCAGAAAAAAAACGAAAAAAAAAAATTACACAAAGCTTGTGCTAATTAAAAAGCAGCACTCTTGTTTGCTTGTTTTATTATTAGATCCGCATTTCCCATCATAAGTGTTTTTTTTTTAATTCTCAACTTTATTCTAGTTCTTCGTAGTTGTTTTCACTCTCTTGAAATTTTTTTATTGTCACATCTTTTGTGACACTTCACCGATCTAATTTGTGCTTTGTGCAAGACGAAGAGGTACAATACATGAGGAGTGAAACACGAGAGTTGTGAGGGCTTATTTTCTAACTAATCAATACATATATTTCCATATTAATTTTTCTAATGGAGGAGAGGAGGTCACACGGATTCAAAATGTAGATGTTCAAAGCCTTTTGAACTTTGTGATGAACCAAATGAATGAGTTACACCATCCTATATTTTTGCTTAATGACCGCATGGATAAGTTGGAGTTAAACCAACAGCGGCAAGGTACTCCACATTGTTCCGAAGCCCTTGACGAGGAAGGTGTTCGTGAAAGGGAAGTTAGAAATAACACTCTTCAAAAGAAGTACCAGCTTCCCGACGTAACCTCTGTGAACCAAGGAGGTATGAGCATGAATATGAAGATGAAGAAGAAAAGTTGAATGATGAACTTCCATGACAGAGGCAGCATAACCCCCGAAGAAGGTATGATGATGATGTTGCACCACCCGTTAAGTTCCAAGTTCCATCCTTCAATGGAAAGTATCATCCCGAGGCGTTACTAGAATGAAAGCGTAAAATTGAGTTGATTTTTTACATACAACTTTCAGAGCGACAAAAGTTACGTGTTGTTGTCATGGAGTTCTCTAAATATGCTTTATCATGTTGGGACCAGACCAACCTCTCATGACGTAGACACGGAGAGCCTCCCATGCGCACTTGGAATGAGTTGCAAGGACTCATGTGGAGGAAATTCGTGCCGCCACATCATCACCATGGGGTACTAAGGAGGTTAGAAGGTTTGAAGTAAGGATCAAGAACGGTGGATGAATACCACAAGGAGTTGGAGATATTGCTGAAGTAAGCTGACATTGACGATCCTGAACGTATTATGGCCCATTTCTTCAATGGGCTTAATAAAAAAATTGTTGATAGTTTGGAAATGCAAATTGGAGAGACAATTGAAGAAAAAGAATAAGGAGCGCATACATCAAAGGACGCCGCAACCGACAAACGTGTCAAAGCCGCAAACTCCCTCAAAAGCAAGTAAGGGGAAAAAATCGTCATTCTTGCATTGTCACACTCAAAGGGTACAACATATTCTCAAAATAATGGATTCACTACTTGCACTCGTGAGTTATTTTGTTTTAAGTGTCAAGGACGATGACATTTTGTCAATCAATGTCCTAACAAGAAAACTATGATCATCACTTCCACTGGAGATTATGTATCCAAATCTGAATAGGACATGGAGAAGACCGAAGAGACCAATCCGGAGGAGGATAAATCCATAACCAATAGTGGACTAACGTTGGTGACCTTGCGAGCTTTAAGTACCTTGCCCATGAATGTTGAGGACACGGAGCAATGGGAGAACTTATTCCATGGGAGATGCAAGGTATGAGAAAAAGTATGTAGCTTCATCTTTGATGGAGGTAGTTGCAATAATGTTATTAGTGACCTTACAGTAAAGAAGTTGGGTTTGAAAACCATTGTTCATTTGAAGCTGTATAAGTTATAAGGGTTGAATAATTGTAGTGAGATCAACGTTATCAAACAAGTGGATTTGGAGTTTGAGATTCAAGGCTACAAAGACAAATTAAGGTGTAACGTACCCCCGATGCAAGCTTGCCATGTCTTACTAGGACGGCCTTAGTAATTTGACAAGAAAGTACTTTATGATGGATATCGTAATAGGTACACTTTCTCCTATCTTCGGAAACCTATTACTTTGAAGCCATTGAGTTCGAGAGAAGTCAACGAGGATCAAAAGTATCTGTACAAACAATATGTGGCGAAGCAAAACAAGGAAAGGGCTCAAAAGAATGGCAAGAAAGTCTTTGTAAGCAAAGATGATGTGACAAGTAAGTCCATTTCAAACACCCTTGACTCACAAAAAATTGTTGAGCAGTTTTTTTCCAAACCTCTTTCAATCCCTCTTCTTCAAAATCCAAACACTCAAATCCCAAAAACAAGAGTTGAGTGAGTAAAAGAGATGCCGACAGATCTTCTATACACGAGAGTGTGATGACTACTTATTTGTTAGTAGGAATGAGATCAACCAATTGGAAAATGAAGTACATTGTTTGTTAATATTCACTAAGCCTTCATATTTGTCTCATCAAGTTACATGGTGCAGCCCTTAACTACTCCACATACGACAAGGAACTCTATTCATTGGTTTGTGCGCTCCAAATATGGCAATATTAATTACGCCAACATGAGTTTGTTGTCCATACCGACCACGAGTCCTTGAATCACATCAAATTCTAAAAAAAGTTGAGCCCAAGACACATTCGGTGGATCTCTTTCATCAACACATTTCCGTACATTGTCAAGTACAAGATAGGTAAAAATAATGTGGTAGCCAATGCACTCTTCCCAAGCTATACTCTTCTTGCTATCCTTGAATCTAAATTGTTAGGATTTTCCTACTCGAAAGATTTATATGCAAATGATTTGAACTTTTCTGAGATTATGATAGATGTCTTAAGCATGCTTACAATAAGTATCACTTGCATGATGGGTACCTAATGTGTGAAAATTGATAATGCATACCTAGATGTTTGCTAAGGCATTTATTGAGATTACCTAATGTGTGAAAATCGGTTATGCATTCCTAGATGTTCACTAAGGCATTTATTGAGTTCTGAGGCACATTTGGGAGGATTAGTGGGTCATTTGGGATTTCAAAGACTTAGAACTTGTTAAAAAAACACTTTCACTGGCCAAAAATTAAAGTTGATGTAGAGAAGGCTATTCGAAAATGCACCATTTGTTTATCTTCCAAGTCAACCTCTCAACATCATGGTTTATATACACCCTTCTCAACCTCGTGGTTTATATACACCCTTCTCAATTCCTGAATCTCTTTGGGTATATATTTCTATGAATTTTATCTTTAAAATGCCTAGAAGTAGAAGTGGAAAAGACTCGATATGTGTGGTTGTTGATCGTTTTCAAAGATGGCTCATTTTATACCATGCACTAAAATCAATGATGCTTCACTTGTACCAAATTTATTTTTCAAAGAAGTCCTCAAGTTGCATGGCATTCCTAAAACTATTGTTTCTGATTGTGACTTTAGATTTTTTAGTTACTTTTGGAAAACTTTATAGGCTAAACTGGAGATAAAATTGCTATTTTCAACTTCACATCTCCTACAAAGGGATGACCAAACTGAATTTGTGAATAGAACTATAGGTAATTTATTGCATACGTTAGTTCAAGAGCACTTGAAATCTTGGGAATAATGCTTGCCACATAGTGAATTTTGCTTACAATCGTACCATTCATAGGGCTACAAATTGTTCACCATTTGAAATTGTGTATGGTTTTAACCCACTAACACTCCTTGATCTTATGTCATTGCCTCGCAATGAGTAAACCAATCTTGATGGTAGGAAGCAAGCCGAATTTGTGCAGAAATTGCATGATGAAGTCTGCACAAGACTTCACAAGACGGCTGAGCAATACACAAAACAAACAAACAAAGGTCACAAGAAAGTTCAATTCCACCTGGATGATTTGGTTTGGTTGCATTTGCATGATGAAAACTTTCCCAATATAAGAAAATCCAAGTTAACACCACGTGGTGATGGCCCCTATTGTGTTTTGAAGAAAGTGAATGATAATAGTTACTGCACCGAACTCTCAGGTGAGTACCAAGTCAATGGTGTTTCTAATGTTGCCGATTTGACTTTGTATGATGTAGGAGACGATGATATTTTTCGGAGAACAACAAACCTTTTCAAGAAAAGGGGAATGGCGTGGGCGTCCAAAGGCCTCCCTAACCACTTGGACCAATTATCCGAAGTCGAGCTCGTAAACTCTAAGATCAATTTTCCGACTTAATTTGAGAACTTGAGAAGAAAAATTTACACAAGGATAAAGATTGGAGGACCAATCGGCCCAAACCTAATAGTTATACAAGCTCAAATAATTGAACATATGTGATGATGTCGTTGCTTACATCATAAGCATTGACATCATTGTTTACCTCACGTTTTGGGAATATATTACCATTAATTACAATCTTGGAATTATATTTTTTAGGAATATATTGTCATTAATGTGATATTAGTAATACACAATTAATAATATGTTATCATTAATGATATCTATTGGTAATATAATTTTATGGGAACGAGTAGACATTAATTGTATTGGAATATGTTCTTTTATGGGAATCTGTTGTCAATTTAACTGTAGTAAATGTTTTGTCTATCCTCCTCTTGGCCTCTATATAAAGACCCTTGTATCCACTTTCATATCAACTTGGCAATAATATATTTCTTTTTCATTGAAAATTTGTGTTTTCATTGTGTTTACTTTCAAAGTGTGAGTAAGTTCTTCTTTGCACAATTGAATTCAAATCGGGTCTTTGAAATTATTCATTGGTTCGTGGCTTCTAAATTTTTGCAGAGGAATTAAGTCTATCGATTTTTTCCTTTTCCTTGGTTAGGATTTTAGGTCCAAGATTAAATTCTTGAGGTTTTAAATCTACAAGGTTGAGTATCAAATTTCTGCCATATCTTATGTATTTTTTTCTCAAATTCCTTACATTGATTAAGGTTATTCTTCTTAATATAGGAAAAACATACGAACCCACACGGGTTATGTCATTTCGTCAGTCATCTTATGTTGATACACCTTCTCAAAATGTGGTAGCTGAGCACAAGAACTGACATCTCCTTGAGACTACCTGTGCTCTGTAGTTTTAAATGAAGGTTCCTAAGACGGTTTCGGCGTGTGCTATCTTTATAGCATGTTTCGTGATTAATCGATTCTCATCGTCAGTTTTGGGGGGGTACAACACGTTATCAAACCCTTTATTCCATCAAAGACTATGTTTTCTATAACTCCTAAGTCTTTGGGTGTCTATGCTTTGTTCGGGATGTTCAGCCACATATCACTAAACTCGATCCCAAGTCCCTCAAGTGCCTCTTTTTTGGGTACTCATGTGTTCAGAAAGGTTATCAATGTTATTGTCCAGATCTTAATCTTTATCTTATCTCTTTGGACACAGTCTTCTTTGAATCTACTCATTTTCCCTTTGACCCTAGGGCTCACAGTTCCCTTTCATACGATGATTGCTAAGTCTATACCGAGTCTCAGCCTCAAGCTCCATATACTAGCTCTCAGCCCCCCATTCCATATAAGACTATTCACTTTTCTCATGTGTACGACTGTCATTCCAAACCCTCTATATTGTGTTCTGCACCAATCTCTTCTTCATATGCAATTCCTGCTCCATTGGTTGAGTCTACTGATTCTCTATTTGTACCTCCTGACGCTACCGAGGATCTTCCTATTGCTCTTCTCAAAGGTAAAAGTTAATGTGCCTATCCTATTCTCTGTTATTTTAATGATTGTTTATCCCATAGCTCTTGCTTGTTTGCGTCTACTCTTGACTCTATAACTATTCTCCTAAGTCTCTCTCTGAGGCCCTATCTCATTCTGGTTGGTGTGCTGGTATGATTGATGAGATTTACGTACTAGACTCTAATGGTACATGGGAGTTGGTCTCCTTACCAAACGGAAAGAAGTCGATTGGTTGTCGCTAGATATTTGCTGCTAAGTTCCATTCTAATAGCTCTATTGCTCGCCTCAAGGTGCGTTTTATGGCTAAAGTTTATGCTCAAACTTACGGTGTGGACTATGTTGAGATGTTTTCTCTTTAATACCCCATAAAAACAATCGCCGAAAGTTCGCCGGAACTTGCCGGAGTCTGATGCCAGGTCGGGCAATTTTATTTTAGGCTTATGTGATACATTTATTTTAGGAGTTAGAAAGATTTAATTCAAGTGTTGTAGTGAAAAGGTTTTGATTTGGCTCATTTTAGGCCCAAGGATTTAAAAAGACCCAACTCTATTATGTTTATTAGAAAAAAATACAGAGGCAGAACAGGAAGGAGCAAGCAGCGACTTCTCCTCTAGCCAGCCGTCGCGCAGCTGTCCTCTTCTACTCCTTTGAAATTTTTTCTTCTCCTCTTGGATTTTTCTCTTAAGGTAAGTGAAATTAATCTTAGATAATTGATATGCTATAGTTTCTAAACCTATTTGTTGATTCTTGGTGGTTTCTTTGAAAGTACTTTTAAATGAGTTTGTTCTAAAACCTTAGATTTTCCCATCTTTCCTTTAGGAAGCTTATTAGGATGATATGTAGAGTTATACGAAAATCTGTACGGCGATTTAAGTAGAAAAGTGAATGATTTGTGAAATGGATTAGAAACTCTAATTTTGTCCTAGCCTAGTTATGATTTTTAGGAAAGGATTTGTGATTTTTTTTTTTTTTTTTTGCGTTTCTTGGGGTTAGACTATGCTTACTTGGATGGACATATGATCTAAACGGTTACTTGGCAAAATCAAGTGAGACTTTAATAAACTTGTTAGATTCTAAATACTGTAATTTTTGCTTGGTTGGCTAAATATTGGCAATTGGAATGTTTTGAATTGAAAACTCTTTTTAAATTTTCCTAATAGCATATTGAGTATTGGGTCATATTGGTAATTGAAACTACATGTCGAGTTCGATTAACTCGTCGATTGTTTGGATGATAAGGCATAGTCTTCCACCTCTGTGTCTTGCAAATACGTGAAGGTATACCGGTATTTTAGGATAGCTAGCTAACCTCAAACTAGAACCCGAATGGGCTAGGCCGAGGGATCGAGATGGCGGGTTCCCTTTTTGGGTGATTCCGAGGTGCTCGTCATTCACGATGAAACGGTATTTAGACTGTTATCCGTGATGGAGAGATGGATTGCGTACAATCCTCTTTTGGTATGTTATATTGGAGACTAAAGGGTTGTGGGCCGTTTGGCGCCCCTCGTAAACTAATAAATAAATTGGCTTACGTGTACTTTGGCTTCGAACCCTTATGTACCTATTATGGAGCTTTTCTTGAGGGTTGTGACCCTATGTTTGCTATGTGTAATTATGTGGCGTGTCATATGAAGTAATAAGGTTGGAAAATTGGGTTCAGCCTGCCCTAATTAAGGCATAGTGGAGTTTTCTTCGGGATGTGTCCATCGCCATTATTTGAAAATAAAAAATATATATATAATGAAGGCGCTAAAAAACTGGTGTGTGTGAGTTATGTTTATGTGATATATGACATTTTAATTCAAATTATCTTCTGCAAATGATTTTATGGCATTTACACGTGAATCATGACTTATACCGTATTAATTTACCTTTGATTAATTGCGATTACTCAACCGTCGTGTTGACCCTCTTTTTACAAATTTTTTGTAGGCGATGGTGCTTCCACTATACCTAAATGATGCATCCACGTCATATGATCCATCGGGGGATTAAAACTATTTTATCTTCTAGAATGCTTTTGAAATCCATTATTAATGTTTAAGAACTTGGTTGGAGTTCTATACGATGATCATTGTCACGTATTGGTGGCAATCTTCCCAACTCTTCAAACATGTCTACATATTGCTCCAGCACTTTCTCGAGATCCCTCTAGCCTGCATTGTTGGCCGACATTGCTAACATGGCTTCTCAAGTCTTTACTCAACTCGCTGGTTCTATTGTTTCCAATAAGGTTTATTTCACTGAAGGATAACAATCTTTTTTTCTTGGTTATTTCACTGTCATAGTTTCCTAATTGACTCGTACATCGCCCAAATTTTATTGCAATGCAACTCCTAATATGAAATCCACGTTACTTTACGAAAGTATATAACAATCAACCACAATATTTTCTTTGCCAATCCCCAACTGCAAGGCCCTACAAACTCTAGTACACGGCAGACGTCTTTCATCCCTTAGTATCACCATAAACAATACATCGTGTTGTATTGATAATAAAAATCTCCCCACGAACTCTTTTGACACAAAACTATGACTCGCACTGCTATCCATAAGTATTCCACCACCCCTCCATCAAGCATTCCATGAACCTCATAGTTCATGGCCTTATGAAACCCACTATTTTATACAAGGGTAAGGACGCATTCCTCGTGTTTCCTTTTTGACCCCTATCTCCATTTTTGACAACTTGTTATCTCCCTCATCCACCTATTCTAGCCTAGACTCCTAAAACTCCCCTTCATGCATGATCAACATACATATATATTTTATAGGGCACTCATGATTCGGGTTGTAAGGTTGTTTGCATTGAAAGCATGGCTTTTTTTCTCTAAGATAATTGATTTTTTGCAGTGAAAGATTCCTATAATGTATCCTCGCCAAAGAATGCCCAAGGTTGCCGAGCGTGATGTGTTGGCATGGTTGCTTAGAATACTCTCTTGCTCAAGCGAATGCCCGGCGAGTGATTTACCATTGGTGGACTCACTGTATTTTCTGCTTGGATAGAGGATGGTGGTTGGCTTACTCTTACGGCCTGGATTCCTTTCTTGGTATTCCAATAACTCGATTTTTACACTATGATTTACCATTATTGCCGTGTCTAAGTATCTGGGGTCCAACAATCTTAATTTGTTACGAATTGCCTGACATACCACAAAAGAAGTAGCCCGACACATGTTCTTTTGCCAAATCTAAAGTTTGGTGGCCGAGTTGTAAAAAAGATTTTGATATAAGTGTCGATATCTTCTTTTTGTTTTAGTGAAGCAAGTCACTTGTAAGGGCTCCCTGCATAACAGTCATCAAAATGATGTATCATCGCTTGCATTAATTCTCTATGAAGAATCCTCGTGCTTTGCTTAAAAGTAGCGGAACCAAGTTAGCACCATTCCCTCCATGGCAACTATTACTAACAGTTTTTAGCAATTCCCCATGACATCATGTAGTTTAAACTGTTGCTATACCTTTCCGATCCAACCAATCGGATCAGCACCATTAAATAGCAATAACATTATGTTCGGTATTGCTACCGGGTTTGAGAAGACTGACAGTTGGTCCCCTATTGATGGTGCACTAGGTTTGCACATATTAGTCACACGTGGGGATTCTGTGGGATTATTGGCCACAGTCGTAAGGTGGTTAGTGTCACCGCCCAGATCTGTCATCAATTTGTGAAATTGTCCAATCATTTAGTTTTGTATGGCTCCTATCTAAGTCTACATTTGAGTATGCATTGTCTTAACCATATACATATGTTGTCGCGTCTTCGTATGCGCTGCATTCAAGGCGGTTAGGTTATCTTAGTGAGTTGAGACGGTTGTCTACATCTCCGGGATGTGTATTCACCATCCTTCGGATGATCCGGCAGGTAGGACCAAATTGGCACGTAGTGAAATATAGATCTTTATCGACTAAAAAAAATAAAGAATAACGAGGTTGATTATCAAAATCCTAGATCCCTAGAATTCTGACTTAAAGAATCCTTATCGGGGAACAGTGGTTCAATAATCTTATTATAGGTCCAACAATAGAATGAAATATGAAATCCAATAGACTTAAACAACTAAAATGCTACTATCAACCCAAAGTGGATTGCTTCCACCAAGCACGCCACGTATATAACATTGGCAGTCGATCCTCCCGCCGTTGCATTATATGTCGGTATCAACTACCTAAAAACTCCCTTTCTCAACCGTAATTTTAATTATACTAGTAGGTGACTACTAAATGGCTCTAAGGACTAATAATTACTATTAATAGTATGGTAATCTACCCATTGCCACCATTTTCTTTGTTCTCATGTCGTGTAAAAACGAACAACACGCAATCACTTGGCTATTGTGGCTCCCTATCAATTGATATCCAAAGTCAACCTTCAAGTAGATTTTTGTATAAATTGTTATAGTTCAATAATGACGGCATGTAGGAACTCATTTGTGGGATGGCTAGCGCCTCTACAAAATTTCCTAGCCTATATTTGCAGCTCTTTTTTAGACTTTAAGTTAAAACATAATTAATTTTTCTTAGAGCTATGAGATAGAAATCCCTTTAATATTCTACAAGCATTACGTGCTTCGACTTAATTTCTCATTTATTGCAATTTCAATGTGACTCTTTGTCAATGCCCATAAGGTAACCGAAAAGTAGATGTAGATCAATAAAAATACAATAAATCAATGGCCATAATCTCAGTATGTTCTTTATTTTCAAGTTCAATGGGGTATTTGTTCCTTCAAAATGAGTGCAAAATAAAACTAAAGATGACAATATATCGGGTATGGTTGGGTACTGCTGGAACAAGACCAAACCCGAATACATATCATTAAACATAAGATCCGAATTGGACCTAATTATATCCAAACGCAAATATACCCAGATCCTAACCAAGATATATCTGATAAGACCCGATAAAACCAAAATACCTTTTCAATACTTATCATTTTCACTCCAACTTGGACATAAACGTAGACCTGAACCCAACATGCATCAAAATCTATATATTGATTTAAGAAAATCATCATGAATAAATAAATCAAATTTAACAAAAAAAATTATATAATTATATTGATAGAAATGATTTTTCCTTAAATATTATGAATATATTAGTATATAATCAAGTCAAATCCATGTTTGGATTAAATCCACACTGAGACCCATGACCTGGCGCATAATTGGACCAGACCTCAATTAAATGAGTTGGGTTTGGGTCAGATTTCAAACCCAGATCCATTGTCATTCCTAAAAGGAACTAATGACAATTTGCTTGGTGTCACACATACACACACATATATATATCAGACACTACCATATATGGGTGCCGAAACCCATAACTTCCTAATAATAATAGAAACCAAAAACAATAATAAAAACACGGATGGAACCTTACTTGTCCAGGAAAAGCTTTGCATAGAGCTCTTATCGTAGCATTCGGCTTCCAAGCATCGTTGGATGATTCATCATCCCGTTGCCATACTCCATTCCCATCAAGCAATCCTTCTTCACCAGCACCACAGTTCACCATGAAGCGCCCACCGGGCTTCAATTTATCACGGAGCTCCAACCAAGTAGAAGTCTGAATGAGAGTAACAAACATATATACAAGTACAACATAGATTGAAGATTATTGGAACAGAAGTTATATATCAACGGGATAAGTTTTTGGATACAAAATGAAAGTATACATAAAAAAAACAAGACATTTATTTGGCTACATCATGTGCTGAGGAATGAAGAAGAAATGAGAAGCTACACTGTCTGTTACTTCAGTATTCTATTTCAAGGTTGACCAAGCTGTCAAACTATAACTTTGCCATTAATAACTAAACAAAATTTTTATTTTTCCTTAGCCTTTTCCTTCTATTATCTTGCATTTGTCAAATCAACAGCTACATTAGGCCATATTCTTAGGTCTGTAGCAATCAAATAAAAGAAATGTACACTGCTACCAATCATGACTGTCTCAAAGAAGAGCATGAATGCACGAACATATACCATATCCAGTAGCTGTTAGATTTTGTTGAATTATATATTTACCTGTTCTAATTTTGGCAAGACCTTTCCATCAGCAAACAGATCAACTATTATTCCTGCATGCAATATGTTGAAAGCAATCATAGTTTCAGGACAGACCTAACGTATAATACTTGTATTAGCATAATTGAATCAACTGCATACCTGCATATCCCCCAGGAATAGCAACATCTGGAGAAAACGCATCACCAATGTGAATGTTAAGCACTCCTCCATCGACTGTTTGCTTTTCAACATCAGAAAGCCCAAGATAGTCTCTTGATATATGTATTAACTAGGGATCAAACAAACAAACAAACAAACAAAACAATCTTTAACATCCTCTCATAGATCACTGATCTGTCATCTAGCATCAGGGAAGCTAAGTATTCAAAAAAATGTAAGTTGATTCCACAATTTTATCATTTTGAAATGCAAAAATACTGTGTAGAAAATAAAAATGTGTTAGGAGTCAAATGAATCTAAATGCAGGAAGAACAATTAGGATCGATACAATTTCATCTATCTCCCAGCCTTCCAGCTGCAGTGACGGCCATAGTTCAAGCATCAAATGTGCAGCTGTTCCTCCACCCTGCAAAATTTTGTTATGCCACCATGTAATATACCAATTAGGCATGACTGCAGAACAAGTGTGTGTCTCCTGAACCAGAAGTGCCCAGCAGTAAATATTCACCTTAAAATTCAGGGGAAAGTATAATTAATTACCAAGCCAAGGATTGCTATGGGACCATTTGGAACCACAGGCGGCAATGTAGCAAACTCGTCCTGCAATGATAAACGGATTACAACCTCGTATATATAGATAGCTCATGACGTGGCTAAAAACCAGTCCACAATCGAATTTATGACATAAAATGAGTATGAAGTTGTTTTGAGGAGGCGAAATGGTATTTCTTGTGCAACAGCAATTGTCAATGAAGGACAATACGTACCCAATAGGAACCGGTCCATTTAGTTGCTTTGTTGAGCATGCTATGAACATTATCTGCGACAGCCAGGAACAACCAAGAGCAATACTTTTGACACGATCAACATGTAATTTAGGGCCAAAAGGCAAAAGCAGAATGAAGATTATGTATGTTAAGTAACATACGAGTGGAATCGAGCAGAAGGAGCCTTGAATTGGGAGTATCGAGGACTAGAATGTTGTTGTAACCGCTTTGCATTGCCATCAGCACCTGGAATTGGTCATCTGCGTCTTTGTCTGGGTTCTGGGAGTACTGTGTCTGTGATGCAACTCTGGGTCTCTGGAGAGAAAGGGTGAATTGAGAGGGATAAAATGGACCCTGAATCGTGGCGGGTGTTGGACTGGAAGGGAAAGAAAGGGAAAATCGAGGAGAAGGATACCGAAGAGGCGGCGGTGGCAACAGTAGGGAAGAAGCTGATGCTGATGGCATGGTGATTGGAATGGAATTGGAAATTAGAAACGGAGAGAGACACAACTCCCCGCCACCTCGAAGGTTGCACTGATAGGATAGGATAGCATAGCCTTAGAGCAAAGGCAGGGCACATAAAGGGATGTGAAATCTGGTGGGTTCGGTTCTAAAAATATTGGTTCAGGTCAGGGTGTAGATTTTGAGTTTTAGACTCGGTCGGATTTTGGACGGGATTTTACTATAAACCCGTCTCACTCCGGACCTGGACACCATCCCGGATATTTTAAAAATTATTATAATTTATTTATATTTTTATACAATATAAATTATATTATTTATTTATTTTTAAAAAATTAAATATAAAATACAATTTTAATTTTAAATCAAATTTATCTACCATTTGTTTTTTTATAATTCTCTTTATAATTGGGACTACCGCTGACCGTCATCACTACGAACTATCGTATATATTTGATTATTCTTATTTCTAGAACTATAATTTTATGGTACTTTAACGCATACGTCTTTTAGTATTAAGTTATTTTTTTAAAAAAAAATTATTTTATTCTTTTCTTTAAAAAAAATGAGTTTGTCGGGTTGGCGGGACGGGACGGGACGGGTCCTGGGGCCGCGTTGTAGCGGGTGGGGCGGATCTTAAATCCTAATATTTTCTAGCATGGCGGATCCCGAAGCTTACAAAACCTGTCCCGTTGACATCCCTAAGCACATATAAGTGATAGCTTTTTTTGTTTTTTTAAAAATGGCAAAAGTATCTGATCAAATACTTTTTTCTATATATATATATATTATATTAAAAATTAATTTGATATTCAAAATATCAACTTTAACATTTATTTATTTATATTATATACTATTCAGATTCAAAATTTTTACTATTCGAATCTCATTTCAAAAATTCAAAGCTCCAAACGGACACAGACCCCAAATTACACATACATTCACTTTGAAGGCATTTAAAGTTGTACACAAAATAAAATTGCAAAATTTTTGTATTTATTCTATTACACCAAATTTAATCATACATTCACATTTAAAGCATTAGAGGTTGTACTCAAAATAAAATTGCAAACAAATATAGTAAATGGCAAATAAAGAGAATACAACGGAGAACTAATAATTATTCTTTTATTTGTTAAGATGAAAAATTCATTATAAAATATAACACAGATATATTAAGAGAGACAAAATAATTGATATCAAAATTATGAATGAATAAAAAATATTTTAACAAATAACTAGGTTGTTTTTGTTTTGGGGTTTGGATTTTGAGTTAGAATTTGAATAGTAAAATTTTTGAATTTGAATAGTCGTATGATGTGATATAAATAGGTATTGATCAGATTTTTTAATGTAAAATTGATTTTTAGTATAATATAAAAAATAAAAAATAGGTGTTTAATTTGATGTTTTTGGGGGAAAAAAATTGGATGAATGGTCCAATCCCTCAAACAAACACACCCTATTTTTTTATTTTGATTTTTTTATATTTCAATAGTGCTATTTTATAAAATAAAATAATTTTTATAATAAAAATTATAAATTTAAATAATAATAAAAAATAAAAATTGTAAATAAACAAATTTTTTTAATAAAAGTGAATAAGTAAAAAAAATTAAAATATAAAAAATTAAAATTAATATACTCATAATTATCAATTCTCTATGTATAAAAAAATAAAATAAAATAAATGACTTAATTCTCAACAGTCAATTTTATGTCTCAATCAAACAAGAAAAATGAAATTATTTTTATTTCTTTGCCCCAATTTCTTTGTACCAAAAATCCTAAATGTATTTTTCTTCTCTTTCTTCATTGTGTTATTTATTTGTCCCTCTCTCATTCCCTTGACATATCATTGCTACGTAAAGAATATTAAATTTTTCTCCAAACTATCGTATATGCATAAACTTACAGACCTATATAATTAACATCTATGGTTACGGTGAATGTTGCAAAGTATGATATGAGCTATGTTTACCTTGGATGTTCTGCATGTATCTATAAATACTAATTTAAAATAATAATAATAATAATAATAATAATCTCCGTTATAGAATAATTGATTTGCACTTTCTACTTTAGCTATGTGGTTTAGTATAGTCTCCATTTCATATTTTTTTCATCAGCTCGCGTTGTATAAATTTAATGTACCCCTAAAAGTAATTGCATATTCTCAACCAACATAGTCAAAGAAATCTTCAATCCATCTTGTCATCCAAACGAAGCATAAAACAACAAGTGTATTGTCAATCTCTCCTCATTTTTTTTTTTACAGTACTATTTTATATCCTAGTTTGTTCATTTGAATGTGGTTTAAGCATTGGTCGTTATATTGTATGTCTTCATTCGTTGTTGAGAAGCTATTGTTCACCCGTATGTTTGTTTATAGTTGTTTATTTGTTTCTATTTTGGGTAATGTATATCTATATTGTCAAAGTTGGGTTTTATATTTGCATGGTTTAAGGGTAAATAAGTTCATTTTTTTATGTAATTATTGTAGTTGTGTGTTTTATTTTGTTGTTTTTGTATATTAATCATGTTTGTAGGTCGATATTTTTTGTACAAGTTAAAGTACCCGAGCCTCAGTTATGGTATTGTTAAGTACTCGCATTTGCATCTTTCAAACCTATTGTACCATATAATATACTTCAGGGGTGATATGTATACCATAATTGTGTTATTAAATCTCTTTAGAGAATTGGATAAACTTTTAAATTCATTTCAAATACTCTATTGATGACTGATACTTAATGTTTTATAGAGTCCATAAAGAGTACAAATCTTTGGTAAGCTAGTTGCCATTTTGTACTTCGATAATAGGGTCAAAAAATTGAAGAATAAGGTGTCGGACCAACATGTTAAAGCAATAAAGCTTACCTTTTTTTGTCATTCTTTTAGCTGTCCAAAAATGAGACTCCCTTGGGCGAGGAGGAATAGGGGGAGAGTAGTGCCAAAAAAGGCAACAACAAGGAGGTGAAGAGCAATGATTACCATTATGCGGTTGTTTGGTGTATATGTTTGATGAGTGTTACAACCACGCAAACCCTGCAGTCCATCCTTACGGGGGTTTAGGTAGCGACTACAATGACGTAATAGTTCTTTTAGTTCTTTTTTTATGTAAGAAAACAATTAGAATTACGTATGGCTTGATTCCGATCTTTTGACCGGGTATGTAGGCAGCTCTTTTAAGCGCAACCATTTACAATAAGGAATAAAGAAACCATTTTTTTTGTAGCCGAAGTATTTTTGGTTCTCCCTGGAAATTTGTTGATCTAGCATAAACCATAAGAGGGTTTTTTGGAGAATTAGATGGTCTTCCTGAACAAGCCTTTTATTTGGTAGATAATATTGATCAAGCTTTCGGGAAGGCTATGAACTTAGAAATGGAGAGCAATTTGAAGAAATCATTTTATCTACGAATAGTGGTCTAGAGTATTTAAAACAATCGGTTTCCCTAGTTGAGGACTTGAGGTTACTTGGGTATAAGTATGCGTATCCAAAATATTTGAAATATGTATATGGGTATGTGGAAAATGAAACAAGATATAAAGATAATGTATGTGGTTATGTCAATAAAGCATTTAGGTATTAACACTGAGTTTAGAAGTATATATATATTTCAAAGGTATTATCCATAAATATGAGCCAAAATAGGAGTAGGGCCCTCGATAGCATCAACTAACCATGCATAAAGTGGAAATTATGTGGACTTAGCAACTGTACCAGAAAATATTAGAACAACGCTCAAAGTAACAAATAGATAATTGACTTGATGATTGGAAACCAAGTAATTAACTATTTTGAATAAATCCCGGAATAAAAGTCACTATCGTTCCTTTGAAAATGAAAATCAAATATGAAACTTCATACATCTTGAAGCTCATAGGAGGACGAAAAGGATTTTTTTGAGAACCTTATACTCATTATCCCTAGTATTGAATGCACTGATATTCACCTTATCAATATCTCAAATCAATGACTTGGTCTATTTGGCACCTAACAAGGCACCAAAATCCGATTGAATCATTTGTCAAGCTAATGTTCTCTCAATAGTTATGAGGACAAGACATCGATTTTTCAAGAAAGTAAGTTTCTTTTTATTCAAGTGTATAATGGACTACCCCGAAATATATTGGCGTTTGTGTAAACGAGGTGCACTACCAACTGAGCTATAGTCCATAGCGCTTGTGATACGTATTTTATAATATACTCCCTCCGTCCTAAAACTATGGTTTGGGTTGTGTTTGGCACGAGATTTAAGGAATATTGATATTATATTGATAGTGGGTCAAAAGTATGGGTAAAAGACTTTTTTGCCCTTGTGAGTGTATTAGTATAAAAAGTAGTGGCAATTGTGCAATAATAATGAAAAAGTAAGGGTAATTTTTTAGTGATATGGTTATATATGAAAATGAGACTATTGTTTTGGGACGGACAAAAATGGTAAACAGGACTATTGCATTGGAACGGAGGGATTATAAAATTTCTTGTCAAGATGAATTCTATGATCCAGTATCATATATTTTGGAATTGTATTACTTAGGTTATTATTGTTTATTAATGAACATGCTATTTATAATCCATCGATGGGATGGGTTCCATTGGATTTTCTTTTGGATGATAGATTACCAACTTAACTTAGTGGTTAGAGTATTACTTTCATATGGCGGGAGTCATTGGTTCAAATCCAATAGTAGATAGAATTTATTAGATACCATTGACTCTGGTATCTAATGTTTCTTTACCAATTCTTTATTTATTATTATTTTTTTTAGTGATTTTGTATTCTTATTGATTTCTATTTTATTTTTGAAATATGTTGTATCAAAATTGGAGTTTGTCAAGTGAATATAATCAAGCAGAATCTAGGGTTTCGAAACCAAAGTTCTTTTGATTATTAGAACGCACCAATTGCTTATGAAATTGCATTGACAACCTCTACTTTTGTCCTAGCTCATCAGAGGGATATTTGATAAGCTTAATAATAGAATTGTCATCATAACATACGTGTGGACATCAAGCAATAATAAGAAAGGATTTATGTCGAGTACTGGATATTCGATTGATGACCCTTGGATGCTGCAAAATGTCATTTTGAGGTAAATTTATGTAAAAAGTTTTTTTTTTTAATTCTTAATTTTTTTATATATATATAATTGAAATTTACGGACAAATATTTCACTTTATAAGTTTATTATGTATTGACTCTTCATACTGCTGAAGTCTTATCCAATATCTTCATTGAGTCTTTGATGACCTGAAATATTGGTAGAAATTTATCAAGTATTGTTGTTAATAATTGTACTACCAATAATTCGATGATTCAATATATTTTGGAGAAACTTTCATCAAGAGATATGTTGATTGATAGAAAAGTACTTCATATATGTTGTTCTACACATGTTTGGAATTTAATTGTTAGAGATAGATTGGAAATAATTAATAATAAAATTAAAAAAAAGTGCATGATAATGTCATTTATTGGACTGCTTCAACTTCTATAATTAAGATATTTGAAAAAATTGCTCCTTAATTGCATATTAATTGTTCTATAATGTTAGTTTTGGATTAAAAAACTTGTTGGAACTCTACCTATTTGATGTTAGAGATGACTACAATTTATAAAGATGTATTTCCATGAATTAAATGCCGAGAGAGAAATTAAAATAGTGAGACAAGTAAGGAGGATTGATAAATTACAATTGAAATATGTAGAAAGTTGAATATTTTTTAATCAGGTGACAGAGTTGTTTTTTGAAACACTTTATTCTACATCGAATTTTTATTTTGTTCATATATATGAGATAAAATCAAAATTAGATGAATAAGTGGAGAGTCCATATATGTTGGTTCAAGAAATGACGAAAAAATACTTGCAAAGTATGAAAATTATTGAAGTGATTGACATATCCTATTGGGGGCATTTGTAGTATTTGATCCTATGTACAAGTTGAAATTTGTTGAGATTTATTTTAATCTAATACAGTGATGGAGCTGAGAATAAAGTTAACCAAGTTTGTCAAAATTATTATGATTCGTTAGTTGGTTCTTAATCTAGAGTTATGTCTTCTACGTATGAGTTCAGTGTCTGATGTTGGTATGTTGGAATTGGAAGGTACAATTACTCGAAATCAATTTGTTTCTATTGATGCATTTGATCAAAGATCCATTAAAGAAATATGATCAATTTATAGCAAGTATGATTGATTCTTCTAGGACTTTTACGATGTCAGAGTTAGATATATTTTTGGAAGAAACATATACAAAATTTTGATATATTGAGTTAGTGAAAGACGAATAGAACTATCCTTATTTACAAAATATGGAAAAGGATATTATATTCTTATTTCTATAATTGCTTCCAAATATACATTTAGTAATAGTGGAAGAATTATTAGCCCTTATCGTAGTAGACTTAATTCTTCTACTTTTGAAATATTATATGTGCTCGACCTTGGTTATGGAGTGAAGAAAATAGTAAGTTGATTTTAATATATTTTTAAGTAATATATTTAAATCTTATAATGTTGTATGATTTATATTATTTATCAATTTATTATTTTACGTGTCAATTTGACTTCTAGACGTTCAAAAACATTTGACGATAAAAAGAAAGATAACGATGAATAATGAAGATTGTTGTTATTTTGTGTTGTGATTAATAAGTTAATGCGTTAATGTGTTTTGACTTCTAACAATGAATGAACAAAAGATTGCATATTTGGTTATTTCATAAATCATAATATACAAGAATTGAGATATAGTTTTATGGTCGAATTATTATTGTTGTTGTTGATGATGATGATGATTATATATTTTTTGTGATTTTTTTTTTATATATAATGATGTGAAATAAATAAATAATTCTTTAGGTTGGTCGGATCTTGATTCAGTTTATTCTAAAATTTCTTCAAGGGATTTGTTTGGTTCACAAATTTTTATTTTATAGGATTGATAGTTTGCCGTAGGATTTATATGTGATAGGATTGATTACAATTAGGATTTTGATCATATCCTTATTTGATTGGTAAAATTATCAGAATTTTATATTTATCAAATTCAGCTTGTTTTGTAGATTAATTAAAGAATTTAGATTTTTTATATTTTAAATGACATAATTGTACTTCCACAAATTTTATTTGTTGTGATAAAATAAACGCGTACATCCATCTTTTTTTGTGAACTTTATTTATTTGTTTAATAAATTAGGTGTGTTCTAATAAAAAATTTTAATATAATTTTAGACTTATGTTAAAAAATATAATATATACCGACATAATTTAGACGTTTCTCCACTGTGGAGATGTGCCACCTCAACTATTTTTTTTTATTTTTTAAGAAAATAAAAAATAGGAGATGTTTGGTTTTTGTCATGTGTCCCATTTTAATTAGGACACATGACATATACATATGATATATATTATATATATGTATATAATTTTTTTATTAATTTATATTAAATATATTATTATATTTAAATTTATAATATTTTTATAATTTATAAAATATTATATTTTACAATATGATACCAATATGGAATATATTTTATTAATTTAGATAAAAATATATAAATATAAATATTATTTAATTTTATTAAAAAATTAAAATTTAAAAAATTGTTTTGATAATAAAATTAAAAATAAATTAAAATTAGATAAATTATTGTTTCAATAAATTATTAAATCAAAATATTTGACATATAATAATAATATATAATTTAACTATAAAATAAAATTATATTTTTTTAAAAAAAAAATCAAAAAATATATATATATATATATGTGAAAATTAAAAAGTTAGGATGAGTTTGTTTGTTGTGTATATAAACAAGAGATAAACTGATGAGAAAAGTAAAATAATAGTGGAGATATCAAATATGAGTATCTTGATCGTTAATATTCTTATATTTTAAATAAAAAAATTTCAAATCAAAACATTAAACAAACAAACACTAACACAAAAATTCAATATAAAATATTATTTTATTAACATACATTTTTTCTCATACCTAATGTAAAAAAATACATCAAATTAAAAATACAAAACTAACACACTAATCAAATAATTTTAAAATTATTAATTTATTTATGGTTTGTTCACTTTGATTTTTTTCCTACTCATTTTTCCAAAAAATTAATACATCACACATATTTATTATTTTTTTTATTTTCTTTACATAATTCTCTATACCTCACATAAATAAATATCAATTCAAATTATCTCAAAAGACAAACACACTCTTAATATATTATTAATAATATAATTAAAATATAAATAAAATTAATGATTATAAATAGATATATGTATTTCTAATAGTATATTTAAGAGCATTCGTTATAATCTTTATTGCATTATTTTATTTTTTTTATCTCTCTTATTCGCATTATATTTAAATAAAATTCAAATGACTTCTTTTAACATACGTTATAACATTATCACATCCATCCATTATCTTTACAATTTTATAAAATTCATAATAATATTTATTTTTATTATATAATAATATATAAGTAATATTTATTATATAATATTATACTCCCTCCATCCAAAAGTATAGTTTATTATATTAAGCACGAGATTGTAGTTGGTAAAAAGTAAAAATAAATGACCTTTTTGTCCTTGTGAGTATATTAGTGTAAAAAATAGTGGCAATTGTGTAATAATAATGAAAAAGTATGGATAATTTTATGGTGATATAGTTATTTATGGAAATGAGACCATTATTTTGGGACGAACAAAAATAATAAACAAAACTATTGTATTATTAGGACGGAGGGAATATTTTAATTTAAAAATATTAATTTATATAAATTTAAAGAAATATTTTATAATTTTTTCATATTATGAAATTGTTACGTATGAAATTTAGAATTAGGTTAAAAAGCCCAAGGTAAAAGAAAAAATGGGTCTGGTAATAGAGTTGATCGAACTGGCTGAAAGGCACCGTGGGGAACTCAAGGAAAATAGATTAATTTCTAAGGAGGATGCAGGACGGAAAGTCTTCAGGTTGGAAAGTCTTCAGGTCGGAAAGTCCTCAGGTCGGGAAGTCTTCAGGTCGGGAGGTCCTCAGGTTGGGAGGTCAAGTTGGGAGGTCCTCAGGTCGGGAAGTCCTCAGGACAGAAAGTCTGCAGGTCGGAAGGTCCTCAGGTCGGGAGGTCCGCAGGTCGGAAGGTCGGAAGGTCGGGAGGTCCTCAGGTCGGGAGGTCCTCAAGACGGAAAGTCGTCAGGACGGAAAGTCCTTAGGTCGGGAGGTCTGCGATTGGACCAGTAAGTCGGATGGCCTTTAAGTCGGGAGGTCTGCGACTAGACTAGTAAGTCGGATGGTCTTTAGGTCGGGAGGTCTGCGACTAGACCAGTAAGTCAGATGGTCTTTAGGTCGAAAGGTCTGCGACTTGACCAATAAGTCGGATGGTCTTTAGGTCGGGAGGTCTGCGACTGGATCAACAAGTCGGGTGGTCCGCAAGTCGGGAAGATTGGTAGTCGGGCCAATAAGGTGGAAGAGTAGTGTTCGGACCAAAAGGGCGGAAGGTCTGCGGTCGGTCCAAAGAGGCGGATGCTGTTAAGAGTGGAATAGAGTGATAATTGTGGTCTGCTGATGACACGTGTCAGTAGAAGAAGGGTTGGCAGACGGTTGAAAAGGAGACGTTGTAACCGTTCAAGCGACGGTTTCCAGTACAATTTCTCAGGAAATATTTAAGGATTTGGATTTTTCTTTAGAAGGCATCTTCAATCAACTTCAACAAAGCAAAGTCAGATTTGGGGATCACCAGTTTAAATTTCCAGCATTTTATTTTCCAGTTAATTTTTTTATGTACCGTACAGTGTTTAGAGATTCCTAATCTCAGGCACTAATTAATCAAGTTTAAAGATATTTTCCATATCTTTGAATTTTACTTTTTGTTTGTTGAAAAAATACATCAACAGAAATATTAAAATTATTTGACTTGGTGAAATTAGTGGCATTTAAAAATCTAAATGATTGAAATGAACTTGAATTAATACATTGCCCGAAAATTTTCGTTTCCGATAATTTTATTAAAGAGCTAGTTGAAACGAGATTGAATATGAAACTTTAAAAAATTTATATGTTGAAATTGGATATATACAAAAATGATTTGAAAAATATATAGGTAAGTCGTGATTTGTATTTGTATAGATAAATTATTAATAAATTTAAATTTTAAAAAATTTTAAATTTCAAATTTTACGTTATAATTTATTAAATAATTATTTATTTATTATTTTTGTAAATGTAATGAGTTTTTCATAATAATATAAAGGTATTAACTGTGTTGAGTAATAGAGATAACAAATCTCAGTTATAATACAAACCAAAAAATAACGAGAGATAGTGAAAAAAATAATTGTAACATATGCTCTAAATAAATTATTATATTTTTAAGATTCAACAAAGATAGAGTAGTATTTGTTAGGTAGAAAGATATAAAAGTAAATGACATAAATATAATATTGATTTGATCTGATCAACACCTTGTTATATAGGTAATCAATATATATTTATTGTATATTTATAATATAATGTTATATTTCAATTCAATTTATATTATATTATAATTCAACATATATTGTAGTATATATAAATATATATTGGTTATGGATATATGATGATTCTAACTTACCGAATCAACACAAGATCCACAACTAAAAGTGAAAATTGAAATGTAATTGTTGATGCAATTTTTTAACAATAAAAAGTAAAATTCGAAAATAGAAATTATCTTCGAATTTGATAAAATAAATGTCTGAGATTGAGAATCTCTAAGCACCGTACGATACATAAGTAAAATAGGAAAAATAAATACTACAGACTGTAAAAGTAAAATGGTGATCTCCAAAAGAAATTTCACTGAATTTGATGTCGATTGAAGATGCCTTTCAAAACAGATCCAAATCTTTAAATACTCCTTAAAGAAACGTTTGGGAACCGTCGTTTGTTCTATTACAGCAACCGCCGTCAACCGTCCATTAATTCCTCCACCATTGACACGTGTTTTAACTGTTTCACCAACTGCTCCCATCAGTTACAGAATCCAACTGGCTCGACCGACCGCCTCTGGGCACCTTACCTCCTTAAATGGACGGCTGGTCCCGAACAACTACTCAACCGTTTGATCCGCTCGCCTGTTGTAACTTCCCTTAACCGTCTTTTCAAACAGAGTCACTATCCGACTGAGAAACCGTCTGGACCATCCACCGTCTGATCCTATCGAATAATTCAACTATTGACCAACCGACCAATCCAGATACTAACTGGTCGCTAGACCAAACGACTAATCAGTTGCCCACTCGAGCGACTACCATTCGGTCCCTTTAAACAGTTGAACAATCATTCGTCCAAACGATTCATCGGTCGCCCAATCAAGCGACCACCATTCGGTCCCTTCAAACAGCTGAACAACCATTCGTCCAGACGATTCATCGGTCGCCCAATCAAGCGACCACCATCCAGTTTCTTCAAACGGCTGAACAACCGTTCGTCCAGACGATTCATTGGTCGCCCAATCAAGCGACCACCATCCAGTCCCTTCAAACGGCTGAGCAACCGTTCGTCCAGACGATTCATTGGTCGCCCAATCAAGCGACCAACTGACCGCCCTTTCAAGCGACTGAACTACTGTTTGACTAAATGACCAGCCAATCGATCAGTCGATTAATAGATTGCCTAATTAAACGACCAATTAACAGACCTTTCTTCGCCCGACCAATTAACATACCTTTCCTCTTGTCCGACCTCCGTGTCTGCAATCTCATCTTTCTTCACCCAACCAATTAACAGACCTTTCCTCTTGTCCGACCTCCGTGTCTGCTATCTCATATTTTTTCGCCCGACCTCCTTTTGACCGACCTTCGTATCGGCCGTCTCATCTTTCTTCCCCCAACTTCCTTTTGTCCGACCTCTGTATCTGTCATCTCATCTTTCTTCGCCCGACCTTCTTTTATCCGACCTCCGTGTCTGACATCTCATCTTTCTTCGCCCGACTTCCTCTTTTGACCGACCTCCGTATCGGCGGTCTCATCTTAATCACAGGTTTATCCCGAAAAAACTCATTTCTTAATAACACTTGGACCGTTTGACTTATATTCAGACCCATTTTGGATCATTTTGCCATTAACAGACCCATTGAACTATACACCAGTCCACGGCCCTAGGCCCATTTGGAAAACCCTGCACATTGATTTTTTTTAATTCAACATAATAGAAATAAAATTTAAAGTAATAAAGGTACAATAATATGAAAAAAAAATCATTTATTTACGGGATTTTAGAATCCAAGTACTATTTTGTAACCAAGGATTTTTAATTTAATCGTTAGACTGATCGGACTCTATCCATACCCATACCCACACCCATACCCATACCCGACCCGTTGCTGTCCTATTCAATAACAATTTGTTTAGATGAATAAATCCTAACTTTATCCGAATAGTTCAAGAAAATAGTAATAAAAAGTAAAATATAGTAATTGAGAGAATGATATCAACGCCGCCAGTGGCTTGGGTTGCATTTGGGAAGAATAATGGGTTTGGGTTACACAGACACAGATATAGTCACAGTTATTGCAGCAGCAGCAGCGATCGCCGTTTGTTCCCGTCGCTGCAATTCAACCATCCCATCATCGTTCTCTGCCTAACTCTGATTCGGATTCCTTCCTGTCTCGGTCCTCCCGCATGGATCCAGAACAGACCTTTATCCGGGTGCAGGAGCGATTTGCTGAGATGCTCACCCCTAAAATCAGAGCCAAGCTCGAGTACTTTTTCCTCTTCTTGGCGATTACCCTCTTTTGCATTCTCGTCGTTATGCACGCCAATTATGTTCAGCAGGTAATTTCCCGTCCAACCCCTGATGAGATTGAATTATGAACAAATCGTTCTCTACCCCGTGGATTTGGGTTTCATACTGAAATCTAATTATTTCTTCCTCTAATTGAATTTTGAAGCCTGGCTGTTCTAGTGAGTTCTCTAGTGTTCAAATGTCTGACGCCCAGCTTATCCAGATCAAGGTATGTGGTGGTGCATAGATACACTTGTTTTTGTGAAATTTTATATGTGGATTACACTGTCTTACTTTGTTAATCTGTTGAGAATAAACAAAAATTTAACCAGGACTGGTAAACGATCCTTAACACAACTTTTCAATTCATAGAAAAGGGGCACAGAGGCAGAACAATATCAGATAATTAGAGTTTAAGACGAGCAATATATGAATGTTTTTAATCATTTTTGTCCTTCTAGTAAGGAACTCACTAATAATGCAACACGGCCTACGCAACCTTAATTGCCTGACTTTAGGCAATTTACCCAAGCATGCTTGTTTACACGAGGCCTTTTTACATGCTACCAACTCTTCAATACATCAATATGATTGTAGACTTGCAGCTAGAGTGATGTGTCACATTAATCATTCCCATAACAATTACCAACTGATGTAGATAGACTGGAATAATTGATTTAGTTATTCAATTAGCTATGGCTAACTGTTGTGGTGCAATCCTCTGTCTAATTCACTATATTGGCTTGTGCTCACGCAGATCACTAGTGCTGGCTTGTGGTCACATAATGAGACTGTGAATGATGTCATAGATGTTCATGATACTGAAACTCTCACTGAAATTGAAAACCCCGCCAGCGTAGATGGAGATGGTTCGCATCATCTGGCTGCTAAATCATGGTTGAGTTGGGTAAGTTCTGACACAAGGAGGGTGATGTCTCCATTAGAATTTTGGAAGACTGGGAATGAAGTTATGGAATCTGAGCATGAAGTTTCCGTCAGTGGAGAACGATTGAAGCCATCTTCTGAGGATGTGACTGTTAAAGTCAGTAAAGATGCGCGTAGTAGGTTCTTCTTTTCTCCCAAAGAATCTCTAAGAGCGGGAATAATGCATATTGCAAAAAAGTGGCATGGGCGTTTATCTTTCATTCTCAGATTAGTGAGGCAAATACTTGGAGGTTTATGGGTCAGACTCATATTATATCTTTCTTTTATTTCATTTGAATTGATTAATTCAGGCAATTGAAGAAATTAATCGTTTTCTTTTCACTTACCAATTTCAATTAATAAAGCCTTTATTTCATGTAGGACATTTCTGGTATAAATTTCAATTTTGACATTCCCAAGTGGCTACAGATATTACATTTAGACAGTCTCAATCTCTATGCAGGTAACAGTATCCTGACAGGGTTCAATTAATGAGTTTTTGAATATTAGCTTATATTAAATTGGACTCTTGTCAAGATATCTCTAAAGTTCTTATCTGTACTTACGATAAATTCAGTCAAACTAGAGTTTTGTATACATAAGCCTCCATGTCCTTTCTAAAGTGATAAGAGTTGTAAATTAAAGTGCTGCTGCCAGAGGAGCACGCCTAGCTGCCAATCCAGTTCTATTCCTGGATGGCAAAGCGAGGCCCATTTTATATTGGCATTATTAGTATTTTCTAGATGATGCTGGACCCTAAAATAAAGAAGTTGTTACAATTAGCAGGCTATCCTGAGTATATATAAAGAGTATCAAGGTTTACGTCATAATCTAATAGCTATCTTACATTTTGTGTGACAACTGACAACTACAGTTTGGAAGTGAGTGGTTTGCCCTGTGTTGATGGAAATTTTCATTTCCATAATAATAATTTTTTCGTTCTATCATTTTATCATGCATGTTGCTTGAGAGTTTGTGTATTGTCACATAAGTTTTCAGGCTTTTGATAATGAACAACCAGCATGCTGATTCCAACTTTTCGGTTCTTCATGAACAAGGGCAAACTACAATAGCATTTGCTTACGTCTACTGGCTTATTACATAATGCATTTACTCTTTTTTTTTTTAAAAAAAAAAAAAACAATTTCTGATGGCATATTGTTTAGATGAAGGGATTTCATTTGCACTAAACTTCAAATTTTCTGCATTCTATTTACATAAATTTGTGAGTATTTTCATTCATACAATTTATTTAGTGTGAGTCATTGTGATTGATATCAATTATCTGATTCACTTGTAATCTTATTGTGCTTGATGTTAACATTCCAGTGCAGTGGCTTGAAAACAGAAGCAAGGCATTTGAACCTGCTTATTTATATACAATGGAAAAGGTGTGATTTAGTTGTACCATGATTGCTCTTTGTGTAACCTGAGCTCTCCCTTTTTTCTGATGCAAATAATGTCATTGAATTGTTTTTGAGTGTTGTATTTATTTTTAGGGCTACTTCTTGTTGCCTGAGGAAGCTAGATCAAGGCATGGAATTCGTACCATCAACATCAGCATTTCAGCTCGTCACAGCTGCTTTGGAAATAGGTAATATAATGCTCGTCATTTTTTGCTCTCTAGATCATGAGGTTGTCCATTTTACTTGAGATATTTTTGTCTTAAAATGCTTGAGGTCTGTTTGTAAGGTTTTGTAAAATGCTTGTGGATTTGCTTTCTTCTAAAACAGTCACTGAAATTTATGAGATATTATACTTAATTCTTTTGCTGTAATTTGCAGTGTTCAATTAATTGTACAGTTGTGTGGTGACTTTCAGCAACTGATAAGTGATAACATCAACTTAATGTCAGCATGCCACCATACTAGATAATGCATCCATCGGGTCACTCACAATTTGTTGGATATGAGCATCATGTTGGATATGGTGAACATCATGTAGAAAAATAGGGGGAAGGTTATTTTTTTCATTATGAGAGAAAGGAGAATACACAATTAGTATTGGTAGATAATCCATCCAACAAACAAAATCTAATCACAATAATCCTAATTGTATCAAGTCTATCTAAATTATAAATATAGATTAAAATCTAACACTCCTCAACCTGGAGCGTATTAGTCATACGATCCAAGCTTGTTTTAGATGATCTAGGACCTCTTAGGGTTTTTGTTAATGTCTGCAAGTTGATCATCTGAAGACACACATATTTAGTATCTATATATCGAAATAACATTTTCTCCTTTATAAAGTGACAATCTATTTCAATAAGCTTCGTTCACTCATGAAACATTGTGTCTGATGCAATGTGCCATGCTGCTTGGTTATTACGCCACAACTTTATCTTCGCCACCTCACAGAACTAAAAAGTTCACAAAGAAGCTCATATGTAGCTAAGGCCAAAGCAGGAGGCCTTGCCTAATCAAATCTAAATATCCAACAATTTCAAAGTGATCGTGATTTGTATAAAGTAATCTTTTTCTCCTGAAGACTCTTTAATATACCGCAAAATGCACATAAGTCTTTCAATGAGAATTACATGGAGACGGAAGAACTGACTCACCACAATTACGCCAAATGATATATCTTGTCGGATGATAGTGAGGTAACTAAGCTTTCCAGCTAACATTTTATGTTGCCCAGCATTAAGCAAAGGCTCCCCTGTTCAGGAAGCAACTTTCTGTTTGGATCCATAGGAGAATCCACAACGTTATATTCAATCATACCCATTCCTTTTAACATATCAAAAGCATACTCTTTGAGATTGGATAACATTATTCTTTGATTGGGCAATCTCAATTCCTAAGAAGTACTGAAGTGGTCCCAAATCCTTGGTCTGAAAATGATTTTATAGGTGTTCCTTCAACAGACACAGAGTGATGCCATTCATGTCATTCCTAGTGATGATAATATCATCAACATAGACAATCAAGTAAACACATCTTCCTTTAGATTATGCTTAAAATATATGGTATGATCAGATGTACATTATGCTATTCCAAATTCTTGGATAACAAGTTTGAAACGTCAAAATCATGCCCGTTGAGATTGTATCAAGCCATGGAGTGAGTGAGGAAGGCCATTGTGACACCCCGGCCTGCAAGCCCTGCGAAGCCGGGCGGGCTGTCACAGTTGGTATCAGAGCCAACCTACGAAAGCCCGCAGTCGTTGACCGGACTGTTGACGATCCTTGAGGTGCAACGTGGACGTTACATTCTAAAGTGGAGGAGGATGTGATACCCCGGAGTTGGGCCTTAGCTTGGCCAACTCCCGTGTATGGATGAGCCGATATTAGACCATCCGAAGTTGATTAGAGATTCAATTGGTTGAATAGACTACTCATGTCAACAATGTTTACATTTTTTTTTGGGAGCCCTACTAAAAGAACTTTAGAGTTAAGCGTGCTGCCCTAAAGTAATTTGAGGATGGGTGACCCCCTGGAAAGTCTCTGTGCACTTGAGTGAGGACAGAAGCACGCTGTAAGGACTCGTGTAGCTTGTGGGCCGGGGTGTCACAACATACAAGACCAGACTCTCTCTTAGCAGCATAACCAAGCATTTGCTCTGGTGGAGTATCGATCGAGAACCCTGGGCCGGTAGGAGCTGCCGGTATCATTTGAGACGTTGTAGGGACGAGGGTAGCGGCCTTTCAGGCCCTGATCAAGAGAGCGACAAACACTTTTGCCGAGTTTTCTGCGATTTGCACGGGTCTAGACTTAGTGGTGGGTCGAGGCTACTTACCGTTGTGAATCGAGACGTACTCCACCGATTGCACTCCTTGGTATCTTCATCGACCAGACATTGGATGCTTGTGAACTCATAGCATGTATGGCAAGCACACTCCCCGATGTGCGGACCCTCCTTCTGGAGTACATCCCCCGGCGGCTCGAGAATTTCTTAGAGCAGACGAGAGCGGACTCCCGAGTTTCGGGTTCCGGTAGATTCCTCTACTTAATTGATATTGGGACTTACATGCCTTGGTTGATTTTGCTTGTTAGTTTTTTATATTGCCTAGGCTTAGTCTTATAGTTTAGGACATTGACTCTATTGTATTTCTTTAACAAAAACTACGTATGACTTGATCTCGGTTTTTTGACTGAGTACATAGGCAGCTCATTTGAGCGCAGCCAAAAGAAAGGGAAAAAACCAAACATTTGCTCCATATACCTCTTTTCATGGCTCACCATGCAAGAAACATTTTAATGTCTAACGGATGATGGAGCCAACCATGCATAGCCACACCATAGAAAGAAAAAAGCGAACAAAAGACATCTTGGTGAAGGTTTTTGTATAATCTTCTCTATACACTTAGTCAAATCCTTCGTGAGAAGCCAAACTTTGAGACGATCAATGCGACCATCAGGCCCAACCTTGATTGCATAAACCTATCAAGTTACGTGTGTCTTTCTTGGCGGCAGCAGAACCAGCTTCCAAGTAATGCTAGCATGCAAAATAGACATTTCTTCACCATGGTGTAACACCACCCTCAATGACTCGGAACTTCACGCCAAGAGTGTGGAACAAAGACGGAATCTTAAGCAGGAACAACAACACATATGAAAGGATAACAAAGAAAATGATAACCAGGATTTGGATTACGAATGGACTGAGTACCATGACGCAGGGCAACAGTGATAACAAAGAAAATGATAAACAGGATTTGGATTACGAATGGACAAGAGTACCACGACGCAGGGCAACTAGTGATTGTGGAGCCGCAATCAGGAAAGGCAACGGAATCGGAGTTGAGCCATCAATAGATGTAGATGATGGTGAGGGAGGTTTGTACTAACATTTCTATGTATGCTGACTATAAACCTAAAGTGGAGGTTTGAGGGAGAGCCACTGGACTACGAGTCAAAAGTATTGAGAAAGGAGGTGATGAGGAAGATGATTCTGTGAAGCATACTGATGACTCAAAGAATGTGGCATCTGTAGTGTATTAAAATAATATCGACGGGTGAAAAAGGAATAACACAATAATTTTTTGAACCCGGAGTACCTATGGAAAACTCATTCGATAGACCGAGAACATAATTTGTCCAAGCCCAGAGAATAGTCATGAACATAACACTTACAACCATACACACAGAAGGGTAAAGGATATAAAACACATTAAGTTGGAGATAGGTAATGAAAACTTGATGTCCTAGGGCCGTTGATGGAACATGATTAATAAGAATACATGCTGTAAGAATAGTATCTGCCCAAAACTGAAAGGAAAATGTAGCTTAAATTTGCACAGTTAACATACTTATCAGTATTTGCAAGTCAAATTTAGTGGATTATTCTATTCTGGTTCAGTTCCATATTTTGACAGACTGATTCCTTTCCACCCCCTTCAGTACTCTACATTATTTAATTCCCTTTATGCTTGTGAATAGAAATATAAGATAAATTATTTTTGTGTTCAGGTGGCAGCAGCTGCTGATAAACAGGCTTGTAGGATATGACACTATTTTGATGAACAGTTTGTTGAGTTTTCCTGGCCAGGGTATCAGCACGTCTCGGCTTTCAATTTTCATTTCAAGTTGTTCTGTTTAATTTTGGACTATACTTTTTGCATTAAGAAATATGACACTTAGACATATATATATATATATATATAGTTCTTGCATCAGTAATGAAATTTTTTTGCCTTCCCTAACTTGTATATGGCCACGCATTAAAAGTGTGGCAGGTTTTCATTCCATATTAGATCACTCTTCCTCAATCTCTTCTTCGGTTGTGTGTCCTGCGGTTTCATTGTATTCCAAGGATAATACATAAACCATTTATACAATTCATTACTGTAATATATGATTATTTACTTCACACTTAATCTAGTTGAGAGTTAATCAAATTAGATGAGACCTAGGTTCTGTGCATGGATGGTTGCGATTTTCTTTGTTGTTGTTAATAAGTGAAGTTCACTTTATGCAGGTTACCTTTATAACTATCAAACAAAGGAGCTCTATAATCTTACGTATGTTCATGAGCAACCTGAAAGCTCTGCAAAATTTGGAGGTTGAGCATCTCTGCTATATTCTGTTGTACGTTTTATTTATTCCTATCTCCATCTGTTTTGTATGGCCTGCACATCCAATAGATTTATCTGCATTAATCAATGTGTTAGCATTGTTTGGATGAGTGATTTGCAGCAGCTTTCCAATAATTACATCTTTGGCTAAATGCTTTCAAGTTTTAAATCTCTGATGGCTTCAGTACATTGAAGTCCCAATTATTTTGCTAGGTGGTATTCCAGTTGTTAGATTAGGCCCGCCTATATTACTTTGTATTATGTATTTATCTTTGCTAATTCTTTGTATAGGCATAATTATTGAAAATATAGAACATATATTTTAATGGTATTAGAGACATGTTGTTAGGGTTTAGACTACATGCTGTTGAAGTGTTGAGATAGGTTTGTTCATGGTTGCAAATTAGCTGGACATTGACCACGCCACCCTCCCCTATGGTAGTGACTGAGAAGAAATCTCCCTTATTTCTTAGTGATTCTCTGCCTGTTTCGAGTGCCAGCCTCTGACAAGCGCCTGTCTCGTGCATTCCTAACGCCAAGGCGTGCCAGTCGGCATCCCCGCTGCTTGCCTCCACCTATCTGCTAGTTTATCTTTCTGCCGGAAAAATTTCCATTTCCATCCCAGTATTTGAATTTTTGAAACTATTTAAGTTTTTAGGTGATTACACATTTGATGACCTACACGGTTTCTTCAACTATAGATCATGGGCTGCATTATAGGGTTTAAGTTCTAATGTTAAGGGCATTCTGATCATCTGATTGAAATGAAATTGGAAATAGCAAGGTAGCTCAATATGAATGGTTTCCTTATAGTTGATGAACTCTTTGGATTTTACTATATTTTCTATGTATCAGTCATTCAAAACCTATCAGAAAGTTGGACTAAAGGCTGCCTCATTTTATAGCAATGACACTTAGCACTATTATGATATTGTTTCCGACTTTGCGTATTATTACAGTTGTTAACGATTCGAACCTAACAAAATTTTAAGTATTTGTGCTCGTGTTTGTTCGCTAGCATCTGAGTTCGTTTATAGTGTTCAAGCTCAATTCCTTAAGCAATTTTATTGTTGGTGTTGGTGTTCAGTTCGATTAAGTTTGTTTGGGCTCGTTTGAACTCATTTGGATATATATAATATTTTAAGTTATATTCTAATTCATATATATAATATTTTATTTTATTTATTGAGTTTTTAATCAATATTTCAGTATTATAAATATGTCATTTTAACGAACCTTCAAAAACAAGGTTTGGACTCGTTTATTAACAAAGCGAGCTTATTTATATTGTTCGACTCGACTAAGCTTTAAGCCCAACCCAACCAAGTTTACGAACTGCGTGCTTAGTTTAACAACTCTACTTATTTAAGGACCCTTGTTTAGATATCTATGCATGTGAGTAAGTTGAAATCTTGTCAGGAACTTGATTTCGTTATATCTATTAGCTCTACAAATGCATAAAGTGTGTGAGATAAGTTTGTTTTTTGACTCTTGTTAATCTTAGGCCTCAACTTGATTATGTTTGTGATAAGATACTTGGTGGTTCCACTATTTCTACAATGGATGATGTTTTCGTTTGCCTGGTTTTCCTCCATTGGCAATACTTTTGTGGCTACCCCTTTTGTTATTGTAGCTTCTACTAATAGCTCTACCTTAGTTTCTTGGATTCTTGGTTTGGATCATTATAGATGGTGGTGATCGCAGGAGTCATGATTGTATTGGACGCCACTTGCAATGTACATATTGTAATAGTATAGGATAGACTTGGGAACATTGCTATAACTTACATTTGCACCCTCATGCAACAAATGCTATTTATTCAACTGATTTCCTTCTATTTTATTCCATCGTGCTATGCAGTGTCGATTATGTTGTATTTTTTCAGTTCTGGACATCCTAGCAGTTATTCTCTATCAGCTCTACTACCTTATCTGATGCTAATGGTCTTATTTTTGGTATTTCATAATCTTCCTTTCCTTTTGATCTTTTGATCCATGGGTTCTTGATTCTGATGCTTCTGGCCATGTGCCGGGTAATTCCTGGATGTTTGGGGTCTTTTTCGTATAAATATCACTTATGATTTTCAATATTTTGTTACTTGTAGTGATAATTTTCTTGTTGTAATTGAGTTTATATGATGAGATATCAATCTAAATTGTTATCTATATTCTAAAAGTTTGCGAAGTTTGTATACAATTTCATACTTCTATTAAATTTCGCAAACTGGTTGCCAAGCATGATGTCTCCTTGTATCCTCTAAGGGCTTTACTCATGTGTATGGCAAGGGAGATCATATGAAAACTCTCTCTATGGTCTCCAAGATGTTGTCGTCATGAGCTTCAAGAGGAAGTGGACATGAAACAATTGCCTTGTTTTATTTCTCAAGGGAAGTCCAGACTCGCATGTTGTCTTCATTGCCTACTTTATGTGTTAAAACAATCTCCATGGGTGTGGTTTGGATATTTTCCGTTTTTCAAAAATTTTGGATGATACAATGTGTATCGGATCTCATGGCCTTCTATAAGCATGCCCTAGGGGGACAAGACATGTATTTGGTAGTCCACGTCAATGATATTGCCATTATTCCAAATAATGTGAATGACATTACATGGTTGAAGGTGTAATTACAAAACCATTTTTATATTAAGTATTTGGGATCACTTTCTAGGGATTGAGATTTCCCTTGCCCGAATGGTGTTCCGTCATAGCTGAAGTACGCACTTAATATGTTGGAAGGAAAATGTATGGTTTTGTGTAAAGCTGTGAATTGTCCTATGGATCTAATTATGAAGCTAATTCCTAATCAAAGGGGTCATTAGCTAATATGGGACGATATAGAAAATTAGTTAGGAAGCATAATTATTTAATTGTCACCTGACTGACTATCTTGTTAGTGATGTGGCGAGTTAGTTTTTTAAGTCTCCACGTGACTCATTGGAAAGCACTCATGGTACATTAAAGGGTTTCCTACAAAAGATTTATTATATACACAAACCATGGCCACTGTGAGACTGTTATATATTTAGATATTGATTGGACAGACCGCCAGTCGTAGGTGTTCTATCCGAGCTATT
Source organism: Andrographis paniculata (assembly GCF_009805555.1). Taxonomy (NCBI): domain Eukaryota; kingdom Viridiplantae; phylum Streptophyta; class Magnoliopsida; order Lamiales; family Acanthaceae; genus Andrographis; species Andrographis paniculata. The sequence goes on from NW_026137605.1 coordinate 5,374,816, forward strand.
GTGTATTTATTGGAGTTAATTTGATATCTTGCAAAAATAATAAATGGAATATAGTTGTTTGTTTTGGTGTCGAAGTTGAGAATCGTGTCATGACCCTAGTACTTTGTGCACTCAAGTTTTCTTTGGGGACAAAGATGAAGTTTTGTGATAATCAAGCAACGGTACATGCTGTTTCAAATATGGTGTTTTATAGCGAACAAAGCATATTCAAATTGACTGTACTTCTTCAGAGAGAAGGTTTTATCTGGTTGTGTGGACACTGAGTATGTGTCTTCAAATAATCAACTTATAAACATATTGATAAAGGCCTTTCGAGGTTCTTGGTCTAAGTTTATATGTAATAAGCTTGGATCGTATGTGCTTTGGCTTGAGAAGAAGTGCTTTATGTCCAATTGATTTTTTAGAGTAGGACGGTTAGATTACTTTATATAATTCTATTTATTTATGTTTATTCTTTGTATAAAGGTGTAATTATTGTGAATACATCTTCTAGAAAATTCACCATATATTTGCACAATGTTTACTTAGTGTTTTAATTTTATTTTTTTTTACATTATTCACAAAAAAGTATCTCTAAAGAAAACATCACATTCAAAACTTAATTTACATTTAATACATTACATCAAAAACTTATTCTTCATTAAAAACATCATATATTTATATTACATCAAATACTTATTTTTTATGCTATTTTTTACTATTCCCAAATCAATCCAAAACTCCAAAAGATATCTAAACACACTAGTTCCTTCTCTGTAGTTATTGTAGTAGTACTAGTTTATATACAATATTTTGACAGGAAGTTACGGTAGTTAGTGGTTCAATTTATTTCACTCTTCAGTTCTCCCATTATATGTTTAGGAGTATGATCCATCCGTATTATGAAACTTAAATTTTCCTTCTCAACACTTAACATGCCATTCAAGATATCATCAAACTTCATAAAAGAGTAATGTAGCTTGTTTATTTTCATGTTTGTAGGTACTGTTTTACAAAATTATACCATTCAATGCATTATATCATCATGTCCAATGATTTTCATGGTTCATAATGGATATATGAGATAACTGGATTTTCCATCTTAATTTGCCTCTTAATATAGATATTGTGCTGCAATTCAAGGGAAATGTTATCATACTGATACTAGTAGACTCTACTAAAGTTCTTTGACTTGAATAAGTGGAGTTTAAGGTCCTTAATTATTGCTATGTAAATGTAGACTATTATGTGAATCAAATGTACACCAGTTTCCGGATTATAAGGGCAATGAAACTCAAATGTTTCTTTGTTTTTTTTTATTTTTTTTATTTTTTTATTTTTTTAAATTGAATGTTTTATGATTCTTTATTGATGCAGATTATCTTGTGACCAAGTGTGGGGTTTTAATGATGTCACTCTTTGTTTTCTTCACAACCACAATGTCAGTTTCATTTACATTGAGAGAGACACAGACTCGGATGCTGAGGTTTACAGGTTGGTATTCAAAGCAGTTGCTATAGGGCTTGATCATCCTCCTCTCGGTGCGGGAAATTACTAAAATATTTACTGTAATCGATTCTAATCATTAATCTGGAACTAGCCTGTAGTATTATGTCAATCAGGTTGTCTCACAATATGATCTCAGCATTAAGATTATATAATTAGAAATAGATATGTGAACGTAGCGCTGTTGCTTATTAGCTAGGCTGAAACTCAAGTGAAAAAGATCCATTTAGCTTATATTTTGATTGCCATATTCTTCTCATGGGAACTTGCAGTTCAGCTTCAGCATCATGCTCGGCATAGGCTTCCCACATTTCAATTGATTTTTGTGCACGTAATTGAATCACTTGTTTTTGTACCGGTAAGTTCCTCATTTCTTATAAATTTCCTTTAATGTCTACTTCTCTTTCTCTTCCCTACTGTTATCTGAATTCATTACTTCACTTTATGATTCCTTTGTGTTTTTCTTTCCAGATAATGATTGGGATCCTGTTTTTCCTCTTTGAGTTTTATGATGATCAGCTATTAGCCTTTATGGTTCTAATTCTTGTCTGGATCTGTGAACTATTCACACTCATCAGGTTCTTTCTCTACCTTGATTACTATTCCCATCCTGATGTTGTCAGACTGCATTCTTCTCCAATTAATTTAATGTCTTTTTCAGTTTATATTGTGGTTGCTCGTGCTTATGGGCTTGAGTGATACTTGACTACTTGTAGATATACCTTAACTCTGGAACTTTGTTCCTGCTTTGATTGCAGTGTCCGCACACCGATATCAATGAAGTTCTTTCCTCGCTTCTTTCTACTGTACTTTCTAGTGTTCCACATATACTTCTTCTCCTATACATACGGTAGTGCAATCTCTAACTATGATGTCCAAATTACCACATGGTCCCTGTTACTATGTTCCTGAAATTCTTCCTTGTGTTCAGGCTTTTCATATCTAGCACTCTCAACCTCGGCAGCATTTATGCAACACCTTATTCTATATTTCTGGAACAGATTTGAGGTATGACATGCTTTCACTATTCCATTGGTGCCTTAGTTGGAAATTGTTTTTATTTCATTGTTGCAGTTTGATTGGGAGTTGGTCGGGGAAAGGTTCCTTATTGGCTTTTTTATTTGCATTTGGAAACTTGCATACATCCAGGACTATAAAATGAAGAATAAAGGATCACATCATTGTTAGACATTGAATGGTTATTTCAATAGAAACAAGTATACAGAAAGGAATTGAGAAGTTGGAATTGCATTCATTTTACTAATTTTTTTATATTATTATTATTATTTTAAAGTTTTGTGTTTTTGTTCCGTACTTTAGATCATGATATTGTTTAGATAAAATTGTTGTTGATGCAATGCTGTGTGAAAAATTAGTGTTAAATATGATATTTTTGGATTAAAAAAAAAATGAATAGTAAAAAAAATGAGGTAAACCTAGACTGGCCTATGAAGTCATACACAAGGATGTGCATTAGTGTTAAAAAAAGGAAGTACGGCATAATCCAACCAACATCATTTGGGAGAAGTCAGTTACTGACTCATCAAGTGGAAGATTCCTTAAGCGCTCTGAACTTGATACCATAAATTTAATGAAGTTTAGTTTTATTGTGGTTGCAATTTTGAAATTTTGGGTTACATCTGAATTAATTTTAGATGTCTGATTTTTTATGATATTGCCTGTCAGGTTCCTGCATTGCAAAGGTTCATGCAAAATCGACGATCGCATTTTCAGCAGCATCCAGATTTTCATATTACATCATCTACCATACTTGCCTCAACGCTACGCATCACAAGATTAAACACAAGGAATTCTGGGGCTGGTTCTGCTGTTAATCCGGATTTAGCATCTGGACCAGTACTTCGACCTGGGGTTGATACCCGAATGCCAAGGAATGTTACGGCTGGATTCCCAGGTACTGAGGAACAACCTTCCCCCAGGCATGAGAATCCTCTTGATATTGGGGGACAACCTATCCTTCGTCAGCCAGAAGCTGGAGGAGGCAGCCCAGGAGCTATGAGTTCATTTAGTTCACTGTTGTTGTGGATTCTTGGTGGCGCTTCCTCCGAGGGCCTCAGCTCATTCCTATCAATATTTAGAGATCTGAGAGATCAAGGTCAAGTTTATACAGAACCTTCGCAGCCGCAGCAGCAGGAGGAAAATCAAATGGTACAAAATGATGAATAATAAATTGCTTGAGAACCAACACCTTGAAAAGGCTGTATTTTGTTGTGTTATATGTAAAGAAACACATGGAGGTGGGAGGTCCGGGGGGTGGGGGGTGGGGGGGGGGGAGGGAATATGGTAATTATAGTCCAATGGAGACAGAGAGAATGGCAAGAAAAGTTATGAGTAGCAACGAGTAGGAATTCAACTGTAGTGAATAGATGATGGTTATTGCACTAGCTTAGCCAGCTACATTATGATGACAACAATGATGATATGTTAGTGCACAAGCTGCATTATCTTATGGGCTTGCTGTGTATGACAGAGAGACAAGCTCAACTCAGGTTTTGCCAAAAGTGTGTTGTTCAAGCTGTTGAAGCCACCTACCGTACGGCAAAAACAAGTCAATTCCAATAATCATTCATTATTTGCTTAATTAAAAAGACAACATTATCCGATCAAAAAGAAAAAGAGAAGAGAATTCATGCATGATTTCTTTTGCTGCTTGTGACTCTCACTCTCTGCGCCCTGCTGCCACTCTCATTTTCATTCTGCATCTCAAGAACAGCAAGCTGCCATGATATAATAATATCATAGCTCTAAAATTCAGTGTCGAAGCATCCCGCCACTATCTTTGAAACCATTGATCTTGCAAATGGAATGTAACTTAGGCTATACCTGTACATGGCAAGTGAGCATCAAGTTTTTCATGCTAAAGCAAGGCAAACTTCAGCGCAAAACCATTTTAACATCTACAAGAAAAGTGCAAATACAAACTAGGAAAACAAGACAATACTGCTTCCATTTCAATAGCATCATGCATGTTAACCACGCCACTGTTTTTTTCTCTGTTTAATAATTATAATAAGAACAAGAGGCAGTTTAATCTAGTATAATGCCTAAAATCACAAGGCAAGTGGGAAACACAGACAAGTTATCAAAAGAATTAAGAACTTCACCAGACACCAGATAAGATCCTTTAGGGGGCTAAGCAAGGAGCTACTGTAGAATAATATTGCTAAAAAAGAATAAATTAAAAGAGTGTCAAGACAGTGTCTTTTCTAATGATTCTCAAATCCAATAATATATCCGAAGAGAATTGTAAGGGTCTTTTGCAAAAAGATCTGAGTACACTACGGGTGTGTTCATTTATGGGACTAACAAAAATCTACTATTCATCAAATTTTTTCCCCCAAAAACATTAAATCAAACACCTATTTTTTATTTTTTTATATTATACTAAAAATCAATTTTTACATTCAAAATATTACATCAACACCTATTTATATCACATCATACGACTATTTCAATTCAAAATTTTTACTATTCAAATCACAACTCAAAATCCAAACCCCCAAACAAACACACCCTACATACATCACTTTGATATTTCAAGTGCTCTTAGCGGACCATTTCAAAAAATTAAAATCCCTCACTGTAATGGGCAGTAGATATTGGGAGAACTGAATTATGAACTATGGCTTCATAATTGCTACTAAAAGCTAGGCAATAGATTTAGTCTTTCATCAATTGGTATGCTTAAAGTTCTGAAATGCTACGAGCAAGTTAAAAACTCACCATACAAGAGCCCCAAACTCCAACACAATTGCCAAAAGTGTCAATAGCTTGTTTTGAACCTACATATTAAGGCAATTTTATCCAGGCAGCATTAAGAAATGTCAAAGGAGACACAGATTCAAAGGATAGGATAATCGTAAAACCACTCACATATTCTGCACAAAAAAGAGCAATTATGATACTGGCCATGTATATTGCTGTTGCATATATGCGAACTGGATCAAGCATCATTGTCAATTGTCTTTTCGGACCAATGAGAAATGCTGTGCTGCCATAGAAAATCTTAAAGTCAGCACATTTAAAATTTATTATTTTATAAGAACAAAAACACAATTTACATTCACAAGTACATACAGACATATTATGTAACACCCCGGCCGGCTCAAACCGGAGTATCACCGCCGCGCCATACCGGAAAGCTCATTCATCAACCAACGGGCCATACGTTATGGCGCTAATGCTAAAATAACTATTACAAAACAACTACTTAGAGATTTAGAATTAAAGCGCACTGACTTATCAATTAAATAAGTAAAGTTCGAGTCAAAAACATAAATAAAAAATATTTCAAAAGGCATTAGTCTTTAAACATAATTAATGAATTTTAAAAGCATTTTAGAAGTTAAAGTAGTTCTAGTTCCCCTGATAGATCATATGACGTGGATGCATCATTTAAGTATAACAGAAACATCATCACCTACAAAAGGATTGTAAGAAGAGGGTCAACACAACGGTTGAGTAAGCACAATTAATCGAAGATAAATTAATACGGTATAATGCCACAAAATCATTTGAAGAAGATAATTGAATAAGCATATCACGAAGAAAACTCCACTAAGCCTTAATCAAGGTCGGCTCGATCCGGTTTTCCAACTTTATTACTTCGTATGACACGTCACACAGTTACACATAACAAGCATAGGGTCACAACCCTCAAGGAAAGCTCCACAATGTGTATCTAAGGGTTTGAAGACCAAAGTACACGTAAATTAATTTATTTATTAGTTTGCGAGGGGCGCCAAACGGCCCACAACCCTATAGTCTCCAATATAACATACCAAGAGGGGATTGTACGCAATCCAACCCTCCACCACGGATGACGGTCAAAATACCTTTTTCATCGTGAATGACGGGTACCTCGGAATCACCCAAAAAGGGATCCCGCCATCTCGATCCCTCGACCTAGCGCATTCGGGTTCTAGTTCGAGGTTAGCTAGTTATCCTAAAATACCGGTATACCCTCACGTGTTTGCAAGGTACAGAGGTAGAAAGCTATGCCTTATCATCCAAACAATCGACGAGTTGATCGAATTCAACGGGTAATTTTAATTACCAATTTGATCCAATACTCAACATGCTCTTAGGAAAATTTCAAAAAGAGTTTCCAATTCAAAAAATTCCAATTTCCATCGTTGAGACAACCAAACAAAAAGTGGAGTATTTAGAAAATCCAACAAAATCATTAATCTTACTTTATTTCGCCACATAAGAAAATATAACTAGGTTAGGGCAAAACTAGGGTTTCAAACCCATTCCACAAATTCTGCGATTTTCAATTTAACAAATAATCTTCACATAAGCCTTAGATGACATTATAATCAATTTTCTAGAAGAAATTGGCAAAACCTAACACTTTTAGGGCAAACTCATTTGACAATAATTTTGAAAAAATATCAATAGAACAATAGATGAGGTCCAGGAATTACAACATATCATCTATCTAAAATTAATCTCACTTACCTTAAGAGAAGAGACCAAAAGGAAGAGTTTTGGAGAAGAAAAATTCCAAGGAAGAAGAAGAGGGGGTTGGCGGCGTGTCTGGCTGCTTTTTTTTTTATTTTATTTTATACTTTATTAAACATAAAAGACTTGGAATCATCCTCTATATATACACAGGCACTCTACCCTGGATACACTATATCTTATCAAATCCACACTTGGATATGATATATCTTAACAAATTACCGATAAAGATATCTAAATCAAGAGATACAGATAAACTAAATCTAGTTTATTATTTATTTTACCCCAAACTCAATTTTGCTCTTAATTTAAAGCCAATTCCTTAATTTCTTACACCAAAAGCCCAAAATAAATTAGGCCTAAAATAATATTGTCCGACTCCGGCGTCGAACTCCGGCAAGTTCCGGCGAACTTCTGGCAAGTATTTTTACGGGGTATTACATATTATGTATATAAGATAAATACCGATGATATACCTGTCTCATTATATCAATAACATAATAAAAGATGTTAATATGCACCACTTAACGATGACATATCATCAAAAAGTAGCGCAGCATATTGGTTTCAAATAACTATTTGATCTCTAATCTCTTCCTCTCCTCATCAAATAGGTTTGTCTTCTGAATTTTGGCCTCAAAATCATTAGACTCAAGGAAACCTGAAATTAGGTCCGGAAGTGATGAGTCATTCCTATTGTTGAAGCGAATGCCCATCCCCATTGGAAATGTACTCTATTACCCCTCATCCCCATCACTACAAATTGGTGCCATACAAAAACAACTTGAAAAGACTTTGAATATTTGATTGGTAAAATTGTTTAAAGGTATGGACTTTTTAAACCACATGCGAGTTATAAACAAATTTGTCTTTTTAAATATTTGATCATTCATGCCCTTTTCTTATGAGTTATTCTTAATAGAAATATTTCAAGTCTAATATTTTATGAATTGCATTCAATTCCACGCTCCAATAGGTTTAGTTTCAACATTCAAGTTTGCGTATAAAGGGTAAAAGAGCTCTCCAAAATGTCAATTCAAGTGGTCCCTTGATTATGATGGTATTGATTTACGTTCCAATTCAAGTGGTCCCTTGCTTAATTAGTTCTTTTCAGTTAGTTAATTATTTTTCATTTGCTTACTTCACCCTTAGGTTATCGCTTAGGTTTTCGATTCCATCATTTTATGTAATTGATCAATTCAATCCACAATATTGTACCAACTGCCATCCACACTTGGTAGACATTGGAAGAAACGCAAATAAATTGCTTTATACCTAAGAAATGAGGGCTAATAGGATGACACCATCCACCAACTGAAATAGTGGGTTTTCACTTAGACGAAAACATGATCAAGCATAGACCTTTGTAACAGGAGCAAATATGGTACAAAACTTTGAAATATTCATGTCTAATGACATACGAATCTGGCTACAAAGGTATGTAACCTTAGTTAAGGAACATACTAATTGAAGTCATAACATGTGATGATTTTAGTGTATCCTTGCACCATGCCAAGACAATTTGCCAATTCACTCTAAACACTAAAAGAAGATGTATTGTCTGGTGTACTATTGAAGCACTTTGGGAGAATCCATTAGCAACCATGCATAATTTGTGCATACAAAACATAGTACTAGCTTGACATCATTTATTCACTCCAACTCTAAAACCTTTGAGTGAAAGAACTTCAATAAAAAAAAAATACATCATATTCTACCTGTTGTCCCCGGAGCCATCTCAGAATGTTTAAAATCCAATCTGACGCATCAAGATTTCTGTATAAAGCACCTATTAGAGATATTCAGTTGTAACTCAAGATTTTCCGGAGCTCCCATCTGCCTCCCAACAGGCTTTCTTGGAGGCATAAATAACTAATTTCACTAATCATTTACAGTTATTGGTTCTATTGAGTTGGAAATTGATTTTGATTTAGAGTGTCCTCTATTTTCAAGAACCTGAAATTTGAGTTAGAAATGTTATATGCATTCTTGATTAAGTTTGGTGACAGTTTGTATTGATTGCTTATTAGAATTTCTACTTTCTACAGGAGAAACCATACAAGATACCGATTCAGGCGAAGTGAAGATTTAAGACATCACATCAAATGTTGCAGACTCAAATAAGGCACTTCTTGATATTCTGGTGTTGAGAGGACGAAATCCAATCGATCAACTAACGAGTTTATAAACTAGTAATGTTGGGGTGTGTTTGTTTGAAGGATTTTGGAGGATTTCTACTATTCATCCAATTTTTTCCCCCAAAAAACATCACATCAAACACCTATTTTTCATTTTTTATATTATACTAAAAATCAATTTTACATTCAAAACATCACATCAAACCCTATTTATATCACATCATACAACTATTCAAATTCAAAATTTTTACTATTCAAATCCCAATCCAAAATCCAAACCCCCAAACAAACACACCCTTGGTTGATTTCTTGTATCCTTGTCAAGCCTATTTTGAGTATCATTTTAAGATATTGGATAGTAATTTTAGGCCTTGATTAATATCTCCTACAGTAGGTTATTGAACCAACCCGCGTTAAAAATCTATGCCATTTACTATCTGCTTGATGCAGCCAAGGTAATTCAGCAACATACCAGCTATGCATGTATAATAGAATTGAGTCTTTTACTCAACAACTCGCTGACAACACTTTATTTGCAGTTGTTATAACTTAAAATTTCTTCAAGGCATTATGGGATACACTCAAAGCTGATCAAATGGAACTCTTTCGGACATTCCTTTTAGATAGTTAGCTTCCATAAGGTATTGGGGATTCTTTCATCACCCATATTCTATAAGAATCAAATCCCTCAGAGATCTCTCAATATAAGTCAATCTCTCTTATTGGCACCCTTTACATATACCTTGCAAAGACTTTGAATATTTGGTTGTGAGATGTTGTACTACCTTACATCATAAATCAACCACAAATTGGTTTCTAAAATGAAAAAAATAATAATAAAAAGGTAGCATATGGTATTCTAAGCAAGCAATTGAGACAATGGAGTTGATATGAACAAGATTATTGAGATAAGAACAATCAAACAATCAAACGGTATCTAACATTTTCCCAATATCCTCCAAGCTCGTTTATTCCAAAATGAAGTAATGATCCTCTAAACCCTAACTACCCCTCTTTAAATATTCCTTACTTTACCTACGTACTAAAAATAAAATAAACCGACTCAAGACAACCCATAACAAAAGATAAGCCCTGCTAAGATATAACAGATTAACAGAAGACTACTACAAAAGACTAATGAAAACCTAAATCCAGAAAAAGCAGACCTAAACTCATCACCATCGCCCATATACAAGTAATGGTCGAGACTCCTCTCACATTTTCATTTCAACCTCGTGCTCTCCTCACTTTCGCTCTATAAATGCTCAAACGCAACAAAGAAGGGTGCTTCGGTCTCAAACTAAGCCTCATAAAGCTTTCGAAAACATAAATTGGACAACATTGCTATCTATCCCAAACAAAATACGATTTGGTAATGAATGGATATCATGGATGTCTAGATGTATATCCTCAGGCACACTCTTCAGTTGTGGTAAATGGTTTCCCAACCCACAGATTAAGGCACCACAAAGATCTTAAGGAGACCCTCTGTCTCCATATCTAATTATTTTTGTTGGAGAAATATTGGGGGCTTGGGGCCAATTACTCAAGAAGGTGAAAAGCATGAGCATAGTAATCACAGTAAAGTATGGTGCCACTGGTCGTCTTTTAGGAGAAGATATTCTGTTAATATTAGAATTAAAGGAGAACACATGAGTAAACAAACCTAAGGTGAAATACTAAGAATTAACTTAGATCTGCTCATAACTAAACTGAAAGATCACCAAGCATTAATGTAACCCTTTACTGGAACAGGGGATGTGCTCAAAGGATCAAGAGGCCAAAAGTGAGTGTAAGTAATCTCTAAGCCAACTAAAGGATTGGCAGCTGAATACACCACTAAAGGCGGGCTTTTAGATGATTCTATCTAAGGTCCCAAGCATAGTGCTGTCGAGTACCTTGATGGAGTCCTCCCACATATGACATTGATAGATCGTAGGGTGAAACGGAAGAGAAATCTTTATTCGAATGAATGAAAGATAACCTACAAAGGAAACCTATTCGCTCGCAACCCAAAATCCAAATTATGACTAAAAAAAAAAGAAATCCAAATTATGACCGTCTACCTTACCATGACCTAGATGGACCTTCTATATGTGGGCCCATGGACTCGATTCATATGAAGTAAAGACTCAATTCATACGAAGCAAAATACTCATAATTCAAAGAACAGAAATAACAAATAAACTAGCAATTCAAAAATAAAATAATAATTAGACAAAGGTCTGCTATTTGATGATTCAATGTTGTGCTATGATCAGACCCAAGTGGGCTTGATCCTTCTTCCCTCTTCTAATGTAGACCTTGACCTTATCCGACCTCATATCAGACATCCCAGTCAAAAAGCCTCCAAGAAGTTTCATATCCCATTTCCAAATGGCCATCTACCAATCTCCAACATCCTGGATAAAACCCACGCTAAAAGAGGTAAAAGAAAAGAAACACCTAACATAGCTTTGAGGCGCTTTGCCAAAGAAGACAATGGATTGTCCCAAAATGGACGATGATTTCCATTACCAATCCAAGAATCATTTTCTTTTCTTGTATAGTGCCCCATGCTTTATGAATGTTGAACCATGGCCTCGAGGAGAGCTTGCTTGACTTTCTACCGCCCAGCCCACTTTGTGAGTAGAGGGTTTAATAGATGTTGGGGGGTGAGATTAAGTCAATTCCACCAAATTTGTTCTTAGAGCATAGGACATTGCAGCTAGAGATGCATTTTTCTATCTGATTCTAAATCACCCCAAATGAAACCACAAAATTTGAGCTACAAGGAAAAGGACATTTTGAGGGATTTGAAAATGGACAGGATACAAAAAGGCAGGCAAGTCAAGACTGACTAAAAAGGTGTAACTCTACCACTGAAAATTAGCATTTTGGCTTTCCAACTACTCAACCTAGTGTCCGTCCAAGATAGGATTCCAAAGTGAAATATTGTTACACTTAGCACCAACAGAGCCCCAAGGTATGTGGGACGTAGATGGCCAACCAAGCAATTGAAAGAAGCCATGGATGAGACCAGGGAATAATGAAGCTTGACTTCCAATAGAGCACTTCTGTAGAAAAAACACCTTGGGGATGGTCACAATCTGAAAGCATTTCAAAATGCGTTGAACTACCATAGGGAATCTGGGTTGGCATCACTCATAACGATTGTGCTGTTTGCAACTTGAAGGTGGGACAAAATAGGCCCTACTTGGCCACAACGGACCCCTTTAAAGAAGCCCGATAATACTGCTTTCTTCAAGAGTACATTAAGGAGCTTTCCCATAATAGATACGCTGATAGAGGCCACCGTAATGGAGGCTTACAAAATGCCAAACGCGCAGAGATAAAAATCCATTGATTATAGAATGAAGGAATTCGTCAAGGGGCACTTTGAAATCCAGGAGATCAATTTGGCACTTAAACCCATTTTGCCCATAATGGAGAGTAATGAAAACTAATTGGCATTGTGAAAAGCTTTCTCAAAATCAAGCTTCAGAATAAATCCCCCGGCCTGCCGTGCTTGACATATTCACTTTGTTAGTAATAAGAACCACATCTGTTGTTTGTTTTCCTCTAAGAAACCCAATATGCTTGTCAATAATAATAGAAGGGAACATATTTGTAAACCTGATAGTAAATGTTGTTGCCAGTACCTATACGAGTCCCTGATGAGCGATATAGGCCTGAAGTGTGGTTACATATGTTGGGCTTGCCATTTTTTCTCAAGGGTGATAGAGTTCCCCATTACCAGAGGAATATAGTTTCTGGAGAAGATTAAAAAAAATCCATAACATAATCCGATTTTAGAAGATCCCAGAAGTTAGTCTATGGGTTATACTACCTAACCGAGTGTCTATGGGCTATATTACCATTTGTTATTCAGAATCGCAGCACGGGATAGCAGCACATGGTAGATGATTGGTACCGAATGTGAGCCTATGGTTTATATTACCTAAATGAGTGTCTTCGCCTAACCTCAACCCTAGCTACCTCTTCTATTGAATCTCCCAAATTGTTCCACCAGTGACTAGGTATCCCAACTTGTCTAAGTAAAAACATCTTTTTTTTAGTATTTTGTCACTATCTTCGTTACCATGTAAGTCCTGTGAGCTTGGAAAACAAATTGATGATTTTTCTCATTGTAATTGGGTTCATTTAATAAAAATTAATTTAGATCATTTACCATATTTAGAAGGTTTCGCTGAACTTCATACGCAATTTCATGTATCTAATAAGATTTCAAGGAGCGATAATAGTAGAAAATATTTTTTTCACCCATTTAATGATTTTATTTCCTCTCATAAAATTTGTCATCAACCATCTTGCCTTTCCACCCAAAACAAAATAAGGCGGTTGTGCTTAAGAAATGTCATTTAATAGAAACAACTTGTACTCTCCTCTTACATTATAATATTGCTTTACAATTTTGGGTCGATGCTCTCTTTACAGTACATTTTCTTATTAATCTTCTTTTGTCTACTACCTTAGGTCATTAGATTCCCTTTACATATCTTCAACTTAATGTGTCATTATATCCTTTCCCTCTCCATGTATTGGTTGGACATGTTCTGTTCATGACCTTTTTCTAGTTTGGACAAGTTACATCTCCATCAATCAAATGTGTTTTCCTTGAGCACTCTCAGGTTTAAAAAGTTATCAATGTTATTTTCCTTTTACTTGTTGATGTTAAGTAGTGCAAATGTGACATTCTTTGAGTTGTTACCATACTTTACAATACGCATCCCTTTTCATCTATTTCCTCAATACTTGTGCCCTCACTCCAATCGTCTTTCTGTCCAACCTTCACTTTAGATTCATAGTCGGCTTACATGCATCATCAGGTTATATCTACCTTACCGTTGCCAACACCTATTGATGACTTAACTCTGGTTCCATTGCTTCCCCGACTGCAGCTCAACAATCACTTGTTGCCCATCGTAGAGGTACTCGGTCCATTGGTAATCCTAAACTTATTTACCATTTTCGTAATTATCATTGTTTACCTTCTTCCATGTGTAGTTTTGTGTCTACTTTAGATCTATTTCTGTTCCCGCTCTTGGCATGAGGCTTTGGGTCATCTAGGGTGGTGTCCAGCTATAGCTAAGGAAATGTTTGCTTTGGTTGCTATTAATACTTGGTGTTGCTCTTACCGTCATGAATGACGCCTATAGCTTGTCTATGGGTCTATAAAGTCAAGGCTGGCTTTAAGCTCACTCTATGATTTGAAACAATCTCCATGGGCATGAGTTGGACATTTCTGTCTTGTTATCCAAGCATTTGGGAGGGCACAATGTTCATTTGATCACACCATATTTGTATTTATAACAGACCTCTAAAGGACATTTTGTTTACTTGGTTGTCTATGTTAATGAGATTGTTTTAACTGGGGATAATATAGAAGACACAACATGGTTGAAGGAGCATTTGCATAACCATTTTCAGACAAAAGATTTGGAACCACTAAAGTATTTTTAGGATTCGAGATTGATTAGTCAAATAATGGTGTTATACTATCGCAACAAAAAAATGGCATGAATGAATGTAAAACTGTGGATTGTCCTATGTATCCTAGTACAAAGTTGTTACCTGGATAGGGACAACCCTTAACTGTTGTTTGATGATATAGGTCAGCTAGGAAAATCAACTATCTAAATGTCACCCGACCAGATATATCATCTATGGTACGTATGGTAAGTCAGTCCTTCAATCCCCTTAGGGCTCCCACTGGAAAGCACTAATGTGCATTTTGCCTCAACCCTGGTGTTTCATGAATGAATGGAACATATTTAATTAGATTGTCACTTATCAGGGAAAACGTATCATCTGCATGAATGAACACCGAATATGTGTCTTGAAATGATCAACTTGCAGATTTATTAACAACAACCCTTAAAGATTCTAAATTCGAGTTCATCTACAACAAGCTTCAATCGTATGGCTTGTGCATTTCAACTTGAGGGAGAGTGTTAGATTCATATCCCTGATTATTTGGTTATATAATGTAGATAGATTCATATCTAGATATAGTTAGGATTATTATGATTGGATAGCTTTTCTTCTACAAAATGGAAAGGAGATTTAATTATTGAATTGTTACTTTTAAAATTCAGTAGCACAAATCAACTGTAAGCCTAACCAATGCAATAGATCTCAGGATATAGTAGAAACTAGATTGAAATCCAGGAATAGAGCTTTATTTTATAAATATGTGATTGTACAAAGCTAAGCCTTTTTTTAATAGTTGATAGAGCTTGTTTAAAACAGGAATACTGCATTGGATAATGTTCTAAGAAATAACAATTAGCTTGAAGCCTTGAATTTATGACCCAACAACAAACCTTCCAAGAGCAAGCACATTGCCAAAGGAGAATGTTATCCCAAATTTGATAGGATGGAAGAAAACAAGCATTGACTGTCAATCAAAAGTGAGAAACAAAAAGGTCAATCCAGTTTCTATAGATTTGATCAGCATGTTATCAAATTAGAAAGCAATGATATTTGAAGTGAAAAATGCAGAACTTCCAAACATAACAAGGAAAAAAAAAAAAAGAACAAATAATGGCATCATCATCATGATCAATCAAAGAAAGATAGGAAAATATGTTACCATGAGTGTGCAAGTTATACCCGCGGCTAAGCAAATTGCAAACCCATACAGTCTCTGTCAGAGGAGTAGGATCTTATTATGAAAGATTATCACATAAAGAAGAAATTACGGCTCAAAGAAACACAAGAAGCACAGCAGTACTACCCATCACCGCACATGTAAGGCAAAGATATGGTAAAGAAAATTTTGAAAGCAGTATAATGTTAATCCATCCAAATGTATCTCTGTTATATATATAATTCAACCCATTATGAAAGGTCAGCTGGTGCGCCACAGTAAACTCCTCAGCAAGAATCCCTAAACCTCAAAAATTCCCTGCAAACTGAAATTTAATGCCGATACAAACGAATGGAAGCAGCTACATTCAAATGTCATAATTTTAACTCGCAGACGTTTCCGTTGTCCTCGTACCCAGGATCTTATGTTTCTTCCTATGAAATCTAGCATGGAGTTTATTGAAACCAATATCGATAGATTGCTAAACAAACAGATTGCCACTCCAGTTGAAAAGGCAACAGAATAAAGCCCTTTCGATTGAGTACCTGCTTTGTTGATAAAGTGCAATTGCGATTGAAATCATCGAGGAAGGAAGGTTCTGGCTGCTCTTCTTCATCTCCAACCTCCATTCCCACCAGCATTTTCATCTTCTCAAAGGCCTGGTTCATCCTGTCCATTTTCTATTATACGAAGCCCTAGATCTTACTGATAGTTTCTGGTAGATGTGATCTGAGATTCATAAGCATGGAGGAGGAGTGAGGCTAAGCGGGTACGAACCGACCACCGACCACCAACCACTGTGGAAGCAGACGCGGGCAAGACTAGGAAGAAGAGCTTTAACGCATTGGTACAGCGAAATGGAAGATTTCTCATATACAAGTAAACGAAGAGAAATAAATAATGGGTAAAATTGGTTAATAACTACAAGTTGATTGAAAATTCGTTGTAAAATTTCTCTTTGAACCTTTTTTGTATGGCTAGGACTTTATACAATATTTTTTTAAAATATAAGTACCACCAAACAATTTTTAAAGTAAAATAAAAATTTATATTGAGTTTCGAAATTACAAAGAGATTTTATTCAATATTTTTTTTCTTGTTGTAAAATATAAGGAGCTCTAAACAATCTTTAAAATAAAATGAGAATTTACATTGAGTTTTGAAATAAAAAAAAAAAAAAAAAAAAAGAAGTTTCACGTAACATTTTTTCATGACGTATGAACCTGCCGCCGCTACCCCAAAGTGTTTACACAACATTTTTTTAAAGTATAAGGAAACATTATCCAATTTTTAATGTAAATGAGAGATTTACAGTTTCGAAATCATAAAGGAATTGTGGATAATTTTGCTTAAATAATGATACATGATGTGTTTGTTTTTTGGTGGCGGATCTTGTGTTGATATGTGCATCCACCACCACCGTGCTGATAGAATGTGAACAGTGCATCGCAATAGATAAAAATTGGATAATTTAGATTAAATAGGGGTAGGATTGTCATTTTAAGTATAAAAAATTACTAGGTGAGTTTGTAACTTTCCCCTCTTACTGTTTCAATCGTCTTTCAATCGTTTAAGGTAAATTCATTCTTTCATTTGTCTTCTTAAAATCATTTTCTTAAACAATTCACCGCCTTCTTGATAGCTTGCTTATTAATTTCAATTTAATTAAACTCAAATCGTTCTTTCTGTATACTCCTACTTTCTCTTTTCCCTTCCTCTTTCTCTCTCGCAATCTATCAAACCGCGTCGGCAATTGCCACTGTCCATTTGTGGTAGCGCTCCCCCAGCCCTAGCAACCACTACCATATTCTTCTTCTTCCCCATCTTCTTTTTCTTATCTATCTATCTCTTTCTCTCTTTGTTCTTTTTCCTCTGACTAGTTGACCACCACTTGCCCTTACCGCTACCGACAACCTCCGTTCTTCCGCCGATCCAGGACCTACCGTTAGGGGTGGAAATAGGCCAGGCCAGGCCAGGCTTTGGTTAAATAGGCTTGGCCTGTCTTAAAAAGATATGGCCTGAGCCTGGCCTACCAGCCTGAAAAAAAATATTTTTAAAGCCTGAGCCTGGCCTTTTTAAAAGCCTGGCCTGGCCTACGAGCCTGTTTAAAAGGCTACATAATAATTTATTATTATTATTATTTTTTTTTTTTTTTGTAAATTTCGTACTATAAATAAAAAATAAAACAGATACAATTATTTATATTATATATAAAAAAAATAAAAAATTCTGTTTTTTAATGACAAAAATAATCATTTTTATTGCCATATAAAAATACAATATGTGTGCACAACATCTAACATGAAATAGAGCTCCATCGAGGACAAGCTTGGTGCTGCGTGATATGTAGTCTTTTAGATACCTCAAGCACGAGTCATTATATGAAGCATTGTCAACTGATACTGAGAACACTTTATCTTCGATCCCCCAAGCCTTCAAACATTTGAAAATGGCATTGGCTACATCAATTCCTCGCCTTGGAGCAGGCACCTTGACAAAGCTTAAAATCCTTTTCTGAAGCTTCCACCCAGAATCTATAAAATGACCAGTGATTACCATATATTCAATCACTTGATGACTGGATTTCCACATATCTGTTGTCAAGCTAATCTTGCTCACACTCTTTAATAATTCCTTCAATGCTTTTCTTTCTGCTTCATATATTGCTATGCAATCACTTCGTATCGTCTTACGAGAAACTTTCTGAAATTCAGGGTTCGCATACTGAAATGACCATATAAAAGCATCGTCTTCTACAATGCTAAAAGGATACTCATGTACCATAATAGAAGTGGCAATGACTTCTCTCATCTTTTCATTAGAAAATCTAAACCCCGGACTTATAAACGGATTACTTGAATTGGATGGCTTAAAAGGAATGACACATTGTTTCTTTTGTGAAGCCATTTGTACTGACCTCTGCAAACACCCTTCTGAATGTCTCTTTAGATGGCTTGTGCTCGCACCTCTTCCCCCAGTAGCAAATGCATTTTTACAGTATTTGCAAATAGCTTTCTTAACACCTTCAGCAACTTGAATTTCATCAAAGTCATTCTACACAATTGAAGTTTTTTTCCTTTTTTTCCTATTGGCACCTTCATTTGCTTGATTTGAATTCCTTTCGTCTTCATTTCTGTTATCATCCACAGGTTGGCTTGAAAGGGAATCCACTGATATACTATTGTGTGTATCAGATGGAAGATCAAAAATATTTGTTTCATCCATCGAAGCCATATCCTGCTTCAAAATAAATAAAAAAATTTATTTAATTAATGATATACATTATAAACGAAAATATCAGAAACTGTTCATTCTTGTAAATATATATCTTATATTTTTCTACAAAAATATAAAATTTTCATTTTAATCTAAATAATATAAAATACAAAAATAAAAATAACAAAACTATTTTAAAAAAATGACGTTATAAAAAACAAAAAAAACGTCATAAAAAAATATATAAGATAAATAAAATATAACAAAAAAACAAAAAATATATATATTGAAATTCATATCTAAATAAAAATAACGAAAAAAAACATATAAAAACGATATTTACCTTATTTTTCCAAATTCCACCGGTAGCAATAAAAAAGAAGAGGCGATGAAGACAGAAGAAGGAAAAAGAAAAGTAGTGGGTCTCTGTGAAGAAGATTGCAAAACCCTGGACGGCGTGGAGGTCTGGCAGCAGTTGCAGGCTTGCAGCGGTGGAAAAGGAATATGGACAGTTGTTGTTCAGTTTACAGCGGGATAATATTTGAATTATGATAAAAGAAACAAAAAAAGGAACATGTGTGCAGTAGTTGTTCATATTTGAAATTTTTTATTGGGATAAAAATTATTTTTATTTTTGTTTTTTTTTAATAAATTTATAATTAAAATTTTTTTTTTTATATATCATTATTATATATAAAACTATTCTTATTTTATAATAATAAAAAATAATTTTATATAATAATAATATTATTATTAAACAGGCCGGCCTGTTTAGTAAATAGGCTTTTTCATAAGCCTAAGCCTATTCTGTATATATAAACAGGCTTTAACAAAAATCTGAACCTGGCCTTTCTAATAAATAGAACAGGCCAGGCCAGGCTTGATGTAGGCCAGGTCATAGGCCCCTGACAGGCCGTCTGGCCTATTTCCACCCCTACCTACCGTGAACCACCACCGTCGACCAATCGATCTTTCGCGAACCCAAGTTTATTCTGGCATTTTCATAGTCAGGCATTTTGATGCTTCTTTTCTATTTAGATACTAGTTTAAGTCAGTATTCTATATCAATTATACTCGTTTTTTTTTTTTTTTTTTTGGCAAGAAATTTAAATTCAATTGCAAGTCCATTAATACCTATAAATAAATGGTGAAGGCTTCGAGTTCCAAGGATCCTATTATCCAACTCTTCTGCATCCCTAGGAAAGATGTTATTTCCAGATCTATGGTGGGATGCCCAGTACGCAGTCGAATTGCCACCCCATGTTATGCAACCTCATATCCACAGTTGTGGAATTTTCTCAATATTTTACATGGAAAATTGGCCCCTTGACTTGAATGGGAGAGTGTGTGAGCAAATTGGCAAGCGTCAATTTATGGTTAGATTGTAGAAGAAGCATTGTGTTCAAATCTTATTGCAGGAGGAGAATCGAAACATCGGGTATGTAAAAGAGAGGTCAAAGCTTGCTGCTAGTGCAAAGATCGCATCGAAGAAGATGAAAATGCGGATACTCTAATAAGGAAACCTCGTATTAAGATGAGCGCAAAAAAAATACATTTTTGGGCGAGTTCGAGGGCGAGGTCGGGGCGAACAAAAAATTGACTGCGATGATTGATGGACTGTTGATTTTGATTAATTGAATTTGGATGGATTGTTGGTGTTGATTGATTGATTGAATTGGTTTCTAGTTTTAACATGTGGCTTGAATTGGTTGTTGGATTTAGCTGATGGATTGAATCGATTGTTTGGATCATGTAACATGCAATTTAGGTGTTGTTATTTCTTATTTGATAAGTTTTGGTGAATAACATATCTAGAGTGTCTATTTGTAACAATTTCTACGTAACACTCATGTTGTTGGTTAGTACAAGATATATTTATTGATGTTCAGCAAAATGCTTGATTCAATAATACAAATGTTTATTTATCTTTTTATGTTTGTGTTAATAGGTTTATGGTGGAAAGTATTTTTTTTTTTCTGTGTGTGTGTTGATAGGTTTTCGAAAGGATGTTTTAATTGTCTTTTTTGTGGCATTTTCTGGATCACAAATTTGATAGTACATTAGCATGTTAAACACATTAAATGAAGATGCTTATTGGTATTCAGTAAAATGCTTGATTCACTGTATACAAATGCTTATCCATCACTTTTATGTTTGTGTTAAAGGTTTTGGATAGAAAACATGTTTTTTTTTTTTTTTTTTTTTTGTGTTAATAGGTTTTCTAAAGGATGTTTTGATTGTCTTTTTTGGGGTATTTTTTGGATCATAATATTTGATAGTACAATAACATGCTAAACACAGTAAACGAATATGCTTATTAGTATTCAGTAAAATGTTTGATTCAATATATAACAAATGCTTATTATTTGTATTTGCAATGATTAAATATGATTCATCAATATTATGGTTGAGTACAAGCATGTGCTTGTGTTTTATAGGACGTAGATCATGATTGTAGTTTTCTTGAAAGTATGTCACTTTGTATCTTTCATTTTCCTTGTTGATTTGAAGTTGTATATTTGAATTACAGTTTGTTCTCGTCTCATCATTACGATGCATAGTCTTGATTTTTTCTAACTTGTTGTATTCTTTTGGATGAATTCCAGGATGATCAGCCTCGTATTGCTGCTTTTTTTTTTTATCCCCGTTTTATTGCAACAATATTTTATGTATTGTATTTGATGCTGATCTTTTTAGTATTTTTTTGCATTTTAATTCTAACAGAAAAACTCCTATTGTGTGCATACTCACAATAGAAATTGTATGCATCTTCTTGTTTTGTAAATTTTATTTCATGTCAATCTATGAAGTCTGCATATATTAAATGCTGAAATATGTCAAAAAATATGTTGGATGTTTTATTATAAAATGCTATCCCATAATAAGTAAGATGTTGATTTTTGTATTTAAGTTCATCAAACATCGTGCTATATAGCATAATATAAAATGTTTCCCTATACATAAGCAAATGCTAATGTCAATTGAACGGGATGCTAATTTATTTTTATTAATAGTAATTTTGATGTTTTAATTGAAATACGAATGCTAATACATATTTACCAAATTATTAAAAAACCAGATGAGATTCTAGTAGTTTCTTTAATATCTAAATCTTGAAAAACTATAAAAACAATTAGATTAACATAATTGTATAAATTATTATCCAATTTCGACTAAAGATGCCATAATCCAATCCAATAAATTGAATCCAGTAAATTCAATCCAATAAATCGCATAAGGTATTTACGATTTCAAATCAATTGTACAAATGTAAATTACGTGATTCAGCAATTTCCACTGCATCCGTAATTGGCGAAGGCGTCGAAGCATCTAGAACTGCAATCTGATCAATGTCTCTGTTGCTTCTTAAGGGATTGATTGAGGTTGGAATTATGGATAATTGATTTTACTCATCTCCATCGATTTCATCCATTAATTTTGTTGGATCATAACGAGGCGTTTTTCTACGTGAGAGGGCAAAGAAGAATGAAGAATGAAGGTCTCAGGTAGTTATATAAATTAAGGTAACTTGAAGATTACTAATAAACCCCTAAATTAATACAAGTCTTTGGATTAAAATTGTAATCAATGGTTTAGATTGAATCAGCATCATGTTGAACTCTATATTTTAGCGCCTAATCTCAGCCGTTATTTTTTTATTTTTTTTTAACAAGACGTCATAAAACCGACATGTATTGTACTAAATACTCTCTAACCTTTCAGCCGTTTTTACTTAACTGTATTTGACCTGCACGCCCTAAATAATAAATAAATTTCAAAATTATAAATATACTTATTTTTCCTCAAAGAATAATAAATATACTAAAAAAAATAAAAATTGCTTTACTAGACTAAATATAACAGGAAAAAATATATTTGTAATTTCATAGTTTTAGAAATTAAGATTCTGAACTCTATTTACAGTTTGGACACATGTATGTCAAACATATTAAATACTGACAGTCGCGGGATTAGACGTAAAGTTTATAAAATCATGAGGAAGACTGATGTAGTTTTGAAAGTATAGAGGAATGGGTCCAATTTCATGAAACTATAAATGGATTTTGTGCAATTTTACTTTTTTTTTTAATAGTATTCCTTTATTATGAAAATATAGTATTTAATTTATTATTTAAATATTAGTTTTTATGATTTTTAAAAATTATACTAATATGATGAAAATATTATACTTTCTTTGTCTGGTGCAAAACTACATGTGGTTTCATGATCTTTAGTATTTTTTTATTAAGTCATGCAGATAGCTTAGAAATTAGGCAAAATTGCACTAAATACCTCGTACTTTCAAAATTGTGCAAACTTCCTCATAGTTTTATAAACTCTGAGTCTAACCCCATTGGACGTCTTTATTTAATAGTGTTTGACATGCATGCGCCCAAACTACGAATGAGTTTCAAAGTCTCAATTTCCAAACTCCTAACATTACAAATATATTCATTCTTTTTATATTTAGTCTATTTCTGAGTATATTTTTATTGTTCCTTGAAGCCAAATATAAGAAGAGTAAGTATATTTATAATTTCAAAAGTTTAGATATAGATATTTTGAAACTTAACTCTAGTTTGAGCGCATGCAAATCAAATACCGTTAAATAAGAATGATTGAGAGGGGTTAGACGCAAAGTTTATGAAACCATAAGAGAGTATGACACAATTTTAAAAGTATGAGAGATTTGACTCAATTTTGTGAAACCACATGTGAATTTTATATAATTTTGCCTAGAATTTATAAGAGAGTATGCATGGAAAGAAGTATTACTTTTTTTTTAATAAGTTTTTTGAATGAGCATGCAAACGGTAAAAATAAATATTGAATTGATGCATAATTAAAATATTGGTTAGTACATTAATGTTAAATGTTATTGCATATAAAATAAATTATGATGATATTATATTGGTATTAGTAATATTCAGGTATGGCTTCATGAACATGTGCCCTTATTAGCTCCATGTAAGAAGCTGTTAATTGTACATTGATGTGCTCGATGAATAGAATCTAGAGGACTAAAAATTATAGGAGAATCCAAGAAGTTATTGACAAAAATTACTTATAGAGATGTTGCAGAATTTCATCTAATAAAATATGAAGAAAAACTGATCAATCCTATTGCAACTGTAGTAGCAAGTAAAATAATTACATTATTAATTGTTATTTTTTTTTGTATTCCGCTACTGTTCACTACTGTATACATATTTTTACTCTCAAGGTTGAAAGGTTATAGAATAAGATTCGAAGAATAAGTTTGGAAAATATCACTGCATCAATGTCTTGAAGTGTTTGTGATGAGGGAAGAACATGAATTTCAGAAAAATAATCATTTAAAATTTTCATCAAGAGGACTTGAGAAAGAGGTGTCAATTTTTAATAGGATGGAGAAAGAACACTTTTATCTCTCCCTTAGCATTGTATCATGGTTTTAGAGGTTATAGCAAAGGAAAATACAAAAAAATATCTGAAATCTTCATCTAGCACCTACAATGTTTGATCCTGAGTGGATAAAAGAAAATATGGATGATGTATTTGTTCTTCTTAATAGCATCACTCAGCCTCGCAAGAGAAAAATTTTAAAAGAATTAGAGCTATATAGAACTAATTTTTTTTTATCATTATTGTGCATATATTCAATGTATCTGTGAAATAATAGATACATGATAATTTTTATTTATTCATTTTTAGATTGATGTTAAAATAGAGAACAATGTTGATATGAAAGAGGTAGCTCAACCATCAAATCTGAAGGAATTTATGGTAATTTAAATTAGTGCAAGAGAGACTATTTAGGAAAGGTGGAACGCAAATGTGTGGATTCATTCATGAATAATACGACTTTCATGCAAGTGATGATTTATTATTTATGTTATTTAAATGTTGCTAATCTTCATCTTCATTGATGGTTGATTGTATGGCATAGCCCTCATTTGCACGTAATTGAAGATTCTAATCTCAAGTTATTTTTTAGAGAATCCATTACAGGCAATTTGATATAATACTACTATATAGAGCTTCTATGCAGTGAAGAGTACCAATTAAGGTACGGATTGTAAAATTTAATTGGATTTGTATCTACATATTTTATGGTATGTTTCAAAATTAATATTAAAACTCAATTATTAGTAAATAAATAACCTTCATGATTAGTAAATAAATATTATTTTATTGTTATATTAATGCATTGTATTTTCTAATACAGAGTTGGAATTGATTAGGATCATCTCCATATTATGAAATCAAACTCAAAAGCTAATATATTCGACAATGGTAAATTAAACTTACAAACAAAGAAAAAATAAAAAAATAGGATGAATCAGATTTCAAAAACAATCACTCATCTCGAACAAACACTTTCTAGAATTTACGATCTGTTCGAGGCTACCGATGCATCTTCTGTCTCTCATGCAATCATATCCAAAGCTCAAACAATCAATTTCTAGAGTCACTCAAACCCCAAATTTCTGGAATCTCTCTAAAGATAGGAAAAAGCCCTCAAATTGTTTCTCATTTCTAGGTTGTGTGTCTAGCAAGAAAATACAAGGCATTATATATAATAAGCAGCGACTGAGTCCGGTTGCAATCGGTATATCTATTGTCGGGTTCGGGTCATTCAAAGCCATGTCATCCTCCCCCCTTTCGGTTGCCTTGTCCTCAAGGCTAGTAGCGTTTTTAGCATGGCTAAATAGGTTCAATTCGGCAATGTTGAAAGTCGCGTTCACTCCTAAGTATTCCGGAAATGCAATAGGGTACACATTATTGTTTATGCACTCCAACACACAAAATGGACCAACTCTATGAGGAAAAAATTTCCTACATCGCAATACCAGAAAGCGCTAGCTCTCTATGCAAATGTACCGAAACCCAATCACCGGATCAAATTATCACACAATTTCTTCCACAATTGACATAGTGTGCGTACGTCGCGGCCGCCTTATCAATGTTCTCCCATACCTTGACATATAATTTTTTATTGATGTAGCTTGATCTCTGCCACTAAAATTCAAATGCTCGTTACTAGGTAGTGACAACATATCGGTAGGGATTATAGGGTTAAAACCATAAACAACCTCAAACGGGAACAATTGAGTAGTAGCACTAACATGCCTATTATAAGAAAATTCAACATGTGGTAGACATTCATCCCATGTTCGACTACTATTATGTACCATGGCACGTTGAAGATATCATGGACCGAATTGATCAATTACACAAGTATTAGACTAAAAGAGAAGTATTGCTATCAAACATAACTTCCATAAAACAAAATGATTATATATGATCAAATAGTTATAAAACGTATTTTTGTTTGTTGTGTCTTACAAAACACCCAAAGACTTATATTTATAGGAGTGGGGAATGAGAAAAGTGGATAGATTTTCCTACGTGGGATGGATTATATGAATAATATCTCAATGAGAGACAACTAGCCTAATGGTCCTCTCATGCATATGAGAAAAATATATAAGTGATCCCAAGGGATGGTCCCTCACTTATGCATGTGCAATCCTAAGTTTATGTAATTACATATTAAACACTCTATTAGCATACTCCTAGGTTTGCATAACTTTTTCGTTAGTTGCCCGATGAAGGCATTGCAAGCTCCAATGTAACCTTTACTACCACAACACTCGTGCTAGGCATTTCATCAAGTATTCGCATGTTGTAACATAATCCGTCGTTTGGGCTCCAATTCTCCAATTTCTTTATCAAGCCTTACAATTTTTCAATGCATGTTTTCACTCGAGCTCTTGAAACTGATCCGATTAGAATATGCGGAATTGCATGTCTAGAGTTTTGGGCATCCATATCATCCCCTCTCTATTTAGAAGGTTGAGCCATCAATCGTTGTGCTTCCTTATCAGCTCGATCATAGGGTGATAAATCTGCAATATTAAAAGTAGAATTAATACCAAATTCATCCGGAAGTTCCAAACAGTATGCATTATCATTAATCCTTTCAACCACTAAAACTGACCCATCTCCTTAGGGTGATAACTTTGTACATCGCCTTGCGGAAAACTTTTCTTTCCTTATGTGAACCCAAATTCAATCTCCAGGATGTAATATTATAGCTTTACGCCCGCGGTTAGCATACTTAGCTATACTTCTGTAGATTTTTCAAGACTTTTTTGACATCCTTATGGAGTTCCTTTATGCGTCTTGCTCGTTCCCTACAATGGTTAAAGATCAGTAGGTGTTAGTGGATTCATTCCATAAACTACTTTAAACAATAAAATGTGTGTAAATGTGTCTATTGTATGCAAACTCAATGTAAGAAAGACATTTATCCCAATTTTTTACTATTATGTGAATTTACAATAACTCTAAGGACATTACCTAGCACTTGGTTTACCGCCTCCATTTGTCCATCAATTTGGGGGTGATAGGACGAGGAGAGGAGAAGTTTAGTACCAATTTTGTGCCACAATTATATTTGTTATTATTTGTTAAAATAAGAATATAATAAAATTGTGAGCATATAAAATTATTTACTATCAATGAAGCGCATAAGTTTAAATGACTGTAAAAAAAAAAAAAAAACATTATACTCCTCCCGTCCTGCCACAGTTAATGTGTTTGGTTAGTGCGCAATATTTAAGAAAAATGTAGTAGTTTAGTAAGTTAATGATAATAATTTATCATATTATTTTATTATTTTTATGTGAGTGGTGATTTTGTATTTTTAAAATAAAAATTAATATATATATAATTAAAAAACACTAAAGTATATTTTTAAATATTTTAAACATTATATCTTAATAAAATATATATAATATGGATATCATTTTGTAGAATAAATTTATATACTATAATGAAATAAAAATATTTTTATCTATCTATGACTAACACTAACTATTTGTTTTCTAAAAAAATAGAGAAAGTTATAAATATAGATAAAAATATTTGTTTATTGAGGAGAAAAATATAAATAAAAAAGTTTTTAGTGAGATTGAAGAGATAAATATAAATAAAATAATTTTGGGTGGGATTAAGGAGAAATATAGAAATAAAGGAAATAAAATGATTTTAGTGGGATTGAAGAGAAGAATAAAAATAAAATATTTTTGAGTGAAACTATACATAAGATGTTATAAATTTTAATGATGTGATTTATATTTATTGTATATGTTTAATATCGACAAATTTACTAAAAATATAAATATGTCAACTATTGTTTATTATGAGACAGTGTGTTCTCTTATCAAACTTTACCAAATTTTTATTATTCATCAAATTTTTTTCTTCCAAAAACATCAAATTAAACACTTATTTTTTTATTTTTTATATTATACTTAAAAATAATTTCACATTCATTCAAAACATGATGTCAATACAAATTTATATCATATTATACAACTATTTCAATTCAAACTTTTACTATTCAAATCCCAAACAAAAATCCAAGCTCCTAAACAAACACACCCTAAATGAAAAATATGTCAACGGTAACAAATCACACAAAACATACTCCTTTTGTCCCACTAAAGATGTCACTTTTTGTTTGGACACGAGAATTTATGTAATATAGATTAGTTATTTAGATAGTGTAGATTAATTATTTAATGATCGTTTGTAATAGAAGTATATTTAGTAATATACATTAAAATAAATTGTGATTCTTTACCACCCAAATTCTAAATTTCTACTCCTCGTCCCTTAACAATCTATTCATTTATTCATTTTGGTCTGTCCCATAACAAAGTGTTCATTTCATTTTTTAGTAACTGTATAATCTACCTAACATTACAAATACCGTTCTAATTTACAATCTATTACACAAATATCATTATCTTTATATCATACAATACTAATAAGGTTAGTTTAGTTTTTTTACTTTTATTTCTACTACATCCTAATATAATACTTCCTCCGTCCATCTTAAATGTTGACATTTTCTTTTTGCACGTTGTTTAAAAAATATTGTATTTTAATGATAATTAAGATAGTTTTTATATAAAAAGACCATTACACCCCTATAGTACTTTTTTTTCTTTTTGTTATGTAATAAATTGGTGAGTTAGGGTAATGTAATTAATGTACTTTGCAAGGAAAATAATTAAAATTAGTGTAAAAAATAAGCAAATTTACAGAATAATTAAAACGACTGGAATAATTATAGAATTACTAGCAAAATTAAGAAATAAATAAAATTTCTACTTTAATTAAAATTACAGAATTAAATTTACAAAAATTAAAATTAAATTTAAAATTTACATAATTAACTACAATGCAAAAATCTTAATTTACAATGCACATAATTAAGTAGACAATATTCATGTTTTTTTTTTAAAAAAAAGTGTGCATAATTAGGAAATAAAAACACAGTGCATAAACCATTATCATCTTGTAACATCATACATCGAGAACGGAAAATTAGTAGACAAACCTTAATTTTACTGTAACATCATACATTGAGAAAGAGAAATCAGTAGACAGTGCGATATATCAGTACAAATCGCGATAAATCATCATGGCATTACACAATAAAAATCATATTGAACACAGATAAAAAAAAAAAAAAAAAACAATCCACAAAACATCCTCCAAAACATAATTCATTTCCCTCCAAAGAGGGATAATCACATCATTGTCACATCATCTTAACCCTTCTCATCAAAGGAAACTTTCCCTCCATTACCAAATACACATTTCCCCCATTAAACTACACTATATATACATAATAAGATCACATATTTCAGCAACTTAGTTCACAATGACTGGAAATATGAAAAAACAAAATTTAGCAGCCAATGATCTTAATAATAGCATTGCACAATTTCTCTTGCAGGGGTCTACCAACGGGAAATCAGTTCATGGGAAAATTACTGAAGCAAGTTCAAAGTATGGTGTAAATAGACAAGTCATCCATAGAATTTGGAAAAGAGCACACGAGCAAATTCAGTCAGGTCAACCCATTTCTTTAAAAATATAAGAAAATAGACCTTCCTCAGGTTAAAAGAAGGAGTTTGATAAAAACAACTTTACAAAATATAGTTGTGCATAAGAGAGACACTTATAGAAATATTGCGAAAGAGATGAATGTAAGTAAGAGTACTGTCGGGAATTGGGCAAAATCGGGGCTGATCAGACTGCACACCAATGCTATCAAGCCTTCCCTCAGCGAGAAAAACAAGATAGAGAGGCTGAAGTTCAGTCTCAACTCACTAGAGATAGACAGTGCATCGAAAGTAATCAAATTCTGAAGCATGACACAAGTTGTGCACATAGATGAAAAATGGTTTAATCTTACAAGGGAGACGGAAAGATACTATCTAGTACCCGATGAGCCAGAGCCGTATAGGGCCTGTCAGAGTAAAAAATTTATTACGAAGGTAATGTTCTTATGTGCAGTCGCTAGACCGATGTATACAAGCAGTGGAGAATGCATATTCGATGGGAAAATAGGTATTTTTCCTTTTACAGAAAAAGTTCCAGCCCAAAGAAGTTCAAAGAATAGAGCAGCCGAGACAATGATTACAAAACCATTAGAATCCATTACAAAGGAAATAACAAAGGAACTTTTAATCAACAAGGTATGTTGTTTCACTTTGTATTTCTATACCTAGACTTTCTTATCCCTCAGAAACATCTCATCATTGGTATATCGATCACAAGTATAAGTCTCCTAAATAAGAATTACGCGAGTAATCCTCATTGGTGACTTTATAACAGGTGATACGAACAATAAAGGAGAAGTGGCCAACTATTAGGGACAAGAATGTCACAATTCAACAAGATAACGCAAAGCCACACATCAACAATCTTGATCCAAATTTCAGACAAGCAGCAAGCACTGATGGATGGAAAATCAATTTGGTGTTTCAACCACCGAACAACTCAGACACAAATGTGAATGACTTGGGATGGTTCCGGGCACTGCAATCTTTACAATTACACAGCCAGGTACCACAGTAGATGACTTACTTGGAGCAATTCACAAATCATTTGAACAACTGTCACATACTCTAAACTCAGTTTTTTTAAGTTTGCAAGCATGCCTTGGTGAGATAATGGCTAATCTCGGATCAAACAATTATAAGATCCATCACCTAGGAAAAGAATCTTTGAGAAGGTCAGGGAATCTCCCGGAAGACATTCAAGTTGACCATGAAATGATCAAGACATGTATTGATCATTTGATGGATTTAAATAAAGCAGAAGGCCTGAAGGACTTTATAACTTCTCTAGAGGAGTTTTAGTAATAGATGAATGCTTAGGTGTAGTAGAACATGTTTTTTATGATATGAGAAGTTATGGTTATTTCTATAAAACACCTCCACTTAGAGAGGTTGTTTAAGTAATAACCAATAGTCTCTTTTGTAGGATAACTAAATCAATTTGTACGCCCAACAACTCTTTGGATGGGATGTATATGCATATGTGACACTTTTTGTATGTCATTTTCACAATTATCATCACAGAGTGTTGTGAACTCACTCTCAGTGCTCTCAGATACTAATCATCATCGAGTAAAGGTTGCGGCGTACAAATTTCAATGCACATGTGATTGCATTACTGTAGAAGTAATGCCTCCAAATACAATATGCATCAAAGGATCATCAAAGAACACAATCAATACACTCTTGGATGATAACCTTCATCGAGTGGCAGGCAGTGACTACGAATTCAAATACACACGGGTTGCATTACTTTAAAAGTAAGCCTCCAAATAAAATATGCATCACAGGGCCATCAAAGAACACAATCAGTACACTCTCGGATGATAACCCTCATTGAGTGGGGGGCAGTGACTACGAATTCAAATGCACAGTGGTTGCATTACTGATACAGTAAGCATCCATTATAACTATGCACGATCGGTACACTCTCGGAAGAAAATCGTCATCGAGTGGAAGCTATTTAGGCAAATAATCTTGCGCATATCTAGTGCATTACTCACGGAGTAAGCCATCCATAAACAATATGCACTACACACAACCAACAACTTACATTGCACATAATCAACACAAAAATTCATCATTTCAGCCACTAAAATTGAATTTCCCAACTCCAAGTACTCATTAAAAAAAAAAAAAAAAGCCATAGAAGGTATACCTCAGAGTACTTGGGCAATGTGGTCGCAAGAGGACAATAAATCCTCAAGAACTGAAGGAACACATCGCGGCGGCTAGGAGCATCAATTCCGGCTATAAGGGTTTTTTTTGTCATTTCTCTTTGAACGACAACCGGCAACGGACAGAGGAAGGCATCCTCGGAGTCTGGCACAACCCAGCCGGAGTACAAGTGGGGCAATTCCGGCACCTTAGAGGTCAGAGATTCCGAGCTCGTATATGAGCAAAGCCTCTCAACAGACGGCCGAAGCCCCCCATCTCAAAGGTCTCAAGCTTGCCGTCGAAAGTCCCGCACGTCTCTGGTACCATGGATCTGTAAAGTTCAGAGTCACGGAGGGAAAGATCGGAATAGGGCTTCGCAGGCGACTGCCGAACGAGGTCGATGGACAAAGCCCGAAGAGGATCCTTTGATATATCCTCCAATCGATCGCGATTGAAGCGATTTTGGGCCATACCGGTGGTCGACGAAGACGGCGGAAGCAAGATCCAGAGAGAACGACAAAGATGAAGATCGTGAGAAAACCCTAAGAACACAAAAGGATCGTGAGAATGAATATGAGAAGGGTAGGTGAGAGTAATTTTTTTTTTTTTTATATATATTAGGGGTTGTGTTTTAATTTTAATTGTTGTGTTTTATTTTAATAATTGTGTTTTAGTTTTAATTGTTTTGTTTTAATTTTGATAATTGTGTTTATTTAAAAATAGATGTATAAATAAATGTAGTGGTATTTATGTAAATAAGTGTAAAAGTAAGGGTATGTATAATATGGAGTGGGGTCCACACTTACTAAAAAAAATGTAAACTTTGTATTTGGACAACCCAAAATGAAAAAAATGTTAACTTTGTAAGCGGACGGAGGGAGTACTAATATTTTTAAAACTCTGTGAAAAAGCAAACAGATAGATAGATATGAGATAGAATGAGTATTATTTGGACTTTATGTTTTTCGAAAAAAAAATATTTTTTCTTCTCTCAAAATATCCCTCCATATTTTAATACCAAACACAAACCAAATTTTTTTCGAAATCTATTAAAAAAAATACACTCTTAAAAATAACGGATTTTTAATATTATATTTCAATAAAATATATACAATATGAATATAATGTATAAAATAAAATTTTATATAATACAAATAAAAAATATATATATCTATTTATTATTACTATAAATTAATTTAATTAAAAAAATTAAAAATTTTAAAGATAAATAACAATATTTTTTAATTGATAACAAAAAAAAAAAGATTAAGAGGATTTTATATATAAGATGTAAAAAAATATATTAGATTGATTTATATTTATTAAATATATTTAAATTAATAAATTTATTAAGAATATATATATACATATATTTATGAAACAAAAGAAAAAGAAGAAATGGTCATGTGGCAGAACAAATATTTGTTTAGTGGTGAAAGATTGGTACCGCGTATTAATAATTTTAATACTTAGTATTTCATCCGTCTCAAACACTTTACAATATTTTAATTTTTTGTTTGTTCTAAATTTATTGTAATATTTTTAAATATAGAAATAATTAATAATATTTTTATACATATATTAATATAAACTTTACTTTATCACATTATATCACTCAAATAAAAAAATAAGTAATTATTTTTCTCTTCAATCATATCACTTAGTATTCAAATTATCTCAAATTATCATATTTAATACTCTCCACCTAAATTCTTATGTAAAATACAAATATTGCACGGTGTTTGAGACGACGAAAGTACTATTTTTTAATTAATTCCACAGAAAGCTATGGTAAACATTCGATTTGGATTGGTACGGCGTCTTAGATTATTGGGAGCTTACACCTTTTTTTCTTTTGTTGAATTCTTTATGCCACTGTGAGCGTGATGCCCAAGCCGAGCGGCAATCCTCTGTACCGCACAAGTTGTGCACCCGCCAATTCAATACTGTCAAGTCTCCGCGTCAACTATTAAATAATATGAGAATAGAATAGTATAGTACTGAACAGTAGTTCCGTCTCCTTGCTCGCTAAGCTTCCCACTCAACACATGTACGTAGCTACCTGTAGTCCCTCTCTTATATATACACACTCATACGGAGAAAGAAAGAAAGAAAGATGCAGTACTCGATGGGGGAAATGCAGTCGATGGCCGGCAACATTTTCTCGGCCTACGCATCCATGGCGGCGTCGATGATGCTCTTCCGCTCCATCGCGCGCGACATCATCCCCGAACCGCTAAAGTCGTTTCTCTACTCGGCACTCAGCCGGTTGTTCGGCGCCATGTCCTCCGCCAGGATGACGATGGTTGTGGACGAGCAGAGCGGGTTCAGCCGCAACCAGATCTACGACGCCGCCGAGGTGTATCTCCGCACCAAAATCAACCCGGACAGCGACCGCCTCAAGGTCAACAAGACCCGCAAGCAGAAGAGCATCGTCGTCAGCATGGAGAAGGACCAGCAGGTAATCGACCATCACAACGGCACCCGCCTCACCTGGCAGTACGTCATCGTCGACCCCGAAAAGGACAATAACAATAACAATAACAGTAATATGCGCCGATTCCCCGGCGCCGGCGAGCGCCGCTACTTCGAGCTGACCTTCAACAAGGCCGACAGAGACCTCGTCGTCTCCGACTACCTGCCTTTCGTCCTTGCCAAGGCAAAGGAGATTAAAGAGAAGGAGAGGGCGGTGAAGCTGTTCACCAGGGACTGTCCCTTCGACGACAACGACGATGACGACGGCGGCAATGGCGGCTGTGGCTACTGGGGATGCATCAATCTCGACCATCCCGTCACGTTCGAGAAGCTGGCGATGGACCCGACTCTGAAGCAGGGCATCATCCAGGATTTGGAAAGGTTCCTGAGGAGGAAAGATTATTACAAGAAAGTGGGCAAGGCCTGGAAGAGAGGGTACCTTCTGTACGGGCCTCCGGGAACGGGGAAGTCGAGCTTGGTTGCGGCCATGGCCAACTACCTGCGCTTCGATGTCTACGATTTGGAGCTGAGCAGTGTGTATGACAATTCCGAGCTCAGGAGAATGCTTCTCTGCACCAACAACCGGTCCATCATCGTTATCGAAGACGTCGACTGCAGTGCCCAAATGCACGACAGGGACAAAGATAAGGACAGCAATTCCACCTCTGACGATGATGACATCCCAAACACCAAGGTTGGTACTTAACAATTTCATTCATTCTCCCTGCTCTGCTCTGCTCTATTCTGTTCTGTTCTTATTCCTTTGTTAAAATTATGCACAGCTGACACTGTCAGGGGTGCTGAATTTCATCGACGGGCTGTGGTCAAGCTGCGGCGATGAGCGAATAATCATCTTCACAACGAACCACAAAGAGAAGCTCGATCCGGCGCTTCTACGGCCAGGGCGAATGGACATGCACATTCACATGGGGTATTGCACTCCGGCGGGATTTGATATCCTGGCCTTCAACTATCTAGGAATCAGCGACCATCCGGAGTTCTTCCCCAAGATCAAAAAGCTGATCGGCGAGGTTGAGATCACACCTGCGGAGGTGGCAGAGTACTTGATGAGAAACGACGACTCCATCCTCGCTCTGCAGGGCGTCGTGGACTTGTTGCTGCAGAAGAAGAGCGAGCAGAATAATCAGCAGATGCTGCAACAACACCAGAAGGAGGAGGAGGAGGAGAAGGAGAAGGATCATACAGTTAGCAGCAATATGGTGATGATGAATGCTACTGCAAATATCAATACCAACAATGATGGAGATGGAAATGTTAAGAGGAGGAAATATAAATATAGTGGCAAGTTTGACAAGATTATTGCACGTTTGAAGAAATTGAGAGTCCAAACAAAACTAGATTGTAATTAAGTGTTGCTATCTATAGTAATACATATGAATTGTGAATATTGAGGGGTGTCAGCTAAGGTCAAGTCCTTGCAAAATTCAGACTGGTTTTATGTTCTGGGGACACAAACATAAATAAAGGAGAATTTTCTCTCATTCAACTTTGTCATGCTGTGAAGGTGAAGGGGTATTCGTCTAGTCTAGTCTGGCCGCCCCTCGTTCCGATCTCACTAGAAACAGTTCAGGGCGATCTCCTTTGTTTTTTATTTTTGACATTTGTTGACTTGTTTATAGGCAACGTTTGGGAATATAGCAATCCTTGCCATTATCATTTAGGTACTCAGTGTTGGAATAATTAATAGCAAATCCCAGCTGTGATAAAATCAAATAACCAAATCTGATAATGAGATCAAAAATCAGATTTAAATGAATTCGGGCATCGCGTACCACGCGATTTTCTTGAAGCGAATTCGACCCCTTTATCGATCGTTTCCCAGGATAGAACAAATTTTTTACGAAATATCAGATTCTGTGAATGGAAGTAGGAAGCTTTTTAGAGAAAAATTAATTTTTCAGGAGTATTTATCAGAGAAGAGTAATTTTCATCGAAGAGAGTAATTTTCTTCAGACATTTTAATACGTGAGTTTTTAAAAAGGAGAAAAAAAATAATTAAAATCATGTTTTTGGCATTATTTTTGTTTTAATCACGTGAAGAGAAAGATGTCAATCTCGCACCCACTTTTGCACGTTGCAATTAAGTTGCAACAATAATATCTTATCTGATTATTTGATTTTCCAAGTCAAATTAAATTAATCAAATAAAATAATAAAATACAAAATTGATTTTTTTGTAATTGGGCTCAAGTTGTATGGCCACGAGTCTTCGCGGCCCAAAGGCCCAAGGCCCTATATTTGACTATTAATTTAGCCAAAGCCCTAAGCTCAAGCCCAAGCAAGCCAAAGCCCCAGCTAGCTCTAACCTAACCAATTTTGTCATCTATCATAAATGAGATGAATATTCATATAAAGAGACATAAAACTTCTCATGTTTCCAATGTGGGATAGCCTTTCCATATTTCTCCTTTACCTTTTAAATACCTAACAATCTCCTACATGAAAGAGGAAAAACGATGACTCGATGAAAGAAAGATGAATTCTGCATGGGATAAGTAAGTTTCATTTTGAACTTTCCTTTTAGCAGTATATAGTCCTTACAAATCCAGTGGACACGTTGTCGTTGAATTGTTCAGTATTTTAGTAAGTGGGTTATATACTGATACATAATTCATGTACCTAGTTCGGTTTTCATAGTTTGGTCCGTTTTGGCCATGGAACCCGTCCTGATTCTGCAAAATTTTCTAAAGAACTGAGCCTGAACAATTCTCCTTTGAAGTGGTCTCACTTCTCTCTCACATAGGTGATCTTTATAAGTTTTCGAGTAATATAATTCTTATTTAGTGATCATTAAAGCAATCATTTGCTATCCTCCTTACTCAGTCACCGCT
Organism: Andrographis paniculata; assembly: GCF_009805555.1. NCBI lineage: Eukaryota > Viridiplantae > Streptophyta > Magnoliopsida > Lamiales > Acanthaceae > Andrographis > Andrographis paniculata. Next base: position 5,412,125 of record NW_026137605.1, read on the forward strand.
TGTTGACAAAAATGGGTCGAGGCTATTAGCCCCCATAGTGACGCACATAAGTCTTATAGGGAGGTTGTCCTATTGAACCTAGTTCTTGGGATCTCCAATCTTTCTAGGTTGGGTTTTCCTTTATAAGACTTATATTTCAGCAGGCTTGAGCCCCATTCCTTTAGTCAGTTTGTAAACTGCATCACGGTTTAACCCTCTGGTTAGTGGATCCACTAAGTTATCTTTTAACGCAACATGGTCTATCGAAATAACCTTAGTTGTGATCAGTTGCCTTATGGAATTAAGTCAACGACGAATGTATCGACTCCTTCCATTATACATTGTACTCTCTGCTCTTCCAATAGCAGATTTACTATCGCAGTAAAGAGTTATGGCAGAAACAAGTTTGTCATACTCTGGAATGTCCTTGAGAAAGTGGCAAATCCATTCCGTCTCTTCTCCAACTTTATCCAATGCAATGAACTCAGATTCCATTGTGGATTTGACAATAATTGTTTGTTTTGAAGATTTCCAAGAGATTGTTGCACCCGCTAGTGTAAACACATATCCACTAGTTGATCTCGAATCGAGAGTATCACATATCCAGTTTAAGTCTAAGTAGCCTTCTACTACAGTTGGATGTCTGCTGTAGTGCAACCTGTAATCTCGAGTGTACCGTAAATACCTAAGTACACGAACTATGGCTTTCCAATGCTCGCGACTAGGATTACTCGTGTACGTACTCAGCTTGCTTATAGTATAAGCTATGTTGGGTTTAGTACAGCTCATCAGGTACATCAAGCTTCCAATTATCCGAGCTATTCAATTTAGGATACACCCTCTCCACGATTCTTCGATAAATGGATACTTGTGTCCAGTGGAATTCTCGCTATTCCTGTATCATCCTTACTGAATTTTTCGAGGATTTTGTTTACGTAATGATTTTGACTTAAAATTAGTCCATTTCCGGTTCTGTTGATCTTAATTCCTAAGATCACATCAGCGAGATCCATGTCCCTCATGTCAAATCTAGAATTTAACATGTCTTTGGTAGACTTAACGATATATTTGTTGCTACCAACGATAAGTATAACGTCTATGTAAAGGCATATTATCACATAACATGACTCAGTGATATTTACGTATATACATTTATAACATTCATTGATTTTGAAACCACTATTCATCATGGTATGATTAGGGATGACAATGGGTCCGGGTAGACCTGAGACCCGACCCGGATCCGACCCATTCGGGTCCAAATATTTGGGTCTAGGATCGGGTTTAGGTCCAAATCAAAAAAAAATTTAAGGGTCGGGTTGGGTCCAGGGTCCGAGCATGGACCCGACCCAGACCCGGACCCGACCCGTCTCTTAATAAAAAAAAAAAACCTGATTTATATTATATTTCTCCTCACAAAACCTAGCAGCAGCCCCCCCTTTTATTCTCACACAGCCCTTCTCCCCCCATTTATTCTCACGCAACCCCCTCCCCCAATTTATTTTCATGCAGGCAGGCGACACACCATCACGGCACGTTCTTGTCAATTTCTTCCTTCTTCTTTGTCTAATCCATTCTCCAACTCAATCTTCCATCATTAAGCACTGTTGTTTTTTGTATAAGGGTAAGTTATTGTGTAATTTTACTTATTTTGGTGTATGAGATTTTTTTTTCTATTATTTGTTGGGTTTTGGGTATAAAAAAATTAAAAGTAAATGAATGAAGAAATAATTATAATAGTTTTCTTTGTTCAATTTGAGTTCTAAATTGCAGCAACACGGTGGTTGTTAAGAAGATTTTTTTTTTTTTTTTTTTTTTTTTTTCAGGTTGAGTTCAAAATCCAGGGGTGGTGATTGAATTTTTTTGATTTTTCGGTTGATTCAAAACTAAATCAAGATGATGGTGTTTTATTTATTTATTTATTATTATTGTTATTATTATTATTATTGTGAAATTTTCTTTCTTTGCTCTGCTTGTTGTTTACTGCCCGTTTACAATAGTACATTTAATAATAATAAAAATTATAATTTGATAGTTCATAATGTTATTAATCTATTTGGTATAAAAATTAGAAATTAATTCAAATGCAGTGTTTCTTGAATTCAAACCCTGTGTTGCATGTTGTCTGGTCTGCTGCCTATGCAATTTTTTTTTAAAAAACTTAATTGATAATTCATAGTTCACAAGTGCATTATTTTGTTATTTTGTAGATGGATTCCGAAGGAGCTGACAATTCTATTCCGTCGGTTAGCAGCATTCACCAAAATATGAATACACAAGAAACTGAAGAAAATACTAATAATGATAATTTGAAAACTAATGACTCCACCAATTGTAAAAGACAAAGGACATCGGAATAGTGTGATCATTTTGAAAGGAAAAGGATTCATGATGTGATATATGCATAATGCAACTATTGCAAAGCCCGTCTCAAAGTACCGAGTGGTTATGGAACGACAAATTTGAAGAAACATCTTGAAAAAGTTTGTAAAAAAAGACCAAGAAAAATGGACATTCAACAAAGTGTTATGCGGATGATAAGCAAAAAACTTGGTGGAGGTCAAACACTTGAAACCCATGTGTTTAATCAAGAAGATTCAAGGCACGATCTTGTAACAATGGTGACTTTGCATAATTATCCATTGAAAATGGTTGATCATATTGGTTTTCGAAGATTTTTTTGGTAATCTTCGGCCATGTTTTAACATGATTTCAAGAAACACTTTGAAATGTGACATTTTTAAGATTTATGAGATTGAAAAAAGCAAGTGTTATGAGATATTGGACAAGCTTAATAGTCGAATTGCTATCACAACGGACATATGGACATCAAACAATAATAAGAAAGGATTTATATCAATTACTGGATATTATGTTGATGACTCTTGGACTTTGAAGAATGTCATTTTGAGGTATATTTACTTAAAAATAATTTTTTATTTTGGTATTTTTGTTGTATAGATATATAAGAGTTACGAACAATTCTTTCATTTCATAGGTTTGTTTATGTACCAGCTCCTCATACCGCCGAAATCTTATCAAATGTCCTCATTTGTGTTTGATGGACTGGAATATTGATAGGAAATTATCAACTATTACTGTTGATAATTGTACTAACAATGATTCGATGATTCAACAAATTTTGGGAAAACTGTCATCAAAAGATATACTGATGGATGGAAATGTACTTCATATACGTTGCTCTGCACATATTTTAAATTTGATTGTTAGAGATGGGTTGGAAATAACTAATGGTGCAATTGAAAAAGTGCGTGATAGTGTGATTTATTGGACTGCTTCACCTTCTAGAATTGAGAAATTTGAAGAAGTTGCTCGTCAATTGCATATCAATTGTTCTAGAAGGTTAATTCTAGATTGCAAAACTCATTGAAACTTTACTTATTTGATGTTAGAAACGACTATTATTTATAAAAATGTGTTCCCACGAATTTAATGTCGAGAGAGAAATTACAGTAGTGAGCCAAGTAATGAGGATTGGAAAATTGCAATTGAAATATATGGAAAGTTGAAGATTTTCTGGAACTCTTTATCCTACATCAAATTTTTATTTTGCTCATATATGTGAGATAAAATCAAAATTAGATGAATGGGTGAAGAGTTCAAATGTGTTGGTTCAAGAAATGACGAAGAAAATGCTTGCAAAGTATGAAAAATATTGGAGTGATTGTCATATCATGTTGGGGGTTGCTGCTGTATTGGATCCTAGCAACAAGTTGAAGTTGGTTGAATTTTATTTTAATCTGATATATGGTGATGGAGCTGAGATAAAAGTTAATCAAGTTCGTCAAAATTGTTATGATCTGTTGATTGATTACCAATCTAGAGCCACGTCTTCTACGGATATAAGTTTGGTGGTTGATGTTGGTATGTTGGATTTGGGAGGTTCGATGACTCGCAATGTTGTTTCTACTGATGCATTTGATCTAGATCCATTGAAGAAATATGATCAATTTGTGGCAAGTATGAATGATTCTTCTTGGATTTTTACGATGTCGGAGTTGGATATTTATTTGGAAGAAAGCGTTTTACCGAGAACACAAAATTTTGATATATTAGGTTGGTGGAAGACGAATAGAGTCAAGTATCCTTCCTTACAGAAGATGGCAAAGGATATTTTGGCTATTTTGGTTTCTACGGTTGCTTCCGAATCTATGTTTAGTAATAGTGTAAGAATTATTAGTCCTCATCGTAGTAGACTTAATCCTCTCACTTTGGAAGCATTAGTACGTGCTCGACATTGGTTATGGAATGAAGCAAATTGTAAGTTAATTTTAATATATTTTTAATTAATATTTATATTTTATTATATTGTAAGACTTATATTATTTGTTGATTTATTATTTTATGTGGCAATTTGAATTCCAGATGCTCAAAAGCATTTGACGATGAAAAAGGAGATGGCGATGAACAATGAAGATTGTTGTTATTTTACGTTGTGATTGATGACTTGTGTTAATATGTTTAGATTTTTTACGATGAATGCACAAAAGATTATATATTTGGTTATTATAAATCATAATATGCAATATTTAGTTTTTTTTTTTTTATTGAATGATTGTTGTTGTTTGTTGTTGTTGCTCATTATTTGTTGTTATTATTTTATAATTGTTTGAAAAAAAAATAGATAATTGTTTAGGCGGGTCTGGATCCGGGTCCGGGTCTTATTTATATTAAAAATTCTAAAACTATCGGGTTTGTCGGGTCCAATCGGGTAGTTTCGGGTCGGGTCTGGGTCCAATCGGGTTTGATTCGGGTCCTGGGTCTATATATATGTTTTGGGGTCGGGTCTTGGGTATGGTTAGACCCGACATGTTGCCATCTCTAGGTATAATCAAATTTCTCATGCCATTTCTTTGAAACTTGTTTAAGGCCATACAGTGATTTCACAAGTCTACAGACTTTTTTTTCCTTTCTTGAAACTGTAAAGCCTTCTGGATGTTCCATGTAGATCTCTTCATCAAGATCTTCATTAAGAGAGCCGTTTTCACATCCATTTTATGTACCTCAAGATTTCGCAGAGCGGCTATTGCAAGGATCATCCTAATGGATGTTATTCTCGTGAAAGAAGAATATGTGTCAAAGTAATCTAGGCATTCTCGTTGCCTGTAGCCTTTGATTACAAGTTTAGCCTTGTATTTGTCTATTGTACCGTATGGTTTTAATTTTCTCTTGAATATCCACTTTGATCCAAGAGGTTTCGAACCAGGTGGGAGATCTACAAGTTCCCAAGTGTGATTCTGAAGAATAGAATCAATTTCACTTTTTACGGCTTCTTTCCAGAGAGGCGCTTCAGCAGACCTCATCGCCTCAACACATGTTTGATGCTCGTTTTCAAGGAGATAAGTAAAATATTCATTTCCAAACGACTTTTCAAGTTGTGCTCGCTTGCTTCTTCTAAGCTCAGGTTCCTTACCTGGTTCATATTCAAATTCATACATTTCCATTCAATCTTGGTCTTGGTCCACAGTTTTGTATTCTCGGTTGGCCAAACTAGGTTTAACGTCTGCCTTTGCAGGGAACACATTTTCAAAGAATGATGCATTCTTTGATTCCATTATCACATTCTTTGGGATATCCAAAAATCTTTAATCGAATACCAAGAACCGATAGGAAGTACTGTTATGTGCATATCATATGAAAATGTAGTCCACTGCTTGGGACCGATTCTCACACGTTTGGGAGGTGGCACCACTACCTTAGCTAGACACCCCCACACTCGAAGGTGTTTGTAAGATGGTTTTTGACCTTTTTAAAGCTCATAAGGGGTATTCTCTATCTTTTCTGGGTATTAAGTTAAGCAGATAATTATTACTTAAAATTGCCTCCCCCTACATATTTTGGAGTAGTTCACAACGTAACAACATCACATTCATCATTTCCTTTAATGTGCGACTTTTGCGTTCAACAATGCCATTTGATTGAGGTGAATAAGTTGGAGTTACTTTGTGAATTATTCCATTTTGTGCACAACATTCACCGATCGGAGTTTCATATTCTCCACCTCTATCACTTCGAATTCGTTTAATTTGTTTCTTAAGTTGGTTTTCCACTCCATTTTTGTAGAAAATAAATTTACTTAATGCCTCATCTTTGGTTTTAAGTAGATACACATAACAGTATTTTGTACAATCATCAATAAATATAATAAAATATTTATTACCACCTCGTGTTTGTACAAATTTTAAATCACAAACGTCACTGTGAATTAATTCGAGTGGTTTAGTTTCACGGTGAATCGTTTGGAAAGACGATCGAGTTTGTTTTGCTTCAACACAAATTTCACATTTATGTTTATTTAATTCAAATATTAGAATGTGGTTCAGGTTAATTAATCGAAAAATTGAATCATAATTAACATGACTCAATCGACTATGCCATAAAGTAGAGGACTCAACAATATAAGAAATATACTTATTATTATTATTATTTTCAATAACTGTCATAATACAACATTTCAAAAGTCCATCATCTACATATCTTTTACCCACATACACTCCTGATTTACCCAAAACAAAATTATCACCATTCATATTAATATTAAAGTTGTGTTCATCAGGAGCGTCCCTGAGACCAGGTTCTTCGTCATCGCTGGCACGTACAGGACATTGGTCAGCGTCACAAGTCTTCAAGATGTCATCTTCGAAAACACCTTTCCTCATCCCTTGACTTCACTAGGAGCAGCATTCCCCATGTACATCATTTCTCCTTCGCCACGCTTGAATGAGAAGAACTGAGTCATGTCCATGCAGATATGGAATGTTTCTCTCGTGTCGAGCCACCACTGTTTCTTGTTTGATCCCACTAGATTTGCCTCAGTGACAACACATGTCAGGTCGAGTGGCTCTGCATCTTTAGTAACAACATGTGTCTAATTCGTCTATTTCTTTCTTTTCGGCGCTTTGCAGTCTATCAAACGGTGTCCGACCTTTCCGCAATTGAAACAGTTACCTTGAAGGTACTTTTTGCCTTTTTAACGCCGCCAGATAGCTTCAGCTTCTCTTTTCCCTTGTCCATTGGTTTTCAGTTCTTTCCAGGCTGTTCATTATTCCACAGAACTATCTTAAAACAAGAGCCTTGGTTTTCGTGCTCGACTACATTGGCCTTGATGTTGAGTATCAGATGTCCCCTGCTTGCCAAGTTCGATCTATGCTCTTCTTCAGTTTGAAGACGATTAATCAATCTCGCCATATCTATTTCCTTGCATTTGTGTTTCAAGTAAATTTTGAAATCACCCCAACTAGGTGACAATTTTTCAATTATCGTCGCCATTTGGAAAGCTTCACTTAACTCTATCCCCTCAGCCTGGATCTCATGCATAATCAGCTGAAACACTTCAAGCTATTTTGTAACGTTTTTTTCCATCGACCATTTTGAAATCCAGAAACCGTCCGATGATAAATTTCTTTGCACCAGTATCATCGGTTATGTACTTTTTCTCTAGCGTCTCCCACAGCTGCTTAGCCGTTAGTGCATGACGGTATACCCCGTACATGGAGTCGCTCAAGCCGTTCAGTACATAAATTTTGCACATAAAGTCTAAACGGTTCCAGGCTTTCAGAATTTGTACTTTTTGTTCTTCCAAGGATCCTTCAGGCACAATAGGTGCATCCTCTGTCAGCCAATCTGCCAGATTTAGCGTGGTCAGATAAAACAACATCTTCTGCTTCCATGTTTTCAAATTCTGTCTGTTGAATTTTTCTGGCTTATCGACTGTCGCAACAACAGGTTGCCTGAAGTCTAACTATAAGGAAACAAATAATACTCTCTCGTCCGGCTTTAAGGGTCTCATTTACCTTTTGTTCATTGTACTCAACATTAAAAATATTCTTATATTTATATAATTGTTTACACATATGTCATTATAATAGAATTATAAGACACTAATAGAAGTATTTTTGTCATTTTCCCTTAATTTGTACTATATTTTCATATAATAAATAATATTCAAAAGATCAATATGCAAAAAGTAAATGAGACCCTTAGAACCGGACGGAGGTTGTATAAGGAAAGTCTATATATGGAATTATACTATATGTTATGCATTTGAAAAGTATCATGTACATGATGGGTATTTGATGTGAAAAAATAAATGGTGTGTGCTTAAATGCTCTTTGAGAGAATTGTTGATTTGGAAAAGTTATTTGGGGGTTTGATGAGACACTTTGGTAGAAACAAGATACTTAATTTCTGCAGGAATATTTTTTTTTGCCACGAATGAAAGTCGAAGTTGAAGCCACAACCCATCGGTGTACAACATGCCTCTCTTCAAAGTCTATTGTTCATCCACATTGTTTGTATACTCCTCTACTTATTTTTTAATCCCCTTGGGATATTTTTATGGATTTCGTATTAGGTTTGCCTAGAAGTCGGTCTGGTAAAGATTCAATATTTCTTGTGGTTGATCGATTTTACAAAATGGCACATTTTACTCTATGCACAAAAACTATTGATGCTTCACATGTTGCTTCATTATTTTTCAAAGAGGTTCTTAGATTGCATATGTTGCACGATCCATTGATTCTTATAGGGATTTTTAATTTTTAAGTTATTTTTGGAAAATACTTTGGGCAAAATTAGGTATAAAATTAATATTTTTCACATCACACCACCCACAAATTGATGGTCAAACTAAAGTTGTTAATCAAACTGTGGTAGTTTATTACGTGCCTTAGTTAATAAGAATTTGAGGAGTTGGGAAGAATGTTTAGCTCATGCTGAATTTACATATAACCGTACGATTTATAGCTCTACGAATTGTTCTCCATTTGAGGTTGTTAACGGTTTTGACCTATGAACTCCTCTTGATCTTATGTCATTGTCACACAATGAGCATGTTAGTTTGGACGGTAGAAAAAAAGTTGAATTTGACCAATAACTTCATTTACAAGTTCGAGGTAACCTACAAAATGCAGCTGATAATTACGCAAAATAAGCTAACCGTGGTCGCTAGAAGGTTGTATCCGAGATAGGAGATTGGGTTTGGCTACACTTAAGGAATGAAATATTTTCAGAATTATGAAAGTCAAAACTTACTCCCGTGGCGATGGGTTATTTCTTGTGTTGGAATGCATTAATGATAATGCCTACAAATTTGAACTCCCAGGTGAATACCAAGTTCATGCTACTTTAAGTTTATGACTTAAGATTTTTTTATGTAGTGGATAAATATCTTGTTCGGGAGAACAAGAAAACTTTTCAAAAGAAGGGAATGACTCGGATGTACAATCTTCAAGGATTCAAATACCCATGGGACCCATCATATAAAGCCAAGCTCACCAGTTTCAAGAATCCAAAACTGTATTGACCTGATGATTTTTCGTGGAGAACTAATTTAAATATGATACTTGGAGACCACTTAGCCCCTATTTGACACTACTAGAATGAGACCTGCAAGAATTAGAATTGAAATATAAAAAGAAATGCTAATTTTGGAATATTATCAATGGAAACGCCAATTATGAAAGATTATCAGGAGAATTATAAATTATGGAAGATTATCAAGAGAATCATCACTTATGGAAACTTTTAAAAGTTACCTTTACATAGATTTCCTTTTATTATAAGTTTCTATATAGTATAATTTCATATCTAGAACTTTCCTTATTATTTGTTTCCTTATAATTATACTTAACTTTGGTTTGTTTTATTTATTATTTGTTGTCTATATAAGGTCATTGTATTGAGGAATTTTACGTCTTGAATCAAATTTCACTTTTATAATTTTCTAGTATTAGGGAGTGATTTCCTCCCATTAGAGTCTCAAATTTGATTTTTGGAATGATTCTATCGGTTCATGGCACCCACTCATTTGCAATGAGATTTAGCTTATTGTTTGTGTTTTAACCTATGGTTTTATTTCTAGTCCGAAACTTATTCTTGTGGTTTGTTATTATCCATATTAATTCACATTCTCAGCACTATATTTTCTTCTACATTCTATTTTCTTTCATCCATATTCTGAATCCATTGGTTCTATTGAACTTTGTGAATAAGAAAAATACTTTAGGTATAATTATACACGGTCGAGCCGTGTCAAGTGGATATGTATCCTTACGATTCTACTTTGGAGCTTGTCCAACTTGTTTCTACCAAGATTGAATCCCATGGAAACATAGGAGCGAGTGTGAGTATTGGAAATACGTTACCAAATTTTTACAAGTTTTGGGGTAATACGTGACGATCAAAATCATGGCCCAAGGGTGATTAAGCGTGATGAACAAAGGAAAGTCAGCAAGGATGGTTCATCAAACAAAACAAAGGATGTCACATGATTTAAGTGCCAAAGAAAGGACATTATGCTAATGCATGCCACAATGTGCAAACTATTGTGCTTTGTGACCATGGAGACTATGTACTTTTTTTGAATGATGATGGTGAAGATTGGGAACATGAGGTTGATGCAAGTGAGGATGAAGCGAAGCGATCCAAGAGACCAATAAACAAGTTAAAGAATATTCATCGGTGGAGTCTCTAGTAGTTTTGTGGATACTTGGTGTTGTTCCCAAGGATTCAAAAAAACTTGTTAATCGGGTTTTTATGAGCAACGGGAGAATTTGTTCCATTGCCGATGCAAGATTGGTGGAATGAGAGCGTCAATGATCATTGATAATGGTAGTTGCACCAATGTTGTTAGTTGGTATATGATAGACAAGCTTGGACTTCAAACATCAAACATCCGACTCCATACCATCTTCAATGGATGAACTCTAGTGGATATATAAAGATTACTAGGCAAGCCAAAGTTCCAATTTCAATTGGTCCCTACAAAGATGATGTACTTGTGATGTTACTCCAGTGACTGAATGTCATATGCTTCTTGGCCGAACATAGAAATTCGATAAAGGAATTATGTATGATGGCAAGACTAACAAAGTTGGATTTTATGACAAGGGTTACAAGGTAATGATTCCTTCTTTGCCTTTGAAGGAGGTTTGAAAAGATCAAGAAAGTTTGTGAAGGAAGATACAAGAAGCTAAAAACCTTAAAAGAGATAAAGAAAAAGAAGCATCCAAAGAGGAAAAGAAAGAGTCTTATGCTAAGGGTTCCAACATCCTTCTTTCACTTACCGATTTTCAACAAGAAGTTGGTTGCCTAGATCATCAAAAGTGGGGTTGTGTTATGTTTTTATGCAAAGATTATTTCATTATGATAAAGATAACCTACTCAATAACTTTTCTATTCCATTTGTAGGATGTTTGAAGAGATGAAAGATGTATACCCGGATGAACTAACGGAAGGACTACTGCCCATTCGTGGGATAGAGCATCAAATTGACTTCATATCCGGTGCTTCGCTTCCAAATCTTCTTGCATACCTAATGTGGTCGTACAAGCTCAAAAAACAAATTGAAGATGAACCTGCTCAACAATACAATTCTTTTGTATCTGACTCAAAGGTCACACAGCCGGCTCATCCCGAGACCAAGATCACAAGAACCGGGACTTCAAGACTAAGACAACAAATAATTAAGGAAGAATCTTAAAGTTATATTATTATATATTACCTTTTGTTGTAGGTTTCCTTATTCCATATTTAGAGTTTCCTTGTTATTTGTTATCTTATGTAGGTATTTCTTTCTTTAGATTTTCATTTTACTTTGTTTCCTTTTATTTGATATTTTCTTTTATTTCTTTCCTATTGCCTCTATAAAAGGCCTTTAATATCATTGTAGTGTTAGGATATGATTACCTCCCACATATTCTTGAATAAATTTTATTTATTGTTCTCTCTCAATATTTGCTTAGTGTTAGAATATAATTTCCTCCCACTTAGATATTTCAAATTGAGTTTTTGGAGTGATTTCATCGGTTCATGGCTTCCAATCCTTAGCAGTGGAATTTAGCCTATTGTTTATATTTTAACATATGGTTTGATTTCAAGTCCGAGACTTATTCTCGTGGTTGGTTATCATCCATATTAATTCACATTCTCTGCACTATTTTTTTTCTTTATTCTCTTTTCTTTCATCTATATTTCGAATCCATTGGTTCTATTGAACTTTGTGGCTAAAGAAATTATTTTGGGCATAATTATACACGGTCGGGCAGTGTCATCTTGTACCAGAGCCTTGCGCTCAAGTTTTCTATCAACTTGAGTCGTCCTAAGTCGATTTTGTTCAAAAAAAGAAAAAAAAATCAATTTGTGGTATTTGTCAACCATATCGTTCTCTACAATCTTTTCTTTCTCCACTTTGTTTTAGATTTCTTTCGCTATTGTCTCTTGAAAAATTGAGTCTTCTTGTGAGCCGTAGAGTCGATGAATGTCGTGTTTTGGTGAACAAGAGTACTTTTCAAGAATAGGGGAATGATGTGGTCGTTCAAGCTCAATTTGTTTTTTCTTTTTTTTTTTTTTATTGAAGATGGACCTGCTTGACACTATAATTCTTATGTATCTAACTTAAAGGTCACCCCAGTCGAGTCATCCCGAGACCAATATCACAATAACGGAGACTTTAAGACTAAGACAATAAATAATTATGGAAGAATCTCAAAGTTACCTTATTATATATTAAATTTTATTATAGGTTTCGTTATTTCATGTTTACAGTTTCCTTTTACTTTGTTTCATTATATTGAATATTTCCTTTTATTTCTTTCCGACTGTTTTTATAAAAGGTCTTTAATGTCATTGTAATAGAATAGAGTGAATTTTCAATAAAATTTCTTTATTGTTCTCTATCAATATTTGTCTAGTGCTGGGATGTGATTTCCTTCAACTTAGATATTTCAAATTAGGTCTTTGGATTGATTTCATCTGTTTGTGGCTTCCAATCCTTGGCAGTGGAATTTAGCCTATTATTTATGTTTTAACATATGGTTTGATTTTAGGTACGAGACTTATTCTCGTGGTTAATTATTATCTATATTAACTCACATTCTTTGCACTATTTTTTCTTCTTTATTCTCTTTTCTTTCATCTGTATTCCGAATCCATTGGTTGTATTAAACTTTGTGGCTAATGAAACTATTTTGAGCATAATTATACACGGTCGGACCATGTCACTTGTCACATCCATTGGTTCTATTGAAGAATACTTTTCACCTATATTCTGAATTCATTGGTTCTATTGAATTTTGTGGCTAAGAATATTATTTTTGGCATAATTATACACGGTCCAGCCGTATTAAAATTAAAAATTGAATAGTAATTATAAATTTTCATTTATTTTAAGTATTAGACTAATTTTAGAATTTCATTCCAAATCAAATATTCCCTTTGTCCATTGTAAATGATACATTTGATTAGGGACACATTTTTTAAGGTGATGATATTTTATTAGTTAATAATAGTAGTTATGATATTATTTTATTAAATTTTATGTAAAGAGTGTTGTTATAATTTTTTAAAATAAGAAATATTATATATGATTAAAATAAATTTAAAATATGTATTTAAATATTTTAAAAATTATATCTTAATAAAAAATATACAATGTTGATATAATTTTGTAGAGAATAAAATTTTATATAATACAAATAAATAAAAAATGTTTATTTATTTATGATAAACATAAATTAATTTTATAAAAGAGGGAGATTTTTAAATATAAATAAAACTATTTGTTTATTGAGAAGAGAAATAGAAATAAAAGAGTTTTGAGTGGATCCTATGATGTATGATGTTATATAGTATAAAGTTAATTAAATTGATTTATATTTGTTAAGTATGTATTAAATTAGTAAAATTGATCAAATATAGAAATGTATCATTTGTTATGAGACGGACTAAAATGGAAATTGTATCATTTGTTATGAGACAAACTAAAATGAAAATTGTATCATTTGTTATGGGACGAAGGAAATATCATATATCCAAATATAGATAATAAAAAAATCCATATAAAACAAAAAAAAAATTAAAAAACATACTAATTGAATCACTTATTTTAATGAAGATAAATAATGCACTAGAAAAAATAATTAGAAAAACATTAAACAAACTACACATAATAATAATAATAATAATAATAATAATAATAATAATAATAATAATAATAATAAAGATAAATAAATAAATAAAAGAAGATAAGAACTAAAAAGTAATACTAACGCAAGATTTGTTACGTGGCTTGTGGCATGTGTGCTTTGGCTTTAATCTCATCTAAAAATATAACTAAAAAATTTTAATTGTGGAAGTTTCAGAATATGGTGGAATAATTTTGAAAAATTGTGAAAGAAAATTGTTATGATGTAGGCGGTGGCTGCTTGAAAATTGAGGATGAAGAAAAAAGCAAATTAGGGTTACCACTATCCTTATAAATGGGATCCGGTGGGAAGTTATGAAAATTAAAATTTAAAATTTTAGAAATGAAAATTCAAAAAATTTAAAATAAAAATAATATATATTAATATATAAAATGACAAAAATACCCCAGTACTAATGAGCCTACTCAAACTACTTACGAATCGAGCTTGAGCTCGGATTATTTACAAAATAAGAATTCTCGAGCTTAAGCTCACTTGTTAATAGAGATAAATGATTCGAGCCGAGCTTGGCTCGCGAACTACTCGATTTGTTTAACATCTCTATTTATAAATACTGTTCTTGAACTACGGTCAATAGGGGTGACTGGGGAGCAACCTTCAACTTATCCCGAAACCTCAACTGCCTCCCCGACAACTTCTTTTCCTACAGTATTTGATTGACCTTTCACTTTTTTTTGCTCTTCTTTCTACTTTCAAATTTCATCAATTTTGGCTGATCTTTTAGTATATGCCAACATGCCTCACACTTAAAGTTCGATTTGCGTTTATATATGCATGCTTTGTGGCAATGCTATTCTTGTAAAAATGTAAAAATAATTTTGACAATGGTTTTAGAACAAATTAAGTAATTGAGAAATACATTAAACAAAATATAAAAAAACTTACAAAATCCAAGGCGCTCCATCCGCTCCGATAATATTGTTGTCCTTCTACTCATACGATAGATATTATGATTGAATTTCCATCAACTGATTAGCACATTCTCCTGGTGCTCTCTTTCATAAGAAAAAAAAACTTGTATACAGTCTCATAATCTTTGTATTTTTTATTTTTTTTATTTTTTTGTGCAAACACCAACTTGTGCATCAATCACCACATTACACCATGGAGTTGTCAACTCCATGTCTTCATTAACATTCTATTTCTTACTTGCACGTTGATTTGTTTCAACAGACGTTACAACAGGGTTGCTTCTGGAAGAAATACCACATTGGAACGATGGACGATCGCTTGGGTCTTATGGTATGATACATGAAGTGTAGTGTCCGGTGATATAAAATTCCACAAATTCGGATATAACATAGGATTATTTGGATAGACATAGTACTACATAGGAGAGAATGGACGGCCACAATTATATTAAATTGATTCCAAAATAGAGGTATTTGTGATGTCAAAGTCGAGTTACTATCAACAATCGGGATTGAGTTCTTAGTTAAATCAACAACATTTTCAACTCTTTATCTTTCATCCTTATAAGCCATGAATCCATTTTATGAAAATTAGAAAAAAAAAAAAAAAAAAAACAAGAAAACTACCGTATATTAAGAATAATCAAGTGAAGAAAAGCTACACTAATTCTTTTACACAAGAGATAATGCTTCAAACTACTAAAAACAATCGAGGTAAACAATCTCTTGAACAAAGAAACACATAATTCTAGCAAACAATCAATTCTATTATGTATCTCTATTGTTGATTCCATGGTAATAACTTATTTGCTTAGTAATTAAACTGTTGTATCTTTTTCTATATTAAGACATTGTGAAAAGTATAATATGCACAAAGATATTGTTTAATTTCTTGAAATTGTACGTTGAAGTTAATGCAATCTAAATAGTTTTATCCTTAAATGTAAAGCGAATATTAATTTAAAAAATTTCAAAAAATTATAAAATGGGATTAAAGTTCATAATTATATTTTTAAAATTAAAAAAAACAAGTTATATAAGAGAGACGAAAATAAAAAATAGAGACAAATTAAGTGGGACAGAAGAGTATTATTTATTTATTATATTTAAAATATTATATTATTAAATATTTATATTATATTAAATAATTATTTTAATTTAAAATTTTATTATTTAAAATTAAAATTAAAATTCAAAATCACACAAACAAACCCGCCCTCAGCGATTGATTTGTGGTGCGAAGAGAGAGAGTGCTACAGCTACTCGTCTTCCCGATGTGTAAACACACCTGCGATTGATTTGTGGTGGGAGGAGAGAGGTTGCTACAGCTACTTGTCTTCCAGATGTGTCTCTCTGTCTGTCACTACTTTACAATTAATTACAGCCACTCGCTTCCGTTTCATTGACTCCCAAAATCTCCCATCTCCGACCAGGATCTTCCTCCCAGTCCCAGATTCTATGGCGACCTCATGCGCCACTTTGCCCAATTACGTGAAATCGGAGTTAGTGGGAAGCTCAAGTTTCTCAAGAATCTATCGGCACAGTAGTAAGCTGCTGCTTCCAATTTATCAAGTTTGACACTGAACTCAGGGATCCCCTGGGAAGGTGGGTTTGTTTGTTTGTTTCTTCTTTTTACTTCCTCCTGAACTCGTGAAGGAAGCAGCAGGTGCGGATTGAGTCGGAGAGATTTTGCGTTTAAAGGAATTGTTGCTGGTGGAGCTTCTGTAATGGCGTCTACTGTTGCTGCGGAGCCACCAAAAACCAGAGGCAGATTCCCCCCCCCCCCCCCCTCTTCATCTTCTTTTTCCCGATTTAATTGACTGCGTGTCTGCTGCAATTGATTTCTGATTTTGGGGCCGACTCAGGTTTGGAGAAATTGCCATTTAAGCCGGAGGGCTATAACTACTGGACTTGGCGTGACAGAAAGATTCATTACGTGGTGGAGGGGGAGGGATCTCCCATTGTTCTAATTCATGGGTTTGGGGCTTCTGCATTTCATTGGAGGTTGGTTATTTTCTGGATTCTTGCTCGAGTTATAAACAAACGTGGTAAAGCTGCCTTCCCCTCCCCTCCCCTCCCATGCTACTTGCCTATAATTCTTGTTTTTTGAAAGGGGAAAAAATTATGAACATGAATTTAAATGGACAGTTGCATTCAAAGTTGCTGCTAATGAATGTATTGTATGAACCCGACCTCTAATTCTAACTTTACTTTAGATACAACATGCCTGAATTGGCAAAACACTACAAGGTCTATGCCTTGGATTTACTCGGTTTTGGCTGGAGTGAGAAGGCTCTCATTGAGTATGATGCTCTGGTGTGGAGAGATCAAGTAATAGATTTCATGAAGGAAATAGTTAAAGAGCCTGCTGTTTTAGTTGGGAACAGGCAAGTCCTAACTCTTTCATCTCTTGATAGAATTCATAAATGCTGAAAGGATGGTGCTTAGTTGCTGTGCGATGTGTGTTTGTGTGTATTACATGATGTTGAGATGAATTAAATTTTTGTTGTCTCAGTCTAGGAGGATTTACTGCTTTGGTGGCTGGGGCATCATTAGAGAATCAAGTTACAGGTATTGTATTACTGAACAACGCAGGGCAATTCGACGATGCCAGTAATGCAGCACCAGTTTCTGAAGAAAATGTGTTGCAGAAGCTTGTTCTCAAGCCATTGAAGGAAGTTGTTCAACGAGTAGTACTTGGTTTTTTGTTTTGGCAAGCCAAACAACCATCACGCGTTGAGTCGGTCTTGAAAAGCGTATGCCAATTCTTTATCCAAAACTTTCTAATTTTATGTCAACATGTTTACCTGGTATATGATGGCAACAAGTTTTATTGATTAATGGAAGTAACCCTTTGGAAGGAAAGATTACAAAAGAAGAAAGAGAAAACAAGAACACAATGATGAAAACTAACAATCCCTGACAAAGTTTTATAAAGAGCAAATAATGAGCTATGCCCATGATAGATAGTTAAAACTCTAGATAGAATTAAAACACTATGGGTGTGTTTACTTGTTGAATTTTATACCTGATTACTAATTCAATTTTTTTTTCCTAAAAAAATATCAAATCAAACACTCATTTTTTATTTATTTTATTACACCTTAATTTAATTTTATATTCAAAACATCATATCAATATATATTTATATCACATCAAACAACTATTTCAATTCAACATTTTACTATTTAAAACCAAAACAAAAAATCATAATTTTACAAGTAAACGCACCTATATATATAATTTAGTCCAATCATGTAGCTTTTTTTGTTCCTCGTAGTGTAGACAATTAGCAATTTATTAGTATTCTAATTTTATCTCGTTATAATTGCCTTCATCTCCAAAGTAGTCTTGTCCTCTAGGCTGAATGAATGTTTGAAACAATCCTCAGGGGTTTTGTTGCTCCTCTTAGGGCTCAAATATGATTTATGTTAAGTTTAGCATCCGACATACCACCCCTTCTTAGCTAACATGACTTGAAGTTGCTTGGTTGGGCATTCGTGGAGCATTCGAAAGGTTACTTACATCCTAAGAAATAATTTTTTATACCTGAACTCATTATTTTTTTTTCTAGGACAGTGTAATACCCTCAGAGTTGGGCCGGTGCTAGGCTTACTCCCATGGATGAGCCGATGCTTGGCCATCCGAGATTGAATATAGGTTAAATGGATTGAATAGACTAGTCATGTCAACAATGTGCACATTCTTTTTCGTAAGCCCTGCTGAAAGAACTCTAGAGTTAAACGTGTTTGCTCTAGAATTATTTGAGGATAGGTAACCCGTGGGAAGTCTCTCAGGGTGGGTGCGCGTCAGTAAGGACAAAGCATGCTTGAAAGGACTCGTGTTGACATGTGAACTAGTCTGCAATCGTGACATACTCAGCTTCGCGTGGCTTGCGGGCTGGGGTGTCACAGTTGGTATCAGAGCCAACCTGCGATAGCCCGCAATCGTTGATTGGATTGGTGATAGACCTAACAGTTGATGATCATTGGGGTGCAACGTGGTCGCTGCATTCTTAAGTGGTGATGATGTAATACCCTGGAGTTGGGCCGGTGCTAGGCCAACTCCCTTGGATGAGCCGGTGCTAGGCTATCCGAGGTTGAATATAGGTTAAATTGATTGAATAGACTACTCATGTCAATAATGTGCATATTCATTTTCAGAAGCCTTACCGAAAGAAGTTAAGGTGTTTGTTCTATAGTAATTTGAGGATGGGTGAACCCCTGGGAAATCTCTCGGGGTGCGCGTGAGTGAGGAGATAGCACACTGGAAAGGACTCGTTTTGACCTGTAGGGCCAGTCTGCAATCTTGATATGCTCGGCTTCGCGTGGCTTTCGGGCCGGGGCGTCACATACAAGCAACATATTGGGGTTCTATTGTGATATTAGACGATACAAGGTATTGTTGGTATATTATGGTCCTTCGGATTAGAAGTGGTGACTCAGCTGTGCGGGACAAAGGGATAGATCAATATGGTTAAGCTGATGGTTGAGACCACGAGGAACCAGTCTTTGTAGTTGCCATAAATTGATCAAAATTTATTAGCCTCTATGGCTCAAGCCAACTGCATTGTACTATTTAGATGCATGGGCTTCCAAGCTCGCATATGTATTCGAAATGACTCTTTGAATCCATTCATGAAATAGCTTAGATAATGTTGAGTTCGGAAACTTGGGATACTAACCACATATCTACAATAATATATTAATTGACATTCCCAATTTGTTTAACCACATGCATAATTTGAATAGAGATCCCTCATAACATGTATACTAAGACCTTAGGAAAATTTCTTCATATGATATAGCCTTGATGCATGGGCTACCAAGATTGCCCTTTCCGTAGTAACCATGGGTTGTGTTTCTTTGGGGTTAGATTAGGAAGATTTGGTTTGAGCTTTGTATTTAAATAACATTGTTTGATATGATTTTTGTTAAAGGAAAAAATATATATATATTTTTTTCCGAAGAAACGCATAGTTCAAATAGTAAATACAAATTGAAGGAAAAACCAGATTTTGTACCTCACTAGCTAGTTGCTCTACTTTCGCATCCAAATTTTGTATTTGATCTTCGTATCCAGTTGAAATTACCGAGCGTTAGTAGCCATGGTCTTAACTATATCCTCAAAAGACATACCTAGCGGTGCAACAAGTTGAGGTGGTGGTGGTGTAGTGGGCGGTACATCTGTTGTGCTAGCGTTTGTGCTTGAAAACCTTGCGGTTGATTCCCATGTCGCAAATTAGGATGATCCTTCCACCCAAGATTATATGTATTGGAGAACGGGTTGTACTGCCTCTATGGTGCTTGCGCAAAGCTGGCTGCATTCAGTTTTGCAGAGTTCTCTTCTTAAAGTTTCGGACAGGCACCAGTAGGGTTTCTATATTTGTGCAGATGCCACATGCCCTTACTTGTTGAGTCTGACCAACCACCAATTGGCGCACAATCGTATTTAACTCAAATAACTGTTGTCGAACAAGATCGGAGCTAGAGCTATCGACTATTCCACTGTTTCGAGTACCGAACTGTTGTGTATTTACCGCCAATCGAGAGATCAGACCCTAAGCATCTTTAAGAGTTTTGTCAGCTAATCCACCTTGACTCGCAACATCAATGTTGCTTCGATCTGTCCAACTGAGGCCTTCGTAAAAGTATTGGATAAACAACTGTTTAGATATTTGATGTTGAGGACACCGTGCGCACAGACGGTTGATCGCTCCCAGTACTCATGTAATGTCTCGCCTGGTTGTTGCTTGATCCCACAAATTTCCTTTCTTAATGTTGCAACTCGAGACGCCGGGAAGTACTTCTTCAAAAATTTTCTTTGCATGCCAACCCATGAAGTTATGCTTCCTGAGGGAAGATAGTACAACGAGTCTTGCACTGCATCCTTTAAGAAAAAAGGGAATGCTCGCAACTTGATTTGTTCCTCAGTGACTCATGCTGGTTTCATGCTTGAACAGATAACGTTGAATTCATGCAGATGTTTGTGGGGCTCTTCACATGCAAGACCATGAAAAGATTGAAGTAAGTGTATCAATCCAGATTTTAGTTCAAATCTTTAGTATCATCAATGGTTGGAAGGTAATGCAGAGGGGCTGTCGAGTGAAATTCGGAGCTGCCAACTCTCTGAGTGTCCGGTGATCTTCTCTAACCATGATAGGATCGAGGACCGTCAGAAGTGTAAGAACTACTTGACTGTGTGTAGGAGATCCTGTCGGATTACAGTTTCTTTCTAGCTTTTTTCCTCAACTTTTTTGCTAGCTTTTCGATCTCTAAGTCGTATATCAAAATTCATGTTTGAGAAGATTGAGGCATAAACTAGAATCAAGTATAAAGAGAATAGTGTAATAAGAAATAATAAATAGATAAACAAAAATAACAATGATCCAAAGCAGTCCCCGGCAACGGCGCAAAAAATTGATAGATGTGAACTGTCAGTCAAATAATTACCTGTTTTTTAATCAATTGTAAGAATAATGAAAACAAGGTCAACCATTGAGACTGTGATTGTATTTATTTAGTTGATTATTTATTTAAAATAGGGGTTTTCAGTCAAGAATTAAAATAACTATCATAAGAAAATTCAATTAAACAAATTAAAATCAATCAGTTAAAGAAAGAAATAAGAACAGATTTATTAAGAAGTAGAACACTCTAGTCCAAGGGTTGAATGAAAAATTAGATAATTGATTATATCATCGAATTAAATAATTTAACCAAATAATTGATAAATTGGTTATAGGTGTTTGATGTGATCGAACACCCAATTTGTCTTAACTTTGTCTGTGGCAATGGTACGACCAATTAACCACTCTCTAATTGAAAGAATTAACTAGGTATGACCTTAGTAAAAAATCTCCAATTGAATTTAGCTCGAGAAAAACCCAATTCGAATAATTAATCAATTACGAAGGATTTCTTATTCCATCATGCAATTCCTAGGCTAAGCACGTTAACCTATTACTACTTTATTGAATAAATACATAATTACGGATGTAATTATTCAATTAGCACACCGTCAATAGATAGATTTAAAACCTAGCCACAATTATAAGTCACATCTAAATACACAAAAATTGCACAAATATCAATTAATCGAAAGATTCAATTAAAACGCAAAACTATTTCACAAATCTATAATCCAATAATTTAATCCAACCTTAGACTAAAATAAGAATTTAGCTACAAAACATAACTAGAAATTGAAAACAAATAAATTCTACTTAAAAGAAGATGAAGAAGAGTTGCGCAGCCGTCTTGATCGCTTTAGCCATTGCGCGCGTTCTTGTTTTCTTGCAATGATGATTTTTTTTTTTTTTTTGCTCTCTTCGGTATAAGACCGTCGTGCAGCCCTAGGAGATATGACTTGAATATTTTTGTAGGAACTATGCAAAATTATAGTCAATTCGCGCAATTAACGTACAAAAAGTTAGATGAACAATAAATTCAATAGTTGCCTTCTCAATACATTGTAAACCGCGGGTTGATCTACTCAGGAGGTTAACCTCAGCTCGTAGAAGGAAGAGATAGGAGGGCCCTACATGTTGCTCTGATATTAGATGTTGGAAAGTACTTTGTCTAAAATCCCCTCAAAAACTACAAAGAGGCCCACTTCCAAGTAAATGCATAGCGGTGTTATGAATCACACAATGAAATAATACAACAATAAATGCGTGGTAAGCTCATAGTAATAAGGACCTAGTGTTGAAGTAATGAATGCGAATGCATTCAAAGCAATAAATGATACAAGATGTTTGTTGACCCAATTTAGTTATAAATAACTTATCTTTGAGGGATACTAATACAAGAGTTAATCCACCGTTACATACCTCTAGGTTACAAGGACCCAATCCACAAAACAATTCCTAATGTACCTAGCATCTCCCATTGCTTACTTTGCAGTATTATGCACTGGTAACTGGTTGTCATTCCAAAGTAATAACACCCGTAGATCTCCATTCTAGTTGAGAGTACTATCCTACGAGCTGGTTGACATCTCTGGTTGGATCTCCAATTTCTCCTTCTTCCGGAAACACTTCTAGGGAGTGTGGAAGTTTGAATACCTTTCAAAACATGGAGAATAAGAGCCACAGAGTTGAGAGCACTTCATGCACTTTCTCTTTGTAGAATTCTACTTTGAATTGGACTCACTTACCAACTCTGCATCTTGAGCTGGTCATACAGCCTCGGAGTTGATTGTGTAAAACAATACAATTAATTTCCTTTACATCGAAATGGAATGAAGTATTTTCTAGATATTTCAGACATCCCCATTGACTACTTTTTATGGTTTTTGTCTCTTCTATACAAGTATAAGACAATACAAAATGAGACATGCAGCCAACCTGCACTCATGCACTCTGCACCAATAAGGGCACTACACAAACTTTTTGTTTTAGTGTAAGGGAGACAACACACCCAACAGAGTAGTGAGTAGCATATGCCAAAATAGGTAAAAGGAGGATGTTTACATTAATAATAATAATAATAATAATAATAATAATAATAATAATAATAATAATCATAATAAGAGGAAATGTTGTCCAACTACTTAACTCAACCCCCACCCCTCTTTTGAATCTAGATAATTAAGCATTTATTAGAATACAAATTTGGTCTTGTATCTGGATCCTTGGTTATGTATTAACATTCAATTTGTTAATGAAAGACACATTTTTTTATTTGGCCAGTTGGTTGTGTACCTAGATATCATGATATACTGACATGAAAAAATATTGGTGTGTTAGAAATCTCACAATTAGTCTGTAAAAATTGGTTTCTTGGTGCTCCATGGAATCCAATTACTGATTTACTACATTTCTTGGTTGAACAGAAGTTGAGAAATTATTAATGTTCCTTTAAATGATAGGGTGGGCAACTCTTAGATCTTGAATTTGTTGCATATATGGCTACTGACTGCATCGAGGATGAATATTGTTGTATTGTGATTTTTTCCCTTGAAATTGTTTGTGATTGTTGGTTGTTCAACTAGGCTAGCTAGCTAGCTTCACCACTTGAGTTGTTTGAATGCAATGCAGGTATATATAAATGCTGAGAATGTGGATGAATATCTCATCAATTCAATTACAAAGCCTGCGAATGATCCAAATGCTGGAGAAGTTTACTACAGGTACAAAATCACAATCACAGTCACAATTATTTAGTATAGATAGATGGAATGCATAAACCTATATAGTATAGATAGATGGAATTCAGGTGTGTTTCGTTAATTGTTCGTCACATGACTAACTATTAATGATTAATTATTATTTTCAGACTGATGACGAGATTCATGTTGAGGCAGAACAAGTACACACTGGATAGCGTGCTGAGGCAAGTGAGGTGCCCCTTGCTTTTGATATGGGGTGAATTAGACCCTTGGGTTGGCCCGGCTAAGGCTGTGAGGATTAAAGAATTCTATACCAATAATACCTGTAGTATAGTAAAGCTACAGGCTGGACACTGCCCGCACGACGAAGTCCCTCATCTCTTCAACACCGCCCTCCTGAATTGGATGAAAACTATAGTATAGTATAGAATAGTTTTGTATAGTATAGTATAACATCATATCATATCACATTCAGATTTTGATCGACTGACTCACTCATTATTGGTATCTATTTATTTGGTAATGAACCACCATTGCATATACCTAAGAGTTACTGTTATCGTTTCGTAAGGTATGGCTTGGTGGCGTGGGGATTGGATTTGTTACTGTGAGGTCATGAGTTCAAACCCCGATGCCTTAGGTCACCTGCAATATATGATTCGCCTAGTGTGACTTACTTGTCGGGCTTAATTTGCAGAGTATTAGGTTTGGTCGGGGTTTATTCCGTGCACACTTTCGGGTAGCGACTGCAAATTCTTATATCATTTAAAAAAAAAAAAGTTACTGTTATCATGTTGCATATACCTACTACTTTTGCATTGATTTAACTATAATCTTTTTGTTTTCAAACAAGCGTTATTATCAATATCTAATCTTTTACTGTGTCAAATTATTATCATTCTCATTTCAAAAACATTGAATTTTATACTTAGTATTTATACGGACAATTGGAGATAAATTTCTAATTTTACAAATTCATTTAACATCAGTCCCCCATTATTAATTTCTTACATTGCACTTCTTTCTTTTCTAATTCACTTCTTTCTCACTTCCTCATCTCAATTTCCTCTACATCTTCCTATATCATCCGTTATTTTTCGCGCAAAATCGGTACAAAAAAGAAATTGGCAAGCAGTTACTTAAGATCGCAAAATTAACACTATTGTCCGGTCGGCGAGTGTACAATGCTCTCAAAGTCTTATTTCTCTCTCCATATCTTATGCCATAACTCTGGTTGTCCTCCGTCCAACAAAGATCGATGAAGGGTTTACAGGTTCAGTGATTCTTTCCCTGAAGCCTTTGCAATTCATGGCGCTGTGAACGTGTTCCCTTTCCCCTTTGTCTTGGTTGAAATAGATGATTAAATCAACTGAAGGGTTCGTCGATTGGGAAGATTTTTGTCTTTTGAGTCTCATCGGATAATAGAACCAAACCGGAAAGAATCGAAAGTTGATATCGGCTGGGCAATATCAAAGCACAAATATGAGGGTTGAATTGATTTCTCAATATAATTTTAGGTTTTGTTTGTTTGATTTATTTGATTCCAGATTACTTGTTTTTAGCTTTAACGAATTGAGTGATGTTTGCTTGATTTAATTTCCATGATTTCTACACTCTTAATTCCAATAATGCAGTGTTTTTAATTATGTTTTAGTCTTAATATTTTGGTTTAATTTCAACTTCGGTTCGGTGTCATTATTTGGGTTTATTCGAATTTCGCTTCCGTTAATTTAATTTGTATATTTGTTTACGAGGTTTAATTCGAAGAATCCATCAATCCAGGCATAAATTCACAACACCCCTAATTTTTAGTTACTTTTATTTATTGCACACCAAATCCCTAATCTATGAAGTTTACTGACTTCGCTGGAATTTTTAATATAATTGATGTTTGTAGTCGCGCTTCATCGTTCTTATTGATTGCAATGTTGCATTTGGTGAAGAATCGCCGTGCAAAGTGGTTACAAAGAGGTACGGTTTTATTTTCTGATTCTGTGTGGTGCGTATTTTAACTGATGATTTGTTTGTTTGTGTTTCGTTTTGTAAATGTAATCAGACTTTTATTTGATATTTTGTGAGGTGAAAAGGATTTGGGATGATGTTATGTTTTTTATGTTGATAAAATTCAAATTGAGTTGGATTTGTTATTAAGTTTAGTTGTTGTTACAAAATCAGATTTGGTGACAGAATGCTTTCTTTTCCTTTGGAACATTTTGATGAATTGTTATTGACTATAGACAAGATGAATCTGCAAGTTTTCTCTATTCTATTTTATTTTTTATTTTTACTTAATTATTTGGTTTTATAATATTTGGGATATATGGAGTTGAGATATTTGAAATTCTGTTTAAAATATATTGAGTTGAGATATTTGAAGGCTAACGAACATTGACTCAATTTATGTATATATGTAGGTTTAATTAGTGGAGTTTCATCCAGATCCGTTATTGATGTTTGTCTGGTTTTCATTTGGTTTGATATCCATATCCATTTTTGAAGAAATTCTACGATAATCGGTCATATTCTACTTTTTGTTACTTTTCTTATCTGGAAAACATGGTTTTGGATATTTTGCTCGTGTATTTTCTTTGTCTACATTATAATAGTTGTTGATCTTTCTCAGGTTTGTAGTATATAAAAGTTTTTTGAAGGACTGGATCTAATTTAAGATAAGATGGATCTTAATTTTGTTTTGTTGTGTTTGAAGACAATTGAAGGGTAGATCAAGAAGGCCAACCGCAATCATCGTCATCATTATCCAAGACTAAGGATTTAGATGTTCCACTTCAATCAGTTGGATTTTAGATCTAATAGCTTATGCCTAGCAAGGTATCCGACCATATCATCGTCACTTTGAAAGTGTATCATGTAATATACAACAACAAGATCCAAAGCTGCTTTGAAACTTGTTTATAAATTAATTGCACCGTGGTACACGAACGGAGCGTGCAAGCATAAGTATGTGTATCTGGAGTATGTAATATGTGTATATGGGTATGTGAGAAATGAAACAAGACATAAAGATAATGTATGTAGTTAAGTGAATAAAGTAGTCGAGTATTAACACTCAGTTTATGAGTATATATATACATTACAAAGGTATTAT
Organism: Andrographis paniculata; assembly: GCF_009805555.1. Lineage (NCBI taxonomy): Eukaryota > Viridiplantae > Streptophyta > Magnoliopsida > Lamiales > Acanthaceae > Andrographis > Andrographis paniculata. The sequence goes on from NW_026137605.1 coordinate 5,439,238, forward strand.
TTGTAAAGTAGCAGGTATATTTGAATTTATTTGAGTTCCTACAGCGATGGATAATTCTCTAAATGAAGTAGCAGTAGGTACACAACTAGTATGATTTCGTACACCAAGCCAGGTTTGGGTACGATGGAGCTACTTTGGAGTACTTGTCTTATTAGTCGTGTCATGTTCTATGCAAATATGCTCCTAACCGAATGTTGTTATGTGTGCTACAATGTATATTATTATGTAATAGGTCTAAAGATTTTTAATTTGTGGCAACAATCATGTATTATAAGAACCAATATAATTGAACTTAGTCACATTTTTAATTTGTGGCAACAATTATATACTCTAACAACCAATATAATTTAACTTAGTTATTGCGATTTTTTTAGACATCTACAAGTGGAGGTTGGACTATGATTGTACATATATCATACACTAAGTCATTTATGACTTGTTTAACCATCCATAGTAAAAATGTATTATTTACCCTTTTATGCAATTCGGAGTGTCATGGGAACACTACCATGATAAATTCATCCCTGGTTACTGACATTAAAATGAATATTTCGAACTGAAAATGACTGATTCCCCAACCACAGGTTACTGGGGCATATATACTCGTTACTGAAGCATGTGAGACTATTATTATAGGTACGTAAGATCTGTTCCAGGGTATGTAGAGTTTTTATGCAGATATGTATGTGCGTTATCCAGGTACAACCACCAACTAGCGATGTATAAATAATGGTTGCTTAGGTATTATCTGTGTAGTATCAGGTATCCTCGAATTTAGTTGATTTCAGTCAATCCCACACAGAGGGATTGATTCGCAAACTTGGTGAGAGCATTTCCTCTCTTAGCTCGGTGGACCGAATGTTTGTGTGTGCTACGCTCTGGATTACTATGTAATAAGTTTAAATAACAATCAATCCGTGAGAGCAATGATGTATGGTAGTGTTTCCCCATTGGATTCTTGTAAATATGTACTCTTTGCATGTTAATACTCTCCAGAAATTGGTAAAAACAATTATCTTGTTTAATTCATCCCCAGTTACCATTAACATGTAGATATATAGTACTTTCCAATATTATTTTATTAAAATTATTGATCGTGTCAATAGTATTATTATGAGATTAAATTTACTTTCAATTATACAATTATATAAGAATGAGACTTGTTTGGACTACAATGGAACTATTGGTATATTGGTGCATAATAGATTGCATCCTAGAACTTGTATTATTCTTATATTTTCAATGTAATCCCAACCGAGTATTTTCTATCTTGTTTATCAATCCATAGTAAATATGCGTGTCTATGTTTTTTTTTTTTAATCTTTTTATATAGTTTTAGGATCCGTGAGAACACTATAATGATGAATTCATCCATGATTAGTGACAACAATTGAATGTTTCGAATTCAAAATGATCGATTTTCAAGAACAAGTTACCCGAGCATAGATACTTGTTGCTGGAGCATATAAGATCGTATTATAGGTATGTAAAAACTACTATGCCGTATGTTGTTATTTAAAGCGGGTATGTAACAATGTGTCTGGATACGAGCATTGACAATCAAGGTATGATTGATGACTGCTAAGGTATTATTTATGTAGTAACAGGTATCTTTGAATATGGTTAACTTCACTCAATCCTTTGACGGATTAGGCAATCAAGGAACTCGGTGAAAATACTTCTTCTATTAGCACTTCTTCACTTCATTGGTGTTTTAGAGAAATGACAGCGATTGGGAAGACATAAACCTTTGCAATACATGTATATGCTTTTCTTTTTTATGTGCACCACTAATATACTCAAAATAATGAAATTTTTATTATGAAATATGAAAAATATTTATATAAATAATGTGTTCTATAAGTATCTTATTAAAATAAGAGGATTAATATTTTTCAAAAATTAGTTGCATTAATTGAAGTTATATTTGATTATAATAAGAAAATCTTATGAAACATAAAGTCAATATTATTTCATTTATATAAATAATTCGCGAGTTAAAAAGATGTATCATAATGCATTTATTTGAATAATATATTGTATCATAACTATATATTGAGACGTTTCAAGATAAAACATCATAATAATATTATAAAGACATCATATTTGATAAATGTATACTTCATTATCTTTTGAATATATATGAATTTAAAAAATAATTATTTGCAAACGTTTCTAATTTTAATTAGGATTAACTTTTCAAATATATAGGTAGTAGTTAAAATAATTAATTTTTTCTTAATTAAAGACCATTTAATTATTTTTTTTTAAAAATATCCAAAAGACCCTCGTTAAAATCAACCGTTGAATTGTCAATCAAATTGATCGAACAAATGAAATAAATTCAAAATGTTTATCTAACATCAGGAGGACACCATTATTTCTAGTTTTTTATTAAAGAAAAAGAAAAGTAAGCCTATTTTTTTTTATAACATTGAAGTATAAAATTATTATATAAAATAATTAATAAACAAATAAAATATAATAGTTAACTAAAGAAGTTAAATATGCTAATAAAAAATTAATAAAAATATAATTACAGTTAAAATATAAAAAAATATATAATAAACTTATATATATATATAAATAATAATTGTTACTTTAAAAAAAAATATACAAATAATTATGTAAGATAAGAAATATATAAATATTTATTTGAGATATATGATATATTCTATCATATTTTTATTTTTTATTTTTGCGTATCTTTAATGTACCAAGGAGAGTGAAGTTGTCCCGAAAATGAGATACCCACATCCTCCCAAAGAAAGAAAGAAAAACATAGTCCTGTAAGGGATGGTCAGGTGAGGTAGGGGTTGGACTTGTGACCGTGAGGTCATGGTTCAAACCCAATATCTATCTCGTCTTTAGCTCCTTGGCATTTCTATCAATAGTACTTGGTAAATTTTCTTGAGTTATTTTCTTTAATCGCCCATATTTCTATCAATAGTACTTGGTAAATTTTTTTTGGAATCTAAGTTAGCTTGGATCAATTGTTTGATCACTTCCTATAAAAGAGCAGTTGTATAAAAAGTTAGGATGATGACATTGGTGGATATTGTAGCATCATCATGATTATGAATCCTTTTGCATTTACTAGTGATCCATTCTACTTTCCTAAGCTTGATAATTCTTTTTGAATGGATGTATTCAGATTTTTAGCATCATTCTAGTATTTGTTTGGAACAATAACTTTGTTGATTTCTTCTTCTTTATTTTTCTTGGAAACTACTACTTTTATCTTAAATGCCTTCTTTGGCTTATTTGGTTAACTAACATATTGCATTTAATAACTTTAGCATTTTCCTTCACTTTCACATGAAGGTGCTCATCTTGCAAATAAGTAGATGAAAACCCTTCCTTAAGCATATAAGGAAGGGTTTTCATCTAATTGTTTGGAGTGATAAATATTTGTTCTTCGTTTTATTGCCTTAATAGTGATGATATATTGTAAGGAACATTTGTACTAATTTTTCAAAAGTCTTTGATATAATTGAAGTCCACTCACTTATATACTTTTTGTCTAAAGGGCATGGGAATAGACACTATAAGAAACTTGACTTTTTGGACCAATTGGAAAATTATAATGGTTGCTCATTTTTTGTGTAAAAGTCCTTTTGCGAAGACTTTGTTAAGAATTTTTTATAACATGTAAAATGAAAGTATGTTGCAAGTATCGGGTTCCAATCAACTTGACATATCAGTCCAAACTTAATATGCTAACTTAGCATCTAATCCCATCCATTCAAATAAAGATGCACCAACACCAATTCTATCAATCGAAATAACTATACACTAACACCGATCCCATCAATCTAGATAACGAGACACGATGACCAATCCCATCAATCCAAATCAAACGACACAACAACCCGCACCATAACGAAAACGATCGAAATGACAATGCAAACATAAAATCAATCCAATTCATGATGTAACCCCAACATGCCCAACAATCCAAACTAAATGACATAGATGACACCTCATGACCACGACTTGAAAATGACCACTACAATTGCAAGTCTCTTGGAACTTTAAATAATTTGTTCAAGCACTAGCCATCTTTCAAAGAAAAATGATATCGGGTATGAACTATATACGTTCACATGGCAAAATATGCATGTGTAAATATTGAGTAAATAAATGAGAGGTGACCCACATCGGTCATCGGCCAATCAATGAAATCTTTTAGAACACCTTCGAACATGGTGGATCCTCTAGGCCTATAGAAGGAATGAGCAAGTATGTCTTGGGCTTTGTGACACTCAAAACTTAGATTTTGACAAGCACAAGTGTGACATTTGTGATGCCATTAAAGGATTAAACAAAAAAGTTATTCTAATTGAAGAAAACGTGATGTAAAAGGAGTTGTATTTTACAATGAGTTGAAGGATGCAATTAGCCTTGTAGTGGAAACCAATTTAATAAATAGGAAAAACAAATTAAATAACTCTAAACTACGAATTAAACATTTACAACCATTAAAAGCCCTAAGATATAATTAGAAACATGTTCAAACTTACAAAAATAGTTCTGGAAGTCAGATACCATGCGTTTAATGCATATGAAAATACAGTAACAACTTCCTACACGTATTGAATTGGCTATTTCCACAATACAATTTGCAAAGAAAAAATTTCTATTTCGGCAGCACAACATGGACCCATAAAGTTATACATAGTTACAGCATCACACGGTCAATAAACAAGATGAGAAAATAGTAATTACCTTATACATAGTTATGCACTAAAATTGGACATTTTCATACAACCTTAGGGCAAATTTGGGTTGAGAATATTATTTCAAAACAAAAATGTATTTAAATACTGTTAGAGTAGTGTCAATCTTTTTTTTTTTTCAAAAATATCGCGATTGATTGATTTTATTCAAGGAAAATTCCAATGAGAACAATACGATGAATTGACAAACAATTATTGATCAAACAGTTTTGGGGTATTATAGAAATATATTTCAGATAAAATATAAAAATTGATATATATATATATATAATAAAAATAAATATCGTGTGTGTTCATGTAGTAATTTCAAAAACCTCGTCAAAAATAATTAAAAAAAATCTATTTGACTAGTGAGTGTCCAAATCTAACTTAGAAATTATATGAATATGCTATGTTTAATTAGAAAAAGTGCAATAAGTAATACAATCGAATGGACTGAAAACTAAGCAAACAACTAAAAGAAAATCTAATCTAATTAAAAAGTGATAAAATATATGTATAACAGGGAGGGTAAAGCGAGGTGTTAATGATTGAGATAAGTTGCATTCCTTAATGGTTAGGTTACCTTGGTTGAAATGTGCGAGATAATGATAGTGCAATAGCGAATAATTTTTGTATAATTGCAAGGTGATTGGAATCACACTTGTTCTCTTAAATTCAACTCTTTGACTCAATTGATATTTGAACTTAAGAATTACAATGAAATTTCAGATCCACAACTAAGAATATTATTTCAAAGCGAAGCCGCTATCACCTAACATTTCAACGACCTAATAGGCAAGCACTCATGTCTAATTAATTATAATTAAGTTATTTCACTAATGGTCTTATCCCTTAAATATCTCTCTTTAATAGGTGTTAAATTCAACTCACAAATAAACAAGTCGACAAGACTCCTATGTATTTTAATTTTTACGGACCAACTAATCTCTATTAACAATGCGGCACGATTATAGTCATGGATAGTTAACCTTTCTATCACACTTCTGCAATCTAACTTAAATAATTTAAGTATGATTGTGGGTGATAAGCGAAGAAGTATGATATTTCTCTAATTATGACTAAACTAAGAAAAATCTATTCTAAAATAAAGCTAAAACAAATGCACAAAATAAAGAAAAAATGAAGGATCAACTTGCTCGCTAAAAAGGATTGAAAAACTTGTATTATTAAATTAAATAAAAATATAAAAGATAAAAACAATGGAGAAATTGAGTATTTTAGGTGTGTGAAACGATGTGAATGGTGAGAATGATGTGAAAATAAGCAGTGAAAAGTGGTATTTATAGGGAAGAAAAGAGTTTTTAGAAGCCTAGTGATTACAACCGCACATAACTTACTAATAACTATCTATAACTTATTAATAACCAAATATAACTTACTAATAATTATATATATTCTAAAAGGTTCTAAAATAAAAATACATAAAACAACCAAAATGAGGCTAAGTATAAGAGTTGGTGCCATAAATGCAGTAGTTGGGAGTTGGCTAGAAAAATTAATGCAAACAGATTACTTGCTCGCTAATTCTGTGTAGTTTCATTGAGTTGAGTGCAGTTTTACTCATTTTTGTGCAATTTTGCTGGCTTTTGTGGAGTTTCACTAACTTATGTTTTTGTTGACTTATGTATAGATTTAGTTGGGGATTAGTTGCAACAATTGATGGATTCTCTAATTTTTTACTCAATTGGTACTTGACCTTAGAGTTATAATGAGAACTTCAAATTCACAGTTAAGAACATTATCTAAGAGAAAAGTCTCTATTATTGAACATTTATATGACCCGGTTGGAAAACACTTATGTCTAATTAATTATTACTTAAATTGTTTAATTAGTGGACCTATTCTTTTGATACCTCTCTTTAGTCAGAATAACTAAGTAGGTCGACGAGGCTCTTGTGTGCTTAGTTACTAAAAACTACATAATCTATGTTAACAATGCTACACGATCATAGATATAGATAGCTAATCCCTCTCTGCCTTCCACAATCTTATCGAAAATCTAACTTAAATAACTCAAATGTAAACATAAAAGTGTGTGTGAATAAAATAAAGAAATAAATAAAAATATAATAACTTTATTTCAAAGGAAAATAGTAAATATGTTCTACATTAATTATACTAAAAATAGGGTAAATTCCACTAGAAAATGATTCCGGCGGTGGCTAAGGAAGGTTAGGGGTGGAGAACTTCCATAAAGTCTCTAACCGCTATGTTAAACTGCCAAATAGAGCTCCTTAAAATTTGATCACTAAGAGAATTACAAAAAATGCAAGTACTGAATGCATAAAAGAACATATATTATACAATGGTTAACCAATATTTATAGGCTTCAGAGTGGCAATTGGACGGTTAATTTGGTAGTTGAGACAACTGGACAGTTAGACAGCTAAGTAGTTAAAACCGTTGAAGTTGTCATAACTCTCAGCCTTTGCGTGCCCCCTTTGATTTCTTCGCTAGAATTGACACAGATCTTTCTCGTAACAGCATGGGTCGCACAGGACTATGTGTTTGGAGTGAAAGACGTCACTCAGGATAGCGAACACCTTCATTGTGAGTCTGGGATGAATGGTAGCTCCACCATGAAGCTCGCTTTCTCTAAGGTAGGACCTAGATTTTCTTGCATATGATTTGCTTAGACGGGTAGAGTTCGCTGGCCTTTGGGACTTGGGCAGAAAATAGTTTGTCTTAGAGAGTTCGCTGAGCTGTCTGTCTTTCTCCGCTTCGCTGAATATGGATAATTTAGGTCTGCACTTAGCTTATTTTGGACTTATACTTAGAAAATCTCATATAAGGAGATCATCTCAAGCAAAATATATCAGTAATGTATGACATAAATTAGATATTATGATGACTTTTGCACAAAAATACAAATAAAAAATATATTTTGAAAGTAAAAAATATGCTCAAATTTAGATTTATCAATCGGATTTCTATTGTAAGGGTTTTGAGATACTTAAAATATACTCAAAATCTAGACTTATGTTTTTGAAATATCCTCCAATGCTTGAATGATATTATCATGCTGATTGAATATCGGGTTGTTGTGACTCATTCTTTACAAGCGGATACATGTTCATGCTCGAATGAGGTGTTGTGTTGTGAAATTGACATAGAAACCGGCATAGCCCAATCCTTGATGGAATAAAAATTTATCTCTTTGGATAGAAACATGAGAAAAAGCCGAATGGCTTCGATGACTCTTACAAAAGATTCTATGTTGGAAAAAAATCAGTGCCTACAATAACGAAACATTATGATAGCCAAACAAAAATTATAAGGACAAATAATGTGATGTCCAATGATAAATCGAGATATAGTCATCATTCACATATTACCGTATGAGAATTAATCTTAAGATTAATAATCTTATCATACTATGCAAAGTCTTAAAAAAAACCTGGCCGATCCGCTAACTAAAAGATTAAGTTGAGATTCATTTTAAAAGTTAATCGGATGAATGAGTGTGAAAACCACATTTAAGAACAATTATAGTGAACACTTAACTATGATGAGTGAAGATCCCCCAAACATGTTAGGAAATCAAACTACATAAGTTTATGTCCAAAATCGGTTGAGCAGAAAATCTATAAATAGACTTAAATTCTTAGAAAATTTACAAACCAAATAACTTAAAGTATTTTAGACATTTTTAGAGTTTGATTTCAATTTTTTTTTAATACTATTAACTTTTATATTTTTCTATAAACATACACAATTGTTACAAATATTTTCGGGTATAGTTTCCATGACTCTTTAAAATTACAATATAAGTCACGATAGTATCCATGCTTTTTTCATTATCGTGAAATACTATTTACAACTATTCAAAATAACAACAAAAAGTAACAAAATTGTTTCCTATATCATTATTTTTGTTTACGTATATTGAAATTGAATAATTTTTGTGATTATTCAGTACTGGTTAAAATTATGATATAAAAACCAAAGTATTCATACCATCTTAGTTCTACATATATTTCCAAAAATATAACTATTTATGATTACATTATAAATAATTTCATTTAATTATTATATTTTAATTTAATATATTGCATATATGACCGAATATTATTCATAGCTATTTATAGTAATCATTTAAATGTATTGTTAAATTTAAAATTTTTTACCTATGATATATTTAAGAAAAAAGTGATTGAATTTGCGAAAAAAATAAAATAAAATAAAATAATTGTTAGACAATTGATGAAATGATAAATTGCATACCCCTTGTTTTAGTACAAACGCGTAAAATATCTTATGCTTTGGGTTTATTTGTTAAGTGTTTTGATTTGAAGAATTATTTTATTTGAGGTATAAGAAATCGCATCGATAATAAAAAAAGTTACTATATTATATAAAAAATTAACTTTTATAAGAGGATAAACTATACATTGAGAATCGTATCGAAATATATTTTTTGGACAAATAAATTATTTATTTATTGTGTAAAAACCCCTTGTATTATATTTTTACGGGTAAATTATATAACTCCCCCTTATGTTTTAGTAAAAATGCACAAAACAACTTGTGTTTTATTTATTGCGTGAAACTCCTTGTGTTAATGTAAAGTTTGCACGAAACACCTTTCTTATCCAAAACTGATATTTAGTTCTAAATAAATACCTAAATTACGCAAGTTTTATACAAATAAAAAGCGCAAAATATCTTAAATAATTTTTTTGCATTAAATAAATAAATAAATAAATAATTTATTAATCCTTCATTTTATAGTGTTTTGAGACAAATTTTTGTCTGATTTTTATAAAAATTATAAAAATAAATGATTGATCAATTATTTAGTTATTTATTTTATTCAAAAAAAATATTTAAGATATTTTATGTTTTTTATTTCTATAAAACTTACGTAATTTAGGTCTTTATTTCGAACCAAATATCAGTTTTGGACAAGGAGGGTGTTTCATGCAAACTTTCCATTAATACAAGGGGATTTTACGCAATAAATAAAACACATGGTATTTTGTGCATTTTTAGTTTAACACAAGGATGTGTTATATAATTTACCCTATTTTTACACAAGATATTTGTGATTGTAAACACGCACTTACTTTTATAAAAGTAAAACAGATAAAATATATTAAACAACCTTATTTGAATAAAATAAAGAATTGATCAATTTTTTTATTTTATATATACATTTTTCTTTTGTAAAAATTAGGTAAGAGTTCGTATAAAAAAATATTAAACGAATAGTTGATAAATTATTTAGTTATTTATGTAATTTATTTATTTTTATAAAACTTGCATAATTAGATGTATGTTCACAATCAAACATTAGCTTTAAATGAAAAGAATATTTTGTGCATAGTTTAATTTAACAAAAAAATATTCATGCAGTAAATTCGTATCTCATTTTTACTAAAATACAAATGTATTATATAATTATCGTTTGATGAAATTCAAAAAGTTAAGTACAACATTGAAATAATTTTACATACTTCTCTCGTTCCAATTCAAAGTATCATTTTTACAATTTTTGTTTGACCCACTCAAAAGTATCAACTTCTTAGTATAATACAAGTATTTTATATACAAATATAAAAATATTCATGTTTTTACACAAATTACAAAATATCATTATTTTATTTGTACCTTTTAAGAGCAAAAATATCAAATTATCTTATATATTTCCACTAACCAATAAAATACTTATTATTTCTTAATCCATTAGAAAAAAGTAAATGACCAATTTGAAATGAGACGGAATAAGTATTAAATAGATAAGATCAATTTTTTTTTTTAAAAAAATGAGGAATATATTTTAAATATATACTTTGGTAGTTGGTGAATGTTTTTGATGTAATGACATATTTACCCTTATGTATTAATTTATCTTTCTTCATCCGCTAATTAAATTGTAGAACACCATTAAAGTTCTATATCAACCATTAAAAAACACTACTTATTAAAAAGTCTACCGTATACACAAATTAAACATAGACACTTTACTCATACACTGATTTTGCCAAATTATACCTGAAACAATTATGTGACATTAAACCACTACAAATAAATTTTCAAGTTTAAAAAAATTAAACCATAAACCACATATAATTACATTTCATAGGTGATTCATTACAAAGTCAGTGGTTTGGAGGAAAATCACCCTAATTCAGCACCAAAAACAACTTGCAGTGAGAAAGAGAAATCAGTAGACGTCACAATTAATTACGATAACGTAAAAATCAATAGGCATCGCTATAAATTAGTAGGTTGGGAGGATGAAATCTGCAATACTTAATAGCATTGCTCAATTTTTGTTGCAAGGGTCAATGACTGGGAAACCAGATTATGGAAAATTCACTAAATCAAGTTCCAAGTTTGGTGTTATAAGAAAGGTGATCCATAGAGTATGGAAGAAAGCTCAAGAACAGTTGCGATCAAGTCAACCTATTTCTTTATGTAGTAAAAAAATAGCCCAATGTCGTGTTAAAAAGAAGCCATTTGATAAAACCACTTTGCAAAAGATTCCCGTACACAAAAAGAAGGAACTTATAGAAATATAGCAAAAGAGATGCATGTAAGCAAGAAAACTATCGGGTATTAGGCAAAGACGGATCTGATTAGACCACACACCAATGCTATACAATTAAAAAAAAAAAAGAAAAAAAAAAAGGCCTTCCTTAAGTGAGAAGAACAATATATAGAAGTTGAAGTTTAGCCTCAAATCATTGCAGATTAATAATGAGTTGAAAGCAGTCAAATTTAGAAGCATGACACAAATTGTTTATATAGATGAGAAATTGTTCAGTCTCATAAAATAGACTCAGAGGTACTACTTAGCACCGGATGAGATAGAGTCATATTGGTCCTGTCAAAGTAAAAGATTCATCACCAAAGTAATATTTTTATGTGCAGTTGCTAGACCTATGTATGATCTGAATGGAGAATGCATAATTGACGAAAAAATAAGCAATTTTCTTTTTACCGAAAAAGTTCCAGCCCGAACAAATAATAAGATAGGGCAGCTGGAACAATGATTACAAAACCATTGGAATCATCACTAAGGAAGTCACCAAAGAGCTTCTAAAAAAAATGTATGTTACTACACCTTGTACTAATGTGACTCGACTTCTTTAGACCTCAGAAATATATCATCATCGGGTTAATGATCATAGATATAAGTCTCCTAAATAAGTATTAGAAAAATTAATCTTTATTGGTGATGTTATTACAAGTGATCCCAGAAATAAATGAAAAGTAACCTATCGAAAAAGATAGGAACATTACCATTCAGCAAGATAACGCAAAGCCTTACATCAACAACGATGATCCCGATTTCAGAAAAGCAACAAGCAGTGACAGATTCAACATAAGTTTGGTGTTTCAACCACCAAACAGCCCCGACACAAATATGAATGATTTGGGAGGGTTTTAGGCATTGCAATCTTTACAAATTACCATACCAGGTACTACAGTGGATGATATGCTTGAAGCAGTTCATAAATCATTTCAAGAGCTCTCAAACATCACTTTAGATTCAGTTTTTGTACGTTTGAAAGCATGTCTTCGAGAAATAATAGCCAATTTTGGCTTAAACAATTACAAGATCTCTCACACAGGGAAAGACTCATTAAGGAGGTCAGGAAATCTTTCAAAAGACCTACAAGTGGACCTTGAAATGATCAAGATATCTATTGATCATTTGATGGATGCAAATGAAGTCGAAGATTTGGAAGAATTTATAACCTCTCTTGAGGAATTTTAGAAGATGAAACTTTTTAGTGCTGTAAAAGGGACTTTGAGTGTAGTAAAAATGGACTTTTGAGTATGTAAAGATTTTGTTTATTGCTGTAAAACACCTCAACTTACATAGGTTGTTTAAGCAATAAACATAAGTCAATTGCGTAGACTAGGGCCATGAAGTTCTACATCTCTCACAATTTTTGTATCACATAATATATTTTTGGTTTGATGGACAATATATAAGTATACCAAAACAATGTTAGTTATCATAGAGTATTGTCAATTCACTCTCAAAAATATATTCACACTACTCTCTCCGAAAATAATCTTCATCGAGTATGGGCAGTGTGTGTACAAGTTTGAATGCACATGCGGTTGCGTTACTTAGTTAATAAGTCTTCATGACCAATATGCATTACTCACACAATAAGGGAAGTAATAGTGCACTCTAGAATAATAATCATCGTTGAGTAAGCCTGTGTGTATCAATTTTAATGCACATGTGGTTGCATTACTTAAAAGTAAGCCTCCAAACAATATGCATTACACACACATCAAAGAACCTATATTGCACAAAAAAATGCTTAGAAAAATTCCTATTTCAACCCAAAAAATGCAAATTCCGCCTTAAAATTCCGATAAATAAAGCAACATAATGTATACATTAGAAAACTCGGGCAAAGACATGGCAAGAGGACCGTAAATCCTCAAGAACTCATGGACGACCTCAGAAACAACGGCAGAGTGACCTCTGGCAAGAGATCTCCACCATCCCTTTTAGGGTTTATGCCCACAGGAGCAACAAAGATAGACTCATCATTGGAATCCGGCACAACCATCCGGTAAAAAATGTTGGGAGATTCCGACACCTCAGACGAGTAAATCCGAAGCTATACAAAGAAATAGTTTACAAAAAGTTAATCATAGATGAAAATATAAGAGAAAAATAAATTAGCTTTTGAAATCACTAAAGTCCGGTGCATACTCACCATCGAAGGTCCCGAAAGTCTTCGAAACCATGGATCTGTAAAGATCCGAACCTATATCATCGGAATCAGGCACGAACTCACCCTCGAAGATCGGAGAGGTCTCCAGAACAACGAATCTATAAAGATCTGTATCATAAAGTGGTATCTCTTCAACGCCGTAGTTAGCTCCCAAACACAAATCCGGAGCTGTAAATGGCACAACGATACTCGGACTTCACCACCGTTCTTAGCTCCGGCACTATCGACACCCTTACTGGCCATTTTGGCAATTGACGGTGAAGGAAGAATAATGACGTGGGAACCCGCAACCGCTACGCAAAAGTGCACATAGGATAAACCCTTGGCCGAACCTAATACCCTGTAAACTAGGTTCGTTAAGGTAAGTCACATTAGGCGGACCATGTGTGGTAGGTGACCTAGAGGCGTTGGGGGTTTGAACCCATGACCTCATAGTCTCATTCCTTACGGGACGTAATTTGATTTCATTTTGTTTATGTGTAATTGTGAGTAAATTTGTTTGTAAATGATTAATGATTTAATTAATGTGTAATTTTTGTGTGTTAAGTTAAATAGTGTGTAAAATTATTGTAGTGACTTTGATGTAAATTTGTATGGATATAGGGGTATTTATAATTTTAAGTGTAAACGAGTTACTAAATAAGAAAATGGATATTATGTTTGGACATCCAAAAATAGCAAAATATTTACTTTATGGCTGGACGAAGAGAGTATTAATTAACAATGTATAAAATAAATACATTTATGATCAATAACGGATTTGTAGTATTTTTTAACGATTCTCTATAAATATTATTAAAAAAATACAATATACATATACATTAATATAATATAAATATATATACTTTATCTATTAACAATTTAACATAAAATATTATTTTTTATATTACCAACATAATTCTCTGTACCTGACATACAAAATACATTCATCCAAAATACAAATCGAACAAACTCATTCATTTATATAAACACAAAAATAATGATTTGTTTGTTTCGTGAAAACAATCCAACACATTTTAAAAAAAAATTAATGTATTATACACATTCATTATTTTTATATTATTCTACACAATTTCATATATTTCACACATAAAAAAAATTCAGTCAAACAATTTTATAAAACAAATGAACCCTTTGAAGAAGATAACCAGATTAGCATGGTAGATGATTAATAATTTTCGAAAATTAATAATTTATAATTATTTATTTATATATTTATTTTAAAGTAACTCCTAACAAATTTTTTGGTAGTTGATGTTTCAAAAAATACATATATAGTTTCAAATAAAAATAATTTTATCCGATATTTTAAATAAATAAAAAATATACTAATATTTTTGTACTAGTATTATGATAATATGATGGGTGGGCTGGACTGGGCTGGGCTGATATATATTTCCACAATTCGATATATTAATAATAATCTCCAATCCGTTATATATATAAAAAAAATACTAACAATCTCCGATCAAAAAAATAATAATCTCCGTTTTAACAGCGCGCAGCGTCAAGAATGGTAATTCCCAACCGTGTTGGTGTTGCTCAGTTTAGTTCAAATTAACCCGGAAACGAAACTATGAAATAAAAGGGATGATGGGATCAATTAGTTCTGTTGAACAAGAAAACGAAGAAGCAGCAGCAGCAAGGATCAATTAGTATATCCAGAAAACCCAGATCCAATGCGATCCCAAATTTGTCTGCCCAAAATTAAAACAGTTTCTTAAACCCCTCAAATCAAATCTGACGGAATTTCTTCTTGTGGTCAATGTAAAAGCTCTCGCTCTCTCAATTACTTTCCTTCCATTTTTCCAAAATCCCTGAGAAATTTTATTGCTATTTGTCCTCAGCATATCGTAATTCTGTTTAGTTTCCTCTGCATGTACGAATTGATTTAATTGCCTGCCTGCCTGATTTGGAGTGGTAAGCATTACGATTTGTGTTATGTTTTATAAAATTCTGTATATCCTTGTCAGTATGTTGATTAGATTTGTCTAATTAGAGGTGGGAATCTCAGTTTTAATTTAAATATGCAAGACGATTACAAAGAGCAGCCGCTTGGAAAAGTTGAGGAGGAGATTCACGACGTAGAAGAAGGCGAGATATCGGATTCCAACTCCGTTGAAGAAATTACGGAAGAGGTCTTTAATACTAAGCAGCAAGCAACGGCATCTTCTCCGCCGCCCCTGAAAAATATTACTAATTCGAATATTAGTAATGTTATTAACACTAATAGTGGTGGAAGTGGGGCTAGGGTTTGGACAATGAGAGATATATACAAGTATCAGATTGCTTCAAACACTACTTATAAAGGTTTGCATAACTTGGCTTGGGCTCAGGCAGTTAATAATAAGCCTTTGGATGAGGTTTTTGTTATGGTGGAGGGTGGTAGCAACAATATCAGTAATGGAATGAATTATGCCAGTGGCCTCATGAATGCTTCAAATGGCAATGAGGAGAGGATTGTTATAGATGTGGAGGAGGATGAGGGTGAGAAGGAGGAGGGTGAGTTGGAGGAGGGTGAGATTGGCTTAGATTCTGAGTTGATTTTAGGAAATAGAGATTCAATAAAGGAAGAGGTAGAAGGTCAAGCGAATGCTAGTGATCAGCTAGAAACGAGCAAGCTCCTTTTTTCAATAAAAGAGGAGCTCGAGCATCTGAGTGTAGCTGATGTACAAAAGTAAGTCAGCCATGAGTTATTGGTTATTATCTGCTTATCACCATCAATGGTGAAGAAAATTGAACCTTTGTGTCTGTGCAGAGCTTATGAACATTTTTGTTCCAGCTTGGAAACAACAGCAGACAGTTTGCATAAAATGGTTCTGGAAGTTTCTTTGGTTGAGAAAGAAACTCTTGTTCAGCTGTTGTTAACCATAATTCAGAGACTTTACATGGTATGATGTTTGAACTGATTCTTGATATTTATCCTCTATTTTTGCCACTCTGTCTATGTTTTCCGTGGACTGATTAAATATTTATGTATAGTTAATTTTTCCATTGATGGACCTCTGCCAAAATGCTTACATGTGGGTACTTGTAGGTGTTGTCTTCCATGACTCTGAGCCTCAAGGAGCAAAACAAAGTCATGTTGCTGAGGTTTACATTTGGATCGTAACCTATGTTGGACTTTCCATTTTTTGGTATCATTCTTGAGTTATGTATCATATTACCTTTGTTAATCTGCATGCAGATTGCTTGCTCACCTAACAAGCTTGAAGCCTCCTCTCTTTTCTTCACCACAGTTGAAAGAGGTGCAGGTTTTCCGTGTTCCTTCTCCACCCAAAGGCTCTAAATTATTGAATCATTTATGGTAGTTATTTTGTCTCATAGGCATGCATTATCTCAGGTGGGGGCAGTTATGTTTTCCCTGGAATCTTCCACTTCTGCTTCAAGCAATGACTATAATAACTGGAAACAGGAAGCTCGGGCGTTAAATACAACTGATTTGAATTTGTTGATTGGGAATACTAACAATGATGTGGCTCATCTCAGGAACTCTGGAGTAGAATCTAGTTCCTCTGGATTACTTGATCAATCTGAGGACAGTATTTTGCTTCAAAATTCGAAGTTAGGGACACTTACTTCTAGGCCCAAAGGCTCGCCGACCCTACCGTTGCTGGATCTTCACAAAGATCACGATGCAGATAGTCTTCCTTCACCAACTCGAGATCTTTCTGCCCCTTTCCCTTTTGACAGGGGATTAATTCAAGAACGTGGGTTCTTGAAACCTGAGTGGCCTGTTCCCCAAAAATCTCATGAAAGAGAAAATTTGCTTCTGCATCCTTATGAAACTGATGCTGTCAAAGCTGTCTCTAGTTATCAGCAGAAATTTGGTTGGGGTTCCTTCTATATGAGTGACAAGCTTCCCAGTCCTACTCCTTCGGAAGACGATGGTGCTAGTGGGGATGCTGACATCAATGAGGAGGTTTCATGTTCTATCATTCAAAGTGCTAGTACTGTTGAGAACACGTCAATCTTGGGGCCCCCAGTTGTTTCCTCCACTGCTCAAATGGACACTGTGGGTGCTCCAGATATTAGTAATCCCAAGAATATTAGTTCTGTCAGTGGCTTCCAAAATCCAATGCTGAAGTCCTCAGCAAGAAGAAGGGATCCTAGGCTTCGAGTAGTCAATTCTGATGCAGGTACCAAGCCTCTAAGTCAAGGAATCTCTTCCCCAGGGAACGTGTCTAGAATGGAGCCCGTTGATGTGATGAACTCACAAAAGCAGAAGACGCTTGAGGAACTAGTTTTGGATGTGCCTGCACTGAAAAGGCAAAGAAATGAATTATCAGGTACAAACACAACACCGCCGCCGGTTTGCATAACCTCTCCAGTAACATGTCCAACACCTCTACCATCTAATGGTCCTGTTACTACACCATTAAAATGTCAAAGCGAAAAACTGCCGGCAATATATTCCAATGCAACTGCTTCTCTTAATTCTCTATTGAGAGAGATAGCTGTGAACCCATCCATATGGATGAATATACTCAAAGTGGAAAGTCAAAAGTCTTCTGATGATGCCAAAAGTATGACACATGTTCCAAACACGAATGTAATCCCAGGTGCTTTGCCATCAACAGCAAATCGGCCTTTAACCTCAACCCTCAGGAACACATCTGTGGGAATAATTAACAATTATAGTCAGGTATTATCTGCTGTAGACACTGTGTGCAGCTTCATTTTTTATTATTTTCATGTACACTTATGCATCACTGGTGATTCTGACTCTTCAAAATTCTCTGGGCTCCATTTTTAACATTGCTCCTCCCAATTTTTGATCCATTTGATATTATGGAAGAATAAGAATAGGATACATATCAAATTACCTTTGTTAGTGTAGTCTTTTGAAACAGGGTCTGATAACGTATCAGTTAGGTTACTTTAGTGAGTGGAATCATTCTTACTGCTTTGCTTTAAGGTTACTGACAATCTAGTTGTTGATCAAATATGCAATTTACAGGAGGAATTTGGAAAAGTTCGAATGAAACCTCGCGATCCACGGCGTATTCTTCATGCAAATGCTCATACACCACAGGCAAGTGTAACTGTTGGTTATGATCAGCTTAAAGTAAATGATGCATTTGCTTTGCCCGTAATGGACAACTTGAGCAACCTAAGGCAAGAAGATCAATCTGAGAAGAATTCAGTGTCTTCCAGTGGCAAGAAACCACCTGACATAGAAATGCAATTCACTAGTAACTTGAGAAATATTGCTGACATGGTGTCTGTATCTCAAGCACCAATGTCTTCACCTGTTCTTCTGCAGACTCCACCACAGCAAGTACAGAGCCATCAAGCTGGAATAGAGACAAAAGGAGTATTTTCTGACTCTGTTAGCTTGAGAAAGAGCAGTGATGTGATTTCAGATTTGGCTATTGCTTGTCCTTATCGAGCATTGAATGTAAATGCATGGAATGATGTTGACCACCTACTTGAGGGCTTTGATGACCAGCAAAAAGCTGCTATCCATAGAGAGAGAGCGAGGAGGCTAGATGAACAGAAGAAACTGTTTAGTGCTCGCAAACTCTGTCTGGTGTTGGATCTAGATCATACTCTTCTAAATTCAGCTAAGGCAAGAAAATGTTATGCTTTTTAATCAATTACCCAAAAAGTACAAGTCTTACGTTTGACAATTTTTCTCTTTTTCCAGTTTGTTGAAGTTGATCCGGTGCATGATGAGAAGCTGAGAAAGAAAGAAGAACAGGATCGTGAAAAGCCCCAGAGGCATCTATTTCGGTTACCTCATATGGGAATGTGGACAAAATTGCGGCCTGGAATATGGAATTTCTTAGAGAAGGTGATCATAAAGAAACTTTTAACAGTAGCGTGAATCATATCCACTTAATTGTTATTGTCTTGAAGTTCATTGTTTTCATCTTAGGCAAGTAAACTCTATGAGCTGCATCTCTATACCATGGGAAACAAATATTATGCCACTGAAATGGCAAAACTGCTTGATCCTAAAGGGGAGCTGTTTTCTGGACGTGTTCTATCACGTGGAGATGATGGGGAATCATTTGATGGGGATGACAGGGCTCCTAAGAGTAAGGACTTGGATGGGGTTTTGGGTTTGGAGTCTGGAGTTGTCATTATAGATGATTCTATACGTGTCTGGCCACATAACAAACTAAACTTGATAGTTGTGGAAAGGTAAGGATGACTTGCTCTGTTGAGAGACTGTTGAATTTTGTACTTGGAAATACAGAAGTGTGTAAATTTCTTAAACCCATCCCTCTCACTCTCTCTCTCTTTTGTGCAGGTATATTTATTTTCCATGTAGCAGACGCCAATTTGGGTTACCAGGTCCTTCCCTTCTTGAGATTGATCATGATGAGAGACCAGAAGATGGAACATTAGCAACTTGTTTGGCGGTGAGTTTGCACTTGGCGTATAAAAATGTCGTATATTTTGTAATCCTTACAACTGAATAAAGCATGTAGTTGCATCTTTTCTTCATTATTGATGGATTCTAAGGATAGGATTAGGTGTGTTCTGGAGTTGGAGGGGATATATAAAAAGGTTTTTGATTCTAGATGCAATGAATTCTTCCAATTTGTGATTAAGCATATTCCATATGCAGATTATTGAGAGGATACATCGCAACTTCTTCGCAAATGAGTCATTGGATGAAGCGGATGTTAGAAACATCTTAGCTTCTGAGCAGCGCAAGATTCTTGCTGGTTGTCGTATTGTTTTCAGCAGAATGTTTCCAGTTGATGAAGCCAATCCTCACATGCATCCAATATGGCAGACAGCTGAGCAATTTGGTGCCGTGTGCACCACTCAGATAGATGATCAGGTTACTCATGTAGTTGCAAATTCACGTGGAACCGACAAGGTACACTAAATTTTAGCCTTTGTTTGCCTGCTTACATTTTTACTTTAAGTAAGTCTGTAGCAATTTAATGAGTGAGTGTTTTTTACAAGAAAAAAAGCCTCTGATTTTTGCCAATCCTTCTTTCCAAACAGGTGAATTGGGCCATGGAGACAGGAAAATTTGTGGTACATCCTAACTGGTAAGGACTCTCACACATAATGTTGTGAATATACATAACATGATGTATTTCCTGCATTACTGTTGCATTAAGATGTTCCCCTACTAAATCACTTGTGCAGGGTGGAAGCATCAGCTTTGTTATATAGAAGAGCTAATGAGCCCGAATTTCCTGTTAAGGAGGGTTAACAAAACAAAACAAAACAAAAAAAAAAAAAAAAAAAAAAGGGAAAAATCTCACCATATCTTGGTCTTCAATCTATTGTCTGGCAAGGAGAAGAGGATCCATCATCCTTCATATATGGTTTGAGTTGAGATCGATAAAATTTGGTATTGGTAAGTCGGTCTTGTGTTGGCTTGGCAGGCAGAACCTACCCTTCCCTTACACCCTTACACTCGCTGGACAAAGACACGTAAAGGGTAGAAGGGATGGGATGATGATGTTTTCTTGAGGGAGTGCATGTGCATGTGATCTTATTATACGCACGCATGTGCGTCTGGGAGACAGAATGGGCAGAAGGCATTGAATCGATCATAACTCGTCCTCCTCCTCCGGGCAGGCCTGCCAAAGTTATGATGCTTGCTTGACTGACCCCAATTAAAAATTTTGAAAGGGTTGCTTATAAATAAATGTGTGGAGGATGGATGGATGGATGGGTTTGAAATATAAGAATGGAGATGAGAGTACCTACCTCTGCATTAAATACAAAATTTTCTAATTGACCTAATAATAATATGATGATAATACTTAGTATAAAGCCCAAACAAGGAGTGGAGGGTGAGGAAGGACGGACGACTTTGGGGAGGTAGAAGTTAAATGTTGCCGAAGGCTCGCATGAGCACCAACACCTAGCTAATCTCAATCTCTCTCTCTCTCTCTCTCTGCATTTAGAAGCATGAAGTTTTTCTCACTCAGGGTAGGGTAGGGTAGGGCTGCCTTCTATACTGGAGTACATAATGCCGGATTGATCATGATCATGATCATGGAGTTAGCATTTTGGTATTGAATCAAAACCTTACCTTACCTGCCCAGTAGCAAAATATGACGATGGTCCGGTCCGGTCCAGTCCAGTCCGGTTCCTAATTAGTTACTCCCTCCGCCGTGACTTCTTTTCTCTTCTTTTCTTTTTTGGCCAAGATCTCTTTCTACTTAAAATTCATTTATTTTTATATTTTTTTAATTAACAAATATTTTTATTTATTTTTAAAATTTTTTATTTTTTATAAAATTAATTTATGTTAATGATAAATAAATAAATATTTTATTTTATTTATTTTTAGTATATAAAATTTTATCTTTTACAAAATAATGTGTATATATTTTATTGAGATATAATATTAAAAATATTTAAATATATATTTTTTATTTTTTTTAATCATTAAGTAATTGACCAATATATCTAAATTTCCGGGCCCAAACGAAATGAACCATCTTTGCCTGGAGAGAGTAGTTCACACTCCCTTCACTCCACCCTACAACCAAACAAGCAAAGAATGAAAAGGAGATCCTTATGTCCTATATGCGTTACTGATGACATACCGTAACGTACTGAAAATATCGATCAATATCGATATCGTACCGAATTTTTTGATATGGCGAAAATACATATCGATACCTCACCGAAAGTTTGAATATACCTGTATGTATCGTTTATTCTGAAAATTTCAATTTCGGTACGATATCGGTATATACCGCTTATACCAAAAATTTTAATTTCGGTATGATATCGGTATATACTAATTATACCGAAAATATAATTTTAAATTTTAAAATAATAAAAAAATTAATAAATATCACCATTCTCCACCACAAGAATATCATGAAAAAATAAATAATTTTTCAATAGTCTGCATATTTTTTGTTATGATTTGAAAAAAGTTAATAATTTGATACGGTATCATACCGAAATATCGAATTTTCCAAAAATTAATATTGATACAGTACCGAAAACTTCAGTACGATATCCATACCGTACCGAAATTTTTGGTATTTTTGATACGATACGGTACGATAAGTCGGTATTTCGGTATGTTCGATAAATTTCTTCATCTTACTTATGTGTTATAGTTGCCCATAATGACCATGAACAGTTGCTCCTGTAGTGGCCAAATAAGGCTTAGCTGATCGTATTACTACAGAGTCTACTTGAATAAGTATAATGGGTTTGATTCACACTCCGTGTTTCGAGAAATATTTACCATCCGAAAAGAGGAGAAAACAAGAGTCTTTGCTTATTATTTTTGAAAAAACAGCAACGAGAAGTACCAAGTGGATTTATGATTTTAAACTTTTACATTTGATTCTGATTTAATTTTTAAAAATATTCTAATTCAATTGTTAACTTGAAAAATTCAACAAAAAAAGTAGAATATGAAAATAGGTTTCAAATTTGATGAGTTGTGTCTGAGATCACGTATGAATCCGTAAGTGCTAGAGTTACTAATACAAAAATCCAAAATATAAACAGGAAACGAAAACTAGAGTTAAGAAAAAATTAAAATCTAAAGTTGTTCAGAATTTCCTTGTGTTGAGCGTATGTCTCTTCGCCCCTTCTCCTTGCTTATATTCATTTGCCCATATCGTTTCGAGCGGTTGGATTCGGTTACCAGGCTACGGGGTAACCGTCTATATTTTCTCCGGGTTGCTAACTCAACGGTAGAGTACTCGGTTTTTAAGTGCGACTAGAATCTTTTACACATTTTTATGAAGTGAAAAATTCGTCCATACCTTTGGTATGCTTTAGAAGACCGCGATTGATCCTGAAAGGGAAGAAATAGAAAAAATAGCATGTCGTATTAATAGCGAGTTCTTAGTATATTTCATTTTTTGGATCGGTACAAAACCCTGTTCGAATTCTTGGAGTGAAACAAAATAAAGTTAGGTCGAATGAATAAATGGATAGGGCCCTATGTCTTCAATTTTGAATTAATTAATTATCAAAAAGAAAAAGCAACCAACTTCGGTTCTTAATTTGAATAATATTGAATGATTGGATCAATATTGATATCCTCAATCAGAAAACCTTTAGGTCTATTATCCAGGAACTTGTTCAGAAATACCGTAATGAAAGGAAGATAGGAGTTTGTCGCTAGGTATTTGACCAAATAGGATCGTCCAGTTCCTATAGAACCTATCACTAAAAACCCCTTAGAGGGGGATAAGGCTAAGCGGAGCGAAAAGGGTTTTCCATGAGATGGGAAATGCAAAGTATTAGTCCCACATGAAGTTTGTGAATAAGTGATTGTGGTGGTTACCCCCTGAACCTCCAACCACCCGAATCGGTTACTTCATCGGGCGCGTCCCTTCAGTCTTTGGACACCTCAACCATCCAAGCGGTGTTTCCTGACTTTGCAACCAATTGTCTCGAAAATGAACGATCCATTGGTCCATCGCACCTGTATTCCAGTCGTGCCGAATTGTACTGCCAGATCTCCGAGTACCCAATTTGACCCTACGGGCCCAACTTGTCCTTGTGAGCCCATGAGACGAAACCTTATATTCCATTTTTTTCGTAACTCAACAACTTGCCGCCCCCAGAGAATGTCAAGAGTCACCTCTCAAGGGCGGTGACTATAGACATGACAGCTTCTTTCATCTGTCTCAAGTCTGCAGAAGGTCCCGGTCCCCTTTTTCGTACAAACGAGATCATTACGACGGTCGAAAAGGGGAGGGAAAGATTAAAACATTTCATCACCAACATTCTTCCTCCTACCTCTTCCAAAACTCTTATTGAACATCCAACGCACATTTCTTACCACTCACTTCAGTTTTTTGTGCATTAGGTACTCATACTGCCATGGAGACCACAACCCTCATTCCGTTCGATGGATATGCTCCTCAGCTTGCTATAAACCCATCGTCCACCGCTACTTCGGTGGTGCGTCCCTTCGTCTCCACCGTCGCCGAGGGAGCCCCCACGCTAAATTTTCTGCAACATAACTGTCGCCTCGCTATTCACGACGGAGCCTTCAATGCATCCCGTCTCTAGGATGGAATCAAAACCAATCTTCTGGATCTCAGGGATGAATTTCGCACCTGGTACGAAAGGATGGAGAGAAGTTTCGAGAAACAATGGAAACAACAAGGACTTGACAAAACTATTTTGTTGTCCTGCCAAAGCTTCAACATTCAAGACACAATCATCCTAGCCATGACCGCTTTCTGGGACCCGGAGGCCAGTGTGTTCCTGCTACCCTCAGGGCCAATTGGCCTGACCTTGATGGATGTATCCATGATCGCCCACCTCCCGATTGTAGGGGAGGACCCAGTAGTCAGAACCCTTACCGGCCAAAAACCAGCAACCGACCACCCAGGGTGGAAGATAAAGACATCCCCACACAACAAAGTCGTGGCCTGGGGGCGTTATGTGAAAATGCACTGTGGGGCGAAAGGCACCCCAGTGACCGACGAAGAGCACTTTACATTTATGCTATACTGGCTCTGCAGGTACATGGCCCTCTCCAAATTCAGCATTTTGTTCTTACAGTAGAACTTTCTTATATGCTTCTATATTCTGGCCATGACAGATATGTAGTATGCCCCTCTTCCAAATCTATCATCTATACTCATACTAACATCGCCATCCACTTGGCTCAAGACTGATTTCTCTCAGTCAGTACCTTGTTCCTTGCCAGCCTATCCAAAACCTGCCCGAAATTTTTGCAGTTCCACCAAACTTGACACTGTCTTTTCCGGTCCAATTTGGTTTTTGGAACTCTGGTTCCGTCTATACTTCCATCCTCTCTTTTTCAGGCGGCCGCCCCCTTCTTCTCGATTCGGATATATCATTCGACCAATATCTCCTCTTCTTTTGCTCCGACCAAAAACACCATAAAGACCCTCAGACCACCCTCAAAGCTATTTTAGAAACCGACCTTACCGACTCAAACTACTGCCCCTATTTTCATCTTACCGCTTTCGCCACACCACCTTTCTACGTCCCCCCCTTCAATTCATTTTCCATATCCGCCACCCTCCGAATCGCCACATCCAACCTTCAAATATTCCTAGGAGGCGGCTTTAAAGCCTCGATCTCTTTTCGCTGGGAAAAAGATCAAAAAAATGAAAAAAACATATGTTGCAATCCCCTACTATCCGCATTACTTGGCACGTCAATTCGGCTGCTGCCAAGGCATCCCAGATTTAGCCTTCACTCCTCACCTCATCCGAACCCATGCCCAAAACGTCGTGACCGAATACGCCATCAAGCCATACATCAACCAACTCACCAACTACCTTATCAACCATATCTATACTCCCTTCCGTGAATGCCCCGATACAATCCAAGCCTTTCGAGAATGTTAGTTAGAAATCACTTGGCCCATGGTCGGGAGACCCATTGATGATTGTATAAAGATGTTTTTTCCTCCGATCGCCCAATCGGGGTCCCAACTGATTCTACTACTGCAACCCTTAATAGGGCAGGTTGCCTTGGGCCCTCCACGGCAGAAACGGCAACGAGGGATGTAGGCCGGTGGGGCCAACTCTTCCTGGAAAAAGGCCAAGACTCCCGCAACGGCCCAACCGGAAAGTTCGGAAGAGCACCAGAAAGAAAGGGAAGACTACCTAGCCTCTCTACCAGTAGACATGACCCTTTTCCCCAAATTCCGAACGTATGTTGCACAACGAACCCTGGCAGGTAACCTTACTCCAATAAAATCTTGATCTTAAATGTTTATCTTGATCTCACCTTGCCTTTGCGTCAGCTGCTGCCAATCTAACTGCCAATCCAACCATCGCGCCGACAGACCCAACTCCTGGCTTGGCCATTCCTGCACTAGAAGAACCAACTCCTGCCTCAATTCCCCTGCCGACTTCAAGTCATCCAGCCACACGAACTCCTGCGCCTGAGGTATTCCTTAGATTTTAACCATAAATGGCATTTCAACGTGATAACATCCGACTGAACGCAGGGGCCATAGGTTCGGAGGGAAGGCAACCCACCAACAAATTTGCCGATGACCGACCAGAACGTGGAGGCGCTGGTCGAAAGGCAAGCCTCACCCGCCGACGTTTCCAAGCCGGAACCCTTAGCGTTTGCCGAAGTAGGAGGCCAGATCCCATTCCAAGTAACCTTTAGTTCATAATAATTATTGACATCTTCTTCGAGTTGCACTTATATGCTTAAGTTCCAGATAGTCGAAGTTTCAGAGGAAGGGTCGGGGACGGTCAACCAACCAATGAATGACCAAGGTGTGGAAGCACCGGTTGAGAGGCAAGAATTGCCAAGAGCAGCCGAATTGCGAATGATACCTGAAGAAGCTCCGAAGCACCCCCAATTCCCCCAACCCGAGATTCCAGACGAGGAATCATATACGGTAAGCTCGCTCATTCATTACAACTCAATCATCAAAACTTAACTCATTTTCATACCTCATGAAACGGTCCCGTCTACTCCCGAAGAGCACCTCTTGGACTGACCGAAGGAGGTGTCGCGCAATCCCAAGTAAGGGAAGAAGTGGTGGCCCATTCTCCTGAAGATTCAGCGGGGATGCTGACAGCTCCACGAAGACCTCAAATTCCGCACAACCTATCCGTGTTCTTGGCCCCGTCAGCCCAAACAGCCACCTGGGATCAGGTTACCTAATTTTGCATTTTCTCTTGTTATGAGTATGTCCACAGTGCACTCACCCATAATTCATTTTGCAGGATCCGGGCTTCCTGACTCCTCTCTCCACCTCTGCCGCCAACCGGCAGGCTATCTCCAAGATAGCTGGGAGACCTCTTTCTATCCTAACTGAGGGTGAATTACATGAACTATGGATAACCTTCTCAGTCTGCTGAGTAACCAATCCACCGAATCCCCTGCCAACCAAGTGCTCGGCTTGGTTCTTGAGTGACTCTCAGAAGTTGTCATAGACTTACGACTTATTCAACCGATAACAACTCATGACATCCAATCCAACCCCCCATGACCGACTCCATTGATTGCACCTTAGCAGATATGGATTCGGCCCTGAGTAGATCGCGACAATGAGTGGCAACCCTCCAATTATCTAAGGAACAACTCTCTGCAGACATAGACAGAAACAAACGGGAAGTCGAGTGTCTCCAGCAAGAACTGTCGAGGCAAGAGAAAGAGCTGGCCGAATTGGACAAGTGCCTATCTGACGAACACCAAATAGTGCAAAGTCAATCAGATTGTCAGACAGCACTCGCGAATGAATTGGAGGTTGCTTGCCGAGCTAAACAAAGGACGGAAAGAACCTCCGCCATTGCCCAACAGAGGGCGGCCATGCTAAACCAAAAGTGGTTAGACATCCTGGCCGCAATCAACTCACTTTTGTAAAGACCTCACAAATCTGTAACTTATTATAGACATTGTCTTTTACGCCCTTCCTTGTTTTCATCCAATACTTGGTTAATTCAAAATTTCGATCCCACAAATCAAGCAAAAATATCTCTAACCGCTCGAATAAATAGACAATCAATCTGCAACCCTGACAACAGCACCTTCCAGACAGCAATCTTCGACCAGGCGACCAACATGTATTCCCAACAACCTTGTATTCGCGTCCCAATAAAAAAACTAGGAAGGTGTTCTCTAACTTTTTTTGGTTGGGCAACACCTTATTTCTGTTTATGCAGAAGATTTTGTGCAGGTACTGAAACAACTCGATTCAAAATTTAAATTTTCTCATAAAGGACGCCGTACCTTGCACCGAACTACCCGTTTGATGCAACGGGTAGTTGAGAGCTACAAGACCTCCAAGGACATGCTCAGTTGGTTCCTCGATTTGGAACACCACATGGATATGATTGAACACCATGTCATGTCAATCCTGCCAGATCTCAGCTGGGTATGCGAATTCTCTCAGCAAAGGTCACCCTTTACCCGTTTACGAGTGCTCCTTGAAAAAAAACGTCAAACCCTGGAAGATATTAAGAAAATGACTGAAAGGATCCTTGAAGAAATGCAAGAGCAATGAAAACGGTATCTCCCCGAACTGGATGACCTCTTGGATGAAGAGCCACCAATAGCTATTGAACCTCTTTTGGGTTCAGAAATAAAGTGAACGTTCAGTCAGTCCCATGGCACGAAAAGGCAGGGTAATACCTTTTCAAGTATTTTGCATTAATGTAGTCGTGTACTGATTTTCCGTCCTGGTCAATAATAACAAAGACTCATTTACCAATCTCTCTATGGATTATGTAAGGTCCTTCATAATTCGGAGACCATTTCCCCAGTTGATCCACCTTCTTATAGATCGGTAAAATAGTTTTCTACACCATATCTCTTTCCTTGAATTTCCTTGCACTAACCTTCTCGTTGTAATATTTTATTCGAACTTGGCTCTCCAAATATATGCAGTCAATCGCCTTCATTCGGGATACGTCCAATTCTTCCAACTGGTAGAGCATCTTATGCTTCATGTCATCTCTGTCATCGACCTCAGACAAAGCTGTTCGGGCAGTAGGTATTTTAACTTTGGTTGGCAAGATTGCATCCTACCCGAAAGTAAGCTGATACGGCGAGAACCCAGTAGCCAAATTCCGGCTGTTCCGATGTGCCCATAAGGCCTGTGACAAAAACACATGCCATTTTCTCGGGTTATCACTAATCATTTTTTTTATAATATTGATAATGATCTTGTTCATAGCCTCGGCTTGTCCGTTTGCCTGTGGATAATATGGCGAAGAATGGTGCAACTTAATATTAAATTCTACCAAAAAATCCACGAATCTTTCTCCAGTAAACATGAGCCCTTGATTTGTCACAATAGTGTGCGAAATTCCATAACGGAAAATATGTTCCCGAACAAAATATATCACTTATTATTGGGTCGCATTCTTCAAAGGGATGACTTCTACCCACTTAGTAAAATAATCAATTGCCACAAAAATGAAACAATGTTGTTTGGACGACGATGAGTGAATTTTCCCAATGATATCCATAGCTCAAGCTTTGAATGACCATGGTTTGATCATCGCTTGCAGCTCCACAATTGGTAAGTGATTCAACGGCCCATGTCTTTGACATTATTCACATCCTGTAGCGAACTTTATGTATCTTCGAACATTTTGGGCCAAAAATACTCCAAACGATGAATGGCCCATCTCATGTTCAACCCTGCTCGTTGAGCCCTACAAATTCCACTATGAACCTCCTGCATAACAGATTCTTCAGGCCCCAGACGTTGAAGAAGAATATCATCCAATGCTCTTTTGTATAATGACTCGCCAACTAAACGAAATTGTAAAGCTTTCAATCGGACACTGATCGCGACCGAAGAGTTTGGGTTCTTCAGATAATCCTTAATCTTTGTTCTTCAATCCACACTATTTACCTCATGATCGAGATTCTTTGTTGTTACACAATTAATACCTTGGTATGCCGTATGGCTGTTTTGCGCTAGCTCATTTTCCCAGCGGTTTTCCTCAAACTCATCTACCCAGCGGTTTTCCGCCCTAGGGATGTGCTCGATCGTAATCTCCGCAATTCTAGACAATAGTCTACTTACTATGGCCTTGTATCTCCTCAAGTGGGGCATATTGCAGGCATATAGACCCAAAACCTGATTGATCACAAGTTGAGAATCCCCTTTGATAACCACTGACTGAACTCATCTCTTCACAAGAGCTTCCAAACCCAAAATCATAGCCTCATATTCCGTAGAATTGTGAGTCATAGCTTCTAATTGCAAACAAAGTTTGATCCGTTTGGCCTCTAGGCCCTCGAGAACTGACCCGGCTTCCGAATGTTCCTGAGTGCTGGACCCATCGATCTACATAATCCATGGCTCGACTCCAATAAATAACTCGTGATCAGAATCTATTATATCCGTTTGGGAAAATTATGCAAAAAAATCGGCACGGCCTGGCCTTTGACCACCTTAAGGGGTTTTCATGATAAAGCAAAAGGGGCTAACTTAATTTCCCATTTCATCAATCTCCCCTGCATGTTAGGCCTCTGAAGAATTAATTTAGCAATATCGAACTTGGCAATTACCTCAGTTCCCTTGGCAAAAGATAATGCTCCAATTTGGTGCATGCATAGACCAACGAATAACACATCTTCTCAGGCATAGTATAGTTAAGTTTGGGTCCAACCAACATTTTACTGAGGTAGAACACTTCTATCTTCTTGCCATCATCCCAATCCTGCGCCAAAAGGTAACTCACCGCATCGTACGTATTTTCCAGGTAGAGTTTGAGTGGCCGGCCGAGCCTGGGTGGCACTAAAAGTAGTGGTTTGGTAAGAGCTTGTTTAACAGTATCCAAGGCTTTCTGTTGTTCTTCCCCCCAAACGAAATCGGATGGTGTCTTTACCTTCAAGAGCTTGGTAATAGGCCTCATCTTACTTGCCGCGTTAGCTAGGAACCTTCTTAAATAATTTACTTCCCCAAGCATGCTTTGAACCTCCTTGACGGTCTCAGGGGGCTGAATATCCAACACAGCCTTGGCTTAATTAGCATCCACATCATGTCTGTTTCTGCGGAAAAAAAAATCCAGAAAACTTCTAGCCAAGACCCCAAAAGCGCATTTCATCGGGTTCGTCTTGAGATTGTATTTCTTCATTCGGACAAATGCTCTCTCGAGATTGGATAAGTGTGTTTCAAAATCGGTTGACTTGACAATGACATTGTCGATATATACCTCCATGGAACTACCTATTAGATCATGAAAAATTGCATTCATAGCCCTTTGATAGGTAACCCCTGCATTCTTCAAACCGAATGACATAACTGTTCATTCATAGATCCCAAGAACTCTGGGGCATCTAAAGGTTGTTTTATGGACATTTTTTTCAGCTATAAAAATTTGATTATACCTTGCGTATCCGTCTATGAGACTTAGAATCTGATGGCCTGCTGCCGAATCAATAAACATATCGGCTACTGGCATGACATACTCATCCTTAGGGGTGGCCAAATTAGGTCCCTAAAGTCAATGCAAATCCTGATCTTGTCATTCTTCTTGGTCATTGGGACTATGTTAGCTAACCATTCCGCATATCTACAAGGTCGAATGAATCTGGCTTTTAAGAGCTTCTCGATTTCTTCCTTGATCTATGGCATCAATTCTGGTGAGACTTGTCGGAGGGCTTGCTTACAAGGCTTAAAACCTGTTCTGATGGGGAGCCGATGCTAGATTAAGCCTCGGTCCAACCCTAGCATCTTCGAATAATCCCAAGCCAAGCACTCAATATGCTTCCGAACTAAATCTACAAGAATTTCCTATTGAGTTTGTGAAAAAAGCCCATTGACACGAATGATTCGTGGGGCTTCTTCTGATCCCATATTAAATTCCTTCAATGGATCCTTAGCCATTAAAGATGACTTTGTTTTCTTTAGAAGATCCGACCATTCAAAGTTGTTGTTTTGCTTTTGAATATCAAACCTCGTCGACGAATTTGTTAACCTAAACATTAATTGTTCAAATAAAAGACTGCAAATACCTTCATATTCTGTAGTATCCGAACAATTCATCATATCTTTAAAGGGGGAAAGGCGTTTGTTGACTTTTATTAGCTATTGAAAATTGTTCCCCATAAGAGAACATATACCCGTGACTGATAAACCTAAAGCTCTTCCATGGGTAATCATTTTCCGATGTTGCTTGAAAAATAAATGGGAAGTTTCTTGTCTAAAAAACAACTTTCTCAACAGCATCCGAGGATCGGAAAGGACTTTTGCTGGCTTCCATGGTGAGGACTTGAGTTCCCTCCCAAAACATCAACTACTGATGAAACAAGGATGGCACACACTGAGATGCATGAATCCAATCCCTCCCCAGCAGAACAGAATATGTCGTATTTGCTTAAACCACGGAAAATACAGTAGAAATGGTCTTCGGGCCCACCTCTATAGGAGCAATCATCATGCCCTTTGGCTTCGTAGGTTGACTAGTAAAGCTTGTCATTTGGATGTCGATCGGTGTGAGGTTAGTCACGGTTTTACCCAGTTTGCACAAGGTTTTCAAAGGCATAACGTTAAACACCACACCATTATCAATAAACATTGTAGTTACAAGCTTCCCATAAATATAGGCATCCACGTAGAGGGGCTTCAGATGTTAAACTTCTTCCTTAGGCATCGAGGGGAAGATAACCTTCGCCATTTTAGACGGTTCGTATCGACTCAGCGAAGCCCATTCTTCTTCAAGCACCGGGTCATCCGATAGATGAGCCCATACTGGCTCTTCATCCATTTGACGGATGCCAACATCCTTACTGTGAATGAGTCTGTAACCTGATCGTGATTTTCCTTAGAGTCCACCAGGCTCCTTTTTTCGGAAGGAATTTGCTTCAACGGAAGTAAATCATGTACCTTGTTTGGTGAAAATTTTCCAAACACCATTGGTTCGGGATCGAATGCAATATCCACCTCAGGATCCCTATTAATTTGGTGGCAGAAAGAACACCTAAAGCTTCTCTTTACCTGTGCAAAGGGGCGCTCCTTCTCTGTTCAGCTCAGAATCCTAACATTCTGTTTGGGTGCCTGTCTTTCGCAACCTGATTCAGACTCCCTAATTCTGCTTACTTCGACCGCTTTTTGACCGTTTCCCCCTGCATAACTGCAACCTTCGCTTAGCGTTCCTAATCTACGTACGATTCATCCGAGGAAACCTTGGGTCAATATTGATGGGTAAAGGTTTCCGATTCCGGTTCCATTTATCCTCCTTTGATGCTTGGGGCCTGTGCATGGACTTAGGATATACGAACGTTCCGTTCTTGACTTCGACTTCAAATGTACCGTCCGAACGGTCCGGCTACTCTGGTTGGAACTTCCACTATTTCCTTTAACTTATGTCTTCTAGCTATGCCGATTGTTGCTACAGTAACTTTCAGAAATGGTTGTTGCTCAACCCCCAGAGTGACATACTTGAATCTTCATTCCCGAATTGCCTTTTGTATTTCTTTTCAAAAATGGGTGCATTGGCT
This sequence comes from Andrographis paniculata, assembly GCF_009805555.1. Taxonomy (NCBI): domain Eukaryota; kingdom Viridiplantae; phylum Streptophyta; class Magnoliopsida; order Lamiales; family Acanthaceae; genus Andrographis; species Andrographis paniculata. The sequence goes on from NW_026137605.1 coordinate 5,472,569, forward strand.
AGTATTATGGGTAAACAAATTATTCCACTTACAGTATGGTCGCCCTTTGATCTCTTCTTTGGTGGCTAACCGCTGTCCTTTTGGAATACAGATCAGTCCATTAGCCAACAGTATATCAAAAATATCGTCTGCCTTGGAGGTATCAAGAGTAGCCTGATCTTTGTTTGACTCTGTCCTAGGCGTAGGCTTTAATTTAGGGCAGACATAAGGTTTCCCTTTAACAACTTCGGCGGCCATCTTCTCTATTTCCTCGCAATCGGTTGTTTCAGGGGTATATGCGTCCGCCCCCATACTAGTCATTTTTTGGAATCTTCCTCTCCTTAGATTTTGATCTTTTTCCTCAAATAAAAATTCCAAACGTCCTGCCTTCGACGCAAGCGGTACCAAATCTCGGATATCGTGAGCCGTCAAAGCCTCTCTTAGTCTAGTATGCATGTTACGAATCACCAAATTGGTCATCTCCCTCTCATAGTCGGGCACTTCCCTTTCATCAACCGAACGCGTTCTATAAATTGAGATGCACTATCCTCGTTCATCTGCCTTGTTTCCAATAAATCGGTTAGTGATACTATTGGTGTGGGATTGAAAAACTTGGCATGGAATGCAGCTTCCAACCCTTCCCAGGTTTGTCCGGGTTGCAAATTAGCAAACCACTAGAATGTTGTCCTTGTCAGCGAAAGCCCGAACAACTATAGTTTGTAGTATGGATCGTTGCCAACTTCACCAAGTTAAGCCGTAAAATGGCCTACATGCTCGATGGTAGAAAAACCATCTCGCCCAAAAAGACGTGAAAATTAGGAGGTCGGTAGTTCCTTGGGAGGGGGTGTTCGTTGACAATTCTCTCCGGAAATGGCCTCTGATATGCTGGGCGGTTCGCCATCTAAGGATTCATCCCAAAGTGCACTTTAAGAACATGAGCGAGCGACATCTTCAGGGTCAACCCTATGTGGCGGGTTGTCGTGTATAGGGATGGGATCATGTGTTTGTCCTCCTAGACGTTCTTCCCTCAAATAACCCGAAAGAGGGTATGTTCTTGCTCCTACTGGAACATTATTAGGGTAAGTAAGAGACGACTTTCCCCTATCCATTCTGCTTGGAATAGTGACACTCGGAATCATGCTCTCTATATAGGATGGCCCTGCGAGATTCGCCTGAAGTCGAGATGGGGACATTCCTGAGGGTGTAGGGACCCGTTTGGAATGTGACTCTTGAAAAAGTTTGATCTAACATATTTTGCATCGGATTTTGTTGATAACACAACATTGCTTGCATGGTGGCTGTTTGTTGGTTGTTCAACCGTTGAACGGGCGATATGGATGCCGTGCTTCCCGCAGATGTATTGGAGGTTTGCGGCTAAGAACCAGTCATATGGCTGCGACTTCTCTCAATAATTCGACCAGATCGGAGTCGAATGAAGCTATCTTGGGATGTGTGATTGGCAATGTTGTTTCTACTCCCACTGTAGTCGCCAATTTGTTGACTTGAGAAATCCAACAAAGTAGAATCCGAAAACAGGTTTCGAATTTGATGAGTTGTGCCTGAGATCACATACGAATCCCTAAGCGCTAGAGTTGCTAATACAAGAACCCGAAATATAATCAAGAAACGAAAACTGGACACCCAAATTGGTTACTTCATAGAGCGCGCCCCTTTAGTCTTCGGACAGCCCAACCATCCAAGTGGTGCTTCCTGACTTTGCAATCAATTGGCCGAAAACGAATGATCCATTAGCCTATCGCACTTATATTCGAGTCTTGCCGAATTGTACTGCCAGATCTCCGAGTTCCCAATATGACCCTACGAACCCAACTTATCCTTGTGAGCGCATAGAACGAAATCCAAACCTCCACTTTTTCGTAACTAAACATAAATACTATACACTTTTTTCTTTTCGTTTTTTTTATGAAAGTATTAATTCATTGTTTTAAAAGATTGTCGTGAATACATATTTATTAAAATGATTTTGAGAAAACATTATAATATAAAATAGTGATATTTTGGTAAATTTACATAAAATGTAAGGGAATTATTAACTTTAAAAATATATATTCATTGTATATGAACTAAAATGAAAAAAATAAATAAATATACTGATTGTGGATATAATTATATGCATAGAGGCAATATAATTTTAAAGTGGTTGTTTGGCTTAAAAAAAAAAAAAAACCTGTGGGTAAGGCAAAAAAGAGAAGATAAAAAAAAAAAGAAAATAAAAAACATTATGAAAGGCATACAAAAACAATACGGTAGAAATTGAAAATATTAATTTAAAATGTGGTATATTAAAGTTAAATATAAGTACAAGAAAGGAAAAATAAAAAAGGTTAAAATACATACTTTTTTTTTGGAGTTATACAAAGTAAAAATATATTTTAATGAATATTTGATTGTTTATAATTATTTTTTTATGAAACTTATATTTGATAACTATATTTTCATCTTTTATCACTATAAGAAAATGTTTCATCCGTCCCACTTACCATGTACATTTTGTCATTTTTATCTGTACCACATCTCATGTCATTTTTATCTGTCCCACTAGAAGATGATTCGGTGGTATCAGATCATGGTTATAATAATATTGGCTTATGTTTGAATCTCTTGCAATTATTCTTTTACTTCTTTATTAGCTCCGCTAAGTTAGTTTGTTTGTTTTTTTTTTCTTGCTCTATTAGTGGCACTTGGTCGATTTGTTCTTTCTTCTTACTTGATTCCTTAGTTTTGTTTATTCCTTAGTTTTGTTTAGTTAGTTCATCTTCTGATTTAGTAATTGATCAATCTATCCATAACATATATAATATTTGATCAATTTACACCATCTTTAATTTAGAAAATTTGAAAAAAAAATACTCCATCCGTTCCAACTCAAAGTATTCTTTTTTACCATTTTCGTCTGTTTCACTTACAATTTTTTTTTTTCATATTTTAGTAAAAGTAATCATACACTAATACCAAAATATTATTAACTTTTACCTAAATTACAAATATATCGTTACACATACAATTAATTCATACATAAAATCAAATGACAAAAATATTAAAATATCTTACATATTTCTACTAACCAATAAAATACTCTAATTTTTTTATTTATTATAAAAATTTCAAATTGACCTTTTGAAGTGGGATAGAGAGAGTATTTCTTTTTATATATCTTTTTTTTATAAATTCCTTTAGTTGCTAAATTTGAGCATTTATATATAAATATATATATTTATTGAAAATGTAAATTTGATTTGAGTTTTGTCTTCTCTTTGCTTCTTGTATAGACATTTGATCTTCTGTACCTTCTAGTGCTCAATATATACCATATATCAATATACATTATATCAATTAAAATTTGTGACTTTATTGCCTAGTGATTTAAAATTAGTGACTTTATTGCCTAGTGATTTTATTAATATATTTTATGTTTTTGTTTGCGTATTGCAACTTTGTTGGTTGTTTTTAGTTCATTGGTGGTGAAACGTGGTTGAATTGTTGTTGATTTGGATAATTTGTTGGAAGTGTAAGTGTACACACATACATTGGCTTACTTTTCGAACCATTCTCTCAGATTATCGACGGCCTCATCTCCCTCGCTTGAAAAAACTCCTCCGCAACGGCCCTAAAATTGACAATAAAATCTTGATTTGGAATCCCTCGCACTTGAGGTGCAGGCAAGGCCAGTTCGATGGAAGTATTTGTTCTCTCAATCTTTTTTCTTTCTCTTTCCCCTCTCCTTCCTAGACATTTGTGCTTTCGATGAGTGTGAACTACGGCGTCGAGCTTCTCTAAGGCTAGTTTAGCAGCGTCGAGGGAGGGATTCAGCCGGAGGTAGAACGATGGTGAGGAGTTGGGGATAAATTGAAATTATATATTGTGTCAAGTATAATTTTTGTGTGGTAGAAAAAAATTCTTGCTTTTTTGATTTGGTGCCGAGCTAGAATGAATAGAGAATTAGGATTTTTCTTTTTCTTTTTTTTTTATCAGAAAAATCAGGGATTTTAGATATAAATAATGAATAAATAGTAAATACAAAATACTCAGGGCATCCCCGGGAGATCAACCAAAGCTAAGGTTTGGACATACAAATAACGAAATTAAGGTCTGCACACAGGCAGACACGGACAAAAGAATCAGGGGATTCCATCGTGTAGTAAAGGTAAAAATGGGAGAGCCCCAATCTGTGTTCCAGCAGATTAATTACAAAATATTTGCAATAATAATAATGGAAGATGTAGGCACTCGATCCCCGTAAAATCTGGTGTGTAAAGAAGCCGGTTTTCCAATTTGTAGCAGCAAAAACTGAGCAGCTGCACTCAAATGCACTTTCCTGTCGATTCAAGCAAAATCTGGTGCAAATAGAAATCTGATTACCAATTTGTAGCCGCAAAACACCGAGCAGCTGATCTCGAGTGCACTTTCCAGTGGCCAGCTTCAGATGTCTGGTCGTCCTGTTCGTTGTACATTACCTGTGGAGTAAAGAATACGAAAACAGCAAGTTTTAATTTTGGCAATTGAGACATTCGGCTCTAAGGCAAAATTTTCCAAGGCGCCTTTGTTACGGGCTGTCCAGAGGTAATAGATAGTAGCAGCGAAGCCAGCTTGTCGCATAAGAGAAAGAGCTGTTCCAGGTTTAACGTTGTCTCTAAACCAGTCCAGCGCTGCGTGGAGGTTGTTAAGGCCTGGTGAAATTTGAAGCCACGAGCAGATACAATTCCAGACTGTCGAAGCAAAGGGGCACTCGAAAAAGAGGTGCTGACATTTTCATTGTGTTCCTTACATAAAACGCATAAGGGGTCGATGTCCAGAAACTGGAGTCGATCTTTGGTCTTGAGTTTACCGAGAGTTGCGAGCCACAGGATAAATGTGTGTTTGAGCAGCGCATTGCTATTCCAGATCGTACGAGCAGGCAACCAGATTGGACTCGGGTTCCTGAAGAAGCTGTAGGCAGCAGACGCGTTCTTGTGAAGACCGAACCAATGCGTTAAACCAATAATGGCGAGATGCTGATCGCCGAAGCCTGCCACAAGTTTATCCCGAATTGATAAAATGGTTTTAAGAAAGAAAGAATCAGTGTGTTGAGCTGATCGGGTCCATAAATCCTGCAGTCGGAAATACCGATTGTGCATCCATTTAACCCATAACAACTCTTTATCAGTGTGAAGACGCCATATGAATTTGCAGAGGAGCGCCGTGTTCCATTCCGATAAAGAACGAAGACCCAGACCCCCTCCCTCCTTTGGGGTGCAGATAAAGTTCCAACTAACAGCTGCCGCTTTAGATTGCCAGAGAAAAGCCCTGCAGAGCTTGTGAATATGTTGGATAACCGTCGGTGGCATTGGAAAAATGGAAAGCCAGAAACAACAGGCTCCTTGGATTACCGAGCGTAAGAGCTCCAATCTGCCCGCGTATGAAAGAGTACAACTGCTCCAAGAGCGGATGTAATTTGAGATAGAGATGATCAATCCATCGAAGTGAGAGACTTTAGGCTTCCCGGGGCCAATACAAACACCGAGGTATTTAAAGGGGATGCTGCCTTTGGTAAAACCAGTGAGCTCGGCCAGAGAATCATTGAGGGGAGGATCAGCACCTGCAATGAGCACACTCGATTTAGTAACGTTAAGCCGAAGGCCGGAAACAGCCCCAAACTCAGCAATGCAGTCCATGAGGATCCCCACGGAGTGATGATCTCCACGTGAAAGGAGGATAACGTCATCCGCAAACACAAGGTGAGTAAGTTTCAGATCAGCGCAGCCTGGATGGTAATTGATCTCCCAAGTAGTACTTTGAAATTTCAAAAGCCAAGAGAAATACTCCATACAAAGGATGAAGAGATAAGGAGATAGAGGATCCCCCTGTCTAAGACCTCTCTTACCCCGAAAGAAGCCATGGGCGCCTCCATTGATGAGAATGGAGAAGGAGGTCGTCGTGACGCATTCCATAATGAGATTCACAATTTTTTCCGGGAAATTCAGCTTGTGCAGAAGCTTACGCAGGAAATTCCACGAGATGGAGTCGAAAGCTTTCCTAAGATCAAGCTTGAGTAGACATCGTGGGGAGCTTCGCTTCCGAAGATAATGCTTCAAAAGTTCTTGGAGCAAAAGTATGTTTTCAGACATGAGTCTACCATGGACAAAAGCACCTTGAGATAAATTAATGAGAGCAGGAAGACCCAAATTAATCCGTTTGGCAAGGATCTTTGAGATGATCTTGTAAATGACCTTGCAACATGCAATTGGTCGAAAATCGCCAGCTCCAGGAGAGGATTTGGTCTTGGGAATCAGCACAAGATTGGTGTGGTTTATTTCCTTTAAAATCTGCCCGTACGTAAAGAAATCCGACACAGCGCTGTGAACATCAGCCCCGACGATGTCCCAGGCAGCCAAGAAGAATCCAACTGAATAGCCATCACTCCCGGGGGATTTATCAATACCCATACCCTTAATCACCCCATGAACCTCATCCAGCGAGACTGGAGCTAAGAGGGTATCATGGAGATCATTCGAAATGGTGGGGCCCTGAAGAAGGACCTCATCATCCAGCTCTGAGACAGATTCCCTGGTGCCGAGCAGCTGCGAGTAGAATTCCAGAATTTCCGTCACCACTTGATCAAAGGAGTTAGTGTGACTGCCATCCTCTCTTGTAAGATTTACAATAAAATTCTTTTTAGAATTTTTCTTAACCATGGAGTGAAATAATTTCGAGCATCTATCATTTTCAACAAGGAATTTGCACTTGGTTTTTTGATGGACAAAAGCCAAGGCAGCCTGCTGTAGCAATCCAGCCTTATTCCGCAGACTGGACAGTATTTCACTCGGTATTGAACCCGGATCAGCGTCTGAATCTGTTCACTCGCTGAGTCTCTTTGCGCTTAATACCTAAGCTGAATGGTTAAAGCGCCCCAACTCTGATTAAAAACGCTCATAACTTTCCATATGCGACGCTTCTCACAGGAACTGGAAATTAGGAAAGGACTGTGGCTGTAGTGTCGGTCAGTTTTGCTTTTCCAACTCTGCATTTTCATTGAGTCGATCGTGGTGTTTCTATTTGGCCGTGTTTGTGTGGTGATTGGACCTGGCAGTGATTCTGTTGGTGTTATTGAATGATTACTTTTTTTTTTTTTTTCAAGGGAGAGTTTGGTGCTTTAGGAGACGGTGGTTATGGTGGCAACTTGGATTGCCATGTGAGTTTACGATATAGTTATGTATATGTGCGTATTAATGATTTTTGGTTCTTTTTTTTGTGCCTGTGTGGTGTTGGCTGTGTGGATATTGATGTTTGATGTCTCTGTTGATTTTTACGATGGATGTTTTTGTGGACTGAAGCATTGTTGAATATCGGCTTACTTGATCACATTTGTATGAGATGTTGTGATTCTTTGCGGTGATATGTCTTGTGGATTGCAAGGCTTGTTTATCATGTTTGGTGTTTCATTGTTGGCATCTGCCTTTGTTTTGTATGTTTAGTATTTTAATACATCTGATGACGTGGAAACCCGCAGCCGCTACCCGAAAGTGTCCACTGAGTAAACCGAGGCCGTCTTTTTTATTATTACTATCTGTAGACCATATGTGTTGATCGATGACATCTAAGCTTGTTATTTGCCTTCTTTTGATTAGAAGTTCTAAATACGAGTCATGTTACAGCTTTTTTCATGGGCCTCATAGCAGCTTGGGGATGTTAAGTTTTGATTGATGCTTGGAGGATATAGCTGATTGTGAACAAATCAATTACTCTCATTAGAGGTAGCTAACTATAGAATCCGATGCAGAAACCAAGGTTAGTAGAAAAATCGCTTGTCACTATTATTTTCACAATTTGATTAATTAATACTTTTTATTGTTGAGTCTTTAGTTGTCTAATAACATTTTTATTTTTTATTTTTGGGGGTAATACTATAATTTATTTATTTATTCTTTTTTTCCTTTTTTCGGTTGTTCTTTGGTTCCATGGTAAATCTGTCCTTGAAGTGGTGTAAAGGTATATCGAGTATGAGCCTTAAATCTTAAATCTCTTGTAAATAAAGTATTGTGCTCCATTTCCTAAACGAAGAACTTGTGAAATAAGGGCAATCAGGTCTGTCAAATATACAGTGATAATGTTAGTCTGTCTGTCGATGGTGAGCCATTTGTTGCTTGCAGCAACTGTGCCTTTCCAGCCTGCAGGCCTGTTATGAATACGAGTGGAAGGATGGGAATTAGCTTTGCCCTCAGTGCGAAACTAGGTACAAGAGACACAAATGTATGATGAATGCCCTATGAGGGAGTTTGGATCTCCTGACTTAGGCAATGTTGCTTGGAAAGAAAGAATAGATGGATGGAAGACGAAGGTAATAGAAAATTAACAAAATACGGAGTAATAGAGGAGAAAAATAAATTTTATTTCTCGATTTTTTTTCTCTACAAAGCTATTACAATATATATTAATATATATAATGGATAAATACAAATATCACTAATTTATTATCCATTATTCACTCAATCATATATTATTATATAATTCATTATTTAATATTCACTAAATCAAAATATATATCAAACTTTATTATATAATCACCAAATTAATATATAATTATTCTCCATGAATATCATAATAAGTCCTTAACACCCTCCCTTAATTATGATATTCCGCCGAAGACATCCCAAGCATTTTCCTCAACTTCACAAATGATTCATAGTTAATATGGCTTTGTAAAAATATCGGCAACTTGATCTTCAGATTTAAAAAATTCAATTCAATTTTCCCTTCATTCACGGCTTCCCTCAAGATATGGTAACGAATGTCTATGTGTTTGCTTCTCCCATGCGCTATAGGATTCTTGGCCAAATTAATTATCGATACATTATCGACTTGCAACTGTATTGAATCTTCAACCGGAATGCCAATTTGACCCAACACATTTCTCAACCAAATAGCTTGACAAGCATTCGTGGACGCAGCAACATACTTAGCTTCACAAGTTGATAATGCCACAGTAGACTGTTTTTCGAAGACCAAGAAATAACAGTAGAACCATAAAAAAACAATTTCCGGTAGCAATCTTTCGATCCTCAAGATCTCCTCCCCAGTCGCTATTGGAAAATCCAACAAGAAAGTCACTCCTACTGGTGATATTCCATGCTCACAGGGCTTGTTTCAGTCCATACAAGACCTTCTTCAATTTATACACCTCGTGCTCACTTCCATGCGATTGAAATCCTGGCCGTGCAAAAATAGGGATTTTACATCCATTTGATCTATATTCCAACAATTTTGTGCAGCTAAGGCTATCAACAACCTTATCGTCTCCATTCAAGCTACAAACGTAAATACTTTTTGAAAGTCGAATCTGGGCCTTTGTTCATAGCCTTTCGCCACAAGCCTCGCTTTATACCTCTATACTTCTCCGTTTGCCTTCAACTTCTTTTTAAAAACCGATTTGACATCAATGGGTTTGCAACCATATGGAGCATCCACAAGCTCCCAAATATAATTTTTCTCGATGGAATTCAATTGCTCCTCCATAGCTTTCACCCATTTGGTATTTTTCATTGCATCGTCAACTGAAGCAGGTTGGCAATCTGCATACATAGCCATATGCACAATTTCTCCATTATTATAAATGATATCATCAGAAGTTACCTCATAGTCACGTAGTGTGACTAGAAGTTGTAGCTGAGGCCTTGGCCTTTCATCGGAAGCATTGGCTTGTATTGGCTTTTCATTGGAAATATTGACTTGTGTAACTTCTGCAGCCATACTATGAATTCCACCTTGAGTAGCACCTTCAAATAATTTAATGGGCCGACTTTGAGTGACTTGAGGCAAACTCCAACTCCATGTTTCATCCTCCACAAAAATGACATCTCTACTGATGATGACTTTATTTTTTGTTGAGTTAAAAACTTTGTATCCACCATGCGCATAACCCACAAGGATGGCCTTTTCTCCACGATAATCAAGCTTTGTTCGAGTGACCGCCGGAATGTGTACATAGACCACAAAACCAAATACTCTCAAATGTTGAACTTTACGTTTGATTCCGGACCATGCTTCCACTAGCGTCAAGTCACAAACAACTTTCGTTGGAGACCGATTCAACAAATACACCGAACAAGCCACAACTTCTCCCCAAAAAGAATTTAGCAACCCTTTGGCTTTCAACATGCTTCTTGACATATCCAAGATGGTTCTATTCTTCCGATTTGCAATTCCATTATGCTGAGCAGTGTAAGGTGGAGTTATATGATGCTCGATTCCATAATCCTCGAGAAAACTCTTGAACTCGGAAAAAATATATTTACCACCACTATCCGTTCGCAACTTTTTTATAGAAAAACCACGTTGTTTTTCTACATGAGCTTTAAATTTTATAAAGCTTGTGAACACTGCAGATTTCTTAGGTAGCAAATAAACCCAAATCTTTCGAGAAAAATCATCAATAAATGTCAAGAAGTACATATTGTTGCCATGAGATTCAACACTCATCGGACCATAAACATTGGAGAAAACAAGGCCTATTATATAATTCGTCCGCCAATTATTTTTAGCTTTGAATCCGTCTACTTTGTTTTCCTGAAATGCATGCTTCACTTACTTGATTGAGATGATCGATCTTTGGCAATCCTTTCACCATATTCCTTTGAGCAAGTATTTTTAAGCTTTGAAAATTCAAATGACCAAAGGGAAGATGCCATAACCAAGACTCATCTTTCACCTGCATTAAGACATGTATACACATCGTCAGGAACATCAACATGAAACATACGATTCTTTGTTAAAGTGATCTTCAAAATAAGTGTACTTTTTATGTCGAGAATCGACAAATAACGCCCTTTCCAATGCATTTCATATCCTTTTTCCAACAATTGGCCCATGCTTAGGAGATTAATTTTCATAGCCGGCACATAGAAGACCTTCGATACGAAACTGTGATCTCCATTCCTTAGCTTAATAAGGATGCATCCTTTCCCCATAACCGGCACTGTGCTATCGTCGGCAAACTTAACTTGGGATAAGATAGATTCGTCAAGTTCAACAAAAAATTCACGTCCACTGCACATGTGATTTGTATCACAGTTGTATAAAATTGTTGTTATAATTTGAATGTTTTGATGATACATGAACAAGAACAGCGGGTATGTGACAGTTATCGTTTGTGTATGATAATTCAATGACACAAGTTTCAAAGAAATGAACAGAGGCACAAGAATTTTCTGGGGGTATTTAGTTGATCTCTCGAAGCAAGTCTAATGGTAGCGTATTACTGTCCCAACAATATTAGTGTGGTCTTGATAGGTAATGATCTTTGTGGGGCATAAAGTACACAAACATATTGTGTTGCATCATGTCACATCCATTAGAAAAATACATATGAGGATTAAGGCTTAATCTATTTTAGAATCTATCAAGTTCCTAAATCCTTACAGGCACTAGAGTGAAGCTATGAAGGTACGCAGTTCGAAGACCCTGCCATAAGATTACGTTGTTCAGTTACACGCAAGACTATATGAGGTACACAAGTACTAGGATTTTGTACACCATGCCAGTTATGGGGTATGGCATACCCGCTCTGGAGCACTTGCCCACCTAGCTGAGTCATGCACTATGCAAGTATGCCCCTCACCGATTATTATTTTGTATGGAAAGGTGTGGATTAATACATAATAGGTCTAACAATTTTCAATTTATGGAAATAGTTATTTACACTAACAACCCACATAATTGAACATACTCACTTATGACTTGTTTAGCCATTTACAAGTGAAGTTTGGAATATGATTATACATATATCATACAACTTAACTAGTTATTTATGAATTGTTTAACCATCAATATTAAATTTGTGTTTTTTATATTTTCATACACTTTGGGGTGTCGCGGGAACCACTATCATGGTTGAACTCATTCATGATTACCGTCATTCAGTGAATATTTCAAGTGAAAATATCAGTTCTCCAGCCATAGGTTACCAGGGCATATGCAATCGTAATTGAAGTATATTTGTTTATTATTGTAGGTACATAATATCTTATCTAGGGTATCTACATTTATAATTCCAGTATGTAACCATGTGATCTAAGTATAAACCTCGATATAGGAAGGATACATAATGATTTCACAGGCATTAGATTTGTAGTACCAGGTATCCTCGAATATAGTTTATTTCAATCAATCTCACACATGGGGTCCAACGTGGAAACTCGGTGAGAGTACTTCCTCTCTCAACTCTAGTGGATCGAAGATTGTTTTGTGTGTTACGGTGTGTATTACTAGGTAATAGGTCTAAATAACCAATCAATCTATAGGAGTAGTGGTATATGAGTAACAATCAACATAACTTATCCTAATCACTCATGACTTGTTTAACAAACTATAGTAAACATGTGTTGGTTACCGTTTCATACACTTCGGGGTATCGCAGGAGAAGGATTTGATTCATTCATCCGTACTTACCAATATCAATTGAAAATGTTGAATCGAGAATGATCTGTTTCCAAACCACATATAACCAAGGCGTAATACACGTTACTGGAACATATAAAATTATATTACAGGTATGTAATAATAGCTTTGGGGGGTATTACAATCTTGTGTTGATTGATGGTTATAACTTGAATTACATGTGAGGCAACAAGCTTCCTTGAATCACATCATGAGTACTTCCTCTATCAGCGGGGGTATATGCATGAATGTTAAGTTGGTACACATGCTGTTACTGGAAGTATTCGTGGGCAACCATTCTATTATATTGTAATGTATGAAAAACTAATACGTGTTTAAGCATCAATAACAAATGTGTAAGTATTATGTATAATTGCGAGTATCCTTTCGAATGTAGTCCGAGCACCAAAGAAAACTCCTCTGTAGAAAACAACTCCAAGTCTGTGCCAATAGTAAAGGCCATATTTTCCGGATGATAACTATTGACCAAAGCCAGTAATCGATGGCACGAGAGTGTCATTTTCAGACAATCGAGAAAGCGACCGAATGAAGTCCACTGTATTTCCTTAATATGTGAATCTGACATATCCTTCTTCAGCTTCTCCACCTCAATATAAAAGTGAGGAATGGAAACCAACTAACCACAAATTTATACCCCTTTCCATTCTGCGAAAAAATAAATATCAGTCCGTAATAAGGGCATCTCGAAATACTTCATAGGTTTACCAAGTATACAAGGGAGCATATCAAAACACAACCTAGGTGCATATATAAAACCCCATAAGTATATTACATAGCATGCTAGGTGTGAAATATGCAATTGTGCGTATATAACAATATCATAACTTATTCTCAACCAATTTAACTTGTAACATAAATTACGACCCCTAAATATGATAAATATTCTTAAAACAACCAACCAACAATTAAACAATCGTAGCCAAATTGAACTCATCGTCCCGTAGAACTTTTTGGAAATGTCAATCGTTAAACCCTAAACACACAACTATGTCCAAACACATATTTCGGAAAATGAGTTTTTCTCGAGGACGAACGAAGGCATACCATATTGTGGTCGAGGTTTAAACCGCAATCGAACACACAATCTAAAGTTAAAATACTGTGAATAAGATAAAAAATTTAGGAAGAACGAAAGAAAATCTACTTCTTCGTGTTGCGTCGGGGTGATGGGCTCGCTTCCAACTTCCTATTCGCAATGTTTATCAATTCATCAAATGGTGAGCGAGAATGAGAACGATCGTCGGCAGATGAGAGTTGTGAAAGTTTGGTAGGGTTTTATTTACGATTGGGGATTTTGTTTGCGATTGAGAGTTGTGTGAGTGTTGGTTTTTCCTCACCCCACTACCAAATCATGTTTGTAAGTTTGTAACTGTTTTTTTTTTTTTTTTTTTAAGATACAAAGGTACAAGTATACATAGATATATATTTAGAATATGCTAAGTATAGCGGGAAAAATTATGGGTATATATAATAGTTATGTGGGCATATATATATATATATGATATAGAAGTATTCCTTATCTTTTAATATTTAGAAATTAAATTAAAGACAAAAATACCAACAGGGAGTTTATACAAATCAAATAAATAAAAAATAATAAAATTTAAAGACCAAAAAATGACTGCGCCGGCAAGAAGGCAGTAAGGAAACAGAGATGAGTACACATCGAAAAAAATTTATTTATTTTTTTATTTGGACTATTCCGTTAATTGTGTAAAATGGAATTTATAAATTTTAGTTATGAGTTTCAATTTTTTAATTTCGGTTAATTGAAATTAAAAAATATATATATAAATCCATAAGAAATGTATTATTTTTTATTTTTATCCATCCCAAAACAAGGATATCATTTCCTAATTTAATAATTGTACTATCTATCTAACATAATAAATATTTTTACAACTTACAATATAGAGTATTATATAAATATTATTATTTTTATATTACACAAAACTAATAGAGATATTTTTATCTTTTTAATTATAAAAAATATAATATTAATACTTAAATATAAACTAATATAATACTAATATTTAAAAATTTACATGTAAAAAACAAATAATACTTTTCTTATATGATGGAGAGAATTAATAAATAATATATTATAATTTTGATTATTTGTCTTTTGAGTATTATATTGTAATACACAATTCCTACGAATGAAATGCGTGGATGCTTGTCGATGTCAATTATATAGTTGCTATGTAGGTGATATGTATAATTTTTTTGGTGCAATAATGACCAAACCCCATCATTACCCCCTCCTATAAATAGCTATGTCGTCACTTTGGGAATACACATTGGGAAAAAAAAATCCATAAATTCTCTCCCCCTCGGTTTAACTCCATCTCCCTATACTTGCATTAATTGCTCTAATATATATATATATGCATATTATATACACACAGTAATATATCTATATCTACCCATATATATATATATACTCCAAGCTAATGCATTATATATATATAAATATATTATATACTTAACACACTATATACACATATAATATATATATACAAATAGTGATTAACAGTAGGGATAATTAATATTCTTATTTGTTATTTCTATATTAATATTTTCAACACGTTATCAGCACGATCCATTTTTTCGACACGGTACGTATATTTCAATATTATTATGGCTACTAACATTGCAAAATAGGAATTTGTCACACTTGTAATTTCTGGCAAAAATTATCTGTCGTGGGCTATGGATGTTGAAATACATACAGAATCGATAAACCTGGGTGAAACGATTGTGAGAGACAATAATGCCACCAATCAAAGCCGAGCAAAGAAAATGATTGTAATGCCCCGATTTCGGAATATATAAAATAATATTATTATAGCAAATAAATATTTGACAATAGTAATGGAATCAAGAAACTAATATTTTGGGATAAATTATATTCCAATTTTGTATATTAGTTATAATTAAATAGACTGTTAAATGGATAAATATCGATAAAATTAAAAATAAATATAAATATAAATATAATATATAATATATAATATAATATATATATAATAATAATATAGTAGATGATATGAAAGAATAATAATAATAATATGAAAGAAAGAAAGAATCCAACGCAGCAGCAGCAACGAACCAAAGGAGGAGAAGGAAGGGAGGAAGAAGAAGGAGAAAGAAAGAAAAAGATTTAGCCGTCCGATTCCAATTCCGACTTGGGTATGGTATTCCTTGCTATTCGTAGAGTCCGATTATAAATTTTAATACGAATTTTGATATTGGAGTATTAAATTAGAAATTCTTCAAAAATTCAAAATTGGCTATTTAGCTATTTAATCGATGAATTTCTTTAGCTAATAGCCTATTCGTAGCGCCGACATTATATTTTGAGAATTTCGTACCAATCCAAGTCGAATAAAAAACGGCAGTATATCGCACCTGCCTGCTTGTTCATACCTTTGCGTATTTTTATTTAATAATCGGGCAATATAAATATTATGAGGTAGAAGGATTTTATAGCTAGAATATCATATTCTACTAAATATAAAAGTTTGGAGCCCGACGAGTTAATTATAGAAATTAGCTTTTGAATAAGCAGGTAGCTCCTGAGAATAAGCATAAAGCTCATCTGATTTGAGTAAATAATGGGACAGGTGTACGTTTGAGGAGATTTGGGTGAAGTTATAAAATCCAGAAAGTATCGGTAGGAGGTAAGCAGTAGGGAATTAAATCTAATTTTAAGAAATTAGGTATTTATGTTGCATGTGATTCTGATTCTGATATTGATATGATATTATGTGGAATCATTTGGTCAGTGCATCTATATATGTATATATGTGTGTGTATATGCATGTGTGAAACTTCGTTTTACGATATTTGATATACGTATTTGATCGTGTTGGTGAATTTATAAAAAGGAGGATAGGTGGGCCGTCTCACCAGCCCTTTTCATTAAATTCACTTATTGACATGCTGCACACATTGCACGATTTATCGGATATGTTTTATGGATCTATCGTTTAGTCGCCGTGTGCGGTAGTGCTAGGCGAGGGCATCATCTGGGGTTAGGATATTCGACCCCGATGTACCGTAACACTTTGGCGATAGTGGACGATAGTAGTCGGACAACTGGGTGACTTAGTCGCACGGTCATTCAGGGATTAGACCCATTGCAGTTGAGACGTATTTGGTCTAATCATTCGGGTTCGGTGTTGTTCCACTCATTGGAGTAGCTACTAGTGAGGTCTACCGGTAGTTTAGGATCAGATGCCAAACTCCAAACGCGATCCCGTTAGGGCGTGCGAGGAGGAGTAGAGTTTCCGGGTTTCCTTCGGGTGATTCCAGGTTGCATGGATTCTACTACGTTACACGGGGTAGGGCTAGGCAGGAGGGTCCTATCTTCGCTATCACAGACTATGGGGTGTCTTGTGGTTAATGGCGACAACGTTCGACTATCCATGTATTGATTGCGGGAGTCGTATGGTGGGTATATGGGAGTGACCGGGTGACCGTTATATTATTATGGGTTTACCAGGTCCTTCCTTGAGCCGAGGATTTTCCGGCTATTTATTGATGATAGTCTAGTGAGCTGTTATTATGGAGCCGAGGTTATTCCGGCTGCTCACTTTGACATATGTATATGGGTATACGTGCATGAGTTGTCGATTTTGACATTATTGTTACATTATTTCAGTATGGGCATGGCATGGCAATTATTTTGCAAATGACGGAAATTAAACTCTATTTTCGAGCATGACATGGCATATTTTATGTTAGTTCTTAAAATGGATTTAATTCTAGACTGCTTTTAAGAAAAATATTTGATTCAGGTACGCATGGCACCTCCGGGACAGGGGACGTCTCGGGAGATAGAAAGACGGGCTGAATGAGTGAACTGCATCTGATGTATTATATGTAAATTCTAACTAGAAAAACCTCCCGTTTTGGGAGTATGTTTTTGTAAATATTTATAAACTTGTTTTTTTGGGAATAATAAAATGCTTATATAATTAATTTTAGCCTTAACACTGTGTTGTGGGGCCCGAAGTAGGAGGTGACGACCTCATGATGCAGTGTGGCGGTAGCATTTCCAGTATGAGCCAACTGGGGGTGTTACAATGATATTCCTCCGACATCATATTGTTGAAGGACTAAAAATGGAATATCTCAGAGTTAAGAATCTTCTTGACTTGTGGAATAAACTAACCAGAAAGATACGATCACCTGAAGTTGATTGTACTGCCAAAAGCTCGCACTAAATGGCTTAATTTAAGGTTGCAAGACTTCAAATCAGTCACTGAATATAATTCCTCCATGTTCAGGATCACTTCAAAGTTGAACCTATGCGGCGAGAATGTTAATGACAGTGATATGATGGAGAAAGCATTCACCACATTCCATGCCTCAAACTTGCTTTTATAGCAGCAGTATCGAGAGAGAGGCTTCAGAACATATTCAGATCTTATTGGTTGTCTTTTATTGGCAGAACAAAACAACCAACTGTTGTTGAAAAATCATGCATCCAGGCCAACTGGTTCCAGCCCATTCCTTGAAGTGAATGCAGTACAGTCTGCAAATCCAGGCCCTGGAAACAACAAGGGCCAGAGATATGGCAGAGGCCAAAAATACGACCGTCCCTAGCCTCGTCAAAATAACGGCAAGAAACTATACAAGCCCCTGAAGTGGTTGAATAACTAGTAGAAAAGAAATTATGAAGATAAGTGGCACAAGTGCGGCACAAAGGGACATTGGTCCCGCGTCTGCAGAAGGCCTAAGCATTTGGCTTATTTGTACCGGGCTTCGCAGAAAGGGAAAAGTATGTTTGATGATGTAAATCTCTCTGAGCAGAATAATGATAACGTATATGATGATGGCCTGAAGAACACATCTGATATGTAAACCTCGCTAAACAGAATAATGATGACACATATGATGATGTCCTAAACAACGCACTACAAAAAAATAGTATATTTGTAACGGAATTCCGTCGCTAAAGATCACGTAGCTAACGTGATTCCATCATTAATTCCGTCTCTAATATCATTAGTAACGGAAAAAGTGAATTTAATGACGAAAAAATCTCGTTACAAAAATGATATTTTCTTGTAGTGACGATCTTATGCATCTTGATACATCAGACTTCCTTGAGCACCCTGAAGGTGCCAAGTGACTATGTATTTTACTGCTTTATTATTTTTTGTACCCCCCTCTACTTTTTGTAATACCTCTCTTTTTGTATCATTTTGTATTCCATCAGCTATATTAATACATTGTCTTTTTATTTGTTTTATTCTGAAAAGAATATGGATGCCACATGTCAAAATACACATTATAAAGATGACAATATTTGCTTAATTGATACTGCGACCAGGCACACAATATTGATATACAAAAAATATTTCTCCCACCTGAAGTTGGGAAAATCAAAAGTCAGCACAATAAGTGGCAGTACGACAATTGAAGACTCCGGAAGAGCTCTTATCTGTTTCCTTGAAAGAATCAGACTTGAAATACAAAATGCATTGTTCTCAAGTAAAGCTCGAAGAAATTTGCTAAGTTTCACTGATATTCGTAGATACGGATATTATATTGAAACAATGAACAAGGAAAATAATGAGTATTTCGTGATTACAAAAACCATTAATGGACAAAAGTGTGCAATTTTGAAATTGCCCTCATTGTCCTCTGGCTTGTATTATGCCAAAATAAGTGCACTTGAAACATATGCAGTAGACCTGAAGTTGACGCAATTAAATGAATTTCTGATTTGGCACGATCGTCTCAGGCATCTTGGAAACACTATAATGAGGCAAATAATCGAAAACTCCATTGGCCATTCATTGAAAGATCGAAAGATCTTGAATTCGAATGAATTCGCGTGTGTTGCACGCTCACAAGGCAAATTAATAATTAGGTCATCACCAACCAAATTTAGGACTGAATCTTCATCATTTCTGGAAAGAATCCAGGGTGGTATATGTGGACCTGTAGATCCACCATGTGAGCCATTTAAATATTTCACGGTGCTCATTGATGCATCAATAAGATGGTCACACGATGCTTGATATCTACGCGTAATAGAACATTTGCAAGGTTACTTGCACAGATAATTAAATTGTGATCACAATTTTTTGATTATCCAATAAAGAAAATTAATCTCGATAATGCTAGTGAATATTCATCACAAGTATGTGCCGATTATTGCATGCCTTTGGGAATAACTGTTGAACACCATGTTCCTTATATTTACACCCAAAATAGTCTGGTATAATCCTTTATAAAAATACTACAATTAATTTCTAGACCATTATTGATGAAATATAAACTCTCCGTTTCTACCTAGGGACATGCAATATTACATGCAGCAGAACTTGTGCGAATTAGACCAACAAATTATCAGAAATACTCCCCAACACAATTAGTGTTTGGAAAAGAGCCAAATATATCTCATTTGAGAATTTTTGGATGCGCGGTTTATGTGCCGATTGCACCACCTCAACGTATAAAAATGGGTCCCCAACGTCGTTTGGGAATCTATGTCAGGTATGAATCACCATCAATAATTAAATATCTCGAACGACTGACGGGTGATCTATTTACTGCGCAATTCGCAGACTTTCATTTTAACAAAACAAAATTCCTAACATTATGGGGAGAACAAAATCAACTAAAAAAAGAAATTTCTTGGAAAAAAACCTATGGATTTCCTGGATCCTCGTTCACAACAGTGTGAGAAGTACAACGAATTGTACATTTGCAACAAATTGCAAATCAGTTACCGGATGCATTTAATGACTCCAGCATAGTCACCAGGTCATATATTCCTGCAACAAATGCTCCAGCAAAATTAAATATCCTAGAAGGGCAAATGAAAAGTGCCAATGAATCTTCTACGCATCTGAAGCATGGCAGACCTGTAGGTTCCAAGGATAAGAATTCCCGAAAGAAAAATGTATTGATTAATGATTCAATCCCTCAAATAATTTATAGTGACAAGGAACAAATCCTTGAAGATGATGCTCCTAAAGAGCCTACCTCATAAGAAAATGAAGTTATCGAGAATTCAATTAACTTCATCGGTACAAATAAAAGTTGGAACCGCAATGAAATAATCATCAATAATGCATTTACATATAACGTGACACTTGATATAATGGAAAATGACGATGATCCCGAACCAACATTAGTTAATGAATGTCGAAAAAGAAATAATTGGCCAAAATGGAAAGATCTGATTCAGTTTGAACTAGACTCACTTACCAAAAGAAATGTCTTTTGATCTATAATTCAAACACTAGAAGGTGTTAAGCCAGTTGGGTGCAAATTGTTATTTGTGAGAAAAAGAAATGAAGACAATGTCAGGTACAAAGCAAAGCTTGTAGCTCAAGGATTCTCACAAAGGCCTGAAATTGATTATGATGAGACATATTCCCCAGTTATGGATGGTATCACATTTAGATACCTCGTAAGCCTAGCAATGCATGAAAAGCTTGATATATGCTTTGTGGACATAGTCACTGCTTACTTGTATGGCTTACTGGAGAATGATATTTACATGAAAATTCCTTAATGATATAACATGTCTGAAGCATGCAAATCAAATCCCAGAGAATGTTATTCCATCAAAGTACAACAGTATTTGTATGGACTTAAACAGTCTGGACGCATGTGGTATAACCGTCTCACTGAGTGTTTAACCAAAGAAGGTTACACTAACGGCCCAATATGTCCATGTGTTTTCATAAAGAAAAATAGGTCAAAATTCGTAATAATTGCAGTATACGTCGATGATCTCAATATTATTGGAACTCCTGAAAAGCTCCAATCAGCCAGGGAATATCTAAAAAGGGAATTTGAGATCAAAGACGTTGGAAAGACAAAGTTTAGCCTTGGTCTGCAAATTGAATGTGTGGATAATAGAATATTCATCCACCAAACCGCTTATACCCTGAAGGTATTTAAGTGATTTTATATGGATAAAACACATTCATTGAGTACCCCAATGATTATCAAGTCACTTGATCCTAACTAGGATCCATTTAGACCAAAAGAAGATGACGTTGGGATACTTGGTCATCAAGTATCATATCTTAGTGCAACAAATCCGATCATCTGACAATTTTGTAGATTTATTAACCAAGGCTCTACCGAAAACAACATTCAACAAATTTGTAAAAGGAATTGGAATGCGTCGGCTTAAAAATCTTAAGTAAAGTCCAAATCAGGGGAGCAAATCAATACAAGAGTGGTTTACTCTTTTTTCTTCACTATGATTTCTTTCCGCATGATTTTTTCATAGTAAGGTTTTAACGAGTCACATTCTTTGTTTAAAGCATCCAAGTGGGAGTATTGTAATACACAATTCCTACAAATGAACTACGTGGATGCTTGTCGATGTCAATTATATAGTTCCTACGTAGGTGATATGTATAATTTTTGTGGTGCAATATTGACCACACCCCGTCATTACCCCTTCCTATAAATAGTTATGTCAAGTCATTTTGAGAATACACATCTGAATAAAAAATCCATAAATTCTCTCCCATTTGGTTTAACACCATCTCTCTGTACTTGCATTAACTGCTCTAATATACATATATATTATATGCACACAGTTATATATATCAATATCTACCCATATATATATATATATATATATACTCCAAGCTAATGCAATATATATATAAATATACTCCATTCGTCTCATAACTATGTATCCGTTTGTTTTTTGTACGGAGTTTTAGAAATATTAG
Source organism: Andrographis paniculata (assembly GCF_009805555.1). Lineage (NCBI taxonomy): Eukaryota > Viridiplantae > Streptophyta > Magnoliopsida > Lamiales > Acanthaceae > Andrographis > Andrographis paniculata. Next base: position 5,494,723 of record NW_026137605.1, read on the forward strand.
TATTATATTGGTATGTAGTAGGAATAAAGTAAAAATGACTAAAATAACCATATTAATATTGTGTAATATAAAAGTAATGACATTTGTGTAATATATTGTAAGTTGTAAAGGTATTTGTAATGTTAGATAGATAGTATAGTTACTAAAAAAGGAAATTGATACTTTGTTATGGGACGGGCCAAAATGAAAAAATGAATAGTTTGTTATAGGACGAAGAGGGTATTATATACTTAGCACACTATATACACATATAATATATATATATACAAATAGTGATTAACAATAGGAATAATTAATATTCTTATTTTTTATTCCTATATTAATATTTACAACATATGAATATTTATATATATATATATATATATTAATAGACCAAACCGAACCGACCGGACTGAACCGAACACGGTTCAATTCGATTTTGGTTTCGATTTCAATTTTACAAATTAAAAACCGACCAAAATTAAAAATTCCATTCAATTTGAGCCAATCCGACTCTAGCAGGAGAAAACTCATTTCATGTGTGCAAAGGTATTTTTTATTTGTAATTGCTAAGAGCATGTATAATGGTTTCTTAAATAAAAATATTTTTATGAAAAAAAAAATAAAAAAAAAAAAAACGAAAACATTTATTGGCGTAGCTATCCATATTCAAACCTTTGCAAACAAATTAAATATACAATTGCCTCAAAAAAAAAATCCAGCAGCTCTAATGGCTTAGACGTGGACTCACCTGGACTAGCCCCACCTTCGTCCGTCAAAAGAATATTCACTTGAAATGGCTAAGCATCTATATTTAAGTAATTATGTTTGCTCTAAAGTGGAGCAATTCCTTATTTATTGTCTTATGTGAACAGGTGATAAATGTCAGCATGCAATGCAAATCAAAGAAAAGCAACCAAACCAAACAAAACCAGATGGTTTAGAGCCTATGGAACTTCTTCATGTAACCCACCTTACCATATACAAGAACTTTAATTTTGAATTATATAATTACGCCCAGATAAACACCAATTGCATTGATTTATTAAGGTACCTTCTTCCTCCCTTCACTTGACACACTTCATTATCTTAATTCTTCCAATGGCCCCAACCAACCCTACTCTAGCAAGAAATGCCTAGCTAGCCATCATAGAATATGTAGTTTCCAAAGGATGTAAGCACAGCACAACATCAATAAAGATCATAATAATAATAATAATAATAATAATAATGCCTTCAATTACCATTTCTCAATGCAAACATGAGACACTAGTAAACCAACCAACCAACCCTACTCACTCCTGCACATGATGATCCCAATATGATCCCCCCATCCCCCCTACTTAATTACTTTACTTGGTTCACATCTTGCTCTGGAGCGTAAGGTACTTAGTATGGCGCCCCTGAGCAATAATCTTTCCAGTCTTGATGCTTCTCAGTTCAACGCTAGCAACTGCAATAGCCCTTCCAACGCGCAACGCCTTGCTCTCTATCTCAATTTCCTCCTATACAACCAATAACAACAAAGTAAAGCCACAAGTGAATAATAATAATAATAATAATAATAATAATAATAATAATAATAATAATAATAATAATAATAATAATAATACAGTTACTATTCAGTGTTGCAAACCAATAACAACCATTGAAGCTGATTCACATGAGAGCCCACAGTAAGTAAGCAAGTACCCAATAATATTTGCATTTGCATTTGCAGCATACAACACACAAGCTAGAGTCATTCATACAAGACTGTCTGGCTGACTGAATTATATCTCTCTCTGCTAGCTGTTTGTTCTTCCTATTTCTAGGATTCAACCAGAACCCAGTGGCCAAACAGATATTCCCCCCAAACAGTCAAGGAGAATGCAAAACGAAAAGGTACAATGTCATCGAAGCACTCAGACGGCATATTATAATATTGTGTTTTATATCTTGCACAAGCTATTATGCATCTAACAAGAACATCTGAATTACAATTGTTGCAAAATAATATAATATACATTGACCTGGCATATATATATAGAGAGAGAGAGAGGCCATAATTTACTTTGGTTTGGTTGTAAACAATATTTAAAGTCTGATTGGTTTCAAGTTGCTTGCATAGCTATATATATATATATACATGGTAAAAATTCTTGTTTTGAGAATTCAAAAAAACACATAATGATTAACAGTTAGCCTAGTTTCAAAATCGAATTATGGTGAGTAAAAAATAGATGAGATGATATGATTATGTACTTCACACAATTACGTGTCAAACCAAGTTGCAAACTCAGATCAAGAGTCGGACTAAGTCAGTAAACTCACGGGTCAGATAAAGAAGTCCAAAAAAACTCTATGCATATTAAATGGATAATTTATATTGTAGAATTGATTTTCATTCTAAAGTTTGAGATCAAATCTAGTGAGATATGATTCTTGATAGGGTTGTTATACCATATCAAGAGAGAATTCCCAAAATTTATTACGTGGAAAGTCTATAAATAGGTTTGACCATTAACCTTAAGCCTACATAATCTTATCTCAAGATTCTCGGTTCTCTTCTCCTTCGGCCGACTATCTTACTCTCTCTCTTCATCAGGTTTCTTGTTAATTGTGTTGTTTCAAAAGAATATAAGTCATTTTATTTTTGGAAGTAATAATGATAGATTGGAGCACTACCAACCGTATTTCGCTCTGTGGGAAAATGTCTTCTTTGACTCGGCTTCCTTCCCGCTTTCTCATTATAATCCTATATTTTCCAATAATCGGAGAGAGAAATAACGGTGATAATGAATCCTGATGATGCGGAGAAAATCAACTTCAATCTATTAATGACATCGCAAAAGCTTTGTCTACCTTGCTGAACGTAGTTGTCACCGGGAATGCCACCACCTCCAGTGCCACCGGACCCGTCGCCACCATTGGCGCCACCCCCACAAACTATAAAGAGAAAATGAGAGAATTTCATCAAAGACTCTCTAGTTTTGGAAAAACGATGATTCCGGCTTCGTTTACCATTGGATCAAGTTGAGATTTTTAGAAAGCATTCACGACTTCTTCCAATCAGGCATATGTACCTCCAACAAAAAATTACAGAATTTGGTTGTTTGTTTTTGCTCTTTGTCACTAGCAGATTTGGTCTAAAATTGGTTGAACGACTTAATTTCTCTCTCGGTTGAAAATAAACACGAACAAAAGTGTTGTGTCTTACTTTCTTTTAGAATTGCTTGTTTGTTTTCTTAATTTTACTTTTTAGCCTCTAGATTAAATATATTTTTCAGATTCGATTTGATATAATTAACTTGGGTTTTATTCGATGTTTCTTTCATTTGTTAACTCCTATAATTTTGTATTTACGAGATATGGTTCAAAAAATCCAATCCTGGAATGAAAATGTAACACTATTGTCAAAGCCTGGGAGGTTAACCCATTGCAAAATTGAAAGAAATTTATGGTACAAATTTTGTAAGACTCGATCCTTGGATAAAAGGCTAAACTCTTCTCTCTTGGAATTTTTTGTATATCTTTCTTTTGAAATTGTTGATAATATGCTGAAAAATTCTGAGTTGATAGGCTATATATTCTTCCTTGGTAATTAGATATTTTTTTTGGAATTGATCGTAATATCCTTGAAGTTTCTTGTTGTATTTCTTGAAAATATTTGTTAGTTTCTTTATTGCTTTCTTGAGATATCTTATGGGTTATTTTGTTAGTCTTATGAAATTTTGGTAGCTATAGTAAATCGTCAGATGCAGAATGATCAATGAAAGTTGTTCATTGTTGCTCTCTATTTGTGAATCCTCGGTGAGATACACGCAAAATGGTTTTCTTGGAGAAGATATGCGTTTAATGGTGACAGAAAAGTTTCTTTTGGGTTTGAATTCCCTGTAGATCAATATGTAAAGAATACTAAATAGAGAGAATAAAATTGAGGATGCAGATACCGAAAGGTACACCGTATCAAGGAACTTATCGTACCATATGGTGGACGGATCCTCGGTTGTGAAAAAAGTACAAAAATTTCAACTGTTGGTACATGATGTCCAAACCAAAAGGATGTTGGTCCCAATACATTTAATATGGGAGCAGTTATTGAAATATTGCCTCCGTCATGGAAACTTTAAAAAGTACCTCAAAACTTAAGTAAAAGACTATGTTATTTGAGGATTTGGTTGTCAAACTCCGCATTGAAGAGGACAATCAAAATGAAAGTTCAGAATCAAAGGTTTTTGATGATAAGGACAACATAGTGGAGTGAGACAACTTCTCAAAAAAGAGGAGAGTCTGACCAAGGCTGATAACAACAAAACAAAAACACCCAAGGTTTCCGAAACCAGAAACGTAGTTCTCAAACTCATGAGCGGAAAAGACTTGACATGGAAGAACATGATGAATGATTTACTTATGAGTACTGAATTATTCCACGATATGTGGGGGAAGTTATGTTAACGGTAAAGTTATAATTTTCCCTAAAGGAAATGATGTAATTCTTTACGAGTTGTGGAAAGACAGTAGGCTTCCCAACAAATGCCTTAAGGCATGCGAGGGGGATCTGCATCGACGATAAGTTAAAATGATGTTAATAAAAATTCTCCTAAATGGTAAGGATTTGGATCGTTTCTACGTTGCTAGTTGTGGAATGACTATGAGGTTTCTTACAAATATCCCAAAGTGTGGAGGGTGTCTAACTAAGGTTGAAGTAACTTTGCTAAAGAAAGTCACCATCGATAAACAGTTGTTGACTATGTATTCATAGGCTACGCCTTTAACAGTAGCGTGTATCGTTTTCTTGTTCACAAGCCAGAAATCTCTTACATAAATGAAAAGACGATAATGGAATCAAGGAATGCCACTTTCTTCGAAGATGTAACCTTTTATAAAAATAAGGACCACAGTCCTAATTGTTCTTGGAAGAGAACACGAGATATGACTATCAAAAGACAAATGATGAAAATATCCAAGGACTTCAGTCTGGATTACATCACTTATTTATTGAATGATGAGCCAAGGACAATGAAAAAACATTGTCAGGACCAGATGTTGAACTCTGGCAAGGAGTAATAAATGATGCGAAATTGCACTTGAATCTTGACCAATCTTCCAAATGGTTGCAAGCCCCTATGATGCAAGTATGTCCTAAAAGGAAAATACAAGACCGATGGCTCGGTCAAGAATTGTAAAGCCCAATTGGTTGTCAAGGGTTTTGCTCAAAGAGAGATTAACTTTTTTGACACATTCTCCCATTTTTAGAATCAGCTCAATTAGGGTGTTTCTCGCGATTGTTGTCTTGCACAATCTAGAGATCTTTACGGAACAACCCAAAAGATTTGTAGTACCTAGGGGGATAAGATATAAAATTGATCAAGTCCCTATATGGACTTAGCAAGAGCCGAAGCAAGGTACTTGAAATTCAACAGTACCATGTTGTCGAATGGATTCAAATACAATGAGTGTTATAAATGTGTTTACTACAAAGGGGATTTCAACAGCTTTGTGTTGGTCTGCCTCGACGTAAACGATATGTTAATCATGGAAAAACGATCAAAGACTCATTGTTTGGACAAAACATATGTTGAAAGAAAATTTCGTCACGAAAGATCTAGGGTTAGCCGATGTGATCCTCGGTATCAAGATAATCAGACACCTAAAAAGAATCGTCCTGACACAATCCCATTATGTGTCGAAAATACCGACTAAGTTTGGCGTCAATGATGGGTCAATATCGAAAAACCCCGCTTGACCCATGCGTGAAGTTGAGCAAAAATTAAGTAGATCTTGTAGCTTAAGCGGAATACGTAAGCATAATTGGGAGTTTTATATACTCGCCCTAATCTTGCATACTCAGTAAGCAAACTGAGTTGATACATTAACAATCTGAGTAATGATCATTTGAAAACTATTGTAAGGGTTTTGGGGTATCTAAACTATACTCAAAACCTTGGACTATATTATTCGAAATATCCTCCAATGCTTCAAGAATATTTTGATGTCGATTGGATATCGGATCGAAGCAACTCATTTTCTACGAGTTATATGTATTCACAGTCAAATGGGTGTTGTGTCATGGTAATCAACTAAGAAGACGCATATAGCTCAATCCTCTATAGAATCCAAGTTTATCGCCTTGGACAAGTTAGGAGAGGAAACCAAATGGTTTCGACAACTACTACTGGAGATTCTATGTTGGAAAAAACATGTGCCTACAGCAATACATTGTGACAGTCTTGCAGCAATTAGAAGGGTACATAATTTGATGTACAACGGTAAGTCCCGAGACACCCGTCGTCGGCTAATACCGTGCAAAAATTTATCTCATGAAGGATAACCTCGTTAGACTATGTGAAGTCTAAGGATAACCTAGTGAATCCGCTAACAAAGGAGTTGGACCGAAATTAAATTCTGAAGATGCTCAGAAGAATGCGTTTGAAAAACTACACTTAAGAACGACTATAGTGGACACCCAACTATAATGAGTGGAGATTCCACAAATTTGGTTTAATAAGAAGAACCGAGCAACGTATTTTCCAGAATTCCTCTAGAAAGAAAGGAGCGAGCAACGAGTTTTAATATTCCTATCAATGGTGAAGGATAAGAGTTGAGTTTTTAACGACTCCTTACAGATCATTGATAGAGTACAACATGATGCTCTCCGGACGTCACCTATGCAAGTGTCAAGGAGGCCGCTTTAAGTGAAGCATGTGTTTCCATGGCCCGAAACGGAAACAAACGTGAGAACAAACAAGATGTGAGGTGTTACCGTTTCGAAAAACATTGTCTAGGTGTACGCTATAGCGGAATAGTTCAAGATGAAGTGCACTAGCTGCCAGTATACATGATGATATCGAAAAAGAAAAATTTAAAGACAAAAGCTATCTTTGCCCTATACAATAATATCTTATTTAGAGTCGTTTCCTTACAACCTAAGCATTAGCTATTTTCTTTCATGTGGAGGATTGTAAAAATTCTCGTTTTGAGAATTCAAAAATGAAATAATGATTAACCGTCTAACCTATTCTCATAAATGAATTATTGTGAGTAAAAAATAAAAGAGATGATATAATTATCTACATCAAATAATTATGTGCCGAAGCGAGTTGCAGACTCGGATTGAGCGTCGGATCGATGAGCTAACGAGTCAGATAGAAAAGTCCGAAAAAAACTCTATTTATACTAAATGAATAAGTCATATCTTAGAATTGATTTCCATATCTAATGTATGACATCATATCTTAATATCATATCCTGCTAGATATAATTCTTGATATGGTTGTTATACCATATCAATAGAGAATCTCCAAAGTTGTTTGGAAATTCTATAAACAAGCTTGACCATTAACCTTAAAGAATACACAAACATAAGCCTACATACTCTAATCCCATGATTTTCCTCTCCTCTATCAGCCGACTATCCTACTATCTCTATGTTTGTCTAGCCTCTTGGAAATAATAGGATACAACGTAGCACTACCGGTCATATTTCGCTATGCAAAAAAGGTCTTTCTCGACTCGACTTCCTTCTCACTTTTTCATTATCGTTCAATATTTTCCAACATATATTTCCATCACCATTTACAAATGCAAATGCTTTATCAAACCAATTCAATCATTTGAGAGATTAGATTACTTCCCCTATTGGACTGGTATGCAACTCAACTTTATATATATATATATATATATATCAATCACCACAAGCAATTGCAATTTGAGGTAAATAATCAAACTTGAACTAGCTACGAAAGTATGTAAACCTAATATGGAGCAGTTAGCTAGCTGAGTTTTAAATTTGATTAAGAAGGCAAGGAAACCCCAGTCCAATTAGCAGCTGATTTACTAACATACATACAGAAAACAAAAGCATATTTATTTATTTATTAAGAGGAAGCGGAGAGGGAGATTATATCAACTAACACCAAGATGAGCAGCATCCAAATACGAGACGCTGATCTCAACCGAGACACCCGTAGCCAGAGACCCCATCGTGTAGATAACAGCAGATCCTAAAATATCCACAAGCGTCGCCGTTGCTCCGCCGTGCAACGTGTTCCCGGTATTCTTCATCCGACCACAACAACCAACATTAGTAAACAAGAATTGAATTGAATTGTGTTTTTCTTAAAAATAAATAAATAAATAAAATTAGGGCTTGATGGACCAGGAGGCGAGGGGGGACGGTGAAAGAGCAGAGGATTAGGCCGCGTTGGACGCGATGGACTTTGAGGCCCTGCATCACAACAGGCTCTATAAATCTTGTAGGCATGGAATCGACGGTGAATTCGTGCGGTTCGCATGTCTTCTCCACAGACTTCCTCACTGACTCCAACTCCGCCATTCTGGAAGGATGGGATGAATGACTGCGGTGCCGTCTGTCTCTCTGTCTGTTTGTGTTAGCTTGATTGCCGTCGCGCGGTTCATCGTTTCAATTAATCCTTTTTATCTTCAACTATACAACCATACCTGCTACGCTAATTTATCTCTATTTTATTTTATATATATTTATAATTTTTTAAATTTATAAATAATAATGCAGTATTTATTTATTATTTTATTTACTAAATTATAATTTTATTTTTTAAAAATTTAATATAATCACTGTTATTAATCATTATATATGAATTATTTTTATTTATAAAATATATAAATCTATTAAAATTAAATTAAATAAAAAAACACAAATATTATTAATTTATTTATATTTTTTTTAATATAAATTTTATATTAAAAATAAATAAAATAGAATACATTAATAGTCAACAATTACATAATAAAAATATATATAAGACATTATTTTATATTTTACACAATTTTAAATTAAAAAGAAATAAAATAGAATAAATTAATAGTCAACAGTTACATAATAAAAATATATATATGCAAAATTATTTTATATTTTACACCATTTAAATACAAAAAAATATTATCATTGTTTTTAAATAAAAATATTTCTCAAATCTGAAAAACAAAAATAAATATTTTATAATACTTTTATAATTTTTAATAATTATAACAAACATATTTTAAAATTTTAAATTAAAAAGAACGAAATTGAATATTTAAAAAAATAACATACAAATATAAACAATTAATATAAAAAATTATCTAATTGAACCAACTAAAAGTTAAAATTATCAACTAAATGTCAAACACACCTTATTATATCTAAGAGTGATTACATTAAAGAATCCATAATGAATGACCCAATGCTTTTGTAGAAAATTCAAGATGAAGTTCTTATTTTCAAAATTAGAATTCCCAATTAGAATCATAAATTGATAATCCATTTTAATTTACTTCATGGGTTATTATATTAGGTTGAATAGGATTTTAACCTCGTAGGAACTACGAGATCACCCCAAGGGCGCCTTCGGCATCCAGGGGGTCGGCAAAAAGCAAGCTAATTCGGGGAAACGGCTCTCTTCCAAGGATCGATCGGTAGATTCACACCTTAGGTCTTTCTACAGATAGTAAGGGTCACTAACTAGAATGAGGGAAGCGCTAGGCTTTGATTCAATTGACATTGACATAATAGGAATATTTCGTCTATTAAGGAGAATACCCACAAAATCAAAAAGAAAGAAGAGAGACGTCAGCCGGATCCCAGGCTCCAGGGCCCATCTTTCCAAAGGATCGGTACAAAACCCTATTCGAATTCTTGGAGCGAAGAACCACGTACTCAAGACATAGCTATCAACCTTCCAAGAAGCAATAATCTTTATTTTATTTTTTACAAAATTAATAATTATTCGTCCTTGCACTAATAATTTTTTTATTTACTTTTGACATTTGAATTTAAGTATATTAGTATTTTATGAATTGTAATACAAATTATGTATGTAAAAATAATTTTATCCATATATTTTAGTGTAAAAAATAATGATTTGATGATAAAATAGAGATATTTTTACATTTATATGAGGTTTTATTTTACTAAAAAAAATATTTGAATGACATACTAAAATAAAAATTGAAAAAAATTTAAATGGACTAAAAGGATAATAGAGTTTGAATATTTAATCTATAGATTCTGAATTTAAAAAAAAAATATTTGATATGATATAAATAAATATTAACATAGACTTTTATATATAAAATAACATTTTAATATAATATAAATTTTTATTATTTGTAACAGTTCTTTATTTGAGAGGTTGAAATCAATATCTTACCTTAGTAACTATTAAAGAAAAAATAAAAAAATAAAAATTTAAATTGATATATACTCACTATGTCATAAACATCATGTAATATATATATGTATTATGTTCTTATCTATCTCAAACACCCTTGGAGTATTTAAGAGTAAAAAAAAAATGAAATTGAATAGTACAAAATTCTGAAAAATCCATGAAACAACACAACACTAGCGACCTCAACTCCCTCGCTCGAACATATGCTTTCCACACACAACAAGATACCCGCTCTAATTCATACTATAGTATTTGGTAACTGAATGGATACTTGTGTTTGTTCGAGGATTTGTTTGGATTTCCACTGTTCATCCTATTTTTTTCCCAAAAAAAACATCAAATCAAACACCTATTTTTTATTTTTTATATTATACTAAAAATCAATTTTACATTCAAAACTTTACATCAACACCTATTTATACCACATCATACAACTATTCAAATTCAAAATTTTTACTATTCAAATCCCAATCCAAAATCCAAACCCCCAAACAAACACACCAAGACATATGGATGAATGGAAAAACACAAGCACTCCTCGGCACCCACCAAGACGCAGTCCCCACATACATAGGACATTTTTTTTTTCTTTTTCTTGGTATAGCCTATACATACAGTACAAAACTTGTACTATATACTATATATATATAAAAGGGTATCAATTCGTGTTTTTGGGTCGTATTAGTGTCGAATTGAACCACGAGGATAACAAAAAAAACTGTCAATTTGAACCCAAAATTTGACTTGAAACCCTAGACCCGAATACGACATGAATTCTTTCAAGTCGGGTTCAAGTTGACCTGAAATAGTTTCAGGTCACCCGAAACCCGACACGAAACAAACTCGAAAACTTAAAAATAATTAAATTAACCTAAAAAAAATCATTTTTATTTTTATTTTTATATTATTTTAAATATAAAATAATATAACTATTATAAATTAAAATAATAATAATAAAAATTTCAAGTCAACCGAAATACAAAACCCAAAACCTAACTTGATTTTATATTTTGGATTATTATGTCAACCCAAAACACTACCCGAACACGATATCAATTTTTTTCGTTTCGAGTCTGACTCGATTTTTTTCAAACTCGAAATACTCAAACCCGAACCTGAAAAATTTCAAATCGAACGGGTTCGATTTTTCGGGTCGGGTTTACTTTTGACACCCCCCCCTCTCTCTCTCTCTCTCTCTCTCAATATATATATATAGCCTATGTATGTGGGTGTAGGTAGGGGTACGGGTAGAGAATTCCATTCCCCAAAACCATAACAAATCATATAACAAAGATGATGCAATACATTTTTCAAATATAATAATATCTTTATATTCCCTAATTAAAATGCAACAAGCAAATAAAGTTGTGCAACCACACGTATGATAACAACCAAGTAAGCTGGAAGGCGCTACCATACTCTATAATAAAAAAAAAAACTAAACACCGTGACCTGCAATGCAATTAACTTAACACAGAAAAATTGAGTTGAGTTGAGTTCAGTTCACCTCAGCTCAGTTAGTTTTCTTATCACCCTCCTGCTCTTCTTCTTCTTCTGTGGCAGCACCATCTGTGATTGTGCCTTCAGGCTGCTGCTCGTCCTCCCCTCCAAAACCAAACTCGTTCACCCTTTTCTTGTCCACAGGATAGATCCATCTTTGGTACAGATATATCAAAAATATAACATCTGCGTTGCCCATCAAAAATTCAATGTTATGCCCACAAGATATTGCAGCTACTAGCTAGAGTGCCAACAGTAGTTTGTTCAGCAGACTAGGCAGGCTTGCTTAAATTAAGCACAGTAATTTCATAGTTTAAACAAAATCTCACCATCACGGAAGACAGAAAGCCGGTGCAGTATGGGCATCTTTATAACAAATGCAAAGAGGTCATCGATGATTGTGTTCAGGAATTTATATGTCATCTGCCTCCAAGGTAAATGGGCAACAGACTTCAGCTTATAATTGATAAACAACTGAGGGCACATCATGACAAAACCTGCAGCAAAGAACGAAAATGGAATAATATGGTTATTATGACATAATGTAAACATCATGTTGAGCTAAACAGCAAATAGTTTTAGCTTTACATCACTCATGATTATTCCCAAGAAAACACAAGTTCAGTCAGTCTATTGATTAAAGCTCCTTTAACTATGATATTCGTTAGAGAGTTGCGCAGCAGACCAACCACCTACTTCATTCCCAAGAGATTTAAACACCTAGGATGCCAAGTACTCAATTTTATAGTAGGGGAAATCCAGAAATGCCATCAAATACATCATGGAAATCAATTTGCAGCTAGTATATTGGAATAGATTTCAACCCTAGCACAGATTTGAGATACATATAGCTAGCCGAGAACAAATTTCATTAAAAGGGAGCACCGTTCCGAGTAAATTCATCATTTAATGTAGCATATATTCACATATCCATAAGTACAGTCAGCCTATGAATAAGTGAATACTCAAGAACGGAATATTAGTATTACAAAAAAATTGCCTATTTGATACATACACACAGCATATTCAATACCATAGAACAGCACATGAGCAATAACTCAATAAAAAAGTAAACTACTGAATAACATAATTAAATTATTGATCAGCATATACCCACTACGCAAGCAATATACAACATATTTGTGCTCAGCATATATGATTGAAGAAAACAGTACAAGTATAATAACAAACTAACAGTAAACACATATTGTATGTATTATGTCAGCATCTCATATACAAGCATTCAGCATGTTGTATAATTACATTAGCAAATCAGTATATGACAAAAAAGAGTTGTGAAATTATCAAGTAAACATTTCATATATAAGGATTTAGCATATTACATAGCAATAATTAACATATTTTTTTTTAAAAAAAAAAAAAAGAAAAAACACATGAAAATCAGCAGTAACTGCTAAAAAAAATAATGTCATTGGAAACGAAGTGCATAATATGTGATATTGATCTAAGCCAAAATGGAAAACATGCAGGCAAAAAAGATATGAAGGAGGGATGCTAACCAAACATGTAGACACAGCTTGTAAGGGACGAAAGGATCCACGAATACCAGCTTTTGTGCCTTTCGTATTTCAGAGAGTATATAGAGAAACAAGCGGTAAGAAAGAAGAGAACATATGACAAGTATTTCATGGCTAGATCATCATACTCCTTTGTCTTGTTTTTTGCATATGACTCCCGGTCACGGAATCTCAACATTGGTATCTTACCAGATCTGTCAATCTAGAAGAAGCGAATATTTAAGATGATGTTCCACTAATGTATCAGTGATTAAAAGTTACATACAGTATATGTGTATATATATATATATATTTATAATTTCAGCATCGATAACTTTCATTAGGGCTTTCGGATAACTTTCATAATTACCTCAACATGCATCGCTTTTCCAATTTTCCAGAACTCTATGCAGCAGCCAATGCCAGAGCTTGCAAGTATCATCCATGAAGTTTCATTGTCAAGCAAATAAAGGAAGACAATTAGTTGGCAAAAGAAATTCACAACCACAGATTTTGCTGATAATCCCTCCATGGACTTGTTTTTATTCCAAAATTGAATATCTGCAGAGTATAAAAATGCTATAAGTGATTGTTCAAAAGCCAGTTGTTTATCAGGAATATATGAAACAGTAATCATCCCGTACCATTCTTGAAAGCCAAGAAGTCAAATATAGAGTGAAGTATTGAAACAACCATGGTCACGGCAAGAAGGTAAGGATTTCCTTCCAGAAAAACTCTCTGTGAAACAGATTAAATCAGTAACAATTCATTTGAAATGTTTCTATTGGAATCACTCAAATAAAAATTGTAAGACAGAAGCATATAACTACATCTTCAAAAAAGTATTATATCCTCATAGATGTACAAATTCTCCAAACTCCAAAAGAAGGCCAGCCATGCCTGAATATAGGGCATAGGTATCTATAATTGCCAACAAAAGCACAATGAAAATGCACATGGCGTCAACTCAAGTATTCATTGTTTAATAGATTTGCATCCACATTCAAGTTATTTCACTTCATCTGGATAAAGAATTACATAATGCATGTAGTTAGGAGAAAAGCAGGTATAACCACTTCCATTGAACTGTGCACACTTTCAGAAACAAATTCATAACATAGAGAACAGATTTATACCTTTAGTTCATCAGCTTCACCTTCAAGCATGCTTCCATAATTACGATGAATCTGGAATGACTGATCAATCTGTAGAAATAATTGCCATTTCGTCATGCTAATAGGGCCCACCTCGAGATTCAGGGGCAATTCATTCACTGTCTCATTTATTGGTATCAACTTATCTCGGAGTAACCAAAATTCATTGAAGAAGATAGTTGGATAGTAGTTTCCTGTGTTAGGCTCAATGTTCATATCTTACGAATTCAAGTAAAGGAGTAGACCATGCAAACTGTCTATGCCAATCTCGTGATAAGTATGCAGAAGTGGCCAGTGGAAGTTGTATGGCAAATACTACAAATGGGAAAAGCATTGGACACTACACTTTAAAGAGATCAGTGAATATTATCTATTATCCACAAAACTGGCTCCATAAAATTTGCAACATTTTAAGATCCAACTTTATAGATTCCCATACACATGGCATATGCTTCAGAATAAGCACTTAATGAAACTCATCAAAATGACAATTGTCCGTAAATAAGAACAATACCAATTATAATGGTAGACTAAGACTCATCAAAAGCATTTTTACCCACAACATTTAACATTCAATTATTTGAAGATTTGTTTGGGTACCGAGTGAGGCTGTCTCAAGACAAATTTGTCACTGATGTGTAAAACTTGCTTGCACACTTTGAGATTGGATTTGACACAATATATATATATATATATAAATTTGAGAACTAAGGATGAGAACAACCTAGATCCGCTAATATGCAGATGATAAAGTTAGTTCAAAACAAATAAGGTCATGAAACATAAAGACCACAATAATGTCAGGATACAAGGAGCAATATTTGGAGGCACTGCATTCTGAGGATATCTGCAAGAGAAACCAAATAAGAGATCATTTGGCAAGTAAGCATCTGGTCAAACAGAAAACCATAAAGAGTTGATTACAGAAACTATACCTCTGAAAACTAGAACAAATACGCATAGCACATATCTTTATCACCGTAAAAGTCATCAAGAAGCATATTTCAATCACATTATCGGTTATACAGAGATGTTCATGTGTTTTAACTACTGCAAGTATTATCATTATGTGAATTGTGAAACATATCAATCACATTATAGTCGCTAGGATAGTTATATAAGCAAACAAGTTGACTACAATGGGATAGTCATGACTTAAGCTGTAGCGATACATACAAACTGACTTCCACTCCAGATAATTGCCCACAGAGACATGCACTTTCTTATGCAGAATGGTGCGTTTTCAGGAAACATGATGTTCCACTAGCAGCCAATATATCAAATATATGAAAAAGACACAGCTTAGATATCCTAAACCATGGATGATTGAGTTAGTGCAGTGATCATCGCACTATATTTGAAAATTTCAATCTCTAACTGTCTTATGTAGAAAATTGTAGCAATTTCCCATGAAAGTGTTAATTATAACCAATATTCATTCACTATGCCATCCCTAAGTTCATCATAAATGTACTGGTAGTTAATGAGCAGCTTAATTGCATAGGCCAACCATTCAAAAAATCAGCAACTCTCTCTGCCTTTTTCATTTGCTCCCAAACTATAAGACAGCTCTAAGTTTGTCTAAATGAGACAGCAAACAGACCAGGTTAATCAACCAAAATGTATAGAGATTCTAACATTAATTAATCCTTTCCATTACTTTAAGATATATGAAACTGAAGCAGCCATATTTGTGAGTCTCAACGTATATGATACACATATCATACTTCTATATAGCTACATCGGAATAGTAATCTTCACTCGGCTAGATAGTTTAGATTTAGGTCTATGGAAAAATAAAACACACAATCTTACTCTTAACATCAGTTCAAATAGCAGCAAATTAAGTAGCATTATAGCTCAAAGTAAACATCTATCTCTTTATACATGTTTAGACAACTTTACCTAGTGAAATCTTCAACGAGATTTATTGTAATATTAGGCTTCCAGTATGAAGTCCATTCAATTGGCCCAATCTCTTTGTCATCAACAAATGCATCTTGGACTACCTAAAGCAAAATTAATTTATTAATGATACAACGGCATAAGATAACTAAGGAAATAACTTCAAGATCTGAAGAAATTAAGTTGGAAAGTAATATAACAAAGAACATATATGGGTACGCTATCTATACTATAAACAAACATATAAAATATAATCCATCAAAAACCTTTTCATCATTGCTAGTGCTTTCTGTGTCCCCCAACAAACTCTTCTTCTTGTCAGCCTTCGACTTGGGTAAGTATATAACCACACCTACGCACAAGGAAGATCAATATAAGAACTTCGACACCCAAAATAGAGAGTTATAGCCCAATAAGAATAGTTAGAATAATCTTACGATGGGTCAACCCAAAAGAAGCCAACGGCTGGTACTCAGGATCCTTAGGATCTGGCGGATAGCCAGACCTAGCAAAGAAAACATGAGCATAGAGACTCCCATTGTTCTTTAATGCCTAAGATTCAGAAGAAAGATACAGTAATTCGTAGCCAACAACATGCAACTGAATGAAATAACAGCCAATACAAGGGAAGTTGATATATATATATAATATATATGTGCAAAGAATTTGAAATTAACTAATTCTAAAATGCACCCATTAGTACAATAAGAATACCTCAGAAGGATAATACTTCAGGGACACAGTTCTTGTTGAATCTGCAGTCCAAAGTGCATAGGGTATATTTGTCTCCTGCCAAACAAGGAGTGCTTCATTTCCAAAGTCATTAAACTTCTCTTTCTCAGAAAGGTACAGCCACATATCCTGAAAAGATATATAAGGTATTTTGACATTAGATGCTTCATATAATCAAAAGCTCAGAGTTTTGAGCATTTTAATTTGAATCATGGTATAGCCACTTCAGAGGTTCAATTGGTTCCCCTCATTCATCCATGATCAAACAAATAGAACCTCAATTTTTCTGTGTGAGCAATTGAATATTTAGTGCATGACTCCAAATGGCACATGAAACAACCCAGACAACGTGATTATGTGTAAACACAAAATGGATATAAGCAGATCATGCCAACCACCAAATATCTGGAGGTCACCCAATTATTAGCATTATTAATCAGACTATACCTATGTATGTACATACATATTCATGCATACCTATATGTATACATAGGAAAACATGTAAAATAAATATCAGGTTTTTATATATCATGAATGATAACTACAATCCTCTATCCTTGAAAACTACACAAAATGCATTTGAATCTGCAGAAATTATTGATCTAGGTTCATCATTAAACCAAAGAAACTTCAAAGGACTTTGGTTAGTGAGTTCCCCTAATATTTGCTTCAAAAGTCCATCTACTTGACCAATTAAGTCACTCGTTGCTGAGATTATTACCTCATCAGCAGCAGAGCTGGTGAGTTACACATAGTTAACAACATAAGAAATTCAATTGAATGTCGTCAGTTAGCCCTAATCAGATAATCGCATAACTACATCGGAGAAGAGACCTGGTATACCATAAATATATGTTAACGAAAAACGCCCTTATAGATCTTAACTGATATTGAGCACGTATACATAATACATGCATGAAGGTTTAATATGCATTGATTACAATCTAATACGAGCAGTACTTCCAAATAAGACCAAGTATACACACCAAGGGTTCGCCTTTTTGAAAGAGGTTGGAGATCTGGTGTGTGGATTGAGTAGGAGATCTCTTGGGTCCAAAAAATTTAGAGGCGAAGTACCAGAAAACTGCTACCCTAATTATCCCTGTCAGCATCTGACCTAATCCGGCGGGTTGCTGCTGCTGCCGGCGCCTCCCCCCGCCGCCGCCCTCTGCTACTTGTGTCTCCATATCCAATAGAGCAAAAAATCAACCACTCCACTGAGTAGCAGAGAGAGGATAACAACGGCAAGATGAATATGGCGGCTACAGAAACAGCAGTGCAACGATCGGCAGCTTAAGTAGAGAGAATCGATCCAGCGAAAGGAGAGAGACGAGACAATTAATAGAAGGAATCCAAAAGGCGGCAGCGAAGGGCTAGCTAATGTTGTTGTTTTTGATATTTTATCGATAGTGGATTTTTCTTTTTCTTTTTTTTTTTTTTTTTTTTTCTTTTTTCAGATTGGATTATTTTATTTATTTTTATTTAGATGAGGCTATACTGACATGGTTTGCTTGTTTATTTTTTATAGTTTAGAATTTGATATATATATATATATATATATTTTTTCTCACCAAAAAGGTATAAATTAATTTTTGTATATAATATAGAGAATGGTATCAAAAATATAAAATATTTATTTTAAGTTGAATATTTTGAATATTTTAATACTTTTTTTCTAATGAGTATTTAATTTTTCTTTTTTTTTTTACTGTTTAACATTTTTTTTTTATTATTTTTTAAAATTATAATTGAAAAATAGTGTTTAGTGAACAAATGTAATTTATTTATAATGATTAAAAAAATGGTGATATAAAAAAAATTAATTTTGGTCTCAATATCAAAATTGATAATTTTGGTCTCAAGATAACAATTTCAATCAATTTTGTCTCGTTATAAACAATTTCAATCAATTTTGGTTCAACTGTTAAAAAAAACTAACGGAAATTGCTGACATGGACATACCGGATTAGATGTAGCAGCTGATTTGGAAACTATCTGGTCATGTACAATTATACACGACCATGTTCTTACACAGCTATGTAAAATTTACATGGTCATATATACCTCTCTGTTTTGGTCTAAAATTTTATTTTTTTATATATATTTTTAAAAAATAAATAAATAAATTTAGAATAGTTATAGAGTTAAAATGTAAAAAATCAATACTAATCCTAATATAATTAAAATGTATCAATTTTAGTTCAAATATAAAAATTTATCTGAGTACGTTCTTTTGAAAGATTTTATCTAAAATTCTTTTTAAAAATATTCAATTATACAACTATTTTTTATTTTTGTATATTATAGTATTAAAAATTAATTTTATATTTCAATACAATTATATATGTCTATGTTGAAATTGTTTGAAATTGTATTGAAATGTAAAATAAAATTTTAATATAATATTAAAAAATAAAAAATAGTTGTGTAATTGAATGTTTCTAAGTGGAAAATTGTTGATGAATATTTTAAGCAAAACATATCCTATAAATTTTTATATTTGAATTACAATTTGTACATTTTAATTATATTAGATTATTATTGATTTTTTTCAATTTTACCTATATCAACTATTCTAAATTCAAAATATTTTTTTTTAAAAAAAATATAACCAAAAAAAAAAAAAATTTAGACCAAAATAAAAATGTACACAGCCGTGTAAAATTAAACATGGCCGTGTGAAAACATGACCGTGTATAATTGTACATTTAAATATACATGGTCGTGTGACAACATGATCGTGTATAATTGTACATTGTTGTGTAGTTTCCAGGTCAGCTGCCACGTCAACTCCGTTACGTCCACGTTAGCAATTTCCGTTAGTTTTTTTAATGGTGAGACCAAAATTGATTGAAATTGTTTATAATTTGACTAAAATTGATGGGTTTTTTATATTGGGACCAAAATTGAAATTTTGGTGATATTGGTACACAATTGATTTTTTCCCAATATAAAAATATAATTGTAAGTATTTCTAAAAAAAAAAAAGCAAAATAGCAAAAAACACACAAGAGTTTGCTGAAAATCCCCTAGTCCTAAAACTCGAAAAAACTTACTTGTAGTTTGTAAAATGTTGCAGGAAACACCCTATCCGTTAGGACTTAACGACAAATGTATGTCACATGCCCAAAATGCGATTTTTGCTTCAGAGAGTCATATATCTGAGAGTGAAGCTACAAAAATACCCATCTGGCTTTATTAACTTAACTGCACCCTTCTCTCATTCGCACAGCGTCTCCTTCCTTCAGGAGATCGCCCGTCGTTTTCCGTCACCTACCTCGTCAACCTCCACCCTGCCGGCACCGACAGTTTGTTTCCACAAACCTCGGGTACATCCGTATGTAACAGTAGTTGAACTTTAATTACAGCAGTTTTGTTGCATTTTGCCATTTTTTTTTCTAAAACTTGAATCTGAAAATTTGTTTTGGGTGTTTTTTGGTCTCAGTGCGATTTTGCCCGTCGAATTTAGATCGTGTTGTAGCAATGCGTTTCCTATCGCGAGACTGAAATTTTGATTAGAATTTTTATCGAATACAACTTATGTATTATCGTTGTCGGATTTGGTGTCTTGATTTGTTACAGAAAACGGATGTTTGTTGGGGGAAATGGGTTCCGGTAATTTGTTTCTAATTCAGTATCTAGTGTTACTCGCAATATTGAATCATTGTTTTGGTTGGAATTATTTGAAACCCTCTAATTTTTTAAATCCTAATTTTTTACATCACTCTGTTTGGCTTGAAGTGATTTTGTTTTTTTTTTTTATCTAGGGCCGAAATCGTGATTCTATAATTCATAAATTTTCTAGTAATTTTCAATGATAGGGAGTGAATATTTATGGCTCATATATGAATTTATTTGCAAGCATATAATCTTGTGTGTTTGAGACTTTTTGCAATCATTTGCTAGAGATGTCATTTAGCGGCTCAAAATCGAAGTCTAGGGGCCGGGGAGATCTTGACCTAAGGTATCGATGCCCACGATGCAAGTGTGGGACTGTTGTAGTAATCCGTGTCGTCGGCCCAACGAAGAAAACCCAAGGAAAATTATTTTACAATTGCCGAGTTGGAGCCTGTGATTTTTTCCGTTGGCTTGATCCTGTGAGCACTCGTGTCGGAGAATGGAGCAATGATGGGGATGATGTAAACGATTCGGAGGTTTAATCTGTTGCGTTTGATAGGGAGCTACTTGATAACTCCAAATAAAAGCATATATTTCGCTTGACAAAACTGTGTATTACTTGAATTTTTATGTGAAAATCATCACAAAATCTTATTTATAGCATACTTTATTGATTTGTTTCGCTTGGTATAATCCAGAGCTCGTTTGTTGAGATTATTAACGTTTTTGGCATTTTTAAACGATGTTTCTGGTCCAAAAAAAGCTAAGTATTGAAAGTCAAGCGACGGTGCTCTGGCTTGGCAAACGACACTCTTTCCGCTTGCGCCAACGCCAGCGACTAGACATCAGCCGCTGCAGAAGCGAAAGTATACCACTCCGAAAATTTACTAAGTGTTCATCTCTCAGCGGTCTAGTCATTCCCCTACCAGCCAGTAACGAAAGCATCGCTTGAGCTGTGCTGATGCCCTCCAACCATCCAGGTAAGCGAGGAAGATCTGTGCTCTTACATTCTAAAGCGAGCAAAGCGGCAACCAGGAAGTTACGGCCGGTGCAACTATTTCAACAGATTAACTACCATCAACCACCTAACTGTCCAAGTAGTTTCAACTGCGGCTCAACTACTCTGCAACCGCCATTCCCTTAAACCTATAAATAGGAGCAGATACCATTTGTATATTTCATCACATTACGTGATACACGACACACATTACTTTATGCAGATTTGTGTGCATTCCAAGAGCTTCAACCCTGTAAGGGAGTTCTTTAGATATGAATAACCAGGGGAGTTGAGATCTTCTCCTCCTTTTGGCCGCTCACCTTACTACTTTCTAGAATAGTTTACTCTTTGATTTACAACTTTGATTAATGCTTTTGTAATGTAGATCTTTATCTTTTTCTTGGTAGTTAATGAAATATCAAGATAGATTCATATTCACCTTTATCCCCGCTTCATATTTGTGTCAAAGTGTTAGGATTAGAATTTTATTTTGCTGTGGAAGAACAAATATCTTAGTCTAGTTTCATGTCGTATTCATTAATAGATTCTAAATTGTTCAATGTAGTTAGAACGCGGGAGCCTTGTCGACCTGCTTAGTTGCTATTTTGAATTTTATTCTGATTAAAGAGAGGTAACAGAAGGGTAAAGCCACTAATTAGACGGAGATTAGGATAATTAATAGGGTATAGGCACTGGTCTATTGGGTCACAGAAATGTCTGGTGACAGTAGAATTTCTTACTTATAATATTCTGATTCTGGGCGTCATTAAAGTCTTGTTGTAAATCCCTTAAGGTCAAGTACCAGCGAAGTTAGTTTCTGTGTTAATCATTTTGTGCAATTACATTAACTTTTTCTTTCATTACGTGTTATAAATATATGTTTCGCTTACTCATTTTCACCATTCGCTCATTACATCCATCGGAATCTAGACATTTAATAATATACAAATCAGACACAACATTATCTGATCCTCCTTATCGCTTACCTAATAGCAATCATATATATAGTTCGTTCCCTTCACCCATCTGCTCTCGCTCACCACCATCCTCGCTACACCCATCGCTCGCGCACTACTTCTGCTGAATGTCTCTCCATGCACTCATCTACTTTCTTTTCTTTAATTTTAGTTTTAGTATAGCACTCTGGCTCGCTCGCAAGTGAGCCAACTTTTCTATTTTTCCGTTGCATTCATCTAGTATGAACTTCTTGATAAAATTTTGCGACTTTAAATATTTGTGTTCGACCTAGAAATTCACCAGTAAAAAGAGTATAAATAATTGTGATAATGCAATTGAGGGTCTACAAGTTCAATTTCATCATCTATGTCTGAACATGCACAATAATGCAAACTTCACTCAAGAAACTCATAAGAAATTTCCCTGCCATTATTTTCAAATACAAAATTTCGCATATCACTACTCAAATAAACAAAGGGGGTTGTGTATGAAGTGTCTCAATTGAAGGTGGTTGTGGAAGAACGACGTTGTGAAATAAAATCCTTCCAAACAACACTGATGTATGTCAAGCTTCTCATGGTTGTTTCTATGGTGCTTACCATACCAGAGGTCTTGTTTTAAGAAGTTGGTATGTCTTCGACTCATTTTGGTAATGGTTCATGTACTCTCGTAGTAGCAGGAGCGGTGCGGTCGAAGCAATGCTTTAGTTGCAGTAGGGCAGATTCCGTTGTAGTTGTAGCTGGGTGTAAAGTAGTGGTGTAGTAGTAGCGGCAAGGGTGGTAAAGTAGTGGGAGTAGATGTAATGTATTTTTCTGATTTGTAATACAATGCACCGTAATGGTCAGCATAGACAACATACCATCTCGTTCTTTAATTTTACATGTTGTAATTTGTGTGCCAATCCCCTAGCCATAACAAAACGTCATAATATTAATTCCCTAACAAGCCTTAATATTAAACCTTAGACTTCAACCGCACAAGCCACAACGATAATACTTCCCCAAACAAACACTTCAACATACACTTCATAATATTAATTCCCTAACAAACAATTCAATTCTACAATACTTCAAATAACTTAGGCACAAAACAAAATGCCCGAACCGTAATCTTACCGTTGTTCGACATAAAATATAACGGCCCACATTATATCCCCAATCCGAGTCACAAAATGCGTGGGCTAATCTACATAACTGTGTCCAATGCTAATTGGTTCCATACTAACAAACACATAAGATAATAAACTACTTCGGGTACCCGTGCAACGTATCCGAAACAGATATCGATAGAATCTCACTAACGACCCCGGGAAGATGCACAATGTGAAGGCCCCCGATGCCCTAGCTTGAGTGAAAACCGAACACTTCGAAGCAACGAGGACAATGATGCATGTTGAGTTCCCCCACTTCCGTCCGTCGTCCCCGATAGACCCTGCGATTGCACCTGAAACGACTGTGTTGTTAGAGGCAACCAACCATGTAATTCAAGTAGCAGCAAAATCAATTTTTTTTTCCAGATAAATAAACTCGAGAACAGCTGAGTAGCCTAAGAACTGAGATGGCTACTTGTTCGGACTAGGAGCAGTGTCTGTCCGGCCGATTGGTTAGATCTTTCCTTGACGTGTTCTATCTATTTAAAGAGCAACATTAGTTGGAAATAAGTTTTAAACACATTTCAGAAGTGACAAGAAACTGAGGTGGCTACTTACTTGTTGTTTGGGTTGGAACCAATGATCTCTCGCTGGATTCATGGGAGTTGTGTTGTGTTCTACAAGAATAAACTTTAGGATAAAAAATTATACATGAGAAACAGAGAAATAAAGAGCATCTCAGAAGTTTGAGAACCACCTTAGAGAGCGGCAGATCATTTTTGCAACTCCGTCTGTTGTGCCCCTGTCGATAACATTTGAAACAAGTAGTCATCAGTCCATGCTGAGATGCTTTACCACCTGCCGCTCATCATTACCGTCATGCCGATGAAGTTTTTTCGGATGCCCACTGTGAACCTTCACGACCGGCGGTGCCACCTCCCCCAGCATGGATTCTTCGTACTCATGCATTCCGGGGATGGGGTTTATCGTGTTGGTGTATATTGCCACATACGTTTCCTTTTTTAAGCAGTCATCTACGAAATTTTTCATCACAAGTCTCTGGTACTCGATCGCGGCCACTCCATGGCAGCAAGGATATTAACTAATTTGGATTATGACACAGGTACACATATGCTGGTTTAGCTCGACAACATGGTTCAACATGAAGTGCATAACTTCGTACTTGTCGCTGCCGCCCCATGATGGAAAATAGTTCCGGCTACCCTTCCGCACCATCTCCACCTTTCATGATGTTAGGGCATACAATTCCCTTGAGTTTCTTGATCCCGCATTTTCATTTGAATTTGAACCATTAAATTTTGTTGTATCCACTCGAACATATCAATGATCGGTAGGTCCCATGACTCCAAAATATAGCGATTAAAGGATTCACACACGTTGTTCACGAGGGTGTCACTTTTTGTTTGTACCCGGAAAAAGGCCCGTGCCCAGTGGTGCTCTAGGATCTCACTCAGCTATGCATACGTAGCTTCCCGGTCCCGAACATTGTATCGTACTGACGAATCTGTCATACCACTTTCTCATGCCCCTTTAGATTAAATGTGGACGCTATCTTCCAAGAAAGACACTTCAATTCCAATCCCTTTAACCGAACCTTGAAGTTGTTGTACATATGATGCAGACAGAAACGATGTTCCACTCCTGGAGCTTGCTCTGCAATCGCCTCCGCCAAAACTTTTTTACGATTGGATATAAAAGACCATTCCCCGGTTCTTGAATCACCTAAGTCCCTCAGCAAATGCTCCAAGAACCAATCCCACATCTCATACTTCTCAATCTCGACAAACGCAAAGGCGATGGGGTAGATATTATCATTCGGATCCCTCCTCAGTACTGTAAGTAACTGCCCCTTATAAATCCCCTTAAGGAACCAACCGTCCAACCCTATGATAGTGTGACAACCTACTTTAAAACCCTACCTCAAAGCCGCCAAACAATAGTACATTCGCTTGAGCACCAGCAGACTAACCCCCGATCAACATACAAAATACAGTTGCTACTCGGGTTGAATTTTTACACAGTTGCACAGTAATCGTAAAGGCGTTTGTACTGTTATGATGTGCTACCCTTGATCAATTCCAAAGCATGTCACTTACAAAGTCACCACAACACGCACCTCCCTCTGAATTTTCTTCTTCAATACATGTATAGATATGTCCAGATTATCTGCCACCATATCTTTTATCCTCCTTCCAAGGTACTTGTAGTTCGCTTGCGCGTTGGTTGACTGGTGTGAACACTGATCGGTACCCTTCAGGGTTTTGATATGAAAGGTGTCTCCACCTATGGTCGAAGACACATGAATCCTTCAATCACACCCCGTCTTGCATACGGTTGTACCTTCTTTCTTTCATTCTTCATAAGATATATATCCCACCCACGCCGTACAACCCAATCACGAAGGGCTGGCTTATATTTCAATCGGTTCACAAATTTCATCCCGACTTTCAAATCATAGTCGAATTCCTCCATTTTATCGTCCCATTCCTTATAGGCCAGGCCTGGGTGTCGTTAGAACCTACTAGACTCCGCAGTACCCCGTCCTCCTCGCTTAGGTCATCACTAATCCACCCATCTATAACCGTGTTAACCCTTGCCCCGTGATCCCATTCTCCATTCCCGTTAGTTTTAGCCGCCGCATGAGGTTCATCCATCAGTATATCACGCCCACCGGGTTCTGCCGCTCCCTCCTCCATAAGGGAAATGTCCAAGCTAATGTGCCCCTCCACATCCTTGTTGTCCCACTCCCCGCTATCCGAGCTTTGATCCTCATTATCATTATTTTTCTCATGGGTTTTCTCTCGTTGACTTTCCCGATAAATCCGCAAATCCTCCCAATATTCATCTTCATCTATATTGTCATCTTCATCGTCTTCGCCATCATCATCATCATTGTCATCGCCCTCATCTATACAATGAAACAAAACATAAGCAATGTATTTATGTCAAATCGATATGTGAAAAGAAAACATCCACGAGGTTTACCTGCCCCTTCTTCTGCATGAGATCCAGCCTTGTACCAACCATGACTGCGCACTCCCTCTGTGTAATCGGTCCACACGGGTTCCTCTTCGCCACCATCATCTACACGAAACCATGATGTTAGTTACTTATCTCGAAAGTACGAGGTGTAAACATAACGAAGCTACGACATTTATTTGTCCCTTCATTGGAATGTAACCCAACTCCATCGGGAGACTCAGGCCCATGCCAGCCACTGCCTATTCGTTCCGTGTAATCGGTCCACACGGGTTCCTCAACACCCATGTACTCAGAATTCCCTTTCGAGTCATCATCCTCATCATTTTCCTCGCCATCCCCCTCGGTTTCCTCTTCCGAGTCTAGAGTTGCAAACATGATGCAACATTTATTTTCGACATAGGAATTTAGGTGGGTAATATTAAATAGGATAATTTGTGAATTAAGTGATATGATGAGAGAAAAAATGTATATTTATTTGAGTGATGTGATGAGATAAAATGTGAGGTATAGATTAAATATATTTAATTATTTCATATTTTAGAAATATTATAAGATATTTGGAACAAATAAAAAAAATATTAACAGGATGTTTGGGACTAAAGGAGTAATTAATAATAATAAAAAATATAATAAAAATAACAAGTAATGAATGTAGATTAAAAAATAAATATTAAAAATTTAATTTTACCAAAATTAATAATAAATCAAATTTAACGAATAGACTAAAGAAATAAAAATAAATTTCACAATAAAAAAATACATTGAAATTTAATTTTATAAAAATTTTAATTTATATTTTTTATTCCACGAGATCACCTATCCCAATTGATACCTATTATAAAAAAATATATCATGTTGTCCCGCACATATGTACACTTTACGTTTAGGGGATCAAGTCTTCTCAATATTTATTGATGCTTCGGGGCCTATTGGATATTTTTATGGCGGGTCATTGTTTTACTTGATTAGGAAACAGAGACCGGTTTTTTCCTAGACCGTTTCTTGATTTCTCAAGGTTGGTTTAGCAAGGAGGATGAATGGAGCCAAATAAGCCTTTTTGTTTTCTTTCTTGTCGGATCACATTCTATTGTGCCTTGAAATATTGACATTAAATTGGAGTCCATATTAAATTCGGGTCCAAAACCCTTTTGATGTTTTGATCATTGGCTTTTAGATGAAGGCTTTGTTAAGATGATTGAAGAGGCTTGTAGGGCTCCGGGAAATTTAGTTTTTAAGGAGAAAATTTTAGGAGCAAAATTGATGAAAATTAAGAGATTAAAGCTTGAAATGGTTATAATAAAGGAGATTATGATAAAGAGATTGGTATGATTGAAAGTGGGTAGAAGCTATGGAACGGCTCCAAGAAGGAGGAGCTGGGATCAGACTCAATTTAATGATCTCTGAACCATTAGATCTAAGTTGTGGCGAGCCTACATGAGAGAAGAAAGTGCATGGAGCAAAAAATCTCGGGATCTATAGATCTGTGAAGGGGATAAAAACACTAGGTATTTCCATATCGCGACCAAAATTTGTCAAGAAGAAATCATATTTCAAGCATGTGAGATGGAATGATATTATTTGGGAATGTTGGGATTGTGCCTCAAATTCTCTTCAAGACAAAATTTTCAGAAGTTTCCGGCGGCCTATTCATGGGCATGACTAGGTGGACTTTCATGTTCTGGAGTTGATTTTATATATCTTGCCAAATCAGAAGATTTCGGAGGCTTTAATCATGGGCGTAACCAAGATGGCAAGGTTGACTTGGCACCAAATCAGTAGAGTCATGGGTGTGATCAATGAGTGATTTCCTAAGATTCCATATCTCAATCCTTTCATATATTGGTAATTTCTATCGATTTGATTTACTTTCCATGTTAGAAGGTCAAAACTTCCAATTTTGCATAGATATTGATAAGGGGATGTTTTGGGGGGTTGAAAGACGTTAATCATTCGATTTGTAACATTGAAAACATTTGATTCATCTAGTGGATTCCTCATTGTCCGTGGTTTTTTCCCGTTTTGGGTTTTCCACGTAAATCTTGTGTTCTTTTAATATTTTGCAATATTTTGTTTGTGCTTCAATTGTGTTTCGCTCCGCTTCCGCAATTCCATCGCACCTTTAGGCGCTTAAATCCCTAACAAGTGGTATCAGAGCATTCAACGGTTGAAGATGTTGATTGCAAAATTCGAAATTGAGAAGTTCGATGGCAAGATTTCGTTTGCTATTTGGAAAATTCAGATGCGGGCGATTTTAGTTCAGAATGGATTGAATAGGGCATTGGATGGACAAGAGAGTGCAGGGGTGAATGACGATGCTTGGGCTGAATTGGATGAGAAGGCATTGACTGCAATACAACTTATGTTGTCGAAAGAAGTCCTACGTGAGGTTGCTCACGAGACCAACGCACGAGGCTGTGGTTGAGGCTGGAGACGCAGTATATGACGAAGTATCTCGCCAACAAACTTCGTTTAAAGGAACGCCTTTATACAATTCGAATGCCCGAAGGTACTCCAATCCAATCTCATCTCAATGAATTTAATACAATCCTCATGGATTTGGAAAATTTGGATGTTACAATTGATGATGAAGATAAAGCCGTGTGGTTGATTGTCTCGTTACCTCATTCCTACAAGCATTTTTGAAAAATAATGCTTTATGGTTCTCAAGAAACTCTTCGATTTGATGAAGTTAAATCAAATTTGTTGTCGAAAGAAAAATTTGATTTTGGTGGCCAATCGAATGACAACGATGAAGGTTTGATTATAAGGGGAAAGTCTATGTTGAAAGCTAATGGAGGCAAGAAAAAATCTTGGTCTAAGTCGAGGGGATCGAATGCGCATAAGAGTTGCAATTATTGCAAGAAATATGGCCATGGTATTTCCGATTGTTGGAAGTTGAAAAACAAGAATGAAAGGTTCGATAAAGGAAAAAAACCTTTAGAGGCAGCACAAGCTGATGTCATGCACTCCGATTCAGACAGCGATCCGGTTTTGACAGCGGCATCGGAAACTCACGTTAAGAACGAGTGAATTTTGGACTCCAAATGCACATTCATCTCTGTCCCAATCGGGACTGGTTTACAACATTCGAATCAAAGAATGGAGGTGTAGTATTGATGGGGAATGATGCCCAATGCTTTGTCCTTGGCATTGGTTCAGTTCAAATAAAGACTCACGACGGTTGCGTTCGTACTCTTACGAATGTTCGATACGCTTCTGATGTCAAAAGGAATTTGATATCTCTTGGAACTTTGGACTCGCTTGGTTATAAGTTTTCAGCTACATGTGGAGTTTTGAAGGTTTCTACAGGATCTAGAACAATTATGAAGGCGAATCGGGTTGAATATTTATACGTCCTACAAGGTCATACCGTATCGGGTTCGGCGGCAGCGGCTTCATCGATGAATGATTCAGATTTTACTAAATTATGGCATTTGCCTTTGGGCCATATGAGTGAAAAAGGAATAAAGATGTTAAGCTCCCGAGGTCTTCTTGGTGATCAAGGAATCACAAATTTAGAATTTTGTGAACACTGCATTTTCGGAAAGCAAAAGGCCGGTTTCTCCATTGCCTCTCATCGTACACACGACGTGCTCGATTATATTCACTCCGACTTATGGAGACCGTCGAAGGTTCCATCATTTACTGGGAAAAGATACCTTATGACATTGATTGATGACTTTTCCCGGAAAATTTGGGTGTATTTCTTGAGGCGGAAGGATGAAGCTTTCGACACTTTCAAGAAGTGGAAAGCTTTTGTGGAGAATCTTACGGGTAATAAAATAAAATTTCTTAGAACTGACCGTGGCTTAGAATTTTGCAGTGGTGAATTCAATAAATTTTGCGCATCGCATGGTGTTTTGAGGCATAAGACCTTGCCGAGAAAGCCCCAACAAAATGGCGTCGCAGAACGAGTCAATCGGACTTTATTGGAGAGAGCTCGGTGTATGCTTTCGAATGCAGGATTATGGAATCGGTGTGATTTGTGGGCTGAAGCTGTTTCGACGTCATGCTATTTGGTAAATCCATCTCCACACTCCGCTATTGACTTTAAAATCCCAGAAAAAATATGGTCAGGTAATCCGGTCGACTATTCCTCTTTGCGTATTTTCTGATGTCCTGGGTACATGCATATTGACAAAGGAAAATTAGCTCCGAGAGCTTTGAAGTGTATTTTCCTAGGTTATTCAACTGAGTCGAAAGGATGTCGTTTATGGAACGCGGATGGTAAATCACGCAATTTAGTTTTGAGCCGAGATGTTATTTTTGACGAAAAATCTATGTTGTCTTCTGGAAATGGTTCAGCTGCAGGTTCGACATCCTCGTCAAATGACCAGTAGCAATTTGGAGAGAATGCGGAGTTGCCAATGATGTTCTAACCTATTGCTGATGTTCCTAGCTCTTTCGACCCGCAAGTTGATGAATCTAGTTCGAGTACCACATTGAATGCTCCGGTGAGACAAGATACATACTCAATTGCCAGAGATCGTCATAGGAGACAAATTCATCCTCCTTCCAGATTTGTAGAGGATTCTATAGTGCCATATGCTCTGTCCGTGGCATAATTATTCGATGATGTCGGTGAACCGAAAAATTACGATGAAGCAATTTCTTATGCCGAATCTCCTAAATGGTTTATGGCAATGAAAGAGGAAATTAAAAGTCTCTACAAGAATGGCACTTGGGATCTTGTTGAACTTCTGAAGGGTAGGCGTCCACTACGTTGTAAGTGGATATTTAAGAAAAAAGAAGGCATTTTGGGAGTTGAAGAGCCTCGTTGCAAAGCACGGCTAGTCGTCAAGGGATTCAGTCAGCGCGAAGGTATAGACTTCACTGAAATTTTCTCTCTCGTTGTTCGACATACTTCTATTCGTGTTTTGCTCGGTATTGTTGCTATGTTTGATTTGGAATTGGAGCAACTTGATGTAAAGACGGCCTTTCTTCATGGTGACCTTGAGGAAGAAATCTATATGGAGCAGCCCAAGGGCTTCATCATTTCCAGAAAGGAAAATTTGGTGTGCAAATTAAAGAAATCGCTTTATGGATTGAAGCAAGCCCCACGGCAGTGGTACAAAAGGTTTGATTCATTTATGATTGGGCAAGGTTATTCTCGCAGCAAGTATGACGACTGTATTTATTTTCAGAAGTTCTCTGACGATTCATTTTTATACTTGTTGCTCTATGTCGATGACATGTCGATTGCTTCGAGTAACATGTCTTGTATTGTTAAGTTGAAATCGCAGCTTAGTAATGAGTTTGATATGAAAGAGCTGGGTGCTGCGAAGAAAATTCTTGGGATGGAAATAATCAGAGATCGAAAAGGCGGAAAGTTATTTCTGTCCCAAAGGAAGTATGTGGAGAAGGTACTCGATTGATTTAATATGCGATCTTGCAAAGCTATATCTACTCATTTGGCTGCGCATATCAAATTGTGCGAAAACTTGAGTCCTTGCTCAGAAGATGAAGTTGAGGACATGGCGAGAATTCCGTACTCAAATGTGGTTGGTAGCCTAATGTATGCAATGGTTTGCACTAGGCCGGATTTGGCGCATGCCGTGAGTGTTATGAGCCGTTATATGCATAATCCGGGAAAGGCTCATTGGAATGGTGTTAAGTGGATTTTGCGATACTTGAAAGGTACATCGCATCTTGGCTTGGTTTTTTATAGAAATAAGTGTACTTCATTGGATTTGACCGGTTATGTTGATTCGGATTATGGTGGAGACCTTGATCGCAAACGTTCTCTTTCGGGATATATTTTCACTTTATGTGGCTGTTCTATTTCATGGAAATTTTTACTTCAGTCAGTTACAGCTTTATCGACCACCGAGGCGGAATATATAGCATCTACCGAAGGAGTTAAAGAGGCAATTTGGCTAAGAGGTCTTGTCATGGAGCTTGGTTACGAGCAAAAGGTTCTTACTGTATTTTGTGATAGCCAAAGTGCAATACATTTGACCAGAAATAATCGGTATCATGAAAGGACCAAACATATTTCTGTGAAGCACCATTTTATTCGAGATACGGTCTTAAAAGGTGAAGTTGTAGTGGACAAAATTCATACGCCCGAGAACCTGGCTGATATGTTAACTAAGCCACTTGCCGTTGCCAAGTTCCAATATTGTTTGGATTTGGTTAATCTTAGCAGTTCTTAAGTGTCCCGTCGGGGACTTGGCGATGAGGATGTTTACTTTTAAATTGAATTTGTGGCAAGGTGGAGTTTGTTGGGATTGTGCCTCAAATTCTCTTCAAGGCAAGATTTTCAGAAGTTTCCGGCAGCCTTAGTCATGGGCATGACTAGACGGACTTTCCTGTTCTGGAGTTGATTTTATATATCTTGCCAAATCAAAGGATTTCGGAGGCATTAATCATGGGCGTGACCAAGATGGCAAGGTTGACTTGGCACCAAATCAGTAGAGTCATGGGCGTGATCAATGAGTGATTTCCTAAGATTCCATATCTCCATCCTTCCATATATTGGTGATTTCTATCGATTTGATTTACCTTCCATGTTAGAAGGTCAAAACTTCCCATTTATTGATAAGGGGATGTTTTTGGGGTTGAGAGACGTTAATCATTCGATTTGTAACATTGAAAAAATTTGATTCATCTAGTGGATTCCTCGTCGTCCGTGGTTTTTTCCCGTTTTGGGTTTTCCACGTAAATCTTGTGTTCTTTTCGTATTTTGCAATATTTTATTTGTGCTTCAATTGTGTTTCGGTCCGCTTCCGCGATTCCATCGCACTTTTAGGCGCTTAAAACGGAAATCCAGCCTTATTCAGATAGGGACAGAAAAAAAAAAAAAAAAAAAACCCTACATTGGACCAATGTCGTGTGGATGCCTTTGAATAGTGGTTTTTGGATAATTAATATGGACGGGTCTATATTAGGTTTCCCAAGAAATGCAGAAATTGGCGCAGTCATTCGAGATTCGGCAGGTAATATTTTGTTTCTCCTCTCTAAATTTATTAGATCAACAAATGCTTGCTTTGCGGAACTTGGAGCAGCGAGGTAAATGCTTTTATATTTGAGAGTTGGTATGGGCTTCCCTCTTCCAAGAACAATGATAGAAAGCGACTCCTCATCAGTAGTGGCTTGGGTTAATAGTAAATCAATACATCTGTGGAGATTGGATGTAAGTTTCGTAAAATCTGTGAGATTCTTAACCAATCTAAGGGCCTCAAGTTCAAACATACTGTTTGAGAAAAAACTTTATGGCGGATAATTTGGCGAAGAAAGATGCAAAAGGCCTACCAGATATTGTCGTTTGGATTTTAAAAAATTGGAGAGTTGGCAAACTAATTTGTTCAAATTTATTTTGATTAGGTTTAATTACTGATCAGGGTTGGCAAACGTCTTATATTCCAAAAAATTTTGTTCCTAAGTTTAATTATGATTAAGATATTTTATTTAAAAATTTTCATAAAAAAATTTAAAATATAATACTATATATATTAATATTTAAACTAAATTTTTATTTAATTTTTTTATTATATTATTTTATAATTTTTTAAAAATATTACTTTTAATAATAAAATACATATTATATCTTTAAAATTAATTTTTTTTTATATAATATCTTAACTCATATACTATTTCAAAAAGTAAATTACAATAAATATCTCGTACTTATGGTCACGGAAGGATGTATATAGGGGCTTGGGAGGTCGACCCCTACGCCTCCCAAAACTATTTTTTTAAGTTTTAAAAAAATATTCCTTCTGTCTTAACTAATTTGTCCCCTTTAGCTTAGGTAAGAAGTTATAGATATTGCGTAATTAGTAAGTAATTAAAAAGTGTATTAATAAAAATAATTTTGATTTAATAAAAATAGTTAAAGATTAAGATTAAAATGACTACATAGTTTAATTAAAATAAAAAATATATAAATTATGAATTTTAAAATGTGAATAAAATGTATAATTATATTTTCCAAGAAATGAAATAACAAATTATGTGGGACGGACAAAAATAGAAAGAGTGGACAAATTAAATGGGACAGAGGTAATATAAAAAATACTCATCTCGTCCCACATAATTTATCCTTATTTTCTATTTTCGTCTGTCTCACATAATTTGTCCATTCCTTTTTTGGAAATATAATTATACACTTTAATCACATTTTAAATTTTAAATTTTAGATTTTTTTTGAAATTTTTAATTAAACTATTTAGTTATCTTAATCTTTATCTATATTTATTTTTGCTATATAATAATTATTTTTACTAATATACTTCTTAGTTACTTATTAATTATATTTTACTTAAATTTCCGCAACTACAATAATACACCCGTATATTATATAAATAAAAATTATAATTTTTTACTCTAAATATATTTACAAGTGCCCCCTTACATTATTACTAATTATTCTTTCTTTCTTTTTTTCTTCATCACCCATTGTATCAAGATAAATCAAAGAAAATATAATTGAAGTAGTAAAAAATAACTTAATTGACATACTTTTTACAAAAATTTTTTAAAAAAGAAATAAAATTTGAATTTTCTTATTGAACATAATATCGACCGTTAACAATTTAAAATATATTAAAATCCAAATAATACCATAAAAGATCGAAACAGACTCCAAAGCTCGCCCCTAACTTCGGAACCTAGTTCTGTCACTGCCTATGGCCGATTTGCACTCTTATATGTTAATTATCACATTGGCAAAATATATCTTACAGGTGTCTCATTTTTCTCAATTTTCGTCCTCCCTAGTATAATCCTACTCACATTGACACCATCATGAACTTGACACACCACTAGAGGACAAGAATCGCAAAAATGTGACACATATGAAATATATTTTTCCATAGTGACAAAAAAAATGTAAGATAGATAATTGTCAAATTTCGAGTCTAAAAAAATAATTTATATTTTCTTAGAATTCTGGCTTATTTCGGCTCTAAACAACCTTGAACTAACAAAAAATTTCATTAGTTGATTCATATGCTAGTTTCGGTCAATTTCTTGTCAAAAAATTTATTTATATTTTTTAGTGTTTAGTGTTTTTAGGACTCAAAATGACTTCGAACTGAAAAGAAAATATTGTTGATTGGTCGTTTGGATGTTTCGGATGAACCATAAAAATTTGGTATAATTACGAGTCTAAAATGGCTTAACGTTTCGTCTGATCGTTTTCTATAAACCATGGGAGTTTCTTTCAATTCAGATTCTGAAAATAAGTTTACATTTTTTCATATTTAGGGTTTTTATAGTCTTATACGACATCGGATGGACAAAACAATATCGCAAATTAGTTCATTTGTTCGTTTAAGATGAAATGTACGAATTTTCTCCAATTCTACGTATAAAAATGGTTTAAAGTTGTTTACAGTTTACAGTTTTGAGAGCCCTAAACGGTTTGGATGGACAAAATAATATCAACGGTTGGTTTGTTTAGTCATTTTGAATTAATCATGCGAGTTTTACGTAATTCTGTGTTTGAAAATAGGTGTATATTTTTTAGCCTTTATGGTTTTTTTCTGGACCCTAAATGACTTTAGAAGGACAAAATAATATCGTTGGTTGGTTCGTTTGGTCATTTCAGATTAACCGTGCAATTTTTGTGTAATTCTGAGTCTAAAATTAAGTTTACATTCTTTTAGTATTTAGGGCTTTTGGGACCCTAAATGACCTTTGATGGACAAAACAATATCGTTGGTTGGTTTATTTGGTCATTTCGGATGAATCGTGTGAATTTTCTCGAATTCCGAGTTTAAAAACGGATTTATATTTTTTATTGTTTGGCGTTTTAGGACTAGAAACGAGCAATTATCGATCTAGTCTTTTAATTGTCATCCTGAAAAAATATCTTCCACATGTGTCACTTTTTTTTTTTTTTTATCTGTCCTCCATAGTACAATCCCATTTCGCACGCATGGGATTGTATCTGTCGTAAACTTGATGCACGGGCAGATGACAAAACTCGTGAAAAACTGACACAGTGGGATAAATTTTGTCATAGTAACAATTAAAACAAAAGTAATAATTTATTATAGCTACAAATATTTATTGCAATTTTCTCCTATTTCAAAAATTTAGAATAATACCCTCTTTCAAATTCTTTTCATTTCCATTATTTTAAAAAATGAAATAATGATATAATCATTAATATAGAAAAGAGAATATATATATATATATATTTAATTAATTAATTTTATGTCTTGCTTAAATTATGCCTCAATTATTTAATCAAATTTTTCTTTAAAAATAAAAGAAAAATAAAATTATATTTAACATTATTTTTTGTTCAATTTTTTTATTTTCTAAATTTTATTAGGTTATTTTTCAATTTTGATAAAAATATATTTCCTCCATCTCTAGGTAGAAGATTGTCATTTATTTTTGGTACATGATTTTTTGTATATTAGTATTATATATGTAAGGGTAAATTATATATCCCGTTGTGTTTTAGTAAAAATGCACAAAATACCCTGTATTTAATTTATTGTGTGAAACCCACTTATGTTAATGTAAAGTTTGCATGAAACACACCCCTTGTCGAAACTGATGTTTGGTTCTAAATAAAGAAATAAATTATGCAAGTTTTATACAAATAAAAAACGTAAAATATCTAAATAATTTTTTTGAATAAAATAAATAAATGATCAATTATTTTTTATTTATATAATTTTTATAAAAATCATATAACAATTTGTCTCAAAAAACTATAAAATAAAGGATTAATCAATTAGTTACTTGTATATTTTATTCAAAAAAATTATTTAAGATATTTTGCATTTTTTATTTGTATATGTAGACAAAAAAATTGTGTTGTATTTTTATAAACACAAAGTTATACAAATTTCATTTAATTTAAGTATATAGGGGTTCTATTCTCTATTTGGATCCTTTGATTCTCTTCCCGGGTCGATTCATTTTTCAACCTGGATTTGGATGGCTTCTTTGATCTGAAAGGATTTGGTCTTCGGTTTGGTTTTGCCGGCTTTTGGAGGGCTTTGCTATCCGTGTTGGAGATTTTGATCGTTGACTTTGGATTGATGTCTCATTTGGATGATCCGAGGGAATTTGATCTTTGAGGATGTAGATTTGGTGCTCCATAACGCTGTTGGTGGCATGTCCCTTTGACTTTTGGATCAAAGAGGGCCGAGTTGATGCTTTTGATGACGAACGCGACTAACATCTTGAAGCTTTGGGAGGGACTTTGGAGGTTCTTCCTTGGCTTTGATGGATTCCTCGATGGCTTTGGGAGCTTTGATCCTTCCTCCGGCTCGGGTATACGACGAAGAATGTTAACTCTATCGATTCGTCAACCAATATTTGATCGTTTGTCTAAATCGGTGACTTTTCGACGAAGAACACTTCGAAGGACACAAAGAACAATGAAGAACATTGCAGAAAGTCTAGAGATACTTACTTTTGCGTGAGTCTTAAAATGAACTTCAGTGTGTAATGAATTGGCCAAGACTCCTATTTATAGGGGAAGGGTGGCCTTGGCTTCCTTTTCGGATGGTGCCACGTGGTGCATCTTGATTGGTCAACATAAAGATTTTATAATCTTTCCTTTTTCATCGGATGTTGTTTTCCATTCTTGAATGATTTGATTACGTGCCTTCCTATCTTGTAAGATGTTTACATTATTAACATATGTGCATAATTAAATATCACACATTTATTATATCAGAATTTTATTTTATTCTAATACATATGATATTTAATTTAATTTAGACATTTAATTTTTAATGGCTACAGTATAAAACTTGTGTATTTTAGGTCTTTATTTAGAATCAAATATCAGTTTTGGACAATGAGGTGTTTCATGTAAATTTTATATTAATACAAAAGAGTTTCACGCAATAAATAAAATATAGGGTGTTCCGTGCATTTTTACTAAAATACAAAGGGGTGTTATACAAATTAGCCTATATGTAAATAGTACAAAATAATGAAAAAAAAGATAGAAATACCCTTAATACTGTGATAAAGTATTAGAAAGTAAATCAATATTAATTAATGCAAACAATAATCTAATTTTAAAATATTTAATTGTTTAACACATAATCAATTCAAGCATATATAATTTTAAAATATACAACAGTGTAATATATAATTAATACAAGTAGACATAATTTTAAGGCAAAATTGTCCATAACTCCTTTGTGATTTTGAAACTCCACGTAAATTCTCATTTTACTTTAAAAATTGCATGACACTCTGTTATACTTTCAATTGTGTTGCATGAAACTCCTCTGTGGTTTCGAAACTCAGCGTAAATCTCCACTTTACTTTAAAAATTGCATGACGCCGCCTTCTACTTTAAAAAAATGTTGCATGAAAACCCCCACCATGCAAAAAATATAGATAAGAAATCATCTTCTCGTTACACAAGAGAAGTTTCATGGTAATGGGGTTTAGTGCAATATTTTTTAAAGTATAAAAAAGTCCAATGCAATTTTTAAAGTACAGAGAAATTTTACATTAAATTTTGAAACCACTGAGGAGTACTTTTATCTAAATTGAAAACATACTACTGCTTAAAATACTGTTAGTTACC
This sequence comes from Andrographis paniculata, assembly GCF_009805555.1. NCBI lineage: Eukaryota > Viridiplantae > Streptophyta > Magnoliopsida > Lamiales > Acanthaceae > Andrographis > Andrographis paniculata. Next base: position 5,533,867 of record NW_026137605.1, read on the forward strand.
GCAAACACAATAATCCACAAAATTAATCATAACTGAACTTAATTAAAATACAACCACCATAATGCACTTAATTACTGCAAACACACAAATTTCCCACAAACAAACACTTCATTTCATAAATTGGTGGCCATGGACAGCGCACAACAACTTTATTCCCCTTTCAATTTTTTTACCTCTAAAAAATAACACGTAGTTACTTTTCAATTTTTCTCCCAACAAAATATTAATATCCCTCCAAATTACACTTGGATTCCCCTGTCAAACTATATCTATAAATTAATCATTAATAGTAATGATTAAAGTTAGATAAAATTCATTACCAAAAGTGACAAGAATGAAGAATCTAACAAGCGAAGAACTCAACAATATAGCACATTTTTTTTAGAAAACAATAGGAATCGAAGGCCCGCACATGGAAAGATCAATGAAGCAACAACCAACTTCGGTGTTTCACGCAATGTAGTATGTAGAATATGGTAAAAAGCCATGCAATAACAAGAATCGGGCATGCCCATCAATTTAAACAACTATGAAATAGGTGAAGGTCGTGAAAAGAAACACATTCTCGATAACACAACCACACAAAAAATTCCGTAGAGCAAGCATGGAAGTTATCGTAGTATGACACATGAAATGTGTGTTAGAAAGCCCACTGTTGGAAGGTGGGCCAAAGATGGCTTGATCAGGTACCGCCGTAATGCCATAAAACCAGCACTGGCAACAACCACCAAAATCAGTAGACTGAAATTCAGTCTGAATCATGTCGAAGTGGGCCAAGATATGAATGTCATCAAGTTTAAGTGCATGTATAATGTTGTACACATATATGCAAAATCGTTTTATATTACTCGTAATACCAAAAAATATTATCTCACCCCCGATGAGCTTGATCCTTATAGGGTGTACCAACCAAAGAAAAAGGTTTATTACAAAGATAATGTTCCTATATGTTATGAGCAGGCCCTTATATGGAGAAGAGGAACAATTTAGTTTTTACGGGAAAATAGGTATTTTTCCTTTCACAAGACAAGTTCCAGCAAGAAAAAAAAAAAAATGACCTCCTGGCACCTTGGAAACAAAGCCTTTGGATTCATTTTCAAAATGCAAGAGTTTACAATTGAAAGTTCCACATGCATAATCATTCAAGTTCTAGGTCATCTAATTGAACACTACATATCACACAAGAAAGAATTTCTAAAAACTTGAATGTATGCAATTTATTTTCTAATGTAAGCTTTTCGGAATATTGGCTCAAATTCTCACAAGGTTCAAATGTCAACCTGGCTCAACATATTTCAACTCCAATGTCATCAATTATGCTAGACTAACCTATCACACAATCATCTTTGACTCACTTCAGAGTAATCTAAGAAACATGCAAAAGGAACGCAAATCAGACATAAAAAGTAGCACGAGATGAAAAATTTGCCCAAAAAATTTGCATCACTCTCCCCACACCTAAAGCATGCATTGTACCTAATGCAATTAAAAAAATAAAGAGAAAAAGATTACGATGCTTCCCTAAAATCCGTAGGAAGGTGCGATGCAGCAGGATGTCCTTGCCAACGCCTCTAAATTTGATCGTGCATAAATCACCTTTATGAGGGCTTGAAAATTCTCATGAATTTTGAAAAAAAAAACAAACAAACAAACAAACTCACCAAACATAACAACGTATACCAAAAGACAGCAAAGGATATTTAGTTTGTAATTCTACCACGCCAATCCTACCAAATCCAAACAAGATTTCCCAACCATGAAAAACCAATTCAAATGCCTAACATCCACAACCAATAGGTATCAAGAGTATCACCGTGCTTGGATCCAACCAATCCACTTCAATCCATAATAAACAAATAATCGGCAAGTAATTAGTGAATGTTTCAAAGAATCATTGAAATTCAATCTTAGGTTTCAACAAAGTCAGTTCAATTTTATCCCATCTACTAAGCCAATACAAAGTATCCCAAAATTGAACAAATCAGAACTAACATGCCAATGTCATTATCACTGCAAAGAAAAATTTGACATCAAATTCACGGAAATTTAATAACGATTGGAGATCGAAAATTGGCAATTTCAAAATAGAAATCGCATATCTAAGCATATCACCCAAAAATTGGAAGGGCAATTTCAAAATAGAAATCGCATATCTAAGCATATCACCCAAAAATTGGAAGTATTAAAATAAAAAGAGATGGAAAAATAGTACCCAATTAGAGCAGCAACGGTGGTGATCGGCGACGGGCTTAGCAGCTAGACTCGCTGGATGGGGAAAAAGAAAGCGGCAGTAAGGGATGCCGGTGGCAGGATGGGGAAGAAGAAAGCGGCAGTAAGGGATGCCGACGGCTGCTAGAAGATGAACATTGTGAAGGTGGCGCGACTGGAACATGGGAGAAGAAGACGAGGGTGTCAGCCGGTGGGTGAAGGGAAGAATCGGGCAGCGGCGCTCGCAGCGGCCCGGTTCCAATTCAAGGATGAAGATCGGCGTTGGCTAGAAGAGAAGAAGAAGAAGGTGAGGAAAAAAAATCAGTGTCACGATGTCTGGGCGCCGACTGGACAACGGAGGCGCTTGCGGACCTGGGCGTGGTTCCGGCGAACCGGTCTGGTGAAGGCGGCGGCTGGACAGAGGCGAGAGGGGAAGAAAGGCGGCGGTGGACGAGGCTCAGCTGGAAGCTAAAATCTGGTGGAGGTCTGGGCATCAGGATTTTGGAGAAACGACATGCAGCAGTCCGGTTCGAACGGTGGATGAGAGAGAGGAGGAAAAGAAAGAGAAGCGGGTCCGTCTGGGTTGAGGGTTTTTTTGAAAATTTAATTTAATTTGTGATTTAGCATTAAAATTGGACTAGGGAAAAGGGTTTAGGCAGTGTGACATGTGGTGTTTAGGTTACACCATCTCTCATTCTAGAAATTGGATGGTGGTTGAGAAGAGGCAGTGTGACATAGTATTTTAGTCATGATCATGATTAAAATATGTGTTTTGACTTGATATTTTTTTTAAAAAAAAAAAATCTCTAAGAAGTTTTTTTGCAAAAATAAAAAATTCAAATCAAATATGGGCGATGATTAAAATCAAAACAAAAACAAAACAAAATAAAAGAAATAAACCTAGATAACTTGGGTTGTCTCCCAAAAAGCATTTTTCTTTAACGTCTTTAGCTAGACGCAGTTACCATGTTAGCCATTAAGTAGCACTACTTCAGGACCGTCTTACCCACTTCAATATTTGTCTTTTACTTTCATATTTAAAATGATGATTACTCACAAAAAGTTTCTCTGCAAGATTCACATTATCATTTAAGTCAACAGCTCCGACTGTTTCGAATGAGACTTCGATTTTATGTCAAAAATAGATTTATCATGCAATCCCAAGACTCCCTGCATATTTTTTCCAATAACATTCACACTGCACAACACATTAGATTTTTCTAGGTATTTTATAGAATCGGAATTATTAAATTGCACTTTCTCACCATCAAATTCTATAGAAAGTATACCTTGTTTCTCATCAATTTAGCTTGAGCAATGCAAATAAATGGTCTACCAAGTAAAATCGGTGCAGGATTTGAAGAGTTATCATCATGCATATACGGCACATAAAAATCAACTGAAAAAAATTAATTCGTTAAATTGCATTAGGATATCTTCTATCATTCCTTCAGGATAAACGTTTGTCCTATCGGCTAATTGTATAATAATTCCCATTTTTTTAAAGGCCCAATATTTAAGGACTTATAAATAGACTTAGGCATCACATTAATTGTGGCTCTTAAATCTAACATTGCTCATTTAATCTCCAACTTACCTATTTTACAAGGAACCAAGAACATACCTGGATCTCCATATTTAGGGGGAAGCTTACATTGTAAAACAGCATATACACTCTCTTCAACAATAATGTACTTGTCTCATCGTAGTCTCTTCTTGTTCGCACCAAGTTCCTTAAAAAATTTCGCATACTTTGGTACTTGCTTGTAGGCATCCAGAAAGGGTATGTTCAATTCCACATTCCGAAACATCTTCATCATCTCCTTATTTTTGTAATTCTTCTTTGATTTCACCAACCTGCAAAGAAACGGTGCAACATTAGTTTTAGTATTAGTAGGTGTATTGAAATTTACCTTGTCCGATGTTTCATTGGCGGCTCGCTCTATTTCTTTCTCAATATTATCCTTATTCTTGTCCTTTAGAACTTCAACTTTTGATACTGCTAAATCTTCGCCACACTGTATAACAGTCGAGCTCACATTCTTTGGATTAGCATCGGGTTCTACCTTTTTCTCTTGACTTCCTCTCACGCATCTCATTCACTATGTGACTTACTTGTTCTTCCAAGCTCCTTATACTATTCTGAGTTTCTTGTTGAAATTGCAACACGTTAGATGCCATAGTTTTCATCACATCTTCTAAAATATTACTCGGAACCGTTTGAGAGGTTGTAGAGGGTGGTTAGGTACGTGGAATCCTCTTAAATGATCTCCAAAGTTAGCTTGTTGATTCTCATACTTCAAGTTCAGGTGATTTTTCTATCATGAAGTGTAAGTGTTCGAGTAGGAATTATATGCTCTTGGAATGAATCCTGTAGCATTGATATCTACTTCTTGAGTCAATGCTGGGAATTACCAGAACCGTTTGAGAGGGTTGTGGAGGGTGGTTAGGTGCTGTAAATCCTCTAGAATGATCTCTAAAGTTGGCTTGTTGATTCTATACTTTAATTTTGGACGATCTCTCTATCCTGGATTGTAAGTGTTGAGTAGAGGTCGTATGCTCTTGGGATGAATCCCACAATATTGACATTTACTTCTTGAGTCAAGGTAGGACAAGTATTAGTAGGATGTTCCGGACTTGTGCAGATTCCGCAAGCCTTAACTTGTGCCTTCTCTACAACTAATTGTCGAACAATTAAAGTTAGCTCGCTTAATTGTTGTTTTAAGGTACTTACCTCGCTTGCTTCCTTAACTGCTATGACTTCTCTTGGTCCGAACTTTTATGAATTCATTGCCATGTTATTTAGTAAGTCCCACACCTCTCTAGGGGTTTTGATCATCAAGGCTCCTCCACTTGCTGCATCTATGATTCTCCTATCGATGGAAGTCAAACCTTCATAAAAATATTGAATCATTAATTGCACATGGATTTAATGTTGAGGACATCTAATAAGAAAAGCATTAAAGCGGTCACAATATTCAAATAAAGACTCTCATGTATGTTGTTTGATTCTGCATATCTCTTTTCTCATGAGCGCAGCTCGTGAGGCAGGACAATACTTCTCTAGAAACTTTATATTCATGTCAGTCCATGTAGTGACGCTTCTGGCAGGTAGATCGAATAGTCAATCTTTTGCAGCGTCTTTCAGTGAAAAATAAAAAACACGAACCTTAATTTGATCTTCTGTTATTCCTGGTGGCTTCATACTTGTGCAAACAACGTCAAATTCTTGAAGATGCTTGTGCGGCTCTTCTCCTGGCAACCCATGGAAAGAAGACAACAACTGTATATTTTAATTCAAAAGTAGTGTTACTCGGATATATGATGTAGAGATGCTGCTGAGTCAAGTTAGGAGCTTCCAGCTCTTTTAGTGTCCTTTGATCCATCTCTTCTTCTTGCTCAAACTTTTCAAAACTAAACTTGCTAGATGATTATAAAGCTAAATCTTTTTGGCGACGCTCCCTAGCTTCTTTTCTTAATTGACACGCAGTCTCTCAATCTCGGGGTCGAAAATCAAGTTTCTTGTGCAATGAGATCTCGACATAAACCAGAAAAAGTCAGATTTTTAAGATAATAGAAAACAACCAAAGATAAATAAACCAATTAGAATTCCCCGGCAACAGCACCAAAATTTGACAGACGTTTGTCACATGCTACAAAATTTAAATATAATTAACCTACTTCTAAAATAAAAATAACGTAGTATAGATGAAGTAGGGTCAACTCCTCAGGGAATCAAAAGGTTTTATTTTCGGTTGTTTAATATATAGATATAATAAATGGGGGGTTTGGAAGATGGAAATAAAAAAAATAAATAAAAAACTAAAAATCTACGACTAAAAGATAAATTCAATAAAAATAGGTTTCCAGTCTAGGTAAGAAATTGACAACTTGGATTTTGAACTTAATCATCGATAAATATTTAGTTTTATTAGTTTCTAAATAAATTAATTATAGTTACCGACACGCGCCTAATAACCAACTTTTCCTTAATTTTTTGACAGTCTAGGTACACCCGTCAACTGCTTCCCTAGTTACACTAAAACCCTAGTGACGTCACAAAGAATTTACTAGCCTAACCGCCTAGCGAACTAGAATAGTCTATTTCAATTTAACAATTACCTATGCCAATTGTTTAAAATTGATTATGTGATTTTAGTAGTGTCTGCCCCTAGTTGCTACTTGAACCAAATAAAAATGCAATTACGACGCCTAATTTAGTTTAGCAATTCATCTTTAATCTTATTGAAATACTTAGCCACAATACCCAACCAAATCAAAGAGTATTAAACATTAAAATCAGAAATCACAAAAATACTTAGGAACCAAAAAATTATATAAATCATAACATAGTCTAATCTCACAAACCCATACCAAATTGTTTCATTCACTCCTAAACTAGAAAAGTAAACTACTAGCTAATCATATGAGGAAGAAAAAAGAAAGAAAAGATAAACATCACCTTAGATAGATCGGATTGATAGGAAGAACTCGAAATCTTCTGGGAAGAATCTTTCTTCTTCTTACCCTCGCGCGAATTCTCCTTGTGTCTGTTCTACACTGTGTTCTCTCCTTGGAAGCATGTGTGTGGCGCCTCCCATTTTGTTCTTTTTTAATATATATATCCTATTTTTGTAACAATTGGCCTTTTGAGCCTTTAATTAATGGTAAAATAGCAAAAAAACCCCTTGTGGTTTCCCAAATTTGTTGAAAACCTCTCGTGTTTCTAAAACTCCAAAAACCCTACTTGTGGTTTCCAAAATATTGCAAAAAATTCCCCCCCTCCGTTAGGATTTAACGGCGGTTGTATATCACGCGCCTGAAATGCGATTTTTGGTCCATAAACTGATATATTTCTGTATAAAATTACTAAAACACCCTAATGACTACTTTTTACAACAACTTCTTCTTCCTCGTTCTTCTTCTTCCTTATTCTTCTGCATACTTTTATAATTTAATCTCAATTCTTTTCTTTTTCATTTTAAATCCGCTAAACATAACTAAATTTGAAATCAATCCCAAATTTATAACACAATTAATCAACCGGATATGAAGATGGATATGAGAATGCGTAAGTTATTACCCATTGTCGATTTCTTCTTATATTTTACGAAACCTAGAAATCTAAGAAATCAATTTAACATGAAAATTTGAAATCAATCTAAGAAGAAAGAAAGTACCTGATGCTGCTGGTTGCAGCGGCGTAAGGAAGAATTGAGGAAGAAAGAAGAATTATGGAGGAAAAATAAAGAAGAAAGAAAATTGGGAAAAAAAGAGAAAGAGAAACAAAAAAGAAAATTGGGGAAAAGGAAAAAAAAAATTGTTGTCCAGTCCCTTCTTCCTCTTTCTTCTTTTTCCCCTTTTCTTCTTTCTTCTCTTTCTCTTCTTCCTTCCTTCTGTCCGTCGTTTTCTTTCTCTTCTTATTCTTTTTCAATTCTTCAATGGAGCCACTTCGATCCTATCTTGGGTCGACGAAGAAATGATTCGAAACAGTGATCGTCTGGCTTAAACAAGGGCAACACTGGAATCAACCTCCGGCTCCAGGTTTTGCTCCGAATCAAGGGCGAATCAATGGACCACCATGGGATCAGCGTCTGTTGTAGTAGATCCAGAAAAATTAGGGTCGGAAAAGACATTGACGACGATGGATTTGGAAAAATTATTAGAGTCACTAAACAATTCAAAATATCCATCTATAGAGTATAAAGGATTCCTATTGAGGGGGGAACGGCCCTCCGCCGCTGCAGGGGAGCGTAGGGCGAGTGACATCACCGGCAAAATGAGCCGGAAAGAAAGGGTGACGGAGAAGAGAATCACAAGGGTTACAAACTCTAATCGAAGCCAAGGTGAGTGAGAGAGTAACGAGTGAGGATGGCGTAGGCAGGTATTAGATGAGTTGGTAGGTATTAAATTAATGGGGTATTAAATGTGTTTTAATTTTATTATTTGTGTAAAATTGTAGAATAGGAATTTTTGTAATAATATGTAAAGATCACAACCTTCTAATAAAACAGATAAAAATAGAAAATGATAATTGATTGCAAGAGAGATGGAGTATTATATTTTAAAAGATATCACACTCCAAATTAAATACAAACTAACTCTTGAAATATTATATATTTAAATTTACTTTTTATACAATATTCAGAGATTTATTTCTTATGACTTGTAAAAGTATATTTAATTTGTTTAGTTGTGGTTTAAAATTGATTTACAATAGAGTGTTTATTTGAATTCATATTTAAATAGTATTTTGATATTATATTTTATAATTAAAAATAAAATATTTTTATTGAAAATCGTACATAATGAATAATGATGATTTCATATTAAAATCCCAACCAAAAAAATCACATTTTACTTCACAAAATATCAAACTTAATTTTTAGTTAAATGAAAAATAATATAAAAAATTGTATTATCCAGTTTGCAAATATTACTATATATATAAAAAGTTAAATTTTAAATATATAATACTATTTATTTTATTATTTAATTTTTTAGTTTAATTTTAAATGTAATATTTTTGAAAACTATAAAAGTAATATAATAAAAAATTAAATATAAATTCAAATTAAGATTTTGTTCTTTCTACTTTTATTTCTCTCACATTTTTTAAAAAATACTAATATACTACACATATCTACTATTTTTATATTTTTTACACGATTTCTTATAATTCACATAAAAAATTTCTTTTTCAATATTCTCACAAAACAAACAAACCCTAAATAGAAGTATATTATATTTATTTTTTAAAAAATTGAAAATCTAAAAATAAAATGTACATACCAAATTAAACTTATCTGTATTCCTCAGGACACACATGTCACTCTTTCATTGGAAAAAATTGAGCGAATAGAGAATTTTGTGAAAGAGGATTTGGTCTCATTAGGATCGACGTCTTGTCTCATTCTTGTCTCATTTTATATTTAATATGTATTCTATAATTATTTGAAATTATTAATACAATAATTTCTTGTAATTTGAGGAGTTTGTTTTTAGAAGGGGTGAGCATTCGGTTTGGCTCGAACAAATCCGAACTTTGAAACTTTATCGATACTCGGTTTGTAAAAATTAAAATCGAAATTTGTAAAATCAAACTAAATCGAACATAATGGTTCGATTTAAAACCGGACAAGCCAATTTTTTTGAAATTCTCATGATGATGCTCGGACTCAATCGTTTAATTTTTTTCCATCACCAATGCAAATTCATCTATCTCCAATTACATGTTTCCAATAATTTACAAATGTGTCAAATACTGAAATACAAATATTCAAATATTAAAATTATAATATATATATATAAAATATAAACTTTGTGCAAAATATTAATTTATTAAATAGATAAAAATAAACTACTAAATATGTCAGAATCAAGAGTTATCACTAACAGACTTTCCTGGACGGCTGTCTTCAATCCTTCTCATGTGAGGCCAACCGACCCCATCCGATCAATTCGGTCTACCACTTCTTTCATTATTTTCTTTCTTTATCTCATCATTTCATCCGATCAATTCGGTCCGTCATTTCCTTTCTTTTTTTTTCTTTATTTACTCTCTTCTCTCATTCTCTCTCATTCGGTCAACACTTTTTTTTTCTCTCAATTTCTCACTAAATATATTTATATAATTCATTTTATTTTTTTTCATCATCCGATCAATTCGGTCTGTCATTTTTTTTATTATTTTCTTTTTTTCTCTCATCCTTCAATCCATCCGGCCAATTCGATCTGCCACTTTTTTTTATTTTCTTTATTTATCTCATCATTTCATCTGACCAATTCGGTTTGCCACTTCTTCTAGAGAATTATTTTTCTAATAATACATAAACATACTGAAAAAAGTACGATATAAAAAGGTATTTTGAAAAAAAAAAATCAGATTTTTTAAAATTGGTTCGTTGCACAGTTATAAAAAAGATATTTATATAATTCATTCTCTTTATTTAATTTCTCTATTCTTTCCATCCAACCAATTCGGTCAGTCACTTTCTTTTTGTTTCAAAATATCTATATTCATATTATTTATTTATTTAAATTTATATATTCATATTCTTAATTTTTAAAATTTAATTAAAAATTTGAAACATATTAATATATATCATTTTGTAGGAATAATTTAACTTATACAACAGATTAATATCAAGAAAAAATAAATCACAAAAAATATTCTACGTGTAGCCGCGCACATACGAGCATTAGTATATATATATATATAATATGCAACAATTCTTTTACTACTTTACTTTTAAAAAAAATAATAATATTAACATGTGTATATATAATATTTATATATGTAATATATATAAAAAAAATTTAGAATAAATTAAAAATATACTAAAATTTTATATACGATGTGTTTGTTTGGATTTTAAGTTTTGAATATAGGTTTTTAATACTAAGAAGTTTTAAATTTAAATATTTGTGTGTGATATAAATAAATCTTATGTGATATTTTGAATATAAAATTAATTTTTAGTAAAGATAAAAATATATATATATTAGAAAAACACCACATTGGATAAAGAAACAATTTTGGATATTGCTTTTTAAAATAAAATTTTCTTCTAATAAAAATTGTACCTATTGATTTCAAACAATACCAAAATAACTATTGTAATATATAGTTGATGTTATAATTTGTTATTTTGCAAGATTTTCAAAATATGACATTACAAAAAAAAAATGATCATAAATAGATTGTATCATTTCAAAAAATTTAAAGATTAACTCTTTCTCGTCAAATTCTAGTTGCGCGTAGTATATTACTATTTTATATATATATATAGTTAAAAAAAAATAATATTTATGGAATTAAAACAATAATGATAATAGACCAATTTTAGATTAATATATATCCAGATTAATTAATCTTTGACATAATTAATGTACTGATAAACCATATAAATCATTTTTTGTCAAAGCCCCTAAACCAACAGTAAATGACATTTTAGAACAAGACTAATTTTTATATTCCCCGAAAAGAAATTTGACAGCCACGAGCAGAATTAGTAGGAATTAGAAGTAGACCAGAAGGAAACTTTTCTCCATCTCTGAAAACAGAAACACAAGTGTTGGTAAATGTTAAAGATTCCTTCAAAGAAAACATGCAATGTTTTTTGTTTCCCCTAAACCAATCAAATTTCCTTATAAATACAACATTTAATACAATTAGGTGTAGTAAAATTATTCTCACCTCAAAATATGAAAGGAAAAAAAAAAAAGTTGTGATAAATTCAATATGATAGCTCACTTTTTATTGCAACAACAAAAATCAGGTATGCCCACATATTTAGTTAGCCAAAATTTTGAAAAAGATTATCCAGAATTTTTTTTTTTTTTTTTATGAAATAGTACTTCAGGGCATACATTACCAAAAAAAAGGATCTTATTTTAGTATAGCAAAGAAAATGAATGTTGACAAATCTATAGTTAAAAATGGTACTTAAGGGCATACTATTTTCTTGTAGTGCTCTAACAAGAGAGAAATATGATTAACAGATTAAGGTTCTATTCGATGTTGTAAAAGTATATATGTACTTGAACTTGATATAGTTCACATTGATGAGAAATAGTTTAAATTAACTCGCAAAATTGAAAAGTATTATCTTGTCAAGATAAGTCAGAACTATATCGAGAACATCAAAATAAAATATTTATTACAAAAGTAATTTTTCTTTGTACTGTGAGCAGACCAATTTACAAAGAAGATCGTGATAAAAAAAAATTAGAATGATGAAATGGATTTGTTACTATCTAATTTTTAAGCCTGATGAAGAGCGGCGCCCAGCTCACGAAGAAGCCCAGTCCAAGCCGGAGGCCCACCACAAATGAGAATCGGATTAGTCCAAAAGCCTACTCCAGATGAAGACAAAATTAATTTGGATAAGGAAACATTCGAGGGAGTTGAGAAGTTGAGAAAGAAATAGGATTGAGTAGCCGAAGAAATGAGAAGTTGATTCCTAAAATCATGGAGGAGTAAAGAGAATTGGGGAATAAAATAAATTCACAAGTATGTAAAGGACACAAAGGATTTAGAAAAGAGGAAGACATCCGTCCAGCACCATTTTCATCAAATCCTTTCTTGTTTTTTTTTTTATTTTTCTTTCTCTATTTTAGTGCACTCTTGATTTTCTATACTTTTATTTCTTTTATTTCTTCCAAGATCAGATCCGTTTCTTTCTTGTTATTGTTTTACCTTGTGTTTTCATTGCTGCATCTTGATATTTTATTTAATTTCCAGCATTAATATTTGTTTTCTTTATCATCCGTATAGTCTATTTGTGTTCGATTTCATTACTTGAAATCAGGTCCGAGCTAGTTAATCGCCGTTTGGCATCATCTGGATCTGTCTGCACGTTGATTTTTGTTGCAAGACTTAGCCCGAATACTTTCTTGAGTATGCCAAGGATCCCAATTTACATCGATTTCGAAAGGCCTAAATTTATTGGGTTGTAATCGATGAATTTCAGCGACAACAGATTGACACGCCCAATGGGATTCCAACGAGTCTCGCATTTTTACGTAACTAAGAAATTGCAAGTTAAGCATCTCCGAGAGGAACCACAATTTCGATTGCCGGCGAAATTACAGTGCCACATATTTCCGGAGAAATCACACATGATGAATCCTCTGCACCTCCGGGAGGTGTGGAAAGAATGGTGACGATCCCAGCTAGTGTTTTACATAATCATATCCGAGAAGAGGTACAAACGGCACTCTGCGGGTCTATGCCGAAACTTTCCCGGTACATTGCAGATTTACTAAAGCTCACTATTTGCGATGAACTCACATGGGTGAAGGAAGAAGAGATCCACAAAAGAGAAGCTCCCACGATCAATACCGAATATATATTTTATAATATTGAATGGTCTCAGAATTTCCGAACCTATTTCGATTAGTTTCAGAAATTTCGAACCTATTTTCAATAAATCTCGAAAATTCCGAAGTCTTTAATTAGACTCAAAAATTTTGAACCTTTATTAGTCTGGAAATTCCGAAACTATTTTACATAGTCTTGGAAATTCCAAGACTTTTAGTCTCAGAAATTTCGAACTTATTTTAACTAGTCTAAAAAATCCTGAGACCTTGATTAGTCTCGAAATTTCTAAACCTATTTTACATAGTCCCGGAAATTCCAAACCTTTATTAGTCTCAGAATTCCGAAACTATTTTAATTTGTCTTGGAACTTCATAACTAATTAAAATTAGTTTTGAAAATTCCGAACCTTAAAAAGTCTTGAAAATTCCAAATTTTTATTAGTTTGAGAACCCCGAATCTATTTTAATTAGTGTCGAAACTTTCAAAATCTATCAAATAATTTTAATTCTCCCGCTATTATAAATTAAGTAATTTTGATTTTGATTTTGATTTATTTAGATATATATTTATAATTTATTTATTGTGTAAAAAATATAAAAATAATAATGGATTAAATTGTTTTAATATAAAAATTATTAAAATAATAATTTTAATAAGTTATTGTATTAAATTTTAAATATAAATAAATTATAAAAATGATGATGTATTATATAATAAAATAATGGAAAAAATATATTTTTTGCCTGTTTTATTTACTAATGTGTCACTTTTAGTAACTCATTAAATTAATTCAATTTTAGTCCTTAATTATTATTTAAATAATATTGAAACTAATATTGACACAAATATAAATAAATTTTGACCAAAATATATTTTACCCTAAAATAATTTAAATTAAATACTATAATTATATAAAAAAATATATAAAATTAAAATACAAATATACAAAATAATATTATATTATTATTATATATCATTAATAATTATTTATTTTATTAATTTTAATTTTAATTATAAATATATTATTACCCCAAAACCATAATACATTCCACACAGTTGCAGCAGCAGCCGCACCAGCACTAGCACCAGGTTATTCTCCAACTTCTTCTTCTCCAATCCCCTTTCTTCTTCTTTCTTCCCTCCAAATTCAAAATAATTTCTTCTCAAAAATCTTCTCTCTTCCTTTACTTCTTTCATGGGTTCTTCATTTTCTCCTTCTCTCCCTCCTCCATCATCTTCTCTGACGATGAAGACTGCGGCGGTGGCAGGCGACGGAGGCTGGTCCTCTTTCTTTTTCTTCCAACTCTGGCGCAGCGGCAGCAGAGGGGACAGACAGCGGCACGGGTGGAGGGCAGACCGCCTCTCTCCTTTTCTTCTTCTCCAGTGCGGCGGCAGGCAGAGGCCCGACCACGTCTTTCCTCTTATTTTTATGCGGCCGCGGCAGGTGGAGGCCCGATCGTGTCTTTTCTTTTCTTCTTCTCCGGCACGGTGGCGGCAGCGGCAGCGGCGGAGGTCCATCATCCTCTTTTTCTTCTTCTTCTCCGGCGCGGTCACAGTGCTGAAACTTCCTCTTTTTTCTTCTCTATCAGCGGCGGATTTAGCCCTCCTTCCTCTTTCTTCTTCTTCTCCGGGGACTTCTCCTTTTTCGAAGGCGTCGGCGGAAGCTGTAGCAGCGGAGCTGTTTCATCTTCTTCTCAGGCGACGATGGGGTTGCGGGGGCAATCCAAAATTTATAAATTAAAATTTCTTAGGATTATGGCCCCAAATAAATATTTGCAAAATCTTAACAATGACAAAAATAAGAACGCAAAATTTAAAGGACACAAAGATATACGTGGTTCGGTCAAGATGACCTATATCCACGGGCAAAGACGGAGCAAACTTTCACTATCAAGAGAGGAATACAAAATAAGCTCGAATAGATATTAAAAAGTCCACAACTCTCAATCTCACAAAATACCCTTAAGGCAAAACAAGTAACCCACGAATATATATGGAAATACTACTTGTCTAATTTCGGTGTGTCTAAAACCCAACCCAAGGTTACCAATTTATAGAGGGGAGACTTATGGCAACTTTGTCACCACAAGCAATGTGGGACAATAAATTTCTTCAATTTAAAATACCCTAATGTGGGACAAAGCCACATAACAAATCTCCACTTGGCGTGCCCAACATTGACAAAATAGTGAGCTTACTCCACCTTCTTCATAAAAGCCCCATCGGGCTAAATCACGAACGCTGAAATCCAATCCAATTCAAGCACAGTTTGAACTTGAGGACTGGAAGAGATTTTGTAAACATATCAGCAGGATTCTCCTTTGTATCAATTTTCGCAGACCTTTTCTTCAGCAATGATATCTCGGATGAAATGATACTTCACATCGATGTGCTTCGTTCTATTATGATCTTTGGTCTTTAGTCAAGTATATCGCACTTTGACTGTCACGATGAATAAAAGTAGTACTCTGATGTAGACTGAGCTCTCCCAAAGACCTTTCAACCACAAAGCTTCTTTAGTTGCCTCTGTCAATGCCATATATTCTGCCTCCGGAGTAGACAATGTCACAACTGGTTGTAAGGATGCTTTCCAGTTAACTGCACAACCGCCAATGCAAAATACATAGCTTGAGAGAGATCTTCTTCTATCGAGATCTCCAGCATAATCAGAATCTACATATCCAACCAGAGAGCTACAATTTCTTTCAAACTCCAAACAGGCATTCGAAGTACCTTGTAAGTATCTTAGAATCCACTTCACAGCCTGCCAATGTGCTTTTCCAGGACAAGACATATATCTGCTAACAACATTGATTGCCTGCGAAATATCTGGACGAGTGCATACCATTGCGTACATAAGATTGCCGACTGCATTTGAATAGGTAACCCGCACCATTTCTTCTTCCTTTTCAACTGATTGTGGTGACTGAGCAACTGATAATCGTAAGTGATTAGAAAAAAGGACACTCATTGGTTTGGCATTTTTCATGCCAAAACGCTCCAAGACCTTCTTAACGTAGCTTTCTTGAGTTAAGACCAGTCTTCTATGTCCACGATCATGTTAAATATCCATGACAAGAATTTTCTTTGCTGCTCCAAAATCCTTCATTTTAAATTTACTACTAAGCTGTAACTTCAGAGAGTAAATTTCGGACATATTCTTGGCAGCAATAAACATATCATCAACATACAACAATAGATAAATGCGAGTACCATCGGCTAACTTCCGAAAATAAACACAACTATTATAAGTACTCCTCAAATATCCACTACTCAATATAAAAGAGTCAAACATCTTATACCACTACCTCGGAGATTTCTTCAATCCATATAAGGATTTCTTCAACAAACAGACATAGTTTTTCTTTCTTTTGATTTCAAAACCCTGGGGTTGCTTTATGTAAATATTATCTTCAAGTTCCCCATGCAGAAAGGCTGTCTTAACATCCATCTGTTCTAACTTCAAATCCTCAATCGAAACCAAAGCAAGCAAAACACGAATAGAGATACGTTTAACAACATGTGAGAAAACATCATTAAAATCAATACCTTGCACCGGACTATAGCCCTTTGCAACCAACTGTGCTTTGTATCTTACTTTATCACCTCCTGGAATGCCTTCCTTTTTCTTGAAAACCCATTTGCTTCCAATAATTCTCTTATCTGGCGGTGGTTTCACAAGAACCCAAGTATTATTCTTGTGAAGAGACTCATTTCTTCATTCATCGCCGTTATCCACTTAGCAGAATCATCATGCTAAATTACGTCTGAATATGTGGATGGGTCACTATCTCCACCTATTTCTTCTGCAACAGACAATGCATATGCGACGAAGTCTGTATACCGCTATGGAGGTCAAGTGTCTTTGCGCTGTCTTCCAGTGGCTATGGAATATGGCTTTTCTTCTGAACTTTCAATATCAACTGATGTCTTCTGAACAGAAGAGTCTGGTTAAGGAGTGCTAGAACAACCAATTTTGGACTCCACTTGCTTATGTGTATTCCCACTTGAACTCAAAGACTCCTTATTAGACAACATAGACATTTCATCAAAGGTAACATCTCTATTGATTGCAAACTTTGGAGATTTGGGATCAGGACACCGTAATCTATATCATTTCACCCCAGAAGCATAACCAAGGAAAATGCATTTCTTAGCCCTAGGCTCCAATTTTCCTTCATTTATTTGCATATATGTTGAACACCCAAAGATCTTTAAATTAGAATAATCAGCAGGCGTACCTGACCAAACTTCTTCAGAAGTATTGAAGTTGAGAGCAGAATTTGGAGAGAGATTGACAATTTAGGCAGCCATGTTGATTGCTTCAGCCCAAAAATCCTTACTAAATCCTGCATTGGAGATCATACATCTTGTACTTTCCAAGAGTGTTTTGTTCATACGTTCAGCCACGCCATTCTGTTGAGGTATCATTCTAATTGTGCGATGCCGAATGATTCATTATTTCTTGCAAAACTCAATGAACTCCCCTTCGCAAAATTCCAAGCCATTATCAGTTCTCAACCGCTTGATTTGTTTTCCTATTTGATTTTCAATCAAAACTTTCCACTGTTTGAAAGTTAGGAAAACATCATTCTTATTCTTAAAAAAATATACTAAAACCGCATATGCCATAACTTGGTGATGTCAGATTCAGCCAAAGAACATGATGAAACAGCTGCATGCCCAATAACAGTCGTCCCTTGTAAAGTATACAAGCTGTCAGATCGGATACCTTTCATAATAACGATAGCACCTTTGAAAATCTTCAGAACACCATTTTGACTCGTGTACCTGCAACCGAGTGCCTCAAGTGTCCCCAAAGAGATTAGATTTTTTTTCAAATCAGGGACATTCCTAACATTAGTAAGTATCCTCACAATGTCATCATGCATCTTGATACGAACAGTTCATTCCCTAAAATATTGCAAACGGCGTTGTTGCCCATTAAGACAGTTTATCTGTTGCATGAATCATAAGTAGCAAACAAATCCTTATTGCTACACATGTGATAAGAGCAGTATGTATCCAAAATCCACTCATCTGTAGATCACACCCTATCATGAGTGACAAAGAAAACGCTACATTCACTATCATCAGCAGCAACGCTAGCTTCAGCGGTGTTATCTTTCTTTTCTACCGATTTCCCATTTTGCTTATTTTTCAACTTAAAGCAATCAATTTTAATGTGCCCCATCTTATGACAATAGTTACACTTTATATTTCAATGTCTAGACTTCGATCTAGATTTACTATTGTCATAGTTTCTCTTATACGATCTTACTCTAACAACTAGGCTCTCAGCATTAACCCCAATATTTTCTCCAGCGATATCTCTATCTATCTACTCCTTAGATTTCAAAGCAGACTTGATTTCTTAATATGAAATAAATTCTTTCTCATAAATTATAGTATCACGAAAAATTTATAAAAGATTGGGGTAATGAGCACAAAAGTAGCAACGCCTTATCCTCATCATCTATCTTAGAATCAATATTTTCCAAATTCATAATAATCGAATCAAAATTATCAAGATGGGAGAGCAATGATGTACCTTCCACCATTCGATAAAGGCTTTGCTTTAGGTACAGACGATTCTCTTCATATATAAGACCTTAAGTTTATCCCCCATTGCCTTAGCTGAAGTCTCCGTTGCAACCTCCCGCAAAACCTCATCAGAGAGATTTAAAATAATACTCGAATGAGCCTTCTTATCCAACTCAAAAAATTTGAACTTCTCCATATCCTTGGACATTTTTTCAATACCCTGGATAGCCAAATCAACTTCACATTGAACCAAAATGGCCTACATCTTGAGCTTCCACGTCCCAAAGTTGACATTTCTGTCAAACTTCTCAACTATTGTCCTTGTGATTGTCATTGTGTGGTAACAAAAGATTCCCACAAATATAACAAGGGCCCTGATACCAATTTGTTAGGATTATAGCCCCAAGCAAGTATTTGCAAAACATTGACAATGACAAAAATAAGAACGTGAAATTTAAAAGACACAAAGATATATGTGGTTCGGTCAAGATGACCTACATCCACGGGCAAAGACGGGACAAACTTTCACTATCAAGAGAGGAATATAAAATATGCTCGAATAGATATTAAAAAACCCACAACTCTCAATCTCCCAAAATACTCTCAAGGCAAAACAAGTAACCCACAAATATATAAAAAAATGAGTACTTGTCTAATTTTGGTGTGTCTAAAACCCAACCCAAGGCTACCAATTTATAAGGGGAGACTTATGACAACTTTGTCACCACAAACAATGTGGGACAATAATTTTCTTCAATTTAAAATACCCTAATGTGGGACAAAGCTATATAACAAAATTTAAAAATAATATATATTTATATTTAAAAAAAATTAAAATTTGCTTCGGAAATTTTTAGGCTATTTCGGTTAGTCTCGGGATTTCCGAAGCTATTTTCAACCGTCTCATTAGTTTAATTAAAATTTAAAATGAGATCAAAGTGTATAATTTTTTTTAAAAAAAAAAAAAGTGAGGAATTTTTTAAGTTATCTAAATTAGCCTCGGAAATTCCGAAACTATCCAAAACAACCACAAAAAATCAGCTTTGGGTAGCAATCCGAGACAAACTCCGAAACTAATTCAAAATAGCTTCGGATTTACTTTAAATTTAACCTTTTTTTTCTTTTTTTTTTTTTTTTTTAGGCAATTTGGGTTTTTTTTGGTAGTTTCTCCGCATATTCCTTCACTAGATTTATGTGCGACATGCATGCTTTTCTTCATTTTATTCCTAGCAAATGGAAAAGTTTTACGACGGACTAATTCTCCCGAAAAATGAGTAATTAGCGATTTGTTCTCCGGGTCGGTCTTAAAATTCACTGTAATTTACAAGGGATATATATAAAATCCCTCGCAAATTTTGTTACAATATATTTTTTTTGTTCATTAGGACTATTACGCAAATTTGGGGAAAACAACCATATTGTTTTGAAAATTAAAATAATAAATAAAATTAATGTTCCGCTTATCTCTCCCAATGGAAGTGCTGGGGAAACGACACTCCCCACTCCGATCCAGCTGCCTAAGCCATGCAATCATCCAAGAACGGCAGGCTAGAATTTTATTTTTTATTTTTTCTCTCTCGGCCTGGAGCCATGCCAGTTGTTACATGGAATTGGATTCAGACAGAAGTGAGATCCTTTCAGCGTTGGTGGGGTTGAGAGGCTATGTATGTATGTCTGCCTTTAATTGTGCTGCCAGCCCACTCCTGTCTGTCTAATACATTTTGGGAAAGAATCCATCCATTCAACCAGTGCCATTGCAGAATTAGTGATCTGACTGATATCTAACTAATTACTGGTCTGGGATGAATTGAATCTGGTAGATGATCGATGAAGACAACCAAGACAACTTTACGTTATATATTTATTTACGTGCATGCTATACACATGCATCGACGATTGTAATCTTTTCCGATATATGGTTGGTTCATGACTAATTATAAGTGTAGTAATTGCTTCTAATAAAAGAATGCTTACTCGATTGAAATGCATCATGCAGGCAGACAGGTAAGCTTTGACATATATAATGGAAGATTGGATTTGGATTGGATTCTCTGAGAAAATTAAAAGTGCAATTCCATTTGATGATGCGCCCACACAAACACAGTGCATTAATTATACTATATAGAAGAAGTCAAACATATCTGCGTCTCACTTTTTTGAGAGGTCAAATGCCCTTTCCCAAAAAATGAATATGACATGACCTGACAACTCTTTGATTAATTTCTCAATTATATAATTCATTTATATAGAGAATATGTATATATGTACATACATGCAGCTATACTATACGTAGTGATTGACCTGAAATGTTTCAATGGGAATCACTAGTGATCAAGTAAAATGGATTGATTTCATTGCAATATAATTATAATTATAATTATAAAATAAAAATGGTCATGGAACATATTCCCGCTAGCTGAATAATTGAGTTGAATTGAATTGAAACAGAATCTTATTCTTCTATGATATATGGCCTGCCTGCCTGGTTACCTAGCTAGCTCTATAAATAGAATTGAGAAAGATCAGAGTGTCTTCATCTCCAATGCATCAGTTCATTATTTAATTAATTAATTATATATATATATGCTATTATGCATGCAATGCGAGAGAGAGGGATTGGATATAGATAGATAGATAGATATGGGTGGGTTTGCATGGAGACAAAGGGTTCATGTTTGATAGCCAAGGATGACTTGCCTGCAGCGCTGCACTACTGCCCTGCCCTGCCCTGCCCGTAATATCTATATATCTGTCTATCTATTATATGATCTATATTGGACAGACAGACACAGACACAGACACAGTAACAGTAGGCAGTCTCCTTGGCTACTCTAACTGCCCTTTCTTTCCCATGCTACCCCCTTTATCTTCTACATTAGTTATTTAATATTCTCTTTTTTACTTAAATATTTGACTCGTGTCTCAACTTCAAATTGATTTCTTCTTTATATATATATATTGTTGATCGAGCCACATAATTAATTAATAGGTTGATTAGAATTAACTATGTAACGTAGAGCTCCTTTTCTTGACCAAGTCGTTGTCGAGTCGACACCATGAATCCCGAGCTTTAACAAACCCACATTCTAGAAAGCTATATATTAAGTTACCTAATCCTTATTTCTATGCATTTTCAATTTTATTTTAAATGTAATCTTGTTGTCTTTTTTATCGTTATATTTATGTACTTATTTATTTCCTTTCAGGATATTTATTTATCCTTTATTTTTTTTTATTTTTTTTTCCGAAGACATATATATATATTCTTAGAAATAACAATATATCAGGATAGACACGAGAGATGGGTTCGACAAGGACCTAACCCATTTATTTAGGGTATAGCCTAATTATTAAGATATTGAGTTCGAGTCCCGATTGAATATAGTGTATCCTTATTAATTTTTAGTTTAATATTTGCATTTTTATTATAATATTTTTGAATAAAAATGCATAAATTTAATATATATTGGAGTTTAATTTTGAGTTAAATTTTAAGAATGGTAAAGATAATTTCTGAGTCTATAATTGGATCCATGGGGTCTTGTAAAATATTTTTCAAATCGGACCCGAATATAATCAGGCCTGAATATGGTAAAATCTAATTCGAATCTTAAATTCAACCAAAATATTTGGATCTAATCTCGGGTCGGGCTAAACCGACCCATTGCCATCCTATTTATTTCCCCTACTACCCTATACACATATTTTAATAATTAAGTCGGGTACGGTTGGGTCATCAACAATTTGAAGTGAAATAAAATACGTCTACGAGTTTATCCATATGGCCGACTGAGGAGACACGTGTGATGACACCGTAACCACGTGTCCTTATCTGCATGACCGTACTAACACCTGTAAATTTCAGGCAGCCCATGCCTCCCTAATCTATTTGTATAAATATCAATAAAGACCCACCCATTGGCCATAATAACAGTCAGTCGTACATCAATTATCATAACCACACATCGATCAGTTTCCATAAGCTGCATTGCACCTCATATATAAATATTTACATTAGATCGATATCCAGGCATGGCTCATCAGTACGGCGACCAATACGGCAGGCAGACGCAGAGGCACGTTGACGAGTACGGCAACCCCATCCCACAACCAGGTGCTGCTCAGTTCGAAGGACATACCGCCGGAACACACGGCGGCGCCGACCAGTTTGCTGGTGTTGGTCAGCACCCCACCGCCGGAGGACCATATGGAACTCACGCCGGAGGGATTGCACCGGGAACCACAGACACCGGCGTAGCTACCGGCGGAGGAGGCGGTCTCCATCGGCGATCTGGCAGCTCCAGCAGCTCGGTAATAAAATAATTAATTAATTATTTTTCAAATATGCTGGATCACGTGATGGAATATAATTAATTAGCATGTATGTATGTTTGTGTTGGATTGTAGTCGTCGGAGGATGACGGGCAAGGTGGTCGGAGGAAGAAGGGAATGAAGGAGAAGATAAAGGAGAAGCTAGGAGGAGGGGGGCAGAGCGGGCAGCCTCAGGGGCAGACTCACATGACCACAGGTACTACCGGTGCTGGTAGGGTAGGGACCGAGTATGGTGCACCTGCTACTGCTGGCCATGAGAAGAAAGGTATGATGGAGAAGATCAAGGAAAAGCTACCGGGAGGAGGCCACAACAATTAATTAATTAATTAATTATATATCGTCATTCGCAATATATATATATATATATCTATATGCACCTCTTATAGCTAGTTTGTAATAAGCCAGCCAGCTAGTCATGTGACACATAGCTAGCTAGCTTTGTTCTGGATTGGCACTGTCCCGTTTGTGTTGTTTAGCAGTATGCATGTCTATATATATTTACTTGTTCCTAATTATGCAGAGATTGGGTTTACTATTACTATTAATATAATGGTTTGTGTACTGTGTACATTGCATGCTAGCTGTTTACTCACTCTTTCTCAGCTTATGTGTAAACCCCCGCCCCAGCAAATAAACAAGTCAATCTGATGAATGAAATTCCGAAGATGGGTGAATTAAGAATTAATTGAGCGATATTCATTACAAATAGTTAATTAAGATGCCTGCTTGTTAATTATTAATTAATTTTGGGTTTATTCCAAGAGAATTAATCGTGTGTGTCTAAGTATATGTGTGTATATATATATATATGATGTATATATGCATTGTCTGGAGTGACGGTTAGAAATAGTATGGAAAAGCTGAAACTCACTGTGAATGTAAGGCTAATGAAAGACACTTGATTTAATTCGTCTTCACCATGGTTCAGCGTCGATCCGGCATCTCACTCGCGGCGGTCAAATATCGCCCTATTCTATTTTTTTATATAAAATTTATATTTTTAAAAAAAATAATAAATAAATAATTAAAATACATTAAATTATAAATATAATTAATTTGAAAATATACATTATTAAAAAAATATCTTATAATTAAGGGCATATATATATAAATATAAATGTTAAATTTTATGTTTTGCATATTGTTATTATACTAATAAATTTATTTTAGTAACAAAATAATGTAGTTCGTCAATATCAAGATTTTATCTTTATTATTTTTATTATATATAAATAAAAATAATTAGAAAAAAAATATACCAATAAAATTTTATATGTTCAAACTATATTTATACTAAATATTTGTACATACCTTTTAATACCATGTGGAATATCGTGGAGGTTTAAAATCATTTTCATCTGCCGATCGATTATAGTATGAATATTTTTGTTCTGGATTCATATTGTGTGGATAATGGGAGATGTTCGAACCATATTGATTTTCTCTAAATGAACCCCTTCTATATACATCAAAACCTCGATATTCTCTATTATCATTGCTTCTGCTTGATGAACCATAATTTTGTCTACGATCATCAATATTACCCGAACTAAATGTAATCCATCCGTAATATGTTCCAACTGGTTGGTTGGATCCAAATATAGAAAGATCGGCTGAATCCTGAAGATGTCTGGGTAAATTAGATGAACTGTATCCTGGGTAATAGGGATTATGATATGCATTTGGTTGGTCCCACTCCTGTCTCCTCAATCTATTACTCGAACTGTGAGAAGAATCTCCATAGGAATAACCTATATTCAAGTCTTGCATATGTTCGTGAACTCCAAAATATCTCCTAGTACCTGAAAAATTTGAAGCATCGGCTTCACTTGAAAATTTTGTTAAACTATTTAGAAAATCTCTTTGAGTTTCTATACCAGGACGATATCAATGATCAGTGTCTTGGGTACCATAATAATTTTCATTTCCTTGAACCCATCCCATATCACTTGAGTATCGGCTATCCCTGTAGCTCCCACTACCACCACCACCACCACCACCACCACCATCATCATCATTATTGTTATTATTTTTATCTTCACCATTAGTTGATCAAGATGAAGATTCCAATATGATTGCTTTTTTTTTTTCTTGACAGTTTTTTTGTTTTTTTGATTTTTTCTCTTTTGCCTTCTTTTTTCCATTAGCTATAAATTGAGATAAAAACATATCGCTGTCATGATCATTATGCTCACTTTGACCTCCATCTCCACTTTCTTCAATAGCTTCATCCAACCAATTCAAATCACTATCACGAATAAATGGAGATTCATTTTCTCTGACCAATTCATCTAAAATATCATTTTTATAAAAAAATATGATTCAAATCAATTGAGTCATAAAAATTGTCTGTGTCTATATTTGCATAAAAAAAATTATCCGAAGATGCATGTTGTAGTGGACATAGACCAGCTTATGCAGTTTTTCAATAGCTAATCTATTCCGAAGTTTAGTATGGATCAAAGCCCACGTACTCCAATTCCGCTCACAACCCAATGATGTGCAAGTTTGACTCAAAAATTTTAATGCAATTTTTCTTAAATTAGGGGCTTCATCACCGTACATATTCCACCAGTCAGCTATTAAAAATAAATAAATAATTATTAATAATGCAACATTTTATAACAAGTATGTTTAAAAATATAATTAAATGATGAATTTTATCATACATACCTGGTAAAGATGTAGATACAGTTCTAATAGCAAATGCACTTCCAAACTCTCCAATTTTGTTAACAAATATGTTTATCTATAGACAATATAATGGTAAAATTATTAGAAATTAATATATATATATATTATTTATAAATTTCACACAATTTACCTCATTCATAACCTTTACTTGTATATCCAAATCTGGCTCGAGTCTTTTGATAACTTCTTTTACTCATTTTTGAACCTCCGATGAATCAAATTCACAAGTGCCGGAGTATTGAAGACCATGATTTAAAAAATAAGCTGCATGAAATGTATATAAAATTAAAAAATAAAACAAACGATTAGCACAATATAAAAATAAAAAAGTAATAACAATAATTACCTGCTGCATGCAAATCTTGATGCAATTTATTATACAATATTTCATCGATGATATCCCAATATTGTTAAAAATCTTTCACCATAGTTTTTATTGCCATTTTTGCCCTATCCATTGCCTCATAAATGATAGGTAGTGTAGGTTTTTTCTCTTGATCAACTACTTTTAAAACCTTCACTAAGGGTTCCATGACCACACAAACTCGGCGTATCCGTTTCTAAAATCTTTCATTCAAAATCAAGTCTGATATATCTCCGGCTTCACATCTTCTCCTCGATGTATCATTGTACTCAACCCATTCTCTAGAAGTACACATTCTTTTCAAATCGGTTGCATATCTCAGAAAACTTTCCATTGCAACAAACTCGGTTGCAAATCTTGTTATGCCTGATCGCAACATATCTCTGTCATTCGTATATGTTTTCATCAAATTAACCACTTTATCATTATTGTATATAAATCCTGTAATTCTTCTGGCTTCTTTTATCGTATATTTCAATGACAATATATCTCCGATGTCTTCTAACATCAAATCTATTGCAACGCATGGAGACCAAATAATGTGCTTCTTTTTCTCATAATTTTTTATTGTCAACCCCTATTGATTCCACCACCTTATCCATTAGGGTATAGACAAAGTCCGCAGTCTTTGCCTTATTTGTACAATAAACCAAACCGTGATATATCATATCTCTATCACAGTACACCATAAAATTTATAATTGGATGTTTTGTGCGAGTACTCCAACCATCGCACATAATTGTACATCCGTATGTTTGTCATTTCTGCTTTAAAGAACCAACATACTGTACAACTTCTTGCATCTCCTTGTTTAAATATTCACCACCAATTTGCTTACCAGTAGGTCCTTTAACTCCAGGTCCAACAGATGCAATCGTGTCAATCATCGTTTGGTAGTAAGGACCACTATCGGCAACGTGAAATGGTATTGCATTAAAATGAAAAAATTTCAAAATTGCTCTACCCACTTTTTTTTGCATTATCTTTTGAAAACATATTTTTCAGAGACTTATTCTTTGATTGAAACATGTATGGATCAAGTTTTTTTTTATGCAAACCTTCTGTCTTTTTCATAGAGCTTTCGAAAAAATTTCTTTTACTTCCTTTTGTATTCGAGTTGTTTCCTCCTACAAAGATTAAAAAAAAAAACATATGATCATATATGGTTGTTATCTAAAAAAAATACTAATATTTAAATATATTTTATAAATTCAATAAATATACTGGCTTTAAAATTCAAACTTGGTTGATCTCCGGATACAGAATGTCTACGCTGCTGCTCCATAAATTCTTTATTTCTGCTTTCAGTCATTGCTCTTTTTAAGTGTTTTCTTTTAAGAGCATCTATCTCATCTTCATTTATTTCAGAAACTTCATCTTCTTCCTCGTCAGAATCATCTTCTAAGCGAATGGAATTGTGCAATACTTCTAACTTTTTATTATGTGTTGCTCGCATACTTTTTCCTTGGATCAAGTGTTTTTTCTAATGACTCTCTTATTTCTTTTGGAGCTCTCGTGCATGTTTCAACTTGACCTGTAATATGTGCTATATGTTGTTTCATCCTAGTAATTCCACTGTGAACAATTTTACCACAATAATTGCATTTTGCTTGTTTTCTATCGTTGTTGATAGGAGTAGCATGATCCCAACCAATATCTCTGTATCGTGCCATTTTACACAAACTCTGTAATTTAATAATACAATTGTTAAAATATTTATAAATAGTATTTCATTAATTAACTAGAAAAATTATATATATTGGTTTATTAATAAATCAAACTTATACAAAAATTTAATTAGATAACTAATTTGTTTATATAAAAAATCTAGTTAAAATATTATTTTTTTACAATAAATTTACAATTAATACAAATTTTGCCTAAAATAATATTAATTTTAAATAATAAAGTTATAAGTTATTCTAAAATATTGATTTTAATGAACTCAATTTATATAGATTAAATAAAAATTAAATACAATCCAAAATAATTAAACTGAATTTATCAATTAAGTAAAAAAATTATTCTAAATAATTAAATCTAAAATAATTAAACCTATCAATTAAATAAAAAAATTAATCAAAGTAATAATTTCAATCCAAAAATAAGTAAAATAATTAATTTTATACTATATTTATAAATATTTAAATTAATTAAAATAATATGATAATTAAACTTACCCTTCTTCCCTCTCACGTTCTTCTTCAGCACGCAGAACCGTTGTTTTCTTCTTTAGCGCACAGACGCAGCGGCGAGCGACAGCCTCTCTTCAAGAGCAGCGAAATTTCTTTGCCAATTCTTTCTCAACATCGACGATTCCAAAATCCACATTCCCAACACCGCGATACCCAAAACACCTCGTTCTCCAGGTAAATGTTTTCTTCTCCAATCTGGTCGAATTGAGATGAATTAGTACGAATTGTATGAATAAAAAGTAGAAAAAAGGATAAGAAAAAAATTGAAAATCAATTTTAGATAAGATATGAATGGATGGGAGAATTTTGTCAAAATATCGGATATTTTTGTCGAACGACCGTTCCGGTTCCGGATGGGCCGAGTCGGACTGGACTCGGCCGATCCGGAGAACCATGGTCTTCACCTAATCCATGCACCGCAAAAAAACTGTGCCTTGTGTTTGAAATTTAGGAAGGAACTTTTTTTTTTTTTTTCCTTCATATTTTTTAGTAACTCACAGTAATTAAATTCTTAATTTAAATACGAATGTATTCAGATGTTTAATAGTAAATATTAAGGCGGTGTGTCTAGATAATAAAAAATAAGGGAAGAATGAGGAAAGAAAGAGGTGTGTCTAGATAATAAAAAATATGGGAAGAATGAGGAAAGAAAGATTGGAAATGTGTGAATTTGAGTTACAGAAAATTATAATATTCTATAAAATATAATATACTATATTTGTAGAATTTAAATTGTATGTATCAATCGATACATTGTCTAATATATTAGTAATATAAAGTTATACAATTCTTCATATAATTAATATTTATTTCTTAATTAAATTTGATTTTGGAATTTCATCGATATACATATATAATAATCGAGATAAAATTTGACATTTATATCACTACCCGAAAAAAGAGGGAAATGGCACGGATAACAAAGTGCGGCATGGCTCGAAACATATAGTAACCGAAACCTGTGTCAACTTAATAATAAAACAAATTTGGCGCGGAACATCGCGCCTTATTATTTTTAATATAAAATATAATTAATATTTTATGATAAATCACAGTCTTAAGTACCTAATTTTTAATTATTTTTTTTAAAAAAAAAACAATGAGGCGCGGTTGTTTGCACCTTTCTTTTAAATTATTTTTTTTATTAAAAAGAGGCGCGAACCACCACGCCTCAACTATATTAAATTTAAAATAAAATGCACGAGTATAATTTATCTTTTTAAATAAAAAATAAAGGCGCAAAACACCGCGCTCAACTATATTAATTTTAGGAATAAATGCATAAGTTAAATTAATTTTTCAAATAAAAAATAGAGATAATTTTTCGCAAATTAATTTTTAAATAAAAAAATAGACTTAAGAAACCATGTCTAAACTATATTAATTTGATAAAATAAAAAATCGCACGCTATATTAATTTTAAAAATAATTGGATGATTAAATTAATTTTAAAAATAGAGGCGCGATTTTTCGTGCCTCTCTTTTAAATTATTTTTTAATTAAAAAGAGGCGTGTATCACCATACCTAAACTACATTTGTTTTAAAATAAAATGCATGAGTATAAATTATTATTTTTAAATAAAAAATAGAAGCGCGAACTACCACGCCTCAACTATTTAATTTAAAAATAAATGGATGAGTTAAATTAATTTTTCAAATAAAAAATAGAGACAATTTTTTGCAAATTATTTTATAAAATAAAAAATTACACCTCATATGAATTTTAAAAATAAAATAGATAATTAAATTAATTTTTAAAATAGAGACATGATTTTTCGCACTTATATTATAAATTATTTTTTAAAATAATAAAAAACCGCTAACCGCCCTTAATTATATTCATCTTAAAAATAAAACACAAACCAAAATTAATTTTTAAATAAAAAAGTAGAGGCGCACCAAATTTTCGCGCCTTTCCTATAAATTATTTTTTTTAAATAAAAAAAAGGCATCAAACCCTACCCACAACTCTCCTAGTCACTGTGTCCTCCCCCACTTTCTTCTTCTTCATTGTGTTTCTTCTTTTTCACTGTGTTTCTTCTTCTCGGTTATTTTCTCCTCTTCTTCGTTACTTTTTCCACCGAACAGGTAATCTTCTCTGCGTATCCATGCTCTACTCTGTCCCCTCTCTAGCTGGTGCGCAGAATTTTCCTCTCTGATGGTAAATTTGGATCATGAAGTTCATATATATTTTTGCAAATATGTTTTGATGGTAACTAGTAATGTAGAAATATTATTATTTTGGCATTTTTCAAAGCCCTAATGTGATATGCTAACATGGCAAATGTATTGTTGGTGTTGATGATAATATCCTTTATTATGCTGATTATTTACTGCCTTGTCATTGCAAATTTATATTGAATTTGAGATCTTAGCACTTTGATGTAACATCTGCACTTATCAAAGTTTTGGTTCAATCCTATTAATGTATGGGAATCAAGAAACATTTTATGGTAAAACAATCAGTGGTATGCTATTCATCTCTTTAGGTGATTTCTGTAAAAAGAAATATATAAAAAATAATATATCTAGTAAACAAATAAATTCGAAAGAGATTAATGAAATGGTCAAGTTTGTGAAATTTTAGTTAAATGTCAGCATTGCTTATCTTTCCAAAGTATTTTACATCTATATTTCTTTTTGGATAAACAACTATTACATTTTGTAGGGTCCGAACGGAAATCATTTTGAACCCAAACCATTTTGCCTCTCCCAGTTTGAGGAAGGAAGTGATCCGGGTGAATTGGGTGAGCAAGTTAGTGTTAACACACAAGATCCTAGTGGCGAAAGCATAGTCATGCCTCTGAATTCGAATGATGAAGCTGAATTGGGTAAGTAAGTGTTAACACACAAGACCTAAGCGGCGAAAGCATAGTCATAGAATTGGGTTCTAATGATGAAGCTGAATTTGGTGAGGAAGTAAGTGTTAACACACAAGACCTGAGTGGCGAAAGCATAGTCATAGAACTGGGTGAGGAAGGAAGTGTTGACACACGGGACCCGGGTGTCGAAAGCGTGATCATAGCTCTGAGTTTGGATGATGAAGTGATTGACAAAGAAGTTGAATTGGGTGAGGAAGGAAGTGTTAAAGCAGATGATCTTAGTGATGAGATCGCAGCCATTAAACATGAAGTTCAACGGAAGCTCTTTGGTGAGTAAAATGTTGTATTGTTCAATATATGAACTAATCTAATCAATCATGTTGTTATAAATGCCATTAACAACTACTATCTGGCCCTGATTTCTTTTGTTCCACACCACAGTGGAGAAGGACAAGGAATTGCTGAACGATACATACAATGAGGAGGGGAGAAGCCTGAGGGAGGTATTGCTGCTGCTGCTGAGCCTGAGGGTTTCAAGAACATTGCTTTCGAAAATGAAAAAGGTAATTAATTAATCAATGTTTGTCTTGTCGCAAATCACTCCCTGGGTGCTGAAAACAGGACAATGAAAGTTGGTTCACTCTCAGATGTTCTGTATCTTCTTCAGAATTTTTGTTCTGAGGAGCTAAGGAATCTTGCGGACCAATTTCTACTTCGTGCTGTTACCTGGAACTATGTGAGTTCAGCTCTGATTATATGCCTTATAATTTGATGTTTTGGTTGTCCAAAGCTATTTGGTGGTTATATGCTTTATAATTTGAAAATTGCTTATAATTGGTAAATATATTTATTGATGGCACTTATTTGTTTTTGTGGTCTCATTTTGTCTGCTAGCTTTTTCTCTCACTATCAGCTTTGCATGCCTTTCTAATATTCATTCGCCTTCCTAATGCACTCAGGACAACATTCAGATATCCAATCTCAAATGTCCTATCGTGTCTACATGAGGTGTGTACCCAATTTTCTTATTAATAATTTTTATACCCAGTTTTCTTATTAATAACTATAAAAATTTAATTGGCTACGAATTAAAAAAAAAAATATTATATATATAGATATATTTTATTTATTGGCGCCGCTGTCGGTGCCAATATATTTATTATTTATTTTTAATTTATTTTGGCGCCAATTTCGGCGCCAATTATTTTATTATTTATTTTATTTTATTGTTTGGCGCACCAAAAATAAAATATAATTTAATAATTATTAATTATATTTGGTGGCATTTTCGGTGCCTCCCATTTATTTTTTTAAAAAAATTAATTATAATTGGCGCCACTTTTGGCGCCTATCATTTATTTTTTAAAAAAATAATAATTATGATTAGCGTCACTTTCGGCGCCTATTATTTATTTTTTTAAAATAAATTATTTATGATTGGCACCACTTTTGGCGCCTATAGTGTTATTTAGGGTCCGAACTTCGGCACTGCGGACATTTGAAACCACCATTTGGCTGCGGATTCCAACCGTGACAATGACCGCGCCATGTAAGCATAAATGGCGCTGACTTGCTGCGGTTTTTTCCGCACCAAATAGCTTTTTTTGGGGTAGTTTATTGGGAATCAGAGTTTTGGCCTTTTATTTGCAGCCATAACCAATTCTCCGCAATTCTTTTTCCTTGCTAATTTTATCTTGCAAACGTTCAAACAATATATCCATTTAAAATATTTTCTCTTGTTCGGCTCTTCTTCTATGTGTAGATTTATCCTGTCTACGTATATTTTCTATCCACGTATATATTTTTTGTCCACGTATCTGACACAGTCGGTCAACCTTCCAGCGCCAGTCGAATTTTTCTTTATTTCATAAATCTCAATTTTTCATGGTTCCATATTAATTTTTTGAAAAATATAATTTTTTTTTCTTTGTCCATAAATTTTAACTTTTTTTTCATGGATTTCATCTTGTCCATGGATTTATTTTAGTTTTTTTTTTCATGGATATATAAAAATATTTTATTCCTTGTCCATGAATTTTCCTATTTTCATAGAGTTCAACTTATCTATGCACCATATTTTAAAAATATTTATTTTCTTGTTCATAGATTTTATATTTTCCATAAATTTCAACTTATCCATGTAAAAAATATTTCTTCATTGTCCATGAATTTTATGTTTTCCATGAATTTCAACTATTTTTTCATGGTAATATGGGCTTTCCTTCGGCCTTATATTTATTTTATTCCAAAATTATTATTCTTATTAATTTTGCACACTCGGGTGACTTTTATGGAGTTTGTCACCATTTGGAATGCCTATACGCCTCAACTATTTGATGCATCTAGCCGATTAATTTTAAGTAGTAACATAGACTCCCCCTCAGCCATATAGATGAATCTTTTGAAGTCATATGATAAATAAAAATTCATAACTCAAAACTCTGGATCCGCAACAACCTATCGTAGGGTATGATTTGACGATAAAAAAAAGAGTTATCGTAAGGCCACTGTTTGACCGTGGTTTCGATTTGATACATAGCAATCCATATCTTGGCTAAGGGTATGACTTGAAGGTATTCTCCAACCGTTGATACATGTTCTGGATTGCTATCGATACATCAACTCCTAGTTGTTGAAGTTGACCCCATTTTAGGCCGTGTATATCATCTTGAATCACTGGAATGTAAATTGACACAAATCCCAAGGCTTAATTTCAATAGAGGCTATAACGACAATCGGTTTTATGCCTTTTAGGTATAGAAGTATCAATTCATACATTTCGATGTTGTGTCCGAAAAATTTCGGATCTACTCCCACCACTTTAATCTTATTATCTCTGTCTCGAAATATTAAGTGTAGACAAATATTGAATGGAACGTAATGAGAAGAGTGGATCCAATTCCTAACTTGGTGGATGATGTTTCTAGTATTTCCCAATTCAGATGGTGCACCTGCATCTTTGTGTCCTCAAATGTGGCCTGGACAATGTATCCGACTGGGTGTATGATCATCGTATCGAGCTATACATTTGACCAAGAAATTGTCAACCAACACACAAACTTTTGTTTCTGTCTCAATTTTTGCATTACCTTTCTCACGTCTGTATGGAGACTATCCTTAAGGCATTGTGTCATCCCGAATGAGTGTTTCCCTTGTAAATTTGACTGTGTTGTTACGGTGGCGATATGAACTTCAGGGAAAAGTTCATTATCCATTTTCATACCAACGAGTTTGAGACGTCCATTTTTATGGATTTTGTATGATCATCCTGAAGTGAAGGCAATTTACAGAGCATTTCGAAATGAATTGTGTCATTTGCAATATATTCGTCCTTTGATTTCCTAAGGCAAAGCCAATCTCTAACCCTTAGGGATGCAGATTTGACGGTTCTTTAGTAGCTCATCAAAATTTACATCGGCCTGGGCGATATCGAACAAGCAATCCTCGTTTAGTACCTTGGGCATGACTTTACCCATTTGAGGCTTAAGATTGGAGCAAGTGTAAGGCTTGCCCAGTACCAGTTCTGCTATGGCCTCTTCAATAACATCCAGAAGTTCATACCCGTTTGTTGTATCCTCCATATTAATTACAGCAATCTGGTGTCTATCTTATTCGTCTATGGTTTTTTTCTCATGAAAAAGACGCTCTAGGCGTGCGACTTTGACCGTTAGTTGTGCCAAATCTTGCACTTCGTGAACTGTGAGGGGTTCTCGCATATGTTGCTGCATGTTCTTGATTGCAATATTGGCGAGTTCGCCTTCACTTATAATGACTGGATATCGAGCTTTAATTTGCTTGATTTTCTCGATAAAGGCAGCGGCTGATTCATTGAACACTTGTTTTGTCTCCATTAAATCCATGAGTGTATTTTCTGGTACAGGATTAAAATACCTATCATGAAACTCTCGTTCCATTTTAACCCAATTTTGTACGGAGTCAATATGGAGAGATGAGTACCACGTAAATGCAGTCCTTGTAAGAGTTAAAAGAAATAATTGCAACTTGTAAAATTCATTAAATGACAATTTTACCAATAAGTATCGTAAACCTGCCACATGTTCAACCGATAATTTGCCATCCTCTCTGAAAAACAGTAAGGATTATGAAATCCTAACTGGTCGCGACAATGGAATATTACATTCCACCCATTTCAGAAAAGGTTTCTGGTATGCAAGATCATGTGAGTCGTGGCCTTGGTCACCTAAGTGTTGACGTACAACATCTTGAATCATCCGTACCATATCATGATTAAAATCTTTTGTGGGTTGTAACATGGGTTGAGGATTCCATACTGGTCGAAGTTCTAATACGGTATTCGGCCTTGTAAACACTAATGGTATCTGGGTTTGGTGAAAGTTAGCGTTGTCCTAGGAAAGTTCCCGTATGGCATAGTAGTCTTTTGTTGACGTGCAGTACGCGCACATGACTCTCCAATACATGTACGTAGTTCGCCAATACGTGTACATGGCTCTCCAATATGTATACGTAGTTCGCAAGTACATGTACATGGCTTATCCGTACATATACATGGTTCGCCGATACGTGTACATGGTTCTCCGGTATGTGTATATGGCTCACCAGTACATGTACATAGTTCTCCATTGTATACATGTGCCGGAGCGTAATAGCTTTGGGTTTGTGCTATGCTTTGTGGCACATTGTATGTCTAGATGATATTGGCGCTTGTAAACGATAGTGCAGACATTTGCAAATTCTCCAATTTTGGCCATGATTTTCCAAATTCGACCAAAGTAAGCGGCCGCAAAAGATATCTTCTGACACCTCCTTCAATTTGAGAAGCCGATTGGATGTTTGCACTTGATATCCATTAGGCTGTAGCTAGAAAATTGTGAAAGAGTTACTGAAAAATTTCATCGGATAGTACAATTGTACTGTCGTGTGTGGCCAAATTTAATGCCTCTTGGCAATTATTTTGTGCCAAAAAGATTCCACTCGTGTTGGAGTGACTTCGTCCGGAATGGATACTAATGGAGGCGGTAGGCCTGATGATGTTGTGCGAACAACATTGGTATATTATGCCGATGTTATTTCTTCAATCGAGCTATTAAACGACATACAAGTCTTTCTGATCTTAATTTGATAAATTCAGAGTGATTTTTTGTGAGGAACAATTTATCATCTCACTGGGCATGCCAAAATCTTACCATGAGTTGAAATTTTTATAACTGGATAATAACCAAAGGCTTATTTCTAGAGGATTTAGAGTAATTAAATCATTAATTTGTACCAAACACAATGCACAGACATTTAATAGTAAAAAATAAGGGATAAAGGGAAAAAGAAAAGAGTGTAAAAAGAAATAAATTGCAAGCAATAAAAAAATAATAATAACTTTGATTAAGATGTGTGAATCTGAGTTACAATGAATACAACATACCATAGTTATTGAATATAAACAATGTTTACCAATTGACATACCGTTCTAACATATTAGTAATATGGGAGGACACATAACCCTTCATACGGGAAATAAAAAAAATTATAATAATTATTTTTTAATTAAGTCTAACTTTGGGATTTCACCGACATACATAGTGTGGATTATCTTGAAATTTTGATATTAAAAAAATTCAAGATATAATAATCAAAATAAAATTTGATATTTATATCAAGAATCGGAGTTTTGGCCGTTCATTCACAACCATGATCAATTTTGCGTAATTCCCTTTCCTTGCTAATTTGACCTTGCAAGACTGTATATCCATCTAAAATATTTCCTTGGTCCAGCCCTTCTTCTACAATTTATCCTATCAATGTATCTAAATATTGAGTTTTTCGCGCCTGGGGCAGGGCATTTAGTCACGATAGTTGTTACGAAAGTTTCTGGCATTACAAAAAAACTTAAGAGTGACCACTTGTCAGAGTACAGTTTCTGTTACGATTTTTTGTTACGTCATTGAACCCGTAATAAAAATATATTCTTTCTTATGGTCATGAAATTGGATGTAACAACAAACATCCAAAAATTACTTTTTATTACATCATTTCATCCTTTTGTTACATATTAAACCCGTAATAAAGATATCATTTCTTATGGTCACAGAACCGGTCGTAACAACAAACATCCAAAAACCACTTTTTGTTACGTCATTTCATCCTTTTGTTATAGGAAATGGCATCTCATAGAAAATGCTAATTGTGATGCAGTTGAAATTGCGCGTAACAAATTGACCTAATGTGATCTCTCTTATACCCAAAAAAAAAAAAAATTGTATACAACCATGCTATAAATATTACGATCGGCCATAATTGCAAATAATAGACAACGTAAAATCTGAATCCCAACATATGATATTAACATAACGGTATTTACTAGTTGATGTCTATCACCTAACAAAAAAAATAAAGTAACCCATCAAACAAGCCTAGCAACATCTCCACTACAACATTATGTTCCACAAAAAACAAGTATTTCAAACATCTAACCTAGTAAATAAACAAGTAGGGATATCCATCAATCCATAACCACATATCTCACCACACAAAAGACAACCTACCATCCAAACACATCTACGACATGCAATACATATGGAAAACAGGGGCAAAACGTTAAGGAATCGATTGATATGCTTCAGGAGTGGTGCATGAGCTGCAATTGCCAACCGAAGGAGGTTTAGTTTAAGTCATATTTCTTTTAAGTTTTGGAAGTCAATAATGAAAGGTATGAAAGTAGATTTGTACGTCCTTGTAGTTTCACTCAATAGGATCTTTACCGACAATATCGCGAATGGTAATCACCCAAGAAATGGTCAGCAAAATAAGAAGTGTGTCCGGAACTGAGGTGGATGTAAAAAATACCTTGACAAGGAAAAATGTGTCACCTATAGTATTCACAAGTGCAATTTTGGAGTATGTAGTTCACCGTATATACACACGTTCGAAGTGTATGTATAACATGCCATAACACATTTGAAGTGTAAACTTCCAAACTCATACAACACGAGTATGCACATTCAGCCATGTACTACAATACATGGTATTCGACCCATGAATTAGGCACCAAAATGCACTACATTGTAATTTTCTATGTGATTGCAATTCGAACTATAAACCAGTCATCCACCAATAAAACCTAAGTAATGGAGCGGATCATCAGTTTTGGAACTGCAATGGGCACCTAAATAGTATAATAGCAGCATAGCCATAAACAATGTCATGTGAACAATCAAAAAGAAAAAAAAAATGGCGATTGCATCACACAAACACCCAAGTTCTGAAATTCTCTTGAAACTGCACATTAGGGGATCAACCACGATTTCTTGTATTCCGCTATCACCATAATCTTAAAAAAAGGAAAAAAAAAATTGTTTTACATTTGGTTAACGCATAAGATCTCTTGTCTTGGTTGTCATCAATCTTCTTTTGTTATTTTATTTTCGTTTGTTTTTATCAATTATTATTCTTGTTCCTAAATCATATATATTGCAATACACCATCACAATTTTGATCACATGAAAATTGACAGTTGAAATAAAACTCAAAAAGCATAAGATTTTCACATTGCCAGCTTAAAGACAAGAAAGAACTTTAGACGACAAACCTAATAAAAAAAATAGGGACCTATCCTTGTAGTCATGATTAAAGACCGGTAGAAACAAGTAAAATCACGCCCAAATAGCTGATAATGAGCAAAGATTAAGTCCAAATGCGTAAAGATGCAATCTATCAGATATTTAATTCTTCACAATGCTATAGCTTTGGCATAAAATAAAATTTAATTGCAAATGGAACAGTACATCAATAGCATGAAGAACATGAAGAATTTGATATTGAACTTAAAAATGTGTAGAAAATCTGGATATTGGTAACTTTGATTCTTTATTACTAACATACAATTCAGAAGGAAAGTATAACAAATCATGTTGACCTCTCTCACAGTGGGCAAACTGTGAACATCAAATTAAAGTAAAAATACAAAAAAAGGTATGCAACATAAAAAATTTAAAAAGGAATGCCGTAAAAAAAACTCATAATACAAATTACAATTGTATTTTTGCAATATACTCATATTATTTGAGTTTTTTTATGCAATGAAAAATACACTTAGCTGAGGATTGAAAATGAGGAAAAAATGGACTAATGTCACAATTTACAAGGATGCAAGCAAGTAATACTCAATTGCTTACCAGCAATAGACACAACTTGATCATGCATTAATTAATTTGCTGGAGAAACAAATCCAAAAAATCTGGCATGCTTTTAATTCAATTTGTCCCATATACAACAAAAATTATTAAATATGCACACACCAATTAGCAATATCAAAAGAGAAGAAGACTATTTTTGTGGTCTGATACATTCCACCAAATTATTACCCCCCGGCTCACATGTTTAGACCTGGGGACAAAGTATTCACCATATTTCAAACATATTAGAGGCTGAAAAGAGTAGGTAATTAATGCTTTATAAGGTTTGGAATTAGTATATGCAATGACCCACTTAGGCACTGCCTTGTTTAACGAAGGAGTACGAAAAAAATAGAAGTGTTAGTTCTTTCCTAAAAACTGGTAGTCCAACTTTCATGCAGATTTCTATTACCAAAGTACATATAAAACTCAAATTTATTGATAATTGATGTCATCAATCAGCATTTAGCATAACACCACATGAACGCATTATTCTTTAATCTATGGTTATCTCAAACGCACACATGAAAATGATCTAATAGCTTATTACTATTGTGAGATGTAAAACAAAAAAACTAAGTAAATTGATGCTTAGTTCAAAAAAAAAAAAAGCATCAATACTAACTGGTATAAACACAATGAGACAATTAGCAAAACTAAAATAATGCAATGGAGGTAGGGAGAAAACACACTCATAATTACATGATCCAATCAACGAAGAAACTATGCAATATATAAACCATATTTATATATACTTTTCAAGTTATCAAAAAATACTCTCGAAACACTAAAGATACGTCTTTACACAGAAATATTGTGTTCTTTACAGGGGCATTGCAAACTTTAGCGCACTAACCTCGTGCAGAAAGCTAAAAGCTTGACACTTTCTAAGAAATTTAATTTTAACATTACAAAAAATAACAAATTATAAAAACAACTTACAGAATCCTGCAGTGGACACAATAAACCCAAAACCCATCAAACATAAAGTTAACCCACCTAAATCAGTAAACAATTATTGTCAAACCCGACAACAACATACTATTGGGGGAGTATCAATTGTATTATACTTGAATATGCAAATAAATATATTTTTTGAATGTACTTCCAGCAAAAACCCAATCGAAATCCATATTTTTCCTAAACTACGGATTGAAAAAGAAGCAGCGCCAAGTTCGATCAAGAAAGGAAACCAAAATTGACAAAACCCACCTACACGTTTGTCGGATGGTCAAATGAAATACATCAACAGCCAATCATCGCTGAGAATCGTTTCTTAGAAATAATAAAATTAATGAATTAGTTTCAAACAATCCAAAAAAGTTCTAAATCAATGAAACCCTAACGAAGTGATTGACGAATCATTCTTCGCACACAAACCTACAAAGATTGAATTGGGCTTTGGGAACAACATATTGATTCAAGGATTGGGGAGACGTGACAATCCTTAGTTGATATCCAGTGCCGGAGCAATTCTTCGTTGATGGAAGGATTTGACGAGGTTAGTCACGACAGACGCTCGGAGAGAACGCCCTTCAATCTTGATGCCCTAATTTTTTAAGTGTTGGGTTGAAACATTTTCGTCTTTATCAAAGAACCTAATAGGATCACGTTGCCCCTCAAAGTTGAAAACGTGAGTACATGATTTTTTTAATATTAAAAAATAGAAAATTTTATTAAGAAGGAGATTTGTTACAATATGCTAGCGTAATTAATGTACATTATACGAAATTTTCATGTATTAGTAATTATTACGAAAAACATTTGAGTAACAACTAAAACTGATGTGTTGACCAGAAATATTTTTTTTGTCACAAAAAATGAGTAAAAAAAACTATCATTTATTACGATAATATTGTTACGATCATCCATCCCATTATGATTGCCCTTTGTTTTTTTGAATGTTTCCTACCATACAACAATCCGATGAAGGAATAAGAATAGCTCAGCCCAAATGCTATAACCACCAAATCTGACCATAAAATAATAAAATATAAAAAAATTATCCTCTTAAAATAAAGGGAGAGGTACTATTACCAAAGCAAAACAAACCTATAAAGTATAAAAGAATACGTGCCATGTTTATTCTAAACTAAGATGAAAACATACCTATTAGTAAAACAAGCTTTAGAGCATCAGTTAGGCTCTTTGCCAGGTTCTTCTTTTTATTTTCATTTTCTTCTACAATCACATGAATTTAGTAAGCGTGAACTGACTTCGGATAAAAGAAAGTGAAGATATATTAGATGAGAAATATTTTTTTCTTACTTATCTTATTTTGGTCTTTCCATTAGGAATCTCTAATTGAACATGACTAATTCCTACTAGCAAACCCAGGTCTATCACAAGCCAACTAATTTTACGGGGCTTATCTCAATACAAATAG
The DNA here is from genome assembly GCF_009805555.1 of Andrographis paniculata. NCBI lineage: Eukaryota > Viridiplantae > Streptophyta > Magnoliopsida > Lamiales > Acanthaceae > Andrographis > Andrographis paniculata. The sequence continues at coordinate 5,575,385 of NW_026137605.1, forward strand.
TTATAGTGGCTTTTCAAACTTTTTAACCGGTAGAGGAGGCGAAGCAGGATAAATTTACAGATTTTCAACACTTCAATATATTCATATCAAGCCAAAACATCACACTACTACTGCTTGAATAAGCAAACAAGTGATAAAAAATAACTATATATATAAAGAACGTAATAAAACAAAACCCTCTTAAATTAATTTTAAAAATATTTTAGTTCATTTTCTTAACAACCAAATATTCAAATAAAGAAAAAAAAAATTATATATATATATATATATATATGTATAACCATATCTCAAATTTAAATAAATATTCCTATAAGAGACACCCATTATATTAAATTTGTAATTAAGAAAAAGATATTATATACTAATTGAGGACACTAAACTTGTAATTAAGAAAAAGAATATTATATACTGATTGAGGGCATGATGACGGTGAATGAAAAACACATAGACGTTGATTGCGGCAGCTGCAATTCTAAATTTGGGTTTGTTTAACAATGATATGTTTGTTTATATGTTTTTAAGGAGTATATAAATTATAATATTGGTTTATTTTGATTTAATATTAGTATATATGGTTTTATTTTGGTTAAATTTATCGAAATAATCAAATTTAATAATAATATAGATTGTGTTCTTTTGTAGATTTTATCCATATTTTTATTATTTAAATTATTTTTTTTAAATATCAAATCAAATAATTATTTTTTATATATTATATAACAAATTTATTTTGCATTTAAAACATCATATTAATATTTATTTATACCATATCAAACAACTATTCAAATTCAATTTTTTACTATTAAAATTCCAAAAAAAATAAAAAATAAAAATCCAAACACACCTGTAGTTTTCTTGTAGACAATTTGACTAAAATTATTATTATTTTTTTAAAATAATAATTATAAAATATTTCAAATTCGTTGGTGTTAAGTCACAACTAGCTACGGAATTATTGAACATAATAAATAAGGGTCGTTTCTTTTGATTCAAAATATCATAATTTTTATTATTTGGATTATATGTTTTTCGAAAAAATAATATTATTATTTTTTTTATAAAATATCCTATCGTACGTTATTTTAATACCAAACTCAAATCAAAATTTTCTCAAACTTATCAAAAACAACATACCCTAAATTATCGTTAACTACGAAATTAAATCTTGTAATTAAATGACAAGTATTTATTATAAAAATATTTTGTCCTAAAATATTTTTAATAATTTCATCATTTTTGTAGTGAGATTTTCTTGTAATCTTGGTGTGATTGTGATATATAATATATAAGTGAATATGTTATGAAATATTTTTCTCAGATTAAATTAAAAGTGTTAAAAGAAAAAATTTGTAAGTAAGTATATTGTTTAAATATAATTTAATTTAATATAATAAATATACAGATTAAATTAAAAGTGTTAAAGAAAAAATTTGTATGTATATTGTTTTAAATATAATTTAATTTAATATAATAAAAATATAGATTAAATTAAAAGTGTAAAAGAAAAAATTTGTAAGTATGTATTTTGTTTTAAATATAATTTAATTTAATATAATAAAAATAAATTAATATTAAATCCACTCTTTAAAATTATATTACTATTTATTTTTTTGGCCATCCACTAATTTTGCATAATCGATAAACATTTTTATTAACCTAAAATTTTATTATTTCATTTTAACAAATAATAATTAATTTGTCATTATCTTTTTATTTATTTATTTATATTATCAAGTTTTAATTAAATTTTTAATAACTTTTTTACAATACTCCCACTTTATTTTTACTCACCCACTTTAATTTTACAATATTATTTTTTCTTAACTTTTGTGTACAAACAAACTTATATAACTTTCCGGAAGAATAGAGTATATATATATATATATTTACATATAATAATATAATCTATTCGACAAAAGTAGGGATAAGAATAGGGCGGGTTTGGAGTAAGTGTTGTAAGCTTTAGAGCCGACCATGTCAACATTATAAGTCTCATAACCCACTTTGTTTTAAACCCGTCAAATTTATAACCAACTCGAAAAAATATCTCTTATTTTACAAAATATATATATTATTTTATAGATATATAGTTTTTAAAATAAAACATAATAAAAAATTCAACATCAAATATTCTAAATTTCAAAAATTTCAATCACTATAACAATAATATATTTTTAACCAACGTAATATTAATATAATGATTACTCAGAGTTGAGAGAATAATAATTTGAAAAAAAAATATAAGCATAATTGAAAATTATAAAAATTTAAAAAATAGAAGTAATCAAAATGTAAAAGTATAGAATTTAAAATTTAGAGAATATAGAGTATTAATTAAAATAAATCGGAGATGAATTTTTGATCAAATTTATCACCCAAACCATATTTAAAATCCTAAACCTGAAAATTTGAATCAAAATCCACCTATTAATAGGGCCTTCCAGTTGCCATCCCTAAATAAATGTAAAAAAATTTGAAAAAAAAAATTAGCACCCATTTCATCCCAAAATATTATATATATTTAAAAATATATTAAATTACTGTAAATTTAAATAAGTATTGGCGGATGAAAAAGATAAATATCTCTATTTTTTTTAAATTATTTAATTTTTTTTAATTATAAAAATGGTATAAATAATATAAAAATAATATGCATATATAAAATATATTATTTTTTTTTTAAAAAAACGTATAGTCTTTTATGTAATTTTTATTTTTTATTTTTATTTTTAAAAAACACACTTAATAAAAATTCAAACAAGGTCTCCAGCCCACCATTTAGCTATTGGCCCAGTGCTACTTCGGAGGTCCAATTAGATTGGCATTGAAGAAGTTTTCGCTCGCACCGCAACTCGACGTCGTTTAACATTCTGTACGTTTGTTTCCGCTTCCATTCAGCGTTACGAATTGGAGGAATTTTGATGCTGAAGAGATGGCTGGAGCTCTGGTTGTAGTATTTGCAGGTAGCGATTTTAACGAAATGTGTTATTTAACGTGGCAGGGGAGGGCTATGTGATTTTATTTGTTTTTGACGCTATAGCAGATCTAATTCTTGGTTTTGTGGGTTGTTTTTCAGCTGTTATTCTTCACGCATTTGAAGGTGGTGGTGCGGTGGTAGTTCCGATCACTAGCTGTTATGCCCTTGACAACACAAGTCACATTCATGATTTTGTATCCTTGTTATGGTATTTATGCGTCAGGTTATTCAATACAGCGTAAGTTGGTAATGCTGGCTTACAAGCACTATAGAGTATCAACATGGGGCAAATGTTTTTCTTTGACACAGTGGCATACTGCTTTCCATGGAGTGTACAATATGAAAAACATCAAATTGAATTTAACTAAGGAGTACTACATAGTATCACATGTTGGCTTTAAAATCCAAAGGACTCAGTTAGCCTCTTTTTATTGTTAAATTACCTCCTTTACATGTTTTCTCAGAGTAATTTGATCGGACAAATTGTTGAGTATGATGATGATAAGGTAAGATGTGCTATGAAATTAACAACAGCTTACAATGCATGTACTGACTTTATGGCCTGATACCTTCATTATGGAAAGTTGGACTGTAGACTATGCTTCTGAATATCTCTATTCTCTGGCAGGCCAATGATCTAGTGGTGCGATTTTGTAAAGATGTTGAGACAAGATCACAACCGGTAGTTAATTTCTTCTTTACTCATTTTTCTTATTAAATACAACGCTTTGAGAAATTCTTACAACTAATTTCATATCTGTTGAATTAAGTCTGCACACGTATAAAGTTCAGAGTTTCAACTACTTGCCCCATAAACATACATCTTCTATTTGATTACTATCACCAGAAAACAGTACGGAGCCAACATCTTACAATCTACATTTGCATTGATAAAACCCATGAAAAGAAGAGTTGAGAAGCATAAAATTCAGATAGGTATGTGTTGGAATAACTGTTAGGCTAAAAATCTTGTCTAAATCTCAGGGCTATGTTTAGCTGTAATTTTTGGATTAATGAATATCTACAGAATTGGGAAATAGCTGTGACTCCCTTCTATACAATTTCCTTCTTTAATGCTAGTATTACTGATTTCTATAGGAGTTCGAATAGATTTATGACTGAAGCATTATAATTCCTAATATTATCTAGTAGTCCTTAAGATTATAAAGCATTTGAAATTCTGATGAAACTGAATCTGAATTTGTAACATTCTGAAGCTGAAGATGTGAGAGATGTAAATAAAAATTCCCTTTGGAATATTAATTAATTTATTTAGTACAGATCCTAATGTGGCATAAGTTGTTCAATTCCTTCATTCACTAGGTCAAAAACACTTTGAAGTTGTAGTACACAGGACCCTAAGAAACCTAAAGTGTTCACTTGGTGAAGGGATATTATGTAACAAACATCGACACCTTCCGGTGCAGATTGGGCAGGAAGTGATCTAGGAGGGAATTCAGTTGCATGGTGACGCAAGAAACATGATTTGGTTGCCTGAAGTAGTTGCTTATGGAATATTTTATGTGTTGTGGATTCAAAAGATGCTAAAGGGCTTAAAAATTCCATGTTATCTCTATTGAAGTTGTAGAGACTGCCATTGCATTTGCTCAATATCCCATTCCTTCATGATTAAACTAAAAATGTATAGGTTGATAAGCATTTTATCAGGGAGAAAATTGAAAAAAAGAGCTGACATGCATGCCATAGCTTGCAACAAAACAACAGATTTCACCATTCAGATATACTTGCAAAAGAAGCACAAACATCAATCTGGTCATTTGATTAGCAAGGTGGCAATGGAAGGATGAATAATGCAAACCAGCTTGAGAGGGTGCTGAAAATTATAATTGTTAGGTTAGAAATCTGGTCAAATCTCAGGGTTACGTTTAGCTGTCATTTTGGGACTAGTCAGCATCCACAGAATAGGGAAATAGCTGCAATTGTGCCTTAACTTAGATCCGTTCCTTCTTTAATTCCTTTTGTGCCTATTTATGTAGAGTTTTGCATCAATGGGATCTATATATATATATATATACACACACGGGACATTATATAATCCTTAACATTCTCTCTAATCCTTTAGGAGGAATTAAGAATCTTGACTGCCAGATATTTTGATATCCACTATCTCATAATAACTTTTGAAGCATGTGTCATTGTCCTTGCACTTTGCTAACATTTTCTTTTTAAATGTGAGCGTTACTCATTTATCTTTATTGACACCACAGACTAATCGCTTTGAATCATCTGAAACTCAATTAATAGGGATATGTGGCTTTTGGACGATTTGACAAGTTCAACCATTTTGTTGCCGGAACAGGACATGTTAACTTTGTGCAGGTGTCCTTAATTTATTATGAGAATTTTGATTGTACTGTTTACTTGGGACAAAGTATCTGCATTTAAATCCTCGAGTGCTTTTCTTGTGATGAACAAAAACCTTGAAGAAATTTATAGGGGCTCAATCACCTCTTTTTAAGTGCTATGATAATTTTATGACTTTTTTCTTTTAACCTTCCCTGCCACCACAACTTTCCTTGTACCATGTTTATTTGTATTAATTTTAATCACCATCTCTCTTTGAATTTTACTGAAGTTGTGTTGCTTGACATAATGAATAGTGTTGAATGCGTATTTTACATATAACTTGTGAAAATGTTTAGTAAATTTGAGCAATTGAACATTATATCATGTTAACATAATAAAATTGATTGGCAATATTAGATTTTGTAAAGTTGTTGATATTTCTGGTTCATCACCCCTAGCGGCCCTTGATACTCTTATCTATATTTTACTAATTTTTATTTATTTATTTATTTATTTTATCTTTCTTGAGTTTATATACTATCATTTGCTGAGATGGGCTCACATATTAAGGTACATCCAATTCCGAGTCTATGTGATCTATACAAACATTTTGAGGAAGTGGGATCTTGAGCTCTTGAGCTCCCAGTATCATCGAATTGAATTGACCTTTTATCTTTTTGAGTAGAGAAGCTGAAGTTATGTTTTCATATGTTCTACTTAAACAAATTTATGTGGTTATTGTTTTATGATAAAATTCATCTTCAACATTTCTTATGTGACTTTTTCTTGCAAGATGTTGGCCGGCCTTGATATGCCATCCTCTTTTTCTCTCTTTTTTTTTTTTTTTTTTTTTTTTAAAGCTTTCCTTTCTCATTGTCAGGAATATTATGGTGGTGACCTAATGAATTGTGAGAAAACATACGATAAGTTGGGACGTACAGCACAGGTCAGCTGAATGACTGTTCAACAAGTTTTGCTTCATTTGTCACAGTTCTCTAGTTCTATTTACTTCTTTCTTTTCTCATGGTACTGCTATGAGTTGATTAATGCAACAAACTGATTATTTTGTATTATAACCATAAGTTTGTCACTCTCAGGTGAACATCATTTGTGGAAATTGTCCAAGTGGACAATGCACAGGTATAATACGGTTAATAATTACTTCATTTTCCGAAGTTGTAGATGTAGAATTAATATGTATATATATATATATGTATATGTAAACCTGTCTGGTAATGAACATTGAATGAAATTGTCTTTTACAGCACAGTTATTGCCTTCTGAGATAACATATAGGCCTAGATAGTCTATCTACTATATTTGTAGTATACTGATATCAATGTGGATTACCAGGGCTGCTAGTGAATCTATTTAATTAACCAAAAATATAAAATGAGGAAGTATAATTGAATGTAAAATCCCCTCAAACTAGCAACGTTACACCAAAATATGAACCAATGCTAAACTAGTTTTACTCTAGTAAAATACATGGCTAGTTTATGCAATGTAATTAATGTAGATTTACAAATAATTAATTATAAATATGTTGTATTTAAATCCCTTAAATCAATGAATTAGGGTAGATTGATTTATTGCCTAGGATTTTGCGATTAGATTAGATTTTTCCTTTTATATCTTTATGTATTCCAAATATATGTACTGGGTGGAACAACCCAAAACATGAATCATATTTTTCGGTTCATTTCTTCACATGGTATCAGAGTTATGAGTGGCTCTATAGGGTAGGATATTGATCCGGGTTTCGAGATGAATATCATCTAGAGTGAGGAGTCTTAGTGTCTCACATTGGAAGAATGTTGAGAGCTCATCTTATTTATAAGGGTGAAGGAAAACTCTACTTTATCACCAATTGGTTTTGAGGTGGAGCCTTGGATCCCTTTTCTCATAATGCATGGTGACGATTTTGATTGTTAGTGGTGTAAGCCACAATTTTATTTCTTCCTCAGTTTCTATGCTATATTGAACTTGGATAAGATGGGCAAATTCAGAGTACAATTAGGTGACGGACAAGAGTTAGAAGCGGTGCGCAGGCAATTACTAATCTCATTTCAGAGGTGCGGTATTGAGGTAGCTACTATGTGTTCTCCTTGGGATGGGTTAATATAATTATGGGATTTGCGTGGCTTGCCATGTTGGGAGAAGTTTGTACAAATTGGGAAATGGTGCCCATGAATTTCAAGTGACATGGTGGATGAATGGAGTTAAAAAATGATATGATGATGTGCTGAGTGGTGGGCTACCACTAATGGAGGTAAAGTTACAGAGAGTTTGAAGTTTCCGGTGGGGCCGGCATTTGAGCCTGAGGAGGTATTGGCTTTGCGATAGTGGTGTGAGAAAAGTGAATGAAAAAGTAGTTGTTGATTTAATGGGTAGGGCAATCAGTTGATGATACGACTTGAAAGACTAAAGCCAATTTTCAAAGAGTTTTTTAACTTCAACCTCGAGGACAAGGTTATTTCGAATGAGGATGGAGTTTATAGGGAGCAAGGACAAAAGCTCAAGAATGAGGGGGCAAGGCTCCATTTGGTGTACCGAAGGCGGAGATGGTCTAAGACTTGCTTTTCCCGGCTTGGGATTTTATTTATGAGTTTGCTATTATTTCTTAGATTGGGCTTTTTTTGATCAATTTTTTATAATTTCTTTGTTTGGGCTTTTATTTATGAACTTTTATTATTTTGAGTTGGGCTTGTCTCTGCTTATTTGGATGGATTTATTTTAATTTTGGTAAGGTTTAATAGTAGTATTTAATCAAGAGTAGGTAGTGTTTGAGTAGGTAATGTTTGAGAGGACATTTTTACTTTTGGAAATAAAATAGTCTGGAGACTTTTGAGTAAATAGTTGATTTTGTTTGATTGTTATTTTGGAAAACGGTTGATATTGTTTGATTATTTCTACTTATCTATTTCCCAGATGAGAACAATTAAATGATGCCAACCGTATGCCCGAACAACAACGAAACAGAGTCACTTATTTGTGAAAGCCTACAAGCTATTTTATTTCCAAGACTAAGAATGCCCTCTCAAACCCCAACTACTTTTGATTAAATACTACTCCCACCATCCACCAAATTTATTTTCACTTTCTATTTTTCATTTGTCCGATAAATTTACCTCGTTATTAATTTTGACAAAGTAAAAAAAATAAACATTTCACTATCACTCTTCATTCAAAATTTATTTACAACAAATATCATTGCCTTTATTATATTTGTTCTTCATATTTTTTAAAAGTTTTTTCTCTCTTCCAATAATTTTTTTTTTTAATCTTCGTTCCAAACCAAAGTGTGCTACTTTTACTGGATGGAGGTAGTATTAATAATTCTTACTAAGATAAAAATAAGTTTTTTTAGTAAACAAGAGACATACAAAGGACCTAGCAAAAAAATAGTAAAAAATTGATAAATAAAATCCGAAGCTTGCGAAAGCAAGCCTAAGCCTGCCCCTGCCTTGTACACCAACGGGGCCTTGCTCCCTCCTCATTCCCGAGCTCCTATTCCAGCTTTGTATTTCTTCAATGGATTTTGAATTTCATCTAACAACATTTGACATATGCTTTTGGTTATGGAAGTTCTAGCTGTGAACTATGGGAAGTTCTAGGGGAAAGATATGGTAAGTGCAATGGGCCATTGATTTATCAGTTGCAAAGAGATATCTCACACCTCACTAAAGGCAACATGAGCATGGAAACCTATTTCACCAAAATGAAGAAATTGAATGATGACCTATGCTACCTACCTCCAATGCTTGGAGAGAAGAAAGAGTTGGAGGAACTTATTCTAGTAGACAAGATGTCATGGATACGTAGATAGGATTACTTGACATATGATGCAATAAGAAGCCAAATCCTGATGATGAACCGTTTCCTCTTTTTTGACAAATCATATGCTATGCTTATGAGTTACAAGCATCATCTAAAGCTTTTGAAAGAAGGAGGACTGACAAGAGAGCTTTAGGGTGTGTTCATTGTAAAAAAATAGGTCATACCGAAGAGACATGCTTCAAACTCCATGGCCTTCCTGAATGGTGGTACAAGAATGCATTAGCATGTGTTCATTGCAAAAGAATAAGTCATACCGAAGAGACATGCTTCAAATTCCATGGCCTGGCCTCCTGAATGGTGCAAGAATGCTCAAGATGAAAAAAAGGGAAGTGGTGAAAGGGATCTGTGGAAGCCCGGCGAACACAATCACATCCTTTTAAGTTTTTGATGAGGGAATATGTTCTACATCAAGAACAATATTTATTACCATAGATTATCCAACCGAATTAATTTAAAGAGAGATCCAAAACTCTGGATCATCTCAACATGCTTGGAAGTGAAACATTTCAGTAATGAATTTCTTAAAGTGACTACTGATATTGACATTAAGGAATCTTGGATCTTGATTCAAGATCTACATGCCATGTGAGCAACAACAATAGTCATTTCAATTGATGAAATTCCTTTTAAGAAAACTAGCTAAGATATCTTGCCAAATATAACTACATAGATGGAAACTCACATTGGAAATATTGTACCCTGCACAATGTCTTTTTTATTCGTAACTTCACATACTGCCTCATATCTATTGACAAGTTGTGTCCCAACTCTAAATTACTTGTGACTTTATGGCTAATAAGTACTAACTGCATTCTATAGAACCTAAGAAGTAAAGCTCAAATTGGGAAAGGAAAGCTCAGGAGTCATGTTTACTGCCCGTCACTAGAATGTTTTTGAAACTACTTTTATTCAATAAGAATTGCCTATGGAACTACAGACTTAGGCATCCTTAAGATAAAGTTACGCAATGTTTGGCTTGTGTTGGCATGTCCGATTCACTTGTAGGCTCTGTGTCACGGGTTGACATTTCTGCCCCAAGTTCTCGGCCATAATCTGTCCCATATGTGCGAGCCCTTATCCTCTACAGCTGATTGACGGCATATTTCTTGGTGTAGGTACTTGTTTCGTATTATTCTCCCATACTGTATGGTATATTCCGGGCGTATTGCGCACAAGGGACAACTGGTCTGGGCCTCAGCGCGGGCGTGGCCTAGCCGTCGGGCGTGTCGGCTTCCGGATACGTTACATATGGTATCAGTGCGAACCTTGACAGTGGTGGTGAATAAAGCGAATGAGTGGGGGCATTGCTCGAGTGAAGGAGTATGTCGGTGGCACGTCAAGGAGGAGCATGTCCTAAGGGAATTGGACATTCTCGAGAGGGAATACTCCTAGGGTGGGGGAGTATGCTCGACGTTGCTTGTTGGCCAAGGTGGCCGAGCTTTGATCGTGAGGAAAAAACTATGTTAAGGACATTCTTCGGGCAAAAAATGCATAAGCCGCAACAAAGGATGTCCCGCATGGTGTGAGGAGATTTGCAGTGGAATGGGTCGTACGTGGGTTGTCTATGACAAAAGACTTCGCTGGCTGTTGGTGAGCACGAAGAGTGAGGGTATGCAGAAAAGGGTCAACGGAGTGACGTCGGAGGCCTACCGAGAGTGCAAGAAACAATGTCAATGCACTTGAATAGCATCGCACGGGGGCGTTTGCGACTTAAAGTGGGGGAGTATTGTCATAGGTTGTCATTCCTGCCCCATGTTCTCAGCCATAGTTCGTCCGATGTGTGCGAGCCTTTGTCCTGTACGGCTGATTGACGGCATATGTCTTGGTGCAGGTACGTGTTCAGCATTATTCTCCTATACTGTATGGCATATCCCGAGCGTGTTGCACACAGGGGACGGCTGGTTTAGGCCTCAGTGCGGGCGTGGCCTAGGCGCCGGGCGTGTTAGCTTCCGGACACGTTACACCTGTGAGACTTGTCACATCCTAAACAAAAGAAGCTCCCATTTAATAAAAGTTTCTCTCATGTCTCATCGTGCTTTGAATTGTTACATTTGGATCTATGGGGTCCCTATGCCATTCCATCAACTAATAACAGTAGGAACTAATGATGGTGCTGAATTCACAAGCCATACCTTTTAACACTTATTGTTTGTGTTAGATTTGATAGATTCATATCTATATCCATATTCGTATCATATCTATATCAATATCCATATCATATCCATATCCATATCATATTATATCTTAGTTTGTTAGGATAGATTTCTAAATACCTTTATATATATATATATATGTATTATTCCTTTATCCTTTATGATGGAATAAAATAATGTTTTCCCTCTATTTCTCTACTCTTATTTTCTACGTTGTATCAGGGCCCAATTAAAGTTTAGATAAGCCTCCATATTTTCCAGCCGTTGTGTGTCGCCGCTGCCGCCAACGCCAAATTTTCTGCTAAGCTCTCTTTTTTCCTTTTTTTTTTTCTCTATTTTCTTTTACTTTTTATGGTCGACTCTTTTAAGTCAATTGGTACTAGACGTATACGTTTGAGGTGTACCTATTGTCATAAGAATGGTCATACTAATGCAATTGTTGCCAATTTGAATGAATATTTCATCCCTTAACTCTATTACTATAAGTCGTGCCGATTATGATGCATTTCTTTAGTTTCAGGCATCTAAGCAGTCATCCATCACTAATTCTAACACCTCTCATAATGCGCAGACCTTATTTGTCGGTATTTCTCAATATACACTAGGTTCATGGGTACTAGTTTCCCGTGCAACCGATTATATATGTGGTAATCCCTCTTTGTTTTTTACTTTTCATCCGTCAAACTCTCTAACATATGTCACTCTGGCTAATGGTGATAAAGCATATCCTTAAGCTATTGGTAGGGTTTGTCTGTCACCTAATTTATCTCTTGAGTTTGTCATTTATGTACCACAAAGTCCATTTAACCTTATATCTATTAGTCGACTTACTAAAGATTTAGATTTCTCTATTTCATTGACCGGTAGTTCTTTTTTTGTTATTTAGGATCGCAACATAGGACGGATGATTGATACCGGACATGAGTCTCATGGGCTATATTACCTAAATAAGTCTTCTTGTCTATCTTCTACTCGCCAACTGCCTCTGATGAGTCTCATGAATTATTCAATCAACAACTAGGTCATCCAAATTTATCAAAATTAAAACATATTTTTCCTAATTTTTCATCACTGTCTTCGTTACCATGCGAGTCATGCGAGCTTGGAAAACAATCTCATACTACTTTTCCAAAGCGCGTCAATAATAGAGCATCTGAACCTTTTGCATTAGTTCACTAAGATATTTGGGGTCCTTGTCGTTCTAAGTCAAGTCTAGGTTTTCAATATTTTGTTACTTATATTGATGATTTCAGTCGGTGTACTTAGGTTTATCTATTGAAAAATAGGTCAGAATTACTTACTATATTAAAAAACTTTTGTGCTGAAATTCGTACACAATACTACACCTCTATTAAGGTCTTACGAAGTGATAATGGTAGAGAATATTTTTCCCACTCATTTAATGAATTCGTGTCTTGCCCTTCCACCCCACAATAAAATGGGATGGCTGCGCACAAGAATCGTCATTTACTAGAAACAACTCGTACCCTTCTTTTACATTATAATGTCCCGTTTCAGTTTTGGGCTGTTGCTATCTTTACAACATGTTTTCTTATTAATCGTCTTCCATCTACTGCACTCGGTCATAAGATTCCCATCACATGTCTTCAGCCTAATGTGTCATTACCTCTCTGTATATTTGGTTTTACGTGCTTTGTTCATGACCATTCTCCTGGTTTGGACATATTCCGTCCCCGATCCATCAAATGTGTTTTTCTTGGGTACTCTCGAGTTCAAAACGGATATAGATGTTATTCTCCTCTCACTCGTCGATATTACCTTAGTATAGATGTCACGTTCTTTGAGACATCACCATACTTTACAGTGTCATCATCTTTATCCTCAATACCTGTAACTCCTCCTCAACTTGACCAACAACCTTATTTTGTTATTGCTCGTAAAAGATTCAGTTATTTTCTTTTTCGCGTGATTCATAGCTGAACAAAGCTCAAGTATGGCTGGCTTTTCATCACCATCAACTATCCTCAAAACAATCAAAAGGGAAAGTGTTGCCCGTTAACAATCTTCTACTTGATCCCAAAATTTCGATAAAGAATGTTTTCCATCACCTTTTTGCCTTTTGATGTTTTCGACAACTTATTATCGCTCCAATCATCACTCACAAATGACTGTCTCAATTCATCCCTATGTTTGTTTAAACTTTGCAAAGTGAGAAATGCGGTAGCAAATCGGGTAGTCCCGGGCCTCACTAGATCTCTGCCACTGGTCTTTTCCCTCATTACAATGAGAATTCTCATATGTCAATAAATAAAACTTGTGACATCCCTAGCCTTTTGAATGTAGAGTTCAAATTTATTCATTCTTCCAATGTCTTCTAGAATGAAATCGATACAATAAGCTGCACAAGGTGTCCAAAAAAGACCAGGATTGCGCTGTTCTAATAATCTTCTCTCCCCTTTATAATTTGCATAATTATCCGTCAGAATGTGCACAACATGCTCCTTGCAAATTTCTTCAACCATTTGTTTTTTTCATGCAGGTAGCCAATATTCTTGCATCATGTGATTCAGCTGATGCATCAATAGACTCCAAGAAGAAAGTCCCCTCTGGACTATTGACAAGAAAATTTATCAAGTATCGCCTTCTTTTGTTTGTCCACCCATCTGACATAAGGGAACATCTATATTGCTACGAAGCTTCCATGTGCCTTTCTTTCAACTTATTTGTTACATTTACGGTATCCTCAATAAATGGTTCCCGCAATTGATGATAACTAATAGGTCTAAAATCGGAACCATATTGTCTGATGGCCTCAACCATAATCTTGTAACTTTATGATTCGGAGCATTGAATAGAATGCAATTTTCATAGAAAAAATTGGCAATATACCTTTGCACTTCTGATGTTACCTCTTTTCTTTTCGTAGACGCTTCGATGGTTTTCTGAACATAACAACCGTCCATATGTCTTTCTTCAACAATCTCTTCAAGAGTCTTTTGAATCATTGCAATAATTGACTTATTTTGTTTTCTAACTCTCGGAGGTTCAGAAAACTTTAAAGTTGATTGAGCCATCTTTCTTTTGCTACTTGTTCTTGAATTTGGATGCACTGAAGGCTTGGAAGATGAATTCGTAGCACCCGTAGATTGATTTTCTTCAAACTCCTCATTGTCTTTGATATCCTCAAAATAATTAAATTCGGTAGTATCCCGCGATGCTTTATTCATCACTTTTTTGCTCATAAATTTATGTATTTTCTTACGAATTTCTTCTGTGGTTTTAGGGTATTTAACCACATCGCCGTAACTCCCAACTAAATGGTGCTTTAACATCTTGACCCCAGAATGTCTATGACAAAGAGCGCATTCAATTAAATTTTTGCTATTCAAATTCGGCTAAAATCCATACTTTTATCCTAGATCAGATGATTTGGCCTTTCTCGCTGGATCCCAGATCAGATGATCTTGGACATTTTCATTATCGGCCATTAAATTAGAACTAATACAAAAAAATATAAAATAAAATGCTTAAATAATAAGACAATCATTAAAATATGAATAGAATTAATGCAAAAATCAACATAATTAAAAATAAAATCGATAAAATGAAATAAGTTAAATTAAAAATATAAAATCCATAAACAAAAATAGCTTTATATATATAATTGCCTACGAATACAATACATACATATATGTAGTTACAAGTACAATCGAACTAATATATTAATATTATGTATATAACACCAACGAGACAGTACATTATATATAGTGCTTGTTAATTGAGTAAAAGATATAATAATGCAGTTTGTTCTATAGCTTTAGCATAATATTCAATAGTATAGTACATGAATAATAATAAAAATGTCTGCACTAAATCTATACACTTTTCACTAGAAAGAATTATTAATAAAAAGTAGTGCACTAGCCACTAAATTCTGCAGCAGCATATTAATAATAAAAAATCGTATGTATATATATCTATATATCATATACTAACCTAACACTCTCCACTAGAAACTAACATAACACTTTGCACTAGAAAAAAATAGTAATATAAAATACTGCACTAGCCACTAACTCCTGCAGCGCTAGTTCATTAATAATAAAAAAAATCCTATATATATCATATACTAACATACAACAAGGCTAAACACACAACTCAAGGAGTTCTTACCTGCTCCAACGATGGAAGCCGGACTGAAGATAGAGGCCAAGCGGTGGATGGCGGCGGCAACAGAATCGGGTGAGACTAACCTTAACAACAGAGGTGACGTTGGGTTTAGGTAAAGCTGGGTCTAGGGCTGAGTTTGACGTTTAGGGCTCGGTGGATTTAGAATGGATTTAAACTCTAATATGGGTTTAAGAATTAAATTAGGCTGAATATAGGGCCCTAAGCCTGGACTTGTCGACATATGGCGTCGCCTTGGCGGGACGGCGTTGCCAAAGGGATGCCCGGATGCCAGCCTCGTCGAATGGCGAGACTATTTTTTCTGGCGGTGATGATACACCGCGAGGACGCCGTGACAACCTTGGCCACTAAAAACAGCTCAGACGAGCATTAATTTATGCATTAATTTGTTCTGTTAAGAATTCAATTGAGTCGTGGATTATAGATTATGGTGCATCATTCCATGCTACTTTTAGCACGAATACGATGAAGAATCTATAGACAGGTAACTTTGGTAAAGTTTGTTTGGCTAAAAACGACTGTCTTGACCTCACAAGGATTGGTGACGTAGATCTAAAGACCCCTTGGGACACCATCCGGACGTTGAAGGACGTTGGGATAATCCCTAGTCTTAAGAAAATGCTTATCTCCATTGGATAGCTGGATGATCAGGGATATAATGTCACGTTTAGAGGAGGGCAATAGAGAGTCGTCAAAGGAATCTCGTAATTGCCAGAGTAAAAAAGAGGGGTACCCTATACATGGCCGATGTCTCTAAAAATTAAGCGAATGCAGTAACCAACAAGCAAAGTCCATCTGTTTTGTGGCACCACCGACTTGGCCACATGAGTATGGAATGAAGATGCTTGTTGCAAGAGAAATGCTTCCAGATCTAAAGAGGGTGGGTTCCGAGTTTTGTGAGCCCTGCGTGCTTGGCAAGAAGAAGAAAGTCTTTCTTACAAAGACGGGGTGGCATACACTAAAGGTTCAGAAGTTGGAATTGGTTCACTCTGATGTCTATGGACCAACACCAGTCTCGTCTTTTGGTGGAACATACCATGTAATGTTCATCAATGATTCAACACGAAAAATATGGGTCTATTTTCTTAAAAACAAGTCTGAAGTTTTTAATACTTTTAAGAAATAGAAGACTGTTGTTGAATTAAAAAACTAACCTGAAGGTAAAATGCTTGAAATCGAATAATGGAGGTGAATACATGAGCACAGAGTTCACCGAGTATTGTGCTGAACACGGAATCCGAATGATCAAGACTGTCCCAGGCATTCCTTAGCATAACGAAGTGGCAGAAATGATGAACAAAACACTAAATGAGAGGGACAGAAACATGAGACTGAATGCTTGACTTCCAAAGACGTTCTGAGCTGATGCAATTAACACTGTTGCTTATCTTATCAACTAAGGACCATCAGTGCCATTAGGTTTCAAGATACCCGAAGAAGAGTTGAAAGGGAAAACAATAAAGTATGGTGACAAGTTAGATGCCAAAGCTAGAAAATACAGCTTCATTGAATACGGAGGAGACAAGATAGGCTACCGGCTTTGGGACTTTGAAAGTAAAAAGGTTCTCAGAAGCAAGCATGCTACATTCAATGAGGCTGAACTTTTCAAAGACAAGTACAAAAAGTCCAAAGGTTGCGAAAGAACATATTGAGTTTGACAGTGATGTTTATCAGAACCAGAGAATCAGTGGGTCCTCAAGATAGTGGGAGTCAGAAGAATGAATCCAATATTGAGGAGTTTGAAGGCAATTAAGGGGACTTTGTTGATAGTGGAAGTTCAGAGGATGAAGGACCTCCCCCTTCATGTCATTTGGTAGAAAAAACTCGTACTCTTCTTTTACATTATAATGTTCCGTTCAGTTTTCGGTTAATGCTATCCATACAACATGTTTTTTTATTAATCGTCTTCCATCTACTGCAATAGGTCATAAGATTCCCATCACATGTCTTCAGCCTAATGTGTCGTTATACCTTTTACCTCTGTGTATTTGGTTGTACGTGATTTGTTCATAACCATTCTCCTGGTTTAGACAAATTTCGTTCTCGATCCATCAAATGTGTTTTCCTTGGGTACTTCGAGTTCAAAAAAGATATATATATTATTCTCTTCTCACTCGTCGATATTACCGTAGTGCAGATATCACGTTCTTTGCATGGTGAGATTCAAAAAGAGATATATGGAGCAACATCCTGGTTTCGTTGTTCAAGCGGAGTCTGGTCTTGTATGTTGCGTTTGTCGTTCAGTCTATGGCTTGACACAGTCTCCACGGGCATGGTTTGGACGTTTCAGTCTTGCTATTAAAAATATTGGTTGCAATGTTCGTCTGAATATACCGTATTCTTTAAGCATGATTTAGAAAGGCGATGCGTTTACTTAATTGTCTATATATTGATGAGATTGTCATCACTAGAGATTATATAGATGATATTACAAAGTTAAAGGAGCATTTACACAATCATTTCCAGACTATAGACTCGGGACCACTACGGTAATTCTTAGGAATTAAGATTGCCCAATTGAAGAATGGTGTTATGCCATCTCAGAAAAAGTATTTTCTTGATATATTGGAAGAAACAAGTATGAATGAATGTAAGGTTGTGGATTCCTCTATGGATCTAAATACAAAATTGCTTCCAGGACAGGGAGAGCGATTGACTGATATTGATGCCGAACGATATAAAAGGCTGGTTGGAAAGCTTAATTATCTCACTATCACTAGACCAGATATATAATTTGCAGTAAGTGTTTGCAGTCTCAATGTGACTCTCTTTGGAAGACACTTATGCGTATTTTGCGGTATATTATAGGATCTCCCGGAAAAGGATTACTTTATACAAATCATGGCCATTCTGAAATCGTTGGATATTCAAATGCTGATTGGACGGGGTCTCCAATTGATAGGCGTTCTACCTCTGGTTGTTGCGTGTTTATTGGAGGCAATATGATATCTTGGAAAAGTAAGAAACAAGACCTGGTTACACGCTTTAGTGCTGAGGCTGAATATCGTGCTATGACTTTAGCTACATGTGAGCTCCTCTGGATTAAGCAATTACTTTGTGAACTCAAGTCTTGTGATGTGATGAAGATGAAGTTATGGTGTGATAACCAAACAACACTACACGTTGCATCAAATCCAACATTTCATGAACGAACAAAACATATCGAAATAAATTGTCTCTTCTGAAACGTTATTAGGATCTCTAGATACGAAATGTGTGTCCTCAAATGATTAACTTGCATACATATTTACAAAAGCTCTTAGAGGTCCTAGATCTGAGTCCATCTGCACCAAGCTTCGATCGTATATGACTTATACGCTCCAACTCGAGGGGGAGTGTTAGATTTGATAGATTCATATCTATACCCATATCCATATCATATCTATGATTTAGTGTGTTAGTATAGATTTCTAAATACCTTTATGTATATGTATTCTTCCTTTCTCTTTTATGATGAAAGGAAAGGATAATTTCCGTCTATTTCTCTATTCTATTTTCCTACAACATGCAATGAATAGTAGCTTGGTCATTGTCTCTTGAAATCTAAACTGTACAAACTGGCAAGTAGAAACCCAGTGCTACCAACCTTACTTGGAAAATTAGATCTAATTTGGGCTTATATGGCACAACGTTAGCTTCATTGGGCTGTCTTTTATTCTATCTTTCCTTTTGTCTTGTTTCGTATTTATGCTTAAATTTCTAATTATTTTACTTGGACTTTTTAACCAAATTGATAGAGATAAAAAATTTGCATCCCAAATGCGAAAGCCAATATTGAAGTCTGAATGCTCTTTGTAGACACAGTTGTTTGGGCCATAATTTTTGTATCTAATAATTTTTTTTGCATTTCTTGATTTAGGTGGACTTGGATGCATATGCAATGTGACATATGAATCTGCATGCAGGTTGTTATATTTATATATCTATGTCTTTATCAATATCTATATCCATATTCTATGATAGATTTTCCGAATATCTCTCTCTATATATATGTTCTATTCCGTTTTTTTTTTTCTTTGAAATATTACAACAATATTTTCTCGTACATGATATCAGAGCCAATTAGGATTTAGGTAAAATCTTGTTTTCAACCGCTGCCGCGAGTTCGCCACTGCTTCTCAAACCCTAATTCTACCAAAATCCTAATTTTTCTCCTATTTCAATTTGAGTTATCTTTCCGCCCAACCACCACCATAATCTATCTCTCAATAGACCGACGCCTCCAACTATAGTGAGAGAGCCGCCGTCCGCCGCGCACGCTCCCCATTGGCCGTCACCAGAAGACGACCTAGTGTAGGTTTCGGTCGGTTTCAACCTTTTTTCCGGTGGCTTTTTTAGACACTTTCCGCACCGGTGCGTTCCTCTGCTCAAAACGCATTGGGTGGCATCGCTCTCCGCTGCCTCCGTCAGCTGTCCACTGTATTTTTTCTCAGACAGCTTTTTTGGTGATGTTTCTATGGCTGATCAATTTAAACTTCAAAATTTTGAGCCTATTACAATCGATAAATTAGAAGGTGTATATAATTATAAGTCAGAGGCTACATCTATACGACTGTGGTTCAAAGGACAAGGGAAATTTGACTGTCTTACAAGGAGAGTAAGAAATTAAAGAACTTCAATTTTAATGGGCAAAAGCTGATACCTAATTATGTGCCTTATTGTGGAATTCCTAAGATCCAACCATACATCCCACGTATAAGTCATTTGAGATATGCTATGAAGTTTAAGTCTCGTTTTAGTTAAAGATTACACACTTGATCTTTCTACTTATTGAGTAAACTAGAAGCTATTCGACAAGTTTTGTTCTCTTATTTTTAACATTGCTGCAAATTCAAAAGTTGCTTAGGACAAATTCTTTGCTGTATTAGCTCTTGTTAACCTTAAACCTGAACTTGATCATGTTTGAGACCAGATTCAAAGAGGTGTCACTGTACCCACGCTGGATGATGTTCTTGTTCGTTTAGTACGATAGTAACACCCTTGTGGCTACCCCATCTAATAATACTATTGATAGTTTAGCTTTGGTATCCCAAAATCCTAACTCCGGTAATCCTAATAAAAATCGTGGGGGTGAGGGAATCAAGATCGCACTGGACGTCCATAATGTAGTTATTGTCACAAGATAAGACATACATGAGAATGTTGCTTCAGCTTACATGGACGACCCCTTCGCTCGACGAATGTTGTTGCTACTGATTCGCTTGGAAATTCATGTGACACTATTACCTTACGTGGAGCAGATTATGCAACATTCCTTCCGTATCAAGCATCTCAGCTCCTCCACCGGTACTGCCACCTCACCTGATACCTATACTGTCGTTATTGGTGTCTCTTAGACCATTCTTGGTCTATGGGTTCTAGATTCAGGTGCAACTGAGCATGTGTCTGGTAATCCTTCTTCATTTTCTACCTTTCATCCATTGAATTCACTAACTCATGTTACTCTTGCTAATGGTGATAAAGTTTACCCTCGAGCTGTTGGTAAAGCCTATCCATCACTTAATTTACAAGTTTGTACTTTATGTCCCTCAAAGTCCATTTAATCTTATATCTGTTAGTCGTCTCACTAGAGATGCAGATTGTTCTATCTTACTAACTAGTAATTCTCTTGTTATTTAGGATCGCAGCACGGGGCGGATGATTTGTCCTGGACATGAGTCTCATGGGGTATATTACCTAAATGAGTCCCCTCTTAATACCTCTACCATTGGTATATCCTCTATTGAGTCTCTCAAATTATTCCACTAATGATTAGGTCATCTCAATCTATCTAAATTAAAGCATTTTTTTTTTCTAATTTTTTGTCACTATCTTTGTCACCATGTGAGCTTGAAAAGCAGTCTCGTACTTCATTTCCCAAGCGCGTCGATAGTCAAGCATCTGAGCCTTTTGCATTTGTTCACTCTGATATTTGGGGGCCTTTTTATACTACTTTAATTCTTGGTTTTCAATATTTTGTTACGTTTGGTGATGATTTCTCTCGATTGAAATGGGTTTATTTAATGAAAAATCAATTTGAAGTACTGTCTAAATAGTTTTATGCTGAAATTTGTACACAATTTTATACATCTATCAAGATTTTAAGAATTGATAATAGTGGAGTCATTTAGTGATTTTGTCTCCTCTAAAAGAATTATTAATCAGTCGTCTTGTCCTTCCACTCCCCAACAAAATGGAGTGGTTGAGCGCAAGAACCGTCATCTAATAGAAATAGCTCGTACCTGTCTCATACATTATAATGTTTCATTTCATTTTTAGGCAGATGCTAATCTTACAACATGTTTCTTTATTAATCGTCTACCGTCTCTTATCTTAAGACATCAAATTCCCATAAAATGTCTTCAACCTAATATATCCTTATATCATTTATCTTTCTGTGTATTTGGTTGTACGTGCTTTGTTCATGATCATTTTTCTGGTTTGGACAAATTACGTCCTCGGTCCATCAAATATGTTTTCATTGGGTAATCTCGAGTTCAAAAATGATAGATGTTATTTTCCTCACTTGTCGATATTACCTTAGCGCATATGTCATATTCTTTGAGTCATCACCATACTATAGTGTCATCATCTCCATATACTTGTGACTTCTCTTCCAGTTCCCAAGCCTCGACTTCAGATCTAGTCGGTATACATGGCAGCGTGAGAACATACCTACTTCACCATCACTTGCGTCTATTTATGACTCATTTCTGGTTCTGTCGCCTTCTCCGGTTGTAACTCCACGGTCACCTGTCGTCCCACGTCGAGGTACTCGGTCTAGTCGGTCACCTGTTTGTAATTATCTTAGTTCTCACCGCTTATCTCATTTCATGTGTAGGTAGTGTTGTGACTGTTTTAGACTCTGTCACTATTCCTTGCTCGTGGCGTGAGACTTTCGGTCATTCAGGGTGGTGTCAAGCTATGATGGAGGAAATGTCTGCTTTGCATGCCAACAATACTTAGGAGTTGGTTCCGTCTTCAGTTATGTTGCTTTCCCCTCTTGTTAAATTTAAGAGAACTCTAGACTATTCCTTTATGATGTATATATATATGCATGATGTAATTTGTTTATAGTGAGAATGAGAAATAGAGAAATATTGATCTATTATTCACAAAGTATCATAGTCTTAGGGCAAGGATCCTAAGCTTGTATCTTGGCCGACTTCCATCTCACCCCCGGTGAGTGGAGGTCTGGAGGTTTCAAGCAAACTCTGCCGCGGCGTTCCGGCGAGCGTGTGGATCATATGCATGCAGTTTGTTCGCGCCCACATTCATGCGCTAATGTGTGAAGGAGAGTGCGGCAACAATAGGTGTTTTGACGGGTGCAACTGAGCGGAATCTGCTCCGGTAACACTTTGGTGAGTTGTGTTCTGGTGGGTGCAGGTTCTGCTCCAGATGTTGAATGGGTTTGTTCCAAATTGTTGCCCCAGCCCCAGACTACTGTGGAGGTTCTGTTCCGGCAACATTATGAATGAGAACAAGCCCATTATTGACTCTGAAGTTTCCCTAGTTACATCCAAAATTACCATGTACAAGTTTAGTGGATCGAATTATTTGGCGTGGAGCAAACCATGAAACTTACATGCTAAGTATTGAAAAGGGCCGTCATTTAGAAGAGGAACCTCCTACCGATGAAAAAACAAGGAAGGCATTGCTTGGGATGATGAAAGATTATTCCTGCAAATTAAAGATTCGATTGACGTCCAGATCTAGTGATTGGTGTCATTGCAACACTATGAAAGAATTCAATATTTGGAGTTCTTGTATCCTAGTAAAGGGAATATTACCCGAATATACGATGTGTGCAAAGCCTTTTACTGGGCTGAAATGTTTGGCAAATCCATCTGTGAATTACTTTATGGATTTCAAAAGAACATATGAAGAGCTTAACGAACTAACGCCCTTTAGTATTTGTAATCAATGTGTATTTCTTATCATTTAAAAAATAAACCTATACACTTAATATACAATTCCTTACACTAATATGGGCTTGGGCTCATACTCTGTAATACTTGATCTAATTAAGGCTTATGACCACAATCTATATCAAATACTAACTAATATATGTAAATAATATACACTATATATCTAACACTCCCCCTCAAGCTAGAGCATAAATATCAACCATGCCTAGCTTGTCACAAAATATTTTAGTCGAGTGCTAGGTTAGGCCTTGGTCAGTAGATCTTCAACTTAACCTCTTGTTCTTACATGACCTGTAACCACCGCTCCCTGTTGAATCTTCTCTCGAATAAAATGACAATCCACTTCAATATGTTTAGTCATTTCATAGAATACAAGATTCGACGCAATGTGGAGAGCTGCCTGATTATCAGGCCATAATTGTGTTGGAGTTGAGATTTGGAAACCCAATTCTGTCAAGAATTGATGAATCCAAATAATCTCACAAACTGAATGTGCCATTGCCCGATATTCTGACTCAGCACTAGATTTAGACACCACGTTCTGTTCCTTACTTTTCCACGTAACCAAGTTACCACCCACAAATACGCAATATCCAGAGGTTGAGCATTAGAGAAACACTTAATCTGATTATGACCATAATTTTTGTACGATAACCCTTATCCTGCAGTGCCTTTTAATAAAATTTATTCTAAAACCTCCCAATGCTGGACTATATGAGCACTCATAAATTGACTTACCACACTACCTGGATAAGCGATGTCCGACCGAGTTATGGTGAGATAATTCAATTTACCTACTAATCGTCGATAACTTTCAGGCTTCATTAAGGCTTTTCCAACCTTTGTAAACACCTGGTTTGGTGTCATAGGGGCACTGGATGGTTTAGCTCCAATCTTTCCGGTCTCAATTAACAAATCAAGAATACATTTTAGTTGAGAAAGAAATATACCATTTTTCTTCCGAAACACCTCAATTCTTAGACAATAACGTAACTCACCAAGATCTTTAGTCTGGAATTGTGAGTGAATAAATTCCTTCAAGGTTGAGATCCCACCCGTATCACTGCCAGTGATAATAATGTCATCCACATACACCACGCGGAGTGTAATTCCAGAATTTGTACGACGATAAAACACAGAGTGATCCGATCTGCAATTCATCATCCCAAAGGTCTCAATCGTATGGCTAAATTTGCCAAACCACGCGCGAGGGCTCTGCTTTAGGCCATATAAAGACTTTCGCAAGCGACACACTTTCCCCGACTCCCCTTAAGCAACAAACCCTGGAGGTTGTTCCATAGACACTATCTCCTCCATAAAGAAAAGCATTCTTCACATTCAATTACCACAAAGGCCAATGATGACAAGCAACCAAAGACATCAATATACGAATAGAAGTCAGCTTGGCTACCAGAGAGAACGTCTCAACATAGTCCACACCATATGTCTGAGCATAACCTTTAGCCCCAAGTTGCGCTTTAAGGCGAGCGATAGAGCCATCAGAGTTAAATGTTACAGCAAATACCTAACAACAACCATTCGACCGTTTTCCTGCTGGCAACAAAACCAACTCCCATGTACCATTGGTGTCCAATGCATTCATCTCCTCAATCATAGCAGCACGTCAACCAGAACGAGATAAGGTCTCAAACACAGACTTAGGAAGCGTTATTGAGTTAAAAGTATAAACAAACAAACGAGACTGATGTGATAAACGGTCACTAGAAGCAACAGAGCCAATAGGGTAAGTGCATTGACGTTTACCTCTATGAAGGGCAATAGGGAGATCTTTATAAGCGACAGGAGGTGCAGATTGAGAATCAGCCGACTTCAGGGGCGGAGTAGGCGAGGAAGAATCGGGACTGTGGGCGAGGAGGATTCTGGTATAGGACACGGAAAAGGGGTTCTGGGGCGACCGGAGTAGAGCTGTGGAAAGTGGATAGTCTGGTATAGAGCTGGAGGCTGAGACGCAGTATAAACTAACCAGTCGTCATCTGAAACCGGAGTGGGAGCACTAGAATCAAAGGGAAAACTCGTAGACCCTGCAATTACTTCTTTATAGGATATATTTTCTAGAGTCCTCCGGGCTGATGAATCACATCTAGTCTCTTCCGATGGAGACTTGGTGAGCAAGAAGAAATACAAGCTAACCAAAGGAGAAAATCGACAAGGCATTAGCATATTTAAAGCGAGAGTGCAAGCCAGCCAAGACACTCATCACTGCCATTTGTTCCCTTTGTGGTTGAATTTGCACATGTGGAATTCACTATGTCATTTCAATTGAATTCTTAATTTGGAGGAATAGCCGGGAGTCATCTTGCTACCAATCATCATAACATGCATCAATAACCAAGAGAGGATCATTGTCTAAGTCGGTAGCTTTACCAGTGCTCTATAGATACATATTGATGGTCTTAAATCAATCAAGGTAATTTGACCCATTTAATATGTATTTTGTAATTCGAGAAATAATGGGCACTCCATCAATCACCATCTTCTTTATTTCGCTTAAATCTGATTTTTTATCTCCCATTATATACACAAGAAAATTGTACCAAAGACATAGCCAGAGAGAAGAAAATAAGGTCAGAAGAATAAACATGCTGCAAAAACACACCCAGAGCTTAATCTGAGAAACACGCCCATAGCAGAATATACTAGAAACTGTACTACTCCTAGAGAAGTATTGTCGCCACCAGAGGCGTTGACTTGGACATTTACTATGGGGAAACAAAGTCAAAATCCCCACCAAACGTATGTAGTCCCACACACTTTGCTAGGGAAGGTAATGGACGGGCAGGAAAAAGGCGACGGTGATGGCAACGATTCCGGTGACTAACAAAACAACCTACGAAATGTCCTACCCCAAACCCTAGTATCATGTTAATCGCTTTGCTCTGATACCATATGAGAGAAATATTGGTTCATTTTGTTGAAATATATATTTCCAACCTATCTATCAAGTTGTTTTCAGTTTTGATTAAGGTTTTTAGTTTTCTATTCAATTTTTTGTCTAGTGTTTTTGCGTATTAGGAACTAGCACCGCTGCACGACAAAGGATCGCCGTCAGAAATCCTAATTTAATGTCACTCTAGCGACATATCTTTGTTGTTGACGCCGCGACAGAGGATCATGGTCATTAAAAATCCTAACTTGGCAAAGAATTTGATTTATTCGAGTTATCGCCATTGCGACAAAGGATTGTCGACGCATTCCCACGACAGAGGATTGACGTCACTAGAAACCTTAATTTGGTCAAAGTCTCAATTTTTAGAGTTTAGCGCCGCCACTACGACAGAGTATCGATTTGAATGCCCTAAAAATTGATGCCTAGTTATGATGTCCATCCATATCCAAACTTTAAGTATCGTTTTTTTTTTTTTTTTTGCCGAAATCGACAGAGCTCTATTTTTTACTTCATTGAGTGTTTCATTTTCGACTCCATTGGAAGTTTTATTTTTTACTTCACTGAGAGTCTTGTTTTCGACTCAAACTTAGTTATGAGTTAGTCCATTCCCATTTCTGATTCTAACTCTGACATGAGCAAGTCCCGTTGCCGACACTCTGTTATGAGTATGTTCCGTTTCCGACGCTAACTCAGTTCATAGCGTTTCTTTTAACTCTATGGATGATTTTGGTTAGTAATATTCGATCTCTCTTTGCAAACTGTGACACCACTTGAGTTTAAAGAAATATTGAAATATTTTAGACATTTAGTTTATTGTTTAGATTAGATTTCTATTATCTAGATTAGGTCGTTGTTATTTGGTTATATTTATTAGATTAAATTGTTATTATTGGAGTCTATCTAGTCAATAATGTGTCTAATTATAGACCCTTATTTCGTCATTAATAATATGTATATCTGAAAATTAAGATTAAGAAAATTATAAATTATGAAATTTAAAATGTGATTAAAATGTATAATAATTTTTCAAAAAAGAAAGGGATGAATTATGTAAGATGGATGAAAATGGAAAAAGTGGACATTTTATGTGGGATAGAGGGAGTAATATATGTCTAACAATATATTTAACAGATGATATGGCCTTATTATAGAAATATGGTATACTTTTTGTGCTATTTCTGGAAGCACCAAATCAATGCATGCTTGCAGCTTTTATTTGGCTATATAATGCCTAATGCTAGATGACCATGGGTCACAGAACACCGGTTTTAATGATATGGCTA
Organism: Andrographis paniculata; assembly: GCF_009805555.1. Classification (NCBI taxonomy): domain Eukaryota; kingdom Viridiplantae; phylum Streptophyta; class Magnoliopsida; order Lamiales; family Acanthaceae; genus Andrographis; species Andrographis paniculata. Next base: position 5,602,909 of record NW_026137605.1, read on the forward strand.
ATCAGTACATAATCCAAGAGGTTTTGCATCTTCTGCATGTATGAGTTGATATGCTTGAAATGTACTTTTTGGTTGTTTAAGGATCCACAATTGAGTATTTTCTTTTCTAAAATTCTATATTTTTGTGTGCGCAACTGATTTTATCAGTCTATAAAAAATCTACCTTCCACTTCTCGGATCATGTAATCAGTTTCTTCTTCTGATACAGAGTGCTTATTGATCTTGCCATTCCTTGTGGGAAGCCAGCTTTGCGGGTATTTGAAGGCTTTACAGTTGGATTTAATCCACGGTCATGGGAAATTGTAAGCTACCTCTGTATTAAAGTTGCTTCTTGGATTGCTACGCATATGGTGAATAACTATATATTCATATATCATTACATTATTGTAGGTCTATAATGGTCTGACTCAGTTGGGTTATGAAAAAGCACACAATATGTTTAGGTACCACATTTATTAGTTTTTACATTTGCTTTGCATTTCAATTTTCTGTTCTGTTTTAGATACCACCAAGAAGTTGTAATCCTTGCTTCAAGTTCAGTCACCATTTCTTCATATTTTTTCTTCCTTGTGTTTTCTGTTTATAACACTCTTGTCCTATTTTCCATGGACATTAATAATTTTTGCATTTTAAAGTTGGATTAGAATTTCATTGACTTGATGTCAAATTAGTTGACTTTTTTTTGCGAATGCAGCTTCAAATCTGAGCAAAGAGATGTCACGTTATACTTAACTGCGGTTGCTTCCCTCTCAGGTTTAGTGGAAAAGCCCATGGTTAAGGTCTAGTATCGTTTGATGTCTGAATATACCTGTATCAGTCAATGCCTAGAGGAGCATAATTGTATCAGTCTATTCTCTTTCTCTGGCATTTTCCTTTCAGATTTCTCCAGATAAAGGATTGGATGTTCAGTTGTCTGGCTCAGGGGCAAATGGCGACCCACCAACTACTTTGTCTCCCACAATGATACATGTGGAATGGATATGTAATGACCTTGCTAATGTCATATGATACATTTAACTTTACTTTGTGGCAATCTCCCTGATGTTCTACAACTGTTCTTTAAGGTGAAAGGGGCCTTGATATGCCATATGAAGTTGAAATTACTATTCCAATAAAGGGTTATGATCCTATTCAGTTTACCCTTGCAAAGATGTGTGGTAAGCTTCAATTTCATATGTGTTTGCACCTCCATTACTTGTCCGTCGACTCTGTTTTGAAGTCGTAAAGACCTTGAACTTTTATTTTTCATCAGACAGATCACCACACCAGTTCTTTTTGCTTGGTTTTAACATGCTATTTTCCTAAACAAATCCTGTAGAACACACACAAAGTGAAAGCAGCGAGGATTCTAGAGGATGGGCTGTATTCGGGATCATATCTTGCATGTATGTCACAATTTTTATGTCGAATGTTTTGCCTTTTTTACTTTCAGATGCAAACATCCTCTGCTTGCCTACACATTTTCTGCTATTCAATTTCCCATAATGATTTGTTAGTGCATTGTATTTCTTTCTGCTTCACTCTATTGATGGTTAATTTCTGAAACATGGGACAGATCCATTGTAGCATTTACACTCTTCTGCTGTGGAGGATTTATCTATAGAACTCGAGTGAAAAACTTGGTTTGTTAATTTCCTTTCATCACCAAAATGAATAGCAATTAGCCTTTTCATCGCCCTGTTTTTGTTTATGGTGGGTTTTTCTACAGCACGGTATTGATGCAGTCCCTGGAATTGCTATACTATCCTCATGTTTGGAAACTGTAAGTCAAAGCTTTTTGGTATTATATGAAAATTCTGAACTGTTAATCTCTTGCCAACTTCATGTGCATATGTATATTATGTATATATTCATGCACCTGCCTCACATTATTTTGTACTGATATTGAATAGGCAAGTGGAGGCATTCATGGGTACACACAACCTAGTGATGCTAACAATCCTTTCACTAATCAAGGTCCTTGGGACCGGCAGCCAACTTACACCCAAGGAACAGCAAGACCAAGTGAAAGAACATATGGATCCATTTAAGCTGTATCTCTTCTACTTAAAAGTAACATATTCGATGGAGACATTTTGTAAAAGCTAACTTTTTGTCAACTCTTCATTCATTGGTGAATAAATCTGATTTGAACCCATATGGGCATTGTAACCTTTTAATAATTCAACCTGGTTTACATATGAAGAATGCAGTTGTGTTTACTCGGCCATAAAGGTGAATTAAACTTTGTTATGAAACCATTATTTACCAGTTATTTTCCCTTTGTGAATGAATGAATTATAGAGATGCATCATTCCTAGTTGTGATGACTTATTTACTCAACGTCTATGGTGTGTGGGTGGGTAGGTGGTGTACTACCCATATAAAGATTTCATCGATAGAGATCTATATAATGAAATCATCTCATAGGCCAGCACGCAAGTAAACAATCATCCACAGGAATGCAAATTAACCTTTTTGGCTTCCATCAAAGCAGTGTGGAAGTGTGTAAATTTTTACTTATAGTTGATTAGAAGAGCCATTTTAAACAAAAGGCTAAGAGCATTTTCATTGGTAGTTGCCTTAATATTTTGATCTTTTTATCTCTGCCACATGAAATTGAAATGATCACAAATATCATGTCTGAGTGTATACTAGCCTCTGCAAAGGTTTCTAAGATCACCACCAAACGTGAATTTCATAAATAAAATTTGTATCAACTTTCTGCATGTTGAATTTAGGGATCACAATGGGTCCGGATAGGCCTAAGATTTATTTATTTTGCTTCATGTATTGTGTACCTTTGTCGGATTCGGGTTAGATCTTGAGTATAGAGTGGATCCTATCCAACCTGATTAAATATTAATAATAGTATATCATTTAAATATATAAAAAAAATATTTCTAACAATATAAATTATATTAATAATATTTTTTAAGTTTAATTTATTTTTTTTTATTTTATAATATTACTTTTGAATAAAAATTATATATTTTAATGTGTCGGATTTGAGTTTAAGTTAAAATTTAAGAATTTTTTAAATTGAGTTTGTCTGGTCCATTGGGATTTTTTGAATATAGTTTAGGATGGGTTCGGTATGGTCAGATCCAAGTTTAATCGAGTTCAATTCACGTCTTGGGGTTCAACAATGTATATTCGAGTCGGGTTTGGTTGGATCCAACTCATTGTCATCCCTAATGTTGATCACGTGGATTTGGTTGGTGAAACTTATCCTCTTCTTTTTTTTTTTTGAAGTGCGCAATGGGTAAATCATCGGCCGAACTTAATACCCTACAAACTAAACCCGGTAAGGTAAGTCACACTAAGCGAACCATGTGTGGCAGGTGGACCTAGAAACCTCGGGGTTTGAATCCATGATCTCAAGGTCACAAGTTCAATCCAAACACCACCAGACTATCCATTTATTTTTAATTATACGAAGAGCTCTCCCAGTTTCTTGTTTGGTCACATCTTCTCTTGCTTATTACCTCAATTGAATTCAAGTCTCTATTTTTCTTGCCGGCAGTGTTGGAATCTTGCCTTAGGACGGTCTACAAGTGTTTGGTTGGAATCAAATGCACGAAAAAAAGAAACGAATGGAAATAGCATGATTGGAAGATGAAGTTGGAATACAAGATATGAAAATTTGAAAGCAAGTAAATAATATGAAAGAACAAAAATATAGATAAACATGGCTGATTATTTTTGGTGTGATTGCCTTCCTCTTCCAAGTGTCCTCCGTGACATTTTAATATATATATATATATTTTCTTCTTCTTCTTCTAATTTAGAATCTTTAATTCTTCTATAAAGCATAAATTGTCTTCTTTAATTCCTTATTAATTCTTCTCATAACTCCAATACATTACACCCCATGACTCTGCAGTCTTACACCCCATGATTTGATTGTGAGAAGATGTTCAGAACTTTTGATTTGCTCCAACTCTCCTCATGGGCCTAGACCATTGTAGATTTGGATTACCTCCCCCTTGGTTCCAATTGACTCGGACCACCTTCCTTCTTGGTTTTTCTACACAATGGATAACATTTTGTACTAGACTTCAAAACTTAGTTCTTCGTCTTAGGTCTTGAACCGATAGTAACAAATGTCCCCCAAAAATATTGGATGGATTGAATTCTCTAAGATTGGATTTTTGAATTTAAGTCATTCGATATTTTTGGCCGAATAGCGTGGGGCCCAAATAAATTATTTCGCTCTACAAGATTGTCATATCAAAAGTGCTCGATAATCTCTTCTTTCGTGTTGTCTTCCTCAAACTCCAAGGAATGCAAAGTCATCCAGTCATGATCTAGTAGTATAGAGGTGTAATATTACCTTCCGTTCTAGGGAGTGCACTTGGATAAACTTGATCTACAATTAGGGCCCTCCAAGTCCGTATTTCTAATTTTTTTTTCATCTCCATCTCTAGTATGGGTCCACTCAAAGTCCCACACATTGACCATGATCACCAAGTTGGCTTCTAATCTTGTATTTTCCTACGACCTCCTATCATCAACTCACCTTTTGGAGCCATGATTGCTCAGGGTTTTTGGAAACTCTACAAATCTTCCCTTGGTATCCAGTCAGAAGATTGCATTGTATATTGTGTAGGAAAATAAGGACAAGAGCACAATAATTTGGCTACCTAGTTCGATCAGAATGATGTACGTCTGGGGCCGCTGCCAAGCCAGTAATTTTACTATAAAATACACAGACACATGTTAAAGTGAGAATATATTGATATTTATAGCCTAAGCCTAAGCCAATAATATCCAAATCATATCTCAAAATCTATGATACAATTTACAAATCAAATCTAAATCATATGCAAATCATACCCTTTATATCTCAACAATCTCCCGCTTGAGACTGATTGTATCTTCCACTTCAACATTTTACTTTATCCGCAATGACAACGCCAAGCTTCCTTCTTCACTCATCGAGGCCCATTGAGGTTGAACACAACCTCAATTCATCTAAGGTCACCACCTTAGGTTGTTTTCCAGGATTGCTCATAATGCGGCTCAGTACTCCCATTGCACGTGTTTTCCATCTCCTAAAGGTATCAAAAGTATCATTTTTACGCTTAAGGAAATATGCTCATACCTCATTTGTAGCATTGTCAATGAACACGGTGTAGTACAATGAGCCTCCAAAGGTCGATACAAGAATTGGTCCCCATAAGTCCGTATGGACCAACTCCAATTTTTCCTTTTCCAGGTCTCTCCCACCCTTTGAGAACGCCACCTTTCAATGCTTCCCAAAGATACAATCCTCACATACTCCAATATCGACGGACTTGAGACCTAACAACCTTCCTTTGAAACGAGCTCTCTTATCCCCTCCGTACTGACGTATCCGAGACGATAATGCCATAAATGTTTTTCATTATTATGGCCACGGAACTGATTCCGTCTTGCATGCTTTTTGTCGTGTAGAGAGTTCCATCTTTTCTTCCTTGGGCCACCGCAATGGATCCTTAGGTTACCTTCCACGACTTAGTTTCAAAAAAATTTCGAGTAACCTGCCTCATCCAACTGTCCCACGGAAATCAAATTGCGTTTCAGACCATGACATGCCTCACGTTATTCAATCTCCACTCCCCACCATTCGTTGTTCTGATTTGAACCATCCATTTACCTACAATTTTTAGTATCTCATCATCTGTAAGCTAGACAACACTAAAATTACCTGCATTATAGGATTCCATGATTCCCGAATCACCGCATGAGTGGAATGACGCTCTTGAGACCAAAATCTATTACTCAATTGGACTGCTGACACTCAAAATCAGTGATCGTATATCTCCTCCGTTGCGTTTTCCGAGCCCTGATCCTTCTCCTGCGCCCTGCATTGTGGTTTCAAGTGCCCCTTGCAGTTCAAACATACCACCTGACTTGCATCTTCCTTGTCCTTGTTCTTGGGCTTCAACTTTGACCATTCTTGATCTTCACTCTTTCCCTTTGCCTCAGATCTACCCCTATTTTCGGCACTAAGGGGAAATCCAAATTCAAATTCAGTCGAGACATTCTCCGAAAGGGTTAGTCGAACCACACTCATCGTCTTCATGTATTTGGCTTCATCCACATCGTCGGGTTTCTCCTTCAACGCCGCCTCTAGATCTTTACCATACATGTAATATTCTATCTGCATTTTCCAGAACCTGAAGTTTCTTCCATCGAATACCTTGACAGCACAACGATCACCCATCTTGACTCCCACAAACGAACCTAAGGACCACTTGATATGAGAGCACATTGGATATCTTCTCCGCTGCGTTTGCCAAAACCCTTATCCTTCCATGTCCACCTTGCACCGCCTATTACAAAAGGATCCGACCTACCACAACTATCGGGACCAACCCAACACCGCCAGGAGACTTTCAACATGAGGTACCTCCGCAGGTCACAAGAGATTGCCACAACCACAACCAATGGCCGATGCCTCCCAATCCACCCTATAAGCGAACCAGACTACAATACCACTTGTTACGGAAAATCTCATAAAATCAAGAGGCAAACAAGGACAAGAACACAATAATTTGGTTACCCAGTTCGATCAGAATAATCTACGTTTGAGGGCGCTACCAAGCCAGAGATTTTACTATAAAGTATGCAGGTACATGTGAAAGTGAGAATACATGGATATTATAGCCTAATGATAACTAAAATTTGTAGGTTGTAATTTGTACAAGTTCACAGGGAATTTATATTCGAAAATCAGTGAGTGGAGGTTTATAGAAAAGCGATCAAATATAATAATAGTTGTGGTTGTAGACCCTGAGTAGTTATCACAATTATTTATACTCTTTTTACTGGTGAGTTTCCAGGTCGAATACAAGGATTTTAAGTCATAAATTTCAGAAGGTGAAGATCTTGAAAAAGCGACGAAATTGCAGTAAAAGAACCGCTCTACAGCGGATCTAAATTTCTAATCTATCAAAAATGGTAAGTAAAGCGGTAAAAGGATGTGAGCGGAGGTGAGCGAAGCGGAGGCGTAAGGTGGAGTGCCAGTGGTAACCGAGTGATCGGGACATGAGCGGATGTGGAAATCGAGTGAACGGGATGTAGATGAAAGGCGGTAACCGAGTGATCGGGACATGAGCGGATGGCACGATATGTATACATATATATATTTATATATAGGTAAGCGACAGAGAGTGAAGGAGAGGTGTTGTGTCTGACTTGTCCGTTACTAAATGGATAGAATTCCCTGGATGTAATGAACGAATGGTGTAGGTGTGTTAACAAAGATATATGTTTATTACGGAAACGATAGAAAGAGATAGTGTAATTATATAAACTGAATGTAAAGAATTCTTAACACTGGAATTTGACCTTAAGGGATTTACAACAAGACTTCAATGACACCCAGAATCGGAATATTATAAGAAAGAAACCCTACTGTCACTAGGAATTTCTGCGACCTAATAGACCACCGTCTATGCCCCATTAATTATCCCAATTTCTGCCTCATTAGTGGTTTTACCCTTCTGTTCTTTTTAATCAAAATTGAATTCAGAACAGTAGTTAAGCAGGTCGACAAGGCTCCCGCGTACTTAACTACATTGAACTACCTTGAAAACGCTTTTGGCAAAAGACAAGGCTCAAACAATCAATTCTTCTCTTGCTTTAAACCAGTGAAATGAAGTTCTTTAAATTCAAAGTTTATATCAGTGTGGATAAAGTGTGGAAAAGATGTAGATGAAGAACTAAATGATATTTCATTACTTACTACTAGAGCTGGAAAAACTATAACTACAAAAATGTAATTGAAAATAGTAAACTATTCTAGAAAGAAGTAAAGACTTGGCCAAGGGAGAAATCCCTACTCCCTTGGCCATCCCTGTGGAGAACTCCCTTACAGGGTTGGAGCTCTCAAAGACAGGAAGACAACTAGAATGCGCAGAAAGTAATTGCTAGAATACTCCAAAAATCGAAGTCTAAGTCTTTTACATATCTGGCCCCATTTATAGTAGGTGAATTGCAATGGTTGCAAGCAGTTGCTGGGCGGTTCTAACCGCTAGACAGTTAGGCGGTTGCTGGTAGTTATTCTGTTGAAACAGTTGCTGGCCATAACTCCCAGGGCGCTCACTTCGCTTGCATTGAATTGTAAAGGCACAGATCTTCCTCGTTTGCCGGAGAGCTGGAGGGCATCAGCGCAGCTTGGCTCGCTTGTGCTGGCTGGAAGTGTTGTACCGCTGCAGTTGGAACACTTAGTCAAAATATGCTGATATTCTGCAGCGGTAGGTGTCTGGACTGTCGCTTGCAAGTGGGAGAGGCTGTCACTTGTGAGCGGTGGAAGCTACCGCTTGCCTCTCATGCCTTAGTCGTTCTCAGGAGATGTAGTGTCGCTTGCGAGCGGAGGTGGCTACCGCTCGTGGCGCATGCCTTAGCTTTTCTGGTACCAGACTACCGTTTAAAAAGGGCAAAAATTGTTAATAATCTCAACAACGAACTCTGGATCATGCCAAGCGATATAGATCAATAATGTATGCCATTAACGAGTTATTATGATAGTTTTTATACAGAAATTCGAGTAATACACATTTTTGTCAAGCTAAGAATATGCTCATATTTGGAGTCATCACCTAAGCTTATGTCGATAATATCCAAATCATATATCCAAATCATATCCCTAGATCTTAGGATATAATCAGGCTTCATATCTCAACACTTCCCTTATAGGTATGGATAAAATGTTAAATTTTGTATACTATATTGAAAAGTATAAAATGTATCAAGAATATTTTTGGTACGGTATCATATGCATTTTTAAAATTTTGTACATTTTTTTATATATTGTACCAATAATATTTTTCTAAGAAAATACAATTATTTATATAGTTAAATAAATATTTAACGGTGACCTACACGTGCCCAAATGCGAATGAGTTTCAGAATCTCCATTTATAAACTCTTGAAATTACAAATATATTCATTCATCTTATATTTAGCCTAAATAAACAGTAAAAAGATCTTAGAATCCGAGAAAACAACTATTTTTAGTATATCTACTGTTCCTTGAGGCATTTAAGAAGAATGAGTATATTTATAATTTTAAGGGTTTATAAATCGATATTCTGTAATTCATCTCAGTTTAGGCGCGTAAAGGTTAAACACTGTTAAATAAGGACGGTCGAGGGGTTTAGACATAAAATTTATGAAACCATAAGGGAGTCTGACGCACTTTTGGAGTATGAAAGATTTGACACAATTTTGTAAAATTAGAAGTTAATTTGTACGGTTTTGCCAAAAAAATCAGATATATATATTTATTCAATTTCTGAGTAGTTGATTCATATTTATTTAATTTTTACTTAACAAAAATTATATAAAGTTCATTAATGTTGTTTAGTTTGAAAGTGAAAAATGTAAAATTGTGAGAGCAGAAGAAGATTAATTTTTATTGACTCTATAAAAGATTTTAAATGCATTATATTGATACCAAAACTCAAAAAAAAAAAAAAAAAAAAAAAAAAAAAAGGTTGAAGTTAGCTGAAAATTAGGAGAATCTAACAAACTCCTACAAACTTGGTAAAAGAGATTGGATTAAGTAAAACTATTAAAAATAAATAAATTGATGAGACTCTAAACTCCACTTTTCTCCCTTTTAAGTCTTCAAATATGCTTTTTGCAAGAGGCTTGCTAAATATGATTGCCAACTGATGTTCAATCTTCCTTTTGAACATCTCTGATAAGAAAAAGTTTAATGCTAAAATGCTTAGTCTTTCCATAGAAAATAAGATTATTAGAGATGGCTACCATTGCCTAATTGTCCATCATAACTTCAATGGTCTTTTCTTGTACTAAACTTAGATCATTTAGGATTTTTTATAGCCAAATAGATTGATTAGTTGTTGATGTAGCAGCTATGAATTCTACTTTAACAACTAATTGGCCTATGATATCTTGTTTCTTTGAACCCCAAGTGAATATTCCTAACCTAAATTGAAAGAAAAACGAGAGGTGTTTTTTCTTGTCATTAAAGGATTCACCCCATCACCTAAGAGTAGCCTTGCAACTGAAAATTGAAAAATAAAATTGAACCTCAAAACTTAAGGTCTCTTTTAACATACTAAAGAACTTTTTTGCAACAATGAGATAAATTACATTAACACAAATCATGATTCGATAAAGCTTACAACAAACAATATTTCTAGCCTTTTTGTTGCAAGATACATTAGACATCCAAACTTCTATAGTATGACTAGTTCACCTTTTCGCTACTGTCATTCTTGTTAAGCTTCTTCTTTTGACACATAGGAGTAGCCACACCTTTTCAATTGTTCATGATAAATTTCCTTAAAACTTCTTTTGCATATTTCTGTTGACAAATAAAAACCTTACCTTTTTTATTGCTCAATCTTCATTCTAAGAAAGTAATACATTTCTACAAGATCAATCATCTCAATAATTTGCATCATATCTTTCTTGAACTGAAAAACAAACTCAGTGTTGTTGTTAGTGACCAAAAGATCATCAACATAGAGTGAGATCACAATAAAGTCATTAGTGTCACCTTTAGTACATAAAGTGGACTCACTAAGACTTTTTGCAAACCCTAAGTTTAATACGTATCCGTCTTTAATAAATGCACATTCTCTTCATGGCTCTTCACCTCAAAACCTTCGCAATGCTCAACATAAAAAATTATTCTTTCAAAAGTCTATTAAGAAATCCTGACTTTATATTAAGATGATAGATTTTTTGTTTATTTTGTGCAGAAATACCTAGAAGCAATCTAATAGTATCCAATCTTGCTACATGAGCAATTGTAGCAAAGAAGTCTACTCCAGGGACTTGAGCGTATCTTTTCACAACTAGCCTTACTTTATATATATTCACTGAACCATCAATATTAATCTTTCTTTCCAATACCCATTTCACTCCAATTACTTTTTGATGTGGTCTTTCAACTAGTACCCATATTTGATTTTTTTTTTTTTCAATCATGTAAAACTCCTCGTTCATTGAAGCCATCCAATTTGGGTGTTTCTTATCTTTCTAATAGCATGAAGGTTCAAGAACCTCAATGTTGCATCTTTTGGTATATGTCAACAAGTGACCTGGACCCACGTATTGATGGATCATACATTATCACATTTGGATTTAGTTCATTAGGCTGCTGATTTTTTGCACTGTTGAAATCCCATTTATCATTTTCCATAAAATTACATCCCAACTTATTAGAATTTTTCCCGAGTCAAGTTGAAAAACTCTGTAAGTTTTAGATGTCAAGCAATATCTAATGAATACTCTTGGCTCAACTCTTTTGTCCAATTTGTCTCATTGCATCTATGGAACATGATCAAAGCACGCACAACCAAATACTTTAATATTTTTCAGTTGTAGATTATAACCATACTATGCCTCAAAAAATGTGTTTCCATTTACAGTTTTTGTAGGAATCCCGTCAAGAAAAAATTCGGTTGAATTTGTTGTCTTTACCCAATATTCTTTTGGAAGACCCTTCTTATGAAGCATACATCTGGCCATGTTCATTATTGTTATGTTCTTTTGCTCGGTCACCCTATTCCATTGTGGAATGTACATGGTGATAAGTTAATGCTTAATTTAAGTTTTTTCATAAAATCTGCCAAACTCATTTGAGGTGTAATCTTTGCCATTATCTGAGCACACCACTTTAATTTTGCATCAACTTTGATTCTTTATCCAATTCTTGAAATTGAAGAACACACTTGCAACTTCTGATTTGAATATAAGAAGATATATCTAGCACATTCTTGAAAAATTATAAAATAAGATGACTTAATATTTGTTTCCACTAAGATAAGGGGTATTGTGAGGACCAGCTACATCTGTATAAATTACTTGTAACTTTGTAGTAGATCTCCAATATTCTTTTTGAAAAGTATGGCTTGCTTATTTACCGAGTTGACAAACTTTGCAACTTGGTAAATCTGGCTCAATGTGAGGCAAGCCACCTCCAACGTCTGCTTTTCAATTTGCAACATTGTTGGATGATGAAAATGGACTAACTTTTTATGCCAAGTCTCTGAGTTGGTCATTGCAGCAGTATAAACTGTTTGAATCTTCTCCATAGGGTCAAAAGAAAAGCTCTGACATTATATTTTAACTTTTATGACATCATTGTCATGAGCATCTTAAATCATACATTGATTTCTTTCAAATATGACTTTGAATTATTTTTCAATTAGTTTTCATATGTTTGTTTAGAGGTTTGAATTTTGGATTGAGATTTAAACAGTAAAAATTTTGAATTGGAATAGTTGTATGATGTGATATAAATAAGTATTGATGTGATATTTTAAATGTAAAGTTGACTTTTGGTATAATATACAAAATATAAAAAAATATGTGTTTCATTTGATATTTTTGAGGGGATTATTTTGTGTGAATAGTACAAATCCCCTAAAATTCTTCAATCAAATACACCCTTAGTATACTCTGATCGATTTCAAATACAAACAAAACATCTAAAATTAATTTTGTACCCGTGCAACTCTCTATTGCAATAGTTTGTTTTCCTTTGACAACAATGTAGTCACAATTCTCAAATATGACTTTGGAAGCTTGTGACCTATCCAACTCTTTGAAGAACTCTTCATTTTTGGTCATGTGATCGGTACAACTGCTGTCTAGGAGCCAACAATTGCTTAAGTTTTAGTTGTTATTTTTAATGTATGATGCTACAAACAACTGGGTTTTTTTTTTCATATGTAATTTTGGCATTATCCGTTTTATGGAAATTGCTTTTGCAAATACTTTCATGATGATCAACTTGGTGCATTTCTCACACTTCACATAAGGTCTTTTCCAACATTTGAAATGATGATGCCCCATCTTACCACAATGTCTACAAGGAGGAAACTTATTCCTTCTCCTTGACTGATTTGTAACTTGGCCTGCAACGCTTCTTCCACAAAACCTTCAATTATCATAAGACTCCTTTGTTCTTGAGCTTGTAAAGCATTTGTTAGTTCTTCTAAGAAAATTCTTGATTGATCTTTTCTTTTTTCTATGAAGGTTATAGTAGTATCAAATCTTTCCGGAACGGTTATAAATAGTTTATGAGCAATTCTAGAATTATAAAATTCACAACCGAGCAACTTTTTTTTGTTAGCAATGCTAATAAGCTTATTTATTTGGAACAAGTTTGAGCACTTGTAACGGGTCGGATGATTCCTCCTCGAACACCTTCATGTCGGCCTAGCAATTCTTCAACTCCCTCGAGAACTCGCTAGTACAACCTCGCACACAACTCTAATGCACGCTAAAGTAAGAACACTATAAGATGTACCCGGAAAAGTAGAGTGTTTTATTGACTCTCAAAATTGGAGTAAAGTACAAGTGAGGACTCTTCCTCTATATATAGGCACTCTAATATGGATATATCTTATCATATCCACACTTGGATATGATATATCTTAACAAACTATGGATACACTATATCTTATCATATCCACACTTGGATATAATATATCTTAACAAACTATGGATAGGATCCCCTTCGTTAAGTCCCCGTGTCCCTCCGTGTAGTGACATAGGGGCAAAAAAAGAAAGAGAAGGATGGATTTTCTCTTGTTTTTGGCATAGCGCACCCCCAACGGAAGGGTCACAGAATAGGCTATTAGCTCAGTGGTAAAGCGTGCCCCTGAAATTGTGTCATTATGCCTGGGCTGTGAGGGCTCTGAGCCACATGGATAGTTCAATGTGCTCATCGGCGCCGGACCCTAAGATGTGGATCATCCAAGACACATTAGCATAGTGTACTCCTTCTGTTCGAATCGGGGTTTGAAACCAAACCTGTCCTCAAGAGGATAGTGCGATTTGGGTGAGATCCAATGTAGATCCAACTTTTTATTCACTTGTTGGATCTGGGAAATCCAAGGGGTTTTTACTCCTTAATTGTTCTGGACTCCTTCATTCATTGCATCTAAAACTCACGAATCAAATTCAGAACTTGCATTTATTTAACCTTTCCATAGTTTTCATATTCAACTATAAGGATATTCCAAACATCAAATTCTGACTTCTTGCGAAACAACATTAAACAATGTAACTTTGGCCTTTGATTTTCTTGTTTTCCTTGTCGTGCAATTCCTTACTTGAGCCATGGTTGGATTTTTTGATAAGAGGGTGATTTCATAGTCCTCCTCAACGGCATCCCAAAGATATTTTTCTCTAGGTAAGCTTCAATCCTTACAACCCATAGATGATAATTTTCACCTTTAAACACTAGTGGTTCTATTGTTGTGAAAGATGTTTCAGAATCTATGTAGCGGATGTAATTGGAAAAGACAAGGCTCTGAGTTGGGTCTGTATCAGATTACTTACGGAATCCTTAAGAAGAATGACTTTGATACCAATTTGTTGGTTTAGTTTGATAGTGAAAAACATAAAGTTATGTGAGCAGCCCTCTAAATATTGATCTCAAATCTGAATTTATGTTTAATCTGTTGATGGTGTGCACATTGATGTTGAATTTGTTTTTGAGGTTGAAAATGATTTTGATTTTGATTGGCATTAAAAATAATATGGATCATGGTATACTTGGCATAAGAGAGAAAGAAATTGATAATACTGCTTTTTGTTGCCCATCTTTTGAAAATTAGAAAGTTGTTGATGATTATAAATGTGCAGTTTTGCGATATAAATGTAGATAATACTTGTTTTGAATCAAAACACGTGCATTGTGACATTTTAGTTGATACTGACATTGTCTATGATTCTTTTTTGTGTGTGAAAACTGCTGCTGAGCACCATACTGATTTTTTAAACAAAAATGTTGTTATCTCTAATTTTGACAATTGTGTTCAAAATAAGGTAGAATTTGATAAAAATAATAAAACTGAAATTTTTGTTGGTGATATTCAAATTGAAGTTGATGTTGGGCGGCATGTTAAAAATAAATTTGAAAATTCAGTTTCTGAAATTAAAAGCAATGTTGTAAATGATTAAAAATGATACTGAAAATGACCTATTTGTTAGAGATATGGTTAAGAACAATCCTATATTATTTTCTATGTTTGGTAATTTGGATTTATCTTTTTTAGCTTGTGGTATGTTTGATGACTTATATGTGAATGAACCAAATGATTGTTAGGGAAACAAATAATTCTTTGAATAAATGTCAATATTTGAAAGTGTAAAAGATGATATGAGCTTATTGTTTAATAATAAAAATTTAAATTCAGTTCCTAAATCTTATGATTGCTTTGATTGTGGTTTCTTATCATTGAGTTGTAAATGATATGTGCACTAGAAAGTTTGGCGATGATTATTCCTAAACACTCGTGACCAAAATTAGGTAGAGGGGTGTATAGAATTTTTGTCAATGATTTAATTGAGATCAAAATTAATCCTAACATACAAAACATATATTTCCCAAATTTTGTGGTCCATGAATCCTTGGCCTGACCCGGAAACTTGTTGGCCTACATACCCGACCCGCAACTAATGCCCGCGTCCCTGTGAGATTGATGCATGGCCGTTGGATTTAGGGATTCAATCTCATCCATCCATTTGCCTTTTAACCTACATATATATCTATAGGGGGAGGAGCGCCGTTTGACTAATACATACGCACACATATATACTCCACTCACTCACTCTCTCTAGATTTCTCTCTCCCTTCTCTCTACACACTGCTCTTGGCAATTCTCTGTTCCAACTCCGGAGAGCCTCCGAAGAGCTTCGTTCTCTTTTTTAATATATATATAGAGATTAGAGGTGCTTTCAGTTTTCCCTATCTCGATTTGAATAGCAAGGGGTTTATTTTTTAGTGTAGAATTCGGTTTGTGTGAGATCTTTTTTTTTTGGCCACTGTTTTAGCTGTAGCATTGTTTTTCATTAATTTGTGGGATTACTTTTCAATTGTGTTGCGGGTATTAGAGCCGATATTGTCAGTTGAAAATACATACATATAATTGTATTTATAGATTATTTTATGTTATTTATTTTAAATATATTAATATATTTAAATTTTATAAAATTGTATATTTTATGCAATAATATCATATTGATGTGGATAAAAAAAAAAATGGTGATACTCAAAGATGAATATCTCTGTTGCGGATGTCCTAATCATATAAAAAACTAAAAATAGGATATACAAATTTACATATACACATGAAAGTAAAAAGATAAAATTGTCCATAACTCCTTGTAGTTTTGAAACTCTGCATAAATCTCACATTTACTTTACAAAATGTGTGGGACCCTCTTATACTTTAAGAACGTCGCATGAAACCCTTATATGATTTTTGAAACTCAGTGTAAATCTCCTCATTACTTTAAAAATTGCAGAACACCTCCTTATAATTTCAAAAATATTGCATGAAATCCCCTACCATGCAAAAAATATAAATAAGAAATCATCTTCTCATTACACAAGGGAGGTTTCATGGTTGTGGGGTTTTAATGCAACGTTTTTTAAAGCATAAGGGGGCACCATGCAACTTTTAAAGTATATAGAGATTTTACGCTAAATTTTGAAATCATAGGGGAATTATGAACAATTTACCAAATAAAAATAACAAAAATTTACAAAATATGTTTCCCTAAGGGTTGCTATAATCACACACACACACATATATATATATATATATTGGTAAACCCAAATTATGAAAAGCCCAATCTAATAAAATATACAAATTTATATATTTTATAAAATTTTATATTCTACACAATGATTTCAACATTGATGTGGATAATAAAAACAAGTGGAGATACTCAAAATATCTCCGTTGCGGATGCCCTAATCATATATATATATTGTTAAAGTCAAATTATTAAAAGTTCAATCTAATAAAGTATTAGGGTTGCGATTATCACAATTAAAAAGACTAAACAAATAATCAAGCCAATACTGTCTAAAAAAAATATGAGAAAGTGATTTTTGCCCAAAACTACACAGGTATGAAAAAATATCAATTACCACTTTGTTAACCGTCAGATCAAGTTGAAATTTTCGCGGAGTATTTGTGATTCATTGCTCTTTCAATCCAACGGTGAGATTTATAATCGGATGTTTATAATTTAACAAAAATTTTACAGAACGTGACAGATTTATATATATTTGACGAAGGACTTTAATTACCGCGACCATAATTTTTTGAAATTATTTTATTTTTTTTAATATTAGATTTGGATAATTTGTAAAATTATTTTTTAAAAAAATATATTTTGGATAGAATTAGGATTTGTTGCTATAATCATTTATATATATATATATTGGTAAACCTAAATTATTAAATACCCAATCTAATAAAATATTAGGGTTGTGGTTATCAAAATTTAAAAGATTAAACAAATAATCAAACCAAAACTGTCTAAAAAAAACTATGAGATAGTGATTTTGGCCCAAAACTACACAGGTTTAAAAAATTATCAATTTTGCTTCGTTAACCGTCAAATCAAGCTGAAATTTTCGCAGAGTGTTTGTGATTTCTTTCTCTTTCAATCCAACAGTGATATTTACGATCGAATGTTTGTAGTTCAAATAGAATTCTACAAAATGTGATATATTTTTTCGGTTCGTTTTCTTGATCTTGATTTTTTTTTTTTTAAATTTGTGATTTCGTTGGTTGATTGAGTTGTGATTGAGGCGTGTTTATACGCATTTTTTAACGACTCTTATATACAATTTGACCATATGTAGATTAGCTTTTCTGGGTTGGTGGACCCATGATTTTTTTTATATATATATTCAAAGGTTTTCTACGTTAAAATTATGGTTCTCTTTCATATTTTCTTTGCAAATGTAACTTGTTATTGTTTCTCGTGTTCTTGCAAGGGAATTGCATTTTTCTATTAATATATATATAGAGTGAAATTCTTGCAGTAAAATTTTTTGTTTAATTTTCTAAATTTTATATATATTTTTTGATCGAAAATATCAAGGATTTTATATATAAATAAATAAAATAATAATAGTTAAATACATATACACCGGGCATACCCGGGAAGCAACCAACTCAAAGGGAACTATCAACAGTAGCATGTCAGCTGCTAATTCAAAAGTGCTCAACTAATCAAAACTAATTGATATAAAATTCTGCACGCAGGAAGGGGCCATCACCAAAGGGCCAATCCCTACAATTAATAAAAATTAAAGTAAACAAAACTCCATAAAGCTTGAGCTGTCAAGCAGCCACAGCAACCTCCTCACCTTGGGATCAAAAGAGCCAAAACCTGTACATTAAACGAAGTAAAGACCATGTTTCATCTATTGTTTGGTTTTAAAGAGTATAAGATGCAATATGAGCATAATTTAATTTTATCTATAGAGATCTAGCGATCCAACGAGAAATTTTCAAGAGCCCCTTTGTTACGGGCAGTCCAAATGTAGTATACTGTTGATGCAAAGCCGAGACGGTGAAGAAATCTGAGAGAGGGATCCTGAGAGGTGTTGGAGCTGATCCAACTCGCAGCCGACTCAAGGCAGCACATGGTGATTGGGGCCTGCATCCACGAACAAATTGTAGCCCAGATTTGCGACGAGAATGGGCATGCAAAGAAGAGGTGCTGGATGCTTTCTGATTGAGTTTTGTAGAGGACACAGGTGTGATCAATCTCTAGAAACTCAAGTCTGTCCTTCGTCTTAATTTTACCCGAAGCCGCAAGCCACAGAATGAAGTAGTGTTTCGGGAGGATTGGGTAGTCCCAGAGGGTTAAAAAACTGTCAGTTGTTGTTCCGATCTCTAAGATAATCGACGAAAGCTGAGACATCAGAAATACCGCGACCAAAACATTTGTACAGCACTGCTCGAGTCTGCTCCAGATTACTGACCGCTGAAATCAATTTGTCTCTGATCAGAAGAATAGATTTTAAGAAATATTAGAAGTTAACTATATAGTGATTCTATAGTGATTCTATTACTCTTATTATTATGTATTCTTTTTTTTTATTATTAATCAATTCTAATATTTAAGCTATGATTAAAAAATAAATATCGAAAAAAGAAAAAATATAATGTATATATTTTTAAATATATTATAGTTTTAAGTATTATATTATGATATTTTTTTAATTTTGTATATTATGTTCAGGTTTTAACTATTTTTATTTGAAGAAATATCAGAAGAAAATTACATAACAAAAATAATGATATATATTAATATAAATTTAATTTAATTGTAAATTTTAAAATTTTATGATATATGAATCAATTAATGAAAGAAAAGAAAGAAAAAATAGAAGGAAAGATAAAATAAATAAATGATGAGGATCAATCAGGTATGATATTTTTATTTGTTTTTTGTTTGTTTATTTAATTAATTATAATTAATATTATGTATCTATTTTTTTAATTATCTATTATATTAATTTTATTTTCTACTAATAAATTTTTTTATTCTTAATATGTGTTTTTTACTAATTGATTTGCTTCCGAGTATTATATTCTAATATATTTCCTTATTGTATATGTGTTTTTTTTTTAATTGATCTGGCTGTGAATATTATATTCTAATGTATTTTTCAATTTAGTAAATTATGGTCAAATTTTAAGTATTTTAATTTGAAAAACAAAATGTTTTAAGAAATCCATACCATAATTTATTTTAATATATAAAAACTTCATTTTTATTTTATTAATTTCATTCTTGTGTATTTTTTAATTGATTAAGTTTTAAATATTATATTCTAATATTCTCTCTATCAACAAAAACTATGTTTATTTCCTATTTAATTTATAAAGAAAATGACCATGCTTCTCATTAATAGGGAGAATAATTTTTTTTTTTTTTTTTTTTTTTTGCACTTTGTAAATTATGTTCAAATTTTGAATCTTACATTTGACGGAATATTTGAGGAAGTCATACATAAAATTACAATAAATTTTAATATATACAAAAAAATTATTTTTATTTTAGTATTTTTATTTTTATGCATATGTGTAATTTTTTAATTATCTATTTTGATAATTTTATTTTCTACTAATAATTTCTTATGCATTTTTTTCAATTGATTTATTTTTTAGCATTATATTCAAATTATATTTTTTATTTTGTACATTATATTTAAGTTTTGAATATTTAAATTTGAAAAATACTTGGAAATTTTATATAGAAAATCATAATAATTTTAATATATAAAAATTTTCTTTTTATTTTAGTATATATATATAACTCAGCATGCAATCTATAATGGTAGTGGATATAATACTCTTTTATAAAAAATAAAAAATAAAAAATACTCCCTCTTAATATAAAAATAGTAGACAAATTAAGTGGGAATGAGAAAGTAATAAATTACTTAAAAATATATATATAATTGAAAAACACATGCAAACTAACTTTTAATGCATATGTAATTTGCAATCAACTTTTATAATATAATTCAATATAATTCAATATCCCAAATTATATATATATATATATGTATATACATATTATTGTTACAAAAGGAATTTTATATATATCAAAGCAATAGGATTAGAAATTACATTACGTATTACATATTGTTACAAAATAATGTTATATCAAGCAATACAATTAGATATTACATTATAGTATTTACAAAATGATGAAATAATAATTTTATGTCAATCAAAAAGTCATTTTCAATTGTAATAAATAGGACATCATAAGTAGTAGTGTAGTAAGTCATATCCTCTTACAACACAACAAATATATATATATTTTTTCTCAAATGGCTAATTGCAAAGAAATTGTTTCTGTTATACTAACTATTTTCTTGATCGAAGATATCATCTTGACATGTGAAGCTTCGCTAGTGACGATTGAAATAAGGAACAATATGGGTGACAAAAGTGATGTTAGTATTCATTGCTACGGAAATGGTCGCGATTACGGCAGCCAGTTACTTACTGCATCTGCCCCATTATATGGTTGGAATTTCGACTCGAAATTGTTCAAGTCTCCCAAGTATTACTGCGATTTTAAGACAAAACACGGATCCGGGAATTATGCAGTGTATGATTTCAAAATGAATTTTAGATGTCACGACGCATGCAAGTGGATAGCACAAGAGAATGGACTTTGCCTTCAAGAGAATGTAGTTAAGCATAGTTCATGGTGCCAGAATTGGAAAAATCCGGCCTTTATTGTAGCATGATATATATTATCTTACATAATCTTTGAAAGAAATTAATAAAAATGAGTAGTATGAACTTTAATTTGTACACCATATTTGGTGCTTAATGTTTTTTTTTTTTTTCTCAAAATGATTTATAAAAAAAAAAAATGATTCCGCAGTAGTTCTATAGTTATTATTTGTTACGGTCACGGAAGACTGCAACAAATTGTTTAAGTATCAATTGTTGTGAAATACCCCAAGAAATTAGTAAATACCAATTGTCAACAAATTATTACTACATTGTTGCAGTCGTTCGCGACAAAAAAGATAGAATCAAATTTTTTTATATAGTTTTATTTTAAAATAATAAATTAAATTTTAATATAATTATTTTTTAATTTTAAAATTAAAGTTAATTATATTTCTAAAAATAGTAAAACAAAGCAAAATTATACTTAAATTACTTAATCAATTTTAATATCAAAATAAAATACATTACAGTGAAAAAAAATTATACAAAATTTTAATAATACTATATAGTACGAATAGTATCATCATAATCTTCATATTCATTATTATTATTATCTCCATTGCCATAAAGTATAATATTGTCCACTTCTAGTGGCTTCATCGATTTGATTCCCACTTCCGCTCTCACTTTCCTCTCAACACATTTGATATGGATCAAATGGACTAACTATTTTGAGATAATATGGCTCTAGTTCAAATAGAGTTATACTGACGAGGCCGTCTTAAGCAAAACCGTGCAAGCACCTCAACTACCCCCGGGACCAATAACTCGGAGCAAAGTACGAAAATTTCAAGATTAAGTTTCAGCCTTAGCAATTCAATTGGACGAAGAAAATAAATTCAAAACACAGGCATGGAGGCCTCTTTCGTCCTTGCTGATTTTAATCCAACCGAACCAAGATCAAGACGAACTTCAGGAAGGTGCATTTTCATTGGCCCCACTAGAGAAGTCCAATCAATAATTTATTTAATGCTACTTGAATTTCCAATGTGATTTGTGGAAATTTCAAGAAGAATTAAATATTGTTGAACTTCCAAAAAAAAACCTTAAATGGTGGTGGATTTCCAAGACAATATAAATAAGGGTAGATTTTCAAGATGACATCAAAGAGAGTGGATTTCCGAGATGACATCAATGAAGGTGTGGAGTTCCAAGATGAGTTTAAAGGTCCAAGGTTGAATGCATTGAATCTATTATGTTTCCTAGGCTGATTGCATTAATTTGTTTTAACTATTTCCTAGAATGAATGTAATAGTTTCCAATTATTGCATTTATTTTCCCTTGTCTATAAAAGGGAAAATTTAGATGTAATTTGAGGATCTTTGTTTTTGAATATATTTGAACTTTAGTTCTTTCTTTAAACTAAGTGTTTGAGAGTGATTCCTTGCACTTTGGTTTATCCATCAAATCGGGTCTTTGGTTAAGTCCACAGGTTCGTTGCTTCCAACCTTCGCAGGGGTTTAACATATTCATTCGAGTTGTCTTTGTTTCGACTTAGTGGGTCTAAGACAAGTTCCTTAGGTTCCTAAGCAAGCAAGAATACTTCGGTACTGCAATTTTCCTTTGATTAAATATCTATTTCAACTGGGCATAACAAAACGTGAACCACCCCCCTCGGTTCCACGTCATCTGGTATCAGAGCCACATGATTCAGGTTTCTCAACTTGAATCTTTGTGTGTTTAAAAAAAAAAAAACAATATGCAGAAAAACAAAAAAAAAAGGAAAATTATTGAATTTCAAAAGTCGGTACCAATCAAAAGACGGTACTAAGTCATCCGGGTAGAAACGAGTTAACCTTTCTTCTCATTTCCATTTTTTTTTTTATTTGAAGAATTCCCTTTCCCTTGTCTTCGATCTTGTCTAAATACATCTTTACTCCTTGTGAAATTTGGTTGCGACACTGTGGATTAGTTACCAACGACTTGGATTTGGCTAAAGTGTAAGACGGAGAGGTTTGTTACGAGCGGAGTGATACACGAGGGTCGTGAAGGACTTTTATTTTTTTTCTAACAAATTATACATATATCTACAATATTTTTTCTAATGGCAGGTGAAGACAACCACCCTCATGGGTTTGATCCCAAGTTTCTCATGGACACCTTGCTAAAAGAAATGCGCAATCTGCACCATGCATCTCTCGAGACGATTAACAATAGGTTGGATCAGATCGAACTTAGCCAAACTCAGGGAGGCACTTCTACTCATGCAGGAGAACATGACCCAGAGGTACTGCCGGCAAGGAACAATCACCCACCACGAAGAAATGGTAGACATTTACCACCTCATGAGGATGAAGGGGAGTATGAGGATGACCATCTTAGAAATTGGAATCGTCGGGACCAGCGGAGACCAGAGGATGATGCCTTGCGATCTATCAAATTCCAAATTCCAAATTCCTCCATTCTATGGGAAATCTGATCCGGAGACATTTCTGGAATGGGAACGAAAGATTGAACTTGTCTTTGATGTTCAACCCTTGTCCGAGGTGCGTAAACTACGGCTTGCGGTAATGGAGTTTTCAAACTATGCACTAACATGGTGGGACCAATTGAGCCAATCCAGAAGAAGAAATGGAGAGCCAGCCATTCGGACATGGACTGAATTGAAGAGATTGATGCGCAAGCGATTTGTGCCATCATATTATCATCGAGATCTATTGCATAGGCTTCAAAGCCTTACTCAAGGATCCCGGACTGTTGAAGATTATCACAAAGAGATGGAAATGCTCTTGATGCAGGCAGATGTGCAAGAAGATCCGGAGGGCACCATGAGTAGATTTCTCAATGGATTGCACAGGGATATTGCCGATGAAGTTGATAGGTATCCTTCTCTTGACTTGGAAGAAATGTTACTTTTGGCCATTAAGGTGGAGCAACAACTACGGAGGAAGAACAAAATTGGGAGCTCTACCCACAAGAACTCCAGCCCACCCACCTACCCAAAAAAGGGTGAAGATAAGACACCTCTTGCACCACGACATGACAAAGGCAAGGCAATCATGGGAACTGAAGTGGCCAAGTCGAGTGCTTCACAACAGCCCAAATCTCAAGGTAACCGTAGTCGTGATGTTATATGTTTTAAATGTCAAGGTCGAGGACATTTTGCTAACCAATGCCCAAACAAGCGCACAATGATTCTAAATGCAAGTGGAGAGTATGAATCCGATTCGGATGAGAATAGTGAAGCTGATGGAGATGAATGTGGAGAAGAGGCCGACTATAATCTTGAAGCTGGTTTAACCTTGGTCACATTGAGGGCCTTGAGTGCATTGCCTAAGGAGATAAACAACGATGAACAACGGGACAATATTTTCCATTGTAGGTGCAAGATAGCCAACAAGGTTTGTAGCATGATCATAGATGGTGGAAGTTGTGCCAATGTGGTAAGTGATCTTGTGGTTCGGAAATTGGGGCTGAAAACTGAAGCCCACCCAAAGCCATATAAGCTGCAATGGCTTAATAATTGTGGTGAGGTCAAGGTTACAAAACAAGTCCATGTTGATTTCAATATCAAGGACTACAAGGACCAAGTATTGTGTGATGTGGTCCCTGTACAGGCATGCCATATCTTGCTTGGGAGGCCATGGCAATTTGACAAAAGGACAATGCATGATGGGCACCTGAACCGGTATACACTTGTTCATGATGGAAAAAAGATTAAACTCAAACCATTGAGTCCCAATGAAGTGAATGCCGACCAAAAGTACTTGTACCAGCAATTTGTTGAGGAAGCTAAAGAGAGAAGAGCGCGAGAGAAAAGTGAAGAGAGAGTTGTTAAAAAGAGTGAAGATACTTTGAATGCTAAACATTTGAGTGAGAAAGAAAAACATATGATTCCGAGAGGAAAGAAAAAGAGCGAAAAAGAAAAAGGAGAGCATCCACCCCCAAAGTTGTTCTTGAGTTTGAGAGAAGTTGAGCATTTGAGCGATGGTGAGACTAACTTCTTTCTTCTAATATGCAAACCAAATTGTCTATCTGTGCAGGACATGAGCAAGCTTCCCCCAAGCATTGCTACCCTCCTTGAAGAATACCAAGATGTATTCCCCGAGGATGTTACCGGTGGTTTGCCTCCAATTCGAGGCATTGAGCATCAAATTGAATTCATTCCCGGAGCATCGATTCCTAACCGTCCAGCTTATCGTGCTAATCCTGAGGAGGTCAAGGAGATTAGAAAGCAAGTTGAAGAGTTGTTGAGCAAGGGATGGGTTCGAGAGAGCCTTAGCCCATGTGCCGTTCCGGTTTTGCTTGTACCCAAGAAGGATGCATCATGGAGGATGTGTGTAGACTGCCGAGCTGTCAATGCCATTACGGTAAAGTATCGACACCCTATACGTCGCTTGGATGATATGTTAGATGAATTAAATGGTTCTACTATTTTTAGCAAAATTGATTTAAAAAGTGGATACCATCAAATTCGCATGAAAGAAGGAGATGAATGGAAAACAGCATTCAAGACCACTTTTGGTCTCTATGAATGGCTTGTTATGCCATTTGGTTTAACAAATGCTCCTAGTACATTTATGCGGCTAATGAACCATGCGCTTCGAAATTTCATTGGCAAGTTTGTGGTAGTTTATTTTGATGATATTCTAATTTACAGTAAATCATTTGATGAACATACAGAACATGTGCAAGCTGTTTTGAGTATGCTGCGTGATGAGAAATTGTATGCTAACCTGAAAAAATGCGACATTTGTGTCGCCAAGTGCAATTTTCTTGGTTTCATTGTAGAAAAAGAAGGAGTGAGTGTGGATGAAGAAAAGATCAAAGCCATCCAAGAATGGCCAACTCCTACTACCATTCGAGATGTACGAAGCTTCCATGGGCTTGCAAGTTTTTATAGGCGCTTCGTACGAAACTTTAGCACCATTGCAGCACCTCTCACAGCAATCACCAAGAAGAATGACAAGTTTGATTGGAGAGTAGAACAACAACAAGCTTTTGATTCACTGAAGCATAAACTTACACATGCACCCGTACTTGCACTTCCAGATTTTTCTAAGGCTTTTGAGATTGATTGTGATGCGTCTGGTGTAGGGATTGGAATTTATAGAAATATATATATATATATATATACATCACCTACAAAATGATAATAATTATAATATTTTTTATAGTTTAAAAGTTTGAAAATAAAACATGTCAATAATATTAAAAAAAAAGATAAATCTAATCTAATTTTTATTAGTTCCTTACATTTATTCTTTAATTTTCAAATACTTTTCCAGAGAGACTTTTTTTTTTTTTTTGAAACCATCAAATACATTAACAAGTTTTCTTAGATCCGGCTCATAGGTCCGTATGATAATTAAATCATAGGTCCGTATGATAATTAAAACTTTACAAACAATAATATTCTAGTGTTCAAAATGAAATATATATGTTCTAAACAAAATATACTTCAAAAGCTACAATATCTTTAGTAGGTCCATTTCCTTTACCCTATATCGAAAAACGTGAATGCTCTAAATATGTATTAGAATATATACATTATGATTTGTGGGGGCTTGTGAGTCTACTTTTGGTGGTTCTAAGTACTTTTTAACCATTGCTGATGATTTTTCGAGAAAAACTTAATTTTCCTAATGAAAAATAAATATGAGGTTTTTGGGATACTTAAAAATTGGAAAATTCAAGTCGAAACTAAAACGGGCAGAAAAATTAAATGTCTAAAAAGTGATAATGGTTAAATTTTTGTAACACTTGGTTTGATAATTTTTGTGTGCAAAATAGTATTAAAATGTTTAAATTTGTCGCCATGGCACCCCAATTTAGTGGGGTGGTTTAGAGAATGAACCGGACTCTTTAGGACGGGTTAAAAGTCTTTTGACTTTATTCAGTTTATTCGAAAAAATTTTGGGGGGTGATGTCGTAGTTACAACATCTTATTTGATAAATAGACTGGCCTCTATCCCCCTTAAAGGTTTATGTCCTAAAAGTAAATGGTTGGGTAGAAAATTCGACATTTCTAATGTTCGAGTATTCGAATGTTCTACTTTAATATATGATTGCACTAATGGATTTGATTTGAAAATAAAAAATTGTGTTTTCTTATCTTATGGTTTTACAGGGTATAGATTGTGGCTTTGTTCTAGACCTGGATTTAAAGCTGTTATTAGTAATAATGTGACATCTAATAATAATTATATGTCATGTTTGTATGTTGAAAAAGTTGAATTTTCCGAACTGCTCTTGGCAATTCTCGAGAATCAGGGTTTTACTAAACCTTTCAAACTCATTTGAACATCTAAAGATAGCATACATATAAGTTTCTACGTCTCTTTGAGTTTTTCCTGGCGCTATTAAAGGTCATGTGTCTATATCCTTTCATGAGTGTATAAAAAGCCAAGTCCGAGCTTTTCTTAAGCGGCCAACTCGCATTGGTAGTTCGTCTAAATTGTGTACCTATGGTTTACATGTACCTTGGGATGATGTGAATTATTTGTTCCAATTTCATGTGAGCTTTCCACATTGAATTCAATATTTGGCATTGTACCAGAGATGAAATGGGTATCTCATATTTAGAAATTTTTAATTGGATTTTACTCATCCTTATTACAGACTTGTGCACTTACTATTTATCTTTTTCAATACATTATGTTTAAATGTGGGATCTCCCTTTGGTTTACAAGGGTGAAAGGTCACTCCACCTATTATCAATTGGTTTTAAGTTGGAAGCACGGAGTCTTTCTTAATACACTCAAAACTCAAGTTATGTTTAATACTACACTAATTTGATCTCTTACTTCCACCTTTCAACAACAATGGCAACTTTATGCCTTTCTTTTTCTAACCAATATCATGGAACTTTTGGAAGTCTTCTACATTATGAGTATAAAGGATGTCGCATAGCCTTTGTAGTATAATTGTCCTGTAGAGATCAAATTCCTCTTCAAGTTTCAGATGTAACTAACGTCATACAACTTCCTCTTGCTTGAATTTGGAGTTTTTATTCTTGATGTCCTATTTAACCATAATTCTCAATGATATGTCATCCGCGTGCGAGATGGATGACTCCAAAATCTCCATGGAAGTAGTCTTCCATAATTTCTAAATTACTGCGAAGGTGTGACGAAACTTCAGAGTCCAAAACTACTGTTCGCAGCAACATTAAGAGCATGTCCTGTCTTGAATGAAGTGTGTGATCTTCTGCTTCCTGCCTCATTTACTTAAGTGATCACAATTATGCTTGAGGTGCAAGGTCCAACAAGCTGTTCCACCATTTAAATTCTTCTCTCAATGAACTAGCAACAAATGTCATTCATTTATGCTTCCGAAATCCGAATTCGAACAAATTTTTGTGTCATTCATACATTAGCAATTTCAAATATAGTTACTCTATATATAAAACGAATACCAATGTTCATTAATAATTCCATGGAAGAAAAGCTCCATCCCACATAAAAGATTAAGCCAAAGGCAAATCGGGTTAGCTATCTTTCCATCTAGCCAGTTTCAACACATTCAACACATTCTCGTACACAATGAATGTCACTGAAGAAGCTGGAGCATTTTTCAGCACATTTGCAGTCATACCTCGGTGAAACCCCCGCAGACCCTCAAACCAGTAAGCCAAAGAAAATAAGATCACTCAATTTGGAAAATCATGTTATGAAACATTGATACAACTCAGATTTGAATGCTATTTGTCTGTTCATGGATCTCACTTGTTTCCATACTATTTATTATCGTGGATGAAGATTGCATATATTTAAGTATATGACTTACCGTGCAGTGTCCTTCACAACATGGAAGCTATCCATGTATCTTGGAATCCCCTCAATGCCAGGGCGTTGCTGTAGTGTGTGAAGAAGAAGAAGAAGTAGCGATCAAGAAGGGGTAGAGTTATACAGCAGAATGATTTCACTTTATCCAGAAAGTGGATAAAAAACACAGAAAAACACATGCAAAAAACTTCATCACCAAACATATCCACATAAATAAACTCCTCTCTCAAAAATGAAATAACAAATCAAAATAACTAAATTCATTCAGTGTTCAATCATATTAGTTCTTTTCCTATTAAAATCATTATATATTCACATGTTCATATATTACTACTTAAAATCCACCAGTCCTCCCTACTTTCGAGGACATATATATGTTATATATAAAAATTTACAAAATAAAGAATCATTCATCTAACTGCACACAAACACTTTACTAACAAATCTTAAGTACTCAACAAAGCCTTTCTTAGTACCTGAAGTCTTGATCGAATAACCTGTCAGACGACACCAAATCAAATTAGGCAAGCAAAACCCGGAGTACAGTGAGCTGCAGATTATCGAGTTAGAAATGCAGCCTTACCTGAAAAGGGTAAGTCAACAAAATGGCAGCTAGTTTTGAAACAGCACCCAAAAAGGCATAATCAAATGAATCCTGCAGAAAAAAAGTGCCAAGAGGCCAATTCTTGTAAGCAAAAGCCAATGCAAAATGTTAGATTTATATCCATATCTACATCTATATCTATATCCATATCTTATACATCTCTATAATTTAGTTAATTATGATAAATTCTCTAATTTGCTATATATATATATATGTACTCTTCCATTTTTTTTCTTGGAATAATATTATTTTATTTTCCCCCTATTTCTCTACATGTTATCAGAGCCAACTACAATTTAGGTAAAATTATGGTTTAGTTTCCAATCACGAGTTCAGCAGCCGCCTCCTCTCAAACCCTAATTATACCAAAACTCTTGTTTTTCTTCTACTTCAATTTAAGTTATCATTTCAAACAAACAATATCATAATTCATCTCCTAACATATCGGCGACTCCAACCATGGTGAGAGAGCCTCCGTAAGCCGCCACACGCTCCCCCACTGGAGGACGACATAGATTCGATTTTAGCAATTTTTTGACCTTTTCCAACGGATTTTTCAGACACGCACCTCACCGGCGCGTTCCTCTCCTCAAAATGCATCAGGTAGCGTTGCCCTCCTCTGTTGCCGCCGTCACATGTGAGACACACACGACGCCAGCTGTCCACCGGATTTTTTCTCATGAAGCTTTTTTGCTGTTGTTTCTATGGTTGATCCATTTAAAATTCAAAATTTTCAACCTATTACTACCGATAAATTACAAGGTCTATCTAATTATAAGTCATGTGTTACATCTATACGATTTTGGTTCAAATGACAGAAACAGTTTGATCATCTTACAAAGAGAGAGTTAGAAATTAAAGAAGAACTTCGATCTGAATGGGCAAAAGTTGATGCCCAATTATGCGTCTTACTGTGGAATTCCTTAGATTCAACCATACATCCCACGTATCAAGTCATTTGAGACATACTATGAAGTTTGGAATAAAGTTGCTTTCAGTTACCGCAATGATATTTGGCGCTACTATCATGTACTCTCCAGTCTCGTTTTACTTAAAGATTACACACTTGATTTTTCTCACTTATGTGAGTAAGCTGGAAGTGATTCGACAAGAGTTTCATTCCCTAATTTCTACCAGTTCTGCAAATCCAGAGACTGCTTGGGATAAATTCTTTGCCGTATTAGCGCTTGTTCACCTTAAGCGAACTTGATATGTTCGAGACTAGATACTAAGAGGTGCCACTGTACCCACGCTGGATGATGTTCTTGTTCGACTAGTACCATTCTCCTCTAGCAGCAACACCCTTGTGGCTACCCCACCAAGGCTGAACTATCAAAGAGTATTAGTAGATGGGGTAGCCACAAGGGTGTTGCTGCTAGAGGAGAGTCATACTAGTCGGGAAAGTTGTACTAGTCAAACAAGAACATCATCCAGTGTGGGTATAGTGACACCTCCTAGTATCTAGTCTCGAACATGATCAAGTTCAGGCTTAAGGTGATCAAGCGCTAATACGGCAAAGAATTTGTCCTAAGCAGCCTTTGAATTTGCAAAACCGGTAGAAATTAGGGAACGAAACTCCTGTCGAATAGCTTCCAGTTTACTACATAAGTAGGAAAATCAAGCATGTAATCTTTAAGTAAAACGAGACTGGAGACTGCATCATACTAGCGCTGAATATCATTGTTGTAAATGAAAGCAACCTTATTTCAAACTTCATAGCATGTCTCAAATGAGAAGTATGGTTGGATCCAAAGAACTCCACAGTAAGGCACATAATTGGACATCAACTTTTGCCCATTCAGATCGAAGTTCTTTAATTTGTAACTCTCTTTGCAAGGTGGTCAGATTGTGCTTGTCCTTTAAACCAAAGTCGTATGGACGCAGCTCATAACTTATAATTAGATGCACCTCGTAATTTATCGGTAGTAATAGATTGAAAATTTTGAATTTTAAATAGATCACCCATAGAAACAGCACCAAAAAAAGCTCCTTGAAAAAAAATCCGGTGGACAGCTGGCGCGCCGTGTCTCACACGCGGCGGCGGCAGAAGACGACACTAACAGAGGCATTTTAAGGAGAGGAACGCACCGGTAAGGCGCGTGTCTAAAAAATAACTCGAATTAAAGTATAAGAAAAAACTAAAGTTTTGGTATATTTAGGGTTTGAGAGAAGCAGCTGCTGGAACTAACCGCGGCAATTGGAAACTAAACCCTAATTTTACCATGCAGAGAAATAGAGGGAAAATAAAGTATATTATTTCAAAAAAAAAGAAAAGGGAAGAGTATATATATATAGCAAATTCGAAAATCTATTCTAACTAACTATATCATGGATATAGATATTGATATAGATATAGATATGGATATGATTCTAACAGTAGGAAATCAAGTTTAACATTAGGCTCGATAAGGCTATCAACCAAGTAGCTCGGTTTCCTTTAAGAAATCAATAACGTACTTGGACTAAGATAAGCAAATGCTACTCTTAGAAAAGCAACTTCAATGCAAAAAAGCATTTTAGTCAATGAAGATCCCTACTTTGAGACTTCATATGAAAGAAAGACTTTAATTATTGTATTTCAACATCATCACCAATGATCACAATATCATTAACGTAGATGATCAACAACATTCTAGAGACATCAGAAAGCGAAAGAAAACTAAGTAATCAATGCCAAATTTTTGTAACCTAAATTTCACCACAAATGTGCTAAACTACCCAAACCACGCTCTTGGAGAAGACTTACAGTTCTTTATTCAGCTTACACCTAATTAATCCCGCCACCCCCCACCCGAGTAACAAATCTAAGTGATTGCCCTTCATAGATTGTTTCATGCAAGTCATCATGGAAAAAGTAATGGTGATATTAAGTTGATGAAGTGGCCAATCATGCAGAATTGCAAAACAAATGACCACATAAACAAGGATCATCTTGGAAACCATAGAAAATATGTTGTATAATCCAAGAATAAACTTGAGTATATCCCTCTGCAACTAAGCACACCATAAAATGTTAGAGGAACCATCGGAATGAAATTTGAGAAAACACACAACAGCATTCAACAAGTAGCTGACCCAAGAAAGAAGAGACGGGGTACCAAGTACGGTTTGTAAGGCTGTAACCTCTTCTTCAATAGCACAACGCCATTCAAGGTGGCCCAAAGCCTCCTAAGGCTGAGGTAGGAACAAAGATGACATAAATTCAGAATATGAAAGTAACAAAAACCATAACGGCATGAAGATGGAAATAGGATGAGAAGTATAGGAATTGCAACATTTGCAAATGGCAATGGAAAGATCAAGATTGTTGTTTGGTGAAAATAGAGATGTCAGAGATACTAAAGGTGGGTTGGAGTTAATGTCATATACAGAGGAGCGAGGAAATCAAATGTGTACCTGCCAATCAGGGTGAGATATATAGGGAGGGAGTGTGATAATAGAGTTAGAATGACTAGTAAACGACTCAAGAGATGGAGGCAAGGGAGAATATAGAAGAAAGAGAAATAAAAAAAAGGGCAAACACATTATCCTTGGATGACATATATGTGCAAGATGAAAAAGAGAGAGGTATAAAGTGTCCTAAAAAAACACATAGGGAGATATAAAGAAGCAAATCAAAGATAGGCTTAAACATTGATAGCATTTTTCAATGGAGTAGCCAAAAAATAGGTGTTCAAGGGACATTGGATCCAACTTATCAATAATAGAATGAAGTTGGTGCACAATGCAAACACAACTGAATATGTATAGATTGGAAATGGCTGTTTTCTTGGAAATTAATAGAAGTTTGACCAGATAGTGGTGCACAATGCAAACACAACTGAATATGTATAGATTGGAAATGGCTGTTTTCTTGGAAATTAATAGAAGTTTGACCAGATAGCATAGGGAATTCATGTGATTGTTAAGAAGACATTCGTGTGAATTAACATGTTGTGATCAATTTCAACATGTTAACTTTTCCATTTAACTACGCCAGTTCATTGTGAGGTATATGGGCCCAATAATTTATGTTTCCATATTAATTAGGGCAATTGGAAAATGATTTTAAAAAATATTTTGTAGCATTATCACTGGCACAGAATGAATAGAAAATGGAGAATATTTTAGAGCAAACTTTCATGAAATATAAATAGGTTAAGAAAAAGGATAAAGTGTTAACAGCTGTCCAAGTTGACATGATTCACAATTCAAGATGGAGATGGACTTCAAGTGAGGTAAGATATTCAAATTAAGCTAGTATGGGTGACCAAGGCGACAATGTTTAGAAAGTGAATAGATAGAGGAAATGTGAGGACAAGATTAATGCAAGTTATCAAAGTAATGTATGCAGTTCAACTCATGCCCTTCTCCAATCATCTTTTGGGACTTTCAATCTCGGACAATATCCGGTTTAGAAAAACATATATATATAATAGTTCAATTTACTATTAGTTTATTCTTGGACATAAACTTGGGGACAAATAGGGAAGTTGAAACAATAGAAGCATCAACACCATGAACGAAGGTGGGGGTTTATCTAAATTTGTGGATATTTATCCTAACAAGCCTTTTTTTTATTTTTTATTTTTTCATGAGCATCCTTATTGCAATGGGTGCAATGAAATCGTGTTCCCCTAGTATGTCCACCATGTCCACGTGCATGAGTCCCTCTTGCTCAAAGGGGGAGGATGTGTGACAAGTGTAATTGATCGACAAGAGAGCCAACAACTCTTTGGAAATGGAACAACACACAAAAGAGAAACCTCGCCAAAGGATGGAGATTTACATTACAAGGAATTTGAGCTCCAATTAGCTAAAGTTTGGATTTTAAACCTACTAAAAATGTCATTGTGATCAATAGTCTCGTTGTCTTTGCATTTCTCAAATGTTTGCCGAGATAGGAAAGAGATAACTAAACTTCTCATATTGATTTTAGAGGAAGAAAAAATAAATAAATAAGTGAGCTCTCTTGTTTGGATTGGAAGAGTTCAATGTATACATTGTACATGCAGGGTATGTTGTTGGAATAAAAAACTTAGCATAATCCCGTACTTCTTTGCACGTGATAAGATAAAAGGACATTGGAAATTTCCATTTCTATAGAATCGAGGAGAAGATGTAGAAACTAAGTACCATCAGCTTGGAAATTTTCCATGGGAGTAGCATCAATCGTTCTATTAGCAGGTACACTAGGGCCCGACTAAGATGAGAGAACTTTTTGGTTAATTAAGATGGATATGAGTGATTAGCTGAAGAAATATCATACGAGTTCAGAAGTGGGGTTAAGAATAGACTTCCGTTTTTGCTATGATACCATGTTGGAAAGATAGAAATAAAGCGGAAAGAGAAATGTATTATTTATCTTGATGTATTACAATACATAACATATCTTTATATGCAACCTAGAGATGTAAAAGGACTGAGTTGAATCACACCTTTAGTTTAGTAACTCAGACTAGTAAATTCACAAATCTAATAAATAAAAAATTCTTTAAAATATGAGGTTATACACATTTAGACCCAAGGCTATAGTGAAGATAGAAATGGACTTTTTTGGCGAAATTCTATAATCGACAAACACCGGAAAGAGCACACTGTCAAAACTCATTCAATCAATCGAGTAGAGAATTGTACACTACTTAGCACTCTATCTATTGATACATTAAGCTAGGCTTTCTCTTTCCCCCGATCACCGACTTCAGAACTAAACTATACCCACCAAAATAGAGAGATAAAGTAAAGAGATGTAATAGATACAAAGTGTTAAATATATATATATATATATATTGTTAGAGTTATATATATATATATATATGTATATATCAGTTAGTATTTGATTATAAAGCATGGGCCCAAGCCCAAATTTGATTAGGAAATTGTATATTAAGCATATAATGTATATGTTTAATGTATCCCTAGACCATAGCAGTTGATCAAAATATGTAACTATTTCAACAAACAAAATATGCAAGGCTTTTATAATTCATCTAGAATATTGCTACCACATTGTTAGCATTGTGCCTTTTATCACTCATTTTCTTTGATAGGAAAGCCATTGCCCAGTTCGGCCAAAATTAAAACCAAGTTAACAGTATCCATAGGTTTGTAATAAAAGGATATTCTCAATGAATGTAAATTAGAGTCTAAGCGTGACAACATTTTTGAAAAGACAAGATCATAGAGTATGAGCACGTACCAACAACCCATTGGCTATTCTATTTTTTCTTTCTCCAATCCTAATATTCATAGCAAATTTTCGAAGTTCTTCATATGCTGTAAATTGAACTGCACCATGTGTAACCTGCTGGAAATATACTATAACTCAGTATCTTTACAGCAATATGTGGATATACAAGTAGTCAACTCAAGTATAAGAAATATTAAAGAGAATTGAAAATTTTGTCCCTTAACTGCCTAACTGGACTCCATTATCATTTTTGCATCTAATTGAGAGCCATCTGGTTTAAGAACAATACGTGTATAGAAGTCCTTACTTCTATCCTTAAGCACTTAAAAACACACATACAGGGCACGTGCACTAATGTGGCTGACCTCAGATGATGTCAATGTCCCAGAGCTGACATGTATTAAGTTATTAACACACGTTCAAATTCAAGTTCAAATGAAAAGTTGTATTTAAAGAAAAATATAACATATAGGGTTTGTTTGTTTTGTGATGGTTTGAAGTGAGATTTTTTTATATAAGGTATAGGAAATTGTATACGTAATATAAAAATAATGAATGTATATAATATATTAATATTTTTGGGAAAATGTGTTGGTTTGTTTTCACAAAACAAACAAACCAATAATCTTTTAGAAATGCAATTTGGCTTACTTAGTTAGGTCAAATTGCAAAATACTACAAAATTGCATCCCCAAATCAAAGATAATGACAAACATAAAACCTACCCCAAAACACAGTCTTCCAGCCATTACCTAGCGGAGCTACCTAGCAATTTTTTGATAGAACAAATGCCGAGGGCATTACTTCATCTTAATGGATGGTCTCCAGAAGTTGTTGGGGCAACCACTTAGAGGGTGGCGGGGTGGGGCCTGCTTTTGAAGACTGAAAATGAGATAGGGAAGCCATTGGGAATGAAAGCGATGACTTCTAACAATGACCAGAACAAACCTCCCAGAAGGAAACTATGCTTGTTTTAATCACATATAATTTCCATCGGGAAAAGTATAAGGATTCCTGAAAGTGTCAACGGATTTGATGGGCATGCTGGTGACATTCCAGTAGACCCCGTCGTCTATATTTGTAGTCGAATTTGGTGTTAGAGGGGATGGAAAACAAAGAAGATGTTGGTTATGAAAACAAAGAAGATGAAGCCAATGGGTCAAATCGTGTCTTTGGAATGAGTAGGGTATATTCATTGATTTGAGGATTATCTATGGACATGGAGATTAAAGGGTTTTTTTTCTGCAATTTGGTCCAATTTGATCAAATTGCAAATATAAAATAACATTTATTTATTTTTTATTGCCACGTTAGCAGCCGGAAGTGCAACCTTGTCCGTCCATGACAGCTTTGGGATGTCCACATCATCTCCAGTCAACCCACACCAGCACACGTGTTCCTCATGTGCATATTTCCGGTGCTAGAGGATAGGAATAAGGACTTCTATAAACATTTTTCTAACATCAAACGGCTTATAATTAAGGTGCAAAAATGATAATAAAATCTATTTATAGGACAAAATTTACAATTTTCTAATATTAAATTATGAAAAGAAAGACAAACAAATACAAGGATTTAATGCAAACATAGCTAAAAGTTGGAAACGTCGAACCAAAAAAAGACCAGGCACAAGCCCTTTGTATAGTGCCCTCCATCCCTCTTCTTTTAGTATGGTTCTTAAAGCATCTGAAATCCGTTATATATGATACAAACAAGACACAATTTATAATCAACGGAAAAACTAGGTTGCACCAAAGAGTATACGTGAAAAGAAGGTATGCCTTTTACTTATCCCACAAAGCAAACATCAACAACTGAAGCGCCAAATGTTACAGTTGTAGGTACATCATTCAAATATTATCATGTGAAAAACATCCACCGCTTTTCCACATACTAATTTCAGTAGCAGGTGGGCTCCATATAGTTATCTAATAAATCATTTGGGAAGATGCTATTCCAATGAATCCAACATGTCTTCTTGATGCTTTTCCAATGCATATATTTCAACTAAATGAAGTAATTACGAAAAATGCCGCAAACTTATGTAGGAAAGCATGTCCAAGGAGAGTAAAATCAGAGAGAAAGAGGAAGAAAACTCTTCCTAGTGACGCAAGCTTTAACTAAATTGAATATAAGAAAAGCAAACAGCATGCTTCCATATATAGAGAAAGAGTGAATCAGCATTATTTCCACAGAATTGGGAATGACCCATACCATAATATAGGCAATAATCAGTGTGTAGGACAAAGTATGATGATCATGAAACACTATAAATTAAATTTTAAGTACATGACTTAATGTTAACGTAAGATTTAAGCTGACCATGAAAACCAGAGTATGGACGACCATGCTGAGGAGTCTGAAGCTGCAATCTTGCTTTCACCATCCAAACAGGATTGGTGCAAAGAGAGACCAAACAGGATTGGTGCAAAGAGAGACCTAAAGGAGTCATCAAGATACTTTGATAAGCTATTGAAAACAACTACAGTTTTTTCACACCAAATAAATACATATAACAAAAATCCACAAATATGTATCATTAAGTTTCAAATATTAACCAGGCCGCCTGCTTCTGCAGCTGACGCAAGATGCAGAGTGGGTCCTAGCTCCTCTCTGCTCCTCAGATACCTCTGCTTGGCTTTGCTGTAGCTGTAAGTATAGGTATTCATATTACAAATCTTACCAGAAATGCACGTAAGACAACCAGAAATATCCCTCAAAACACACAAACATTTGATCAGATGGAACCACTATGAAGCAATTTACCATGCACCAAAGCTGCTTCTTTAATAATATCAAACTAAAAGAAAAGCAGCACATCAGAATAGGAAAGCATATCAAGGCTATAACAATGAAATTGCCAAAAGCTGAGGAGCTACAGAAGATTTTTAAATTAGCAAGGCAATCCCAGTCCTACAACCAATATATTTAATTAAGAGTTTCATACAAAGAGTATTATCGTGTACAAATTTAATTAAACAAGAGATCCTGATAGTGTGGAACAATACATTACAAAAATGTGCAAGTAAGGTATGAGTTATGACTGAAACGCATTTTGCAATGTCCTCTTAAAAATTCAAAATGGATATGATACATATCAGAAATGGTATAGATTTCGAATGTAATGAGAAAATGAGACTGTTGGACCAAGAATGTTTACACATCAAAAACTGGCACTTCGCATATACATTCAGACATTAAAATAGCTTAGAACTAAAAACCACGACAAGACACTAGAGATGCTTACAGGTAGAATTATAAACCCCATGAAACAGTTGATCCAAGAAGAGCAGGGTAAAAACCAGTATATAGCCCTCTAAGACCCTGAAGCAAAAACGTATGGAAATTATTTGGAGAATTGAAAATTCAAATAACCCTCTAATATGTGAATTAATTAAAATCAAATGACAAAGTC
Organism: Andrographis paniculata; assembly: GCF_009805555.1. Lineage (NCBI taxonomy): Eukaryota > Viridiplantae > Streptophyta > Magnoliopsida > Lamiales > Acanthaceae > Andrographis > Andrographis paniculata. The sequence continues at coordinate 5,641,862 of NW_026137605.1, forward strand.
TTAGTGCTGACCAGAAAAGATTCCTAAGTTGCATGTACCAATTGTTATTTTAAACAAAGCATTATCCCAAACAAATCATAAATAAGAAATTATATGGTTTTTGGAATTTGACATTGATCAAATTTTAGATAGCAACCAACAAGGATTATTCTTCCATACAGTTTATGCACTTTATGCCTTGACGCCAATGCTTCAAAAAAAATAAAATAAGAATAATAATAATAAGAAGAAGAAGAACAATAATAATACTAATAATAATAATAATGTATGGATGTAATTTTCAGTCCTTACTATTTTTGCAAAAATACATTATCCACCAAACATCTCTTTTCTCTGAAAAATATTTTCTTCTATGTGCACTGTGCAATTATTATGTATTACAAATTTATAACATCAATACAAGAAACTCCAAAAACATTTGAATCAAATAGATTGTTATTTTTATACTGAATGTGTATTCATTATTGTACTAAAAAAGAGATCACGGTTCTATTTACTTGTTGGATTTTATACCTACTTTTACTATTTCAATTTTTTTTCCTTCAAAAACATCAAATCAAATACCTATTTTTTTTTAATTTTATTACATTAAAATCTAATTTTAAATTCAAAACATCACATCAAAGAACTATTTCAATTCAAAATTTTATTATTCAAAATCAAAAAACCCATAATGTTACAAGCAAACACACCCTACATAATTTAACAAATTGAAACCCGCAAAATTACATCTAACAATGAAGAAAATATTTTCCAAATTATAGGTCAACATGTCTTGTAGACTCGCACCTAACAAATAAAGCATGTGGTATTCTAATCTAACCAATTGTTACCATATAACAAGATTATGCATAAGGCATTGCTTCCTCTTTGTGGGCTGGGCTATGTATTGCACACAGTTATAAAAGAAAGCTTCATATGAAGATTATGGAAAGTCATTTACTCATTCTTCTAGAATGTCAATAATGGTTACAAGGTGGGGGAGAGGAAGATAATCATCTCTATGTGAAACATATGAACAATATGAAAGGAAAGGAACCCTATATAACATCAATCAACGGATGTCCCAAAACAAAACAGAACAAACCTCAGCCCTAGCGATATTGAAGAGTCCATGAGGAGTATTCTTATATGTAGGAATGTTTGATATTCGGCCATCATTCACTAGTCAACAGTAAAGCACTGATCATAACATGATTCAAATATTATGATTACAATCTGAGAAAAATATGTGAGGAAGAAAACCTTGGAATCGGGTACGAACAACGTCAAGGGGGTGAGTGAAGGAGACGGTGGCAAGGCCGGCGGCAGATCCGGCAACGGCATTCTCCCACTGCCAGCCATTAATCATGGGCTAGCTTATGGCTCCAGATGAGCTTGTTTCAAATAAATTGGCGAATGACTCAACAATGTCGTTTCCCCTTCAGTGTTGTATCTCAATGATTCAATTTGTCCAAATAAGAAGTGAACTTACGGCAGGACACAAGCTTAAAATACTGAAAGAGGATAATAGTTGAAAGAATATAAAGGTTGTGCGAGTGTAGAGCTCCTCAGACCATAATGATGGGAACCAGCCCATAATGCACTACAACTCATCATCTAGTGCATTTCGGCAGGCCAAGCCACAACAGGAATAGGTTGAAGATTAAAACAGACCAACCAAACCCACTGGCAGGTTGCAGGCCTAAGAGATAAACCCATTAATTTTTTTATTATATTAGGCAGTATTCAAACTAATAATATATGTTTTGTAGACCATTTATAAAAACTATAAAAGAATTAATAAAAACAGTAACAAATAGATTAAAATCAAAAATTGCATTACATAGAGTTGCATATTTATAAACTCCATCCACACACTTTAAAGTTCCTAAACAAACATAAAGTTCCAATCTCAATCAGTTACACAATTAACAATCCAAATACAAAAACACAAGTTTCAAATTAAAATTATTTAGGGTGTGTTTGTTTCAGTTTTCGGGTTTGGGTTTTAATAGTAATATTTTGAATCTGAATAGTTTCTAATGTGATATAAATAGGTGTTTATGTGATGTTTTGATAGTAAATTTGATATTTAGTATACTATAAAAAATAAAAAATAAGTGCTTGATTTGATGTGTTTTGAGAGAATTAATAGTAAAAAAACCCAAACAAACACAGCCTTAATCATGTCATTATCAAAATCCTATTTGAGTATGTTTGTTTGAAGGATTTCTACCCATTTCTACTATTCATAAAAAAAAAAAAAAAAAAAAAAAAATCCCCCAAAAACATCAAATCGAACATTTATTTTTTATTTTCTACTAAAAATCAATTTTACATTTAAAATATCACATCAATACTTATTTATATCACATCAACAACTGTTCAAATTCAAAATTTTTACTATTCAGATCCCAATCAAAATCCAAACCCCCAAACAAACATACCCTTCATTTCCCTCTGATTCATCCTCACTGATGGACCCAATATCAGACTTAGAACTTTCTATATTATCGTCAATGTTAATTCTTTCATTCAAATCACTAGTGCCATGATTGTCTTTTAGTAATCTACAACTGTTATGAAATGCTTATATAGAAACAAAATATTCCTAATCAAAACCAAAACCTCAACTAACTTAAAAGAAGATAAACACTGAACTTATAATAGTAGCCGAAGCCAAATGTTAAACCCATGGGACTGGAAATGCCACTATATTGGGAAATGCAAAAATTGGGGAAGCCATTGCACTGCGAATGCAAAGAAACAGCACAGCACATCAAATTAGTATGCATACATTAAAGAAGAGTAAGGAGATAAGTGAAAGGTTTTGGCTATGTTACAATTCATGGACTATTGAAAACAAAGCAAATTCTTTTTCACCTCCTTTTCCCGATATATCCAGAACATTAATAATAACACTGGAGTTTGGAAATAAACAGGACATTCATTATGCAAAAGCCCTACAACCACCACCTAATATGAGAGAAAGATAATAAGAAACTTGATCCAGAAAGATAAGGTAAAGTGTGCAGAAATCGACCCCCACAATTCCCAAATTCTAAATCCATTAAAGTTTTACAGTCATACTCTTCTATCCCAATTAATTCATCATTTGAATATTAAAACAGCATACAAGATTTTCAATCCCACGCTTTCTTGTCCTTTCGAGTTGCAAAAAAAAAAAAAAAAACAAACAAACAAACAAACTTACCAGGGGTTTTGGCTGTTGGAGATGAAGCCCAATCCCAATCGATGACACAGAACGAAGATAAATGAGACGAAGAAGCTGAGAGAGCGACGAAAGAAGAAGAAGCAACAGTTCGGGGCTGAAGAAGAAAAACGGTGGCGAGGAGAAGAAAGAGAGTACAAAGGATCTGATCGCCCCTCCTAACCCGCGGCCCGTTTGGTTTGGATCGCCTAAAGCCTGTCTCCAAACGGCTATGGTAGGCTAATTTGGCGGCATTGCCTTTTTATTTATTTTTTTTTTTTTATTTTTTTTTTTTTTGTTTGTGTTAATAATACTCCTTCTATTCTTATTTTTATTTTCGTTCTCCTACATAATTTATAGAACAATTTAGCTCAAATGGAGAACATAATAACTAACAAAGAAAGCTCTCCTAAACACAATGCAATTAATTTTGAAAAAAAAAAAATTGTCATTTATTTCAAAATATACTATTCAAAATTTTTTATTAATTTTATGTTTATTTTTAAAATATTTTAATAATTTCATAAATTTAAGAATAAATATTTTTATAAAAGAAATGATAATTAAATGAATAAAATTTAAAAAAAAAAAACGACAAATAAAATAATCTATTTAAATTTATAATAATATAAAAACTACTTTATAATAAAATTAAACAAAGATAAATTAAATTAAACTAATACTCTCTTTCTCTCTACCTAATTTTCTTTTATTATTTTCGTATTCACCATTTAAAATTATTTATTTTTCTATAAGAATAAATATATATATATATATGTTAAAGGATAAAATATATTTAATTTTAACATAAGTAATAAATATACTATGGTAGACATTAAAAATATACGTCTAAATTCAATTAAATATTATATATTTTGGAAGAAAATAAAATTTCAATAAAATATATGTCTAAATAAATATATGAAATAATCAAAGCTACCAAAGTCGTTGAGGAATTCGTCAAAGGGAAGGTTTTCAAAGTTCATCCCAAAGCTTTAAGATGTTCATCGCGTTCTTCACAAAGCATCTACCAGACCCTCTTCAATCCAAAAGTCAAAGGAAAATGCCGACAAAAGTGCTATGGAACACAAAATCCACCTCCTCAAATATCAAAACCTTGGATTGTCTAAAAAAGACATAAAATTCAAAGTCGACAATCAAATCACCCACACAGAGACCAAACATCTCCAAAAGCGGCAAAGCCAAAGCAAAAATCAAAACATCAGATCGTCTAAAAAAAATATCAAATCTAAAGTCAACGATCAAATCGCTCGCACGGAAACTAAAGCCTCTAAAGTCCGGCAAAGTCAAACCGAAGACCAAATCTTTTCGGATCAAAGAAGCCATCAAAAATCAAGTTGGAAAACAAATCAACTCGGAAAGAGAATCAAATGACCTATTTAGAGAATATGACTCGTTTTTAATCCAAATTAAATATAATTTGTACAAATTGTGTTTATTAAAAATAACACAATTTTTTGTTTACAATTATTACAAATATAATTAATTTATATATGTAATATAAATGACAAACATATCATAATTATTTTACGCATTTCAACTAACAAAAAATTATAAATATTATTTTCTAATCTTTTACAAAAATAAAAAATAGTTACGTTAAATACTAATGTAGAGAATATTCAATTTTAAGATAATTTTTAACTTATAATTTTTAAAAACATATACTACATATGTCCTACAACAAGAGCATTATAATATTTGCATTTATATAATATAGTGTAAATTATATATGTATTTATTATATTAGGTAGATAGTACAATTACTAAATTAGAAAATTATACCCAAACAAAAATAAAAAATAGTATTTTTTTATGTGGGACGAAGAAAGTATCAAACTTATCACAGATCTTTCATATATTATATTATTTTTTTATGAAATATATTATATGCATATATATTGTGTTTAATATTCACTATAAATTAATTTTAAAATTATTGTGTTGGTAATTTTCAAAATACTTTTTCAATATTTTTGTGTTTATTTATATTTTTATATACCCATAATTTTTTTACTTCTAATAATATTTTTTGAAATATTTTATAAATATCAACTTCAACAAAAAAAAAACTTCAATTTCATATATGCTAAGATTATTTTTATTTACATCTAATACTTTTAAATTCACGAAAATCAGCTAACACTATTTGCAGAGCTTTGATTTATGTAAAAAAACAAAACAAAAAAAAGGTACAATTTTAAATTTAAACAAACACTAAAGATATATAATTATTTCTTTGTGTGCAGCATGGGAATTAAATTGTTTATATTGCTAAAATAAATCAAAAAAGTCATATAAATTTAATTTTGTTTTTCAAAATTTTGGTTTCTTAATTAAAATAATTTTAATATTTTTTAAAAGATTTGGTTCATAATATAATTTCAATGTAATAAAATAGTGTAAAGAATTATAATAGAATTGTTATTGCTGAAATTTGTCGATGACGGTCCAATCAAATTTAGGCCTGTCGAAATCGACGTAAATTGGGTTTTCCTGCCTACTCAAGAAAATATCCGGACTAGTATCGCAACGAAAGTTAACGATTGTAATTGCACATGGAAATTAAAATGCTAAATTGAAAGAATCGGAAGAAAGCCGTAGAAACAAAAAGGATCGGATTATGAAATGGATAATTAGAGAAAATAACATTAATTTAGGAACAAAAATAACAAAAAAAAACAAGAAAGAAAAATAGATAAAACTCGGATCATGTGTATTCTTTTTGAATGGATCCTCGTTTCTCATATCTTGGCTCCCCTTTAAATTGTATGAGATTTCAACGGTACCTTAATCATATCCTATTTTATCATATCTTGGATGGACCAAGGACCTTCAATCACCTTCTCATTAAGTGTTTCTCTAGGATTTTTACATCTATAATCAGACCTCTCTTCACAAAAATAGTTGGTTTCAGAACCACTGATTCTTGATAACCAATTTCTTTGATCTCCGAATGGCTTTCCGATCGATAATATTTCATCAAGCTTGTCTTTTCCTTCTCTACTTTTAGCTGTTTGATTTTCTTCTGAAGACTTTAACAACTCTCGAGGATTTTTTCATTCATTTCTTCAGCCTTTTCAACTCTAGTTTCCATTTGATAAATTGTGTTGATCAACTTTTTATTTCTTGCAGAACACATACCTTTTATTCAGCAACAACCTCTTTATAAGCTTTCATTAGCTCATAGACATTCATTTCAATGGTTTCGTTACTATCCCAATCATCTTTGGAACATTCTTCAAAATATGCATTCTTATGAATTTTGCTTGATTAGCTATTTTATTATTATTATTATTATTTTTATAAATGCAACTTCTTCTTCATCATAAAAAATAGAAATACCTTCACCGTCATCACTTCATGCCACTTGGTATGCATTTTTCTCCCTTTTCTTGACATCGCACATTCGGTTTGATGTGACCAATTCGACCACATCCAAAATAATTTGATTTCTTAACAACATCAAATTGTGAGGACATCGACTTTTTTGTTAAACCACTTTGGAATGAACCTTTGAGCTTACTGATATTCAGAAAATTTTGCTAAAAAAAAAATTTGTTGTTGTCTTGTTGCTTTGACATCTGTCTGATTTCGAGTCTCGGACTTACTAAAATATTGTCGAGCTCGTTTTTCAATTATCATTTTTTACAATCTTCTAGACAACAGAGATATTTTTTTATCTGATTCCACTAGTTTCATGGCTTCATTAGAAAAAATCAATACCTTTAGGGCTTTCCTTATTAATATGGTTTATCTCCCATGTCACAAAAATACAATTCAAGGTTACAAGAGTCATGTTCCTTATTTTCTTTTTTTCTTCAAGGGTAGACACTTTGGTTTCGAATTTTTTGTTCACACTTCTCAACATTTTTCAAACCAAGTCACCAACCTTTGTTCATCATATTGTAAGCCAAGAGCGTAGGCTTGGTTTATCACATCCTTGAATCAAGTGTAGAACTGAGACATTGTTTCATCATTTGTCATTTTTAAAGCATCGAACATACTTTCAACCCTTTGGAGTTTTGATTCCTTAACTTTAGTAGTCCCTTCAAAAGCATTATCCAAGGCATGCCATGCATCTTTACCTTTGTTGCCGTTGGAAATAAAATGAAACTGTGTCTCATCAACTAATGTAAAAATAGCATTTTTACTGCTTTGGCATTTCCAGCAACTATAGCATTTTCTTTGACAATCCATTCATTCTTTGGCTTAAGGGCAATAATGGGTGGATCATTATGAATTTCTCCAAGTATGACTTTCGTTGGTGGAGTCCAACTATGTTTAAAAGTCTCTTATGTTTCATCACCAAGAGTTAGCAAAAAAGCTTCCTTTCGACATTTTCAATAGCCATAGCTGCTTCCATCGAAGATAGGTGGACGAATGGATGAAATTGCTTCTCGATTTATCTTGAACCACAAATAGATATTGAGCATGCTGCTTTGATACCAGATGTTGGATATTCGATCGGTCCCAAAAGAGGTCCAATACTTCTGAGTTTTATATGCAACGAAAATATGAAACTGTTGGTAGTTGACACAACTCTGAACACGTGGTTGCCTCGCGGTTGAAACTGCAATGTGTATGTGTGCACGACTTCATGGGTGAACAAATGCAAAACAAGAACAAAAAAACACACACGATTTGTTGACCCAGTTTGGTATTAAAACCTACATTTGGGGATACCAATCCAGAAGTCTTTCACTAAACCAAACACTTGGTTTACATCATTCAAGACACCAAACAATCTATCCAATCTATCATCTACCCAAGCTCTTCTTTGTTTTACAAACATAGACGGATTGACTGTTACAACACGGTAACAACTCCAGTAGACTCGCAGTCAAGGTAAGAGTAAAGTTGATTCCATGTTGGTTGTCTCTTTCGGTTCCAACTCCTTTTTCTTCTTCTTCTTTACAACATCAAATCTCCATTGAAGCTCTCTCAACTCTCTGAAGCGAGAAGAGAAAAAATTGTTGTGAAAATCTAAATAACTCTCACGATTCAAATACATACATACAAACAAAACACAAACCTTGTACACATAAGGATAAAATTGATTGTGTGCAATTTTGAGGCAATGGGTATGAGGCAATAAATGCCTTGCTAGACGAGTGCAATATACCAACATCTTCTTTTGCATGTCCTCTATATGAGACGACTCGTTTTGTCCCATTTCATTAAAAGAGCGACAAGCTTAACTCCTCCAAAGTTGGCTCATCAGCCATGGTAATATGTTAAACAACAGCTGCAACAACAGACCTGCAGTCTTGGTCATATGTCAAAATTAGAAAAAAGGTTGTCATTTTCTCGAAAGGGTATACTTGTCCAAACCTCTTTTTCAACACGTACTTTGAAGCTCTTAAAAACATCAAGAGCTATTTATTTCTGATTTAATTTACATGTAATTTTGAGTGAAAAATCATCAATAAAAGTTAAAATATACCTTTTATTGCTATTTTACATTGAATTGATGTGACCACATCCATCTAAATGAATGAGTTGAAACTTCTATGTTGATTTCCATGTACTCCATTTTGGTAAGCTCTCCCGATGTTGCTTTCCTAATAAACAACTTGAGCATAGCTTTTGTGGAATTTTTATTCAGGGCAGCCCATCCACCATTTATTACTTGATAAAGCCATCAAGCCTCCTTGGTAGCTCAAGTGTCCAAAACGGCAATGTCATAGGTGTGACACTTCTAGTGATTCAGCCTTCATTAGCATAGATAACTACATTTCCATTTCAGCAAAGAAGTAGAACATCCTATTACCAATCATGTCATGTTAGAATTCGTAATCACCCATCTCGTTGGATGGTAGCCCTTGCATGAATTAACACCGACAAGCCCTTTTCTTGGAGTTGTCTTATACTCAATAAGTTGGTTCTAAGTGTATACATTTGAAATTACCTGAACCCACCCGTTTACTTTCATGCACTCACTCCCTTTTTCCTATGACAGCAATGCAGCATCGTACCCTAATTTCACAGTTTACTTGAAATCCTGATCCGAAAGTAATTACTTTACTTTAATGAAATCCAAACTGACCAACAATTGACATATAAAGATGCTGCCTGCTAATAACTAGATTTTACAGGTAAAGGAACTTAGACGAAAACCAGAAAATATGACTGTAAAAATCTCTACTGTATTGCATTATCGATCAAAACTAGCCGAGGCGAGTTGAGCCAGATGGTTGGCTTGTTTTCTTTGCTCTGTCAGTTGAATGCTTGACATCTTCACATTACCAGTTTCGCGTCTTTAAATGCCATGGTCCAGTAGCTCTACAGTTGTTGCAGCATAAATGGCTGCCAGTACAGAACAAAGTTTAATTAAATACCAACACTTATTAAGGCTGGTTTGCAAATGAATTATGAGATCTTCAGAAAGTGCAATCCATGGATAATTCACAACTAACAACTTTTAGAACTGTTCAGCAGGGAGGTCAGATTGATTGCAACATTGTATGCATAATCAAGCATCAGTAAGATTTGAGTTCAGACAATATTTGGATGAATGCAACATCAAGAAATCCGGTGGAAGCTCTATGTATACTCTAGGTTCCCTTTTTTCCTCCACAAGTCCGTAGGATATCTAAAGTTAAGAAGCTGTTTGTCATAAGTTGATCAGTGACTCCAAGGTTCATTCAAGGACCTGCCACAATACATGGTGGTTGATAACTAAAGTTGCCAAAATTAAAAGGTCATGATTGCATTTGTTCAGTAATTAGAACGTGGTGTTTCTAAGTTCTTCCATACGGAATGACTCGTAAAAGAAATATAGGGATGTCAAGAAAAATTAAATCCAGATATAACCGAAGGGATAATCAGATTTTGGAAAAAAAAAAAAAAAGAATAGCACTGCATATTTAATTTATATTTAAAGTCATTTTAAGTGCATATTGGCTGCGAAGCTCCTGAAAATTAGATGTGCATATTATTTTCCATCGAAGTGCATATAGAGATCCAAAAGGTAGAAACACCAGTCAAACGCCACATAACCAAAAGATTAAAGAACATGGGGAAACAAAGACAAAAACCCCCAATAGTTCAATAGTGCATATGCTGGGTTTCTATATGTCCCTGCAAACCCAAAGATGATGTAACAAAATGTTCTAGGTTGTATCTTCCTACTAAGGTTTTTACCAAATAGATATTGTTCCACTCAAGATGCATTCTAACAATAAGCCATTAAATTGAATAAATATAAAACTAGGTCAATCAATGCCCAATCAACAATTCAATACATGAATTGAAGGCTTAAAATCAGTAACCAACTGTTGAGGGTCCTGAAACATGAATGTCAGAGAATAACTCGAACTCAGGGCATGGGAAGATACCAAAAAGGATCAATAATTAGTGAAGTGATGCGACGAAACAGTGAGTCCAACAATCTAAGTTTAATGGAATGTCCCTAAACAATGACCGCAGTAATGTTAATTCTTTAAGAATATGGCTTTCATAACCTACAACATGGCCGTTTATCAGACAGAGGTTCAACTTTACACTGCCACAGTTATGTACGCATAAAAACCTCACCAAACCAATCTCAGAAAATGTTATGGGAGCAGCACAAAGGCAACAAAAATAACAACATAAAGAGACTCCACCAGATAATTTAGGACAAATTAAAGGCTCTGCTTTCCATAGCAGCAACATATATAAGCAAGCAGTCCACTAGAATAATAATAATGGATAGTCATCTCAAGCACACATTCAGAAGAAATTCCGAAAAAAAGCTCCAAGAAGAGATCAAATAAGTAATTGCAAACAAAAGTTCAACTCATTTCAGTAACAATTTCAAGTCCAAATCCCAAAATCATTAGCTTTAAATACCTTATTCCATGACCACTTTGGCCCCGACCCCCTTCAACTTCTCGATAATTTTCTCCGCCTCCTCCTTAGACACGCCCTTCTTCAACAATGTCGGCGCCTTCTCAACCAAATCCTTAGCCTCCTTCAGACCCAAATCAGTACAAGCTCTTACTTCCTTAATAATCTTGATTTTAGCAGCTGCATCAAACCCTCCGTCCAGCTTCAAATCAAAGGCCGTCTTCTCCTTCTTCTCCTCTTCCTTTGCCGCACCTCCGGCGCTGCCGCCTTTCCCCTTAGCCATTCCCGACGCGAAGCCCATACCGGGCATCATCACTGCCATCATCGGCATTTCCTCTATCCCCATTTTCTTCCTCAACTCTTCAGTTAAATCCGAGATTTCAAGCAAAGTCAGAGAGGAGAGTTCATCGGCGATTTCCATTACGCGTGCGGAAGGGCCAGCAGGCTTGGATTCCTGAACTGAGGCTGAGAAATTTCGAATCCAATTAGGGTCCCTCCTCACTGCGGTTTCCATTGGAAGGGGTGCTGTAATTGGTTTCGGGAGATATTCGAGGGAATGAGAAATCAACCGATAAAACTGACGTCTCATTGCGAAAAATGTACTTATATTGTACAAATCTATAGCGGGACGGAAGGTATGATTGATACGAGAGAGAGCTCAAAGCAGCAAGTTGTGCTAGGGTTGATTCGTGATATAGAAGACGATGATGACTGTAGACTTGCTAAATTGGTTTCGAACCGGCCGATTCAAACCGGAACCGGTGATGAGAAGTTTACTGCTCCGATTCGGTGGATTTTGCCTGAGGCCAAATCCGATTGTAATTCACAAACCATAAGGAATAAATTAGAAAAAAATTTAGACTAGTTAAAATTTTTTAAAAAATTACATTATAAACCTTCCAAACATCTTAATCTAATAGGAACTAATAAATATTAAAAAAAATTAAAATTGGTTTACTCAATAAAAAAATTTATATACTATATTTTTTAATTAATATTATAGAAAAATATAATATATATATAAATATTATATATTTATACACAATATATAACATAAAAAAATATTTCAAAGTCAACGTACAAAACAAACACACTTTCAATCATTACAAAACTAATGTTTCTTTTTTTTGTGAAAAATAGAAACAAATTTTCCAAGAAAAAACAATATATTACGTATATTCGTTATTTTTATATTATGTAAAAAATAAAATATATTCAAACTATTTCACAAAATAAACATACCTTTAAATTTTACAAAAATATAAAAATTACATAATGTTATGATTTTGTCCCTGCTTAACATCAGCGCTTGCAATAGCGAATTCAATTTTTAGTTATATTTAATTTTATATAATTATATTTTTTTTATATCTGTTAATTTCAAATACTTTAATCTTCTAGCAACCAATTAATAATATTAGTTTTAAACTTAAAATATATCAATTATTAAAATCTGAATATGTTGTTCAAAAATATTTTAAAACTATTTATGCATACTTATAACGGACAGACAAAGCACACAAAAATAATTAATTCAATTCAGCCTTCAACTTGGTGGACATCGCGGGGTTCCAATCCAAGTTTGATCACTAAAACTTTAATGGATATTTACAGTAATGTACATCTCAAATCAATTTCTACAATGACTAATTCCAAAATAATAAATACATATGTAAATCCATAGTTATTGTAAACTTCTTCTAAAGAGATGTCTACCAAGTTTCATATCATATTTCTTGAGTCACCATTTTAGAAGCTTGAAATAGTGAATTTCAACCTTATTTTCAGGCATCAAATGATTTCTCCAGTAAGCAAGCAGTATAAAGTGTTTGAGTAATTCATTTTGCATTAGGATGATGTGATTATATCATCATTCAGCCATTTTCTTGGATCAGATGAACTATCCCGAACATGATATTTTTAGCTCAAAAGCTTCCTAGGAAGATTTAATCATTCAACTCGGTATCTTCCACCGATAAGTCTTATCGACCATCAATTTGTCTCAAAAATTACATAAAAAATACATACAAGGTTCTTTTTATAAGATTGTCCAAGCAATTTGCTCCAAGTGTCAACATAAAAGTGAGTTTGTTGAGGGATAAATTCAAAAGATTTATCTCGAATTTTACGCTTGGGTCATCATCATATGATCAATTTGGACTGTTTCCATATGTGCCTATTCAGTTGGACTCATGACAAATGGGCATACTTACGAAAAAATAAATAAATACAATTCACTATCAACAATCTTGCTCTTTTAGTTGATGTTTACCAACTTAAAGTGAAAATATCAACAGCACTACAAAGTGTTTCAATTTTATCAATTTCTAGGACTAAGATCCTCCCCCTCAACCAAGCACAAATAAAAAGCCAAGTGTATTCATTCAATCAACAAAGAAAATAGCAAAACAATATACACCACCAGATAGGTAAAATAAAATTGAACAATTAAGACCGAAAGAGGCAAAACTAAAAATATTAGTAACACTAGAGCTGAAAAATGAACAAACAATTTGTGAATAAAGCTTGGTTCAGCTTGTTTGTGATTGTTATTAGCTGATTCGTTAGGTTAATCGATCCAAGCTCGAACAAAAATATTAGATTATTTTATTAATGAATGAACATAAGTCATATTCGCGAATGTTCGACACTCTTTGTTTTGTATATGTTTGTTAAGGAGTTAATTTGTCATTCACTTTGTATGATTTTTTTTTTATTAAAGATTAGTTTTGTCATTAACTACCTAGAGTTTTTTAAAGGGATCATTGTTATTTATATTTTGAATTTTATAGAATTTGTAATCTCATAACAAACTGCATGGATAGTTTTTCGTATATTATCTCTTATTTTCACTTTTCCTTCTATAGCATCATACTTAGATTTAACTCATTTTATACTTCTTCATTGCGATAAATTTAGGTTTTTTATATTATGGATCATAATATCTATATGATTTTATGCAAATATATATTTTTTAATTTTTTATGATATATTTGTAATTTTGTGTTTATATTCATAACTGTATATATTTTTTTTATGCAATCTATTTTTTTTTTCTTTTGGAGTCATGATTTTATACAAATGATTTTTATAAGTATTTTAATTCTTTGTTAATTTTTTAAACAGCCAATTGAGCAATTGCAAGCTGCATTGTCTTCATATATGATTGTTGGGGATTTTTATTTTCAGACATTAACCCACAATTCTTTCGAATATGAGGGGTCATTGACCTCATCCTAACAAATTCTCGAATGGCTTCATGAATAGACAATACTTCGGCATGATTTGATGATGTGGCGGTTATTATATGTTTGGTGGATCTCCAAGAGATCATAGTATCACCATATGTAAATATATAGCCGGTTTGCGATTTTACTTTATGTGGGTCAGAAAAATACCCAGCATCGGCATAGCCTAATAACTCGTGTCGAGAATTATTCAGATAAAATAGGCCAAGATCACTCGTCCGTTGAAGATAGCGCAAAACATGTTTGATCCCATTCTAATGTCGTTATGTAGGAGATGAACTTAATTTTGCCAATAAATTTAATTAAAATGCAATATCTGGTCTTGTGCTATTTGTTAGGTACATGAGTTCACCTATTCTACTGAGATATGGTACTTTAGGACCAAGTATCTCTTCATCATCTTCTTTTGGTCTAAATGGATCATTGTTAGGATCAAGTGACCTGACGATCGTTGGGGTACTCAATGAATGTGTTTTATCCATATAAAATCGCTTTAATACAATTTTTGGTATAAGCGGTTTGGTGGATGAATATTCCATTATCCACATATTTAATTTGTTGACCAAGACAAAACTTTGTCTTTCCAAAGTCTTTGAACTCAAATTCCTTTTTCAAATATTCCACGGTTAATTGGAGCTTTTCAGGAGTCCCAATAATATTGAGATCATCAATATATACTGCAGTGATCATAAATTTTGGCTCATTTTTCTTTATGAAAACACATTGACATATTGGATCGTTAGTGTAACCTTCTTTGGTTAAACACTCAGTGAGGCGGTTATATTACATGCGTCCAGACTATTTGAGTCCATACAGAGACTTTTATACTTTAATGGAACATTCTTTGGGATTTGATTTGCATGCTTCAGGCATGTCATATTGTTCAAGAATTTTTATATAAATATCATTCTCCAGTGAACCATACAGGTAAACAGTGACTACGTCCATGAGGCGCATAAAGTTTTTCATGCATTGCTAGGCTTATAAGGTATCTAAATGTGATACTATCCATAACTGGAGAATATGTTTCATCATAATCAAACTCAGGTCTTTGTGAGAATCATTGATCTACAAGCCTCTCTTTGTATTGAACAATTTTATTGTCTTCATTTTTTTTTTCCTCACAAATACTTATTTGCACTCAATTGACTTAACATCTTCTGGTGTTTGAATTATAGGTCCAAAGATATTTCTTTTAACTAGTGAATCTAATTGAAATTGGATAGCATCTTTTCATTTTTTCCAATTGTTTCTTTTCCGATATTCATCAACTAATGTCGGTTCAAGATCCTCGTCATTTTTCATTATATCAAGTGTCACGTTATATGCAAAAGCATTATCACTAATGGTTTCCTTTTGGCTTCAACTTCTCTTTGTAGCGATGAAGTTAATTGGATTCTCAATAACTTTATTTTCTTATGAGATAGGCTCTTTAGGAACACCATCTTCAAAGATTTGTTCTTTGTCAATACAAATTGTTTGAGGGATTGAATCATCAATCAATACTCTTTTCTTTCGGGGATTTTTATCCTTGAAACCCACAAATCTGCCATGCTTCAAGTGCGCAGAGGATTCATTGGCACTTTTTATTTGTCCATCTGGGACAGTTATTTTTGCCGGTGCATTTGCTGCAGGAATATACGACGTAGTGACTCTGCTGGAGTCACTAAATGCATCCGATAACTTATTTGCAATTTGTTGCAAATGTAAAATTCTTTTTACTTCTAATCACACTGTCATAAACAAGGATCCAAGAAATTCATAATATTTTCCAAGAAATTTCCTTTTTCAGTTGATTCTATTCTGGCCCTAATATCGGAAAATTTGTGTCGTCAAAATGACAATATGCAAATTGTGTAACAAACAAATCATCCGTCAGTGGTTCAAGGTATTTAATTATCGACGGTGATTTTTACCCGACATAAATTTCCAAACGACGTTGGGGACCTATTTTTGTACATTGATGTGGTGCAATATTTGGCATAATACAAGTCAGAGGACAATGATGACAATTTTTCAATTGCACACTTATTTACGTTGATGATTTTTGTAATCACTAAATATTTATTATTTGTCTCGTTCATTATTTCAATATGATATCCGCTTCTACGAATATCAATGAAACTCAGTAAGTTTCTTTGAGCTTTGCTCAAGAACAATGCATTTTGTATCTCAAGTCCGATTCCTTTGGAGAAAGGGCTTTTCCGGAGCCTTCAATTGTCACATTGCCACTTATTATGCTGACTTTTGATTTTCTCAACTTCAGGTGAGAGAAATACTTTTTGTATTTCAATATCGTGTGCGTAATCGCACTATCAATTAAGTAAATATTGTCCTCTTTATAATATGTATTTTGACACATAACATCCATATCCTTTTCACAATAAAACAAAAGGGAAAAAATATATTAGTATTGTTTATGGACTATAAAATTGGGAGATTACAAAAAATAAAAATGGTGCAGAAAGTAATAAAGCTATAAATAAATAATCACTTGACAGCTTCAGAGTGTTCAAGAAATATGTTTATATTCAATTGTTTTGAAGTTTTGCAACTTCAAGTTTGCCATTTGCTACGAACGTTGGCAGCACGATTAACTTCAAGTGATCGTATATTTATTTATTCCACAAGTTAAGATGATTATTAATCGGGAGATATTCCATTTTTTTAATCCTTCATCAATATGACGTCGAAAAAATATCATTTCTTTAATTCGGCTTTAAATGTAGGCATTATTGCCTTTAATAATTTTTCATCAAGACCCATGAATTCCAGACGCGATTATGCATTCATGGCCATGGCGGGTAATTCTTGCCAAATTTGACAAGTGATATAAATTTATGTATTGCAATATTAGTAATAATAATCATATTGATATATTGATATACCTACCTTGCTTACCATACAAAATGTAGCGTTGGTGGAAAATCAATCATGCTGATAACGTGTTATAAATATAATTATCGGAATAACAAATATAAATATTAATTATCCATACTATTAATCAGTACTTGTAGGTATATATATATATCTTTATATGGTATATAAATATATGTTATACTATGCAATGTATAAGTGTATATAATATGTAGGTATATATGTAATATATATATATATATATAAATAGGTAAATATATTAAACGGAGATAGGGAGACGAGATAGAGAGACAGGAATGGACAATAAATTGAATTCTGAATCATGTCTTCTTTTCTCTCATACATACATACACAAATAGATATATATATATATAACGTGTTTGTAACGAGGTATGACACACAATTTTTCAGGAAGCATCCAACAACTGACGATGTATTTGTTGACATATTGATTTGTTGTATAACAATACTGATAGCTTTTGATTTTTTCATATTTTATAGCTTATATTTATTTATTTATGTCAAATTTTGGTATTATTTATGTTAATTTATTTTAATAATTGTATTCATTTCATCTTGTTTGTATAATATTAATTTATTAATTTTTAAGTGTAATTTATAATTATTTTGGTGTATAAATTAAATTAATTGATGTGTTTCTTAAATTATATTTTTTGCATTATTTATGTGCTATTTAAGTATTTAATTTTGGCTAAATTAATTTATTATTTATTTAAATAAATATTTATAAGGTGTTTATTCTTTATACATGTGAAATGAAAAATGGTTTGAGAGTTCAAAACTGGTTTTAAAAAGCGAAAAAATGGTTTCATGAGTGAAAAAACAGTCACCGGCGCGAAAATCAACAAAAATCAACGGTCAACGCAGAAAAATCAATGCGTGAAAGACAAAGTCAACCGCTCCGTGGAATTCAAGCAGCGGCCGCGCGGAAAGCGAGCGAGCGCGGAATTTAAGCGGCGGCTGGCGCGGAATCTAAACGGAGACTGCACAAAAGTGAGCGAGCGGCGGCTGCAGAAAAGTGAGCGAGCCCGGAATCTGAGCGGCGGCTGGTGCGGAAAGCGATGATGGCCACACGGAAAGCGATGACGGCCGTGCGGAAAGCGATGGCGGCTGAATTAATGAGCGCGAAAGGCCATGCACAAAAGTGAGCGAAGCGACGGTTGACACGGACTCCATGAGCGACAACTGCATAGAAGTGCACGGGCATGGAAAGCGAGCGGCGGCCACACGGAATTCATGAGCAGTGGCTACATTAATTCTGTGCAGCAATTACTGCTCTATTTATTGCCCAGGCTCCCTCAGCTCCTGCATTTACTGCACTATCCCAGCTCCCTTAATTAAATTTCAGCACTACTTTTTAGCCAATTTTTGGCTATTTTGTGTATTTTTTTTATTCTAGATCCTTCTAGAAAATAAGTAGTTATTAGTAAGTTAATAATTAAATTATTAATGATTATTTTTAGAGGTAATTAATAGTTACTTTTAGAAGTAGTTATTTTTGGACGATTGTAATCGTGAAGTTTCTAGAAGCTTTTTTCCCCTATAAATATCCTATCTAATTAAACCATATATACCATACATACACATATATATACAATAATATACATTTCATACACTTCATTTTTCTTCATTTCTTTTCTCCCATATTTTTATTTAGTTTAATAATACGGAATTTTCGATTTTGTGTTGCGAGAAAACTGAATTCCTCCTCATTTTCTTTTAATTCTAGCATGTTATTTTAGCTAGTAAAATTCCTATCATACTTATCCACCTCACCTTCACCCAAAAATTCCATTTTCGATTTGAATTGTTCAAGTTAGATTTCGACAAGGTTGCGGAAGAGCGATAGAAGAATTGACTATTTCAGCCCTGTTTCGCATCACAAACAGATTCCGGGTAGTTCAACATAGCTAAGTATGTGGGAGCCTTGTCGACCTGCTTAGTTGTTGTTTTGAATTCGATTCCGATTAAAGAGATGTATCAGAGGGGTAGAGCCACTAGCGGAACGGTTGGAAGAATATTTTTTGGGGCATAGACGGTGGTCTATTGGGTTACAAAAATTTCTAGTGACAGTAGAGTTTCTTGCTTATAATGTTCTTCGCCGGGTGTCGCTGAAGCCTCGTTGTAAATACTCTAAGGTCAAGCATCAACCGAGTCGAGAATCGGCTTAAGCGAGCAAATACGATCACGCTCATTTCTCCGACCCGCCCTGCAATTATACATAAATTTTTCGCTATCATGCCATCGTCATCCCGCTCATTTCATCTATGGAAATCTAGTCATTAAGGAACGCAAAAGTCAGACACAAACGCCTCGCTTCATCCTTTTCGAGATACGCATATTTTGTCGTTTTTTAATTAGATTTAATTTTTGTAATTTATCTTTTCAATCTCTTCGATTGCATTAAGTCATTGCACTTTTTTTTCTAATTAAATATAGGATATTCGCATATTATTTGAGTTCGACCCGGACACTCACTTGTTAAAGAGATTTTTTATTTTTGACGAAGTTTTTTAGAGTTACTACACGAACACGCACGATACTATTTTCATTTTATACATATATCATTTTTTGTTTCTTAAAAGATATTTTTAAATCTCTCAAAAAATTCTTCGATCAAGTACTGGCTTTTTTTCATTTTTATATACTCCCTCTGTCCGTCTTTAAA
The DNA here is from genome assembly GCF_009805555.1 of Andrographis paniculata. NCBI lineage: Eukaryota > Viridiplantae > Streptophyta > Magnoliopsida > Lamiales > Acanthaceae > Andrographis > Andrographis paniculata. Next base: position 5,661,723 of record NW_026137605.1, read on the forward strand.
TATATCAAAATGTAGTACAAATTAAGAAAAGAAGTAAAAATACCTCTATTAGTGTCTTATAATACTAATATAATGACATTTGTACAAAAAATTATATAAATATAATAATATTTTTAATGTTAAGTACAATGAAACAAAATGTATATATGACTCTTAGAGTCGGACGGATGAAGTATAATTTAGAATTAGGGCCGAATAACCGTGCATTTCTAAAATCTTTTAAAACATGTACTAAAAGTGGCATCTAAATAATATTTTTTTAAAAATATATATATAATTTTAAGGTAGAGCGCCCTTCTCCTTCCATGCATATTTCAATTCAAAATTTATACTATTTAAATTTTAACTTAAAATTCAAACTCCCATATAGCCACACCCTAAATATATTTTGTTATTAATTGCGAGAAGTTGTACTTAAACAATGTTTTTAAAATTTTAAAGAATTTTAGAGTTATAAATTAATATGAATGAGTAGTATATTTATATTTTAAATAAAAAATTAGTAGGCGTGAACTGATGCTTACATTTTTATTTTTTTATTTTTTTAAATAATAAGCGTTGACTTCGGTGTCTTAGACTGTGTTCTTTTGAGGGTTTTAACCTAAGTTTTTACTGTTTAAATTCTTTTTTTTCTCAAAAGATATGAAATCAAAGAATTGTTTTTTCTATTTTATATTATACTACAAATTTATTTTACATTTAAAATATCAAATCAATATATATTTATATCATATCAAACAACTATTTAAATTCAACTTTTCACTATTCAAAAATCCAAACCCATTGACAAACACACTTAAGGTTTTATTAAAAAATAAATAGATTCAAGTGCGTAAAAAGGTGCATATTTAAAACAATAATTAAGGGTTTGTTTGGTTGACTTTCCATCAACTCAACTTCCAACTCAATAATTTAACCAATAACGAAATATACCCTAATTTTTTTATATAAAAAATATTAAGGTACGTAATTAAATTTTTCTTTTTAAATATATTTGTACCAAATTTGGTGCGACCAATACCTCGTTTTGGATAGTGAATAATAAAGTGTTGTTTCTGTGTCCAATAGTATTTTTTATATCGTTAGTTGTGAACTTTGGCTACTAATACACTCCGCACCACCTTATTCGCAACAAATAGGGCTATTTCGGCTAGTACATATCAATATACTCTTTCCGTCTCAAATCAAAGGGACTTTTTGAAGTTTTATAGTTGTTGAACACAAAAACTGAGGTTATAGTTTAAGCCCATAAAAGATGAATGGAGGGGCTCAATGGCAATTCAGTGGAGGGCCAAAGTCATTCGGTTGGATGGTTGTTGGCATCTAGCCGGTCGGACGGTTGCCCCTACGGACAGTTTTCATCCGAATTTGGGCCTTGGGACAGCTGCAAAGGTTACCGACGTAGGCACTATATTGGTGGGACGGCTGGTCGGTTGGTCACAAAGGTTACCAACTAAGAATTGATTACGGCCGGTACAACTAGTTCGGACGGTTCAGGTCGGTAACCGACAAGAAAGCGTGTTTGGACAGTTCAGGTCAGTAACTGACGAGGAAGCAAGTTCCGACGGTTCAAAGTTAACTGACGTGGAAGCGGTTTTCTGACGGTTACCGACGTGGAAGCAGTTTTCAAAGGTAACCGTCATGGAACCGGTTCTGAACGGTTGTAACTGCCATGGAACCGGTTCTGAACGGTTGGGTTTGATACGTATTTAATGAGCCTCAAGGATTGAGGAAGAGGATCTTCAATCAGAAAACATTCCAAGAGAATCTCATTGGGGATCACCACTTTATTTTTTAGTTATCCTTTTTGTTTTTTTGTTTTTTTCCTTCAACTATTTGTTTATCGCTTGATAATTTATAATTTCCAAACTTTATTGTTCAAGTTTGAAATATATTTTCAAATTTTACTTTTTATTTGTTGAAATTTTACCATCAACAAGTTGGCGACCACAGTGGGAAAAAAGGTAAAATTATTGATCCTACGTCTAACGAAAGTTTCATACAACTCTAATTTGGTCGAGTCGTTGCAAGGAGGTTCTCAATCTCAATCTCAAGGCCTCAGCACAGCCATTGGGTCCACTACGGAAACGCCACCATCAATCTCCACTACGGGGATCGTCTCCCAAATACCATCCGAATGGCTAAATCATGTTAAAAAAATGAACAATCGGCAAATGGCAACCCTGCAAATAATGTTGCACGAGGAACAAAACTTGATGCATAATATGCTTGATCAAGCCCTGTCGAGAATTTCGCTTCAGTCCGGGCCTCACATCCAGGAATGTCTCCGTCGTGCTTTCAGGCAAACTTCGTAGGGCCGTCATTCGTGTACAACACAATCCCAAGTGCAATCGCAGGGCCATTGTTCGTGGATAGCACTATTCCAAGTGCTACAACCCCTAGTAGGGCAAATAGAGGAAAAACTCCCCTCACTTTTCCAAATAATATCCCTCTGGAGACTCGGCCTGAGCCCTTTCAACATATGGATGAGTGGCCTGGATAGAGGGCTGACCAACCTAGAGCTCATCCTCATGATTCCATTCCAGTTCCAGATCATCATCTGGACAAATTGGACCCAGACGACATCGCGCACATCCTGAGAGTCCATTTTGGTATAACTCCACAAATTACCAATAGGCCCACATATCAATGGCGATTCCCTGAGTGGATCATCAATGAACATCCTTTTCCCATGAATTATCGACCACCCGACTTTCACGCATTCTCGGGAGAGGATGGGTCTTCTACTATTGAGCATGTGGGACGCTTCATGGTCCAGTTGGGTGAAATCAGTATCAATCAATTTCATAAATTGCAGTTGTTTGGTTTGTATCTGACGAAGATGACTTTTTCTTGGTTTTTTAATCTGCCACCTGGGCAAATACACACATGGGAAGGATTGAAGACAACCTTTCACACTAGATTCTTCAATCCCGTTCCAATGGTGTCTCTAACTGATTTATTGAAAATGAGACAGATGCTAGAAGAATCTGCTACACAGTTTATGGAAAGGATTCAGTTGATAAAGAGCAGATGTCTAATTGTGGTAGAAGAGAAGGAAATGACCAATCTTGTGGTCCGAAACATACATGGACGGCTATGAGAAGCACTAACCGCCACGATGTCGAGGATCTGCCCAGTCTGGTATCTAAGGTGGACGTTTGGAATCATTGTTCAGGGAAAAAGATCAAAATTTTCAGCGCCACAATGGTCGACATATGGTAGTATAGAAGCATACACATATACACGATAGACCGATCCAATGATAGAAGTAAAAGAAATGACGGCAGAGATAGTCATTCGGAAGCCGTATGTCTGCCCAAGGCTGAAACCAATTCCAGGAAACGAAGGAATAGTCAACCGATGTTTGACAATACCAAAACAGACGATATTTTTGACATCCTCCTGGCGGATGGACAAATTCGGATTCCTAAAGGCCAACGTCTAGCCACGAAAGAAGAAATCAAATGAAGACTTTACTGCAAGTGACATAATTCTTTCACCCACGGTACAAGTCAGTGTACACATTTCAAGAAGGAGATTCAAAGGGCTATCAAAGATGGGCGCTTCAAATATGTCACCCTGGGGATCGAACAACAGCTATTTCCCAAGGTAACAATGGCTACAATTAGAGTTGCTCCGAATAAAGAGTTACCAAGGAAGGAAGGTCTGAAGAGAAAACTAAAGGAAGAGTAGCCGACCCGGAAGGAGCCAACATTGGGGGAAGTCGATTGGCCTCTTATGAGAATGATTGGAGACGGCCGTCCAGCGGGAAGTCGGTTGGCTTCAGGATATGTCTTCCAGACTCCTCTCTAGCGGGAAGTCGGTTGGCCTCAAGAGAGTCAACCGCTGGTTGGCTGGCTTTGGAAGGGCCAACCGCTCGGGACCCAAAGACGGGAGCCCAACTGCCGGATAATTTGTGGCCGGAGGGTCGGCTGTTGACAGGTCGGTTGGTGATTGCTCAGAAGAAACCGGCAGTGCGGTCGGGCAAGAGAGCCAGGGATACCTTGTCGGCAACCGAACAAACGCGCAAGAAAATGAGGTTGGTAGTTGAAGACTCCCAATGGTTATTGCAGACTCCCAATTGTCATTTCTTGCGCTAATCGAGGGTGACGCTCGGGAGTCAAAGAAGGAGAAGACAAGTTGTTGAGTACAAAAAAATGAGGTTAGAGTTTAAGCCCATAAAGGATTAATGGAGGGGCCCAGTGGCGTAGGCATTGTTTTGGTGGGACGGTTGGTCGGTTGGTCACAAAGGTTATCGACTAAGAATCGATTTCGGACGGTATAACGAGTTTGGACAGTTCAGGTTGGTAACCGACAAGGAAGCGAGTTCGGACGGTTCAGGTCGGTAACCAACGGGGAAGCAAGTTTCGACGGTTCAAAGGTAACTGACGTGGAAGCAGTTTTCCAACAGTTACCGACGTGAAAGCAGTTTTCAAAGGTAACCACCATGGAACTGGTTTTGAACGGTTGTAACCGCCATATAACAGATTCTAAACGGTTGAGTTTCATACGTATTTAAGCAGCCTCAGCGATTGAGGAAAAGGATCTTTAATCAGATAACATTCTAAGAGAATCTCACTGGGGATCACCACTTTATTTTTCAATTATCATTTTCGGTACTTTGCTCTTTTTATTCAACTCTTTATTTATCGCTTGAGAATTTATAGTTCTAAATATTATTGTTTAAGTTCGAAATGCATTTTCGAAATTTACTTTTTATTTATTGAAATTTTACCATCAATAATAGTAGATTAAAAATAATAATATTTTATTAGTTAATGAAAATGTTTAAATTTTTTTTGACATTTTTGCCATTTAATTTTATGTATAAAATAATTGTAAATATAATTGTATATTTATTATTTAAGTAAAAATTAAAGGTATTTTAATATTAGTGTATTATTTTAAAATAGAAAAGAGATACTTTGAAAATAATAAAAATAGTATTTTGAATTGTAACAAAGAGTATAAAAATAATATTTTATAAATAATTAAAATTTTGAAAAAATAAAATGAATCGAACAAAAAAATTTAAATAATCTTACAGTAAAAATCAGAACAAAAAAATAAAAAATAAAAAATAAAAATAAAAACACATGGTCCCACTTGGGAGGGGATCTAGTATCAAAAAATAACAAATTAGCGAATGAAAACATACTCCAAACGCTGTGGCTAGAGGTGGAAATAGGTTGATATATTTATATATATAGTTTTGATTTAATATATAAAATTATTATATTTTTAAGTATTTATACTTTCTTAGTCCGATAAGTAAATATTTATTTGCTTTTTGCACGTAGTTTTAAAAATATTAGTATTATTTGAGATATAGTAGAAATAAAGTAGAAATGACTAAAATAACCATATTAGTACGTGTGATATAAAGATAATGATATTTGTGTAATATATTATAAGTTGTAAGGGTTTATGGGACGAACTAAAATAAAAAAATGAATACTTTGTTATGGGACGGAAGAAGTAGTTTTTTTTTTAAAAAAAAAATTAATTTAGTGATAATAATTAAATATATAATAAATTTATTTTTAATTATAATTATATATACATAAAATAATAATTACAATTAAATTCTTTTATTAATATTAAATTTTTAAAAAATAAAATATTAATTATTATATAAACTTTTAAATAAATTCGTAGGTTATATAAATTTAAAAATAGACCAAATTCGTACTTTATAATCATTTTATTATAAATTAATAGGCCAGTCTCATACCTTGCTTTTTTTAAAAGTAGACTTTGTTTGGGCTCTTTATAATTAGGCTTAAAGCCAAGCCCATCCCATCCCTTCCCTATCCACTTACCGGAGGGGTCTCACTCTGACTCTAGAGCATTGCATTCCTCTCCTCTTTCTTTCCATGGCCATGGCGTCCGCTTCTCTATCGTCGGCCTTGAATCAACAACACCTCTTCAATCTACCCAAACAGTGCTCAATTCTTAATCTTAGATTCTTCTCCTCCACGTCATGCTACTCCCTCAATCCTTCGCCATGTCGCGTCTTTTTCCGCCGCCGCGTGCACGCGCTGAGCTCCTCTTCGGTTTTTTCCCGAAGCTACTCCAAGTGCCAGAATAGATATCCAGATTACGGTGGCAGGAAGTTTTCCCAAGTTCCGAATCTCCGCCATTTCATGCCCAGGGCCACTGCCGCAGTCGCCGACGGCGGCGTTTCCGGTCCCCAGGTCGAGTAAGTGCGCGTTCCTTTTGAGTATGTTTAATCGCATTTTGAAATTGTTATGCAACAATAATTGAGTGAGAGTACTGAGTTAGAAGCGCTGGAAAGTGAAGCTTTTGATAGTATTAAGCTAGTGATTACTATGATTAAGTAACTATGGTCTGGTCTGGAGATAGATACTTGTTAATGTTTTAGTTGTAGAAAACTTATGTACAGTTAACTAGCTTTTTTCAGAGACAATTGCAATGCTAAGGTCGCTAAATGATTGGTCTCTCTGTATTCACGATGTGCATGATTTATTAGTTTTCAATTACTTATCTGTTCATTTTTTATTTTTTATTTTATTTCTATAGCCCTACAATTGAGTCGGGTGTTTCTCCAAGAGGTAGGATATACCATGAAACTTATGGATGCCAGATGAATGTCAATGATATGGAAATTGTCCTATCCATCATGAAGAAAGCTGGATTTGGTGAAGTGGTGGAGACTCCTGAGGCTGCGGAGATCATATTTATAAATACATGTGCTATCAGAGACAATGCAGAACAGAAGGTGTGGCAGAGGCTTAATTATTTTTGGTTTCTGAAACGGCATTGGAAAAGTAATGTTGCTACGGGGAGGTCGCAGTCCGTCCATCCTCCAAAAGTTGTTGTGCTTGGATGCATGGCTGAGAGGCTTAAGGATAAGATTTTGGATGCAGATAAGATGGTTGACGTTGTTTGTGGGCCTGATGCATATCGAGATTTGCCACGGTTATTGGAAGAGGTTGATTCAGGTCATAAAGGGATCAACACCCTCCTCTCACTTGAAGAGACTTATGCCGATATCAATCCTGTGCGCATCTCAAAGAATTCGATTAGTGCATTTGTCTCCATAATGAGGGGTTGCAACAATATGTGCTCTTTTTGCATAGTTCCTTTTACCAGAGGCAGAGAGCGATCGCGTCCTGTGGAATCCATAGTTACAGAAGTAGCCGAGCTTTGGAAAGAAGGTGTAAAAGAGGTAACTCTCCTGGGGCAAAATGTAAATAGTTATAATGATACATCTGTTGTTGAAGAGATTGGATCAGGAGTCGACTGGAAATACAGTGATGGATTTTCCAGCCTGTGCAAAGTCAGGAATATCGGTCTACGCTTTGCCGATTTACTTGATAGACTGGCAGTTGAGTTTCCGGATATGCGATTCAGATACACTTCTCCACACCCTAAAGATTTCCCTAATGAGTTGATATATATCATGCGAGATAGGCATAATATCTGCAAGAGCATCCATTTACCTGCACAGTCAGGCAGCAGCGCGGTACTAGAAAGGATGCGCAGGGGATATACCCGAGAAGCATACTTAGATCTTGTTGAGAAGATACGTTCTATAATTCCAGATATTGGGATAAGCAGTGATTTCATATGTGGTAAGTTTGGTTTTTATCTTTATTTGTTGTTTCTCTTTTCTTAGTCAATTTTGAAGCATGTGATAAGTCCATTGTATCTTGATATAAAATATTATCACTTCCATGTCATGGATCCTGTAAGTCGGCCAATCTAGCAGCCTCCATAATAGTTCTATCATGGACCAGTATTGCAACATCTTTCTAATCATCTTGCACATCAAACATTTCCGTTACTCTCTGCGCAATCTGTCCATTAGCTGTCTAGAATCTTTTTTGTCTTTATTTAGGATTGTAAATGTTTAAAATTGATTATTATCAATGACATTTTGTAGAAGTTTGAAATTTAAGTTATTTGGCTCTATTTTATCATTGCCATTTCATATTATGAAAGGATTTGTTTTATGACCACCTTATCTTTAATGGTAATTATTAAATACGGCATAAGATTTTAAATACCCTTCAAGTTCAAATCTCCACCATCAATTTATGGAAAAATAAATCATAAATTGTGGTAAAGTATCCTGTGTGCATGTGACCAGGGATTTGTTCTTGTAATTAGATAGAAAATAAATATATGATGGTAATATCTTTGTATAAGTTGAATCTTTAAGTTGAGATGTTCATCGAATAGGGGGTAATATTTCTTTAATCCTTTTTACAATCATCATACACTTTGAAAACTTGCTTACTTAGCTTTTTCTGGCCGACAGGCTTTTGTGGGGAGACAGAAGAAGACCACCAGCAAACCTTAAGCCTAGTACGGGCTGTTGGCTATGATATGGCATTCATGTTTGCTTACAGCATGAGGGAAAAAACACATGCACACAGAAACTATGTTGATGATATTCCTGATAAAGTAAAGCAGAGAAGGTTAACAGAACTTATTGAAGCTTTTCGGGAAAGCACAGGTCAATGCTATGACTCCAAAATCGGATCTGTCCAACTAGTCTTGGTTGAAGGGCCAAACAAGAGAGCGCCCGACTCAGAGCTTATCGGCAAGAGTGATAGGGGCCACAGGGTATCATTTACAAATCTTCCAGTCCCCGATAAAAACAATAATGGTGTGAACCGCAATCCAAATGTTGGCGATTATGTTGAAGTTCAGGTATCAAAATCTACTAGGGCATCTCTTCATGGAGAAGCACTTGCCATCACCAAATTGAGCTCGTTCTATGCTGATATGCACGAAGAAGTTTCCACTTGTGTAAATGTATCTTAGGACAAGATGTTGCAACCCCTTCTATTTCACAAGGACGAATTTCTCACCTGATCAAAATGTGTACGAGTGCAAGCAAGTGGGTTGTGAATTTAGCGCCAATATGACTATCCACCTCATTGTTCTTAGATTAGATGGGGTTTGGCTTCTGGTAATAGCTTCTGTCAAGCAACCCTTCTGGATGCAGCAGTACCTGTTGCTGATCACTAAATGAAGACTTATCATGTTTCCTGCTTCTCGCCGAGACAGCAGGTGCTTACTTTCAAGGCAGTAAATATATTAAAATATATTGTGTCTTCGTTGCTTCTAATACAGCAGGTGCTTACTTTCAAGGCAGTAAATATATTAAAATATATTGTGTCTTCGTTGCTTCTAATACATAGACATTGTAACTGCCTTGAAGGTTCGAACTTCTTACAGGAAGCCTCCTCCTCGGTCTGATCCCTGATTGCTCCTCACTTGAAGGATTGATATTTATCGCTTCTATATTATGTCTTTTACTGGTTGTATTTTGCAGATTGAATAACCAAAGACGACTCAACTATCATTTCAATGGCCAATAGATGGTCAGGTATTATATTTGTTCTTTGGCATCCGTGGTTCCATAGTTCCTTGAGTCGATGGCGAGTATCTTCTATTTTATTTATTTATTTACGTCCAGGGATTTTTTAGAATGGCCAATTCATGCTCAGTAGTCTTGGAGATGCCTTGAGCTAAGTGTTTTTTAGTCTATGGTTGTAACATAACATGTGTCCTGTCGTCGTCCTACCTGCATTACCTACTACTTTCGAATGGATTTGCACATTAGTCTTTTCTTTGGTAACAAAGTTTTTTATGTCAATAGTTCAGCACTAACATTCCTGCTTGCCCTACAGTAGTATTTGGACTTTAACCTCTTAGTATTGGACCAGGCTGCTTGTAGATGGAGACATCTCTTGTTTGGAGCAATGACATGGATTCGATTTGATTGTTGGGCTAAAATGTGCGATGACAAGCTAAATTACAATATAATTAATCAAAATAATGTTGGGTGTAAGCCCCACATTGATTAATTACATTAATAATGATGCATACAAATATTATTGTTTAACCGAATCATTACATAATTTATTTTTTCTCGAAACTAAAGTATGTGTTTAAAGTCCGTGTGTGCTTGGCCCAAGTTCTAGGCTAACTTATCCAATTCCAATGCTCTCATTATGGACAATAATTACTCTTGTTGTTGGAGTTGTGGATTACGCTTGCTACCTTATTCCCCAAGTGATAATGCATATAAAAGAGGTAATCCATTTTATTCTAAGCACCACAATTATCTTTTCTCCTCCTTTCTCTTAAACAATCTCTGGCCACCCTAAAAGCGCATACATGTGCACAAGCTCGGGGCTCAAGTCTTATGATGTGGGGTCAAACTCTTGGAGATCAAGTGGTGAGGTGTCCCTCGTTTGAGGGTTGGATCTTAAGTTCGATCCTAAATGGGTGCATGTGTGTGTGGTAAAAAAAAGAAAGAAAAGTCTTGGGATGTGAGTTGTGAGTCATTGACAAAATCAAATTTTTTCTGAAAATCCAATATCCATCCCAAGATTACATATTTTATCTTAAGACAAGCCCAAACTAAAGTCCATAATGTCCATTATGACCGTCATTATGGATTGTAAATTGTTACCGATATAGATTAGTCTTTTCTATTTTATTTCCTAAGCAGTCATGCCAAAAAAAGGAGTCCTCCCCTTGATTCTCAAACACCATAACCATCTCCTCTCCTCTCGATGAATTTATTATTTGAAAGAATTATTTTACTTTTGAGATGAATTCAAAGGTGAGAGGAACACATTGACGATTTAAAGAGTGTCGTGTTGCAGTTCAAAAGTATTTATCAAATAATAATTTTTTTTTTATGATAATCGATGAGTATCGGGTCGAACTCATAACATTAATATTGAGGAAAAACTTAAGTCAAATGTGCATACTAGTTTATGAAATTGAACTTGAGATTAAGTTGCATTGAAAATAGAATTAAACTATGAAGTATAAATTTATAAAGCGAGTATAAAGGAGAAGATGATGGATGGCTGAAGTGAAAGTTGGTCACGTGGCAAAATGAAGGTTCGCAAAATCATGATGATGGCGATGGATGAAATGAATTAATAGTGTGCATTTGGTGATAGAAGTATAATATTACGGGAAGAAGAAGGAAATGATGTTTGTGTGAGGTTAGAATATATTTGCAATATATGTATATACTTTTTGTAGTAGAATATTGTGTGCACATGATCGTATAAGACTTCTGTTTGCTAAAGCACTTCACATTCACAATGATTTGTTAGTCCTTGAGGTAATATCAAAGAAAACAAACTAATCCCTAGGTAATCCATTTCTAAATGCATTATTATATGTCCGGAGAACCGTTCTCCTTGACACTTACGACTGATTTAACTATCTCTTTACTTGTTGTCAAATATTTTAAGTCAAATTATATCCAAAGCGTTGCTTTCGCGGTAGGTCCTAGATCTACCTAGTACTGTGCAATCCTCTCAAAACCTCCTAACTAGATTCGGTTACGTAAATTATATTTGCATTTTAATCAAAATTTATGCTACTCACATCGCAAAACAAATATCTTATTGGTGTCATCCAAGTGTTTAGGTGTTATGGACAAGAATGATATTTCATTTATCGCTAAGAAATTAAACTTTGTGTTTACACTACAAAAATAGTAAATTTAGCTAAGTGTGAAAAGTAGATAGAATGGGTGGCGAGCACGTGACTCATATGACAAGTGCTATCAACTATCCGCGCTAGACGTCTTGAGCTACTTAGAGCTTGAGCTCTTTCTAAAATGATTGCCTTTTTAGTGAGTGAAAATGTTATAAATGATTCAAATCAACCTCTATTTATAGGTACAATCAGAGCTTTTGGAAGGTTGACAGTTACAATTTTTCAGCTGGCATGATAATTTCCAGCCGCCCAACCGAGCAGATGCGAATTTGAACGGTCAAGATTCCTTCTACATGGATTTTGGTGAATTTCTTTAGATTGATCACTGAACGAACTATTCCTTTGATTTTCCAATCATTCACATCCTTCTATCTTTCAAACACGAGATAGGATCGCGATCTCACAACACGAATAGTCAAAATATGACCTTATCAGATTTCTTATTTTCGCCACATGAATTTCTTCTGATTTCTGCCTCAGAACACATCTGAAATTTCTCAACACACAAGGCTATCACATGATACAAAATGAGGTTAAAAACATATATTCCAAGGCATTTAAAGTCAGTCAAGTACAAATTTAGTCCGAAACCACCACGTATGCTTATAGATATCATTAAAAGAACATGTCCAAAATCAATGTTATTACCTCTTTTATGCTCTCTCAAACTTCTTCGGCCACCCTTTACCATTACAAAAAACCTTAACCTTCTGACAAGCTTAGATCCCTTTCAAGTTTGTTGGCTGGAGCTCCAACAATTAGACGTGTCACTTTCATCTTAGATGAAAAACTATTTTATCTTTGAAAGTAGTACTTCGTTGATTACCTTTCTATCCTCCAATTTAGGTTTCTAGATGACATACATGGTATCATCATGATATGACTACCTTACCTTCTATTTCTTAGTCTTCCACGCCTATTAACGACTTATCTCCAGTTCCATCACTTTCCATTCTTGTGGCTCCACCATCAACACGGCTCTTCGCCAAGGCATTCAATCTAATCATAGTTTTAATTTCCTTTTATCATTTTCTTAGTACCATCGATTATCTCATTTCATGCGTAGTGTTGTATTTGTTTTAGATTTAAATTTTGTTACTCACTCTTGGTATGAGGCTTTAGATTATTTAAGGTGGTGATAGACTATGGTAGAGAAAATTTCTATTTTGTAACTTGTCAAGATACAAAACAAGTAACATGTAACATGTTCATGGATTTATATTGTTGACGTTGACCTTGATGGTTGTGTTGATCACCCCAAAGCTCACTTATTGTGAAGGTTTTTACCAAAGTATGTGGCAAAGATTATCCAAACACCTTTTCTCCAATCACCAAGATAGCTTCCATTATCCCATTTCCTCTCTCATGGAAGCTATGCATGTTTGGCCTATGTATCAGCTAAATATTAAAAATATTTTTGTGCATGGTGAGATTTAAGAAGAAGTATATAAAAACCAAGCACATGATTTTGTTGCTTAAAAGAAGTATGGTTTCGTTTTTTTTCCTTTGCACTCATTGTATGGCTTGAAATAATCTCCACGGACATGTTTGAACAATTGTGTCTTGTTAATCAAGAATATTAGATGATACAATATTCATCTGATCACACCGTATTCCATATGTATACCTAGAGGGACATTACATATACTTGATTGTTTATGTTAACGATATTTCCATAATTTGGAATAACAGAGATGATATCACATAGTTATAAAAGCACATGCGCAACCCTTTTAAGGCTAAGGATTTGGAACCATAGTGGTAGTTCTTAGGGTTTAAAATTGCATGGTCAAAGAATGATATGATTCTATCACAAAGAAAATACTTGATATGCTGGAACAATCAAGTATAATTGAGTGTAAAGATGGATTATCCTATACATCCAAATACAAAGTTGATTTTTTTATTGAGTGAGCCCTTAATTGACCTTGGATGATATAAAAGCCTATTTGGAAAGGTTAATTATCTACCCAACCCAATAAAATCATTCGTGATTGGTGAGTCAATTTTTTCGGTCTCCATATGACCCCTTAGAAAAAAAATTTGTACATCTTAAGGTACATTTAAGGATTCTTCAAGAAAATTTTACTAAATACAACTCAAATTCACTCTAAAATTTTTGAAAATTCATATAATGATTGTGCAGGATCATCAGTGAATGTGTATTCTAGCTCGGACTATTGCGTATTTATTAAAGATAATTAATATCTTATAAAAGTAAATCAAACGTGGTTGCATGTTTTAGTATTAAAGCTTAATCTCATGTCATGGCCTTCTATATTTCTGAACTAATTTAGATTAAACAATTACTTTGTGAATTTAAATTTTGAATTTTGTGAGATAACGAAGATTAAATTATTGTATGATAAGCAAAAAATGTTGCACATGGACTTAAATTTGGTGTTTTATAAGTGAACAAGCATACGAAAATAAATTGCCAATTTATCAAAGAGATATAGTATTAGTTGAATATATAGACATCAAATATATATTTTCAAATGATCAACTTGGCCCATTTACTTCCAATTAGTTTAGGCCCACTTTGTCTATATATATTCGTTGCATCATGTAAATTAAATCAAATCAAAACTAGGGATGACATACCATACTGAACCGAAAATTTAGAACCATCCTGCATACCATACCGAAAAGTTTGGTATGGTAAAAATATATACCGGTACCGTACTGAATCATTTGATATATCAAATTTCGGTATACCGAAATTTTTGGTACGATACCGGTATATATCGAAAATTCAATATTTTATAATTTATTGGTATCAAATTGATATATACCGGTTATACCGAAATTTGTTTTAAAAATTTTAAAAAGATCTTCTCATGCTCAGCCAAAGAACGACGAAATAATGACAGTAGCAATTACAGATATTCCAGGAAGTAGCGCAACGTACATACAGTAAAAAAAGAAAAAGAGGAAAAGAAGAAAAAAAAAAAAAAAAGGAATGATGGAGAAGAAGAACGGAAAGAAGCGAAAAAATTGAAGAAAGAAGAAGGATGGAGAAGAGGAAGAAGAGCTCAAAGAGGGCAAGAAAGAAGAAGGAAGAAAGAGAAAATAAAGAAATTGAAGAAAGAAGAAGGATGGAGAAGAGGAAGAAGAGCTCAAAGAGACCAAGAAAGAAGGAGAAAATAGAAAGAAAGAAGAATTAGGATGTTTTGGCTGGGGCAATTTGCATTTGTGGAGTGGGTTAGATTTTTTTTTTTGGTTATTTTTAACTTTTTAATTTTTATTAATTATATACTATTACACGTACAATTAATGCAAAAATATTAAAATCTCTTACACACCTTCGTTAACCAATAAAATACTACAAAATCCAAACGGTCCGTTGACAAGGGACTGAGGAAGTATATTAATAGTTAAATTATTTAATTAAAATATTATTGATACAGTATAAAACCGAACTTTACTTTCCAAAAATTCATATCGATATGGTACCGAAATTTACGGTACCGATACTATACCGGAAATTTTGGTATACCAAATTTTCGACATTTTCGGTATGAAACAGTACGATAAATCGGTATTTTGCCATTTTCGGTAGGATTTATTCATCCCTAATCAAAACAAAACAAAACAACTAGAACAACTAAAAACCAACTTCAATCTTCAATATTGCTTTTCAAGTAAAATTCAACAAGAAGCATGTATTGGTATTACAAATGTAGATCATGCATCGCAAACTTGTTTTTACATTTGAAAACAGGTAGAAAAGCTAGACACGTATGACATTTCTTAAACAATATGTACCTACAATAAACCAGCCTACTAAGATGAAAATGAAGATAGCCAAATATGTGAGGAAGGTGTTTCCTCCGAGCCCAAACCCAAGTGCAAACACTAGGAGAAAGGGTAGATAGGTCCGGAAAGCAGCAATCTTACTTACAAAGCGTCCTTTGACGAACATAAGTATAGCTAAGTTTACTACATTCCAATTGCCAGCCTGAAACTTCAACCGGTTCAGACAATTTGCGACGAAAGAATGGCAATTGCAAGTTAAGATGTTGTAGGAGTTGTGTTGGTACTCTAATGTACTTCTCCTTAATGCATCATCCCAACTAGCGATTTCTCGTCCATCTTCACTCTCTGGTGGCTCATCTATGTTGCTGTGGTCAGTAGAGCCTAGTAAAGTGCAACACTGCAGGAACAATTTGAGATGCAAAAATTAATAAATCTCAGGTCAATAGTTTCTCCATTTTTTCACAAACATCATATACACTTTTGGGATCCTATTTTAACAACTACTGTCTGCTGATGAGTGGAGATACTAAACAATCATGAGAAGCAATATTGAGATGAGAATCAGTTCATAACAGTTCAATATTACTTTTATGAATCTAAGGGGGCATTCTGGACCACAGAATAATAATGTAAGTTCTGGAACAGTTTGAAATGATAAATGAACTGTAGCTAGAATATGTTTTTATATTCTCTAAATAATCGAACAATGTCAAAACTTTCACAAGCATGAACGTAATCAGCAATGATCAAAAAAGAGATAATATTCATAAATTTTATAATTAGGCATTATATAGAATGCAGTCAACTCATATTCCCCTTACGGATTGCAACTTATACGAAACATAATGTTGGAACTATAAAGATGATATATGGAATGAAATGTTTTCGGCAGAAACTCAAACTTGTTCTGAATGTTTTTTAATTTAGAGCAAATCCATCAAGATCATATACTTGTGGAGATAAATAAAATAATGGATAATCGAACAAAAGCATGTTAGTTAGCTTAATGAACCAAACTCAAACATGAGACATTCTACACGCTCATTTACAACCTTTACCCTACCACGAATGATATTCTACAATCCACAATGATATTCTACCAAGCATCTTTGATCATATCAACAAAAACTATCACTCCAGACAGATCATGTAAAAAACTTGATTCAGAACTCTAATTTATACTGAAAAGCTCATACCTGCTCCTTGCTCAGTTGAATGTACCTCTTTGGAGCACCGAACGTGAAGTTATCAACGCAGACGAAATTGGGACCAGCAAAATCTAAGATAACTCCATCCTCCCGGCATATCCCGATGTGCCCGATGCAAGGGAAAAACCACGAAAGCACAGGAAGCGGCGTCCACACAATGCAGTAGGGAAATCTGCTTCTTTTTGGATCGATCTGCGTCGACTCCGTCATGTCACCTCCGATCATCAAATTGTGCTCCTCTTTGGATCCCATTACCTAGACGGATAAGATGACCAATAGCTGGGCAATAGAAATCTGGAATCCTCTGGAATCTTTTCAGGATCACATCCGAGCTGCAGAACAACATTTAACGCAGTAGATTAGTTCGCTTCGCGGAAAAACTAATGTAATCTTCCAAACCCTAATTGTTTCTAACGCATGAACAATTGGAGAATTAGGATGGATAGAGGGGAACATGCCCTCAGCGGGATGCAGTTCGACGGCGAATAGGCGGGGCAGCACGGCGTAGATCGGCTCAAGTTCGAAATTGACGGCTGCTCCCACTCAGGTTAATTTGAAACGGCCGAAATCAGAAGAGAGCTAAGCGAACTAGCAACTGGCAAGTACCCCCGTCTCCACCACATAATAAATAATACTTCCTCCCCTGCATCTCATATGTGTATTTTTTTTTTTTTAAATCCGATAATTTTATTTTATTTTAAATTTTATAATTTATAATTTTTTTAAGAGATATTTTCATAAATTTTGGTCTCAATATAACTAAAAATTTACTCTCTCTATCCCAAAAGAAGTATCTTATTGAGAGTTGGCAGAAATTAAGGAATAATAGTATTTAATTGAAAGTTTGGTTTTTGAAGGATTTTAAAGAGTACGTTAGAGTAATAATTAGGGATAGTATGGAAAAGTAGGAATAATTTTGTTATAAAGTGGGGACCACGGCTACTAAATAAAGAAACAACACAATTGTTTTGGGATGGACGAAATGGAAAAACAAGAGAAATCTTTTGCGACGGATGAAGTATTAATTTTGGTCCAAATATAAAAAATTGATCAATTTTAGTTAATTATAAATCATTCCAATCAATTTTGATCTAATTATAAACAATTTAATTTTTTTTTTTTATCTCAATATAAACATTTTCAATCAAACGTCACGGCGTTAACGTAGCAGGTGACGTGGAAACTACACGGTCATGTATAATTTAGTGTACAATTATACACAGTCATGTTTAATAATTGATATAGTTAAAATTGAAAAAATAAATAGTAATTCTAATATAATTAAAATGTATCTATTTTAGTTCAAATATAAAAATTTATCGGGTATATTCTTTTCGGAAGATTTTGCCTAAAATTATACTTATTTACCAAAAAATTTTCTCTTAAAAATATTCAATTACACAACTATTTTGTTTATATTATAATATTAAAAATTAAATTTATATGTCAATACAATTATATATGTCTATGTTGAAATTGTTTGAAATTGTATTAAATGTAAAATAAAATTTTAATACTACCTCCATCCGGTGTTGATATTTGAATATTAATTATTATATTAAAACATAGTGCAAATTAATAAAAAAAATTGAAAAAAATACTTTAATTAGTCTCTTATAATACTAATAGAAAAATATTTGTACAAAATATTTTACAAATATAAAGATATTTTTAGTGTTAAGTATAATGACGCAAAAAATAAATGTGATCCTTAGAGACGGACGGAGAGAGTATAATATAAAAAAGAAAAATAGTTTTGTAATTAGATCTTTGTAAGTGGAAAAATTTTGATGAATAGTAGAATTTTAGGCAAAATTTTTCAAAAGAACATACCCGATAAATTTTTATATTTGAACTAAAATTGATACATTTTAATTATATTAGGATTACTATTGATTTTTTTTTCCATTTTAACTATATCAACTATTCTAAATTAAAAATATTTTTTTTTATAAAAAAAATATAACAAAAAAAATTAAATTTTAAACCAAATTACGGTTGTGTAGAATTAAACATAATCGTGTATAATTATACACTGAATTATATCGGCCGTGTGACAACATGACTATGTATAATTGTACATGGCCGTGCAGTTTCTACGTCACTTGTAATGTCAACTCCGTAATGCCCACGTCAGCAATTTCCATTAATTTTTTTAACGGTGGGACCAAAATTAGTTGAAATGATTTATAATTGCACCAAAATTGCTTGAAACTGTTTATAACAAGACTTAAAATTGATGAGTTTTTTTATATATAGACCAAAATTGATGAATTTTAGTTATACTGTGATCAAACTTTATTTTTTTTCCCTTCTTATAACTCTCTAGTATTACGTTTCTTCCCATTAACTCCCTGTTTTAAATTATTTATTCCTTTCAACTCTTATTATTATTGAAAGGCCTTAAATACCCCTGTTATGTTAAAAGACATATTTGCTCTTAGAATCCAAAATCTAAATAAATACTAAACAAACATTGTTTCACTTTCTCTCCTAGCATAGTTGCACGTGCTGGATCGCCGGTTCGCATAAAGTTTCTACTAAAAATTCATATCTCAACTTTTCTTTCATCAATTGGGTATTCTCTACACTTGAAATTGTAAATTATTAATATATTTTATATCATTGTTTTGTTGTTTATAAGATTTTTAAGATTATTGTGTTATAATACATTGTTTATATTTTTTTATCGTAATATAACAATGTATAAAAATATAAAAAAATCATTGTAATTCCAATAAAAAATGAAAAAGTGTGTAATTCAAAGTTATTATCACCCACAAAAAAATAAAATAAATAAATACATGTTTTCAGCAGAAACCATGGATATTTGTTTTGGACCCGAGATGAACTTTTCTATTATGTTTCCGTGAGATCGCGGAAATGCATACTCTTTCCGCGAGAAACAGTAAATTTTAAAGACAGTTGTACCTATATAAGAATCAAGTTGCAATTGGTTGTTGCTAGTCTTGTACATGTACTAGAATAAACTTGTACTTCAATATCAAAGTCGAGATTTTTGGATTTTGCCATTGTATTCGGATACAACCATGCATATACTTCAACAAGAAACATATCCCCAAAATTATAAGAAAAATTCTTAACAATAAAATGTCATTTTTCATATTAAACGTAAATATATATATATGTAAATGTAAATATTGCAATTGTACATATAAATATATATAAGTGTTGTTTATAGATGTTAGTAAGATATATATGTAAATAAATACATATTTAATTTTTATAAATATTGTATATATGATTATGTATATTAATATATACATAAATGTATATATATGTTATAACAATCTCGAAAAAATATTACGCAAAAGAGTGTGCCTACAATAGAAAATAGTTATACCTACACAACTCAAAGTTGTACCTACATAGGTAATAGTTATCATGTTACACTGACCCTCGTTAGGCTTGTACTTATACAAGAAGAAACTTGTACTTCGAGATCAAAGTCGATATTTTTGAATTTTTCCATTGTATTTGGATGTAACCGTGCGTATACGTCAACAGGAGCACATATCCCCCAAATTATAAAAAAACATCCTCAACAATATAACGATATTTTTCTTGTCAAATGTAAATGTAAATAAATATCTATTCATATGATTTTTTATAAATATTGTATATGCAATTATATATTAAAATAGACATAAATGTATGTATATATGTTATAATCATCTTAAAAAAATATTATGCAAAAGAGTGTGCCTACAATAGAAGACAATTATCGCTACACAACTCAAAGTTGTATCTACATAAGAATCAGGTTTCACTTGACTCTCTTTAGGCTTTTACTTGTACTAGAAGAAATTTGTACTTCGACATAAAATTTGATAATTTTGGGTTTTTTCACGTATTTGGATGCAACAGTACACATACTTTAACAGGGAATACATATCCCACGAATTCTAAAAAAATCTTCGACAATACAACATTATTTTTCATGCCAAATGTAAATGTAAATGTAAATAAATATCTATTCTTAAAAATTATTTATACATATTGTATATGCAATTATATATTAATATAGACGTAAATGTATATATATGTTGTAATCGTCTCGAAAATATATTACGCGAAAGAATGTCTACAATAGAAGACAGTTATACATACACAACCAAAGTTGTACTTACATAGGTATCAAATTGCTCTTGACCCTCGTTAGATTTGTACTTGTACTAGAAGAAAATTGTACTTCGATATCAAAGTCAATATTTTTGGGTTTTCCCACTGTAGTCGGATGCAATCGTACGTATATTTAACAAGGAGAACATATCTCACGAATTCTAAAAAAAATCCTCAACAATACAACATCATTTTTCATGCCAAATGTAAATGTAAATGTAAATGCAAATAATTATCTATTCGTTAAAATTATTTATAAATATTATATATACAATTATATATTAAAATTGACGTAAATGTATATATATGTTGTAACCGTCTTGATAAAATATTATGCGAAAGAGTGTCTAAAATAGAAGACAGTTATACCTACACAACTCAATGTTGTACCTACGTAGGTATTAAATTGCACTTGACCCTCGTTAGACTTGTATTTGTACTATAAGAAACTTGTACTTTGACATCAAAATTGATATTTTTGGGTTTTTTCACTATATTCAGATGCAACGATACATATACTTTTACAATGAACAAATATCACACGAATTATAAAAGAAATTCTCAACAATACAACGTCATTTTTCATGTCAAATGTAAATGTAAATATAAAAAAATATCTAATCATAAAAATTATTTATAAATATTGTATATACAATTATATATTAATATAGACGTAAATGTATATATATGTTGTAACTGTCTCAAAAAAATATTACACGAAAGAGTGTGCATGCAATAGAAGACAATTATACCTACACAACTCAATGTTGTACCTACATAGGTATTATATTGCATTTGACCTTCGTTTACTTGTATTAGAAAAAACTTGTGCTTTGACATCAAAGTCTATATTTTTGGGTTTCTCCACCGTATTCGGATGCAACCGTACGTAAAAGTTGTAATTGTATATAATTATTGTTTATAAATATTAGTGAAATATAAATGTATATGTAAATAAATATCTATCTGTAAAAAATATTTATAAGTATTGTATATACAATTATATATTTTGATATATAAATAAATGTATATATAATGTAATCACCTCGGGAAAAAAAGGTATACAGAAAAGTATGTCTATAATAGAAGATAATTGTACCTACGCAAACTCAGAGTTATACCTACATGGGTATAAAGTTGCTCTTGATCCATCATAGGCTTGTAGTTATACTAGAAAAAATTTGTACTTCAAGATCAAAGTCGATATTTTTTAGTTTTTCCACCATATTTGGATGCAACTGCACGTATACTTTAACTAAGAGCACATATCCCATAATTACAAGAAAAAACTCAGACAATACAACATCCTTTTACATGTCAAATGTAAATGATATGTAAATATAAAAATTGTAATTGTATATATAAATATATATATATATATTGTATTTAAATATTAGTCAAGTATAAATATGAATAAATATCTATCAATAAAAGCTTTGTATAAGTATTGTATATATAATTATATATATTAATGTATACATAAATATATATATATATACACATGAATTTATGAAAAATCCCCGACAATATAACATCATTTTTTATGTCAAGTGCACCTTCACAATCCAAAGCCCACTTCTATTGCCACATTTCATGTGGATACGAGAAGAAATTATTTTGAACATGTAGTATTGGTCGAGCACGATAAGACAATGAAATCGCTTCAAAAAATAGTACGCGAAAGGTTGTACCTACAATAGATGTCAGTCATACCTACACAAGTTTAAAGTTGTACCTATATAGGAATCAAGTTGTACTTAACTGTTCCAAATCTTGTACATGTACTTGCAAAGAATGCATCGGGCTAAAATTATTGTCCCTGAAGGGCAAATGCAAAGTGCTAATGAATCGAATGCACGGCTGAAGCATGGCAAACTGTAGGTTCCAAAGATAAAAATTATTGAAACAAAAGAAGAACAAATGAAATGATTGAGATATTGAACGTTAATCAAAATCCTCATGAAATGAGTTGTAATATGGACCAAACCTGATAAAATATCTCTTGAAGAAAATAAAGTTAATGAAAATTCAATAAATTATGTTTACTTGAAAGCACTAGAACCAAAATGACATGGTTATCGATAATAATTTTGCATATAATGTAGTACTTGATTTAATAAAAAAAGACGAGGATTTTAAACCTAGATCAATTATGAATGTTGCAAAAGAAAAAATTGGCCAAAATAAAAAGATGCAGTCCAGTTTGAATTTAATTCACTGACAAAACAAAAAATTTCAAATGCACTGTACAAACACCTGAAGATGGTAAGCATATTGGCTATGATATTTATTTAAAAACAAAATAATAACAATCCAGATATTAAGCAAATATTGTTTCCCAAGGTTTTACACAAAGTTCTGGAATTAATTTTATTGAAATTTATTTTTCAATAATTGATGGAATAATATTTAGATACCTTGTTAGTTTGACAGTTCATAAAAATTTAGATATGCGTTTGATGGATATCGTAATTGCCTATTTATATGGCTCATCAGATACTTATATCTACATGAGAATCTATGAAGAGTTTAGTATGCTTGAAGCATACACTACAAGAAAATCACGTGTTTTTTTTTTCACGAAAATTAATCACGTAATCAATTATGTGGTAATTCTCACAGAATTACTCACGTAATAGATTCTGTGAGTAAGTACTCACCGAAATTACTCATAAAAATTACTCACATAATGACTTAGGGAATCTAATACCTTAAGTAATTATCCGGAATATTTACAAAATTACTCACGGAATTAGATTATGTGAACGATTCAAAAATTAAAGCCCTATCCCCAATTTCAAATTTTCAGTTTGTGCGATACACCTCACGAATAGACGGCGGCGACAGATTTTGGGCGATTGACGGTGATGGCAACGGCGGAGGAGATGCTTTATATATTACTAATATTTGTTCGGTTGCGATTTTTTCTTATTTATACGTTTGTAACTTCTTATTTTATAAAACTAGAAGGTTGGAGGCATATTCTTGCAAATTCAATCAAGTTGGCTTTCAAACCAGATCCTCCATTTCCTTTCCTACCGCTATCTTGCTTCGTTTCCGGTTTTCAAAATTGTTCTACGAGGCAGGGCAGGGCAACTTCATTGTAGCTATAGTCTGTCTTATTGTTTCTTTTTCTATAATTTTTGTTGGAGGCTTTGTAAGTTCAATCCTTATTTTATTTTTATTGGTTCTGTACGATTATAAAAAAATTTCGTAATAAAAACTTGTCATTCAATTGTGAATTAATTTTGTAATTAAAAATAAACCATCGTTAAAAATCAATATAAAATTAAGTGAAAATGAGCAGCCAGAAATAGTTTGCTTGAAGATCATGTCAAACCAGCATTAAGAACATAACAAAAGTCAAATCATCAAGATGCTTGTAGTGGACGTGCAAATTCCAGAGTTAAATTCCCTATTGTGTAGCGTTATTGCCTGGACGATGATCTCCAAGGAAATTCTCCTTCCGGCAAATATCTCTTAACTTCGCGAATGCAACAATCCCTTCCAAATTTCCGACCACCAGCTGAGCATCGGAGAGAGAACAGCCGCAGAGAGACGACGCAGACAAGGATTGAAATTATGGCGATCATTAATGGTGCCGGCGTCGCACCTTCTCCTTTATTTTAGAAAGTAATTTATAACATAGGCGCGAACTACTGTGCCTTTTTTTTATTTTAAATATTAATTTTATAGTTAAGGTGCGATTGTTGGCGACTTTATTTTTATTTTAAAAATAATTTATATTAAAGGTGCAAACAACAGTGACTTTATTTTTATTTGTAATAATTTATAATTCACGGCTTTTAAGTTAATTTTATAGAAAAAATGCGACTGTTCACACCTTTATTTTTTATTTTAAAAATAATTTATAGTAAAAGTGAGAACAACCCGTCTATTTTAATAAAAATAATTTTTAATTCAAACGTTTCAAAGTAATTTAATTGTAGAGGCGTAACTGTTCATACATTTATTTTTTATTTTACCCCGCCTCTATTCTTATTTAAAATAATTTATAATTCATAGTTTTTACAGTAATTTAATTGTAGAGGTGCCAATGTTTGCACCTTTATTTATTTATTTTTATCTTAAAAATAATTAATAACAACGGTACTTTTATTTTTATTTTTTTAAATTAATTGTAGAAAGGGAACCAACCGACCCTTGCTTTTTATTTTTTTTAAAATTATAATTTGAGGGGAAACAAATCCTAAGAAATCATCAATTCACTATTTACAATAAAGTACGTAGGAGTGAATCCTAATGGTAATTAGCCTTACATTGTTAAGGCCATTCATCAATTCACCTTTAGGTATGAACTCATCAACCTTTTATCAGTGCGCACTTTCAGATAGCAGCTGCGATTTTCTACTTCATTAAAAAAAAAAAAAAATTCAAAACATTGGGCTCCATAAATTGCATACCTCTTAAAGGAACTAACAGAACGTCACCCTCTCCTTCCCATCGCAAACATGCTTATATATCATCACAATTAAATCAAAACTAAGAGTAATCAAAGTTGGAAACAGAACAAAAATTTAGCCTTAACACTACAAATAAACATTGTTATTGAAGGAAGCATCAAACCTAAAACAATCAAAATTCAACTTACAAGATTAAACTATGTTTTATAACTCCCATTTGCCAAACAACCATTTGAATGGAGTCAAGTCATGTGCCTAATACTCAGTTGATAAAACTAGAAACAGATTAAAATTGGCACACTTCAACTTTAGAGCTCTCATCCAAACTAACACTTACAGCCAACCAACAACCATGCACATGCCTAAAAAAAAAAAGATCACAAATCAAGCATGTCACTACAACAAATCGATACACAATTGTTAAAGAATATTAAATACATCGAAATAGGCTGATAATAACAACATGAAAAGTCTTACAACAGTTAATACTTACAACAGATTCAAACTATCACATTAATACAGAAAGAACAGTCATGTACAAGACTGTTGGCAAGGCTACATTACCGAACACAAATAAGCACAAAGAAAACAATGGCATCAGTTATTCTGTACACTCGCCCTATAACTCACAAAAGCTTCCGCCCAGAAAGCTTGGCGTTTCGTTCATCCACATAGATGAACAAGAATAGTGAGCCGAACCAAGGATCAATGGTGAGTGGAAGAAATAAATTTACAAAATATTGTTGGAATAACTAATAGCAAATCCGAGATGTGAGAAAATCAAATCACCAAATCTGATAACGAGATCGAAAATCAGATTTAAATGAATTCGAGTCTCACGTACCATGCGATTTCTTTGAAGAAAATGAATTTCTTACGGAATAAAAGATTCAGCAAACCCAAGTTTCTAATTTCATCCAAGTGAGGAAGATGTTTAATCTCACACCCATTTTTGTCCAATGTTCTATATTTGATTATTAATTTAGCCAAAGTCTAAGCTTAAATAAGCCGAAGCCCAAGCCAGCTTTAGCCCAACCAATTTTGTCATTTATCATAAATTTGATATAAAAATGGGATGGATATTCAGACATAAAACTCTTCTTATAAATACCCAAAAATACTCACAAAGTAAGGTCATCTCCAACCCATTACTTCATTTTTGTATTTTTGCAGCAGCTATAATAAAAATCGAGTTGGTCTACAGTCATTTTATTCCAACTACAAACTTCAATTTTTACTTAAAAAAATATTTCCTATATATTCTTCTTTTTATATTATTTTATATTTTATAACTTTTCATATTTATAAATTACATTCTAACTTTAATTTATTTTTACATTATCACTAAAAATATATAATTCATATTTTATTTATAAAATTATATATCACTTTGTAAAATTTTCAAAAAATAAAATTATATCACTTTTAAAAAATAAAATTTTATATCAATTTCCAAAAAAATAAAATTATATAACATTTTTGAAAAAATAAAATTACACAAAACACTAAAAACTATAAAAAAATACACAAAATACTCTACTCCAAAAATGGAATGGAGGCACAGTGTTACTCCATTTTTGGAGTAACACTGTGGTTATCCCAAAAATAGGGGAGAATGGGGTTGGGTTGGAGCCCCAACCCTTCTTATTTCAGCCAACCCCATTGCATAAATGTAGTGGGTTAGTGGGTTGGAGATGATCTAATAGATTTAGAAGACACTTACATGCTCACCAAGTCGTAGAACGAGTTTGATTAGTTCGAAATTGCTCCCCAAGTTTACTCTTTCTCACTTCGTTTTCACAACTTCCACCCCTTTACCTACCCAGAACCTCCTCCTCTCCAACTCACCGACAGCCCAGTCAGAACTTGCTCGTCCACGGGCCGCAAAAATGATTCGACGGAGGGTTAGCGGAAGGCGATGTTATTGACTGGTGTGTTTCACCGGCCGGCGGCGCAGCAGGCTTGGAGAAGGCGAGGAAGAAGAACGAAAGGAGGAACAAAGAAGAATGAGAGGAAGAACCGAAGAACCTGTTGCAGCGGCCAGCGGCGCTGTGTGGATGTGTTATATATATTAATTTGGGCAAAATGGATATTTTACAAAATTAATAATAATTTAGTAATAATTTAAAATTGAGTAAAAATTATTTTTAGTCTTATTTTATATCATAATTATCAATTTTGGTCTCATTAATTTATTTTTTTATTAATTTCAGTCTTATTTAAACTAAAATTTATCAATTTTATTCTCATAGTAGCTGACAATGACTGAATATGACCGTATTGGCTTAAACACAGCCGCATTTCTTACCTTGCACTAAAATATGACTATGTTCTTAACTTTGTTCACGGTCACGTTCTAGGTTCTAAATTATGGTCATGGCCCTATTTTTAATATTGTCATATTCTATGTATATTCGTTATTATTTTCACTTTTATTTTTTTAAAATATTCGATATATATTTATATTTTAACGAAAATATTTTTTATAATTATTTAAAAATATTAATATTTAACATTTAAAAAACAATGGCAAAAAAACTATAAAACTAATATATTAATACAGCATATTTTTCATAATCATAATTATATATAATTTTTCAATATAGTTAAAAATTATAATAAATTAAATTTATAAATTTAAAAATAAAAAATATAGATATTATTTTAAATAATAAATTTATAATTATTCATTAATTATATAAATTTTTGATGTTGTTTTCTAATTTTGTCTAGTTAAAACATTTATGATTTTTAAATAATATTTGTATTTTTTTATAATTTAAATTATAACTTAAAATTATTCTAAAAATTTATTATAAATTTTGAAAAAGTTACATATAATTACTATTATTAAAAATATATATTGGTTTTATTATCTTTATATATTTTTTCAATTATATCGTAAAATATAAAAATTTGATTATTTTTATATTTATAAATAATGGTAAAAAATACTTTTGCAAAATTATAAATATATATCATATAATTTGAACAAATAAATGAATATGATAATGAATATGATTTAAAATATGGTTATATTAAGACATTGTCGTGAACACGGTAGAAACACGCTGTGAACAGGGACATTAATATGGTCATGTTCATATTCAGTGCACGGTAATGAACACGGTTGTATTGGTTGTCTGAGTTGCTCAGTCATCTTTATAAATCATCCAATACGATCGTGTTCAGACTCTGTTAGCTACCATAAGACTAAAATTGATAAATTTTAGTTTGAACGAGACCAAAATTGATAATTACGATATAAAATGAGACCAAAAATAATATTTATTCTTAAATATTATTGTATATTTATAAAAATAAAATTGATACTAATATTAATAAATAATAAATAATTATAAATAATATAACAAAATAATAATGTAATAATATTTTTATATATTTAAATGATAGACACATAATGGCGTTTACAATTTCCTTTTTAATGATAGACATCGTATTCCGCGCTACGGCGCCTTAAAATTTTTCAGAAAAAGAATAAAAAGTCAGACACATATAAAGACGGAATATTTTGTGCCAAATTTTTTTTTTTCATTATTATAACATTAATGGGTGTTAATGGAGTGAGTTTGGGTCTAAAAAATTTGGTTCGAGAAGGGTTATGGATTTTGAGTTTTAGACTCGGTCAGGTTTAGGGCGGATTATGGGTTTTACTATAAACACATTTCACTCCGGACTCGGATCCGAGCCCGGATATTTTAATAATTATTATAATTTATTTATATTTTTATACAATATAAATTATATTATTTTTTATTTAAAAAAATTAAATATAAAGTAGAACTTCAATTCTAAATTAAATTTATGTTACCATTTGTTTCTCCTACAATTCTCTTTATAATTGCTATTACTGCTGACCGCCATCACTACGAACTATCGTCAATATTTTATTATTCTTATTTTTAAAACTATAATTTTTTGGTATTTTGACACATATTTTTTTTTAGTATTAAATTATTTTAAAAAAACTTTATTTTATTCTTTTTTTTTAAAAAAAGGGCTTTGTCGGGTTAACCCCGAACCCTGAGGGTTCTATGCGGGACGGGTCCTGGGGCCAGGTTGAAGTGGGGTGGGGCGGGTCTTAGATCCTAATATTTTCTAGCGGGGCGGGTCCCGAGGCCTGCAAAACCCGTCCCGTTGACATCACTACTCCGTCTCGTTAATTTATTTGCCTTAGCGGAAGGTTTATGTATTCTTTAATTAGTAAGTAATTAAAAAATATATTAGTAAAAATAATTATAGATTAAGATTAAATTTGATTAAAATTAAAAAATTAAAAATTATGAATTTTTAAAATATGATTAAAGTATATAATTATATATATTTGTACACTCCAAAACTCAACCATAAGGCCCAATCCATATTGGGAGCCCGACCCAGGGAGAAACACGGCCCACAAGAAGGCCCAAATCAGTGAGATACTTGGTCAAAGAAGAGACGGATAAAGCATAATTTGAAAGTGAGAAGAATTCGGGTGAGGTTGGAGAAAAATAAGGGAGTACACCTTATCCGAACAAGGTTTAGAGAATAAAAGGGAAACAAGACGCCGTGAAAAGAATCTCATCCTCTTCAACATTAATTATTTTCTTTGCAATTTAATTTCCACAGTATTTTTTCAGAATTTTTACAGCTTTCTTCGATTAATTTCAATTTAATTTTCAGTTTCTTTCGTGTTCAATTTACCTTCTTTTTCCGTTAATTATTCGGATATCGCGAGATAGCCCGGATCCTTTCTTGAGAAGGCTGGGGAACCTTTCGAACAAATCAATTCCGACAGGCTTTTCCGATTAAGCCGTCGGTGGCGATTTTTTTACGACAACAATATTTTTAAAAAATACAAATTATATAGAATGGACCAAAAAAAAAAAATAGTAGATAAATTAGGAAGAGAATATTTGTCATGCATTTTTAAGATATATAGAATAAGAAATTTAATACGATAATATATATATATATAATTTATTAATTCATGGCGTTTTATTTTACCTCTAAATATGGAATGTAATTGACACAACAATAGCTTATATATAACTAATTAAATCATACTCCCTCCGTTCCAGATACCATGTCCATGTTGCCGTTTCTATCCGTCCCACATACCATGTCATTTTCCTTTTTTGGAAAATGATTACACACTTTAATCTCATTTTAAATTTTTAAATTTTTTTTAATTTTAATTAAACTAATTAGTTATCTTAATCTTAATTTATAATTATTTATATTATAGGATAATTATTTTCACTAATACATTCTTAATTATCTACTAATTATACCCCTCCTAAAATACCGTGTCTACAGTGTAGCAGACACGGTATCTGGGATGGAGGGAGTATTAATTATAATTCCCACGTATATGAATGTATATATATAATAGAATTATGAAGAACTATTAGCAAAAGCTGAGCCGGACTACTAAATAGATTTTACGAAATACTCCCTCCGTCCTAGATAAGATGGACGCATTATTGTAGATATGAGAATTTAGGTAATTATAATTAATAAGTAATTAAGAAGTATAATAGTAAAAATAATTATAAATTAAGATTAATATAAATAAATAGTTTAATTAAGATTAAAAAAGATTAAAAATTAAAATTTTTAAGATATGATTAAAGTGTATAATCAATTTTCCAAAAAAAAAAAAAAGACATTATATGGGATGGACGAAAGTAAAAAATAAGGGTTAATTATGTGGAACGGAAGGAGTAACATTTATGAAAAGAAATCCATGGACAAGATGGGAAACAAATTGAACAATCAAAATAAAGTATCTTAAAACATGTTAACATAGCTCTAATTGTAAATTAGCAAGCGCAAAATTCCGATGGTTGCGGCGGTGGATCCGGCAGCTCTAGCAGCAGGGTGGTCCGCTAGCAGGGACGGAACTACACTACACTAGGGCTTGGGGGTCAATTGACCCTCCAACCCAATTTTTTATAATATTTTTAGTCTTAAAAATATTAATTTTTATGTATTTATATACAATTTGCCCCCTCAAAACTATCCAAATTTATATATAATTTTGTCATTATTTTTTATTTAAATTTATTAGTTAAATATTAAATAAATTTTAACATTTTGCTCCTTCGGAATTTATACGCTAGTTTCGTAACTGTCCGCTAGGGTTGTTGGGCAAGAGAAAAGTGGCAGTTGAGGGTGAAAAACAAATTATGTGTAAAATAAGTGTGGTGAGTAAATGTGAATGTAGATGAAAATAAATAAGAATGTGAAAAATAATTGAGTTAAAAAAATCTCGCCTAAAAATATTATATTTTGGATAAGATATTTATGTGTATTTTAATTTAAATTATAGTTATGGATAAATAAATTTAATTAAAAATAATACTATCTTCATCCATTTAGAATGTTAACATTTGTTTTTTGCATGCTGATATTTGAATATTAATTATTATATCAAAAGTTGTACCAATCAAGAGAAAAAAACAAATATACTTCTATTAGTGCTTATAATACAGATACAATGAAAATTGTATAAAAAATAATACAAATATAAATATATTTTTAATATTAAGTATAATGACGCAAAAAGTATATGTAAACTTATTAAATGGACGAAGAGACTACATAATATTTATTCTTCCTAAAAAGTATTTTATTAATAAAAGATTGAATATATTGTAATTTTACCTTGAGTGAATTATAAATGATATTCACGTTCTATTAATTTTAATTAATTAAACTTGATTTATTAAATTTTATCAGAGAAAATTGCAAAAATATCCTCAACGTATGCCAAATTATCACGTTTGTTATTTATTTAGCTTGCTGATAAAATATATCATATACATTTACAAAAGTCGACATTTGTCTTCCGACCGCGCACGAAGTTTGTTCCACGTGCGATCAGAGGACAAAAATAACTATTTTTGTAAACATGCAAACTATATTTTAGCGAGATACATACAGAACAAAAGTATCAATTAAATATACGTGAACAATATTTCTACGATTTTCTCAATTTTATCATGTTGAAAAATCAAATAAAAAATATAATTGATTTACCTTCTAATTAAAATTATTTATGAACATTAAAGATATTAATATAACTTAGTGTATATAAAATATTATATGTACGTAATTTATTATATATATTTTAAAAAATAATAATAATAATCTAAATATGTATAATTAAATTTATACAACAACAGTGAAATTAATCATAATTTTAATGGGCAACATGAACCAAAATAAAAAATGGTTCCATCCTGCATAAAAAATAAAATAAAATTGAGGTGTTGGAATGGGGGCAAGAGGTAATTTAAAAAAAAAAAAAAAAGTAGAATTAAAAGTCGAAATTTTGATTAAACAAAATCACATACTACCCATATCAAGTAATGTCTATTTTGTAGATCAAGTAGTTATTAGTGTGCGATATAAAAGATAATAATGTAATATTATTATTTTTGTATTTAAATTTATAAATATATATATGTTTATTATGTAATATAATTACATTAATTTCAATTATATTACTTCTTTCGTCCCGGTGCAAGGTTGCCATTTGATTTTTGCGTAATTGTATTTGACATTAAAAATATTATTATATTTGAATAATTTACTCCATAAATATCATTGTATTTGTATTATAATAGATTAATAAACATTGTTTTTTTCTCTTAATTTGTACTATATATTGATATAATAATTAATATTCAAATATCAACATGCAAAAAGTTAACAAACTTCTTGCGAGAGGGAGAAAATACTATATAATATGTTAATATCTTTATTAATTTTTTTTTACTTATTTTAATATTATTTCGTGACTGGAATTGAAACAATTCATATTTTGGATTTTTTTTGCAACTTATTTTGAAACAATTCAAAGTCTCAAAATATTTGATGTGACTTGTTTAGGGACAACTTTTATTGTCGAAACATATTTTGTGACTCATTTCGACATAATTCATGTTCTTATGTTGAGACAGTTTCTATTCTCGAAATATATTTTGCAACTTATTTCGAGACAATAAATACTCTCGAATTATTTTGTGATTCATTTTGAGACAATTCAAACTCTCAAAATATTTTTTCACAACTTTTATTGAGACAATTCAAATATCATAATATTTTGTATGATTTATTTCGAGATAATTTTACTCTCGGCACATATTGTGTGATTCGTTTCGAGCTAATTCATGTTATCAAAATATATTTTTCGACTTATTTCGAAACAATTTGAGATAACGTATACTCTCGAAATACTTACGGGACTCATTTCAAGACAATTCATACTCTTGAGATATTTTTCGCTATTTATTTCGAGACAATTCAAATACCAAAATATTTTTTGTTTTATTTTGAGACAATTTAAATATCAAAATATTTTTTGACTTATTTCGAGACAAACTTTACTCTTTGAACATAATTTGCTGCTTGTTTTAAGACAACATATATTTAAGGATTATTTCCGTGACTTGTTTCAAGTCAATTCATACTTGTGAAATATTTTTTTGCGATAATCTAAACTCTCAGAATAATTTTCGGAACTTATTTTGAGACAATTTATTTTCTCGTTGGTGTTTCGATACACAATACATTATCACAAAATAATTTTTAAAGTTATGATAAAAAAAAAAGTATCATAAGAATGTCTCAAACTATGATCGAAACACTAATTTGTTTCAAAAAAAAAAAATACCTTTTCTAATATGAATGTCGATGGTTCAAAATGAAGATATGACATCCATTAAAATAAAAATAAATTAAATCAATAATGTCAGAAGTGGGATTTGAACCCACGCCCTCTTACGAAGACCAGAACTTGAGTCTGGCGCCTTAGACCACTCGGCCATCCTGACTAAGATGTTTATCTAAGATAAATATATTTATTTAAATACTTTGGACCAAGCATAGAATACACAATGCATTGGCGCAAATGCAAATATATACTTCCTCCGACTCCCTAGACACAGTATCTGCTACACTGTAGACACGGTATTTTAGGAGGGGTGTAATTAGTAGATAATTAAGAATATATTAGTGAAAATAATTATCCTATAATATAAATAATTTTAAATTAAAATTAAGATAACTAATTAGTTTAATTAAAATTTAAAAATAAAATTAAAAAATTTAAAATGATATTAAAGTGTGTAATCATTTTCCAAAAAAAAAAGTGACATAATATGCGGGACGGACAGAAACGGCAACGTAGACATGATATCTGAGACAGAGAAAGTACGATGGATGAGATCTTGCTAAGATGAAGCCAGCTGCATTATATTGAAGAAAGGGATCCAATACTTGCTGGTTGATAATATAATAAGTTACACTACAGTTGATGACATGCTTATGCTTGTTATATATATTGATTTTAATTAAATAGATTTATTTATTTATTAAGTTATCGAGGTGAGTGATGGTACTGTACTGGAGATCATCGAAGGGGCTTGCAAGGTTTCCAGAGCAAGCCGCAGTAGCATTTTTGTAGAAGCCTTTGCATTAATTAAATAAGTTTTATTTTTTTATTTTATTATTATTTTTTTAATTATATTTTAAAAATAAATACCGGCCGTGACCTTTATTTCCAGGCTGAAATATAAAAATATGGCTGAAGAAGCTAGTCTCATTGTACTTTTTGGTTCCCCACTCATTCTCTTTCTTTGCCATGTCATTGATATTTTTAAATTTGTTTTTCTTTTCTCAATTTCTATCTTTCTATTTCCTACTTCCTCCGTCTCGAAACTAAATATTCATTTGCTTTTTGCACGTAGTTTTAGAAATATTAGTATTATATTACGATATAGGAGGAATAATGTAAAAATGACTAAAATAACCTTATTAGTATGTGTGATATAAAGACAATGACATTTATGTAATATATTGTAAGTTGTAAGGGAATTTGTAATGTTAGGTAGATAGTACGGTTATTAAAAAAAGAAATGGATACTTTGATATGAGACGGACTAAAATGAATAAATGGATATTTTGTTATAGGACGGAGGAAGTATTTTTTTGACTTTGTATTTTGATCATTACGTATGAAGTAAAGTTTAAAAATTCATCATTCTATTTCTGACTGGATAAATAAGCATTGGAGGCTGTTTTAGGTCGTTACCATTGGTGTTGCTCTGGCTGACTGGCTCGCTGGCTGGCTGGCTATACATGCAATGCAATCCATCATTTTTTAATAGGTTATATCCCATTCAATGAAAAATCAACTATTTATCTAAAATTTTTCCCTAAAAACATCAAATCAAATATTTATTTTTTATTTTTTATATTATTCTAAAAATCAAATTTTACATTTAAAACATCACATCAACACTTATTTATATCGCATCATATAACTATTCAAATTCAAGATTTTTACTATTCAAATCCAAACTCAAAATTCAAACCTCCAAACAAACACACAAGTGAAACTTCTTCATGGCATCAGATAAGTACTCCCTCCGTCCAATGCAACTTGGGTATATTATCGTAGATACGATAATTTAAGTAAAGTATAATTAGTAAGTAATTAAGAAGTGTATTAGTAAAAATAATTATTGTATAGTAAAATATAATTATAGATTAAGATTTAATGTAACTAAATAGTTTAATTAAAATTTAAAAATTTAAAATTAAAATGCGATTAAAGTGTATAATTATATTTCCAAAACTAAAATGAACAAATTATATAGAATAAACGAAAATAAAAAATATAGACAAATTATGTAGAACGGAGGGAGTAAAAAATATGTTAGATCATCCGTCACATGAAGTGATTAAATAGTGGTCATTTGGGTAAATAGTTATTCAGAAGGAATTTTCTTGAGATTACTCTTTTTAAATTTGGTAAGAGCTTTTTTTTTTTTTTTTTTTTTAAACTTTTTTTTTTTTTTTTTTAATGAGCATTTATTCTTGCAATGATAATTATAAGTTGAGATTACTGGTGGTGTGCTTTATGACTCCATTCTATGATTATATATGCATGTTAAACTTGTTCGCAATTGATTCCTACTTCTTTCTCTATGTTCAATAAGAGCTGTACTAACAGTGCACGGTTCTTAGCCAGTTAGCCTTAACATCAGTGACATGGTTGCAAAATTATCCAACAAAATTAAAAAAAAAAAAAAAAAAACCAAATAAAATGACTAAGGGGTTGTTTGGTTCGTGGATTTGGTGGGATTCCATGAGATTTGGATTTTAAAATTCTAATCAATCCACGTTTGGTTATAAAATTGATAATTAAATTTTAAATGCATGAGATTTTAAAATCCTGCAAATACAAGATTTTTTAGTAATAGTGTACCCCTGTTACTTTAAAATCTCATGTCATTGCATTTTTTATTTTACTATTATACCCTCCCATAAAAAAATCATATTTCTTTTCATTTTTAATATTAAATATATATATATATAATTTACATTCAAATTATATTTTATTGGTTTTATAAAATATAATATTATATGTAAGCATACTACTGCAAATCATATACTTATTTATAAAAATGTTATATATATATTTAATTCTTTTACTAATGATAATTTAAATAAATTAATAATTTAAAATATCAATTAATAATTTAAATTTATTTTAATGGTGTATTAATTTTGTATTTTTAGTTTAAATTGTTTTTTTATATTAAATATGAGAAAGAATGTCGATAGTATAAAAAATAATTAAATTATCGTATTTTTTAGTGTATAGATTATATGTTACAGTATATATTTTGTATGAATATATATTATATCTTTTATTATTAATCGAAAATCGTATTAAATTATTTTTTCTTAGAATACACTAAATTTAGTAATAAATAAAGTTTACGGAAAAAAAAGATGTAAAGTTTAATTTATCACAATAAATAAAACCCGTAGAAGGATAATTACGTCATTTAAAATATCAAAAATCAAAATCCTTAAACCAAACACCCCCAACCAAACACAGGATAGGATTCCAAATCTAAATACAGTAAATCCTATCACATATAAATTCTACTGCAAAAATCTCAATCCCATCAAAAAAATCCTTGAACCAAACAGCCCCCAAGAGAAAAGATATATTTAAAATAAATTTAAATATTTTTATTAAAAATGATAGAATTTAATAAAAATACATTCATAAAAAATTTATACATTAATTTTAAAAAATTTAAAATATTACATTTCTTACAAATAAGCATAAAATATTACATAATTAAAAGCAAAATAAAATACAATATTAAAATAATCATAAAACATTATAAAATATAAATTACTCTAAATGAAGGAAAAAAAATCTAACCATTTTGTATTAATTCTTTCAACAATTTTTCCTTAGTCCTTCTCCATTAGGAATTAGTTGATCCTTTGCTAGCAAATTGTTCAAAGATTTTATAGTTTTTTGCTTGAATTTTTCTCTGTTGTTGCTCCATTTGTTGACTTGTGTATCTTTAGCTTTGATACTAGCAAAATATTCTTCATAATTATTAGAACTAGACTATTTTCTTGACACTCTTTTTTTCTTCTTTTTACATGCCGTCACACTGGAGGACTGATAATATGAGAATTATCATCACTATCACTGCATGGTATTGTTGGATTAGAATTAGATGAATATCTACTAGCTTTATCGAATGCAGATAGTATAATAATTTAAATATAATATATAGTTTTTATTTAATAGATTATTTTACTTAAACGCAAAGTAGTATAATATATAGAAGAATATTTTTAAAATATATGTTGTATAAATTTTGTATTAAATAAAATAATAAATTTATTGATGCGGAATAAAGAGAAATTTTAAAAACCATTTTATATTATGAGGAAAGAACGTGATGAGTTTTTAACGAGATAAAATATAAGAACAATTCTTAGACTGATTGCATTGCACATGGCCTAAGGTATTAACAGGGCCGGCCCTGGGCCCGGGCGAGAGGGGCGCCTGCCAAGGTCCAGAGCAAATAGGGGCCCATTTCGCATTTATAAGCGTAATAAATATATACATATAATTTTTATAAAAGAGGTTATATTAATTATAATATTTATGAAACATGGTATTCTAGATTAACAATAATAATATTTATAATTTCAAAACTAATTAATAGTAATGGTATAATAGGTATTAACTTCACTGTACCTACATCCTAGGAGAAGATGGAAACGAATCGACAAATCTCTCACAATGGTTAGTATTTTTTTTTTGTTTTGATTTTTTCATTCTATTCATTTTAAGAAATAAATAGTTCAATTTTTGCTATATTTTTATACTGATTTTTCGACCATCGGAATGATTTGCAGCCCAGTGATAAGGTTCTTTAGCCAAATCGCTTGCTGTTATGCCTCAAAACATGCCACAAACTTAGCTTCCATTGTAAAACTAGTAACGAGTGTCTGTTTGGAACTACGCCAAGCGATGGTCCCACCAGCCAACATATAAACATATCCAGATGTAGATTTTCTACTATCTTGGCATCCCACAAAATCGAAGTCAGAGTATCCAACGATCTCCAATTGGTCTGACCTCCTATGTGTGAGCATGTGATTACTAGTTTTCTTCAGGTATCTCATCACCCTCCTGGCTGCCTTCCAGTGATCCAATTCAGGATTACTGAGGTATATGTCTACCACACCGACTATGTACGCAATATCTAGATGCATACATACTTGTGCATACATGAGGCTCCCAACTGCTGAGGCATAAGGGATCTTTTTCATTTCCTCAAATTTCCAAATTTACTTTAGGGCAATGGCTAAGACTTAATTTCTCTCATTAATCTATAAGGGTATCTCCTGACTTGCATTTCTGCATGCTGAATCGCTTGAGTATTTTATCAATATAGCTCTTTTGATATAATCCAAGAATACACCGAGATCTATCACAATATATTTGGATCTCTAATACAAAAGATGTTTCACAAAGATCTTTTATCTCAAAGTTACTCGAAAGAAATTTCTTAGTTTTGTGCAACATGGCCACATTATTTGTGGAAAGAAAAATATCATCCACATACAAAACTAAGAAAATAAATTTGCTCCCACTGAATTTTTGATAAACAAAATCATCAACAATATTCATCTCAAAACCATATGAAAGAATTACTTGATGAAATTTGTGATACCACTGTCGAGATGCTTGCTTGAGCCCATAAATGGATTTTCTTAATTTACAAACCATTTGTTTTGGATCACTGACCTAAAAAATTTCTGATTGTACCATATAGATCGTTTCATCAATATCACCATTTAAAAACGTTGTCTCTACATCCATCTGATGGAGCTCTAAATCAAAATGTGTCACAAGAGTCATAATTGTCCTAAAAGAGTCTTTCGAAGATACCAGAGAGAAAATCTCTTTATAGTGAATCCTCTTTCTCTGAGTGTATAGCCTTTAGCTACAAGACGTGCCTTATACCTCTCCACATTACCATTTGAATTCCGTTTGGTTTTTAAAGATTCATTTGCAACCTACGGGTTTTGCACCTTCTGGAAATGGGACAAGTTCCCAAACTTTATTGTCTTGCATTGACTTGTACTCATAATGCATTGTATCGACCCATTTATCTGAATAAGGACCCTTCATGGAATGATAAATATTAATTGGATCATCCTCAGTCATGCCATCATTGTCCCTACTTTCTTGAAGAAATATCACATAATCATCTGGAATGACATTTTTTTTTTTTTTCTAGTGCATCTAAGCAATTAAGTTGGCTCTTGAACTGTATTTTCTTGAGTTTTTTGAGTTTGTTCCACATACATAGGTTTCTGTTCTATATGAACGGGTTCCTCAGTCACACTTTGAAACTCTATGGGAGCTGGAATGGCTGCTAACTCATGATGTGTTTGATCAATCACATCAGTGATTTCTTGATCCTCATAAGTGAAGTCTAAAATTGTGTTTCTCCCCCTAAATTCAACATCCTCAAAGAACTTGGCAGTAGCCGTCGCAAGAATAGTTCTTGATGTGGGATCATAAAATTTATACCCCCTTGACCGTTACGAATAGCCAAGAAAATAATTGCTCATTGTACGGGATGCTAGCTTTGGTTCAGTTGGCCTATAGGCCTTCGCCTCAGTTGGACAACCCCACACTCTAAGATGATTTAAACTCGGCTTGCGCCCAATCAAGAGTTCATATGGTGTTTTGGAAATCGCCTTAGTTGGCATTCGATTAAGGATGTAGGCTGTTATCTTTAGTGCTTCTCCCGATAATGATGGTGGTAAAGTAGATTGACTAATCATACTTCGAACCATATCCTTCAATGTACGGTTTCTTCTCTCAGCAACACCGTTTATACTAGGTGAACCGGGCATGGTGTATTGAGGGACCATTCCACACTCCTTAAGAAAGTCAGCAAAAGGACATGGACGTTGTTCACCCAAGCCATCATTTCTTCCATAATATTCTCCTCCATGGTGAGATATGATAGTCTTAATGCGTTTGCTAAGTTCATTTTCAAATTCAGCCTTAAATGCTTTGAACATGTCCAGTGCCTCAGATTTTTCTTTAATAAGGTATAGATCACCATATCGATAATAATCGTCTATAAATGAAACGAAATATTGTTGAACGTTCCACGAAAGAGTGGGAAAAAGCTTACAAATGTCTGTATGTATCAATTTCAAGACATTTGTAGCTCGATAAGCACATGTCCTTTTAACCTTGATCTGTTTACCCTTAATGCAATTGACACAAACGTCAAAGTCTGAAAAATTTATGGAATCAAGGATTTTATCCTTAATGAGTCTTTCAACTCTGGTTCTTGAAATATGACCTAAACGTTTGTGCCACAATAAACCAGAGTCATGCAATTTTCGCTTAGTACGATTTGCTTCCGTATTAAGTGGTATAAATTGTCATTCACCATAAAAATACCAAAATCAACAAAACATGAATTTAAAGACAACTTAAATTTATTATTTCCAAAAGAACAATGATACCGAATTTTTCCAAATAAGAAACATAAACCAAATTCCGTCTAAATGACGGTACAATAAAAGTGTCTCGCAATTCAAGAAAATGTTCAGTACTCAATAACAACTTGAAAATGCCCACAACTTCCACCTCTACTAAATCCCTATTTCCAAAGTAAATGCGTCTTTCAACATCAGTTGGGTTTAGGTAGCTCAGGCAACCCTGCATTGAAACACATATGTTAGTAGTTGATCCAGAGTCTAACCACCAAATCTTTTGAGGTAATGAAGCTAAATTAACCTCAGAACAAACCAAAGTAAAAAATGTACCCTTTTTCACGCGCCAATCGTGAAACTTAGTACAATTCTTCTTCTCATGTCCAACTTTCTTGCAAAAGAAACAAGTCTTCTCAGGAAAACCCTGAGGAGCTGAAACTGGAAAATGAGCCTTAGCATCTCAACCTTAACGGCTTTATATTTTCTCTTATTGCCGCTTGCATCATTTGAGGTACCAACCACATATACCTTCTCAGTCTTATTACGATTCATTCGTTCTTCATTCTCAACAAGTAGAGATGAGCTCATTAAAAGTCCACTTCTCATTTTGACAGTTATAACTGACTTTGAACTGATCGTATTGAGTAGAAAGTGAGAGCAAAACCAATATGATTAACATGTCCTCTGAAAAGTCTAACTTAAGTGCCCTCAACTTAGAAGCAGTATTAGACATGTTCAGGATGTATGCCCTTATGTTTTTTTGCCGTTATACCTCATGGTAATGAGACTCTTGAGAAGAGTACTCATTTCCGCCTTATCGCCTTT
The DNA here is from genome assembly GCF_009805555.1 of Andrographis paniculata. Classification (NCBI taxonomy): domain Eukaryota; kingdom Viridiplantae; phylum Streptophyta; class Magnoliopsida; order Lamiales; family Acanthaceae; genus Andrographis; species Andrographis paniculata. The sequence continues at coordinate 5,703,460 of NW_026137605.1, forward strand.
GGTAAAGTGTTTCTCCATTTCAACAAAGAAATCATTGGTAGTAATAATATCATTAGATATCGTGCCCCGAAAGATTTCTGGATTGCTTTTCTTTATGATTATTAGAATAAGGAGATTAGACCTATCCCACTTCTCAAACAATTTCTTTTCATCTGCAGTGCTTTATGCTCTAGGAGAAGGGGGTTGGTCTATCTTTAATGTCAAATCAAGATCCATACAGCCTAAATGAATCAATACCGATTCTTTTCGGTGCTGAAAGTTGTCCCCAGACAGTATTGGGACCGGATAGTTAAAAGATACCATAAGATTTGATCCTGAAGATAACATTGAATAAATATACACATAAGTATTTTCATCATATTCAATAAAAATATTAATATATAAAACATTGGCCTCGGAAATTCCGAAACCTTTTCTATGTAAGCTCGAAATTTTCTTCGGAGTATTCTGAACCTTTAAAAGGACTTGGAATCCCCACGCTACCTTCACGTCCCTCCAACATTGGATCGGGATTCCCAAGACCAAAAATAAATAAGGTTGTTTATATTAATTAAAAGACTTATAATAGGTTCGGAAATATTTCCGACGTAATTTTCCGAGATGAGTATGTAAAATTTTGGTAGTATTAAACTATCTTATTATCTAATAAATCAATATTTGTATAATTTATTTTTATTTATTTTAATTCAAAATTCAATCTAATTACTTGTTAAATTTAATTTTTTAATTATTTTTATATTGTAACAATCTAATCAATTATTATTTATATGACTTTTACACAATAAATAAATAATAAATATATATATTTAAAAAAAATCAAAATTGAATTAATTATTTTTAATAAAATTTAAATTTAGAAAGCTACAAAATAAAACAAAAAAATATTAGAAATAAATATACATAAATAAACAATAGGTTCAAACTTATAACCCCGTAATCAAAATCGTCAAACTGTAACTGAAATTGTCATTTGAAATATTCTGTTTCGATTTGATATTTTGACAAATTGTAATCGGCGGTTTGAACCGTTTGAGCAAGTCTAGTAGGTAATACCACCACTCAATCCCAATAAAAAAAAACTCAAACATAAATAACAAGCATTGCACATTCATTCCAGCATGCATTAACCAAACATAATAATTAATGCACAATATCTGATCAAATGTAACACTAAATTGTGAAAAAAAATGCCCAAGATTGTTGGCTGGAAGATTTACACGACTGTTATGTTTGTTGGGTTGGGAGAAGACCATTTCCACCATTAAATTAAAATCCTGGTGGCTTCACGTCTAGCTAGCTAGAGACTTCAAATAGGTTGAATCTATCTTGTACCCATACTCAATAGATCACATCCTCCGAACCTTGCTGTAAGAACATACAATGAACATCTAAGTCTGAACTGATGTTAAAAATAAAAGGCCAAATGATATAACACCCCCTTATATTTTTAGTAAAAATGCAGAAAATACCTTGTATATTATATATTACGTAAAACCCCCTTGTGTTACAATAAAGTTTACCTATAACACCCTATTCATCCAAAACTGATATTTGGTAAATTATACAAGTTTTATAAAATAAAAGAGGTAAAATATCTTAAATGGTCTTTTTTGAATAAAATAAATAAATAAATAATTGATCAATCTTTCATTTTTTATAGCTTTTGTAAAAAATCAGATAACAATTTATATCCAAAAAACTATAAAATCGAGGATTAATATTTACTTATTTATTATATTAAAAATGACTATTGAATATATTTACCTCTTTTATTTGTATAAAAATTGCATAATTAAGTTCATATTTACAATCAAATATCATTTTTGGACGAATAGGGTTTCACTCAATAAATAAAATATAAGGTGTTTTGTGCATTTTCACTAAAACACAAGGGGTGTTATACAATTACCCAAAATAAAAATGCACTCAATGAAGCTATGACATTTTTGTTTCAACGATACTCACTAGCTCATTCTTTAGAGATTGTTTAGCTGAAGCCTTTCATATATACTGCAACTTTGTTCTTTCACAACAACTTTGATCATATATTTGAATGTAAAAACGACTCCCTTTTATGTAGGTACATACAAAGACATGCATATCATTTCCTGAGATCAGCCATCTCTGCCCACATGTATATCGTCAACTTGAATTTCTTTATCTGCTAAGTGCTTCAATCTTGGAGGAAATGCAAATGACAAGTACTGAAAAAATATCAGAAGTTTTATGAAACATCCTGAGACATCCTCAAACAAAGAGTATCATAACACATAGAGAATAATCTTTCTCTGCATAGATCTTCGGTTCAATATATGCAAAGTGGCTAGAAAACACCCAAAAAGTAGTCATTGAGTACTCAACATGTTGGTGGGTTATAAATGGGTACTTAGTTAACAAATCATGTTTTCTTCCTAAACTAACATGCACTACACATTCCCATGTGATTACAAGCTACATTATGTAATGAAGTAGACTAAAACTTAACATGAATGATCAATACACTAGAGTTTTTAGAAAAACATGTACATTGAGAGAGAGAGAGAGGGTACCAGTGCTTATGAGAAGTCAACAGACAATATTATTGGAGAAAATGGCTTACCAGTGTTTTCCATTGGATCTGATTTGAGATGGAGCACTCATAATGTCAATCCCTCTATAATCTATATGTTTTTTCACCTTGATGAATCTTAGAGTTAAAAAAGCAGTTACACGAGATTTATATAAGATAAAAGTCGGTGTCACTGAAAATATGAACATGTTCAAGAATGCATAAGAGCACATATGTAAAAAATACTTGAAATTCTTTCTACATCAAAGCTCTCTAAAATATTAAAAATATATATATGTTTATTTTGAAATTTTAGATTTAAATGAATAAAATACCCATAGTATATTTGCATGACTTTGAAATCCCCATTCGTAAATACTTTCTACCAACTAGAAAGAGACATAGATTCATAGTAGTCCTTTTTTCCTAATGAAAGGTGCATCTTGATTGAAAAGTATAACATAAAGCATAGGGAAATGCAGATATAAGTCTTGTGTAATGTTAAATAAGGAAAAAAAGAATCAAAACAAATTGGATATATTCGTAAAGCAACTCGATATAGAGTCAAATCATAATTTCCCCTACAAACCAACTTGGATATACCATGCATAATCAGGTTCATAGGGTTACCACTTGCACCAGCTGATGGGGTTGCATTAGAAGAAATGGATGCCCTATTCATTACAATAATCGGCCCCTTTTCTTTTTCTTCTACTTCTCTGCACCATATAAATCATAACACAGACAATAAATTAGATGCATGAGAGAAGCCGCGCGGCGGGGACATACAATATGAAACTTTGTAATGAATGTAATTTGTACAAAGTTTGAATTGATGTTAAACATAAAATGCACACAGTAAATATGTAAGATTTGTGTTTCAACACCAGCTCTTTCTTGATAGATTGTTCATACATTCACATTATGGATCCATCAAAAGTTAGCCATGAGAATCCAAAGAAACCCCAAAAGGAGAAGGTGTGTAAACATGTTTAATCATTGTATAAGTTTCAAACAAGCATCAATTCAGTGGCACATTTACTTAGTCAATTTCATGAAAGATTGGGCTAGGCATGTTTGCTTAGTCGATTTCCAGAAGTCGCTATTCTTGGCTAAACACATCAACTCTGCCTTGGCTTTCCCTTCAAAAGGTCAATTACCTTAATCCCGCATAGGAGGAAGATCGACACTATTTTTGCATATGCTAGATTGTACGGATGAGAATCAAAGTGTCAACTAGATGTTAGTTGTCAATAACTGTTAACCTTTTAGAAGCTCTACTAGCGCCTATAAATAGGGGTCAATGTATGTCTTTTGTAACAAAACACAATTTCACTATTCATTTCTCTAGCACCAATCATGACAGAAGTCGCGTGCTTAGCCACCCACACCGTTTACTTTTCTAGCACCATTGTTGACATGAGTAGTCTATCCAATCCATTTAACTTCTATTCAACTAATGGCCTAATACTGGCTCATCCACACACGGGAATTGGACAAGCAAGGGATCATCAACTGCTAGGCCCATCACCAGTCCGGTCAATGGCTACGGGCTATCGCAAGTCGGCTCTGATACCAACTGTGACACCCCGACCCACAAGCCATGCAAAGCTGGGTGTGTCGGGTGTGTAGACTGCCTTCACAGGTCAACACGAGTCTAGTGCATGCTTAACTCTAGAGTTCTTTCAGTAGGGCTCTCGAAAAGAAATGGGCACATTGTTGACATGAGTAGTCTATTCAATCCACTTAATCTATATGGACACACATCCAAGCAACAGCCAAACTCCGGGGTATCACATTCATTTGTAAAGTACCATCATTCTCCATCTCACCAACACTCATTAATAACATATGCACAAGATAATTGTTTTGTGAATTGCCTCACACTAACTTTGGTTACAAGCAAATATAAGTCACCTTATCTAATCTAAATAGAACGGTCCAAGAGGATATCTACACTGGTACGTAGACCCAGGGCCTCCTATGAAAGCAGTCTTTTGATCACAATTTAACTTAAGAAAATATAGTAAAAGGAAGGTAATTAACTAATTTTTCAATTCATCAATTGCGGGTGTCAAGGAGAACGGCTCAACGGTCATAAAAATGATTTCAAAGATGGAACATTAGTTTAGTAATTGAAAATTCGTTTATCTTACTAAGTAGCCATAAACTAAAATAAACCATGGTAAGAGCAAATGCAATTAGCAAACAAAAGTCTAATGTAATTACTTTAACGCAGCATTCTCTCATACGCAGTTTCTAACACATTCTCTCACCATTGATTCACTTTCTAAATTTATTGTCCTTATTATAATTTTAGTCTTAATGCAACTCATCCTTGTTTTTCGATCTCATAAACTCGCATTCACTTCTACTCGAGTTTTTCCTCAATATTAAATGTCTTGAGTTTGACTAAACACTCACCAATTAACACAAGAAAATTTATTATTTGAAAATACTTTTGGGTTAGAAGTTGATACATATTTAATACACCATTAAGACCCCCATAAATCTCTAAAATCCATACCAAAAGTACCGCATTAAGCACATGCGAATTTATTCAAATTCAAAATTTTTTGATTTTTTTAATAAATAGGCAATGAGGTTATCAATTATTCACCTTATTATATTATTTTCAAATTTCCAGAGGCGATTATGTCAAATCATAAATTTATTTAACTTTGTAGAATTCAAGTCTACCCATATGTTTCAATAGCATTTATTTTTATTTTTTTTATAGTATAAGCCGGAGGACAACTAGAAAAATTTTGTTATTGCATATTTATGTCTATTGATAATTTTTTTAATAATCAACTATTCATTATTTATTTCATTCATTGTTTGAATGTGATATATATTTTTATGAATATAAGTATAGCTTAGCAAATATACTCGAGCTTTGTTTGAGAAAAGTACAATTTGCATTTCATATTATTTTTTCAAAAAAATAGATAAGAGCTCTTTCGGAGCTTTAATTATGTCACACTGCCACTTATAGTCTTGATTTAGATTTTTTTTTTTTTTTTTTTTCAACTTAACGTAGGAGAAATAGTTTGTGTATTTCAATATCATGTGGGTGGTGGCATTGTCAATGAAGCAAATATTTTTCCTTGTAATACCACATAGGTTCAATTTTGAAGTGATTCTAAATATGGTGAAATTATATATAGTGACTATTTTAAAGTCTTACAATCTCAAATTTTGTCTTATGTTGCGAACTTTGGAATCACTATCAACTTCAGGTGATCGTATCTTTATTTTAATTTATTTCACAAGTTAAAATGATTCTTGACTGTGAGATATTTCATTTTCACTTATCTATTAGTATAATGTAAGAAATATCATTGTGTTATCTTCCTTGTGACTCATGGAATTATTGTCTTTAATTATTTTTTCCACTTGGACCTATGGATTTCAAATACATTTATAAATGTATGACCAGAACAGGTAATTCTTATATAAAAAAATGACAATTGATATAGATTCATGTATTTCAATTTAGTAATTATAATTGTATTAAAATATTTAATATACATACGTTACAAAATATAGTGTGGACGGAGAATCACTCGTGCTGATAACGTATTGTAAAATTATTATAGGGATAGTAAACATAAATATTAATTGTGTCTACCACTGACTACTACTTTATATATATGTATAAATATAATACATATAATGTGTGTATATAATGTATGACATCCTAGAAGATGTATTTCAACACCTTAAAATCCAACTTTGAACACCAATGGACAATTCAATATAATGGAATGCAAAACACAAAAGGTTTTTGTGTTTGGATGACGTTGTCTGCTTGTGATTGAACAACGAGAAGATCATAGAGGGATTGTGCAAAATTATATCAGACAAATAGTACACTAGTGTTTGTTGATTTTGTTCGGTCCTCAACTGGCCTATATTTGGGGATACCAACCTATAAAAGTTTCACTATGAGTAAGGTAGAAATAAAATACAAAATTCTTTAGACAAACTTCACCAATCAATAGCCACACACATAATTTAATATATGGATTTTCCTACTATATACAGATGCATCTTCCTTCGCCAAGACAAACATGCACAAGCTTGGCCTCCATTGGTTGTGATTTGAAATGGGATGTAGGTGTAGGTGGCTTGCCAGCTTCTCCCCATTCGAGTCTCCTTGGAACCCCTTTGCACCAAATAAACACTAAGTTGTTTGTCGACATAGTGGAAAACAAAAACTCCTTCGGGATATCATTTTTGACTTCTAATCTCCAACATCTTCCACCAAGTTTAGACCCAATATAATATACAAAATCTTCCCATATTTCTCTACTCAATACATGGCCCAACCTCACAACAAAATCCATTCATATAAAAGAAAAAACTCCCCATTAGCAAAAAGTAAGACTCTATCTATTACACCATTGAATTTCAATTTTTCAACAAGAAAATAATGGTTGAGATGAAATTTCTAAGTTCTCAACTCACACTTAGCTCAACGCTCATGAAAATACACTCTTGATTTTCTCCCAATAAATTTTGAAAAGCTTGTCTCCAATATTCCTAGAGCATATTTGTTATATAGAATACACATGTCTCCTTTCATCCAATAAAATCGACAACCTAAGACTCCACGAGGTCAAACATGCTTTGGCACACATTATGTTATATATCAAAGCAGATGGAAATAATTTTCATTTGTCTAGATTCCATTAAATATCATTAAAAAGAGTGACACAAATGATATAAAAAAAAGTTGCATGGAGTGTTGGAGACTTTTCTCTTCTCCGTTGACTTTCTAAGATATGCAAGCACGTTGGTCAATGTGTTTTTTTGTCTTTGGTTGAAATCAAGCATTGAGACGGCCATATAATTATCTCATCCTAGTCCTTTTCTAGTTCATTGGAATAGTCCTTCAAAACGGACATCATGGACAGCGGCATCAGTCTACTCACACCAAACGGTCCTATGTAGTTTCTACAAATCCTCGATGCAGTTAAACAAAATTTTCATACCAACAATATGTATGTGCAATGTGCACGTTGTGTAATATATATATATATATATATATATATTAATGTGTGTAATATCTTTATATATATGTATGTAGTATGATTGTATATATTGTATATAATATACTAAGAAAAGTGACGTAGAGAGACTGAGTGAGAGGCGTGGGAGAGATTAATGAGATTGCAATGGTTTGATATATCATTCAATGTACTTGTATAATCCTATTTATAGGCAAAATTTAAGCAAAGGTTTGTGGTGAATTACTTGCTTCCACATTATGCATCAAGGTATGGGACACCTATTGGTGATGTGTATACGTACCATGTGTGCAACATTACCAAATTATTTCATGAAACGAATTAAATGGTGAAAATAAATCAATTTAAATCATATCATCTAAAGAAACACAGCCAAATTAATCAAATCAAATCAAATCAAATCAAAATCGTGGGAGAGTAGAGCATTTATACCACGCAAAGCAGCAGCAGCAGCAGCAGCAGCATCTGCTCATGTTATGCATTGCAGTTATGTTGCTGCCCTGGTAGCACTTAAAAAGTGTATATATATGCAGTTGGGAGGCAGTAGTAGAGTACTACTTTCAATCATAAGAATACAAATCGTCACAAGAATCCTACGAATCTCTTAAATAAGACAACTACCGTAAATATAATATATTGCTTCTAAATATATTTTAGCATACTCAACACAGTGGACAGCCAAGCAGGGCAGTAATTAAAACAGTTTATTCATCATGTACTTGAGATTCAAGGAACAGTACTGCTTGCGGCTGCGTCTACGTTTTACTTGTGGGTTTGGAGACTGGTTTGAGCTACAACAAATATCAGTAGCAGCTGTCATGGTCATGGGAGATGACAATGACAAGCAACAAGGCTCAGGCTCAGAATAAATACTCAATGGGGAAGATCCCATTCCCAGTCCCAGCTTTGATTTTAGAACCACTTGCCCTGCTGTTAAACTACATGGACTTTCCAGATTTCCCTTGCCCTGTAAAGACAGCATTAGTATTCCCTGGTTGGTGCTACTACTGGTAGGGGAAGGGGAGCAGGAAGGTCTTGATGATGAAAATTGCTGCCTCAACGAAATTGGGCTATTTCTGGACGAGGCAGCTGCCGAGAACATTCTATTTGACTTCATACTACCGTAGTTGTCATCTTGTGAATCTGCAGTATTCCCAGGCCTAGGCAGACCAAGCAGAATCTTGAGACGCCTGGCGACACTGCTCAGTGGATTCATCCCTTTCTGTTTAGATTCCATTGATTCTATTTCACCTAATGCGTGCTCTGTGATTGAAAATTCACCACTGGCAACCATACGCCTCCTATTTTGTTCTTGTAGTCTAGCGTGCAATATTAGTTCGGCGTCAGCGATCCTGAAAGAAGTTCCTGGACTCAGACCTGTTGGAACGACAACATTCTTCGCTGTTGAATCCTGACAACAGTTAGAGTTTGAGTTTGACGACATGCCAACTGAAATAAGCCGCTTAATTAATATCTGGCCGGAGGTTGATCGCGGTCTTTGCTTCAGCAGATCTAATGGTGTGTTCCCCTCAGCATCAGGTAGATTTAAATTGATGTTTACGGCAGCTGACAAAAGCAGCTCGACTATGTCAGGATGGATGTTTGGCATTGCAACGACGGCCATGTGAAGCGCAGTTCTGCCTTGGTGGTTTGCAGCATTGATAATCTTGGCTACATCTATGATATTGATGATGTTCCCGACAAGCAGGTGTTTGATAAGCTCCATCTGTTTATCGAGTCTTTTGAAAGTGGGAGTTGCGAAAGCAGCCATAGCCATGTGCAGAAGAGTGTCTCCGTTATGGTTTGTCATTAAGGCGGAGGAAGGAGAGGCGAATGCAAGAAGCTTCATGACGGCGAGATGGCCGTGGAATGCAGCCATGTGGAGGGCCGTGTTGCCTCCGTCGTCCACCCCGCAGATCATGTCATTGCAAGATGATATCAAATATTTAACAACCTGAAATCAGATCAGTCAGTCATATATATATATATATATATTGGGTGTGTGTGCGAAAAACAGAGAAGAGAACGGAAATGAAGAGTTTTGTATCATGGGTAATACAAACAAACTCACCTTATTAACTTCTTATTACCATTCAGTAATAAATGACAAAATTGAATTGGATTTAGACTATATGGTTTGGGCTTGGGCCTATGTTTGAGATATATCAATAATACTTTTTTTTTTTTTTTAAGTAAAAAAGAATCTCTTTTAAAAAAAATTCAAGTTTTCTCAACCATCAAATATTCTTCGAAAAATTTATGTGTTTCTTAATTCGACTTACGGAATCTCCAATTCTTTTCAATTCGTTCTATTTTGGGAGGCAATCGATATAGAGGGACCGAATTCGCTTCAAGAAAATCGCATTTTCGATCACGTTATCAGATTTGGTGATTTGATTTTGTCACATCTAGGCTTCTCTATTATACAATATATTCAACCAAAATCAATCAATATCATCGATGGAAGTCCACTAGTAACTAGTATGAGGCTTTTTGGAGGAAATTCAAAAATAAATCCGTGCGGACTCAGCCCAAAACGGTCAATATCGTACTAGTGTTGAGTTGGCCTAGTCTCAAAATAAAAAAAAAAAAAAAGAAAGAAGGAATGAAAGATGACCTTGGCCTGCCCGGTGGCTGAGGCAGTGTGCAGCAGTGTGGAACCCTGCCCATCCTTATAGTAACCCAAACCTTGCACATGTGCTTCCCTCAGCATATCCACATTTCCGACTCGAGCCGCAGCATGAACAGCTCTATTCATCAAATCCCACTTGAAATCCCTCCTTCCTCCATCATCGTCATCCGGAAGCTGCGACATGGCGCGATCCAGCAGCAGCCTGATGACAAGGCTACTTCTGCTCCTCATGGCAGCGTAAAATATATCACACACGCCATACTCCCCTTCTCCAAACACCAACAGAGGCTCTCTATCCACCACTTGCTTCACAAATATCAAATCTCCAGCCGAGGCTGCAGTGTACAGAAGCCAACCTCCATAGCCACCCTCGATCAACCACTTGTAGCCTTTGTCCTCGACTAGTTTTTGTGCCACTTGGGATCGGCATCTGGCGATATCATCGTCATTCGAGTCCCACACAGTTTCCAGCCATCGGATTCTTGGGAGAGAGGTCAGTTTGATGAGGAGGTTGGCGTCGGCTTGCAGAAGCTCCCTAACCAAATCGTAGTAGCCGTTAGCAGCCGCCCAATCGATGGGAGAAGCAAACCACCATTGATCTCCTCCTGTGCTTTCCCATCTCAAAGGGAAATACCTCTGAGGCATTGCTGTTGCTGTTGCTGTTGCAGAAACCAAACTGTAGAAGAAACGAATAAAAATTGAACAGCAGCTTCTCTTCTTCTTCTTCTTCTTCTTGTTCTGGCAGAGGCTATTATAATTATTAATCTTGGCAGTTGGAAGTAATCAAAGCAATTAATTGCACAACAAAACAAGTTAGGAACTTTAATTGGGATCAAGAAACGAAATGGGTCAGTCAGGTCACTGAGAAAGGTGTTCAATTAAAGAAGCTTAGCTTGCTAACTCCCACAAGCAACGGACAAACATATGAAGATGGAGCATAGCAAAATGATTCAGTGGACGTAGCAGAAGAAAACATAACAGGGAGAGGATGATACAGCTAGCTAGATGATGTGATTTGTGGAGAAATCTTTGTGCCCAATGATAAATATCTAATACTAATATATAATAGGAACAGAATTAAGGCATGATGATTGAATTAGTTATGCTCATCAGAGCAGGATGAACTAGTTAAGGTTTAAGGCTGCTGCTTATGCTTCTGCTGCTAGTGGTTTTGATCTAATGGATCGAAGGAGTATTAAACTAAACAGGTACAAGAAATAAGATGAAAAATTTAAAATATATAAAAAGGATAAGAAAATACATATATATATATATATATTTTAGGATGTTGATGGTCTTTCCTTCTCTTTCCCTAATTTTTATTTTTTATTTTATTTGATTCGACCTTGAAGAACATTGGTGATGGCCTTAAAGACCATTGATGATACTTTATAGATTCCATTAGGCCCTTCCTTATTGCAAACCAATTTGTTAATTCTTTCCACGTTCTCATCTTCTTCGTTGAAATATACGCATTTGGATTGAAAGAAAAAAATGAATCAATCCGATCAAGCAAATGGGCTTGAAGGAAAAATAAAGGAACAAAAATCGAAAATGAATTGCATAATTAAAAGGAATAAAGAAAATAATCCAGCATGTGTACTGGGGGTTCTAGAGGTGTGTACGGCGTGAGTGCTTCTGTGACATACGTGTTTTTTTTTTTTTTTTTTTTTTAGTTAATGTCATATTTATCAATTTTGATTCCATTGAAAAAATTTAATTTTAGTGTTGTTGAAATAAAAATTTATCAATTTTAGTTCAAATAGTTGACTGGGACTAAACACACTTTGTTAGATGACTCAGAATGATGATTGAGTTCGGATTTAACACAGCCATGTTGATTACCTTGCACTTCTTAACACTATTTGTGTTGATTACCCTCCACTTCTGAATAAGGTGGTTCATGATTAAACATTGTAAGTCATATTATTATAATTTTCACATTTTTGTTAAAATTATTTGATATATATATTTGTAAACCAACAAAAATATTTTTTACAATTATTTCATAATATAAAAAATATTTAATTTTTAATATTTGAAAAAGTAATTGAAAAAAATTATTCAAAAATAATAATATATTGGTATATATTTTTAATAATCCTCACTATATTTGATTTTTAGTAATTGAAAATAAGAAATAATGACTATTATTAAAATATATATATTAATATATTATTAATTTTATATTTTTTTAATTTATTTTTAAAATATTAAAAGTTGATTATTTTTATATTATGAAATAATTTTAAAAATTATTTTTGTAATTATAAATATATATATCAAACAAGTTTAACAAAAAGTGAATAATAATAAATATGATATACACATGGTCGTGAACATGACCTAAAACATAGTTGTGTTGAGAACATAGTCGTAAACATGGCCTACAACATGGTTGGACATGAACATAGGCAGCAGCACGGCAGTGTTCAGAAGTATAGGGTAATCAATACGGTCGTGTTGAGCCCAACACAGCCGTGTTGGCTGGGACGCCCAATTACTCTTCTGAGTCACCCAACACAGCCATGTTCAAGCCAACACGGTCGTGTTCAGTCCCAGTTAACTGTCTTGGACTAAAATTGATAAATTTTCATTTGAGTAAAACCAAAATTGATAAAAAAAAATTTAATTGAACCAAAATTGATAATTATGATATTAAATGAGATAAAAAAAAAATTACTTTATATATATTTTACACAACAATAGGATTTTAACTCCAATATTGAATAATCTCTATTCTTTCTCAACTTCTTGGTCAAACACCCTATCACAAAAAAAGATGTAACCATCTAGCTATTTTTTTTCCCTAAAAATATGCAACGACCCGGCTACTTTCTTCTTTAAAATAGGCAACGACCCAACTATTTTCTCCTTAAGAATAGGCAACAACTTGGCTATTCTCTCCGGCTTTCTCCCATAGACCGTAGCATGATTGTTCTATTTTATCAAAAAATAAATCCAATTTTGATTTGGTACGATCTGACCGGCGGCAGATCGACTTCCTATTTGAACCGCGCCTCGCACAGATGAGCCGAGCTGGTTGGACTGTTCGGCTTTTCTCCACGGGTCAAAGCGGTCGGACTGTACGGTCTCCTTCAATTGGTCTTGAGTTATTTTGCCTCAATATAATATTTTGGGGATAACATGATTATTTTTATCCATGTTTAGTTTTTAATTTACAAGTATCGATTGTTAGTCAAATTTATTTTTTATATTTATCAAGTATTATAAGTTAGCAATTCAGCCAAGTTTTTAACTTTTCTAAGCAAAGCTAGCTTATTTTTTATAATTTGGATTCCAAAAGTTGTTTGTGAGTATCAGACTCATTATTAGGGAATATCACATTTGCTTAAAAGCCAACCTCAATCTAACTTTTTTATCGCAAAAAATACCTCCAAATCGCGAGCTTCTTGCGACCGTAAATGATCTTACTATTTTTTTATACCGTCAAATTTCTAAAATGATTCATTCTCCCCATAAATACTCTGATCACTTCTCATTTTCATATAACAAGTACACCACTCATTTGCATTTTTTTTTTCTCACTTGTGTCCAATTTTTCTTCACTTCACTTTATTACTTTGACTTCTATTTTCTGGTTTTTGTTAGTTTGTTTTAAAATGTAAATTTTAATTATTTTTTTGCCAAATTCCTTATATATTGTATTATTTTGATTGAGATTAAAGTGTATGATAACTTGAATTAAAAGTACATATATAACTATTAGAGTTTCACTTGATTGATGTGCAACAAGATAGACCAAATAGTATGGTGAGAGTGGTTTTAGAACTAAATTTAACTTAGAGAATATAACGAAAATGTAGTAATTACATCAATTTTTTCATTGCAAGTGACATAAAGAAAGAGTTATTGTACATAGATAATATCTGCAAAATTAAAATATTTACAAATAATAGGTTGATTATAGTATGACCATATACATCTATAGGCTAACAATTTGATTTTAAATATTATGTTAATTGATTCAACTTGAACATTGAATGTCATTTACACCTCAAGTTAATTGCATCTCATGTATCATAATTGTATAGGCATATACTTTCATACTTAATGTCAAAACACAATTACTATATTTTCTCAACATTATTAGCAATATCAATTCATCTTCATGAATTTGGGAAGCCGTAGTCGCTACTCGACAAGACAAGTCATACTAGGTAAACCATGTGTGACATGTGGACCGGGAGGTGTCAGAGGTTTGAACTCATAGCCTCACGGTCAAGAGTTCACCCTGACACCATCGGGTCTTCCCTTACGAGACTCTTCATGCCAAATACTTTTTTTTTTTTTGTTCTTATCTTTCTTTCTTGCTTTCGTTTGTATTAGTTAAATGAAAATATCTCTCTCTTTTCTCTTTCGGCATATGAAAAAACCACCTTTCTGCATAGCTGTTGTCGCCATATTCCAAAAATAGCAAACTATTTTTCACTGCTGTAGGCAGACACAGCCGCACACGACCTGCAACACCTGAGTGTATGTTTTGTCTTTTCTATTTTGTCTCATCTATTCAAATATTCATATAAGACAAATTGGTAGAATGTGGTTGGTCAATGGAATGTCATATTTATGTTAAAATAGTTCTCATTTCATTTATGTGCTAAGAGAATTAATTGCTCCTTAAGTCACACTCAAACTAGGTTGTTGTATACACATAATGAGACAACCTCAGTTTTGAGATATAACACATTTGAGAGATTATTCTAAAGAGAGAAAATATTGTTGAATAAGAGTCCTTCTCCATCTCCATGATTTTCACTTTGTTGTTACACAAAACTCACCAGAGGAGTTTCCGGATGAAGGAGTTTATATAGGCCCAATAATAGGTGACAACCATCTTGTTGACTATATTACTCTGGATTTGATGTATACACTTGTGTCTGTATGTGTTTCTAACGTCCAGTACCTGTGCATTGAATGCAAGGTAAGCCATTATTGATGGTATGAGTTAAGTGAGTTTGAGGTTATTTTGTAATGTATTCAATATTGATTATAGTGATGCATCTCCTGGATTGGGATCTCCTAGATATAAGGTGTTATAACCGAACTAGGTTATAAATATTTGGCTCATTTATTTCTTTTGTGTTCGAGTATTTATATCGATGTCAACTGTGAGTTACCTGCACTTCAAAGGAAGTTAATCCTATTTAAAGTATTCAAAGCAGATTTGATCGATCTACCATTCTCCAATCGTATTAATTCATTAAGAAATCTTTATATAAAACCATTGTATATTATTATTATTATCATCTGGACACTTTATCATAATAATAAAAAAAAATTCTTTAAAAAAATTGACAACATTTCTTAAATTAGTATACAAACATGCATTACACCTATGACAATTTTATACCTATATCATTTAACATATATATATATATGTATATATATTATAGAACTTTCACATCACAAAGATTCGCATACTACAATAAAAATACTAATTCATTTCTTCACTAATAATGGACTATTATATACGTATCAGCTTCGTATCATAAGGATGGATGCTTTAATATAATGCCGCGTATCACTTACGTTGAATAATTCTCAACCGCAAGATGTATTAATACTTTCCTATAAATAAGTCCTATGTATGAAATGAAATGCGAGACTACAGTTTAATGTATTTATCTTTTCACATCCTCCCTACTTCCATATTCATACATGCTACAAACGTACATACATATATATATAATACTTTACACACATATATATATTATATAATCACACACACGGCTGCACACATACATCTATATATATACTCATTATATATATATTATATACAATATATATAAAGTAGTGGTTAGTAGTAGAAATAATTAATATTTCTATTGGTTATCCCTATACTAATACTTCAACACGTTATCAGCACGATTGTGTATTTTAATTTCCGCAGGGTAATATTTTATATTTTATCTGTTTATTATGTCTAACCTTGTCAAACAGAAATTTCTCCCTCTCCTCGTTTCTGGCCAAAATTATATGGCATGGGCTCGCGATGTTAAAAACCATCTGGCATCAATGGGCTTGGAAAATACCATTACCCGGGATAAAAGCTCCTAGAGCCAAGATCGTGCAAAGGCATCTTTTTATGTCATCACATCGATAAGGCACTGAAAATGCAGTATGTCACACTGGAATCCCCACTTGAATTGTGGGAGAGATTGAAAGAAAGATACGATCATTTGAAGTTGACATTGTTGCCAAGGGCACTAAGCGAATGGCAAAGCCTACGGCTTCAGGACTTTAAAACAGTCCAAGAATTTAATTCTACAATGTTTAAAATAACATCACAGCTGCGCCATTGTGGCGAAAATATATCTGAATCTATTATGATGAAGAAAACGTTTTCCACTTTTCATGCCTCTAACATGGTTTTGCAGCAACAGAATCGCAAAACAGGCTTCCAGAAATATTCTGAGTAGATCACCTGTCTTTTGCTGGCCGAACAAAATAATGAATTTCTGTTGAAAAATCACGAATCTCGGCTGACAGATGCAATCCATTTCCAGAGGCAAATGCAATACAGCCGGAAAATCCGGTGCGTGGTCGTGGGCAACTCAAAAATCAGCGAATTGATTGCGATCGAAATCAGAATCACGGACGGGGCCGGGCAAACGTATACAGTCACAATAATTATCAAAACAGGCCCCAATATGTGTCAAATCGGCGTTATAATGACAAAAGGCCGTACAGACCTCAACAGAGGTTCAACACCGGGAGAAATAGAAACAATGACGACGAATGCACCCGGTGTGGAATCAAAGGTCATTGGGCCCATGTTTGTCGCACAGCCAGTCACTTGGCTAAACTATATCAGGCCTCAAAAGAAAGGTAGGAAAGAATTGCCCCCGAAACAAATCACGCTGCCCATGATGACACATTTGACGATGTGATGAATGAAAATAACTGATGATCTACTTGACATAACTAATGATGTTAAATGATAAAATGTTGTTGTATCTCTTTTGTTATTTTGATGTTTTCTGCCCCCCTTTTGTATTACCCCTATAATATAAGTTTATTTTGATTATGTTACTAATACATGTTTTTTATTATTTTTACTTCTTGCAAAGATATGGATGCCAAATATTTTGGAGCCGATGACAATATATGTCTTATCGACAGTGCTACAACTCACAACATTTTGAAAAACAAAAGTTATTTCTTCCACCTAAATATGTGAAAGACCACTATTGTTACTATCAGTGGTGCATCGAAAATTATTAAAGGCTCAGGGAAAGCTACTGTATATCTCCCAAAAGGGACAAAAATGACAATTAAAAATGTCTTGTTCTCGAGCAAAGCTCGAAGGAATTTACTGAGCTTTAGTGATATTCAGAAAAATGGGTATCATATTGAAACATTAAATGAGGCAGAAAATGAGTACCTTATGATTACTCAGATTGTGAATGGCAACAGAATTGTGAAAGAAAAATTGCCATCATTTTCTTCCGGCTTATATTACTAAAAAATCAGTGCCAATGAAACATATCACCTAGTAGACCAAATGGCTACTAGAGAATTTAAAACTTTGCACGATTGACTTGGGCATCCTAGCAATGTAATGCTGAGGCGAATTGTTGAAAATTCAAATGGCCACTCATTGAAAAAGAAAAATATTTTGAGTCCGAATGAATTTGCTTATGATGTCTGTTCGCAAGGGAAGTTAATAATTAGACCATCTCTAACAAAGGTTGGATTTGAATCCCCAGCTTTTCTGGAAAGAATTCAAGGTAATATTTGTGGACCAATAGATCCATTGTGTGGACCCTTCAAGTACTTTATGGTACTAATTAACGCGTCAACGCGATGGTCACACGTATGTATGTTATCTACTCTCAATCTAGCTTTCGCTAGACTACTTGCACAAATAATTAAATTGCGAGCACAATTTCCAGATCACTCGATAAAGAAAATACGTCTAGATAATGTTGGAGAGTATTCATCACATACATTTGATTATTACTGCATGTCAATTGGGATTATTGTGGAACATCTTGTTCCCTATGTACATACACAAAATGGCCTCGATGAATCCCTTATCAAAAGATTGCAATTAATTGTTAGACCATTGTTAATGAGGTCTAAACTTCCCGTATCATGTTGGGGACATGCTATATTGCATGCAACAGCCCTCGTGAAAATAAGGCCAATAAGTTATCACTGTTATTCCCCTACTCAATTGATTTTTGGAAAAATACCAAATATATCTCACTCGCGAATATTTGGATGTGCTGTTTATGCTCCAATGGCGCCACCTCAACGCACGAAAATGGGACCTCAAAGAAGGTTGGGTATATATGTCGGGTATAAATCACCCTCGATCGCAACATATCTTGAACCAACAACGGGTGATTCATTTACTGTGAGGTTTGCAGATTGTCATTTTGACGAATCGCATTTCCCAACATTAGGGGGAGACAATAATCAACTGAAAAAAAAAAAAAGAAATTTCGCGGAAAATACCACTTGAATTTGATCCTTGTACGAAACATAATGAACTTAAAGTTCAAAGAATTGTGCATTTGCAGAAAATTGCAAATCAATTGCCTGATGCTTTTAATAATGCTGCCAGAGTTACGAAATCATATATTACAACAGCAAATGCACCAGCTAAAATAAATATCCCAGAAAGGAAAGTGCCGAGTGCCAATGAGCATACTGCCTGCGTAAAACGTGGCAAACCGTTGGGTTCCAAGGATAAGAATCCACAAAAGAGGAAAATTGTAAATACTGGTGAAGATATCAACAATGATCAGATAACTGAAAAGTTCAGTACAACCCCTCAAGAGGTTGATACTAAAAATTCTGATGAAAGTGATGATGAAGTTATTGAAACTTCTGTTAACTATACACCAATGGAAAATATTGGAACAGAAAGAAAACAAATATTGATAATGCATTTGCATATTATGTAGCACTCGATATAATGAAAGATGACGAGGATTATGAACCAAAATCAGTTGATGAATGTCGGCAAAGAGATGATTGGGCAAAATAGAAAGACGCAATTAAGTCTGAATTGGACTCATTGAAAAAACGGCAAGTATTCGGCCCTATAGTCTACACACCTGAAAATGTGAAACCTGTTTCTTACAGATGGGTGTTTGTGAGAAAAAGAAATGAAAATAATGATATCACAAGATATAAAGCAAAGCTTGTAGCCCAAGGTTTTTCCCAGAGACCGGGTATTGACTTTAAAGAAACATATTCGCCGGTCATAGATGGAATAACATTTAGATATTTGGTGAGCCTGGCAGTACACAATAATCTTGATATGCGATTAATGGATGTGGTTACTGCCTATCTTTACGGCTCTTTAGACAATGACGTCTACATGAAAATCCCAGAAGGGATCAACATACCAGACTTATTCAAATCAAAGCCAAAAGAATCATATTCCATCAAATTGTAAAAATCTTTGTATGGGCTCAAGCAATCAGGCCGAATGTGGTACAATCGTCTCAGCGAAAGCTTAACCAAATAAGGTTATATAAATGACCCGATCTGTCCATGTGTTTTTATAAAGAAAATTGAGTTTGAATTTGTAATCATCGTTGTATATGTCGATTATCTCAATTTGATTGGAACTCCTGATGAAATTCAGAAAGCTGTTGAATATCTGAAAAATGAGTTTGAGATCAAAGATTTTGGAAAAACTAAATTTTGCCTTGGTCTACAAATTGAACATTTGGAAAGTGGAAAATTTATCCACTAATCAAATTATACCAAAAGGGTACTAAAATAGTTTATGATGGATAAATCACATTCGCTAAGTACCCCAATGATCGTCAGGGCACTCGACCTAATAAATGATCCATTTAGACCAAAAGAGGAAAATAAAGAAACACTTGGCCCAGAAGTGTCATATATGAGTGCTATAGGCACATTGATGTATCTTGCTAACAGCACCCGACCTGATATATCATTTGTTGTAAACTTATAGGCAAGATTTAGTTCATCGCCTACTCAACGACATTGGAATGAGATTAAACACATTTTTCGTTATTTCCAAGGAACAATTGACCTTGGGTTATTCTACTCGAAAGATTCTCGACATGAATTAATTGGTTTTGCCGATGCAGGATATTTATCTGATCCTCATAAAGTCAAGTCTCAAACTGGCTATATATTCACTTGAGGTCAATGACTCAACATGTTTTGAAAATTTGTGGGTTAATACCTGACAATAAAATTCTTCCAACTACATTGTATGAAGATAATACAGCTTGTATAGCCCAATTGAAAGGGGGTTACATTAAAGGAGATAGAACGAAACTTATTTCAATAAAATTCTTTTTTACTCATGATCTACAATAAAATGGTGAAATCAATGTGCATCAAATTCAATCAGATAATAATTTGGCGGATATATTAATCAAGGCGTTACCGACTGCAACATTTGAAAAATTGGTAAAGAAAATTGGGATGTGTCGGTTAAGGGATCTCAAATAATGCTCAGATCAGGGGAGCGAATTGATACAAGAATGTTATACTCTTCACTATGATTTTTTGTCCCACAAGATTTTTTTCTAGTAAAGTTTTAACAAGACACATTCTTTGTATAAAGCATCCAAGGGGGAGTGTTATATACATATCAGCTTCGAATCATAAAGGTGGATGCTTTAATATAATGCCACGTATCATTTACATTGAATAATTCTCAACCGCAAGATGTATTAATACTTTCCTATAAATAAGTCCTATGTATGAAATGAAATGCGAGACTGCAGTTTAATGTATTTATCTTCTCACATCCTCCCTACTTCCATATTCATACATGCTACAAACGTACATACATATATATATAATACTTTACACATACATATATATATTATATAATCACACACACGGCTGCACGCATACATCTATATATACCCATTACATATATATATATTATATACAATATATATAAAATAATGGTCAACGGTAGAAATAATTAATGTTTCTATTGGCTATCCCTATACTAATATTTCAACACATTCTTTTATATAAAATGTTCATAAATAATAAATGTATTTCTTATTTAGAAAATACAAACCTATATCATTAATAAAATATCACCTATTTTACATATAAATATTAGAATATAATTTTCAATACATATTTTCTAATAAATGTGTAGAGTTTACAAACCAAAATTATTTGTCTTATACTTGCCGTATATCAATTCTAGAATATTAGTATTAACTAATTAATCTGTAAATAGTAAATATATCTATTATTTGTAGACAAAATAAGTATTTTATAAAACCTTTCATGCCATTTTAGTTATGTGTACCTTATTTATTCTAGGTAAATTATATAATAATCCTTTATGTTTTAGTAAATATTATTTATTGTGTGAAATCCATTTGTGTTAATGTAAAATTGGCATGAAATATTTACATTGTCCAAAACTGAAGTTTGGTCTAAATAAATATCTAAATTACGCAATTTTTATGACCGTGAGGTCATGAGTTCAAACCCCCGACGCTTCCAGGTCACCTGCCACATATGGTTCGCCTCGTGTGACTTGCTTGTCGGGTCTAGTTTGCAGGATATTAGATTCGGTTGGGAGTTTATCTCGTACGCACTTTCGGGTAGCAACTGCAGGTTCCCACGTCATAAAAAAAAAAAAACTTAAAATATCTTAAATAAATTTTTTGAATAAAATAAATAAATAAATAATTGAGCAATCATTTATTTTTATAATTTTTGTAAAAATTAGATAAAAAATTAATACAAAACAACTATAAAATGAAAGATTAATCAATTATTGTCCCGTAAGGGATGGTCTAGTGATGTGGGGTTGGATGTGTGACCGTGAGGTCACGGGTTCAAACCCCCGACACAGGCACCTGGTATATATATATATATATATTTATATGTTGCTTCTCCTATATATATATATATATATAGTATGAATGAAATGGAGTAGGCATCAATTCATCCACACACGACTTCTCCTATATATATAAGTCTCTGGAGAGATACAGTATCCACTATTGGAATTTCACGGAATTTCACCCAACACATGCACACATGCACCCACCTTGGGCACCCAACACAACTTGTGTTGCCTGCACTCAAAGAAAATTGATAACTAGGTCATCGCCAGCTAAAGTAGGTATTGAATCACCTATATTTTTCGAAAGAATACACGGGGATATATGTGGACCAATAGACCCACCGTGTGGGCCATTTAAATATTTTATGGTGCTTATTGATGCATCTACGAGATGGTCCCATGTCTGTTTATTATCTACTCGCAATATGGCATTTGCGAGATTGCTTGCCCAAATTATTAAATTATATGCACAATTCCCCGATAATCCAATTAAGACTATACGTCTAGATAATGTTGGTGAATATACATCAAATGCATTTGATGATTATTGCATGTCGATTGGAATTAATGTAGAGCACCCAGTTGTTCATGTTCATACACAAAATGGCCTGGCAGAATCACTTATTAAAATATTGCAATTGATTTCTAGACCATTACTGATGAGGTCTATGTTGCCCGTTTCAGCTTGGGGGCATGCAATGTTACATGCAGGAACACTTATAAGAATGAGACCGACAAACTATCATAGCTATTCTCCAATGCAGTTAGTATTTGCTCACAAACTAAATATATCTCATCTACACATTTTTGGGTGTGCTGTTTATGTTCCTATTTCATCCTCCAAACGTACAAAAATGGGTCCTCAACGTAGATTGGGCATTTATATCGGATATGAATCACCGTCAATTTTAAAATATCTTGAGCCTATGACGGGTGATTTATTCACTGCAAGATTTGCAGATTGTCATTTTGATGAATCACATTTTCCGATATTAGGGGAGACAAAAATGAACCGAAAAGGGATATTAATTGGAAAATCCCATTGAATTTTTGTGATCCTCGTACAAAGTAGTGTGAACTACAAGTTTAACGTATTATACATTTGCAAAATATTATAAATCAGTTACTGGATGCATTCAATGACTCGAGCAAAGTCACTCGATCATATATCCAAGCTGCTAACGCTCCGGCTAAAATAATTGTTCCTGATGGATAAATTGCAAGTGTTAATGAATCAGCAACACGCTTAAAGCGTGGTAGACCACTCGGTTCCAAAGATAAACATCCTCGAAAGAAAAGAGGAATTAATGATGATAATCATGAAAATATCAAGAATGACATTGATAAACCTCAATCTAATGAGGAAGTCAACCCTAAAATAATTGCTCAAGAAGAGCACGATCTTGAAGAATATGATGAGATTATTGAAAACTCAATTAACTATGTTACTTCAAGAAAATATTGGAACCGTAAAGAGACAATTATTGATAATGCCTTCGCATACAGTTTAGCACTTGATATAATGAAAGATAATGAGGATCCAGAGCCAAAATCGGTTCATGAATGTCGACAAAGATATGATTGGCCAAAATGGAAAAATGCGATTCAATCAGAGCTTGACTCATTAAACAAAAGAGAGGTCTTCGGACCAATTGTTCAAACACCAAATGATATAAAACCAGTTGGATACAAATGGGTGTTTGTACGAAAAAGAAATGAACATAATGAAATTGTGAGATATAAAGCCCGTCTTATAGCTCAGGGATTCTCACAAAGACCTGGAGTAGATTTTGATGAAACATACTCTCCGATTGTTGATGGAATAACATTTAGATACCTTGCGAGCCTAGCAGTGCGAGAAAAGCTCGATATGCGTCTTTTAGACGTAGTTACTGCATATCTTTATGGCTCATTGGATACTGATATTTATATGAAAGTTCATGAAGGATTCAATATGCCTGAAGCATATAAATTAAACCCAAGGGAATCATATTCCATCAAATTGAAAAAGTCATTATATAGACTTAAACAATCAGGGCGAATGTGGTATAACCGTCTCAGTGACTGTTTAATAAAAGAAGGTTATACTAATGATCCAATATGCCCATGCGTCTTTATCAAGAAAAATGGATCAAATTTTGTCATTATTGCGATATATGTTGATGATCTCAATTTAATTGGAACTCCAAAAGAGATCCCAATTGCAGTTGAATATCTAAAGAAAGAATTTGAGATCAAAGATTTTGGAAAGACAAAATATTGTCTGGGATTACAAGTGGATCATGTGAACAATGAAATATTTATCTATCAATCCACATATACCCAAAAGGTATTAAAATAATTTTACATGGATAAATCTCACTCTCTTAGTACACTAATGGTGGTAAGATCCCTTGATCCCAGTAAAGATCCATTTAGGCCAAGAGAAGAAAATGAAGAAATACCTAGCCCCGAGGTATCATATCTCAGCGCTATTGGTGCATTAATGTACATTGCAAATTGTACCAGGCCAAATATATCTTTTCAGTAAATCTACTCGTCAGGTTTAGCGCATCCCCCACAAAGCGCCATTGGAATGGTATCAAGCACATTTTTCGTTATCTTCAGGGGACTCATGACTTCGGTCTATTTTATTCGAGGGAATCTCGAAATGAATTAATCGGTTATGCTGATGCTAGTTATTTGTCTGATCCACACTAAGCAAAATCTCAAACTGGCTATTTATTTACTTATGGCGGAACCGCAATCTCTTGGAGATCTCCTAAACAGACGATAACAGCTACTTCTTCAAACCACGCTGAGGTTTTAGCAATTCATGAAGCAAGTCGTGAATGCGTTTGGTTGAGGTCCATGATTCACCATTTTCGGAAAAATTGTGGCTTGATTACCGATGATATATTACCTCCTATAATATTATTTGAAGATAATGCAACTTGTATAGTTCAATTAAAAGGAGAGTATATTAAAGGCGATCGGACAAAGCACATATCTCCAAATTCCTTTTCACCCACGATCTTCAGAAAAGTGGTGAAATTGATATGCAACAAATTCAATCGTCTGAAAATTTTGCAGATTTGTTTACGAAGGCGCTACTGACTGTAACATTCAACAAATTAGTACAAGGAATTGGAATTCGTCGGATAAAAGACATCAAATAAAGTCTAAAACAAGGTGAGCGCATTAATACAAGAATGATATACTCTTTTTCTTTCACTATGATTTTTTCCCACGTGATTTTTTTATAGTAAAGTTTTAACGAGACACATTCTATGTATAAAGCATCCAAGAGGGAGTATTGTACAACAAATGTATACGTAGACACTACCTATCTTTGATATAGATGCATTACACTCATATATTGTATGTTGTTTCTCCTATATAATATATGTACATAATGAATGAAATGGAGTAGGCATCAATTCATCCGCACAGGATTTCTCTCATAATCCTCTCTCCCCCTCTCTCTCTCTATATATATCTATATATCTATTAAATATCATACACACATTCATATATATATATATACACTTAATACTTACCAATTATATTATATTGTTATATATTATATAACAGTACCTTATTTATTCTATACTATTTACTTATTCAAGACGAATAATAATAGACACAAGGATTAAATATAGGTAAATATATTTATATATTTATAAAAAAATATAAAATAATTTCTAATTAAAAAAAATAATACTTCCTCAATTCAGAATAATTATGCATTTTTTATTGAATATAAAAATTAAAAAAAGTAATTCTCTTCGTTTCAAATATTCTGCAATATTTTCTTTTTAGTATATCCAAAAATTAAAAAATAATTAATATATTTAATTCATATCTCATTATTTATCTCATCACATCAAATAAATATACATTTTTCTCTCTCTATCATATCAGTTCATTTTCAAAACTATTCTATTTAATACTATCTACGTAAATTCTTCTATCGAAACAAATGTTGCACCATGGTTGAAGACGGACAGAATAATATTTTGATATAAAAATATGATAAGTAGAAAGTAAAATAAATTATTATAAAATTTTATTAAAAAATAATTGTTGAATATATAATGAACAACTAAAAAAAAAGTATAAAAAAGTTATTATTTTTTATATATAATTTCTTTTTACTATAAATAGATTTAGCATATAAATAGAAATAAAAACTGACATAACTTCAAGAAGATGAAGTAATAGCTAAGGGCATCCACAACGGGAGACGCTTGTTGAGAAGCGCCTCCCACGTCATCATTTATTAAATAAAAAAAAAATTAAAACACCAATTAACATAAGAAACGGTACATTGCGAGTGTACCGTTTCTTCCAATTTTTGTGGGCCATGGTCCATTTTCTTATTCAATAAATATTAAAAATAATATTTATAATATATACTTTTTTATTTATATTTATAATAATTTATTTTATTTAAAATATTATATTCTAATTTTGTTATATAAAATTTTATTTAATATTTATAATTTGAAATATATTTTTCAAGAAATAAAAAAATTAAATATTTAACTTTAATTATTATGCAAAGTGTGAAATTATTATTTTTATTTATTTATGCTAAATAATTGTTTTATTTTTATTAAATATTATAAGAATAAAATATGATTGCAAAATATAAGTTTATTTTATAAATAGATAAAATATTTAATGAGGTGGAAAAAGTAAAGAAATTTCTTCTCATTCTCTCTCCTGTGCCACGTCAGTTTCTCTCTCCGCCACGTCACGAAGAACTCCAACTATATTTTACATTCACATCAAAGAACCCTTTAAAATCTTTACTTTTTCCACCTCATTAAATATTTTATCTATTTATAAAATAAACTTATATTTTGCAATCATATTTTATTCTTATAATATTTAATAAAAATAAAATAATTATTTAGCATAAATAAATAAAATAAATAAAAATAATAATTCCACATCCACATACTAATTAAAAATTCAAACTTAAATTTAATAAAAAATACATAATATTACAATATATTTTTCAAATAAATTAATTAGTCGATTGACCAAATTTCTCCCAAATGTGTTCAACTAAATCCGCTTTGAGCTGGTGGTGTGTTTCTCTAGCTCGGAGTCGCATTCTGTTCCGTAGGTATTGATCCATAGTTGCATGTCTCGTATTGTTGTATGACCAATTCGAGTTATCATTTGTCTTCACTTGATCATATTGAGATGTATCGTAATAATGCACATAAGTGTCCCTTTCATCTTCTACAATCATATTATGTAATATGATGCATGCTCTCATTATTTTACCTAGTAAATTAATATCCCAAATAAGTGATGGAGTTTTAATGAAGGCAAACCGAGCTTGTAATACACCAAAAGCACGTTCCACATCTTTTCGAACCGCTTCTTGATGTTGCGCAAATAATTGTGCTTTATAACCTTGAGGGAGACGAATCGATTGAACAAAGGTTGCCCACGGAGGGTAAATTCCATCAGTAAGATAATATCCCATATTATATTGATGGTTGTTGATAACAAAATTAACCTCTGGAGCTCTGCCATTCAAAACGTCGTTAAATACCGGAGATCGATCAAGTACATTAATGTCATTGCATGTACCTGGTGTGCCAAAAAATGCATGCCAAATCCATAGATCGTATGAGGCTACAGCTTCCAATATAACTGTAGGTTTGCCATGATCTCCACGTTCGAATTGGCCTTTCCAAGCAGCCGGACAATTTTTCCATTCCCAGTGCATACAATCAATACTTCCTAGCATGCCTGGAAAACCACGTGTCTCTGCAACAAATAATAATCGTTGTACATCAGTAGAATTTGGTCGTCGTAGGTATTCCTCACCAAATAGAGAACATATCCCTTCAACAAATTGCTTCAAACATGCCCTTGTGGTGCTCTCTCCAAGACGAAGATATTCGTCAACAGTGTCAGTAGTTGTGCCGTATGCCAATACACGTATTGCTGCTGTGCATTTTTGTAATGCTGACAATCCATCTCTTCCTGTAGCATCACGCCGTTGCTGAAAGAACTCCATTTCATTGGAGAGGCGATCTACTATACGAAGAAAGACATGTTTTCTCATTCGAAACCTACGACGAAAATAAGAACTTGGATACACGGGGTTATCAGAAAAATAATCATTGAATAATCGAGTATGACCATCTTCACGATTCCTCTCTATGTATGTTCTCCGTCGACGTTTCCGTGAGCTTCCCTCATCTTCATTGTTGATATGCTCAATTTTTTGATACAATTGAGCATATGTTTCTGCCAATTGACATATATTTTCCAACTCTTCGTCGGATGAATCGGACAGAGATAAGGATGAAATTGACATTGTTTTGAGAGAAAATAAGATATGAAAGGTTGAACTATTGTGCATATGAATTGTGTGCATGTGAATTGGTTACATATATATAAATTAGAAACTAGCCGTTGGGAATATAGCCGTTGGAAATATAGCCGTTGGGGAATATAGCCGTTGGGAATATGGCCGTTGGGGAATATAGCCGTTGGGAATATAGCCGTTGGGAATATAGCCGTTGGGGAATATAGCCGTTGGGAATATAACCGTTGCAATATTTACTATAAATACACTACATTCTCACTTCATATCATCTACACCATCTCTTTATAATCTTCTCTCTTCATTTTCTTCTCTCTATATTATCTTCTAAATTTCCTACGAATGGATCCCAACTCTCAAAATTCATCCAACTCTCAAGATCCCCAAAATTCTTTTCGATTTCCAAGTTTTATGAACATGTTAGGAAATCAACCCATATTCCCTACATCTAATGTCCCATTTCAACCATTCAATCCTTCACCATATTATCAAATTCCTCCAAACTTCTATCCTCCAAACTTTCAAGCGTTCGGAAGTTCATCATCTCCTCAATTCATGATGCAAGCGAATGAAGCAGTGGGCACCCCACAACATTGCACACCTATCAATTTAGCAGATGATGATGTGCCTCACAATTCAAAAAATAAAGATACGAGGAAGGTGTGGAGCTGGAATGAAGACGAACTTCTAATCAGTGCATGGCTGAACACAAGTAAGGATGCCGTAACCAACACTGACCAACCAAGTAGTGCTTTCTGGAAAAGAATTGCAACGTACTATATGGAGAACAAGCCCGAAAGTGCAACGAGCAGAGGTGTTACTCAATGTAAAAATCGTTGGAGTAAAATATGTAAGTCAGTGCAAAAATTTGTTGGGTGTTATGAGGAGGCCAATCGAAACATGCGCAGTGGACAATCAAGCACGGATGTCCTCAATGCAGCAAAGAAAATATACTCAAATGACGGTGAGAGCAAAGACTTCGTCCATAAAGATGCTTGGCGTATACTCAGAAATGAGCCTAAATGGAAGGCCAGTTACTGCGAATCATCTCATAACAGTGGTGGAAGTTCAAAGCGAACAAAAACGAGTGAAGACGGTGGATACTCAGGTTCGTGTCCGGCGACACCATACTTTGATGTGGATGACCCAACTCCTCCTACTCGTCCCCCTGGTATTAAAGCAAGTAAGAAGAGGGAGAAACAGGTGCAAAACGAGGCATTCAATTCAAGTCCTACTGAAAATTATGAAAAATTTTACGAAAAAAGCAGTGAATTTAGCTCAAGTATGGAACATATGGCAGCAGTCAAGGAGCAAAGATTGAAGCAACAACCCGAAAAAATAGAAGCACTTTTGAAAGCTAAAAGGATAGAAAAAACGGCAAGAAAATTTGATCGGGAAGCTAAACAGTTAGAACTTGCTAAGACGAAGATGGAAATGCTCATGATGATAATGGCCAAAGGGGATAATCTGACGGAATTTGAAGAACAGTTGAAACAAAGGTTGGCACGCGAATGTTTTCCGTAAGTTTGCATTTAAATTTATTGGTATTTATTTCATGTATTTTTAATTATTATATGTATTGTCTGTAATTTTAATTAAGTCGTGTAGGTTTGCATTTAAATTTATGAATATTTTTATGTATTTTCAATTAATATTTGTAGTGTGTATAATTTAATTAAGTCATGTAAATTTAATTTTAAATTTATGAATATTTTTATGTATTTTTATTTATTATTTGTATTGCATGTAATTTTAATTAAACAAATGTTATAATTGAATTAATAGATATTTAATTAAATATTTTACAAAAATATGCATTAAAAAGTTACATAAAATATAAAAATATTATATTAAAAATTATAGTTATTAACAATATTATTTTAATAAAAAAATAAATATTAAATAAAACTCATATAATAAAATTTAAATCTAATATTTTAATAAAACAAATTATTATAAATATAAATAAAAAAGTATATATTATAAATATTATTTTTAATATTTATTGAATAAAAAAGTGGACCATGGCCCACAAAAATTGGAAGAAACGGTACACTCGCAATGTACCGTTCCTTATGTTAATTGGTGTTTTAATTTTTTTTTATTTAATAAATGATGACGTGGGAGGCGTTTCTCAACAAGCGTCTCCCGTTGTGGATGCCCTAAGGCCATTAGCGTAGGGGGTTTATCTCCTGCAGAGAAACCCCACGTCGGATTAAAAAAAATAATAATAAATTAAAAATTAATTATTTGCTTGCCAGCGTGTAGCGCTGACTGTATCTACAGCATTCCTTTAAAACCGAGACATTAGTGTATTTTTACTATGTGTCCAATTAAATTGGAATACATGGCAAAAAAATATTTTTTTAGTTAGTTTTTATACATTATATTTTTATTATATATATATATATTTATTAATAATTTTTATATTTTTATATTTTATAAAATTTTATTTTTTACAAAATCATACCAATATTGATATATTTTTGTTAAATAAAATTTTAATTAAATATAACCAATTAATAATAATAACAAAAGGTTGTACCATAAAATTGAATTTTCACATCACATTAATTTTTATTGTACTAATTTCTTACAACATTCTTATATTTATCATTGCATATCAAATCAATAGAATTTATTTTATTTTTTTAAAGACACATAATACAAAATGTTGTACTATAAAATTGAACACATATGGCAGAAGTTTTGTTCTGCAAATAATTAAATTGTTCGATGTTATTTTAATTTAAATAATTGTATTGTTTTATTTGCAATTATTTTTCTTCTTCTTTGATATATAGATTATTATATTAAATACGTTTTTTATATTAAAATTTTATTAAATATAAATAATTATAATTAAATAATCATTAATATTGATCACAATAATAAGAAAATAATAATAATAATAAATATTTGTTATTATTTATAAATTAAATTATTAAATAAATAAATACTAATAAATATATATTTGATAAAAATTATTATTATTAAAATTATTTTAAAAATAGATAATTTAATAATATGGAAGAAAGAGAAATTAAAATTTGTGTAAATGAGTTTCTTTGATAAATGTATAAAATGAAATGAATTTCTCGAATGACGTGACAGAGAGAAAATGAGAAAATATAACGTAGAAAATAAAAGAGATGGAAGAAACTCATATTGGGTTTCATTGATGCGGATGGCCTAAGGGCATCTCTGCATCGGGGGTTTCTTTCCCCTGCAGAGACCTCCACGTCAATGCCACATTCTTAAAAGAAACCAAAAACTTTTTGTGGGTTGCTCTGCACAGCAACCTACAAAAACTTTTTTTTTAAAAAAATATTATTTTTTATTATATAAAATTTTATTATTTATTATATTGATATAATTTTTTTAAAATTTAATAATATTATTAATTATTTTGATATAAATTAAAATATATATAATGAGGTGAAAGAAAAAGATTGTGAAATTAAAAAAAAATAAGTATAAAGTAAAAATTTTAAAAAACTTTTGGAGAATTTCTTTAATGTGAATAGCCTCAGAAGTTTGCCTGAATTGATACCCTATAGGATATAGCAGCCAATTTGAAGGAGACTGATCCGATCCGACTCGGGCAACGTGAGTACAAAGGAACGAAAGTGACATAAACTACATAGTTACATTATCATTTAATTTTTCTATAATTGATTATAAGGGTATTTCCGACTTTATAAATATATTTTTTTTTTTATGTGTGTGGATTTTAAAGTGGAGGTAACTTGTTGGCGAATAGGACTTCTCCAACGGGTCGGGTCGGGTCATGTGATCAGAAGCAAAGAGGGTAAAACAACATTCGTGCTTCGTGTTTTTCTCTTTTATTATTATTATTATTATTATTATTATTACTTTATTTTTTTATTTATTATTTTTTTCCCTTTTGGTGAGTGGAAACATACCTTATTCACTCTTTAATTAATACCTACTGGTCTTTTCCTTATTTTTACTTAATAATTACTGTAATTAATTAATTAATGGGAATTGATGTTAATAACAAACCAAGTCCAAATTCCCGTTATTCTTCTTGTTTCGTGTGTGTTTGATCGATTGATGGATGAAATGTGTTAAGGAATAATGGTCCTTCGCTTGCAGACATATCTACTTCTACCACCGTGTTCCCCTCCCTCATCTTACTTTCTCAGATTCTTGTAGCAAGTGTCCTTATAAATTAAAGTGATTTTCTTTTTCAATCCCTCTCTCTTTCTCTCTCTCTTAGTGAGACCATTATTTACTGCTCCAATCATTAATCTATCAAACATCTCAAGAACTCCAATTGTTGGCTCTTTGAGAGTCAAACTCCACAGCTCTTAGTTCCATTTATACTTTTCAGTTTCAGGAAGTTAAGGCGAAACATATTGAAGGGAAACATCTTCAGATTTTTCACTTAGGGTGTTTCGCCGCTGCTGGTGCTTTTGTTGTTTGCTTAGGATTTACTTTGGGTGATTAGAATTTTATTGCTTCTTGTTAAAAGAATCTTCCTTCGTTAGCTTTGAATAATTTCTCCTGGCGAGTTGTGGTTGGTAGCTAGCCCGATGTAAATCAATATTATGTTGAATCTTTGAAGGAGTTGGAGGGTCGGGAGTTCTTTGGTTCTGTTAAGGGTGCTTGCTTGAGAATTTCTTCATCTCCCTTAATTTGAATTGAATTAAGAACATATTTAGGATTAGGTGGATAAGATAGCATCATTATCTGTGGCCTCTTCTTGCTTTCTGCAATTTTTGAGGCGCTTTCTGAAAGTCATAGTAGGGATTTGATGTTAGTGTGGAAGTCCATATAGGGGTTTGCTATAGCTTTGACGGCACGGTTCCATAATACTCAATAGAATAACTAAAACTGAAGAGGTAGCTGAATCTGGTGCTCCTTGACCAGCATCCCTCGGTATTCTCTTTGTTAGATGAGTTTACTTGATGTAATTGGTTTTGGATTGAAGGTGGGCCATCTTTTCCTGTTGTTGTGTTGCTGGTTTCTATCTCTGATCTCTTTGAATTGGCTAAGTAATGGAGGAATCATGACCACCAAGGTTGGTTTTATTGGTGAGGGGGGGCATGCATGGATCAAATTTTGGGGTCTGGTTTTGGATTGTGTGTGTAAGATCCACCATAATTATTACCAGTATTTTGGTTCCAGGAAAGTGACCAAGAACTGGTGGCGGAAACTTCTGATAGCTTGGATAGTGTTTGGAATTATGGCATCTTTATGGGTTTTCTGGTACATGAGCTCACAAGCTCTGGAGAAGAGGAAAGAAACACTTGCTAGTATGTGTGATGAGAGGGCGAGGATGCTACAAGATCAGTTCAATGTTAGCATGAATCATATTCAGGCGATGTCTGTCATGATTTCAATTTTTCACCATGGAAAGATCCCATCTGCTATTGATCAGGTAAAGAACCACCCATATCTGACGAATTTTCACCTATTACCTGTTATGTTGATTTTTTTTTGGCTCATTTGGTTAATCATTTCCTTGCAACACTTGTTTTCGGGCATATTGCTTCTTGGTCTTGCCCACAACAAAGCTACAATCTGACTGACTATCATTTTTTGCAGTATCCTTATTCCTCATGAGTTATTCTAATATATATGTTGAGTTTTTATTTTTGGTCAGAGGGGTGGAGTGTTGCATAGAATATGAATACTCTTGCTTGCATTCATTGAAGTTTCTTCGTGCCTGATGAGTGTATTGTTTAGAATCAGATTTGGTTCTGAATGTTTCGTTCTTAGAGGCTTCATTAACATGCTTTAACTTCAATACACTGTAGAGGACTTTCGCCAAATATACAGAAAGAACATCATTTGAGAGGCCTCTTACAAGTGGAGTAGCATATGCTGTACGGGTGCTCCACGCAGAAAGAGAGCAATTCGAGATCCAACATGGCCTAACTATCAAGAGAATGGATAATGTTGAACAGACTCCAGTCCATGAAGATGAGTACGATCCAGCAGATCTTGAGCCATCCCCCGTGCAGGAGGAGTATGCCCCTGTCATTTTTGCACAAGACACTGTTGCTCATGTCATCTCTGTAGATGTTATGTCGGGAAAGGCAAGTGCTTATTGAATAATTTTCCTTTTCTCAATGTTAAATAGCTTCTCTCCTGTATACGCTTTTTGAGCATAGACTACAAGGAAGATTTCTGCTAATTGTGGCACAAATATGTATTCAAATATTTGAAGCTGAAGACAGGCTTGAGTACAAAGCAAACTCTTATGTTTCAAAATTCTTGTTGTAATAGGAAGATCGTGACAATGTATTGCGTGCAAGGGAATCAGGAAAAGGGGTCCTCACTGCTCCTTTCAGATTACTTAAAACAAATCGCCTAGGGGTGATATTGACATTTGCTGTTTACAAAGCAGATCTCCCTCCTTATGCTTCCACTACTGAAAGGATCCAATTAACTGCTGGGTATGCTATCTGACTAGAATCCAATCTCAAATAGCTTTAGGCTTGATTTATCTTTCAATATATACTCAAATGTGATGTGGCTGAGGTCTGTTGACATCTGACTTCATGGACAAGGTATCTTGGCGGGATCTTCGATATTGAGTCGCTTGTGGAGAAACTGCTTCAGCAGCTTGCTAGCAAGCAAACTATTCTTGTGAATGTATATGATACTACCAATGTCTCCCAACCTATTAGCATGTATGGTTCAAACAACTCATTTGGAGGACTGTGTCATGTCAGTGCTCTTAGCTTTGGAGATCCATTTAGAATGCATGAGATGCATTGCAGGTAACTTGAACACTTCTCTCTATTCAAAAGTACCTCCTATCACATTCTTGTTCTCGAGTACTTATTTGAAGCCTTGATAATAACTGATGAACAAGTAAATATATTTTGTTTTCAGTTAGATTCTTATCTATATACTATGTTTCTTGCTTGCACAACAAGTGCAGCCGATACTAGCATCCTTTCAAATGTCCCTTGATGGAATCTCTTAAAGGATTTCCTTTTCTATCAGATTCAAGCAAAAACCACCATGGCCATGGGTTGCAATAACTACATCAGTTGGGATCCTCATAATTTCATTGCTCATGGGGCAAATTTTCCATGCTACCATGAATCGAATAGCAAAAGTTGAGAACGATTATCATGAGATGATGGAGCTTAAGAAACGTGCTGAGGCAGCTGATGTTGCAAAGTCACAGGTAGTAGAACTTTTCCATCTTTAGTATAAACTGTGATCGTGTCACCAGTAAAATAATGCATCCTAATTGATTTTCTTTTATTTGCAGTTTCTTGCTACAGTTTCTCATGAAATCAGAACTCCAATGAACGGTGTTCTTGGTTAGTCAATAAGCCAGATCTTTTGATCCATGTTCCAGGATCTAGCGAATGTTGATGAAATTACATTGCTGATAATTTGTGAAACTGCCTATTATTTTTTATGACAGGAATGCTGCAAATGCTTATGGATACAGGTCTGGATGAAACTCAGAAAGATTATGTTAGAACTGCCAGGGAGAGTGGTAAAGCATTAGTTTCACTCATAAATGAGGTCCTGGACCTAGCAAAGATTGAATCTGGTAAACTTGAGCTTGAAGCAGTTAGTTTTGACTTGAGGGCTATTCTTGATGATGTTTTATCACTTTTCTCGGGAAAATCTCAAGACAAAAAAGTTGAGGTAAGTAACATGTTCTGACTTCTGTTTTTGTTCTTCCCTGTTTTGTCATTTCTAACTTGAATTGCATTTGCAATTTTTGTCATGTTGTTGGGTGACTGCATGAGCAGTTAGCTGTTTACGTTTCTAGTAAAGTGCCTGCTACATTAGTTGGTGATCCCGGAAGATTCAGACAGATTGTTACCAACCTGGTGGGAAATTCAATCAAAGTAAGTTTTATCTAGAATTTAATCATTTTAAGCCATAAATTTGAGAGTAAATTTGGAATTGTTGCTTATTTGAAATCCTTTTGTGATGCTTAGTTGAATATGTGAAGTTTTGAGAGCAGTGACTGCACTACTGTGTCTGTCTGCTGTTCAAAATAAATGACGCTTATATCAACAAATTTCATTCAATATCCTTGTGTTATTCTTAGAGTGAGAAGATTGTCTCCCCTAATTCTCTTTCTGTAAGTCATGCATAGTGACTTTATCCTAGCAATCTGACACAATCCTGTAAAACAGCTATCCTAGGTGTAGTGTTTAGCATTATATGCAATGTTTTGACTGCCTGGTTGCTGTTTGTTTGCAGTTCACTGATAAAGGACACATATTTGTGACAGTCCATCTTATTGAAGAAGTTTTGGATATGGAAGTAGAGGGCAACTTGAATAGCTCCTTGAGTGCTTACCCTGTAGTTGATAGAAGGCTAAGCTGGGCAGGATTTAGACCTTTGAATCAAGATGGAGGCAGCTCTTCTTCATTAGCCGATCAAATTAATATAATAGTATCTGTAGAAGACACTGGTCAGGGCATCCCACTGGAAGCTCAATCCTGTGTGTTCCATCCCTTCATGCAAGTTGGTCCCTCCATCACCCGAAATGGGGGCACGGGTATTGGTTTAAGCATCAGCAAGTGTTTGGTTCACCTAATGAAAGGTGAAATTGGATTAGCAAGCTCACCACAGATTGGATCGACTTTTACTTTCACGGCTGTTTTCAGTAATAGCTCCTCAAATTTCAACAAATCAATCAGCCAGCCAGTGAACAGTAAGTTTGACTCTATTTCATCGGAATTTCATGGGATGAGAGCACTGCTAGTGGAATCCAACCCTGTCCGAGCTATGGTCTCCAAATATCACATCCAGCGGCTTGGAATCCACGTCGAAGTGGTTTCTGACTTGAGTCAAAGCTTCTCTGGCGTAATCCCCTTGAACATGGTTTTCATTGAAGAGGAAATCTGGAATAGGGATATATGCATGTCAGTTTCGATGTTGAGAAGGAACAATTATGGGATCGCTCCTAAACTATTGCTTCTATCAAATTCAACAAGCAGTGTTGTTCAAGCCGGTTTTTCAGATTCTGATGTTCCCACACCATTTGTTGTCATGAAACCACTAAGAGCAAGCATGCTTGCCGCATCCCTACAGCGTGCCATGGGTCTTGGAAGCCGAAGAATGTATCGCAATGGAGAGCATCATAATCTGTCCCTCAGCAATCTTCTTCATGGTAAAAAGATTCTAGTAGTAGATGACAATCCAGTGAACCTTGTGGTGGCTTCCGGAGCTCTAAAAAAGTACGGTGCTGAGGTGGTCCATGCAGAGAGGGGGAAAGATGCAAT
This sequence comes from Andrographis paniculata, assembly GCF_009805555.1. Taxonomy (NCBI): domain Eukaryota; kingdom Viridiplantae; phylum Streptophyta; class Magnoliopsida; order Lamiales; family Acanthaceae; genus Andrographis; species Andrographis paniculata. The sequence goes on from NW_026137605.1 coordinate 5,741,106, forward strand.
ATTGTTGCTAACTCCTCCACACCTATTTGACGCCTGTTTCATGGATATTCAGATGCCGGAAATGGATGGGTAAGCATTACTGCCTCCCTCACCAGCTCGACTGGTTTGAAGGAATTCAATATGTTGTGGTTATGCATCAAGTGGCAATACATACTTACTTAACAGAGGAGATACTTGTCCTTTTCCTAATGTTAATTAGTGCAACATATGATGTGTAGCTGCTATATACGCTATAATTAACCACAGAAAGTAATGTTACAGATTTGAAGCTACAAAGAGGATTAGGGAGATGGAGTTGAGCATAAACAATAGGATCCAGGGAGGAGAACTTTCTGCCGAAGTATACGGACATATCTCAAAGTGGCACGTGCCCATTTTGGCCATGACGGCTGATGTCATCCAGGCCACAAATGAAGCGTGCTTCAAGTGTGGGATGGACGGGTACGTATCAAAGCCATTTGAGGCTGAGATACTATATCGAGAAGTGTCGCGTTTTTTTAAAGCAGTCTCGGATGCGGATGAGAAACATCAGTAGATGAGTCGGTGCCCGCCTGCCCACATACTCCTAAGCCAAAGGCCTGTCTGTCTGCCCCAAGGAGAGGAGACTCTCCTAGCTATCTGGTTGCACTTGAGCATTGTTTGTGAGTATGCATGCTGCTGCTGCTGCCGCTGCTGATTTGGTGTTTGTTTCTGTGGGAGGCTGGCTAGGCTATCTTTTGATTGATTCTTGGATGATAATTAATCTTCTTATCTTCCCTTGTGCAGGCAGCAGGAATGAGTGGTTGGTTGGTTGGTTATTGTGGATACAGAGACTGGACTACTTAGTGTACATAGTAGTAGTAGTAGTAGTAGTAGTAGTGTATCAGCAAAAGTCTTATTATTATTACTATTATTAATAAAGGTCAAAATTCTTGAGGGAGATCATATTGGGTTCTGGAAAAGGAATAGGGGGAAGTGTATTTTATGTCCATTCTGTGAGGTTGGTAGAGCAGACTATAATAATCTCTGGTTTTTTTCATGAGATTGGCCTCAAATCAGCTGTAGTAAGTTATAGCTTAGCTTAGAGCAAGCCTCATTTAGTTTATCATACTCACTCACTACACTTGGAATAGCTGGTCTGGTTTGGTCTGGTCTACACAAATCAAACACTGTTAATTTAATGTTTGTTCTATGTAGTTTGTAGTAATACCGACACAAAGCACGCGAGAATACAATATATATAGTAGTATGTTGTATACACATGCATTTTTGTTTTGGTTTTAATTGTGGTTTGAACCTGGAAGAGAATTGTTTGTTTGTATCTCATTTTCAAATTCTTAAGTTGCGTTGCCTATTCATCACTACAAAAGCTTCTTCCCTTTCCACATCATAACCAGACATGTTTGAGATTTTCATATCTTTCAAGTATTTTAGAAGAATAGTTGGTGCATCCTTCAAACAATCAAGGGGGCACTTCATTATCGTATTGAGAATACCGGTACCGGAAAAGATAAAATAAAGACGATATAATCAACGATATGTCACTTATTGAAATTTCAAGGGACTCCAAATTAGGAGAGCTTCGGAACAAGTGAAAAACACAATGAATGTTGTCCGGTATTTCAGAATCAATCTCATCAAGTTTATAAACAATGAGACGATGATTCAGCTTTTTGTTTGTTCTCTCAATTCTTATAACCGTTAAATACTATACTCTAGCAATAAAAAATGGATATAATCAAAATGGAGGTCATTTTGAATGGAGCTATGAGCTGAGTATCAAGAAAGTGTGTTGCCACTCAAAATATTTTTCAACGACTTATCAAAGTAAGCCTGCCAGAATTAAGATGAAGAATTTTTCGGCTTCCTTGAGAAAGAATCTAGATCCGTATTTGAAATATAAGCAAGAAAATTAGCTTGTTCATCAGACCGAAGATGCTTGTTGTGCAAGGTCGTTTGCTTCACTATTTTCTTCTCGGGGAATTTCTTCCAGAGTGGCCTCTTGGAACTGCTATAAAAGGGTTTGTACCTTGTGCAAAAGTGATACATTCACTATTTTTATATCCTATAATACTAACAATGTTAGTCTTTTTGCTTCTAGATCCGTATTTGAAATATAAGCAAGAAAATTAGCTTGTTCATCAGACTGAAGATGCTTGTTGTGCAAGGTCGTTTGCTTCACTATTTTCTTCTCGGGGAATTTCTTCCAGAGTGGCCTCTTGGAACTGCTATAAAAGGGTTTGTACCTTGTGCAAAAGTGATACATTCACTATTTTTATATCCTATAATACTAACAATGTTAGTCTTTTTACCTTTATTTCTACTATATTTCAATATAATAATAATATTTCTAAAATTTCGTGTAAAAAGTAAACGGATACATAAATATTGGACGGAGGGAGTATTAGTTTATAAACGTTGTTTTAAATACTCTCATTTACAATAAAAATATTACTCTTTCCGTCCCAAACAAGATGCAACATTTGCTTTTGGCACGGGCTTTTAGGTCAGTAGTATTAAGTAGGATAATTTAGAAATTAGGTGATGTGATTGAGAGAAATGTATATTTTATTTTTTTATTTGGACGATATGAGGGGATTAAGTATAATTAATTATTTTCTATTTTAGAAATGTTGCAGGGTATTTGTGACATAAAAAAAATGTTGCAAGGTGTTTGAGACGGAGGGAACAGTTTCTTTTATGACTTTGGTTAGCCGGGTGATTAGGACTAGTCAATAGTATGATTATTAATTTAAAAATATTGCAAGGTGTTTGAGACGAAAGGAGCAGTTTCTTTTAGGACTTTGGTGTCAATAGTATGATTGTTAATTTTAATTCTTTGGATTAATAATTAATTCAATAGTTAGAATTATTGCTAAGGTATAAATATAATTTTGTATTTTATAATATTTATCCAATAATTCTTAACAAATTATATTATGTTTCCCTGTACTTTTTGAAATATATATATTTTATTTAATAAATAATTATATGATTTCTATATGTTCAACTGTGCTATTTAAGCAATATTGTTAATTTTGAAATATATATTGTGTGGTAAAATATGCTAGTTACAGTGCAATTGTTTGCTATTTATAATATAAATATGTGCTAATATAATAAAGTGTGTTACTTTAACAATAATAATATACTAATTTTACAATGTGGTTGTTGTATGCTAAAATATGTTCATTATAGTATAATCATTTATTATTTATAATATAAATATATTCTTATTTAATAATTCGCTAATTTTGCAATATGCTTATTGTGTGGTGAAATATTATTGTTATAGTGTAATCATTTATTATTTATAATATAAATATATTCTTATTTAATAATACGCTAATTTTGCAATATATTTATTGCGTGGTGAAATATTATTGTTACAGTATAATCATTTGTTATCTATATTTCATATAAATATGTGCTAAACTAATAATGTTTTTATTGTAATAATATGTTAACTCTGCATTCTACTTGTTGTGTGGTGTAATAATGTTTTTTATATTTCATACAAATATGCGTTAAACTAACAATGTGCTCTTGAGATATTTTAGATATTCAATTTTAGATTTAGTAGATTTATATCTAAATTTAATATTATTCATAAATTAGATTACTTAGATTTGAGTCTATCGAGTCTGTTTTGTATTGCCTATATATAGGCTCCTTATTTTATCATAAAAAAGACAATCTCATTATTTTCCCCCAAAGTTTCTAACATGGTATCAGAGCCTATTTTTATCATGTCGTAGATATAGCCTACGAACCTGTGTTTCTCCGGGTACATTCAACCTGGATTGTACCCGGAGGTCTCGGTGGTTTTGAGATTATGCTTTTGCAAGTCCGTCTTTTTGCAAATCTGTTTCGTCTAAGATTTGTCATCTGTCCGCTGCCTTCTTGCATACAATCTGAAATTTGTCTGTTCTCGCGTACATTCAACACGGGATGTACCCGGAGGTCTCTTAATTTTGAAATTTTTTCAATAGTTTCCGGCCCTTTCTTTTTCTAATTTTGATTTTATCTTGAGTCTTGATTTTGTCTACAATTGAAGTCATGTTTGCGCATCTGTTCGCAATTCTACGATCCGTCTGCTTGCAATGAGAGTCCTGTTATTTCCGATTTTGTGGAGAGTACTCCCATCGTTTTCGACTCCAGTAGAGAGTCATGTCGTTTGCGGCTCCGGTGGAGTCATGTCGTTTTAGGCTCCGGTGGAGTCATGTGGTTTTCGGCTCCGGTGGATTCATATGCTTTTCGGCTCCGATGGAGTCATCTCTTTTTCGTCTCCAGTAGAAAGTTATCTCGTGTTCGGCTTCGGTAGAGTCATGTCGTTTTCGGCTCCGGTGGAGTCATATTGTTTTCAACTCCGGTGGAGTCATGTCGTTTTCGGCTCCGGTGGAGTCATGTCGTTTTCGGCTCCGGTGGAGTCATATCGTTTTCAACTCCGGTGGAGTCATGTCGTTTTCGGCTCCGGTGGAGTCATGTCGTTTTGGCTCCGGTGGAGAGTCATCTTGTTTTTTTGCTCCGGTGGGTGGAGAGTCAACTGCTAATTTTATTTATAGTTTTTTTTTGCGTTTATATTTCTTATCAAACTAAGTTGGTTTTTGTTATACCACTTGAGTTTGAGGGAGAATGTTGAGATATTTTAGATATTCAATTTTAGATTTAGTAGATTTAAATCTAGATTTAATATTATTCATAGATTAGATTACTTAGATTTGAGTCTATCGAGTCTGTTTTGTATTGCCTATATATAAGCTCCTTATTTTATGATAAAAAGACAATCTCATTATTTTCCTCCAAACTTTCTAACATGTGTTATTTTAAATGTAATAATATACTAATTTTGTAATGTGTTTGTTGTATAGTATAATATGCTCGTTTTAGTATAACTTTTTGCTATCTATAATATAAATATATACTAAACAGCTAATGTACTATTTCAAACATAATAATACGCTAATTTTGAAATATGATCACAAACATAAGTTCAATTTCTAATGCATCCTTTAAACCACTTGTTTTGGTTTAACAAATTATATTTCTTTTGTATAACATATTACTCCCTCTGTCCCATAAATATAGTCTTAATTGGGTTGGACACGAGATTCAATAAATATTAATATTATATTAATAGTTGGTAAAAAATATAGATAAAAGACTTTTTTTTACAGTGGCAATTGTATAATAAAATGAAAAAGTAAGGGTAGTTTTAGAGTGATATGGTTATTTATGAAAACAAGACTATTGTTTTGGACAGACAGAAATAGTAAAGAAGACTATTAAGGAAATATTAATAGACAAATTATAAATAATTTTCTCTCTATATTCACACAACATAGCACATGATTCTACGTGTTCTAACAAAATTCAAATATATTTAGAAAATGTGAAATTGCATATCAAATAATAACACCACGATCTAACCTTAGCACAATTAAACGGTACACATTTCAACTTTCATACTTAAGGATTTTTTTCTCTCAAACTATAAAAATCAAGTTCCAACTTATGTCTGAATTTTACTATTTCTTTATTAAATTTCAGCATTTAAAAATAACATTAAACAATTATTAATAAAGATTAATATCAAAACGCACAAACACTAAACCAAACACACTTTTAAATTATGGATTTTGAAAAACTGGATTGATCCTACCCAGGCGGATCCGATCCGATCTGATCCTAGTTAATATAATATGGATAGTATTGTTGGTTTGCTATTGGATTGTTTTTTTTTTTTTTTTTTTTTTTTTTTTTTTTTTTTTTTTTTTTTTTTTTGGCAGCTGTTTTTGGCATGTGCTTGCACTTTTGTCCGTTTGGATGACGGTTGTTTTTGCTATGTGCTTTTAAAAAAAATACTTCATATTTGTTTATATTGACTTTTGTCTAAAAGGAAAAGCAATTCTTTTCTTAGAAGCATATTGAAGATAATTTCTGAAATAATCATGAATATTTTTTAGCTAAAATTATTATTTTATTTTTTTAATGATACTAAAATTATTAAATATAAATTATAAAATTTTAAAATAAATTGAAGAATACGAATAATTTAATACTCCTATTATATTGTTATTTTAATTTATATATTTTTTTAAAATTAAAATTTTAAAATATAAATAATTAAATTTTAAAAAATATATTTTCTATACTTTTATTTAAACTATTGAAATATAATTATAAAATTTTAAAAATATATATATATAATTTTTTATAAAAAAATACAATTATATTAACATGATGTTCTTTTTAATAATTGTAACAGTTTAAAAGCAAGCTTTATTACATCCAAACACAAAAATCAAACTTTTTTATGCTTTTGACTTCTGCTTTTGCTTATTTTTTAAGTCAATTCAAACGGACCCTCCAAACGGATCCTATATATCACTGTCACTTGTAATTTTGGAGGATAATAATTTGAAGCATGACTCGCTGGAGTGAGTGGCATCGGCAGCAGCACTCACTCCATCTGTAACACACCACACCAACACTTGTTCACTGGAGATGGAGATGAAGATGGAAATGATACTACTTTCTAACCATGCATGCGTTCACGTCGCGTAACCAAAAATAATAAATAAATAAATAAAAGGTGATTGGAAATTTCTGCCCCAAACCATATTCAGGCAATTAATTAGTCAGTCGTATTATTTGCCTTGTAACATCATGATGATCTTCAGAATAACAATTATATATATGTATGAAAAAAACCAAAAGACTTAAATCACCTCTTGTTTGGCCGACTCCAAATTTGTTTGCATGTATCATAAGAAGTCCTAACCTGTCCTAAAACTTGATGGGATGACATGACGAATGCTGGCAACAACTTTAACGGATGCTGTTTACATAACCATGCCACCATCAATGGTTAGCACCTGCGAGTTCAAACCAAGCGCTATATAATATGAGACGGCAGTCACAATTTCGTTAAAGTCTTCAAGAAACACCAAACACAACTTGGCTGACATGACCCAAATGTTACTTGCAGCTCGGACATGAGCTCGTATAAAAGAGAACAAATTACGACAAATAACAATCACCTGTCCAGTGATGTAGCTGGCGGAAGGATTAAGGGCCAAGAATTCCACCAGGCCAGCAACTTCTTCGGGTTGTCCATACCGCCCTGAATTCAATACGACCTTTTATCATAAATAAACATTTCGAAACTAGTACACACAAACTCTGTGATTTACATTCTAGATATCCAAGGATGCACTAATAATATACGGACACTCCGAGCAAGAATAATTGAGCATCATATTCTTATAATATTGAATTTGGCAACAATAAAGTACTTTACCCCTTTTGTGAGTCCTAAGCTGAACTAGTTCACCATTCAGCAAGTAAATTGTTACATATTTCCGAAATCAAGATCAACCCCGGTGAATCAGTTTCAACTCCCTCATCTTCAAGCTTTGGCAATACTTTAGTCTTAAGGCAAGTGAGCCTTCTACAGTAATTTTCTAGCAAGTTGGGTTGATTCATTTGCCAAGACACTAAGGATGTGTTCATTTGTATGTTTTCCCCCATTTTTAACTATTCAGTTTATTATTCTCCCTCCAAAACCATCAGCTCCAACACCTATTTTTCATTTTAAAAAAAAAAATCATATCTAACTAATATTTCCACTTAAAAAACATCAAATCTGAAAAAACACACACACAAACATATATATACACAAAAGAATACACCCTACTTTTCTCCTTTCTTTTTAAGGATCACTATTATTTCTACTCGCTGATCAATGAGTTCGTCTAGGGGACTCAACTCACTTCAACTCTTTTATAAAATTTATTTTTTGATATGTTCCGAATGTGTTGAAGTTTGGTCCTGAGGCTTGTCCTAATTCTTCACAAGTGGTATCACCACCCTACTATTGTTCTTGAGAATGTCTGTTTCAAGATTTGATGTAATTTGATAGACAAATTTGAGTCATTATTATTCAATATAGTTTTCAGAAAGCTTTTGAAGGTGCAACTTGCTAGAATAGAGGACAAGGTTGATATCATATGACAAGAAGACAATTAGTGCCAAACAACTGATGCTAACAAAGGATGTGATGAGAGAAGTTGCTGCTAAGGAAATTGCTCCTGGTTTGTGGAATCAGTTGGAGACGATGTATATGGCCAAGTCTTCAGTTAATACTAAGGTAAAAGGAACATCTATAAAAAATCAGTACGAGTTATGGTATTCGTATACGAACACATATAGTAGATTTTAACTCTTTATGGATCTAAAAAATCAGGATGTCAAAATTAAAGATGAGGACAAAGCTATTTTATTGTTTGTTTCATGCCTCCATTCCACAAGAAATTCAAGGAAATCGTGTTGCACAGTGGCCAAGAGACACATTTGCAGCTGTTAAAGCAAATTTTCTCTTAAATGAGAAGTTCAACCATGGAGTGATGATAATGCTTTGGGTTCTGTTTGTTTGTAATCATGAGCTTGAAAGGGCTGCAAAGCTCAAGAGAAGAAGTCATGATCCAAATCTCTTTCCAAGAGAAGAACCAACAAAATTTGTAACTACTGCCGAAAATCAGGACACATTATCCCAACTACTATAAGTTGAAGAACAAGAAAAAGTGAAGAACAAAAGGGAAAACTCCCCTTGAAACTAATTATGTCAATAGGACGAGGACAACCAATCCTGACTTATGTCTGATAAACAACTTCATGACAAGTGGATAATGGACTAAGGTGTTAGTTCCCCATATTTTTCCTTTCAGGACTAGTTTTCTACACTTACTACATCACACAAGGTGTGGTTTCAATGGGGGTCAATTCCTGATGTTAAGTGCAAGGCATTGAAACTGTTCAAATCAAAATTCTAGATGGCAGCATATGCACATTGATGAATGTCACGCTCCGGAAATTAGGCGGAACTTAATGTTTCTTGGTATGCTGGAATTTTTGGGCTAGGCATACTCAGCTGAAGGTGAATTTAGGTGTATGAACTATTTTGCAAGCGAGGGGCCAGGGTTTGTATTTTGGATGGTCATGCAGTGCATTCAAGGGCTCCAGTTTCAGAGAAGGTAAGCTACAATTCTAGCTTATTGAAGTTGTGGTGAATGCAAATGGACCATATAAACGAGAATAGACAAAGATGTTAAATTCCAAAGTGTTTGAAATATATTTTAGATAGATATTTTGATTAATATTATTTAGATTTGTTAGTTATTATTTAATCATATCTAGATTATGTTGTTAGATTCATATCTATATCTTAGATATGATTTATATCTATCCCATATCCATGATTTAGTTAGATATAATTAGATTTAATTTGTTAGGATAGATACCTATCTATCTATATATATATATATTTTTTTTTTTTTTCTTTCCCTTTTCAAAATGAATGAAATGGTATAGAGTCAGTTTTTTTTGCTAGAATAGAAATAGATAGTAGGACTTGCCTTTTGAATTTGAGATCTCCTTCTACTTCCAAAAAAATACACTCATTCTAATCTCACGTGCAGCCACCATATCCCTATTCTGAGATACAATTGCCACCAAATATCATCTTCAGAAACAACGCCCGTGAGTTACCTGTGTCGGTCAATATTTGATCAACGTTGTCGGTCAACTCCAGTCAACTCAGGTCAACAATTTCATTTCCGCATACTTTGGCTACATGTGCAAATGCATTCGGTGTTCAATAGCTAGAATTTTCCGATGACAACAAACTGAAATATTTTTAACTTATCTATAAGTTGCTTCCAATTTTTTGATCACGTTTTTGGTTTGGTATTCAATTACCTGTCTGGAGTTTCTACCTATTAAGATTTAATTTCTAAGGATTTAGTGCAACTGCAGCGACAGAGGATCGCCGTCATAAAATATTTATTCTAGATAGATATTTTGATTAATATTATTTAAATTTATGAATAGTTATTTAATCATATCTAAATTAGGTTGTTAGATTCTGATATAGATATGATTCCATATCTATGATTTAGTTAGATTTAGTTTGCTAGAATAAATTTTCTAAAGATATATATATATTCTTTCCTTCTCTTTTCAAAATGAATGAAATAATATTTTCCCCCATTTCTCTACATAAAGGTTGTTATAACAATAATGGCTTGGACAAGGTTGATTTTGCAAGCATTGTGTTTGGGAAGCACAAGAGTGTGGTTTCTCCTCGTCATCAGAAAGATTCAATAGTTAATTAGACTATACCCACTCTGATTTTTGGGACCCGCGATTGCTCTATCTTGTACAGACAAGAAACTTATGATGACCCTTTTTGATACTCCTCCAGAAAAATATGGGTATATTTTCCAAAACACAAAACTGAAGCATTTGAGACCTTCAAGGAATTTAAGGTGTTGGTGGAATATTAGAATGAAAAGAAGGTAAATGAACTTTGAACCTATGGGTGAAGCACTATTGTAGCCCAACAGATATCATAAATCAATGAAACTATGAATTTTAAGCATACTATCTCATTTCCGAACTTCCAGAAATGAACAGCATCTGAAAATAAATAAACAACAGCTACAAGTAAACACCTGGGACACTAGAATTGCAAAAGGACGGGAGTGACCTAGTGTATATGTGGAAGGAAGGGATTTCTGGAGTTGAAAACCCCTGCTACAAAGTGAGGGTGCTCATGAAGGAATATAGTCAGCAAGAAGGTATAGATTTTATTGAAATCTTCTTCCTACCAGGGACACATACATTCATTTGAATTCATGAGATTTGGTAGTCTAATTTGATCTAGAAATGGAACAAATAACTATCAAATTGCATTTCTTATGGGGAATTGGAAGAAGTATTTATAAATCAAACTGAGGGATATGTTAAAAAAGGACAGGAGCGTCTTGTTTGCAAGTCTGAAAAGTGACTGTACGTAATAGAAAAGGAGTTGGGAAAGCACAAGATTGAGATGAAAGAGGAAGAGAAGTCTCGGCCATTACTTATATATCAATGGCCGGGACGGGCTTAGGCCTGTTGTTCATAGTTTAGGCTTTCATTAGTATGCTTTACCAGTCTCTTTTATATCTTAAATGGGCTTATCTTTTGTTATATCTTGGTAGGCTTATTTTATTTTTGATAAGTTGAGTTTAGTAAGGGTGTGTTTGTTTGGGGGATTGGATTTAATTTCCACTATTCATCCCATTTTTTCCCCCAAAAAACATTAAATCAAACACCTATATTTAATTTTTTATATTATACTAAAAATCAATTTTACATTCAAAACATCACATCAACACCTATTTATATCACATCATACAACTATTTAAATTCAAAATTTTTGCTATTCAAACCCCAACTCAAAATCCAAATCCCCAAACAAACACACCCTAAGAGTATTTAAAAAGGAGTCATTAAAGTTTGGAGATTTATCACTTCATTTTGAGATAAAAGAACCTAGAAGCTATTGGGAAATGGTAGATCATGTTTGATTGTTATCTTATTAATCATCTTTGTTGAGATATAATTTAAGGGTGTGTTTTTTTGGGGATTGGATTAGATTTCCATTGTTCATCCCATTTTTCCCCCCCAAAAATATCAAATCAAACACCTATTTTTCAATTTTTTATATTATACTAAAAATCAATTTTACATTAAAAACATCACGTCAACACCTATTTATATCACATCATACCACTATTTAAATTCAAAATTTTTACTATTCAAATCCCAACTCAAAATCCAAAACCCCAAACAAACACACCCTAAATAGATATTTTAGTTGGTACTATTTAGATTTGATGGTTATTATTTAAGTTTATCTATTAGATTATGTTGTAATTATTTTAAGTATATTTACTAATTAGGTTGTTATTATTTAAGTTTTATCTCTTTTGTATAAGTTCTATGAATAGACACTTATTTCATTATTAATAAACAATTAAGAAATTCTCTCACAATGTAACATGTATCAAAGCTTAAAATTCTCCAAGTTCATTTTGTAACTTAGAATATACCCAGAGGGTTGCCTCTTGCATATGAAATCTACAACCACTTCAAGTATATATACTCCATTCTAATCTCATTTATATGTCATTCCCTCGATGCATTTGACTTGTACCACCACCGCCCCCATATTCTTGATTCTGTGACGACATTTGCCACTAAATCTCGTACCAAATGTCGTCATTAGGAAGAACGCATGTTATCATCTGTTAATGTTTGGTCAACGGATGGTCAATGTGGTCAACAAATTTGTCAACCCTAACTCCAACCGCATGGGAAAACACTATAATTTTTCAGCAAGAACATACTAAGATATTTCCAACCTATCTGTTAAGTTGTTTTTAGTTTTTTAATGAAGGTATTAGTTTTGTTTTCAATTATCTATCCGGGATTTCTGTCTCTTAGGATTTAGCATCGCTGCAGCAACAGAGGATTTCCGGTTCCACCGCCACAAGAAAGGATCGCCGCCATCAGAAATTAGACGCAACTGTAAGAGAGGATCGTGCCCATTAAAATCCTAATTTAGCCAAAAACTTAAATTTATTAGAGTTTAGCATTACCTTTGCAATAGATGATTTCCAGCGTGTTCTAGCGAGAGAGAATTGTCGCCACTAGAAACCTTAATGTGGCCAAAATCCTAGTTTCTTAATGCCGCCACCACTACATAAAATTGATTTGAATGCTTGAAAGATTGATGCCTAGTTATGAAGTTCTTTTGTATTCAAACTCCACTTTTGGTCTCTTTTGCCAAACTCACGTTGGCTACGAAAACACAACTTGAGTTTAAGGCAGGTGTTTGGGATATATTTTAGATAGATATTGTGGTAGATATTATTTAGATTTAATAGTTATTATCTAGTCATAACTACTAGATTTGGTTGCTATTATTTGATTTTATCTTTTTTGTAAAGTGTATGAAGTTAAGATTGAAGATAAAGTGGAGTCTCTTCCGATGCTTGTGTATTGACGACGGGGATGAGCTTAAGTCTGTTGTTCTCCTGTTTAAATTTTATTTACTTACTTTTCTATTAATATATTATATTTTGAATTGGATTTGCCCTTTAGTTATTTGATAGACTTATTTTATTTTTATTAAGTACAGTTTAGGTAATAATATTTAAGGAGTAATGAGGTTGGAGACTATCATTCTCGAATTTTGGAAATAAAGTAACCATCAGGCTTTGGGCAAATGATAGGTACCGTTTGATTATTCTTGGGCAATGATATCATTTGAATCCTTTATTTCTCACTTATATCAACAACTCTATATGTTCAATTGACGAGCCAAGTTCCGGGTTTTTCCCGCACTACCTAGACTACTTCATGAAAGGTCAAAAGTCTCTAATTCGAAGTTCACTCCACCTCCTGAGACTCAGGAACCTAGCGACAACCATAAAGTTGACTAGAGATATAGAGGATAATCTTGAAGTGTAGGCCGGTAGAAGCCAATACCAAAATTTCCACACCTGGTGCACAGTAGATCCTGATTTTTAAAGTGGGGTCATTAAGGTTATTTTGAAATAAATGACCCTGGAGACTTTTGGGCAAACAGTAGATCCCGATTTTTATGATCTCATTAATTTTGTTTCTATTGATATAGTCGAAGCAAGCTCCTCGCCATCCTTTTTCACTAGAAGCACTAGGGGCTAAAGAAAGGACTTGTGCTCAATTATATTATCCTTGCAAGAAGTATACCCTTTACAAGTCGTTCAATCTCGTCCTTTTGAACTTGTTTGTAATAGTACAGTTTGGAAACTAAACCACCATATTGAGGAATAGTGTGATTGGTATGATCCTTTTGGGGGGTAAATTGGATGGCACCCGAAAGACCGTCGAGAATGTTTTTTTATACCATTTGAATCTCACCTCCATACCTCAAGTAGCCCTCTATCTGCAACTTTAGAGGACTAGGAGCAATAGCAGCACAATACCTGGCTTTGGTGCCATTAAATATCATATGGAAACTTTCTTGAGAATGACAAAGAGTTGGGTGTTCTTGCGATTGAATCTTTTCTCCAACGACCACAAAGACTGTTGTTAATTTCTCTCAATTAATCCGAATGTTTCCCTAGGTACAGAGCCATGCCACCCCTAAAATAACATCAACGCCCTCTTGAGGAAATAAGTAGCAATCCACCTTCACCATCCATATTCCAAGATCAAGGCTTAACCCACAACAAACTCCATCGCTAAAAAGCCTCTAACCATTTTTTAGTACCACATTCAAAGCTTCTGTTGGTTCCAATTAGTCCCAAGTACTTGTACTAGGGCAGATGAAGCAAACTTGTGGCTGGCACCACTGTCAATGAGAATGATAACTTCTCGACCCCTTAGTGTCTACTAGCCAGTAAACCCCACTATCATAAATAAGGGCAATCATACTTGCCTAGCTATTCAATTTCACCCACCACTTCCTTTCCGTTTTCTCAACCTTTGAACTCTTTCACTTCTTTAAGTTCGGTCACTCAGTCCCTGGATCCACCACGCATGCCCAAAGAGATTCACCCATGCATTTATGCAATGACGTATACGGTTCATTGCAAAGGTAGCAAAGATCTTTAGATTGACACTTTTGGTATTCCGCGTGACTTACCTTCCAAAGAAGAGCTCACCCTAATGATTGCTCGGAGGTAATGGGGTGGCTACTTGCAACTTTACTACCCATTCCCAGCTTGTTACTACCAACTTCATTTTTGTGGCTTGCCAAACTCCCTTGCGCTCCAGATTGAAAATTCACTTCTCCCAATGATCTAAGACTTAGGCATTGACGCCAATGCATTCAAGTTCTTGAGGTCCATTTTTCTCAAATGGATTCAAATCTCAGGCCATAACCCCCCATAAAGTAATCTATATAATGTTCATCAAATAGTCCTGGAACTTCCGTTGCTAGCTGCATAGATATGTTAAAGTACTATAAATTGATGTGTTTGTCGAGTTATGTCCAAACATTCGTATGGGCTTCCCAAATATTGATCATCAAATGAAAGTACCAAAACTTGGGAAAATTCCTATAAAGAGGCCTCAGGATGGAGAATATGATGCCATTTAGACCAACGTAGGGCTACATCTTCCATAGAAATTCACACCATGGCTACCTTATGTTCTACACTCAGTATGCAATACATTCTTGAATATTCCACTTCAATGATTGCCTTGAAAATTCTAAGGATCCAGTTGATTCTTTTCTCTCTCATTGTAAAAGTAAATGAATAATGTTTTATTCGTTGCAACAGAGAAAAGGTATAAATAGTGCATAGTTTGAAGCCATTTAATATGATCTGTATCTATGCAGCCTTCATTTTGGTCATAGGGAACATTTTATTGATTTTGTTTCCATTTCCTGTGGCCTTTTTCCACGTAAATCCTTGTGTTTTATTTTTCTTGCACTTAATGTTGCGTTCCTCATTAGTTTCTAGATTAGAATAGATTTACTCCTCTTATATTCTCACTATTCTTGAACCTTCTATTAGATCTATTTCCTGATTTGTTTCGCATGGGTTCAAGTTCAGTCCTACAGTTCGTCCTAATTCTCCCATCACATAAATAAATGCTGGAAAAAAGATATATAGCTGTTGGGTCTTCAAGATGAAAAGGAGGCCAACCAATAATGAGAATCAATATTATTAAACCATTGCCTCGTCTTGCGAAACACAAAAATAAGGAGCCAGAAGATTGATAAAGTAGATCAAAATTGAAATAAAAATCACTAACCCAATGGGATGGCTTCCAGTATCTTTTTCTCAAAATCTGCCCCAAGTTGAGAAGTCATGTCAGATGCAATGAATCCAGGAGCAACAGCATTTACCTGTCAATGGAATCTTCTTCTAATATAATATCTTTATTTGCCACTGAAAGCTGCAGTGTGAATAGTTTGTAACTTGCAGAAAACAATAAGGTAAAAATTCCAGCTCACATACAGTGATGTTTCTGCTGGCATACTCCTTGGCAACAGTCTTTGTGAATCCAATTACCCCAGCTTTTGCAGCACTATAGTTGGCTTGCCCAACATTGCCCACAAGACCAACGACAGATGCAATGTTGATTATCCTTCCCTGATAAAATCAGCTTTATACTAATCTCCAAGATGAAATCCAAAATATATACTCTCTCCGTCCGCCAAATTTATTCTCACTTTTCTTTTTCGTCCGTCCGTTAAATTTATCTCATTACTATATTTAGAAAAGTCAAAAAATTTCACATTTAATTATTACCTTCATTCAACACTTATTTACAACAAATACCACTAACTTTCTTACATTCCCTCTCTTCGTTCTCTTTCATTACTCGCTAAATTTCCAAAAATACCCTCAATTACCTTTTTACTTTTTCTACTTTTTCAATAAAATATTCATTTTTCTTAAATACCGTGTCAAGCCCAAATGGGCTAAATATTGGGGACGGAGGGGTATATTATAATAATAATAATAATAATAATAATAAAACTATCAGAAATATTTCTGACCCTTAGTTGGAGTTATACAATGGATTCTAAAGATCAATTTTATTACTATCCTATGATACTTCGTAGGTACTTAGTCTAAATGCAGAAACGGAAATTGGATGTATTACTGTTCCACTATGAAAGAAAGGAACAAACTACCCTCATTATGAGCAGAACAAATTGGGATTACGTCATTGAGTGTGATTGAAGCCAAATATCAGACTAGAATTAAATGAAATGGAATCAAAACAATAGAAGCATTGTTACCTTTTTCTTCTTCATCATTATTTTGGCTGCTGCCTGCAGAGCATTAAGACATTAATGTAAATGAAAGTAGAAATTAATGCAAAAAAATGTGGAGCTTTGAGAAACCAGCCTGTGTGCATAGGAAAACTCCAGTAAGGTTTAGATCAATGACATCCTGCCATTGAGATGTCTTCATTCTCATCAATAAACCATCTCTTGTGATGCCTGAAATTGTAAAATATACTTTAAATATGAGAAAAAGAGGAGAGAATTGTATTTGAACATAATCCAGCTTTTGGTTACCTGCATTATTGATCATGACATCTATTGTTCCCCATTTATCCATTGCCTATAGACATCCCAAAGAAATCACGGTTGAGGGAAGATTTTGATTGGATAAAATGTTTTTTAATAAATTTATATACAGATATAGTTAGAGATCTTTCTCACAGTTTTAATCATGGATTCAACATCAGCTTCTTTTGAAACATCTCCTCCAAAAGTAAGGGCCTGTCCACCCGACATTTCTATCTACAAGGTGAAGAAACTAATATTAAACTTTAGTTTTACACTAACCCATACTCCAGATGCTACCAAAACAGCACACATCTGATTACACAGTTTGTCCTTTCTTTTAATACTCACCTCTTTGCAAACTTCTTCTGCTTCCTTAGATGATCTTGCATAATTAACCAGAACCTGAAGGAGTAGATCCTTAATGAGTTTGAGAAAAAGGTAAAAGAACTATATAAATATTAATGTGCGCTGACGATTTGTTATCCCCACAAAAAGAAAACCATTCACAAAATGACGAGGAGTATTTACTGTACGATGTAAGAAATCTGATCCGCAGCCACTAATAAGTTACAAGACCGTACCTTACAACCAGATTTACCCAGAGACAGAGCAATCGCTTTGCCAATTCCTCTGGAGGCTCCAGTGATTACAACGACAGGAGCTTCTGCTTTCTGTACTGTTTCCGTAGTAGTTTGTTCCGCCGTGGCAACCTGGGCCTTTATGCCTGGCTCATCGGCCATAGTAAAGAAAAAGGAAAAGCCGCCACAAAGATTCAATAAGGCCGTAAAAATCTAAAGTTTTCAATAGATACCGCAGCAGAAGCTGAAGGATGCAAATTTGAAATATGTTTTGTGTGTGGGTACCAAATTAGATCAAACTAGTCTTTGTACAGTGCATCCATCAAATAGCATTCGAAAGAACAACGGCTCTAGCAATGCAGAGACTCACTCCACTCAATCTCCTTTCCCCAAAAGAAATAAAGCTAGAATTTAACATCACAGCTCACCGGCAATCAATTTCTTGCACATCCACGTTAATAATCATGCATAAACATTGGGGCCTTAATAATATCATCAAGATATCACATACCTGGGCGCGAGATGGATCTGATGGAGCGGCATTGCGAAATGGGAGACCCCCGGAGCTTGTCCGGTGCGCGTAAAAAATAGGCGATCTTGGTCTTGCGAGTAATAGCAGCGGCGGTAAGAGGCGATCCCACGGCAGCGAAGGTAGCAGCCATGTTGAAAAGGAAAAAGGCGGAAAGGGAGAGGGGGATAGAGATGGAGATGGGAAAAGGGTATGGGGTGGGGGAAAAGGTTGAGAAAGTGAAAGTGGAGTGCTTGGGAATTTCCGCTGGGCAGGAGGAGGCTGTTATGAGGTGCGATGTGTATGAGGTGGGGCGATGACCCCGATGAGGGGGCAGGAGAGGTGCTACCTAGCTTAGCTGTTGTTTGTTTGTTTTCGTTTTCGTTGGTTGATGAATATTGAATTTTGTACTCGTTGGTTGGCTGGTTGGTCCAATAACTTCAATTAGTAGGCGAAGTTGTTTAGGGATCTGTTTATTTGGACCAGGTTGTATTAAAATAAGACTTTTTCCATCTCAAATATTTTATAATCTTTTTTTTATTTGTTTTAAATATGTTTTAATATTTTAAAATAGAAATAATTAATCATATTTTATTACATCTCATAATTTAAATAATATATATTCAATTTTCTCCTTAATATCAAATTATCTTGATTAATAGTCTTTCTCAGTAAATTTTCAATTTACATTCATTATTTTTTAATATTAAAATATTTTTACAAATATTATTATATTAGTATTATAAGATATTAATAAAATTATTTTTATATTATTTTCTTTATTCTTTTCAATTATTTAATTACTTTTCAATTTTTCTTTCATTAATTCCCATTCAATTCCAGAACTTTTTGCAATCAATTTCTTTTTTTTTTTTTTCATTTACATACTTATTTGTCACTGATTACTTTCTTTTTTGTTTTTTTTTTATTTTATTGCTTTGTTTTGTTTAATAATTTATGTGAAATCACATTGTTTCAAATTCTTTCTTGACAAAGTCGGAGGATCTATCCAAATTTCGATCGGCTCGACGGCCAAGCTGTCAAAAGAATTTTTTAGCGATAACAAAATGACATGTCTAAGTGGGACGTGTAGTGTGTTCTGAATCGACGACTTAAAATGGTGCTGAGTTTCGATTGCCGCTCCATCAAATGATACTTGTTGGACACAGAAATTTTTTATAATCAAATATGTTAATTACATTTTTCACATCATCAATTAATATTAGTTATTATTATCATTATATAAAAAATAAAAATAAAAAGTTGTGTTTGTTTGGGATTTTGATTTTCGGTTTTTATTTGAATTTAAATAACTCTGTAATGTAATATAAATAAAAATTGATGTAATATTTTAAATTTAAAATTAATTTGTAGAGTAATATGAAAAAAAATAAAAATAAGTGTGCATGTGATTTAATTTTTTTTGGGAATTTTTCTTTCTAGATAGAAGAAATTAAATCAAATCACTCAAAGAAAATTTATCTATTTAAATATTTTAAAAATTATATTTTTATAAAAAATAAATTATATATTATTAATATAAATTAATATAAAAATAAATTATAATAATAATATAATCTTAAATATACATAATAATAAGAGTAATTAGACTAAATTTGAAGCTAATTAGTAAAAATTAAAGATATTTTTTACAAAAATTAATATTCGATGACATAAAAAATGTCAAATATAATGATATAAATTATGAATACTCTATAAAATATGTAATGTTTAAATATACATTTATTTTCTATAGAAATTATATATATATATATTCTGAATATAAAATTAATTTTTATTAAAAGTAAATAATATTTTAAAAAATCCCAATGAAACATGCCCGTGCCTTTAATACTACTTTTATATATATATATATATATATATTTAAATTTTGTTTATTTACTATCATTATTAAGTGGTATTATCATTAATGATGATATGACCATTAACGTGTATTCATGATATAAGTTGTACAAGGTTTTAGGATCTATTAGATGAATTACTCTACATAATTTGTAGCTATTTTTTATTTTTATCTGTTCCACATAATTTGTCCATTCTTTTTTTAAAATATAATTATACACTTTAATCTCATTTTAAATTTTAAATTTTATAATTTTTTAATCTTAATTAAACTATTTAGTTATTTAATCTTAATCCACAATTATTTTTATTATACTATAATTATTTTTACTAATATACTTCTTAATTACTTACCTATTACACTTTACGTAAATTCTCGTATTTACGGTAATAGGCCCATAATACATGGGACGGAGGGAGTATTAGAAAAACTTTTCACATTCTTCTATTTAAGAGCAAATTCTATATATAATGTGGACAATTGCAGTATAATGCATATATAAAAAAATTTAGAGTCAAGATCAATTTTTGTGAGAATTTGTGTGAGATAAATTTAAAGTGGAAAGAAGCATTTCACTATTTTTTAAAATCAATCAGGAGCTAACAATACAATTTAATTATTCTCTATAAAAATAAGAGTTTTTTTTTTTTTTTTTAAAAAAAAAGGCTCAAGTAAACGTTAAAATACATTATATATTTGATCTGCGACTATAGAACTAATAAAATTATGATGTAAACAAATAGCTGGGGCAAATTTAAATTCATGAAGCAATACTCATGATAAATAGCAAGTGCACATAAATCCAAATTAATATATTTGTAACGTTTTATTCTCTTTTTATTTTTTAACTTTTATTCTTTTTTATTTAATATGTATCATGTATATTTTTTAAAAAAATAATTATTATACATGATTTATTGATTTTATATAGTTATAATATTATATATATTTTATGGCGTGGGAACTCCAGCTACATGATAATTATTTTTTTATTATATGTTTTATTGTATCTAAACATTTTAAATTTATGATAAAAAATATTTATATAATATTTATTTTATTTTTATGATTTTTATTTGATATAATAATTTTTCATTAAAAATCATGTTACTTATTTACTTTAATTAGATTATTTTTTTCTTTTTATCTAAGTAGTGAAAAAAATTAATAATTACACTTAATTTTATATATACTTTTGTTATTATTAGACAATTTCTATTTGCTATTTTTATTTATATAAAATAATTTTTCATAAAAAAATAAAACAGATTATTTATTTATTTTAATTGGACATATTTTTTTTCTTTTTATTTCAACTTATGTGAAAAAAAAAATTAATGATATTTTTGTTATTATCAAAAAATTTATATTTACTATTTTTATGAATCAATGTATTTTAAATGTATGAGAAGAAATATATACATACTGGATTTAGGTAATATTTAAATACTTTTTTATTTAATTTAATATTTTTTTCATAAAGAAAAACCCATGTTAATTTATTTAATTCAATCAAAAAATATTTGTTTTTCTTTTTATTTCAAGTGATGTGAAAGAAAATTAATAACTATACATGATTTTATATAATTAGAATATTTTTATTATTATTATAAAATTTTTATTTACTATTTTTGTGTATCAAGATATTTTAAACATGTGAAAAAAAAAAGTTATACATTATATTTAGGTAAAATTTACACAATCTTTAAAAAATTGATTTACTACTTCTTTATATTAAAAAAAAAAAAGTTCATTAGATTTTTCCAGCCTTTTTTTAACTCAATGGATGTAGCTTAATATCATAAAAATACTATAAATAATAATAATAATAATAATAATAATAATAATAATAATTTTTCTGTAGGTAACAACAAAATAATTTTACCAGACGAAGCTAATGCGTATACGTTATACTTGGAATATACTCATGCAAAGGGTTTTAAGGTCAGAAAAAGGAAAGATTGTGTATAGCAAAAAGAAGCCGGAATTTCTAATATGAAGATGGTACAATTGTTCTTGCGAAGGTGAAAAGGACGACAAATTTTCAACATAAGATTTAGCAAACTACAAAAAGAACAACTTTCGATGCAAATGTAGTGCCAAATTAATATTTTATAGGAGTGGGGATCATCACGGATGTTTACTGTAAACACAACCATGAATTGTATAACCCCGATGAAACATATTTACTACGATCTCACCATTGATTGAGTGAAGAATATAGAACAGTATATAATGCACTGTTGAATGTCGGTATACAGCATGCTAAATCATATAGATTGATGAAGATAATGACACAAGGAAAGAGTAACTTGGGATTCACTCAAAGAGATGCATTTGATGAAACTGCTAAAGAGAAAAGAAATAAACAAAAAATTAGTGGAAATGATCCAATTGGAGCGGTACAGTACTTTAGGAAGAAGTCACTTTATAAACCATATTTTTTATTAGAACGTGAAGGTGGATGAAGATAATATTACGATGGTAAATTTATTTTTAAAAGATTTCACATGCTTAACAAATTGTGCTTGCTTTGGTGATGAAACTAATTAGTATGGACTTGTGTGCGTTCCATTCGTCAAAATTAACAATCACAATGAAAGATCATGTTCGGGTTTGCATTTTTAACTGATGAGAATCAAAGATCATTTGGATGGCTTTTTGGCGTGTTTCTTGAGTCCATGGGCAATAAACAACCGGGGGGTTGTGTTTACGAATCAGAGTTAGGCAATCATGACTGCAGTCGACAATAAGTTTCCCCTAACTCATCATAGATTCTGTCAGTGGCATATTAATCAAAATGCTCCATCATATTTTGGAATGTTGAACTCCGACTCAAAGTTCAAAAGATTATGGAGAAAGTGCATAAGTTTTTGTGAATCTGAAGAAGAATTCGAGGCAACATGGCAAGAGAGGGTGATTGATTGCGGAATTAATGAAAAGAGTTAGTTTAATAAGATGTATAATTTACGACAAAGATGGTTTGACTACTCTTAGCCTTAAGGTGTTCAATACGGGGCTTATGGCTACATCTTGGAGTGAAGGCACTAATACAACTTTGAAGGCTGAAATTGGAAATAATACTTCGAAATTGCTACATTGTGTTCGAAATTATGAAGAAGTCTTAAATCATTGGCGAGCAAAAGAGAAGGTAAATGATATTGAATCACGTCATAAACAAACCCCACTTTTTAGTCCCCATAACCCGTTACTCAAGCAAGCTGCCATGGTATATACATAAATGAAAGAAGTATTATATATTGGATGTGTGGAAGAATCTCAATATTTGAATGGTAACTTGAGGATTTTTAAGATCATGTCTCTTAATGGTAGTTCGAGAAAGTACATCGTGTGACTTCAAATATTTAATTGGCATTGTTTGATTTGTATGTTTGTAATGAACAATTTGTATTTATTTATTTTTTTACATTGTTGAACACTATATTATTTTATTTAAAAGTGGTAAAATTTTGAATGCCATAAAAAGTAATATGCAATTGATTTTTATGTGCATGTGTATTCTAAATTAGTTGATATGTGCTATATATGATAATATTTTGCTATATTCTAGGAAAAAATTTTATGCGGAATTTTGTATATATTCTCCTCATGGTGTGTTTTTTTTATTATGTAATAGGTTTCATGGAGTTGACAAGTTTTGGGGCGTATTTGGGAGAAGAGGAGCAAAACACATAAAGGTCTTAGGCGTGATCACGCAAGTACAATATGGAAAATATGAAAATTTACAAAAAGATCCTTCGGGGTAAATTGAAAATATAAAGATTATGTGAGGATTTAAGTGCAAAGGGATCATGGGATGGAGAATTAAGAGACATGATTTTGCAATTGAAGAGGAAGAGAGAAAGAGACTACCACGTTTTTACCACGACACCATTTCTTGAAGGGGAGAAAGGGAGAAGGATTGCAGACGACTTTTTGGGACATTCTTCTTCTATTCTAGTATTGTTCTTTCTTATCTATTTCTAAAGAATTAAAGTCATGATGAACTTTTTCAATTGTTTTGTATTTTCAATTTCTATGAAATATGAGTAATTTCATTTCTAGCGTAGGTGTCAATTGATATTTTGGATTGAATTTGCGAGACTTGGTTTTGGTTGAATTTGGTATTTATTGATGTTGAGTATTTCTAATTCTTCTAATTTACGAGTTTATAAATTTTAAATTGATTATTGCATACGTATTGATTTGAGATTTCGTAGTTAAATTGGAGATTGACATCCGTAATTGTGTAATTTTTCAATTGATGTAGCAACCTAAAGGAATACTATAGGGAAGAATTAGAATCAATTTTGAACAAATCTGTGTAGAAATTTTGTTAAATTGAATTGAGTCTTTCTAGTACTTAAAGTTGTCGAGCCAGTAAAACTATGGTCGTAACTAGGATTCTCACTCGATTAAGAAAATAGCTAACTGTTGTACCTTAGCTATCGAAAAAGTAAGGAAATGTTGGTTGTGAACGCGTGTAGATCAACTATAACCAATTTATCCAACTAATCAATAAACTTGATTTTTAATCGATGAACAAATTTTATATCCCGAACAGAAAAATTCATGTCTATGTTGGAGTTTAAGTATATTTGTTAAATCGTCTTGTAATTTATTTTATTTTATTTAATTGAGTGAATTTATTTTTCTCAAAATTAGTGTGACAAATCAAAACCCCCCATTATATATATATATAATATAATTATAAATAATCGAATAGTCAATATTGTTAATGTTCTATGTGGAGACGACCCTACTCACCGAACTATTGCATTTTGTAATTTTTTGTGGCGTATGAACTGATACTTTATTTTACAGTTATGCGCATGCGTGCAGTAGTGAATAATTATCAAAATAAATAATTTTTACCTAAATTATGAATTAAAATTATAAAAAATTATATTAACTTTTTAATGAATTTTTTTTTAAAAAATTTTCCACTAAATTGAATTAACTTAATTATATAATTTTTAAATTATTCAAAAATTGTTATATTTTGAAAGTTTTTTTAATATCTTAAAAATAATAAAATGCTTAATGAAAAACAAATATTCAATAGTATGTAAGTGTATGTTCTTTGTGTTAATATATATGTTTAGCATTATGGTTAGCAGAGAATGTAAGAAAACAAAAATACTATACACTATTAATAATAAAGCTACAAGTAATAATTACTATAAATAGAACAGAATAAAATATTAATAAAAATAAAAGACTGTTTTATTAAATTGCATAATTAATGATAATACTATTTAATAATGATGATAAATAAATAAATAAAATTAAGAAAAAAAATAAACATAAAAGACAGTATTAAAAGGTACTGCCATAGCCTTGCTCTTGCAGGAGTATTGCTCGCAAGAGTAGGGACAATAAACCAAAATTTTGCATTAAAAAAATAAAATAAAATTATAATTGACTAGAGGACTATATAGAAATGGAAATAATATATATATATATATGTAAAGTGGTATTTGCAAACAAATACTATAAAAGTAGAAAGTCTAGTATACAAAATTTATACTATCTCTCTCCCTTAACAATCTTTCTATTTTTCTATTTTGGTTCGTCCCATACCAAAGTATTCAATTTTTTTTTAGTAATTGTATTATCTACATAACATTACAAATACCCTTCCAATTTACAATATATTACACAAATGTCATTATATTTATATCATACAATACTAATAGGGTTAATTTAGTCTTTTTATCTTTAATTTTATTTTATCTCAATATAATACTAATATTTCTAAAATATCGTGCAAAAAGTAAATAGATATATAGATATGAGACGGAGGGAGTATTAGAGACCAAATTAAAATAATTATATGGCTTAGAGTATTAAAATAGGTTGAGTTGGTTGGGTTTGCCCGGCCTGCCCCACTTTTAGAAAGGGTTTTGAGTTTCAATTTTTTAGGTCCATTAAAATACGGGTCTAAACGAGCCAATCTACACGAACTGCGGGTTAGAAGTGGACTAGGTCGCAGTGGAGCGGGTTAATTCGAGGCCAAATAATTATAATTATATTATATTTTTAATATTTCAAATAAATCTATCTATTTTGCTATTTTATTATGTCTAAAATTAATCTATTTATTTTATTTTCAGTAATTGTACTTACTATGTAACTTTAGAAAATTCTTACAACTTACTTATTATTACAACGAAAATCATCATTATTGTTTAATAGAGATATTCATAATTTTTAATAAAAAAGTAAAGAGATATAGGCATGTGAGATTGATGAAATATTATATTTTATATTAGTTTTTAAAAATATTTTATCTTAAGTTAAATCAAATAATTAATTTATAAAAATCTTTCATATTATGTTAAAATAATTAACCAATATAGGTTATCTGTGATATTATTCTCTTTTATAACTGCTTTGGAGATGTTGCTATTTTCTTTATTTTAATTCTTTTTTCCATATTTTATTCATTTTCCATTGTTTTTTTTATTTTTTTTTCTAAAATTTATTAAAATATTTATAAAAATAATACATATTTATTGTTTAGATATTTTCGATTAACACATTTTTTTAAAAAATAACGACCGAAGATATTTAAAATTTTAAATCAATTTATGTTACATATTTATTATTTAAATTCTAAAATATAACTATTTTTTATGTTAAATATATAAAAAAATATTTTAAATATTTTTTAAAAGTCCGTGGATTGGCCCGCTTGGCTCGCCACCAGCCAATGGGTTGGGTTGAACTGTTTAAATCTTAATTCGTCTCATCGCGGATTGATTCGTAAATAATCAACTTATTTGCAAGCTATGATAAATTGTGGGCTAATTCGTTCCACCAATTCATTTTGACCTAGATCAAAATCTCAATCCCAAACAAAACCAAACAAACATGGAATGTGTTTGTGGCTATTGGTTGTTTTTTAAATTAAAAGTTCAATTGAAAATTATTTATTTAATTAATATGTAATTTATGCTATAACATACATATTGAGTAAATTTTTTTTATAATATATATTTAAATATTTTAAATTTTAATAAAATATATATAATATAGATAATAAAAAAATTATATAATATACATAAATAAATATAAATATATATTTATATTGAATACACGGGTTTGTTTGTTTGGTATTTTGGTTTGAAATAAAATTTTATTGTGTAAAGTACATAAAATTATGTAAGTAATATAAAAATAATCAATGTATATAATATATTAATTTTTTTGAAAAATATGTTAGAAATTTTTTCACAAGCAAACAAACTCTAAATTAATTTATAAAAAAATAATTTTTTAATATATATAAATATAACTATTTATCGAAAAAATTATATAAGAACATAATATTTTGAATGAAGTTTATAAGATATACTCTCTATGTTGTGCATTAAGGTATACGTTTATTTTTTTGTACAGAATTTAAAAAATAATAATATTTTCATTGCAGTGGATAATTAAAAATAATGTAAAGATAATTTTGTCTTTATTTTTTAATGTAAAAGTAATAATATAATAGTAAAGTAAAGATATTTATATAAAAAAATTAAGATACGTAATTACTTAAAAGAAGAAATATATAAAGTAAAACGATACGGATGGAAATTGAAACATGTATATGTAAACGCGGGACGGAAGAAGTAAGCATAATACCATATGAACTTCACTTTTTTTTTATAAATATTCCTACTTTACCATCGTATTATTATACTTTCAATATTCATTTAGTTGATAAAGCTAATCAAATCAACTAATAGTCAAACACTTCTTAAATCTTTATTAGCATTAATCATTGTTTTTTACACTAACTACGAATCCATTTTTTTTTCTACAAAAATATTCTTATTTTACTATCATATCATTACTTTTACACTAAAAAATAATGACAAAATTATTTAAATACTATTTTTAATTACTCACTATAATTAAATAATACTTCCTTTCTCTTCGATAAATTATCCATGTTAACGTAGATACAATAATTTAGATAAAAATATAATTATAAGTAATTAAGAAATATATTAGTAAAAATAATTATAAATTAAAATTAAAATAACTAAATAATCTAATTGAAATAAAAAAAACTATAAATTATTAATTTTAAGATGTGATTAAAGTATAATTATATTTCTGAAAAAAAAATGATTAATTATGTGAAACATATTAAAATAAAACAAAATGAAAATTTTATGTAGAGCGATATAATATTATTTCTTATTATTACCGTAAAAGTAAATGTATACTTTCAAAACGAACCGAGAGAGTAATATTTATTTTGTTATTTTAAGATGTTTTTTTAAATTATTGAAAAATATGATAATTATTCTGAGAATAATATAAAAGATAAAAAATTCCTAATATAATTATATTGATATTAATTAATTTATTATTTTAGTATATACTCTCTCCGTCCAGTTAGAAAGTATACATATTTTTATTTTGGGACGTCCAATTATAAAGTAAATATTTCATTAAATATCTCACTTTTTTCCACAAATACCATTACTTTACATCATATTATTACTTTTACACCAAAAAATAAGAGCAAAAATGTTATTACACTACTTTTAATTGCCTACTATAATTAAAATACTATTATTTTTTAAACATCGCGCCAAACATAAATGTTTATTTTGTATGTGGACAGAGAGAGTATATAATTTTAATAAATTTATTCACTTTATTTATTTTAATATAAATTTATATAATAAAATATATATATATCAGAATTATTAACAATATATATTTTGTTTTACCTTCATTTTGATAAGTTAATATACTTTATAAATAATATAAAAATATATAAAATTTTTAGTAATTTTAATAAGTTTAAATTTGTAAAAATCTTTTAAACAATTTTTTTTCGCTGTCATTTCCAATATATATATTATATATTCTTATACAAAAAGTCAACGTAGAACAAAATATATATATATATTATTTTTATATTAATGATACAACATGACAAAAATATAAACATATTAAATAATGCAATGATACATCAAATCTATGTATCATGACAAAAAAATGTTGTGTGTGTGAAATAAATAGGAGATTGGATTTTTTTTTACTATTTATTCAATTTTTTTCCTACAAAAATATCTAATTGATTTGGGTTTTGAGTTGAGATTTAAATAATAAAAATTTTGAATTTGAATAGTTGTATGATGTGATATAAATAGGTGTTAATGTGATGTTTTGAATGTAAAATTGATTTTTAGTATAATATAAAAAATAAAAAATAGGTATTTCCTTTGATGGTTTTTGGGGAAAAAAATAGGATAAATAGTGGATTAAAAATCTAATACCCAAACAAACACACCCTAATGTATTAATTTTTTTGGAAAGACAATGTGGAAAAAAAAATTAGAAGAACAAATCCTATAAAAATGATTGAATAAATTATTTTCCAATCACTATTTTATACATAAAGTAATAAAATGTTTTTTCTGCCAATTTTCGTTATAAAAGCTAAAATAATTGATAAAATAATTAAAATAATTAAAAAATATTTAAATATAATTAATGTTAAAACTTAAAAAGATAAGATAAATTGAAAATAGAACCCAATAAGCATGAGATGTAATTATCACTGAATAACTAACGTCTTCTAAGACATTTTACAGAAATTGATTAGAAGAAGAATGAGATGTCCGGCTCCGGCTCCGGCTCCGGCAGCCTCAACAGGCATGTCTTGACAATCCTCGACAAATGCAGTAACCTCGACCATCTCAGGCAACTTCAAGCCCATCTCACCGCACTCGGCCATGCCCGCACACATTTCTACGCCTTCAAGCTCATTCGTTTCTGCACTACTCGCCTTCGCAATCTTGCTTACGCACGCCGAATATTCGACAATTTCGCCTCGCCCAACATTTATATTTACACTGCAATTGTTCGCGCCTACACCCAAGTACCCGATCACCAATCGGCTTTACTACTATTCCGGGACATGGTCCGCGAAAATCGGTCCAAGCCGAACCATTTTATGTTTTCGATTATCTTGACATCCTGGCCAGAGTTTGATACGCGTTACGGGGTGCAACTGGTACAAGCCCAGATAGTGAAGACTGGTTATGGTGGGAACCCGGTGGTG
The DNA here is from genome assembly GCF_009805555.1 of Andrographis paniculata. Taxonomy (NCBI): domain Eukaryota; kingdom Viridiplantae; phylum Streptophyta; class Magnoliopsida; order Lamiales; family Acanthaceae; genus Andrographis; species Andrographis paniculata. The sequence goes on from NW_026137605.1 coordinate 5,771,025, forward strand.
CAGACTGCGATGTTGGACGCCTACTCTCGCTGGGGGGGCCACATCCTTGCTGCAAGGAAGGTGTTCGATGAAATGTCTGAGAAGAATGTGGTATCCTGGACTGCCATGATTTCGGGGTATACTAGAGCAGGGCAAATGGGGGATGCGGTTGCGCTTTTTGATGATATGCCAAAGGGTGTTAGGGACACACCTGTTTGGAATTGTGTTATTGCAGGTTGTGTGCAAAATGGGCTATTCTCAGAGAGTGTTGAGTTTCTTAGGAGGATGGTTGTCGAGGAGGGAATGAATAATAAGCCAAATCAGGGAACTATTGTCTGCGTGCTTTCTGCTCTGGGCCATGGTGGGTTGCTGCAGATTGGCAAATGTACCCATGGTTACATATATAGGAGTGGACTGAGTTCAGATTTGTTTGTTGTGAACGGGTTGATTGATATGTACGGGAAATGTGGGAGTTTGGAAAAATCAACTAGTGTTTTTGAGTTAGCTGTAGAGAAAAATTCAATGTGTTGGAATTCTTTGATAAATTGTTACGCTGTTAATGGTCGAACTCGTGACGCTATTCGTATTTTTGAAGAAATGCGGGATGGGGATGAAGTGGAGCCGGATGGAGTGACATTAGTGGGGCTGTTGAATGCTTGTAGTCACGGAGGGCTGGTGAAGGAGGGGCGCCATTATTTTGATATGATGATTAAGGAGTATGGAATAGAGGCTGAGATTGAGCATTACGGGTGCTTGATAGACCTGCTGGGGCGAGCAGGGCTGTTTGAAGAAGCTCTGCAAGTGGTGCAGGAGATGAGAGTTCCGGCTGACGAGGTTGTGTGGGGGTCGCTGCTCAATGGGTGTAAGATTCACCGGCGTGCGGATCTGGCTGAATTAGCCCTGAAGAAACTCGGCGAGATCGATCGTAATTCTAATAATGGGGGTGGTTATAGCGCAACAGTGGCTAATTTATACGGTGAAATTGGGCATTGGGAGGAGGCACATAAGTTGAGGAAGAAGACATTGCAGAGAGAAGGTGAGGAGGATTGTGGTTATAAGTATAAACCACCTGGGTTTAGCTGGATAGAATAGATGTTGATAAGAAAGACCATATACAAATCCCGTAAGAGATGACCTGGGGGGTTATGGGTTCAAACCCGACGCCTCCAGGTCCATCTGTCACGCATGGTTCGTCTAGTATGACTTGCCTTGTCGAATCTAGTTTACGGGGTATTACATTCTTCTGACGGTTTAGCCCGTGCACATTTTCGGGTAGCGGCGGATTCCTTCGTTATTTTAGAGGGCATCTCACTTCCCCTAAAGCCATTTTTATCCTAGGGCTGAAAATTTGGTACATAATAGAGCATCTATTGAGGCTGATGCAACAAGAAAGCTTGGACTTCTATTTTTGGGGAGATTCAACTTGGTATCTTGAGTCATGATTTTGTTTTGGGAAAAGCTTTGCTAGTCACCCGTAAGTTATACTTCTCTTTGCTCTTCATCTCGGTAGTGAATCATCATTGTTTCCTAATAAGATTTTAATTGTGTTGTTCCTGATTGTGCATATATATTACTGGTTTATGAGATTTAACTTATATTTATTTAAATTCTGCTTACTTTGAAGTTTGGTGACTTTTTAAACTGGAATTTGGTTTAAAATATGTGAGTTTTTTTACTTTTCAACTGTGTTGATTTCTCAGTTTTGGTTGATAATTGGACTTAACTTCTGTTAATAAGTCTTTTACAATTTACCTGATGCAACATCCTTTTGTTTGAGGGAACATCACATACCATCTCATCACTTTTTAAACAATACTGCATTTTTATTTTTTATTTTTTATTTTTTTTCTTTTTTTTCTTTTTTTTGTCATAACACAAATTTTATTTTGTCGTCAAGGATATCATATAACTGTATAATTGCATTGATTCAACTGTCCGGCCGCTACTGTTTTCACCCAGGAAGTAAGAGGCTGCCAGGCAGAGCATTTCAACCTTGCTGAACACGTTACTCTTGAACCCTCGAGCCGTGATCATGCTTGGGTTGTTGGTGGCTATCGTATGCCTAAAAAATAAAAACCCACTGCATAGAAAAAAAAAAAAAAAAAAAAAAAAAGCCTTTTAACTTAGGATATGCATAAACGTCGTTGAACACGCATGGTGTGAATGTTTGGACGTTTCGATTTTGAGTTGAGATTTGAATAGTAAAAATTTTGAATTTGAATAGTTGTATGATATGATATAAATAGATATTGATGTGATGTTTTGAATGTAAAATTGATTTTTAGTATAATATAAAAAATGAAAAATAAGTATTTGATTTGATGTTCTGGAAGGAAAAAATGGGATGAATAGTGTATTTAAAATCTAATCCCCAAAACAAACACAAATGTATTCATATTTGACAGCTTATATGCTACATGTTTTAATACAAAGATTAGGATCTAGCCGTAATTTAGAGTACCGACTGAGTTAAATCAGTGCTGATTTAATCATACTAACTTGAAGTAATTAGTATTTCATTATAAGACAAATAATATATGATCAACTTACACATTAACTTAAACCAATGAATATTTCATCACAAAATAAATAGCATATAATGTGTTATATAGAAATATGTGACGTGCTAGTTATATATTATCCTGAAATTAACATATATTGTGCTATATAAAATTATTGGTTAGTAGAAGCGTGTAAGAGTTTTTGACATTTTTGTCCATTGACTTTATGCATATGTAATGGTATATTTGTAATTTAAGTAAAAATTAAAGGTATTTTGGTATTAGTGTATGATTACTTTTTCTAAAATAGAAAATGAATATGAAGTGGAACAGACGAAAAATAATAAAAGGTACTTTGAATTATGATGAATGGATTAATATACTAAGTTATACTCCCTCCGTCCGTTAAGTAAATATCCGTTTGCTTTTTGCATGGAGTTTAAAGTATATTAGTATTATATTGATATGTAATAAAAATAAAGTTGAAATGACTAAAATAACCTTTTTAGTATTGTGTGATATAAAAGTAATGACATTTGTGTAATATATTGTAAGTTGTAAGACTATTTGTAATATTAGATAGATACTATAATTACTAAAAAAGAAAATAAATATTTTGTTATAGGACATATCAATATAGAAAAATAAATAGTTTGTTAAGGAAAGAGTATATTGTATTAACATTTGTTGTGTGATTTATATATTGTATTGTGTTGTATAATCTGCTTATTGTACTAGTGTTGAAATCAGAATATATTGTAATGAAATCATAATATATTATGCTGAATATTATTATATTATATGCTATCAAAAATGTGGTATATATTATATTAATATGTGTTTTTTTTTTTTAAATACACATGTGTGTTTTTTTTTTTTTTCTAATTGTATTATTGGTTGTAGCATGTATCTCTTTGTATCTCATCATTAGTTTGTTATGACTATATTTTCGCTACTTTATTTTTTCTTTAATTTACTGTTGGAACTTATCAGGAATTAAATTATAATATCAAGATCTATCGTGTTGAAATAATTAAGATAAGAAAATAAAATCTGATATGATTCCTTAGCGTAATCGATCTGCAAATTAATTGAGGGTATTGTGTTCTTCAAGCTTATGATGCAACTGTGACACCTCGGCCCGCAAGCCACGAGAAGCCGAGCATGTCAAGATTGCAGATTGGCCCCACAGGTCAATACGAGTCATTTGCAGCGCGCTTTGTCCCCACTCATGCGCACCCTGGGAGACTTCCTAGGGGGTCATCCATCCTCAAATTATTTTAAGACAAACACGCTTAACTTTAGAGTTCTTTCAGTAGGGCTCCCAAAAATGAATGTGCACATTGTTAACATGAATAGTCTATTCAATCTATCTGATGTTGGCCTAGCACTGACCTAATTCCGGAGGTATTACATCCTCCTTTACTTAAGAATGCAACGTCCACGTTTCACCCCCAAGGATCATCAACTGTTAGGCCCGTGCTCAGTCTGCAATCCCAACATGCTCAGTTTTGTGTGGTTTGTGGGTAGGGGTGTCACAGTTAGTATCAGAGCCGACCTGCGACAGCCCGCAGTCGTTGACTGGACTGAGGATGAGCCTAGCAGTTGATGATTCTTGGGGTGCAACGTGGATGTTGCATTCTTAAGTTGGGGAGGATGTAATACCCCCGAAGTTAGGCCGGTGTTAGGGCAACTCCCATGGATGAGCCAGTGCCAGGCTATCCGAGTTTGAATATAGATTAAATGGATTGAATAGACTACTCATCAACAATGAGCACATTCCTTCTTGGAAGCCCTATTGAAAGAACTCTAAGGTTAAACGTATTTGCCTTAGAATAATCTCAGGGTGGGTGAAAAATAGTTGATGTTGCGTCTAGACCTGTGATTACAACCCTAATTTATTTATATTATCCCTTATAATTAATTGACTTCATCACTCAATTATTAATTTACCGAGTTTTTGCACATATGAGACTCACATTTACTAAATACATTTAAGTTCAATAAATTTTAGAGATCACTTAATATAGATTTAATCTGACTGATAGCGCAATTAGTTACATTCAAACCATAATTGGATTTTTAATTCAACAATCTCTTGCTTGGGTAAATGTATCATATATAACTTTATGAGCTCATGAAATTTTTTCTATCAGATCCTTTAATATATTTTACTAATATTATATGTAAATCACATTAATATCGGATCAAAGGGGTCATCACTGCATTTATTACAATAAAATCGATCAGTGGTCACACTATTAATATAACTTAATATTCATTTAAATATGGATGCACAACATGAAAATTTCTTGTAATGTGATCTTAACATACCTATTTTCATCTAATCCACGTAATTTTAATTCAGAATAACTGAATACTTAATATTGAACATTAATACTAAACATTGTATATTGAACATTGAATACTAATCAATGTAGTGTAAACCAAAATAACTTCAATAGCATTCAGACATTATTGACCAGCTCCCAATAAATCAAAATATCAAAATACGGTTTTACTCTCATACGAGCAATATTTTCATTATAGAACTTAAATGAAAACCATTTAGTAATTAAATGGATCTACAATCATAGAAGTTGTATGAATATGTTAAATAACTAATTCATTATATTACAGTCACATTATTAAGTAAACAATGTTTATATTATTATCAAATAATGTACTTGTTTAAACCGATTTTGAATTTTAGAATAAACTAAGACTTTATTTATGAATGGATAATAATAACCGAATTTGTCCAAAATATAAATTGAAACCGAATTCTGTCTAAAGATGGTACCAAAAAAATATATCATCCAAATTTAAATAATAACCATTACTTAATAATAATCTAAAATTGTCAATGACTTAAACTTAAACTTTCTTTCCGTTAGTTACGTAGATGTATCTTTCACCGTCAATTGATTTTCAGCAATAAAGATAATTTTAATGTTGCACAAAAATACATGCACAAGTATGTCTATTAACTGGAATTAAACTAATTTCAGAATAAACCAAAGTAAGAAAAGTATATCTCATTATGCGTCATTGATGAGAGCAAGATCATTAGGGTCAATATGTCCTCCAAAATGGTCTAACTTAATTGTCCTTAATTTAGAAGTATTATTAGACATATTTAAGATGTATTATTCTATGTTACCTTTGTCGTTATTATATTTCATGGCAATGAGACTCTTGAGAAGAGTACTCATTTTTGTTTTATCACTTTTGGTATAGCGTTTCTTAATTTCGACGAGGAATCCATTGACAGTAGTGATATCATCATATATCGTACCCTGAAAGATTTTGGAATGCTTTTCTTAATAATCATTAGCCTTAGACGATTGGACCTATTCTACTTCTCAAACAACCACTTTTCATCAGCAGTGTTTTCCGTCGTAAGAGAAGTAGGTTGGTTTGTTCTTAATGCCAAGTTAAGATCCATGCAGTCCAAATGAAATGATATTGATTTTTTTTTTTTGGTGCTTAAAGTTATTCTCAAACAGTGTTGGGACCAAATAAATATACACATAAATACTCACAAAGCATAATGTTAGTTATATTTATTTACTTTTACTTTTATTTCTTATGTAAAATCGTAAATGCAGTTTTTTATTTATGGTGTGATTGTTTTGTGAAATATTTTGAAGAGATATTTTTTTAAGGTATAAGAAATTATGCATATAATATAAAAATAATGAATGTTTGTGATATATTAATTTTTTAGTCTATATATTTATTTTCTACAAAATTTATATACATAAGAATAATAATAATAACTAATAAAAAATATAAAAATAATTTGATATATTGAATGATAATATAATAAAAATTATAAAATTTAAAAAATAATATACAAAATAGTAGTATCATATATGTTACGATATTTCTATATCATTAATAATTATATATTATTTATTAATATTACCTATATTTTATAAAATATAATAGTAATATATAATAAATATATTATAATTGTAAAATTTGGGTTTACATAAGTTTATATAGTTATATAAATCAATAAAAAAAATATTTTACAATTCTACAAAATTCATATAAATCCATAAATAAATCCAATCAAATCTATAAGAATGCATCTAAATTAATTAATAAAATTCATCAAACTACGCTTTCTAAATTCACATAAATTCATAAACTTTTTAAAATAAAAACAATCCAATGAAATTCCTAAATGAATACACCTTTAAATAAAAATGTCAAATAATAAATTTTTTCATATTATCTTTTCTTTTTTTTTTTTTTTTTTTTTTTTTTGTCACTTTACAAAAAATTATATATTTTTACTGTAAAATAGTATAATAAAAATTTGAATAAAATAGAATTGAATAACAATTAAGATTGAATATAATTTTTTTTAAAAATTTTTTAAAGAAAAATAAAATTAGTAAATAATAGAAATATAAGTATATTGTAAATTTCACCAACATTTTCTCTGTTCCAAATGTGATAATTTGATTTGTTCGAAATATGGATAAATTCCATCTACGTTTTCTCACTTCCTGTCATAATTTGATTGGTTAGAAATATGGGATTTTATGCCCCTCTATTCTCTAGTTACGATGAGTATAGCATTAGCGTAGTAGCATAGCGTTCATAGATTATATAGATTAGTGATATGTCATTACAATTATAATTATAATCGTATCATTTCCATCGAAGTCCAAAGACAATGATGGATGTGACGTTTATTAATTGATTTGATTAATCTTATTAATTCAGCAATAAGTACATGAATGTTGACCGGTTCTTGCTTCGTCTGCCCAAGATTAGAGCCTTCTTCCTCCCATTCCCATTACCATCTCTTGCCTTCCAAGTTTAGCTTTTCTGCATCTGGCAATTGATCCGTCTTTCATTTATTTATTTGCGTTCCACTTGTTTTTATCTCTAACGATTCCCTGCTCTCCTCTCCTGGAATTCCCTGCTCCTTCAGTCAGATATTTGAGTAAAGTTTTACGATTCAGAAAATCGGCAGAATAACCAGGGAATTAAGGGACAATGGGTGCGGATGAAGTGGGTGGATCGATGCGAAACGCGACATCAACAGCAGCGGTAGAGGCAACCCCGTATTATTTTTCATCAGTTTCAACCAACTATCCATTAATTTCCGCTCTTCTTGCCTTTGCTATTGCCCAGTCATCTAAGTTCGCCGCTTCATGGTATGTTTTCTTCCCGATTGTGATTTTGATTTTGATTGTGATTATGATTGTGATTGTGATTGTGCTTATGTAGTAATGTATGCCTGGTTCGAATTCGATCGCCCTGGATATGAGCAATTCATTTTAACCAAAACATTTGCAATTGCAGTTGTCTTTTATTCGCTACTGGTTTCTTGTTTATGCCCTTGTGCAAGTGCTTGTGCGTGTTTAATATCATTCTCTTTACTGATTACTGTCAAGAAATTTTTTTTTTCTTGGTTAATATTAAATGAATGATTTGATAATTCAGATATCATTCCCTACTCTTCCATATGTTTCTGAATTTATTACTCAAAACTAACTAGAATGACACTTTAAATTCAATCTCACGCCATTGAAATGTAGGGAGTATTTGGCATAGGGAAATGGAGCAGAGAAATGAAAATAAATCTATCTCCCTTGTTTGTTTGGACTTGAAAATTGAAGATTGAGGAACAAAATTATTTATGAGTTCTTTATTTGTTTGGACTTGAAAATTGAAGATTGAGGAACAAAATTATTTGAGTTCTCTATTTTCAATTATCTCCTATACGTGAAGAAATAGAGATTGTTAAAAGATATATTTAGAATATATATATCCATATTATATTATGGTAATTTGTAGGATTCTTGTCTAGATACGGGAAGAAATAGAGATTGTCAAAAGTTTATTTAAGAGTTTTGTAAGATTTTTGTTTTATTTAGACGATATTTATATCTCATTATAAGTATGTACTAGTTCTTATGATTGAAGAAAATTTCAGTTCATATTTTAATATGGTATCAAAGTTAAATTCTTTCTAAATACATCCGTGATCTGTTATATTGTTTTTATATTTTATCGATGCATATGCTTATACCCACGGTCATGCTGTCATTTTTATGCTATCTCCATCTCCGCCATTTCGATATTCACGGACTGACTTCCGCTTTCTATTATAACTTCATTGAAAGTCCTTTTTTCGATTCTAATTCTATTAAGAGCGAGCGAGTCCTGTTTTCAACTCTGGTTTTGTTGTGAGCGAACGAGCTCTGCTTTCGACTCTAGTTCTGTTAATAGTGAGCGAGTCTTTTGTTTTTTATTTTAGTTCCGTCGTGAGCGATAAAGTCTCGTTTCCAACTCTAATAGTGTTGAGAGTTCTATTTCCGACTCTGATCCAGTGGATGATAACACCACTTTCGCAATCTTGAAAAATTCAAGCTCGTTCGTGGAAGATTTCAACTACATCACTTTCGATCATTTTTGGAAAACTCTAGTTTGTTTGTGTTATACTGTGAGTTTTGAGAGAGGGTGCTAAGATATTTTTATAAAATACTCCCTCTGTCTGTTCGTAAGGATTACATTTACTTTTTGCAGGTTGATATTTGAATATTAATTATTATATAAAAATGAAGTACAAATTATAGAAAAATGGCAAAAATAATTTTTTTAGTGTTTTATAATACTAATATAATGATATTTGTATAAAAAAAAAATATAAATATAAAAGTATTTTTAATGTTAAATACAATGACGCAAAATGCAAGCGTAACTCTTGCAGGCGGACGGAGGGAGTGTATTATATTTATAGCAATTGTCTTATTTAAGAGATTTATAGGATTTTTGCCTTATTTAGACGATTTATCACTATAAATATATATGAGTTGTTATGATTGAAATAGAAAATTTAAATTTTATATACTGAGATAATTATCTATGATTAAAAAAACACCAGAGATTTATCTAATTTTCACTTTTAATTTGACACTCAAAACCCTCTTTGATCATTTTCCTCCCAAAATTTCTTCTCCATTGCGGTTGCTTCAATCACACTGTCTTACCCAATCAAAGTGTTTTGTGAAAAACTTTATTTGATTGATCAATTTATAATGATAATTGATTATATATATTTACCTGTTAAATTATCTCTTTTACCAAATAAAAGAACCAATTCTCATTCTCCTGTATAATTTTCTTTTTCTGCAATTTCATACTTTGCTATAATTTTCTATGCAATTCCGTGTTTCTTGAAATGCGAAGACATCAATCCTGTCTTGAGATATGAACTAAACTAATCACATGACCTCAAACTGGGAGTTTGCTTGATTGTTTGAGGGTTGAACTTAAGACTTAATTGAGAAATTTTGAGAAGACAATTCTTGTATTGATCAATTTAAAATATAGAGTTGCAGGGATATATATATATATATAGATATATATACTCTATATATATATATATTTACACAGAGAGGAATTTCTAACTAATTCCTAACAAACTAGCCAACTGTACATAAGAGTTGCCCAAAGAGAAACAAATGAGAAGTGTACAAAGCTCAATTGCTGTTCATCGTCTTCAACCTTTGCACTCGTCCTCCTCTTAGGAATCTTGACATACCCCGTCGAGCCCAGCATGCCTATGCATAGCTTTGAGCAAAGAATTTTGAACATAGTACCGCAAAGAGCCTTAGTGAAGATGTTAGCTATCTGTAGTTTACTCCAAACATGAATCAAAGAAATGAAACCTCTCAAGAAGTGATGCCTAACAAAGTGGCATGCAATCTCAAGGTGCTTTGTTCTTCCATGGAACACAAGGTTCTGTGCTTCCTGCAAACCAGATGGATTATCAGTGTAAAGCAATAGATTGTGAAACCTTACCCTACATTCTTTCTTGGCCTTCCAAGAGTTAAGTTTGGAACCAAGGAAGAAACAATAACCAGTTATGGATTTCCTTGAATCCGGACAATTCCCCCAATCTAAATCACGCTAGGCTTCTAATTGCGATGATTTTGTTGGATCAACTTTCAAACATTGGTTCAGAGTTCCTTTTAGGTACCTCAAAAGGTTAGTGGCAGCTTTCCAATGTGCAGAGGTTGGCTTTCCCATAAATTGACTTAGCTATTGGGTAGCAAATGCCATGTTAGTTCAGGAAAAATTCAAATACAATAGCCTTCCAATTAATCTTCGATATTGTGATGGATCAGCCAGAGGTTCACCATCATGTGTGGAGAGTTTCAACCCTGCTCGTGTAGGAGTAGAGGTGGCTTTCGCTTCCAGTATTTTCATGTCATCAAGGATTTTAAAAATGTAATGTCTTTGTGAAAGAAGCATCCCATCTGATACCTGCTTAATTTTTGAGCCAAGGAAATAACTTGCCTCTCCCATATTCTTTATTGTGAAGGCTTGATGAAGATGATCTTTTGTTTCATGAATAAGTTTTGTAGATAATCCTGTTTGGAGTATGTCATCAACATAAATTGTTAATACTAACATATTTCAGAGTCTTGATGCTTAATAAACAAACAATGGTTATGCGTGGATTTTTTGAAGCCAAATTCAAACATCTTTTGTTTGAGAGTTTTGTACCACACATAAGGGGCTTGCTTAAGTCTATAGAGGGACTTCTTCAATCTGCTAGCATGACCTGATGCAGCTGAGTATCCAGGTGGTGGATTGATGTATAACTCCTCCTCTAAGGTCCATGCCAGAAAGCATTCTTAACATCTATTTGCTGCACCATCCAACCTTTTGCAGCAACCACAGCCAAAATTAATCTAACCGTGGCACTTTTTGCTACAGGTGCAAAACACTTCAAAATCTACACCATGTATTTGAAAATAGCCTTTTGCCACCAACTGTGTGCCTTGAATCTGTTGATTGAACCATCCTTGTTCCACTTGACTCTAAACACCCATTTACAACCTACTGCCTTCTTCTCTTCCAGCAAAGATGTGAGTTCCCATGTTACATTAGTTTCAAGAGCCTTAAGCTCTTCATTCATAGCAGCAACACACTGGCTTGCTTGCTGCCTTCTCATAGGTAAAAGGCTCTATGACAGACTCTTCACTAACTTGCTTTTACTGATTTGTGCCGTGTACAAACATAGTCTTTCATCCAGCTAGGTTCTTCAAATTCTCTGAACTCTAGCATGTAGTTCTGAGGTGTTTGGAAGTATCTCAGGAGAATGTTACCTGTGCATTATCAAGGTTCCTCCCTCTGAGCTAGGTGAACACACTGTTCCTTAGTAGATTTTGTTGCAGTTATGGGAGTATTCTCTTGTGATAGATGATAAATACTACCTTTCCATCACCACTTGATGTTGATATAAAGCAGTTCTAAGGAGATTCATGAACCTCTTCAAAGATGGGAGAATAATAGGTTTGAATCTTTGAAGTAACATTCTCTATGTCACAATCTGCAGAGATCCCTGAAAATGTATCTTCATAAAATACAGCATCCCTGTTCATAATGATTTTCTGAGAGTGAAGATTAAGAATTTTACACCCTTTTGATCCATGCCAGATCCCACAAATAAGCCTTTGACTGCTCTCTTGTCCAGCTTAGTCTTGTGTGGGTCATTTTTGCTCATATCCCACAAATAAGCCTTTGATTGCTCTCTTGTCCAGCTTAGTCTTGTGTGGGTATTTTGGAGGGCATAGTGGAGATATCCAAAATTTCTCAAATGAAGCGCATTGGGCTCAGTAACATATAAGAGCAGATGAGGTGATCTCTATTTCAGAATTGGTGTGGGAAGCAAATTGATGAGATGTGTTGGCAAGTAGTGCATCACCCCACATGGATTCAAGCATATTAGAATGGAACAATGAGGACCTCATGATCATTACAAGATGCTGATGTTTCCTCTCAGCTCTCCCATTTTGCTGAGAAGTGTAGGCACAGTATTTTGATACATAATTCCATGACTTGTGCAGAAAAGTTTGAAAGCCATGACTTAAGGATTCTGCATCATTGTTAGTCCTTATGCTCTTAATTTTAGTATTCAACTGAGTTTTAAGGAGGAGAAAACATTAAGAGCTTGTGATTTCATTCTTACCTAGAGCTGTAAACGAGCCGAACCAAGCCGAGCTTGTCCTGTTTAAATTCGGCTCATTAAAGACTCAAGTTCGACTCATGTTCGTTCGTTAAGAGATATTAGCTGAAATTTTTGTTTGACTTCAACTAGTTTAGCAATTTTTGTTCGTGTTCGACTCGTTAAGAATTTTTTATTTTGTTTATTTTATTTTTTTAAATATAAATTAAATATATATACTTATAATAGTATATTTATTTATTAAATATAAAATTATTGATTTAATTTTTTTAATAAATATTGTCGAACGTTCGCGAATCGTTCGTGAATATTACGAGCTAAAATTTATATTTGTGTTCAGCTCGTTTAGCTTAATAAATGAGCTCTTAACGAGCTCAAACGAGCTGAACCGAACTAAGTTCGCAAACTGCTTATTTGTTTTACAGCTCTATCTTTAACAGGTATGTTCATGTTGATCAGCTGTAGTCATCCACTATAGTTAATAAAAGCTACTACCATTGATAACATAATGCTATTAGATGAATCAGCTCAAAACAACAAGCAACATAAGAGATACTTTTATTAAAACACAACTTCCTTTGCTTTGCATCAAGGGATGTATCGCGAGGTTTGTTACAAGCAATGAACTCAGACACATAAGGGATGTGTGCCAAACCTTATGAGATGGATGTCCTAATCTATCATGGCAAGAACATTCCTTAACAGCAACTAAAGCTTCAAAGCTAGGTTCCGCCACCAAGTGATAAAGATGTCCCTTCAACTTGCCTGCATGTGTACTTTTGACACTGCCACAGGAAGGTGTATTTTAGCAGGAGAATCCATCAACTGTTCTTACTGTCATTGGTATTGATATTCATGCATTCATTACCTGAGTGCTCAATCTCCAGCATGTTGAGATGGTCAAGGGGTATCTTCATCTTTTCAAATGCCTTTTGGATCTCTCCATCTTGTGTTATTTCAGTGAGTGCATCAGGTGACCATGCCAAGCCACCTGCCGAAGTTCCACCATCATCACCAATTTGCAGGACAGTTCACCTTGTTGGCTTCCCCACATTTCCTTCTTATTGTTCTGAATGGCCTTGAGCCAGTCAGGTGTTCCATGAAGTTTAAAACATGTTTCCTTGGTATGCTCAGACTTCTTGTAGTGCTCACACACTAGGCCTCTCTTATCAACCTTTTCTTATAAAAAAACTTGGGGCCAGCCTTATGCGAACACGTGAGAACTATGGGATTGGAGTAATGAACAAGACCATGGATCTCTTGTAGCTTTTCAACACCAACCAGCATCCCATATATCTTGTTAAGAGAGGCATCCAATCTAGCATCAAGATTTGGCTTTGTACATCAAATGTATCATTTAACCCCATAAGATACACTAGGATATCCTGTCGATTAAGGTACTATCCACTGCCTTCCTATCTTCAGGAACAGGGGCAAGACAATACAATTCATCCTTTAATTTTTTCATTCTAGTAAAATAGGCAAACATGCTCATGGTTCCTTGAGTCATACCTGAAATCTTTCTTTTTAGCTAGTAAACAAGTGGGCCGTTGCAGTGTCGATGCTTCATTTTCAACAGGTTCCACAATTCATAGCTGGTGTTCACATAGCCGAGTACATAAGGGAGATCGAATTTAGCAGCCATCTTAGTGTCACGGGTTGACAGTTTCATCCTATGTTCTCGGCTATAGTCCGTCCCATACGTTCGAACCCTTTGTCCCTGTATGGTGGATTAATGGCCTATATCTTGGTGTAAGTATCTGTTTCGCATATTTCTCCCATATTATATGGTATACCTAAGCTTAGTGGCAGCTTCTGGACACATTGCATATGGTATTAGAGCAATGTTGACGGTGGTGATGATTAAAGTGAACGGTTTGAGTTGTGCTCTGCGGGAGAGTATTGCTAGCAGCACGTTATAGGGCGAGCTTGTCCAAACGGAGATGGACATTTCAGGGGGAGTGCTCCTTGAGGGAAGAGGTAGGGGGACTGCTATTTGAGAGAAGAGGTACGCTCGATGGTGTAGTTGTGCCAAGGTGGAAGACCTTTGTTTGTGAAGGAAAAATCACGTTAAGGACGATCTAAGGGGCAAACTTTGCAAAGCGCAACAAGTGGTGTCCCGGATGGTGTACGAAGATGAGCGGCATAATGAGCTACTTGTGGGTCGGCTATGGGAAATTTCGCTGACATTGGGTGGGCACAAAAAGGTATGGAGGAAAGAGTCGGCGAATTGATGCCTGGAAGAATGCCAAGGGTGCGGGAAGCAACGTCGGTGTACTCAAATAGCGCCGCACAAAGGACATTTGCGACTTGAGGTGGGGGAGTATTGTCACCGTTCGACAGTTTCGCCTAGGTTTTTGGCCATAGTCTGTCCTATAAGTGCGAGCCCCTTGTCCCTATATGGTGGATTGATAGTTTTTCCATACTATATGGTATATCCAAGCTTGTTGCACATAGGAGACGGTTGGTCTGAGCCTCAGAGTGGGTGGGGTTTAGGCGCCCGGTGTGTCAGCTTCCGGACACGTTACACTAAGATCATACCTCCTCATTCCTGAGCTCTTGTCCCTGTTTTGTATCTGACTATCTGCCTCATTTCCCTTAGCTGATAGAGCATGCAAGACCCCTACTTTGAAGGAGAGAGTTCCCATTGGTAAGCAAAGTGGTAACAACTAACAAGGCTCATTCCGGATTGATCGGCAGACAATGATAACTCCAGCTGCGCCATTGAAGTTTTATGTGAACCACTGGTTGTTGCAGAGCTCCTTGCGGTGGAGGAACGCATCTTCAATGAAGAAGCGTTTCTGGAATTAGTGGCCATGGTGAATCAGATATTAATAGATTGCAGAAGCAAACGTAGGAAAAACTTAAGAAGCAGTGGAGAAACTGCCACAGACTTAATGCTCTGATCCCATGAGAAATTTTGAGTAGACAATTCTTGTATTGATAGGAATCTTTAACCAATTAATAACAAACTAGCCAGCTGTACATAGATTGGGCCAAAGAGAAAAAAATTACAAGTGTAGAAAGCCCAATTGCTGTTCGCCTTCTTCAACCTTTTCCATAGTCTTCCTCCTATGAGGAATCTTAATTAATATTCTCTGCTTATGCTTGCCAAGATTATTTTTTAACTTTAAACTTTTAACGCCATTATACTCTTGTCATTCAGGTATAAAGAAAAACGATGGGATCTCAAGCAACTTGTTGGATCAGGTGGTATGCCATCATCCCATTCAGCAACAGTAACTGCACTTGCAGTGGCTATTGGTCTGCAGGATGGTTTTGGGGGATCACTATTCTCAATTGCAGTAATCTTTGCACTTGTGGTATGATCCCTTCTATTGCCTTTTCTCTCAACTGTGCCATCTTTTAGTTAAAGAAACCAGTGTTGGCCATTGTGTGAGATTGCAACAAAAATTGTGCCTTGTTTTCATTGATCTGTCATTTCTGGAAATATTTATCAGCTGGGTAGTTCACATTGACCTGAAATTTCAGGCTTTTAGTTCTAATGGTGTCAGGTGCAAGGCACATTAACTATAAGACTAACTTATTTTAATATAGATAACACACACCTGCTTGCACGTGCACACATATATGCAATTAATACAACAATCCTCAACTAATCATACAAACATCTTATTACTAAAAATAAATCAAATGCCCAGTAGTCTTAAAACACAAATAGGCATATTTCAAAACATAAAAATTCTTTTTTCATCCAAGTCTATATTATCACCATTCGCATTTTTGGATTTATGCTTGCCATTGTTATTGTCATCAAGCTCTTCAATCTCAATGTCTTCCTCCTCATTGTCATCAACTAATCCAGATTCTTCTGTGTTGTGAATCTCTAGAACTTGATGAACCTTCTTTTGATCCTTATGCTCAAAAATTAGATATTGAGATGGAAAGAGTAGCTTGCCTTAGTAGGTAATTGATCATATGTGACGAGATAGGTGGAGGTGGGGTGGCGGGAGGCTTGAGAGACTGGAGGAAGCAATGAGAGGGCAAAAGAGGCAAAGATATGAATAAACCAGGAGGACAAAGGCAACAAGCAGTAGAGAGTCATACAGAAGATAAAATATTAGACTGCCTGCATTTTGTTTTTTAAGATGAACCCAAAATATACCCTATTACCCCATTAAGTAATTATTTATTATTAATAAAATTATGTTACAGTTTGCACCTGGGCAAGGTGCCTAACCATAGGTAATGGGTGCAGAGTCTGCGCCATTAATAACACTGATTACTAGTCATCCTACAAAAAGATGGGAACAGTATACTGGAGTTTCTTTTTGAGGAAGATACTTATTAGCATACCTAGCTTATATAACCAGCCAAATGAAGTAGATGACATGAAGAATGTTCCTGAAGTCACCTGAATATCTAGAAAAATCTTCGGAAATGAATTTCCGTTGTATGTCATTTCCTTTATTCTCAAGAAGTTGGTCACCTACTTTTGTATTGAATATTTCTGTTTTTGAGTAGCTATTGTGCAACTGGTAGACAAACACGCTTAGTTTGATTATCTCGAGTCTTAGTGATGTTTTATCTAATTGCTGTTCCTAAGAGCATGGTGTTCTTATTTGTGACAGGTGATGTATGATGCAAGTGGAGTAAGGTTGCATGCCGGACGGCAGGCTGAGGTTGGTACTTCTATTAAGTGGAAATTATATAGCTGCTTGTCCAGTGCAGACCCCATGTCTAAAATTTACGTGTGCATTCTATATAATACTTACGTATTCTTTTGAGCCATGCTATGTGCTGTCTGGGAAAAATCTAACGAACTCAAAATCTCAGGTTTTGAATCAAATTTTATGTGAACTTCCTTCGGAACATCCTCTTGCTGAGAGCAGACCCTTACGCGAACTTCTTGGTCACACGCCTCCTCAGGTTCAATGTTTATGCTTTCTATCTGAAAAAAGATTTGTTTGAGGAATTACATAAAACAGTCAACTGTTTTTAGTTAGGACTCTGGGATTAGATTCAATAAATTCTTACCTTATTCTTGTCCCTTTTTTGTGCACTCCTTGGAATATTCCATGATGTTAGCGCAGTCTGTCTTGTCTGAATTATGGCGACGAGGATACATTGTCTGCTGCAGTTTAAGAAAATTACATGAAATGCGTTGGCTATTTAAACTGGGATTGATTGACTATATCTATCTTATATGTGTTTCAGGTGGTTGTTGGAGCAACCCTGGGACTTTTTTTGGCGGTAGTGGTCGATTTTGTCCGTGATTTGTTTAGTGAAACCTGATGTGGCTCGAAGGCCATGCATTGATTCTGGTACGTCCATGAAACACACTATACAGATCTGGAATAACCCAAGTGATTTTCATCAACCCATTAGGCTGGATAAATTTAATGGTGTAATTGAGCGGCATTATGAAATGTAAATTGCAAAGGTAGCTGCTTGTAGAGTAGAGGCAAAGCTAGCTAGCTAGCTTTCTACATGATTAATTTGGTTGTATGGAATCACTAACTAACTATTCCTGGCTGTGGTATAGTACAAGTCCTCTATCATTTTTATTGATAACTTCATTTTATCATCATGGAGGACTCACATATGTCAAATGGTGGGTAGGAATATAATAGTGTAGATCCAAATATTCACCCCGCACTTACTACTTGCATTTGCATTTCTGTGTGCAAATCAAGGTTGTTCCGGCGAAGATTTAGGTACGGCGCTGTCTGAAATGACGACAATATGGCAATACGACGACCTGCTTATTATAATTTTTAATATTCAATTATACAATATGAAATTATAACATCAAATCACTAAATTTTAAATAAAATATTAAAATACCAAAATATCAAAATATTGAACATAACTATCAAAATACTAAATAACTAATATGTCGAAATATGAAAGTTTCACCACACCAAAAAATCAAAATTCCTTAAATTTTCAAATTAATTAGTCTTCAGTATTCATATAATTATCTTCATCATTTTCGTTATCCCCATTTACCAAACGTTTGTTAGAAAGGCTATGGCGACGGTCATACACAATAGGCGGACCTGAGGATTCACCAACACTTTACTACGAAAGTTGAAATTATTGAGATTACTTGAAGCACGGCTTCATCAACATGATGCCACTCAAGATCTCTATCTTTATGAACAAAATCTCGAGAATCATCAACTCATTCATTGTTCCATTGAAATTCTTCAAGAATTAAGGGATTAAAATTGCTTCCTTCTTCCTGCCGCTTTTGAAAGTGATGTGCAATCTTCCGATTATATTGAATATACACCAGATCATTTAGCTTTTCGTGCTCTAGGCTATTTCTTTTATTGGTATGAATCTAGAAATAAAACTTTATATCAAAATTTGAAGATTAATACTAAAATATTAATATAAGTACATTTCGAATAAATTTACTTACAAATTCAAATGTGCTCCAATTGCGCTCACAACCGGCAGAAAAGCAACATAGACTAATAGTACATACGACAAGTGATCGAAGTTCTTCGTTGTCACCACTATATGCATCCTATAATCAACTAAAATATAGATATAAAAAAGAATATATTCAATATTTGAAATTAATTTTCATAGAAAATAAATATATATATATTAAAAAAACTTATGGAGACTCTTTTGCATTTGGTGCTTGATTGCCAATTGACGGCCAAAGTTTTCTCGAATTTTATCGCAATCATATGCTTTGACCACTAATCTTATTCATCAACTCTTTATCTTTAATCATATTTTCTAAAACATCATTAAACAACTGATGTTGCTTACGAGCAAATACGGGATCACTCATCTTCAATTCAAAATATTTTAAAGGATTTAGGAATAGTGCAGCCTCATATAACTTCACCTCCATTTGATCGCTCCATCGATCTTCAATTATTTCCATCAACTTGGTCAACAACCTTGTTTTGTTATTGGTCGTAAAAGATTCAGTTATTTTATTCTTCGCGTGATTTAGCCGAATAAAGCTCAGGCATGACTGGCTTTTCATTACACCATTAACTATCTTGAAAACAATAAAAATAGGAAGTGTTGCTTGTAAACAATCTTCTACCTGATCTTAAAATCTCTATGAAAGAATGGTTTCCATCACCTTTTTGCCTTGTGACGTTTTTGACAACTTATTATCACTCCAATCATCACTAACAAATAGCCGCCTCAATTCATTCCTATATTTGTTTAAACTCTACAGAGTGAGAAATGCGGTAGCAAATCGGGTAATCGCCAACCTCACCAGATCTCTGTCACCGGTCTTTCCTCTGATTGCACTGAAAATTCTCCCATGTTGATAAATAAAAGTTGTGACATCCTTAATATTTTTAATGTAGGGTTTAAATTCATTCATTTTCCTAATGTCTTCTAGCATGAGATCTATACAATGAGCTTGGTGTCCAAAAAAGACCAGGAATGCGCTGTTCTAATAATCTTTCCGCCATTTTATAATTTGCTCCATTATCCGTTACAATTTGCACAACATGCTTCTTGCCAATTTTTTCAACCTTTTTTTTTTCAAGCAGGTCAACCAACATTCTTGCATCATGTGACTCAGCTGATGGATCAATAGACTCAAAGAAAAAGGTCCCCTCTGGACTATTGACAAGAAAATTTATCAAGTATCGCCCTCTTTTATCCGTCTACCCATCTGACATAAGAGAACACTCATATTATTTCCAAGCTTCCATGTGCCCTTCTTTCAATTTATTTGTTTCATTTACGGCATCTCAAGAAATGGTTCCCGCAACTGATGATAACTAGTAGGTCTCAAACCGGAATCATATTGTCTGATAGCCTCAACTATAATCTCGTAACTTCTTAATTTGGAAGCATTGAATAAAATGTCATTTTCATAGAAAAAATTGGCAATACGCCTTTGCACTTCTTTTGTTTCTTATTTTTTCTTTTGTAGAAGCTTCGATAGTTTTCTGAACATAACCACCCATATGTTTTTTTTCAACGATCTCTTCAGGAGTCTTTCGAATCATTGCAGCAATTGACTTACTTTGTTTTCCAACTCTCGGAGGTTCAGAAAACTTTAAAGTTGATTGAGTCAACTTTCTTTTGCTACTTGTTCCTGAACTTGAATGCACTGAAGGCTTGGAAAATAAATTCGTAGCACCATTGGGTTGATTTTCTTCTAATTCCTCATTGTCTTTAGTATCTTCAAAATAATCGAATTCGGTAGTACGATGCTTTATTATCATTGTTTTGCTCATAAATTGATGTATTTCCTTACGAATTTCTTATATAGTGTTAGGGCACTTAACAACGTCACTTTAGCTCCCAACTAAATGTTGTTTTAATCTCTTGACTCCATAATGCATTTGTCTATAACAAAAAAACGCATTCAATCAAATCTTTAATATTCAAATCTGACTAAAATCCGTGCTTCCATCATGATGATTTGGCCATTTTTGCCAGATCATTTGATAAATCTTAGACATTTTTGTTATCGACCATTAATTTATAATTATTAAAAAAAAAAAAAAAATAAAATTGATAAGTAATAGATCAATCATTAAAACATGAATAAAATAAATATAAAAATCAAACATAGTTAAAAATAAAATCAATAACATAAAATAAATTAAATTAAAAATTATAAAAAAAAAGACGGCCTACCAACCGATAAAAAATAAAATAAACAAAGAAATATCTTACAATATCTCTATCATTCACTATATTATATATATATATATATATATATTATATAGGACTTGTCTTTACTAATATATATTATATATATACTCGATCAACAACAAGCCACAGACCCACAACAGTAAAATGCTGCAATGTTGTACTTTGAACTACTCTGCATTATATACTAATATTATATTATATAACTTAGTATACTATCGTGCAATACAATATTATATCTTATAAATACGAGTTTGTACGGATCTGCCACTTGAAAAGTCTATTTTACCCCTCATTTTTAAAAAATGACAATTTAGCCCTTAGCCTACCTTTGTACTGGCTTGAAAAGACGTTTTGGAACCGTCGTCAACCGCCCAAGACGAAACGTTTCGTCTGGTCGGTTACATCAACCGCCTCGCCAAACGCCTCCACCAGTTCCAGAACTAAAATAGCCCAACCGACCAATCCAGAGACCAATCGGTAGACCAAAAGACTCCTTGGCCGCACCCACCAAGCGACCTGTCTATCCGCCTGCGGACCAGCTGACTTGCCTATGCGACCGCAGACCAACCGACCTACTTTATCCGACCGCAGACCATCAGAAATGTCTGTCCGACCTTTTGACCCATCAGACCTGTCTGTCCGAACGCTAACCATCCGACCGAGGACCAACCGACCAGATCAACCGACCGAGGACCTTCTGACTTGCCTATCCGACCGCTAACCAACCGACCTGATCATCCGACCGAGGACCAACCGACAGACCAACCGACCGAGGACCTTCCAACCTGCCTATCCGACCGCTAACCAACCTACCTGACCATCCGACCCACCGACCTGACCAACCGACCTGAGCGCAAATTTTTCTCCTTTTCCACCCAACTTCGTGTCTAACTTCCTTTAGATCCTGCTATCCTTATTTTTATTATTATTATTATTATTTGTGGGTAACAATTATCAAAGTTGAAATATCCTTACTATTTTTGACATTTCAAAACTCAAAGAGATGCAGGGTCACCCTTCTTATCTCAGTCTATCCGCCTGCGGACCAGCTGACTTGCCTATCCGATCGCAGACCAGCCGACCTACTTTATCCGACCGCAGACCATGAGACCTGTCTGTCCGACCGCTAACCATCCGACCGAGGACCAACCGACCAAGGACCTTCCGACCTGCCTATCCCATCGCTAACCAACCGACCTGATCATCCGACCGAGGACCTTCTGACCTGCCTATCCGACCGCTAACCAACCCACCTGACCATCCGACCAACCCACCTGACCAACCGACTTAAGCACAAATTTTTCTCCTTTTTCACCCGACTTCATGTCTAACTTCCTTTAAGATCCTGCTATTCTTATTTTTATTATTATTATTATTTTTTGTGCGTAATAATTATCAGAGTTAAAATATCCTTGCTATTTTTGACATTTCAAAACTCATAAAGAGATGCAGGGTCACCCTTCTTATCTCAATCTATCCGTCTGCGGACTAGCCGACCTACTTTATCCGACCGCAGACCAGCCGACCTACTTTATCCGACCGCAGATCATCAGACCTGTCTGTTCGACCGCTAACCATCCGACCGAGGACCAACCGACCGAGGACCTTCCGACCTGCCTATCCCACCGCTAACCAACCGACTAGACCAACCGACCGAGGACCTTCCGACCTGCCTATCCGACCGCTAACCAACCCACCTGACCATCCGACCAACCGACCTGAGCGCAAATTTTTCTCCATTTCCACCAGACTTTGTATCTAACTTCCTTTAAAATCCTGCTATCCTTATTTTTATAATTATTATTATTATTATTATTATTATTATTATTATTATTTGTGCGTAACAATTATCAAAGTTGAAATATCCTTGCTATTTTTAACATTTCAAAACTCATAAAGAGATGCAGGGTCACCCTTCTTATCTCAATCTATCCGCCTGCGGACCAGCCGACTTGCCTATCCGACCGCAGACTAGCCGACCTACTTTATCCGACCGCAGACCATCAGACCTGTCTGTCCGACCTGCTGACCATCAGACCTGTCTGTCCGACCGCTAACCATCCGACCAGACCAACCGATCGAGGACCTTCCGACCTATCTATCCCACCGCTAACCAACCGACCGAGGACCAACCGACCAGACCAACCGATCGAGGACCTTCCGACCTGCCTATCCGACAGCTAACCAACCCACCTGACCAACCGACCAGACCAACCGACCTGACCAACCGACTTGAGCGCAAATAATTCGATTGTATTTTTGTTTTACAGTTTATATTTCAAATAAATAATGTTTCACTACATTACATTATAGAATAGTCGCGCGGTATACCGCGCAAGAGCGTGTTCTAGTACATACATAAACAAGTAGAACTATACATTATACAATAGTACATAAAATTACATATATAATATTAAATAATACTACAAGGCTGCAAACCTCTGCACCCACTCTACATTATACAATAAATAGTACATAAATTATATATTATCCTGGGCTGCAAATCCTTTGCACCACTAATTATAGTATATATAATTATATATATATATACACTCTACTCCTCATTACGACTTAGAAACATATTAAGAGATTTCTTCTTACCTGAGCGACGACAGAAAAGGACAATGGAAGACGAAACCGAAAACATGAATGATGACAACAAGATACTTGAGTGAGACTAAGCACATAAAGGTAAGGGTGCTGGGATTCAAGTTTTAGGGCTGGTTTAGGGGTGGGTTCATTTTAGAAAGAGTTTAATCTAGTTTAAACCTGGATTTTGACCCAAAGCTTCAAAGCTTCTTTCTGGCGTCGTGTGGCGTCGCCTTGGTGGAACGGCGTCACCAAAGTGACGCTTGGATGCCAGCCTCGCCAAACAGCGAGGCGACCTATTCCGACACTGTATCATCTCCGCCAGGACGCCTAGGTGACACTGTAACAACCTTGGTGCAAATGCAGGCATTCATCTTTGAGAAAATGTTGAATCTTACAAGCAAAATATATACTTCCTCTGTCCCGTTTTAATCTATACATTTTCATTAATGACACAATAATAAAAAAAAATAAAATATGTTAAAATATTTTATACATTATATTTCAATATATGCAATATGAATTTTATTTATTGAGAATTAAATTTTATATAGTGCAAATAAATAAAAATAAATATGGTGGTGGTTACGGTACTGATTTAGAACCGTATTGATTTTTTCTTGTAGCATCGTTTGAGTTTTTAAAAGCACTGTTTAATTATTTTTATAGCACCAATAAGATCAGTATACAATATCACCTTAAAAAAATAAACAGATAGTACATAACTCTAATAACTTTTATTTCAAGAGTACAATGTTAGTTGCACACAGTCTGCACTAAATATTGATGCCTTTTGAATCTTCACTCAGTGCTTTTGGGAAAAATAAGCACAAACTGACATCTAAGATGTCAGCACTGTAACCGAAGCGAATATATGTATATTTATATGATTAAAAGAGATATAAATATAGAGATTTTGAATATGTCTTAAGTTTTTACATGTGAGTACTAAGTTTCTAAGTTCCGACAATCTCTAAATGTACGATAGTATACATTATGAAGTTAATTAAATTGATTTATATTTTTTAAATATATTTTAAATGAGTATAATTTACTAAAAAAAATACTCCTTCCGTCAGCCACTAAGGGTCACATTTACCTTTTGTGTCATTGAATTTTACATTAAAAATATTCTTATATTTGTATAATTTTTTTGTACAAATTTCTTTCTATTAGTATTATAAGATACAAAGTATTTTTGCAATTTTTTTTTTTAATTTGTACTATATTTTGATATAATAATTAATATTCAAAGTTCAACACGCAAAAAATAAATGTGACCCTTATAGCCGGACGGAGGTAGTAAATGTGTCAATTGATTGGGATAGAGAGAGTATATGATATGATGGTAAATTTGGATGCCATTGCATGCCACTCAATCTCTCTGTGGGATCTCGAACAACATGCTGCTCTTTGTCTCTCCAACACCATCACACATCGTCTTTATAGATACACATGTATATGTATAAAGAGTTTTTCTCTCTTTGGTTAGGACAAGAAGCAACATAATAATGTAAGAGATCTAGTTAGAAAATACAAAATGAATAATATTGATGTTAAATTAAAATCACAAAATAAAAAATAAAAAATCCTCAAATTTTCTAAATAAGAATTTTTTAATTTTTTTAATTTTTCTTACATGAAGAAGGTCTCAAAGGGCACTTAAAAATTTGAAGTCTTTGGATCTGGGCCAAAACTATCCACACTAGGATTTACCTTATGTAGATGATAGTAGACAACATTGATGTTAATGAGTTTGTATTAAAACTACAACATATACTTAGTTGTAATAAAACTTATATGCATTTTGCTACGTAATTACACTAACTTTTAAAAGGGTCATACTACCCTACAAAAAGGTACAAGTTTTACAATAAAAATGAACTTTTTTGGTCTTCAATTCATCTCATCGATGGAAATAATAAGATCTTCTATATTTGCTATCTTGTTTGCTTTCATTAGTCTGTCAATACTTGACTTGATCAACTCTCGATCAATCTCCAAACTGGTGGGAAAGTTATCGTTTCTTAACATAGTTGTTTTACCAAAATGGGGAATTTTATAGTTGTTACCACCGTTGCATGCCATAATTTTCTTAAGACATGTCTGCAAACTTAAGAAAACTTGTTTAAGATTGTGTCGGTAAGTTCATCAAATGATTTTGTAATATCTTCTAGCAACTTATTCACGTTAGAGGCTGTTGTTGCAACCTATAATGATTGTATGGCCCGAAACCACCATAAATCATTTATGCTGGTATCGGGGCTGTTTGAGGGCTGAAAAATAAGGTGAATATTAAATTCATCCGTATTTGCAGCCCTCCGAAGGTACGGATCACTATAATCTATGTGCGGCTTGACATTATCTTGTTGAATGAAAATGTGCTTGCTTGCTGTTTTTGGCCACTTTGTTTGGTAGTAGCTGGAAAAGAAATTTAAGTTACACACAAAAATTTTCAGAAATGAAATTATGCAAAAAACTTGATGTACCTTATTGATTATGAGGGTCTTTGTGACACCTTTTGTGATGGACTCGAGGGAATTTGTTTCTAGGGTGTTTGCTGCTCGATTTTTTGACTTTTTCATTGTTGGAACTTTTTTCATAAATGGAAAAATGCTTTTTTTTTTTTTTTTTTTTTTTCATCGAATAGGAAATTCCCATCTTCTTCATACATTAGCCGGCTGACGGCACATAAAAATATTATTTTTGTGATAAACCTTTTACTTTGACACGACCTGTAAGGCTCTATTTCACCGGGTGTAAGGTAGTACTTTTCTGTGTTGCGTGTCATGTAAAACCACTTATCGTCTATGCGGACAGTATTCGTCACGCTCTTAAACCGAATGTTGTTTGCATCTGGCCCAATTTCTACTGAATTAAGACTTGAGTTTTAGCCTAGCCATCCGGTTCTATTCTGTAAGAGCATGCTTGATTGCGTTCGAATGAGGCCTGATCAGACCTGTCTTAGCCCATCTCCCAATTGTAGTTTTTCTGACAACCATTTCTTGTGCTCCGTCGGTATGACCCGCGCTTGTTAAAAGGTATCTTTTCCATTATTGTTTGGTTGAAAATATTGCATGTTGGCCGCCCTTTTCCAATCTTATGGTTATGTAATGAAATTGGCAAACCTGATTCTTATTGTTGCATTACTCTCTGCCATATTCTCCGAATTGAAGTACGCGTACATTGAACTTACTTGTTGCTTCATTTATTTTCCTTCGTACTGCACTCTCGTTGATGCTATCTTGCAATACAAATTGCCCTATGTTGTTGAGTTGGTGGTAGTTCAACTTTTTTTGGGCATTATGGGGATAAGTGTATTTATTTTTGTTTGCAAACACATAAATCCACTAACTATTGTTGTTTTTATAGGGAAAAATAGAGGGAAGAAATGTCTTTAGTTTGAGAGAGATTAGGTAGATGTAATACCTTCTGAGTTAGGCCGGTACTAGGCCAACTCCCATGGATGAGCCGATATTAGGCTATCCGAGGTTGAATATAGGTTAAATAAATTGAATAAACTACTCATGTTAACAATGTATACCTTTTTGGGAATTTTATTGAAAAAACTCAAGAGTTAAGCATGCTTGCTTTAGAGTAATTTGAGGATGAGTGAGTGAGGACAAAAACAAGCTGGAATGACTCATGTTGACCTGTGGAGTTAGTCTACGATCTCGGACATGCTCGGCTTCGCGTGATTTGCGGGCCAGGGTGTCAAAATAGATTTTTAGGAAGGAATTGAAAGAAATTCACCTCCTAATTTTTACTCTTTGATTAGACATTTTTTTTGTTGAAAATTATGTTACAATATTGATTTTCATTGATTTTGTGCCGTGTTTTGGGGATTATTATGAAGATCAAATTATTAGTTGTATAAACTTATTAGTGTTATTGTTAACTAGGTGTTAATGACTTTTTTTTTTCGTAACCTAATTTTTGTAAAATCTGTGTTGATTAGGCACTAATTTAAGTTATGAAAATTTTGTGTTGCTTTGCCCGATTTTATCAATACTCTCCGTGTTAATTGTCTTGTGTTTAGGGTGATCATTATTATTATTTTTAAATAGTGACTTAATTATTGTAATTACTGTATTAACGTTTTTTAATTACAATATATTATTACTTGTGTTAATTGAACAATATATATATATAAAATTACACTATATCATTACACGATATAATTACTAAAAGGGCATTTTGGACTTTTTACTTTTATTGATATTATATATAACATATTAATATTTTTAAAACACCATTCTCAAAAAAATTAGGATACATTATTAGGGGACAGAGAGAGTATATTTTAACAAATAATGTTGTGTTAAAAATTTGAGTTTAGTCCATTGATTAGGTCTAGAGCTATTAACGAGCCAAGCCGAGTCAAATTTTAAGTGTTTGTTAACATTCGCGAATAAGACTCGTGTTCGTTCGTTAAGCTTTCGAGCTCGTTCGTAGTCTTCGAGCTCGGCTCGTTAAGAATTTTTATTGTTTGAGCTTGTGTTCGTGTTTGGTTCGTTTAGGCTCGATTAAGCTCGTTCGAGCTCGTTTGTCTCAACTTTTTAAATTTATATATAAATTAAGAAGAAATTTTAAAATTATTTTATTTATATATTTAAAATTAATATTTTATTTATTTATAAATTATAATTTTACATGTATATATAATATTTATAATAAATATATTATTTAAACGAACATTCGCGAATAAAACTCGGGCTCGTTCGTTAATCAAACGAGTCTGTTTATGTTGTTCAGTTTAACTCGTTAATGTTCGCGAACGAGCTTTAATCAAGCCAAATCGAGCCGAGTTCACGAACAGCTCGGTTCGTTTAACAGCTCTAATTAGGTCTCCATTCTTTAAGTTATCAATTGTGGGTTCGAATCCTATGTTTTCTTGAGGGTGATTACGTGAGATATTTAAGATAAAATCAAACAATTAATTCACTACTTACCTTTTTTACTACTTATTCTAAGTCAAATTGAGTCAAATAAACTCAAATCAGCTTTTATTTATAGACATCAGTCAAACTTCTTAAAAGTTGTTACTAATAGTTGAAAAATTGATTTTTCACCATGTAATTTAGTAGATACAAATTTTTAATCAACGGTCAGCTTTTTTCTTTTTTTACACGGATCGAGACGGAGATTCTCGTCAGTTCAACATTAAATTTCTTTCCAACCGTCTTAATTTTCTTAACTAATTAATGAATTCCATTCGCATCTCTTGAAAGCATTAGTGACTCGCATCCTTCAATTACATTCTTTTGATCACACTCTTCTCAAAAACGTATCTTTATTTCTGCATGTTTTCTTTTCCCAAAACGCATTTGACATGCTAGCAAAGTTCCAAGGCATATCGAATGGTATAAAAAGGATTATAATACAATTACCATGACATTAGTTAGTACTATAAGAAAAAAATAAGAAAAAATTATTTTTGTAACAAAAATTTTTTTGTCTCTAAGTCTACTTTCTCCATTAGTAATGACATTAGGGACAGAATTAGGAATGAAATTACGTTAGCTACGTGAAATTTAAGGACGTAATTCCGTTACAAATATATATTTTTTTGTAGTGTAAGCGCAAATTTAGTTAAAAACTACCACATATGCTTATAAAGTTTACTAGGAAAATATGCCCAAAATTAGTATTATCACTAGATTTTCAAGCAGACCTTGAATGCCGGGTGAATTTCATTATGCCCGTCAATGAATCAATAATTGATGATAACTGATAAACTGCAAAAGTGGTGGTGTGCTTTTCTGAAGGTGTGTTGAATTGCTTTGTGTTTGGTTCATATTAAAAAACTTTAAGTGCATTATTTTAAGTTATAATTATATATATAGAATTTATCCGTTAGAAAAAGCCTAAATATATACCTAGAGAGTAATGTAGTTGCTGCTATAAAGAGTGGTTGCAACTTGGGTGTGAAAGAGTAGTGGTAATTATTTAATTAGTAGGTGAGAGGATGGATAATCTTACCATTGATAGAGAATTATGGCAAGAGCAAGAGCAAGAGCAAGAGAGAGCAACACTACAAGTGTGTCTCGTCAGACACAAATCAAACCAGACCAGACCGCACCACACCACTCAATCTCTGAAATGGCCAAACACAAGAGATGCGAGTGTAGGATGAGGAGTTAATAATACTTACTTCATGTCATGATTCATCTCCCTCTTCCTCTCTTTGCCTAATCAAGGAAGACACCTGCCACACGTAGTTCGCCTAATGCGACTTGCTTGTCGGGCCTAGTTTGCAGGGTATTAGGCTCGGTCGGGAATTTATCCCGTGCCTACTTTCGGATAGTGGCTGCGGGTTCTCACGTCATAATAAAAAAACAAAACAAAGACACCACTCACTCAACTGACCTTGAATTGAACTAGTCTGATACTCCATGCCGCTGCTAATTAATCCTCATCCTCCTATCAATTAATATTCATTCATTCTACCCGTAGTCTACTACAACACTTACTTGTGCACCAGCTGAGTTCAATCGACATTCCACCAAAGTCCTCTGGACTGGCACCCTTAACGAGTGTGAGTGTGAATTCCACGCATCACTGCACAGGACGGCATCACATCATAGAATGTCATAATCATTTGTTCCTCTTACGGGAAAGAAAACGTTCCCGAGCAGCCAAAATTCTGCTATCACGGTCATCTGCAGCCTTGGCACTAACATTTTCATTCCGCAACTCTAAATTTTCGGTTTGAGCCTGTTCGTGCGATCGACTTGTTCCACCACTGCTCCACAAAATCACAACAAAATCTCATCTCAAACTTCTGACCAGACTGAAGGTAGAAAGGCTCTACACGAACCAATGATAAAAAAAAAAGCTGAAAATGTGTACCTGAGCTTGTTGACATTAAGATTCTCAAGTTTTGATAGAATTGGCCTCACCCAGTGCATTTCAACAGCACATACATTCCTCATGTACGCTCGAGCAGTAGCGATTAGTTCATGATAGATAACATAATTTGGAAGCATTCCATCTTCATCTGGTTTTAGCACTGATGAGGGATGTACCTGCAAAAATTACAACTTTAAAATTCAGTAAATCAAGTGAGAAAAAAGTTTAGCTCTTGCGAGTGTTCAGAGCCTTTAGAGTTTGGTTTGGTTTCGTTTAGTGGTAAACATGGGAATTACTAATAATTTACACTTTACACAAGGTATGACCTACAGTAGATAGAGAGCTATACACAAATTAAAATGAGAGCCATTTATCTACCTGAACTAACTGTGACTTCAAGCCAAGTGTGCGGTAGCCGTTGTGACGAATCATCCGCTCGGCAAGCTGATTACCATAACCAATACACAGTGCTTTTCTCAAGGCTCTGTAATCTTGCTCTTCCCTGCGTTTCCTAAGTTTCACATCCATCGATCCTGCTAATTGCAGAGATAATTCTGTTGGACAAATTCTGCAACTTTGAAATTGTACAAATATGAATTTTCACATTTAGTGGTGAGCAAGTGTCCATTCCATGAACCATGGAACAGCAAGACAATTGTCATGCTCAACTGACAAATCAGTTCCTTTATGAGCAAAAAATTTATCAAAAGCAAACAACCCAGGCTGAGAATAGTTTACCAACAGTTTACAAGAAAAGGTAAGGAAGTCCAAATCAGCTCTGAAGAAGAATGTTACGAGTCTCTTTTTTGGAGTGGATAGCCAACTAAAAGTATATGTGTAAGGTTTTCTTTTATGCAACTTGAATAGTCTTTTTCAGAGCTTTTCCGAAAAAGAAAATCACATTCATGTCAGCGAACACACACAGGCGTTTACACACGCATATATATATAGATGTATCTTTAAAAATATGCTTTATTTTATTTTGAAATTTACAAAAAAAGGCACTTAACCTTTAGCAATTTTCTGCAGTATTTGGGATAACTGTTTCCTGACATCTTTGACAAACTTCATTCCCCTCACCTAAAATCGGAACAAGCTACCAGCATTATTAAACAAAAGGGACATGTATCATAGCAGTAACATTCTAACAATATCAAAGCTAGGCAAGTCCAAACAGTTCCCGAATCAACATTTGGAACCGTCCATTTTACCGTTTCGGTTAAAACTGGAAACATGAGAAAACCATAACAAAAATCATATATTTTAAAGTTTTCCTTCGATTCCACGTTTCAAGAATCACATAGTGGCAGATTTTTTGTTCAAACTAACAACTCCTTTTACTATTATTATTATTGTTAGTATTATTTTATTTTTAGAAAAAATTTCGAGATTTTAGCTACCAATAAAAATAAAAAAGTTTAGTGATCATTAAATCGAAGTTCAAACAGAAATCGGAACCAAAACTGGTGGCTCAAACTGTCAGTTTTTGTTTCAAATGGTGGTTTTGAGACTTTTTCTTTTTTTTTTTTCATTAAAATATTAAAAATAATGGATGAGATTTAATAACACATGCAGATAAATGGATGAGACATAGGGTTCAGAACTAGTGGTTTCCATCCGAAACCACAAGAATTGGAACCAAATCAAAATCGTGACATGGATGATTCAGTTTTAATTTGACATTTAAACAAAGGTAATTTCGAACCACAAGCAACTATTTGAACCATTTAAACAAGTGCATTCTTGATTATATTTCAGTACAAATTAAGACTACTTTGGTTGTGCTTGGGTTGGCTGAAAGTAGTATGGGTGTGTTTACTTGTGTAATTTTGATTTTGGGTTTTGATTTTGAATTGAAATAGTTGTTTGATGTGATGTTTTGAATATAAAATTAAATTACAGTGTAATAAAATAAATAAAAAAATAAATGTTTAATTTAATATTTTTTGGGGGAAAAAAAGTTAAGAATAATAAAACCGGAAACTAAATTTCACAAGTAAACACACCCATAGTTTTTGAAATAGTAAAATATAATGTGTGCCTGTGGTGTAATGTTTTGAATAGAATTTTAAAGGAAATATATTAAATAAAATAATAAATATATTTTGTGATGTGTGTTTGGGTTTAAAAAATAGGTTGGTATAGCTTATAGTTGGAAATACAACCAAACACGCCCTTGATATCCATATGATTTTTCGAAAGCCATGTATTGGGAAAATGTTGGCAAACAAACAAACAGGTACCTGTAAGTTGTTTTCTCTACACCAATCTATGCTGTAATCAGTTTGATGCCAAAGATCATAGATTTGCAATAGCTGGATGTGGTCACCCCAGCCAGAACCATCAGGAAGACTTGGAGTGTGCTTTCGCTTCTTTTCACCGCCCTTACTGATACACAATTAAATTCGCTAATTATCAACCTGGAAAACATGATTAAATTGACTGACTTACAAAAAAAGAAAAACCCTCAGGTTATGAAACCCATTGCTGATTGATTAAAAATTGGTCTTTCCTAGACCATTTTTCTTCAGGTATATCCCTACAACCCAAAATGAACCCAAAGGGCCACCTCTCAATATGAAATCGTCTACCACTTCGAGAATATCAAAGTCACCACACTCCAAAAATATCAAACCCATTTTGATGAAGCATCCGACCTACAATGCCACCAACACTGTGTTCCTGACTCCGAGACAACAACATTGCCACCAAATGTTGTTGTCAGAAGCAATGCGTCCGAGCCCCTAAGCCGGTCAACAGTTAGTTAATAACCGATCAACGTGTTGTTGCTGCTGACTCCGACAATGCGTAGAGGCATGTTCGATTGAAGAGTTTTTATAAAGACATCATACTAGGAATATTTTAGGCCTGTCTATCAAATTTCTTTCCAATTATAATCAAGTTTTCAGTTCAGTCTTCGACCATCTATCTAGAGTTTCTACTTAGTAGAGTTCAATTTCTTAGGGTAGCGCACAGCCACAATAAAAAAACCCTAAATTTGGCCAAAACCCTAATTTCTTAGAGCTTAGTACCTCAACTACAACTGGAGATCGCGGGCATTACCGCCACTACAAATCCTAATTTAGCACCGAAAATTGTCCGTAGCAACAGAGCTACATTGAAGTTTCTGGTAGAGGTGGCACCGGCAATCAGTTGTCACAGCGATACACTAAACTAAGATATTAGCATTTTGACCAAATGGCGCTGAACCCTAAAAGTTAAACGCAAATAGGCACAAACTTTAGATAGATGGTCAAAGACCGAACCAATAGGTTGGAAATATTCCCACTATATTGTCGCCGGAATATCCGGTGATCGGATGCCACAAAATGTGTTCAATATTTTCAGATGTAGCTTTGATATTTTTGAAGTGGCAAACGATCTTAGATTCAAGAAATCTAGTCCAATATGTACCCGAGAAAAATATGACTCTTTATATTTTGGAAAATTAATGAGTTGTTTATGAATAATAAATTCAAGGTTTATTTATAGGTATGGTACAAAAGGGATAGACGAAAATAATAATAATCTATAGTGGATATGTCTGAATAATAACTACCAAATCTCTTAACTAAAATATCTATGAAAAAAAAAAATCTCAACAATTAGACACTATACTCAAATCATCACTTTTCTCATTAAAGACACAAGGGCTTTGTTCTTCCAAATAATTTTTTTTCGATACGATTCCCAATATATATAATATATATTATATTCTTTCACAAAAGTCTACATTCAACAAATTCTTCCTTTTTTATATATATAAACTCCACAATTCTCTATACCTCACATAAAAAATAGAAAAAAAAAAAATCCAAACTAAAATACTAAACAAACAAACCCAAGAATTGTGAATCCTACAAAAGTTGTGAATAATGATTTTAGTAATGAGCAAGTAACATCCGTATTTGTGCAAAAACAGGATTATTGATCGTGCAATTTTTTAATGAATGTGAACTATGTGACACAAATATACACAAGTGCATACCTAAAGAATAAAATATGAACATAATACACTAGAGACATACCTTTGGCCTAAAAGCAATGTAGTTTCTGCAGATAACATTGCAACAACTGTCAAAGCATCAGAGAGGCAACCATACTCATTTGCCTCTAGCAAGGTCCTTGACAGTGACGGCTCCAGTGGAAGTTCTGCACAAGAAAGACATTTCAACTTGTAAAATGGGCAGGGTAATTGCATGCATAAATTAGCTTTTCTAGCATCAGCACATAAGTATTTCTATATATTTCAAAATTTTCAGAGAAAATGAGCGCAACAGCAGGTGGAGTAATGCTCTATACAATCCATAAATGGGTAATAACTGGAATTGTAGCTTGTTTTGGATATTCTATAGTGCTACTTTGGAATGATCATTTGATTTAAGCTTTAAGCTATTGTAATGTGTATTCCACAACTTATATCTTAGATATACAGTACCAAAAGCATTGGAAACTTTCTAATAATTCAGCTATTGAAGTGAGTTTGTTCCACAACCACAGAAAGAACTCTTTAAGAGAAACATGGGGCATTAAAAACTCTAAAAACCAATCAGACATAAATGGATTGCAGTAAGACAGGACAGGATTTTGGGTCCAGAGGAATTTCTTTTACCAGCCATCGTTCGTCCAAGACTGGTAATGGAACCATCGTCATCAATGGCATGAATGAGGTACAACTGCTTCAAGGCATCTTCCAAAGCCTCAGCTACAACATACACAAATGAGCGTTTCACATTCATATGGCTATTTACAGATTAAATCTGACAGGAAACACCTCAATATTGACTAGAAGACAGATACAGGGAGGCTGGCTTACAGGAAGGTGGGTCAAGAAAATTGAACTTGAGGATATCAATGTCTGGTAGGTCTAATGATTTTAAATAGAGGACACTTCCAGCAAGAGATGATCTCTGAATTTCAGGGATTGTAGCATCCAGAAAATCATCTTTGTAAACCAAAGAAGGATACAGACGGTAGCACTTCCCAGGGGATGTTCTTCCAGCTCTTCCTGCGCGCTGATTAGCCTGCACTCTAAAATTAACTAGATATCTGAGAATAGGCATAAACACATATTTCTAGAAACACATAATATAAGTGGCAAAGTTCTAGCACAAATCATGGGTGGAGGAGAGACAAGAAACAGGAAATAGATTACTCACACCTAAAATATTATGAGCCAAAACTCTATTAGAGAAAACATAGCAAATTTTTCAAATGTAATCAAGGCAGAGGAATAATGAAGGGGAAGCAGAATAGAGCAATTAAATTTAGGTCACAGCTCCAATTTTCATAGAGGAACAGAGAAGTTGGTTAGGGTGGTGGTGAAGGACTGACCCTTGTCTAAATCCCCCAGAATTGGAACTTGCCTGATCAAGTAAAAGTAAGCAAGAGTGGCTTGGATAGGTTACAGGCTTTGCATAAATTGCTAGGAGAACATGCCTAACTCTGCTATCACCATGGTGATGAACTCCACTAACAAAATCACTCAGCAGAAGTCCACATATATATAATTGTATTAAGACTCCTAACTCATGGTATCTCAAAAAGGTATCACTGGTAGTATCCCACCGAAAATATAAAATAATAACTAAACAATGGATGATGTGAGGCTAAATCTCATACTTGCTAATTTGAACAACATCAAGAGAATACATGCCAGTTGATGGATTGTACTGCCGTTGCTTCACGAAACCACAGTCAATTACATACCTGCAATTCAAACAAAAAATTGTTCAAAACCAGCAAGACATTACTGATTGGAAACCAATAGCATGGAAGTTACAACTATTCTCAAAAAATGTAAAATAATTGAATTCTCTCCTTTAGCGCATGGCATATATGTATCTACAGGCCCCAAGAAAAAGTAATCATGTAAATATGTTTTAGTATCCAGCATTATAGTGATCATTAGGAGAAGAAAACCAAGCCAAATGATTTGACAATAGGATCCATCCTCACATTTGAGATATCAGTTTTGATAATCTCCAAGATGGATAATGAGTTGTATAGACTTCTTAATGTAGATATATATACTACAGAAATTCCACTAAAATTGAAGAAAACCAAGCCACTCACACTACACCATCAACAGTCAAAGAAGTCTCAGCTATGTTTGTAGAAACTATAATCCGACGGCAATTGGGAGGTGGAGGACTGAAGACACGGACCTGCAAATATTATGTAGACGTAAGAGAACAGCAATAGAAAATTACACAACCCCAAGCATTACATAAATAGAAAAGCTTGCTTCATAATAAAGAGTATTTGTAACTTGTACAGTCACAAACTAAAAGCAGAAATGTAACAAAAACGTAAAAAATAGGTAAACAGAAAAGACTGGCTGAGGATGAAATGTATAAGACTTGATACTATCTAAATATCACAAAAAGATACTTCATGCGCTGAACTAGTATCGCAATCAAATGCACCATGTGCTGCATCTATCATCTGGTGCTTTCTGTATTGAGTGCTATGCCAGCAAACATTGTTATAACAGCATAATCAATTGCAAGAAATAAATTATTAGGAAGTCTAAGAGGAAATTTCATGTATAATATGAAAAAGAAAAAATAAACACTAGCCTGCAATTCAGGAGGTAAAGACCCATGAAGTGGAAGAATTATAGCATCCATACAAGAACCTTCCTCCAAGTTTTGGATTCTTTCTTCCAATTTCGAGACCAATTTCTCTATATCATCCTACAAGAGTCGTCAACTAATACCTATTACATATAACAGTAACAATGGCATGATGGTACGATAGCATGATGCCAAAAGCAGATCATCTTAAAGGACAACAAAGAGATTTAACCTGTCCAGTCATGAAAATTAAGATATCACCTTCAGGTTCTTGAATGTGTATATCTACAAATAAAAATGCAACAGCCATGTAAATGGACAACCACATTATAAGAAAATGTGCCAAAGCAATGATGAGGCACCTCACTGCTCTGGACAACCAGTATGTAAAGTGACAAGCCTGCACAAAGCTGACCCATACCAATGGCAGTTTTTAAGGAAGCTTCAAGATAATTTTTGGGCCTTTCTGGGCTATATTTTATCTCAACGGGGAACAACTTCCCAGGGACATTAACGATTGGGCAACCAGAGAAGAATTTGGATACTTTTTCACCATCCAGAGTAGCTGAAGTGACTAGGACCTTTAAATTGGATAGCCGTAACTTAATCAAGCGTTTCATCAATCCAAGCAATATATCCCTACCCAAAGATTACCACACATCAAATTAACATCTTATACCAATGATAACTGGGAAAAAAGAAAAAAAGGCTAGCAAAAGCATACAAATAACACAGAAAAACCATTTGAGACTTCTCAATGCTATACAGAAATATCAACCAGGTCCAAAATTCAAGAAAAATGTGAAATGCCAATTTTCTCCAGCCATTTTTATCGCACAGGGCAAGTGATTACAAGAAAAAGAACAATAATTTACGTGTTCAAGCTCCTCTCATGAGCTTCATCCAATATAA
The DNA here is from genome assembly GCF_009805555.1 of Andrographis paniculata. Lineage (NCBI taxonomy): Eukaryota > Viridiplantae > Streptophyta > Magnoliopsida > Lamiales > Acanthaceae > Andrographis > Andrographis paniculata. The sequence goes on from NW_026137605.1 coordinate 5,809,064, forward strand.
TGACTGAGTAGTTGCTCAACTCTGGATTGGAAAGACTTTCACGAAGAAGAACTCCATCTGTTAGGTATCTGCATATTTACTCACTGACCAGTTAGTACTAGCAATGGTATCTAGTATTCATTTTACCACATCTAGAAAAAAAATAAGAATAGAAGTGTTATTTCTTCATTTTTGTAAAGTCACATTACTTGATAAGTGTTTTCTCTGAAGTTCGATCTTCAAAGCGTATGGCATATCCTACTTCCTCCCCAAGATTAACATTGAGCTCCTGTGCAACACGCCTATGCATAAAAACAAAATAAACAATAAACTACAGATAAGCAAACACAATTTTCTCAAGAGTCATAATATCCGCAACAACAAAAGAATACAATAAAGAATAAATAAAAATCCGAATTTCAAAAAATTGGTAACTGCCATCTTTCCTTTGTATTTAGAAATAGGATACCATCCCAACAAATTACCTAGTAAAATTCCCAGTTACTGAGGTTACCAAATTCTTGACTTTCTTCCCATATTATTAAAGACTCATTTGTAACATAGACTACTGCGTGCAATGTGTCATTTCATTTAGAATTTGCAGTAAAAAATAAACAAATGTGTTGCCTATACAATAAGTAAGAAAATGTAGTAGAGTTCAAAACTATTCTTAAATTAATGTTGCACTTATTCCCCATTCTTTTTATCAATGGAAAAGTATGACCTCTCATTTCTAACACATATATATTGTGTGCCACTGTATTGAAATTCCTCAGGAAATGAATTAGGGAGCCATTTTCTTCTAATAAAGTGCACAAGAGATGTCAAATGTACATTATATAAGAGAGTGCCTAATTCCAAACATATGCTGCTATTGACCGTTGATAAACATCCAAAAAATTTCATGGAGGATATAGGTCGCCTACCATCAGCTGTAGTTAAAACTCAGGAAAAGTGTAGGAAAAAGCATTATTATCACTGAGGTTCCAATTTCAGAGTGCGGAAATCATTAACGGTAGGATTAAATTACTACATCGTAATTACCAAATAAAAAAAGTAGCACCGTATGCTTCGTACTCTTATCACACGCAAATCGAGCACAAAAAGACCTAAATATGAACTTGAGAAAATTACCGAGATACTGAAACGGCAGCCACACGACGCGGCTGAGTAACAGCTATACAACCGGATTTTGTGTAACCTCTTCGATGAAGAATTTGACAAAGTTGCGTGCTTTTACCGGAACCGGTTTCTCCGATTATAACGACGACAGGATTTTTCTCCACCGTTTCCGCAATATTTTCTTCGAACTGGAGTATAGGTAAGCGCGCCATTTTTTAAACAACCGATAAAGGTGCGGAGAATCAATTGAGGATTTGGTGAGAGCGAGACAGAGAGAGAAAGAGAGAGGCCGGTGCAGAGCAGGCCGAAACGCTATTCCGACGAATAACTGTAGTGTCAGTCAGAAGCCATAAATTTCTTCTCCGGGCGGACATATGGGCTTTTCTAAATTCTAGACCATCCCAACACATACCTCTATATTATATATATATATATATATATATATTTTATTTTATTTTTTTTTGCAGTAACACTTTATTTTTGAGGGTCAATAATATTTTCTTTAAATTTTATTATATAATTTTTATAATTTTTTAAATTTATAAAAAATATCAAATATTTTATTACTTTTATATATTTAATTTTAAAAATACTTTAAATATTATATGAATAAATTAAATTAAATTTTTTATTATTTGATCTTAAAAATAATAAACATTTTAAATAAATTAATTAACATTTTAATATTATTAAATAATATTTATGCAAAATAAAAATAAAAATATATAATATTATTTGATTAGATATAATAAATACTATAAATAAACAAAAGTACAATTTTAAATAATAATATTAATTATAAAATATATATATAAATATAAAAAATAATTTACTTTATAAATAATAAAATAAAAATTTACAAAAAAATAAAATAGATAAACAAAAAAATAATTTTAAAATAATTTTACTTATTTTTAAGTTAAAATAAAATAATCACTCTCTTGTACGCATAAAATGAGGAGGCTTCTATCACAATCCCAAAATTTCAGGGTGGATTGCAGAACCCAGTAGATTGAGGTGATTTAAGGATTTGATCTTTTTATTTAAATTAAATTTTATACTTATTAAACTTTAAATGTGTAAATATTATTCTTTTGATCAAAAAAAAAAAATTATGTACTTCGAAGTTTAAAATTAATAATATTAAAATAAAGTAAATAAAAAATAAGGTAGAAATATTACAAACTAGTAGTATTTATTAATGAATTAATATAAAATTAAAGTAAATAATAATAATAATAATGACAAAATTTTAAATTTAAATACATTCTAAAATGTCATAGGCCATACACACTAAAACTTACGGGTATGTTTGTTTAGGATATTGGATTTTAGTTTGAGATTTAAATAGTAAAAATTTTAAATTTGAATCATCATGTGACGTAATATAAATAGGTATTGATGTAAAAAATAAGTGTTTGATTTTTTAGAAAAAAATTTATTTTAATAAATACTAGAAATTTGAAAAAAAAATTATAATTCCAACACACCCTTCCTAGACTCTTTTTTCCTTTCGCATCACATGTTTTAAACTCGCCTTAAACAAAACTTCTTAAACTCTCAACATTTTCACCTAGAATATTTTATATATTTAAAAAGTAAAATTATATATTTCATCATTTTTTTATGCTTATAACTTTAAATAAAAATAGATTTATTATTTTTTTCCATCAATATATGAAATTAAATTATGCATAATATGGACCCGAGAAATGCGAAAGTATTGTGGCACTATGACTATTAAATTACCGTATCAAATTGCTTATTATTCAAAATATTTAAAAAACCCAAAAAGACATGCTTTGGAAGCCTCTGTCTTTTATTTAGGTTTTGAGCCAATGCAGATATGCATCACGATGTCTGCCTTTGTGATTTATTTTACGAAAACAAAGAATTCAATACATGCTATGACAGCTTTCATTTGCATGTACAGTAATCGAAGAAAGAATGAAGGAATTGTAGAGGAAGTCAATGAAGGACGCTCCTAATGATTGAGGTGCTGCTAAGCCAGCACCGCATTTGCGACGGTGGTTTTTTCGTTGCCAAGATTGTTATGAGAAAACAAGAAAGAAATCAAATAAAGAACACAGAGGTTTTATATGGTTCGATGACGATGTGTTAACCTACGTCTATGGACAGGAACTTGAGCGATTTTATTATACTGATTCAGAGAGTTACAATCATTATTATACGACTAGGAATCATAGCTATCTATTTAGAAGCACCTCAAAACACTCTAAACACTAAGTCCATTTGTTATTCATTAGGATGAGCCCAAAAGAAATCCTGCCAATTGAAACAACATTTTCGCTTTGGTTTCGGGTCGGGTAGACTGTTAAATCCAAGTCACATTTCAACAATCTCCACCTTGACTTGGAGTTTCTTCAACCGCCAAAGGTTCCTCAATATCTCTCAGTCGTCTCCTTACTACCAGATACCCCGAGGGGACTTTACCTTCTGCGAATATTCACCAAATTCAAGCAGTGCTCGAATTTCTCCGTCAATAGCCCCTTTGTCAACATATTAGTTGGATTGTGTTTTGTAGATATTTTATGAATAGAAAACTTGTCTTCCTCCAGAACATCACAGATAAAATTCAATTTACATAAATATGCTTGGTTTTCTCGTGATACACCAGATTTTTAGCCAAATTCAAAGCACTCTGACTATCGCAGAATAACACCGGTTTTTCCACCTTCAGACCCAAAATCTACACCAAACCATGTAACCAGATACCCTCCTTAATACCTTCAGTCATTGACATGTAGTCCGCCTCAGTCATCGACAGTGCAACCGTAGGTTGTAAAGTAGACTTCCAACTGATTACCCATCCAAACAAAGTGAAGATAAAGCAAGTCAGTGATCTTCATTTCACCAAGTCACCCCCGTAATCAGAGTCTGCATAGCCAACCAAACCATCACCATGGCCTTTATCATCGCATACCATACAAATATCAGACACTCATTTCAGATATCGTAAGATTCACTTTACAGCTCCCCGGTGAGCTTTACCTGGATTAGCCATAAACCTGCTTGCCACACTAACCACATAAGCGAGATCCGGTCTCGTACATACCATCGCATACATAAGACTTCCAACTGCACTTGAATATGAAACCGTCTTCATGTAGCTAACCTCTTCATCTGTAGCCGGTATAGTGCTTCGATCAAGTTTAAAGTGTGCCGCCAAATGGGTACTTATCGGTTTGGACTGATCAACAGAGAATGCCTGCAAAACTTTCTCAATATACTTTTTTTGAGAAACCCATAGCCGTATTGCTTCTCTATCACGTCAGATCTCCATACCCAGTATTTTCTTTTCTGCACCCAAATCCTTCATCTCAAAATCACCATTTAGTAGAGCCTTCAAGTCATTAATTACACCCATGTTTTTAGCTGCAATTAACATATCATCCACATACAACAAAAGATACAAAAAGGAATCACTATAAACTTTCTTCAAGTAAACACAGTTATCAAACTGATTACGAGTATAACCATTAGACACCATGAAAGAATCAAATCTTTTTACTGCCTTGGAGACTACTTCAAGCCATATAGAGATTTATTTAACAAGCATACTTGATCACTTTTAGAACTGTCGAACCCCTCCAATTGAGACATGTAAATCTGTTCTTCTAGATTACCGTGAAGGAATACCATTTTTACATCAAGCTGCTCTAACTCCAGATCAAAAGCACCCACCATTGCCAAAAGAACCCGGATGATTTTGTGTTTCACCACAGAAGAAAAGACTTCATGGTAATCGATTTCTTCCTTCTGTGAGAACTCTTTTGCCACCAGTCTCGCCTTGGACCTAGCAGGTAACACTAGGAATTCTTTCATGTCTTTTAAAGACCCACTTGCATCCCACTGGCTTCACCGATTTTGGTAGTGCAACGAGATTGCAAGTCTTATTCTTTTCAAGAGACTACATCTCTTCATTCATTGCTATAATTCAATTTTCTGCATCTTTACTCGCCACAGCTTCTTTATATGTTTTTGGCTCATCAGAGCCAAGATCATCCTCAACCATCAATGCATAAGCCACATAATCCATGTCACATTTATTGACACATCCTGCAAACTTAGCTGGTTTTTATTTCTCTTTCTCTTTGTAGCTGCTATGGAATCTTTAACCCCAATACCAGTGTCATCATCTTCCTCCTCAACCGGTTTCCTTTGAGGTTTTGACTGATCTGGTTGATCGGATTGATCAATAGTATTATCCTGCTGCTATTTCTCCAACACAACTCTGTCAGGAGTCTTGAACTCCACTTTCTGGTAAGCCCCACAATCTTTTGTACCTGCAATACTTTCACAACCTCTACTATGATCAAGCATAGCTGATTCATCAAAGGTTACATATTTGCTAATAAGAAATTTACCAGAATCTTTACCTTCTATACACTACAGTCGATAACCTTTGACTCATGTTGCATACCCTAGAAATATGTATTTTACCGCCCTCGGCTCCAGCTTACCATTATTCACATGAGCGTATACAAGATATCCAAATATTCTTATATTAAAGTAATATGAGGGTTTTCCGGACCATACCTCTTGAGGAATCTTTAAGTCAATTACAGTTGATGGAGATCTATTAACCAGATAGCTAGCAGTGTTAACTACTTTAGCCCAGAATTGCTTAGATAGGCCAACAAATATGGGCATACATCTAGCATGTGCTATTAGGGTTTGGTTTATACGCTCTGCATCCCCATTTTGTTGTGATGTATGTCGTACAATGTGGTGCCTCACTATACCTTATTTCTTGTAGAAATAATCAAATGGAGCGTTGCAGAACTCCAATCCATTATCAGTTCTTAGAGTCTTGACCTGTTTACCCGTCCGTTTTTCAACCATGGTTTTCCACTCCTTTGAACTTCCCAAACACCTCATCTTTAGTCTTTAGAAAGTACAACAAGACTTTTCTTAAATAATCATCTATAAAAGTGACAAAGTAAGAACAACCGCCCTGCAATTTCACCGGAGAGGGACCCTTATAAATCTGAATAAACATACTCCAGAATTTCTTTTGAAGTGTGATGACCGGTACTAAACCTCACCCTGCGTTGCTTCCCTTATACACAAGCCTCACAGAATTGAATTTTACTTGTCACATCCCCAACAAATAAACCATGCTTGCTCAGCATAGACAACCCCTGCTCACTCATGTGACCCAATCGACGGTGCCACAAATTTGTCCTGTCATCATGTTTAGGATATTACCGCCGTTCCCATCACTGAACTGACTTGTAGAAAATAAATTTCATACTGAAGTTTTCCCTTCATCGTCACCAAAGCACCTTTTAGGACTTTCACCCACTCACATTCACCATGATATTTTAAACCATTCTTGGCTAATGTGCCAGGCAAAATCAAATTCTTTCTGAGTTCAGGAACATACCAGCAGTCAAATTTCCTAATAGTATCATCATGCAATTTTATCTTCACTATCCCGATTCCATTTATAGCTAGAACCCCATCATCACCTAACTTCACCGTTCCATTCTACTCCTTGAAAGAAGTGAGTAGATCACGAGAGAACGTCATATGGTGAGAAACATTGGTATCCATAATCCAAGTATCGGCAGTACTAGCACTACATACTGCCAGAACTTCACAAAGGTCCCCATCATTAGAATTGTCTTGTACCACAGCAGCACTGCCACTGTTACTACACTCAACTTTTGTATTTTTTTTCTTCTGTGGACAATCCCTTTTAATGTGTCACTTCTCCTTGCAAAGATAACACTTAACTTTGCTAGATGATTTTGATTTTAAACGCGAACTCCCATTCTCATTACCCCTCTCCTATGGTTTTCCCCTATCTCCAACCAGACCTAAATCAGAACCCTCTTCTAGAGAAACCTTTCTTTTAAATTATTTGGACATAAAAGAATCTTTCACATCATTAATAGAAATTGTAGTTATACCATATAGCATAGTATCTACAAAATTCTCATATAAACCAGGTACTGAACACAGTAAAATTAGGGTTTGATCTTTATAATCTATTTTAACCTTAACCCCTTGAAGATCAAGAATAATATGGTTAAAGGTATCAAAATGATCCTTTACCTAAGTACTTTTGGACATCTGGATAATGTAAAGTCGTTGCTTCTGATATAGCCTGTTCGGGAGAAAGTTGTTCAGGTACTTCTCACACAGTTTATCTCATAGCCCAGAAGCCGTCATCTGATCTATAACCTCCCGTAACATCTCATCAGTAATTGATAGCAAGATCAAGGAATAAGCGCTTGCCAAAATCTCCTTATTCACCTTCTCCTTCATGTCTTTAGAATACTTTTCTTCTCCCTCTAATACAACCGCACATCTCTGTTAAACCAGGAGTGCCCTCATCTTGACCTTCTAGATCGTGAAGTCATTTGACCCATTAAACTTCTCCAGATCAAACTTATATCAGGACATCTTCAATAAATCAGATATGGCTCTGATACCACTTGTTATGAGAAAACGAGAAAGAAAACAAATGAAGAACACATAGGTTTGATGGTGTGTCAACCTACGTCCACGGACAAGAACTTGAGATATTTTATTATACTGATTCAAAGAGTTACAATCATTGTCATACGGCTAGGAACCATAATTATCTATTTATAAGCACCCCAAAACACCCAAAACCCTAAGTCCATTTGTAATTAATTAGGATAAGCCCAAAAGAAATTATGCCAATTGAAACAACTTTTTCGCTTTGATTCCGGGCCGGATAGACTGCTAAATCCAAGTCACGTTTCAAAAATCATCCTTGACATTGTCTAATAAACACACCGAACAACCACGATCTAGAACACAACGGTAATCTTATTGTAACATGTTTTTGGATTGAGTAGTTGATTTTTAGGCATCCTTTTGCATTTGCAAACACTGGTGAATATTTGTTTCCTATATTCATTGAGTGATTTCAGAGGCACAAAAAACAACGAAGAAGCTAAAGAAGACAACTGGAGAAATCAATACGAAAGTTTCACTGCCAGATTCTTCAACTATACCTACTTATTCCTATTTGCAGTCGTTAGAACAATCTATGTTGTATATATATGAAGAAATATATACCTCTCACGGAATTTTAACAGATAATTCTGCTCTGGCAAATGTGTAGCTCAAACTACCATGTCATACGCAGACTTCCCTAATCTTCTGCACTCAATCATCTATCCTATTAATAAGTTCTCTTCTCGTCTTCTTTCGAGATAGTATGTTATGCTATAGGGACTTCACATTTTTTGTAAGACCTATGCTCGTAAACACATCTAAAATAGTGAAATTCTTACTTGAAATCTCGACAACTGGCCTCCCGTTAAAATTTATGCATCATTGCATTACTTCATTTTAAACGTTATTTGCATATTTATATCATAGTATTTGGTGCAGTTTGACAAGGAAATACTTATGTCCATTTCGAAAGTCTATTGTTAGTTAAATTTGCAGCCAAAAGTTCTGTTGTATGAAATGTTATTTGGTTCTTCTATAGTATATATAATACATATATATATACTGAAAATTTTTAAAAATTTTACCCCAGTCAATATTTTAATAAAAATATTATTCTAAATTTTCATATCAAACTATTTAATTTTCTTTCTTAGGAAATTGAATTATGGAGCAGCAATTTTAAAGCTTTATCTTCTGTCTGTATGCATGTTTACATATATCAAACATTACTAACAACAATCTTTATATATTATGAAAATTATTGAAAAGTCAAGGCTACCTCCTAAAAGAGAGCATAGACAATACACATAGAAATAAGGATCCAAGTCGGACGGGAGACAATACCTGAAATTAACAAAAATAAACGAATGCCGATCTACAGTGACACAAAGGCATCTATCGCGGAATATTATACCTGTCCGGGTTCCAGCATTGGAGCATCCCACTTGTTTGTAGCTATTCGCAAAGGTTTGTTTATCGTTTTTCCAAGAACAACAATTTCAATCTTTTTCATCCTATATGATTATACGCCGCTGGATTGGCGGCCCGTGTAGCTCGACGGTGAATTTCTTAAAATCAACATCCAATGGACTATGAGGCCATGATGTCTATATAGCTTGTGAACATCAGTCACTATTCCAATCCCACAAAATATATTCCGACAGTCGGCAATGAACTGTACAAACGAATGCATAATGTAATCTATATGCAGAATATCAAACATCATAGAATATATGACAACACACAAATATAGATAATAGCATCTGGGTGGTCATCTCTGGGTACCATACTAAGGAGCCATTCTGTATCCAAGCCCATAACTATTTCGTTGTAACACCTCATCAGTTGTCCAATGGATGCAAGCCACTAGTCGACTTCGGTGGCCATTCTAGCAATAGCTACATGTACAACGGCATTGTACAGACGAACATAGTAGAAGCTTCTTCTTAAGAATATCAACTCACTCGTTGCCATCAACAATCCATTCAAACACTTACAATAGAGATGAAAGTATCAATGCCCACCCCTTTTGCGTACGCAACCAAACGTGAAATGTAGTGATTTTCAAAAACTTAGAAATAAAATAGTTAATCAACTATGCTAGCCAGATTGGGAAATATAAATGTATACCTGTTGTCGTAAAAAATCACCTCCGACCGCTTAATCGGAAACTTTGTTAGAATCAATTTTTTTGAAGGGTTCCTGGCCTCCTCAAGAAAGGATACAAGTTATCTCGCAATAAATAAATAATCAAAGTTGCAGGAAGGTAAAAAAAAAGACCAATAATGCGAAAAAAAACTGCCTGGAACGTTGTTATTTTTCTGAATCATGTTTGGATAAGATTTTATCCTTAATTATTCTCCAACTAATCCAATCTTCCCTTAACTACTTTCACCTCCTCCATGACTGAGTTTCTACCTTCTGCTGGGCCACCCTCAAACCGAACTTGATCCGGCTTGGGCCAACCGAAAGCTGGGCTAGAAGTCATCCCTCTTGGGCCATGTTTATACTAGGCTGACCCAATCAATTTTGGGTATGCACAGATGCTCTCCACAAAATTTACCTAGATGTAATTTAATATGTAGTTAGGTAATTTTGCAAAACTCCTTACCTTTTCAAATCGATTCGCGTGTCTCATCATATCACCGATAAGCTCTCTCCCTGTCAATTCCTTCATAATATTGATGTTGGTGTACTTTGCTTGTGTTGCAAAAACTCTAGAATTCTTCTCAGCCATACCGCATGAGTTGAATAATTTGTTGCTGCAATATACTCTGCTTCTGCCATCGAGAGTGCTATTATTGGCTGTTTCTTAGAAGACCAAGAGAAAATAGCTGACCCAAGATAAAATGCATATCCATATATGCTTTTTCTAGTCTCAATATCTCTAACCCAATCACTATCTGTGTATCCAACAAGTTCAAGAATTTTATTAGTATAATAAAAAATTCCATCATTACTTGTACCTTCAATGTATCTCAAAATTCCATTTGCTGCAGCCCAATGCGATTCTTTTGATTCCTCCATAAATTTGCTCAACAGTCCAACTCCAAATGAAATATCTGGCCTTGTTGCAAGTAAGTATCTCAAGTTATCAATTAAGCTTTTATATGCCATGTTATCTACATTCCTGCTTGTTCTATCCTTGGTCAATTTTAACTTTTCAGCTACTGAAGTTAGGACTGGTTTCGAGCTCATCATGCTGAATTTTTTTAAAAAAACTCTTGCATATTTTTTTTTTGAGACAAAAAAATTCTACCATTTGTCTGTTTCACTTCAAGGCCAAGGAAGTAGGAAAACAATCCCATATCAGTCATTTCAAATTTGTTATCAAGCCCAACTTAAAATCTGAAATTAACTTGGAGTTAATTTTTTGTGAGAATAAGATCATCCACGTATAGGCATATAATAACTATATCACCCGACTCAATACTTCTGATATATAAGGAATGCTCACAGGGACACCTTTCAAAGCCAGATTCCACAAAATATGAATCTCTGCAGTTGTACCAAGCTCTGGGGGCTTGTTTTAAGCCATACAAAGCCTTTTTTAATTTATAAACTTTGTGCTCTTCTCCTTGTTTCACATAACCTGCAGATTGTTCAACGTATATTTCCTCTTCTAGAACACCATTCAAAAAGGCAGATTAAACATTCATCTGATGTATCTTCCACTCATTATGGGCAGCAATAGAAATGACCATGCGTATAGTATCAAGTCTACTCACAGGAGCAAAAACTTCAAAATAATCAATACCTGGTTTCTGTCTGTACCCTTTTGCTACCAGACGCGGTTTAAAGCGACCAACTTTTCCATTGGGCTTGTACTTTGTTTTGTAGACCCATTTAACCCCAATTGGATTCTTGTTTGGTGGAAAATCCGTTAACTCCTAGGTACCATTTTTCTCAATGGCATGTATCTTCTCATTCATAGCCCTGATCCAATGATTTTTTGTGGAAGCATCCTCAAAGGATATAGGATCACAATCTGCAAAGAAAGTGAACTGAGCAATATCATCATTAGAAAAATCAATATCTTGACCCAAAACATAATCCTGTAAGTGAGCTGGTGGATGGCGTTCACGTTGTGATCTTTGAACCAATGGCTCAACATGTGGAGTCGGCTCAGCATGTAAGGGAGATTGAATATCTCCGGATGTGACTCTTTCTGGACTGTCCTGCTTATCAATGATGTTAAAAATAACAAGAATAGCAGAACTTGTATCACATGAAGACCAATCCCAAACGTCGAACTCATCGAAAGTGACATCTCGACTTATAATAACCTTTTTGGTTATAGGATTATATAATTTATAAGCCTTTGATGTATCACTATAACCAATAAAAATACACTTCTCACTTTTATCGTCAAGCTTGTTTCTCAACTGATCTGGTACATGTGCATAGCCAATACAACCAAAGATCTTAAGATGTGTAATAGATGGCCTTCTTCCACTCCAAGCTTCTTCTGGTGTTTTATTTTGAACAGATTTTGTTGAACACCTATTCAACACATAGACAACACATACAACCGCCTCCGCCTAAAACTCCTTAGGCAAATTTTTGGATTTAAGTATACATCTCACCATATCCATGATTGTTCGATTTTTCCTCTCAGCTACTCCATTCTGTTGAGGAGTATACCTTGTTGCCAATTGATGTTATATTCCACTTCTTTAAAAAATTTCATCACACCCAATATATTCTATTCCTCTATCAGTTCTCAACATTATCTCTAAACCACTGTCTTTCTCCACAAGGCACTTAAATTCTTTGAAAGCTTGGCATGCTTCAGACTTATGCTTCAAACTATAGATCCATGTTTTTCTACTCAAATCATTGATGAAAGTAATAAAGTACTTACTACCTCCATGTGATGGAGCCTCGAATGAACATAAGTCTGAATGAACAATCTCCAGGTGTTTTGTTGCTCTTCGTGACTTTCTAACCGGAAATGAATACCTATGTTTCTCTCCAATCTCACAAATTTCACAAACACGATTAGGAATAGTAACAATTGGCAAGTTGGGGACAAGATTGTTTCTCGCAAGAAAGTTCAATCCTGAGAAATGGAAGTGCCCAAAACGCATATGCCATAGCCAATTATCATCGGCAATATCAGTTTTAGCACAAGATAGATATGCATGGTGAATACGCAAAGGAAATAACCGATTTTTAGACATATTTACCTTTGCTATCAACTTTACTTTGTTATCTGCAATACTGCAACTTCCTTGGTCAATAATGATTTTATACCTTTTTTCTGCTAATTGTCCCACACTTAAAAGATTTTGATGAAGATCAGGAACATAAAGGGCATCGGATATAAAATTCAGAGTTCCATCTTTTAACAGTATTGTAATTTTGCCCTTTCCCAAGATTGGGACCTTTGATTTATTTCCAAAGGTAACCTCCGATTGAATTGATTGATCTAATTCACAGAATAAATCTTTGTTCCCATACATATGGTTACTGCACCCGGTATCCAAAAATCATGTGTTCTCATCTGCATGAACCTTATCACTAGCTAACAATAGAGTTTCAGTCTCTTTAACGCACTCACTGGAGTTCTCAGCAAGATGTGTTTGGTTCTTAGAATTTCTTTGCCAACAATCTGCAATCCTGTGTCCATACTTGCCACAATTATAACAATGAAAAGAGAACTTGTCTTGGTTGTTACCTCTCTCTCTTTTTTGTGTTGTGTTATTCCCACAGCTTCAACCCCTGAAATTTCCTCTTCCTCTTCATCTTCCACAGCCTCTGTTCAGCCCTTTCTCGTTTGAAGAATCATTTGAGTCCAAATTAATTTGGGATTGCAGGGCTTCTTCAATTAACATTTCTGTTTTTGTTGCAATTCGATCGATGTGGCTCTCAATCATACCTTTCAGCTCCACAACAAATAAGAGTTCAGTATCATGAGACTCAGTTATAGAGGTACAACATGACCATACTTCATCGGAAGGGTTCGAAGAACTTTCTCAACTACAGTGCCGTTTGTAATTTTTTCTCCATATAACCTCATCTTGTTAACGAGAACAGTGAGACGACAGAAGTATTGTTCCACTGTCTCTGTAGTTGTCATCTCGCAGCGATCAAACAATCTTCTCAACGACTGCAATTTGGACTTTTGAGCTCGATCGACTCATTTGTATCGACTCCTGGGTGAACGGAACCTTATAAACATTTATATAAAAATATAATTTTCTGGCCTAAATATTACTATAGTTTTATTATATGAGATAGAGTGACTCACAATCAGTTGAAGTGAATTAACAAATTGGTTCTTACATTTTTTCACACACACAAAAAAGTCAAACCACCTGCTTTAATAAAAACAAAAATTAAAAATTAACAATTTAAAATATATTGAAATTGAAATAGAATAATTGTAAAAAAATAAAAATTGAAAGAACAATTTTGTCCCCCGAAGTCCGGATCCGGAAGCCAGTTCCATCATAGTTCATGGATATATAGTTTTGAAGGTCAAAGATTTGTTTATATGACCTACAAACAAAACAATGAATTAGAACGGTAGGAATAACATTTATTATTTGATCCAATCCTCCAATTTTGCTTGAAGCGATCCAAGTACTCCATGTGTTTGAAGTTAGTTTTTTAGCATCCATGAAGCTCAAAATATAGTTTAAAGAATGAAACTTCATGTTCCACAACCGGTAAAGAAAACAAGTTGTAAACATTCTAACTCTCAGCTAAATTATTAATTTGCTGATGTCGTATATGTTAAATAATGATTGGTTTCTTGTATCCTGTTGAATGACGTTCTATAAATTAGAATCTTCAGATGTAGATTTTTCATCAAACAAGATTAACAAATCTTATGAATCTTGTGTGTTGTATTTTACTTTATGCATCCTCTCAAATACGTAATTGTCATAAGCACAAAACAACTACACATTTAATAGTTGTGTTTAGCGCTCGTGGTTTCATAATTTTTGGTTTGCTTATATTCAAAGGAGTTAGTCTCTCAAGTATGTCCTGTTTCATTTTATCCAACATCAAATCCCATGTTAATTTTATTTTAATTAATTTTTTTAAAAAAAATATATAAATGCTTTGGGTTTTTCTAAAAAAAATTAGAACAAATTTTCTCTCTCTATTTTTTTTTTAATTATATCGATTTTTATATTTGTGTATTATATATAATTTTTTGCAAAATAATATATTTATATATTTTTATTTAAATGTAATTTTACAAGTAAATTGCATTGTTATATATATATATATTTATGTATATTTTATTGAGCACAGAAAATATAATTTCGTATGGAGAAAAAAAGACATGATGTGCAGGTGAAGAAAAATTTTTAGACAATTTTTTTTTTTTTTTTTTTTGTTTTATGCTGATGCTAAGTAAAGTTAAATTTCCAGTCAAATTTTTCCAATGGATTAGCTTGTTCAGAAAGAAATTTTTTAATTTAAATAAATAATAAAATATAGTATTTAATAACATAAAAAATACATTTGATATAATTTTTTTTTAAATAGTATATGTATTTTTTAATATTTATATAAACATAGTAATGTTGTTAGATAGAAATTGAATGCTTTAAATCATGAAATGTCAAAAAAATTCTTTTGCTTGTCAGTTCAAACAGTCAATTTATAATTTCATATGATATTAATTTAAAGTTTATAAACTCAATTCCAATTTATATATGAATTGGATTCAAATAAAAATATCTATAGTTAGAACTATTGATTTGAAATAGTGTAAACAAATTAATGGGAGTTATTCTTACATTAATTAGATTAGTAAATATAATAAATTTCAAATATTAAAGGATGTGTTTGATTTGTGTTTTGAATATAATTTGTCACTATTCAATTTACAACTATTCCTAATAAATTATTTTCATTTTATTTTACAAAATATCATGTTAAAATAATATATAAACCAAACCTCAAATCAAAACTCACTAAAAAAAAATAGTATATTTGTAACGGAATTTTGTTCCTAGTTCACATAGCTAACGTAATTCCATCTCTAATTCCGTCTTTAATATCATTAGTAACGGAAAAATTGAATTTATGAACGAAAAAACCTGTTACAAAATTGATAATTTCTTGTAGTGACTTTTGTCAAATTAAAAATCCCCATATTGCCGGGTTTTTAATGCAGTTTTCCTCTAATTTATGAGTTCTTACCTAAGATAACCAACGAACTTAATTAGTTAAACAGCCTTAGTATAACCATGGATGATTTGGGTCCCTAAAGAGATGAAAAATATATGATAATTTTATTGTTAAGAAAAGTAGTAATAACTGTTACTCTAACTACAAAGAACTAATTACTAGAAAAACATTCAAAGGAGGTGGGAAGTTGGTGGGGGTGTCCACAGACAACCTCTAACTGCAGACACTATCCCCATAAAGCTCCTTACTGTTTGAGTTTTGAAGAGAATCTGTACTTGAATGAATGATGTACAAATACAAATACAACTACAACTGAATGAAAACAATTGATGATAGATAATGTAAATGAGGTTGCTATATATAAATTTTAGCATTAGGACATCCACTGGACTAGATTTTGCTGGTTGAGATTCTTTGGTTGCTTGATAGATTGCTGGCTTGGTAGACTGTGTGTATTGAATTTATGGTCACTGGATTTTGGTACCTAAGCAAAACTTAGTTTTATTGATTTTCCGTCTTGGTGCTCTAGATCATCTCAAATGATAATATGTCCGTAAGAGTACATTTATTTATGTATTATAATAATTTTTACTCAAAAAACAAAGAAAAAAAATATGATGATTTGTTTGTTTTGTGAAATAGTTTGAAAGAATATTTATTTTAATGTTATTTATAGAGAATTGTAAAGATAATATAAAAATAATGAAGGTGTGTAGTATATTAATTTTTTTTTTGGACAATCGTATGTAAAAAAAAGATAAAAAGAACACACTCAAATATTCAACTTTTCAGTAAGTCTCAATTTGATAGGCTTAATTTATCAACAAAGATTTTGAAGCTATGAACTAATAGATGACTTCAATTTAAAGTTACTATGAAATAAGTCAAGTTACACAAAAGAACCGAAAAATTACTAAAGATTAGTTAAAATTCAAATTTTGAAATAGAATACTAACAGATTTAAAACTGTCTTCTGGTTTCAATCCAGTTTTATCAAGAAAAAAGCTGTTGAGTTGCACCGTGGCATCATCATGTTGTATAGACCCTTAGTCATGCAGAAGTCAATCTTGTGTGGTAGGTAGAAATATTGTTTTGTACGGTCTTAGAAAATTCTTTGGGTGAGAGTCAATTAGGGATGGACTTGGAGTTGTGTAACTCCACAATGTAGTGTTGGCTTCTTGGATGTCGATTGTGTGAGTGTGAACTTTGTTGATGCATATCAATCATCAATTTCAAGAAATTTGTCTACATTTAAAACAACATCAAGTTATGGCCCAACAGAGTGTGATAAGATGCACATATTTAACTAAATCATTTGTGTTAGTTGGCATTATAATGATTATAGCATTTGCTTTGTAGGTCAGATGCTGTGAAGCATCCACATCCATGTTTTTCTATTGCATTTGCATCATCATATGCACATAAAGGAGTTTCCTGGCAACTTGGTGTTGGAAATGGAAATGGAAATGGAAATGGAAATAGGAAGTAGCTCCCCTTTCTTCAATATGACATGGAGGTGTAATGTATATATGTATGCATGTGTGTAAGTATGTATATATGTTCTCTCTCACAAGTGATGGAAAGGTTAGGCATTACAACAGTGATTGATTATTGGTCTACCAGAGCATAGTCTCTATCTGATCTGCTGTAATCTCTGAATCTAATGTCAACGAATCATACAAGTGGGGCGAAACACCTGCTGCTGCAATGAGCTCCTGATTAGTGTAGCCTGCAGGTGATTCGACATCTCCATACGAAGGAAAAAAATCGCATTGAGAAGAGTGATCAGAATATTCTTCATCCCACAAGCTGAGAGGTGATCCTGTTGCAGTAATCTGGGAATAGTCTATCATATCTTGAAACAGATTTTGTTGGAGGATCATGTAGTTGTGTGTGTTGTTCCATAGAGAGGTTGGGATCGGATCGATGATGGGACTAGTGACTCTGAAATGTCCAGCATTACTACTTCCCTTGTTGGGACTGGGAATTGGGGGTGGGGGTGGGGGGGTTGGCTTGATTAGTGATTTATCTGTAGGATCCACCGTGCCAAACCGGATTGGCTGCTGCTGCTGTTGTGGTTGCGGTTGCTTCTCCTCTAAGTTTCGGTCGGAAGTCCAACAAGAATGAAGTTGAATTCGGGGTTTGGATGAAAAGTAGGAGTGATTGAAACTAAGAGTTGAGGATGTATAATTGGGAGTTGCAGGAGGAGGAGGAGAGTGTGAAAAAGGTTGAGTCATACTAATAAAATCTCTGGTGCAGTCCTTGTTTCTGTGATCATTCTCATTCTTGTTCTTGTCTGGGATGCTTGATTGCAGCTTTGGAGTTTCAGCCTCATAAGTCTCAGTCTGTGGGCAGCCATTTCCATTTCCATTTCCTCCACAAGGCTTACCCACTTTCAAATAGGTATCATCATTATTATCATCATCATCATCATCTTCCTGCTGTGTTATCTCACAACATGAAAATGCTGCTGTTGCTGCTGTCTCATTTTCTTTCGGCAACCTGCTCAAGTAGAGTCGATACTTCTGAAACCATGCATTGGAAAACAAAAGGTTCTGTTTGTTACCATGGATAATAGATAATAGATAGAAGGGGGGTTGATCTAGCTAGCACTTAACTGAATGAATGAATGATTCAGTAGATGAGCCAGAGCAAGAAATGGAATCAAATTCACCTCACTAAGTACCCACCTGTAAGTGACTGGCCACATTTTCTCTCGTCAGCCACGGCACACCCATCAAGTCAAGTATTTTCTTGGGGCCAACTTCTGTCAAGTAATTAAGTACATCCCATTTAGCAAGATTGATTGATTGCTGGTATTGGTATTGGCATTGGTATTGGATAGTAGAGTCTAGAGACTAGAGACAAGAAGAAGAAGAACAACAACAAATTAAAAAACTCACTATCGAACCCAATCTGGTTGACGGCTTTGACAAACTTCTGATGAAGCTCTACAGTCCAAACAACCCTTGCTCTCTTCACAGACACAGACATTGGCAAGGCTGCAGTCTCACCATAGCCATAACCATCAGCATCAGCATCTCTTCGTTTCTTTCCCGAAGCAGAAATCAGATCATCATCATCATCATCTCCAGATTGCTCCCGCTCTGCTCTGCTCCTCATCTTCTGAATTTCCTCTGAGCTCCTTTTCCTCAAGACATGCTGCCATATGTTTCGAAGCTCTTTCATTCTGATAGGCTTAAGAAGATAATCGCATGCACCGTGCTGAACACCTTTCATTACTCTGCTCGTTTCCCCATCAACGGACATCACTGCATCAAGTAAGTACTTTCTTTATTTAAGGGGATGGCAGGGTAACTAGCTAATTAATTCAATACTGGAAGCAATTAAGGAAAGAAAGAAAGCAAGTGTTTTGATATAGATACTGCTAGTAGTAGTAGTACATACTTATAACAGGTAGGTCCATCTCCAAACCAACATGCTCGAGGAGTTTGAAACCATCCATGTCAGGCATGTTCACATCACTTATTACGATATCAAATCCATCCTTCCTTTCTCGAAGCAATTTCAGAGCCTCTCTTGCCAAATTACATGCCCTCACTATTACCACATTCATTTCAAAAAACCATTACTAGAATATCAAACCAAAACACATAACCTACATACATACATACATACATACATATATATATATATGTATATATGCAGTGCAACACTATTTCCTTCCAACCACAACAACCAATCTTTAAGGCAAATGATAAATACCTTTATAGTTACACTTATTGAGCATCCTTTCAAGAATCTTCAGCCATGTGGGATCATCGTCCACAACAAGAACCCGAAGTCCTGCCGGAAAAGAACTGCCTCTGGGCATTGAAGAAGCTGAAGAGGGAGCCATGGACTCTTTCTGAGCTCAAGATGCAGTGTGTCTGGAAATGGAGAAATATAATAGATGTCTCAATGAATTAAGAGAAAAGAAGAGATGAAAGAATATTTGGGACATAGCTTAACGGTCTGAGTTGCACATATTATATACATACATGTGTCCCCAGCTGGTATCCATACAATAATTAATCAACTCAAGGCTCCTTTACTTAATTATTTATTTAATCTCTTCTCTTTTCTAACATTCATTTTTGTTCCATTTAACTTTCTGCTGCAGCCCATATGAATATGATCTTATTCCAAATGAAAGAATTAAGGCAGGGTTTGGTTGGTTGGTTGGTTGGTTGCGTTGCATATTTTGCTTTAGTTCGATGTTCCAAATTCCTCCTATAGGCTAGGCTTAAGCTACCATTATTGATTAATTGGCTTGCTGCTTTACCTAAACCAATAATTATTGCACACAAGGAATTGTAATTAAGCATATAAAATTTATGGCATATGCGATGCCCAATCATTGAATATATATAAAGCTAAGGGTGGTGATTCACTCACCCATCTCTTTGTTAATAATTGATTAATCCAAAAATCAAAACCACCTTGCATTGTACTACTTACTAATTAAGTGTACTTAATTGGTTAGGACACTGTCACTACCTAATTTAATATGATTGCCTTTGTTTACTCATTCAATCTGCATTAACATCTCCCTCCCATCAATCTTTTGTACACACACACACATATATATATATATATATATATGTAACATTAAGTAATTTATTTTTTAATTAGTATGCATTTGCTAATCACCTCATAATAATTATAAACAAATAAACACCGGTGGGTTCATATTCATATGGCACTTGCAGCAGGTCTGCACGTACTGCTACGTGTGCATTGTTCGTAAGAATATTGTTAGGGAATCAAGGGAAAAATAAAAATTGCAAGGTACAAATTAACAATCTTTGAAATGCCTCGAGTTATATTTCTTAATTAAATATTTTGATCCTATTAAATATGGGTTTCATAAAATTTATACAAGAATAAAAACAAAGTAAAAACTTGATATATATATATATATATATATGTGTGTGTGTGTGTGTGAAATATCAAACACCTAAAGGTGAAAAATATTTTATGCATAAAATATACTATTTAATCTTTAGAAATTTAAAGAAAAATTATTCTCTTTGTAAAAAAAAAAAAAAAAGATTAGGACATATAAAGAGAAAATTGTAAAATTTGTCATGTAATTATGTCCTTTTATTATTTTTGAACACCATTATCCCATGATTTTAGAACAATAATTAAAATACTGTCAATCGTTTTTTAATTTCTTTCTTTTTTGTTTTTTTTTTTTTTATCGGTGCCGGTAAAATGTATGATGAGGCGGACACACCGATTCTAAAGTGGCACAATTTATGTATGAAATAAATGATCATTGCACATGAGACATAAGTCCATTTTCCCAGCACTGAAAGTTATAAAAAACAACAATATTTTAAATATTGTCTTAAAATCAAATACCGAATAATAATGTTAAAAATGATATATAAACCATTATGAGACAAAAATTACAATTTTCTCTATATATAAATAATGAATGTCTTCTCATTTTCATTAAAATTGTGCAAATTAATTTCTTGATTGAAGAGATGTCACCCAAACTTTTATTTACCAAATTATTGTGCATGAATTCACTTAATTTAATTTCTAATATAAAATTTATTTTTTTGAATAAACATTTTTTTTAGTCATGTTGTGACCTAAAAGGAGCGACCTCATTGGATTTTTGGTAAGTAGAAAGGAAAAAAGTTCAAGAATATTATCTATGCATAAATTTCACTGATGGTGGATGAACTGAACTTTAAAACAATTAAAAGTTTTGAGGATTAGATAAAAATCAAATGATTGAAAATTTTGAGGATAAACTGAACTTCCAAATGATTAGAAGTTTTGAGGATAATAATAATATTATGAAGGAATAGAAAACACTATAAGAAAATATCAATTTTGTAACAACGGTTTTTAGTCCCTAAATGTATTTTTTCTGTTACTAATGATATTAAAGACGAAATTAGTAATGAAATTATGTTAGCTACGTAAACTTTAGGAACGAAATTCCGTTACAAATATATTATTTTTTTGTAGTGAAAACACAAGGGAGTGTAGAAATTTGAGTTACCGTTTTAAAATTTTGAGGAACATTATAGTTAAAAGAGTTGTGTGAGTATTCTTGTAAGTATGTTTGTAAAACTTTGAAATGAAAAAAGTTTTTGTGAATTTGAAGATTTTTAAGAATTTGGCTAAATTGCTGAAAGTTAAATACATGAGTATTGAAAGAGAGAAAATAAATAGCATGAAAAAGTAAATTATGTTTGAGTGATTGATGTGTTTATATTTGCAAAGTGCAAGCCTAATTATATGGAAAATACTCCACTCAATAAATTGGATATTATTATATTGTATATGTATGTTATTTGTTGGACACAGTTGTATTGTTAGATCATATCAATTTAATTTATGTAATTAGAGTATCAATTTAGTCCCTTTTAATCATCAATCTCGTCAATTTTTCTCTTTTTGTAATTTATTGAATGTAATATTATATCACATCACTTTACTTGTATATCTATGTAGTCGTGATTAATCTCGTCAACTTTTGTCTTGTTGAAATGTATTGAATGCAATATTATTTTACATCACACTTGTATATAATGTAGCAGTGATCAATCTCGTCAACTTTTGTCAGTGTTGAAATTTATTGAATGCAATGTCATCACATTTGTGTATCATGGAATATTGATCAATCTTGTCAACTTTTGTTTTGTTAAAATTTATTAAATGCAATGTTATATGACATTCCCTTTGCGTATTATGTAATAGTGATCAATCTCGTCAACTTTTATCTCGTTGAAATTTATTTAAGATATTGTTATATTATATTATTTACTTGTAAATAAATATAGTAGTGATCAATTTTATTTTATTTTTTAACGTTTTTCTTATTAAAATTTATTGAATACATTGTTATTTCATTACTTAATTTGTGTATCTATATAGTAGTCACTGCTAGAAAACAGGCCAATAGTTACAGAGAATTGTCGTAGATTTAAATTTCGCGACAATAAAAAGTCACGGACAACCGATCAGTGACAATATTATGTCATAACTTTTTTTTTCGAACTATTCCGTGTCAAATAACTGCAGAAAAAGTCACAAACTATTTTCCGTTATTATTTAAACTAGCGACATAAATCACGAAAATATCTGTAGTATTTATGTATCATGGATTTTGTTGCAAACAAATGCCGATAAATATGATTTATCACACAGATTATCACGGAATTGTTCGAGATTAAATTATATTGCAATACAAGTAACAAAAATATCTGCAACATTTTATTTTGTTACAAATATTACTAAGGTATATATTTTGTGACTCTTTAAAATCATAACATAAATAATGAAAATATTAGCAATTTTTTAATTGTCACGTATTAATTTTATTAGAAATTATTTAAAGTAATAAAAAAAGTAACAACAACATCTACAATATTTTTATTTGTTACTAATATTGTTATGGAATATATTTCGTGACTATTTAAAGTCACGGCAAAGTAGCGATATCTCCACAATATTTACGTTACAACATCCTTATTTCAATAAAATTCCGATAATTTTGCAACAATTTGAATTGTTTCCCTCATGATCATAGTATATATTTTGTGAGTATGTGAAATTACAAATAAGTAATGAAAATATTCACAATTGTTTTTTTTTTCTCACGAAAATTTATTCGCAACTTTTTAAAATAATATAATTATTTGTAATATTTTGATGTGTTACAAATATTGTTTTTCAATATTTTTTAATGGCTAATCAAAATTGGGGCATAAATAATAAATTCTTTTTCAATATATTGATTGCCACGTATATTTTTATGATCTTTTATGTAAATATTTAATGAAATTCACATAAATAAATATATATTAGTAATATTAAATTAATAGATTATATCAATTTAAGATACAATAAACAAATATAAATAATTAAGGAAAGAATATGTCTATATCTATATCTATATATATTTATATATTCCTATATTTCAAATCTAAATCTTATTAGTTGAGATAATTAAGGATTAAATATTATCTATTAGGTCTATCAATTAAACAAGGTTAAACAACATGATCATCAAGAAATAAAAAAGTTTGTGAAGCCTCAAAACCGTCAGCGCTTTCAATACGGTTTTCAATTCTTGGTATTCAAATTGTTCATCAGAGTTTTGATTTGGAAGAAATCTATTTTCTACTGCATTCCTCGATCGTTAATTGAATCTTTGATTTGAGAAAAATCTGTCACACAAAAATATTTTAAGTATTTTCACATTCTTCTTTCTTGGTCATAAGTATTTGTGTATTTTCTTTTAATTTTTTATTTTTCAGCTAAACACAACATAATGTATTTGTTCTATCGACTTTGTCAAAATTCATGGATAAATTGTTTTCTTATTTATTTATTTATTTTATTCTTGCCACCGCCAGCAGCCCTTGTTTTCCGGGAATGCAGTCAATTTTTTTTGTGTTATTATTTTTTTTGATAATGTGAAAATCCGCAGCGCTATCCTTAGTGCGTTCGCCGAACCTAATAGCTGCAAACTAGGCCCGATAAGGCAAGTCACATTAGTGAACCACGTGTGGCAGACAAGACCTGGAGGCGTCGGAGTTTGAACCATTGACCTCACGGTCACAAGTCCCCATGCTAGCTGCCAAATTGGACTAGTTAGTCGTTGATGTTGTATTTTGTAAAAAACTTTTAGAATTATTCTATTTTTTAATTTAACATACGATACGTACAACTTTCCATAAGTATGAATTTTGGTATTAGAGGTACGTACTCACAGAATTAAAAAATACAATTCAGTTCGCAAAATTTCATAATTGGGTATTGAGAAACCCCTAAGTTTGAGCAATATACCCCTAATGGAGACAAATGTTACTTCATTTAACTAACTTATATACTTCTGACATAAACGCATGTACTCCTATTGACGAATAGGTTTTATAAGTAACTAAATATATACTCGACATGTAATGAAAAAATGTGTACTCACAACTATCGTTCTGAAAGCACTGATGGACATATTTTATGTACACCTCAATAAAAATAAAAATAAAATTTTTTTTATAGTGTGAGTAGTCTTAATATGTCTCATGTGTAATATTTACTCCATACCTTCTAACACATTTGTTCATTGAAAATATTCTTTTTAGTCTACAAAATGCTGATATAAACAAAAAGACAATAAGAAGTGTGGGGACTAAGACATATCTCATTAGTTATCCACAATTCATCAATATTTCTTACAATGATCTACAATATCATATGATATGTCAAACTTATCTTATGTGACATTCTCATCCACCCTTAAATATATAAACAAATTATCTCATTGATCGTTTCAGTACTATTGGTTATAGATACCAATATTAAACGAAGTGATAACGATCTATTCAACTCAAAATCATCTAATTTAGCGAAAATCAATAAAACATTTTCAATAGATGTTTAAATACCCGTGTTGATCAAATTAATACCTACGTATGAACATAAATACTTGTAACAAAGCCTGTTTATTAGACAAGTACACCTTTGGCCATATTCAATATACCTCAGACACGTAAATATATATACTTAAAATAATTGTAAAAACTTCGTATAAAAGTTTAAATACTCATATGCAATTTATGTTAATGTTAATTCAGATAAATGAATGAAGTTTTTTATAGGTCGTGTAATACCAATACAACTATTTAGGAGCCACAAAGGATACCAAGCATTATCTACATTTTATAATCAAGTATCCATGTAAAATGAAATATAATCCTAATTATATTTCATATACCGACGATGAATTTTAATGTACTACAGTGGTTATTTTACATACCTTTTTTGTGATTTGAAATTTTAATTTTTGACTGCTAAATACCACGTAATGTATCAATATATCCACAATTTACCACAAATATATCTATGTAAAATAGTTGTATATACCTAGTAAAAATACAAGTAAGCAGGATGGTTCATACCAGAAGCAGAGTGAACAACGGCTCAGGATCCCTAATTAATAAAGGGCTCATATTTTAAATTATTATTTATTATTATTATTAAATTTTAAAATTAAAATAGATAGTCCATATTTTAAATTATTATATGTTATTATTATTAAAATTTAAAATTAAAATAGAGGGCTATTATTTTAAATTAGGCAAAATAGCAAAAAATCCCCTTTGATTTTACGAATTCGTTGAAAATCCCTCGTGGTTCTAAAATTACAAAATTTGACTGACCGACGTTAAATTTTTATCAAATTTGAAAGTTATATCCTTATTTATATATTTTTTAATTTGTTTTTCTTTTTCTCTTGTCTTCTTTCTTCTTCTTTTCTTCTTTTATTTTTTCTTCTCCCTAACTTTTTTTCCTATCTTTTTCTTTCCCCCAAATTCTTCGTACACGCAGCTATTTCTTTTATTCTTTTTCCTCATTTTCGTCTTTTTCTTCTCTAATTATTTTTCACGCCGTAGCAGTCCCGGTTATTTCTTTTCTTTTTTTTTTCCCAAATTTATTTTTTCCTTTTTCTTCATCTCCAATTCTTTTTTGAAGAATGAAGAATTAGAGAATAAGAAGAGAAAGAAGACGACGGACAAAAGCGGCTGGAGCAAGGAAGAAAAGAAAGAAAAAGAAAAAAGAGAAGGGGAAGAAGAAGAAGAGGCTAGACAACAGGTTTTTTTTTTTTTTTTTTTTTTTTTTTTTTTTTATATATCTTTCCCTTTTTTCCCCAATTTTCTTTCTTTCTTTATTGTTTCTCCCAAATTATTCTTTCTTCCCCAATTCTTCCTTACGCCGCTGCAACCAACAACACGAGGTTCTTTCTTTCTTCTTAGATTGATTTCTTAAATTTTTGGGTTTGGTAAAACAAAAGAAGAAATCGACAGTGAGTAATAACTTACGCATTCTCGTCTTCATCTCCATGTTCGGTTGATTAATTGTACTCCCTCTGTCCCATAACAAAGTATCCATTTTTGCATTTTAGTCCGTCTCATAACAAAGTATCCATTTCCTTTTCTAGTAATTGTACTATCTACCTAATATTATAAATACCCTTACAACTTATAATATATTACACAAATGTGATTACCTTTATATCACATATACTAATAAGGTTATTTTAGTCATTTCTATTTTATTCATACTATATCCCAATATAATACTAATATTTCTAAAACTACGTGCAAAAAACAAATTGATATTTACTTATGGGACCGAGGGAGTATTATAAATTTGGGATCAATTTCAAATTTGGTTGTATTTAACGGATTTACAATGAAAAAAAAAATTAAATTGAGATTAAATTCTAAAAGTATGCAGAAGAAGAATGAGGAAGAAGAAGCTATGGTATTTTAGTGATTCTACATAAAAATATATCAATTTATGGATAAAAAATCGCATTTCAGGCGCGTGATATACAATTGTCGTTAAATCCTAACGGAAGGGGGATTTTTTGCAACATTTTGGAAACCATGGAGTTTTAGAACCACGAGAAATTTTCAGCAAATTCGGAAAACCAGAGGGTTTTTTTTGCTATTTTGCCTTTAAATTATTATCTATTATTATTATTATTATTAAATTTTAAAATTAAATTTTAACTTTTAGTTCATATTTTTTTCTTCTTCATAATTATCCTATTTAATTTTAAAATTAAATTTAAAATTCTAATTATATATATCTTTTATTTATTTCTTCTTAACCATATCTCACTCTATCTTTCCAAATTTAATCGTCGTCTACACTTCTTTATCTCACACCCCACCAACTTAGACCAAACCTGCCTCACATTCTCTCGTATCTATTTCACCCTTCTTCAGTCAGTCTCGCTTATCGAAATTTTGGACAGCCCGTCTTTCCATCTTCTTTTTTCAAATTGACATTGTCAAGACGGTCACGTTCAACATCTTCTCCAATCGACGCCAATCAGTGATATTATTATGAAAATACATTTTAATCATATTTTATAAGGCCTATAATTTATTTTCGCCCCCAAAAAATCCGAGACGGCCCTACAAGTAAGTATTGTCTAATTTCAAAATCATTAAATAATAAATTCATACGGAGATTTAGATTTAAGTATATAATCTATCAAAACTAAAATGAATCTGCAATCACCAAAAATACACTCACAAAAATCTATGATAGAGTTTCATTACATCATCGTTGGTTGTGTCTGTATGACCATATTTTCTGACATATAGTATGAAAGGAATTATCTCTGCCTACATATTGTGATATCAATCACCTCGAATGTTGATCTCCATAATTGGTTACACTATTGTCTTCTCGAGGCCATATACGTTAATGCCAATTCACTTTTGTATTTCGGGAATAATTTTCCTTACATTTCAAGCAAAGTCATCCTCTATGTTCATCATTTTTTGCAGACGTTGGCAATAAGATTTGAACATTATCAAATATACAAAATCATAAAAAAAAAATAATAAAATTTGTTGATGATTGGTCATAGCATATCTCAACAATACCAAAGTATTTGCAACTAAAAAAATATATAATATCATATAACACAAGTATAGGATTAATATCATATCAAACTAATATTGAATCAATTCAAAATTGAAATTACTCAAAAAAATATATATCGCAACTGAAATGCTAAAATAGCATATACATATTCTGACAATCAATCAAGGTACCAACACAGCACAAAATTATATTGGAATTGAGAAATTGAATCAACCAATTAATACCCAATTTAATTGAAAATAAAAGAATACTTCATGTTCATATTACATTTAGAAATTGCACAGTTTTTCTTACGTTTGGTTGGATATAGAAATCAACTAACAATTTCAGAAAGAACGGAGAACCGATAACATCTTCAGACGTCAATTGGCAAATGCGGCTTCAGACAACAAGATTGGACTTCTCCCTCGCCTTCGAACCAATCGACAAGATATTGGCAGTGCTCGTGGTTTTCCTCCAGGCATCGATTCTGACGGACAAACATCTGCAATAATTAAGTCATGAAACTTTCTAATAGATAAATGAAACAACAATTAAAGTTTATCTTGTTAAAAGTTTGTAATTGAATGTCTCGATTCAACACTTTGTATCACTGTCAAAGTTGGGCTCGAGATCAATAGTCGATTCACTGGGTTGGATCGCCAAAAATATGCCACCTGAAATGTGAATATTTATCTCTCGCGCGAAAATAAACTAACTCGATTGAAATCGTGTGGAAGAGATAAGAAATTACGATTGAGATAAAGATATAAATAGAAATTGATAAAAAATGGAGAGTTAATGTCAAATATTTTTATAAACTGAGGGATGCAGTGCTCTCCAATGATAGAAATGGACTGAATTCAAAATTAAAATATGAATGAAGTATTTATATTCAAGTGTCTATTATTAAAATAAAAATTAGAATTAGTTTAGATTAGATTAGTTTTTTTCTTTTCTATATATATAAACAACGAAAAAAACAAAAACACCCCAAACCATTGCCTTTCCTCTTACTTCCCAGTAGGTTCAAGCTCGATTTGGTCTGTAGCAACGTACGGAGAACACATCTATTATCAAATGGTATTGAGTTTGAAATTTCCATTGCTTTTGCAGCCCGCAAGCAAATTTGCAGCAGCAGGTGACGCCGACGCCCAGTTTGACTCACTCTTGCAAATTGCCGTCCACTAAGGGTGCGTTTGTTTGAAAGATTTTAGTGGATTTCCACTATTCATCCAATTTTTCCCCCCAAAAACATCAAATTAAACATCTATTTTTTATTTTTTATATTATACTAAAAATCAATTTTACATTCAAAACATCACATCAAACCCTATTTATATCACATCATACAACTATTCAAATTCAAAATTTTTACTGTTAAAATCCCAACTCAAAATCCAAACCCCCAAACAAACACACCCTAAGTTTAATAACCATTTCCCACTTCGACCTCCGCCTCCCTGCTGCTGTTGACCTGAAATCTGAAAATGGCCCCTACCTGTGCTCTCAATGGAGGCTGTCCAAGCGACTATGCTGCTCTCTCCATCGCTCTTCTCTCTATCATCCTGTAACTTTCTCATTTTCTTGATGCACGAAATCTAACTGTTAATACGAATTGCTAGGTGCTTCTAAATACGAAATACTTTTTCTGCTATAGGCTTGTTGCCAAGGCTGTTGCGCCCTATGTAATACATAAGATTCCTCGACCCAAAGGCAGTAGCTTTTGGCTCGTCGCTATACAAGTTTCCGCTAGCATAAACCTTTTATTGGCCATTGTGGTAATTTATACACTTATAGCTGCTCTTGGAATCAACTGCCATGATCACACTTATTCATATTGGATGTGCCTGATCAGATGGCTCTTGGATTTTTGAGGTTCAGGAGGAGGGATTGGTGGACTTCGTGCTATCTATGGGCTGGTAAACTGAGGAATTAATTACCTTAGGTCTTTTTTTTTTGTATGTATGTTTGTGATTTGGTGCCTCTTAGTACGTCATTACCTGATAACTAAAGATATGTTTCCCTCCTCTTAGTTTGGGTTGAAGGTCCGCTGGGATTTGGCTTGCTGTTGGGCTGTCGAATTGTACAGGCTTATCAACTCTACAACGTTTTTGTTAAGTAAGGCAAATCTTTCTGAATAATAGGAAATGATTCAATTTATAGTTCTTTATGGTAAGTTGTCGTTTTATTACCTGAAAATAGAAGTTGATAAGTGCTCATTCAGTGGGAAGGATGCTCGGAGCTGACAATTGTATGCTTAGGCATAACATTATTAATCGAAATAAAGTATCTGATTCATGCGATAGAAAATCATAATTTCAGATAACATGGTTGAGTTTTAACTTGTCCACCAATCTATACTTGTGGGAAGAAATGAAGAAAGGTCTCTTTGCTTTGTGTTCTGGTGGTTTGAGTTTTGAAGATTTAGAAGTTTGCATTTTTAGCCACTGTATACCTTTTTGCTGGTCTATTGTATGAACTTCCGATCTATGCCTATATTCTCCAACTATGATATTTTTTTTGTATACAACCTTGTTGATCCTATTCTCTTGTGACTTTTCAGGAGGCGTTTGCCACCCATTAGGTCCTTTGTATTCCTTCCATTGGTTCTCTTGCCTTGGATTGTGGGTGCCACAAGTAAGGACCTCAAGTAAAAGTGATTTTGTTGTTAGTTTCTTTTGGGTGTTCATAGTTTACTTTAGAGTTTTGTTTTGGGTAGTGTTACTTTTACTTATGTGTGAACAATGCATAACAAAATCGCTCATGTTCAGTTACCTAGCTTCTGCAAGTGCCTTTATACATGTCGGATGAGGCAATTTTGGATTTGAATCTACATGTCCACCAAATCTCTCACTTTAAGCACATTAAGGTTCACAGTATAGACCTCATGGGCTTATACTTATCATAAACTCGGAAACTCCAACAATTTACCAAAAGTTGCCTCTCTGTTAAAGTGGAGTCTGCATCGAGTGTCCTTTGGATTAGCCAATCACAGACTGAACAACAACCCTTAAGCAATTTGTCTTAAGACTGCCATTCTGCAATCTGGAGAGTTGTTTTATAAGAACATCAATTCATTAATATTGCCTTGAGTGTATATATATATATATATATATATATAATCTTACATAATTATCTACTCATTGATCTTAAGAAAATTGGTTATGCAGTAATTCACATGAAAAAGCCGCTAAACCGCCATTGCCACATGGGAACTCAGTGGATCATCCCAGTGATGTGCCTTCATGCTCTGTATGTTGCTGCTTTGGTTGTTTTCACCGGAGCAGTGAGACATGTAGATTTTAGATTTCATGAACTCAAGGTTCTCTGGCGTGGAATTCTGGTGTCTACTTGTTGCATAGGTAAATAGCATCTTTCATTTACTTCACAATTATAAGTTGCAAAAAACCCCAGGCAAATTTTCTAATGTATAAACTTACAGCAAGGTTAACTATCTGATTTCCATGTGCACTACGGTGAGCTACCTTAATGACTTATTATCTTGGAGAAAACAATAAATAAATGGAACAATAAAAAATCCTAAAATTGAAGCGTTTTATTTTATTTATTTATTTTTTCTTGATTCATAGCATTACAGAGGTTGAGTTCTTTGAGACACATCTGCCTATATTTCTCAAGTTCAATTCGTAGAGTTGATTTTACTAGTTTTTTGCTAATGTAAAACTGATAAACTATGTGTCATGGCATACCTTTGGAATGATAGCTCAAAGTTGCATCGTATATAGTGAAGTAACTTATCTCTATCAATGAGTTATTTCTGAATGAGCTTTTATATCTTAATCCACATTTCTTAACATCATGGCAAAATATTATGCACCTCAGTACCATATGTGAGTTCATTTTACTGTCCACTTATAAGGATTAAATAAATTTCTGCATGAAGCAACATCCCGACTAATCATCACTACATAACAGTGACAAAAACGTTAATGAATGGTTATGTGAACAGCGGCTGTATTGTTGGTTTTCCCATTTGTGTTGAATTTTTATCGGTGACCATTTGAGTTAAATGCTACCTCCCAGTGTCGATATCTATTTCATTATCTGGTATTAGTTTTTGTGCTGTATGTGCACCTGATTCAATTGTTCACTGATGACCTTGTATTATTTTCTTCAAAGTACTATGGTTGGCTGCGTACCTTTTGAATGACATTCACGAGGATAGGTCGTTGGTTCAAATCATTTCAAGATGTCTATTACTAGTTGTGGTATGCTTAACATCTGGCTCCATGAGAGATTCGATATTCGTTTCTCATTTGCACTTTCCACTTGAATCATTTCTCTCATTTGTTAATAATTGTTTTTCCAGACAAGTGTCCTTGTGCTGGCATTTTTCTCTGCATCACTGTCACAGCCTCTTGTCTCGCATTTGACTTTAAGGAAAAATAGCAGCCAGGAATGCAATTTGATGAGCCTGGCACTAGGTATACCTGGCAGTGGGCTCTTGACGCATGGGGATTCCTTTGAGTTAACCGATTATAATCAACCTTTGGATAAGCTTCTGTTGAACCGAACATTTCGTCAATCATTTATGGAATTTGCAGACAGGTTTCAAGTTGCTGTCCTTTATACTCTTTGTGTAGTGTGTGTGTATGTGTGCCTGCTTGGCTTAATGATTTTCTTTTCCCCTTGGGTGTTTGTGATAATAAAATGCATGTACTTTATGAAAATGCAGCTGTTTGGCCGGAGAGAGTGTCCATTTCTATGAG
Organism: Andrographis paniculata; assembly: GCF_009805555.1. Lineage (NCBI taxonomy): Eukaryota > Viridiplantae > Streptophyta > Magnoliopsida > Lamiales > Acanthaceae > Andrographis > Andrographis paniculata. The sequence continues at coordinate 5,841,931 of NW_026137605.1, forward strand.
GAGGTGCTACAACTTGACAAAATTCCAATTAGTGACGATGTAAAAAGAATTTACATGGCACGGCATATAATTGACAAATATATCACTCCAGGTGCGATAACATTGAATTCATAGTTTGTAATTTGGATATACAATCAGCACAGCAGAAAATGGTTTATGTCTGCAATATCACTGCATACACGTTGTTTCTTTAAGTTTCCGGAAATTTTCTTAAACAGGTGCAACAATGGAAGTAAACATCTCTCATCATTGTCGACAAGAAATATTATCTACAGTTGATTTGGCACACCCCCACCTCTTCAGAAATGCACAAAATGAATTGGTGCACCTGATGAAAATGGTTAGTCTACATTGTCCCAACTTTTTCTCATTCGAAAGTTACGGTAGTTAATTCTCTACTTCTTACATGAGTTCTTCTTCTCTTCATGATGATCAAACTTATAATTTCCAAGAACCTGGTGAATGATTATTGGGGGTCCACTTTCTTCATGAAACTGAAAGAAGAGAGCATGATGAAAACAGTTGAGCATGAATTACAAGAACATGGAGGTTGGAATTTCCCGCAGCAGCGGCTGAGTTCAGTTCATTGTGCTGATGACCCCTTCCACCAAGACTGCCATAGTCCTCGAAAATCAGTTTGTAGCAGTCATGACTCATCATGATTCATGGATAGATACAGTAGCTAAGACTTCAGTCAGCCCTGGTTCTAAACAACATCAACAGCACAGGGCAGTGGCTTCTTGTTCTGGATGAGCACTGGCGGCGCAGCTCTCAATAAAAGGACGCGATCAGGGATCAATGCCAATGCCCAATCTTGAATTGGTGATTGAATATGGATCTGGAGGTTTAATTTCCACCATTTATATATATATTTTACCTTATATATGTATATATGCAAGGCTTTTTGGGTTTGAAGTTGTCAGGTTTGTGGATGCATGGGTAAGTGTAAATATGATATGTTTGTATAAAATAAAAATTCCCAGTGAAAAAGTTTATATGAATGGCGATGGGTTTGATGAGAGTAAATGGTCTATCTATCTCTAGCATCTACAAAATTGGGAAGTTATTGCTAATATAGCTAGTACTGGATGAGTGTCGAGTTTAGGTGGGCCATGAGTTTAGGTAGCTGTAGCTGTAGCTGTAGCTATAGCTATTTATTTATTATTTATTTATTTATTTCTTGATAGATGGATGCTATGGCTGCAGGCATGCTAATGAGATATGTACACATACATAAATTCATTTATGATAGTTGGGTTGTTCATCGTACATCTCGCCCAGGCCAGTTTGTCAACTGCACTGCAGCACCCTTGCTTTCACTAGGAATATGAAGAAAGCTAATAACTTGGAATAATGATAATAATAATAATAATAATTAAAATAAAGAAGAAGAAGAATATATACACGTGAGAATAGCATTGGCAGTTTTATTTGGCTACAGCTTGTCAGTCAGCATGTCCTCACTCTCTCTCTAGTCTGAGTCTCTAGCTACTTGCCCAGCTTGTGCACTGACGTGTTCCAATATCATAGGTAGTACTTTTTTAATTTTAATTTAAAATTATTTTTATTAAATTATAATTATTTTTATTAATATATTTTTTAATTACTCATTGATTATACTCCCTTTGTCTCAAAAATAAGTATCCATTTGTTTTTTGCACGTAATTTTTAAAATATTAGTATTATATTGGGATATATTAAGAATAAAGTAGAAATGATCAAAATAAAGTTATTAGTATGTATGATACAAAGGTAATGACATTTGTGTAATATATTATAAGTTACAAGGGTATTTGTAATGTTAAGTAGAAATGGATAGTTTGCTGTGGGACGGACTAAAATGGAAAAATGAATACTTTGTTATAGAACGGAGAGAGTACAATAATTAAAACTTGATGCCTAATATAAATGAGACAAATTAACTGAAATGGAGCAGAAGTAAGCTTCTCATCCGAACCCACGTGAGATGAGATGAGATGAGCTTCCCAATCTCAATACACGTGCATCTCATGACCTTGTTTCCTCCAAAATTATAGCACATCGAAATGAAAAATCTTTCTTAATTAATTGCGCTAACCAATAGGAACAATAAATTAAATAAACCTTTTTTGTTTTTTAATTTTTAAAAAAGAGAGTATTTTATTAGCAGTTGCCAGCCACCTAGCTAGCTGGTGATGCCTTTGAGTTGCATATAAACCAACACAGACACAGACACTTAGTTAATTAATTAATGAATCTCCCCAGCGTGATCTTCTTCCTCGGCTCAGCCTGTCTAGGCTTCCTTTACCTGTCCAAATGCGTTGCGAATGTCCTGATATGGACATGGACGATGTTTTTGAGGCCTGCCAAGGATCTGAGACGAGAGTACGGCTCCTGGGCAGTGATCACCGGCTGCACCGATGGCATCGGAAAAGCTCTTGCTTTCGAACTGGCATCCAAAGGCCTCAACCTGCTGCTTGTCGGCCGAAACCCATCCAAGCTACAACAGGTGTCCCACCAAATATTACTCCAACACAGCACCAAACAGCAGCAGCTTAGTGTAAAAACTGTTGTGATCGACTTGGGTAGGTGCAGCGGGGAGGAGATCCTGAGGAAGATGGAGGATGAGACAAGGGGTTTGGATGTAGGAATCTTGGTGAACAACGCAGGTATGTCTTATCCATACGCAAAGTATTTCCACGAGGTGGACGAGGAGGTGATGGAGGGCGTGGTGAGAGTGAACGTGGAAGCCCTAACCTGGCTCACAAAGGCACTCATCCCTCGCATGGTGGAAAAGAAGAAGGGAGCTGTTGTCAACATTGGATCTGCCTCAACAACCGCTGTTTCTTCCTTCCCTCTTTACACCCTTTACGCTGCTTCCAAAGGGTAATTAAACAAATTTAATTTAATTCAATTCAAGGCCTTCCATCTTTATCATCTTCTCTTTTCTTCAATTATATATATATATATATATATGTTAATTTCAGGTATGTGGGAATGCTGTCAAGATCCATTGGATTGGAATACAAGCAGTATGGAATAGATGTACAGTGCCAGGTAATTTAATTACATTATATATATACATATATATACAGTAGCACAAAACAAATTAGAGAAGCCTATGATATGAATGACTCTTCTAACATATATCATATGTAGGAGGAATAATTAATTAATGAATTAATATTGTGAACATGTATAAAATTCAGCTACAAGAGAGCACACAGTATTACCATAAACAACACACAGTATATTCTAATACAATACAAATACAGCACATGATATAGTTTACCACCACACATACACTACTTGATTTTACCGCATGACATACTCTCATACAGCACACACTATAATTATGAACTAACAGCACATACTTTTATTACAAACATTACAAAAAAAAAATAAAATATATTTATAACGGAATTCCGTCCCTAAAGTTCACGTAGCTAACGTAATTCCATTCCTATTTCCGTCTCTAATGTCATTAGTAACGGAAAAAATAAATTTAGAGACAAAAAAATTTTGTTACAAAAATTATTTTTTCTTGTAGTGAAACAATACATGTTGTATATAATAAAAGCCTGTGCTGTTTCTATATTTTACGTGTACTTATTTAGAGAATCAGAATGATGCTGATTTTTCAAATTTAGTATCCTAACCTTCCCCTGCCTACAGATTCCATTGTTGGTGGCAACTAAGATGTCAAGGATAAAGAAAGCTACGTTGTTCTGTCCGAGCGCAGAAACATACGGCAAAGCCAGCGTGAGGTGGATTGGGCACGCACACCCGGCGTGCATCCCCTATTGGCCTCACGCCTTGCAGGCCTTTTTCTTGTCTTTGCTGCCTGTGTCGTTGCTTGACTACTGTCTGTTTACATACTTCAATGAGATGCGGCATAGATGCCTCGCAAAGGATCGATGATTCTAACAAAATTCCACGCAAAATTGTCCTGATCAGTGATATAATCATCCGTGTGCTATTGGGTATGACTTGTTTTCTTACCAACATTTCAAACATATCTTCATACATTCTGTTGCTTCGGATAAGTAGTCAATAATTGAGAAATTCAAGTAAGTGCTGTATTTTGAAAATCAAAGAAAAGATGCAAAGGTTGTTCTTTTTTTCATATTAAATTGGTAAATGTCCATCCTTAATTGTGGGATATTTTTGCAATAATGATGGGTAGGTACCAATCAAACTCTAGTAATGGAATGAAAGTAGTGACATTAGAATTTGGCAGCTTTTTAATGTCACCAATCATATTCGATCATTATAGCCTATAGATAAAGATATTTTGAAAGGTCATTTCAATCATCAAATATCTCTTGTTTCATTCGACATATTCATTACCAAATAATTTTACTTTTCAGACAAAAAGATACTTTTCGTAACAGCTAAAAATCTTGTAATAAAGTCATTTTTAGTACAAAATATATATTTCTCGGGACTTTGTTATGTATTTTTTACCATAACATATACTTGCAATATTAAAAAAAGTTGTCACGGCATATTTCGTGATAAAAAAGTTGGATTAATGCAATATTTTTGGGCAAAACAGCAAAAAAAAACCTCTTGGTTTACCAAATCTGTTGAAAACCCTCCGTAGTTTCAAAATTCCAAAAAATCTACTTGTGGTTTGTAAAACGATGCAAAAAATCGCCCCTCAGTGATATATTTATGTATAAAATTACTAAAATACCCTTATTGACTATTTTTACAACAACTTTTTCTTCGTTCTTCTTCTTCCTCGTTCATTTTTTTTTTATTTTAAATCCGCTAAATACAACATAAATTTTACCAAATTTATCACAATTAATTGACCGGACATGGAGATGGAGATGAGAATGCGTAAGTTATTATTCACCGTCGATTTCTTTTTCTGTTTTTACCAAACCCAAAAAATCTAAAAATTTAATTTGACATCAAGATTTGAAATCAATCTAAGAAGAAAGAAATAAGGTGGTTGCAACGGTGTACGAAAGAATTACTGAGAGAAAATAAAGAAGAAAGAAAATTGGGAAAAAGAAGATAGAGAAAAAAAATAAAATTGGAGAAAAAAAAAAAGCTGATGTCCAGCCCCTTCTTTCTCGTCTTCTTTTTTCCCTTCTCTTCTTTATTCTCTTTCTTTTCTTCCTTTCTTCTTCCCTGCTCCAGCCGTTTCTGCCCGTCATCTTCTTTCAGTTTTTATTCTTTTGCAATTCTTCATTCTCCAAAGAACAATTGGAGATGAAGAAAAAAAAATTGGGGGAAAAAGAAGAAAAGAAAGAAACGGGTGGAACATGACCTGAAAAAAATTGGAGAAGAAGACAAAAATTGAGGAAAAAAAAAAGCGGGTGCTATGGCCTGAAAAAGAATTAGAGAAGAAGAAGAGAATAATTGAGAAAAAAAGATGTGTGAAGAAGAATTTGGAAAAGAAAAGAAGATGGAAGAAAGAAACTATGGAGAAGAGAAGAAGAAAGAACAAAAGAGAGAGAAACCACAGGGCAGGGGCATAACGGTCTGATAAAACTAAAATTTAACAGCGTCAGTGTGATTTAAAAGGGGGCGAATGTGCAACGTTTTACAAACCACGAGTAAGTATTTTGGAGTTTTAGGACTACGAGGGGTTTTCAACATATTTGGTAAACCACGAGAGGTTTTTTTGCTGTTTTGCTATATTTTTGCATGTAAAACATGTATTATATATATATACATAACACTTTTATACCATTTCTTGCGTATACCTTATTATTTAATATGGTAAAAAAAATAATTATTATACACTATGATCAACACATTAGTATAGTATTGTATACATGAATTTTCATCATATTGTTCAATAATGTAAATGATCATCTCACCTAAAAATTTAAATTTTTAAAAATACCGTATAATTTATTTATTTATTTATTTATCTACAAATGGAAGTCCACCAAAAATCATAAATCGTCCAACATCAGTTTTTACACTATCATATCAAACACATACAACCCAAATATAAAACAATGCAAAAAGTGACTACTACAATCATATGAGCAAGAAAGTTTCTATATTATCATATCAATTACATTTTGTCCAAATATAAAACAATGCAATAAATATCAACTATTACAATCACATGATCAAAAAAGTTTTTGCATTATCACATCAAATACATTTGACCCAAATATAAAACAATGCAAAAAAAAAAAAAAAAAATGTCTTTTACAATCACATGACCAAAATATCTGGTCCAACCATACAAGACAAATTCATGGAGATGACTCACTATGATATACCAAAAATATTGGATAAAACCTTGGCATGATAAAAAAAAACATAACTTTTGACATGGTATGAGTATATAAAAGTATTTTAAGAACAACACAGGTGCTAATATTTTTCAATTGCAATGTTAATAATTTAATATATTAGTTTGAATTGGTAATCAACACGATACGTCACCACTGTCCCATTCCACATTACTAATTTTTATACATCACATCTCAAAATTAATTAATTGGCCGGAAAAAAAAAAAAAAAAAAAAGTCTCCAAAACTCTGAAAATTCAACTTAAGTTTTTTTGAGAAGTCTGAACAAAACCTAAGCATGAATAAGAAAAATCAATTGTAATTTAAAATTAAATCAAGGGTAAAACTAGGAACAAATATTACTTGATACCGATAATCAACAAATATAAATGAATAAACAAAACACAATTATATTTAAAAGATAACACCAGAACCCTAATTCTCATTATCTTAAAATAATTTTGGCAAGATAAAATATAGTATCAAAAAATTATAAATATGAAAACTTTATGCCAATTCAATAGAAGAGTATATAATATGATAAAAACAGACATACTTCACCTAACATGCCATCATAGCCAACGGCTACAACTCTCATTACTTCCAACATGGTTCCAATTGATCCACCTATCAACAATTGAAATTTCCCACCATCAGACTAAACTTTTTGAAAAAAAGTTGAAAAAGTAAAATACTAATATGAGTTACTATAGTATCTCAATGAAAAATAAAAATAAAAATTGAGAAACCCATATTGTTGTATAGTCCATGTAATCCAAACAAGTAGATGATAGTTATATGTTGTATTAGACACCAAACACTGCAAATATAAAATATTTGACACACCATTAAGCCAAACACTGCAAATATTTTATTAAGCTTGTAGCAACAGATTTTATACATAAAAAATTACAAGACTTATAAGGTTACTAGAAGATGAATTTTTCTAGGGGGAATGAGATTTAGAAAATGATTTTGAATATTTTTTTTGCCTATAAAGAAGACATAGAATTTTATAATATATTGTACATAGGCATGAAGAAAAATACCAGATTTTCAATATACCACAATTATCATACCGAAAAATACCGAATATTTTGGTACGGTATCGGTATTTATTTTTTAAGTCATTGGTATATATTGCATATTGATAATATTTTTATTAAATAGTTTCATTATTAAAATAAATAATTAGAACCATATTTAATACTTTAAATAACTTATATTATACCAAATAAGTATTTTAGTCGTAACCGATTAAGGAAAGATTTAACAAAACCTTCTATAGCTCTTAAATAAAGGAGTTAATATTGATTGCATTTTGAAAAGGATATTCAAATATTAATTGATGAAAATAAACAATCAATTGGGACATGCAAATATTGTAAAGTTGAAACCCCTATTACTTATGAAAGTACAAGTGGATTAAAAATTATTTGGTGAAAAGGTGTAAGTTAAATCCTCTATAAGAAGATAATGAAAATAATGAAAAACAATGTATTTAAACGAATGAGTCCATGAAGATGGTGTAAAGAAATTCTTTAGTCTCATACTCTTTCAATCAAAAAATGTGCATTCAAAGTTTTTTTCTATTGCATGCAATATTATTTATTTTATAATTGCAAATAATAACATCTCTTTTATTATTGTAATTTTTTAGTGCAAATAGTAAGATCTTTTTTATTATTTCAAAAAATATATGCATTGAAGTTTGTGGAGTATATAATTATTGATGAAGTACCATTTCCAGTATTTGAAGATTATGTGTTTATAAATTTGGAAAATGAGTTACAATCAATATTCAAACTACATGGTCGATGAAAGATTGCATGCATGATTTATTCGTATAGAAGAAGACTAAAATAAAATTTGCAACCAATAGTTAAACACTAAGTATCACAACTGATACTTAGACATCCATTCAAAATATAAACTATATGGTAATTATAGCTCACTTTATAAATAGTGAATGAAAATTGTATAAAAGAATCATTAACTTCACAAAAATTACTTATCGGGAAGAAATTGACAAAATAGTTGAAGTCTGTTTGAGAGACTGACCTGTCGCGCGGTCAATCAAATATTTCACCTACTCCGTGATCACAATTTAATGTAATATAGGGGAAGGGATCGTCTCCACAGGGATTGTGTGATTCACTCTTTCGTGTTCTAATGCAGTAAATAAAGGGGGAATTTTCTTTTATTATCTAATTAAAATAAAATAACAAAGCAATTAAATTAAAGGGCAACTGACTATCAAGGGGATGTCTGGCTCAAGGGATGATGCAGTTATGGCACTTGTGTTCTATCATTAATTCAATTAAATTAATTCTTATTAAAGTATCAATAAATTGGTTATAGTTATCAACAAGCTCTGACAACCAATTTTTCCTTACGGTGTAGGTAATTAAGGTACGACCGTTAACTACCCCTAATTAAACAAATAAACCTAGGTGTGCCCATAAGAATATTGCCTAACCGCATTCCAATCTAGAAAAACCCAATTCAAAACAATTACTATCTAAGAGAAGCAATTAGATTTGATTGTCTAACCCCCGGGAAGGAACTATTCAACTCGGTTGTCACCTATTCAAGTGTGAATACAATTACGGATATCCTACTTGAATTGACTTTAGATTATCAGACTAATTTAAATATCGGTACCAAAATATTCAATCAATCTAACAATCACAAACGCTATTCTCAGAATTAGACGAATATTGATAATAAAAAAGAACTTTTATAAAGAAAATCAAGAATCTCCAAAACAAAAGAACCAAAACATTATCACCCCTCAAATCAGAAAAGTATCTACTCCATAATTAAATAACAAAGAACAAAAGAGAAAGATGAAGTCATAGTGGGAAGGGGAAATCTTCTATGTCGATTTGCTCCTGCGCGATCTATAAATCTGTCAGTCTCCTGCTCCTGTGCGTTTCTGCCCTAGCCGTCCTCCCCGAAACGTGTGATCCCTCCTTTTATTTAATGTTTGCCCTAATTATTTTGTAGATGGGCTTTTGGGCCTTTAATTAATTTTATTTCTTTTTTCTGTCAATTATGTCAAATTTAATATTTGCCCTCTGCACACAGCAAATAAACAATTTTTTTTTTTATTTTTTGATTTTTTGATTTTTTTTTATTTATTTATATTTTTTTTTATTTTTTGGCTTTTGCCTATATGTATATATACCTACACTACCCACAGTTATTCCTTCATACTATGACTTATTCGTACCCAAAGTTCGTTTCTAACTAGTGCCGAAGAAATAAAGTGCATCACAACATGGACTTAAAGTAATTCTTTCTAACATAGGGTTCAAATCGGAGAAGGCTCAATCGAAAAAAGGGTATGAGGCTAAAAAAACAGTTTATTATAAAAGAAAAAATAAGCTAAGAAGGCTTAAATGGGCTAACTAGGGGAATATATTGTGTTGGGTAATAAGGAAAGGCTTAATGGGTTACCTAATGCCCTTATCATTTTCAAAACGCAAGACCCGATAGTTGTAAGTTCAACATGCATAATCACTCAAGTTCTAGGTCATCTAATTGAGCACTACAAATCGCACATGAAAGAAATTTCCAAAAGCTTGAATATATGCAATTTATTTTCTAATGTAACTTTGGAACATAGGCTCAAATTCTCACATGGTTCAAACGTCGACTTGACTCAACATATCATCAATCAAATCTCATTAGTCATGCCAAACTAACCTATCACACAAATCACCTTTAACTCACTTCAGACTAATCTAAAAAACATGCGAAAAGACAGCAAATCAGGCATAAAAATAGCACAAAAATCTCCCCCCACACCTAAAGTATGCATTGTCCTCAATGTAAAGAAAGCAATAAAAGAAGAGAGGAACTTCCCTGGAGTCCATAGGGGGTGTAGTAGTTGGGAGCTTTGTTAACACCTCTTCATTTGATCGTGATTTTTAGGGAGGCTTGAAGTTCTCCTGAGTCCTGCGAAAACAACTAACCAACGCAAGCCATTTAGAGGAGCGGATGTGGTGATCGGTGATGACTGAGCAGGGAAGGAAGAAGTCAACGGCGCCGGAGGTTGGAGGTGGCGACTAAACCAAACAAAACTATCAAAAGTGTTATTAGCAATTAAATAATAAAAATAAATAAAATTAAAGAAATCAATTAAATGATTTTGGGTTGTCTCCCAAAAAGCGCTTTTCTTTATAGTCTTTGAGCTAGACTTCGCATCGCATCAATTCTGAACATCGAAATCGGCAATGGGTGCCAACTTTATAGGATCAAGTGAGGGTCCCTCGTGGTATAATTTGAAGCGATGTCTATTGGCCACACACTTTTTCTTCGGCTTAGAATTTTGATTCTCCTTATGACATTTTTTTTCTGCCAGCAATGGTGATTCCTTGGGAATCCATCTCCACTTTTCGACAATCTTTTTTCTTTTCTTACTCTCTCCAGTTGGTTTTTTCTCCAACTGTTTTGTCAACACAGTTCTTCGTTTATTCTCATTACCAACTTCACAAGTTTCCTGCACCACAGAATTAATAACATTAATTGCATATAACGATTCAGATTCAACATGACATTTGATGGGATTAAAAATATTGAAATGAAATTCTTCTCCATCAAACTCCAAGCTTAGTGTGCCCTTTTTAACATCTATCTTTGTTCCTGCAGTGCACATAAAAGGTCTTCCTAACAAAAGAGGCGGTGGATTAGAGCAGTGCGCATCATGCATATCCAGAATATAAAAATCAACAGGAAAAATCAATTCATTCACTTGAACTAATACATCTTCTATCATACCATCGGGATAAGCATGGGTTCGATCAGCAAGTTGAATAATAATTCCTGTTTCTTTTAAAGGCCCTAGATTTAAAGAGTCGTATATTGATCGAGGCATGACATTAATAGCAGCTCCTAGATCTAGCATAGCCTTAGTTATCTCAGTTTTTCCAATCTTACAAGGGATAGAAAACATACCTGGATCACCTGTTTTAGGTGGTAACTTTCTTTTGATAACAGCAGAAACGTTCTCACCCGCTATAATATGCTCGTCCCCTCGCAATTTCCTTTTGTTAGTGCACAGTTCTTTCAAAAACGTTGCGTACTTGGGGATTTGGTTGATAGCTTCCAAGAGCGGGATATTAAGTTCCACCTTCTTGAATATTTCCATCATCTCTTTTCGTTTGTTTGCCTTTTGTGGTTTCTTCAACCTGTCAGGAAAAGGAGCTGATTTAGTTTCAGTAAGACAGAGTCAGGAAGTACCTTTTCGTGAAGTTCAGCTTCTTTTTCGATCTCCATCTCAATCTGATCCTCATTCTGTTCCCTTGAGATATGAGGTGGACCTTCCAATTCCTTTCCGCTACGAAGAGTTATAGCACTCGTATTCCTTGGATTAGGCCGGGAGGAACATTCAATCATCGTATCACTGCAGATAGTGATGGCGCTGACATTTGCTGGATTTGGCTCAGGCTGAGCAGGCCACTTTCCTCTTTCACGTAGTTGTTTCACCTCCTCTGACACTTGATTGATCTGACCTTGTAATTTGTCGACAGTTGACTTCATCTCTTGCTGGAATTGCAGGGTACTGGTAGCCATAGACTTCACCAAGTCTTCCAAAGATGGACTGGAGTTGCTTGTGGGTGCTTGAGGCGGCTGTTTTTCATAGAAACGAGGTTGTTGCATCTGCTGCATAGCTCCAAATGGTTGATGAGCATTACCCTGCTGTGCGTTTCCATAACGCAAGTTCGGATGATCTCTCCAGCCTGGATTGTAGGTGTTGGAGTATGGATTGTACGCTGAAAGTCTATTCATACCGTAGTTTGCAGTGTTCACATCCACTGCACATTCTTCTTGGAGGGTCGGACAAGCATCTGTAGGGTGTCCTGCACTCGTGCATATTCCACACACCTTGACTTGGACACTCGGGTTGGATTTTTCCACGACCATCTTGCGAACGAAGCTCGTCAACTCAGAAAGTTGTTGTTGCATTGATTGGATGGCATGGTCACTGTTGTTTCCGCTTATCTGTCCAACATCTCTTGAACCAAATTGCTGCGTATTTTCAGCCATCCTCGCAATAAGATCCCAAGCTTGTGCCGGCATCTTATTCACTAAAGCTCCACCACTTGCAGCATCGATAATGTTCCTGTCCATCAATGATAAACCATCATAAAAGTATTGAATCAATAATTGAGGGGGAATTTGATGTTGTGGACATTTAATGATAAGTTTATTGAATCGCTCCCAATATTCATGGAGCGTTTCACCTGATTGTTGCTTGATGCCACATATTTCCTTCCTCAGGGTCGCAGCTCTGGAAGCTGGAAAGTACTTCTCCAAAAATTTCTTCTTCATGTCGTTCCACGTGTCGATGCTTCCAGGTGGGAGATAGTAGAGCCAATCCTTTGCAGCATCTTTGTGTGAAAATGGGAAGGCTCTGAGTTTGATCTGTTCATCAGTAACACCTGGTGGTTTCATGCTGGAGCACACCACGTCAAACTCTTGCAAGTGTTTGTGAGGTTCTTCACCTGCAAGCCATGAAAAGAAGGCAATAAATGAATTAATCCAGATTTCAGTTCAAAAGCAATAGTGTTATTCAGAGTGGGAAAGTTAATGCATAAGGGTTGCTGCGTCAAGTCGGGAGCAGCCAACTCCCTTAAAGTGCGGGTATCCTCAGCCATGACAGTCTCTTGATCACTTTCAGAGTCGCTAGAGCTAGAGATTTTGAGGTGGTTTAAAGATTCTGCCAGCTTCGCAACCTGAGCATCTTTTCGTTGCTTGGCTTCCTTTCGTAGCTTTCGCTCAACCTTCTCGATCTCAAGATTAAATATCAGTTCGCCTGGACGAGAAGAACGGGGCATAAACAAGAGGATAAATTAAAATAACACAAAAGAGTAAAACAAAGCGCCAATCCCCGGCAACGGCGCCAAAAATTGACTTGTCGCGCGGTCAATCAAATATTTCACCTACTCCGTGATCACAATTTAAGGTAATATAGGGGAAGGGATCGTCTCCACAGGGATTGTGTGATTCACTCTTTCGTATTCTAATGCAGTAAATAAAGGGGGAATTTTCTTTTATTATCTAATTAAAATAAAATAACAAAGCAATTAAATTAAAGGGGAACTGACTATCAAGGGGATGTCTGGCTCAAGGGATGATGCAATTATGACACTTGTGTTCTATCATTAATTCAATTAAATTAATTCTTATTAAAATATCAATAAATTGGTTATAGTTATCAACAAGCTCTGACAACCAATTTTTCCTTACGGTGTAGGTAATTAAGGTACGACCGTTAACTACCCCTAATTAAGCAAATAAACCTAGGTGTGCCCATAAGAATATTGCCTAACCGCATTCCAATCTAGGAAAACCCAATTCAAAACAATTACTATCTAAGAGAAGCAATTAGATTTGATTGTCTAACCCCCGGGAAGGAACTATTCAACTCGGTTGTCACCTATTCAAGTGTGAATACAATTACGGATATCCTACTTGAATTGACTTTAGATTATCAGACTAATTTAAATATCGGTACCAAAATATTCAATCAATCTAACAATCACAAACGCTATTCTCAGAATTAGACGAATATTGATAATCAAAAAGAACTTTTATAAAGAAAATCAAGAATCTCCAAAACAAAAGAACCAAAACATTATCACCCCTCAAACCAGAAAAGTATCTACTCCATAATTAAATAACAAAGAACAAAAGAGAAAGATGAAGTCATAGTGGGAAGGGGAAATCTTCTCTGTCGATTTGCTCCTGCGCGATCTATAAATCTGTCAGTCTCCTGCTCCTGTGCGTTTCTGCCCTAGCCGTCCTCCCCCTTTGGAAACGTGTGATCCCTCATTTTATTTAATGTTTGCCCCAATTATTTTGTAGATGGGCTTTTGGGCCTTTAATTAATTTTATTTCTTTTTTCTGCCATTATGCCAAATTTAATATTTGCCCTCTGCACACAACAAATAAACAATTCGTATATAAATTAGGTAGAATCCAATCAAAATCACCCAATTATCGCATATGATATGAATATAAAACGCATGCGATTTCTAACTATCAGAGACCATAGTTGATGCTGCTATTGATTATTTGAAAGGAGAATTAAATTTAGAAATATGTTAATGTTTGAAGAAAACTACTTGCATTTGAGGTGTTCATATCATATTCTTAGCTTAATTGTTAAACATGATTTGAAAGAGCTTGATGCATCGACCAAATTCATCAAAATTACAGGTCTAGCTAAGTTTACTAGCACATCAATAGTGCCTATAGATGTCAAAACTAAGTAGAATGCAACATATAAATAGCACTTTCATATTTCAATGTAACATCAAGCATTTTATAAATAGCATTCCACCTATTTTTTCACATCTACAAGCACTATTAATGTCCTAACAAATTTAGCTAATCTGCAAAATTTCTAAATTTATTAAAATTAACTGCATTTCCGATGGATTTAATCGATGCATAAAGTTCTTTAAAAAACATCATTAACAATTAAGTTTACAATATGACACATAAAACACCTCATATGCAAGTATTTTCCTTCGAACATTAACATATTTTTATTTGTCATTAGCTTTTTCATATAATTAGTATCAGTCATTAGAAAAGTCTTTATCAATTGCTATTGAAAAAATATTTTCTATCTCCCGTCTCTCACAAATAGACTTCAGCCATTTTGTCTTTTCTGCAACAAGAAAAATAAAAAAAAGTCGTTACTGTTTGCAGTAAAAAAATTCAATAAGAAAAAAATGTTACTTTTTGCATAAAGTAAAAATACGTTCAATGCACATTTCTTATTTTTTCAATTCAAATAGTGTAAAATTAATGAAATTCCTTCTCCATCCTTAGAGACAAATTTGTTAAAATATATTGTTTTTTTCCATTTCACTCCATTTGTATAGTAAAATTTTACTTACACTTTTTCACCAAATGATGTTTCAACCCACGTACTTTTACGAGTAATGTGAATCTCAACTTTACAATATCTATATATTTTAATTGATTGTTTGCTTTAATCACTTAATGTTCGAACTTTTTTTTTCACAATTCAATCAATACTAACTCATCTATTTAAGAGCTATAAGTGTTTTGTTAAACACTTTCTTGCTTGCTTACGATGACTTGAATACCCGTTAAGCATCTCATTATTTCGAATCAGCAGCGAACCTAAAAGTTCAAACTCCATTCTAAAAGAAAAAAAAACACCAAAACTACAACCTAAGACCATATTCAATGCAGAACTCATTTTTGCGTTCCCCGGGTTTTCTCTCTCTGTCATGTCGTGCCACGTCATATTAAGAACCTGTTAAGAACTTATTCAATCATTTAATTACATTGCATAATCGAATTTGACGTACTTCAAAATTTTTTTTAATCCATATCAATAAATATATTATTTTATTTAATAAAATTTTTATTATTATAAGTATTTTTTATATTTATATACATGATAATATTTTATTTAATAACATAATTTTAATGATAATTATTTATTACTTAAATTAAATTATTCAATAAATAGTATTATTTATACAAAATTATATCATACTAAATTATATATTCAATACTAATTTTATATAATTAAAATATTTAATAATATTAAATTTATCTATTTTAAATTGTAATTTAATAAACAATTATATACTCCCTGGGTCCCGCGACAGATGACCCAATTTCCTTTTTGGTACGTTCCACAAAAAATACCAATTTTTATTTTTGGTAAGTTTATCAATTTTAAATACTCCATCCGTCCACAAACTAACGTCCTGTTTTCCTATTTGGAATTTCTAACAATTATTGTCCTATTTCTATTTTTATACACAAAATTTACTCTTTTACCCTTACTTTATTTACTCTTTCATTTTCTATGCACAAGATTACGGGCAAATTTGTTATTTTATAACAAAAACCCTAATTGCCTAAAAATACGTGTAAATATCAAATAGAATATTAGAAAATGGATGGAGGGAGTATATTTAACAAATATAAATCAATTTAATTAAACTTCTAACATCTTGCATATAGGACCACTCAAAACCCCTTTATTTCTATCTCTTTCCTCAATTAACAAATATTTTTATCTACCTTTAAAATTTCTCATTTTTTATAAAACTAATTTATGATATGATAAATAAATAAATAAATAAATATATTTTTTTATTCATTTGTATTTGTAGACACTAAAAATATGTCTAAAATCAATTAGATATCATATAATTTGGAAGAAAATAAAATTCCAATAAAATAAATATATGGTATTTAATTATGCACATATGTTAATTTTTGTACAATAAATATCAACCATTAATGCAAAAATATGCTTAAAATGGAAGATATCGTACAAATATTACGTGCATAAATGGAGCCATAATAAATTTGGCAGCAAAATAAATTAATCTTGTCAATAAAGGAAGTATATAAATTAATATCTTCCAAAATCAAATCCGTCAAGAATGGAAAGCAGTATCTAATGGAAAATGAAAGATTATAAGATCTTTCCATCCACGTGGCACAATCCGAAAAAGAAGCCAAGGCCACCCTCCCCTATAAATAAGAGCCTTGGCCAATTCGTTACACACCGAAGTTCATTTGAAGACTCGCGCAAGGGTAAGTCTTTCTAGACTCTCTGCAATGTTCTTCATTGTTCTTCGTGTCCTTCGGAGCGTTCTTCGTCGAAAAGTCACCGATTTGGACAAATAATCCAATATTGGTTGGCGAATCGATGAAGTCAACGTTCTTCGTCGTATGTTCAAGCCGGAGGAAAGATCAAAGCTCTCAAAGCCGTCGAGGAATTTGTCAAAGCCAAGGGAAGGTCTTCAAAGTTTCTCTCAAAGCTTCAAGGTGTTCATCGCGTTCTTCATAAAAGGCGCAAACTCGGCCCTCTTCGATCCAAAAGTCAAAGGGACATGCCGCCAAAAGCGTTATGGAATACTAAATCCACCTCTTCAAAGATCAAAGCTCTCAAAGCCGTTGAGGAATTCGTCAAAGCTAAGGGAAGGTCTCCAAAGTTTCGAGGTGTTCATCGCGTTCTTCAAAGGCGCAAACTCGGCTCTCTTAGATCCAAAATTCAAAGGGACACGCCACCAAAAACGTTATGTAGCACCAAATCCACCTTTTCAAAGATCAAAGCTGCGGATCGTTTAAAGAGGACATCAAATCCAAAGCTTAGGATCAAATCACCCGCACGGGGACCAAAGCCCTCCGAAAACGGCAAAGACAAATCAAATATCAAAGCTGCGGATCGTCTAAAGAAGACATCAAATCCAAAGCCGATGATCGAATCGCCCACGCGGATACCAAAGTCCTTAAAAAGCGGCAAAGCCAAAGCAAAGGTCAAAGTCGCGGATCGTCTAAAGAAGACAACAAATCCAAAGACGATAATCAAATCGTCAACACGGAGACCAAAGCCCTCCAAAAGGCGCCAAAGCCAAATCAAATGTCAAAGTCGCGGATCGTCCAAAGAAGATAACAAATCCAAAGACGATGATCAAATCGCCAACGCGGAGACCAAATCTCCAAAAGGCGGCAAAGCCAAATCAAAGATCAAAGCCTCGGATCGTCTAAAAAAGACATCAAATCCAAAGCGACGATCAAATCGTCCGCACGGAGACCAAAACCCTCCAAAAGCCGGCAAAGTCAAATTGAAGATCAAACCTCTTCGGATCAAAGAAGCCATCGAAAACCAAGTTGAAAAATAAATCGACCCGAAAGGAGAATCAAATGATCCATTTAGATAATAGGACCCGCTTTAAATTCAAATCAAATATAATTTGTACAAATTTTGTGTTTATTAAAAATAACACAATTTTTTGTCTACAATATTATATAAAATTTTATTGTCTACAAAATAATATCCATATTGTATATAAAATACCAATAATACTACATATATAAAAAATAATAAAATATTATCATAATTTATTTTTAATAACTTAATAACTTATTCTATCTAAAATACCGTGTCTAAAAAAAAAAAAAAAAAAAAAAAAAAAAAAACTCATCTTTTACTAGACGAAGGGAGTACAACATTAGATTTAATATGGATTTTACATTTAACCTAAAAGTAACGGAGGAGAGAGAAAGGCTGGAACCGTTCCTGCGGCGTTCTTCTGCTGGAACTATTCTTCAATTTTATTTTTCTAAAAGAATGTCTTTTATTACATGGCAAAATCAACAAGGCATCGGTGCATTCTCCAAGACAGTAAGAACCGGCATTGTACATTAATAATTAAAACTGAAACTAGCAGAATAATTCAAAACTAAAACTAATCAAATTCAACCGACAGTATTCTAATAAATCAAACTATCTAGTAACTTAAATTATCTAACCGGACACGGCCCGCTTCATTGTTGTGCCGGGTTGGCACAACCCTAAGTTTTTTTTTTTAGGTCTAAGGACGGTTTTTTCGTGCTGAATTTTAATCGAATTTTCAGACTGTACCTATTTTTATCGGTCCTAATCCAAATCCAATTCAAACCACAAAGGAACACACCTTAAGTGACTGGGATTAGAATTATTATATACAATATGACAAATTTGTAAATATGAGGAAATGATGAATTTTACATATATTTTGATAAGACAAGGCTATAACAAAAAAATACAAAATATTCTCTCCGTTTGTTATAATTATGCCCAATTTTTTTTTTTTTTTGTCCGCTACGCTTATGCATAATTCATTTATAGTAAACAATTTTATTCACTCACAATTTTATTATCCATACTTTAACAAATACTAACCAATTTGTCACTACTTTTTCTACTTGTCACATCACATTTTTATCCACTCCTTAATAAACTTTCTATAATATTCTTACTTTACGTTTTACATATCTCACTTTTATATTACAATATCAATATTTCTTAATCTTCATGCCCAAACAAAGTGACATAATTAGCCCGGACAGAGGAATTAGTAATTATTGTATCTAGAGTGGGTGGACGCAGTGCAATAGGGTGTGATGTAGAGAACTGTAGACGAAAATTGAATTTGGAAAGAAGAGATGAGACCAGTTAAAAAGAAAGAGAAAAATATATATATATAATTAAAATTTTAAAACATTTGAATAATTATAAAGAAAAAAAAAATATAAACTGCGAATTAAAATTTAATAATAATTACGGATAATATTTTAGAACTTGGGCTCTTTATTAATGAGGGGTCTAAGAGCCTTAGCTGCTCCTGGTTACCAATCTAAATGTTGGTTCAAACGGGTAAGTAGAGAAAATATAATAGATTAAGTGAATAAGAAAGACTCAATAAAGTTACCTAGTACCTTCATCATTTTCAACATATTAAATTCAACAATATCTCTAGCATGTATACATATATACATATATATATATATATATATGTTAGCAGCTCAATATGTTCAAAATCAAATATTGTCAATCATGACGGAAAGACCTATCAGAAGTATCAATCAAAAGTTCATTTGACTCAAGTTGGCATATAGACCACGCATAAAACACATGCAAGCAAATGCAATGACAATATATTGTCTACTTCAATCCCCCATATCTAAACTACACATTGTTCGTAAGGTAAAGAAAGGGAAATGAAAGAGAGACTGCCCTGGAATAGGGAGGAATTTGATAATACATAGTTTGTGAGTGGAATGATTCATACTCGATTGAATAGCCTGAGATAATGTCGGATTGCAGCCATAGAAAATCTGTAAAACAGCTAAAAACCACAAAACACAACCGATTCCAAAGGAAAAACTATTCACAATCAACAATGCCTTTTCACTTCACAATATCAATCCAAATCATCAAACATATGCGCTGGTATCACAATTCTAGGCAATAGAATTTAAGCACAATAGAAAATTATACCTCAATCAATACAAGGATAAGGTTGGCAAAATACTACGTACCCGACAGAGCAGCCTTGTATCGAACAAGGGGAGAAGAGTGGCCGCCGCCGGCTGGAGTTGTTTGGTTGAGATTGTCGCGGTGGCTGGACGTGAGAAAGAGAGAGGGAGGAGCGACGGCAGTCGAAGCAGTTGGGGAAAAAGTTGAAGGCGGCGGTCGACAAGATTGAGGCTGGAACCGGCGTCGGCTGTTGAGGGCTGGATAGAGGAGATGAATCCGGCAGCAATGTTCATGCACTAAATATTTACATGATTTTGAAATTTTAAATACACACGATTGAATGGTGGCTATTACTCAAATTTAATTTGGAGGTTACATTAAAAATCACTCGTCGGTTTTCAAAGGAGTTGTAATTCCCAGCCCATGTGTTTTCCAATAAAAATGGTGCTCATTCTTCCATTTTAAAGACACAAAAATTATTCATCTCCTCTCTCTAATATATATTATTTCCGGTGACCTTTCCGGTGTGTTTCCAATCAATATTCCGGTCACATTCGGCCTATTTCTTTCTTTCCTTTCCAAGCCTTCCGACAATGTATTAGTTCACCTCATTTTAGTTCACCGGAGCTCCAAAATATTGGAGTGCCACCTAATTTGAAGACGAACGCCGTTTTATCTTTGGGAACATTGCGCCATAAACCGGAGGTACTACCGGGGCATTTTCATTTTTACAGAAAGAGGTTCTACCTCGACTCGACGTGATTATTGAATTATTTCGATAAATTGATTATTGAAATTTATTTCAATAAATTATTGTGATTATCAAATTTATTTCAATAAATTGATTATCGAATTTATTTCGGTAAAAAATTATTGTGATATCGAATTTATTTCGATAATTTTATTCTTGCAATATTATTATTATTATTATTATTATTATTATTATTATTATTATTATTATATTTCTAACAATCGTAAAAACGAATATTTTGTAGATATATTGCAAGAATGGTGGCCAACGATCACGATCACGAAGGTGACATCATGAATGCTGTCGGAAATCCGATCGTGTCATCGGCCAGAGTCGACCTCCCTGAGCTATCGATTGAGGATGCTATGAATAACATAGTTGCCAAGTGTTGCTACAACTGGGATTCCTGGTGCCGGCTCTACACCAGCATACATTGGACCAACTTCCGGGTTCGCACGGTTTGCTCCCGGAAGCTTAAGAGGATTCCCCGGATTTGTTGATGCACCCTCTGCAGCTTTTGTAGTGCAAAATACAGCGTTTGCAGCCCAGTCAGCAACTTCAGAATATTTCCCGCGCATGACACCCCAGGTGCAGGTGCCGGTTCCTCGACCATTCACAGGGGTGGACTTCAAACAGTGGCAGGAGAATATGTTGTTTTATTTAACATCTGTAGGATTTGCGATGTTTTTTCCAATGGAATGTTTAAGCTAAATGTAATGACAGTGCATCGGGCACTCAATAATAATAATAATAATGCTTCTTCTTCCTTGTATTTGATTGAGTATTTTGATTTATAGCATTGTACAAGATGACATGTTGGTCTAAATGCTAGTAAATTTCAATTTACTAAAGAAGTAATCACTCAAAAGTTTGGATGGAGACAAAAATGACTAATACTTTTCTTCAGTAAAAAAAAAATAGAAAAAGAAAAAGCCATTGGATTTAATTCACATGGACATGTGTGATTTAAAAGATGTGCAAAATTGAGGTGAAAAAAAATATATTTATCACATTTATAAATAATTACATAAGATATTGCTATCTTTACCCATTAAAAAGAAAAAAAAAAGCAATAATAATAATAAGGCATCGAATCATAAAAAATGTCTTGTTGATTTATTCAGAATTACCAAAAAAAAAAATAAAATTGTGGGATAGTTCTAACTGCAAATTATATTTTGAATAAAAATTCATTAAGTGAAAGACAAGAAACCTTCGTACAAATATTTAAAAGTGTGGGGGTGTCTTCCTAAAGTGGAAGTAACGTCTTTCAAGAAAGTTGCAAAGTAAGCGATAGATTGTGTAGAGCTAGTAAAAGTCTTGTGCTATTTAAAATATGCTCTTGATTTTTTACGTACACTACACGAGATATTCTCTAGTACTTGAGGGTACTGTGATGCTAATGGAATGTCTGACACGAAATATTCGTTGTCTACAAGTGAATATGTCTGCACGATCGGAGGTGGAGCAATTTTGTGGAAGTCTACAAAATAAACTTGCAGAGCTCGATCAATTGGGAAAAGAAAAAAGAAGAAAAAAAACTAGTACCTTCGATAATGATATATTGTGATAGCCAAGCTGTAATAGCAAAGGCTGAGAATGAAGTCTACAATTGTAAATTTCCACATATCCGATAGACACAACAATGTGTGACAATTGATCACTAGTGGGGTTATGAATATTGGCTATAGGTCAATGTAAAATTTTGCGGATCCGCTAACCAAATGGTTATATTGATCAAATGTACAAATCACTTGGAGATCCCAAACATTGGTTCAATGGGAAAATTAAGTTGTAATAGTTCGGCACGAACACTCGACTACCATTCCCTAAATAGCTATGAGTGTTACAATGTGCAAAGTGGTGAGGTTGAGTCTCTGACTCTTAATAATCCTAAAAGTAGAATTGGATACTTTAAGATAGGATTACCTATGTAAATGTGAAGTGAGGGCCACTTCAAATGAAACACTTATGAATCCAAAGATGTGATCCATGCCTGAAACAGATCAAAACATGATAACCAAATAAGGTTGAGCTAGCGACATGTCAATATTATTGACTAAGATGCACACCAAGGTGGAATAGTTCAATGTATCATGTCAACTAAGCCACAAGTGCAGACAATGATATTGACTAAGGAAGGTTCAAAGCCACAAACTACCTATCCTGGCGTATCAATGTCTTTGGAACTAAGTTGTGTTTTTTCCTAATTATGGGTATTTCCACTCATATGGGAGATTGTTGGATAATCGGTTAATTATTTAATCGATGAAATCTAATTTATAAATTAAATTCATAAATTTTGAAACCGATTATCTGGTGAGTTGAAATGCATATGAGTTGTATGAGGCATATGAATGCCAGTGAGCGACAAGCGCGTGCCGCTCGCCTGGACCATTATTGGTCGTGAGTTATAGTTTGGGCTTGGTAAATATTAGACTTAGCGAAGTCTATATTGCTCCGGAGCTTGCTCGAAACAACAAAATATTTTTGTTGAAATCGAAGTCCAATAAAATAACATTACAATATAAGCTCAAAAATGCATGCATTTAAAAGACTCACTATAGGTGCATGGACATGCATATATATACATATATATTTGCATGAAATATGACTTTAAATTGCATAAATTGGTGCGGATGTGCGTTTATATGCATGCATTAACATTAAATGTAATTACAAATTATAATGCATTAAAGTTGGATAATGTTCATGCAATAAATTACATGATTTTGAAATTTTGAATACACACGATTGAATGGTGGTCATTACTCAAATTTAATCTGGAGGCTATCTTAAAAATCAATGGTAGGTTTTCAAAGGAGTTGTAATAAAAATGGTGCTCATTCTTCCATTTTAAAGACACAACAATTATTCATCTCCTCTCTCTAATATGTATTATTTATGGTGACTTTTTCGGTGTGTTTCCAATTGATATTCCTTCGCATTCTTCCTATTTCTTTCCTTCTTTTCCAAGCCTTCCGACACGGTATTGTTTCTTTAATTAGTGAGAAAGCTTTCACAGAAGAGTCCGTGAACTTGCTCTCAGGGTCCTTGATTGTTTTAGCGAATCTATATTGTTTCCTTGTATAATTTTCATTTGATGTTCTTCTAGTCATTTTTTTTTAACTGATCGTTAAGTTATCCAATTGTTTTCATTTGATGTTCTTCTAATTATTATTATTATTATTATTATTATTATTTTTTAACTGATCATTAAGTTATCCAATTGTTTTTCCAGCCAAATTCACACTAATAATTTCCCTTTTGTTTTACCCTTTGGTGCAACGAATAATAGATTCTTCAATTACATTATACCTTTGCAACATTGACTTTCGCTGAAGATTGTGATTCTTTTCTGATTGATTTATTCTAGGTGAATATATATCATATCATTTATACATCAATGCCTGACCAACCTAACCAACATTGACTCTTGGACTTTGTTTCTTCGTCCAATGGGGCTCAACTCAATGGTATAGCATCTTATACACTCGATTGTATTCTTCAGATCTCTTCATTCTTTATTCACATTATTAGACTTAGCTTTTCAATTTTTCTTTGGAAGTTTGTACCTCGGGCCGTTGGGTATAAATCAAGGTACCCGGAAGTATACAATAATTTAATTATATATATATTTTCTTCGGTCCCATAAAGGATGGTCTGGCGGTGTGACGAGTGAATTTGTGATCGTGAAGTAATGAGTTCAAAGTCCAACCTCATGGGTCAAATCACGACGCCTCCAGATTCACCTTGGTTCGCCTAATGTACTTATCTTGTCAGACTGAATTTGCAGGATATTCTGTTTGGCCGAGGATTTATCCAAACTCGAGTAGCGGCTATTGTTGGATATCTGGGAAGCTTTGAGAATTTGTTATCATTAATTCAAATCTTAGTTGAAGAACTTTCAAGTTATCAACCATAGCTAATTAACAACAATATTAATCAATAATCCAAGAGCAGTTCAAAAATTGAGATTGTGCAAGAAAAGACTCCCCCGTAAGCATACAATTTTACAATTACATGCAAATCGGATGAGATGGAGATGAGAGGCATACACATATATAAACAACCAAGATCACATATATTATATTATATTATACATATAATTAAGTAATAATTAATTAACTGTGGTCATATATGTTATCACCGAGATCTCATCCTCTCCAGCTGATTCAAAGCAGGCTGCAAAATATTGTACAAAACCCATACAATAGCCGGCGCTATAACAAACAGCAAAAGCTGGCCCCTATTGTCGTTCACCGCCTCCGCCAGGACTGCGATTTCTCCGGCGGAAGCTTCCGGCGGGTGGAGGAAGCCCGACGACGCAGCGAGCCCGCCAAGCCCGAGCCCGATGACCAGTCCCTTGGTGCTCCTCATTCTCTCCAGCTGATTGAGGGCTGGCTGCAGTATGTTGTAGAGCACCCAGAGAATGGCCGGAATTAGGGGGAGGAGGAGGGCCAGGCCGCGGTTGTCTCCGTCGGCGATTTCCGCCAGCTGCTGGGCGGCGATGGCGGGGCTGCTGGTGGAGAGGGTGGAGAAGATGGCGGCGGCAACGGCAGGGGCGGTTATGGATACGGTGGGAGTGAGGCCGTTTGGGATTGGGAGGGATTTGAATTGCTTGAATGGTTTGGGGATCTTAGGGTTGGGGATGAAGCAGCATTTGGGATTGAGGAGGGTCATTGAAGCAGCCATGGGAGCGGCCATTTGTGTCTTCTAGGTCAGGTTGTGGTTGTGCTAGCTAGTGAAGAAGAATGGGAATTGGAATTGGAGCAATCGAATAGAGATGAGAGTGAGGAGGTAATTGCGTATTTGCGTTGCCTTATCCACATGGTGAGATTTGGACCTCACACTTGGATTGCTCTTCTTATCACAATTCTCTCCTTAATCTTTCTCGCCTCCATATATATCCCTTGGCCCACAAAAATCAATCCTTCTAATTCCACCAGTCCTTTTCTTTTTTTGGCTTCTTAATACACCAATACCTTAACTTATTAATATATGATGCTGTTCATTTTTTTTTTTTTTAAGAAAATATAATTTATATTTTCTAAAAATAATAATATACTATAGATATATTTATTATTTTATATTAGCTACATATGACACATGCATCGTTGTAACTTGTTACTTTGCAAATTGATTTGAACAAAAATTTATTTTAAAATACATTCAAAAAATACTGTTAACATACTAAACAAAATTCTCTCTTCATCGTGCATATGTGTGCTCATTTAATCGGATACGAATTCTAATAAAAGTTAATAATAATTATTTTTTTTATATATAATAAAAACAAGAGTACAAAAACATAACGATTATTTACTTAAAAAAAAAAAACAAAAATACTTTTCTGATAATGATCCAAAAAAGAAAATAAATAAAAATAAGCAAGACAGATCACACCACCTACTATAGTTGTTGAGGGCGCAACACTCCCTATGCTTCTATGGTAGTCATAAGGGGATTAGGTGTTTGATTTTTTAAAATCAGCCCCATGATGACTAGTTCTAATATTTGTATACATAATTAAATTAATTATATTATAAATAAAATAAATTAACATAATTAGATTAATTACATAATAAAAACATAAATTTGACAATGTCAAATATTTTGTCAAATTTTATGTTATGATATAATAAAATTACAAAATTTTAGTAAAGTAAATAATATGTTAATAAGATAAAAAAAAAATCAATTCAAAATATAAAAAAATTATTAAAAAATATTTCATTCTTATAATTATACTTAATGAATAAAAAATATATAATATAACTTTATAAAATATGTGAAATATATTAATTATAACAAATATATTACATTAACATACGAACATCACCGATGATTGCACTATTAATTAATTTTCTTTCTCTTCTTTCATATAAAATTTTTAAAATTATCTCCTTCAAGTCTTTTTATTTTCAAGACGCATTATTAAAAAAAATTTCCTCCACTTCCAAAATTTTAATATTTTTCAAGAGAAAAAATAGTTACAGTTTAAAACATCTTAAAGAGTAAAAACAAATATTTTAATATTTAAATCTTTTTCACATAAGTCAGATCTGAAATCAGGTGAACTTATATGATAAGTTTATATTGATATGATTTTAATCTATACTATAAATCTGTTTTGATTTTAATTTATCTTTTTCTTTCAAATATGAATAGCAATACCTTCTAGGATTTATATTCTGCATTTGCTCGTTTCAACTGTAAATTTAATCACTATTGTTAATAAATTTTTTATTTAATTTCGTTGTCCAGAGAATTGTATATATTTATTGGATGTAATGTTCTTCTGTTTAGATTTATTTATTTTTATCTCTTTTAATATATATATATATATTTGTGTATCAAGCAATTTAATGGTCATCCTATGTATTTTCTTCATCCCACTGTTAGTTGATTATTGCCTAATTTGATTAATTATTGTTAGTTGATTATTGCCTAATTTGATTAATTATTGAATTCGTGTTGATCTCACTATAATATAATAATTATTGTTATATGTGAGAAGTTAAACTAAAAAAATTATAGTAATGGGGCAATAAAGTATTTCATGTGTACTAAGAAGCATTGAAATTATTATGCCAAACTTACTTCATTGATTTTTTGTTTTTGAAAAGTATTGTGTCTAACTGATAGATTGATTTACGAGATGTGTTTATTGATGTTTTCGTAGGTTTTGTTGTTATTTTTTATTTTATTTTATTTTATTTTATAAAAATATATATATATATATATTTCATTTGCTCCTCTGCAAATATGTTTATATTTTTAAAAGCTTCTAAGATTAAACTTTTACATTAATAGAGAGAAACTTCATAGTCACCCCAATGCTTGCACATAATAATATAATTATACGTAGGTTTTGTGGTTAGTCCATGTTGGTCAATGTTTTATTATTGTAATTTTTTCATCTAATTTTATCTTATGTATATTGATTGATTAACCTGCACTAAGTTTTCCTGAATACATGAGTATTGAATCAAAGTGGATAAATATGGAACAAAATAATTTGAAACAAAGGTTTCTATTCAAACAAAAAAGTATGGTAATTGGTAAGTCCCATTAATAAAGATAACAAGTTTGGTATAGTTAATAATAAAAATTGTTGGCAATTAAGAGTATTCACCACAAATACAAATTGAGTGAATATCCAAATCCGGGTGTAATAATTGTATAGCTAAATTAGACACAATTGTATTATGACATGGCATCAGATATATTTATTTATTTATTAATTACTTCCACGGTTGCATCCATCATATTAGAATTCGTGTTGATCTCAGTATAATATAATAAAAATTGTTGTGTGTGAAATATTAAACTAAAAAATTGACGGAGAAGCAGAGTTTCTCTTGTGTACTAAAGAAGCATTGAAATTATTATATCAAACCTACATTCATTGATTTTTTGTTTCTTAAAAGTATTATGCTATATTGCTTTGTGAGATGTGTTTATTGATATTTTCGTTTCAGAGTAGAAGAATGCAGTAAAAAACAGTGCTGAAAAATAATTTATAATTTATTTGATATTGTTGTTATTTTTTTATTATATTTTATAAAAAATTATATTTTTCTTTGAGTTGTTCATTGCAAATATGTTTATATTTTAAAAGCTTCTAAGATTAAACTTTTACGTTAATAGAGAATCTTCATATTCACCTAAATGCTTATACATAATAATACAACCAAGAGTTTAGATCTATATACAACCAATACTATTATTACTACAGTATAATGTTATTTTAATATTAATATGGTAAGATTGAGATTTTATAGAACAACCAAATGTCTATACTTCTATTGAATATAAGTACAGCTACTTGAAATTTATATGATAAAATTACATTAGATTATATCAAAATATAGATATTTTTTCTGCACTTATTTTTCCTAATATATGTTTTTATATACATATAAACTAATATTATATTTAATATTATGTAGATATAGTATCAACACTTGTAAATGACCATGACATGAGAATGACTAATTATTCCCAAAATAGAGAAAGATTATCATCCCCGGATTGCTGTCATCTAGTAATCCAACACTTCAAGCACTACAAATTAATTTAGATGAAACATCTGGACCACAACAGGATAAACCCACTCAAATCCATCTTCGACCAAATGACATGGAGTAAGTTGTTTACTAATTTATGTATTCAAAATTAATAAACATAATACACAGTAATATTTCAAGAATTTGTGCAAAATGCATTTAATGTGTCATTTAAATTATTTTATATTTAAGTAGATCGAGATTTCAAAAGCACTTTAGGAGAGATCATCAAGAGTTCATTTAATGGACCTTGGATCTCATTTAAAAAGGTTCCAGATGAACACAAGCAATTATATTTTCATCAAATAAAGGTTCTTAAGCTAAAATTCGTCAATACTTTTTACATTTCAATAAATTAAAATATTTTACATTTTACATAAATAGGTGAAATTCACCTGGGATTCTATAGACGAAAGTCATTCTTATAAGTAATCCAAAGCAGTGGTCTGAGGATGGATGAGAAACACCTTCGTGAAGTTAGGTGATGTGAAGAAAAATGACAAATTGAACAACGAGAAAAGAAATAGATTGCAGAAGAAGATTGGACAACAATGCTACAAAAATGGAATTCAAAATCATTTAAAAATATCAGTGCAAAAAATCGTCGGATTCGAAGTCTCAATGCCAACACCATCACAATATTCTATCGAGGGGGCTCGGCTTCAATGTCGTCTAAACATAGGAGAAAAATAGTAATATTTCTATAAATTTAATTTATGTTAATTTAATTTTCTTTTTTTCATGAAACTTGATATTAATATGAAATTATTTAAATTTTTATTAGATATTGGAATTGGGAAAAGAACCAACAATATTTGAATTGATGAAGCATGGTTGGATGACAAAAGATCAACAATTAAGTGGTTCTTGGAAAGATTTGAGGTAATTGCTATATATCTTGTTAATTGATATAAAATGTGAAATATTGTGTTAATTATAAACTTTCCAACTTGAAGTCAGTTCTATAATTTATAGTTTATTACATTTTATTATTATTGTTGTTTATAGACTTTTGTTAATTTATTTAAATTATATAGATGTTTATTTTTTATATAAAATAATATATATTTTAATATTTATATATATATATATATATAGTGTTGCAGTATTTTTCTTTGCATACTCAATATAGTTTTATATGTAATCTGATTTTTTATATAAATGTTCAAGTAAGATCTCATTAATTTTGTCATGATGGTCTTCAAACATCAGAAGATCAAGAAATTAACATAAAGAAGATTGGGGTAAAGAGAAGAAGATTACCGGGACTTGGTTCCGAAAGTAAACACATAATGATAACAAGTAAAGTTTCTCAATCCAGCAATTTGAAGCCAAGCAAAGAGGAGAATGAAGAAACTATTCGACATGTGGAGGAATAATGTGCAGAACTTCAAGGTAAGAATGCTGAAATAGAAAAACGAGTTTAAGCACAATTAGAGAAGCAACGACAAAAGTTAACATCAAAATTTCAAGATCAAGTCGAAGCTCAAAATAAGAAGTTTCAATATTTGATTAATTTAGTTTTACAGAGTGTCGTTGGGATTGTTATATTTTTATGGGTAGACTGTTTTTTTTAAGTCCCGTAACTGGACCCCTTTATCATTTTATTCGGTAAGTGGAGCCTGTCGCAAACTAGTCCTATAAGTAGAAATTTTTCGCTGTTTAGTCCTCTGGCGCCGGAGACGCCCGCGTGGCTCGCCGGAAGCTACGTGTCCGCCAGGTCAGCGACACTTGGCGGACCCGTGGATTTTATTATTATTATTTTATTTTTTAATTTATTTTAAATTTTATTTGCCATTTTTAATTTTTTTTTTGGTCCAATTGAAAAAAAATTAAAAAAATAAAATCCACGTGTCCGTCAAGTGCGCTGACTTGGCGGGACACCTGGCGGACACGTGGCTTCCGGCGAACCACGCGGGCATCTCCAGCGCCGGAGGATTAAAATAACAAAAATTTTTTACTTATGAAATTAGTTTGCGACCGACTCCACTTATGGAACTAAAATGATAAGGTTCCAGAACTTAAAAAAAAAAAAAAAAAAAGGTTTACTTATTTTTATTTATTTACTTATATTGAATTGACTACTTGTGCTTATGATTTTTTGATGCAGTATTGTGATTTGAATATTACATTTAAACAAAATTTTTAAATTTTATGCTAATATTTTTTTTAATTATTTTTGCATTCAATTAATATTTATAATATTTTAGTTTTAGAATTTAAATATTATATTATTATTTTTTTGTTGCAGATATTATTTATGTGGAAAATTACGACGCAAATTTAAATTATATAATTGTTTAGTTTTATTTTTTATTTTTTTTTTGTAGCAAAATTCATTGCAATGAATTATTACAATTTATGTGACAAAATTGTAATTTTAATTTATAAAATTATTTGTTAAAAAATTTATAGCAAATATATTTTGTGGCAACTAATATGAAAAATAATTTTAGAGAAAATTATGTTGCGAATTTTGGTAGCTATTTATGTAACCAAATTAGCAACACTATTTATAGCACTAAATACTTTGTCGTGGCTAATTTTATAACAAAGTAATTTTTCATATATATTTTATAATTTTTTTCATATCTAATTTTGTGGCTATAAAAGTGTTTTCTTGTAGTGCTCCATAGTGTTGTTCATTATCATATAATAGTAGTTTTGTAAATATTAAGTAATTCTTTTTCATATTATTAAAATGCTTGTAAAAATTAAGGTCGCGTTTACTTGTCTTTTTTACTCCCAATTTTACTGTTAAGTTTTTCCTTTAAATCAACCTAAAACCCTTATTACTAAAACTCTCTCGTGGAGAGTAAACCGTCGTCCCATCTAGTGTGAGCAACAAGAGCAACACCTTTAACAAAAAAATACATTTTTTACTTCATTATTTATATTATATCTCAATTTTTTTTTTTAAAAAAATATTTTACACAAGCATACCAAAATAATGCCCCTTTATAGTATATTCTCATCCACGATAATTTTTTCGCAGCAAAAGCTATTTTTTTAATATAATTTTTTTGTAACAAATGATTTTTTTTTTGTCAACTCTTTTTGTTTTTACTGCGGTATTTTTTTTCGTAACAACTACAATTTTATATATATTATTATATTACAAAGGTGCGGAGCACACCCTTCAAATTCCTCGCTTCTTTTTATTTTATTTCATTTTTTTGAAATTTATAAATTAATGTTTTTAAATTTATACGACTTTTTTATAAAAAATAAAATAAAATTTAGTATAGGTCGTTTCTTTTTGAAATTAGTGTTTAACAACTATTTTTCTAATAATGAAATAACGGGTGATTTTGGATTTAATTTCTAACATGAGAAAATTACTTTTTATTTTTAGATTTAGTTAATCAATTTTAGAATTGTTGGATTAAAAATCAATTGTGTGGGTTAAATGTAACTATTTGGGTTATCAGTAAGACTATATTAAGTGATTTATAAATTTATTGGGCTTAAATGTATTTAGTAAGTGCGGGCCTCCAATGTGCATAAACTCGGTAAATTATTAATTGGGTGGTGAGGTCAATTAATAATAAAGGATATAAATAGGGTTGTGATCCCAGGTCTAGACGCAACAACCGTTACGTTTCATATCTCATCGTGGGAGTAACGGCAGAAACCCTAGCGGTTTTCTCAGGAGGGTTGCGCCATATGCTTGAAGAACACAAAACCCTCAATTATTTGCAGATCTGAATCCGACTATGCTGAGGAATAAGGTTAGATTTATTTCGCTTTATTTTCTTATTTCAATTATTACATCACGGTAGATCCTGGGCTTAGGGTTAAATTCCTGACAAGTTCCAACAATTAATATCAGAGCCTTTGCGTGTTAAATTATTGAGATATTTGGTCAGATCAATTATGTTTTTTATTTTTTAATCAAATTGACTCGATGCGCACACGACACAAATTTTTATTAGATTTTCAATTCATGTTCAATTCGTTCTTCTAGAATTAATTGAAATCAAGATTGGGTGAATTTAAGGTGAAATTTAAATCCAATTCGTGTCGGATTCCATCTCGATGCTTGTAGTGATCTTTGATCTAACAATTAAATCAAGTAGTCGTTTGATTGAAACCAATAAATTGATGTCAATTCATCTCTGCATACGTGTGATTATTTATTTATCATTCTTATTTCTATATGGCTCAATCTCTATCTTTTGAAATCAGACATGGATCTGTACATATTTATTTAATTATTTGTACGTCTGTATTGTCATTGATATATTAGATACATAAATCTATTATTTAATGTTTAATCGGATTAAACTTGCATGTGCCTCGATCTGTGTGCCTACATACATATTTATGTATATGTGAATATATGTGCAATCATGAAGTAAACATATGCAAATCTTTGGATTATGTCAATATGTACGTTTATTTGTTTATTTATGATTATTAATTTGGGTATAATAATCAATGAAAACACAGTTTGCACTCTGGTCATATTTATAAGAGATAAATTTATGCATGTATGAATGACATGAGTTTGTTTGCCTATATAATCATTATTTTAATAATTTATTGAATCAGTATGTCATTTTGCAATGCTGGTATATCTAAAGAGAATTGACATATGCAGTTAGAATGTGATATTTTGTTCAATCAATTAAAGTTTAATCCATAGTGATTTGATTAACACTCAAGATTACTTTTCTATTTTATTGGTTCAATTAATTAATGGATGCAATCAGTATAAGTATATGTGCAATTTAAATAAAATAGCATTTGATGTTTGCTTATGTTTATTCATTTATTCTGAAATCAATGAATATATCTTAATATTTGCACCGATTTTGACATTATAATTAGATTAATTAATTTATTTAATTAATCGTTTGAGTCAAAATTGACGTTCAATGTATATATATACATCCGGTTTGATAATTGTATAATTTATTAATTAATGTGTGTATGTTACTATATCTGCAGTTAAATTGGATATGTGCATAATTTATTTATTATTCATTAGTGCTAATTTTTAAAAAATCGAATATTCATTACGATTCGTTTGATAGTCCAATTAAATTTGGGATATAGCATGCGTTTTAGACACTATGCATTTATACAAATCGACTATAAGTATTAAGTGTATTAATCTATAGTTTTTTTGGGTGGCATATTTTTGTTTGTGTAATTCCGCTGCATTTGGCACTTTCTTGGACTGCTTGATTATTTAATGAGTCCAGAAATTAATTCCTGCTGTTATAGTTTTATTATGTATTGAACATACATATTTGATTTATTTAAAGTGAATTTAATTAGCAATAAATAATATAATATATTTTATGAATTGGTTGAAACAGTTATGTTGCCAAAGCAGCCTCTGTGTAATCAGTTTATTTTGTGTATTTGAAAGTTATGTTTGTGACTTACAAGGCTCCTGATTGACCCAAAGGCAACTCAGTCATTAAGTAGTTACATACATGTTTAGTGACATTGCATGTGGTGATGATAATTTTGATTATTTGTGTGTGATTAATAGATCTGTCCAAAGATGGAGTGTTGTTTGACACACTACTTTATTGTCTACATTTAATTGTCAAAATAAGTTTATCATTGGCGAGTCAGTAATTTGTCCAACGACATTTGCTGATGTTGCTCGATAACTTGTGATATAATTGCTACTTTATTTTATAAATTCACATATGAAACATTCAGTAGCTTATAGATATGTGCATTCAGTTGCTAATAAGCATTCTTTCTTTTATATGGAATCAGACCCGTATATATTGAACATGATTCTAATTATAATTTAGTTTAAGAAAATTATAAATTTATTAATAATGCATGCTGCGTTTTGACGGTGAAGATCAAGTATTTGACGTTGCCAAAGTAACCTCTCTTATATAAGATTTTTTCTTGATAACGTAAGTGTTTATGTGTATTTTAATTCATGTGATTATTCTTCGGCCCAAAGGCAGTCGGTAATTGACAGAATGAAATATACATCTGCGATAGTATGTATGGGATGATTATATGGATTTAACTTATGTGAATAGTAAATCAGTCCAAAGATTGGTTGTTGTTTGACATTACTTATTGTCTGTATATGATTATTGCAACAAGATGACTGCTAGCAATCAATGTTATTGATCCAAAGATTGATCATTGATGTTGCACTTAGTGTCTTGGGATGAGAATGCATTATTATTAAGCTTCATTATGATTCATTTGGTTGCATGAATCATGACTTGGCATTAATAATAGACCAACTCACTCATACGACGAAAAACACTGCTCATGAAGGACTGTTGTTTGCAAGTGGGATAGGTCCAACGCCTAAGTCTAATTATCATTAAGAAAAGCACTCCATAAATTTTAGGAGTTCTATATATGATGATATGAATTCCTTGTCGCAATTAAGAAACGTTTTACCAGAAGCGATAAGGCGGAAAATAAGTATTCTTCTCAAGAGTCTCGTTACCATGAAGTACAACGACAAGGGAAACATAAGGGAGTACATCCTGAACATGTCTAATATTGCTACTAAATTGAGGGCATTAAGTTAGACATTTCAGAGGACATGTTTGTCCTATTAGTCTTGCTCTTGAAATTAATTTAATTTCAGTACATAGACACACCTGGGGGTGGATTTTGGTGTAACAACTCACATCAGTTTGTCTATGCAATATTACTTTATTGTCGAAATCAATTGATGTTGAAAGATACATCTATATGGGTGACGACAAGAAAGTTCAAGTTGAAGTCATTGACA
Source organism: Andrographis paniculata (assembly GCF_009805555.1). Classification (NCBI taxonomy): domain Eukaryota; kingdom Viridiplantae; phylum Streptophyta; class Magnoliopsida; order Lamiales; family Acanthaceae; genus Andrographis; species Andrographis paniculata. Next base: position 5,877,560 of record NW_026137605.1, read on the forward strand.
ATTTTAGATTATTGCTGAGTACTGGTTACTAATTGAATTTGGATGAGACATTTTTTTTTTTTATGGTGCCATCTTTAGTCAAAATTTAATTTCAATCTCTATTTTGAACAAATTCAATTATTATTGTTCATTCGGATATAGAGTTTTGTCTCTTCCAGAATTCAAAATTGGTTGGAACTAGTATATCATTTGATGATAATAATCATCATTTGCTTAATAGTCTACTTCATATTATGAATTAGTTATTGAACATATTCGTACAGCTTCCATGATTTTGGATCCGCTTTATTACTAAAGGGTTTCCACATAAGTTCTATAGTGAGCATATTGCTCATATGAGAGTGGAACCATATAAGATACTTCGGTTTAGTGGGAGCTAATTAGTAGTGTTCAAATACTATTAAAGTTACTTTGGTTTACACTGCACATCAGTGTGCGGTATTCAGTTGTTCTGAATTAAAGTTAACGTGGATCAGTTGGAAATAGGCATCTTAAGATCATATTATATGAAATTTCCATGTTGTGCATCCGCACTTGATCGAATCTTAGGTTATATTAGTGTTGTGATCACTGATCGATCCCATTGTGATAAATGCAGTGACGGCCGCTTTGATCTGCATTGACGTGACTTATAGATAAGATTGGTAATATACTTTAAGGATCTGATAGCAAAACATTTATGAGCTCATAAGATTATTCAGTGCATTTACCCAAGTGGGAGGTTGTTAGATTAAAAATTCAATTGTGGGTTAAATGTAACTATTTGGGCTATCAGTCAAATTAAGCCTATATTAAGTGATCTATAAATTTATTGGGCTTAAATGTATTTAGTAAGTGCGGGCCTCCAATGTGAAGAAACTCGGTAAATTATTAATTGGGTGATGAGGTCAATTAATAATAAGGGATATAAATAGGGTTGTGATCCCAGGTCTAGACGCAACAATCATTACATTTCATATCTCATCGTGGGAGTAACGGCAGAAACCCTAGCGGTTTTCTCATGAGGGGTTGCGCCATAGGCTTGAAGAATACGAAACCCTCCATTATTTGCAGATCTGAATCCGACTACGCTGAGGAATAAGGTTAGATTTATTTCGCTTTATTTTCTTATCTCAATTATTACAACACGGTATATCATGGGCTTAGAGTTAAATTCCTGACAAGTTCCAACAAGAATCTTTTATAAAACAAACATGCATACAAGAATAAGATCACACATGAAATAATGCATTACCAAAATAATGGTCATTTGTATTATCCGCAATAATTTTGTCATTCTAAAAGCTAATTTTCTGTAGTGAATATTTTTGTAACAAATGATTTTTTTATTTTGTTTGGTCAAGCCTTTTTACTTTTATTGTGATATTTTTTCCGTAAAAATTATAATATTATATATATATATATTATTATAGCACAAACGTGCGGAGCCCACACTTTGAATTCGTCGCTTCTCAATTTTTTTTGGAATTTATAAATTAATTTTTTAAATTTATAGGTTTTTCTTAGAAAGAAAAAAATTAAAATTTGGTATAGATAGTTTCTTTGGAAGTGGTATTTTTTTCGTAACAACTACAATATTATATATATATATATATTATAGCACAAAGGTGTGGAGTCGAAACTTTGACTTCATGGCTTCTCCTTTTTTTTGGAATTTATAAATTAATTTTAAAATTTATAGGTTTTTTTAGAAAGAAAAAAACTAAAATATGGTATTAGTAATTTCCTTTTCCAATTAGAGTTTGACAACAGCTTTCTAATAATGGGATAGTGGGTGATTTTGGATTAATTTTTAATATCAGAAAATTGCTTTTTATTTTTAAATTTAGTTAATTAATTTTGGAATCATATTTGTATATTTCTAAACGAACCCACAAAGAAGAATAAGATCATCCAAAAACAAACCCGTATAGAAGAAGATCACATAGGAGGCACATCTCATTTGTTATGGTGTAAAAGTGGATTTAATGGAGATTGTAAACTCTTCGCATCTTGTCTTCATCTCCAAATCGACATGGGCGTCTTCTGTTAATGTCTCTATTTTCGAGTCGGAACTTAAAAATCTTCACCGTGTTGTTTACTATCGTACAATCATAGCTTTTGTACATATTAAGTAAGTAATTCTTTATCATTTTAATAAAACTTTTGTAAACATTAAAGTTGTATTTACTTTCCGTTTTTTACTGTTCGATTTTTCCTTTAAATCAACCAATAAATCCTACTCTTAAAACCTATTTTTGCAGGGAGCAAAACAACCGCTACAAAAAAATAGTATATTTGTAATTTCGTCACTAAAGATCACGTAGCTAACGTAATTCCATCATTAATTTCGTCTCTAGTATTATTAGTAACGGAAAAAGTGAATTTAAAGACGAAAAAATCTCGTTACAAAAATAATATTTTCTTGTAGTGAACTGTCCCATCTAGCAGCGCAGTCTACACCGATGACTTATCTGTGAGCCACAAGAGGAGCAATTTTAATAGATAAAATACAATTTCTACTCCATTACTTATATTATATCTTCAATTTAAAAAATTCATTAATAAATATTATGTTTTAATAATAATTGATGATATATTTTATACGTCAAATTTATTATACTTTTGTGTCTTAATTTGATATAATGATATTGATATGCATAAGTGTAAATGATAATTTTATGGGTTGGATTTAGTTCAACACAAAATATGCTAGAGGTCAGAGGATTGTAAAAATAATTATTAATGGTGTTTGGTTCAATTTCTGGAAGAAGATCGGGAAACTTTTGGAATATAAAAGGGAGAAAAATATTTATAATAGTATCAATTATACCTTCAATGTCCATTTAAAATTTAAATATACCAAACTTTAAATCCTTTATTTTTTATTTTATATTAATTAAATATAATAATTAATGGAAAAAATTTTCATAACACATTCGTAGTTTGAAAATTTAGCGTCATTTCCTGTAGAGAAGAATAGAAGATATGGAAGTCACCGTAATTGTGGTGATCCAGAGAACTCGTATATAAAGAGTGTAATTACAATGAATATACAAACAATAATAGCCACAAATCAAGGCTAATTACAGGGGAAGAATATGTGCTGTTTAAAGGAAAAGATATTGCTATCTATTTCCCTTATTACCCCCCTTCAAGAGATGCGTGGGGTGAAGACGTACGCAGAGCTTGGATCTCAAAAATTCAAACGCAGGTCGAGGTAGACGCTTGGTGAAGATATCTGCAAGTTGAAGATGTGAAGGTACGAATCGCGTGGTAAGCCTCCCAGATGAAACGAGTTCTCGGACAAAGTGATAATCCAAATCAATGTGTTTAGCTCGCTTATGAGCGACTGGATTCTGACTGAGAAAAATAGCAGCCTTGTTGTCGCAGAGTAATTCAGGTCGAGTAAGCGAATTACAGTGAAGTTCATGTAGAAGATTTGAAATCCAAACAATTTCAGCTGCAGTATTGGCCATGGCACGGTACTCAGATTCACAGCTGGAACGGGCGACGGTTGGTTGTTTCTTGGCGCTCCATGAGACAAGATTTCCTCCAACAAAAATGGAATAGCCATATGTGGAACGACGCGTCTCAATACAGCGAGCCCAATCAGCATCAGAGTAGCCAACAATGGAAATGTCAGGACGGCGTGTAAATGAGAGACCATAGTGGATTGTCCCTTTAACATACCGAAGAATGCGCTTCAGAGTGTCAAAGTGAGTGTCAGTGGGAGATTGCAGAAACTGACTCACAAGATTCACAGCATACGAAAGATCTGGTCGAGTGATGGTCAGGTACTGAAGAGCACCCACTAGAGACCGATAAAGAGTAGGATCAGGAAAAGGTGAACCATCACTCACAAGAACTGCACCAACAGGCAGAGGTGTGTGTACAGGTTTAGACTCAAGCAGTCCAGCACGCTGAAGTATGTCTTGAGCATATTTGGCCTGCCTAACGAAGAGACCATCGGAGGTGGATGTGACCTCGAGTCCAAGAAAATAGTTCAGCTGACCAAGATCCGTGAGAGCAAATTCCTCGCTAGTTCGATTAATGAACTTCTGCACCAACATATCATCATCACCTGTGACAATTATGTCATCAACATACAAAAGCAAGAAAATTGCCGAAGCACCTTTGTGGAAGTAAAAAAGAGAAGTGTCAGCACGGCTCTGAGAGAAACCCTGTGTGTATAGGTAAATGCTGAATCTTTGAAACCAAGCAAGAGGTGCCTGGCGAAGACCATACAACGCTTTCTTAAGACGACAGACATGCGACGGAAAACGAGGATCTACAAACCCGGGAGGTTGGGCCATGAATACGGGTTTGTCAAGAAGGCCGTTGAAGAAGGCATTCTTGACATCAAGCTGATGGAGAGACCATCCTCGTTGAACTGCAAGAGCAAGAACCACACGAACAGTAGCAGCCCGCACAACTGGGCTAAAGGTGTGATGGAAGTCTGCACCAGGGATTTGTGTAAAACCTTGGGCCACAAGTCGTACTTTGTGTCGTTCCACTGAGCCATCTGCACGGAATTTGGTTCTGTAAACCCATTTAGAACCCACGATGTTAGCGTCAATGGGACGGGGAACAAGATCCCATGTATTATTGGCTTGTAGTGCAGTAATTTCTTCTTCCATTGCGGACAACCATACAGGAGACTTAGAGGCAGATTTGTAGCCTCGTGGCTCAGTGCAAGCAGTAAGAGCAGATAATAAGGCTATGGATGATAGATCAACTGGATAACGAGGCTTAAAGACACCAGCTTTGGCTCGAGTAACCATAGGATGTGGCTCAAGTGGAGGAGCACGTCGGCGTTGTCTAGTGTAGACCAGGGGAGCTGGTGGTGTAGCAGCCGGAACAACGGTATTATCATTTGGAGCCTCAAGAAGGGGAGGATCCGGAATAATAGCAGCAGGAATATCAGGATTAGTCGGAGGAGTGTCCTCTGCATCATCATCAAAGATGGGAGTTGAAGTCCTCGGGTAAGAAGCCGACGAAGCAGGAGCTGATCCATCAAGAAAACCAATTACTTCCAAATTTCGTGGAGAAGATGTGGCCGAGACACGATAAAAAGGAAACTGAGATTCATCAAACTGAGCATGCCGCGTAATATAAATACGGGAGGAATCTGTATCAAGACATCGAAAACCTTTGTAAGAACTGCTATATCCCAAGAAGATACAAGGCTTACTCCGAGGAGAGAGTTTGTTGGCCGCATAATCATGCAAGTATGGGTACACCCGACAACCAAAGGGGCGGAAGAGAGCATAATTCGGAGTAGTGCCAAACAGTACCTCAAAGGGTGATTTATTTTGTAGAATGGAAGATGGCAACCTGTTAATGAGATAAACAGTTGTGCTAAATGCATCAAACCAAAGGGAACCTGGGGCATGAGCATGAAATAGCATGGTAAGGCCCATTTCAGAGATGTGGCGATGTTTGCGTTCTGCACGGCCATTTTGTTGCGGAGTGTATGGACACGAAAGACGGTGATGAATTCCATGTGTAGACATGAAATTACGCACAGTGTTGTTCACAAATTCTGTTCCGCCATCACTTTGAAAAACCTTAATTGTGCTTGAAAACTGATTGCAGACAAAATTGTGAAAGCTTACAAGCGTGACATAAAATTCAGATTTGGATCGTAGAGGATAAATCCAAGTGAAGCGAGAAAAATCATCAACAAAAATCACATAATATTTATATCCATCCGATGTTGTAATTGGGGCGGGCCCCCATAAATCACAATGAATTAATTCAAGCACAGTAGCAGCACGTTTTTCATTTAGAGGAAAAGGCAACCTTTTGCTCTTTGCAAGTTGACAAGAGGAGCAGATAGTAGGATCCGGTAATATAGAAGAGACAGATAGGTGTCCCAATTTATTCAAATGAGAAATAACATCAAAAGGGACATGCCCCAAGCGTGAATGCCATAAAGAAAAGCTTGCTGTTAGAGAATTATTTCGAAGAGCTGCAACCAAAGCTGGCGTGCCCCGATCAAGCAGGTACAAACCATTATTACATCTGCCCTGAGCCAGGACCCTCTTTGTTTGTCGGTTCTGTATTTCAAACATGTTATTGGAGAAGACAATATTAACAGGACAATCTGCCGTCAATTTGCTGATAGATAACAGGTTTTTAGTGATATGCGGCACCACAAGAACATCCAACAGTTTGATGTCACGAGTTAAAGATCCTGAACCAACATGAGATATAGATAAAGCATGTCCATTTCCAACAATAACTGAATCATTACCGGAGTATGGAGTAGCAGAGGCAAGAGTAGACTGTTGATTCGTCATATGAGCAGAAGCCCCCGAGTCAAGATACCAATCCGACGGACTAAGGCGACAGGAAGCATTAAAAGCATCGGCAAGATGTGCAGCAGGCTCAGCATTTCGGGCTTGAAGAAACTGAGGACATTTGTCGGCGTAGTGTTCTCCACGGCAAATTTGGCACCGTGGAGTATAAGACCGACCACCACCACGACTGCGGCTGCCTCCTTGTCGATTTCTGCCGCCAATAGAGCCACGGCCGCCTGAGTTGTCGTCAAAACGACGCGGCTGGTTGGAAAAGCCAGGTCCTGGCTGCCGGGTGCTGGGATGATTGCGCCCACGGCCGCCATGTGGATGGTGCTGCACACGCCCAAGTTCGGCGTTGAAGACTGCTACTGGGGGAGCCGAACCCTCCATTGCACGAACCATGGACTCGTATTGCTTAGCCTGGTGGAGAAGGTCGCGAAAGCCAGGTACCGGGGTTAGGGCTAAGCGGGTGTCAGCAAAGGAGGCAAAAGTCAGGCCTAATCCTCGTAGAAACCAGTGGGATTGATCAGAGGAGTCCACCGGCTTTCCAATTGCAGAAAGTTGATCACAAAGTCCTTTAAATTTGCGGCCGTATTCATCAACAGAGAGATCCGCTTTGCGAAGAGATAGGAGTTCCTCACGCAACTGATGCGTGCGTGAGGCTGAAGAATCAGAGAATGCCGCTTGCAGATTTTTCCATGCAGCGGCGGAGGTAGTGCAATCAATTACCTTAGACATGGCCTCCGGCGACAGCGAGGTCCAGATGACGGAGAGAAGTTTTCGATCCTTCGTACGCCAAAGTTGGTAAGCAGGGTTTGGAGAAGGGTTACTTCCAGCGGCGGCAATGGTGGCATCTGGTGCAACCGTCGATCCATCGAGGAAGCCCTCGAGATCATAACACTCGGCCATGTGGAGGATTTGGCGATGCCAAACAAGATATGTAGAAGGATCAAGTTTGACGGGAACCATGTTTATCATCGTGTTTACTGGGAGAGAATCGGAGGTAGGGTTAGCCATGGAGAGAAGAGATAGAACAGAAAGGCGAAGAGAAGAGAGATCACGATCAGATTTGCACAAGCGTAGGGATCGCTACTGCTCTGATACCATGTAGAGAAGAATAGAAGATATGGAAGTCACCGTAATTGTGGTGATCCAGAGAACTCGTATATAAAGAGTGTAATTACAATGAATATACAAACAATAATAGCCACAAATCAAGGCTAATTACAGGGGAAGAATATGTGCTGTTTAAAGGAAAAGATATTGCTATCTATTTCCCTTATTATTTCCAATATGGTTTAAAAATTGCAAGATTCACTACTATTTTCAAAATCTTGTGCGTTCTTTCTTTATTTTTCACAATTTAAACCAATGGAGTTAATTCTTTTATACAAATAGACTGTTATGTATTGAAACATATCTTCTTTCACATCAAAACTCTTATTCTTTCCCCTCAACACCTGCCGAGCTCCCTATGCATCCCATTTCTTTCTTACGCCCGATTTTTCTTTAAATTGTTCACATTCCCGTTTATTTTGGCACATGTCAAAACGCATTGACTCGTGTTTCTTGCAAGAATCAAATGAGGATGTTTGGAAAAGTGTCCGACAAGGGCGATTGAAAACGCACCTCAAATTTGCAATTGGCCTCATTTTGCACCTTATGTATGTTTTTTACTTTCCGTCAATATTGCACTACAAAAAAATAGTATATTTGTAACGGAATTCCGTCACTAAAGATCACGTAGCTAACGTAATTCCATCATTAATTCCATCTCTAATATCATTAGTAACGAAAAATGTGAATTTAAAGACGAAAAAGTCTCGTTACAAAAATGATATTTTCCTGTAGTGTTGACACAGTGTTTTGCACAAAAATGGATAAAGTTTTATTGCAAAATCACAGTACCTATTTTTGGATGAATCTAGGTTGAGAAATTCTTCGATATTCCATTGATGCCATTTTTGGTAGGTAGATAATCTTGGTGTATGGAGATTGTGGCGTTGATATCCTTATTTGTATTTATCTATAAACATTTGTTTCTGAATCCCCAAAATATTCCGAAATTCGTACTATTTTTTGTTGCAATAACAATGTAGGTAGGGGACTAGCAATATAGAAATTGTAAATTGAACTTTCCTCGTTGTTGGGATGTCTACCTTTGCCAAGTGAACCCGGTCTTGTTCACATTGTATGTTTTATTATAATCATATTGTGTTATCCTCTTGTAATTATATTTTCTGTATTTAATCATACCCTTGAATGACAACAATTTTTAGACCACAAGGGAATGATGCGGAGTTTCTAAAATACAATGTATGGAAAATTTTACGATAATTAATATATATTATACATATATATTCTATTATGTATATAGGTTATACTCCCTTCATCTTGACATAAAGTATACACATTTTTTACAAAAAATTAAAAAGAATAATAGTATATAAATAGTTGTTGGCGCTACGTATTTTTGTGTAAAGACTTTTTTACATTTTGTGTTTTAATTTGATTAATGATGTTGATATTAAAAAGTGTAAATTTGAAGGCATCTATATTATGAAAATATGGACAAAAATGGAAAAAATATACATTGCAACGGGACAAAGAAATTGTTTTACATATTTTAAATTTTTGTCCATTAAATAGAATTTAACAAAATCTACTTATTATATTATCTTTTTAATTTTCATAAAAAAAAGGTTATAATAGGATTTTGTAGATGAATAGTTGAAAAGATATTATGAGTTATAAACATAGCAACTATATCAATACTATGGCATTAGCCACGTCGATAGGATATGAATGCTTTTGCAATCACTTGTTTTACCGCCTCCATCACCTATATATATATATATATATATGAGTTGGTATACATGGATGAGAATATCAATTCACAATTCTCAGCTCTCTTTGACGTGCACTCATATTACTTTCTTATACATACATATAAATATAATCATTACAACTATATACTCGTGTATATATATATATATATCAATACTTATCTAATATAATTACATATTATACATACTGCCGTATATATATTTATATATCTATATACTTACCAAATATTATTATATTATTATTATATAACACGATATCAGCACGAAACTTCTTGCCTATTTTATTTTTAGTAAGTTTTATTTTTATATTATCTATATCAATTTTCTACACTATGGAAAATTCTATAAAATTTTCTTTTAAATTTGTCTCTCATCAGCAATAATTTTCTGACTTGGTCCTTGGATGTAGAAATGCATCGGGTTTCTATGGACCTTGTTCATGCAATTGCCAATGAAAATACGGCTACAAGCCAAGATCGGGCCAAGGCTATTATTTTCATTTGTCACAATTTGGACATTCCTTTATAGTCCGAATATTTGACAGTGAAAGGTCCACTTGATTTGTCGAATGAATTGAGGGAGAGATTTGGGCACTTGAAATATATTACTCTCTCCAAAGCCCGACATGATTGACTTAACCTGTGGTTGTAGGATTTTAAAACCGGTACAGAGTACAACTCTGTTATCAATCAGATTAAATTTGAGTTAAAACTCTATGGAGAAATTGTTACCGAAAATAATAAATTGGAAAAGACTCTCTCTATCTTTCATGTTTCTAATGTTGTGTTGCAACAACAATATCATGAGAAATGTTATCAAAAGTACTCACAGCTCATTGCATGTCTTTTATTAGCTGAGTAAAATAATGAGTTATTGATGAAAAATCATCACTCCCAGCCCACTAGTTCTAGTTTGTTCTCTAAAGGGAACCGGATATTTTCTGAATGAGGCCGTGGACGTGGTCGCGGTCGTAAGAGTCAATGCAGTCGATATACCCCATACAATCAATCACCACAATTTTGACATAAACATGATGTACAGTAAACTCCAATATGGAGATGTAGCCGAAAAGGCTAAACAGTGAAAGAGGCAAATTAACATTTGTAATCGGTGAGGCATTGAAGATCATTGGGCCAATACCTACAGAACACCCAAACAACTAGCTGATCTTTATCAAGTCTCACTGCAGAAAAATGGGAAGGAGGTCGAGACTAATCACATTAATAATGATGACGACCTCGATGACGATCTTCTGGATTATGACGCAACAGATTTTGGTATAACGGATTTTGTCGTAAATCTAGCAAACCCCCAATGACATATATATTATATCATTTTACATTATGCTATTTTATAATTATAATCTTTAAATTATCGCATATTACTTTTTTGTAATGTATTTTGTAATATTTATATTTTTCTTTATTAGTACTGTATTTTTTTATATATTAAGGTTAATTGGATGCCAACCAAAATGATGTAAATATTTGTTTCATTGATAGTGCAACGACACATACTATATTGAAATATGAAAAATATTTTTCTCATTTGAAAAAGGAAAAAATAAATGTCAATACAATAAGTGGTAGTACAAAATTAATTAAAGGCTCTTGAGAAGCCATTATATTTCTTTTCGCAGGGATGAAAATTATGATACAATATGCACTGTTGGCTACTAAAGCTCGAAAAAATTTAGTGAGCTTTTATGAGATTCGAAAAAATGGTTATCTCAATGAAACTATGAGTAATACCGATATTGAATTTTTATTGATCACCAATATCATTGATAAAAAGAAATAAATCATTGAGAGATTACCCTCACTATCTACTGATTTATATATTTCCAGATTAGATGTTGTTGAAACACACCTCACGATAGATTAAAACACTACCGATTTTCAAATATGGCATGATCGTCTTGGGCATCTTGGCAGTATAATGATGGCGAATAATTGAGAAATTTGAATGTTTATTCATTAAAAGGTCAAAAAGTGTTAAACTCAACTGAGGTAACCTATGTTGTCTGCACTCAGAGAAAATTGATAATTAGACCATCGCCAGCTAAAGTAGGTATTAAATCACCTATATTTTTGGAAAGAATACACGGGGATATATGTGGACCAATAGACCCACCGTGTGAGCCATTTAAATATTTTATGGTACTTATTGATGCATATACCAAATGATCTTATGTCTGTTATTATCTACTCGCAATATGGTATTTGCGAGAATGTTTGCCCAAATTATTAAATTACGGACACAATTCTCCTGATAATTCAATTAAGATTATACATTTGGATAATGCTGGTGAATATTCATCGAATGCATTCAACGATTATTGCATTCAATTGGAATTAATGTAGAGCACCCAGTTCCTCATGTTCATACACAAAATGGCTTGACAAAATTACTTATTAAAAGATTGCAATTGATTTCTAGACTATTACTGATGAGGTCTATGTTGTACGTTTCAACTTGGGGCATGCAATCTTATATGCAGGAAAACACATACAAATGAGGCCGACAAGCTAACTATTCCCCTATGCAATAAGTATTTGGTCACGAATCAAATATATCTCATTTACGTATTTTGGGTGTGTTGTTTATTTGCCTCAAGCCGTTTCTCTGAAGAAATTGAATATGAAGAATTAAACCATTCTTACCAAAACTTGACAACCTCATAATTTCCAGATCTTCTTTATTAATTCAGAAGGAAAACCCTTTCTCCACCCCCACCCCAATCCCCACCCCTTTATATATAGCAACCCTCTTTTGCCTTCCTTGCATTATTCACAACTCAAAATTACTTTCCTTTCGGACGAAATGACTCGAAAGAGGGTGAAGCTTGCGTACATATGCATCACCAACGATTCGGCTCGAAAGGCGACAAACAAGAAGCGCAAGAAGGGCTTGATGAAGAAGGTGAGTGAGCTAAGCACGCTGTGTGGCATAGACGCATGTGCCATCAACTACAGCCCCTACGACGTGCAGCCGGAGGTGTGGCCGGATGCCGCGGCGCACATCGCGTGCTAGCGCAGTTCAAGAGGATGCCCGAGATGGAGCAGAGTAAGAAGATGGTGAACCAGGAGGGATTCATTCGTGGCTGGATATAAAAGGTGGTGGATCAGCTGAAGAAGGTGCACAAGGAAAATCGAGAGAGAAGGAGATCACGCACCTCATGTTCCAGTGCCTCAGCGGGAAGCCCCTCCGGGGGTTGCCTTTGCCGGACCTCAACGATCTTGGATGGCTCATTGATCAGAACTTGAAGGAGATTTATAAGAGGATTAACGCTCTGACGAAGGCGCCGGCAGCCATGGCCGTGGTGGAGCCTGCAGCTGGGAATACGGCAGATCAGACAGTGGCGGGGCCGCAGAGGCAGCAGCACTGGTTTGGGGAATGGATCGCGAATCCGGTGGGGAATAATGATCATTGGCAGATTGATTGGGGGTTGCTCTTTAGGTGGCGCGGCTGGTGGCGGCGGAGTTGGGGCGGATGAGATGTTGATACCGGGGTTTAATGATGGGAATGGCTATTGATCGATGTGGTCGAGGGTGTTCTTCCCTTGAGGGGTTTATACATTTGCAAGCTTTTAACTGTTATTCCCATGATTATGTTATAAACTTATAATTAGGGTTTGCGATTTTGATTTATTTGCCTATTGATCATCAGGAGGGAGGAACATTTGGATTCTTGTTTGGTTTTACGTGGTTTGTGGATTGGTTTTTCAGTTTTATTTAATCTTTTTTTTAATAAGACATGCGGGAGTGCTTTTGATGATCATAAAGTTTTGAATTCCATGGTTGTATTGCTATTTGCTACAAATGTATCGTCTCAATCTTGAATAAGGAAACTTTATTATTGGTTGATTGATTGTTTGAGAAATTTGGTGGCAATGAAAGCTAAAAAAACGATGAAGATGATATAGATCCCGCTGGCAGGCCAGCCGAGCCGTGATCACGGCGGGAACGAGCCGGCTTCTCAAATAGCCGGCCCAGGCCGGGGTCAATATGGGGGGATCCCGGAAAGAACAAACTAACTCTCTACTAATTAGAGACTGAAGAAAGAAAAAGACCGGTATTTCTTAAACCATCCTAAGTTGATTTGGCAAAAAAGACCTATATGAGGATAACACATATGTTACATAATTCAACAAAATAAAATAAAATCTATGAGAAAACAATTCAAATCTTATATTATCCGACCAAAAAGAGTCCTATAAATATGGTTTAACTAAAAAGACATATATAAGAACAATAAATATATTATTCAACCAAAAACACCGATTTAAGAACAATACGTATATTATTTAGCCAAAAAGACCGATATAAAAACGATACAGATTTTATTCGGCCTAAAAAGACCCATGTCCATGGGGTTTGGTATTTCCTTTGTTCTTGAAAAATCTTATCACACCCCTTTTATCATTTACATATATTTGGTTGTTGTACATATATCCCTCACTTTGCCCAAGTAATTATCCATTGATATCAAGTTATTATTATTCATGAAATAATTATACTTTAATATGTCCCACTCTTGAAACATTCTAAAGACTCTACACTACTTTTAAACATCTATGTACAACCAAGCCATTTACCTATTGAAAAATAAATCTATGTATTTTGAGAACTAATTAAATAGGAGTGGTATTTAAAACAGTAAATATCTGAAAAATTATATAGACATTTGATTAAATCTCTTCGCAATGGTAACAAATCGGATTTATATTTTAATGATCCTCCTTAAATTTAATATATCACATCAAGAGCAATTCATATCTTTTTTTTTATAAAAAAAAAAAAAAAAAACCTTCAATGTTTTATGATTTCATAAATATGTCGTCAACTTGTTTTCTTAATTTTATGAATAGAAACTCCATCTCCTTTTTCTCAACGAATTCCCCGAATATATCAAAAGTGCCATGAATTGGCTTGATCATATTGTATAGAGTTCTTTACAAAAGCTAGAGGGTGTGTTCTTTCTGTATTTTTTTACACTCATTTTTCCAAAAAAAATTAATACATTACATGCATTTATTATATATATATTTCACAAAACAAACACAAGAACAAACACAAGTCTTTCTATAATTTTAAAATGTTTTGTCTATTTTCTAGCTATTCGATTGATGGATAAATGATGGCCCCTTCCTAAAAATTTTGTGGGCTGGAAAGAAATTAAAGTACGAGGTTTTTAAATATTTTTTCATATTATATATCTTTAATTTTAAATTTAATAATTATATAAATATTTTAATATTATTTTAAATATATAAAGTAACCACAATATAATATTTTTAAAATATTTATAATTTCAAATAAAATCTCAATAATTTTATGGGAGACTTGGACTAAAATATCTGTCAGTGTAATTTACTTGCAATTCAGTCCCCATTGTAAATTAATTGATTTGCAGTCCCACTGTAAATTAATTGATTTGCAGTCCCTACTTTATTGATTAGATATGTTATAACTCCCTTTTTGTATTTTCCACTCAATCACAATTGTATATGCAACATGTACTTACGATTGCTTAATAAATACTTCCAATTTTATAATATATACATACATTACCTCTCGCTCTACCCCTAATATACGATTAAATAATTTCATTTAAATACTGCGTACCTTATTTTGTAATTTTTTTTTAAAAAAAATCACAGAAAATATGCACGATTTAAAAACTGAAACCTTCCCTAACTTCCCTCACTCTCCGTCCAAGCCCTAGTTCTTCGAGAAGGAAATCGACCCTCGCGAACTCGACGATCAAGCAGTAAGACATTTTGTTCAGCGAAATAGTGAGAAAAACCGCGAATCCGCCGCGATCCCCCACGAGGAGTTCGAAGAAGTAAGTGTCTGGTCGAAACCCTTTTCGTTTTATGATTTTGTTGACAATCGAATTTTATATCGTAGTGTATTCGATTGTTTGGGGTAGAAGCCTTGGTCCCGTGTTTGTATGCCTCGGTTCGGTGATGAGGAGCCCTGGGTGTTCGGTGTTGTGTTTGTTCAACGGGTGGTTTGAAATTGTTCGAATTTTTGGCCAGGAAACCCGGTTCGGCCGATTTTGGGTGATTTTATCTGTTTTATCTTTGATTTTGTTAATTTTGGAGATGTATATTTTGTTTAGTTACTCGAAGTTGCATATTTTAGGTTTTTTGGTGGATTGTTCGGTAATTAGTCATATTTGTGGGTTGACAAATGCGGTATTATTAGGCACCAGGAGTTTCATTTGTTTGGTCTAATTTGTCAATTAATATACCTGTATGGCACTATTGTATACTCGGAATGCGTTTTTACTCCTGATAAATTGTGAAAAACTTTTAACTAAATTAGAGATTTGGATAACGTGGACTTATGGTTTTTACTTACAGACCAGGGAAAGAGCACAAATCGGTAATCAACCGATTTGCATTACCATTTTTTCATAATGAGGTGGGCAAACTGAAGCAACACATGACAGACGAACACATCACAGCTATAAAAATGACACCGTTCGGGCATTTTCTGGATTGCCCGAAAATGAAGCTTCCGTGGCACCGACTTGTTGCCCTCGTCAATAGCTTTAGTTCGGAATCTATGTCCTTCAAGATTAGAAGTGACATTGAGCTTCCGTTTGAAGTTGAAGAATATTCTGTAGTCTTAGGACTACATACGAAAGGAGTCTACGTGACCGAAAATACATCGGTCGAAAGCGAATGGTTTGTTCGGATTTTTGGGAGCAAGCTGCGTTCTGTAACCCGCGGCCAGGTGTTGCAGAAGTTGCATGAGGCTCTGTTGCAGGGGCTGGAGCCTCTTTCTATTGCGGACGTTGCCCGTCTCTTTATTTTGCTTGTTTTTGCAAATATTTTATTTTGTTCTGCGAATTATTCTATACCCCTTTTTTTGTTACCGTATGTGGAAGACCTGAGTGCGATTGGTGACTATGCGTGGGGACCCACGAGTCACCGTTATCTGTTGAAGTCTATAAGCGACTTCAAGTCCGGGAAAAAATATTTGACAGGCTGTACCGCCGGTTTGTTGGTAAGCAATGTAATATTGAATTTGTTAATTTTTTCTACTTATTTTGGTATATTGCACAATATGTATTATTGTTGGCAGTAATGTTTATTACAATATGTGCAGGCTTGGTTCAATGAGAGGGTCCTAACTTTGGAAAGGGCACGGTGCCTTCCGAAGGTACCGCGTCTCTTTCGGTGGCTGAATAGCCTCAGTCCAATGTCCAGGGTTCATGCAGTTGGTGAATTGACATCCCTAAAGCGGTCAGATATTCAGGAATTCTATCAGATAGGCACGGAAGAAAAGTTTATTCGTGCAATTTTCCATGCTTCGGAGGTAAATGCATTATTCAATGTTGCTACCATTGTAAATGGATAAAATAATTTCTTATATGACATTATTAACATATGTTGCAGGAAGCAGCTCAGCAAATTGCGGCATTGAAGGTGGAGCTACGGAAGAAAGACGCTGCAATTGCCAGACTTGCTCATAAATTGCAAAGATCTAGAGCTGGTGTTGTCGATGACGACAGTGAAGGTGAGGGTGAGGACGAGAGCGATGGCGAGGAGGGTGATGCATGGAAAATAAATAAGAACATAAATAACTACAAAGGTTTCCAATGTATAAGGTTACATACATGCCTAAAGAGAGCATGTAAAACAGCATACACGAACAGTTATACCCAGCATTCTAACAAAATGACAACCGTAGCTAATATCAAATTACGTACCAGAAAATGCTAAAGTAAACATCCCATCATCCCCATCCACTGCAATTGCACTTAGCAGACACCCTTTGTGTTTGTTTTTTATATGTGTCCCATCAAGAAAGAGTAGGGGCCTGCAACCCCTCAAAAAACCCAGCCGGCATGCACCTAAACAAACAAAAAGGCGCTGGAAACGTTTGGTTGCCTGCTCAAATTCGCAGTCTATAATACTTTCCGGATTTGACTCCCGAAGTGCATGACAGTACCACGGAAGTTGTGAGAAACTGTCTCTACCTCCACCATTAATTGCCCTTATAGCATTCTCTTTGCCACGCCATGCTTTATGATATTTAACGTCAATCCTATAATCTGTTTGGATATGCTCCCAGATGTCGGATGCCTTATACGCTGGCATAGAACGTATCTTATCTTTGTAGACTTCAGAAATCCAGTTCGCATCGGCTGCTGGATGATCTCTTGATTGCAATAGACTCATAGTACATGTGTGATGTAAATTGCACTTACGAATGCTGAATGATGCATCACGAGCATGGAAGGATGCATAAATACGCCAACCACAGCCTTTGTCGATGCACACCACAATAATTTTGCTCGAATCATTCTTTTGGTACCTGAAGTGTTTCTGAGTGGCAATAGAATAATTCTTCAGTAACTTTCTAAACTCCTGCGGTCCCTTGAATGTTTGACCTTCCCCGACAATGCATCTCTGCATTGCAATTAGACTAGTATTTTCGTCGGGAATAAAGATACCACCTACGCAATCTTCGTTCAATCCCAAACATTCAGCCTCACCCCTACATTACAAATACAATAATAAAAATGAAAATTATGTCAGATGTAAGTAGTTCAAATTCTATATGGTAATAGATATTTTCTTCGTAAATAGAAAAACATGGGTACCCATCTTACTCAACCTTGTATGTCCACGGTGTCTACGGTTACCTACCGTGTCATCCAGGGTATTTAAAAGAACAACTACATCTATTCACCGCAGCAGGCTACGTGATGCAGTAAATGTCACGGGCTACAGAAATTTCAACGCATCGATCATGGTACACCTACCTAAACCAGATTGCTAGAGGATATTGACAGTGGCGTGTAAAAAAGGAGTGAAAATCGTTAAATACCTTCAAGACGTTATATCCCCACTACATATCTTTACAATCTCTTCAGTGGTTCGTTCTGCACCGCGCTACTACAAAATCGCGGAGGTGGATACTTACTACCTACAAACAACATCGCAACAATATACCACGGTATTGTTGTATGCCAATATCATGAAAGAAGTATCACTAACGTAACCTATAAATAACATGTTTTTAGATGTGTTGAACATGACATTATAAGTGCTTATAGACTGGATTCTTACAAACTGCATTATAAGTGGTTATAGACTGCATTCTTTCATAAGGAACAATTGTGACTGCATTCTATAACAAAGTTGAATCAAGACTACTTAATTACAAATGATGAGTAACGTACCTACGTCCAACCGTGTTTCGGAGAGGCACGCTCTGGTGCTCGCTTCTACACCGTGCAATCATATCCACAAACATTACCTTTAACAAGATATGCATTCTCCACATATTGGCGACATCATCGTCACACAATAACGTCACGTAGCTTTTCTGAATAGGTGCAATATATTGGAGTTTTACCGCCTCAATACTCACTTTACTCCATCTTTTTGATATATTCCGGTACAGATCCTCCAGCGTGGTGCCCTCTTCTAAACCAATTACATTATGATCACCTTCGTAGGAACATATAATTAATAATTTCAGACTACTTTGCTCCATGTCCATCGGAACCTAACGATCCAACCAATGGATGTATGAACTATATTAGGTCGTATGAGCGATTAGATAATCTTACACAGAATACACTAAAATCATATGTTCTTACGGAATTCTAGTAATGTCTTGATCCTCAAATAGCAACAAATTACCCATTTCACAAAATAAATATTACCCTTAAACTCTAAATAGCAACAGAATTTATTATCAAAATCACCCAAAATAATACCCAAACATTTTCTTCCAAATAATAATTTTCCAACTAAGATATCGATACAAAAACACACCTGGTACATCTAATTTCACCGGAGAACAAGAAAGACAGGCCAGAGAACCGATGACAGCCTTCGGTAGTTCTTCGACCAAATCAACCGACCGCCAACGACAGGGAACCGGAATAGGATTCGGAGAGTGCCCTAGGAAATTCTCCAATCGAACCAGACAAGAAGCGGCGATGTAAAATCGGACAAACAATTAAGAACCTTACCTGTGCGGGATGTGGCTTTCGAGCTCACGGAAGAGG
The DNA here is from genome assembly GCF_009805555.1 of Andrographis paniculata. Lineage (NCBI taxonomy): Eukaryota > Viridiplantae > Streptophyta > Magnoliopsida > Lamiales > Acanthaceae > Andrographis > Andrographis paniculata. The sequence goes on from NW_026137605.1 coordinate 5,896,731, forward strand.
ACAACGGATTGAGAAGAATTTTTTGCGCGAAGAGAAACATAATTAAGAAAAAAAACGAGTAAGGAGGAAGAAGAAGGAAGAAGGAAAAAGGGGGGAGTGCAGACAAATTTTTTATCATTAGGAACTGAATCCCAATTGATAAATGGACAGAGGGATTTTTGGCTAATTATCCGTAATTTTATTTTGAAAAATGTTGTTTGATAATTTTTTTTTTAAGTTTGGATTTTGATTTTTAATTTAAATAATAGTTTAGATTTCATAACTAATAAGTTAAAATAATATATTTATATAAAAAAATCATCAAAACTAAATAGTATTCTTTCATTCCGGGTAAGATGACCCTTTTAATTAGGGATACAGTATTTTATGTAGTATAATTTAATAGGTTAATTATAGTAGTTATAATATTATTTTATTATTTTTTATATAAATAGTATTACTATTATTTTTTAAATAAAAATTAATATATATGATTAAAAGAATTTTATAATATGTATTTAAATATTTTAAACATTATATTTCAGTAAAATATACTTCCTACGCCTCAATCGAAAGGGATCCTTTGGAATTTTGTAGTAGATTAAAAAATAATAGTTAAATTCATAGTGTAATCGCAATATTCAAATTCATTTAATGAAATATCATGATTTCTCCATTGTATTCTAACCCCTGGATGGCATATACTTGAGATAAATACTCACGAAATACCTTATAATAGAACTAGGAGATACATATAAATCACTTAACCAGACCTAATTAGATGAATTCGAAAGAAAATCATGCTGCTAGGTGGACCAAAAACTCTCACGAAAGTGGCTCTTTGAACGCAATTTGACTTTAAAATATAGTAAAAGGTAGGTAGCGAATTAACCATTTAATTCATCACTCACGAGTATCGATGAAAATAGCTCATAGGGTAGTGAAGTATGAATCTAAGAATAGATCATCAACACAATAATCAATTATTGGTTTAGCTTTCCAGAATACTTATAACTATAAAGTTCTAGAATCGCGAGGTATATTAACAAGTATTTATGGTGATCACATTTACACAACATTCTAATGTACAAAGTATATACATATATCGCCTCTATTACTATCTATTTAGCGGGCATCTATTTCTCTTTTCGCATCCCTAATAAATTATCAACTAATTAAACATTAAAACAAATTCACTCATTTTTCTCAACCTTTACACCTTTATTTCCCCACCTTTTTTCACATTGCGCTTCACCCATATCCCACCCTTTATTTCGCATTTAATTTTGTACTTGCATTCAAATTCAGTAACATAAAATTACATTCAACACATCTTTAATCCAGTTCTAAGTCATAGACTCTCATTCATTCTTGAATCTTCCCTTGCACTTACAACTTAAGTTCGACCTAGCACTCACTAGTTAACATGAAAAAAATATATTATTTGATGAAAAGCTTTTGGGCTATAACGTAATACTTTAGCACACATGGAGTACATTTTTCATATTATATTCTTTACCAAAAGCCAATTTTCAAACATCAATTTTTTGGCGTTGTTGCTGGATAATTTGTTCTAAGGATGTATTTAAGTATGATGGCGAGTTTTATAATAATAAATGTAGTTTAGAATTCATATTCTAACTCCAAATACTAATTACACTCTCTTTAATTGGACAGGGCCCATAAAAAGGTACTTCACAACTTACTGCTCGTGCTAAAAGGAATTTAAAGAAAGAATCTCAAGAAAACAAGTCATGGTAGATAATATTAATGCAGATATCTCTCAAATACTTCATGTCCCTCAATTAGAAGTTGTGCCTGAACCACCTGCTATTACTGATATTTTGATTCAAACACTGCAAACCATACAATAAGGGATGAATAAATTACGAGATCATTTTCACAGAGTAGAGCAAGTGCAAGTCCTACAGAATTAAGCATTTCAGCAAGGGTTAGCCCATCATGTCAATGGCAATGTGAATGTGCAACCATCGCAGAATAGAGCTAGAAATGGACAAGCTCCGTAAGATAATGTGACAATGGATGCGCGCTATAAGGCCTTACTAGATGCAACCCTGGTCTTCAATGATGTGCCTCACATTCAAAGAAATTTCAAAGTTAAACTAGCTATGGTCTTGTTGGTAAGTCAAGATTAGTGGCTTGAGGAATGAGAGCCCTTACGATCATCTCCAGAGGTTTTCCAGAGTCTGCTCAACATTCAAAATTAGTGGAATATCGGATAATGAAGCTAAGCTTATTCTATTCCCATTCTCACTCCATGGCGAAGCTCGCAAATGGATCAACTTTCTTCCAACACCACCCACCTTTGCAGAGAAAATTCAATAATTTTTGTCCAGCCTCCATTCTGCAAGTAAGACCACCCAGCAGAGGCTATAAATTTCTCAATTCAAACAAGGAGCATATGAGACCTTGCCGCAAGCCTTGTATCATTTCAAATCTATACTTCACAACTGCCCGCACCAATAATTTCCAGATCATCTTCAGATTAAAACTTTTTATACTGGGGTGGATATTCATATAAGAGTCGCGTTGGACTCAACTGTTGGCCACTCTTTAATGAATTGAGGTGCAATGGATGCATATAAAATTATTGAAAAAAATGTCTTCTAGCATAAGCAAATGGACATAAGCAAGTCTTTCAACAAGGATATGATTATATGAGGTACCTGATACGATTTTTAATGAAGCCAGATTTGATAATCTTAGCATGCATGTCAAAAAGCTAACAAAATGATTAAGAAAAGTCAGTTCAACTTTAGAAAGATCAAGTGATGAAAGTGACGAATCCAAAACAAGCAGAAGATGAAAAAGGCGAGTCACAAGCATTAGTTGAATGCGAATAGAAAGTAGAAACTATATGCTATGCGGGGGGTGAAAAATCAACAATCTTCTTTTTCAATAAAGAAAGCCTCAACAACAAATTTTCTAATGACAACATCACCCGTAATAGCATCAACCGCAACATCACTATCAAGGGCAGCCATTGCAAGCTCAAGGAGGATCTTATCTATTTCAACCTCATTATCAACCGCATCCACAAAACCATTCTCAACCTTCATATTACAATCTTCCTCAGCCCATCAATACCACTCGCAGCAGCCCTTTACCCTGCAAACTCCATCTTTAGCTGATCTGGAAGAGATGATAAAGAAATAATGAGGACAACATGTAGTTTCAACAAAACACAGCTGGCACAATAAAGTTACTGAAGAAGCAATTGGGTTAGATCACCAAACCATTAAAAGTCAAAACACCAGGCCATCAACCCGGTAATGTGGACAAAAATCCAAAATAAACAAAGGCAATTGAGACCAGAAGTGGCAAACAACTCCCTAGTCCATATTAAGATAATGATTCTTCCTTCACTCATATTACCAAAATGTATTCTCCAATTGCAGGGGCGATTGCAACCACACAAAGGAGAAACAATCAAAGAACGGAAAACATGGAGTTGGAAATTCGCAAGCATCTTCTAAGATAATTTTGCGAATTGCGTACCCCAGCCACTCAAGCGAAAGGAAACATATAAGCAATTCAATAATTTTTCTAAAATATTTCAGCAATTACACATCACTATTCCTTTTTTCGATGCATTGTTACAGATGCCAGCATACTCTAAATTTCTAAAGGACATTCTAGCAAAAAGGCGTACATTTCTTGAGGATGAATTGCAAATTTTATTGACAAAGACATGTAGGGCAATTTTTAAAGAAAAAATTCCGATAAATTGGAAGATCCCGGAAGTTTTATAATTGCATGTACATTAGGAAAGCTAGAACCTGAAAAAGGCATTATGTGAAAAAAAATTATTGATGTTTTAGTACATGTGAATGAGTTTATTTTTCCAACAAACATTATCGTTATGGAGATAAGTGAGGATAGGATACTCCGCTCATATTAAGGAGACTTTTTCTTGCCACTGTACAAGCAAAAATCAATGTCGCAAAAGGCAAACTGACATTGCACCTTGGCGAGGACAAAGTCACATTTGTAATGAAAGAAGTTATGTTACATACTCAGGATAACAATAATGGCTTTGATCTTATAGGAATTAAATTGCATAATTGTCATTGACTATGTTTTAATAAATAGTTCATTTCAGGAACTTGAATGTGATCAACCTCAATCAATGAAAATAACCGAGGTTTCTGAAAAAGATGATTCAAATCCTTACAAGAAAATCCATGAAATATCCAAGGTTGCGAATGAAAAACTAAAATTCTAATTCAAAAATTTCCATGATCATCTTAAGTATCCGCTTTTGGGAGAAGAAAGTAAATATCCAATAGTGATCTCCAGGTCTCTATGTGATGATCAGAAAGAACAATTGTTCATGGTTATAAGAAAATATATAGAACTCATCCAGTGGTCAACCAACGGCATCAAAGGAATAAGCCCCACGGTTTGCATGCACATATCTACTTAGAGGAGAATATGAAACCATGTCGCCAACCAAAGCGATGTCTTAACAAAAATACGCAAGAGGCCAAGAAAGAGGTAACAAAATTTTTTCATGTAGAAATTATTATGGTGATACATAATAAAGAATGGGTGAGCCTCACTCAAGTAGTTCAAAAAAAAAAAAAAAGAATTCGTAGAAGAAAAAAATGACAAAGGAGAAGTGTTTACATCAAAACTAGTAACTGGTTGGCGAGTATGTATAGATTAAAGGAACCTTAATGCATTTACATGCAAGGATCATTTCTCATTACGTTTTTGGATCAATGTTTACAAACGCTTAGTGGTCATGAATTCTACTACTTCTTAAAGGATTATTTTGGATACCACCAAATCCCATTCAATCATCATAATGTTAAGAAAACGACTTTCACATGCCCCTATGAAAACTTTGCGTATCGAAGAATGACATTTGAGTTATGTAATGCATATACGATTTTTCAAATGTGTATTATCACATCTTCAGTTATTTATTAGATCTTATGTTGAAGTTTTCCTAGATGGTTTTTATCTATATGGAAAAACATTTTTCACATGTCTCACGAATTTAGAACAGATGTTGATTTGATGTTAAGTCAAACTTGGTCTTGAATTAAGAGAAATGTCATTTTATGGTCAAATAAGGATATCTTTTGGGCCATAAAGTCTCCATAGTAGGGATAGAAGTGGATAAAGCTAAAGTAAGTGTGATTATGAAGTTGTGAAATAGCTACAAGAAGTTTTCTGGGACATGTTGGATTTTATCGAAGATTTTTTAAGGATTTCAGACAATTTTGTAGCCTATTATTGCTTTAGTATGCAAGGATGCTCCTTTCATATGGTCTGACAAGTGTGAGGAGGTGTTACAATGCCTTAAGGAAAGACTAATATCCTCTCCAAATGTACAAGCTTTTGATTGGAGTCAACCTTTTAAACTAATGTGCGGCGCGAGTGATGGAGCAATAGGAGTTGTTCTAGGTCAGAAGCTAGAGCAAAATCACCATGGTATTCACTATGTGAATAAAACTTTAGATAGTGCGCATCGCAATTACACTACAAGAGAGAAAGAACCTTTGGCAATTGTCTTCGCGTTTGAAAATTTCAGACCCTACTTGGTTGGATCTAAGAAAATTGTTTACACTAACCATGCGGCACTAAGATATCTGATGGATAAAAAAGATTCTAAAATATACCTAATCTGATGTATTATTATTGCAAGTTTATATTGAAATCAAAGATATAAAAAAAAGTCATAATCTAGTAGGCTACCGTTAGATTCGCCACCATCAGGTATAAATGAATGCTTTCCTAATAAGATTTTGTATATTTTTCAAGGTAACACGCCCTGGTTGACGGAGTATGCCAACTTTCATGCTAGTGGTATTATCAATTCTATTTGAATTACAAAGAGAGAAAGTGATGTTTTAGCTTTGTCAATCACTATTTATGAGAGAAATCATATTTATTCACTTTGGCGAAGATGGAATCATTAGACGATGCGTATCTGAATTTGTGATATCATGTATTCTTCATGAGTGCTACGGTTCACTCGTTGGTTGACATTTTGCAGGCCAATAAACCAGTTCTAAAGTACTTCAATCGGGATTCTATTGGCTAACGATACACTTGGATGCTCAGACCTTTGTCAAGCAATGCGATACGTGCAAGAGATTTGGTATTATCACAAAGCATGATGAAATTCCACAAAAGGGAATTCTCTAAGTAGATTTATTCAATATATGGGGAATTGATTTTATGTGACCTTTTCCCAAGTCCCATAGGAATGTTTACATCTTGGTCACGGTTGATTACATCAGTAAACAGGTCGAGGTATTTGCTCTTCCTACCAATGATGCAATTCAAGTAACTAAATTTATACAAAAATATATTTTCTAACGATTTGGTGTTCTCAAGTCTTTTATTAGCGATGAAGGCACATATTTTGCCAACAAGCGATGTACTATACTTCTCTCCAAGTACAACATCTGTCACAGCCTCGCTACTCCCTATCATCCACAATCCAGTGGAGAGGTCTCTGAAAGGCTTGGTGTCTGAAGCTAAAACATATTTTGCAGACAACTGTTAGTAAAAATAGAAAGGACTAGTCCTTGAAACTAGATAGAATGTTGCATATAGATTGGTATATAGAAAGTTCTGCCACATACCTCTGGAGATAGAGCATCGTGCATATGAGGCAATTCAGTTCTTGAACTTTGCTATTTTGTCTGAGCAATAGAAGAGAAAGAAGTTTTTGATAGAGTAGATGGGTTCCATTTAATGCTAAAACTTATAAAACGTAAGCTAAATTCTACCATGATAATATGATTTGCCACAGGCACTTTTTTAAAAGGGAGACAAAGTTTTGTTGTAAAATTCCAGCCAACATCTATTCCTTGGAAAGCTTAAATCTCGATGAACTAGCCCTTATACTATAAAGGAAGTCCTAGCCAATGGTGCAGTGCGAATCGAAAATCCAAATTATATGGATGGCCATGGTTTTTTCTTGGTAAATGGAATATGTTTGAAAAATGTTATTTAAGGATTTTCTATGATTTGTGATTCTCAAATGTTAACACCAGCTAATGCGAAAGCCAATGTTATATAGTTTTTTTTTAAAAAAAAATGTTATATAGTTTTTTTTTTAAAAAAAAAAAGACATCAGTTAATGCGAGCCCAACTGTTGCTTGTTCGCGGACAAACAATGATTTACTATGAAAAAGGAAGCTGACCACTGAACAAAACGCATTTGTATCCTTCCCAGTATCCGTTGAATTTTAATATTTTCATTTACTACATTGATTGAGTAAATTGCATCATAGTTACACTTAATCACATTCTAAGATAGATTAAAATCTTTGTAGCATAGATTCAGAAGAGCTAAAACCAGCGCGATTCGTGAGACCATCCTCGCAATCGCATTCTACTAGGGCAAACTTTTTGGAAACTATAGAAAATTATATTTAGACCCCTTCAAATCTATAAAATTTCAAAATTTCCACCTAGAATGTTAAAACCCCAAAACTCCTTCAGTTCTCCTTAACTATTGATAACAAAACCCTTCAACTTCTCTCAGAAAACTTCTTTCGTACATCATCTCACGAAATTCTTAATATTTCAAAATCGAGTGATTTCACCGTGTCCAACCAAAAATTTGAAGTTGTTTCTAAAAATCAAGGTGCTCACACTCGATTTAATGGATCATATTTGCATTAGACTGCCAGCATTTGATCCTATGAGCTTTTGCATTAATCGTAGCAAATATCTTCAAACTCTGTGTTTCGAACGTGTGTTAATTGTTTACTATTGTCTTCAACAAGTTAAACTAGTTAGAGTTTATATATTTTGTTTCATGGAACTTCGTTCGATTTTGAAGGGATTTTGATTCCCATATTTATAAATCTTCAAAGTTCCTATATGATCACTTTTAGAACTATCCTCACTCTAAGGAGGCCGTATTTAACTTGTTTTTTGCACTAAGAATAGGCGAGCGTTGGTGTACTAAGAAATTCAGAACAAAAAACCTTGACCTAACCCCTCTTTCACAACCCTATTACTTTAGTGCCACTCTTTTAGGATCAATTCATAACATTGAGATATTTTGTTGAGATTATTTTCCAAGACTTCATACACCAAAGTTTTTGATAATAGAAATAAAATCCAAAGACAACCAGGCTACTCGCAAGACTTACTAGTTGTGGCATTCACAGACGTAGGACCTGACATCCAAGACCTTAGGCAAGCGGTTGCCATCTTTGAAGAGGATAAAAGAATGAAGTATCAGAAGAAGTTTACGAAGTTTGATTCAATCTTTGAGATAAAGGTTGCAAGGCTAACAAACCTCACGGGGAGGAAGAGGTTCAATCACGTATCTAGCACTGTGTTAGTTGAATCCCTGTCACCTGATGCATACTATAGGCGAAAGGACTATTTGCTTGCAACTCAGAATTGGTCAGTGCTAGAAAGGCTATCTCGGCCTTTTCCTCTATAGTTGACCAAGATGTTTGGAGACAAGTCCCATTGCACAATCGGAAACGTCGAGCTTTGAATTGCAGAAAACTTAATTAGCGAGAATAATGAATTAGGAATTTAAGCCATTAAATTGATGGGCATACCTTTTTGGAGGTGAAGGTTTTGGTGGGACTGGTTTGTCGACCATTTATCATAGAATAAATGACAAAAAAACTCTGGCTGTGACTACCATGGCTAGTTGTGGTAGCGATTCCAATAATTATAAACGATTGTTGTTTTTATTGTTTGGACTAAATTATATCTTTTGGATTCATTTTTTTTTTAATTTTCATGGTGACTTTGTTAGGTTTTTGTGTTTTTCGGTTTAAAATTTTCTTAAAGAAAAAGAAATAATGTTGGAGAACTTTGTTAATTTTGGATTCTTGTGTGTGTGCATATACATATACATATATATGTATATAGCAATTACAGGTTTGTTTGTGAAATGGTGTGTGTATATCAATCTTTTGCTTTTTCAATTTGATCCAATATGACAAAATTGCATTAGTGTATTTGCAATTTGGTTCAAATTGGGTCAAATTGTAAATAAGAATTTTTATTTTTTTAATAAAAAAATATTACTTTTTTCATTTCCTAACAAAGTATTTATTTAGTTTTTACGTCATTGTACTTAATATTAAAGTTATTCTTATATTTTTATAATATTTTGTACAAATATTATTGCATTTGTAGTATACAACACTAATAAAAGTATTTTTATTTTTTTCTTAATTTGTACTCCGTATGAATATACTATTAATATTTAAAGTTTGACACGTAAAAAATAAATGAATATTTAATTAGGGGACGAAAGTAATATTATTTTTAAAAAATTTTCATGTCATCATAGGAAAGTACGCCACTAGGCATCCACATCAACTTTGTGTGTAGCCACATTATCGCACGTGCTCCTCACGTACAATTTTATGGCGTCGGATGATAGAAACAACAATATTTTCATACTTATTGTCCTAAAATCAAGAATTAAAAAACAATATTAAAAATAATAATTGAACCCACTTAGGGGATACAAATTACAATTTTTCTGATGATTTATGGTATAAACGGTAGTAAAAGCAATTTTCTCCAAAACTTATCAAGACTAGAGGCAGACAAAAGAGACACACTGATAGTATCTAAAATATGATGATGTTTACGCTCAGCTTGACCATTTTTTTTAAAAGTGTATGAACAAGAACGTTGAATCATTGTACCTTGAGCAAAAAGAAAATTTAACAAAGTAGAATTCTTATACTCAAATCTATTATCAGTATGAATGGTCTGTATGAAATAGGAGAATTAAGTTTGAACATTTGAGAATATTGAATTTATACTTGAGGTGATTCCGAATGTCATTTCAAAAAATATATCCATGTAAACCGTGAGTAATCATCTAGAAATATGATATAACAATGAGAAGAACTCCAAATATCATAATGAACCACGCTTTTGTTTTCACTCACACGTACACCTTGGGAGTATTCGCAGGAGGTCACCCATCCTAAAATTACCCTAGAGCAACCAAGCTCAGCTCTAAATTTCTCTCGAGTGGGCTCACGAAAATAAATGAGTACATTGTTGACATAAGTAGTCTATTCAATCCATTTAATTTCTATTTTTAATCTCGGGGATATCATATCCTTCTTGACTCATCTCTATTCAACTCCAAAGATATAACAGTAAGGGATATTGTTTTCCTAAAGGACGGTGGTGTAAGCAATCAAATGATTCAAAACTAGTAAAATCCAAGTGACTCTTGCTAACTAGAAACTGAATTTTAGAAAAAAGATGCATGACCAAGCGAATGTGCCACTAGAAACTGAAAGAGGTAATAGTAATAGGAGCGAGAGTACTGGAAGGAGAGAGATAATAACGAGGAGTTTACAAAGACTGAAACTCAAATAAGAGACCTACCTTCCAATCTATCTCAAGAATTTGACCCGTATGTTGATCATGAATCTGTACACCAAAAAAAGAAAATAAAAGTAATTCGTGACCAATTAGTTGACCAAATGGTACAATATTTAGAGTCAATTAAGGAATACAGTAAGTATTGAAAACATACGTAGATGGTATTGATACATATCTTGAATAAGTGAGATTCATATGGCTCTCATAAGCGGTATGTATAGGCGCTAAGAAGGACATGAGAAATACGAAAGTCAATAGATCAAGTGTATGTGTCATATAATTAAAGCTACCTGTATCGAAATACTACTGACTACTTAAAGTGGCCATGAAAAGAGAGAAAATTCGAAGCCATAACTTAATGTTAGAGAATCACGATGTTCTGAAGTGTTATAACTACATATTGATTCTAGTGATAAGGCGCCCGGGTATTTTCAGCATTCCAAGAGACCACATAACTAGATCGATGTGGTCGAATACGATAATTAGGAAGAACATGGCCTCTACGATATCTACGACAATATTCTACCGCCATAATTAATGTGCAGATCAATCGAACAGAACAATATACATCAGCAAGACAATCTCTATTTTTTCCACAATTCACATAATCAACACTACCAAAAAAAATCTTTAATTAGCTATAATATTTTTTATTACGAAATATTTTTTTGTTAAAATGTGTCATTCAACAACAAAAATAAATTTATTCGTTAAAAATAAATTATATACTATAAAATTAATTTCATCGATAAAATTCTTTTGCTATAAAATCTTATTTTTTGTAGCAAAAGAATTTTAGCTACAAACTTATTTTTCATAACTAAAATCATTTGGCTAAAAAAATCATGCATATTTTGTTGCTAAATTTTTTTTGTTATAAACTTTATTTTTATAGCAAAAATATTTTATCTACGAGATCATATTTCCGTACCTATATTTTTTTATTTTTTTTAACTCTCATTGCAAAAAAACTTAACTTTCATTATGAAAGTAAATTTGTTGCCAAAAATCTTTACCAACGCAGTATAGGTGACTTTTTCTCCACGAATTCATTACTTTTTGCTATGATTTTTTTTTTAACTAAATTTTAAAATTTTTTTTGTAGTGCAAACTCCCTAAAAAATAATAATAATAATAAAAATTGAACAGAACAAGATTAGAAATCCCCAAAACAAAGCAAATTAACCTCAAATAACATAATAAAATCTAAAACTCATGTGAACTAGAACTAACAAACCGATCACATAAGTTTGCAATGAAAATTTCCAAGATAGAGCCACAAAAACCAAATGACTAGAGCGTCGTCACGTGCCTCCTACACGAATTTGTGTCGGAACGCCTTTCCGGCGCATCCGTTTGGCAACGAACTTTCTGGTGGTGATAATGGGTTGGTCGATCAATTATCAACTGTTAATGGCAAAATTGCATTAGTAAATTATTATTTTGGGAAAAAAATATGCTCTAATATCATGTAAAGATTTGTATAAATTATGTTTGTTATTAATAATAAAGTAGAAGTTTATATATAAATAGGCGTGATTATGATTCGAGAGAATCAATATAGACTAATGAATATTAACAAAATAATAATAAAATTTAGGGAGTGTATTCATTTTAGATTTCATTAGATTTTTTTAAAAAAAAAAAAATATTTATTTATATGAATTTAGAAAATCCACCAATGGCGTGTTTGACAATTAGCTGATTCAATTAGCTGTTAGCTGTTAGTTGATTCAATGCTGATTCAATTAGTTGTTTGTATTAAAATGTTTGGTAAAACAACTGTTTGATATTAGCTGTTTATACATAAAAAGGACAATTTAGGACATTTCTATTTTATTTTTGTTTCTAATATATTCAATTATGTTCTTTTGAGTTTAGAATGTTTGAAGTTTTTTGTTATTAGTTATTGAAAATTGTAAAAGTGTTATAAAAGTATTTATTTTTATTGTAGTTAGATTGTAAAAATAATATATTTTTATTGAAATACATAAATAGTTTTTTCTATTGAAAATGATGTAAAATATAAAATAATAAATTTTTCGTGTATATAGTTATTATATTAGTTATCGATTAGTTCATTATATTTATAATTTTCAATAAATTTAATTTATTTTTAGTATAAAATTTATATAATGTAATTTTAATATGAAAACAAATTATTAATATTTATATTTTTTATTTTATATTGATTTTAATAAATTTATATATTTTACAATTAAAATAATTTTTATATAAAAAATAATTATTTTAAATTTATAAAAGTAAAACAATAATATAATAAAATATTCTAATATAATTACTAAATAATCAAAATATATGTATTTGTGTAAAATGTATAATAAATTTTTAAGGGCATATAAGGAATAAAAAAAAATTTACAGAAAAAGTTATTTCAAAACGGTAGGTAAGTTAGCTCTTCAGAAATTAGTTTTTTTGGTCCAAAAAGCTATTCCAAAAAGCTAATTTACCAAACAACTAAATTAGTTTTTGACCGGTCAAATAGTTAAAAGCTGTTCAATCAGCTAAAAGCTTTTCAAAAAGCTATTTGCCAAACGCCCTCTAAGTCCACACAGAATTTGATAGATTTTATTAATTAATTTTAATGAATTTTTATAGATTTGATTGAATTATTAACAAATTTATATGAATTTTATAAAATAATTTATTTTATTAATTTATATAAATAATTATATAAACTTGTATCAAACCCAAGCGTTATAAATATAATATATTTATAATTAAAATTATTATATATTATTATACTAGTCATGACCCATGTTATACACGAATATTAGATTATACTTATTTTATTATCCAAATTTTATTTTTTTTATTTGACTCTTAAAAATATTTCTATTTTCTTATCTAGTAAAAATTACACATTCTTATTAAAATATATTTTTTTACTCACATAAAAGATAACTATTTTATTATTTTAAATTATTTAAATATAGAAATTTTTTCAGTCAAATTACAAAAACCTACACGATTGTTAATTAATGTTATATATATATATATATGTAACAATATATAAACACATTCATATAGACAAAAATCAATAATTTCAAAGTTATACATAATTACTTGTATTATTTATATATTTTCATATCTTAAAAAGAAAAATAAAAAAAAAATCAAACTAAAAATACTAAACAAACACATGGCGAACATATGGATTTTTATTTATTTTTTAATATTTTATAAAAAAAATTTATTTTCAAATTTATAATTTTTACAAAAAAAAATTAATTAATTAATTTTTTAAAAAAAAAAATCGACATGTTCGCCAAGTGTCGTTGACCTGACGGACAGGTGTCCTCTGACGAGCCACGCGGATGCCTCGTAGGCATCTCCAGCGCCAGAAAACTAAAAATGCAAAATTTTTTACTTGTGAAATTAATTTGCAACATGCTCTACTAAAATGATAAAGGGGTCCAGTAGACTAAAAGTCAAGAAGTCGAGGACTTTGCCACTTGAACTACACCCTCAGTCCCCAGCCACTAGATATAGCATATATTAATTATATTAAGTGGTGGTTAAGTGGTGGGGCTATTAAACAATTTTTGAGAAAAAAAATAAACAGACAAAAAATCACATTAGCCGTCCTAAAATTAGAAGTGGCAAATCGGGCAGAATCCGACAGCATATCGGGACCGGGTAGACACGGCCCAATTTTGAACCGAGTCTGAAAATTTAGGCCCGAGCACGGCCCAATTTGAAAGTTTTTTTTTTTAAATTCTAAAACAATCTAATAAAACTTTATATGGTTAGTGTAGGAATCGAACTCAATCCCAATTATTTGGTCAACAAAAACCAAATTATTGAACTACATAATTATGTTTTTATGGAAATTTATTTGCTAATATATTTATTAAATTATTTAAATATATATATATTAATGTACATATCAGGTCGGGCCAAGCACGGCCAAACTTTGATGGATCCGGGCACAGCGCGGTTTAGTCTCGTGCCGGGCCAAGCATGGCCCGAATTCTTTTATGTCTATTTTCTAGGTCCAAGCACGATTTTTTATGCCGGGCTCGGATCGAATTTTCGACCTATGTCTCTTTTTGCCAACTCTATCTAATATATATATATATCTATAAAATTAAATTAAAATTAATAAATAATACTTCTTCCGTTCCAAAACAATAGTCTCATTTAGGTTTGGTATAAGATTTAAGAAATAATAGTATTATATTAAAAGTAATTCTAAAATAGATAGTAAAAGACTAAAATATCATTGTTTAATTTATTGTATATGTGTAAAAAATAATGATATTGCAAATCAGCATCCATAATATATACAAACAGCATACGGTCCTACAACATATGTTGTGTATAATAAAAACAGGTGTCATTGGTTCATAATCATAAGTGTGCTATAAAACAATATGTGGTGTACTGAAATCGATTATTGTTTGTGTTGTATAAGACTATAGCATGTGTTGTTAGTTCATGTGTTATATTTGTATTGTTGGTTCATAATTACAAGTGTGTTGTATAACAGTATTGTTGAAGATATCTTCCAACAATACAAAATAAAATTCGAAAGAATACTATCGAATTTGGACAATAAATATATATATATATATATAAGCTTTTCAATGCGTTAAAGTAATAAATAAATAAATGGTGACTCCCAACGTATAATTCTTGATTTTTTGACTGATTGAAGATCTCTTTTCCCTGATTCCCTGAACTGCCTTACACCATCAGCACCGACCTGAACCATTGGAACCGCCCTGAACCGTCACCAAATCGGTTATTAAACTGCTATCAGTTTACCCCAAAAACCAATCTTCTGATGACACGTGCCCTTAACCAACTAGTGGCAGTTCCTGTCAGTCGCACATTCCAACCGCCCAACTTTTCACAACAAATGTACTTCCCTACTTACCAAACGAACTCGATCCAATCTAAACTGCAACCGACGCCTTATTCTCTCACAATGGGTGTGTTTTCCTGTCTGGCAACCGAACACGATCCAACCCAAACTGCAATCGACGCCCTTACCTAATTCCTTAGCCCACTGATGGGCCCACTTCCCTTTTATTTTGAAAAAAACCTAATTATATATACTTTATATTTAACAAGTACGTGGTATGCTGAAATCAACTATTGCGTGGTGTGCTGAAATCAACTATTGCTTGTGTTGTATAAGACTATAGCATGTGTTGTTAATTCATGTGTTGTATTTTTATTACATGAATGTATACGGTGTGTTGCCGGTAGTAATGCCATTGTAGCCGCTGACTTGTGTAATAATAATGAAAAGGTAAAATAATTTTATAGTGATATATTTATTTATAGAAATAAAACTATTATTTTAAGACAAACGAAAATGAAAAAATAGAACTATTGTTTTTGGACGGAGAAAGTATATAATTATTAACGATTTAGAAATATTATAACATATATAATACTACTATTTGCTATATTAATATTTGTAATTTTATAATTTTTATTATATTATCATTCAATATATTAATTTAAGTTTATATTTTTTATTAGTGATTATTATTCTTATTTATAGTCGTATAATTTTAAATATATAAATAAAATCAAAAACAGAATTTACAATTTTTGAAAAAAAAAACTAAAAAGAAAATAAATAAATACAAACTAACGGTTGAACGAAGAAATATATACTCCCTTCGTCTCACTTCAAAATAGTTTTTTTATAGTTTTATAGTAGATTAAAAGATAATAATACTTTATTGGTTAGTGAAAATGTATACGAGTTTTGATATTCTTGCCTTCTGACTTTATATATAAATTAATTGTACTGTAATAGTATATTTGTAATTTAGACAAAAATTAAAGGTATTTTGGTATTAGTGTGTAATTATATTAACTAAAAATAGAAAAAGAATAATTTTGAGTGGACGGACGAAAATAATAAAAAAAAAATACTTTGAATTAGAAGGGAGGGAGTATAATATCTAATCTAGTTTATTATCATGATACTCCCTTGTCTCATATAATGTCTATTTTTTCTATTGTAATCCCACATAATTTGTATTTTTCGTTTTTGAAAATATGATTTTACAATAATTATTTATATTATAAAATAACTACTATTAGTAATAAATTTTTTAATTAATTACTAATTATATTTTACCTAAATTCTCATATCTACAATAATGCGGACAATTCAGTCGAAACGGAGAGAATAGTATTTTTAAAGTATTATATTTATAATATAAAAATACATCTTTTTTAAAAAAAAAATGATAATAATTCACTAGTATGTTTTAAGTTTAAATAATTATTTTTTATTAATAATTTATAATAATATTAACACTACAAAAAAATAATATATTTATAACGGAATTCCGTCCCTAAAGTTCATTTAGCTAACGTAATTTCATTCCTAATTCCGTCTCTAATGTCATTAGTAACGGAAAAAGTAGATTTAAAGACGAAAAAATTTTGTTACAAAACTGATTTTTTCTTGTAGTGTAATAAATATTAGTATCATATTATTTATCATTTATACATCAACAACAATAACAGTAGAACAGCAACAACAACAACAACCATAATAAGTTTTAAAATTCATCAAAATTTTTGGTTATCAAGAGAGATTTTAAACTATACAATTTTTTTATAATTTTCTATTAGTATTCAATAAAATTAATAGAATTTTAAAGTTATAAATTTGTGAATACTTTCAATTTTAAACTTTTAAAAGTTTTAAATGAATATTTCAAGATTTTAAAAGATTTTTTTAAAGTTTGGATTGAATACCTCCAGTTTTTAAAAAAAATTTTAAAATTTTGATTGAATGAATACTTTTATATTTTTTTAAAAAAAATTAAAAGTTTAGATTAAATACACTCAGATTTTAAAAGTACAACATAATCCAATTTACTATATACACCCCCTAATATAAAACAAAATATAAATTATGTTTATATATATCTCAACCATTTTCATGAAATTAAAGGCCTCTTTAAAAAGTATTTAGAAATATCATTTGAATTGTGATAACATCACGGAGGGTGAGATCTACTTAATAAATAGGGCACACATTCTTTAATATCATTAAATAAGTTTTTACTATTGTCAAAAAATTTCAAAAATTCTAAGGGTGTGTTTACTTGAGTTTGGTTTTTACTATTGTCAAATATTTTCAAAAATTCTAAGGGTGTTTACTTGAGTTTGGCTCTGTAAAATCAAAAATAAATTTTCTCGAGGCTTCAACTTAAATTTTTTGGTAAGGATTCCGAGTCTTTTCGGGATATGATAGTACCGAAAGATCAAGCGGTGTAAATCCTGGCAGTATTCCACAAAGCCTATCCATCGTCGGATTGGGACGCGGCTCCGGTGGTAGAGCCATAGCATGGCTTCAACTTAACAGCTAAATTTTAGGAAATAAAGCTAAAATCTATTAGAATTCAAATAGAGTAAACATGAAAACATAAATTAACATAAAATATAAAATTAACTGAATGCAAAGGATATTAAAAGATAATTAGATAAAACAAAATATCTACGAATAAACTATCAGGAAAATATAAAGATAAAATTTGATTGTTTGGATAAGATGTGTGTTGTGTGTTTTCATTGCATATAATCTAAAAAACTGAAATGCAACCATTTTTTAAATTTTAGAAAGTATGTTAATTATTCTTTCAAATCACTTTCTCTATTATGTGTTGTCTCTTCTTTGTTCCTGTTGGATCTCATGTTTGGGGTGTGCTCTTTTCAAACTGATCACAACCCATTATAGGTCTTATACCTGGACGGCTCCGCGGCCTGAGGGCCCCAATTCCACCTTCGTCTTCGAGTCTATTCTCCTGAAATCTCATCTTTTGGAGTTTTTCTTTGAAATTCAATCCTCTGGAGCCTCATTTTTGGAGCCTTATTGTCCGGTGAGTAGGAGATTCCGGCGGATTAGAAGGTTTCGACTTCGAGAAGTTCTAGTCACCTCCTATTTGTGCTTCTGACCTAGCTTCCTTCATCTTCAGGTATTTTTAGACTCAAGCCAACGTATTTAAAAAGATTTTATTTGAAGTTTATATTAAATTATATTTGATGTTATGTTTTATGAGTAGAAAAAAATATATATATTTTTTTGAAACTTTTATAATTTCTATCTAAAGAACGCTTCATATATATATATATATTGGATTGGAAGTGTGGAAGTAGGGATGAAAAAAAATATATATACATATTGTATACCATTCATACCGTACAATATTGAAATACGGTATTTTTGTATATTATAATTTTGGGATAGTATGATATTGCAAAATAAATTTTTGTATGATACTATATCATAAATTTAAAATATGTAAATGCAAGAAATTTTGAATACTACATTATTTCGTTTTTGTATCCTAACACAATATATATAAAACAAATTCCCTGTATATCATGATTAGGATACATATCAATATTATGTATATATCTATATTATATATACTTAGAATACCGAATAAAATATAATAATTAAATAAAAATATTACCCTCTAAGTTATTCAATTATGTGTTCATTTGATCGGATACGAATTTTAAGAAAAATAGGTAAAAATAGTAATTTTTACTTTTTTTGGTAAAAAAAAATTAAAAAATGGTATATTTTACTAAAAAAAATAAACGAAATAAATTTGGATGACAAAAAAAAAAAAAGTGAGAACAGATTTGGTCGAGGAAGAGAGTAATATTGTTGGATCCTAAAATTTGGAGGTTCCAAGAATGTTCGTCAATTTGTCGGTGTGGGTTCCGAAAGTACTCCAAAGAGTCTGTCCGTCGTCGGATTTTGGGCGGCTCCTTCGGTGAATCCTGCATGGCTTCGAGCCTAAGCGAGGCTTCGAGCCTAAATGATCGATTTCGATAAGTTTAAACTAACATCTACTAAAACTCGGATAAATCTACTGGAAAACAGATAAAAATATGCTAGAAACATAAAGCCATGTAATTCGAATTAAAATGCCTAAAAACGAAACTAGAAACTTGAAAAGAAAATAGAGAAAAATTACGAGTTGATCTTCTTGTGTGTGATGTGTTGTTTCTCTAATTTTAATCCTAAGCTAGAATAACCACATCTCCCAGGGCGGTTACAATTATTCATCCACCACTCTCAACCGTCTTGTAACCTCCCACTACTACCTCCAACTTCTGGTAACCTCTTTCCACTGCCTCCTAACCACCTGGTAACCTCCTTCTATTACCTCCTAACCACCTGGTAACCTCCTTCCATCAGCTCCCTGGTAACCTCCTAACCACCTAGTAACCTCCTTCCATTAGCTCACAACCGCTTCCATTGCCTCTGGACCGGGTTCCACTTGCTCTTAACTTCTTCCATTGCCTCTGGACCAGATCTGGTTACTTCGACTTGTTTCCATCGTACTCTTAACTGGTCCACGGGGACGTATCCCCAACAGCCTCGAGTTAAATGGAATCTTCGATTTTTCTCTTGTTGGCTTGTTCCATGGAGCTTTTTGAATAAAGTATGAAAGTGCATAGGTCTTCCACTAATGTTAACTACGAAATTATTAACCCAGAGCCAGGGCCGTCTAGGACTTTTTTGAGGCCCTGAGCGAAAAATTAATTATAGGCTCCTATAAACACATGATTAAAATGTATTTTCAAAATAATATCACTGATTGGCATCGATTGGACAAGAGATTCAATGCGACGATCTGGGTAGTATTTGAGAAAAGAAAATGAAAGACGGACTATCCGAAGGTTAAAAAGCAATGACTGAGTAAGGGTGAAAGAGAGAGAAGAGAGAAGGTGGGGTAGGTTGGGTTTGAGTTGGTGGACGCAGTGCGATAGGGTGTGAGGTAGAAAAACGTAGACGATGATTAAATTTGTAAAGATGGGAAAGATATAATTAGGAAGAAGAGATAAGAAAGTACATATTATTAGAGTTTAAAATTTAATTTTAAAATTAAATTGAATAATTATGAAGAAAAAAAAATATAAACTAAAAGTTAAAATTTAATTTTAAAATTTAAAATTTAATAATAACTGTTGCTTTTTATGTTGTGAAGGCAGTCACTTTCTGACCTTATGGAAACATTGTTCCGGGATGGAGTCGCCATAGTCCAGGAGTTGCTGCCCTAAGGTCCATGGAAGCTGCTGCTTTCGGCCCTGTAGAAGTACCAAAATCCAATAGAAACTGTTGTCTTCGGCTCTATGGAGGCCGCAGTCTTTGGCTCCAAGGCTTGAAGCTCCATTGCTGTTGAGCTGTTCCGTGGCCAATGAGCTCTGACACCACTTTTGTCTTTGAGCCTCCTTCTCGTTCAGGTATTTTTGGACCCATGTCCAACAAATATATTTATGTTGTTATTTTTAATTATAATTGTTTTTTTTTAATTTTAATTGATTTTGATATTTTTTTGCATGTTAGTGTATATTGTTAATTTAAATATATTAACCACTCAATACAGTGAACAGAAAAAATTAGTATAATGTCTATATAAAAATTTTCAATATAACAGTAATTTTGGACATTTTCTCATACTTGTATTTACAGTAAAATTTCCGATATATAGGTTGGTGCTGGGCACTTCCAAATTCCAAAGCAATAGAAAGGGAAGGATTTGTAGAATCTGCCGATAATGCGGTGCAAATGCAATCCTTCTGGTTTTGCTTGCTAGTCACTCAGTCTCAGTCAGCTGCCATATAAACCGCCATTGCATGAGTATGTATTGTATTGTATTGTATTGTGTGTGGTTCCATGGAAATAGGGATATATTTTGTTTTTACTATTTTTTATTATTATTATTATTATTTATTATTATTATTTGTTTCGCTTTTCTTGAAGCAGTAAAAGGTAGGGAGCGTGCGTGCGTGGATCACACAAACTCACAGCCCCTTAAATAAAATAGGTTGGCTCATTTTCTTCCTTGGTCATTCTCCAGCTGTTCCTTTCCCTTCAATTTTACATTATTCCAGTCCAGATGGGTTTCTTGTATTATTTGACTATATCATCATTTACGAATGAACTCTTCTAATAGCTTTTCCTTCCCCCACCCCACCCCTTCGCCTCCTCCTTTTCCGAAACAGATATTCAATCAACTGACCAATTTCCCAATCCTTTTGATCATCGCCATCGTCTAACCACACGCGATCCCCAAATAATCGCTTCAATCAATCTCAAACCCAATTGAAGAATTTATTTTCTTCTTGATCTGAATTGCTGCATCTATTGTGGGGATTTCTCATAGCAGATGCCTCGTGGGTCTTGAGCAAATTCGGGCCCTTTTGCATGTAAATTTTGCTGATATGCATATATAAATATTTTCTTGTTATTTGATCTGTTTGTGTATCGGATTCCACGGATTAGACTCTACCCTGCTTAAATATTCCCCGGTTTTTGTAAAATTCTGGTCGATCATCAATGGTGGATTTTATGGGTTATGGGTATGCTGCATAATTCTTACTTGTTTTTCTCTCTTTTTTTCTGGCTTTTCTTTTGGGTGTGGAATATTCTTAAAATGGGAGTTTTGGTACGCTTCATCAAACAGTATCCTTTGTGTCCTTCTTACGCATTCTGCCGATGCAAGTAATATTCTTTGCGGCGATGTAGCTTGTTAATGTGTCTGCTAGTTTGATGCCTATTTGACATGATGCTGCCATTTTAGGTTTTCTTTGTTTAATGGAAATTGGCTAGTCTGTATGCTTTATCTCCGGAATCTATTTCCTACTTTGATCATCTGCCTGCTGTCATATTCAAGGTCCAAATTAGCACTGACATTTTTTCCTGTATACTTGCAGGCTTGATGTAAGATACTTGCGCAACTCATAACTTAAAGGTGCTGTATAGAACCTCATTTTGTTAGCTGGTTCTCTTTTCAAGTTGAAGTTACGTATGTAGGCTGCAGCAGTGTTGTTATTATAAAGAAATTTATATCAACATTAACATATTCTTGTGGTTTTACAGTCAATTAAATTTCGATTCTGCCAAGTTAGGGCACTGCTGAAGTAAAGTGGTGCCCATGGATGCCACTGCTGGTGAATCATCGAGCATTCAATGTCACAACATTTCCGAGCAGACAACCACTTCACTTGTCCCCTGTCCCATAACATGGCAGAGGCAGCAGCGTCATTGCTTTGGAAATGCTAGCCCGGGAGAGTTCCCATTATCTGCCAACCCTTCCATTGTTCTCCATTTCCTCACTGCCTGCAACATAGATCCGCAAGATCTTGCAAAACTTGAGGCAAGCCGGTTATAAAATATATTTTCACGGCTGATGTTGCAATTGATGTTAGAATTGATAATGCCGTTGATTGGGTTGTTTTTCTGTGCAGGCAACTTGTTCCTTCTTTAAGCAGCCTGCGCACTTTGCACCTGACCATGATCTCTCGCTGGCAGAGCTTGCAGCGCTCGATATGTGCCAGAAGAGAGCCATATTTAAGAGAATGACAAGGGAACAACAACAAAATTTGAAGCACATATGTGGCGGATCTTGGAAACTAGTCTTGAGGTTCTTGCTGGCTGGAGAAGTGTGTACTAGGAGAGAGAAGTCGCAAGCAATAGCCGGTCCTGGTCACAGTGTTGTTGTGACTTCTAAAGGAGCTGTGTATTCATTTGGTGCTGGAAGCTGTGGACAGCTAGGACATGGTGCTATGAATGAGGAGTCACAGCCTCGCCTGCTTAGGTAGATAGTTTATTCGTCACTGGTAGACCTGATATTGCACAAACATGATAGGTATGAAGGATGATGGCTTGGAGGTGAACTTATTAGGCTTTTTCTAATGTAGATCTCTACAGGGTATTCGTATAATTCACGCTGCAGTTGGGGCTGGTCGGACAATGCTAACAAGTGATGCTGGACAAGTATATGCCTTTGGAAAAGATTCCTATGGTGAAGCTGAATATGCGTCGATAGGAAATAAATTTATTTCCACACCTCAGCTAGTGGAATCTTTGAAAGGTATATTTGTGGTTCAAGCTGCAATTGGAAATTTCTTTACAGCTGTTTTGTCAAGAGAGGGCACAGTTTACACATTTTCATGGGGGGATGAAAGCAAGCTCGGCCATCAAACTGAGCCGAATGATTTGGAGCCTCGTCCATTGTCAGGGACCCTTGAAAATATCCCAGTGGTTCAAATTGCAGCTGGATACTGCTACCTTCTTGCTTTGGCTTGTCAACCGAGTGGCATGTAAGCTTTTTCTGTAGTTCTTTATATTGAAGAATCATGTATAAATGAAATTTTTTTCGTGAAATGTGTATGTTGACCCACGTGAAGATGAAGCATTGGTGAGGCTTTACCACAATGATGCTAATTCATAGTTGGTTGAGTATTGAAGTAAATTTCTTGAATTGTTGGCTTAAATTTGGCAGGTATACAGTTATATAATCTCTTAAGTAGCATTTGATTGGTGTATCAGGTCAGTGTACTCAGTGGGCTGTGGGTTGGGTGGAAAGCTCGGGCATGGCGGTAGAAATGATGAGAAAACACCAAGATTGATTGAACAGTTCCAGACATTGAATCTTCAGCCAGTGGTTGTGGCAGCTGGTGCTTGGCATGCTGCCGTGGTTGGGAAAGATGGAAGGGTGTGCACGTGGGGCTGGGGCCGGTATGGATGCTTAGGACATGGAAATGAAGATTGTCAATACACTCCAAAGGTGGTTGAAGCACTAGGCAATGTCAAAGCTGTTCATGTTGCTACTGGTGATTATACCACCTTTGTGGTTTCTGATGGCGGAGATGTTTATTCCTTTGGCTGTGGAGTATCTTCAAGTCTCGGACACAATGCTGATGCCGCTGGTGGCGATGATGATGATGAGCAGGTTTGTAACAAATTAGAATACAAAAATATTATACAAGTAAAATGCCCATTGTGACGCCTCCCTTAATATGTTTCGTGTATAGGGAAATAGGCGAACAAATGTGTTACAGCCAGAGCTCGTAACGTCACTAAAGCAGGTGAAGGAAGGCGTTGTGCAGATAAGCCTAACAAATTCCATATACTGGAATGCTCACACATTTGCTCTCACCGACTCTAACAAACTCTATGCATTTGGCGCCGGAGACAAAGGACAGCTCGGGGTTCAACTTGTCGAGAATCAATCTGAGAGAGCAATGCCAGAATATGTAGCCATTGATCTCAATTGAACAACAATGTTGGGATCTTTGCTAGATGGTTAAAAGTGATTGAGTGTCTCATCATCACCTTACTCTGGATTATGTATGTCCCTGAGATACTGCTATTTGTGTATATATCACCATGAACAGTGCTTGTGAAGAAAGTAGGTTTTCTTAGGAGCTGCTGCTACAGAATTAGCCTCTTAGGAATTTTATTTATTGACTCTTTTATCTTGTCTGGTTGGATTCAAGCAGTAAATATTCTGGTTTAGCTTGTTTGAAATTCACTTCTTGCATCAAGTTTACATTCACTTTCACAAAAATTAGCCTAACCCAAACATGAATGTTCCTTCCTGGATAGGGGTGTCAAAAGTAAATCCGACCCAAAAAATCGAACCCGTTAGGACCTGAAATTTTTCAGGTTCAGGTTTGGATATTTCGGGTTTGAAAAAAATCAAGTCGATCCGAACCTGAAACTAAAAAAATTCGTGTTGTGTTCGGATCGTGTGTTTCGGGTTGACCTGATAATCTGAGATATCAAAATCAGGTTAGATTTTGGGTTGTGTTGACCTGAAATTTTTATTATTATTATTTTAATTTATAATATTTTATATTATTTTAAATATAAAATAATATAAAAATAAAAATAAAAATAATATTTTTTAGATCAATTTAATTTTTTTAAATTTCGGGTATGTTTCGTGTCGGATTTGTTCGGATTTCGGGTGACCTGAAACTAATTCAAATCAACCTGAACCCGACCTGAAAGAATTCGTGTCGTGTTCGGGTCTAGGGTTTCAGGTCAGATTTCGAGTTCGGGTTGACAATTTTTTTGTTATCCTCATGGCTCAACCCGACACGAACACGATCCAAAAATATGAATTGACACCAAGACAGACTGCAAGACCAAAAGAGAAGATTTTCAACCAAATCAAAAGCCAAACAAAAAAAGAATGGCAAGCAGAATCCCTCAGGCAAAAATCAATATTCAGATGGAGAGATAACATCATCAATTTTCAAAATCATATTGACTACTTGAGTTGCAAGCAGAAATTGTTGCTGTTTCCCAATTAGTGTCTCAAACACATTTTGCCCCTGCATGTCGTTAGTGCCCGTATCATTACAGTCGACGCCACAACATGGGTTGTTGTCCTGCAGGGGAAATAAGGATGGATCATACTTCTTAAATAACAGTGAAGATGAAAGTTGGGGAATAAATTGGAGAGGGAGAGGAAATACGAAAGCTCTAACTGAACCTTTACCTTGATCTGCTGAGCCTTGACGACAGATAAAGTTTCTATAGGTTGGAGGCCACTATTTTCAGCAAGAGCCATGGGGACTGCATCCAAAGCATCTGCAAATGCTCTTGCTGCATACTGCCAAAAGAAACATGCGAAAAACATAAGGCCAATAAGTAGAAAACAATTTACAACAAGGTGAAAACTAGATTTCTCACCTGCTCAACCCCCGGGTACTTGTCAGCAGCTGCTTCCACAGCAACCGAGCAAGATATTTCAGCTGAACCACCACCATACACAATTGAATTGTTGCGAATAAGGTTCCGAGCAACACACAAAGCATCATGAATGCTGCGCTTGGTTTCCTCTATCATCATCTTGTTACCTAAATCATTGCCAAAAACAAGAACGTGTATCAAAATTTTTAATGAAAACTTCATGCCCAACCATTAGAAATAAAAAATATACAGGATAACGAGAAGCTTGAATATATAATATTGACCTACCACCACGTATAAATATGGTGACTGCCCTTGAGTTTACACAGTTCTCTATATATATCATTCGATCTTTAGTGGTACCAAAAGCTTTTTCTCGAACCAAACCAGCCTGCAATGCATAATTGTAATTAACATAGTGAAACCATTTTAAGAAATAACCATATTAAAATAGTATGCAATGCACAAGTAACCAAACAAATCTATGAAAATTTGTGTGGCAGGAGACGACCAATAATTTGCTGTTTAATTGAGTGTTACCTTCCCTAGCTTCTCTGGAGTCAACTCCTGAAATCTTGGGACAATTCTCCCACCTGAAACCATAGTTGATATCAAAAGGATTTAAAAAAAACAAAGGAAAAAAGGCTACAACTATGTTTAAGTAGAATGATAGAATTGCAGGAATAAATGAAAACCTGTGGCTATGGCTATTAACTCTAACTCAACTCCACCAACCCACCGCACGGCAGGTAAGTTCCTATGCATTAATAAGTGGTTTGCTTCATCATCGAAGCCCCATTGACAGATTACTAACGTAGCCCCAACATCCTGCAATTCAATGAGACTTGTAAATTACAAGGTTTAACTTTATAATATTGTGAAGCACATAGGTCAACAAACAGAAATTTCATTGAGGGCAAACATTTCAATCCACACACAGTTATGCCAAAATATTCAGTCAATTAAAAAGCTTTCTAAAATGATTAACCAGAAAAATAGAGAATTAAATAATTGAAATCTATCCCAGGAGTCTTCAACAATGTTCACCACCATGCAAAATGAGAAAGAAGATTTTGTCCAATCCATTGTACAAACACACCCCTTATAAAACAAATAAACATACTACGATATATTCCCTCAATTTTATTTTTTTTTTCCAAATTAAACATCAGAGGCCAATACAAGATTACCTTGCACTTCTGGACCATATCATCAAAGTACTTTCGCTCCTGTTCACGTAAAGTCTGAAACTTTTCAACAGTATCAATACCAACCTTATGTTTAATCTTTGGTTTTGGTGGCTCAAAAGGACAAGTTAAAATGGCAATTTTTGCATCCTCAATTTGTTTCGGCATCTGTGGGTGGCTAATATCTTTGTCAACAATGATCCCGTAAATTAGTTCAGTATCCTCCAGCTTTCCCCCTACCTTTCCCTCTACTTTAATTAAATCTAAATTAACATCCTTCCTTTCCAAATCTGCAATAGCAAGCACTGCTTTAACTGCAATCTCTGCCAAATCGCGCTTGCATCTATTCACACTGAAAAGTAAAGCTGGAAATAAGAAAACAAGCTAACATAATAGTACAAGATACTCGCTAAAGTTAACCATACAAACAGTTATTTCTTCTAGGAATACACAGTACTAATCCAATTCAAAATTGGGGAGACATGCTGGAGACAGGGCAAAATATAATACAAGATATTCAAAACTTTTAACTGCCGTATAGAAAAAATAATTTAGGCGATGTAACCTCTACAATGGGGGAATTAAACATGATCATGATTACCCACATTTTGGAGGATAGAGTAGTCATACAAGTCTGAATCAAAGGTTCAATGTTTGTTGCATCAAATTCAAATTTATATGCTATATGCTCCAAATGCTCGACAGCAATCTTAGATGCAACTTCATATCCTTCTGCAATCCGGATGGGATGAATCCCACGTTCCAATAGTTTCTCAGCTTGTTCTAGAAGTGCACCAGCCATGACAACAACTCCAGTTGTTCCATCACCAATCTCATAGTCTTGACTTCGCGATAGTTCAACCATGAGCTTAGCTATTTGATTGTCGACATCCATCTGGTCCAAGATTGTCGCACCATCATTTGCTGAAGAAAAACAATCAGAATTAAATAATTCTATAAAACATGAAACTTCCAAACTAAGTTTGTAAATAATCAATAGAATGAAATCTCTCCTACAAAGCAAATTTCCGCAAGGAATAAAGAGATTGATAATGGTTTTCTAGCATTCAACAACCAATTAGCTTAGGTTTTAAAAGAAACAAGAAACACCTGTTTAATGCTGTCACTATTGTATTATTAGATACATCGTCAAGAAGCTGATATAAGTTCCTTTTTAACATGATACTGAGTGCCCCATAAGGTAACAAATCTCCTTCCCCCTTAAGCTCCCGAGTGTTCACA
The DNA here is from genome assembly GCF_009805555.1 of Andrographis paniculata. Lineage (NCBI taxonomy): Eukaryota > Viridiplantae > Streptophyta > Magnoliopsida > Lamiales > Acanthaceae > Andrographis > Andrographis paniculata. The sequence goes on from NW_026137605.1 coordinate 5,925,027, forward strand.
CTATCACTAAAGCTCTTCGACAAGTACAAGCATAACTAAAAACAAACTACATTTTCGAAACTGGGCTGATTTGAAAATACACAAGCATCTCTTCAAGGATTCGAGCAAACACACTCGTACTAACGTAATCCATATATAGGTGAAATGCAGAGCTCACTTATGGTTATATCGCAGTCAGGGCTCTGAAGCATCTTATCCATGCCTTTGGGTCCCAAAGACGTTCGGAGGATGCGAGCCACAGCTTTTCCGGCAGCAATATTGGCCTTTTGAGCATCCAGACCCCGCAACCTGGTTTTCTGCTCCTGCTCTCTCAATATAATGAACGGACGACCAAATTCATCGAACGCCAAAGCCATTAAGCTCTAAAAAGTGTGGATCTTTCCGCGATCCAAAAGCGGGAGTGGAGCAGGAGGATAAAGAAGAGTGGCGAGAGAGCTTTCAAGAAAATCTGAGAAGGCGAGCGAGCGTGGCCTGTGCCTTCCTTGCTTGCAGTTTGCCCTAGTGGAATCAGTGGCACAATTGTAATACTGCACTCAGCTCGGGGTCATTTTCTTTCCAAAATCAATTTATTTTTATTCTCCCGCCCTGCCCCGAATGTTTCTTTAAACTAAAAACATCGTAACTAATAAATGTCCGAAGTTGTTGGATTTAGTGCCCATTGCAGCCTAAAATGTAGTAGGGATCTTGTTAATTGATTCTATTAAATGATTTGATTAATGGATTGTAGTAATTATTTGTATTAAAATATTTTCTAAAATATCTATTTGATAATAGTTAAAGTTTGTTTCTTTAATCTTAAATTTCAGAATGTATTTTTTTAAAAAAAAAAAAAATTTATAAAATATTTCATTATACATTATTTTAATATAAACTCAAATCAAAATTTTTCAAATTACATCGAAAGAAACATACCCTAAGGTTGTGTTCGGTTAGAGGATTTGAACGTTTTTTTACTATAGATTTACTGTATCAGTTAGTTTTGTAAAATCTATACTATCCACCCCGGTACCGCTATACCTTACCTTTTGAAAAAACTACCCCTGTGTGCAGTGTTTGTCGGAAGCATGCCAGCAATATTCAAAAATTTGTCAAAGTCGAGAGGAAAACTGTAGTTTGGATACTGTTTTTCTTCTCGTCACTAAAAATAAAATAAAATAAAATAAAATAAAATAAAATAAATTTATGACTCCAAATTAAAAATATATAGATATATAACCCAATTTATATTAAAAAAAATAGAGTATTTATATATGTATTATTTCTATTTTAAAATGTAATTATATTCGTATTAATTCAAATTTCACTTTTAACTATTACTCATAATTTTTATAATATTTAAATATACATTAATTCAAACTATCACATCAATATATATATATATCAATTCTTCTAATAAAATAATAATTTTTTTCAATATAATCATTACAAAAATTTAAACTCCCAAACAAACACAACTTAAAAATTCTTACTTCAAAATCCTCAAAAATCCAAATCCAAAATTCAAACCTACAAGCAAACACACCCTAAATGGAACGAAAGAAATATTTATTAAGTTAAAACATTCTTTGACTATATAATATATTTAAAATTAATATCTTCTATATATCAACAAAATGTATACAATTTTTCTTTCAGTAAAATTAATAAATAATAATATTTTAATTATAATAAATAAATTAAAATAAATATAGAAACTAATAGAGCATCGACAACGCTATGTTCTTTTTCTTTGAAGAACATAATGCAGTTAAATTTGCACAGCCACATGTAAAATTAAAAATTCTGCGCTCTTCTACAAAAAAGAGCAAAACAACTATTTCATTGTATATACTTATAATTTTTACTTAATATTTTCTCTATTCCAATTAAAAATATATTTTCTATTATTCTACTCAAAACATTTTGTTACGAATTTGGTTTCTTTAGGATCGATGTTTCGGGTTATTCATGCAACCAAATAATATCACTAAGAGTATTACTAGGTGAGTGTCAATAATCAAAATAATAACTAAAAATAAACTAAAAAGCAGTGCTATAATATAAATAAAATATTTGGAATAAGTTGATAGACTATATTACAGTCCACTCGGAATCAACTCCAAACCTTCCAACAAGACAACACCACAAAGGAGAGCAATCAAGGGTTTTGATACCGAGGAACCTGTAATCCCAAAAAGAACAAAAAACGGGGGAGATCCGACAGAACTCCTGTAAGAACTAAATAAGAATGAACACAAAGAAGAACACAAAGGATCGTACCAAGCGACTAATCTCTCTCAGCTCCCACATCTCAAACCAAAAAATCCACCAATATATTTATAGCTAAATGGAGTAATGGATAAACCCCAAGAACAGAGGTAACAAACTTACCTTATCGAGCAAAGGATCGGAACCGAGGTTGAACGAGATAAACACCAGAAAAAATAGAATCGATAGAGACTGATTTCAAAGTTGCGAACAAAGCAGAGTCAAGGAGAAGATAGAGCAAATTTGTTCAACATGAAAAAAAGGGTAAGCTCCAATTTTAATCTCATTTCTAAACCGAGTCCGGTAAGATTTGGATTGGATTGGGTTTGGTGGGTAGGGTCGGTTAGAAACAAAAACCCAACAATCTCCTTATTGTTTCTAGTCAACCATCATTATTGCATTTGAGGGTATAAACAAGAGCGAAGAACATGCTAACATCATCATCTTTATACATGCAATTTACCACATAGATATTGCACACAAAAGCATATATATAAGTATAAAGTAAACATATATGCAAAACAAAGTAAACAACACCAAGTTTTAAAATCAACCTATCTAATTTCCAAAGTTAACATATAATAAAAAACTTTAGATTAACATCATATATACCAATAAACGCATGTGACAAAGAGCTACACATCGAAAACAAATTTCTCAAAGGTAATATTAGGTAACCATTCAATTTTTCACACTGGATCAATAGTAGAAACATTATCTTTTACCATAAACACGTAATCTACGGTCTCATCCTCTATAGTCACATTTGTTTCATCACATTGTTGGTTTATAAAATTTTCTTTATGATGCAGACATTGATTTATAAAATGATTTTTATTCCCACAATTATAGCAGTTCTTATTCTTACATTTCCACTTGCCCTTATTTTAATTGTCAAATTTTTTTGAATTTGTGACTTACTTATAGCTAAAAAGACCTCATCAAGTGCTTGTTTTTTCTTTCCCATTAACCTGCAAGTCTAATTCTTTACTCTTTAACCCACTCATAACTTTTTCAAGAGTTATATTATCTCTACTATATTTATTAGCATATTTGAAATTAGAAAAAGATTCAAGAATGACATTCAAAAACACAATAGGGGTGTATTAATCAATATTATTGTTTCCTAGTTGTTTAATATCTTGAACAAGTTTAGTAAAAACATCAAGATTCTCATCTATTGATTTAGATAAATCAAGTTTATATCTGAAGAACTTTTCAAGTATAAACATCAAGATTCTCATCTATTGATTTAGATAAATCAAGTTTATATCTGAAGAACTTTTCAAGTATAAACAATTTATTCGGCAAAGATCTTCTATATAGATTTCTTCTAATTTTTCCCAAAGTTCTTTTACAGAATTATGCTTTTCTATTTTTCTAATCAAAGAGTTACATAAATTCAATATTATCAACGAATATACATGTTCATCTAACTCAATGTTTCTATCTTCAGTCAACAAATGATTAAAATCACCATTAATGGCTTTGGCAACCTTTTGTGTTACTAACATACTTTTCATATTTTGTTGCAAAATTGAAAAATCAAATTTCTGTCAAAAGGTGCAATAGACACAGTTGTCATAATGCCCAAGTATCAACACAAAAACCATACAATTGTCACACAATAATGTCACACAATTTACTAAATATCAGTAGTTAGCTACTAACTCGCTCTTGGAGCAGCCAGTTACATGATAGTAGTGTCAACACAATCACAAGAATTATAATTATCAAGATTACCCACAAAGTATTTAACCATGGCTTACCCTATAACCAATTAACAAATAAAAATAAGGGTTAGCCTTCCGTTACCAAATCCAGGGTAAAATAATATTCTAATTTTCAAACAAACGTCGAACCCGTGTCCGATTCCAACCAAAGCTCTGATACCAATGTTAGGAATTTGTTTCCTTTAGGATTGATGTCTCGGGTTATTCCTGCAACCAAATAATCTCACTAAGAGTATTAATAGGTTAGTGCCAATAATCAAAATAATAACTAAAAAAAACTAAAAACAGTGCTATAATATAAATAAAATATCTGAAATAATTCGGTAGGCTCATATCACAGTCCATTCTGTCCCAACTCCAAGCCTTCCAACGAGGCAACACCACAAATGAGAGAATCGAGTGTTTTGACACCGAGGAACCAGTAATCCCACAACGAACAAAGAAGGGAGGAGATCCGCGAGAACTCCTGCAAGCACTAAGTAAGGAAGAACACAAAGGATCACACCAAGCGACTAATATCTCTCTCGGCTCCCACATCCCAAACCCACAAACATATTTATAGCTAAAGGGAGTAATCCATAAACCCCAAGAAAAAAAGGTAACAACCTTACCTTATTGAGCAAAGGATCGGAACCGAGGTTGAACGAGATAAGCACCGATAAAAATGGAATCGATAGGGACTGGTTTCAAAGTTGTGAACAGAACGGAGGCAAGGAGAAAATAGAGCATATTTGTTCAACGCGAAAAATGGTGAGATCCAATTTTAATCTCATTTCCAATCTGGGTCAGGTAAGATTTGAATCGGGTCAGGTTTGGTAGGTAGGATCGATTAGAAACAAAAACCAAAAAAATTTCTTTCTTATTATAATAAGAGCATATGCAATGAAATATTTCTCGAGTCCATCTCGAAAATGGATGTTTTATTTTCTGATAGTTAAAAAGTTGGCACATAATGAATCATTTATCTAGACCATTTGAATGCACAAGGTTGGTAAAAGCTTGGTGTCTATGAGGCAAAACTAGAGATTTGGAAAAATAAAAAAATAAAAAAAAAATTGATTGTTGTACGATTGATTGCTCAATTTATGCAAAAGGTCTTAATAAGTGGCTCTCAAACACTTCTACGTATTTTATTCAGGTTTTTTTTTTTTTTTTTTTTATCGCTGTACATACTTTTAAAGTAACCAGATATGCTTTGCAGGATATTAGGTTCGACTAAGAATTTACCCAAAGTGTACTCATCATCAAATAGCGATTGCGGATTTCTATATAATAATAATAATAAAAAAAAGTAACCACATGTGCCATTTGCAAAGAACATTCAAAAAGTACTCACCACTTATTTTTCAACCGTTGTTTTTCGATGCAAGTCTGGAAGGAAATCCAAGCATGGATTAAAGTTCTGCATTCTCTTGATACTATTCACAACGCCGTAGTTTGGGTGGCGAACAACTTTTCTAAGGATTCTGCACTAAATTACTTGCATTCTCTATCAATTACAGGGTTTATTGCTTGAAATTATGCTTGCTGAATTTTCCATGGGCGATCTCAGTTTGATCGTTGCCCAGGCTGATCAATGCCTTTGTCTGTAATTAAGGGGTTTCTTCGTGCCTCTGTTGTGTTTGAGGTTATGTTGTGGAATTAAATCTCCTATCCCCACATATTGTGGTTATTAGTTAGGAGGTGGATCCTTATTGTTATACTCCCCATAACCAAGGTATCCATTTACTTTTTAGGTTATTATACTTAAAGTTAAAAATATTTTTATATTTGTATAATTTTTTATACAAATATCAGAAGATTATAAGACACTAATAGAAATATTTTTGTAATCTTTCCTTGATTTATAATACGTTTTGATATAATAATTAATATCCAAAGATCAACACGCAAAAAATAAATGAATACTTAATTATGGAACGGAATGAGTATTTTTAATTAGGTGGTCATCATCATTTTATTTTGTAAATTTGCTTGATGTCATTATTTTTTAATTTCTCTCCATACTTTCATATATATTCGGTGTAGTTAAAAATATTCATTTATTCAGTATTAATATACTTTCTAATCTTGTAGATAAAATAATGATAATAATTAATTACTAAAATATTAGTATTATTATTTAAATTACTTCAAAAACTTAAAAAAGTATATTCATTTTGAGATGAAGGAAAAATATAAAATTAAAAATAGAAATTCTAAATATTTTATAAAATTTTGATTTTATACAATAATTAATATATATAATATTATATTAATCCAATAAAAAAAATTTATTTCAAATTTTTTATTTCATAGAATTTGTATTAAATAAAAATAATAAATTTATTAAAGTGGTAGCAAGAGAAATTTGAAATTCAATTCTACAATGTGAATAAAAAGTTAAATAATTTTTTAATGAGTTCTTAAACTCATGTGACGCAACATAACAAAGAAAATATTCGAAAAATGCAAGATAGATTCTTGCATTGCACGTGGTCTTATGTAGTTACTTTTTATATTAAAAGTAATTGTTTAATGATAATATGCAAAAAAAAAAAAATATATTTGTATTTACTAAAAGAAAAAATATATACTTAGTTATAAAGTTATAAGATAAATAAAAATGGCAAATATATACGTATTAATCGGACATGAGAAGTAATATTTTGTAGATTAATGAAAAAATATATAAAAAGATTGTGATTTTTTGCCACTTGAACTTTAGATGTAGATTAATTAAATGTTTGTTTTAGAAAAATTGTGTAAATATATTTACTGAAATAGATAAAAAGAAAATAAAAATTAGTGGGACAAAAAATAACAAAAAAAAGGAAGAATATTTTTAAGAATTTTTTGGGTTTATTCTTTAATTAATTATAATTATATTGATGTAAATAAATATAAATTTTAATGTATTTATATATATGATTTAAATCATTAAAATATATACCTTATATTAGAATAAATGAAAGCTAAATTTCTTGGACATTTTCTCCTTAAATTTAAAAAAAAATCCTTAAATTTAACGGATGAAAAAATTAAAATAATAGATCGGAGGAGTATTTTATATATATGTGTGTATATATACATATATATAATATTACGATTGTGTTAAATATATATTTTTGTTATTAAAAATATAAACGGATCTAGTATTTTATTTATGAAAACGAGTAAAAAAAACAAAATATTGCACTAGATTTGGTTAAGCTCAGTCCCTAATCAATTCAAACAGTAAATCGACGTACAAAAGCATCTAACTAACGACTACATACTTATAACCGGCCCAAAACTAACACGACTTACACAAAATGAACCCCCTCAAGTATGTACAAGGCGAAACAAACAAAATACTAACGCCTAAAGGTTGAACCAGTCATTTGCGACTACGAACAACAAAACAGGGAGTAAGAACCGCGCTACAGGAACTCCACAAGTTACAGGAGGAAAGTGCCGCCGAGAATCACCGTGAACCGCCGGAAAAGGTAAACAGAGAGATCGAGAGAGAGAGGTTAGAGAGTAGGAGAGTTAGAGCGAGAGAGTGTGAGGGAGAGTATATGGTTGCGCCCTCTCTCTCTATCTATATATAGATAAGACAAAAGAAAGCCAACGGTCAGGATTAGAGACCTAGATCGGATGGTCAGGGGTGCGCCTCATAAAAAAACGCGGATCCAGCGGCGGGTCGGGTCAAGCGACCGGGTAAGTATAGGGTTTGTGAGCACAGGGTCAAGTAGAGCCACGGGTCTCGGGTCACAACAGAGAGAGAGGGCGCGGATCAGGCTTAGCGGGTCACGGGCGCAGGTTGGCGGGTGTGGGTTGCGGCAAGGGCCATGGTTTAAGCGGACTGCATAATTAAGGTGTGTGTGTCTTTATATTAGGGTGTATCTAATTGGATCAAAAAATTAAATTATTTTGAAGGGCAGATGCCACTGAGCATCGAAGCGCCCTTGGAGGTCTCCAATACCTCACTTTCACCAGGCCAGACATTGCCTTCACTGTTAATCGTCTAGTCCAACACATGTCCTCTCAGCTCACTGGGATGCTGTGAAATGCCTCTTTCGATACTTGAAGGGCCACTTTACATCATGGTTTATTGTTACAACGCTATCCCTCTCTTCATATGACAGCTTACAGTGACTTTGATTTTGGCGGTGATCTCAGTGACGGCAAATCAACTTTTGCTTATGTCATATTCCTTGGTGCAAATCCTATTTCATGGCGCTAAAAAAAACAGCGTGGCGTAGCACGCTCTTCTACTGAATCTGAGTATCGTGCTCTTGTATCAGTTGCTTTCAAGATGTGTTGGCTTCACAATCTATTCCACGAACTCAATATTTTTCCTCGCACATCACCCCGCTTGCTATGTGACAATATGGGCGCCACCAAACTTGCTCTTAATCCTATGCATCATTCCCGATTGAAGCACATTCCTATTGACCTTAATTTTGTTCGAGACTTGGCTGCTTAAGAATTTCGATTGCCTATGTTCATACAAAAGGATCAACTCGCCGACTTGCTCACTAAGCCTGTACCACGTTCACGCTTTCAAGAACTTCTTAACAAACTCTCCATTGCCGATGGCACGTCGATTTTGGCGGGGTGTATTAAAGGATAGAATACACTTGTAATCTTTAATTTGATTGTATAATATATTGTACATTATTAATTGAGAGACTTTAGGCGTATTTTAGCTATCTCTCAATATATATATATTATACACTCTTATCAAAACATATAGAATCAAGAATTATTCTTTCCATCTTTTAATTTAAACCAAACATTTTAATCAAAATCAAAGGATCACAATCTTCAAGCAAACAAGTAACTTAGACTGAGCCCGGGTTGCAATCAGTCTGTCTAAGGTCATGTTCGGGTGATACAGAGCCGTGACAACAAGCTCCATAGAAGAAGTAATAGACCTTCCAGTGGTTATTCAGTTTGGATTGACCGAATGCTTACCCTTATCTCAAACTCCGTAGCTAACATATAAAGGATTGAGAGAAACATCAACAACACTTCGCTAGCGATGGTGGGCTTTTTATGTTAACGGAAGAGATATTTTCGTTCTCTAACCCCCACATCGAAACTCTACTCTTGGTCAGACTCCGAATTGGTGGCGGCATCATTGTCAGCGACAGCATCACCGTGTTGGACTTAGAGTGGTCGATAGAAGATGGATGACACAAAAATACTGATGCTGACATTTCATCCTGCTCAATGTGAGAGGAGAGGCCATTTTCGGTGTTTTCCGGCCCATTCTCTGATGAAAATTGTTATGGCAATAGTGTTTTTACATGAAGAAAAACCTTTGAACAATAGTAGCTATAAAAGAGAGGCTGATCCATGCAAAGGAGATTGAATTAGGGTTAGAGTGCGGTGTGTTTAGGGGTTGGGTGGTGGGTATTAAGTGAGGCGTATGAGATATTAATTTGAGTGGGTGAGATAATTTAATTAAAATGTGTGTTATTTCAATTTTTTAATTGTTATTTGTGTAATTATTGTAGATAAGTGAGGATAGTTTTGTTATATATATATAATGGGAACCACAATTACTAATTTTGGAAACTACATTATTATATTGAGACGGATGAAAATAGAAAAATGAGAATACTGATTTGGGACAAGGAGAGTATTTTTTAATTCATTACAAAAAAAAATGTATACTTTGAGTCGGAACAAAAATATTATTTTTTTATGTGAGTGATTTTTTTATGTGAGTGATATTGTTGATAATTTTTTAAAAAAAGAATTAATATATAATTAAAAGATTATGTGTTTGTTTATTTAGGAAAATATTCTTACACAATTTTCAAAACAAATTAATATACTACAAATACTTATTATTATTATATTATCTACACAATTATCTATACTTCACATAAAGAAAACAAGAAATTCAAACCAAAATACAAAACAAACACACCATGTTTAAACATTTTAAAAATAATATTTTATTAAAATATATGTAAAAAAAATATCATTTTGTAGAGAATAATTGTATTTTATTGGTGAGTGGAATAGTGTAAGAGGTTTTGACATTTTTGTCATTTGACTTTATGTATAAATTAACCGTATATTTGTAATTTATATAAAACTTAAGTGTATCTTAGCATTAATATAATTGTTTTTATTAAAATAAAAAATATATACTTTTGAATGGGAAAGACGAAATTGGTAAATATAATACTTTGAGTTGAAACGGAAGTATAACAAAAATAAATAAAAAAATTACTAGTATTTATTTATTTATTTATGATTAACAAAAATTAATTTTATAAAAAGATGAGAAATTTTTAATATATTATAAAAATATTTGTTTAGGGACGAGAGATAGATATAAAGGAATTTTAAATGGACTTATACAATGATAATGTATGATATTAAAAATTATGGATTTAATTAAGTTGATTTATAGTCTTCGTTAAATATATTTTAAATTAATAAATTATATAACAAACTAAAATAAAAAGTATGTCTTTGTTTTGAAAGATAAAAATATTTGAATTAAAAAGAAAAACTTCAAAAGAATGCACTTTTATTTATATTACATAATATATATATAATTTTAAATATCAAATTACTTTTATGTATATATATTGGGCATGTTTATTAAACAATTTTTATTTGTCATAATTAATATTACCAAAAAAATATAGTATATATAAATTCATACGATACGAGGTATAAACCCAAAATAAATAATTTAAGATAAAATATTAATTTTTTATTAACTATATATTTTTTCGTATTTAACGTAAAAACTATCTCAAATTAAACAAACAAAACCATCTCAAATTAAACAAACATTGATTATATATATTTGGGGATGGAACGAAACTCTCATCACTAAATATATTTGCCGACTTTCCTCCGATAAGGAGTCTCTGTGGGTAAAGTGGATGCATAACAAATACTTCCAGGGGCGCAATATTTGGACTCGACAAGCTGAACAACATGATTCTTACTTTCTCAAATCTCTATTGCTGATTCGCGATAAGATTTTGTCTCATTTCGGGGATGTTAGCCACGCACAAGCTGGTATTTCGCGCTGGTATTTCCCTACTAAAAACTCCATGGATGTATACTACTGCTTTAAGATTCCAGGCCCTCCTTGTGACTATGCTAGTTCTATCTGGAATGGATCAGCGCTGCCCAAGCACAAGTTCATTCTATGGCTTGCTGTCCAGGGTCGATTGAAAACTAAAAATCGATTGTCATTCCTCGACATTGATCCCCTTTGTGTTCTATGCAAGGTTTGTGTTGAAGACATGGACCATCTGTTCTTCAAGTGCTCGTTTACATCGAAAGTGTGGCTGGATATATGCGTTTGGCTGAAACCGCAGAATCTCGACTCCATTCAAAATTCATTTATTTGGCTCTAAGGCAATCGAGATCCAGACCCTAGCCTCCAGTTTACGAGACAGGCTGCCTTTGCGGCTACAATTTATTATATATGGACAACTAGGAATAAAAGGGTTTTCGAGAATTTCTCTTTAGAACTGAGTACTTCCTCTACGAAAATTAAAATTTGCTGTTATCGAAATTTTCTAATGGCAAGCACCTCTGTGACGAGAAGGAGATGACCAGATCCATAATCCCTCTGCATTCCTCTGCATTGGATTACTTCAGAATTTTTGCATTGTAATTATTAGTTTATGTTGGGTTGGATTGTAATTATTTATTCGGTTAGTGGACGCGTGGCTACAATTGAGATAGTACCTCATTTTTGGTTAGATTTTTTATTCCCCGGGAATGCCCGGCGTATTTGTATATATCTCTATATTTTATATTTATAAAATCCTTGATCTTTCCGATAAAAAAAAAAAAAAATTGATTATAATTCTTGATTCCACTATTTAATCAATGTATATGCAATATAGGTAATGAGATCCCCGTTATAAAATGTTGGGTGCTCATCACACATAGTGTGTATATACACACCCTCTGTAATGGGGTTAACTGTTAAATGAACCGAGCCGTTCGTGAACTCGGCTCGGTTCGGCTCGATTCGGCTCGGTTAAAGCTTGTTCGCAAACGTTAACGAGTCGAGCCGAACAACATAAACAGACTCGTTTGGTTAATGAACGGGTCCGAGCTTTGTTCGCGAACGTTCATTTAAATAATATATTTATTATAAATATTATATATACATATAAAATTATAATTTATAAATAAATAAAATATTAATTTAAAATATATAAATAAAATAATTTTAAATTTTCTTTATAATTTATATATAAATTTTAAAAAAATAAGACAAACGAGCTCGAACGAGCTTAATCGAGCCTAAACGAGCCGAATACGAACACGAGCTCAAACAATAAAAATTCTTAACGAGCCGAGCTCAAACATTACGAACGAGCTCGAAAGCTTAACGAACGAACACGAGTCTTGTTCACGAACGTTAACGAACACTTAAAATTTGGCTCGGCTCGAATCGTTAATAGCCTAGTTATCTATCATCACAATGTTGAAAATTCGGTGCCGCCATATAAATACATATAATATTAGGACCATATTTAATTTTTATTTTAATTTACACTTTATTTTTCAATTTTCTAAATCATAATTTAAATATGACTCCATTCGTCTACCTCCAAGTGTCACATTTACCTTTTTGCGTCATTGTATTTAACATTAAAAATATCTTTATATTTGTATAATTTTTTATAAATATGTCATTCTATTAGTATTATATATAAGACACTGATTGAAGTATTTTTGCAATTTTTTTCTTAATTTGTACTACGTTTTAATATAATAATTAATTTTCAAAAATCAACATGCAAAAAGTAAATGAGACCCTTGGAGCCGGATTGGAGTGGTATATTTTATTAAAAAGCAATATATTATTATAAAATATTTAAATATTGTAATAAAAGAAAACAAATACTCTCTCTGTCCGAATACAATAGTCTTGTTTACCATTTTGTCCGTTCCAAAATAATAGTCTTATTTCCATAAATAATCATATCACCATAAAACTACTCCTACTTTTTCATTTTTATTACACAATTGTCAGTACTTTTTACACTAATACATTCACAAGGGCAAAAAAGTCTTTTATCGATATTTTTTATCAACTGCCGATATAATATCAATATTCCTTAAATCCCGTGCCCAATCCAATTAAGACTATATTTATGAGATGGAGGGAGTATATTATAGAATATTCTTATATTCCTTGGATGAGAATTAAATAAAAAAAAAGTGTAAATTCTATAATTGATATATGTGTGTTAATTTACAGGCAGAGGCAGAGGTAGGCTACAAAATGGAGGATTATGAATAGTCTGGCCCCAAATGCAGCGGCGGAATGGGCGGTGGTGGGATTGGAGAATGCTCCGGCTGGGATGGGATCCGCATCGGCATCCATGCCTAACATGCTGCCTGACTCCGACGAGGCCGATCCCGAGGCCATCAATATGAACAACGACAAAATTATAAGGAGGATAATGATCCAATTTTGGATTTTCATAGAATTAATTACTAATAGGATATGTAATTGGGGTTGTGGATTGAGTTTCGATTGTTATTATGAGTAGGAAAGTAAGAGGTAACCATGGCTAAATAAAGATAGGCATGAGATTGGATTATTGATGGTTGTTATGTTATGTAGTACCTGAATTGCAAGGGTTACATGTTTGAAAAACAATAAGGTTGTGTGTGTTTGTAGATTTTTAACTTGAATTTCAATATTTAGTTTTTTTTTTTTTTTTTTTTTTAATATCAAATTAGGTATTGATTTTATATTTTACTAAAAATTAAATTTATATTAAAATATTATATCAATATTTATATATATTACTGTTGATGTATTTTTTCAACAAAGAAAAAATAAAATTCAAAGATATGGAAAATATCTTTAAACTTGATTAATTAGTGCCTGAGATTAGGAATCTCTAAACACGATACGGACCATAAGAAAATTAACTGGAAAATAAGAGGCTGGAAAATTAAAGTGGTGATCCCCGAATCTGACTTTGCTTTGTTGAAGTTGATTGAAGATGATCAAAAATAAAAAATCTAAATCCTTAAATATTCCTTGAAAAGACGTTTTGGAACCGTCGCCAACAACCGCCGTCAACCGCCCAAGACGAAACGCTTTGAAACGTCGGTTACATCAACCGTCCACTAAGTCCTCCTTTATTGACACGTGTCTTGCACCGTCTCGCCAAACGCTTCCACCAGTTCCAGAACTCAACTGGCCCGACCGACCATTCCAGAGACCAATTGCTAGACCAGCCGACCTACTTTATCCGATCGCAGACCATCAGACTTGTCTGTCCGACCTGCTGACCATCAGACCTGTCTATCCGACCTGCTGACCATCAGACCTGTCTGTCCGACCTGCTGACCATCCGACTTGTCTGTCCGACCTGCTGACCATCAGACCTCCCGACCTGAGAACCTTCTGACCTGCGGACTTTCCATCCTGAGGACTTTCCGACCTGAGGACCTCCCGACCTGAGGACTTTCCAACCTGAGGACCTCCCGACCTGAGGACCTCCCGACCTGACCTCCCGACCTGACCAACCGACCGAGGACCTCCCGACCGAGGACCAACCGACCTGAGCGCAAATTTTTTTCTTTTCCACCCGACTTCGTGTCTAACTTCCTTTAAGATTCTGCTATCCTTATTATTATTATTATTATTATTATTATTATTATTATTATTATTATTATTATTTGTACGTAACAACAAGTCTCCTCCTCAAGACTCCTAAGCATCACTTCCAGTGATGTTTTAGGAGTTTGCAGGCTGTCATCCGAAGCCAAGTCAGCCTCAGATTCGACCTCTATCTTTCGAGGCTACGTTGGATCCGACCTCCATTCATCGTAGACTGGCGGGGGCCTGCACGTTGGTCGACCTTGCATTACCATGTCTTCAACACCTCCCCCTTGACCGAAGCCGCGATCATTCTCTTTAAAAAATGATTCTAACCTTCCTGCCTTGGATGCTAAACTAGCCAGATCTCGAACATCGTGGGCTGTCAAAGCCTCCAGAAGATTGGTGTGCATTTTCCTGACCACCAAAGTGGTCATGTCACTTTCTTCAATGATTTTCTGGCAACGTCCCTTCATTAATCGTATCCGTTCTATGAACTAGGAGGCGGTCTCCTCCAGCATCTGCTTGATCTCCCAAAGGTCTGTGAGTGAGACTGTTGGAAGAGCAATAAAGAACCTGGCATGAAAGGGCGATTCCAAACCTTCCCAGGTTTGTATTTTTCCAAGTGGTAGATCGACAAACCACAAAAAGCTGTTCTGGTAAGAGACAACCCAAATAGTTGCAGTTTATAAAAAGGGTTGTTACCGATCTCTCCTAACCGTGCTGTGAACCGACCAACATGCTCTATGGTGGAGGATCCGTCTTCTCCTGAGAAAATATGAAAGTCTGGCGGTCGATAATTCCTCGAGAGAGGATAATCGTTGATGATCCTTTCCAGAAATGGCCTCTGATACACCGGTTGGTTCACCGTTTGCGGATTCATTCCGAACTGTACCCGCAAGACTCGAGCGATGTCCTCTGGATCTACCCTGGGTGGAACAAAATCTTCCCTAGAGAAGGCTGGCTCGTCTGGGATGGGATTATGAATCTGATCTCCCAATCCTTCTTCTCTAGGGACAGTTGGCTCAGTTGGGATGGAATTATGAGCCTGTTCCCCCAACCTCTCATTCGGCTGGGTATTATCAACTCTCGGTCTTAAAGGAACATTATCTGGGAAAGTTAGAGGAGTCTTCCCCATATCTGTTCGGTTGAAATTTGTGACGCTTGGAAATGAACTGTCAACGTACGTTGGCCCTGCAAACGTTGATTCTGGAAAAGTCGCATGAAAACGAGAAGGTGACACGGCTGGAAGCATGTTTGGATACAGGGTGAATCTGGAGAATGCCTGATCCAACATGTTCTGCATTAGATTTTGTTGTTCACGCAACATATTCTGCATAAACACAGTTTGCTGATTGTTTATTTGTTGAACATAAGATAACCAATCGGTAGGTGGTGGGGGAATCTCCCTTGGATTTGGCATGACTGGTGGTGAAATATTCTCTCCCACCAGTGCTGATGATGATTGAGGTTGTGTGCCTGCCATATTGATCTTTCTGATGATTCGGCCAGACCTCCGTTGTATGACATTTTGTGTTGATGTAGGATCAGCAATCTTGCCTTTCTTCAACTGTGGTCGCCAATTTTTTGATGTATTTTTTCAACAAACAAAAAGTAAAATTCAAAGATATGGAAAATATCTTTAAACTTGATTGATTAGTGCCTGAGATTAATAATCTCTAAACACTGTACGGTACATAAGAAAATTAACTGGAAAATAAAATGCTGGAAAATTAAAGTGGTGATCCCCGAATCTAACTTTGCTTTGTTGAAGTTGATTGAAGATGATAAAAAATAAAAAAATCTAAATCCTTAAATATTCCTTGAAAAGACGTTTTGGAACCGTCCCCAGCAACTGCCGTCAACCACCCAAGACGAAACGCTTTGAAACGTCGTCTGGTCGGTTACATCAACCGTCCACTAATTCCTCCTTTATCGACACATGTCTTGCACCGTCTCACCAAACGCTTCCACCAGTTTCAGAACTCAACTGGCCCGACCGACCATTCCAGAGACCAATTGCTAGACCAGCCGACCTACTTTATCTGACCGCAGACCATCAGACTTATCTGTCCGACCTGCTGACCATCAGACCTGTCTGTCCGACCTGTTGACCATCATACCTGTCTGTCCGACCTGCTGACCATCCGACCTGTCTGTCCGACCTGCTGACCATCAGACCTGAGGACCTCCCGATCTGAGAACCTTCTGACCTGCGGACTTTCCGTTATGAGGACTTTCCGACCTGAGGACCTCCCGACCTGAGGACTTTCCGACCTGAGGACCTCCCGACCTGAGGACCTCCCGCTCTTGACCAACCGACCGAGGACCTCCTGACCTGACCAACCGACCGAGGACCAACCGACTTGACCAACCGACCTGAGCGCAAATTTTTTCCTTTTCCACCCGACTTCGTGTCTAACTTCTTTTAAGATTCTGCTATCCTTATTATTATTATTATTATTATTTTTTGTACGTAACAATTACATTATTGAAAATCCAAATATGTTATCATGAGTTTAAAAGTTTCAATCAGAGTAATACTCTCCTGTCTTGCATAATTTGTCCCTATTTTCTATTTTCGTCCGTCCCGCATAATGTCATTTCTTTATTTGGAAATAAAATTATACACTTTAATCACATATTCAATTTTAATTTTTAGAATTTTTTAATTTTAATTAAACTATTTAGTTATATTAATTTTAATTTATAATTATTTTTACTAATACATTTTTTAATTACTTACTAATTATACTTTACCCATGTTCTCGTGTCTACAGTAATGCACCCTTATCATATGGAAGTGAGGGAGTAATAAAAATAGCTTCTTTACGGAGGACTTAAAATAATTAAATTTTTAATTTATATCATAAGCATACTTAAACATTAGATAGTAAAGAAAAAAAAATGGAGAAAAATAAAAATACATGAATGTACATAAAGAAAAATATAAGCTTGTATTAAAATCCGTGGTCTAGTTTACAATTATTACAACAAGCTTATTTATACAATTTAAATAGTATGTCACAAATTGACACAATGTAAAAGAACGTAATTATTTATAAAATTTTAGATTTATTCTTTAAATGTAATTTTAATTAATATCTTAATAACAAATCCTTGATTAATATCTTGATAATAAACCCAATATGCATTTTAAGAACTTTTAGATTTATATATGAGTAACAAAATCAATATACATATCTAAAATAAAAAATAGCTATTTATACACAGTCGTATTTTTATTTTCTCTTTTGGATTCTAATCGAGTTACTGCCTATTTTGAATTCATTCAATCCTGAACACTCTTACGCCAGAGTGCCCCATTTGATTCTACACGCCTAGGTGTCCTCTCTCGAGTTCTATTATAGAACTGCAATATGTTTAGCATTCATTTTATCCCGAGACCACCCTTATTATTTCCTACGCTTAAGCTCCCTGTCCTTATTTCACATATCCAGGCCTCTTCCCCCAGGTTCTATCGTGGAACTATTATTTGCTTCAGATTCATTCTATTTTAAGACTACTGTTTATTCCAGGTTTATTCTATCCCGGAACAACCCTTATTATTTCTTACACCTAAGTCCCCTCCTTATTTCACACGCTCAAGCACCTGATCTTCGGTTTTATCTCGGAACTATTATATGTTCCGGATTTATTCTATCTTAGGATTGTTATCTATTCCAGATTCATTCTAATTTGGTGCCCCCTCCTTATTTCATATGCCCAGGGTCCTTCTCTTGGATTCTATCATAAAAATGTTATCTATTTTGGATTAATTATATCCCGGGACCGCTATATATTCCGAATTCATTTTAACCTGGAACACACCCTTATTATTTCCTATGTTTGGGGTGTCCCTTTCGTATTTCACATGCCTAAGCACCTTCTCTCGAGTTCTATCCCAAAAAAATTATCGATTTCAGATTCATTCTTTCTCAGAACCATTGTCTACTTCGAATTTACTCTAACCCGAAATATATTTTGCCTATCTAGTTGAGTTTTCACACATTTGAAGTGTTTTTTTTTTTTAAATTTTTTTAAAAAATACAATTTATGTTCATCCACAAGTACTTGCTATTTTTTGCAGATTCAACCTTGCCATCTTTGCTTGTTTATGTCATTTTGGAACTAAAAAATTAATGCATTTTCTTATAGGACTTTTGAGCATCACCTTAGCTGATGTGGCCGACATTACTAAACTTCCAATTGACGACATCCTTTTGGGCCAAGTAAAGTTTGAGGGAAAAAGAAAAAAGCCAAAAAAGCCAGTAAAGCTAATAATCACTCGTGGGCTATATATATGGCATATAATTTTATTTATTCTAGGAAGCCTACCCAATCTGAACAAGCTGCTTTTCTAAACATCAGGCTGGTACGTTTCTTTGGCAAGAACCAACTTGACCATGTTGCAAAGACCTTCGAACTATTGGCGTAGGCCATCATGAAGTCGAACATACCTCTAACGTTGGGTAAGGAATTTTTATCCCATACTTACTTGTTTATTAATAAGTGAATCTTGTATGTTTCGGATAGCAGAATGAAGAAATTCAATGGCCCCCTATGGTTCCGTTAAATGTGGTATGCAAAGTATTTCATCCAACTAATTGTTAGGACCGTCTATTTTGTTTCCGATGTTGGCATATGTAGAGACGTGCTATGGATGAATTGTGTAGTTTCCCTAACTCCCCACAAGATCTTATGAGAATTGCTGAAGATAGGGATGACCCTTTGTAGTTTACATGATGAAAAATCAAACAAATAGTCTGACAGGGAATGAATCCCCAGGATCGTTCAGATTTTGGATGTGCACCTTAGAGTGGGAGTTGTAGTTACGACCATGTAAACTGTTAAGTGGTATATACTCGTTAGAGCCATACTCACCATATTGTTTCGCCTGAAAATTTGGACTTAAGCAATGGATTCCTTAGGTGACTCAGAGTAGTAATATTGTTAAAATCTCTGGGCAACGCACCCTATCCCATAACTCATCCAAACAAATCTTGGAGAAATTTTAAGCTTATGTGCCGACATTATATTAAAATGGGTCATAGAGTTCATTGACTCGTAAAATTGGGGGATTTTCTTGTGGAAACTTTGTTGCATGGTGGGATGTTGTGGTTGAGAAATTTTCTTCCGACCTTGATGTACTCAAGGCATGTTTGTTTAATGGTAATGGCAATAGGAATATACTATAAATCCACCATTGTAAGACAATGGCGTCCCCGCACATAAGAAAAAAATGCTCTAAGAAAAGCATTTTAGAGTTTATGCCCACACATAAGAAAAAATATTCCAAGAAAAAGATTTAAGAGTTTTTAGATGAAAGGACCAATCCGGACTACTCATCAAGTTACAAATTTTATTGATGCTAACATGCAAAATCTTTCACTAATACGTGTGTTGACTGACCTTCTTTGTGGATGTGTTGTCAATGAAAGATGCACGGATCCAGAGGCTCATTCCAACTGTCTATGAGGAGTCTGAATTTGAGATCCAACCACCATATCTACTTGGATGCATTTATCAACCTCGAACCATGCGACCTTGACTAGGGATGACAATTTGGGCAGGTTTGGGATGGATTATGAATTTTATTAAAATCTGCCTAAAATTCGGACCCACATACTTTATTGATTATTAAATATTTATATATAACATATTTATAAAATTTAAATTATATTATTTATTTATTTTAAAATAGTATTTGTAAACCCTAATTTGTTGTCTTTCAACTGCAAGTCTTTTGTTTTTATTCCTTATTTCAATCGTTCATTTTTCTTCTTTAACCATTGGTCTTCACCTTCCTATCGTTGCCTTCACCATCACTTGCTGTCGCACACTGGTTCTTTTAGCTCAGTTGGTGTTAAAAATATGCAACATTTTTTAAAAATTATTTAATTCTTAGCTTTTTTCTTTTTTTTTCTATAAGTTTTTTTTTTTTTATCTTTTTTATTCACAATGCATTTGGCCTATGCACACACTGTTAATGTGTGCCACATCTTTTATTATTTTGTTTGCTAATTTTATTTGATTATTTAGTTTATAAATTTGTTAAAAAAATATATTTTGTTCAAATTGCAGATAAAATCTAAAAAAAAAAAAATTATGATACTACTTCCGTCCACCGCCAATATATCTATTTGCATTTGACGTCATTGTTTTTAACATTAAAAATATCCTTATATTTGTATATTTTTTTGTATAAATGTCATTATATTAGTATTATAAGACACCAATAGAAATATTTTTGTCGTTTTCATTGATTTATACTACGTTTTGATATAATAATTAATATTAAAATATTAACATGCAAAAAATAAATGGATAGATTGGTGGTGGACGAACGTAGTACTATAATTTTTTAATATGTAAAATTTGTATTTTAAATTATAATGATTGAAATATGATTATTTTTTATGTAGTTGCAAATAGAATCCTAAAAAACAAACGATTCTTTACTATATGGGTAGGCATTCAGAATATTTATACCAAGAATAATAGAGATAAATCTGATATATTGGATATTGATGAAAGTAGCAGTAAAAAAAAAAAAAGGTCCAAATGTTGGAGTACTTTCAAAAGGACTAAAGTAGATGATATGCAATATGCGGAGTGTAAATACTATCAAGTTCGTTTCAAAGTACCGAGTGATTCTGGAGCCAATAAACATTATGAGAAGTTTTGTAGAAAAGACAAAAATACCAATATCTAACAAGATTTTATCAAGACAACTAAAAATAATAGTAGAAACAATGATTTCAATCTCATATATTTAGCCAAGATGAATTAAAACGTGAGCTTACTATAATGTTTATTTAACATGGCTATCCAATTTATATGGTTCATCATAATGGATTTAGAATATTTGTGACAAATGTACAACCCGCATTTAGTATGATTTCACGAAATACACTCTAGAATGATGCTTTAAGATTTATGGGAATGAGAATCCAAGTGTTATTCGGTATTGGATAAGCTTAAGTGTCGGATTGCAATTATTACTGACATGAGGAAATCAAGCATCAGTGAAAAAAGATTTCATAGACATCACTGGTAATTTTATTGATGATTCATGGATTTTAAAGAATTTTATTTTGAGGTAACTCATAATTTTAGAATTATAGTTTCATAATTATTGATTTATTTCTATTTATAATGCTAATTAAGTATTAATTTCTTAGGTTTATATATGTTCCAGCTTCTCACACGGTTGAGGTATTGTCTGAAGTTTACATGGAATCTTTGATAGATTGGAACATCGATAGAAAATTGTCAATAATTATTGTTGATAAGTTTTCTACCAATGACGTCATATTCTGTCATTGTCTTGAAAAGACTTCAAGAAAAATTATGGCTTTTGATAGAAATGTACTACATATGCGATGCTCACCTCACATCTTAAATTTTATTTTTAAAGATTGTTTAGAAATAATAAAGGATGCTATTAAAAAAATTTGAGATTGTGTTGTTTATTGAATTATTTCACCTACTAGAGTCAAAAAATTTGAGGAGACTGCACATCAGTTGCATATTGGTTGTGTTAAAAAGTTTGTTCTTGATTGTAAAACTTGCTGAAACTCGACTTATTTGATGCTAGAAACAACTACTTTAAATAAGGATGTATTTTCATGAGTTAAACTTCAAGAGAGACACTATGATAAAGTGCCTAGCAAGGAAGAATGGGAGAATGCGAAAGAAATTTGTGCAAGGTTAAAATTTTTTTATCAAGCCATGGAATTATTTTCTAGTACTCTCTATCTTACATCGAATTATTTTTTTTTCAAATAAATGTGATATCAAATTGAAATTAGACAAGCAGGTGAAGAGTTAAAATCCGATGATTAAGGACATGGCTCAAAATATTGGTGAAACATGTAAAATATTGGAACAATTGTCATGTTATAATGGTTGTTGCTGTTGTAGTGAATCCATGATACAATTGAAGTTGGTTGAATTTATTTTCCTTTGATATATGATGATGATCAGCGGAAAATTGAGGAAATCCGACAATATTGTTATGGTCTCTTGTATGACTATCAATCTAGAAATAGATGTTCAATTGTTGGATACTTTGAAAGCTTGAAGTTGGGAAGTGCAAAATATTATAGTTCTAATTTTGACACACTTGAGAGCAATTCCTTGACATTATAGAACAATATATTGCTTTTAGTACAAATTATTTTGTTATAGCATCAAGATTGGATTTATATTTAGAGGAAAGTGTGCTGCTTAATAACTCCAAATTTTGATTTGTTGAGTTCGTAGAAAATAAATGTAGTGAAATATCATACGTTGCAAAAAAATAACAAAAGATATGCTGGCTATTCTTGTTTCAACGGTTGCTTCTAAATATACATTTAGTATTAGTGGAAAATTGATTAGACATCATCATAGTAGGCTCAACCCATTAATGTGTGTTTGACTTTGGTTATGAAGTGAAGCTAAAAATAGTATTTATTTATTTTTTAAATTTATTTATTTGAAATATATAATTTTTTTTTAATTAACTTTAGGTGGCTCAATGGCTAGAATAAAAAAAATTATTCTTCTACAATGGTGGATAAAGATGAAAACTTTGAAGTGAAGACTGTTAAATTGCTAATTTGATATTTTTGACTTTTTATATTTGCACTGCGAGAGTAGTCTTTTTATAAATTAGTATTTAATTGTTGATGTTTTCAAAATCTAAGGGTGTGTTTGTTTGTGGATTTTGGGTTTGGATTTATGAATAGTAAAAAGTTGAATTTGAATAGTTGTTTAATGTGATATAATTAGTTGTTGACGATATTTTGAATGTAAAATAAATTTATAGTGTAATATAAAAAAAATAAATTGTTTGATTTAATATTTTTTAATGAAAAAAAGAATTTGAACAGTAAAAACCTGGCTTAAAATCCACAAAAGAACACAGTCTAAATGTTTGATGCTAAGTGTTTTTTAATGTTATATTGTGAATATATTTTTAATATATATATATATATTATATAAAAAAAAAACCGGGTTTGTCTAGTTGGCTCTTAATCCGGCGGGTTCAAGGCAGGGCGGGGTGGGGCTGGTTTTGGAGCCTAGATTTTTCTAGTAGGGTGGTTTCTGAGGTTTGCAGAACTTGTCTCGTTGTCATCCCTAATTTTGGTTGACCAAGGCACAAGTCAATAAATAAACAGGAAGATTGGTGAGTTTTCGGGTCGAACATAGTGATTTTAAATCGCAAAATTTAAATCAAGAATTTAATACAAGTGATGCGCAACAACAAAAACAGGAAGATTGGCTCGCTCGTAAGTGAGCTGATGAGTTAACTAATACAAAATTTAAAGAAAGACGAGTAAAGATGAGCGGTTGGTGAGGCGTTTGGTAGAGGCAGTGGGCGAGCGATGGATGCAACGGGAGCAGTGGTGAGGGGAGGCGAGCGGATAAAGGGGAGCGGATTATATATGTATACGTGAATGATAGTAGGCGAGCGGTGAGGAGGGTCAGATAATGTTGTGTCTGCGTTGTATGTTACTAGATAGATAGGTTCTCATGGATATAATGAGCAAATGAGGAAGGTGAGTAAGTGAAACGTATATTTATAACACGTAATGACAGAAGAAGTTAATGTAATTGCGTAAAAACTATTAACACAAAAAACAACTTCGTTGGTACTTGACCTTAAGGGATTTACAAAAAGACTTAAATGACGCCAGAAACAGAATCTTATAAGTAAGAAATTCTACTGTCATTATAAATTTCTGTGGCCCTATAGATCCACGCCTATGCCCCATTAATTATCCTAATCTCTGTCTCATTAGTGGCTTTACCATTTTGTTACATCTCTTTAATCAAATAGTCGAATTCAGAACATTAACTAAGCAGGTCGACAAGGCTCCCGCGTACTTAACTACATTGAACTACCTAGAATCTGTTAATGAATACAACGTGAAACTAAGCTAGGATAGTCGAGTTTTCTATGTTCTTCAACAACGAAACAAAATTCTAATCCTAACAACTTAATGAAAATATAAAGCATGGATGAAAGTGAAAATAAAGAAATCT
The DNA here is from genome assembly GCF_009805555.1 of Andrographis paniculata. NCBI lineage: Eukaryota > Viridiplantae > Streptophyta > Magnoliopsida > Lamiales > Acanthaceae > Andrographis > Andrographis paniculata. The sequence continues at coordinate 5,949,633 of NW_026137605.1, forward strand.
TGATATTTCATTAATTACTAAAGAAAACAGTAATGGTCTACATTACAAATGCAGTAAATCAAAGCAAGAAAACAGAGCAGTAAAATAGCTTAAAAAATAGTAAGTGAGCGGCCAGAGGAGAAGAAGATCTCGACTCCTCTGGCCATTCCTGACTAGAGAACTCTCTTACAGGATTGGAGCTCTCAGAAAGCACTAAAAAACTGCAGAAAATGATCATTTGAATATGTGTATCAGTGTTTTACAAAATAAATCCGGCCTTATTTATAGATCTAAGGGAATTGGAATTTGCAAAGCAGTTGAGAGGTAGTTGAAACGGCTTGGGCAGTTAGGCGGTTGAAGGTGATTAATCTGTTGAAATAGTTGCACCGGCCATAACTCCCTGGGTGCCGCTTCGCTCGCTTCAAAGTGTAAGAGTGCAGACCTTCTTCGCTTGCCTGGATAGCTGGAGAGGGCATCAGCGCAACTCAAGCGATGTTGTCGTCACTAGCTGGTATAATGGTTGGACCGTTGAGAGATGACCATTTGATGAATTTCTGGGGTGGCTCACTCTCACTTCGCTGCGGTCGATGTCTGGTCGATGGCGCTGGCGTAAGTGGAAAGAGCATCGCTTTCCAAGCCAAGGCGCTATCACTTGACTTTCAAAAATTAGCTTTTCTGGACCAGAAACATCGCTTAAAAAGGCCAAAAACGTTAATAATCTCAACAGATGAGCTTCGGATCATGCCAAGTGAAGCAAATCAATAAAGTATGCCATAAATCAGATATTATGATGATTTTCACATAAAAATTCAAGTAGTACACAGTTTTGTCAAGCAAAAAAATATGCTATCATTTGGAGTTATCAAGTGGTCTTTCCCATATTCAAATAGGAGAAATAAATTTTATTTTTCAAAATGCTATGAGTTGCAACACTGTCGATAAGACAGATATTATCATCGGCTCCAAAATATTTGGCATCCATATATTTGCATGAAGGTAGAAATAATAAAAGACATGTATTAGTAATATAACCAAAATAGATTTTTATTATAGGGGTATTACAAAAAGAGTGACAAAAAGCATCAAAATAATAAAAAGAGATACAACAACGTTTCATCATTTAACATCATTAGCTATGTCAAGAAAATCATTGGCATCCAGTGTAATGTCCCAATTTCGGAGTGTATAATATAATATTGCACATCATCAAATGTGTCATCGTGGGCAGCGTGATTTATTTCGGAGGCAATTCTTTCTTGCCTTTCTTTTGAAGCCCGATACAGTTAAGCCAAATGACTAGTTGTGCGACAAACAATGGCCCAGTGACCTTTGATTCCATACTGGGTGTATTTCTCGTTATTGTTTCTGTTTCTCCCCGTGTTGAACCTCTGTTGAGGTCTGTACAGCCTTCTATAATTATAACACCGATTTGGTACATATCGGTGCCTATTTTGATAATTATTGTGATTGTATGCGTTTGTTCGGCCCTGTCCGTGATTTTGATTTCGATCGCGATCAATTCGTTGATTTCTTACCTCCCAACGACCACGCATCTGATTTTCCGGTTGTATTGCATTTGCCTCTGGAAATAGATTTGCACATGTCCGCCGAGATTTATGATTTTTCAACAACAATTCATTATTTTGTTCGGCCTGGAAAAGACAGGTTATCAGCTCAGAATATTTCTGGAAGCCTCTCTCGCGATACTTTTGTTGCAAAATCATGTTAGAGGCATGAAAAGTAGAGAAAGTTTTCTCCATCATAACGGATTCAGATATATTTTTGTCACATTGACGCAGTTGTGATGTTATTTTAAACATGACATAATTATATTTTTGGACTGTTTTGAAGTCCTAAAGCCGTAGGGTTTACCATTCGCTTCATGCCCTAGGCAACATAGTCAGCCTCATATGATCTTATCTTTCTTTCAATATCTCTCACAATTCAAGTGGGGATTCCAACGTCATGTATTGCATTTTCAGTGGCTCATCGATGTGATAGTACAAAAAGATCATGACCTTTGCACAATCTTGGCTCGTAGAATTTTTATCTCGGACAATGGTATTTTTTAAACCCATTGATGCTAAATTCATTTTGACGTGGGGAGCCTATACCATATAGTTTTGACCATAAAGAGGGAGAAATTCTTGTTTAGCAATGTTAGACATAATAAACAGATAAAATATTACCTTGCGAGTATTAAAATACACAATTATATTGATAAAATATTGCAATGTTATTATAGAATTAAGCAATAAAAATATTAATTATTTTTATCGCTAACCATTATTATATATTGTATATAATATATATTATATGTATATGGTATATATATATATATGTATAATGTGTGTTGTGTGTGTTAATGATTATATATGTATGTATGTAAGCCTATATAGTATTATATATATGTATATTATGATGAGTTTTTGTATTTACAGCATATGTATGACATGAATATGCATGTAGTAAAGAGAAAGGGTGTAAGAATGAATTATACTTCATCTGTCCAATTTCTATTGTTCTAAAGTATATTTGCACAGTTTTTTAGGTGATTGCCTTTTTGTTATGAATGGACAAATTTGCCCTTAAGGGTATGGTAGAGATTAAAAGTAATAAATGAATGAAGAGTAAAAATGTAAAATTTGTGTTTAAAAAATAAAATAGGACAATAATTGTTGGACGTCCCAAATAAGGAAAGTAGGACATTAGTTTGTGGACGGAGGGAGTATTAAATTACAGCATTCTTTCATTTCATTCGTAGCACATATTTATAGGCAAATATTAATGAATTTTGTGGCTGAAAATTGATCACCGTAAGTGATACGTGATTTTATACAAAACCATCCATATTTATGAGACGATACTGATATGTATATAACATTTTACTTATTTTTTCATGATTATCTAATTAAATTTTAATTTTAAAATTAGATATTTTTCAATCTTTGTGTCTCTTCTTATTTAACCACATCTATCTATCTTTTTATATCACAAGTCAAATTTTCACTCGCCCACCCAACTTGACCAAATCTGCCTTCTCCTCTCTTCTTTTCTCTCACCCCCAATTCTCTGGCTTTTCAAACCTCTAGTCACTACCGTGAAGCATAGCTCGTTTCTACCTTCCATTTTCTTCTCCTTAATCGGTATTTTCGGACTGTTGCCTTCAACCTTTTGTCTAGCTGACGTCTGTGTCTGCCCACCATCTCCGCTGATATTATCTTAAAATATATTTATTATATATTTATAAGGTCTACACTTGAGTTTTTTTGCTCAGGACCCTAAAAATTTCGAGATGATCCGGATTATAACAATAATAAATTTAGCTATTTGTGGCCGTATCATTACAATTCGGCTGCGAATAAAAAAGTTTATGATTTGGCAATTCAGACCATTGTTGCTATAATTGTTATACTTTCAGCGTTAATACCCTGCAACCGAATTGTCGTTGCCATGGTTCGTCACAGGAGCAACAAAATTACGATTTGGTAAGTTACAACGATCGTCGTACTTTTGGTATTAACAAAAATATTTTACAGATGAATGTAATATCGAAAAAAAAAATAATAATAATAAAAAATAAACCTCATCTTGAACAATTTTTATAATTAATCAAAGCTAATGTCCTTAATTAGAATCCTCCCATTTGGATGATAACGTCACTAAGTAAATAAAAAATTGAATTAAAAAATATCATTAATTTAAGATTAATAAATTCCTATGCTTATCATTCCCTATAAGCAATAGAAGTCACAAGAGCGGGTTATTATTACCACCTACGACTAGCTAGTCCTTTTCTGTTTAATTGGCGGATGAATCTAGGCCATTCAAGATATGATATGATGTGGGATCCACACACCAAAAGCTGTACATCGTAGATCAAGATCAAGATCAAGATCAAGATCAGATAGAGATCAATCAGCCCTAGTGGAAGAAATATATTTATATCTATCAATATATATATATGCGACTTTCTGTCTCTATCCTCGATCCCATTGCTCATTGGTTTCCCCATCGTTAATAAGTACAGTATATATTAATAATAAAAGACAAACGTGCACTGTATTCATCAACTTTCATGCTTCCATACGGCTGGTTTTTAGTTAATATCCTCCTTTAAATATATATTCTTCTTCTCCCACTCTGGACTTTCAGCCCATTCCAATGAAGCTGCTCTGCTCATGGCTGTCGTCGACTTGCTCCTCCTCCTCCTCCACCGCCGCCGGCTCTCCGTCGTCAAAATTCCGGCCATCCTCCGACGCTTGCAGCAGCAGCAGCATCTCCTCTCATGCCCGAACCCTACACTCAAATTCAACGTTATCACCCCCCAGTAGCAGCAGCAGCAGCAGCAGCAGCATCCAATCTAACGCTTCTCTCCTCACTCTCCCTTCCGTCCCCTCTCTCCAAAAATCCCCTCTCGCCCCGCTAAACGCCTCCTCCGCCATTTCCGACACCTCAATCAAGCTCGCCGGCCGCGTCAATTTCCTCGCTCTTCATAATAATCTCCTCCTCTACGCAGCCTCGGGGGATCGAGTCTACGTCTACGACATCACGTCTTGTACCCTAGTCGACGCATTCAGCACCGCAAAATTCTCCACCGTCAAGTCCATCGCCTTCATCGACGGGAAGGTGTTCACAGCGCATCAAGATGGTAAAATCCGAGGTTGGAAACGAGACGGCAATTACAAGCACAAGCTCGAGGTCACGCTGCCAACGCTTGAAGATCGTGTGAGAAGATTCATCCTCCCCAGAAATTATATTACTGTCCGGCGGCATAAGAAGAAGCTCTCCATAGAGCACTACGACGCCGTTTCGGGCCTTGCAGTTGCAGCATATCATGAAAAGTACTCATCTGCTGTATTATCGATATCGTGGGACAAAAGCATCAAATTCTGGGAACCCCGGAGTTTCCGATGCCTGGAATCCATTAACAAAGCACACTACGATGCAATAAATGCTGTGGCAGTGTCGGAAGATGGGTTAGTGATTTACACAGCCTCTGCCGATCGGAGGATCAAAGTCTGGAAAAGAGAGGCCGGGAAAACGTACGGCGCCATCGCCACTCTGGAGAAGCATAAATCGGCGGTGAACGCATTGGCGCTGAGCCGGGACGGTTCGGTTTTGTTCTCCGGTTCGTGCGACCGGTCCATTTTGGTGTGGGAGAGAGAAGACAGTGCGCATCACATGGCGGTGACCGGCGCGTTGAGGGGTCATGCAAAGGCAATTCTATGCTTGTGCTTGATCGACGGCCAGGATTGTTTGCTGTTGAGTGGGTCGGCTGATCGGACGGTGAGGATGTGGCAGAGAGGGGTTGATGGACGCAGTTACTGGTGCGTGGCGGTGCTGGATGGCCACCGGACGCCGGTAAGGTCGCTGGCCGCCGGCGGAGGTGGAGGTGGCGTCGTGACAGTTTTTAGTGGAAGCTTCGATGGGGAGATTAAGATATGGCAACTTGAAAACATACATGCATGCATCGATTAATTAATTGATTAAGGATCAATCATTTCAATTTTCATATTATATTATATATTTAGGCTAAATTGCACAAAATTGTTTCACAAAATTGCTCTAAATTTCTTATACTTTTAAAACTGCGTCAAACTTCCTTGTGATTTATAAACTCTGCATCTAACCCTCTCGGCAGTTTTTATTTAACTGTATTTGACCTAAATGCATCTAATATGTGAATAAATTTTAGAATCTCAATTTCTAAATCCCTAAAAAGCTAAATATAAAAATAAATATATTTATAATTTTAGGGATTCAAAAATTAAAATTTTAAAATTTATTCGCAATCTGAGCGTGTGTGTTTGTTTGAGGGATTTTATGGGATTTGTACTATTTCCACAAATTTTCCCTCCAAAAAAATCAAATCAAATATTTATTTTTTATTTTTTATATTATACTAAAAATTAATTTTACATTAAAAACATCACATCAATTCTTATTTATATCACATAATACAACTATTCAAATTCAAATTTTTTAGTATTCAAATCTCAATCCAAAATCCAACCTTCAAACAAACATACTCATTAATATTGCTAAATAAGGACCGCCCAAGGGTTAGAGCCAGAATTTATGAAATTACAAGAGAGTTTCACCCAATTTTAAAAGTACAAAGATTTGACGCAAGAGAGTTTGATGCAATTTTAAAACTACAAAGATTTGACGCAATTTTAAAAGTACGAACAATTGACGCAAGAGAGTTTAACACAATTTTAAAAATATAAAATTTGACGCAATTTCGTAAAATCACATATAAATTTTGTGCAATTTAACAATTTTTTTTTTGAGTTTTTATTCGGTTATGCAATTTTAGTAGACAAGGTGTTACCCGTTAAGAATGAATATTACAATAATTTGGGATAATCATCATAACCGGCGCTTTGCTCTGTATATGATAAAGATTAAAAATTATATTCGGCATATATATATATATATAGATGGGGCGATTAGATCTAGAACGGCCTGCTGCAGATATCGCCACTTGGTCAAACAAATGAATTATTTTTGCTATTATATATATTAATTAAAATATTATTCCCTCCGTCCCAGATAACATGTCCACGTTGTCCCGTCTCACATATCATGTCACTTTCTTTTTTTGGAAAATAATTACACATTTTAATTTCATTTTAAATTTTTAAATTTTATTTTTTAAAATTTTAATTAAATTAATTAGTTATCTTAATCTTAATTTATAATTATTTATATTATAAAATAATTATTTTCATTAATACATTCTTAATTATCTACTAATTACACTCCTTCTAAAATACCGTGTTTACCGATATCTGGGACGGAGGGAGTATATATATATATATATATATATATTTACAAAGTGCACACGACAAACACTTGCGGCAAGCAAAGTGCAGACAAAGTTATGTGTGTATATCGCATAACATCATATGCATGATCATTGATCATGTACAATTACGTTTGTGTGAATAATTAATTACTGGCTCGATAGAAATATGAGTCCAATATGATAGATTCCAATTCCACCTTTCACAATCCAATCATCACTTTTTTTTTTAATTAATAAAGACACGCAATATTAACAGTCGGGGAGGATTGAGATGCTGATTTTTCAACTCTATCACACGTTATGGATAAACAACACATATTATTATTACATAAAGTACATACTGTGTATAACAAAGGTATGTGCTATTTTGTTATAATAAGAAGTATGTTGTATAAAAGTATGTAATGCGCTAAAATTAATTATTGTATGTGCGGTATGAGACTATAACATGTACTATTAGTTCATGTGTTGTATTTGTACTATATATATATATATAATGTGCTGTCTGTAATAGTATTGTCTGGTGTACAGCACACGATATGCTATTGAGACTATGATATGTATTTTTTTTTCATATGATGAATTTGTATTATATTAACATATATTGTGTTCTGTATATAGTAATACAATATGCTATCAAACAATACATCATGTGTTATTCAGTACAATTAAATTCAGCATAAAAGCCGCCATAATAATAATAATAATAATAATAGTAGTAGTAGTGGAGGATGGGACTAGAAACCTCAAGACAAAGCACAACTTTTAATTTAATTTATCATTAATAAATAACTAATTACTAACTGTACAGTAACCCCACTTATTTAGCAAACTGTACGTAGTGTTTTACCTTGGCGGTTAAGCTTAATACTATTTTCGTCCACAAACTAATGTTTTACTTTCCTACGTGGGACGTCCAACAACTATTGTTCTATTTCTTTTTTTTTTAAACACAAATTTTACATTTTTATCGTTAATTCATTTATTACTTTTAATCTCTACCATACACTTGAGGACAAATTTGTCCATTCATAACAAAAAGACAATCACCTAAAAAATCGTACAAATATACTTTAGGACAATAGAAATTGAACGGAAGAAATACTTTAGTAATGCATGCACAAGAATATGCAATTGCTATATACGACCCGTACCACTAACGTACTTTGGTTTCCATTTCTTCCAATAATAATGGATGCTTCATGGCCATTGCTGTAAAGAAATAAAAGGACAAAACCCAAGATATATCGATCAATACATACCCACATATATATATATTATATATATATATATGAGAGTGTTAATTGCAGAAGTGCATGGCTGAATCAGCTGCTTCCTTTTTTTGCAACTTGCCCACTTGAGAATTAATTCAATTTCAATTTCAATAAGGTTACTCCTTTCCCACTCATCCCCGTTCCCTCTCCAACCTATCATATCTTTTCAACATATATATATATATATATATATATCACTTCTACTTCTTTTTTAACTTATTTTTCCACCTTTTTCTATTTCATCAATTGGTGAAATGGTTTTGTGGTCACCTTTTTTATCTCAATGATTTATCATCCTCGCAAATCTAGGGTTTGTTTAGATGGGGATTTTTGGAAATTTGAAAGTTTGGAAAAAGTAAAAAATTAGTACTTTCTTCGTCTCATAAGTAAATATCTATTTGTTTTTTGTACGTAGTTTTAGAAATATTACTATTATATTGGGATATAGTAGGAATAAAGCAGAAATGACTAAAATAACCTTATTAGTATGTGTGATTGTAATGTTAAGTAGATAGTACAGTTACTAAAAAAAGAAAATGGATACTTTGTTATGTGACGGACTAAAATAAAAAAATGAATACTTTGTTATAAGACGGAAGAAGTATTTGATTTGATATTTTGTAAGAGAAAAATATATTTGATGTGATATTTTTTAAAAAATAAATAATACCAAATAAATGAAAGTATGTTGTCTGAGCATAGCCCTAATTTTATCAGTTACAACAATTAAGCATATGTATGTGTTGAATATTCCCATCCACCAACCCAACCCAACCCAACCACATATATATATATATATATATATATATCCCACTTGGTTTCATTTTACTTTGATATAATATATTCAAAATTGTTCTTGAGCATCCTAATTCACAAACTCAAGATTCTCTCATCTCATCATGATCATACGTATACTGAATAAATATGCATATAATTTATATTTATGTCAGCAAGTTGGCAGAAGAAACAAAAAGGGGTTTTGAAATTTGCAATGCAATATTAATATTATTCTTAGACATGCATCAAGTTTTGTTCGTAAAATTTAATGGATAACCTACCACCCTAATTAATATGTATATGGTAGCCAATACTCAAAGTCAATCGTCAGCAATCAGAAACAGTGTCTATAATAATTATACACCCAGAATAGTACATTTTGTAATATTAATATAGAATTAGTCAATATAAATATTAATTATTTTTACTGCTAATTACTATTTTATATATTGTATATATAATATATATATGTAATGGGTATATATATGTATGTATGCAATCGTGCGTGTGAATATATATATATATATATATAAATATATGTATGTGTAAAGTATTATATATATATGTTTGTATAGTTTATGTAATGGTGAGGTTGATATATAAAAATAAATGAGAGAGAAATAGATAGAGAGGGGGAGAGATAAATGAGTGGGGATATGTATATATATTCTTTTTCCATCCGGTACATATTACCTATATATATATATATATATGCAAGTAAACATTGAATTTTGAGGACATAAGCTAGCCACACAATTATCGAATAAGATTACATTACGCGTTCTACTTTAACTGCATCTACATTATTGTGTATAAAACATGTACGTGTATAACACTTCCTCTTGGATACTATTATAAAAGAATGTGTCTCGTTAAAACCTTAATAGGAAAAAATCCAGTGGGACAAAAAATCCTAGTGAAGGAAAAATAGTACAACATTCTTGTATCAATTTGCTCCCCATGATCTGAGCATTATTTGAGATCCCTTAACCGACGCATCCTAATTTTCTTCACCAATTTTTCAAATGTTGCCGTCGGCAATGCCTTGGTTAATATATCCGCCAATTTATTATCGGATCGAATTTGTTTCACATCAATTTCACCATTCTGCTGAAGATTATGAGTGAAATTTTTTTTGGTGAAATGTGTTTCGTTTTATCTCCTTTAATGTAACCCATTTTCAATTGAGCTATACAAGCCGTATTATCTTCATATAATGTAGTTGGGAAAATTTTATCGTCAAGTATTAACCTACAATTTTTCAGAATATGTTGAGTCATTGACCTCAACCAAACAAATTATCGACTAGCTTCGTGTATTGCCAATATTTCAGCATGATTTGAAGAAATGGTAGTTAATGTATGAGTTCCAAAAGATCACAGTTTCGCCACAAGTAAATATATAGTCAGTTTGCGACTTGGCTTTATGAGGATCCGATAAATATCATGCATTGACAAATTCAATCAATTCATGTCGAGAATCAATTCATGTCGAGAATCTTTCGAGTAAAATAACCCGAGATCAATTGTTCCTTGGAGATAGCGAAAAATGTGTTTAATCCCATTCCAATGTCATCGAGTAGGCGATGAGCTCAATCTTACCAATAAGTTTACACCAATTGATATATCAGGTCGGGTGCTGTTAGCAAGATACATCAATGCGCCTATAGCACTCATATATGACACTTCTGGGCCAAGTTTTTCTTCACTTTCCTCTTTTTGGTCTAAATGGATCCTTTATTGGATCGAGTGCCTTGACGATCATTGGGGTACTTAGCGGATGTGACTTATCCATCAGAAATTGTTTTAGTACCCTTTTGGTATAATTTGATTGGTGGATAAAGATTCCATTTTTCAAGTGCTCAATTTGCAAACCAAGGAAAAATTTGATTTTTCCAAAATCTTTGATCTCAAACTCTTTTTTCAGATATTCGATAGCTTTCTGGATTTCATCAGGAGTTCTAACTAAATTGAGATCATCGACATATACAGCAATAATTACGAATCCTGACCCATTTTTCTTTATGAAAACACATGGACAAATAGGGTCATTTATGTAACCTTCTTTTGTTAAGCTTTCGCTGAGACGATTGTACCACATTCGGCCCGATTGCTTGAGCCCATACAAAGATTTTTGTAATTTGATGGAATATGATTCTTTTGGCTTTGATTTGAATGATTCAGGTATGTTAATCCCTTCTGGTATTTTCATGTAGACGTCATTGTCTAAGGAGCCATAAAGATATGCAGTAACTACATCCATTAATCGCATATCAAGATTATTGTGTACTGTCAGGCTCACCAGATACTTGAATGTTATTCCATCCATGACCGGCGAATATGTTTCTTCAAAATCAATACCCGGTCTCTAGGAAAAACCCTGGGCTACATGTCTTGCTTTATATCTTGTGATATCATTATTTTCATTTCTTTTTCTTACAAACACCCATATGTAGTCAACATGTTTCACATTTTCAGGTGTTTGGACTATGGGTCCGAATACTTGTCATTTATTCAATTAGTCCAATTCAGACTTAATTGCGTCTTTCCATTTTGCCCAATCATCTCTTTGCCGACATTCATCAACTGATTTTGGTTCATAATCCTCGTCATCTTTCATTATATCGAGTGCTACAGAATATGCAAATGCATGATCAATATTTGTTTTCTTTCTGTTCCAATATTTTCCATTGGCGGTATAATTAACAGAAGATTCAATAACTTTATCATCACTTTCATCTAAATTTTTAGTATCAACCTCTTCAGGGGTTGTACTGACCTTTTCAAGAATCTGATCATTGTTGATCTTTTCACCAGTATTTACAATTTTCTTCTTTCGTGGATTCTTGTCCTTGGAACCCAACGGCCTGCCACGTTTTACGTGGGCAATATGCTCATTAGCACTCGGCACCTTCCCTTCTGGGATATATATTTTAGCTGGTGTATTTGATGCTGCAATATATGATTTCGTAACTCTGGCAGCATCATTAAAACAATCAGGCAATTGATTTGTAATTTTCTACAAATGCACAATTCTTTAAACTTCAAGTTCACTATGTTTCGTACGATGATCAAATTCAAGTGGTATTTTCCATGAAATTTCTTTTTTTAGTAGATTATTGTCTCCCCCTAATGTCGGGAAATGTGATTCGTCAAAATGATAGTCTGCAAACCTCGCAGTAAATAAATCACCCGTTGTTGGTTCAAGATATTTTGTGATCGAGGGTGATTCATAATCGACATATATACCCAACCTTCTTTGAGGTTCCATTTTCGTGCGTTGAGGTAGCGCAATTGGAACATAAACAACACACCCAAATATTCGCAGACGAGATATATTTGATACTTTTCCAAAAACCAATTGAGTAGGGGAATAACAGTGATAACTTGTCGGCTTTATTTTCACGAGGGCTGCTGCATGCAATATAGCATGTCCCCAACATGATACGGGAAGTTTAGACCTTATTAACAATGGTCTAGCAATTAATTGCAATATTTTGATAAGAGATTCAGCGAGGTCATTTTGCGTATGTACATGGGTAACAAGATATTCCAGAGTAATCCCAATTGACATGCAGTAATAATCAAATGTATGTGACGAATACTCTTCAGCATTATCTAGACGTATTTTCTTTATCGGGTGATCTGGAAATTGTGCTCGCAATTTAATTATTTATGCAAGTAGTCTAGCGAAAGCTAGATTGCGAGTAGATAACAGACATACGTGTGGCCATTGCGTTGACGCCTCAAATAGTACCATAAAGTACTTGAAGGGTCCACACGGTGGATCTATTGGTCCACAAATATCACCTTGAATTCTTTCTAGAAAAGTTGGGGATTCAAATCCAACCTTTGTTGGAGATGGCTTGATTATTAACTTCCCTTGGGAATAGACTGCAAAAAAAAAAAATTCATTCGGACTCAAAATAATTTTTTTTTTCAATGAGTGGTTATTTGAATTTTCAACAATTCGCCTCAGCATTATATTGTTAGGATGCCCAAGTCGATCGTACCAAGTTTTAAATTCGCTAGTAGCAATTTGGTCTACTAAGTGATATGTTTCAACGGCACTGGTTTTTTAGTAATATAAGCCGGAAGAAAATTATGGCAATTTTTCTTTCACAATTTTTTTATCATTCACAATCTGAGTTATCAGGAGATACTCATTTTCTGCCTCATTTAATGTTTCAATATGATACCCATTTTTCCGAATATCACTGAAGCTCAGTAAATTTCTTCGAGCTTTGCTCGAGAACAAGGCATTTTCAATTGCCATTTTTATCCCTTTTGGGAGAAATACAGTAGTTTTTCCTAAGCCTTCAATCATTTTCGATGCACCACTGATAGTAACAATAATGGTCTTTCCCATATTGAGGTGGGAGAAATAACATTTATTTTTCAAAATGTTCTGAGTCGTAGCACTCTCGATAAGGCATATATTGTTATCGGCTCCAAAATATTTGGCATCCATATATTTGCAAGAAGGTAAAATAATAAAAGACATGTAGTAGTAACATAATCAAAATAGACTTATATTATAAGGGGTAATACAAAAAAAGGGGCAAAAAACATCAAAATAACAAAAGAGATACAACAATATTTTATTATTTAACATCATCAGCTATGTCAAGCAGATCATCGGTATCCAAGTGCGTGATATTTTTATTCATCACATCGTCAAATGTGTCATCGTGGGCAGCGTGGTTTGTTTCGGCAGCAACTCTTCCCTGCCTTCCTTTTGAGGCCCGATACAGTTCAGCCAAGTGACTGGCTGTGCGACAAACATAGGCCCAATGGCCTTTGATTCCACACCGGGTGTATTCCTCGTCATTGTTTCTGTTTCTCCCGGTGTTGAACCTCTGTTAAGGTCTGTACGGCCTTCTGTCATTATAATGCCAATTTGGCACATATCGGGGCCTGTTTTGATAATTATTGTGATTGTATGCATTTGCGCGGCCCCGTCCGCGATTCTGATTTTGATCGCGATCAATTCACTGATTTCTGACTTGCCCACGACCATGCACCGGATTTGCCGGTTGTATTGCATTTTCCTCTGGAAATGGATTTGCACATATCGGCCGAGATTCGTGATTTTTCAACAGCAATTCATTATTTTGTTCGGCCAGCAAAAGACATGTGATCAGCTCAGAATATTTCTGGAAGCCTCTTTCGTGATACTGCTGCTGCAAAACCATGTTAGAGGCATGAAAAGTGGAGAAAGTTTTCTCCATCATATCAGATTCAGATTTCTTTTCGCCACAGTGGCGCAGCTGTGATGTTATTTTAAACATGGCAGAATTATATTCTTGGACTATTTTAAAGTCCTGAAGCCGTAGGCTTTGCCATTCGCTTCATGCCCTTGGCAACAATGTCAGCCTCAAATGATCATATCTTTCTTTCAATCTCTCCCACAATTCAAGCGGGGATTCCAGCGTGACATACTGCATTTTCAATGCCTCATCGATGTGATGGCACAAAAAGATCATGGCCTTTGCACGATCTTGGCTCGGAGAGTTTTTATCCCGGGCAATGGTATTTTTCCAAGCCCATTGATGCTAGATGTATTTTAACATCGCGAGTCCATACCATATAAGTTTGGTCAGAAATGATGAGAGGGAGAAATTCCCGTTGGCAAGGTTAGACATAATAAACAGATAAAATATAAAATATTACCTTGCGAAAATTAAAATACATAATCATGCTAATAACATTTTGTAATATTAATATAGGATTAGCCAATAGAAATATTAATTATTTTTACCGCTAACCACTATTTTATATATTGTATATAATATATATATATGTGTGTGTAATGGGTATATATATAGATGTATGTGTGCAATCGTGTGTGGGAATATATAAATATATGTATGTGTAAAGTATTATATATATATATGTATATTTGTATAGTTTATGTAACGGTGATGTTGATATATAAAAATAAATGAGAGAGAAATAGATAGATATGGAGAGAGATAAATGAGTGGGGATATGTATATATATTCTTTTTCCATCCAATACATATTACCTAGATATATATAGGCAAGTAAACATTGAATTTTGAGGACATAAGCCAGCCGCACAATTATCGAATAAGATTACATTATGCGTTCTACTTTAACTGCATCCACATTATTGCATACAAAGCATGTACGTGTATAACAGTACACAGGTATTTATTTTTTTGTGGTGTTACAACTTCACTATATATATCATATTTCTAATCTAAAAATAATTACATCTGTTCGGGCACAAATTTTCAAGCTTAGTAATCCGACAATGATACACACACTACAAAAAAAATGACTTTTTGTAGCAGGTAAATTGGTCGTAACAATAAATCCGTCACAAAAAGATATTTTTGTTACGAAATTTGTCGGTTCAAAAAATTTTAATGCTGGTCAACAAATTTTTTTTTATTTGTTTCGATTAGTTATCTGTAACAACTACATATCGGACGGAATTTCGTGCTAAATATATTTGTTACGTAATTCAACCCGTAACAAAAAGAGTAATATTATAATTATTAAAAGAAGAACATTTTATATTAAATTTTTATAAAATTCAAAATATAAAAATTATTTGTTTCAGTAAACTATCCATAATATTTACACAAAATATGGTTGTATATTTATTTGTTATACAATTCAAGTCGCAACAAAAATCAATATTATATTTATAATATTGCAATTAAAAAAATATATATATATATTTAGAAAAAATCAAAAATAAAATAAAAATTGAAAAGTGTGTTAACGCTTCTACCATAAATATCCACATACATACAACAAATGAGTTAGATAAATTTACATTTCGACCTCATATTATCCCAAAATTAATCTCCTATCGCCCTATATCGATCTCCGATCCACAGAAGATGCTCTCCGCTTCGAGTTAGGCCAAGAACGACCGTGGCTACCTTCCCTCGCCGACGCGGTTGGACGGTCGTCATTCTTCGAGTGATTGCTGGTGTAAATCTTCCAAGCCGCGACACTGTGCTCAAAAGATCGACAAGAGATAAAAACCTAGGTATTCTATTGTGTACTAAACGTCCACTTCCTTTTCTTTAGTAATTTTAAATATTAGGAGTGAAAATGTCTAAGAACATTCTGGGCATTGCCTTTATAGTAGCTCAGGTTGCTTTTCCGGTATTTTCGTGCTTGTGAAATTGAAGGGATTTTCATGGAAGAATGGTGGGTTTCTTTTTACTTTATAAATTCTTAACTTTTATGACATCTTGTGTCTTTTTTTAACTTTTCATTACGTTTTGGGAGGATGACCAGTGCCATGGTGGTAGAGTAAATCAAGGGATTGCTATGTTGTGTTATTTTTGTGACATAATCTTGTTGTTTTGTTAAGCTATGCTTGTTGATTTTCTTATGTGTTTTGTCAATTGAGGTTGAGAGGGGGATAAAGAAGATGGAGACAATGATAGCACTCCTTATTTTGAAAGATACGTGAGGGCGTGAAATTGGGATATTTGGTTTGTTACTGTTGTTTAATCAATCTATCGATGATGTTGTGTTTTGAATATGTGGTTCTGTGCTCTCAATATACTATAGAATATAATGCGAATGAAAGGGATCTTGATATAGAATGGGTTTATTTGCAGTGTTTTCAAACTTCATTTAGCACTAAAGTTAAGTATATTACCTGCAATATCTATTTTTATGAGGATCAAGAAATAAAATCTATTTGCTCATTACTCGATTCTGTTATATCTTTTGTTTGGAAGTAACCATATTAGTTGCAGTATCCAGTTTTGTGCAAAGACTAAGTTTTTTTTATTTGTTTTTTTTGTTTCAAGTATTTTGAGAACAATAACAAATTTGAACGTAAAATGGGTATTGGAGACTAGGTTTTTTATATAATGTTTTAAAAGAAAAATAATTGTTGATATGATGTTTTTTTTTTTTTGCAGAAATATAATTGAGAACACAAAAGAGCTTAGCCTAGCACTTTTAACTTGAATGGTGTAATGAAATTCTTATTATTTTGTTTATTTTATATTATCGTAACATAAACTAAAATATTTGGTGAAGGTGGCCCAAATAAGTTATTCGAGAAGTGTGAATACTGCTATTCCTAACAATGTTTTGTATCATATGCATTATTGACCTTTTCTTGGAT
The DNA here is from genome assembly GCF_009805555.1 of Andrographis paniculata. Lineage (NCBI taxonomy): Eukaryota > Viridiplantae > Streptophyta > Magnoliopsida > Lamiales > Acanthaceae > Andrographis > Andrographis paniculata. The sequence continues at coordinate 5,966,606 of NW_026137605.1, forward strand.
AATGCTATAACTTATTCATCGATTCTTGAGGATGGGGTTTTACCTACAGAAATTAACACTATCCTTTAGACATAATTATCTTTCTCTTACCCTGGTTGATTGAATTTTCTAAATTGGAAAATAGATCAAGTTTTCTCATGAGGTTGCCACAACTGATGGAGAAGATGATAATCAGCTTTTGTGTGTAATATTTTGTATGAAGACATGAGTTCTCATTTGTTCTCCTTAAATTCTGAGAAAGCCAGAATTTCACTCATAACCCAGTTTATAGATTTCTATCAAGGGAAATTAGTACAATGGTAGGTATTATGAACTTATGAATTCTGTACAGGTTGTTCTTATCTCAGCATGATAGATGACTATTGGGCCATATTTTGTGAGTTACATGCCATATTTGCAGGAATAGCACAAACAGTTCCAGTTGGATTGATAAAATCCTTAGTTTGAAGACCCTTAATTGTGCATGATCTTTTAACAGCAAAAATCACAGAACAAACAAGTACTACTTTGGGGCTTCTTTTGAACAATTCAGACAATTCTACTATGAGGATTAGTATGATGAAATTTCTCTTGAATGCTATCTTGCTTTGCTTATAGGCATTTCCCCAAAACTACATCTTGGAGGAAGTTTTTCCTGTATCTGAGAAGATATCAAATACTGTAGAATGAATTCAACAAACTCTTTTGTGACTCCTTGCCGAGCAAAGCAAGATAGCATTCAAGTTGATGTTAAAGAACGGCAGGTATATGTTTCTTTTTTTCATAGATCGACTTAGATTTGTGTCTGATTGCTTCTAGAGTTTTGGAAATAATTTATTTTATTTTATTTTCTCATTTAATCTTCAATTTCTTTCTACCTATTTGTGTTAAAGACTGATTGCAGCCCCTATCCGAGCCACAAAGATATTTTCGCAATGTAGAAAATGGAATTCTATCGCATCAAGTCTTAGTTGTTGAATTTCTTAGATATTGAATATTTATAATTGTTGTTTGGTTTGACTGCAGCCCCTCCCAAACCTAATCGGGGTTGTTCGAGGACGAACAATGATGCAATTGTGAGGAGGGAAGTTTAATTGTTACAACAAATATTTTTGTAAATTTGAGTGCAACAAGATAAATCATGGGAGTTTTCACTTGTTTCCCCTTCGTACTAAACCCTGTTGATTGTTAGTTAAATAGCCTATTTAATTCGATATCTCCTCCTTAGCTATACCAAGTTATTAAATGATACCATTACTTTCCTATTCTAGCTAATGCTAGTATTCATAGTAGATTTGGTGATTCGGTGACAGTGTGTTAACCTACGTCCACGGGCAGGAACCAGAGAGATTTTATTATACCGATTCAGAGAGTTACAATCATATCATCCGACTATGAACCATAACTATCTATTTATAAGCACCCCAAAACACCCTAAACCCTAGGCTTATTTGTTATTAATTAGGATAAGCTCAAAAGGAACCCTGCCAATTGATACAACCTTTTTGCTTTGGTTTCGGGTTGGGTAGACCGCTAAATCCAAGTCATGATTCAACAATCTCCACCTTGACTTGGAGTTTCTCCAACCACCAAAGGTTCTTCAGTATCTCTTAGTTGTCTCCTTCTTGCCAGATGCCCCAAGAGGACTTTACCCACTGCAAATATTCACCAAGTTTAAGTAGTGCTCGAACTTCTCTGTCGGTAGCGCATTTGTCAACATATCAGCTAGATTGTGTTCTATAGCTATTTTTCAGAATAGAAAACCTGTCTTCCTCCAGAACATCACGGATAAAATTCAATCTTACATTAATATGCTTGGTTCTTTATGATACATTGAATTTTTAGCTAAACTCAAAGCACTCTGACTATCATAGAATAACACCGGTTTCTTCATCTTCAAACCCAAACTCTGCACCAGACCATGTAACAAGATATCATCCTTAATAACTTCAGCCATTGGCATGTATTCCGCCACAGTCGTCGACGATAGTGCAACCGTAGGTTGTAAAGTAGACTTCCAATTGACTACACATCCAAACAGAGTGAAGATAAAGCAAGTCAGTGATCTTCGTTTCACCAAGTCACCCCGTAATCAGAGTCTGCATAGCCAACCAGACAATCACCATGGTCTTTATCATCATACACCAGAGAAATATCATATGCTCCTTTCAAATATCGCAAGATCCACTTTACAGCTCCCAATGAGTTTTACCCGGATTAGACATAAACCTGCTCACCACGCTAACCGCATAAGCGAGATCCGGTCTCGTACATACCATCGCATACATAAAACTTCCAACTGCACTTGAATATGGAACCGTCTTCATGTAGCTAACCTCTTCATCTGTAGTCGGTATAGTGCTTCGATCAAGTTTAAAATGTGCCGCCAAATGAGTACTTACCGGTTTGGACTGATCAACAGAGTGCCTGCAAAACTTTTTCAATATACTTTTCTTGAGAAACCCATAGCCGTCTTGCTTCTCTATCATGCCAGATCTCCATACCCAATATTTTCTTTGTCGCACCCAAATCCTTCATCTCAAACTCACTCTTTAGTAGAGCCTTCAAGTCATTAATTACAACCATGTTTTTAGCTACAATTAACATATCATCCACATACAACAGCATATACACAAAGGAATCACTAGAAACTTTCTTCGAGTAAACACAGTTATCAAACTGATTACGAGTATAACCATTAGACACCATGAAAAAATCAAATCTCTTACACCACTTCCTCGTACACTGCTTCAAGCCATACAAAGATTTATTTAAAAAGCATACCTGGTCCCCTTTAGAACTGTCGAACCCCTCTGGTTGAAACATGTAAATTCGTTCTTCTAGATTACTTTGAATGAATGTTGTTTGTACATCAAACTGCTCCAACTCGAGATCAAAAGCACCCACCATTGCCAAAAGAACCTGATGGTTTTGTGTTTCACCACAAGAGAAAAGACGTCATGGTAATCGATTCCTTCTTTCTGTGAGAACTCTTTTGCCACCAGTCTCACTTTGAACCTAGCAGGTTCAACACTAGGAATTCCCTACTTTCTTTTAAAGACCCACTCGCATCCCATTGGCTTCACCCATTTTGGTAGTGCAACAAGATCCCAAGTCTTGTTCTTTTTAAGAGACTGCATCTCTTCATTTATTGTTATAATCCAAGTTTCTGCATCTTTACTCGCCACATCTTCGTTATATGTCTTTGGCTCATCATAGCCAAGATCATCACCAACCGCCAATGCATAAGCCACATAATTCTTGTCACATGTATTGACACATCCTGCAAACCTAGATGGTTCCTGAATATTTCTCTTTCCCTTTCTTGCTGCTATGGATTCTTCAACCCCAATACCAGCCTCATTAGCTTCCTCCTCAACCGGTTTTCCTTGAGGTTTTGACTAATATGGTTGATCGGATTGATCAATAGTATTATCATGCTGCTCTTCCTCTAACACAACTCTGTCAAGAGTCTCAAACGTCACCCTCTGGTCAGCACCACAATCTTTTGTACCGGCAATACTTTCACAACCTCTACTCTGATCAAGCATAACAGATTCATCAAATGTTACATCTCTGTTAATAAAAAATTTATCAAGATTGTTACCTTTTGTACACCACAGTCGATAACCTTTGACTCATGTTATATATCCTAGAAATATGCATTTTACCGCCCTCGGCTCCAGCTTACCATCATTCGCATGAGCGTATGCAGGGCATTCATATATTCTTAGATTAAAGTAATAAGAGGGTTTACCGGACCATACCTCTTGAGGAGTCTTTATGTCAATTGCAATTGGTGGAGATCTATTAACCAGATAGCTAGCAGTGTTAACTGTTTCAGCCTATAATTGCTTAGATAAGCCAGCAAATATGCGCATACACCTAGCACGCGCCATGAGAATTTGGTTCATTCGCTCTGCAACACCATTTTGCTGTGGTGTGTGCCGTAAAGTGCGGTGCCTCACTATACCTTCTTTCTTGCAGAAATCATCAAATGGAGCGTTGCAGAATTCCAACCAATTATCAGTTCTTAGAGACTTGACCTGTTTACCCGTCCGTTTTTCAACCATAGTCTTCCACTCCTTGAACTTCCCAAACACCTCATCTTTAGTCTTCATAAATTATAACCAGACTTTTCTTGAATAATCATCTATGAAAGTGACAAAGTAAGAACAACCGCCCTGGGATATCACCGGAAATGGACCCCATAAATATGAATGAACATACTCTAGAATTTCTTTTGAAGTGTGACGACTGGTACTAAACCTTACCCTGCGTTGCTTCCCTTTTACACAAGCCTCATATAATTGAATTTTACCTGTCATATCCCTACCAAATAAACCCTACATGCTCAACACAGATAACCCTTGCTCACCCATGTGATCCAATCGACGGGGCCACAAATTTGTCCTGTCATCATGTTTATCCAAGGACTGGGATACCGCCGTCGTTCCCATCACTGAAATCCTTTACCTGAGTACTTTCGGACATCCGGATGGTGTAAAGACGTTGCTTCTGATATAGCCTGTTCGTTTGAGAGTTATTCTGATACTTCTTACACAGTTTATTCCATAGCCCAAAAGCCGTCGCCTGATCTACAACCTCTCATAACACCTCATCAGTAACTGACAACAAGATCGCGGAATGAGCTATTGCCAAAATCTCCTTATTTATCTCATCCTTCGTGTCTTTAGGAAACTTGTCTTCTCCCTTCAACGCAGTCGCACGTCCTTGTTGAACCAGAAGTGCCTTCATCTTGACCTTCCAGAGAGTGAGGTCATTCGACCCATTAAACTTCTCCAGATCAAACTTATACGAGGACATCTTCAATCAATCAGATATGGCTCTGATATCACTTGTTATGTGAAAAACGAGAAAGAAAGAAAATAAAAAACACAGAGGTTTTATGTGTTCGGTGACGGTGTGTCAACCTACGTCAACGGACAAGAACCGGAGAGATTTTATTATACTGATTCAGAGAGTTACAATCATGTCATCCGACTAAGAACCATAACTATCTATTTATAAGCACCCCAAGCATCCCAAAAACACCCAAAACCCTAGGCATATTTTTTATTAATTAGAATAAGCTCAAAAGAAACTCTGTCAATTGATACAAACCTTTTCACCTTGGTTTCGGATCGGGTAGACCGCTAAATCTAAATCACGTGTCAATATATATATATATATATAAACATATTTATATTTCTCCTATATCCCTCCCTTCGTTAATAACCAGCAATAAATAAATCATTTTATATTTTTTCACATATTTTTCTCTCTTTATTCCGATAGGTAAGAACTCAAGTGAAAAGATAGATGAATTTTTCCATAAAACTATTGTCTTTGTTCTCAGTGAAAACTGGGGGTATGACTTATGACTTATGAGGAAGCATTTCATGTGCAGTTGATCTTATATAGTTAAAATGCAATATTAAAGTAACAGAGAGAGAGAGAGCAGTGCAGGAACATAAAGCAGGCAACCTTTAATTAATTTATTGATGGACAGCAATAACATTAGCAAACATGGCATTATTACAACAAATCACATGCAGAAATCCAAGCGGCTGGCTGGAAGCCGAACGGAAGGAAAACAACATGACATACAGAAATTAAAATATATAGATATAGATATATATGATAGATTTATTTCATCTCATATATATATAAATATGTATACTCTCCCATGTATATATATATGCTGCAGACTATATATATATATATATATAGGAATCTTGAAGTTAGAGGTGCAAGAAGGGATCAGTCGGTGCAGCAGCGGTACATAACATACTTGTCCATGGTCTTCCCGCACTCGGAGCAGACGACCCTCTCGGGGATGTAGCCGGCGTGCCCAGGCAGAATGAGGCGGTTGCAGTGATGCTCGGGGTGGAGCCCCCGCAGCTGCTCATCCAACACCGTCACAAACTTGTCGGGATGGTCGACCTGGTAAGCCCAGTCCTGGTAATTGTCCAGCACCGGCAGCAGCTTCTCCCCGTTCCCCTTGGTGATCTCGTAGTTGCCCCTGCTGAACACCGCCCAGCCCTGGTCGCTGCTGTCGAAGGTCAGGACATCCATGATCTCCTGCATTATCCTGTCGCTGTCCACCGTCATCCCGATGTGCCTCTTGGAGTTCCACATGCTCCACAGCCTCACCCAGAAGTACCACACGTAGTCGTAGTAGTCCGCCACCGAGAACACGTGGCTCAGCTTCTCCCTGTCGATGATCTCGTGGCACCGCCGCACTTTGTCCCGCGGGTTCCGCTTCCCGACGTACAGCATCTCCATGTCCACCTTCAGGTCCCTCGCCACCGACCGGGCTGTCAGAGTGAACTTGCGGATCCAATCGATGTCCTCCCCTCCGTACAGGCAGATCACCTTCTGCTCCCTGATCCAATCAGGAATGCGTGGATCAATGGCGTCGGCCAGCAGGTCGATGTTCCAGGTGCTCTCCGACCAGAGGGCAGACTCTCTAGCCTTGGTGAAGGGGAAGGCTGTGCTCCCCCAGATCCACATCATGGGTAAGGCGTCCAAATTCGATGGTTTTCCTTGGGGGTCGAGGACCACCAGCATCGGGGTGTGGACGAACTTCCAGACATCCCGGATGTACCTGATGGCCACCGGCTCCACCAGTGAGTGGTGGTCGACTGAGTACCAAGGCATGTGGTTGTTTCGAAGGTCGTAGAACACGCTGTCCTGCAACTGCCCCTGAGACGACGATATTGGATCCACGATGGGAAACCAAAGAACCTCGTACTCGTGCCTCATTGCTTGTTGGTTGTAGATCATGTGCAGCACATTTAGCTCCTCGTGAGGAAGATCCAGATCCGAAATCAGCAGCAGCACATACTTCAGCCTCAGCGCCTCAAGCCGTTCCTATTTATATATATATATATAATTAGTTTAGTTTAATTTAGTTGGAATAAGGGTTAAGGTAATCGAAAGAAGTTAGTTAGTTAGTTACATTTATCTTTCTGGTGCCATCGTAGAGCGGCCTTTGATCCTCTTTGGATCGAAACATGGCCCTTAGTACTTTCATGTTGTCAATATGAGCAGATTCGATAATTCTGACGAATGTCACGTAGGCATCCTCTTCCTTCTTCTTCTCTGTACAACGATTAATATACAGATCAAGTTAGCTTAGTTATCGAGAGTGAATCATCACATCAACATCAGACTGATCGATGTAATAACTTACCAACTAAGCCCTTGCAGAGTCTCAGTTGGGTTTGCAGATGCTCCATTATCACTTGCAGCTTATGAGTCAGGCTCAGAATCTCCCATGACTCAGCAGTAGACGAAAGATACCTGCAAATACAATCAAGAATGTACTGATGAAACATATCATATACTATAGTAGTTGACAAGATCGAAGAGTAAATGCAGGACAGAAGACATGACATACTCAGCGCCGGTGCCGATCAAGCTGAGGAGTGTGGACGAGCAGACGAGAAGGCTCCTTATGATCCAGTAAACAGCAGTGGGGATATGAGCTGTTGCAGCCGTGATTTCCGGCGATTCGCGGCTGATGTAGAGAGGGGGGAGCTCCTTGAACTCTATGATGCAGTGTGACACCTTCAGTGCTGCATTCAAGAGGCCAAGCACGGCCTCGAACTTCTTCTGTAATTCTCCAGCATTGGTCATCAGGTCCGGAAGATCCTTAAGAGCAGCAATGTTCTTGGCGAGCGGATCCTTGGTGTGTAAGTGCTCCACCAGCCAAAACTCGCCGTAATTGATGGCGAAAGCAGCAAAGGTAATGACAACCTTGGCATCCCAGGCGTAGCTCGACAGCGATTTAAGTAGCTCCATTGTTACTGAATGCGATTCTCCTCCACCAGAACATTTGCAGATAATCTGTTTCACACACATTTATAGATCTCAAAAACTAATTTTAATGGCAGCTGACTTCAGGCAAAGTTATTTATAATTCACTTCGTTTGAAAATTCAATTTTACTCGTGTTTTAAAAAATATTGCATAGAAACCTCTAAAAAGAAATATTTTGTGCAATATTTTTAAAATTACGAGCAATTTTTCCCTATCATTATTATACCTCACAGGAAATCTTGTTGATTGGATATGCCAGCAGTTTAACAATATCTGATTCATGCTCGGGATCGCGGTATAGCCTTTCATCGGAGTGAGTAGAGTGGAGCTTTTCATCATGGTGGTACAAGGAAGGTTGGTGGAGAGCCCTGTCCTCCAATGGATCTTTATGCAACTGAGTCTGTGTACCCTGAAGCATATTCATAATCCAAATATAAAAGAAGACTATATTAAGACAGATAAATCGATGGATAGATATGGAAGAGATCGAAATCCTACTACAAGGGTTGTTTCAGCAACATGCAATGGCTTGGCCAGGTGCAGGATATCCTCGACAATGGCGAGCACTGGCCTGGCATCAAGATCCTCAAAGTCTGGGGCATGTGTGGCCACAATCTGCTTGCTCAGGGCATTGTCGTCCGATGAAAAGAAGTGGCGATCCCTGTCGCGCCTCAATGTTTGTCCCCTTGTGGGAACTCCACCTACACTGGCTGCTGGTGCTGCTGCTGCAGGGACAAGCTTGGGAGTCGAAGGATTGTGATCAGGTTCATCGACGTGCTTTGCAATGGGATCCGGCGCATACTGCATTAGTCCACCCGCAGCAGGTTTAGGTGCAGCAGCAGAAGCAGAAGCCGCGGGTTTTTCAGTGATCCGAGGGAGGCCAGCCCTGCTTGCCGGCACAAATTCGCGCCTTTCCATTGAAAGATAAATAAATGCAGGATAGGATATGGAGATGAATGTGTGTGGTGTGAGTGTAATTTGGTGATGGATCTTGATGTCTTTATATAGAAAGAATGAAAGAAAGAAAGACAACAAATGGAGCTTGCAAAGAAAGATGCATACATTGCAATGATGAAATGGAATAAAGGTGTGTGTGGTGAATCTTCTTTGCTTGGGGTGTGGTGTAAACTCTGTTGGGGGTTTGGAACTCAGTTCCCTCTTAATTCCCACTCCCACCACTCAAGATTTTCAAGATTTTGATACTATTAAAATTTTAAACAAATATTACGGATCCTTCAGCTCTAAAGGTTGAATATTAATTATTATATCAAAACGTACTATAAATTAAGAAAAATTTACAAAAATATTTTGATTAGTATCTTATAATACTAATAAAATGATACTTATACAAAAAAATTATACAAATATAAGAATATTTTTAATGTTTATACAATGACGCAAAAGGTAAATATGATCCTTAGAAGACGGACGAAGAGAGTATAATATTAAATGTACTTTTTTCTTATAAAATATTATACTCTCTGTGTCCAAACTATCCGTGTTTTTATTTTGGTTCCCTTTTTTTTAGTAACTGTACTATCTACTTAACATTACAAATACTTTTACAATTTACAATACATTATACAAATGTCGTTATCTTTATATCACGCAATATTAATAAAGTCATTTTAGTCATTTCTATTTTATTTCTACTGTATCTCAATATAATACTAATATTTATAAAACTTCGTGCAAAAAATAAACGGAATGTTTTTGTCGAAATAGATCCTTAATTTTCCAGCTTATTTCATTACTTCATTGCTGCCAAACCTTTTTGCTATACCTTAAATCAATATGTATATATATATATATATATTTAGGAATCTATAGTTAATCAATATATTAATTAGTCTTAATCGGTACATAAAAATATATCAGAGAGCACTTATTGAGATAAGTTGTAGTATTCACTATATAAACTCATGTATTATATCTGTATTATATTAACATGTAATTTTGTGTTATCTATATATATATTCTGCGCAAAATCACGAGAGTAATAGCAATCATATTATATATATATATATATATTATTTTCATAATCACCATCACAATAATAATCCAATATTGTATCCACGTGATTCATGCCCCTATCTACTTTCTTTACTTGTTGATGCATCATTCTCTACGAAATCGTATTCCAGGCTCAAGTGTTCTTTTATCTTGCTTGGTTCTGTTCTAAGATCCTCCCCAGCCCAGGTACATTCTGAAGCAAGCTGTGATTCTTTAGTTTTCTAGGTCTAAATTACAGACAAGTAAACATGTATAGTCAAGACAAAAAGATGTAATATATGTATATAGACAAAATTACTTATAATCCACTCTAGTTAGGAAAGTTGCATCATACTCCCGCAACTTAAAAATTGCACAAGATTTATTTGTGTTTTAAAAAATATTACGCATAATCTCCTAAAAATTATATGAAACTTTCTTATACTTTTAAAAATATTACATAGAATTTTCTAATTTTTTTTTTATATAATTTTTTAATAAAGAGAGGAGAATAAGACGGACTTTCCCAAGCTTAAATGGGTCATAAATAATTTTGCATAGATATAAGGACTTTAGGCAGGCATTGTGTGTCGCATGTTGCATCTGTTTGCATTCTCATGGGATCCTTTGTTTCAAAAATAAATTTTATTTTCCTATCTCCACACATAACGTGTGTATATCACTACAAGAAATTATCAATTTTCTAACGAAATTTTTTCGTTACTAAATTCACTTTTTCTGTTACTAATGATATTAGAGACGGAATTAGAGATGGAATTACGTTAGCTACGTGAACTTTAGGAACGGAATTCCGTTACAAATATACTAATTTTCTTGTAGTGTATAATATATATATATATACACGTATGTATATATACATATTATGTGTGTAGGGATCCGATCTAGTTTGCATTGGGCTACTCTTGAATGCTTCTTTACTTGAAACTATGGGTTTATTTTATTGGTCCCAAAGTGATGTCATGAGATGAGATGATCATCATCTGTTGTTGAAGTGCAGTCCAAGGCAAAGCATATTATTATTCCCTTTGTGTCTCCTCTAGATCTGTTTTAGTGTGTATGTTATTAATTAGTATTTATGCATGCATGATACAGTAAAAGGGTTTTAGCTTTTTATGAGACACAAGAAACTATTAATTATTTTTGGGTGTTAGGAAAATTAAAGAGATTCTTCTGCACTTTGGATAAGGATTATTACAGTACATTACATTACATTACAGTCCCGACTACTCTTGGAAAGCAGCTTCAAGTTATTAGAGATGCGAACAAGAAATTTGTGACAGGCATGCTGATTTAATCTCGGTCACTTTTATGTATATTTAAGGGTTTAAACTCCATAACCATAATTTAATAATATTATAGTTGGAATTAATTATTTAACAATTAAAAGAAATATAAAATATGTGTTTAAATATATTTAATACTCCCTCCGTCCCGAAACTAAATATTCATTTGTTTATTGCACGTAGTTTTAGAAATATTAGTACTATATTGAGATATAGTAGAAATAAAGTAGAAATGACTAAAATAATCTTATTAGTATGTGTGATATAAAGATAATGACATTTGTGTAATATATTGTAAGTTGTAAGGGTATTTGTAATGTTAAGTAAATAATACAGTTACTAAAAAAATGGAAATGGATACTTTGTTATGGGACTGAATAAAATGGAAAAATTGATACTTTGTTATGGGAAGGAGGGAGTATTATATTTGAATAAAATATATACGATATGGATATTATTTTTATAAAGAATAAAGTTTTATATAATACAAATAATAAATTGATACTTTGTTATGGGAAGGGAGTATTATATTTGAATAAAATATATACTATATGGATATTATTTTTATAAAGAATAAAGTTTTATATAATACAAATAATAAATTGATACTTTGTTACGGGAACGGAGTATTATATTTGAATAAAATATATACTATATGGATATTATTTTTATAAAGAATAAAGTTTTATATAATACAAATAATAAAAAAAAATATTTATTTATTTATCATTATCATTAATTAGTTTTAAAAAAATGAAGAATTTTAAAGATAAATAATAATAAAAAAAATTGTTATTCGAGGAGCGATAGAAATAAAAGGTTTTGAATGGGTATTAAAAATTAGAAATTTAATTTAATTAATTTATATTTGTTAATTATGTTTAAAATTGATAAATTTATTAAAAATAGAAAAACATCGTCTTTTGTAGAACGGACAAAAATTGGTAATGTACGACGGGATGGAGGGAGTATGCATTTACTGCTATATAGTTTTAAATAACATTCATTGTATGATGTTTGTATTTATATATGCTACTAATTAAATATAAATTTTGTGTTATTTGTACATATGTATAATATATTTTAAGTTATTTCTATTATATAAAACTAGATAGACGTTAACTATGTGATGTTTGTATTTATATATCTTATAAATTTTGTGCTATTTGTATATAAATATAAAAAATTGTCCGAAAATATTTTTTAAGTTATTTTCACTATATAGTCCTAAATGAATGTTAATTATGTGATGCTTGTATTTATATATTCCACTAATTGAAAATAAAATTTTGTATGCAAGTATAAAAGTATTCAAACATTTTTTAAGTTATTTCCACTGTATAGTTTTAAATGAATATTAATTATATGATGTTTGTCTTTATATGTTTCGCCAATTAAATAGATATAAATGATGTGTTTTGTATCATAAGTATAAATTTTTTTTAATATATTCTAAATTATTTCCACTCTATAATGATATTTGTATCATATGAATAAAATTGCTTAAATGTTGTCCCGTAAGGGATGGCCTGTAGAGTGAACTTGTGATTGTGATGTCATAAGTTCAAACTGCGATGCCTCCAGGTCCACCAGCCAGTTGAACCTAGTGTGGTCTGTCTTGTCGGACCTAGTTTGCAGGATATTAGAGAAGCGATTATGCGGGTGTAGTGGAGAAGAAAGGCAAAATAGCAAAAACTCTTCTGTGGTTTTCCGAATTCGCTGAAAATCCCTCGTGGTTTTAAAATTCCAAAAAACCTATTCGTGGTTTCCAAAAATGTTGCACACTTCCCATATTTTATCTTCTTTCTTCTTCTCCAATTCTTCTTCAGGCTAATACTCTTTTTTTTCCAATATTTTTCTTTTTTCTTCTTCTTGCTCAATTCTTCTTCAGGTTAACAAGGCTCTTTCTTTTCTTATTTTTTTCCAATCTATTTTCTTCTTTTTTCTCCTTCTTCTCCAATTCTTGTTCAGGCGCATAGGTTCTTTTTATTCTCTTTTTCTCTATTATTTTTTTTCCTTCTTGTTATTCCCCAATGCTTCTTCAGGCCCACCACGTTTTTTCTATTCTTTTTTTTTTCATTTTTTTTTCTTCGCCCTTCTTCTTCTCCAATTCTTCATCAGGCGCACCAGGTTCAAACACTGCGATTTGGATCCAGAAATTTATCATTTCTGAGCTTGAATGGACAAATAAGAGAAAGGGAATGAGAGAAGATAAAAGGAAGAAGAAAATAGTGCTCAAATGATCATTTTAGTAACTTGCAGAGATACTTATCACTTTTTTTTGACAAAAAATCGCATTTGAGGCGCGTCACATACACTCTCCGTTAAGTCTTAACGAAAGTAAGGATTTTATGCAACGTTTTACGAACTACAAGTAGGTTTTTTGAAGTTTTAGAACCAGGATGATTTTTTTTAGCAAATTCAGCAAATCACAAGAAGTTTTATGCTATTTTTACGGAGAAAAAATGAAAAGTAGGAAAAGAATGAAGAATAATAGTAAGAAGACAGAGAAAAAAATTAAATGATAATTTTGTCCTTAGTATTATAACTACTATTAAATTAAAAATTAATCTAATGAACTAGATTTAATCAATACGGTGATGATTGTCTATAATTAACAATGTAATCTTTCACATACTTGACAAGTTTGTGATAGGATGTAAAGCTCGATTAAAAAGAAAAAATATAAATAAATAAATGAAATTAAAGGTATTTATTTCTTAGATTGAGATTGAAAATAACAAAAATAATTAAATTGATATTAATTTAATATTTCAAATTAAGAAAAATAATATTATATAAAAAAAATAAAAATAGTATTTAATTTGATTTTTTGTTTTAGAAGAACAAATTATTAATAAATAGTAAAATGCTAAGAGAAATCACACATACAAACAATATTATTATTCAACTTGCAAATTTTTATAGTTTGCTAGTAAATTGCTCAAGACGTTGGCTAGTAATAAAAAATTGTGGATTGCTTATTGGTGTCGACTAACCGTGTGGCATAGGCCTTTTAGTTTATATTTGAATGAATTTCTTTAAAATAGTGTTTAAAAAAAATTGAATTTAATTAAATTTAAATACTTTTAAACGGACAAAACTATCAAAAGATTAATATTAATTTATTTTTCACTAAACTTTCATAATTTATTTAAATTTTATAAATTATATTACAAATTTTAGCTTCGTATAATTGAAAATATATTTTTTCAATCTGAAATCTTATAATTTCTAATTAGCGGTGGTTAAACTATATTGTATGAGATAAATAACTATAATGTGAGAAAAATCAATATAGTGCTAATACAACGTAGTAAAGAGACAATTAGCTTACGATAAAAATACAAACAATACATGAACTATTAAATAAAAATATGTGATTGTGCTGGATAAATATTATTTCTGTTGAATTCATTTATAGATTATATTATATTTGATTATGATATTTTATCCGTTTTATGTTAACATAATTTGAATGCAATACAACTTAATAGCACATTGCATAGTCACACAAAATACATAGATTCGGTCAGAGATGGGCATTTTTATGTAGCTATTACGGATTCTCACGTTATAAAAAAAATAATAATATAAAGACAAATAATACATAACATATGTGTTGACAGTACATAGTAAAAGAGAGTTAGTATAAGATATAACTAAATAAAGGGTAAACTGTTTTTTTAGTCCCGTAACTGGACCTCCTTATCATTTTAGTCCCGTAAGTGGAGCCTGTCGCAAACTAGTCCCATAAGTGAAAAATTTTCGCTGTTTTAGTCCTCCGGCGCCGGAGACGCCCGCGTGACTCGCCGGAGGTGACGTGTCCGCCAGGTCAGCGACACCTGGCGTTGACCTGGCGGACACGTGGACTTTTTTATTTATCTTTTATTTTTTTAAATTTTTTAAAAAATTTTTTTTAATTTATTTTTAATTTTATTTATATTTTTTAAATTTTTTTATTTGATTTAATTTTAAAAAAAATAATAAAAAAATTGAAAAAAATAAATAAATCTACGTGTCCGTCAGGTGTCGCTGACCTGGCGGGACACCTGGCGGACACGTCACCTCCGGCGAGCCACGCGGGCGTCTCCGGCGCCGGAGGACTAAAACAGCGAAAATTTTTCACTTATGGGACTAGTTTGCGACAAGCTCCACTTACGGGACTAAAATGATAAGGGGGTCCAGTTACGGGACTAAAAAAAAATTTACCCTTAAATAAAAATACGTAAATTGTTGTATGAATATACTATTTGTATTTAATTCAAAATATAGATTGTGTTATCTTTGACTATGACACGTATTATCCGTTCTATGTTAATATAATGCACATACTAATACATATCTTTTCAAATACATCATAATCTATAATTGAATTCAATACAAGTAGCG
This sequence comes from Andrographis paniculata, assembly GCF_009805555.1. Classification (NCBI taxonomy): domain Eukaryota; kingdom Viridiplantae; phylum Streptophyta; class Magnoliopsida; order Lamiales; family Acanthaceae; genus Andrographis; species Andrographis paniculata. Next base: position 5,982,099 of record NW_026137605.1, read on the forward strand.
CATTCATAAAAATGTAATTTGTTTTTAAATTATTTATACATTATAATTCATTTTAAAATTTTATGAATAATATTTTAAAATTTATTAAATAAATGTATTAATCATATCATCTACCAACACTAGGAATAATATTTTTGTTTACTATTACCAATGAAGCGTATGAATAATTCTTTTCAAATATATTGATTGGAAAATTGCAAAATAAATGAGGATATAAATGGTCCAATCTTGTAGTTAAAAGATAGAAATATAAAAATAAAAAAATAAAAAATAAAAAATAAACTCAAAAAATAAAATAAAAAATAAAATCAATCACGTGTACTCAATAGATACAATTAGTAACATATCAATACCTACGATGAATCAAACTAAATAAATTTTCAAAAGAACAAAAAAAAATATGTCTATCGTAAATATTAATATAAAAATAATAAATAAAAATATTAATTACTCCTATTAATCACATTTTATATATTTGTGTACGTAAGTATATATAATATAATCAGATATATCGTATATGTTTGTATTAAGGTATAATATATATAAGAGATTGGTGTGGGGTTCACTCCACCAAATTTTTTTTGTCAATTTTTTTGATTTTTTTAATTAAATTAAATTAATATGTATTAAATGCTATTAAGTATCATAATTGATAAAATTATAATTAATACATTTTTTAAAATAATAAAATAATTGATTTAATTTTACGATTAAAGTAAGTTATAATTTTGTCTATTTATACCCTAATTAAGAGTGGTGAAAATGTAATAATTTTGAAATATAATTTTAATTATTTTTATTATTAAAATAATTATATTGATTTAAAACTATCGTAATTATATTTTGTAATCTTAATATATATTTTAAAACACCAATTAGCCTCATAATTAATAATTTTGAAATTTTTATAACTAATATTAAAAAAAAAATCAATTCATTTTCAAACATGCAAATTAATTATAATTATATTAGTAATTAAAAAAAAATTCTCTTTTTTTTTAATTTTTAAATAAAAATATATATTCTAACTATTTATAATTAATGCATTACAACTTAATTATTATCAATTAAGATATTATTATTATTATTATTATTATTATTATTATATCTAATATATTACAATTAAATAATATTTGTTTTAAATATAAATAAATTTATTATGATTGAAGTTTATCGAATATTAAAAACGTATTAATTAATTTCAGCATTTATGACGAATTTGATAACAGCCCTCGTTTGAATGCCTATAAAAGACCATCTCTTCACTCTCATTTCAATCATACATCAATCTCTCATATTCTCCATTTTTTTCATTTTTCGGCAATATTTTTTCAGCGAATTTCTAATTAATATTCCAGTAACATCTCATTCCCATAGTCATCCCATATAATTTTTTTTTCCTCACATTTTATCATTGGAATTCCAAAATATTGAGGTGTCATCTAATCCGAAGATGATGCGTCGTTTTAATATATACTTTACTTATACTCTTTTATTTTACTTTTATTTTGTATTGTATATAAATAATTTAATATATTTTTGGGTTTACAGATATTTTTGTGTTATTTATTTTTATGTAATTCATATATTAGTTTATATTTAATAATAAAATTATAATTAAAAATTAATTTATTTTTATTTATAATATTAGTTATATTTAATGATGGTCGATTACCGATTATTTTGACTCAGAGGTATTGATCGTCCCGACGCGCAGAATCATTTCATTACCCCATTTCAAATACATTTCAACCTTCTTTCTTTTCTATTTCTTGGAAATATTTTTTCCATGATGTTGGCCTTAGCCACTCAATACAGTTTTTTTTTTTTTTTTTTTTCATTTTAGTTTATTTGAGTTTCAAAATATTTGGACTATACCTAATCAAAGAAAATACAATATTTTAACGTATAACTTATAATATTTTATATTTTTATTGTTTTGTACTTTGTATAAATATTTTAATATAATTTTTTTTGTATTATAAATATTTTCATGTTATTTACTTTTCAAATATTTTCTATATTAATTTCTATTTAATAATACCATTAAAATAAAATTGATTTATTTTTATTTATAATATATGTATTATATTATTCATATTTTTATATTTATATTAAATTTTTTGATTTATTTTAAATAAAAATATAGATATGGATGATTTAATGAAATTTTTATAATTTTATTAAAAATATTTGTGTATATATAAGTTTTCAATAAATCTATGCCATTTTGTTTTATTTTTCTTTATTTTGGATATTTTTATTAAAATAAATTTATATGTGTTTTTGTTTGGGGGTTTGGATTTTGAGTTGAGATTTGAATAGTAAAAATTTTAAATTTGAATAGTTGTATGATGTGATATAAATAGGTATTGATGTGATGTTTTGAATGTAAAATTAATTTTTAGTATAATATAAAAAATGAAAATAAGTATTTGATTTGATGTTTTGGGGGAGAAAAATGAGATGAATAGTATACTTAACATCCGATCCCCCGAACAAACACAACCGGATAATTAATATACCATAATTAACATATTTAAAAAAACTATAACTAACACAATCAATAAATAATTTATATATGTATAAGTTGATAAAATTATTAAGAATATGATATTATAATGTATATATAGAATACTTATTATTTATTTTAAAATTAAATAATAAATTATATTTATATTTATATTTTAAAAATAAATTTGCTATTATACATGTATTAATTACATAACTACTTATTACAGAAATTTTAATTTTTAATTTTTTAAAAAAAGTTTAACAGAAGCATAAAGCAAAATTATAAAAACATTTGATGAATAAAAATATAACATATAAAAAAATCGTGCATCGCACAGGTTTCCCACTAGTGCATATATATATATATATATATTAGAGAGATAAAGTGAGTATAATATATAGAGAGAGACGAATGAGTTGGGTGTTTTAATATTATATATATATATATATATGTAATGCGCGCATATGGATGTATGTAGGCAAGTATATATGTATATATATTTATATAAAGAGATGTGAAAGAGAATCATAGAGATAAGTGAATTGCTTGATATTTATTGTTCATACACAATACAATATTATCTCAATTTATAGGGTAATTAGTCGACTAAGTGTTTGGTTGGAAGCACACCAACCAATTCTCCAACCACAAAGTAATACGTAGTCCATTAATATGCATCAACATCGTCGCCTATGCTTTAGAATGTGTGTTACAATACTGCCCATTGATACTTTTATACAAAGAATGTGTCTCGTTAAAACTTTAATATTAAAAACTTTGTAGAAAAAAATCATAGTGAAGGAAAAAAGAGTACACAATTCCTTTATTGATTTACTCTCCCTATTTGGACTTGAGATTTTTAAGCCGAAGCATTATAATTCCTTTCACCAATTTGTTGAATATTGTTGTCGGTAGGGCCTTGGTTAATAAATCTGTAAAATTGTCGGATGATCAGATTTGTTGCATATCGATTTCACCATTTTTCTTAAGATCGTGAGTAAAGAAAAAAATTTGTGAAATATATTTTGTTCTATCTCATTTAATATATATGCCCTTTAACTGAGCAATGCAGACTGCATTGTCTTCGTATATAATTGTTGAGGAACTTTCATTTTCCGATATTAATTCACAATTCTTTCAAATATAATAGGTCTTTGACCTCAGTCAAACACATTTTTGACTGGCTTCATGGATAAACAATATATCGACATGATTTGATGATGTGGCAGTTATTGTCTGTTTTGTGGATCTCTAGGAGATCAGAGTATCGTAACATGTAAATATATATCCGATTTATAATTTTGCTTTATGCGGGGCAGACAACTACTGAGCATCAACATAGCCTAATAACTTGTGTCGAAAATTATTCGAACAAAATAGGCCAAGATCACTCGTCCATTAAAGATGGCGCAAAACATGCTCAATCACATTCCAATGTCGTTTTTGTAGAAGACAAACTAAATTTGGCCAATTAATTTACTACAAATGCAATATCTAGCCTTTGTAGTATTTTTTTGGTACATGAGTGCACCTATTGGACTAAAATATGGTACTTCAGGACAAAAAATCTCTTCCTCATCTTCTTTTGGTCTAAATGAATCATTATTAGGATTAAGTGACCTAACTATCATGGGGTACTCAATGAATGTATTTTATCCATATAAAATCGCTTTAAACCTTATGGGTATAAGCAATTTGGTAAATAAATATTCTATTATTCACATATTCAATTTGCAAACCAATGCAGAACTTTGTCTTTCCAAAGTCTTTGATTTTAAATTCTATTTTCAGATATTTCATAGCTAATTGAAGCTCTTTAGAAGTCTCAATAATATTGAGATCATCAACATATACTGCAATGATCACAAATTTTGACCCATTTTTCTTTATGAAAACACATTGACATATTGGGTCATTAGTGTATCCTTTTTTGGTTAAACACTGATGAGACGGTTATACCACATGCGTTCAGACTGTTAAGTCCATACAAAGACTTTTGTACTATGATGGAATAACATTCTCTGGGATTTGATTTGCATGCTTCAAACATGTTACGTCTTTCAAAGATTTTCATGTAAATACCATTCTCCAGTAAGCCATACAAGTAAGTAGTGACTACGTCCACAAGGCGCATATCAAGTTTTTCATGCACTGCTAGGCTTACGAGATATCTAAATGTGATACCATCCATAACTGGGGAATATGTCTCATCATAATCAATCTCAGGTCTTTGTGAGAATTCTTGGGCTACGAGCTTCACTTTGTATCGGACAATTTCATTGTCTTTATTTCTTTTTCTCACAAACACCCATTTGCACCCAACGAGCTTAACACCTTATGGTGTTTAAATTATAGGTCTAAAGATATTTCTTATGGACAGTGAGTCTAATTCAGATTGAATCGTATCTTTCTATTTTGGTCAATTGTTTCTTTTTTGACATTCATCAATTGATGTTGGTTTGTGGTCCTCGTAACTTTTCATTATATCCAGTGTCATGTTATATGAAAATGTATTATCAATTACTATTTTATTGTGGCTCCAACTTTTATTTGTAGTGGTGAAATTAATTGAATTTTCCATTAATTCATTTTTTTTCTAAGGTAGGCACTTTAGGAGCATCATCTTCAAGGATTTGTTATTTACTACTACAAGTTGTTTCAGGGATTGAATCATTAATCAATATCCTTTTATTTAGGGGATTCTTATCCTTGGAACCTACAGGTCTGCCACGCTTCAGGCGCGTAGAAGATTCATTGACACTTTTCATTTGTCCTCTGGAACATTTATTTTCACCGATGCATTTGCTACACGAATATAAGACCTGGTGACTCTACTAGAGTCATTAAATGCATCCGGTAATTGATTTACAATTTTTTGCAAATGTACAATTCTTTGTACTTTTAATTCACATTGTTTTGAAAGAGGATTCAAGAAATTCATAGGTATTTTCTAAGAAGTTTCTTTTTTTTAGTTGATTTTGTTCTCTCCCTAATATCAGGAAATTTGTCTTGTAAAAATGACAATCTGCGAATCGCACAGTAAATAGGTCACCTGTCATAGGTTCGAGATATTTAATTATCGATGGTGATTCGTACCCGACATAAATTCCCAAACGATGTTGGGAGCTAATTTTTGTATATTGAGGTAGTGCAATCGGCACGTAAACCGCGCATTAAAAAATTCTCAAATGAGAAATATTGAGCTATTTTCAAAACACTAATTGTGTTCAAGAGTATTTCTTATAATTTGTCGGTCTAATTCTTACAAGTGTTACTGCATGTAATATTGCATGTCCCCAGGCAGAAACGATGAGTTTGGATTTTATCAATAATGGTTTAGAAATTAATTGCAGTCTTTTGATAAAAGATTCAGCAGGCCATTTTTTGTGTGAACATAAGGAACAAGATGTTCAACAGTTATTTCCAAAGTCATGCAATAATCGTCAAATGCTTGTGATGAATATTCACTAGCATTATCGATATGAATTTTCTTTATTGGATAATCGGAAAATTGTGCTCGCAATTTAATTATTTGTGCAAGTAACTTTGTAAACGCTATATTATGCGTACATAGCAAGCATACGTGTGACCATCTCGTTGATGCATTAATGGGCACCATAAAATATTTAAATGGCTCACATTTTGGATCTACAGGTCCACATATATCACTCTGAATCCTTTTTAGAAATGATACGGATTCAGTCCCAACTTTGGTTGGTGACAGTTTGATCATCAATTTGCCTTGTGAGCACGCAGCACACGCAAATTCATTCGAATTCAAGATCTTTCAATCTTTCAATGAATGACCAATGGAGTTTTCGATTATTCGTCTCACTATGGTATTTCTAGGATGTCGAGACGATTGTGTCAAATCAAAAATTCATCTGATTGTGTAGACTTTTGGTCTACTGCATATGTTTCAACGGCACTTATTTTGGCATAATATAAGCCAGATGATAATGAGGGCAATTTCGCAATTACACACTTATTTCCATTGATGATTTTTGTAATCACCAAATATTCATTATTTGTCTCGTTCATTGTTTCAATATGATATCCGTTTCTACCAATATTAGTGAAACTCAAAAAATTTCTTCGAGCTTTACTCGAGAACAATGCATTTTGTATTTCAAGTCTTATTTCTTCGAGGAAGCAAATAAAGGCTCTTCCGGAGCTTTCAATTGTCGCACTGCCACTTATTGTCCTGATTTTTGATATTTTTAACTTCAGGTGAGAGAAATACTTTTTGTATTTACATATCGTGTGCGTAGTCGCACTATCAACTAGGCAAATATTGTCCTCTTTATAATGTTTATTTTGACACATGAAATTCATATTCTTTTTCGAATAAAACAAACAAAATGACAATATATTGATATAGCCAATAAAATACAAAATGATACAAAAAAAAAAAAAGGTATTACAAAAAGTAGAAGGGGTACAAAAAGTACTAAAGTAGTAAACTATAGAATCATTTGCTACCTTTATGGTCCTCAAGTAAATCTGTTGTATCAAGATGCATAAGATAGTTTTTTTAGGACATCATCATATGTGTCATCATTATCCTATTCAACGAGATTTACGTCAGCATATATGTTTTTCAGTACGTCATTATATTTGTTATCATTATTTTGTTCAGAGAGATTTACGTCAGCAGATGTACTTTTCCCTTTTAGCGAGGCCTAGTACAGATCAACCAAGTGCTTAGGCGTTCTACAGACGCACAACCAGTGTCTCTTTGTGCCGCACTTGTGACACTTATCTTCATAATTTCTTTTCTGCTCGTCATTCTGCCACTTCGGGGACTTATATGGTTTTTTGCCATTATTTCAACGAGGTTGGAGACGGTCGCATATTTTGCCTCTGTCATATATCTTTAGCCTTTTGTTGTTTTAACGGCCCGGATTTGTAGACTATACCGCATTTGCTTCATGGAATGGGCTGGAACCTATTGGCTTGGATGCATGATTTTTAAAAAACAGTTGGTTGTTTTGTTTTACCAACAAAAGATAAGAAATAAGAGCTGAATATGTTCTGAAGTCTTTATCTCGATACTGCTACTGTAAAAGCAGGTTTGAGGCATGGAATATGGAGAATGTTTTCTCCATCACGTCACTATCATTACTATTCTCGCTACATATGTTCAACTATGAAGTGATCCTAAACTTGGCGGAATTATATTCAATGACTGATTTAAAGTTTTGCCACCTCAAATTGTGTTATTCGCTTCGGGCTTTTAACAGTACGATCAACTTCAGGTGATGGTATCTTTTTTTTTTTAAATTTATTCCACAAGTCAAGAGGATTCTTGACCGTTATATATTCTATTTTCACCCATTCATCGATATGATGTCGGAGGAATATTATTGTCTTTGCTCAAATTTGATTGGTGGCATTATTGCCTCTCACAATCATTTCACCTACGCTCATCGATTTCAGATACATTTCAATATCCATAGCTCATGATAGATAATTTTTCCAGAAATGACAAGTGGGAAAATTTCTTTTTGCAATGTTAGTAGCCATAATAATATTGAAATATACTTACCGTACCAGAAAAATGATCATACTGATAACATGTTATAAATATTAATATAAGATAGCACATAGAAATATTAATTACCCCTAGTATTAATCACTATTTTATATATTAGTGTACGTAGGTATATATAATATAATTAAATATGCTGGATGTGTTTATATTAAGGCATATAATATATATATATATATATATTAGGATAGAGTGATTATATATATATATATATATGTAATATGTGTCTGTGGATGTATGTAGGCAAGTACATATGTATATGTATTTATATGGGGAGACCTGAGAGAGAATAACAAAGAAAAAATAATTGTTTGATATTTATTGTCCATACACAATACAATATCATCTTTATTTATAGAGTAATTAGCCGACTAAGCGTTTGGTTGAATACACACTAGGGGTGTCAAAATTCAACCCGATCTGAAAAACCGAACCTGTTCGACCTGAAAATTTTTAGGTTTGGGTTTGGGCATTTCGGGTTTGAAAAAAATCGGGTTGACCCGAATCCGAAACAAAAAACATTCGTGTCGTGTTCATGTCGGGTTTCAGGTTGACCTGATAACCCGAAATAAAAATTCAGGTCAAATTTTGGGTTTCGGGTTTCAGGTTGACCTGATTTTTTTGTTTTTTGTTTTTAATTTATAATATTTATGTTATATTATATAAAAATTAATATTAAAAAATAAATTAATAAAATATAAAAAATAGAAAGAAAATAAAAACCCACACACAATTAAGAAAAAACAGAAAGAAAAATTAAAAAAATACAGACACACTACGCCTACCATCCACCCAAATAAAAAACCATACCAAGAAGAAGCTGCCCTGCCGCAGTACCGCGCGAACGCCAATCAAAATTGAAATTTTAATTTGAAAACATTATTTTTCTCTCAAGGTTTATACGGCGCCGGAGTTCATTTGGAGTAATTAAATTTGAAAAATTGTTTGTTCAAGCGGTTCATATCTTCCGGTAAATTTTTATATTTTCTCATCTATTCTATCTTTTATTTTTTTTTTCTTTTCCACCTTCAAAATATAATTTATTTATAGTTTAGTTTAAAGATTTTGGAATTTTTTATAAAAAATTTGAATGTATGAACGATTTGCAATTTAGTTTTGATTTTTAGATTTAAAAAAAAAAAATCATATTACTAAATTTTAAAAGTTTGTTTTGATTTTCAGATTTTAAGCTAGGCTATTGAAATAATTTTTTTAAAAAAAATTCTTGAGTTTTTCCGTAATAAAAAATTGTTTATAAAATATAATGAACATTAAGATGAAATATTATCTAAAATGATGTTTTGTCTGTTTTAGTTGTATTTTTATATATATAATCAAATCTCTTTTTCCTCATATTTTTATAGTACTGTCATTATTTAATTTGGTGTTTGCATACTCTGGATGTGTATATTATAACTAGTAATAAAAATTTGTTTATGTTATATAAGTCATTATGAACTAAAACGAAGATATTGCGATTTTGGATGATGAGGATGAAGTGAGTATGGATCCCCAAGCCACTTTTTTTGGATCTAACTCTACAAGTCAAGAGACCGATCGAAAGAAATTAGAAGCAATATCGGGTTCCAAACGTAAAAGAAGACTAAAGTCTAAAGTATGGCAACATTTTGAGTTGTTGCCACAAGAGGAGGGCAAACCATTGAAATGCAAGTGCAAACCATGCGGTCATTTATTAGGGGTTGATTCAAGAAATAGTACCAGGTAACTTACAACGTCACATAGATAAATGCTCAAGGATATTATCTAAAGATATTGGTCAAACTTTATTAGACTGTGGCAATAATAGTCTTGGTGTGATGACACAAAAATTTGATCAAGAATGGTTTAGAGAGCTTCTTGTCTTAGGCATTATCAAGCATGAATTGCCTTTTCAGTTTGTAGAATATTAAGCATTTCGATCTCTTTTCATTTATTTGGAGCCACAAGTCAATCACATATCTAAGAATACTGCTAGAGCCGATATCATTAAGATGCATAAGACTGAAGCAATTAGACTTGGTGAATAGATGCGTGCATGCTCTAGTAGAATTTGTTTTACATGTGATCTATGGACTTCTATTGCCACAGATGGTTATCTTTGCTTGACAGCACATTATATTGGCGATAATTGGGTGTTGCAAAAGAAAATAATCAATTTTTCTTATATGCCACCACCTCATTCGGGCATTGCTTTATGTGAAAATTTCTGGCTTGTTGGCTACTTGGGGTATTCATAAAAAAGTGTTCACTATTACACTATATAATGCATCAGCCAATGATGTATTTGCTGAAATTTTTGGGAACATGCTTTCTTTGAAGTGAAAACTTATATGTCGTGGTGAGTTTTTGCATGTTCGTTGTTGTTGCCATATTATCAATCTTATTGTGCAAGATAGGTTAAAGAATGTTGATGAATCAGTTGAAAATATTCGTGAATGTGTCAAATATGTGAAAGGGAGTCAAGTACGGAAGCAGAAGTTCTTAGAATCTGTTAATCAATGTTCACTTGACTCTAGGACTGCATTACGACAAGATGTGCCGACTAGGTGGAATTCTACATATTTGATGCTTTCATATGCCTTGTATTATAAGCTTGTCTTCAATCACTTGAGGTTAAGTGATTCTAATTTCAAGTATTGTCCAACATCCGATGAATGGACAAGGATTGAAAAATTATGTTCATTTATAGAAGTTTTTTATGTTGCATCAAATATATTTTCTGAGGTGAAGTATCCTACTGCAAACTTGTACTTTCATTTCGTTTTCAAGATTAAGGTCACACTGTATCAAGGGTTGTGTAGTGATGATAAATTCTTGAAGACAATGGCATCTCGGATGTTTCAGAAATTTGACAAATATTAGAGTGAGTACAGTACTTTATTTGCTATTGCAGTAGTTTTTGATCCTAGATTCAAATTGAATTTTGTGGAGTTCTCCTATTCTAAACTTTATGGGCAAGACAAAACAAAATTTGAAAACGTGAAATCTAAAGTATTCTCTATGTTTGATGAGTACATGAGTTTTTCTAGCAAATCTAGTGCTTCTACATCTAGAGGAACTTTAACTCTTGAGGAAAATATTGATGCAGCAAAGAAAAACGATCATATGGACATTTTAAAGGTATTTTTATTTTGAGTTTTTAATTTATTTTTATGTTTAATTATTGCATAATAAAATTGTATATTTAAAAAAATTAATGTATTTGATATTATTCATAATTACAGAAATTTTGTTCTTTCGACCTTTCGATCCTTCAAAATAGTGAGCAAAAGAATGAATTGCAGATATATTTGGAGGAACCAAGAATGATTCTATATCATTCCATTGATGTTTTGGACTATTGGAAAGTTCATGGTTGTAGATATCCTGAACTGGCGAAGATGGCACGAGATATATTGAGTGTACCGATTTCTACTGTTGCTTCAGAGTCAGCATTTAGCACCGGTGGAAGAATACTTGATCAATATCGCAGTGCAATGAAACCGGATGCAATTGAAGCATTGATTTGGTGCAAAGATTGATTATTTGGAATGAAAGGTTTGATTGGAAAATGATCGGAGGTGAGAGTTCTCATTTGTGAGTTTGAGTGGGAAATTTGATCGGAGGTTTGCGGTGGTGGAACGATAGCGGGCAACCGGTGCTTAAGGGCTTTCGCGGTAGGCAATGGTCGGAGCAGATTCACCGGGCGGTGACCAGATCCAAAACTCACGTAATAGTTAGAAGAATGAAAAATTGATTGGGGTTAGAATAATGAAAAATTGATTTTGTTCGTCTCCATCGATCTCATCTATTAATTTTGCTGAAAGATTCTAAATTATTTTTTACGTAATGCTAAAGCGAAAGAGAAAGGATGATGGACGACTAAGATAGTTATATAAATTAGGAGAATTAGAAAATTACTATTAAACCCTTAAATTAATACAAGTCATTAGATTAAAAATTATTATTCAATGACTAATATTCAATTAGCATAATACTGAATTTTAATTATCAGCATGTAGCTTCAGCCTCGTATATATGCATATATATATGTTGCAAATTAATTACTAGTCTTTCACGTGAGTACATCCATATTACAAACTTAAGGTTAAAAATATTCACATATTATACATGTATAGCCCCACTCATGGGATGTATATAGACAAATACATCCGTATTACAAACTTAAGGTTAAAAATGTCTTTTAAAAAATAAAATTTAGACAAATATATTATTTTGCCCCCTCAAATTTATATTTATTGTTTGTTGCCTTATTTTTTTATACAATTTTTAATATAAAATATTATTTTTATATTATCGACACTATTTTCTATATTTCACATAAAAATTACATCAAATTAAAATATTAAACAAATAAATTTTGTTAATATTTTTTTATTCAAATTTATATTAATATATAATATTTTTAATTATATATTATATAAATAAAAAATATAATTTTTTACTCTAAAAATTTTTACAAGTGTCTCTTTGCATTATTTACTAATTTTTCTTTTTTATTTATTTTTTTTAATCACCCATTGTATTAAGATAAATAAAAGAAAATATAATTAAAGTAATAAAAAAAACTTAATTGACATAATTTTTACAAAAAAAAAATAAATAAATAAAATTTGAACTGTCGATTTGAATATAATATCGACGATTAATAATTTAAAATATATTAAAATCAAAATAATACCATAAAAGATTGAAACAGATTCCAAAGCTCCACCCCTAACTTCAGAACCTAGTTCCGTCATGGTATAACACATATGAGTAATGTGTAGTATATATTTATTTAATTACCAATTTAGCTTCACTCATATTTTGGTTTATTCAAATATTCTTTCATATTTTCGTTTTTAACTTCATTAAACTTAGCTATGTGAAAATCAAATCCAACTCGAAAAATTGAATCCGCTCCACCTGAGAATTTTCAGATTCGGGTTTAAGTACTTCAAATTTGCAAAAAATTGGATCGATCAGAATGTGAAACGAAAAAAATCGTATCGTGTTCAGGTCGAATTTCAAACTGACTTGATAACCTGAACTATCAAAATCAAGTCGAGTTTTGAGTTGACCTAAAATTATTTTTTTATTATTTTAATTTATAATATCTATCTTATATCAAATAAAAAATAATATTAAAAAATTATAAAAAAGAGAAGATAAAAACAAATAATTTTGTGTTTCGTATAGCACCAAATAAATCATAAAAAATAAACAAATATAAAATATTTCAAATTAAAAATTATAAACCCTAAACACTAAAGTGTATTTGTTTTGTATTTTGATTCGAAAGAAATTTAGAGAATTATTTAAATAATATAAAAATAATAAATGCATATATAATACTAATTTTTTTTTTTTGAAAAATATAAAGAAAAAAATTACATAAAAGACAAACCCGGACAGTCCTACCCTACAGGACCCACTCAAAAGCCAAAACAACACTAATCTATATCTTTTATATTACTGTGGTACAGAAGAAACAAAAATACATGCACGCGGCTCGTAGCGGTGGAAACTCAAAAATTAAAATCCCATTTCTCTTCCAAATTTCACATAGAGTTTATGTTTATAATGTTTGACTACTATTTTTCTATCATCATAAATTTTTATTTTTAATTTAATTTCTTTTTAGATTTTTTTTTTGGTCTATTTTATATTGAATTCGTGTCGAATTTGTTTGAATTTTGAGTGATTTGAAGCTAAATTAGATAGACTTGAACTCGACTCAAAAAAATTTATATGATGTTCAAATCTAAAATTTTAAGTCAAATTTTTGGTTTGAATTGACAATTTTTTTATTACACTCGTAATTCAACGCAACTCAAAAACACTAATTGACATATCTAATTAAACTCAAAATGTTCTTATACATTTTCATTTTACACAAACTTATTAATTTTTTTTTTTTCTGCAGCAAAAATCTTTTTAAGAGAATACATGTCAACTAAAGACAGTAATTATTAAAATATTCTAAAATAATTTAAATATAATTTTTTTAAAAGTTTAACAATTCGGGGTCGGTGTAACCGGACTTGAATTTTATAGATCTAATAGGTTTTTCAATTAGATTAGGCTAGCTTGGCCCAAATATTTTTTGGGTATATATTTTTTAGTCCATATCCATATTTGTATTTTTGGATATATTTTCAGACAGTGTCTTTGACAGTAATTTAAACGTTGAAATAACGACTGAATTGTCACCCGGCCAAGTTTAGCAAACGTACGAAATTGGCTTCTTGAAAGGAGCAGTTGGAATGACAACGGGGCGCTTTGACCACATGTTCAAGATCTACAACTACAAGCCTGCCTGCCTGCCAGACTCTGTTCACTTGCCTTCCTTCGTCTTCTCATGTTTGGCTTGCCTGCCACTCCACTCCACTCAGTCACTGCCGCCCATTCCATTCCATTCCTCTCAATCTTTCCGCCCTGCCCACTCGGTCACTGCTGGTCTTTATTCAAAGGATCGTTTCCTCTCACTGTTTACTGATCAAATGTCTATTGCTTCGCCCAAGCGGCTAATCATGTTAGTAATGTCTTTTCTTTTCTTCCTTTGATTTTTGGGGGTTGTTTGTGGTTATGTTTCTTTGTTACATTTTAATGCATATGAGTTTTTGTTCAATCTATTTCTTCTGTATTTTCCCCCCTGCTTTTCACATCGGTGTTGGATTGGAACTTTGGTCTTCCTGAATCTTGTTTAGTTGGATTTTACTCGGTCGCTGTTAGCGTCTCTGAGTTGTGTCATCAACGTATCTTTCAGAAGACGGAATAACAAATCCCCAAATCAAGGGTTTAGGTTTGAAATATTGGTTGAATTTGTTGAATCGTGGTTAATGAATTCTGAGGATTTTGAATATGATGAATGGCCCGCTGGGGGTTGTGCGTGTTGGTTTCCTTGCAAAAATCTCGCCTTAAAATCTTCAAATAGAAAAATTCGTGTAATTGTTTACTTCCATGGCTTCACGCTTTTGATTTGATGTTTATCGCGGGCGTCCAGTTCTATAAGTTAGAGTTTCGGTATGCATTTGTAATTCAGTTGATGGATATCGATTTTCCCGGAACCCTAGAATTCATTTGAATATTTTGTTTTGGTCTCAATGCGTTTCCAGTGTTGTTGCAGAGTGGATGCATAAGCTTTGAAATGTTTAAGGAAGACGAGAAGGATCAGGCATCCGGTGGAAGTTGGAGGCCATTCACGAGGTCTGCATCATGGACTGAACGTCCACCAAGAAAGTCTAATTCCAAACCGAAGTTGAACAACAAAGCACGAGCCTGTTTGCCACCGCTTCAGCCTCTTTCTATTATCAGACCAAGCATTGATGAATGGCCTAGAGCCGGGTGTGATGATCTTGGCATCTGGCCAAATCCTCCAACACCTGGTGCAAATCCCAGATCAGCGATGCCTCAGGAGACTTCAATTTCAGAGCAACATCCAAGAGAATTCCAATGTCAGAAAGACAAACTTGCTTTCTTTGACAAGGAATGCTCAAGAATTTTGGATCACATTTATTTAGGAAGTGATGCAATAGCCAAGAATAGGGAAATTCTTCGCCGGAATGGAATCACCCATGTGCTCAACTGTGTGGGATTTTCGTGTCCTGAATATTTCAAGAACGATCTTGTGTATAAGACACTTTGGCTACAGGACTGCCCTTCGGAGGATATTACTAGTATTCTCTATGATGTGTTTGATTATTTTGAAGATGTTCAAGAACAAGGTGGGCGCCTTCTTGTTCATTGTTGTCAGGGGGTGTCTAGATCAACATCGTTGGTCATTGCATATCTTATGTGGAAAGAGGGACAGAGCTTTGATGATGCATTCCAGCATGTCAAAGAAGCCAGAGGAATTATAAACCCAAATGTGGGGTTTGCTTGTCAGCTTTTGCAGTGCCAGAAGCGTGTACATGCCCTCCCTGCGAGTCCAACTTCAGTACTTAGGGTGTACAGAATGGCACCTCACTCGCCATATGATCCCCTTCATCTTGTGCCAAAATTGTTACGTCAACCAAGCATGGACAGACTGGACTGCCGTGGAGCTTTCATAGTGCATGTTCCTTCAGCTATATATGTATGGATTGGGAAGTATTGCTCCAAGGTTATGTCAGACAATGCCAGGGCAGCTGCCTTTCAAGTTATCCGTTATGAAAAGGTCCAGGGTCCTGTTATAACTGTTAGAGAAGGTGAAGAGACGCCAAGATTCTGGGAGGCGTTTAGCTACGGAAATGATTTAGCTGATTCGTCTAATGTAAAGTCTGGGGAAAGGAGGTTCTTTGTAGCCTCTGCTAATCAACATGTTGATCAACTGAAGCTTGATGAGTATGATCTGGATTTTGAAATTTTTCACAAAGCCCTTGCTGGTGGGGTAGTCCCACCTTTTCCATTGTCAAGATCAGCAACTGAGACTTGCCTTCCTGCCATGGAAAACAGCTGGGACAGATTGAGAAGAAAGATTGCCAATAATCTTGCAAAAGAAAATTTTCTCTGTACTAAATTGGGATCTAATTCTCTGCAGATACATGATGGCCTAGAGAATTTGGGTGCATGTAAAGAGCTCGAAAACAATGTCTCTCCTTCTGATTTATCAATCCCCTCGAGTATTCAATACAATGCCCCAGATTCATTTGCATCATATGTAACTGGTGGTACCTCAGATTGGACAGAAGGAAGATCAAATCCTGATCGCCATCTGAATACTTTGCTTTCTCGCTCACCATCTTTCAGTTTGGTGGATTCCTTTTCTTCCTTTTTTGTTAGTAAACAAAAATCCAATTTGACATCGCCATCTATTTCACCTTCAACATCTGGTTGTTCAAGTTTGTTTACCTGCTCACCCTCATCATCCAACTTTTCATTTGTATCAAGTCAGCCATCACCAAGCCATCTTGATTCCAGAGATACTGATCCTTGCAAAAATGATCCTCCAGTGGAAGGTTCTTGTTTTGTAGAAAAAGAGTAAATATGTGCTTCATACTGTGGGCCTCATTCAGAAGCTGCAATTCCTTCATTTCATGTTTCAAGAGTAGCAGGTTTGTGTTCTTCCTCGGGGAAATTTCACAATTCCTTATAGAGTGTAAAGGGACAATGCTTCGCCCATGATGCTACCCTTCATTGATTTAAAGTGTCTTAACTTACAGAACTTCACTAAATACTAAGAGATGATGTAGGGATGGATGTTTGGTGCAAAGACATGAGTCTTGTACTATCTTCCTGGATGGATGGAGAAAGTCTGTTTCTAATGCTGGAGTTTGAACATATTACAACATGTATGACATTTTTCATCATCCTGAAGATGACATGTCTGATGAAATTACAGAAGATAACTTCCTCTATTATTCAATGTACGTATAGGGAGTAATGTGTCATCAAAAGGAAGACATAATCATTTCATCTGAATGACATCATTCAATGTGGAGACAGTTGGCCCCAATCTTCCTGCTGATGATTCTGGGAAAATAATGAAATTAAGGTACCTATCTTTCTGCTGACGAGACAATTTTGCCATGATGGTTGAACTGAAAATCTTATATGCTTATTCGTGTGCGGGAATGGAATGAATGTATTTCTATAATTCAACAAGGGTAAATTATATAACAATCTCTTGTGTTTTTATTAAAATATGCACAAAAAATTACGTTGTATTTTATTTATTGCGTGAAATACATGTGTGTTAATTTAAAGTTTGCACAAAACATCCTCTTTAAAATTATAAAATGAGAATTAATCAGTTATTTATTTATATATTTATTTTATTCAAAAGAATTATTTAAGATATTTTATATATATCTGTATACATATATTTTTATGACGTGGGGATCTGCAACTGCTATTGGGTAAACTCTCAGTCGAATCTAATACCCTGCAAACTAGGCTCGACAGCCAAGTCACACAAGGCGAACCATAAGATATTTTATCTCGTTTATTTGTATAAAATTTAGGGTATGTTTCTTTTGATGGATTTGGAAAAAACTTTGATTTGAGTTTGGTATTAAAATAATGTATGATATGATTTTTTGTGAGAGAAAAAGAGTATCTTTTTTGAGAAAGCGCAGAAACCAAATAGTAGAAACCTAGGCTTTGAGGACAAAATAAACAAGCCCTAAGTATTATAGGGTTCATACGAAAAGGATGTTTCGTGCAAACTTTACATTATGCAATAAATAAAATATGAGATTTTTATGCATTTTTACTAAAGCACTTTTATAATTTACCCATTCAATAATGGGGTACAAACTATATATCTTAATGAATATGCATGCATGAACTGCTGATGAAATATGTCTGCTTGGCATTGTGGAGGTATGCATTTGTACCCTAAGCTCTACAACTCATGTCTTGGTAATATTAGTACCTAGCTACAACAAACAGGCCAAATTTTGAAGGCAGCACATTTACTAGGCAGTTCATTTATTTCTACAGGCAGGATGCTAGACTGATTCAGTGGTTTAAATTATGTCTGGGACATGCATGCTTGTCGGAAAAGTCCATGGCCACACAGTTTGTTTCTTTGTTGTCTAAAATCTTATTGAACTCTTTATGCATCTCAGGTCTTTGTGCACAATGGTAGATTTTTTCGGTATCATTTGATCCCCTTAAGGATTAATATGCCTCTCTAATAAGCTGGATGTTGAGTTACCTATTTCATTATATTGATGTTGGATGAGGAATAAGCATATCCTTCATGTGAAGAATTTTAAAATATATTGGTCGAGCAGCCTACCTTGACTGACTAAATCTGGAAGGCACATTATTGTTTTCTGCTTTTCTATAAATCACCTATTGATAAACCTAATATGATATATATGTGAGGTGGCATACTTTGAAGCAAAACTAAAAGGTGATCTCAACCAGGTCTGGGTTGCAAGTTTACTTGTTCTGCTAAAAAAACAAAAAAAGTCTCAATGAATGTGTTGCCGAACACCAAAATAACATGCGTAAGTATTCATAGTTACAAGCCTTTTCCGTGTTGTAGAGTTGTTTTGATTACTCTTATGATGATTCCTTTTGAGTGTATGGAAGGAATGATTTTGTCACGATTTTGTCACATTTACTGATGTTTCAGATGGTTGAGGAAGGTGAAGAACCAGGTGGCTCCCCTATTTATTGTTTAGAAATATATAGGCACAAAAAACTGGCTGTGCTTGTAATATCCATGGAGGGGGGGACCTTATTGAATTCATTAGAAGGTAACTTAGGTACAGATGGGGGGGTTAAGTTTCCCTATGTTGAAAGAGAACAAATTTTGTAAATCCAGTGATAATTTACATAGTTGCACGGCAATAGGTCTTCCTATCCTCTATATCTTCAGGTGTTGTCATAATTTAGAACAATTTATTGTGTATTTTTATCAATCATCACATCATTCGAATATGATTATATATCGAAATTTCCATCAGCTTTGTTTCTTCTACTACATGAGGTTTTTTGTGGAATCGAGTCATTCTTGGCAGGTGGTTTTCTTCTTGTTGTTGGAACTGAATTTCAAGATAACCGTCCTCCTTTTTATTTCATTTGTACCGGACATCAGATGGATACACACAGCCAGTACAATTGGAAACGCCGCATCACCACTCACTGTTGGGTTGTCGTTATTAAATAATAGTGCATAAGAAAGCTCGGAAGTGAAGCTCTTCTGTAGCAGTTGTGTAATGGTTTATGTGAGCTTGTTCTTGTGGATCGGATTCATGAAGGAGTTGCTGTTGCTGCTGCTAAATCAACTATCATGACTGTAATATCGTCCAAACTACCCCTACTCACAGCAAGATCGACAAGCTCCTTACAAGCTGCGCCTAAAAGGCCATGGCCACCTCCATTGACCACTGCTGGCTTCTGATTCTCATTCCTGCTGGTTTTTCTCATCATCATCGTCTTCAGTTTCTTTGCCTCAGAAGTTCTCCTGGTCTTGTGAGGAGGAGAAGAGCAGGATGGTTCATCGTCATCATCATCTTCTTCTTGTTTGTTTGGGCTTTCCCGACATGGTTTGTTTATTTTCTGGCACAATTTACTACTACGGCCTTTTGGATGGAATATCCTTCTCTCTGATTTAACCAAGGAACAATATTTTCTGCTGCTGCTGCCTATGTTCCACTGAGATTGAGACTGTATTTGCTTTATCACAATGTCCACTGCTTCTTGATTGCCAACCTACAATGTCATCCATCCATCACAATACAATACACAGGCATTGTTGTGTTAGAGTGAGGTTACCTACCTCATCCCAGAGCCCATCAGATGCTAAGACCAAAAACTGCACTTCTGGAGTCAAGTGTAGGATCCGTGTGTCGGGCTCTGCCACCACCCAATCTTTGAGATGAGCGTCGCCGATGCCTCTTGAAACAGCCAGCGTGCCGTGAACTCTCCACATTCCGCGATGGAACTCCACATATCCACCCTGTATTTGAATTAATGAAGATGACGACGACGATGATGATGATGATGATAAGTAGAGTAGGATAGTAGAGACAGACATTTTGTTGAATTCTTGATCTCTCGGCCTCCCGCGATGGCCTGTGATCGGCTGTGAGAGTTTCTGCCACACCATCTCTCCTACACACAACAGCTCTGCAGTCACCCAAGTTTGAAACCATCATCTCCCTCTCCCAAATCACTGCTGTCACACAACATGCACCACTACCCCACCCCTGCACCCCACCAAAATCATTCATACATAATCATATCATCCATAACAATTTGTAGACACAGACAATTTAATTACCTGTTTCAAGAATTCCTCGTCTGTTTTCAGATACCCTATCTTAACACCTTCCTCTTTTGATTCACCTTTTCCCAACATTTCAAAAATGTTGAGATGCAAATTATCTGCCACAAACTCCGCGGCTTTGCCTCCTCCATGCCCATCATACACCCCAAAGAATACCTACACTTTTTTTTTTTATAAATTTGAAGTCGAAAACAAGAACAAACAAAAAAGGAACACAAACCTTATCTCCGTTTGAAGAAGAAAAGATCTTGTGGGCATCTTCCATGAACTTCTTCTTGCCCTTGAGGGAACAGACACCAAACCCAACCCCAGAATTAGAACCAGTAAAGCAGCAGATGGCGCCATCGTTTTCACTCTCAATTTTCCCCTTGAAAGCGTCCATAGAAATTTCTCGCAGAACATTAGGGATCTCGATCTTGAGTGGTCTCTTTCTCTTCAAACCATTCGCTGTGCCTTGAAGATTCTTCGAACTATCATCAAACAGAGAGAATGCCAGAGAAGAAGAAAAGCAAGCGGCGGCGGTGTCAGCGGGGAATTGATTCATTTCTGGGCATCCGGAGCCTGCAACCAAGATTGGTTCAACCTCTGCCATGGAATCGATCTATCATATGATTAATTGGTCAAGGAGATGTGAATGCTTTTTAAGTTGATATAGCGAGGGAGCGAGTGGTAACGGCTAGAAATTTGGTTGGGTCAAAGAATTTACTCTTGGCAGTTAAGGGTAGGGTGCTTTGATGGCGTCAAAAGCTGATGGTTGAAACTTTGAATGTCTGCTCCGTAGCCGTTGAGCGACGACACATACACAGACAGACTGACTCGAGTGGTACCACACTTCCCTCGGTTGTATTTCCAATCGTGTCATCAATTTTGGTAGATAAATCAAATTAAAGGTGTGTTCTTGTTTGACTTTTGTTCTTTCTCTTTTTTAAAATAATTCGTTGTTCACTAGTATTTAATTATGGGTTGGTTTCATTTGTATTTTGAACTAATTGTTTTACTGTTCAGTCCCTTCAATTTCCATTAAAATATTACTCTTTCGTAGGCATACAGGGCATGTGCGATAAATAAAAACTGATACGACTCCTTCTTCCTAAACACTCTGCAATATATATATATATATATTTTTGTATTTCTTAAACATTCTGCAATATTTTTAAAATAGAAAATAATTAATTATATTTAATTTTTACTTCACATTTTATCATCTTGCATCATCCGAATAAAAAAAAAATATATACATTTCTCTTTTCATAACATCACATAATTTTTAAATTATCCTACTTAATATTACCCGCCTAAAAACTCAGTGCCCAAAAAAAATATTGTACTTTGTTTAAGACGGAGGAAGTATTACATTAATAAATGTAAATGATTTTATTTTTTTTTTGTATAGTTGAGTTAGATAATTAAGAATTGAGAAATAAATCATTTCATTCTTTGATTTTATTTTCATTATATAGTAATTTGTATATTCATGCAATATATTATTTATTTTTATTATTTTTATATTTATATATTATTTAATTTTTACATTATATTACTTCAATCTTACAACATCATATTTAATTTATTATTCAAATATTTATTTTTTAGTAGTTGTTAAAAAATTACACTAAATTTTAATTTTACAAAACATTGTACTCCCTCCGTCCCGTAAAAGAATATCATTTTTTTTTTGTCTATCTCAAAATAAGGATATAATTTCCTAATTTAGTAATTGTATTGCCTACCTACGCAATATAATTAATACCTTTACAATTTCTAATATATTACAAAAATATAACACAATCTAATAGGGACATTTTTTTTTAACTATAAATCAATATAATACTAATATTAAAAAATTTACGTACAAAAAGCAAATAGTGCTCTTTTTTTGGAGTATCTAATCTATTATTTAACAAAAAAAAACACCAAAAATATTTTTTTATAAATTTTCATTCGTTAAAACTCTTTCATATCCGATTAATCATTTACAGTATTATTAGTCGATTCATCCAAATAGTTACATTTTTTATATATTTCAATTGAATTCACTGTTTACCAAACAAAAGAAATAAATTTCATTTTCGAATTACTTTTAGCAATTTCATTGTCTACTCTAATTTTTCTACCATTTTATTTTTTGTACCAAATATGTAATAATTATAATAGCAATTATTTTAAATAAATATTGATTTTTATTTTTATTTTTATTTTATTAAAATTAATAATAAGATAAATTTAATAGAAAAATAAAAAAATAGATAAAAAAATATATATTTAATAAAATATCAATTTAAATTTTATAAAATAACTATTCATTTTATTATTCAAAATTTTAGAGTTTGATTATTTAGTGGAATAATTTTTAAAAAATAATTTCTTATGTAGATATAAAAAATTATATAAATAATATAAAAATATTGAATACATATAATATATTATTTTTTTGAAAAAATATACTTTTAAAAAGGGTAAACTGTTTTTTTTAGTCCCGTAACTGGACCATTTTATCATTTTAGTCCTGTAAGTGGAGCCTGTCACAAACTAGTCCCATAAGTGAAATATTTTTTATGTTTTAGTCCTCCGGCACCGGAGACGCCCGCGTGGCTCGCCGGAGGTGATGTGTCCGCCAGGTGTCCCGCCAGGTCAGCGACACCAGGCGGACACGTGGATTTTTTTTTTTTAATTGGATCAAATAAAAAAAGTATAAATAAAATTTAAAATAAATTAAAAATAAGTTTTAAAAAATTTAAAAAATAAAAAAAAAGTAAAAAATCCATGTGTCCGCCAGGTCAGTGACACATGGCGGACACGTCACCTCCGACGAGCCACGCGGGCATCTCCAGCGCCGGAGAACTAAAATAATAAGGGGATTCAATTACGGGACTAAAAAACAATTTACCCTTTTAAAAATGATATCTTTTTATAAAAGACACCCTTAAAACCTGTAGAGAAAAAAAATAATAAAATAAAAAAACAGAAACGCACACACCAAATCCTAATTATAATATATTTTCGGAAATATTTTTAATATTAGTATAATGTCAAAAAGAAATTATGAACAATAATTGCATTTTATTTGTTGCGTTAAATGTTTGAAATATATTTGTTTTGTCATTTTCCTTATTATTATTCTTTTACTAAATATACAACCATAAAGCATTACAAATACTTTTAATTTAAAATATACTATGTTGGATTTAAGATCAAATAAGTATATCGAACATATTGTTAAAGTTATTATTTTGTTCAGTCATATCATTTTAAGTGGTGTAACTAATATAATTAATTTTTGACTGATGAGTTTGATTGTTATTGAATGAAAATGCAACTACCCATGTATAATATTATTATTTTGGTGACGTGACAAATTAATAATATTAATTAAAGGCATAATTGTAATTACAATTATGTTTGTCTTATTATTTAAATAGGTCCTCGTGACAGAGCGTCGTATATAAATCTGACTTTCCTTATAGTTTCTACTTCTCACCCATCAATGATAAAAGAAGCCGACGCTCTGATCTTGGAAGACGAATTCTTTTAATCACTCAAGATTTGCATTTGACTTCATCTGACTCTCCATATTGTTTCTACTTCTCAACCGTGAAGGTTGAGACTACTAAGACTCATGTTCCAGTTCCAGCTCCATTACCTCGAGCTCGTCCTAAGAAGACTTACTTCTTTTACAAGAAAATTGGACATGAGAAGAAGAATTGTATTAAGTTTCACGGTTGGCGTGTGAAGAAGGGTGCTTTCTTACTTTTGTTTGTTCTGCGGTTAATTTAGCTTCAGTTTCTCGAAACACTTTGTGGTAGACTTTGGATCAACTACTAACATCAGTATTTCAATGTAGGGTTGTCTGAGCTACCGAAACTCAACTGATGCTGAAAGAAACATGTACTTTGGAAATGGGGATTCAATAGAGGTGGAAGTCGTGGAAATTTTTAAGTTGTTATTGAGTAAAAGACATTTTTCTTGAATTTTGAGAAACTTTTATTGTAAGATCATTTTGACGGAATTTGGTTTCTATTTTTTATTTGGACAAATTTGGTTATCATTGTTCTTTTGGAAACAATAAAGTTGAGTTGTCTTTGAATTCATGTTTGGTTGGTTTTGGTACTTTTATGGTGAATGACAACTTATATATACTCGACATTCTAAAAACAAAAAAAAAAATCCGACGCAACCGTATCTAGTTTTTTGGTATTTGTGAGGCGGGTGCTAACTCGGGACAGACCCTAAAAAAGGTTAGCAAGGAAAAGAGTGCCTAATGAAAAGAAGCGACTTGAGACCAAGTAAATTGCTAAATCTAAGTGTGAGGAAAGAACGTAGTTAGATGGGGAGACTGTGACATACCTACAAAGCCAAGAGAAAGGCGGTGTGCTTGCGGTCGGCTACAGGGATCCTTTCCGCCCCCTGCTGGTCGATTATGAATTTCGTCCAGCTCCATTCTTTGACTCATGCCAATGACCACCCAACGTGGTCTGCTGCGGGCTCTTGTCCATCCAAGGAGCCCGATACCGGATCCTCATCCACGATGGGAAGGTGGACGATCAGGGCCACGTCCATCAGGGTCAGGCCAATAGGGCCCAATGACAGGAAGACACCCGTTTCCGTAAGCCAGAAGGCCGCCATGGCCAACAACACCTTCTCGTGCAGATGGAAGGGAAGGGTGGAAAGGAAGATGGCTTGGTCAATATGTTGGCGTTTCCATTGTTCCTGGAAACGTTCAGCTACCCTAGTATACCAAGTGCGATAGGGCTCTTTGGGATCGGTTAAGTGGGTTTTAATATTGTCGTTTATACGGACGGAGTTATAAGCAGGATTGTTAATGGCTAAAGGATTTTCGGCTCCTAGCACTTCCCTCATCCAATTGAAATCCTCATAGGTAGTGCAGTAGGGACGAATGGTGGGGGTCAAGACTTTGGATGATATGAAAGAAATTTATGGGTCGGATCCATCGACAAGTAGGGCTGGAACACATTGGTTGTCCATTGTTAAACTTTAGATGTGGATCGAAAGAAATTTAGAGAAAGTGAAGGTAGGCAGATAGAACGAAGAGATCGAAAGAAATTTGGAGAACGTAAGGGAAAGCAGATAGAACAAAGAGTTTTATTATTGAAGGAGATATATAGGTAATGATTTCGAAATGGGGTATTTAAAACCCCATTGATGGGACCTGAAACGGCGTCAGAAAAGTACTGTCACTAAGCTACATACTCTCAAACGTCTTATCATACGGCGATCGAGAAATGACGTTTGGAAGTCAGGTGGCGGGAGCAAGTTGTTAAGTATAAAAAATATATAATTAGGGTTTTGGCTCAAAACAAAAGAAAAGTGGCCCATCGGTGGGCCAGGGATTTAGATAAGGGCGTCGGTCAGTTCAGACTGGATTGGGTTCGGTTGCTAGGCAAGAAAGCACACCCATTATGAGAGAATAAGGCGTCGGTTGCAGTTTGGATTGAGCCGAGTTTGTTTGATAAGCAGGGAAGCACACATGTTGTGAGAAAAATGGGATGGTTGAAGTGCACAACCGACAAAAGCGGTTAGTAGTCGGTTAAGGGCACGTGTCGTCAAAAGATTGGCTTCTAGGGTTAACTGATAGAAAGTTTGGTAACCGATTTGGCGACGGTTCAGGGAGGTTCTGACTGCTCAGGGTAGTTTTGAAGAAATATTTAATATCCTGGGAATAGGGGAAAAAGACATCTTCAATCAGTCAAAATTAAGAATCACTTGTTGGGGGTCATCATTTACTTGTTTGTTTTATTTACTTTAATACATTGAAAAACTTATGTATATATATATATTATCCAAATTCGGTAGTATTCTTTCGAATTTCACTTTGTATTGTTGAAAATATCTCAAAAATAGTAATTTTTAGTATAGACTTTTTTACCTTTTGTGACTTAGTTAGACATAATTGTGTTTATGTAAATAGACTTACATTTAAAAAAATTTGTAAAATATGTGTAATGAGACGGGAATAAATACTTCATATTTAAATGACTAAAAAACGTAATTATCTTTGGACACGAAACAATATTATTATTAGTACTACTGAAGTTACAAATTTTGTAGTAATATTTTTGCTAGGTAAATTAGATATAAAGCAGAAATGCATGCATATTAATTAATCAATTAATCATATAATGTAAAACACTAACTTAGTAGACAAGAAGGCGGATTGATCGCAGCAAAAGCTGATGGTTGTGATTAACCTTTGGCTTTGAATTAACTTAATTCAATGGCATGTGAATTCTATGATCAATCGGATCCTAAAGCTAAGCTGACGCTGAGGCTGTGGCTGTGGCTGTCTTCATCTTCCTCCTCCTCATCACACTACCTACGTCACATCACGTCACTGCAACAGCATCTGCACTTCTAAAATGAAAATGCATGAAAATCTTCACCACCATCTCCTCTGTTTTCTCTTCCTCTTCTTCTTCAATTCACTTGCTGTTAACTCAGAAATCCAGACCATTAAAATATCGTCGGATTCCCGGCGCTTCATCCCTCTCCAAGACTTCGGATTTGGTAATGAGGGTTTCATTTCCATCTCTGTCTCTTCGGTTTCCATCATCAGCACCACCACTTCCAAGCCTATCCGCAACCCTGTAAAGCTTTCACTTATCGGCTGTTTTTACGCCCCAACGCCTGCCCGTCAGGCAATGAAGATTGCTCTAATCAAGGACATCTGCCTTATAGGAAAACCATTCATTTTCCCAGTTTTCACTTTCGATGACAAAATCATTTCATCCAAATCGCATTTCAGGACAAGTGTTCCTGTCGCAATCCCAGATTTGTACTACATTTTCTTTGTGAATTGTGCAAATAATGCCTCAGTTTCTGCCACTCTTGATCTCAAGACATACAATGTCCAGCCCAATGGTGATCCTGACTACACCGACGAGCAATTCAGTCCTTTGCCAACAATCCTATACATTTATTCCATGTTTCACTTCGGTTTTATTTTAACATGGTCACATGTATGCTACAAGAGCAAGCTCGTCGTGCAAAAGATACACATTATGATGGCTGTTTTATTGTTGCTCAGATTCTTGGAACTTTTATCCCATGCTAGTAGTCAGCATTCCATTAAGCACTCAGGATCGGCCCATGGTTGGGATGTGTTTTGGCTTACAATGTACGTTCTCAGAAGCATATTATTCGTCGTTGTGATCATGCTACTTGGCTCTGCCTGGTCCCTCTTCAAGCCCAGCCTACAAGAACTAAAGAAATACACAATGGCAATCACCATTCTTCTGCAAATTGTAGCATGTATCTGTTTTATCCTAATCCGTGTGATCGGACAATCGAATGAAAAATACAGGCACTGGATAGTTGCCTACTACGCCACTGATTTTTTATGCAACATTATGATGATGGTACCAGTTCATACTTCAATATATATACTGGACGTTAAATTCATGGAAGGGAAGGAGCCAAGGAGAGGGGTGCAGAAAATGGCCTTTGAGAATTTCGCAGCAGCACTCTATGTATATGTTGGCTTCACGAGATTGGTCTTGTTTGTGTTCAGGACTATCACAAGCTACAAGTTCTGGTGTTTGAGCATTGCAATGGAGCTTGTGGTTGAACTTATATTTTACATTTTGATTTACTTATTGTTTTGGCCTAATGATAGGTATGATTATGCTGTTGTTCTCGAGGATAGAAAAGAAGAGATTAATTCTGCTGCTGCATTCCCTGAAAGTTTCGACTTTGATCTTCGGGGCAGATTTTTGTTGCGCTACTTGTTCTGATTCTGGTCATGTTGTATAAACTGTTGTAATACATAACACTGGAATATTTGAGCTGTGAAGATAGACAGGCTTCTGTTCATTGGGAGATTTCGGTATTTGCTGTGTTACTTTTACAGAAATGATCAATTCAAATGGCCGGGTTTTGCATTTTTGCCTACTCTACTTATTGTATTGATCAATGTCTTTTTTAGTTTTTTTTAGCTTCATCCACTCTAAAAAGCCTATTATGTTGCCCTTTCTTTTCCCTTTTTTTTTTTTTTTTTTTTTTTTTTTATCTTAACCTGAATAAATGCGAGGTCATGCTTTACTTAAGGCTTAAAGTAATGTGCTGCCCTGCATGTCAAGCCTGCCCTTTACATTCACTTGTGGAATACCGTGCATACTGCATCTGCTGTACGTGTTTTTAACTTAAATCACGGATTAATAATTCAAGATTCATGTGGGCTAGCTTGATTAGGAAGTTATCATGTTTTGAAATACTAATACATTCATTACAGGAGCTGTTGTACCTTTGAATGCACGGAAAGCCAGTTCTTTTTTTATGCACAGTTGACTGAGTGGAAGTTCTTGAATGTGGAGTGATAAATCAAAAGAAATTAATGGTTTTGTATTGTGGGCACTCCGATCCATAAAAGAAAAGGTCCTTGGTTGCTTCAGTAATTTTTGTTTGTGTATAATTTTCAGCTCAGCTCAATTGGCACATTTCCGGTCTGTTGCTTTGAAGCCATTGGTGTTTTAACAGACGTGGGCTCACGAGCATTCAACTCATAATTCTTCCCTTTCTATCTATCATTAGGATTCAGATAGAGATCCTCTGCAAGGTATTTTGGCTCCTTCGACTACCTTTGTAAGCAATCTACATTGTTTCCCCCTTCAACAGGCTATTTTTCTTCTTATTACTCTCATAATCCTAAATTTCTAGTTCCTTCTGTTTTCTTTCTTCTTCCTTCCGGTTTCTAACACAATTTTGCACGTGGGTTCACAGAACTTGTACTTGCTACAAATATTTTCAGTTTCTTCACTTTCTTACCTGCATTTGGTGGTGCACTGGAATTCTGAGAATGGAGTCTGTAAGGAAAGGGAAGACGACAGTAAATAGGTTTGTAAGTTTTATATACATTATTTGGTGCATGTCTTGGGTATTGCCTAGCTAACAAACATGGTGTACCTTTTGATCGTTGTTTATCAGTACAATAGCCCAGAAATCTCATGAAAGCATGAGAATTCTTATGACCATTAGCATTGGAATCATGCTTGGCTTCTTTATAGGAGTGTCCATTCAAAAAATTCTGTTGCTAAAGGTACACATACGTACATACATTCACTGCGTCATCTTTAAGAG
This sequence comes from Andrographis paniculata, assembly GCF_009805555.1. NCBI lineage: Eukaryota > Viridiplantae > Streptophyta > Magnoliopsida > Lamiales > Acanthaceae > Andrographis > Andrographis paniculata. The sequence goes on from NW_026137605.1 coordinate 6,011,964, forward strand.
GATTCCTCTGTTTGTCTTGTATGACCTGATCCATATATTCTGGGCTATGCTTTACTAAATCTATGCTTTTTATTGACAGCCTTATATAACTTCTGTTCTTGGTCATGATTGTCCAATCAATGGGACAAATATCTCAGATGACTTGAACCAACACAGTACAATCATCACTGAAAAAAGCCAGATTTCGACAAATCTAACAAAGGTTTGTATTGTCTTGCTAGTATATATTAATGATTCTGTAATATACATCTTCTGAATGATCCTATTACAGATACTGTTGCATTCAAATCCTAGAGGTGCAGAGAGGTTGCCTCCAGGCATTATTGCTTCTGAATCAGATCTTTATCTCCGCAGATTGTGGGGATTACCTAGTGAGGTATGTACGCCATCTTCCTTGGAAATGTCTGCCTTTTTCTAAATGACTGGAAAATTAGCTAACGAAATTGTCTAGATATGAAATGGGGATCGTGACGTTCTTGATGAATTTTTCTGAATTAGATTCGATATATATATTCACAGCATCGTATTGACAAAGCAATAACATCTTTTCGTGTGATTTAGATTTCTAATCAATTTGTGTCTGTTTAGGACTTACCCAGCAAAGCAAAATATCTAGTCACATTCACTGTTGGGTATGAACAAAGAAATAACATTGATGCAGCTGTGAAAAAGGTCAGTATATGCTTCATTCCTCTCAGCTCCCACTCTCTCTATCCATTCTCACTGCACAGGTTTGTCTGCAGTTTTCAGGGAATTTTACCATACTATTGTTTCATTACGATGGAAGAAGCTCCGAGTGGGATGAATTTGAGTGGTCCAAACAAGCTATCCACATTAGTGCTAGGAAACAAACCAAATGGTAAAGCCGTAAAATCTTTAGATGCCTATGATTAGTGCAGTGCCTTTCTTACAGAAAAGCTGTTATAATTCATCGAAATCATAATGAGACAAAGATGTCTATGAATTTTGCAAAAGGTGGTATGCTAAAAGGTTTCTGCACCCTGATGTTGTTGCACCTTACGACTACATTTTTATTTGGGATGAAGACCTCGGTGTTGAGCATTTCGATGCTGAAGAGTAAGAATACATGAACTCAATTTCTTCGAGTAGAAGCTTTACCTTTCTAAGTTAAAAGTAATATATTTCCCTACGTTCGCAATTCCAGATATATTAAGCTTGTGAAGAAGTATGGTTTAGAAATTTCGCAGCCTGGTCTAGAACCAAATGCGAGAATGCCATGGCAGATGACCCGAAGGCGAGTTGACAGTGAGGTTCACATGTATGGCAGTGTCTCTTTGCAACAATAATAATTTAAGACTACATTTCCATCATCCTACCTTTCTAAGTGGCCTATTGTGTGCAATTCTTCTATTTACGTGTAGGGAAACAAAGGAGAAGCCGGGATTTTGCCCTGATCCTCGTTTGCCTCCCTGCGCAGCGTATGAACTTGTTTTTCTATGTATTTTCATGAACCTGTCTGGCCTGATATCCTTACGTTTGCTGCAGTTTCAGTATCAGTTGTCTATATTACAGTGCCTCTTCTTGATATATAGGTTTGTAGAAATTATGGCTCCTGTGTTTTCTCGAGATGCATGGCGCTGCGTATGGTATCTGATTCAGGTTGCTGTCATTTATCATAGTAGTTTCATGGAGCATGGAAACCATATTTGCTGATTCTCTCATTGGTCTGACATTACTTTGTTTATATGTATGCATATACACTTTGCAGAATGACTTGGTTCACGGATGGGGTCTCGACTTCGCTCTCCAAAAATGTGTTGAGGTCACTAATTCTCTACACCTCATTGGCATGGCATCATTTGTAATTCCTTAATCAGTCTTATATTGTTTGTTTGTGATGCCGCGATTGCAGCCTGCTCACGAAAAAATTGGAGTTGTCGACGCTCAATGGATAGTCCATCAAACTGTACCTTCATTGGGAAACCAGGTACAGAACAATTCAAGATTTACCTCCTCCATTGGCTACACCTTCTACCTTATTCTAAGTACATTCCTGCTTACTTTATCTTTTTGTTCGTCGTTCATCAATCATGTAGGGTCAAGCTGAGGGTGGAAATGCTCCCTGGCGAGGGGTATGCGGTTCTTGTCTTCCTACTCAGCTAAATTCGTGAACTTCTTTTCAGATATTTGTATTGAAAGTGTTCGTTTTCCATTGGCTCAGGTGCGGCAGAGGTGCGAGCGAGAGTGGGCGATGTTCAAAGCCCGGCTGGATAATGCTGAAAAAGCTTATTACAATGAGTCAGCTGGAAATTGATCCTTCCAGTTTCAGACAATTGAGAGAGAGAGATCACATGAGATGATTAACTGAAGAGAACTGCATTGTCTTACATTATAACAACCTTTGCAGATTTATATATTGTGATCTTTCAGTATAGGTTCTGAGTATTCATACAAACTGAACTGCAGTCCCCAACATTATATTATAAATCATATGTTTTTTTCATTCCAGCAGCACATGCTACATCGATCACGGTCGCTTATTGCACACAGATAAGTTTATTTAGGTAGGATGGGATATTCAATTCAATCCATGATAGCCTTGGCATTCCAGAATGGTTTCTCCTCGACATAAGTTTGGTGACGCGGTGGCAAAAGAAGCCCTTCATAGCTGTAACCACTCCCCCCTCGGTATCCTCCATCAGACACTCCATAGCTGTGAGGCGCATTGCTGTGATACTCATAAGCATTGCGGTGCTTACCATGGCCAGGATAGTCATTACTGCGGTTCCAGGGATTGGCATACTGCTCTCCTTCAGAATACTGGACTCTATAGACGTCGCACCCATCCTTGAAACTGTCGCCGTACTTGTTATGTTCGTACTCATGCACGTTGTGGCTGTTGTAGTTATGCTTGGGGTGGTCACCATAGTTGTGCTTGGGGTGGTCACCATAGTTGTGCTTGGGGTGGGGTTTGTTGTGGTCGCCATAGTGGTGCTTGGGGTGGGGCTTGTCGTGATGGCCGCCAGGCTTCATCATCTGCATGGAAGAGCCCGAGCTGTAGTGATAGTCGTCGCCATCCTTGAATGCGAAGTCTACGACTTCTTCTATGTGGTAGTGCTGCTCTTTGTAGCCTCCTCCTCCTCCTCCTCCTCCTCCTACAGGATACTTCTGCATTTTCAGATTTTGATGTTTGAAGTGATATGGTGTTACTGAGTTTAGGGTCTGTTGCTTATATAGATTGATTTGGTGATGAGGGTGCATCTGATTCTGATTCCAATGTTGATTATTGTGCAAAATGAATATGAATCTAATTCGACTAAGTGATTGATTTCCAGATCAAGAGCTGTCCTTGCTTTATTCCCTTCCCCACTCAGGGGAATCTTAAAAATAGTTGTTGTTACAATAATTCTTGATTTCACCTTACAGTATCCAAATGGAAATGGGCACGCCTCAAAATTCATTACAATCGATAATAGACACTGGATGAAGAATGCTATAGCTGCTTATCAAGGAATTAAACAATATACACAAACAAACAGATTGATCCGACATTAAATATTTCCTTCAACAGACTAAAAGCCAACATGAAGCTCAAGGCTCATTACAAAACTTGTACCTGTAACAACAGCCGTGCACCGATACCATTCATTAGCAAGAAACACAAATCTAAACACAGAAAAAACTAAGGAAAATTATATACAACACTCAGCTCGATGATACACGCTCTACCACTTGTCGAAAGAATGGATATAGAGAAGTAGGCCGGACATGTAGCATGGTTATAAAAGCAACACACGACAGTCATTAGTTGGTCAACAGTTGCCTTGTTTTTCTCTGGGACTGGGAGGCATACCTGAGCTCAAACCTATACAAAATGCATTATGTACTCAAGCTGTTCATTCTAGCCACTCTCTCGCAAGCAATTCCCCGGTAGAAGATACTTATATCGATCCGCATTCTCCAAAAGATATGCAGGGAGATGAACAGCAGAGTAGGAGTGCGGAATGGGTCCCATTTTCCCAATAATTTCCTTAAACGTATACTCTTCAGGGAGCATATCAAATAAATCAGCTCCTTTGCATATGACTCTCTGGATTCTTTTGGTATTCAGAAAATGAGAGAATCTCACACGATCAACGTGACTGTAAGCTTTCATTTTGAATATGAATTCACTGATGCGCCGGAAGCAAAAGCTACAGTGCCATCCTGCATCAGCCAGAATGTCATCAGATTGCCGGTAGTGAGCATACCTTGTCTTGCCAGATTGATAAACGTGTACGGACGCCCTCCAGCTGTTATTGTCAAGGAGGAACTCAAACGAATACAGATAATTCTTGAGGCGAAGATGAAGAATTGGAGGTATACCATCACACCACCGTAATAAATTAATCGTGTGCCTGCTAGGTATCTCATCAACATCCGACATAATCAGCAAGTCATCATCTTGAATGCCAGCCTTTTTGAGGAGAAAATCTAATGCAAGTCTCTGATACGCTTCCTCAACAAAAGGATTCTCTCCTCTCTTAAACCTCCCAGGGACTTGCCCATAAAAGAATCGGCGCTCAACAAATTCAAACTGGTCTCGGACTGCAGAGAACACAAAAGGCTTTGGCAACCCAGTGAATGTTGAATTCGACTCTAGCAGGACAAACCCTGTTACATAAGGATAGATCTCTTTCCACCTTATCTTAAGCACGTCCACCTCATTGCTGAACAAAACTGCATCATAAACACGCCTAGGAAACTCACGTAATCCCCAACCATGAAGTCTGCAAAGATGCTCCATCGACACATTCTCGTGATAGTAATGCGGAATCTCATGGAAAGGCTTAGGGGGAGACTCCCATAATGGTCGCAAGAAATACGTTATCTTTTGACCATGCATATGTGTAACAAAGACAGCTGTCGGTACCAATACGAAAATAAAGATGTAAGCCTTTATATCCAGCCCCCGAAGGAAACATTTTAATCTGGCAATGCTTAATATCCGTCCAGATTCCTGAAGATTTAGAATATAACAGGCAGATTAACAACTGTTCGTAACCCACACAAAATACAAACATCCAATCTTCTTCAAGAGATGCTACTCAAGACCAACACACACCAACTATTTTTTCGAGCATAAGAACTATGTCTCGTTAATTTTTATAGCATCACCAAGGTTAAGGCATTATTGATTATTGAGCACTACATGCCTTCGGGTCACCATTACAGTGAAACTAAAAGCAGCATTGAAGAACCAAGCAAGTTTTTATCATCAGGAAGCATGGAGACCTAAACAAATTTGCCCTTTTAATTTTCACGAATCGTCTTAAAAAGAATTTGCCACAGAATTTAAGACATCCACAATCGCAAATCCTCCCACCAAAGCATTAGCATTCATATTCAAGATTTAGGTTTAATAAACTCCATATTTTCTATTCGGGACACATTAATCGATTGAAATTCAAAAGGGGGAAACTGAATGATGATATACCTCTCCATGGGGAGTGCCATATTTATCGTCAGTCTTCTTGGAACAATAATGAGATCCCCCTTCTGCCACCGTACACACCTTCTCCCAAAATCTCGATACGAAAAACATTTCTCTACCTATCTCTTATCCACCTCCGCTATCTCTTTAGCCAAATCACTTTCAAGATCAGGAAAAAAAAAAAAAAAAAAAGAAAAAAGCGCAACCCCGACCGAAAAAAGAAGAAAACGGAAAAATCTAAACCCGGATAGGGGTCTCCCCTTGGGAAGTTGAGAATTTAGGAGCAAAAGTCCGAGGATGGCCTGGAAAAGCACAAAGGGAAAGGTGGAATGAAAAGATGCAAAATAGCCCTAATTGTAATCGTTACGTTGCTATACCCCAGACGCCCCAAAATTGCGTAAAAAGTAGCTTTGGAAAAGTTGGCAAAAATTAAAACTAAATATAAATATATAAAATTGGACGAGCAAGAAAGAGTCGGGGCGCATGCGCGACTGTGAATATGACTGCGAATGGTTGGATGAAACGGTTAGATTTGTCCAAACAGTTTGTATTTATTGTTAAACTATAAAGTTAAATTGGCTGTCAAGCCTGATACGCACGGTCTAGTTATATAAAAAATAAATTTATTTAGTAAAATTATTCAAATATATATATATATATATTTCTACGTAAAGGACTCGTGAAAATAATATAAAAATAATAAAAATATAATATATTAATTTTTTTAAAAAATATTGTTTTAAGAAATTGTAATATTTACTCAAAGAACATACTGTGTTAGTTTTTAATTTTAAATAAAAAAATTTACTACTCATTTTGTTAGGATTTTCAATTAAAAATAATAATCTCTACATCCGTAAAATTATCTAAATTTTGGGCATGGATAAAAATAATTATATATTAATATTAAAGTAAGATAGATAAAAAAATAAAAAAAATATGATAAAAAATTTATTAAATTATTATAAAAAATAGTGAGGTAAGTATACAAAATAGTAAAAAATTGATTATTATTTATTAAAATAAATTAACAAAATTATTAGTAGATAAAGTTGATTATATAAATAAATTGCTCATAAATTTAACAAATGATAAAAAAAAAAAAAAAAAAAGTGACATAAATTTAATAAAATTATTAGTGGAGTACTATTTTATTTTATAGCATAAAATATCCTATCAAAATAATTTAAACTAAAATTCAAATCATTACTCCAATTTCAAATCCAAACAAACCAACTTTCACGAGTTATTCGGCCTTCACAGTTTTGGATGTCAACTGCCGGAAGTCATGGTACTCTTAGAGGGCCAATTTATCACACAATTGGTGTGTCATATTATCTATTGCCATGTTGACCACATGGTTCTCTGGTATGCAAACTTGGCACATACTTTCCGATCTTCTTAAGCGTTTCAAGAACTGCTCCACAGATTTGTCATCACGCTGACGTAAATTTTTCAAATTTGAGACGGTCACCTCTGGAAAAAGGGCTGTAGAAGCACTCATGGAAGGCTCTCTCCATGTTTGCCCGTGTGTGGATGGAGTTCAGAGGTAGCAAAGTATACCATGAAAAAGCTGGATCTGTCAAAGACAAGGAAAAAAGATAGAGTTTATACCATTCGTTATTACCGTATTCTCCTCTACATTGATCCGTCAATCAGCTGATATGATCGATGGTGGAGCGGGAGTCTTCCCCTGAAAACAACATGAATTCAGAGATTCGAGCATTGCGGGGTAGCGGATGATCCAAAGGAATGTACCTCGGGAAAGATCTTTGATAGTAAGGCCTAGCCGGTAGGCGGATGGGATCATCATAAATCCTCCAAATTGAATCTTCAATCGTTTGGGGATTTAAAAGTGTATGAGGCAGTGATACTACTTATGCTTGCCCCTCAGGTTGTTCGGAAGTTGCTTGGACGGGCAACGTATTGCGGGATGCTGGTTTTGGGAAGGCCTAATGAGCAGGTCCCCGTTGTGGAAAACAAACTCGAGGGCCTTCCGTAGCTTCTCTAAATACTGGGGCCTGCTGTAATGGAGAATTTCTAGGGACTAGTTGGGTAGAAAATTCGTAATTCTACTATAACCCAGACTAGTAGCAAACTGACATTCCGTAGCAGCTACATGCTCTCCAATATACTGGGATGTCAATAGAACAGCTCCCCCCGGTCCCCACATTGTTCCAGAAGGTGTTGGGGCGAGTTAAGGTGTTAGAACAGTTGTCGGCTCTGCTCCCAAGCATTGAAAGTCCCTTGTCCAGCCGTCTAATGTCCTTGAAGGCCCAGAACGGGAGCTGGGGTGCTGAGTGTGTCTCCGGTGAATAACGAATTTGAATGCCAATTTGGAGTTGATGGTACTAAACCAAAGGTCATGCCAAATCCGTCTGTCGGAGGTGGCCCAAAAGAGGTTTGCCCAGCCAGTGCGCTAGATTCTCCAAGCTTCTGGGCGTTGAGCGGAGGTTCTCCAAATCTGTTATTGCTGAAAATTCTAACATGACCATACTTGAGCGCCTAGGAGGTTGTATCCACCCCGGAGCTGGCTGTGAGGGTGGTGGGAGGCCAAGTTTTCTGCAGATTGGAGCTGGTCGTCGGGGCCTTGCCTTTTGGAGCTTTCTCCTCCCGAAGCAAAGCAAATTCAGTCCGGATAGTGGCCTTCAGCATGTCGGTCATGTACCTGGAAAGTTCCAGTGTAGATTCATGCATGGAGGACTGAATCTCCCTCACGATCTGCTCCCGGAGCACACTGGATGGAAGGCTAATGATAAGGTCTGGCATTCCAGCCACCGCGGAGGTCTCGTCGTGCGGAACAGCCTCCTGCGCGGGGCAAGATGACGAGTTGCCCATAGCTTCTTTATTTTTTGACATCTTCATAGTTTTTGGCGGTGTCAATTTTCTCTTCCAAATTTGCATGCAATAGTCACGAGACGTCGGTGTCCCACTGAGCGTGTCAATTATATTGTTTTCAAAAATCACCTTCGGCGGCTTAACTGGAAGTTTTCCAGAATCGATTTATTCTTAAGGGTTCCTCGGCCTTCTCAAGAAAAGATCCGAGCTATCTCGCGATATCTGAATAATTTACGGATCAAGGAAACTAGAATCTAAAACTATAACACAAGGAATAAACTAAAAATTGGAATTTTTATTGATAAAAAGCTGGAAAAGATAATGTTCTTTAATAAAGAAAATACAGAGAAAAATTAAATTAAAGAAGAAGATGAATGATGAATATGACGTGTATTAAAAATTGCCTAGATCTTGATTTTGTTTGAATCTTGTTAATTTCTTATTTGGATAATATATTATCCCAATTTTTCCTCCCAAGTCCCAACTTCTTTCCAAACCAAGTCTTATCCACTAAGCTACTCTAGGTCATGCCCAACCTATTTGGTCGCGGGACAGCCCAATCCATGGGGCCTGTATACTCTAATCCTTTGGGCCGATGAGGATATTCGGCCGCATGTCTTATTGGGGCTGCCCATCATCTGCATTGGGCTTTTTCGGCATTGGGCCTTCACTGATTGATATTTGGGTGAATACACCATCAAACATCTGGAAACTGCATTTGGTATGACTTAGCAATTTAATTACTCTAAATCCTCCAAAAAGAAGCCATTGGTTATCATCCAGTTAGAAAATTTCAATCCATGGTAACAAAAGTATCTGGAATATCGACCGAAAACTTACCAGAATGAAGTAGAAAAAAGCGAGAGAGAGAGAATTTAAATATGAATGTTTGATGTTGTTATTCGAAATGAACTATAAGGGGCCTTTTAAAGGCATACACCACTAGGGATAATAAATCGATACTGTTGAGCAAACATATGCTTCATTCAATTATATAAATTGAAACAAAAATGCATGAGATGAATATTCAAACTTTGCATTCAAATTCATTCATATGAATTTACAACCATACATTTGAATTTTAAATTATAATATTCTATACACATGCATCATGTTTTAGTTTCAATTGTAAACATGTTTCATGTATTTGTGAACTTTGTGTGAAATGATTATTTTCGTTACTTGATTCACGGATTCGGAGTCATAATTTTCATATTGGTAGGAAAAACTTTATGTTTACACAATGGATGATTTATTAAGTATGTTTATTCTATTTGTTTTTGTCTTTTCTTATCTGGTTTTGTTGCGCGTAGAAAGCCAATACATTCCAAATTCATTATTTACAATTATCACTAACATTTATTGGATTTCTACGCACAACAACATTAGATTGAAAAGGCGAAAACAAATAGAATGAACATAATTAATACATCATCCATTGCGTAAACACAAAGTACTCCCTACCAATGTGAAAATAATGACTGAATCCATGAATCAAATAAAGAAAATAATCATTTCACACAAAGTTCACAAATATCAATCCCTTAAGTCATAGAATCTCCGTTTACCTTACAATAATGGCGATTAAGATTCAGGCACTTCCTTTTTTCTTTTCAAGTTGTTCAAGATCTAGAATTTTAAGATTGGAATAACATGTAAACTTTAATGCACATTGGTAGGGAGTAATTTGCACTTACGCAATGGATGATGTATTAATTATGTTTATTCTGTTTGTTTTTGCCTTTTCAAATCAGATTTTGTTGCGCGTAGAAAGCCAATACATACCGAATTCATTATTTACAGTTACCCGCTAGCATTTATTGGCTTTCTATGAACAACAAAATTAGATTGAAAAGCCAAAAACAAATAGAATAAACATAATTAATGCATTATCCATTGCGTAAATGCAAAATATTCCCTACCAATGTGAAAATAATAACTCCGAATCCGTGAATCAAATAAAAAATAATAATCATTTCACACAAATTTCACAAATATCAAGTCCTTACGTCATAGAATCTCCATTTACCATATGATAACGGCGATTAAGATTCAGGCACTTCATTCTTCCTTTTCGAGTTGTCCAAGATTTGAAGAATCTGAAAATTTTAATGCACAAGTATTATATAACCTACTTTTTGACATCAATTCTCATCGAACTCGAACAACTCACCCTACCCAATCCTAAAAATTATGTATCTCAATTTGATGCCATGGCTCGTCCTGAAGTTAAGATATCTCAAGGGCGAAGAAATATTGAATTGAAACCGATCCTAGAAAATTAAGTAATATTTTTATGCAAGAAAATAAATTAAATAATAGTAATAATATAATAAAATTAATAGCCGAGTAGAGTGATGCTTTTAAGTAATGGATATTATGCTACCGAAAAATAAATAAAACAGAGTCGATGATACCCTCTACCTGCAAGACAAATTATGTTCCTGTAGTATCTTTGGTGATGACGTTTTACCCTATGTAAAATGACTTTCGCTTCCAGATTAACTGCCACAACAATAAGTCGGAGCCTCGGTGAACAAACACAAGGATAGAACTGAGCTTCGCCAGAAGTTTGGAAAGACTTGCTGGAAACTTGACTGGAGAAGATATGAGAAGAGAGAACTTGTTATTGGTTGGTATTGAGAATGAAAGAGAAGATTCTAAATATAGACATCTTCACTCGATTAAAATAAAAAAAGATTAATTAGCGACTATAATTACAACCTTAGTTATTGACATAAATGGTTCCGTAATTTATGTAAATTTCAAACTTTTTGTTTGAGATAGCAAAAAATTATGTTAATTTCAAGCATTCCGTTTGAGATGGTCGTAATTTACATTAATTTTAAACATTCTATTTGAGATAGTCGTAATTTATGTAACTTCAAACCTTCTATTTGAGGTTATAATTGATATATCCATTCGATAGAATTTTACTTGGGGGTTTAACATTGGGCTTCACAATTTTGTTTCTCTCGAGACAAACAATAATAATCAAGCATTAATCAAGGTTTATATCTAATATATATAATATATTTTTAATTCAAATTAATCCAATTAAGTTGGTATATTGGACCGTCGCATTTTCACTCATCGATTACTTGGTCCTCTAAACTTTTAATTTAAAATTTTAAAATTAAATTGTATCGATTAAATAATTAATCGATTATCCAACAACATACTCTTTTCATTTGGCCTCCCAATGTAGAATTTGTGTTTGATTGTTATTCTAACATACATACAATGCAAAATTTACTGGATTTCATGCACGGCCAATTGAAACATCAACTAGATGACTCTACTGAAGAATTGGAAGCTGCGAAAAAAAAAAAAGGAAAGAAAATTGAAGCTGCTTTGGAGCGTTCACCAGTTCAAATTATGGTAAATCAATTCCATCGCTATCAACTCCAACAAGCAAAACAAATGTTGGAGAATCTTCCGTATGATTAATTCTATGCTCTTGGATTTTGCCAAGGTTCAAGCTCGAGGGATGTTGTTGGTCCTTCAAATCCTGGGAAGGTTGCTAATGAATGCAATGTTTCACCAATTCCTCGTGATTGGCTGAGTTTGTGCTTCTTTTGTTTGTTTTTCTTGTTTGTATTTTTTTTTTTCTAAGAATATTTAGTGAGTTCCCTCTCACTCAAGTTTGTTTACCTAGCTATAGGCTTTAGGCCTCCAGAAACACCTAGGAAATGTCCTATTATTGGTTGGAACGAAACGAAGATCGAATCAAGAGCGTATCAAGTTCAACAATATAAGTAAATGTAAGAAAAGCATATATAATTCATCTTTGAGGATACTTTGGATGCATGAAGAGACTCCAAGACTATCATCTCTGGAATCAGTCATGTGATAAGCATCACAATTAACCACACCTCCCAAATACTCCGAATACGTTCATTCAAGTCGAAGCCAAAGGTCATCTTCATCCTTATATAACATGAAACTAGATCAAAATTTAATTCAACAGTCCACTGTCACTCAAGTCAAAGAAAATAAACTTCCTCGTACATTCCTTCTAACTTTCGATACTAATAATGTGGAGAAATAAAAAAATTTTATTTTTCTTGTTTGCTTGTGTAGGAAAAGTCAAACTTGAAAAATAAGTTATTTTTATTTCTCTATTTTGTTTCTCTTCTATATCCGGAGAAATTAATATTAATACAATATATATTTTTTAGCAAAATAACATAAAATGTCCTGTGATTTTCGAAATTTGGTGAAACCCCTATGTGGTCCTAAAATTTCATAAAATCTACTTGTGGTTCAAAAAATATTGCACACTCACCCACCTTCTAAATTGCACTCACTCCGTTAATTCTGCCATAGCTTGACCGTTAATACCCATATTTGTATATTTTTACTTAGAATATTTAGGGTAGGGTTAAATAACATGTTAAGTGGCTTTGTCCCGCATTGGAGTGTTTTAAAATTGAGAGAAATTGTTTTCCCAGTTACTTGTGGTGACAAATTTTCTATAAGTTTTTCTCTATAAATTGGTAGCTTTGGGTTGGATTTGTATGACACACCATAAATTGACAAGTAGTATTCCCATATTTAGTTGGGGCTTACTTGTTTTTCATGGAGAGCTTTTGGAAAATTAAAAGTTGAGGGCTTTAGAATTGTTATTCAAGCATATTTTGTATTCTTTTTTTATAGTAAGAATTTGTTTTGTCTTTGCCCGTGGATGTAGGTCATATTGACCGAACCACTATATTAGCATCTTATTTTTGTCATTGTTAAGATTTTGCAAATATTTGTTTAGGCCATATTTATAACAAATTAGTATTAGAGCCCTTGTTATATTTTTTGGAATCTTTTGTTACCATGCAATGACAATCACAAGGACGGTAGTGGAGAATTGTGACAGAAATGTCAATTTTGGGATGTGACAGCTCAAAATGAAGGTCATTTTGGTCCAAGAAGTCGATTTGGCTATTCAGGGTATTAAAAACATGCCCAAGGATATGGAGAAGTCCATATTTTTTGAGCTGGATAAGAAGGTCCGTTCGAGCATTATCTTAAATATCTCTGATGAGGTTTTGTGGGAAGTTGCTACGGAGACCTCAACTAGGGCAATATGGGATAAGTTTAAAGCTTTGTACATGAAGAAGTCTATTGAGAATCTTCTCTACCTAAAGCAAAGCCTTTATATGCTTTGAATGGCGGAAAGTACATCATTACTCTCCCATCTTGATAATTTTAATTCAACTATTATGGATTTGGAAAATATTGATACTAAGATAGATGATGAGGATAAGACATTGCTACTTTTGTGCCCCATTACCCCAATCATTTAAGAATTTTCATGATACTATGATTTATGGGAAATAATTTTTCTCTTATCAAGAAATCAAGTCTGCTTTGAAATATATGGAGCAGATAGATAGAGATATCACTGGAGAAAATATTGGGGTTAATGATGAGAGTCTAGTTGTTAGAGAGAGATCGGATAAGAGAAACTATGGCAATAGTAAATATAGATCAAAGTCTAGACATCAAAATATAAAAAGTGTAACTATTGTCATAAAATGGGGCACATTAAAGTTGATTGCTTTAAATTGAAAAACAAGCAAAAGGGAAAATCGGTTTAAAAGAAATATAACACCTCTGAAGCTAGTGTTGTTGTTGATGATAGTGAGAGTAGTGTTTTTCTTGTCACTCATGATAGGGTGCGATGTACAGATGAGTGGATCTTGGATAAAGGGTGCACTTATCACATGTGTCCAATAGGGATTTGTTTGTTACTTATAATTCAGAAAACGGGGGAACTGTCAATAGGCAACAACGCCGTTTGCAATGTTGTGGGTAAGGGCACGATTCGTATCAAAATGTATGATGGAATTGTGAGAAAACTCGCTAATTTTAGACATGTCCCTGATCTGAAAAAGAATCTCATCTCTTTGGGCACACTTGAGGCACTTGGTTGCATGTACACGAGTCAAAATAGTATTCTGAAGATTTTCAAAGGTGCTCTCGTTATTATAAAAGTTATCCAATCTGGCAGCTTGTATACTTTGCAGGGGGCGATTGTCACTAGGCATGCATCTGTTTCATCATCCTCTTTGGTTGAATCTGATATCACCAAGTTATCGCGTATGCGTCTGGGGCATATGAGTGAAAAGGGCCTGAGAATCTTAAGCAGCAGATGACTTCTTTGTGGACAAAGTACTGCATCATTGGATTTTTGTAAGCATTGTGCATTTGGAAAGTAGAAAAGAGTGAGTTTTAAGTCACCAGCAGTTCACAAGACGAAATGTACCATTTGACTATATCTACTCTGATCTTTGGGGTCCATCTTGTGTTTCATCTAAATGTGGTGCCAATTATATGCTGACTTTTATTGATGACTACTCAAGAAAGGTTTGGGTATACTTTTTGAAAAATAAGAATGATGTTTTTCTAACTTTCAAATTGTGAAAATTTTTTATTGAAAAACAAACATGATAAAAATCAAGCGGCTGAGAACCGATAACAACTTGGAATTTTGTGGATGGGAGCTCATTGAATTTTGCAAGAGAGAAGACTTGTTCGGAATCGCACAATCAGGTTGATAAGCAATCAACATGGCTGCCTACATTGTCAATCGTTTTCCAAATTCTGCTATAAAGTTATAAAATCTTGAAGAAGTTTGGTCAGGTACCCCTGCTGATTATGTTTAGAATCAGTAGAGATGTTACCTTTGATGAAATGGCCATGTTGTCTACAAGGAGCCTTTGAGTTCATGAGAGAATACATAGAAGCAAGTAGAGTTCAAATTGGTTGTTCTAGACCCCTCAGTCAGACTCTTTTATTTAGTAGACATTAGTTGATATTACAAGTTCAGAAGAAAAGCCATATTCCATAGCCACTAGAAGATAGTGCAGAGACACTCGACCTCCACAACGGTATACAAATTTTTTCGCATATGCATTGTCTGTTGCAGAAGAAATAGGTGGAGACAGTGAGCCATCCACATATTCAAACACAATTTAGCGCGATGATTCTGTTAAGTGGATAGCGGTGAAGAATGAAGAAGTTGAGTCATTCTACAAGAATAATACTTAGGTTCTTATGAAACCACTATCAGATAAGAGAATTATTGGAAACAAATTGGTCTTCAAGAAAAAGGAAGACATTACAGGGGGTGATGACGTACGATATAAAGGACGGTTGGTTGGTTGCAAAAGGCAATATTCAGTTACATTATGTTGATTATAATGATGTTTTCTCACATGTTGTCAAATATAGCTCTATTCGTATTTTGCTTGCTTTGGTTGCCATTGAGGATTTTGAGTTAGAACAGATGAATGTTAAGAAAACCTTTCTGTATGGAGAACTTGAAGAAGATATCTACTTAAAGCAACCTCAAAGTTTTGAAATCATAGGAAAGGAAGACAATGTCTGTTTACTAAAGAAATCCTTATATGGACTGAAGTAGTCTCTGAAGCAGTGGTATAAGAGGTTTGACTCTTTTATGTTGAGTAATGAAAATTTGAGAAGTACTTATGATAGTTGTGTTTATTTTTTAAAGTTAGCTGACGGTACTCGCATCCATCTATTGTTGTATGTTGATGATATGCTTATTTCTGCCAAGAATATGTCCGAAATTCAATCTTTAAAGTTGCAGCTTACTAGTGAATTTGAAATTATGGATTTGGGAGCAACAAAGAAAACTTCTGGCATGGATATCCAATGTGATCGTGGACAAAGACGTTGGTCTTAACTGAAGAAAGCTATGTTAAGAAAGTTTTAGAGCATTTTGGCATAAATAATGCCCTACTAGTGAGTGTCCCTTTTACTAATCACTTTCGATTATCAGTTGCTCAGTCACCACAACCAGTTGAAGATGAACAAGATATGATGCCGTTTCCTTATTCAAATGCATTGGGCAATAGTATGCACCGGCCTAGATATTCTGCAGGCAGTCAGTGTTGTTAGTAGGTATATGTATTGTGTTGTCCTGGATAAGCACATTGGCAGGTTGTGAAGTGGATTATGAGATACTTACAAGGTACTTCGAATGTCTGTTTGGAGTTTGGAAGAAATAGTAGCTCTCTAATTGAATATGTACATTCTGATTATGCTGAAAATCTCGATAGAAGAAGATCTCTCTCAGGCTATGTATTTTGCATTGAAGGTTGTGCAGTTAGCTTAAAAGCATCATTACAATCAGTTGTAGCATTGCCTAATACACATGCAGAATATATGGCATTGAAAAAGGCAATTAAAGAAGCTTTATGGTTGAAAGATCTTTTGGGCGAGCTTAGTCTACATCAGAGTACTATTGTTATTCATTGTGACAGTCAAAGTGCGATACACTTGACTAAAGACCAAAGGCATCAAGAAAGAACGAAGCACATATGTGAAGTATCACTTAATCCAAGATATCATTGCTGAAGAGAATGTTTGCGTTCAGAAAATTGATACAAAGGAGAATCCTGCTGATATGTTTACAAAATCCCTTCCAATTCTCAAGTTCAAATAGTGTTAGTTGGATTGGAGTTCAGTGTTGGTGATTTAGCCCGGTGGGGCTTTCGTGGAGAAAGTGGAGCAAGCTCGCTATTTTGTTAATATTGGACACGCCAAGGTGGAGATTTTTTATGTGCCTTTGTCCTACATCTGAGTATTTTAAAGTTGAGAGAAAGTGTTGTTCGACATTACTTGTGGTGACAAATTATCTATAAGCCTCTCTCTATAAATTGGTAGCTTTAGGTTGGATTTTTATGATACACCAAAAATTCACAAATAGTATTTTGGTTGGGGCTTACTTGTTTTTTTTTTAGAGCTTTTAGGAGATTAAGAGTTGTGGGCTTTATAATTGGTTGAGCCATATTTCTAAAAAAACACTTTACCTCTTCGAAATTACTCCCGAACCAGACCCGACCCCCGATGCTTTGATCCGACACCGCTGCTCGCACAATTGTCCGGCCGATGCTCTATCAGACGATGTCACTCGTGCCAATGCTGATGTGCTCACCGAAAAATCCAAAATCTTTTAGACGGCTCAACGTGGCTGCCTACCATAGACCATCCACAACACCATCCGCTTTCCCATCTGCCCCTCTTTTTGTGTATATATATACATATCTGAATATTCAAACAATACCAACCACCCAATTTTGATTGTTCATTCTTCTTATTTTCTGGGTATTGCATAAGACTTGGGGCAGTTAAATTTCATTGCTTTGGGTTTTGAGGGAATCAAATTTCATTTCTTTTATGAGATTTTTAGACTTTGGTAGATCGATTGGGAACAAAAAAACAACTGATTTTTTTTTTTTTTACATTCCGGATCAATGAATTTATTAAACAAACTTCATAAACAAAAATTTGAATATGAGCGGATGTGAATTCAAAATAAAACCCAAAATTAATTAAACCAAAATTAAAATTAGGTATATCAAAACTAAGACAAACTAAGTCTGGAAAAGAGAAAACAAAACAAAAACAGACAGATTATAAAATAAAATTAAAGCAAAGCAAAGTTCTTCCTGATTGTGGTGTTGAAACGAATATGCAAATTCCCAAATTAATTTGAGAAGAAATTGAGCCATTGACGATTGGAGATTCGACCAGCAGAGGCGACTCCAGACAACGGCCGCACTTTTGGGCACTGGCTATGAACTCTATTCTTCGGCAACAACACGGAGGTTGTTCTTCCTTGGACAACAACAATGAACTACTCTAAACAAGCCCGATAGATGTCAAACTCCTACAACGTCCCAAATGTAGCCGATTTCAGGCTGTGAACAACTTTGGGAACCAATTCCAATCACAATTTCTCAGGTGATGGTGAAGAGCGGATCCTTTTTCTCTCTACAAAGAAACCCTGCTGCCTTCGTCAACCCCTCCAAATAAAAGAAAGGGGATGAGTTTTGGCCAACACAAAACCTTATCTTCTCCGACGCTAAGGATAAAGAGAAGACGTACCTCGATAACGTAATGCATAATTGGTGGTGGTGCTGCTGCTTCAAGGCCTAGTTTAAATTGAGGAAGAAATTAGGGAAGAACCAGGATTGCGGCCTTATTGAGGTAGGTGAAGAAGATGATTGTTAGGAAAGAGTTTTTATGTAATTTTCTTTTCTGTTATATGTGAATTTATAAAAATACTTGCACTTAAAGTGTACACTCCTCAATCTCCATTAAATATTGACAGTGGGAATACTTTTTACCATATTTTTGGGACCACTAGTAGATTTTACGAAATTTTAGGACCATGCGAGGTTTTTAGCAAGTTTCGGAAACCACAGGGGGATTTTAGGCTATTTTGCCTTTTTTTTAAAAAAAAAATGTATTATTTAATTTTGGAAAAATTGCATACAACTTCTTTGTGATTTCAAAATTTAGTGTAAATTCCCTTATACTTTAAAACTTACATGGCGTCCCCTTATACTATTAAAAAAAATATTACATGAAACCCCCTATCATGAAAAATTATAGATGTGAAAGCATTTTCTCATCACACAAAAAATGTGAAAGGGATTTCATGCAACATTTTTTAAAGTATAAAGGTGTATCATGCAATTTTTAAAGTACATGAGAAATTTAGACTAAATTTCGAAACCACAAGGAAATTGTGAATAATTTTACCTTTAATTTTTAGAATTTTTTCAAAAACTATATTTTTTTCACTCTTATAAAACATCACATATATTTTATCATTCAATTATTTAGTTTTTTTTTATAATTTTTTAAAAAATACACTAAAATTTAATCTTACAAAACATCGCATCTAATTTATCAGTCAAACAAAAAACTTTTTAAAATATTTTTCATGGATTCCCTCTTATTAAAATTCTCTCTAACCCGTTTAATTACTTCTTCTTGACTAATTTATCCAGATCGCTGTATATATATTTTTTAATATTTCTCAACTGAATCATTTACTTTATCAAATAAAAGAATTAATTCTCATTTTCTGCAATTTTATTCTCTATTTTTATTTTTCTATAATTCCATTATGTGTACCAAACTCCCTCTAATACTAATATTAATTTCTACAACTAAAATCTATTTATTTATTTATTTATATTCACATATTAAAATTGTGTTTGAAAATGGGGCCATCGTTCCTCATTCTTCTTTCCTCATATAACTGCCTCACCTAAGGGTGCACAAAGTTCGGATATTTGCAAATACACAAGTATTTGATATTTGAATCAAACCAAAAAAAGATTCAAAATTGTGAATTGTATTCGAACCAAAATCTTCGATTAACCGAAAATATATACAATATTTGCAAATAATTTTGAACTGTACTAAATTGAAAAACAAATATATTAAAATTTCAATTAAGTATTTACAAATATTTTAAATTGAACCAAAATTAATCCTAAAATAAATATATTCAAGAAACAACTAAATATATTCAAAATACATGCAAATCATCAAATGTTAAAACATAATGACATTAAAAAACATCCATAATGCTATAAAAATTCATATCCCTAAACAACATGCATGCATAATCCAAATCATACACCCAATTATCTAAAAATAAGGCAATGAAGGTGTAAATACAAGCATATCAAAATTTAAATTCATACATCTATACGAAGATCCTAAACTCATGCATATCCATAATGTCATTAAAAAAAATATTCATAAGTTATGAAATCATTTAAAGCGAATATCCATAATGATTGTCGATACATCTTTTTGATTCCGTAATGCCATTTTTATTTAAAGTTCTCCACTCATCTATTTTATCAAATGATCATAAAATATATTGAATTATATATAATCGATAATTATAGACAATAATCAATATTCAATTATTCATTGACAAACTACTACTTTTTAATGTACCAAATTAATTAATATGTAGGAAAATAATTGGCATGAATAATTATTTGGTTACCTCTGTGCTATTCCTCCAAATCAAGATATGTGTTTTCCATGCTATAAAAAAGTCAACAAACAAAATATATGTTATAGTTATAATTAAGTTGAATTATATAGTAGAATACATGCATACATGATACAACAACAATAGACGAAGATGATGGTTTATATATGTATGTATATGTAGTATTAGTATATGGTTTTAAAAAATAATTAGATTCTATTTTTTTCAAAATCTTTGCATTCTTCTTCATCCACTATTTGTGAATTACCCATTCGAATCCAATCTTGTATATATATGAGTGCTTTGACCAACTTTGGTGTAAGAGAACACCGGAAGTGATCTATAACAAGCACTCCAATACGAAAAGCATATTTTGAAGCAACCGTGGATACCGGAATAACTAATACATCTTTCGCTATTCGAGAGAAAGTGTTGGATATTTTGATCATATTGGTTTCCACCAATATAAGATATCAAACTTCAATTGGGTCATGTTTTTACATTCATCATCCAAATACTTATCCATTTCCAACTTCAATGCCCCATGCACTTCAATTACTTCAAATCCTTCCAATGTTTTCTCCAATTTGTTTTCTTAAAATCATCAATTTGGGAAAAAATGTGTTGCGCTAATAGAGTGAGCTTGGCTAGATGAATCCATTTCAATGTTGGATATTGTAGTTGAGTTATATTCATAAAACATTATTCTCACAATATTCTAAATTGATTGCAATTCTTTTTCTCGACTCTCTCTATACACGTTAGTGATCATAAAATTTACCCAACGTATTTTATGGTGAGAATCAAGAAAGGTCTTAAAGATAAATAATTTGATTGACATTCTTTCAATCCCCCCAATACTTGAAAAGCTTTGAAAACATTTTGGAAACCATCAATCTAACCAATGAATTCAGATCTTCCATCATTGATTGTATATTATATGCAACAAAAAAAATGTCTTTCATGTTTAAATTTCTAGTTGCATACTTGGATCCCGAGATTTTTACAGTTATGTTAGAAAAACATTTCAAAAAGGAAATAAATCTACATGCATATGACCAATCATCTTATGTGGGTGGCACTTTTTTATTTTTTTCAACTTTTCCTTATATTTTTTTATCTTCACGTTCCAATAAATTAAATGCATCTATTACTTTTAAGGAAACATTTGATATTTTATATGTTGAACTTCATCTTCTTTCACATCCAAAGAAACAATAGCATTTGTATTCAATTGTTGTTTTTCCATCAACTTTTTGAATGATTATCTTCGGTTGGAAGAAGATCTCTCATAAAGAATAGCATATTGGATTCGTTCTATTGAACCATTTATTTTATTCAATCATCATTAACAATGAGATTCAAGATATATGCACCACATCTCATGTGTAAAAGCTTTCCATCTAAAACCACTTCTTTACATTTTTTCAATCTATCTTTCAGCCATCTCAAGTTAACATCATTCGTATTTGCATTATCAACCGTTACATTAAAAATGTTTTTAATCGTCCATGCTACCAAACGATCTTCAATTTTCTTTTCAATTGCATAACATGAGTGACCAAAAATTGGAGAGAAATTCAAATTTTTTTTTTTGCGCAAATTCTACTCATAATCAATAAAATGCATAGTTAATGACATGTAACTCATATTTTAACAAGATGTCCAAATATCTGTTGTGAGGCAAACACTACCATTGTAATTCTTGAAAAAACTCTTCAACTTCTTATATTCAAAGATCTTAATGAACTTCCTAACAAGTGTTCTTCATGATGGAATTTCTAATTGAGGTTGAATGTCACTCATGCAATCAAAAAATCATAAAAAGTCTTTGGTAGTTGAACTTTTCCGGGATTCGAATCAGATTGCCATAGAGACGTTGGAATTATTTTTTAGATTACCGGCGGGTTAATGCGGTGGTTGTGCTACCTCCTATTGCCCCCTCCCTCGAAGAGCTCCAAAATCATTTGGACAAGTGGTTGGTTGAATGACACTCATGCAATCAAAAAATCGAAAAAAGTCTTTGGTAGTTGAACCTTGCCGGGATTCAAATCAGCTTGCCATAAAGATGTCGGAATTATTTTTTGATCACTTGCGGGTTAATGCGGTGGTTGTGCTACCTCTCATTGCCCCCTCCCCCGAAGAGCTTCAAAATCATCTGGACAGGCGGTTAAGGGCAAGCAGGCTGTTGAAAGAGCTACTGGGTAGGTCCCCGATGTAGGATATGTGGCTAAGTACTTTATGTAGCTCATCTTGGTGCAAATTGCAGCTGAATTAGAAAATTTCCATATTGAATTATCTTCGTTCATGCAGGGAAGCAATGGCCTTGGTACATCCCGAGAGCTTAATAAGGGGCAACTTCCGGAGTCGTTCGATGCCCCCCAGTGCAATAGGGTGCGGCCAGAGCTACTGTACCCGAGGTTTAGGCCATACTAAGAGGTTCTAGGATGAATGATGCGTTCAGGAAGGCTGTTGTCCATGTCCCTAAGCTTTGGACACTCTCTGCCCCATTGGATGTTCGGATAGACAACAAATGTTTAAGGTGCCATTCCACTGAAGAGAGGATTGGTATGCCATTGCAGTGCTAAAGGAATGATTTCCACACTTTCTCCAATTTCCACAATCAACGACGGCCCCGTGGAGGCTTGCCCCAAAGGTAGTTTCGGTTCTCCGATCATCTAAACATCGGATGGAGGTTTATTGGATCCATCTTTTTTTGTTTAAAATAGTCACTTAACCGTATTAGAGTGGAGTGGCAGAGGAATCAATAGTAGTACTAGAAAACGCCTACGCCAAAGCCAAGATATTCCTAATCGGAGTTGGTTGCATGTGTCTTCTCTTTCCAATTCTCCTCATTTATGAGCCATGTGATCTCGTTGCAGATTGTTTGCTTAAGAATGTCTGTGAGGTAGAGAGATATTTAAAACGCTGACCATGCAATGATGCTTTAATTTATCCTCGAATTTGGTCTTGTTGCACGTTGCCCGGGCGAGTGACAAGTTGGTCGTTCCTCCTAAAGGCTCTTGGCGATTTTCAGCGCACAATTTTTCTTGTGTTTTTTTTTGCGCCGAGCTCTCTCCCAGAATTTTTATTTAATCCTTAGACATCATTGATGGCGATCTCAATTTCTGGTTGCAGAGTTGCATTAACGTAACAAGACGTATTGGTCTCCCACCAGACGCTCCAATCTGTTATAGCCGAAATTTGTTGATGACAACCTAATAAATTTGGGCCTATCAAAATTGACGTTGGTTGGGTTCCTCAATCTCTTCAAAAATGATTTCGGCTGGTCTCGCTCTAAAAATTGATGCACGAATAGATCTGGGTAAGATCGATCGCAATAGATTGGTTGGGAGCTGATCTCATGCGATGAAATCGAACTAAATCTAACCATACAGATGAAAATAAAAGCAAGAAAAACAATAGAAATAAACTTTTATTAACTAAAACATTAAAATTGCAAGGAAATAAAGACACGAAAAAAAATTATGCAACAAGAAATAAGTGACGTATCCGTTTTGATGGATTGGATCTCCCATTTGGATAATTGTCTTCCCTAATTTATATCCCTTGAGTGTGGCAACTTCCCTATAATTCCACACATTATCACGTGGAAAAATTACTTTGCCCATGATTCCGTCTTTCTTTAACTAAGTTTGTATAAAAATTTAACTACGTACATTCCCTTTTGAATTTGGTATAGGCCTTCCGAAACTGGGCCGAATCATACATTTTGGGTTGGATATGCTCTTTCTTTGTTGAATTATTAGGCTGGATCTGTGTTGAGTATTTTTGTAGGGATACAATCGTATTTTTAATAAAGCACTAAAAAAAAAATAATATAAATATTACTCACAATATTAAAATTAGATCTTTTCCACTTATCTATATATAATATATAAGATGACAATCTATGTCCCATTATTTATATATATATTTTTTAAATTTTCAAAATTATAATTATTATTCATATTTTTTAAATATTTTGAATAGATTTTTATTAATGATAATTTATCTAAAGGAAAAATCAATTTTGGTCCAATTATAACCGATTTTAATTAGTTTCAGTCCCACCATTATAAAACCAACGAAAATTGTTGACGTGGATGTAACGAAGTCGACATGGCAGATGACCTGGAATGAACACGGCTGTGTACAATACAACACACCCATATTTATCACAATCAACAACTGCCCGGTCAAAAAGTACGACCATGTTAAATTGTACACGGTCATGTATATTCTTACGGTCATGTACCAAGATGGTGTACGTACACGGTGTGTACATGTAAACGTAACTGGCCGTTCATAGGCAGATAAAGATGATATTGGGGATTGAAGTGGAAAAAGTGAAGGATCTTTTGGGGAGATGAAGAAGAATTAATTATAAAAAGACATTTCTTGATTTCAAGTTGTAGAAAAGGCTTTTACGGTTATTACCAAAATTCTTTTTTGGCTGTTTTTCGAAAGTGACCGATGACACACAAACAAACAATAATATTAATGTTTGATAAACATTAATGAATTAAAGATTTTCTTAATGGAAATTCCTTACTGGTTGAAGAAGCTAGCTCATCCAATGTAACTCCAAAAAAAAAGGAATAATAAAGAAAGAAAGAATTTGCAGAAATGCACGGAGCTTTTAAATTATCTCTGTGTGTACGAATGGAAGGTTTCTTTCTTGATAAAGAGGCGAGACATAATACATTGATAGCCAGATATAGACTACATTTGGAATTGGAATGGAAAAAGTGAAAGATCTTTTGGAGAATAAATTTATGACCAATCAGGGATATACATGGCCGTGTACGTACACCATCTCAATACATGGCCAAAAGTATATACTCGTCTGTGCACAATTTAATACGACTGTGTTTTTTTATTGGACAGTTGCTGACTGTGATAAACACAAGTGTGTAGTGTGTTGTATTGTAAACAACCATATTTATTCTAGGTCGTTTATCACGTCTATTTTGTTATTTTCATATCAACCGTTTTTATTGATTTTTATAATTGTGGGACTGAAATTGATTATAATAAGACCAAAATTTGATGAAATTTTTATATTGCAACAAAAATTAATACATTTTGATTATATTGGATCTATTAGTTATTTATTAAACACTATTTTTATTTATATGATCTTTTAAGTAAAAATAAAATAATGTTTCTGTCCATCTTTTACATATATATTTATTATATTAGTCCATCCGTCCCACTTATTTATTTTGTCATTTTTTTAAAAAAGATTATACGCTTTGATTTTATTTTAAATTTTTTTGCTTTAAAATTAAAATATAATTTCATTTTAAATGTTAATCTAAAATTATTTTTGTTGTACAATAATTATTTTTACTCATGTCTATAGTAAAGGAGAGATTGTAGCCGAAATGGAGAGAGTATATTGTATACTCCATCTGTCCATGTCTAAAGGACCATTTTGGTTCTACAATAGATTGAGAAATAATAATACTTTGTTAATTAATGAAAATTTGTAAGAAATTTTTGATATTTTTGTTTTTGTTTTTTTTTTTATATATAATGATATATTTGAAATTCAAATAAAAAATAAAAAAATTTTAATATTTGTATGTGATTATGTTTACCATAAACACTAAAAAAATATATTTTGAGTCGAGAGAAATAAGGAGTATAATATTATATTATTAAATATATTATAATGGTGGGTTCCACTCATTATTATATTGGAATGGAATTGGGCGGGACTCTCCAGAGCCCACAGTGCGAAGCCAGTGAAATCACTCTATCTAAACGCAGAGTTTTCCGGATTTTCATCGTTGCAGCAGCAGCGGAGATGGGGATGGGACGACGCTCTCTGGGGGGTTGCGGGGGAGGGGGCTGGGATAAAGTGTTTTGGGGAGAGAGATGGCGCGGGGGATGCTGTGTTGGATAAAAAAGGGGATGATGGGAATGTGAGCGAAGTGGAGTTCGAGGAGGAGGTTGGGGGAAAGTTGACCAACGGTTCTGCTACTTCCCAGGGGAGTTCCGCCTCCAGGGATTCTCTGTCGCTGGGGATTCGCGAGCCAGTTTACGAGGTTGTTTACTCGAATTAATTGATTTCTGTTTTCTAATTTACTTTTTCAGTTTGGATGGCTGATTGCTTCAGATAATGACTGTGATTTCTGATGATTCGATGGAGGGTGTGTTAACTATGGAGGATTTAAAAATGATTCTGTTTATGTAAACAAGGTTTTAAGTGAAAGGATGCTGTAAGCGAGATTGTCATATATGTATGATGGCATGTACAACTCTTGGTTGGAACCAAATTTATTTATTTATTAAGACTCAATTGATTTAGGTATGGTTGGATTGAGGTTTTGGAAGATTTGAGTTAAAAAAATAATTGGTAATAGTA
Organism: Andrographis paniculata; assembly: GCF_009805555.1. Taxonomy (NCBI): domain Eukaryota; kingdom Viridiplantae; phylum Streptophyta; class Magnoliopsida; order Lamiales; family Acanthaceae; genus Andrographis; species Andrographis paniculata. The sequence goes on from NW_026137605.1 coordinate 6,038,442, forward strand.
AATAATTTATTTGATTGTAATTGCTTGTTAGAGGAAAAATTTATTTGATGTGATATTTTTGAAAAATTTACTTTGTTGAGTAGTATGAAGAATTTCAAAAGTGGATTATGTAAAGAGAGCCTTATTGTCTGAAGATACATTTATAAAATAGAACCAAAGTCTGGACTTAGCAGATTATATGTCTAAAATGACTAGTTTGCAAATCTATACACGTCTTAATGTATGTTTATATCCCATCCACAGGTTGTAGAAGTCAGATCTAACGGGATGGTATCTAGCCGGAAAATTAACAGGCGACACTTGTTAAAATCTAGTGGTGAGTAGAAGTTTTTCTAGAGTCACTTGTACACATTGATGAAAATATCAATATGCAATTAACTTACAATCTTTCAATCAAGTTATGATTCTGCAACATTAAACGATAAGCTAATTCATCAAATTCCTTGTTAAATTTTTTCATATGTTACTAGCATCTGTAAATTCTGAGTGAGTTGAAGGTTACTTGACATAATCACTTACGAAGTATCAATCCTCTTTATTTCTTATACCCACTTTTATGATGTATTTTATGGGGTTTTCGTTAAATCTTTGATTTCTTGTATAATATAGTTGTTTCTATCCACTGACATAATTTTTACAGGCCTCTGAGCTCGAGATGTTAGGAGTGTTGATCCATCATTGTGGTTGACAAATACAGTGCCTGCATTACTGGTATTAACAGTTATTGCCATCTTTGATTTTCCATTGTCTATTTACTCGGCAAACAGAGTTTCTTAAAATCAATCTTGGTTGTGCGCAGCCATGTTTTTGTTTGCTGACTAAATTATGTTATGTCTAAGTGATGTTGAAGTTCCTATGACTAAATTGCCATCTATGATTTTTCCACCAATTTGTTTGGCACTACTGGTTTTGTGTTCATTATAACCACAATCTGCAGTTGAATGCATTTATATAATGTCAAAGATGCTAACATTGTGAAAATAACTCAATGTATACCCCAGTTTTGTTATTTGTTGACAAATATAATTTTCTAATTTATATATCTGGCTATCTGCATTGAGCTGGTGAAATTTAGTATCATACATTAGTTAGCTCCAGTTGCTACTGCATGGAGAAAAGATGTTCTAAGAAAAAAGTAGTAATATCTAATAAATATATGATATCAACTTTACATTTTCCCACTTCCTAGTTATATTCTGTCTTGTGTTAATTTTATATGATACTTTTTATGTAAGGATAAATATCTCGAATGCATACACATAAGTTTTCTTTCTGATTTGACTCTAATTAATGCTGGCATGGGTTAATGCCTTCTAGTACTAAGCATCATTCATCATACAAATTTATTGTGTGTTTGGTTATTAGTTGGGTGGTGCTATCTTCTCAACTTCTTTTCTATCTCCATTACTTTCCAAAACTTTTCAAGGTGGGACCCTCTTATAATATCTTATTTCTATCTCTCTTAAATAAAAAAATATATTTCTATGATTTGTCTTATATATGATTTTATTTTTTATAAAATGATATTCATATTAAATATATTTAATGAAATATAATTTTTAAAACACTTCAATATACATTTTAAATTTATTTTTAATCAAATACATACTATGTCGTAACCCAACCATTAACCTAATAATATTTCATTCCAAACAAGGAAACTAAACTTTCAATCACAATCTCAATCAATGAGGCATGAAATGTTTAGTTTTGCTATTTTCCTTTTAGAAAGTTGATTAACATGTTCTTTAGGACTTATATGGAGATTAATACGGTGGTTTAAGTTGAAAAATGAAGGATATGTGAAATGTGTTAGAAATTCTAATTTTGGCCTAACCTAGTTTATGATTTTTGAAGAAGAGTTTGTGATTATTTTTAAATATTATGAATTTTGGAGTTAATATATTTTTCTTAATGGACATTTTCCAAATAGTTGCTTGGCAAAATAACATAGGATTTTAATGAACTTGTTTAAATTTTATATTTTCATTCTTGCTTTAGTTGTCAAATAAAGATATTGTTGGATGAAAAATATTTTCTAAGCTAATTTGAGAATAGTAGTTTAGCTTCTGTCTATATTGCAAAGCATGATATATTAGCCTATGCTTTTATTGGCTAGTTGGTTAAATATTTGTAAATGAGATGTTTGAGTTAAAGTCCTAAGATTTGCCTAATTGCTCGTTGAGTATTGAGTCAAACTCTTAATTGAAACTACTTATCGAGTCCAATCAACTTGTCGATTGTATGGGATGATAAGGCTTAGGCTTCCACCTCTTAGGCTTAATGCTTTTTGAACTGATTTCCGGTTTATGTTTTTTACTCAAACCTTATTTATTTATATGATAAGTCGATGTACTTAATCTTTTAAGTTTCTATTTAGTTGCTTGTGTTGGGTAATTTAGCTTTTGCGCTACAACGTGAGGTTCATTGGTTAATGAACAAATCTTTCGATGTGGCGTGACGGTGATACTCCGGCTTGAGCCAACCAAAGTGTTACAATTGGTATTAGAGCCTAGGTTAAAGGCTCGTACTCATTGGTTAATAAAATTTGAAAAATTTAAAAAATTTCTAAAATCAATTAGATCGTGGATTTAGTTGGACTTGGGTGCATTCATGACATGCATTACATTTTATGTTTATTCCTTGTGCTTATACGTATTGGTTATGTTAGATGATTAGTTAGGGTTTGTTGAATCTTGTTGGGTCTAGTCTTGATTAGCGTATGCCCCCTAGGCGTGTTCGTCAGCCCTCTATGACACTTGAGTCTTACGAAGAAGTTGAGAGTAGGCAATCCCCGAACTCCGAGCCTCCAGTTCAGGATCTCATTTGACCTTCAGATCCGACATTTGAGTTTCTTCGTTAGTTCATGAGACAGTTTGCTCAGCGGTCTAGGAGTGCTATGGATGCTGTGTTATGCCATAGTCTTTCGACTTTTACTAGTCAGTCGGACCCGAAGGTTTAAGGATAATGGTTGGATCTATTAAAGACGATAGTTGAGGTGGTGAGATGTCCGGAATGAGAGAAAACTATGATTACCGTGTATTACTTAGAAGAGTTGGCCAAAAAATAGTGGAATAATGAGAGTTTTTAGGAGCAACTTTGTTGGATTACCGTGGGAGACCTTTAAAGGGAAAATAATGATGCACTTTTATCACACAAACCTTCATAGAGCGAAGGAGGATCAGTTTAGTGCCTTGGGGTAGGGTAGTATGATGGTGGAGGAGCATTTTATTCATTTTAATGAATTGGTTGCCTATGCTTCGGATTTAACAGCGAATTATCGTTATAAGTTGACGAGATTTGTTAGAGGATTGAACCAGCCAACTTTAGTGTGACGACTCTTCTGGAGGCTTATAAGAAGGTGACTAATATCTATTGGGCGAATCAGATATCTTATGATGAGCGGAGGGATGAAATCTGCGGGGCAGATAAAGAAAATGAGAAAGTGAAGAAGGGATGGAAGAAGCATCCGTGGAAGAATCAATCGGAAAACTTCTTGGTTGTGCCATATGCATCTCATCTTAGATTCACTTTTGAGAATTTGAGTAGGAGTCATGTCGGTCCAACTAGTTGTAGCCGATGTGGGGAGTTTCACCCAGGAGTTCTGTAACACCCTGACCGACTCAAACTGGAGTGTCACCGCCACGCCACACCGGAAGGCTCGTTCATCAACCAACAAGCTCTACGTTGTGGCACTAAGGCTAAAATAATGAATACAAACAACTAAATAGGGATTTAGAATTAAAGCACACCGACTTATAAATTAAATAAGTTAAGTTCAAGTAAAAAACATAAGTCGAAATTAGTTCAAAAAGCATTAGTTCTTAAACAATAATGGATTTCAAGAACATTTTAGAAGATAAAAGTAATTCGAGTTCCCCCCGATGGATCATATGGCGTGGATGCATCATTTAGGTATAATAGAAGCACCATCACCTACAAAAGTTTGTAGAAAGAGGGTCAACACGACGGTTGAGTAAGCACAATTAATCAAAGATAAATTAATATGGTATAAGTCATGATTCACGTGTAAATGCTACAAAATCATTTGAAGAAGATAATTTGAATAAGATATACATATCACATAAGGATAACTCACACACACGAGTCTTTTAGCGCCTCCCTTATGTTTCCCTTTTATTCTCATGTAATTGTGATGAACACATCACGAAGGAAACTCCACTAGGTCTTAATTAGGGCCGGCTCGACCCGGTTTTTCAACCTTATTACTTCGTATGACACATCATATAGTTACACATAACAAACATAGGGTCACAACCCTAAAGAAAAGCTCCACAATATGTACATAAGGGTTCAAAGTCCAAATGTACACGCAAGTCAATTTGTTTATTAGTTTGCGAGGGGCGCCAAACGGCCCACAACTCTTTAGTCTGTTAGCTGCTTCCTCTCTATTTTTCTTTTTTATTAAACATAGACTTGGGCCTTTATTATTTATTTTACCCTACTTGGGCCCAAAATGGTCTAAATTCAATTTTACTCCCAATTTTGACCAAATTTCTTAATTACTTACATCAAAAGCCCAAAACAAAATAAGTCCAAAATGAAATTGCCCGACTCCGGCATCGGATTCTTGCAAGTTCTGGCAAACTTTTGGAAATTATTTTTACGGGGTATTGCATTCTCCCCTACTTAGGACATTTCGTCCTCGAATCGATCTGTACGCCCGGAGCTTTCTCAAACAACTCCGCCAATTTAAACTTCAAAAGATTAGTAGGAAATTCTACGTCTCCGATCATGACAGGCACTCCTACAAAAAGACAATGATGAGGCACTAGCTCTCCCAAAGGTAGCCTAATCTCTACTGAAACCTCTATTTGAGAATCTAATTCCAGCTTCTTAGCACATCTATTTGATATGAAAGAAAGGGATGCACCGGAATCAAAGGGACTAACTACAACCAAAGAATTCACCAAAAACATACTGGTCAGGACGTCTCCCTAGTTTTCCACAGCTTGCCCTCTCGTCATGACATTGACATGATCTCTTTGGCCACTCATTCCTCCTCTCGCACACTGAGGTGCCACTGGTGGCATATGACCTTACTGCTGTGGAATCGGAGCCCTCTCAATCTCATTCGGAGCTCCAACTAACTTGGAACAAAACCTCTTGATATGTCCCGACTTATGGAAGTAATAGAAAGTGACGGACTAGCCATCACAACGAACTCCCGAATAAGACTTTCCACATCGGCTACAAATAGTCGGACCGCCATGATTGTCACTCAAATTCCCAGGGGTAAATTTAGGGCGAGATGCATAAGGCGTACCCGGGAACCTCTCCGATTGATCCTCTAGCTGGTTCTTCAACCCCTCATTCACCATTCCTTTTCCTCTATTTACCCTGCGGATTCCATCTCTCTGCTCATCATACGATATCCGATTTGCCCGATAGATGTTAGCCGCTTTCTCGTATGCTTTTTGAAGAGTCATCACACTGAAGTCGGCCAAGAACCGTTGAAGGTCCCGGTTTAGTCCGCCCACAAATCTCATCAACTTGCATCGATTATTCGCCGTCAAATCCGGAGCATAGACAGCCAACTCATTAAAACGCGTGAATTCCTCCTCCACGGCTATCATAGTCTTCTCTCATTCTAAGCATCTCACGACCTCAAAAATATCGTCTTCAAACGATCCAATCATTCTCCCAAAACAGTCGGGTCCGATTGACCAGTGAAAGTCGGAGGACTACGACGTAACACTGCATCCATAGCACTCCGGGACTGCTGAGCAAACTGTCCCATAAACTGGCGAAGGATCTCCAATGTCAGGTCTGAAGGTCGAACGAGACTATGAACTGTAGGCTTGGGTTTCAAAATGCCTACTCTCAACCTCTTCATCGGACTCAGGTGCCATAGGAGGCTGACGAGCACGTCTATGGGGCATATGCTAATCGAGACTAAACCTAATAAGTTCTAATTAATCAAATAGAATGACCAATGCACATAAACACACGGAATAAATATAAAATGCAATGCATGCCATTAATGCACTAAAACCCGACTAAGCCTATGATCTAATTGATTTTAGAAATTTCGAAATCCTAAAGTTTTATTAACCAAGAAGCTTGAGCCTTAAACGTAGGCTCTGATACCAACTGTAACATCTCCATCGGCTCAAACCGGAGTGTAACCACCATGCCATACCGGAAGGCTCGTTCATCCACCAACGAGCCCTACGTTGTGGCACTAAGGATAAAATAATGAATAAAAACAACTAAATAGGGATTTAAAATTAAAGCGCACCAGCTTATTAATTAAATAAGTAAAGTTCGAGGAAAAAACATAAGTAGAAAATTAGTTCAAAAGGCATTAGTTCTTACACAATAATGGATTTAAAAAATTTTTAGAAGATAAAAGTAGTTCTAGTTTCCCCGATGGATCATATGACGTGGATGTATTATTTAGGTATAATAGAAGCACCATCACCTACAAAAGTTTGTAGAAAAAGGGTCGACACAACAGTTTAAGCGCAATTAATCAAAGATAAATTAATACGAGATAAGTCATGATTCACGTGTAAATGCCACAAAATCATTTGAAGAAAATAATTTGAATAAGATATCACATATCACATAAGGATAACTCACACACAAGAGTCTTTTAGCGCCTTCCTTATGTAACCCTTTTATTCTCAAATAATTGTAATGAAAAAAATCACGAAGGGAACTCCACTAGGCCTTAATTAGGGTCCGCTTGACCCGGCTTTCCAACCTTATTACTTTTTATGACACGTCACATAGTTACACATAACAAACATAGGGTCACAACCCTCAAGAAAAACTCCACAATATGTATATAGGGTTCGAAGTCCAAATGTACACGTAAGTCAATTTGTTTATTAGTTTGCGAATGGCGCCAAACGGACCACAACCCTCTAGTCTCCAATATAACATACCAAGAAGGGATTGTACGCAATCCATCCTTCCAGCACGGATGACGGTCTAAAGACCTTTTTATCGTGAATGACGGGCACTTCAGAATCACTCAAAAGGAGAACCCGCCGTCTCGATCCCTCGACCTAATCCATTCGGGTTCTAATTCGAAGTTATCTAGTTATCCTAAAATATCGGTATACCTTCACGTGTTTGCAAGATACAGAGGTTGAAGGCTATGCCTTATCATCCAAACAATCGACGAGTTGATCGGACTCGACGGGTAGTTTCAAATACCAATTTGACTCAATACTCGCATGTTATTAGACCGGTATTTTAGGATAACTAGCTAGCTTCGAACTAGAATTCGAATGGCTAGGTCGATGGATCGAGATGGCGGGTTCTCTTTTTGGGTGATTCCGAGGTGCCCGTCATTCACGATGAAAAGGTCTTTAGACCCTCATCCGTGATGGAGGGATGGATTGCGTACAATCCCCTCTTGGTATGTTATATTGGAGACTAGAGGGTTGTGGGCCGTTTAACGCCATTCGCGAACTAATAAATAAATTCACTTACGTGTACTTTGGACTTCGAACCATTAGATACACATTGTAGAGCTTTTTTTGAAGGTTGTGACTCTATGCTTGTTATGTGTAACTATGTGACATGTCATACGAAGTAATAAGGTTGGGAAACCGGGTCGAGCCGACCCTAATTAAGGTTTAGTGGAATTTTCTTCGTGATGTGCTCATCACCATTATTTGAAAATAAAAAGGAGATATAAGGAAGACGCTAAAAGACTCGTCAGTTATCCTTATGTGTCATCTTATTCAAATTATCTTCTTCAAATGATTTTGTGGCATTATACCGTATTAATTTATCTTCGATTAATTGCACTTGCTCAACCGTTCTGTTGACTCTCTTCTTACAACCTTTTTGTAGGTGATGGTGTTTCTGTTATACCTAAATGATGCATCCACGTCATATCATCCATCGGGAGGAACTATAACTACTTTATTTTCTAAAATGCTTTTGAAATTCATTAATTATGTTTAAGAACTAATGCCTTTTGAACTATTTCCAATTTATGTTTTTGACTCGAACTTTACTTATTTAATTGATAAGTCGGTGCGCTTTAATTCTAAATCCCTATTTAGTTGTTTATATTTATTATTTTAGCCTTTGCCCCACAATGTAGGGCTAGTTGATTAATTAACGAATCTTCCGATGTGGCGTGACAGTGATGCTCTGGTTTGAGCCGGCCGGGTGTTACAGTCTTACCACCGGGAACAGATGAACAAACGAAGGTGTTCAAAAGGTTTTTCCAGATGTATCTTCATTGTTTTTCTTCCGAGTAGCCGCATAAATGGGTGGGATGCTTTCCTTGGATTGGATGCCTATAGAACACAGCTCACTAGGGTGCTTTAAAGATCACTCCCTTCGAGGTGGTGTACGGGTGACCACCCGCAGGGCTTTAATGCTTTCTTCTGAAGGAATGCCAAATGAATTTAGTGACGGAAATTTTGGGAGGACGATATTGTATGCTACGAGTTTTTGCTTTATCATTTATCCCGAGCACATAATACATGGTGAAGCAAGCTAATAAGCATCGCTAGGATGTGGCTTTTTTTATGGGGGACAAGGTATTTTTAAGGTCCGACCTATAGGCAGCTTTCAGTTCAAGCGGACCGAAGTTCACACAAGTTATCCCCAAAGCTTTAAGGTCAATTTGAGATGTAAAAGAGGATTGGCAAAGTGGCATAAGGTCTATGGCTGCCACCACACAACCGTGTGCACCCGGTTTTTCATGTGTCATTGTTGAAGTGAGTTGTGGGAGATCATTCGATTGATGGGGAACTTCCGGACAGCTTGGAGCCTTGCAGAATACCATTATTCACACCAAGCGAGAATTTAGCTAAGCGATAGATCCAAATGGGGAGCTGAAGGTTCTTGTTTGGTGGCACGGTTTAGCGAAAGAATATGCGACGTGGCTCACTCGGGAGGATTTCTAACAACAATTTCTAGCTTTCTGCATTGGGGACAAGGCGCCTTTCACGGGGAGGCAATTGATACCCACGAATTTTGGCAATGCCGGGAGGATTGACCGCCAATGGTTTACTCATGACGGATCCGAAGGGAAGCAACCCACTTTGGGTTGATAGTAGAACTTTAATTATCTGAGTATTTTGAATTATATTTATTTCTACTTGAGTCTAATAATAAGATTATTGGGCACAAGAGCCCAATAAAAAATCTTTAAATATGTTAGAGTTATAAGTCTTAAGAGTCATCTAGGATTTTGGGAATACACCTTTTGGTTGGGATGAAAGACATTCTGTTGTTTGCTATTTTCTTTATTAAATAAAGATTCATATTTTTACTACGTATCAATATGAGATTAACTCCTTGAGCCCTCACTCCTTGAACCTATTCCTGAAACAGTTTATATGGATTTCCTTTTTCCTAGTCCGCCAATCTTTGAGTCTAGCGAACCTTGCTTTTCAATTCTAACCCTTTAGAGAACAACCCAAAAGCCAAGGAAATTCAGGTTTATACTAGGAGAAATAAACTCTATTAGCAACTTTAGCCTTAAACCCATTTTCAGCCGGAACTGGAACAATTTCAGCATAGTCAAGCTCATATCTCGATTACAAACTTTGAATAAAATATATAGGGTAAGGCAGATATTTTACAAAGTTCTTCCTATGATCAAGTTGCAGATTCTTTTCTAGATTTAGATATGCCTATAACGATGACAAAAGATGTCATGGTACACCCTAATCACAAGCAACTGTCTTATGCCAAGCTATCTCCCAACTTCAAAGCATTTGCGCCCATGATTGACAAGATTCAAATTTCCTCATCAATTCATGAAGCTCTCAAAATACCAGAATGGAGATCTACTACGTTGGAAGAAATTAGAACCATTGAAAAAAATAGAATGTGGACTATGACATCACTTTCTCCTAATAAATGCACAGTGGGATGTAAATGGATTTTCTCTGTCAACTACGAAGCAGATGGAAGTGTTGAAAGATTCAAAGCTGGATTAGTAGCAAAGTGGTTCACTCAGTCACATGGGATTGATTATCCCGAGACATTCGCTCCAGTTGCAAAATTAAACACGGTTAGGGTTCTACTCTTAATTGTAGTAAATATGGACTAACATCTTTTTAAACTAGATGTGAAGAATGCCTTCTTAAATGGGGATCTCAAGGAGGAAGTCTATTGGGATATACCACCTGGTTTCGAGGACAAATTCACAAGCAACAAGATATGTAAATTGAGGAAATCTTTGTATGGTCTCAAAAAGTCTTCTCGAGCATGGTTTAACCGTTTCAAAAATGTTCTTAAAAATGATGGATATAATCAGTGTCAAGCTGATCACACTCTGTTTGTCAAGCATTTCCCAAGTGAAAAACTTGTTGCCCTTATTATGTCGATGACATTGTTTTCACTGGAAATCATGAAGAAGAGATAAATAGCCTAAAGAGACTTTTCTCAAGAGAGTTTGAAATTAAAGACTTGAGTCACTTGAAGTATTTTATGGGTATGGAACTTTTAAGATCAAACAAAGGTATATCAAGACTGGAATGATGGGATGCAAACCAGCAGATACTCTTATGGATCCAAATGTTAAGTTGGGAACACGGAAAGGTGGTCTACCGTGGATAAAGGAAGGTATGAATGACTTGTAGGCAAACTTATTAATCTAACCTATACGCGACCTGACATTGGATTCCCGGTTAGTGTGGTTATTCAATTCATCAACAATCCATCTAAAGAACATTTGGAAGTAGTTTACAGAATTATTAAGTATCTCAAGAGTGATCCTAGTAAGGGTTTATTTTTCGGAAAAATTGCTTCAAAAGCTCTTGATGTATATACAGATATTGATTGGGCTGGATTAATAACTGACAGAAGATCTACTTTTGGGTATTGTTCATTCGTATGGGGGAATCTTGTTATATGGTGCAGTAAGAAACAATTCGTTGTTGCGCACAACAGTGCCGAATTAGAATTTAGATCTCTAGCGCATGAAATTTCTGAGGGAATGTGGTTGAAAAGATTATTACAAGAATTAAGGTACCAGAATTAAGGATCAAGTTTGAGGGTCCTATTAACATAAAGAGTGATAGTCAGCTATTGCCATTGCGAAGAATCCAGTTCACTATGATAGGACCAAACACATACAGATTGCTAGACTGTATATGTGAACTACAGGAATGGAGTGAGGACTCGATTTTCATGTAATGGTTAATGATTCATTTTAACCCCCTAGGAAGAATATCTGGAATTAAATCAGCTTCTAATTTTTGGTTGACATGGGTTTTGCATATACTGAAGTCGCATCATCTTATTTGCACAATGTTATCAGCACATTTGGCATTTTACTCTTCTTTTAGATAATTTGGTAATATGTCATAAAGCACAATATATTATTATTATTATTATTATTATTATTATTATTATTATTATTATTATTTTGGATGGTCTTGTCTCAATTTCTCACTTGGATAATTCCATGTACTGACAAATGTGAATTTTGTCATGGTCAAGCAGAGAGGCTTCTTGATTCGGCTAGGGAAATGGAAGATTAAATTTCTGTTAACCTCAGGTTTGTTGCTATTATTAGGACCAAAGTATTGCTTTTGAACATTGTTGAGCCTATAAATGTGCAGTGAAGCACTTTTTTAAAGCAATGTGTTTGCCAGGGAATTATCTTATGAAACCCAACTGCATAAGAAAATGTATCCTAACAGTTTAAGTTTCTGATGGTGTTTAAGTGCTCTATGTCATTTCAGGTTATTCTATATCTATTTTAGCAATTTTTGAAGTGTTTATGGATGATGTTTTTCAAGCAATATATGTCATATTACATGACACATTTTCCAATGATGTTTGTTAGATTATTTTTATGTTTTCTATCATTTTGGGTTGTTATTCGACTGCAATGTACACAATTTGTTAAGTCTTTTTGGGTGATGTTTTTTCAAGCCATAGTTTTTGGATGTCTCTTTATGTTCAACAAACCTTAGTTTTCCGGCACTAGCCTATAAGATAAATCGCAAATTCTATATCAAATGACTCTAGGTCAATGGTAATTCCCAGAAACTAAGTTGTGTTTTTCCCATTAGACTTTATGTTTTTTAGGTTGAAACTTAGCTCCGCGCGTAGACAATAATTTTATCCGTAGCCTCATTCTTGGCATTACCATTATAAATTAACTGACAATAATTTCTCATACCAAGCCTCATTCTTGGAGGCTTGAACTTTTACTCCAGGTTGGGATATTCCGCATTGGAGTTGATGCTCTGATTTGGTACAAAACATGAAACCTTCTTTAGTTATCTCTACACTGAAATCTATATAATTGTCAAGGTGCCGAATTGAGGTTTCATACGGTAACAAAAAATCCATTCAAGTGTGTTGACAAGACTAATCCACAAAGTCTTTTCTTTGTTCTCGAATTGGTGCAATCCTATATTATAATTGCACAAAATATGACTTTTTCTTTTTAATTTTATTTTCCTCCTAACCAAAAAGGTGGCAAGGTTGTTGCGGCGCCATCGGACTGCTATATGGCATAGATGACACGGCGTCCGACATGACGACAATATGGCGATATGACGACCTATTTATTATAAATTTCTAAGATTTAATTATAAAATATAAAATTATAAGATCAAATCACTAAATTTATTTAAAGTTTAAATGAAATATCAACCAAAACATTAAATATAACCATCAAAATACTAAAATACCAATATATTAAAATAATAAAGTTTCAAAACACTATAAAAGTAATTAATGTCTAGAAAAGAAACCCTAATTTCTCAAATTTCACATCAATCTTTCAGTGTGCACATGATTATCATCATCATCTATTTCTTCATTCTCATTTACCAAACTTCTGTTAGAAGGGCCATGACGACAGTCATACACGATGGACGGGCCTGATGATTCACCAACACCTCTACTATAAAGGTTTGAATTATCAAGATGGCTTGAAGCACATACGGCTTCATCTACATAATGTCAATTAAGATTTCCGTTTTCATAAATCAAGTTTCGAGAATCATTAATCCATTCATTGTTTCATTGATCTTCTTCAAGAATTAAGGGAATAGAAGTGCTTTTTCTTTCCGCCACTTTTGAAAGCGATGTGCAATCGTTTAGTTTTTGGTGCTTTAGTCTATTTCTTTTCTTGTATGAATCTAACAAAAATTATATCAAAATTTGAAGATTATTTCTAAAATATTAATCTAAGTAAATTTTGTACAAATTAACTTACAAATTTAAATGTGCTATAATTGCATTCACAACTGACAGAAGAGTAGTAAAGACTAGTAGCCCTTACTGATTGAAGCTCGTCACCACTATGTGCATCCCACTAATCAACTAAATATATAGAATAATATATTTAATATTTGAAATTATGTTTATAAAAAATGAAAAAAAAATAATATATGTAACTTACAAGGACTTTTTCGCATTTGGTGCTTGATTGCTAATTGACAGCCAAAGTTTTTTCGCATTTTATCGTAATCATATGCTTGACTACTAATCTTATCCACCAACCCTTCATCTTTAACCATATGGTTAAACAATTGACGTTTCTTATGGACAAATACAGGATCACTTATCTTCAATTCAAAATATTGGAAGATTTAGGAATAGTATAGCCCCATATAACTTCATCTCTATTTGATTGTTCCATCGATCATCAATTATTTATATCTAACTTGGCCAATAACCTAATTTTGTTGTTGTTCGTAAAAGATTCAATTATTTTCTTCTTTGTGTGATTCATAGCTGAAGAAAGCTCGAGCATAGCCAGATTTCATCACCATCAACTATCCTCAAAATAATCAATAGAGGAAGTGTTTCCCAAAAACAATCTTCTACTTGATCCAAAAAATTGATGAAAGAATGACTTTCGCCACTGTTTGTCTTTTGATGTTCTTGACAGTTAATTATCGCTCCAATCATCACTCACAAATAGCTACCTCAATTTATTCTTATGTGCGGTAGCATACCGAGTAGCCATCGGCCTCGTAAAATCTCTGCCACCGGCCATTTCTCTCATTGTACTTAGAAGTCTCCATGTCGATAAATAAAAGTGGTGACATCCATAGCCCTTTCGAATGTAGGATTTAAATTCATTCATTTTTTCAACATTTTTAAGCATGAGACTGATGCAATATGTTGCACAAGATGTCCAAAACAGATCAGAAATGCATTGTTCCAATAGTCTTCTCACCACCTTATAATTTGCCCAATTATTAGTCACATTTCACATAACATATTTCTTGCCAATTTCTTCAATTTTTTTCTAAGTAGGTCTGTCAATATTCTTGCATCATATGACTTAACTTATGCATCACTAGACTCTAATAAAAAAGTTCCCTATGGACTATAAAGAATAAAATTTATCAAGTGACATCCTCTTTTGTCTGTCCACATATCTGACATAAGGGACCACCCATAAAACTTCCAAGCTTTCATGTTATTTTCTTTCACCTTCTTTGTTTCATTTACGGCATCCTTAAGAAATGGTTCCCGCAACTCATGGTAACTACTAGGTTTTAAACTGGAACCATATTATCCGATAGCCTCAATCATAATCTCATAAATTCTTGATTCGAAAGTATTGAATAGAATGCCATTTTGTAGAAAAATGGGCAACACGCTTTTTCACTTCTCTCGTTTCTTCTTTTTCTTTTGTAGAAGCTTCGATGATTTTATGAACACTCTCCTATATGTCTTTCTTCAACAACCTCTTCAGGAGTCTTTCAAATTATTGCAGCAATTGACTTACATTGTTTTCCAACTCTCAAAGGTTTAGAAAACTTCAGAGTTGATTGTACCAACTTTCTTTGTTGCATGTTCCTGAACTTGGATGTACAAAAGGCTCGGATGATGAATTCGTAGCACCCATAGATTGATTTTCTTCTAACTTCTCATTGTTTTTAGAATTCGTAAAATAATGAAATTTAGTAGTACCCCAGTAAAGCTTTATTCATCATTTTTTTGCTCATAAATTGATATATTTCTTTACGAATTTTTTGGTAGTGTTAAGGCACTTACAACATCATCATTGCTAACTAAATGTTGCTTTAACCTTTTGATCCAAAATGCATTTATCTATGACAAATATCGCATTCAATTAAATATTTTTTTATTCTAATCCAGCCAAAAAATCGATACTTCCATTATGGATCATTATGATTTGGACTTTCTTTTCCTTTGATAAGTCTTGGACATTTTTGTTATTGGCTATTAAATTATAATTAATACAAAAAAAAGATAAACTAAAATGCATAAGTAACAAGTCAATCATTAAAATATGAATAGGTTTAATAAAAAAACTAACATACTTAAAACTAAAATAAATAATTTAAATTAGAAATATAAAATACATAAAAAAAAAAAACTGTCTTGTCTAAAATCTACCATATCTGACCCGCCATCATCCACCGTATATAATATAATATACTATCAAGACAAACATAAAGTAGCTCTGTATGGAGCACTTATCCATACAAATATTTAAATATATATAATTTCCTACAAGTACAACACAACTAATATATTATATATATATATTACTGTTGCACTATGCATTAAGTAATACTCTCTTTCGTCCCATTAAAATTGTTTACGTTATTGTAGATACTCGAATTTATTAAGAAGTACAGTTAGTAAATAATTGAAGAATGTATTAGTAAAAATAATTATTATATAATACAAATAATCATTTAATTATTTAATTAATATTAAAAAATTATAAATTATGAAATTTAAAATTTAATTAAAATGTATAATATTTTCTAAAAAAAAAAAGAAAAAATTACGCGAGACAAATAAAAATAAAAAATATGGACATTTTTTTGGAACGAAAACAGTAAATAATAATACAACTTAATAGTAGTGCAATGTAGCAGTACATAAGTAATAGTAAACAATCCTGTACTAGTATATATATAATATACCTAACCTACACAATACACATTAATCATTACATTCTACATAAAGAGTTCTTACCTGATGCGCCAACGACAAGGCTAGCAATGATGGAAGACGGAAGATGGAAGCGAAGTGACCGTGGATGATGGCAAGTGGGTGAGACTTAAGCGAGACTAATCTTATATAGAGGTAAGGTAAGACAATCTTTATCATCAAACCATATTTTAACTTTTGTCATTACTTCATTAGATAATATATATATAAAGATATTAAATTTTAAATATTAATTTTAATAAATCGGGTCAGGCCAGACACAATTTGAACTTTATGGGTCCGGGCATGACCCGGTTCATTGGTGTGCCAAGCCAAGCACGACCTAAAAAATTTCGGACCTATTTTGGAGGCCTAAGTACGATTTTTTCGTGCCGAGTTTGGATTGAATTTTCGGGCCGTGCATATTTTTGCCAGTTCTAATTTTGCCGGTGATGATACATCTAGGTGACACCAAGATGACAGCTGTGACAAATTGAATAGTGGTAAGAAGAATTCTAAAACTACAAATTCCATAAAATTTAGTTAAAATTCTTTGAATGGATGAAATATTTTCGTGATAGCATTTGATAAGCTCCATATGGAGTGTGAAGTGAATGCACTATCTATAAGCATTCTAGATTCAAATATAGTGTTTCAATGTTGACGAAAAATTGGTTAAAAAAAGTTCATACATGGAATCTTGGCAGGTATATTTGGCATGAACTTGAAGTTGCATCTTGAGGAACATGTGGTAATATCATCCTTGGTCTTCCATTATTTAAATTCTTATTACCACTCTCTATGCTAAATAAAAATATTTATGTAGTTATGCATTTTGGTTAATAATTGCTGAAATTTTCGTTGGTACCATGGTTGGATTCTTTCTCATATGCTTCTACCTCACGAGAAGGAAAATTTAATTAACACCCTAGGTGAAACATATAAGCAACAATATTATTTCCTCTTCCACTCTAGATAATCTCCATTTGTCTTTAAAACAAGTTTGGCCAATTTGCTTGATTTATATTTCTAATTATTATTTTTTTTATGACGTGGGAATTCGCACCCGCTACTTGAAAGTGCACACTGGGTAAACTCCCGGCCGATTCTAATACCCTGCAAACCAGACCCGACGAGAAAGTCACAGTAGACAAACCATGTGTGGCTATTTCTAATTAATTTTTTTATATTATTATTTAGCCCACAGTTTTAATAAAAATATACTATTTTTTTTCTTTTTATATATCACATTAAAGTATTAAGTTTAATAATTCAAATCCAAACAAAAACCAAACAACACTCTAAAAATATAAATTATGTTTATCTAAACAAGTAGCATTAAATTTTTTAGATAAAAAAAATAATTTTTTATTAAAGGTAGTGTAGGATTCATCATTTTTATTATAGAAGATTCAAAAAATTTCTTTTAGAAGAATGAGTCCCATCGATGATAAGGCAAAATCTTAGTAACAATAAAATGATCAATCCATCGAGAACGTAATTTACGGGTAAAAAACTTGAGCTTTGAATTATTAAAATGCATTTTTTTGACTGATTTCAAAATTTTTCCTTGAGAATTTTTTACTATAGAAGGAATTTCTCTTTTCTTTTAATGTCAAAGCACTCTCTTATGTCTTCCAATTTCTACATCTGTAACTTTCTAAATGTTCCCACTTTACCAATAATCATATTATGGTTCTTCGTTGTACAAAAAACACAGTGTTCAAATTCAACAAGAAGGTGACATGGCTTCTAGCCTATTCGTTTACATTCCAATAAGCGTTTTGTAAATTGTATGATAAGCCCATAATGCGCACGGAAGATGTAAACTTCAGTCCTTCCTATTTGGTCAAATGGTACTTTAAGAACTTGATTTCTCAATTGACACCTCCGTTTGGCCATTTATTTGATGATGGTAGGAGGTCATAACTTTAATCTTTAGGTAATATGCCAAGCTTTTTGAAGAGAGCGGCGATGGTTTTGTTACAAAAATAGGCCCATCTATCACAAATAATAGCTTTAGGCATTCTAAACCAAGTGAATGTCGGACTTAATAGAAGATACAACCACTTTAGAGTCATTAGTCCGGTTATTTTTTGCTTTCACCAATTCCGAAACTTAATAGTAAGAATGATATCTTAAAATCCATGGACATAGGAAAGAGGGTCCTTGTCATGGTTTGATAGTTTCATCCTAGGTTCTCAGTCATAATCCATCTCATGTGTGCGAGTCCTTTATCCCTTATCTTCTATATTACATGGTATTCTCAGGCTTGTTGCGCACATAGGACAACTAGCCTAGCCCTCAGAGCGGGTAGGGCCTAGGCGCCGGACGTGTTAGTTGCTGGGCACGTTCAAGTCATTCTCTATAAGAGAGAACAACTGATGATACCTCACAGAAAAGCATGCCCAAATAAAGGATGGGCATTCCGGGTGGGTAGCGCTCCTTGAGGGAGAGTGCGTTCGATAGTGTTGTAGCACGAGGGTGAAAGAACTTTGTTCGTGAGGGCGGAACCACATTAAAGGAGATCTTTGGGCCAAAAGTGCAAGCCACAACGAGTGGTATTCCAAAGGGTGTGTGGAGATGAGCGGCGGCATGGGATGCATGTGGGTCAGCTGTTGGGAACTTCACTTAATTACGTTGGGCAAGCACGAATAGTATGCTGAAATTGTCGATGGAATAAGGCTTGAAGGCATAGAAGGGGTGCAACAAAGAAATTTCGATGTACTCAAGTAGCGTTGCACGAGGGCGTTCTTGACTTGAGGTGGGGCAAGGTTGTCACGGGTTGACAATTTCGCTTCAAGTTTTTTATCACAGTCTGTCATATGTGTACTAACCCCTTGTTTCTGTATGGTATATTAATGGCCTATATCTCTGTGCAAATATGTGTTCTACGTATATCTCATATATTACATGGTATCCTCAGACTTGTTGTGCACAAGAGATGGTTGACCCTCAAACGGGTAGGGCCTCGGCGTCGGGCATGTCAGTTGCTAGGCACATTACACAATAATGTCGATATTCCACCCGTAAAAATTCTCAACAAATTAAATGGGTACCTGGGGCATCTCAACTTTCAAGAAAATATTACCCACACGTTGACAATTACCGCAAGGTTTGTAAAAATATAGGCATCTTTAAACAATATTGCCCAATAAAACGCCTATCTAAAACTTTCTAGACTGTTCTTTGGGGTCCAAAATGTCTCCCAGAAGAAAGTGTGTGACAAAACCGTATAAGGGATTGATGTTCACTTATTTGCACACATTTTCGCAAACTTGATCCAATAAACGCTTCTATAGTTGAAGCTCATTTCATATGTAATACTTTGCATCACTATTGAGTTTATCCCCCTTAGCTTTCGAAAAACCTGCATAAAATGTTTTATTAAGTAATTAGTTCACTAAATCAGCATACCATTGAATGAAAAAGTAAAAAAGAAAAAAAAAAAAAAAGTAGTTGCTCATTTGAGGTTGTCCCCATAAGTTTAAATCTTTATTTTCAACAAAAGGAAGATGATTCAAGTGATCGACTACAAGATACTCCAATCCTATCTTGTTTTGAATCTCCAAATCAAATTCTTGTAGAAGTAATAGCCATCAGATAAGTTTCATCTTAGCTTTTTTTTTGGCTACCAAATATCGCAAAGCTGAATGATTAGAAAAACCACTAATTTAGTAACCAACAATAAGATAAGCAATTTTCCAATGCAAAAACTACTACCAACTTTTTTTGGTAACAATGTAGTTTGATTGAGCTCTGCTCAAAGCTTTTGAAGCATAGAAAATGATGTCGAAAACGTTTCCTTCATTATGATCTAACACTGCACTAACTGCCACATCACTTGCATCCCACATGACTTCAAATGGTATCTTTCAGTTGGGAGAACACAAATCGGAAGTGATGACAAAGATACATTATGCTAAAGAATCCTATTTTTCTTGGCAGATTCCATAGATAAAGTTAAAACAAATGGTGAAGTTAGTATGGTTTATTTTATCTAAAGCTTAGTTAGTTAATATGATGACAAATGAGACTTCCTTAAATGAGGAGAATGTTGATATTTGAGGTTTCCTATAAAAATTTTATTCAATATCTCATGTTTAACATTTAAACATTATAGGGTTGAAGATCACCAAAGTAGAATGTGTAACTATTACTAATTTAAACTAGCTTTTTGGAGAAGCTACTAGGATATATATTTTGTATTATATCATTTTATGAGATGAAATATAGTACTCTATCTTTTCTCTGTAGTTTTTTCTTGTCTGGTTTTTGTTCTAATATCTTGCATATTTGTGATATGTGGCTGTTTGGATGAAAAGAAATTGTGAAGTGTGTGTTAATTTTATCTATTGTGTGTCAAATGTATATTGACTATTGCCTTTATTTTCACTAGAGTATACGTTGTCTACAAAAGTTTCCATCATAGAGGAAATTAAAGATTTGGGAAAATTGTGTAAAGATAATGAATTTGAAATAAGATATGTATCTTTTATTAGTCTATTGAAAGTAAGAGTTTACAAATTTTGCTTTCTGAAAGCTCTTTTGTGGAAAGCAATGATAAACTCGTTGAACTATATGACGTCTAAGTATTGGAACAAATTTGAATCCAAGATTGGTGAGTGTACCTCCCTACAAGTAATTATCTAAACAACTCTTATTTAAACCTTCGGATTATTGAAAATTGACATTGACAATGACAAATAACAATTTAACCACCCTAACTATATGTATATAACTCAGCTAAATAATTTAGCTATCTAGTGTTCGTTGATATTGAGCGCACTTGTCTGAAACTCTCATGCAGAATCGGTTATCACCGAACTTAATAATTTATACTTTCTCTGTCGTAATAATAGATCTATTTGCCTTTGACACATTTTTTTAATATAGTGTATATTTTTTATAGTAAAAAAAGTAAAAAATAATAGTTACTTTTTAATAAAAAAAAGTGAGAAAAGTAGTACTCCCTCCGTCCCAATTAATTTGTCTATTTTAGTTGGGGGATGAAATTTTAAATATTGTTAATTAGTAAGTAATTAAGAAGTGTATTAGTAAAAATAATTATAGATTAAGATTAAAATGACTAAATAGTTTATTTATAATAAAAAAATTATAAATTAGAAATTTTAAAATGTGATTAAAGTGTATAATTATATTTTCAAAAAAAAGACAGTATGTGGGACGGACGAAAATAAAGAGAGTGGACAAATTATGCGAGACGAAAAAAGGAACATTTTTTACTAAAAAAACAAAGTTATTTTTTTATGATAGATAATATAAAGAAAAATAAAATTATTATTTATGAAAGAGGAATATAAAAATACCTAAATTTCACATAATTACACACCAGTGCACGACTAGTGTGCTATGCCAAACCATTGTTTGTAATATAACTTTTACACTACAAAAAAAAATAATATATTTCTAACGGAAATTAGTGACGAATGATGTTAGCTAAATGAACTTTAGAGATAAAATGTAATAAATTTTATCTCTAATTTTACCTCTAATGTCATTAGTAACGAAAAAAGTAAATTTAGAGACAAAAAAATTTTGTTAAAAAATACTATTTTCTTATATTGACATTATGGATTTAATCGAGCAGGGAGCAAGTTGATGTAGCTCAATTTCTTCCATTGAAAAATGGCACATATATGGAATTTGAATTGCGTTTGTCATCTATTATACTTGTGTCACCGTTAACATAGCGATTTTATACACAGCTTCTCGACCAATTGATGGCTGACCATGTGTATATATACAGAGGCGGATTTAGAAAATTTTTTTAGTAGTGTCACAATAGATATATTAAAAAATATATATTAAAATAATAATATTAATATTTATAAAAATAAATTATTATTAATGATATAGAAAATAATATTATAATACTATTATATATATTTAAAATATAAATTGATTATTTTGATTGGATTAAATTTTAATTATTTGGATATTCATGGCAGTTTAAAATTTAAATAATCCACTAAAATATTTTTGGATAACAATGACATTTAAATTTTAAGCGGGGGCACTCAAACTTTTTAGTGGTAGCACAATTATTTAATTATAAAAATTTCTTTTAATACGATAAAATGCCACGTGCCTTCTATTTAAATCCGCCCATATATATATATATATTCTGGACTATGATAGCTGAATTCTGATGCAATTCAAACACTGAATATCAATGGCTTTACCTTTTGGCCACAGTAGAGGATGCAAAGACATTTCATCTGCAAATTCTAACATTGCGGCCTTGGCCTTTTCAGATGGTTAATATAATCTATCCCTGCATATTTTACTGCTTTCTATTCATTTAATTTATTTTTCGTTTCTTTGATAAAAGCATGATAATTTGATAGAAATTGATATGTTTGTAGTTGGTTTTGAAAAAATCTCGATTGTTGAGGTTATGAGCAATAGGGGATGCAGAGGAAACTATAGGCATTGTATTTACACACATCGATTGTCTGAAAATGAAGAGAATGACATTGTTACAATCGATAAAAAGGTACACAAGTAATATCGAGTATCAAAAGCTTCATCTGTATATATATATATATATATATATATATTAGTATTACAGGGAAACTGTTTTTTTCAATCCCGTATTTGATCCCTTTACATTTTAGAACTTTAAGTGGACTATGTCTTAAAATAGTTCTGTAAGTAAAATTTTTTCGCTAAAATGGTCCTCCGGGGCCGGACTCGCTATGTTGGCCCGTTGTTGCTGACGTGGCACTGACACTGCTGACGTATCATCACCACGTAGATGCCATGTCAGCAACACATAAAATTTTTTTAATTTTTTTGTTTTACAAAATATTTTAGTAAACTATTTTTTTAGTCTCATATATGACCTTCTATATCATTTTTAGGATTGTAAATAGACTTTGTCTGAAAATTGTCCTGAAAGTAAATTTTTTTTTGCTAAAATGATCCTCCGACGTGGCATCTACGTGACGATGACATGTCAGCCGCGTCAACTCCACATCAACAACGGCGGGCCAGCGTGGCGAGTCCATCACCGAATGACCATTTTAGCAAAAATTTTTTTTTATTTACGGGACTATTTTAAGATAGAGTCCATTGAAGTTCTAAAATGATAAATTGAGTTAGATACAAGACTAAAAAAAAAAAAAAAACAATTTATCTTTATGTATGTTTACCTTTATATATGGATGCCAGTCGAATTAAGATACATCGTTAGTAATTTTACAATTTGACACGGCGCATTTAGATTCCACCACATATATGATGTGATGTGCCTATAAGATTTTTAGTGAATGATGAGTGGGTAGAAGCATGCAAAGGGGCACCGGCTATACATGTTATCCAAATATCGATCACATAATTTATTTAATTAAATTACATATACGACAAGGGTAATGTAATATTTAAAAATAATAATAAGGAAATAAATAGAAAATAGAATTCTTTTTCCCCATTATCATACAATATTTTAATTTTTTTCTTTTAAATATACAATATTTTAAGAAAAATACTCTCTGCATCTACTAATAAGTAACATTAGACACATCTACTTATATGCTAAATGTTAATCTTATAAAATTAATTGATAAAATATTAGTATATTATTTCAAATAAAATATCACGATATCCTTTTTAAAACATACTTTTAATATATGTAGATTCTTTAAATTTTTACAAACTTACACGGCAGGAGTTTGTTTGTTTGGGCGGTTTGAATTTTGAATTAATTTGAGTAGTAAAAATTTTGAATTGAAACAGCGGTATGTATGATATTGTGAAAGTAAAACTGATTTTTAAGTTTAATATAGAAAAAAAAGAAAAGGAGTTTCATTTAATATTTTTGGAAAATTTTTTTTGATGAATAGTAAACTTTTGAAGAATCTCCAAACAAATGCACCGTATTATTATTATTATTATTATTATTATTATTATTATTATTATTATGGTTATTATTTCTTAATCAATACAGAAATATTATATATATTTATACTTACGAATTGATGTACGAAACATTTCCGTTACTTGATAATTTCTATAAGAAAGGATGATTATGCAAGTCCCAGTTTAAACCTACAAACAAAACAAATACTAATATAAAGTCATTGAATACTTGTTATTATAATACTTGTTATTATTATTATTATTATTATTATCTTGATGAAATAATTATTTAGAGGGCCCGCGGTGTCGTCCATTGGTCACCCCGTTCCCAGACAGTGCTGAATGCTGATTGAGACCTCACGGCAGAGACGAAATCAATTATTTGTATTGACCTAATTGTGTGTATATATATATATATATACTTTTATATCTCTTGATGCACGTACAAGCCTTCACTACCAACTATATATCTATATATGTATATATATATCCACAGCACCTCGCTCGTCAGGTCACTCGTCCAACTGCATGCATGCGTGAATTGATGTGGTGGAGCCAACACACTATACAAAAAGACACATATTATCTGCTGCCTCTTGGAGTTGGGGGCAGTACTGTTTTCTCTCTCTATATATTTGTTGGATCTGGGTCTAAAGCCCAAGGCTTCTCTCATAAGGATCCGAAAGAAAGAGGCATAAGATCATACACACAAGTAAAAAGAGACCTTGAAGAGCAGGACATAGAAAATGGGCAAAGCTTTTTGAAGATGAAGTCTCCCAGTCCGTCAAGTTTCATGCTGCCAGGTCCATTCGGTTAAAAAACACAAAGAGTTTAATAGGGTCAAGGAAGATCAACAAAAGCAAGACATGAGGAAAATAACCAAAGGCCAGGACCAGAATAGAGCAAAGATGTGAGAGAGAATTTAGAATAAACCAACTCCTAAAAACTAGAAAGTGAAGAAAGTGTGGGGTTGTTCTTGATTTTAACGAGATATATTAGGCTAAAAAACCATACATTATACATATAATACATGAATTATCCAAAAGTCTTATCTTATATTTTATCTTCTTTGTAGTTTATCCTTAGTTTTAGGTTTAGATTTTATCCATATGTTTATCTTTTAAGTAATTTATCTTTCATTTCAGTAATTTAATCTGTTTATCTTTAATTTACAGCAAGTTTTATCCGAATTCTAGTAGATTATAACAAAAATTCCATCAAATCCAGCCGTTATGGTTTCAAATCGTGCAAAGGCTTTATCGTTGAAACCGTCCGAAGTGTTGGAAATAATCTAACGACAGATAGGCTTTGTAGGGCACTGTTAGGATCCGATTGCATCGCTTGATCTTTGGGTGCATAACGTTCAGAAGATGCTTAGAGCCTCTTGAACATTAAAGTTTAAGTTCTAACAATTGACACGTCCAGTTAGACGAAAGTCAAGAAGTAAGATATTATGAGATTACATAATGAAAAATTAATGGCGATGTCAGGGCTTTCATGGGGTTCATTTGTACCGCTTGGACACTTTTAGGCTGGTCTAAATTTGGCACCAGATGAAACTTATGCCGCTGAAACAAGCTATGGAATTGCCGCAGAACCTCACAAAGGTCAGGCCTTAGGGCTAGGGCGATTGCAATATGGAAATGCTATGATTATGCCTCGGATGCCAGGAGGGAAAGAATGATTAGGTTCAAACCCCCAGGCTATAGGTGGTTTTTCAACTTTTGGCACGATTCCAATAGGGCAATTTGGAGGGCAGCTTAAGTGGAATGCACCAACACTACAATCGGGACATTCAGGTCCATATGTTGCCAACCATGGTTCGCCGGATCGGCCGAGTCCGGTCCGACTCGTCAAACCCTAAACCCTAAACCCTAAAACCGTTCCGGTTCATCAAAAATATCCGATATTTGCCCAAAATTTTCCCATCCATTCATATCTTATCTATAAAACCCATTATAAATCTTATTCTTACCGATTTTCTACTTTTTATTCATATTATTCGAACAATTCATCTCAATTCGATCAGATCGGAGAAGAAAACATTTACCAGTGCGCTGAAGAAGAATCGTGGAGGAAAGACCTCTGTTCTGCGTTCGCGTCTGAAGAAGAATTGTGGGGGAGGGGAAGAAGAATTGTGGGGGAGGGGAAGAAGAAGTGGGAGGATTCTGCGTTTGCGTCGGTGAAGAAAATCGTGGGGGAGGGGAAGTTGTTCGCGTCTAAACGAAATCGTGGGGGAGGGGGAAAGTTCTGTGTTCTGTGTTCTGGGTTCTGCGTTCTGGGGGAGGGGAAGAGTTCTGGGTTCTGCGTTCTGAAGGAGGGGAAGAAAGGAGGAAGGTAAATTTAATTATTATATTATTTTAATTAATTTAAATATTTATAAATTTGAATTATTTTTTATTAATTTGTTTATTTAATTTATAGGTTTAATTATTTTAGATTTAATTATTTAGAATAATTTGTTTAATTTATTGATAAATTTAGTTTAATTGTGTTGGATTGTATTTAATTTTTATTTAATCTATATAAATTGAGTTTATTAAAATTAATATTTTAGAATAACTTATAATCTTATTATTTAAAATTAATATTATTTTAGACAAAATTTGTATTAATTGTAAATTTATTGTAAAAAATTAATATTTTAACTATATTTTTTATATAAACAAATTAGTTATCTACTTAAATTTTTGTATAAGTTTGATTTATTAATAAACTAATATATAATTTGTCTATTTAATTAATGAATTACTATTTATAAATATTTTAACAATTGTATTATTCAATTACAGAGTTTGTGTAAAATGGCACCGCACAGAGATATTGGTTGGGATCATGCTACTCCTATCAGCAATGATAGAAAACAAGCAAAATGCAATTATTGTGGTAAAATTGTTCACGGCGGAATTACTAGGATGAAACAACATATAGCACATGTTACAGGTCAAGTTGAAGCATGCACGAGAGCTCCAAAAGAAATAAGAGAGTTATTAAAAAAACACTTGATCCAAAGAAAAAGTATGCGAGCAGCACATAAAAAAAAGTTAGAAGCATTGCAAAATTCCATTCGTTTGGAAGATGATTCTGATGAGGAAGAAGATGAAGTTTTTGAAATAAATGAAGATGAGATAGATGCTCTTGAAAGAAAACACTTAAAAAGAGCAATGGCTGAAAGCAGAAATATGGAATTTATGGAGCAACAGCGTAGACATTCTGTTTCCGGAGATCTACCAAGCTTGAATTTTAAAGCCGGTATATTTATTAAATTTATAAAATATATTTAAATATTAGTATATTTTTTTTGAGATAACAACCATATATGATCATATGCTTTTTTTTTTTTTTTTTTTTTTATCTTTGTAGGAGGAAGCAGCTCGAATACAAAAGGAAGTAAAAGAAATTTTTTCGAAAGCTCTATGAAAAAGACAGAAGGTTTGCATAAAAAAAAACTTGATCCATACATGTTTCAATCGAAGAATAAGTCTTTGAAAAATATGTTTTCAAAAGATAATGCAAAAAAAGTGGGTAGAGCAATTTCGAAATTTTTTCATTTTAATGCAATACCATTTCACGCTGCCGATAGTGGTCCTTACTACCAAACGATGATTGACACGATTGCATCGGTTGGACCTGGAGTTAAAGGACCTACTGGTAAACAAATTGGTGGTGAATATTTAAACGAGGAGATGCAAGAAGTTGTACAGTATGTTGATTCTTTAAAGCAGAAATGGAAAACATACGGATGTACAATTATGTGTGATGGTTGGAGTACTTGTACAAAACATCCAATCATAAATTTTATGGTGTACTGTGATAGAGATATGATATATCACAGTTCGGTTGATTGTACAAATAAGGCGAAGACTGCGGACTTTGTCTACACCCTAATGGATAAGGTGGTGGAATCAGTAGGGGTTGACAATATTGTACAAATTGTAACTGATAGTGAAGCTAGTATGAAGGCGGCTGGGAAAAAACTGATGAGGAAAAGGAAGCACATTTTTTGGTCTCCATGCGCAGCGCATTGCATTGATTTGATGTTAGAAGACATCGGAGATATATTGTCAGTGAAAGATACGATAAAAGAAGCCAGAAGAATTACAGAATTTATATACAACAGTGATAAAGTGGTTAATTTGATGAAAACATATACGAATGGCCGAGATCTGTTGCGACCAGGCATAACAAGATTTGCAACCGAGTTTGTTGCAATGGAAAGTCTTCTGAGATATGCAACCGATTTGAAAAGAATGTGTACTTCTAGAGAATGGGTTGAGTACAATAATACCTCGAGGAGAAGACATGAAGCCGGAGATATATCAGACTTGATTTTGAATGAAAGATTTTGGAAAGGGATACACCGAGTCTGTGGGGTCATGGAACCCTTAGTGAAGGTTTTAAAAGTAGTTGATCAAGATAAAAAACCTACACTACCTATCATTTATGAGGCAATGGATAGGGCAAAAATGGCAATAAAAACCGCGGTGAAAGATTTTCAACAATATTGGGATATCATCGATGAAAGATGGTATAATCAATTGCATCAAGATTTGCATGCAGCAGGTAACTATTCTTGTTATTTTTTTGTTTTTATATTGTGCTAATCGTTTGTTTTATTTTTTAATTTTATATACATTTCATGCAGCTTATTTTTTAAATCCTGGTCTTCAATACTCCGGCACTTGTGAATTTGATTCATCGGAGGTTCGAAAAGGAGTAAAAGAAGTTATCAAAAGACTCGAGCCAGATTTGGATATACAAGTAAAGGCTATGAATGAGGTAAATTATGTGAAATTTATAAATAATATATAAATATATATATATATTAATTTCTAATAATTTTACTATTATATTGTCTATAGATAAACATATTTGTTAACAAAATTGGAGAGTTTGGAAGTGCACTTGCTATTAGAGCTGTATCTACATCTTTACCAGGTATGTATTATGAAATTTATCATTTAATTATATTTTTAAATATACCTGTTATAAAATGTTGCATTATTAATAATTTTTTATTTATTTTTAATAGCTGACTGGTGGAATATGTACGGTGATGAAGCTCCTAATTTAAGAAAAATTGCATTAAAAGTTTTGAGTCAAACTTGCACATCATCGGGTTGTGAGCGGAATTGGAGTACGTGGGCTTTGATCCATACTAAACTTCGGAATAGATTAGCTATTGAGAAACTGCATAAGCTAGTCTATGTCCACTACAACATGCGTCTTCGGGTAAAAAATTTTATGCAAAGGACAGACACAGACGATTTTTATGACCCAATTGATTTGAATCATATTTTTGATGAAAATGATATTTTAGATGAATGGGTTAGAGAAAATGAATCTCCACTTATTCGTGATAGTGATTTGAATTGGTTGGATGAGGCTATTGAAGAAAGTGGAGATCGAGGTCAAAGTGAGCATAATGATCATGACAGTGATATGCTTTTATCTCAATTTATAGCTGATGGAAAAAAGAAGGCGAAAGAGAAAAAATCAGAAAACAAAAATACGGCCAAGAAAAAAAAAGCAATCATATTGGAATCTTCATCTTCATCGACTAATGGTGAAGATAAGAATAATAACAATGATGATGATGATGATGATGATGATGATGATGATGATGGTGGTGGTGGTGGTGGTGGTGGTGGTGGTGGTAGTGGGAGCTACAGGGATAGCCGATACTCAAGTGATATGGGATGGGCTCAAGGAAATGAAAATTATTATGCTACCCAAGACACTGATCATGGATATCGTCATGGTATAGAAGCTCAAAGAGATTTTCTAAATAGTTTAACAGAATTTTCAAGTGAAGCCGATGCTTCAAATTTTTCAGATACTAGGAGATATTCTGGAGTTCACGAACATATGCAAGACTTGAATATAGGTTATTCCTATGGAGATTCTTCTCATAGCTCGAGTAATAGATTGGGGAGACAGGAGTGGGACCAACCAAATGCATATCATAATCCCTATTACTCAGGATACGGTTTATCTAATCTACCCAGACATCTTCAGGATTCAGCCAATCTTCCTATATTTGGATCCAACCAACCAGTTGGAACATATTACAGAGGGATTACATCTGGTTCGGGTAGTATTGATGATCGTAGACAAAATTATGGTTCATCAAGCAGAAGCAATGATAATAGAGAATATCGAGGTTTTGATGTATATGGAAGGGGTTCATTCAGAGAAAATCAATATGGTTCGAACATCTCTCCTTATCCAAGCAATATGAATCCAGAACAAGGATATTCGTAATATAATCGATCAGCAGATGAAAATGATTTTGAACCTCCACGACATTCCACATGGTATTGAATGGTAAGTATAAATATTTAGTATAAACGTAGTTTGAACATTTTATAAAATTTTATTTGTATTTTTTTTCTAATTATTTTTATTTATATAATGCAGATGATAAAGATGAAATCTTGACATTGACGGACACAAGGTACATCATTTTGTTATTAAAATAAATTTATTAGTATAATGACAATATGCAAAACATAAAATTTAGCATTTACATTTATATATATATCCGCTAATTTAGTTGAAATATTATTCATTTTAAATTTTGATCTATTATAAATTATAATATATTTTTTCAATAATATATATTTTTAAATTAATTATATTTATAATTTGATGTATTTTAATTAATTAATTATTATTTTTTTGAAAAAATATAAATTTTATATAAAAAAATCATATAGGCCGATATTTGACCGATACGCCGCGACCGATACGCCGCGACGTATCTGGAACGGTAAAGGCCGATCCGCGACGCCGATCCGCGACGGCGAACCATGTTGCCAACACCTAAGAAATGGAAGCGGCCACAACATAGGAACAAGGAGGCCAGATCTTTGATAGATTCAGACATTCTTATAAATTGCATTAAGAGAGCCATCTCAAGAATAAAGTTTGAAGATAAATCTAGTACTAGTTTGTGTGTGGAAAATTCAATTTTAAATGAAAGGACTCTTAAAGATACAGAGACCCTGATGAATTCAAACCAAGAAGACCTTGTAGGGGCAGAGGCTTTAAAAACTTCAAACGAAAGAGATTCTACAAGGGAAGAGCCTCTGATGGCTATAAACAAAGAGAACCCTATAAGGGCACAGACCCTGGTAGTGGCAAACGAAGAGGACCCTACAGGGAAGATGCTATGGCGGCTTCAAACGAAGAGGACTCTGCAAGGGTAGAGCCCCAACAATGAAAGTATTGAATATAAAGACTTATTCCTATCTAGCCTTGAGGCTAACCAAAGGGAAGGACATGAAAGTGGACACAAACTCTTTCCTCACCCCTAACATTAACACCGTGTCGACCAAAGGGCCTGTAAAAGACAAACTTGGAAAACAGTTGTCAAGGCCTTTGGTTCATGATCATTTAGGACTGCGGGAACCCATTAGAAAATCTAATTTCATGAGGCTGACATTTGGTGAAGGCTTAGACCCGAATATGTGTGAGGTAGGACAAATGACAGTAAGGATGAGGCCTAATGTCAATATCACAATACCAAACCCGAAAGCCTCAATTGGGAAAAAAGAAAGAGTACAATGGACCCAAACCTGAGGCCACTATAATAGAAGTGAGTGTTGAAAATGGGAAACAAGTTTGGACTGTTACCACAACCACCAAATTACTATTACTCCTAAACCAACATAGAAGCCTGCTACTATGATGGAGAAGAAAACTTGGATTGTGAATGAACTAAAACCTTCCACCATGAAGGCAATAAGGGACTCATTAGGATACAATAGAAGGCGAGTCCAAAGGTAGGCTACAAGCCCAAATGGAGGCGAAGAGCCTCTCCTTAAAAAAAAAAAAAAAGAAAAGAAAAAAGCAGACAAAGCCTCTTCCAAAAGAGAAGCAGGCTGAAAGCCTTTCCCAAGTGGAAAGCAAGCTGAACAGCCTCTTTCGATAGAAAAAAGGATAGAGAAACCTGTTTCAAAAGGAAAACATATAGAAGAGCCTCTTTCAAAAGAGAAGCAGAGCCTTTTCCAAAAGAAAGTAAACTCGAGAGCCTCTTCCCAAAGAAAAGTAGATTGGGAAGCCTCTTCCCAAGACCTCTGCCATGAGGACCCAAAAGAAAGAGGTGCAAGACAAGAATATAGAAACAAAAGGAGACTCTGAGGAGCTAAACACAAAAAATGGCCAGAGCCACCCGAAGATAAAGCTTTCGAGTCCGCTGAGCCTTATGCTTCTAGGTCCATTTGGTTTTGAGAAAGAGACTAATAAGTAAAGAAGGTCAATAAAAGCAAGACATGTGCAAAATAACAAGAGGCCACAACCATATTGAAGTAAAGACGTGAGGGAGAAGTTGAAATAAACCAACTATTAAAAAAGGTGGAGAAAGTGGGGGGTTATTCCTGATTTTAAATAGATATATATTAGGCTAAAAAACACACATTACACACACAATACACAAATTATCCAAACACTTATCTTATATTTTATATTGTTAGTAGTTTATCCTTAGTTTTAGGTTTAATTTCTATTTTTCCAGTAGCTTGTTATTCAATACTTTATCCATTTGTCTTTAACTTCCTGCATGTTTTTATCCAAATTCTAGTAGTTTATAGCCAAATTCCATCACATTCAGTCATTAAGGCTCCACACTGTGCATAGGCTCTTTCGTTAAAGCTATCCGAAGTGTTGTAATTAATCCGATAACAGTCAGGTTTTGCGGAGCACCGTTGGGACCTGATCACATTGCTTGATCTTTGGATACAACATGTTTAGAACACTGGGATTTGATAGTAATTCAATTCGAAATAGTTAGAGTTAGATAGAATCCCATTTACAAATTAAAAAAATTAGATATGTGAAATAATTCATCAAGAGCTTAATATAAATGATAGTAATTTAGGGGAGGTCCGATGCCTTGCAAGGTGTTCTTGACCTTATGGTCCTTGGGACTTGTGGTCCAATTCCAGAAGAATGCATGGCTTATTTTCATCCTCGGTGAAAAGTTCAGCAGTGACATCCATTTGAATTTTGGCACACTTTGTAATTGCCAATTGAAATTTATGGGCTCGGCTCCTAGTGATTGGTCCAGGAGAAATTATGATTGGATCAGATTCCATCATTATGGTCACATTAGCATTCATCATGTCAACTGGAAAACATTTATTTCAATATGTTATTATTGGATGAGAACACCCTATGAAGATTATTTCCATTGATTGAGATTCATTGACATCACAACGAACTAAAAGAGTTTTGAAAAAGAATTCTTAACTGATTCAAGATAAAAGACATTTAGAAAATGTTGTAAGAAAGATGGGCAAAGAAATTATTGGAAAATAAGCTTTAGAAAAGAAATTCTTATGGTGTTTCATGATCCTCAAAATATTTAAATAAATAGAGAAGAAATCTACAAATTCTAAAAGTAAATCTTATGATAATAAAAAAGGTATTTCTATTTCTAGTAAGCCTAAGATCTCGAACGATATCAAATGTTATGGATCTAATAGATTTGGTCACCTTTGAGACAGATATGACTCTTAGCAAGAGCAAGGTGGTAATTGCTCAAGATCTTTAATTTAAGATCTTACAAATTTCATATCCCAACCACTCAAGAAAAATGAAACAAATAAGCATTTCATCAAATTTGCTAAAATATTTCAACAATTACACATCACTATTCTTTTTTCCGATGTTTTATTACAGATACCAATGTACTGTAAATTCTTGAAAGATATTTTGGAAAAGAGGTGCGACTTCCTAAAGATAAAGCACAAATCCTATTAAATAAAATATATAGTGTGATCTTTAGATGAGAATTGCATACAAAAATGGAGACCCTGAGAGCTTTATAATTGCATGTACATTTCTATAACATAAAAAGTCACTATATGATTTAGGAGCAAACATCAATCTAATGTCATATTCTTTATACAAATAATTAGGGTTGTATAAACTAATGCCTTGTATAACCGTTATTTAATTAGTTGATAAAATTGTTAGAATTTCAAAAGGAATCATACTTGATATTTTAGTACAAGTGCATGAGTTTATTTTTCCGGTAGATTTTATTGTTAGCGAAATAATTGAGGATAAGGATACTCCGCTATATTAGGGAGACTTTTCCTTGCCACTAAGCAAGTAAATATCAACGTCACCAAAGTCGAATTGACATTGCAGCTTGGCAAGGACAAAGTGACATTTATAAAGAAAGATGCCATGTTACATCTCCAAGATGACAATAATGACTTTGATTTAGTAGAAATAAATTGCATAATCACAATTATTATGATTTCATAAGCAATGCATTTTAGGAACTTGAACGTGATCAACCCCAACCAATGAAAATATCTGAGGTTTCTAAAAATGGTTGCGATTCAAATTCTCGCGAAGAAATACCAGAAATATCCAAAGATACTAATGACAAATCAAAATTTGAGCTCAGAAAGATCTCTGATCATTTGAAGTATGTGTTCTTGGGAGAAGAACTAATACCTTTTACGTCCCACATAAACTTCACTAGTATGAGACATTTAGGAGAAAATTTAAAAATAAATTCATGCAGGCTCAACTCAAAGCAAACAATATTATAATAATATTGAGTTTACCCAGTCCTAACAATTGTTATCATAGCCTAGTTTGAAGGAGTTCGTTGGTTGATTGGATGACATCGGGCATTGTCCTTAATTGTGGAAAGCTTTGTTAACCTCGTGATTATAATATGTAATGGCGTCTTGTGTCGGTAGTCATCCTAGCATTGTGGTGATTTGTTGGTGGTCCCGACAGGTATGGTCAGACGGCAGGTCGCTTTGTTAATAAAAAGACAATGCAAGATGGCTAGATCAACAAAATATCAATGGAGGGAAGACTTATAGGTTATATGGCCCTTACTTTAAGGGGAATACTGTTTGGGTGCAAACCCAATTTCAACATTAGAATACTAGAAGAAGAACTCACACCTCATAAGTCCCGTATGAGCTCCACTAATATGAGCCCTTTTGAAGAATGTTCACAAAGAAGTTCATGTGGGCTCGGTCCAAAGCGGATAACATTATAATAGTTTTGAATTGGCTCAGTCCTAACAATGTTTATTAGAGCCTAGTTTGAAGGAGTTTGTTGGTTGATTGGATGGCATCGGGCATTGGCCGTGGTTGTGGAAAGCTCTTGTTGACCTCATGATTGAAATTTTCAGTGGTGCTTTGTGTCGGTAGACATCTTGGTATTTTGATGATCGATTGGTGGTCCCGATATGTGTGACCAAACGATAGGTCTTTTTGTTAATAAATGTGGTGTAAGATGGGCAGATTAACAGAATATCAACGGAGAGAAGACCATAGGTTATATAGTCCCTGGTTTGAGGGGAGTATTGTCGGGTGTAGATCCAATTCCAACATTGCAAGACTATAATAAGAACTTCCAATCCTACATGAACTCCACTAGTATATGGCGTTTTGAAGAAAGTCCAACAAAAATCATGTAAGCTCAGCCCAAGGTGGAAAATATCATAATAGTTTTGAGTTGGCTCAATACTAACACAAAACGCCTAGTTGATGAAGGAATAGTACTAGCTAGGCAAAAATTTGTTTCCGAACTCAATCAAGAAATGACAAAAGATGTTGCTATTGTTGGAAACACAACTATTACTAAAGGTGGAAATATTGATGAACCTACACAAAGAGTTGTTCAAACTGAAGGTGGAAATATTGAAAAGAATATGTGGGTTCAGAAGCTACACAATTGATTGGTCACCTTATGGATCAGTATTTTGATATTATTGATAAGGATGATTAGTCTAATCAACAAGGCTATAGGACTCTTGAGACATGTAACGAACAACATCACGATGATGATGATGGTGATGTTCCACTTATTCAAACTATGGGAAGGCTAAGGGATACGATAAAAAGGTCTTGGAAGCCAGATAATTTTGACTGGAGGTGAGGTATGATGAACCTTTTTATAAAGAAATTGGATTTATTGATTTTGATAAAGAAAGAAACTTAATATTTTGGTCTACAGAGTTCACTAGATTTGCTCCTAAATTGGTTGGAGAGTTCAATCTTTTTTTGCTTTTGCTCAAATGAGTTGCCTACGTGCCCGGTCAAAAAATAGGGATTAAGCCATACATAGTTTTGGATAAAGAGGGGTTGAAGCGTCCAATGACTGGTCGATGAAGATATCAAAAAGATGAAAATGGTGGATTTTGTCTCGATCCACAACGGTAAATGGCTCGACCCACCGCTAGGTTCACTCCAATGCAAATTGCATAGAGCTCGTAAAAGTGTTCATCACTCTCTTGATCGGGGCCTGGAAGACCGCTATTGCCACCCCTGTAGCATCTCAGATTATACCGGCAGCTCCTACCAGCCCATGGCTCCCAATCGAAGCTCCATCCGTGTTACGCTTAAATCATTCAGGAATGGTACCTTCCACTGCACAAGGATCGGAGGTGAAGGGGTTGACGGAGGATACCGAAACCCGAGGCTCATTGTTATATATAGATGTCCCTCCCAATGTTTCCGGAGAAGGATACCGGAGCACTAAAGTACCTTCAAATGCAAATGCACGCACCAAATAATCCTATCGGATGACAAAATAATGCCTCAATGTTTTGCATCATTCCGGGCGGTCCGAGAAAACTATATAATCAACATAGGAATGAACACCCGAATGCTCTGAGTGTGTGTTGTCAAAAGCCTCCAAGAAGATACCATGAGGTGCGGCATATGTGACTCCGGCAAGGTGATGCGGAAGAGTGCCACAAAGTGGCTCCACACTCTTCTAATAACTGTCGACTCAAAGAATAGGTGAAAAACGTCTCTTCTTCCACTTGACAACAATAACATCTTGAAACAATATAGATCTCGTAATGCCAAAGGATATCATCATCCGGTAAAAACTTTTGAAGTAATCTCCCATAAGAAGACCGATATCGTAGGAGTAAGTAGACGTGCCCATATAGCACTAGATAGTCAACTCCTCGCACGCGCATCTCGAAAAAGCTCCCAAGCCGAAGATGTCAAGAACATGCCCAAAATCAAGGCCACCCAAGGTCATCCTATCACACGATAATCTATCTATTAGAACCTTCAAGACATGATGAACTAGCGACTTCAGGAGATATGCCCGAAGCTGCTCTGAATCCCAATATCCACCACACTACATATCCCGACAAGTAAACCGGCGGCTGCTCTCCTTGATATGTATAAAGGGGCTGCACCAATAGATCACAATAGATCCGACTTAAGTTCCAATAGATCCGAGACTCCATCTTCGCACGCACTCCGCACAAACGCTTCCATACCGGACTATCATAATTCCTACACGGATAAATCCTTGGAAAAATGCCGCAAAAGTATTTGTGCCTCGTAGCATGCGCCTACAAAGATGAGGCATCCCGGAACCTCCACCAAAACTTATACAAAAATGCCTCCATCATATCCATCAATGTACTAATGCCCAATCCACCCTCTTCCACCGCCTCGCGACCTCTGCCCAAGAAATCTAATGCCGCTGATGATAACCATGATAATATTACCAAAGAAATCTCGCAGATAATTGCTCCACCAAATAGAGCACCATCTGTGGCGGCCTAAGAATCTTTAGTAGATAAAGCAGAATGGAATATAATGTACTCCGGATCAACTGGAAGCGCCCTACATTTGAAATGATGGATCTATTACATTTTGCTAAATACCTCCGGAGCTTGACAAGGAGCCCTTCATACAATATATTCCTCCGATGTCCCACATAAAGTGGGGCTCCCAAATATGTAAGCTGAAGTTCGGCCTCCCCAAAGCCCATGGCCTCCCCGAGCCATCCACGGAGCTCTTACGTACATTGCCAACTAAATACAATATGAATTTCTTGACGGTTCACATTTTGTCCGGTGATCCATGTATAATCATCTAAAAACACCATCAAAGAGCCAATACTCACACTACCGGCATTAGCGAAAATCAAAATTTCATCCGCATATGCCAAATGGGACAATTGAAAACCACCCAGAAATGATAAAAGAGATCCGGAAATATCCCAAATAATCGCTTTAGCCCCCACGATAACAAGTCTGCCGGCAAGATAAATAAAGTTGGAGACAGAGGATTACCTTGTCTAACCCCTCACGAGGACTTGAAGAATCCCCCCAAATTTCCATTAACCAACACCGAATATCAAACGGTCTCAACACATCCCATCACTAGGTTGATGAATCTCTCCAAAAATCCAAACCGCAAAAGGGTATGTCTCAAGAATCGCCATGAAACCTTATCTTAAGCCTTATTTAAATCAAGCTTCATCGAAACATTATGAGCAGCCCCTCAAAGGTTTAAGTCATGAATCATTTCCGATGCCATAAGAATATTGCCGGCAATGGGGCGCCCCTTGACCAACCCGCTTTGGTGCAGGGAGAAGAGCAGTGGAAATAAAGGACCAAGGCAATCCGTGAGTAGCTTCATAATAATTTTACTACTCACATTCCAAAGGCTAATCGGCCTATAATCCGCCCAGGATGTCGGTTCCTTCTTCTTCGGGATCAAAATAATCATTATTGCCGTATAAAATATTGGGAGAGGGGTGTCTGAAAAGATATCCAAGACCGCCGAAAGGACATCGGGGCCTATGATGTCCCAACAATTCCGATAGAATGCCACTGAAAATCCATCCAGACCAGCCACACTATCCGGATCTATCGAGAACACCACCTCCCGAACCTCTGCTAATGTCGGTAATGCCACAGTTCATCAATCCTCAAAGTATCCGCATCATCCTCCTCACAAAACATAGATGAGAAGTACCTAATGGAAAAGTCCTTTATCTCCAAATGCTTTAACAACGATCGATCACCGTCAATCATAAAAAAGATTGATGCATGTCATCGACGCTCCCGAACCATGGAATGGAAGAACCGGGAGTTGCGCTCCCTATCCACCACCCATCGACATGCAACCTTTTGTCTTCAATGCAATCACATGCGTCAATGCTGCTGCACTATGTTTTCGGCCAAACAAATTAGTCTCCGACGGATCCCGATCGAACTCCTCACATTCCGTCACCTTCTTGTCGGAACCTTCTAATATATGAAATAAATTCCTAAATACATTTTTATTCCACCACTTGAGCGCTTATTTAAGGCACCCTAGTTTCATTCTCAAATATAAGAAGGACCATCGACAGCTTTACACCCGCAATACCCGTCGAAGCCTCCCAACTCTGCTGCACATAGTCTAAGAAAGTACGGTGACATGTCCACATGTTCTGAAATCGGAAAGCCGATGAAACCCGGTGGCTATTGTGATAAATCCGAACAAGGAGCAGAGAGTGATCCGAATACATACAAGGGAGGTGCCGAACATGAGTTGCCTCCACAAAGTCCTCCCATGACGCACTATATAAAACTCGATCGAAGCGCTTCCACACACGTTTATTAGTCCATGTATGCGGTTGCCTCTCAAACTCGGCATCGCAGAGGTTGACATCAAGTATCACTTTTAAAAAATACTGAATCAAATGGAGCCCAGACTGCCACGGCCCCCTTATCTCTGAAATACCACAATGGCATTGAAATCGTCACTAATCAGGCAAGGAATACCGGCCACCGAGACCGCCGTCTCTACTAAAAACCTCCATAGCTCCTAACATCATGTCACACCACAACGACCGTATACTCTAGATAAAAGGAACAGTCGACGAAGCCGCAGAGACAAAATTTGCACATGAAGAATATGATCATTATCCACTAATAATTGCACCTAAAGTGAGCTATTTATAAATGTCCTAATCGTATTCGCCTCATTCCCAATCATGCGATCGTATCTGAAGTGATGACAAAAATAATTTGAATCCATATCCACCATCGGCTCTAACAAGATAAGAATGCGAGCCCAATGCTCACGACACAAATACTATACCTTTCTCTATGCACATGAATTCCATATACCCTGCATGTTTCACACCAATAATGAAAAATTTGTCATCGAGGAACAAGAGAGGCATACAGAAGATAGCTTTTGTAATCGGAAGAGGCTACGAGTAATCTACCGAAACACTACAAGAGGCAACAAAGAACTTTCATCCAAAAGAGCAACTACACCCGGAGGGTCCGAAGCTCTGGTAGGGGCACACACCATCGTCTCAAAAGCCACCATAGCCGATGGCTTGGCAATAGAAGGAGTGGCTCCGATGAAGTTTGGCGTAACGAAGGGGATCCTCTATGGAGTGATGAAGAAGTCTCTCCCCCAGCCATCCTGTTCCCCAGAGGAGACAACTCTAATGTATCCCCAATTGAAGGGGGAGTATCATCCCGTAGTAATAGCGATTCCTCCGAATAATCAAAAGAATCATAATCCGAATTAACATCCGATCCCAAATCCTCAATTAGACAATCCTCCTCATCTGGGAAATGACGAGAGGATTCTGAAATATCCTCAATAAGCACCTTCTTCCCCTTATCTCTAGAAGGGGGCGGGTTTTCAGAAATGGGCTCCTCAACAATCAGAACCTCACCAATAGAGACCAAAACACCTGAAGACAATCGTCTCAGGAGCCTAGGCTGTGATGCCACTTGTACCTCATTTGACAAAACATTTGACATCTCTCCATGGGTTACCCGGCCAGAGAAGAACATCTTCTCTACTACAATCCTCAAAAAAATACCTACCTCAATCGAATCATCCAGAGCAACACCTGAATTCCCGAAGATAAAGCCCTCTCACCTCCACGTGATACATATGCAAAAGAAACTATTAGAACGACACCCAAACCAGAACAATAGGAGTATCTTCCATCATCGAAAAGCCCGGGGACCACTTAAGGACTCTTATTGGGGATCCCTGTATCGTCCATAAACCTCTAAACCATAGTCGGAAATAGTCCTCCGCACACAACAAACAAATCACAATACGTCGACGATCAAGATAATAAAAACAGACAATTTCAAGCTAGCAATTCCCTTCACTATGTCCTTCAAGGACCTATATCCAGTAATAAAACACCCAAATAGGGTGTAGGGATTAACCATCACGTACCTGCTCATCTCCTCCAGAGTGAAATGGAGACGTAAAGAACCATCGGACCTCACCCACTCGCCAATAGGAGTCGGCCGAGGGGTAGTATCAAAAGTGAATGAGCCATCCATTCAGCTCCGAACAAGCCACCATAGCAGGGCCTGACGCAACTATTTTCGCGTACGAATGAGCACCAAATCCCGTGGCAAACAACTTCCCACCCACATCACAAGCAACTGGTAGGGGTGGACCCCTCGTCCAAAGTCGCGGGGCCTCAGCAGAAGCTTCTGAAAAAGAGGTGAGGGAGGGAGGAGGCCAGCCACGGTGATGAGCTCCTATCAATTGATTGATTACTAGCGGAAATTAGGAGACAATGAGAAAGGATATCACAAATTATTGATGGCATAGGATCAACTAGAAATGAAAAATTCCTTGTGGACATTTTTTCAAGCACCTTGAGTGCAATCCTTATGAGAAATTTATGTTGCACTAACGTTACGTCTCCAAGACTTCCAATTATGAAAATCATCTGAACCAAAAAGAATCGGAAACCGTCACGGAAGTGCTTTTCGAGGTATTTTTCTACGAAAGTCTAGGGTTTTGAATTCCCCAATTTTGATCATATTCTCAATTAATCTCAGTTCCACAAACTAACCACCAATTCACCTCCAAAACATGTATTATCTATCCTATTGAAACTAAATGCATCTTCTATGGTGAATTCTGAATATGGTAAACAAAAGTTGCAATCAGTTTTCACAAAGAACACATTTGATTTCACAATAAAGTTCTCCTAAATCATGATGGTCAGTTGCAGAGAAGATTACCATCAATTTATGGGATAATGGTAGGATCAAGAGCTCGTTGAATAGCCCCTGGATCGGCACCTGAATGAACATAAATACGAGCCCATTCCAACATAGAATTCAAAGGCGACGCCGCATGCTTCTTCCATTGAATATTGAAATATGGGGTGGGGAAGACCAGGATCTCCGCCATTTTTGCAGCCTGCCAAAATCTAGTTTTTTTATAGGGAGGGGACAACTTGGCATGTAAACTTGAAATGAAGTTCAAAGAAGCTTTTAGAACCTAAATCTATTTGGTTTCACAAAGTCTATATTTTTGGTAACTTGTACACATTGAATTCAAAATTAGTCAATGAGGTGTTAGGACTTTCGCTGAACACCCTCATGCACTTTCCATTCTACTATCTTATCCATTCTACTATCTTAAAAGCGGAGCGAGTGACATTGCTTGTTATATTCATGCTATAATGAAGAAATATTTTGGGAAGAATGCACCGAGCCCCACTTCTCTAACATGAGATATAGTTTTCTTTTCAAGATATGTTCAACAAACATATATCATACATCAAATGCATCTGCAATAAGCATGGATATAATTGAAAACGATGTTGGACTGTGTGCCCAAAAGCACATATAAAATACAAGGTTGTCCTATCCCGATTTGATAATACAATTTCTTAAAAAACTTGTAGTGATGCTCACTTCTCATGAAGTTATTGTTGGCATCAAACCTCACAATCCTCCTCCGTCCCTATTAAAGGTACATAATGATTTTAAGGAAGGACCCCTAATGAATTGAAGACACACCGATGAAAGAAATTACAAAGATAATGACGCAACACATAAATGACTAGTGATATATATGATGAGATTGTTTTGGAAAAATAATCTTTCAATAGTATCTAAAGAAGATTACCATTTCAATATTGAAATTATAACCATTTAAGATGTAGAAGATCTCCTTGGGAAGGACCGAGCTTTTTTGGCTCATGTCACCTAAAAAGATCTCTATTATAAAGACTTTACTATGAGGGATTTGAGTATACCGGTTGACAAGGAATAACACACCCATTGAACAACTTTTTGGATATTCTTCTGCGAGTTAAGGAAGATGATGATATTTTTTGAAGTTTCATTCTAGCCTTGATTATCTTTGATCTTATTTTTTTAGCTCAGATTGTTTTATTTCATGCCTTAGGCAATTTATCTTTTTTCTTTCATTGTCTACGATAACCTTGATGTTTTCTTTTGTAATGATAAATAATGATGAACTATTGGTGATAAAGTATAATGCCTAAGTGGGTGTGAGTAAAATATGTAAGCATGTGATATACTTGGTTTTGGGTTACGTCAACCAAGTAAGGAGTTTGTTTAAAAACTTAGTTTAGTTCTGTATTGATTTATCTCATAAACATTATATTTGGTTGAGACCCAAAAGATCAAAACTTGATCATAGTCAAAGATTCAACTTCAGAATCAAGATAGTTACACCAAAGGAGAAGTTAACAATAAAATAGTGGAGATGTTACAATATCCACTTGAGAATGCTTAGACGTAATCGACAAACATTTATTTTGAGTTGAATTAGTTAGTTGGTTCACACCAACCGACTTAGGTACTATACTCGACTTCTAACTCGGTCATAAATACTGCAGAACATTGGAATGTCATATTAATTCAGTATAAGAGACAGAGTTAGAGATAATTCATATTTATAGATCAAAGAATCATAGGTGAGACATAGTTCATGAAGAACTTTATATTAGAGATATTATTTACTCTTCATAAGAGAAAACTTTACATTGAACTCAATTTTATTGGAGACTCAATTCAAAAATTTCAAATTGGAGAAAAAAATATGTCGATCTAAGACAAAGATTCATGTACTGAGACATTGATGAGTGACCTTGTGAGGAACAAGTCCAAACATTCATAGAAACATAGGTTTTTGTATGGGGTTTGTGAGTCTTGGGTTTAGCAATAGTTAGTAGATTTAGATTAAATTGAGTACGAAAATTCAGTTGGTAAATAGGAGTATCTGATTAGCAACTTTCACCTGAATGTGTATCCCTCATAGTAGGACATTTACATCCAAACTGGGTCAACAAATTGTCCTATTCTTTACTTTATGTTTGTTGTATTTACTATCAAATAAAAGTAATAACAATATATACACTGCATAGGAAT
The DNA here is from genome assembly GCF_009805555.1 of Andrographis paniculata. Lineage (NCBI taxonomy): Eukaryota > Viridiplantae > Streptophyta > Magnoliopsida > Lamiales > Acanthaceae > Andrographis > Andrographis paniculata. The sequence continues at coordinate 6,082,195 of NW_026137605.1, forward strand.
TATCGTTCGATGAAACCAATATGTTGTGCAAGAAAGAATTCAAATCATAAAACATATATATATATATATATATATGATGGAAGTACCTTGTAAATTTTTCTAAATTAATACCGTATGGATTTCTTTTGTAGTATCATTCAAGTATTCGGAAAAAGTTCAAATAGCACTAGATATATACTTTATAGAGCACACGGTCACAAGTCGAACCCCTACACCAGCAGGCCATCCTTATACTCCTACACAAGTCTTTTTTCTTTTAAATGAATAAATATGGTCCTTTGGATTACAGGCTAAGCACATAAAACCTCATACAAATTGTTCATGTATTTTCCGATAAAAAAAAATAAAAAATTGTTTGTGTATTTGAGAGTACGTATTTTGCTCTTCAATATTTTGTTTCTTTGTTGGAAGAGTTAAAAGGGTCGTGAATTTTGATCTTGCTATGAACCTTGTCAAACCCATTTTGTATTATCATCTTAATAGTTGACTTTTACCCTATTTTAGATGAATTTTATGTATGAATGTGTTCATTATTGTGAGGGTTATGCAATTACTTTTCCTATGTTTATAATTAATGTAACAATGAGTAAATAATATATCTAATATAATTATATATATATATATATATGCACCACACGATGGGAAAAATGCATTTCAATCGAAGTTAGACTTGGAAGTACAGTAAAATAATTTTTAAATTGGCCATGCCCAGAAAGATAGATACACCTGCCGGAAATATATGGCATTATCATAATCCACACAGACACTTATTAATAATTAACATGCTAGGTAGGTATTGTGGCAGAAATATCATTCAATGTTATTATTATTATTATTATTATTGTGAAAATATTTAGTGGTGAGTGCAAGTGCAAGTGGAAGTGGAAGTGCAAATGCAATCATAATCACAATTATAATAATGTCTTGTTTTCAAGGGGGTTGGTTGCATGCAGCTTTTAGAAAGACATGCATTGCTTCATCTTCACACACTGGATGGATCCCACTTGACTTTACTAGCTACCTAGGGAGTAGATTTTACGTATTTTAATAACTGAACAATGACAGAGACATACAGACATACCCTACGTATATACAACTGACATAACATCCTTATATTAATATTCTTCAATTTCCTGACTTTATTTAGCACCCTATTTCTTTTTTTATCAATCCCATTGCTTGTCTGCTTTTCGAATATTTTAGTGCCCCTACTTGTATTGCATGCCATGACAAGTATTCTACCATGTACTTTTTCAATTAAACTAACAGTAAGTGTAGTGAGGAACAGTGCAGTTCGTATGATGTGGTTATTTTAAGGCAATAAAGTGACTATGAGCTAAATAAATTAATGAGCAAGAAGAAGAGGAGTAGATGGTTGCAGTGGAAATTAATGATTAGGAAGAAGAAGGACCACCACTGCACTACACACTACACTGGCCTCAGCATCTCTCGCTCTCTCTCTCTCTCTCTCTCTCTCTCTATCTCTTCTCTCTCTCTTATTTCTTCCTTCCAGCTCTGCACGCTCACCCTGCCATAGCCGTTCTTGAAAAGCTACTAATCAATCAATCGATCTCCTGGATCAATAGGGGCGGGCAGAATATTACAGTGGTCATACTCATACTACTGCAGCAGCGTTCCTTCCTGTTGTGTTGTGCTGTGAATTTTTCTGGTTTTGATGAATTGAAATTGACGTTTGGCCTATTCCTTTGATGGGATAGGGAAAGGAAAAGGGAAAGGGATAGAGGCTAGGGCGTGTCTGTTAGATACCACCTAATTCCATACCCATTTCTCCTTGTGTCAATCTCGTTGATTGAAGTGACTTTTAGTGCCTTTGTGTCACTTGTTGATTCATGGCTGATAGGCAACACAGATTTCATCAGTTCTTCCTTCCATCATAGAAACCTCACACCTTTCTTAATCTTCTCTATTCTCAACTCTTCAATTTGTTTATTTTTAGTCACTGGTTTCGGTTGAACCAAGATTGAGATGAAGTTCATGAAACTGGGATCCCGGCCTGATACTTTCCACTCCACAGAGTCTGGGAGGTATGCTTTACTACTTGTCCTTATTTCACAGAATCTGGTACAAGAATTGTGAATGGATGTGAATGATTCTCTGTTCTTGATGTTTTAGGTCTGTGTCATCAGAGGTTTCATGTGATGTTATTGTTCAAGTAAAAGGTTGCAAATTCTTTCTTCACAAGGTAAATTCTGAATGTTTAATATCCTATTCTTACTTCCTTCCATTGATGAAATAATAACTAACAAGCAAACTTACACAGTTCCCCCTGCTATCAAAGTGCTTACGCCTTCAGAAGCTCTGTTCAGAAGCTTCAGCCTCAGCCTCTCAGGTCCAACTGGTTCAACTCCATGATTTCCCTGGCGGGGTAGAGGCCTTCGAAATGTGTGCTAAATTCTGCTACGCCATAACCATCACTATCAGCGCCTACAACATCGTCTCCATTCGATGTGCAGCTGAATACCTTCAAATGACTGAGGATATCGAAAAGGGCAACTTAATCTCCAAGCTCGAATCCTTCTTCACATCCTGCATTCTTCATGGATGGAGGGACTCAATTGTCACATTACAAAGTACCAAGCCTTTCCACTTGTGGTCCGAGGATCTCGGCATTACGCCACGCTGTATCGACGCCATTGCTTCTAGAGTGTTAGCCAATCCTTCGAAGATCACACTGTCCCACAGCTATTCAAGAAGAGGTAAAGATTACGCCTCATCGAATTATGCCTCGGAAAGCCATAGGAACAGCAAGGTTTCCTCAAGTAAAGGCTGGTGGGCTGAAGACTTGGCAGAGCTAAGGATTGATCTGTATTGGAGGACGATGATAGCAGTCAAATCTGGTGGCAAGTTTCCATCAAACCTTGTAGGTGATGCTTTGCTCATTTATGCATCCCGCTGGCTTCCCAACTTATCATCGGTCTACTCGAAAATGGAGATTGAGGAGAAGCTAGCTGAATCTGGCACTGAACTGAACACAATTGGGGAGTTGCCCTCTAAACATAGGGTGCTTTTAGAATCAATTGTCAGCTTATTACCTGCAGATAAAGGTGCTGTTTCTTGCAGTTTTCTGCTGAAATTGTTGAAGGTAGCCAACCTGGTGAAGGCTTCTTCATCGTCGAAGACCGAATTGGCAAGAAGGATTGGGTTGCAATTGGAGGAAGCCACTTTGGGTGACCTGTTAGTGCCCTGTTTGGCATCCGTGGATGGCATGAAATATGACGTCGATGTTGTCCTGACCATATTAGAGCAGTTCATGTTACAGGGACAGAGCCCCCCAACAAGTCCTCCAAGAACCCGCGAGCCTTTGCTGCAAGAAAGGCAAAGAAGATCGCATTCTGCAGAAAACATTGATTTGGAGTTTCAAGAGAGCCGGCGATCATCTTCTGCATCACATAGCTCCAAACTACGAGTGGCGAAGCTTGTGGATGCATTCTTACAAGAAATAGCCAAAGACAGAAAGCTTCCTCTTTCGAAATTCATTGCAGTTGCAGATGCCATTCCAGGGTTCGCTAGGCCATACCATGACGATCTTTACAAAGCTATCGACATTTACTTAAAGGTAGACAACCACTTGAAACCAATGATAAATACATGTAATGTCCTAATCATATATAGAAATCCTCATTTTTATGGATGAACAATGCAGGGACATCCAGAGCTCAACAAAACTGAAAAGAAGGAGCTATGCCGGCTACTAGACTGTAAAAGGCTATCCATGGAAGCGAGCATGCACGCGGCACAAAATGAGATGCTACCGTTAAGGGTGGTTGTTCAAGTTCTCTTCTTCGAGCAAGCAAGATCGACAATGGCTAGTGGTCAGCTTACTGAGCTTCCAAGGAACCTGAAGGCACTATTAGCAGGACATATGGCTCAATCACTGCCTAAAGCATCTTTCAGCACAAATGCTACCATGCCAATGGACGACCAGTGGAGTGTTTCAGGCCTCAAGTCGGGGAGCACTAATCTTTCTACCCTCAAAATGAAACTTGCAGAGGATGATAGCTTTGAGATCAACTTCCATGATGGAATTGAAAATTCTTCAAACCTCAAGTCCATGTCCTTGAGCATGATCCCTAACAGATCTAAAGGAATGTTGAGCAAGTTCTGGCCCATCTCCAGAAGTGGAGGTGACAAGAAGTGATAAATCAAGCACCCCACCCCAACTCAACCAATTCATGATTCTTGCACAGCTCTTTGTAATTATTAGGTTAAACAAATCCTTGTGACTTTATAACTCGTCTGCTGCTAATAATACAAATGAAGAACATACATAGTTTTGACACGAGATATCGCTTGTAGAATTGATTGACTGACTGGCTGTAAACTTATGTTCATTGCCTTGGCAACTATACTTTCTCTGAGGCATAATAGTTGTTACCATTGATAATGATTCAGCATACAATCTTGATCTTTGATGTTCAAATTAAAAAACCAAAAGGGAAAACACAAAGCAAGCAAGGCTAGCTGCCGTTTTGATTAATAGCATGTGTCTGAGGCAGGCAATCATTGCTTCAGATGCCAATGTCTCCGTGATTCATGCTGTTCTGCACCACGAATCAGATCAGAGGGGAAAGAGTCTAGCCATGGAACACAGACACAAATTCAAAAACTTCCAAAGAAGCTCACTTGATTCATGCTTCAGTAGTTGATAACAAGTATATACATAGATTGATGCACGCGTAAAAAGGCAGAAAAGTAGCCAGCCATGCTTGATCAAGAGTCGATAGCAGATAATAATCTGCATACCATACCCAATGGAGGGCCTCTTGGAATAGTACAGATTCAGTTGATCGAAAAGACCATTGAGATACACGAAAACATACATATATATATATAATCTGGTGATATTGATACGCTCCATGTCGATCCATCCTAAATATGCATATATTACTGAGCATTCACTGCTTTATTCTGTGCCGGCACGTCAGCAGCTGGAGGAGCACCTTTACCTTGTGAGTCCTGGCAGGTTGGAGAATCCAGGCTCTTGGACCTCTGGAGGGTTGGGCTACGGTGCAACCTGCAGCGGAACGAGCCGAGATGCGTGGTGGGAGAGCACAGACATGAATTATGCTTACTGATGCTTCCTTGCCTAGTAAGGCCTCCACCTCCACTTGTTACCCCCGACCCCGATGTAGGAGACAACACAGGTCCTGGAGGGATCTTCACCTTCATACCTTTGCTAATCACCTGTTCAGTTTCCATCGTCTGAAACTATGTAAAACTTTCTACTGCTACTCTCAGTCAAGACTCAGGAGAGCCTGCAGTCTGCCTTTGAAAATGGGCTTAAGTAGGGATAGGATAGGATAGAAAGAACACACACACACATATGTGTTAGTATGCATATGATGCTGATGCTGATGCTGATACAGATGAAGTAGCTAACTTGGATAATACAGTTTCCTACTTTTCCATTAGCATATACATATCCCACCACAAGAATTCCATGACTTTATCTAATGCTTCAACCACTTTAGTGCAAATATACAGGAATCCTATATATTTGCCTTTTATCCCTATCTTTTTCCTTGAATGAATCATGAGGATAACATGCATGCCAAAAGTGATAAGCACTTTGGAACGAGGGTGGGAGGCCCCGTCGGATGGACCCCCCACTCATTTCCATATCCATTTTCCTTTTATCCTTATCATCGAAATTTTAATCTTCTTGTGGGCGAGTCAATTTAAGTCATAATTGTATGCAATCATAGCCCCTCACCCACCTCAGTCTCATTGTCGAGTCTACAAATATGTGTAATTTCTATAAACTAATCATCTTTATATCACAAATGTGTTTTCAATTTTCTTTCCATGGATGCAAGCTATTAACACCATAAATATTTGATTTTCGTGAATTACAGCGTATTCAACAAAAAGGACGAATTTTTGACAGATCCGGTTGGTTAAGTGAAAATTTTATGAACCATAAAAATATTAAAACCTTTTCAACAGATATGGCAACTATTTGAGGAATTTTCTCAACGAAGAATTGTTTTGATGGGATAGAGTAATTAAGCACGAGATTTGTTAGAGTTTGTTAGCATTCTTTTGGCTGTAGGTATAGCAAATAGCCGGTGAACCAGGCAGCAACAAAATAGACCGGCGACATGATTATGAGGACAAAATTACACCCACTGCCATAAAAATTGTTTATTTGTAATTGTTTAAAAATCGCTGAAAATAGACATTTTTCATTATAAAAAACTATTTGCAACGTTTTTGTACTGAATTTTTGACTGGTGCATATATTCGAATGAAAAATACACCGACATTTTCCGTAATAAAAAGTTGGCGGTAAATGCACTTATAAAGCACGTGAGAAATCTTGTTGTAAGGTTTATGTAACCTAACAATGTATTTTAAATTTATTTGTAGCTGACTTTCTCCTAATAAAAAATTCGTTACAATAATTGTTCTTACATTTGTAACGATTTTTGTTATGGTATAAAATTTGTTACAATAAGCCGATTGTCAGAAAATCATTTATACCACATTTATATTTTTTGTAACGATATTTGTAACTGCCACAATTTTGCAAAAAAAAATCAGTATCCCTATTTTTTCAGTAATAACAAAAAAATACTATGAAATGACATTACAAAATATAAAAATATTACAACAAATATGTATCACCATCAGTTACACAGAGTATGCACCGTCTAAAAACATAATATTTCTCAAAACGACTAAACATATACAATCCAAAAGAAAAATATAGAAACAAACATACAAATTCTAATTAAAAGTATCCGAGCCACTAGGGTTCTTTAGTGAGAATTTTGTTAGGTTCATCATTCAAATAAGCCTTCACAATTTCTAACAAACAAAAAATATAACGATAAGAAATACTACAATTTTATTTAACGAAAAGTATTTTAGACTTGTATACCAAAATATTATCAGTCATCTCATCATCACCACCACGTCCCTGCGTGCAAGACAACATCCAAATTTCTAAATATTTGAAGGCATTATGTACATAGTAGTCAATATTCCTAAAAATACAATAATTGTAAAAAGACATTATGTTTTTCTCATTAATTTATGAAAAAATTTAATTTTAATCAAACACCTAATCATAAATCTATACCGGCCTTAATTTTAAAATATTACCCATAAGATCATATACAAGTTACACATATATATACCTAATAGCAAATCTTTATTACCTATAAAATTATCACACGTTCCGATCAATGCCCTCTATACAAAACATTTTTTCCCTCCGAAGCAATAGCACATTTATATAAAATAAAACTAATTGTGCTCGTAAAGGATGATCTGGTAGTGTGGAAAGTGAACTTGTGACCGTGAAGTCATGAGTTCAAACCCCAACACAATGATTTTCAATAAGGTACAATGGACATCGGATGCCATTGCAAAGTCCTACCTATATCACCGAGGTCAAACAACTCGGGCGCACGAGCTACAAGATATTTGACCCATCAATTAGCCAAAAAAACACACGACATAGTAATTAATAATCAACCCACATCTTTAAATAAACAATATTTTCAAGATTGGACTAAGGAGTAAGAAGAAATTAATTAAACAATGTACACCTCTACATAATAACATTAGAATATTAGTAATCCAACACAAACAAAAAACTATTGTAAACTACTCCAGACTATAGAGAAAAGTAATGATAAAACCAAGCAAATGCTTTTAAATGATCAATGGCGGTGTTTTACATATCTCTCCATATTATTTTACTTATTCACCAGTCAGTTACCGATCCCAAAAGAAAATTCATTTTTGCACTCTCCATTCTATTGAATGGAGCCTCATTTCTTTAAAATCTCGTTTAAATTATTCATTCATTATCTCAAGGTGCAAGCAAGTTGACCTCTTTTAAAATTATTGCCCAACCCCTCTTTGGAGAAGGTTTTAATGTGTTCTATATTCAAACTTTGCATCTGGTTATATTTTTGCCGCTTTCAGGACAACCATAATTGGTGCAGGAGCAAGACCGCCTGTAGTTGGCCTGCAATGTTTAAAGTATGCATATAAGGCATAGCATAAGTGGATGCAGAAATCTCACAATAAGAAACCAACAAGGGAAGGGGATCTCACAGCCTAACAAAAACTTTAAAAGCATCATATATTCCCTATTATGCTCCCATGAGAGTTCAAATCATGACGATAGGAAAAGTAAACTTCCGAGTAAATAGACCTTGCTTCTTTACAACCAAGCAAGATTAGAAAACAACTAGTAGATGAAAACCCTCCAATAAAGATGGAACATTAACAAAGAAATAAACTACTTAAGATAACAAGGTGGCTTAAAAGCAAACAAATCTATACACTCACATTGCCAACAGTAGCACCCTTAGCATTGTTCAAGAACGAGACAAGATTGTCTTCTGGATAAAGCACAATGGCACAGAAAACACCAACTACATATCTTCCTGTAAAACTCCCACAAGGTAGAGAGGTTTGGTGAACTCATTTTTGGGCATAGGAATTGCATGGTTGTAAATAATCTCCGCAATGGTCTCAAAGAAGGCAAACTCCATCGTTTTACCTAAAAGCACAACACCCGTTAAAATGCTAATATACTAATAATACGTATCTCAGAATATACATAAAAAAATTTAAAAATTTTAAATCCAAACTGTTAAAGAAAATGAAAGCATCTCACTCTGCAATAAGCATCACACATGAATCACTACATAAAAATGATGGAAAAATATCTTTAGTTTAAATACCATTACATTACTTATATCAGTTACTAATATTACAAGGAGTGACCAAAAATGAATTCCAACAAAAAGAGAAGATAACATTATTATCATGTAAAAAATAAAAATAAAAAACAGAGAAGCGCACATGCACATGTTTTGTGAACCAAGAAATAGAGAAGTGCATAATCAAAATAGTCATTTTATAGAAAGAGACTTAAAATATAATCAAACCACCTGAGTCCAACAACGATTTACTCAAATGTCATGAAAGTTGGCATCAATATTGATTCATTTCACTTCTCAAATGACATTAATGTAAATTCATTTTATTTTAATTTTTTAACGTCCTACAAGCATGTCAAACAAAAGTTTTGGTAACTTCCATGTTAACTTGTAATACAAAAAATGAAGTCATTAGTAGGAAACATATACTTCTAGTAAAATAATAATAATAATATAAAATACAACCTAAAAGCCCTTTCATTATGTAGAGTACATATGACACCCCGACCCTTCCACACAGGTCAACACGAGTCCCTTTCAAATTACTTTAGGGCAAGCACGCTTAACTCTAAAGTTCTTTCAATAAGGTTCCCGAAAATGAATGTGCACATTGTTAACATGAGTAGTCTATTTAATCCATTTAATCTATAATCAACCTCAGGGATATTTTATCCTTCCTGACTCATATCACTATTCAATTCCGGGGGTATTACAGTACATTTCATTATTAACCCACTATTTGACTATGAGACCAAATCACTTTGATCATAACTGAGGGCAATTAAAAAAACTGGTAATGAAAATGTGACACTCCAACCCCCCAAGCCATGAAAAGTCGGGACTAACTCCATAGTCTAACACAAGTTTTTCAAATGCACTTTGTCCTCACTCACTTGCACACTGCAAAACTTCTCAAAAAGTCACTAATCCTCAAATCACTTTAGAACATGCACACTTAACTCTAGAATTTACTTCAAGTGGACTCCCAAAAAAGAATGCGGACATTGTTGATATGAATTATCCATTCAGTTCACTTAATCTCTATTCAATCTCAAATACCTAGCACCGGCTCATCCATATACGAGAGTTGGCCTAGCATCGGTCCAACTTTGGGATATCACATAAAAACTATGGCTTTCATATAAAAAAGGAGCCCAAAGAGGAATTATACCCTTATACAACCTGCAAGTATTACATTGCAAACCATGGCGTTCACTCAATTCAATATAATTGACAATCAAATAAAATTGGTAAAACAAGGCAAAAGTCATGCACGTACCCAAAAGCACTTACGAATGTAATCAAAACTCTAGGAGGTAGAAATTTTTAATCAAAACAATCTACTTTGTAACGCTAATAAAATAAACCAAAAACTAACAACAACCCTTAACAGGAATTGTAAAGCATGCTAACTCAGATGTGTAAGTAAGTGTTGCAAACCACTTAGAAACAATTCACACTTAATTCACACCCTCCTAAACAATTGAAATTAAATAGTCATTCCTAGACAAACACAGAAACTTTGAAATTAATTATCTAACGAAACCACAAAAAATGGAAATACGAATCAAATGATATATTGTCCAACTCCTAATCCTTATTTTGGCATGCCACATTCAATTAAGAAATATAAGTAATAATTTTATATTATATAAACATTTTAAAATTTTTTGTGAAAAATTCATGATAACATATATTAAATAAATATGTATATATTATTAACAAATAAATTTATAATCAATAATATTTATATAGTTAAAATATGCAAATAAACAAAAATAAATATTTTTAAACGGTCTTCAAATGATCGAAAATTTGGTGCAGCCATGGGGGTTGATTGGAAGTAATAAAACAACGGCATAAAACACATACATTCCATATTCATGTATGGTATTGGAAAATTGCATTGTATTTGATTGTGTTGAGATTTTATGGGCGGTTTGTGAAAAATAAATACATAAATAAAATAAATAAATAAAAAGCACTATGAAAGGAAAGTATGATTGAATGTTTTAATTAGATTGATAATCTCATAATCGGCTCCCCAACAACCTTGTATAATTTAATTTTCCCGGGGGTCAACTAAAAAGTTTTTATCCTTCAAGGTTTTTTTTTTTTTTTTTTGGAAGGATTTGGGGAGGTAGATACAACTCAATGTTAAAATTTACACGAGAATTATTGATCAATATCGGTAAAAGGTTATAATAATCCTTTGAACATGGAATTAAAATTTCAACGGTTCAACATTATACATATATATATATAGATAGATAGATCTATGTATGAGTATTATAAATTAAACCTAAATTTATTTTACCAAATTGTCATGTAATTAATTTGACTAAATTAATTGATGTGTTTGCAAAACACATGAAATGAATTTTGGTGTCCTTAGAATGAATTTTGTATAAATCAATTTTTGAAGGGTTGGTTCACAATTCTTTTACGAGAATTGTTCATTCGTGATTATTTAATAATCACTTGGGCATATTTTCAAAATTGTCAAATATAATTTGACTTCAATTAAATGTGGAGTACGTCAAATGCTTTGACCATAATAATAATTCTTGGGATTATTACTTGTGCACAAAGTTGACAGTAATATTTTGATGGCTCATGAGGATGGCAAATCGTGGTTAGGCGTGAGGTTGTCGTTTATCATTTGTAAAATGTTAGCGCTGTTTGAATTATCATGAAGCCAAAGCTTTGTATGTCGAATTTTATAAAGTGGAATAACTCACATCCATTGGCCAAGAAACTGAAATACAATATGTTGTTGGGATGGTTAAAGTCCATTAAATTGTTTTAGCGTGAGACACCTAATTCCCTCCTAGTACATCTCTGGGAGCTCAATTCGATGCGGAAAGCTCACATTTAGAAGATTGGAACACACGTGATTTATTCGTCCCAAAGAATGTGTTCGGACTTGCAAGAAAGTTAGGTTGAAGTTTGACATCTTAATAATTCCTTTGAAATATTGTCGTACATGGGCGAGACTAAAGGAATTACCTATACGAACATAAAGTTTCTTCACTTCAAGAAATGCTACGGACTTGGCTTTCAATATATTTGTGAATGGATCGGGACACATGGCTTGTAAAGTGTCAAGTGTGAATTTTTGGAAAACACGAAACTTTTGTGTATATTATCTTCATGGATTCAGTATGAGTTGATAGGTTCAATACTTGGGATACCTAGATTCTCGAATGCTTGAAATGTGTAATGTATTAAGATGGAAATTCAATCTTGGTAATATTTTCATTTATGCATTAGCTTGTTGTGTATCGTGAAAAGTTTGAGAATAAATCACGGATAACGACAAAATGGGGAGGATTGTTGGTTATTTTGTTGTTATTGAATTTATTCGATGATAAGCAATGCCGTATCAAGCTATCTTCAGGAAAGGTCGCGTGGGGTGCGCGCTTGAGGATGCCTGTACAATATTGAATGAAGTGTGAAATAAAATGAAAATAGACTGTGAAATTATAATTATGATTTAGTCATAATCATTATATTTTGAAATGTGATAATCTGGAAATATTATGTATTTTCTAGAAAAATATAGTAATGTCTATTAATTTTATTTGAAAGTTATTATTTTCAAATGAAGAACTATACTATTTAATTCCTACATAAAACTTTATAAATTCAAATTTATTTAAATTTAAAATTAAAGTTGCATATTTTCATGAAAAGATTGTCTTTTGGATTTAAATTCAAGTTCAAATCTTTTCATAAAAGATACTTCTAAATCTATTTATATGTCTTATCTTCACAAAATTTTTAGAGACAAGGGAGAGTGGCAGAAAGTCACCAAATATGTGAATTATGCATAAATACAATGGGTCTATTTTTTCTAAAATTTTGAAAAATATATTCTTCGTATACAAATAATCTCTCAATCTTTCACTTGCTTGATTTTTTGAATTAAAATTCGAGTGTTGCTTTGTTTTTATCATTGTACGAATTTCGTATAACCCGAGGCACTAATAAGGTCATAAATATAGTATAAGGAAAGCGATTTCACGCGACTCAAAGTATATCCAAGATCATGTATACGCGAAATTCGATTTCTTCTTATTTTCATTCATTCCAAATTATTTCTCCAACAAGAAATGCTACGGAAATGGTTCCATATATTTTTTCGCAATTTTTTAGTAAAAAGTCAGCAAGAATTTTTTTTTTAGGGCAACTCCAGCCTAATTTTCTAATAGTACCACTTTCAAAATTTTCTTTTTTACTTTTTTTTTTTAATTTTGAATTTTTAAAAATTATATTTATATATATATGTATAGTACATGCCATTTGCTAATGTATTTGGACGAAATTTGTCTTATTTATAATAATTACGGAACAAGTAGGGTACAAATAAAAATAAAACGTTGAACAAAAAAAAATTCTACAGATTTCATAACTAAAATTTATATTTGTTACAAACATATTTTTACGATATCTCAACACAAAAAAAATATATATATATTTGTATCACACTACCAAACAAACATATTTGATATTGATATTGGGGATACTTTTGGAGTATGAGAGAAAGAATCATTTGATATTGTAAGGATTGTAATTATTTAATTCATTTAGTAGAATCATCACCTTCTATGATTTTTTTCCTTTTTAAGTTTCCATGTAAATGTAGGTATTTATTCATTTAATATTTTTATGTACAACGATTCTAAAAATATTATTAAAAAATAAAATATAAATAATATATATTTTATCTATTTACAAAAAAAAATCAATAATTCAACATAAAATATTATTTTTTATATTACAAACATAAATTCTCACATTTAACATGAAAAATCCATCCAAAAAAAAAAAAGGTAAACAAACCTCCTAATGTTTTTTTTTTTTTTTCTCTTCATATTTTGCATTAACTGTTTATACTTCGATTATAACAAAGCTAGCTGTAGATAAAATACAATCTGTTGCTAGCTAGTTTAATTTATTATGGCACCCACCACCACATGAACAACTTACAATATATGTATATAATGTATAGCAATAATACATATGTATTACTACTAGTAAATATATGCATGGAATAATCTCTGTTTGTCCTGGTGGTGAAATAACGATGAATGAGAGTGGAAAGTTAATTAACAATGGCAGTCTCCTTCTCCATTAACTTACTGTATATGATTACCATTGTATGTGTAACTAAGCTGCTGTAATTATTTGATCCTCCTCAATAATATGGAGCCAATAGATTATTACAAGTGTTGCTACTGCTAATCATCATGCTGCACGCTGCCTCTATCCCTGCTGATGCTGTTGTCTCACTCTCCTTCTCTATCTCTATCTGTGTCTGTATCTCAGTAGTCTCATCAGACAAACCCAAATTGTTATACACTTGATATGTTGGATTTTCGGCATTCCCATCATCGAAAACACTACTCATCGTAAATATGTTGCCTTCTTCCACCCCCAAATGCTCATCATGATTCTTATTATTATTATTATTATTTTTGGGGAAAAACCAGCCTTTCAAAGCCTCATCCAATAATCCTGAATGATCAGTAGAGTATAAATCCTTGCTTTTCTGCATCAGAACCTCATTATCATTATCGTTATCATTATTATTGGTATTTGTTCTGCAAGGAGAAGCAGCTGCTGGGATGTCCGCCATGAAAGCAGTGCTCCGAGAATAACTGCACATGCTGCAATCCATAGGCGCCATTGATACTTTTGAATACAAGGGCTGCTGCTGCTGCGTGAATAAACTATACGACATCGACGATGACGATGCTGTCTGATCTTCCACCGGACAACTCATCATCGCGTGGTCACGAAGCTGCTGCTGCATGTTAATTAGAGAATTGCTGCTGCTACCTCTAAACGAAGATGACCCAATAAAATCATAAGACCACTGAGGTCGAGACCCTAAAATGGACGATGGATACATCTGTTGATGATGATCAGATGTCGTCTTCTTCAAATAATTATTTTTACTATTATAATAATATCTATTATAATTATGATTATAATTATAATTATAATAGTTATTATACCATGGATTAATAAGAAGGCTATCATCCGCAGGAAGATGAGCAGGAGGAGGAGGAGGTGTCGGGTACACGAAATTGGTTCTGGCCTTGACACCCCGCATGGCCCGGGCAGCGCAGTCGTAGGCGCAGGCCGCCTCCTCCGCCGTGTCGAAGGTGCCCAGCCACCGCCTCTCTTTCGACTGGGGGTCTCTGATCTCCGCCGCGAATCGCCCCCACGGACGCCGCCGTACTCCACGGTATCTCATCCCTGGAGGCCCGCCGCCATCTCTAACGCCGGACCTCTTGTACCGCTTCGGCGCCGCGGCGGTCGTTACAGTCGCCAGACAATTGGCTGCGTTGAGACTACTGTTGAGCTTCGTTAAAGCATCTTCCATGGCTGACCTCGATCGCCAATATTTAAATTCTATAAACACTACTAACTAACTGTCAACGCCATTGTTAACAACGATTACTTTCCTACGAAGAACGGTATGCATGAACGACAGGTATTCAATTTATAAATATGGGAATATAAAGTGAAACCTTTCTATGATGCTGTACGTATAAATATAAAAAATAAAAACGGAGAATATATATATATATATATACACACATATATATGCATGCAATTAAATAAGCTATACGAAGAGAATTCAATTTAAACTTAATTTCCAGGGACCATACACGATTTAATTTTAAATTCTATGGTGGCCGATCTCTTCCTATCTCTCTCTCTCTATATATGACAAGTCTACTTTACTAATTTGTCCAAACGTATCCCCACTCTGTAAACATAAACGCATTTCAATTTAAAAAAATTATCATATCAACAAATAAAATAAAAATCAATTTTAAAAAATAACAATTATTTTTGAAGTTTTGAACCACCCTGCCCTTGTGAATCTGCCATCTTGCCTCTTCCCCACGTTTGGTTGTGTCCAATGTAATTTCATATAGTCTGTCCATTCTTAGTTATACATGTGACTAAGAAGTGTGTTCGTCCGTTGCATGCTTGCCTTGAATTTTACCAAAAATAGCACAAACATGAGTAGAAATTTATCCAAAGGGTCAATATATACATGTCAAAAGTGCATGCAAAATATAATATATCATAGTGGAATTAAATGTAGAAGCACACAAAGTTATTCTCGGAGGCTCGAAAGCAGCAGAAACAATGTTAATAACAGTCCACAAAGATGGAGAAGAAATGTTGGTCCTAATAAGATTTCTTGGACTTTCGTTTCACTACTAGAAGATGATCCAATGAATTGATTGGAGAAAAATAAAATTATTACAAAAAAAATTGGATGTTCTTGAAACTCTAATCTATCCAAACATTTGTATAGAGACATCCCTTATATAAAAAAAACCACCAAATTTTGAAAGAATCACGGTGAAATCAAAGAGGCGGAAACGATAGTTAGAGTGAAGATTTATGAAATAGAAGAGGGAGATGGTTCAAAGTTGAAGGAAGATGAATGCCGACCCGATGGAAGAAGTAGTGAGCATTATGTTGGACTTAGAAATCTAAGGTGGAGGAAGAGCTCAATTGAGAAGGGATGGTGTCAGCCTAGGAATTATTTTGGGAGCCTATTTGTTAATGAAAAACTGCAGCCGGCAGAATTTCTGAAGAGAAGTAGTACATGGCGAAGTTACGGCAGTCACTAAGAAGTGGGAAATTGCATTCAACCATTTTTAAGTTACCGGTTGTTACGTGAAAATAAGTAAAGCTTAAAGAATAATTATTCAAGAAAATGAAAGTTACTAAGTAGTGGATCAATTATGAATTGGGAGTTCGGTGGTTATGCAATCTATTATTGGAAGTCTTCAATGATGAGCAATCTAGGCGCAATGAAAATCCAATCCTTCTTAAGGCTATATATGCCTAAAATAAAAGAAAAAAGAGATTCTCGACCAACGATACAAATTATAAGCTTTTTTTTTTTTTTTTTTTTTTTTTTTTTTTTTTTTTACATTTTACTTTCCATGTACTTTACATTTTATGCAAGTTCGGTTATGTTTTCTTTCAGATTTATTTCGATTATTCATGTACTTTCAGTCTCTCTTTCCAAGTTTTCATGTAATTATACTTTTAAGTCTTTCCAATTTATTTATTGATTATTCCAAATAATAACATTTTTATCGATTGATAAATTGTGTATTAGTTGAATTTTTATTTGAAAATCATCACAATATTTGGTTTATGATATACGATTGATTGGTGTGTTTTGCTTGATATGACTCAATGCTCTTTTGTTGAGATAATTGATGTTTTGGTCCATTTAAGCGACATTTTGGCCCATAAATGACTAGGTAAGAAAGACCGGTAAAGGCGTTTAATAGAGACAAGTAATGTGCCTTTGAGCTTACACCAGAGCCAAAGCCCAAATGTTCTCTGCGGACCAGCAAAATTCTAAAGTTGTCCAGAATTCATCTAAGTGTTGATCTCTCAATGGTTAAGCTATTCACTTGCCGGCCAGTGAGGATAGCACCGCTTGAGCCATGGCAATGTCCTCCAGCCAATCCAGGCAAACGACAAAGATCCGAGCCCAGACATTCCGGACCAGCGAAGCCAGCAAGCTGAGAGTTATGGTAATTCCAATATACTTCAACCAATTAACTGCCCAACTGTTGCAACTGCTACCAACTGTCGCCTTACAACCGCTCAACTGCCATCCTAGAAATTCTATAAATAGGGTCAGATTCCATTGTAAATAAACACCACAACACTCAAGTGTTTTACTTCTGCAATTACTCTGTTTAATTTTCGAGGGCTCCAATTTTGTAAAGGAGTTATCTTAGTTAGAGGAGGTTAGGGGAGTGATGGAGATTCTCTGCTCCCCTAACAGCCCATTTAGTTCTGCCATTCCAGACAGCTTTATCGTTTTTGTTACTGTTTTTTTATGCTTTTATAATGTAGAATTTACTGTTTTCCTTAGTTGATAATGAAATATCATTATATTATTCAACTCTATCTTCGTCCCCAATTCAATGTTTGTATTTGGTTGTTTAACATTTGATTCTTGATCAACTGTGAAAGTTTTGTAGAAAAATTGATTAATCAAGCATGTCATTGCATCACAATTACATAAGGTAGGTATTTCCTAGTAGTTGAGTACGTAAGAACCTTGTCCACCTTCTTAATTACTAATTTAAATTCAATCTTGATTAAAGAGAGATAACAGAAGAGTAAAACTATTAATGAAACAAATTTTAGAATAATTAATTAGACATAATCACTTGTTTATCGGATTTTAAAAATATCTAGTGACAATAGCTTTTCTTGCTTATAATGTTCTTAATTTGGATATCATTGAAGTCTTGTTGTAAATCCCTTAAGGTCAAATATCTAACGATTTAAGAATCTGATTTAAATGAACAAAAATGATAGCATACTTTACTTCTATCATCTCGCTGTACAAATATATGTTCCATTGCTACACTTTCATCATCCGCTCATTTCCTCAAGTAACTTATATGTATTATGTAACGCACAGATCACTCGCATACACCTCTGGACACTCTTCTCCGCTGATATATTACCGTTTATCCTTCACTATCACTAGAAGACGTCTCTCGCTCATCATCGCCAATATAATTATACCACTAATTGATCACCCCTACAGCGCCGCTCATCTATGCACTCACTGCACTTACCGCTCGCTAGCTATCGTGCCGCTCAATTCTATTGCCCATTCACACTTACTCTTTCTTTAAATTTTGTTTGTTACTGCTCTCCGCTTGCTCACCGGGCGAGGCACTTAACTATTTTCCCAATTAACCAGACTCAACTGTGAGTATTTTTATTGATTTAATTCATGATTTAAAATTCTTAAGTTCAACTTGGAGACTCACCAATAAAAAATGGTATAAAAGTAATTGCGATAGTGTATTTTAGGTTCTATATCAACAATATTTTTATTTATTCTATATTTGACCACTTGCAATATGCCAAGATTTAACCTCATTTTAATTCATCATAAATCTTTAATCTCACTCATTATCATTTCTTCCACTGGATTTTCCGCTATTCCACAAACACAAAACATTCTTCCTATGGTTTTTTTGGAATGCCCTAGGAGTCTCCTTATCTATTATCCGACCGGTTTTCTTAAGTCATAGTGAAATTAGAATATCTGAACTTTTGGATTAAAAAATATTAATAATTAATTTCACATTCGAAATATCATAACAACACTTAATGCATTATATCATTGTCTGTTTTATCATATCAAATAATTATTCAAATTACAATTTTTAATATTCGAAATCTAAACCAATAAATAAAATCTGAAGATATACCTATAGATTTCTACTTGGTCTTTGATCAAATCCATGGATGCATATAATAAACAATATTTTGGAAGATTTTGGAAGCCCTATAACATTTTGGAGGGCAATCACAACCTTTGGATGGATTCAATATAGATCTTCCATTGTAGGATGGAGTGGTATATACAACGGTGAGCTTCTCATTTGTATATCATCCAAGTTAAAATAGAACTTCTTTCCCTCACTATTCTCATTTGTATATTTATGTGTATTAACTAATAAATTAATGACAAACTTGAACAATGGCTTGATGGTAAGGTTGTTGTCTTACCCACATTTGCTTATATATTAACTACAATGGAAAGATGAGCCGGAATTGACTATATCAACCGCTAGAGAAGTCTAAGTCTCAACTGCAAAAACCGTCTATCCGAAGCTTCCGACATAAAAATATGCATTCAAATAATGAATTGGGGCTTGAAATACATCCTATAAGAGATCCGACCCCATACCTTTAAAGAACTCGTCAATCGCGCTCATGATATGAAATTAAGCATGATACTAGTAGAATATATGGACCGCCTACTTAAGATTTCTCAAAAGAAGAAAAATACTACACTTCAAACAGTGGGGACAATCATACCTTCAACTCTCCTAGCAAAGAAGTAATGATTGTGAGAGCGGTAAATAAATCTTCAATCAAAGTTAGAAAACAAAGACAAGAGGAAAATATAAAAAAAGCAAGTAGTTCAAAAAGATCGGCCACTAAAGCCTACACTCAAAGAAAGCAGTCAAAGATATATCATTTCTTACATTCGTCAATGCCAAGGAAAAACCTGTGTGTGTTTGTTTGTGGGTTTGAGATTTTGAGTTTGGATTTTTGAATAGTAAAAAATTGAATTTAAATAGTTGTTTAATGTATGAGGTTTGATATTTTGAATGTAAAAAAAATCTGTAATATACCACTTTTGTTTTTAATTTAATAAAAAATTTAATCAAATGATGGAAGTGAGAATCAAATCCACAACCAAATGTAGGTAAGACAACATTGTTCAAGTTTGTCATTAACTATTAGTTAATACACATATAAATGTATAAATTTTTAAATATTACCGTTCATAAACCTGGCCAGGCCAGGCACGGCCCGACTTTCATAAGCTCGGGCACAACCCAGTTCATTAGCGTGCCGGACCAGGCACAATTCGAAAATTTTTGGACTTATTTTTTTAGGCCGAAGTACGGTTTTTCCGTGTCCGGTTCGGATCGAATTATCGGGCCTAGCCTATTTTTGTCGGCTCTTATTTAGATAATAGACCCACATTTATTTAAATTATATGTAATTTTACAAAATTTTGTGTTTACGAAATTAGCATAATTTTTTTTGTCTATTATTATTATTATTACTATCATTTAATTATTTAACTAAACAATTATAAATTCAATCCAAAGTACTAATAGATAACTTTTAAATTTTAAATAGTTAAAATAATTCTAAAATTAGTAGATACAAATTTCGATATTTATATTCCCTCCGTCCACTTCTAAGGGTTATATTTACCTTTTCGATTATTGTACTTAATATTAAAAATATTTTTATATTTATATAAATGTTTGTACAATTATCATTATATTAGTATTATAAGATACTAATATAATATTTTTGACATTTTTCCTCGATTTGTATTATATTTTGATATAATAATTAATATTCAAATATCAACATAAAAAAAATAAATATAATCTTAAAACCGAGCATAGATAGTATTATACATATATTTAAAATATATTATATAAATAATCCATAGGTAGTACATTAGTAAATATTTAATCATAAAAGACTTCAAATTATTAAATTTTAATTGTATCCAAATTAATAATTGAATATTATTATTGAAAAAAATACTCTATGCATTGAATTTAGAAAAATAAAAATACATGTAATCATATAATAAGTATATATAGGCATTGTAGAGTAGTGCTACTACAACCTGGATAAGTAAATGAGCAATTGATGATGTACATAAATAATTAGCATGGATTATTATTGAGAGTGACGTAAAGTACAACGTGGATTAATCCCCGCCAATGGATAACTAATTATCGATGTCCACACTCATTTAATGTCGTCGTATATATAGATTTGCTGTGTCAATTTTTTATTCATTTGTTGTTGGTATGATTTATGAATGCGCACGTTTGTGTTAGAATTATATTCCTGCAGTTATTGCAATTCAATGCATAAGGTACACATGATTAATTCGACCTATTCCTTCGTAATTAAAGGAATTTTTATTTTATTTCTTAAGGTCTTAACCTCCAATGTTATATGGGACGACCCATATGTACACAAAAACTAAGCAATTATTCTCAAGTTTTATTTGTTAGACATGCTTCTTTTTCCCTTTTTTTTTTTTTTTTGAAATTAACAGCATTTTTTTGTTTTTTGAAATTAACAGCTTCTATATATACATTTAGTTTGTCGGATTTCTTTATTTTTTCTTTGGTTGGGGGGGGGGGGGGGGGGAGATTTTATGACAAACTATATATTGTGTTATTATAGGCTTTGAATAAATGTTTTAAATACAAATTATTATTAATATTATTATTATTATTATTATTATTATTATTTTGAAAGAAAATAAATTTTCAGCAATATCTATTTGATATTTAAAAACAGAATAACAGTCTATTATTTAAGTTCAAAATTACAAGTGAATGCTTAAGTGTTGATTATGACTACTCACCAGCACATCAAATACAAAATGCCATCACATTATTTAAATTAATACAATATGCCATATGTATATTTTTATCTTATCTCGTCGTTTTATATTTTCTTATATTTTCACAGGTAAAATACATTTTCTACTTCAAATAGTTCTCTTAATTTATACTGATCGTGAATAGTTTCTCCTTTAAATGAATCACATATCAACTTGCGATTTAAAAGAAAATTGTAATTAAATTTAAGTAATGTGGAACAAAAGCTATCTATACCATCCAAAGCATGCATTACTGCTTCTTTCATCATGAATTTGAATTATTCCGCGCCAAGGTGCAATGTAAATTCACATTTTTCGACATTAATATCAACTTACTTGGTGGCGAGAAAATATCTCCTTAGAGAGAGTATCCTAATATTCATTAATCTCCATGACAATGAAGTTAGTGGAAAAAATAAATTAATACACTTGCACCAAAAAATTAAATATATGTTCTTTTGAATTTTTAACAGTTTTATCAACTAATTGAACAATTGTTTTGCAAGGCATTAAAGTATACAATCTTAATTTGTCAAACGGAGAATATGATATTAGTTTGATGCTCACGCCTATGTCACATAATGTTTTTAGTTTCTAAGTTTCTTAAAGTACAAGAAATGATAAAGCCCTCTAGGGTTTTCTAGCTTCTTTGGTAGTTAGCTTGTGAAAATTGTGCTAAAGTTTCAAGTAAGTTGAACTTGTGCAGTGTCCTCAAGAGGTGCTTTCCTATTAGAAATGATATTCATAAATTAACATTTTTTGGCATCTGCAACAAAGCATCATAGAAATGAATGTATGGAAAAGATTTTTACAATTTTGTGGATTCATGTGCTACATCCCACTTCACATTTTGACTGCTTTTATTTATTTTATTGTTTTGGATTATTGTTTATTGTGTTGGGTAGTTGCTCTGGAGCTCATAGTTTAAGTTGCTTGGTAATTTGGCCTAGTTGTGTTTCCAATCATTTGATTGTGACAATAGTATTATGTTGAAACTAGATATCTTGCATTTTGTGGCATATCATTTCTTGTAGTGTGGCAATGGATGGATATTAGGATCGACATCATTTGTTGTGTGTAAGGAAAAGGATCATAATATGGATTATACATTTACATATAGTATTATTGTTGTTCCTTGGTGAAATGCTATAGGGTGTTGTTGGAAAGGAGGTGGTAGTGGCCCTTGGTGATTCCCTCCCCCATTATGGACTTGAGTTTTTGTAGAATTGTTGAGCGAAGTTGGTTTGAGGCTCTAACAAAGCATATGGTTTCCAAATTGGTTGGTAGTTTATGGTGTACTCTATTGGCATGTAACCCTCAACCTACTCTTCTTCTTAAATTGCAATCTCGTTCCCCTCTATCTCAAAGACCTATTTTCTTCTTTGATTATCCCAATACATTATGCTTGATCAACCTAGAAATTTTCTTCACCTAGACATTTAAGTTGTCAATTATGGTTTCTTAAGAAAGTGTAATGGGAACCTAATAAAGCCTCTTTCTCTATACTTCATTTTATTCTAGCTAGTTACTCTTGCTTTTAGCCATGTTTTTAATAATTTCATAGGCTTCGGTTGCTCATAACTCGTTAGCGAGTGTCCACCAGCAGAATCTGAAGAAATGTGAGCAGCTCTTATATAAAATATTTGGATTTGTATATAATCTGAAAGTTCATGATAAGGGAAGTTTTGGAAGATGGTCTTGTAACTCAACCACGCCTGGGGTAGTGATTCATCACCCGCTTGCTTTAATAGCATGATATCCCTTCTTTGTTGCATGGTTTTCATTGCAAGGTGGAATCACATGAAAATTGTTGCCCTAAGTTTTCAAAGGATTCAAGTTTGGCTATAGAATTAATTTAGTTGTCTACCTTACCACAAAGAGATAATGGAAAGAATATTAACTTAAAGTTATCTTCAGATAAACCATTAATTTTGAATACAAAACATATCTTGGAAAAGCTCTTCAAGGTGATCATGAGGACTTTTATGTTGAAGACCGCTATAATTATTTTTTTCCTATGAACGATACAAGCACCAATTTCAATTCAAAGAATCCATATACTTTATTTTCTATAAAAATAGGATCCGGCCTCATAGTGAGCAACTATAGGGGCATTATTCACCAGAGCATGTACATTTTTTTAGTTTGTTTTCATTGTCTCAAACTCTTTCTCAGAGCCTCAACAGTTGCGAGTTGGGGTAGAGGATGCCGACTTCTGGTAGGGTATCTAACCTTATTGGAATTCCTAGTTTTGGAGGACCTAGGTTTGCTCCACCCACAAGACCTGCTCCATAAGTTCAGCCAACCCTTTCCGCATAGCGAGCAAAGTTTGAAATAGAATAGCGTTGAGAGAAAATGGTATATTTTGGGTTTCCACTTCATTTACTACTTATGGCACTTGGAGAGCATTCACATTGGCATTGTTAATAGGTACCATACTCTCTTTTTTGATATACATTGACTGCATCTCTGAATGCATTTACTGAGTTTGGCTAATTGTTTCTTCATAGAGTCCTGGCATATGCTAAAAAAGAAAAAGAAAATAAATCGATTTATTATTATAAAGAAAGTGATAAAGGACAATTACACTATAATACTTATCACGCAGATCAATTTTCCTACTCAAGTATATCCTCAAAAATAAATTACCCATCAATGACACCCAAAAATTGATAGGAGATTTTTTGTATTGATGAATTAAAAATATATGGGATTTATATTGAAGGTTAATAATATCATATTGTAGCCCAAAAGTATCTTCAAGTAATAATTTTTACATGATAAACAGTGAGTGACTGATCAATCACAAAGAATTTAACATTGAAATATCTAAATAGAGTGCATATGAGTCCATGAGATCGCAA
The DNA here is from genome assembly GCF_009805555.1 of Andrographis paniculata. NCBI lineage: Eukaryota > Viridiplantae > Streptophyta > Magnoliopsida > Lamiales > Acanthaceae > Andrographis > Andrographis paniculata. Next base: position 6,106,797 of record NW_026137605.1, read on the forward strand.
GATATAAATTGAATTGAATCAAAACTAAAATTACACTAAGGATATTAATAACATAAAGTGAGATAATGGTGAAATAATGAGGTCAATCCAACAGATAAAGAGCATTATAAATTTGTGATTTGAAAGAAGGTTGGATATTAGCAAGAGAGGGTTTGGGACTAGCGAGTGTAGTCGGTTAATGTATAATTATGGTTATATGTAAATAAAATGGTAGAGGTTAGATAGAAATGCCTTATAGTGGATGAAGATGTTCATGATATATATAAGATTTCGTAAATGAGAATGTTGTATGAGAGTGATTACATAAGACTATTCCTTGCTATTTATTTCATGATTACGATGATTTTTTTTAGTTTATAGATACTCATGGAAAGAAACTAATCTTTATTATTGGGCTAATTTTTCATTTCTGGCAGCCTTTTTATATAATAGAGAGCCAATCTCCTCGACACTCACGACCTGTGAATTGAGAGATGAGTTTACTACCTATATTTTTACTGAATTTTCTAAGTTAAATTAAGATCAGTGAGTCGCTTGCAAGATACGTTCTCACTCTACCTAGTAAGAGTGAGTCATCTCGGATCGCTCTAACTAGATTTGGTTAAGGAAATTATATTTGTTCTTTCACGGTTCTCTCTAGGTACTTTTCGGTGCAATTATATTTGTAAGTGTGACCTTGGAATAATGGGGAATTAGAGAATAAATATATTTAATTAATTATTAAGGAAACGAAGTTTTTTATCAGAGTAAGAAAATAGTTAATCTTTCTAGTGAAAAAATATAAACATAAGGGTAACTAAGCACGCGATTTCTATCACGATCGGTGCTAGCCACCAGGTGAAGCTACTTGGATCCCTTACAATTTGAGCTCTTCGCGAGATCACAATAGAATTAAAGTAAAATGAATCGACTGAATGACGAATTATACAAATGACTGACATTGAACCCCTATTTATAGTTGCCGGAAGAGCTTCTAGAAGGTTGATGTTAGGAATAATAACAATAATATGTAGTAATATAATTCTCTAATTGTTAGAATATCTCAAGAGCATTATTAAATATAAAATATAATGACAAGCAGATTAATGTGGAAAACCTCTCTAATACAAAGAGGAAAACCACGAGCCTCTTCAGCTCACCAAAACTTCCACTATCACCAAAAAATAGAGTACAAACATCTGAATAAAAATCAAACACATGTTCTAAACAATAGAAAGTCACCAAAATCTCAATCTCACAAAAATAATGAAAAAAGGCAAAAGTATAGCAAAAAACATGTCATGTTGCCGAATTTTTATCTGAAAATCAGACCATTCAAAATCAATCACCATTGTACAAAATGAAGATATAGATATCTCATATCTTTAATAAACATTTCACACTAATCGGACAATATTTGGTACATTGGTCAAGCAAAACTAAAAAAAACTACATAGAGAGAGGCCTGTGCGTGGCAGCTGCTCTGTTATGTCTAAGTTTTTTCTGCGTATGGCTATTGCTACTCTGATTTTTCGAATAAAATGGTTAATTAGGTCATAATAATAATTTAAGTCTAATTACCTTTTAAATTGGGACTTTAATTCAAATGTTTTGGAGCCAAACTCAACAAGTCTCCCCCTCCCGACTATGTGGAGGAACATGTCATCCCTACAAGTGAGCATAAACTTTGAACTTCCATTTTAGTACAGATTTAGTAAGCATATCAGCCGCATTATCTCTGGTATGTACCTTTTTCCAATATAATCAGCTTTTCATCCAACATATCCCACAACCAATGATACTGCACGTCAATGTGTTTAGACTATGAATGAAAAGTAGGATGTTTTCCTAGATGAATAACACTTTGATTATCACATAATAGTTCATACCTCTCTTGAGAGTAGCCAAGCTTTAAAAGAAATTTCATTAACCAAAGCACTTTCTTAAACGCTTCAATAAATACACCTTCAGTGGTTGACAATACAACATATATCTGCAATCTTGATTTCCAATACACTGCTCCCCCTGCAAAGATGATCGTATGCCCTGAAGTAGATTTTTAAGTGTCAATATCTCTAGCCATGTTAGAATCAATAAAACCATAAAGAATTAAATCATCATTCCAAAAATAAATATTCAAGTTTGACATGCCACGAAGATATCTCAACATCCACTATACACCATTCCAATGTTCTCTTCCAAGATTTGAGAGAAACAAACTCATAGTGGTAGCTTCATGGGCAATATCTGGCCTTCTACACACTATTTTGTATATGAAACTCCCAACTGAAGATGAATAGGAAACCTTTTCCTTATCTTTCTTTTCTTCTTCCGTCGAAGGACATTGAGAAATACTCAACTTCATGTGTGCGGGTTATGAAGTGCTAACAAGCTTAGCTATTTCCATACAAAACATCTGAAGAACGTTTTCAATATATTTCTCTTGTGATAAACAAATTCTTTCAGCCTTTCTATCTCGTAAAATTTTTATACCCAAAATTTGATTTTCTGCTCCTAAATCCTTCATAGTAAAGAACTTGCTCAACTCTTGCTTCAACTCCCCAATCTTTGTAGCACTCTAACCAATAATGAGCATGTCATCGACATAGAGCAATAACATAATAAAGTCATTATTGGAAAAAAAATTCACAAATAAGCAATGATCAAAAGTGAGCTTTTGGTGACCATGTTGTTGCATAATTGACTTAAACTTCTGATACCATTGTTAGGGAGCTTGCTTCAAGCCATACAAATAGTTCTTAAATATACAAACATAATATTTTTTGTCTTATACTTAAAACCCTTCCGGATGCTCCATATAGATATCTTCATTTAAATTACCATTAAAAAATATTTTCTTTACATCAATTTGTTCAATCTCCAAGTTAAAGACTTGCTGCCATTGTTAGTACAAATCCAATATAAGACAAATCGACCACTAGAGAGAAGATTTCATCAAAGTCGAGTCCATTTTCTGACTGAAACCTTTTACAATCAACCTAGCTTTATATTTCGGTTTTGAATATCTCTCTTCCTATTTCAGTCTATAAGCCCGCATATTCTTCAAGGCTCCTTTCTCATACGTCAATTTTACCAACTCAGTTTGATTTTAAAAAGATATTTCATTTCATCCTCCATAGCATGCCACAAACTCTCTTTGTTGGACCCTCCATGGCTTCATCATAACATTCAGGTTCTCCCCCGTCAGTAAAAAATACAAATTCTTACTAGAATATCTACTCAACGACTGTTTGGCTCTAGTAGATTTTTCAGTAAAGTGTGATTTGAATCACTTATAGAATGATTAAAATCATTATCACTAGCATCAATAACCCCTCGAGCATAATCATCATGATCAGCATCTTCATTACCTCTCATAGGTGATTATGTTACAAGGACAAGCTCAACATCTATGAAGTGATCTCGAGAATAAGAATAATTCTTTACATCATCAATTGTCTCATTTTCCAAAAAATACAACATCACAACTTCTTATGAGCTTATTTGAGATTGGATCATATATTCTGTAACCAAATTCATCTTGTTCATAACCCGCAAAGATACACTAGCAGTGTAAGTAGTGCAGAAATCCATTCTCCAAGTGGCATGGACTGCAACACCAGTATCGGAAATCCAACAAACATCAGAAGAATTTGTGTTTATGATATCTTCATCAAAGACAACAATGATATTGTCATTAGTTGTTGTCATGGCAATGCGACCAGTATCCTCGGACGTTTCAGCACCACCATTCAGATTATCATTCTTCCACTTGAAACAATATTTCTAAATATGGTACATTTGGTGATAGTAATGGCACTCAACATTCTTATAGCAAAATTTGAATTTGCTCATTTGCATGTTCTTGTCAGCATTTTCTATTTTTGTCTCCTTATATGTTCTACAAGCTGCAACTTAGTTTGTGTGGATGATGAACCTTGAGTTTTTCTATCATTTTCTCATTTATAATCCTATTTTTTGCACAATCCAAGGTCATCGGGAAAAATTAGTATGCAAAATTTAAAATGTCTCCCATCAATCAGGCAAGACATTTAGTAACCATAATCCAAGAATATCATCGTCAAATTTTACTCCAACATTTGACAACTGATCTAGTAACCCCTAAAACTCATTCACATGGTCAGAAATAGGAACATCTTCTTTGTAGATTAGACGCATGAACTTCTTGAGTAAAAATATATTATTATTGCCCATCTTGGAAGAATAAATCTTTTAAGGCTTATCCCACAATTCTTTAGCATCCGTATCATTATCAATGAGGTTCAACATATTATCATCAAACCAGTGCCGAATAAAACCACATATTTGAAAATGCTAAAACTTCCAGACTTCATCAGTTTTCGAATCATTTTTGAAGTAACAACACAGGCAAATACAAAGTTTTCACAAATAAAAGATCCTTAATTTTATCTTACAATTTGTGATAGTTCGTCCCATTCAAAGAACTCATCCTACTAGTATTAATCTCCATAATTTTGACAATCGAATATGCTCTTATACCATATTTTGGAAATAATAATAATAATACACAGCGATATAATTATCTAATTGTAGAATATCACAGGAGCACTAATAAATAGTAAAAATATAACGACACACCAATTTACATGGAAAAGCTCTCCAATACAAAGAGGAAAAATAACGAACTCTTCAGCCCATCAAAAAATCCACCATCACTGAAAATAGAGTATAAAGATCCAAAATTAAAATTTCAGATATGGCATAAATAATACGAAGTTCACCGAAATCTCGATCTCATAAAAATAATTAAAAACCAAACAAGAATTGGCAAAAAACCTGTTATGCTTCCATGAAGATATAGATGTCCTCTATCTTCATTAAATTGTTCACGTTTATCGGACAATGTTTGTTATGTCGATCAAGAAAAAATATAAATTTGTGTCGAGAGAGAGACCTTTGCACAATGGCTACTCTGTTATGTCTCATTTTTTCTACGTATGGTTGCTTCTACTCTAATATTCTGAAAAAAAAAAATAAAAATAGTTAATTAGGTCATAATAATCAGTTAGGCCTAATTACCTTTTAAATTGAAACTTTAATTTACATAGTTAGGATCCCGAACCTAATAGTTGACTGTTATGGATAGCTAATATCCAACTAATATTTGATTCTCATCCATCAATTCTACCGGATGCAAAAATGAATGTTCAATTATCCTCCCACACCAAATTATATTTAACATCCTTTTGAGGGTAAGCGAAACTAGGGTTGATGTAGTTTAATATGTAGTAGTTGTCTCTGACTGAGTGAAAATTGCAAACCTTTCCATTTCATGAATAGGCTCCATGACTAATAAATACTATATTTCAAAATTCTTTTTGGATGCAATTTTCTTATGATTTGCAACTAAAAGAACTTCAAAATACCACAACATACCAAATGATAAAATATATATATACACATTTTTCTAGGCATTTTGGCACAATTAAGCACATTTTCAATAAAAAAATTGCAAGATATCAATGCAAGAACCGCTAGGAGAATATATTCAAAATCCATGTTATCAAAGCTAATCCATCAAATCCTCGACTGACCCTACATCACTTGCAAAGATTAGGCTGATGCTCCATTTGAATGAATCCAATCAAATGGTGATGACAAACTTACCTTTTGTGGAATATTATTTAGACCACAGATATATTATACACAACTAAAACCCTAGAGTATAATAATTTATTCCATCACTTATTGACGTGCATACTTCTTCCAGACATCCATCAGGTAAATTGGTGATTTTGATGTTTGAGCGTTGACGTAAAAATTATAGAGTTGAGTTGTACAAGCATTATTTAGTGAATAAAATAACCCTAAGGATATCATATTTGTCTAGAACTCATCATCGAAGGGTCTAACATATCTGTAACTATTTTTTTTTTATTGTGGTAAAGTAATTGGGCTAATGGAAAGTAGTAATTTTCATCCTTATGATCTTCTACTATTTTTAGAAATTCAGTACCCAATAAATACACAAGTATTTAATAGTCACAACACAGGATTTTGAACTAAGTACTTGTCAAGTGCACTTACACGGTGCAAGTGTTCATTTATGTAAGACAAATTTTTTCATAATCTTTTCTTCTTTCCTCTAAGTTGTGGAATTTGAACTACCTAGGGGCTCGCTTAAATTCCAAAAATTGATATGAGAAGTGAAAACCTAATGATCGAAAATCACCCGACGACAAGGGAGTGAGACTAAAGAGAATAGATGAAATTATATGTGGAATTAAATATCTAAAAACCAAATAACATAAAAAAAATGTTATCTTATTTTATGCCTTGTGTTAAATTATGTTTTGTTCAAGCTATTGTAAAGATTGGCTAGGAACAAGGTTCTATGAGCAAATAACTGGCCAAAATCAATGTTGATGGCTAGAAACAAAAAAAAAATGAAATGCATTTAGTACTCAAATATTCATAACCTTTATTTAATCAGAAAAAAAAAAAAAAAAAAAAAAAAAAGAAGCAAAAGCTACATCTTTAGTTTCCAAAGGAACCAAATCTAGTTTCCCAAAGTTGTTAATAATTGACTGGGTTATAGCGGCTTGTTTTCTTCTTCCTCTTAACTCCAATATTTTTTGGGTAGAGGAAACTCATGGGGTAGACTCCCAACAAACTTATTTTCTGCCATGAATGGCAACGCTGCAATAACTGCTACATTAAGCAATGTCATGTTTATCAACCATTTTGAAACAACAATACAAGAATACAAAGTCCAACAAAAGTAATTAAATATCTAAAATACTTCATTATCTAGAAATAATTGTTACATATTATAGAACTTTAGAGTTTGTAATTAATTAAAATAAAAATCACAAGTCTACAAATAAGAGTGATACAAACTAGAAAGACTTAACTATCTAAAATAACATATATAATAAAATAATAATAATTTGATGTAGTTAATAAAAATTTAATCTAAATCATAAATTAAATATCTAAAATACTTCATTATCTCCATTAAAACTCAAGTGGTGTCATAGAAATAACATGATTTTGCTAAGACGGATCGAAGGAATTAGCCAAAATCTTCCACTAAGTCAAATTTAGAATCAATGCTCTTAAATGAGTTAAAGTTAAAAATAATACTTACTAATCAATGGAGTTAGAACTAGAAATAGAACTCTCTCACAGTGAAGCTAAAATAGAAAATATGGCTCACTCACAATGAAGTTGAATTGTGAAATAAGACTCACTTACATTGAAGTTAGAGTTAGAAAAACAATTTGATTATTGAGCTATAGTTAAAAACAAAACTTACTCACAACAAAGTTAGATTAAAAGGTAGGAATCTCAATACAGTTTGAGTTAGAAGTAGGACTCTAAATTGAACTGAATCTAGACAAATGATCGAAGGCCAAACATAAACTTTAATAAAAATTGAAAAATGAATCTAGTATATACGAAACTATAGACACCTTTTAGTATATTTTGGGTTCAGTGTACCTAGAGGAATGTAGCTCTGATATCATATTATATTTTGTAGTTTGAGAGTTTTTATTTTATTAGTGATGAGGTTAGTGACCTATATTTAATGACTGGTTTGGAGTCTTGCAACTTCAAATTTTGTCATTCGCTATGAGCTTTTGGCAATATAATCAATTTCAGATGATTGTGCTTTTCTTTTAATTTATTTCATAAGTCAAGAGGATACTTGACTATGAGGTATTCTATTTTCAATCCTTCATGAGATGTTAGAGGAATATTATTGTCTTTGTTCGACCCTGATTGGTGACATTATTACCTTTTACAATTGTTTTACTCAGGCCCATCACTTCCAAATGTATTTCAACATTCATGATCTACGAAAAAATGTTTTTTTTTTTCAAAAATGATGAGTGGGACAACTTCGTATTTTACAATGTCAATAGTCATAATAATATGGAAATATACTAACCTTTTCAAAAGAGTTAGTCGTGCTAATAACGTGTTATAATATTAATATACTAATAAAAAATAGAAATATTAATTATTTCTACTGTTAATCATTATTTTGTGTATATATATTAATGTGGTATATATGTGTATACATAGCCCGTATATATAGGTGCGTACTATGTGAGTCAGTGTATATGTATATGTGTGTAGGTAATGATAATATATATATATATATGTATAGTAGGCAACATGTGTTTTATATTATGTGTGTGATAGTGCTTATATTAGTTATGCATTTATGAAGATGAGACAACTCACAAGTCAGTAGAGAGAAAGAAGGTAAAAGATGGTGTGTTTATTCTATTTGTATTCGTACATATTTTTAGGCAACACAAAATGAAAAATTGGGTATATTTCTTTAGATGGGTTTGAAAAAAATTTGGTTTGAGTTTAGTATTAAAATAATGTATGATGGGATATTTTGTGAGAGAAAAAAATATATTTTTTTAAAAAAAAACGCAAAGTTCAAATAGTAAGAACCTGGGGTTTTGAACAAAAAAATCATATGATTATTAATCTGTCATAAGCTAAACACGTAGATGCTATGTAATAAACCATCCACATCTTGTACACATCGCTAATATGTGTACAACAAAATCAATTTTCTTGTTCTAATAGAAAGAAAATCCATATTTTTTTTAAGTAGTATGTGAGCGGTTCAAGATGAAAATAATTAATTAAAATAACAATATTAAATATGGCATAAGAGATATAAGAATAAAAATATTAATTAACTATAAATACAGTACTAAATTTTTAAATTTTCCTAAAACTAATAGTATGCTAACAGAGGAAGTAATTTTTTATTTTATTGTAAAATTCTTTGTTATGAATTATCGTATCCCATATTATTTTTCTATTCTTATTAGTGTTATTATTAGAATGAATTCATTATCAAAATTATAACTTTGTTGTATAAAATATATAGAAAAATACTATATGACCGCTTCGGTTACCGTACCGTGTTGATTTGTTCAAATAGCACCAATTAAATATTTTAAAAGAGTATGTTTTTTTGTAACACACGATATGCTGAATCGATGTTCTATTTAAGACGATGCTGAATTTTAAATTCAACATCGTAATTGCTGCTTATATAGTATAGTTTTATAGTTAATCATGTAAATTCACATCTATATTTGGAATAATGGTTTAAAAACTCGGACAAAACGTCGATTAAAAGTGCGGATAACATCACATTTCACTTAAACCAACAAAGTTTAATTTTATGCGAAAAATAAAATTCATTCATGGTAATGTCCAACAAAGAGAATTGTGAGCATACCCACAAAGCCACACAAATATAACAAGAATAAATGTTCATCAAACTGAAATTAATTGAAGAAAAACAAGAGGATTAAATATAAATCATTCCAAATCCAGATAGTTTCCTACTTAGGTGGTTGAGAAGGATTAAGCCGAAGTTCACCGGGCCCGGATGAGCTTTCCCCGCCACCGCGTTGGTTGGCCGCACGAGACTCCACCATTTGAAGTAATTCAACAAAAGAGGCAGGAAATTCTGTAGAATATCCGGTTGGTTGAACCGGCGGCGCCATAGCCATGGGAGCCTGTATCATCGAGTTTGGCTGTTGGTTGATGTTAGATTGATGATGAAAAACATGTGGCGCCGGGTGAGACTCACCATGCTCTTGGTTTTGGGATCGATAGCGACTTAAATACAGTGATAGAGGCTCAATATAGTCGTTGAAACCCTTCATTTCCATAGCTCGAATGATGTCCTCTGCCAGAATAGTTCTTCTGTAATCCCTATCACAACCTCTGTTAGCTTCACTTGTAATGACATTAATGAACTTAGTGAGGCACTCTTGCAACACCACTTTTGATTCGTTGGAAATAAGGGCGTAGTAGGGGAGGACACGCCGCATGATTCGGGTTATACGCGGTGTAGCTATACGTAGCTCTGGTCCATGCATGTTTGGAGCTTCTTCTTCATGCTCCTCAATTCCTATATTATCAGCATTTGTCAAAATATTTGTAGTTACTGTATTTCTTCGACAATTCTTGAATATGAGTAATGAGATAGAACATAGACAGAAAATTAACTATAGCATGTTTCGAAATTCCTGAAAATTCTTTATTTATGATAGCTGGATGGAGAAAGAATAAAAGTGAATACACTATGTGTGTGTAAGAAATTATTTTTTAAGACTAGAGGACATAGACCGACTATTTTTTTTTATTTTTTTATATGAAATGGATTCAATTTTAATTTATGTCCTTAGATGTTTACAAGTACTTATTGGAATAATTAAAGGATAAATCAAATTATTACTACTACTACTACTACTAATAATAATAATAATAATAATAATGTGTTGGAGTAATTAATAAACATATTCAAATTTTTTATAAAATATATACAATGGAGAAGTCAAATGCATATATGTTTATTCAGATAATTTTAGTGATTTTTTTTTTTTTAATGTAAAAATGACTAATACAATTGCATTGTTTTAAACCTTCATCAAAATAAATAATGTCTTTAATATATATACATGAAAAGAAATTATATGATTATATTGCCTTTTTAATTAAGTTTTCTTTTAAAAATATTAGATCAAAATTAAATATAATAAAGGTATTACAAAAATGAAAATTAATAATAACTGTAAAATGATAAGTATTTAGCAAAAAATAAAAAAAGTATGAGTAATTAAGAAATCGTTCCCAAAAACCTTTTTGAAATTTATATAATACAATAATCTTTAAATAATTAAATTTAATAAAGCATGTTCACATTAAATGGATATAATTAGTAAACATGTTTATTTGTCCATCTTCAAATTTCTGAAAAATATGACCTCAAATAAATTAATTAATAGGTTATTTTTCTATCCAACGATGCTTTCACAAACAAATGATTAAAAACTTCAAAGGTTATAAGAATGCACCTTGTTAGAAAAGCTATGAACATTTTATCGATGATTCAACAGTGAATTTGATAAATTAAATATATATATATATATATATACATATGGATACCTCAACTAGAAAAGACAAAAACAAATGGCAATTAGAATGGTGGATATTGATTATATAAATCGATCGAAATCTTATAATAATAATAAAAAAAAAATTGCGTAGAAAATACATTTGTCAATTAGTTTCGATTCAATAAAGTAGCAAAGATATAAATGCTAGCTTGAAAAATATAACGGTCAATATATACATAAATATAATTAATAGAAAGCGGCTATATCTATAACCCGACAAATTTGAAAGGTATATATATGGAAATTATGTGCCAAAATCTTTATATATAGCATCATAAAAAGAAAAAGAAATGCAATTTTACCTGATTGAATTTCTTGTTCTTGAGAGTCTGCCATCTTTAAATTCTATAAAGATCAAACAAATACTTTTTTGTAAGGTTTGATAGATTTGATTTGAATGATTGCTTAGTCTGCAATGTGAGAGGCTTTATAGATGAAAAATTAATCTTAAAAATGAGTCTAAAGGTGCAAAAGAAAAATAACAATAATAATATATTAGAAATTTAATGATAATAATAAGATATTAGAAATCTAATGGTGTTTATTTTGTGAGATTAGAGTGAATACACAGTTAACAAATATAATTTTATTATGCACTTTTATACCTAAAATATTCATGATTATCAATTATTCAAATCATAATTAAAAAAGAAAAAAGTTACTATTTTATGAATTCGATATTAAAATTGTTTTATAATAATTCATGAGATCGCCCATTGAATTCAAGTAATAAAATTGTAAATATCAACTTTATTTTAATGATAAAGATTTTCAAAATAATTAAAAATTATTTTGAAAATATAAAATGATAACTAATAAAAGAGTTACTGTTTTGCTTTTTTTTTTTTTTTTTCTTATTCTAAAAATAAAAAAAATTTGATATATATAGGATGTAGTATGTAATTCAAAAATTTATTATGGAATTAAATGATATATAAACTTAATATATAAAATCTCAGAAAATAATTATTCGATGCTTATTTTATTTGTCAAGTGTTAGGTAAATATTAATATACCACGATTCAAATATTAATCGTATCATAGAATAAATTAAAATAAAATTAAAATAAAAAATTATTAAAATGTTTAATCTCTACTTTCATTTTTCATCTTTATGCCTTAGCTCCATTTCAATGAAATACAATAGAGTTGCTTTATATTTTTCCTTGACCTTATTCATATAAATAATTATTCATAATCTATATTACGAGAGTAACATAATAAATCAATAAGAAATCAAGTATATGCAATTATTCCATAAAGATTTTCAAGTAATTTTATTTAGTGGTTAATTATAAATATATTTATAATATGTATTGTGAATTAAAAATTGAAATATGTGTTAGATTTGATCTTCAACACCAAACACTGGGTGCTCCATCACACGTGTGCGTACATATACGCACACGTGTGATGGAGCACCCACCATCACCCAGCATCACGATGTTGAAGATCTAATGCTATCTTTAAAATATTGTGTTTGTTGTCGCGAAGGTTTAAGTTGAAGTTTGAGTAAGGTACATCCAAATTTTTTGAACGCTATTCGATCTTTAAATATTCATCGTACTATCTTTCATATGTATTGATTAGGGGTGAGCAAAAAAAATCAAATCGAACTATCAAACAGCTGAACCGAATTGAACTCGAACCGAATTTTCGATTAACCGAGCAAATTTTGTTCGAATACAAATACTGTATATTTAATATTTTTTCGGTTCAGTTCGATTTCGGCTTTTTATATTCTTTTTTGTTCAATTAATTGAACCGAATATATTTATATTATTATTGTGGACAAAAAATTGTGTTATTTTTAATAAACACAAAATTTGTACAAATTATATATAATTTGAATTTAATGCGGGTCCTATTCTCTAAATGGGTCCTTTGATTCTCCTTCCGGGTCAATTTGTTTTCCAACTTGGTTTTCGACGGCTTCTTTGATCCGAAGAGATTTGGTCTTTCGGTTTGATTTTGCCGGATTTTGGAGAGCTTTGGTCTCCGTGCAGGCGATTTGATCATCAGCTTTGGATTTGATGTCTTTTTTGGACCATCCGAGATTTTGATATTTGATTTGGCTTTGCCACCTTTTGGAGGGCTTTGGTCTCCATGTTGGCGATTTGATCGTCGACTCTGGATTTGATGTCTTCTTTAGACGATCCGAGACTTTGATCTTTGTTTTGGCGTTGCCGCTTTTGGAGGACTTTGGTCTCCGCGTAGGTGATTTGATCATCGGCTTTGGATTTGTTATCTTCTTTAGACGATCCGCAGCTTTGATTTTTGGTTTGGCTTTGCCGCCGTTCGAAGAGCTTCGATCTCCGTGTAGGCGATTTGATCATCGGCTTTGGATTTGATGTCTTCTTTGGACGATACGCGGCTTTGATCTCTAGTTTGGCTTTGCCGCCTTTTGGAGAGTTGTGGTCTCCGTGTGGGCGATTTGATCATCTACTTTGGATTTAGTGTCTTCTTTAGACAACCCGCGGCTTTGATCTTTGGTTTGCCTTTGCCGCCTTTTGGAGAGTTTCGATCTCCGTATGGACGATTTGATCGTCGGCTTTGGATTTAATGTCTTCTTTGGACGATCCGCAGCTTTGATCTTTGAGGAGGTGGATTTGGTGCTCCATAACACTTTTGGTCGCGTATCCCTTTGACTTTTGTATCGAAGAGGGCCGAGTTGTTGCTTTGGTGAAGAACGCGATAAACACCTCGAAACTTTGAGATGAACTTTGGATGTTCTTCCTTAGCTTTGATGGACTCTTCAATGGCTTTTGAAGCTTTGATCCTTGAAGAGATGGATTTGGTGCTCCATAACACTTTTGGCGGCGTGTCCCTTTGACTTTTGGATCGAAGAGGGCCTAGTTGATGCTTTATCGAAGAACGCGATGAACATCTTGAAGCTTTGAGAGGAACTTTGAGAGCTTTGATCTTTCCTCCGGCTTGGATATACGACGAAGAACGTTAACTTCATCGATTCGTCGACCAATATTGGATCATTTGTCCAAATTAGTAACTTTCGACGAAGAACACTTCGAAGGACACGAAGAACATGAAGAACAATCCAGAGAGAGACTAGAGACTTACCCCTTTGCTTGAATCCTCGATAAAACTTCGTTGTGTCAAATAAACTAGTCATAGCTCCTATTTATAAGGGATGAGTAGCTTCGGCTTCCTTTTTTAATGATGCCACGTGGCACGTTTTGATTGGTCAATAGGAAGATTTTATAATATTTCATTTTCCATCAGATGCTATTTTCCATTCTTGACGGATTTGATTGTGCACCTTTTTTTCTCACCAAGATCTTTATATCATTGCGTTTTTTGGAAGATATTAATTTATATACTTCCTTTATTGACAAGATTAATTTATTTTGCTGTCAAATTTATTAGGACTCTATTTATGCACGTAATATTTGTACGATATCTTCCATTTTAAGCAGATTTTTGCATTAATGGTTGATATTTATTGTAACAAAATTAACATATGTGCATAATTAAATATCATATATTTATATTATTAGAATTTTATCTTCTTCCAAAATATATGATATTTAATTGATTTTAGACATATATTTTTAGTGTCTACAATTTTATTTTAAATTTTATATTAATAATTATATTCGGTTCGGTTTCGGTTTGGATATTTGAAATATTTGTAAATATTTTTATTTAATTAGAATTTTAATTACTTTTTAATGTATATTTTTAAAATTTCGGTTTGGTTCGAATTATTTGCAAATATTGCAAATATTTTCGGTTAACCGAAAATTTCGGTTCGGATACGATTCGGGTTTCGGGTATTTGTTCAGTTCGATTCGGATATCAAATGTGTGCGTATTTGCAAATACCCGAATCGTGTCCACCCCTATTCTTGATGACAACAAATGTAAGTTTGCCTTGAGTGATCAAATTATCATTTTTTGTATGTATGTTTTATTTTGATTTTGAAATTTGATTACAGTGTTCTTATAAGTTTTATATTATTTTTTTTGCGATTCAGGTTTTTTTTCTTTTTTTTTTTTTTTTTTGAACGATAGAAAAAGGGTTGTACCAATCATATACAGAAAATTCATAGATTTCGTTACCGTATTCTTATATATTTTGTTTTCTTTCTTCTTTTGGGGATTCAGTTTCATTTTTTTAACGATAGGAAAAGGATTGTTGGAGTCATATACCAAAATGTCATGGATTTTATACAAAATTTCTTAAATGATTATTCAATTAATATTGAAATTGTACATACATATATATGGATTTGTTTCCTCATAATTTTTTTTTGACAAGATTTTCCATATATATATATATATATATATTATTCTCTTACAAAAATAAATATTTAATATAAATATTATCTTTTTTATATTATCGACGGGATTCCTAATACTTTACATAAGAAATTTTTTCAAATCAAAACAACAAACAAACAAACTCATATAACTTCACTCCATTATTATTATTATTATTAAATAATTGTTAAAAACAATTAAATTACACTCCAATTCAAATTTCAAATAAATGTTTTATTCAAATATAAAATCCCTTCTACGTATTCAGGAGAAGATATATATAGGAGGACTCTAATGATAGAAAAATTGGTAATAGAAAAAACAATATACAAATACTGCTAAAAAGTTTTATTGTTGAGAAATGTTAGATGGATGGTTAACATATGATATCGTTGAACGAGTCAATAACACTGTTAATTTTGGGAGCGATATCGATTTAAAAGGCGATGTACATATATTCGGGATCAAACTTTATCATAAAATAAATGAGTACGACTAGGGTGTCTGAGACCCTGTTATACATTGATATTGGATACTATAAGATTTTATTTTCACTGGTAAAAGACATGATCACGACCAAAAGGAACTAGGAGTTGAGATAGATGAACTGTGTGGTTGCTTACTTTGAGTATGAGAAACGAGATGATTGTTGTATTCAAATGTTCAAATATTCCTAATTTTGAAAATGCACTGTTTTTGGCTGGGTGCATTGGTCTCCTCTAACATTTCCTTCATCTGGGTCTTATCAGCCACTAACTTATTCAATCCATCACTGTTCTGCCTCGTCATTCTGGTGGAAATAGGATCCAGTAGGTCAGACCAATTACTAGGTAAAAAATAGTCAAACTAGATTCTCATTTGCCCAAAATCAACATTATATTTGTTCCTAATTTTCCAAATAAACAAATGAATGTCTAAAAAAATTCTAATCCAATTTAAATAGTTTAAGCACTAATAAAGGTCTAAAAAATAAAAGTTCAAACATATAAATATGAATTGATTATTTAAAAACTAAAAAATCAAAGTTTGCGAAGAGTCAAAATTTAATTTTTTTTTTTTTTTTTTTTTTTTTTTTTTTTGATAAGGCTCCAAAAGCTTCAAACTTATTTTTCAAGGGTGTAAGCTTGTCCGTTGGTGAATGAAATTTTTGAGCCAAATGAAAAATTTTAGAGTAAAGATGTTTTCTTCCTTACCAAATATATATATATATATATCAAGGCTAGTACATTTGATTATACGATACCTTCAATGAGCAATGACTAGGGTCAAACAATATTTTTCAAGGGTGTAAGCTTTTCCGATGGTGAATGAAATTTTTGAGCCAAATGGAAAATTTTAGAGTAAAGATGTTTTCTTCCTTACCAAATATATATATATATATCAAGGCTAGTACATTTGATTATACGATACCTTCAATGAGCAATGACTAGGGTCAGACAATATTTTCATCAATGCAATTATTTTGGATCAATGAACTTTTTTTATTTTCCTGATAATATCATTTTTCTTGAACTTTATATTCTTGCTTTGTTGTTTCAAAATGGTTCAATAAGCATGACATTGCTTGAGGTAGCAGTTATTAGCGTTGTCATTCATGGGAAAAAATAAGGTTATTGGAGTCTACCATTTGAGTTTCCTCCACCCAAAAAATATTAAAGTTAAGGAGAAGAAGAAAATGAGTGTCTTGATCTAGTCAATTATTAATAACGTTCATAAACTAGATTTGGTTCCTTCGGAAACTAAAAATGTAGCATTTTTTTTTTTTTCGTTGAATAAAAATTGTGAATATTTGAATAGTAAATACATTTTATTAATTTTCTGTATATAGCCATCAACATTAGTTTTGGCAAGTTATTTGGTCATGACACCCTATTCCTCACTAATCTTCACAATGATTTGAACAAAATTTAATCTACTCCCTCCATCCCAATGTATTCATTTGTTTTTTTACGGAGTTTTAAAAATATTAGTATTATATTATAATATAGTAAGAATAAAGTAGAAATGACTAAAATGACCTTATTAGTATTGTGTGATATAAAGGTAACGGTATTTGTGTAATATATTGGAAGTTGTCAGTGTATTTGTAATATTAGGTAGATAGTACATTTACTAAAAAAGAAAATAAATATTTTGTTATGGGACATACCAAAATAAAAAAAATAGATACTTTGTTATGGGACATAGGGAGTATTTTTTATTTTTTTATTTTTATTTTGCCTTCAAGTGTATATATATACATACAATGTAATTTTTTTTTTAATAACATAAACAACAATAACATAAAAAATATATATATATTAAATAGAAATATTTCAATAGAATTAATGCTAGAATAATTTGTTTTTTCCTTGATCTATCTCTCTTGTCACAAATTTCTACCACCAAAAGGCAAAACAAAATTATATATTATGTTTAATAGTTTTTTTTTGTTAGAGAGCACAACTGAAAAGCCAAGTGACAATCACCAGGATCAACGGAGCAATTAGGATTCTCTGAAAGGATGGTGGGGATAGCAACGATGACGAAGAAGATGGCGGAGGGTTGTTATAGTAGTAAGGGAAGAAAGGAAATATCGGGTTAGGAGGCGGCGGAGTGGACCCCGTCGGATACCCTTGCGGTGGTGGTATGAAATAGCCATTGCCGCCTCCTCCGCCGGACGACGGATTAAGCGGTGGCGGATAGGAATACGTGGAAGGAACTGGCGGCGGTGGGGAGTAGTTGTTGTTCCCTGAGCTGCTGGGAGAAGGTGGCGGAGGGCAATTGGCGTTGGAGCCTGGTGGCGGTGGCGGCGACGGAGATGGTGGCGGTGGCGGTGGCTGAGGCTTGTTGCAGGGATTGTCACAAGAGGAGCACATTGTGCAGTCAATGTTGTACTTTGATCCAGCCCACTTCGTCGCGTGAGTATTTTGGTCGTTCTTAGAAGTCACCAAATGTACAGTTGTTGATGCACATAGTACCACCATCACCATTAATAAAAAGCTCTTACAACATCTGACCAGCATTCTTGCAATAAATTAAAATCTGGAGAAGTAGTGCAAAAACAAACCGACAATTGGAATTTGGAAATCGAAAGGTCTTTAATCGAGTGGAGAACTGAAGAAAATGGTAGCAACATTTATGATGAAATTGACAATATTTAATGCTAAAACAATTATTATTATTTTCTTAAATTGATATTTACATATTAAACCAAATATTCTTACAGCATTCATGGGTGACCAAAATGAAGAAAAAAATAATATAAATACTATTATTTATAATTTTGATATGTTTAAATATCATTGACTGTACTTAGCTGGCTACTAGATGGGCTTGCTTAGCCGACCGAATATGTTCAAAAGAATTAATTTAAATATGAAAATTATAAATGAATTTTGCTATATTTTATTTGATTTTAAATAATCTTATTAAGAATCAAATAATTAACAACAATATTTTTTAAACATTGACAACATTTTAATTTTTACCAACAACGTATAACAGTCAAAGTGTCAAACAATATAATATAATAATTGTCCCGATTCCAAAGCTGCAGCGAAAAATAAATATATATATATATATATAAATAAAAAATACCTAACTATGTTTAGTATAACCAAATATTTTTATATAAAAACTTCAATTCCAATACACCCAACCCCTTCAAATCAATATAGAAAATAGGGAAATAATGGGTGTGTTTGTGTGCGGGGATTTGAATTTTGAGTTGGGATTTGAATAGTAAAAATTTTGAATTTAAATAGTTGTATGATGTGATATAAATAGATGTTGATGTGATGTTTTGAATGTAAAATTAATTTTTAGTATAATATAAAAAATAAAAAATAAGTGTTTGATTTGATATTTTTAGAGGAAAAAAATAGAATGAATAATGAAAATCTAATCCAATCCCCCGAACAAACACACCCTAAGAACCAACCAAGTATACTTGTAGTCCAAAAATTCCTCAACGGACAAGTGTCATGTTGTAGAGGGAAGACTGAAAATGAATAAGAACTACGAAGTAAAACATTGGGTTACTTAGGATGTGTTTCGTATTTTGAATTTCAGTTATTTTTTTCTTTTAAGTATGTGGAAATGTGTTGATAATTAAAAAATAAATAAATGTTTTATATTAAATTTTTTATTTTTTAAACTGATAAAGTATATATATTATATATATAGAGTATATATATTATAGTTTTATAATATTAATCAAAAAAGTATATCGAATCGTTTTTAGATGAATAAAGTGTGCTTGTTTGTGGGTTTGAGTTTTTTTATTTAAATTTTTTAACAGTAAAATGTTGAATTTGAGTAGTTATTTTGATGTGATATAAGTAGATGATGATGCGATGTTTTGAATATAAATTAAATTTGTAGTATAATGTAAAAAAAAAAATTGATTTGATGTTTTTTGAGGAAAAAATAAATATGAATAGTAAAAACCTTGTGTAAAAACCTTAGATAATTGGATTTATTGTTTTCTAAAATGAATATAATAGAGTATAAAAATTTAAATATTTGAGTTCGATACATGTTAAAATAATAACAAATTTTAAAATTTAAAATTAAATAATAGTTCATTATTATGGGCCACTGGGTTAAGCTCTACGCATTTTCACCAAAATCGAAAAAGTTTACGAATTTTTTTTAATCAATTGTAAATTCTAGTATTCATTAATTTTAAAAAATAAAGTTCAGTCAGACTTAAAGCTAAGGTAAATTGGCCCAGCCATGTGCTCGGGCTTATTTTTCTAACATTAATTTTATTTGAAAAATCATTAAAATAGAAAAAAATATATTAAATATCAATTTCAGAAAATATAAAATTGATGTATTCTAAAAAGATATAATATCTAAGAGAAAGAATTTAATTTCAAAGTCTTCGTACAAATTAAATAGATACTTTGATTAAAATATATGTAAGTGTTTATAAGTTTGAATTCAGTCCCTAGTGAATAAAAGTTAGCTTCAATCTATACTTTTGTTATTTGTTTGATTATCAGTCTCCATTTACAATTTTGTCATCATTCATTGTCATATGTGAATTAAAGTTTATTATATACTCCAATAATATATCCGCATACTCGCATAGTAATATTGTATATTTATATATCCCGCCCAACATCTATTTATTCACTAAAATACTTATATTTAATTTATGTGTTTTTATATTTTTGTCTAAAAATAAAAGGTAAATAAATCAAAAGATACAGTTAAACTCATGTTTGATATGTGAGAGAAGTAGCAACCCACCCTCCACATTTTTCACTCTTTTTGTCGGGTTAATAAAAAACTTTTTTTCCATCGTTTGAAAATCTTCGCACTATTGTCATCTCTGAAATTTTATTAAACTTCCACTATGGTTCTACACAATGCCGAAGAAGGTCCAAAATTGATCCTCCACTTGAAGAAGTAAGTGTGTTTTGTATCATTTTTTAATTTGTTTTTACAACAGCTTTTCATACCATTATTTTCAGTATAATATGGGTTAACCTTGTCGGTCATATTATATGTCTGTATTAGTTGACAAAAAGCATGTATTCATTGTTATTTATGTTTGTTTGTACTTGTGAGTTTGTTGTCATTTTGGGTAATGTGTGTCTCTGTTGTCATATGAGTGACACGTATAGATTATTAATTGAATTTCTTTTTTTGTGGATTTTATGTAGTTTCTAGTTGAAGAGTTTAGGATTTATACCAATATAACTCAATGTGAAATAAGGATTTTTTTTTTTTTCCCCATAGTTTTACTATAAGTGAGATCGGTAATTGTGTGTTTGTTATAGTTGTATATTTTCTTTGGTTGTTTTTAGCATATTGTTGATGATTGTGGTACAAGTTAGAGCACCCAAATTCAATTATGCATTTGTTTGGTGCTCACAATTGCATCTCTTAAACCTCTTGTGATATGTCATATACTTATATATGTGTTTGTACACTTTGACTGTAGTATTAAGTACTCACTAGAGAACTACATAAAATTTTAAATGCATACTATATGACATAAACAACATTTTCACTCTTTTTGTTCAGTCCCAAAGAAAAATTTTATTGTCATTCGAAGATCTTTACATTACCGTCGTCTTTGAAATTTTCATAAACTCCAATCACGGCTCTGTAGAATGCCGAAGGCTCCAAAATCAATCATGTCACCTGAAGAAGTTCGAATAAGTAAGTTTTTTTGTGTTTGTTTTGAATTTTTTTACAGTAGTTTTTCATAACTTTTTTTTTTTTTGTTTAATATAGAGTAAGTCTTTCTTCCCATATTGTATGCGTCTATTAGTTTCCCAGTAGCCCGTGTTAACCGATATTTATGTTTGTTCGTACTTGTGTGTTCGTTACTATTTTGGTCAATGTATATTTTTGTTGTAATGTGGGTAACATGTATGTATTTTTATTGAAAAGTTTATGTGGATTTTATGTAGTTTTCTATTCCAACCCCAAAGCGGATGAAATGGATCTTCTTTGAAGAGTTTAGGGTTCATGCGCGTATAAGCATTGTGAAATAAGGATTCTTTTTTCATAGTATTACAATAAATGAGATCATTTCATTATATTTTATTATATTTGTATATTTTCTTTGGTTTCCTTAGCATTGTTGATATTTGTGTTGAATATTTGTAGTACAAGTTAGAGCACCTAAGATTCAATTATGAATTTGTTTGGTACGAAAAATCACATATATTACATATATATATGATATGTACACTTTGATTGTAATATTATGTATTCATTAGAGAACTAAAAAACTTTTAAATTCATTCCATATATTCCTGTTGTTGAATGATATTTTATTTATTCATAGAGTAGGTAAAGAATAAAAATCTTTAATATTTCATTTTTAATCACTTACTTCGATAACAATGTTGAAAAACTGAAGGAGAAGATGTCTGACATACATGTTAAAGCAACTAAACTGACTCATGTTCAACTACTAGCGCCGGTAAATAGTTTTGATCTAAATTCAATGTCGTTCAGGATTGGAACCGACATAAAGCTATTATTTTATGTTAAGAATTTTTCAGTAGTCATAGGACTAAATTCCATGGGTGTATACGTGTCTAAAAATGCCACTGTCCAATATAAGCTTTATGCATATTTTAGGGGGGAAGCAACGGCCCCTGCTCAAGTCAGGAATATTGTAGAAACTTGAAGAGACTCTTGCACAATAAGGGTATTGCATAAACTCTTACCATTATTATATATGTTTTAGTTGTTGTATTGTACTTTTCCTTTTTTATATAGAACAAGTTAAATAGTACAAAGTTTTCACAATGAAGTTCATAAATTCAAATCAAAGACGTCTTATAAACATCCGAAAGAGCTACAGGTGACACCATTCGGCCATTTGATTGTTTGCATAAAGGTGAAGCTTCCATGGTATCAACTATTAGCGCTAATCAATGAATTTTTTAAATCCTGATTGAACATCATTCAAACTTGGCACAAACATAGAGCTATTTTTTTCTACCAAAGAATTTTTGTTGTCATGATATTACGTGCGAAAGCATTTATGTGTTTGAAAACTTGAGGATTTTAGGGGAAGCAATGTTTTCTCTCTTGAGTTGATAAGATTAGTAGTTGTCGTCATATTCTTCAAATGAGTCCTACAAACAACATTTTATATATTTAGTCAAAATTATGCAACATGTTAAACATTTAGTCATGTCATCATTGGGTAATTTTGAAACAATCAGTAAAAAAAATAAAATTTGTTCTATATTGTAATTGGTGTTACAGTAAAAATAGAGGTAGATTGACAACATATATATTTACAAATATTAAATATGCCTGATATATATTTTTTTGTCTTCACTCATAACAGTATATGCTCCGGAATATGATTTATATACCTATAACAAGTATGTAAATACTCATATTAATCATAAAGTACCTCTATGGGCCAATATAGATTTTCATGTAATATAAATTCAATTCGAAGGTGCACGACGGGTTAGGTAGTTGCAATCTATTTACGTATCAAATTTTTTTATCCATAAAAGTCGATACCCTAAATTCTAAGAGTATGGGGTCCTAAACCTTATACTACATACCCTAAAACCTATGTCCAAAACTACTTAACATGTTTGTGTAAGATTGCCCTATTTGGATTATGCAAAGTCAATATATTGGTTAGACTACTATAAAGTGTTTGTAGAAACCAAAGTTTTAATGTCAATCATACCTTCAATCATTCAATGACACCTTGTAAACTTAGGATGTTGTGACAATGCTATTAAAAAAACTATCAGTCTATTTATTTACCAATGATCAATAAGGTAGTTGATTCATATTTACATTTGATTAGGTATAAGTGTATCTCAACAAAAGCCAGTAACAACACATTATCTGGGATGATGTGAGAAATATAATAATTATGTAAGTTCTTGAGATTCAACATGTTGTGCACAAGTATGCCTATAGTCAAAAGTCATATACCTAAAGTCTAATAGTGCAATAATCCCTATTAATATATCACATACCTCCAAATACAATTGATATACCTACCAAACGTACATAAATACTTATGTATAGTATACATATACCTCTATGGACCAACAGAGTTGTCTGTGAAATGTAAATGTAACTTGATAAAACATGAGGGGTCGGGTAATCCCCAGTCTACATACGTATACAAAAAAATATATATATATATTACCCATAAAATTTATGTCGTAGATTATAAAATCATAGAGCCCTAAACATTAAATCATATACTCTAAAACTAAAACTATAAACCACTTAATATATGTGTGTGTATCAGATTGTCCTATTTGGATTATGTGAAGTATATCCATTAATTGGACTATTGTATAATACGGATAGAGACAAAAATTTCAATATCAACTATTCCCTCAATCTTCAATTACGTCTTGTAAACCCAAGATGTTATGGAATTTCAATTAAATAGGCCATCATTATCAATTTATCAATTATAAATGAGGTATTTTATTCACATTGGTCGAGATGATGTTAGAACTATAAGAATTATGTAACTTCTAGGGATTTGAACCGTTTTGCACCAATGTATCTTTAATTGAATGACATATACCACAATAAATATTCTATATATGTCTAATATAATTTTGTATACCCCTTATAATACGGAAAACCCCCCTATTAATATAGTAGATACTCAAAATGTGATTGATATACTTATTAAAAGTATGTGAGTGTTCTTTTTTAATATATATCGTGTGGGCCAACAAGATTGTTTGCGTAATATAAATTGAATTTTATGGTGCATGAATGGTTAGATTGTCACCGGTCCATTTATGCATATGATAAAGTATTTTACCAATAAAATTTATGCCTTAAAGTAGTAAACCCTAAACTAAAACTTGAATAGAAAATTGTGTATTATCTAAATATATATATCTATTCCCTATAGAAATTATAAATAAGTATTTATCACATTCAAGTATATTTTCATGTTAATTAAATTTTCTATAAAAAAATATCATTAGCATAAGTAAACTAAGAGATTGTTTGGTTATTTATTCAGTTAAATATTGGTTATGATATTGTCGTAATACCATATGCTTCTTTATATCTTTATTTGAAAATGATTGATTGGTTTATTGCACTTCTAACCAAGTTTTGTACTAAAAACTATGATTGCTAACACTAAATGCTAGTATGTTGATCCATATGACACTACAAATCAAAGAATCACATAATCTTTTAAAGTTTTACCCTTATATACTTGCTTTTCGACAAATATGTCTAGATAAATGATACAAAACAAAAGTGTTAGTTTATATATACCTCCGTTAATAATAACTCGGAAACTTAAACCAGGTGATCATTTGTACTAGGAAAAAAAAACATAAATATAAATATGTGTAGGAAAGATCATTTGATGTACGTGCTTAGTATTCATATACTCTACCGGAACAAAAAAGTTTGTTGTGTAATATATATACATTACGATCATATTGTATAATAAGGACTACATCTCATTAACACCAAGTGCCAATATATTAACTGAAATGTCATTCCAAATAAATAATCTTACATGTTTTGATGATACAGCACTACAAAAAAATGGCTATTTGTAGCGAAATTTGACTCGCTACAATTTTTTCGTTACAAAAACTATTTTTTATTTCGGATATTTTCGTAACAAATGAATTTTTCGGTTTGGTCAACATTTTTCTTTTGTTGCGGTATTTTTTTCGTTACAATTATAATAATTTTAATTTCAAACTAAATCTAAAATAATATATCATATATATACATATATATACATATATTTTAATCTATACATGTTGAAATTAAAATAATTATTTATTTAAAATTAAAATTTTTATATATAATTAAAAATTAAAATTAAAAATAAAATTTCAAACACGGTAAAACATTTTAAATAAAAATTATAATAAAAAATTCAATTAAAAAATATTCTCGTTAAAATATTTTTTTTATTATTCGTTAAAATATTTTTTTATTTATAAATAAAAATTACAAAATCTATACAAAATATTTTTTAAAATAACAAATTTTTAAAAAAGTATTATAAATAATAATATCAAAATTTTCTTTTTATTAAAAAAATAAGAAAAAATTTAAAATAAAAATAATTTTATTAAAAATATATCAACAAATATTTATTAAAATAATAATTTATATTTTTGTAACTTTGCTCTAATTGATTAGAGAATTTATAGTCGCACATTCTTCTTCCTCGCTCCTCTATTCTTTCCTTTTTTTTCTCTTTCTTTCCGACAGCGTCTTCGACCAACCTTTGACCGTCGACCCAACCACCAGTCCGTAACGCAACAATCGCACCACAAAGCCTTGCGACTCCTCATTGTGTTCCACCAACCAGCGACGCCGCCTACCGTCGCGCTCAACCCAAGCTACCGCATTCGACATCTGACCAGCGTCTTCCTCTACATCAGCCAAGCAACCGCATTGCCCAGACCGCCAGCCCCCGCGCCTAGCTACCTCATGCCGTTGTGACCTCGCTTTCCGTGCCTCCAGCAGCTCCTGAACCGCCGAAGACCACCGCCCTAATCTTTAATCCTTGATTAGGTAATATTTCTCATCTCTTTGTTCTAATACTTTTAATTCAATAATTGGAAAATTTTCACTAGGGCTATTGTGATTACTGTTTGAGATTGCAAGTTGGATTTGAATTTGTTGAATTCCAAGAATTTGATGTGAATTTAGGTTTTAGGATTAGTTCGATTCTAATTCAGTTTTGCTGTATATTGTTTGAGTTGATGCTATTGGTGTTATGAATTGGTGCTATTGATAATTGGAAGATTGCTCACCATTTGGTAAAGCTGGAATATGTGGGTCAAGTAACTCAAATTTTGGAATCTTAGGCAAACCTGTCTCCAGCAGCAAGCGAGCGCCCTCTGCTTGGTACCACTTTCATTTTATGCCAAAAAGTAACACGATGATAAGACAACTATAGCTTCCAAGTGCCATTGCTCACTGCTGCTAAACTGAGGTGTATTTTCTTCAAAGAAAAACAATGTGTTTACTTTTTCTTGATGCATTGGTTGTTTACAACAATGTGACATTTATATAAACTTGACGATGAGAGCCCACCGGGGTGTTATGCATTTGTTGTTAGCAAGGATGATGAGTTAGTTCAACCCCCTTATGGCCATTCTTTTCCAACTATGCATCCATAATTTATTATTATTTGTTCTACATCTTGGAAGTTTTATTATTATTATTATTATTATTATTATTATTATTATTATTATTATTATTATTATTATTATTATCTGCTGGTGAATTGATTTAGGAAAATTAATTTCATATACATTTTTTTCATGGATTCAAAACGGTTGATAAGAAAATCCTTGTGTCTTTGTTGTTTATTTACACATGTTGTTGCTTTTACTTATTCGATCTGCTTAAGATTGTAAAGGTGATCTTTTCACTGCAGTACAGTTGCATCAAATTTATATATGTTGTTGCTTTTACTTATTCAATCTGCTTAAGATTGTAAAGGTGATCTTTGCACTGCAGTATAGTTGCATCAAATTTATTTGGCTATTTTAGTGGATGTATTACTCATTGCTTAAAAGTTTGTATAACATCAAAAGATAACTATTCAAAGAGAGCATCCCAGTTGGTGATAATATTGTGACATATTCAGTTACGTTTTGTAATGAATTATGGATTTCATGACTCATATTCTTCATTTTATTTGTTTATCCTTGCATATGATATGGGTTATGTATATGAGGTTTGTATCTAATTTGGAACAGAAATTTGGGCTGAACTTGAGCAATTTTGATTGAAGTTTCGCTCATGAATTTATTTTACTTTGTTCCAGATTTAATTTGCTTCCGTTTTTTAGCTCTTTGGAAGTGTGGATTTGTGGTGTAGAATATGTTATCGTGTATGAGTTAGCTATTATTAACTAAAATTTCACTTTTTAAACATTATTTCTTTGTTATTTTCTCTAAACTCTCTCTATGACTTGTAATGCATGATGCCATGCTTCTGTTCGTCTGGTATATAAGGAGACGTTTATGCTAAGCAAGAAATCACTGCCTCGACTGTTTTCTTATGATGTATCAACAAATTCAATTAAAAAAGTGATCTTTTATTCTTGTCAATTATGCATTGTTATCTACCAACAGATTTATTCTATAATCATTACTGGATTTCTACAAGGATGCAAACATCAATACTGGATTAATCCTAGCAGATTTTTTCTTACAGATTTGATTAGTCACGGCAGTATGGCTATAATTGACATTATTTCAGGTATGAAATTTATCAAAATCACTAGGAAATATTACTTTCATATAGGTAGTAAAGCAAAAGTGTAATCAAGCTTGTGTTTTGACAATTCAGTTGTGGAGATTGACTTTTCTTCATTTGTTGCAGTAGTCATGTCTGAACTTATCGCTAGCTGAAGTCCAACTTATTATTTGTCAATTGGTTGTACAATAGAAATTGTTCACTAACTTTATGGATTGCTTGTATTGATGATTTCATAAGTTTCTTCACATTGAGTGTAATGGGTAATCATTATAATGACCTGTTTTTATATCATGAGCTAGGCCAAGTGAAAGGAGCTACATGCATCTATTTCTAATTTGTGGGTCTTTAAGTCTGTTGCTTGATTTATGAAAATCCAATCTATTGCATGGATTTATTTTGTGATTCTTGAGAATGAATTGTTTGTTTTTGCATTATTTTGTTTGTGGGAATTTGTCTGCCCAAAATTTATGGGGCTTGGTATTTACCTGTATTGTTTGAACATGTTTGTCTTGCACTTGAGTATAATCAATTTATATTGCTCAGAACTAAGTTGAATGCATTGGAGAATAACATCATGTATATGCTCAAGAATCAAGCCGATTAACTACATCAATAATTAGAGAAATGGTTCCGTATTTTTTAAGCTAAAACCTTGGCTTGACTATATCTATAAATTACTTTCTTTTAATTATCAGAAAATATAATATATTTGCTTACGGTAAAGTTTGAGATATCTTGAATACTGAAATGCTACTTAATAATCAATTCAATACTTCGCTCTCATGGGTACATATATTTAAATATATGTGCATCACAGGTAGACAGGCTTCAGACGTTGTACAGAAGTTGGGAAGAGGACCCGGATGTTGAGTTTGTAGTTTTGAAGATTGTCTTTTTACCTCCCAAGTCACTTGTATTTTATTTTCTTGTTTTCGCCTAACATATGGTTGGAAAAATTTTGAAAGGTAGAGAGACAAGGCATTTGCAGCTGGTGGTGATATTGTGTCCATCTATAATATGCTGAAAGAAGGTAGAATTATAATTTCCTTGTCTATTATTCAGTATTGCGATTTTTTGTTTTTTTAGTTGGATTATTCAGCTAATGAATGTGCTTGAGTGGTTTCTCCTATATGCATTATAGTCAAGGGCTCCAGTTCGGTAGGATGCTACCTTTGGTTAACTTTTTTATGCCAACACTTTTGGGTTTGGTAATAAAGAGAGATCATAACTTCTAAGTGAGAATAATTTTGCTGCATTTTTTCTGTTGTCCTCACCTCTTCTCTTATTCATTCCATCAATTTTGTAAAAAGTAATTATAGGTTATGTTTTCGATTCATGCAGGAAATCTAGAAACTTGCAAGCATTTCTTTTGGATAATATATAGTTTTATATACTTTCTCGGTATGCATTTGAAGCCACATGTGACTATCTCTTAGCTCATGATTGTTTTGTATATTTATTAATGCTGCAGTATCGATCATCCGCTTTAAGATAATGAAATTTTGTGAGTTGCATTTTGTTTTCGATGATATACACATGTTTTCTTTATATGTACGTAGGTTATACCATTAATATAGTAAAGATTCTTTCACCGCTGCTACCGTTCCGGAGGCTGCGTTAATTCACGAACGATATTTGAAGTGCAAGCACTCTGTGAGTTTGTCCACATCAAGCCAATCGACTGGACATTCAAGGATGTACGTAACCATTTTTATAACTTTCTATTAGATTATAGCTTAACCAACTCGCAAGTAAATTCTTATATAATTTTTCACTATGTTGGCAGCTCGTTCGTCACGCGTAACTGCCGTGTATATTCACTTTGACGCTGCATAGGGCGATGCAGTGTTGCATGTAATTCTATGATGATAATTTTTGTTTGTGGATTGATACTGACTAAGTCCTTTACGTAGGTTGAACTTGCATATGTTGTTTCCTTTTGTGTGTTTGTTGCTATGCTTTGCCTTGGGATTGTATATGTTGGTTGTATTGCGAACTAGTTATGTTCCTAGACAGTGCGTACTTTGTGCTTCTAATGGTTGTATTGCGAACTAGTTATGTTTTTTGGTTCCGATACTATTTTTTTTTGCTATTACTAAAAAAAATAAGGATACTCTTTTTGTTGCGAAATTGTGTTCGTTACAAATACCACTACAAAAAATTATGAATGTCATTTAAAATATTTTTCTGACGATCAGTTTATTGTAACAAAAATTATACCGTAACAAAAGCCATTACAAATGCATGAACATTTATTGTAACGACGCTTTTATTACGAGAAACATCCGCTACAAATAAATCAAAAAACATTGTTAGCGTTACAAAAACCGTTACAAAAAGATTTCTCACGCGCGTTGACCATCTACTTTTTGTTACGGAAAATGTCGGTACATAGACTTTTTGTAACTCGAGTATATGCACCGGTCAAAATCCGGTACAAAATCGTTACAAATAGCTTTTTATAACGAAAAATGACCATTTGTAGCGGTTTTAATGCCGCTACAAATAACCATTTTTTTGGTAGTGTAGTCTAATGTATGATTAAATACTTGCATACTAACATTTTATAATTTCATATGCATGATACATACTGTAAAATGTTTAATATATTTCTTAATTAATACATCGTAAAATTTTGTTACAATATTATATGTCCTATTAAAGACAATTAAATACTTATATTTACTATGTATATATCCTATTTACATATAAACGAAGCCAAAGTTCAAGGAACCAGAAAGGGCCTGAGGCAGCTCTATCCAATTTTTTAATATCAGAAAGATGACTATTGACTCGGGACAGACCTTCGAACAGGTTGGCAAAAAAGAGGGTTCCGACCGAAAAGAACTGACCAAAAACGATGTGTATGACTAAATTTAAATGAGAAGGCAGAAGGCTCTTAGAAAAAGAAAATATGACATACCGCATAACCAAAATAATATAAAAGCAGTATGTTCGCAGTCGGTCATAGGAGCGCCCGATTCACCTTGAAAGTAGGTTATGAAGTTGGTCCACCATTTGTCTCGAAGATTGGACAACGACCAGCTAGCACGGTCGGATGCGAGTTCCTGGCCATTGAGAGACCTTACTATTGGGTCTTCGCCCACGATGGGAAGATGGGCAATCATGGCCACATCCATCAATATTGGACCCATGGGACCAGCAGACAAAAGAAAGACACCAATTTCCTGATTCGAAAAGGTAGCCGCAACTAAAAATACTTTGTCATGAAGATGAAGTACTTTGATGGAAACAAGAATGGTCTTGTCCATTCCCTGATGTTTCCATTGCTCTTGAAAGTGGGGTAGAAGTCTGGAATGCGAAGTGCGAAAGCTATCTTTGGGATCATTGAGGTGAGTTTCAATGATGTCTAAAAGATGAGAGAGGTTGAACGCAACATTCTTGATGGCAATGGGGGGTCCTTTGTTCGAGGATATCTCCCATTTTGGACGCATCTTCAATGTTTGTACAGTAAAGACGAATGGTGGGTGTTCGTTTTTGGATTAAACAAAAAGGGTTTCAGGGTTAGAGCCATCGAAAGAAAGAGGCAGGGACGTATTGGTTTGGCATGAGGGTAGAACGTAGGATAAAATGAGGGATTGGTGATAAAGAAGACAGAAGATTGAGTTTAGGGAAAGGCAAATGAAGAGTTGAGGGAGACAAAAGTTTCAGTTCAGTAGATGCTGAATGTGGAGTGAATTGTTATGGGGGAAAAGGATTTTAGTAAAACCCTGTGATTGGACTCATAACGGTAATGATTACCCTATCACATTGAGTCTCAGACTTCCAAATGTCCCATCTCACGACGATCAAGGTATAATGTTTGGAAGTCAGGAGGGATGAGGTAAGTTGTTGAGCACAAAAAGAAATTTTTAGGATTTTGGCCCAAGAGAATGAGGGGTTGTGAGCCCAATGGTGGGCCAATAGTGAATTTTGGTCGGATTGACTTTTAGAAGTCCAATTGACCATCGGATCCGTTCGGTCAGCGTATCAGGCAAGGGACCCATCCAAATTTGAGTACTGGGTCGGGTGGTTTTTTTAGGGAACGATTGAAACTGTTGGTTGGTCGGTTGTGGATACAATTTACCACGTGTCAGTAGGAAATTTTTTTAAGGCAACTGACGTTCGTGTGAATAGGTTAACCGACGACGATTGATGCACGAACCTAAGTAACCATCTCAGACGTGGTTTTCGGACAGTTAAAGAAGGAATTGTACAAATTAATGGATAATGAAAAAAGGATCTTCAATCATCTCACAAAAAGTCTTATTCGAGATCATTCACTTTAAATTTCTCAGTTCTTAGTGCATCCTAGTTTTTTACGTACTGTAGGGATCTCTGATCTCTGATACTCTCTACTTCAAGTTCGGAATATATTTTTGAATTTTACTTTTTATTATTGAAAATCCACATCAACATATATAAACACTTGTGATGAATTTAGGCTGAACTTTAGCCTTTCTACCTTGCTCTTTTCATCGGGTGAATATTTTATAGCATTAGTATGCGCTCTGATCAGCCCTTCCTAAGCCCATCTCCCAGTTGTACTTTTACCAACTTCAATTTCTTTTGTTATGTTTCTAAATATACCTCTTTGATGTAGAGGTACTCTGGAGTATGCTTTTATCAAATGCTTTCGTCTTTTTATATGTCCGAAGTATTTTTTTATTTTGTTACACAATGAGATTGGCATACCTAATAACAAATGTTCTTATGCTCTTTTCCATATCCTATGCACCACTATTATTGTGACTTTGAAATGTGTAGTTACTTTTGTTATCTTTTCATATGATGTTTTTCCATTACTTGATTTTTGGAACACAAATTGAGCAATTTGGTACTTGGCTTGATCACAAATTCTTCTTACTATTGTTTGCTGCTTTCATTAACTATATTGTGAATAGTAAATGTGAATACTATTTTTTATAGTATTTATAAAGTGGAAAAAATAGTTTTCTTATTAGGAGAACTTTTTTTTTTTTACTTTGATAAGAGGAAAAAAGATGTTTAATCATGATTAATTCTCGTAAGTATTTCAGAGAAAATTGAATTTGACATGTTGTTGTACTTCACCTGAGTATTTTACATGACTTCTGTTGTGATTGATTTTTGGTCTTTAAACGTTTATTCGTTATGGTTGCCTCTAGCTATTTTTTATGTTGGATTGTTGTTTATTTGCAACTGGTTCCATTAAACTGTTATGCTACCTTTATATTTTTGAAAATTTTGAGTGCATTTTTTTTTTTCTAATTATTGATTTTTTTCTTCTCAAAATTTACATGTATATTTGAGTATATTTGATTTGTTTCTTCACAGATTTTTATGTTATTGTTATTGCTAACCTTTTTTTGTTTTATGTTATAAATAGTAACAAGTAAGATCAACTAGAATAAAGAAACCAAATTAAGGTGAGTTTGTTTGAAGGATTTTAAGGAACAATACCAAAAAAATGCTCATTTGTAGCGGAATCTCATCCGCAATAATTTTTTCGTTACAAAAAATATTTTTTGTTTCGGATATTTTCGTAACAAATAATTTTTTTGATTTGGTCAACCTTTTTAATTTTGTTGCGGTATGTTTTTTGTTACAACTATCATAATTTTAATTTCAAATTTCAAACTAACTTTAAAATAATCTTAGATAATATTATCATATATATGCATATATAATATTTACATATTAATATATACTAGCTGAAATTAAAATAATTGGTTATTTAAAATTAAAATTATTATATACAATTAAAAAGTAAAATTAAAATTAGGACTTCTAAAGAAACTTTAGACACGCCCCATCCGTGCTTCTTCCTCTCCTCTGTTCGTTCTTTGTTCGTCTTCTTCGTTTTTTCATCTTCTTTCTTTTTCACTTTTTTTTTTCTTCCCGTACTTTTTCATTTTCCTTCTTTTAAGTTATCCGTACCGCACCCCTGAACCGCGCCGCCTCCGCCTTCCTCGACCGTCGACCGTGCTCCGCTGCCGTCTTTCTTGACTCGTTGAGCGCGAGCTAATCCTGCCCGCCGACGGTAAGCCACTTTTTATACGGTTTCTTCATTCTATTGTTTTAGTTTATTGTATTGAGGCGATTTTAGTAGTAATTTCTTTTGCGCCGCTGCTCTTTTTGTTTTGTTATTTTGCTAAATGTTGGGTGAGGATCGCAACTTGCGTATTTTGAAGAGATGAGATTTGGTGAAGCCTTGTAGCTTTGAATTTGTTTAATTTGGCATGTTCATGTTGATTTTTTCATGATGCAGGTTGTTTTTTTTTTTTTTTTATTTACTTTATTATTTTCTTGTGTTGGTGTTAATTTATGAGTTTATTTTTTGCTTGGTGGTTAGCTCAATGATACAAATTGCATACATTTTCCAGTTCTTGAAATCTCTCACAGGATGCTGTATTTTTTGGCATCCCTCGAAGGTTTCCAGTTGTAGTGTTTGCACTCTTTATCTCCTTGTTGTGAATGTTGGAGCAAAATACATTCCAATTAAAACATTTCTTTCTGAAATAATACAGCTAAAAGCTTTTGTTTTAGTTGTGAGTAACTTTATTATTCGAATCAAGACATGTGTGGATCAATTATGTTATGAGTAGTAGTTTTTGGTTGTTTTCTCAGGTTTCCATGAATGGAATTTGGTAAGTATGTCCAGTGAATGGTGGAGCTGTTCAATTTCCCGGCTTTAATGGTAATGGAAAAATTACTCATTCCGGTGCTTATTAATATTGTATCCATATAATATATATTTTTATCAAATAATTCTAAAGAAACCCCCTGTTTCAATTCATAATCCATTTGTTTTGTAATACATATTTTGAATGTGTTGTTTGCTGCACAAATAAATCATTTGTCTTTTTTTTGCTTCACAATTAAAACTATTCTTGACTTGATATAGTTGTGTATTTGGTGCCCTGCATAATAATATTCTAATCTAATAGTCATTTATTTATTTATTATGCATGTATGTTTGTGTGTGGGCTGTTTATAAATTACATTGTAGGTAGGATCCTGGATTGGAATCGGACATTGGAAATAATAACATGACTGATGAACTATTGTATCCTATTTGAGATTCTCATTTCCTTCTCGTTATGTATGCTCTTGTTCTTATCATTTAATGTTCACTACATATGTTTTTTTTTTTTTTTCGTTATCAATGTATTAATTTCCCTCATAATTTATAGTTGAAATTAGCTTGGACATTACTTGTCTGTACATCCACCGCTAAATGTTTGATTTAAATTTGTTTCAGCTTCTACTTACAATGGTTGTATGTATTGAAATTAGCTTTTGAATATGTTGAGAATAATTGTTGTTTTACTAAATTATATTTGATCAAAATGTGTATTGCATGTTTACGAGAGAGATCCAATTAGCTTGGTGTATTTGTTTGCTTTAATAACCATTCTTGCTTATCAATATTTTTGAAATTTTTTCTAAAAAATCGTATTTTCTCCAAAACATAAGTGCGATATGAGTACTGTTACGCAGTTATGAACCTTTCATACTTAGGATGCAAACTACCCAAGTCAGCTATATTTCATTCCCCAGTTTGAGAAGGACAAAAGATGATTGGTTGGCTATTATCGGGTGAAACCTCGAGGTTGGATTGAAATGGTAGATGGAAAATGTTCACTCAGTCGGAAACTGTTTGTTTCGTATGGTCTTGTTGGGGAGCATATATGTTTATAATTAAAGATTATTGTAGATGTTGGTGGGTGAATTGATTTTATTCCCAAACCGTTTTATTTTTTGTTATAATTCAAAGTGTTTGGTATTTGGATACATTTGCACTCAATTAATTGTTGTTGTTGAATCAATACATGTTTAAGTTGGTTGTTTTGAACAAACAGATTTTACATGCATCAAATAAATTGATTATACTGATAGTTGTTCTATAATTGTGTTATTGTAAGGATGTTGGTCCGGGTGTCATCAAGATAGGGTCCATACTATAATTCTATTTATGTTGATCTATATTTTGTTTTTTTTTTTACATTTCTGTCATCAAGATAGGCTCTATCTCGACTAAATTCTTATATACTTTTGCACTATGTTTGCAGCTTGTTCGTCGCCCGCAACTGCCGTGTATGTTCAATTCGACGCTGCATGGGGCATGGCAATGTGACACGTGATTCTATGATGATTATCTTTTGTTTGTGGATTGATGCTGACCTCCTTTCTGTTGGTTGAACTTGCATTTTCTACTTTCTTTTGTATGTTTGTTTTTATGCTTTGTCGTATATGTTACGCCGAATTGCGAAGTAGTTATGTTCCTAGACAGTGCGTACTTAGTGCAATTGATATTTTATGTAATATTCTTATATTTTGTAATGTTGTTTGGGAGTGTTTTTCGTATCGTACAGGTTTTAATTGAAAGAATAAGAATATTTTTTTGTCACGAAATTGTGGTCGTTACAAATACCATTACTAAAAGTTTTAATGTTTTAAATAGTTTTATGACGATAAGCTATTGTAACAAAAATTATACCGTAACAAGTGTCGTTACAAATGGATGAACATTTAGTGTAACGGTTCTTTTATTACAAGAAATATCTGCTACAAATTCATCGAAAATTCAAAGTTCGCGTTACAAAAATCGTTACAATAAGTGATTAAGAAGTGCGTTGACCGTCCACTTTTTGTAATGAAAAAAGTTGGTACAGAGATTTTTTGTAGCTCGAGTATATGCACCGGTCAAAAATCCGATACAAAATTGTTACAAATAGTTTTTTATAACAAAAAATGGCTATTTGTAGCGATTTTTTAGCCATTTTTTGTAGTAGAATTTCCACTATCATTTTTTTTTAAAAAAAATATTAAATTAAATACTTATTTTTTATATTATAGTAAAAATTAATACATTCAAAATATTACATTAATAATTATTTATATTACATCTAAAATTATTCTAATTTAAATTTTTTAATATTCAAATTTCAACCCAAAATGCAAATCCCCAATCAAACACAACGGTGTGTAATTTTGTTATATATATTGACATTTAAAATTATGTTTGTAGATGTAATATTAAAGAAAATAGAAGCTTATTTTATCATAGTCATTTCAACTTTCCAAAACATAAAATAAAATAGAAAGATAGAGAGAAGACATGAAAAATGAATTAGTGGGTTTTCCGGCGGTGAGGAGAGGTGGGTAAGGTCATCTTATCTCTACGAGTTTGGGGATAAGATGAAGAGAGCAAGCTGGTTTGTTTGTTTAATGTATTTATATCACTTTATTTATTTCTTTATTATAATTATTATTATTGGCACTCTCATTGTCACTTTACGACGGGAATATGATGACAAGGATGGAATGGAAGGGAAACGCTAAAGGGTAAGGTCAGTTTCCAATTCCAGCTTCAAGTTAAAAAGGTGTGGACGAGAAATGCTAACGTTGCTTGGACGCCATGTCCGCTAGTTACTGCTGACCTTCACTTTATTATTATTAATATATTTATGGGAAAAAATTATTTTTGTTTCAATATAATTAAAATTCATCAATTTTGATTCAAATATAAAAACTTTATCAATTTTGGTCTCAATATAATCAAAATTCATCATTTTTTATCTCAATATAACCAAAACTCATCATTTTTGGTCTCAATATAAAAGTTTTATCAATTTTAGTCTCAATATAATCAAAATTCATCATTTTTTGTCCCAACACAATCAAAGTTTATCTTTTTTGGTCTCACCGTCAACAAACCGACGGAAAATACTAACGTGGACTTGCAAGATTATGCAATTTCTTCAAATATAAATGTAAAGTTTAATTTCTTTTCATTACAGCATTTTTTGTCGATTTGTTGACGGTGGGACAAAAATAAGATAAGGTTTGATTACATTGGGACAAAAATAATGAATTTTTGTTATATTAGGACTAAAATTGATAAAAATTTTATATTGAGACACAATGATTAATTTTGGTTATATTGAGACAAAAAAATGATGAATTTTGGTTATATTGAAACCAAAATTAATAAAATTTTTATATTTGGACCAAAATTGATGAATTTTAATTATATTGGGACTAAAAATAATTTTTTTCCTATATTTATTTATTAATGTTTTTATTTATACAAAAAATTTTTAAAAAAAATTATAATAAAAATTGAATACTTCTTATAATATTTTATTAAAAAATAATTTAACATTGTTTCTAAAATATTACTATCGAAAAATAAGTAAAAAAATTAAAATTACATAATTATCTCCTAAATGGAATTATAAAAAACCTTCCTACAACACCTATCTCAATTCCAGTTTAAAATTAGCCTAAATGGCTGATTGATTGACCCCATTAACCCCACTATATACATAATTTTGATTGGATTAAATCAGAGCACCGTTGAACCTAAATGCTTACTTTCTTAATTATACTTTTCCATATCCCTCGGCAATTAATTGCAACAATTTCAAGGCAATTCAAATCTTAAACACTTAAGTCCCTATTTACTAGAGCTCACAAATATTAATCTGACACATCAATTCCATATAAAATTTTTGAGGAATTTTCAATTTGATTATGTATATGATTTGACACAAACCTGACACTTTAATAAATTAGTCGAGTTAGAATTGAAGTTCTCATCTCGAACCCAACACGACAATCCGATTATAATATATTAATATTGATTAATATATTGATTATATTATTTAAAATAATTATAATTTAATAATTTGCTCATAAATTAATTTAAACTAAATTTAATTTTAAATAATTTAACCTAATTCATTATATATATTTTAAATTGAATAAAAAATTTCAAGTTATTTTTGTATACTAGTGTCAGCCTGAACAACTGTAATAAACAAATCGGATTAAAATTGACTAATTCAACTCGTTTAAAATATTCAACTCAATACGAACCGACGCAAATCGACCCGTCTAACAGCTCTACAATTTACAATATTCCTTCCACACCACCGCCGGCACAATTATTTATGATCATAAATCGACCCAGCCATTTTCACTCAGATTCATCATCTTTTTACCAGTTATTTCTTAAATATGATATGGGCCCCGGGTGTCAATTAATAATATGGTCATTTGCTACCAAGTGTGGCTTTTAAGGCTAATATCACCACAATTAACTTCTCACGGTCCCAGCAGTAGCAGTAGTTGAAAGAGGTCCCAACCCAAGTTGTGCAATTATTTTCTTTTTTTCTTTTTAATGACCTAAGAACTTGCAGCTGCTACCAAAAAATTCGAACTTGGTAAACCTTCAGCCAAATTTAATCATCTGCAAGTTAGGCCGGACAGGACAAGTTGTAAGTTCGGATGGTGGACGGGGACAGGGAATTTCACCTTTCCCTGCTTCAGCGCCCTCCTACCCAATCATAAATATATTGCAACCACCAGTCAGCTGTCTCATATAACAAATTCATGACTATCAATCACTATGTCAAACCTTACAACAAATTAATATATATATATGTTGTCATGAATGGCGAAAAAATTTGAAGGTGTTTAATGATTGCAACTGTCTAACCTTTAGGAAATGGGATGTGATCATCACCAGAAGAAATGGATGAAACTTTCTATTCCAGCATCCCCACTTTCAGTGAAAAGCTCAACCAAGCTATTATCCTGTATCAATTTTAAAGAGCCACCCAATTGCATCACTTTCGTTAGGATTTGGAAAAGAACCAAAAATAAAATAAGAGTTCTCAGTGTTCAAAAAATATGAATTTCTTTAAAATGCAAACAAAAAGTGAGTGAAGTAGTAGCATACCTTCACCCCACGCTCTGAATATTGGAATACCTATAGCTATAAAGATAGCATCTCAATTTCCTCGAAACCATATTTCCTATCAGATCAGGCAAAGAATTATTCCAAATCCTCAAACTGCAAAAGCAAGGAAAAGAAAAGGCATTAGCAAAGAATATAACCAAATTATGATCAAGATGCAACAACACAGAATTACAAAGAACACAACAATAGCTGCTCTACAACAGGAAAGAACAATCAATCTTCAAGTGCTAGCAGTATATAAGGAGACACTAACCATAAACTTTTCAGATAAGACAGGCCCAGAAAAAATTAGAGAAAAAAAAAAAAAAAAAAAAACCATCTTCAAGATAATTGTTTCCCCAAATTTGTATGGCCTTATAACAAGCAAAAACTGCAATTGCTACCAAGAAAACTATAAAGACTATCAAACATAAAATGATAGCAGAAGCATTTCACTCACCACCAAGTTCCCAGTAAATTGCATTAAATTGGCATGCACCAAATGGATCAACTTAAAAAAGGATGGATCCCTTCCTTCAATCATATACACACACACACTACACTACTAGACTAGTCCCATATGCATCATACATCACATATATATATATATTATATATATATGTATGTATATACTAGTTTGGTTTTTCATTTTTAATCTTTCTTGCATATTAGTGATTGCCAGTTCCCCCTTCCCACATATTAATAAGATTTCCAAAAGGCACATTCAGTCCACCCCACAGGAAGTGTTCCTGCTACTGCCATTGACGCCCATTGTGGACGAAATAAACAGGACCACCATTTCCATAGTGGTGATGATGATATTGACAAGCATACTTATGAGGTATTTTTCCAGCAGCTTTCTCACCATTAATCGGATACGGAGGAGGCCTCAGGGGGGCGTGTCGGATGCACCGGTTGCTACTGGAGGCAGGACACCGAGGAGGTAAGACACCGGCGGTGGACGAATACGGCGGCGATTTGGGGGACGTGGAGTCGTTACTGCTGGAGGAAGCAGGGGAAGATGGCAGAGAGGGTGGTTTGGTGGTTTTGGGGCTGGACAGGAATGCCCTAATCTTCAGGGATGACGGCGGCGCAGCCGCAACACGGTCGTATTCCTCTATGAGATTGGCGAGATCCTCGTCGGACGTGATCGAAACAAGTGCATCGAGATCTTCCGTCGGAAATTGGCACCTCAAATTGACGGAAGATCCAAACATCTCCCCCAATTTCACCAACAAATCTATTAAAAAAAAAAACAAAAATCAATAAATAAAGAAGAAACAATACAAAAGTAAGTTACGAGAGAAATTCACCCAAAAAAAATCAACAGATAAAGAAAATGGATAACAATCACAAAATGACAAGAAGAAATGATCGGAAAAAAGAGAACGAGGATATTGAGGACTGACCGGGGAAGGAGACGTTCCGTTCAACGGAGAGGACACGCGTCTCGCCACCATAATAGCGGAGCTTTCCGTCGGGATATCTGGGCAGAATCCGACCACCATAGCTGCACAGGAACTTGATGGATGGCTTGGGAATGGGATCATGAGGTGCAGGCGTAGATCTGATCATGATTCCCATTCGAGTCCAATGGATAGAGAATTAGGGAAAGGAGGGCGAAGAGAACCGAAGGGGATTGTGAGGCGGGTTCTTGAAGCCTATGTAAGGTACCATGGTGTAGTTATTTATAGAGAGAATTGTGAAGAAGATGATGATGATAAAGAAAGATAAAGATGGAGATAGAGAAGAAGATAGGGTTTGGGTCCGGTGAGCTCAGCAAGCAAGATGCCATTATTGTGGATCCCATTTCACACATTTGTACTATTTAAGTTTATTTATAAAGAAAATAC
Organism: Andrographis paniculata; assembly: GCF_009805555.1. Taxonomy (NCBI): domain Eukaryota; kingdom Viridiplantae; phylum Streptophyta; class Magnoliopsida; order Lamiales; family Acanthaceae; genus Andrographis; species Andrographis paniculata. The sequence goes on from NW_026137605.1 coordinate 6,148,357, forward strand.
TATACTCCCTTCTGCCAACCGTATAATAAAAATAATAAAATTAAACTTCATCATTTTTTTTTAAAAAATAATGACAGAATAAGTAGAATTGATGAAAAAAAAAAAAAAGTGGACATCATAAATGAGAGAAAACTAGTATCTAATACAATTTTTTTTATTTTATAAAATATAAATCAAATATTAATATTTTATTTTTATTTTTTAAAATTTTTAAAATTTTAAATCTTTACAAAGAAAAAAAAAAACATTGTCTAAGCACAGTTATATCAAAATTAATTATCCTATTCATGTAGTATTATTATTTTTAATTTTTAACCCTAAACTCGTTACTTCCGAACCGAAGTAGAGTCACACTCAATTTTTAAATGAATTACTCCATTTGTTCCATATACCGTGTATGCTATACCGTATATAATTAAGAATGTATTAGTGAAAATAATTATCATATACTCCCTCCGTCCATTCATAAAGTATACAATTACTTTTGACGCGGTCTTTAAGAAATAATAGTATTTTAATTATAATGGGTAGTTAAAAGTAGTGTAATGATATTTTTGCCCTTGTTTTTTGGTGTAAAAGTAATGATGTGACGTAAAATAAGGGTATTTGTGGAAAAAAGTAAGGTATTTAATGAAATGTTTACTTTGTAATTAGACGTCCCAAAATAGAAATATGTATACTTTCTAGCTGGACGGAGAGAGTAATATAAATAATTATAAATTAAAATTAAGATAATTAATTAATTTAATTTAAATTAAAATAAATAAATTAAAAAGTTTAAAATGAGATTAAAGTGTGTAATCATTTTTCAAAAAATAAAAGTGACATGAAATGTGAGACGGACATAAACGATAACGTGGACATGATATGTGGGACGGAGGGAGTATTTATTTGGAGGTGTATGTGTATGCCGATGGTTCACACCAACACTAGTACTATATACTAGAAAATATAATAGATATAAATTGAAATACTTAGTATCATATGATAAATTTCAATCAACATACTAACGGAATCCTACTTAAAAAAAATATATATATTTTGTTCAAACGGCGCTGGACAATATTTGTAAGTTTTTGTACATTGTCATGTAAATGTGTGGTTGGCATTGCTCCTAACCATACAGCATGGGCATGACAACAATCTATAAATATGGATTCAGGATTCTGGGTGAGCTTTTTCAATAAAAGAAATGCAACAATCTTATAAAAATGGTAATCTATGTAAAAGAGAAAATATATGGTTGTGTTTGGTTTAAATATGAAATTGAATGTTGAATTTAAATTTTCAATTTCAGTTTTGATTTAAATAATATTTTTATATTATATACTGTGAGATAATAGAATATATGTTAGTAAACAATCAGCGGAATAAATAATATTAAAATATATATAAAATATGTTAGAATATGGAATTAAAATTCTCTATTTCAATCATAAGAATACATGCATATTATAATGATATACAAATCATCTAAATAAAACATGAATACTATAAATCTCTTAAATAAGATAACTATCATAAATATAAAATGTTGCTTCTAAATATATTTTAACAAGGTATCATAGTAAAATTCTCTCCGGGTATCTCCATGGCCCGTTATATCATGTATATATTTTTATATTTTATTAATGTATTTGCTTCTATCCACGATTATACTGTTATTTTCATATCGTTTCTGACTCTACTACTCTACTGACAGAGTCTACTTTCGAGTCTAACGCCGTTGAGAGTCCTGTTTTCGACTCTAACTCTATTGAGAGCGAGGGAGTCCTGTTTCTGACTCTAGCTCTGTTGTGAGCGAGAGAGTTTTATTTTCGACTCTAACTTTGTTGTGAGTGACCGAGTTTTGTTTCCGACTCTAGCTTTATAGAGTGAGCAAGTCATGTTTTCGGCTCTAGTTCCGTTGTGAGCGAACGAGTCCTATTTTCAACTCTAACGGTGTTGAGAGTTCTACTTCTGACTATGATCTAGTGGACGGCTATACCACTTTCAGTCAATCTTGGCGAATTCAAATTCGTACATGGAAGATATCAGCTATATCTTTTTCGGTCACTTCTGAAAAACTCAAGTTTGTTCCATCATATCATGAGTTTGAGGAGGGGTATTAAAATATATTTAGAAACAATATATTATATTTATGGTAGTTATCTTATTTAAGAAATTCGTAGAATTCTTGTCTTATTTAGACGATTCGTATATCACTATAAATATGCACGTATTTTTATGATTGAAATAGAGAATTAGTTTCATATTCTAACAAAATAAAAAATAAACAAATCACATAAATCATATCATTTTACCTTAATACACTTTCATCTCCTCTTTTCTATCTCTTGGATCTTTTTCTTTCCCTCATTATTATTACTTCTTACCATTGTATATAAAACATTTGTATCCATATACTCCTTCTATCCATGACCCATTTTTTTTGTTCTGAGAACGGTTGTTTAGATAGTGTATTGTTATTCCAAAAATATCGAACACTATTTGAGTTTAAGAAAAAGATGAACTTAATTAGATATGAGAGAATCCAATTATTCAACTCAAACGGAGGCCAAATCCAAATTGGCGAGCTCAGATAAAATAATATTTAGATGAAAATATTTTTTGGATAATGATAAGATATAAGTAAAATAGAATTTTAGCTAGTCTAAATTTGATAGGAAGTAGTATATATATTATGTAGTTTGTTTTCAAGATGACATCCAATCATAATTTTCCATTATTTTTCCTTTATGCAATTTTATTTTTCTCTATTTTCACTTATTTTCTTGCTTTTTTTTTCTTTTTACTTTCGTTAACTTATTGTTTATTTTTCTTACTTTCTTATTTTTTTCTTCCATTAATCCTGTTTATCAGAATTTTCAAATACGGTTCCGGATCCTTTTTGGAGGAAGCTGGAGTATCCATCCAATTTTTGGATGGCTCATCCCGATAACTTGTCGAAAAATATTTCGAGCGATAACAGATTGGCACGAACAGTGGGACACGTTGTGTTATTCATAAAATTATGAAGTTGAAATTTAAACGATTCGATGACTTCTAAAAATAGTCAAAGATCAAATGAAGGTGATGGCGAACAGTCCTCGGCGATGCGAAGGAACATCCCCATACAATGCCGGAGGCCTTTGCTTCAACGGAAGCAGGAGGTCAAAATCCATATGTGCCACCGCCTGCTATTCCAGAAATCTTTCGAATGGAGATGCAAACAGTTTTTTATGACCAAGCGCTACAATTAACGAATTATTTTTCGAACATACTTGGTCCAACGATACACAATGAGATGACTCGATGGTGTAACGATGAAAAGAAGAAAGGAAAGACTCATATTAGCACCAAAAAATCTGAATTATTGTAAAGTAAGCAAATGGCGTCGACAGCCAAGGCAAGAATTCATGAAGCACTCCATTTATGACAATCACAATGCGCCAACAAGATGAGGATGTTCTGAGCTCGCAATAATCCATGCAAAACCTGAATAGTATAGGACAATATTCTAGAGAATCAAACGAGATGTCATCGATCTAAGAACAATATATTGTCGATGACAGTGGAGGTGTTGCAGCGATGCCCATGGTATCACAACCGCAGTCAATCCCCGAGCAAAGTTCGGCCGCCAATTTGAACGAATAGGCACCTTCAGTGCATCCAGCTTATTTTCTGACGTAAAGTATAGGCTTCTCCTTGATATCCCATTGCCTCTTTTCCGTCATACAGAGCTGGAGGGCGCGCATAAATTCTTCGGGTCTGCTTCCATACGGGTCATACGAGTACACACACTTTATTCGACTGCAACAACCACTCATATCGCATCACCTTAGGCTGGGCCATTTCCAATGGGTTTTGGTGTGTCACGCTTAATTCCTCAAATGACTGGTACACAGGTGAATCGGAAAATCGGAGGTAGCCAACAATCTCCCAGAAGATGATATATCCACAACTGACGCCGCCAATGCAACCACAGCTCGGAAAACAACCGAATCAGATTTCAATAGCTTCTCAAGGTCAACCATGGCCTATTGTAGGACGTCCAGTGGTTAGGTAGAATACAAACATTCCTGCCGAGCCTCCTCGAGTCGACCATCATGTAATCTCCGAAGTAGTGCGATAATTGTATGGCGATCAGCTGTGTGTACCTGCTCGGAAATATTATCGATTTCCTTTTCCTGATCATATCATAGGTGAACACCCCTTGCCAAGGAACGTGCGTATCCCAGAATTTACATTATTTTTCGGTGATGATTTTGTTGGATAATCGGTTATTTTGCAATTTATTATTTGGTAAGTGAAAATGTGACGGACCGGTGTACCAAATTAATTAGATTAATTTGGATAAATAAATAATAAATATTATTTATTTATTATATATGGGATTTGGTTAATATTTTGGCTATTATGCATGTCTCGTGACAAACCAAATTGTACAACTCCAAATTAAACTCGGGTATATGGCCTAAGTCGTAGTATTATTTGGATAAAATATTATCCGTTGGATAGGTTTATTATAATCTCAAACGGAAAGTTGAAATTAGAATAAATTACAATCGTTTCAAATTGAAGATTTGAAATTACAATAAATTACGATCATCACAAACGGAAAGTTTTTAATTAGAATCAATTACGACCGCTTCAAATGGAATGTCTAAATTTAGAATAAATTACATCGATAATTAAGGTCGTAATTATGATCATAATTGATCCCCTGCCATTTTGGCCGAGTGGAGACGTCTATATAAAGGGCCTATCCCCTTCATTCTAAACATACCAACAACTCTATCCTCTTTCTCTCTTCTCTTCTAGCTTTCCAGAAACCTCCTCAGCTCAGTTCTTCTATCGCGTTGTTCGCCGGAGCTCTAATGATTAGAGGTGCCACTCTCATTGGAGACAGAAACCGTTTTATCTTTGTGTTAGAACGTCAGCCAATGGAGGCACTACCAGGGCGTATTTAATTTTTGGAAAGAGAATCCATCCTCGACTCGGTTTCACGGTGGACGTGACTCTCGCAATAACCATTTACTCCAACAATCGAAAATTAGATACTACTTTGCGAGAATGTCAACCTCTGCCGAAGTCGCCGCCAGAGGAACCGCCGGAGCCGTTGCCGGAGAATTCACCGGAGGAACCGCCGGAGCCGCTGTCAGAACTGTCGCCGGAGGAGTCGCCGGAGCCGCCGCCGGAACCGAAGTCAAGGTAGTCGCTCCTCCACTTGAACCAATTCCCTTTATGGGAAGCCCTATGTTTGTGAATTTGCCCCAAGGGGATGTGAGGGCTTTTATGGATTTGTGGCCGCACCCTCTGCTTCATTTGCGGCCCAAAATGTTGGTCCTGCGCTTGGCTCACAGATTATGCCCATGTACAAGTTCCACAACCATTCACTGGAGTGAATTTTAAGAGGTGGTAGGAGAAGGTGCTCTTTTACCTGACTGTGATTGAGTTTGTCATGTTCGTGTTGCACGATGGCCCAATTACCCCAGAGCCCGGTGCGGACCAGCAGATGCATGTGAATTATGCATCATGGGCACATGGAGACTACATGACAAGAAATACCATATTACCGTAGTCTCTCTAACTCTCTTTATAATTTATATTGTAAAATAAAGAGTGCAAAAGGGTTGAGGGATGCCCTTGAGAAAAAATATAAATCCAAGAATTCCGGGTCTAAAATGTTTGTTGTGGCCCGATTTATGGACTATAAGATGGTAGATAGCAAGTCTGATGTCGAACAAGTGGAAGAATTTCAACACATTGTCCACTCTATTATCGACAAGGAGATGCCACTACCAAAAACGTTTATCACGAGGGTGATGATTGAGAAATTGCTCCCGAGTTAGAGCAACTTCAAGCATGGGCTTAAGCATGAGCTAAAGCAAATGGGGCTTGACGATCTGATTGTCCGAATCCGGATAGAGGAAGACAACGGAAAGCAACACAAGGCTAAAAGCGTATTGCTAAAGCCAACTTAGTCGAAGATTCCTTCAAAAAACGTTCACGCCCAACTCAAACGGACAATAGCAAAGCCAAACAGTCCAAGTTTACAGGTAACTGTTTTAACTGTGGTAAAACGAGACACCAGGTTAAGGACTGCAAGACACCGAAAAATAAGAAGCCAAGTTCCCAATTGGTCTAGAGAAGATACCGGACTGATCGTGATCTCAATAGTGACGACCTAGTCGCTGTTGTGTACGAAACAAATAATGTGGAAAGTCCGAGAGCTTGGTATATTGACACTAAAGCAACCTGCTAGATTTTCTCCAACAAAACAAACTTCTCGACCTACAACGAAACCGAAGGGAGGAAGCTGCACTGGAAAATCATGCATTTTTTTACGTCCAAGGCGTAGGGAACGTGGTGCTGAAGATGACCTCTGGCAAAGAACTAACCCTTAAATATTTCCTGCATGTGCCAGACATTCGGAAAAATCTCGTCTCAGAATCGTTACTAGTTAGGCATAGTTTTAAACTTTTTTTCGTAGCAGATAAATTTATATTATAAAAAAAAAGGATGTTCCTAGCTATTAAATATAATGGCCGTGCCACCTACTGATAATAAAAATGTTGCTTCTACAATAAAAGAAAAGAACACTCAAAACAAATGTGAAGTTTGCGTGAAGGCTAAAATAGCAAAATTACCCTTCCCGTCTGTCGAAAGGAAGACTAAGCCATTATAGTTAATTCACACTCATGTATGTGATTTGAAATTTGTGCAAACTAGAGGTGGAAAGAAATATTTAATCACTTTTATCGATGATTGCACAAAGTATTACAAAAAATCAAGAAAGTTTGAAGTGATAGAGGTGGCGAGTATGTGGCCCCATTCGAAGAATTATGTAACGAAAGTGGCATAATTCATCAGACAACGGCTCCATATTCACCTCAATCGAACGGCGTTGCAGAACGTAAAAATCGAACACTTAAGGAAATGATGAATGCCTTGTTGATAAAATCAACTTGACTATAAAATCAAGAAAGTTCGAAGTGATAGAGGTGGCGAGTATGTGGCCCCATTCGAAGAATTATATAACGAAAGTGGCATAATTCATCAGACAACGGCTCTATATTCACCTCAATCGAACGGCGTTGCAGAACGCAAAAATCGAATACTTAAAGAAATAATGAATGCCTTGTTGATAAAATCAACTTGACTATAAAATCAAGAAAGTTCGAAGTGATAGAGGTGGCGAGTATGTGGCCCCATTCGAAGAATTGTGTAACGAAAGTGGCATAATTCATCAGACAACGGCTCCATATTCTCCTCAATCGAACGGCGTTGCAGAACGCAAAAATCGAACACTTAAGGAAATGATGAATGCCTTGTTGATAAAATCAACTTGACTATAAAATCAAGAAAGTTCGAAGTGATAGATGTGGCGAGTATGTGGCCCCATTCGAAGAATTATGTAACGAAAGTGGCATAATTCATCAGACAAAGGCTCCATATTCAGCTCAACCGAACGGTGTTGCAGAACGCAAAAATCGAACACTTAAGGAAATGATGAATGCCTTGTTGATAAGTTCAGATTTCCCCAAAACCTGTGGGGGGAGACGGTACTGACTGCAAATTATATCCTGAACAAGATTCCACTTAAGGGTAAAGATTTCACCCCTTACAAACTATGGAAAGGCAAGAAACCCACATACAAATACTTCAAAGTGTGGGGGTGCCTAACAAAAGTAGAAGTTCCGCCTCCAAAGCAAGTCGCTATCGGCCCAAAAATGGTAGATTACATATTTATCCGATACGCACTAAACAGTAGTGCTTATCATTTCATAGTTCACAAATCAGAAATCCCTGGGATGACCGAGCAAACTACGATAGAATCAAGGAATGCTACATTCTTTGAAAATATCTACCCTTGTTAGGAAAGGATGTAGTCCAACCCAAAATTCGTAGATGAAGAACTACGGGGTGTAAAAAGACAAATGACTAATAACCCTGATTAAGAGGCTTCAGAGCCTAGCCCTAGCAAAAGGACAAGGGTCGAGAAAACCTCTGGTTCGGATTTTGTTACGTATATGTTAGACAATGATCCAACAACGATCAAGGAAGCACTATCTAATCCTGATGCTCATTTTTTAAATGAAGCAATAGCTAGTGAAATAAACTCAATAATGCATAATAACACTTGGGTGTTATCTGACCTACCCGAAGGTTGCAAACCACTAGGGTGTAAATGAGTTTTGAAAAAGAAACTCAAAGTTTTTGGGTCTATTGACATACAAAGCCCGTCTCGTAGTAAAAGGCTACAGACAAACCGCTTGACTTCTTCAACACATATTCACTAATAACCAGCTTAACATCCATTCGAATGCTTTTTTCGATTGCGTCTTTGAACAATCTTGAGATTCACCAAATAGATGTGAAGACTACTTTTCTAAATGGTGAATTAGAAGAAGAGGTATATATGGAACAACTGGAAGAATATGTTGTTCCTGGCCAAGAGAAAAAGGTGTGCAAACTGATAAAGTCTTTGTACGGGCTGAAACAAACACCTTTACCATGGCACTTGAGATTTTATTATGTTATGTTATAAAATAGTTTTAAAATAAACAAGTGTGACAAGTGTGTCTACATCAAATAAACACCTTTCGGTTTTATCATAATATGTCTATATATAGATGACCTACTGATCATGGCTAAATAGGTCAATCTGATCAATGAGGTCAAATGCATGTTGAGTCGTAACTTCAACATGAAAGATTTGGGACTAGCCAACGTCATCCTTGGAATGAAGATTCTAAGACAAGACAAAGATATTGTTCTGAATCAGTCCCACTATACGAACACATTCTAGTGAAAACCCCAATGGACCTCGGCGTACACTTGAGCAAGAATAGGGGAGACCCCGTAGTTCAAGAAGACTATGCCAAAATTATTGGAAGTCTAATATACTTAACAAATTGTACAAGGCCTGACCTAGCTTGCCCTGTAAACAAGTTGAGTCGATACACTAGTAACCTCAGTTATGAACACTGGAAAGCGCTAGTAAGAATATTAAGTTATCTTATATTTACTCTGAATTTTGGCATACACTACGCGAAATATCCACCGGTACTCGAAGGGTACTGCGATCCCAATTGGATATCCGATGCAAAAGACTCACTGTCTACAAGTGGATATGTATTTACAATTGAATGAGGAGTTGTTTCATGGAAATCCACAAAACAGACGCGCATTGCACGGTCCACAATGGAATCGGAGTTCATCGCCTTGGACAAAGCTGACGAAGAAGCCGAATGGCTAATGAACTTTATGGATGATGTTCCATACTAGACTAAACCAATACCTCCGGCAATGATTAACTGCGATAGCCAAACTGCAATAGCAAAGGCTAAAAATGGAATTTACAGCAGTAAATCCCGACATATCCGACGTCTACATAACACTGAAAGGCATTTGATCACCAGTGGGGTTTTTACTATTGAATATGTAAAATCGATAGAAAATCTAGTGGATCCGCTAACCAAAGGGTTGCAGATAGATGAAATATACAAACTGCTAAAGGGAATAGGTTTGAAATCCACAAGATAGAGACAATTACAGTGGTAATCCAACCAAATCACTTGGAAATCCAAACCTTGGTTCAGTGGGAAAACTAAGCTGTGAGAGTCCAGCACGAACACTCAATTACAATTCTCTGAAAAGCAATAAGTGTTATAATGTGCAAAAGTGGTGAAGTTGAGTCAATAACTCTTAATGATCCTAAAAGCGTGAGTTAGATACCTTGAGATAGAATTACCTATGTGAGTGTGAAGTGTGGATCGCTTCAAACGAAACACTTATAAATCCAAAGACGAGATCCATGGCCGAAATGGATCAAAACGTGAGAACAAAGTTGAAACTGAGATAGCGACACGTCAATATTATTGACTAAGTGCACGCAGAGGTGGAACAGTTCAATGCATCACGTCAACTGGGCCACCAGTACACTCTGTAATGTTAGCTATGGAAGGTTCAAAGCCAAAATCTACATGTCCTAATGTGTCAATATCTCACAGGGATTAAGCTGGGCTTCTGTCATTTATGGGCATTTCCACTTATGTGGGGAATTGTTGGATAATAAGTAATTTTGCAATCGATTATTTGGTGAGTGAAAATGAGACGGGCCGGTGTACAAAATTAATTAGATTAATTTGGAAGAAATAAATAAATTTATTTATCTATTATATATGGAGTTTGGTTAATATTTTGGCTATTATGTCTGTCTCGAGACAAACCAAATTGTGCAACCCCAAATTAAATCCGAGTATATGGCCTAAATCGCATTATTATGTGGATAAAATATTATGTGTTGGATAGATCTATTATAACCTCAAACGGAAGGTTTAAAATTTGAATAAATTACGATCGTCACAAACAGAAAGTTTATAATTAGAATCAATTACGACCGCTTCAAACGAAAAGTTTGAATTTAGAATAAATTACATCGATAATTAAGGTCGTATTATGATCATAATTGATCTCCTGTCATTTTGGCCGAGTGGAGAGACCTATATAAAGGGCCCCCTCTTCATTCTAAACATACCAAAAACTCTCTCATATTTCTCTCTTCTTTTCTAGCTTTTCAACAACCTCCCCAGCTCAGTTCCTCTCTCGTTTTGTTCGTCGGAGCTCCAATGATTAGAAGTGCCACTCTCATTGGAGACGAAAATCGTTTTATCTTTGGATTAGAACGCCAGCCACCAGAGGCACTACCGGGGCGTATCTAATTTTTCGAAAGAGGATCCATCATCGACTCGGTTTCACGATGGACGTTACTTTCGTAATAACCATTTACTCCAACAGATTCTCGATCAATGATAGAGCATGTTAGTTGTTTTACTGCACATTGCGGCTGTGAATTTAAAAATAACAATTGGTTTTAAATTACACTTATTTTCAATATCATTGATAGACCTTGCATTCAGCTGGTACACCACGCTGCACTCCAATTCGATCTGTTAATAGGCCAAGTTGGAAAGATCTTTCCATGAGAGATTTTATACATCGCAGCCGGAGATTACCATTTCAGATCTTACAAGTATATACGACAAAAGGTTGATGAATCCGCATAGCAGTTTATTGAATGTTTCAAATGTGCTAAGGGACGTTATCAAATACGGATTCAAAAAAATTAGGTGATAGGAATCGCAATCGATAATATGATGCCCTATTTACGGGAGAAACTTGCATTGCAAAAATATTATGATCTTCGTCAATTAACGTTGAAAGCATTGAACGCTGAACAACTACACCGTGAATCACAGGCTGCTTGGCACATAATACTAATTGACAATAGAGATAATGATGCGGATTTCCACATTAACAAAAATAAAAAAATAAAAAATAACAAATAGAGATAATTATTTTGTGTTCATTTAATATTTCGAAATTTAATGAGTTTTAATTATTAGTTATTGGAATTGATAGCCATAAATTGCATGCGTTAAATATTTATATTATTTGCGATATTTAGTTGATTTTGATTAGATCTATCTGATTTGGCATATATTATATATTTATAATTTTCAGGAGAAAAATAATAAAATTGATATAATTAGTGAGAAAAGAGAACATAAAGGTCCAAAACCCAATTGTTACAAAATTAGGGCAAATATAAAAGAAAGAAAGAAGGGGGAGATGCCACTTTATGCCACTTGCCGAGGAGAACACCTTGCAGAAGAAATCCAGAGAGAAACCGTACAAGGACAAGAAGGAGAAAGATTCTTCTAAGAAGATTTCGAGTTCTATCCCTACCAAAATCATTTTCAGGTGATGTTTCTCTATGCTTCCTTTTTCTTTGTTCTTCCTCCTATGATTAGCGAGTAGTTTATTTTTCTAGTCTAGGAGTAGAAAACAACTTGGTATGGATTTGGGAGATTAGACTTGTTTTGATTTATAAGATTTCTTTGGTTCCTAAGTATTTATGTGGTTTCTGATTTCTTTGAGTTATAATCTTTTATTTGGTTGGGTATTGTGGTCAGGTATTTCAATTTGACTAAGGATTAATTGCTAAACTAAGTTAAGCGTCCGTAATTGCGTTTTAATTTGGTTCAAGTAGCAACTAGTGGCAGACACCATTAGGAAATCACGGAATCAATTTTAAACAATTTCGCATAGTTAATTGTTAAATTAAATTAGGCTCTTCTAGTTCGCAAGACGGTTAGGCTAGTAAATTCTTGTGGCGTCACTAGGGTTCTATTATAACTAGGGAAGTAGTTGACGGACGTACCTAAACTGTCAAGAAATTAAGGAAGAACTGGTTATTAGATGCGTGTCGGTAACTATAACTAATTTATTTAGAAACCAATAAAATTAAATATGTATCGATGATCAAACCCACTACCCATATTGTCAATTTCATTCCTAAACTGGAAAGTTCTTTTTATTAAATTTATCTTTTAGTCATAGAGTTTTTAGTTATTTTATTTTTATTTCCTACTTCCAAAATCCCCCATTTAATTATATTTATAAATTAAACAATCGAAAAGAAAACCTTTATAATTCCCTGAGGAGACGACCCGACCCTACTTCATCTATACTACGTTATTTTTATTACAGAAGTAGGTTTATTTTATTTAAAATTTTGCATCGTGTAACAAACGCCTATCCAATTTGATTAAAATATTTATTTTTATTACTTTTTAAATATTTTATAAAAAATAATGTATTTATTAAAAAGATATAGTAATTTTAAAAATGAACAATACACCCATCCGCCCTTTTGAAACAAAATATTTATTTTTTTCTTTTTACATGAATTTGTCAATATTATTATTATATTATATATATAGTTCAAACTAATAAAAAATATCAGAATATCCATATTAGTATTTTTTAATATAAACGTAAAAATATTTTTATAATGTTGGTATTGTTTCTACCCTTTTTGGGCTTGATAATTTTTATGGGCAGGTGTTTTCCTATCTTTGCATGCCAATATTGGTATTGCTTCTAACGCTTTTGGACTTATATAAAGAGTAGTTTTGTACGCTCTTATATTTTGTTCCACTTATTGCTTTCATTTTCAGTTTTTTTTTTTTTTTTCTTCCATCATAACTCTTTTATTCATCATTCTCAAATATTCCTCTTCCATCTTTCTTTCTTTCAGGATTTTCTTTGAATCCACTCTAAGATCATAGTTCTCACATGACAATAACCCATCTAGTGATTTCTACACCAATCCTGCGGATTTTTTTATTCCAAATTAATGCTTCAAAAGATTCACGTGCTTTAGGAGAGAGAGAGACTTGTCCTTCGGATTAGTGAAGCCAACTTAGCCATCTTCTTGAGGTAGAAAATCATCCAAACTCATATACCCCCGGTAGATATAGATAGTCCATCATCTACTAAGGAAGATAGCCTTTTGAACCGATCCTCCAACTCAAGTATAAGTTGATCACCCTTAAGCATCAATATCTCAACAAAGGGATTTGTCTCCTATTCAATGGATTCCACTTTATCTTCATTTTTAATCTTTTTTATCTTTTGGAGTGTTGACAGCTTAGTTGTCGAGTTGAGAAGTAATTAAACCGAAGTCCACCTTGGCGGCCTATTGGCTTGCACTTTTATGAGATCCATTAGGAAGAAAATTTTAATATTCAACCAAAATTTAGAACTTCCATTAGCGGGAAAGTGAGGTGCAGGTTCAGCACGAAGATAGTGAGGAAATCCAATAAAAAAAATTGCATTGATATCTATATGTCGTTCATAACTTCATTTAAGGTCCATCACGAAGATAATATGGAAATCCACCCATATTACAAGGTGAAAAACTTGCGGAAAATCAGTATTTAAAAGGAATATGGAAATCTGGCCGAATTATGGGGTGCAAGTAGAGGGAAATGGCTGGATTCCAAAAAAATTTTTTTATTCTGCCTCCACTCTTTATAGGTTTGTGGTTGGTTCCGCAAGCCATCGTCTTAGATTTTTAAATTCCTCCTTAAATTTGGACGACAAAAATCATTATTTTACCTTCCTAGAGCCGGACTTCTTGCTCTAGCATTGTTGTCCGGCCTTGGCGCTGTATCCGCCATTTCTGTGTCCTTGTCAATTACACATATTTCTCCCTATTCTTGTTCAGCACCCGTCCTTTGTTCGTTGGAGGGTGTCCATGCTGTCGAGTAGAATGAGGAGTGATCACTACGTGGTTACGATACCTCTGGACTTGAATAGAGATGAGTCCGGGAGGCTGTGATACCCCCAATGTGGAGTAGAGATTAAATAGATTGAATAGACTATCCATGTTAATAATGTGCATTTTTTTTTTCGAGAACCCACTTGAAAGAACTCTATAATCAGATGTGTTTGCTCTAGGGTAATTTAAGAATAAGTGACTCCCAGAAAAGTCTCCCATGCGTGAGTGAGGACGAAAATTTTTTGAGAGAACTTGTATTGACCTGTGGGACCAATTTAATTGCGACATAACTAGTTTGTGTGGCTTGCGGGCCAAAGTGTTACACTTGGTATTAAAGCCGACTTACAACTATCCATAGTCATTGACAGGACTATTGAGGAGTCTAGCAGTTGACGGATTCTTGAAGTGCAACGTGGAAGTTGAATTCTTAAGTCAGAAAGAACATGATACCCCCGAAATTGACCAGAGATTAAATGTGAAGCCACCACCGGAAGTATCTCTTTGAATCATCTTTAACACCTTATTAACTTTCATCATCATGGATTCATCAATATCTTTTTATCATAAAACATTTCTCATCAAGCCAACTAAGGTATCGTTTAGAGTTGGTCCTTTCATCCATATTTTTGTTCTTTTCTAGGCTACTATTGGGCCTTCGTCTAAAACTTTTTTCATTTGTTTTGGACTTCTTTTAATTATTTTTTTCAAAGCGTTGGACTTGTCTTCGAAATTTTTCCAATATCTTTGTCCTTTTTGCTACTTTGGGCTTGGTTTTCATAATTTTGCCGATCATCCAATCATCCAACACTTTCGTTGACCTTCCAATGATCCGAAAGTTGATATATCCGATCATAATTCCTTTACAATTCCTCCAAAATCAGACGGATTCCTTTGCCATAACAATTTGATTTAAATTATTTGAAAAATAAACAAATATTATAATGCTATAATATATATAGCATTTAATGCGATATAATATCTAATGGTTTTTCTACCTATCTTTCACCCTTTTTTTTGGTATTTTTCATTAAATATTTATTTCTAAAAATATCATATTAAAAGATATATTGAGTTTTTTTTTTTTTTTTGAGTTATTGAGAAATATATAAGTGTCATTTAGAAATTAATTTAAGTTATTATTAAAATATTTTATGCTTGAAATGCTTTTTATTGAAAAAATATTTTGTAAATGTAAAGAAACACCTTTTTATTTAAAATATTATCTAAAAAATGATTTTACATATAAAAATTACATCTAACACCATTTTGATTATGTGAAATATTTATTTTTAGTAACTTCTTATTATTTTTAAATTTTTCTAAAACTCAAAAACCAAGGGTTGCGTTCTTTAAGTATATATTAAGGGTGTGTTCATTTGATGGATTTGGATAAAATTTCACTATTCATCCAAAAAAATTTCCCCAAAAACATCAAATCAAACACTTATTTTTTATTTTTTATATTATACTAAAAATCAATTTTACATTCAAAACGTCATATCATCACCTATTTATATCACATCATACAACTATTCAAATTCAAAATTTTTACTGTTCAAATCTCAACTCAAAATCCAAACCCCCAAACAAACACACCCTTAAAAAATGTTGAGTTTTAGTGTTAGTTATCGTAAACCATAAAATATTATTAAAATATTTAATTTTATTGTTTTTTAAATCTTCTACAAGAATAAATAATTTTATTGACAACCTTATGTAATGTTTTGTAAAAATGAATAAACCACTATATTTAAACAAACAACGTGTCCTAAATTTAGGTAATTTGTTTGGAGGGAGGGTATATTCGGGGATATATTCTTTTTTGAAAGAAAAGCATGAAGACATATTAGGAGTAATAAGTAGGTAGCATGGCCTTGACGTTGGTGTTGACAGTCAATCAGTGGTCCAGTATTGAGACAGGATAAAATGCTAGGCTACACCGGGCGACGTAATAATGTCAATGTGTTACTAATTGCATGCACTTACCTAATTTTTTTTATTATTATTATTATTAACTACAAATTTGGCATTCTTTTAGATAATATATATATATATAGAAACCTTAAGAGTTTTTAAAATAATAAAATTTAGATATTTGACATGTAGTAAATAAAAAGATTAAATTTTATTTTATATTAAAAATAAAAAATAAGTATTTACTAATATACTTAAGAAAAATATTAATAATAATTAATTAATAATATTAAATTTTTTGTTGGCATGTTAAAAAATGTCAAACTTTTTTATCTCTACTTTTGGCATACGAGCAAACATGCAGGATGCTGCTGCAGTTTTTAGTTAGACACCATTTTTTAAAATCTGTCAATTGCACAGAGTTGATCAAAGTATTAGGTTTGAATGTATCTTGCATGTCCTACACTCGATGGAATAGGACAAATGTATATGCATTGGACAGAGGAAATGCAGGAGAGGCTGTATGTATTGTCCTCTCATACTGCATGACATTTATTGCTCTGATACACTGCCCCAAAAGTTGACACACATTCAACTTTGTCTTTTCTGTGCAGTGTTTGTATTTAGTATGTTGTTTGTGTTTGTATCAGAGGAGGTACACAACACTTCGAATTAGAATTTTCTCCACCTGTTAGAGTGTTGAGAAAGCTCATCTACGGAGGATTGAAGACGAGAAGAAAAATTCATTGGAGTCGAAGCCAAAAAAGATATTCATCCATTAAACAACCTTATTCTTAGCTTGATCGCTGGCTTGCTGGAGTTGTTGCGGTGTAGTAACAATCAGTCCATGAAAGTTTGTATAAACTAAATAGAGCTTGGGTAGAAGATAGGTTGGGTAGTTCGATTTGGTGTTTTATATGGTGTAAACCAAGTGTTTGATTTAGTTAAGACTTCTGGATTGGAATCCCCCCAAACATAGGTTGGAAAACCGAACTGGATAACAAACTTGGTGTGTTGTTTTTCTTTCTGTACTTATTCGGCCATCAATTTGTGCATGAACACATACCTTTGTTATAACCGCGAGACAACTATGTTGTAAAGTTGTGATTACATCGAACGTTTTACCGTTCTGCTGTTCAAGTTACTCAAAGGCGTTGGACCTCTTACTCGCCCCTCTCCGCGATTTCTAGGAACTTTTGACAATATACATATATGTAAGGATGAAATGCATGTGCGCTTAAACAAAACGAATAACATGTATTTAAATATTATGCTCTATTTATCTTATATATGGAGTTCTATATATTATCAATACGAATTTTAATGGTACATAATTAATAAATATATAAGTAATCTTAAAAAAATATATTAATAAAATTAATTATAAATTATAAAATTTAAAATATAATTAAAGAATTATAAAAATAATCTTAGAATTAAAATGTGTTTAAAATAATGAATTAGACTAATTAAATATATAAAGTTTTTTGCAAAAAATATAATGAGACACAGGATATGGAACCTCGAAAAATCATACAAAAAATGCATAATAGATGAAGTATTATATATTAAAAAGCACGATGCGTCCCTCTAATTATTTTGAAAATATTGGATATATATAAGTAATCTTAAAATATAAATTAATAAAACTAATTATAAATTATAAAATTTAAACTATAATTAAAGAATCATAAAAATAATCTTTGAATTAAATAAAATAATTAATTAGACTAATTAAATATACAAGTTTTTTTGAAAAAAAATATAATGAGACAGGATATGAAACTTCGTAAAATTATAATGTAGAATAGATAAAATATTATATATTAAAAAACAGGATGTGTCCTCTAATTATTTTGAAAATGTTGGATATATTTTGTATTTTGATTTTTATTTTTTTTTTAAACATAGATAGAGAAAAGTATACGATATGATATGATATGATATATATGTATATATATATGATTTAATTATGGTATTATAAATAGATGATAAACTTTTAATATAACATTCAAAATATACAATAATCATTGTGTAAAATATTTTGAATAAAAAGAAGCATTGATGAAGTTGGAGTCGACACGTCATCACGGATACATTGATTAATTGCTGCACATGGTTGATATATGAATGAACGCAGGTCAGTTTGTGGTGACCTGGAGCCACTTCACCAACCTTAGATCCGTTTGGCCATACATCAATATACAGAATTGCTTGTCATAATTTCTTTTTACTTTATGTGGCCTCCATCGATTCAATGTGCGGACATGCACGCAACGCAACCAATAGGATCGATTTAATTATCAACATTATTGGTTCTATTGTGCAATGATTCTTGCACCGAAAAACACAATATAAATACGACAGAATTTTTATATATAATCTATTTTAGTTCTGTTAACATATATTTAGAAACAATATATTATATTTAGGGTAGTTATCTTATTTAAAAGATTCGTAGGATTCTTGTCTTATTTAAATGGTTTATATATCACGTAATCTTATGATTAAATAGAGAATTTCAGTTTCATATTCTAACATGGTATCAGAGCTAAATTTTCTCCGGGTACCTCCATGACCCGTTATATCCCGTATATATTTTTATATTTTATTAATGTATTTGCTTCTATCCACGATCATTCTGTTATTTTCATGTTGTATCTGTCTCTACTACTCCACTGACAGAGTTTACTTTCGACTCTAACACCGTTGAGAGCCATGTTTTCGACTCTAACTCTATTGAGAGCGGGGGAGTCCTGTTTCCGACTCTAGCTCTGTTGTGAGCGAACGAGTCCTGTTTCCATCTCTAGCTCTATAGAGTGAGCGAGTCCTGTTTTCGGCTTTAGTTCCATTGTGAGCGAGCGAGTCCTGTTTCCGACTCTAAAGGTGTTGAGAGTTCTGCTTCTGACTCTAATCCAGTGGACAGCATCAATCTTGGCGAATTCAGATTTATACGTGGAAGCTCTCGGCTATATCTTTTTCGGTCACACTACAAAAAAATAGTATATTTGTAACGGTATTCCGTCCCTAAAGATCACGTAGCTAACGTAATTCCATCATTAATTCCGTCTCTAATATCATTAGTAACGGAAAAAGTGAATTTAAAGACGAAAAAATCTCGTTACAAAAATGATATTTTCTTGTAGTGTCACTTCTGACAAACTCAAGTTTGTTCGATCATATCTTGAGTTTGAGAAGGGGTGTTAACATATATTTAGAAACAATATATTATATTTATAGTAGTTATCTTATTTAAGAGATTCGTAGGATTTTTGTCTTATTTAAATGGTTTATATATCACTATAAATATGTATGTAATCTTATGATTGAATAGAGAATTTCAGTTTCATATTCTAACAAGTTCTATTGTAATGATTCTTGCATCAAAAAACACAACAAAGATCGAGACGTGAGAGGCAGGTAGGAATTTCGTTTCAAGAAATTCTATCCTCAAGATTAAATTATGATATGTGAAAAATAGATGACCTAATTAGTAAAATAAGATTATTTATATCAAATAATTATGTGTTAAATGGGATAGCGAAGTCAAATCGAATGTCGTATCAAATCGGTACGCTTATGGGTCGAATGTAAAAATCAGAAAAAACAAAAAAAAAAAAATTATCTTTCCTAAATGGATAAGGGATATCTTAGAATTGATTTTCAAATCTCATATTTAAAATTGTATTCTATGAAATATGATTCTTGATATCATATTCTGAAATATGATTCTTGATATGACAATTACCGAGATTATGATATCATATCAAGAGAGAATCCCCAAAAGTTTGTTATGTTAAAAGTCTATAAATAAGCATGACCTTTAACCCTAAGACGTACACACATAAGAATACGCACTCTCATCCCGAAACTCTCTTCTCCTCTCACTCTGTCGATTATCCTTGTGATACCCCGGAGTTGGTCCGGTGTTAGGTCAAGTCCTGTATATGGATGAGTCGGTACTATGCTACCCAAGATTGAATATAGATTAAGTAGATTCAATAAACTATTTATCTTAATAATGTGCACATTTCTTTTTGTAAGCCTACATAAAAAACTCTAGTGTAAGAGTGTTTGCTCTAAAATAATTTAAGGATGGGACCCCTGAAAAGTTTTCCAAAGTGTGCATGAGTGAGGACAATTTGTTCTGTGCGAAGAGGTCTTCCTATAAAGGTCTTCCTGCCTTGATGAATGCAATCACACAACTAAATATGTTTAGGAAACTTCTAGGACAATTCACTCTGTGCGAAGAGGTCTTCCTATTTCAGAAGCTTTTCCTAGCTTGATAAACACAATCACATAACTAAAGAATGTTCTATCTGACGATGTTGAGGCTAGGAAACTTCTTGTGTTTAAATTTTGATGTTGAATAGTCTTTTGAATTCTTTATACTATTTATATTAAACTCTTCTTGTGTTTAAATTTTTATGTTGAATGGTCTCTCTGGTTCTTTATATTCTCTATATGAAGCTCTAAAGATGGCTAAATAATTGTGGCAACAACTCGAAAGAAAGTACAAAATTGAGGATGTGGGTACTAAAAAGTATATCGTATTGAAATACTTATCATACCATATGGTCGACAGAAATTAAGTTCTGGAACAAGTGCAAGAGTTTCAACTCTTGATACATGGTCTCCAAGCTAAAGAGATGCTACTCCCAAATGCCTTTTATGTGACAGTAGTTAATAAAAATTTGTCTCCTTCGTTGAGGGATTTTAAGAACTACCTCAAGCATAAACAGAAAGTATGTCACTTGAGTACCTGGTTGTTAGACTTCATATCGAAGAAGAACAACCGAAATTAAAGTTCAAAATCAAGGGTCTATGACGGTAAGACCAACTTAACGGAGTGAGGCAACTCTTCGAAGAAGAGAAAAGACCCAACTAAGATTGATGAGGGCCAAAAGAAAGGCCAATTTTTTCAGAAACTGTTACTACTGTTGCAAGCTTGGACAAGGCCTAAGAGAAAAGACAAGGTGAGTGCACTCTCCGTAGAAAGTAAGGAGGATGACGGCTAAGAGAACAATCTCAGTTCCGTCGTCTCAAAAGTCTTGCACGTCGGAAACCATCATGAATGGTTTGTCAACACGGGTACTACCTATCATGTAGCTATAGACAAGGCCTACTTCGTCTCCCACAAGCCTATAGAAAGAAGAAAGTTGTACATAGGCAACCAAGCATGGACAGAGGTTTTCGAAACTGAAAATGTGGTGCTTAGACTCATGAGTGAAAAAGACTTGACACTGAAGGACGTTTTACATGTATCAGACATCCAAAAGAATTTAGTTTTCAGTTCACTTCTAGTCAATCATAGTTTTAAACTAGTGTTTGAGTCTGAGAAATTTTTACTTTCTAAGTATGAAATGTTCCTAGGTAAATGGTATCTTACTGATCAAATGTTTAAATTGAATATATTCGCCAAACACAAGGATGATAAAAGCAATAAAGAACACGTTTCTTCTTACTTGCTTAAGTCATATGAACTATGACACTCACAACTAGGACATGTAAATAACGGTGCTATAAGAATAGGTGAGAAGTGGGGTGTTATCACTTCGATAACGTTGTCTAGGTATACGTCGTGGCAAAATAGTTTAAGACGAAATTCATTAGCCTGCTTATATACCCGATGGTATCAAAAAAAGAAGGTTCAAAGCTAAAAGTTACCTTCTCATATGCGATTACATCTATTTAAGGAGATTCATGCCCTTGTAACATGAGCATTGACTATTTACACTTATGTGGAGGAATCATAGTAATTCTCGTTATGAGACTTCAAAAAATCAATAATTAGTCTATTCTTAAAACTGAATTATAGTGAGTTATAAATATATGAGATAATTGGTAAATATAATTATTCATGTCGCATAATTATGTGCTGAATTGAATTGGGAATTCAGATCGAGCATCAGACCAAGTCGGTGAGCTCACGAGTCGGATAGAAAAGTTTAAATAATACTTTATCCATACTAAATAGATAAGACATATTTTGGAATTGATTTCTCAATCTAATATTTGAGATCATATCCTACGAGATATGATTTTTGATATGGTTTTTATTGAGATTATCAATAGTATATCAAAAAAGAATCCTCAAATGTTTTTTCTATGGACAGTCTCTAAATAGACATTATCCTTAACACTAAGGCCTACACACTCTCATCCCCAAACTCTCTTCTCTCCTCCCTCTGCCGATTATCCTCCACTATCTTTGCTCGTCAGATCTCTTGTTAATGGTTTTACTTTAAGATGATATAAGTTGTTTTACCTTTGGAATGATACGGTTACACCAAAGCACTATCAGCCATATTTCACTCTGCGAAAAGAGGTCTTCCTCAAATCAAATTCTTTTTTGATTCCTCATTATCGCCTCATATTTTCTAACAAGACGCAACACCGGTGGGAAGCCAATGGTCACCTAGAAAACCCTATATTCCAACTTCACATCAATTCTGAAACCTATACTATATGTTAAAATATTTGCGAAATATAAATTGTATATATGAAAAAAAAAAAAAAAAGTTACAAGATGCCTATATATAGAGTATACACGGCCCCAATGGATTGCTAACTGGACGGGCTAATACAAAGGGTTATATATATACAATATATACCAACATCACCTCAAACTTATGGTAGTAAAGTAGAAACCAATTTGAGTTTTCTCAAAAGTGTATAGAAGCAGCTTTGGAAAGAGGCACTTGGTTGAAATGTTTGCAATCTTATCCTTTGAAAAGATAGGATACAAGTGAACAATGTCCTCACAAATATATTTTCGGATAAAATAACCATCAATTTCAATATGTTTGGTATGCTCGTGGAAGATGTCATTATGTGAGATTTGGGTGGCACTTTCACTGTCACAATGGAGAGAAGTTGAAGATGATTGAAGAGCCCCAAGATCGGAAAGAAACTAATAAATCCAAAGTACCTCAAAAAGTGGAATCAATGAGTGCACGATATTTTGACTCGGCGCTAAAATGGGCGACAAACGTTTGTTTCTTATTATGCCAAAAAATAAGGGAATAGGCCAGGAAGAAGCAATAGCTAATGATGGAACGCTCATTAGTAGGATCATCTGCCTAGTCAGTATCAAAGTAAGCACAAGGACCAATGAAGAGTTAGCAGAAAAGTAAAGACCATACAAAAGAGTACTCTTAACATAGCAAAGAATGCTCAACACAACAGAATAATGGGTTGTATTGGGATTAGTCATGACCTAACTAGCCATATGAACTATATGAGCGATGTCAGGGCGCATAATAGTCAGATAGATCAATGAGCCCACCAATTATCAATGATGCGAAAGGTTGGTCAGCAAGGAGAGTGCCATCAAGAGGAATGGGTCAATAGTCATGTCAGCATGTCAGCATGAGATATGAGATTAGAGGCATATTTAGCGTAAGATAACTAAATATCATCCCCAGCATCGGAAGTCTCAAGACCAAAAAAATAACATAGTTGACCAAGATTCTTCATGTCGAAGTATCGATAAAGATGTGTTTATCTAACGATAATCATATCATCCATATACAACAAGAGAATGATATCACTAGAGGGGAAAAGACGGATGAAAAAGGCAAAGTATAAGGAGAGGCAGAGAAGTCATACTAAAGAAGTGCAATGCTGAATTTGTCAAACCAAGCTCGCGGTGTTTGTTTCAGATCATAAAGGGCATGACGCAACCTACATACCTTTTTGGAAATGTCTAAACCAAGTGGGAGACTCATGTAGACTTCCTAAGTCAGATCCTCATGAAGATATGTATTTTTCATATCCAAATGTAATAGAGACCAATGACGAACAGCCGCAACAACAAGGAGACAACGGACCGAAATCAATCAAGCAACAAGAGCAAAGGTCTTCCCATAATCAATATTGTATTCCTGTGAGAATCTTCTAGTAACAAAGCAAGCATTTTAGTGCTCAACACAGCCATTGGAATGAGTCTTGATCTTCTAAACTCACTTTCATCTTGTGAGTTTCTTGCTAGGTGGTAGATTCATGATGTCCCAAGTACCCCTCTTAATAACCGAAAAAGATAGCAATCAAATAGATGAGCATGAGGACAATTTACACGGGTAGATCGCCGAACAGTGGTTGCAAGTACTGAGATCTCATTAGTATCGGACATGGGCTCAGAAGGCGAAAATGGGTCAGCTGGAGGTGACATAGAAGTATCAGTCAAACCATCGGAGACTGCCAAAAGCTCGGAATATGCAGTGAAAGTAGAGAGAGACAAATCTAGGACAAAGAACAGGGACTAAGGTTGGAATGTAATAAAGAATATGAATTTAGAATAGAACAACTTGTGTTCCCAAAATGTGGCATGCCAAGAAATGCGAAGGCGATTTGACACAGAATCCCAACAACAATAACCTTTTATGTTCTACTTCATACCCTATAAAGAAACATAGATGGGTGCGTGGCTCCAACTTGTTCCGCTTATGCGATGAAATGTGGTCAAAGCTGACACAGCCAAAAAAGTGAGGGTAAACATAACCAAGTGGCTGATGAAAAGCCTCTCACAAGGTGTGGCATCCTAAAGAGAAGAGGATGGTAGACGGTTAGAGTTGTAGACAACAGTGAGAGTAGCCTCACCCCAAAAGCAATCTGAATAAGAGACAGATAATAATATGGCACGAACTGTGTCTAGGATATAGTGGTGCTTGAGTTATGCCCTACCATTTTGTTGGGATGTGTAGAGACAAGAGCACTAAATGATAGTACCCTTGATAGATAGAAAACTAAGAAATGTATATAACTATATTTTAGAGCATTTTCAACGCGGAAAGATTGAATAGCACACAAAAACTATGTTTAGATCATTTTAACAGAGGTGGAGTAAATAGAGGCAAGTTCTGACCGATTTTTTATAAGGTAAATCCAAATAAATTGAAAGTAATCATAAAAAAATCACAAAGTAACAAAACCCATTAAGAGTCCTAATTGGTGATGGCTTCCAAACATAATATTGTACTAAGAAAAATGGTTTGTCATCAATAGACATATTATTCGAAAATGGAATAACCGGTTGTTTACCAAATTTACAATGTAAGCAATCAAAGGATTCAAAACAAACTAGTCCTAAAGCACTTTTACTAGAAAGAGACTCGGAGTTTATTTATAAAGGTGTGACCAAGTTTGAGTTGCCGTTGTTAGGAAGAGAAATGAGAGATAACAGTGGATGGAGATGGTGTCTAGGGAAACTAAATAATGTCAAGCTTAAATAAGCGGTCTATCTTGCGTCCGTCCCAAGAATATGACCATCTACATGTCCTAAACCTACACACCAAAAGATGAAAATATCACAATGCATCCCTACCCAAGCAAACTGACCAACCGAGGCAAGTTTCAGGGTTTATTAGGAACTGATGTAAATATTATGAAGGGATAATGAAGAGGTGTTTTCCGTACAGGTAATGAGCATGGATGTGCCATTGGTTTTGAGAATATGTAGTGGTGAAGTGACACTTTTTAAGGAGTGCAAAAGGTGGATACCAGGTGTCATATGATTATAACATATAAAGTCAATACACCAAGATTTGTTACTTTGAGGCCTTGATCAAGGAAGGGTTAACAGACAAAATTTAAGTGAGGATATGATGAAGGTCCTCAAGGGTATGAGGCATGGAATGAAGAAACTAATTCACACTAGTAGCAACATTGTGGCAGATGAGGACCTGGATGGAGAAGATTTATTATTCTTTTTGGGAAAATTATGAATTACGTGTCTCTTGCGATGACAGTAGTGACACTCAATCTTAGGACAATGAATGTAAATATGATCAGCATTCAGGCAGCGTTGACACTCGTCAGATAGAGGCGGTCGGGCATCCATGCGACCAGAATAAGAGACTGGAGAATCCCTATAAGCATCCCTACAATGATAAATGGAGGAAGAAACAACCATAGCCGAATCAGGAGTAGGAACCTTGAGTATCTTGACTCGAATATCCTCAAATAAATTTCTTTCATAGTTGTCTCCAATGATGGTAAGGAATAACAATGGAACCAGGAAGCATGAACGGACTTATATTTTTAACCAAGTTCATTAACAACTATATTAGGCGAAATGACTCACATTGTATATCGGTTTCATCAATACGAACCCACAGAGACTAAATATTGGAAAAGAAATCATTTTTATCTTGATTCGACTCACACGTCAATTCATTTGGCAAGCCCATTAACTAGTAGTAATCCATACTTCTAGTAGCCTGATAGTGATACTCTAAATAGTACTAGACCTTTGCAATATCTATGTGACGAAGTTGAATCTGAATAGACTTGAAATAGGTATTTTGAATTCAAGTAAGAATAATATAATTCTTATTGTCCCAATCATCCAAAGCTTCATGATACTCCATGATTTCTTTAGGTGTGTGAAACGTCTCAAATGTCGGTGCATTAAAATATTAGTAACATACATCAACAACCTTTTTCTAATTAGGAACTTCTTTCTGGATTCATCCCACAAATCATAACTATCACATGTAAGCATGACAAATATCCCAAATGCTTCCACATAGCCCATATTAATAGTCACACTATGTATTTAGAAGTTCAGAGATAGTATAGCGAGTGCAAAAGAACTCAAGCAAAAATCAAATAAGAAATCAAACTTAAAAATCAAACCTAGTAATAGCAGCGAAAGAAAATCAAGTCAAATACAAAAACCAACCACACCAACATATCATAAATTAAAACAAGAGTTGTCATTGGGTGGTCCACGTGCAAACGAAACGGGTCGCCTTCAAATCTCTTGACAGCACATGAGTGGCGCACGCGCGGCAGAAGGCAACGGGATCTTGGTGGCAAGACGGTGACGGCAAGGAAAAGCCACTAGTCGTGTTGGTGTAATCTGGATTGCGACGGATGGCGAAAAACAGTGTTCGGCAGCATGGGGGAACCCTAGGCAATGGTCTCTAATACTATGTCACAATATTTACGGAGTATAAGTTAGATTTATAAAATAGAGTTACAAGATGCCTATATATAGAGTATACACGAGCCCCAATAGACTGCTAATTGGACGGGTTAATACAAAGGGCTATATGTGTACAATATATTCTAACAGTATGAAATATATAAAATTTGGCTAAAACAAACCATAAAATCCTCACAAAATCCTCCACTTTCACAAAGAACAATTTGTCTTTCAATTTTACAGCCAAACTTGCCGGAAAACACTCACCATCAAATATATAATACATGGGAGAAGAAAGAAAACACACATATAGAGTTAAACGAAAATTTCATACATAATGGCTCAGTGAGAATGAAATAGATCTAGCAATAATGCAACTTGATCGGAGCAACAGGATGACAAACCTAATCATTAACAGCTCCGATCGCATTAAAGGGCAAAAAATGTTTCTGAATTGGACTATCAACATAGGCTACATAGCTAGGCTTTGGTCATAGCCTTTGACTAATCTCATAGGCCAAAAAACCATTATCCCTTCACATATTTCAGATGAGATTCATATGTGACTTAAATTTCATCACAACCACATGTAATTAAATCATACTAGTAGTAAATGAATTCACAAACTAACGGTAATTATCAAAATTTAAATACAACTCAAACTTAGATACATGTAGCCTTCTAGTGGTAATTATCGAAATTCAGAAAATTTAAATACAACTCAAACTTAGATACATGTAGCCTTCTAGTTTCCATATCCGCATGTTTAAACTTTGATAGAATTTTCTTCAATTTATTAAGCTTTTTGCAACAATGTTTCAAATAAAATAAAACCTAACATCTATGTATTTAGTTTTATCATTAAAAACTTGATTTTTACATAACTAAATACATAATTGTCTGTCTATATAGCAACATCACCACCAAGAAAAAAAATTTAAAAAAGCAAACCTTTAAAACACAACGTTTCTTTCAACAATTCCATAAAAGCAATATTTTCCAATTCTGTAGTAATAATGCAACTATGTCTTGCAACTGCAATTTATGTTGAAGGATTGTATACTAGATAAAAACACTCACCCTCTCAGCCTTTCAAGCACGTATATCAGTGGAGGAAAGAAAAGAAATCAGATTTTGCAGCAAATCACTGTTGACATTGAGAAAGGAATGCATGATGGCCAAGTATGCATCCCTTCCTTTTATCTTTCACAAATTCAATGATCATTTCATTTGTGTACTATAATACATATATATAAATATACAGATATATTGTACACATTTATTTCTCTAGATTTTCTGTTTGCAAGGTGTTTGGAGGAGTTCCTACAATTTTGTTTAACAGGAAGTTGTCATCTATGAAAAAGGGGAGCCAAAAATTGATGGGGAAGCCGGTGATCTTAAGGTTGGATGTCTTTTCATGTCTCAATGGTGGCAATAGAGCTTAATATGCTTATTACAGCCATTATCATTTGTCTAGTGTTATACTGATTGGTTGT
The DNA here is from genome assembly GCF_009805555.1 of Andrographis paniculata. NCBI lineage: Eukaryota > Viridiplantae > Streptophyta > Magnoliopsida > Lamiales > Acanthaceae > Andrographis > Andrographis paniculata. Next base: position 6,176,813 of record NW_026137605.1, read on the forward strand.
TAATGCAGTTGAAGTTTCGGATCCGGACTGCTCCTCATAATCATTTCAGAAAAGAAGGCAATGATCTGCACACAACAGTTACAATTACTCTGGTAATGCTGTGTTCAGAATCATAGAATCAAGTGACATTATTGTTTGTGTGTGATCTTCGCAACACCCTATAACATTACTGCATTCACTTATATAATACCCTTTAAAATAATTTGAATGATTATAGCTATGAAGGCTATATTTTTCACATTCAGGTTCAAGCTCTTGTCTGTTTTGAGAAGAGCATTAAACACCTTGATGAACATCCAGTGGATATCAGCTCCAAGGTTAGCAACAAACACTCGACTACATTTAGCATTCACAGCTAAAAGGATGTCTATTTTTCTCCTTGCATCCATCCCTCACTTTAGGAAATGAAGTTGTATTAATGTTTGACATTAATCTTCAGGGTATCATAGTACCAAAGCAAGTGAGGAAATTCAAAGGTGAAGGCATGGCATTACATTATAGCAACAAGAAGGGTGATCTATATGTCACATTTGAGGTTCTTTTCCCTACCTCATTGACAAATGACCAAAAAAAGAGATCAAAGAAATTCTACAATAGGCATGCAGGAAATTCCCACTTTGGTTTCTACCCATGCCAACAATTTTAGATATCTACATTCCTCTTCTGCAATTTTGTTCAAATTATTGGAGATCATCGTTTGTGGAAGGGCTGTAGCATTACAGACGTAAATTTGTATTAGTTGCATGAAACCAAAATCCATGAACACATGGAGATTTGTAGCTTTATCCATGCTTTTAAAAATGCCAGTGATTTTCAACTGCCTGTGTTTGTGATTGTGTGTGAAAATAATACCCGAGGATGAAAGAATAAGATGTACCTTATTTCATCTTAAAATTCAACTTTTCAAGTTCAAAGAGCACTTGCATTTTGCTGCGTTTTTATGATTCCAAACTAGCAACTGGCTGCAAACAAATTTGTGCCACTGCAGTTAAAGCAATTACCATTAGAAATAGGGGAAATTGTGATATTATTTCTATGCATTTGAAATCTTCATTTATGCACCTCAGATTTAGTATTACAGAATCCATTACAAGATTTTGCCCATCCCACATGAGTCGAAAGAATTGTATTTGAACTAATGAATTCTAAGCAGCATAATAAAGATGATCCAGAATAGGATGCAGTGCATGCATATACAGGTCATTCTGTAGGAGTGCCCTTTTTTCTCTTTTACTTTTCATTCTTTCGTGTGAAGTTAATAATAAAACTATTGTGATAAAAAAATCCAGTACAATGTGATAAGGTTTAATTTTTGAGTTGATAGGTAAACTTTTAAGAAGAATACCCAAATTCATGAGCCGCACAAGGTTAATGAGATACCGAGAACATTTCTTAGTCAGCAGATGCTAATTTCTCTTCATCCACTTCAAATGCCTTCCTTGCTTGCTTGAGCTCTTCATTCATTGAGAGCAATTCCGTGCAGCGGTTAAGTTTCGGCAAATCCTACAATCATCATTGTCTTTTAAGAATTTTAAAAGCATTTGTATTCATATCATTTTGGAAATGATAATATTAGGACATCCACAGCAGAATTCGTGCTAAATTGGAGAATCAGGTGTCCACCAATAAATTTACCTTTCGGATTAGAAAGAGGAAGTCCTCTGTTAATAGCTTGCCCCTTTTGGTTGCAACGTCTTGAGCTTTATGGACCTAAGAATATATCATTAACAATGTTCCTGTAATGAATGACAAAGGGACTACAACACCTATAGTATAAGATTTAAAATAGTTTAAAACCAAAGACTTTACCATATCTGTGACATACTCCACAACAATATCCTCAACAAGCGAAACAGTCTCGGGAAGTGGCTGCAGTAAAACAATTGCAACATAAAGTCATTTTCACTAGATGTAACCAGGAAAGGATAAAATCAAATTGATATATGATGCATCTCATAGAATAAAAAGGGCTAATCTTGCCAGCATCCAAATTACATACCACTGTAAGGAATGTAGATATACTTCCGGATTGTAACCATCTATTTCTTTAGATTATAAACCTCGGATGAGTTATTTATAAACAGCATATATTGAGTTTAAATTTCCTCTAATCATATCATGGTTTTACAAATACTAGTGTTAAATTAACAAGGAGTTAATACGTCAACACATTTAAATCAGCTGCATACATAATTAAAAACTTATTGCAAGGAAAAGAATTTACTAGAAGCCAGGATAGATGCATACATTTGGATCATCTCCAAAGCCATACATCATGTGCTGCACTGTTACAACGAGATCAACAAGATTGTTAAATCACAGGCCTTAAATTAACAGTGCTGGGAAATCATCAGAGGGAACTCACACTCTTTTTGAAACATCCCACGTTTACGCTTCAAAGAGGCTTCTGATGGTTGTGACTGGCCAACTTTTGCTTTTGATGAAGGTCCAGCTGTGCTATTACTCATCCTCTTTTATCTGATATCGCCTTAATTTCCACCACTCACTTGATGGCCAAAGCCAAAGCTCCTGTTTAGGAAATTGAGATTTAAAAGATATCAATAATTAGAAATAAAAAGAAAAAAGTGAAGGCACTGAACTTTTAGTGTCTGGAAAACAAAATCATCTGGCACACTCATTTCAAATATCCTCAACTGATATACGACTTAGAACTTCGAAACACATAAAGATAACATCATCCAGGCATGCATCATTCTACAGATTACTACACAAAGTTAAGAACCATTCACAATATATCAATAAGGGTTTGTAAAGTCCAGAAACTAGTTTTAATAGGCAGACCATCTGCTGATTTAATAGAAAAATTAAAAATCAACAGTTCAATCAATCAATGAGAAAATAAATATGTCTAAAGAAGATAACATGGGAATAAGATGTTCTAAAAATTGATATAATTGAAATGGGGTAGTGTCTACTGTCTAGGAGTTTGAGCGAAACGTTAGGGCGACAATTTAGGGAAATTTGGTGAACAACGTGACAGCCCAAAGAAATTCAAGTTAGTGAATGAAAATTGAAATAACAAGAGTCTCTCCTCACACTTGTTGTGAAATAAGTGCGAAACAGGCAAACAAACAGACCAAACAACACCACAGCTAATGTCATTTGAACTCGCAAGCGCATCACAGTATATTGAAGCATGATTCCGATTAAGAGATAGTGCCACAGCCAAACAACGTCAATTACACACCAATTACAACTGCAAGCAATCTATGATTCCATATAAAGATTTAACCTGTTAAGCAAACAGCAGCAGCAGATTTTAATTCAATCAAACATTCGTCTGAACTAAACTCAAATCGCCACGGCACTTGCAATTTGAAGTGGCGAGCAGGCCCTATGGAATTTCACAACTCAAAATTAGCAATGAATCGATCATAACATCAAACAGCCAGCAGCCTGGCGAGCAGAGCCTGTTCGCACGTAATAGAAGATTTGTTGAAAACACTGCCAATATAAATCACGAACAAAACACTGCAGAATTTCTATCCTTCAAAACAACCAGCAGCAGGAAATTCCAATTCTAGACTTACCAATCCAGAAATAAAATCGAACCCACACAAAATTCAAAGAAGTGAAACCCAATTGCAATTTCCAGACCCATGCCACAAAAAATCGCACTCAATTGATATCGAGGAAGAGACGAACCTGAAATCGAACAAAAGTTTTTACCAAAAGATGGGGCAGGCAGTGGTGGCGATCAAGAATAAGGGTCAACTTTAAACACAAGAAGGGATAGTGGCGGCTGTGGGCTATGCGCGGTCGAATCTGAAGGCGATGGCTGAAGAAGGAGCGGCGCCGGCAAATACTATGGCAGATTCGGAGGCGGTCCCAAGTTGAATGCCGATGGAGATGAAGAAATTACGGAGAGTGAAACAGAGAGAAGAAGAGAACGAGATGGGGGGTGGTCGACCGCGGGAGGAGATGAACGCCGGCGGGCACGACTGCGAGGACGCGGACGGAAGGAAAAGACGAGAAGCTTCGTCGAGTGGCGCGGGGATGTTATGGGTAGAAGGATTACCCTATTTAACTGTTTTTTTTTTAAATATATATATATATACACGCACGCAATCAAACATGTTTTAAAATTTAAAGAGGCAAAATAAATCAATTTTAGTATTTTGGTAAATAAAAATATATCAATTTTAGTTTTAATACTAAAAAAAATCATCAATTTAAATTTTATTATATACTATTTCAATCAGTTTTGATTTTTGATAAAAAAAAAAAAAAAAAAATTGGTGTAATGAGTCATATGTAAGCTCACTCGAATATAATTCTATATTTTTATATATATATATATATTTTGGCTCTGAAATTTCAATTTTTTTAGTTATATTTTTTTAAATATATATATTACTAAAAAAATTATTATATAATGCAGATAACTATAAATTAAGACATAATTAAATAGTTTAATTAAAATTAAAAAAATTATAAACTATAAAATTAAATTATGAGTAAAGTGTATAATCATTTTAAAAAAAAGGAAAATAGACAAATTATGTAGGACATACTGAAAGAAAAAATATGGACATTTTGCGTGGGTAGAAGGAGTAATATATTGCACATATTCATTATTTTATATTACTAACACAATTTTCTATATTCTACATAAAAAATATATATATATATTCCTTCAAATCATTTCACAAAACAAACCCACCCTAAAATTTTAGGCAAAATTTTTAAAAGAACATATCCTATGAATTTTTAATTTAAAAGAGTTTTCAGAATTTTTTTTTAATTTAAATATTTATGAAAATTATTTTTGTTGCGGGTTATACCAAAATTATATAATAAAAAAAAATTATAAATTTCAATCATCAAATTTAGAAATTTTTTTGATGTGTGAAAAAAATATATTAAAAAATTAATATATTATATATATTTATTATTTTTTATATTATCTACGTAACTTTTTATACTTTACCTTAAAAAATTTCCCTTCAAACCATTTTACAAAACATATAGACTCTAATTTGGTGAGTTCTTTTTGTGAAAAAGTACACGTTTTTCAAAAACATTAATATATTACTATTTTCGTTCTACTTAATTTGTTTGATTTTTGTATTTTTGTCCATCTCATATAATTTGTCATTTATTTTTTCGAAAATATAATTATACACTTTAATTACATTTAATAATTCATAAATTATATTTTATTTTATTTTAATTAAACTATTTAGTTATATCTTAATCTAAGATTATTTTTATTAAATCATAATTATTTTTACTAATATATTTTTAAATTACTTACTAATTACACCATATTTAAAATTTTGTGTCTAAGCTAAAATAGATAAATTAAGTGAGATAGAATAACTACATATTTATTATTTTGATATTAGTTGCACAACTCTTTGTACACATGTAAAAACATATCTCTTCAAAACTATTTCACAAATTGAACACACCTCTTTTCAACAACACATTAGATTTTAGCTTCTTGCTAGGTTAAGTTGAGGTATTTTTTTCTCTTTTTGTATTGTTTTTTTTTTAAAATAAACTATAATATTAAATATTTATTATTATTATTATTATTATTAACCAATGTATTATAACAAAAATATTATGTCACGTATAATAGAGTACAATTGTATGTGGTGTTTTGTTCAAATTTTTATGTTAACAAAAATATTAATAGAATAACGAAAGTAAGAGCCGTTTGAATTGATTTAAAAAGCTAAGAACAGAAGTAAAAACAAAAACAAAAAAAAGTAGTTTGATTTTATATTTAGATTAATCATTATAAAAGAAATTTTTTTTTAAAAAAAAAATATTTGGATGTAATAGAGTTGAAAGTGTTTTAAACCGTTAAAATTACTTAAATGGACATAATGTTAAGATAATTGTATTTTTTTATAAAACTTTTATAGTTTATTTTTACATTTTATAATTATATTTAAAGGTTTTTAATTAAAGTATAAAATATATTTTTAAAATTTGTCATATATATTTTAAAATTTAATTTAAGGATAATATATAAATTTTAAATAAACTTACAATCTAATATTAAATTATTTATATTTTACAATTTATTCTAAAATTTTATAAATTAATAATTTTAGTACAATTAAAAAATTTATATACTTCTATTCAAATTTGTTATCTCAATTATAATTTTAAATTTTAATTCAACTATATCATATAACTAAAAATAATAATATAATTATATTTTTAAATTTTTACTAAAATATATTATAGAAATTAATTATTTTATATTATATTATAGTATTGTATTGTATTTATTATTATTATTATTAACAATAAAACAATAATTTTAACTGAAAAAAAAAAAAAAAAAAAAACAACTTTTACTTATTTTAGAAGCTATCGGTAATGTGCTTCCGAAGAAATATTTTTTAGATTCAAAAATTGCTTCTGCTTTTAGACAAAATCTAATACAAACAGATATAAAATATATTTTTAAGTAGAAGTCAAAAACTCCGGCCAAAAGACAATCCAAACGGGCCTAAGTTGTTTGTTTAATATTATTCACCTTTCTAATTGTTGTAATGTCTCAAAATCAATTCCAACAAGGTTAATCTATTGTTCCTACAATTGGTCATGTAGATCCTTCCGATGATTCGGCTGGATCTGAGACGTATGAAGTTTTCATCAGACGTATGATCAACAATCTTGCATTCGATTTACAATGTGGTCGTCAATTTGTTAATGCGCGAAATTCAATAATAAAAAGTAAAATTCGAAAATATATTTTAAATTTGAATATAGAGTGTCTAGATATTAAGAAAATCTAAGCGATATTAAGAAAAAGACTAAATAACAACGAGAAATATTAAAAAGATGATCTCAATGAGATTTTCTCTGGACTTGTTGCTCATTGAAGATGCCCTCACTATCCCATTGAAGTTCTTGATATACACACCGACTGAAACCGCATTTAATTGCTCCTTAGTCGATTATCCAGATCTTGCGCTAAACCATCGTCAGTTACAACCCCTATCATCCATGATCTAATCCTGTTAGTTGAACCATTATCCACTAATCTAGAAACTTTAATTGGTACCTTCCTCCAAAATTCAACCAACCATATAATTATGAGTCGGATAAACTTTTTAGATAATTAAGCGACTGACTAATCAATCACGCAACTGTTTGGTTTCAAGACCTTACTGGACCCACTACTTGGCCCTTCATTCAGCTGAATCTTTATTCGATTAAAAACCATGCCGGGCCCACGCTAGGCCCATCCTCTTCTCTATTTTGGCCGAAATCCTAATTTCGAATTTTGAATTTTTTGTACTCAACGGTAATATTATTATTATTTCTTAATCTTTTACCCAAAAGATGTATGAAGGGAGTATGATTGTTAATTAATTGACCATCCAAACACACGTTAAATCGTGTGCTACATTTTGATTAATAATTTGTTTGCATGATTTTGTTGTGTATTTACCATAAAAAGTTCAGAAATTAATTCTATTACGATGGACAATGACAAAAATAAAACGAAACATAGATAGCGAGTCGTCTTAATTAATAATTTAATATTTCTTTTGTCTCACTCCAAACGGACAGTTTTATAATAGATTAAAAAATAATAATATTTTATTAATTAGTATAAATGTATAACAGGTTTTGTCATTTTTACCCTTTGATTTTATGTATAAGTTAATTGTATTTGTAATAGTATGTTTATAATTTAGGTAAAAATTAAGAGTATTTTGGTATTAGTATATGATTACTTTTGCTAAAATAGAAATATGATACTTTTAAGTAAAACGAACATGTATAACAGGTTTTGTCATTTTTTACCCTTTGATTTTATGTATAAGTTAATTGTATTTGTAATAGTATGTTAATAATTTAGGTAAAAACTAAGGATATTTTGGTATTAGTGTATGTTTACTTTTACTAAAATAGAAAAATGATATTTTTAAATAAAACGAACAAAAATAATAAAAATAATATTTTAAGTTGAGACAGAGAGAATCAAGATTTTCATTTGATAAATATCCTAAATCATATTTAGGGTCTACCTAGCAAGGTCATATTTTATTTTTGTGTAAAGATCATAATATTTCAAATTATATATAATTTTATTTTTGTGATTATTTTTAAAATAAAAGGCAAAATTGCACAAAATTCACCTATAATTTTATTAAATTGCGTCAAATTTTTCATATTTTCAAAACTGCGTCAAACTCCTTCATAATTTCATAAATTCTGTGTCTGACCCCTTAGTTGTTTTTATTTAATTAATGTTTGACCTCTATGCGCCCAAATTGCGAATAAGTTTCAAAATCACTATTTCTAAACCATTGAGATTACAAATATATTCATTCTTCTTCTTCAAGACATACTAAAAATATACTAAAAAATAGTTGTTTTTATGTAATTTTAAGAATATTATTATTATTTCTTGAGGCTAAATATAATATGAATGAAAATATTTTTAATTTCATGAGTTTAAAAATGGAGATTCTGAAACTTATTAGTAGTGTGAGTGTGTGCAGGTCAAACGTTGTTAAATAAGAAGAGCTAGGGTAGTTAGATGCAAAGTTTATATAACTATGAGGGAGTTTGACGCGATTTTAAAAGTATGTGGGATTTGACGCAATTTTAAGAAATCATAAGTGAATTTTGTACCATTTTTAAAAAATAAAATAAAATACTATTTCCATCTAAAATTAATTTATCAATTTTTTTTCCATTTTGAACCTTTTTATTTTGGGTTGTCCAATTACAAAGAACTATTTCATTAAATACCTCACTTTTTTTCGACAAATATTTTACCATCATATCATAACTTTTACACCAAAAAGTAAAGATAAAATTATTTTTACATTATTTTTAACTGCTCATTGTAATTAAAATACTTTAAACTTCGCGTCAAAAATTAATGCACACTTATTAGCCGAAGAGAGAGTATATTTTTAGTAAATGTAGTCCCTCGTAAATTCAAATAACAATGCCATCAATATAATTTACCTATGTTACAAAATATCGTTATCGTATTCATCTTTTTATTTTATTACATATATGTATAATATTAATATTTTAAATTTACATGCAATAAATAAATAAATATGTTAACACCAAACAAAAGGAGTAAAAAAAATATTTTTTAAGCAAAATAAACTTTGAAGAAATTTTTTCTGTATTTTTATACAAATTATTTTAATTTTATTTAATATTATTAGTTCTTAAAAAAAAATTATATAAAGACCTTATTAGTGATGTTTTCATTTTTTTTATTTTCTCTTGTTTTATTATCATTAAATATATATATATATATATTTTAAACAAAATATAAATTTAAACAACTATTATCCATTACAATAACACATTCAAGAATTATGCTATCTATGTCCCCTATACAATATATTATTGATATTCAACACACTAAGCATATGTATAGAATCCAATACAATATATAAATTATACAAAACATATTTCTATATAGCACAATATTATATTGTTCCCTACGGTTATGATATTACCCCTTGTGAACCGTTAAACTATTGATTGATTAGATCAGAAGAGTGCTAATTTGACTCAATCAACACCCTAACCGCAGTTTTAGTATCATATATTTATATTTGGTACACAAAAAATATGAAAAAGACAAAATTACTCATAAAAAATATATAACATGTAAGGTTAAGAGTTTTTTATTTTATTTTTATTTTTTAATGTAGATTGTTATGAAATTATTAATTATTTTCAATAGCATTGTATTGATATTGACAATAGTAAACTTTTAAAAATTTTGAAAATTCTAAAAATAATAAAAAATTTAGTATTTGTTGTGTTTTTTTGTTTTTTTTTTTTAAAAAAAATAATACTTTGTTATTGTTACACACAAAAATATATACAAAAATCGACTATAGGCAGATTGCGCATCATGGAGGAACTATTCAGATTGTGCATATTGCAAAAATCAATCAACTTCGTATAGGCCAATGTTTAAATTGGCAGTTTTCAGATCAAATTTTTCTTAAATTGGACAATAGGACGAATAGAAAATCAAGCATAAGGTTTTGAAAGAGATTTCTTAACTGATTGTAAATCGTGTTTTCACCCGAAACTACCTACGAGGAAATAACCGATTACGAAAACAATTTCATTATGTGAATTGAAAATATAATATTGCTACCATAATAATTGAAAAACCTAATGAAAACCCTAATATTCTTGCATAATTTATAGCAGGACAATTAAAAAATAGAGTTCTATATCAAAATGTATTAAAAAAAAAAAAAAGAAAAAAAATATTGAATTGACTGAACAAACACAACCACTCCATCAATGCTATGAATTATCGATTTGAACTAGACAAATTGGCATTTTCAATCACATAAAATTTTCTTGGAGAAATTTTATTCGGGATCACCATCTTAATTTTCTACAGTAATTTATTTTGTACTTTTGTAATAGTTTTGAGAGTTTATTTCTCAACTATAAAAAACAAGTTCAAGTTTTTTTTTTTTTTTTCAATTTTTACTATTTTGTTGTTAGATTTTTCATCTAATAAATTGGTGACCATAGTGGGAGATGCATCGAATATCCACGGTTGATTCTCCTACTATGATAATGCTCTGGGATAAAATGGTTAAGATAATTAGAGATTCATTTGAACAATATAAGTGATTGATGGATGATTTGTTGAAGCCATGTTCAAAATCAAAGTACAATTCGAACTTCATGATGTGCCATGTTCTTTTAAGAAGAAGGTCATTCATCATTCGTGCATGAGGAAAACCAAAAAAATTAAAGATTTGAAAAACAAACAACAATAAAATGTTATAATTGCATTTAATAATCAAAACCTACACATTTTTACTCCCCAAGATCAAAGACTTGCTTGAATGAAAAAATAAAAATAAAAATGCACAAATAGATAAGAATGTTTTAGATTTGATGAAATTTTAGTAGTGGCCAACCTATAACTTAAATGAAAGATCTCAAAAAAAACAAAGAACATAACTACAAGCACTATGATGAAAAAGAAAAATTATTGCACGGGTTACGTGTCAAATTTTATAAACTTTTTGAAGAAATAAGGGATAAAGTATTTGATGTTATTTATGTAACATTTAATTTTGATTCTCCCCAAAATTCCTCGAAAAATCTTTTGAATGCGCCAGAAATGACGTAGAACAAAATTTCAAAAATTTGGCATACAACCATCCAATGGTGCTATTAGAAAAACGTTGAGATATTTGTTACGGACATTTATTTTCCTACTCATAAAATTTGTGAGAATGTTTTGGAGGTTAGTAGTCCACTTTTTTTTTTTTTTTTTTTTTTTATGACATAGAAATCTGCAACTGCTATTTTTCGAGTGCACTATGGGTACATAATGTAGTGAGAAATTTGCAAAAATGTTTATAGGAATACACATTGTGATATTGTTGAGAAATTTGATGATTCATTAACTGAACATCTTCTCAACAACAGTATTGAAAATTCTAAAGATGATTATTGTTTAGGAGAATACTATCTTGAGGGAAAAAAACTCTATAATTCTCCGAAAGAAATTTATTTCCTCTAAAAGAAATCTATTCCGAAATGATTGTTTCAATGCTAGTATCCATTTTGTACTTTCATTGAGTTATGGTGTTGGGTGTTGATTGGGAGAGTTTGATGCCCCGCACTATTGTTTGAAAATTTTTATGGGTTTCATTATTGCGTCTAAACCAAAAAAACTGGAGGAGACTAATCGTTATACACAAAGATGTATACAAAAATTGACTAAAGTGGACAAATTGCCCTAGGTTCTGGATAATCCTTTGCTCTATAGCATAGTTATGCAAATTGCAAAAATTGACCAATCTATGAAGTCAATCTCCAGATCAACCAATATCCAAATTGACCATCTTTATATCGATCTTCCTCAAATTGTGCAATCGGACAATCCAATCAGCCACCCCTTAGTAGATTATTTTCATTTTCATTTTCATTATTATTATTATTATTATTATTAGTCATATGCCACATACTACTTCAACTGATTTCACATAAGGATAAATAAATGACCAATCAGTCCAAATTGATAGCTTAGAATCGGAGGAAGAGCCCATTTGAATTGATTTATTTTCAAATGAGCATACGATTTCAAAAGCGATTTCTTAATTAATTGTAAATTGCATTGTCATCCGAAAACCACTCATGATGGAATAACCGATTTTACTTGCTCCATCAATCTCCTACAAATGCCCGATTGAACAAAAAAAATTAGCATCTTCAATCACATAATTTTTTTCTGAAATTTTATTGAGAATCACCACTTTAATTTTGTGCAATATTTTACTTTTCATATTCTTATAATAGTTTAGAAATTTCTTTTCTCAAATTATAAAAACCAATTTTGTATTTTTTGCCTGAATTTACTATTTTGTTATTAGAATTTTTCATCTAACAACTATATATATATTTTTAAAAAGTAATTACTATTTCTTTTATAGTAAATATATATATATAAATAGTTTTAGATAATAACAGAAAGATAGTGAGTAACATATATTTTTAGGTGATAGAAGGAAAGGGGAGGGGATAATGTATCATAGTAATTTTTCTATGGCTCTGTCCTATCAAAGAAAAAATAACGTGTAGCGTGAACTAACTTATTTATTTGTTAAATTTGTAAATATAATTATATATTGCGATTTATTTGATTCGTTCATTCAAAAATAAAAAACCGGAAGACTAATTTATTTTCTTCGTTTATTCTAAATTCATAGCCTCGATCGATCTTCCTTTTTGTGTGGCGTCCACATCTTCGCTGGACCTAATTTTCAAATTACAATATATGAAATTATTTACAAATTTAACAAATAAATAAATTTGTTGGTTATTTTGTTGTTATTAGATTTATTCGAAAATAAGGAATGTCGTATCAAACTATCTTTGAGAAGGACCGCGTGGGGTGCGTACTCGAGAATGTCTATTAGATATTGAATGAAGTGTGAAATAAGATAAAAATATGTGAAAATAATAATTATGATTTAATCATGATTAAGACTAAATTGAAATATTATATTTTGGAATCTGATAATTTAGAAACATTATGTATTTTCCAAAAAAATACAGTAATGTCTATTAGTTTTATTTAATATTTATTATTTTCAAATGAGAAATTAAATTATTTAATTCCTGCATAAAATCTTATAAATTCAAATTTATTTAAATTTGAATTGATAACTTTTAATCTTTTCAAGTGATATATTTTCATCAAAAAACTGTGTATAAGAATTTTCAGAGAGAAAAAAAATAATAGAAAACACCGTGACAGCAAGTGACTGGGTAAAATAAACATAAATACTATCAGGTCTCTTTCTTTCTTTGGAATTCTGACAAATATATTCTTTATATGCAAATAATCTTCCAACCTTTTACTTGTTCGATTTTTCGCCTAAAATTCGAATGTTGCTTTTTTTTATTCTCGTACGAATTTCGTGTAACTCTGACGTTAATAGGGTCAAAATATCATATAAAGAAAACGAATCTAATCTACACTATTAAAAGTATATCCAAGATCGTATATGCCTGCGAAATTCGATCTCATTTTTATTTTCATTCATTCTAAATTATTTCTCCAACAAAATTAATACCGGTAGTATATCATTTTTTTTTATTGGATTGAATAGAGAGAAAGAACAATTAGGGTGCGTTTGTTTGGGGGTTTGAGTTGGGATTTAAATAGTAAAAATTTTGAATTTGAATAGGTATATGATGTGATATAAATAGGTGTTGATGTGATGTTTTAAATGTAAAATTGATTTTCAGTATATTATAAAAAAATGAAAAATATGTGTTTGATTTGATGTTTTGAAGAAAAAAATTGAATGAATAATATATTTGAGGGATTTTTCCCCAAACAAACACACCCTTAGAACAAATCAGAGGAGGGGATCACAATACAGGCGCTTGGTAAGACCATCTCCAACTCATAATTCCATTTTTGCAGGGTCTACAATATATTTTTCCATTTTTTTCCAGGTCTGCTACAATAACCCATCTCCAACCATACAGCAGATCTCTTCTCCAACCATACCCTCAATTTTTGTAGAATTAAAAAATATTAATAAATAAATAGTTTACTATAAATATTAATTACAAAATTATAATAAAAATAATAAAATTAAAAGTAACATAAATAAAATAAAATAAATATATAAAATATAAGCTTAAAACAAAATAAAATAAATAAAATATAAACAAAATAAAAAAATTAATGCAATTGTTTATAAATTTATAAATAAATAGATAATTGTATTGAAAAAAAATTAATAATAACACCAATTGATTTCAGCTAGTGAATTCTACAAAACTGCAGAGTGAATTAAAGTAATTTTTTTTTCTCCATCATGCAAAAATAGAGGAAATCTCTTCCGTGCAAGATAGTCTAAGCAAGCTAGATAAAATCTCGCAGCCCTGCCAAAATTAAATCCACAATCAATCAACACTATCTTTCTCTATATGTCTTCTTTCAAGAATATATGCATGTATTTATATAGTACCATTTTTTGTTTGTCCTGAGTAGGATTAGATAGATAGCAGTTGCAAGTGCTCGAATTCTCCTCCACCCATTTTATTATGGCATGCAGCTGGTAAATAAATGGATTACATCTGTCCTGTCCGAGTCCCATATGTACTTTCTGAAACAATCCAGACCACACATCGCCTATCGTCAATGGTGTCGATCTTCAAGACTCCTCGATCAGGTCCTTGCATTGCATTTTCATTACATAGCATACTCCAACAACCAAACGTACCAATGCCTCTCGTCCTCCACTTCCACCACAGGAAAAACAAGAGGGAGAGAAAAAAGACATTAAAATAAATCTAAGAGTCGAAGAAAAAATATATTAAAAAATGCTTAATCTTTCCCCCAAGTCCAATTTTCTCCTACTCCAGCAACTCTCCTCCAATCTAATTCTCCTCCACAACTTTCTATCGGCACGAATCTACATGAATAATTCCTTCACATATTCTCTGCTCCCTACTGTATCTAATCCCTTAAGTCGTCATGACTTCTTCCCATTGTTTATCTTCCCTTAGAAGCTCCACACTGCAAGCATTGCTATTTAACAACTCCAATTTCTCTGTCCCCAAGCTCCGCCCTTTTGTTTTCTCTAATGAAGTTCATTCTTGCAGAAGGGAACTTTTCACTTGGAAGCCCCTGAAACCGATCTACAGGCCAGGTTTAAGAATCGGGAGAGATGGATTCACGAGCCCTTTTGCTTCCTTATCTTCTTTTGCAGAGGCAGAAGGTGGAGAAGGTGAAGAAGCCATCACTGCCAAAGATCACCATCTTCATCAAGGAAATGAAAAATCTGAAGATGATGGCGATGGATTGCCTGGAATGGCACAGGCTTTTCACATACCTTCCAGGACAGCTTCAGCCATATCAGTTTGCATAGCTCTGGCTGCTTTGAGTTTTCCACTGTTAATGCCCTCTTTGGGGCAGGGATTGGCATTCAAGACTAAAGTTTTATCGTATGTTACCCTTTTGTTTGGCTTCTACATGGCCTGGAATATTGGGGCCAATGATGTGGCTAATGCAATGGGGACTTCTGTCGGTTCCGGGGCATTGTCGCTCCGGCAGGCGGTGCTGCTGGCCGCCGTGCTGGAATTCTCCGGCGCTATGTTAATGGGGACTCATGTCACCAGTACAATGCAAAAGGGTATTCTTGTTGCCAATGTTTTCCAAGGGAAGGATGCTTTGCTCTTTGCTGGCTTGCTGTCTTCTTTGGCTGCTGCTGGTACTTGGTTACAGGTGCACATCCAATTTCACTCATTCTCACATATTATTCAGGATTTGTATCGTGGTTTATGTCAATCTGGCTTTATATTTTGCAAGAATTTGAATTGTGCTGGCAACACATGAGATAGAAATAGAATTCATTACACCATATATTGTGTCAGAGGAAGGGAGGAAGAACACTCGAGAAACAAACCAAGAACTAAAACTTGGTGGAGAGGAAAAACAAACTAGAATGAAAGACACTTTTTATTGAATTGGAAATGACTTGCAAATCCTATCTATTTATAGGATTTAGAATCTCCCTACCAAGTACCAACACCAACATAAATTTTAACTACCAGCATATAAAATACAAACTTGAAATTATTCAATGCATCAATATTTAATTAAAAGTAGGCCACCAACCCTCATTGGAAAAAAAAAAAAAAAAAAAAAAAAAGTGGCCATAGTAAATCATGTTTATTTTTCAATACTACCCCTTAAACGTTTGAAAGTATTCAAACTTTAGTGCTTTGTAAATATGTTTGCAGTGTGATTCCTTGACTCCACAATATTGAAGCTCTGCCTCATTCCTCTCAATACTTTCCTAAATAAAATGAAAGCGAGTATCAATATGCTTACTTTGATAATGATGGACAGGATTTTTTACTAGAGGAATAGCCTACTTGTTGTCAACCATGATCCTCATGGCTTCCGCTTGCTTGCATTGAAGTTCTTTCGGCAATTTTTGAAGCCAAATAGCGTGACAAGTACTAGATGTACTCACAAGTGAAGATCGAAACAATCGGTTTTTTAGCACCAAAAAAAATTATTTTTCCCATGAAAAAATACAAATTCCATAATACTCTTTCTATCATCGAGATCTCCACAATAATCACTATCACAATATCCCATCAATTTGGAAGTATTGGAAGATGACTACAACAAGCCAAAACCAAGAGTACCTTTTAGATATTAGAATATCCTCTTTGTCGCTATCCAATGTGCTATGCTAGGAACTTCTATGTAACAGTCCACAATTCCCACCGAAAATAAAATGTCGAGTCTAGTGCAAGTCAAGCGCCTTAGACTTGCAACAAGACTTTTGAACATGGTGTCCTCAACACAGTCTTCATCCTTTTGGACAACTTGCTTCACCCTCTATAGCGCTCACGAGTTTGCTTTGCAGCTTGTTAGCTTTTTTAGCACTTCTTTTGCATTGCTTTCTCGAGAGATTATTTGATTTACTTGAATTCCCAATTAATATGACAATAGTATTATATCACTAATTTCAAATTCTTGAGTCATGAATTTCTTGAATTCTTCAATATCCTCGTATTGCTTCAGGTGAAAATGAGACCCTCCACGTAGACACAAACAAATAGCATATGCCCATCTTCTACTTTCTTATAGTGCGGATAACTTTGGCAATCTTAAGAATCCATTGTCTTGTAAATGCTTGTCAAGATGGCTATTCCATGCTCGAGGATGCTGAACGAATACATCTTCCCTAAGATACTCCATTGAAAAAAGCGGACTCAACATCCAATTGGTTTATCTTCCATTAATTTTGTGTCGGAAATGGGGATTAGTAGCCGAATTGTCTCCAATGGAAAAACCTCATCATAATAAATTCTATGCTTTTGCTTGTAGCTTTTTGCTACCAATCGGGTTTTGTACCTCTCGACCTCTACCTTGTCATTATTCTTTGCCTTATACACACACTTGGCACTAATAATTTGATGATCACGTTGTTGTGATAATAGCTCTCATATGTCATTAGTTTCAATGCCTCAAATATCTTCATCCATGGCTTAAATTCATTAATTGTCTTTTCTAACTTTTTGAAAAGACATTAGGCCCGGCGAATCCATCAACAAACACAATAAGTTATAATTATCCAACCTATTGGTTACATCACATAGCTTATCCATGCTCAGTTATCTTAAAGTTCTCTCACTTGATAATGATACTTCCGAAGATGACGAAAATGATGTGGTTGGTGGAGTAATCTCCGCTCAATGTTCACACTCCTTTATTCATCTTCAAAGTATAGAAGAAAGTCATACGAATCTTTCTCTTTTGAACTTTAATTCCACAATACGAGCTCATCAAACTTAAATCGCGACTGACCACAAGTTTTTCATGTTGGATTGAACAACCTATAAGCCTTTGCATTCTCTACATAGCCAACAAATACTAGCTTCTTTCTATGATCAAGTTTGGATCACTCTTGCTTCTAAACATGAACATAGGTAATGGATTCAAAGACCTTCAAAGCCACACTTAGATTCACGCTGCTCCAAGCTTCTTAACCCCCATTCTTTAAACTCTTGGTAGAAATCCAATTCGAAAGAGACGGCACATGCCATGCTTCTTCCCAAAAATCTCTTGGCATATCATTGGACTTTAGCATTGACCTTGCCCTATGGAGAATGGTCCATTTTTTCTCTTGGAAACTTTATTTTGTTAGAGGAATTCTTGGTGCTATCATAGGCCTCCAGATAAGATGTACTTAACAAAATGTCTTGAGTTTTTTCCCCAAAAATCCACCTTCTCGATTAGTCTTCAATGCTTTGATTTCATAGTCACTTTTCTTCTTAAACGATACTTTAAATTTCTTAAAACTATCAAACACCTCACTCTTTTGTTTCAAGAAGTAGACTCAAGTATTTTTACTATAATCGTCAATGAAAAGTATGAAGTAAGATCTTTTACCAAACGATTGATGCTTGATCGGATTAAAAACATCAACATGAACCAATTGTTGCGGCTTGGTGGCTCTCAAATCTGAATGTTTAGGAAAACGTGTCCTTGAATGTTTTTTTTAGGAGATATGACTTACATAGTTTATTTAGATGATCATTCATGGGAAGACTCTTAACCATCTTCTTTTCTCCAATTTTCTTCAAGCCTCCAAATTCAAATGATTGAGCCACATATGACATATCCATGATTGACCATCGGCACAAATCCTTAAGCACATGGATCCATTATTCTTCAAGTTGAATAAGAATATGCTATTCTTTGTCATGACCACATTCACCACATTATTAGAATCTTGATCTCTAATTCAAAGTGTATGATCTTCCATGTGGATTTTTTATCTTCTCTCCAAAAGTTTGACTAATATTAAAAATGTTACTAGTCAACTTGGAACATAATGCAAATTTTGTGTTTTCCACTCTATCTTGAAAGTCACTGTTCTTTTTCCTTTGATGCCGGCCTTCGTATTGTTTCCAAAGCTTATGGCGCCATTATGACTTAGCAAGTTCCACAAATTTGTTTTTGTCTCCGTTCATGTGATTGCTAGCTCTATTGTCGAGATAACACACTTGTCTCCACATTTGACTCATCGTTTGATGCCAAAAGTAGATATTCTTTTATCGAATCTTCTTTCTCTTCAATGAAATTTGCCTCCATATTTTTCTTCTTTGACCAACACTCCGAAGTGTAGCGACCACTCTTATGATAAGAGTAGCACTAAATGTGAGATTTGTCTACCTTGCCCATTTTTTAGTGTCATCCTCCTTTCTTTTCCTCTTTCTTGTTCTCAATCTTTGTAGAATGCTTAAGCTTTTCTTGTTTGCTCTTCTTAACCATGGTCTTGTCCATTGCCTTGACTTCTTCTATGACCTCTGCCTCGGCCTTTACTTGTCATTTCTTTCAAAGTCAATTTACTTTATAAAACTTGCTCCCATGATCATCTTCGTCATGACTCAATTTTTTTTCTTGAGCTTACAAGAAACCATTCAACTTGTCAATGGTCTTGGCCTCCAAGTCCTTCAACTCTTTAATTGCAACCACCATATGCAGTAATGTCTATGTAAAAGAGCAAAGTATCTCTCTATCACCCGAACATCCAGTACAGCTTCTCCAAGCCGTTTCATTTGATTTGTCACTTCCAAGACCCATGTAAAGTAGTCTTGGATTGATTCACCTTCTTTCATCAAAAGTGTTTCAAATTCACCCCTTAAGGTTTGAAGTCGAACTTTCTTCACTTCGTCAATTTTCATGACAGATTTTTTAAGCTTGCCCCAAGCTCCTTGAAGGTGGCCATATTTGCAATCTTCTTGAACATATCATCTAAACCTTGATGGATAATTGTAAGAGGATATTGATCTTTCCTATCTAATTTTTCTAAATCATTCCTCTCATTTTGACTGAAAGTTCCTTCATTCTCCGACACCATGAACCCAATTTTTTATAGTCTCCCAAACACCATGTGCACCAAATATAATTTTCATATGAAGTGTCAAATTTTCATAATTGTGTTTGGTAAGCTGAAGGTATTGTAATGAAAGAGCGTTTGAACTCATTGTGATACTAACCACAAAGTTGATATGTCTCTAATACTACTTTGTTGGAGAAAGGGAAGAAAAACACTCAAGAAACAAACGAAGAACTAAAACTTGGTGGAGAGGAAAACCAAACTAGAATAAAACACACTTGGATTGAATTGAATATGACTTGCAAATTACATCTATTTAGAGGGCTTAGAATCTACCTATTGACACTAACATAAATTCTACCTACCAACATAGAAGGTACAAACTAGAAATTGTTCACTGCATCAATATTTAATAGATAGTACCCCACCAACTCTCATTGGGAACAAAAAGAAGTAGGTGGCCATAATAAATCATGTTTATTTTCTTTTTATTACTTTGTTGTCATTGTAATTTGTCGTAACATTCCAAGATGCAGCATATTATAATATCAATATGAGCACATTGGGATGCAATGAATCGAATCCTTCAACTAAATAATCACATCAATTTAGTAATATTTTTTCAAAAAATTATCCCATTGATGTTTGATAACAGTCCCTGAACCTAAATTACCTAGCTATGCAGGTTGCTTCATACTATGGCTGGCCAGTCTCGACTACGCATTGTATTGTAGGATCCATGGTGGGTTTTGGTCTTGTCTATGGAGGAGCTGGAGCTGTTTTCTGGAGCTCATTGGCAAGGGTTACATTGTCTTGGGTTGTCTCCCCTTTAGTCGGAGCCCTGACATCATTTCTTGTCTACAAATGCATTCGCCGGGTATGTTTTACAATCGCAACTCAAAATGTATACAAGTCCTCTTTTGAATCATATGTCGTAACTGTTTAATTATTCAGCAACTCTATTAGAAAAGGCTTTTGAAATGAGGGCAGGACTGACTGTCTTCACCCCTTGTAGTTTGTTTACAGTGCTCAAAATCCAGGGCAAGCTGCAGCTGCGGCAGCACCGATCGCTGTCTTTCTATGTGCAACCGGGGTTTCGTTTGCGGCATTTCCTCTTAGCAAGACCATCCCTATAGCTTTGGTCCAGGCTTTAGCCTGTGGAGCTGCTGCTGCTATCTTAGTTGACAGGATTATACGAGGGCAGCTCGGGCACCTCCTTGTGAAGTCTTCTAAAACGGATCAAGAGCAAAAATTGGAAGCTCACCAAAGTAAACAGATTGGGTTCCTGTCCGACATAGCTGGTCCTACAGGGACCCAGTTAGAGATAGTTTATGGAGTCTTTGGCTATATGCAAATTCTATCAGCATGCTTCATGTCATTTGCTCACGGTGGAAATGATGTTTCAAATGCAATTGGTCCTTTGGCTGGAGCTTTGTCACTTCTTCATGGAGGTCTGAGTGGTGCTGCAATAGTAATTCCTATTGATGTTTTAGCCTGGGGTGGATTTGGGATAGTTGCCGGGCTGATGATGTGGGGATATCGTGTCATTGCAACGATTGGAAAGAAAATAACCGAATTAACACCAACCCGAGGATTTGCTGCCGAATTTGCAGCTGCATCAGTAGTTCTGTTGGCTTCGAAACTTGGGCTCCCCATCTCGGCCACTCATACTCTTGTAGGGGCAGTGATGGGGGTAGGCTTTGCTCGGGGGCTTAACAGCGTGAGAGCTGAGACGGTGAGGGAGATTGTCACTTCTTGGGCTGTGACAATACCGGCTGGCGCCTTCTTTTCTGTTGTTTACACATGGATCTTAACCAAGGTGTTGTCGACCCTTCTTTAAAGTAAGGTAAGGAACTTTTGAGTTCACGGGATCGATTGATGGATGGGTCACAACATGGCCTATAGCTCAAGTCTGACCCGCACCGGAGAAATTGTTGGGATGGTATGGGGAGTTTGAGTTGAAGATCATCCTGTGCTTATTGTCTGTGTGTGTAATAGTTGAGTATAGATTCTTGGGACCATTTTTATCTGCTGTGCTGCTCATGGTTAATGTACATCTTCCATCTCATGTGCTACTCCATTCATTGTTACAGTGACTCCCTTTGTTCTCTTGCTGAGGTTTTGCCGAAACAATTTGCAAAATTTAGAGTTAAAACAGTCAGTGAGTGAGTCACACATATGAAAGCCAAAATCGAAATCCGATGGCACTAGGACATAGTCATACCATAAATTAACTAAAGCGAAACACAGAGTAGAAAAATGAGAGCAGATAAAAAGATAGATAGATATGATCATATATAAATTCATGGAGATACTTCCTTGATTGAAGTCAGACTTGGTTCCCAGTCGGAATCCTTCCGCCAAGTTCTTGGTCTCGGTCTCGGCCTTGGCCTTGGCTTTGGAATAGAGGGCACGAATTGCACTTGGTTCTTCTTCTCCTTGTGGGTGTTGTTCTTCTTCTTTTTCTTATCATCCTTCTTGCTGGAATTGGAATTAGTCGACTTGTCTTTACCAGGCACAGGGACAGGGACAGGGACATGGAAGTCCTCAGAGTTAGCATCTCCAACAGTACTGGTCTGAGAAAGCTGCTCCTCCACATCAATATTATCATTATCACGATCCTGGTGGTGAGCTTTGATGATGGCGGAGTGTTTCCTCTTGAGTTTCTCGACGGTGGTGCAGCGAATGACAAAGTACTTATTCCCGGGCATCAAAACGTCGTGGTCTGAGAGAAGGGATTCGTGGGGGTGCTTGAAGACGGTGGGGCGGGCAATGCACATTCCGGGGTACTTGTGAATGAGGGCAGACACAGGAATCGCTCTGTTGTACATTTCCAGACGCCCTCCCGCGTGAACTATTCTCACACAGATTTCCTTCATGCTCGAATTCAATGAAGCTCCTCCTCCTCCTCCTGCTGATGATGATGATGAGTAGTAGTAGTCCTTCTTCCTCCTTGTTGCGTTGGGATCATCATTTTGTAGGATGAGCGACCTAGATTTGAAGCACGAGCACATGCCTACTCTACCCTACTCTACTCTACTCTCTTCAACCTAAAATGAAGCTTGTGCCATCGATTACTTTCGGTGCTACCTTAAAATAAAATGCCGTCCGTCCTTCATTTTTTTCCTTGTTGTGAGTTTCAGGCTGGCTGGCTGCACTGGCAACTCCAAAGCAACCGACAGATACCAGGCGCGTAAGCATCGGTTTCTTCTCCTCGTCGTCACAAACAAAGACACCAACAAACAATCACCTCCTCACTATCTCTCGTACACTACTTGCTGCCAATTAATGATACCTTTTCCGGCCAAGCTTTATTATTATTTTAGTATGTTCGATTATATTTTATATCAAATTTATTAAATTTAAACATATTTAATAAATATAAATTAGTTTAATTAACTTTATACCATATAAAAAGTTCAAAACTCATTTATTTTTATATTTACTAAAAAACAATTATTATTTTTTATGTATATTTAAAACTTTGGGTTGTTCACCCAAATTTTTTTTCTTAACGATTCTCGATATATATATTTTATTCTTTTACAAAAATTAATATTTAAAATAAAATATTAG
Source organism: Andrographis paniculata (assembly GCF_009805555.1). Taxonomy (NCBI): domain Eukaryota; kingdom Viridiplantae; phylum Streptophyta; class Magnoliopsida; order Lamiales; family Acanthaceae; genus Andrographis; species Andrographis paniculata. Next base: position 6,200,296 of record NW_026137605.1, read on the forward strand.
TTTTTATATTACCTACATAATTTTTAACATTAAAAATATATTTATATTTGTATAAAAGTCGTTATATTACGTTTTGATATAATAATTAATATTCAAATATCAACACACAAAAAATAAATATGACCTATAGAACATGGCGAAAATAGTATTAATTACATAAAAATAATAAAATTATATCATAATTCACTATTATTAACTAATTAAATATTATTTACTTTAAATATTGTATCACTAAGGTATCTCCAACCATCCACTCTATTTTTTGAATTGCTACCGTAGTAAATGCACCCTAATGGTACTATTTTTGTAGATTCATATTTTAACTTTTGTAATTTTTTTATTCTATAATTATATGTAGTTTAAACTATATTATTAATTAATACATCAATATTTTTATTTTAATTTAAATATTTATTTAATTTAACTTTTAAAAAAATCACATTATTATTTTTTTTCTTTCTATTTAATTTAAATTATCTTTTATTAAAGTATAAATTAACATCAAACCTACATTACGTATCAAATCATTATCTATCAAAACTTTAAAACCAAAACAAAATCTACTATGCCAAATAAATACTACTTCCCAAAATTATAAAAAATTTCAAATTCAAAACAAATATTCTCAATCGATGTTCTATTCAGTACAATAATTATCGGTATATTTATTAGGGGTGGCAATTCGGGCCAGCCAGATTTTTTGTGCCGGGCCAATCCAACCTTCCAAACTGTACTAGGCCAACACGGCCCGAGCACGACCCGGTTTGAAATTAGGCCGTGCGGTGCCGACCCATTTTTTTTTTTGGGGAATTGAACCCACAATATACAAACTAATGATTTTACCATCAACCCATGTTTTAATTTTATCTTATTTCAAAATTTAATATATATAAATTTATTAAATTTAAATTCATGGCCCGGCCTGACCTTCATGAGCCCAGGCATAGCCCTATTTATTAGCATGCCGGGCCAGGTTTTGGGCCCTATTTTTGGAGGCCCAAGCACGGTTTTTTTGTGCTGGACCAGACTTTCAGGTCGTGCTTATTTTTGCCACTCCTAATATTTATAATATATTATCTTTGTCCATTCACAAAGTATACATATTTATATTATGGATTGTTAAATTACAAAGTAACAATTTTATAAATATTCTTTTTTTTTTCTATAAATAATCCTATTTTACCATCTCTCATTACTATTATATAAAAACTAAGGACAAAATTATCTTTACATTACTTAACTATCAACTCTGTGTAAAAAATAAATATATACTTTGAAATTGACCGGAGAAAATATACACTTTGTATACAATAATGTATATAGAATTGAGGAAATATAAACATATAATATTTTAAAATATAAATTATAAGGAAATAATATTTTATACTCTCTCTGTTCTGTCATATTATATTATTCTTTTAATTCGTTATTAAGAAAGAAAGTTAATTATTTTAATTTAGTTGATATAATAGTTGTAATAGAATGAAATTTATTTATTTAATATTTTATAAATAAAATATTCAATATTTAAGTTAACTACTTATTAAGTCTATTATTTTAATTATATTTTATATGGTAACAATCTAATAAATTACTATTATTTATATAATTTTAATATAATATATAAATAATGCTCCTGTATAAATAAAAATATTTTTAGAGAGAAAGAAAGGACAATTCTCATACAAATCTATGCTATATAGTCGGGCAACAAACAATCTACATGACATTTATTTGGGCAAAGAAAAAAAATTTAAGTTCTTGGGCAATAAACCAATCCAAATCATCATCTATTTTTTATTAAGAAAAATATATTTTTATTGTCATTTTTTTTTTGAAATTTGAAGATTTTGTATTATAAGAAAATTTGTCTCTACAAAATAATGTGTACATTGATATCATATCATATCATATTATATCATATATATTTTTTGACCAAAGACTTTAATTTTTGAGTTTTCATAATTTGAGAGTTTTATTTTATTTTTTAAAATATTAAGTTTGAATAATTAATTAAATTTTTTTAGAATAACAAATAATTCAATAAGATTAAGATTTATCGGGATATAAAAAATAACAAAAATATGGATAAAATTAGGTTCACTATCTATATATACTTAGACTTTTAATTCTATGAATGATTTGATTTTAAAATTTTAAACTTGATTATACATAGATTAACTATCGGATTTTATTATTCTTATTGTTATTGTTGAAACGTGACTTGGATTTAGCGGTCTACCCGACCCTAAACCAAAGCGAAAGGGCTGTTTCAATTGGCAGGGTTCCTTTTGGGCTTATCCTAATTAATAACAAATAGGCTTAGGGTTTAGGGTGTTTTGGGGTGCTTATAAATAGACAACTATGTTCTTAGTCGGATGACATATTGTAAATCTCTGAATCAGTATAATAAAATCTCTCCGGTTCCTGCCCGTGGACGTAGGTTGATACACCGTCACCGAACCACGTAAAACCTCTGTGTTCTTTATTTGCTTTCTTTCTCGTTTTCTCATAACAAGTGGTATCAGAGCCATATCCCATTGATTGAAGATGTCCTCGTATAAATTTGATCTGGAGAAGTTTAATGGGTCGAATGACTTCACGCTCTGGAAGGTCAAGATGAGGGCACTTCTGGTTCAACAAGGATGTGCGGCTGCGTTGGAGGGAGAAGACAAGTTTCCTAAAGACACGAAGGAGGAGGTAAATAAGGAGATTTTGGCAAGGGCTCATTCTGCGATCTTGCTGTCAGTTACTGATGAGGTGTTACGGGAGGTTGTAGATCAGACAACGGCTTTTGGGTTATGGAATAAACTGTGTGAGAAGTACCAAAACAACTCTCTCACGAACAGGCTATATCAGAAGCAACGTCTTTACACCCTCCGGATGTCCGAAAGTACTCAGGTAAAGGATCATCTTGATACCTTTAACCGTATCATTCTTGATCTTCAAGGAGTTGAGGTTAAAGTAGATGATGAAGATCAAGCTCTAATTTTACTGTGTTCACTACCTGGTTCATATGAGAATTTTGTAGATACTATGTTATATGGTATAACTACAATTTCTGTTAATGATGTGAAACATGCCCTTATGTCCAAAGAATTGAAAAGAAAGGTTTCTCTGGAAGAGGGTTCTGGTTCAGGTCTGTTTGCAGGTAGGGGAAGACCACAGGAGAGGGGTAACGGGAATGGGAGGTCGCGTTCAAAATCAAAATCCTCTAGCAAAGTTAAGTGTTATCTTTGCAAGGAGAAAGGGCACGTTAAAAGGGATTGTCCACAAAAGAAGGGAAATACAAAAGTTGATTCTAGTAACAGTGGCAGCAGTGCTGCTGTGGTACAAGACAATTCTGATGATGGGGACTTTGGTGAAGTTCTGACAGCGTGTAGTGCTAGTACTGCTGATTCCTGGATTATGGATACCGGTGCTTCTCACCATATGACGTTCTCTCGTGATCTACTCACTTCTTTTAAGGAGTGGAATGGAACGGTGAAGTTAGGTGATGATGGGGTTCTAGCCATAAAAGGGAGCGGGGTAGTGCAGATAAAATTGCATGACGGTACTGTTAGGAAATTTGACTGTTGGTATGTTCCTGAACTCAGAAAGAATTTGATTTCTCTTGGCACCTTAGCCAAGAATGGTTTAAAATATCATGGTGAAGGTGAGTGGGTGAAAGTCCTGAAAGGTGCGCTGGTAATGATGAAGGGAAAAATGCAGCATGGAATTTATTTTCTACAGGGCAGTTCAGTGATGGGAACGGCGGCGGTATCCCAGTCCTTGGATAAACATGATGATATGACAAATTTGTGGCACCGGCGATTAGGTCACATGAGTGAGTTAGGGTTGTCTGTGTTGAGCAAGCAGGGTTTATTTTGGTGGAGATGTGATAGGTAAAATTCAATTCTGTGAGGCTTGTGTCAAAGGGAAGCAACGCAGGGTGAGGTTTAGTACCGGTCATCACACTTCAAAACAAATTCTGGAGTATGTTCATTCAGATCTATGGGGTCCCTCTCCGGTGAAATCGCAGGGCGGGTGTTCTTACTTTGTCACTTTCATAGATGATTATTCGAGAAAAGTCTGGTTGTACTTTCTGAAAACTAAAGATGAGGTGTTTGGGAAGTTCAAGGAGTGGAAGACCATGGTTGAAAAACGGACGGGTAAACAGGTCAAGACTCTAAGAACTGATAATGGGTTGGAGTTCTGCAACGCTCCATTTGATGATTTCTGCAAGAAAGAAGGTATAGTGAGGCACCGCACTGTACGACACACACCACAACAAAATGGAGTTGCAGAGCAAATAAATCAAACCCTCATGGCGCGTGCTAGGTGTATGCGCATATTTGCTGGCTTGTCTAAGCAATTCTGGGCTGAAGCAGTAAACATTGCTAGCTATCTGGTTAATAGATCTCCATCAACTGCAATTGACTTAAAGACTCCTCAAGAGGTATGGTCCGGTAAACCCTCTGATTACTCTAATCTAAGAATATTTGGATGCCCTGCATACGCTCATGTGAATGATGGTAAGCTGGAGCCAAGGGCGGTAAAATGCATATTTCTAAGGTATGCAACAGGAGTAAAAGGTTATCGACTGTGGTGTACAGAAGGTAAAAATCCTGGTAAATTTCTTATTAGCAGAGATGTAACCTTTGATGAATCTACTATGCTTGATCAGAGTAGAGGTTGTGAAAGTATTGCAGGTACAAAAGATTGTGGTACTAACTAGAGAGTGGAGTTTGAGACTCCTGACAGAGTTGTGTTAGAGGAAAAGCAGCAGAATAATAATATTGATCAATCCGATCAACCAGATCAGTCAAAACCTCAAGGGAAACCGGTTGAGGGGGAAACTGATGACGCTGGTACTGGGGTTGAAGATTCCATAGTAGCAAGAAAGGGAAAGAGAAATATTCAGAAACCAGCTAGGTTTGCAGGATGTGTCAATACGTGTGACATGGATTCTGTTGCTTATGCACTAGCGGTTGGTGATGATCTTGGCTCTGATGAGCCAAAGACATATAAAGAAGCTGTGGCGAGTAAAGATGCAGAAACCTGGATTATGGCAATGAATGAAGAGATGCAGTCTCTTGAAAAGAACAAGACTTGGGATCTTGTTGCACTACCAAAAAGGGTGAAGCCAGTGGGATGCAAGTGGGTCTTTAAAAGAAAGGAGGGAATTCCTGGTGTTGAACCTGCTAGGTTCAAGGCGAGACTGGTGGCAAAAGGGTTTTCACAGAAGGAAGGAATCGATTACCATGAAGTCTTTTCTCCTGTGGTGAAACACAAAACCATTCGGGTTCTTTTGGCAATGGTGAGTGCTTTTGATCTGGAGCTAGAGCAGCTTGATGTAAAAACAACATTCCTTTATGGTAATCTAGAAGAACAAATTTACATGTCTCAACCGGAGGGGTTCTACAGTTCTAAAGGGGACCAGGTATGCTTGTTAAAGAAATCTCTGTATGGCTTGAAGCAATCTCCGAGGCAATGGTACAAGAGATTTGACTCATTCATGGTGTCTAATGGTTATACTCGTAATCAGTTTGATAACTGTGTTTACTCGAAAAAAGTTTCTACTGATTCCTTTGTGTATCTGCTGTTGTATGTGGATGATATGTTAATTGCAGCTAAGAACATGGCTGTAATTAATGACTTGAAGGCTCTACTAAAGGGTGAGTTTGAGATAAAGGATTTGGGTGCGGCAAAGAAAATACTTGGTATGGAGATCTAGCGTGATAGAGAAGCAAGACGGTTGTGGGTTTCTCAAGAAAAGTATATTGAGAAAGTTTTGCAGGCATTCTCTGTTGATCAGTCCAAACCGGTAGGTACCCCTTTGGCGGCACACTTTAAACTTGATCGAAGCACTATACCGGCTACATATGAAGAGGTTAGTTACATGAAAACGGTTCCATATTCAAGTGCAGTTGGGTGTCTTATGTATGCGATGGTATGTACGAGACCGGATCTCGCTTATGCGGTTAGTGTGGTGAGCAGGTTTATGGCTAATCCGGGTAAAACTCACTGGGGAGCTGTAAAGTGGATCTTGCGATATTTGAAAGGAGCGTCTGATATTTGTCTGGTATATGATAATAAAGGCCATGGTGATGGTCTTGTTGGCTATGCAGACTCTGATTACGGGGGTGACTTGGTGAAACGAAGATCACTAACTTGTTTTATCTTCACTCTGTTTGGATGTGCAGTCAGTTGGAAGTCTACTTTACAACCTACGGTTGCATTGTCGACGACTGAGGCGGAATACATGTCAATGACTGAAGGTATTAAGGAGGGTATCTGGTTACATGGTCTGGTGCAGAGTTTGGGTCTGAAGGTGGAGAAACCGGTGTTATTCTGTGATAGTCAAAGTGCTTTGAGTTTGGCTAAAAATCCAGTGTATCATGAGAGAACCAAACATAATGATGTAAGGTTGAATTTTATCCGTGATGTTCTGGAGGAAGACAAGTTTTCTATTCAGAAAATAGCTACAGAACACAATCCAGCTGATATGTTGACAAAGGCGCTACCGACGGAGAAGTTTGAGCATTGCTTGAACTTGGTGAATATTCGTAGGAGGTAAAGCCTTCTCGGGGCATCTGGCAGGAAGGAGATGATTGAGAGATACTGACGAACCTTTGGCGGTTGGAAAAACTCCAAGTCAAGGTGGAGATTGTTGAAACGTGACTTGGATTTAGCGGTCTACCCGACCCTAAACCAAAGCGAAAGGGCTGTTTCAATTGGCAGGGTTCCTTTTGGGCTTATCCTAATTAATAACAAATAGGCTTAGGGTTTAGGGTGTTTTGGGGTGCTTATAAATAGACAACTATGTTCTTAGTCGGATGACATATTGTAAATCTCTGAATCAGTATAATAAAATCTCTCCGGTTCCTGCCCGTGGACGTAGGTTGACACACCGTCACCGAACCACGTAAAACCTCTGTGTTCTTTATTTGCTTTCTTTCTCGTTTTCTCATAACAGTTATATATTATTTTGAGTTTCTAATAATCAATTGTAATATTTATACAGGCGATGCAAAAAAAAAAAAAAAAAAAAGAAAAAAAATAAAAATAAAATAAAAATAAAGAAGTAAAAAAATACTACAATGTATGCATTTTTTAATTATTTATTATATTTTTATTAATTAATCATTTTATTCTTATTGTATATTCATTTTTTCAAAATAATTTAATTTTTAGTATAATATTTTAATAAATTTTTTAATTTTGTAGATTATGTTCAAATTTTAAGTGTTTTGATTTAAAAAAGTATTTGAGAAATACAAAATATTATGATAAATTTTAACATATAAAAATTATATTTTTATTGTATTAGTTTTATTTTTATTGTATATATATATTTTTTTAATTATGCATTTTGTTATTTTTATTTTCTATATATTTAGAAAATAATTTTATTTTTATTGTATTAGTTTTATTTTTATAGTATATATATATATATTTAATTATGCATTTTGCTATTTTTATTGTATTAGTTTAATTTTTATTGTGGATGTTATTTTTTCAAATGGATTTGATTTGAATAATATATTATATATATACAAAACTATAAGTATTATTTATAAAAAAAAATATTAAATCAATATATAATTTAATATAAAATAACTCGTGTCTAGCACTAGTTAGACGTTAGTATTTTTTTATATTTGTAATTCAATAATAAAATAAAAGTATATGGATATAAAAGAAAATAATACAAATGAAAAAAAAAAAAAAAAATTGAATTGACAAAGGAGACACCAAAATAGGCAAAAATTTCAATTTCTTAAAATGACAAACGACATATTTTTGAACCTCACGATTACAATTCCAACTCTTACGCCTCAAGTTATCCTTACATACAACAGATAAATTAGTATAAGGATATATGGGTATAAACCACTGATGGAGACATGGGCCAAGCCTAAATGTCTGTTCGGCCCAGTAGACAGGCAGACCCAAGAGCACTGGTGGATCCAACTGTTACACATCCGGATATGACTTAACAAAATCCCATGTCATTTTCAAACTAGAATAGAGCTTGATGAACTTATAAAAATAAAAAATGATAGTAAGGATTGTGGCTTTGTTATTTTATTTTTCCAATATTTTTATATAAAAAAATTAATATATTACTCATACTCTTTACATTTATATAATTTACATAATTTTATTTTTTTTATAATTTACACAAAAAATATAAAAACACAAAACAAACACACCCTCCACACCCGCAAGAAAGAAAGTGGGCAATATTACTAAGACCTCAAATCAAATCGAAAGAAAGAATTTGTCCTATTCACTCCAACATTATCTTTGATACGTAATGGTTTTGGATTAGAAAGCTTAACATAATAAAGAGGTGAAACTCTCGTCGTAGTTTGGCGACCTATCTTCAGTACGGGCCTTAGGGATTTCTATCGCTGTAAGGAATGGATTCATGACCGAAGCGGAATCAGTTGCAGGCTATAATGTAGAATATGCACGAAATGACCATAGTAATATGTAGTTAATGACCTTCCTCCATAATTGACCAGTGTATTAAAATAAGGCTTTTTTTAAAATAAATAAATAAAATTATATCATTTTTATTTTATTTATTGTGTAATTTATTTTTTATATTAAATTAAAATTGATATTAGATTGTAAACGATGTAAATGAAAATAAAATAAAAAATAATAATTATTATATAATAAAAATAATTATAGATTAAAATTAATATAATTAAATAATTTAATTAAAATTAAAAGAATTATAAATAATAAATTTTAAAATATGATTAAAATGTATAATTATATTTATAAAAATATTATGTGAATGAACCGAAATAAAATAATAATAATAATAATTTATGTGATTATTATTTAACTTTTACAAAGATAATTATAAAATAAAAATTAATTAATTATTTTTTTTATTTAAATAATATTATCCAAGATAGTTTACCTTTTATTTGAATAAAATTTCTTTCTTATGTAATATAAAATCTATAGGTGCGAATTTAATTAAATATCAGATATTTTGTGTATTTTTTAATTTAACATGAATTTTACTTAAATAAATTTTGTATTTTGTATTTTGTATTTTTTGATATACACAAAAAATCAATTTTGGAATAAAATAATATTATTAAAATACTATTATTATTACAGTTAATTGACTTATGCCCCTTATTATTATTATTATTATTATTACCCTACCTGCAGACTGCAGTGCGCTGGGAAACGAAAGACGCCAATTAATAATTAATTTTAGTTCTCCAACTGCCACCCCTGATATCGCGGCGGACGCCACCGTGGGACTGGGATTGGAACTCCTCCCCCGCCCAAATGTCGGCCATTTCAGCCCCTCGGCCCATCCCTTCATCCTCCTCCACCATACCCACCCGAAAGCCGCTGCACTTGAGAACCCAAATTCACTGCGACCTCAAGAGTTCTTCCCCTCAGAAGTGGACAGTTGACTGCGTGTCCTCAACCGACCCAATTCACATCATTCTCAAACCCCCGACTTCCACCGCAATGGCTCCGACTCTCGATTCCTCGCTCAAGAGTGCCAAAAAGGTTTGCCTATTTTACTGCCCTGAGATGAAGGATCTAGCCGAGAGGATTGCTTCTGAGTCTGATGCCATTGAGCTGCGAAACATAAATTGGAGGTGAGCTAACTTTCGTCAGTTTAAGGAGCTGTCTAATTTTATTTCCTTCAATTGCTTGTTCTTCAGATGCGATTTGTTCAAGCATATATGATGTGATCAATCCTACTCTTTTGTTATGGTCAATTGCCGCAAATTTGATTTGTTTTAGTGTAATAATGGTTGGCTTGATTAAAGAAAACGACATTCTTTTATAAGCTAGGGCTCTTCAAGCTTTCCCGTTTCTTTAAAATTTTCAGAGATCATTCGCATATATAATTTGCCAACCGTACGCTAAACCCTATGAATGATTCGTTTAGTTGATGATTTTGATCAAACAGGAAATTTGATGATGGATTTCCAAACTTATTCATAAATAATGCCCAAGGAGTTCGTGGACAACATGTAGCTTTCCTTGCTTCATTTAGCTCTCCTGGATCCATCTTTGAGCAATTGTCCATCATCTATGCTCTACCTAAACTATTTGTTGCTTCCTTTACTCTTGTTCTGCCATTTTTCCCCACCGGCACGTCTGAACGTATGGAGGATGAAGGAGATGTTGCTACAGCATTCACGCTTGCCAGGATCTTGTCAAATATACCATTATGTAGAGGGGGACCAACTAGCTTAGTAATTTTCGATATCCATGCCTTACAGGTAGGTTTATGAAATGCTTCTTCTTTTCAACATTTCCCCTTATGGAAATTCAATTTGTTGTCTTCATTCTGTGTTTTTTCCATCTTGCAGGAGAGGTTTTACTTTGGTGATAGTGTTTTGCCATGTTTTGAAAGTGGTATTCCTTTGCTCTTGAATAGGCTACAACAGTTGCCTGACTCTGACAATGTAATGCTTCCTCATGTGGTCTGTTAAAGGTTTCAAAACTATTGTTAACTACCATTGAATTATATGCAATTTAAAATGTTGACTTATCTATTTTTGCTGTGAGAAAAATGAATGAATAGCTACAGCATAATGCCTTTTTGATGCATCTATTTCTAGTATGTTATGCTTTCAATTTCAATTGTCATTTTGCATCTATGTCTTTCCTATGTTGTATTCGTCGTGGCTATCTAAATTAGAGATGGATTCAGTTCTGCTTTATTTTTACTCTGTCCAGATAGCAGTAGCATTTCCAGATGATGGAGCATGGAAACGATTTCACAAGCAGTTGCAGCACTTCCCTATGGTACTACTTTCTTTGGCATGGATTCTTGACTAACTTAACGACTCTGTTTATCCATAGGATTTGACAATTGCAGTGTTTCTTCATAGTTATATCACTAATAATGTTATATTTGTTGATATCCATCAACTTATCTGAATGAAATGCTTAGTTTGCACTAATGTTCTTGTGCAAATTTTACTGCACTATAGTAAGCTCTATATTGGCCTAACCTGCTTAATTTGATGGGCAGATTGTCTGTGCCAAAGTTAGGGAAGGTGATCAACGAATTGTAAGAATTAAGGAGGGCGAACCCAAGGGACGCCATGTGGTGATAGTTGATGACCTTGTCCAATCAGGCGGCACACTTTTAGAGTGTCAGGTGAGAAAGCTGAAGTTTAACCTCCCACAGGATATCAGCTTCATCTATTTGCCTATTTTATCTTACCTGGAAATTAGTTGATTTTGAAAATTCAATATTCAAATGGAGGATTTTCTTTGAAAAATATGGAGAAACAAGTTTTGTTCATAACTCTTATGGGTGTTGTGAATGGTGAGATGCAGTCCTCCAAGATGTTAGAGTTAAGTGGCATTTCTTCCAACAAAAATGACATTTTCTCTAAATCCTACAATTAGATTCTATTTCTTGGAAAGGATGCTATAGGTGATTTGAACAGTCGAAACTTCCGACAATAATCTTTATAATATGTTGATAAGGCCAGCCATTCCATGGACACCTCCTTCACATTTAGATGGTTTTCAAGTCAGCTTGTTTTCTTATGTTGATTGCTATTCACTATGAATAGAGTTCTGGTTGTTTCTTTCGCTGTTGCAATGAAATCCTATTACCTGCTTCAAGCAGTGGAAGTAATTGCTTCGTGTATTATTGAAGGGTTACAAATTACTATGATCCTAACATAGATTTAGTCAACACTGGTGGCTTCTGTTTTTTTTGGATCGGAGCACACTAGTGGTTTGTCTTTACGGAATGTGGTAGACAAGCACTGCTGAATCTTCAACTAAAATGTTTTAAACCGTATGTTTTTCAGAAAGTGTTGGCCAAACATGGAGCAAAAAAAATTAGTGCCTATGTGACACACGGGATTTTCCCAAACGACTCATGGCAGCGTTTTAAACATGATGGAGGAGGTATTTTCTACATGCCAAAATTTTCCATATTTGTTTTGTATATCATCTAATTTTTGTCTTTCCTCACCTTTTCTACAATCTATAGGGACTCCTGAGAATGGGATGAGTTACTTCTGGATTACAGATTCATGCCCAGAGACTGTGAAGCAAGTAAAACACAAGCCACCATTTGAAGTTCTAAGTCTTGCAGCCGCGATCGCTTCTGCACTCCAGATCTAAAACTCAAGTTTTGTTTGCCAAGGCCTTTTTTCATCCTTATCCTGAAGAATCAAAAGGAATATAGAGAATCTGACAGATATGGTGCCGTGGAAATGCTTAGTTGATATATGAATAATATAGTGTTAGCATATGCTATAGACTAGTTATGAGCATTCGTTTTGAATGATCTCCTTGAGTTTGGATGGACTACTGGATATGTTTTTGAAAATAAACTTGGCACTTCCCAGTTCACTTTTATCAGCACAGAATGTCAGACTTGCCATTAAAGCCAGAATACATCAGTGGTATCTTCTTGTCCGAATGATATGTTCGGTATTAAGTAATAGGTGCAGAGACCTCAACCACAGAATTAAGGAAAAGAATAGGAATAGGGCGAAAGTGAGAGGGTTAAGTTTCCATCTTAAAAAGGTACTTGGTTTGGCAAAGGTTGTCTCTTTCCTAAGGTATGCTTTCTGCACCGTTCGAAAATGCTGTCGTATATCACATCGAATTGGGCACCGGCTCTCTCCCGATTCACTATGAACAGAATGTGATCGCCTTCTATAATCTTGTAATACCTATTGGTTTCAAGAAACAAGGAGTGGCTACAAAAGTTAGAGCTGTACACTTAACATATAGTTTATGATGACAGAAAAGGCACACAGACCAGATCCCAGGTTGCGAAGGTTGAGCATATGAATCATTTACAACGGAGCAACTAGGATGCTCAAATGGCAGCCGAGGGTGAGTCATAGATACTGTGTTGAGTGCTCCATCGTTGTCCCGCCAATCTTCATCGCTGTAATTTACAAATCACCATTAGAGGGATCGAATTTGCAGGTTAGTTTGAATTCCATAATTCAGGTTTAGTTTTGCTCATTTGATAACCTGTATCCTTTGTAGGGATGATTTGATTCTGAAGGGTATCGCCACTGGCTCATCTGGAAGACACGGATGAACAGCAAAGGATGTATCCCGACAATGCTCGAGGGAACTGTGATTCCCATTAGCTGCCTCGTGCGTTTGGTGGCGTAGCTGAAGTAGTACGTGGTCGGAAATGTCTGTATACATGAGTTAATTTTGATGGATCCTTGGAATGTAAGATCAGGTAGAATCCAGTCTCCAGATGCAAATGGACCACTCTTCCCCATTAGGCAACCAACAAGACCCCAAAGGTTAGTTTTCTTCCTGGAGATATTGAAGTGGTCGAATCCGAAGTTGTAATAGTTTTTCAGCCATTGGATATCGAACCAGTCATACAGAATCACTCCGACTCGGCACACTTGGAGAAGGCATATGGGCTTCAATGACTTGCCATCTTCAAGCCTGACAACAGCAAAGATATCGAGATCGAGATGAAGAATTGAAGATATACATATATATGTATGTATGATATTGATGGACTGACTGAATTCCATCGAGGTATGCTCTGGTTGTGCCATTGAATGCTCCCGACAGTGAGGTAATGCTGAGCACCCAGTTTGATGAAGTGTTTTCATATCCTCTGAATGCCTGAATTCTTACAACCAACTCACTGATCATGATCGATCACATAACTAATGATCCTGATGAAAATGGACGTAGAGGAGATACCTTATCAGCAAGCATTTGTTGCAAGAGTCGGACAACCTGTGCTCCAGCAGAATGCCCCACCAAGTGAATCGGGTGGTTGTCGTCCCATTCAGGGTAGTGCCCTGTAATGCTCAAATTACACACACACACCAATATCCATCATCAATCAAACAAACAATCAGACAGAAAAACAAGTCAAGTAGTTGAGAAACCCACCCACCCACCCACCCACCCTTTTCATAAACTCTGCCAAACTGTGGGTGCCCAAAGGCCTTGCTATGCTCTTCTCCATAATCAACCTGCCCTCCTTTCAGGTAATAAAACAACTCCCTGGCCCTGTCAAATATGCTTGTCAGAGACCCTAAATCAGGTACAAGAACCCTCTCATCCTTCTTCTCTGCTCCACCAAAGTAAGAAACACTCCCCAGTCTCTGTGGAATTAAAGAACACAAGTGTAAGCAAAGAGAAGCCCAAATGAATTTGGTCAGGGATTGTTTCATACTCCTTGCCCAAATCCAAAGATTCCATGGACTAACACAATGGGAGGCAAAGTGGAAGTGGAGGACTTGATCGAATTATCATCTTGTGTCGTAGTCGTAGTCATCATCCCATCATCAGCAGCAATCAAGTTAGGCTTGAAAATGCAGTCAGTTAAGGCCAGTGTGAGATCGCCAGCTACAGCAGAGCTAAATATATAAAACCCATATGCCAAATGCACCACTATGCTAACAAATAATTCCACAAATTGAAGAGAGGATATCCACCACCACCACTTCATCATCATTTTCATTTTCATTTTCCAATTCGATGGATTCTAATATATCTATCTATATATATATATGAATTATAATATTATGGGCATACAGGAATTAATCCCATCGTTTCCTCTATCCATACTGAAAATTAATTCTCCCCACAATGCCTAATAAAAGTAGGGTGGTAACAAGACACGTGGCATTCAATTAGTGGCTAGAACTTAATTAAATAGACTTCAGCCAGTGTCGTCATTCATTACGTACTCGATATAATCAAAGAAGATTAGTAAGGGTGAAGAATCTTAAGAATAGGAATTTCCTATGGGCTAATAATGACTGGATGGATGTTCCGATACTGGTTTAGCTAAAATCGTAGGTTATCAGAGCATATGCTACACTCATCTCATTGATTCTCTATGTAATTATCTTTTCCGTTTTTATTATAACAATATTCATTATCTTGAATAAGATATATAATTATTCTAAATTTATTATCTTTCTCAATAATCGATTACCTTCAATAAAAATAATAAAAATTAATTAAGTATTATCTATTTTGTTTAAATTTTAAATTCAATAACCAATTATAATATTTTATCCATCATCCATCATGTTTTAAAATTATATTTTTCGATTTATAATTTTTTCTATTCAAATTTTAAAATAGTAACTTATATGCTTTAAATTATTTAAATTTATCTAGATTAATATTTAAAAATTTAAATATAATATTATATAAAAATATTATTAGACAATAAAAATATCTAGAACTATGTATAAATAAATAAATTATTTGTATTATATTACTACATAATAAAAATATATAGAAATAAATAAATTATTGTAGATATTATAAAATAATAAAGGTAATAAGTTGAAGGTAATTAACTACAACGGGTAACGAAGAAAGTAATTTGAATGTTGAAATGAATATGACGTAGATGAGAGATAAATAAAATAATAGATCAGAGGTAACGACTATAACCGATGCTCTTATACAAACTTAGAACATCGACAATATGGTATGCTCTTATACAAACTTAGAGCAGGTGCAATAATCATTAGAAAAGACTGCATCTAATTCGTATGTGTTATTTGACACATTTCACTTTAAAAATTAAAATAAAAATTAATACACAATGACATTAAATGTATTAGATGAATTTTAATAACTTGGGCTTGGCTTCTTTGTCACCAAATTGCTGCCGTACAGTTTGAACTTTCCAAATTTATTTCATTGTGTGACTTTTTTTGTTAAAATTTGAAATTAAAGACCTCGCACGCTGTAGCGAGACCTTTAAATTTTGTTTATTGTATATGCTCTTAGAACATCGACAATATGGTGTGTATATATATATATATATATATTATGCATCGTAGAGAATATTTATTCTTCCGGGCTGGGAATTGTGACAGAATATAAGTAAGACAAAAAAAATAAAAAATTATTATTATTGTTATTTATTGGCGTTTGGAATTGAGGTGAGGTGAGGCAAGGGAGGAATGCGGTGGATGAGAGCTGGATGATTCCGCCACTCAACTCAACTGTCAACAACCTCCTCCATGTATCCGATTCCCAATTTTATAACCCAATTTTCAATTTCTATGATGCTTTCTGGTCCTTTCTAATTATTTAGTAATTTATTGTGTGCCCATTATTATTATTATTATTATTATTATTATTATTATTATTATTATTAATCATATCAATGCAGGATACTCACTGCATGACTCCACTCCACATAAATCATCATTAAATATAATAATCATATATAATAGTATTATAATATACTAAGATTAACTGGGCTAGAAAGGTGTGGCCGACTTAAAAATCTATTGTATAAGTCCAATTTCATACTAAATCATCGTTGATTAGTTTCAGCGAGTCGTGTTGATGAATGTAAACAAGACTACTCATC
Source organism: Andrographis paniculata (assembly GCF_009805555.1). NCBI lineage: Eukaryota > Viridiplantae > Streptophyta > Magnoliopsida > Lamiales > Acanthaceae > Andrographis > Andrographis paniculata. The sequence goes on from NW_026137605.1 coordinate 6,216,656, forward strand.
GCCATCGTGACAATAAAGACAAGAAAAATAAATATATTAGATATTCGGTTTTAGATTTAATAGATTTATATTTATATTTGATTTTATCCATAGATTATATTACTTAGATTTGAATTCATCGAGTCTTGTTTTGTTTTGCTTATATATAGACTCCTTATTTTGACGATCAATAAGACAATTTCATTATTTTCCCCCATAATTTCTAACATAGTATCAGAGCTTATTTTTCTCATGCCGTAAATATAGCTTACCAACCCGTGTTTCTCCGGGTACATTCAACTTGGATTGTACCCGGGGTTTTGTGATTTTGAGAGGACTTGTGATTTTGAAATCTATTGCTATCTGGCATCTGTCCGCTGTTTTTCTGTTGTCTGCGTGTCATCTGAAACCTGTCTGCGATCTATCATCTGTCTGTTGCTTGTCTGTTGCCTGCGTGCGATCTGAAACTTGTCTGCGATATGCCATATGTCCGTTGCTTGTCCGTTGCCTGCGTCGATCTGAAACTTGTCTGCGATATGCCATATGTCCGTTGCTTGTCCGTTGCCTGCGTGCGATCTGAAATTTGTCTGCAATATGCCATATGTCCGTTGCTTGTCCGTTGCCTGCGTGCGATCTGTTTGGTGTTTGCGATTTATTTCGTTTTTGACTTCGGTGGAAAGTCATCACGTTTTTCGGCTCCGGTGGAGTCATATCGTTTTTTTGCTAATGTGGAATCATGTCGTTTTCGGCTCCGGTGAATAGCCATCTCGTTTTTCGGCTTCGGTGGAGTAATATCGTTTTTTGCTCCAATGAAGTCATGTTAGTTTCGGCTCCGGTGAATAGTCATCTCGTTTTCGACTCCGGTGGAGAGTTATCTCATTTTCGGCTCCGGTGGAGTCATGTTGTTTTTGGCTCCAGTGGAGAGTCAACTATTTTCGGCTCCGGTGAAGTCATGTCGTTTTCGTCTCCGGTGGAGTCATGTCGTTTTCGGCTACGGTGGAGAGTCATGTCGTTTTCGGCTTCGATAGAGAGTCACGTCAATTTTTTATGCGGTGGAGAGTCAACTTTTATTTCTATTTGCGTTTTTTTTTTTCGTCTATATTCAACTTTTTTATCAAACTCAAGTTGGTTTCTGTTATACTACTTGAGTTTGAGGGGAATGTTAAGATATTTTAGATATTCGGTTTTAGATTTAGTAGATTTATATATAGTTTATTTATAGATTAGATTACTTAGATTTGAGTCTATCGAGTCTGTTTTGTATTGTCTATTATATAGACTCCTTATTTTGATGATCAATAATACAATTTTATTATTTCCCCCCATAATTTCTAACATCAAGTAAGAAATGGTCCGGTGATGTGGGAAGTGAACTTGTGATCGTGATATCATGAGTTCAAAATTCAACGCCTATAGGTCTACCTGCCACACATGGTTCACCTAATGTAACTTGTTTTATCGGACTTAGTTTGCAGAGTATTAAGTTCAACCGGGAGTTTATCCAGTGAATACTTTCAGGTAGCGATTGTGAGTTTCCACGTCATAAAAAAACCAAAAAAAAAAAAAGAAAGACGAGAGAAACAAAAGAAACTCAGACCAAAGAGATTATGCAATAAAACCCATACAAGATTGGATCTAATATCAGTGGTGGTAAGTTTAGGATATGTTTGGTTGAAAGTTAAAATTTGAGTTGAGTTAGAGTTTTTTTTGTTGGATTTAAATTTCTTTTGAATTAAGATATTTGAATTGATCTTTGTAAGTTGATTTTTGTAATAATAATATATTAATTGATAGTTAGTTAAAGTAAAATATATTTATTGATGTGATAGTTAACATTAAAAAATATTAAAAAAATTAAAGCATAATTATATAATAAAATATAATATATTTTTTAAGATTAGTTTTTATATTTTAATATAATATAAGTAATATAGTTTATATACTTACTTCTATGAAAAATATATGTATACGTGTGTATAAAATATACCCCATACAATAGTGTAAATATTATGTGTAGTATATATATATATTTATATATATGAGAGAGGGAAAGAGAGAGGAAGAAGGAAACATTAATTGAATGATGTGTGCACGAGACATTATGATTTGTAAATTAAACAAAACTCAATTGATTTTGAGATGAAATTTTTGGAATACAGTAATTGACAGTTAGTTGTTATAAAAGTTTTTGGAATTAGTCAAGCCAAGTGTATATAAAATATGTATTTTGAAGATGATATATATTCTCCCAGCTATTTTCTTTGATACTTCCTTTTTTTTTTTTATTATTATATGATGTAGAGTATAACAAATTTGGATCCTGTGATTGGAGAAATTACCATGAATTCTCAACTTGCACTTACTTTGCTATTTATCCTATTATTTCTTAGTCTCTTGCCTTACAAAAGCACTACAAATGAGTAGCGGTGATAAACCACGTCTCACCCTATGTCCAGTACCGCTCAGTGGTACAAATTACTTTACATCGAGTCATCAACTCCATCCCTGTCGACCTACAAATTGCATTTATATTTGTTCCTATTACCAAAGATCTATGGGATAGCCTAAAAGAAAATTTTGGCAAATCCAACGTATCTTTAATTTACTAACTCAAATGTTCCATCATCTCCTTAAAGCAAATGAGTGACACTATTACTGTTTATGCTGCAAAACTTCAGGAAATCTGGGCAGAGCTTCTTATCATTGAGCCACCAATTAAGTATTCTTGTGGTACAAATCACAAACTTCAAGAAAGGATGAAACAAGATCTTTTAATTTAGTTCTTGATTGGTTTGAATAATCAATATGAAAATTTCAAATGGCAGATTTTGTTGATGGAACCATTGTCTACCATAAGCAAAGCCTATGCTCTTATCTTGCAAGTTGAAAAACATAAGGAAATACATATTTTTGTAAAACACAATGCATTAATAGTTGGGAACAAAAGTTGATCGAGCAAAAAAGAATTAAATAGAAGGAAACATCAAGTTACAGACAAAAGAAACATGATATGTGATTATTGCAAGAAGAAAATTCACTTTAAAGACATATGTTTTTCTCTACATGGAATTCCTGATTGGTATAAAGACTTGCAGAATAAGAAAAATACTTCCGTATGTGCTGCTGTGACCAGTAAATTTGAGAAGAACAAAAGCTTCAGAAATCTATACCTGAGTACTCTCGTAAAGGCTGAAAGGCTGAAGTACAAAAGCTTCTATTGTAACACACCTCTGACTCACATGCTACAACAACAAATGCAACTGTGCGATTCTCATGTAACCTATTACTTACTGGTTTTGTTCATTTGTATAATTCCTGGTTAATTGATTGCAGTGCAACATGCCGTATTTGTGTTGACAAAATATTGTTTACTTCTCTATCTCATTTTAAAACAATTCCTCGTATTATGCACAACCAACCTTGCCGATTCTGTCACTATTACACTAGAAATCACTTTACAATATTTCTACTATATTTTACATTTAAATATAATTTGTCGCTTGTTAGCTTATTTCTTAAACACTACCCTCTAAAACTTGTCTTCACTTCTAATGGTTGTGTGATACAAGACCATAAATGTGAGACAATTTTGGCTACTGAAAAACAAATTCAGAACCTCTATATCCTGTCTAGCACATCTGTCTCTACCACCGAGCTAACTTTGGTTGTCTCTCACGAACCTTTTCTGTGGTATCAACGACTTGGATACACTTTATTTGAAACTTTGAAGCATTTACCATTTCTTACAAGAAGTCATTGTACTTATTGTGAAATTTATCACAAAGAAAAACAAACAAGTTTACCATTCAATAAAAATTCTTCTTGTTCATCTCACTTGTTTGATCTTGTTCATATGGATACATGGGGACCTTATAAAACTTCAACACTAAATGGATGTCATTATTTCTTACACATTGTAGATGATTACTCCCGAGCCACATGGGCCTATCTTTTACCAACCAAACAAAATCTTCATCACTTTATAGAAAACTACCTCACCTATATTACGACTCAATTCAATTGTGCTGTGCTGTGAAGTGTATTCGAATAGACAATGGGACGGAGTTCTTAAAAAATCACTGCAAACTACTCTACCAAAAGAATGGCATTGAACATCACCACTCATATCCTCACATCCCTCAACAAAATGGTAGATCGGAAATAAAACATAAATACTTGCTTCAACTCACCCAAGCTTTACTTTTTCAAGCATCCTTGCCTCCGAATTCTAGGGTGATGCTATTCTCCATGCCACTTACTTGATCAATAGAATTCCTCCTCATGTGTTGTCATGGTCCACTATTTACCGAAAAAATTATCTTAAACCTCCTTATTATTCCTTCATCAAAACCTTTGGGTGTCTTTGCTTTGCTATTAATATTCAACCTAATAAATCTAAACTTGATCCCCGAGCCCTAAATGTGTCTTTCTTGGTTTTTCAATGAGACAAAAAGGCTACAAACTCCTTGGTCCTGCCACAAATAAAATTTTCATAGCTAGAGATGTACTATTTCATTAATCTCATTTTTTCGTTTTTTAATTCTAACTATGTTCATTCTTCAGACAATCAGACTGTCCAAGCACCATGTTCCTTAATAACCCTCGTGATGATCATTTTACTCGAGAAAATCTCATCTTTCATTTTCTGATACACTACCTACTTTTTCTATCACATATCCCAATAATCACTCTCTCGGGCATACTTCGAATCCTTCTCTTGTGCCTCCATCTAGTCCCCCAGTATCTGTCCCAAACAATCCTTCCTTATCAACCTTTCTCTACCTCTTCTCCCATGATTAATCCATATAATTCAATGTCTTGCTGTCGCAAAAAAGCCACCAAACCCCTGCATGGATGCGAGATTACATCAACTCTGTTTTTTCTTCTCTTGAACCTAACAGTACTTTAGTAGCACTGTTATGGCATGTTATATCTGCTGTTGATTTGCAAGAACCACATTTTTATGTTCAGACACACAAGGATCCCAAATGGAAATTAGTTATGGATGAAGAGATAGAACTCTGCAACATAATGACACAAGGGAGGTCACTACACTACCTAAAGGTGCGAAACATATTTCTTGCAAATAAGTATATCGAATCAAACGTCATGCAGTGGCAGTGTTCAACGATTCAAGGCTCGCCTTGTAGCAAAAGGATATATTCAAATCTATGGCAATGATTATAAAGAATCATTTGCTCCTATCGCTAAAATAGTAACTGTTCGCATCAAATAATTATTTCAATTAAAAATTTTACTATTCAAAATTAAAATCTCACAAATAAACACATTTTGTTATTCTTCTTCTTTACTTTTTTTTTTTTTCGATATTCCCTTTTCATGAACCTTTCGTCTTCTTCTCATTCAATTTTTTAGTTTTATTGTAACGAAAATTTGAGGTTCAAATTTAACACTCATATTTGAAACACAATTTTAAGACTCCCATTGAAACTTGAATTTAACTTATATATATAACCAAAGACCTAAGCGTCATTTTATACCAAAAATCAGCATTGCTACTAATAGATCAAAACAAGTTTTCAAAACTACGGGTGAATCTTATTTTGGTTTTTCCTAAATACAAATATATAAAAAACTAGCATTAGACGGAGTGTTGTGAATTTATATTCCGGATCGAAAGATATTATTGAATTTGCTTTTGTTAATTAAGTTGTAATATTTTTACTTGCTTTTGTTATTTAAATTGTAATATTTTTACGAGTTATATTCGAAAACAACCCATCGATCCAAGTATAAATTCATAACAGTGGTGCCAGAGCCTTAGGTGATTAACCAATTGCAAAATTGAAAGAATTTTGATCTGACTTTGGTAGTTTTCTCCTCTTTATTTTTTTAGTATATTATTTTTCTTGGTGAAAATGTCTCATAATATGTTGAAGTTTCTTGGTATTCCTTCATGGATGCTTTGTGATTATACTACCCGATATCTTTTTTAGTGTTTTGTATTCCTCCCAAGTTGGTTAGTTTTTTTTTCGGATAATATGTTCTGTGCGGTGGTTTATTAGGTAGACGTTGTATGTGTTAATTTTACGCTAAGAGAGTTTAGAGATTTGGGGTGTTTTGGGAGTGTGAGTGAGTCTCATCCATTCCATAGTAGAAACCAAAATTAGAGGGAGATAAGAGAGGGAGAAATTGATAAGATTTTCCGGGGGTGTTCGATGAGGATCTAAGAAGTTTCTTAGTAAGAAATATAAATATTTTCTTGTAGCTGATTCAGGAATGTCGAGGCTTAGAGTGATAATGTTAGATGTCGTATGACCGTCTCATCTAAAAGCTCGAACGATTAGGGAAACACAGTTATAAATTATTTCTCTGTAAACGAGAGTCCTCGACACGCCCCCTTAGATGCAAGTGGTCATTAATTATTAATCTGCAAATGGGAGTCCCCTACACGCCCCTTATGATCCCCTTGGGTGCAAGTGGGGTATTCGAAACTTGCACATGCATATACCGTATATGACGGTGGGACTCGGACTCGAGACCTAGCCTTGGCTCTGATATCATGTCGGATGCAGAATGACTGTCTAAAGCTCAGACTGTCGAACTCAAGACCTAGCTTGGCTCTGATATCATGTTGTATGCAGAATGACTGTCTCACATAAAAGCTTGAACTGTTAGGAAAATACAACCATTAATTATTTATCCACAAAGGGGAGTAACCAACACGCCCCCTCAGATGCAAGTGGGGGTATGCGTTATCTAAAAGCTTGAATTGTCACGGAAACATGCAAATGCATATGACGCAAATAGGGACGGTGGGACTTGAACTTGAGACCTAACATTGGCTTTGATATCATATCGGATGCAAAATGACAATCTCACTTAAAAGTTCGAACTGTTAGGGAAACACAACCATTAATTATTTATCCGCAAATATGAGTCCCCAACACGCCTCCTCAGATGCAAGTGAGATATGCGGAACTTGCACATACATATGCCGCAAATGAAAACAGTGAGACTCAAACTCGAGATCTACTTTGCCGGGTACATCTTATAGTGTTCTTACTTAGCGTGCGTTAGGATTGTGTGCGAGGCTGTACTAGCGAGTTCTCGAGGGACTCGAAGAATCGCTAGGCCTACGGGAAGGTGTTCGAGGAGGAATCATCCAATCCGTTACAAATGGTATCAGAGCCGACCTTGACAGTGATGACGAACGAAGCGGACGGATGAGCAGTTCTGGTTACCATAGGCTATTCACTACGGGCTGAGTAAAAATACATCGTCCCAAAGAAATCAATGCCACCCATTGGGGTTTGAGTTCGTTGGAGATCAATCTGCTTGGGGCTGTCCTTGTCTCGTCTAGGCACTGCCGGAGAAGGAGATCGGAGGCGATGTTGGTTCAATCAGAGGAGAAGCCATCCACCGGAGTTCGATAACCTTCGTCCGGTGGAATCCAGTCACAGTCGAAGTCATTGATGGGGCTGAAAGTTAGAAGAAGGATTCTGTTTCAGTTTTACAAAGGTAAACACGAACACGAACAAGAAGTGACTTTCATTCTAATTTTAAAGCTCTGATTTGCTTTGATCTCAATGAATAAGGGCTCTTTGTTTTGCTTTTTGGTTTACCCAATTCTCAAATTTTAGTTTGGCCATAGTTATAAGTCGGTAATATTTTTCCGAGAGGTATGTTCCAAAAAAACCCATCCATCCGGATGTAAATTCACTATAGGCAAGCTTCTATCTTAAATAATTCTAAGTATACAGAGAGGAGGATTTGAGTGTGTATAATATAGAGAATTGAAAGCAAGGATATGTTATGTCTTGCATTAACCAGTTGTGACTAATTAATTAATTAATTACATACATAGATACATACATACATACATGCTACTACAAGGAGGGCAAAGATAGGGAAGGAGGAGGAAGGATGTGTTCAAATTTGTATTGTATGCAGGTGATGTCATGTGAGGTTAATCTTCCATAAATGAGAGATTATCCATTATAGCCAAGTGCATGTCCTCTGAAGGCTTCCAGTGTCGCTTCCTTTGGTTGATGAACCAATTGTTGATCTGTTTCTGATCCAGCCCCGTCGTTTCTGCCAGCGATATTTTATCTGCTTCCTGCAGCAGTGTGCCCATACAAGCAAATTTAATTATTATTATTATTATTAATGCATAATTAATAGTAATAAAGAAAATGGGTTGAATGGAAATGGTAGGGATGGGTAGTACCGTTGGATATGGCCACTTATAGTGAAGAGTCCACCATTCAAGCAAAGTTTGCCTGGCCTCCTTGGGCAGCTTCCCTTTCTTCTTCTTCTTGGAAAATTCAAGCTTCAGGCTATTGATATGGCTTCCATACATCCTCAGCAGCCGGTCTTTCAGTTCCCTATCTTCCATTTTCGTCTGTGTCTGTGCTTCACCATGATCTCCATCTCTGTCTCTATCTCCATCTCCATCCCCCAACTCCAGCAACTCCTCCTCGTCCGACGACAAACCACCGTCATCTACACGTTTTTTTGATTATACATACATACATATGCTATATGTAAAAGAGAGATACACACAGACAGTCATTATATTCATATCATTCTTGTCTTTTTCTAGCGAAACAAAATATAGGTCCAAATCCAATTGAAGAAAACAACGTCAGCAGTAAGACATTTCTATAGCTTCTGAGAGAGGAGATGAGATTAATGGGAGAGAGATTAATGGGTTCTCTCTCTCTCTCTCTCTCTCTCTCTCACAATGCACAGTTGGCTGGGTGATACGGGCAGGACAGTGAGAAGACCACATGCTGTAATAAAAAACCTAATTTCACCTACTCCACCTCCACCTCAAGAAAAGGCCCATCAAATAGGTAGTAGAGAGTATATATACTCGATTTGCATTATCGTATCATAATCTAGTCTAATGAGGTTAGATATAGTACGTATACGAGAAACAAGAGAGGACATGCCCATACAAATACAAATACAAATAATACTCGAAATAATAATAATAATAATAACAACAATAATATGGCACGTATGTCCAAAAGAGCACAGAAAAGAAAGTCAAGTTCATATAGACAAGCATTAAAGCCAAGAGAAGTGAAGTGCAGTGCAATAAGAGAGCAGTGAGTGAGTCAGTAAGTACTGTGTGAGTGAGTGAGTGAGTGATTGTGGGGAAATGGAAATGGAAATGGAAATGAAAATGCAGATAGGTATGGATAGATTAGATTAGATGCAGATAGATGCAGAAGAGAAGGAACAAGTGGTGGGGCGGAGCTTCAGCGCAAACCCCGGGCGTGCCGTCGTGTCGTGTCTTGTCGTGTCCATGGACTGACATGTGATAGAAAGAAATTCGATCACCCGTTGGATCCGGGTCTTTTCCCAATAAAGTTACGCCAATCCGTCCCCACCCTTTCTTTCTCTGCAACTCTCCACTCCCTGTAACAACACTATTCATCCCTTCCTTCTGACCCGACCCGACACCAAATTCACACCCATCTCAGCTCAATCCAACTCCATAATTTTACCTAAAATGCATCTGCTGCTTCTACTAGGTATATGCATGTACAAAAAATTAATGGAAGAGATATACGAGGATGCTTTCACGTATATTCAGACAACCAAATTTTTAGGATACCAGAAACAGTACATGGATCATAAAAAACAGTATCCGCAGGGTACATACAATCACACGCTTGCATGTTAATATATATATATAAAACTTTTGGTGAACGGAGAGTATCATTTTAGAGACAATGACTTGAAAATACAAACGTATCGACAGTAAACAAGTGTATTCTGACTTTTACGGCTCTTGTTTAAACAACACACCCTTTACTCTTTTGGCACTGTTTATTTTTCAAATACATCACATCAAATCTACTTTTATTTTTTTTCTACTTTTTTTTCAAACTTCTAAAATTCCAAAAATCTCTAAAAATCTATATCTAAACGAATATCGAAGCAGCAGCTCGGGGGAGGGGGACTCAAGATGTTATGCCCTATTCCACTAAATCATCTTTAACGAGTGAAAACCCTCTAATGCAATAAATAAATGCACACCAGAGAGCAAACATACATGAAAAAACAATCTAAAAAAAATACTAGAAAGTAAATCAACAGATAATTAACACACAAAAGCTATCAGTAGCTAGGAAAGTAAATACCAATGCCTAATGGAGAGAGCATCTTAGTATCTTACATCTGTCCGTGCCTGTCTACATCTAATTATTCAAATCGAAATAGATTAAATGATTAAAGAAACAGTTTCAAAGAACTAATCAAGATTGATCAATGAAAACAAGCATCACGTGAGGCCACATAAAATAGAAAAAAGGAACGTATTTGAAAAGGCTAAATTGTACTTGCCATCTGAAATCAGCAATAGTTGTCGATTACCTTTTATATATATATATAAATCAGCATTAGTTGTCAACAAACTTTATATATTGAAATCTAATTAAACTACAAGAAAAGCCAATAGAAGATTTTCATTCAAAATAAACATATGCGTTCTGAAATTAAAGGTATGGAGAGTTTGTGCAACTGAGTGTTGTGTACAACCACCAGTTAGGAGATGATCTCCAGGATTGAATTGTGGAGCAGAAACAAAGTCACCTCTTGTAAAAATTTCAAATTAAAATACGTGAATATTGTTTCATGTTATGAAATCCATTTTACCAAAACAATCATAAAGTGATGCAGACAATGCCAGCCCAACTAGCTCATAAAAACGGACTTCTTTACAGAACATCATATCTATTTTCAGCCACGATATCATGTAGAAGCAGAACTGTCATGTACTAATGTATGAGGTAAGGTTTAAAAAATATCAAATAATTAAAGCGAAGTTTTCCTGCACGCAGCAAATCTAATCAAATTTATGAGCATAGCTATATCCTAACAAATATATACATATATATATATATATATTATCAGCACCTTTAACGTACAACCAATCAATTAGGGTGCAACTCAACGCTTTCCAATGGTTATATTCCATCTTCATGCAAACTCCCAATTATCCATTGGAACTTGAAACTCTCCCAAAGCAACCATATGGCATAATTATATACTACATGCGTATAAAAGAGTAATAATTTAGTGCACAACTGACAAGCCTCAAGTTTTTGTTACAAGTCTGATAAAATTTTAAGTGTTCATCTTTTTTTCTTTTTTTTTTTTTCTTTTTTTGTAACTAATTATACTCCTATATTTTAATAATATTTTAAATTTCATAATTTATAATTTTATTTAATCTTAATTAACTATTTACTAATATACTTCTTAATTATTTAAAAATTATATTTTTTTCTAATTTCCTGTATCTTGAAGACACTTTTATTGAAATGGAGGGAGCACTGAGTTAAAAATATTAGAAGTTATCACAGAAACACAACTCTTTTTGATTGAGAGAGATTAACAGGGTGAATGAAATATGCATGTGTTTCAATTTAGAGTGCCTAGCAAATTATAAAAACACAGGCTAGTACCTCATAATGTGAAGAGTTTCAATACCTGGTGAATAGTAAAAATTTTATTTTGAAATTAAAAGTTTCATAAAGAAAAGAATGTATATATATATATATATATCTTGAAAACATAATTAAACAAACCTAAAAAATTTACAGATGCTAAAAGAGGCAAAAACACATGACAAGGGCACACCATGCACACTGAGTCATATATCTGAGGCACGACAATGTCATCAAGCTAGTTTTTGAGAGGTATATTTCCATGTTCACTATTTCTCTAAGAATAAGAAACCATTTCGCACAATTGTTTGACCATATTTTGGTTCTATTTAGCTGACAGCATATTCATGGCAAGAAAAGAGACCCATAATGGCCCAACAACAAACCAAGGAAACTAATGTAGTTTCAGATTCAGTTTATTTTGATTAAAGCAAGCCTCCAAATTCAAGGATATGAAAGAACTCCACGGACAGATTTTGCGAGGACCACGATGTATTTCTAAATGAAATCTCAGTAGAATAAAATAATATAGTACTGTTTGACAGAACGTAAAGCAGTGCAGGCATTTCATCAGGACTTTTGAATACGTCAAAATCAGACATCTCCAGTCATAAATGAATTATATATGGAGTATTATCGATCTTTAATTCCCTCTGACAAAGAAGCAAAGATAAACTAGAAAACGAAAATGGTATATAGCCAACCGACCCCAAGACTACAGTAGATTTAGAGACGCCACCTACACATGAGATAGCTGCATAAAAATTATTATACATATATATATGTATAATGCAACACTGTTGTGAATTCTTTACTACAGAAATCCACTTGAAACTTTTTTTGTTTAAGGATTACTCTTTTCCCATACAGCACAAAAGAAGATGATAATATATATATTAAAAAGAGGCTCAAGGTTTTGAGGAAAAGAGGACTTATGCTAGCAGCAGCTCCATTGCAATTTTAGGGTTTGTCAGTTTAAGTGAAAATATGAAGTTAGAAGTTGTACACTCTGATCCACCAAACAAGTAAAGCCATGGATATTTCAAACACACAGGCCATAGACATAGATCTGTGAGTTTAGTGTAACGTAATGTAATATGCGTGTGATGGGATTTGCTTACCCATACAAAGATTGCCGAGTTGGCTCTCGATCTGGTTGAGGAAGGAGGTTGCTTCGTCAAACGGCTTTGACAAATCTGTCTTGTACTTCAACAGTATGTCGCAATACGTTTCCTGTCAAACACACATAGAACAGTCGTTCGAGCTCTTACGATGTAATGAATGAGTGAAAGTAGGTGATCATCAGAGATTGCGATTGTGGATGCGAGCATAAAATAACTCAACTTAGCTGTGCTCGTGTGTGAGATAGAGAGAGAAAAAGAGATAGAGAGAGAGAGAGAGAGGGGGACCATAAACTCGTCGAGCTCAGGATCCACTCCTAAGCACATAGAAACTGATCGTTGTGGACACAAGTCCTTTTCCCTCTTGATTTCGTCCAGTAAACAGGCTATCTCGGGAGGTGCCCCAACCTGAAGAAAACGAGATGAAAATTACAGCTCATAAAAATTCGCAGCAGAAAACAGTGATCTCTAGAAACTATATAAGCATTTTAATCACTACTCTACTTTATTTGATTGGCACAAAAGTCTCGCAGCCATAAAACTACACGCAACGCAACCAGAATCGGCTATGCGACTCTATCTAATTGAATAGACTCTTATCCCCAAAAATTAATTAGGTTTTCCGAGTTCTATGGCAAAAGCAGAAAATCAACACCACGAATCACCAACAAATCAAGTCAAATCATATCATATCACATCGAATCGAAATCTCGCACATCCGCAGCATTGGCGGCGATTAGAAACCTTTTGGCAGTCGATGTAAGCATCGAGCAGTTTGGGATAGGAAGGGTGAGAAGCAATCTTAGCCTTGATCACGCCATCCTCCTGATCTCTTCCTCCTTGATTCTGAACACTAAACGAAGCTGACTCGGAGCAGTGGAACCCGAATTCGTCGCCGGATTCAAACGCGGGAATCCGATGTTGGTGATCGGCGGTGGGAATCATGGAATCGTACTGATACTGGGCGTATTCGGCAGCCATAATCATATTGTCCGGAGACATCAAAGCTCTTTCTCCATAATCATCATCCGATGCGTGAATTTCATACATTCCATGATCCATGTATTCTGGTTTAGAGGAACAAGCTGAAGCTGAGGAAAGGAGGCGGATGAGCCCACTGCACTGCACTGCACTGCACTGCTGCCGAATATTTAACGCATTATTTTTTTTACCCGAATGAGCGATTGGCTTGGCCCACTTATTCTCTCTCTCTCTCTCTCTCTCTCTCTCTCATTAACTAATTGATTAATTAATATTCTCAAATTGTTACATAAATATATATATATATATATAAGATAATAAAAAATAAGTTGATGAGTTTATTGGACGACAAGATGCAATTGTGGGGTTTGGTCATCATAATCAAGTGTAATTAATTAAGTAATTAATCGTCAAGTGATTGGACGGAGAGGGATCTACAAAAGATTAGAGATTAACGTTGTAAATGTTTCCAAATTGATGCAGTAAGCTGGCTCAACAGATTACTATTATTACATTAATTAAAATTCATTTCTTATTATATAATCACGAGTTCGTCATCATCATTTATGTATGAGGTTTGACGTGTCATGTCAGCCCAAGCGGTTCATAGTCATACTTATCACGCATAAATTGGGCTGACAAAAATTAATCCGACCTGATAATCTGACCGAATCTGACTTGAAATAGTTGAATTTAGGTTGAGATTTTTGACTCAAATAATAATTAGGTCAAACTCGTTTAACCCATTTAATTAAATGGGTCAGGTTAAGGTCTACATTTTCGACTTGGAAATAATTATATTTTTTAAATTTTATCAATACAATTCAATAGTTATGACCAATTTTATAAAAATAAACAATAAAAAATAAATGATTGTGTTGTGTACTATAGCGTTTGTTAATTCAATTCTTGGATATCGGTTTCATTATATGAATAAATAATTTTTTACTTTAATATATATATTATGCATTTAAAAATTTTTTTAGTATAAATTGTAATTTTAAATTAAAATTTAAAAATTTTAGATTATAAGTCAGATTCAGGTTGACCCGATTAATAAAAGATCAGATTAAAGTTACAAATATTAACCCAATTAATTAAATGAGTTAGGTTTAGGTCAAAAATTTTGTAACCTGTTTAAACTAACCCGAACCTAAACCCGACCCGACCTGATCCATTTGCCAGCTCTACGCATAAAGATAGAGTAATATGTATGTGGTAATATTGTTTCACAATTATTAATAAGTGAAAATTCCCTTACTATATGTTCTTTCTCCATACTTATCAATCTATCAATTTTATTTTGGATGGTTCTATAATAAAATATTTATTTTTTTAATAATTATATTTTCTAGTAATATTTAAAATTATTTTACGATTACAATATATCAAACAATATTAATAAGATTATTTTAGTATTTTTCTATTTTATTCACAATACACTCTAATGTTATAATAATATTTTTAAAATTTCGTTCAAAAAAACAAATGGATAGATAGATAAGAAATGGAAGGAGCATACATATATATATCTATATAAAATGGTGAAGGATTACTCCACCTATCACCAATTAATTTTGGGTTAGATATCTGAATTTCTTCTTAATATGATATTAGAGTCATGGTACTCGTATTAGGTTTGAATCCTGCATGAATTTTTGAGATTATTATTTAAAAAAAAAAAAGTGTTGAATATTGATTAATATGTGAAAATTCCTTTAGTATATAAGAGTGAGTCACTCTACTTATCACCGATAGATTTTAGGTAGATAGATATTTGATCCGCGGCCGTCTTAAATCACAATTAGATAGTAATTATTAGGTTGACCGAATCATGCTTACGTTTGGCAACCGTGGGTCAAACCCTGTGACCTGACCTGACCTGACCGCAATAGAAAGTATCCATTGTAATTACGTGACGACTGGAAGTTGATGATCAGAAGTAATTAGCCATTAATATATAAATCCAGAGAGAGAAAGAGAGAGCCGTTATGGAGATGATGTGGTGCGTGTGTTGCAGATGCATATGGGCAATGGAGGGTTGGATTTGGGTTTTTAGGACCGAGGCTAGCTGGTCTGAAAAGTTTGGGTGGAGTGCAAAAGCAAAGCGATTCAAGTTGGGGGGAGCAAAGCTTTGATTGATTTGATTTGATTTGATGTGCTGACACAAGTTTGTCCTCCCCCATCACCCATCAAAATTATTATTACTCACCATTTATTTATTTATTTATTATTATTATTATTATTATTTTTTTTTTTTATGTTATGTTTTTTACAGACCATGGACGAAGTTAAAAAGAGAGTAGGGAGGGTGGAAGGCAGGCACAGTAGAGAGTAGGCAGAAGGGAGCTTTGGCTTGGCGTTGGCGTTGGCGTGCATGGAAAATTAACACCATCGCTTCAAGAAATGAGAAAACGTTTGCAGCAAAACAAAAGATCCATCCTGATATATATTTGTGTACCTGGAAAATTAAAAGTAGTCCAGTCCAGTCCAGTCCAGTCCAGTCCCTGCCTGTGTTGTGTTGTGATGGGATTGATCACCACCCACCCACCCAACCCTACCTCCTCTTCCTCTTCCTCTTCCTCTTCGATCATCATGCACCAAACACACACTAGCTACACCCTACACCCTACACTCTACGCTCAAATACATACACATAATAATCATTCCCACAACTCTTAGTCTATATACACAATAGAGATGGCACAACATCGACACTTTCGTCTCATCTCATATTGTTCCTTCAGACAGACAGACAGACAGAGACAGACAGTGCAGTCTTAAATGAAAAGACACACTAACCTCCTCCCCCAAATTTATAATTATAATAATCATGGCAAGTGAAGTGAGAAGCACCGTCAATGCTCAACGTGTCGTCCTGCCTGCCTGCATGCATATGTACACACGCACATTTCGAAATCTGGATTCATTATTTATTAATCAATCATTATCACCAGATGCTAAGTGATGATCGACATCACTTGTAATTTAATTTTAATTATCAGTAATGCTTTTTTCAACATCTTTATTTTACTAATTGACTTTCTACTCATGCACCATGCACGACCACCTTTAACCCACGTCCTCCCAAGTTAATCAACGCCATTAATAAAATAGTATTTCTTTAACTTTTTATCATGACAAATAAATAAGAGAGAGAGCACCAAATCTCTATTTGGTCAAAGACGCAACAAACACGTTTACCGTTTGACCCTAGAAGTTCCTGGGTGACCCGCCACGTGGCATATTTTAATTTTTTTTTCCCTTTTTTTCAAACGGCATCAAATTCCTTCATAGTCAAATATTAATTTGTAGTCAAGTAATTTGAGTTTTTTTTTTTTTTTTTTATTTATTTTTTGGGAGGAAATCGCAAGTTTGGCAAACGCGATTTACAAACGAAAGGGAATAAACAAGGATTCCGAGTTTACATAAATACAGGACGCAGAGAGAAAAGAAGAGCGAGTGTAAATTACACAATCAATAAATGAATCTCAAACTTCGACAAATACACAAACTACTCACTAATGTACATGTTACATTACATCCAACCAAAACTCGTATGCAATCACAATTTTTCTCACTTCATACAACGTGGGATGAACATAGATATCATCAGTTCAGTTTCCTCTCCAAGATCCTCGTCCACTCTGTAAGAGCGACACATAGAGCAGCTGGTTCCAAGTGTCGGGAACCCCCGGCAAGCACCAGTGGCTGCAGTCTTGAGCGTGCACTTCCCGTTGCGCCTGATAGTCCGGTCTGTAAACCGACGGGTGCCCATCCTTTCTATAGTCTGTCAGCCGGCTTATGTTGAGATAACTAACCGGTGTCTTCATATCTTTGATCACATATTCTAGAAGCTTCATCTTCGAAGGATACTTGGCCAAGTATTCGTCATTGAATATCGGCTCCGTTTCTTTGTTGCACTGCCCCCCTGAGTTCCATGGCCCGCCCCTGCAAATTAAGAAAACACACCAAAAAAACATTCTCAGCCTCATCACTCATCCGGCATTTATGAAAGAAATAAAATTCGAACATGCCTAAAATGTGTGACCGAGTATCCTCTGAAAATTACTAGCGTTTTGGTTCTATCGATGTTCTTATCGACCCATTTACCCCACGTCTCTAATGCCCTCTTGAATGCTTCCAAAACTTTCAGCCTCGCATGCACGTGATTGCCTTCCTGGTAATAGCCTTCTCTGAAAATTGCAAAAATCCCAAATGTTTCAATAAGTTATAAACAAGATGATTAATGAAGTTCGATAAAATAACAGATTTAACTCACCCTTTGGAAGTTTTTTCGTGAGTCCACCAGTGACCTGTGTTAAATATTAGTATATCCGCTTCGCGATACATGGAAGTAGTGGCGTCCATTAGATCTAGTCGTAGCGTCTCAAAAGAACCGTTTTTGCCTTTAAAAGACGACTCCTTGACGAGGAAAGGAGAGCTAACAAAATCGATTGAACAGTTGTAATCCTGCAGGTACAGACAAAGCATGCACGAAGATCAAGCCAGCTGGATTGGAGTATATGAACTCTTTTAATTGATTTTGAGATGATGTTACGAATAATCATGCCTCGAATCGGAATGCATAGAAACCCTTCTTTTTGAATTCATGCCTCCCGGAAATCTCATAAACTCGTTTCTTGTTCCGGACACCATGGCGAAGCATGCAAACAAGAGACTCCCACATGTTCCTATTAAGAGAATCCCCAACAAACACCAGAGTTTGCCCTCTAAGCCTCTCAAGAAAATCTGTCGAGTTAAAGCTGCCAAAGCATTTTCGCCATCGGATACACATTAATAACTTACATTCAGCCATAGAAAAAGGGAATTTTCCGGCAAACAATTTGAACAAGTATGCAAAAACTAACTATACCACAACCAATATCAACATGCATTATTATTCTACACGATGGCCGACATCCATTCTACATATCTAACTATACAATTCAGCAAAGAAAAGCCTCACCGGGGGATATCGCACCCGTACGGCTGCCATCTCCATTTCTCGTACTCATTGTCCGGTCTTCCATTAAGGTGACAATCAAAATCTCTATCGATATAAGGGCAAGATCCAGGAGGATAATACGGTTTCGATTCATCCCTAACCCATCTACCATTAAATATATCGCAATCCTTGTAAGAACTTTTAGTACCATCCAAAGTATATGCAGATTTCTTCCCCAAATCATTGCCAATTTCTTTATAACTGCGAGTGCCAATGGGAGAGGCCCCCTCCCCCTCAACCTTAGCAATAGAATTCTCCCTAACTGTGCTCCCTTCCGAATCCTTTACCCAACCAGCCCTCGAATTATTCTTGAAATTTCCGACTTGGGCCTCCTCCGACATTGTACTATTGTCAATCGGGGAACCACTTTTTGCATCTGTTTTCACTTCTTCAACATTTCCATTTCCGTTTCCGTTTCCAACAAAAAGGGTAGCGTTTTTCAAATCTCCAGATACATTTCTCACACGGGCATCCTTAAAAACAGCATCTTTCCCATCAAAACTCGACGAATCTAAACTCTTATTACTAGCAAACACATTTGATTCCACGGTGCCGTTTAGGGCAACAGAGTGCATCGATTTCTGAACAAGACTAGAACCGTTGGAAGCACAATTAACAGAATTGGAAATTTCAGCCCCCCTAGAAAAGGGCCACGACAGAAATGAACTAGTACTACTGTTCGAACCCATTCCAGTATTCCAAAAAATAGGATTCAAAAGAGGGGCCTTAAACGAGGCATTATACAAAACCACACTCAAGACGATAAAAGACATCAAAATTCCGAATCCAAAACTCGACAGCACCCGTTTTCTCGAAGACGATACCTGATCTGAGAAGGAAAGCTTTCTCAAGTCCATAAGGCTCACCATTTTCGCAGCAGTAATTATTTCTGAAATCCCACCAAAACAAATTAAAGAAGATCCTTAGCTTTTACGCCTTCAATGGTGTGCGGTCTGTCGTCTGCAGTTTATCCTCCATTTTTTGAGATCAGTATGTATGCAAAGCAAAAAGGGCGAGATTTGGAACGAGCGAGAGACGGGGTAAAGATGTTTTTGTTTTGTCAGTGGGAGTGTGGGTTTAAGGCAGTGTTGTTTTCTTTACAGGCCTCAAAAGGATGGATGGATTCTATTTCTTTGACTCTCTGTTCGGTTGTGATGAGAGAAGTTTTGTATGAGCAAACTAAATCCGGAACAAGATAAAAAAAAAAAAAAAAAAAGAACAAGACCAAACAATCAATAATACTAATGATAATCTAATAACATTTCCATTTGTAACCATCAATTAATTAATATCTGATCCTGACATGGCATCTTGCCTGCATTAATTCATAATTAATTAATCTTGGGCTTAATGTAGAATGCAACTGGCATCGACACGAACCACATGTTCGTATTGTTTTTAGGTGGAGAATCATTAAACGCGTTAGGGAGATCCAACACTCACAGACACATGTACGAATAAATTAACTGCAGAAATTAGCGGGCATTGATGACAGCAATAACCGTGCTTTCTGGCACCGACGCCCATGGATTTAGTGGACGAACACGCGTCCGGCAAATATCCTCCTTGGATCGATTTGCGTGCTCTCAAGTGCCACTGTTGTAAAAGGTAACTAGCGTAAAAACCTCTATCTCAAAATTAGTTAAAAAAAAATAAAAATAAATCGTAATATGCAAAGATTAAGTGGTCGTGTTTAGTTGTCGTTTCGTTTTTATATATTACCATTTATAATAAATAATATTTCACTTAAAAAAATATACTTAAAATTTTTAGAAATGAATTTTAAATATGAATGACTTTTTTTATTTTAAGAAAAGTAAAAAAGTGATAAATAAGAATAAGAATACTCTTAAATAACAAACAAAACTAAATTAAGTATATTTTCATGTGACAAATGAAATATATAGTTTTTTTATTTTTAATAATAAAAAAAAGATATATACAAATATAATTAGAATTTTTATTGTAAAATATAAAATTGTTATCACCGGTCTGATTTCGGAGGAATCAAATTGATGTCGGAAAAATTGCCAAGGAACCAGGATGGGATGGACAGAAAACTGAGTTGATAGATAGCTAGGTCCGAAGAAGCAATCTGAAGCTCAAGATCTTGAAAGAATTTAGAGGGTAGATTCAAAGTTTTGGAGGAAATACTAAAAAAAAAAATTAAAAAAACGCAAGAAAATGTAAAACTCAAAGCTTTAAAGGAAGACAATAGTCCAAAAGAAAAATTATATTTTTAGCTTGTCTCTTATTATTTTAGTAGTGTAACTGAAGTACGTATATAAGTGCGGTAAATAAATATTTTTGGGACAATAGTTTCTCCAACCCAAAAAATGTTATTGTTTTTATTTTTAAATTTTTTAAAATTAATTTTTTATAAATTTTGTTTGATTAAATTTTTACGTGTCTGTCAGGTAGCGTTTTCCGAACGGACACTGTACCGTTCTTACATGTTGGGAGCCAGGGCGAAACCTAAAAAAGAGCCTTAACAAATATTTATTATTTTAAAAATACATGTAATTTTATTAAAAGTAAATATAATTATGTATTAGTTTTGAAACAAATTTAATTAAAAAAAAAACTAATTAAACAATAAACAATACAACTTAACAAGATTTACATCAACTCAACCATTGGTATCATCCCACCAAATTCATTAATCTTATACACTCTACCACCATAATTTCATATTTAGTTTGATCATCATTTTTGTTATTGAACTTCATTACAAGAGCTACTTTCACTATATTAGTCTACAAAATATAAATAAAAAACATAAAGCCTTATATAAATCTACTCCTTATAGTATTTTTCAAATGTAAAATTATTAATAATATTATCAATATTATAATTATAGATTTATTTTTTTCCTAATAGATATGCGGAGCTAAATTATTCTTTCTTGAAACAATTGACCTCAAATAAATTTTAATAATATTAAATTTAGAGAAACTTCTTCAACAGATGTTATCGTCATAGGAAATGTTCATAAAATTCGATAGGTAATTATTCCCTCCGTCCCATTTAATATGGGTGTATTACTGTAGAGAGGGGAATTTAGGTAAAGTATAATTAGTAAGTAATTAAGAAATGTATTAGTAAAAATAATAATTATTTAGTAAAAATAATTATAGATTAAGATTAAGATAACTAAATAGTTCAATTAAAATTAAAAAATTTTTAAATTTTAAATTTTAAAATATGATTAAAGTATATAATTAATTTTCCAAAAAAATAAAGGACAAATTATGTGGGACGGACGAAAATAGGAAATAGAGACAAATTATGTGGGACGGAGGGAATAAAACATTTAAATAATAATAAGTGACTATCATATTTACGAATTTCAATGGATGAATTTAAATTACCTGATAAAAGTTTTAATTCAGTAATAAAATCTTTTAAAATAATATCACATAAATTATTATGAAATAAAGTACTTAAAAAATAATACAATATTTTCTAACCTCATAATCATTTAAAGGTTTAATTTTGTTAGAATTAAATAAAAAAAAATACTATTTATATAATTGTTCGAATATCTCATTTAGTAATATCCATACAATAATTCAAAGATAATTAATTTTAAAATATTATCCATCACATTGTATTCCACTTGCATTTTTATTTTCATATGTACCACCCACGATTCTTTTTTATTTAGATATATACATTACTTTTAATATAGTATAATATATATATATATATATTTTTGGCAAACACTCTAGAGTTTGGCCCTGCCTCTTGGGTTGAGCCTGGGCGGTCGTCCTCATGACCAGCCCCAAGGACGGCCCTGCTGACACGTATCTTCAGCATGTTATGCACGTGTCACATGCATAATTTTAGCGTCAGATAATTAATTGTGCAAAATAAAAAAATAATTTACAAAATTATTATTATATAACATCAATTGTATGACTAAAATGATAAAAGGTGTTAGCTACGAAACTAAACATCGATTTTCCCTAATATGAAAGATGACAAAAATATATTCAGATTGGTGAAAATATGAGGGTATGTACGAAGGACCATAAATAAATGAAGCCTTAGTTGGCTTTAATGAAAGTTGTTTTATGATTAAAATTGATGAAATAATAAGAAGACTCTATAATGAAGATTCCTTGAAGTCAAATGAATAAATAATAATGACAAGGGGTGATAATTCCAAATAATAACATATTTTTTGTTTGACAAAACTGCGTATTACTTGAATTTTTATGTAAAAATCATCACAATATCTGAGTTATGGCATACTTTATTGAATTATTTCACTTGGTGTGATCCAGAGCGCGTTTTTTGAGATTATTAAGGTTTTTGACCTATTTAAGAGATGTTTCTGGCCCAAAAAAGCTAATTGTCGAAATTCAAGCGATGGCGTTTTCGCTCGGCAAACGATGTTCTTTCCGCTTGAGCCAGCGTCAACAATCAGACATGCACCGCAGCGAAGCGAGAGTGAACCCCTCCATAAATCCACTAAGTGTTTATCTCTCAGCAGTCTAGCATTCCAATACCATCCAGCAACGACAACATCGCTTGAGCTGCGCTAATGCCCTCCAGCCATCTAGGCAAACGAGAAAGGTTTGCACTCTTACATTCTAAAACGAGCGAAGTGGCAGTTAGGGAGTTATGACCGGTGCAACTGCTTTAACAGATTAACCGCCACCAACCGCCTAACTGCTCAAACAGTTTCAACTGCCGCTCAACTGCTCTGCAACCACCATCTCCGTAGATCTATAAATAGGGTCAAAATCTTTTTGTAAATATATACATACACACGTATTCATACTGGAGAGTATTGATTTTTGCATAGGTTTTTAGAGTTCCAACCATGTAAGGGAGTTCTATAGTTAGGAAGGGCCAGAGGAGGTGAGACTTTATCCTCCTCTGGCCGCGCACTTTACTGATTTTTAGATTCATTTACTGCTTTGCTCCTGCTTTGATTTACTGCCTTTCTTATGTAGAATTTTAATGTTTTATGTACTAAGTAATGAAATATCACGATTTGTCCGCTATCGCTTCTATCTAAGAGTCATATTTGCATTTAGACATTAGGATTAGAATCCTATTTCCCTGTGGAAGAACATAGAAGAATCGACTATTTTACACTAGTTTCGCGTCGTATTCATTAATAGATTCTAGGTAGTTCAATATAGCTAAGTACGTGGGAGCCTTGTCGACGTGTTTAGTTGCTATTCTGAATTCGATTCTGATTAAAATAGGTAACACAAGGGTAAAGCCACTAATGGGACAGAGATTGAAATAATTTACTAGGCATATGTGTGGATCTATTAGGCCACAAAACTTGTAGTGACAATAGATTTTCTTACGTATAATGTTCTAATTTTGGGCGTCATTGAAGTTTTGTTGTAAATCCCTTAAGGTCAAGTACCAGCGAAGTCGTTTTCTGTTTTAACAGTTTTTTTGCAATTACATTTACTTCTTCTACCGTTACGTCTTATAAGTATATGTTTCTCTAATTCACATTCCTCATTCGCTCACTTCATCCATGGGAATCTAGCCATATTTTAACATACAGATCAGACACAACATCTGAACGCCCCCACTGCTCAAACAGTTTCAACTGCCGCTCAACTGCTCTGCAACCACCATCTCCGTAGATCTATAAATAGGGTCAAAATCTTTTTGTAAATATATACATACACACGTATTCATACTGGAGAGTATTGATTTTTGCATAGGTTTTTAGAGTTCCAACCCTGTAAGGGAGTTCTATAGTTAGGAAGGGCCAGAGGAGGTGAGACTTTATCCTCCTCTGGCCGCGCACTTTACTGATTTTTAGATTCATTTACTGCTTTGCCTATTATCATACATTATAATTATAATCCTCGCCCCCGCTTACCTCCACTCACAATCTCTCTCGTTGCATCCATCACTCTCTCACCGCTCCACTGCATACACTCTGAATCACTATGCTTTACTTGTTTTCCTTTACTTTTTGCCTTAGCTAATCTTCGGCTCGCTCATAAGCGAGCTATCTTACCGTTTTTCCCTGTGCGTCACGAGTATTTCAATTCTTGATTTGAATTTTGCGGCTTAAAATCTCTGTATTTGACCTGAAAACTCACCAATTAAAGAGTATAAATAATTGTAATATAGTGTTATAGGGTCTACAACTTTATTTTCACCGTTTATATCGGAACATGTCTATAAATACACATTCCATCCACGAAATCCATAATAAATTCCCTACTTTAACTTTGAACATCATCAAATCGTAATGTATTAAGAGGTTACAAGAGTTTTAAGATAAATGTTATCGTGCAATAATGAATCGGGTCATAAGATAATAATTAAGGATTAATAAGGAGTTATATGGATGATTAATGGATGAAGATTAATGGAATTCCAAGAGGATATAAAAGGAAGAAGACTTGGAAAGAAGAAAGAAAAAACACAACAAGACAACACCAAAAATTCAATCATCTTATGTCTTTTTTACTTTATATTTTGTCTTGTTCTTTATTTCTTACATTGTGCTTATTTTTATCCTTTAACTCATGCAAATTTATATTGGTTGTGTTTCTTTGGCTTTTTTGTTTCCCAAACTTATTGTGTTGTTACTGTTCAGTGAAACTGTATCTTAGGGACTAGATTGTTTTTTTCATTTCCCTAAGTGAAATCTATCTAACACTACACTTTCATTATCCCAAATAAATCTTCAACTTGAGGAACCGAAGTCCATTGCTCTACGGAAGGGTTTTTCATATCTTCACCATTGTTCAATGAAAGCGACCTATCGGTGCAGCAACATCGAAAGAAGCCGGAGAAAATCACCGGTCGGCAGCCAAGCATATGGTTTTACTGGCAACGGGAGTTTATTTCGTATAATTTTGATTTCTTTTTAAATTTCTGGTAAAAAGATGGTGGAAAAGGAGAATAAAGGGTAAGAAGAAAATATTGAAAGGGGCACAGTAAAATAAAATTTGGAAAGAAGAAAAAAGGAAAAAAAAAGACGAAGAAGAAGAAGGTGGTCGATGAGAGTGCTGTAAAAAAAACCAAAAAAAACTTAGGGAAGAAGAAAATGAAGAAAAAGAAAAATAAAAAGGGAGAAGAAGATGAAAGCTGAAGGAGGGGAGCAGTGAGAGGGGAGAGGTTGCGGCATTGGCTGTAAAAGAAGAGTTTTATTTGTCAATTTTTTTTATAATCTATTAATGATAAAAATAACATATTATAATTAAAATAATATTATTATTAATAAAGAATTTAATTTAATATAATTATTACTTATAAAATTACTATCCATCAAAACTCCTCAAATCCCAATCAAACCTACTAACTCAAAGGAATGCATCTTCTCAAAATTACAAAAAAATTTAAAATTCAAACCGAAACCAAATAAAAATTTTCCAAACCAATGCCAAAGAAACGCACCCCTTATTTTTCTTTACTTTGTTTTGAATTCTGCCAAATTTTGCTATTTTTTCTTGCCTTATTTTATTTCATTCTTTGTTAAGACATTCATCATATTCGAAACTAGTTCGGAAGGTTTTTTTGAGTCAGTCGGGGGATCCACTTTCTTCAACTTCAGAGAGGCCTAACACACTGACCGTCTGAAAGCAGAATTTTGGATAGCGACAGGGTTCTAGCTGTGCAATAAATTTTTTTACTTTGTATTCGATTGTTGTAGTATAGAAAGTAAGATTGTCTCCGGAAGGATCAGTTGATTTATTTCTTCCACCTAGTTGGATCAATTAAAATAAGGGATTTTCTAATTTTTTATCTAATCCTAAGCTAAAATAAAATTAAAAGTAAAGTGAATCAAGAAAAGTAATGAAATCAAGAAAATTAAATAAATGAAATTTTTTGAATGTAAATAATAAAAACGCTTAGCCCAATGATTGATTTCAGAAGTCAACCTCGGGTTTTGATCATCGATTGCATATTTTTTTCTATTAAAAAATTTTGATAAATTGGTTATAAAAGTCAACACGCACCTTACTTCTGTAATCGCTAATTAAGGTACACCAATTAATTAATTTCTAATTGAAGAAATAAATCCGGGTACAACAATTTAAATTTTCCATTTGTATTAAACCTTGGAAAAGTCCAATTATGATTTTCCAACTCCTACGTAAGATTATAGGAATCATATCGTAAATTTCTAAAATGGTTCGTATTACTAGATCAAATAATCACACAATTACGAATGCAATTATTCAATGAATATGGATTACTAACTCAACCTAAAAATATATATCTACAATACTAGACCAAGAAAATAAATCTAGGCATGCTACATAAAAATTTTACGAATACCAACGAACAAAATAGAAATTATCAATTAAAGAGTCAATCTCGCAAAACTATGGAGTTCAAATCCTCAATCGATCATTGGACTAGATAAAAAATTTAGCTACTCATAAAGAAAAGCAAAGTAACAAAGAAAGGAAGATAGAATTGCATCTGGGTGAGTTTCTTTTCTGTCGGGATCCTGTCAGTTTGTTGTCTTCCTCTAGGAATTCAATGTCGCAATGCTGCCCTTTAGAATTTTTTCTCGTGCCTTTCTTCTCCACGTCTAGGTATGATTTTTACCATCATTTTCTTCTTGGGTATGTTTTTTTTATTATTATTATTATTTTGCACCGATCCAACCCACTTTTTTCTTGTTTTGCTTTACAGGTAAAGGAAGTTAGCTTGGTTGGCTAACTTCACCATATGTTTAGGGCCTTCTAGATATAGTGAATTTGATTATAGATGTCATATGGGTAAATTGGCCTTTTCTCCAGTAGAATGCATCATTAGATTTGAGTCTCCAAATTTTCAACTGAAATTCCAGAGAGCTCGGCTGCTTTTAGTCATAGGCATGGCTAAAAGCACATTTTGCTCTGTTTTCATATTTTGCCATCCATTGCATCATCTTCTGAAATATTACCTAAATAGCGAAAAAAAAATAGTTGAAATATATTCAAGGCATATATATATATATCAAAAGTGCTTGAAACATATAACCCATCAAATCTCCCTCATACTTAAGAAATGCTTGTCCCCAAGCATGTATCGTAAAATCACGTAACTCATGGGTTCATTCTTTCATAGACATCTTCAATAACAACAACTTCAGCAAATTAGGAGTATGCCAAGCAAGAGGAACAATTGCAATAAATATCATATACCTATGGTCATTTATCATTATTGCATTTCAATTGTCACATTGGCAAAATATGTCCCGCATGTATCATATTTTTATAATTTTTGTTCTCTGGTTGCGCGTGAAGTTCACGAAAGATAAAATTTCACATGGGCGGAGTGAGATTGTGCTAAAGAGGGCCAAAATTGCAAAAAAGTGACACTTGTGGGATATATTTTTCCAGAGTAATAATTAAAAGATAAAAATGATCATTGCTCAAAATTACACATATTTTTAGATTAAAAAGTACACGAGACTCGTATGATTAATCTGAAATGACCAAACGAACCAACTAATGATATTTTTTTGTCTATCGGAGGTTATTTAGGGCCCAAAAAACCTTAGATAATAATAAAAAAATGTATAGTTATTTTCAAAATCATAATTATATAAAACTCGAATGGTTAATCCGAAATGACAAAACAAACTAACCACTGATTTTTTTTTGTTCATCCGAAATCGTTTAGGGCCTTAAAAACTAAATACGCTAAACAAACGTAAAACCATTTTTAGATTTGGAATTAGAGAAATTTTGCACATTTCATCCGAAATAACCAAATGAACTAACTAGAGATATTATTTTGTCCATCCAAGATCATTTAGGGCCTTAAAAACCCTAAACGCAAGAAAATGTAAACTCATTTTTAGAATTTGAATTAAAAAAATTTGCACAATTTATCCGAAATAACCAAACAAAATATAAACCTATTTTTAGACTCGCAATTAGACAAAATTTGCACGGTTCATCCGAAACAACCAAACAAACCAACCAATAATATTTTATGGTTGATCTGAGGTCATTTTGGGCCTTGATAACTTATGCACTAAAAAAAAAAAAATCAATTTTAAACAAGAAATTTAATAAATTTCACACGGTTCATCGGAAACAAGCATAAAAACCAAGCAGTGAAATATTTCGTAAGTTTGAGGGTGTTTAGAGTCGAGAAAAGCCAAAATTCTAAAAATATGTAAACTAATATTTAGATTCGAAATTTGAAAATTATTACTTTTTCCTTTTTATTTATCACTATGGAAAAATATATTCCACATTTATTACTTTTTTGAAAATTTCATCCTTTAGCTACGCGTCTAATACAATCATCGTGATACGTGTCTTGCAGGTGTCGGTGCGAGTGGAATTGTGCCAGGAAGGAGAAAAATTGCAAAAAAGTGAAATCTGTAGGATATATTTTGCCAGAGTGACAATGAAAATATAAGAGTGATAATTGATCATAGGTATATATATATATATATGCTAATTGATCATATATATGTGTTCATTGAATGTACAAAAAATTATTTGAAATATTATTTATAAATTTCACACATTTTATCTCATTCATATTATTTACTTATATATTCAAATCTGGCTTGAGTCTTTTAGCAACTTTTCTTACTCATTTTCGAACATCCGATAAGTCAAATTCACAAGTGCCAGAGTATTGAACACCATGATTAAAAAAATAAATTGAATCAAATGTATTGATTGCTAAAAATCGCATGCATTTTATATTCATATCATATGCAATATTTGATTGATTTTGAGTGGATTTTATCTAATTTCTATGCGTATTGTTTATTTCCGACATGCAGGAGAGAAAAAGCAAAATTGGAGAAAAATAAAAGAAAAAATCAGCATTGGACAATTAAATTAGTCATGACCGACTAACCACACCCTCCTGACATAGGAATTTAATTAAAAGGCCAAAAAGCCCAGCTACAAAATAATTAGGGCAAAAAGTAAATAAAAACGGGTAGAGTCACATGCAAACGAAGGGGAGAACGACCAGAATCAGATATGCACAAGAGCAGGAGACTGAAAAATTCACAGATTGCACGGGAGCAAATCAACATAGATTTTTCCTTTCGACTATGACTTTATCTTTTCTTATTGTTATTTGCTATTTGATTATGGAGTAGATATTTGTAATGCCCCGATTTCGGAATGTATAAAATAATATTATTATAGCAAATAAATATTTGACAATAGTAATGGAATCAAGAAATTAATATTTTGGGATAAATTATATTCCAATTTTGTATATTAGTTATAATTAAAAAGACTGTTAATTGGATAAATATCGATAAAGATAAATATAAAATATAATATATATAATAATAATATAATAATAAAAGTAATGATGACGAAGATATAATAATAATAATAATAATAATAATAACAATAATAATAACGTTAATAATAATATAATTATATATATATATATATATATATAACAAACTTACCTGCGAAGGAAGACAGAAGACGAAACGCGAAGGAGAAGAAGAAAGGAGAAGAAAAAAAAAAAGAAAGAAAAAGATTTAGCCGTCCGATTCCAATTCCGACTTGGGTATGGTATTCCTTGCTATTCGTAGAGTCCGATTATAAATTTTAATACGAATTTTGATATTGGAGTATTAAATTAGAAATTCTTCAAAAATTCAAAATTGGCTATTTAGCTATTTAATCGATGAATTTCTTTAGCTAATAGCCTATTCGTAGCGCCGACGTTATATTTTGAGAATTTCGTACCAATCCAAGCCGAATAAAAAACGGCAGTATATTGCACCTGCCTGCTTGTTCATACCTTTGCGTATTTTTATTTAATAATCGGGCAATATAAATATTATGAGGTAGAAGGATTTTATAGCTAGAATATCATATTCTACTAAATATAAAAGTTTGGAGCCCGACGAGTTAATTATAGAAATTAGCTTTTGAATAAGCAGATAGCTCCTGAGAATAAGCATAAAGCTCATCTGATTTGAGTAAATAATGGGACAGGTGTACGTTGGAGGAGATTTGGGTGAAGTTATAAAATCCAGAAAGTATCGGTAGGAGGTAAGCAGTAGGGAATTAAATCTAATTTTAAGAAATTAGGTATGCATGTTGCATGTGATTTTGATTAATATGTTAACGTGATATTATGTGAATCATTTTGTTGCATGTATATATTTATATATATATGTGTGCGTATGCATGTGGGAGACTTCACGGTTTATGATATTTGATATACGTATTTGATCGCGTTGGTGAATTTATGAAAAGGAGGATAGGTGAGCTGTCTCACCAGCCCTTTTCGGTAAATTCACTTATTTGACATGTTGCACACATATTGCACGGTTTATCGGATGTGTTTTATGGATCTATCGTTTAGTCGCCGTGTGCGGTAGTGCTAGGCGAGGACATCATCTGGGGTTAGGATATTCGACCCCGATGTACCGTAACACTTTGGCGATAGTGGACGATAGTAGTCGGACAACTGGGTGACTTAGTCGCACGGTCATTCAGGGATTAGACCCATTGCAGTTGAGACGTATTTGGTCTAATCATTCGGGTTCGGTGTTGTTCCACTCATTGGAGTAGCTACTAGTGAGGTCTACCGGTAGTTTAGGATCAGATGCCAAACTCCAAACGCGATCCCGTTAGGGCGTGCGAGGAGGAGTAGAGTTTCCGGGTTTCCTTCGGGTGATTCCAGGTTGCACGGATTCTACTACGTTACACGGGGTAGGGCTAGACAGGAGGGTCCTATCTTCGCTATCACAGACTATGGGGTGTCTTGTGGTTAATGGCGACAACGTTCGACTATCCATGTATTGATTGCGGGAGTCGTATGGTGGGTATATGGGAGTGACCGGGTGACCGTTATATTATTATGGGTTTACCAGGTCTTTCCTTGAGCCGAGGATTTTCCGGCTATTTATTGATGATAGTCTAGTGAGCTGTTATTATGGAGCCGAGGTTATTCCGGCTGCTCACTTTGACATATGTATATGGGTATATGTGCATGAGTTGTCGATTTTGACATTATTGTTACATTATTTCAGTATGGGCATGGCATGGCATTTATTTTGCAAATGACGGAAATTAAACTCTATTTTCGAGCATGACATGGCATATTTTATGTTAGTTCTTAAAATGGATTTAATTCTAGACTGCTTTTAAGAAAAATATTTGATTCAGGTACGCATGGCACCTCCGGGACAGGGGACGTCTCGGGAGATAGAAAGACGGGCTGAATGAGTGAACTGCATCTGATGTATTATATGTAAATTCTAACTAGAGAAAAACCTCCCGTTTTGGGAGTATGTTTTTGTAAATATTTATAAACTTGTTTTTTTGAAATAATAAAATGCTTATATAATTAATTTTAGCCTTAACACTGTGTTATGGGGCCCGAAGTAGGAGGTGACGACCTCATGATGCAGTGTGGCGGTAGCATTTCCAGTATGAGCCAACTGGGGGTGTTACAAGTTGGTATCAGAGCCTAGGTTTGATAGATTTTGGCTCTTTGAATTAAAAAGGTTTTGAAAATAATAATGATATTGAATTGGTTTGGTGAGGTTTGGGTTTTGCGGGTGCATTCATGTCAATGTGATCTATCTTTTATTGTTATGCTTGGTTTAGCTGTGTGCCGAATTGATATTGAATCAGGAAAAATTGGGGGCAGTATGTCGAATTCTCGAGGTGGTGGTGTACGTAGGGCTATTCAAGGCCCAGAGTTTGACCCTTCGTCTGATGAGTCACAGTATCCTGTGCCAGCGCATGTACCAACAGAGGCACCTAGTCAGAATTTCTTTCGGCAGTTTATGGCCGCGATGATGCCTCAACAGAGGAGTTTCATTGATGCTGTGATGCGGCATAACCCACCAACATATTCTGGTTCAGTGGAGCCAGGAGTCCTTGAGTTTTGGGTTGAAAAGATGGAAAAGATATTTCGTGTTGTTCAGGTTCCGCCAGATCAACGAGTTAATATTGGAGCCTATTTCTTGGAAGGCCGAGCAAATCGGTGGTGGTTAGGTGAAGAAGCTGCAGGTGTAGACCAAGTGGATATGACTTGGGATGAATTTAAAGCAAAGTTAAAGGCTAGGTTTATACCGTCGCATATTCGAAAAGCGAAGAAGCAAGAATTGCTGGACTTAAAGCAGGGCTCGATGTCAGTTGAGGATTATTTTGTGAAGTTTAATGAGTTGGAGATGTATGTTCCTGACTACTTTTCCTGTGAGCGAGACAGAATTGACCATTTTGTAGACGGGTTGCAACACAGAATTCAAGAGGCTTTAGCGGTGTTGGATATCAGTTCATTGTATGAGGCTTACGAGCGTGCTGTCCGATTTTATCAGAAGCAGGAAGTCAGACAAAAGGAGAGTGAGAAGGAAATAGGTTATCAACATCAGGTTCGAGATAAGGGAAAAGCTAAAGTGGAGGATGAACCCAAGGGTAAAAAGAAATGGTGGCAAATGTTTAGGTCTGGGCCATCGTATAAGGGGATTTCGATTAATGAACCGAGTCAGGAGAGGTCTCAGCAATCGGGGGCTGTTTGTCGGCGTTGTGGAACAAGCCACCCAGGTACTCGTTGTGATAAAGTTCCATTGACATGTTTTAAATGTGGTGGTAGTGGTCACATTGCCAGGTTATGTCCAAGTGTGGTAACTGCAAGGGAGTTTCCAGAACCGAGGTTTAGGCCATGGCAGCCGCCGTCTTCGCAGTCACAAGGGAGAGGATTAGGATCATCTTGGCGAGGGGGACGAAGTCAGTCACGTTCGTCATCCAGGCAGCCAGGCAGAGGACCTGACCAGCGTGGTCGAATAAATGTTCTTACCCAAGCAGAAGCTGATTATCATCCAGGTGAGGTTTTAACGGGTAGATTTCTGGTTTGCGGTTTTCCTGCTCTTGTGTTATTCGATTCGGGTGCAACGTTCTCGTTCATATCTAAGCGTCTAGTTAGACGATTGGGTCTGAATTCATCAGTAGAAGTGGTAGTGGAAGTTTTACTTCCATCAGGAGAAGTGTTGGAATGCCGAGAGCTTTATATGCAGATTCCGGTTAGTATTGAAGGGGTTGATTTTGTTACTAACTTGTTGGGCATCAAGCTATCCGAGTTCGATGTAATATTGGGGATGGATTGGTTAGTGGCATATCAAGCTCAATTTGATTGTCGAAAAAGATCAATTTCGCTGGTTGGAGCGATGGGCGAACTGGTGAATTATGCGGGATCTGCCAGACAACCTTCTATGAAGGTAATTTCATCCCTATCATTTCAATCATTTATTCGTAAGGGGTTTCCAGTATATCTGTGTGAGGTAAGAGATTTGACGCAAGGGGAGCAGCGATTGCAAGATATTCCTGTAGTCCGAAATTTTCCTGATGTATTTCCTGATGACATTCCGGGTATGCCACCAGCTCGTGAGGTGGATTTTACTATTGATATTGTGCCGGGTGCTGAGCCAGTATCAAGGGCTCCATACCGGATGGCACCTTTAGAACTAGCCGAACTTAAATTGCAACTACAGGAATTGCTAGATAAGGGTTACATTCGGCCTAGTACATCGCCTTGGGGAGCTCCAGTTTTATTTGTGAAAAAGAAAGATGGAAGTTTGAGGTTGTGTATTGACTACCGTGGACTGAACAAAGTCACGGTGAAGAACAAATATCCTCTTCCGAGGATTGATGATCTATTTGATCAACTGAGAGGTGCAACTATATTCTCAAAGATTGACTTGAGATCTGGATATCATCAGCTAAGGATTGCAGAGCATGACATTCCGAAGACAGCTTTTCGGACTAGATACGGGCATTATGAATTCACGGTTATGTCCTTTGGGTTGACTAACGCCCCGGCTGCGTTTATGGAGTTGATGAATAGAATTTTTCAACCATACCTCGATCAGTTTGTGGTGGTATTTATTGACGATATCTTGGTCTATTCCCCAGATAAAAAGACGCATGCAAAACATTTGCATGTAATATTAAACATATTGCGTGCAAGAAAGTTATATGCCAAGTTATCCAAATGCGAGTTTTGGTTGAAGGAGGTTGCTTTCTTGGGGCATGTTGTTTCTGGAAAGGGTATCTCAGTAGATCCTTCTAAAGTGGCGGCAATCATGGATTGGCCAAGACCTACCAATCAATCAGAAGTAAGAAGCTTTTTGGGTTTGGCAGGATATTATCGGCGATTCGTTCTTGATTTTTCGAAGGTTGCAAAACCATTAACTAATTTGCTGAAAAAGGATGCAAAGATTAACTGGGATCACGAGTGTGAGTCATCCTTTTTAGAATTGAAACATCGATTAACTTCAGCGCCAATTTTGGCTTTACCAGTGGAAGGTGAGGATTTCGAAGTGTATAGTGATGCTTCGAAGCAGGGATTGGGATGTGTCTTAATGCAGAATCAAAGAGTTATTGCTTATGCATCACGACAACTAAAACCTCACGAAGAGAATTATCCGACACACGACTTGGAAATGGCAGCAGTTGTGTTTGCTTTGAAGATTTGGAGACACTATCTTTATGGAGCCCATTGCAGAATATTTACTGACCATCAAAGTTTGAAATATATCTTCACCCAAAAAGAATTGAATTTAAGACAAAGAAGATGGTTAGAATTGGTGAAGGATTATGATCTTGAAATTGTGTATCATGAAGGCAAAGCAAATGTTGTAGCCGATGCCTTAAGTCGAAAACCAAGGCATAACTTGGGCTTCATGTCGGTTGCTGATGAACTGTGCCAAGATTTAGCGCGGATGGAAATTGAGGTACTTGGACGGGGTATGACTCGGGGATATTTGCAAATGATACAAGTTGAGCCTGAAATTTATGATCGCATTAGAGCGGCTCAAATGGAAGATAATAAAATGGTTGAGCTTGCAGTGAAAGTTCAGTACGGTCAGACTCAAAATTTTAATATTGCTCCAGATGGGAGTCTTCGATTTCACGGGAGGTGGTGTATCCCAAAGGATCGAAATGATTTGAAAGAGCAGATTATGAGTGAGGCTCATAATACACCATACTCAGTGCATCCGGGGGGAAATAAAATGTATCATGACCTACGTCAACATTTTGGTGGAAGGGCATGAAGAAGGATGTAGCCAAATTTGTTGCACGATGTTTAAATTGTCAAAAGGTAAAAGCAGAACATCATAGACCAACGGGGTTGCTACAACCTTTAGAAGTTCCACTCTGGAAATGGGATTCTATCGCAATGGATTTTGTAACAGGACTTCCAAGGTCAAAGTCGGGAACAGATGCAATTTGGGTGATTATAGACAGATTGACCAAGTCAGCAGTGTTCATTCCAGTACGTATGACTTGGAGTATGCAGAAATTAGCCAAATTATATGTTCATTATGTGGTTAAACGACACGGTATTCCTGAGGTGATCATATCAGATCGTGATCCACGTTTTCAATCTCGATTTTGGCAAAAATTGCAGGAAGCCTTTGGTACTCAGTTGCATATGAGTACTGCATTCCATCCTATGACTGATGGTCAGTCAGAAAGAACTATCCGTATTCTGGAAGATATGCTAAGAGCTTGTGCTATGGAATTTCAAGGGAGTTGGGAAGACCACTTGGATTTAGTGGAATTTTCATATAATAATAGCCATCAAGCAAGTATCGGAATGGCTCCTTTTGAAGCTCTTTATGGTCGAAAATGCAGAACTCCTTTGAGTTGGGACGATATGAGTGATCGACTGATACTGGGTCCGGAAATGATTGAGGAATCGAAAAATAAGATTCGAATTATCAGAGAAAAGATGAAGGCAGCTCAAGATCGTCAAAAGAGTTATGCCGATAGAGCCCGACGTGAGGGTCAATTTCAAAGTGGAGATTTTGTCTTATTGAAAGTATCCCCAATGAAAGGTATTAGAAGGTTTGGGATTAAAGGAAAATTGAGTCCGCGTTATGTTGGACCTTATGAAATTGTCGATCGAGTTGGTGATTGGGCTTATCGGTTGGCACTTCCAAATTCTATGGAGCGTATCCATAATGTGTTTCATATATCTCAGCTTCGTAGGTATGTTGCAGATCCTTCTCATATTTTATCTCCAGATGAGATAGAGCTGAATGAAGATCTTTCGTATGAAGAAAAGCCTCTGTGGATCATGGACACAAAGGTCCGAACCATGAGGAATCGAGATATTCGTATGGTGAAAGTAATGTGGTCCAGACATGGAGTGGAAGAGGCCACGTGGGAAGTAGAACAAGAAATGTTCAAAGCATACCCACAATTGTTTAATTAAGTTGCCTTGTTATGTGTTTGAGTTTAGATTTCGGGGACGAAATCTTTTTAAGGGGGAGTGGATTGTAATGCCCCGATTTCGGAATGTATAAAATAATATTATTATAGCAAATAAATATTTGACAATAGTAATGGAATCAAGAAATTAATATTTTGGGATAAATTATATTCCAATTTTGTATATTAGTTATAATTAAAAAGACTGTTAATTGGATAAATATCGATAAAGATAAATATAAAATATAATATATATAATAATAATATAATAATAAAAGTAATGATGACGAAGATATAATAATAATAATAATAATAATAATAACAATAATAATAACGTTAATAATAATATAATTATATATATATATATATATAACAAACTTACCTGCGAAGGAAGACAGAAGACGAAACGCGAAGGAGAAGAAGAAAGGAGAAGAAAAAAAAAAAGAAAAAAAAGATTTAGCCGTCCGATTCCAATTCCGACTTGGGTATGGTATTCCTTGCTATTCGTAGAGTCCGATTATAAATTTTAATACGAATTTTGATATTGGAGTATTAAATTAGAAATTCTTCAAAAATTCAAAATTGGCTATTTAGCTATTTAATCGATGAATTTCTTTAGCTAATAGCCTATTCGTAGCGCCGACGTTATATTTTGAGAATTTCGTACCAATCCAAGCCGAATAAAAAACGGCAGTATATTGCACCTGCCTGCTTGTTCATACCTTTGCGTATTTTTATTTAATAATCGGGCAATATAAATATTATGAGGTAGAAGGATTTTATAGCTAGAATATCATATTCTACTAAATATAAAAGTTTGGAGCCCGACGAGTTAATTATAGAAATTAGCTTTTGAATAAGCAGATAGCTCCTGAGAATAAGCATAAAGCTCATCTGATTTGAGTAAATAATGGGACAGGTGTACGTTGGAGGAGATTTGGGTGAAGTTATAAAATCCAGAAAGTATCGGTAGGAGGTAAGCAGTAGGGAATTAAATCTAATTTTAAGAAATTAGGTATGCATGTTGCATGTGATTTTGATTAATATGTTAACGTGATATTATGTGAATCATTTTGTTGCATGTATATATTTATATATATATGTGTGCGTATGCATGTGGGAGACTTCACGGTTTATGATATTTGATATACGTATTTGATCGCGTTGGTGAATTTATGAAAAGGAGGATAGGTGAGCTGTCTCACCAGCCCTTTTCGGTAAATTCACTTATTTGACATGTTGCACACATATTGCACGGTTTATCGGATGTGTTTTATGGATCTATCGTTTAGTCGCCGTGTGCGGTAGTGCTAGGCGAGGACATCATCTGGGGTTAGGATATTCGACCCCGATGTACCGTAACACTTTGGCGATAGTGGACGATAGTAGTCGGACAACTGGGTGACTTAGTCGCACGGTCATTCAGGGATTAGACCCATTGCAGTTGAGACGTATTTGGTCTAATCATTCGGGTTCGGTGTTGTTCCACTCATTGGAGTAGCTACTAGTGAGGTCTACCGGTAGTTTAGGATCAGATGCCAAACTCCAAACGCGATCCCGTTAGGGCGTGCGAGGAGGAGTAGAGTTTCCGGGTTTCCTTCGGGTGATTCCAGGTTGCACGGATTCTACTACGTTACACGGGGTAGGGCTAGACAGGAGGGTCCTATCTTCGCTATCACAGACTATGGGGTGTCTTGTGGTTAATGGCGACAACGTTCGACTATCCATGTATTGATTGCGGGAGTCGTATGGTGGGTATATGGGAGTGACCGGGTGACCGTTATATTATTATGGGTTTACCAGGTCTTTCCTTGAGCCGAGGATTTTCCGGCTATTTATTGATGATAGTCTAGTGAGCTGTTATTATGGAGCCGAGGTTATTCCGGCTGCTCACTTTGACATATGTATATGGGTATATGTGCATGAGTTGTCGATTTTGACATTATTGTTACATTATTTCAGTATGGGCATGGCATGGCATTTATTTTGCAAATGACGGAAATTAAACTCTATTTTCGAGCATGACATGGCATATTTTATGTTAGTTCTTAAAATGGATTTAATTCTAGACTGCTTTTAAGAAAAATATTTGATTCAGGTACGCATGGCACCTCCGGGACAGGGGACGTCTCGGGAGATAGAAAGACGGGCTGAATGAGTGAACTGCATCTGATGTATTATATGTAAATTCTAACTAGAGAAAAACCTCCCGTTTTGGGAGTATGTTTTTGTAAATATTTATAAACTTGTTTTTTTGAAATAATAAAATGCTTATATAATTAATTTTAGCCTTAACACTGTGTTATGGGGCCCGAAGTAGGAGGTGACGACCTCATGATGCAGTGTGGCGGTAGCATTTCCAGTATGAGCCAACTGGGGGTGTTACAATATTTTTCTGGTTTAAGGGATGATAATGTTTTGGTTCTTATGTTTTGAAGATTCTTGACTTTCTTTATAAAAGTTGTTTTTAATTATCAATATTTTTTCTAATTTTGAAAATAACGTTTGTGATTGTTAGATTGATTGGATATTTTGGTACCAATAGTTAAATTAGTATGATAATCTAAAGTCAATTTAGGTAGAATATCCGTAATTGTATTCGCACTTGAATATGTGACAATCGGGTTGAATAGTTCCTTCCTGGGGGTTAAACAATCGAATCTAATTGCTACTCTTAGGTAGTAATTGTTTTGAATTGAGTTTTTCTAGATTAGAATGCAATTAGACAATATTTCTTATGGGTGCACCTAGGTTTATTAGCTTAATTAAAAGTAGTTAACGGTCGTACCTTAATTACCTACACTGTAAGGAAAAATTGGTTGTCAGAGCTTGTTGATAACTATAACCAATTTATTGATACTTTAATAAGAACTAACTTTATTGAATCTATGATAAAACACAAGTATCATAATTGTATCATCCCTTGAGTCATCCATCCACTTGATAGCTAGTTATCCGTTGATTTAATTGTATTGTTATTTTGTCTTCATTAGATAATAAAAGAAAATTCCCCTTTTTTATTTACCGAATTAGAACGCGAAAGAGTGAATCACACAATCCCTATGGAGACGATCCCTCCCATGTATTACATTAAATTGTGATAATAGAATATGTGAAATATTTGATTAACCGCGCGACTAATCATGTATATAAAATTAAAAATTAAATAAATGATTAGTACAATGTAAAAAGAAAAAAAGCAACAAAAATAATTAACTGCTGCATGCAAATCTTGATGCAATTGGTTATACCATCTTTCATAGATGATATCCCAATATTGTTAAAAATCTTTCAGTACGGTTTTTATTGTCATTTTTGCCCTATCCATTGCCTCATAAATGATAGGTAGTGTAGTTTTTTTTTTATCTTGATCAACTACTTTTAAAACTTTCACCAAGGGTTCCATAACCCCACAAAATCGGCATATACTCATTTCCAAAATCTTTTATTGAGAATCATGTCTGATATATCTCTAGCTTCATGTCTTCTCCTCAAGGTATTATTGTACTCAACCCATTTTCTAGAAGTACACATTCTTTTCAAATCAGTTGCATATTTTAGAAGACTTTCCATTGCAATAAACTCGGTTGCAAATCTTGTTATGCCTGGCCGCAACAGATCTTGGCCATTTGTATATATTTTCATCAAATTGACCACTTTATCACTGTTGTATATAAATCATGTAATTCTTCTTGCTTCTTTTATCGTATTCTTTACTGACAATATATCTTCGATGTCTTCTAATATCAAATCAATGCAATGCAATGCGCATAGAGAACAAAGAATGTGATTCCTTTTCCACATCAGTTTTTTTCCAGCAGTCTTCACACTTGCTTCACTATCAGTTACATTTTTTACAATATTATCAACTCCTACTACTGATTCCACAACCTTATCCATTAGGGTGTAGACAAAGTCTGCAATCTTTTCCTTATTCGTACAATCGCTCGGAATGGGTGGATTAATTCCTTCCCTTAGAACCGTACTTGAGAGTTTCTTACCTCATACGGCTCATCAATTCTTTGGGTATCCCGTTACCATATTTACCGAACGGGATTCCTCGCGGATCTATCTCATTTTTCGGGTTAACCAAAGAGGTTCATTACATGAGTTTGAAACTGAAATTTGGATTAATAATCTGTTTTATTTCGTTTTATCTTTTTTCCCACGTTAAAAAATGTCCTTCAAATATTCAATTCCAAGTTATTTCAATGCACAT
Source organism: Andrographis paniculata (assembly GCF_009805555.1). Classification (NCBI taxonomy): domain Eukaryota; kingdom Viridiplantae; phylum Streptophyta; class Magnoliopsida; order Lamiales; family Acanthaceae; genus Andrographis; species Andrographis paniculata. The sequence goes on from NW_026137605.1 coordinate 6,257,557, forward strand.
TTACAAAATATTTGTTGTTACATAGTTAACTAAATTAATTTATGTTTGTTAATTATATTTTAATTTAATAAATTTGACTTAAAACAAAATATATTATTACGAAATAAAGACAAAAATAAAAATGTCAATTAAAATAGAATAAAAGGAATATATTAAGATTAAATATCCATATCCACAAAACTAGTGGTGTATTTGGGCGGACCGCTAGTCCACAAACAAAAAAGGCCCATACAAGTAGATGAAGCCTACCCAATCCATTCATTCATTCGTGCTTCCCTTACTTTTACAGAAAGAAAGAACAAAGGATAAACAGAGGCAATCCATCATCATCAATCATGTACAAATAAAAATAAAGAAATACGCATTCAGTTCAGTTGATTTGCTGCTACCTTGGCCCAGAGAGCTCCATAGCTTCAACAACGTAAGCCGACTCCGATTCCTCCACCAAATTCGAATAATATCTCACAGAAGGACGATGATGATGAAAATGACGTATCGAAGACGACGACGACGATGACATGTTGTTGTAGGCTTGCGCCTGTGATTTCTCTCCCGACCCCTCTCCTTCTTCTAACATCCTCAACGCCTGCGACATCGTCGGCCGTCGCCATGGATTAAACTGCGTGCAAAGAAGAGCCACCTCAACCAATTCCTCCAACTCCGCCGCCTCGAATTCGTTCCTGAGATGTCTGTCCACCATCAAGCTCAGCTTCCCCTCCTCATGGAGTTTCCTCACCCAATCAAGGATCACTCCCTTCTTGTCTGTCACAGCCTTCTCTCCCGTGATCAGCTCAAGAAGCAGAATTCCGAACCCGAAAACATCCGTCTTCTCCGACGATTGGCCAGTCGACAAATACTCGGGAGCAATGTGGCCGACGGTGCCTCGCACAGCAGTAGTAACATGCGAATCCTCGCGATCCAGGAGCTTCGCCAGCCCGAAATCCCCGACCACTGCCTCAAAATCTTCGTCGAGTAGAATGTTAGCTGCTTTGACGTCCCGGTGGATTACTTTCGGGTCGCATTGCTCGTGCAGGTACACCAGTCCCCTCGCCGTGCCCAGCGCTATCCTTTTCCGTCTCGACCAGTCCAATACCGGCCTGCCATGTGTGTTTTCTGTAATAAAACCATGTATAGATAATTAATAAAATGTAGACATGTCTTGGCAAACAAGAGTTCCTAACCTTTAAGTCGAGATGCCACGCTCCCATTCGGCATATAAGGATACACTAGAAGGCGCTCGTTCTCTGTCGAACAAAATCCGCAAAGGCGGAGAATGTTTTTATGGACAGCCAAACTGATCAGCTCCACTTCAGTCCGGAACTGCGTTTCGCCCCCGGCAGCAGTATTGTAGTCTTTCAACCATTTGACAGCCACCACAGTCCCGTCATTCAACCGGCCCTTGTATACGACTCCATATCCTCCCTTTCCTAATATATTCCTCGAATCGAATTGTTCTGTTGCAGCTCTCAGTTCCCGGAATGAATACCTTTTCAAATGCCCCAGGTGAGCATCTTGATTATATTGATCTGCCAATGTTGTCGCAACTCAGAATAAGCATTGTAGTGTAATCGAGGAGACGAAATGTACATTTTTACCCACCGTTGATGTCGAAAAAAATTCGTTGGTTCTTTCTGTACCGCCACCAGAGAATAAAGCCGCATAGCATTATAACTGCTAAGAGGCAGCCGAAGCTAGCTCCAATGGCGATGCCAACATGATGTTTTGCTCCAGATTCTGATTTGAGTAGACACCAAAAAATTAAAACACAGTTAGAAAGGACAGATCTAACTAAAAGGCTGTCAAAACTCGGGTGGATTGGATGATTCATACCCTTCACAGCCTTGGGTGGGAAGGATAAAGGTTCAGGGTAGACATCAGAGCAATTGTTTTGTGGAGTTTGCTTGCAAAGCAAAGGATTTCCAACTATTCTGAAAGTGAGTTGCATCATTTCATTCGAGACTAAGTTAGTTAGTCCTTAAACGAAGACAACATTGCAGCGTAGTAACAGGACAACAACTAACTTGAATGTTCTTGCAGAGACTTTCGGAACAGATCCACTAAGGTTATTGAACGAGAGGTCCCTGCAAGCGTTGTTCGTATTAGATTATATGCAACGGTAGAGATCTTATAATGCATCCGAAAATCGCAAGGGACTTACACCAGTCTAAGGCTCTCGATTTCAGAAAGCGAGGCTGGAACGTTTCCTGTAAGGCTGTTGTTGTTAAGACGCCTGTCTTGATCAAGTACAGGTGAACAAGGGAGTCAATCTTGAGCGAGTTAAGCAAAACAACTACACAACTACTTAGAATGCCGTAGGCGGAATTCCCAAAAACTCACAGATAATTCAAGTTTGTAAGACTCCCTATAGAGTTGGGTATGTCACCAGAAAGCTTGTTGTTAGAGAGATCAAGTGTCCGAAGCTTTTCTAACTTCCCAATTGTTTCTGGAATCGATCCGCTGATATCATTGTTCTGCAGCAGCCTAAGAGACACACAAGAAACATGAACGAAAACCAATCCTAGCTATCAGATTAAGAGCTTGAAAAACATATAGATATGCCAAATCAAGAATTCAGAGAAGAAATCATTGGAACTGCTTACACAGACACACAAGAAACATGAAAGAAAACCAATCCTAGCTATCAGATTAAGAGCTTGAAAAATATACAGATGCCAAATCAAGAATTCAGAGCAGAAGTCATTGAAACAACTGCTTACACAGACTGCAAGCCAGTCAGGTTGCCGATTCCAGGCGACAAGGCTCCGGACAAGCTCAGCCCAGTTAGGCCTCTATAGCAATACAGCACAAATCAAAGTCGGATTCATGTAATTTAATAAAGGGTCTTTCGGCTGTGGTAAGGAACTTACAGGTTAGAAACATAGCCATCTGAGGAACAAGTAATCATCCTCCAACTACAAGGATCTACTGAATAAATATCCCAACTCTCCAGGGCATTATAGGGATCGGACAAGCTTTTCTTTATAGAAATCAATGCCACAACTGAAATGGCATGTATGAGATTATAAGTGGTCAAGCTGATAAACCAATAATCGTAACGGCAATTCCCCATTTGTGGGAAGGAAGAGATTCAAATGTTACGTTACCTTCGTAATTCACACCAGAAGGAGACAGAGTTGAATCACAGTCGTCGATTAATGCTGAAACGACAAGCCCCAAGCTCAGGAGGAGAAGATTCATTCGTCGTCCCATGGTTTGGCAAAACATTATCCCTCCAGCATTATCTTATTCTTCATCATCTCATCTGTCTACTACGCCATTCTCAAAAGTCCTCAAAACCCACCAACTCTAGACTCGCAGAAAAGGGGTTAAAACCCCACAAGATAAAAAAAAATAAACATACCCTCTTGTGCGATTATAGAAAGATCTTTAGTGCTGTTCCCAACAAAATTCTACTGCAAAGGGTATTTGGGTGAACTTATATGCAATTCCCACTACTATAATATAAATATAACCTCTCAGCATCATGACTAAATTATGGTGTCTGCTTAATCACACGTCACTCAAGCGATCTGCGCGAAGATACAGAACTCACTGCAACAAACGTCCAAACTCTATTGGCCAGTGGGCACAGTCTGGTCTGTACTATTATGAGAGTTGTTGAAATAAATACTAATAATAATGATAATAATAATAATAAAGTTTATGGGAACAGTTTGGTACGGTTTGACGAGCTACCATTACCAAGACAATATTTGATTTGGTGAAGAAGCCACTTTAAAATTGAAGCTCCAATGATTCAATACCGAAAGACATTTTCTTGGGCAAGTTGGACCAATTGTCTAGTGGAAGATTTACAGTAGACGTTTACTTGCTGCTAAATTTTAAATTGTATATGGGATGGGATGATGATCATGCTTTATTTGTTAAACTACTCCATATTTTATAATAGACTTGAAAATGACAGTGTTAATGACGCCAACAAGAAATTGAAATATATTCTGTGACCTGTTGAATAAATGGGATAGGATGTCAACTGTCATGTGGGTATAAAAGAAAATTGTGAAACCAATAATTAATTGTGAACAACCAGTCGAGTCCTCATCCACACTACAAAAACAATATTCATGTGTCAACTAAAGCAAAAATATGTCACAATTTGGCCCAATTAATTACCGACTCCCTGATGTTGCCAAGAACCTTATTCCAGGTCATCTAGAGAAGCAACACTGTTTCGTCTTGAATATAAGAGCAAAGATCCCATAACATGGCAGATGCAGCAGCCCCACGCCTAAATACCTACAAATTTTTTGCAGTAATAAGCAACACAACCTCAAAACTTATGTTCCATGTCCCATGAGAGTGTAATGCTTACCATATGGGAGCATATGGAGACGACAAATCAAGGAAAGGATAAGGCCACCTGTAGCAAAAACGGATTTTCTCAGTAACGAGCATTCTAGACAAACTAAGATGGATCGGTCAAGAAATTATGCAAGAAGCAAAAAGTAAAGAGTGTGTACTTCACAGAAACAAAAGCATGGAAGATCCATTGGAAGACAACAAATGTGCTTGTCCACAATACAAAGTAAGCTATCCGAAAGAACGGGAATTTCTGAAAATGAGTCAGCCAAATCAGTTAGTCATGGATTACATCTAAGTGCATAGTGTAATTAATAGTATTATTTAGTTAGAGCTTACCAGATTGTTCAACATAGTGTCTCCAATGAGAAAAACTGCATTGAAAGAATGCATGCTAGCAGCGAGCTGTACACAGAGAATGCAGGACCAGACAAATAGATTTAGAGAAGATTTCAGGTATAAGACGTATCATGTGTGATTCTCACACGATCCATCAAGAACCAACAAGGCACAAGTATAACAAAATATTTCTTTAGGTTTCATTTTTAGCCAAAGAAATAGAGATCAAGCCAGTAGAAAGCTATACTTACGAATTGCAACTTGGTATTCTTTCCAGAGAAAAATGGATATAATATGAGCCAGAAGACAGAATCAGTAAGCACAACAGCTCCACCACAGACCTGTGATGGAAGTAGACGAATACAGGATAAGGATAAACAGGACAGGGTTATAAACCTAAGCCAGTTGTAATGCAGAAACTAAAAAGCCACAAAAGATTGGTAACCGTTTCTTTTGTTTTTCTAAAAAAAATATACATAGAAATTAGTAACCAGTTTGATCCTCAGCTGATCTACATATGAGGCACTCCCAAGTAGTAAATTATCACCACTAATAAAGTAATGTGTACAGCGACTGACTTCACAGCCACTCACTTGTTCAGGTCCTTATAGTGTTGTAAATAGAAGCTAAATAAAGGATAAGAAAAATCAAACGATAAAAACAACCAAACGGTACTACCTGTTTGCCTAAAGCCTAATGGCTACTTTATTACTAAAATCCAGAAAGTAATCTCTCCTAAGATTTCAACCCAAAACAACCTTTACATGCATGTGATAATAAGAAGTGTAGTCTGATTTCCTCTCAACCTGTACCATCAAGTCATCACAAATTTATAGCAAGATCAAAGAGCTGATGAATGAGTTAAGAATAGGACTTATCTTATATAACCTAAACACATCTATAACTATCCTAAAAGTTGAAAGTTTCTTGAAACATTGAGTGAGAATATGGATGGATCTTGAATATTCTTTTTTTCCAATCATTAAAGGAATGACACTTCGAAAATAAAGACCGAAAATACAATAATGAATATGCTTGTGCATCTCTCTGTTTCTCTGGTATATATATATATATATATATAATTATATATACACTTCTTGTGTTGTGTGGACCATCTTCTTTAACTTGCTCGACCTCTATAGTGCTAGCTATCAACCAACCTTGATTTAAACTAAGAAAAAATTTCTAATGATTTTTCACCAGATCTTGATTAGACTTTATGAGTTATCTCGAATACTTTCAGCATTAAATCCTGTTCCCCACAATATTGGCTTATTCTTGATCTTGTTTGAAGGCGACATAAAACATATGATATTATAATCTAAGAAGGTAACTCAACAATGTCAAACCAATTCACACCTCAATGATTAATTACAGATATGTAAGAACATTCTGTATATACAAGTGGGACGAGAAAGTACCTGAAAAAGTATTTGTAAGGCATTTCCCCAAAATACTAAAGCACTACATTTTTTGGCATCCTTAAGATTCAAGCTTGTGCTCATGCTAGCAACATTTTGAACGTCTCCACCTATTGAGCCTTGCTCTGCATCTGTGCCGGCACTGTAATCCCTTTCTGAATGACAATTTTGCAGACAGCCGTAAATCGAGAGTGTAGACGCTAGCTAGAAAATACAACTGAATGAGGAATTTTGCAGAAGGGTCCAACATAAGTAAATAAAATAATGTAAAAGCAGTTTTCTGCAATAAAAGCATACCGCAAAATAGATGGTGACAATTGTAAATGTCCACCTGTTATACATTGGAAGAAATGAGACTACAAACTACAGCCGAAAATATCTAGAGTACTGAATGTAAAAAAATAAATTTATGCAAAAGATTATGTTAAATCCATGCAACAGTCTTACTGAGTGTAAAAGAAAAAGATTCCAGGGCTGTGGACGATAGTATCAGCAAGAATAAACGCAAGCATGGCGCAGAAAGAAATCATTCTGTAAGCAAGAAGCCAAATGGGATGGATTGATTTCGAACAGGTGGACCAAGCTTCTCCATGATACAGGCATGGCGATGAATCTTTTTGATTCCCGCTCGTTTGGTGTTTGGATTTGTTACCCCATTCATATTTCCATATCAGATACACTGAGACAAATATAGCTCCTAAGATCCATATTGCACAGAGTAAGAACCTCCAGTTGAACCAATAACTTGGAGCTGTCGTGTCGACTGCCATGGCAGGTCTTCAACTTCAAGCAATCCTGTGAAGAATGCCATCGTTGTTTTGCACCATTTAGAGATTTAACATCGCTGGCTTAAATCAAGGCATTAACAGCAAAATTAATTTCGCTCAAATTAGGATAAACATATACTCCCTCCTCTGTCATATAAACTTATTCCTACGTTTCCAAACTTATTCACACTTAGGATAAACATATACTCCCTCCTTTTTTGTTTGTTGTAATCCAAACTCACTCTCTATTTTTACTTACTTCTCTCTTTTCGTGTCCCGTTATTTACATGAGAGTGATAGATTTTCCATAAACTGACCTAGTGAAATATCATCAGAATTTCTAAACCCTTCAACATCAGCAAATAAAACGTATACAAAAATAGTATTATAACAGAGAAACAAGCTTGTGGGCTCTTACCTGAAATCGCTTAGAAACAGTGAATCAGTGGATAATCATGTTGGGAAGTGTAGTACCTGATATTGTGGTGTTGTAACGGAGTATCAGGAAAAGGGGAATCCCAGTACAGAAGTTTAAATTCAAGAATATGTATCGATTGTGGGCTGCTTTCTGGATGGGACCAATGCGCATATGGATATGGTCTGAGTTGGAAGACTCCAGAGTCCAGAGAGAAGGCAAAGAAGGGCCACTAATTAGACACGTTCAGCGGCTGACACTAAATCTAGGGTTTTCGATTCGACCACGCAAACACTCATTCAATCTGCTCCATGATCTTAACATACATACATATATATACATTACTGTTGAGTTCTGGCGACTCCTAGCGAAAAGGCCGCATGAAATCCTCTGCTTCCATTTTTTCTATTTTATCTGTTTCTTCCAATAAAAAGCTGCCACGTGGAATTATTTTTGAAAAATTTATCTATTTTTTTTTAATATTATTACTTTCTAATTTTGTTAAAATAAAATAAAAAGTATAATCTATCTCAATTTTATTTTCTTATTTTTTATTTCAGATTTTACTATATTATTTTTTTTAATTTTTTTTTCTAAGATAACATACTTAAAATACTATTTAAACTCAATTTTTACATAATATTTGAAAAAGTTATTTGAATTTGTACTAATTTTTATTTTAGGTATAATATTTTATGTTCAAATAATAATTTTTTGAAAGAAAGTAACGTAGAAAAATAAATTAAATTAAAATTTAATATTATTTTATTTTTATTTTTCCGAAGAAAATATTTTAATAAATTAAACAAATATCTAAATCATAAATTTTAATATTTTTTTATAAAATATTATATTATATTAATATATTATAAATATTAAATTTAAATGTTAGGAATATGTAAAAAAATTAAATTTTGTTATATAATAAATAGTATAATATAATATTAGTAAATATATAAATATATGTATGTGTGTGCCGTATATATATATATATATGTAATACTCCCTCCGTTCTTTAAAATCCTATTTATTTTTTCATTTTGATCCGTCTTATAACAGAGAGTTCATTTTATTTTTTAGTAATTGTACTATCTACTTAACATTACAAATACTCTTTCAATTTACAACATATTACGCAAATGTCATTACCTTTATATCATACAATACTAATAAGGTTAATTTAGTCTTTTTATCTTTATTTCTACTTTATCTCAATTTAATACTAATATTTCTAAAACTCCGTGCAAAAAGCAAATGGACATATAGATATGGGACAGATGGAGTATTATATATACGTATGAGTGTTGGGTGTGTTAGAGAGAGAATGAGAGAGCAAATTGAGAGACGTGAGTGATTGAGATTACTTGTCTATTAAATACAAAGATAATTAAATATATAAAGTATATACTAGCTATGTGTATATTTCGTAAGACTCATCCTTGGATGTTTATATACAAAGAGTGTGTCTCGCTAAAATTTTACTATAAAAAAATCTTGTGGAAAAAAAATGATAGTGAAGGAAAAAGAGTACAACATTATGTATTAATACGCTCCCCCTGTTTTGAACTTTATTTTATGTCTTTCAACCGACGCATTCCAATTCCTTGTATTTATTTGTTGAATGTTGCAGTTTGTAGCACCTTTGTAAATAAATCTGTAAAATTTTTAGACGATCGAATTTGTTGCACACTAATTTCACAATTTTTCTGAAGATCATGAGTGAAAAAGAACTTCGGAGATATGTGTTTTGTCTGACCGCCTTTAATATATCATTCATTTAATTGAGTTATACAAACTGCATTATTTTCAAACAATATTTTAAGAGGTAATATAACATCAGAAATCAAGCCAAAATTTTTCTGATATGGTGAATCATAGACCTCAACCAAACGCATTCACGACTGGCTTTGTAAAATGCTAAAACCTATTGTCCATCTAATAGATCTCCAAAAGATTGCAGTTCCACTAGAAGTGAATAAATAGCCAGTTTAAGATTTTGCTTTATGTGGATCAAACAAATAAGCAACATTAGCATAACCAATTAATTCAATTCGATATTCACTTGAATAAAATAGACCGAGGTTATGAGTCCCTTGAAGGTAACGGAAAATGTGTTTGATACCATTCCGATGGTGCTTTGTGGAAGATGCGCTAAACCTTGCTAGTAAATTTACTACAAAAATATATATCTTGCATGGTACAATTTGCAAGGTACATTAATGCGCCAATAACGCTAATATATGGTACCTCGGGGCTAAGTATTTCTTCATTTTCTTCTCTTGACCTAAGTGGATCTTTGCTGAGATCAAGGGATCTGACTACAATTGGTGTATTTAGAGAGTGAGATTTATCCATATAAAATTGTTTTAATACATTTTGGGTATATGTGAATTGATGGATAAATATTCCATTATTAACATGATCCACTTGTAATTCCAAACAATATTTTGTCTTTCCAAAATCTTTGATCTCAAATTCTTTCTTTAGATATTCAACTGCAGTTTGAATCTCTTCAGAAGTTCCAATTAAATTGAGATAATCGACATATATTGTAATAATGACAAAGTTTGATCCATTTTTCTTGATAAAAACGCACAGGCATATTTGATCATTAGTATAACCTTCTTTTATTAAACATTTACTGAGATGGTTATACCACATTCGCCTTGATTGTTTAAGTCCATACAATGACTTTTTCAATTTGATGAAATATGATTCCCTTTGGGTTTAATTTGTATGTTTCAGACATATTGAATTCCTCAGAAAGTTTTATATAAATATCAGTATCCAGAGAGCCATAAAGATATGCAGTAACTACGTCTGAAATACGCATGTCTAGTTTTTTTCTTACTGCTAGGCTCCCATGATATCTAAATGTTATTCAAACAACAACCAAATAGTATGTTTCATCAAAATCTACTTCAGGTCTTTGTGAGAATCCCTGAGTACAAGACGGATTTTATATCTCACAATTTCGTTATGCTCATTTATTTTTCGTACAAACACCCATTTGTTTCCAACTGGTTTTATACCATCTGGTGTTTGAACAATTGGTCCGAAGATCTCTCTTTTGTTTAATGAGTCAAAATCTGATTGAATCGCATGTTCCCATTTTGGTCAGTCATTTCTTTGCTGACATTCATGAACAGATTTTGGCTTTGGATTCTCGTTTTCTTCCATTATATCAAGTGTTAAACTGTATGCGAAAGCATTATCAATAATTGTCTCGTTACGGTTCTACCATTTTCTTGAAGTAACATAGTTAATTGAGTTTTCAATATCTCATCATGTTCTTTAAGATTGTGCTCTTTTGAAGCAATTATTTCAGGGTTGACTTCCTCAGTAGATTGAGGTTTATCAATGTCAATCCTGATATTTTCATGATTATCATCATTCATTCCTCTTTTTCTTTCGAGAATATTTGTCTTTGGACCGAGTGGTCTACCACGCTTTAAGTGTGTTGCTGGTTCATTGGCACTTGCAATTTGTCCGTTAGGGACAATTATTTTAGCCAGATCATTAGCATCTTGAATATATGATCGAGTGACTTTGCTCGAATCATTGAAAGCATTCGGTAACTGATTTGCAGTATTTTGCAAATGTATAATGCGTTGAACTTCTAGTTCACACTACTTTGTACGAGGATCACAAAAATTCAATAGGATTTTCCAATTAATATCCCTTTTTGGTTCATTTAATGTCGGAAAATATGATTTATCAAAATGACAATCTGCAAATCATGTAGTGAATAAATCACCCGTCATAGGTTGAAAATATTTTATAATTGACGGCGATTCATATCCGATATAAATGTCCAATCTACGTTGAGGACTCATTTTTGTACGTTTGGGGGTGGAATAGGAACATAAACAACACACAAAAAACTACGTAGATGAGATATATTTGGTTCGTGACCAAATACTAACTGCATTGGGGAATAGCTATGATAGCCTGTCGGCCTTATTCTTATAAATGTTCCTGCATGTAAGATTGCATGCCACCAAACTGAAACAGAAAACATAGACCTCATCAGTAATGGTCTACAAAATCAATTGCAATCTTTTAATAAGTGATTCTGCCAGACTATTTTGTGTATGAACGTGAGCAATTTGGTGCTCTACATTAATTCCAATCGACATGCAATAATCATCAAATGCATTCGATGTATATTCACCAGCATTATCCAGACATATAGTTTTAGTTAGATTATCGGGGAATCGTGCCCGTAATTTAATAATTTGGGCAAGCAATCTCGCAAATTCCATATTGCGAGTAGATAATAAACAGACGTGTGACCATCTAGTAGATACATCAATAAACACCATAAAATATTTAAATAGACTACATGGTGGGTCTATTGGTCCACATATATCCCCGTGTATTCTTTCCAAAAATGTAGGTGATTCAATACCTACTTTAGCTTGCGATGGCCTGGTTATCAATTATTCCTGAGTGTAGGCAACACAGGTTAACTCATTTGAGTTTAACAATTTTTTACCTTTTAATGAATGGTCATGCGAATTCTCAATTATTCACCTCATCATTATACTTACAGGATGCCCAAGGAAATCATGTCATATTTGAAAATCAGTAATCTTTTGATCTACCGTGAGGTGTGTTTCAACAACATCTAATTTGACATAATATAAACTAGTAGAGAGTGAGGGTAGACTCTCAATGATGCATTTCTTTTTATCAATGATATTGGTGATCAATAAAATTTCACCATCGGTATCACTCATAGTTTCAATGTGATAACCATTTTTTCGAATGTCATGAAAGCTTAGTAAATTTCTTTGAGCTTTAGTGGCCAACAGTGCGTATTGTATCATAATTTTCGTCCCCGCGGGGAGAAATATAATGGCTTCTCTAGAGCCTTCAATTAATTTTGCACTGCCACTTATTGTATTGACATCCATTTAACCTTCAAATATAAATAACATAGTATTAATAAAAGCAAATATAAATATTACAAAATTCATTACAAAAAGGTAATATGCGATAATTTAAATATTACAAAATATAAAATAGCATAATATAAAATGACATAGTATGTCTGTCACTAGGTATTTGTTGGATCTACGAAAAAATCGACTATATCAAGATGCGTTGTGTCGTAATCCAAAAGATCATCATAAGGGTCGTCACCGTTATTAACGTGATTAGTCTCGACCTCTTTCCTATTTTTTTGCAGTAAGGCTTGATAAAGATCAGCTAGGTGTTTGACTGTTCTGCAGGTATTGGCCCAATGGCCTTTAATGCCACACCGATTACAAATGCTGATTTGTCTCTTTCCCTGTTTAGCCTTTTCAACTGTATCCCCATATTGGGGTTTACTCTGCTTCCTATTAATGTCAAAACCGTAGTGATTGTAAGGGGTATATCGACCGCGTTGACTCTCACGACCGCGACCACGTCCACGGCCTCTACCACGTCCTCGGCTTCGTTAAAAAGTGTCACATTCACTTTAGGGAACGGACTGGAACCAGTGGGCCGGGACTGACGATTTTTCATCAGTAACTCATTATTTTTCTAAGATGATAAAAGACATGCTATGAGCTGTGAGTACTTTTGAAAATTTTTCTCACGATGTTGCTGTTGCAGTACAATATTAGAAGCATGAAAGGTATAGATAGTCTTTTCCAATTTATCATTCAAAGTAACATTTTCTCCACATAGTTTTAACTGAGATGTAATATGATGGATAGCAGAGTTGTACTCTGTAACAATTTTAAAATCTTACAAACGTAGGTTAAGCCAATCACGCTGGGCTTTGGGGAGAGTAATATTTTTAAGTGTCCAAATCTCTCTCTCAATTCACTCCATTAATCAAGCGGATCTTCCACCATCAAATGTTCGGACTGTAAAAGATGTCCAGATGGTGACGAATGAAATAATAGCCTTAGCCCGATCTTGGCTTGTAGCCGCATTTTCACTGGCAATTGTATGAACAAGGGCTATAGAAACCAAATGCATTTCTACATCCAGGGACCAAATCAAAAAATTATTGCCGGTGAGAGACAAAGGTTTAAAAGAAAATTTTGCAAGATTTTTCATAGTTTAGAAAATAGATAATATAGATAGTGTAAAAATAAAACTTACCAAAAAAATTATATAAGCAAGAGTTTTCATGCTGATAACATGTCATATAATAAATAGTATAATATAATATTGGTAAGTATATAAATATATGCGTATTGGGTGTATTTGTTATGAGAATGTATATACATATATAATAAATATAATAGAGAGAGAATGAGAGAGCAAATTGAGAGATGTAAGTGATTGAGATTTCTTCTTCTTTGTGTATTAAATACAAAGACAATTACATATATGTAGTAGTGAGGTAATCATATATAACAACTTTTTGGATGAGAACAAACAATAAAGAACTAAAAATTGACAAAACAATTAATCTCTTTGCTTTGTCTTTGGATTTGCACCATTTGAGAACAATAAAAAATAGATTCAATTTATTTTGTGATTTACGGGGGCAAGACAAGATTTCGCTAACGATGATGGTTTCCAATCCCGACCACTAATGGATGAGCAATGGTTTCAAACCCCTCTGATAGTTGTCAGCGGCAGCTCAACAAAAACTCCAGTCATCTTCTCCTTATGACCAACAATAGTGGCGGAGGATCTGGCATCAAAATTACCAAATTTGGTGTTATAGATGCCAAAAGATGATAGATTTGGTGTATCTTGGAGCTTCATTCAACATACTATTAATGGCGATGAATTCCCAAATTTTTAGTGTATTATTGTGGGAGGGATAAATTTGTAACTTCGTTATGATTTTATCAAGATTTTAGAGTTACATTAGCAAAACAACACATGTTATACACTCTCACTTAAGTATAGATCTTTGGGGAATTTTGTGCAATATTTTAAAAAATACGAGGGAAGATTAGGAATTTTTAAACCACAAGGGGAATGACGTCAATCTTTCAAATCACAGAGAAATTACAAACAATTTTACATTATTTAAAGGAAATATATACTCCCTCCGTTACGTAAATTTATGTCTATTTGACCGGACATGAGTTTTAAGAAAAATGGGTAAAAATATATATATATATATTTTTTATGGTCAAGAAAAAGTAGAAAAAATGGTATTGTTTCTTTTTTTTTACTAAAAACTGAAACGAGAATAAGTTTGGATGACAACAAAAAAAAGAAAAATAAGAATAATTTTGAACGACACAGAGAATATTTTTTATTTTTCTCACATAATCCTCTTACGTAACATATTCTCTAAGTTATTATTTTCTCAAACAACACAAGTCCTTTTTATTATGTTCTTCATTCTTTTGTCCATACATGCCGGTGAAAAGGATGCATTTTCACGTCTCATGCCTAGGTAAGCCATTGGTAATGTTTATTATTTACTGAAAATATTTATGTGGATGTATTTTTATAAAATATTTTCTTGTCTTCTTGTCTTCTCGTTTAATCTGTTTCATTTTTCCTTTTTGGGGCGGATTGAAATAGTTTATTTATTTATTATTTTTTATCTATAATTACTTTGTGCCTGTATGGTTCCATTTGAATTCTCTTGTATTATTCCATCTGAATTGTTTTTGTTGATTTTTTATCTGTGTAATCTGTTTGTGCTGAATTATTTGCTCGAGCATATATAAAAGTTGTGTATATTGGATGTTACTCCCTTGTCTCGACTCAAAGTAATTATTATTATTATTATTATTATTATTAACAGATTAAAAATATAGTATTTAATTGATTAGTGAAAATATGTAAGATAAAATTTTGATATTTTTGCTCTTGCAACTATAAAGAAAATGAATATTTTTGAAAAAATTTTGTTCGTTCTATTTAAAAGTATTTTTTTTCCAATTATAGTAAAGTAATAATATCTAAATACTAAAATACCCTTAACTTTTAAAAAAATATTATTTTCTTTGTACTTTTAAGTATCATCTTATACACTTCTACTAACTAATTAATAAAATAATATTACACTACAAAAAAAATATTTAATTATCTACAATATTTTTAATTACGAAATATTTTTGTAGTTAAAACGTGTAATTTAGCAACAAAAATTAATTTCATCGCTAAATAAATTATGTACTACAAAAATTAATTTCGTCGCTAATTTTTTTTTTGCTAGAAAATTATATTTTTATAGTGAAAAGGTATTAGCTACAAAATTATTTTTCATAGCTAAATCCATTTGGCTAAAAAAATCATACATATTTTTTTGCTAAAACTCTTTTATTATGAATTATAATTTTATAGAAAAATAATTTTAGTTACGAAATCATATTTTGTAGTTATATCTTTTTCTTAACTCTAATTGGAAATTAAAACTTATTTTTTAATTACGAAAGTCATATTTATCGCCAAAGACCTTTTACTAACACGGTATAGACGACGAAACTCATTTCGTCGCAAAAACATTTTTGCTATGAATTCACACTTTTTGCTACGAAATTTTTTTTGTAGCTAAATTCGAACTTTTTTGTAATGTATTATATCTTAATTTACTAAAAAAATAAAATAAAGGAATACATTGAGTTGGAACGGAGAGAGTAAATTTTTTATTTCTCATACAATTTTCGAAAAATATATTTGTGGCGGATAGAAGTGGATGGTGTAATTGATTTAATTAAATTTTTTCATATTAGTAATAAGTCATACTTATTGCCTTAGAAATCAACTTCAGTTTATATATAATAATCTAAATTTGGCTCTGCACAACACATATTTTCGAATCAAATTAATATGAAATTTGGTTCTCCTTTCTCTTATATGCAATATTAACCCTATCGAAATGATCAAATGTTCTATCCAAAATATAGCTTTCATATCATGAGACTCAAGCATCCACTACAAAAAAATATCAATTTTGTAACAAATTTTTTTCGTTGTTAAATACACTTTTTCCGTTACTAATGGTATTAGAGACGGAATTAGAGATGGAATTACGTTAGCTACGTGAACTTTAGGAACGGAATTCCGTTACAAATATACTATTTTTTTGTAGTGATCATAGGCCAACACATCACTCTTCAATGCAAACCATAAATCATTCTAATGTGATATTCCTTCGAGAAGCAACCCCTTTGTAAGGCTTGTTGAAACAAACCAATGTGCAAGTAAAAATTAGAATATTGATGAGAATGTTAAGTTAACTATCGCATGGTGTAAAGTGACGACGGATGCATGAGTTGGTGTTGGATGAAAATAAAAACAAAGGTTATGGTAGCAGTTGTATGTGAGAATTTTGTTGTGCTTATGGAAAATAACCACGACGTAAGTAGATAAGAAAATAAGAAAACACCGGAGAATGTGAGAATTGATGGATGAAGATTCTACCATAATGCAATAAACGGTCAGCCATACGAGTTTAGGTGCAACTACATTATCGAAGAAGACGGAGCCCAATAAATTTTGAAAGTTAATTTTTTAAATTTTCTTTTGTGCATTTTTTAGTAACTATTTTGTAATCAATCTAGTAACAATAGTGACTTTACAAGAACAATATTGCCAAGCAACATACATTGAAATACTGAACCCATTTATATATCTTATCCGTTTCTAATCCGAGCAGCTGTACATACACGCGTGTGCTAACCAACACTCATATGCCTTAATCACACTTCTATTCCACTCTTAATCAACACAATTGATTATAAACAAATAATTTGATGTGATTAGCAATGTGGGATAAATTCCAACACATTACTTTTTAATTAATTTATCACCGCAAATTATTTTATATGCTATATTCAAGCCACTCATATTGATCAAACCACGTTGATCGAAATTTTCTCATAATTTTACTAAATGAAGCTTTTGAAAAATTATAATCATATGGTTGAAAAAAGCCTTTTAGTTAAATACCGTATTCTTAATTCATCTATAACATCAATGTGATAGTTATCAATTAGTTTACGTAACTCTGGATCTCCAAAAATATCACTCTCTGATAATTATATTTCTCCTTGCTTTCTTTTAAGGCATTCTTTGTCATTGGAAATAATACTAGAAAATACATTACTTGATGTGGGCAAACATGTACACGAAGCCGACGAAGTTGGCATTTTTTTATTTAATAACAAATTTATCCATAAGTGCATACCTAACAAAAAGTTATACAAATAAATCAATATAAATTATGTAACATTAAATTATCAAATTAAACTAATATTTACTAATAAAAAAATTATCCATATACTCATATATAACTACACTTAAACGGGACACATAAATAAATAAAATAAAATAAAAAGCAAATTAGCAAGTTAACGATGGAATTGAAAGTTGAAGAAGAAGTAAAAATAATCCAAATATTACCAAATATAGCAAAACCAAAGAAAATACAAGTCTTTCCTGAATTTTCAATAACAAAACATATGTTCTACCTCTTAAGTACATGGTTGTCACGACGTCACCTTAGTCGTTTTGGCGGTGTATCGTCACTGCTAGATTAGATAGCCTCGTTGTTTGGCTAGGCTGGCATTTGGGAGTCACTTTGGCGACACCGTCCCGCCAAGGCAACGCTTTACAGAAACAAGCCTAAGCTTTGGGCCCTAACTTCGACCCGATTTTATTCTTAAATTCATATTAGAGTTTAAACCCATTTTGAAACACACACAACCCTAAACATGAAACTCAACCTTAACTCTGTTAAGGTTAGTCTTACTTAAGTCAGTCTCACTTGCTTTGTTGTTGCCTCCATCCAACATCGCTTCGCCTCTGTCTTCCATCCGTTTTTCGTCGTTGGCGCCTCTGATCATGTAAGAATTCCTTATGTAGTTATAGAGTGTAATGCGTTTTTTTTGCTGTACGTTAATAGTATATTATATACATAGTAGTGCAAGATTTTATTATTATTATTATTCATGTAATATTACTATTGTTAAACTATATTACTCCCTCCGTCCCACATTGGATGTGTGGGTCATTATAGACACGGAAATTCTGTAGACATGAGAATTTAGAATAAATATAATCAATAGATAATTAAGAATGTATTAGCGAAAATAATTATCCTATAATATAAGTAATTATAGATTAAGATAACAAATCAAATTTAAAAATTTAGAATGAAATTAAAGTACATAATCATTTTTTTTTAAAAAAAATAGTAATATAGGATGTGAAACAAACAGAAACGGTATTGTGAACATGATAGATGAGACGGAGAAAGTAATATTAATTACTAGTGTAGAGTGCATACATACAGGTGCAAGATTTTTTTTATTATTATTATTCATGTACTAGTGCGCTGCACTATAAAGCTATATTAATATTTATTACTAGTGCAAGATTGTTTTTATTATTATTCATGTACTACTGCTACATTGCACTGCTGCACTCCACTGTTAAACTATACTAAAATGTATTACTTGTGCATAGTATAGAACAAATTGCAGTATATATATAATGTACTATTGCGGTTGGTGTTATTTATATAATGTTAATATATTAGTTTTGTTTTACTTGTAGACAATTATATATATATACAGATTTATATGGATAATTATATAAAGTTGATTTTGTTTTGGATTTTATAATTTCTAATTTACCTTATTTTATTTTATTGATTTTATTTTTAAGATAATTTCTAATTTAACTTATTTTATTTTATTGATTTTATTTTTAAGTATGTTGATTTTTGTATTAATTTTATCCTGTTTTAATGATTGACTTGTTACTTATGTATTTTATTTTATATTTTTGTTGTATTAGTTTTAATTTAATGGCTAATAACAAAAATGTCTAAAAATTATCAAAAGATCCGGCAAGAAATGCCAAATCATCCGGGATGAAAATATGTATTTTGGCCAAATTTGAATAACAAATATTTAATTGAATGCGCCATTTGTCATAAACAAATTTATTCTGAGTCAAGAGGTTAAAACAACATCTAGTTGGCAGTTATGGTGATATTGTTAAGTGCGTTAACACCACCGAAGAAATTTGTAAGAAAATACATCAATTTATGAGCAAAAAATGATGAATAATGTGTCATCGGGGGCACTACCAAATTTGATTATTTTTGGGATATTGAAGACAATATAAATTCAGAAGAAAATCAATCTATGAGTGCTATAAATTTATCATCCAAACCTTATTTGCATCCAAGTTCAGGAACATGCAGTAAATGAAGTTGGCTCAATCAACTTTGAAGTTTTTTTAATCTTCGAGGGTTGGAAAACAAAGTAAGTCAATTGCTGCGATGATTCGAAAGACTCTTAAAGAGGTTTTGAAGAAAGATATATGGAAAGTTATGTTCAGAAAACAATCGAAACTTCTACAAAAGAAAATGAAGAAACAAGAGAAGTCTGAAAAGCGTATTGCCGATTTTTTCTACGAAAATGACATTCCATTCAATGCTTCCAAATCAAGAAGTTGTGAGATTATGGTTGAGGCCATCGGACAATATGGTTATGGTTATGGTTTAAGACCTACTAGTTATCATGAGTTACGTGACCCATTTCTTAAGAATGCCATAACTGAAACAAACAAGTTGAAAGAAAAACACATGAAAACTTGGAAGCAATTTGAGTGTTCCCTTATGTCAGATAGATGGACACACAAAAGTAGTCAACACTTCATAAATTTTCTTGTCAATAGTCCAGATGAGACTTTTTTTTTTTTTTGGAAACTATTAATGTATCAGCTGAGTCATATGATGCAAGATGTTGGCAAACTTGCTTGAGAAAAAATTGAAGAAATTGACAAGGAATATTTTGTGCAAATTGTGATTGAGAATGGAGCAAACTATAAAGTGGCAGGAAAACTATGGTGTATTCTTGGTTTTTTTTTTTTTTTTTTTTTGGCACCTTATGCAACCCATTGCATCAATTTCATGCTAGAGGATATTGAAAAAATGAATGAATTTAAATCCTACATTCAAAGGGTCAAAGATGTCACAACATTTATTTATCTGACATGTGAGACTCCTGAGTATGATGAGAGAAAGGATCGGTGGCAGAGATCTTGTGAGGCCGGCGGCTACTTAGTTTGCTACCGCATTCCCACTTTGTAGAGTTTGAGCAAACAAAAGAATGAATTGAGACAACTATTTGTGAGTGATGATAGGAGCGATAATAAGCTATCAAGAATATCAAAAGGCAAAAAATTAACGAAAAACATTCTTTCATGAAAATTTCGAGATCAGGTAGAATATAGTTTTTGGACAACTCTTTTATGTTGATTATTTTTAAGATAGTTGACGGTGATGAAAAACCGGTCATATCCGAGCTTTCTTTTCAGCTATGAATCACGTGAAGAAGAAAATAAATTAATCTTTTACGAGCAACACAAAACTAGATTGTTGGCTAAATTGATGGAAATAATTGAGGATCTGTGGAACGATCAAATGGATGTTAAGTTATAGGGGGCTGTACTATTCCTAAATTTTTCAAAATATTTTGAATCGAAGAGAAGTGATCTTGTATTTTCGTGTACACACAAAATTGTTTAATGATGTTCTAAAAAGGATGGTTAAAAATGAAGAGTTGATGGATAGAATTAGTGGTCAAGCAGATAATTACAATAAAAATACAGGAAAACTTTGTCCGTCAATTGACAATCAAAGACAAATACAAAAAAGTCCTTGTAATTTTTTGAACATATATATTTTTTCATTTATTGTGAAATTAAATTTCAAATATTAAATATATTAATTTTTTATATTTGAGTTGATTGGTGGGACGCATATAATGGTGACAACAAAGAGCTTCGATCATTTGCAGGACGGATTATTAGTCTTTGTTGCTCTTCTGCCGGTTGTGAATGCAATTGAAGCACATTTGAATCTTTAAGTTAATTTGTTCGAAATTTACTTATATTAATATTTTAGAAATAATCTTCAAAACTTGATATATATATTTTAGATTCATACCAAAAAAAAAAAAAAAGAAATAGACTAGAGCACCAAGGGCTAAACGATTTGGTGTATGTTCAATATAATCGGAAGATTGCACATCGCTTTCAAAAGTGGTACGAAGAAGGAAACAATTTAATCCCATAATTCTTGAAGAAATTCAATAGGACAATGAATGAGTTGATGATTCTCGAAACTTGTTTCATGAAAACGAAGATTTAAGTAGCATCACGCACATGAAGTCATATGTGCTTAAAGTAATCTTGATAATTTCAACCTTCATAGTAGAGGTGTTGGTGAATTCTCAAGTTTGCTCATTGTATATGACCCTCATCGTAGCCCTTCTAACAAAGGTTTGGTAGTTCAGGATAAAGAAACGGATGGAGATGATATGTACACTGATGATTGGCGTGAAATATGTTTTTCTTTTTTTTTAATATTTTAACGTATTGGTATTTGATGTGAGATGATTATGTTTAGTATTTTGTTATTTTATTTGAAATTTAATTCAATTTTAGTGATTTGATCTTATAATTTTATAATATATAATTAAACATTAGAAACTATAATGTGCAAGTTACCATTTCACCATATTATCTCCATGTCACCTAGACGATGACACGGCAGTCGAAAACAAGTAATCTTTCTCCCAAAAAAAAGCCAAGAACTCACCAAAGTAATATAGGGACTATGAGCTTTCCTCTTATGGGTGTTCTTCTCAAAATAAACACATAAAATCCTTAGGTCATCCGCATCGGGCGCATCACCAATTTTTTTTTTTTTTTTTTAAAAAATGATAAGACATTTTGCTTCGCAACATCTCTGAAGATGTTGTCCAATTGCCATGTGTCCCAATTCAATTGGGACATATGACACTTATGTATATATATATATGGTATATATTATATATGTTTTGTTTTTGTAATTTATATTGAATTTATTGTTATATTTAAATTTTGTAATATTTTTATAATTCATAATATTTTGTATTCTATAAAATCATACCAATATTGAATATATTTTATCAATTTAAATTTTAAAATATATAAATACAAATATTGTATAATTCTATTGAACAAATCAATATTAATAAATTTAATTTAATTATTAAATAAAATATAATTATAAATTTTAAAGCAATTAAATAATATAAAATTATATTAAATAATAAATATATTTAGTTTATAATTAATTATACACACATAATTAATAATAAGATAATAATATAAAATAAAAGACAAAATAATTTGAATAACATAGAACAAAATACATATAATTTAAACAATATTTAAAATAATTCTTCGAACAATTTAGCCATAACAAGTAGATCCTACTCCGTCAAATTATCTTTCTCCACTAGAGTTCGATAAACTTCCATTTTGGCTCAAGTTTTAATTCACGCCAAGCGTGTTCATAAATAAATGCTTTCTTACAATCTGCAGAATATATTTGATGTGCCTTATTCAAGACATCATCAAAAGATTCTCCGTTCATTATTTGTTGGTTAGCTTGTTGAAAGCACCCAACAAATTTTGAAACGACTTTATTAAAATATATTTGTTGATTTACACTTGACACCCCTGCTTCAATTTGTTATCATTAAAATATTGAAAAATTTTTTTCCAAAAAGTAGTACCTTCTTTATCAGTGCCTATTAGTGCATCTTTGCATGTGTTAAGCCATCCACTAATAAGAAGCAAATCTTCTTCATAAGTCCACTTTCTTTTCGTCTCTGTCGTTGGAGCAATGATTTGTACGTCATCTTCATCTTGTTGATTGGCTTGTGTACAAAATTCAGGAATACTTTCCATTTGTATATTTTTGCGTAAAACTCATCGATGGGGGATGAAATGGACCTTGAAATGATTGGAAATTTTGAGGATTAAAAGAACCTCCAGATGATTGAAAATTTTGAGGATATGATGAACCTATAAAAAGGTTGAAAATTTTGAGGATAATAGTAATGTGGAGGAATAAAAGAATATTATGAAGCGTAGAAATTTGGGACAGATGTTTGAAAATTTTGAGTAACATTAGGATTGAAAGAGTTTTGTTTTCCAAGTATGTTCGTAAAACTTTGAAATGAAAAAGACTTTTGAGAATTGAAAATTTTTTGAGAGTTTTGCTCCATTGTTAAAACTTGAATGTAGAGTAGTGGGAGAAAATATAAAGATCTTTAATGAAAGTTTGTGTGTTTTCTTTTGTAAAATGCAAACATATTTATAGAAAAACTTAGACACTCTATAATTTATATATTATTTACATATATTATGTCTTGTTAAATCAAATCAATTTATTTTTGGCTTGTTTAATTTTTTAAAATGCATTGTTATATCACATCACAATATTTATTTTTATCATTGTAGTAGTGATCAATCATTTCAAGTTTTGTCATGTTGAGCTTTATTAATTTTATTGTTAGATCACATCATAATTTATTATTGTACTAGATAGCTTTAAACACACTTGCATTGTTATATCACATTATTGTTTATTATTGTACTATTTAGCTTTGAAAACACTTGCATTGTTAGATCATATCATAGTTTATTATTGTACTAGATAGCTTTAAACACACTTACATTGTTATATCACATCATTAGTTATTATTGTACTATGTAGATTTAAACACACTTGCATTGTTATATCATATCATTATTATCATGTGTCATCAAATTTATTTTCAATTATTTTATTATTGTACTATTTATTTACATATTTTTAAATATATTACTCCCTCCGTCCGCTTACAAAGTTTACATGTTTCTATTTTGGGACGTCCAATTACAAAGTTTACATTTCATTAAATACTCTACTTTTTTCCACAAATACCCTTACTTTATATTACATCATTACTTTTACACAAAAAAGTAAGGGCAAAAATGTCATTACACTACTTTTAACTACTCACTATAATTAAAATATTATTATTTCTTAAACACCGCGCCAAAAGTAAATGTAACCCTTGTAAATGGACGGAGGGAGTATTATTATTATTATCATTTCACATCATAATTTGTACTATATAACTTTAAACACACTAGTATTATTATATCACATCACTATTGTTATATGTCATCAAATTTATTTTGAATTACTTTATTATTGTTCTATTTATTTACATACTTTTAAATATTACTATTATTATTAGTACTATTTAATGTAAACTATAAATACCCTATGTTGGCAAAAACTCTACACTACACTTCACTTCAAAAAATATTTGTAACAAACAACTTTGTTACAAAAAAATGTCAAATTCATCTCAAACAATTTCGAGTTTAGACTCCGATGAGGAGGATGTGATTTCTTTCAATTTGTGGATGCAATTTCAACGTATTCAAGATGTCATCACTAACCAAGAAGAGGAAAATCAATCACGCCGAAGAACATACATTGAGAAAAATCGTGAAGAAGGTCACAATCGTTTGTTCAACGATTATTTTTCTGAAAATCCTGTCTATACAGATTTTCAATTTCGTCGTAAATTTCGAATGAGGAGGCATGTCTTTATGCGCATTGTAGATCGTCTAACAACAGAAAATGAGTTCTTCCAACAACGTCGAAATGCAACGGGAAGGCTTGGTTTATCGCCATTACAAAAATGCACGGTTGCTTTGCGTGTGTTGGCTTTTGGTGTAGCTGCTGATGTTGTAGATGAGTATATTCGTATTGGAGAGAGTAAAACAAGAACGTGTGTAAAAAAGTTTGTTGAAAGAGTCATTTCAATATTTGGTGAGAAATATTTAAGAAGGCCAAATGCAACAGACCTACAACGATTGTTGTATGTTGCAGAAGAACGTGGTTTTCCAGGAATGAATTTCTCTCAATCCGAACCTATTTAGGACCCTACCACGATTATCAGGCCCATTGGACTATACATTAGTTCAATTTATAGGCCCATTCTCAAAAACCTTATGTATTGGTTTTTTTATCGCTTAACAACTATATTTTATTTTATTAAATATTTATTGTGTAATTTTTAATAAATGTCAATTTTGTATTAAGTAGTGCAAAAATTCGAGTACAATGATTATTAATTGAATAACGGTTGTGTTAATTCTGCACAGAAACCAGATCATGGCAAACCAACTATCGTATTAGAAGCCGTGACATCGTATAATCTATGGATTAGACATTCCTTTTTCAGAGCACCAGGTACATGCAATGATATTAATGTACTTGATCAATCTCCGATTTTTAGTGACATGTTGAATGGTAGAAGTCTAGAAGTAAGTTTTATTGTCAATAATCACCAATATAATATGGGGTATTATCTTACGGATGTAATATATCCTCTATATGCGACATTTATCCAATCTATTCGTCTGTCTCAAGGACCTAAGATGCAATTATTTGCATAACGTCAAGAAGCTACTCGAAAGGATGTAGAACGTGCTTTCGGTGTTTTGCAAGCTCGATTCGCTATTATTCTACGTCCGTCACTTGTTTGGAATATTGATTTGATTGGTAAGATAATGAAGACATGCATCATTTTGCATAATATGATAGTTGAAGATGGAAGAGATACATGTCTACATTATTATGATATATCCCAATTCGAACAAATGGAGACCGAGAATTTAAGTGGTTCAAGTCAGACATATTCTGCATATAGGCATGCTGGAATGATTGAGTTTCTAAAAAATAGAATATGACTTCGAGACAGAGGAGCACATCAACAACTCAAAGCAGATTTGATTGAAAATATGAGGCATTAATTTGATTCGATGAATAATTAAGTTATTTGTTCTTATTTTAATTTTAAATATTTCTATTGTAATTGCAATGTAATGTAATATAATGTAATGTTTTCTTCAAAAAATTTATTTATTATTTTTATATTTTATTTTTTTAATTAAACAATAATAATTATAACAATAAAAATACAAATTTGATATTGAAATTAAAATTTAAAAATAAATTAAAACTAAATTTAATTAAATAATAAATAATATAACTTTTCCCATAATTTTTCTAATAAATCAAAATATTGACAAATAATAATATAATATAATATACTATAATAACTAAATAAATAATTAATACTAAAAATAAAAAAATAATATATATATAATATGAAAATAAAAATTTATTAAAAAATTAGGATGAGTATCTTTGTTGCGAATATAAAATAAAAGAGAGTATCTCCAACTCTGTAGAGAGAGAAAATGATATGGTTAATAAAAAATAGTGAAAATACCCAAAAACGGGTATCTCCGTTGCTGATGGTATTACACCACTCTCATCGAAAATCACACAAAAAGCCTCTCAAGAAACATAAAAATACTCAAAAACCATGCCAAACAATATCTTGACACAATTTTCCCTCTATCTTTAACCAAAGGACATGCGTCCAATGTAGTAGCATGATTATGTTAATATCAAAGAACAATACAGACAGAGAGAGCCACACAATACGTGGCTACTTAACTAATCAGTATTAGTATATAACTAATATACATGCACATTAATTATGTATCTAAAGCCCATCGTCACGGAGGTCCTTAGTTATCATGTCAATGGGCAGAGAACCCGGAGGAGGGGGAGCCGATGAATCCACAAGATCAAAAGGGTCGTTGCCATCATTACCATCTTCTTCCTCTGAATCGTTTGTTCTCACAGAAGTCTCTCCATTACCATAGATTACGGCAGGATAAGAGTGCACCAGTGCCTGAGACTTGCTTTCGAATTCCTCTACTCTCCATAAAAGCTCATCAGGGCTGAGATTCAGATCGCCACTGTCCAGGACCGATGCCTTTCCTGAATCAACAGCTCGCCTCCACAGGGACATCATTTTCGGACTTGCCACTGATGGCTTCGCATCTGCTTTGCAGTCCAAGTGATTACTCCAAATGAGTTAACGATAGAATGATAAAACCAGCTCCTGGAATACTAAGGATACCTGCAATGGCGGCAACATTGGAAGAAATGTGCATCCCACGTGCTCCATATGTAGATTTCCATTCTTTCCCTCTCCACATCAGAATTTGTTCGTTGTCAAAAGATAACAACACACACGGCACCAATTCCTGTCGTAGGAGATTGATAGCAAACAGCTCAGCAGGGCTTTTATTACGCATTCGATCTTCTCTTTGCAAGGGAAGGAATAAATAAGACAAACCTTGAGCTTAGCTCCTATCTTCTTGTAATCACTGGGATGCAATCCCCGGCAGTCAATCTTCACCAGAATAGATCCTTCAAACGCACTTCGGACATCCCTCACAAGGGTAATATACACCCCATTTTTCGCTATTGCAGGAGACGGGGGATAACTAGTGAGCTGGAGTTATGGATGTAGCAGCTATTCATTAAGCAAAAATTACCTAATTTACATATCGGCAGCAGGGTTTTTCCTTTGATTCGCAACTCATCAGCTTCTTCTTTCGTCAATCCTTCAGGGGCGTCTTGTATCAGCTTCGGATACACGGGCGCAGCTGGCTTCCACAGCATCACAGGTAATTGAGGCCGTCTGCGATGATCATAGTTTCTACCGCGGAACAGATACACCACTCCACCTACCCTATGTATAATCTTTCCACCCGATTTTTCCTATAAGTAGGACATGAAACTGCCGGTAAATCAAGAATGGAAAATTGAACTTTATGAAGCTTGAAAATAAAAATTAGTAAAATGCAATGCCAATGCAACAACCTCAAGGCACCGGCATACGTTGGCCATATCAACAGTTGGAACGCCCAAACAACGAACCTTACAAACTGGTTGTCTCCTCCAATGCGTATGCATCAACTCCAACATATTATGAGTCAATCCATCTCTACCTACACAATCCAATGAACCCTCACACAAGTTGGACAACAAAGTAGCAATAAAAATTCATCCTAATCATCCAAAAAGGAGCAGATCAAAACCCAAATACGATATAAACCTTTCAAACCATCCCTCAACATTGTGATACAAAATCTGGAAAATAAATTGGAAGCTTACAGCTTGAAAATACAGAAATGAAGCTTAAACATCAAGTAGCAATGTCAAACCATCATCAAGCAATGCCAAAGAACAGCAATGAAGAACATAAACTCCACGATGTCCCAGGAAGCAATAAACAAACAAACCTACCTAAATTCACCTGTCTGTTGCTGGACAAATATGGCTTCAACATATCCTTAATCTCCCATTTGGTTAAAGGCTCGCCTAATACTTCCTCCCGGGGTCTTACATTGAACTTTCCCAACTCATAACCCCTCAACATTTCTAACCTCCTTCCGGCCATACTCTCGTTCTCGTCATCGCCATTCCCCAACGGTTCAAATAGCTTAATTTTCCTTTTACTCTTCTTCATTGGGGCTTTTCCCGTCCATGGCCGCGGCATAGACGGCGGGGCGAAAGGCAAGAATGCGGGCTCCCGCATCGCTATCGGCTCAGCCTTCGGCGTCTCGGAGTAACTGTACATGAACTCAAATGGGGCTCCCGGTAATTGATACGAAATGCCGGAATTCCCGATAACAACGGCCCGGTTTTCTCCATCGGGTGCGGGGATTTTCTGGCCTGGCTTGACGGGCTTGAAGAACTTGGAATTACGGTGATGGGTTTTGAATGCCCGGTTGGGGGGTGATTGTTGAGGATAAGGATGCTGTCTGGTTTTCACAGGGGGTGGGTATCGGGGAATGGGTATTGGGGGTTTAGGAGGAGGAGAGGAATCGGGGTTGTTGGAAGGAGGGGGTGTAGAGGGCAGAGATGAAAAGAGGTTTGGACCTGGGATTCCCGGAAGAATCGCCATTACTGATCTCTGTGTTGGTAGTTTTGCTGTTTTAGGTAATTTTCAAGATATTTTAGTGGGGTTGTGGCTGTGGTTGCTGCAGGGGAAAAGCCCAAATTTTGGGTATAACTTTGGCGGTGTGTCTGTGGGCTTGAGTAGTGTCACGGATCAAAATCCGTGACCGAAGATGACCGAGAGAAGAAGCCAAAACCCGGAGGCTAGTCCGATACTTTGTAAATAAAACTAGAACTTGTATGGAGTAGTTGGGGGTTGGTAGATAGTTGGTGGGAGATGGTTGGTGAGGGTTGGTAAAAGATGATTGGTAAAAGATGGTTGGTAGATAGTTGGTGAAAGATGGTTGGTGGGAGTTGGTGGGAGTTGGTGGATAGTTGGTAGGAGATGGTTGGTGGGGGTTGGTAGATGGTAGTTAGGAGATTATGAACTAGTATAAATATGTGGTAGTGGTCATTTGTAAATCATCAAGTTGAGAGCAATAACATCTACTTTCCCTTACTACTTCCTCTCTCTACGATTATCGAGTGTTCTTGATCGTGTTCTTGAGTGTTCTTGGAAGTGTCCGAAGAAAGGCTGTACTAGCAACCTCTAAGTGTCGGGAAGTTGCTAGGCCACACGGAAGGTGTTCGAGGAACAACCAGGCGGTCCGTGACAAGTGGTATCAGAGCCTCGTTCGAACCGAAGTCAGTGAGGGATGACTGGTGAAGGGTCCAACTTGACGAATATGAACGAGGGTAACAACGATGGTGTCAATGAAGGGAAGCACCACCGAAAGTGCAAACGTTGTCCTTCTGTGGATGTCATAAGCGCTTTTGATGCAAGACTGGAGCGTGTGGAAGATTTCCTCGGTAGGAATTCTGAAAGGATCAATGAGGTCGATCAACGTCTCGATGAGGTCGAGAAGGAGATGCGTGAGGATTTGACGAAGTCTCTCGTGGAGGGACTGGAACAGTGTCGCGATGGGACGAAGGAAGTGACGAGGTCACTTGGTGCCGAGATGGCCAAGCTCAAGGAGGAGGTGGCAGTGTGTCGCCTCGAGTTGGCCCGACGAGAAAAGGCGGCTATGGT
This sequence comes from Andrographis paniculata, assembly GCF_009805555.1. Taxonomy (NCBI): domain Eukaryota; kingdom Viridiplantae; phylum Streptophyta; class Magnoliopsida; order Lamiales; family Acanthaceae; genus Andrographis; species Andrographis paniculata. Next base: position 6,287,486 of record NW_026137605.1, read on the forward strand.
GGAGCCGTCCGTGATGCAAGAGGAGCTTGCAACACTTAGAGCGGCAATTGCGGAATTGCAAGCTCGTGGCCTGGCCGGAGGAGTAGCGGCTGCACCTAGAGTGGAGGTGCCACGTCCGGAGTACTACTCAGGAGTTCGGAGAGGCCGGGTAATTGATACGTTTATTTTCGACATGGAACGTTATTTTAATGCGGTAGGGGTCGTGGGAGATGCGGCCAAGGTGCATACGGGTTCGTGTTTCTTGAAGGACTCGGCACTAATTTGGTGGAGACGTAGGAGTGAATTAGCCCAAAATGGTGAGGCGATCACGACGTGGGCAATGTTTAAGTCCGAACTCAAGGCGGAATTCGAACCAATGAGGGCCGAGACCGAGGCGAGGGCCAAGATCCGTTGGTTGACACATCGGGAAGGAAATTTAAGAGAGTACATTGATGAATATGCCAACTTACTACTCGAAATCCCATCGATGACGCTAGAAGAAGCATTATTCGGGTTTACCGAAGGATTGAGGCCGTGGGCCAAGGAGCGGGTTGTGGATAAGTGCCCGGAAACTGTGAATGAAGCAATGAAATATGCTTCACGATTGATTGAATTTCAACAGAGGGAACCATACAGGAGAGACGATGGGTGGAGAATGACATCGGACAAAAGTGGGGGAGATACGTCGAGACCCGCCCCACGGCCGGACAAAAGTGGGGGAGATGCCCTAAGATTCGCCCCACAACTGGAAAGAGAACGTCAAACACCTAGGGCTGCAATGAGAGATTTCTTCAAACCGGGATCGAGGTATGAGGGTTGTTTTGTTTGTCAATCAAAAGAACATTTTGCAAGAGATTGTCCGAACCGATCAAATATTGCCGCGGTAACCGAGGACACTAACCCAATAGAAGAACGAGTGGCGTGCATGAAAGCAGAGGGTGATGGCGAAAAACATCGAGGACGGATGTACATGAATGTCGACATCAATGGGCGCTCGTACTTGTGTTTACTCGACCCGGGGGCGAATGCGAATTACATGAGCAAAGAAATAGCTCACGAGTTGGGGTTGCAATGGGTGTCAACGGAGGGTCGATTCAAGGGAGTAAATAGTGCATGGACACCTTTAACGGGAGTGGCAAAGGACGTACCAATTCAAGTCGGAGATTGGAAAGGTATGGCTAATTTCAATGTTGCCCCTATTGACGATTATTTGGTGTTCTTTGGCATGAGATTTGTCGAGCAAACCAAGTTAGCAATGATTCCGCACAAGGACAAATACACTATTATGGATGGAAGCATGCCATGCGATATCACCGTTTACCGGGAGGAGGAGTTGACGCCAAAGCAACTCGAAAGAGGATTGAGGAAAGAAGACCCAACGTTTGCGGCTATTTTTAGCAACGAGGACCTCATTGGTTACGAGGTCGAGGAGGCCATTACACCACCGAAGGAATTCAAGGATGTGATGCCAAAGGTGTTACCGAAGGGGTTACCACCTCGACAAGCGGTTGACCCCGCCATCGACTTGGTGGAAAGTGCAAAACGAGTATCTCGACTACCACAGCAAGCGTTGCTCGACGAAACAATCGAGTTGGAGAAACAAATTGGGAAACCTTTGGAAGCAAAGTTCATTGTCCCGTCAAAGAGCTCTTTAGGTACACCAGTGTCCTTTCAACTGGAGAAGGATAAGAGTCTCCTCAAGTGTAATAACCACGGGATGCAGAACAAGGTGACAATTCGAGAAGGCGATGAATTAAAGACGGAAATCACTACGAGATGGAGTGTAGTAGACCATGTTGGACACTTGCGGAATGGGTTGCGAGTTATACAAGAAAATCAACTCTATGTCCGGAGAGGGTTTGAGATAGACGAGGTCGGAATCTCAGGATACATCGTGGCCGATGGAAGAATTCAAGTGGAGTCTGGGAAGGTCAAGACGGTCATAGAATGGGAGGCGCCCAAGTCAACTATGGAGAAAGACGAGAGTACCGAGAAGAACCCATTCGAGATCATGCCCGGTTTCCAACCAATGACTTCGAAAGACTTGGTGAGTACGTACAAAGAACCGAGTCCATGGTTGTTCCACTTTGCCAAGGGTTGGCCGAGTCGGGTAAAGGTGATGCGACTATATTCAGAGAGATCCCAAAGATGCAAGAAGAGGGACCGAAAACGTGGGTTTCAAAGATCCAAAGAGAGAGACTTACAGTTGGTACGATTCTATCAATATGGGCGTATACGAGAAGTGCACAAAGGATCAACGAGACGATATGAAGGCCCGTTCCCGATCATGAAGAAAGGAGGCAAGGTAAAATACAAGGTGGAGCTACCCGAGGGCTTGTCCCAACTCCACCCGGTATTCTATGTTGATATTCTTGAGCCTGACTATACGAAAGATCGGGACCCAGATCGGAATATATCGACAAGAGCACCACCCGGGATGCAGACAACGTATGACGAAATAGCCGAGGGAATATTGATGGATCGACTAAGGTGCCGCAAGAAATATCCGCCCTCGACGGAATACTTGGTGAAATGGAGAGACTTGCCCGAGACTGAGACGAGATGGAAACCGGATGAGAAACATTGGCAATTCAAAGACTTGGTACATGAATTCGAGGCATTGAGGACAATGCCTTCATCAAGTGGGGGAGAATGTCACGGACCAAAATCCGTGACCGAAGATGACCGAGAGAAGAAGCCAAAACCCGGAGGCTAGTCCGATACTTTGTAAATAAAACTAGAACTTGTATGGAGTAGTTGGGGGTTGGTAGATAGTTGGTGGGAGATGGTTGGTGAGGGTTGGTAAAAGATGATTGGTAAAAGATGGTTGGTAGATAGTTGGTGAAAGATGGTTGGTGGGAGTTGGTGGGAGTTGGTGGATAGTTGGTAGGAGATGGTTGGTGGGGGTTGGTAGATGGTAGTTAGGAGATTATGAACTAGTATAAATATGTGGTAGTGGTCATTTGTAAATCATCAAGTTGAGAGCAATAACATCTACTTTCCCTTACTACTTCCTCTCTCTACGATTATCGAGTGTTCTTGATCGTGTTCTTGAGTGTTCTTGGAAGTGTCCGAAGAAAGGCTGTACTAGCAACCTCTAAGTGTCGGGAAGTTGCTAGGCCGCACGGAAGGTGTTCGAGGAACAACCAGGCGGTCCGTGACAGTAGGAACCTGTTTTATAAATTAAGCTTTGTTTAGATTATAGCTCCGTTTATAAATTTTCAAAATTTTATAAATTATAAAATGTAGGGTATTTAAAGTGATAATTTATTGGAAAAAAATATATTTGACCGTAAAAAAGTTACGATTGAGTAATAATATTAAATATTTTAAATGTGTATATGTAAGTAAATTGAATGGTTACTTCAAAAAATATATATATTCTTGTCCAGATTGAATTTAGAAGTTGTCACAACAATAGCTCGAACACATTACTAAAGGTTTTTATCAAAATTATACGATAGTTTATATATTCGAGAAACATCTTTCTTAGTAATATACCATTTTGTTTTATTTAAAAGAACAAAATATATATTTTTTTTCAATGTCCCAAATTCTCATTAACTGAAGTAACTGTTCACTATTTATTTTTATTTTTCTAACATATAGAAGATTCTCAAAACATAAATTCTCAATATAAGATCTAAAGATTTTTTTACTTTTAGACTCTAATAACTTATTAAATTTAGCTATTTTACTCATGATGAAATACATGTGAACATGTTTAGTTATTTCTCTATGAGTAAAAAATAAATATTAAATATAACAAGTCAATAGAAATATACAACAATTGAGGAATACATTATCATTATGTATGTGACTTTTTACTACCCTAATACATTCATTTTATTCGTTCTCATAAAATTGAAAAGTTGAAAATGAAATAAGAGAAAATACTTAAGTGAAAAAAATAAGAAGACAAAGAAGAGATAATACAAAAGATTTCATTGTATCGTAGGCCAATATGACACATCAGATTCAAATTTAGATTGACATGTGTGAACGGGCAAATATTCACCTATTTTTCTTAATCAATTGTAGAATAATGGTAACAGGGTCAATTCCATGGGGACTGTAACTTTATTTTTGTTATCCGATAAAATTAAAATTAGAAAATAAAATATTTGACAGCGCTCGAATGAAGTTCAGAGTCGATAGGCGCCTGAGAGCTTGAGTCGTCATTCACCTGGATCATATATGTTGTCAGCAATAGAATATCGACTATCCATGATCGGGACTCAACGGGTCCCCTGAATCAATTGTCGGTGAACTAGTAGTAGAAGGTGCATAGATAATGTGCAGGAGCACTCTGACAGTGAGAATGAGGTGTCCGAACTTATGCAGAGGTGCCAAGATAAATGTAGAAGGCTTCCGGAGAAATACAGATGGCGCCTGGACTAATGAAGATGGCGCCTGAACTATGCAGAAGTGACCTAAATTGATGCAGAAGGCACTCAGGCTGATACAAAAATCACCTGAATAAATGCAGATGGCGCACGAACTAATGCAGATGGTGCCCGGATTGATGCAGTTAGTGCTTGGACTAATGCGAAAATCACCTGGGCTGATGCGGAAGCTGCCTGTACCGATTGCAGGATGCTCGGATAGGTGTACAGATGTTATCAGATATATTGCAGATGATTTGAGCATATTTTTCAGATGGTCAGACGTGTTTTCAGGAGTATGACATCTCAAATATATTTTCTAAGGTCTGGGCGTGTTCTAAAAAACGCAAGCGTAATTAGAAATATTTACGATGGTCTGACGTATTTTCAAATATATTTACGAAGGCTCGGTCTCGTTTTAAGAAGGTGGGGCGCTGCAAGATTTAGTTTAGATAGTGTGGGTGCTGTCAGATTTATTTTTTAGAAAACGGGGCATTGCAAGATATATTTTAGATAGTCCAGACGCTGTCAGATTTATTTTCCAAAAGGCAAGGCGTTGCTAGATATATTTTAGATAGTTCGAGAGCTGTCAGATTAATTTTACAGAAGGTGAGGCGCTATCAGATATATTTCAGAAAGCTTGGGCGTATTTTCACACATATTTTAAAGGGTCCAGGCGTGACGCGTCCCAACCTGATTAAAATATTATATTTATTTTATCAAATTGAATTTAAGAAGTTGAATGATTTTTAAAATTAAAAATTTTAAGGCTAAATTGCACAAAATCCACACGTGGTTTCATGAAATTGCACCAAATCCCTCGTACTTCTAAAACTGCGTCAAACTCCCTCGTGGTTTCATAAACTTTGCGTCTAACCCCCTCAGCGGTCCTTATTTAACGGTATTTGACCTAAATGCGCTCAAACTGCGAATAAATTTTAGAATATCAATTTTTAAACCTCTAAAATTACAAATATATTTATTTTTTTATATATTTCGCCTAAAAAAATCTGACAGCGTCTGGATTTTGTGCAATTAATTCAATTGTAATTATTTCTTATACCGAAGAGTTGCATCTCTTCGCATTGTCAATAGAGTAGAACCTCGTGTCGATTCGAAAGACAATATTTAGATTCTATAAATAGGTATTCTAATCATTGTAAGAACTCAGATCCAACATCTCAATCCAAATTTATATTTCTTTTATTTTCTGCAATTTATTTAATTTTTTGCACTATATTCTTCTTCCCTAATTTCTTTACTATCAAACGTCCGGACATTGCGTTTGATACGAATTAAGGATTTAATCACTCTAATTCTTCCAAAAAGAAGTCTTTGCTTATCATCTGGTTGGAAATTTTCAACCTACGGTAACATTTTGGCATGTCCAATGGAACAATAATTTTTTCCTCACGGAAAATTATTTTGAATTCATCACATTATGATCAGGAAGACTAATACGTTGTTGGATGACTCGTTCTTAAATGCTGACATCTTTAGAAAAGACCAATGGTGTTCACACAACATCATCAGGTCTTCCACCACCTCTTATATCCGTCCTAGAAGGATTCACTCCGATTCGGTTGGAGATGTCAGCGCCATATAATTGCCAAGGAGCATCAAACCTGGTTACCTATGCCAACAACCCATTCATATTTTTTTTGCTACAACCAAACATTGGCCAAATCGAAGGTGGTGTCGGAACATATCATTTTCGGTTGTTTACTTCGATCGAGTTTGGAAATCACGACCAGCATTGGCCACAAATGACTGCACCATTGTTTACAGAAGTCATTACCACCCAGACATACAACGTGCCACAAAGCATGGCACAGACCCAAAGCCATTACGCTCTGGCACATATGTACAATGGTGAACCAAGTACACGTATTGATGAGCCATACGCATAATGTTCTTAAACAGAAAACTACTACTCCATATGGGACCTTTCTTGAGATAGCGCCTGACTTTCATCAAGCCTAGGTACCACCAGCGTTTCCAAGGCCGAATAATGTATTGGAACCATGACCAATATTGAATCCTTAATCTGTATTACAACCAGCATGGAAATTTAATTCTGATGTGGCTCGGATGATTCAGGATGTTGTGTGTCAACACTCGGGTAACCAAGGTCATGGCCCACATGATCTTGTATACCAAAAACCTCTTCCGGAATGGGTGGAACGTAATTATTCATTGCCGCGACAAATCAGGATACCAAAATCCTTATTGTTCTCTGGAGAAGATGGCTAGTCATCTGTTGAACACGTGGCCAGATTTATGATACTTATTGAGGAATTTTCACTTATTGTATTTTATAAGTTGCAATTATTCCCTTTTAACTTTTACCAAGACTATGTTTAAGTGGAACACATCTCTCTGTACTGACTCCATACAAAATTAAGCTCAAATGGAACGACAATTTCATTATAAATTTTATAGCCCCATACCGAAAACTACGCTCACATATCTTATGGAAACGAAATCGGAAATTGAAGAATCAGCCACGCCCTTTATCAAAAAACTCAGACGGACTAAGGCTCGATGTCCGGTGATCATTAGTGAGTCAAAGATCGCTAACATCACAATTAGGAATATGTTTCCGTGTTTACAAGATAGACTTACGGCTCATGAAGTTCAGAATTTGGAACAATTAAGAGGCAATGCCACACATTTGGAACATCTTTTTCATGAGAATGAAACAAAAAGCATATATTTTGAGCATCAAGTTGTAGTGATTGATGTCGAGGATATGGGTGATGGGTATGAACTCCCAGATGTTATTTAGGAGGCAGTAGTAGAGCTTTTACTAGACAAATCTTACACTTGCTCCAATCTTAAACCCCCCCCCCCCCCAAAAGTAAAGACATATCCAAAATCCAAAACAAGGATTGATTACCTGATGTTACACATGTTGATGCAGTTTTTTATGAACTGCTGAAAGACGGAAAAATCCAAATATATTGCAAATGGCACAATTAATTTCGACATGCCACTATAAATTGTTTTCACTTTAAGACGACCATGTAGAAATCTTTGAAGAACAAACATCTCAAAATTGCTGGTATGAAAATAGATAATGAACATTTCCGTAAGGTTCATATCACCACCATAACAACACGACCAATCTCACCGGAGGAAGTATCCATTTGGGATGATATAGTACCTCAAAGACGGTCACCATATAAGCATGAAAAAGGTAATTCTAAAATTAATGATACTAATTATTCAAATCTACCATCAAACCAACAAGACGGTCCTTGGAAGACGCACAAAAATACCTTAACGGTTGGACCTTGTCTTCAAGAATGTAAAAATCCCATCAGATGACTTCTCTCGATATTGAACCAACCAATGGTTTCCAGAAACAAAGATTGATATGTTAGCTGAAAATATTGTGACCAAATGTATAGCTCGGTAAGATGATCAAAATATCTATCTGGATGCATCGGTCGGATTACAATCAAGGACACAAGGATGCAGGTCCACAATCTAAGTCATAAAATGTTAGAAACATCGTTCATCAAGTTAGGGATTGGATTGATTTTGCTCATTATGTCTCCTCTACTCTCCACCAACAATTATTATTTTGGAACATAAATCCGACATCCTTCGGATACAACACCAAATCATATGAATTGATATCATTATACTTAAATAATATAAAATCGGTTGTGACCACAACCTCTATGAAAACTAAGCCTTGGGATTTTTGTCAGTTTACATATCAAGAATTTTGGATGATATGTGCGGCCCGAGATGAGGCCGACCCCAATAACTAAAAGCTAACATATTGGTAGCAATCCAGAACTCATAGGAACGGTTGGATGACACTTTTAAGTTCATATCCTTAGCCGAGATTTGGATTGCTATGTACCAAACCGAGGCCATGGTCGAGCAATGGCTTGACGATGATTCTTCTTCTATTGTCAAACCGTACCCTGTGATAAATTCTAAAAAAGCCTTCGCAGGTCTAGACTTCCAAGTTTCTAGAATTTTATTATTACATGGCTTCAACAAGTTCATCCATATGACAAGAGGGGGCCTATGTTATCCCACATAATTAAAATTAAAATTAAAATTAGAAAATAAAAAATTTGACGACGCACGAATGGAGTTCAAAGTTGATAAATGCGTGAGAGTCACAGTCGTTATTCGCCTCGATCATATATGTTGTCAGCAATCGAATATCCACTGTCCATGATCGGGACTCGACAGGTCACCTAAATCAATTGACACCGAATTGGTAGCAGAAGACGCACAAATAATGTGCAGGAGCGCTCTGACAGTGCAAATGAGGCGTCTGAACTTATGCAGAGGCACCCAGACAAATGCAGAAGGCTTCTAGACAAATGCAAGTGGCACTTGGACTAATGCAGATGATGCCTAAACTGTTGTAGAAGTCATCCAAAGTGATGCAGAAAACACCCGGGTTGATGCAAAAATCACCCGAACAAATGCAGATGGCACCTAGACTGATGCATATATTGCCTGGACTGATGCAGATAGTGCTCGGACTAATGCAAAAGTCACTCGGGCTGACATGGAAGCTGCCTGAACCGATTGCAGGATACTCAGATAGGTGTGCAAACGTTATAAGATATATTGCAGATGATTTGGACGTATTTTTCATATGGGTAGACGTGTTTTCAGAAGGAATCCGGCATATCAAATATATTTTCTAAGGTCTGGGCATGTTTTAAAAAGCGCGGACGTAATCAGAAATATTTACGATGGCCTGGTGTACTTTCATATATATTTACGAAGGCTTGGTCGCGTTTTAAGAATGTGGGACACTGCAGATACATTTTAGATAGTCCGGGTGCTCTTAGATTTATTTTTCTGAATTTTAGATAGTCCGGGTGCTCTTAGATTTATTTTTCTGAAGGCGGGGTGCTTCCAGATATATTTTGGATAGTCCAGACACTGTCGGATTTATTTTCCAAAATGCGGGGCACTATTACATTTATTTTCTAGAAAGGGAGGCGATATCAGATATATTTCAGAAAGCTTGGACGTATTTTCACACATATTTAAAAAGGTGCATGCGTGAGGCGCCCCAACCTGATGAAAATACAATATTTATTATTATTTTATTTTGGCAAAATAGCAAAAAAACCCCATGTGGTTTTTCAAAATTGCTGAAAAGCTCCGTGGTTCTAAAACTCCAAAAACCCTACTTGTGATTTCCAAAATGTTGCAAAAAAATCCCCCTTCCGTTAGGATTTAACGACGGTTGTATATCACACGCCTGAAATGCGATTTTTGGTCCATAAAGTGATATACTTATGTGTAAAATTACTAAAATACCCTAATGACTTCCTCTTCTTTATTCTTCTTCTTCCTTATTCTTCTTATTTCTTATTGTTATCCATACTTTCAGAATTTACTCTCAATTTTTTTTTTAAATTTAAAATCCGCTAAACACAACCAAATTCGAAACCGATCCCAAATTTATCACAATTAATCGATCGGACATGGATCTTCTTCTATTTTACCAAACCCAGAAATATTTCTTCTTGTATTTTACAAAACCCAGAAATAGCAAACCAAAAAATTTAAGAAATCAATTTGACATCAAGATTTGAAATCAATTTAAGAAGAAAGAAAGAAATAAAGAAACGGAGGAAGAAAAAATAAAAAAGAAAAAAATTGGGGAAAAAGAGTTAGAGAAAGAAGAAAAAACTGTTTGCTTCTGGTTGCAACTGCGTACGGAAGAATTGGAGAGAAAAAATAAAGAAGAAAGGAAATTGGGAAAAAAGAAATAGAAAAAGAAAAAAGAAAAAAAAAATGGTGTCCAGCCCCTTCTTCCTTCTCTTCTTCTTTTCCTTTTCTTCTTTCTTTTCTTCATTCCTTCTTCCCTGCTCCAGCCGCTTCTGCCCGTCATCTTCTTTCTATTCTTATTCTTTTCCAATTCTTCATTCTTCAAAGAAGAATTGGAGATGAAGAAGAAGAAAAAAAAAATTTGGGGAAAAAGAAGAAAAGAAAGAACTGGGTGGAACTGTTACGATGTGAAAAAGAATTAGAGAAGAATAAAAAAAATTAAGGAAAAAGATGTGTGAAGAAGAATTTGGGGAAGAAAAGAAGATGGAAGAAAGTAGTTGGGGAGAAGAGAAAAAAATGAACCCAATAAGAAAGAACAAAAGAAAGAGAAAAATAAATAAAAAAATATATAAGTAAGGGTATAACTGTCAAATTTGATAAAATTTAACTTCAGTTAGTCAAATTTAAAGAGGGGGGAGAGTGTGCAACATTTTGGAAAGCACAAGTAGGTTTTTTGGAATTTTAAAACTATGGGGGGTTTTCAGCGAATTCGTAAAACCACAGGGGGGATTTTTTACTATTTTTCCTTTTATTTTCTCAAGTCTAATTTAGGAAGTCGAATGGTTTTTAAATTTAGAAATTTAGAAAATAACTTAGAAATTAATTTAATTGTGATTATTTCTTATACCGAAGAGTTACATCTCTTCGCGTTGTCAGTAGAGCAGAGTGTCGTGTCGATTCGTAAGACAACATTTAGATTCTGTAAATAGGCATTGTAATAATTGTAAAAACTCAAATTCTAACATTTCAGTCAAAGTTTATGATTTTTTTTTCATTTTCTACAATCTATTTAATTTTTTGTATATTTTTTTTCTTTCCTAATTTTTTTACTATCAAACCTCTAGAGACTGCATTTGATACGAAGTAAGGATTTAATCATTCTAATTCCTTAAAAAATAAGCACTTGGTTATCATCCGATTGAGAATTTTCAACCCACTATAATAGTTTCTTTGATTAATTATCTAATCATAAAAAGTAGGTTTTCAAGCAAAGCAATTAAATAAAAAAAAATAACGATCTTAGGAAATTAAATTAAACTAAATAAATCAGGCAAGCAAGAAAGAACTAAAATGGATTTATAAAAAGTAAAAATAAATAGTCCAAGGATTGAACGATAAATTAGATAATGGAATTGATCATCGAATTAAATAATTTAATCAATCAATTGATAAATTGTTATAGATTTTTTATACGATCGAACATCCAATTTTTCTAACCTCGTTGGTGGCAATGTTACAATCAGTTGACCACACCCTAATCGAAAGAACTAAACTATGTACGGATGTAGTAAAATTCTCCAATTGAAAATACGCAAGAAAAACTCAATTCGAATATTTAATCAATTAGGAATGATTTCCTATTTGATCATGCAATTCCTAGGCTAAACTTTTTAACATATTTACTATTTTACTGAATAAATACATAATTACGTATGCAGTTATTTAATTAACACACAATTAATAGATATATTTAAAATTTGGTCACAATAATAAATTACATCTAACAATTGTAAACATGATACACAGAAATAACATAAATATCAATTAATCAAAAGATTAAATTAAAATGCAAAACTATCTCACAAATTCATAATCCGAAAACTCAATCTAACCTTAAGTTTAGCCTTAAACATAATTAGAAATCGAAAACAATAAGATTCTACTTGAAAGAAAATGAAGAAGAGTTGCACAATGATTTTGTCCATATCTTCTTGTTTTTTTTTTTTTCCCAAAATGATTATTTTTCTTTTATTTCTTCTCCCATTCTTGATAAAAAAAAAAAAAAAAAAAAAAAAAACTTATAGTCAATCCCTAAGAAACTGGACTTAAATAATTTTTTACTTTTACTCCACTAATTCCTCTTGACAAAATTTCCAATATACCCTTGAAGTCTTGATTTATTCAAATTTTCTATAGGCATGGACATGCCTAAATGAAAGAAATAATCTAAAATTTTTACAATAATCTTCAATTTCTGTCGATTCAAACACAAAATTCAAATTCGACCAAACTCTGTCAAAATTATGCAAAATTATAGTTGAGAGGCGCAATTAACGTACAAAAAAAATCGAATGAACATTAAGTTCATCACATATTCATATTTATATATATATATATATATATTCTGATTCAGTCTAATTTTCATTTGACAACACAATATTGTGTGCATTGAATTGATGAATATAGTATACCACAAAATAATTTTACAATCCACAGTGCATACATTTTGCTATTTTTGCCATTATTCATGAAATTATTTCCCAAAAGCAAACAATTGTATATCAGTTTGCACAAAGTAATAAATAAAAAACATTATAATACAGGTTATCAATGAAACAGTAAAAGAGAACAATATAATACCCAGAGTTTTTCAAGAACCAAATTTAAAGGTGTGGTTTCAACCCTCAAATCTTATCAAGCTTTGTTTTGCTGCTGTATCACAAAGTTAGGATGATTTTATACCTTACACCGAGAATTCATAATTGATTTAATTGCTTATTCTTGTTTTGTAAAAAATTATGGAGTTGAAAAACTATATATTACAAACAATTGCACAAATAGAAATACTCTAACACCACAATTGCCGCGTAGAAAGTGGTGCTGAGATCGATCCACAAAGACTGCGAAGTTTAATTTATATTTTGTCACAATTTCAAATATTGGGGGATAGATTAGCAAGTCACTAAGATAATTAAGATAAGCGATAAAATCTAGATTTAAAAAAGATTAAACTTCTAGCCCAAGGAGTGAATAAGAAACCAGATTAAAGATTCTATCATTGATTTTAAATAATCTTGTTATTCAATAAATTGGTTATAGGCATTAGATACGATCATAATGCCCAATTTCTTCTTACTTTATTGGCGAAAATGGTACGATCGATTAACCGCATCCTTAATCAAAGAAATAATTTAAGTACGACCATACATTAATTTCCTCAATTGAAAATAGCCCGAGAAAAACTCAATTCAAATATTCAATCAATTACGAAAAGATTAAATTATTTGATCATGCAATTCCTAGGCTAAGCTTGTCAACCTATTTACCACTTTATCAAACAAGTGCACAATTACGGATGCAAATGTTTAATTGGCACACAATTGCTAAACCAATCTAAAACCGGCTGCGATAAAAGATTAAATAACACAATTGTACTTATGAATCACATAAATAGCACAAATATCAATTTCATAAATAAGATGCAATTTAAATCAAAACATTATCTCACAAATCTAACTACTCATGCTCAAAATAAAATAAAGCAATAAGATAAAGATAATGATGATCTCCCGGTGGCGCTTCCTACCAAATGCCTTGCCCAATCCTTCAAGCTATAAAATGTGAGTGTAAATTGTGATATCTCATCCCATGCCTTGGCCTCCTTTTTATGGATGATCGATTCTTCAATCGCGCCTTTAATCACTCAATCTTAATCATCATGCCTACAATTTCGTCTCAATCCCTGTAATCTATCACTTTCCTTGACGTGCAAGCTTAGATCAAGCATTTCCAAAATTCTTTGATCGAAAACATGGTATTAGCGTGAATTACTCAATTCCTTTGCACCAATCAACAACATGCCAAAATGAGTAGAAATCTATCCATAACATTAATTATATTTTATAATTTATCTATATAAATATAGGACAATATATGCATTATCAATCTTGATTCTCCCTCCATAATCTCCAAAATAAATGCGAAAAAAAAAAAAAAAAAAAAGCAGGAATCACCTCTTTCAAGCAACAAATCGAAACATAATGAAGATTCAACTTCCGGATATCCAAAACCTAATTTAAACTCTAAACCGCGAGCCTAACTTCTACAGATTCAAGTCGAGATCCACCATATGATCGAGCAGGAACGCAATCCAATTTACACCGGCAATGATTTGAGTACGGGAACAAAATGTGAAAACTCGGAATGAAATTATATAAGGAAAATGACGTTAGCGATGATTTGAGCACGAGAAAAAAATGCGATAACTCGGAATAAAATGAGGGAAGTTAGAGGCAAAATGAAATGACGGAAGAAAAGAGAGAAATTGAATTGGACCGAGAGAGATTAAAAAAAAAAAAAAAAACAAATTAGCCTTACATAATTATAACCGTTAGATATAAAATTAACAGTTTAGATGTTATTCAGTAATGCTGAAGTAAAAACTAAAGTCAGCAGACAATCTTTTCTGAAAAAACAATGATGAAAGGAATATCTAAATATGCAATGGATGTACAACACCAAAACTGCATATGACACAGCTCATGTCAAACGCAATATTATCAATAACTTTAATGAGTTTGATCATAAATAATATGGACTAAGATTGTTAGGTCAATATATTAGTATAAAATTTGTGAATAGAAACCACAGTAAGAAAAAATAATATTGTACTATAATATAATAGAAATCTTAAAATATTTCACTTATATATAAATTAATAAAAACGTATTTTAAATTAATTGAAAATAGCTTCTTCTTTTTTTTAATAAAATAAAGCAACATTATTAATCTATTAAAATATTTTAATTATAAATTGATTAATTGTTTATTATATAAACATATTGGTTTGTTTGTCCATATATTTATTTCCCAATCCAAATTTTATCCTCCTACCAAAGTTAACATTAAATATAAAATATTAATGTTATATTGCGGACACGATTTTATATGGTTCGCATAAAAAAAAAAAAAATATTCAAATCAAAATACTAAACAAACAAATCCTACTTCTTCCGTTCCACGTATTAGGTTACGGTTTTTATTTCTATTTGTTCAACATCTAATATCACTTTCTTTTTTAAAAAAAAAATATATATTATACACTTTAATTATATTTTAAATTTATAATTTATTTTTTATTTTTTTTTAATTTTAATTAGAGTAATTAATTATTTTAATTTTAATTTATAATTATTTGTATTATATTATAATTAATATATTTTTAATTATCTACTACAACGATATTATATCTGAAACGGAAGGAGTATTATGTAAAGATAATTAATAATATTGGGTGCATTTGTTTGAGGTTTTGATTTGAAAAGTAAAATTTGGAATTTGAATAATTTGATATGATATAAATAATTATGTGATTTTTTATAATATAAAAATATCAAATCAATTATTCTATACAAACAAGGAAGATGATTCATATAAATTTTACATTACCACAACAAGTTTCAAGCAATAAATAAAATATAGGATGTTTGTGCATTTTTACTAAAAACACACAGGGAAAGTGTTATATAATTTACCTTAATATAAAAACTAAATATTTGATTTGATAGATTTTTAGAAAAAATATTTATAAATAATAGAATAAAGTAAAATAAGTTAAATCGAACACACCCAATTATTAAGTATAACACACGGGTATACATATATATATATATACAGTTTATGTGATATATTTTTTCTTTCTTTGAGTGAAGAGTGTATATATAATATAAAAATAATAAATATGTATGATATATTAATATTATAGTTAAAATAGAAAGTGATATATTAAATAAATAATTAATAATATATTAATAAAATTAATTATGATATAATACAAGTTAAAATAATTAATTAGTTTAATTAAAAATAAAAAATTATAAATAATAAAATTTAAAATATAATTAAAATATGTAATCTATTAAAAAATAATAATAATAGTAACATAACATGTGAGACATATAAAAATGGTCATCCCACACCACCAGACAATTATATATATATATATATATATATTATATGACGTCGGAATTTGCAGCCGCCCTCGGTCGAACTTATTCACCTCACGGTCATAAGTCCACCCCCACACCACTAGGTCACCACCAGACAATTATATATATATATTTTTTATAACGTGGGAACCCACAGCCGCTACCCGAAACACTACTAGAAAAAATGTTGATAATTGCGGAAATTTGTCGCAAATTTTAATCTGTGACAATTAAAAGTCACGGAAAGTAATTTTGTGATAAATTTATGTCATAACTTTTTGTTTTGACTATTCCGTAAATAATATTTGCAGAAAAAGCTACAAACAACTTTCCGTGACTATTTAAAGTAACGGCTTGTGTAACGAAAATGTCCAAGATATTTCTATTCCGTGTCTTTTGATTATTTCGTCACAAAAATTGTCACGAAATTTTTTCTTGACTATTTTAAGTTGCTGCAAAAATAACCAAAATAGTTTCAACATTTTAAATTATTACAGATATTGTCATAGTATAATTTTTGTGACTTTTTAAAATCAAATGTCACAACATAAGTAACGAAAATAACTATAAATTTGTTTGTAGCTATTCAAAGTAATAACAAAATAATAAAATCATCTTCAATATCTTTATTCAATATCGTTCGTAGCTATTCAATTTTTTGTTAAAAATTCATGATGATATATTAAATAAATATGTATATATTTTTAAAAGATAAATTAATAATCAATAATATTTATATAGTTAAAATATAATAACAAACAAAAAGTAATACTTTAGAGTAGATAGCTAAGTTGGCATGACAGGTCGTGTAAGTCGTGTGGTACGAAGTAATTCCGAAAAAAAATAATCGTGTGTGGTTGCATTGAACACAAATTATAATATAATTTTTTTTTTCAAAAATATAAAATTACGGAATTGTTACAACTTTCGCCAATATAAAGTCACAGAGGTGTAATGGTATTATTTTGTAACTTATTGTCACGAAAATGTCACAATTATAAAATATTTACGAAATTTTGTTGCAGCTTCTGTTGCTATATAAAGTCACGGACATGTCATAGTATTATTCTATAACTTATTGTCACAGAAATGTCACCATTTAAAAAAAGTCACCAGCAAAATTCAACGGAAATAGTTCCGTATATTTTTCCGTGACTTTTTAGTAAAAAGTCACCAATTTGTACTAAAATCGTGACTTTTTTTACCGCAGCTATAGCCTAATTTTCTGGTAGTGAAAGTGCTCACTGAATAAATCCCCGACCGAACCTAATACCTTGCAAACCAAGCCCGATGAAAAAGTCACAACAGACGAACTATGTGTGGCAGGTGACCTCAGGCGTCGGAGATTTGAACTCCACCGGACAATTATATTTGCACGCAAGATGTTGGATTGGAAGTGTTGAACTTAATTGTTCAAATACGACGAAGTCTGAGAACTACGTACACAAACAAAGATCATCGCACAACTTGTGCTATACGCGCACACAACACTACAAATCCAGCTTTCCAGTTCCAGATATATATATATATATATATGTTGAGACTTGAGAATAATAAATAAGGTATGTAGGTATCGTATAGTAGTACCTTACGCTAAAATATTTTGAAGCCCCCAATCCCCTTCAGTTCATGTGGAGTAGAGAGAGATCAGGAGAGAACATTTTATAATTTAATTAATACCAAAGCTGATCATCATATTATTATTATTAAACAAGTGTTGTTCTTCTAGTTAATCTTGACTGGATGTTCAAACACTTCAAACACTATCATGGAGTATATAAATTAATTAAAAAAAAGAGAAATTCTCCTTGTTCTGTAGCTAAAGTGGTTGCGTTATCTTGTGCCTTTTTACACTATAATCGCTTTTTCCATGCATCTTTTTGTAATCAATCAATAAACAGTGGCGTGCATGGCGTGGCATGCAGAGAATATATAGTAGGTGAGAATTAAGCCTGCACCTCCATCTGAGATTATACTCAAAAACACATACATATACGTCTATATGTATATGATTGATTCTCTATAGATCCATATGCTGATCTGACGACTAGACTGGTGATAGATGATAATTAATTGAAATGCAGATAAATTTGGACCCCAATTGAAGTCCCTGTCATTCTAAGTTGGAAGAAGAAAGGCTCATGTGTGCATAAAGCGTATACACTATGAGACTTAATTTCTGGATGCATATGTCATCGCCAGTAGTGTTCTGTGACAATGTCTTAGCTTAGGGATCATGTGCTTTCTTTCTCTCAATTATTGGCTCACCAAGGCAACAATCGAAACAGACTTTGAGGGGTTACCTATACTCCTCTCCAAGAATAACAAATACTTGAAATATAAATAAATAAATAATTTAAAAAAAAAAAAAAGATTAAAGCTTTAGGGGCTTGAAGAAAAGAAGCAATCCGTGAACGTTTATGGGTTGCTATTGGCCACACATTTCAGAAAACACTAATCCAAACAAACGGATAATGACAAGCAATAGAAATGCATGTGTGTGTGTGTGTGTGAATATTAGGCATGGGTCCGACGGCTGAGATGAGCCCACGTAATGCAAACAGAAATCTCCAACTGAAGTTTCACATGCTACACAAACCAAACCAAACCAAACCACCATATGTTTTAAGGACAGCAGATAGATAAGGAAGGCAGCGAGTATTGTAACTATTATTTGTAAGTGTAAGTGAAACCCAGCCAAGCTAAGTCATGCCCTCATCATCATCGTCATCATTTGGTTAGGAAGGAAACTGTGGGTGGGGTGGGGTGGGGTGGGGTGAGAGCCGGCAATGGGTGGTGGATTCGTGTTGGGTTGAATACCTTAAATGAGTTAAATTATTCAATTCTAACCTGACTCGTTTATTATCGTGTCGTGTTCGTGTTGATCCGTTTATTATCGTGTCGTGTTGGTGTTGACCCATTTATTATCGTGTTAGGTTCGGGTTGACTTGTGTTGACCCGTATACAGAATTAACTCGAAATTTTTTATTCAAATTAAATTATATTTTGTCCGTGTTGTCGTTTTATGTTAGTTCTTATTGGTTTGAGCGCAATATATAGAATGAATCAGGTTAAATCATTTACAATTGAACTTAGTTTAAATTATTTATGGACAAATTATTAAATTATAATTATTTTACATAATTAAATCGTAACAATAATAAATATATTTATCAATATTAATATATTATAATCAGGTTATCGTGTCGGGTTCAAGTGGAGAGTCTCAACCCTAATTCGACCTGTGTTTATTATTGTATCGGATTCTTGTCAATCCGTGTATATAATCAGATTGAAATATTTGACTCAAATCCAATTATTTTGTGTCGGACTCGCGTGAAGTTGTCTAGTTTGGTCAGTTTTTGCCGGCTTTAGGTAGGGTGTAGTGTGGTCTAGAATCAATCCCAAAATCATAGAATTGAGCTAGCGATTAATATTCCAGGTTCACGAGACACGTATACTTCCTCACACACACACACACACACGTGAGGGTGTTCGTTTTGTGAGAGAGAAAGAGTCACGAGGTTACAGCTATATATATATATATATATATATATTTGTTTTGTGACGGCTTAGAAGCTTTTCCATATCCCCCACATTGATATGAAATGAAATGCAATCATGTTGCCAATATTACCTTAGCATAATAATCAACACAACTTACTTTTCCAGAGATTCACTATATATAAAATAAATAAACAATAATTAAATACCATTTGATTGGTATTCTAATGTCTATTTTTAACTGTTTTTTTTGGCAAAAATATATTAGAGATATTTTAGATATTTAATTTTAAATTTAATAAATTTATTTATTTAATTTACCCCAGGCTAAAAAGCATGCACTACTACAAATGCCAGTGGTAGAAAGTTAAGTGAAAAGGGAGGCTTCTGACATCCTGTGAAGAAATGTCAGCAGAGGTCAAAGCCCCACCCATTGCAAAAAAAAAAAAATTAATTTAATTCATCAAAGTTACATGAAAACGAAATTACGCTCCACAACAAAACCCACGCAAAATTCAATTAAATGTGACAGTAACAAACACAATGCACAAATTCAATTAAAAATAAATTCACCAATTTCTATGCTCTGTGTCTTCTTCCACCTACCTACCAGAAAAAGATTGCATTTTTACAAACCCTTCTTTGTATTAGTCTGTGCGTGGCGTGGCGTGGCGTGTGTGTGTGTGTCCAAAATACAATATGCATGCATGTGAATGAATCAAGAAAGCAAGCATTATATCAGATAAATCAATCAGTTGGTTTTACAGATTATTATTACAACTAATACGAATGACTATTGGTGGGACAGTTGGTTTATGTATATAGTACTGTGCCTGCCAATTCTGTGAAAAATAAAACAGCAGTGAATAAATTAATACCATGGGCGTCCCTCTGGCTGTCTTGTTTCCTTCCTCCTGGTTTTTACTTGTTTTGATTGTTTTTATACACAAATGGCAGTTGCCCAAAAACCCCTCCATTTCTAAAACAGCATGATTAATCAAGAAACAGTTGTTTTTATTTTTTGAATTGAGATTGTTGAATCTATTAGATTTTAATGTGTATGGTGTGGGGTTAGGACATTAATAAATTTATTAAATAATATGGAAGAGGGCAGACAGAATAAGCAAAGATTAGTGCAAAAGTGAAGCCCGTGAAGCAGGAGAGAGTGAGGATGAAAAACAGAGAGAGAGAGAGAGGATAGATAGATAGAGATGTTGTAATAACCACACAGACATAGGCTGCCCTTTGGGCTTTGACAATCCAGAGACACACACTCATTCACGTGCATGCTTGAACCTATCTCTTACATCAAATATAATAATAATAATTAATACATACAATGGCGCCATTAGAGGGGTTTTGGAAGCATAATTATTAATTTAATTTGTTAGAATGGAGCCTTTACTGCAACTAATTTCAGAAATGCGTTGGCAAGCTGCTACTTAGGATTAATGTGTTCCGACATAACAGAAAGTGTTTTTCGTATAAGGTCCGGGACCAGTTTTACACAGAGCTAGAGCAAAACCAAAGCAATAATGTGCTCACCACAAAGGAATGAAAAACAGTTATTACATGAGTTATTGATCCAGGCAAGAGTAAACGCTCCAGGACTTGAACACCACCATCGACATGGCGTGTGTCGATTCGGCCGGAGTCCAACTCCCAGGGCCGCCAAAAGAAAAGCCTCATACTATGACAACAGTTCAGTCTCATTCCCTCGTCCTACACTTTCTAGCTTTTATATATCTACACACAGAAACCAAAAGCCCATCTCCACTACTTTTCCCCTGCCCGCCACCGCCACCACCACCACCCTCCGCCACGCCACCACTGGTATATCCCTAAACAACAAGAAACCAAACAATGTCCACCTCCTGCATCAAAAACCTTACAGCGATGATCGTCATTGTGCTCCTCGTATGGTGTTCCCACATGGACACATACCATGCAAGAAGACATCGGAGGCAGAGTCGAAGCACCACAGCCACCTCTCTCTCTAAGAAGAAGCCCAAATCCAGGAGCAGCCATGGCTCCACCCACCACCGTGCCAAGTCAAAGTCAAAGTCAAACCCCAAACCCCCGCCTCCCGCTCCTCCTCCGGCCGCCGCCGGAAATCCTAAAGTCATCCCTCCTCCTACTCACACTTCATCGGTTTTCAATGTCGTGGATTTTGGAGCCAAAGGAGATGGCACCTCAGATGACACTAAGGTAGGTACTCAAGAAACGACATTCTAACTGTCCAACACATCATCACCTCATTACCTCTGCCAGGTTGATAAGCTGTCTGAAACAGGATGATTAATTCCCCCTTGCACTTGTCTTAATTAATGGAATGTGAGTGACTTTTTATGGTTTTATCCTATCTTTTGAGCACTAAAGTTCACATGCCCTTCCTTAAAGTCCCTGAATAATGAATGCTTAGAAAATTAAACAAGGCCCTTTTACTTGAATCTATCAGTTCATTTGACTGTTAGAATGAAAAGAATTCGTATTATAAAGATAGATATATAGCAGCTCCAAGTGAATTGAGTGTGTGTGAAAATGTCTTAATACTAGTTAATTACTACTGCAGGCATTCCAAGCTGCCTGGGCTGCTGCTTGTAAGGTTGAAGCCTCCATGGTTAATGTGCCAGCAGAACATGTATTCCTAGTGGGGCCCATTTCATTTTCTGGTCCATACTGCCAGCACAACATTGTCTTCCAGGTAACTAACGATTTAACTGTCAAATGCTTAGTTATTTCAAAGTTTAATGAATTGGTCTGGTGCAGCTGGATGGTACAATTATTGCCCCAACAGGATCGAGTAGTCACTGGGGATCAGGCCTTTTCCAATGGCTGGAGTTCACCAAACTGGTGGGACTCACAATCAGAGGCAGTGGCACCATCAATGGAAATGGAGCTGTTTGGTGGAAGAATTCCCCATATGACGATGATGATCCTTTGGATGATCAAGCTAAGCTCATTTATCCCCCAAACACCACCTTGCCTCTTATCCCTACCTCTCTTGCTGGGAAAATGCCAAGCATTAAACCAACTGTAAGCACCCCACCCCACCCCACCTCACCTTCCTTCATTTCTATTCTAGCATATAAAAAAATTTGTACATTCTTTCTTGGAACAACGGACAGGCTGTGCGATTCTACGGAAGCTTCAATGTGACGGTAACCGGGGTGACAATTCAGAATAGCCCGCAGTGCCATCTCAAGTTTGATAACTGCATCGGAGTCTCGGTGTATAATCTCAGCGTGTCGTCGCCAGGGGACAGCCCCAACACTGACGGGATTCACCTGCAGAACTCCAAAGACGTGCTCATTCGAAGCTCCAATCTAGCCTGTGGTAAACATATTAGTTTTATTTGTTACTCGTTGGTTCCTTCCAGTTATGAAGCCTGGACATCATATATCTATGTGATCCATTTTCTGTTGTTGGACTTGGAGTCTTATCCTTACCTTACAGTTACAGACAGGGTGAGGGATGGGGTGGGGTGGGGGGACCTTTCATAAACTCACACCCTTGTAGTAAAGGCAATTAGGTCCTCACGAGAGTTTTCGGACCCATTGTCATTGTTGCCATGAATTGTCTGTCTTGTCCTGATCACAACAGAACAGTAATGAATGAGACAAACTCACCAAAAGAATATGCAGAACGAGAGAGAACAATAATACTTCAGACATAACATAATGTCTTAACTCTATACTAAGCAAAAGTAACATCTTCCTTCTCTTGCAGGGGACGACTGCGTGTCGATCCAGACAGGATGCTCCAACGTGTACATACACAACATAAACTGCGGACCGGGGCACGGCATCAGCATCGGCGGTCTAGGAAAAGACAACACCAAGGCTTGCGTGTCGAACATCACTGTCCGCGACGTCGTCATGCATAACACAATGAACGGTGTCCGGATCAAAACATGGCAGGGCGGGTCGGGATCAGTTCAGGGAGTGCAATTCTCGAACATCCAGGTATCGGAGGTGCAGCTGCCAATCGTGATCGATCAATACTATTGTGACAAGACCAAATGCAAGAACCAGACATCTGCAGTGGCTCTGTCCGGGATCAACTACGAAAACATAAGGGGCACGTACACGGTTAAGCCCGTGCACTTGGCCTGCAGCGACAGCTTGCCATGCACCGATGTCATCCTTACAAACATACAGCTGAAGCCGCAGCAAGAACACTACCACATGTATGATCCTTATTGCTGGCAGACATTCGGACAGCTCTATTCGCCCACGATCCCGCCGGTGGAGTGTCTGCTGGTCGGAAAGCCGTCGAGCAACCGGATTCAGGGGGACAATGATTCTTGCTGATTGAGCAGAGCACACACACAAATATATATATATATAGATATATTTGAGAAACAAGATTAAGGCGATGAATATGAGTGATGATGAGGATTGGTGGTGGTGTGTGTAAATAGAGTAATGGAAGTGTATGTTAATTTGTATACTTTTTGTGTGGTCGGCAATGCTGCTGCTGCTGCTGCTGGCCCCTCCTCGCACCATTACTATTGAAATGTTGCTTCATGATTTTAGCAACAGTGAGTAATAGATGATAATGAGGATGATGATGATGATGATACCTATTGTTTGTTTCCTACTAGATCGTCAGAGCTTCTCTTCTGTTTCATTTATCATTATTATTTTTAGATATTAAATACAACTAAGCTTTATTATTCAAGTATAACACAAAAGTAATATCCAACAGCTTCATTTAGAAGCTAAAAAACACATTACAAGCACAAGCAGTCCAGCCCTTCCGAACCAGATATGCTCTCTCTAATATTATAAAGACGGTTGTGTATATAGTTTAGTCAGAAAATGCATGTGGACACATGGGTGCCGCATCATTTATTAAAATTATTTTATAAAAAAATCATAATAGGCAAGCGACACGTGATGTTAAGTTATTATTATTATTATAATGATTTATTTTCTAAAATATGGATGTGTTTATTTGGCTTTTTTGTTTACTATTTTCAATCTATATAATTTCTTTTTTATAAAAAATATTATTTCAAAATAATATATAAGCAGAACACTAAAATCTAAAAAAACACCAAACAAAAATATCTATAGTATTGTAGTTTGCAAGATAGTCGTCAATGGAATATAATATTGCAAACAAAAACATCGTGTCCGGACAGCCTCTTTAGTTGAAGTAAAGTAAGAATATTTATAAAGTAGAAACCGTAGGCCCACACTTGCCCCATGTTAGTTATATCTAAATCAATATCTCAAGATTTACATACAAGACTGATGACATCTCTTACTTTCACATTTTATTGCAATCGATTTTCAACATATGGGCAGAATTTTCAACTCCGTGAATCTTCATAAGCTGCAACTTCTTCTTTTCGATGACTTAACGTATTGATAACTTCAAATTTGAACATATTTTCTATTTTCAAAACATATTTATACTAAAGTCAAATTAAAGCAAAAATTCAAAGTCGAATTCTCCAAAAAATTCAGTCTGACTAAGCCCCGAAAGCTAGTGAATTTTCACCGCTGAACCAATGGTCTTTGAAGTGAAATCTAAAAATTACTAAAGCGAAGAGGGCGTCAGAGTGGTGTAACCATTCAATCTCAACTCACGATGAAGACCATCGTTGCTCTGAGTGACGTCAATGCCCATCGCTGACCATCGCTATCGACTATCGAATCTGAATATATTTCTGTTACAGAGGCTATTTAAGAAGCTTTATGGCTTAAAGGCTTGTTGACAGAACTTAGATACTTGGAAGGTAAGGTACATGTATTTTTCGATAGTCAATCAGGTATTCAGTTGTGTAAAAATCCGGTGTTTCACGCCAAACATATTGATGTTAGATTTCATTTTATACGTGATATTGTTACTAAAGGCCTTATAAAACTTGAAAAAATTCCTTCTCAATTCAACCGGCTGATATGGTCACTAAGTCATTACCTGTTGCTAAATTTGAGTTGTGTTTGAAAATTTTAAATTTTGATACAGCTTATTAGGTGTTAATACCCTTAGGTGCCTCTTCAATCATGTCCCAAGGTGGAGAAAATGTTCGGTTGTCCCTGATATATTTTGCGGCCTTACGTATTTTTGTTCAACCCACATAAGTTGTCTTGGCCAGGTTGTTGGCCCAATCCAATTCTTGGCCCACTGTTCAACATCGATGAATCTCGATTGTTCGATCTTGTGATATTTTGTGAACCGTCTGATCTGATTTAAGGTTTGATATATGTTTATACCTATGTACTGCGCCGTGGCTGCGATCTCTCCTCCAACTCGTCTTCTTCATCCGCTTGCTCTTGTAGATAGCTGGATAGGGATTTTTCTGTAATTCTTCTAAAGATTGTAATAAGCGAGGCTTATTAATGTGATTGGTGAGATATTAGCGTAAATTCGTGACATTCTAGCGATAGTGAGGGATCGATCAATTTGGTTAGGGTTTGTTCGATTTTGGTGAGATTTGGGGCCATTCTCGACTGTTTAGCCGCACTGGGCTAAGGTAGCATCCTCGTCGTCCCTTTCTAACAATAAGGGTGTGCTAGGGGTTGAGGCTCAAACATTTCTTTGTATTTCTATGTTCTCTTTTTTTGGTTCGATTCAATACAAGCAAGATTTAGAAAATCATTTTTTGTTTGATTTTATTATCAAGTTTTTCATATAAAAACACAACACAACCATTTCTTAGATTTGCTATATATTTACTTGTGTCGGTATTATGGTGTCCTGAAGATCCACTGAACAAATATTAACCGTGACATCTTCAAATCATGTTGAAATAATAACAATCCATGATGCTATTCGAGAGTGTCTGGTTGAGATTAATAACTCACCATATTTGAAAGAATTGTGATTTGAGATTTGAAAAAAAAAAAAAAGAAATTCTATTATTTTATACGAAGATAATACAACTTGTATAAATCAATTAAAAGAAAAATATATCAAATGAGATATAACAAAATATATTTCATCAAAAATTTTATTTGATCAAATAAAAATTTAACAGATTTATTGACCAATGTTTTACCAACTACAACACTCGAAAAATTAATAAAGAATATTGAAATGTGTTTGATTGCGAAATTTAAATGATGTCTACGTCAAAAATATTATTTTAATATATGAATGACGTACTTTGTTTTTATTCACTAGAATTTTTATCTCATTGAATTATTTTTTAATAAAAATATTAATGAAACATATCAATTGCAATTAACTACACATAAAAGTGAGTGTTAGAACATACATTGCCAATTTAATAATAATAGATGTCATGAATAATATTGTGTCTTCATATTATGATGCCACATTATCAAAATTGATGACAATTTGTATTGTTAATAGCTTATAAATAAATCTTGTACTTAATGGAAATCAATATAATTTTTACTCTCAAATTTTGTTATCCATCTCTTTATTATTTAAAACACAGATATATTATATATATAGCGTGTTTGTTTGGGGTTTGGATTTTGAGTTGAGATTTAAATAGTAAAAAATTTTGAATTTGAATAGTTGTATGATGTGATATAAATAGGTATTGATGTGATGTTTTGAATATAAAATTAATTTTTAGTATAATATAAATATAAAAAATAGATGTTTGATTTGATATTTTTTTTTTAAAAAAAAATGAAATAAATAATACAAATCTTCACAAATCCCTCGAATAAACACACCCTGAATAAAAAAGTACACACACTTGTACATGCATTCATGTATATACTTCCATTAAAATATATATATATATATTATAATAATAATATTTTATAGTCTTATATAATAAAATTTTCCTTATCTTACATAACACTCTTATTTAATGTAAAAACCTCAAGTTGTGTCTGCACTTAGTCTAATGTGACTTACCCATCGGACTTGGTTGCTGGATATTTACCGAGTGAATACTTTTGGGGAAAAAAAAACAAAAATTCAAGATGTTATTTAAATTAGAGTTGTCAAAATAGGTTGAGCCTGTCGGATTGGCCCGCCCGCCTCACTTTTTAGGAGGGTTGGGTTGTAATTTTGTAAGCCCGTTAAGATGCGAGCCTAAACGGGCCAACTCACGTGGGCCGTAGGTTGAGAGTGGGTTAGCCCGCAGTGGGACGAGTTAATCCGCGGGCTAAGTAAATATAATAATTAGTTTCACCCGTATCAATTAAATATTTTTTTAATTATTTTTTACTGTCATATTAATAAATTATAATAAAAGTAATCAAATATTAATATCAGAATATATTTTTATTTTATATAAACTACAAATATACCATTATAAATACAATTAATTTATAAATAATGTACAAAGAGAAAAAAATATCAAAATCATCATGTATATTTTATTTAATAAATAATATATTATTATTTTTAATCTACTGAAAAGATATATTTTTAGTTAAGACGAATAAAATTAGCTTAAATAAATTAATCAATATTGTCTACACGTTGCTTTTATTTTCTAACTCTGTTATCAATGTCACTTTTATTTATTTCAATTTTTCATAATTTGTTTTGTTCGTCTTCCAATTTATTGTTTTATAATATTTTTTTATTCTAGAATCTACATTTTTATAAAATTAATTATGATTTATTTGTAAATATTTCTTACTATTAATTTTTTTAAACACACTAACTAATACTATTTAGAATTAAATTTTTTTTATATTTTTTTATTTATTTTAAAATATTTATTATTTAAATTTTACAATAAAACTATTTTTACCTATTTTTAAATATTAATTACGAAAATATTTATAATATTATTTTTTTTAAAAAAGCCCGTGGGCTAGCCCGCTTAGCTTGCCACCCGCCGGTGGGTTGGGTTGGGTTGATGAAATTCTGATCCGCTTTACCGCGGGTTGGCCCGCAAACAACCAGCCTATCTGCGGGTTATGGTGGGTTGTGGGTCAATCCGTCCCGTTAATCCGTTTTGACAGGTCTAATTTAAATACTCACTCTGTCATGAAAGGTTGTCATTTTTCATTTTCGTCTGTTGTCCCACAATAAGGTTACCATTTCCTAGTTTAGTAATTGTAGTCTCTACCTAATATAATAAATACCTTTCCAATTTACGTTATATTACACAAATATCATTACTTTTATATTACACAATACTAATAGGGGTATTTTCGTCTTTTTCACTACAATTTATTATAATATTAATATTAAAAATCTATGTGCAAAAAGTAAATGACAATCTTGCACCGAGATAATTAGTGGGAGTAATTGATTTTTTAAGACAGGCAAGTGCAAAAGGGCATACTATTACTACTACTTCATTCGTCCAGGTATAAAATATACATATTTTTATTTTGTAACGTCCAATTACAAAGTAAATATTTCATTAAATACTTCATTTTTTTTTTAAAATACATTTATTTTACATCACATTGTTATTTTTATATTAAAAGATAAAAACAAAAATATTATTTTATTACTTTAACTACCCATTACTTTGTGTGTGGACGGAAGAGGAGGGAGTACTAATTAAAATGGTAACTCGACAGCTGTAATCCAATGTGAAAATTACCGTACCAGCCGAAGATGGAGTGGATCCAACGGAGGAGGACTCAATGTGGGATCCACAGCGTGGTTTTAGGGAAATTAGTGGGAAATGCGGATATTATGACCGAGCGAACGCACCTCCCACGTATAAATGCCCACCGGTTGACGATTCCTCATTTCTTCTTTTCAGTCTAGTCTTGCTCCTTATTTTTCACGCCAACGCACGATCCGTTCGTGCTCTCCGACGCTACCAAGATCTACTGCTTGCAGGTGCCTGATGATTCGATTCTTATATTAGTTTTTTGTGTTTCCGTGTTTGTGAGGGCTGCTTTCATTTCTTGGATGATTTATGCGATTTTAAGTTGTATGTTATATGATCTCTTGTGTCTGTCGTCTGTGTTGATTAGGTTTTTGATATATGGTACTTGCGATTGTTAATTTTGGCGTCGATTGAATGGCTGCTGGACTTTTGTGATTGATCGGAGGGAAATAGCATTTCTGTGTTGATTGAGTTTATATTTGGGGGCTAGATCTATTGATTTTGCAGCTGTTTTGTTTCCACGGAATAATTCTGGAATTATTTTATTTATTTATTTTCAGATTTTGAAATTTTGCCGGAAACCTTTTGATCTGATTGATCCCTTGTTAAAAGTTTTGATACTCATTCATGATCTGAAAGTCTTGATGTTGTAGATAGTTTTTATGGGCTTTGATTTTTCTTCTAGATCCTCTGATTTGCTTCAATTTCAATCTCGAGGTGAGGTTTCTCTACAACAGGCTAATTCTTAAATTTGGAAAAATATTTGTTTTTGTTCCCATCGATTTGATCATGTATCTAATCGTAATTCTTTAATCTTGCATTTCTAGATCTTATGCGTATAGTTAGAGAAGGTTCTCAGATGATCTGAATTGATTGAAGTCACAATAGTAACATCATATTTGCTTGTTTGTGTATCAAGTCCTTCGGTTAGAAAGTGCCTAATCCTTCGGTTTGGATGTAGTTATTTCCTAAATACCATGATAAGTATACACAAAATGCGCATTAGACTTTATCTA
This sequence comes from Andrographis paniculata, assembly GCF_009805555.1. Classification (NCBI taxonomy): domain Eukaryota; kingdom Viridiplantae; phylum Streptophyta; class Magnoliopsida; order Lamiales; family Acanthaceae; genus Andrographis; species Andrographis paniculata. The sequence goes on from NW_026137605.1 coordinate 6,317,424, forward strand.
CCTTGGGCATGATGCACTAGGCTGTGTCAATTATGCTGAAGGAACCTTACTACAGTCTACACTTGTTTATGGTTGATTTCATGAGATGCATATAATGCTGGTAATGTATATCTTAGCATAAATGGTTGCATAATGGCATACAGGGTTGAGAAGCTAGAAAGAGTAATGGGGTTGACATTCACAAAGCTTTTCAGTCGGCTTTTTGCCAAGAAGGAGATGCGTATTCTTATGGTTGGTCTTGATGCTGCTGGTAAAACTACCATCCTGTACAAGCTGAAACTTGGAGAGATTGTCACTACTATTCCTACCATTGGTATGGCTTCCTTAGTCTGTAACTTTTCATTGTTGAACTTGTCTCTTGTTTAGGATTTTCTTGTTTTTAAATTGTTGAATTTTATCTAATATGCCTGTGCTTACTCATGGTACTCAGGCTTTAATGTGGAGACTGTTGAGTACAAGAACATCAGCTTCACTGTTTGGGATGTCGGGGGTCAGGACAAGGTCAGAAGTTAATATTTATTTATCTGGTTATTTGGTTTTCGTGCAATGTTACAAGTATCAAAATATAATAACTTGTTCCAATTGAGCTTCTTTTATGCAATTTCATCGCACGGGATAGAATTAGATGTTCTTAGATGCTTTGAAGTAGCTTACATGTGACTCAACTTGAATTGCATTTGCTATGCTGTTACAGATCCGTCCATTATGGAGGCACTATTTCCAAAATACCCAAGGGCTCATCTTTGTGGTGGACAGCAATGATAGAGACCGTGTTGTCGAGGCAAGGGATGAATTGCACAGGATGTTGAATGAGGTAATAATCCAGTTTCAGCAGAAATTTTATCCTATCTCATGCCATGCTTTTCAGAGAATCGGTTCACCTTAATGTAAGACTTTCAGATCATATCTTATCGACTATTGCTAGTTGCTTTACAATTTATTTTATCGATAAGAAATAGGTTTAAAAAGAACTAACTAATTAATACTTACAGATATTATTAGTTATACCATTGATGGTATTCTTCTTGTATTCACAAACGTCTTCTTCTGTAACATTCTCAGCAACCTAAGCTATTGCATATATTTGTTTGATTTGATGAGACTAACTGAAGGAAAGGAACTATATGGGACAAGTTTATTTATTGTTATTGCAAACATAACCAACTTACTATTGTGGGACAATACATGCACATTTCTGCGTGGGCAAATCATGAGAGAAGATTATAAACTGAACTATGGTGGCACGTTCTTTATATGTTATTTCTTGCATTGGATGCACAACAACACCCTGAGAGCTACATTCTTGTTAATATTAACAGTCTATTTCTTGTTAGCAAGTAAATGTGTTAATGTAGAAGATTGTGCTGGATTGTTTCTGCTGTTAAGCTTGTTTGACTGTGTGGTTGGAAATATTGGTTGTTCCTTTCAGGATGAGCTGAGAGATGCTGTATTACTTGTATTTGCAAACAAACAAGATCTTCCTAATGCAATGAATGCTGCTGAAATAACTGACAAGCTCGGCCTACACTCCCTCAGGCAGCGCCATTGGTAAACATTCTTTCCCTTTATATGATAGGATATTAAGTTAAAGCATTTAGTGCCACAATTAAGCTGTTTCTTTTGGCATGCATGTAGGTACATCCAGAGCACCTGTGCTACCTCAGGGGAAGGTCTCTATGAGGGACTCGACTGGCTCTCCAACAATATAGCCAACAAGGCAAGCAACTAAATTCGAAAATTATCTCAAAATTTGATTGCTTTCGGATGTTATATTGTTTTTGACTCTCGCATGCATTACTTTCACAGAGTTAAAAGCAGATGGGCTCTTTTGGAGTTCTCCACAACCTCCTCTACTTTTTGGTGTCATATTCTTTAGCTATGTGTGTGTGTGTATTTTCGGTTTGTTATTATTTTTGGTTTGTACGTGGTGGCTGTGTTTTTGGTTGGACCTTTGAATATGGCTGTACAAGTCAATAGTGTTTGTTTCACATATTTGCAGAACTGAAGACATTATACTACTCTACTACCATATTATCATCCTTCAATTGTGGGGGCCCCACTATGACTGCATAACGTTTCCATCACATTTACCTTTGGCCCAAACATGTGAGAAATTCCCATTCCGGCTTCCGTCTCATTTTTTAATTATTATTTATATTGTATACAATTTTTAGTAAAATTGGACTCTCTCCGGCTAAAATATAAATTGTCCACATTTTTTATTTTAATTTGTCCTATGCAATTTGTAATTTTTTTTAAAAAAATATAATTATACATTTTAATTATATTTTATAATTTATAATTAATTTTAATTTTAATTATATTATACCATAATTATTTTTTTTAAATAATTAATTATTTATATTTTACTAAAATTTTCGTGTCAATATAGATAATTTATTTGGGACTGAGCAGTAATTTTCTTAAGCAAAATTTATAATTAAATTAATCGATATCAAATTAAATATTTTACAAAGTTTCATAAAAAAAATTAGTACAAAAATAATATATTTAAAATTATATAAATTAAACTCCTAAAATATTAATATATTAAATTCGAGATTTTATTCCATTTTTACTATTTATTAGAATTATTTTCCTAAAAATATTAAATTTATATATATTTTTATATTATATTAAAAAATTAATTTTATATTCAAAATATTACGTCAATACCTCTTTATATCGTCATACGGTGTAGACGTAGCTGAGGTCGTTTCCATGATGATTTTATAAATTTTTTCGAATTAATCTAAAAGTAAAGGTATGTTTAGTTTGGCTAAAATAACAGCTTTTTACTATTTTGATTTTGACGTTTTTCAAAAAAATATATATATTTTTTCTCTTGTAAATATCCCATTATATTTATTTTAATGCCAAATTTAAACCAATTTTTTTTTAAAACCATCTAAAGAAACATACTATAACTTTTAATTTAATAGACAAAAATTAAAAGGTCAGACTTGGTGAGATGGGACACCTCTCCTGTATTTTTTTCTTTTTATCTCTTTCTCACTCTTCCTATTCTTTTTGTCTGTCTCACATGTTCTTCCTTCCTCTCTTTCTTTCTCTCTCACGTTCTCTTTTCTCCTTTTCCTTTTCCTTTTCCCTTTCTCTCTTCTTATTTCTTTCTATCAGCTTTTCTCTCTTCCTCCCTCCCTCCCTCCTTTATTCTGTTTCGTCTTTTTTCCTGATTGTCTCTGTCATGCCATAGTTAAGCTATTGGACAATTTTTCTTTAGTTTTTTTTATCAAAATTTATTAAATAGTTGAACACGTGTGTATTTACATGTACTATGGAGGTTTTTTACACAATGGGCAACTACAATTGCTCCTGAGAAGAAGATTCGGGTATGCTGAAAGATTAATAACATGGATTCATTACACCATTGACAAGCCATTAGCAATATCAGCTACCAACTTTTTATAACCTATTTAAAGAGAATTTTGGTGTATATTTATGTTTCGTATCATAGTTGAATAAAAAATAAAATAAAACCAAAACGTTGTTCAATCGTATATAAATGAGCATTTGATCATATACTTTAAATAAAATATATTTTTAAAATCTAATATTATAATTGAAAAACCCTATTTAATTATTGAATATAGAATTTATAAGAATAAAATAATAAAAATTAGCGTCAAAACATTAGCAAAATTAGTATGTATTGTATACATAGTTTTAATATTTTATAAGGAATTACTTACATTAAAAATATACTCCCTCCGTCTCATATCTATATATCAATTTATTTTTTCACAAAGTTTTAAAAATATTAGTATTATATTGGGATAAAGTAAAAATAAAGGTAAAAAGACTAAATTAACTCTATTAGTATTGTATGATATAAAAGTAATAGCATTTGTGTAATATATTGTAAATTGAAAGGGTATTTGTAATATTAGGTAGATAGTACAATTACTAAAAAAAGGAAATGGATACTTTGTTATGAGACGGATCAAAATAGAAAAATAGATATATTGTTAAGGGACGGAAGAAATATTAAATTACACTTTTAGAGTTGTTAGGTTTCAATTTCAAATTATTATTTTAGTATTCAACTCAAATGATTTCTAATAAAAAAATATTTTTATCTATTTTAAAATATCATATTAAATACTATTTAAATTTAAAATTAAAAAAAAAAAATCAATTCCAAACACAAACACAAACTAGCAAAAATGATATTAAAATCTTATAAATATACTATAATAATTTAATGTTAAAACATTCAAATCAATTATTGTCATGTTAGTGGTGGCATTGATGATCCTCTATTGTAGTGGTGGCGCTAAACTCTAAAAGATTAAAGTTATTGTCAAATTAAAATATTTGGTGGCAGCAACGGTAGCGACAATCCTCTAATAACTCAATTGATTTGTTGTTTGAGTTGTCAAGGGATGCACTGCCAGACGATGTTGTCCTCCCGAAGAACTTTTACGAGACTAACAAGATCACGAAGGACTTGGGGTTCACATACAATACTAACCATGCATGCATCACCAATTGTATGTTGTTTATCGGGCAAGATGTTCACGGTGATGCTTGTGTTGTGTGTGGGGAAAAGAGATTCGCACAGGGTAAAGACAGATCTCCCATGAAGAAGTTTAGGTACTTTCTGTTGATTCCCCGATTGCAGCGATGGTTCTTATCTTCCAAAACTGCATCTTCTATGCGATGGCATGCAGAAGGGCGTGTCGATGATGGCAAGATGCGTCACCCATCAAATAGTCCTACATGGAAGGGGTTTGATCATCGGTACCCCATGTTCGCTGAGGATATTCGCAATGTACGCCTTGGGTTGGCCACCGGAGGTTTCATTACAACATTTGGCCCGTAGTACTTGTGATAAATAATCTACCTCCATGGCTATGCATGGAGAAACCATTGTTCATCATCTCTATGATTATAGATGGTCCGCATGGCCTGGGGGATCGGATTGATGTCTTCCTTCAACCATTGATGGGTTGACCTAATTCAGAAGGTTGTTGTGCAGCGATCCTGAAAACGCGTCGGGAGATAGATGGGCACCAACGTAAGTGGAAAAAAAAAAAAGAACATTCTATTCGAGCTCCCTTATTGGGCTGAGAATGAGGTACGTCACAACCTCGAATTGATGCACATTGAAAAAAATGTGTGAGAATGTATTGTTTACATTGTTGGGGACTAAAGAAAAAACAAAGGATAATATCAACACAAGGAAGATTTGCAGTTATTGCAAATACAAAATTCTTTGCACCTGGTCTCCGACCTGAGGGGTTTTACATACTTGTCTGCTGCTATGTACTGACAGGCTCTGGGGGGAAAGAGCAAGAAGCGCTCAAAGGTTGACAGTGCCGCGAGTTCAGCCCATCCCCGCCGTGATGCAATTGGTTTAACAGATAGTGTAGCATTCCAGCAAGGGTGAGAAGAAGTGCAGAACGGACTTGCAGAGTTGAAGGCAACGATGGTTGAGTTCAATTCATCAAGGCTGATGTGTATGCATTCATGCATAGAAACTCTAGAGCAGTTACTGGCCTATCTGTAAGTAGTCGTAATTTCCATACTTTTTACAATTGTATCCCACAAGCTTTGGATGGCTAATGAATTTGCTTTGATCTGCATATTCTTGATAGACCACAACTCGTATTGATACGAGGTCTGAGCTTCTCAGGCCTGTGTCCGAATCACCTATGACGGTACGATGTCGTCAAACCCTAAAGTTCACTAGTAATCAGTGCAATGTCAACTTTAGGATAATCTTCTTGGACAACTATGTTTTCAAATCTTCTGAAATCTCTGTTGTAGGTCGGCACCCGTGTGTTTATATTATCTCGCACCGGGGAGAAGAAAATTGTTGCTGAAGGACTTCTACTCTGCCCTCTTGCACCAGGTTCGTGGCATTGTCTCTTGAGTTTTTTCTTTTAAATCCTTCAATATGATGTTCATACCGCATCGTCGATATTGTGACCGTTCAAGTCTCATAATGCAAATGATCATAGTTTTATTGAGTCTGGGCATATTCAATTTGACATATGTGACAGTTAGAATATTATGTATATATAGTATGTTAATGTAGGGCAGTGGCTATGTTGGTATTTTTCCGATTATGTGTTGATCTTATCTTTTTTATTGTTCATATGACATTGTTTACGGCTATGCTGCTAGTACACTATTTAGGTGCACATTGGAGTCTCAAAATTGATGAATGTTAGCTTTATTATTGAGTATCTTGCAGTCCTGAGCTGCCTACAACAGCTCTTTAAGTGATGGGCGAACTCATCTACGAGTGTCTGCTCATATTTAGTGTGTAAATGATAATTAATCTCCACGGGATATGATACTACAATACATTCATGGAGCAGTCTCATTTGGGGGTAACCATAATGATTAATTAATTAATTAAATTATTATTTTAATATTTTACATGATCTATTGTTTTACTTAGGTTTTATGGGTGGATGGTTGGTTTATAGTTCGAGTTGCAATCACATTGGAAATTATAAAGTAGTGTGTTTTGGTGCCTAATTCATGGGTTGAATAACATGTGTTGTAGTAAATATCCGAATGTACATACTCGTGCTATATGAGTTGGAAGTTTATACTTCAAATGTGTTATGGCATATTATATATACAGTTTGATCGTGTGTTGATATATACGGTGAACTACAGATTAAAAATTGCACTTGTGAATGTTGTAGGTTACATATTTTCCATTGTCAAGGTTTTCGTTACATCCACCTTAGTCTCGGAGACACCCCTTATTTTGCTGACAATTGCTGAGGTGACTACTATATGCGAGGTTGTCGGTGAAGACCCTATTGAGTGGAACTACAAGGACGTACGGATCTACTTTCATACCTTTCATGTATTGTCTTCCAAAACTTAAAAGAAATATTACTTAAACTAAACTTCCTTCTGTTGGCAATTGTAGTTCATGCGCCACCCCTGAAGCATTTCAATTGATTCCTTAATGTTTTGCTCCCGTTTGCCTTATCGATTGCATGTCGTAGCTGTGCTTGGATGGTAGGTTGTTATGGCTATGTGAAATACCTATGGATTAGATGCATAGACATTTGGAGTTATCTTTTTTGCGGTGAGAATTGTGGTTATGGATTGATGGATAGCCCTACTTGCTTATTACTAGTTTGGATGTTTGAAATGCTTGTGTTGTGCGGAACATATGTCGAAGTGGAGATATTGCTAGGCTTGTTTGATAGAATACTTTATTTTGTTGTTAGGTGATGGACATGGACTAGTAAGTACTGTTATGTTAATATCCTATGTTGGGATTCCCTTATAGTGTTTATTGTTTACAATTATGGTCGATCTTGATATTTATAGCATGGTCGTATACATAATATGTTTCGGTATAAAGGAGATCACAACAAGTCAATTTTTTACGCACAATTTCAATTGTATCATAACCACTATTTTTTATGAGACGTTATTTTTCTGTAACAAAAGGATAAAATGACATAACATAAAGTTATTTCTGAATGTTTGTTACGACCGTTTCCGTGACCATAAGTAAGGATAATTCTTTTAAGGGTTTAGTGACGTAACAAAAGGATGCAATGACATAACAAAAATATGAAATGACATAACAAAGAGAGGTTCTTGGATGTTTGTTGTTACGACTAGTTTCGTGACCATAAGAAAGTATATTTTTTATTACAGGTTCAATGAAGTAACAAAAATGCGTAACATAAAGCATACTTTGACAAGCGGTCATAGTAATGTTTTGGTAACGCGAGGAAATTTCGTAACGACTAAAAGTCCTGCCACATGCGCGAAAAGCTCGACTTATGATTACGAGAGAAAATTCATAACAAACATCATAACAAAAACTCTGTCATAGGGAGCGTTGACCAACAATAATAGCTACGAAAAGTTGCATGACAAAAGAAATTTGTTACGCGAGTATACATTACGGATAAAAGTCATCACTTAGCAAATACGCAAATTGCACGAAAAATGTCCGATTGTAGCATAAAACTATTTTTTCGGTAGTGGTAATAAATTTTTAAATTCAACATGTGATCCATCACCAAAAATAATATCATGTGTTCAAAGTATTAACTTGAAATAAAATACTACCTCCGTCCCACGTACCGTATCTGCTACATTGTAGACACAGTATTTTGGGAAGAGTGTAATTAGTAGATAATTAAGAATGTATTAGTGAAAATAATTATCCTATAATATAAATAATTATAAATTAAGATTAAGATAACTAATTAGTTTAATTAAAATTTATTAAAAAATAAAATTTAAAAGTTTAAAATGAGATTAAAGTGTGTAATCATTTTCCAAAAAAGAAAAGTGACATGGTACGTGGGATGGACAGAAACGGCAACGTGGACATGGTATGTGGGACGGAGGGAGTATATATTAGTATAAAATATGTTAAAAGTGTTTGCAAATAATATTCTTCAAAAATTTTCTTCAAAAATCGTTCAGAACAAACTCTATATTTCTATGGGCATCATGGTTCGCCGGATCGGCCGAGTCCGGTCCGACTCGGCCGATCCGGAATCAGAACGGTCAGTACCATTCCGGTTCGACAAAAATATCCGATATTTTGACGAAATTCTCCCATCCATTCATATCTTATCTAAAATTAATTTTAAATTTTTTTCTTACCCTTTTTTCTACTTTTTATTCATACCATTCGTACCAATTCATTTCAATTCGACCAGATTGGAGAAGAAAATATTTACCTGGAGAACGAGGTGTTTTGGGTATCATGGTGCTGGGAAGGTGGATTTTGGAATCGTCGGTGTTGAGAAAGAATTGGCGAAGAAATTTCGCTGCTCTTGAAGAGAGACTGTCGCTCGCTGCTACGTCTGTGCGCTGAAGAAGAGAATGGCCGTTCTGCGCGCTGAAGAAGAACGTGGGGAAGAAGAACGTGGGAGGAAAGAACGGTAAGTTTAATTATCATATTATTTTAATTAATTTAAATATTTATAAATATAGTACAAAATTAATTATTTTACTTTTTTTGGATTGAAATTAATTTTGAATTATTTTGATTAATTTGTTTATTTAATTGATAGATTTAATTATTTTAGATTTAATTATTTAGAATAATTTGTTTAATTAATTGATACATTTAGTTTAATTATTTTGGATTGTATTTAATTTTTATTTAATCTATATAAATTGCGTTCATTAAAATTAAAATTTTAGAATAACTTATAACTTTATTATTTAAAATTAATATTATTTTAGATAAAATTTGTATTAATTGTAAATTTATTGTAAAAAATTAATATTTTAACTAGATTTTTTATATAAACAAGTTAGTTATCTAGTTAAATTTTTGTATAAGTTTGATTTAATAATAAACTAATATATATAATTTGTCTTGTTAATTAATGAATTACTATTTATAAATAATTTAACAATTGTATTATTCAATTACAGAGTTTGTGTAAAATGGCACCACGTGGATATATTGGTTGAGATTATGCTACTCCTATCAACAACAATAGAAAACAAGCAAAATGCAATTATTGTGGTAAAATTGTTCATGGCGGAATTACTAAGATGAAACAACATATAGCACATGTTACAGGTCAAGTTGCAGCATGTACGAGAGCTCCAAAAGAAATAAGAGAGTTATTAAATAAACACTTTAATCCAATGAAAAAGTATGCGAACAACACATAAAAAAAAAAAAAAAAAGTTAGAAGCATTTCACAATTCCATTCGTTTGGAAGATGATTCTGATGAGGAAGAAGATGAAGTTTTTGAAATAAATGAAGATGAGATAGATACTCTTGAAAGAAAACACTTAAAAAGAACAATGGCTGAAAGCATAAATATGGAATTTATGGAGCAGCAGCGTAGACATTTTGTATCCGGAGATCTACCAAACTTGAATTTTAAAGCCGGTATATTTATTGAATTTATAAAATATATTTAAATATTAGTATTTTTTTTAGATAACAACCATATATGATCATATGTTTTTTGTTTTTTTTTTTTTTTTTTTTTTTTTTTTTATCTTTGTAGGAGGAAATAGCTCGAATACAAAATGAAGTAAAAGAAATTTTTCCGAAAGCCTTTATGAAAAAGACAGAAGGTTTGCATAAAAAAAAAATTGATCCATACATGTTTCAATCGAAGAATAAGTCTTTGAAAAATATGTTTCAAAAGATAATGCAAAAAAAATGGGTAGAGCAATTTTGAAATTTGTTCATTTTAATGAAATACCATTTCACGCTGCCGATAGTGGCCCTTACTACCAAACGATGATTGACACGATTGCATCGGTTGGACCTGGAGTTAAAGGATCTACTGGTAAGCAAATTGGTGGTGAATATTTAAACGAGGAGATGCAAGAAGTTGTACAATATGTTGATCCTTTAAAGCAGAAATGGAAAACATACGGATGTACAAATATGTGTGATGGTTGGAGTACTCGCACAAAACATCCAATCATAAATTTTATGGTGTACTATGATAGAGATGTGATATATCACAGTTCGGTTGATTGTATAAATAAGGCAAAGACTGCAGACTTTGTCTACACCTTAATGGATAAGGTGGTGGAATAAGTAGGGGTTTACAATATTGTACAAATTGTTACTGATAGTGAAGCTAGTATGAAGGCGGCTGTGAAAAAACTGCTGAGGAAAATGAAGCACATTTATTGGCCTCCATGCGATGCGCTGTGCATTGCATTGATTTGATGTTAGAAGACATCAGAGATATATTGTCAGTGAAAGATACGATAAAAGAAGCCAGAAGAATTACAGGATTTATATACAATAGTGATAAAGTGGTCAATTTGATGAAAACATATATGAATGGCCGAGATCTGTTGCGACCAAGCATAAAAAAATTTGCAACCGAGTTTGTTGCAATGGAAAGTCTTATGAGATATGCAAATGATTTGAAAAGAATGTGTACTTCTAGAGAATGGGTTGAGTACAATAATACCTCGAGGAGAAGAAATGAAGCCGGAGATATATCAGACTTGATTTTGAATGAAAGATTTTGGAAACAGATACGCCGAGTTTGTGGGGGTCATGGAACCCTTAGTGAAGGTTTTAAAAGTAGTTGATCAAGATAAAAAACCTTCACTACCTATCATTTATGAGGCAATGGATAGGGCAAAAATGACAATAAAAACCGCAGTGAAAGATTTTCAACAATATTGGGATATCATCGAAGTTGGTATAATCAATTGCATCAAGATTTGTATGCAACATATTATTGTTGTTACTTTTTTATTTTTATATTATGCTAATCGTTTGTTTTATTTTTTAATTTATATACATTCATGCAGTTTATTTTTTAAATTTTGGCCTTCAATACTCCGACACCTTTGAATTTGATTCATCAGAGGTTCGAAAAAGAGTAAAAGAAGTTATCAAAAGACTCGAGCCAGATTTGGATATACAAGTAAAGACTATGAATGAGGTAAATTGTGTGAAATTTATAAATAATATATATATATTAATTTCTAATAATTTTACCATTATATTGTCTATAGATAAACACATTTGTTAACAAAATTGAAGAGTTTGGAAGTGCACTTGCTATTAGAGCTGTATCTACATCTTTACCAGGTATGTATTATAAAATTTATCATGTAATTATTGACCTGTCGCGCGGTCAATCAAATATTTCACCTACTCCGTGATCACAATTTAATGTAATATAGGGGAAGGGATCGTCTCCACAGGGATTGTGTGATTCACTTTTTCATGTTCTAATGCAGTAAATAAAGGGAGATTTTTCTTTTATTATCTAATTAAAATAAAATAACAAAGCAATTAAATTAAAGGGGAACTGACTATAAGGGGATGTCTGGCTCAAGGGATGATGCAGTTATGGCACTTGTGTTCTATCATTAATTCAATTAAATTAATTCTTATTAAAGTATCAATAAATTGGTTATAGTTATCAACAAGCTCTGACAACCAATTTTTCCTTACGGTGTAGGTAATTAAGGTACGACCGTTAACTACCCCTAATTAAGCAAATAAACCTAGGTGTGCCCATAAGAATATTGCCTAACCGCATTCCAATCTAGAAAAACCCAATTCAAAACAATTACTATCTAAGAGAAGCAATTAGATTTGATTGTTTAACCCCCGGGAAGGAACTATTCAACTCGGTTGTCATCTATTCAAGTGCGAATACAATTACGGATATCCTACTTGAATTGACTTTAGATTATCAGACTAATTTAAATATCGGTACCAAAATATTCAATCAATCTAACAATCACAAACGCTATTCTCAGAATTAGACGAATATTGATAATCAAAAAGAACTTTTATAAAGAAAATCAAGAATCTCCAAAACAAAAGAACCAAAACATTATCACCCCTCAAACCAGAAAAGTATCTACTCCATAATTAAATAACAAAGAACAAAAGAGAAATATGAAGTCATAGTGGGAGGGGGAAATCTTCTCTGTCGATTTGCTCCTGCGCGATCTATGAATCTGTCAGTCTCCTGCTCCTGTGCGTTTCTGCCCTAGCCGTCCTCTCTTTTGAAACGTGTGATCCCTCCTTTTATTTAATGTTTGCCCTAATTATTTTGTAGATGGGCTTTTGGGTCTTTAATTAATTTTATTTTATTTTATTTTTTTGCCAATTATGCCAAATTTAATATTTGCCCTCTGCACACAGCAAATAAACAATTCGCATATAAATTAGGTAGAATCCAATCAAAATCACCCAATTATCGCATATGATATGAATATAAAACGCATGCGATTTCTAACTATCAATTCTCCCCACACCTAGATCATGCTTGCCCTCAAGCATAAATTCGAAATAAGCCAAAGAAATCGCACGCAACTCGGTATGACAAGAGGGTCCAACACAACCAATTCAATCCGAATTTTAACACATCAAGCCAAGTCAACCTCACAAGATAAAGTGTATTCTCACATGCTCTCTGAAAGAATTAAGTGTATAATTGGATCAACACTCAGGTAGTGCAACAAAAGATTATTCTATAGGCTTGAGTAAAAATCAAATCTCCCTTGCTTAAAATATTCGAATCTAGCATAAAGAATCAAAGGGTCTTCCAATAAGGGTTGTAACGGGGCTTATGGTCAGGTTAGGAAAAAGGATATATAAGGGATAAAATATGTCAGAAAAGAACACGATAAGAACGCGATGCTAGCACATGAAGAACAAATCGGCATAAACAATCAAATCCTTACTCTATTCACCACCCGAACTTTAATAATGAAAATAAATGAAAATACTTTATTAAGATAATTATTTATTTATTTTTTTGTCATTTTTTTTAAATTTTTTATTTATTTATTTATTATTTTTTTGATTTTTGATTTTTTTTTTTTTTTGGCTTTTGCCTATATATATATACCTACACTACCCACAGTTATTCCTTCATACTATGACTTATTCGTACCCAAAGTTCATTTCTAACTAGTGCCAAAGAAATAAAGTGCATCACAACATGGACTTAAAGTAATTCTTTCTAACATAGGGTTCAAATCGGAGAAGGCTCAATCGAAAGAAGGGTATGAGGCTAAAAAAACAGTTTATTATAAAAGAAAAAATAGGCTAAGAAGGCTCAAATGGGCTAACTAGGGGAATATATTGTGCTGGGTAATAAAGAAAGGCTTAATGGGTTACCTAATGCCCTTATCATTTTCAAAACGCAAGACCCGATAGTTGCAAGTTCAACATGCATAATCACTCAAGTTCTAGGTCATCTAATTGAGCACTACAAATCACACATGAAAATTTTTTTCCAAAAGCTTGAATATATGCAATTTATTTTCTACTGTAACTTTGGAACATAGGCTCAAATTCTCACAGGGTTCAAACGTCGACTTGACTCAATATATCACCAATCAAATCTCATTAGTCATGCTAGACAAACCTATCACACAAACCACCTTTGACTCAGTTCAGACAAATCTCAAAAACACGCGAAAGGACAGCAAATCAGGTATAAAAAGTAGCAAAAAAAAATTGAAAATTTTGCCCAAAAATTTGCATAACTCTCCCCACACCTAAAGTATACATTGTCCTCAATGTAAAGAAAGCAATAAAAGAAGAGAGGAACTTCCCTCGAGTCCATAGGGGGTGTAGTAGTTGGGAGCTTTGTTAACATCTCTTCATTTGATCGTGATTTTTAGGGAGGCTTGAAGTTCTCCTGAGTCATGCGAAAACAACTAACCAACGCAAGCCATTTAGAGGAGCGGACGTGGTGATCGACGATGACTGAGCAGGGAAGGAAGAAGTCGACGGCGCCGGAGGTTGGAGGCGGCGACTAAACCAAACAAAACTATCAAAAGTGTTATTAGCAATTAAATAATAAAAATTAATAAAATTAAAGAAAGCAATTAAATGATTTTGGGTTGTCTCCCAAAAAGCGCTTTTCTTTATAGTCTTTGAGCTAGACTATGTTGCGTCTCAGTCCTCAACTTCGATATCGGCGAGAGACACCAACTCTACAGATTCAAGTGGGAATCCCTCGTAATATGACTTAAGACGATGTCCATTGACCACAAACTTTTTCTCCGTCCTTAAGCTCTGAATCTCCACTGCACCATAAGGAAAAAGTTTAGTAACGATAAAGGGCCCTATCCACCTAGACCGCAGCTTTCCAGGGAAAAGCTTAAGACGAGAGTGATATAATAAGACTTTCTGTCCTATCTCAAAATTTTTTCTGGAGATGTGATGATCATGAAAGGCTTTTGTCTTTTCCTTGTAGAGTATCGCATTCTCGTATGCCTCTTGTCGAATCTCCTCGAGCTCTTGAATTTGCATTTTTCGATGGGCTCCGGCTTCTTGAAGATTCATATTGCACTTTTTCACTGCCCAAAATGCCTTGTGTTGAATTTCCACAGGTAAATGGCAAGGTTTTCCATACACCAATCGAAATGGTGACATCCCTATTGGTGTCTTGTATGCTGTTCGATATGCCCACAGAGCATCATCGAGTCTCGAGCTCCAATCTTTTCTGTTCGGTTGAACTGTTTCTCCAAGATAGACTTGACTTCGCGGTTGGAGATTTCAGCTTGTCCATTCGTTTGAGGATGATATGAGGTTGACACCTTGTGAAGCACTCTATATTTTCGAAAAAAGTGCAGCCACGGTTTTGTTGCAAAAGTGAGTCCCTCTGTCACTCACAATTGCCTTTGGCACTCCAAATCCAGAGAAGATATATGACTTAATGAATTCTGCAGCCACCTTAGAATCATTAGTTCGGGTGGCTCTTGCTTCCACCCATTTTGAGACATAATCAACAGCCAAGATAATATATAAGCATCCATATGAATTAGGAAAAGGTCCCATAAAATCTATAGCCCACACATCAAATATTTCGACAAACATCATAGGGGATTGAGGCATTTGATTACGAGGAAAGAGGTTACCTGTTCGTTGACATTTATCACAAGACTTACAAAACTCAAATGCGTCCTTGAAGAGAGTAGGCCAGTAAAGTCCACTATCCAACACCTTCCTAGCTGTCTTCTTGGATCCAAAGTGTCCACCACATGCCATAGAGTGACAAAAGGTCAAAACAGAATGAAATTCACTTTCATTAACGCACCTTCGAATGATCTGATCAGAGCACCGCTTCCAAAGGTAGGGGTCATCCCAAATGTAGTATTTTGCATCACTGCGGAGCTTATCCCTTTTTGCCTTTGCCCAACCTGTAGGAAACTTGTTAGTGACTAAGTAATTAACAATATCAGCATACCAAGGGTGTGTAGTCGCAATAGAGAGAAGTTGTTCGTCAGGAAACGACTCTCGAACAGGAACTGCATCTGACTCCACGGGTATACGACTCAAGTGGTCAGCTACCAAATTTTCAGTTCCTTTCTTGTCTCGAATCTCTATGTCAAACTCTTGCAGAAGGAGTACCCATCGAATTAATCGAGGTTTGGCTTCCTTCTTTGCCATCAAGTAATGCAGAGCTGCATGGTCAGAGTACACTAACACCTTAGTGCCTAAAAGATAAGATCTAAATTTATCAAGAGCAAAAACAATAGCAAGCATCTCTTTCTCCGTGGTGGAGTAATTTAATTGAGCGTCATTCAGTGCTCGCAAAGCATAGTAGATGACATGAGAGGCTCTCCCAACTCGTTGCCCTAGAACGGCTCCCACTGCATTATCGCTTGCGTCACACATCAACTCGAATGGCAAGTCCCAATTCGGAGGTTGAATAATCGGTGGTGTTGTGAGACGCTCTTTCAGTGCTCCAAATGCCTTATTGCAATCGTCATTGAACTCAAATGCTACATCTTTCTGCATGAGGTGAAACAATGGTGCTCCAATTTTGGAGAAGTCCTTGATGAAGCGCCGGTAGAAACCTGCATGTCCTAAAAAACCACGTAGCTCTCGCATAGAAGTAGGGTAAGGTAAAGCAGTGATTAGCTCAACTTTAGATTTATCTACTTCTATACCCTCATGTGACACCTTATGGCCTAAAACAATTCCTTGCTGAACCATCAGTTGACATTTCTCCCAATTGAGCACAAGGTTAGTTTCGATGCATCGTTTCAAGATTAAAGTCAAATTACCTAGACAATCATCAAAACTAGAGCCATATACACTAAAGTCATCTATAAAAACTTCAATGATTCGCTCAATATATTCAGAGAAAATACTTACCATACATCTTTGGAATGTAGCAGGAGCGTTACACAAACCAAAAGGCATCCTTCTGTAGGCGAAAACTCCAAACGGACAAGTGAATGATGTTTTCTCCTAATCCTCGGGTGTTATCGCTATCTGAAAATAACCTGAAAATCCATCTAAAAAGCAGTAATATGCGCGACCAGCTAGTCGTTCAATCATTTGATCAATATAAGGGAGAGGAAAATGATCCTTTTTTGTTACCGCATTCAGCTTACGGTAATCTATGCATTGGCGCCATCCAGCTTGTTTTCGAACCGGGAGCTTTTCTCCTTCTCGAGTCTCTTCCACCGTTACTCCGGCTTTCTTGGGAACCACTTGAACCGGACTCACCCACCTACTATCGGAGATAGGGTAGATGATACCAGCTTCGAGAAGCTTTAACACTTCTTTCTTGACTACCTCAGTCATAATCGGGTTCAACTTCCTTTGAGCTTGTCTCACTGGTTTTGAATCCTCCTCGAGTGTGATCCTATGAGTACAAAAAGACGGATCAATACCTTTTATGTCAGCGATCGTCCATCCAATGGCGGTCTTGTGATCTTTTAAAACCTTAATCAATTTCTCTTCTTGTTCTGGTGTCAATTTTGCAGAGATGATTACCGGTAAAGTGTTCTTCTCTCCCAAATAAGCAGACTTTAGAGTTTCAGGTAAAGGCTTCAATTCCAATTCAGGTGCCTGCATCAAAGATGGTAATAAACATTGATTAGACTTATGTAAGAATATTGGAGCTAATTCATACCTTGGTGACACTCTTGGAGTTGAGTTAAGCTCCTTGAGAACTTTTATTATTCTCTTTTCTATGGCTATCTCTCTCCCATGTTCTTTCTCCAGATGTTCCATTAACACGATCTTCAATTCGTCGGAACCACTTAATCCAAATGCGTCCTGCACCAAGGGATCAATGATATCAATTGCATATAATGTTTCAGAATCATAGGATGTTTCATAGCATCAAAAATATTGAAATGGACTTCTTCTCCATCAAATTCCAAAGCGAGAGTGCCCTTCCGTACATCAATTTTTGCTCCTGCAGTGCACATAAAAGGTCTTCCTAAAAAAAGAGGCGGTGGATTAAAGCAGTGTGCATCATGCATATCCAGAATATAAAAATCAACAGGGAAAATTAAGTCATTAACTTGAACTAGCACGTCTTCTATCATACCATCAGGGTAAGCATTGGTTCGATCAGCAAGTTGAATAATAATTCATGTTTCTTTTAAAGGCCAAGAATCGTATATTGATCGAGGCATGACATTAATAGCAGCTCCTAAATCTAGCATAGCCTTAGTTATCTCAGTTTTTCCAATCCTACAAGGGATAGAAAACATACCTGGATCACCGGTTTTGGGTGGTACCTTTCTTTTGAGAACAGCAGAAACGTTCTCACCCGCTATAATATGCTCGTCCCCTCGCAATTTCCTTTTGTTTGTGCACAGTTCTTTCAAAAACTTTGCGTACTTGGGGATTTGGTTGATAGCCTCCAAGAGCGGGATATTAAGTTCTACCTTCTTGAGTATTTCCATCATCTCTTTTCGTTTGTTTGCCTTTTGTGGTTTCTTCAACCTGTCAGGAAAAAGGAGCTGATTTAGTTTCAGTAGGAGGAACAGAGTCAGGAAGTACCTTTTCGTGAAGTTCAGCTTCTTTGTCGATCTCCATCTCAATCTGATCCTCATTTTGTTCCTTTGAGATAGGAAGTGGACCTTCCAATTCCTTTCCGCTACGAAGAGTTATAGCACTCGTATTCCTTGGATTAGGCCGGGAGGAACATTCAATCATCGTATCACTGCAGATAGTGATAGCGCTGACCTTTTCTGGATTTGGCTCAGGCTGAGCAGGCCACTTTCCTCTTTCACGTAGTTGTTTCACCTCCTCTGACACTTGATTGATCTGACCTTGTAATTTGTCGACAGTTGACTTCATCTCTTGCTGGAATTGCAGGGTACTGGTAGCCATAGACTTCACCAAGTCTTCCAAAGATGGACTGGAGTTGCTTGTGGGTGTTTGAGGCGGCTGTTTTTCATAGAAACGAGGTTGTTGCATCTGATGCATAGCTCCAAATGGTTGATGAGCATTACCCTGCTGTGCGTTTCCATAACGCAAGTTCGGATGATCTCTCCAGCCTGGATTGTAGGTGTTGGAGTATGGATTGTACGCTGAAGGTCTATTCATACCGTAGTTTGCAGTGTTCACATCCACTGCACATTCTTCTTGGAGGGTCGGACAAGCATCTGTAGGGTGTCCTGCACTCGTGCATATTCCACACACCTTGACTTGGACACTCGGGTTGGATTTTTCCACGACCATCTTGCGAACAAAGCTCGTCAACTCAGAAAGTTGTTGTTGCATCGATTGGATAGCATGGTCTCTGTTGTTTCCGCTCATCTGTCCAACATCTCTTGAACCAAATTGCTGCGTATTTTCAGCCATCCTCGCAATAAGATCCAAAGCTTGTGCCGGCGTCTTATTCACTAAAGCTCCACCACTTGCAGCATCGATAATGTTCCTGTCCATCAACGACAAACCATCATAAAAGTATTGAATCAATAATTGAGGGGGAATTTGATGTTGTGGACATTTAATGATAAGCTTATTGAATCGCTCCCAATATTCATGAAGCGTTTCACCTGATTGTTGCTTGATGCCACATATCTCCTTCCTCAGGATCGCAGCTCTGGAAGCTGGAAAGTACTTCTCCAAAAATTTCTTCTTCATGTCGTTCCACGTGTCGATGCTTCCAGGTGGGAGATAGTAGAGCCAATCCTTTGCAGCATCTTTGAGTGAGAATGTGAAGGCTCTGAGTTTGATTTGTTCGCAGTAACACCTGGTGGTTTCATGCTGGAGCACACCACGTCGAACTCTTGCAAGTGTTTATGAGGTTCTTCACCTGCAAGTCCATGAAAAGAAGGCAATAAATGAATTAATCCAGATTTCAGTTCAAAAGCAATAGTGTTATTCAGAGTTGGAAAGTTAATGCATAAGGGCTGTTGCGCCAAGTCGGGAGCAGCCAACTCCCTTAAAGTGCGGGTGTCCTCAGCCATGACAGTCTCTTGATCACTTTCAGAGCCGCTAGAGCTGGAGATTTTGAGATGGTTTAAAGATTCTGCCAGCTTCGCAACCTGAGCAGCTTTTCGTTGCTTGGCTTCCTTTCGTAGCTTTCGCTCAACCTTCTCGATCTCAAGGTTAAATATCAGTTCACCTGTACGAGAAGAACGGGGCATAAACAAGAGGATAAATTAAATTAATATAAAAGAGTAAAACAAAGCGCCAATCCCCGGCAACGGCGCCAAAAATTGACCTGTCGCGCGGTCAATCAAATATTTCACCTACTCCGTGTTCACAATTTAATGTAATATAGGGGAAGGGATCGTCTCCACAGGGATTGTGTGATTCACTCTTTCGTGTTCTAATGCAGTAAATAAAGGGAGATTTTTCTTTTATTATCTAATTAAAATAAAATAACAAAGCAATTAAATTAAAGGGGAACTGACTATAAGGGGATGTCTGGCTCAAGGGATGATGCAGTTATGGCACTTGTGTTCTATCATTAATTCAATTAAATTAATTCTTATTAAAGTATCAATAAATTGGTTATAGTTATCAACAAGCTCTGACAACCAATTTTTCCTTACGGTGTAGGTAATTAAGGTACGACCGTTAACTACCCCTAATTAAGCAAATAAACCTAGGTGTGCCCATAAGAATATTGCCTAACCGCATTCCAATCTAGAAAAACCCAATTCAAAATAATTACTATCTAATAGAAGCAATTAGATTTGATTGTCTAACCCCCGGGAATGAACTATTCAACTCGGTTGTCACCTATTCAAGTGCGAATACAATTACGGATATTCTACTTGAATTGACTTTAGATTATCAGACTAATTTAAATATCGGTACCAAAATATTCACTCAATCTAACAATCACAAACGCTATTCTCAGAATTAGACGAATATTGATAATCAAAAAGAACTTTTATAAAGAAAATCAAGAATCTCCAAAACAAAAGAACCAAAACATTATCACCCCTCAAACCAGAAAAGTATCTACTCCATAATTAAATAACAAAGAACAAAAGAGAAATATGAAGTCATAGTGGGAGGGGGAAATCTTCTCTGTCGATTTGCTCCTGCGCGATCTATGAATCTGTCAGTCTCCTGCTCCTGTGCGTTTCTGCCCTAGCCGTCCTCTCTTTTGAAACGTGTGATCCCTCCTTTTATTTAATGTTTGCCCTAATTATTTTGTAGATGGGCTTTTGGGTCTTTAATTAATTTTATTTTATTTTATTTTTTTGTCAATTATGCCAAATTTAATATTTGCCCTCTGCACACAGCAAATAAACAATTCGCATATAAATTAGGTAGAATCCAATCAAAATCACGCAATTATCGCATATGATATGAATATAAAACGCATGCGATTTCTAACTATCAATTATATTTTTAAACATACTTGTTATAAAATGTTGCATTATTAATAATTTTCTATTTATTTTTAATAGCTGACTTGTGGAATATGTACGGTGATGAAGCCCCTAATTTAAGAAAAATTGCATTAAAAGTTTTGAGTCAAACTTGCACATTATCGGGTTGTGAGCGGAATTGGAGTACGTGGGCTTTGATCCATACTAAACTTCGGAATAGATTAGCTATTGAGAAACTGCATTAGCTAGTCTATGTCCACTACAATATGCGTCTTCGGGTAAAACATTTTATGTAAAGGACAGACACAGACGATTTTTATGACTCAATTGATTTGAATCATATTTTTGATGAAAATGATTTATTAGATGAATGAGTCAGAGAAAATGAATCTCCACTTATTCGTGATAGTGATTTGAATTGGTTGGATGAGGCTATTGAAGAAAGTGGAGATGGAGGTCAAAGTGAGCATAATGATCATGACAGCGATATGTTTTTATCTCAATTTATAGCTGATGGAAAAAAGAAGGTGAAAGAGAAAACATCAGAAAACATAAATACGGCCAAGAAAAAAAAATCATATTTGAATCTTCATCTTCATCAACTAATGGTGAAGATAAGAATAATAACAATGATGATGATGATGATGATGGTGGTGGTGGTGGTGGTGGTGGTAGTGGGAGCTACTGGGATAGCCGATACTCAAGTGATATGAGATGGACTCAAGGAAATGAAAATTATTATGCTACTCAAGACACTGATCATGGATATCGTCCTGGTATAGAAGCTCAAAGAAATTTTCTAAATAGTTTAACAAAATTTTCAAGTGAAGCCGATGCTTCAAATTTTTCAGATACTAAGAGATATTCTGGAGTTCACGAACATATGCAAGACTTGAATATAGGTTATTCCTATGGAGATTCTTCTCACAGTTCGAGTAATAGATTGGGGAGACAGGAGTGGGACCAGCCAAATGCATATCATAATCCCTATTACCCAGGATACGGTTTATCTAATCTACCCAGACATCTTCAGGAGTCAGCCAATCTTCATATATTTGGATCCAACCAACCAGTTGGAACATATTACGGAGGGATTACATCTGGTTCGGGTAGTATTGATGATCGTAGACAAAATTATGATTCATCAAGCAGAAGCAATGATAATAGGGAATATCGAGGTTTTGATGTATATGGAAGGGGTTCATTTAGAGAAAATCAATATAGTTCGAACATCTCTCCTTATCCACGCAATATGAATCCAGAACAAGAATATTCATACTCTAATCGATCGGCAAATGAAAATGATTTTGAACCTCCACGACATTTCACATGGTATTGAATGGTAAGTATAAATAGTTTGAACATTTTATAAAATTTTATTGGTATTTTTTTTCTAATTTTTTATTTATTTATATATAATAGAGATGATAAAGATGAAATCTAGATATTGACGGCCACAAAGTACATCATTTTGTTATTAAAATAAATTTATTAGTATAATGACAATATGCAAAACATAAAATTTAACATTTATATATATATATGTGCTAATTGAATTGAAATATTATTTATTTTAAATTTTAATCTACTATAAATTATAATATATTTTTTCAATATATTTTTAAATTAATTATATTTATAATTTGATGTATTTTAATTATTTATTTATTATTTTTTTAAAAAATATAAATTTTATATAAAAAATCATATAGGCCGATATGCGACAGATATACAGCTCAGGTAAAGGCTGATCGGCAACGCCGTTTGACGGCGAACCATGATGGGCATCAATATACGGATTGTGATCAAATCGACCTCCTCTTAAATGAGCCATGGCGCGTATCGAGAGTGAAGACGTTAACCACAGGTATGTGTTTAACAGCGTAATAATCCTCGCCTCTCCTCCCAATCCCCGCAACCAATTTTTCATCCATGTCGTACAGATTGAGCTCTTCCACTTTTCGGAGATTCTCGATTCCTAAGGGACGCATCGTCAGCCGGGGGCACTTGCGGAGCGACAGCTTTCTCAGATCAGCCATTGCTCCATCTTCTATACAAATGGTGTTGACTTCCCCCAATTCTTCGATCACCAAATTCCTTAGCCTCTCGAACCACAGCTTCTCGAATGCCAACTCCTCGCCGACGTAACAGTCGACCAGCTGAAGCTCCATCAAGTTACGCAACCGGCCGAGCGCCGGCAACGGATTGCCGGACAATTTGGACCACATGAGACCAACTTTACGCAGATTATCGAGCGAAGAGATCCATGGCGGCAGTCTCCTCAGGCGCCCTTTCAAGTACAAGCGTTGGATCATTCGAGGAGCATTGGTTACACTTACATATCCCAATTCGAGATATTCTTCCTTACTGAATGTGCAGACATCCAATGTTTGAAGATGCTTCATTCCTTCAACAGCTGTGCATAAATCCAGGCCATGGCTTTCCCTTAGCCTCGTCAATCCAAGCTTCCTTATTTGGTTCAGTTTTTGCAAATCTTTGAGGATTCTACCACGTTCGTCCACTTTTACCAGTGATAAATCCTGTAAACTTGTTAGATTATCGATTCCTCCGTGCATCTTAATGCCTTGTGTTGATTCGAAGGCGATATAGTTGGATATACAATACTTGTAGCAGAAGAGATGCCGGAGTTTGTGCAAATAAGAAATCTGTTTCGGAAGCTCCTCCACATCAGTTTGCTTAAGATCCAATGTTTCAAGGTGCGAAAGCCTCTTTATCGAACCTGGAATTGTCTTAATTTTGGTTCCTCTGAAACAGAGATACTTTACAAGTGTGAGATCATAGAACCCCTTGGGGAACTCTGTGAGAGGTGCAGCTTGAAAATCAAACACTCTTAGCAACGTCATACTGCTTAGATAGTTATTGAAATCAGAAGCTGATGCTCCGAGCAATCTGCGAATGCAAAAATGGAACACACAAGTGAGAAATTTTGTGGCCATATATAGTAATAACCGAATTAAAAGTTTCAGGACAACAAACCTCATCAAGAAAATGGACCGGACACAATCGAACCGTTTGTTTGCAGGAAAACCGGCATGATTATGGTGGACTGATAAGCGTCGAATCTTCTGACTCCGACTTGAATTGTCATCTTTGAAGATTGAAGTAAAGTTTTCTTCCTCGCATTTGTGGATGATGAACTTTAGGACATGGCTAGGGACTCGGAAGTTTCTGGGGCGGTCATCCAAATCCAATCGGGATACATCAATCAGATTTCTGTGAATCAGTTCATTGAGATAATCATCGGCAACCTCCTCGGCTGTTTGCGTAGAAGTTGTCCTTGCGAAGCCCTCGGCAACCCATAGGCGAGTCAGCCTCCCACGCTCTATAGAAGAGTCCTCCGGGAAGACACTAAAGTACAAGAAACAACACTTGAGATCCCCGGGGAGATCCATGTAGCGCTGCGAGAGAGCATTGTGGACAACATTCAAGGTGGATGAATTTTTCATGTTGGAGCCAAGATTCTTGAGGAACATCTCCCATTCACCGGGGAGCCTTCTCCGGTGGGCGAGTGCATCTCCGACGGCCTTGATAGTACTCGGAAGTCTCTCGCACAGCTCGACGATTCTGTTGGAGCAATCCTTCAACTCCGGAGGGCATTCGCCATTGGTGTCGGGGAAGGCCCTTTTGCAGAAGAGTCTCCATCCGTCCAGCCAATCTAAGCCTTTCAATTTTAGTATTCTGTTCGGGGAAGATGCAATGGCGGAGGCGATGCTTGAGATGGTGGTCGTCACGATCACTCTGCTGCCCACCGATACATTCTCAATGTAGCTCTGATCGATCTCTCGCCAGAGATCGTCGAGAACGACGAGGTACTTCTTCCCACGTAGGAAATTTCGAAGCTTCTCGAGCTTACGTGAGTGGTTGAGATCACTGTGGAGAGAATCATCCCACAGCCCAAACTGCCGCACCAAACTGTCGAAGATATCTCCGACGACATGGCGTCGCCCCACGTGAACCCAAGCATGGCAATCGAATCTTGCCCTAATTTCGTTCTTCCAGTAAACGTTTTTGACGAATGTTGTCTTCCCGGAGCCACTAGGACCCACCACGGCCAGCTTCACTACCGCCGGGGAGTCGGCCGACAACAGACGAATCAAATCGGATTTATGCTGTTCATACCCAACCATTTCGCGGTCGAGGAGATCGAGAGGGCTCATAACATGGTGCCCAACACCGTAACTGGAACTCGTCCGCCGCGGCGACGGCGGTCTTGAGCTGGAAGAGGCTTCGGAGAATGCTAGGGACGGGGATCGGAGGTGGTCGATGCGTCTCATGATTCCGGCAATGTCGTCGGAGATTCCGTAGAGCGGGAAACTGTGCTTGACGTTGTGTGCTATTCGGCGAGCCTTCCGAGTGAAGTGGCTTTGGTGAAAGAAATAGGGCGGCGTGTGGCGGACGAACTGGTCGAGAACATCTTCGATGTCGTAAACGATCTCTCGAACTTTGTTGGTGTAATCTTGGAGCATCCTGCCCTGATCTTCACGGCCATCGTATTCTTCGATGAAGGCCCTGGTCGTGCCCAGCCAGCTCGTCATGATGTCGATGTCGGGCTTCACCTTCTTCCCGATGTCGAGGTGCTCCAGCAAAGGAATGACGATCTGCAGCAGGAGCTGTGCGGAGCTGATAGCAAGTGCAGCCATGGTGAAAGCATGAATTCGAGTGCAGAGAATGTAGGATTAGACGATGCTTTAATTTGATTTGGAGTGTGTATATATATAGGTATATGGGAATGAGTCTCAAAGTATATTACTGTGTTGAAAAGTTCAGCTTCAGCCATCGTCGAAGAAATCAAAGCCACCATTCTCACAACGACGAGTGATGAATGCGAACCGGAGATCGAGCACCAGACCGGAAGATTCCTCAGGCAAGTTGGAGGGCCACTTGTCTGAATGACAAGAAATAAGACCAAGACAATGGGTTGACTCCAGATTCGAAAATTCTTGTCTTTTAGTAATCTCGTTCTGTCGTTTTCTTGCAGCTAAAAGGGAATTTTGAAGGAGTATATGTATGTACGTGCTTATGACCTTGGAACATGTTTCTTTTAACGGGTTAGATGAATTTGGATTTGAATTTGGTTTTTATTTTTAAGTTCAAGATGAGATTGAATTTTGATATATATATATATATATTTTTTTTTTATATTTGGTTGGGGTTTCAGGAATTTTGAGTGTATTGATTTGATTGATAATAAATAAAATAATACTTCATCCGGATAAAGTATATATTTATTTTTGGAAATAATAATATTTTAATTATAGTTGATAGGTAAAAGTAGCGTAATGATATATTTGCCCTTGCTTTTTTTTTTTTTTTTTTTTTTATAAAAGTAATGATGTGATATAAAGTAAGGGTATTTGTGAAAAAAAAGTGAGGTATTTATAAAATAATTACTTTGTAATTAAACATCTCAAAATAGAAATATGTATATTTTGTAGCTGCACTGAAAGAGTATAAATTATGAACTAAATTTAATTGATAAAATTTATATTATATAATTTAATTATAAATTTATATTATATTCAATGTATCTATATATTTAAATTTTTATTTATTTTTATTATAAAAAAATTTATTCTCCGGGTGGACGACCCGAATTTTGGGATTGCAACAAAACTGAGGTAGAAGAAACAGACGCGTAGACAGACGTAGGAGCACAAGAGGAGAGTGGTCAGACTAGTTTCGTTGGATTTTTATTTCTTATTGTTTAATGTTTTTTTTCACAGTAGTTTCGTTTGGAGAATATTAATGCAGAAGTGCTGCGAGTTGTGCTTCCAAAATTAATTTAATTGAGTGTTATCAAAAGAAAAAACAAAATAACAATAATAATTTAGTTGAGTTGTGACGCGCTTTTACTTTTCAATTATTTGCTCTACAATATTTATTAGGGTGTGTCTAAATATTA
Source organism: Andrographis paniculata (assembly GCF_009805555.1). Lineage (NCBI taxonomy): Eukaryota > Viridiplantae > Streptophyta > Magnoliopsida > Lamiales > Acanthaceae > Andrographis > Andrographis paniculata. Next base: position 6,344,405 of record NW_026137605.1, read on the forward strand.
TCCATTTGAAATATTGTAAAATTTCACCCGCAACATGTATAAATTTTTAATTCAAACCTAATGCAAAAAGTTTAAAATAATTATATAATTTGAAATAAATTTCTGCATCTATAGATAAAACAGCAATAATTCAAAATACAAAGCACACAATCAAAAGAAATATTAATAATAATAATAATAGAAGCAAGAATTTTTCTTGATTCCAATGAAACCAAAAAATCAACCAAACAAGCAATGCCAAAACAGTCTCCCCAGCAGAACAACAAGCTTCAAACACTAATTTTTTTATTTTATTTTATTTTATTTTTTGTGACGAGAGAACTATTCGAATATGAACCTATAACCTCACGATTACGAATTCACCCCACATTATTCGACCATCCTTTTCATGACAAATTTCTTGATTGTGCATCTAACGGCTGCACCTTATCACTATTTATTTTTCAATTAGCTTATTTCTTCATCAATGGCTGTTGTGATTTTTATTATTGGCTTAATATCCTTTTTTTTCGACCAACAATTTTTTGATCTTTTGCGATTTCATTAATCATCGAGACGGAGTTTTGTATAGAAATTTAATCTCCTCACTTATAACAATACTCCAATATGCTAAATTTTCACCTTTCATAGCATGAGCGTAAATAAAAAAAAATTATTTCACTTCTACGGTCCCTCTTGCAGCCAAAACGAAATAAACATAATTTATAAGCTTTTAAAATGGATTTATCTGCCTTATTTTTCTATCAATGATGATACTATGATATATTTGTTCTTTCGGGAGACTTGCATGATCAATAAGTTGAATCCGAGGGGCACTAAAAAAAAAATTACAAATTACGATGGAATTATTCCGTCGCAACTGCATATGAAAACCGTCGCAAATAATTGGTTGCATTTCCCAAACGACGAAGCTGGATTCCATCACAGAAAATTGAAATGGAAGCAGCAATGGAAATTCCGTCGCAACATTGAATGGAAGCGCAATCGAAATTCCGTCTCAACATTGCAATACAACTAATCTATTTCAAATTCCATCGCAACACTGAAATGAAAGCAACAATAGAAATTCCGTCGCAACATTGCAATGTAATTAATCTATTGCGAATTCCGTCACAACATTACAAAAGAATATATTTGTTACTAATTTTGTAAAAAAATTTAGTGTACATTCCAAGAGAATAATTTTGTTGCTAATTCCGTCGCAAAATTCATATTTAATTATTTTGATTTTTTTTGTCCCTTTTTCCAAAAATCTATATAGCTGACATTAATTCAAATATAAATGAGTCTAATGAACCACATATTATAATATAAAAAAAATATATTTAGTATTAGCACTGTCATTACCAAATATCATACAAATATAAAAGTTAACAAATATAAAACAAATGTAAAAGTTAACAAATATCATACAAAAATACGTAAATTCATAACTAACAAATCGGTAAAGATAAAACATCATGATACCGGAGCACTACCACCATCTGAATTCGGATCGCGTCTGTGAATGAGTGGTCCCATACGTCGTAGTTACTCCATGATCTTCAAAGTAAGATCATATATGGCTCGTTGTTGGTTCTCCATATTTGTAACACGTTGTTGCATGAGTTCTCACTGACTAGATCTTTCCTTAAGCACTTTCCTCACCTCACCTAGCTCGTACTCCATCTTTGTCAATCGTGTCTCAAGGATTGATGTGCCCGGAGTACAACCATCACGGATCGAGGATGATGGTCGATAAGGAACAGTGTCAGCTAATGATCCTAATCCATGAATGCGATCCCTTTTATCCCGTGGTACTATGGTAAGAAACACATCATCTGAATTATTTGACGTATTGCCCTGTTGAGTGAGTTGTTCTACAACAACATTTACCTTATCCTGAAAGTATTTAATTGAATACCATATTACTTTTTCAAACAAAATCACCAAGCAAACACACCTAAAATAGATACATACACATTTTGTTAAATAATCACACTCAACTAATAAAATCCAACTAATAATTATAATTTATTTACTCGGTACTATGTTTCACTTAGGCCTAACCATCCAACTTAACCCACTAATCGACGTAAGGATAAACATATCCCAATATTTAAAATAATCACATTCAAGAAAAATCTAAGTCATCACCAACCACACACACCTAAAATAGATATATATGCATTTACAAAAATGACTAGCTACTCAACTAATAAAATCGATCTATTAACAATAATTTATTTACTCAGTACCATGTTTCACTTAGGCCTAACCATCCAACTTAACACACTAATCAACCTAAGGATAAACATATCCCAACATTCATAATAATAAGACTCAACAAAAAAAATATAAGTCATCACCAAGCAAACACACCTAAAATAGATGCATATGCATTTACAAAAATAACTAGCTACTCAACTAATAAACTCCATATAACAACAATAATTTATTTACTCAGTACCATATTTCACTTAGGCCTAACTATTCAACTTAATCCACTAATCAACCTAAGGATAAACATATCCCAACATTCATAATAGTAACACTCAACAAAAATCTAAGTCATCACCAACCAAACACACCTAAAATAGATGAATATGCATTTACAAATATGACTAGCTATTCAACTAATAAAATTCATCTAATAACAATAATTTATTTACTCGGTATCATATTTCAACTCACAGCTACTTTAGATGCTTTCAGGTTAGTTTACTCATGATGGTTGTGACCTTTAGTATGGGTCCATGTATAGGTCTCAACCTTATTCATCCCCTAAATGTTTGCAACAGATAAATATTATTAATAACTAAATTTAAGAAATATTAGTCAATGTTAACAAATAAATAAATACTAGTATATGGGCTGACTCCATAAAAGATTGTGAGCCGCCTGTGTGCGTCAACTTAATAGGACCAGTTATATTCCCTCTACACCTATTCTTTTTTGCTATCTCTTATTTTTGTTTTCCTTCATCATCAGATGGCCAAAGTCTCCTCCATTCAACCAATATCGTCTCATCAATATACTCTTCTGGATTTCTTCCCCAACCGCATCTAATATCATTTAACCAACTACCATATGCTTGCCGCGCCTTGGTATTGAATGCTTCTTTGACTCGACCATCCACGGAAGAGTCTCAAACATCATATTTCTATATTTTAATGTGAGGTGCAAATAATTTAATGTTCACAAGTAATGAAGTACAATTACATTATATTAAAAACTATAACTATATACCTTAAATTCTTGCCAATACCAATCCTTCGTGGCTCTTGAAACCTTCCTCCAAGTGATCCCATCCTTATCCACAGTTGATCGAAATACTTTATAAAATTTACTAGCGATAACTCTTGATTTTGCCATATTTTATAACTTATATTTATTTAATTATTTATTTATTTATGTCTAATTTTGAAATTATTTATGTTAATTTACTCTAATAATTGTATTTATTTCATCTTGTGTGTATAATATTAATTTATTAGTTTTTAGGTGTAATTTATAATTATTGTGGTGTATAATTTAAATTAACCGATGTGTTTCTTGAATTATATTTTTAAGCATTATTTATAATTATTTTAGTGTATAATTTAAATAAACCGATGTGTTTCTTGAATTATATTTTGAAGCATTATTTATATGCTATTTAAGTATTTAATTTTGGCTAAATTAATTTTATTTATTATTTATTTAAGTAATTATTTATAAGGTGTTTATTATTTATAAAGGTGAAATAATGCTTGAAAACTGGTTTAGGAGTTCAAAATTGGCTTTAAAAAGAGAAAAAAAAAATAGCTTCAAGATCGGAAATCTCTGCATGAAAGTGAGCGATGACGGCTATACGGAAAACAAGCGGCGGCTACATTATATCTGTCCAACCTCCCTCAGTTCTTGCATTTATTCCTGCACTCTCCCAGCTCCCATATTTAATTCCTGCATCATCACTTAGCCAATTTTTGGCTATTTTTGTGTAATATTTATTCTAAAACCTTCTAAAATAAATAGGTAGGTTTTAGTAAGTTATTAGTAGTTATATTAGTTGCTATTTTTAGAGATAATTATTTATGGTTATTTTTAGAGGTAGTTAGTAGCTATTTTTAGAGTTAGTTAGTAGTTATTTTTAGAGGTATTTATTTATGGTTATTTTTAGAGGTAGTTAGTAGTTATTTTTAGAAGTAGTTATTTATGGGCGGTTGTAACCGCGAAGCTTCTAGAAGCTTTTCCCCCTATAAATATCTTCTCTAATTACACCCATACACACCATATATACACAATAATATACATTCCATACACTCCATTTTTTCCATTTATTTTCTCCCAATAAGATTTTCGGTTTTGTATCGCGAGCAAACTGATTTTCTCCTCATTTTCTTTTAATTTCAGCATTTTATTTTAGCTAGTAAAATTCCTATCATATTTCTCCACCTCACCGTCACCCAAAAATTCCATGTTCGATTTGAATTGTTCAAGTTGGATTTCAACAAGGTTGCGGAAGGGCGATAGAAGAATCGACTATTTCAGCCCTGTTTCGTGTTACAAACAGATTCTGGGTAGTTCAACGTAGCTAAGTACATGGGAGCCTTGTCGACCTGCTTAGTTGTTGTTCTGAATTCAATTCCGATTAAAGAGAAGTATCAAAGGGGTAGAGCCACTAGCGGAACGGTTGGAAGAATAATTCGTGTGACATAGGCGATGGTCTATTGGGTCACAAAAATTCTAGTGACAGTAGAGTTTCTTGCTTATAATTTTCTTCGCCGGGTGTCGCTGAAGCCTCGTTGTAAATCCCTTAAGGTCAAGTACCAACCGAGTCGAGAATCGGCTTAAGCAAGCAAATGCGATCACATTCATTCCTCAGAGCCGCTCCGCAATTATTCATATATTTTTCGCTATCACGCCATTGTCATCCTGCTCATTTCATCCATGGAAATCTAGCCATTAAGAAACGCAAAAGTCAGACACAAACGCCACGCTTCATCCTTTTCGAGATACGTATATTTTATTGCTTTTTAGTTAGATTTATTTTCTGCAATTTATCTTTTCAGTTCTTCGATTGAATTAACTCATTGCACTTTTTTCTAATTAAATATAGGATATTTGCATATTCCCTGAGTTCGACCCGTACATTCACCGGTTAAAGAGATTTTTTATTTTTGATGAAGTTTTTGGAGTTACTACAAAAACACGCATGACACTATTTTCATTTTATACATATATCTTTTTTTGTATCTCAAAAGATATTTTAAATCTTCAAAAATCTTCGATCAAATTTTGGCGCTGTTGTCGGGGAATAAGCCTAGTATCTTTGTTTTAATTGAAAAATATTGAGTTTAATGCTAATTTAATTTTAATATTTTATTTTATTTTATTTTGAACATCTAATCCATCGGCGGTATGCTTTGTAGGTTTCGAGAGTGCAATATCCTTCAAGGATCAAACATGCACGACAATGTATCTTTCGAAGAAAATAAAAAAAATTCAAAAAAAAAAAATCTGCAGCAGCGCCTCGCCCGTCGGCTGCTCTGTGTTATTTCTCTTCTATATATAATAATAATAAATAAATAATATTAGTAATAATTTTCTGTTCATTCAGGACTTTAGTCGATGATCCCCGCTCGTTCCCTCTTGTATGATAAAAATTGAAGCGGACGTCTGTTCTTGTGAACTCCGCAAGCAAGTGGTCACTCGAAGCCCTCTCTACACGCCGTTGCTACTAGAGATGTGAAGCTGATGTCTTCTCCTAGCCGTAGGAAACCACCGCTGAAGCCATGGGGTCGCCGCTTGCCCGATTCTCTAAATTCCTTCGTCAGCCAAGCGGCGAAAACAAGCAGGAAAGGTGAGCGGTCCGCAAGCGAAGCCAATTTCAGGCAAGCGACTGTATGTAAAGTGGCGCAGACCAACCCCTCCTGCAAGCGAAGCTATGAATTTATTCTTCTTTATTTTGGACAAAAGTTCATTTCGTTCGATGGCGTCTACAAAGAAAATTCCCAAATCATAGTCCTGGGCGAGAGAGATTTCAGATTTCGAATCAATAGCCGTAATTCCAGCCCTAATCCTTCACTGTAATCCCACAATTCATCCACCGTAATTTCTTTTCCGTCACCGCGATGATGAAGTCGCCCGTCACCTTCCCCATTTCCAGCAGCTTTTAAATCCTCCATTATTCCTTCCACATAGAGATGGTAAACATCGAGAAAAGGTTGTATTACTCAATTTCACATTCTCTTATCTATTTTCATCGAATTTCTTAATTTCAAACATAATACTAATAATCTGAAATTTTGGAGGGCTGTTTTGGGATTAGATTGTGCCTTTAATTCCTTATTGGATTATGTCATCCTGCTGATGTTTATTGTAGTTGTGATTAGGATTAAAATTATGTTGGAATTTGGATTTAGTTTAGATTGGACTTAGTTGTCGAATTTGTATACATAGTTGGTATATGATTGGTGAATTGCGAACTGTCTAGGAGATTTGAGTAAGATAAGTTGTGAGTTTATTTCTTATGATGATTTTAGGATTAATCGATAATTTAGACAAGACACAAACAACCTCCGAGGGCTGATTGCAGGCTGTGTTGGATTGATTTGATTTGAGGATTGATAATTGAGGGCATTTGATAAAAATCTGCATACAACAGCTGCTGGTGGTTGCAAAATCTCAAATTTTCAGATTCATTCCGTGGTGAATTGACGCTGAGGAGGAGGCTGCTTTGAAAATTCCGAAGCAAGAAGACTTATGTAACTTTGAAAAAGGAGTTTTATTGTCTTTTATCTCTTGAATTCTTTGACAAATAATGTGACTATATCTCATCTTTCGCTGCTGAAAATAATGTTTGTTTTGATTGCAGTCCCTCCCGAGCTTACTCAAGGTTGTTCGAGGGCGAACAACAATTCAAGTGTGAGGAGGGAAGTCATCGGCACCACCAAAAATTTTTAAAAAAAATCTGGCTGCAAGACATGAATCAGGGAAGTTCTTGATTCCCTTATCGATTATTTATGCCGACTTATTTATTGATTGCTAATTTGTTGGTTTCTAGAATAATTGCTTCTCATATAAATTAATAGTTGTAAATCTAGTTGATTTAGAATAAATTCAGATTAGTAGTATAGAATCAGCTCTGTGGTAACATGTTTCAGCTTATTGTTAGTAATTTGTCATAGTTCAATCCTTAGGTTTGGTTTATTCGTTAGTGTCAGAATTAGATAATTAGCTTTGTGTTGATGTAGAATCAATTCATCTCAATTTAGCATAAAGTCAATTAGTTTATTAGTGAGATTAAGATTAATTCTCAGTCGCTGCTAGTTAGTTATTGTTGTCCCCCAATTATGTTGTGTCTTTAGTTAGGTGTAATTCAATAAATTATTGAAGTTGTTAGACGGATCAGTTGATATATGGCGCTATAATGATTAATCTTGTCTGTTGTTTAGTTTACCAATACTAATCGAATTTGTAAACTTTAACGTTAGTTTTTAGCTTTAGGTCTATTCATAGCTTAAGTAGTTGATACATACTTGATGATTGCATTAGCTTAGCATGTAGTTTCTTAGTAAATTGTTGCTGTTGTTGTTGCTATTGAGTCTTATTAAGTGGATTCTGTAGTTAGTATAGTTTAGCCTCTTAGTTTAGTAGGCTGCACTTCAATTTTTCATCAGAGTATTGGTTGTTGTACGGCAGATAAGTTTTCATTCTTCCGCATATGAGTGTTTGTTAACCAATGTCTGCAACTATCATTATAATTATGTCCAGATTGTTATGTATTTTGCCCATATAATAGAAATCCTCAATAAATTATTACTTAGTAAATTAGATTTGTAATGGAATCTAGATTAACTAAATAAAGGTGATCCCGGTTTATTGCAAGATTCAGCTTTTCGAAATTAAGCCCAAACAAATTGCTGCGGTTCTAGTTGTGTGGCCATTTAAGATTATTATGGGCTAACGTTGTTTTAAGGGTAAATTGAAATAAATATCCCGCACCTATACCCGATAATCACTTTTGTCTTCAATCTATCACCCTGGCAAAATATATCCCGCACCTTTTACAAAACTCGCCATTTACGTCCTCCCGTCACGCGTCATTGTCACATGGCAGTTGAACCACGCGCTCTCGTGTACGAAATCCACACGGCATTGTTTGATTAGGTGATTATATTAAGATATTAAATTATATATATATAAAAATTAAATTTGCAATTTGATCCCCTGTGTGAAATTGCAATTTAATAGGATTAAATTGCAATTTCACACAGGGGATCAAATTGCAAACTCATTACAAAACCCCTGCCTAACTCATTGATGGTGGACTTCTGAAAATCAATCGCATTCAGGTGGAGGAAGTTTATCCAAAATCGATTGCATTCATCTGGAGAGTTTATCTTGCTCGCCAATCTTCCAAAAAAAGGTCTGACTTCGAGACTTTTGTTGTCGGAGGAACAAACATAGCTTCATTCCCGTGCTTTTTTTTTTTTTGTTCTTGATGATATGAGTAACGACGAGGATAAGGGCAAAGGCAAGATTGAGGGAAAAAGAATCGACTTTGGGGCACATCCTTTATATGGTAAGTATTTTTCGCTTTAATGTCATATAATATTCTTCTTGTGGGGTACCGTTACTGAAAAACTCCAAATGTTTCGATTCAAACCATGGTCCTACATTAGAAATATTTTATTGTTCTATTTTGGTCCCCCATTCCTTGATTCCGTCGATTTGATACAAATTTGGTCCCCCACTCCATTGTCATATGAAAGTTTCATGCTAATTTTTGTGTTATGCAGAACTCGAAAGCACACATTTGACAGTGTGCTTACATTTCGATGGAGTCTTGTACCACACTCCAATAGAAAAGTAAGTTGGGGATCCATCAAGAATTTTGATTTCGTGCTAGCTGGAACACTTACTAAGGACTTGACGGAGTTGTTTGGGAGAAATACTGGGATTAACGTTTCGGAGTATAGTAAGTATTATACTCTAATTGGTAACAATTTAAAGCTATTAGAGAGTGATGAGGAGTTCCAAGATGCAGCTTATGAATCTTTAATTAGTAGAAAATTAGATATTTACGTAGATCTTGGTTGTAATGGGATTGGTTTTGATGATGATGAAAATAGTGAGGATAGTGACTTTACAATGGGTAGTGAAAGTAACGGTAGTGATGATGATATATTTGAGGAGTTTGTGGATATGGACTGTGATGATCTTGGGGATGAATCTGTTCCTGGAGTTGGGGAGACAGTGTTGAGAGAGAGCGAGCTTGGAAATTTGGGAGGGATGACTATTGAGGGTGAAGGAGATGAATTCCCCAGTTTAGATTATGATGGGAAGGATAGTGACTTTATAGTGGGCAGTGGAAGTAACGGTAGTGATGATGACATATTTGAGGAGTTTGTGAATATGGATTGTGATGATAAGGGTGAAGGATCTGTTCTTGGAGTTGGGGAGACAGTGTTGGGAGAGGGCGAGCTTGGAAACTTAGGAGGGATGACTATTGAGGGTGAAGGAGATGAATTCCCCAGTTTAGATGATGATGGGAAGGATAGTGACTTTACAGTGGGCAGTGGAAGTCATGGTAGTGATGATGACTTATTTGATGAGTTTGTGGATATGGACTGTGATGATGAGGGTGAAGGAGATGAATTTCCAGGTTTAGATTATTACAATATAGGCCAAGATATGACTAATGAAGTAGTTGTTGAAGAGGTAGCGGATTGTGGGGTTAGTGTAGGAGGGAGCGGGCAGCAAAACACTTGTAAATTTGACGTTGGGAATGAAGGATTAGGGGCTGAGAATGATGAAGAGGATACACCAGAGGAGAATCTGGTAGTTGGAAGTGATGAGGAGTGGGAGGAGTTACTTGACTCAGAGGATGAGGGGACTGTGCGTAGGCGGGGCGTGAGCACGACTTTTCCAAAGTTCAATCCACTCGATGTGTAAGCACCGAGGTTTGATATAGGGATGATATTTGCAACGAGGGACGAGGTTAAAAGAGCAATACAATCTCATGCAATTGCAGAAAGAAGAAGTGTGGCTTTTACAAAGATTGACAAGCGCCGGTTGTATGCGAGGTGCAAAGAACCAAATTGTGAGTGCAAAATCAATGCAATGAAGGTGAAGGATGACACTGCTTTCCAAGTAAGTCTATTGCATCCTAAGCATTCGGAGTCATCTCTTCCTTCTTTGAATGTTGCGAATGTTAAGACTTCTTGGTTGAGTGAAACATTTGCTCATAAATTTAAATGTGATCCGAAGCGCGAGGTACGAGGTTTTAGGAAAGAGATAATGAGAGAATTAAACGTGAGTGTGTCAAAAGATCAGGCCTATAGGGCAAAGAGGCGTGCTTTGGAAAGGATAAGTGGAGATCTCGTTTACCAATACAGTCGTCTTTGGGATTACGCACATGAGTTAAGAAAGAGTAATCCAGGGACCACAATTGTGTTAGATGTTGAGACTGATGATGAAGAATCTATTTTTGACCGTATTTATGTGTGTTATGGAGCTTTAAAAAAAGGATTTAGTGTTGGTTGCAGAGCCATAATTGGTGTGGATGGATGCCACTTGAAGGGTATTTACGCTGGTGTCTTACTTACCGCTGTTGGAATTGATCCGAATAATAATTTGTTCCCAATTGCCTTTGCAGTGGTTAGTAGAGAGAATGGTGAAACATGGAGATGGTTCTTGACTTTGTTGAAGAAAGATTTAAGAATCGGGGGTGACAAACAGGTTACATTCATGTCTGATAAGCAAAAAGGGCTGATACAAGCGTTCGATGTTGTATTCCCAGGATATTATCACATATTTTGTGTTAGACACATGCATAACAACTTTTTTAATGCCGGGTTTAGAGGAACTGCACTGAAAAATACAGTTTGGCGTGCTGCTTTGCCTTCTACGCCGGGGGAATTTCGTCGTCGAATGGATGAGTTGAAAGATCTTGACAGTGAGGCACACAAATGGTTTGGCGATAAGCCTGTAGCCCAGTGGAGTCGGAGTCACTTCAAAGTTTATTCAAAGTGTGACATATTGTTAAACAATGTGTGTGAAAGATTTAATAGTGCGATCCTAGATGCACGAGAGCAACCGATTTTGTCGATGTTGGAGTCAATAAGACAATATCTCATGAAAATGCTGCAAACGAACAGAGATATGGCTGCGTGTAAATGGAAAAACTTGCGGTTCTGTCCAAATGCATTGAAGTTGCTGGAGGGAAATGTTCGGAGGGTATCTGACTGCATTCCTATCAAGTCTGATAATACGCATTATGAGATATCTTGCTTCGATGGGAGCCAACATGCTATTAATCTTCGGGAAAGAACTTGCACATGCAGACAATGGCAGCTAAGTGGAATTCCTTGCAAACATGCCATCTCTGCCATCTCTAACCAACGAGAAGAAATTCAAGACTACATCGATGAGTACTACTCCGTGGAGACATACATTAAGGTCTATGCTCCTGCCATAATGGCTGTCACCAGTGACTTGTTTTGGGAGGTAACAGGTTTTAATCCACCTGAACCCCCAACAGAAATGAGGTCGGTTGGGAGACCTACCTCATCCAGGCGAAGGGAACGGGATGAACCTGTGAGAAAAACAAAAAAGAAGGCTAGGACTTTAATGTTAAAGAAAAATCAAATGACTGTTCGTTGCAGATGATGTGGAAACTCTGGACACAATGTTAGAAAATGTCCACAGTCAGTTCAAAACCGTCGGCTTGAAGAATCATCACCACTGGTACGAACTATAGCAGTGTGTAGTTATTGTATTATATTTGTGATATACAATCATGCATTGACTCTTCTTTGTACATATAGGTGGCTGGACAAGACCCTACGACAACATCGGTACAACATAGGCCACGACGGATGTCTGTAAGTACAACCTAACACAATACATAATATATATCATTTCTCTTACAAAGTAAGTTTGAATCTATATTTCATTATTCGAAGACGCGATTTCAAAAAGCTCCAGCAAAGAATGCCGTCAGATCAAGCACCACTGTTCCAGTTAGTCAACCTGAGGTAATTCCCACACAAGAATCCATGATTACGACTCAACCAAAACGTCGAGGCAGGCCACAAAAGGAAAAAGCCTTGGAGGCTGCAACAGGGACAACAGGGACTCAAAGCCAGCAGGTATATACATTTATTAATAAATTTTTACACTCTAACATTGCTAATTACCCAATGATTGTGTAGGGACCATCTATGTGGGAGCAACTGCACGACAAGGGAGCAACCTGCATCCTCCCAACTGTCTCAACACCAGAACCACAACCACCACATGTGGATAAGGTCCCAAAACGTGGTAAACAACCAATGTTTACAAGACGGCCATCGACTCGATCGCAAGTTGGGCAAGCTATGGATCAAGGGCAGCGGTTCGTGAGCATGGATGAGCTCAGTATAGTCCTTTCGACAGAGACAAATGTGAATTTGTAGTAATGACAAGAATTCTACATTGCAGTGCTTGTTTCTGAACTATGTTTTGGATGACATAACTCATTTTTGTTGCAATGTGTTGTGCTACATGTTTTGAATTATGTTAAGGATAGCACATCTTTTGTGAATTGGTGGACAATTTCAGTTTGTGGAATGATATTGTGCTAGCTCTTTTCAATTATACGTAGTAATGCACACGTTATGCATACGTTATGATTTAATTTTTATTGAAGGAATGCACAGGTGTGTAGGAAAGCACACGTTGTATTGTAGTGATGCAAATGTGTGTAGGAATGCACATGTTGTATTGTAGCAATGCACAAGTCGTATTAATATAATTGAAGTTTAATTACATAACACAAAATATGTAAAAATACACTTCCACATAAATATATGTTCACAACATACAACAAAATAAAATAGACTTATACTTCCACATAAAGATATGTCCACAACATACAACAAAATAAAATAGAATTCCACATGCTCCGAACATTAACGGCTCTTGGGATTCCATACAAATACATTCTTTTCGTTCTACCATCCATCAACTGTAATATAAATCAATCCATCAACAAAGCATGTTACTCGATCATCAAAACACCTGGGCAACCTTTCGCACCATTGTTACGCAGTAGGTAGACGATGAATACCATTCCAACAACAACAATACTAACTGAATATGCAACACAGAGCCCTCTGTTATTTTTATTTCTGAGAAGCACAATCTCCTTCTCTTTTGCATCTAATTTCTTCAATAGCCCAGGAATAACGACCTTACTCCGTCGACAAATTGGAGGGTCTTCCCACTGGAAGTAACCACATCCCCCTCCACCATTCTGAATTAAAAAAAAAAATTAAATTAAATTATCATCTACGAATGTTCATATATGCTTAATTAAACACAAATTTGGAATTACCTTATAATATCTACAAGAGTGGAATCGACGACTTGGGTTATCATTGGTCCAAGAACACCTCAATTTTGCCTTCACCCCGCGGTGACATTCGACAGATCCAGTAACATCGGAGAAATCAGCGGTGGTTTGAAACATCGGCGTATTTTCCCTTGATATGCCCGCGACGAAAAATAAGGAAGACGGCGATGTTAGTTGGCTTGGAGGAATTGAGGTGGAACACCAAAAAAAATGGAAAAAAATTTGATTACGCTGAAGACAAAGAAGAAGACGATGAATGAGATTGATATTGTATATATAAGATTTGTAATTTAATCCTTTGGGTTAAATTGCAAATATCCAGGGATCAATCAACAATTTGTATTTTATAAAATTTAAGTAATTAAATATTTATTAAAATTTCAAACACAGGCCATTTACAAAGTGCCACGTGCTACTAGGTCCCGGGTGCGCGTGAAATTGCATGTCACGTGACTGTCATGCGCGACGGGATGACGTAAATGGCGAGTTTTGTAAAGATGTAGGATATATTTTGCCAAGGTGGTAGATTGATGACAAAAGTGATAATGGGGTATAAATGTGTTTTAATAATATATAATGTATAATCTTTTCCTTGCTTGTAGTTGATTTATTTTTACTCTGGTATGTTATTTATACCTTATTGCTGAAATAATTAGATTATATGTTCTATTTTAGGATTGTTAGATAATTGGTCAAGCCTGCTTGTCTGCCTGCTTTCTTAATATATTATTATTAATTATATATAACTAATTAGTTTAGTTTAATTTCCATTAAAGTAGTAGTAATTTTGCCTACGGTAGTTTTTCTTTTTATATCATTTAGCCACAATTATTAATATGTGCTAATTAATTTATATGAGATTAAATTATTTTGGCCTAATTTATTATTTATTATGTTTATAAATTTATGATGCTTATTTTATTTTGTGTAATTTATTGTTGTCTAATTTATTTTAAGTTAAATTATATTGTATTATTATATTATAATATTTATATTTATTTAAAATAAAATTAGCTATGAATATGTTCTTTTTTTGAATTAATTGATTTCCATTGTGTTTAATTTGAGTTTGAAAAATTGAATCTATTCAATAATTGAAATTCTTTTGAACATGAGTATAAATCAGGATTTTGATAAAGTTGGTTGATATCCCCTTCGTTTCATTAATTTCATACTCAGTCTAATTTTTAGAACTTTCGTCTATTTAGCTGCGCTTATTAGCGGAGGAGATGAATTAAGTTTTCTTAAAAATAGGATTGACGAACGAATAGTGTGAGGAGGATGCCGATTATCTTTATATGCGACTTGACTTGGCAAAAAAAAAATAAAAAAAATCGACGTGAAAACTGTTGAAATTAATTTATTATCTATAGCAATGTCTACCGGGCCGCCTTGTTTCTTAATTTATTATTTATTATGGCAGTTTATTTAAAATTTTGAGTCGTCGCATCATTTTTAGAAGCTACTCTGAATACCTAAGTTTGAAAATATTTCGGGAGACATAATTTAGAGTCTTTATAGATGAGCAATAATGCATAAAAGGCTTAAGGATCTCAACTTTAGCTAAGATTCACTTACACACCACCGTTGATATTGCCGACAATATTGAGTTCTTATTTAGAAAATACTTGGTTTAATTTCATTAATTGAATTTATTCGAGGACGAATAAAGGTTAAGTGTGAGGAGTTTGATAACTCTTAATTTTGTCATATTTTATAACTTATATTTATTTAATTAATTATTTATTTATATCGAATTTTGGTATTATTTATGTTAATTTATTCTAATAATTGTATTTATTTCATCTTGTGTGTATAATATTAATTTTTAGTTTTTAGGTGTAATTTATAATTATTTTGGTGTTAATGTAAAGTTTGTCCGAAACACTCTCTTTATCCAAAACTGATATTTGGTTATAAATAAAAACTTAAATTATGCAAGTTTTATACAAATAAAAAATAAAAATATCTTAAATAACTTTTCTGAATGAAACAAATAAATAAATAATTGATCAATCATTCATTTTATAGTTTTTGAGACAAATTGTTATCTGATTTTTATAAAAACTATAAAAATAAATAAATCAATTATTTATTTATTTATTTTATTCAAAAAAATTATTAAAGATATTTTACATTTTTTATTTGTATAAAACTTGTGCAATTTAAATCTTTATTTAGAACCAAATATCAGTTTTGGATAAAGAGAATGTTTGGGACAAATTTTACATTAACACAAACGAGTCTCACGTAATAAATAAAACACCATGTATTTTATATATTTTTACTAAAATATAAGGGGGTATTATATAATTTACCCATTTCTATATAGCTAAATTATATAAGGTAGCATAAGAGGGTGGCTAAGGGTATGGCAAAACTAAAACGTGCACAGGCTTGGGTCCGATTTGCGCTTGGAGAATGGTTTGCTTGATGAGACCTGTTTTGCTCCAAAGTCGAACCTAATCTATTGACATTTTTTTGTCTCCAAAATGATTTTTTGAGAGCCCAAGATATTATAATGCTATCTAATTCGAAAACGTATTTCACTTTATTTTGAAAATATTGCATCGTCTATCGGATGCACTATCGGAGTGTAACAATTTTGAGAAAATTTTTATTAACTCGACCGTTATTATCAAATTTATTTGTTAATATTTTTATTTTCACAGTTATTGGATTTTACAAAAATTTTACTATTCATCAATTTTTTTCTCTTGAAAGATATTAAATCAAACATCTAGTTTTTAATTTTTAAATTATATAAAAAATTAATTTTACATTCAAAATATTACATCATACCATTATTTTAATTCAAAATTTTTACCATTCAAATCTCAAACCCAAAATCTAAACTTCCAAACAACCACACATTTCATAATTATATCTCCACGGATCTCTCTCACTTATTTTTAATTAATTTGAAATTAATTACGGGTAGCAAGATTTGCGCGTAAGCTTATTATTTTTTGAGAATCTCTCTAACTAATTCGAAATTAATTGCGCAAAGTTGCAACTTTTCATGTGAGTAGCAACATTTAGGTGTAATGGCAAGCTTATTTTATTGCACAAGTTTGCAACGTTTCACGTGGGTAGCAAGATTTGGGTATAATGGCAAGCTTATTAACTAATGGGGTATCTCTAACTAATTTATATATATTATGTATTTGAGATAGAGTAGAATTTTTCGAATTTACAGAATTTTAGAATTTTTTTTTGGATGATGTGGGAATCCGCAGTCGCTACCCGAAGGTGCGCACTGGGTAAACCCCTGGCCGAACCTAATACCCTGCAAACCAGGCCCGACGAGAAAGTCACTGTAGGCGAACCATGTGTGGCAGATGACCTGAAGCGTCGGGGGTTTGAACCATGACCTTACAATTTTAGAATTTTTTATGTACGTAATGTATTTTTAGGGTGTATTTTGTTTGTGGGTTTGAGATTTTGGATTTGAATTTATTTTAATACTAAAAAGTGAATTTGAATAATTATTTGATATGATATAAATAGGTATTAATGTGATATTTTTTAATGTAAAATAAATTTATAGTATAATATAAAAAATTAATTATTTGATTTAATATTTCTTTTAAGGTAAATAAGAATCTAAATATTAAAAATTTATGATAAAACCCACGCAACAAGACCTTATAGTTTTTTATGTGTATTAGTGGGTTTACAGTTTTATATATATTTGGTCAATTTCACTCATTTTTATCCTTACCGTAGTTATATTCTATTTTTAAAATTTTACTGTTTTATTATATAATGTTAATAATTTATATAAACAAGTTTGCATTGAGGGTGGCAAGATTTGGGCATAACGGCAAGTTTATTATATAGCATATTCATTTAAGCTTCTATTTGTGTTTGTTCGGGGGTTTGAATTTTGAGTAGGGATTTAAATAGTATTTGAATTTGAATAGTTATATAATGTGATATAAATAAGTGTTGATATGATATTTTGAATGTAAAATTGATTTTTAATATAATATAAAAAATAAAAAAATAGGTGTTTAATTTGATGTTTTTGGGGGGAAATTTTGGATGAATAGTAGAATTTTGTCTAAATCCTACAAACGAACACACGTGTACATTACTACATTTCGTACAATTATATTAAGATTTGAAGTAAAAATCATTTTTGGTCCATTCAATATCAAAATTATCAATTTTGGTCCAATTCAAAAAAAAATTATCAATTTTAGTCCCACTCAAATAAAAATTTATCAATTTTAGTCCCAAAATGGTTGACTGGGACTGAACACGGCCGTGTTGGCTTGAACACGGCCGTGTTGGATGACTCAGAAGGTGACTGGGCGTTCCAGGCAACCAACACGGCCATGTTGGTCTCAACACGGCCGTGTTGATTACCCTGCATTTTTTAACACGGCCGTGTTCCTTCCCGTGTTCCTGCTCGTGTTCTGAACACAGCCATGTTCCTGCCCATGTTCTCAACACAGCCATGTTCTAGGCCATGTTCCTGCACATGTTCTCAACACAGCCATGTTCACGACCATGTTTTCAATATAATCATATTTTAGGTCATATTTATTATTATTTTCACTTTTTGGTTAAAATTATTTGATATATATTTATAATTTAACAAAAATATTTTTTACAATTATTTTATAATATAAAAAATAATCAATTTTTAATATTTTTAAAATATATAAAAATAATAATATATTAATATATATTTTTTAATAATACTCCCTCCGTCCCACTTATCATGTCCACATTGCCGTTTATATCCGTCCCACATTCCATGTCACTTTTCTTTTTTGGAAAAATAATTACACACTATTTTTTAATTTAATTTTAATTTTAATTAAATTAATGAGTTATTTTAATCTTAATTTATAATTCTTTATATTATATGATAATTATTTTTACTAATACATTCTTAATTATCTACTAATTATACTTATCCTAAATTCTTGTGTCTACAGTGACCCAGATATCCAACGTGGGACGGAGGGAGTATTATTTTAAAATATTATTATTTTTATATATTTTAAAAATATTAAAAATTGATTATTTTTTATATTATAATATAATAGTAAAAAATATTTTTGTTAAATTATAAATATATATATCAAAAAATTTTAACCAAAAAGTGAAAAAAATAATAAATATGACCTACAATATGATTATATTGAAAACATGGTCGTGAACATAGCTTAGAACATGGCTGTGTTGAGAACATGGGCAGGAACATGGCCTAGAACATGACTGTGTTGAGAACATGGGCAGGAACATGGCCTAGAACATGACTGTGTTGAGAACATGGGCAGAAACATGGGCAAGAACATGGCTGTGTTCAGAACACGACAAGAACACGGGAAGGAACACGGCCGTGTTAAAAAATGCAGGGTAATCAACACGGCCGTGTTGAGACCAACATGGCCGTGTTGGCTGCCGGGAACGCCCAGCCACCTTCTGAGTGTTCAGTCCCAATCAACCATTTTGGGACTAAAATTGATAAATTTTCATTTGAGTTGGACTAAAATTGATACTTTTTTTTTAATGGGACCAAAATTGATAATTTTGATATTAAATGAGACCAAAAATGATTTTTACTCTTATAATAAAATAAAGTAAAATTCAAAGATATAGAAAATATCCTTAAACTTGATTAATTAGTGCCTGAGATTAGGAATCTCTAAACACTGTACGGTACAGAAAATAAATTGGAAAATAAAAGACTGAAATTTAAAGTGGTGATCCCCAAATCTGACTTTGCTTTGTTGAAGTTGATTGAAGATGCCCTGCCAAATGATGATCCAAATCCTTAAATATTCTCTGGGAAACTGTACTGAAAACCGTCGCCCGAACGGTTACAACGTCTCCTTCCCAACCGTCTTCCAATCCTTCTCCTGCTGACACGTGTCCTCAGCAGACCAAAATTATCCCTATATTTCACTCTTTGAGCCGACCACAGACCTTCCGCCCTTTTGGCCCGACTGCCAATCTACAACCGCATTGGTCCGACTGCCAATCCTCCCGACTTGCAAACCATCTGACTTATTTGGATTAGCTACAGACATCCCGACTAACGAACCATCCGATTTGTTGGTCCCGCCGCAGAGTTCCGACCTGAGAACTTCCCGACCTGCGAACTTCCCGTCCTGATGACTTTCCGTCTTGAGGACCTCCCGACCTGAAGACCTTCCGACCTGAGGTCTTTCCGTCCTGGGGACTTTCCGTCTTGAGGACCTCCCGACCTGAAAACCTTCCGACTTGAGGTCTTTCCGTCCTGGGGACTTTCCGTCTTGAGGGCCTCCCGACCTGAAAACCTTCCGACCTGAGGTCTTTCCGTCCTGGGGACTTTCCGTCTTGAGGGCCTCCCGACCTGAAAACCTTCCGACCTGAGGTCTTTCCGTCCTGGGGACTTTCCGTCTTGAGGACCTCCCGACCTGAAGACCTTCCGACCTGAGGTCTTTCCGTCCTGGGGACTTTCCGTCTTGAGGGCCTCCCGACCTGAAAACCTTCCGACCTGAGGTCTTTCCGTCCTGGGGACTTTCCGTCTTGTATTTTCCTTAGAAATAAACCTATTTTCCTTGATTTCCTCACGGTGTCCTTCAACCAGTTCAATCAACTCTATTGCCAGGCCCATTCTTCTTTTTACCTTGGGCTTTTAACCTAACTCTAAATTTCATACGTAACAACTTGCCCGCCGCCAAGGGACTTTCAAACGCCATTTAACAATCGATGTTTGGAAGTTCATAAATCATCACCCTCTTGAAAAATTCCCTTAGCAACTGCACCAGTTACTGCAACACTCCTGATTAACTTCCTTCTCCGCAATACGATCCTTTGTGAATCACAATTCAACCACTCTAACCATGGCGAATCGATACATTCCTGCCCTTCCCTTCGACGGAACCCTCCCAGAGGGCCCGTTTTCAGCCTCGAAAGTACTAACTCCGACGATCCGCCCATACTGCACGACTCCTGAAGACTCAAACCGGATGAGGGAAGTTTTGGAATCCCGAAATTCCTTGGCTATCAACAACCCTAACTACCAAGCAGTTCGCATTCGAGACAGCATCAAAACCCATCTCACGGACCCAAAAGATCCTTACCGCGCTTGGTATCGACGGGTAGCAGAACACTTCCAGACCCAATGGCGATCTCAAAAAATCGACCAAGCAATACTATTGTCCACCATGCCTATCAACCTGCATGAGAAGGTGCTCTTGGCCATGTCTGCCTTCTGGAATGCGGAAAATGGGACTTTTCTCTTACCATCTGGCCCCTTTGGTCCAACTCTTATGGATGTGGCAATGATCGCGCATCTTCTAGTCGTAGGTGAAGACCCTGTGATGGGAGCCCTAGATGGGCAGGAGCCATCAGAAGACCATCCAGGGTGGTCTTTACAAGGTGTGAAGGAATGGGGCTGGACAAAGTTCGCAACCGATCAGCAAGGGGCTCCAGGGACCCCCGTGACCGACCGGGAGCATACTGCCTTTATCCTTTTTTGGCTTTGTAGGTACGTCATTGTTTCCCCTTCTAAATGCGTTCTTCCTTCTCATCTCGACCTAGCCATTCATATCGCGTCTGGTCGGTTCTTTTCCCTTGGCACTCTGTTTTTAGCCAATCTGTTTGAAGGACTTACTAGAGTTAGCCTTCGTTTAACAGATAATGATAATAGAAAATTAGACACTGCCGCATCGGGTCCTTTTTGGTTTTTAGAACTTTGGTTCCGTCTTTACTTCCCCAACGCGTTCAACTTAGGATCTCCGCCCACTATGCCAATATCCGAAAAACATTTGGGATTAGCCCTCAACCGACTCTGCTCAGGACGCAGTAAACTCCAATCCTCCGATCCAATAATAACCACAATTGTAACGGATACCCGCAGTAACTCTCGATTTTCTATGTATAAAAAATATGCAGGTTATGCTCCCGACCATTTTTGGCCCTTTCCGGCACCAAATCCTCTTCCGACTCCTGAGCCTTGTCCTCATCCCACCTATCCTTTTGCCTGGGACGTTGCCCTCAAACCCAGGTCTCTTTTTAGCAGCAAAAAACTTGATAAAAAAGGGCAAAAAACTTTTTGTACCTTTAATTATGAACCTCAATTCATGGCGCGTCAGTTCGGCTGTTGCCAAGGTATCCCTGGACCCGTCGCTCGTCCTCATATAATTTTTCAAAGTCCTGACCGACGAGTCCTACCTAATTCAATCCCTTCTTACATCTCCCAGCTCACCACGTATATAATTTCCAATTCTTATATTCCTTTCCGCTCCAACCCTGAGACTGTAGATACATTCAATGAATGGTGGTCGGTTGTATGGCCCCTGATTTCCCCTGATGAGGATCGGTTGCTGAACATACTCCTTCCCCCCCAAGGATTGGTTCTAGGGGCGGCTAGACATACTAGCACTCAGCAACAAACAGCCGCCCCGGGAATCGGATCTAGTGTTCCAATGCGAAAAATGAAAGCTTCCCAGCTGCAAACACCCCCGACCTCTGGGGCCGACCAGCAAGCTCCAGCGGACCTTGGAACTACTAAGACATCAGCAAGGACCCGACCCCGAATAGGTAATTTTTCTTAAAACCGTGAACCAATTCACTATATCTTAACTTTGATTTCACTCATTTCATTCACCAGAACCGGCCTTGGTAACACCGACCACACAAACGACGCCACCCCCAGCCGACCATTCAAACGTACCTTTGGTCCAGACTGAGACATTTCCTCTCCAAACCCCTACTCCACTTCTCACTTTGCCAATGAGCAGTCGGGCGGAGGACCCGACAAGGAGGCAAACTCTTCCTCCCGTACCGAGGAGTGGTCGGGCCAGGCACCCGACCAGAAGGCAATCTTTACCAGCAGTGCCTATAGAACCAGTAAGTTCTCTCATCAGCAATACTTAGGATTCTAATGATCAACCTTGATATATTTAACAACAACATTTCCATGATTTTTCACAGACACCTTCACCCATCGCATCAGCAGCAGGGGTCTCGTCAGACAGCGAGGGGACTACTTCCCAGATGGGTCGACCGCCATACATGGCATCAGACTCATCCATTTCGAAGGAAGAACCAGCTGCTCTTGCCGAAGCTGACCCTCAAGACGACATCCCTGATGCTGCTGATCCCGGAATCGTCCAATCGGGTGCAGTCACGCTGGAAACCGAAAATGCCACAGCTGCGGCTATCCCAGTTGCTCCTGAGATACCAGCTGCAGTGGCTTTAGACGCAGCTGCCCAACCTGCAGCCGCCCAGCCAGCAGCGGCGCTCCCTCCAGCAATCGAGTGGCAGGCAGAAGAACCACCTGTGGCAGCCCAACCTCCAGAAATAGAAGAAGTGTCTTCGTCCGATTCGGAGACTTCTGTGAATTTGGTAAGATTAAACCAATCCATGCCACAATGTTTCTTTCTACAAAACACTAACTGTGTTATATACTACTTTCCATAGGGACCCAGGTCGGCACCTCAGCGACCATTCGCAGCAGCCGACGAGTCGGCTGCTGTTATATCAGCTGTCCGCCCTACTCGACCGACCTCATTGTTGCCCCCTTCACTGACAGCAGTTCGCCCAGAGGTGACACATATCTTATCTGAATAATTTTGCACCTTCCTTGGAATACTTATTGAAACTGTAAGACTTGAAGGGGCCTTCGGACTTAGCCATCCTATCGACTGTTCCGGTTCCAGCGGAGGCCCAAACTATATTCACTGAGGCCATTAACCATCCCCTTTCAGAATTAAGATCCGACTTATTGGACAAACTCATTCAGACGGTTGGTGGCCTTCTTTTTTACACTCCGACGGAATCGCCAGCCGTCCCCATTCTGCATCGGCTGATGGAAAGACTTACGGAGCTCAAGACTGAAGTGTTAGTTATTGGAATCCTATCAACCGAAACCCCCCAGCCTGTCTTCGATCAAACAGCACTGGAGAAATCTTTGGCTAAAACCCGAGAATCCCTTCAGCAGACTACTGGAAGGCTGGGCGGTCTCCTTAGCACGAAGGCTCAAGTTGATGAATCCATCCAGAAAAAGGAGGCAGAATTGCGGGAGCTAAGGAAAGAACAGTCTATCCTGGATAATCAAATTACCAATGAGCAGCGTCTGCTTGAGAAGTATACAAAGAACGAGGCCGAATTGGATCAAGAGCTGAAAACCCAAGCTCGATCCCAATTCATCAGGAGATATCAGACGGCTGCTAATACTAGAAGGCTATCCAGGGATGAAGTCAAATGGACACATATAAAAACTGCCATAGGGGCACTTTTGTAACACTGCCGCCTCTGTAACAACATTTGACTTAGTAATACAGTTTTCCTTCTTCTCACAAAACAAGGATCACCTTTCAATTTCCAACTTTGTAGGAACCGAAACAAACTCCTTCCTTAAAAGAACATTGTTTCTCACATTTTAAGAAACACATTCCAAGGCATATTTTGAAAACCAAAACACTTGAAGTGTTAACAAACATGGCGAATGACCGACCTCATGTTCCATCAAGCAACTGGGAAGGTGTTCTTCAACCCTTCTTTGTAGGTAATCACCCTATTGGAGGCCATGCAGAAGACTTGTTACATATACTCAAACAACTAGACTTCAAATTTCGATTCTCCCAACGAGGTAGAAGAACCATTCATCGCGTCATCCGCCTAATGGAAAAAATCATTGAGGGGTATGAACCTCTTCGTGACATCCTTGGTCGCATTCCTGACCTCCATCATCACATGGAAATGATTGAAAATCACGCAGCAACCATACTTCCAGATCTTGGTTGGGATAATATCTTTTCCAATCAACGAAAAGTCTTTTCAAGATTGCGTACCATTGTTGACCGTGAATATCAAGCCATAACAGACATGCAAGCACGTACCAATCAAGATTTAGACGAAATGCAAAGCCAATGGGAGAGGTACCGACCAGATTTGGAAGATCTTATTGAAGAAGAACCAGAACTAATATCCAGTCACTGGGATGAAAATTCTGATTCAGAGGCAGAAAATTTCTCACAAATACATGATGACTAACAAAAATGAACCTTTAAATAGGTTCGAACCCCACAAATGGGTCCTGAATAATATTTTGCTTCAGGCAGTTTTGTTATCTGAAAAGGCAGGATAATACCTCTTCAGATATTTAGCATTAATACAATCATGTACTCTCTTACCTTCATGATTTACAATAATGAAAGCGCCATTCCCAATATCTTTTTGTATAATGTATGGTCCCTCCCAATTCGGTGACCACTTTCCCAATTGGTCAGTTTTCTTATATGTAGGAAGAATGGTCTTCCAGACTAGGTCTCCTTTTTGGAATGTCCTGTGGAGAACTTTCTTTCCGTAATTCCTTGCTCTGATTTCACTCTGTTTCACACTTCGACCTATTGCATGAAGTCGGTTAACATCCAAATCCTCCAACTGTTGCAACATAAGTTGTTGGTATTCCTTTGTAAGATCACCATCAGTAAATTCTGTTCGGCCAGACGATACCCGGATTTCGGCTGGTAAAACAGCATCTTGGCCAAAAGTGAGTTGGTACGGTGAGAAACCTGTGGCCGTATTTCTGGTATTCCTATGTGCCCATAAAGCCCGAGACAATAACAAATGCCACTTTCTTGGGTTCCCTTCAACCATCTTCTTTATAATCCCAATAATGATCTTATTTGCTGCTTCCGCTTGTCCATTGGCTTGGGGATAATAAGGTGACGAATGGTGTAGTCGGACACCAAATTCTGCCAAGAAACTAGAAAACTTTTCCCCAGTGAAAACCAGGCCCTGGTCGGTTGTTATAGACTGAGGAATACCATATCTGTAAATAATTTGGTTCAAAACGAAGTCTATCACTTCTTTCTGATCCACATTTTTCAAAGCAACTGCTTCTACCCATTTGGTAAAGTAGTCAGTCGCGACCAGTATGAAACAATGATGTTTCGATG
The DNA here is from genome assembly GCF_009805555.1 of Andrographis paniculata. NCBI lineage: Eukaryota > Viridiplantae > Streptophyta > Magnoliopsida > Lamiales > Acanthaceae > Andrographis > Andrographis paniculata. Next base: position 6,369,683 of record NW_026137605.1, read on the forward strand.
AAGCAGGATGTATCTTACCAATAATATCCATAGCCCATGATTTAAAAGGCCATGGTTTTGCCAAGAATTGCAATTCGGTTACTGGCAAATGGTTTAAATTTCCATGTCTCTGACATTCCTGGCAGCCTTTGGCAAATTGTATGCAATCTTCAAAAATCTTTGGCCAGAAAAAACCCAAACGATGAATGGCCCATCTCATATTCAGACCTGCCCGATGAGCTCCACATATCCCACCATGTACTTCTGTCATTACCTCTAGAGCTTCTTTAGACCCCAAACATTTCAAAAGTAAACCTTCAAATGATCTCTTATACAAAAGTCCATTTATCAATTGAAAACGTAAAGCCTTCAATCGTGTCGCAATTGAAACACTCGCACCTGGATTTTGTAAATACATGATAAGCTCTGTTCTCCAATCGGTCACTGTTTCACTGGTACCTTTGTGTCCGGCTGTACCTACGCCGTCGGGCTCCTGCCCGACAGTAACTACGCCGTCGGGCTCCTGCCCGACAGTAACTACGCAGTCGGGCTCCTGTCCGACAGCAACTACGCAGTCGGGCTCCTGTCCGACAGCAACTACGCAGTCGGGCTCCTGTCCGACAGTCTCCTGCCCGACCATTCGATCACATATTGGGTCTGTCTTTCCTTTTATGCCCGACTTGACCTCCGACCACATATCCTCCATAATTCCTTTACAGGCCCTTTGAGCCAACTCATCAGCACGTTGGTTTTCTTTCCTCGGAACGAACTCAATTATTACTTCTGAGATTTTTGTCAGTAACCGACCCACAATGTCCCTGTATCTGCGAAGATGAGGGTAATTGCAAACATATTGATTGTTTACCTGGTTGATTACTAGTTGAGAATCCCCTCTTATGATTACAGACTGGACCTTCCTGGCTATTAAAGCCTCCAAACCCAAAATTAAAGCTTCATACTCTGCCGAATTATGGGTCATGGCTTCCAATCGTAGTTGTAAGTTGATCTTTTGACCGTCAGGTCCTTGCAAAAAGACCCCTGCCCCTGATTTGTTTCCAGAGGTAGAACCATCAAAGAACATCAACCATGTTCTGGTACTTATATAAGGTACACATCCGACCTGTAGATTATTCAAATGTGATGAACAACTAAGTGGTCGGACGTTATCACAAAGAGAGTATCCGACTTGTGAAAATTCTGCTAAGAAGTCGGCTACTGCTTGTCCCTTGATTGCCCTCAAAGGGGAATGTTGAAGATCAAAAGGAGCCAATTTGATGGCCCACTTCATGAGTCTGCCCTTCATAGTAGGTCTCTGCAAAATCAATTTGATAAGATCCACCTTTGATATGACCTCAATTCTTCTGGGCAGCAAATAATGCTCGAGTTTAGTGCAAGCGAAGACCAATGAATAACACATTTTTTCTGGCATAGTGTAATTCAATTCTGGTCCTGTAAGGGTTTTACTGAGATAGTAGATTGCCCTTTCCTTCCCGTCATCTCCATCCTGTGCCAGTAAACAGCTAACCACTTCATATGTATTTGCCAAATAAAGTTTGAGCGGCCGACCTTGTTTAGGAGGCATCAAGACTGGAGGGTGAACCAATGCCTGCTTGATAGCATCTAAAGCCGTCTGTTGATCTGGACCCCATTCAAAAGCATTTTTCCCAGCTTTCAACAATTTAGTAATGGGTCTGACCTTGCCAGCAGCATTAGAAATGAAACGCCTCAAATAGTTCACCTTACCCAAAAGACTTTGGATTTCTTTAACCGTCTTGGGTGGCCGACTGTCAAGAATGGCTTTAGCCTTATTGGCATCGATTTCAATTCCTCTCTCATGAACTAAAAATCCTAAAAAGCTCCCAGCTGATATCCCAAAAGCACACTTATTTGGATTCATCTTCAACTTGTACTTCTTCATTCTTCCGAATGCCTCTTCAAGATTTCTCAAATGTTCGTTAAAACTGGAGGATTTAACAATAACATCATCAATATAAACTTCCATAGATTTGCCAATTAAATCATGAAAGATTGAATTCATGGCTCTTTGGTAAGTTGCCCCTGCATTCTTTAACCCGAATGGCATGACTGTCCATTCATAAATACCCAAAGCCCCTGGGCACCTGAATGCTGTCTTAGGAATGTCTTCTTCTGCCAGAAATATTTGGTTATAACCTGCATAACCATCCATCAGACTAAGGATTTTATGCCCTGCTGCTGCATCTATCAACATGTCGGCCATAGGCATCACATATTCGTCTTTAGGGGTAGCTAGATTCAAATCCCTGAAATCGATGCATATCCTTATCTTACCATTTTTCTTGACCACTGGCACAATGTTAGCCAGCCATTCCGCATAACGGCAAGGCTGAATGAAACCCACTTTGAGAAGTTTTTGGATTTCTTCCTTGATTTGAGGCATCAGATCCGGGCTCATTCGCCTTGGAGGTTGTTTGTAAGGTTTGCAACCTTCCTTGATAGGCAATCGATGCTCTATTAGACTTCTTGTCAAACCAGGCATTTCTGAATAATCCCATGCTAAACAATCAATGTTGTTTCTAATAACTTCGAGCATCATTGTCTGTTGCTCTTTAGACAAATAACCACTTAGCCTGATCACTTTTGGAACCAATTCGGTTCCTAAATTAAACTCCAATAATGGATCTTGTGATGAAGCTGTTGGTTCTGTTTTCTCCAATAAATCAGGCCAACGAAATTGTTCATCTTCTTGGAGGTGAACATCAAGAATCTCTTTACTATTTTATGCTTTATGTAATAGCTGCTTTAAATAGAACTTATTAATAAGAGAACTACATACTTCTAAACTTGTATCATCCATAACAAACAAATTATATGGGAATGGGTGTGGCTTTATCATGAGCCATACAATAAAGGTGTTCTTTTAATAGAACATCGAGTTCTGGCCAGTGACTTTATACCCCTTGTTTGGGTATTCCCTGGCCATATACAACTGAGACATCGGAGCCAAATGACTGGAATAAAACACTGACTCTTCAACTTGTTCTGATACATCGAATGGGTTGTCATTCGCTTCCATTTTGAAGACCTGATTTCCTTCCCAGAACATTAATTGTTGGTGCAGGGTTGATGGCACACATTGAGAGGCATGAATCCAATCTCTTCCCAGCAAGAGAGAGTATGTAGTATCTGCGTCCACAATAAAGAAAACAGTGGAGATCTTCTTTGGTCCGACTTCAATTGTGGCAACCATCATGCCTTCAGGCTTGGTCGGCTGCCCTGTAAAACTTGTCATTTCAAATTCCACAGGAGACAGATCATGAATTCCTTTCCCTAGCTTCTTGAGAGTCTTCAATGGCATAACATTAAAGACTGCTCCATTATCCACAAAAACCTTTGTGATTGGTTTCCCGCAAATGTGAGCATTAACATACAGAGGTTTCAAATGGGAGATCGCACCCTCTGGAATAGGAGGAAACACAATCGGAGGTGCCTCCGGCTGAGGCTCGGAATCTGAAGTCTTTGCCCACTCTGTTTCCTCTAATTCGTCATCTGCCAAGAATGCCCATAAAGGTTCGTCCATAGTATCATCTACCAGACTCGCCCACATCGGTTCATCTCTCATCTGATTAATCTCTGTCATTCGACAAGGGATTCGTGGTCCCAGACGAGATTTAACAGATCTCAAATTTTCCTCTGTAGTTACAACTTCTTCCTTTGTCTTATTCTGAGATTGAACCGTCAAAGATTCTATACGGAATTCCTCAGGAGATGGATTAATGTTGATCCGTTCACAATGTTGGCATCTAAAACCTCTAATTATTTCATCTGATATTCCTTTACCTTTCCTCTGTCCCGACGAACTTCCTTTAGTATAATCTGAAGCGTCTAATCCGTCGTTCGGTTGCTTTCTTGAACAGACCCGACTGGACCGACTTTTTGGAGATTGCATGGCTGCTCCCTGCTCGTTGGTTGTTTGTTCTGTAAAGACCCGAATGGACTGATCTCCTGCCAAGCAGTCGGCTGCTTTTTGTTCGTCGGTTAGTTGTTTTGCTGAAGGAACTCGTTTCCCATACTTTGCAGCATACCTGCGTTTGGCATTGCGAATCTGTGTACGATTCATACCTGGGAAACGAGGATCTATATCAACTGGTAAAGGCTTTTTATTTCGAGCCCAATTGTTCCCGACTGACCCTATTTTCCTGGTCGGGTGGTCACGTACTAAAACCTTTTCTTTCACCTCCACATTAAAAGAACCGTCTGGATGGTCCCATTTTTCAGCGACTGGCTTCTCACAAACTTTGAATCGTTCTTCCGGTCGGCTGCTGTTTGGCTGATTTCCTTTCTTTGTTCCGGGGCTTGCCTGAGTTCGTTCCCCTGTTTGTCCACTATTGGCCGAACTTTTCCCTGTTTCCGAACTTGGTTGGATGTCAACCATTGCCGTTGTTACTTTCGGAAACGGTTGCTGGTCTACACCTAAAGTGATGTACTTGAACCGACCTGTCTTGATGGCCTTTTGAATTTCCTTCCTAAAATGAGTACACTGACTTGTATTGTGTGTGAAAGAATTATGCCACTTACAATATGGTGTTCCTTTGATTTCTTCTTTAGTGGCCAATCTTTGCCCCTTTGGAATACGGATCTGTCCATCAGTCAGCAGGATATCGAAGATTTCGTCAGCTTTCGAACTATCAAACGTCGGTTGATCCTTTGCTTCAGATCCTGGTACTGGCTTCAATTTGGGGCATACATAAGGTTTCCCAGAAAGGATTTCAGCTGCCATCTCTTCTGACTGATTAAAATCAAAGTCACATGTTTCTGTTCCCATACTCGCCATATGTTGGCCTCTATTACGCCTGTTATGCTGATCTTCCTCTCTGAACAAAGACTCTAAACGTCCTGCCTTAGACGCAAGACTTGCCAAATCCTCAACGTCCAAGGCAGTGAGTGCCTTTCTTAACCGAGTATGCATATTCCGGACCACTAAATTGGTCATTTCTTTCTCACTGATTACTGTAGGACATCGCCCTTTCATCAATCGCACCCTTTCTATAAACTGTGAAGCAGATTCTTCTGGACACTGTCTCAATTCTAGTAAATCAGTTAAAGACACAGTTGGTAAAGGATTGAAGAATCTGGCATGGAATGCCATCTCCAGTCCTTCCCACGTCTGAATTTGTCCAGGGGGCAGACTTGCAAACCACGAAAACGCTGTTCTAGTAAGAGATAGACCAAACAGTTGCAACTTATAAAAAGGGTTATTACCAACTTCTCCCAATTGTGCTGTGAACCGACCAACATGTTCTATGGTGGAAGATCCGTCCTCCCCTGAGAATGCATGAAAATCGGGTGGTCGATAATTCCTTGGGAGGGGGTGTTCATTAACGATCCTTTCTGGGAAAGGTCTCTGATATGCAGGACGGTTAGCCATCTGAGGAGTTAGCCCAAACTGATCCCTTAATATATGTGCAATCTCATCAGGATCTACATGAAAGCGTTGATGATCAGGAACATGGAAAGGATCCTGCACAGGAATATGAATAGGATCATGTATATATCCTCCAGGCCTGTCCTCCCCTGCATTGTTCGGCTGCGGATTGGTAACCCTTGGTCCCAATGGAACAGTGTTTGGAAAAGTCAGAGGAGATTTTCCCCTATCCATTCGGTTGGGATTTGTGGCACTTGGGAATGTACTATCCACGAATGATGGCCCTGCGAAATTTGCCTGTAGTCTGGATGGTGATACTCCTGGTGGAGTTTGAGTGGGTTGAAGACTAACCCTTGACAGTGTTTGATCTATCATGTTCTGCATCAGACTCTGTTGCTCACGCAACATGTTCGTTTGTTGCTCACGCAACATATTCTGCATAACCAAAGTTTGCTGGTTGTTCATTTGTTGAACATAAGACCACCAATCAGTTGGTGGTTGTGGGATTTCCCCGGCATTTGACACAATAGGTGGTGGAACGGATTCTCCCACCGGTGTCGAAGATGATTGAGGTTGTGAACCTGCCATATGGACCCTTCCGATGATACGGCCGGATCTAAGACGTATGAAATTGTCGCCGGAATTGAAATGAGCAATTTTGTCTTGCTCCCACTGTGGTCGCCAATTTGTTGATGTAATTTTTCAACAAAAATAAAGTAAAATTCAAAGATATAGAAAATATCCTTAAACTTGATTAATTAGTGCCTGAGATTAGGAATCTCTAAACACTGTACGGTACAGAAAATAAATTGGAAAATAAAAGACTGAAATTTAAAGTGGTGATCCCCAAATCTGACTTTGCTTTGTTGAAGTTGATTGAAGATGCCCTGCCAAATGATGATCCAAATCCTTAAATATTCTCTGGGAAACTGTACTGAAAACCGTCGCCCGAACGGTTACAACGTCTCCTTCCCAACCGTCTTCCAATCCTTCTCCTGCTGACACGTGTCCTCAGCAGACCAAAATTATCCCTATATTTCACTCTTTGAGCCGACCACAGACCTTCCGCCCTTTTGGCCCGACTGCCAATCTACAACCGCATTGGTCCGACTGCCAATCCTCCCGACTTGCAAACCATCTGACTTATTTGGATTAGCTACAGACATCCCGACTAACGAACCATCCGATTTGTTGGTCCCGCCGCAGAGTTCCGACCTGAGAACTTCCCGACCTGAGGGCCTCCCGACCTGCGAACTTCCCGTCCTGATGACTTTCCGTCTTGAGGACCTCCCGACCTGAAGACCTTCCGACCTGAGGTCTTTCCGTCCTGGGGACTTTCCGTCTTGAGGACCTCCCGACCTGAAAACCTTCCGACTTGAGGTCTTTCCGTCCTGGGGACTTTCCGTCTTGAGGGCCTCCCGACCTGAAAACCTTCCGACCTGAGGTCTTTCCGTCCTGGGGACTTTCCGTCTTGAGGGCCTCCCGACCTGAAAACCTTCCGACCTGAGGTCTTTCCGTCCTGGGGACTTTCCGTCTTGAGGACCTCCCGACCTGAAGACCTTCCGACCTGAGGTCTTTCCGTCCTGGGGACTTTCCGTCTTGAGGGCCTCCCGACCTGAAAACCTTCCGACCTGAGGTCTTTCCGTCCTGGGGACTTTCCGTCTTGTATTTTCCTTAGAAATAAACCTATTTTCCTTGATTTCCTCACGGTGTCCTTCAGCCAGTTCAATCAACTCTATTGCCAGGCCCATTCTTCTTTTTACCTTGGGCTTTTAACCTAACTCTAAATTTCGTACGTAACAGAAATATCTATCAATACAATTGGTCATTTGTATTTATTCTTTATATATAAAAGAATTTAAGATATATGTGATGAATCTATAGTTTAAGGTTCTATTTAAACAAATCTTTTGGAAATTTATTTTGGTTTGAGAGTTTTTGTATTTGAATTTATTTTGAATTGAAAACGTGGTGTTAGGGTTTGAAACGTAATTAGATAAAATAATAATAATAATAATAATAATAATAATAATAATAATAAAATGGATGGTATGTATTAATACATGATTAATAAAATAATTTAATATAATTTAGATAAAAAAAATTAATTAGGATTTTATAATATATTAATATAAACATGATTAATATATGTCATTTTATAACAAAATAAAATTTATACTTTCTTCGTCTCATTTCAATTGTCTCTATTTAATTTTTTGTCTATCTCACTTCAATGGATACATTTTTTTTTTATTTTTGATAAAATTTATTAAATTTAAACATAGTTAATAAATATAAATTAACTTAATTAATTTTATAATATATAACATCACACACATCATCACCTAGGACCCAGAATCTCTTTATTTCTATATTTTTTTTATTAAAAAAATATTTTTATCTACATTTAAATTTTCACCCTTTTTATAAAATTAATTTATCTTAATTATAAATAAATAAATATTTTATTATTTATTAGTATTATTTAAAATTTTATTATTTACAAAATGATATTCATATTATATATATTTTATTGAGATATAATATTTAAAATATTTAAACACATATTTTAAATTTATTTTAATATATATTAACTATTATTTTAAAATTATTAATAATACTACTTTTATAAAATATTAATAAAATAATATCATAACTCACTATTATTAACTAATTGAGGAGGGTTACGTTGTTGATTTGTCGTTGGAAAAATCAGCCCCTTACTGATTTTAGAAACAACACATGTCTTTATTACATGCAACATCCGTTGTTTGTAGTAAAAGAATGTGTTATTTGTTTATAATCATGTGTTAAAATTAACTGTTGCATGTGTTGGGGCACTGTATCATGTATTGTTATGTTGTATTTGTATTATAATATAAATAATGTATAGTTTATAATAATATTGTATGTTATTTAGTAGCAAGTTGCGTGCTATTCATCACAATGTTGAATTTAAAATTCAGCACTGTAGCCGCCGCTTAACTAACTAAATTATTTTACCTTAAATAACGTGTACCTTAAATAACGTGTTCCAAATGAAATGAACAATTTCAAATGGGATGGAAGGAGTATAATATAAAAATTAAATTTTTATTTATATGAATATAAAATAATTTAAAATAATATATGATATAGATATATATTTATATAATTATATTTTTATCCATCCAAAAGTAATATTATTATTTTTTTTATTTAGTAATTGTACTATTACTTAATTTTATAAAAATCTTTACTATTTAAAATATATTACACAATAGAGCTATTTTGGTCTTTTTTTTAATTGATTTGTACTACAAAAAATATAATACACATATTTAAAATTTATGTGCAAAAACAAACGATCATCTTGCCCCGGGATGGGAAGAGTATTTTAATATTATACTCCATCTGCCCCAATTCAATGTAATTTTTTATATCATTTTGATGAATAATACTCAAAATATTCATTTTAAATTATAGTAGAGTAATTAAATATGACTACCAAAATACTCTGTGTGCTTGTTTGGGAGATTGGATTAGATTTTCACTATTTATTCCATTTTTTTTAAAAAAAATATCAAATCAAACACTTATTTTTTTATTTTGTATATTATATTAAAAATTAATTTTACATTCAAAACATCACATTAATACTTATTATATCACATCGTACAACTATTCAAATTCAAAATTTTTACTATTCAAATCCCAACTCAAAATCCAAACCCCCAAACAAACACACCCTTCTATTTAGTTTGAGGAGAATCAAGGGAAAAAAAAGGTTAAAAGTTACCTTGGTTTTTTTTTTTTCTTTTTTCCAAAAAAGTGGAAAATGAATAAAGGAAAAATAGTGTGTTCGATTGTAGGATTTTATCAAAATCCTATTATTCATCCAAAATTTTTCCCCCAAAAATATCAAATCAAACATTTATTTTTCATTTTTTATATTATATTAAAAATCAATTTTACATTCAAAACATCACATCAACACCTATTTATATCACATCATACAACTATTCAAATTCAAAATTTTTACTATTCAAATCCCAATCCAAAATCCAAACCCCCAAACAAACACACCCTAAGTATATTTTGCTTTCTCTCCAAATTGGAGGAATTTGAAGATAAGAGAAAGAGATTTTTTGCTTTTTTTAAAAAAAGAAGGGTAAAGTCCATTCACCCCTCCAGTGTTTTTGTTATTAACGCAGAGGTGCGGGTTCGAGCCCCGCCAGTCCCGACGGATCAAACTTTACGATTACTATGTTATCTTAAAAATTGTTGCAGATACTTATTCGATCGTAGACATTTTTGGAACACCTGAACATACAAAAGCTTTCGAGTATTATTTCAATAATGAAAATAAATATTTTCTCGATATAGAGCACTCATCTCAATAAAATGGGCGTCGCCAAGTGGTAAGGCAACGGGTTTCACCCCAAAATGAGTGCTCTCCTATTCCGACTTCCCCAGAGCTTTGGTTTCCAATAATCAAGTCAATTATATATTTATTACTTACCCCTTTAGGGGTGAGCATTTGTATTTTCAGAATCGATCCAAAAATTTGAAATTTTTGAAAAAATCAATTCGAATTGAACCGAAATAACCGAAATCCGAAAATTTAAAATTCAAACTAAAAAATCCGAACCAAACTGAAAAATCCGAAATTTTAAATATTTTAATTATTTTTTAATTTGTAAATTTCTTTTATATTTTATTATTATTTTATAATATTAAATATATATAATATATAAAAGTAAATATATTAAAATATAATTAATAATTTTGAGTTTTTTATATTAAAATATAATATTTTCTAATAAAATATTAAATATATATAATAAAAAAATATATTAAAATGTTATATTTCGGATTTTAAGTATACCGATCCGATACGATCCGAAAATCCAAAATTTGTAAAAAATTCAATCCGAACCAATTCAAAAATCCGAAAAATTCGAACCAAATTTTAAATTTCGATTTAGTTTGGAATGAATTTTCGGATTTTTTCAGATATTTTGCTCACCCCTATCCCCTTGAGTTAAAAAAAAATTAGCTAAAATCACCTTATGTTTAAAAATAAGTGTACACGCCACACATTCAATATATATTTGTAACACAATTGAAATAAATTTTGTTTGAACCATTATAATATTTCGTAAACCCATTCAACCAAAATCTTTCCCCATTTCTTTAAACCCCAAATTTAAAACATCTTACTCATCCCACCCAGCCTTTCGGTGTTCACTTTAACCTAACATTGCACCGGATTTCATCTCAAGATCACACCTTTTTCTCCATCGATTTGTCAATTTGCTTTCTTTACTGGAGTCTCATTTCATCAGTAAATAAATTGTGGATTTTGCTTTTAGTTGTTCGATTTTGTTTTTCTTCTACGATTTTGGGTAGGACTTGGGTTATTTTAAGATTTTGTGATTTTGTGGGTTTGTGGCATGAATTGGATTTTATGTAGATTTTTGCCATTTTCGTGATTTTGTGGATTTGTGGGTATGACTTGGGTTAATTTTTACAATTTTGTGGGTTTGTGATAAAATCCAACATCAATCTCCCTGTTGTTTTTTTTTTATTTGTTTAGGTTTTTTTGCATTTTTGGCACCGTATATGATTAAAATAAATAAATATTGGATTTATGTATATATAATTGTTTGGATTGGTAGGTCGTGTTCATTTAACCTCTCATAGCGGTTGTTTGTGTGGAAGTTCAAGAACAACCGGAAGAAATGATTTCATAGGGCCACATGAGAGATTAATTCCGTCAATCATAGATTCGGTTTACCCAATCTCATACTTTCACAAAATGCAAAATCGACTGTTACAAGAAGCTTACGTTTATAATGAAAAGTTACCCCTTGCTTGGACTAGCCACCGATTGTAGAAGCTATCGGCGATTGCAGAAGCAGGTCGTTACCCGTCGAAGAAGAAGGGTTATTCACAATTTTGAAGAAATGATATTTCAATAGAAGAGGTAGGGTTATTTAAGTAATTTCAAATTGCATATTGCTATTTCTTAGAGGAAAACTCGCATATAAAGCGCGTGGGTTGCACTTAGCGTTAATTAACTGCGATTGGGTATTTTTTGCTTTGCTTTACAAAACACAAGTACTACTGATGCTATTTTCAAAATGCAAGGTGTTTTATGCTTTTACATTAAAACACAGGGTGGATGAGTGGAATTTACCCAAAAAAGAATTACTTTTATATAGTTAACATTATACCCCCTCCTCCGTCCCTAAAATTACTCTACTTTGCCTTTTTTTTTTTTTTTTTTCATAAAATTTAAGAAATATAATATGTTAGATAGTTAATTAGTTTGATTAATTTGTGCAATATTTGCAGTGTATTGTTTCAGTGAAATATTAAAATAAAAATTGAAAAAATTTACTTTTTATGCTGAATATTTTATATTTTGAAATTGATTTCAAAAAATTTTTATTTTATCAATTGTAAAATAATAATTAAATATAATAATTTAAACGTAATTAAATAATAAAAATATGACGTGACATAAAATTTTAAATTTAAATAACATTTTACATAAAACACCTTCCAAAAATAAATACGAAAAATAAAATATAAGTTGAATATATTTAGTTGTTGATATTCGATCAAAGGGTCTTGGGCAAAAAAAATGACTTTGTTTTTCCAAGAGGTTAGACCATGTAAATTGAATTGACTTTTTCCGCTAGATATCTTAACTTTGAAACCTATATTCTGCCACCGATATAATAGTTGATTAAAATAGTAAGTATTTATTATAATGCTACATTCATCAATATGTGCATCAATCATATCAACATAATAGTCGATAAAAGGTCGTTAAATATCAAGCATGGAGAGCAGTTTGTTTTGGTTTTAAAGAACAAATACCCTTGTCTGGTGAGCTGCAGCTTCGCCATGGATATTCGTTTACTAATGTTTTCTGTGAAATCGGTGGGATATGGCCCAAACATTGGCTCCTACATGGCGCAAGAAGGGCAAAATGGATTGGCATTTGCGTTCATTTTGAATACTTGAGTCTTCCCAAAATATCAATTATTTGTACAACGAAGATATCACACATTATGCAACATGAATCTAATTCCTTCTTGATAACATCGAATACATTGTGCCTGCGTTCACAATAAAAAAATAGTGAAGACTATCTTTGGTCCCACCTTGATTGACCCATTTCAATGTCTACCGGGGTCAAATCGGACACTTCCTTACCCAACTTCTTGAGTTTTTTTAGTGACATAATATTGAAAATTGTTCCATTTTTAATAAACACATAGTCAATTAGCTTTCCTCAAATGTGAGTATTCACATAGAGGGGCGTGAGCAATGGAATTACCCATTCGGGAATAGGGACAAACACCACTGGTGGTGGTGTATCCGAATCTGGCTCCAAGAGTGCCAAAGATGCCCATTTCAATTCTTCCATAGTCTCATCTTTGAAACAAGCCTGAATGGCTTATTCTCAAAGAGGTTTGATCTTGACATCTTGACCTAAAAAAGGTATAGCATGTCTTTTGACGGACTCATAATATCTTTACTTTGCATACCTAGGCCAATTTCCTGGTGCCTCATCAAAGACTTCACTTCAGATGAAGAGAAGGAACCGAAGGAGACTTCCCAAGGACTCTCAAAATCTTCTATTTTCTAATCTTGTAGTTTGTTAATTCCAGTCATCCTGATCGTTTTTCGATCATTTTGTGTATCCAATGAGACTTCAAATTCAGGCCGAGCCTCAGGACTCTGCCTTTTTGACCAACAATTGTACTCTGGGCCAACCAACAAACCTACATAACAACATATCAACATTTGATGCTCCAAATATAGGCACGATTCAAATTTAGAAATCTGGGATTAATATTGGTGGGCAAAGGCTTCTTATTTCGACTCCACTTATCAATATCCGTGGATGTAACCTGCACATAGGCACTAATGTCCCATCTTTGAGTTCCACTTTATAGTCTAGTAGGTCCCATTTTTCGGCCATTCGAGCTTTGTATGTCTTTAGCTCTTAAGTCTTTCCTTTTTCATGTGACCCTTGATCACTGACCCTTCAACTTCTCTGACCCGGCCTAGTGGCCATTGATGCCACTGTCAATTTTTGAAAAAAAAGTTGTTGCTCTACTCCCAACGTAATGTACTTCATTTGGCTTCATTTTATAGTTTTCATATTTCCTTCCGAAAATGAGTACACTGACTTATATTGTGACTGAATGAATTATGCTATTTAAAATAAAATTTCCCCTTGATTCCTCCGTGGTTGCCAACCGTTGTCCTTCCGGTATCTAAATTTGGTCATATGTTAACAATATGTCAAAGATCTTCTCCACCTTGAATGTTTCAAACGTGGGTTGATCCGTATTATCATCTGTCCCTGGGATAGGCCTAAGTTTGGAGCATACATATGGCTTGCCTTCTACTATTTCAACCACCATTTTTTTCTATTTCTCCTGAATGGTCCGAATTCGGCATGTATATCTCAGACTCTATGCTAGCTATCTGTTGTATTTTATTTCTTCTAAAATTTTGATATTTTTCCTTAAATATTGACTATAATCAGCTCATTTTATAAGCCAATTGAGCCAAACTCTCAATGTCATAAGCAGTGAGGGTTTTGCAAGTGGGCATGTATACTTTGGACCACTAAGTTGATCATCTACCCCTCGTCGATGGCAGTCGAACATCGCCCCTTTATGAGCCCAATTCACTCGATGAACTGGGAGGCGCACTCCCCTGGCATCTATCTTGTTTCCAAAAAATCGGTGAGAGAAACCATTGAAATGGAATTAAAAACCGTATGCCACTAACCATTCTCAAGTTTGTATATGCCCAGACTGCAGATTGGCAAACCAAAAAAATGTTGTCTTGGTTAGCAATGAGCCGAAGTTTGAAATAAGGGTTGCTCCTAATTTCACCCAATTAGGCAGTAAACATGCCCACGTTCTTATATTAGAGGCACTGTCCTCTCCGGAAAATATATGAAAGTTAGGAGGTTGATAATTCTTTGGAAGAGGATGTTCATTGATAATCCTCTTTCAGAATGACCTCTGATATAATGGTCGGTTTGTCATTTGTGGGTTCATCCCAAAATGCACCCCTAGAAGTTGTGCAACCTCTTCAAGATCCACCCTTAATGGTGGGTGGTTAGAAATGTGGATGAGGTCATGGGTCTGTCCCCCAAACCTATCTTCTTGTCCAAATATCGAAGGGATCCCATCTGATCTCGTCCCCAATGGTATATTATTAGGGTATGTGACAAGAGTCTCTCTTATGTCTGCCCTATTGGGCGCAGTACCACTCATAATGCTATTTTCCACATAGGATGGACCGACGAAATGTTCATATAGTCGCGAGAGTGAGCTTCTTGGAAGCGTGGCAACATACTATAATGTGACTCTTGAAAGCGCTTGCTCGAGCATATTCTACAACACGTTTTGTTGATCGTGCAACATAGCCTGCGTGGTGGTTGTTTGTTGACTATTTATTTGTTGACATACGTCATCCATTTGGCCGGCATAGTAGCTGCTTATCCTGCAGTAGGTATGGCCTAAGTGGGTATCCCCGAAGTAAGTGCTTCAGTGGAGACGTTGGATGTCTGGGACTTAGATCCTGCGATATGGATCTTTCTGATAATTCGTCCGGATCTTAATCGTATAAAGCTTTCATCGGACGTAGGATCAACAATTTTGGCTTGCTTACCATTACGGTCACCAATTTGTTGCACTGATTTTTTTCAACAAAATAAAAGTAAATTTCGAAGATGATTTCGAACTTGATTTATTGGGCCTGGGAAAGTAGATCTCTAAGCACCGTAATTAGCAATTAAATAGATAAGTAGAAAATGCACAAGAAAAGTAAAAATAGTGACCCCCAATGAATTCCTTATAAAATTCTGTCTAATTGAAGATCTTTTCTCCCATCGTCAGTATACCATAAATACATTTTTCTAGAACTGTCGTGCAACTTCCATCGTTCGGTTAGGTTGATCGTGTGTCAATCGCTTACAGTTTTTTGCTTCATAGCCCACGTATTTAGAGAGGTAGTTGTAACGGACATCACAAGCTCAAAATGCTAAAACGAACCGAATTCACTTGTTTGGCTACTATGGGTCAACTAGCCCAAATACTACCGTCTAAATTTCCCTTAAGTCGCATAGATTAGCCGAATTGAAGATGAGCCGATCAACCACCTACGAGTTGCTCTACATTGGGCCTCGCCTTTAGTGAGACCATCTTTATTTTCACCGCAATATTTTAAATTCTGAGTCAAATCCAATGATCCAAAATTAAGGTTCAGCCATTGTAAGTGCAAAAATATTAATAATATTTTACACACTTCAACCAATCAAGAAAATATTATTACAATAAATAACTATCAGGTTGGTTTTTCAAATAAATCTTTTAATATTAGTATAATATTATTATATAGTAAAATTAAAAGAAACTATTTGTATAATATAATTTAAATTATTGTATTTTTAATATTAAGTAAATGATATAATTACTAAAAATAAATAAATATTTTTGATGAAACTGACCAAAAAAGAATATATAATTTATTACTATAATATATACTTTGGGATGTCACCAACCAAAATAAAAAAATACACTTATAATTGTTACTATAACCCGGATTCGATTTGGTAGCCCGGCTTGGATGATCCAGATGTAACACAGTACAGGCCTTTGTTATTCGTTTTCTCAATTTACATTCGAAACCTATTCAGATAAATTCGTCGTGTCAAAATCAATTCCAATTTGGGTAATCTGATTGGCGGGCGCCTGCCCTTTTTCCAACTTAGGACACAACTTTGACTCATTGTTTTGGACACCCTATATTAATAATACACTCCTTGCCTATGGGGTGTGTCAAGAACTGAGAACCAGAGACCGTCGATTGACAATTGGATTCGAGGAAGGCGAGACATGGAGAAGGACTCGAAATTGGAGGAGAATGAATTATGCGCCGCTTCACACCTTGCTCTTGATATTGGAGGTAATTCGTCGATTCTGTTCCCTAATTTCTGGATTTTTAGGGTTCTGAATTTTGGGGTTTTACCGTGATATATGTGTCTGTCCCTTTCGATTTCTTTTCTAATTCGGAGAAGTAAGTAATTGCCCTTTGGATGTTAATTTATCTATCTTCTAGTTTGTAAATTCGTTATATGAAACTGTAATTCTCTACTGTTTTTATTTTGATCAGATGTAATTCTCTACTGTTGTTTGTGTGATGTATGGCAATTGCATTAATATGTACTCTCATACGTCCCATGCCTCTTGCCATCAGGTTCCCTGCTTAAGATGGTGTACTTTACAAGAAACAGCAGTAGGTCTTTTGATCAGGAGGCGGATGGTTCTTCGATGAACGGATTAACTACTTCTAATGACGACCTTCACCACAGCCTTCTGGATGGGAGGCTTCATTTTTACAGGATTGAGACTAGTAAGATCAGCGAATGCATTGATTTTATATCGTCCAAGCTGCTTCAACGCTCCGGTATGCTATTCTCTGATTATATGTATATATATGTACGTCACGAGATACTGCATGTAATATGTTTCCTTAATTTGTATAATTTGTCCTCTGTATCTAGGTCATCAATGTAATGGGGCTTCTATTGATGACAAAAATATCATTAAGGTACTATTGATTTTTGTTTGATTTTATTTGTGCACTTGGTCCGTAGTTTTGGGTGATGTGAATTAATTATTCATAAAGTGATTTACTTTTTATTAACATGATTCAAGAATCATCACCTATTAGCGAATCATTGTAATTGAGGTGTTTGAGGAAACTAAATGTCTATTACATTTTGATGAAGGCCACAGGTGGTGGTGCATTTAAATTTACAAATTTGTTCAAGGAGAAGCTGGGAGCTACACTGGACAAGGTAGACGAAATGGATTCCCTTGTATCAGGAGCAAATTGTTTGCTTAAGGTGGGAATTTTCCTTCTATAGAGCCAGTTCTCCAGCTCTTATTTATGCATATATTAATATTACTGCTTTAGAAAGTCGTTATAATGATTTGGATATCTTACTTGCGCATTTAAACATAAAAGACACTAAATGTTCTTTTTATCGCGACATTTATTTCTAGCTCCTTTATTGTATTTGACAACGTCACTTTGCCGCCACTATTATTAAATCATCTGGTCTCCCTGCCTCACCCCCCAGCTTTTTGCTGATTCAAATTGATGCTAATTTATATGTTATTTATGCATATATAAGTAGTACTGCTTTAGAAAGTTGTTAATGATTTGGATATCTTACTTGCGCATTTAAACTTAAAAGAACACTGAATGTTCTTTATCACGACATTTATTTTTAGCTCCTTTATTGTATTTGACAAAGTCACTTTGCCGCCCACTATTATTAAATCATCTGGTCTCCCTGCCCCCATCCCCCAGCTTTTTGCGGATTCAAATTGATGGTAATTTATATCATTTGATTTGTGGCATCATATCTGTAGTTGCCATATTCGTTATAGTTAGAAGTAGAACAAAAATTGTAATAAATTGGTAATTAATCTTCAGTAAAAAATTCCATTCCTTTAGCGAGTTTTAATGAATTACTCTATCTATATTTCCATTTCTGTCTAAATATGACCGGATTCTATATCTTTGAACATAATAATTGAGTAATTGATAATATCTAAAAATTCAGCAAGTATGCTCTTCCCATTTGACAATCAAAGCCTTTGTGCTATGGTGTTTAATATTTCAAGTTTCTTCTGTTTTACTGGTCTGGATATTAGCAGTTACCAAGTGTACACCATAGGTAATATCGTTCAAGTATCTGAAGAACGCTGTGCTGCACTTGCATTTGTTTACTTGCATTGTTTTAGTATCAAGATGGTAATTGAGTAATCGATATCTGCTAAAATTCTTCTTTGTTTATTGTGATTTCTTTCTTAGACAGCGATATGGCTGTTGATTGAAGTCATTGTGATCCTTTGTTGAGATCCATTTACCATCCCAAGTGACTCAAATATGTGTTTGATATTTACATCAAAGATGTTGATGAAACTGTGTTTACTATTATTTTTCAATATGGCTAATTATGATTGAAAATGCCCATCTCTTACAATTATGCTTCTGGATGGGTTTTGTTTTTTGGATTGAAAGAATCTTTCCTCCTCCTTCCTCCTTCATATTTGATTCCTCATCCTATACCCTTTTGCTTGTTTATCAAGAGTTTTCGTTGTAATTTTCTAGACAGTGCACCAAGAAGCATTTACATATATAGAGGGGCGAAAGGAGTATGTCCAGATTGACCAAAAAGATTTATATCCTTATCTCCTTGTTAATATTGGGTCCGGAGTTAGCATGATCAAGGTAATATTTCCATACCAATCTTCACTCCACATATATATGTATATATAAAATGAAAGCAATATGATAGAAAATTGTTCATTTGTCTCAAAATCCAATAAAAAAAGCTCAATGGGCTATTGGAGGGATTGACATGAAAACACAACAATGCCCACCTCTTATCCTCTATATCATATTAGAAATTCACCTTACGTTGTGTTTATAATGAGGGTATCCATTTCTTCTGCAAATTGTAAAGTATATTGTTTATCAATTATTCTGCTGTTCTCTTTTATTTCCGTCATTATCTCACCTTTTGTTTGCTTAGGTAGATGGCAACACCAAGTTTCAGCGAGTTAGTGGAACAAGCATTGGAGGTGGTACATTCTGGGGTTTGGGGAAACTTCTAACCAAGTGCAAAAGGTTGCTTATTTTGTCTCTTTTACCTAAATGTTTACCATATCCACTGATCCAGTCATCATTGGAGAAATGCGTGCTATGTTGAAAGAATATTTCCATAAGCTTTCTATATCTCTTATTCAGTTTTGATGAGTTGTTGGAGCTAAGTCGTGAGGGGAACAACAGAGTGATAGATATGCTTGTTGGGGATATATACGGTGGAATGGATTATTCAAAGGTAATGAACTCAAGATACAATTTTTATTCATATTATTCATGGTACTTATGGAGGTTGGAAAGTGCTTCAATAAGTAGGTAGTTTGACTGCATGTTGGAAACTTAGGACTCAAACTATTGAATTGCCAACCTGTATACTGGAAATAGTAGTCTTATCATTTGAATTATTTTGCTGCACAGCCTATTAATATGTGTGTGAGTTTAAGAATACAACGTTGAAACTATTTTGTGATACTTAGTTGTTTTGTGACCAGATTGGTCTTACATCAACGGCAATTGCTTCTAGCTTTGGTAAGCCAGTATCTGACAGCAAAGAGCTACAAGATTATAAATCTGAAGATATTGCAAGATCTCTGTTAAGAATGATTTCAAATAATATTGGGCAGGTGATGCTTACATCTTATCTATGTTGTTTTCCCCGACTGATTTTCCTTTGCTCACTTCCACCTTATGTTTTTCTCAGATAGCTTACTTGAATGCTCTTCAATTTGGGCTCAAGAGAATTTTTTTTGGAGGGTTCTTTATTCGCGGGCATCCTTACACAATGGATACAATATCTGTGGCAGTTGATTTCTGGTATCCATCCTCTGTCACGTCTTCAACATTGAAATTTCGTTTGTTATCCATATCGTGTCACACACTATGAATTTTATGGTGCATTATAAGAAGGAAATCATATTAACAATTGAACTCGTTTTTGCCAGGTCAAAAGGGGAAGCTAAAGCCATGTTTCTTCGACACGAAGGATTCCTGGGAGCAATGGGAGCCTTCTTAAGCTATGAAAAGAGTGGGCTTCCGGATGCTGCGCAACAATTGCTGCAATAAATCCCGACTAAAATCAAGATTCCTCCACCCTAAGCATGGATTTTGTTGTACCTCTCCTTGCTGCTTGGATAAGTTTAAGTCCATTCATCTACTCCAGGTAGCATTACATTTATGTAGCTGATCCTGATCATGTCTGTAACATGATATTGTATATGAATCAATAATGTTGTCTTGTTTGGCCTGTGAAGAGTCGATATGAGCCATGGATGGATGGTCTTTTCTATTTTGACTGACCTGCGTTGCTTGTATTTGTGTTTTGGGTTGTATTTGATCATACAAAATAGCAAAACAAATGGACGGATTGTTGTGAAATTGATGCAATATATCTATCAATAATATTAATGATTTTTACTTTTGATTAGCATTTTATATTTCAATATGTGAAGGTATGCAGATGTACGTATCATGTGTGACTCTGTCTACGTTAAGGGAAAGAGTAATGGAATCTAATTGCTTTTTCATTCCATATATTCACTTAGACAAATACATGTATTTAAAGCCATTCGACTCTGTTATTACTTACAAAAACTCCCACTCAAAATTGATGGAGGCTTTTTATTTAATATTTCGAATATGATGGGTGATTAATTTCAACCAAATATATTTTTGGCTATCTTCTTAAATAGTTAATACTTCAGCAAAATTTGATACTGTTTATTTTGTGAATCTCTAGAAAATTTATTCCATTGTATGTTAAACTATAAATGATTTGATATTTGGTTGTAAGTATGATAAATATATCAAGCATTGGCATAATCTTATAATTTTGTTTTGGATTCTTGTTATAATGGGTATGGTTGATTGTATTTGTACCCTATGTTACAATGGGACTAGAGTTGAATATAATTTGCCCTTTTTTATTTTTTTGAAATTTTATTTTTCATCTTTTGCCTATATACTCTTTTATGAATCCACATGTTTGATTATAGAGTTGGCAAAAATTGACTCGACACGACCCGACATGAAATAATTGGGTTTGGGTCAAAGATTTCAATCCAATTATGTATATGGGTTGACACAAACATGACACGATAGTAAACAGGTCGGGTTAGGATTGTGGCTCTCAACTCGAACCCGACACGACAACCCGATTATAATATATTAATATTGATTAATATATTTATTATATATGTAAAATAATCATAATTTAATAATTTTCTCATAAATTAATTTAAACCAAGTTAAATTTTAAATAATTCAACCTAATTTAAGCTCAAACCAATAAAAACTAACATAACAAAAAATTATTTAATTTGAATCAAGAAATTCGACTTAATCATGTATACGAGTCAACACGAGTCAATAAACGGGTCAACACGAACCCGACACGATCATAGATGGGTCGGGTTAGAATTGAGTAATTTAACACATTTAAAGTATTCAACCCGACACGAATCGATCTATTGCCAATTCTATTTGATTATTTGTCTTATAGGATATGAGAAGTGATGATCTATCGATTATCAAATTTTCGTCCTTCTACAGATTAGACTTTGTTAAAATAGAAAAAGTCAGATATAATATTATTAGCGCATTAGAATTATTCAGATATTTTTTAAAATAAAGGTCAACAAACTATTAACTCTGTTATTATTGAGCAAAACTTCCCAAAATATACCCAATATTATTGGAGGCTTTTCATTTTAAAAATATTAACAGATGATTTTTTGGGATATGATGGTCGATTAATTTCAACCAAATATATTTTTAACAATGGATCTACATGTTGAATATAATACTCCATTCGCTAAATTTATTTTTATTTTTCCGTTAAATTTACACTATTACTAATTTTGATAAATTCAAAATATCAACATTTAACTATTATTTATCTTTCAACATTTATTAAAAACAAATTTACTATCATTATTACACATCATTCAAATTTTTTCTCTTTATTCTCATTAAATTTTTATATATACTTCTATCCAACTGTCTTTATATTTTTATTAATTTTTTAAGCCCCACCAACCCTAAATGTGCTAAAATTACCCGATGAAGGGAGTCTTATTATATTTTTTGTACTAATATTAGATGTGATCGAATGAAAATATAAACAAGGAAGGTCATCAAAAGGTATATTAACTTTAAAAATAATTTGCAAAGATATTTTAAATAGTTTGAAAATTTGTGAATCTTGCTCGTATAAAAAAATTGAAGGGTAATATCTGAAAAACTTATAATGTCAAAACAAGTACAAATATTTTAGTGCTTTCTATTTCAAATCAATTTTTGAAATATACGGTAACCTTGTAAAAATTTTAAGGTTTCTTATAATGAATTGTGAAGGCTATCAATTGCATCGCAGTTGTTCATTTTTCACTTAAACTAATAGAGTATTTTGTCATTTATTCAAATCCCCTCAAGGTCACTTGGTCTTGTTTGTTACATATGGTTTGCCTAATATGACTTGCTTTGTCGACCTAATATGCAGGTTATTAAGTTCAACTGAAAATTTACCCATAACTCACTCAAAGGATAGCAACTATGGATTCTGACCTCATTAAAAAAAAAAATACAAGGATTTTTTTACTTGACCCCGTAAAAGGTTATTTAATGGTGTGAGGAGTGACCTCGTGATCATGAGATATTGATCTAGTATGTCACACATGATTCGCCTAATGTAATTTATTTTATTCTTTGTACGCTATTATTTGAAGAATTATATTTAACATGATTATTGCTGTTTCAAGACAAATGACAAGATATTTTTCTTTTTTTAAATGTATGATGTTAATGTTTTTTCAAAGAAAAAAAATACCAGGTACAAGAATATGAACATGTTTTTCAATAAATTTTTTGAAACAACATAAAGTAGAGATATAATTAAAGAGATATTGAATAAAATTGTTTATAATTCATTTATAGTTTTAAAACTTTTGTTTATTCTTTTATTTGCTTTAGAAACTATATAATTCTTCCTCTTATTTTTTAAACCATTGCACTCTTTTCCCAAAGTCTAAGTAACAATGCTAAATTTTGATTGGTCATTTTTTGGTCCAAAGGATTATCTAGATCTAAGCAAGCATACAGTTATATTTCTTTTTATTTCACACAACAATATAAAATACATCATATTTAAAGTAAATTCTACCAATTTTTTTTAGACAATAATAAAAAGTAATTTAAAGGTATTATAAATATAAAATAAACACCCGTATCATCTATTTTTTCTCTTTAATACCCACAATTTTTTGAATCATAACCAACACTCAACTTTGATTAAAACTTACATGCTCCTATTAAAGTTCTGATCAACTTATTCTTTGCTTGAGGAAGAGAGTTTGTCAAAATATCGGCTACTTGCTCATTTATGCCACAAAACTCCAATGCAGTCATGCCTTTTGCTACAAGTTACCCAATAAAATGATGTTACACGTCAGTATGTTTGGTTCGTCCATGAAATGCAAGATTCTTGGACATAGCTATAGGCTATAGCAAACCTATTGTCAGAAAAGACTAGTGTTGTTTTCTTTTGCTCTATGTTAACATTGGTTAACAATTTTCTCATCTATAAAGATTGCCTTGTTGATGTTGTTACTGCAACATATTCTACCTTTGAAGATGACAAAGCTTCGGTTTCTCGCTTCTTAGAACTCCACATCATAGCTCCATAATCAAAGAAAAAAATAGTACTAGAGGTATTCTTACGATCATCCAAACACCCTGCCAAACCACGGTCACAAAAACCATTCAATCTAAAGTTTTGTGTTTTGTTGTACCAAACTCCAAAATTGATTGTTCCAGGTACATAACAAAGTATTCTCCTTGCAATTCCATAATATTGCTTTGTTGGATAATGCATAAATTTGGAAACAATACGTACATAGAATCCAATGTCAGACATGATATGAGTTAAATAATCTAAACCTTCAAATAAACTCCCAAAGAATGTTGGATTTGTCTTATTTGTTCCAACTTCTTGCTGCAATATTTCATTGATGGTCACCGAAGTAGCTGATACATCACACTTCATCATATTAAACTTTTTCAACAAATCCTCGGCATATTTCTTTTTACACAAAAAATATCTATCTCTGACGATCCAAAATAAATTATGTCATTAACGTAAAGGCAAACTAACAAGAAATGTCCAATACCTTGATTTTTTACGTAAGCGAATCACAAAACTAATTACAAGCTTGCAAACGAACATGGGACCAAACTTACTCCTCGAAGATTCCACGAGAATAGGGACGGGCGAGACTCGAACTCGAGACCTAGCCTAGGCTCTGATACCATGTCGGATGCTGAATGACCGTCTCACCTAAAAGCTCGAACTATTAGAGAAATGCAACCATGAATCATATATTCGCAAACGGGAGTCCCCAATAATTACCAAAATCATCATTCAGATCTCTCTTTCTCCCTCTCCCTGACCATAAGCAGCAACCAAGTGCACTCCCAGTCACTCATTTGTTTCCAATTTGTATAGATTTATTAATGAAAGTAAGATTTTTTCCCCTATTTTCTGACCAATTGCGATTTAGATATATCTCTTGGTTTGCACTAACATTGATATAAACTTCTATGTTTTTCAGGTTGATCGCATTACTCGTGTTGCATATGAAATGGCCTGAAAATGGTGTAGGGGACTCTGTTCCATCAACAAAGCTAATGTTTTAGAGGTAATATTATGATGGATTGTTTATCTTCAAGTTTATATCATTTGCAAGAAGTGTTTTAAGATCCATATAATTTTTTTTTTTTTTTTGCACTTCACAATCAATTGCATTTCCCATTGGTAATTTGGTTTGGGTCTGCCTCAACCAATTGTCTTCAAGTCATAAATGAAGTTTTGGTTTCAAAACAGTTGTCTGAGTTGTTAGAACTTGTCAGAAATTTAACCCTAAGCCCAGGATCTACCGTGTTGTAATAATTGAAATAAGAAAATAAAGCGAAATAAATCTAACCTTATTCCTCAGCATAGTCGGATTCAGATATGCAAATAATGGAGGGTTTTGTGTTCTTCAAGCCTATGGCGCAAACCCTTCCGAGAAAACCGCTAGGGTTTCTGCCGTTACTCCCATGATGAGATATGGAACGTAATGGATGTTGCGTCTAGACCTGGGATCACAACCCTATTTATATCCTTTATTATTAATTGGCTTCATCACCCAATTAATAAGTTACCGGGTTTCTGTACATTGGAGGCCCGTACTTACTGAACACATTTAAGCCCAATAAATTAATAGATCACTTAATATAGGCTTAATCTAAATGATAGCCCAAATAGTTACATTTAAACCACAATTGGATTTTTAATCCAACAATCTCCCACTTGGGTAAATGTACACTGAATAACCTTATGAGCTCATGAATGTTTTGCTATTAGATCCTTAATGTACATTACCAATCTTATCTATAAGTCATGTCAATGCAGATCAAAGCGGCCGTCACTGCATTTATCGCAATGAGACCGATCAGTGGTCACAACACTAATATAACCTATGATTCGATCAAGTGCGGATGCACAGCATGAAAATTTCATGTAATGTGATCTTAACATGCCTATTTCCAACTGATCCACCTTAACTTTAATTCAGAACAACTGAACACTGAATTAAAAAATTAATACTGAACAGTGCATACTGAATACTGCAGTACAAAATAAAGTAACTTTAGTGTATTTGAACATTACTAATTAGCTCCCACTAAACAAAAATATCTTATATGGTTACACTCTCATACGAGCAACATGCTCATTATAGAACTTATGTGGAAACCTTTTAGCAATTAATCGGATCCGCAATCATGGAAGCTATATGAATATGTTCAATAACTAATTCATAATATGAAGTCATACAATTAAGCAACTAATGATTATTATTATCAAATAAGGTACTAGTTCTAACGAATTTTGATTTTTGGAAGAGACAAAACTCTATATCTGAATGAACAATAATAACTGAATTTGTTCAAAATAGAGATTGAAATTAAATTTTGACTGAAGATGGTACCATAAAAAACGTCTCATCCAAATTCAAATAGTAACGAGTACTCAATAATAATTTAAAGTTGTTAATGACTTCAACTTGAACTTTCTTGTCGTCACCCATATAGATGTATCTTTCAACATCAATTGATTTCGACAATAAAATAATCTTGCATAGACACACTGATGTGTGTTGTTACACCAAAATCCACCCAGACGTGTCTATGAACTAAAATTAAATTAATTTCAAGAGCAAAAGACTAATAGGATAAACATGTCCTCCAAAATGTCTAACTTAAGTGCCCTCAATTTAGTAGCAATAGTAGACATTCATGATATACCTCCTTATGTTATGTTTTTCGTTATACTTTATGGTAATGAGACTCTTAAAAGAGTACGCATTTCTGCCTTATCGCTTTTGGTAAAGCGTTTCTTAATTTCGACAAGGAATCCATATCATCATATATTGTACTCCTAAAATTTATGGAGTGCTTTTCTTAATGATAATTAGACTTAGGCGTTGGACATATCCCACTTCTCAAATAACTACGTTTAATATGCAGTGTTTTTCGCCGTATAAGTGGGTTGATCTACTCTTAATACCAAGTCAAGATTCATGCAACCAAATGAATCATAATGAAGTTCAATAATAATGCATTCTCATCCCAAGACATTAAGTGCAACATCAATGATCAATCTTTGGATCAATAACATTGATTGCTAGCAGTCATCTTGTTGCAATAATCATATACGGATAATAAGGTAATGTCAAACAGCAACCAATCTTTGGACCGATTTACTATTGACATAAGTTAAATACATATAATGATCCCATATATATTATCGTAGATGTATATTTCATTCTGTCAATTACCGACTGCCTTTGGGCCGAAGAATAATCACATGAATTAAAATACACATAAACACTTACATTATCGAGTAAAAATCTCATATAAGAGAGGTTACTTTGGCAACGTCAAATACTTGATCTTCACCGTCAAAACACAACATGCATTATTAATGAATTTATAATTTTCTTAAATTAAATTATAATCAGAATCACGTTCAATGTATATGAGTCTGATTCCATAAAAAAATAAAGAATGCTTATTAGCAACTGAATGCACATGGCTATAAGCTACTGAATGTTTCATATGTGAATTTATAAAATAAAGTAGCAATTATATCACAAGTTATCGAGCAACATCAGCAAATGTCATTGGACAAATTACTAACTCACTAGTGATAAACTTGTTTTGACAATCGAATGGTGACAATACAGTAGTGTGTCAAACAACACCCTATCTTTGGACAGATCTATTATTCACACACAAACACCAAATTATCATCACCACATTCAATGTCACTAAATATGCATGCAACTACTTAATGACTGAATTGCCTTTGGGTCAATAAGGAGCCTTGTAAGTCACAAATACAACTTTTCAATACACAAAATAAACCGATTTACATAGCAGAGGGTGCTTTGGCAACATGACTATTTCAACCAATTCAAAAAATATATTATATTATTTATTGCTAATTAAATTCACCTTAAATAAATAATGTATTTATGTTCAATACATATTAAAACTATAACAACAACAATTAATTTCTGAACTTATTAAAATAATCAAGTAGTCCAAGAAAGTAGTAAATGCAGCGGAATTATATAGGCAAAATATGCCACCTAAAGAGACTATAAATTAATACACTAAATAATTATAGTCAAATTTGAACAAACACATATGATCAAAATAAGATGCTGATTCACAAATTTAATTGTATCATAAAACATCGGAGAATAAATCCATAGTTCTGATTTTTTATAAAAATCAGCAATAAATAAATAAATACGGTCAACAACACATTTGATTATCCTCATAATTGCAACTTCAATATTGTATCAATAACCAATACCGAATAATTTATCATACCGAAGTAAATATATAATCAATCGACGTAACAAGTCAAATCACGAATTTGAAGGCATCAAACTGATTAGGAATAATCTAATTCCATTAGATAATTACCTTAATTAAGTATAAATTCAAACCACACCAATATCCGATCATATCGCATAAATTAAAATAAAAAATTGCTTACGGCTTTGACAACAAAGCTGATTCCATTGCAAACTCCACCAAAGTTATTAGTAATAATAACATTAACCTCGTCGTAATCAAACTCCAGCAATTAATTAATTTTGATTAAATAATTAAGTGATCTAATTAGGATAACTAAATGTCCATTCAATAAAATGATTATCCACGCCGGCAACAGCAGACAGTTGAACCGATATATCCAAATATATGCATGTCTTATATTTACGTGGTTGATTTCTACACATATTTTAATTGAACTTCAATTAATTAATTTTGATTAAACAATTGATTTATCTAATCAAAATATTCAAGGATCTACACTAACATCTAGATAATTCTATTGATCCAAAATAAATCAATATATCTCAATAACTTAATACGGAAAGGCTCTGATACCAATTGTTAGAATTTGTCAGAAATTTAACCCTAAGCCAAGGATCTACCGTGTTGTAATAATTGAGATAAGAAAATAAAGAGAAATAAATCTAACCTTATTCCTCAGTATAGTCGGATTCAAATATGCAAATAATGAACGGTTTTGTGTTCTTCAAGCCTATGGCGCAATCCCTCCCGAGAAAACCGCTAGGGTTTCTGCCGTTACTCCCATGATGAGATATGGAACGTAATAGATATTGCGTCTAGACCTGGAATCACAACCCTATTTATATCCCTTATTATTAATTGGCCTCATCACCCAATTAATAAGTTACCGGATTTCTATACATTGGAGGCCCGCACTTACTGAACACATTTAAGTCCAATAAATTTAATAGATCATTTAATATAGGCTTAATCTAACTGATAGCCCAAATAGTTACATTTATCCCACAATTGGATTTTTAATCCAACGTGAGTTTCTATGGCAGCATGTTTAATTAGCATGGCAGCATTGTTTAATTAGCATACTGATTAGAAAATCCAATGTACTCTTTAGTTGAAAATAATTTGTATCCTATTATACATATTACATTCAGGATATGGTGCGTAGTGGTTGCCATGCTTTTGAAGTACGGGCTGGGTGAGGAAAGAGCTGCGCAAAAGAATTGAGGTAGCCATCTTGGATGTTCTAGATAGATAGAGGATATCGCACTGGCGACAAATTCTTGGCCGGAATGGTAAAAACAACACAATCTTTTGATCGATCAACATCAGTTGCTTTCTCTCTTATTATTATTATTTTATGTCCTAGATTTTCATGTGTAAAAATCATTAGATTCGATTTATATTATTTGGTGCTGATTGGACAGAAATTAGTTAAGGGGAAGGAAATGGACGAACTAGTGCTCAACTCCATATAAAGCAAAGCTACCGATGCTGTGTGAAACCGATTCTGCCAATACTACATGATCTTGTGCATACCAAGGGATGAGAACTATTAAGTTAACTTCAAGATTTACTCTATGTTCTATGTTCTATGTTCTTGACGCTGAATTTTTTTTTATTATGCAATTTTCACAATTTTTTTCTTAAATGTTGATGTACCTTGAATCTAGTATGCACTATTGGCTTTGGAGTTGGTATTGGGCTGAGCCGTTTGATGTAACCTCTTGTATTATTTGAAGTTTTTAATATGTAACGCAGTCGTTCTCCATAAATCTGTTCTCCGTTTCTGTCTATAGAGATAGCCAACACGTTGTTGATGAACCACATAAATATGTATCTTCTTTATGTTTTTGTTTATTATTCGATCATTAATCCTAATACGTCAAAATATTAAAAATACATGTTTACTTCTCACCAAATGTCCTCAAAATTATACTATTGTTTAAATAAAAAATAAAAAAAATAAAACCATACTACAAAAGAAAAGTCCAAAAAGAACACAAAATTAAGTATTTAATAAGTATGTTGGGGACTCCTGTGGATAAATAAATTAATGATGCATTTCCCTAATAGCTTGAGATTTTTGTGAGGCGGTTATTCTGTGCATCTGATATGGTATCCTTTAGATAAATTAAAGAATATTCAGAAAGACGAGTTGCTTTGATGATTTTCTGCAATTCTTTCGGTTAGATTAATTTAGTACTGTGAATATTAAATTTCTTTTCTACGCATGAAATATTTGATGCATAAGTTAGTTTCTAGTTTCTACCTCATTGAAAATCGTAAATAAATAGATACTCTGTCAAGGCTCGAGGGCAATGGCAAAGCCATTGCAATGAGAATTGAGAGAAGACAATTGATATCTTCATTGATGGCCCGGAGCATTGGTAGAGTTCCTCCATCAGAGGTGCTGGATATTCTGTCACGGTGCATATAGGGAGAGTCACGAGATTTGTTGGATTTTTTTAAATTTAATGATGTGGTAACGGTTAATGTAAAAAAATTGTTGGCTTTATTATATAACCAATTAATTTTTAGTTTTAAATTTAATGATGTGGTAATTTTGCCGGTTAACATATAAATTTGTCGAATAACAATGTAACAAATTAATTTGTCATTTTATATTTAATAATGTGGTAATTTTTTGTTGATTAACACAGATTTGTTTGGATAATAATATAATTAATACATAGTTTCATCCAACACATATAAAGTATGAACAATTAGAACATAGTCGCAATTAATTCAGCACATATTTATTAACATCAGTATATATATATACATATATATATATCAATTCCACTAGTTTGCACCGGCAATGAACTGTGGGTGCACAAATATTAGATAAACTTCAAAGTCAGTCTTAAAGGTTCTCCTAGACCATTCCCCTTCGATCAATTTCTTTTGTAAATTCAGTTGGTTTAAGAAGGACGATGCAGTCTCTTAATCAATGGAGATTTTTCATAGGATAGCGCCTGCAGGCCGAGAGCTTTGGCCTTTCTTCAAAGACCTTTTAATCAAATGTAGAATTTTAGTGAATTTTGGTCGTGTAGTGTAGCCATTTCTGCCACTGTAGGCCTTATGATTTTTAGCTTGTTTGACGACTATTAATTGAAAGTTGTTATGAAAAGGTGAACATCCAAAAATATGGCGCACATTTCCAAAAATATACGTTATTGGATTGTCCTTTTGGAATGTTATATGTGCACTATTCATATATAATTAGAATTGTAAGTGTCTTTTAATAGCATTGTTCATTGTTATTCTTGTTACTATATTGTCCTTCCTTTTGTCATATACTATTGTTGTCTATATGTAATAAAAATTCTTTGTTATTGTCTTTATGTATTTTTGTTACTTTTTACATATCTAATGTGTATAACTAAATTAATTAATTTTTTATTAAATATGTTATGTATTGTCAAATAAATTATAACTTTTTTTTATGCTAGATGAATTTTAGTCAATTTGTTTCTATCATTAATTTCGTTATTATTATTATGTCTCAGTAATTCTATTAATGCTCAAATTGCTCAGGATTATAAACTTCATCAATAAATCTTTTCAAAATTTCAATTTTGTCATATCATTTTTTGTATTTAAAAGTTCATCATAAACCTACCCAAACTACAATTCATTATATTTTGTTTATGTTATAAAACAATCTAAAAGTACCAATTAATAAGCGCAAAATAAGAAATAAAAAAAGAAATGCCAAACTTGTTAAAAAACTATACAATCCATCACAGTTTGTTTCTTGAGGGAAATCAAGCAAAAAAATCACAAACAATCTGTTTCTTGCAAAAAAATATTTAACTCAACATACAAGTTGTATTCTCAACCATTGATGCGTAAGGACTGGATCAAGTTGCCGCTCTTCGGCTGGTGGATGATCTTTTCAAATGTATCTTTCGTCATTACGTGCTCGACCAACCCTTGGAGAATCTTATCCTTAATCTCCGGCATCTGCTGCTTTGCTATGTCCTCGTTCGAAGAAGAGCAGAAGACTAACTCCGATAGCCGCTCTTTCTCAGCTTGACGGCAATATTTTTCGGCCTCACTCGTGCCAGCAGCATGGACAAACTTCGTTTGCCCAATCCTATAAGCCCGAGAAATCGCCTGCTGTTGGACTGAAGGATTCCAGACGACGTCGAGCAGAATGACCCTTGAAGCCCTAACCAGACTTATTCCCTCAGAGCAGCACCTCGTCGACGCCAGCATGATCTTCGAATCATTTTCTGGATCGTTGAATGCGTCGATCACATTCAGACGTTGCTTCTTCTGTAGCCTTCCTTCCAGCCTCAGAATTTCCTTTCTGTCGTTCCACTGGAAGGTCGCGGTCAGATGCTCTTTGATCAGGTCCAAGGGCGGAATGTACTGGCTGAAGATGAGCACTTTTTCATTCAGCAGAGTACATAGGCGGACAAACTCGAGGATAAATTTTGTTTTGACTCCTTCCCCAGGATTGAGCTTCTCGACTGCTTGCATGTAAGTTCTGTAGTAAAACTTAAATTAGGAAGTTTTGTGTTTGGTATTCCTAGAATGATTTTAATGGCTTTAGGGACTAGTGGCATAACCAAGAAATATGGGTGGCAAATTCATTTAATTGGCGTTATGATTTATGTTTGGTATTTGAAGAGACAAGCATTTTAAATATTTGTAAGAACTGGTTTAAAGATATGCAGAGAAAAAAATTTGGGAAATTTTTGCCTTCTCGATTGCCAAAAATTTGGTATAAGAGCCTTGTATGTGAGGTGAGCGTGAGAGAACTGACCTGCTTCAAGAGAGAGCGCTGCAGTGTGTGCAGGCAAGAAAATGAACAACCAACAGTTTCATAAGGTTTGCGAGTTGGGTTTAAACACCTGAGAAATGGCAGGTCTGACCAATGGCATCCCACTACCCAAGTTAACAAAAGATGCTAACTATGATAATTGGAAGGTTCAGATGAAGGCCCTTCTCGGCTCACAAGATAACTGGGATGTGGTCGAGGCTGGGTATGAGGAACCAGCGAACACAAATGGGTTTTCAAATGCCCAGTTGAATGCATTGAAGGCTGTTCGAGCTAAAGACAAGGCTGCTCTGTATCTACTATACTGAGCTGTCGACGAATCCGGTTTGAGAAGATAGCCAACGCAAAATCTTCCAAAGAAGCATGGGATACACTCAAAAAGGCAAACAAAGGAAATGAATGTGTGGAGCAAGTTCGACTTCAAACTCTTAGGGGTGAGCTGGAAAACATGAGGATGAAAGAGTCCGAAAGCGCATCCGAGTTCATTACTCGAGTGGAGTCCGTGGTGAACAAGCTAAATCAGAATGGTGAGAATCTTTCATCAAACCGAGTTATTGAAAAAATTATGAGGTCATTGACAGATGATTTCGAGAATATTGTAGGTGCAATTGAGCAGTCCAAGGACTTATCAACACACTCACTCTTGAAGCGCTTGCTGGGTCCCTAGAAGCGCATGAACAAATAAAGAAAAACAAGAAAGAAGAATCTCTCGAACAAGCTCTACAGGCTGTTGTGAAAGGCGGGTTAGCCCCACACAATCGGCGAAATATCGTACCCAATTAATATCAAAGAAAATTCTCAGGTAATTGGAGGAGACACGAGGCTCACTTAAAACCCAATTTTCTTAGACCTTTTATAGTTTTTTTGATAGAATTTCCTCTTACAAAATTAAAGCACAATAAATAACCGCAAAATAACCAACACACCAGAGCAAAATAAAGAACACCAAATTTAACAAGGTTCGGCAAAATTATGCCTACGTCTTCGGACCCCAACCAAAATTATATTATGAAAGAAGATAAGAAATACAACACAATTAGAATATGAGATTGTGTTGTGGGATATTTTGAAACAAAGGGAATGGGTTGAATTTATAGAAAAAATTCTCCCCTATTTCATTCCTGCAAACGATGTGGGATGAGGTGGAGGGCAGCCATTTTTGACTTTTTAACAAATCTCCACCTTGGCGACCTCCAAATCCCATCCAAAATATCTTCTCCAAAATTCTTTTATCATACAGATTGGTCGGGTCTCCAAATGCTTCAAACTCTTAAAACATTTATCAAGTTCAAACAATGTTCAAACTTGATACACGTTACACCTTTTGTCAACATATCTGCAGGATTCTCAGTGGTCTTAATCTTTTGTATGCTGACTCCACCTTCTTCAATTATTTCCCGCACAAAATGGTACCGTACATCAATATGTTTTGTTCTGGCATGATATACTTGGTTCTTTGCTAAGTGAATAACACTTTGGCTGTCATAAAACACTGTAACATATTTTTGACAGACTCCCAAGTCATCTAGTAATCCTTGTAACCAGATTGCCTCCTTAACAACCTCAGTGATGGCCATGTATTCAGCCTCTATTGTTGACAGAGCAACGGTAGACTGTAAGGTCGACTTCCAACTAACTGGTGCATTTGCAAGAGTGAACACATAGCCAGTAGTTGATCGTCGTTTATCCAAATCTCCTGCATAGTCTGAATCGCAGTACCCAACTATATGTTGACCAGTATCATTATTTCTTTGAAATATCAATCCAAAATCTAAGGTTTTCAAGATATACCTTAGAATCCATTTCACGGCTTGCCAGTGTTCTCTGCCTGGATCATGCATATATCTGCTCACGATCCCAACTGCATGTGAAATGTCAGGCCTTGTACACACCATCACATACATCAAGCTACCAACCGCATTTGAATAAGGAACCTTTGACATGTAATCACATTCCTCTTTCGTTTTTGGACACTGTGAAGCACTAAGTTTGAAATGAGAAGCAAGTGGTGTACTCACAGGTTTGGTTTTGTCAGTCATGCCAAATTGTTGTAGTACTTTCTTCAAATATTGCTTCTGGTTCAAGCACAATGTACATCTCTTTTTGTCTCTCGTTATTTCCATGCCAAGAATCTTCTTTGCTTCACCAAGATCTTTCATTTCGAACTCTTTGCTGAGTTGGGACTTCAACCTGCTTATCTCTCCTTTATCTTTAGAAGCAATTAACATATCATCAACATAGAGAAGAAGATAAATGAAAGATCCATCATGTAGCTTATGAAAATACACGCAATGATCGAAGCTGCTTCTGGTGTACTTCTGGCCGGTCATGAATTGATCAAATCGTCTGTACCACTGTCTTGGAGATTGTTTCAATCCATACAACGATTTGCTCAACTTGCATACCCAATCTTCTTTTGCAGCAACTTTAAATCCTTCGGGTTGAGTCATGTAGATTTCCTCCTCCAAATCACCGTGTAAGAATGCCGTCTTTACATCCATTTGAACTAGTTCCAAATCATACTGCGCTACCAAGGCCAACAAAATACGAATAGAAGAATGTTTTACAACATGAGAAAATACCTCATTGTAATCAATCCCTTCCTTTTGAGCATAGCCTTTGGCTACCAATCTTGCCTTGTAGCGAACATCATTACAATTTGGAAATCCTTCTTTCCGAGCATAAACCCACTTGCAACCAATTGCATTATTTCCCTTCGGTAGTTCAGCTAGCTTCCATGTGTGATTTGCTTCAAGGGAATGCATTTCCTCGTCCATGGCTTTCTTCCACTTTTCTTTTTCAGAACAATGCACTGCATCAAGAAAAGTTTGTGGTATACCTTCTTCAATAACAGGAAGTGCATAGGCCACCATACTTTGGAATCGAGCAGGTTTCTGAATTTCTCTTCTTGGTCTCCTAACAGCAATTGGTAAATCTTGTTGTCGTTGATGTTCTTGGGTTAAAACCTCTCTTTCTCCGGGCTCTTCTTTGGTACAAGAACCATCATCATCAGTTGGTTGATCATCTACAAGTTGAGTCATAGATGTCTGGAACTCCACCTCCTTGGAAGAACACTCCACCTGCTGAGGGTATTCTCTGTTTGCTGCTTGGTTACTTTTTTCAACATCTCTGATTCGTTGAAAGTAACATCCCTGCTAAAGATCATCTTTTTCATCTCCGGGCACCATAATCGATATCCTTTTACTCCAGATGATATCCCTATGAAGATAGCTTTTCTCGCCCTTGGATCTAGCTTTGATTCTTTTACGTGATAATATGCGATAGATCCAAACACACGTAAAGAATCATAATCATTTGCAGGTTTGTCAAACCATACCTCCAAAGGCGTTTTGCCTTTAAGTGCAGCTGATGGTAGTCGATTGATCAAATGGCTTGCATATGTGACTGCTTCAGCCCAGAATTGTTTGCCCAAATTAGCATTGGACATCATACACCGAACTTTCTCCAGCAAAGTCTGATTCATGCGCTCGGCCACTCCATTTTGTTGTGGCGTATCCCGAACTGTGAAATGTCAGAAGATTCCTTCCGTTTTGCAAATATCGAAAAAAGGGTCATTTCGATATTTCGTACCATTGTCAGAGCGAAGCACTTTAATCTTTCTCCCGGTCTGGTTCTCCATATTTTTCTTCCAATCGAGGAATTTATTGAAAGCTTCATCTTTAGTTCGCATGGGATATACCCATATTCTTCTGGAAAAATCATCAACAAACCTTATAAAATAATGGTTTCCTCCCAAAGAAGCTGTTTTGGTTGGTCCCCACACGTCTGACTGAATGTAATCCATAATGCCTTTACTGTTATGGATTGCTGTTCCAAACTTCACCCGTGTTTGCTTTCCCAGAACACAGTGCTCGCAAAAATCAAGTTTGCAAGTCTTTGTACCCTTTAATAATCCTTGCTTTGCCAGAGTCTGCAAGGATTTTTCACCTGCATGCCCAAGTCTCATATGCCAGAGCTTGGTCATCTCATCCTCTTTATCTAATGTTGATACTGCTGCTGCTACGTCAACCACTGTGTTGCCCTGAAAGTGATACAGGTTATTTTTTCTTTTACCTTTCATGACGACAAGTGCTCCTGAGATCACTTTAAGAATCTCATTCTGAATGCTGATAGAATGGCCTTTAGATTCCAAGACTCCCACTGATATGAGGTTTTTGGCGAATTTCGGTATGTACCGAACCTCTTTCAGCACTTTAATTGTTCCATCGTAGTTCTTCAGATAGACTTAACCAACTCCAGTTATCTGGCAAGGTTGGTTGTCAGCTAGATAGACAACTCCGTCGTCAATATTTTCAAAATTGACAAAACACTCCTTCCTGGAACACATGTGAAATGAACATCCTGA
The DNA here is from genome assembly GCF_009805555.1 of Andrographis paniculata. Lineage (NCBI taxonomy): Eukaryota > Viridiplantae > Streptophyta > Magnoliopsida > Lamiales > Acanthaceae > Andrographis > Andrographis paniculata. The sequence continues at coordinate 6,406,850 of NW_026137605.1, forward strand.
GTCCAGCAACCAGTCGTCACTGTAGGTCACCGATGAGGCACAGGCTAATGAATAATCTGATTCATCATTATCAGCAACACATGCTTCAGCTACTGCTTTCCTCTTTTTCTTTTGTAGCTTTGGACAGTCTTTCTTCCAGTGTCATTTCTCATGGCAAAAGACACATTCATCATTTGCTACTCTGCCTCTTGACTGTGATCTGCCTCTTATCGTCGGCTTGTATTTTTGGTTACGACCCCGGGCATAGTGGACTTCACCAGTCGAACTCCTATGTTCTAACTTATCCTTTTTCCTAATCTCGTTAGAATACAAAGCAGTAGTAACTTCTTTAAAGGAAATTGTTTCTTTCCCAGTCAGCATACTAACAATTATATGTGCATATTCATCAGGGAGTGATGCTAGCAGTATCAGCGCCTTATCAATATCATTTATCTTCTCATCCAGATTCAGCAAATCAGTAACTAGAGAATCAAATCTAGTTATGTGTTCGTTCATTGTGGTACCTGACAAATACTGGAAGCGATACAACTTCGTCTTCATGTAGAGCTAATTTTATGTGCTCTTTTTCATGAATTTGTCCTCCAATTCGTTCCATAATTTGTGCGCTATCGTCTCTCTCATAAATGGATACTTCTGCTCCTTGGGAGACATAGCCAGATTGTACCATACGCCAGGCGGTTGATCCTCGTCCAGTCTTTATCATCAACATCCTCCGGTTTGTTCTCTGCGAGCGCTCTATCCAGCTCTTGTTGGAACAAGATGTCCAACACCTCGTATTGCCACATACCAAAATTATTGGTACCATCAAATTTTTTTACGTCGAATTTGGCATTCGTGACCATCATTTTTTATGACGACGTCACCAACGACTTTGAATCTGAAGTTGATTTTTCACCGGATTTTTCCGCCATTCCTACTCCAGAGTTTGATTAACAAAAAAACACACAATAAAGGCAGTTTAACAGAGACGCTTTTCTGATGTGGAAGAGCATACTCAGCAACCAAGGCTCTGATACCAATTGTTGCAAAAAACGGGTTAGCCCCACACAATCGGCGAAATATCATACCTAATTAATACCAAAGAAAATTCCCAAGTAATTGGAGGAGACACGAGGCTCACTTAAAACCCAATTTCCTTAGACCTTTTATAGTCTTTTTGACAGAATTTCCCCTTGCAAAATTAAAGCACAATAAATAACCGCAAAATAACCAACACACCAGAGCAAAATAAAGAACACCAAATTTAACGAGGTTCGGCAAAATTATGCCTACGTCCTCGGACCCCAACCAACATTATATTATGAGAGAAGATAAGAAATATGGGATTGTGTTGTGGGATATTTTGAAACAAAGGGAATGGGTTGAATTTTTAGAAAAAATTCTCCCCCATTTCATTCCTGCAAACGATGTGGGAGGAGGTGGAGGGCAGCCATTTTCGACTTTTTAACACAGGCGAAGGCGACAATAAAATACGATAAGGTACTTTATACTCAAAGTACCAGAGGCCGGGGAAGAGGGAAAAACCAAGGTGGTAGAGTAAGAGGAGGACAAGGAAATGAGCAAGTCGGCCAACAGAACTGGCGTGGGCGAGGTCAGGCTCGAGGTGCATGGACAAACACAATTAACAAAATTGAATGCTATAATTGTGGAAAGTATGGGCATGTTGCAAAGGATTGCTATTCAGTAAAATGCTACCATTGTGGAAAGTTGGGGCATATTTTCAAAGATTGCAGGTCCAAGCTGCTCTGATAATTCGGTTTGGTACTTGGACACCGGTGCAAGTAACCACATGTGTGGTGACGAGCGTTTATTCAAAACACTTTCAAAGATGGAGTATGGATCTGTTTTCTTCGGCGATGCTTCGAAAGTAGCTGTCAAAGGGCGAGGAATGATCTGGTATCAGCAGGAAAATGGACGAATCAAGGAGATCAAGGACGTATACTACGTGCCAGAACTAAAAAGCAACATATTGAGAATGGGACAAATAATGGAAAAGGGACATTCAGTTTTGATGAAGGACAGAGAACTACTATTGAAGGATAATCTCGGGAGGCCCATTGCACGGGTAGAGATGAAAAGGAATCGTATGTACAAAATTGAGCTGAAAATTATTCAAGACAAATGCATGCAACTTGGTATGGAAGATGAGGCCATGAAGTGACATTGTCGATTTGGTCACCTTCACTTCGGTGGTTTGACCAAGCTAGTGAAGAGGGAGATGGTGGTCGTACTTCCTAAAATGGAGTTCGAAAAGAGGTTTTGTGAAGAATGTGTGATCGGAAAGAAGGTGAGATCTCATTTCCCAAAGAGTTCTGAGTACCGAGCAAATGAGCAACTCGAACTTATTCACACTGAGTCATTCAGTTGTAAAAGGTATTTCGTCTCTTTTATTGATGATTTATCAAGGAAGACATGGGTTTGTTTTCTAAAAGAAAAATCAGAAGTGTTTGAAACTTTCAAGAAATTTAAAGTTATGGTGGAAAAGGAAACAAAGTAAGTCATCAAAGCAGTTCGATCCGACAGAGGAGGGGAGTTCACTTCTGCTGAGTTCCATAAATACTGCAAGGAGCGTGGGATCAGATGTCTCTTAACACCCCCATATTCTCCGCAGCAAAATGGTGTGTCGGAACGAAAAAATCAAACCATTATCGATATGGTTCGATCAATTTTTGAAAGGGAAGAATATGCCAAAAAAGTATTGGGCAGAGGTGGTACAGTGTGCAGTCTATATGCAAAATAGATGTCTACATGCAAAGTTATGCGAGAAGACACCTCAGGAGATTTGGAGTGGTAAGAAACCAAACGTCTCTCATCTGAAGGTATTCGATAGTGTTGCTTATAGGCAAGTGCCGAGTCAACACAGAACTAAGTTGGAGGATCGGATGAGAACTCCAAAGCTTATAAGTTATTTGATCCCGTCAACAATAAAGTAGTGGTAAGCCGAGATGTTCACGTGGAGGAAACAAAGCAATGGTGCTGGAGTAACCCGAGCAAAGAAGAAACCAGCTCTGAGGTTTTTGTGCCTTCAACAACAACAATTAGCTAGTCCTTAGATGAAGAAATGGAGCCACAACAGCCTAGGATGAGAAATCTGTAGGAAATATACGACACTACAAATGAAGTTCATGTTGTATGTCTTTTGGCCGACTCCGAAGACTTGAAGTTTTAGAAAGCTGTCCAAGATGAGAAGTGGAGAACAACCATGGATGAAGAAATCAAGGCAATGAACACAATAAAACATGGGAGCTGACCGACCTTTCTAAAGGAGCTCGAGCCATTGGAGTAAAGTGGGTGTATAAAAGAAAGATGAATGTTGAGGGAAAGGTTGAGCGCTATAAAGCTCGAATTTTGGTAAAAGGTTATAGACAAAAGGACGGGATCGACTATAATGAAGTTTTCGCTCCTTTCACAAGAATGGAGTCAATCCGACTACTGATCTCCTTAGCTGCTCACAATCAATGGCAGATCCTAGAGATGGATGTAAAGTCAGCTTTTTAAAATGGAATACTGAAGGAAGAGGTGTACGTCAAGAAACCTCTCGGGTATATGAAGAAGGGAGACAAAAATAAGGTGCTAAGGTTGAAGAAGGCTCTGTACGGCTAAAGCAGGCTCCTCATGCCTGGAATGACAAAATTAACAGGTATTTTAAGATTAATGGGTTCAAGCAATGTCCGTGCGAGCATGCCCTGTACACTAAGAAATCTGAAAATGATATGATGGTAGTAGCACTCTATGTTTACGACCTCATATTCCCTGGTAGCAACACAAAACTGATTAAGGAATTCAAAGAAGTAATGAAGAAAGAGTTTGAGATGACAGACTTGGGTCCGATAAAGTATTTTCTCGGGGTTGGAGGTGAAGCAGTCGAAGGAAAGGGTCTTTGTTTCTCAAGAAAGATTTGCAATTGAGATTCTAAAGAAATTCAGAATTGAGGACTATAACCCTATCTTAACTCCAATGGAACCAGGAACAAAACTTTCAAAACTTGATGGTGGAGACCGAGTTGATCCCAAAAGATATCGAAGTTTAATCGGTAGCTTGAGGTATCTTACAAATACGAGACCTGAACTTATGCTAAGTGTTGGAATAACAAGCAGATTTATGGATGATCCGATTTCACTTTATCTGAGAACAAGTTAGAGAAGGTAAAGTCAAGCTGGAGCATGTTGAAAGCTGAGCTCAAGCTGCGGACATGTTCACCAAGCCATTGCCGACCACACTACTGGAGAATTGTAAAAGGCTGATGATTGGAATGAGAGATGGGAAGAAAATTTAAGTTTAAGAGGGAGTTTTGTTGTAAAACTTAAATTAGGAATTTTTGTGTTTCGTATTCCTAGAATGATTTTAATTGCTTTAGGGACTAGTGGCATAACCAAGAAATATGTGTGGCAAACTCATTTAATTGGCGTTATGATTTATGTTTGGTATTTGAAGAGACAAACATTTTAAATATTTGTAAGAACTGGTTTAGAGATATGCATAGAAAAAAATCAGAGAGTTCTTGTGTGTTGGGAAATTTTTGCCTTCTCAATTGCCAACAAATTTCATCGGTTGGCACTTACGACTTGCATTTTTGGATGAGGTAAGGAAGAACAAATACCAAAGAATATCCAAATTCACTCGTAAGTGTTTTCCTTAACAGTTCCTCTTCCTTAACAGTTCCTCTTCCTTAACCCATATCTGGAAAGATTATTTTGGAGGACTGTTCCCTTGTGCACGTGCATAAACGGTGCCATGGGGACTTTAAGCCTCTCCACTGCACGATTGATGGCTTCGGGAAGCAAAGCAGGCCAAGAGCTTTGGGCTCTCTTATCTGAGTGCAGAATCTCGGCAAATGTCCGATCCTGCATAATCTTTTCCGCCACTTCTGGCCTCACGATCTTCAGGGTGTTGAACATCTCTTCGAAGTTGTTCTGGAACGGCGTCCCAGACAACATGACGCGATTTTCCGTCTTGAGCTGAACTAGTGAAGCCCATATCTTACTCCTGTGATTACGAGGAGTATGGCATTCATCAAGAATCACTAGTCCAGGCATCTCAAGAAGTATCGACCTCAGAACTTCCAAGTTCTGTTCAGCACCCATTCTCTGTCCCTCATCCTCGCCTGCATTTGCTTCCACCTCCTTCTGAGCCTGTTAGCTTCTCGAAGAGATTGTAGCTAATCCCCAAAAAACCTCCCCCTCGCTTCCATGAATGTAATTTGACCATGCAAATTGCCTCCATATCCCGACGTCTGATCCTCGCCCCGTTAAAAAGATGGTCAGCAGCCGCACTCTCGTCGCTGATCAATGTCGAATTGTTCAGTTTGTGGAAATTAAACCCCGGGTTCCACCTTCTGAACTCTCCTTCCCAGGTAGAAAGTATGTTGGCTGGGACAATGATCATCGGCAGACAGTTTGGAAACACCTTTAAATACGTCTTGAGGAATACAATCGTGAGACGTGTCTTTCTAGTCCCCGGTGCATGATAAATAATGCATCCGCCCACTCCAGGTAGATTTGAGTTCCTTAACTCAGCAATATCAGTACTTCCGGCAAGGTTCTTCCAGAGGAACTCAAATCCCTCTCGATGGTATTCAGACATTGTTTTTCGCACAACAACGTCAATGCTCCAAATTGAGCCGCTTGTCCAGCTGTTGCTTACAGTAACTGCATCTGCTACCGGGAGACTGATGGCACTAAGATCCAGAGCCTCCCTTTTCTCCCCCTTCTTTTTTCCTGGAGCATGATGAGCTTTCATCACATACAAAAAAAACAAAAAAAAAAAAAAAGAAGTCATATGAAGGGTAGTTGCACAAATTTTAAATCAACCTAAAATTAAAAGTAGCAATTTTGATGTTACTTAGCCACGAAGAAAGTACGTCTTTTGGTTGAATTTTCACATGTTCAAAATGGCGACAATACCATCATTTGTCGTCTTCTAACGTCAATTTATGAGGACCTCGAGCACATCTGCGCTCCTGAGTGTCTTCTTCCACTTCCTCATCCCCCACTTGAACAACCAGCAGGCCGTGAATAGATCATTAGTTCTCATATCGTCTTCCCAATAATAATAATAATAAAAATAATAATAATAATGCCAAATTAGTTCTCAATCAGTGTCGAATCCATTCTTGTCTGTATTTTATAATATAGAAAGTAATGCAAACAGGTGTTAAAAATGATTAACTTACCCCACGGTTGGTAATTGTTCCCAATCGCTCCACACTGTTGTTAAAGTCCATTTCTTGGAACAAGTCGTCCATACACTTCCGCCACTTAGCTTCTCTTTGATCTTCTTCGGGCACTGGCACTTCATCTTTGAACCAAAACTTCTTGGGAAGAGCCAGTAGTCTTCATCTGCAGCCCCACTCCCTCGTCCGATAACAGATCCTTCTAAGATCTTAGAGATGTCGAATTTTTTAGTCTTAAAATCCTTCGGTTTGGCCCCCGTCATAAATTTTGTTTTCTCCTTGAGCTATTACGGCATCTCTTCTCCATCATCGCCGTTTCTGCTGGTCTGTGCAGCTTTCGAGACCGAGGCGGGGCGGGTTCGTGCATTTTCTGACACCCTCCTCTGCTTCGTCTTCCTCCTAGGAGAAGTCATTGCAGCCCTTTGTTTTGAAGGTCTGATGTTGCGCCGCCTTCAAGCCCCGCAAGCGCGTTGTCTTTAGCAGCGCCACTTCTATTATTCGTTGATTTCCTCATCTTTCTCACAGTAAAGTCTTCATTTTCTTCATTATCCTCGGAGGAGCTCTTCATTTTGTCACCGGACAAGCCACTCAAGTCATCCTCGACATAAACTAGCGGCGGGCCCGTAATGATCTTCCTCATAGATCTCACCCGACTTGAAATGCCGGCATCAACACTGCCCCCGCAGACAGCATCCCGCAAATCTCCCTCATATGCAACTTCTTTGCATACTTCTGCGGAGTGTCGGCATCGTCCCCGTCGGAGTGGCAATTGTTTTCAGGGATTGTTTGCTCAGGTCCAAAAATTTGAGCATTAATATCTAAGCGATGCTTTTCATCGACCTACAACCCACAGAAGTTTAATTTTGAGATGTTTTTCATAGAAAACATCCAATATCTAATTAAGGGAATTAATTGAGTCTCATCTTCTAAAACTTTCTTAATCTATTAATTAGCACCTTATCATCATATTTTATCATCGTGGTAGCAGGAACATCCTCGCCCTCAATTTCAAAATCTGCAACCATGTCGGAGAAATCAAATTTTCTCCCTTGAAGTTGTTACCGATGAACAAACAACTTGAAGTTGTAACCCATAAACAAACAAAATATATTTATATATACAAGAATTGAAACATCACTTCGTTATTGTTGCAGCAATATTATCTCGTTGCTGCCTTGCCAGAAATCTCTCCATTCTTCCGATCTCTGGAGTTATCTCCGATGGAGGAATTCTGTCGATCCTTTCGGACGTCCATGGAACATCCAATAATTTGCGATTATCCATTTCGTAAGAATTGAGCAAGTGATAGCAATTTGCATATTCTTCTTCCTCTGATGGATGACTGTCTGAGTAATTATGCGTAATTTCTGGGGGATTATTTGGGGAATTATTTAAAGATAGCCTGAGAGGGTAGGTGAGGTCTAATATGTAGGTTTACTTATAGATAAGTTTGTTCACTTGTATGTTGCTGACAAGGACAATCTGAGTGTGTCTATGGCTTAGACTCTGTGTAAAATCAGGAAATTTTTGTGCATGTTTTCTTTGTTTGAATTTTAAGGTTATTTATCAATTTTTTTTTCTGTATAATTCTCACATTTAATAAATAAAAATGTATAATATTTTATCTAACTATTATAAAAATACAAGCATGTAAAATTTTTCGGTAAAACTTAGATTTTTTCATTTAATAATGTAATCGATATGTAGCATAAAGTATAAACTTGTCATATAATAATATAATTATTTTCACGATCAAAATTATAAATTTTCATTTAATAATATAATTAAATTTTTGATGAAAAACTATAAATGTGTCGTTTAATTATCCAAAGTAAGGCTACCCTACAATCAGTTGGACCAAGACTACATACGTGTACATTCAGTTCATTAAATTGAGAGAGTGACTGAGTGAGTGTGTGGAAGAAGAGGCAAGAAACATCCAACCAAAGAAAAGAGGAAACAATCAATGCTGTTTCCGTCAACAAAGCTAATGTTTTAGAAATAATACGATGATGGATTGTTTATCTTCAAGTTTGTATCATTTGGAAGAAGTATGTTAAGATCTGTATACATATATGTATATATATATATTTTTGGCACTTCACAATCAATTGTATTTCCCATTGGCAATTTGGTTTGGGTCTGCCTCAACCAATTGTCTGCAAGTCATAAAGGAAGTTTTGGTTACAAAACAATTGTCTGAGTTTCATTGGCAGCATGTTTAATTAGAATATTGGTTAGATAATCCAAGGCAGTCTCTAGTTGAAAATCATGAGTCTCATATTATGCATATTACATTCAGGACAAGGTGCGTAGTGGTTGCCATGCTTTTGAAGTACGGGATGGGTGGTGAGGAAAGAGTTGCGCAAAGAATTGAGGTAGTCGTCTTCGATCCAATCACATACATCGGGTGAAGTTGCAGAAACTCCGTGCCGAGTCTGAGACGATCAATTTCGAGAAAGGTGAAGATCTAGAAGATTTGCACTTCGCTTAAGCTATTTGGTTGGACAACTTGAAGAGTATGACGAGCCCATCAACAAACAAAGGGCTGGTGAGAAGTAACTCCGCGTTGCCCCACCCAATTTCGGCCATGATGTATGCATTGCGCTGCCTTGAAGCCCCGCAAGCGCGTTGTCTTTTGCAGCGTCACTTCCATTATCGTTGATTTCTTCCTCTTCCTCACAGTAAAGTCTTCATCTTCTTCATTATCCTCGGAGGAGCTCTTCATTTTGTCACCGGACAAGCCACTCAAGTCATCCTCGACATAAACTAGCGGCGGGCCCATACTGGTCCTCCTCATAGATCTCACCCGACTTGCAATGCCGGCATCAGCACTGCCCCCGCAGACAAAATCCCGCAAATCTCCCTCACATGCAACTTCATTGCACACTTCTGCAGGGGTGTCAGCATCGTCCCCGTCGGAGTGGCAATCGTGTTAAAGAACAGTTTGCTCAGGTCCAAAAATTTGAGCGTAAATATCTGAGTGATTCTTTCATCGACCTGCAAACCACATAAGTTTAATTTTGAGAGGTTTTTCATAGAAGACATCCAATATCTAATTATGGGAATTAATTGAATCTCATTTTCTAAAACTTTCTTAATCTATTAATTTGCACCTTATCGCCATATTTTATCATTGTGGTAGAGGGAACATCCTCGCCCTCCATTTCAGAATCTGCAACCATGTCAAAGAAATCAAATTTTCTCCCTTGAAGTTGTTACCGATAAACAAACAACTTGAAGTTGTAACCCATAAACAAACAAAAAAATATGTATATACAAGAAGTGAAACATCACTTCATTGTGTTGCAGCAATATTATCTTGTTACTGCCTTGCCAGAAATCTCTCCACGCTTCAAATCTCTGGAGTTATCTCTGATGGAGTAACTCTGCCGATCCTCCCGGACGTCCACGGAACATCCATTGATTTGCGATTATCCATTTCGTAAGAATTGAGCAAGTGATAGCATTTTGCATATTCTTCTTCCTCTGATGGATGACTGTCTGAGTAATTATGCGTAATTGTTGGGGCTGATTTGGGGAATTATGTGAAGACAGCCTGAGAGGGTAGGTGAGGTATGATATTTAGGTTTACTTATAGATAAGTTTGTTCACTTGTACGTTGTTAACAAGGACAATCTGAGTGTGTCTATGGCTTAGAATCTGTGTAAAATGAGGGAAGTTTTGTGCATGTTTTGTTTGTTTGAATTTTAAGGATATTTATCAATTCTTTTTCTATATAATTCTAACATTTTAATAAATGAAAATGTATATTATTTTATCTAATTATTATAAAAAGTACGAGCATGAAAGATTTTTTGCTAAAATATAAATATTTTTATTTAATAATGTATCTATATGTAGCATAAAGTATAAAGTTGTTGTATAACAATATAATTATATTTTCGATCAAAATTATAAATTTGTAATTTTATAATATAATTAATTTTTTGATGAAAAACTATAAATGTGTCGTTTAATGATCCAATTAATTTGTTGATGAAAAACTATAAATGTGTCATTAATTATCCAATTAATTTGTCGATGAAAAACTATAAATGTGTCGTTTAATGATCCAATTAATTTGTCGATGAAAAACTATAAATGTGTCATTTAATGATCCAATGTATGGATACCCTACAGTCAGTTGGACCAAGACTACATACGTATACATTCAGTTCATTAAATTGAGTAAGTGAGTGAGTGAGAGTGTACGGAAGAAGAGACAAGAAACATCCAAACAAAGAAAAGAGCAAACAATCAATGCTGCTTCCGTCAACAAAGCTAATGTTTTAGAAGTAATACGATCAAGGATTGTTTATCTTCAAGTTTGTAACATTTGGAAGAAGTATATTAGGATCCATATATATATATATACATTGTGCACTTACAATCAATTGCATTTCCCATTGGCAATTTGGTATGGGTCTGCCTCAACCAAATCTTCAAGTCATAAAGGAAATTTTGGTTACAAAATAGTTGTCTGAGTTTCTATGTAGCATATTTAATTAGCATATTGATTAGAAAATCCAATGTAGTCTTCAGTTGAAAATAATTTGTCTCATATGATACATATTGCATTAAGGACACGGTGCGTAGTGCTTGACATGCTTTTGAAGTACGGGCTGGGTGGTGAGGAAAGAGTTGCGCAAAGAATTGAGGTAGCTATCTTCGATCCAATCACAGACATCGAGCGAAGTTGCAGAAACTATGTGCCCAGTTTGAGACGATCAAATTCAAGAAAGGTGAAATCCGGAAGATTTGCACTTCGCTTAAGCTATTTGGTTGGACAACTTGAAGAGCATGGCGAGCCCATCAACAAACCAAGGGCTTTTGAGAAGTAACTCCGCGTCGCCCCACCCGAGTTCGGCCATGTTGTATGCACCATGTAGACCATGCTTCACCTCTCCACCCTATCCATCGAGGATGTCACAGGCAGCCCTTCGTTTTGAAGGTCTAATGTTGTGCCGCCCTGAAGTCCCCGCAAGCGCATTGTCTTTGCAGCGTCACTTCTATTATTCGTTGATTTCCATCTCTTCCTCACAGTGAAGTCTTCATCTTCTCCATTATCTTTGGAAGAGCTCTTGATTTTATCATCGGACAAGCCACTCAAGTCATCCTCAACATAATCTAGCGGCGGCCCCGTAACGGTCCACCTCATAGATCTCACCCGACTTGCAATGCCAGCATCAGCATTGCCCCCGCAGACAACATCCTGCAAATCTCCCTTATCTGCAACTTCTTTGCACACTTCCGTGGGGGTGTCGGCATCGTCCCCGTCAGAGTGGCAATCGTGTTCAAGGAATGTTTGCTCAGGTCCAAAAATTTGAGCATAAATATCTGAGCAATTCTTTTCATCGACCTACAAACCACGGAAGTTTAATTTGAGAGGTTTTTTATAAAAGACATCCAATATCTAATTACGGGAATTAATTGAATCTTATTTTCTAAAACTTTCTTAATCTATTAATAAGCATCTTATTGTCATATTCTATTATTGTGGTAGAGGGAACATCCTCGCCCTCCATTTCAGAATCTGCAACCATGTCGGAGAAATCAAACTTTCTCCCTTGAAGTTGTTACCGATAAACAAAAACCTTAAAGTTGTAACCCATAAACAAAAAAAAAAATGTATATACAACAATTGAAACATCACTTCATTGTGTTGCAGCAATATTATCTCGTTACTTCCTTGACAGAAATCTCTCCACTCTTCAGATCTCTAGAGTTATCTCTGATGGAGAAACTCTGCCGATCCTTTCGGACGTCCATGGAACATCCATTGATTTGCGATTATCCATTTCGTAAGAATTGAGCAAGTGATAGCAATTTGCATATTCTTCTTCCTCTGATGGATGACTGTCTGAGTAATTATGCGTAATTGCTGGGGGCTGATTTGGCGAATTATTTAAAGACAGCTTGAGAGGGTAGGTGAGGTCTAATATGTAGGTTTACTTATAGATAAGTTTGTTCACTTGTATGTTGCTGACAAGGACAATCTGAGTGTGTCTATGGCTTAGACTCTGTGTAAAATCAGGAAATTTTTGTGCATGTTTTATTTGTTTGAATTTTAAGGTTATTTATCAATTCTTTTTCTGTATAATTCTCACATTTAATAAATAAAAATGTATAATATTTTATCTAACTATTATAAAAATACAAACATGAAAGATTTTTCGCTAAAATAAAAACTTTTTCATTTAATAATGTAATCAATATGTAGCATAAGTATAAAGTTGTCATTGTTTATTTTTTTTATTTTTCCGATCAAAATTATAAATTTTTAATTTTATAATATAATTAATTTTTTGATGAAAAACTATAAATGTGTCGTTTAATGATCCAATTAATTTGTCGATGAAAAACTATAAATATGTCGTTTAATGATCCAATGTATGGATACCCTACAGTCAGTTGGACTAAGACTACATACGTGTACATTCAGTTCATTAAATTGAGTGAGTGAGTGAGTGAGAGTGTACGGAAGAAGAGGCAAAAAACATCCAATCAAAGAAAAGAGCAAACAATCAATGTTGCTTCCATCAACAATGCTAATACGATGATGGATTGTTTATCTTCAAGTTTGTAACATTTGGAAGAAGTATGTTAAGATCCATATATATATATATATATTGTGCACTTACAATCAATTGCATTTCCCATTGGCAATTTGGTTTGGGTCTGCCTCAACCAATTGTCTTCAAGTCATAAAGGAAGTTTTGGTTACGAAATAGTTGTTTGAGTTTCTATGGCAGCATGTTTAATTAGCATATTGATTAGAAAATCCAATGTAGTCTCTAGTTGAAAATAATTTGTCTCATATTATACATATTACACTCAGGACACGGTGCGTAGTGGTTGCCATGCTTTTGAAGTACGGGCTGGGTGGTGAGGTAAGTGATGCGCAAAGAATTGAGGTAGCCGTCTTCGATCCAATCACATACATTGGGCGAAGTTGCAGAAAATATGCGCCGAGTTTAAGACGATCAAATTCAAGAAAGGTGAAGATCCGGAAGATTTGCACTTCGCTTAAGTTATTTGGTTGGACAACTTGAAGAGCATCACGAGCCCATCAACAAACAAAGGGCTGTTGAGAAGTAACTCCGCGTCGCCCCACCTAAGTTCGGCCATGTTGTATGCACCATGTAGACCATGCTTGACCTCTCTACCCTATCCATTGAGGATGTCACAGGTCGTCTCAAAGGTGCCGAAGATCGATGTCTCTCACATCCATTGTCACTAACTACAACCAGAAGGTAAGCTTTTACTAACTGAGGAATAATGGTTGCCTCGACATAGGGGAAAATGGAGCACTGAACAGACATTATGAAATAATGTTTGCCGTTTTAGAAGCGGAGGGAAACGTGGTTGACGACCACCCAAGACCAGCAGGGACAAGTGCCGCAATTGTGGGAAATTGGGTCATTGGGCAAGAGAATGTCGGCATCCACAGCGAAAGCCGGCACACCTTTTCAAGGAAGATGATGAGGAACAGACGTTGCTCATTGCGGTATGCTCTATCACTGAGGAAAATAAGACACCACAATTCTGTTATGTGGAGCTCGATGAATCACGCACCCAAGTCAATCTCGAGTGTATGAAAGTATTGCAGTGACGTATGGTATCTGGATACAGGTGATAGCAACCAGATGACCAGGAACAAAGATCATTTTGCAGAGTTGGCCACAAGTGTCAACGGGTCAGTAAAATTTGGCGATGGTTCAATTGTTAAGATTTATGGACACGGAGCGATGGTGTTCACAAGCAAAAATTGAGAGCATCGTGCGATCAAAGATGTCTACTACATCCCGAGGCTAAATAATAGTATTATAAGCATTGGGCAACTTAATGAGCACGGGTGTGAGGTGTTGATTCAAGAAGGAGGCGTGCTGAGAATCCGCGACCATGATCATCTCTGCTAGCCAAGGTAATACGTATTAAAACCACTTCTATACTTTAAATTTAAATATTGCAAGGCCGGTGTGTCTAATGATGCAGAAAGACGACAAGGCATGGTTGTTGCATGCTTGTACTGTCATCTAAACTTTGAAGCTTTACAAAAGTTACCTAAAAATAGCATGGTACACGGGCTTCCGGTGATCAATCACCCTGAGGAAATTTGTATTTTTTGTCTCATTGGAAAGAAAATGTGTACTCCTTTCTCAGAAGCAGCGCACCATAGGGTAGACTGTCTACTTGACTTGGTGCACGGAGATTTGTGTAGACCAATCACACCGAGAACACACGGAACATGGAGCTACTTCTTGCTTTTAGTGGATAACACACCAGTCGCTACATGTGGTTGTACCTCTTAGAAACCAAACGATCAAGCCTTGGCTGCCATAAAGAAGTTCAATACTGGTGTTGATGTGCGAACAGGATGACGTCTAAGAGCCTTACAAACAGATTGAGTATGAGAGATCAATTCGATTAAATTTAGGCAATACTGTGAAAATAAAAGGATTGTACGACAACTCACGGCACCATACTCACCCCAAAAAAATAGTTATGTTTAAATATGTAACAAAACCGTCGTGGGTATGGCACGAAGTCTACTGAAAGCGAACGGAATGTTGACCGAATTTTGGGGATAAGCGATCACCACTGCAGTATTCCTCCTGAACCAAGCACTGACCAAGAGCCTAGATGAGATGACTCCATTTGAAACATGGCATGGGAATAAGCCAAATGTTTCTTTTTTATGCACATTCGGATGCATTGGACATGTGAAGGTCTCCAGAAATGTGGCATTTGATGAGAAGGCAAAATGGGATTGGAAAAATTTTAAGATCAAAGAGGTTTAACTAGCACTGGAACTTTCATCATCGAGCGAGAGACTATCGCTAGGGAGAGCAACTCACACCTCCACTGTAACACCTCGGCCGGCTCAAACCAGAGTGTCACCGCCACACCACACCAGAATGCTCATTCATCAACCAATTAGCCATATCTTGTGGCGCTAAGGCTAAAATAATGAATACAAATAACTAAATAGATGTGACACCCCGCCCGCAAGCCACGCATAGCCGTGCATGTCGAGATTGTAGACTGGCCCCATAGGTCAACACGAGTCCTTTCAGGACTCACACGCACCCTAAGAGACTTTCCAGAGGGTCACTCATCCTCAAATTATTCTAGAGCAAGCACGCTTAACTCTAGAGTTCTTTCAGTAGGGCTTCCGAAAAAGAATGTGCACATTGTTGACATGAGTAGTTTATTTAATCCATTTAACCTCTTATTCAACCTCGTGGGTATTTCATCATCTTCAACTCATATCACTATTCAACTATGGGGGTATTACAAAGGGTCTTAAAATTAAAGCGCTCCGGCTTATCATTTAGATAAATAAAGTTCGAGTCAAAAGCATAAGTCGAAAATTAGTTCAAAAGACATTAGCTCTTAAACATTAATAATAGATTTCAAAAATATTCTAGAAGATAAAGTAGTTCTAGTTCCCCCGATGGATCATATGACGTGGATGCATCATTTAGGTATAATAGAAGCACCATCACCTACAAAAAGGTTGTAGAAAGAGGGTCAACACGACGGTTGAGTAAGCGCAATTAATCAAAGATAAATTAATACGGTAGAAGTCGCGATTCAGGTGTAAATGCCAAAAAATCATTTGAAGAAGATAATTTAAATAAAATGCCACATATTACATAAGGATAACTCACACACACAAATCTTTTAGCGTCTCTCTTATATCTCCTTTTCATTCTCAAATAATGGTGATGAACACATCACGAACAAAACTCCACTAGGGCCGGCTCGACCCGGTTTTCCAACCTTATTACTTCGTATGACACATCACATAGTTACACATAACAAACATAGGGTCACAACCCTCATGGAAAGCTCCATAATGTGTATCTAAGGGTTCGAAGCCCAAAGTACACGTAAGTCAATTTATTTATTAGTTTGCGATGGGCGTCAAACGGCCCAAAACCCTCTATCTACAATATAACATACCAAGAGGTGATTGTATGCAATCCATCCCTCCATCACGGATGACAGTCTAAAGATCTTTTTATCGTGAATAATGGGCACCTCGGAATCACCAAAAAGGGAACCCGTCATCTCTATCCCTCGGCCTAGCCCATTCGGGTTCTACTTCGAGGTTAGATAGTTATCTCAAAATACCGGTATACCTTTATGTGTTTGCAAGGTACAGAGGTGGAAGGCTATGCCTTATCATCCAAACAATCGACGAGTTGATCGGACTCGACGGGTAGTTTCTATTACCAATTTGACACAATACTCAACATGCTATTAGGAAAATTTAGAAAGAACTTTAACCTCAAATCATCCAAATGGTCAACATTTAACCAACTAAAAAGTAGAATATTAGAACCCTAAAAGTTTGTTATAATCTCACTTTATTTCTCCAAATAAACATTTGAATAATATGCTCATCCCAATAGGCATGAATCTTTTCCCAAAAAAAAAAAAACATAACTAGGTTAGGGTAAAACTAGGGTTTCAAACCCATTCCACAAATTCTACGATTTCCGATTTAAAAAATACTAAAATAATCTTCATATAAACTCTAGGGGACATTATAATCAATTTTCTAGAAGAAATTGGAAAAACCTAACACTTTAAGGGCAAACCTATTTGAAAATAATTTTGAAAAATATAAATAGAAGGGCCTAGGGATTAGAATATATCATATATCTAAGATTACTCTCACTTACCTTAAGAAAAATTTCCAAGATGAGGAGAGTTTTGGAAGAGAAAACCTCCAAGGAAGAAGCGCAGGGCGCTGGGCGGCGACTAGCTGCTGCCTCTCTATTTTATTTTATTTTATTTTATACTACCGCGTCTCTGTTTTATTTTATTTTATACTTTATTAAACATAAAAGAGTTAGGCCTTTATTATTTATTTTACTCTATTTTGGCCTAAAAAGGTCCAAACTCAATTTTACTCCTAATGTTAACCCAATTCTTTAATTTTTTACACCAAAAGCTTAAAATAAATTAGGCCCAAAATAAAATTTGTCCAACTCTGACAAGTTTCGGTGAACTTCCAGCGATTATTTTTGCGGGGTATTACATCCAAGGCAGAACCCAACACCACAGCATGATGAATCACCACTAACTTTCCAGGATGCAATACAAAATAGCTCAGAATCATCCTCAAATGTATACTTTATGCCGTCAACTGCCAAAGCCTTGGCTAATCTCGATAATGTTGACTCTAGCAGACCACAATGGCGGTTCAGGTTAATGAGTGATATTATGCAGGAACCTGGAAAGCTACATGGTAGTGCAGAGGAAACAACCACGTTTGATGTTGCGGAACGTGACCCAGCTTGGCACCAAGCGATATTGGAAGAAATGAACTCCATTGAGTAAAATAATACATGGGAGCTGGCTGAACTTTCTGTTGGACATCACACAATCAAATTGAAGTGGGTCTTCAAGGTAAAGAGAGATGAGCACGGAGATATTACAAAATACAAGGCACGAGTTGTGGTAAAAGGATATGCATAATGCGAGGGGATCGACTTTGAAGAAGTTTTTGACCTTGTTGCACGAATGGAGTCGATATGACTAGTGTTGGCTTTAGCAGGACACGAACTTTGGCCCATACACCATATGGATGTGAAGTATGCCTTTTTTAATGGAGACTTGGTGGAGAAAGTCTATGTGAAACAGCCTTCAGGATTCATCCTCGACAAGCAGGAGCACAAAGTACTAAAGTTACACAAAGCGTTGTACGGACTACGACAAGCCACGTGCACTTAGACAGCCAAGCTGGATTACTGTCTTCAGGACCTGGAATTCCTCCGATTCATAGAAGAGCATGCTTTAAATATTCAACGGGACATGGCGAAGCACTAATCATCGGTGTCTACATTGATGACTTGATCATCACTAGGAGAAGTCAGGCTGGGATCGACAAATTTGAAGGTGAGATGATGTCTTTGTTTCGCATGACTGACCTTGATTTTTCTCACCTACTACCTTGGCATTGAGGTTAACCAAGCTGCAGAATGGATTATACTCTGTTAACGTGCCTATGCCAAGAAGTTTCTTAAGCAAAGTGGCATGATCGACTGCAATCCTTGCCTTACACCAATGGAGGAAAAGCTCAAGTTATCCAAGGCTTCAAGTACTTCACCTGTGAATGCCACCTACTACCAAAGTATAGTGGGGAGTCTACGCTACCTAACTCACACCCGACCAGACATCACCTTCGTTGTTGGATATGTAAGTCGTTTCATGGAAGATCCACGGGATGACCACCTTACTGAAGTCAAGAGAATCTTCCGATACATAGCTAGGACACGATCTTTTGGTGTTATCTACCGAAGAGAAGAAGAATGAATAATGGCTTTGTCAGGCGTCAGTGACAACGATGTGGCTGGCGACCTAGACGGTCGAAAGAGCACCACAGGTACCCTATTCTTCCTTGACAGTAGTCCGATCTCTTAGCAATCTTAAAAATAGTGGATTGGAGCTCTTTCCTTATGCAAAGTCGAGTATATTGCTGCTACAATAGCCATCTGCCATGGCGTATGGCTTTATCGACTACTGCAAAAACTATTGGAATGGAAGGTACATGCACCAAAAGTAAGGGTGGATAACAAGTCTGCTATAGCACTCAGTAAGAACCCTATCATTTATGATCGAAGTAAACATATTGACACACAATATCACTTCATTTGCGATTGTGTCAAAAAATGAAAAATTATCCTTGAATACACCAAGACCAATGATCAACTTGCAGATATATTGACAAAGCCACGTGGACGTATTCGATTCCTGGAGCTTCAAAAAAGAATTGGTGTTAGTGAGATCAAGTAAAGACAATGAATCAGGGAGAGTTTGATAGTTTAATCCATTGTAAAAATAAATAAAAAAATTAAGGCATATTTTATTCAAATTAAGGCCAAAAACTATGTTAGGCATAATCCCTGAGTATTTTTCATAGCTCGACTTAAGCTAGCATTAGTTTAGGATTAAT
This sequence comes from Andrographis paniculata, assembly GCF_009805555.1. Taxonomy (NCBI): domain Eukaryota; kingdom Viridiplantae; phylum Streptophyta; class Magnoliopsida; order Lamiales; family Acanthaceae; genus Andrographis; species Andrographis paniculata. Next base: position 6,425,995 of record NW_026137605.1, read on the forward strand.
TCTTGTTTTTTACTTAGCTTTTTTTACTGTGTGTATCATCACTTAAAAAAGCATAGCAATAAAAAAATTCTTTTGAGTTCTTCTTTAGCCGCAGTTCCTTGTTTGCTTCCTAGTTGAGTTTTTTAGTTTTGCCTTCAATGTACCTAATGGCCACTCCCACGACATCACCACCATCACACCTTCTTTTTAAACTCAATCGGTTATGGGCCGATCGAACAACAACACTTCTTCTACAGAGGAGAACATCAATTTTCACTAATTACTTGGTTAGTTTAATAGACATTTCATCTGCTTTGGGTTAAGACCATGAAAGAAAGAAAGCTAGGTAAGATAAGCTACTTCGTTTCATTACATTTTCAATTTTCAATACATCGCTTCCCTTGCTCGATCTTTACCAAAGAAAACAAATACCAAACTCAACTTTTAAATCTATGACAAAAAAAGCAAAGGAAAAATATTTGTAATTTAATATAATATAATTAAGTTTGTAATTTTAAATTATTATATGCTGTTATGAAATAAAACTAATTTGGTGAAACAATCAACAAAGAAAAATTGAACTAATTTCATAGGACGAAAAATATATTATTTTTTATATGAATGACATGATTCTGGTTATATTTCATATTAAAATATATATATTTTAACTTGAAACGGTAAAGAAATCCATTCAAATATTTTTTATATTATATTCTCTATGTTTTTTCTGCAAAAGTTATATTTGTATTTTGAGTCTTTGTATTTGACATTACAATATTCTTATATTTGTATAATTCTTTATATAAATATTATTATATTAGTATTATAAAATATTAATAAAAGTATTTTTTTTCCTATTTTTCTTGATTTTTAGTATATATTAATATAATACTCCATACTACCTTTGTTCGGCTCCATGGTCACATTCATTTTTTGTATGTTGATATTTGAATATTAATTATTATATCAAAATATAGTATAAATTAAAAAAAAATTGCAAAAATATTTATACAAAAAATTATACAAATATAAAAATATTTTTAATATTAAATACAATGAGTAAATATAAATCCTAGAGGTGGATGGAAGAAGTATTTAAATATGAATATGAAAAAGTAAATATAACCTTGTATGTAAAATAATAGGACGATAATATAAGATCCGGAGAAAACTTCTTCCTTCAATGGTAATTTATTAAGGCCATCTCCAATGGAACGTCAGAATTGACATTCCATCCCCATTTATAGCGCTGAGGGTCTCCAACCGAGCGCTAATTGCAACACCATTTTGGTGTTTGCTACAGTGCAACACCATTTTTTGTGTTGCAAATGCATTTACGGTGTGTTGTTTTATTTATTTTTTTTAAAATTTTTTTATTTTTTACTAATTATAAATTTGATTTTTAAATTTAATTTTTATTTTTTTAATTTTTTAAAAATTTTATTTAAAATTATAAAAATAAAAAGTTGTTTAAAATAATAAGAAAAATTGAATATTTGAATAATAACAGTGAAAATTTGAGTTATAGTTAGAGTAAAATTAGTATAGTAATTGCATATTTGAAAATAAAACTGAATAAATAGAGTTAATGGATTGGAGATCGGCTTAGTCGTTTCTTTATTAACAAAAGAATACTTGAAGATGTATTAATTCAATACCCATGTTTACAAATAAGAAAGTATCGAATTATTTTCCACTTTAAACGTACAAATATTATGTTGAAATTTACAAAATAAAAAAATAAAAAATAAATCAGTTTCAAGAACCGAGCGTTGCTCCTCAGAAGGGATGCACGTTTTTGGTCAATCCACCGTTAAGGGTGGTGAAGAAGCCGACTAACTCCGGCCGGTACGGCAGATACGTCGGCGTCCGCCGCTCCTTCCCGGCTTTGGCCTTACTCTTCAAGTACACCTCATGAGCTGACAACGCCGTCGTCCTTTTCCCCTTCTCTTTCCGTTCACTACTTCTCGCCGCCGCCGCCGCCGGCGATTCCTCCGCCTTCTTCTTCGGCGGCTGAGTGCTGTTCAAGAAAACAAACGCATCTCTTCCATCGCTGTTGGACCTCTTCCCCCTCAATTCCTTGAGCCGCCAGATTTTCGAGAATCCGGTGGAGTTGCTCTTCTTGCAGTTGCTGCAGCCCTGCTCCGACGCCTCCACCGCCTTCCGATCCGACCACTCGCAGTACGGCCCGCTTATTTCACTTTCTCCGGCGGCCGACGCCGCCGTACCGCTGCTCCCTTCGCTTGTTTCGACAAAAACCTTCACCGCCGGCCTGATCGGCAAATTTTCAATTAATGAATTCGGATCGTCGTCGGGCAACAGAAAACCCTGGTTGAACAATGGGAAAACCGTTTTGATCCGACCTTCGGAAAAAGCATCCTCCGCCGCCACCGGCGACGGCAGCTCTCCTCCATTGATAAAGCTGAACTCCTCCTCTTGTTCCTCATCCTCATCCTCATCCTCCCTAACTTCGTCGTCACTCGAATTCTCTCTTTCCAAATTGAGAGCAGCTTGAAAATCTAGATTTAATCTATCATACTCCGAATCAAGCTTCTCTTCGCCACTAACCTCCATCTCCTGATCAAATCAAATCAAACTCAACCTAGCCCTGAAATTTTTCAATTGATCCTAAAGCTGGCAGTGCAGAAACGTGATCGATCACGGGAAATGAGAGCGAAGGCAGAGGTCCAATGGATAAAGAGATGAACTCAGGTAATGGGTATTTGTATGTATATATGTATATATAATTAGCTACGTGGGCATACTTTTCTATTAACTTTAATCAGCACAAGTTTGAATGCAGAAATTAAAAAACACGAAGGAGATATTTGACTGGATGTTCATTATAATTTATAAAAAGACAAGTCAATTTTTCAGCCATTTTTTGCAGACTAAGGAAAAACGACAATACGCGTTCTTGTTTGCTTTGCTTGTTCTCTTCATGGATGCTTCTGGACGGATCGGTTAGTTTATTTTGACGTTTGACTATTCAACGCTATGCACATGTTTTAGGAGATCCCGGACTCCGACTCCAACTCCTACTCCAACTATGTATTTTACATGACATGAATCAACCTTCCAGATTAGCAATATATTTTATTATTGTCTTTTTAGTTTTAACGGTAACAAAATTTATTATTATTATTCTAATAAAAAATACCGTTATCAAAATTTATTACATTTGTCTTCAACAAAGAAATAAAAATAAATTAAAAATCATCCAAAATTTTTTTAAATTTTTAAATTTTAAAGTTTTAATATAAATTATCTATAAATATATTTAAATTTTATTAACCAATTCTTTACCTTTTCATATTTAATTAAACAAAATAGCTAGTGAAAATAATGATCTTTTTCAATGTCTTTAAATTAAATTATTGGACACGATTTGACAATAAAAATAATAATTCTTAAGTTATATTGGTAATTGTTTACGTATTTTTTCAACAATAGAAAGTAAAATCCGAAAATAGGAAATTATCTTTGAATTTGATATATCTAGCGCCTGAGATTAGGAATCTCTAAACTAAACACTGTACGGTGCAGAAAATAAACTAGGAAAATAAAACTAAAGACTGTGGTGATCCCCAAAAGCAATTCTCTTGAATTTGATGTCGATTGAAGATGCTTTTTCAGAACAGATCCGAATCCTTTAAATAACCCTTCAAAGAAACGGTTTGAACCGCCGTCTGGTCGGTTATAGCAACCGCTGTCAACCGCCCAGAAAGTCCTCTTATGTCGACACGTGTGTTAACCGACTCACCAACCGCTCGTGCCGGTTACAGCGCTCAACTGTCTCGGCCGACCGCTTCTGAAAACCTCATTGCCTTAAATGGGCGGCTGGTCCCGACCGACTACTCAACCGCCCAGCAATAACCTCTGGCTTCTTAGACTGGTCACTAGACCAAACGATTCATCAGCCGCCCCATCAAGCGACCACCATCTGGTCTCTTGTCCGACCTCGTATCGCCCGTCTCATTTTTCCTCGCCCGACCTCACTTGGTCCGACCTGCGTAATAACCATCCTTCTTCGCCCGACTTTCTCTTGGACCGACCGCCGTATCAGCCGTCCTTCTTCGCCGGACTTCCTCTTTCGACCGACCGCCGTATCAGCCGTCCTTCTTCGCCGGACTTCCTCTTTCGACCGACCGCCGTATCAGCCGTCCTTCTTCGCCCGACTTCCTCTTTCGACCGACCTCACTATCACCCGTCCTTCCTCGCCAGACTTCCTCTTTCAACCGACCGCCATATCAGCCATCCTCCGTCCGACCTCATTTGGTCCGACCTCGAGACAACCGACTACGGACCATCCGACCGGACCAACCGACTACGAACCATCTGACAGCGAACCAACCGACCGGTTCTGTTTGTCTTATCTCCTTAGATGGACAACTGGTTCAACAGACTATCTTCTTGACACTTGTTTGACCGACCTTTGTCTTGACAAACCTCACGTCTGCCGATACTTTTTTTCTGCCCGACCTTTGTCTTAACAGACCTTCGCGTATGCCGATACTTCTTCTTTGCCCGACCTTATCACGTCCGATCTCCGTGCCCGACCTTGTCCTGTCCGACCTCCATATCGGCCGATCATCCTTCCTTGTGCGACTTCTTTTTTCCAAACTTCTAGGCCGTTTGGCTTATATCCAGACCCATCCAGAATCCTACTGCCATTATTTATTATTATTATTATTTTTTGTATTCAACAGTAATATATTTATTTCATACAAAATAACATAAAATCCCCCGGTGGTTTGGTGAATTTTCTGAAAATCCCCCGTAGTCCGAAAATTCCATAAAACTTACTTGTTGTTTTTAAAATGTTGCAAAAAATACAGTCACCGTTAATATTTAACAGAGATTGTATTGTATGCGTAAATGAAGGAAAATTACAAAATTAACCTTCATTCTCCAATAATTTACCTAATTATCATTCCTTCTCCTTGTGCGCCTGAATTTGGGGATTTCCATTCTCATTGGATTTTCTCTTACAATGATAAATCAAATTGTTTCGCTTCTTCCTATTCCAGCCGCCGCCTCAGCCTCTTCTCTCCACCGCCCGCGCCTAGTCGGACTGCCACCAACATATTCTTGTTGTTCGCCCAGATCCGAAAACCAACCTCTCATACTGCCAATCTAGATCTGCCGCAGTTGTGCGTTGTTATGGGTCGGATTACGGGTCGGGTCGGGTATGATTTTTTCAAAATTGGGCTGTCAAGATCACGCCTAAATGGAATTGAAAATATGAGACGAGACATTCTTTGGGTGATTTTCATTACTTCTATTTTGAAGAAATTTATTTGATTTAATATTAATTGAAATTTATTGTTTCAATTCTACACTTTTTTTATCCTCAGGGACTTCTGAGCATTAATTGATTCTTCATTCTCAAATTCTATTTTTGTGCGTGTTTGAGTTAAGGATTTTTAGAGATTATGTGTGTGTCTATATATGAGAGATACAACTAGACATAAAATTATGAATGGTAAAAAAATCTTGGTAGTTGCTGCTACTGCTACTTTTGTTATTATTTGCGGTATTTGTTTTGAACTGAGGATTTATGATATATTTTTTTGATTTATATTTCACCAGATTTTATGTTACAATTGAATTAGAATAATGAGTGAGTTGCATAATGTATTTTACACACAGAAATAGAGAAATATATATATATATATATATATACAGGGGAAGGAAGAAGAAGAATTATGTAGATAGAGAAAGAAGAAGATGCAAAATGGAGAGAAGAAGAAGACGAGGGAAAGAGGGAAGAGGGGAAAAAATGGATGGGAAGAAAAGACGGTGCATGAACAGGGAAGAAGAAAGGTAATTTAGTTAGGGGCATATCGGTCCGTGTAATTTAGTTAGTGCAATTCAAAAAGAATGAACGAATGTGCAACATTTTAGAAACCGTTCTATAGAATTTTCGGATCATCGAAGATTTTCAGCAAATTGAGCTAATCACATGAGGATTTTATATTATTTTGCCTATATTTTATTATGATTATTTTTATATTATTTTTAATTAATATATATTTATTTATTTTGAATAATTTTAATTATTAAAATTTATATAGATTAATATTTTAAAAGTTAAAATATAATGCTATTATATAAAAATATTATTAGATAATAAAAATATATAGAAATATGTATAAATAAATAACTTATTTATATATTATTACATAATAAAAATATATAGAAATAAATAAATTATTTTAGATTTATAAAATACTAAAGGTAATGTATTAGAGGTAATTTAGTGTAAGGGTGAAAAATAAAATAATTTGAATGTTGAAATAAATATGATATGAATGAGAAAGATAAAAAGATAATAAAAGTAATGAGTACGACGGATGCTCTTAGGACTTTTTTTTTATATTAAATAAAAAATTTTATTATCCATTTTATGTTGTTTTTAGTAAAAAATATTGTTTTTTTTTATAAAAATTATATTTAAATATTATTTAAATAATTATTCATTCAAAATAAAATCAAACAAATATGCACTTAGACAATAAAGTTTTGGTATTTTAAGAACTTTGAAAATAATAAAAATTTGTATTCGATATAATATTTCAAAAAAGAAAAAAGTATTTAATATAATGTTTTTAAAAAATTAAATAATGCAAAAATTCTATATAAACAAAGCCAAGTTGGTGGAAGAATTCAACTCAAATATAGAATATTTAATTTTATTGTTCTTTTTTCTCTCTTGATCAAGACGTTTTCTTTTAATATTTTAGAAAGCGATTTGTTATTACCTTACATACATGTAACGTTGAATTATGTTAATTTTAATTCTTTACATGGCAATAACGGATAAGTTCACAAACAATGCGCAAAGTCCTAAGTGTTGAGGTTTGTTTGTTTTGTGTTTTAATTAAAAAAAAATATATTGAATATATCCCAAATTAAAAAATTGTAGGATCTCTCATTGGTTTATAAAGGTGAACAGATCCCACCATATATAATTAATTCCTTCAGTTTGTTTGGGGATTTGATTTTAAATTTACTATTCATCTTTTTTTTTTTCCAAAAAATATCAAATCAAATACCTATTTTTCATTTACATTCAAAATATCATATCAACACATATTTATATCACATCATACAACTATTAATTTCAAAATTTTTACTATTCAAATCCCAATTCAAAATCCATGCTCCGAAACAACCACAAGTGTACATGTTTCTCACCCAATTAACAATTTACTATCACTTTTTTATCTATGTATTAAAACATCATAACACATTATTATTTATCCTACTAAATTCAATAATATTTTAAACTTTTACAATTTTATATAAACTATTTCACCAAAGTATTTTACCCTTTTTTTTTTTTTTTTTTTTTTATCTATCTACTACAAAAACAAATAAGATATTTCAAATGGTATAGCGACAATAAGAGATACTAGAAATAAATTTAAATACAAGTTTTAATATTCGCCATGTCCACTTAATAAGTTTACATTTATCTTTTGTATTATTGTATTTAATATTAAAAATATTTTTATATTTGTATAATTTTTCATCTAAATATCATTATATTTTTATTATAAGACACTAATAGGCGCATTTTTTCTTTTTCGTTTCATTTGTATTATATTTTGATATAATAAATAATATTTAAATATTAGCATGTAAAAAACAAATGTCAAACTTTGTAAATAGACGGAGATAATATTATTTATCAACAATAGTTGTTTTCAAAGATACTATTATATTAAATATTTATACTTAACTTTTTTATCATTTTAATTTTATTTTTTTTCAAAACTGTAAAAACATTTATTTAAACATAGTCTAGGTTTTTTTTTTTTCCATAATTCTCAATAATAATTTTTACTTATAATTTTTAATAAAAATACTCAGTCATCCAATTGTATCCTTATTTGACCGGACATGTGTTTTAAAGAGAATAGATAAAAATAGAAATTTTTATTTTTTTTGGGTAAAAAAAAAAAAAAAACAATGACAAAAAAAAAATAGATTTGGATCACGAAACCAAGAGACCATTCTAAGAGTAACAGAAATCCAATTAAGAAAATAAATAAATCCAAACAAGAAGGAAAGCAAAAAAGAAAAAGCATAAAAATCATATGCATAGAGATAATAGTATACCTCTGGTTATTCATCAGATCCGTACATATTATCTATCAGCAAATCTAACTTGCGATGATCTACGGTCGCCATTATGCTGAGCTATCTGATCATCTGGCTTCCGTCCTCCATTGTTGGTTGCCACTTTAAGATTGCTTCTCTTGTCTAATTGGAATTGGATCTCCTCATGCGGTCCCAGCATCATCGTCGTCTTGTTGTTGGCCACGGGATGCCGCGTCGCCTCCCACAGGTTTGGCCCCAACCTATTATGATTATTATTAGCATTGGCGTGCAAGTGCAACTTAACGGGGATTGGGTGGCGGTGGAAGTGGAGGTGCGGACGTGGTTCCTGCAGCCTGGCAACACGGGCGTGCCACTTGGTCATGCAGAGCCTCCCCACGACACAAGCGACGCCGGAGAGCGCGATGATCATGGCCACAACGATGAAAACCGGCGTGAACGAGGAGGAGGCGTTGTTGTTTGAGTTATGATCAGCTGCAGGCTGTGTGAAGATGGGAGGAGTTGTGGGATAATACAACTCTACAGAACCTTGTGATGACGACATTGATATCGAGTGAATGACAATTATGAATATCGAAATCGATTGGATTTGCAAGTTTACTATTTACAGACTCAGACTCTAATGATTTTATTATTATTATATATAATGAGCAAGGAGACACATACATAGAAGGGGAAGGGGAAGGGGAAGGGGATTCATTTCTCCTTTAATAAAGAGATTATTATTCTTTGCTTCGTTTACTTACTCGAATGTGTGTGTATGTGTTCTCTCTCCCAGATAAACAAATGAAACGATAAGTTGGTGGATTTTGGCTGCTGCTTTGAACATCACATTATTGATCAAAGATCAAAGTGGTCTGTGTCAGGCTGTCTGTCTGTCTGTGTGTTATCTTTTGCTTTATTCCCTCTCTCTCTCTCTTAGGTTTAACATTTCAGTGAGCGGAAAGACATGTACGAGAGCATTCTCCGTTCTTTCTTTCTTTCATAGATTAGCCTAAAACCATGCTTTCTTACATAGCTAGTAGATTTTTTGTTAAAAATATATTATATATATTGTTTTATCCTACAAAATAGATATTTATTCTTTTATAAGAATAACATTAAATATGCATGTACATTCAAATAGTAAAATTATACTTCATCTGTACCTTAACAAACATGGAAGAACAGTCACATGCTTTATTATTAGATGGCAAATTGATATGATAAATAGAATATATATATATATATATATATGCGTGTAATATATTCCATAGCTACAAATAAAATAAAAAAAGGTTAATCATGCATGCATGCATGCATGAAGTTTAGATGTTTCTTTAACTTTTAAAGTTACAAAGAAATTGTATATCATCTCTTTGAGTTTTCACATAAACAAGATAAAGTTGAGCATCTGTTTACATTAAAAATAAAAAATAAAAAATTAAAAAATTAAAATTACAAAAACATTCCTATCCTCCCTCTTCAATATATAAGCCTTAAAAGTATATATCTATATTTTTTTTTTATCTTCCTTAGGAATTATTACAGCTATAACTTATAAATCAGTAACTAATGAACTCTCAATCAAAGACCAGTTGGGGTGAAGGAATTCAATATTGATTAAAAATGGTGATTTAATAGAATAGATATTTAGTTTGATATTCAATCAAGACAACGTATTACATCTCTTTTAGTAATTGTGATAAAGGAATGTGCCTTTGTACACTAAACTAACACAATGCTCATCAAAGTTATTGAGTGCGGATCAGCCAACACTCCAAGAGATTTATTTCTCGAAAAAAGGCAGTATACGAGTAGGCGGGCTTACAGCGAGCGGCTTAAGTCACAAAGGACAAATCAAACACTTATACAGTTACAAGCTTAAACATCAAAGAAAGACATTAAGCAACAATAAAACCATTGAAGTTTAGGATTCAACCATAACCAAGTTGTTATTATTAAATCGAGCACCATAGAGAGTTGAAGCTCCAAGTGTAATGCATGTTGAAGCTCGTGTACTAGCCTGTAGAAGACAACCTTCACCAAAGCTCAAGAGAGCTAGCAATGACTTGAGACTCAACCATGAGAGGAAAGGAAGAAAGACATGAACAAACAAAAAATTTAGAGGGTGATGAAAAGTGAGAAAAGAAATCCAAACGGAGTCGGACAAAGAACGAAGAGTTGCATAGAAATTTAAGTGAAGCCATCGTTAATGATAGCAAAGTTGCCCTATGAGCCATTCTTATATTTCACCAGACCTGCACCAGAGTAAAACCAAACAAAAAGAAAGAAAGGGACCAGGCCCTTTTATTAGATTGCAATAGAGAACCAAAAAAAAAAAAGGAAAATAAGGCATAAACCAACTAATTTTATTTTGGAAGAACCAGGCCCAATAAAAAAAATTGAGGCCTTCAGAAGTGACCATTCTTCAACACCCCCCTCACTTGTAAGGCCAATCAACAAGATTAATGAGGGACCAAATATATTAGAGAGACTTACTACTCAAACTTTTAGTTAACATATCGTAACACTGTTCCAATTCCTTTGGCGATGTAATCATGAACCACATGGCAATCAACTTCAATATATGTACTTCTTCAATGGAAAACAGGATTAGAAGCGATTTGAAGTGGAACACTATTGTCACAGTATAAATCAACAGAAAAAGCATGCATAATATTTAAATATTTGAGAATACCAAGAATCCAAGCAATTTCATCACAGGTTTGAGCCATAGCTCTATGTTCTGCTTCGGCTGAAGATCTCGATACTGTAGACTGTTTTTTGCTTTGGAAAAAGACCAGAGACTTCCCAAGAAAAACACTAAAACCTTTAACCAACTTTCTTGATATAGGACAAGAAGCTCAGACAAAATCACAAAACACTTTAAGGCTTATTTCACCAAGATTGGAAAAGAGCAGACCTTTACTAGAGTATTTTAATCCAATTGTTCGTTTATAATATATAATATATAATATATAATTATATAATTATATTTTATATAATATAATATATGAAATATATTATTAGTGGTGGGTTCCATTATTTGAGTGGGACCACCTCATTAATGCCAAAAATGAAACTTTGGAAACAAACGGAAAATTCAACAAGAGTATACATTGTTGTTGAAAGGATACAATGTGAAAGGAGTCCAATAACGGATATCTAAACAGAGCTATTTGAAAATTTTGTGTTTGCGTTGGATTTTTTTTTTCGAATAATAAAATTTTGAATTGAAATAGTTGTTTATATGTAATAATGTTATGTTTTGAATATAAAATTTAATTTTAATGTAATATAATAAATAAAAAAATAAGTGTTTGATTTGATATTTTTGGTAAAAAAATTCTGTATAATAAAATCAAAAGTCAAATCTCATAAGTAAACATATCTCTAATTTTGAATGGGTGAGAACGAGTACGGTGTTGGGCGCAGATCCGGTGCTGACCCATTCAAATTAGCATGATGCTATTTGATCAACTCAGTATATCACATAAAAATAATTGATATATTTTTAAATAACACAACATCGGTGTAATGAAAAAATATATGCTTTACAAAAATATATTCTATACAAAAATATATGTTGATTACTTTTATGTGATATTCTGACTTGATCAAATCAGTACTACTGTGTTATAGGATATCATATATTGAGTTATAACATAACATATGCTGTATGAAAAAACTGTTTTGATAGTATATAATATACTTTGATATGTTATATGCTGACTCAATCAAAGCAGCACCTCATCTGCAGCAATGGATGTCAAATGGGGCGGGTTAGCCCTGGATCCGCCCCGGATCGCTCTTAATGGAGTGTGTTAAAATTTTAAACCCGGCTGGATTCCGAGCATATTATGGATTTTACTAAAAACTCATCCCATCCCGGACCCGGACCCAAATTTGAATATTTTAATAATGATTAAATTTTATATATTTTTATATGATATAAATTAGAGTACATATTTATTTAAAAAATTTTACATATAAAAGAGAATCATAATTTCTAAATCAAATTTCTATTCGTATTTTTCTTCCTTAATTCTCTTCATAATCGGGACTACTTTCATCGTTTCGTCTGCCGCTGACCTCCATCACTGCCGATCACCGCCAACATTTGATTATTTTTATTTTTTTAACTAAAATTTTTTGGTGCTTTTACCTTTACTTTTTTTTTATATTAAATTATTAAAATAATTTATTTTATTTTTAAAAAAATCAGATATGCCAGGTTGGCCCGAAACCCGGAGGCTTCAAGGCGGAACGAATCCTGGAGCCAGACTGAATTCTAAGGATTAATATTTATAAGCGGGAGAAACCCGTCCCGAACTTGTCTGTAGTCGTACACGTCCACCAACTTCCAAAACAATTAAAACTTTAAAATAACTTTCATTTGCAATTTATTATTTCTATTTTTTAATGAAAAAATATATTGTTAAAATTTTTTATTTTTTTATAAAATAATTTGTGTTAATTATATATAGATATATATATATATTTATTTACTTATACTATCTATTATTTATTTATGAAATAATATTTATATCATATTTTTTTATTTGCCTTCGATTGTCACAATAATAATAATAATAATAACAGAATATTACATTTTTTAAGAGTTACTTAAGAAAAATATACATGCGGAAACTGATTTTATACACAAAATCTTTTACAGATTTGAAAAGAAAATTTTCATACAATTAAATTCCTAATCATTAGTAGATTTCAAATAAAAACAAAAACAAAACTGTACAGAAAGACCTTTAATTGAAAATTCAGAACCTAGTTGAATTTTGCCAAACTAAAAAATCAGAATCAACCAACAGAACCTGGATTTTAAAAATATGAACCATTATGGATTGTGTCATTAAATCAGCAACGCACTATTACACGGAGCAGAAAGATGCCGGACTCAATATAATTGTCAATGGCTAAACTGTTTTTTCAATTCCGTAATTGAACCTCTTTATCATTTTAGTCTCGTAACGTTATTTTAAAATAGCGTTGTAAGTAAAAAAATTTCTCAATTTAATATTCAATATCTATGTGGCATCTGCGTGGCATGCTGATAGATACGTGTCGGCTAGATCAGCGCTACGTGGCTGCCACGTGTCCGCCACATGAATAATTTATATTTTTTTATGTTATATTTTAATTAAATAAATAATAAAATTAAAAATATAAAATATAAAAATTAAAATAAAAAAATATACACATGTCCGTCAGATCAACGTCACATAGTTGCTATTTGAATAATTTATATTTTTTTATATTAAAATAAAAAATGAAATATAAAAAATAAATGAATATATAAATTATTAAAGGTCACGACTATGACTTAACAGACATTTGGATAATTTTTATTTTATTTTTTATTTGTAATTTTAATTTTTAATTTTTAATTTGAAACTATTTTTTTATTTTTCAAAATTTATATTTTATATTATATTTTTATTTTTATATTTGACACGTGCCAACCACATGGCGCTGACCTGGCCGACACGTGTCCGTTGACCTGCGACGCAAGTACCACATAGACATTGAGGACTACATTGTGAAAAATTTTCACTTACGGGACTATTTTATGACATTCTTCAATTACGGGACTAAAATGATAAAAAGATCTAGTTATAGGACTTAAAAATCAGTTTATTCATTCTTAATAAAGCGATAAAGGAAAAAAAAAAAAAGTAGAGGAAAAAAAGCTAAATACTTTTCAATGGCCAAAAATTGAATTCATATACAAAGAGAATTTAATTTAATAGGAGTAAAAATAATAGTTGGCACTATAACAAACTATCATACAAATAGTAAAAACATCAGCTAACTGGGCAACCGAAGAAATCGGTAAGAGATAAAGCAGGCCTTGCTGAATCTTCTCACATGTAATATGGCAATCTATTTCAATGTATTTTGTACGCTCATGAAATACGGGATTGTGACCATTATAGATAGCAGACCAGTTATCACAGTAAACGGAAGCAGGGCCAGGAAGCTGGATGCCCAAATCAGTAAAGAGATACTGAAGCCATTGAATTTCACATGATAAGCTGGCTAATGCACGAGATTCTGCTTATGTAAAAGATCGGGAAACAATGTTCTTCTTTTTAATCTTCCAACAAATGAGGGAAGAACCTAGCAAAACACAATAACTAATGATGGACTTTCTAGTTTCAAGGTAGCGTGCCTAATCATAATCAGCAAAACTAGATAGATTCATTGGTGAATCAGATAAAAAAAAAAAAGAAATAAGCCTTGAGCAGGCGAAGTCTTCAAATAGTAAAAAACCCTTAGAGCAGCCTTATAATGAATATCTATTGGAGTGCTCAGATATTGACTAAGTTATTGTACAACATAAGAAATATCAAGTCTAGATATCAAAAGATACAAAAGCTAACCAACCAACCGTATGTAACATGCTACATTAGGAAATGGAACCCCTGCATCATATTGCAACTTAACAAAAGGATCAAAAGGGGTTTTGACAAGTTTAGTAGCAAGGGAACCCGAATCTGCTAACAAATCCAAACAATACTTTCGTTGATTCAAATGAATACCGGATTTAGACCGAGCAACCTCCAAGCCAAGAAAAAAATCGAAAAGGACCAAGCTTCTTGATCTTAAATTGTTGATCAAGGAACTGTTTCACATGAATAATTTCTTGAATATTATTGCTAGCCAGGACTATGTCATCGACATAGACTAAAAGAGTTGTGAAATCAAAACCAATAAACTTCAAACATAAGACCTGATCAACAGAAGATTGTGCATAACCAAAAGAAATCATGGCAGAAGACAAAGTAGCATGTCATTCCGTGCTTGCTTGCTTGCTTTAAGCTATAGAGAGACTTGTTCAACTTACACACTTTTTTAGATGATGAATCAAGCAAACCAGAAGGTGGCAGGATATAAACTTCTTGATGCAAAGCACCATGAAGAAAAAACTTATTGACATCTAGTTGTTCCAAAATCCAATTTTGAGATGCAGTCGATGCAAGAATTAACCGTATTGTAGTAATTTTAATAACCGGTGAAAATGTATCAAGGTAGTCCACACCTTTCATTTATGTATAACCTTTTGCAACGAGTCTAGCTTTATACCTTTCTATGGTTCCATCAGCTTTATCTTGATCTTGTACATCCATTTGCATCCAATAAAAATATTTTAATGACGTAAATCAACAATAAACCGGTTGCATTATGTTCAAGCCTTCAATTTTGTTTGCATAGCTATCTGCTAACAATCAAACTTAGAAGCTTGTTTATAAGAAATGGGTTGAGGAATTGAAGTGACATTTAACCAAAAGTGTTTGTAAGATGTGAAATATTATCATTGTGAAACATAGAAGAAATGAGATACTGAATACCTGAAGATGAAGTTGGTGAGCTAGCTGACGTGGAAGCAAGGTTCCAGTGATACTCAGCTAAATGGGATGAAGGTTTTCTTTGCCTAGAAGGATATCTAGGTTCAACATCTGGAACATGAGAGAATTCTCAGACAGGGGAATTATCAACGGGACTAGAAGAAGAATGGGAAGGTGAAGAAGAAATAGGAGAATGAGATAAAGATAAAGGGAACTGATCAATGGATTCTAGAAGAGAAATATTAGGAGTAGCTGTGGGTGTGGAATTTGCTAAACCAGTATAATTAGGAGCATAAGTGGAAATGGCATGGAATAGAAAGACATTTTCATAGAATAAGACATTCCAAGAGACAACAAATTGATGACTATGCAAATAATAAAAAAACATAGCCTTTGGTTCCATCTCTAAAACCCACAAAAACGGTCTTACAAGCGTTTTTCTCAAATTTAGTCCTATGAGAAAGCAGAGTACTAGTATAAGCCAAACAACCAAGCACTTTAAAATGAGTGAAAACTGGTGGTGGTTTGTAAAGAAATTCATAAGGGCTCAGATTATTGAGTAATGGGAAAAGCAATCGATTTATGATATGAACGGAATAACGGATAGAGAAGTTCCAAAAGTTGGAAGGCAAGTTCGCTTGAAAAAACAAAGCCCATGCAACATTTAAAATATGTTGATGCTTTCTTTCAATTTTAGCATTCTGTTGAAGATTTTTGATACAAGTTCTTTGATGTATGATGTCTATGGAATTAAAAAATTTAGACATAAAGAAACTTGGACCATTATATTTTTTTAGTGAAATTTTAACTTTTTTTATTCATTAAAATTTACTCTCATATAGGAATATTATTCTAACGAAAACAATTTTTCTATTATTATTATGAAAATCATACTCCCTCCGTCCGTCTCTAAGGTCACATTTACATTTTGCATCATTGTACTTAACATTAAAAATATCCTCATATTTGTATAATTTTTTGTACAAATGTCCTTCTATTAGTATTATAAGACACTGATATAAGTATTCTTGCAAAAAAAATAATAATTTATACTACATATTGATACAATAATTAATATTCAAATATCAATACATGAAAAGTTGAGACCTTTAGAGCTGGAAGAATGTAGTATTATATTAGTTGAATGCAAATAGTGTATTTTATAACTTGTGCGTTGTGATGTTAGATTGTTAGTATGACTTTCGCAATTATTTATTATTTTTTTAAAAAATTGACTTCATACGAAATTTAAGTATTCCATATTCTTTATTTTTAACTTTATTTATTTATTTTTTTGTAATCACAATGTTTTTTTATGTTACCATTAAGAAATTTATTTTATTTTCATAATTGCTTCGAGTATAAATATACTTTTTCTTTTATTTTTTTATATGTGTTTTTGTAAACTTCAATATGATTTCTTTAATATATATATATATATATACTTGGGATATATTATTTTTATGTTGTATTCATAGTAAAGAATTATAATTCAAAAAATCATGGGTATAAATCCTTTATAATTAAGTTATGATTCGATTCGTCTTGACATATTTCAATTTTTTAATTAAAAATTAGAGAATTATATAATAATTATTAAATTAAAATTCTATTTAAAGTAAAATTGAAAAATAAGAATAAATTTGAAAAATAAATAATAAAAAATTGTGTACACTATTTTCTTTTTCATAACAAATGACACTTTTATATATTTGGTAAAATTTACTAATTTATAATATACTTAGCAAATATAAATTAATTTTATAACATATTTTATTTATATTTTTCTTTTCAATAAAAAAATATTTTTATCTACATTTTAAACTCTTAATATTTTATAAAATTATTTTATATTAATAATAAATATATAAATAATTTTTTATTTATTTGTATTATATAAAATTTTACTATCTACAAAATAATATTCATATTGCCTTTATTTTCATTGAAATATAATATTTAAAATATTTAAATTCATATTCTAATTTTTTTAATCATATAATCCCTATGTCCCCTAAATTTATTTTTTCATTCATTTTTACTATGTCCGCTAAATTTACTTCATTATTAATTTTAACAAAGTCAACAAATCATCATTTAACTATTATATATAATTAAACACTTATTTACAATCTAACCTCATTTTTTTAATTTCTAACTAAATTTTCAAAATACCCCTCAATTACATTCGTACTTTTATCACTTTTTCAATAAATTTTTTTTTTTCTTAATCTTCTTGCAAGACCCAAATGTTCTAATTTTTGTAGAAGGAATGAGTATATTAATTTGTATTTTAAAACTATTAACAATACCTCTTATATAATCTAATAAAAAATTATTCCCTCCGTCTAATCTACCGTGTCCGCATTGCCATTTTTGTTCATCCTACGTATCATGTGGCCTTCTTTTTTTTTAAAAAAAATTATAACACACCTTAATCTCATTTTAAATTTTCTGATTTATAATTTTCTTAATTTTAATTGAAATGATTATTTATATTAATTTTAATCTATAATTATTTATATTATAAGATAAATATTTCAGTAATATATTTTTAATTATTTACTATTATATTTATTCTAAATTTGTGTGTCTATATTTGGACACAGTATGTGAGACGGAATTAATATTTGTTGGCACCATTCTCTCTTCCCAAATTCCCCTATTTCTATATTCCAACAAATAAAATTATAGCACATGGAAGGAGGAGAAAGAAAAATAAAGAGAGAATAAGTATGAATATTATTTAAAATTTATATATTTTCAATAACGGATAATTGGAAATAAATCTCCAATTTCACAAATTTATTTAAAATCACTCCTTGTTATTAATTTCTTATACTGCACTCCCTCATTTCTATTTTACTTCGTTCTAACTTCCTCATCCCGATTTTGTCTTCATCTTCCTAAATACTCCGTTATGCTTTTTGCGCAAAATTGACACGAAAAATTTGGCAAGCAGTTACCGAAGATCGCAAATTCAACACTGATGTCCGGTCGGCCAGTGTCTAGTGCTCTCAAAGTCCTTTTTCTCTCTTCAAATCATCTGTCATCGATCTGGTTGTCCTCTGTCATGCGAGATCGACCAAGGGTTTAAATGATCAGTGATTCTCTCCCTGAAGCCTCTGCAATTTATAGCACCGTGAATTTGTTCCCTTTCCCCTTGTCTTGGTTGAAATCGATGATTTGATCGACTGAAGGGTTCGTCGATTAGGAAGATTTTGTCTTTTGAATCTCGCGGAAAGTTAGAACTGAAATTGGAAGAATCGAAAGTTGATATCGCCTGGGCAATATCAAAGCACAAACATGGAAGTTGAATTGATTTACCAATTCTATTTTAGGCTTTGTTTGTTTGCTTTATTTGATTCCATATTACTTGTTTTTAGCTTTGATGAATTGAGTGATGTTTGCTTGATTTAATTTCCATGATTTCTACTCTCTTAATTCCAATGATGCAGTGTGTTTAATTATATTTTAATCTTAATATTTTGGTTTAATTTTAGTTTCGGTTCGGTGTCATTATTTGAGTTTATTCGAATTTCATTTCCGCTAATTTAATTTGTATTTTTGTTTACGAGGTTTAATTCGAAAAATCCATCGATCCGGGTAAAAATTCACAATATTCCTAATTTTTAGTTGTTTCTATTTATTGCACACCAAATCCCTAATATGTGGAGTTTTCTTTACTGACTTCGCTGGAATTTTTCGTATAATTGATGCTTGTAGTCGTGCTTCCTCGTTCTTGTTGATTGCAATGTTTCGTTTAGTGAAGAATCACCTTGCAAAGTGGTTATAGAGAGGTGCAATTTTATTTTTTAATTTTGTATGGTGCATGTTTTAACTGATGATTTTTTTGTTTGTGTTTGACTTTTGTAATGTAATTAGACTTTGATTTTATGTTTTGTGGGGTGAAAAGGATTTGAGATTATATTATATTTGATGATTATGTTGAGTTGGATTTGTACGTAAGTTTAGTTGTTGATACAAAATCAGATTTGGTTGGACAAAATGCTTTACTTTCCTCTGAAATCTTTTGTTGAATTGTTGTTGGTTATGGACATGATGGATATGCAAGTCATCTCTTTCTATTTTTTTTTATTTACTTAATTATTTAGTTTTTTAATATTTGAGATATCTAGCGATGAGATATTTGAATGTCAACGAACACTGACTCTATTTATGTATGTATGTAAGTGTAATTAGTGGAGTTTTCATCTAAATCCTTTATTGATGTTCACTTGATTTTTATTTGATTTGATATTCATATCTATTTTTGAAGAAATTCTACAATAATCGATTTTTTTTTTTCTTTTTGTTACTTTTTCTTATTTGAAAAACATTGTTCTAGATGTTATGCTCGTGTATTTTTTTTTCTATATTATAATATTTCTTGATCTTTCTCACATTTGTAGTATATGATTTTTTTTAAGGACTAAATCTAATTTAGGACAAGATGGATCTTGAATTTGTTTTGTTGTGTTCGAAGACAAGTGAAAGATAGATCGATAAGGGCAACCACAATCATCATCATTATTATTCAAGAATAAGGATTTTGATGATCCACTTCACTTGATTGGATATGAGATTAAAGAGGTTATGCCTAGCAAGGTATCAGCCATGTCCTCGCCACTTCCAAAGTGTGTTATGTAAATATACAACAACAATATCCAAAGCTGCATTGAAACTTGTTTATAAATTCATTGCACCGTAGTGTAGATGAACGGAAAGTACGAGCATAAGTATGTATATATGGAGTATGTAAGATATGTCTATGGGTATGTGAGAAACGAAACAAGACATAACGATAATGTACGTAATTACGTGAATAAAGTACTCATGTATTAACACTGAGTTTATGAGTATATATATACATTACAAAGGTATTATTTGTAAAGTAGTGGGTATATTTGAATTTAATTGAGTTCCTATAGCGATGGATAATTCTCTAAATGAAGTAGCAGTAGGTACACAATTAGTATGATTTCGTACACCAAGCCAGGTTTGGGGCAACAATCATGTCCTCTAACAACCAATATATTTAACGTAGTCACTTATGACTTGTTTAGACATCTACAAGTGGATGTTGGACTATGATTGTACATATATCATACAACTTAACTAAGTCATTTCTGACTTGTTTAACCATCTATAGTAAATATGTATCGTTTACCTTTTTATACAATTCGGAGTGTCGTGGGAATACTACCATGATGAATTCATCCCTAGTTGTCGACATTAAATGAATATTTTGAAATGAAAACGACCAATTCTCCAACCATAGGTTATCAAGGCATATATACTCGTTAGTGAAGCATATGCGACTATTAATATAGGTACGTAAGATCTGTTCCAGGGTATGTAGATTTTTTATACAGGTATGTAAGTATGTGATCCGGATACAAACACTGACTAATGAGGTATAAATACTGATTGTTTAGGTACTGACTAATTTGCAAACTCGGTAAGAGCATTTCCTCTCTTAGCCTCGGTGGACTGAACGTTGTTGTGTGTACTATGGTATGGATTACTATGTAATAGATTTACATAATTGAAGCGTAAAAGGAAAGTGGAGGGGCAAATAAGGGGAGAAGTGATAATTCCTAATTTACTACAGTCGACAACTTATAGGATGTTCGAATTTTATTATTATTTTTTAAAATTTTATTTATAAAAATAGAATTATTATTATTATTATTTTAATTAAATGGAAAATATCTAATGAAAAAGTCCGACATGGTAGCTACCGGCCTGGCTGTGGTGGCGCTAGAATTCCAGCAGCTGGCAGCCACGCGTCGCCGCGTCTCGTGGGGTAAAAAATTTTAACTAGGGGTGAGGAGTCCACCAAAGCCGAGTAAAACTCACTCTTCTCGGAGTGCGTGTGCCTGTCACGTGACCCCAAGATGCCCGGGGGTACAGTTAAAATAAGTGGTAAATAATAACAATCCGGTCAAAATGATTATATATACAGTGTATTCAATTTAACTTTTTTTTTTAAAAAAAATATTATATAAATTTTATCCAGCTCAATTTTAATTACATTTTGAAATGATAAGCAAATCCATAATTATTTGACTCAGCTCTAATAGAGATACATGAGAGCAATGATGTATGATAGTGTTTCCCTATTGGATTTTTGTAAACATATACATTTGTGTGTTAATACTCTCCATAAATTGATCAAAAAAGTTTATCTTGTTTAATTCATCCCTGGTTACCATTAACATGTTGGTATATAGTACTTTCCAGGATTACTTTATTAAAATTATTGATCGTGTCAATAGTATTTTTATGAGATTAAATTTATTTTCAATTACACAATTATACAGGAATGAGACTTGTTTGGACTATAATGAAACTATGGATATATTGATGCATAATAGATTGTATCCTAGAACTTGTATTATTCTTATATTTTCAACATCATCCCAACTAAGTATCTTCTATCTTGTTTATCAATTCATAGTAAATATGTGTTGTTTATCTTTTCATATAGTTCTAGGATTTGCGAGAACACTATAATGATGAATTCATCCATGATTACCAAAAATAATTGAATGTTTCGAATTCAGAATGATCAATTTTTAAGAACAAGTTACCAAGGAATAAATACTCGTTACTGGAGTATATGAAATTGTATTATAGGTACATAAAAACTACTTTGGGGTATGTTAATATTTAATGCAAGTATGTAACAATATGTTGTGGGTACGAGCATTGGCAATTAATGTATGATTGGTGACCGCTTAGGTATTATTTATATAGTAGCAGGTATATTTGAATGTGATCGACTTCACTCAATCCCTAGACGGATGAGGCAATTAAGGAATTCGGTGAAAATACTTCTTCTATTAGCACTTCCTCACTTTATTGGTGGTTGAGAGAAATGGAAGCGACTGGGAGGGCATAAATATTTGCAATACATTTATATGTTTTTCTTCTTAGGTGCACCACTAATGTATTCAAGTATTCGTAAATGCACTTTTGTTCATTGCAGACATTACTTCAACCATTACAACGTCTTGTAATGAATTAGTTAATTTCAATTTAAGAGAAGTGTGCATAACTTTTTTGGCTCGTTGTTGTCTTCGTAAAAGGATAACCTTCCTAACTAATGGATAACATATATATGAGCATATATATATATTGAAGGTATTTCGATCTAGTTAAACAGGTACATCGATCCCTTGTGGAGGTACATGTTGTGCATATTCCAATTCTAACCATGTGAAGAATTAATCATACAATCATTCACGGCACAATTGATAGCATTACTCCAAACATTAAGTTTCACCAAATTCACCCCATGATTCAATCCCTCAATCAATCTTAATACAATCCTATCGAAATGGAGACCAATCAAACCCATTCAACCAACAATTCAATAAAAAAAAAATAACACATTACCCAAATCAAACGCAAATAACACAACCCTAATCAATCTTAAATTCATTACAGACGTTCACTTACCTTGTGCTGCTCATCGAAGTCTACGGTTCGGAGGATGGACCTTTCATTATTCTAGCCGCAATTTTACCGTAGTAGCTCTTCACATTATCAAACTCGCCTTAATGCCACAAATGAGATGGATTTCTGGATTCGCGTAGGCGTAACGTTTGGCGAACATGCAGACCAAAGGACCGAGTCGAGAGTGTCACCTTAATGCCGATATCTTACGTACTCGCGCGTCTTCCTCACCATGGGCCATAGGTGTACTACGTTCAGGTATCACCGTACAAGCATAAAAAGCACGTCTGGAAAAATAACACAATATTTTGTTACGTAGTTCGATTTATCCACAGTCAATTAATTATATTTATTTCATAAACGCACTAAGTTTTTCGCGTGTCCGAACGGATCACGCACTGAAATGCACTCAAGCACAACCCGACCTACGGTCTGTAAATAAATATCATCAGTCCATATTACCCAAATCTCGAATTTATTTAAAAATTTATCAAAATCTATCAGGAGTACGTAACAATACATTCCGAGTGCACAATACTCCCCTAAAAGTATACTCTTAGCAAACTAGATCTAAAAGATGCAACTCGGGGTACCTAACAATACTACATTTTCAATCCACAAACATGACTAATTACTTAACAATCAAACAAATAACTAAAATATGCAATTACAAATAACTAAAAAAAATGTACATTTACAAAAGTAACTAAAGTCACAGATTAAAAAAATAAAATAACCCAAATTGGTGCGAAAATAAAACACCCAACCCGATCTATGTGGGCAAACATATGAACAATTTCAAATCCAATTAACAAACACATCTACACCAATCACCCAGGGCTCCTCAATACCAAACTAAGACATACAAACACGGGACCAAGACTTACACCCCAAATAATCAAACAAACTACGACATAAAATACTAATGTCAACATAATAAAAAATCGAAAAAGGTCCGATCAGGCACTTATTTCTTCGAGCTTGTCGGGGGGATAGGAGCATGTCAGTTATTTTCTTCACTATTTTTGCACAGATCGGTCGCTATTTGATCGCTAGGGGTTAAAGAACATCGATTTGTCTAAAGATGGAAGATGTAGAGTTTAAAATCGGGGTGATGAGAGTTATGGAGAGTTTCCTGCCTCAACCCTTGTTAAAACATGGGTAACTGTTTTTTTTTTTATTCGCAAAAAAATATACGCGATATTTGACTAGAAGTATATACGGTTATAATAGGGGTGGAGCGGGAAGCAATGTAAGTATAAATTACAACATTTGAAGTATTGATCAACCTATTTCGAATATTTGTTGCAAATACAATATTAATTGAAAAAAATACAAATTGGAGAGCTATAATATACTTAATTCATAAAAGAGCCTACAGTCTAATTGACTTCAAATAAGGATTGTATTGCAAGTCAATTTATGTGATATAAATTTTAATCCAACTTTCCCTTTAAATAACTATCTTTCTTACTTATTAATTCACTTCCCTCAAAATTAATTATATTCAAATTAATGTTTATTTTTATTATTATATTATATCACCATAAGAATATAATTTATTTATTTTTTCATTCAAATTAATTTTAATTTTAATTATTATATTAGTTAATCATAAAAATATTTTTTTTTAAATTTTTTTTCAAATATTACAGTCAATACTATTTTAATATAATTTTATAAATAAAATATTATACAAATTACTATTTAAATTATTTTTTAATGTAACATTTATATCTATTATTTTAAATATATATGTAATATAATATTTTAAAAAAGAATAATGTAAAAAAAATAGAAATTCTATTCATATTTAATTTTATTCATATTATTATTTTTAAAATTTTATTATTTTATTTTATAAATTTTGCAAAAAATATATTATATTTAAATAATTTTAGTATTTCAAGCGTTTGATTTTTTATATTTATTTATTTTAATTTTTGGAGTAATAAAAAATACTTTAATATATTTGTATAAAACATATTTGAAGTTAATTCACTACAAAAAAAAAAAATAATAATATATTTGTAACGGAATTCCGTCCCTAAAGTTCATGTAGCTAACATAATTCAATTACTAATTTCGTAGCTAACATAATTCAATTACTAATTTCGTCTCTAATGTCGTTAGTAACGAAAAAAGTAGATTTAAAGACAAAAAAAAGTTTGTTACAAAAATGATTTTTTCTTGTAGTAATTTTTATTTATGTTATTTAATTTTTTATATTATTTTATAATTTTTATAAAATTATATATTGTACAAAAAAATATACTAAGATATTAAAAAAGTTAAATTTAAATATAAGCTAATAAATTTCTGAATATTATGAAATTATATTTAAAGAGTATTTGAGTATACTATTTTAAAAAATATTCTATAATAAATTAATATAATAATGAAATAAAAGTTAATTTTAGATATACTTTATATTTTTTACTTTTAAATAAATAAAATTGATAAATACAAAAATATAATTTTAAAATATATAAATTTCAAATCAATCTTATATCCTCTCTCACTTTCTTGTTCTCACTCTTATATATATTTATTAATTTTATACTCTATCTATATAATTTTTTATACTTTGCGCGTTGAAAAAATATTTCTTGAAATAATTTTATTTAACAAACACACCCTTAGATTTGGGAATTAAGAATTTAGTCGAGTATAAGTAAGTATTAGGGTGTGTTTGGTCATGTGATTCTATCCCAAAATTATTATTCATTAATTTTTTTTTCTCCAAAAATATCGAATCAAATAGTTATTTTTTATTTTTTATATTATATTAAAAATTAATTTTACATTTAAAACATCATATCAATATCTATCTATATCAAAGTATACAATTATTTTATTTCAAAATTTTTATTATTCAAATCTCAACTCAAAATCCAAACCTCCAAACAAACACACCGTAATAGAAAACAGCGTAAAGAGGCCTGCTTTTGAAATATTATTGCTGTTTGCTTTTGCTCCCTATTCGATGCTGAATAAAGAAGGCAACCATTATGCTCCTAAAAGCATAAAAAAGATGCATAAATAGTTATAATTAATTAATTCCTTAACAGAGATTAATAATCAATCGTCCTTTTGCTTCCTTTCCATTCCATCCATGGCTTCCACTAGAAATCGCCATCGTGTGAAAAGAATTCTCCATCTTCCTCGTTGTAACTACAAATTTTGTGGCCCACATTGACTGACTCGCGAGCAAAAAATCGATATTAAAGAAAGCATCTTTTTCCCACTTTCTGCACTTTGGTCTTTGGCTGTTCCATTGACCCGAACCGAACCCGAAAAAAATTCTCGTACCGGAGAAATTGCGTCGAAGAATCACTTCCCGTGTAGGCCCCTTCAGTTGCTTCTTCTCCAAGAATTGACGAATGATCTCGTAGATATTTAGACTGCGTTTAATTTAGTGATTGATTGTCTCTACCAAGAAGCGTTTTCTTTAAGCCAGTTGTGGTTCGGTGGTTTCAACAGTGCGCGATGGCGAGCGAAGGAAATGTTGAGATTGAGAGGATACACGATGTTGGTTCCATTTTGTTCTCGGAAAGCAGGGATTACTTGATCCGCAGCAATGGCGACCAGGTAAATAATTATCTATTTGTGCGCTAGATTTTGGGGATCTTTTAGAATTAGGGTTCGGATTAAGGTTTCACGACTACCAATGTTGATGCTGAGTGTTCTTCTTCAGTAATTTGACCTAACTGTTAAACCCACAAATAGTCGATTTTATTCCATTTCATATGTAGCGATTGTTGATTGAATCCTCTTGTACTTGCAGATCAAAGCCGATCAATTGAGGGGGAAAGTAGTTGGATTGTATTTCTCGGCATCGTGGTGCGGTCCTTGCCGGCGATTCACCCCAATTTTGATCGATCTTTACAACGAGCTCAAGACGAACAACAAGTTCGAGATTATCTTCTGCTCTGCCGATGAAGATAACGAATCCTTCGAAGAGTATTTCTCAAAGATGCCATGGCTTGCAGTTCCGTATTCTGATTCAGAGACTCGCGATCGAATGGATGAGTTGTTTTCTGTCAACGGAATACCTCACCTCGTCCTCCTGGATGAGAATGGCAAAGTTTTGAGTGATGAAGGAGTGCAAATCATCCAGGACTATGGAGCTGCAGGATTCCCATTTACGTCGAAACGGATCGACGAACTCAAGGAGCAAGACGAGGAAGCTAAGAGGAATCAGTCACTCAAGTCCCTCTTAGTATCCCAATCCAGGGACTATGTGATTGCAAGCGACGGCCGAAAGGTGTTTCTTCGTCGGTTATATTTCGATTTTGGACTTTTCGATGTGTTGTCTCTCTTACGTTGTTTGTGCAATGACAGGTCGCCATTTCCGAGCTCGAAGGTAAGACGGTGGGCTTGTATTTTGCACTGGCCGCCTACGAAGAATGCCAGGCTTTTACTTCGAAGCTCGTAAAAGTGTATACGAGCTTGAAAGAAAAAGGGGAGAGCTTTGAGATTGTAATGGTACCGCTCGATGATGACGAGCAATCGTTTGTCGAAGCATTCGAGCAAATTCCTTGGTTTTCATTGCCTGTCAAGGATAGTTTACGCGGGAAGCTCATTCGGTATTTTGAGTTACAAAGCTTTACAACTTTGGTAATAATTGGACCCGATGGGAAGACCCGTCATCCGGATGTTTCTGATGCGATCGTAGAGCATGGAGAAAAGGCCTATCCGTTCACGCCTGAGAAACTTTCCGAGCTAGAAAAGGCTAAGAGGGATGCGCAAACGCTTGAATCCCTTTTGGTGTCCGATGATTGTGATTTTGTGATTGGTAAAGATGGGAGCAAGGCGAGTACACGTCGAGGATGCTATGAAGTTTATTACACATGAGTTTGGATCGATTTTTATTTGTTGATGAGGAAATTGTTCGTTTTTTCAGGTTCCAGTGTCTGATCTAGTCGGGAGAACTGTCCTGCTTTACTTTTCGGCGCACTGGTGCCCCCCTTGCCGCGCATTTCTTCCAAAGCTGAGGGATGCGTATGACGACATAAACAAAAACGGGAAAGTGATGGAAGTCGTATTCATCTCGAGGGACAGAGATCAAACGTCGTTTGATGAATTCTTCTCGACGATGCCGTGGCTGGCTCTCCCGTTTGGCGATGGAAGGGTGCAATCTTTGGGGCAGTTCTTCAAGCTGCGCGGCATTCCGATGGTGGTTGCGATCGGACCGAATGGAAAGACGGTGACGACCGAGGCGCGGGAGCTCATAATGTGTCATGGTGCTGAAGCATATCCATTTACGCCGGAAAAGATCGAGGAGATCGAGGCTGGGTACGAGAAAATGGCGGAGGGCTGGCCGAAGAAATCGAAGACTGCGGCTCACAGCCATGAGCTTGTTCTTTCGAAGCGACACTTTTTTGTGTGCGATGGGTGCGAGGAGAATGGGCACGTGTGGTCGTACTTTTGTGAGACGTGCGACTACGATCTCCACCCCAAGTGTGCGCTCGAGGAGGAGAACGAAGACGAAGGCAAAGGGAAAGGCAAAGACGAAGGCGAAGGGCAGTGGGTATGTGATGGAGATAAGTGCTACAAGGAGTAGGGAGTAAGGAAGGAGTTTGAGGATTATAAGGGTATGTTTTTATGTATATTTGGTTTGGAAGGAAGTCCAGAAATGTGAACTGAGTTTGTTTTCTATGTGTGTGGAATGGTTTACTGATGAATAATATTATTATTTGGGTTAATAGCAGCAACTGTCATATGTCATCCACCTCTTAGAGCAATTAGAGCACACACAGTGGCCAATTTATAAAATTGCCATCGTTTCCTCCTCTTCCGGGCAGTGGTGGATAAAAATATCGAATCGAACCGTCGAATTTAATCGAACAAAATTTTTGGTTAACTGAGCAAATTCAATTCGAATACAAATACTTCATATTAGATATTTGTTTGGTTCGATTTCAGTTCGGTTTCGGTTCGGATATTTGAAATATTTTTTATTTAATTAGAATTTTGATTATTTTTTTATATATTTTTCTTAATTTCGATTCTGTTCGAGTTATTTGCAAATACTGTAAATATTTTCAGTTAACCGAGATTTTTTGTTCGGATTCGGTTTGCAATTTCAGGTATTTATCCAGTTCGATTTGATTATCAAATACCTGCATATTTACAAATAACCGACCGTACTCACCCCTACTTCCTGATGTGTCGAGGTAAGCTTTTGGAAGAGAAGAAAAAGAAAGGCGTAGTGGCTCACAAATCTCCTTAGGTGGAACGTGGGCGTGTTTTATAAAACATACCCGTAAAATCCG
The DNA here is from genome assembly GCF_009805555.1 of Andrographis paniculata. Classification (NCBI taxonomy): domain Eukaryota; kingdom Viridiplantae; phylum Streptophyta; class Magnoliopsida; order Lamiales; family Acanthaceae; genus Andrographis; species Andrographis paniculata. The sequence goes on from NW_026137605.1 coordinate 6,455,192, forward strand.
CCCGTGTTTAAATGCAGATCATATTGTCTTCTAACTCAGATTTTAACACGGCTGTGTGTATTATGTACACGGCTATGTTTGACATGGGCTTTTTTCTTTTTTTCAAATCCAGTTCGGTGGACGGCGAAAACTCCGGCAGCGGCGGACGACAACGACAAATACTCGACTTGTCAATAACGCTGTCCAACATCACCGAGTCGCAGGCGTCACCTTCCTTTTGTCTCCAATCGGTAAGCACTGTTGACTCGCAGGTGTCACCTCTTACTCATCTATGTCGTTGTCTTGTTGAGAAGGTACGAGCAATAAAGTCTTTGCATTTTTCTTTGCTCTCGTTCTGTCTTTCCCTTCCCTGTGTTTGTCAAAATTTTAAAGTTTCAATCTTTTTTATTCGTAGTTTAATCGAGTCTAACCGAGCTAACACGAAACGAGCTCAAACAACAAAATCGTTTAACGAGCCGAGCTCGAATATTTAACGAACGAACACGAATCTTGTTTGTTAATTTAACAAATGAAGACTAATATCTAAAATTTTATTTGGTTCGACTCATCCTAATTCACGAACTCTATTTATACAATATTAAACCACTTTCTATATATGAACTTTAAACCACTTTCTATATGAACTGACTTGCATGTTATTAATATCAAAATAAAAGAATTATATAAAAATAAAAATAAATAACACAGAACTATAACAAACACCATAAATACATTAAAAATGCAATTTTAAACCACTTTCTATATTAACTGGTTTGTATGTTATTAATATCAAAATAAAAAAATTATATAAAAATAAAAATAAATAACACAGAGCTATAACAAACACCATAAACGGTGTTGTACATGATTAGAGGGCCACAACTCCATTTACGGGGTTATGGTGTAAAAAATGCAACTCCAATAAAAATGAGATCATGAGAATATTATAATTTAATTTTTTAAATATTTTTGTAATGTATAAAAGTTTGTATTCTACAAAATAATATAAATATTGAATACAAAACAATATAAATATTGAATATTTTTTTAATTAAAATTTTAAAATATTTAAAGATAAATATAAATTTATTTTATTAAATAAATTAACCATTAAAAATAATTTAATTTATTGAATAAAATAATCATAAATCTTAATAAATTACATATTGTCCATAATATAAAGTATTAATTTATCATTGATTAATAAAAATATGATTTTTTTTTTTTTAAGAAAGCAATATATGTAATGTTATTGCGGGATAGAAAAATTATTAGAAAATTTTGGGAGGAATTTTTAGTTGTAGGTATAAATAAATAAATGTTTTTTTTTTTTTGTTTTGTCAAAAAAATAAACACATATTTTTCAAAAAAAAAATTAATTAATTAATATAATAAAAATATAATATTTTTATATTATCTATATAATTTTATACTTCACATAAAAAAAAAATATTCATTAAAATTATTTTACAAAACAAACAAACTCCAAATATCCCCAGACACAGTAAAAAGATAAAATTATTTAAACTTTAAAAAATTGTAGAAATACCCTACAATGGGTATATGTATTGCCGATGCTCTAACAAGGGTATAATATAATTAGTTGTAAAGTTTGGGACTAAATGTAATACATTAATTAATTCACCTAAAAAATTATCATTTTTTGCTTGTATTTTAAAGATCGTAATTTTAGCTATTGATATTATCGTATTTGATTTTTTCCATCCACTTTGCTCACTATAGCCCGATTAAATCCAAAAATACAATAGTCAAAGCTCATGAATTAATGAGATAGACAATATAGTAAATTGTGTAATAACCTCATTAGGAGCAAACTTGTTCATCTTTAAATTTCTTCCAACAACATTCTTCCTCTTCACTCAAACGCCTCCCAACAACACCTGTGATCCGCCGGCTAATTCCCTCCACTCATTTCCAAAGGTTTTCATAGGATGCGGATACCGGTGATAGATAGTGCTACCTATAATTAGAATAGAATAATTAAACAGCACCTTCAGGAGTCTTTTTTAGGTTCCTCGTTGTTCTTCGTATCTCCAAGGCCGGAGCTCTTCGTTAGCTTAATTGACCCAATATTTTATAGGTAATTTCCTACATACCTTGAACTCGACTCAAATATGAGGGTTTGGGTATTTCTTACATTTTAATATTGGTAAAACTCGATGTATTTTATGTTAGAAAAACTTGACGTGAAAAATCCTTCCACCTCGTCCCCTGTGAGTTTAGCTGATGTGGCATACACTGTCACCACATCAACTACATACCACACTAAGTGTCAAATTTAGTTGATGTGGCAGTAAACAACTATTTTATCTGTCGCACAATCAAAACACACAACTTAATTAAAGTGGTTAGCTCTACTAATGTGGTAGAACTCGCCACTTCAAGTAGCGAGTATTACCGACACTTCATTCTAATCATCATACCTTTTGCATTTTCTTCATTTTTTGTTCCAGTTGTTCTATTGTACCGAATCAAATAAATATACTCCCTCTGTCCCAACTCAAAGTATCATTTTTACAATTTTTGTCCGTCTCATTTCAAAGTATCTCTTTCTTATTTTAATAAAAGTAATCATAACACAATACCAAAATACCCTTAAATTTGACCTAAATTACAAACATACTATTACAAATACAATTATTTTTTACATAAGGGTAAAAATGTCAAAACCTCTTACACACTTCCACTAACTAATAAAATACTATTATTTTTTAATTTACAATAAAACCCCAAAGGGCCCTTTTGCACCGAGACGGATGGAGTATTTGTTTTGTGCAGGGTTGATATTATTGAATAAAGTAAAAATATTAGATATAATGTCCATATTATATGTTATTAATCTATATCCCCGACTATACCTTATTCTAATTTAGTAGTTTTTTTTTTATTTATTTTGAATTTCAAAGTTAAATGTTTATAGTACTCAATATTCTATAAAAGTGCATAAAATATTTATCTCCCAACAAAGATATACCCTACGTGTTTGTGATGATGAAAATGTATTTTTTTTTAGCTCCCAACAAGGTATGCATAAAGTAGATTTATATGTTGATACGGAACAACAAAATTCTCAATTTTATCCCCGAGATATCAATAATGAATCCACATAAAGTAGTTATTTCATGTATCTAACTGAAAAAAGGGCTTCATTTCTTGTAATCACCAAATATATGCGAAAAATTTCAGTTGCAAGTACATATTTTGATTGTGAACACTATGACGGTGAGACATCTACGAGTGTTGTCGGTGATCATGTTCCAAATATTGCAACATATGTTCAGATCGATCCAAATATGAATGACAATGTATATTTTGAGGATGACGACAATGATATGGATGAAGGTGGGGTTGAAGATAATGTTGTTAGTATTTCTATGAAGACAAACGTACCTAGTGTCTATACTGGATGAAGGATTGTTGCACCTACTATACATGTACCGATTTTCAACTCATCTTGAATGTGGAAGATGTGTACTTATCTGGAATTTTATTTTTCTCAACTTTACATCTTGCTGATAGAATTGACATATCATCCGCTAGTTGTGGAAATTTTTATCAACATTGGCTTAAAGGTGCTATTTAAATTGAAAAAAACATATTCAAATAGCAGTGAAATGTTTTAGTACCAAGATTGTCTAATAAGAGTATGTAATTATGGAGAGCAGACCATCAAAGTGGATTGTGGAAAGCAAACATAGAGGGCGAGGATGCTTGTGGTAATTACGAGGAATTTTAAGAAGCAATATGAATTTGTGGTGTATTTCAAAATATGCTTAGAGCTCAAATTCCAACTTACATGCTAACTTGAGTGAGGGTGTAATTGCAATTGCATTTCTCATTAGTGTTCGAGACAATCCATAAATAAAAATTAAGCATCATGTGAGTAAAATTCATGAAATATTTAGTTGTCAATACTATATCATAAAACATAAAGTGGTCTTAAGGCATCGGGAGATGAGATATATGCATATAAGATGCAAAGATTACAGATACCTTTGATCCGATTTATAAGACATTCAAGTACGTATTTTGGGTATTCAAATCATGCATTGATGGATTTCTTCAGTGTAAAAAATTTATTTGTGTAGATTGTACTCACGGTGCAAATACAAAATGTTAATTGTTGTGACCACATACGCAAATCAAAGGGTAGTGGTATAGGAATTTTTTTTATCGTTGACGAAGAGACTACTATTTCGTAACAATGACTTCTTGGGAATTTGGTCTTAAGATGTGATCCAATTATTCAATTATTCAATCCGATCTAAATTAGGTACAATAATGAAGTGTATGATGAGGTCTCTTTTTGGGAGTCTCAATAGCCTTAAATCAACCAAGATTAATTGTTACCTACTATTTTTTAATTTTTTTTAATCTATTTATATTATTTATCGCCACTTATTTATTTTATTTCAAAAATTAATTACTAATTCTATAAAAGTTTCAATTCTATTCATACAATATATATATTATACTAATACTATTTTTCTTAATTATAGCATCAAAAAAATTTAACATATTTTTATAAAAAAAAAAAAGGAAATATAGCACTGTCATTTTAATTAATTTTAAATTAAAATCTATTTCAATTAGATTCTTTTAACTTCATTAATTATTACAAGAAAATAATACTTTTGTAACAAAATTTTTTCATCCTTAAATTCATTTTTTTTTGTTACTAATGACAGTAGAGATGAAATTTAATAAATTACGTCTCTAAAATTCACGTAGCTAATGTCACCCGTTTCTAATTTTCACTAAATTTCGTCTCTAAAATTTACGTAACTAACACCATATCTCCCTAGTAACAAATATATTATTTTTGTAGTGTAATATTTTTTCCTATCTTTATTAATTTTTCTATCTCTTTGTTAACTTATTGGCTTACTTTTCTACTGTAATGCCCCGATTTCGGAATGTATAAAATAATATTATTATAGCAAATAAATATTTGACAATAGTAATGGAATCAAGAAACTAATATTTTGGGATAAATTATATTCCAATTTTGTATATTAGTTATAATTAAATAGACTGTTAAATGGATAAATATCGATAAAATTAAAAATAAATATAAATATAAATATAATATATAATATATAATATAATATATATATAATAATAATATAGTAGATGATGATAAGAACCTTATCATCATCGTTAATAACAATAATAATATAATAATAATATATAATGTTTAATAATAATAATAATATATTACGTTTAATAATAATAATAATATAATATATATATATAATATGAAAAGAAAGAAAGAATCCAACGCAGCAGCAGCAACGAACCGAAGGAAGGGAGGAAGAAGAAGGAAGAAAGAAAAAAAAAAAAAAAAAGAAAGAAAAAGATTTAGCCGTCCGATTCCAATTCCGACTTGGGTATGGTATTCCTTGCTATTCGTAGAGTCCGATTATAAATTTTAATACGAATTTTGATATTGGAGTATTAAATTAGAAATTCTTCAAAAAATTCAAAATTGGCTATTTAGCTATTTAATCGATGAATTTCTTTAGCTAATAGCCTATTCGTAGCGCCGACATTATATTTTGAGAATTTCGTACCAATCCAAGTCGAATAAAAAAACGGCAGTATATCGCACCTGCCTGCTTGTTCATACCTTTGCGTATTTTTATTTAATAATCGGGCAATATAAATATTATGAGGTAGAAGGATTTTATAGCTAGAATATCATATTCTACTAAATATAAAAGTTTGGAGCCCGACGAGTTAATTATAGAAATTAGCTTTTGAATAAGCAGGTAGCTCCTGAGAATAAGCATAAAGCTCATCTGATTTGAGTAAATAATGGGACAGGTGTACGTTGGAGGAGATTTGGGTGAAGTTATAAAATCCAGAAAGTATCGGTAGGAGGTAAGCAGTAGGGAATTAAATCTAATTTTAAGAAATTAGGTATTTATATTGCATGTGATTCTGATTCTGATATTGATATGATATTATGTGGAATCATTTGGTCAGTGCATCTATATATGTATATATGTGTGTGTATATGCATGTGTGAAACTTCGTTTTACGATATTTGATATACGTATTTGATCGTGTTGGTGAATTTATAAAAAGGAGGATAGGTGGGCCGTCTCACCAGCCCTTTTCATTAAATTCACTTATTGACATGCTGCACACATTGCACGATTTATCGGATATGTTTTATGGATCTATCGTTTAGTCGCCGTGTGCGGTAGTGCTAGGCGAGGGCATCATCTGGGGTTAGGATATTCGACCCCGATGTACCGTAACACTTTGGCGATAGTGGACGATAGTAGTCGGACAACTGGGTGACTTAGTCGCACGGTCATTCAGGGATTAGACCCATTGCAGTTGAGACGTATTTGGTCTAATCATTCGGGTTCGGTGTTGTTCCACTCATTGGAGTAGCTACTAGTGAGGTCTACCGGTAGTTTAGGATCAGATGCCAAACTCCAAACGCGATCCCGTTAGGGCGTGCGAGGAGGAGTAGAGTTTCCGGGTTTCCTTCGGGTGATTCCAGGTTGCACGGATTCTACTACGTTACACGGGGTAGGGCTAGACAGGAGGGTCCTATCTTCGCTATCACAGACTATGGGGTGTCTTGTGGTTAATGGCGACAACGTTCGACTATCCATGTATTGATTGCGGGAGTCGTATGGTGGGTATATGGGAGTGACCGGGTGACCGTTATATTATTATGGGTTTACCAGGTCCTTCCTTGAGCCGAGGATTTTCCGGCTATTTATTGATGATAGTCTAGTGAGCTGTTATTATGGAGCCGAGGTTATTCCGGCTGCTCACTTTGACATATGTATATGGGTATATGTGCATGAGTTGTCGATTTTGACATTATTGTTACATTATTTCAGTATGGGCATGGCATGGCATTTATTTTGCAAATGACGGAAATTAAACTCTATTTTCGAGCATGACATGGCATATTTTATGTTAGTTCTTAAAATGGATTTAATTCTAGACTGCTTTTAAGAAAAATATTTGATTCAGGTACGCATGGCACCTCCGGGACAGGGGACGTCTCGGGAGATAGAAAGACGGGCTGAATGAGTGAACTGCATCTGATGTATTATATGTAAATTCTAACTAGAAAAACCTCCCGTTTTGGGAGTATGTTTTTGTAAATATTTATAAACTTGTTTTTTTTGGGAATAATAAAATGCTTATATAATTAATTTTAGCCTTAACACTGTGTTGTGGGGCCCGAAGTAGGATGTGACGACCTCATGATGCAGTGTGGCGGTAGCATTTCCAGTATGAGCCAACTGGGGGTGTTACAAGTTGGTATCAGAGCCTAGGTTTGATAGATTTTGGCTCTTTGAATTAAAAAGGTTTTGAAAATAATAATGATATTGAATTGGTTTGGTGAGGTTTGGGTTTTGCGGGTGCATTCATGTTAATGTGATCTATCTTTTATTGTTATGCTTGGTTTAGATGTGTGCTGAATTGATATTGAATCAGGAAAAATTGGGGGCAGTATGTCGAATTCTCGAGGTGGTGGTGTACGTAGGGCTATTCAAGGCCCAGAGTTTGATCCTTCGTCTGATGAGTCACAGTATCCTGTGCCAGCGCATGTACCAACAGAGGCACCTAGTTAGGATTTCTTTCGGCAGTTTATGGCCGCGATGATGCCTCAACAGAGGAGTTTCATTGATGCTGTGATGCGGCATAACCCACCAACATATTCTGGTTCAGTGGAGCCAGGAGTCCTTGAGTTTTGGGTTGAAAAGATGGAAAAGATATTTCGTGTTGTTCAGGTTCCGCCAGATCAACGAGTTAATATTGGAGCCTATTTCTTGGAAGGCCGAGCAAATCGGTGGTGGTTAGGTGAAGAAGCTGCAGGTGTAGACCAAGTGGATATGACTTGGGATGAATTTAAAGCAAAGTTAAAGGCTAGGTTTATACCGTCGCATATTCGAAAAGCGAAGAAGCAAGAATTGCTGGACTTAAAGCAGGGCTCGATGTCAGTTGAGGATTATTTTGTGAAGTTTAATGAGTTGGAGATGTATGTTCCTGACTACTTTTCCTGTGAGCGAGACAGAATTGACCATTTTGTAGACGGGTTGCAACACAGAATTCAAGAAGCTTTAGCGGTGTTGGATATCAGTTCATTGTATGAGGCTTACGAGCGTGCTGCCCGATTTTATCAGAAGCAGGAAGTCAGACAAAAGGAGAGTGAGAAGGAAATAGGTTATCAACATCAGGTTCGAGATAAGGGAAAAGCTAAAGTGGAGGATGAGCCCAAGGGTAAAAAGAAATGGTGGCAAATGTTCAGGTCTGGGCCATCGTATAAGGGGATTTCGATTAATGAACCGAGTCAGGAGAGGTCTCAGCAATCGGGGGCTGTTTGTCGGCGTTGTGGAACAAGCCACCCAGGTACTCGTTGTGATAAAGTTCCATTGACATGTTTTAAATGTGGTGGTAGTGGTCACATTGCCAGGTTATGTCCAAGTGTGGTAACTGCAAGGGAGTTTCCAGAACCGAGGTTTAGGCCATGGCAGCCGCCGTCTTCGCAGTCACAAGGGAGAGGATTAGGATCATCTTGGCGAGGGGGACGAAGTCAGTCACGTTCGTCATCTAGGCAGCCAGGCAGAGGACCTGACCAGCGTGGACGAATAAATGTTCTTACCCAAGCAGAAGCTGATTATCATCCAGGTGAGGTTTTAACGGGTAGATTTCTGGTTTGCGGTTTTCCTGCTCTTGTGTTATTCGATTCGGGTGCAACGTTCTCGTTCATATCTAAGCGTCTAGTTAGACGATTGGGTCTGAATTCATCAGTAGAAGTGGTAGTGGAAGTTTTACTTCCATCAGGAGAAGTGTTGGAATGCCGAGAGCTTTATATGCAGATTCCGGTTAGTATTGAAGGGGTTGATTTTGTTACTAACTTGTTGGGCATCAAGCTATCCGAGTTCGATGTAATATTGGGGATGGATTGGTTAGTGGCATATCAAGCTCAATTTGATTGTCGAAAAAGATCAATTTCGCTGGTTGGAGCGATGGGCGAACAGGTGAATTATGCAGGATCTGCCAGACAACCTTCTATGAAGGTAATTTCATCCCTATCATTTCAATCATTTATTCGTAAGGGGTTTCCAGTATATCTGTGTGAGGTAAGAGATTTGACGCAAGGGGAGCAGCGATTGCAAGATATTCCTGTAGTCCGAAATTTTCCTGATGTATTTCCTGATGACATTCCGGGTATGCCACCAGCTCGTGAGGTGGATTTTGCTATTGATATTGTGCCGGGTGCTGAGCCAGTATCAAGGGCTCCATACCGGATGGCACCTTTAGAACTAGCTGAACTTAAATTGCAACTACAGGAATTGCTAGATAAGGGTTACATTCGGCCTAGTACATCGCCTTGGGGAGCTCCAGTTTTATTTGTGAAAAAGAAGGATGGAAGTTTGAGGTTATGTATTGACTACCGTGGACTGAACAAAGTCACGGTGAAGAACAAATATCCTCTTCCGAGGATTGATGATCTATTTGATCAACTGAGAGGTGCAACTATATTCTCAAAGATTGACTTGAGATCTGGATATCATCAGCTAAGGATTGCAGAGCATGACATTCCGAAGACAGCTTTTCGGACTAGATACGGGCATTATGAATTCACGGTTATGTCCTTTGGGTTGACTAACGCCCCGGCTGCGTTTATGGAGTTGATGAATAGAATTTTTCAACCATACCTCGATCAGTTTGTGGTGGTATTTATTGACGATATCTTGGTCTATTCCCCAGATAAAAAGACGCATGCAAAACATTTGCATGTAATATTAAACATATTGCGTGCAAGAAAGTTATATGCCAAGTTATCCAAATGCGAGTTTTGGTTGAAGGAGGTTGCTTTCTTGGGGCATGTTGTTTCTGGAAAGGGTATCTCAGTAGATCCTTCTAAAGTGGCGGCAATCTTGGATTGGCCAAGACCTACCAATCAATCAGAAGTAAGAAGCTTTTTGGGTTTGGCAGGATATTATCGGCGATTCGTTCTTGATTTTTCGAAGATTGCAAAACCATTAACTAATTTGCTGAAAAAGGATGCAAAGATTAACTGGGATCACGAGTGTGAGTCATCCTTTTTAGAATTGAAACATCGATTAACTTCAGCGCCAATTTTGGCTTTACCAGTGGAAGGTGAGGAGTTTGAAGTGTATAGTGATGCTTCGAAGCAGGGATTGGGATGTGTCTTAATGCAGAATCAAAGAGTTATTGCTTATGCATCACGACAACTAAAACCTCACGAAGAGAATTATCCGACACACGACTTGGAAATGGCAGCAGTGGTGTTTGCTTTGAAGATTTGGAGACACTATCTTTATGGAGCCCATTGCAGAATATTTACTGACCATCAAAGTTTGAAATATATCTTCACCCAAAAAGAATTGAATTTAAGACAAAGAAGATGGTTAGAATTGGTGAAGGATTATGATCTTGAAATTGTGTATCATGAAGGCAAAGCAAATGTTGTAGCCGATGCCTTAAGTCGAAAACCAAGGCATAACTTGGGCTTCATGTCGGTTGCTGATGAACTGTGCCAAGATTTAGCGCGGATGGAAATTGAGGTACTTGGACGGGGTATGACTCGGGGATATTTGCAAATGATACAAGTTGAGCCTGAAATTTATGATCGCATTAGAGCGGCTCAAATGGAAGATAATAAAATGGTTGAGCTTGCAGTGAAAGTTCAGTACGGTCAGACTCAAAATTTTAATATTGCTCCAGATGGGAGTCTTCGATTTCACGGGAGGTGGTGTATCCCAAAGGATCGAAATGATTTGAAAGAGCAGATTATGAGTGAGGCTCATAATACACCATACTCAGTGCATCCGGGGGGAAATAAAATGTATCATGACCTACGTCAACATTTTTGGTGGAAGGGCATGAAGAAGGATGTAGCCAAATTTGTTGCACGATGTTTAAATTGTCAAAAGGTAAAAGCAGAACATCATAGACCAATGGGGTTGCTACAACCTTTAGAAGTTCCACTCTGGAAATGGGATTCTATCGCAATGGATTTTGTAACAGGACTTCCAAGGTCAAAGTCGGGAACAGATGCAATTTGGGTAATTATAGACAGATTGACCAAGTCAGCAGTGTTCATTCCAGTACGTATGACTTGGAGTATGCAGAAATTGGCCAAATTATATGTTCATTATGTGGTTAAACGACACGGTATTCCTGAGGTGATCATATCAGATCGTGATCCACGTTTTCAATCTCGATTTTGGCAAAAATTGCAGGAAGCCTTTGGTACTCAGTTGCATATGAGTACTGCATTCCATCCTATGACTGATGGTCAGTCAGAAAGAACTATCCGTATTCTGGAAGATATGCTAAGAGCTTGTGCTATGGAATTTCAAGGGAGTTGGGAAGACCACTTGGATTTAGTGGAATTTTCATATAATAATAGCCATCAAGCAAGTATCGGAATGGCTCCTTTTGAAGCTCTTTATGGTCGAAAATGCAGAACTCCTTTGAGTTGGGACGATATGAGTGATCGACTGATACTGGGTCCGGAAATGATTGAGGAATCGAAAAATAAGATTCGAATTATCAGAGAAAAGATGAAGGCAGCTCAAGATCGTCAAAAGAGTTATGCCGATAGAGCCCGACGTGAGGGTCAATTTCAAAGTGGAGATTTTGTCTTATTGAAAGTATCCCCAATGAAAGGTATTAGAAGGTTTGGGATTAAAGGAAAATTGAGTCCGCGTTATGTTGGACCTTATGAAATTGTCGATCGAGTTGGTGATTGGGCCTATCGGTTGGCACTTCCAAATTCTATGGAGCGTATCCATAATGTGTTTCATATATCTCAGCTTCGTAGGTATGTTGCAGATCCTTCTCATATTTTATCTCCAGATGAGATAGAGCTGAATGAAGATCTTTCGTATGAAGAAAAGCCTCTGTGGATCATGGACACAAAGGTCCGAACCATGAGGAATCGAGATATTCGTATGGTGAAAGTAATGTGGTCCAGACATGGAGCGGAAGAGGCCACGTGGGAAGTAGAACAAGAAATGTTCAAAGCATACCCACAATTGTTTAATTAAGTTGTCTTGTTATGTGATTGAGTTTAGATTTCGGGGACGAAATCTTTTTAAGGGGGAGTGGATTGTAATGCCCCGATTTCGGAATGTATAATATAATATTATTATAGCAAATAAATATTTGACAATAGTAATGGAATCAAGAAACTAATATTTTGGGATAAATTATATTTCAATTTTGTATATTAGTTATAATTAAATAGACTGTTAAATGGATAAATATCGATGAAATTAAAAATAAATATAAATATAAATATAATATATAATATATAATATAATATATATATAATAATAATATAGTAGATGATGATAAGAACCTTATCATCATCGTTAATAACAATAATAATATAATAATAATATATAATGTTTAATAATAATAATAATATATTACGTTTAATAATAATAATAATATAATATATATATATATAATATGAAAAGAAAGAAAGAATCCAACGCAGCAGCAGCAACGAACCAAAGGAGGAGAAGGAAGGGAGGAAGAAGAAGGAGAAAGAAAAAAAAAAAAAAAAAAAAAAAAGAAAAAGATTTAGCCGTCCGATTCCAATTCCGAATTGGGTATGGTATTCCTTGCTATTCGTAGAGTCCGATTATAAATTTTAATACGAATTTTGATATTGGAGTATTAAATTAGAAATTCTTCAAAAATTCAAAATTGGCTATTTAGCTATTTAATCGATGAATTTCTTTAGCTAATAGCCTATTCGTAGCGCCGACATTATATTTTGAGAATTTCGTACCAATCCAAGTCGAATAAAAAAACGGCAGTATATCGCACCTGCCTGCTTGTTCATACCTTTGCGTATTTTTATTTAATAATCGGGCAATATAAATATTATGAGGTAGAAGGATTTTATAGCTAGAATATCATATTCTACTAAATATAAAAGTTTGGAGCCCGACGAGTTAATTATAGAAATTAGCTTTTGAATAAGCAGGTAGCTCCTGAGAATAAGCATAAAGCTCATCTGATTTGAGTAAATAATGGGACAGGTGTACGTTGGAGGAGATTTGGGTGAAGTTATAAAATCCAGAAAGTATCGGTAGGAGGTAAGCAGTAGGGAATTAAATCTAATTTTAAGAAATTAGGTATTTATATTGCATGTGATTCTGATTCTGATATTGATATGATATTATGTGGAATCATTTGGTCAGTGCATCTATATATGTATATATGTGTGTGTATATGCATGTGTGAAACTTCGTTTTACGATATTTGATATACGTATTTGATCGTGTTGGTGAATTTATAAAAAGGAGGATAGGTGGGCCGTCTCACCAGCCCTTTTCATTAAATTCACTTATTGACATGCTGCACACATTGCACGATTTATCGGATATGTTTTATGGATCTATCGTTTAGTCGCCGTGTGCGGTAGTGCTAGGCGAGGGCATCATCTGGGGTTAGGATATTCGACCCCGATGTACCGTAACACTTTGGCGATAGTGGACGATAGTAGTCGGACAACTGGGTGACTTAGTCGCACGGTCATTCAGGGATTAGACCCATTGCAGTTGAGACGTATTTGGTCTAATCATTCGGGTTCGGTGTTGTTCCACTCATTGGAGTAGCTACTAGTGAGGTCTACCGGTAGTTTAGGATCAGATGCCAAACTCCAAACGCGATCCCGTTAGGGCGTGCGAGGAGGAGTAGAGTTTCCGGGTTTCCTTCGGGTGATTCCAGGTTGCACGGATTCTACTACGTTACACGGGGTAGGGCTAGACAGGAGGGTCCTATCTTCGCTATCACAGACTATGGGGTGTCTTGTGGTTAATGGCGACAACGTTCGACTATCCATGTATTGATTGCGGGAGTCGTATGGTGGGTATATGGGAGTGACCGGGTGACCGTTATATTATTATGGGTTTACCAGGTCCTTCCTTGAGCCGAGGATTTTCCGGCTATTTATTGATGATAGTCTAGTGAGCTGTTATTATGGAGCCGAGGTTATTCCGGCTGCTCACTTTGACATATGTATATGGGTATATGTGCATGAGTTGTCGATTTTGACATTATTGTTACATTATTTCAGTATGGGCATGGCATGGCATTTATTTTGCAAATGACGGAAATTAAACTCTATTTTCGAGCATGACATGGCATATTTTATGTTAGTTCTTAAAATGGATTTAATTCTAGACTGCTTTTAAGAAAAATATTTGATTCAGGTACGCATGGCACCTCCGGGACAGGGGACGTCTCGGGAGATAGAAAGACGGGCTGAATGAGTGAACTGCATCTGATGTATTATATGTAAATTCTAACTAGAAAAACCTCCCGTTTTGGGAGTATGTTTTTGTAAATATTTATAAACTTGTTTTTTTTGGGAATAATAAAATGCTTATATAATTAATTTTAGCCTTAACACTGTGTTGTGGGGCCCGAAGTAGGAGGTGACGACCTCATGATGCAGTGTGGCGGTAGCATTTCCAGTATGAGCCAACTGGGGGTGTTACATCTACTGTACTCTGTTATGCCATTATTTATTTATTTTCAATAAATATAATATTATATTAATTGATGGAGGGAAGGGTTATTATATATTAATATCCGCTATGATTACATGATAATAATTGAAATCCAGCATTATGCTGATTAGATATTATCCATTGGATTCCAATTTTTGATCTAATAGCTTGTACTAATTTATGAGTTTAATAGTAATTTTTCAATTTTCCTAATTTATATAACCGTCTTATCCTCCACCATTCTTTATCCTTCTCTTAACCATTACGTAGAAAAATAACTCAGAATCTTCCAAAAATAATTAATCGACGAGATCGATGGAGACGAGAAAAATCAATTTTCCATTATTTTAACCCCAATCAATCGTTCAAGAAGAAACAAATCACTCAAGAAGCTATAAATCGCTCAAGAAGCAACAAAGACATCGTAATTACAGTTTCAAATACTTCAACACCTTCACCAATAACGGATGCGGTGGTAATCACTCTATCAAATAAGTTACATCTGGACAATTGATTTGAAGTTGTCAATACTCTACGCGATTTATTAGATTGCATTTACTGGATTCAATTTATTATATTGGATTATTGCATCTTTAGTCAAATTTTGATAATAATTTATGAAATTATGTCAATCTAATTGTTTTTATAGTTTTTCAAGATTTAGATATTAACGAAACTATTAAAATCTCGTCTGGTGTTTTAAGAGTTTGATAAATATGTATTAACAATCATATTTGAATTAAAACATTGAAATTACTGTCAATTAAAATAAGCTAACATCTCGGTTAGTTCACTTCAACATTTATGTATCAATGATGAAGCATCCATATTATTTTATACAATACGACATTTGATGAGTTTGAATACAAAACTCCACAATTTTCTATTTATGAAAAAAAAAATTATAATAAAACGTACTGTATATTGTTTGACATATTTGAACATCTAATATATCTAGACTTCGTAGATTTGCATGCAGTGAAATTTACAAAATTAGAAAATGCATACAATTTCTATTATGAGTATGCACACAATAGAGGCTTTTCAGTTAGAATTATAATACATAAAAACTTAAAAAAGATCCATATCAGATACAATACATGAAATATTATTGCAACAAAATGAGATTAAAAAAAGATAGCAATATAAAACAAGATCATCCTAAGATTCATCAAAAGAATACAGAAAATTAGGAAAGATCAAGACAATGCATTGTAACCATGAGACGAGATCCTACAAAACATAAACACATGCTTGTATCCGACCGTAACATTGATGAATCACGCTTAGTCATTGCAAATACAAATTAAGAAGCTGGACTACCGATTAGATCATCGTATAATTTGATAAAAATATCCTCTGGAGGAAAGAAGAATGTGAGATTTCTGAAGTTGGACTAAAAAAATCACATAAAGAAAAAAGAGAGAAATTTTCAAAGAGATCGAAACAAATATATTATTGCAATACTTCAACCAAAGATCAATTGATTATCCTTTTTTCTTTTATGAAATTGAAGTGAATTTTGAAGATAAGATTGTTAATATATTTTGGTAAATGCCCAAATGAGGGAAGAACTAGTCATTGTTTGAGAATTCTATTATGTTTGATACCACATACCAAACAAGTAAGAACTACAAGCCACTGGGTATTAAGTTCGGCCGTGGATTTATCCAGGGCGTACTTTCGGGTAGCGACTGCAGATTCATGCGTTATAAAAAAAGAAAAAAAAACTACAAGCCACTAAGTAAATTTATAACACTTTTCTCTACATGTAGTCGTCTTTTCCTCTTATATGAGTCAGTATTTCATCTTTTATAAATAACAACTCTGGGAGACAAAAGAAACATAAAAAGATACCAGCAAGGAGAGTGATTTTTTCGCCAATTTATTTACTGCTATACTATCAAACATTATGAGTGTTATCCATAAATTGTTATAAAAAAAGCACTCTAAACGTACTTTCCACCAAAATTTATTAAAACAAACATAAAAGAATGAATAAACATTTACATATATTGAACCAAACATTTATTTAATATCAACAAACATCTTCTTTATACTGTATTTAACATGTTATTGTACTATCAAACATTATTAATTGGTTATCCAAAAATTGCTACAAAAAATATATTCCAAACGGGCTTTCCACCAAAATTAATTAAAATAAACATAAAAAAAAAAAGCATTTACATATATTGAACCAAATATTTTATTAATGTACTCTGTTTAGCATGTTACTGTACTAACCAACAATATGAATATTCTGCATAAATTGTTTAGAATGTGGGGAGAAAAACTTAGGGTAAACTAAACACCAAGAGTGATTGAATGATGCGTTCACAAACACGCTCGGCCTCATCGATTTGAAGAAGACAACAAATGGTTGAAGAAGACGATTTACAGAAGATGACGAGGGAACAATTTTACCCTGATCGACAGAAAATGTTGGACCTTGTAACTTATTAAACTCGAAAAAACAATCATATCCATCTTCAATTTAAACCATCCGATTTTCATCCACAGCTATACACAATCAGAATTCTATCAGCGTAGTGCTGTTCACAGCCATATTATTATATACACATATATAAAAAAATGTCTATTTATAATAGTTTAAACATATAATAAGTGTCTACATTCCCGTGAATACCATTACATGCATTAACTTGACACTTGTTCCTTAACACGCACGCCACAAAAACATTCACACATATATACACACGATATGCTTATAACCAAAGTCAGCTTCTGGAATTGGTCATAAATATTGAATTGATTGAAAATATTATGTCGAGTCCCAAATTGAATTAAAGTGGGTTTAATATAGATCATAATTTATAACAACTTCAGATCATCCAAACCAAGTAATCCGGAATTAACACAGAACATAAAAATCAAACACTCAGAATAAAAAGTTTACATGATCCAAAACAAGTGACAATACCTTATTCCCAACAACAAATTGGTATGTAGCTTGGATTAAGCCAATTTACAACCACATTTAACATATGTACGTACCTCATATTGTGATTGGAGAATCTTTGGAGTCCAAATCCCAAAGCTGGAAACAACCTTTTACAAAATCATAGTGCCCACCCCTCAATGCCAATTTTTTACTGTCCACTGCTTGCTTCACAAATGGGTAACTCAACAAGTGCTCCAGAGATATATTCACAGCCTCCTGTTCAGGTTCAGCCATAAAATTAAATTGATTATAAATAAATAAACATATCTCGAGGGGGAAAAAAAGAAAAGCTAATATATACCTTTTCGAGGTAGTTGCACTGTTCACCTATGTCTAAATGACTGTGCTCACTTTTCACCTTGTCCTTTGCAGACTTGCAAATGCTCACCCAATCTTCTATGAAATCACTGTTTGTTTGAGGAATTAGAAAAGTGTTTTTTTTTTTTTTTTTTTTTTTTTTTTGAATCTAAATAAGATCCAATCTTAAAAAGAAATGAAGAATAGAGCAAACCTTGAAAAGCTGCCGTCATCAGGAATGGAAATCAGGCCCTTTATGCCTCCACAGCAACTGTGTCCAATAACAAGTATATTCTCCACCTACCACAGTGATTATTGCTATACATCAAGAACACATGATTCAAAAAAAAATTGTTATTTAATCGAGGAAAATAGAATAATCACCTTCAGATGCAGTACTGCATATTCAATGGCCGCCCCTGCTTCCGAATACTTGGTCTACCAATATATAAAAATTAAAGTCAAAACTGTCAGAACTGTTCAGACACAGACCCCAAAATGAAAATGAAAGTGAGATGTGAATTAATTAATTAATAACCCATTATTTATTTGATGAATGATACCTTGTCAAAGGGTGGAACCATGCTGGCAATATCTCTAACCACAAACGCCTCCCCTGGTTGGAAGTTGAGAACATGGGAAGGGCATACTCGGGAATCAGAGCATGCAAACACCAAAAACTGTAAATTTCAGACAAATAACTAACTTCAATCACTGCCAACGCAATAATATGCCAATTATTCCATTGCATGTTTGTTACCTTTGGGCTTTGTCCTTTTGCGAGCTTTCCATAGAGCTCTGTATCCTTCCTGTGTGCCACGAATTCACATTTTTCAGTCTTTATTTTACGTAATATTTACACATATATCTTCTTACCATTGCAAAGATTAATCATAAAGAGCCAGTAGTATATAGTGGAAGTACACACAGGTGGCTATAATTTCAGTAGGACCCAATTCAATGCAATCCACAGACATTTAAATAACAAAGTGTTCCATCTAAATCAAAAGACCATATCATAACCATGGCACAAACTAAAGCAGACAGCAATTATTGGCTGACACAGGGTCATTTTGGTAATTTGGTTTTCCGATGAGAATATTACGGGCACCTCCAAGAATCCAGCACTTCTCCACTGTCGAAGAAGGTTCCAACTCTTTACGAATATTATTTCCTAGCGATTCCCATTATTAGCTAACTACTTTTAACTTACTCGTATTTGTTTTTCTTGAAATACTCGAATCCGGATCGGATCCTCTCAACCGGGTCGGATATTTCAGCGGCGGGCTTGACGGCTCCGCCCGCTAATTCCTTCACCTTAGCCGCCGCCGCCTCCGCCTTGCCGGCCAAATCCGCCGTCAATTGCTTCACCTTAGCCGCCGCCGCCTCCTTCAGTTCATCCTTTTCGCTGAATCGTGTTAGAGACAAATTATTGACGTTACTGTTCTAAAATCGGATCAATCGATGATAATTTAATTTGCCTGATTATTACGAGGAAGAAGACGGTGGAAGAAACTGGGAAAAGTTACTGAGAAGCTTTAAATAATTAGATTATCCATAAAATGAAATCAATGGCGATAAGTTCGAGGAAGATGAAATTGGTAAAATTAATTTATGGCAGACATAATTGAGCACCTGAGAAGCTTCTGAAGGCCTGCAATGGCTTCATCATAAGCGTCCTTCGCCATTTTCCCCTTTCTGCAAAAATAGTACACGATTGCAGTTATACGCATCCCCAAAAGTTACCAAAATCAACACATTCTTTTATTCACACTGCTAAATACATACTCAGGCTCAGCAGATAGTGAAAAAATCTTCCAACCAAAAACTTACACATCCATAAACATCAATTGGGGTTTTTCTGTTAAATCTGATCTCAATTAACAACATTGATGAGACAAAAATCCATTACAATAACAGGAATTAAACAGACATTTATAAATCGAGCACTATGAAGATCGATCTAGAACTATACATAAACATGCGATGATCGGAGAATTGAGTGACATGAGATCAAACCTTAAGATGTTCTGCAATACAATTCCGGTATGCGTGTTCTAAGTTTCTGTAATAATCCTGCTCTTTTATAGCATGAGACTAACCAGAGTTAGCTATTAACCGTGGTTACCTTGCCCGAATCCATAATTCAGATAATGCTGAATTAAAATTATTATTAATATTTTCTATTTTGGAATGAAGTCAAATTCATTGCAATAATAATTATTACTATATTAACTAACGGAATGGGAAAAGTCAACAATTGTGTGGAAGATGATACGTGGGAACAGCTTACTTCATTTTTAATTTTTTTTTTTTTTTTGCCTTTTTGATTATTTCAAAGGTCCATATGAAATGACCAAGCACAATATGCAATAATTGTATTTGGAAATAAGAATTTAAATTTAATTTTAAATAAATAATAATGTGATATTGTGTTAGAAAAAAAAATTATATATTTTACTCGGAATGGTACAAATTAATTAATAGAAAATTTTTAAACACTTTTTAAATATACTTTTTTTTTTTTCAAGTATTCGACCTCACACAACCAAACACAACTACATGTTATTTCATTAAATTGTGTCAAATTCATTATACTTTCAAAATTCCTCAAACTTTTCATGGTTTCATAAACTATATGTGTAACCTCTTGACGATTTTTTTTTAACGGTATTGGATCTAAATGCGCCGAAACTGCGAATAAATTTTAGAATCTCATTTTCTAAATCCCTAAAAAGTACAAATATATTATTTTTTTCTTATTTAGCCTAAAAAATAGTAAATATATTCAAAATTAGTTATTTTATCAGGTTTTAAGATTTTATTTTTACTATAAGGATTTAAAAACTGAGATTATAAAATTTATTCACAATTTGGACATATTTATGTCAAATATTGTTAAATAAGAACTGTCGAGGGGGTTAGACGCATAGTTTATGAAATCACGAGAGAATTTGACACGATTTTAAAAGTACGGGGATTTGAATAAAAACATAGATGTATTTTGTATAATTTAGCAAAAAAAAAAAAAACAAATTTTATGTGCATGAAGTAATAATTTGTACTCCCTCTGTCCATTTTCTAATGTCTTATTTGATATCAACACGTATTTTTAGGCAATTAGGATTTTTGTTATAAAATGACAAATTTGCTCTTATGTATAGAAAATGAAAGAATAAATAAAGTAGGGGTAAGAAAGTAAATTTTGTATATAAAAATAGAAAGAGGACAATAATTACTGGACATTCCAAATAGAAAAGTAGGAAGTTAATTTGTGGATGGAGTGAATAATAAAAAAGAATTTAAAATTGGGTTATGACACGTAGGGGAAGTGGATTATGGGTATATGGCCTATTTGGATGGGCAAGTCAAAAATCAGGATGGGCTGACTCATATATATATATATATATATATAATAAAATAGATAAATAAATATGAGTATCTTATTTTTATTTTATTTTATTATAGTAGAGAGACAATATATATGAAGGGCATGTGCAAGTTCTCCAAGTAAATGGTTATTGATAAAAGTGGGTGGGCGAGACATATTGGCCTTTTAATTTGGGAGCGTTTTTGATGCACGAACGTCCTTTCGCTTGGATGAACCATTCATTCTCTTCCCCTCACAGTGCACGTCAACGTCCGAGAGATGACACTATTAATAAGGGCACTCATACCAATTAAATTTTACACGTCAAATAATCCTGAAAGTCTCTAATTTTTTTCCATACGATTAAATATTTTATATATTTAAAAAAGAATTTTATATTTTTTTATCATATTTTATTCTTGTAATATTTAATAAAAATAAAACTATAATTTTTTATTAATGAAATAATTTTAAAAATATTTTGTGCATCACACTTACATGATAATTAAAATATAAAATTTAAAAATTAATAAAAAATATATAATATTACAATATATTTTTCAAATAAATTAATTAGCCGATGGAGAATATAGTCGTTAGGGAATATATCCGTTGAAAAATATATAACCGTTAGATAATATAGCTCTTGGAGAATATAACCGTTAAATATTACCGTTAGATAATATAGTTCTTGGAGAATATAGTCGTTGAGGAATATAGCTTTTAGGGAATATAACCGTTGAAGAATATACTCGTTGGGGAATATAGTTATTGCAATGTTTATTATAAGCACACCACATGCTCACTTCATTTCTCCCACATCATCTTTATATTTCCTTATCTCTATAGTTGCTTTTAAATTTCAGAATTTCTACGCTTATACATACTAATGGATCCGAACTCTCAAAATTCATCCAACTCTTAAAATCCTCAAAATCCTTTTCAGTTTCCTAATTTTGGGAACATGTTAGAAAATCAACCTATGTTCCCCATATCTAATCCTCATGTTCAACAATTCAATCATTCACCATATTATTAAATTCCTTCAAACTTCTATCAGCATTCGGAAGTTCATAATCTCATCCATTTGTAATGCAAGCCACATAAATAGTGGATGTCCCTCAATGTAATACACCTATTAATTTAGCATATGACAGTGTGCATGACAACACAAAAAGCAATTATACGAGGAAGTTATGGAGCTGGATCGAAGACCAACTTTTGATTAGTGCATACTGAACACTAGTAAAGATGCCGTAACCAACAATGACCAACCAAGTAACGCAAGTAATGCTTTCTGGAAATAATTGCATCATATTACATGGAGAACAAGCGTGAAACTACAACGACCAAAACTTTTATTCAATATAAAAATTGTTGCAGGTAAGATATGTAAGTGCGTGCAAAATTTTGTTGGGTGTTATTAGAAGGCTACCCGAAACATACGCAGTGGGCAATCAACCACGGATGTCTTCAATGCACCAAAGGAGATATATTCAACTGACAAAAAAAACAAAGACTTTTTTCATGCAGATGCTTAGCGTATACTCATAAACGAGTCTAAATAGATAACCAGTTACTGTGAATCATTTCATAATATTGGTGGAAGTTCAAAGCTTAAAAAAATAACTAAAGACAGTGGTTACTCTGGTTTGTGTCCAACAATACCATGCTTTGACGGGAATAACCCAACTCCTCCCATTTATTCACCTGGTACAAAAGCTAAGTAAGGAGAAGGGGAAACAAGTGCTAAATGAGTGTTTCAATTCAAACCATACTGAAAACTATGTAAAATTTTATGAAAAAAGTACTGAATTTAGCTAAAATATGGAGCATATGGTGACAGTATGAGAACAAAGTTTGAAGCAACAATTTGAAAAGATAAAAGCACTTCTGAAAGTTAAAAGATTGGACAAAATGACAAGAAAGAATGAAAGGGGAGCTAGACAATTAGAATTTAATTCGGAGCAAGCGAAAATTACAAAGGTTGAAACAAAGGTGGGCACACATATGTTTTCGGTAGGTTTGTATTTAAATCATTAATATTTTATGTATTTTTAATTATTATCTGCATTGTGTCTAATTTAATTAAGTTATGTAGGTATCTATTTAAATTTATAAATATTTTAATGTATTTCAATCATTATTTGTATTGTGTTTGTAATCTTAATTAAATCACATAGTTAAACAAGAATTATACTCCCTTTATCTTAGTTATAGTGTCCATTTTTTCATTTTTATTTGTCCAACTAATTTTGTCACTTTCCTTTGTTGGAAAAAAAATTATATTCTATATTTTAATCTCAATCTCATTTAAAAAATTTTAATTTATAATTTTTTAAAATTTAAATTAAATTAATTAGTAATTTTAATCTTAATTTATAATTATTTTTATTAATATATACTTAATTATTTACTAATTATACTTCTTTTGAATTCTCTTACCTACCGTAAAATAGATACCATAGCCAACGAATGGCGTAATTAAATTAATAGATATCAAATAAAATATTCTACAAAAGTATTCATTAAAAAAATAATACAAAAATAATTTATTTAAATTCTATTATAATTTTTAAAAAATAATATAGTGCACAAACATAATTTTTTTAAAAAATTAACTCTTAAATATTTAATATAAATATTGATATAATAATAATAATAATAATAATAATCATAATCATAATGCTTACTTGGCTGGAAGGACCTGCTGCTGAGGACCGCTCCCATACAGGATGCGGTCCTTCCCCTTTTATTTATTTATTTATTTATATTATTGTTATTTTTAAATTGCTGACGACCGCCAACCCCGTGTGGGTGGCCTAAGGAGGTTGTGGTCCGAAA
Source organism: Andrographis paniculata (assembly GCF_009805555.1). Taxonomy (NCBI): domain Eukaryota; kingdom Viridiplantae; phylum Streptophyta; class Magnoliopsida; order Lamiales; family Acanthaceae; genus Andrographis; species Andrographis paniculata. The sequence continues at coordinate 6,479,211 of NW_026137605.1, forward strand.
ACATACTATTTGAGTTGGGTTTCTCCATCGTCATTATTATTATTATTATTATTATTATTATAATAGTCTATATCTTCTCTATGGTAGATATTTGAGATCAGTGTCTAATATATGATTCATAAATTTTTGTAATTTTTTGATTTATTTTGTTTTACAGTTTTTTTTAATTTTTTGATTTATTTTGTTTTACAGTTTTTTTTATTGCTTTATAGGTGTTGATGTAATTTTTCAACAAAAATAAAGTAAAATTTAAAGATATAGAAAATATCCTTAAACTTGATTAATTAGTGCCTGAGATTAGGAATCTCTAAACACTGTATGGTACAGAAAATAAACTGGAAAATAAAAGACTGAAATTTAAAGTGGTGATCCCCAAATCTGACTTTGCTTTGTTGAAGTTGATTGAAGATGCCTTGCCAAATGATGATCCAAATCCTTAAATATTCTTTGAAGAAAACGTTCAGAACCGCCGCACTGTTTCACCAACCGTTCCCACCAGTTACAGAACTCAGAACTGCCTCTTTCATTGACACATGTCTTTAACCGCCTCGCCAACCGCATAACCCAACGACCGACCAACCGACCAATCTAGATACATAATTGGTCGCCAGATCAAAAGACTCACTGGTCGCCCCATCAAACGACCACTATTTGGTCTCTTCAATCGTCTGACCTATCAACAGACCTTTCTTCGCCCGACTTCCTTTTTCGACCGACCCCCATAGCAGCCAACCTTTGTATCAACCGACCCATTTATCCGACTGCGGATAATCCGACCTGCTTGCCTGACCGCGGACCATCTGACTTGCTTATCTGATTGAGAACCAACCGACTGAGAACCCACCGACTGACTCTGGATACCTTTTTATTATTATTATTATTATTATTATTATTATTATTATTATTATTATTATTATTATTATTATTATTTTTTGTGCGTAACAACATGCCTCCTCCTCAAGACTCCTAAGCATCATTTCTTATGATGTTTTAGGAGTTAGTAGGTTAGCATCCGAGGCTACGTCAGCCTCAGATCCGACCTCCATCCTTTGAGGCTACGTTGGACCCGACCTCCATTTATCGCGGACTGGTGCTGGCCTGGACGTTGGTCGATCTTGCACTACCATTGTATTCAGACTCCCGTCCGACTTATTCCTCCTTTCGGCCACTGTTGTTCTGTCATTCTTTTGCTCGCCTGAAAAGTTATGGTCGGCGACCTGACCCGTGTCCGTCCATTCGGCGGGGTCCTCCTGACCTGTATCTGTCCATTCGGCGGGGTCCTCCTGACCTGTATCCGTCCAGGTTACGTAGTCCTCCCGATTTTTGTCCGTCCAGTCGACGTGGTCTTCCCGATCTGTATTCGTCCAGTCGGCGTGGTCCTCCCGACCTTTGTCCATCCAGTCGGTGTGGTTATCCCGACTACGGTCCGTCCATTCGGTGTGGTCCTCCCGACCATGGTCCGTCCAGTCGGTGTGGTCTTCCCGACCATGGTCCGTCCAGGCGTCGTGATCCTGCCGACCTGTCTCCGTCCATTCGGTCGTCCCTGGTCGGGCCTGTCCTCCTGTTTGGTCCTGTCTCCAGTCTGTCTGACTGGGTATATGCTCAGGAATGGCGTTGTCCGTTTGGGGGCATGACATTTCTGGCGGTGCAGGAACCGAATTCAACATGAATTTTGATTGCTCCATCAAGTTTTGCATTGCGTCATGTATTGCCTGAAGATTTGCTATCTGCTGGTCGTACATTTGCCGAAAACCTGCTGTCAATTCGGCCCGTAGTTGGGAAGCTTCTTCTGCCGTGATAAAGCCAACGGCTGTACTGTGGAATTGAAAATTTGCCATATGGATCAGCAATTTTCTCCCACTGTGGTCGCCAATTTGTTGATGTAATTTTTCAACAAAAATAAAGTAAAATTCAAAGATATAGAAAATATCCTTAAACTTGATTAATTAGTGCCTGAGATTAGGAATCTCTAAACACTGTATGGTACAGAAAATAAACTGAAAAATAAAAGATTGAAATTTAAAGTGGTGATCCCCAAATCTGACTTTGCTTTGTTGAAGTTGATTGAAGATGCCTTGCCAAATGATGATCCAAATCCTTAAATATTCTTTGAAGAAAACGTTCAGAACTGCCGCACTGTTTCACCAACCGTTCCCACCAGTTACAGAACTCTGCCTCTTTCATTGACACATGTCTTTAACCGCCTCGCCAACCGCATAACCCAACGACCGACCAACCGACCAATCTAGATACATAATTGGTCGCCAGATCAAAAGACTCACTGGTCGCCCCATCAAACGACCACTATTTGGTCTCTTCAATCGTCTGACCTATCAACAGACCTTTCTTCGCCCGACTTCCTTTTTCGACCGACCCCCATAGCAGCCAACCTTTGTATCAACCGACCCATTTATCCGACTGCGGATAATCCGACCTGCTTGCCTGACCGCGGACCATCTGACTTGCTTATCTGATTGAGAACCAACCGACTGAGAACCCACCGACTGACTCTGGATACCTTATTATTATTATTATTATTATTATTATTATTATTATTATTATTATTATTTTTTGTGCGTAACAATAGGTTAGTGGGGTAAATTTTATCTGTAAGTAGGTTAATTTTATCTGTTAGAATATATACATTTTTCTTTTAATTTATACTCATTTCTTTTGCAAATCATATTCTTATTTCTTTCAAGAGATAATTGTTATTGTTCGTATTTTCTCTTTCTTTGTTTACTAAATTTTGTTTTTTTTCTCTTATTTTGTTGTATAATTTTTTGCATATTATTTTTAATGTCGAAGTAAGACGTATGAAGATGGAATGTGCTACTACTATTTTTTTGTTTTTTTTTCTTTTTGATTTATTCTATATATTTAAGTTATTTAATAATTTTGTATTATTAGAGTTTGAAGTTTTGAAAAATAATACAATTTAGATACGGGAAATATTTACCGACAGTGTTCGTTATTGTAAATATAGTCAATCATCAAATCAAATTCGATAAGTCTTTTTTTTACTTTGTATATTTATTTTGATTTTGTAATTATAATTATTTTATAATATTTGGATAAGTGTTGTTAACTAGATATAAATGTGAAGAAATTATTAGATTAAATTTTATTTTTTACTTTATTATTTAACTGTTATAATCAAATATCATATCACACACATATATATATATATATATATATATAGATAAGACATTAATTTGGAACTTATCATTCAAGTTGCAAATGTTTTCATAATTTATAAATTTTTGAAACTTTGTTTACCTTCTTTTTTATTTATACATGTTTTTAAATATGTTAAGTAGAAAAATTGTAATAAAACTTATTTATTTTTAAAATAATTTAGTACATATATATAATTATATTATAAAAAATATAAATATTATAAATTATGTTAATATTAAAATATATAAATTAATATATCTCATATATAAAATAATTTAGTACATATATATAATTATATTATAAAAAATATAAATATTATATATTATTTTGTTAAGAAAATTATATATATCTTATAGTACTATAGAAATTTTATTATTTTGTTGTATACATTTTTTTATCATATCAAAATTTTTAAATAATTTTGAATAATATTAAAATACTTCTTTTTAGAAATATATATATATTTATTATTTTTTACATAATAACTGAAGAATATATTATTTTTCTGGAATGTATATACTTAAAGTACTCCTTACAATTTTGATTTAATTTTTTAATCATTTACTAATATATATATATATTTTAATATTTTTCAGATATTTGTCAATTAATTTACATATTCTTTATTTTTTGTACTTTTTCATTTCATAGTTTTGCTTTGATATTTTAATTATCTTTTGTATTGATTTAATATTTTAATATTTTGATTATCTGTCAATACATTTACAACTTTGAATATGTAGTTTTTTTATTATTTTCTATCCTCGTGCATTTGTCAATTTTTATATTTTGCAGTTTTGATTTGTTATTCTAATTATCTACTAAAATAGTTTCATAATTTTAATTTAGTAATTTAATTATTTACTAATATTTTTATAGTTTTAAATCATTATTGTTATTAGTAACTAATCTACGATTAGAAATTGAAGCAAATAATTATATATTTATGAATCTAGCAAATTGAAATTTCTATTACACTTAATTTAATTTTATGATTTTTTTTTGTGCAATATATTTCTCAATACCATTTATTTAGCAGATAATTCTTTATTTTGTTGTATTTTGCAATTTCACAGTGTTGTAGTATTTTGATAATTTAAAAATAATTTTATAGTTTTGTATTGAAGTTTTGATTACTTATTGATAGTTTTATCGGTATTTTTATTATTTATTAAATTATTATTTGAAATTGAAATAAATTATTTTTTTACTAATCTGATAAATAATTTATTATTTGAAATTAAAATATATTAGTGTCTCTTTATATTATTTCAATAGTTTGCACGGGTGTCACCGCTAGTTTAATATATCACCTATCACTAAAATTGTGTTTAGTTTTATATTTTATCCGACATCTAAAACAATTTTCATTTTTTTCAAGTAAAAAATCATATATAACTATCTAAATTTTTACTCCCACGTTCTAATTATATTTGCAGGTGTCACTATCTAAATACTCTTAGTTACAAATATAAAAACATAATTTTTATACCAAAATTTCGGATTCCTTTCAAACTGTTATATAATAATAATAATAATAATAATAATAATAATAATAATAATATAATAATATAATATTGGTAAGTATATATAATATATGTATATGTGTTTACGGGTGTGTGTTTATATGTATATAAATATATATGTATAAGTAATTATTATAATTGTATTATATTGTATGTATTTAGAAGTAGACAATTAATGTAGAGAGAGATAGCGGAAATGATTGTGAATTGCATTTTCATTACCTAAGGCATACATATATATATATATAGACGCGTGAGTCGGTAAATGAATGATTGTAAAAGCATCCACATTCTGTCGACAGAGACGTGGTCGAGCGTGTCAAAAGGCGGAGGATGTAGCTGCTGCGTGCTGCATGGTTTATAACACTTCCCATTGGATGCATTTATACAAAGAATGTGCCTTGTTAAAACCTTACTATGAAAAAACCCCTTGGGAAAAAATCATAGTGAAGGAAAAAGAGTATATCATTCTTGTATTAACGTGCTCTCCCTGTTTTGGATTTTATTTAATGTCTTTCATTCGACGCATTCCAATTCCTTGTACCAATTTGTTGAATGTTGCAGTCGACAACGCATTCGTAAATAAATCTGCAAAATTTTCAGACGATCGAATTTTTTGCACACTAATTTCACTCTTTTTATGAAGATCATGAGTGAAGAAAAAATTTGGAGATATGTGCTTTGTCCGATCGCCTTTAATATATCCTCATTTTAATTGAGTTATACAAGCTGCATTATCTTTAAGTAATATTGTAGGAGGTAATATATCATCGGTAATCAAGCCACAATTTTTCTGAATATGGTGAATCATAGACCTCAACCAAACGCATTCACGACTGGCTTCGTGAATTGCTAAAACCTCAGCGTGGTTTGAAGAAGTAGTTGTTATCGTCTGTTTAGCAGATCTCCAAGAGATTGCGGTTCCTCCACAAGTAGATAAATAGTGAGTTTGAGATTTTGCTTTGTGTGGATCAGATAGATAACCAACATCAGCATAACCAATTAATTCATTTCGAGATTCGCTCGAATAAAATAGACCGAGGTCATGAGTTCCCTGAAGATAACGAAAAATATTTTTGATACCATTCCAATGGCGCTTTGTGGGGGATGCGCGAAACCTAACCAGTAGATTTACTGAAAAAGATATATCTGGTCTGGTACAATTTGCAAGGTACATTAATGTGCCAATAGCGCTGAGATATGGTACCTCGGGGCCAAGTATTTCTTCATTTTCTTCTCATGGCCTAAATGGATCTTTATTGGGATCAAGGGATCTGACCACCATTGGTATACTCAGAGAATGAAATTTATCCATATAAAATTGCTTCAATACCTTTTGGGTATACGTGGATTGATGAATAAATATCCAATTATTAACATGATCCATTTGTAATCCCAAACAATATTTTGTCTTTCCAAAATCTTTGATTTCAAATTCTTTCTTTAGGTATTCAACTGCAGTTTGGATCTCTTCAGGAGTTCCAATTAAATTGACATCATCAACATATATAGCAATAATGACAAAATTTGATCCATTTTTCTTTATAAAGACGCATGAGTATATTGGATCATTAGCATAACCTTCTTTTATTAAACATTCGCTCAGACGGTTATACTACATTCACCCTGATTGTTTAAGTCCATGCAATGATTTTTTCAATTTGATGGAATATGATTCCCTTGGGTTTAATTTGTATTCTTCAGGCATATTGAATTCCTCAAGAACCTTCATAGAGATATCAGTATCCAATGAGCCATAAAGATATGCAGTAACTACGTCTAAAAGACACATATCGAGCTTCTCTTGCACTGTTAGGCTTACAAGGTATCTAAATGTTATTCTATCGACAACTGGAAAGTATGTTTCATCAAAATCTACTCCAAATTTTTGTGAGAATCCCTGAGCTACAAGACGGGCTTTATATCTCACAATTTCATTATGCTAATTTCTTTTTCGTACAAACACCAATTTGTATCAAACTGGTTTTTCTTCCATTATATCAAGTGTTAAACTGTATGCAAAGGCATTATCAATAATTGCCTCTTTGCGGTTCCAACATTTTCTTGAAGTAACATAGTTAATTGAGTTTTCAATAATCTCATCATGTTATTCAGGATCGTGCTCTTCTGGAGCAATTATTTCAGGGTTGACTTCCTCGTTAGATTGAGGTTTATCAATGTCATTCCTAATATTTTCATGATTATCATCATTAATTCCTCTTTTCTTTCGAGGATGTTTATCTTTGGAATCAAGTGGTCTACCACGCTTTAAGTGTGTCGCTGATTCATTAGCACTTGTAATTTGTCCATAAAGGACAATTATTTTAGCCGGAGCATTAGCAGCTTGGATATATGAATGAGTAACTTTGCTCGAGTCATTGAATGCATCCGGTAACTGATTTGCAATATTTTGCAAATGTATAATACGTTGAACTTCTAGTTCACACTGCTTTATACGAGGATCACAAAAATTCAATGGGATTTTCCAATTAATATCCCTTTTCGGTTCATTTTTGTCTCCCCCTAATGTCGGAAAATATGATTCATCAAAATGACAATCTGCAAATCTTGCAGTGAATAAATCACCCGTCATAGGTTCAAGATATTTTATAATTGATGGCGATTCATATCCGACATAAATGCCCAATAATCTACGTTGATGACCCATTTTTGTACGTTTGGGGGTGGAATAGGGGGGGTAGAATATGAACATAAACAACACACCCAAAAATACATAGATGAGATATATTTGGTTCGTGAGCAAATATCAACTGCATCGGGGAGTAGCTATGATAGCTTGTCGGCCTCATTCTTATAAGTGTTCTTGCATGTAAGATTGCATGCCCCCAAGCTGAAATAGGCAACATAGACCTCATCAGTAATGATCTAGAAATCAATTGCAATATTTTAATAAGTGATTATGCCAGACCATTTTGTGTATGAACATTAGCAACTGGGTGCTCTACATTAATTCCAATCGACATGCAATAATCATCAAATGCATTCGATGTATATTCACCAGCATTATCGAGACATATAGTATTAATTGGATCATCGGAGAATTGTGCCCGTAATTTAATAATTTGGGCAAGCAATCTCGCAAATGTCATATTGCGAGTAGATAATGAACAGACTTGGGACCATCTCGTAGATGCATCAATAAGCACCATAAAATATTTAAATGGCCCACACGGTGGGTCTATTGGTCCACATATATCCCCGTGTATTCTTTCCGAAAATGTAGATGATTCAATACCTACTTTAGCTAGCGATGGCCTGGTTATCAATTTTCCATGAGTGCAGGCAACACATGTTAACTCATTTGAGTTTAACACTTTTTGACTTTTTGACCTTTTAATGAATGGCCATGCGAATTCTCAATTATTCGCCTCATCATTATACTGCCAGGATGCCCAAGGCGATCATGCCATACTTGAAAATCGGTAGTCTTTTGATCTACCGTGAGGTGTGTTTCAACTACACCTAATCTGGCATAATATAACCAATAGATAGTTAAGGCAATCTCTCGATGATGCATTTCTTTTTATCAATGATATTGGTGATCAATAAAAATTCACCATCGGTATCACTCATAGTTTCAATGTGATAACCATTTTTTCGAATGTCATGAAAGCTCAGTAAATTTCTTCGAGCTTTAGTGGCCAATAGTGCATACTGTATCACAATTTTCGTTCCCGCAGGGAGAAATATAATGGCTTCTCCAAAGCCTTCAATTAATTTTGCACTGCCACTTATTGTATTGACATTCATTCTTTCTCTTTTCAAATGAGAGAAATATTTTTCGTGTTTCAATATAGTATGTGTTGTTGCATTGTCAATGAAACACATATTTGCATCATTTTGTTTGGCATCCATTTAACCTTCAAATATAAATAAACATAGTATTAATAAAAACAGATATAAGTATTAAAAAATGCATTACTAAAAGGTAATATGCGATAATTTAAATATTACAAAATATAAAATGACATAATATGTTTATCACTGGGGGTTTGCTGGATCTACGACAAAATCCGTTATATCAAGATGCGTTGTGTCGTAATCCAAAAGATCATCATCGGGGTCGTCATCATTATTAACGTGATTAGTCTCGACCTCTTACCCTTTTTTTCTGCAGTGAGGCTTGATAGAGATCGGCTAGGTGTTTGGCTGTTCTGCAGGTATTGCCCCAATGGCCTTCAATGTCATACCGATTACAAATGCCGATTTGCCTCTTTCCCTGTTTAGCCTTTTCGGCTATATCCCCATATTGGGATTTACTCTGATTCCTGTTAATGTCAATACCGCAGTGATTGTAAGGGGTATATCAACCGCGTTGACTCTCACGACCGCGACCACGTCCACAGCCTCTACTACGTCCTCGGCCTCATTCATAAAATGTCACGTTCGCTTCAGGAAACATATTGGAACCAGTGGGCCGGGACTGATGATTTTTCATTAATAACTTATTATTTTGCTCAGCTAATAAAAGACATGCAATGAGCTGTGAGTACTTTTGAAAATTTTTCTCGCAATACTGTTGTTGCAACACAACATTAGAAGCATGAAAGGTAGAGAGAGTCTTCTCCAATTTATCATTCTCAGTAACAATTTCTCCGCAGAGTTTCAACTGAGATGTAATCTGATGGATAACAGAGTTGTACTCTGTAACATTTTTAAAATCCTGCAATCACAGGTTAAGCCAATCATGTCGGGTTTTGGGGAGAATGATATATTTCAAGTGCTCAAATCTCTCCCTCAATTCATTGCATAAATCTAGTGGATATTTCACCGTCAAATATTCAGACTGTAAAGGAATGTCCAAATGATGACGGATGAAAATAATAGCTTTAGCCCGATCTTGGCTTGTAGCCATATTTTCACTGGCAATTGTATGAACAAGGTCCATAGAAACCAGATGCATTTTTACATCCATGGACCAAGTCAGAAAATTATTGCCGGTGAGAGACATAGGTTTAAAAGAAAATTTTGCAAGATTTTCCATAGTTTAAAAAATAGATAATATGGTATAAAAATAAAACTTACTAAAAATAAAATGGGTAAGAGCCTTCGTGCTGATAATGTGTTATGTAATAATAATATAATATTGGTAAATCTATATAATATATGCATATGTGTGTACGGGTGTGTGTGTTTATATGTATATAAATATATATGTATAAGTAATTTTTATAATTGTATTATATTGTATGTATGTAGAAGTAGACAATTAATGTAGAGAGAGATAGGGGAAATGATTGTGAATTTCATTGTCATCACCTAAGGCATATATATATATATATAGACGCATGAGTCGGTAAATGAATGATTGTAAAAGCATCCACATTCTGTCGGTGCTGCGTGGTTTATAACAGTTTATAAAGAAGGTCGGACAAAAAATTGATAAAAGAGTTCCCCAAAATTCTCAAAAAAATCTTTGGGTATGGCGTCTTATGTCGAATGATTTAGTGATGAAAAGAGAAATAAATAGCAATACCATTGAAAAAAAAAAGAAATTAGAAAAATAAGAAATCTATGCAGAAAATAAATATAAATTTATAAAAGCAAAAACTTTATGCGGAAAATAAAGAGAATTCAACTCAAAAAAATAAAAAATGAGAGAAAAATAATATTACCTCCATCTCTCACTCACCGTGTTCACTTTTGTATTTTCGTCTGTCCCACTTATTCTGTCATTTTTTTTTTGAAAAAATATTATACATTTTAATCTTATTTTAAAATATTTAATTTATTTTTTTTAATTTTAATTGTACTAATTAGTTATCTTAATCTTTATTTAAAATTATTTTTATTCAATAATAATTATTTTTACTAATACATTCTTAATTATTTACTAATTATATTTCTTCTAAATTTTCATATCTACCTTAAAGGGAACACGATACCTGAGACGGAGGGAGAAATAATTTGCATAATAATAGAATGATATAAAAGTAATACAATAACAAAATGCAAAAACAAAAGAAGCAATGAATAAATAAAAGATTAATTGCGGGGTGTGTAAATGTCCTCTCAAACTTGATTTCTACATCTTTTATATCTCTATCAAATTTAATTAAATATTTCATTAATGAATATCACATAATATTACTAGACCCCCAACAAATCTTGTTAATTCTTCCAAATGACTCTTGGCCACACTTATCTTTGACTTTCTCAATATATATATATATATATTTTTTATTTTCCTTCACGACTTTCATTAATGCTCCTTAATGACTTGTAACTATTGAAAGTTACATAGTTAATCAGAAGTCATTAATTCTCCATCATTTGTTTTTAAATTCTCCATCTTTGTTTTTTTCTTTTTTTTTTTTTTTTTTTTTGGCTTTTTTAAGCACTCTTGGGCTAAATTTAGGCATTTACTTTCAATAACTCATTTTTGACATTTTTTTAAAGTTAAATCGTGGCTTTTTCCTTTTTTTTTTTTTTTAATTGAATTGGATATCTCCTCTATTTCTTCAAAATAAGCTCAATGCCTTGGCCGACTGGAGCGGAACCAGAACTTAGCCGAAAGAGGGCTAAGTTTTTAAAATTGAAAATAATACAGTTATATTTAATTTATATATATACAATCATATATACATCTATTTATTTTCTAGTAATTATATTTTTGAGTTCTTATATTTTAGAAATTATACTAGATATAATTTTGGTTAGAGATAATCATTACTTGTTAAATTGTAATATGATATGCACAATATATCTTTGTTGAAAATTTTTAAAAATATTGACAAATAATAACTATATATTGTAGATATATTTATTTTTTATTGTTTAAAATAGATAAATAATACATTTTTTTTTAAATAAATACTTTTAATAAAAAATCATTTCACCCACATCTAAAGATTTGTTTGATTTTACTTTTAATTTAAATATTATATATTATTATGATATTTTTAAAAAATATATATTTTTATCAAAAATTATACAGATTAAATAATAATAATTTTGATTTAAAATTAAAATCTAACAAATTTTGATTTAAAATTTAATTTTCAGTATCTTTTATGATTTTCTATCAATTTTTATATTATATTATATATATAATTTTTGAAAAATGGGGTGTGGTGGGATGAGGGGACTGCAACCCCCTTACCCTACCCCAGATCCACCCTTGTCGGTAATAATAACAATATTAACATTAAACTCACCCAATCACCTAAAAATCTTAATTTTTTGGCAAACATTCTCATTCTCATGTCCAATACCTCTTTTTCCAACCATAATTTATCTACTTTTCAGTTACAATAATCTCAAACTTTTTTTCAAATTTGTCTATGGATCTTTGAATTTGTCGCTATTTTAAACCTTTTTTTTTTTTTTTTTTTTTTTTATCTCTTGAAGAATTATTCGATCTCAATTATGTGGATTTTCTATTGAAGAGTTTGTCCTTTATTCACCGTTGACAGAACAAGATGAGAAAATCTCGCTCGGATGCAATTTTTATGGCGTTGTCTTCACTAAAAAGTGTATGGAAACATCATATGGGCTACAACAACATCAATGAGATAAATTCAGTGATTTGTATGTGTTACAACCTAGATGACACTATGAAAGTATGCAAAAATTATAAAAAAAATATATTAAATGAGACATACAAGAACTAGTGAAGGAACATGTAACAAAACTTTTGAATGTATGTACTTTATTTTTTTTATTCAATGATGGTAAATGAGTAAGTCAAAATTAGGTAGTGCCAAATAATGGATGATTTGTTGAAAAATTAATGAGAATCTTCGTGTTATGAATTGTTATTGGTTGGAAATTGTCAATTATAGAAGGGTAAATGTTACTTTCCGTAAAACACATTTCCACTGTTGTTTCTGGATCAATGTATTGAATAATTGATCAAGACATGAGTTCTACTGGTTTTTAGATGGGGATTACTCTTATCATTACATATCTAGATCAATCCAAAAGACATGGAGTAAACTATATTTGCTTTATGATAAATGAAATTATTGGTTTAGCCCATAAAGTTTCACAAAAAAACTATAAAGGTCGGTAAAACAAAAACTAAATTTATTACAAAGAAGAAAACCCTAATGAATAAGAAGGTTGCATGAAGTTTCTTTAGATATGTTAGATTCTACAAAAGATTATCAAGGATTTTCGTAAGATTTTCTAACCAATTACTTATATCTTATGTAATGATGTTCTATTTAAGTGGAGAAAGCAATGTGGGAAGACCTTCAAAGTTCTCAAAGAGAAAATCATAATTTTATCCGTAATTCAAGTATCATATTGGGGTATACTATTCAAGTTAACGAGTGAGGCCAAAGATTGTGATATGGGAGTTATCCTAGGCTAAAAGGTTGAATTCAAGCATAACATCATATACTGTACAAGCAAGACATTGTTTGCACCTATGAGAAATTTTATTAATATATAATTAAATTGAAGTATTTTTCATACTGACCAAGCAACTATTTTGTATCTGATGGAGTAAAATGAATCAAAATCTCTCTTGATTTGATGAGTTTTGCTAATTCAAAAGTTTGATATAGAAAATTAAAGAGATGAAAGAGTAGAAAATTTGGTGGCATGTAATCTCGGCAGACTTGAATGATTAGAGAAAAATATTATATGCCATCTTCGCATAATTGAACGACAACAGAAGAAAATTATATGTATCAATGATTTTTTTTTTTTTTATGAGAAATTCTTCTTTCTGTAGAGTAGACAACCATGAAGCGTGATCTACAAAACTATCTTGTTGTGGTTTTGTTTTTGTCAAAAGTGGGTTTTCATGAGCCAAATTGTCTATTTATCCAAACAAATGAATATTTTTTGGAAGACTAGGCGGGGTCAATCGTAAATGTGTTTTGGATTAAAATATCTCATATATTTTAGAAAAAAAATTCATGGTTTTATGTAGATGGAATATTTCTTAGTATCGAACATCTTCAAAGATTCATAAGTCTAGATTCTTTTTTTTTTTTTTTTTTTTCTACCTTTCAAATAGATGTCGAAGTCTTTCCAAGCAATAGTGAAGTACGACTTAGTAGGTCACGTTTCTAACTAATGATGGGAGTTTATCTAGCATACTATATTTACTAAGTTTGGAGTTCTATGGTATTGATCAATTATTAAGTTTTCAAGAATTTACACGTAAAATATAGTCTTCAATATTTGATTGAGCTTTACGATTCTTAAGCCAATGGTCAAACGAAGTGATAAAGTATATATTGTTATCTATTTTTATAGATAAATTATAAAAAATAATTAATGTGTTGGATATATTTCTACTCATTTTTGGTATGTTATTGATTTGTGCAAGAGAATAAAATAATTCACGCACATGCTAAATTTTTTATCAAAGAATTATGGGAGTATTTGATTCAAGCTCGTATGTTAAGAAAAGTGATGGATTACGGGAATAGAATCGTAATTGTTGGCGTGATTAAAGAAGCGATTAAAGATCCGATTACCTATAAAATGGAGGTCAAAGCATTTAATGAGACATTACAACTTACACTCATATTTCATAGCTTGAAGGATTGGACAAGGCATTAGAAGAGAACTAGCCACCGGGTGATCATCATTATCTTAATTTTATTGCTTTCCTTTATTTTGAGTTTGAGTAACTAGTTTTCTTTATTCTACTCCATTGGTTGATATAGATCAGATTCGGATTTGCGAGATTATGTTTTGATTTGAATTAAATCTTGTTTATTTAATTGATATTTATGTAATTTATGTGATACATGTCTACAACTGTTTTATTTAGTTTTCTATCACGGCCGGATTTTAGATTTGTTTAACAATTATGTGTCAATCGAACATTTGCATCCGTAATTGTGCACTTGTTTGATGAAATGAGAAATAGGTTGATAAGCTTAGCCTAGAAATTGCATGATCAAATAATTTTATCTTTTCGTAATTGATTGAATATTTGAATTGAGTTTTCCTCGTACTATTTTCAATTGAGGAAATTAATTTATGTTCGTACCTAAATTATTTTTTGATTAGGGATGCGGTTAATCAATCGTACCATTACCACCAATAAAATAAGGAAAAATTGGGTGTTGCGATCGTATCTAATGTCTATAACCAATTTATCAATTGAATAATAAGATTATTTAAAATCGATGATCAAATCTTTAATCCGGTTTCTTATTCACTCAATGGGCTAGAAATTTAATCTCTTTGGAATCTAATTATTATTTATCATCACTTATTTTAATTACCTTTTTTGAATTTGCTAATCTATTTAACTCAATACTTGAATTGTAACAAAACATAAATTAAACCTCACAGTCCATATCGATCGACCTCGGCACCCCTCGCTACTTGACAATTGTGATGTTAGAATATTTTTATTGGAAGTACTAAGACTAAGACTATCATGAAGGTGAGCAACAAAGACCTAGAATACATACTTCTGACCACTATGAACAAGAACATAAAAACTGGCTACTAGACATCGATGATACTCTTTAGGCTTACTAGACTAAGTTGAAGGCTCTTGTTTGGTATGTTATCATAATTTTTTAATCAATAGAAATTTTTTCAATTTTCTTTTGGAACTTGAACATTCTGCTTTATGTGCAATTCAATTATTAAACTTTGTTATCCTTCTTTCCCATCAAAAGATAATTAAAAGATTAATAAATTTAAACAAATTCTATGTCATAACATTTAAAAATTTCAAGTGTACAAGGAAATAATTGAGAGAAATATTATGACAACATCATTCATCATGAAGAATTCTTATATATAGAGTACAAATTTCTACTATATGATTCCATACACTATTTATTATAAAAAAATTTAAATATTGATGTATTGAAATCTATATTGTTAAACAGACTTTTTTTAATAGAACTATTCAAATATGTGATTTAAGTTATATAAATAATAATAAAAAAATTCTTATCAATGAAGTAAGACCTAAGTTTTATTTCGAAGATCATTCCATTGCCATATGTGAAGAAATCAATATAATATGTGATATAACATTTGCTCCACAGTATTTTGAGTAATGATATTTTATTTGCATTTCACATAATACCTTTGAATTAAAAGTTTTGTCTAAATTGAATTGAAATTTTCATGTTTTTCCGATCACGAATATGTTATATTATTTCTTAATAGTTCTCATAGTTGAGTTTTTCAATTTTATACTTTAGGTTATTATTTTGATAATATAGTTATCCACTTTTAGACTTTAGATTATTTCTTTCATAGTATAGGTAATCATTTTCATAGTATATATTATCGCTTATGTATAGTCTCTACTTTTTTATTGTTTTCTTATTTTAGTATATTATTTTCATTATCTAGTTATGTTATTGGATAAGTTCATTTAATTTTCTTCAACCTAAGTGAAATGAATCCAAACTTTCTTAATAATTCATACATTTTATTTTGAAAATACATTGGAAGAGATCTAAATTATTCCTCTACTCACTCGCTATAATAGACCCGAAGTCATACATTTTTGTTTAATTAGAACTCTTAAGTTAACTCTCAGTTTCTCATTCCCACTTTCAACGAACTTTTTATTTGACTCACCCAAACCCTACCTAGTGGACTTTTATCTGTTACAAGATTTAATGGGTATGACACTTAACCTATCTCCTATAAACTCCCTTTGTTGATTCTCGATTCTTCATTTTAGAAAATTTCTCAAGCACGATAGGGCCTGAACACTCTCTCATGCTCTTCTCCACCTTGTACATGTTTGATTTCAGTAATTTCTCAATGTAATTGGTCCACTTTTAATTTCTATACCTTCATTTGACTCTATTTCTTTTGAAATCAATCCTTAGATTTTGTGCCTTTATACTTTGAAACTTGTTGTTGTGTGAACTTATTTTTGTATATTTCATATCAATCTTGTGCATTATTTATAATATTTTCTTGAATTTATTATTTTTTTTGTTTACTTGAAATTGAATATATTTGAAGTGATTTCACATTATCCTATCCTAAGATTTCAAAAATTCATGTTGGTTTTTTGTTTATAAACTTTCATCGTAGGAGAAAGATGAAAGATACACAATATCTAATGTTTGTAGTATCCCCTATTTGATAACAAACTAAAATAGTAATGGAGGAAAGTAGTGAATTTTTGGATGCATGCATCATTTTTCCAATCAAACAATGAATGAGTTAGTCTCAATATGCAAAAATTAGGAAGATTCATCGAGAAAAAAAAATGGAAAATGATAAATTTTTATTATGCAACATGTTATTGGTTGGAGAACCTACATTGATTACATAAAGGCTAAATGTTGCCACCTATAACGATCACTTTCCACACCATTCTGGGATCGATATCCTGAGAAACTCATTGTATATGGTTTTACTACTTTCTAGTTAGATTGTTGTTTCAATCATCATTAGATCCTATACGTTCATTTAGTGTAGATAATTGTTTTGATTATTTTATGCCCAATGACGTTTCAGCGATGCATGTACCATATTTTAAAAATGTTCTTGATTCTTACATTTGAGTGTTTATGAACGACTTCATAAAATTTTGGCAAAAATTTCACCTAATGCCTGATCGTAGTTTGAATCTATTGATCTAATAAATTGAGTCTAATCTCGTGGTCAACGAGGAGAAGTATCACTTTATGATAAATAGAGGTATAGTCTTCGAAAAAAAATTGAAAAGGTCGGTAAAGTGAAGGTTAGTATCACTACAAATGTTACAACCCTAGTGAATGATTGCCGTGAAATTTTCTTAAATATGCTAGACTTTACAAATGATTCATTAATGATTTTAGTAATATTTTTCATCCAATAAAATTTCTATTGTGCAAAGATGTTTCATTTTTCAAAGAAGCAATGTGGGGATGTTTTCCAAATTCTCACCGAGAAACTCACTTCTTTGCATATTATGTCATTCGAGTTAATGTGTCACTACAAGAAAAAATCATTTTTGTAACAGAACTCTTTTGTCTCTAAATCTACTTTTTCCGTTACTAATGACATTAGAGACGGAATTAGGAATGGAATTACGTTAGCTACGTGAACTTTAGGGACGGAATTCCGTTACAAATATATTATTTCTTTTTAGTGTGTGATGCTCGGGATTATACTGTGGAAGTTGTCTTGGGTCAAAAAACTGAATCCATGCATAACATAATCTATTATGCAAGCAATATGTTATATACGAGTTAGAGAAGTTACATTTCACTAAAAACGAGCTGTTAGTATTGTCTTCATCTCTAAATTTTTTTCCAATATATAATTAGGTCAAATACTATTTCATATTCAAATTATGCAACTATTAATTATCTGCAGGAGAAAATGTGTCAAAATCTTTCTTGATTCAATGGATTTTGCCACTCCAAAAACTTGATATAGAAATTAAAAATAAAAAGGAGATTAAAATTTAGATGACAAATCATCTCAAAAGACTTGAATTACTTAAAAGAAAAAAATTACAACTATTAATTAATTATATTTTTACTATACAGTTTATTGTGCAGTGAATCATACTTCGCTAACCTACAGAACTATCTAACTAGTGATAGTTTTCGATCACAAATAAGCTTTAAAAACAAAAAGTATCCATTTAGCCAAACAACAAACAATTTTTTCATTCGGCATTTTTTAATGGAACAATTCTTCGTAAATATTATTAAAAAATACAAATATATATATATATACATTAATATAATATATATTATTCACTCGTAAAAAGTCAATAATTGAACACAAAATATTATTTTTTATATTATAACACAATTTTTCGTACCACAGAAAAAAAATCAATTTATTTTAAAAACGATGAATACTGAAAATATTCAATAAAAAATTATTTTGTTTCTTACCGTAAGCATTGCATATAAACTGTACATTCACCTTGAATAATAAATTAAGACTAAAAACATGTATAAATTTCTAATACTGAATGATACTTATAGAAATGATATAAAATTTTAACAATAATTATTTCGTAAATAAATTAAAATAAAAGTCAATAACAATTTTTGACACAAAATACAATATATATATATATATATTTAATTCTAATAGTGTATATATATATATATATATATATGTATAAACACACTTCAAATCTTCAAACACTAAAAAAAAAAAAAAAAATTAAGTATATTTGTAACGGAATTCCGTTCATAAAGTTCACGTAGTTAACGTAATTTCATCTCTAATTCTGTCTCTAATATCATTAGTAACGAATAAAGTGAATTTATGAACGAAAAAATCTCGTTACAAAATTGATAATTTTTTGTAGTGAAATCATAATATGTATGTCATGTGTATATATAGGAAATACAAACAATGAAAAGATAGAATCGGTATTTTTGGGGGTTTTCCGTGGAGAACTCTCTCTCTCTCTCTCTTTTTTTTTAAAAAAAATAAAAATTGTATTTATTTTGTATTTTTAATATTTTTTATTATCTAAAATTTTATATTTCAAAAGATAATACTATATACTATATTTGTATTTAAATTTACTTTTAAAAATAAATAATTTTTATATGAATATAAATATATATTTTTTTTTAGATTGAGAAAAGAGAATGTGATATGAAAAAAAAAAAGGAAAAAAAAAAGAATATGATACAGGGATGAGGAAAAATGAATTTATCTTATAGTACTCCACCAAATTTCATTGAAGACGATATCTCCATTTATTTATTTTTATTTTTTCTCTTTAGAGAAGAGATCTCTATTTTTTATATCGAATTTGTTTATTTTCTTACTAGATAGGCATCTTCTCTAGCCTCCATTGTGGGCTGCCCGTAAGTATATTATGTGTTTTTCTTTTTTGTTTCCATGTTATCCACTACCAAGTATGATAATATTTCCTTATTATAGTAAGTTTTACTAATTAATCATACTCCCTTTTATAGTAAGATTTTCTTGATATATTCATCAATTATTGAGATATATATATATATATAGAATTTGTTTTGTATGCATATATAAAACAAAAATATATATATATATATACACACACTATGTGTGTGTGTTTTTTTTATATTTAAGCTTATCGAATTGCCGGAATCACTTCATAAACGGATTGTAATTGCAAAAATTAAATATTTATTGATGTGTTTGTTTGCCTTTTCAATTTTATTGTTAAGCTATTAACTATGTAGTAAAATATTATTTATAATATTTGTATTACTAAATCCCTTAGTCTATACAAAAGGAGGAGAGTAGTCTCTCATTTTACATAGCTTGGATACTTCATATTTTGTATAACTTCCCTCTCCATTAGAAATAGTTCATTTGAGTCCGGATATTAAAAAAAATAAATATTTTATTGAAAAAATAATAAAAGTAAAAAGATAGTTTAAGGTATTTTTGAAAATTTAGTTAGAAATTAAAGTAAATGAAGATAGAAAATGTATCAAAGATAGTGATATTTATTCAAAATAAGTGTTGAATAAAATATAACACTTAAATATTAATTTCTTAACTTTGTCAAAATTAGTAATTGGATAAATTGAGCGCATAGACTAAACCAAAAAATTAAATTACTTACTGGTCATAAGAAAATAAACAAAAATAACAAAAAATAAACAACTCCTGAGATTGATCAGGTTGATGGATTAATTCGAAATCTTCTTAGAAGAATGTTTCTTTTTCTTGTCATTGCACAATTTCTCTCCGGAACTGTTGTGCACTGTGTTCTCCTCTCTGATCCGATAATTGGGCCTCCTCTCTCTATATTTTCTTTTATTTTTCTATAATTTTATACCAATTAAGTTTTTGGGCCTTTTAGTTAAAAAATATACACAAATAAGATAGAATTCGATCAAAATCAAACAAATATTACATATAATATGAACATTTAACGCATGCAATTTCTAACTATCAAATATATATTATTCTCCTTCACATGTCAAGAGCTGAAATGTTAGGGCACACTGCATTAGCGGCTAAGTCGACATTCACATAGACATCTTCCTCGACAGTATTATAATTTTAAAGATGTTGCACATACCATATTTCATGCACACACTTCTCGTCCAAGAAAGAAGCACAATGCATAACAAGTTGCATCAGGATCGTTCGTGTACATATCACAGTGATATTGTGGCGTATTGGTGATTTCAATAGAAACTTTTATCTGTATATATATATATATACAAACACATTTATAATTGTATCTATTCAGTTAGGACGATGATATCGAGCAAGAAAAAGTAAAATTCCCCAATGCATTAATTGTTCTAGCCTTGAATTTATGAGATCTTCCCCATCTCTTTTCACGAGATAAGTAAACTAACTTTGGCAGTTAGTTTTCCTTGGCAACAACTGCTATAGGGTTCCATTGATCAATTAAAACCTGTAAGCATATTACAACTACAAGTTTGCTCAATTTTTCTTAATCCCTACGAAACTAAATTTGATTGATTTGATGACGACTATCTGAACAATGGATTGGTGATCTTGTCTCGTCACTACCGAATTCTATTCCAAGAAATCTCTATGTTGAATATTAATTTATTTCGAAATGCTCCTTTCGCCACTGTACAATCAACCTAATATTTCATGTCCTCATACAACACCTGAGGAAAGAAACACCTCAAATAATTTATGTATACAATGGGATATATATGTATATATAGATATGTTAATCATGAACACCTTCATATTATCCATTGTTTTGAAAATTCAGATCAAAGTATTGCAGTTGTCGTCTTAGCTCCTACACATTTTTGTCGACTTAACTCCCAAAAATGTCTGTTAGTTAAACACAATATGCATAGCTTGACAACATTAACCATTAAACATAATATGCATAGCTTGATAATGTCAGAAAGCCTTCTCCGGTTGTCAAATGCCAAACGGCTAAAAGGTATCACTGGCCCTTTCTATCCAACAATCATCTGCAACTTCGATAACCTACATGATACCTCATCATCTGCTTCACTAGCAAAAACTTTTGATAATCTAAACATTGCAACTTCAAAATGTGAGGACCGTTTAATTTTGATATCTAAGAATCATCGACTATTCGAAAAAAGTCAAGTTAAAAAGAATAAAATTAAAGCATTTCAAAGTAAGAAAAACCCGAGAGAACTTGTATTGGTTTCCCTTTGCATCGAAGCAGATTTTGATTTTGATATATCCTTATTTTGTGCTGGAAAAGAATCACATGGTTGATTTTTCCATTTTGTAATCCATTAGCTTTGTTGTCCTACAAAATGATAAACAGGACATCCATTTTATACACCTTTTTTATTCTTCTATCCATATCCCTAAGTTTTATTCACAGAATCATGGCTATAAAGATTCAGTAAAATTTGAAATTTGAATTATGGACAAAACTCAGCTTAAAGTTTTGTCCCTTATAGTTTTCATGAATCTTCATACTGGGAATGTCCTTACTCATATGAGCACACCTCAAAGTTTATAGCCCCTTGTAATTAAAAAATGAAAGCTAATGAAAGAACATATAAGTTAAATATGTGATGCCGAAAAACGGAAATTGCAATATTAACAGTTAGCATGATAGAATGTAAAGTGCATCTTCAACATTTAGTTACATTGTCGTAATATTACTACAAAAAGATTAAGGAATAACCAAGATTAAATCTAGAGGGCAGCATGAAAAATTATCAAATGATGAATTTACTTGAAAAAATATTAGCAACATATTCCACTAGTGAAGGCAAACCTCATATACAGAAAATTATCTCACACATTTGTTGATTGTTCTTTTCTCTATCAATACAAAGAGAGACTTATAGAAACAACCTAAATTTGAGAAGATCTCTTGCAAACCTCTCCCTAATTAACATAATTATTTCAATTGGATGAATCACGTCTTAATTCAAAACACCATAACATGAATGATAGACAATTAGTTAATGGTGGACCAGAATCAATTCTCTCATATACATTGAGATTATCAAGATATTTATGTGCGATGAGATTTTTCTTGAAAAATTACAAAAATAATAAAAAGTTGTATTGGTTGCAAGAATTAAGAAATGGATAATACTAACAACTTTCAATTGAAATAAATTCATACTGAAACTCACAACAACAAATACGCTAGCAGGGAGAAGACCGGAAGCAATATCTAAACTCGGAGGAAATCGAAATCAAAATCAAAATCGCCCAAATTACAATTAAAATAACCTAAATCAATATTGCCCAAATCATCCAAATCCAAACACCAAGAATCAAAATACAAATCAAAATTTAAGTTTAAATCAAATCGGAATCAAAATTAAAATCACCCAAAATACTGATTTTTTATACATAGATATAGATGTGTTCGATGACTTGAACGATGTACGATTTCATGAGGATAAAAAATATAATAACCTTTTAACCATTGCCCAAAGAAATTGAAATTCCATAATGGTGGGGGCTCTTGGAATGTTTGAAGGAGAAGAGCATGAGAGAGAGAGAAAAAAAAAAAAAAAAAAAACACACTTTTAACTCTTTTCCAAGACCTCGTCTGCACCAGAATGCGTTCCAGACTGCGTTCCCTAGATATCCATATTTTTTTTTCTGAGAATTTGAGTCACTATGTCAACAAAAATTTCGAAGAAGATGAAACCGCCTCATGTCTGACTATGAGGCCATCGAAAATGCATCTACTGTGGTTGCTCTTAAGCAGTAGCAATGGCCTTAATTTGGAAGACTTGGATGGACCGCTCGACGTGAGCCTGTCAGAAAATCGAGATTTATCCAACACAATGACCGTGTTTTCGGTCTTATGATTTCGATGTCGCGTCGCGGTGACCTTGGTGCAGGCGAAAGCCCGTCGAGGAGGAGGATATTCTCTTAATTTTCATCCCTCTTTCTCTTCTTCTCTATGCATTTTTCTCTTTTGCTCTGTGCAACACTTTTTCTTATTCTACTCTTCTGAATTCTGCTTCTCTTCCCTCCTACCCATAGACGCGAGAATCACTCTTTTTTTCCACTTTTTAGAAAATAGTCGCCAAATCGGTTCGGGATAACGGAACGGATCTCCACCATTGAAGGGTTTATTCCAAGAGGGTTCAACACATATAAGAAATTGAGAATAAATTGCGTTGCTATAGTTCCCATAGTATTTTCAGCGTGTGGTGCAGACGGTTTTATTTAAGATGAGAAAATTGGGAAGAAACTTGCCTTCTTGATTTGGGATTGTGTCGATTTCTTTAACAGAAAAATGAGATTGTCAATAGCATAGAGGAATCACCTACCGAAGAGGCGGAAATACCAAGTCACTCACCGAAAATTCAGACGCGTGGTCGATCCAAGGTCACCGTCTCCGATGCCGACAATGTACGAGGTGCCCTAGAACCTAAAGTAGAAATTTTAGAGGAAAGGAATGTGGAATTAATTAAATTTTATTAATTAAAATAAACCTTACTCAATGGGCCTGTGAAAACGCCATTGTGAGTTCATTTCACTTCCATCCATCCAGTGGGCTTGCAATGTCACCATCACCATTGACACGTAAGTCTGTTCAAGCCAAAATTGGAAAAGACCATTACTACTGCTCGATACAGAGAAAGATAAAAAATTAGACCGTGGAAAATTTAAAAGGTGATGAGGGGGTTAAAATAAATCTAAGAGTAAAAAAAATTGTAAATATGAAATAAGAAAAAAAAAAAGAAAATGAAGTCATGATCTCCAACTGGATGGACCGAATAGACTTTGTAACATTTCAAGAGAAGATTTCAGTCCTATATATATTTACAATAGACTTTAAAAAAAAATAAATCATATTTTTTATCTTTTTTCTATTTAAAAAAAAATCATATATTAATACAAAAATATCTTTAACTTTTACTTAAATTTTAACAATTACTTTATACATAAAAATCAAATGAGAAAAATATCAAAAACTCTTCCACACTTCAACTAACTAATAAAATACTATTATTTTATAATATACTATAAAATCTCAAAAAAAAGTCCAATTAATCTGGAACGAGAATAGTATTAATTTACAATTTCTTATCTCTCCGATAATTTTTTTTTATTCAAATCAAAACATAAAACAAATACACCTAAGTACTTAATACATTAAATAAATATCCTTATTGAATTATAATCATAAAAAAAATGATGAGGTGGCGTTTTTATATTACATTTTATAATTATTTCTTGCCTGTTTATTATTTGGTAATGAATAGTTTTTAATATTTTATAAATTGTAATATGTACTATTTATTTTATAATAATAAATGAATTTGACTGACTAAAATATATTAAGAAACTAAATATATTTATAAATATGTTCAATTTTCAATATGAAAGAATTTTTCTTTTTTTCTGTAAACAAACCTTTTAATAAAACATACTCATTCTGTCATAATTAAAATTATCATTTTTATTATTTTTATTTGTTCCACTTTAAAGTATTTTTTTTAGTAAAAATAATAATATATTAATACCAAAATACTCTTAATTTTTACCTAAATTATAAAAATAATATTATACATACATATAATTAGTTTATATATAAATCAAATGACAAAAATGTCAAAACTTCTTGCACACTTCAATAATTAATAAAATATTATTCCCTCCGTTTTAATACAATAGTCTTATTTATCATTTTTGTCCGTCCCAAAACAATAGTCTTATTTCCATAAATAACCATATCACCATAAAACTACCCCTACTTTTTCATTTTTATTATACAATGGCCACTATTTTTTATACTAATACACTCACAAGGGTAAAAATGTCTTTTATCCATACTTTTTATCCACTACCAGTATAATATAAATATTCCTTAAATCTCGTGCCCAACCCAATTAAGATTATATTTATGGGACGGGGTGAGTATTATTTTTTAATCTATTATAATGTTACACCCCCAGTTGACTCATACTGGAGATGCTACCGTCATACTGCATCATGAAGTCGTCACCTCCTACTTCGGACCCCACAATACAGTGTTAAGGCTAAAATTAACCATAAAAGCGCATTATATAACAAAATCTTATTTATGAATATTTACAAAACACACTCCTAAACAAGAGGTTTTTCCGGTTAAAAATTTACATATAATACAATAGATGTAAGTTCACTCACTCAACCCGTCTTTCTATATCCCAAGACGTTCCCTGTTCCGGAGGTGCCATGCATACTTGAACCAAATATTTTTCTTAAAAGCAGTCTATAATTAAATCAATTTTAGGAATTAACCTGAAATATGTCATGTCATACATTTTAAAATAAAATCTAATCTCCATCAATCATAAAATACATGACATGACATGTCAATAGTGAAATGATGCAACAAGGATATCAAACTCAACAACAATGCACATGCACATATATATATATACATCCGTCGAAGTGAGCAGCCGGAATAACCTCGGCCCCGTAATAACAAGCTCACTAGACCATCATCAACAAATAGCCGAAAAATCCTCGGCTTAAGGAAGGACCTGATAAACCCATAATAATATAACGGTCATACGGTCACTTCCATATACCCACAATACGACTCCAACAATCGATACATGGATAGCCGAATGTTATCCCCATTAACCACAAGACATCCCATAGTTTGTGATAGCAAAGATAGGACCCCCACTAACTTTTGCAATCTCACATAAATCTCCTTCAACGTACACCTGCCCCATTATTTATTAAAATCAGATGAGCCATATTCTTATTCACAAGAGCTACCTGCTTATTAAAAAGTTAACTTTTATAATTAGCTTGTTGGACTTCAAACTTTTATATTTAGTAGAATACAATATTCTAGCTATAAAAATCTTATATCTCATAATATTTATATCGACCGATTATTAAAGAAAAATATTTAAAGATATGAATAAATAGGCAGGTGCAATATATTACCATTTTCAATTCGGCTCGGATCGATACGAAATTATGAGAATATACTAGGGCTACGAATAGGCTATTAGCTAAAGAAATTAGTCGATTAAATAGCCAAATAGACAGTTATGAATTTTTGATAAATTTCTAATTTAATATCTTCAATATCTAAATTCATATTAAAATCCATAATTAAATTTTACGTATAACAAGGAATACAATCCCAAAATTGGAATCGAAATCGAACGGCTAAATTTTTCTCTTTCTTCTCTGCTTCGGTTCGAAGGAGGGAAGGATTTTATTTGGTTGTTTCTTACCTTTTCATATATATATATATATATATATATATACTATTATTATTATTATTATTATTATTATTATTATTATTATATTATATTTTATTATTATTATTATTATTATGAACATTATCACCATCCCCATCTTTATTTTTTTTATTATTATATTATATTTTATATTTATCTTTTATCGATATTTATTCGCTTAACACTCTATAATTATAACTAATATGCAAAATAAAAATAAATTTATTTCATCATATTAATTTTTTGATCCCATAATATTATAAAAAAATTTATTTGCTATAATAATATTATTTTATACACTCCAAAATTGAGGGATTACAATTCACTGCCCTTAAAAAGATTTCGTCCTCGAAATCTAAACTCAAACATAACGCTACTTAATTAAACAAATATAGATATGCTTTATATTTATCTTTATCGATATTTATCCGCTTAACAGTCTCTATAATTATAACCAATATACAAAAGAGGAATAAAATTTATTCCAAAATATTAATTTCTTGATCCCAAATATTATGAAAATATTCATTTGTTATAATAATATTATTTTATACACTTCAAAATCGGGGCATTACATATAAAACCTTGAAATACTCCTTTTGAGTGGGACAAAGGGAATATATTAATACAAAAATACTTTTAACTTTTACATAATAATTAAATTTTACGTAATTATGAATATTTAATCGTGTCGGTAATATAAAAAATATTTATTCTGTCTCAACTCAAAGTATATTTTTACTATTTTTGTCTCTTTCACTAAAAAATATATTTTCTATTTCAGTAAATGTAAATCATACATAAATATAAAAATACTCTTAATTTTTATTCAAATTACAAAAATATCATTACATATATAATAAATTTATATATAAAATCAAATAGTAAAAATATCAAAAAATTTTACGCACTTCTACTCACCAATAAAATATTATCACTTTTTTATCTATTAAAAAAACTCCAAAAAATCTCTTTAGAGTGAGACAGAAAAAATAATATTTTTTATTAAAAAATTATTCTAATATAAATATTATATATATTGAAATTATGTTAGTAAAAATTGATTGAAGTCTAATTAATCAATTATTTAAACAAAAAAAATAGACGCGATACTTTAGGAGTGGTGTTATTAATAAATAATGAAAAATGCATTAGTGAAAATAATTATTCTATAATATAAATAATTATAAATGAAGATAAAAATAACTAATTAGTTTAATTAAAATTAAAAAAAATTAAAAGTTTAAAATGAGATTAAAGCGTGTAATCATTTTCAAAAAGGAAAATGACATGGAATGTGGGATGGACAGAAACGCAACGTGGTGAACCTGATACGTGGGACGGATGGAGTATATAAAAAACTGTACAAATTTTATACTAACAAATATCTCTATTTATTATGTATATACACAAACTTCAATTTCGACAATTGTATAATTTAAAACGAAATAATATATATATATATATATCAATGTAGATTTTGTATTCTAATAAGCTCGAGCATAGCGCCAATAAGTAAATATATATATATATATAGTGATTGATATATTTGTAATTTATATAAAAATTAATAATAATGTAATATTATAAAAATAATTTTGAACTCTAACAGATAAAAATAATAAAAAAATACTTTGAGTGCATTGGTACTGTATAGCACAAGTTTGGGCTAGTTTTGCTATAATACGTAAGAAATTAAGCTTATTCCATTTTTTTTAAGAAAAAAGAAATATAACCAATTTAAAAATATCGATCACACCCTAATCGTGAGTGAATTGGTTGTTGAATCAATGTGAACAAACTTGTTTACTAATACAAAACAAAACGCCAATGAAATGTAATATTTGGATTGGATATATCACAATAATCAAATGACCAATGTAGATAACTCAAACTCAGGCATCGAATCAAAACCCAACCCATCACCATCACCATCACCGTCACCGTCGCCATGCGTCTCCTGCTCTTCTTCTTCCTCCTCCTCTCCTTTAACACAGTGGGTGCTGCTACTTCATTTTCAATTAATTAATTAATTACTATGCCGGAAAATATATGTGTCTCTGTATGCAAAAATGCTTTCCTCAATTCATAACCATCGCGTAATTGCAGGTAGCCTTCGTTCTCGCCGGCGGTGCTCAAAACCCCTTTTCTCCAAAGGGTTACGCGATACGTTACTGGAATAACAAAATTGCAAAAAATGGCTTACCAAAACCCTCCTTTCTGATCGATAAAGCTTCGCCGCTGACGGCCGCCGACTGCGCCGTGTTCGCCAAACTCGCCGGCGACGCCACCACGCTTTCCGGACATCTCCACGATTTCTGCAGCAAGGCCAACCTCTTTTGCCGGTTCGATTCGTCGCCGAGCCTGAAGAAACGCAAGGGAAATGAAGATTTCGACAGGTATAATGATCGGGATTTCAGCAACTACGGATCGGGTAGGCTCGGCGCCGGCGACTCTTTCCGGACTTATTCTGAAGAATTCGGCCTCGATACGAACAATTTCCGGCGATACAGTCGCCGTTCCGTCGGCCACAGCGATGGGTTCGCGTCGTACGCGAGGAAGAAGAACATGCCGGAGCAGAGTTTCAATGGCTACGGGACGATGTCCGCCGGAGGTAAAGGGGAATTCAGTAGCTACGACGAGGAGGTGAACGTGCCGCACGTGAAATTCATCGCCTATTCCGGCAGGACCGACGGCCGGCGGCAGACGTTCAAGGAGTACGCGACGGACGCCAATTCCGGCGAGGAGGGATTCGCCGGCTACAGCAAGGAAAGCAACGGCGACAAGAACGAATTCGCCAGTTACGCCACGAATTCCAACGTGGTCACATCCGATTTCAAAAGATACAGGGAGTTTGGCAATGGCGGGAACGACAGTTTCTCCTCCTACGGGTTCGACACAAATGTGCCCCAAAACACGTTCCAGAATTACGCCACAAAAGGCAACGGCGGGATCGAGAAATTCGACAATTACAGAGCCGACACCAATGGCGGAAGCGACGAATTCAACTCCTACGGCAAGAAATCAAGCGGCGAAGCTATTGATTTCCAGAATTACGCCGGAAAAAACTCCGGCGGCAACTCCACATTCACGAGCTACGCTAGAGACGCCGACGGCCAAACCGTCGACTTCAAGGTTTACGGCCAGGGCAGGACCTTCAAAGAATATGCCAAAGAAGGCGTCATGTTCTCCCAATACACGAATACGAGCTCCGCCGCCATGGCAGCCGCTGCAATTTCCGGCAGGGGCAAAAAGGTAAATTCCTCGGTAGTTGAACCAGGGAGGTTTTTCAGAGAAGAAATGTTGAAGAAAGGCACAATAATGCCAATGCCTGATATTCGTGACAAGATGCCCAGAAGATCATTCCTGCCCCGATCGATTTCTTCCAAACTGCCATTCTCGACCTCCAAAATCACTGAATTGCAGAAAATCTTCCATGCCGGCAAGGATTCAAGCATGGCGAAAATGATGAGAAATTCATTAATGGAATGCGAGAGAGCACCAAACCCTAACGAAACCAAGCAATGCGTGGCGTCAATAGAGGACATGATCGACTTCGCGACATCGGTTCTTGGGCGGAATCTGACAGTACGCACGACGGAAAGCACGCGAGGGTACAATAGCAAGATCATGATCGGTGGGGTGAAAGGGATTGGCGGCGGGGAAGTGACGGCGTCAGTGTCATGCCATGAGAGCTCATTCCCGTACTTGGTTTACTACTGTCACGCAGTGCCGAAAGTGAGGGTTTATGAAGCAGAGATCTTGGATCCGGAATCAAGGGCCAGGATGAATCTAGGGGTTGCAGTTTGTCATTTGGATACCTCGTCCTGGAGCCCTACTCATGGGGCCTTTCTTGCACTGGGGCCCGGCCCGGGAAAGATTGAGGTGTGTCATTGGATTTTTCACAATGATATGACGTGGACGGCGCCAAATTAGATTTCATACTCTTTCGTCTCATTTATCTGAAATGTTAATATTGTTGTTTTTGTTCGTTTTATTGATGGAACTTATTAAAAATTACACCCAAGTTTAAGATATGTTGTGTTTAAAAAATTGAGATAATAAATAAAATTAATAAATCTAACTTGATTTTATTTGCATTGTCTCATTTGGATCAATAAATTAATTGGGGATATTGTATTCTTGAAGTTTATGGCACAACTCCTCGTGAGAAAAATGCTAGAGTTTCTGCTGTTACTCTCAATAAGATATGACAAGTAACGGATATTGTGCCTAAACCTGAGATCACAACCCTACTTTTTTATCTTTTATTATTAATTCGTCTCATCACCAAATTAATAAATTATCGAGTTTCTGCATATAGGAGGTCCACACTTACTAAATACATTTAAACCCAATAAATTTTTATATCACTTAATATAGGCTTAATCTCACTCACTGATAGCTCTAATAATTACATTTAACTCACAATTAGATTTTTAATCCAAAAATCATATGTACGCTATACATGTCATATATATGCAATTGAAATGCATGCATGAAAACATGTTAATTATTATTCGTATGGCTGATTTTGAGAATAATCAAATATTTATTATAATTGGTTTATAATTCAATTAAATTTGAAATTCAACAGCATGTATATTCAATAATATGCATTTGTTCAAATTTAACTATAATTATTTAGTGTATTAATTTATAGTTTATTTGGATGACATATTTTGCGTATGTAATTTCGCCGCATTTAGCACTTTTTCGGACTACTTGATTATTTTAAATAAGTTCAAAAATTAATTGATATTTTTATAGCTTTCATCATATCTAATATACATATCAGTTTCTTGAAGGTGAATTTAATTAGCAATAAATAATATAATATATTTTATAAATATTTTAAAACAGTTATGTTGCCAAAACAATCTGTGCTGTACATATCAATTTATTTTATATATTAGAAGGTTGTATGTGTGACTTATAAGGTTGTTGATTGACCCAAAGACAACTCAACAATTAAATTGTTACATGCATGTTTAGTGACATTGAATGCGTTGATGATAATTTAGTTATTTGTGTGCGAATAATAGATCTGTCCAAAGACAGAATATTGTTTGATACACTACTTTATTGTCAACATTTAATTGTCAAGACAAATTTATCACGGGCGAGTCAGTAATTTGTTCAAAGACAATTGATGATGTTGCTCGATAACATGTGATATAATTGCTAATTTATTTTATAAATTAACATACAAAGCATTCGGTTTCTTATAGACATGTGCATTCAGTTTCTTTTACACATTCTTTATTTTTATGGAATAAGACCAGTAAACATTGAACGCAATTATGATTCTAATTTGGTTTAAGGATATTAAAAATTCATTAATAATACTTGCTGCGTTTTGACGGTGAAAATCAAGTATTCGAAGTTGCCAAAGTAATCTACCTTATATGAGATTTTTTATTTGATAATGTAAGTGTTTATGTGTATTTTAATTCATATGATTATTCGTTGGCCCAAAAGGAGTTGGTAATTGAAATAATGAAATATACATCTGCGATAATATGTATGAGATGATTGTATGAATTTAACTTATGTGAATAGTGAATCAGTCCAAATATTGGTTTCTGTTTGACATTACTTATTATCCGTATATGATTATTGAGCATGTTGCTCATATGAGAGTGGAATTATTTTGATATTTTGGTTTAGTGGGAGCTGATTAGTAATGTTTAAATACAGTTAAAGTTACTTTATTTTATACTGCAGTATTCAGTATTCACTGTTCAGTATTCAGTTTTAATTTAGTATTCGGTTGTTCTGAATTAAAGTTAAAGTGGATCAGTTGAAAATAGGCATGTTAAGATCACATTACATGATATTCCCATGCTATGCATCCGCACTTGATTGAAACTTAAGTTATGTTGATGTTGTGACCACTGATCGGTCCCATTGCGATAAATGCAGTGATGACCGCTTTGATCAGCATTAATGTGATTTATAGATAAGATTGGTAAAATACATTAAAGGATCTGATAGTAAAATTTTCATGAGCTCATAAGGTTTTTCAATGTATATTTACCCACAATTAATTTTTAATCCAACATTCACATCTTATGTTAATTTCTTTTTTAATATTACACTTGAGAATAAATTTAATTAAAAGTAGTCGAGTTACTAGTACCATATGTTTAATATTCATATAGATTAGTAATTAATTAAGTTGTATTTATATTTCTTATTTTTAATCTCTTATTTGTAGAATGTTTCAATGATGGAATGAGATAATATAGTGAGAAAAAGCAGTGCACCAATATAGAGTTTTTTTTTTTTTTTTTCAATCCGGTTCAATTTTTTGTTTTGAGAAAAATCATATTTTAATAATTTAGTATTAGAGCTAATATAAGTTCCAATATTCTGATAAAGATGATAATACCATGGCTAACAAAATCAAATTATTAGAATTGGAGTATAGAGATGCAGGTGTTGCTCGGAGCCAATAATATGCATGGGAAGTGGTTGAATCTAGTTATGATGCGAAATCTAGTCTTTATTTTCTATTTCAATATCTCAAAATATGACTTGAAAAAATTTCTGATGCGAAATCCTCCAAAGTAGCATAGGGAAGCTGGAAAAATCTTTTAAATGAGCCGATAAAGTGAAACAAGTGCGCCTTCAAATCCTTTGCAGTGAGTTTAAAAGTATGAAGACGAAGAAAACAAAAAGTGCATCCGAATATAATGCGGGTGCAAACTATGGGGAACCAGCTTAGAAGAAATGGTGAGACGCTAGACAATACTCAACCGGTGGAGAAAATACTACGGACCCTTACAGATGAATTCAACAACATTGTGTGTACTATTCAAGAGTCAAATGACATTGAAACCTTGACATTATATGAGCTTGTTCATGAACAGTGAAAGAAGAAAGTGAGTAATGAGACACTCAAGGAAGACCTCAAAACAAAGACATTTTGTTAAGATGATAAAAAGTTGTCTTCTCAATCTCGTGGGCAAGGACGTGGTCGGAGTGTTCACAACACTAGATGACATGGTCTAGGAAGATATTAGGAAGAAAATCAACAATTCATTTCACAAAATTAGAGATTTGGGGACATAGTAGATGATAGAAGATAGTTGATGCCACAAGTGTGGAAATAAAAGCCATTTTGCGAGAAATTGCAAATCTCAATAAGTTCCATAATTGTAGGAAAGTTGGGCACTATGCGAGAGACTATTGAATAAAAAAAAAGTGGAAGAGAACACAAAATTTATAATTAAAGATGGGAGCAAGGAGAATAAAGAATCCACACGATGGTGCAAAATAACTCCAATGACGACAATG
Source organism: Andrographis paniculata (assembly GCF_009805555.1). Lineage (NCBI taxonomy): Eukaryota > Viridiplantae > Streptophyta > Magnoliopsida > Lamiales > Acanthaceae > Andrographis > Andrographis paniculata. Next base: position 6,513,313 of record NW_026137605.1, read on the forward strand.
ATGTGACATGGTATCTCGATACGGGTGCAAGCAATCACATGTGCAATGTTAAACACCTATTTAAAGATTTGAGAGAGGCTAAAGGTGGTACGTATATTTTGGAGATGCATAAAAAATTCGATTCGAAAGATATAAGACACAACTAGTGGCTAAAGAATATAAACAAAACGCAGAAATAGATTATGATAAATTGTTCGTTATAGTTGCAATGATGGAAATAATTCGCTTGTTAATTGCATATACTGCTCAATTTGAATGGCCTATATTTCAAATGGATGTCAAATCTGCATTTTTAAATGGTGTGCTTAAAGAAGATGTTTATCTCGAATAACCTTCTAGGTACATTAAAGTTGGAAACGAGCACAAGGTGTTGAAACTAAAAAAAACACTTTACGGGCTCAGGCAAGCACCATGGGCATGGAATGCTTGTATCAACACATATTTAAAGGAGAATAGGTTCCATCAATGTCCATTTGATCACACACTCTATGTGAAAAGAACCAAGGGTATTTGTTATTTGTCGCTTTCTATGTAGACGATCTCATTTTTATGGGAAACAATGTCAAGATGATAGAGGAGTTCAAGAAAACAATGAATCATGAATTTGAGATGAAATAGGTGTGTCGCAGGAAGCATATGCAAAATTTTATTTGAAAATAAGCAATATGACGAACAACAATTTAGTGTCATGTTGATTGAACCAAACACAAAGCTTTCTAAGTATGTAGATGAAGACCGATTCGAAGCAAGCTTATACCAAAGTTTGGTGGGAAGCCTTCGTTATCTCACTTGTACGAGGTCAGATTATGAGATAAATGTTGGAATAAGGAGTAGGTTCATAGAGGAACCGAGATACTCGCATTAGAAGGCATTGATGAGGATTCTACAATACATTCGTGGAAGAAAATCACTTGGTTTGTTGTATTCCAAACCGTAATAATTTAAGATTGTGGGATGTTCGGATAGCAATTGGGGTGAAAATGTTGACAAACGGAAAAACACAATACGATATGTAATTTTTATGGGAAAAAGAGCTTTCACATGAAAATCAAAGAAAAAATCAATTGTTGTGTTCTCCGTATGTGAAACTGAATATATGGCAGCATCGTGGTGTTTCAGACATGCAATTTGAGCGAGAATTTTCTTGGAGAGTTAGGGCAAGAGCAGTATGAAGCATGGAAATCCGCATTGATAACAAATCATCTATTGAGCTAGTAAAAATTCGGTGAACAATGAACGAAGTAAGCATATAGACATAGGTTTTCATTTCATCCAAGACAAAATTAAAGATGGAGTTGTTAAACAGAAGCATGTTGCATGTTGTGACCAAACGGCAAACATATTTACCAAACCGTTGTCCGCAGATATGTTTGAAAGTTCAAAATGATGATCAGGATGAATGACTCAAGAAAATTAAATTTAAGAGGGAATTTTGAGAATAAATTTAATTAAAGATTGCAAGGTTAGTGGTGTTGACATTACGAAATGTTTGAAATACCTATGGACTAACAGTTAAGTTGTATTTATATTTTTTAACTTTTACTGTCCAATAAAACAAACCTCAAACAAAGAACTTGAGCAGGGTGGCAATCCTGTAGACAACTGATTGGTCGTCTGATATGTCTGTGAATCCAAAAGGGGCTCAGTTTCCCTTTCTTTTTCTTCATTTCATTTTGACTTTTCAAATCGATTATAGCACATTAACTTTTGTAACTTTTGCCTCTAAAACATGCTGGATTTGAATTGTCTTTTTGTCTCCCAAAAAGTCTTTTTCAACGTAGAAAATATGTGATAAAATATTCCACATCAGCAGGCAACAACAAGCAACATGAATAGAATGAGAAGAATGTGAAGCTAGATACACCCTTGTCCTATTTTAAAGCACAACCTAACGAAGGTTGCGATCTTGGACGCTTGCCTTTGCGAAGTAAGATGTACTTTCACGTGGTAGAGAAATTTCATTTTTGTTAGTGTTTCTAGGTAAGTATTTGTGGAGATTGTGAGTATTTTTTTTTTTTTTTTTTTTATCTTTTTCTTACCTTACTCATAGTAGAATTTCCCTGGGTTGGTAGCCCCAGATGTAGACCGGTTGAGGGCCAAACTAGGTCAACAAATTTCGGTGTGTTGCTTGTTTCATTTTATTTTGCATAGACCTTTCGGTGATTTATTCATTTTTCAAATATCAAGCATATGACATCATCTGAACACAACAGATTTTGAGAGTTTTCATTTCATTATGTTGCACATATCATTTGTATTCAAATGTGGATTTCAAGTAGGGAAAAACATCTCTGTGAGACCATCAATCGCTATAAAAAAATTAAAATCTAGCAACAAAAGATTTTTGTAGCAAAATGTATATATTCATAGCAAAAATATTTTTGCGATGAAATCCACTTCGACGCCTATATCGTGTTACTAAAGGTTTTATGGCAACAAATATGACTTTCGTAACAAAAAAATAAGATTTTTGCAATGAAGTTTAAAGAAAAGAGATATAGATACGAAAATATAATTTCCTAGCTAAAGAAAGCTCTTTTGTTATAAAATTAAAATTGATAAAAAAAAAAAAGTTTTAACAGCAAAATATGTATAATTTTTTTAGCTATGAAAAATAATTTTGTAGCTAAAATATTTTTTCTATATTTATAGCAAAAATATTTTAGCGACGAAATTAATTTTGTAGTATAACATTTTATTTTTAGTGATAAATTAATTTTTATTATTAAATGATATGTTTTAAATACAAAAATATTTAATAGTTAAAAATATTATAGCTCTTTAGATTTTTTTTTTTTTTTTTTTTTTTTGTAGCGAATGTCATTTGTTCTTAAATTAATCAATATTAGTTAGGTTGGTTGGTTATTTTGGATTGGATTCATCAATGGGTTCTAGAATTTGGTTAAATTGGATAGTTCTAATCCATCAAAAATAAAATAAATTTAAAAAACAATAAAAAAAGCTTAAGCATTAATTCAAGGCTAAAAATCATGTCACCCATAATTCTTGGGCACATGTGATGACTTGAGTTAGGTATGTTTGACAATTAGTTGTTAACTCGTTTAATTAATTAATTTAACTAACTGAATCAATTGATTGTTTATTATGAAATATTTATTAAATTAACTTATTTATATTTGTTATTTATACTTTAAACGAGATTATTTTTATATTTAAATTTATAAGTATTATTTATATTTATTGTGTTACCTATTGATTAATTATTATTTTACTAAACTTATAATTTCAAATTGATTATTTTATTTTATTTATTTTTAACATAGAATTTACGTACTAAAAAATATATAAAAATAAATTAATAGTATTCTAATTAATTTATATATTTTACAAATAAAATATTTTATATGTAAAACAAAATAATTTTAATTGCTTTAAATTCTAAAAAAAATTATAATTGAACAAAAATAAAAATATACTAAAATAATTACTAAATAATGCAAAACAAAAAACTCACAAATAATTAAATAGTGGAGTTCCATTGAATATATCGACAGTAATTTAAGTATTTTCCATCTAGCCTTGAGTAATTCAACCCTTTAATAGAACTCCTTAACGATGAATGATAGTAATTAAAGGTTTCTCGATATCCCTTGGACCATTGGCATGAAAATCCAGTTGATGGTACCCTATCTTCAAATATGACGTCCAAAAATTATTTCTTTATGAATAACCTTTATCTGCCAAATAAAATTCTTCTAAATGTGCAACAAAATTATTGTGTAATCAAATAATTGTTTCTAAATTAATAATTTGTAATAAAAAAAATTACATGGATGAGGTTTCGGAAAATTGAACTTAGACTCATTGATGGTATCTAGAAATATACATGCATCATGTGTGGATGCCTCCCCTCCCGTCAAAACATAAGTAAACAATAAGTCTAAATCGTATACGACAAGAACATTCATAGTTGGTGATTTTTCTCGCCCTCTATATCGTAATTGCATTTCTTCTGGAACAACCACAATGATATGTGTACCGTCAATAGCTCCAATACAATCCTATCGACATATGCAAAATGTGGGGGTATTCACAATTTATGTCCCTATATTTAGCCATCTTTTTAATTTGTGTCCATATAACATTAATTTCGTAAAAAATGTCCCTCTATTTTACTAATCTGCGCAAAATCTAGTCTAAACGCTAATTAGAAGAATATTAAGGGTAATTGAAGAACGCCGTTGACGAAGTAATCATGTGCCACCCACGTGACCCTGCATTAGACCGAACCGGTTCTCCACCGAACCGGTTCGGCTCGATCCCGGTTTGGTTCGAACCCGGTTCTGTTCAAACCGCTTTATATCTTCTCTAGACCAATCTCATTCCCCCATTTCTCAGTCCAGTCGCAAGAAGCCCTAGGTCCTTTGAGCATCGCCATCCTTAAACGAGCTAGATTGAAGGTAGAGTTTAGTAGATCATTCCTCCAATTCTTGCCGGATTTCAGAGAATCAGCTCGACGTTTTCATCCCGAACCAATTTTTATAGAAATCTGCGGATTGTAGAGTCCCCAATCGAGGATATTCCAAAGTTGGTGTGTAGATGTGGATATGAGCTCCCATTGCTTACCTTATGGAGCACCAGCAATCCGGGTAGGCGATACAGAGCTTGTCCTAACTATGCGGTAATTTCATTTGTATTTTTTTTAAAAGAAATTATTATTATTTTTGTTCTTCATTATGAAAATATTTATTTAATTTTAATTTTGTAGAAACATGGAAATTACAGTAGTATGTTTTAATGGTGGGATGAGGAACCCACAGATAGATATAAGGAAGTGATCAATGCATTGATGTCTAAAATTCATCGGCTCGACAATATTCAGAAGCGAAAGAACGTCATCGACGTGGATGACGATGTTGTTGAAGTTGAAGCACAAGAAAACCAATTGATGAAAAAGCTAAATGCATTGGAAGAAGAAGTTGAAAGGATGAAACGCCAGAACAACAAACATCCGTCGGTGCACGTTGGCTATGTTAAACAACATAGCAGTTTAATATTACTTAATATGGTGGTTATTGCGCTCATTTTTTTGGTATTCGGCTTTATGGTGATAGTCAACGCTACCTCGCCTCCGAAATTGGCTATCGCCAAAGGGTAATATTAGTGATAATGTGTTGCGTGATCCAGGTGTTGGATTGTTGTTGTTATATCATAAGTTGAAATGTTGATGTATTGTGTCGGTCTATCGTGTTGTTGTAATATTTTTTTGCTTGAAACTCAGCTTTGGATTCTCGTGTTGGAAGGAGCATTGTTTGTTATTTTATGAAGAAATGTTGTAATCGTAATATATTTCACATCTTTAAGTTTGATCGTGATTAATTCGTTTGTATGGATTGTGATTACAAATTGGAGCAGCTTGTGTATAGGGGGACCTGTATTCGTTTGTATGGAATGTCAATGGAGCGTAATTATACAACTCAGTGCATGAATAAACCTATGCAAAAACGTAAAATAAACAGCCACAATTAGGCAACAATTGATGAACCTGTGTGCATTGCCAAGAAAAAATAAAATTTACTTAAAAGTACATCACATAAACAAATGCCAATACCTAAATCCCCAAATATTTCAAATTGCATATCACATTGAAATATCAACAATCCATGATGTTCCCCATAAAAACATAATTCCCAAGAGTTTTCAAACATATTGATTCACAAAATCAAATGCAAATTAAGGGCAGTAAAATTTTATTAGGTGTATGAAGTTTCTACTTCTTCTTTTTGGTGGGTTTATCTTGCTTTTTAGATTGGCTCTCTTTTTATCATTTGAGGCACCTCCTGCCCTTGTTTTTTATGTTGGCTGGATGTGTGCTTCGATTGGTGCCACGACTGTCGTGCTGCCACCATATACTATATCGGAAACACACGATTGAAGGTTGGATAAGGTAATGAATGTGTTTTCTCCTTTAACAATAACAGGTGTATGAATGGTGTTGGACGTCGAAGGCATCTACAAATAAAGAAAGTTCATTTAGTACCAGAGTTGTAATAAAAATTGTATCTAACATTCCCAAGAAATGTTACTATACTTTAATTAAGCCATTTTTTTCCTTGGACTAGTGCAGATTTTTGCTTTTGAACGAGCAGTAGTGGTAGCCTAGAAACACAAACAACAAACCAGACAGTGAACTTGTGAAATGAAAGTACATATAAGCAAACCATACAGTTACTTGAGTTGGTGTTTTTTTTCTTCCTTGGTCTTATGCATGATCTTGTTGTTGATGGAGCATCACCAATATCCTGTAAACATTGAAACCAAAAATGACGGATATCAAGTGAAATGGAATTTAATTGAAGTTTTACAAAGCATACCATTGTGAGATTATCCGACTCCCTAGGCATTGGCTGCGAGGATGCGTCAAAGCACACTGTGTTATGGACATCTCCTCCCAAATCCTCATTCTGAGCATCTTCCAGTGGCTCACGAATAGAAGCTCGTTTTGGGCAAGTTATGGAGTTGTGCCCAAAACTTTGACACGTTTTGCACCTAATTTTTCTAGGTGCACCCTTGAGTCTATAGGATTTTTTAATTTTGGAAGGGGTTCATTGGGTTCTCTGCGTCGCATGGTTACTGGTCTTCCAACACTTTTATTTTCAACCGGTGGGAGAGGGTTGACTGTTTTTTCCCATAAATCAGGTCCACTCAAAGGTAAGATTGGATAAGCATATGACTTTTTGTATTTAGACACAAAATAGCATTTGTGGACATAAGCCAATGGATCTTCTCCTCTACACCAATTTGCAGATAATGCATGCTTACATGGGATGCCTGTTAAGTCTTATTTTCTGCAATTACATGTTCTATCCTTCACATTAACTGTATGTTGGTCAAAAGATCCAGTAATCTGAAAATTCCAATCATCACTTTTCATTGTAATGAATTCAGAAACCTCTTCCATCCTTTTCTTCATTATTTTCATTAGTTTCGGACAAAGTGGATCGTCCCATTTTTCAGATTTCTCCCGATTCAACTGCATCTTCACCATTAACAAGTTTCTTATCTTTTCTAACATGGAAATAATTGGTTTATCTCTCACTTCCATAATAAAACTGTTGAAAGAATCACATGTATTGTTAAGAAGCATGTCGCATCTAGGATACACACTAAAATGTGACCTAGACCAATGATCTGGACTCTTATTTTCTAACCAATTAAACACATCTTCAGAAGCCTTTTTCATTTCCTCCATCCTTCATTTAAACTCCGGAATTGTGGTAGCTTTAGCTGCTGCCCATAACAATCTCTTCACTGCAATGCTTGCATACCCATCACGTTTTATGTTTGTATGTAAATGTCTCACACAGAACCGATTCTCAGCCTGGGGCAGAATGGATTCGAAAGCAGAAATCAGTCCCTTCTGTTTATCACTCGTGAACGTCCAATTATAACCATCTTCAATATCCAAATCTCTCTTCAACCACTCTAAGAACCACAACCAACTATTTTTTTTCTCAACCTCAACCACAGCGTATGCTATAGGAAAAATATTGTTGTTCGCATCAATACCCACAACACTTAACAACTGCCCTCCAAAGCTCTTCTTAAGCCAACATCTATCCACACCTACCACCGGCCTACAGCTTTCAAGAAAGCCTCTCTTGCATGCAGAAAAGCAAACATATATCCTTTGAAACCATTGTAATCCAGACTCTTCATCATCTATAAGTTTCAAAGACAGACCAGTGCCTGGATTACATCTCTCAATATCATTACAGTAATCCCATAACAAGTCATACTGCTCCACATTAGACCCGTGCAACAAGTCTAAAGCTTTTCTCCTAGCTCTATATGCCTTCGACATCGAGACCTTACACCTCAATGTTCTACATATTTCATCCCTAAAAGCACCAGGATCCAACTTCGGATTCTCCTTCAACTTTTTCATAAATGTCTTCCCAATCCAGGAAGACTTAATACTTGTGTTGTCATAAGTCCATCCACATTTGCTATGAACTTCATTCATGCTACACAACTTCCATGCTTCATCACCCTGTACCTTGGACACGAGCACGAACCACTCACACCCCTGTTTCTTGCATGTAGCTCTCAACCTACTCTTGTCAATCTTTGAAAATTTCACACTCATCCCCCTCCTAAAACAATGGCTTTCAATGGAAAACTTAGCCTCAGCCCTCGACTTAAACAACAACCCCAATTTCAGCTCTGGATTTTCACCACCAGTGTTTGAATTATATATTTCAAACTGGTTTGTCCCCTCCTTTTCACTTCCATCACTTTCCATCCCATTATTTAACTTACTATCATTACCCATGACATCTGCCTCACCATCTTCTTTTTGTAAAGTTTTCAAAACATCTTCAGCAACTGTAAAATTATCCACAATAGATTGTCCTTTCATCCTACCTTCAATGTCAACCTCGAGTACCCCACTCTCTAACTCAACTTCATTATCTAAGTCATCAAAATCAGAATCATTTTCTTCCATTTCACCTTCTACACAATCGCTAGCCCGAGGAACTTCACCACCTAAATCTTTTATTCTACTAATTATATTGGATTGAGGATCTTGGTTAAGCCCGATATCTAGATGTTCTAAGTATATTTCGAGTTCATAATTATCTGGAATATGTTTTGTCATCCACAATATATCCTTATCACTTTCCAAACACTTGCATTGTCTATCAAAGTTGTTACCGTACTTCAACCAAAATCTAACACTATTCGCTTCTTTATATCCCAATTTTTCTGCATATCCCCACATTTCCAACACACTTAATTTATCTATATCAACAAAATCAAAATAATCATGTTCTCCCCCTAAATATCCCCTACGAGGCTTACGCCTCATCACCCCGTCAAAATAAATTTTCAAAGTAGCAGAAGAATCTTCATTGAACATCACCCCTACATTTCAGTAATGCTAAGTGTTTAACATAATGTAGTAGTATATTCATTCAAACCAGTAGAACAAAAGAACATAAATCAACATGTAACCACAATGTTATTTACTGGCCATAATTCAATTTCTAGCATAACATAATCTTTTTTTTTTTACCTCATTATATTGAAATTAAATCCTTTCATAGATGACATCAAATAAATTAACTACAATCCTAACATAGACTGAAAAAATTAAAATACGCCTCAACTTACTGTAATTGGGGGTGAAATCAAGAGCGTGCTTGCTTCTACGTGCCATTGTCAACCACATATTGGAATCTACGCCTCCACGATGGAATTGAACGAACGAACTCCTAAACTAACTCCGTCTTCAATCCAGCTCGACTAGGGATGGCAATGATTGATGGGAATTAGGATTTTGCAATTGTAAATACGGGCGGAGTATCAGTGGGGAAAATGGGGTGGTGATGCTCGAAGGACCTAGGGCTTATCACGACTGGACTGAGAAATGGGGGAATGAGATCGGTCTGGAAAAGATATGGAGCGGTTTGAACAGAACCGGGTTCGAACCAAACTGGGATCGAACCGAACCAGGATTGAACCGAACCAGTTCGGTCTAATACAGGGTCACGTGAGTGGCACGTGATTACTCCGTCAACGACGTTATTCAATTACCCTTAATATTATTCTAATTTGCATTTAGACTAGATTTTGCGCAGATTAGTAAAATAGAGGGACATTTTTTACGAAATTAATGTTATAGGAACACAAATTGAAAAGACGGCTAAATATAGGGACATAAATTGCGAATACCCCCAAAATGTGCAAATGTAATTGAAAATTAGCCAATATAAAATTTTGAAAAAGAAAAAAAAAAGAAATATTACAAATACCTTGAAATGTGGAATATATCGAGGATTATTAATGATATATGATGGTACTTCGCGGAACTCAGAATCTCTTAGCTTCAATATATCCATCGAAAGACCACCAATAACATTTAAAACTTCTTTAAATGTTAGACTAAAAGTTTATCCATAATGTTAAAATTGCTCTTATGCATCTCTATTTGAAGCACCTTTACTAAGTACCTAAACAAATATTCCAACTTTTTTCAAAATTAACATTCTGTATGGAGCATTTAATCTATACATATTTTCTAAATCAAATCATAATTTTTGAAAAGTATCTTGACTCATTCTAAAGGTATTAAAGCATTTTTTTATGTCCATGAAGTAATTTGTTCACCCCTCTTTCACCTGTGAAGAACGAAGTAAAACATGACTTTTTATATAAATAAGTAGTACAGTAATTCATAAGATAACCAATTGCACATGCAATAGAATTCTAATAATTATCTTTAACTTCTGTTACTTGAAAAAGTTGTAGATAAAACTATTTGTCTTGCAAGAGTCGTCGATGTTATTCTGTGAGACTATAGAGGTTCATACATGCAAGTATAAATGAAAAAAATATATATATAATACTCCCTCCGTCCCATAACAACGTATCCATTTTTTCATTTTAGTCCGTCCCATAACAAAGTATCCATTTCCTTTTTTAGTAACTGTACTATCTACCTAACATTACAAATACCCTTACAACTTACAATATATTACACAAATGTCATTATCTTTATATCACACATACTAATAAAGTTATTTTAGTCATTTCTACTTTATTCCTATTATATCCCAATATAATACTAATATTTCTAAAACTACGTGCAAAAAGCAAATGGATACTTACTTCTGGGACGAATGGAGTAGTATAGATCATAAAAAATATAGAGAGTATTATAGGATATAAACAATTGATAATAAATGCATGAACTAAAAAAAATGGTTATCAAACATAAGCAATCAAAATTCAATACCGACAAAGTAAAAAAAAAAAATACAAGCGAATTACACCTCAAATAGAAAATCTCAACAATTCCACACACATAAAAAATAATAATAATGCAAAGATATTGTTACTCACTCTTTCGATCACTGTACTCATCATTTGACAAATTAGCTAAAATCGGGACCTTAGGGATTAGCCCCTTCGGCCGTCACAGTGGCGTGCGAATCAAATGTACCGACTTCATCGGCGCCGTCTCTGCATGGGGGACAAGGAGTATACCACGAAATGAAATTTCCTAAGGTGTCCGGGAAGCTCCAAAATTACGGATCTTCAAATCAATGGATTTTTGTACTATTCAAGAACTTTCCGGCTCCGGCGGCACCACGGATGACTTGGGTGCAGCTCTGACTCTTTCGAGACCACCACCAACTCCACAGATAACCGGAGAGATACCTCTAGTAGCACATCCACCGCTAGTGGCACGACAAACGACCTGGAAGGTACATCCGGTGGCACTTCCAGCTCCAGACATCACCCGGAGGACAGCCCCGCCACCTATGGGAACACTTTCAGCTCCAGACACTACCTATAGTACATCCCTGCAACCTCCGGGAGCACTTCCAGCTCCAGATATCACCCGTAGGACAGCTTTGCCACCTCCGGGAGCACTTCCAGCTACAGACACTGCCCAGAGGATATCCCGGCACTTCCGGGAGCACTTCCAGCTTAAGATATCACCTAGAGGATAACTCTGCCACCTTCGGGAGCATTTCCAGCTCCAGATATTACTCGGAGGACAGCCCTGCCACCTTCGTGAGCGCATCTAGCTCAAAAAATTACCCAAAAAATAGCTCCGACCACGACGCCAGATCTGAGGGCGATAAGAAATGTAGATCCGCCACCTTCGCTACCTCCGGTTGCATCATCAGCGTCGGAAAGGGCCTGGAAAGACCCGCCAGCTTCGGGAGGATCAACTCTGTCAAATTCGAATAGAACGGTCTCAAATCCGGGCAAACCAACACCAGCTCCCGTACGGCTCGAAGGATATGCATAAATACCCTCACCACCGCAGCCGATTATTGATCCGTAGGTGATTGAAGAGGCAGTTCGAAGAATATGTGATGATCTCGTCCGGCTGCCTGCAAGGCCGTACTATCAACAACTATTCTCGGATCAGATAACCTTCAACCATCCTCTCCTCTGGAATGCTCGACCCCGGAGTTTATGTTTTTTAGGGGGGAGGACTCGCGCTCGACAATTGTGCATATCGATCGGTTCACGGCGCTATGCAGAGGGGACTTCGTGGAAAATAAGTGGTACAAGTCCAACTATTTCCGTTATCCCTCACCAGATCGGCCTTTACATGGTATGTATCTCTCTCTTCTAGTTCATTTCATACATAGGAGTACCTAGAAAGGACATTCCACGAGCAGTTTTACAGCCTACTTCCAAAAGTGATAATATTCAACTTAACTAACCTACGGCAAAAGCATGATGAGCCGGTACGAAGTTTTTTGGAAATGTTTCGCAAGGCAAAAGGTCAACGTCAGGTGTGGATACTTGAAAACCAAATCATCGACATGATGGTCGAAAATATGACGCGTCAACTTCGTGACAAATTGGCAATTGAAGAATATAATGATTTCGGACAACTTTTCGAAAGGCAGCCAAGGTGGAACAACTCCTGTGGAACGTCAATGGCAAAGATCATTCATCATATGCGCAGAAAAGCAGTTTCGATGTCGAGGAAGGAACGTCAGCTTCCTACTGCTTCGGATGAGGCCATATGAAGCCAGATTCAAAGTACCGCCGAAACCTCTTGCAAAAATATTGAGTTTCAAAATTTGACATTTTGCCCAAAAACTTGTCGCGCAAATATTTTTGTGTGAGGCATTTGTTAGTCCCAAACCATTTTGGACCCCCGGAGGTAACTAGTGACCCGATACAAGGATGGGACAAGGCAGTCCAATATTGTTCTTAGCCCAAGTGCCCACCACGGATGAGATATAAGGATTGGAGAAATTAGCCCAATATTGATCTAACCCGGATAGTTTTTTTAATAGACTGGAGAATTCGATTTACGTCGATTTTGACAGATCTATCTTTATTTGGCCGTCATCGACAAATTTTCAGCGATAACATCACTCCTAAGTTAATATAAATCATTAAATTAATTTTATAATCTAATAGTTATTAATGAATCAATATGGTGTCGATGGGTGACTATCAGCACCTAATCCTACCTCGTTTTAATAAGTAGTTCTACCAAATCCGAAAATAAGAATTAATTTATATTGATATTTTAGTCAAAAAATACTATTTATAGTTTGTAAATCGTGGTCGCCCATGTGCCTTCACTAGCCTTTGCTAAATGAATATTGTCACATGCATGTTATATGATACTTCAAGATTTGTGGTCCCAAAAAAGGTAGCCTAAGTTCAAGATTTGTGGTCCCGAAAGAGGTAGTTAAATAGAACTATTTGTGGCTAAGTAGAACTTGTCATTGCAACAACGACTTGTTATTTTATATAAGAAAATAATAATAAATATATTTTTTTTACTAATTTTTTTTATGACAAAGGAAATATTTCATATTTCAACCAATCATAATTGTCTTGTTACATATTTTTCATCTACTTTCTTATTTTTTATTAAATGTTTTGATAAATTTACCATAATATTTTGATTGGTAGAATATTTGTTGACCTCTTTTATTCACTAATGTGTTCATTTTAATTTTTTAAAATGATAATTTTGGTTCATTATATTTTTCATCTACTTTCTTATTTTTTATTAAATGTTTTGATAAATTTACCATAATATTTTGATTGGTAAAATATTTGTTGACCTCTTTTATTCACTAATGTGTTCATTTTAATTTTTTAAAATGATAATTTTGGTTCATTATTTCATTGGGTAAACTCTGCAAGTGTCCCGGGGGTTTGAACCCATGACCTCACGGTTACAAATCCAACTCCTACACTACCACCAGATCATCCCTTACGGGACCTTTTTTACTTTTTTTTTTGTACAGATGGAGGTGCAAAAGAAAATAATGGCAGATACAAAAATACTGATACTTTATTTTTGATAATTTTATAATTTTTTTTTTCTCACAATTTTGAGACATATAGAAGGAAGAAAAATGACAAGATGAAAACGAGAAGATGATGATATGCACATGTGTGTTGTTTTAGTTTTAAATGTGTGTTGTTTTCCCTGTATTAATTTTCTAATAGTTTTTTTCACAATACTAATATTTTTTTTAGTTTTGTTTTTTGTTTTTTTATGTATAGATGGAGATGTTAAAGAAAAAAATGTCAGATGAAAAAAATGTATATTACGTGTATGTAGCTTTTTTGGTATTAATGTTCTAGATTTTTTAAAATATTAATACTTTATTTTTGATAAAGATGAAGATGAAACTATTATTTTTTTTAACAAATGAAGATGAAAATATTAAATATATGTGATTTTCGAATGTTATTTTTTATAATTTGTTTCACAACTTTTAGATATACAAAAGAGAAAAAGTGGACAAAGATGAAAATACAGAAGATGATATAGAGATCGAAATTGAATAATTATGTGTACGAATTTTTTTCTATTTTAGTTTTAAGTTTATAAAATATTTTTTATTATATTGCTTTTGATTTTTTTATGTTTAATTTTATCATTTTTTTTAGTAGATATCAATTATTATGAGTATTTGTTTCTATTTTTTTTTTTTTCTTATTATTTGGTATAAATAATTTATATGATTTTACTTTAGTATTTTACGGATAAAATTAAAAAGTGATTTATTTTTAATCCTAAAATATTCAAATATTATTTTTATCATTTTTTTCACCTTAATTTTTTAATACTATAATTTTTACTTTGTAATTATATAAATAATTTGGTATAATTTTATTTTTGTATATTTATCGAATATTTTAATTATCATTTGTTTAATAGATAAAATTTTGCAATAAATTCTTTTGTTGATTGTTTCTATATATATATATGTATATATATCATATTATAATTTTTATTAATTGCATTATATGTAGCACGGGTACGTACGCTAGTATATATATTGCAACAATTTTATGTAGTTTTAGTCAAATTTTAAAAATTTTAAATAGTTTATTTTTTATTTAAAGTATTACTAATATGATATTATTTTTGAAATACTTTTAAGATGATACAGTTACACAATCAATCTTCAATTTCTTTTCAATTTCGAAAAATAACCAACATGGTGTGAATTCTTTCATCAATAAGATAACATTATGTTATTTACTTTAGCAATTAAAAAGACATGCATATATTACATATAACATATAAATAAATATATATCATTTTTTTATAAAAAAATTATTTCAAGAATATTGTCCTATATTATTTACTTTGTTTAATAGTATATTCTTGAAAAGAATTTATTATTATTATTAATTATTATTATTATTATTATTACTTTATGAGATTATTGAAATAATTATTCGATAAGATCACTTCAATTTATTTTCTTCTTAATTATAATTTGATTTATTGGTATATTATATCATATAATGTTATTCACATTACTTTTATTTTAATTATCACTGATATAATGTCATTTTTAAAATATTTTTAAGATGATGCGGTTATGCATGACCAACATGATGAGAATTTTTTCATCAATAATGATGCTATAGACGAATGTAACACATTATATTATTTACTTTGACATTTCACATATTTTCACTTCGATTTATTATGTTTTAGGAGAATATTTTAAAAATATATATTACAAAATATTGAAATAATTTTTGGTGGATTTATTTTTAGGATAATACTTATATTTAAGGTATATATGTTCTCATATTCGTATATATATTTGAACTAAATATGTAATTATTTTGTATTTATTATTTCAATAATTTACACAAATCGTATATTGCATGGTTTATGCGCTAGTATCTATATATAATATATACATATATTGGAGAGAGAGAGATTAACTAGACGATAGAATTTCATTCTACATATATTACAATGAACCACAAATCATATATCATATATATATATAAGAACTCAATGTGGACCCCACTTTTTTCAATATTTATGCAATTTTGCAATCTCAAAATTTTGAGATTTTTTTTTTTTTTTTTTACCGTTTTAACTATTTATCAATAAATGGGGTGATTTTACGGTTTTTTGAAAATTTGATTTTAAATGGTTTTTTAACTAATTGTTAATGGGAAAACTAATTTTTACAATTTTTTCATAGTGTTTATAAATAGGTTGAGTAATCACAATTTTCTAAAATTTTCATTTTATTTTGGTATAAAGTTGTTTCTTTTATTTCTAAATTTTGTTTAAGTTTGTTGATTTATTTTCATTGCCTAATGTTTTATTTTCACGAGATTATATTTACTGCAGTCAGACAATATTTTTTCTTTTTGGACGGTAGAAATTGAAAATTTGAATTTATTTATGGTTATTCTTTTTCATTTTATATTTAATTTCTTCGTCAGAAAAAATAAGAAACGAGAACAAAAAAGAAAAAAAAAAGATAAATGCAGGTGTTTAGCGATAAATTTGGTGGTTTTTTAATTTGTAATATATAAAAATTATTTTATTATACATTTAAGTGTAATTTAAATTCTTATTAGCAATTGATCATAATTTATATTAATATTTTATTTTTTTCATCACAGAAGGTTACAATATTGTAATTAAGTTATCTGGGGAATTGATTTTATTCGTTAAGTTGTAAAAAACAGAAATTGCTATATATATATATGAATAATAATTTTATTTTCATAATCAATCAAGTTTTAAACACATTCAAATATATGTATAACTTTTATATATTTTTTAATTGATTTTGTTCATGATAAATTAAATTTTTATTTTAACATTAAATTATTTTAGTTATATTGCATATTTTATTCCAAATATATAATGTAAATCATAATTTATATTACATATTTATTTCCGAAAAAGTTTGTGCTCGAACAGTCGTGGCTAATGTGGGTGTTTGCAGAGGTGGACTGATGTCGTCTCTATTTGGTGCTTGTATTTGGTCGAGAATTACTGGATGATGGTAGATTATGAAAATGGTTTTAGTTCGAGCTTGCAGAAAATCCGGTGGCAGCCGCTCAAATCAGGAGATGTGTTAAAATAGTTGCCGTTCAAATCAGAATATATGTTAAGATTGTTGTTATAGGTGTAGTGAAAATTTTGTTTGTTTTTCATTTGTTTTTTAAGCAGTGGAATGAGAAATTTATTTTGTAGAGTATTGTTGAATTATATATTTTTATTTCTTAATTTATTATATGATATTTAGTGGAAAAATGACGGTTGTGTAGTTTCTGAATATATTTTTCATTAATTAATTTTTAATATATTTGTTTTTTAAAAGTGATAAAAATAAATTTAAAATAAATGTATAGTACTATCCAAAGATAAATACATATATTTTACTAATTTTTAAAATAATTATGTAAACACATATATATGTTTTAAGAAAAAGCATAGACTTAAGTTTTAAATTTATTCTAGAATTACAACATATATATTGATAAATAATTTTTATTTGTAATTACGGTTATAAAGAAGATATAAAAAAAATTATATTAAATTTTTAAAATATAATTTATTTTGCATTCAAAATTATTTTAAATAATTCCATTATATTATAATCTTATATTCAATTAAGAAATAAAAGTAAAATGCTACAAAATTAAATATTTACTTTATATTTGGACGGAGAGAGTATAATTCATTGATATTATTTTATTTTTTTATATTGATTAAAAAAATATATATAATATATAAAAAATTACTATTAAACAAAAAAATATGATTATAATTTTTTTCGTAGGACGGGTATTCCGCTAGTATATAGTCTATATATATAAAAGAGAGATCGGTTTTTTGATTTTTTTTTATTTTTGATTTATTTTATAAAATAAATATATATTAAATGTCATTAAATATATCATAATTAATAAAATTATAATTAATACATTTTTAAATATAATAAAATAATTGATTTAATTTTATGATTAAAGTAAGTTATAATTTTGTCTATTTATACCCGTAATCTATATTTTATATATTATATATTTAAGATCAGTCCCTAATTACTTCATTTTGACAATTTTTGAGATTTTTCTGATTTTTTATTTTTTTTTTTGTTTTACAGTTTTTTTTTTTTTTTTTTTATCATGATCTATCTATATATTATATATTTGAGATCAGTTTCTAATTCCTCCATTCTGACATTTTTGAGATTTTTTATTTCTTTTTGTTTTACAGTGTTTTATCATGATAGTAGGGTATTTAAAATCTATATAATTTTTACAGTTTTTTTTTATAGTGTTAGTAGATGTATATATATATACACTTTTTAAATTTTATAAAGTTTATTTTTAATTTTTTTTTTTTGTTGAAACACATATTCTCAAATATGTAGATATTTTAGTTATATTTTATATACAATCTTTAGTGTAGATATAAGGCTAATTAGACAATAAAAAACTATACCGTAAGTATGAATTTAAAATTATCACACAAACAATTTCAATTTATTTTTAGATGTCAACTGTTCTATTTAAAAAATTTACAAAATAAGACATATTTTACAAGCATAAATAAATATATATATTAATTATTTTAGCATACTAATATATTTTTTAAATATATGATAGGAAATGATATATAATTAGTACGATAGTTTATTAATATTTTTATAGATTGTGTTTATATATGTATACTACTAATTATATCTTCATTGATACAATAAGAAGAATTCGTCACTTCGTAAATTTAATATGAATTGTTGAAGTCTTAAAAATATTTGTATCATTCTATAAAATATTTGTCAATATAATTAATTATTTGTTTAATATTATTTTAACAATTTATACAAACTGTGCATCGCACGGGTTTACACACTAGTCTATATATTATATATTTGAGATCAGTCCTAATTCATCCGTTCTGACATTTTTGAGATTTTTCTGATTTTTTATTTTATAGTTTTTTATCATGATAGTAGGGTATTTAAAATCTATATAATTTTTACAGTTTTTATTTATTTATAGTGTTAGTAGATATATATACTTTTAAAATTTTTTAAAGTTTATTTTTAATTTTTTTTTTTTTTTTGTTGAAACACATATTCTCAAAAATGTAGATATTGTAGTTATATTTTATATACAATCTTTAGTGTAGATATAAAGTTAATTAGACAATAAAAGACGATACCGTAAGTATGAATTTAAAATTGTCACACAAATAATTTCAATTTATCTTTCGATGTCAAGTATTCTATTTCAAAAATTTACAAAATAAGACATATTTTACACGTATAAATATACATATATATTATTTCATTGTTAATTATTTTAGTATACTAATATATCTTTAAATATATAATATGAAATAATATATAATTAGTACGATAGTTTATTGACACTTTTATGGATTGTGTTTATATATTATATCTTCATTGATACAATAAGAAGAATTCGCCGTATGGTAAATTTAATATGAATTGTTGAAGTCTTTAAAATATTTGTATCATTCTATAAAATATTTGCCAATATAATTAATCATTTGTTTAATATTATTTTAATAATTTATACAAACCGTGCATCGCACGGGTTTACACACTAGTTATATATAAAAGAGATCGGTGTGGGGTTTATCCCACCAAATCTTTTTTGTCAATTTTTTTGATTTTTAATAAAATAAATATGTATTAAATGCTATTAAGTATATCATGATTAATAAAATTATAATTAATATATTTTTAAATATAATAAAATAATTGATTTAATTTATGATTAGAGTAAATATATATAAAAGAGATCGGCGTTGGGTCCACCCCACCAAATCTTTTTTGTCTTATTTTTTAATTCTTAAAAAAATTTAAAATTAATTTGATATTTACGTAATTTTTATTTATACCCGT
Organism: Andrographis paniculata; assembly: GCF_009805555.1. Classification (NCBI taxonomy): domain Eukaryota; kingdom Viridiplantae; phylum Streptophyta; class Magnoliopsida; order Lamiales; family Acanthaceae; genus Andrographis; species Andrographis paniculata. The sequence continues at coordinate 6,532,998 of NW_026137605.1, forward strand.
AAATAATGGATAATGAAATTTTTCAAAATTTTCATTATAATTGATATTAAATAATTTTATTAATTGATATAGTTATAATTGATATAATTTATAAAATTACAATTAATCATGATAATTTAAAAATATATGTAATTATATGTATGATAAATGGATCTCATATCAATTTATTGTTTATTTCTATTTTTATTTTTTAAAAACTAAATTTATACTCCCTCTGTCCACTAATAAAGTATACAATTACTTTTAGCGCGGTGTTTAAGAAATAATAGTATTTTAATTATAGTGGGTAGTTAAAAGTAGTGTAATGACATTTTTGTCGTTGCTGTTTGGTGTAAAAGTAATGATGTGATGTAAAGTAAGAGTATTTGTGGAAAAAAGTAAGGTATTTAATAAAATATTTACTTTGTAATTGGACGTCCCAAAATAAAACTATATATACTTTCTAACTAGAAGGAGGGAGTATTAAACATTCACAATCAATATATATAATTTGATAATATAATATAATATATATATAGAATATTTTTTTCATTTTAAAATTAAATAATTGATTTTATTTCATAATATTTGAAGTCCTCATTTATTTTTATTTATTTTTATCTATTATCTATATAAAGAAAAAATCTAATTCATACCATTTTTATTTCTCGTTATTAGTTTTTTAATAAAAAAAATTTTATACTATTAAATTAAATATTTATGATTAATATACCATAACTATATACTTATTAATAATAATAATAATAATAATAATAATAATAATACTATTAATGATATCAACAATGAATTACTATTATTTCTAAAATTTTGAAAATTTTTAATAAATTTAAAACTAATGTAATATTCTAATCAAAATATATAATTAATGTTAATTATATTCATAATAAATAATTTTTAAATTTTTCAACTTTTATTAATTTAATAACTAATTTTGAGAAAAATATTTTAAACATGCAGATTAATTATAATTATATTTGCAATTAACACATATTTTTTTAAATAATAAAATTTTATTAAATATAATTAAATTTATTATGAGCAAAATTAATTCTGACCAAATATTAAAAACGTCAATTACGATAAATTAACGTCGGCATTAATGATGAATTTGATGACAACCCTCATTTGAATGTCTATAAATGACCATATCTTCATCCCATTTCAATCACACATCAACTTCTCATCCTTTCATCCTCTCAATTTTCTTCATTTTTTCGGTAATATTTTTTCGGCGAGTTTCCGGTTAATATTTAAATAACGTTTTTATTTTCCTTTTCCACCCAATATAGTTGTTTTTTTCTCTGCATTTTAATAATCGAAGTTCCAAAATATTGTGACATCACCAAATGTGAAGATGATGCGTCGTATTAACGTATAATTTACTTATACTATTTTATTTTATTTTTATTTTGTACTGTATATAAATAATTTCATATAATTTTGTGTTTACATATATTTTTGTATTATTTATTTTTAAGTAATTCATATATTAGTTTACATTTAATAATAAAATTAAAATTAAAAATAGATTTATTTTTATTTGCAATATTAATTATATTTTTGTGTTATGCAGATTGCCCCCACACAACAAGATCAGTTTCTTATCCATTTCAGTTACACTTTAATCTCATTTGTTCTGTAACTCTCTTATTTTTTGAAAATATCTTCCCTGTGAATTTTTTCTCAATTTTTCGACAATGTTTCTCTATTTTAAGCCACCAAATACAGCTTTTTTCCTTCGTTTTAGTTCATTGGAGTTTCAAAATATTGAGATTGTATCTGATCCAAAGATGATACAATAGTTTAAAGTATAATTTATTTAATATTTTATTTTGTTATTGTTTTGTACTTTGTATAAATAATTTTATAATATAACTTTTTTTTGTTTGTATATTATTGATATATTTTCTTTTATTTGCTCTTTAAATAATTTTTATATTAATTTCTATTTAATAATAACATTACAATAAAATTGATTTATTTTTATTTATAATGTATGTATTATATTATTCATATTTTTTTTCATTTAAATGAAAATTTTTTATTTATTTTAAATAAAAATATAAATATTGATGATTTAATGGAGTTATGATAATTTTATTCAAATATATTTGTGTATATATATATAAATTTTCAATAAATCTATACGATTTTATTTTATTCTTTATTTTTGATATTTTTATTAAAATAAATTTATATTAAATATCCATAATTAATATACCATAACTAATATATTTAACAAACTATAATTAACATAATCAATAAATATTTTATAAATATAAAACTTGATAAAATTATTAAGAATTCAATACTATGACGTGTATATATATAGAATATTTGTCTATTCAATTTAAAATTAAATAATAAATTTGAATTTAAAAAATAAATTTACTATTATACACATATATATATTAATTACGTAAATACTAATTAAGTAAATTATAATTTTTTAATTTTTTTTAAAAAAATAATAAATATTTTTTTAATAAAAATTTAACGAAAACATAAAAAAAAATAAAAAAAAAAAATTTTAATGAACAAAAAAATATATATATAAAAATACCGTGCATTTCCCACTAATATATATTTATAGTAGAGACATTGACTCTATGGTTTTCAATCATGCCACGTCGCACACACATCGACATATGATGTGGACCTTTCTTTTACAACAAAAAGTATATTTATCCAGTTCTTATTTGAAGTCCGTCCGTTACTTGTATAAACGGCCAAAATTGGGATTTGAGAGAGATCCTTAGACGTGAACAAATATTATAAGTATTTATTAAAATATAATTTTTTTTATATATTTATTTATTTATTTATTTTAAGATGTAATTTATTCCCGTGCCAAGCCTGCCTATCTCTACTTTCTCCTGTATATAATTATTCTGTGTGTTTTGTGTGTCTGGGTTCCTTCTTCACCCATGACTTCCGCCTTCATTTCCCCCAAAACCTTCTCCATTAATTTGTCGTCTACATCATCTTCACCTTCATCTTCATCGTCGTCTCCAAATTACTATCAGCAGCAGCCTTTGAGTTGCAGGTGTAAGTACCAATTATCAGGCGTGGATGAGCGGAATTTTGTGCTTCACGATGCTCTGGATGCATCTGGAATAGATACCACTCACGCAAGGGTATGAATTTTCAGTTTGTGAATTAGATCTATCATCTTTCTTAATTAAATGAATTTTTAGTAGCTTTAATTTTGTTAGTCGCACTGTCAGTGACGACGGAATCAGCAGTAAAAGTTGGTGGACAAAATAGATTTTTTTTTATCGATTCAACGTGGTTATTTTTTATTCATGGTACATTTTGACAAAAATTAAAAAAAAAAATTGAAAATTTTAATTATTTTAGAAAAAATTACATAAGATTTAATATTTTTTTACTATAAAAAATAAAATTTAGAAATTAAAAATATAATTTATAATTTTTTACATTATAAAATAAAAAATTAAAAGGGACAATTTACTGTATAAAATATATGATAAACTGCTTTTTTAAGCCCGTAACTAGACCCTTTATCATTTTAGTGTCTTAAGTGGAGTGTCGCAAATTAGTCTCATTAGTGAAAAATTTTCACTGTTTTAGTCCTCCGGCGCCGGAGATGCCAGCGTGGCTCGCCAGAGGTCGCTGACGTGGCGGACACGTTGATTTTTTATTTTTTTTAAAAACTTATTTTAATTTATTTGTATTTTTTTATTTGATCTAATTAAAAAAAATTAAAAAAAAAAATCCACGTGTTCGCCAGGTGTCGCTGACCTGGCGGGACACCTGGCGGACACGTCACCTCCGGCGAAGCACGCGGGCATCTTCGGTGCTGGAGGACTAAACAACGAAAATTTTCACTTATGAAACTAGTTTACGACAGACTCCATTTATAGAACTAAAATAATAAAGAGGTCCAGTTACGGAACTAAAAAACAATTTACCCTAAAATATATGATTTTATTATTTTTAATATAAAAGAAATACATATTTTGAGGGCTGGGGTCAATTGACTCTCTAGCCCTCACATAGTTTCGCCCCTGCGTACTGTAGTCGTAAGCTTCCAAGTGTCTGTGATGGTGATATACGTACTTAATTAGTTTCCACAGAATTAATGGTAAGGGAGCGCAGTTAAGAATTGCACTCAGTTTTGGAATGGCGATCGCCATGGATGTTTAATAAGATTGATCATGTTGTAAAATTGTAGTCTGACTAATTGTATAATTAGTGAGTAATTAAAAAATGTATAAGTAAAAATAATTATAATTTAATAAAAATAATTTTAAATTAAAATTAAGATGATCCAATAGTTTAATTAAAATAAAAAAATCATAAATTATAATTTTTAAAATGTGATTAAAGTATATAATTATAATTTTTAAAAAACATTGAACAAATTATATAGGAAAGACGAAAATAGATACTACTATTAATTATGTTTATAAGAGTTTACAATTATCCATAGAGTATTGAATTGCATGGATTATTATTTCTTTAATTATTTTTAACTTTTTTATTTTTCGGTTTAGCTCTATTATTATTTTACTATTGGGAGTAAGAACACTAATTTTATCCCCAATTTTTTATTATTCATTAATATTTTTTTTTAAAAAAATATATCTAAATTAAATACTGTCTTCGTCCGACTATAAGAGTCTTATTTATGTTTTGCGTGTTGGCCCTTAAATATTAATTATTATATCAAAACATATTACAAATTAAGAAAAAAATTGTAATAATATTTATATTAGTATCTTATAATACTAATAGAAGGATATTTGTAAAAAATAAATAAATAAATATAAAGATATTTTTAATGTTAAGTAAAATCACGCAAAACTCTCTTAGAGACAGATGGAAGAGTATTTTTTTATTTTATATATTAATATTTATCTTTGTGATATTATATAACTATTCAAATTAAAAAAGAATTTCTTATATAAAATTCAAATACAAAGTCAAATTTCAAATCAAACTCCCAAAACACACTAAAAAAAAAGCAACAAGTGTTTATCTGTAAGATTTTAATTTTGGGTTTTGATTTTGAATAGTAAAATTTTAAATTAAAGTAATTATTTGATGTGATATAAATATATATTGATTTTGATGTTTTGAATGTAAAATTAAACTTTTTTATAATATAATAAATAAATAAATAATAGGTGTTTGATTTGATATTTAAAAAAAAAATAAATTGAAATATTAAAATCAGAATAAAACATAACTAACCCACAAAGCTGATTCTTCAAAGCAGCTAACACCATCTCCAAACAATTTTTAACTTCACTCTAATCTATTCCTTTTTATTTTTTTTCTTTTTTTCTGACAAAACGAATATTTCACGTATATTTCTTATTTTTAAACAATTATACATGGTGTCTTCTCTAAGTATTTTTATGACACATATTTTTTTTAAAAAATTAATATGTTATACGTATTTATTATATTTATATTATCTACCCGATTCGGTATATCTCACATAAAGAATTATTCAAAATTTTCTCATTTAAATAATTTTTAAAATAAAATAATAATAATAATAATACTATTTAATTTGATTGTTATTTATGTGAAAAATGTAATGACTGAAAACAAATAAATAAAATAAAAGATTATAATGAATCGCAATTACATTAAGAAAATAACGGCATTAAAAATACTTTCTCCATTCCAATTTTATTATCCATATTACTACTGTAGATACGATAATTTAATTAAAATATAATTAGTGAAAATTTAAATAAAAATATGATTAGTAAATTATTAAAAAATATATTAGTAAAAATAATTATTATATAATAAAAATATATAGTTATAAATTAAGATTAAAGTAAATAAATAGTTTAATTGAAATTTAAAAATTATGAATTATAAAATTTAAAATGCTAATAAAATGTATAATTATATTTACAAAAAAATGAAAGAACAAATTATATAGTACGAACTGAAATAAAAAATAAAAACAAACTATATTAGACTAAAAAAATATTATTAAATTAAAAATTATTAACACAATACAGAAACAAAATCAAAAAATTTTGAGGTCGGAAAAAAAGCATGAAAAAGTAAAGATGTGAGTTTACAAAGATCGAGAATTCAAAAAGAATTGGGAACAACACCAATCCGCTTCTTCCTCATATTTGCATCAATATGACTATGATTTTAATCTATTTGACTATAATTTTAATAATTTATGTGAAGACCTTTCACTATATTAAATATGCATCTTCATTTATATTCCAATAAATTTATTATAGTTGCTTTTTAATCTTTATAAATATTTGTAGTTTTTTTTTTTTAAAAAAAAAATTGTGTTGTAATATTTATGTGTAATATTATATTGTGTAATATTTATATTGTTTGTTTATATACTACATACTACTTACGTTCGGTTATAAGAGTCTCATTTATTTTTTTTGGGTGTGTTGATATTTGAATATTAATTATTATTTGAAAAAGTTATACAAATTCAAGGAAATGACAAAAATATTTTTACTAGTATTTTATAAGTGCAAAAAATTATAAAAATATAAGAATATTTTTAATGTTAAGCATAGTGTAAAAGGTAAATGAGACCCTTAAACCGGACGAAGGGAGTATTATATATTATATAATAATTTAAAAATAAATAAAAATTAAGCCCAAACCTAACTAAGTCTTTAATTAATACGTATTAATTAAATACGTCCTATTGGGTTGTACACTAAATTTGAGGAATATTGATATTATATTGGTAGTGGATAAAAGATTTTTTTAATTGTGTAATAAAAAAAAAATAGGGGTAGTTTTACGGTGATATGGTTATATATGGAAATAAGACTATTGTTTTGGGACGGACAAAAATGGTAAACAAGACTATTGTATCGGGACGGACCAAGGGAGTATTAGATAAAAATCTAAAATAAAAGGATCAAAATACAAAATATAAAAGTCTTCCTTTATTTTGAGTTGGAGGGAAACTGTAGTTTCCTCCATTTTTGGAGGAATAAATGGAGCAGGCTGCAAGAAAGTTTCCTCCATTTATGGAGACAGCTGAAGAAGCTCAAATAACCCGGTGCACTGGTGGAAATTATTTCCTGCATCCTTTTTAATATCCTTTTTTTTTTTTTTTTAATTTTTTTTATTTATATTTGATTCTGTTTGTAGTTTTAGTTTCACATTCTTCTTGTGGAAACATCATCATTTATTAATTTGTGTGTTTGAACAGGCTGCAAGAGCTGGTTTTTGCTCGCAGATTCAAAAGTTATGTGACATTGAGAGAGAAACAAGCATAAGTGTAAATAGAAAGGTCGATTTGGGTAGAGCAGCTCTTCATATTGCAGCTGAAGATGACTCTCTTACTCTTATCTCACACTCTTCTCTACCACTTCCTACACATGATTTTATTCCAACATTTTATAGCCTTTCTATGGATTATTGCTCCCATTATAGTTCTTCATATAGATCCTCCCCCGAGGCTTTTCTCGAGTGTTTAGATAGATATCTGTATGTCGATAGAGTAAGTTATAATTTGTATGCTCTATCTTTGTGTAGCTTAGTTTATCACTTTCCTACAAAAGAAATGTTTTTAGCTGATGTTGCCTGCACTGTAGATTCCCAACTAGATCACGGCCTTCGTCCTTTTTCAGGGATTTCGAAGAACAGCCGACCAAACCAAGCACCGTGCCTTGTATCTGAATTCAGTTTGTATCTTATATATTGGTTTTAAACTGAGTTCTTGTTCATTGCTCCTGAGAATTGCATTCTTTTTTTACAGGTCTTAAGGCATCGTTTAGGTTCTGTTTCGATGCTCTCAATTATATACTCGGAGATTCTAAAGGTGCTTCGCATTTGGGGTGTCGTAGATTTTGACGTGGAGATCTTCTTCCCTCGTGATTCTCATAGTTGTCCTAAGGGCTACCAAAAACAGAAGAGCACAGAATCTGATCAATTACATGTTATGACCACACAATCTTTATTGGTGGAGGTAATTAAAATGTTAAAAAGATTATTTACTAAATTGTAGAATAGGGCGGTTGTGCTGATTTTCAAGACAACACACGGTGTTACCATAAACAGTACACAATATACTTTTAATATAATACAAATACAACACACGACTTAACAACACATAATTTAGTCTCACACAACACATATAATACTTGATTTTAGCACATGACATACTCTCATACAACATACGCTATAATTATGAACTAACAACACATGTTATTATTACAAACAATACATGATGTATATAATAAAGCGTGTGTTGTTTTTATATTTTACGTGTGCTGATTTTTCAAATTCATCACCCTAACCTTTCCCGTACCCGCAGAATAATTATGCCATCTTTCCTCAATTGTTAAATGCAATTTCATGTGTCTTTCCTCTTTGATTATTAGATTCTTAATAGAATTCATCTCAACAAATTATTGAGGTTTCTTAATAGAGCTTCTAGGAGGGTGATGCTTCATTGTAATCTAGAATTGGCTCAAGAATTTGCCTTAAACTAGAATTATAAATCCTGTTTGTAACGCATTTCCTTATATATGTTAGTGGGTACTAATTTATTTGTGAAATGTATTGATGCAGATGTTGAAAGATTTGAAAAATGCTTTCTGGCCGTTTCAAGTTGATCGTCCAAGAAGTCCATTTTTAAGAGCAGCACAAGCTGCTCAGTGTCTCATCGGACAAAATAACAATAAAGAAAGGTAGTTTTGGAATCTTTTAGATATAATATTATTGAATTACAGATGAAATATAATATTGGGAAATGGTAGATACAACACAAGACAGTGAATAATACAAAAATTATGGGGTTACATTAATCCTTTTTGACAAAGTTCCATTGTTATAATACCTAAATTTTGAGTAAAAACAGAGAGAAATTACACATATAATTATATTACAATTTATATGAGTTTACAAGAGTTTAGAATAATGAAGTACTTTTTAATTTACTAGTACTATTTCTCATTAATCACTTTTAGCTATCTATACTATATTGTTTTATATAAAAAATTATTAAAAAAAAATTTACTTTGATCTTCAATTTTTATAATTTCAATTTTAATTCATTCAGTCATGTGTAACTCCAACATTGCAACACTTCTTAATGATGCCTCCTCCCTTAACCTTTCTGTCTCCTTTTCTTATGTGCATTGTCGTTGAAAATTATCCCTTGCATCTGTTAAGGTGGTAGACATTTTACATAGTATTTGGATGTCCATATTTCAAATTTTCACCATTGTGATTTACACTATATATATATATATATTGTTTCATGTGCAATTCTATGAAAGAAGCATGTGTGAAGAAAGGTATTGGAAGAATTACATACAGTTTGCATTATTTTTAAGTTTAATATTTTATGTACATTAAGCTCAAGAAGGTATTTTAAATCTAGATAATTTCATGTTTGCTTTATATGGGTAAAATAAATTGGCCAGCTGCTCAATTTTTCATAAAACAAATTTTATAAACATATACATATAATATTAAAAAAGTATATAGTAAAGTTTGATTGGTTTGTATTTAAATTTGAGTTTTGATTTGAATTATGTTTTAAAGAATATGTAGACGTGATATTTAATAAGAAAACAGTATAATTTTTATTGAAAATTATAGTAATTGAATAATAAAAATATAGTTTAAAAGTAAAATCAAACAAACGCAGAATTCTTTTAAAAATAAAATAATTAATTAAAGACTATTATATATATATATAAAATTAAGGGGCTCTTTTTTTTTTCCTTTTTTTTTTTTGCCCCGGAATAGTAGAAAATATTTCTAGTGATAGTCAGACCAGATCTTCTATTCCATTAATACACCTTATCCTCCTATCCTGGGTGTATATATACACACACGTGTGTATGTATAACATACCTAATCTTCCTATCTCCACACACAAAAGGTGTATATATCCACACACGTTGCGTATGTATAGTACATATACACTATACATACAAACACGTGTATATATACACATTATGTGTGTAAGGATAGAGGGATAGGGTTTATTTTTGGGATAGAGGATCCCATGAGAGTGACAACATGCTTTGATGAGATTATGGAGTTTCTATTCATATCAAACAATTATCTCTAGTGAAGTATGTCCCTTCTCCGCAAGCATCACTAATTTTTACTCGACTCCATCGTCTGATGCAGTCTCTTTGAACTTGCATCTGCCAAAGCTGCTCGTCATAGGCTGCAAAGAGGTGCCGGTGCTTGGACAATTAGTCGATTTGGTGATATACGGCGTGCACTAGCAGGTATATATGCTAATTAGGGACATATTCATTTTCATGGATTGTATTAGAGAATAGACCAAAGTGTTTTCTTCAAGGAATTGTTTTACTAAAATGCTAAAATACACAACTTAAATTGATTCATAATTTCATTAACTTTGATTGGTACTTAGATCCATATCACTGCCTCCTAACATAGTAATGTCCTCACTGTCTTCTTGAGCAAATCTATACAATTCAATCATCGAAAAAATCAATGTAATATATGATAAAGTTCTACTTGGCGATGATGTTGAGTCCTTATAATACGTAATACTTTTTTCTGCATTTTTGTTCTCATTCGAACACAGCTTGCGAGCGCCTTATCTTACTCAAAACTGATCCTAAGGAACTAAGAGACTATGCTGTCCTCCTCTACCATTGTGGATTTTACGAGGAATCTTTGCACTTCCTTAAACTTTACCAGCATACAAAGGTGGACAGACCTTCTTTCTCAATTCTACCACGCCATAAATGTAATATGCAACAATTTACTCACCTAGCCTGCATAATTAACTTTAATTTCTTAAATGCAGCCGCAATATTCAGGCTCAAGCGATGACGACGTGGAGGAAGAGGCCGTGGAGAAGTTAATAATTCGGTTGAACCTCATTGTGATGGAGGAGGGTTGGTCTCGGCCTCACGACAGCTAAACTATCCTTTTTCAACAATTCTGAACCATTGTAATATCTTGGAACCTTAATATGAAATGTAACTAATTATAGATATAAGTGTCTTGAAAATTTTGAAATGATGTAGAAGTGTGAGCAATGTTTTTTTTTTTTTAGTGTACATATGATAAGAACAACCATGGTTGATACTACCATATATATATATATATATATATGTAATGCATACATACATGTATGATGAGAATGAAAAACTTTTAGTTTATTTATTTATTTTTTTTAATGAGTTGTATTTTGGTTTAAATAATGATTTGGTACAATGTTTTATGGTGAAAAAATTGCTCTTTTTGGGCATTTTTTAGTATTTAATCTTTGTGTTTTTCAACAAATCTATAATATTTTTCAAACAAGACATCAAATTAAATCATTATTTGAATCAAAACCCAATCTTGTGCTCAAAAAACGAATCCCAAAAGAAACAAACCATAGTTGTTTTGTGTTTGTAGCTGAGAGTTGGAGTTGAAATCTTGGTTATACCTTATTGTGATGTGTTTTTTGGTTCTTGTTGTGAAAAATGGAAGATGTTTTGCATTAATCTGATGTCTTTAATGAAAATAAATAGTGGTATGTGAATTTTTTTATGAAGTGGAAAAATATTTTACTATAGATTGGACAGTTCAATTGAGGTTTGGCACTGTGGTTGCTTTCAAGGAACAATTAATATTCATATTGTAAAAATAAAACTTATATAATAAAAATGAATAAAAAGTATAGTTATTTAAAATTAATATCAAACTATATTTATAAAAAAATTAAATTTTGAATGTATGTAAAATATTAAGAAAAAAAATAAAATTTTAAGTACAATAATAAAAAAAATAAAAATATATTGCCAACATGGCAACCAAACACATTCTAAACATAATGCACTTTGGAGTGAGTTCTTAAAGAGAATCCACATTCATTACAATTCTAAAGTTTCAAACTGGAATCCAAAGTCAAAGTCCAAGTAAGACTAAACAACAGATAATTACAAGTTCATTCCAAACTAAAATTGAAGCAAAAATGGTCAAAAAAAAAAAAAAAAAAAAGAAAAAAAAAAAGAAGCCTATTAAAACTATATTACTCAAAGAAATTGTGTGAAAAGAAAATATAACAAAAATTATAAGATAAAGAGGTGTGTTTTAATTTTTTTCAGATTATTTGAAAGATTTATTTTTTAAAAAATAAAAATGAAATGTATAACGAAAGAAAACGACCAGAGACAATGGAGTGATAAGAAGACAACAATAGAGCGAATAATGGACAGAATTACAAAGACAAGGATAGATGGTGCATATTTGAAGTTTGGACAAAGGTGATTGATTGAAGAATTAGATATTGGGATTTTAGAATAAAAATTTAAAAACTTATTAATATATTATGGGTAAACTGTTTTTTTAGTCCCGTAACTGGAGCCCTTGTCATTTTAGTTCCGTAAGTGGAGCCTTAAGTGGAGCATGTCGCAAACTAGTCCCATAAGTGAAAAATTTTCCCTGTTTTAGTCCTTCGGCGCCAGAGACGCCCGCGTGGCTCGCCGGAGGTGACGTGTCCGCCAGGTCAGCGATAACTGGCGGACACGTGGACTTTTTTATTTATTTTTTATGACTCAACTTAAATGATAAGGGCTACTAAAAAACAGTTTACCCATATATTATTTATATGTTTTTTTAATTCAGGCCGACGGATATAATTCAATTGTTACAAATCCGAGCCTTCCACAATCTTTAATGAACAGGGCTGCTCCAAACTAGGGCTTTTTGGAGCCTATTTACTTAAGCTGGAGATTTATTTTTATTTATATTATTATTATTATTATTATTATTATTATTATTAAGGTAATTTTTTTTATTTGATCGTTTATAGCATTTTAAATTGACCATGTTTGAAAATAATTTTAGAAAGTAAATTTTTTTTATTAAAATGGTTTTTTGGTGTCAGATTCGTTATATTCGTCCGTCGACATGGTGCTGACGCGGCTGATATATAATCGTCTTGTTAGTGATGTGTTGGAGGATCATTTTAGCGGAATTTTTTTACTATGTGACTATTTTCATACGGTGTCTATTCACTCTATGAGAGAACATGCCTATGGCACGTCAAGAAAGAAGTGATCGGATCATCGGTCCAACCTCTATTCAATCTAATCAGTCTAACAAATAGCAATATGGTTGTTACCGTCAATGCCGCCACCGCCACTGTTGCTGACGACACCGAAATTAGTAGGTTTGTTTTATTCTTCCTCTTCTTTTGTAAAATTTCTCGCAACCAAATCTTTTCCAAAATTTTCGTTGGCCCTAGTTGCTCGCCGCTGCTGACGACACCGAAATCAGCAGGTTCGTTTTATTATTCCTTTTCTTTTGTAAAATTTCTTGCAACCAAATCTTCCCCAAAATTTTCGTCCACCCTAGCTGCTCCCCGCCACCGTTGCCAACGATCTCTGCCGAAATCAGCAGGTGTGTTTTGTATTTTCTACTGTAGAATTTTTTATTCTGTCTTTTTAAATCATAATTTACACTCAAATACAGATCTGGTTCATTCCATCCCGTCGCGTGAGTGCACACCTAAACTCTCTCCAAATTTACCCTCCCTCTCTAGTTGCTCGTTGCCGACGCTACAACCACCACTGCCATTGCTGCCGACGCTACAGCCACCGCTGCCATCGGTGCGGCCGATGCGCTTCAACAGTATTTTTTCTCTTTCTATAAAATTCCCGCAACCAAAGTTTTCCCCAAAGTTTCGCCCGACCGAGCGTCCGGCCCTTCCTATCGTTGTCGTCAAAGAAGGAAGTGAACTATTGAATAAAGAAATGAAGATGAAAGTGAACGAGAAGAAAGTGAAGCTACAAAGAAAATTGTTCATATTATGGTTGGTTGTTTTTGTTGTTTTGGTGGAGGTGGTTTTAATTTTATCTAGCTTATGTGTATTTAGGCATGAGCGCGTAACTTATTCTTATGAAAATTCGATCTAATTTGGTTTTCAATGCTCTCTAGTTCATAGAATGTGTTAGTATGCGGATTTTGGAACGTTTGATTTGAGCTGAGCTATATTTGCTTTGGTGTTTGTGAATCGTCTTTTATTGATCAGTTGGTTTCAACCAGCTGTGCTACTACTACCTTTATAAGGTTTTTGAAGAATCTCCAGCTGATTTGATTCAAATTATTTTATGTGCATTTTCAGACATGACTTAACTGAATTACATATTTGTTCCATAAGAGAATTGGTTGTTGATGAAATAATTATTGATGTTGTTTCCTTATTAGAAGTTTTCTGCTGAAAATTTAAAGCCATCGTTATGAATGGTGCCAATTATCTTTGTTCTCTAAAGTAATTTTGCTAATACCACTATCATGGTTCGCCAGATCGGCCGAGTCCGGTCCGACTCGGCCGATTCGGAACCGGAACGGTCAGGACTGTTCCGGTTCAACCGAAAAATCCGATATTTGTCATAGGGTTTTCAAATACACACAAATCTTATCCAAAACTCATTCTTATTAATTCCTTTACCTACTTTATCTCTTCTCTCTGTAGATGGCTTCTTCTTCCCGGCGGTAACGAAAAATATGCTCCTACTTTCTCTCTTCTCTCTGTCGCTGGCTTCTCCTTCCTGGCTGTGACGAAAAATACGTTGGTTTCTGCTCTCAGTTCCTGGTGGTGGACAAGGTAAGTTCTGGGTATCTATAGTTTTGGGAATGTGGGTTTTAGCAATCGTCTATGTGGTAGAAGGATTTGAGAAAAAATTTTGCCTATTGAAGAAAAATTGTTGGTATTGTGTAGAAAAAAAGTTAGCTTCGGCGAGGAAGAACCGGAGATTCAGTGGAAGAAAGACGTGTGGTAATTATATATATTATTACGTTAATTAATTTAAATTTTTTTAAATACAGTTTAAAATTAATTTTGTTCCTTAATTTTTGGATTGAAATTAATGTTGAATTATTTTGATTGATTTATTTATTTAATTGATAGGTTCAATTATTTTGGATTATATTTAATTTTATTTAATCTATATAAAGTAAGTTTTATTGAAATTAACTTTTTTATATATATATATAATTTAATAAATATACATTATAAGTCTAAGTTTTACAAATTAGTTATTTAAGTTAAATTTTTGTATAAATTTGATTTATCAATAAAATAATATGTATAATTTGTCCAATTAACTAATAAATTACTACTTATAAATATTTTAACAATTTTATTATTCAATTGTAAAATGACACCACATAAAGATATTGGTTGGGATCATGCTACTCCTATAAACAACGATATAGAAAGCAAGCAAAATGCAATTATTGTGGAAAAATTATTCACGGTGGGATTACTAGGATGAAACAATATATAGCGCATGTTACAGGTCAAGTTGAAGTGTGTACGAGAGCTCCAAAAGAGTTACTAAAGCAACACTTGATCCAAGGAAAAAGTATGCGAGCATCAAACAAAAAAAAATTAGAAGCATTGCACAATTCCATTCTCTAAATTTCTAGCTTTAAGCTCACAAAACTCACTCCTAGTTTCTCTCCCAATGAATGATGAAAAGATTAAAGAAAAACAAACCTAGGAAATATGTATATATAAAATATGGAACCCTTCCTTTGGCCAATAAAAAATTGACACAACAATCTTTTAATGGGTCAAACAAATTTGGACATATTCAAAGACATGTATATGACCATAAGGGACGAAATTTGATATGTCTATATCCTCATAAATGTCATAGGAAGAGATGATAATCAAATAATACATTTCTTGGTAATGAAAGTGATAGACTTTTTCTTCCTTCAATGTTGACCTCTTATTTGCATGCAAGCTCGTGGGACAAAGCTCTTTTTGACTTTGTATGTAGTAGGACAATGAGATATATATTTTGTCTCACCTTAAAGCTTTTTCAATGACCAAAATATCAGACATTGAACGATGAACTCGAACAGGTTGCAGTCTTGCAAACAGCTGATTGATTGTCTGATCTGTCTACAGATCTAAAAGTGACCGAGTGTCCCTTCCTTTTTCTTCATCTACTTTTGTCTGAATATTTTGCGAAGCCCCGATACATCAAACAAAATTTTATTAGTAATTTTATACTAATAGATAGGAGGATTATATTTCGTGTGGGTTGAGTTTCGGATCATATCAGGATAGCTTGCGAGTTGGGTTCGGATCACGAGTCATGGATTGGGCCAAAAAATTCAAACACTTCCAATTATTCTGCAGGCTGCAGCTAACAAAAACTGGGAGTCGAAGCAAATAGATGCCAAGAACCCATTTCATCACAGGGAGCCATGTAATGATATTTGTAACTAGAATATATATATATATATACATGTTTGTACCGGTCTGTTTTTCAAACTATTTATGCTTTGCATCCTGTTCTGTGCTGTCTGTTTAAAGTACACAAGAATCTCGTATTTGTATATGAACTATATATTACAGCTTGAAAAGAATCACTTAAATACATGACCTGTAATGTACATGGCTGCCTCATCAAAAAAAACAGAGAAGCAACCTTAGAGACAGGCTCACAAGCAAAAAACAAGTTGAGCCTATCACCATTCTCAATACTAACATAGTTATATAAAGAATGAAGCAAAAGCATCCATGGCTGTAGATCCTTGCAAAAGTGTGGCAACAGTTAAAAAATGTTCGATTACCACACGTGCACGAACTGCTCCTGAGTCGAAGCCGTCGATCTGGACGATCCCTTTTCGTTGAAGGCGTGCAGAATCCTAATGAGGGAACTGGCTTTCTTGGTCGATCTAACCGTGCCGCTTGTGATCAAAGAATACAGAGACGCCATTACAGATGGGCTCTTTACTAAAATGGGAACCACATCTGCGCCGTCGTTGATGCACAGAGCCAGCAGCAATGATACACTGAATTCTCTTGCAGCTGTTGAGGTAGAAGAGCTCAGAATGTCGACTATTAAGGGCAAAGCTCCTGCGCTGACAATGGCCATTGCTCCATCGAGGTTTTCGCCTAGTGTCGCTAATATTGCCAGGGAATGTGCTGTAAGATTTTCCCTTTCGGATGTTGTCAAGATTGTGAGGACTGAAGGAACTAATCCAGCTGATAACATCCTCCACTGGTTCTCAGGGCACATGAGGAGACTCAAAGTAGTGACCAATGCATTTTTCTTACCACATTCGGGGCTGTCCTGGATTAGCTTCATAAGCCCGGGAATGGCGCCCGGGATTCTCCCGACTGTTCTCTGATACTCGCGTGTTGAAGTAAGGTAGAACAATGCGCCGGCAGCATGCTGGCGGGCATCGGCCTTTAGCCCGGAGGTTAAGACATCGACAATTAGTTCCAAACCTCGATTTTGAACAATTGTAGCCTTGCATTTATGGTTCTTTGAGAGATTCAGCAATGCCGCCATTGCGTTGTCCTGTGCTTCCGGATTGTCTGAACAAACCAGATTCAGGAGTGGTGGAACTGCGCCGGCTTCTGCCATACAAGACCTGTTAAAAATGCTTGTTTTGGTCAGAAGCCGAATCTCATATGACGCCTTTTTCTGCTCTTCAATTGTTCCAACCACAAGCCTTTGGACAAGAAATGCCGCCAGCAACTCCATGGCCTGCTCGGCCGCCACACTGCCCAAACCAGTCGGCATTTTTATTGAAGCGCAACCATGCTTCTGCGCGCCAGATTCGGAATCTTGGAGGAGGACTCCATTTTCAATCTGGAATCGAGTGATTATCTGCTTCAATGAATGGTTTGGAACCAGGTCGATGCACATTAGCCTCTCCCCTGTTTTGGGACAGGTGTGGTTGCCTGACCCGAACCATTGTAAGATCGAAGCCCTGTCGTAAGTGTGGCCTGTCGAAATTGTTACAGGATCAGCCATGACTTCCAGAGTTATAGGACACCTGAAATCATCAGTATCCAAACTAGTAAATGTCTCATTATAATTTCCAGATCCTCTTCCAGATTGATGTAAATCTCTGGTGCTTGAAGTATCGACATCTCCAAAGAGAGTGCATCTGCAGTAGATCATGAATGTCAACAGATTGTTAAGAAATCCAAACTCCCTTCCCTCAGGAATGGAGGAACATTCTTGCCCTATTTCACCTTCCAAGAACTTCACTTCTTTATTGCACTCACTCCACCTTCTAATCCCCAAATGATTCAAAACGCCTGTTATATCATTCGATTCTGGAGCAATTCCACCTTCAAATTGATTCACAATCTCAAGAACCCTAACCATGGCTCTTCTGTCGTCTTCCTCCACTTGGAATTCCAATTTCAGAGCCTGATTCCTCACGAACTCCACCAAATCTGCAGCTTCGTCTCCAATGTCGAGCCCAGCCAAAGGTACAACCTCCAAAGCGACTGCGACAGCTCTCATCAGCACGCGGAATTGTGTGGAGACTTTTTCCGATTTCAGCAGCATCCATAGCCGGGCGTCGTCTCGCGAGCAATCTTCCAGAAGAAATTCAATCTTCTGCAAGATGAAATGAAGCTCGGACAAGCAGAGAGACAGGGATGCTTCAAACCCTAAATCCCCAATTCGCACCTCCTCCAGAACGACAACAAGGGCTTCGATCAAACGGATCGAATTTCTCGCGTTCGTCTTGTTCGTGAAAAAGAATCTCGATTTGAAGCCTCGGATTCTGCGACCTAAATCGATCAGAGAAGCAAGGAGAGTGGAGACAGCGACGGAGTCGCAAGGACGAATCGCCGGAAAGTTCAGAATCCGGCGGACGAAGCCATTGGATTTATTTATCATTGAATCGAAAAGATCAGAATCCAAGAAACTGTAGAAATTACAAACAAAAACTTTTTGAAGATTGCAGCTTTTTGTTGGTTACTGGAAAATTGAACTATCGATTCTCGTTATGGAAGTGGGCTATATATGGATTTGGATATGGAAATCGTAGTTATTCATCGAAGGACACGTGGCGCCCTGTGATGCGTTGACGTAGATTTAATCAATCTAAGGGTCGTGCGGAATGACACGTGGGGAGTGGAGGCTTCATGGGAAAGTGCTAAGGCCAATCAGACAGCAAAACGTGGTGCGACAGTAATGGGCAGACATTTAGGGCAGCCGACATTAGGGTTTTGAATTATTAACGACGAAAGAAGCTCAGCGTAGCGTATGCATGCCCATACAATACAATACAAATAAGCCATTAATTTGTCAACGGACATTATCTTTCTACCTGGTATTCCATCCATGCACAGTCCACGCAATGCCAGGTTGTTCAATTATTTAAATTAAAATATATATAATTCTAATCAATGCATCTATTTATTTTTTTATATAAATTTTTAAAATATTTTTATTATTTAGTTTCAAATGCTCAAAGCTTTGAAGTTGAACAGTTGGTTTGAGAATGAGCGGATCCAACCGTAAGTTTGAGCGGAACTTTTTAAGAAAAAAATATTTGAAACCAACTATTTATATATCAGATAAAGTTTAATTCGACAGCCACAATTTAAGATTCAAACCGACAGTTTCGGTTCAGTATGGCAGAATTTTTTTTTTTTTTTAATATTATTTTAAAAATAATATTTTATATTGAATTATTAATTTATTTTTTAATAAATATTTCATCAGTTCGGAAAATTTGGCTTGGCCTATTTGATTCAGCATGCAGGATTAAAAAAAAATATATATATTTTATTGAAAAAGTAAACAAAAATAAGAACGTAGTTAATGGTATTTTTGAAAATTTAATTAAAAATTAAAGACAATTTAAGAAAGTGTGTAATAAAGTTAGTGATATTTATTGTAAATAAGTGTTGAATGAAATATAATAATTAAATATTGACTTTTTAACTTTTTCAAATATAAGTATTAGGGTAAATTTTAACGGACGGACAAAAAAAAAAGTAAGAATAAATTTAACGGAGATAATGAGTATTTAGTATATACATTAGGTGAATATATGTATTCCGATTCTAGTCCACCTAAACTTTATATATATTTCTATTTTATTTTACATTTTTTTAGTAAATATGCACCTATTATCAATTACAAATATTTTTATTTTTTGATTTATTTACAATGGTATCATTTTTTTTACCTCTATTTGTAAAAGTATATTTGTCTTTACACAATTAAATATTATTCTCTCTCTTCCAAATATGGTGTAATATTTATTTTTGATACGAGAATATAGGTGGATAGTATTAAATATGATAATTTGAGAACTGAGTAATACTATAGAGAGATAAATTTGTATAATAATGTGATATAATAAAGTATGGTAGAGATTAAATAGTATTTAATTATTTTCTATTTTAGAAATATTGTAAAATGTTTAGGATAGATAAAAAAGAAAAAAGAAAGAAATGTTGTAATGTTTGGGATGGAGGGAGTATCCATCAATACCAATATTTTGTAATTCATATAAAAAACAAATGTCCAAAAATAAATATAATCTTTAAAAGTGTACAAATACACGGACTTTACCATTACATTATTATATTTACACACAAAAAAAAACAATGAAAAAAATTATTTTGATAATATTTTTAACTATTCAGTACAATTAAAATGTAATGACAAAATTATTTTTACATTGTTTTTAACTACCCAAACGGAGGGAGTATAAAAAATTTGGTTAGTTGTACACATATATTACTTCATCCGTCCCGTAAATTTAGAACATTTGGTTTTGGCAGATAGATTAATAATACTATATATATTTTATTGAAAAATGATAAAAGTTAAAAGGCAATTGAGATTATTTTTGAAAATTTAGCTGAAATCTAAAAAATAATAATAATGAAATAGAATGTAAAGAAGGCAGTGACATTTGGTATTAATAAATGTTGAATTATGGATAATAGATAAATGTTAAATTTGTTGACTTTACCAAAATTACTAATGGAATAAATTTAGCGAAGAGACTAAAAAAAACCCGATAAACCCCATATACATGTAAATGTATGTATACACAAGAAAGAAGTATAAGAAGAGCAGCAGCACCAAAGATAAGAGACAAAAACTAAACAAAATTTATAGGAACACAGTTACAACTTAGAAGATGAAAGATTAGAATTGTATTCCTAACTAATCTCCTATATTCCGATAAAAAAATAATAATAATAATAACTATCGACAAAAAGAATATATAACGTGCTAATTTGATTAGTTCAAGCTCAAGGCATGTCGGGAATATCACCAAACTTTTCATCTCTTAATAAAATACGTTCTGCAGGATTCGACCCAATTCCTTTATCCGCCTGTCTTGGATAAACTACCTCGTATGAATATCCTTCTTCTTCTTCTTCTTTGTCGTCGTCATCAGATGAGAAGTAATTTCCTGCATAGGGCAAAGATCCTTGGACACTACTGTTCAAACTCACCACACGAACTTGTCCACTCCTGAATAGCTTAACATGCTGTCGAAATCAATTTCAACAAAAATAAAAAATAAAAAATTATTAGAACTAAATTAAAAAAGAAAAAAAAAATAATCGAAAGAGTACTGCTACAAACAAGCAGCCCAGCAATGCAAACTAACAAAGCTGTCCATATTATCAATGGTGAAATGAGTACCTAGCAAAACTTCACCGTATAACAACTTACTTTATGGATACAGACAAATAATGACTTAACTCTAGACATTAAATTTAATTTAAATTATAAACTAAAATATATATATATATATATATATCTCAACGGCAAAACCTACAACCCGATTGAAGCTCAAATTCTTCAGAGGCAATAATAATTGATAAAATATAATTAGAAACAATATATTATAGGGTAAATTATTTTTTTAGTCCCGTAATCGAACCCTTTTATTATTTTAGTCCCGTAAGTGGAGTCTGTCGCAAACTAGTCCCATAAGTGAAAATTTTTTGCTGTTTTAATCCTCTGACGCCGGAGACACCCGCGTGGCTCGCCGGAGGTGACGTGTCCGCCAGGTCAGCGACACCTGGCGGACACGTGGATTTATTAATTTTATTTTATTATTATTTTAAATTTTTTTTTTTAATTGGATCAAATAAAAAAAATAAAAAAATACAAATAAAATTAAAAATAAGTTTTAAAAAAAAAAATTAAAAAAATTAAAAAATCCACGTATCCGCCAGGTCAGCGACACCTGGCGGACACGTCACCTCCGGCGAGCCACGCGGGCGTGTCCGGCACCGGAGGACTAAAACAGCGAAAATTTTTCACTTATGGGATTAGTTTGCAACAGGCTCTACTTACGGAATTAAAATGATAAGGGGGTCCAGTTACGGGACTAAAAAACAGTTTACCCTATATTATATTTACGGTAATTATTATATTTAAGAGATTCATATGATTCTTGCCTTATACGATTTGTATGTCACTATAAATATGTACGTATTCTTATGATTGAAATAGAGAATTTCAATTTCATATTCTAATATGGTATGAGTACCTCCATAACCGGTTATATCTTGTACATATTTTTTATATTTTATTAATGTATTTGCTTCTATCCAAGATCATGCTGTTATTTTCATGTCGTCTCCGTCTCTACTACTCCAATGATCAGAGTCTACTTTCGACTCTAACACCGTTAAGAGTTCTGTTTTCGACTCTAACTTTATTGAGAGCGAGAGAGTCCTGTTTTCGACTCTAGCTCTGTTGTGAGCGATGGGTCATGTTTTCAACTCTAACGATTTTGAGAATTCCGCTTCTGACTCTGATCCAGTGGACGACTACACCACTTTCAGTTAATCCTGACGAATTCAAATTCGTAGGTGGAAGATCTTGGCTATATCTTTTTCGGTCATTTCTAACAAAATCAAGTTTGTTCGTTCATATCTTAAGTTTGAGTAGAGGTGTTAAAATATATTTAGAAGCAATATATTATATTTAAGATATTCGAATAATTCTTGTCTTATACAAATTTGTATATGTACTCATTCTTATTATTAAAATAGAGAATTTCAGTTTCTGACAGTTAAAGGTTCAGATAAATAGGGTTGATTGGAACAACCGATGTGATTTAAATTTAACAAATATTAAATAAATTAGAATAGATAGGCCTTACCCCATTGACAAGCCTTTGGATAAAGCAAGTGGGACAAGAACAATCGTCTGGGTTGGGAGTATTCCGTGGAGCATTATCTGGCGGGACATGAAAACACGAACAAACGCCGCCCATTCTGCACTCCAAAAAATCTCACAACCTAACTTCCTACAACATAACCAAAACAAACTTACAGATTCTACAGAACTAACAAGAGAAAAATAAAATAAAATAAAATAAATTATACAACACTCTCGAAACCTCAATGCAAACTAAAATAATTTTCAGAAAACATACAATAAGTAATCACAATATGTTTTACACTTGTACTTTTACAGTATAATCTACAAAAAATTGAATTTGAAACATTGTTGCATCTAAAAATTTCAAGAAAATTTAAAACCGAATATATAAAAAGTAAAAAGAAAATATCAAAATAAACAGATTTACTCTTTCTTCCAGCATCTCAGAAAAACAAAAAAAAAAAAAAAATTGCAGCTAAACGGAAAGTCACCTGAATACTCTGATGTGAAACAAGGAAAGAAATAGAGGCTGTCTTTTTCCTAATGTTATGTTATGAGAGTGACATGAGTATTTTATAGAGAATTCATTAACAATATCATCAAGAAATAAATACAGATACCTTGCAGAAGATATAGATACTTTGAGAAAGATATAGATCGAGTTAAAATTTACAATATAATCTTTTAATTGTAATCTTATTGAAAATAAAAATTTTGTATTATACTTAATTTTTTAATATATATATAAAATAAAAAATATATATTTTCTTAGTCAAAATAATGTAACAAACAATGGGTTCGTTAATCATATATTACCAAAAGATACACAAATCATATCATAGAGTAGTATGATATTATATATATATATATATATATATATATAATTGACAAAACTATTTTGAATTCTGTCGCCACAAAAATTTGAACTTTATTTTTAATATTTTAATTGATTTGGATGATTTATGAAATCATTATATTTAATTAGTTTAGATAAGTTTGTTTGATTATGATTTTAAATACAAATTTATACTATTAATTAACCATAAGATTTTTAATAAAAAATCTTTTATTTTTTTTAAAATTATTATATTAAAATATTATTTAAATAAAAATTTAAATAAATGTCAAATCACAGCCAAATAAAGTATAGAAAGATACACGATCGTGTGACTACACTAGCGTATATAATTGTAAGGCCGCGTGACAACACACGGTGGTGTAATTTTCGGATCAGCGGTCATGTCAATTTCATTACGTCCATATCAGCAATTTTCGTTAATTTTTTAATAGCAAGACGAAAATTGATTGAAATTATTCATAATGAAACAAAAATTGATAATTTTTTATATTGTATCATAATTAATTTTTTCCCTAAAAGTTATTTTAATTTTAGAACTTTTGTGTATGTAAGAATAAATTGAGAAAGAAGAAAAAAAGAAGAAGACAAGAAGAAGAAAAAAAAAAGACAAATATTTATAATTCATTTATTTGAAAATTTTGCATCATACTTTGTTATGGTTTTGAAGAGTTTCATTGGTAGATCAAGTGTTAATTACTCATCATCTGACTCGACAGACTGAAAAAGCTCCTACAAATGGGGATTGGGCTATTAATCGAGCTCCCGAAAAATTCCAACAGATTTCCCAATCCCAAAAAGGTTCTGACAACGTCGGCCTAAAAGGTTGGTTAACGAGCAAAACCCGGAACAAAAGTCAAACGAAGTGCTCGCGGTTTTTGTTCCAATGAAGGTGTCGCAAGAGGACCTTTGGCAGCATTTAATCGAAATATGGACTGGATATGTGGCCAAAACAGTCCCCGAGCATGCCATCCCATCCATGGATCTTCGCGATTGATTAAATAACTGAAAAGAATAGAGACCGAAACAGCAGGGCAGCACCGCGCGAATAGTTACGTGTGATGTCAATTCCCAGCTTGTTCACGTGAAAATAACTTCTATTAATCTTCGTTTACTCTTGAATGATCGTAGGCAATGGAGGTCAAAGAACCAAGCTGAAGCGAGCATTTCGCAAGTTATGTTGGACAAAGATAAAGAAAAAACACCGATGATCACGCCCAATTTAGAGATGCCAAGGAAGAACTGAGGATTGATGTCCTTGATGAGGATAATTTTTCTGAAACAAATATGGACAATATTTTTTCTGACCATGATCTTAATTCACACTATAGTTTTAAGGTGATTTTGAGGTAAATAAGATTGAATTTTTGCCCGCCGAGGTCATTGCCCCTTACGATCAGTCCCAATCATTACAAAGAGGTATATTGGTGGATGATGATATGCCCGTAGTGTGGGTAACAGACGAGAACCCTATTGAAGCTGCTGCTCCTGAATACATGATTTTTCGGAAGTCGCAAAACACGCCATTTAAAATATTTATTACATTAGATGATATAATGGCACACCAACTTTGTGTAAGGCGGAAAGAGTTGCAACGGACTAATCCCTGCAGAAACATAAACTATGGATCTTACCGGTAATGCGCACAAAGCCAACTCTTGAATTGACTTGCCCGCATCACTTAGAGATGAAGCATAAATCCACATTGGGACAAAATTAATTTAGGGAGAGCGGCGAGTCTTAAGACTATTCGGATTAGTGCCTTGGTAGACCTCGCATGCATGCAGAGATTGTCTTATCGAGTTAAATAAGGAGTTTTGGGTAGGGGTGGCAATTCGGGCCGGCCCGATTCGATTCCAAGTCGTGTTGGGCCAGAAAAGGGCGGCTGAAACAAATTTCTTTTTTATATTATTTTGCTTATTTTTGAATTAATTTCAAGTGAAGGATTGAACCAACAATCAAACATATACCAACTAAAACCTTTACCATTATATTATGATTTTTGTTTTTATTTCAAACATTAATATATATATATAAATTTATTAAAACTTAAATATTAATTTTAAAAATTGTGTTGGGCCAGGCACGGCCCGAACTTCATGAACCCGGGCACGGCCCCGGTTCATTAGCGTTCCGGGCCAAGCACGGCCCGAAAATTATCTAGCCTGATTTTAGAGGCCCAAGTACGATTTTTTCGTGCCATACTCGAATTGGACTTTCGGGCCATGCTTATTTTTCTCACTTCTAGTTTTGGGACTATCTTGCATGGGATTACCATGAAATGCCCGATTTAACTCAAAATCTTGTCGAACATCGGCTACTGACAAAGTCAAGTTACCCCGCGGCACATACAGGTCGATGCATCCGAATGCAAAGGAGTTGAAATATACTATTAATGGTAAAATTTTAAAGTTGTATCTTTGGATTTGGAATGACGAGGGAGAAGCGTCATAATATTTTTTACATAATATTTCTACTTACCTTATTTTTTTTAATTAATTCTTTAATAATTTTTTTTAATATTTTTTTAGATTAAAAACTATTATTTTTAGTTTTAGTATCCCAACATTGTAACATAAATAGTCCAAAAACTATTATTTTTAGTTTTGTGTAATTTAATTGTTCCATAACCTACAAAAATATGTATATAAATGATGGGTTTGGTCAGTCTCTAATAGTCGACAAATTTGATTAAACAGGTCCTGCAAAAGTGGTTTAAACTAATATCTTTCTCCATAATACACACCAAATCAACAGTGTCCACTACAATAAAATATCATTTTTGTAACGAAATTTTTTGGATGGAATTACATTAGCTACGTGAATTTTAACGACAAAATTCCGTTACAAATATACTTATTTTTTTATTTTTATTTTTTTTTAGTGGTCTACAGTTATAGCTAGTTCAGACTTATTCCTATTCATTTTCAACTCTAATTATTACGTTCAACTACCCCATGGAAAATAGTAAAAAAGGAGGATCCTAGGTCTTGGACAAGATTCAATAATTAGAACAAACACTTCTAATTTTGACATTAAAAATAACAATAATAATACTATAAATCAAAACTCATTTATGTGTGGCTAAGAAACTAAAAATGGTTGTAAACGCGTCGTACATATATTCCTAATATATTGATCGACTGACTGACGAGTATTATTAGAACATAGACATATAATATTTATAGGCCCACTTCCCACTTGCTTCCATTGTCCCACATTCTTACCAAATCACAGCTGTTGGAGTTTATGACCCAATAATGAATGTCTCATTTTATTGGTCCTTCTAGGACTTTTCTTACAACTTTTCTTTTCTTCACACATATATAAATAAAAATAAAAATAAAAATAAAACCAACAATGCTTCAATTCCGACTTCAAACTTAATCCAACAGAACATCTAAATATATTAGCTAATTAGTGATTTAATAGATGAATCCATAATTATATTATCCTATCAAAGAACGCTTCGATTAGGTCTTAATAGTTGAAAATTTATCAACATCATATTAATGGTCTCAATCGGTAAATAAAAATATAACACACGTCAATAATATTAATATATCTTGATAATTCTATTTTATATGCATGCTGCAAATTTATATCTAATGTGCTAATACTCTTAGGACAGTTATGAATGTTGAAACGCATTGAGCTTGTACGAATTTGTTTTTGTACTTTTTTCAAAAGGTTTCGTACCAGTAAAGTTTATATGAGACTTCTAAAATGTTAAATTTTCTTCAAATCTTTTGATGTGGAATTTGAATTTGTACCCTCAACAATGAGTCTTATTGTCCCCTTGAGGACAAATTATGCACTTGCTAATTTGGCTGTCGAAACATGTCCTGTTCAATGCACATGAACATATCTTAGGGATTATTGTCCAAGGATTCATTATATTGTCACAAATAAGATGTTATTCTTGGACACACTCACAGCTTGCAACAACTAAGCACTAATTTAAGGATTCCTAAAAGAAAAAACAAAAAAAGAATAATATCTTAAGGATCCCTTGTACCCCTTGCCTGTTAACTTTATATATATATACATACCTCCTCAATTTCCCTAAAGTCTCTTACATTCATTCATCCATGGAAAATATATTCAAGATCAAGAAGGCCTCCATAGTGGGGCTCCTCCTCATTCTGTGCAGCTTAGAAGAAGTTCATTCTCGTGGCCCTATTTATACGCCACCGGAAGTCGAACGCTTAACTGATCATTTCAGCAGAATACAGACCAACCAGGGCTACACCGTCTCCTTCGGAGCCCCCAATGTTCGTCTCACTAATAACGGATCCGGTGCTGATCTAAGTTTAGACAAAACCTCCGGTACGTACATACATACTCTGATCATATCATATCATATCATGTTATATCATATCGGAAGATTGTATATTGCATTGTATTGTTTCCCTTCATTTTGAATCATAGTTTAACAAATAATTTTTAATTTTTTTTGTTTTGTACATTATTATTGTTATTTTTCAGGGTCAGGATTGGTGTCGAAGAACAAATACTACTATGGATTCTTCAATGCAGCCATTAAGCTGCCCGCGGGCTTCACATCAGGAGTAGTCGTGGCATATTATGTATAAATCTTGTCCTAATGGAAAATTAATCAATTAGGATAATGTCATTCCTGCATTGGTGTCGTCAATTCTAATTCAAAACTTGAAAACATTTCGTTTCAGTTATCAAATGCTGATGTTTTCCCTCACAACCACGACGAGATCGACATCGAGCTGCTGGGGCACGAAAAGAGAAGGGATTGGGTGCTGCAGACAAACATATATGGCAATGGAAGTGTAAGAACTGGGAGAGAAGAGAAGTTCTACCTCTGGTTCGATCCCACTCAAAGCTTCCACGACTACAGCATCCTGTGGAACAATCATCACATTGTGTAAGCAATCAATACAATTAACAAATTAATTCATTCATTCAATTTGAGTTTGTTTTAATTAATTATATACTAGGATAAAATTGTTTTTTAGTCCGGAATCTGACATCCTTTGTCATTTTAGGACTTTAAGTAAACTTGTCTGAAAATAATATAGTAAGTAAAAATTTTTCGCTAAAATGGTCCTTCAGTGCCGGACTCGCCATGCTGACAGCCATTGGTGGCGCTGATGCGGTTGACATATCATCGCCACGTAGATGCTACATCAGATGACAATTTTAGCGAAAAACTTTTACTTGCAAGACTATTTTGAAACAGACTAAAAAATAGTTTATTCCAAGTGTTGCTGACGTGGCATCTATGTGGCAATGACATGTCAGTTGCGTCAGCGCCACGTCAGCAACGGCGGGCCAATGTGGCGAGTTCCGCACCGGAGGACTATTTTAGCGAAATTTTTTTACTTACGGAACTATTTTCACACAGAATCCACTTAAAATAAAGTGGATCAGATACAAATTATAAAAAACAGTTTACCCTGTAGGTTCTTGGTGGACAACATACCCATAAGACAAGTGATTCACAGCGCGGCGATTGCCGCCGTTTATCCTTCGAAAGCAATGTCGGTTCACGCGACAATCTGGGACGGTTCAGAATGGGCTACGCATGGAGGAAAGTACCCGGTTGACTATAAATTTGCTCCCTTCACAATATCAATGAAGGGAATTGAAATGGAGGGCTGCGTTATGAATAATAATAAGAGTATTTCGAAAGATTCAGTGTGTTCAAGGAATAGCCTTTCGAGCTTGGACCCGGTCGACGGAGAACAGTTTGCAAAACTGTCGAGCCAACAAATGGCTGGATTGGGATGGGCACGTGGAAAGCACATGTTCTACTCGTATTGCCAAGACAAATCACGATATAAAGTCCTGCCACCCGAATGCAGCAATGCCGTGTAGATATATAATTAATAAGAGGGATTTTTTTTTTTTCTAGAAATATAATTAAGTAGAGGGAATTTTTTTTTCTTAATATTAATATATAGTTAATACCTAGTATTTATCTTAATTCTTGACAATTTATAATTACATTCTTACCCTCTTCTTTGTTAAATAATTTCTTAATTTGCCATAGTTTGTCTGAACTTTCCTGCTAAGGTAAAGAACTCGAATGAAATCGAAAACTGCAGTGTTCAATTCGATTCGTAAAAATATTTCGACTATTCAATTCATTTAGAATTTTAGATATTTATATTCGATTCAAAATAGTTTTTAAATTATTCGATTCAATTCAATTTCAATGTTATATAAATATTCATTTAAGATGTGATTCATTTTTATTTTATATGATTGGATTCCAATTAAAAATTTTATTTATAATATTAAAAAATTTACATATTTATTATTTATTATTTTTCCACCTTGACAAAAATGATTTATTGCCTTAACATAAATTAAAAAAAAAAGTCATTCTATCGCAAGTTTGTTTTATTATTTTGATTAATTTTTTATGTAAGATATAGACTTTGTTCTCCCAACTATAAAAAGTTAATTAATTTAAAAACGCTGAATAAACTGAACTATAGAGAAATATGCTTATAATATTAAAAATAATATTTTATATTAAATATTAATTTTTTTAAAAAAATATAGGTTAAAAATTGTATTAAAAAAATATTGGACAAACAAACGTAGTTTTAGTTTAATTTAAATGTTAGTTTTAATTATATTATATTCCTTTATATAAAATTGAAAAGTATCATTATTAATAAATTTAATTTAATTTGTTTATTTTGAAAAATACATATGTATATATATTATATTTTACTTAGGCTTAACCCTCCATTCCATTTTTTCAATTTTTCTATAGTAAAAATACAGTTGATTTACAGTAATTTTACTACGACTCTAAACTTCAATTTTTACTTTAAAAAGTATATTCTCTATATATTCCTCTTTTATATTATTTTATATAACTTTTCATATTTATAAATTACACTCCAACTTTAATTTATTTTTACATTAGTATCATAAACATATAATTTATATTTTATTTAAAAATTACACATATGAAAATTAACATTTATAATTAATAACTATTACAAATAAAATAATTTGAAATAAATAATTAAATGCTATCAAGACAAATATGATATAATAATTAAACAAAGATAACGTAATATTATTATTTCATAACAATTTATTATAAAAACATACATTACAATAATAGTTCAAATAAAATATGACATACTTATTCAGTGAAGTTACTATATTGCTCATATATATGCTCTATTAAATCATTACGGAGTGCAAAATGAGCATCTTTGTCTCTAATTTGTCTATGTCGGGCAAGAAATTAATGAAGTTAGATGGTTTCATCGGTTGTCATTTCCACAGATGGGGGTGGTATTTCTAAAACTTCTCTGATAGTTGCACTGAGATCTCGTTCATCTTCTATTTTCATATTATGCATAATAATGCAAGCAATGATAATATCATGTAGAACATTTTTTTATCATAATCGAACAGCTCCAACAATTATATGCCAACGTGATTGTAGAACTCCGAAAGCACGCTCAACATCTTTTCTACACGACCCTTGTTTATGTGCAAAAAGTCTTTTTTTCTTTACCTTGTGGATCACGAATAGTTTGCACAAGTGTAGCCCACTTAGGATAAATACCATTAGCTAGATGATACCCCATATTGTATTTTTCATTTTGAAGGGTATAATGTGCGGGAGGAGCAATACCTAGAGCAAAATTTGAAAACAAGTGCGAGGATTCTAAAACATTAATGTCATTATTGGCACCTGGCATACCAAAATATGCATGTCAAATCCAAAAATCATAATCAGCCACAGCTTCGAGAATAATAGTTGGTGATCCACTACAACCTGCATATTGACCTGCGAAAGTCGTAGAACAATTTTTCCATTTCCAATGCATACAATCCAAACTGCCCAACATACCTGGAAAACCACGAGATTATCCAATATGAAGCAACCTTGCAATATCATTAGCATTAGAATGTCGAAGATATTCAATTGAAAAAATTTCAACGACGGTACGACAAAATTTCTTAACACTTTCAATTGTTGTTGATTCACCAATTTTAATTTACTCATCAGTTGAATCTACAGGTACACCATATGTTAACACTCGAAAAACAGCAGTTACCTTTTGTAAGGTTGACAAGCCAAGTCTACCAAGACCATCTCTCCGTTGTTGAAAATACAGATCATGATCTTTAACCGCATCAACAATAAGAAGAAACAGACTCCGAGACATTCGAAATCGTCGACGAAACATTTGCTCATTATATAAAGGATTATTTGAAAATTAATCATTATATAAATTATGATCTGAACTTTCACGATCACGATTAATTACTCGATGACCTGGGATAGAGCCTCGATAGGTTGATTGAGAGGGATTGAGTAACTGTTCCAAATAAGCATTATTTTGCATCAATATGGAGATTGTTGCTTCATCCTCTTGAAAGGACTCCATGAAAATTCTACTCACTTCTTTATCATTTGATAATGAAGAGTTACTCATGCTGAAGAAATAATATTGTTTTGATAAGCGAATATAAATTTGATGAATAAACCTTCGTTGAATGTCCAATAATTTATAGAATTAAAATTTTAGATAAAATATAAATATATGAGAATTATTTGGATAATATAGACATCCATCCAACAGATGAAATGAAGATGAATTTTTATAATTTATAATATATAATAATTGATTGGATAATATAGATATCAAATCCAAGTTCCAACGGATGAAATGAAGATGAAATCCAAACGAACGATCATGATTGCTCTGACATAGATAAATAGATTTTTGGAATTTATAATATATAATAATTGATTGGATAGTATAGATATCCAATCCAACGGATGAAATGTAAATGAAATCCAAACGAACGGTTCGGATTGCTTTTGATATAGATAAGTAGATTGTTATAATGTGTATATATATAGTCAAATATAGTATAAATAATTGAGATTGGTCAAAAAAATATTTTGATCCAATGGCTAGGGTGTTGTGAAATCTACATGAATGTTTGAGATTAAGTTTCACAATGGATAAGATTTTATATCTATCCAAAATTTGTTTATAAATATATTTTTCTACTCTTTGAATTATTGCACCAAAACCACTCACTTCTCCTTCTAATACAACAAAAGTTTATTAAAATTTCTTCTCAAAATGTCCATCCGATGTGGTGGTTATAGTCATGATGAAGATGTGTTGCTATGCCAATATTATTTAAATATCTCGGAAGATCCAATTACCGGAAGACAGCAATCCAGGGATCAATTTTGGAATTGAATCACTGATGCATACAACCAAACTTAAAAACTTGATTGGGAGATACATAGTGCAAGATCTGTACAAAATCGGATCCAAGTCATGGAGAAAGCTATTCGAAAGTTACTTGCTTATATCAAGAAAGTAAAAACTTTAAAACTCAGTGGAGCTTCAGAGATGAATATTGTAAGTCATTTCTTAAATTTATTGTTAATATATCTATATATAGCTTGAAAGTTCTATTTGTGACCTTAAAATATTATTTGCAGTTAAATCAAGCAAATGAGATACTAATGAATGAAGATGCAAGTTTAAAAAAAAAAGTTTTAAATTTGATCATGTTTGGAATTTGTTAAAAAATTTTAAAAAATTTAATGATCACAATGAAGCTAGAAAACCATATAAAATACCTCGAAAAAATAATTCTACTCATGTATCATCATCGTCGGATAACACTGTTTTTGAATCTCCTGGAAATTCAACATTTTTTGTTAACTTAGACGATGATGAGAGTTGATTAAATTTAAATTATAATATTGGTGGGTCTTCATATGAGCGCCACATGGGGGTGAAAAAAGCAAAACAACAGAAGAAAAATAAAAATAAAGAAGATGTTCATGTTAGTGAAGTTAAAGTGTAAAATTCAATGGTTTTGGAAATACTGCAAAAATCAAATTTGCACCGACAAGAATTTTTGCAACTAGAACGAGAGATTAGCATTTAAGATAATGGCACGCGAGGAAAAAATTATGAATATGGACTTGAATGTTATTTCTGATTCTACTCAGCGTGCTTATTACCAACTCAAGAAAGATGAAATTTTACATAAAAATTTCAGGGATCAAATCCACAGTCTTCTTCGAATATGTTTTCTCAATATTTCAGTGATATTGGTGGAGATGAAAATGTTGATATTCCTCCGTATTAAATCAGTGTATTTTAATATTTTATGCAATTGTATTTTATCAATGTAATTTTTTTTATGCAATTTGTTTTATGTAAGTTGAATTCTATCAATGTAATATTTTATGTAATTTGCATCCTATGCAACGTGCTTTTGTATTTTTATTTTATTTTCTAAATAATTTTATAACATATACTATTTTCAAATTTAAATAAATTTAAATTTAAATACACACGTATCGTTTTTTAATAATTATACATACATATTATAAAAAAAAAAATTGGAAAATATATAAAATAATTAATTTTAAAATAAAAAATTAAACACAACTTTTTACAAAGTAAAATTATACCTTAATTTAAAAAATAAAATTACTATCACTTTCAAAAAAAAATAAAAATTATATATCACTTTTGAAAAATAAAATTACATATTATTTAAAAAAATAAAATTAAATATTATTTTTAAAAAATAAAAATTATATCAGTTTTCAAAAAGTAAAATTATATATCATTTTAAAAAATAAAATTATACATTATTCTTTAAAAAAAAAAAAATTATATATTACTTTCCAAAAAAATAAAATTTATCACTTTTAAAAAAATAAAATTGTACATTATTTTTCAAAAAAATAAAATTAAATACAACTTTTTAAAATATAAAATTATATATATTATCTACTAAAAACTTAAAAGTACACAATACAACTAAAAGATACTAAAATATAAAAAATATCACAAATATTCTACTCCAAAAATAGAATAACACTTTACATATCGGCAAACATGGGGATTTGGGGTTGATTGGAGCCGCTTCCCCATTTTTTGTTCAGATGATCTTATGTATATATTTTTTATTATCAAATATTTACTAATATTAAATTGAATATGAAAACTTGATGTGTTTGAGTCATATCCGAATGGAATCCAATATTAAATTTAAGATTTGTTTCTTTTGTTGTCAAATTTCAGTTTTTACAATATATATATTTTTTTACAAAACATCGTAGTATCCGAGATTATTTCATATTAAATTCAACCAATTTTTTCCCATACTCATCAAAATAAACATAGCTTTATAATACTATATTATCAAAATTATTTCGAATAAAATTTTATGCCCTCTTTCCCCTTCCTCTTCTCTTTCTCTCATTCTTTCCTCTAGTGAAAACCCATTAAGCAGTCATTCGAATCCACGTCTCTTAGAATCATTGCCACTGATGGAACATCCGATCACAATCCTCACCCTACAAAAACCTGCACCTACTCCGCCCTTGCCTACCGTTGCTTTCTTGTTTCACTTCTTCTATGATTTGATTTTTTGTTATCATTTGGAATTATCTTTTGGAATATGAATTCAATTTATGAAAAGTGCAAGTTGTGATGTTTTGATTTCTTTGTGCCGTTAAGATTAGGGCAATGACCACTGCTTCCATTCATCTTTCGTGGAAACACTGTCCTCTTAGCGTACGAGATAAGTGTGGGAAGCTCGAGGCCGGGCGTTTGGTAGAATTTTCTTTTCCATCTGCATTTGTTTTCTTCTAGAATAGTTTGTGCAAACAACAAACTATTGATTTGTGAATGCCCTGATTTATTTGATGATAACTGATAAATTACTCTACCCTAAGTGTAATGTCTTCATTGATTATTTCCTTTAGTCGTGCTATGTGTAGATACGTGAAGCTGTTATATCTTGGTTATCATTTGTTGTTGAGCTTGCTGGAGTATCATGTGGAGGTCGAAATAGTAAAATTTTTAGCAAAAGTTTTTAATTTTGATTTATTTTGAGTTTAATTAGACAATTTTTGTATGCTTCCTGATTGTTGACGAAAGCAGGGTAAAGGTAAATCTACCTACTATTTCTCTAACATCTAAATTCAGTATCAATTGCTCTGGTTATTTTTCCAAAGTAGTAACATATGATTGAATTGCACTCTTGTGACCGAGTGGTAAATAGATGAAATAATATTATCAGCCACTTTATGGTGAGTTAAGGAGAAGATACTGAACTGTTTTTACCTGCAGCCTAATGTTAATAAAGGCTACAATGCTGGAAATTGTGATGCTAAGTCTCAATAGTATATAATAAGCTGATGCTCGCATCTCCATGCTACGATTTGTTCATTGATCTGTATTTTCTTTTAATGACTTGCATTTAGAGTCCGTTGTGCTAAAAGTGATGAAGAAAGTACTGAATCAGAGACAGTTTATTTGCTCAAATGTCATATTTCACAGTTAGTGAATAATATAATTGAAGGGCTAAAACATGTAAGTTTGAAATGGTGCCTGTTTATATTGCCTTTAGTATTAAACTTTCACTTCTCTTGTTGTCAGTTGATTTTTCATATTGGTTTCCTTGGTCTGATCCTTCTGTGCAAATATTATATGCTTTCTATCATATTTCACCTATTGTGTGGTATCAATTTCAAAGGAAGTTTGCATAGGGTATGCTTATTGATTTTCCTTACAGTAATGACCTAGTTTAGGAAGGTGGTGGTTAGAGGGGTAGAGATTGTGAGGCGAGGCATGCATTTAAATAAGGAAACTCGGTCAAAATGATGTATACACTCTTGATACAAGTTGCTTCCTTTATATTTTTTAGAAAATTATAACCGTAAATGAATCAAAACAAGCACTTACAAGCCCAATTGATAGTTTTTAAATTGCCTTTGTTATCTCTTAAGATTTGATAACTGAGATGTGCTTGGTTGCTTTTATTCTAATACTTGGGTTCGGGGCTTTTGGCATTATTTTTAGTCTGCATTTATAGTCTAAAACACATTTATATCCGAAACTGTCACAGTGATGGAATTCTTCAACTATGAGTTTGAGTTTACCGATTTTCAAGATGGTTGCATGCAACAATTCTTTTGTGCCTACTTTTCTGAGCATACACCTTCCTTTTCTTCTTAAGATTGCCACTTAAGTTTCCGTCCTCCAAATGTTGGTTGCAATCTGTTGATGGCTCTTAGTTTCTGATAAATGAGTTTTGTTTCTCTGTAGACAGTGGACTATTCTTTGGAGTTGGATGTTTTATGATTTATAGTTACAATGAAATGCTATTTGTTGTTGTTTAATTTCTTTGCCTCTTTCATTTGATTCAGTCAGCAACTATAGTCATTTAAAAATGTCGTGTGATTATGAAATTTTGTCTCTATGAATGACAAATATTTGTATAAATTAATTGGCTAAACTATGTTAATTACGTTCAAAGACTTATCATTTATTAGTGAAAGGGATTTTGAAAAGATGGTGGAAAGACCCGAGAGGAAAAGAACTGACAGATGATGATTTTTTTTATGTGATACAAGACTCGCGCGAACGGGTTGATTTAAATCAATGGAATTTAACAAAATTATCCAGATTACAAATTAATTTTGTCCAGAAAATTTTGTGGAGGACATTTGTATCCATAAAAATAATAAAGCAGTGCTAGCCTAGTGCAAAAGCAGTTCAAGGTTTGTCGCCCAACAGGGCATGCAACCCAATATTCTGGCCAGCCCAAAAACTCATGGGAATGGGCCTACGGACTTGTTTGGTTCATTGACCAACCTGGAAGTTTGGGAGCAGTTCAGTGATAAAAAATGGTTTGGAATAAGGTTCAAGTCGTTTGAGAGAAAATAAGGATAAGATATTTTGTCCAACAAACAAAAAAAGAAGGCAGACCAAATCAGACATACAAAAATTCATCAGCTTGGCCGAGAAGCCCCATATGAAGGTGGATACGGAGCCGTTTTCTGCACCGATAGACATTGTCGGAGTGCATCCAATAAGGTCTCGAAAGTTGACTACAGGGCTGGAGAAGATGACAAGGAAATAGGCCCTCGAAAACTAGTGTTTGAAAGACTCGGAAGGTCGATCAAACCTCCGAGAAGAAAATCGATGTGGGATAGACTTTTCCCCACTAATACGGTTGTTGAAGTGAGCTTTTAAAATGGCAGAGAGTATGACAAGTGACCTCAATAGATTAGGTGGTAATTACACCAAATTAGAACCGTCTTTTCGAAAATGCTCCAGACGACAAAAGCTGGTGAGAAATCCGAAGAAATAGGTGTCACGGCCTCCTAACAGGACTCAAAAGAGAAGAATGCAGTGCCAACTAGTCCGCCTCTACCAAGAAGGTCAAGCTAGGGGGCAGCAGGCAGACGAGCAAGAGGTAATGTCTACCGGAAGACAGAAGTTAGATCGGAAAAACCTGCATCACCAACTTCAGGCTCGGAAGGAATGGAGACCGAAAGGTTTTTTAGCAAGGACTGAATATCCTATCAACCCTCACTTTACTCTAAAACTAGGGACGGACCAGATTCCTGAAGATGAACCGATGATCGGAGCCCTTAATTTCGATGAGGTTTCGGAAGCAAGTTTGGACATAATCACAAGTGATCAAGACCTTGAGCAAACCCTGCACTACGAAGGTGTTGTGATGGTGGAAAAAGCTAGTCCAATGTGTTGGCTAGAGCAAGATGTCGAGATTCCGAAAAGCGGCTGGAACCAGTTATTTTATAGAAGCTTCCAGATGAAAGTACATGCCACTTGAAGCCTTTATTCCTCATAGTGCACCTCAACGGGCGAACGGTTAGCAAGGTTCTAGTTAATGGAGGAGCTTTCGTCAATGTAATAACCCTATCTACTCTGAGAAAAAATCGGAAAAAGTAGAAACGACCTCGTCCCGACAACAATGCGAACGACTGACTTTATTGGAAACGCACACACGACAGCAGATGTATTGGTGGTCAAAGTGACAGTCATAACAAAGACAAATTATATGGCCTTCGTCATCGAAGGAAAGCTAACCTACTCGGACATTCTCGGGAGAGACTGGATCCACACCATTCAGTGCGTTCTCTCAACGTTGCAGTGAAAGGTTATATTTTGGAACGGGGACTAGGTTAAGACAGTGGAGGCCAAAGCTGACCCGGCTATAGAAATTCATTCTGCAGAGGCTGTTTACTATACGCTTGATATGTACCCATTATCCATGATGCTGGAAGATGCCGGAGCATGGAAAGAATGTAACTTGACCATGAAAGGATTCGAGATTAAAATCGAGGCTGGCGCACGGCCCAGTAGCTCAGCTATTTGTCATGACTGACAATCTAATTTTGATTGATCTGGAAGTAAAGTAGGGAGGTCCAGCTATCCATTCATAAAGGCCGGAGATTATGCCGCTTACCTTTCCGATAGTTACACAGAGATACTCCCCCAGTCGCCTATGTTGAATCAAGGCAAAGACGAGGTTTACTCGCCGATCCAACGAGCTACCTCACTAATTGAGGCCAAAGACCCACTGGTGGAGGTCATTTTGGGATGCAGATATCCATAATGGGTCTTGAACATTGTAATAGTAGTAAAGAAAAATGGGAAGATCCGGATCTGTATTGAGTTCAGGAATCTTAATTTGGCAACGGCGAAGGACAAATATGTGATGTTGATTTCCGATATGCTCGTGGATTCTACGGTTGGATTTGAGATCCTCTCGTTTATGGATGGTTATTCTAGCTATGACCAGATATATTTGGCCAAGAAAGATGCCCATAAGATAGCCTTCCGCTGCCCCAAAGCGATCGATATTTTTGAATGAATAGGTATGTCTTTCAGCCTCAAGAATTCCGGAGCGACCTACCAGAGCACAATGAATGTTATATTTCAAGACCTTATTTTGTGCATATATGGAGGTATACATAGATGACGTAGCGGTGAAGTCCTGAGAATTCGATTATCACTTGATCGACCTCCGGAAGGCCGTTTGTGAATGAGACAGTATAACCTCAAGATGAACACAAAGAAGTGCGCCTTCTGAGTTCAAGTTGGGAATTTTTTAGGCTTTCTAGTTCATCATAGAGGCATTGAAGTCGAAAAAAATAAGGTTAAGGTTCTCAAGGACTTTGGGTCCCCACGCAACATCAAAGAGCAGCGAAGTCTGATGAGAAAGGTCAATTTCTTGATAAGGTTCATCGCCAACACCACTAGAAAAATGAAGATCTTCTCAGTGTTACTACGCGCGGGCAGAAATGTGTTCGAGCGGGGAGCAACCCAGCAAGAAAAAGTTTGAAAGTCAACATATTAGTTAGAGAAATTGGCATTTAAATAAACAAATAGCTACATGAATACTTCCAACTCATCTGATTAGTGTAAATGATAGATTAGTAAAATTGTGAAAAAATTAATGAGTTTATCTAGAAGTAATTAGATATATTTCAACTAAGTAATTATGTAATTATATAATGAGACAAATATAGGTTAAGGATGATTTAATTTGGAATCCTAAAGCCAATAAGTAAATTCTCAATAAAAATGGCAATGAATAGAGAATTCAATCTAATTTTTAGAAATAGGTATGCATGTAGGTGGTTGTGATTGTGAAAAGTTGTTTTGATACTTTGTTAGATATTTTTTCAGTTGATATATATACATGTATGTGTGGTGCGTATGTATTTGTGAGTCTTTACAGTTTATGTTATTTGATATATATATATATCTATGTATGTATGTATTTGACAATATTTGTGGATTTCTAGAAAGAATGATAAACGAGTTATTTTACTTTGTCATTTTCAGTTAATTCACTTATTTTACATGTTAAACATATATTGCATTTTTTTGTCAGATATATTTTATAAATCTATCATTTATTTGATGTTTGTGGTAGTGATAGGCGAAGATATCATTTAAGGTTAAGATATTCGACCGCAATGTACAATAATATTTTGGTAATAATGGATGATAAGAGTTGGATAATTAGATGATTTAGTCGCACGGTCATCTAAGGATTAGATTCATTAAAGTTGAAGTCTATTCGGTCTAATAATTAATGTTAGATATTGTTCCACTCATTAGATTAACTTCTAGTGAAGTTTACCAGTAGTTAGAATTATATCACAAACTTCAAATGTGATCCCGTTATAGTGCGCGAGGAGGAATAGAATTTTTTAATTTCTTTTGGGTTTATTCCAAATTGCACAAATTAAACTATATTACATGGGGTAGGACTAGACAAGATGGTCATATCACAAACCATGTGGTGTCTTGCAGTTAATGGCAACTATGTCGGCTATTCATATACTATTTGGAGGTCGTATGGTGGGTATATAAAAATGGTCGGGTGACCGTTCTATTTTTATTTGTTGGTCGAGTTTGAAAAACGTATTGTATTCTTTCACTATTGACATACAATAATACTTATTTTTAGATAATGCAAGGTTACTTTTTGTTTTTGGATAATGCAAGATTAGTTTTTGTTTTAAATTTTGCATATTTTATCTTTAGTTCTTAAATTGGATATAATTCTAAATTGTTGATAAGAAAAATATATATATTTAGTTCATCTATGCATCACATCTCCAGACAAGAGACATCTCAAAGTACAAGAAAACAACTGAATTAGTAAACTTATTATCATGTATTATATGTAAATTATTATTGATAAATTATCCTGTTTAGGAGTTTTTTTATTTTTTGAAATATTTTAAAATTGACTTGTGTGAGCTAATAAAATATTTTTCTAATTACTTTTAACCTTTAACATTGAATTATGAGATTGCATAAAGTCACAACCTTATAATGTAGTGTAATAGCAACATTTTGAAACATTTTGAACGATGTGAAAATATTACAATTTTATTCTTTGAAAATTGTGATTTACAATACACAACAAATATATTACAAAAAGCCCTATTAGTTATTTATTTAAATATATATAATTTTATGGCTATATAAAATTACATAATACCCTTATTCTAATAATTTACTTTTTGTTTTTTACCATTTTCCCTACAACCTACATTAATATAATTATTTATTTTATTATAATTATTTCATTCAACAATATTAACTTTATTAATTCTATTATATAATAATATTAAATTTATTTTATATAATCATTTTAAATTTATTTTTAGTGAAATTTATTTTATTATTATGGCACAATTAATAATAGAGATTTTTTTTGATTATTTTCATTTTTGAAGATTATTTTTTTTTAATACGAAGGATTAATCTTTATTTTATTCCTTAGGTTCCCTCCAATCATTAGGTTTTTTATTGCCTATTATTTAAACAAAATAAAAGTAATTAATACATTTGGCACTCTTCTTTATTTATTTATTTATTTATTTTACTTTTTTATGATTGTATTATTAAAATAATAGATGATCAATATAGTGAAAGAAGAAACATTTTAGATTCAATTATTAATAGATGATCAGTGAAAGAAGAAACATTTAGATTCAATTATTTGTGCCGAAAACACTAATATATCTCGAAGTGCAAATATACTAATAGTTTATATAAGATCTACACTTTTTGAAATTAATTTATAATATTTACTCATATTTTTTTTATATATAAGATATAAGAATATTTTATATTTACTTTGTCCTAATAGTACGTCTCAATTAATATTTGAAATTAGTCTACCAATCCCGCAAAATTAGTCATATTTTTTAATATAATAATAATAATTAATAAATACTAATTATAATTACAAATTTAACTATATTTTATTCAATTATTAATACTCTAATTTTATTGTTTGTTGTATTGTAAATTTAAAAGTAGGGCTAAAATTTTTTAATAATAAAAATGAATAAATATTCAATATGATATAAATAAATGTTTATGTAATGTCTAAAATTTTTAATTAATTTTTTAATATAATATGAAAAATATTTGATTTGATATTTTACGATTGAAAATTAGTTAATAATGAAATTTGATTTAGAATTTGATTTTTATTTTTCATTAAAAAATTTATTTATCACTGTTATTAAGAGTGAAAAATGTCTATTTGCTCGAATAATGTAGGTACCGTATGAAAAAAAAAATACTAAAGTGTCGAAATTATTGTATATCGTAAATTTTTATATGGTATGATACCGTACCAAACATTTTCAGTATGACAATTGCACATACTTTTAGCATTGTTGGTATAATATATACCGTAAATATCAATACAGTTTGATATTTTAGTATTTGATATATCGGTCTATATCAATAATTTAGTATATTGATACTAAAATAATTAATTTTTTAATATATTCTTAAAATTGTAAAATTATTTTTAATTTTTATATTTCAGCATAAAATATTATATTCTGATACCATACATGTAATTCGATTAGAAATGACTCGATACTGTATTCAGATAATACTGAACTATATTGTATACCATACCAAAGTTTTTGGTATATTAAAAAAAATATCAATACCATACACAAAAAAAATCGGTATATTGAAATTTGGCATTTTCGGTATTTTTTTAGTACGGTATGTGTTATTTCTGTAATTCAGTATTTTTTTCATCTATAAACTCGGTATACCAAATTATTAGTACAATATCACATTACGTTAAAATAACATACTAAAAATTTTGGTATGATATATAAAATATGCGTTATAAATTTTGGTATGTTTTATTTATATTAAAAATTTTAGTATTACGGTTGTTATTTTTATATTTAAATTATTACAATTAATTTTTTTTTATCTAATTGCATAATTTACAATCAATATAATAATATTTTT
This sequence comes from Andrographis paniculata, assembly GCF_009805555.1. Taxonomy (NCBI): domain Eukaryota; kingdom Viridiplantae; phylum Streptophyta; class Magnoliopsida; order Lamiales; family Acanthaceae; genus Andrographis; species Andrographis paniculata. The sequence continues at coordinate 6,576,398 of NW_026137605.1, forward strand.
TAAAATAAAACATTAAATTTAAATAAAATAAAATAAAATAAAATAAAAAATATTTCAACTTTTATTTCAATATTTCATCAAATAAAATAGTTAAAATAACATTTTATTACATATATTACATTAACTAATCAGACTAATTAATTATATAAATCAAATTTTTTTAACCTCCGCGACAAAAAAAAAACACGACTAATTTCGTGGACGGGGGGAGTATTTATTAGTGTTTCCAATTGTCCGTGATGTAAAATAATTAATTTAATTTTAAAAATTTTGTTTTTTAAATCTTGATTCTTTATTAATGACTTTTTATATTTAATTTTACAACGTATTTATTTGAAGCTAAATGTGTAATATATATATATATATATCACATCACATTACATCATATCACTATTTATATGACATCATATTATTATTGCAATTTAAAATTTTTACTATTTAAAATCTCAACTAAAAATTCAAACCATCAAACAAACACGCCCTTTCCAGGTGACATTATTACGCATAGTATTTATCTCTCTAGTCCCTTGCATGGCTTCTCCATTTCTTAGCTTATTTGTGCATTAAAGTGAAGTCGTGGCCCATTGGGTTGTGCCCACTGCTTCAAGCCTACTAAATCTTTATACAAATCATCCTCCAATTCATTAAACTTTTTATTATCATAATTCATACTATGCAACCTTACTGTCCTCATGGGATGAAGTAAAGTTATTTTATTTTGATGGTATCTGGAATATGCGGCCGTTATACTTCGAGTAAATTCTCGGTTGAATTTCATAGTCTGCGAATTATGTCCGGAAAAGCAAATTACACTAAACAAACTGTGTAGTAAATAAGACCTGGAGGCATCGAGAGTTTGAACATGATCTCACAGTCACGATTCCACCCTCACACCATAAGACCATTCTTTAAGGGATATAGTTTAACTGATTTTTTGTTCCGCCCCTATTGCTATTTCATGAAAATAAATAAATAAATAATAAACCAATTAATATTGGAGGTTTTCAATTACATTATATATTCTTGAAAGCATATAATTTAAAACATCGATTGGAAAGAGGATAAAGGAATTCAACACAAACAAGTAGTTCCCATGGATGTTAACGTTTCCTTAACTCGGCTATATATAATCATAAAAAATAATAATAATAACAATAATAATTAAAAAAAAAAAAAAAACTTAAAAGGGCTCCCTCCCATTAGATGAAAGCAACAACTCTTCACTCACTTCCCAAACCTATCAATAAATTTGGCTATTAAAAATCCTCCCAAAATCAAGAAATTTCTAAAGATGCTCACATCCTCATTCAATATATGAAGAAAAATATGTATTAGAAGTGACCCCGGTTATTCAATATTGCCAAAATAGCCCAGATATGAATATGATCAATAATTTATGATAGTACAAATCAAATCAAGAAAAGTGGACCGGCTTTGGATCAAATACTGAAGTGATAAACAATTCAGCATAAGCTGAAATTGATCCAAACCTTTCATTTTAATTTAATTATTTTAATTAATTAATGGTGTAGATCAAATTCAGCATGGCTGAATTCCTTAATTCAGTGTCTAATCCACTCTGAAGTGGACCACCTCATTTTAGTTTTAATCTTAATTAAGACATGTTTAATTTTTAATAACCTGGATTCCTCAATGGACGAGTCATGTGGCACTCTAAATTAGCTTTATTTATTTATTTATTTGGGCACTCTATATTAGGTTACCCACCCAAGTTTAGTAATTTTTTTTATTTTGTTTTGTGGCTTCGAAAGGGCCATTTTCCAAAAAGGTTAGATCGTGCGTTCTGTTGAATCAATATTTATATATTTATTCTAAAGGTGTGGTCTGAATTATAAAATTGTTTATAAGAAAGATTTCTTCAATTCCCAAAGTAGTTTACAAACAATATTTAAATAGATTGTAAATGGAGTTGAGAAAGGCAATATAAGACTTTTTCCTATTTTTATAGGGTAGAGAGAAAAAAATCGCTTCAACCCACCATGCAAATATACGATTACAGTGGTTTACGATAAAAATCGTACTTCTTTCGTCCCATAACAAAGTATTATTTTTTTTATTTTAATTTGTCTTATAACAAAGTATTCATATTTTTTTTTTACTAATTGTCTACCTAATATTACAAATTCTCTTATAACTTACAACATATTACACAAATGTCATTACCTTTATATCAGATCATACTAATAAAATTATTTTAGTCATTGCTGCAGTATTCCGCTGAGTCCAAAGTTTAATGTAAAATCCGTATTTTTGCAGGGTGGAAAAGAAAACCGTTGAACCCAATTGCAAGTATGCAGATTTCATTCGGTATTCTAGTGGATCCAACCAAGAGACGGTGCTAGTTTTAGTTTTTTTAAATATTATTTTTTATTATTTTTAATTATATATTAATTTATAAATTATATTTATGTCTATTTATTTTTGTTTTTGTTTTTTCTTTAATTATTTTAAAGTTGTTTTAAAATTATATTTTTGTCTCTTTTTTATTTTTTTTATTAATTTTGTTTTTATTATTTATAAATAATTTATCTATATTATAATTTTATAATGGATATTTATTGTAAATTATTTACGTATTTGTTTAATGTTTATTAAGATTTATAGTTAATTAATTATGATAAAATAATTATAAATTATTTATATTAAATTTGAATTAATTGATATTAAATCAATCTGTTCACTTAGGGTTTTGACATGAATTTGTGGAATGAGAGAAACTGAGTTGAATTGGTAATATAAAAAATAATATTTTCGGTTGAATTATTGACATTTTATGAGCGGATAATATATAAAATATTAATATTTGTGTATATTTGTATTTTTTAATAATATTTATGGAGAATTATTTTATTGAGAAATGTTAGTGAACAGACTGAATCAAATAATATTGCTTATTTTTTTCATTTATATTTCATATAAATATTTTTAATAATATTAAAATTTTAATTTGTTTAATTTAAATATATATTATTTTTTATGATCAAACAATAAATATAATATATATAATTTATTGATCTAATATTTAAAAATATTAATAGAAAATATTATTATAAGCTAAATGTGTAACAATGGTAAAATATTGAATTTTATTTGTAAATTTAAAAAGTTATGTTAAACCAAATATAAAAAGCATATTCTTTAATCCTGCAAAAATAGAAAATATAGTTAGAGATGAACTACTTTAGCATGTTCTCTAAAAATAGAAAAATATATTGTAATTCCTACAAATATGGATTGGAGATGGTCTAAATCGTATTTTTAGAAATTGCTTTAATCTAAAATCTTGTTGATTTCAGACAGATATGTAAAAAAGTTTATATCATAAAAATAGATAAATAGTATAAGTATTTAGGTTAGTGTTCAATTTATATATTTGAGTGAATATATTTTTTATAAGCATAAACAAATTTTCTGACTCTTGGGTCGCTGACATCGACAGTGCCCTACATCACTTTGCAATAATAGTCGCATTGGGTAGTCCGGATTACGGCCGTCGATTTGCAGACATGAAGGCACGACATGAGTGGATTGAAGGATTTGCTATGACCATCAATAAAGCCAGGGATGGAACTACACTAGTATTTATATACAATTTTCCCCCTCTCCAACCCCAAAATTATCTAAATTTATATATAATTTTGTCATTATTATTTATTTAAATTTATTAATTAAATATTAAATAAATTATAATATTTTGCCTCCCGAGATTTATATGCTAGTTTCGTCAGTGAATAGAGCAGCACAATAATATCAAGGTTCGGCTGGATAAACTAGATGAAGGATTTGCAGCTTAACAATATAAAGACTTTGCTGGATAGACGAGACTCTGATGGTGATTTTTGTACCACATTTTCTTTGATGTATTTATTTTGAATTTGTAATATTCATACTTTGAAATTTGTAATGTTGTATGTTTGTATGAAATTTTGATTTGCTTTTGTGGATTATGGAACTTCACTATATATATATATATATATATACATATATATATTGTGACTTGATTCTAATTGGATTTAAAAAATTAATATGTTTGGGGGGTTTTATTGTTTGGGACATGTTTGTATAAATCAAAAAATTTGAATTTGTATTTATATATGTACATTGTTTGGAATAGATTTGAATAAACCAAAAAAATAAAAAAATTTGGAGGGCTTTGTTGCTTATTTGCAACGAGATTTATAAGAGGAAATTTCGCTAGCAAATTCTGCAGTAATGACCAGAGTTGCGGATTTTGTGACAAAATTGTTCCGTCGCAAATGACTATCAGAGGGTGTGTTGTTTGACAAATTTTTAATACCTATTTATATTACATTATACAACTATTTTAATTTATAATTTTTATTATTCAAATTTTTATTCGTCGCAAAAAATTTGAGACCGAGAAATTTGGATTGTACATCTAATATTATTTTTATAGTATATACTATGAACTAATTATTTTAAGAGAAAAGAAAAAAATATTTATCTTTATATTTTATGGTTAAATAATCTTTAAATATAATATATTATAAAAATATATTTATTTTTATAAAATATATATATATAATCTCGTAATGAAATTTTTAATGAAAATAAATTAATAAGAACAGAGCCAACAAATACAAACACATCGAAATCAAATTATGTGGAGGTCATATCAACAACAGCAAGTTTGAATACCCTGCTGTATTATTTATTTCTACCTACTCTTACTGCTCCATGAGCCCCACGTTTTATTTATTTATTTTAATAATTGAATTAAATTGATAACTCAATACCCCTTTTCTTTCATGGTTATGTTTTTTTTTTTTTTTTTTTTTAATGAAATTATTTTATATGAAATATGAATATTATGTTGGTAATATAAAAAGATATTAATTTTTTTTTTATTTTGAATTATTAGATTTTTTATAAATAAAAAATACTTCATCGGTCTATAAACTAATGTCATATTTTCTTATTTGAGATTCAACGACTATTATTTTATTTTTTTTAAACACAAATTTTATATTTTTACCCTTCATTCATTTATTACTTTGAAACTCTATCATACAATAAGGGCAAATTTGTCAATTCATAACAAAAATATAATTACCTAAATAATCGTGCAAATGTACTTTAGGACAATAAAAATTAAACGGAACAAGTATATATTATGTAGTATATTATATATAATTATATGTATATATAACTTTCTTTGTCATGTAAAATTATTATCATTTAACCTAACATACGAATTTTAAGAAAAGTGGATAAAAATAGAAAAAAAAAAGTTATGGTAAAAAAAAATTAAAAAAAAAAAATTGAATGAAGTATATTGTTAATAATATTAATTAAGAATTGTAATAATAGACAATAGTTAAATGACAACCCTTTTTGCATGCTTTGATTTTGATGAGGTTTTAGATTGTACTATAATGTTAATATGTTTAATTATTATTTTTCTTTTTTTATTTAATTTTTTTATAAATTATATTTAAAGTTATTAAGTAAAAAAATTATATAATAAAAAAAAAACTTATAGTAATTTTTGGAGATCCCAAATTATAAATATCAGAAAAAGAAATTGTGACAAATAAAATATTGTAGAAGTACCGTTCCTCAAATAAAATAATCTAGCCAATTTTTTTAATTTAATATTTTCGAAATGATAAGATATTTATTACTTAATTATTGAAAAATTTTAAAATACTTTAATGAATAATACTTCTATTAAATAGTTTGGTAAAATAATTTTTATTATTTTATAATTAATAAATAAATAAATAATATATTTTTATTGAAAAATTAAAAAATTAATAATGTAAAATAGAAAAGTACAAAGTCAATATATATTTTTTATCTATATATTATGTCTTATTTTGAATAGTCTACCACTTTCCATTTTGGATTGATGGAAATTAACAAATATAAATATTTTAATTAAAAATATGAAAACAGTATAAAAGTAGTTGAGGTATTTATGAAAGTTTTAAAAAATGAAGAGAAAATGTGAATGACGTGTAATGATTATAGTGACGTTTGTTGTAAATAAGTATAGATCGAAGGATAATAATTAAATGTTATTTGTTGATTATGTCAAAATTAACAATTTGGTAAATTTAAGGGACGAAAGGAAAAAAAAAAAAAAAAGAATAAATTTGAAGGATGAAAAAAATATAAATATAATTATCTCAATATTGTTTGAGAACTTTTTGGATATAGGATACAAATATTTTCTAAAAAAGTTTTTTATCCAAATTCAGGATAAATATAAATTTAAATTTTGAATAATATGCACAAATAATTTGTGAAAATTAAGTTTATATTGAGATTTTGATTGTTGGTCATGCTATACACGTACGAACTATATATGAATTTGATACAAAATGATTTGTGTTGAGGTTATAAGAGCAACCACAATGGTTGCGAAAGTATCCAAAATATATCATAGATCTTAGGTGGTCAAACTATTTAAATCAATTTATCTCAAATCTAAAATTTATACACAATAGTTATACGGAGAGAGAGAAAAAAAGTTCGATGTCAAGCATTTCAATTTTTTTTCATTATTACAAATAATACTGTACCAATTTATTTTAAGGGTAATTTGGATTAAAATATCTCTAACGTAAAATATATATATATATATATTTAACTTTATTTACCTATTATAATAAGACACTGCACTCCTTGCTTTTCATTTTCATTTACATTTGACTCTATGGTACCAATTTTACCCCTGAAATATCAATATAATGTAACAAATGTTGTATGTACTTTTGTTAATTTTGTATAAACCTATGTTATCTAATTACGTACTTCAAATTTATTTCGTTGTACATGGAAGATTTCAGAGCAATGTGCCTAAAATTTTGATTTATGTATTGGAATAAGTTACAGTAATTTAAACCTCAAAACAAAATAAAATCATGATAAAATCCACAATCTCACGTTGTGAATAAGTTAATTTCTTCCAAATTCTTCGACTCTCTCTCAGTCTATTACTACCGAAGCACTCCGCCGAAGTATTATCTGTCGAACCTCCATGCAGAAGCCCTCGACACTCCTAGAAGTCTTCTGCCACTGCCGAGATCTTTAATTAGGCTCGACATGTCCAAAAAGACCTGTTCCTAAAATGGAGTTCAAAAAAATAGGTTAAATTTTATATTTTTGTTAGAATCGATATTTTAGTTTTGTAATTTTAAGTTTGTGGTGTGCTCGTATCTATTTTATTTATACCTCGATTGGGTTTGTACAAGCATCGATGCCGGGTTATTTTACCTTGGTTTCATATCACAACATCAGGTCAAATATGAGTTGTTTGATGTGTTTGAAATTGTAAATGATCATGTTGTTCATAGAAGTACTTGTATTCTTATTTTTGTAAATTTACATTTGTTGGAAAATGATTGAAACATAACGTGGGCGGTGTTCCTTCTTTTTTTCAAATATCGTAGGCATTTTCTTTTTCTTGTAGAGTGATTTTTTAAGTACTGAAAGTATTCGACGTTATTTCTATTATGGTGTTGGTTGTAGATGTATTTATTTTGTCGATTAATGAAAGTTTGTTTATTGTCTTTTTATGTCTCCAATTCTTTTTGGTGTGCCGTGATTGTTAATTTACATACCTAAACCAAAACGTTATTTACCTCTATAGTTATGTCATAAACTTGTATTGGTGTTGGGTATACTCATGAAGTATGTCTTATTTTAAATGACGACAACCCCGAAAAAGAATAAAAATGACTTACCTCCGAATTTGCTTTACCTTTCTTCTATAAATGACTAAACTAAAAGTTGGGATGAATGAGAAACAAATGAAAGCTTTACAATTCACCTCATTTGGGTATTTACTTAATTGTTTGAAAATCAAGTTACCTTGGCATTGGTTGCAGGTGATTTTCGATATGTTTGACATTGAGTTCCGATCATTTAGAATTGAAGATGGATATGAATTATGTTTTTTCTCCTAAAACTTCTCTATATTCTTAGATTTATTACATATAGCATGTGGTATGTGTCTAATAATGCGATTGTACTATATAAAAACTTTTCAAGATTTTTTGGGAGAAAAATCATATGAACGAGGAACGCCTGAAGGATGTACAATTCATTTTTAATGATGATTTGCGGAATTCAACGATATTAAGACATATCGAACAAGAATTTCCGTAAAGATTTTATCATAGACACTGTAGAGACTGCCTAGTATCATTTTTATTGTATTTCTATGTTAATTGTTATGCATAAATTGGAAACAATTGAGATTTGATGCAGGTGGTTGCCGACTGGGCTAGTTAGTCGTTGATGTTATATTTTGTAAAAAAAAATTAGAATTATTCTACTTTCTAATTTAACATACGATATATATAGTTTTCCATAAGTATGAATCTTGGTATTAGAGGTACGTACTCTCAGAATTAAAAAATATAATTTAGTTTGCAAAATTTTATAGTTGGATATCGAGAAACCCCTAAGTTTGAGCAACATACTCCTAATGGAAACATATGTTACTTTATTTAACTAACTTATATACTTCTGGCATAACTACATGTACTCATATTGACGAATAGGTTTTATAAGTAACTAAGTATATATTCGACATGTAATGAAAAGATGTGTACTCACAACTACCATTCTAAAAGCACCGATAGACATATTTTATGTACACCTCAATAAAAAAATAAAAAATAAAAAAAATTCTTATAATGTGAGTAGTTTTAATATGTCTCATGTGCAATATTTATTCTCCATATCTTCCAACTTGTTTGTTCATTGGAAATATTTTTTTTAGTCTACAAAATGCTGATATGAACAAATACAATAAAAAGTGTGGGGACTGAGACATATCTCATTAGTTATCCGCTAATTCATCAATATTTCTTACAATAATCCATAATATCATATGTTATGCCAAACCTATTTTATGTGACATTTTCATCTACTATTGAATATGTGAACAAATTATCTCATTGATCGTTTAAGTATTATTAGTTGATAGATACCAATATTAAACAAAATGATAACGATATATTCAACTCATAGTCGTCTAATCTAGCGAAAATCAATAAAAATATTTTCAGTAGATGTTTAAATACTTATGATGATCAAATTAATACCCACATAGGAATATAAATACTTCTATGCACAACGACAAAGCTTGTTTATTAGACAAGTACACATTTGATCATATTCAATATACCTCAAGCACGTAAATCTATACTCTTAAGACAATTGTAAGAACTTCATATAAATTCAAAATACTCATATTAATAAATACAATTTATGTTAATGTTAATTCAAATAAACAAATGAAGTTTTCTATAGGTCGTGTAATACCAATACAACTATTAATGAGACACAAAAGATATCAAACATTATCTGAATTTTATAATCAAATATCCATGTAAAATGAAATATACTCATAATAATATTCCATATACCGACAATGACTTTTAATGTACTACAATAGTTATTTCACATATTTTGCAATTTGGAAATTTTATTTTGGACTGCTAAATGCTCCGTAATATATCAATATACCCATAACTTACCCCAAATATATCCATATAAAATAGTTGTATATACCTGGTAAAAATACAAGTAAGTATTGTTCAATTTCAAAATCATTAAATAATAAATTCATACAGAGTTTACATTTAGTATACAATTTATAAAAAAATAAAATGAATCTGCAACCACGAAAAATACAAAAAAAAAAACTATGATAAAGTTTCATTACAACATCGTTGGTTGTGTCCGTATGATCATATTTTTGGGCGTATAGTGTGGAAGGAATTATTTCTGCCTACAAATTGTTAGACATCAATCACCTCGAATGTTGATCTCGATAATTGGTTACATTATTGTCTTCTTGATGCCATATCTGTAAATACAAATTTACTTTTCTGTTTTGAGAATAATTTTTCTTTCATTTCCAGCAAAATCATTCTCAATGTTCATCATTGTTGGCAGATGTTGGCAACAAGATTTGAACATTATCAAATATACGAAAAAAATAACATGATTCATCGATGATTGGTCATAGTATACTTTAACAATAACAGGATATTTGTAAACATAAAGAAAATATAAAATCATATAACACAGGTATATAATTAATATCATATCAAATGAATATTGAATTTATTCAAAACTGAAATTAATCAAAAATATATATCAAAGCTTAAAGGCTAAAATAGCACACACATATTCCAACATTCAATCAATGTACAAACAACACAAAATTAAATTGGAAATTGAGAAATTGAATCAACCAATTAACACCCAATTTAATTGAAATGAAAGAATACTTCATGTTCGTGCTACATTTAGAAATTGCACAATTTTTCTTATCTTCCATTGGATATAAAAATCGACTACAATTTCAGAAAGAACGGAGAACCGGAAACATCTTCAAGCTTTATCAGAAAAGGCGGCTTCAGGCAATAAGATCGGAGTTCTCCCTCACCGTCGAACCGATCGACAAGATATTCGGCAGTGCTCATGGTTTCCTCCAGACATCGATTCTGACGGACAAACAATTCCAAAAATTAAGCCATCAATTTTTCTAATAAATAAATGAAACAACAATCAAAGTTTATCTTATTAAAAGTTTGTAATCGAATGTCTCGATTCAACACTTTGTATCCCTGCCAAAGTTGGGCTCGAAATCAATCGTCAATTCAACGAGTTGGATCGCCAAAAAAATGGCACCTGAAATGCGAAATGTTTATCTCTCGCACGAAAATGAAAAAATTCGATTGAAATCGTGTTTGAGAGATAAGGGTAGAAAAGGAATTAGGGTTGAGATAAGATTATAAATGAAAATCAGGAAGGAACTGGGAGTTAATGTCAAATATTTTCATAAATGGGAGAGTTCAGTGTCCTTCAATTATGTAAAAGGGCTGAATTCAAAGTTAAAATATGAGTTGTGTATTTATATCTAATTGCCCGTTATTTTAAAAGTTATGAAAAAATCTTTTACTCTGATATAAAAAACATGGATATAGTATCCACTATGGTTGCTCTAAACAGGGCAACTGTTATAATGATTATATATATATATATATATGCTCATTTTCATTAAAATGCTCCTTATATGAATCTATTTATATTTTATTGATGCACTTATTTTTTTAACTTTTCATAATATTTATTAATAGTAACTTTTTAAAATAAATTTTATAATTAAATTTTTTCATAAAATATGATATGAAATATTTAATTTTATTATTTTAAAACTTAAAAATATTTATTTAAACGAAAATTTTGGAATGCTATGCCGAAAACCCCATGAGGGGCATGATCCCGACTTTTTCAAATTTGACTATGATATTATTTTAGCTTATATAATATGCATTTTTTACTTTTTGAACGGTATTATAGTTCGAGAAACTATTTATTTATTTAAAACCCCATGAGGGGCATGATCCCGACTTTTTCAAATTCGACTATAATATTATTTTAGCTTATACAATATGCACTTTTTACCTTTTGATCGGTATTATAGTTCAAGAAAATATTCATTTAATTTCAAATAAGTTTCTATCATACTAAAATTAATAATAAATTTTATTTTCGACGTATTTCATAATGTTGGCAGAAAATATGAATTAATATTAGAAATGAAAAAAAAAAATAGTTCACAAATTTCAACATAACTATAATACAAAATATTATTATAAAAATTTAGTAATTTACTATTACTACTAATTATTATTATTACTTCCTCCATCCCAGTGCAAGATTGCCGTTTATTTTTTGCACGTAGATTTTTTAATATTAATATTATAATGGATTGTAGTGAAAAAGACAAAAATACCCCTATCACTACAAAAAAATAATATATTTGTAACGGAATTCCGTCCCTAAAGTTCACGTAGCTAACGTAATTTCATTACTAATTCCGTCTCTAATGTCATTAGTAACGGAAAAAGTAGATTTAGAGACAAAAAAATTTTGTTACAAAAATGATTTTTTCTTGTAGTGTATTAGTATTGTGTAATATAAAAAAAATGGCATTTGTGTTATATAGTGTAAGTTGAAAGGGTATTTACTATGCTAGGTAGGTAGTACAATTACTAAATTAGAAAATGGTAACCTTGTTTTGGGATGGACGAAAATAGAAAATGACAACCTTTCAATGGGATGAAGGAAATATTATTATTATTATTATTATTATTATTATTAACCTTACATTTTTTTAAAATAATATTTAAATTATCATAAAAAGATAAAATTAGATAATATTGTTAATACCAAGGATGTAACGATGAGATTTCCAGCATAGCGCCACCGGACTGCCATGTTGCCTAGGCAGCGCCTGTTGATAACTAAAATTTGATATGTTTTATGTGTATATATTCACAAGGAATTTTTCATTCGAAGAAAATAATGTGGTAAATTATAGAAAGTGGGCAGATATGATAAACACTTGTGGTTGTAGACCCTGAGTATTTATCATAATTATTTATATTCTTTAACTGGTGAGTTTTCAGGTCGAACACAGGGATTTTAAGTCATGAATTTCAAATCAAGTGCAGATCTTGGAAAAGTGTGAATCCTTGCACAACAGTGCCGTGAGCGGTTGTGTAATTTGACTGAAGCCCTTGATGAAGCGGCTGTAAAACTCCGTGTGTCAAAGGAAACTTCGTACTCCCTTCTCATTCGTGGGCGCGGGCATCTTTTCGATTACACTAATCTTTGATCTATTTACCTCTATCCCGGCAGTTGAGATCTTATGGCCTAAGACAATTCTTTCATTCACCATTAAATGACACTTCTCCCAGTTCAGCACGAGGTCAGTCTCAATGCAGCGAAGAAGTACTTTTTCCAGGTTATTCAGGCATCTGGAAAGTGTCTTGCCATAAACCGAGAAGTCATCCATAAACACTTCTATGCAGGAGTCTTGGAGATCACTAAATATATGATACAGGCATCGTCTGGAAGGTGGCCGGCGCGTTGCAAAGCCCGAACGGCATCCTCCTATAAGCGAAAGTACCATATGGACATGTTAACGTGGTCTTCTCGCAGTCCTCCGGCTTGATGGGGATATGATGGTAGCCTGAGTAGTCATCGAGGAAACAGTAGTATTCGTGTCCTGCGAGCTTCTCCAGGCATTGATCAAGGAACGAAAGTGGGAAATGATCTTTCTTTGTTGTAGCATTCAACCTCCTGTAGTCGATGCATACCCTCCATCCAGTGACAGGTCTTGTCATAAAGACCTCCCCTCATCGCTTGTATGTTCGAAAAAGCCTCCTTTCTTGGGAACCACCTGGGTTTGTCTGCATCGAATAGCTTGATTACCTCTTTCTTTACTACTTCTTGCATGTTCTCGTTCAAATGCCGTTGAGGCTGTCTGCATGGCTTTGCATTAGCTTCCAGCCTAATATGGTGCATACACACCGCTGGGCTGATTCCTTTGATATCAGTGATCTTCCATGCAAACGCCGTTTTCCTCCTTTTGAGAAGTGAGACGAGTTGAGCCTGTTGGTCCGGCAGCACTGAGGCGGAGATTATCAGCGGGTAAGTCTTCTCCGGGCAAAGGTATATATACTTAAGGTGCTCAGGTAACTTCTTCAGCTCATCCTTTATGCAGGCATCGCTGGCTGGTTCTCTCTTGGCTTCCTCAATGGATTTAGTGGGAGCTGGTCTTTCACCGCTTGCCCCACTGAAGTCCACAACATCTTCCAACTCGAACGATCCATTATCTGAAATTCTTTCCAGAGTTTCAAGTGTTATACAGTTCTCAAAATTTGATAATTCATTTAACTCATTAACAAAATCACAGTTTTCTTCTTGAGGTTGGCGCAGTACTTTGTTCATGGAAAACGTGAATTTATCACCACCTAAGCTCAATGTTATTTCGCCTTTGGCGATGTTAATGGTGGCTTGAGCGGTGGCCAGGAAAAGTCTCCCTAGTATGATTGGAATTTTACGATATTCGCTCATTTCCATGATTATGAAATCTGCAGGGAAAATAAATTTGTTCACTTGCACGAGTACATCACGGATAATTCCTTTCGGAAGTCTTATTGATTTATCAGCAAGTTGAATTACAGTTCTACATGTTTCTAATTCATAAAACCCTAATTTAGAGAAAAGCAAAAAGGGCATAAAATTGATGTTTGCTCCTAAATCACATAATGCCCTAATCGGCTCTAAATTGCCTATAGTACAAATAATGATAAAACTCCCAAGGTCGCTTAATTTCTTTGGAAGGTCCTCCTTAAATACGGCGTTGCACAGACTTTCCAGCTGCACCGCTGCCACTTCGTCAGGGAATGCCCGTTTTCGATTAATGATGTCTTTGATGAACTTAGCGTAATGTGGCATCTGTGATGAAGCATCAGCAAACGGTATAGTAACTTTAAGACTACGGAAACTATGCACAAAATTATCAAATTCCTTGGAAATGTCCTTCTTCCAAAGTCTGGTAGGAAATGGAGCCCTAGCCAAGGGCTGAGCGGGATCATTTTCCTTCGATTTAGGCACCCGAGCGGCTGGTATCGCTCGTGGTTGGGATAGACCTTCTTCCTCGGTTGGAATCTTCATAACTTCATCCTGCACAGGCAAGTTAGCAACAATAGGGGTAGAAGAAGGATTAGTACATCTGTCTGGCAGCGGTGGCGATTGCGTCCGTTTTCCACCTCTTGGTTCTATGGCCTTTACTTGGTCCGGGACAATTTCGACTGTCCCATGCAATGTTTCTTTCTACTTCAGCTTCATAGCTTCAACTATCTGCCCGACCTGGATCTTTAGCATTTTGATCGAGGCAGCTGTATTTCGTTGGAACTCCAGATTTGCACGCTCTGTGTTCCTCCAGGGTTCCTCCAGACTCAGCGGCGCTTGAGCCGCTGCGAGAGATTGGGCAAAAATAAGTGCCTACTGCGGAAAGTGGGGGGTTTGAAAGTACTGTTGTTGATGCGGATAGAATCCCCCTTGGTGATATTGTTGTGCAGCGAACTGTTGCGGCCGTTAGAATTGTTGTTGAGGACGCGGTCTAGCGGGGCCTTGAACATGCCCTTTTTGGTACTGCTAGAATTGAGGGGCATTTCTGCCAACCATATAGAAGACCTCCGCTGGGTTCTGAGTCTCCTTAGATGAGCACTCAGCAACCTGCGAGTTTTGTTGGTATGTATAGGCGCATTCCTCAATCTCCGTGGCCTCGTTAATTGCCTGTTTCCCTTTACTTCGCAGGTCCTGCTTCACGAGCTTAGAAAGCTCTTTGACTTGGACAGATAGACTGTCAATCCATGCATCGTGAGAAACGGAAGCAAGGATCTGGTATAGACCCCTCGATGGTTCCGGCCTGTTTTTTTCTGGCCAACTAGTCTGATTGGCCGTCATTCTTTCGATTAGAGCCCTTGCTTCTGAGGCATAGCGCCCCATCAGCGAGTTTCCTGACGCTGCATCTAGAGACATCCTCAATTCAGGTGTGATTTCTGAGTAGAAAATCTGCAGCTCTATGAAGTCCGGAATCTCATGATGAGGGCAGTTACGGAGCAATTGTTTGTAGCGGCTCCAGGCTCTAGGAAGAGTCTCGTCATTCTCCATCTTGAAACTCAGTATTTTATTCTTCTGACAAATGGTTTTAGACACAGGATGATATTTACTCACAAAGGCCTGTGTTGCTTCCTTAAAGGTGACATGAATGGGATAAAGGCTATCAAACCATTTCCTTGCTTCTCCTGTTAAAGAAAACGGAAACAAAATTAAATTCGCAGCGTCCTCCGTGATGCCGTGCGATTTAGAGGTGACAACGATCCTGTTGAAGTTCTGTAGATGCTCGTATGGGCTTTTATTGTGCAGCCCATGGAATTGACTCTGGCTCTCCAGGCTAACGAGCGCTGGTTTCACCTCGTAATGGCCAGAGCCTCAGGGCGCAGAACTTGTAATCAGTGTGTTATCCAGGAGGGACTGATAGTGAAAGTCCATGGGGACTTCAGCAAGTGGGTGATTAGCAGCCCTGTGTCCCTCAAGCCTCTGGTTAGGCTCAGAAGTAGGTGGTGGGGGAGTGATACGGCGGGTGTCGCAGCGGTGTTGGCAGCTTGGGCCGCTTGGGAAACGATCAATGCTCCTTGGGCAACTTGGGCTTTCTCTTGTTGGATGCTGCCGAAGGCTCTCATGAGTTGTTCCTCGGTTGGCGTCAGCATGTGGGGAATGACAGTTGGGACAACAGTGGGAATATGGAGCGGCGCCTCCTGCGACGATGCTGATGTGGCAGAATTCGAGGAAGTCCCAGCGGCAGTCTGGAAAGCTGGAACGACAGTAGAAGGAGCGGTGACGTTTCCTTGGTTGGCCATGATTCTCTCTCTGGTTAACTATTTGAACAGACATTTCTGTGACCGAGCGGAAAGAGCGGGACTCGTAGAACGCTAAAAACGCTTTGGACCCCTACATAAAGATAGCCACACCAAAATAACAAATTAGAACCAGAGTTAGTTGAAAGAAACATTACAGAAATTAAAAGGTAAATTATGGCGCTTCAAAAGATATTAACAAGAATAATTTTCATGAGTTTAAAATCTCCAGCAACGGGGCCAAATTATGATAACTAAAATTTGATATATTTTATGTGTATATATTCATAGGGAATTTTCCATTCAAAGAAAATAATGTGGTGAATTATAGAAAATGGAAAGATATGATAAAAACTTGTGGTTGTAGACCCTGAGTAGTTATCATAATTATTTATACTATTTAACTGGTGAGTTTCCAGGTCGAACACAGGGATTTTAAATCATGAATTTCAAATCAAGTGCAGATCTTGGAAAAGCGGCGGGAAATGCAGTATAAGGACCCGCTTTGCAGCTGATCCAAGTTTTAAATCTACGGAAAGCGATAAGTAAAAGCGGTAAAGTGAGCGGAGGCGAGCAGAGCGGAGGTGAGCGGTGATGTGCCAGTGATGGTCGAACGAACGGGACATGAGAGGATGGAAAAAAATATATATGTATATATATAAGTGGTGAAGAGTGAATGAGAGGTTTTGTGTCTGAACTGTGCGTTACTTAATGGCTAGATTTTCCTGGATGAAATGAGCGAGTGGTGATGGTGTTTAAATAGACATATATGTATAATACGGAAGCGGGAGAAGGAGATGGTGTAAATATATAAACCAGATTATAGAGAATCCTTATCACTGGTATGTGACCTTAAGGGATTTATAACAACACTTCAATGACACCAGAATCGGAACATTATAAGAAAGAAACCCTACTGTCACCAAGAATTTCTGCGACCTAATAGACCACCGCCTATGCCCCATTAATTATCCCAAATTCTGCCTCATTAGCGGTTTTATCATTCTGTTACCTCGTTTTAATCAAAATTTAATTCAAACTAGCAGTTAAGCAGGTCGACAAGGCTCCCGCGTACTTAACTACATTGAACTACCTTGAAAATGCTTGTGGCAAAAGACAAGGCTTGGATAATCAATTCTTCTTATGCTCTAAACCAGTGAAGTGAAATTATTTAAAATCAGGGTTTATATAAGTGTGAAAAAAGATGTGAAAGAGATAAAGATGAAAAACTAAATGATATTTCATTACTTACTAATAAAGTTGGAATTGCTAATTCTACAAAACTGTAAATGAAAACAATAAACTACACTAAGTAAGTAGTAAAGTATTGGCCAAGGGAGAAGGGGGGATCCCCACTCCCTTGGCCATTCCTGTGGAGAACTCCCTTATAGGGTTAGAGCTCTCGAAAAACAGTAAAATAGTTAGAATGCACGGAAAATAATCGCTATTATACTCCTGTCGAAGTATATCTACATACAGATATCTAGCTCTATTTATAGTAGATAGAAGTAGCGGTTACAAGCAGTTATAAGGTAGTTTCAACCGCTAGGCAGTTAGGCAGTTGATGACGGTTATTCTGTTGAGGCAGTTGCTGGCCATAACTCTTAGTGTGCTCGCTCTGCTTGTATGGATTTGTAAGGGCTCAGATCTTCCTCTTGTCGGATGGCTGGAGGGCATCAGCGCAGCTAGGCAGGCTTGCTTGTGTTGGCTAGTAATGAAATAGTTGTACCGCTGTAGTTGGGACACTTAGTCAATATTTGAGTTGGGTTGTTGTCACTCTGCAGCGGTGGGTGTCTGGGCCGTCACTTGTGAGCAGAAGAGACTGCCGTTTGTGAGCGGTGGAAGCTACTGCTTGCCTCTCTTTCCTTAGTTTTCTAGGGGATGGAATCGCCGCTTGTGAGCGGAGATGGCTGTTGCTTGTGGCGTCTGCCTTAGCTTTTCTGGCACCAAAACACCGCTTAAAAAGGGCAAAAATCGTTAATAATCTCAACAAACTAACTCTGGATCATGCCAAGTGATATAGATCAATAAAGTGTGTCATTCATCAGTTATTGTGATGGTTTTTATACCACAAATGATTTCAACTCGTGTTATCAACCCCAATAAATACTTATGTTCAAAAAAAATTTAGAATGTGATTGTTATATTGACAGTACAAATTTAACACCAATCGTTCGATCAAACGCATAAATATATCATACATACTTACTTGCGGTGTTTTCGGTTGGTATATTTTCTCTTCAGGTGCCCTTTGGGTAAATCTTCAGTCGAACCTAATAGCGTGGCGAACCATATGTGACAGACAAAACCTAAAGGCGTCGGGATTTGAACTCATGACCTTATGGCCACGAATCCATCCTACACCATCAGATCATCTTTTATGGTACTCTTTCTCTTTTAATTATGTAAGTGTTGTATTGAATATATCTAAATATTCTACATTAATTTAAATATCTTTTTTCCACGAAATCATAAAAATATGTATGTCTTCATTCTTGAACATTTTCTTTCAAATACTTATTTATGGGTTGAATTAAAATAATTAAATATTAAACTGTTTGTTTTCAAATTTATATTATTTAAGCTAAATTGCACAAAATCTACTTGTGGTTTCATGAAATTGCGTCAAATCCCTTATACTTCTAAAATTACGTCAAACTCTCTCGTGATTTCATAAACTCTGCATCTAACCCCCTTGGCGATCCTTATTTAACGGTATTTGACCTAAATGTGTCCAAACTGTGAATAAATTTTAGAATATCAATTTTTAAACCTCTAACATTATAAATATATTCATTTTTCTTATATTTAGCCTCAAAAAATAGTAAATATACTAAAAAAGAGTTATTTTTCTCGAGTTTTAAGAATTTATTTTTACTATTTTTTAGGCTAAATATAAGAAAAATAAATATATTTGTAATTTTAGGGGTTTAGAAATTGAGATTCTAATATTTATGAGCAGTTTGGCCGCATTTAGGTTAAATACCGTTAAATAAGGACCGCAGATAGGGTTATACATAGAGTTTATAAAACCACGAAAAAGTTTAAGTCAATTTTAGAAGTATTAGAGATTTGGCGCAATTTCATTAAACCACAAGTGAATTTTGTGCAATTTAACCTATTTTTAAAATTAACTTCATCCTTTTTAGATATAGCATATTCATTGAACAAGCAGATGTTTGTTTCCTAAATAAGACTTTCTGAATTAGAAAATATAATAGAAATACTTAAATTTAATAAAATTGAACTTATTTAATTATTGTTTTTAACAAAAAATTTTACATTTATAAAATTTTGGACTTGATTTTACTATTTTAATTTTATTTTTTCTAAAAAATATCAAATCAAACATTTTTTTATTATATTAAAATAAAATTTAATTTTATATTCAAAATATTAAATTAATATATATTTATACCTAAAGGTCAATATATGTTTTCGGGTCATGTTCCTGTCGGGTTGAACTTTAGGTGTAAAAAAAATGTCAACTCGAATCCAAAATTTAACCCAAAACCCTAGACCCGAATACGACATGCTCAAATAGGTTATCCAATAACATTTCAAACAATGAAGAAATAACAAATAAAATTGCACAAAAATCGTAAATTCAATTGAACATAAGATATACTTATCCGGTTCAAGTGATGCAAAAGCCTCCCTCTAGAAGGTATCGACCCGGATTTATCTATTACTCCCTCCGTCCCACAATGAAAGTCTTGATTACTGTAGACAGGAGAATTTAGGATAAATATAATTAGTAAATAATTAAAAATATATTAGTGAAAATAATTAACTTATAATATAAATTATTATAGATTAAGATTAAGATTAAGATAACTAATTAGTTTAATTAAAATTAAAAAATATTAAATTAAAAAAATTAAAATGAGATTAAAATGCATAATCATTTTTCAAAAAATAAAAATGACATAAAATGTGAGACGAAAGGAAGGGAGTATAATTAAGGAAGACTTTCATAAAATTCATTCAATCTATAAACAAAAAGCACTTTAATGAGCAAAATAATCCAATGATTATCAAATATTGTGGTGAAGTCCTATTCAATGCCGCTTTTACAAGGCCTCAAATCTCATGTTCTTCATCTGCTTCTTTAGATGTTTCAATGGCAACAACTCCGCCCTCGTTGCACAAACTTTCTGTGAACTAAATTCTAGGATTACGTCAATAAGATTAAATCAACACTCATTGTTTCTACCTAAAAAAAAATCTCTTAACCTTAGAAATATTGTTCGATTGAAACTCACTTCAAAACCCACCAAAATGAATGAAAATCACTTCACGATTTCCCCAATTAATATAAGGTTTTTATCCTTTTTATCCCACAAGAATACACCAAAAATCACCCAAAACAAAGAAAAAACTTAGCTAAAAAATACAAAGAGTCATGTCATGGCTTTCTTTAAATGAAAAAAAAAAAAAAAAAAATGATCTTTCTTTCACATAGTCACACTCTTTCTATATATCTAATCAACAAATGAAAGTCATATGCTTAAAAAGTAAAAGTGTGTATGTATATACACAGGCACAAACGACAATAATTCCACTAATTAACAGGAGTTTCAAATACAAAATATTCCTAAAATCACCAAGAATCAATAGAAAGAAATATATATATATATAAAAAAAAATAGATTGAGTTTTTTTAGGTGATTTCAAAACAAACACGCTCTTGTTCCTAATTGAAATCAATGGCAACAATTAATCTAATTTTTGCGAAGAAAGCGATGACTTGTTCATTCTTGATCTTGGACTTGTTCTCTCACGGCACCCACTCTACATTCATTCATATTTATATATACATATATATAATATAACCTAGTTTTTTTTTTTTTTTTGTTTAATCTTAGACTTGATAATTGGACATAACTTCAAGTAACAAAATAATAAAGTCAAAAATAATTTAGTATCTTATACGTACACTTGGTAAGTATAAATTTAATTTTTGCAAGGACTTTAATAAATATTATATTTTAATAATTGTTGATGATAGTTTTGATATATAAAAGGACTATTTTATTCATATGATACGAAAAATTGTTGTGAAAATATTGATATGAATAAGTATAAATGTGAGGGTAATGTATAGCATGGTCTATATTCATTAGAAATGAGAAATGGATAATTTGTATTTGGATAACAAGAAATAATAAAATGTATACTTATCAAGTAGACGGAATAAATATAAATTAATGAGTCAATACTTTTACTTCCTACAAATTATATTTACAATACTTCACCTACAAAAATATACATGAAGCTAAGGTGAAATTTTCGCGAACTATGAAAACAATCCAACTAAAAAAGAATAAGAACTTGGTTAGTAGAAAAACATGGTCAAATGAAGAGAGAAATGGCTCAAGTTTTAGGTTTCGGTATTATTTTGAGACAATTTAAAGTTAATTTTATTATATAAGTTTAGTTGACTTTAATATATTGAGAAAATAAGGACAAAAACGAGAAAACAAATAAAAAAAGTACGGAACATAATGTTGTTAAATATAATAATAAATGATTAGTGAGATTTTTTCCGGAATAGAAAAAATTATTTCGAGAAAAAGAAAAAATGTTTCGTCTAGTAACAAAATTTGCTACGGATGACTATATAATAAAAAATAAACAAATTCAATGTAAAGCCACTCCACCTATCACCAATTGGTTTTAAGTTGGATGTCCGAATTCCTTTTTAACATGATATCAGAGTTATGGTGCCCGTATTGAGTTTGGATCCTGTATAGATTTTCAAGATTATTATCTCGAGGAAGTGTAGGGCCACTCAACATATCACCAATTGGTTTTAGGTTGGATGCCCGAATCACTTCTTAACACTCAAAGACACCATTCGCTCACAAGATATATTATGTCACAATAATGCCTCTAGTTAGGATACTTTATCATCAAAGATAAAATAATTTTCATTTTTACAACATAAATAGTAGTCCAATAAAACGGAAGGAGAGCATAAATGCATTGGAAATAATAAATATTACAGAAAAAAACACAGAGTGGATTAGATGTTGAATTAAGAAATTCAGTGATGCTGAATTTGATCTACATCATTAATTAATTAAATTATTTAATGAATTAAAATAATTAAATTAAAATGAAGAATTTGAATCAATTTCAACTTATGTTGAATTGTTTATCACTTCAGTATTTGATCCAAAGCCGAAAAAATATATATATATATATATGTATATATATGTTGCATAATAGCAAATGAGACACTTTGAATGGAAGGATGAAGGGAAGAATACGACTTTTTTGTTTTAATGTATAGAAATAAAAATATGTGACACATATTTATAAAATAGCAAATAAAATTATGAATGTCATAATGAAATTATCACATTATGGTCAAAACATAACCTATAATATTATGATCATATGGTAACATTCATATTCAAATTTAATTTAAATTAACTTAGAATAGATAAGTGGATTATCTATTAAGTATTCATTAAGTTTAATTCTTATAGATTAATTTAGATTGTAGATCAATATTTAATTAAGTAAAGTCTAATTTTATTTCGTCAAACTCCAAAATGCAAGCTCATGACCATGATCCAACTTAGCCCGTGTTCAAGACAAAGTCAAGTATGTTCAAGCTAGTTCGAAGTTTAATTTATTTACGGTGTCTTTGTTCGGGGGTTTGGATTTTAAGTTGGGATTTGACTAGTAAGAATTTTAAATTTGAATAGTTGTATGATATGATATAAATAGGTACTGATATGATGTTTTGAATGTAAAAATAATTTTTAGTATAATATAAAAAATAAAAAATAAGTGTTTGATTTGATTTTTTGGGGAAAAAAAATTGGATGAATAGTGCATTTGAGAGAAAATCCCCCAAACAAACACACCCTAGGCTTTCTTGTGTGTTTTGAGTTTTTTTCGTCTCTTTTCAAAATATGTTATTTTAGAATTTTTTAATTTGATTTTGGTTTGAATGGTCGTTTGAATGTGATCTTTTATAAAAAATATATATATATATTTATACTGAATCATAAAAACTTTAAAAATTGCTATACTCAACAATTATTTCAACTAAAAAAATATTTTTTTTCTATTTCATATAATTTGTTCATACTTTCTGTTTCAATCTGTTCCACATAATTTGTCAGTTTTTTTCTATTTCGGTCCGTGGGTTCCACGTAATTTGTCCATTTTTTCTATTTCGGTCCGTCCCGCATAATTTGTTCTTTTTTTAAAAAAAAATATATATATATAATTATATACTTTAATCATATTTTAAAATTCATCATTTATTATTTTTTATATTAATTAAACTATTTAGTCATCTTAATTTATAATTATATTAATCTGGATGGAAGGAGTTGTATTTATTTTCTTTACATTTTTCCTTTTTTTTATTATTTCACAATTCACAATAAAAGATACATTTTTAAAAAACAAAATATTATAAAATATTAAATAATTAAATTTCAAATCCAAAACACACAATAAGTTCAAACTGAAGACACCATCATTTATTTTTATTTTTTATTTTTTTATTTTTATATAAAAAGAACACCCCATGTAATTATATTTAGTTATTCTTTATTATATTCAAATGGCTAGATGTTATAAAAACCAGAAACAAGGACTGGAACAAAAATAATGATAATAAAAAGCTAGAAAAAATGAAAGGAACCATTTCTTATCAGTCCCAAAATTGTACTATGATGGAAAATAATATCACCCAATTATTGATTTATTTCATCCAACTATCCTCAATAATCGAAATCTGACTGTCTGCCACACATGGTTCGCCTAGTGTGACTTTCCCGTCGAGCCTGATTTGTAGGGTATTAGGTTCGATCGGGGGTTTACTCAGTGCACACTTTCGGATAACGGCTGCGGTTCTCACGTCATCAAAAAAAAAAAAAAAAAAAAAAATTACATAAAAAAAAAATACATAAATTTATCGTGACAATTGTGGTTTTGATAGAACTATTAATAATCTAGAGAAGTAAAAATAATAAAATGAACAGTTTGGGAGATGAGATCAATGTGACGACAAGTAAAATATTGTCCCTACAGAAATCCCATCAAATCAAACGTACGTATAATATTTTTTTCAATTTAAATTGCACATATGGACAACTATTTTAAATTTAATTCGAAATAGAACTAAAAAAATAATCGTGTTGAACTGCCATTTTTGTCATTTTCTTAATCAGAAGAAGTATATATATATATTTTTTTTTTTAAAAAAAAAAACATAATAAATAAATAAATAAATATTTAATTGGATAATATATAACCATCACCTCACATCTTATATTATTAGAATAGTTATAATAATTATCATTATTATAATATTGATGTGGGGATACTCAAATCATTCTAGAATTATTGGAATAATCACTGTTTTGCTATATATATACACAACTTGACCTCATAACTATTTTTGAATATTTATTTTAGCTTTGTTTACTTTATTTTGAATATTAAATTTTCACATTATGTAACCTATTACAAAAATAAATATATAAATTTATAATATATTATTTTCGATATTTATATTTTATACAAAACACTCTTTGTTTATTTTGAGTTTTTTTTTTTTTTTTGTATATTTTATATTATTCAAACTCATATGTTATGAAAGGGTTTTTGTTTTGTATTTGATTTTTAGTTTTTCACTACTCAAATTCTATGATTTTAAATAAAATATATATTTTTCTCTTATAAAATTAATTCAAATAAAAAAACTCAAACCTAAATACAAAGCAAATAAAAATGTTCTAAATTTTTTGTTGGTTTGGAAATAGTAAATGTTAGGCATAAAAGTTTGATGCGATATAAGTAAACGTTGGATGAGAGTTTTGAATAAAAAAAATGACTTTTTTGATATAATATTTTTAAATAAAACATAGGTGTTGAATATAATATAATTCAAGGACATAAAATTTTAATCAATAATGTCAAAAAATATTTGGAATATGTAAACAAAACAACCTCAACTTCTCCCTAAAATACATTGTATCTAACATTCATTTTTATTACAAATACTCTATCCGTTCGCCAGTCATATTTACATTTTGCGTCAATTTACTTAAAATTAAAAATATCCTTATATTTGTATAAATTTTTTTTATATATATAGAAATGTTCTTCTATTAGTATTATAAAAAATTAATGAAAGTATTTTTGTAATTTTTTATTAATTTGTACGACGTTTTGATATAATAATTAATATTCAAATAGCAACACGCAAAAAATAAATGGAACCCTTAAAACGGGAGGGAGGTAATATTACAACATTCAATAATTATTTTACTTTAAACTAAAATAATAAATTTATATATGTATATATATCCAAGTTATGGTTCTAGAAATTTATTATTAGGACTCTAACAAAGATATTTATTCCATGCATGAGTTGGTGTGTCCTAATAATTGTGTAGGGGCACCCCCTCACCCCACCTCTATAATATATAATATATACATAGTCTTCATTTTTTAAAATATATATAGTCTTGGTTTCTTAGACACATTAACCACTTGAAAAAAGACAAAAGGGAAACTAAGCATGAATGTTGACATCAACTTTGTTAAAAAGAAACAAGATGTATGTGTTAGGACAAATAGGCTTTTGGTTGTCATGAAAATGCATTCTTATTTTTTTATTGGTTTTTAAAGAAATCCTTTTTTGCTGGCATATATATGTGATATATATATATATATATATAATTATTGAACAATATATAATTAATATATACTTGTATGATATAATTCATTGTGTGCTCATTTTGTGTTTTTGAATGTAGGATCTTTTTTATATTAAGTATGCAAAATCATTTTGTACGAGTGCGTATACACTACAAAAAAAATATCAATTTTATAACAAAGTTTTTTTTTATCTCTAAATCTCCTTTTTCCGTTACTAAAGACATTAGAGACGGAATTAGAGAAGAAATTGCGTTAACTACACACACTTTAGGAACGGAATTCCGTTACTAATATACAATTTTTTTGTAGTGATATATATTTTATTTTTAAGCAATATTTATCGAGAATCATATTATAAAAAATATTGAATTAGCATGTTGCTTGTTTAACTACAAATTTAAAATAGTTGAATAAATTTTATACTGTGTATGATCTTACACGTCAAAATTCATTTGTTTTTATTTATCCTTAACAAATAAATATTTTTATGGATATTAAAGACTCTGTTTTTCTATAAAATTAATTTAAGTTATTTATAAATGAATAAATATAATTTTTTATTTGTTTTATTTATTTTTTATTTACAAGTATATATTTTACTAAAATATAATATTAAAAATATTTAAAAATACATATTTTAAATTTCTATTAATCATAATTATTAATTTATATTTTTAAAATATTAATAACACTATTCTTATAAAAAATAATAATATACTATTAAAATTTAATATTAATAACTTACTAATTTATATTAATTAAATAATCATGCACAGAATAAATAAATCATTTGTATAGATAAGCCTTATTATTACTCTCTCTGTCCCAGATACAGTGTCTGCTACATTATAAATAATGTATTTTAGGAAGGGTATAATTAGTATATAATTAAGAATATATTAGTGAAAATAATTATCCTATATTATAAATAATTATAATTAAGATTAAGATAACTAATTAGTTTAATTAAAATTAAAAAACTAAAATAAAAAAATTTAAAATGAGATTAAAGTGTGTAATCATTTTCCAAAAAATGAAAGTGACATGGTATGTGGGATGGACAGAAACAGCAATATAGATATGATATCTGGGACAGATGGAGTATTATTATTATTATAATTAGGTTCAGTGTAAGGACATATCACATCAGCTATGAGACTAGGTCAAATTGATTGATACAAAAGAAATTAAAAGTTAGAAAAGAATTTGTAACAAGAAATACTCCCTCCGTTCCATTCCATGAAATATTGGTGTATTACGGTGGACACGAGAATTTTGGTAAAATATAATTAGTAAGTAATTAAGAAGTATATTAGTAAAAAAATTATTATTTAGTAAAAAATAATTATAGATTAAGATTAAGATAACTAATTAATTTAATTAAAATAAAAAAAATTATAAAATTTAAAATGCGATTAAAGTGCATAATTATATTTTCAAAAATAAAAAAGACAAATTAGTGGAACGAACAAAAATAAAAAATAAGAATAAATTACGTGGAATGGATTATTTGTAAGAGAAATATATGGGAATTGAATAGTATTTGTCCGTCTGTTGACAGCTTATAGTGAAAGTGATATGTGCCGCTCTCGCTCTGCCCTTAAATAAATGACCAGACGACTTATGACTCTCTCTCCAACACACTCATTAATTAAATTAAATAATAAATTAACTTTAATGACGACCTAACCCAGCTTCTCATTCATTTGCTTAAATGATTGGTCGCCTCTCTCTCCCTCTCTCTTTTTATCTAGCCGCCTTTTAATAGTGTGTTTGTTTGGGAGATTTTTTAAAATTTTTATTATTTATAAAAAAAAAAAAAAAATTATTTTAAAAAAATATCAAATTAAATAATTATTTTTTTATATTCTTTCGGTTTTATAATAAAGTATTCATTTCTCTTTTTAGTAACTATACTATCTACCTAACGTTACAAATATCCTTATAATTTACAATATATTACACAAATGTCATTACCTTTGTATTACACATACTAATAAGGTTATTTTAGTCATTTCTATTTTGTTCTTACTAAATCTCAATATAATAATAATATTTCTAAAAACTACGTGTAAAAAATAAATGAATATCTAGTTATAGAACGGATGGAGTATTATATTAAAAATTAATTTTTAATTTACAGGGTATTAGATTCGGTCGGAAGTTTACTCTGTGTGCACGCTTCTTCGTATCTAATACTTTCTTCGGTTGAAAGAGTTAAAATTTTTATTTCATTATATTTAATATTAAAAATATTTTTATAATTTAAATTTTTTTTATACAAATATTATTGTATCCTAATAAAAATATATTTATTTTAATTTATATTTATATTTTGATATAATAATTAATATTTAAATATAATTATGAAAAAATTAAATATAACTCTTTTAATAAAAAGAAAAAGTGTATAAAAAATATCATAAACTAAAATTATTAAAAAACACAGCATGTATTTCATTTCAAGGGGCTTGAAAAGAAGAGAATGAATAGGGTAAGATAAGTTTTCAGTAATGTGAGAATATAAGTATTGTTGGTGTTTTTTTGGGTGTGTTTATTTGGGCGATTTGATTTGTTTTTCATTATTTACAATTTTTTTTTTTTTTTTATTTTGAGTGTCCCATTCAATTACTATTCCATTCGTTTCAAAAGTATAATTTTACTGCATTGTGCACGAGATTTAAGAAATATTATATTGGTAATTGGTAAAAAGTAAAGATAAATGACTTTTTTGCCCCTGTAAGTATATTAGTGTAAAAAGTAGTGGCAATTGTGTAATAATAATGAAAAAATAAGGATAGTTTACGGTGATATGATTATTTATAGAAATTAGACTATTATTTTGGATCGAACAAAAATGATAAACAAGTCTATTGTATTGAGACCGATAAAATAATGATGAAATATTATTCTTTATGAAAGACAAAACTTAACAAATTCATTAATAATTAAATCTCAATTAATTCAAATAAATCTATTTAAGATGTTTTTGTTTGATTTTTTTTTTTTTTTTTTTGAGTATTTTTATGTTAGTATGTAATAATATTTTATATTAAAATATTGACTTTTTATGTGTGTAAAATATATAGGGTAAACTGTTTTTTTAATTTCCGTAACTAAATCCCTTTATTATTTTAGTCTCGTAAATGGAGCCTATCACAAACTAGTCTAATAAGTGAAAAATTTTCGTTGTTTTAGTCTTCCGGTGCCGGAGACGTCCGCGTGGCTCGCCGAAGGCCATGTGTTCACCAGGTCAGCGACACCCGCCGGACACGTGGATTTTATTTTTTTATTTTTTTAATTTTTAATTTTATTTGCCTTTTTTTAATTTTTTTTATTTGGTCCAATTAAAAAAATAAAAAATAAATAAATAAATAAAATCCACGTGTCCGCCAAGTGTCGTTGATCTGGCGGACACGTGGCCTCCGGCGAACCACGCGGGCGTCTCCATCGCTGGAGGATTAAAACAACGAAAATTTTCTACTTATGAGACTAATTTGCGATAAACTCCACTTACGGAACTAAAATGATAAAAGTGTCCGATTACAAGACTAAAAAAACAGTTTACCCAAATATATATTATATATTATGTTAATGTGTGTTATATTGTATTTTTTATAATATTAATTGTGAAACATACTAGAAGTATTTTGTTGGGTGAACACATAAAAAAAAATTTTACTCATAATTTTTTCAACAATTTATTTTTAATTAGAGGTAAAAGAAAACTATCGAGTTTTTCTAAATATCATGCATATCATATTGGAAAGATACCAAAAATTTCAAACTTTTGACTAATTAAAAATTTTGAAACGATATGATATTATACTCAATTTTAAAATAGTAAATGATGTTTTATAAAATAAACAATTTATTTTTATTGAGAGTCATTCGAAATTGAATATCAATATTAAAAAAATTATAATAATAATAAAAGAAAAAAAAAGAAAACAATCAAACAAAAGTTTAAATTCTCTAGTTCAAATAAAAATATATATATATATATATATTCTCATTTTTCTATTCAAACGCACAAGTGTTTGCAAATTTATACATATTATTTTTTATTTTACAATTCAATATATTATTAATTATTTTATTAATGTATAAAAAATATTTCATGTAAATTTTAGTAAAAAAATCAGGGTAAAACTGTAAAAAAAAATCATATGTGAATTTACGAAATTGCACTGAATTTTCCGTACTTCCAAAATTTCCTTAAATTTCCTCATAATTTTATAAACTATGCGTCTAATCTTTTAATTTCAGCCGTTCTTATTGGTCTACATGCGTTCAAACTGCGAATAAATTTTAAATTTCTATTTTTAAACTCTGAAATTACAAATATATTAGTTCTTCTTATATTTAGCCTCAAGAAACAATAATAAAAAAAAATTCTAAAATCAGAAAAAAGTAAATATTGTATGTTTATATTGTTATTTGAGATTAAATATAAGAAGAATTAGTATATATGTGATTTTAATAGTTTAAAAATGGAAAAACGAATTCACAGTTTGAATACGTGTATGTCAAAATATCGTTAAATAAGAACAACGGATGGAATTAAACGCAGTTTTGGAAGTATAAAGAATTTGACGGCTTTTTATTATTAAACACAAAATGCTTGAATTTATATATTGTGATGGCCATAGTTGACATATTGGTTTTCGTATAGGATAGCCACTAATTTATAATATACCTTTTAGAATTAAATAAATAAAGGCATACAACTTGAAGTGAACTAAATAAAATAGTATTTTCTTAAAGTTAATTTTATTTTTTAGTTTTAGTTTGTTTAAATGATAATTTCATTTTATGTGAAAATATGTTGAAACTTTGGGCACAAATTTTAATATGGATACTACTTTTAATTATTTTTTTATTTTTTATAGTAAATAAATTTATAAAACGTAGTGTCATATTTTACTAAAGAAAAAGAAACCAAAATATTTTTAGATGACGGACCAGTGATAGATAAAGTAATTTGAATATAATATATTGTAAAAAGAAATAATATATATTTTAAAATAATTAAAATTAAATTTCGAATGAACACAATTATATTTAATTTTGTATTTTAATTTTGATTTTTGGTTCAATGAATTAAAGATGATATTTTGTCAAATAACAAAATATATAAATTTTTTTGGATCATTATATTTAATATTAAAAATATTTGTATATTTATATAATTTATTCCCTTTATATTATTGCATTTGTATTATAAGAAACTAATATGATATTTTTTATTTTTTTTGTTTAAGTAGTTATTAAAATGAGATATTTTATATTTTAGCTTCAAGTTTTGATTGATTCGATATGTGTATTTTAATTTTTTTTTAATGAAGCTATTTAAATAATACTGTATCTAACAAAAATGGTTTGCTTCAATTGTTCTTTTTTTATTTATTAAATATGAGAATATATTAAGGGTGTATTTTTATTTTTTTTTTAAGTTTAAGAAAAATTGTTTTGAATTTAATATTAAAATAATATTCATTATAATATTTCATAAGAGAAAAAAAATGTATTTTTTTAAAAGAAATAAATACATAATCTAAATAATAAAATTTGAGTATTTTTATTCTAATCGAATCTCAACTTATTAGTTGAATTTGTTTGTCCGCCGTAGATTTGGTCACAGTGATATCTTTTACTTTCTTGAAAATGAAAAGTTAAAACACAAAAATAACATGTATTTTTCGTGAGTCAAACAAGATGAGGGCTGCATTAGTTGAACAATAATTTTCAGTTTATCAAAATCAAGAATCAAGATATCAATATTTAAATAAATAAATAAATAAATTATGGCCATCTTAATCTTCTTGATTTCACAGCAGTGCAGTGCAGTGCACACGATTGCACGTCTTCTCTCACTACTACTACTACTACTACTACTACTACTACTACTACTTTCTCTCTCTTAAAAAAAACAATGAATGTGAAGCCAGCCATCCATTAATCCAGAAAGAAACCGTTGCTGATAATCGATAAAACCAACCCTTCTCCTCAAATTCAATTCAATGGTAACAATTAATATTTGGAGACGACAATATTGTAATAATAGAATAGATATCTGAAATCTCACTTGCCTTCCTTCTTCATTGGTTTCTCAATAGAATAGATATAGAATACTCTCTCTTTACTCTTTTTCTTTTTTATTCTTTTGCAGTGCCCCAGCCCAGCCAAGCCAAGCCTTGTAATATTCATTCTGGTCTGGATTCCCTTCCAAGTGCCAACCTTTCCTTATCAGCTTTCTGGTTATTTGCATTTGCACCACGTCTCTACCTTTTTTCTTAATTTCTCTGGGAGGGAGGTTGTTGACCTGCTTCTGCTGCTGCTTTGAAACACATTTAGGTAAATACATACATACATATTTACACTCTACCTCTATATACAATAATAAAATAATAATAATAATACTATCCATTTTCTTGGTGTGGGAGTATATTTATTTGTAATGTGTGTCAGGGGTATGTGCTTTCTTGAACTTTCTTTACTGGAGTAGGTTCTTTCGTTTCGGTTTCGTGTAATGCTGAAATTCTTGAATTCTTTGTGAGAGACTGTGATGGATCTTGAAACAGGGGTGGGTTATCAGAGCCAAGTTCATAAGGTGAGAAATTCAAAGGCTTCGATTCGATTCCATTCGATTAGGGTTTGTAAAAATTTGAAAATTGGATTTGTTGGTTTTGCAGAAGGAATGTTGGCGGACAATTTTCACGTTGGCTTATCAGAGCTTGGGGGTTGTCTATGGCGATTTGAGCACCTCCCCATTGTATGTTTACAAGAACACTTTCGCAGAAGACATCAAGCACTCTGATACGAATGAGGAGATTTATGGGGTTTTGTCGCTTGTGTTCTGGACTCTCACCTTAGTCCCTCTTCTCAAGTATGTCTTCGTTGTTCTTAGAGCAGATGACAATGGCGAAGGGGGCACATTCGCCCTCTATTCCCTCCTCTGCAGACACGCCAGAGTCAACTCCTTGCCCAGTTGCCAGCTGGCCGACGAGGATTTATCCAGTTACAAAACCTCCACCATACCTCCTGCAAATGGCGGTGCCTCCTCCAGGCTCAAATCCATTCTGGAAAAGCATCAAGTTCTGCAGAGATTCCTTCTCCTCTTGGCCTTGCTCGGCGCTTGTATGGTCATTGGCGATGGGATTCTCACCCCGGCCATCTCCGGTACCCTACCCTACCCTATTAAAGAAATTAAAAAAATTCAACTCATTCATGGCTGTTTCTATTTTTGCAGTGTTTTCTGCAGTTTCGGGCGTGGAGCTTGCGATGGAGAAGGAGCATCACAAATGTAAGTGATTTGAGGAATTAGGGATTTGATTTGATTGATCCATTTGATTGGTTGTTAATGAAGGGATGATCTGAATGTTGGGCAGACGTGGAAGTGCCGGTGGCGTGCGTGATACTAATGGCGTTGTTTGCTGTTCAGCACTACGGCACCCACAGGCTGGGATTCCTGTTCGCGCCGGTGGTCTTGACATGGCTCCTCTGCATCAGCGCTATCGGCGTCTACAACATCTTCCATTGGGATCCCCATGTCTACCGAGCTCTATCCCCTCTTTACATCTACAGATTCCTCAGAAAAACTCAGAGGGAAGGCTGGATGTCGTTGGGAGGAATCTTGCTCTGCATTACAGGTTTGTTTAGGTTAAGATTAAGATATGTCGACTTACTGCTTACTAATAATAGTTTTAGTTGTAGTTGTAGTAGTGTTGTTCTTACCAACATTATTCTATTTCTGCAACACAACACAGGCTTGCTTTGCTTCATTCTATTTTCCAGGTTCCGAAGCAATGTTTGCTGATCTCGGCCACTTCTCACAGTTGTCTATTAAGGTAGGATAACTCTGCTCTGTTGTTCTACTCGTTTCGCCATTGTTATTAATTTATGCGACTTATTACACATTTATTACATTCAGGTAGCGTTCACGGCCGTAGTTTATCCGGCGCTGATCCTCGCGTACATGGGCCAGGCTGCCTATCTTTCTCAGCACCACAATTTCGAAACCGACTACAATGTCGGATTTTACGTCTCTGTACCCAGTCAGTACTTGCTCGCTCTTCTCGGAATGTTTTAGAGCATTTCGTAAAACATAATAATGTTGTTTCTTCTTTCAGAAAAATTGAGATGGCCGGTGATGGTGATCGCAATCCTCGCCGCAGTCGTAGGAAGTCAAGCCGTGATCACGGGGACTTTCTCCATCATCAAGCAATGCTCGGCCCTCGGCTGCTTCCCGCGCATCAAAATTGTCCACACCTCGTCTAAATACCACG
The DNA here is from genome assembly GCF_009805555.1 of Andrographis paniculata. Classification (NCBI taxonomy): domain Eukaryota; kingdom Viridiplantae; phylum Streptophyta; class Magnoliopsida; order Lamiales; family Acanthaceae; genus Andrographis; species Andrographis paniculata. The sequence continues at coordinate 6,610,668 of NW_026137605.1, forward strand.
GCCAGATATACATCCCGGAGATCAACTGGGCTCTCATGATCCTCTGCTTATCTGTCCTTCTCGGTTTCAGAGACACCAGACGCCTCGGCAATGCCTCCGGTAATTCATCTATATAAACATTTCTAACAAGAAACAATATCTATCTATATATATATGTTAAATGACTTGATTGTGTTTGTGCATTTAGGTCTCGCCGTAATAACGGTGATGCTGGTGACGACATGTCTAATGTCGCTCGTGATGGTTGTGTGCTGGCGCCAGAACATAATCCTCGCGATCCTCTTCGTTGTGTTCTTTGGGGCAATCGAAGCGATGTATTTCTCAGCATCCCTGATCAAATTTCTCGAAGGCGCGTGGGTTCCCGTTGCTCTCTCGCTAACGTTCATGATGGTTATGTGCATTTGGCACTATGGGACCGTCAAGACCTACGAGTTCGATGTCCAAAACAAGGTCTCCGTCGACTGGCTCCTCGGACTCGGCCCCAGCCTCGGCATTGTGCGCGTCCGCGGCATCGGTCTCATACACACCGACCTCGTGACGGGAATACCCGCAATCTTCTCCCACTTCGTCACCAATCTCCCCGCCTTCCACCAAGTCCTCGTCTTCCTCTGCGTCAAGTCGGTCCCCGTCCCGCACGTCAGGCACGACGAGCGCTTCCTCGTCGGCCACATCGGGCCGCGGGAGTACCGCATATACCGATGCATCGTCCGCTACGGCTACCGCGACGCGCACAAGGACGATCTCCAATTCGAGAACGATTTGGTGTGCAGCATCGCCGAGTTCATACGGACCGAGGTGAACTGCGTCGATCGCAGCGGCCTGTCGCCGCAGAGCGAGGAAATGTTTGTTGTCGGGACGCCGTCGACCCATGCAGATGGGATTAAGGTGTGCAACGAGGACGGGATGAATCCGGACGCCCCTAGCACATCGGAAATACGGTCTCCAGCAGCGGCGGCGCGGAAACGGGTGCGGTTTGTGATCCCGGAGAAGGCGGAGATGGAGAAGGGGAAGAAGGAGGAGCTCCGGGAGCTGATGGAGGCACGTGAGGCGGGCGTGGCGTACATGTTGGGGCACTCGTATGTTAGGGCGAAGCAAGGGTCGAGCTTGGTGAAGAAAGTGGTCATCGATTTTGGGTATGATTTTTTGAGGAGGAATTGCAGGTCTCCGTCCTATGCTTGGACTCTGCCTCACGCTTCCACTCTTGAAGTGGGGATGGTGTACAGTATATAATAGTACATACTTACTATCGTATAAATATATATATATAATGTAGACTAGGCTGGCACACCATTATACATACTGTAACTCACTCAACTCAGCTCAGCTCAAATCTTTCTTGTATTAGTTTTGATGTGCTCTGCTCTGTAATTAGAATTAGAAGAAGATCGATCGTGTACATAAGAACGAGAAACACGAAGAAGACGACCACGGTGATGATGATGATATGATTGATGGGTATAGAATTCAACAATCTACGGTGCCGATCATTTCTGGGAATTCAATCCTCTAAAACTGCATACGGTATTTTTATTCGGAAACGCAGAATCGGAGACGGAAAGCAGAGCGGCAAACCAATTGGACTTGCACCTGGCCTTTTATTTTTATTTTCTTTTTCTATGGGCCCTTTTATTATTATTATTTTCTAATAATATGGAAATCTTGGCAGTGGCTACTCGTTAAGCACGTTCCGGATAAATTCCAAATTAAACATAATAATTTGCAAACTAAGTTCCATAAGACAAGTTACACTAGACGAACTATGTGTGTTAGGTAGACCTGAAGGGGTCAGGAGTCTGAATGTGATCATAATAGCCTGTAAACTAAACTGACAAGACAAATCACTAAACTGACAAGACAGATCACACTAACCTCACAGTCACGAGTTTATTTACACACCACAAAGTCATCCTTTACGCAATTTGGCCCTTTTATTCTTGTTTCCTATGGCTATAATACTAATAATAATTGTTCCAAACTAACCAAATCCAACAAACAATAAGGACAGAACCTCAACACTCCAATATGAACTCGATTAAGCACAGAGAGTTTGTAATCAGACCAGACAACGTAAACACACTGAAAGCAGTAAAATCAAAATACAAATACCAGTTGTTAACCAATTCGGTCATTAATGACTTACATTTGGGAGATTCCAACCCAGGCTCATCTCAACTATGAAATGAATAGTTCGTGCTTATAGTAATACACTCTACAATGTTTAGCACACATAAATTCCAAAAACTTTAAACTCTCAAATTTCGTGTTTGCCTCACATCACACACACTGTATCACTCACCGAGCCCTATTTTCTTCCTTATCAGAGCACAGCCACTCAGTACTTTTATCACACCATTATATTCAACAACCTCACCTTCCATCTCTCCTCGATTGTATATCTCACTTTGTTTATTGTAACAGAATTGCGAATCTATCACCGTTACACACAGATAGGAGACCAGTTTAAGTTTTTTTTTTTTTTTTCCTTAGTAACATATTGAATATTTTCATATTGGGCCACATTTAAGGCATCAAGCCTAACCTCAATTGGGCTTTACAGAATCACTGGTTAATTGACCTTCCTGCAGACAATCATCAGCCAAAACTAAAAATCATATTAACTATTAACAATAATAGCAATAACAATAATAATGGTATTCTTACGGTCATTCCTACAAAGTAAATAAACAATAAAAAAAAAACGAAAATAAATTTGAGTAACAATAAAAAAATAAAATAAATTTGAATGATAAAACTTTTTATTATATATATTATTTATATTTAATTAAAAAAACTTCTGAAATTTCGAGCCTTTATTATATGCATTATTTTTTTAATTAAAAAAATTATCTCAAAATCTAGTCTCTACTTTATAATACTTTATTTATATTTAATTAATTAAAAAGTTTTGAAATTTTCAAAATTTTATTATATAATATTTATATTTAATTAATTAAATAGTTTTGAAATTTTTAAAATTTGTTATATATAAATATTAATATTTTTAATAAAATAGGTTAAAAAATTACTGAAACTTTAGTATATATATTATTTATATTCAAATAATTAAATAATTTCAAAAATTTTAAACCTTTATATATATATATATTATTTTTTTAATAACATAAGTTCAAAAATTTTCGAACCTATTAAATAATTCAAAATTTTCCACCAAACAAACGGGCACAACACATTTTTCTTCTACTCCTCTTCCAGCGGTGTTGGCAGCAGCAGCTCCTCCTCCTTTTTCCTTATTTTCTTTTTTGGCGGCCGCAGGGCAGTGGAGGCGGGGGGGCGGCAGCAGCATCTGGTTTCCGGCAAAAACATTAGATATTTATTTATTTTTTTAAAAAAAACTTTAATAATTGTTTTGAAAATTTCGAGCCAAAAAAATGGTAACCCACGACGCCCTATATTGTCTGCAACGATTGGGGTCTCAAAAATTTCGAAATTATTTTAAATAGCTTTGAAATTTTCGAGACCACTCAAATGACAATAAGTTTTAATTTTCCAACACCAATCTGAAACAAATTTCGAGGCCATTTTTTGAGATCAATAGCATTTCTTTTTAATAGTGTTATTTATTATTATTATAAAATATCATTACTTTTATACAAATACGTCAAGAGTATTTTTATCTTTTTAATATCAATTTTATATCACTTTCACTATAATATTATTATTTTTTAAAATATGCCTGCAACCCCATCTAGCCTAACCCCAAAGAGCCTATTCGGACAGGAAAGAATATATACTAGTATTATTTATTATTTGTTGGTAATCTTTGATTTTATTTAGTATGTTATATATTATTAATTTAATATTATTTTATTTTAAGGTTGTCTTATCTCGAGAGTAAATCGACATTATGAACGTACGAAAAGATAGTTTGTCCACTTTATATTTTTGGATGAATTTTTTTTTTTAATTTTTTATATTAAGTATGTGGCATTGTATCAATTACATAAAAGATATTTCTTCCGTTGTTCAAAATCTATGCTTATTTTTTTTAATTGTCATCAAAAAATATTTTTGTTTTTTCTAAATAAAAGATCATTACACTTTTATATTTTTTTTACTATAAAAAAATAACAATTATTATTCAATTTTATTAAAATTCATGTTCGATTAAATGAGCACACATTTGCGTAACGAATGTAATAATATTTATATTGAAAAATTGATTTTTGCGAGTAAATAAAAAATATGTAAATATATTGAGTTAATATATTTATATATTGTGTTTTTAAAATAATATTTACGTAGAATTTGTCATTTAAAAACATAATATAAACAAATCCATTATGACCCACAGAAGCATGCTAATATTCCTAAGTGATTTCGGGTAGCTCTAAAGATGTAAAATCAAATATTATTTCCATCAATTTATAAAATATACATATTTCTATTTTAAACTATTCAATTACAAAGTAAATATTTTAAAAATACCTTATTTTTAAGAAAAAAAAAAACAATAATACTTAATTCCAAGAAAGAGTTTAGGGTGGAAGTGGAGGCCATTGGCCATGTTGGGCATAAGAATCTTTGTTCAGCTTCTTGATTATTGCATTGAAGGGGTTCACAGGTGAGTCGACTACAAGATTATACTTTAAGCCCACTTTGATTAGATTTTATGCACTACTCAAGTTCCAATTTGTTTCCTCTTTTCCTTCACCTCTGGGTTTTGTGGTCTTCATTGATATATTAGTTTGTGTTTTCTATTACCTGAACTTTCATTACTTTAATGTCGAAGGATGTTGGTGTACGAGCAAGTATGTAAAGAGACAGCAATGCATCTTGCTGAAAGTTCTACTCGGGACTGCAAAGGTGTAAAAATAGTTTTCTAACTGATGAGCACTTCGACTGTGAGTGTTTCCTTATTCTAAATCTGACCAAGTTAGATAATTTTTCTGTCGGATTTTCCAGGCTTGCTTATCTTCGTGAGTCTATAGAACCAAAAGTCGTCTGGTGGCTTGGTATTGGGGGTGACTCGTGACCACGAGATTATGGATTCAAATCTTTGACGTCTCTGAGTCTTACTTGTCACACATGATTCGCTTAGCGTGACTTGTCTTATCGGATTTAGTTTGTAGACTATCTGGTTTGGCCGGGTTACCCAGAGCGTACTCGAAGAGTAACGGGTACGGGTATAAAAGAAATATCGTCCATCGCGATATAAAATCCAGAAACATCTTGATTGATGACGAGTTCAATGCGAAAGTTTCCTACTTTGGCTTGGCTAATATTTTTTTATTTTTTTTGTTGCTTTCCGTGATAGTATTTTTATTTTTTATTTTTTATTTTAGAGTGTGTTTGTTTTGTGAAAATAATTTGAATAGATATTTTTTATGTGAGATAGAAAATATAAAAATAAGGAATGTAATATATTAATATTTTTAGAAAAATATGAAAAAAAAAACAAACTCTTAGTTATCATAAATTTTTTAAATATTGCATTATTTCCGAAATTATATATTAAGAAAACAATATTTTCTATTTTTTTTAAATAAATCTTATTAATAATTTTAAAATTATATATATTATTTATAGTTTTTCGGGGATGTTGGCGACAAAATTTTATAACATTAAATATAGTTATTTATAAGATTTGCCGCAGACTTCCTCAATAATATTTTTAAATAGATAATAAAATAAATTGTTTGATAGTTTTTAATTATTATAATTTAAATATTAATTTACAAAATAAAATGATTATAAGTTTATCATCCTAACATAACTTTAAAAATAGATATTATTATTTTTTAAATAACAAAGAAAATTAAATTAATAATAATTAGAGTGCATCAATTTAATCATTGAAAAAATAGTATATTTCATATTGTATTAAAAGTTATGTGATTTTACTTTTAATTTTTAAAACATCAATATAAATTAAATTCAACAATAATTTTACTTTTTTCAAAAAAAATCATTTTCAATTTTATATATATCTACAATATTCAATAATATATAGATTTTAAATTTACAGAAATTAACATATTTTTCCACTATAAATATGTTCAATAAATATGTATATTCTTAGATATATATATATATATAATTTATGTTGTTAATAATATATTTTAGACAATACTCTATTGTCTCTTTCGTTAACATTTTGCGTCATTTTATTTAATATTAAAAATATTTTTATATTTAAATTATTGATTCTTGGTTCTTTAGGTAAGTTATTTAATGTGGTTTTGCTTTTGACCATATATTGTATTTGAAATTTTTTTTAATTAGTGAATTCCTGCGGTCTCTGCTCATGGATGTAAAAATTTGTCCAGAATCACATAAATTTGTATCTCTTTAATTTTCACATATTTAGAATTTAAGATTTTTATCGTATTTTGTCTGTTGATATTAGAGCTTTAGTTTCGTCTGGGTTGTCAAATAGTGTAGTCATTTGATTTTGAATGCTTCTTACTCTATGGCGGCAAAATAGAAAATTGAAAAAAAAAAGAAGAAGGATGGCAAGAATAATTTTGTGATATTGGTTTGGCTTGGGATGTCGCAGTCATGGACGATTGGATTAGTTGTAGGAATTCCTAAGCCCTCGTTGATCTTGTGATTGAGAATTTGTGAATATTGTTGTGTTGAAAGTCTTTATGATATTGTGATGATTGAATTGTTGTGGTTATGTGGCGTGCTCCTTTAATAATAAAGGTGATACACGATGTTTGACAGATTAAATAGAATATTATTGGATCAGAGACCATAAGTACTCTAATCCTTGGGTTAGTTTTGTCTGAATTGTTCGGTAAAATTATTTGGATTATGGCGGGTTAAGACATCTGTGTCATTTAGAGTACATATACGAAGGTGGAGTTTTTTGGTATTCAAATTCAGAAATTGTTATGACTTAATTAATTTCATTATGTGATTGCCTTTAAATGAATATTGAAAAATGTGCCATTGTTGAATTCACTTGTTTGGAATTTGATAATTTTAAGTCAACACGAAAATTTATTATTTTATCGTTTGAAATCGAAAAGTTCGATCATTTCAAATCTAGATGGAGGTTTCTATAAGAAAATATCATTTATGTAACGAGATTTTTTTGTCATTAAATTCACTTTTTCCGTTACTAATGATATTAGAGACGGAATTCCGTTACATATATACTATTTTTTTTTTTTTTTGTAGTGTTTGTTATTTTCGACTTGAAATTAAGCCCATTAGTTTAAGTCTAAAATAAAGTTATGGTTAAACCCTTCATTATATGTATATATATTGATAGCTAAAAAAAAAAGAAAGGAGAAAAGTAAATAGATTTGTTAGAATCATCATGACCGCTAATGTAAATTTATATACTCTCTTTGTCCAAATACAATAGTTTTATTTATCATTTTTGTCTGTCTCAAAACAATATTCTTGTTTTCATAAATAATCATATAGCTATAAAACTACCCCTACGTTTTTATTTTTATTACACAATTGTCACTACTTTTTACACTAATACACTCACAAGGATGAAAAAATCTTTTATTCATACTTTTTACCAATTATCAATATAATATCAATATTCATTAAATTCCGTGTCCATTGCAACACTAATGACGTTGACAAAATTGGTGTTGTGTTGCTAATTCTTCTGGTCTACTCCACAAATAAGATTTGATTCTATCTCTAGTTTCAAATTAGATTTGGTTCTATTTTTGAGTGTTTTTTTAGTTATTGATTATTGGTTTTTGGGATGTGATTTTACTTTTGGCCATATATTGTATTTGGAACTATTTTTTGTATGTGAGTGTAAATATTTATTCTGAATTACGTAAATTTGTCTTATTGACTTTCGCATATTTAAAGTTAAAGATTTTGTCATATTTTATCGGTTAGACTGTCACAATAATACTTAGTTTTATTATACTCAAAATAATTTAAATCTTTAAAACACTCCTAGAATATTAAAAAAAGAAAAAGTTCAAATCAGAAGGGATTTTAGATAATTGGATGTGGGTTTGATATTTTGATGTATCTAAACCAATTAAGCATTTCAAATAAAAACGATTAGCTTGAGCCAAATTGACAAAAATAAATAAATAAATAAGAAATTGTATTATTGGGGTGGGCAGTAATATCTATCTGGAGCAGGAGTAGAGTAGAGTAGAGTAGAATAGGAGGCAAAATGGGGTTTTAGGACCAACCCAATTTAATAAAACTGACTGACAATCTAATCTTGTACCTTCACATCAAGTTTCGAATTTAATAGTCCCTCGTCCCAAATATCATCTCTGCTACACTGTATCTCTCTTGTATTTTAAGAGAGATGTAATTAGTAAATAATTAAAAATATATTAGTAAGATAACTAATTAGTTTAATTAAAATTAACTAAAATAAAATTAAAAAATTTAAAATGAAATTAAAGTGTATAATCATCTCTAAAAAAGAAAAGTGACATGATAGGAGGAATAAAAACGTGGACATATATATGGAACGGAGGGAATATTTTATTATTATTATTATTATTATTATTAAATTAACAATTACACAGCCTGAATTACCTGCTGCAAGTTCAAAGTTCATGTGAGTTGTGAATCAACTTCACATAATCCAAATACATACATACGTATGAGTCACAGTCACTACGTATTTTTATTAGAATTTTAAAATTCTATGGCGGGCCCGCACTCCAACTCATTCATTGTAAGATTTGGCTGTATTAGCAGCGGTATATAATATTACCTCAGTCTCGGATATTTTTTCCGATTTATTATAGACACGATAATTTAAAATAGAATATAATTAGAAAATAATTATAAATTAAAATTAAAATAACCGATTAATATAATTAAAATTAATTAAATTATAAATTAAAATTTTTAAAATACGATTAAAATTTATAATTTTTTTTCCAAAGTAATATACCAAGATTGAGGAGAAGAATAGAATAATAGAAATATATATATATATATATAAATAACACGTCAGCATGTGTACATCTCTACCAAATTGCAATAAATTTAATGAGGCGAATTTGGATTATCTAATGTGAGCATGTGGGATGGATACTCGTCTCATCTCATCTCATCTGCTGGATTATATTATCATTCAATTTCAATTTATATTATTAAATCAATCGAAATGGGGCCACCATGCTGCTACTTCACGTGTGTGCCGTCTATGCCTCTTCCAATTTTTCTACAACCATATATATATATATATACTTAATAATTTATTAAGGCAGCTTATTGTGAATTTGCAAGATATAAGGCTGTAGAATATAATAGAATGATGAATGTGTAGTGTACCTTATTATTATTGTTATTATTATTATTATTATTATAAAGGGAAAATCTGTATCTGCTATCTTTCGAATGCGCTTCGACTAAATTTTCGATTGAATTTAATCATTTATAAACTAAGTTCGATAAGACAAGTCAGACTAGGCGAATCATAGGTGACAGACAAGATCTAGAGAAGTCAAAATTATTACGAGTCCATCATCACAACACCAGACTATCATTTACGGGAATATATTAGTGTAACTTATTATTATTATTTTTTTTATCGGAAGTGTAACTTATTATTATTATTTTGATAATATGAGAACCCATAGTCGCTATCCGAAAGTGCAAACTGTGTAAATCTCCGGTCGAATTTAACACCTTACAAATTAAATCCGATAAAACAAGTCATACTAGGCGAATCCTGTGTGGCAAGTAAACGAATTGTAACTTATTATTGATATTGGAGCAGGTAGTGAAGAAACATATGCCTTAGATTACCTACCACGTATGATTCGCCTAGTGTGTCCTTAAAAAAAAAAAAAAAAAAAAAAAAAGAAAAAGGTAATAGTAGACAGATAAAAGAATATATTTTATTAAGGCACAAGGGAAGGGATTCTTCCGCTTTGCTGTGGTGGCAGTGGCGGATCTAGAATTTTGAATTTAGTATTAAATTAAAAAAAAAATAAAAAAATAAATACATTAAAAAAAGTTTATATTAGAAAATACGAAACTTCAAATTAACAATCTTATATATCAAAATAGTTACATGTGTTTACGACGAGATCCTCTATTTTGGTATCGTCTGATAATAGCATCTGTATTAACTTTCGTAAGCACATCTCTTTCTAGAAAAATAACGAAACAATCATTTAATAATTACTCTTTCATATTATTCCGTAATTTTTTCATGATGATAGTTATAGTTGAAAATAATCTTTCTACGATTACAGTTGCTATTTTTTCATTGTTTCGACAAGTTTCATAAAACGTTCATTTAGATTTTTCAAAGCTCAAGATATTTCATCACATTTGAACATCAATAATGAAATTACCTAATAATAACTTGAAAATCATTAATTTTGCTTCTGAAAATTTTATATGATATAATTATGCAAGTAGTTGCAATATTTTTTTACTAAAAGAGGAAAAAAAAACAAAAAATCAATCATTCTTTTAGTGGGCTTGTTGAAACCTTCACTAATTTATAAAATAAAAATAGAATTAATATTTAAGGATATAGTTGTAATTTTAGTGATAATTAATATTATTTTAATGGATCTTGTCTAATACTGCATCCGCCCCTGTATATATATGTATGTATATCCATAATTCATTCCGCACTGTCGATCTGTTTCTTTAGGTTTGATTTAAGAAGTTTTGGTTTAAAATTTGTATTTAAATAATATTTAATTAAATATTTTTGTAATTTTTTTTTGAAAAAAAAAATATAGAATTTAAAAATAATAGTAAAATTTAAAGAATTTTTGTTAAAGAGACACTTTTATTTCTGAAAATTTATATACATACATGGATGGGTGGCAATCAATCAATCAATCCATCTGCATGATCAATTCAAATCGATGAACCAAATGAACATCTCTCTCTACTAATCACAAATCCCTTAGTCATCACTCTACACTACTACACTAGTGTCTTGATCTTAACAATATTATTTCATCCTATTAAATTATGTAGATTTAGTTGGATACGAGACTAAAATGTAATACTCCCTCCGTCTTGATACAAAATTGTTGTTTACCTTTTGCATTTAATTTTTTAATATTAGTATTATAATGAGTTACAGTAAAAAAGATGAAAATACCCCTGTTAGCCTGTGTAATATAAAAGTAATCACATTTGTGTAATATAATGTAAGTTGGAAGGGTATTTATTATGTAGACAGTACAATTACTAAATTATGAAATAGTAATCTTTGTTTTGAGACGGACGAAAATAAAAAATAACAACCTTTCAATGGGACGGAGGGAGTAATTTTTTAACGTTAAAATAAAATAGTTAATAAATAAACAAGAATATTATAAAAAAATATTAAATAATTAATTAAAAAAGCAGTGAGCAAATAGAAAATATAATAACAAAATTGATTATTATTTATTAAAATAAAATTAATAAATTGTGGACCTATAAATTATTTATTATAAATAAATTATACATAAATTCAAAAAAAAATAAATAATAATAATATAATTTTGATCATAAAGAAAATAACATTCACTATTTTGTGACAGTAATCCAACAGTAGTTATTTTTTGTTTTGGCAAAAAGAAAGCAAAAGCACCACATTTTAAAAAAGATGCACTGAATTGAATAGAATCAAATCAAAGAAGGTTTTGGAAGAATTTATGCCTCTAAGCTACCTTCCATGCCCTGCCCTACCATCACACAAAAATTAATCAGCTCTCTTGTGTTCATTGCCACAGTAAAATAAAATAAAATAAAAAGAGAACATGGGCTCCTCCTGCATAATCATACTAATAATAATTATAATAATAAGGTGGAGATCAATTACACTCAATCTTGGCCCCATTTCATATCATGCATATATGAATGTGTGTGTCTCTGTGAGACTCAAGTCAACTTGAATAAACAGGCAGGCAGGCAGGCTTACTTGCTCATCAATGTATATAATTAATTATTTATTATCATCACAAGAGTGTGTGTCTGTCTTCCTACCACTTTTTACAGATCCCACCATTATCAATTGTTAAATTTCATTTCTTGAAAAGAATTTGCCTTACGAATCATCATCATCATCATCATCATCATCACTTCTTGCTGCACTTCACCAAAAGGCAGAGGGCATTTTAGTAATTGCAGCACTGAAATGTATGGCACTGGCACAGCTCCAGAGGTAGAGGTTTGTGTATTCAAACTAAGTGCTGAAATCAAATCAGTTTTTGAATTAAAGAGTGTAGTAAAGGGAAAAAGCAGCAGCAGAAGATTATGTTGTAGTTTCATTTCTTACAACTTGAGTTGCACAAAAAGAACCCAAAAGAAAAAAACAAGTGAAAAAACATAAAAGAAATCAAAAGCACAACAAAACAAGCAAAGAAAGGATCTCTAAATGTTGAATGGTCTGATTGATGATCACAAAAAGAAGGCACTGTTCATACCCTACACTAGGCTGTTGTTCTTGCTGTTGTATCTCTCTCTCTCTCTCTCTCTCTCTCTCTCTCTCTCTAATTTACAGTGTTTTCAAGGCAAGTGAACATTGATGGAATTGGAATAATGTGCAGCTGTGGATCCAGGGAATTTACCTTTCTTGGACCACAGCCATATTTTCGACACAGAAAAGCTTTCACCTTTAGCTCCGTTAATTTTCTTGCAATCAGCATCACCAGCAGCATCACCAACAACACCACCTGGGAAATTCCCAATTTGCCCCCACGATCTCCCTTTACTCACAGACCGTACATCACTCCCACCACCACCACCAGGGCACAATGCAACTTGCAGCTGGTCTGAATCAGCCACCACATACTGAAACGAACCCATGGAATAGCACCTCCTGGCATCCAGATTGCTGTTGCTGCTCTCTCCAACTTCACTTTCTTCATTCCCATTCGTGTTCTTGAATTTCCCAAGCCTCACAGAAAACACCCTTTTCTCATTCACAGCAGCAGCAGCACTGCTGCTGTTGATGTTGTTGGTATCATCTTCACTGAGCTTCACCCCAACAAAACCACCTGGATTTCCTGACCCCCCATCCTCAGATTCCTTAGAATCTCCGAAGTAAAAAACCGGGTTCTCAAAGGAGAATCCCTGGGACAAAATCACAGCCCTGCAAAGCGGGCATGTCGAATTTGAGAGCAGCCATGTGTCGATGCAGTCAATGTGGAAGGCATGGCTGCAAATGGGGAGCAATCTCAGCTTGTCCTGCTCTGAAAATTCACACAAACACACTGCACAATCGAAGGGCTCCTTCAACCCCACAATATCCTTGTACATAAAAACTGGGAGGGCATCAATGCAGGCCTGATCCAGACCAGAGTCATGGAGGTGGAAGAGCTGCTGCAGCTGCCTCTGGAAAGCACCTGAAGTGGACATTTCAGGGTAGCCATGGGAATGGGACTGTGGAAAGTACCTCTGCTTCAATAGGAACCTTATGAGCAAGTGCAGCAGCGCAGCAAGGAAGAAGACTACAGCTAAGACCACTATGATGAAGAGGATCACAGGGCTTATTCTGCTCCCAAAGGCTGATTGGATCCAAGACATCTTATTATTTGATTTGATTTTTTATTTTTTTTGTTTGGCTACATCTGATGGATCAAATCATCAAACACGGGTTTCTTGCTTTCAATAGGTGTGGGGTGGGGGGTTGAAGTGGGGAGAGATTCTTACCTAATAAAAGATGGCATAGAAATCACAGATGTTGTGAGGAGGCAGAAAGAAAGAGCCCTCCCAGCCCCTCTTCATATTCTTGGTGGCATGAATGCTAACAAACCTTAAAGATATGGTGGACCAAACAGCTCTGCGCATGCTTTTGACAGGATTTAGTTCACCTACCTACCCATCCTCTGAAACCATCAATTTTCATGAAATTTGTAGTCTATCTATCTATCTATCAGAGAAGAAGTAGAAGTAGGAAGGGATGCAAGCAAGAATCAAGAAAGTGGGAAAGGGGAGGGATTTATACACTGACACACTTCCTTTTCTTTCCATTTTTCTTTTCTGTTTTGAATTCTTTATTAAAAGGGTTGCCAAATGCTTGCTAAGTCAAGGCCCAAAGGGGCAAAGAACATCTCTTAAAAGCTACAGCAGAACCCTGCATGAGTTGGGTTGGGTTGCTACTTGCAACAATATGTTGAAAGGTATTAAATTAAATTAAATACTTCTAATACGAAATACTTTTCTGGGCTCTTGATACAACATAGATGAAAAGGCTATTAATAGTTATTGTTTGCTTTTTCTAGATTTTTTGGGTTAATAATTTGCATCTAGTTATAGCCAGCCAGTATTTTATTTGCACTAAACCTGGTGTATATTTGTGGATTCACAGTTTTAGGTTGCCTGATTTCCAAGAGATTAGGGTAATAGAATGAGTTGCCCTCAACCACCAACTCATTACAGTATAATCGCTTTTTTGGGAGGACCACCTTATCTTATTACTAAAAGGAAAAACCAAATTAGAGATTATGATGAAAAAGGGGAACCTTTATTTCAATGGCTATAATGAAAATTATTTGTTCTTATTTGGGTTTGAGAGCTCTCCATGCTTTTCTAGTGTCTGAACCCACTAAATCAAAATTACTACATTATAATTTCTTAATGGGCTCAGTAAGATGTCTCAAATATTTTTTGGGACAGGAATTCAGCCCAGGTGATTTATTACGTACTATTTTAAAATCATTCTAAAATGCCAAGATTACTAACTAGCATGTATATGCATAGGTATGAATCCAAGACCGTAGCCCAAATATGATGTCCGAAACCCTGTAACTGTAGTTTATATGTATGTATTTGTGCATATATATATATATAATATTATACATATGTATAGATAGCTATGTGGATATATATTCAATCCAACATAAAGTAAAGTTGGAATGCAAAAAGGAGGAAGGAGGTGGAAAGTGTTGAAAAATGGGTTGTTGCTTGGATTTGATTTTGATTAATATTGATTACAAATGATCCGAACAAGCAACAAATTTTGATGACAAACGCGATTCAATTTGAATTAAGCCCAATCAAATAAAAAGGTGGCCGAAATGTTAATCTTATTCAACTTGATTAATAATGTGTTACTGTGGAAGATGAAGAATCTTTAAGCTAATCCTCATTGTCAAAGTGTATGAAATTGGTTGTAATTTGCTGTAACAACAATGAGTGAATGAAGATAGTGTGAGAGTGAGATTCACATTCCTTTGTGTGTAAAGTTTTTTAGATTGATATATTTGTAAGTGAGAAGATATGACCGAAGCGTGTGGAACATTATGCTAGTCTCCAAGGAAAACAACGAGAGATTGTTGAATATTGAGAGACTAAGAATAGGGTGGATACGTTTTGGGTCGAAGGAACATCAAGAAACGAATGTGTTGATTTCTTGAGGTATGTAACTTGATTGTATACATATGTCCTTGTACTTTAATAGTTTACGATAGTGAATCACGTCTGGGTTGAAACTCCTCAAATATAGGTTGTTGACAACCGAATTGAGTTATCAATTTTGTTAAGTGTTTTCTGTTCTTGTCGCCACTGGTACGTGTATTTGTTATCTTATATCAGAGTGAACCATTAGTCTTGTGTCGTGAGAATCTTCTATTTTTCGTTTTTAGTGCTGAAATATTGTTGATGTTTGGTTTTAATTAATTTTGGGGCCAACAAAATGTTTCCATTAATTAGTACTGTGGATTCACATATGGCAACCATACATATACATATTATGAATGTAGCTACTATGTATAATTAGAGCTGACAATTAGTCGATTTGTGTTGGGTTCGTATCGGGTTGAATACTTTAAACTGGTTAAATAACTCAATCCTAATCTGACCCGTTTATTATCGTGTCGGGTTCGTGTTGACCTGTTTATTGTCTTATTGGGTTCGTATTGAACCGTCTTACCCGTATACATAATTAAATTGAATCCTTAATCAAATTCAATAATTCTTTTGTCATTTGTCGTGTTATGTTAATTTTGTTGTTTCTAGTGTAACGCGCACATTGAATTAGGTCGAATTATTTAAAATTGAACTTAAGGTTAAATTAATATGTTAACTAATTATTAAATTATAATTAATTTATATACATAATAAATATATGAATTAATATTAATATATTATAATCGGATTGTCGTTCGAAATCGAGTTGAAAGCCTTAACTTTAACCCGACCCGTTTATTATCGTGTCGGATTCGTGTCAACTCATACACATAATCGAATTGAAATTCTTGACCCAAATCCATTTAATTTGTGTCGTGTCAGGTCTACGACATATACATAGCTTCTCATTGGACTTGGAGTTGAAAAATGTTTGGTTAAAATTTTATTGAAAAAAAAATTATGAAAAAAGATATAGTGAATGAAATATAGTACATCATTGTGTTAATTTACATTTGCTATTTTATGTATGATTTGAAGTTACTTGACCGGTATATTTTTATATTCTTACTAATATTTCTATTACTATAATCGGTAATAACTTAGTTAATAATTTCGTTAAATTATTATTTTATTAAAATAGTTGTCAGTAATTTTCATCATATATGTATACTAGAGGGGAGCCATGCTCAGTAATTGTGATTAAATCTTATTGAATTATTAAAATTAATTATTTTTATAATTATATAATATTTTAATATGAAAATTGTTTGAATAAATTAAAATATTTTATATGATCAATTTTTAATATTCTAAATATTAGATATTGATAGATTTTATCGATTAAATAAATATATTACAAAAATGATGTCTATATATAATATAAATGGTGTCTACTCATTTTTATAAATAATTTTAAAATTATAGTTTAGTTGAAATTTATATTGACCAAATATTTAAAATGTTTGAACAAAGTTAAAGTTAAATTTTATTAACTTGCCACTGTCATTTTAATATAATTAAATTATAAAATATTTTTCCAGTTTGGAATAATTACATTATATTTTTATCCGTTAAACTCATGTATAATTTATTTATAATTAAAAAAATTATGCACTCATAATTGTATTATCCTTTTTTAACTTGTTTGAGGGTTTGGATTTGAGTTGAGATTTGAATAGTAAAAATTTTGAATTTGAATAGTTGCATGATATGATATAAATATGTGTTGATGTGATGTTTTGAATGTATAATTGATTTTTAATATAATATAAAAAATAAAAAATAGGTATTTGATTTGATATTTTTGGGGAAAAAATAAGATGAATAGTAGATTTAAAATCCAATCCCCCAAACAAACACACTCGAAATGTTTTTTCCAAAAAAATATCAAAATATATACTACCTCCTTCCATTTACAATGTTAATTTCTATTTTTTACAAGTTAATATTTGAATATTAATTATTATATAAAAACGTAGTATTTATAATGTTAACTAAAATGAATGTAAATGTAAATATAAACTTATTAAGTGGATAAAGAGAGTATTTATTTAATATAATACTCCCTCCGTCCCGGCAAAGATGACCCATTTTATTTGTCTATTTCACTTTATTTATCTTTTTATATTTGGAAAATAAAATTATAAATTTTTATTATATTATAAATTTTATTATTTATTAATATTTTTTAATCTTAATTATATTATTTAATTATCCTAATTTTAATTTATAATTATTTATTATAAAATAATTATTTTTACTAATATATTTTTTAATTACTTACTAATTATATTTCATTTAAATTAAAAAGAGGGTAATAAATATAATTATAGTATTTTTTATTCTTAAAGTTGAAAATAATATTAAAAAATATTTAATTTATATTTAATATTAATTAGTTATTAATTATATTTTAAAATAAAATTTATATATTTCATTAAAAATAATAAAAATATATACATAAAATATTTATAATAATTTAAAAACTTAAAATATTACATTTTATAAAAGTAAATATAAGATATTATATTTTTTTATTATATATAAAGTATTATAATATATTAAAGATATATTTAAAAAATATATGTTATACCCCATCCGTTCCGTTAGAAGGTTACCGTTTATTTTTTGCACGTAAATTTTTTAATATTAATATTATATTAAGTTGTAGTATAAAGGACAAAAATACCGCTATTAGCATTGTGTAATATAAAAGTAATGACATTTGTGTAATATAATGTAAGTTTGAAGGATATTTATTATGTTAGGTAGGTAGTACAATTACTAAATTAGAAAATAATAACTTTGTTTTGGGATGAAATGAAAAATGACAATATTTCATGACACGAAGGAATTATAAAATTTGTATTAAATAAATCAATAAATTTGTGAGTGAAAGAGAGGAAAATTTTAAAAATATTATTTTAGGTTCTACAATATGAGAAAAGAACTTAGGGTGTGTTTGTTTAGGGGATTGGATTTTAAATTCGCTATTTATCCCATTTATCTGCCAAAAAATCAAATTAAATATCGATTTTTTATTTTTTATATTATACTAAAAATCAATTCTACATTTAAAACATCACATCAACACCTATTTATATCATCATACAACTATATAAATTCAATTTTTTTACTATTCAAATCCAAACTCAAAATCCAAACCCCCCAAACAAACACACTCTTAATGGATTTTTTAAATTTTCTTAAGTTGATATCGCGTGATGTGGCATCAAGAGAAATATAAGAACTGTTCTTATATCATTTGCATTGTGAATGGTCTAATCATATTTATTATGTTAGGTAGGTAGTACAATTGTTTTAAAAAAAAATAGTACACTTATGTTTTAGACCAATAGAAATAAAAAATGAAACTCTTTTTATAAGATGAAGTAAGTATCAAAATTCAATATTATTTACTAATTAATTATTACTATCTCAAATATTATGTCATTAATAACAAATATCAATTATTCCAAAATAAAAATAATAATATAATTGATTTAATTTAAATATTAGTAATCAATCCACATAAAAAAATAAAATAAATAATCTCTGAATTCAAACAAAAATTATATATTACTAAAATTATTACACATATATTATTAAATTATTAAACATGAACTCGACATAAAAAATAAAAAATTAATAATAAAACGAGAATGGAATAATACACCATTTAAATTGCATATATTATTATATTATTATTACAGGTGGAAAACAGAAAAAACAAAGAGGACAACGTGTTCGACACAGTTTCGTCGCTAAATATTATATATATACGGTATTTTAAATTTTGGTTAGAAAATACCTTTAGTAATTAAACCATACAAATCATATTATCTTAGTATAATATTATAGGAGACAATTTTCTCTTGGGCATTACCCATGAGTCTTTATGATATAATGATTTTTTTTTTCAATTTTTATTGATGATATTATTATTTGGTTAATTATACTAAAATAACTAACTCCTAATTTACTTTCCCTATTAGTCTTTATCTACAATTTTTTTTCTTTCAACTATCTGTTTATTGTTTTTTAACTCCGGATTTATAAATGAAAACTGAAATTTGAAGTACAAGGTTTAAAAATTAAAATTTATCATTCTTCATTAATTTTTTATTTTTTGTTTTTATTTTTTTTCTGTGACAATTGATGTCAAACCTCTTTTAAGTGCCATCGTTGACATGAATGCCAACTTAAACCACCATAGTTGAGCACCGACATCACACATCGAAGCCACATGAATTCAATTGTTATTTATACTTAAAAAATATATGCCAACGCTGATATGAATGTCGACTTAAACCACCATAGTTGAGCAACGACATCACAAATCGAAGCCACATGAATTCAATTGTAATTTATACTTCAAAAATACTATTTTATGGTGTGAAGGTTTATACTTTTTGAATTTATGTAAAATACTTTTTTTTTACGGTGCCTTTAGTACTTTACATTTTATGTATAATTATATATTTGATAGTGATTTATCATTCTAGACGAAAGTCTTCCAATCTGATTGTGATGGAACTGTAAATTAAATGTTACTTTTATTATTAATAATAATAATATTATATTGCAAGAATATAATTATCATAATAAATTCGATATCACAATAATTTTATCAAAATAAATTTGATAAATAATTTATCAAAAAAGATTTGATAACCATAATTATTTTATTGAAATAAATTCGATAATCAATTTATCAAAATAAATTTGATAATCACATCAAATCAAGGTAGAACCTCTTTCCGTAAGAACAAATACGTCCCGGTAATGTCTCCGGTTCATGACACAACGTTCTCAAAGATAAAACGACATTTGTCTCCGAATTAGGTAGCACCCCAATATTTCGGAGCTCTGGCGAACTAAAATGAGGCGAACTAATACCGTATCCGGAGGCAACTGCGGAAAAGTATTCCGGAAACACCAACTAGAAAGCTTGTCGGAAATATGTTGATGCCGGAAAGTTTAGAAAGATGTAGGGAGGATGAGAAGAGCTAGAATGGTTGTGTTTAGAAATGGACGATGTGGCTGCTTTTTATAGGCACTCGTACATGGGGTACTTTCAATTCTTATCCGAAAACCATCGTCCAGGAGTAATTGTATAAAACGTCAACATTCCTTTTCCATTTGAATTTCCATTTGAATGTTTGAAATGCATGTACGTTTATACAATTTGAGTATATGACATTTAATGCTCATCCAAGGATATGCATATACGTGGATGCATCATGATTATGAATTAAAAATGTATTTATTCATGTATGCATGCATGCATACAATCATCATTATTGAGCTATATTTATGAGCAAAAATTATTTTTGGTCTCATTCAATATCATGATTATTAATTTTGATCATATCAAAAAACATTTAGCAATTTTGGTCTCACTCAAATGAAAATTTATCAATTTTAGTCTCAAAATGGTTGACTGGGACTGAACACGGCTGTGTTGGCTTGAACACGACTGTGTTGGACGACTCAGAAGGTGACTGGGCGTCCTAGGCAGTCAACATGGCCGTGTTCCTTCCCGTGTTTTGAACACAGTCATGTTTCTGCCCATGTTCTCAACACAGCTATGTTCTAGGCCATATTCCTGCCCATGTTCTCAACACAGCCATGTTTTATGCCATGTTCCTGTCTATGTTCTCAACACAGCCATATTTAAGGCCATGTTCACGACCATGTTTTCAATATAATTATATTGTAGGTCATATTTATTATTATTTTCACTTTTTGGTTAAAATTATTTGATATATATATTTATAATTCAACAAAAAATATTTTTTACAATTATTTCATAATATAAAAAATAATCAATTTTTAATATTTTAAAAATATATAAAAACAATAATATATTAATATATATTTTTAATAATACTCGAATAATAAATTTTATTTATAATTTATAGAAATAATTAATTTAAAATAATATTTTAAAAGTTTTACTATAAATTTTTTAAAAAATATATATAATGATGATTATGAAATATATATTAATATATTATTATTTTTATATATTTTTGAACTATTAAAAATTGATTATTTTTTATATTATGAAATAATTGTAAAAAATATTTTTGTTGAATTATAAATATATATATCAAATAATTTTAACCAAAAAGTGAAAATAATAATAAATATGACCTACAATATGATTATATGAAAACATGGTGGTGAACATATTCTAGAATATGGTTGAGAATATGGACAGGAACATGGCCTAGACATGTGCTGTGAACATGAACAGGAACATGGGCAGGAACATGACTGTGTTCAAAATACGGATAGGAACACTACCGTGTTCAGAAGTGCAGGGTAATCAACACGGCCGTGTTGAGACCAACACGGCCGTGTGGTCTGCTTGGGACGCCCAGTCACCTTCTGAGTCATCCAACACGCCCATGTTCAAGTCAACACGGCCGTGCTCAGTCCCAATCAACCATCTTAGGACTAAAATTGATAAATTTTCATTTGAGTGGGACCAAAATTGATAATTGTTTTTGAATGAGACCAAAATTGATAATTATAATATTGAATGAGACCAAAAATGATTTTTACTCTATATTTATTTACAATTTCAATTTCTTGGGCTTATGGTTCGAATAAGCTCCGGAGCAATATAGACTTTGTCAAGTCTAAAATTTATTACGCCTAACCCGCAACTCACAACCATAATGGTCCTGGCGAGCGGTGCGCGTCTGTCGCTCACCGGAATTCATATGGCTCATATAGCCCATATGCATTTCACCTCACCTTATAATCGATTTTAAAAATTATGAATTTAATTTATAATTGAAATTCCATCAATTAAAATAAATTATCAATTAACCGATTATCCAACAATCCCCCATATGAGTTAAATGCCCATAATTAGAATAAGGCACAGCTCAATTCCAGAGACATTGACACGTCAGATAGGTAGCTTGTGGCTTTGAACATTCTTTAGTCAATATTATTGTATGTACTAGTGGCCTAGCTGACACAATGCTTCGAACTATTCAACCTTTGTGTATATTTTAGTCAATAATATTGACATGCTGCTATCTCAACCTCATTTTGTTTTCACGTTCTGATCCGTTTTGGCCACGGATCACATCTTTGGATTCATAAGTGTTTCATTTGAAGTGGCCCTCACTGCATACTTATATAGGTAATTCTATCTTAAAGTATCCATCTCTACTTTTAGGGTCAGTAAGCGTCAGTAACTCAACCTCACTACTTTGTACATTGTAACACTCATAGCTATTTAGGGATGGTAGTCGAGTGTTCGTGCCGAACTATTACAAATTAGTTTTCCCATTGAACAAAGATTTGGGATCTCCAAGTGATTTGGTTGAGTTACCACTGTAATTGTCTCTTAATTTTGTAGATTTCAAATCGATTCCCTTTAACAAATTATACATTCGATCACGATTTAGCATTTTGGTTAACGGATCCGCAAGATTCTATATTAACATATAAGACTTATAACCCCACTAGTGATTAATTGTCTCACAATATTATGTTTGCATTGGATATGTCCGGATAGACCATTGTAAATTTCATTCTTAGCCTTTGCTTTTGCAGTTTGGCTATGCATTTTTTTTTTCGAAAAATGGATCGAGCTTTACAAGTTTATTTCATGGACTTTCACGAAATTGTTCCACATTTGGTCATAAAGATATATCCGCTTGTAGACAACGAATATTCCGTGTCAGATATCCCGTTAATATCACAGTCCCCTTCAAGTATTAGAGGATATCTCGTGTAGTGTATGCCAAAAGTCGAGAGTATATTTTAAATAGCTCAAGACTCTTACTAGCTTTACACGGTCTACCGCTTTCTTTGCGACTTGTTTGGAAGATAGTACTTCCATTTTAGCAAGGCACCCCCACACTTTTAAAAATTTGTATGAAAGTTTCTTGCATTTCCACAATTTATAAGAAGTTTTATCCCTACCATTGAGCGAATTTTTATTCAGAATATAATTTGCCCACAATTTTTGGGTAATACTAAATAAATCAACAAGGTATTCATGCTATCCATAACGCCATTCAATTATGGTGTGTATGATATCGTAGTGTGCAGACTTATGTCACATACAAAGCTACACATCTGTCTATCAAATCATTTTGAACTACCTTAATATTACTTTTAAGGCATTATTGTTTATTTCTTTCCCCTTAACAGGTAAAAAATAACAATATTTATGTATATAAGTGATAAATATTTTTTTCCACTTCAAGTTCGCACATCTTTTGAATCACACGTATTAGTGTGAATTAAATCCAATGGATTCGTTTACTTATTTATTTATTTTTACTGAAGAAAAATATTAGTCATTTTTGTCTCCACCCAAACTTCACTCTTAGTTTAAGTGTTTACTTCTTTAGTAAAATTGAAATTTCCTAATATTTTTATAACATTTTGACTACCATGTCATTTTTTACAATGCCATAAATTGGAATACTCAATCAAATACGAGGAAGGAAAAACATTATTATTATTGAGTGCTCGACGCACTGTCATTACATTTAGCTTGACCATTCCATTAGAAAGATACTCTCTAGCTAAGAACATCTCATTTTTTGATAAAATTAATTTATCTGCTACGAAGACTAGTTTAAAACCATGTCTCATTAGTAGCAATCCCGAGATGAGGTTCTTACGGATGTCTGGCATATGTAGAACATCTTTCAGGGTCAATTCTTTCCCAGAAGTCATTTTCAGCACCACCATTCTCACTCCTTTAACTTCGGAAGAGGCATGGTTGCCCATGTGTAATTTCCTTCATTCAGATTCTTTGTAAATCGAGAAACTCGCCTTGTCGGAACAGACATGGAAAGTGACACCGGTATCAATGAACCATGCCTTCGAATTTTCAACTTGATTGGTCTCGTACACAATAGCTACAAGATCATCATTGTTGAGATCACGAGCAGTCCTGTGAGACGTCTAGACTACGTGGGAACTTTGATTAGGTTTCTTCTTTTTAGGCAGTCTACAGTCCTTCGCTGTGTGACCTGCTTTGAACTAAGACGTTTTACTTTTATTTTATTGAGTTGGACAAGCATATTTCTTTGAAGGCTCTCCGACCAAATTAGCTTTGGCGAGCTCTCCGCCTTTAGCTTTGTATTGTTTCATGTTGTCCTCTTCGATACGGATTCGGACAATAAGATCTTCAAGCCCTACCTGCTTTAGCTTGTGTTTGAAATTGCTACAACTTAGGGAAAGTTTTTCTATCATCACGCTAGTGATAAATTTCTCTGGTAGCTCCATGTCCTCTTCGACTACAGAATGGACGATATTTTAAAATTCTTCCACATGTTCAACAAGAGACCGGCCATTTACCATTTTGTAATCCATGAACTGGGCCACGAAAAACATTTTTGACCTGATATTTTTGGACTTTTATTTTTTTATCCAAGGTTTACCAAAATCCTTTAGTAGTCTTTATTTTACAATAAACATTGTATATAGAGCTAGAAAACTACCGAGTATGGTGTTACGTGCATGTAATCACTATGATGCGTAGTTGGCATGCGTCTGATAGTCAACATTTGGCTCCGGTTCGATTGGGCCCTCCTGTAGCATGAGCAGTGCAAATCCTATATATATTAAAAAAAACATATTCTCTTGCCACTATTTGAAGTCCACCCTTGTGAACGGTTGGTGAACCGGCACTTGGAGCATCATTCGCGGGGCATATCCCGGAGCTGCTGACTGAGCCGCAAACGCTGTATTTTGCACTGCAAAAGTTACAGAGGGTGCAACAACAAATCCGGGGAATTTTCGGAAGTCTCCGAGAGAAAAGCCTGCGAATACGGGAGTTGGTCCAATGTACGCCGGTGTGGGGCCAAAACCAGGAATCCCAACTGTAGCAGCACTTGACATTGTGTTATTCACAATATCCTCAGTCGACAGCGTTGGGAGGTCGACTCCGGCCAATGACACGATCGGATTTCCGGAAGCATCCATGATGTCGCATTCGTGATCGTCGATCGCCATTCTTTCAATATATCTAAAAAATATTTGTTTTTACGATTGTTCGTTTTATTAATAATATTATTATATTCAAGAATATAATTATCGAAATGAATTCGATATCACAATAATTTTATCAAAATAAATTTGATAATCACGTCGAGTCGAGGTACAACCTTTTTCCATAATAATAAATACGCCCCGGTAGTTTCCGTAAGGGATGGCTTGGTGGTGCAGGGGTTGGACTTGTGACCGTGAGGTCATGGGTTTAAACCCTCGACGCCTTAGGTTACCTGTCGCCTCAGGTCACCTGTTACACATAGTTCGCCTAGTGTAACTTTCCCATCGGGCTTGGTTTGCAGGGTATTATGTTCGGCCGGGGGTTTACCCAGTGCGCACTTTTGGGTAGTGGCTGCGGGTTTCCACGTCATCCCCAAAAAAAAAAACCACCCCGGTAGTACCTTTGGTTCGTGGCGCAACGTACCCAAAGATAAAATGACATTCGTGGCCGAATTAGGTGACACCCTAATATTTTGGAGCTCCGGTGAACTAATACCGTATTGGGAGAGAACTACGGAAAAGTATTCCGGGAACACCAACCGGAAAGCTTGTCGGAAAGTATACAGAGATGTATGGAGGATGAGAAGAGCTAGAATGGTTGTGTGTTTAGAAATGTACACGAGGGGCTCTCAATTCTTATCCGGAACCCGTCGTCCAGGAGTAATTGTATAAAACGTCAATATTAATTTTCCATTTGAATGTTTGAAATGCATGTACGTTTATACAATTTGAGTAATGACATTTAATGCTCATCCAAGGATATGCATACACGTGGATGCATCATGATTATGAATTAGAAATGCATTTATTCACGTATGCATGCATGCATACAATCAACATTATTGAGCTATATTTATTTACAATTTTAATTTCTTGGGCTTAGGGTTCGAATAAGCTCCGGAGCAATATAGTCTTTGTCAAGTCTATAATTTATTACGCCCAAGTCTCAACTCATGACTAATAATGGTTCAGGCGAGCGGCGCGTGCCTGTTGCTCACCGACATTCATATGTCTCACACAACCCATATGCATTTCAGCTCATTTCAGCTCACTTTATAATCTGTTTAACAAATTTATGAATTTAATTTATAACTTAAATTCCATCGATTAAGATAAATAATCGATTAACTGATTATCCAACATTATATCGTGTGTTCTTTGTTTATATCATACTTCTTATACTAGCTTAATTAGTGTTCGATTCTTAAAACTCTAACAAGTAGTATCAGAGTGAATTTTTCACTAAGATTTTTAGTTTAAATTTTAGGGTACAAGACATGGTAATATCAAATTTATGGTTACTTAGGAAGGTGTTTAAGTTTCTAAATCACTGTTAATGGATGAAATTATTATCCACTTTGGAAGCTCTGTATGAAGATTTTTATACAAACATTAGATGAGAATGCATGAACATCATTGAAGATGATGACATCGCACTATAAATATTACACAAGGTATTGTGAAAATCAAGCCAAAGGAAAAATAGACAAGGGATGAAAAAACAACTGAACAAGCTAATTCAAGAGCTATGAATGTTATATTCTCTAGATTTGATGATAGTCAATTCAAACTTCTATATAATTGTGAAGTGGCTAGAGATGCATGGTTTCTACTACAAATTATCGTCACATATGAGATGGTCCAGGTGAATGGGGATGAAAATATTGAAGACTTCAATGGCAGGATACAAAATGTGATTAACAGAGCATATATGCTTGGAAAATCCTACATTTAAGAAAACATAGTTAGGAAAGTCTTTGGATCTCTACCTTATCATTTTTCTCCGTGGAAGAAGTTAAAAATCTTGACACACTAAGGTTGGATGAATTGATAGCCACTCTTAAGGCCTACGTGTTAGCCATTTTCAAGATAAAAAAAGACAAATGAATTGCTTTTAAATATGATGAAGAAAAAAAAAGGAAAGAAATTAACGGTTTTGATGATGAAGATATAACATGGTGAAAAAATTCAAATAATTCCTTAAAAAAACTTGATAAGAAAAAGTCCGAAATGAAGATATAACATGGTGAAAAAATTCAAAAAATTCCTTAAAAAAACTTGATAAGAAAAAGTCCGAAATGAAGATATAACATGGTGAAAAAAATTCAAAAACTTCCTAAAAAAACTTGATAAGAAGAAGTTCAAAAAAAATGAGACTACTATTCAAACCAACATGCGAACAAATAAAAAAACAAACAAAAATCCTGAGTGCAAAGCGTAATACTACGACTTTGGGAATTACCTGGAGCGATGAAAAATCTAATATTGAACATGAAGAGGTTTCCAAGACTATAACGGTTAATACAAAGAATTGTGCGATTGACACAAATACGTTTAGTAGTGAAGAAGAATATGACACAATTAAGTTAACAGTCTTGAAATTAATGAAGCATATAGAGAGGCGTGTAGTAGTTACATAATATTGGAGAAATAAAAGAAGACGATCTACAAAGAATTGAAAAATGATCGAAGAAAAATTAACGAGATGTAAAAGAAACTCTAATTCATACTTTTGTATTCTTTTCGCAACTTATTTTGAAATAATTCAAACTCTTAAAATATTTTATGTGACTTATTTAGAGACAACTTTTGTTCTCGAAACATATTTTGTGACTCATTTCGAGATAATATATACTTTCGAATTATTTTTTGTGATTCATTTCAAGATAATTCATGTTCTTATTTTGAGACAGTATCTACTCTCGAAATAAATTTTGCAACTTATTTTGAGACAATAAATACTCTCGAATTATTTTTGTAACTTATTTTGAGACAATTCGAACTCTCAAAATATATTTTGCAACTTATACTGAGATAATTCAAATCTTAAAATATTTTGTATCATTTATTTCGAGATAATTTTACTCTCGGCACTTATTGTGTGACTCGTTTCGAGCTAATTCATGTTATCAAAATATATTTTGCGACTTATTTCGAGACAATTCAAACTCTCAAAATATTATTTTTGTAACTTATTTCGAGATAATGTATACTCTCGAATTATTTTTGGGACTCATTTCGAGACAATTCATATTCTCGAGATAATGTATACTCTCGAATTATTTTCGGGACTCATTTCGAGACAATTCATATTCTCGAGATATTTTTTTCTAGTTATTTAGAGACAATTTTTATTCTCGAAACATATTTTGTGACTCATTTCGAGATAATATACACTCTCGAATTATTTTTTGTGATTCATTTCGACATAATTCATGTTCTTATTTTGAGACAGTTTCTACTCTCAAAATAAATCTTGCAACTTATTTCGAGACAATAAATACTCTCGAATTATTTTTGTAACTCATTTTGAGACAATTCAAACTCTCAAAATATTTTTTGCAACTTATATTGAGATAATTCAAATATTAGAATATTTTATATCATTTATTTAGAGATAATTAGTGACTCGTTTCGAGCTAATTCATGTTATTAGAATATATTTTTCGACTTATTTCGGGACAATTCAAATTCTCGAAATATTTTTTTGTAACTTATTTTGAGATAATGTATACTCTCGAATTATTTTCGGGACTCATTTCGAGACAATTCATACTCTCGAGATATTTTTTGTTATTTATTTGGAAACAATTTAGATCTTAAAATATTTTTTGTGACTTATTTCAATACAAACTTTACTCTTGGAACATATTTTTATATTTTGCTACTTGTTTCGAGACAACATATATTCACAGATTGTTTTCGTGACTAGTTTCAAGCCAATTAATACTCTTGAAATATTTTTTCGCGACAATTTAAACTCTCGGAATAATTTTCGTAACTTATTTTGAAACAATTTCTTCTTTTGCTGGTGTTTCGAGATATAATACATTGTCACAAAATAACTTTTGAAGTTATGTTGGAGACAACATATTGTTTTCGTGACTTGTTTCAAGCCAATTAATACTCTTGAAATATTTTTAAAATATTTTTTCGCGACAATATTAAACTCTCGGAAAATTATCGTCGTAACTTATTTTTAAATATTTTCTTCTCTCGCCGGTGTTTCGAGACAAAATAACTTTTAAGGTTATGATCGAAAAAATTTATCATAGTGATGTGTCATGGATTGAAAAAAAATTATCATAGTGATATGTCAAACCATGGTTATTTTTATGACAGCGGATGTATGTGAAAAACAAATTCAATATATTTGTCAGAAGTGGAATTTGAACACACGCCCTCTCACGAAGACCAAAACTTGAGTCTGGCGCCTTAGACCACTCGGCCATCCTGACTGTAATGCCTACATGTAACAAATATATATATTTATTTGTTTTGACCAAGCATAGAATATCAGTTTAATCTCATCAGCCTGATGATGGCGTAAATACAAATATGATGGATCAGATCTTGCTAAGTTAGAAGCCTGCATTCAAGGAAAGAAAAAAAGGCAATCTACAAAGAATTGAAAACTGAACGAAGAAAAACTAATGAGATGTAAAAGAAACTCAAAAGTTGCAAAGATCATTACACCGAAGAAATTATGCAATTGAAAGAAAATTTATCGGAATTTGTGAGGATCAATAAGAAAAAGAAGAAAAATTTTCTTGAGTTGAAAATGGATAAAGAAAATTTGAGATTGTGAAATATGGAATGACAGAAAAATACCGATTAGCTAAAAAGAGAGATTAAGCATTTGAAAAACAAAAAGAGGCCGAATAGAGAATCAAAAGAAGAATTTCATCGTGTTCTGCCGCCGTTTACCGGGGTTTTCATTCAAAGCAACTAACACTTCTCCTTCCGACCTTCCAGCACCGGGCAGGTGTCAGACTCTATACATCGTGTTACCACTTAGCAGAGTCCTGTGTTTTTAATAAATAGTCGTTCTTTCTTTGCTTTAAAAGAGAGAAGAGCGGCAACAGAAAAAGTGTTTTCAATCTCCTTCACAAAGAAAAAGCAATGCTTGATGAAATTTCATCTATTGGAAAGCCTTATGGAGATAGAACAGGTTTGGGATCAGCACAAGGAAGCTGCAACTATTTAAAAGATGATGATCTATTGAAACCAAGTTCACCGTTGAGAGGACTCATGTTTGTAAAGATGGTGATTTGTTGAAAAATAAAATTGAAAGGACTGTTGCTTCTGAGATTTGTGCTTACTGAAGAAAGAATTAATAGAATGAAGAATCACAATAAAATTTCTTGTTTCTATTGCCATAAAAAGGGACATAAAGTTAGACATTGCCTTCAAGCTAAACAATAAAGTTCGTTAACAGAGGAATGAGGCAGTTTCATGAATGGAGCAACAAAAAAATAGATCGAAAATCAAACAAATTTGGATACTCAAACATTTCTTGAAAGAGCTTGATGTGTTGAGAGAACATTCTAAAGCTCTAGAACGAAAAAGTAAAAACTCGCTTGTTCAATGGTGTGTTCGAATGAATGGGCTAACTATGCTCCAAATATTGTTCCAACGGTGAACAAACAAGTGGTTCTTCTTCTTTAAATAATACTCCTTTCAGCTCCAAAGTATTTTTTTTACTATTTTATTTTTTCTATTATAATAAAAGCATCAAACATTAATATTAAAATACATTTAATTTTTACCTAAATTACAAACATATCATTACACATACACGAAAATGTCAAAATTATTTTATATATTTTCACTAACCAATAAAATAATATTAATTTTCAGTCTACTACAAAACTTAAATGGGTATATTGGAATGGAATAAAAAGAGTACACAACTTAGGAAATATGTTAAAATCTATTAGTATTCAAACCTCAAATAATAGCAAAAATAATTATAACAGCACGGGTGCACTTATAACAGGGAGAGTAAAATATATAGCCTACAATCTTTGAAAGAGCAAGGTTGTTTTCAAAGTACATTACGAGGTCCGTTTGTGTTCTTTTGTGGATTTTACAGGAGGTTTTTATTATTCAAATTTTTTTTTTTTTTAAATAACATCAAATCAAACAATTATTTTTTTTATATTATACAACAAATTTATTTTACATTTAAAATATCATATCATCATCTATTTATATCATATCAAATAATTATTCAAATTCAACTTTTTACTATTAAAAAATCCAAACCCCAAAACCCAAACCCACAAACAAACACACAAATTTGTTCACAGAAGGGAATTTCTTATTCTACAAGGCATAAAGAATTACAGCTTTGTATGATCAAGTTACTACGAGGAATTAGAAAGTATTGTCCAATTTTCATTAAACAATCAAGAAAATAGAAAAGCTTAAGGAATTACAGCTTTGTGAGATCAAAGTGACTTCATATCCCAACAACATAATCTACACAGTCCTCCATTAGCAACAAGATACATATAATTTGATCTTCTTTGAGATCAATCTTAAATACATGTGTGTATCAAATATATATATATATATATGAACTCTTTTAATAATAAAAACACTAATACTATTTATTTAATTAAGTTGGGTATAATGAAAGAGCTAGCAAGACTGCAATGGAAGTAGTAGTAGTAGTAGTGATTAATTAGGGGATATGAAAAAAGTGTGGGGAAAGGGTGGTTTGCAGAACATTAATCTGAAGCAAGAGAAGAGATATGTAATCTGCAGTTTTAAGCAGAAGGGTTTGGGCTTTCAGAGCTTCACCTCCTGGAATCATTCTCTGCAGTTTCTTCACCTTCATACAGATGATCCATCGCCTTCGGCTTTCTTCTCTTCTTTTTCTTCTTCTCAACATCGACGCCTTCCTGATGCTGCTGCTGCTGCTTCCCATCTAAAACACTAGTTATTTCCTCCTTATGATCTCCTAATGGAAAATGGATATATGAAGTTATGCAATATTTTGGAGGAATATATATATATGGAAGGTTGAGGATTGGAGTTGGAGGGGCCAATGGACATAAGTGTGTTTTGGGACTTGGCAATTGTTTACTACCTTCGTCCCACATGTTTTGTCTTGTGTATTGTGGATACTAGATTTTACAAATGACATAATTAATATAATTTTAAAAAATAAATATTAGTAAATTTAATTATAATACAATACTAGATTAAAATTAAGATAACTAATTAGTGTCTAATTAAGATTAAAAAAAATTATAAATTAAGAAATTTAAATGTGATAAAATGTGTAAATCTTTAAAAAGAAAAAAAAGGATAAGATATAAAACGTGAAACGCACTAAAATGACAACAAGAACAAAAGATGTGAGACGAAGGAGTATTATTTATTTACTCTCTTCGCCTCACATAATTTGTTTCACTTTTTCTATTTTCGTCCCTCCTACATAATTGTTTTTTTTGGAAGAAATATAATTATACATTTTAATCATATTTTAAAATTTATAATTTATAATTTTTTTATATTTTAAGTAAACTATTTAATCATCTTATTTTAATCTATAATTATTTTTATTAAATTGTAATTACTTTTATTAATATACTTTTTAATTACTTACTAATTAAATAATACCTAAAACTTCATACTTCAGCTAAAGTGAACAAATTAGTTGGAACGAAGGAGTATTCATTATTTTGTGTTTGTTTTTTGTGCCCCAACTAAGATGATCAAATTAACTAGGAGAGGAGTATTTATTATTTTGTGTTTGCTTTTATGTATGTTAAGCTTGCTTTCTTATTGTACATTAGAGACAGGATGGGCCATATAGTCTAGAAATATTTGTCCCATGAGAAGTAAACATGGATGTTGTGATGATCTTAGCTTTCATTAATAATGAATATATATACATATATATATATATCACTACAAGAAAAAAATTATTTTTTAACAAAATTTTTTTGTCTCTAAATCTACTTATTTTCATTACTAATGACATTAGAGACGGAATTAGGAATGAAATTACGTTAGCTACGTGAACTTTAGGGACGAAATTCCGTTACAAATATATTATTTTTTTGTAGTGTATATACAAATTAAAACCTAATATTTTAGAAAATATGCTTTTGCAAATGATTTAAGAGGTATTGCAACAATGCAATAACAAAAAAAGTACTGTGTATGAGTATTTATGCAAAAAAAAAAAAAAAAAGAAAAAAAGGATTAGGTGTGTTTCTTTTATGAGATTAGAATAATTTTAGTTTGAATTTGATATAAAATAATACATGATAGGATATTTGTGAGAGATTTTTTTTTTTTTGAAAAATATAAAATCCAAATAGTAGAAATTTGACATATAATGTAAAAAAATACACCCCAAAATTTATATTTGACATATAATTAAAGAGGACTACCATTTAAAAGTAACTAGAAAGTTGCTGACGGGATATTATATACATTAAATGCAATACATTCTATAGACAACAAACTTTTTCTTTGATGTATGAGTTTGTGGAGGGAAGTTTCTATGTACGCATTCATCTTCGAAAGAGTGAATCTTGTACGTACTTAAAATTTTCTTGGATGATTTCTTCCAAGGAAGTACTCATCTATCTCATATGAAGTAAGATGACTTTATTTTAACTAGTATATATTGATAGTCTGTTGTGGTGATATAATGCATTTACTGTTGATAGACTTTTTACCGATATATATTGATTGGAGATCGATCAATGAACAAACTAGTTAAGGAAAAGAAAAAAAAAACATGTAGTATTTTTTTTTTTATAATTATTACATCAATACATATTGTCATTGTGACTACACAACTACACCATCTTGGACAGATTCAATGTTACAAACTTGATAAATTTGATCATAAGCCACCATACTACATCAACTTACCTATCCTTATGAAGGCTTTATTTACAATATATTTGCAGGCTTGGATATATAATACAATACTTACTTTCTATACTTTTTGCATGTTTTAATTTATGGTGATTTTATGAATAATCCTCCCTACGTCTCTTAACAGACTATTTATTTTTTCTTTTCGATTTGTTCCATAAAAAAATATTCATTTCATTTTTTAAGTAATTGTACTACCAAGCTAACATTATAAATACCATTACAACTTACAATATATTATAGAAATGTCATTATCTTTATATAATATAATATTAATAAGGTTATTTTAGTCTACTTTATTCCTACTATATCACAATATAATACTAATATTTCTAAAACTCCGTGCAAAAAGCAAACGGATACATAGATATGGGATAGAGTGAGTATAATTTTAATAAATTTTACAATATTTATGATTATATTTTTACTTTAAATTTTTTAATAAACAATATATATTTGTATAAAACATAAAATTGTATGATAATTGTAAAAAATTATGTAAATTTTTTGAGATATTACAAAATTAGAAATAATAATAATAATAATAATAAAATATATATATTAGTAATTATAATATATTATTAGTTTTTTTTTATAGGCGGTTACAACTAGAGTGTTGTTATGACTGATTAGTATCATTCTTAGTATTCTTAACTCTTACCCCCTCTTTTTCATATAAAATGTTTATATTCTCCATTTTCGTCAATCTCACATAATTTGTCATTTTATTTTTTGGAAATATAATTATACACTTTAATCACATTTTAAATTCTATAATTTATAA
Organism: Andrographis paniculata; assembly: GCF_009805555.1. NCBI lineage: Eukaryota > Viridiplantae > Streptophyta > Magnoliopsida > Lamiales > Acanthaceae > Andrographis > Andrographis paniculata. The sequence continues at coordinate 6,645,469 of NW_026137605.1, forward strand.
TTTTTTAATCTTAATTAAATTATTTAGTCATCTTAATCTTAATTTATAATTATTTTATCATATCATAATCATTTTTACTAATATATTTCTTAATTACTTATTATATATTTTTTAAAATTTTGTGTTTACAGTAAAATAGACAAATTTTATGGGAGAAAGAGAGTATATGATAATCTATAATTTATATTTAATCATTAGATTAATGTTGATGTGACACAAATGCTATGATAAGGTAAACATTCTACGATTAATTTCATTATATACCATATATTAACATAAATCAATATATTGTATAAACGGTCATTGTACCGTAAGTAATTTCATTATATACCATATATTAACATAAATCAATATATTGTATAAACGGTCATTGTACCGTAATAAAACACATAGCATATATTATTTTAATTCAAGTTTTGTGTTGTATGCACTATTATCCTATAATAATTAGGGCTTATGAGTACTGTATTGATTATTCCTAACTATCATTTTTTTTTTTTGCATAACAAATTAAATTTTCAAGTTTGTCCAATTTTAAATTTAAGTTTGAGGATGAGAATATAGAAACAGAATTAGAGAAAACTAGATTTCTTTATGCACAAGATAATAGGAAGAATCACAATTAGTTAATGGAAGTGAATAAAAAACCAAAAAACTGATATGCAACTAACTCTACTTATAAGCGTTTTCTCTATCTATAAAACGAGTTTCTAAAGAATTAATATAAAATGTATAATGGTTAAGGTGTTTCTTTGTATTTTTCAGAGAACAATACTAAAAGTTAGCTTGAATTGAAATCAATGTGAAATCATATGAATAAATATTTGAATTGGTATTTTGAATGAAATATTGGTTGTTTATATATAATATTGAATGAAAATGAATTTTAATCAAACAATTTTCAAGGGAAAAAAAAAAATAAAAGCAGACCAAATTCAAAGATAAAAGAAACGTTTGGCGCAAACCCAAGTAAATTCATACGAACTCTATTCAAAGTAGACACTATCATAATAGCGTTGAATTGGTCTTGTTCCAACAGCATCCGGTTCGTTAGTAGGATGGTTTAGGAGGCATCGTGCATTGATTGTTAGACTTCCGTCTATAGAGCTTATTATATTCAGAGCTAGGTTATTTCTTTCTTATTTTCATTTTACTGGCCTCTATGGAAAACCGATAAGTTAGCTGTTAGTATCTCTTTTCAAAATAAATAATAATAATAAATTTGGTAGAGAAGTGCATGATAATTCATAAGTGCATTATTTAATCTATTAGGCAAAATTAAAGGGTGAATTAATTTAGCCCACGGAAGTCCTTTCATGACTAAACCATCAATGCATTGTCAATTATTTTCCATTACAATGAATCGATATTATGGCTGGTAGTGTAGCAAAATCTTCTTCAGCTCTACGTGTCCGACATAATTTCATTTGGGTATGATATGATCTGATCTAATCAATTATTATTATATAATTTTTGGCTCTTATATAAGTTGCATGATTAGATATGTCCATTGACCATTGATCATGTCAAGATGAACTTAAAGGCCAACTAACATACATTTCTGGATTTAATTCTATCAGTTTCATATATATATATATATATATATATACAGCTCTTCCTCCATGCCCTATGATCACATTTTTGGAAGCAATTAATTATTAATTATTCACTTATATGAAGAATCAAGACAAAAACAGTAAATTGTAATGAAGAACATGCATGCATGATCTTGCTTGCACCATATCTTATGATTCATTGAACATTTCATGTTATAATTACACACCAAATTAAATCACTTGCCATGACTTCTGGGTAACCATGCTTACATGGAATGTCTCCCTCATTAATCCCCGATTTCGAAACTTTTGGAATTAGGGTTTAGGACACTCTATTCATTAAAAAGTGTGTTTCCATTGCTAATTTAAATTTCTGGGTCATCATCTATTAAAAAGTACTAACAAGTTTTCTATTTATAAGCTTTGACGAAAAAATTAATTATATATGCGCACAAGACTTAATATATCAATGGCCTCCTAAAGAACTCGTGTGTATATATATATATATATAGGGCCGTTTCGAACTTTTTTGGGGCACTGAGTAAAAATTAATTATAGGCTCTATAAACATATGATTAAAATTTATTTTAAAAATAATATTACTGATTGACGTCGATTGTACAAGATGTTGAATGTGACATCTGGGCAGCGTCGATTTGAGGAAAAAAGATGAAAAACGGACCGTTTGGAGGTTCGAAAAGCAAGGACTGGGGGAGGGTGAAAGAGAGAAAAGAGAGAGGGTGGGACGGGTTTGGTTTAAGTGGGTGGGCACAGTGCGACAGGGTGTGAGGTAGAAAAATATAGACGACAGAGTTTGGTAATAATATAGGCCTAAACAGTTGCTTACTTTGCTCCTGCTAAGAGCCGTCCATGTATATATATATCCGTTGTTAAGGTCGAGCACGTGTACGGGTTTTCCTTGTCGATAAAATGGTGACAAGTTGTAATTAAGATGTAAAGGATAATGCAGGGTGGGAAAGGGTTCATAGCCATATAGGCGATCGATGTCGATGGGATCAATGGATAATTACGTACAGGAAAGTGATATATATGTGAGATGAGAGGGATATATGCATGAACAATCAATTAATACATGTTGAATACCAACAAAGGGTCCCCTACATATAACATACATTCTTCAAAAACATTACAGCCCAATCCCACGTGATCCAGCAGCCTCAGCTTTATACACACACATCTATTACTTATCTTATTACATCATTATGTTAGACTAAATATCATCACTAGATTACTAATAACCCAAGCCTAACTACTAATAGAGCGGTTCAAATCTTTTGTTCCATTTCCTCTGTGCCATCTATTTCATCCAATCAAATAAATCACCTATAATAAAAAATAATAATATCTATTAATTAATTCACTAAAATTAGTATTTATTTAATTAATTCATTCAAATTACTATTATACCCTTACAAAAATATCTGGGTTTTTTTTTTTTGTTTTTTTCTTTTAGTAATACAATTTTCTTCTTTTTTTTTTTTTATATTTAGATATTGTCTTCCGTTGTTTTTCTTGTTCGCTGTCATAGAAGATTTTTGTCCATTGCCTCCTGCTACCTTTCTTGTTCAATGTCATTGGAGATTTTTCCGGTGCCGGAGTTGACGTCTACCTCTTCATTCTCAGTACTATTTTATTCTCACTTAGATTCTCTATATATAGTTGATTTTTTTCCTTCTAATCAAGTCAAACGGACCGGAAATATTTTGAATTGAATCCAACAAAGAATAAAAAAAAATCTCAAATTAATTACAACTTCGACTTCCAAAAAAAAAAAAAGTGATTGCTTTTGTAGGAGGTCACTTGTTGCCTGCCTGCTCCATGCTTCTTTTTATTTTTCATATTGATATTAGATTAATTGATTTTATTTTTTTTAATAGGATCCTCTTACAATTGTATTATATGTTAGACACAAATTTGTCAGATGCAAATGAAAAAAAAAAAAAAAAAATCAGGTATATTATCTTTTTATATCTATAATTATTATATTTTTTATTTTGACTGAAATGCTTAGATAAATTATTCTAAATAAAATTTAATATTTGTTGTAGAAAATTCTTGTTGCCAATGAAAAAAGTAATGGTCACATAATTATAGGTGGTTCACGTTATGAAAGTTTTAATTTGATTCATTGTATAAATTCATTTCAAAAGAACAGATTCCCCAAATAAGTATGAAATTTGACAATAAAAGTTTGGTTGGAGATATATATTCTGCATTTGGTAAGAAAATTGGGTTTGGTGTTAGAAAAAACACATTTTATAAGAAAATAAAAAAATTTGTTGAAAGAATATTTTATTGTTGTGCTACAGATAAAAAAAAAAAAAAAAACCGATAAGCGAGATATTTATGTGAAAAAATTGCATGCTGAACTAGATTAGGGTATTTGGCAAAAATAAAAATACATTTGAATAAAAATTAAAAGTATGAGATTGTAAAATTTATTTCAGAGTATAATAATTACTTATCTAGCACTGATAAAACTCATTTATTTAGATCATATACAAAAATAATTGAATCTCGTATTATTGAAATTGAAATAGCAGATAATGTAGATAGTGCACCAGCATTATCTCATGATTATATAATCAAGTAAGCAATTGGTCTTGATAATTTAGGATTTATTTTACAAAATTATAGAAATTATTTGCGTTCAAAGAGAACTTAGGATATGAAAAATGGAAATATGGGGTGCGTACTTGAATATAAACGAGAGATGCATGTAAAAGATTCGAATTCTTTTCACTTAATTCAAGTTGATGAGATGATGCAATAACTAATATATTTTGGACAGATGGAAAAATAAAAGTTGATTATATTGTGGAGATGTGATATCTTTTGATACAACTTTATGGGACGAATTTTCAAAACCGTCCTCTTTCATTAAAATTAATCCACTTGGGTGCGACACATATATTAAGAAAAATTGAATATTTTATTGAAAAAAAAATAGGTAATTGGGAGTATTTTTGAAAATATAGTTAGAAATTAATGTAAATTAAGAGATAACAAGCTAGTGATATTTGTTGTAAATAATTATTGAATCTATGGTAATAATTATATGTTGATTTGTTGACTTTGCAAAAATTAGTAATAGTATAAATTTAGCAGACGAACTAATAAGAAAAGTGCCGGACATTATTAGTTTTTTTTGTGCACTTTTAAATAATGAAACTACTGCAATATTTAAATTATTATTTGATGTATTTTCTTGTAACATATAAGGTAAAAAGCCAAACTATTTGACTAATGAAGATGCAGTAATGACCAAAGTCTTAGCTCCTACATGGCCAGAGAAACACCACAAGTTATGTATTTGATATATATATATATATATCAAATTGCTGCTAAGATTTAGGTGGGATATTTGACAAATTCAAAGTTTTTCACATACTTTGTAATATTTTCTATTTTAGTCCCTCTTACATGCCTTGCAATATTTTTGAAAAAAAGGAAATTAATATGCTTATTCTCGTTACACTAGTAGACATTGTTAAATAGTACCATCATCTGTCCTACATACTTTGTAATATTTTCTATTTTAGTCCCTATTACCTGCAACATTTTCGAAAAAAAAGAAAATTAATACGTTTATTCTCATTACACAATTTAAATACAAATAAAAAATAAAAAAATAATACATTTTTTCTCTAATCACATCACATAATTTCTATTTTATTTTATCCTTCTAAATTCTCATGTTGGAATCAAAATGTTGCTTCTTATATCGGACAGAGAGAGTATGATAATTTGACATTAATACCCACAAAAATGTGTAACCTCTTTTATAAATTTTACTGCTATAAGTAATTTGTAATTTAGTAGAAAAAATTGTTAAATAGTATACGAGAATTTGGCCCTAATACCTAAAAATATGCAACATCTTTTGCAAATTTTACTGTCATTCGTACTTTTTAATTTAATAGACATTGTTAAATAGTAGTCCCATCTGTCCCACGTGCTTTGTAATATTTTCTATTTTTTGTCTTCTTTATATGCTCTGAAATATGCCGATCTCTCCTTCATTTTCTCCAAGAACCACCAGGCCGGCTGGCCTCTCACCGATGAGAGCGCCGGCGGCGTAGATGCCGGCGTTAGCCGATGCGGGGTTGGTCTCCTACGGAAAGGGCAATGCGGTGCTAGGGCTTCAAGGGAGGAAGGATTGGTTAAATTTTTTAATAAATAAATGGGAGAAATAAAAATTGAATTTCGAGAGTGAGTTAAAAAGAGTCACTGAGATGTGAACTTTTTATTACCATCAATTTGACAGGCTGATAGTATGTGACACGTCCGACTGAAATGTTTCATTTGAAGACAAGAACCATTATTCTTGCTATTACATTATTCAAAGAAAAAAATATATATTTTTTTGTCACATCACATTATTTTATTTTATTTATGACGGAGAGAATATATAGAAATTTGGTATTAATATCCTATGTAATTTTTTTTTATAAATTTTATTCTAAGGTAATTTATAATTTAGTAGACATGGTTAAATAGCATACAAAAATTAGACATTAATACCCAAAAATATGTAATTTCTTTTATAAATTTTACTGACACATCGTTTCTAATTTAGTAAAATGTGAAAAGGTAACTCAATCATTCACCCCTAAATTATCTTAAGATCAAACAAAATAACCTTATTTCAGAAGCGCTTCTCACAAAGTGTCGACGGCTTCCCCTCTTTTCTTAGAAAAATAATCATAAATCATCGCGACGGCTTTAAAATTGAGAGGGATTTTTCGAGTTGGCATCGCTCCGACCTGGTCCAGGCAAAGCGGCTTCGATGAACATTTTTCCCCTCCTCCCCTCATTCTTCTTTTTCTCTCCTTCCCCTCCGTTCACTTCTTCGGCATCCTCGAGCGAAGCTGTAAAATCCCACGTTTGAACCCTCAATCGACGTGAGTGGCCGTCCTATGCTGGCTTTGCCTCCATCATCCTCGTACTTTGGTTCCCGGCTTTGACATCGTCCCCTTGACATTTCTTCTTCTGCAGCTTCGTCCGAGGATTTGTAAGTTTAATTCTTGCACTAATTTTGATATATTTATTGTTATCAATGTTAATTTCATTTTTTTTTAATATTGATTTCTAGGGTTAGAGTTGTTTTCTATTATCAGTTTCACTGCATATTATTTGTTGTTATGTTTGGTTAGCCTTTTTGTATATGTTGTTATGCAGCTATTTCAATTTTAATTCATGGCCAATTGCTAGTTCTTTGTTGTTGTATTGATCCAATCTTTATTCATTAGGTGTTTCTATCAGATTTACGAAATACCGATGTTAAAAGTAAGAACCTGTGTGTCCTTGACTTGTAGAGTACAAAATTCATATCTAATTATAATTCATATACGGATGGATGGTTTTAGTTTTGGTTTGAATTGCAGAGTTCTAATGGATGGATGGATAAACCATAATGTTTGATTGAGCTCTGTTTGATGTGTGGGAAAGCAACTCTGATTTATTTATAAAGATATGCAAATTCAAGCTGTTTTATATAAATTGATTGTTTTATGCAATTCAAATTGGTTTATTTATTTATGCAAGTCAAACGGCCAATAGATTGAGAAAATCTTTGCCGATGTTTATATGAAGAACATTATTATTTTTATGTAAATTTTTGCGTAGTAACAAAAAATTTAGCCAATTGAGGAGTTTGATGTGCATATTTATGTGTATATATATATATATATATGTGATGTTTAGGGAGTTTGGTATTTATGTATATTTAGCCATTTCAGGGAGTTTGGTGTGCATATGTATCTATATATATTATGTTTCCCATTTTCTCAGTGTTCAACGAGGTTGGACTATTGTAACCAATATATTGGAGTGCTATATAGTGTTTCTTCTTATTTAATAGTTATTCTTTGGTAGGTTTTGAAATATGAAAAGCTAAAAGACTTGGCTGCTGCTGCTTTGGCTTACAAGTGCATGGAAGTTGTGGTTGCTCTAATGGTAAATTGGAGTAAATTTCGGGATCAGTGTTATGTTTGAAGCAATGACAGGGAAGCGAAGCTTCGGCTAAGCCATTATCTGAAGTAAGAGAGCTGATTTTGTTCCACAACGACACCTTTTTTGACCTTCAACAACCAGTTTTTCTCTTTCATTGGGAGATTCTTTAGTTCGGTTGATTGATTGGCGCTGGTGTTCTTTTGTGGTCCTAGAACTTCCGGTTCTTTGACCTTGATTCAATCGACAAGGCGGTTCGAAGTGAGGAATTGGACTGTATTTTCTTTTTGTTTCCATGCTAACCTTGAATTCTCATAATTTCTGAACTTGTTAGCAACAATGTTTCTCCATAGGTTTCCATTTTGATCCGTTCATTTTATTAGATTATATTACTATTGTTTTTGCTCATCAAGTACTTGATCGAATCTTGGGCAATTGTGTTGTTCTTATCTTGTTGTAGCCATTTTATTCTAATTGTATTCCATCGAAGCTTCCTTTGCTGTGTGAACTGTATACTTTCTTGGATTTAAGTTTTGACATGTTTCCTTTCAAACTGTGGGAATTGGTTGGTTCTGTCTGATGCCTTCTCACTAATCTAAATTAGTATATAATAATAATAATAATAATAAGGGAAAAAATAATTTTGGTGCAAATATAATTCAAATTTATCAATTTTGGTTCCAATATAAAAAGTTCATCAATGTTAATCCAATTATAAATAATTTCAATCAATTTTGGTTCTACCATTAAAAAAATAACGGAAATTAGTGACGTGGACGTAACAAGGTTGATGTGACAGCTGATGTATAGTGTAAATTATACACGCCAATGTTTTCACACAACTATGTTTAATTCTACGTGGCCGTGTACTTTATGTTTTGGTCTAAAATTTTAATTTTTTTTGTATATATATATATATATTTAAAAATAATATTTTGAATTTAGAATAGTTGATATAGTTAAATAGAAAAAATCAATAGTAATCCTAATATAATTAAAATATATCAATTTTAATTAAATTATAAAAATTTATCGAGAATGTTCTTTTGGAAGATTTTGCTTAAAATTCTACTATTTACCAAAAATTTTACCCTTAAAAATATTCAATTACATAATTATTTTTTATTTTTGTATATTATAGCACATTTCAATACAATCGTATACGTCTAATTGTTTGAAATTATATTGAAATGTAATATAAATTTTTAATATAGATATAAATATAAAAATAAAAAATAATTGTCTAATTGGATGTTTGTAAAAGAAATTTTTTTTATGAATAGTTTAATTTTAGAAAATTTTTTTCAAAAACACATATCATATAAAGTTTAATATTTGAATTAAAATTGATACATTTTAATTATATTAGAATTACTATTGAGTTTTTCTATTTTAACTATATCAACTGTTCTAAATTCAAAATATTTTTTAAAAAAATATAACAAAAATATAAAATTTTATTTCAAAACAGAAACTTACACGACCACGTAGAATTAAACACTGCTATGTGAAAACATAGTTGTTTATAATTGTACACTGAATTATACACAGCGTGTGCCAACATGATCATATATAATTGTACATGACCGTGTAGTTTTAAAGTCAGTTGTCACGTCAGTCACACTACGTCCACATCAACAATTTTTATTACTTTTTTCAATTTGATACCAAAATTGATTCAAATTGTTTATAATTGAACTAAAATTGTTGATTTTTTTTTATATTATAACTAAAATTGATAAATTTTAATTATATCGGACCAAAATTGATTTTTTCTCTAATAATAATAATAGGATTGTCCAATCGGGCCGTACATTCTTGGCATTATATATTTTGATCGACCATTATTACTATTGTTCCTCTCTATCTTTACATTTGTATATATTTATAAACGCAGAAATATTTTTGTACCAAAAATTTATGAATTCTTTTTACATATTTGTAACGCAATAATATTTTATATTTTTAAATAGATTAAAATTTAAAAATTATCTTGTAAATATACATAAAAGTAGAATTTTAATTATATGAAATTTAATTTAGTATTGTATCATTTTAATATTTATGTAATGATTGTTTTAATTTATCATTTTATAATTTTTGTATTTGACATAATATTTGTTCTTTCATTTAACTTGTAAAATAATGGTTAATAATATATAATTATTTATTTATATTATAAACATATTATTAAGTAATAATAAATAATTGTGTAAATAATAAAAGTTGGGTGTGAGTTATAAATATACAAATTTATTTAAATTAACATATAAATTAGAATGTTTAGATAATATTTTTTTTGGAGTAAAAAATACAGTTTAGATTTGAAATAAAAATACTGTACACTGCATTTTTAAGTTAAAACTGTGTAAATAGAGTTTGGGTCAGAGATGACTAAGGCATGCAACAATAATCACTTAGGTCATCTCCAACCGGACAAATCTATTTATGCAAGTACAACTTTAAAAATGCAGTTGTTACAATAATTTTATTGCAACCTATAGCTCTATTTTAATTCCAAAAAGAATATTATCTAAATATTTTATTTTATATGTTATTTTAAACAAATTTTTTATATTTACAATTCACACCCACTTTTTATTATTATTTACATATTTCTTTTAATTATTCTTACTTAATAATACATTTATAATATAAATAACTAATATTTTATTGTTAAAGAAAATAATTTTTAAAAATTAAATAAAAAACAAACAAATATTATATTAAATACAAAAAATTACAAAATGCTAAATTTAAAAAAAATATTACATTAACTACAAAAATTATACAATGCTAAATTAAAACAACATTATATTAAATACGAAAGTTACATATGCGATTAATTATCCGAATTACTATAATCCTCTCATATATGTTCAATCAACTCATTACGAAGTGATATGTGAACTTCTCTATCTATAAGTTGCATGTATTGCTGAAAAAATTATTCACATTGAGCATGTTAGCCTCTTTCCAACTCAACTTCAATAGGCGGTATTTCGATCCGCTCAATAATTTGAACACTTAGATCGTGTTCCTCTTACTTACCATATTATGTATGATGATACAAGTAGTCATCATATCATGCAAAATATATTTTTGCCAAAAATGACTAGGTCCGGACAAAATTCCGCAACGCGACTGTAGAACATCAAATGCACGTTCAATGTCTTTTATACGACTCCTGCTTTTGTGCAAAAAGTTTCTTATTCGAATCTCTTGGATCATGAATTGTTTGCATAATCATTGACCACTTCAGATAAATACCATCAGCTAAATAATAACAAGTATTATATTGTTTCCCTTGGATAACATTGCTTATCAGAGGAGAAATTCCACTAGTGAAATCTGAAAATAAATGTGAATTCTCCAAAACGTTGAAATCATTGTTGATTTTTGGTAAACAACAATATGCATGTCAGATCCAAATATTATAATCTACCAATGCTTCTAGAATAATAGTTGGTGAACCGCTTCGACCTGCATATGCATCTTTCCAAGTAATTGAACAATTTTTTCATTCTCAATGCATACAATCTAAACTACCCAACATACTTGAAAAACCACGAGATTCGCCAATTTGAAGTAGTTTCGCAATATCATTAACATTCGGTAATCTAAGATATTGTTCAGAAAAAACTTCCACTACAACATGATAAAATTATTTTACAGTCTCAGTGACCGTTGATTTGCCTATTTTAACATATTCGTCAGTTGCATCTACAGTTGTACCATATGTTAACACGCGAAATACAGACGTTGTTTTTTGATAAGACGACAATCCAGGATGACCAAGTCCATTATATTGTTGTTGAAAATATAAATCATGTTGTTTAATTGCATCAACAATACAAACAAAGAAACTTCGAGACATTAAATTACGAGCATCTTCTTCACGATTACTATTAACAACTTTATGACCTGACATAGACACTCGACGGATTGGTTGCTATGAATTGGAAAAATGATCGAAACAAATATTATTTCGCTCGATAACTGAGATGTCTACCTTGACACATGCACTTCTAAGTATTTTCTAGGATGTGTTGGCCGATTCCATCGTCTTCCAACTAAGATGTTGATGAAGAACTTTGAGCAACCACATTCGAAGGCCTTCCCATGTTGAATTCATTTCTACACTAGATAAATATTTTGTATTTGGTTGAAGTATGTAATATATGCCAAAAAGGTGATAATTTATTTATGATGTATAAGCACAACGTTAGGTGGATCTAATGGCTCTCATTTGATCCATCGTGTTAGGTGAATCAAACAGCTCTCATTTAATCCATCGTGTTATGTAGATCGAACAGTTCTAATTTAATCCATCGTGTTAGGTGAATCCAATAGCTCTCGTTTGATTGGCCGTCTTAGGTAGATCGAATGACTCATTTTAATCCAATGTGTTAGGTTAATTGAACGGCTCTCATTTAATCCATCAAAATGTTTTTATTTGTCCAAACTATAATTATCGCACTTCTGATAATGTTGAAGGCTAAAATCCAGGATTTGGTGGTATTCAATTGGAACTGCTGCAGGTTGTATCGGAGGAACTGTAACTGCTATAGGTAGCATCGCAGAAAAAGTATGCCCAAATTTGGTATCGGCGCATATATTATTTAGTGTTGGATGTCTATTGTTGATGAATTTAAATTTGGCACTGGACTTTTTCTTGACTCCTCACATCGAATGACATTCATTTCATTATGAATGACCGAACGGAAGATCAGTTAGTTGGTATGACACTTTGTACATAAAATCCTGAAGCCAAATTGCAATGTCAAAGAAAATTATTGATGGATGAAGACAGTCGCCACCTGAAGAAAAGTAGTATTATCCTCCACTCATGAATTTTCGTCTTTTTGTTGTGAACTATCTTGGAAAGACAGCCCCTACAAGCCGTCCGGAAAATTATTGTTGTTTTCTCTTTATTCTTCATACTGAATTCTCGGATAGCAATTTCACACCCCTAGTCCTATTGGGTGTGTCAATTATGTTGGTCTGGAAATAAATTTCATCCTTGAAATTCTCGTTCTGTAAGATACAATGAGTTCCTAGGTTATTCGATGTGAGGTGTCGGTGATACGCAACTATTCTTTTCAAAACAAGAACAATAGTAAATTTCAATTAGAGGAAACCACACAGAGATAAGTTGTATTAAATTGATAATGTTAATTACAAGAACATTACAAACTATTCTAAAGGAGAACCAAGAAAATAAAAATAATAAGAACCAAGAAAATAAGAAGAAGAAGAAGAAATAATATTGGTATGATGGTCAGATGTCTCTTCCAATGTGATTCAACGTTGGTGGGTAAAAAGAAACTCATGGGCTGGAACACATACACATAAGAGGCCAACTCCTCCGAATCTAATGGCAACGGAAATAAGAAATCACAAGAGGTTTGCACTTCGAAAACACGTGGTATTATTCTATGGTTATAACTCTTGTGTGTGTCATAGATACTTGTCTATGATTGACCAAGATCAAACATAAAACAAACAGCACACAAGATTTGTTAACTCAGTTCAGTGTAACTACCTACATCTGAGGGATTTCAATCCAGGAGACGTCCTTTAAAGCTATCACCAGGTATACAAGGGACTCAATGACTTAACAACCACGGACCCAAAACTAGGGATTAAACCGCAGTTCTAATCCTAGCATACTACAAGTCTAACTGAAAGTTAGCGAGTACAGGTTGATCTTCTTCTCCTAGTGGAAATCCATTTCCCCCTTCTTCAGATGAGCTTCAAATCTCCGTGAAAACTCAGATTCTTTTTCAGATCAAGGAGTAATGAAAACGAAAAGATGGAGAAAAAGTACAATCTTTCTCGATTCAAAGACACTTTTCACTCTGTTTTCACTCTTCTCACAAGACAGTTTCACAGTCTACTAATACAAACAAACACACTGCTTCAATGCAGTGTTTGACTAACCAATATTGAGATATCAAATGCACCACCATAAACTTGCAACATTGTTTTGTCTTATCCTGAACATTCTGTTATGTTTGACAATCTATGTCAAGATAAAACATGTGCAAAAGGACACAAACATACTATACAAAAAGTCTTCGACAATAGTATGATGCATTCCATATTTAAATTGTCCTTGAATTCCGATACCTTGAAAAATTAGTACATATGTCAAAACAAGAAATGATACTTACGAACTGAATCAACCATAGTATTTAATGTCCACGTATTGCTCATTAATCATTATTTAATCATTTTTGTAATGGCCAATTAATTATCATCAATTTTTCCTCTTGCCATTGTCGCCAAACCGTTCCCTCACTCGTCTAAACTGTGAGCTAATTTTTATTTTTATTTTTTATATTTTGGCATTTAAATTACAAACAACCCAACGTGCGCTTTAAACATCAGCTCAATCTCTTTCCAATCCGTCTCGCCATCTTGCCTAATTCATTGTAAATTCTCGTCGTCCCGCCAATATATTTTTCATGCACCAATAAACTTGAATATGATATTTTATAACATCAAATAATTTTATTTTATTTTTTATATAGAAATTCTGAAAATTGTATAACTGAAAAAAAAAAATAAATAAATAAAAAAAAAGAAAAATCAAAGTAATCCAACACTAATAAACTATTCACTGTTTCTTTAGCAATCTACCTATGAGAAAAATGGAAATGATTCTACTTTATTTAATGTAATTCTGAAATCAATTAAATTATTCCAAAGGCCAAATCTAACCGTGTAAGTTGGAAGATTGTGAGGCACACGTAATTTCTCTAGCAATTTATTTTATAGGTTTTTGTAGACCCCGAATAGATATGAGCCACAAATGCAAAATCGCAGGCCCATTTATAATATTAATAACAATTATTATAATAGTAGTAGAATCATGACGATATTGGTTAAGGTTGGATAAAGGAAATTAAATCCACGGTGGACAAATAATCTGAGACCATGTAGATATTTCTGATTAAAAAAAGCACTTGGCTATTACATCCAAGAGAATACTCCAGGTGCCGAAACCAGATGAATCTGGACCGTTGATGTTGTGGGGTCAGAAAATTGAAGGGCGCAGATTTATCTGGTGTTGGAAGTCCAGGAGTAGTTGAGAATGAAATGATATAAATGGTCTTTATTGTGTATGCATGGGGCACCCTACGATTTGCCAGTTCCCTTATAAGTATCTCCACATGCACACCAAGGGTTAACCTCTATTTATATTTTACTCCCTTTTTAATTTTACTATTATATCCCTAATAAATATATATATACACATTTTATATCTATAGAGAGAAAGAGAAAGAGAGAGATGGAAGGTGGTGGCCGGAAGGTGGCGGTGATTAGAGAGGTGGCGGCGTGGGCGGCGATGGTGGTGGTGGAGGGATGTATTATTGGACTGACCATAATGGCTAACAGTGCAATGGCCAAAGGGATAAGCCCTTTTGTGTTTGTAGTCTATGTTAATGCTCTTGGATCTCTCATCTTACTCCCCTTCTCTTTCCAGATCTTCCATAAAAATAGGTAATTATTTATTAATTGATTATATATATAGATGTGCAAATGCAATGAGGAGAAGTAATATAGTATAATATTGATTTGGTAGTTCAGGTCAGAAGAGGGTTCTGCAGTGCTGAGATGGGCTTTTGTGGAGAGAGTGTTCGTTCTTGGTTTAATAGGGTGGGTTAGTCTCAGTCTCCTCCTTCACAGGGGTTTTATACTTTTACAGTTTTACTTACATAGATGTATATATATATATATGTATATACAGGGTGTGCATAGCTCAGAATCTTGCATTTGTAGGGCTGAGTTACAGCTCTCCCATAGTGGCCTGTGGCATGGCCAATCAGATCCCTGCTTTTACCTTCATTCTTGGAATCCTCCTCGGGTTTGTTTCTTTGTTTACACCATTAATAATTCTTACACACACATGATACAGGGTAATAATGATTGATATTAATCAAAGTTGGTATATATGTGCTTAGACCCGTTAACAACCCGAGCCAAGCCAAACTTTAAGTGTTCGTTAATGTCCGGGAACAAGGCTCGTGTTCATTCGTTAAGCTTTCGAGTTCGTTCGTAGTGTTCGAGCTCGGCTCGTTAAGAATTTTTGTTGTTTGAACTCATGTTCGTGTTCGGCTCGTTCGAGCTCATTTGTCTCATTTTTTTTAATTTATATATAACTTTACAAAAAATTAAAATTATTTTATTTATATATTTTAATTTACTATTTCATTTATTTATAAATTATAATTTTATATGTATATATAATATTTATAATAAATATATTATTTAAACGAACATTCGCGAACAAAGTTCGGGCTCGTTCATTAACCAAACGAGCCTGTTTATATTGTTCAGCTCGACTCGTTAACGTTCGTAAACGAGCTTTAACTGAGCTGAGGTCACTTGGTTTAACAACTTTATACGTGCTTCACTATCCCACTTGCACCAGTGAGAGGCAGAGCTAGCCATGTATCGAATATGTGGTTGCCCGTGTACGGGTATATAAATGTAGTTATTTTAGACTCTCTTATATCTTTTGTAATATTTTTAAACTAAGAAATAACATACTATATTTTATTTTATTACATCACTTAAATAAAAAATAAATATATATATATTTTTTCTTTTATCATATTATATAATTCACATTTTATTCCACCTATTTAAATTTTTGTGTAGAAATTAAAATATTGCACCTTACTTGCATTGCACAAAGGGAGTAGTGCATACTAGTGATTTTATTTTATTTTCCATGATTGGTGGTATGTTGTGACACCACAAACTGCAGTTGGCATTGGCAACATTGATTATGGGATTCCCTACAGTTGTGGGCCCTATATATCGATGATAATTATACCCCCTGTTTATTTTATAATTTTGAAAATTTACCATTATTTTAATTTTTTCAATAATATCATATTAGATTTTTTTTTTTTTTTTTTTTTTTTTTTTTACGAAATATCATACTATTAAACATTACTAAATTTTTACTATTCTTACTATTATTATTATTTTTTTTTTATTTCAGAACTTTCTTATTTATACTGCTGCATATAAAAATTCCTTTAATTTGGACTTTTGAATGATTGTGAGTGATTCTTGAAGTTGAAGACACCAATCTGCATTTAGCTCTTTGACGAGGTGTCCAAAATGCAAAATAATCTGCTGACGTTATACATAATTTAATCCACCTTTCGCCATCACCCGTTTTTACATTATATTGTATGTTTGCGTACAATAGCATATAACAACATCAGTTGTATATATTATATATTGTACTAGATAAATATAAATATATTGCAATCAATAATATATTATTTTATATAAATTAGCAACTGGGGATTGTAAACACAATGATCGAAGTTAGGTTGGTTGCATGTCCTCCCATGCAGTCTGATATCTCAAGAATTGCAGAAACCTCCATGAATTATTAATTTGTTGTAGCTTTGATGCAATGATGAATCAGAACAACAAGATTCGAGTGGAGCAGATCGAGCAGCCAGGCAAGATTAATAGGGAGCTTGGTATCATTAATGGGGGCCATTTGCATCACCTTCTACAAAGGCCCTGCTGTCAGAACCACCCACCACTCACTATCCCTATCCCTTTCTCGCCCCCCGCTGTTGATCTTCTCTTCCCCAAATCAGACCAATTGGGTTCTTGGCTGCACTCTATTGGCAGCTTCTTCATTCACTTTAGTCATCTGGAATTTCGTCCAGGTATTATATCTATATCTATATTAATATTTCAAATTAAATGGAGTATATATATATTATGTAATAATCAAACAAGGTTTTTGAATTATTTCTGGAGTCAGGTGGGGACTGTCAAACTATGCCCACAAGTGATGAAAATAGTCTCCTTTTATACCCTATTTGGGACAATCCAATCAGCTGCAGTTGGTGTGTTCTTAGAGAGGGATCCCACTGCTTGGAAGCTGGGCCTTAACTTCCAACTTCTTGTCATCGTTCTCACAGTAACACTACTATATATCCAATTTACTTTCATGTTCTTCTCACAATCATAATCATGCATACACGATATATATATATATATAAATAAAAGTTTGAAACTTGGTAACAGGCAATCTTCAGCAGCCTGATCCGAAGCAATGTGCAGCTATGGTGCAGCAAAGTAAAAGGCCCTCATTTCGTGGCCATTTTCAAGCCAGTTGGGATTCCTTATGCAAGCACCTTCGGCTGTTTGCTCTTTTCAGATACTTTCCATTATGGAAGGTCTTTTACGATATTCCTTAATTCATTTAAGATTTTTTAAGTAGTATTTTTTATTATTAGAAAAACTATTTTTTAGTTTCTTAATTGAACTTTTTATTATTTTAGTCCTCTATCCAGAGCTTATCGCAAACTAGTTTTATAAGTGAAAAAAAAATTTTAGTTTAAGGTGTGGCTCGCCGGAAGGCACGCATCGGCTACACTTAGTAGACATATGAATTTTTTATTTTTTTAAAAAATTTGTATATATATATTTGTATTTGATCCAATTTTTTTTTTTTTAAAAAAAATAAGATAATATATAAATTTAAAAAGTTTTAAAAAAAAATTTCACGCGTGGCCTCCGGCAAAGCACACAGGCATCTCCCGTGCCGGATGACTAAAAGTGCGAAATTTTTTCACACAAAACTAGTTTGCAATAGACTTTAGGACTAAAATTATAGAACGGTCAAATTACGAACTAAAATAACATTTTTTTTTTTTATATTTCACTTATTGTCGCGCTCTACGAGTCAAGACATATATTGTAGACAACAATAAGTGAGATATTAGATTACTTTCATATAGAGTCCGTTTAAAGTGAACAAAATAATATAAAGTCACTTAAAAAATTAAATTCATATTTTCTATTAGTTTTATTAATAATTATTTTATTGAATGCATGTGTGTGTAGCATGTTGGGGGCTTTTATATGTGGAATTGGATATTATACCGTGCTATGGGGACAAATTAAAGATGAAGAAACAAGCAAGTTAGGCCATGGAAGCAAGTCTTGCTCTTCCTCAAATGATGATCTGAAGAAGGTTCCTCTCCTGCAAGAAGCTTTTGATCAAGTATGAGGCCTGTTCTGTTCGAGAAGTAAATAGCTAGCAATGCTAAATAAAAAGAATTGCATTTTATTGTAATTAGGTAAATCAGGGTCGGGTTTTTGGACCCTCCATTTCAACCAAAGAAATGGCATAGTGTACAAAGTGTACCTACATTCATATATATATATATTATGGTGGTGTTTGTTCAATTTATTAATACATGCAAAAATTCTACATATAAATTAACTATTAACTATGTTAATAACACAATAATATATACAACCTCCGTCTCAATTTGATTTTAGCACGAGATTTTAGGTGAGTAGCATTATGTAAGATAGTTTAAATATTAAGTGATGTGATTGAAATAGAAATATATTATTATACTGTTTGAAAATATTGCATGGTGTTTGAGATGGAGAAAGTACTATACAATTAATTAAACTATAAATATACAATACACAGTATAAAATAGAACCGATAAGACAAATTGATACTTATGCGGCATATGCTCTCAGTTATATATTTTCATGCTATACTTGCATTATATTTTTATGTACTAGTTGAGACAATTAACAATAATTTTGAAAGGAAAGACAAAAAACACAATCTTTCCTTTCCTTTCCATTCCATCAACTAAGTTGCCCTATTGTTCTTGATCATTTGCAACAAAATCTCATTCCAAGTATCAATAGGGCCAGGCAAGCACCAATGCACACAATCATTTTGTACCCGATCCGAAACGCCGTTCTTAAAGGGGAATGGAATCATGTACGGTCCGGGGTGGCCGTCAGGCCGGAGCAAAGACAACTCGGTGACATCTAAGGCCTTAAACCTAACCCTACCTTCCTTAAACATCTGCTGTGCTTCATCCACTTTGTCCACTCCAATTCTCCTCATTTCTGCATTAGCCCCTTGAAGAACTTCCTCCCCAGCCTTGTATGGCTTTGTCTTCGAACAAGACCCTAATTTGTCCCAATCCCCTTCGAAATGTGCAGGCGGAAATGTTGTCAGAAACACATCCAGGGAGTGCTCGATGGACCTTCTTCTCTGCACTATTGCCTGGAAAGCTGTCTTCAATGCTTTCCCATAAACATCGTAGAATCCGATCTCGGTGCAGTTGTCGAGGATATGGCAACCTAGTACTTGATCCTCGTAGTGGAAAACTGCCGACAGCAAGTACCACTGTCCCGACGCCATAACCAGCATGTCGAAGCTAGACAAATCTCCAGCCCATCTCTCGTCCACCTTGTCTAAATACAGCGTGTTGAAGTTCTGCCGATCGGGGGAATGCTCTATCCCTTTTACAAGAAATGGCGACCAGTAGATCGAAACGTTGATGTTGTGTGAAGGGAGATGCCATTTTCTGAACCTGTTGTCGTCTCCGCCGGAAAAGGTCAGATTCGGCTTCGACACGGTGGCTATCAGGCAAAGCAATGATTCGAGCTGATTCCTTGCCAGGGAATCTCCGACAAAGGCGACGTGCTTGTCTTTCATTAGATTAAGGAATGTGTTTGGATCGAACCTGGGGAGATCGCATTCTTGAGGCTTCCATTTCCAGTGGAGATATTCCCGATCAGGCCTGCCGAAAACGACGCAGTTTTGGCCTTGTTTGATTGTGCCGCAGGTTGTCCCGTTGTATAAAGGCTCCAGATTCGTCGGCACCCATTCTCCCTTGCTGTAATCGCACGTTGTTGTCTTGTTAGAATCCAAACCCCCTGCGGGAAACGTTACGATAATCTTCTGATCTGAATCTGATCATGGAAACGGAAATCTTGAAACCCTAAATTGTTTGCATACCTTGGCTTGGGGCATCAACAAAGGGATAGGGATAGGGATAGGGATCGATTTGGGAAACGGAATTGGAATTGTACAAACTGTTAATGTTAATGCTCTGATTGTAATAAAAATGGCTGATGATGACGAGGGCTACAATTAGGGCACACAGAAGATAAGACCAGGTGAATTTCTTCTTTCTGCCATTGGATAGGTTGTAAAGATCTGAAGATGATCCCATCGCAGATATAAATACATACATACATTACATATAGATAAAAATATATATGTATATATCGATTATATCTGGTGGTAAAAAACACGATCTTGGCGTCTGTCTGTTTGTCTACCTGTCTGAATAAGAATAGAAAAGTGTAAAAAGGAGAGATGCCTCCATTGGAATATCCTTCAATTTCCTTGAAAAAGGGTGTAGAGGGTCTTCTCGAGAATCATATCCCAATTTATTTGGTTGGCCAACTAAATTTAATTTGTTTTGTTGGCTGTAATTATTGGTGCTGATATTCTGGCGGGTTTGATTCATGCATTTAACGCTATTTATATTATATTTTTCAACGGTAAATCAGTGCAATAGCGGGATGTTAATTAATTAATATCCAATTGATTCAATGTTTATCGCTAATACTGGTTGGTCAAGGTAAAAAGCAATAACCAAATAATTATAACTTCAAATAATATATTAATGATTATTATAATCTTAATTAAAAAATAAATTTATTACATGTGTTTTTATTTGATGTTGTCATGTGGCCAAAAACTTGGTCACTAATTTCATCGTAGGATGCCTATATATGGATGCATTTCATCAATAAAATGCCTATATGTGTATATATATTATATTCACACAACTTCTATATATATATATAAATATATATATACACGCGTACAACTTAAACATTATATATTTTATATATTTCATAAAAATTTAATCATTATTTATAATAACAAAATATTTTGTTAATTTGTTGTATTTTTTTTTTTATCTTTCATCTTACATTTTCCAATAAATAGAAAAAAAAGGTAAACCGTTTGAGCTACACTCCCTCCACAATATGGAAGGCTTTGGTTGCATACAAGATTCTACGACAATCCTTTTACGTGGCAGCATCCGTCCTAAATTTTTGCTAGACTACTTCAAAATTTTGATTTTTTTTATTTATCCAAATTCAAAAATAAAAACCAAGTACTTAATAAATTAATCCGGCAAACCAACTAAAATCGAACGTTAAAATAAGAACCAAAGTTCCATAAGCAATAACACAAAATTCGCACTTCATACAAATATTTTGTGGAACAAAACTCAAAATATAAATATAATGAAACCAAATTAAGTACTTCAACATACAGGAGACATACCGGAACTCGTATCAGAGTCTTATTTGTTAAAACAGACGTCGATCCTTTCGAGTTGCTCTATAATCATCATAGAAAAAACCCTCTATCCGTTTCTACCATGCCTCCATGACGGTCATAGTCTAGACCATCCGGCGTGCATGGCTTTTAAACAA
Source organism: Andrographis paniculata (assembly GCF_009805555.1). NCBI lineage: Eukaryota > Viridiplantae > Streptophyta > Magnoliopsida > Lamiales > Acanthaceae > Andrographis > Andrographis paniculata. The sequence continues at coordinate 6,667,332 of NW_026137605.1, forward strand.
TGTCCGCTCTGGGGGACCATCTATGACAACAACTTAAGTACAAATATTCTCTTCTTCTTGTTTAATGCACCAAGGAAAGGCATGTCTCATCTCATCTATACTTTGTATCACTGAATTGAGTCATCCCTTCCGTGATGACTCTTATGTCTTCGTAAAAAGTATAGTTTAACTGAAATTAATATGTAATTAAAAAACTTGACATCTTTAGTGAAGTTTTGAGGACCGAGCGTGACCCGCTTATATGTAATACCTCTGTAGTTCGGCTTGTGCTAAACCAATTCTCGTGTATGGATGAACCGGTGCTAGGTCATTCGAGATTGAATAGAGGTTAAATTGATTGAATAGATTATTTATGTCAATAATATGCACATTTTTTTTAGCTTTACTGAAAGAATTCTAGAGTTAAGTGTCCTAACCTAGAGTGATTTGGGGAGAGTGACCCTTGGAAAGTCTCACAGAGTGCGCGTGAGTAAGGACATAAGTGCGCTGGAATGACGTGTGTTGACTTGTAGGGCTAGTCTAATTTAGACACGCCCGGTCAGCATAGCTTGCGGGCCGGGGTGTCACAGTTGGTATCAGAGTTGATCTACGATAGCCTACAGTCTTTGACTGGATTGTTGAGGGGCCTACCAGTTGACGGATCCTTGGTGTGCAATGCGGATGAGTGGGGGAGAATATAATACCTCCGAAGTTGAGCCGGTGCTAGGTCAGCTTTCATGTATAGATTAGCCCGTTCTAAGCCATTCGAAGTTGAATAGAAATTAAATGAATTGAATACGCGCATAAGTGATGACAGAAGCGTGCTGGCAACAGAAGCATGCTGGCAGGACTCGTATTGACTTGTGGGGCAAATCTATGATCCTGACATGCAAGACTTTGTATGACTTGCAGGCCGAGATGTCACACGATATGATGGACTTAGGTTGGGCATTAGGATTTCTAGCACGTCAGTTTTCCTTTTAAGTCTCCGATCTCTTCTAGGCGCCTTCACTAATCCACGTCTCCCTTTAGATCTTCAACACAAGGGGAGATGGTTGTGCACGGTTACCGTATTAATTTTCAATTACAAACTTTAACTAGCGTAGTTAAATTACGTAAAGACACTTTCCTTGTGTGCACGCCTCTATCTTGATGCGGCTGTCTTCGTTGGGTCTTGCAAAGTGTTTTGCCCGCTAATTCTTGTCCCCATTTCTCTAAGTATATAAATATTGTTTTTGAAAAAGTAAAATAATAAATTTTCTTTCTAACTTGATGTGTTGCCTTGGACAGTCCCAAGTGAAGCTAGTGCCGCTACTCCTGCCGATGTCGACACACCTACAAAGAAATTTGTAATTTATTTCTACAAAAAAAGTTGTTAAATCAACAAATAAATGGTTCAAATTCTCTAAGTTTACGTACCGGCCTCGCCCCCACTCCATTGATGTGTCTGCATTATGCATTCCTCCTGCTCAGCCTATTGTAGTAATCTAGCTAGATGATTGATCAAGTTGACGTAGTTGCTTCCGATGCACCAACTTCTTTTTGTCTTGAGACATTTGCATTATATATAGCACATATAATTAATAAGAAAATATCAATAAATAAAAAATGTATTAGAAGGTGCATGGATGACCTAATCCTCAGGAAAATTATTGCTAGAACTCTCCGATGTAAGTTGATTATGTTCGGATAATGAAGATGTTTCAAAACAATTTTCATCATCATTTGTTTTTTTTTTTTATTTGATTGAGGCGTTTATTGGTATCTCAGTCCCGCCATTTACCGATACTAAATAATATTGTTCCCCGGTCATAGATGTTTCAATAATGCAAGTTTCCAGCACTACATCCCGGAAGGTTTTTGTTTCTGCCGGACTTTCTAACTTATCGTCACCCACATCAATCTAATCTTGTGGTTTGACTCGGCATACCACCCATCAATCGGCTTTATCCCTCTTTAATTATACTCGGGAATGAAAGATAACATACTTATGTTGCTTGCGTGACAAATATGAATGGTTCATAATTATGGAGTTTTTTTTTCTTCTTGTTGACCTCTACCATACTATATCTTTCACACTTCTCAATTCCGAACTCCATCTTTAAAATTTCTTGGATATGACCGTAGTATTCTAAACCGCCACTATCTACCCATACTTCGTTGTTACATGTAGCTTTCTTTGAACTGTATTTTTTAGTGTGGAAATGGTAAATATTGATTAAGTACATGTTTTCATGGTCACCTTCACCAACGGGACCGTAGGAGATGTCCTTGAAAATTTTTGGATGTTATTTCATTCTATAACCTACCATGTATGTCAGATTACATTACACATATTGTTTGAGAAACAGAGAAATAAACATAAAGATGTTATTTCTGAGTATAAAAAATACTAATATTTAAAATATGTATAATATATTTTGTCAGCATAATAAATGAACATAATTATATAATTTTATGTTTTTCATACTCCAAACCTATGTGTGATCTTTGCGATTTTTATACTCTTATACTCACTTATAAGTATTGTCCTAATTATTTTTTATAATTTTTTAAAATAAATTTAATTAAATTTATTACACAATTTATAAAATTATTACTAGTTTTAATATAATTGAAAATATTAAATATTAAAAATTTATTTTAGATTTATTTTAATTAATTCAAATATTAAAATTATAAACTTTCATACACATATTAGATTTATTAAATAATATTTTTACAAATTTATAAAATTTAAATTTAATTGATAAATATGATAATAACTATTAATACAAAATAGAATTTAAAAACATAAAAGATTACATCTATAAACACTCATAAGAAATAATATACATATTTAGAAAAATATAAAATAGTATATATAAACACCAAGTAATAAGAAATTATAAACCTTAACTATTAGGTGAAAGTTTTTATTTCAAATTATTGAAAAAGTTTAAATCAATTAATAATTTTTTATAAACAAATCAAAGAAAATAATAATTAAAAAATGCAAAAAAATAGGAAAAAGCAAAAAGGTATATAATAGAAATAGTAAATAATAATATTTTATATTAAAATATTAATTTCCCTTAGGTCCGAAGCCAAAATCTAAAGACTTTTGACACTCGTGAGTCCACTCTCACGAACTAAACCATATCTATGTTTGAATTTACAATATGATATTTTTATGTTTAATATGTGCTATTGTTATACTTATTAATTTTTGTATTTTTCTGATTTAATTTTTTCGTAATGCCTTTATAATAATAATAATAATAATAATAATAATAATAATAATAATAATTGTGCTTATTAAATATAAAAACAATGTTTATTTGATGTGTATTCTATAATTTTTCATGTTCCTCTAAATTCAAAGTACTTTTCAAATTATTTTGGTGTGTTCTATTCAAGAGTATATGTTTTTTATATAGTAAAATAATTATAAATTAATATTAATATTCTCAATTTTTATTTAAATTATAAATATACCATTACATATATAAATAATCTATAGATAAAATCAAATAGTAAAAATATAAAATTTATACTAACTAAATTGTTACGGAAATTCCAAGAAATCAAGATGAGATAATAATGACAAAAGAACACAAGAATTTGGTAACCCAGTTCGATCACGATAATTTACGTCTGGGGGCGTTGCCTAGCCAGGAATTTTACTATAAAGTACGCAGACACATGTTAAAGTGAGAATACATTGATATTTATAGCCTAAGCCTTTGACAATAATATCCAAATCATATCTCTAAAATCTAAAATATAATATCCAAATCATATCCCTAGATTTTAAGATATAATCAGGCTTCATATCCCAACAATTTCCCACTTGAAGACTGATTTCATCTTCCACTTCAACATACCTCATCCAATCTCCACTCCTCACCATTCGGTGTTCTGATTCGAATCATTCATTTACCTACAATTTTCAGTGTCTCATCATCTCTAATATAGACAACACCAAAATTACCTGTGGTATAGGATTCCATGATTCTCGAATCACTGCATGAGTGGAATGACGCTCGACCAAAATCCATGACTCCATTGGACTGCTGACGCTCAGAATCAGCGCATCGGATATCTCATCCGTTGCGTTTGCTGAACCCTGATCCTTCTCCGGCGCCTTGAACTGTCGTTTCAAGTGCCCCTTGCAGTTCCAATATACCACCTGACTTGCATCTTCCTTGTCCTTATTCTTCGGCTTCAACTTTGACCATTCTTGATCTTCACCTTTTCCTTTTGCCTCAAATCTAAATTCAGTCGAGACATTCTCCCAAAGGGTTAGTCGAACCGCACTCATCGTCTTCCTGTCGATCTTCTTGTATTCGGCTTCATCCATGTCTTCGAATTTCTCCTTCAATACTGCATCTAGATCTTTACCATAAATGTAATCTTCTATCTGCATATTTCAGAAATCGAAGTTCATACCATTGAATACCTTGACAACATGACGATCACCCATCTTGACTCCCACAAACAAACCTAAGGTTCACTTGATATGAGAGCACATCGGATATTCCGCTGCGTTTGCCGAAACCCTTATCCTTCCCTACCAACCTTGCACCGCCTATCACAAAGGGACTCGCTGCCTGACCTACCAGTCGGGACCGACCCAATACCGCCAGGAGACTTTCGACACAAGGCACCTCCGCAGGTTACAAGGGATTCCCACAACGATCCAACGTCCGATTCCTCTCAATCCACCTTATCAACAAACTAGGCTCCGATACCACTTGTTACGGAAATTCTCAAGAAATCAAGATGAGACAACAAAGACAAAAGAACACAAGAATTTGGTAACCCAGTTCGATCACGATGATCTACGTTTGGGGGCGCTGCCAAGCCAGGAATTTTACTATAAAGTACGCAGGCACATGTTAAAGTGAGAATACATGGATATTTATAGCCTAAGCCTTTGACAATAATATCCAAATCATATCTCTAAAATCTAAAATATAATATCCAAATCATATCCCTAGATTTTAGGATATAACCAGGCTTCATATCCCAACAAAGTGCACTGAAAATTGTAGGTAAAGGAATGATTCAAATCAGAACACCGAATGGTGAGGAGTAGAGATTGGATGAGGTATGTTGAAGTGGAAGATGAAATCAGTCTTCAAGTGGGAGATTGTTGGGATATGAAGCCTGATTATATCCTAAAATCTAGGGATATGATTTGGATATTATATTTTAGATTTTAGAAATATGATTTGGATATTATTGTCAAAGGCTTAGGCTATAAATATCCATGTATTCTCACTTTAACATGTGCCTGCGTACTTTATAGTAAAATTCCTGGCTTGGCAACGTCCCCAGACGTAGATCATCGTGATCAAACTGGGTTACCAAATTCTTGTGTTCTTTTGTCATTATTATCTCACCTTGATTTCCTGAGAATTTCCGTAACAAGTGGTATCAGAGCCTGGTTCGTTGGTAAGCTGGACTGGGAGGCATCGGATATTGATTGTGGCTGTGGGAATCCTTGTGACCTGCGGAGGTGCCTTGTGTCGAAAGTCTCCTGGCGGTGTTGGGTCGGTCCCGACTGGTAGGTCAGGCAGCGAGTCCCTTTGTGATAGGCGGTGCAAGGTTGGCAGGGAAGGATAAGGGTTTCGGCAAACGCAGCGGAGGAGATATCCGATGTGCTCTCATATCAAGTGAACCTTGGTTTGTTTGTGGGAGTCAAGATGGGTGATCGTCATGTTGTCAAGGTATTTGATGGTATGAACTTCGATTTCTGAAATATGCAGATAGAAGATTACATGTATGGTAAAGATCTAGATGCGGTATTGAAGGAGAAATTCGAAGACATGGATGAAGCCGAATACAAGAAGATCGACAGGAAGACGATGAGTGCGGTTTGACTAACCCTTTGGGAGAATGTCTCGACTGAATTTAGATTTAAGGCAAAAGGAAAGGGTGAAGATCAAGAATGGTCAAAGTTGAAGCCGAATAATAACGACAAGGAAGATGCAAGTCAGGTGGTATATTGGAATTGCAAGGGGCACTTGAAACGACAGTGCAGGGCGCCGGAGAAGGATCAGGGTTCAGCAAACGCAACGGAGGAGATATCCGATGCGCTGATTCTGAGCGTCAGCAGTCCAATGGAGTCATGGATTTTGGTCGAGCGTCATTCCACTCATGCAGTGATTCGAGAATCATGGAATCCTATACCACAGGTAATTTTGGTGTTGTCTATCTTGGAGATGATGAGACACTGAAAATTGTAGGTAAATGAATGATTCGAATCAGAACACCGAATGGTGAGGAGTGGAGATTGGATGAGGTATGTTGAAGTGAAGATGAAATCAGTCTTCAAGTGGGAGATTGTTGGGATATGAAGCCTGATTATATCCTAAAATCTAGGGATATGATTTGGATATTATATTTTAGATTTTAGAGATATGATTTGGATATTATTGTCAAAGGCTAAGGCTATAAATATCCATGTATTCTCACTTTAACATGTGTCTGCGTACTTTATAGTAAAATTTCTGGCTTGGCAGCGCCCCCAGACGTAGATCATCGTGATCGAACTGAGTTACCAAATTCTTGTGTTCTTTTGTCTTTGTTGTCTCATCTTGATTTCCTGAGAATTTCCATAACATAAATAAATATCAATACTTTTTAATTTACTATAAAACTTTAAAAAAATACTTTTGAGTGGGAAGGGAAAGAGTATTTATTTTGACTCTTCAAATATTTTTTGCATTCTGATCTTGATTTTATTTATATGTTTATTTTAGGTAAAAAATTATATAAATTAAAATAAGCTGATATATTGAATGATAATAAAAATAAATAAAAAATATTAATATACAAATAGAATTATGTTAAATATTTCAATATTATTAATAATTATAAAAAATATATTTATTAAAATTTGTCATATGAATTTTCAATTGAATATGAAGATCAAAATTCCTCATATCTCAACATGGAAGATGAAAATTCAAAATTTTCTTTCTTAAAGTAAATTATAACAAATAACAGAAACTAATGCATTAAAAATGAGTATGACTGATGTTATGGGGGAAATAAAGTTGAAGTATAATGAAAATAAAAATAACGAAAATGAAGATGAAAATTATACTCCCTTCGTCCCACTTAAATAGTCTATTTTTGCTTAGGCAGAGAGTTTTAGATATGGGGTAATTAGTAAGTAATTAAAAAATATATTAGTAAAAATAATTATGGATTAAGATTAAAATAACTAAATAGTTTACTTAAAATAATAAAAAAATATATATATAAATTATGAATTTTAAAATATGGTTAAAATATATAATTATATTTTTTTAAAAAAAATGACAAATTATATGAGACAGATGAAACTTGGACAAATTAAGAGAGAGAGAGAGTAATAATGGTGAATAATAATATGTTGTTTTATACTAATGTCTTTTTGTACTTTTATTTGAATAGTTTGAATATATTTCTACAAGTGTGTTTTTAATACTCCCTTCGTCCCATTGAAAGGTTACCATTTTCTATTTTCGTCCGTCCCAAAACAAGATTACTATTTTCTAATTTAGTAATTGTACTATATACTTCACATAATAAATATCCTTTCAACTTATAATATATTACACAAATGTCATTACATTTATATTACACTATACTAATAGGGGTATTTTTGTCTTTTTTACTACAATCCAATCTAATACTAATATTCAAAAATCTACGTACAAAAAGCAAACGTCACCCTTGTTGCGGGACGGAGGGAGTATAATAAATTATATAAATCAATAATAAAAAATAAAAAAATTAATCTAGAATCATATAAGTGAAAATAAATTATAAAAACTGAAAAATAGCAATATAATCTATGGATAAGATCAATATCTAAATCTACTATATCTAAAATTGATATCTAAAATATTTCAATATCTCCTCTCAAAGTAAGTGGTGTAACAAAAATCAACTTGAGTTTGCAAAGATATATCGAAGTTGATGCAATCGTAATCATCCATCATGCTAGAATCAGAAGCAGTGCCCTAAATTAAATTAAAGTCATAAAAACTCTCACCAAGGCGGAAAATACAGAATTTGAAAATACGGAACTCTCACCAGAGCCAGAAAATATGAAACTCTAACCGGAGCCAAAAAACACAGAACCGGAAATACGGAACTCTCACAAGAGCCGGAAAACACGAAACTGAAAAATACGAAATTCTTACAATAGCCAGAAAATATAGAACTGGAAAATACAAAAATCTCTCAAAAGCCTGGGAAACATAGAACTCTCACCGGAGCCGAGAAAACGACGAGACTTTCAACACAATCAGAAGCAACACTTTGTATTGAACCATGACAAACGATCAAATGCCGAACTCGGATGCAAACTTGAAAATTAAATTTAACTGACAATCAATTCCAGATGGATTTCAAAATCAGAAGACCTCCGGTGGCACCATAAAATAAAAAAATAAAAAAACAAAAAACAAAAGAATATCAAATTTGGGAAACCTCGGGTACATCCTAGAGTGATGTACCTAGAAAAACGGGAGTTAGTAGGTTATATCTACAACAAGAAAAAAGTAGATTCTGATACCATGTGAAATAAATTATAGAAAACAGAAAATTGCATTATTTTTTATCATTAATAAAGGGTCATATATATATATATATATATAGACAACATAAAACAGACTTGATAGACTTAAATGTAAAATGTAAGTAAATAAATATATAGATAAGATTAAATCTAAATCTAAATTTATTAAATTTAAAACTAAATATATAAAATATCTCAATACTATCAAATCAATATAAATATACAAATAATCCAATCAAATTTATCTAAATCAATTAATAAAATTCACCAAACTCTACATGAATTCGATGGACTTAGATTTTTTTTTTTTTTTTGCAGCCCATTTTGAGATAAGTTATACTTTTGGAATATTTTTTGTGATTTAATTTAAGACAATTTCGAAATATTTTTCGCAATTTATTTCAAGATAATTCAGACTCTCGCAGTATTTTTTATGACTTATTTAAGACAATTCAAACTCTCAAAGTATATTTTACGACTTATTTCGAAATAATTCAAACTCTCGAATTATTTTTCGATACTTACTTCGAGACAATGTAAATTCTCGAAGTATTTTTTGTGACTTATTTCGAGACAATTCAAACTCTTGAAATATTTTTGCAACTTATTTCGAGACAATTCATGCTCTAGGAATCGTGACGGATTTTGAGAGGATATATTTTTACAAATTTATTTTGTGATTCATTTCTAAACAATTCATCCACTTTGAATATTAGTGACTTATTTTGAGATAATTCAAACTCTCAAAGCATTTTCGTGACTTATTTTCTAGACAATTCAAATTCTCGAACTATTTTTCCGACTTATTTAGGGACAATTCAAATTCTCGGAGTATATTTTGCGACATATTTTGAAATAATTCAAAGTCTCGGAGTGTTTTTGTGACTTTTTTCGAGACGATTCAGGTTCTCAAACTCTCGGGAGTATTTTGACAACTTTTTTTTAGACAATTTCTACCTCGGTATTTAGAGACAAATATGCAACAATATATTGTCATTAAATAATTTTCGAGATTATGATCGAGATAAGTTATTGCGCAAAGTGATATCTCAAATCATATTTGAGACACTAATTTGTCTCAAAAAAAAGATTCTATAAAACAAGATTGTGTTAAAAATAAAAAATAAAATTCCTGATAATTTTCTGAGATAAATTAACATATTTATATATGGTAATGTTTGTTCAACCATCTCAATTCATGGATCGACATCGTTCAGTCCAATGAATGATCTTCCCAGTCGAGCAAACCTGGGAGTAGACAGAATGCATTAATAACCTAATCCATTACATCATCTTCTAGAATTTGAAATATTTAATAATATTGGGCTCTCAACAAATGTTAGAATAGCAAATGTGCGGTCACGAACTCTCATGTTGGCAATCAATTAAATGTATAATGATTATTGGTGTCCCTAAATTTGGGCATTATATATAAATATATATATATATATATATGTATTGCATGGATAGACACCAACGAAGCATTACAAATCATCTCCATTCATTATTATTATTATTATTATTATTGTAATAATATTTTGGAAGTAAATAATATCGAACAGCATTACCAACACCTCACATGGCTGGCTGGCTGGCTGGCTGGCTGGCCATGCATGCCTTCCAACAATGATTGTTTTATATGTTTAGACATGTTCAAATCGAATTGATAATTTTAATTTGCTCGCCGAATTAATAACTAATCGTGACCTGGCCAGTAATTTTACGAGCCGGCAACGCCGGAACAAAATTGTCACCAATTAATTAATTAAAAATAACATGTGGCAAAACAAACTTTTTATTTTTAGCAGTAGTTGCACGAACTTAATCGGTCCATTAAATTAACAAGCTAAGGGTCGACTATTATTTTAATTAATTACTATTAATTGTTTATTGTGGATCATATATATATATATATATATTATTACATATGATATTCAGGCATGAACTTGACACGTGTGCCGATAACATGCCGGCCCCCGCTCCCACCCCAGGGTTAGAATTTAGAAGATCCTGGACTTTCAACACCAGAGAAAGCAGCCACACGGGTGGAGCAGAGCTCCATGGACCTCGCAAGACTTGTCGTCTCTTTGGATTGCTTACGCCATCTCATCACTAGTAGTAATAATACAGACAAACTCTCCAACCATACATAAATAATGAAAAATTAGCACTCAAGTTTTTTCTTGTCATCGTCCAATTCGATCCATTATTCTTCATAATCGTCATCTTCGAATTGAAAAGGAGGCCTGGGAGATGGGGAACTGCCAGTGCCAGTGCGAGGCTGTGGATGCTCAAGCTGCAGCAGCAATGGTGATAGTGATACAGCACCCAAACGGGAAACAGGAGACGATGAATTCTCCGGTCACCGCCGCGGAGGTGATGCGACGGAACTCCGGCCACTATGTGTCTCTTATAATCCCCAACCACCAACGGACCACCGTACGCCTCAAGCTTCTCCGGCCACCAGAAACCCTAATTCTTGGCCGGGCTTATCGCCTCATCACCACTCAAGGTCACGTGACGTCAAGTGACTTGTCTCTCGTTCATTCATTCTTCATTTTTCATTCTTCTTGCTTAATTTAATTAGTATATGTCTATTAATTATTGATGATATTCTGTGTATTCTTTCATTTTGCAGAGGTGATCAAAGTGCTGAGGGCAAAGAAAAATGCAGCCACACTCAGAAAACATGATGATGATGATGATGATCATGATGTGTCTGAATCAGATGAAGTTTTGCATCGAGAAGGAAACGACAACGAGTTTAATCTTCAGGTTACAAATCTGAAATATGTCTTTATTAAAAATATACTTTTGGGGACGATTTCTGAAAAGAAAAGAAAAAAAAAAAAAAAATTCATTAACAGATGGCAATTTTTTCAGGACATAAGAAAACTTGATGGACATCATCGTCATCATCAGCAGCAGCAGCAGAGATCAAGATTGAAAAACTTCAGGTCGAATTCATGGAAGCCATCTTTGCTCAGCATTTCAGAGGCTTGAGGTTGATGTTTATATCTATATATATCTCTCTCTATATATATATATATATATTCTAAGAATGGAGGATTATTGTGCAGACCCACCCACCCCCAGCTACCAATTCCGATCGAAATCATGACCTGCAAATAATAATATTTAATTCGTTATTTTGTATAGCTAATAAATAGATAGCCATTAATATATATATCTATATTGTCATAATCAATTTTTTTCTACTCTTCCGCAGTTCAATTTTGTTTCTATAGATAGATAGATAGATACAGATTGATGTGTGTGGGTATAAAGGAAAAGCTGCAGCTTCAAAGAAGTGATGGAAGTAATTAATCTAAGCAGGCTTAAAAGACAAAATTCAAACAAGTGTTCTAAGATGTAATTATAAGCCAATTAAACCAAATTATAACAATATTCTTCTTCTTCAATTTATAAAATATAATTAAAGGTGCCTTTGACAATGAGTTCATACTTATTAGTTGCTTTGATTTAATTAGTAATTTATATTAAAATTATTTGTATACAATTTTTAACTATTCATTACAATTAAAATATTATTATATTTTAAACTTCACATAAAAAATAAATTTATACTTTTAAGACGGACGGAGGTAGTAATATATTTTTTAATTAACAACTCAATCTATATGATCATTTCTAGCAACTTGTGGAACTTCTTTAGTTAATCTAACACCCGTTGGAACTTGAGAAGTATGGACGACAACCAATCTATCACTCGATTAAGTAGGTTGAGCTTTATAGTGATATCTTTCAAAATGAGTATCTTGAAATTATCACTCTTACTAATCAAGTCATTCTCGAGAAATTTAGTATTTCTTGATTCCACAATTCTAGTGCTATGAGATGGATAATAAAATTTGTATCCTTTGGACTTTTCAACATATCCAATGAAATACCCACTAAAAATCCTAAATTTAGCTTCTTTTCTTGTAGATTGTAAATTCTCACTTCAAATGGGCATCCTCGAAACACGTAAATGTCGCAAAATCGGTTTCCAACCTTGAATAATTCAAATGTGTCTTTGAAATAGCCATGGTTGGTACCCGGTTTAATATATAGGTGGTCATCTTCAGTGTCTCAATCCACAAAAATTGAGGAAGTTTTACATTACTCTTCATACTTCTTATTATGTCCTTTAATGTTCGATTTTTTTGTTCTGAAACATCATTTTGGTCCGGAAAGCCAAGGATAGTGTATTGAGCAACAATCCTATTTTCTTGAAGGAACCTCATAAATAGACCGGCAGTTTATCCATTTTCGGTGTATTTGTCATAATACTCACCACCTCTATCAGATCTCACGACCTTAATTTGTTTTTCGCATTATTTCTCCACTTCAGTCTTAAAATTTTTAAAGGTTTCTAATGCTTCATCCAGCAAGTAGAGATACATATATCTTGAATAATCATCGATAAAGGTAATAAAGTATTTCGGACTACTTGTATCTATGTCTCGACAACAAAAGTCTGTATGAATAACTTTCAAAATGATTCAAATTCTTTTGTGCACCATTTATGGACTTGTTAGTTTGCTTGTCTATAATGCAATTTATATAAGTTTCGAAATCAGTGAAATTCAGGGTACTAAGTATCTCTTCATTCATTAATCTCTTTACTCTATCAATTGAGATACGTCTCAATCGACGATGCCACAACATAGAGGAGTTTTCATCATAACATATCGTTTCATACCAGTAGTGACATGCATTGAATTATAAGTAGTGTTATTTTGCAATTTAATTGAACAAATACCATAATTTATTTCACCACAACCAACGGTTCTACATTCAAAATCCAAAATAAAAGTAAAATCCATTAAGTGAAACAAAAAACCCAAACATAATATTCTAGATACAGAAATCAAATTCTTGAAAAATTTAGGAACATAAAAAGTCTTTTTCAATGTCAAAACAAAACCACTATTCAGCAGTAAACTGCGCATTCCAATAGCTTCCACAGGTGAATGCATCCGACTGTCTGAATATATGAACTATTCACTTCTCATGAGTTTCCTTAGGCTTTTTCATACCATGCAAGGTATTGGAAACATGAATGGTAAAATCAGAATCAATCCACTATGTGTTATAGTTAATATTAACTATATTAGATTCATAACAGACAAATGTGGAAATGATACTTTTCCTTTTTAGTCAGATTTTGAAATTAATGCAGTCTTTCTTCATATGCCATTTCTTTTTACAAAAAAAAACATGTAGACTCATTCTTTATAACCCGCTCAGTTGGCATAGGTCTTTTACCCTTAACATCATGTTTTATTTTCTTGTCATGAACTATCAGGTTCATTTTCTCACATTCCTCCAATAATAGTCGTTCCTCTTGGACACGCATTGTCATCAACTCGTTAATAGAGCATTTATCCTTATATGTGTTGTAGAAGATTTTGAATGGACCGTATTGATGAGGCAGAGTGTACAAAAGGGTATAGACAAGAAAAGACTCAGACATGGTCACCTCCAAGGTTTTCAGCTACGTCGTAATGTCCCATATCCGCATTGTGTGCTCGCGCACACCCCTCACACCCGTGAATTTCACGGTGGAGAACTGAATAATCAGCATGCTAGAAAGAGCTTTAACAGACTTGATGAATTTTTCGTCAATGGCCTTCAAAAGCTCTCTGATATTAGTATGTTGATCGACAGATGCACGAATACCGGCAGATATCTTGGTCTTTATGAGTGTTATGGAAAGACGGTTAGATCTCATCATCGCTCATAAAGATCCACCTCATCTGCCTTGTTGAATTCAGTAATATCTGGCGGCTCTTCTTTCTGGATAGCATAATCAATATCCATCTAGCCTAGATCGAGGAGAATTCTCTCCTTTCAGATTTTGTAGTTATCATCAGTTAATTTGGGAATATCACACTTAATATCAGATAAATTCATAGGGTTAACCCCTGCAAAATTAAATATATACGCATATCAATAAATGAGACAAATAAATTACATGTTCTACCGATGTAAACATACTAAAATATGAATCTAAAGCCCGTCTGTGACCTAAAGTTTTGCTCAATTATACCATCTGCAATCTAATGATAAAACTATCAAATTGTATTTTTTTTTTTAATTTATGTGGGTAGATTAAGAAATATAATTTAATATTTTCTTTCAATTAACCATATAAATATAATGAGACTCTCGTGGATAGATCTCATCACATTATATATGATAATTAAATTCAATGTTTATAATATGATTTTAAATAAATTCATAAACAAGATTTAATAAATTGGGGATGTTGTGAATATTCCATAATTAATTAAAATTTAAACAAATCACATACATCATATTATAACGCAGAATCTCAAAGTTGCATACGTAAATATATTTATGGCAAAACGAACATATGCAGGCATAATAGAATCAGACAAACTGATGAATCAAACAACATTCAATATTTAAATTTCCTTTCAAATAATGTAATATAATATGATAGTGTTCAGTGCACATAATCAATTAAAGAAATACATGCAGTAAGCTCACAACAATCTATCACTAGTCACAACTAGCATTTTAAGTATTCTAAATAAATAATTATTGCAGCTAAGAATTTGTTATACAAATCAATTGATGCTTGATTATCAAACACAGATCCAAGCCATATATATATATATATATATAATTAGATTAGGCTTATTACAACAACATACTTCAATCAAATTAGAAGTGCAAATACTTTTTAAAGCAAAATTATGCACACTTGTTTACCCATATTGAAATTGCATTCATAAAAATCTACAAAAATTTGTCATTATTTCCAATAAATATAAATTTTATTTATTGAACTAGGTCACATAAAGCAAATTACAGGCAATTCAACGATGGTGTAAGTACTAAACACATTGATTTAATAAAGAAGAATTGTGCATGACATTATTCATAAATTGGTTGCAGACCTTCTATATAAAATTAAATCTTGCACGGGAATGCATTAAATTAATCATTATTACACAAATAAATTAAATTTGAATCTGAACGCATCATCGAATAGAGAAACTAAATCACTTTAAATCAATCGCACATTGAACGGATTAAAAAAATGTATTCCAGATGAGATCGAGAAACTTTTTCAAAAAATAGATGTTTTTCTGAAATTAATTTTCCCAAATAATTTCGAAATCGAAATTCTAAGTTTTCTCAAATGCAAATCTGATCTTGATAAAAAAAAATATAGTAAGAAGAGAATTCAAAGCAACGTAATGGCAAAATCACTCTATAACAAATGTTAGAAATAATTAAATTTTTACATATCGATTTAAACATTAAACTATACATGCGTAAATAGAATAAATCAGCGGAGCAAATACAATAATTAAATTAACCTCAATGAATTGCTTTATAAACAAATTAGAACTTCGGATCTCCTTCTTCGAGAAAAAAACAATAAGTTGAACTTCAAAAAGATATTGTCAAACCCTTACTCTCAAATACCATTGGTGTATTCTTAATTTTTGAGAATAGTGTAAATCGTATGTTGTCAAACGGTTTCTCAAATGCCGCTTCTCACGTGTTGATGGACTTAATAGGAGAGAAAAGACCACAATTTATAGATAGTTTAGATAATCAAATTAATTAAAAAATAATCCAATGGATATATAAATTATATATTAAACTTAAATTTGCTTAATTAATTAATTATGCTTATTAAACTAACAGTAAGAGTATACAAATAGACTTAACTTGGCCCAACATGTTAGTTTAATTAATTAATTAATCATATTTGAATTTTGATTATTTTTGAATTATCTTATATAATTAAACTAACCTAAAATTGTGGCCACTTTTCTCCCATTAAGTCTATCACATTCAAAATATACGTGAGAAGTAGCAGAAAAATCGTGATGGACGGTTTTTCTTTTAATTATAAATACTCTCACATACGGGTTACTAAACATACTCTCAGAAAATTAGAATACACCATCGCTATTTGAGAGCCAGGGTTTGGCAACATCATCCTAGGGTTCCACGATCTGGCACTATCTTCGGAGGTTTCCAAAGTTTGGCAACATCCTCCCAAGGGGTCCAAAGTCTGACAACACCGTCTTCCCACGGTTCCAATCCACGTTTTGCTTGGAGAAGAGAATATCGAGAATAAATCTAATTTTTAGCAATGGCAGGAAGTTTGTTTAAATTTCGCTTCCGCCAACATATTTGATTATATGTTTATTTTCTTACATTTGGTATCAGAGCGATTTTTGCCTCTACCTTGCTTAGAATTTTCTTCTCCTCAAATTCTTGATCAAGATTCGCTTTAAATTCTTATTTGAAAATATTTTGGTTTTCTATTTTCAACAATTGTTTTGCGATATTTTCTTGATCAAAATCCGATCCTGCGATTTGAGAAAATTTCATTCTGTCTTTGAGGAAAATTTTAAATTTTATTTTGAAATTAATTTATGCAAAATATTAAATTTTTGAATTTTCCTTGCGTTTCGATGGAGTGTTCAGATTCTTCTGTAATATTTTATGTGCACTTCATATATGTGTCGACTTGTATGCGCAATTAATTATTCGAGGAAGCTTTTCGGTGTTGAATATATGAGATGATATTTATCTGCAATCGAAATCATATTTGTATGGTTTTGTTATCGATTGTGGTGTTTTTTATACAATCGAGTTGCGGCGCATACATGTTAATTAATTTAATAAAATCAAACATGTACCTATGCGCATTAATGTATCTGCATTCAGTCCAAATTTCTAATGATATCATCCGGAATCATATATACATATTATTTGCAAATATGGATTAATTGCAAGTGAAATCACTCCAAATCCATTCATGAAAATCAATTATGCAAACATACATATTATATTTGTTTTGTTTTATTTATTTATTTGTATATATAGCAGCTAATTGTATTTTGAATAAGGATGAATCATGCTGCGTTGGTTTATTTATTATTATTATACTTAATATTACTGTAATGATAAGGCATGCTGAATTATTATTATTATTATTATTTTGCATATATCTGCACTACATTCTTGATTGGAGCATGCCGATGGTATAAATCTGATTTATTTATGTGAACTTCAGTTTATATATTCATGATGTTTGTGATTTATTTTAAATTTTATTTAATTGCAAGAATAGCCACAACATCCTCGATTAATTAAAATTTTATTCATGATTTATTTGAAATCACATTAATGGACATCAATTGTGATTATCATGTACGATATGATGAGATCTACCCACAGGAGTCTCGTTATATTTGTACGAGTAATTAGGATAGAATATCGAGTTGTATTTCTTAATCTACCCACAGGAATTGAGAAAAGGAACACAATTTGATAGTTTTATTGTAAAGTTTTTGATGAAATCTAATTGAGTAAAACTTTAGCCCACAGGCAAGTTTTATGTCTCTAGATTCATGTTTTAACGTGTTTACATTGGTAGAACATGTAACTTATTTGTCTCGATTATTGATGAGCATGTATGTTTAATTTTGCAGCATTTAATCCTATGAATTTCTCTGACATTAAATATGATATTCCTGAATTGACTGGTGATAATTATAAGATCTGGAAGGAGAGGATTCTCCTTCATTTAGGCTGGATGGACATTGATTATGCTATACGGAAAGACGAGCCGCCAGTTATTACTGAAACCAGCGAGCCAGATGATGTGGATCTTTATGAGCGATGGGAGAGATCTAACCGTCTTTCCATGATGCTCATAAAGACTAAGATCTCTGCTGGTATCCGTGCGTCTGTCGATCAGCATGATAATGTTAGAGAGCTTTTGAGGGCTATTGATGAACAATTCGTCAAGTCTGATAAGGCTCTTGCCAGCACACTGATCATTCAGTTCTCCACCATGAGGTTCACGGGTGTGAGGGGTGTGCGCGAGCACATAATGCGCATGCGGGACATTGCGGCGCAGCTGAAAAGCTTAGAGGTGACCATGTCTGAGACCTTTCTTGTCCATTACATATTGTGCACTTTACCTCATCAGTACGGTCCATTTAAGATATCCTATAACACACATAAAGATAAATGGTCCATTAATGAATTGATGACCATGTGTGTTCAAGAGGAGGAGAGACTACTGATGGAGGAAGGTGAGAAAGTAAACCTAACGGTCCATGGCAAAAAGAGAAAGCATGACACAAAGGGGAAAGGACCTGTGCCAGCTGAGCGGGTTATAAAGAAGGAGTCTACGTGTTTTTTCTGTAAAAAGAAAGGACACATGAAGAAGGACTGCATTAAGTTCAAAACCTGGCTCGAAAAGAAAGGTATCCCTTCTGCATTTGTCTGTTATGATCCAATATGGTTAATATTAATTATAACACATGGTGGATTGATTATGGTTCTACAATCCATGTTTCCAATACCTTGCAGGGTATGGAAAGCCTAAGGAAACCAATGGGAAGTGAACAGTTCATCTATTCCGGTAGTCGGATGCGTTCGCCTGTGGAAGCCATTGGGACGTGCAGTTTAGTGCTGAGTAGTGGTTTTGTTTTGAAGTTGGAAAAGACTTTTTATGTTCCTAGTTTTTCCAAAAATTTAATTTCTGTATCGAGACTATCATGTTTGGGTTTTTCATTTCACTTTATGGATTCTAGTTTCGTTTTGGATTTTGAATCTAGAACCGTTGATTGTGGTGAAATTAATGATGGTCTTTATTCGATCAAATTGAAAAACGACACTACTTTTGATTCACTGCATGTCACGGCTGGTTTAAAGCGATGTGTTATGAATGAGAACTCATATATGTTGTGGCATCGTCGATTGGGACATATCTCAATCGACAGAATTAAGAGATTAGTGAATGAAGGGATACTTGGTACCCTAGATTACACTGATTTTGAGACTTGTGTTAGTTGCATTAAAGGCAAGCAAGCTAACAAGTCCATAAAGGGTGCACAAAGGAGTTCGAATCTTTTGGAAATTATTCATACAGACATTTGTTGTCCAGACATGAATGCAAGTAATCCGAGATACTTCATCACCTTTATTGACGATTGTTCACGGTATATGTATCTTTACTTACTTCATTCTAAGGATGAAGCTTTAGAAGCCTTTAAAGTTTTCAAGGCTGAAGTAGAGAAACAATGTGGAAAACAGATCAAAATCGTCAGATCTGATAGAGGTGGTGAGTACTATGGCAGATACACAGAAAATGGACAAGCTGCCGGTCCATTTGCTAGATTTCTTCAAGAGAATGGGATTGTTGCCCAATACACTATGCCTGGTTCTCCGGACCAAAATGGTGTTTCAGAACGAAGAAATCGAACATTAATGGACATGGTGAGGAGTATGAGGAGTAATGTGAAACTTCCTCACTTCTTGTGGACAGAAGCGCTAAAGACGGCTGCGTATGTATTGAATCGGGTACCAACCAAGGCTGTCTCAAAGACACCTTTTGAATTATTCAAGGGTTGGAAGCCGAGTTTGCGACATATACGTGTTTGGGGATGCCCGTCTGAGGTGAGAATTTATAATCCACAAGAAAAGAAGCTAGATCCGAGGACTATTAGTGGGTATTTCATTGGATATGCCGAAAAGTCTAAAGGATATAGATTCTATTGTCCGTCTCATAGCACTAGAATTGTGGAATCGAGAAATGCGAAATTTCTCGAGAATGACTTGGTTAGTGGGAGTGATCATATTCCAGATACTCATTCTGAAACAGATCACTATAAAGATCAACCTACTAAGCTGAGTGATAGATTGATTGTCTTTCACGCTCCTCAAGTTCCAACGCGTGTTAGACGATTAACTAATGAAGTTCCACAAACTGATGAAAATGATCACGTACATCAAGTTGTTAATGAAGAACATCAAGAAAATGTTGAACAACATGCTGTTGAATCAGTTGGTCAGTAAGTTCTTCGTGATAATGATGAAACAACATTAAGAAGATCTACACGAGTCAGAAAGTCAGCTATTTCTAGTGACTTTATGGTGTATCTTCAAGAATCAGATTACGATATAAAAGCCGCAAATGATCCTGAAACATTTTCACAAGCCATGAATTCTAAAGAATCCGATTTATGGCATAGTGCTATGAAAGACGAGATGGACTCTATGGCATCAAACAAGGTATGGGATCTTGTCGAGTTGCCTGATGGTGTAAAAGCCATTGGATGCAGATGGGTCTTCAAAACCAAAATAGACTCTGATGGCAACATCGAAAGACATAAAGCAAGACTTGTTGCTAAGGGATTCACTCAAAGGGAAGGAATCGATTACACCGAGACATTTTCTCCGGTATCTAAGAAAGATTCCCTCCGTGTGATCATGGCATTAGTAGCTCAGTTTGATTTTGAGTTACATCAGATGGATGTGAAAACAGCATTCCTGAATGGTGATCTAGAGGAAAAGGTTTATATGAAACAACCTGAAGGATTTACCTCTAGTGGTGGAGAAAATTTAGTTTGTAAGCTTAATAAATCCATATATGGATTGAAGCAAGCCTCCCGTCAGTAGTATTTGAAATTTCATGATGTTATCTCTTCATTCGGCTTTGAAGAAAACGTCATGGATCACTGTATATACCAGAAGGTTAGTGGGAGTCATATTTGCTTCCTTGTGTTGTACGTGGATGACATTTTGCTTGCAACTAATGATAAATGGATGTTACATGAGGTGAAACAATTTCTCTCAAGGAACTTTGATATGAAAGATATGGGAGAGGCATCTTATGTCATTGGCATTAAGATCCATAGAGATAGAAATCGAGGCATTTTGGGTTTGTCTCAAGAAGCCTATATCAAGAAAGTTCTAGAAAGATTTAATATGAAAGATTGTTCACCAAGTGTAGCTCCCATTGTGAAGGGTGACAGGCTCGATTTGAGTCAATGTCCGAAAAATGACTTTGAAAGGGAACACATGAGCAATATCCCTTATGCTTCAGCAGTAGGAAGTCTTATGTATGCTCAAGTTTGCACCAGGCCTGACATAGCATATGCTGTTGGAGTATTAGGGAGATATCAGAGTAATCCAGGTGTTGACCACTGGAAAGCTGCAAAGAAAGTGATGAGGTACCTTCAAGGTACGAAGGATTTTATGCTCACATATAGACAAACTGATGTGCTGGAAGTCATTGGCTACTCCGATTCGGACTACGCTGGCTGCATTGACACTCGGAAATCCACATCGGGTTATGTGTTCATGTTGGCTGGTGGAGCCATCTCTTGGAGAAGTGCAAAGCAGTCTATCACTGCTACTTCCACTATGGAGGCTGAGTTTGTTTCATGTTTCGAGGCTAGCTCGCATGGTGTATGGTTGAAGAGTTTCATATCCGAGCTCAGAGTCGTTGACTCTATTTCCAGACCGATTAAGTTGTACTGTGACAACTCTGCTGCGGTATTTATGGCTAAAAAAAATAAGAGTGGGAGTCGAAGTAAACACATCGACATCAAATATTTAGCCTTAAGAGAACGTGTCAAGGAAAATAAAGTGGTCATTGAACACGTTAGTACAGAGTTGATGCTTGCTGATCCCCTGACTAAGGGCATGCCACTAAAGAGTTTCAGGGATCACGTAGCAAGTATGGGACTTGATTCTACAATGTAGTTTATTTGCACACATTGTTATTTGAGACTCTTATTCAGTTTGATGTTTTCTCGCTTTATTGTGCACATATTTATTTATTATTGAGAAAACTCGCTTATGTTTAACCCGGAATAAATATAAGATTTATTCATTAAGTTGTTAATTTAGTTTGAGATGCTTGACATATCGTGATACATGGAAGGTAACATTCGTTTATAGAAGACCTACCGCCATGATTCGTATGTAAGGTTTTTCGTTATGTTGTGATAGTTTGAGTGGGCCAAGTGGGAGAATGTTAGTTTAATTAATTAATTAATCATATTTGAATTTTGATTATTTTTGAATTATCTTATATAATTAAACTAACCTAAAATTGTGGCCCACTTTTCTCCCATTAAGTCTATCACATTCAAAATATACGTGAGAAGTAGCAGAAAAATCGTGATGGACGGTTTTTCTTTTAATTATAAATACTCTCACATACGGGTTACTAAACCTACTCTCAGAAAATTAGAATACACCATCGCTATTTGAGAGCCAGGGTTTGGCAACATCATCCTAGCGTTCCACGATCTGGCACTATCTTCGGAGGTTTCCAAAGTTTGGCAACATCCTCCCAAGGGGTCCAAAGTCTGACAACACCGTCTTCCCACGGTTCCAATCCACGTTTTGCTTGGAGAAGAGAATATCGAGAATAAATCTAATTTTTAGCAATGGCAGGAGGTTTGTTTAAATTTCGCTTCCGCCAACATATTTGATTATATGTTTATTTTCTTACACAACAAGCTCCCATACTTGACAGTAATCATAACCACATTACATTTATTTATTTATTTATTTATTTATTATTATTAATATTATTATTATTTTGTCCATTAATTTCATCTTACAGTTTGCATTTAGATATGTTATTTTGAAAATAAATAAATAAATAATAAATATTTGATGTAATTGTCGGAGTTGACTAAAAAAAAGAGAGAAAAATGAACTTGTGAAATTATTTGTAGCCAATCAATACGTAGGATTCAAAAAGACGTTTTGTGCACTGAACTTATGTGGGTTTTTTTATGTTATACTCTTTTCGTACTATATACAATACATAGTTATTGTAAACACGTGGGACAAATAGAGTAGCAAATTTAAGAATAAGTTAAATGTGGTTTACTATTATTACTATAAATTCACTATCCTTTGATAATGTGATACTAATGTTCATTTTGAATATTCGGTTCCGCACATAACCAATACAATTACATTATTTTATCTCATAAAATATTATAATAAACTACTATTTAAATTAAAACTAATTAAAAGACTCAAATTAAAATCAAACAAATATTTGTACATTCCAAATCCAACAACATATTTTTATTTAATATAAGATGTGTTGAAGCCCATAACTCGTAACAAAAGCTATTACATGCATTATTCATATGTCACAAGTGTATAAAAATATTTTGTAGGTGCGGTGAGTGATTGATAATGCGGAAAAAGATGGAGATCTTTTATGAAACAAATGACTGCTTAAATAAAAGAAAATTTTATAAATATTGACGTGAGTACAATATGTTGATGGTCATTGCAAATGTGTTAGATCCTATATTTAAATTTTATGATGTTGAAATATATTTTTCGATAAAATACAAGCGTGAAGAAGTTGTTGCCTATTATGTGAACAAAAAACTACATGCTTCACTACATCAACTATATAATGATTATGTGATCTTAAGTGTTAGTTATAATTTATTGGTTTTGACCAAAGTATGAGTCTTGTACAAACAAAAGAATAATTTGTGTATCAAAATCCGAGTTAGATAGATATCTCGAGGACAATATTTATATTCCAAAAAAAATGTATTCATTTTGTATCTTAGAGTAATGGAGGAATCACAATATGAAATATAAAGTTTTATGATAAATGGTTGCCAATATAGTTCAAATTTCAATCTCAATGGTAGCTCCATAGTCTAAATTAATGTTGAAGGTAAAATTATTGGTAAATATAATTCAAGATTAAATGAAAAATCCATTGAGGCATTCATTCGTGGAGGAAAATGGCTTCAATGTAAATACAACTTAAAAAAGAAAAAGTTCAAAGGTTAGTTTTATTATTAGATGTTTTTCTTTATATTATTCATCATCTGTGATTACAACGTATTTTTGCTAATAAAATATTTTTCTCATTCGATGGTGAATGAATGTTTTACAAAGATGAGTTTATATATTTAAATATGCTTCTTTAATAACTTTATTCTAGTGCATTTCAAATTTATAATTTATTATTTTGAAATTATTCGGATTATTATAATTTTTTGTACTATTTTGTTGTAGGAGATATTTTTAGAAAAAAAAAAAATTCTTTGTTTCTTGCGGGTGCAAATAAATTACTTCTAAAAATTTTTTTAAAAAAATATTATGTACTTATATTACCGATTATATAAGAAATATCTATATGTTTTTATTCCAAAATAATCCAATTCATAAACCAAATAAATATTCTTTAATGTTTTGTTTACAGAATATATTACTCTATATGTTGAGTTGGTAAAATGTCTAGCATTATTCCTTGTACTAATCAATATTTTTTTTTTTGGCTGGCAAATCACTTAAATCTATGGAATTTATTATGATTGTTTCAAAAATTGAGCTGTTCTTTTTTCCATTTTTTTTCTAATGGTTTTGTTGAACATTTTCTTATGAATTTTGAATTTTGTTTGAACTTACATTCTAGCATAAGTAAAAATTTTGTTTTAACCTAGTGGTTCTTTTGAAAGTGATAATGTTTATTTAAAAATTTATTTTGGTTTGCAGTTTGATATTATAGTAATTGTAGATTCTTTTAGATTAATACCTCTATTGAATATAAGTCGGAGAATTTTGGGATATTAATACTTTGTCATTTCTAGACTATTCTTATATATTTTTGTTTTTCTAGAGTTATTGGATGTTATTTTTCTAGTGTCTCTTGTATGTATATAAATTCGGTAGGATTGTCCACAACTCTCATATGGTTTCGAAATTTAGTGTAAATTCCTTCTATACTTTAAAAATTGCATGGTGTACTCTTATATTTTAAAAAATAATGCATGAAACCCCATATAAAAAAATGTAGATGGGAAAACATACGTAGATGGGAAAACATCTTCTAATCACACAATAAATGTAAAAAAGGTTTCATACAACATTTTTTTAAGTATAAGAGGACGTCGTGCAATTCCAAATGACCTTGGAAATATTACTAATTCAGTAAATTTATACTTTAACAATTTTAGTGATGTATGGCGTGAAAGTCAGGTCAATAACAATAGTTTGAAGCAAGCTGTTCATTTTTGTTTTCTAATTCTATTATGTATTGATTTATCCTTTTTTTTTTAACTTACACACCCACACTCACACACAAAAACACCTTACGCAATTCGAACCCGTAACCTCAAGCATGTAAGAGAGGGAAAGCTCAATCGCTTGAGTTACACCCCCTCCACAATGGTCTATTAGCTTTCTTTACAGACTCAGTTGTTAATAATGATTTCTTTTGTTTTTTACGATGAACAGTAATACAATATTTTTTCCAAAATATTAATATTATGTTTTGTATTTTTATAGGGTAAATTGAAACTATTAGTTTTGTCATTGAAAATATGGACTCTTTTAACTTATTTTAATACATATAATAATTGTATCTAAGTTTTTATTACTCTATCTGTTATAATTTATTCTGATTTTTCTTTTTTGGTTATCATCTTAAAAAAGACCACCTTTTCTACTATTTATTTATCTGTAAAAAACCATTTATATTTTTAGCTATTTTTTAAAAAAACTTGTGTCCGATCAAATAAACAGGTATTTTTATGACGGAAAGAATATTAGTAATGAATTTGCAAGAGAAAAATTATTATGTAAACTTTTAAATAAGCTTGTGGGTCATGCTTTTAACTTTTTCTTTTTTTTTAAAGTTTACTGAATTTTCTATAACAGTTCTAATTTATTTAGCCAAAATCTTATTTGACCTAACTTGAACTATTCACACACCTACTCCTGAACGGCTAAACAACATTCCATAAAGTCATTTGTCTCTAGGTAAGTTTCCATTCTTATAGCTCACAAATAATTAATTGAAAGAGATGGGCTCTTACTTTGAGTTAGATTTCACTCAGCTTACTTCATAGATCTCTTAAGAAGAACCACTCTTATACTAATAGTTTGTTGTTTTAATTTGAGAGTGAAGAACACAAAAAGGTTGAGAGAAAGATAAAGATAATTCTACTAAGATAGCTTGGCAAAGACTTGGCGACACCTCGAAGATGCCATGACACTGTCTAGGGTAGCTTATAATATTTTGAATTATCAACCACGTACGTTATCAACCTAATTCCTGAACCCAATAGAATCTTAACTTGTCATTTCTCTCTCTCTCCTGCTCTCTCGTGGTCTCATTGCTATGGTCCGATCACTCTGTCCAGCGTCTCCATTATTTTGCTTCATCCCACCCCTTTGTTCCACCGCGAGTGTTTTTATTCATATATTCAAACTACTTAGGTTTTATTCTTTTGAGTTTTATCACGAATTTTTATTATTCATATTCTTTATTTTCTTCAAAACTATCACATCAAATAGTTATTTTTTTTTAATATTATACTATAAATTTATTTTATATTCAAAATATCACATCAATCTCTATTTATATCACATCAAATAATTATTCAAATTCTTAAAAAATCTAGACCCAAAAACTAAAACCCACAAACAAAAGACACCCTTATTTTTATTTTTTTTTAATGTGTTTTAGTGATACAAAACCATATTCCACTCTATTAGTGCTATTTTTTATTTTTTTTTACTATTCCAGTATTAGTGTATTTATTATATAGTTATTTATTTTTAATTTTTAAATTTAATTTTTTATTCTTGTTTGTCTAGTTAGAATTTAATACTTATAACACATAATACATATATAATTTATACAGAGTGTAACATATTAGCCATTTTATTGCCATGGTGGTTCTCATGAGCCGGGCCGAAAAAGGGCACCGAAACAACCTTGATCCTTTGACTTTCATCTAGATCGTCACAAAATTAATAGATATGCATATCACATATGTATGCAAAATATAATCTATCATTATTCAAAGTCAAACCTTTGGAAACAATGTCGAGATGTCCTGCCAGTAATGGAGTTTAATTTGTGATCATCTTTCTAAAAAAATTGGTTTGAGTAGTGTATAATTACCTAGATGAATAATATTGTCATTTCACTCATACATTATTAAAAATATATCCTCGTTTTCCCAAGTCTAACTTGTGAGTTCTATGAACTGTTTTCTAAATGCCACTAAGCATTGGAAAGTTTACTGAAAGGAATAAATTATCCCAAGTATTATGATGACATGATCACATTCACAAGCCATTTAGGAAGGAATATTTTTAATTAGCCATTTCTTGTTTTGATTTTTCTTCTCTTCATTCTGGAACAGATTAGAAAGCAGATATCTGTCTATGTCTCAAGGTTGTACACTTGTGTCTGTCAGTCAGTCAGTCAACAAACAGGACCAGACAACCAGTACAAATTAGTTCCAAAAGTTATTCCCAGTTTCTTTTCCTGATTAAGACAGGTTAAATAATAACGACGATGAACATCATATAAACTGATCAGACACTACTACTACTACTACTACTACTTGTATGGGTTTTTATTATTTTTATGATCATGGTACATATATATATGAAGATAATTCTTCTTTCTGCCAAAACTAGAAAAGAGCTTTACCACTAACTAATCTTCTTATAGGGAATTGTTTGTGAAATACAAAAGATTTTAAATAATTTTAACTGCAAACTCAAAAGGCCCTTTTTGGCATTGTTCAATACATGCAGCTGCATTATATTAGAGTTAATTAATTAATGTAATGTCGTCCTCTGGATCTGCTCAAACTTTCTTCTTCCCTAACTTGTTGCAGAGAATCTGACTGTACTGAGTTCTTGCACAACAGTATTAAGTATATCTAGCTATCTAACATGCAGTCAAAAGCATTTGAACATTAACATGCATTAGTGTAAAGTAGAATTGAGGAATATTATCATATTTTCAAAAACCACTTATAGGTATCTTAATCCAATGTTCAGCTCATTATTCAGCATGAGAAACTATTAAGTATTTATTATATAGAGGATGCTGTAATGCACAATATAATCTACCTGGTCAAAGAAAATGCTTGGCTGGTTCTATACATCTTGAAACCTGAATAAAATGAGATTCGAAATGCCTGTCCAAGCAGGTAAGCTACAGGGAAGTTTTGTCAGAGCTAAGTTAAAGTTTTTCTTAATTGTGGACCATGGCATTCATCATCAATCACAAGTAACAAAAATAATATATACATATATATATATATGGGTAAACTATTTTTTTAGTTCCGTAACTGGACTCCCTTATCATTTTAGTCCCGTAGAGCCTGTCGCAAACTAGTCCTATAATTGAAAAAATTTCGTTGTTTTAGTCCTCCGGCGCCGGAGACGCCCGCGTGGCTCGCCGGAGGTGACGTGTCCGCCTGGCGCTGACCCGGAAGACACGTGGATTTTTTTATTTATTTTTTATTTTTGTAAATTTTTTGTAAAACTTATTTTAAATTTATTTTTAATTTTATTTATATATTTTTAATTTTTTAATTTGATTTAATTTTAAAAAAAATAAATAAATTAATTAAAAAAATCCACGTGTCCGCCAGGTGTCGCTGATCTGGTGGGACACCTGGCGGACACGTCACCTCCGGCGAGCCACGCGGGCGTTTCCGGCGCCAGAGGACTAAAACAGCAAAAAATTTTCATTTATAGGGCTAGTTTGCGACAAGCTCCACTTACGGGACTAAAATGATAAGGGGGTCCAATTACGGGTGTATATATATATATCGAACAAAGCCAAGTTAATGGACTGACTGTTTTATACTCCTACTGAGTAAGCCTTTGCTTGTTAATAGTGTACATACATCACAATACATTGAAGAAAGGTATGTGTCAACTTTATTGGATGATATTATAATACATAATACTCTTCCAATTTCAAATATGGTGCAATATTTATTTCACTGAAAAATTTAAGTGAATAGTATTAAATAGGATAATTTAAAAATTAATTTATGTAAAAAAAATATATAATTTTTTTTTATGTGAATGCCATGATGGGATCAAGTGTTGTATATTAATTAAATATATTTAATTATTTCTATTTTACAAATGTTCTACACCTATTTGGGACAGACCCAAAAGGTAAAAATTGCATAATATTTGTGACAGCCAGAATATAACTAATTAGTATATCACATCTACTTTATATACTTAGATTAAATACAGGATAATAATAAATTTTTAGTACAAATATTACTTAGAAATAAGTTAATCTCATCTATTTAGAAATGATTAATTATGTCTAATTAGTGTACTATTACATCATATTTTGATCAATTTTGTGTTTTAATATCTATGTTTCTTTACCCAAAATTTTTCAAATTTTACTATTTGGACTATGCGTTTTCCGAAAAAAATACATTTTTTCCTCTAAAAAAATATCCCATCAAACGTTATTTTAATACCAAACTTAAACCAAAATTTTACCATAATTATCAAAAGAAACATGCATCAGCTAGAGCTATAAAGTTCATTGGTATACGACACTGTCCCTAATTAAATAATTAAACTAACAAAATATGTTTTGAAGGAAAGCTCTTGAGTGTGTCCATATATATAAAATAAAAAATAATTATATTACTCCTTACGTCTCACTTCTAAAAAAAAATTATACATTTTAATTTTATTTTTAAAAAATTTAATTTATAATTTTTTTAATTTTAATTATACTAATCATTTAATTTAATATTAATCTATAATTATTTTTATTATAAAATAATTATTTTCACTAATAATTTATAATTATTTATTAATTATATCTTCTAAAGTGAAATTGACAAAATATCAAGACTGAAATATTATAATACTATCTTCTAAAGTGAAACTGACAAAATATCAAAACTGAAATATTATAATACTAATAATAGAATAAGTGCCACGTTTCAGAAGGAATATAATAATAATAATAATAATAATAATAATAATAATGCAAGTGTGAAGTCGACATCTAACAGTTGCAAGGATTGTGTACAAAAAAAATAAAGTAGCCCCCCCTAGCCCTAGCCCTAGCCCGGGAACAGCTTATTGCACCAACCAACCAGTAGTAGTGTAGCGTAGTGTAGTGTGTAATAATGGAGACTTGGAACGTTAGGTCAAGAAGATGAGCCAGAGGTCGTGGGGGCTGTGCTGTTCTGTGGGATGTTAAATGTCTGAAATCTAGGAAGACTGACTACACAGGTGACTTACAGATATATGTATATATCTATATATATGGATTGGTCATCTACACATTAACATCAGTATTGGTCTAACATTCATGGACTTACAACCCATCTATTTATTCTTATTATTATTATTGCTCTTGCTCGAGGGACCAACTTCAGTCTTTTCATCGCCAATCACCTTTCAAAAACTGTCTTATAACCCAAATAATAATAATTATAATACACAATAACAACAACAACTTACAGATTTCTATTTACTCATCATAACTCTACAAATGTTTTTTCCATTCAGAGAGCCAATTTCCAGACAAATGATAAGCAATAATTCTATCATATGCAGCAACAGTGAGTTCAAATAATTAAATAAATAAATATGAAAGAAAGCATAGCATAGCATAGAAATTACCAAAAGATAAGGAAAAATAAAACAGAAGCACACAGGCAAACACTATATATATATAGAGAGAGAGAGAGAGAGAGAGATATGAGCTAATGCAGACATAATCATAACTCAAAATCCAGAAAGGTCTTCATGGAGCCAATGTACCTTATTAGACCTGTGTTCTCTTTCTTTGGAGCTAATATATGTCCATTTGTTAGCTTCTAGTGTGCATTAATGGTGGTGGCCTATATGGAGAGAACATTGCCTTGTGCACCATCAACAGCTCAAATTGTACAAGATTATTGATTTCACTAGCCCCCTTCGGATCCCACCACTCCTTCATGTTATTTAATGCTCCATTCCATTCCAGCACTCTTTTCACACTTGATATATAGATATCAATCACACCCAACCCAAAAAGCTATTCGACTATAGTAGCAAGTACCAGAACCCACTTAATTCCCTCCCATGGAACTCAGCGGGAGCCATTCTTGAATAGCAATGCCCACCAAGAATGGTCACAATTATATGCCACTGATACCCTCTTAAGGAAAAAAAAAACAACCATTGAGGATACTAGCTTGATGACTAATTAAATTCGGACCATTATCATTTTCTTTTGGTTGCTCTTTCTTTGAAGATCCCTAAAGTTCATCATCTACCTAAGTTTCTTCACTTAATCTCTTCCTTTTAAATGAGGAAGAGGAGGAAGAGAATAAGGATTCACTTGATTCAGTCATCTCAAGGAGCTGCGGGTATATCTTTAGATGCCTCTTTTGCCTAATAGAGGACGTGGTTTTTCGAATCAATTGCTGACAGTTCATAATACTTTCCTGCAGAATAAATCATGTTCTATCCAAGTTGGGAATTCCTCTGTTGTTTAACAAATAACATAAGCAGCATTATGATGAGGTTTGCTTACCTTATGAAGTCCATCACACCATGATTCAGCTTGTTGAGAAGTAATGGAAGAGAACTTTGGCAGATCACTTACTGCATGAAGTAATATTGCAGCACCAATGGTAGATGGCCTATGCTCAAGCAAGCAGATCTCTGTCAACAGAGAGACATAATTATATTATACATATATAAATATATATATGATTAGATGATTGTGAGTAAGTGTGTTGATAACTAGAAGAATGCGAGCTTGTTCTAGAACCTTGGATAGCTGAGAGGAGAATATCTTTCGCCTTTGATGTAAAAAAGTCTGTAAAAGTTCCAGTCGGATCGATCTTGAGCGCAAAAAATTGAAGATAACAAAAAGGAGAAATGGATTGAAGCCTCCAATCAAGAACCTTTAGAACCAGCAGTTCCATCCGCAGGACTGTTTTGGGTTCAAATATAAATTTTGCACCCTCAACCTGTTTAATAGATAAACAGAGCTTCAATGAAAGAATCGATTATAAATGTTGATTCAATGTTTATAGAATAGTAAAGATTACCTGAAACTCCAGAAGAGAAGGAACAAGGGGCTCCTCCATCTTAGCAGCTAATGACAAGCATGCAACCGATAATAGTTGCTCTGACCATCCATTCATTTTCTACAATTATATATAATCTTACATTAATCAGATATATATATATATAATCAAGATCTAAAAACCTCTCACATATTAAAATATCTCTTAATCCATCTTTATTTTTTATCACCGATATTCAATGACATTTTAAATAAGACTTTATAAAACTTTCTTGATTCTTGTGCTAAAGCTAAAACGATGTATAATTATCTCTATGTAAAGAACTAAAACAAGGATCTACGGATACATCGATGGATTCTGTGTCCCTAAAGAAATGACGATGTATACCAACTGAAGAACATGCGCTCCGAGGTTGATAATGACCAAACAAAAAACAAATGGATCTTCTATTCCCAACTTTAATAAAGAGATAAACTTGCTCGTGTGCAATTGAACACTTGCTTTCACTGTAGGAACACAACATGTACACTATAATGGACTTTAAATTATTGAAGTGAGTGTGAAGACTTTCCTCAATAACTACAAAGATTCCGCAAAATTATATTGCATGTGGACTTGAAAATCGTGGCTACATGCTCATAAATAAACACTAGATGTGATGAATTTCGTAACTTATGGTAGTGTCCAGCATGATTCACTGTATTAGTAAATAGACATTTATATATAGGCACTTGATTGCTACGTAGGATATGCCACCAAAAATCCACCATAATCGCTCCAAATTGAGCATTAAAAAACGTCATTATCAAATTTTCTGAAAAGTCAATCTTCCAAAATGATTTTTTGAAATGACTGAATTGAAATCAGTGCATTACAGTCAACTTAAATTAGTGGGGCTTTTTTTTGTCCTTATTGGTGTCTTGATCCGGCATTTAGTGATGCATTCCATAAAAGTAGTGTTTACGGAGACTAATGGAAGTATAAACGCCAGGGAATCATGACGGTGACGGAAGTCTTACCGGCAACTGATAGGAGTGAAGGAAACGATCAAAATAGTTGACGGATAGATACGCCGTTATGGGCTGGAAACCGTAATGTCTCTGCACCTGCACAGAACCGTAAATCAATCAATCAAATCTTTCAGAAGCAAAAATGCGCCGTTGAGTCTATAGTGCGCCAGAATCAATTCACTGTTTCATTCGCCGTTTCGAGAACTTCTCTGCTGAGTTCATGAGAAGACTGTTACTCTACCACCGACGAGACTCGCAAAACCGATTACAAATTTACAATTCTCCGACACAAGATTTCAGAAGTTAATTCTATTTTGTCTAATTAATGGCGTCAGGAACGATCTTGTTTGCAATCTAATTGATTTTTTTTTTTTCAATTTTCTGAAGCATATTGATGTGAAGCTCGAAAAAGAGGACATACCTTGAGAATCCAGGCTACAGATTCCGTTCTAACGGAGGCATCAATATTATGATGAGTCGACGGAGAACAAAATCCTGCTAAATCTCTCTCGTCTACCAATAGTCCGGCAATGGACTCCTCAAGCTCAAAGTCCTGCGTCTTGGATTCAATTTCAGAGGAATACTCCAGCGAGAAACCTCCCCCACCGGAGAAAATACTGTTGGAGTCCTCGCAGCAGAGAAGATCGGAGAAGCAGTCAGAGTCAGGGCATGAAACTGACATGACGAATTGGAGGCGCGAAGATCAGTCGTCGTCACCCTCTCCCATCCCGACCATTTTGAAAGAAGTTTGTCTTGAAATGTCGGAGGGAGTCTCCGCCGGGAAACGCGGGGAGCGTTACAGAGAGAGAGGTAGGTCACTGTAGAAGGTTTTGTTCAGTTTTAGATTCACTCCTCAACTCTGCTCTGTGCTTTCAGATGTATAAATACTGATGAACAGCCACATACCCCACCCCTCTTATTTTTTTGCTTTTACTTATTTATTTATGCCTCGCACCATTTTAAATTTTATACAATTATAATATCTCTTAGTTCATATTTTCTATTTTCTTTTTTCTTTTCCATATTTTTTAATTTTTTTAAATATGATTATATATTTTAAATATTTAGTTATTTTTATTATATAATAATTATTTTTATTAATATTTTTTTTTACTTACTTACTGCTTACTATATTTTATACTCTCTCCAGTCTCGACACAAAGTACTATTTTTATTATTTTTGTTTATCTCACTCTAAAATATTTTTTTTCTATTTTAGTAAAAGTAATTGTTAGTATCAAAATACACTTTAATTTTTACTTAAATTACAAATATATCATTACACATACAATTACTTTTTACACAAATTCAAAGGGTAAAAATGTCAGAACATCTCACATATCTCTATTGACTAATAAAATACTATTATTTTTTAATTTATCATAAAATTCCCGAAAGCCTGAGGAGTATAAATTATCGTATCTACAATCACCAGGACAATTTATCCCCGACACGGAGGGATAATTATAACTATATAAATAACCATTTGGATTTGTATAAAAAAAAATTGTTATCTTGTACCAGGTGTGTTTGTTTGGGGATTGAATTTTAAATTTATTATCTATCTCATTTTTTTCTCCAAAAATATCAAATAAAACATCTATTTTTTATTTTTTATATTATACTAAAAATCAATTTTACATTTAAAACATCATATCAACACCTATTTATATCACATCATACAATTATTCAAATTCAAAATTTTTATTATTTAAATCCCAACTCAAAATCCAAACAAAAAACTGTCCACAGTGTAGAGAAGAGGTGAGAGGATAGTGCTATATAAATAAAGGAAGAGAGAAAGGGGTATTGTATTGGTATTGGACTATTGGTAGGTGACTGTGGTATTGACATATGAACAGAAAGAGAGATACCGGAAGCAACTCACACAAATAAATAATAAAATAAAATAAATTAATTAATTTATTTCTCTCTCATTCCCATGTAATATGGGTGTATTACTGTAGACATGGAAATTTAGGTAAAATATAATTAGTAAGTAATTAAAAAATGTATTAGTAAAAAATACGATAGATTAAGATTAAGATAACTAAATAGTTTAATTAAGATTAAAAAAATTAAATTTTAAATTTTAAAATATGATTAAAGTGTATAATTAATTTTTCAAAAAAAAAAAAAAAATTACGTGGGACGAACAAAAATAGAAAATAAAGACAAATTATATGAGTAGGGAAAAAGTGAATAATAAAGAGGTTCAATTCAAACACTACCTCCCCAACATTTGAGTTATTGACTGACTGACTGAGTGAGTATCAATCAGATCTCCAACTCCAAGGATGATTAACAACAGATTGTCTTCAGTACACACACAAGTTGAACCAACAGGAATGAATGGATGATCATAATCCAAACTAAGTGTGAATTTAGTTATAAGTCTGATTGACTATGACCTCTAATGTACTTCAATCCCTTTCTTTTCTTTCAACTGAAATGACAAGACTACTTTACAGCAGCAGCAGCAACAACAACAACAACATAATAATAATAATAATAATAATAAAAGAAAGAAAGAAAACTATTGAAGCCCAGGAAAGAACTATTTTTTTTGGTAGAACTATTGAGGATGTAAATGAAAATGAAGGCTTGATTGGTCATTATGCTTTAAGAATATACTTTTATATAGTATCATATATTTAAAGTTATTACATTGACTATTTAATCTCACAAATCACATGCAATACATCTCTTTATTAGGCAAAATATATATATATATTGTGCGTAATGAAAACATACATTATTTATATTTTATGTATGAGTACAGTCGGGCTGCTCCCAAATCAGCACTATAACCATAATTTAAAATTTATTTTTTATTCAATTTTTTTCTATTTTGAAATAATTCAAATTTACTAAAACATATTAAAATTCAAGCAAGCAAGCATACCCTGATTGGGATGTGTTCTATAAACACTATTTATAACATTTTGCATGATAAAAAAATTAAAATCAAACTCATTAAACCTGATAGCACAGGACGAGATTATCCATAGTTCAGACAAGAAACCATTTTAACACATGGAAAACAATTGTCCTACAAAAATGTAACAGAAGCAAGAGGGTAGTGATTGAAATATGAAAGATGAAAGGGTAAGGGTGCCCAGAAGAGTGCTCAAACAACACAGACAATACGTTCAAACTCTATTAAGGACAAGTTGTTACTTTCGTCGACAGAGAAGCTACCACTCCCAACTTCAACTCGTCCAGATCTGTCCACCGCCACCCTCATCGATCCTTTGAACATGTCGATTTTTGCATTTCCAAGTATCAGAGTGTTGCCCTTCTTTGCCAACTCCACTGAACAAATAAATAAATATAAAATATGCACATCAATCAATAATAACCTAGGGTGGTAATATTAGGAATATATTCATTCTACAATGACCAGGAAATCAAACAGGCCCTAGATGCTTGCTTAATTGACATAATATTGCCAGAAATGCATCTTGGTTTTGATGTTTCATAACCATTTGAAGAGGTTAATCTTGAACAAATGAAACATACAATGTCAAAGAAACCATCAGCTCAATACTGAAAGCAAGTTAGCTCCAACACCACATCCTAATGAATCATTCATCTTAAAAAAAAGTTAAACCATTTCATTGATTAGGAAGCAGCGGCTCTCGAGACTATTCAGCAAGGGACGTGGAAAAGATAAAGACAATATTACTCATAATCCACCCAAGTTTGAAATTTTTGCACTATTCTTCCTCGTGATTTAGAAATATTGCATTTTTAGGAGTTTTTGTGCAACATTTTTGAAAATACGAAGGAGTCTTGCTTTTCAAATTAAGAAATTATGTGCAATTATCACTATAGCCTTATATATTGAAACCATTACTTTTCTCCCCATAAAGTAATACAGAATATCTAGTTGGAAAGCAAAGAATTCCAGAATCAACATCCACATTCACCTATCAGAGAAAAATAGTATACGACAAGATGATATCTAAATTGAAAATTTCTATCTTGTTATCCATGCGAAAAACTCTTTTTCGTTTGATATGAGAACATGATCACACACAATTTATACATAAAAGTGAGAGGGCAATAGATACTTAATGAATTGCCTTCTTGAAACCCAACAAACACCAACATAATATCTCCATAGAGCATAGTAATAAAAGACAATGACAAGCATTCTAGTTTCTTATGCAATTTGGTGGAAAGCACTAGCATTTCGGTTAACATAAAATCATGCCAATTGAATCATACTACATGCAGATTGTATATACTTTAAAACAAGAAAACTCATTGCAGGCAGAGAATTTAAGAAATAACTTTTTAACCTTGATCATTTCTTGCTGTAAAAATGATCATTCCCGTCTCATCCCCAACTAAGCATTCAGCAAACCGCCCCTGACTTCGACCTCTCTGCACTACCGTCTTTGCATCGATAACCTTAACACTTAAATTAAATCCAGTATCTGAAGGGCGCAGCTGGTTGACCTTGGTGAATTGGCTCTTCTGATCAGCCATATCCTGTATAAAGTTTTAGGACTCTTAAATACATCACACATACCTCAGAATGAACAACTCACATAAGTGATCAAACTTGACAAACATATAACTAAGATCGACAAAAATAAACCAGAAGTAATAAGGCGCCTCCAAAAAATTGTGAAGATTTCAGATTATTTCTAGTTCTAGTTGACAGCCTTCACTTCAAATCAATTACAATACAGATTTAGCGCGTTTAACACCTCTCATCATTCATTTTCTACTTAATCAGAAATTTCAACGGACAATTCAATGAGCATCTAAATCCAGCGCACGAAAATGCAATCATAGACCGCACGCATTGATTCAACCCTCACAGCGGGTAATTAGTAATAGAAAAACGCGCAATCGCCACCACAAAATTCAATCCTTTCCGGATTCAGAATGCAGAAAGACTGCGATGTAATTCAAGAAGTAAACGCAGATCTATCTCCCACGCAGATCGTAAAAACAGCGAAACAATTATCAAAGCAAACAAATCAAAATCAGTAAAAGGTGAAGAGCTTTTTCAAACAGTAAGCACAAGAATTGGACAGCAGCGAACCTGAATATACGCAGAGAAAATCGCGACAATTAATTTTCTGAAACAGAGGAGCTTGGGGAATCGAAAGAGTCGAAGATGTCGAACGACTACATAGAATGACAAGGGCTTTGTGGTAAATGCATATCTTCTTAGGGCGCACTGTAAACACCTAGGCCCTCGTCGCACATGAATATTCCACTGTCTCGGATTTCGCACGATTTCGCAACATGATATGCTCATA
Source organism: Andrographis paniculata (assembly GCF_009805555.1). NCBI lineage: Eukaryota > Viridiplantae > Streptophyta > Magnoliopsida > Lamiales > Acanthaceae > Andrographis > Andrographis paniculata. The sequence continues at coordinate 6,705,850 of NW_026137605.1, forward strand.
TGCAAGAACGGGCGGATTAATCGGGTCGTGCATTTTGTGGATCCTGTTTAAACCGAATTGAACTTTAAATTTTAATTGTTCTTTTTCTAAAATAAAAATAAAAATGAAATAAAAATCGAATTAAAGTTTTTTAGAATTAGATAAATCGAATCAAATCATTGGTTTAAAACCAAATAAATTTTATTTATAATTAAATACAAATATTCAAAATTATAATATATAGTAATATTAATTATTAATATATTATTTTAATTATTTTTTAAAATTTTGGATTTTTCGGTTAGTTGAATTTGAGAATTGAAAATCATAATCGAATTGAAATACAAATTTATAAATTCGATTTTGAACGGAACCAAATCAATTAATCGAATAGTGTAAACCAAAAAAAAAAAAAAATTGATTTTTCTTTGTTTGAACCTATCACTGCTCATGTGTGAATGTTATTGTTGAAACGTGATTTGGATTTAGTGGTCTACCCGATTCGAAATCAAAGCGAAATGGTTGTTTCAATTAGCAAGGTTTCTTTTGAGTTTATCATAATTAATAACAAATATACTTATGATGTAGGGTGTTTTGGGGTGCTTATAAATAGATAGTTATGATTCCTAGTCGTATGACATGACTGTAACTCTCTCTGAATCAGTATACTAAAATCTCTCTGGTTCCTACCCGTGGAAGTAAGTTGAGACACCGTCATCGAACCACGTAAAACATCTGTGTTCTTTATTTGATTTCTTTCTCGTTTTCTCATAACAAGTGATATCAGAGTCATATCTCATTGATTGATGATGTCCTCGTATAAGTTTGATCTGGAGAAGTTTAATGGGTCGAATGACTTCACGCTCAGGAAGGTCAAGATGAGGACACTTCTGGTTGAACAAGGATGTGCGGTTGCATTGGAGGGAGAAGACAAGTTTCCTAAAGACACGAAAGAGAAGATAAATAAGGAGATTTTGACAATGGCTCATTTTGCGATCTTATTGTCAGTTACTGATGAGGTGTTACGGGAGGTTGTAGATCAGACAACGACTTTTGGGTTATGGAATAAACTGTGTGAGAAGTACCAAAGCAACTCTCTTACGAACAGGCTATATCAGAAGCAACGTTTTTACACCCTCCGGATGTCTGAAAGTACTCAGGTAAATGATCACCTTGATACCTTTAACCGTATCATTCTTGAACTTCAAGGGGTTGAGGTTAAAGTAGATGATGAATATCAAGCTCTAATTTTACTGTGTTTACTATCTGGTTCATATGAGAATTTTGTAGATACTATATTATATGGTAGAACTACAATTTATATTAATGATGTGAAAGATGCCCTTATGTCGAGAGAATTGAAAATAAAGGTTTCTTTGGAAAAGGGTTTTGATTCAGGTCTGTGTGTAGGTAGGGGAAGACCACAGGAGAGGGGTAACGGGAATGGGAGGTTACGTTCAAAATCAAAATCCTCTAGCAAAGTTAAGTGTTATCTTTGCAAGGAGAATGGACACGTTAAAAGGAATTGTCCACAAAAGAAGAGAAATACAAAAGTTGATTCTAGTAACAGTGGCAGCAGTGCTACTGTGGTACAAGACAGTTCTGATGATGGGGACTTTGGTGAAGTTCTGACAGCGTATAGTGCCAATACTGCTGATTCCTGGATTATGGATACCGGTGCTTCTCACGATATGACGTTCTCTCGTGATCTATTCACTTCTTTTAAAGAATGGAATGGAACTGTGAAGTTAGGTGATGATGGGTTTCTAGCCATAAAGGGGAACATGATAGTGCAGATAAAATTGTATGATGATACTGTCAAGAAATTTGACTGTTGGTATGTTCCTGAATAAAAGGATTTGATTTCTCTTGGCACCTTAGCCAATAATGGTTTAAAATATCATGGTGAAGGTGAGTGGGTGAAAGTCCTGAAAGGTGCTCTGGTAACGATGAAGAGAAAACTGCAGTATGAAATTTATTTTCTACAGGGCAGTTCAGTGATGGGAACGTCTGCGGTATCCCAGTCTTTGGATAAACATGATGACAGGACAAATTTGTAGCACCGTCGATTAGGTCATATGAGTGAGCTAGGGTTGTCTGTGTTGAGCAAGCAGGGTTTATTTGGTGGGGATGTGATAGGTAAAATTCAATTATGTGAGACTTGTGTAAAAGGGAAGCAACGCAAGGTGAGGTTTAGTACCGGTCATCACACTTCAAAAGAAATTCTGGAGTATGTTCATTCAGATCTATGGGGTCCCTCTACGGTGAAATCGTAGGGCGGGTGTTCTTACTTTGTCACTTTCATAGATGATTATTCGAGAAAAGTCTGGTTGTACTTTTTGAAGACTAAAAATGTGGTGTTTGGGAAGTTCAAGGAGTGGAAGATCATGGTTGAAAAACGAACGGGTAAACAGGTTAAGACTCTAAGAATTGATAATGAGTTGGAGTTCTGCAATGCTCTATTTGATGATTTATGCAAAAAAGAAGGTATAGTGGGGCACCACACTATACGACACACACCACAACAAAATGGAGTTACAGAGCGAATGAACCAAACTCTCATGGCGCGTGCTAGGTGTATGCGCATATTTGCTGGCTTATCTAAGCAATTTTGGGCTGAAGTAGTTAACACTGCTAGCTATCTGGTTAATAGATCTCCATCAACTACAATTGACTTAAAGACTCCTTAAGAGGTATGGTCCGGTAAACCCTTTGATTATTCTAATCTGAGAATATTTGGATGCCCTGCATACGCTTATGTGAATGATTGTAAGCTAGAGCCGAGGGTGGTAAAATGAATATTTCTAGGGTATGCAACATGAGTAAAAGCTTATCGACTGTGGTGTACAGAAGGTAAAAATCCTGGTAAATTTTTTATTAGCAGAGATGAAACTTTTGATAAATCTGCTATGCTTGATAAGAGTAGAGGTTGTGAAAGTATTGCAGGTACAAAAGATTGTGGTGCTGACCAAATGGTGGAGTTTGAGACTCCTGACAGAGTTGTGTTAGAGGAAGAACAACAGGATAATACTATTGATCAATCTGATTAACCAGATCAGTCAAAACCTCAAGGGAAACCGGTTGAGGGGGGAAGCTGATGACGTTGGTACTGGGGTTGAAGATTCCATAGCAGTAAGAAAGGGAAAGAGAAATATTCAGAAACCAGCTAGGTTTGCAGGATATGTCAATACATGTGATATGAATTATGTGGCTTATGCACTAGCAGTTGGTGATGATCTTGGCTCTGATGAGCCAAAGACATATAAAGAAGTTGTGGCGAGTAAAGATGCAGAAACCTGGATTATGGCAATGAATGAAGAGATGCAGTTTCTTGAAAAGAACAAAACTTGGGATCTTGTTGCATTACTAAAAGGGGTGAAGCCAGTGGGATGCAAGTGGGTCTTTAAAAGAAATGAGGAAATTCCTGGTGTTGAACCTGCTAGGTTCAAGGCGAGACTGGTGGCAAAAGGATTCTCACAGAAGGAATGAATCGATTACCATGAAGTCTTTTCTCCTGTGGTGAAATACAAAACCATTCGGGTTCTTTTGGCAATAGTGGGTGCTTTTGATCTGGAGTTGGAGCTGATGTAAAAACAACATTTCTTCGTAGTAATCTAGAATAACATATTTATATGTCTCAACTGGAGAGGTTCTACAGTTCTAAAGGGGACCAAGTATGCTTATTAAAGAAATCTCGGTATGGCTTAAAGCAGTCTCCGAGGCAATGGTACAAGATATTTGACTATTTCATGGTGTCTAATGGTTGTACTCGTAATCAGTTTGATAACTGTGTTTACTTGAAGAAAGTTTCTACTGATTCATTTGTGTATCTCTTGTTGTATGTGGATGATATGTTAATTGCAGCTAAAAATGACTGTAATTAATGACTTGAAGGCTCTACTAAAGGGTGAGTTTGAGATGAAGGATTTGGGTGCGGCAAAGAAAATACTTGGTATGAAAATCTGGCATGATAGAGAAGCAGGACGGCTGTGGATTTCTCGAGAAAAGTATATTGATAAAGTATTACAGGAATTCTCTGTTGATTAGACCAAACCGGTAAGTACCCATTTGGAGGCACACTTTAAACTTATCGAAGCACTATACCGACTACAGATGAAGATGTTAACTACATGAAGACGGTTCCATATTCAAGTGCAGTTGGAAGTCTTGTGTATGCGATGGTATGTACAAGACCGGATCTCGCTTATGCGGTAAGTGTGGTGAGCAGGTTTATGGCTAATCCGGGTAAAGCTCACTGGAGAGCTATAAAGTGGATCTTGCGATATTTGAAAGGAGAGTCTCATATTTGTCTGGTATATGATGATAAAGGCCATGATGATGGTCTTGTTGGCTATGCAGACTTTGATTACGGGGGTGACTTGGTGAAACGAAGATCACTAACTTACTTTATCTTCATTCTGTTTGGATGTACAATCAGTTGAAAGTCTACTTTACAACCTACGATTGCACTATCGACGACTAAGGCGGAATACATGTCAATGACTGAATGTATTAAGGAGGGTATTTGGTTACATGGTCTGGTGCAGAGTTTGGGTCTGAAGGTGGAGAAACCGGTGTTATTCTGTGATAGTCAAAGTGCTTTGAGTTTGGCTAAAAATTCAGTGTATCATGAGAGAACCAAACATATTGATGTAAGGTTGAATTTTATCTATGATATTTTAGAAGAGGACAGGTTTTCTATTCAGAAAATAGCTACATAACACAATCCACAAAGGTGCTACCGACGGAGAAGTTCGAGCATTGCTTGAACTTGGTGAATATTCGCATGAGGTAAAGCCCTATCGAGGCATCTGGCAGGAAGGAGACGACTGGGAGATACTGACAAACCTTTGGCGGTTGGAGAAACTCCAAGTCAAGGTGGAGATTGTTGAAACGTGACTTGGATTTAGCGGTCTACCGACTCGAAACCAAAGGGAAAGAGTTGTTTCAATTGGCAGGGAACCTTTTGGGCTTATCCTAATTAATAGCAAATAGGTTTAGGATGTAGGGTGTTTTGGATTGCTTATAAATAGATAGCTATGGTTCATAGTCGTATGATATGACTGTAACTCTCTCTGAATTAATATAATAAAATCTCTTTGGTTCCTGCCCGTGGACGTAGGTTGACACACCGTCATCGAACCACATAAAATATTTGTATTCTTTATTTATTTTTTTCTCGTTTTCTCATAACAGTTATCCATGAGTGGATGTGAAAGAGTAATAATATTTCATTAATTACTAAAGGATTTAAATTTGAGATTATATTAATAAAGTAGTACACCTAGCTAACTGTATAATTTTATTATTATTATTTTTTTATGACATGGACTTGCCAGCCGCTAAACATTAATTAATTAATGCATCCAACAGTTCTTTCCATTTTTTTATCATAAAATAGATATTTTACGGTATGTTTCTTTAGTTAAATTTCCCTAAATTTTATTATTTAGACTCTATATTTTTTGAAAAAATTATACTTTTTCATCTTATAAAACATTTTATCAAATATTATTTTCATATCAAATTAAAACTATTTTTTTTTTCAAACTCGTCAAAGAAAGGTTCGGTGCCTTGCCTATCCCAAAAAGTGTTTAGGCATATATATATATATATATATATATATATGAGATGAATACATAACAACTATACACACACATAATGAGATATAAAAACTGTTTATAGAAATAAGATTTGGGAATTCACAAGATTAGATTAATACAATAACATGAAAACCAAAGGAATAAACATGTATATGTTTACAGGCGATCACTCGTGATCAAGTACAAGATAAACAATAAAGATGCATGTAATAAACGAAGAATTGATTAACAATGAATGAATTAATAAATTAAGGTACTGGGATGGAATGGAAGTAGCTAGTGCTTATTGTTGGTTGTCTTGGTGTACTTGTGTTTGATCCATTGGAATCCTGCCTTCACCTTGGAGACTGTTGCAGCCTTCGTCTTCTCCATCTTGGAATTGCTACCATCAGTTTTCTGGTTGGAATAGCTATTGTAGAGTGGCTCGGGATCCCACTGATCTGCCCACGACGTCTCGTAAGAGCTGTTCGATGCCATACCCAGATCAAGATCAACTATTGTTTGAGAAACTATCAGCTAATTAACTAACTGGATATAGATCAAATCAAATTAGATCGATGGAAGAGATATGTGTATATATATATAAATATATATATGTATGTATGTGTGAATCAAATAAAGGTAGCTGAGGTAGATAGGTTTAAGAAGCTTCTTCTTCCATTTATTCGTTGATCACACCGTGGAAAGGAAAGAATATAATACTTTCTTACTCGGGTTGGGTTTGGTTGGGTTGTCTGCCGCCCTTCCATGACCACTTAATTAATTACTTTATTATGCACGCGCCTTCCACAAAGGCGGCTATTATATATATATACACACACGCGCGTCGTGTGTGCTCCTTTTAATATAAAAATAGAGGATGATTACGGTGTTGATTTTTCACATCAGTACGCGTTATATTTACAAATATCATACATTAATATTATACACAGTATATATTGTAATAAATATATATGCTCTTTTTTAATAATTACAAGTGTGTTTTATAAAGTATGTCATGTGCTAAAATCAATTGTTGTGTATGCGGTATAAAACTATAGAATATGTTATTAGTTTATGTGTTGTATTTGTATTATATTAACATATACAATGTGTTTGTTTGTAGTAGTAATATTGTGTATTGTTAAAAAACTATAGCATGTTTTTTTTTTTATTTATATAATATATTTGTATTATATTTACATATATAGTTTGTTGTTTATAGTAATGCTATGTGTTGTTTAATAGCTCACGATGTATTATCCAGCATATTAATTTTTTTGCCGCTGCCATAAAAATAAATAGAGATCGATCTTTTCAATTTGTTTGTTCAATCACTTTCCATTTTAGTAAGAACCGGAAATTGAATCGGAGCTCTTTAAAACATGACACTTGTAGAATGATTTTTCGAAAGTTTTTAATAATTTTGAAAAAAAAAATTAAAATAGTAAAAAGTTGATAGGATGCTCGGTATATATGCAATTTATTAAAGAAAATCATGAAATATATTCCCCCATCTCCTTTCAAACAATAGATTTGTTGCAGTATCGGTTGGCGAAAGTTGTGAAGAAAATTACACACCTTATAAGTTTCAAGTGAACTCCATTAGTACGAGGCCTTTTGGAGAATATCCAAAAATAAATCCGTACGGACTCAGCCCAAAGCGGAGAATATCGTTCAACCAATTAATTAATGGGTGCAATAAGCACCTTAATTACCTTGTTGCAGCATCATTCGAATCCTGCCAAAGTCTTATCACATTATATATTATAATTAATGTGTACGTGCGATTTTTATTTCAACTAATTAATATTCTTGGTCAAATTAAAAGGAAACTCTTCATGACGACGACACTCATATAAATCTATACAATGAATATATCTAGAAGAAGAAGAAATTCTAATGGGGAACTATATGCTATAATATCTTCTAGATGGAAATAATTTCCTGTTTGTAATCGTTATCCTCAAAGTAGAATTCCAACACGGTCACCGTGCTGAAACTTTTGGTGTAAACTTATATTACTATGTTTATAAAATTTGTTTGACATGTTTCCTTATTAACATTACCAAAAATAAATAAATATATATATATATACAAGTATATATTTTGTAGTATTCATTAATTTTTTTTTTTAAAAAAAAAAAAGATAAATTGCATAATATACTTTGTATGTTAGTAAAAATGCTTGAAATTTATTTATGTATATTAAAATATCAACAAAATATTGTTTTTATCCTGATATGATGTTTGATTGTAAATAGGTATAGAAGTTTTATACAAATAAAAAAAAATTAAATATCTTAAATACTCTTTTCAACAAAAAATTATAGATAATTAATCTATATTTCATTTAATAGTTTTTCCGAAAAAATTAGATAACAGTTTATCTCCAAAAAATAAAAATTTATTAAATTGATGGCTAGTAAATTATTTATTTAAATTTTCAAAAATACATCTATATCATTTTTGAGCAAAAATTATTTTTTTTTTTATCTCGTTCATTATCATAATTATCAATTTTGGTACAATTGATTTTTATTTATTTATTTTTATCAATTTTGGTCTCACTCAAATAAAAATATATTAATTCTAGTCCCATAAAAGTTGATTGGGATTGAACTCGGCCGTTTTGGCTTGAACACAACCGGATTGGGATTGAACTCGGCTGTTTTGGCTTGAACACAACCGTGTTGGATAACTCATATGGGTGACTGGGCATCTCATACAGCCAACACGGTCATGTTTCTGTCCGTGTTCCGATCACAATCATGTTTATACACATATTCTCAATACAGTCATATTGTAGATCATGTTCACGACCATATTCTAACACGGTCATGTTGTAGGTCATGTTCACCCCTGTTTGCAATATAGTCATATTTATTATTATTTTCATTTATTTGTTAAATTATTTGATATATATTAATAATTCAACAAAAATATTTTTTTAATTATTTTATAATATAAGAAAAATAATCAATTTTTAATATATTAAAAAAAATAATTGCAAAAAATTTAAAAATAATAATATATTAATAGATATTTTTAATAATCGTAATTTTATATAGTTTAATAATTATAGTTTATATAGTAATATAAACTATAATTATTTTATATTTCTAAAATTATAAATTAAATTTATTTTAAAATTTTATTATAAATTTTAAAAAATATATAAAATTATGATTATTAAAAATATATATTAATATATTATTATTTTTATAATTTTTTTGCAATTATTATTAAAATATCAAAAATTGATTACTTTTTTTATAATGAAATAATTGCAAACAAATATTGTGTTGAAGAATAAATATATATCAAATAATTTTAATAAATAAGTGAAAATAATAATAAATATGACCTATAATATGACTATAACATAACTATGTTGAGAACAGAGTCGTGAATATAACCTAAAACATGGTTGTGTTGAGAATAGAGTCATGAATATGGATAGGAATATGATTGTGTTATGAACACGGGCATGAATACGACCATTTTCACAAGTGTAGGGTATCTAGGACGTCCGATTACCCTTCTAAGTCATCCAACACGTCCGTGTTCAAGCCAACACGGCCGTGTTTAGTCCCAGACAATCATTATGGGACTAAAATTGATCATTTTCTTTGAGTTAGACCAAAAGTAATAAAAAAATTTCAATTTGACCAAAATTGGTAATTATGCTATTGAATGAGACCAAAAATGATTTTTGCTCTTATTATTATTAGGCAAAATTGTCCAAAATCCCTTGTAGTTTCGAAACTTGATAGTTAGAAATCGCATGCGTTTTATATTCATATCATATGCGATATTTGGGTGATTTTGATTGGATTCTACCTAATTTATATGCGAATTGTTTATTTGTTGTGTGCAGAGGGCAAATATTAAATTTTGTATAATTGGCAGAAAAAAGAAATAAAATTAATTAAACGCCCAAAAGCCCATCTACAAAATAATTAGGGCAAAAATCAAATAAGAAGGAAAAAGACACGCCTATTTTGGCAAGAGAGGACTGCTAGGGCAGAAACGCACAGAAGCAGGAGACTGACAGATTCATAGATCGCGCATGAGCAAATCGACAGAGAAGATTTCCCCTCCCACTATGACTTCATCTTTCTCTTTTGTTATTTGTTATTTGATTATGGAGTAGATACTTTTCTGGTTTGAGGGATGATAATGTTTTGGTTCTTTTGTTTTGGAGATTCTTGATTTTCTTTATAAAAATTCTTTTTTATTATCAATATTTATCTAATTCTGATAATAGCGTTTGTGATTGTTAGATTGATTGAGTATTTTGGTACCGATATTTAAATTAGTCTGATAATCTAAAGTCAATTCAGGTAGGATCTCCGTAATTGTATTCGCACTTGAATAGGTGACAACCGGGTTGAATAGTTCATTCCCGGGGATTAGACAATCAAATATAATTGCTCCTCCTAGGTAGTAATTGTTTTGAATTGGGTTTTTCTAGATTAGAATGCGGTTAGGCAACATCCTTATGGGCGCACCTAGGTTTATTTGCTTAATTAGGGGTAGTTAACTGTCGTACCTTAATTACCTACACTGTAAAGAAAAATTGGTTATCAGAGCTTGTTGATAACTATAACCAATTTAATTGATACTTTAATAAGAATTAACTTTATTGAATTAATGATAAAACATAAGTGTCATAACTGCATCATCTTTTGAGCCAGACATCCCCTTGGTAGTCAGTTCCCTCTTAATTTAATTGTTTTGTTATTTTATTTTCATTAAATAATAAAAGAAAAATCCTCATTTATTTACTGCATTAGAATACGAAAAAGTGAATCACACAATCCCTGTGGAGACGATCTCTTCCTCTGTATTACATTAAATTGTGATTACAGATTAGGTGAAATATTTGATTGACTGCGCGACAGGTCAAAACTCTGTAAATTCTCCATTTACTTTAAAAATTGTATGGCGTCATTTTATACTTTAAAAAATGTTGCATTAAATGACATTGTAGTTTTAAATTTTAGCGTAAATCTCCACTTTACTTTAAAAATTTGCATTGCACCCCCTTATACTTTCAAAAATATTGCATCAAATCCTATGTCATGAAAAACATACATATAGGAAATCATCTTCTCATCACATAAGGAAATTCTCATGATGGTGAAGTTTCATGCAACGTTTTTTAAAAGTATAAGGGGGTGTTATGCAATTTTTATAGTATAGAGAAATTTTATTAGGCTAAATCGCATAAAACTCACATGTTGTTTCAGGAAATTGTATAAAATCTCCCATACTTTTAAAATTACGTCAAACTTCTTCATGGTTTCATAAACTCTACGTTTAACCCCCTCGTCCCTCCTTATTTAACGTTGTTTGATCTGCACGCGTCCAAAATCCTTGAAATTATAAATATAGTCATAATTCTTATTATTTAACCTCAATAAACAGTAAATATACTTAGAAATAGTTATTTTTATCTGATTTTAAAAGTTCTTTTTACTGTTATGTAAGGCTAAATATAAGATGAATGAAAATATTTATAACTTTAGGGGTTTAGAAATGAATATTCTGAAATTCATTCACAATTTTAGCGCGTGTAAGTAAAAAAATGATAAATAAGGATGGACAATGGGGTTTGACGCAGAGTTTATAAAACTATGAGGGAATTTAGCGCAATTTTGAAAGTATGGAGGATTTTGCGCAATTTTGTGAAACCGCAAATGAGTTTTATGCAATTTAGCCTTATTATTATTATTATTATTATTATTATTATTATTATTATTATTATTATTATTTTTTGTCAACGTCATATTATCTTATTCTTTTTTCAATTGGTATCAAAGCCAATACCATGAACAAAGTCATTCAATTGTATGTCCCTATTCTTGATGAAAAAAATTACAATTGATGAAATGCTCAAATGAGAGTTTTGTTTGATTATCATGATTTATTAGTAGTTAAATTCAATGGCTAGAAAATGTTCATGAGGCAATTTGGACTGTTCGTAATGAGAATAAAAGAAGAATAAGAGGCTCTGCACTTTATTCACCAATAAATGAATGATAACATATTGAGCAAATCGAAAGTGTTTCTACATCACATTAAACTTGATATTGATTGCATCTTACAAGGATGATGAAAAAATTAAGAGAGTACACCTTCTAGACTTTAAGACGCTAATATAAGTTGTTGGAGATGCAATCTACCAAGACAATTGATGCATATGTCAATTGTATCTTTGCATTGACCAACAATACAAAAGTTAATGGCGAAGCAATTTCAGCACAAGAAAAGGTGGAGATGATTCTCAAAACTCTGACTTCAAAATTCAAGCTTATGATTAATGCTATTGAATAGGCTCATGACATGAAAAAATTGGCCGTAAAGCCATTGTCTACTTCATTAAAGGCATATTAACAAAGAGTGAACAGTAACAAGGTTGAGAAGTCTGCTGAAGTAACACATCAAGCACAAACTTCATTTGATTCGAATCGAAAATTTGAAAATGTTAAGAATATAGATCAAGGGAAATGTCGAAATCATATAAATCATGGATAGCAAGACTTTCATTCCACCCAAAATAATTTACTGGAAAGTTATTGGAATAATAATTCTTAGTCATCCAGAGGCCGAGGCCTTGGATGGAAAAGAGGATAACATGATAAATCACATGTAGAATTTTATAATTTCCACAAGAGAGACCATTATACCAATGAATAAAAGTTTAAGAGTGACAATCAATCTGTAAATTATGTGCAAGAAAAAGAAAATCAATATCAAATTTAAAGGGGTCATGCCATTATGATGGTCTTTACACCAGCTGAGATGACAAGAACTTAAACTTGATTTTTGGATACAGGATGCACAAATAAGACAATAGTGAAACTTGGCAATGGTAGAAGTGTTCTCATAACTGCAAAGGACAATATTCTCATCGTATTGAAAAATAACGATCACAAGTACACTTTTATGTACTTAGTTAGAATAGTAATTTATTAAGTGTGGGTAAATTAATCGAGAAGCAGTATCTGCTTAATATCTCGCTTAAGATCTTTGAAAATCTTCTTTCTATTTCTTATAAACAAGGTACTTCAATTCTCGAAAAATTTTTTGGTGATGGGTTTGTCTTATATAGGTTTGTCTTATATTGACCATCCTGCTTAGTTGTGTGAGTCTTATGTAGTTGAAAAGAATCACATATTACCATTTTTGGAAAATTCATGGAGTGTTCGACATCCTTTTGAGCTTGTTCATATTAATGTGTTTGATTTTATGAACATAACGTCACTAGATGGTAGTAATTATTTTCTCGCATTTATTGACGACTTTTCTAGGAAAGATTGGGTTTATATTTTGAAAAACAAGTTTGAGGTTTTCAATTGCTTCAAGATTTTTTAAGCTATTGTTGAAAAAAATAAAGTCAATATGAACTCAATATGGTACGGAGTGATGGTGGTGGAAAGTATACTTCTAATGTGTTCAAAAATTTCTATAAAAAGCAAGTAGTACATATAACATCCCAGATAATACCTTTGAAGTGTCACACGTCAACACTAGAACAATATTACATATATGCATGACGTGTCTCAATGTTAAAGCTAAAACATAATAAAAACTAGTATAAAAGTTTTCTTTGCAAGTCGTAAAATATATTTACCAACATTCACAAGTATTTCAAAAATATATAATCGTAGAAAGTCTTTACATGTATTAAAAATTCTCAATACATCTCAAAAGTAGGAAGTGTGTGTAATCATAAGTTTTGGACAATGTCTAATTTAAAAACTCATGCATGTTCGATGAAATTTTCATCCCTATGATACATCAAGTAGACGAAGGTGCATAAATCAATTATGCATGGAAAAAATTAGTAACATAAGCTAAAGATAAGCAAGAAATTAAATATGCAGTGCATAAAATAAAGTACTAACAATAAACAGTTGTCAAGCAACAAAAACAACTAGCCAAAATCTACGGCTCAATCAATACATACCAATCAACAACTAAATCTATGATTCATACAATTTATTAATTGCTTTGTCAATCAATGACTAAATCTATCCAAATTCATGGGTCACACAATTTAACAATCGTCTTTTCAATCAATGGCTAAATCTAGCTGAATCCACAGCTTACACAATTCATCAATCGACTTTTCAATCAATGCAAAAGTTCAGCCAAATCTATAGCTCACACAATTTATTATTTGACTTGTTAATCAACGACTAAGTCTAGCCAAATACATGGTTTATACCATTCATCAATTGACTTATCAATCAATTGTCAAGTCTAGCTAAATCTACAGCTCTCACAATTCAACCGACTACATTCTATCGTGTAGACAACACATTCATTCATCAACTATTAACAATTATTTGTCCATTAACGGCATGAATAACTTAATAAATGTTTTATCATATACATTATATATCAATAAGTTTCTATTAACAATTAGTATTATCATATCATAACAAATTCATCACATATCATATACGAAGACAATCATAATGGCTATTCAATTCAGACACTTAGTCAAATGATCTATTCATTTCAAGCATGTGTAATTTAACCATTTACATCACTTATAAGAAGCTAACCAACTTAACTACCACTAACTCATGGAACTTGGTTTGATCAAATTGCACCTATCCATCAAATATGATCAATCAACTTACTCAAATTTAGCGCAAATCTTATAAAATTCACCATAAATTCATCGTCGGCCCAAATATTATAAAACTAGTGCTAAATCAAAACTAACATTCCTAACTTTCCTTTCAAATCTGAAAATTTCATTAATCATTTGAATAATATCCAAAATATCCTCTTAACTTACACAGTCCTTTCAATTCAAGAAAACATAACGGTTTTATTGCAAAAATTACTAAAAATCTAATTTACATTCAAATGAGACAAATGTGGCCTCTCATTAAAGCTAATACATATACTCATATTCTCAATTAAACAAAAGCACAAAAACAAGTTTCAGAAAGAGTAGAAATAAACAAACAAAGTGTATAATTTTAGAAAAATATATAGAATTATTTTATACTCAAATAGGACAAATTTGATCTCTAAGAAAAGAAAAAACGACATGAAAAAATAACATAATAATTATATTGAATATACTTTCTATATTCATTTATCAAGTAATAATAATAATAATAATAATAATAATAATAATAATAATAATAATAATAATAATAATAATAATAATCAACAACAATTATTGAGCAATAATAATAAAGTTTTTGTTACTAAAAATATAGGCAAAATTGTTTATATCTCTCATGTGGTTTAGAAACATGGCACCTTTCTCCCATATACTTTAGAAACTGCGTAGCACTTCCTTGTGTTTTCAGAAATCTTGCACTCTCCCATTTCATCATTTCGACCTCACGGTGTTATATTTTTCACCTCATGGACCGTTATACCTCTTAATTAAATAAGTATGACCTAATTCTTCTCTCTCATCACTCACTCTTCCTTCTCCCACCGACAAGTATCCCCCGCGACCACCCCACCCCCCTCCCGACACCGTTCGCAGCAACAGAAGGCAACGACCACCACTTCCCCGGCGACCACCACTACGAATGCGTGGCATCAATTTAAGAATGGATAATCAACCTTATTTCTCCAATCACCAAACTTTCTTCAATCAAAAGGGATAGTGTCGAACCCAAAGTTTTGTAAGTCACAATTCCAGTTTTCTTCTTGGTCTCCATTGGCGATGACATCGGGTTGAGAAGTTCCCCAATTTACTATATAAGAGGAATTGGTATTCAAATAGATAATTTGTTGTTCCTTTTATACATTTTCATTGGTGTCCCCACAAACACAAAGGTTCAGATAGGAAATTAGTCGATTATGTAATTTGAAGTGTTTTTCTTGTTGGACTGTTGTTGGGTATTGTACCATTTTGGTGTGGATCACTCTTATTTTCTTTTGTATATTTTATGTCAGCTAGCTTGTCGAAGTTTCGATTATTGGAGAATAATTTGGTTTGCCCCACGTGCAGGTTGTCATTAGGATTTTTCCGATTTTCATTGTATTTGTTTGTATATTTCCAATTAGGGAGGAAAAAACTCTCAACACAAAGGAAAACAACCAACAACATCATTCCGGAGGGCGTCCCTTGCATCACTCTTGAAAAATGTTCGATTCTCCAAAACGTCACGCACTCATCGGGTGGTGGCTCATAATTGTGTAATGGAGTTAGTGTTTGCACTACATGAAGACTGATGACATTGATTAGAGTGTAGAATTTGTGTTTTAGGATTATTCTAAGTTGTCGTACTAGACTGCACGCACTGTTATTGTTGTATTGATTTTGGATGATTTGCTTTTAGTCGTTGGTTCAATACGGCATGGCTGATGCAGGGTATTACTATCGTATTAGAGAACGTTTGTAGTCGAACCATGATGGAACTTTGTATTTGTAGTCGAACTGTGATGGAACTTTGTATTAGACCTACACGGGATATGTTTGAGCAGGCTGCTCTTGTTGATACGTTATCAAATTTTGTATTACATCTACATGAAATATGTTCAAGCAACATGCTCTTGTTGGAATGTTAATATGATAGGAATACCACGAGCAATATTACACCATATATCATACAAAAAATCAAAGAGCAACACTACACCATCTAACGTACAAGAACCCAGACAGCCACAATATTCATCTAAAACACCATACCTCCGACATGCAACACTCAACAATCTAAACCGCAATTTTTAACAACATGATAACAATGACAACAACAAAGACAATCTGAATGTTTTTCAAACTTCGTCGCACCACCTTCCAGTTGGAAACTATATTTCTATTGACCACCCTAATCTTCTTCAATTCATCAACTAAAAAAAAAAGAGTCGACGTCAGCTTCTGCATGCATTTTGCGGTCCTGGCTACTTTTGTTGAAAGTTCTAGCCAACGGAAAAAATCACAAGTCCCTATTCGATAGTTGTAGAACAATCTATCTTCAGTCTCTTTCGATGGACCAAGCACACGTGTCTTAACAACTACACCACATTTGCACTTTGGGTATTTACACTTCAAATCCAAACTTGTTTCTTTTTTTGGGATAGGAATTACTGCTACTTGTAGACATCTACAGGTTGGTGAATTCACTTAAATATGGAGAAGCTCGGAATCTTCCAAATTGAAGGAAAATAACATTGTTCACTGCAAAGCACAAAAAAATTGGAATTTTTTTTTAAAAAAAAACACCAACATTAGGGCATGAATAAAAAATGCAGATTTAACGCGAATTAAAAAATAGTAATTTTAGGGAAAATTTCAAAATATAAAAATGAAGATACCCGCGTGCGAAAAAAATAGTCAATGTAGACACAACATCGAGTCGAATCGAAATCATAGTCACAATTGCAAACACAATAAAAATAGAATTGAAAAAAAAGGAAACCAACAGAGAAAAGTATCTTATTTGATATTACACAACAATATTTGGCTTCAAATACGTACCTGGAAATACTAAATCGGAGGCTGAGCAATGATAACTAAAGATTTGTAGCAATATGTTTGTTTTGTTATGAACAGATTTTGTTATGTATTCACAGGGGATTTTATATTCGAAAGTCAAGTTGTGAATGATTATAAAAAGCGGTCAGATATAGAATAGTTCGGTTGTAGTCCCAGAGTAGTTATCACAATTATTTATATTCTTTGACTGGTGAGTCTCCAGGTTGAATACAGGGATGTTAAGTTATGAATCTCAAAGCAAGTGTAGATCTTGTAAAAGCAGCAGAAATTGCAATAAGGGGGCTCACTTTTCAACGGGCAAAAACTCTAGTCTATAGAAAGCGATAAAAGAAAGGGGTAACGTGAGCGGAGGTAAGCAGAGCGGAGGTGGGCGGCGGAGTGCCAATGATGGGCAAACAAGTGGAATGACGAGCGGCACAGTACATGTATGTATATATATATAAGTGGTAGAGAGTGAATGAGAGGTGTTGTGTCTGAATTGTGCGTTACTTAATGGCTAGGTTTTCTTGGAGGAAGTGAGCAAGCGATATCGGTGTGTTAACGGAGGTATATGTATAATGTGAAAGTGGAGGAAGGAGATAATGTAAATATATAAACCGGATTATAAAGAATTCTTATAAATAGAATCGGACCTTAAGGGATTTACAACAAGACTTCAGTGACACCCAGAATTGGAATATTACAAAAAAGAAACCCTACTGCCACTAGGAGTTTCTGTGACCTAATAGACCATTGTCTATGTTCCATTAATTTTTCCAACTTCTGCATCATTAGTGGCTTTACCTTCTGTTACTTCTCCTCAGTCAAAATTGAATTCAGAACAGTAGTTAAGCAGGTCAACAAGGCTACCACGTACTTAACTACATTGAACTACCTTGAAAACGCTTTTGGCAAAAGACAACGCTTGAATAATCAACTCTTCTCATGCTCTAAACCAGTGAAAAGAAATTCTTCTATAATCAGAGTTTATATAAGTGTGAAAAAGATGAGAAAAAAGTAGAGATGAAGAATTTAATGATATTTCATCGTTTACTAATAAAGCTGGAATTGCTAATTCTATAAAGCTATCATGAAAAGCAGTAAAACTTATACTAAGAAAGCGGTAAAGTCTTGGCCAAGGGAGGAGGGGAAATCTCCACTCCCTTGGCCATTCCTGTGGGAACTCCCTAACAGAGTTGGAGCTCTCGAAGAATAGGAAGACAGCTAGAATGCACAGGAATTTATCGCTGAAAATACTCCAGTTGAAGTATATTTTACATTCAGATATCTGGCCCTATTTATAGCAAATAAGGAAAACGGTTGGAGGTGGTTATAAGTCAGTTTCAACCGCTAGGAAGTTAGGCAGTTGATGACAGTTTATTTTGTTGAAGCAGTTCCTGGCCATAACTCCTAGGATGCTTGCTTGACTTGTATCAGTTTGTAAGGGCTCAGATCTTCTTTGCTTATCGGATGGCTGGAGGGCATCAGGCAGCTAGACGAGCTTGCTTGTGCTGGCTGGTAACAGAATGGTTGTACCGCTGCAGTTGGTACACTTAGTCCATATTAGAGTTGGGCAGCGGTCATGCTGTAGCGGTGGACGTCTCGGCCGTCGCTTGCGAGCGGGAGAGACTGTCGCTTGTGAGCGGTGGAAGCTATCGCTTGCCTCTCTTGTCTTAGTTTTTCTGGGTGGTGTAATTGTCGCTTGCGAGCGGAGGTAGTTGTTGCTTGTGGCGTCTGCCTTAGCTTTTCTAGCACCAAAACACCGCTTAAAAAGGGCGAAAATCGTTAATAATCTCCACAAACAAACTATAGATCATGTCAAACGATATAAATCAATAAAGTATGCCTTTAACACGTTATGGTGACGTTTTTTACACGGAAATTCAAATAATACACAGGTTTGTCAAGCTAAGAATATGCTCATATTTGGAGTCATCAAGCAACGTCAAACAAGGAATTCGGAGCTGGGAGACGTCGAACAATAAAATCTGGATTGGGTTTGTTTTTTGTGTGTGAGAGCGATTGACATAGATAAGAAGAACTTAAAATGGTGGAAGGGTAAAATTGGGAGTTTGGGTATTTAAAGGAAACAATCACACATATACTCGTTTATTCCGCACGTGAAGACCAACCTCCGTTAACTTTTGACGTTGGAGTTATGTGCAAGGTTTTTTAAAACACAAAAAAGTGCTACGTAATTTCTGAAGTACGAGAGAAAAGATGCCGAGTTTCTAAACCACATGGGATATAGACAATTTTGCCAAAAATATATTATAAAATAAATAAATTTAGGATGTATATTCATCCAATTTTCCTCTCATGTACTTTTTGAGATTTATAAATATATTTATTTTTTCTGTTCAATTCAAATAAATAAATATATATATTTAATAATTATCAATCATACCACAAATAAATAATACTTTTATTTTTATATTTATCTATAATTATATTATTTCATATTATTACTTTTTTTTTCCTATAGCAATAATATATCATTACTTTTTAGTAAGAATATATTTACACAACGAAATAATTTTTTTCGTTTGTAAAAATATGCTATTTTTTCATTTTAATTTATCTATCAAAAGATACTTATATCATATTTAATAAAAATTATCATTGTTTTAAATTTTTATTCAATATTCTTTTTAGCTATTTATATCGTTCTCATTTATCTCACATATTTCTTACACTCCTTCAATTTTAGTTAAAAAATTATATTATTAATTTTATAAAATTCCAATTATATCCTTATAAAAAGCACAAAAGTAATACTAAAATAATATTTTGTTTTATTTTCGTGCCAAAAAAATC
The DNA here is from genome assembly GCF_009805555.1 of Andrographis paniculata. NCBI lineage: Eukaryota > Viridiplantae > Streptophyta > Magnoliopsida > Lamiales > Acanthaceae > Andrographis > Andrographis paniculata. The sequence goes on from NW_026137605.1 coordinate 6,725,698, forward strand.
TGAACATAATTTTATAAGACACATGAAGTGTCCACTGCTATTATAATACTAATATTTTTTAATTTTTGTACCAAAAACAAATATTCACCTTAAAAGTGGATGAAAATGGTATAACATATATATATATATACATCTATACAATATATAAAATAATAAAACTTATTCACTCTTAAAAGTAAATAATTCAATATAAAAATATTATTTTTTATATTATAGACATATTTCGTTATATTCAGGGGTGCATTCAATTAGGATTTTAATGAATTTGTTTGGATTTTGAAAAGTTTGTAGACTTGAGTTGATTTATAAATTCTATAGAATCTATGCAGAGTTTAATTGATTTTTTTTATTGATTTATATGAATTTTGATAGATTTGATTGAATTATTTATTGATTTCCCTAGACTTCATTAGACTTTATAAATTTGTAAATTAAATAATTTTTATTGATTTATATAATTTTAAATATATGCAGTACACTTGTATGTATATAAAAAATTTCAAATATTTAAAAAAATATTAAAAGTACATTAGTTCTCAAAAGAATATATTTATTATTATTCTCACTTTTATTTTATTTTAATAATAATAATATTTTTAAATTTATATTTTTTGTTAGAGTATTATTTTGATCGAATTTATTATATTACATATATTCAATGTAATTAATTTTTATTTTGTAACAATCTATGTAATTGTTATGATAATTATTTATATGAATTTTTATAAAAATATATATATTTATAAATAAAATCACATTAAAATTACAATTTTTATTAATTAAAATTAAAAAATAAAATAATTAAAAATGAATAAACATAAACTAACATTGTCAAATATAATCCGTAGTTTTTGAACTGACGGAACTGAAATCGAAATAAAAAAATATAAATTAAAATTATGAAAGATTTAATTTTGATTTGACATTTTCAAATATTAAAACTAATAATTTTAATTCGAACTATTCGAGCAAGTTTATTTGTTATTATATATATATATATAATTTTGAATATTATTTCAAATATATAAAATTTTATAATATTTGTAATTTTATATTAAACATTTAAATTTTCTTATCTTATTGATATTATTAAATAAATAATAAATACATGTAAAGTAATAAATAGTTATTAATGCTATAAATAAAATTGTATGTATATTTTTACTAATTTTGAGAATCCATTGAAATCTCACCTCATAACAAGAGATTCTATACAGTGTAATTTGTTAGCAATTTTATTAAAGAATCCAACAAAATCCATAGATTTTTAAAGTCTATGATTGTTGAATACACCAAAAGACTTTTTAAAATCCGAATTGAATACATCCAGATTTTAAAATTTTTTTAAAAGTATTCATTGAATACACCAAAATTTTAAAAGACTTTTTAAAATCTGAATTGAATACATTTTGAGAGTCCAATAAAATCCATATTGAATACACCTCCTTGAGACATAACTCATACTAAAATTAATAAATCTATACTTTTGTGTAATTATACTATTATTTAATTTGTTTAATACTTCTTTCGTCCGAATATAAAGCTCACATTTATTTTTTGCGTATTGATCTTTCAATATTAATTATTATATCAAGCTATAATATAAATTAGAAGATAATAGTAAATATATTTCTATTATTGTCTTATAATACTAATATTAGAAAAAATTATATAAATATAAAAATATTTTTAATATTAAATACAATAAAACAAAATGATATTTTTATAAAGGCGGATCGAGATAGTAATAAACAATTTGATGATGCGAATAAGGCAGTAATTTAAAGTAATTAATGATAATGTGAATATAAATGAATATGTGTCTTTTTTTTTTTAAAGCTTGACATATTCTTTTAGAATTTGAGCTTTATTTTGATTCTAATATTAATTTTTATATGATATTTTATAATTATATATTACAAAATAATAAAAAATTCCTGCAGTAATAAAAAAATAATAATAATAATAATTCGAGCTAGAGTATGTGTGATAATATGAAAGGAAAGGGAAAAAAAATAAAATTGGAATAGTTTTTTTAAAAAAAATTAGCAGATGGGCTTATTTATAAATTAGCATTCTAGTTTATTAGCCCAATTTGAAAATTTAAAATAAAACTTTGAGCATGGTATGGTATGGGCCCAATAGTGGGAAGTGCCGCTTGTTTTGTTGGTAGACATCAGGTGCTAACCACGTGTCGCTTTGACCCTCGATTCAACAGTCCAGTCAGTCTCTCTGTCCCTCATTTGGATTTTTGTTAATTTGAGTTTCATTTGGCGTTCCTTCCTTCCTTCCTTCCACCCATTACCCATTACCCATTACCCATTGTTTTCTTTCTCCTTCCTTTCTCGGCCGTTGTTCGCCTACATCGATCGTATCGACGCCATAGATACATATATACGTGCCCTGGGTGGGTGGGTCTCCTAGTATATGTGTGTTGTCTTTATGCACTGTTTCTATTTATCTGTGTATGTATACATGTGTTGAACATAGCGGTGGTTTCTGAAAATTGATAGATTATTGAAGCATGTGTGTTAATCGACCTGGAGCAAGATTATGACGGAAGAATTTTCACCGGATTTTCGTGGAATTTCGTCGATACAGATCGATCTCAGGTGATTCGGTAACGGTGGTGTCAAGTTTGTAAATTTTGTGTGCTTGAGGCTTTTTTTTTAATCTCGGATTGAAATTTTCAGATCGGAGATTTGAGCGCAGCTGAAAGGGGGTTTGTTCTGTGCGGTGCGACGTGTATTATTCGGTAGGTAGCGGAGATGACGACGGGGCATGGAAATTTGGATAGGCAAATAGAGCAGTTGATGGAATGCAAGGCGCTGGCGGAGGGGGAGGTGAAGATTTTGTGCGATCAAGCGCGAGCGATTTTAGTGGAGGAATGGAATGTGCAGCCGGTGAAATGCCCTGTGACCGTGTGCGGCGATATCCATGGCCAATTTTACGATCTGATCGAGCTCTTTCGGATAGGCGGCAACACTCCTGATACCAATTATCTCTTCATGGGAGACTATGTCGGTGAGTCGCTCAGTAACTTCCTCCTACTCCTCCATCTCTTGATTTTCTTCATTAATTTTGTGCTACTTTCTCTGCCTGTTTTTGTTGCTTGATTGGGTTGATTAATTGATTGATTTTGAGGCTTATTTCTGGCTGATAAAGTGATTGGATTAGATTAGATTAAAGGAATGAATGTATTTGAAGATGTGAAATCGATTTGTACTGATTCTTGTAGATTGGTTGATTAATGTTTTGGTTTTATACAAAGCATAGTGTTGCCAAAGAGTTTTATCTGCTGCCAAATAGGTTTTTTTAAATGTTGATGATAGCTTACCTGTTTATGTAGTTTTTTCAAGATCAGAGAGTGTTCCGAAAATGTTGGTGTCTATTAGTCGATTATGGTATCTGTTGACGTCGAACTATTAACTGCTTTTATGGTTGTCGCGGTTGGAATTTATAGGATGAATGAGAACATGGATTGGATTACACGTGTGCAATCGACGATTGCTTCGGAAAGTGTAATATCGACAATAATCATCCCTTTTTGTCGTTTATGCCTAGATTCTACTACGGACTTTCGTCAGCATTTCTATACTAGGCTTTTGCTGATTTTTGTCAAGGGATAAACTAATTGGGTTGTTTGTTTTTATCTTCGATGTGAATCTAGGCCGTTAGGTAGTTTTTAGTTTCTTGTCATATTAAGATGCTTTTATTTGTGATTGAACAATAATTTATTGCAGATCGCGGTTACTACTCAGTGGAAACGGTCTCGCTCTTAGTGGCTCTGAAAGTGCGATATAGAGATAGGATCACCATCCTTAGGGGAAATCATGAAAGTCGGCAAATCACTCAAGTGTATGACCTTGAACCTCACTTATTGATCTTACATAATCATTTTTATTGGCTTCTAATGCATAATATATATCGCAGTAGAAAAAAAAAATGTTTACTTACTGCAAGATCGACTTCTTTTTAGATTGTTTTTCTATGATAACTTTTTAAGAATTTATGATTGGCAAACATTTTATTGAGCCATGTCAATCAGTCCACTTTATTTAATATTTTCTAACTTGGTTACATTTTCTGTTTAGAGGATAAACGATTGTACCAGATAAAATTTATCACAAAAATACTAGATAAAACATAGAACTTTAAATCCATATCTTTAGAATTAAAAGATGTAGTGAGTGGACAATCTTTCTTCCCTTTGTTTAGCTAGACTGTGCTGCCCTTATCCTTTTCTAAATATCTTGTCCTCTTAAGATTCAAAAGATGCCTCGTATTAGTTCGTGCACCTCTTCTTGCACCAGGTATGGATTCTATGATGAATGCTTGAGGAAATATGGAAATGCCAATGTGTGGAAGTATTTCACTGATCTTTTTGATTATTTGCCGTTGACCGCACTTATTGAGAGTCAGGTATTGTTGATAGAGAACAGAACAGAAAGAATACCATTTGTGTTTTGTTCTGTATTATAGTCGTCGCTGATTGCTTCTCTAATGACATACCATTCATACCCTGCTGGCTGGTAGGTCTTCTGTTTGCATGGGGGGCTTTCTCCGTCACTTGAAACATTGGATAATATTCGAGCTTTAGACCGCATACAGGAGGTAAATATAATCTATATATTGTGGACGAATGTTCTCGGTATAAAGATTTATATTCCTACATTCTTTTTCATAGTAGGATAGCATAGGCAGATTCATTTTGGTTAGTTTCATGATTGACCTCGTTGGACCCTTAATTAGGTTCCGCACGAAGGACCAATGTGCGATCTGTTGTGGTCTGATCCAGACGACCGGTGCGGGTGGGGCATATCACCCCGGGGAGCCGGCTACACTTTTGGACAAGACATAGCAGCTCAGTTCAACCACAATAATGGTCTCACCTTAATTTCAAGAGCTCATCAGCTTGTCATGGAAGGTTACAATTGGTGTCAGGTATTTTAATACTAATATGACATGACAAAGCAAACGACGACTCTGCAATCACTTTTTTGTTTGTTCCCGCTTTCAATTCTTTGTTTATTTCTCCTAGGACAAGAACGTCGTGACCGTCTTCAGCGCCCCAAACTATTGCTACCGGTGTGGAAACATGGCGGCCATACTCGAAATTGGGGAGAACATGGAGCAAAACTTCCTACAATTTGATCCAGCTCCTCGTCAGATTGAGCCAGATGCGACGCGCAAAACCCCAGATTATTTCCTGTGAAATCGAACATTCCGTGCGTACCTACCTATAGGTGTGTAGTATTATTGTTCTGTTCTTGTTTTGAGGACACCATTCTTAATTCTTTTTGTTTGGATCTGTTTGTCTGGAACAGCAAAGGCATGATATGATGGGATGGGTATCTCTTGTATATTTTCTTTAAAGCCAAAACTAGGCAGCATTGCTTTGTAATTTTCGGAATGTTGTTATGTTGTAGCAATAGAGACCAATAGTATAGTTTAGTTTAGTATAGGAATCTCCATCAGGTTTTGCATTATTCATATTTATAATCAATCCTTAATAATAAATAGGTAAATAAGAGAAGTAGTAGGGTTTGAGCTTTTTTTTCTTGTTTTGTAGAGAAATCTTGGAAGCAAATTCAGCATTTCAATTATATATATATATATATGTCCAAGTACCAGCTTGGCAGACTTTTCTCCACATTCATGGTCATCAGCTGAGCTGATATTCTCTAAATTAGGATCTGTAAGAGTTTCGACTTCAAGATTGTTACATTTAGTTGTAGGCTTCCACCAATAAACAACTTAAACTACCTTATTCATGTCTGTGCCCCATCCTCCTCATAGTGGTCTCTAAAAAGGTTTTTAAACGAAGTCTCCATTTCCGAAAGGTTCCATCAATAGCTTTCTTCTCTGCCCACCACCTATCAATGGTGTTTTTATACATTTATTATCATAGCTTTGGATTAATATTTGAATATTAATTATTATATCAAAATATAATATAAATTTTTTTTAAAAAAAATTACAAAAATACTTTTGTTAAAATAAATATGATTCTTAGAGGCGACGGAAAAGATATATTTTTTACCTCTTCCATTAAAAAAAGAAACAGACTAGATAATGTCTCACATTGCTTCAAAACCCCTTGATGCCCACGTGTTTTGCTAGCTATAGTCTAGTGTAACTTGTCTCATCAATTCAATTTATAGACTATTAAGTTCGATTTATATCCAAATCGCACTCGAAAACAAAAAAAAAAAAAGAAAAAAGAAAAAAAGAAAAACAAACGAATAAAAAAAAACTAAGTAAAGCCTCCTTTCCGATAAAAAAAAAAAAAAAAAAAAAAAAAAAAAAAAAAAAAGACTACATAGGTCCTCCTCAACCCACCCCTAGAAAAATACCATTGGAGAAGACTAGACTAATTGGAACGGAACTCATTGAAAGCTACAAGGCATGAACCCTCTAAGGGTAGCACCAATAGCAAGATCGACCCACCCAAGGAATACCCATCTTTGAATGAAGATCTTCTCCGACTTGGAGAAGCCTCTCATCAAGCCCAAAAGACCTAATGTTTGCTTGATTGATGTATGACATGAAGATCATGAGAAAAGGCATATAGAAACAGAGCAAGGAATCTAATCTTGATTCACAACATGTTCAGCAACATTCTTATTTTGTCTACAATTTCCAATGAATTGTGAATTTGGCTGAATGGTATGGAATGGACTAACCTTACCTTACCTTACCTTACCTTGCCTTGCCTTGCCTTGCCTTGCCTTACCTTACCTTTCCTTACCTTACCTTACCTTACCTTCTCTTATCTCTCTATATCTATATAGGACTATGCAGGCACCTGAGGCTCTCCATTAAAGCATCTGTATGCTCTGGTTTCCCTACCGAGATACGGACATAACCGGCCAACTCTTTCTTGCTGTAGTGCCGAATCATCACGCCCGTTTTTGCTAGGTCTTCCTGTAAAACATATTTGTCCAAACATAAAGAACCGAGAGGAAGAAGATGCTTCCAGATCAAAGAAAAACAGTCTATGTATCCTAAAACACTCCCACAAACAAATGTATCCTAAAATATAAGTGGCATAAGCACATAGTTCATGGCAACCAGTTTGCACGCCCATTAAAATAAAACTGGAATTAAATAAAATAAAATAAAACATATAACTTCAATTTAACATATAGTGTAAGTGGCAAGCCAATACCTTCAATTTTTTAGCATCCATCCCAGATGTAACTTCACAAAGAATGAAATTCGAGTAGCTTGGAAATGGCTTTAGAAATGGTACTTCTTTCAAAAGCTCGAAGAGCCTCTCCCTTTCTTGAACCAATGCAACTTTTACTTTCTGGAAAAACATACATTCAAAGAACTTGCATGAAAAGGGACTGCAACAGTAAATAAATTAAGTAAAGGCTTACCTTAATTACAATTTTCAGGATTGATTCCCCTCAATTATTCATGAAAGGTCAAAACAAACAACTTTGACAACCTTTCCCACATTTCATTTAATTTTATTGGAACCATTATAAACATCATATCAAATCAGGGATTTAAAATTGTGAACACTATATTTGATGGAAGAGAATTGTACTTCAGCTGGGAGAGGGTATTAGTGAGCTGCTGCTCTAGGTACCTCTAGGTAATCAGAGTTCTGTAATGCAGCACATGCTGCAATCTCAGCAGCAACAGACACATTATATGGTTGTTTTGCTCTCCATAAATATTCAATCATACTCAGAGGAAATGCCCCATACCCAACCCGAAGCCCAGCTAAACCTGAAATGCCAGAATATAAAGTATATATATATATTAAACCTTAAAAGATCTATACCCATCATCCATGCATATTATAGTTAAGCCAGCCTCCAGAAAAAAGAAAACAATAGCAAAACAATGAATAAAGCAACGCATTGGTCTAATTTTGGCAAATTTATAGAACATATTTTGCATAAACATTTCAACTTCATTGATGAGTATGGGAAAGTGTGCACTTTTAATATATAAGAACATTTGATATAAAACAAACTACCTAACCTCCAAAGGTTTCAAAATAAAACAAGGTGCAATTCCTAGCAAATGAGGCAACTCGAAAATGGTGTTTCATCTCCTACACTTACGAATTTCAAGATTAATTAAAAGCATTTAATGATACAATCTATGCTTAGCACCTAAAAGAATAAAGTAAAAGAATACCGGCTCTTTTGCTGAAAGTACGAAGAACAATTAGATTTTCAAACTTCTTCACCCATTTCATTTTGGACTCAATTCCAGAAAATTCAATGTATGCTTCATCCAGCACAACCAATATTGGCAGATTAAGTATTTGGAGAAGTGTTTCATCATCTATTATGCTGCCAAACAAAAGAACAGAACATATTAAACATAGTCCTTAAAGATATGACATAAGAGTTTGCTTCTAACAAGTAAAAATGAACAAATACTGCAGCAACAATATTGGTAAAGTACAATTTTTAACTCTGCAACAAAATTACTTACGAAGATAAATCCAAGACATTTTACCTTCCATCTGGATTATTAGGCGAGGTTAGGAATATACATTTTGGCCTTTCCTGCTCAACAACTTCAACAATCCGTTTTACATCCAAGCTGAAGTCTGATTTCCGGGGTACTGCCAAATGTTTGCATTTTGAAAGAATTTAAAGATGGTGACTAGATTAATAGACCTCTTTGTGGAAGTAACACCAATAAAGGTGTGTTTATTTGTGGGGTTTTGGGTTTGGGTTTTGAATAGTAAAATTTGAATTAAAATTGTTGCTTGATGTGATATAAATGTATTGATGAGATGTTTTGAATGTAAAATTAAATTTTAATGTAATATAATAAATGAAAAATGTGTTTGATTTGATGTTTTTGGAGAAAAAATTGAGAATAGTAAAACCCACCAAAACCCCACAAACAAGCACACCCTAAAGTTTTAAAACTAAATTAAGTTGAATATACATGACACAATCTGGAATAAAGCATAATTGCCCATTAAATAACAGCATAAAGAATAGCTGAGGTTAAATTTTCACAGAGATTAAAATGATGAACAAAATAACTGCGAAAAAATCTCCATGCAAAAGTCAAGAGAAATGACAAATATAAGAAGGAATGTACCTTTAACAACAAGTGCAGCATTAACATTTGCATCAAACTCATACATGGTGAAGGTTGGTGGGCAGTCCAATATTTTGTCACCAGGTTCTAACACACATCTGCAGTGAGGATGAATTCAAGCATACAAAAACTGATAAATGTAGCAGACAGACATATGTTCTGTGAAGGATCATGCTACAAACCGCATAATCAAATCAATCAGTTCATCTGCACCACAGCCAGCTAGAATATAATCAGATTCCAGGCCAGAATCTTCACCAAGCGCAGCTCGCAACCTGCGGCTTTCAGGGTCAGGATATATATATGGGAACCTCATGGAGCCCAATGCCTCAGAAACCTATATAAAATTCAGGAGGCAAAAAATAAAAACAAGCATGGAGAATAATGCCACCAAATCAGTAGACAAACAGATAATCCAGTCAAGTTTTCTATAACTACAAATCAAACAAGGAACACTGGCCTTACCTCTGGTGGCGGCCCATATGGGTTTTCATTGGCATCAAGTTTTACTATATCCTCAGGCTTCCTACCAAGGTGAGTGGACAACACCTGTAAATAGACCTCAAAATTTACAATAGCCATAGGAGATCGCATTCATCCAGCTGGACAGAAATTTCAACTACAAAGGTAAACAAAACCTAAACAAATGGAGGTAAGAATAGCAATAAATATATCAAGTACCGATTCAAACTGATTTAGATTTAGTTGTTATGGTATGGATAGTCTCAAGAATTTCCTGGTTTATTATTTCAATAATCATAATAAGGAAAATTACTTAAGGGAATTCAGAAACAAAAATGAATTGACAGTTTTATTGGTTCCATCAGTTGGTCTTAATTACATTGAGTGCAGCAAAAGTCACAACATCTTTTTTTTCAATAATTGCATTTTGATTAATGCTTAAATTGCATCACATTAAAATATTTCTGCTGCTTTTCTCAAAAGTTCAATTTTCTTCTATTGTTATTATTTTTCTTTGGGCATAACTTGGTCAAAAGATATACATGGTTTGTATTTGATTGCTGCTGACGATATTCCAAGCATACCAACTTATAAAATAAACAGAATGCACCATATACTTCTGAACTATGTAAAGCAAGCAATAATAAAAATCAATATGAAGGAGATTAAACAGTAACCTCAAAAGGTAAGATCGGCTGATAAGGAGATAATTTACGGAGATGCGGCCGAATAAATGAGTCCCCAGCCACCGCACAGCCACGCTGCTGTTGAGTGTCATCTTTTGTAGGAACTGCAGAGACCGAGCCGGAGGCGGAGGATGGAGTCATACAGGTAGCACTACCGAGTCTCAACGTACAACAATTGGAACCAAATTTTTTTGGTTTTTCCCCGAAAACTGACGGATTGTTGCATAACAGTTTGATAACACCCATAGAATCAATTCCCCCAGCCTGATGAAAAGTAAATACATTCAAGGGTTCCTACCTAAACAGAAAGGAGAAAGAGGGAGGGAGTTGAACGGTACCTTCTGTAACAAATACAGTGTTATGAACCTAAAGTAGACTTGCCCATTCCATTCCGAACCGTCGGTTCGACGGTTTATGAACCGGCGATTACGGTTTGAACCAAAACCGGATGCAAACCGAACTGAAACCGTAGTTCCGACGGTTCACGGTTTGAACCGGCGGTTCGGCCTTAATTGTTTTTTTTTGAAAAAAAAAATAAATCTGGTCGTCTGTCGCGCAAGAGCAGAGCAGGCAGGAGAAGAAGAAGAGGTGAAGAAGAAGAAGAAGAAGAAAGAGGAGGAAGAAGAAGAATTGGAGAAGAAAGGAAAGAATCGGTAAAGGTGAAGAAAAGAAAAAAGAGGAAGAACCTGGTGGCTGGCTTGGCTAGTGCGGCTGCGGTGGTGTGGGTGTGTAAAATGATTTATTATGTCTTAGGGTATTAGGATTTTGTACAAATTTGTATGTTTTAAAATTATAATAATATGTTTAACTTAATTTTTTTTTTATATATATTATCAATTTTTTTATTAAATAAAAAATTATTAATAATATTAAAAAATACTAATACTAATACTATAACATTATTTTTTATTTATATTTTGTAATTTTTAATTATATTATCAATATTTTTATAATTTATTTGTATTTTTTTAATTTATAATTTAATTGCTTATTAAATTTATTATTTAAATTATTTTTACATTATAAAAATATAATTAATTATTATTCATATAATGACTATATAATTGTTATGTACGAAATTTAGAATTAGGTTAAAAGCCCAAGGTAAAAAGAAGAATGGGCCTGGCAATAGAGTTGATTGAACTGACTGAAGGACACCATGAGGAAATCAAGGGAAATAGGTTTATTTCTAAGGAAAGTCCTCAGGACGGAAGGATCTCAGGTCGGTAGGTCCTCAAGACGGAAAGACCTCAGGTCGGAAGGTTTTCAGGTCGAAAGGTCCTCAAGACGGAAAGACCTCAAGTCGGAAGGTTTTCAGGTCGGGAGGTCCTCAAAGCGGAAAGACCTCAAGTCGGAAGGTTTTCAGGTCGGAAGGTCCTCAAGACGGAAAGACCTCAAGTCGGAAGGTTTTCAGGTCGGGAGGTCCTCAAAGCGGAAAGACCTCAAGTCGGAAGGTTTTCAGGTCGGAAGGTCCTCAAGACGGAAAGACCTCAAGTCGGAAGGTTTTCAGGTCGGGAGGTCCTCAAGACGGAAAGACCTCAAGTCGGAAGGTTTTCAGGTCGGAAGGTCCTCAAGACGGAAAGACCTCAGGACGGAAGGACCTCAAGTCGGTAGGTCCTCAAGACGGAAAGACCTCAAGTCGGAAGGTTTTCAGGTCGGGAGGCCCTCGGGACGGGAAGTCTGCAGGTCGGGTGGCCTTCAGGACGGGAAGTCCGCAAGTCGGGAGGTCCTCAGGTCGGGAAGTTCTCAGGTCGGAATTCTGCAGCAGAACCAACAAGTCAGATGGTTTGCAAGTCGGGAGGATTGGCAGTCGGACCCATACTATTGTAGATTGGCAGTCGGGCCTAAAGGGCGGAAGGTTTGTGGTCGGCTCAAAGAGTGAAATATAGGGATAATTTTGGTCTGCTGAGGACGCGTGTCAGCAGGAGAAGGGTTGGAAGACGGTTGGGAAGGAGGCGTTCTAACCGTTCGGGTGACGGTTTTCGGTACGGTTTCCCAGAGAATATTTAAAGGCTTGGATCATCATTTGGCAAGGCATCTTCAATCAACTTCAACAAAGCAAAGTCAGATTTGGGGATCACCACTTTAAATTTCAGTCTTTTATTTTCCAGTTTATTTTCTGTACCATACAGTGTTTAGAGATTCCTAATCTCAGGCACTAATTAATCAAGTTTAAGGATATTTTCTATATCTTTGAATTTTACTTTATTTTTGTTGAAAAATTACATCAACAAATTGGCGACCACAGTGGGAGCAAGCCAAAATTGCTCATTCCAATCCCGGCGATAATTTCATACGTCTAAGATCCGGCCGAATCATCGGAAGGGTCCATATGGCAGGTTCACAACCACAATCATCTTCGGCACCGGTGGGAGAATCCGTTCCACCACCTATTGTGCCAAATGCCGGGGAAATCCCACAACCACCAACTGATTGGTGGTCTTATGTTCAACAAATGAACAACCAGCATACTTTGGTTATGCAGAATATGTTGCGTGAACAACAAACGAACATGTTGCGTGAGCAACAGAGTCTGATGCAGAACATGATAGATCAAGCACTGTCAAGGGTTAGTCTTCAGCCCACTCAAACGCCACCAGGAGTGTCACCGTCCAGACCACAGGCAAATTTCGCAGGGCCATCATTCGTGGATAGTACATTCCCAAGTGCCACAAATCCCAACCGAATGGATAGGGGAAATCTCCTTTGACTTTTCCCAACAATGTTCCACTGGGACCAAGGGTTACCAATCCGCAGCCAAACAATACGAGGGAGGACAGGCCTGAAGGATATATACATGATCATATTCATATTCCTGTGCAGGATCCGTTCCATGTTCCTGATCATCAACGCTTTCATGTAGATCCTGATGAGATTGCACATATATTAAGGGATCAGTATGGATTAACTCCTCAGATGGCTAACCGCCCTGCATATCAGAGACCTTTCCCAGAAAGGATCATTAATGAACACCCTCTCCCAAGGAATTATCGACCACCCGATTTTCATGCATTCTCAGGGGAGGACGGATCTTCCACCATAGAACATGTTGGTCGGTTCACAGCACAATTAGGGGAAGTTGGCAATAACCCTTTTTATAAGCTGCAGCTGTTTGGTTTATCTCTTACTAGAACAGCATTTTCGTGGTTTGCAAGTCTGCCTCCTGGACAAATTCAGACATGGGAAGGGCTGGAGATGGCATTTCATGCTAGATTCTTCAACCCTTTACCAATTGTTTCTTTAACTGATCTACTAGAATTGAGACAGTATCCAGAAGAATCTGCTTCACAGTTTATAGAAAGGGTGCGACTGATGAAGGGACGATGTCCTACGGTGATCAGTGAGAAAGAGATGACCAATTTAGTGGTCCGGAATATGCATACTCGCTTAAGAAAGGCACTCACTGCCCTGGATGTTGAGGATTTGGCAAGTCTTGCATCCAAGGCAGGACGTTTAGAGTCTTTGTTCAGAGAGGAAGATCAGCATAACAGGCGTAATAGAGGCCAACATATGGCGAGTATGGGAACAGAAACATGTGACTTTGATTTTAATCAGTCAGAAGAGATGGCAGCCGAAATCCTTTCTGGAAAACCTTATGTGTGCCCCAAATTGAAGCCAGTACCAGGATCTGAAGGAAAGGAGCAACCGACGTTTGATAGTTCGAAAGCTGATGAAATCTTTGATATCCTACTGACTGATGGGCAGATCCGTATTCCAAAGGGGCAAAGATTGGCCACTAAAGAAGAAATCAAAGGGAGACCATATTGTAAGTGGCATAATTCTTTCACGCACACTACAAGTCAGTGTACTCATTTCAGGAAAGAAATTCAAAAGGCCATCAAGACAGGTCGGCTCAAATACATCACTCTAGGTGTAGACCAGCAACCGTTTCCGAAAGTAACAACGGCAATGGTTGACATCCAACCAAGTTCGGAAACAGGGAAAAGTTCGGCCAATAGTGGACAACCAGGGGAACGAACTCAGGCAAGCCCCGGAACAAAGAAAGGAAATCAGCCAAACAGCAGCCGACCGGAAGAACGATTCAAAGTTGTTGAAAGGCCAGTCGCTGAAAAATGGGACCGTCCAGACGGTTCTTTTAACGTGGAGGTGAAAGAAAAGGTTTTAGTGCGTGACCACCCGACCAGAAAAACAGGTTCAGTCGGGAACAATTGGGCTCGAAATAAAAAGCCTTTACCCGTTGATATAGATCCTCGTTTCCCAGGTATGAATCGTACACAGATCCGCAACGCCAAACGCAGGTATGCTGCAAAGTATGGGAAACGAGTTCCTTCAGTAAAACAACGAACCGACGAACAAAAAGCAGCCGACCGCTTGGCAGGAGATCAGTCCATTAGAGTCTTTACAGAACAAACGACCGACGAGCAGGGAGCAGCCATTCAGTCTCCAATTGGTCGGTCCAGTCGGGTCTGGTCAGGAAAGCAACCGAATGACGGATTAGGCGCTTCCGACTATACCAAAAGAAGTTCGTCGGGACAGGGGAAAGGTAAAGGAATGGCAGATGAAATAATTAGAGGATTTCGATGCCAACATTGTGAACGGATCAACATCAATCCATCTCTTGAGGAATTCCGCATAGAATCTTTGACGGTTCAATTTCGGGATAAGACAAAGGGAGAAGTTGTAACTACAGAGGAAAGTTCAAGATCGGTTAAATCTCGTCTGGGACCACGAATCCCTTGTCGAATGACAGAGATTAATCAGATGAGAGATGAACCGATGTGGGCAAGTCTGGTAGATGATACTATGGACGAACCTTTATGGGCATTCTTGGTAGATGATGAATTAGAGGAAACAGAGTGGGCAAAGATTACAGATTCCGAGCCTCAAACGGAGGCACCTTCGATTGTGTTTCCTCCTATTCCAGAGGGTGCGATCTCCCATTTGAAACCTCTGTATGTTAATGCTCATATATGCGGGAAACCAATCACAAAGGTTTTTGTGGATAATGGGGCAGTCTTTAATGTTATGCCATTGAAGACTCTCAAGAAGCTAGGGAAAGGAATTCATGATTTGTCTCCTGTGGAATTCGAAATGACAAGTTTTACAGGGCAGCCGACTAAGCCTGAAGGCATGATGGTTGCCACAATTGAAGTCGGACCGAAAAAGATCTCCACTGTTTTCTTTATTGTGGACGCAGATACTACATACTCTCTCTTGCTGGGAAGAGACTGGATTCATGCTTCTCAATGTGTGCCATCAACCTTGCACCAACAATTAATGTTCTGGGAAGGAAATCAGGTCTTCAAAATGGAAGCGAATGACAACCCATTCGATGTAACAGAACAAGTTGAAGAGTCAGTGTTTTATTCCAGTCATTTGGCTCCGACGTCTCAGTTGTATATGGCCAGGGAATACCCATACAAGGGTTATAAAGTCACTGGCCAGAATTCGATGTTCTATTAAAAGAACACTTTTATTGTATGGCTCATGATAAAGCCACGCCCATTCCCATATAATTTGTTTGTTATGGATGATACAAGTTTAGAAGTATGTAGTTCTCTTATTAATAAGTTCTATTTAAAGCAGTTATTACATAAAGCAAAAATAGTAAAGAGATTCTTGATGTTCACCTCCAAGAAGATGAACAATTTCGTTGGCCCGATTTATTAGAAAAAACAGAACCAACAGCTTCATCACAAGACCCATTATTGGAGTTTAATTTAGGAACCGAATTGGTTCCAAAAGTGATCAGGCTAAGTGGTTATTTGTCTAAAGAGCAACAGACAATGATGCTCGAAGTTATTAGAAACAACATTGATTGTTTGGCATGGGATTATTCAGAGATGCCTGGTTTGACAAGGAGTCTAATAGAGCATCGATTGCCTATCAAGGAAGGTTGTAAACCTTACAAACAACCTCCAAGGCGAATGAGCCCGGATCTGATGCCTCAAATCAAGGAAGAAATCCAAAAACTTCTCAAAGTGGGTTTCATTCAGCCTTGCCGTTATGCGGAGTGGCTGGCTAACATTGTGCCAGTGGTCAAGAAAAATGGTAAGATAAGGATATGCATTGATTTCAGGGATTTGAATCTAGCTACCCCTAAGGATGAATATGTGATGCCTATGGCCGACATGTTGATAGATGCAGCAGCAGGGCACAAAGTCCTTAGTCTGATGGATGGTTATGCAGGTTATAACCAAATATTTCTGGCAGAAGAAGACATTCCTAAGACAGCATTCAGGTGCCCAGGGGCTTTAGGTATTTATGAATGGACAGTCATGCCATTCGGGTTAAAGAATGCAGGGGCAACTTACCAAAGAGCCATGAATTCAATCTTTCATGATTTAATTGGCAGATCTATGGAAGTTTATATTGATGATGTTATTGTTAAATCTGCCAGTTTTGACGAACATTTGAGAGATCTTGAAGAGGCATTCGAAAGAATGAAGAAGTACAAGTTGAAAATGAATCCAACCAAATGTGCTTTTGGAATATCAGCCGGGAGCTTTTTAGGGTTTTTAGTTCATGAGAGGGGAATTGAAATCGATGCCAATAAGGCTAAAGCCATTCTTGACAGTCGGCCACCCAAGACGGTTAAAGAAATCCAAAGTCTTTTGGGTAAGGTGAACTATTTGAGGCGTTTCATTTCTAATGCTGCTGGCAAGGTCAGACCCATTACTAAATTGTTGAAAGCTGGAAAAAATGCGTTTGAATGGGGTCCCGATCAACAGATGGCTTTAGATGCTATCAAGCAGGCATTGGTTCACCCTCCAGTCTTGATGCCTCCTAAACAAGGTCGGCCACTCAAACTTTATTTGGCAAATACATATGAAGTGGTTAGCTGTTTATTGGCACAGGATGGTGATGACGGGAAGGAAAGGGCAATCTACTATCTCAGTAAAACCCTTACAGGACCAGAACTGAATTACACTATGCCAGAAAAAATGTGTTATTCATTGGTTTTCGCTTGTACTAAACTCGAGCATTATTTGCTGCCCAGAAAGATTGAGGTCATATCAAAGGTGGATCTCATCAAATTGATTTTGCAGAGACCTACTATGAAGGGCAGACTCATGAAGTGGGCCATCAAATTGGCTCCTTTTGATCTTCAACATTCCCCTTTGAGGGCAGTCAAGGGACAAGCAGTAGCCGACTTCTTAGCAGAATTTTCACAAGTCGGGTATTCTCATTGTGATAGCGCCCGACCACTTGGTTGTTCATCATATTTGAATAATCTACAGGTCGGATGTGTACCTTATATAAGTACCAGAACATGGTTGATGTTCTTTGATGGTTCTACTTCTGGAAACAAATCAGGGGCAGGGGTCTTTTTGCAAGGACCTGACGGTCAAAAAATCAACTTACAACTACGATTGGAAGCAATGACCCATAATTCGGCAGAATATGAAGCTTTAATTTTGGGTTTGGAGGCTTTAATAGCCAGGAAGGTCCAGTCTGTAATCATAAGGGGGGATTCTCAATTAGTAGTCAACCAAGTAAACAATCAATATGTTTGCAATTACCCTCATCTTCGCAGATACAGGGACATTGTGGGTCGGTTACTAACAAAAATCTCAGAAGTAATAATTGAATTCATTCCGAGGAAAGAAAACCAACGTGCTGATGAGTTGGCTCAAAGGGCCTGTAAAGGAATTCTGGAGGATATTTGGTCGGAGGTCAAGTCGGGCATAAAAGAAAAAACAGACCCAATATGTGACCGAATGGTCGGGCAGGAGACTATCGGACAGGAGCCCGACTGCGAAGTTACGGTCGAACAGGAGATTGTCGGACAGGAGCCCGATTGCGAAGTTACGGTCGGGCAGGAAACTGTCGGATAGGAGCCCGACCGCGAAGTTACGGTCGGGCAGGAAACTGTCGGACAGGAGCCCGACTGCGAAGTTATCGGGCAGGAGACTGTCGGTCAGGAGCCCGACTGCGAGGTTATTCTCGGACAGGAGCCCGACTGCGTAGTTCCTATCGGGCAGGAGTCCGACGGCGAAACAGTGCCCGATTGGAGAACAGAGCTTATCACGTATTTACAGAATCCAGGTGCAAGTGTTTCAGTTGCGACACGACTGAAAGCTTTACGTTTTCAATTGATAAATGGAATTTTGTATAAGAGATCATTTGAAGGTTTACTTTTGAAGTGTTTGGGATCTAAAGAAGCTCTAGAGGTAATGACAGAAGTACATGGTGGGATATGTGGAGCTCATCGGGCAGGTCTGAATATGAGGTGGGCCATTCATCGTTTGGGGTTTTTCTGGCCAAAGATTTTTGAAGATTGCATACAATTTGCCAAAGGCTGCCAGGAATGTCAGAGACATGGAAACTTAAACCATTTGCCAGTAACCGAATTGCAATTTTTGGCAAAACCATGGCCTTTTAAATCATGGGCTATGGATATTATTGGTAAGATACATCCTGCTTCATCGAAACATCATTGTTTCATATTGGTCGCGACTGACTATTTTACCAAATGGGTAGAAGCGGTTGCTTTGAAAAATGTGGATCAGAAGGAGGTGATAGACTTCGTTTTGAATCAAATTATTTATAGATATGGCATTCCTCAGTCTATAACAACCGACCAAGGCCTGGTTTTCACAGGGGAAAAGTTCTCTAGTTTCTTGGCAGAATTCGGTGTTCGATTACATCATTCTTCACCTTATTATCCCCAAGCCAATGGACAAGCGGAAGCAGCAAATAAGATTATTATTGGGATTATAAAGAAGATGGTTGAAGGGAACCCAAGAAAATGGCATTTGTTATTGTCTCAGGCTTTATGGGCACATAGGAATACCAGAAATACGGCCACAGGGTTCTCACTTTATCAACTCACGTTTGGCCAAGATGCTGTTTTACCAGCCGAAATCCGAGTATCATCTGGCCGAACAGAGTTTACTGATGGTGATCTTACAAAAGAATACCAACAACTTATGATGCAACAGTTGGAGGATTTGGATGTCAGCCGACTTCAGGCAATAAGTCGAAGTGTGAAACAGAGTGAAATCAGAGCAAGGAGTTACGGAAAGAAAGTTCTTCACAGGACATTCCAAAAAGGAGATTTAGTCTGGAAGACCATTCTTCCTACATATAAGAAAACTGACCAATTGGGAAAATGGTCACCGAATTGGGAAGGACCATACATTGTTCAAAAAGATATTGGGAATGGCGCTTTCATTATTGTAAATCATGAAGGGAGAAGAGTACATGATTGTGTTAATGCTAAATATCTGAAGAGGTATTATCCTGCCTTTTCAGATAACAAAACTGCCTGAAACAAAATATTATTCAGAACCCATTTATGGGGTTCGAACCTATTTAAAGGTTCATTTCTGTTAGTCATCATGTATTTGTGAGAAATTTTCTGCCTCTGAATCAGAATTTTCATTCCAGTGAGTGGATATTAATTCTGGTTCTTCTTCAATAAGATCTTCCAAGTCTGGTCGGTACCTCTCCCATTGGCTTTGCATTTCATCTAAATCTTGATTGGTACGTGCTTGCATGTCTGTTATGGCTTGATGTTCACGGTCAACAATGGTCCGTAATCTTGAGAAGACTTTTCGTTGATTGGAAAATATATTATCCCAACCAAGGTCTGGAAGTATGGTTGCTGCGTGATTTTCAATCATTTCCATGTGATGATGGAGATCAGGAATGCGGCCAAGGATGTCACGGAGAGGTTCATACCCCTCAATGATTTTTTCCATTAGGCGGATGACGCGATGAATGGTTCTTCTACCTCGTTGGGAGAATCGGAATTTGAAGTCTAGTTGCTTGAGTATATGTAACAAGTCTTCTGCATGGCCTCCAATAGGGTGATTACCTACAAAGAAGGGTTGAAGAACACCCTCCCAGTTGCTTGATGGAACATGAGGTCGGTCATTCGCCATGTTTGTTAACACTTCAAGTGTTTTGATTTTCAAAATATGCCTTGGAATATGTTTCTTAAAATGTGAGAAACAATGTTCTTTTAAAAGAAGGAGTTTGTTTGGATTCCTATAAAGTTGGAAATTGAAAGGTGATCCTTGTTTTGAGAGAAGAACGAACAAATGGATTACTAAGTCAATTGTTGTTACAGAGGGGAAGCTATTACAAAAGTGCCCCTAAAGCAGTTTTTATATTTGTCCATTTGATTTCATCCCTGGATAGCCTTCTGGTATTAGCAGCCGTCTGATATCTTTGGATGAATTGGGATCGAGCTTGGGTTTTTAGCTCTTGATCCAATTCAGCCTCATTCTTTGTATATTTTTCAAGCAGACGCTGTTCATTGGTAATTTGCTTAACCAGGGCAGACTGTTCTTTCCTTAGCTCCCGCAACTCTGCCTCCTTTTTCTGAATAGCTTCATCAACTTGAGCTTTCGTGCTAAGGAGACCACTCAGCCTTCCAGTAGTCTGCTGAAGGGATTCTCGGGTCTTAGCCAAAGAATTCTCCAGCGTTGTTTGGTCGAAGTCGGGCTGGGGGGTTTCGGCTGACAGGAGTCCAATGACTAACACTTCAGTCTTGAGCTCTGTAAGTCTTTCCATCAGCCGATGCAGAATGGGGACGGCTGGCGATTCCGTTGGAGTGTAAAAAAGAAGGCCACCAACCGTCTGAATGAGTTTGTCTAATAAGTCGGACCTTAATTCTGACAGGGGATGGTTGATGGCCTCAGTGATTATAGTCTGGGCCTCCGCTGGAACTGGAACAGTCGATAGGATAGCTAAGTCCGAAGGCTCCTGCAAGTCATACAGTGTCAATAAGTATTCCAAGGGAGGTGCAAATTTATTCATATAAGATATGCGTCACCTCTGGGCGAACTGCTGTCAGTGAGGGGGGCAGCAATGAGGTCGGTCGAGTAGGGCGGGCAGCTGGTATAACAGCAGCCGACTCGTCGGCTGCTGCGAATGGTCGCTGAGGTGCCGACCTGGGTCCCTATGGAAAGTAGTGTATAAAACAGTTAGTGTTTTTCTGAAAGAAACATTGTAGCATGGATTGGTTTAATCTTACCAAATTCACAGAAGTCTCCGAATCGGACGAAGACACTTCTTCCATTTCTGGAGGTTGGGCTGCCACAGGTGGTTCTTCTGCCTGCCACTCGATTGCTGGAGGTAGCGCCGCTGCTGGCTGGGCGGCTGCAGGTTGGGCGGCCGCATCTGGTGCCACTGCAGCCGGGATCTCTGAAGCATCTGGGATAGCCGCAGCTGGGGCACTTTCGGTTCCCAGTGTGGCTGCATCCGATTGGACGATTTCAAGATCAGCAGCATCAGGGACGTCATCTTGAGGGTCAGCTTCGGCAAGGGCAGCTGGTTCTTCCTTCGAAATGGATGAGTCTGATGCCATGTATGGCGGTTGACCCATCTGGGAAGTAGTCCCCTCGCTGTCTGAAGTGACCCCTGCTGTTGATGCGATGGGTGAAGGTGTCTGTGAATAATCATGGAAATGTTGTTGTTAAATATATCAAGGTTGGTCATTAGAATCCTAAGTATTGCTGATGAGAGAACTTACTGGTTCTATAGGCACTGCTGGTAAAGATTGTCTCCTGGTCGGGTGCCTGGCCCGACCACTCCTCGGTACGGGAGGAAGAGTTTGCCTCCTTGTCGGGTCCTCCGCCCGACTGCTCATTGGCAAATTGGTCTGGACCAAAGGTCCGATTGAATGGTCGGCTGGGGCTGGCGTCGGTTGTGTGGTCGGTGTCACCAAGGTCGTTTCTGGTGAATGAAATAAGTAAAATCAAAGTTACGATATAGTGAATTGGTTCACGGTGTTAAGAAAAATTACCAATTCGGGGTCGGGTCCTTGCTGACGTCCTAGTAGTTCCAAGGTCTGCTGGTGCTTGCTGATCGGCCCCAGAGGTCGGGGGTGTTTGCAGCTAGGAAGCTTTCTTTTTTCGCACTGGAACACTAGATCCGATTCCCGGGGCAGCTGTTTGTTGCTGAGTGCTAGTATGTCTAGCCGCCCCTATAACTAATCCTTGGGGGGGAAGGAGTATGTTCAACAACCGATCCTCATCAGGGGAAATCAGGGACCATACAACCGACCACCATTCATTGAATGTATCTACAGTCTCAGGGTTGGAGCGGAAAGGAATATAAGAATTGGAAATTATATACGTGGTGAGCTGGGAGATATAAGAAGGGATTGAATTAGGTAGGACTCGTCGGTCCGGACTTTGAAAAATTATATGCGGACAAGCGACGGGTCCAGGGATACCTTGGCAACAGCCGAACTGGCGCGCCATGAATTGAGGTTCATAATTAAAAGTGTAAAAGGTTTTCTGCCCTTTTTTATCAAGTTTTTTGCTGCTAAAAAGAGACCTGGGTTTGAGGGCAACGTCCCAGGCAAAAGGATAGGTGGGATGAGCACAAGGCTCAGGAGTCGGAAGAGGATTTGCTGCTGGAAAGGGCCAAAAGTGGTCGGGAGCATAACCCGCATATTTTTTATACATAGAAAATCGAGAGTTACTGCGGGTATCCGTTACAATTGCAGTTATTATTGGATCGGAAGATTGGAGTTTATTGCGTCCTGAGCAGAGTCGGTTGAGGGCTAATCCCAAATGTTTTTCGGAGGTTGGCATAGTGGGCGGAGATCCTAAGTTGAACGCGTTAGGGAAGTAAAGACGGAACCAAAGTTCTAAAAACCAAAAAGGACCCGATGCAGCAGTGTCTAATTTTCTACTATCATTATCTGTTAGACGAAGGCTAACTCTAGTAAGTCCTTCAAACAGATTGGCTAAAAACAGGGTGCCAAGGGAAAAGAACCGACCTGACGCGATATGAATGGCCAGGTCGAGATGAGAAGGAAGAACACATTTGGAAGGGGAAACAATGACGTACCTACAAAGCCAAAAAAGGATAAAGGCAGTATGCTCCTGGTCGGTCACAGGGGTCCCTGGAGCCCCTTGCTGGTCGGTTGCGAACTTTGTCCAACCCCATTCCTTCACACCTTGTAAAGACCATCCTGGATGGTCTTCTGATGGCTCCTGCCCATCTAGGGCTCCCATCACAGGGTCTTCACCCACGACTGGGAGATGCGCGATCATTGCCACGTCCATAAGAGTTGGACCAAAGGGGCCCGATGGTAAAGAGGAAAGTCCCATTTTCCGCATTCCAGAAGGCAGACATGGCCAACAGCACCTTCTCATGCAGGTTGATAGGCATGGTGGACAATAGTATTGCTTGGTCGATTTTTTGAGATCGCCATTGGGCCTGGAAGTGTTCTGCTACCCGTCGATACCAAGCGCGGTAAGGATCTTTTGGGTCTGTGAGATGGGTTTTGATGCTATCTCGAATGCGAACTGCTTGGTAGTTAGGATTGTTGATAGCCAGGGGATTTCGGGATTCCAAAACTTCCCTCATTCGATTTGAGTCTTCAGGAGTAGTGCAATATGGGCGGATCGTCGGAGTTAGTACTTTCGAGGCTGAAAATGGGCCCTCTGGGAGGGTTCCGTCGAAAGGAAGGGCAGGAATGTATTGATTCGCCATGGTTAGAGTGTTTTGGGATTGTGATTCACAAAAGCTCGTATTGCGGAGAAGGAAGTTAATCAGGAGTGTTGCAGTAACTGGTGCAGTTGCTAAGGGAATTTTTCAAGAGGGTAGTGATTTATGAACTTCCAAACATTGATTGTTAGATGGCGTTTGAAAGTCCCTTGGCGGCGGGCAAGTTGTTATGTACGAAATTTAGAATTAGGTTAAAAGCCCAAGGTAAAAAGAAGAATGGGCCTGGCAATAGAGTTGATTGAACTGACTGAAGGACACCATGAGGAAATCAAGGGAAATAGGTTTATTTCTAAGGAAAGTCCTCAGGACGGAAGGATCTCAGGTCGGTAGGTCCTCAAGACGGAAAGACCTCAGGTCGGAAGGTTTTCAGGTCGGAAGGTCCTCAAGACGGAAAGACCTCAAGTCGGAAGGTTTTCAGGTCGGGAGGTCCTCAAAGCGGAAAGACCTCAAGTCGGAAGGTTTTCAGGTCGGAAGGTCCTCAAGACGGAAAGACCTCAAGTCGGAAGGTTTTCAGGTCGGGAGGTCCTCAAAGCGGAAAGACCTCAAGTCGGAAGGTTTTCAGGTCGGAAGGTCCTCAAGACGGAAAGACCTCAAGTCGGAAGGTTTTCAGGTCGGGAGGTCCTCAAGACGGAAAGACCTCAAGTCGGAAGGTTTTCAGGTCGGAAGGTCCTCAAGACGGAAAGACCTCAGGACGGAAGGACCTCAAATCGGTAGGTCCTCAAGACGGAAAGACCTCAAGTCGGAAGGTTTTCAGGTCGGGAGGCCCTCGGGACGGGAAGTCTGCAGGTCGGGTGGCCTTCAGGACGGGAAGTCCGCAAGTCGGGAGGTCCTCAGGTCGGGAAGTTCTCAGGTCGGAATTCTGCGGCAGAACCAACAAGTCAGATGGTTTGCAAGTCGGGAGGATTGGCAGTCGGACCCATACTATTGTAGATTGGCAGTCGGGCCTAAAGGGCGGAAGGTTTGTGGTCGGCTCAAAGAGTGAAATATAGGGATAATTTTGGTCTGCTGAGGACGCGTGTCAGCAGGAGAAGGGTTGGAAGACGGTTGGGAAGGAGGCGTTGTAACCGTTCGGGTGACGGTTTTCGGTACGGTTTCCCAGAGAATATTTAAAGGCTTGGATCATCATTTGGCAAGGCATCTTCAATCAACTTCAACAAAGCAAAGTCAGATTTGGGGATCACCACTTTAAATTTCAGTCTTTTATTTTCCAGTTTATTTTCTGTACCATACAGTGTTTAGAGATTCCTAATCTCAGGCACTAATTAATCAAGTTTAAGGATATTTTCTATATCTTTGAATTTTACTTTATTTTTGTTGAAAAATTACATCAACAATAATAAATTAATTAATTATTTTTAAATAAAATTCAAATTTTAAAAAATTAGAAAATAAAAATATATTAAAAATAAAAATATATAAGACGACGGTTCAAACTGTAATCGAACCGTAATCGAAACTGTCAGACCGTAATCGAACCTGTCATTCGAAAGCTTCGATTTCGGTTTAATATTTTAACAAACCATAACCGGTCGTAATCGGCGGTTTGAACCATTTGGGCAAGTCTACCTTAAAGCCGCAGCAAGTCAGCAGAGGAAAGCCGCTGTCACTAGGAATTTAGGGTTGGGTGCAGGCCACTAATTGAGTTTATGTTTAAAATTATTGAAATAAATAAATAATATATTTTTATTATATAAATATACATATATTAGTTATAATAATTTTTAAAAATTACTTGGGGCAGCGACTAATTGAGCTTAATGTTTAAAATTTTTTCAACAAATAAATAATATATTTTTATTATATAAATATACATATATATTAGTTATAATAATTTTAAAAAATATCCGGGTTCAGGTCCGGGTCTGGGTTGGAACGGATTTTTAGTAAAACCCATGACCTGCTCCAAACCCGACCAGGTTTAAAATTTAAAATTCATAATCCGCCCCGAAACATATTATTTAGACCCGAACTCGTCCCATTAAGAGCGGATTCGGAGCTAACCCGCCCCATTTGACATCCTAGCTGTCACGACAGTGTCAGCAGCCAACACGCAACAGTGAACAACTGAGCATACAGTCGCTGATTCGTTCCCTTTTCAGCTATCAATTGGAATTTCGAAAATTCTCATTGCATATGTATAGGGGTTTGATTGAATCAGATACTTCAGACTTCGAATAGTGCAAATTCGGGTTTTATTTTAGACTATCTGATTATATTAAGCTAGAAATGTCAAAATAAGCTTGAAGAACGGACTAGCCCTCAACTCACCGCAACATACTAATCGGTAGATTTGAGAATTTAGTTGTACAATCTAATCCACCGACAAATGGCAACCTAAAATTGACAACTCAGACCATCTCCAACCCATAACTTTATTTTTGCTCTATTTTTGCAGGTCTGCTACAATAACTCATCTCCGACCATACCCTCTATTTTTGCAGGTATCTTGTACAACAATACCCTCCATTTTTGTAGGGTTACAAAATATTATCTTTATATTTTATTTTACATAATTTTTAAAATTACAAATAAAATTTAATATTTTATTTTTTTTATACATTTAAGTTATAATAATATTTTTAATTAATATTTTAATAAATATTAAATAAATAAATAATTAACTATAAATATTAATTACAAAATTATAATAAAAAATAATAAAATTGAAAGTAACAAAAATAAAATAAAATAAAATATATAAAATATAAGCTTAAAACAAAATAAAATAAATAAAATATAAACAAAATAAAAAAATTAATGAAATTTTTTATTTTGTTGATGATATTTAAAAAATTAAAAATTAAATAAATATAAAAAAGAAATAGATAACTACATAAATAAATAAATAATATTAAAAAAAGTAGATAATTATATAAATAAATAGATAATTGTATTAAAAAAAAAATGCACCAGCTGATTACAGCTGAATACTGTAGCACCCGCTGATTCCAGTGGAATACCGTAGCACCCGCAGTATTCCTGGTGATTCCAGCGGATGAATTCTGCAAAATTACAAGGTGGATTGGAGCAATTTTTTTCTCTCCACCCTGTAAAAATAGAGAAAAATCTCCTCGATTGAAGATAGTCTCATGATATTTTTAGCAATATTAAATCTATTAATATTTTATGCATTGAAGATTTAATAAGCAATCATAGTTGTCAATCTTAAACGACGGGATAGCGGATAAAAGGATAGCCACTATTTGAACTTAATATATATATATATATATGTGTGTATAATTTATTATATATGAAAATTATGAATCAAAATACATATGAAACATTTATAAATTTATCTCATGATTATCATTTCTCCTATTATGTAAAGTCATATACTAGACAGAACAAAATGTCAAACTTTATGATCATAAATAGTTATATAAGCAAAAATAATTTAATCACTACTACTTTGATAAATAAATAATCAAAATTAGTCAAATTCAAAATCTAATACTCCCTCCGTCCCGGACCAAGGTTGCCGTTTACTTTTTGCACGTAAATTTTTTAATATTAGTATTATAATAGATTGTGGTAAAAAAGACGAAAATACTCTTATCAGTATTGTATAATATAAAAGTAATGGCATTTGTGTAATATAGTGTAAGTTGAAAGGGTATTCATTATGTTAGTACATAGTACAATTACTAAATTAAAAAATAGTAACCTTATTTTGGGACGGACGAAAATAAAAAATGACAACCTTTCAATAATAGGACCGAGGGAGTAATTAATTTTCTTCCCATCTTCGTTCCTCTCACTGCCACTCGTGATAGATAACAGTTATATATCCGCTCCAACCTACATGGTTCCTTCACAACAAGCAGTCATGGACCGCAATGGTGCGGTGGTAGCAGCGTTATCAGCTGCCATTGACTGCTATGTAAGCAATGCCAAAATAATAGGTTCTAAAATAATAAAATAAAATTCAAAATATCTCAAAATAAACAATGTCATATCAATTCTTCAAGCTCTTTCTTCCAGCTCCATCGTTAAAATACGCAAACACAATATTTTATAAATCAAATTAATCAGTCATACACGTATCTTCATTTCCTTCTTATCCTCAACTTCTATGCAAAACATTAACTTACACCTTCTGCAATCATACATTAATAAAAATGCTAGATAAAAATCATAATTCCATGAAGCACCTAAACCAAAATCACACAAAAGTGCATAATATAAGAACTAACCCAGGGATCATCTAAACTAATTCCATCAAAAGAAACACAAAAGTGAATCCAATCCATTACAAATCCAGAGAACCAACAAAATTGAAACTAACAACTCCGACTCTCTAAATCAATCTACAATAAACTCAACTAACATCAAATAATTCAAGCCCTAAACACCATAGCAACCGACACTTGTAACATAAATAAATCAAAAAGAGTGTAAGACTTTAACTTACGAAGCCTCGGACGAAACTGTGGACGAAAACAACCATAAGATATGACCCTGTCTTGCAACGACGTCGTAGAAAGGAGATGTGATTACGAGACGAAAAAGACGGCTAACGGTAGGAAAGGAATTTCGGAAGTTGGAAGTCAGTGAGTGAGAGAGAAGAGGAGAAAACCCAAAGACGAACGAAAAAGAGGAGTGCGGCTAGGTCAGGAAGCGATAAAGAGTTGCCCAATCGGTTTTGAACACCGGCGGTTCGCAGGTTTCAAACCGGCGATTTCGGTTCAAATCGGAACCGCCATGAACCGAAACCGGTTTGAGTTCGGTTGCTGTATTATCTGAACCGCGTTTGTTCGCAGGTTAACGTTGTTGTTGTTAACTATTTTAGATGAACAGAGATAACATGTGATACAAAGACATACACTGCATAAATAATATTAATATAATATATATATAGGACATTATATGCAAACAAATAGTATATGACACGTGAACTGATTAATTTCGACGTATGAAAACATATTAATAAAACATACCTACAATTTAAGTTTATACCACTCAAGTGTAATTTGGGTTCGAATTTTATTTATTTTCTCTAAAAAAAACATCTAAAAAAAACATATAAAAGAAGTGTCTTATTAAGAGTTGGCACAAAAATTAAAGAATAATAGTATTTAATTGAAAATGGATATAAAGTAAAATATAAATGACTAAAATGTCTTTGTTTTTTTAAGGATTTTAAAGAGTGTGTTAGAGTAATAATTATGGGTAATACGGAAAAGTAGGAATAATTTTGTTATAAAGTGGAGACTACAACTACTAAATAAGGAAACAAGACAATTGTTTTGAGACGTACGAAAATGGAAAAACTAGGCAAATCTTGGGAGTATATCATATTTATTATTATAAACAATCAAATTTAATTTATGTCTTATTTTTCTTTCTTCTCATTATTATTTTTTTAGTCCCGAGGAAAGTTACTGTTATAGGAAAATATTTTAAGAAATTCTGATGGTAATGATTTATTTCTATTACGTTAACTGCATTTACATTATTGAAGTTAATTTGATTTTTTTGTTATCTATTTACTATTTTTTATTTAATTAGTTATTATTTGCCATTTAATTAATAATTTTTTTAAAAATTAGTTTCAAAATTAAAATTAAAATTATTTTAACTTTTATTTCCACTCCAAAAGTAATTAAAATAATAATTTATTATAAATATTATATAAATGAAATCAAATTAATTAACTATCCCATTCAATATTTTTAAATGGCATAAAAAATGGCACTAAGAAAAAGACAATTTGATGATTAAAATTATAAAAAAATCCAGATGCAAAGAATATTCCACCCAATAATATTACTCCCTTCGGTTGCCATTTGATTTTTTCGTTCTTGTAATTGACATTAAAAATATTTTTATATTTGAATAATTTACTATAAAAATATTATTGTATTGGTACTATAAGAGACTAATAAACATATTCTTGTCTTTTTTTTTATTTGTACTATGTCTTGATATAATAATTAATTCAAATATCAATATAAAAAATCCAATGACAATCTTGCAGCGGGACAATGGAGTATTTATTTTTCTCTAAATTCTCTTATTAATTAACGAATGAATGAGTGTAGTTTTTATTTTGCACAGCACACCTCCAATGACTAGGACTTATGAGGCAATGGCTGCGTGACTTTTGTGCCGTCATTTTTTATTTTACTATGTGGAATCTCATTACCCTAAATAAGATATACTTCTCCGTATTTAAATTTAGGAAATATTTTGAGGGTGTGTTTTGTTTTGTGAAATAGTTTAAAATTTTTATTTCAGGTAGATAATATAAAAATAATAAATATATATGTGTTTGTTTAAAAGATTTTGACAAAATTTTATTATTTATTTAAAGTTTTTCCCCCAAAAATATCAAATCAAACACCTATTTTTCATTTTTTATATTATGCTAAAAATCAATTTTACATTCAAAACATTACATTCAAATTCAAATTTTTTGCTCTCCCCAAAGTTCATCGCTAATATATAATGTTCTCCAATGCCTTCCAGAAACACAATCAAAAGCTTTATAAAAGTCTACCTTAAACACAAAGCCTTTCAGACCACCCTTCTTTGCTGCCTGAATAGTTTCAGAAGCAATCAAGATACCATCTAATATTTGTCTCCCCTTAATAAAAGCAATTTGATGTTTTCCAATGATAGCAAAGGCTTAGGATCTTTGCTATTAGTTTATATCCGCAACCCAGTAAAGTAATTGGACGATAATCCTCAAAAGTATTTGGGCAAGCCTCTTTAGGTATTAATGTTGCCCTAAAGCCCTGCGGCATAACCGATGAATGCTGAAAGGTATTTATGAGCTCCACCATCCGAGCCAGGGGCTTTATTACCATCACATGACATTACTGCCTCATATATTTCGTCAATGGCAATTGATTTTTCTTCAGAAAGAGACTTGAAGCCAATGCCGTTCAAAGAAGGCCAGTGCCCCTTATCTTCAGCAAAGTGATGAGAGAAAAACTGTTGAGTTGCTTTACCCCTGACGGGCCTACTCAGATTGAATCATTCCATTTCCAACTCACTTCTGTAATGTGATTCTTTGTTTGGGGAATTTTAGTTGAGGTGTGAAAATACCTCGTATTTCTATCCCCTTCTTTGGTCCATAAGTCTCGGGTTTTTTGGCGTCATGCACTTTCTTCACTAGCATATGCCTGCCATAACTTTGATCTAGCATTCCACATGTCTCTCGCTAAAATATGATTTTATGCATCTTCTTCAATGGACCTTTCCAGAGCTTCCACCTCCTTTTTAGCCTTATCAATCTCTTCATCGTATGCTCCACTGTTATATCAATTCCAAGCTTTAATAACTCCTTTGATATTTTTCAATCTCTCCTCCAAATTCTTCGCTCTAAAAACTGAACTTTCCGGAGCCTTCCAGTACTTTTCTATCAACCTTACAAAACCCTCGTCTAAGAGCGAGTGATCGAAGCAACGGAAGGGTTTAGGTCCCAGTTTACCACCGAAATTTCTAACCCTCGTTCATACGTTGTTGTATGAAAAAAAATATATTGGGTTTTATAAAAAAAAAAATATATATTTAAGAAATATTATAAAAATAATACATAAATAAATCACTTGAAAAATGTGATTAGTGTTTTCCAAAAATAATTTTGTTAATTCGGTTAGAATTTTGTATTTTTAGAAATAAAAAAATCAAACTTATCAATTTTAATCAACACCTCATCTATTGAAGTATTATTATTATTATTATTATTATTTCTGAATGTGTGATTTGGAAAGTACTTAATTACAAATGTTCTAATTTCTGAAAATTAATGTTTCCAAATAAAATATATCTAACGTATTTAACTTTTTATTAATTAATTATCATTCAATTATTTTTTTTTTGGAATATCTAAATTACTCTCCATTCCAATCAACCGTTGGATTATCAACAAAATCGACTGGATGGATGAAAAAAAAAAATCAGAATACTCTTTATTATGTTATAAGTTATAACGTCAGAAGATACTATAATCTACTTTAATTATACGTGGTGAGTACTGATTTGACCTAATCAACACTTGTTCTATATTATTTGAGCATAATTTTTTTTTAAAAGAAAATATCACATAAAATATCTCTTTTATCGCACAAAATATTATGTGAAAAAATATATTTTACGAATTCTAAAACTCAAAATAATCTCTAAATGAGCCTTTTTTTTTTAATTATTTAGAAAATTCATTTCTTTGAAAAATATCAAAAATAAAAATATCCTATTTATTAAAAATGTTGTAATTTAAAACTTAATTATTGTTATATATATATATATATTAATTTGGATTGAATTTGAAAGTTTGTATTATTTTAATAATTAGTAGAAATATATAAGATAATTTTAATATTTTTGTCTCTGGTGCATTATGTGTAAATTATTATATAAGTAATGATAATATTAGTATATAACTATTTTTACTATAATAAAAAATATATACTTTACTAATAAAAATGATAATTTAATTTGGAATAGGAGAGTATATCACATTGTAATCATTTTCAAATATATATTTGTAACATAGAGTATTTATCTTTAGGATAAATGTATTCTTTTGAATTTTTGTAGTAAGTTAAAAATAATATTAACATTTTGTTAATTAATGAAAATATGCAATATGATTTTGATATTTTTTCATTACTGCTATATTTATAATATATGTAAAAATCAAGAGTATTTTTATATTAGTATTTAATTATTTTGACTCTATGAGAATGATATGAATATTATAAAAAATATACTTTCAACTAGGATAAATGAAGTATGATTTATACTACCTCCTCCGTTTCACATACCGTGTCTGCTACACTGTAGACACGGTATTTTAGGAGGAATGTAATTAGTAGATAATTAAGAATGCATTAGTAAAAATAATTATCCTATAAAATAAATAATTATAAATTAAGATTAAGATAACTAATTAGTTTAATTAAAATTTTAAAAAAAAATTAAAAAATTTAAAATGAGATTAAAGTGTGTAATCATTTTCCAAAAAAGGAAAGTGACATGGTATGTGGGACGGTCAGAAATGACAACGTGGACATGATACGTGAGACGGAGGGAGTATTATATAAAATGAGTGTGTTTATTTAATGTTTTAGTTTGAAATGTTTGTTACACGAAATATGAATATGTTAGAGAATATAAAAAATAATATATTGTTTTGAATTGTTGAAATTTTGTCGGATAATAAAAAATATATATTATTTATATTATGTGAATATGTATATATACTCTGTTGTAAGAGTTTCATTTATCTTTTGCATTATTGTATTTAACATTAAAAATATTATTATATTTGTATAATTTTTTTTTTCACAAATGTCACAATAATATTATATAAGACATTAATAGAAGTATTTTTTTCTTAATTTGTACTGTATTTTCATATAATAATTAATATTCAAATATCAATATGTAAAAAATAAATGAGACCCTTAGATCCAGACGGATATAAGATTGTATTTTTATTAATATTTATCTAAAATTATATCAAAAAAAATAAATTAAGTGAACAAATCCTTTATTTTTACAAATAATATATATCACATTAAATTATTTTGTATATGATTATTTTTTAGATATTTTTATATTCTTATGTGTTTATTTGTAAGATTTTGGTTTTGAATAGTATAATTTTGAATTGAAATAATTGTTTAATGTGATATAAATATATATTGATGTGATATTTTGAATGTAAAATTAAATTTTAGTGTAATATAATAAATAAAAAATAAAATTTTGATGTGATAAAAAAAAGATTATTGAAACATTAAAACCAAAATCAAATTGCACAAGTAAACATACTTTTTTATGTTTTTATACTACACATTAGAGTTATTTGATTGTAGTTGTAATATAGATAATATTTTATAAAATATAATACTCATTTGGTCCCGGTCCTATTTATTGTAACACATTTTTATTTTCGTTTGTTCATTTATTTTGTCATTTTCATACATTTTAATTTTGTTTTAATATTTTAATTATAATTTTTAATTTCAATTAAACTTATTAACTATTTTCATATATAATTATTTTTATAATACAATAACTATTTTTTGCTGATATAATAAAAACAGAAAGATAAATATTTATTAAAAAGTAGTGGCAAACTCATTTATAGTTGGTTTGAAAAGCTCCTCTATGATATATAACTCTGGGTTTTATGTATTTTGAAAATATTATATTTTCCAAAAATTTAGCTGTGAGATTTATGGGTGTGTCTGTTTTGTGTTTTTGGTTTAAAAAGTTATTTTTTTATTTAAGATATAGAGAATTATATAGATTATATTTCCTCTATCTTATATAATTTGTTCTTATTTTTTATTTTTGTCCCAATAAACTTGTTTTTTTTTTTTTTTAAATATAATTATACGCTTTAATTATATTTTAAATTTAAATATTATATTTTTTTAATCTTAATTATATTATTTTATTATTTTAATTTTAATTTATAATATTGTTACTATACAATAATTATTTTTACTAATAAATATTATAATTACTTACTAATCATAATTTACGTAAATAAATTCTAATGTCTACACTAACACGCCCAAATTACCTAGGATGAGGGAGTATAAAATGTTAATTTTTTTTAAAAAATATATTAATATATTTTGTATAAAAAAACAAAGATTTAATTAACATAATTAAATAATTTAATTAAAATTAAAAAAATTATATATTATAAATTTTAAAATATAATTAAAATATATAATTATATTTAAAAAAATTGATGAGAAAAATAAAAACTATGAATATTTTATATAAAAAAAAAGGAAAAAAAAAAAGAGAAAAAAAGAATGGAGGACAATAAAACCAAAGCAAAAGAAAAACAAAATACCTCGTTTAAATAAAGGTCGATAGGGATCGGGCGAACAAACGTACTCCTGGCCTTTTCTAAATTTCATTTTCAGGTCTCTTCTCCACCTAACCTACTCGCCACCGCATCGCTTTTCCTCGCTCTCCGTCCAAAAGCCTATTGGCCGTCCGATCGACGCTCCTACCGGGATCAATGGCTCAGATTACTCCCCGTTCCACCCTCTTCCTAAAGCCCATCTCCGCCGCGATTTCCGCCACGCGCCATCTCAGCACCGCCTCCGCCGCGCCGATTACCGTCGAGACCAATCTCCCCTTCGCCAGCCACATCGTAGATCCTCCGTCCCGCTCCGTCGAGACCACTCCTCAGGAACTGCTCACCTTCTTCCGCGACATGTCTGTGATGCGTCGGATGGAGATAGCCTCCGATTCGCTCTATAAGGGGAAACTCATCCGCGGATTCTGCCACCTCTACGATGGGCAGGAAGCCGTCGCTGTGGGAATGGAGGCCGCGATTACCAGAAAGGATTGCATAATCACCGCTTATCGCGATCACTGTATTTATTTGGCTCGTGGGGGAACACTTTTGGAGTCCTTTGCGGAGCTTATGGGGAGGAAGGACGGTTGCTCCAAAGGGAAGGGAGGTTCGATGCACTTCTATAAGAAGGAAAATGGATTCTACGGCGGGCATGGAATTGTTGGCGCGCAGATTCCCTTAGGGATTGGATTGGCTTTTGCACAGAAGTATAAAAAGGATGAGACTGTCACCTTCGCCATGTACGGAGATGGTGCCGCCAATCAAGGACAGCTGTTTGAAGCTCTGAATATGGCCGCACTTTGGGATCTGCCTGCAATTTTGGTCTGCGAGAATAATCACTGTAAGTCATTAACTTGGGTATTCTCTTAACAGTGTTTTGTGAATCATGGAATGCTTAAAGTCTGTCAGCTATCACAGATTGTTTCTTACATGAAAATGTTTGAGATGTATAAGTTTTGCGTTTTGATTCAATGTTTGTAGGGATTAGAATTTCACAATGATGCTATGCAAATTTATCTCTCTAACAAATTTCACAAGTAGTTTGATTTATGCCTTTTATTTAAGATATTAGCCTATCAAATCTCTTATGATTGAATAAATCTATATACTTGTCTATATTGCAATAAAAAAAAGTATTGTTCATACCAACACTTGCTCGTGGATCTTGAATTTGCTTAATTGACTGGTATATAGATGGAATGGGCACGGCAGAATGGAGAGCGGCAAAGAGTCCGGCTTATTACAAGCGAGGTGACTATGTTCCAGGATTGAAGGTCAGTTGGCTTCTCCTCATTCATTAACGTTGATTGGCATTTATTTAATTCATATACTTTTGTTCCGAGCATTTTCTGTACTTAGTTTTATGCATGGAATTATCTCAGCATTGATCATTTTGAATATGATACGAAATGCTAATCAATGAATCGAGGTTAGTGTTACTATTTTCTTGGGATATCTTCCCTATGCTCTAAAGTTTTTATGTTTGAGAATTCAAAATTATTTCTTTTGGTTACGATTTTTTTACTCGAATTTATGAAGTTCAGATGGCAAGAGTTTGAAAAGTGATGCTTCTGCGGCAATTAAGTTTTACTAGAGGAAATAATATTCCGGTTACGTGATTTCAGATTTTTCATGTTGGAAAGTTTGGTAAAAGTATATGAACAAACAAATGTAAATTTCTTCAAGTATTATTCAGCTACCACTTTAACAAAAAATTGATTTTCAATCCTGTGTTTGAACTGGGTGAATTTGTTTGTGTTTTCTGAGTCTAGAGTTATCCTAACTCCTCTGTTATTTTGTTTTGTTGGATCATGAATTTGAATTGAAGAAATTAGTTCCATAGCTTTCTGTTTCATGACATGTATTCATTGTTTATTTGTACGGTAATACAGGTTGATGGAATGGACGTACTGGCAGTGAAGCAGGCGTGCAAGTTTGCTAAAGAACATGCATTAAAGAATGGACCTATTGTAAGTTCTTAGTAAATGTATCTTATGCTTTTGGAATTATTTATCCATGGTTGCCTCTGTAGGTATATGCATATGGACATATCTATAAATATGTAGGCCATTTTTCGTTCTAACCTGACCACCTGTTTTATTGTTTCTTGTGAGTAACAACCTTTTCCAGAGTTGATTGGTAGATTAACTGTTAAGAGCTTTGAAATGTGCAAACGAAAAAACAAGGATGCATCGTAGGGTCTTGTCTGATACTGTGTAGTTGATGCATTATTGCAAGGAATAAGATTTCTGATTTGTCTTTGGCTTGCATACCACTAGTTAAATAGGAATAGGCAATATATTACATGGGAAATTGATATGCTAAATTTATTTCGAAAATTGTGTTGTTGATCAATGTAAGAAAATCTGCTGAACCTTGTAAAAAATTTGCTGAATCATGTATAAAAATGTTGAACGATATAAAACATTAGCATGGTACTGCAATCATTGCTTGAATATGTTGAACCTATGCTGTAAATCTGTTGGAACGGCAAATAAAAGAGAAAAAGAATATCAAAAGAAAAAACTAACAATGATGTAAATATGTTAAACCACATTAAAAAATGTTGAATGACATACAAATATACAGAATTGCATTATTCGTCAGTCTATTGATTTGGCAGTGCAGAATATTGATTGATCCCTACTTTTTTCTGCAATGGATCCAGTTTGTTATTACAGAATTGTTCTTGCTTTATTTGATTTGTGGCTAATAATAATGAACTTATTGTTGTTTGTTTACTGAATACCTCATGGTGTCGCTGCTTTGTTTGCTCTTTCCCTACGACCTGTGTATTTGTGTTTTGAGTTATGAGAATTATTGTTGATTTAAGTACATATCCTTTCATGGTGTTCAAGCCTCACGCTACTAGCAGTCATTTTATGAGAACTTACAGTTTTCTTATATGCAATAGTCAGTGAATGCATTTTTCAATGTACTTTGTGGTTGAGTCAATCTTTGTTTTAACCACCAAAACCTTCTTTGATTTTGTTCAGATCCTTGAAATGGACACCTACAGGTACCACGGACACTCCATGTCTGACCCTGGAAGCACATACCGGACACGTGATGAAATTAGCGGTGTTAGACAGGTGAATATGGTTTGCAATAGCATCTCTCTCTCCATAGACAAAACATGTGTGCGTCTGTGTTGTATATTCAACTCCATTCTCCTTATTACAGGAACGTGATCCGATTGAAAGAGTCAGGAAGCTTATACTATCTCATGATTTAGCCACTGAAAAGGAATTAAAGGTAATAAATCCCTCAAGAGTACAAGTTGGCTGGCTGTATATTATTCAGTTAAATAATTCTATCAAATGACGAGATTATCCAATCCTATCCACTTTCGATATTAGGACACTGAGAAAGAAGTGAGGAAAGAGGTGGATGAAGTGGTAGCAAAAGCCAAGGTTAGCAAAATTCAGACACCATTGTTATATAATACTTGAAGTAAATATAAAATACCACCAAATTACGATTGATTCATTGTATATTCGTTTTTGCAGGAGAGCCCACAACCCGATCCATCTGAGCTTTTTACCAACGTCTACGTGAAGGGCTTTGGAGTTGAGGTACAACAAATTTACGTACATATCCATTATTTCCAACTTCCCACCTCGCCCCGCTTCACTATAACGATTTCTTGATGCTGGCTGCAGTGCTATGGAGCTGATAGAAAAGAAGTGAGAACTGTCCTTCCATGAGACAACAAATCATCTTCATCGAACATGCTTTGTCCCAAGACTAACAGGTAATAAAACAAAATGAGCATCTCATTTCTTGGTAAGAATCTCTAGAAATAACTCAGCACCCAACCTGTTGTCGCTGTTAGTGTCTTATTTTGTGAAGAGTAATTTTTTGGCAAGGCGATGCGATGCATCAATGCCCTTAAGGGGAGGTTTGAGATACTTTCTCTATTTTTTTTGTATTTTTCTATATATATTTTGTTGTCTCTCCTTCCTTCATCACATATATAATAAATTATTATAGTGTGTTTGATATGAGTGAGTTATGAAATAATTGATTTGAGTTTTGATATTAAAATAATATTTAATGAAATATTTAAAATAATGTATAGTCCAAAGAAACAATAATTGGGGCCCTTGTATAACAGATAGTGACACGTGTCTAAATCAGATAGTAGTCTATTTGCGTGGGTGGTTGGGGGTGTCTCTCCGGCCAACGGCAGTTTATGAGAGGGAAAGCATGCTTAGTTAGGGTATGTTTCTTCGACAAAAATTTAGTTTAAGTTTTACATTAAATTAAATTAATGTACGATGAAATGTTTTGTAAAAAAAATAAATGAATTTTTTTTTGAAAATGCGGAAACAAACTCAATGTTAGCTCATTGTTTAGCTTTGCTTAGCTTAGCTATAAGATAATATTTATTATATATTATAAATTTATGAGTCGTATTTTTATTATATTAACATAAATTGTATCATATTCAATGGGCTAGTTTGAGGTTTTGTAGGAGAATAAAAAATAATACTAGCTATGTTCTTTAACAATCTATCTATTTTTTTTTTTATTTTAATTCGTCCGATTGCAAAGTATCTTTTTTTTTTAATAAATATATTTTTTATTAATATTACAAATACTCTTATAACTTATAACTAATAAGGTTGTTTTAGTCTTTTTCTATTTTATTCATACTACACTTCAATATAAAACTAATATTTCTAAACTTCGTGCAAAAAATAAATAGATACATAGATAATATAGATAAGAGACGGAGGAAGTAGTACTTTATTGGTTAGTAGAAGTGTGCAAAAGTTTTTAATGTTTTTGTTTTTTTAACTTTATGTATAAAGTAATTGTAAGTGTAAATTGAGATTTATTCACCGCGGTAACTGCAACAGAGATTGTTTGAGAGTTTTGGAATTTGAATAGTAAAAAATTTGAATTTGAATAGTTGTATGATGTGATATA
Source organism: Andrographis paniculata (assembly GCF_009805555.1). NCBI lineage: Eukaryota > Viridiplantae > Streptophyta > Magnoliopsida > Lamiales > Acanthaceae > Andrographis > Andrographis paniculata. Next base: position 6,765,142 of record NW_026137605.1, read on the forward strand.
AATAGGTGTTGATGTGATGTTTTGAACGTAAAATTGATGTTTAGTATAATATAAAAAATAAAGAATAAGTGTTTGATTTAATATTTTTTGAGAAAAAAATAGAATAAATAGTGTATTTTAAATTCAATCCCCCAAACAAACGCATCTACATCTGATGGTATAATATTTTTATCATCATTTTTTTCTACACTAAAAAGCCTACATGTTAACATAGGGGTAACAACAGCACATCTAACACCCTTAGAGCAACCACAATGGTTTGTTGTTAAAGAAGCCTCTAAATGTATTATATATTTTACGTATTCAAATTTTTTATATCCAAATGTGTTAGAATGTAAAAAAATTTGCACAATGGTTGAAAGAGAAAGACAGGTGAGAAGAAGATTGAGAAAAATACATATATAGAGGGGAGAAGAGGAAAAGTGTGTGAAAAGAAGAGAGAGAAAAATACATACAAAGGGAAGAAGAGAGAACGCGAGGGAGGGAGAAGAAAAGAGAGAAAGACCAAAAAAAATAAAGTGAGAGAGAGAAGGTAATTTGAAGACGGCTTCTATCGTACCGGCGGCCTGCACCAAAGTATAATTTTTTTCATCTAACAAAAGGTCATTATATTAGATTCTATTATATATATTAAAAAAGCTTCTACACTGACACAAAATATCTGGATAAAACCATCATTGCAATTACCCTTAGACCACCCGCAATGCTAAGATAACATCATTATTTAAAAAAATAATAATAAAGAAAACAAGAGACATTGTATTTAAAGACATTGGACATGAGTGTCACTGGAGATTTAAATATATATATATATTTTTTTTTATGTTACGTGTCTCAATTTAATTAGGACACATAGTATATTATATATATATATTATATGTATATAAAATAGTTTTTTTAATTTTGTATAAAATTGTTATTATATTTAAAATTTGTAATATTTTTATAATTTATAATTTTTTTTTTACAAAATAATATCAATATTGGATATATTTTATTAATTTAAAATTTTAGAATATATAAATACAAACATATTTAGTATTATTAAATAAATCAATATTAATAAAAATAGTTTCATTTTATTGAATAAAATATGATTATAAAATTTAACATAATTAAATAGTATAGAATTATATTAAACAATAAAATATATTTAGTTTATAGTTAATTATACATACATAATTAATAATAAGATATTAATATAAAAAAAATACAAGTTAATTTGAATAACATAGAACAAATACATATAATCTAAACAAATATTTAAAACAATTTTTCGAACAATTTAATTTTAACAAGTAGATCTTACTCTGTCAAATTATCTTTCTCCACTAGTGTTTGATAGAGTTATATTTGCAATACACTAGTTACTTTTGATTTTTTCCTTCCTTCAATTGTATTATGCGAGCGAATGTGATGCAATTTTTTTACTTTGAGCTTGTAGCTCTTTAAAGTTATCATCGACAGGGCTCTTAGCAGGTGTCTCGTACTCTGACTTTCTGAAAAGCTGTAACTCTGCCTTTACCTTAACTTTACGAAAGCATCCTCATCCTCCAGAATTGCAGCCGAGCGAAGCTCATCGGAAGAAAGTGAATTTGAAGATTTCTTCAGTGCCCATTTGTCTTTATTTTTACACGTTGCTTCATGATCAACATTTGTATCATGATGACTAGTACTCCATTTTGGCTCAAGTTTAATTCACGTCAAGTGTGTTGATAAATAAATGCTTTCCTGCCAATCTGCAGAATATATTTGATGTGCTTTATTCAAGAAATTATCAATAAATTCTTCACTCATCCTTTGTTGGTTAGCTTGTTGAAAGCACCCAAAAAATTTTGAAACGGCTTGATTTATCTTTTGCCAATGATTCTTGCATTGGTTTTCATTTCTTGATACCCATGCTTCGGATTTGTTATCATTAAATATGGAACTTTTTAACTTTTTTAAATTTATTGTCATATCACATCACAATATATATATTTTTTATCATTGTAGTATTGATCAATCATTTCAAGTTTTGTCTTGTTGAACTTTATTAATTGTATTGTTAAATTACATCGAGTTTATTATTGCACTAGATAGCTTTGAATGCATTTGCATTGTTAGATCATATCATAGTTTATTATTATACTAGATCGCTTTAAACACACTTGCATTGTTAAATCACATCATAATTTATCATTGTACTAAATAGCCTTGAACAGACTTGTATTGTTATATCACATCATAATTTATCATGTACTAAATAGCTTCGAACACACTTGCATTTTTATATCACATCATTATTACGTGTCATTAAATTTATTTTCAATTATTTTATTATTGTACTGCTTTTTTATATATTTTTAAATATATTTTTTTATTATTATTTCACATTATTATATTATTATTATTATTATTATTATTTATTTCATATAATGTAAACTATAAATACTCTGTATTGGTAAAAGCTTTACACTACTCTTCACTTTAAAAAAATATTTGTAACAAACAGTTTTGTTACAAAATTGTCAAATTCATCTAAAACTATTTCGAGTTCAAACTCCGATAAGAATGATGTGTTTTTTTTTTTTTTTTTCAATTTGTGGATGCAATTTCAACGTCTTCAAGATGTTATCACTAACCACAAAGAGGAAAATCAATTTTTCCGAAGAACATACATTGAGAGAAATTGTGAAGGTCATAATCGTTTGTTGAACGATTATTTTTCTGAAAATCCTGTCTATATAGATTTTTAATTTTGTCGTAAATTTCAAATGAAGAGGCATGTCTTTCTGCACATTCTATATAGTTTAACAACAGAAATTGAGTTCTTTCAACAACGTCGCAATGCAACGGGAAGACTTGGTTTATCGCTATTACAAATATGCACACTTGCTTTGCGTGTGTTGACTTTTGGTGTAGCTGCTGATATTTGTAGATGATTATATTCGTATTCGAGATAGTACAACAAGAACATGTATAAAAAAATTGTTGAATTAGTCATTTCAATATTTGGTGAGAAATATTTAAGAAGACTAGTGTGCTTGTTTGGGGGATTGAATTGGATTTACACTATTCATCCAATTTTTCCCCCCAAAAATATCAAATCAAACACCTATTTTTCATTTCTTATATTATACTAAAAATCAATTTTACATTCAAAACATCACATCAACACCTATTTATATCACATCCTATAACTATTCAAATTCAAAATTTTTACTATTCAAATCCTAACTCAAAATTCAAACCCCCAAACAAACCTACAACGATTGTTGTATGTTGCAGAAGAATGTAGTTTTCCAAGAATGATGAGAAATATTGATTGCATGGACTGAGAGTGAAAAAATTATCCAACTGTTTGGAAGACCAATTTTCACGTGAAGATCATGGCAAACCAACTATCATATTAGAAGCTGTAATATTGTATGATCTATGAATTTGACATTCTTTTTTTGGAGCACCAGATACATACAATGATATTAATGTACTTGATTAATCTTCGATTTTTAATGACCTGTTGAATGGTAGAAGTTCAGAAGTAAATTTTATTGTCAATGATCATCAATATAGTATGGGATATTATCTTACTAAAATGTAGAAAAAATTGCCGATGGAAAGAAATTATAATGGAAAGAGAATTGCAGATGGCCTTGTGGTTCCAATACATCTCTCTACAAACATATTCAATTATATTTATTAAAACTAGCACAATTTGAAATACAAACAAACGGCTAGTTTATACATTGCTTATACAAATTCTTATAACTAGTCTTGAAGTAAATAAATAATTACTTACATGTTCTATCAGTGGAACATATTAACTACTCAATTAACCGTACATATTTACAAGAAAGTAGTCTTTAAGGAATAACCTGGTGGTATGGGGGTGGAGTCGTGACCGTGAGGTCATATGGATCACCTAGTGTAATTTGTCTTATCGGACCTAGTTTGCATACTATTAGGTTCGGTCGGGATTTACCTAGAGTGCATTCGTCAAGTAGCGGCTGCGTGTTCTCACGTTATCAAAAAAACTAAAAAAACAAAAAACAAAGAAGAAAATAAGAAAACAATGACATATTTAACATTTTGAAATATAATCAATAAGTATATTTTCTTCTATTCAAACTTAATGATTTTTTACTTGAAAGAACTTTAAAATTAAATGTATGATCTAAAGCCATATTAGGATATGTGATCTCTAAGAAAGTTTTGTAATGCACTTACTAGGAAAGATAAAATGCACTAGATGATTTGTATTGATCTTTGATGTTAGCCCATAATTATATAATATGGTCATTTTGAGTTCTCATTTGACCTTACACTCGGAACGTTATATTTTTTAAGAACACAATTATTATTCTACCCTATTGTGTGAACTGCCTCATACATTTTTTTTTTGTTGTAACTGTTATTATTGCTTCTTCTACCATTGTGGTTGTCTTGTCTTTTTCAGAAGAATCCTCTCAAATTCGTCTACCGTGGGTTGTGGTTGCCTTGTCTTTTTCAAAAGAATCATCTCTAAATCGCCCATTGTGGGATGCTATAGGGCCATTCTTTGGATTATTTTTTAAAGGCAAAATAGCAAAAAATTCCTCAGTGATTTGCGAATTTGTTGAAAACCCCATCTGATTCTAAAATTCTAATTTACCTATCTGTGGTTTCGAAAACGTTGCAAAAAATACCATCTTCGTTAATATTTAACGGAGATGGTAAAACACGCGCTTGAAGTGCGAGTGGTATAAAAAAAATAACATATAAAATGGTCAAATTGCAAAAATACCCTCGTATTATTAATTTGACCAAAAGTCAAGATCTAAAACTATTTCTCCCTTTTAAGCCGTAAAGAAAGAAGCTCCTCAATTGTTGTCTTCCTCACCAGCCCTGAGCACATCAGTGTGGGCCGCCATCGCTAGAGAGGGGAATAAACTATGAAGTCGAACCCACACAATCAGATTGAGAAAAATCGGTACATGATTTGGTTGAATCAATTTGTCAAACACCTGGTGTGCGAGAATGAGAAGACAAGATTTCATATCGATGAGACAACATCGATTCAAACATGGTTGAATGAACAACATCAAACAACCAAAACCATACACTCAATTGTCTCAAACACCAAACAAATCAAATACAATCGATTCAAACAGGTGTGAAGAATGAATGACTTATTTTATACTCAATAAATTAACTCAGACCACCTCGCTCTCTCTGCTCAATCATATCTGTAGATTCATATATATATATATACGTTTAAATACATACGTGTGTATAATTATGAGAGAATTAATTAATAAAATTAATTTATAGCCACAATCAGATTGTATATAATTTTATGTGAAGTTTAGAGGAATATTCTCTCAGAAGAAACAACAGGAAATTTAAATTCTTCAGCAAACAATCAATCAATTAAACTGGTGAAGCTAGAAAAACAGAGCAGCGGATGAGTCTTCAGTCAGTGGCGGCGGTGGTCAGGATTGAGGAAGACAAAATAGTTGTGTGTATATTACAGTATGTATGTATGTTGTTACAGTATGTATGGATGTATGTTTAATGAAGAAAAAGTTAGGACATAACGGTCAATATTAAAAAAATTTAACGCCGTCAATCCAGTTTTGAACGTGGGGGCGAGTATACAACGTTTTTTAAACCACAGATAGATAAATTAAATTTTAAGACCATAGGGGGTTTTTAGCAACTTTCGCAAACCACAAGGGGATTTTTTGCTATTTTATCTTTTTTAAATATGGTGTTTCAACATGGAGAGTCTGAGTTTTTTTTTTTTTTTTTTTCAACATATATATATATATACCTAACTCTCTAGAATGTGAAGTGATAATTCAATTACTAAAATCTTTTCTCATGCAGAGTCTAACTTGTTTGCATGGTAGAAGAAAGTAAGTAGCGGTAGCAAGAAAATGTCTAGTAGTCTAGAAGAGTAGTTGATTAACTGTGGCTGGTGAAAAAAAAAAAAAAGTTACACAAGAAAGAAAAAAAAATTAAGATCACTATTATTCCAGGTTGTTTCCCACTTGCCTTCACTCCTTTGTTGCGAAGTGTCACCTGCAACCCCATCAAGGTTTGCAGCATCGTCGAGCCTGTTTCTCAATGCTGATGACGTCAATCCCTGATTGTATTTGGTCACCCCAATCCTCTCGGTCCTCATTCCACCCTTCTTGTTAGCTCATGGTGCCAACTTCTCCTCATTGAACAATGTTTTGGGTTGTACTTTGAGCTATTAAACGAACTCAGTGCTCGGAAGCCAAGTTCGATCCGGTTCGTTAACGAATTGACTCGACTCATTTATAGAGATAAACAAATTGATCTCGGGTTTGAAAATAATTTTTTTTCTATAAAGAAGACCAATTTGACCTTGGCTTGTGGGTAGCTTCATTAAACTTGTTAGTGATAATACATTTATATTATTTATTTATTAATAATCCCTCCGTCCAAAACTTTATATTTTGCCACTTTAGTTTGTTCAAGTCAAAACTTCTCATTTCATTCTTTAAGAAAAAGTAACTATCAATCAAATACCAAAATACTCTACTTTTATTTTCATAGTACTTTCAAAATAGACATCACACTACATATCTATAAAATATTAATTTATCATAATTTGCGTGCAAAAGTCAAATGAAAAACTTACCACTGGACGGAGGGAGTATAATATATATAATTTTTTATATCAAAATTTAAATTATGTATATTTAATTTATATATTAAAAAATATGTATACAATTCAAGTCAAACTCGAACTTGAATTTGAGTTCGAGCCTAATGAGTCGAGCACGAGCCATTACTTTAGTTCGAATTTTTAATGAGCCGAACCAAGTCACCGTTAACAAGTTAAAGTTAAACTCGAACAACCGATATTTGAGCTCCCATTCTTGACTATCTTTCTAGATGCTATGTGTGGACAAAAAATTGTGTTATTTTTAATAAACACAAAATTTGTACAAATTATATTTGATTTGAATTTAAAGCGGGTCCTATTCTCTAAATGGGTCCTTTGATTCTCCTTCCGGGTCGATTTATTTTCCAACTTGATTTTCGATGGCTTCTTTGATCCGAAGAAGTTTGGTCTTCAGTTTGACTTTGCCAGCTTTTGGAGAGCTTTGGTCTCCGTGCGGGCTATTTGATCGTCGGCTTTGGATTTGATGTCTTTTTTAGACGATCCGAGGCTTTGATCTTTGATTTGGCTTTGCCGCTTTTGGAGGACTTTGGTCTCCGTATTGGCGATTTGATCATCGTCTTTGGATTTGTTGTCTTCTTTAGACAATCCGCGACTTTGACATTCGCTTTGGTTTTGCCGCTTTTGGAGGACTTTGGTCTCCGCGTTGGCGATTTGATCATCGTCTTTGGATTTGTTGTCTTCTTTGGACGATCCGCGACTTTGATTATTAGTTTGCCTTTTCCGCCTTTTTGAGAGTTTCGGTCTCCGTGTGGGCGATTTGATTCTCAGTTTTGGATTTGATGTCTTCTTTAGACGATCCGCAGCTTTGATCTTTGATTTGTCTTTGCCGCTTTTTGAGGGCTTTGGTCTCCGTGCGGGTGATTTGATCCTAAGCTTTGGATTTGATGTCCTCTTTAAACGATCCGCAGCTTTGATCTTTGAGAAGGTGGATTTGGTGCTCCATAACGCTTTTGACAGCGTGTCCCTTTGACTTTTGGATCGAAGAGGGCCGAGTTGTTGCTATGGGATGAACTTTGGAGACCTTCCCTTGGCTTTGACGAATTCCTCAACGGCTTTGAGAGCTTTGATCCTTGAAAAGGTGGATTTAGTGCTCCATAACGCTTTTGGCGGCGTGTCCCTTTGACTTTTGGATCGAAGAGGGCCTGGTTTGCGCTTTTTATGAAGAACGCGACGAACATCTTGAAGCTTTGAGAGCGGCTTTGGAGGCTCTTCCTTGGCTTTGATGGATTCCTCGATGGCTTTGAGAGCTTTGATCCTTCCTCCAGCTCGGACATATGACGAAGAACGTTAACTTCATCGATTCGTCAACCAATATTGGATCATTTGTCCAAATTAGTGACTTTCGACGAAGAACGCTTCGAAGGACACGAAGAACATGAAGAACAATACAGAGAGAGTCCAGACACTTACCCCTTTGATTGAATCCTCGATGCAACTTCGGTGTCTAATGAATTGGTCAAGGCTCTTATTTATAAGGGAGGGTGGCATTGGCTTCCTTTTCGGATGGTGCCACGTGGATGGAAAGATTTTATAATCTTTCATTTTCCATCAGATGCTGTTTTCCATTCTTGACGGATTTGATTGTGCACCTTCCTTTTTCGCCAAAATCTTCATATCATTGTCTTTTTTGAAAGATATTAATTTATATACTTCAGTTATTGACAAGATCTTTATATCATTGTCTTTTTTGGAAGATATTAATTTATATACTTCCTTTATTGACAAGATTAATTTATTTTGCTGCCAAATTTATTATGACTCTATTTATGCACGTAATATTTGTACGATATCTTCCATTTTAAGCATATTTTTGCATTAATGGTTGATATTTATTGTACAAAAATTAACATATGTGCATAATTAAATACCATATATTTATTTTATTGGAATTTTATTTTCTTCCAAAATACATGATATTTAATTGATTTTAGACATATATTTTTAGTGTCTACAAAATGCCCCATCGAAACTCTTTTAAGTCGACGCAAAGCGTTTAAGGCGTGAATGAGTCTCGAAACATAAGTCAATTTTTCTTTTTGACTGATTTATTTTTATGGCTATCCTTTTTTATTTTTTTTAGCCAATATTTTTTTTCAAAGGGCTTTTTCTTTTTTTTTTCTTTCTTTTTTTTTGGATGAGATTTTTTTTTGTCCAATTGATTTTTTTTTAAGCTCGATTTTTTTTTTGGCATAATTGACTGAAATCGGAGTTATATTCCAAGTTGCCTACGTATCCGGTTAAGGAATCAAGTCATAACGTAGTTCAAAACAAATTGAATTTGTTTGTTTTTGTTAACAGTTTATTCTCGTGTTAAGGAGTCTTGTTAGAAAGTTTATCCTCCTTTTCAAGAGATTATAGAAAGTTTATCCTCATTTCTAGGAGATTAGAGAAAGTTTATCCTCATTTCCAGGAGTGCTGTAGAAAGTTTATCCTCGTTTCTAGGAGATTGAAGAAAGTTTATCCTCATTTCCAGGACATTGGAGAAAGTTTATCCCCATTTCTAGGAGTGGTGAAGGTATGACTGCCACCACTGTTTGGAGTGTTGTATTTTTCGTCTTCTGAGAAATCTTCAGTAGACGGTCCATACATTCCACTAGACATCATGCTCAATTCCATATCATGAGCACGAGTGGCGAGTTCTTCAAAAGTATGGGATCGGATCCCTTGTAGGATGTATTTCAAGCCCCATTGCATCCCTTGAATGCACATTTCTATGCCGGAAGCCTCGGACATACGGTCTTTGCAGTTGAGGCTTAGACTTCTCCAGCGGTTGATGTAGTCAATTATTGGTTCATCTTTCCATTGGCGGCTGTTGGTGAGTTCAGTCATGCTGACGGTTCTCTTTGTGCTATAGAACCGATTCAAGAACTCGTACTTTAGTTGTTCCCAATTGTCGATGGAACCAGCCTCTAAGTCGATGTACCAGTCGAAGGCGTTGCCGTTTAGTGACCGCACAAATTGTTTGACTAGGAGGTCTCCATATATTCCAGCATCGTTGCATGTCTCGACAAAGTGCGCTATATGTTACTTTGAGTTGCCTTTGCCGTCAAATTGTTGAAACTTTAGTGGTTGATAGCTCGTAGGCATTTTGAGGACAAAGTGCGCTATATGTAAGGCTTGGCGTAAGTGTGCGCCTGCCTTGAACTCCCTTCGAATTCTCTTTTGATTGCCCCCTTGATGTATTTGTCGAGTTGGGTTATATGGATGAAGGAGTTGGATAATCCTTGAAATGGATTTAATTCCACCACCTTTTCTTTGCGATGACGTTGCTCCACAAATTTTTCCGCTTTATTTTGGACCGCCGGGGAAGATTGTTGTTTTTCAGTTGCATGGCCGGCTTCTTCAGGCTTGTCCAACTTTGTGAGAAGTTTTTCAATGAAGGCGTCTTGTTGTTGCATGTGTTGAGACATTCCTTCAACGATTTTGGCCAATGCTGCAAGTTGATCTTCTATATTTGAAGCGTTGATAGTCATCACCGGAGCAGAGCTTGATGCGGTTGAATGACTTGAAATTGGCCGATGAGTAGGTGGCATGAAAGTACCTTTGAAGCTTTTATATTCCTCGCAGAGAAGACTTTGATCCACAATCTTTGGGTCCTCAATATTTGAAGCGTTGGTAGTCATCACCAGAGCAGAGTTTGATGCGGTTGAATGACTTGCAATTTGTTGAGGAGTGAACAGTGCGGCAGTACTCTTAAAGTTTCCGTATTCTTCATAGAGTGGACTTTGCTCTGTGATTTTTGGAGAAGTGTCTTCAGATAACGACAATGCTCTTTTGGTCATGCTTCATGTTGTCATTCTAGTATTTTTCGAAGCGCTTGAGGTTTTGGACGCGATGGGTGCGCCAACTTCTTTGGCGGCGACGACGGCTTGAGCAACAACTTTTGACGCAACGTTGGAAGTCTTGATCTTGTAGGAAGCCATTGGTTGTTGAAAGTTCGTCGGAAAGAGAGATGAAAGGTAGAGAGGTCCCACTGGGCGTGCCAAAAATCTGTAGACAAAAAATTGTGTTATTTTTAATAAACACAAAATTTGTACAAATTATATTTGATTTGAATTTAAAGCGGGTCCTATTATCTAAATGGGTCCTTTGATTCTCCTTCCGGGTCGATTTATTTTCCAACTTGATTTTCGATGGCTTCTTTAATCCGAAGAAGTTTGGTCTTCAGTTTGACTTAGCCAGCTTTTGGAGAGCTTTGGCCTCCGTGCTGGCTATTTGATCGTCGGCTTTGGATTTGATGTCTTTTTTAGATGATCCGAGGCTTTGATCTTTGATTTGGCTTTGCCGCTTTTGGAGGACTTTGGTCTCCGTATTGGAGATTTGATCATCGTCTTTGGATTTGTTGTCTTGTTTAGACAATCCGCGACTTTGACCTTCGCTTTGGCTTTGCCGCTTTTGGAGGACTTTGGTCTCCGCGTTGGCGATTTGATCATCGTCTTTGGATTTGTTGTCTTCTTTGGACGATCCGCGACTTTGACATTTGTTTTGGCTTTGCCGCTTTTGGAGGACTTTGGTCTCCGCGTTGGCGATTTGATCATCGTCTTTGGATTTGTTGTCTTCTTTGAACGATCCGCGACTTTGATCTTTAGTTTGCCTTTTCCGCCTTTTAGAGAGCTTCGGCCTCCGTGTGGGCGATTTGATTCTCAGTTTTGGATTTGATGTCTTCTTTAGACGATCCGCAGCTTTGATCTTTGATTTGTCTTTGCCGCTTTTGGAGGGCTTTGGTCTCCGTGCGGGTGATTTGATCCTAAGCTTTGGATTTGATGTCCTCTTTAAACAATCCGCAGCTTTGATCTTTGAGAAGGTGGATTTGGTGCTCCATAACGCTTTTGGCAGCGTGTCCCTTTGACTTTTAGATCGAAGAGAGCCGAGTTGTTGCTTTGGTGAAGAATGCGATGAACACCTCGAAGCTTTGGGGTGAACTTTGGAGACCTTCCCTTGGCTTTGACGAATTCCTCAACGGCTTTGAGAGCTTTGATCCTTGAAAATGTGGATTTAGTGCTCCATAACGCTTTTGGCGGCGTGTCCCTTTGACTTTTGGATCGAAGAGGGCCTGGTTTGCGCCTTTTATGAAGAACGCGACGAACATCTTGAAGCTTTGAAAGCGGCTTTGGAGGCTCTTCCTTGGCTTTGATGGATTCCTTGATGGCTTTGAGAGCTTTGATCCTTCCTCCAGCTCGGACATACGACGAAGAACGTTAACTTCATCGATTCGTCAACCAATATTGGATCATTTGTCCAAATTAGTGACTTTCGATGAAGAACGCTTCGAAGGACACGAAGAACATGAAGAACAATACAGAGAGAATCCAGAGACTTACCTCTTTGTTTGAATCCTCGATGCAACTTCGGTGTCTAATGAATTGGTCAAGGCTCCTATTTATAGGGGAGGGTGGCCTTGGCTTCCTTTTCGGATGGTGCCACGTGGATGGAAAGATTTTATAATCTTTCTTTTTCCATCAGATGCTGCTTTCCATTCTTGACGGATTTAATTGTGCACCTTCCTTTCTCGCCAAAATCTTCATATCATTGTCTTTTTTGGAAGATATTAATTTATATACTTCATTTATTGACAAGATCTTTATATCATTGCCTTTTTTGGAAGATATTAATTTATATACTTCCTTTATTGACAAAATTAATTTATTTTGCTGCCAAATTCATTATGGCTCTATTTATGCACGTAATATTTGTACGATATCTTCCATTTTAAGCATATTTTTGCATTAATGGTTGATATTTATTGTATAAAAATCAATATATGTGCATAATTAAATACCATATATTTATTTTATTGGAATTTTATTTTCTTCCAAAATACATGATATTTAATTGATTTTAGACATATATTTTTAGTGTCTACACACACTGTTCACAATAGTGCTCTCATTCTTGACTATTTTTCTTGATGCTATGGTAATCATAGTCTACCATGGAACCACTTGTGACTTCACAGCTACTTTTCTTGTTGGGGCTCGTTTTAAATTTTTTTCCCTGGCTTTAGTCACAACAACCTCACTACAAAAAAAAAATCGAATTAGCTACGATATTTTTAAATACGAAATATTTTTTGTACTTAAAATGTGTTATTTATCAGCAAATTAATCTCATCACTAAAAATAAATTATATACTGCAAAATTAATTTCGTCGTTAAATTATTTTTTTTCTAAAAAATTCTATTTTCATAGCAAAAGGGTTTTAGCTACATAATTATTTTTCATAGCCAAAAGTATTTGGCTAAACAAATCATGCATATTTTTTTGCTAAAACTCATTTGTTATGAATTTTATTTTTATAGCAAAATAACTTTAGCTACGAAATCATATTTTTGTAGCTATATCTCTTTTCTTAAACTTCATTGCAAAAAAAATATTTTTTGTTACGAAAGTCATGTTTTTCATCAAAGACTTTTACTAACACGGTATTGGTGACGAAATAACTTTTATCGCAAAAATATTTTTTTCTATGAATTCATTATTTTTTGCTACGAAATTTTTTGTAACTAAATTTCTAATTTTTTTGTAGTAACTTATCCTCAACAATGTCCTGCATCTTCCAAAAGTAAGTTTTGCTCTTAGTTGAAAGAGGTGTATTAATGTTTGGCCTCCCTAAATTGCTGAGTGTCAGGGCTTTGCCGCGACGGCCATTATTTAGGCCCTAGACTATATGAATCAACTTTTGCTGCTAGACCTCCACCTACAGTTACAGTTGCGCAATCTTGCATTTTATTGTACAATCTGTTCTACGGATGTCAATGGCGATGATTCGGGATGGGTTCTACAAGCTCCGGGACTTACTTCACTAGAAAATATTAAGTTCTAGGATCCGCCACGCCTTGTTTTAACCCGGCTCCAGGACCCACCCCACCCCGAACACTCCGAGTTCGAGGCCAACTCGATAAACCCATTTATTTAAAAAAGAATAATATAAAATAATATTTATTATAATAATTTAATATTAAAAAATAAGTGTTAAAGTAAAAAAAAAATAGTTAAAAAAATAAAAACAATCAACCGTTGGCAGAGGCAAGGCATAATTTTAGTTCCTAAAACAAAAATAATCAAATGTTGGCGGTGGTCTGCAATGATGACAGTCAGCCGCAGATGATGCGACGGCAGTAGTCTCGATTGTGAAGAGAATTGAGAAAAACAAACACGAAAACACATTTGATTTAGAAATTAGAATTCTATTTTATATTTAAAAATTTTAAAATAGATATGTAATATAATTTATATTATATATATATCAATTCTAATAATTATTAAAATATCTGAGTTCGGATCCGGCTCCGAGGTGGGACGGATTTTTAGTAAAACCCGTACCCGTCCAGTGACACCCCAGCCCCCAAACCACGCAAAATCGAGCGTGTCGGGATTGTAAAGTGGCCCTACAGGTCAACACGAGTCTTTCTAGCGCGCTTTTCTCCTCACTCTTGCGCACCATTGGAGACTTCCCAGGTCACCCATCTTCAAATTACTCTAGGGCAGACACGTTTAAATCTATGGTTTTTTCAGTAGGAATTGACATGAGTAGTCTATTCAACCCCGGATGACCTGACACCGACTCATTTGTAGGAGTTGGCCTAGTACCAACCCAACTCCGAAGGTATTACACATCCCGAACCCGATCGGGTTTAAAATTTAAAATTTACAACCTATCCCGAAACATATTTTTTAGACCAAATCTATCCCATTAAAAGCATGTCCGGGGCGGGTTCGGGGCTAACACGCTCCATTTGACATTCCTAATCTTTTCCAGGACACTTCAGCTCATTCCAAGGACGCCCAATGAAAAAAATGCATTGGTAGCGGCAACGACGAACTCCGAAGGAACTTCAACACAAGCTGCCACCCCGCAGACGGCTGCCCAAGTCCAAAAACTAACCCCTAACCTGATGGTGGTTAAGCTATGAGTTAGATATGGTAAAAAAAAAAATGGTTTAAATTGATTTTTTTTTTTTTTAATATTTGAAAAAATATATGTCATATTGTGCCACTTGTTGAGGTGTTACAAATGATAGAAAAGACGACCCACAACCATGCTATAGTTGGATGAACTAGTGAGTTGCTTAGTGGAATGGAACATCTTATTACATTTTTAAGTGAGGGAGAGAAATCGTGCGGTACTCTTGTTTGACGGATTGATGTCAATACATCAAGAAAGTACCCGAATAATTTTATCAAAAACAATAAATCAATATTTCTATACATTTTTGGTAATTGATTTGTAAATTCTTTCGTATAGAACACAACAATGAATTTCATATGATACTTTGAAAAATGAATATATGATAATTTTTTAAATTTTTAAAAAGATAAATACGGCTTGAGATAACTATTCAAATATCTTGTTTTAGTATTATTATTTTTATTAATAATATAATTCTATTATAAAATTGTTGATGTAATTTTTCAACAAAAATAAAGTAAAATTCAAAGATATAGAAAATATCCTTAAACTTGATTAATTAGTGCCTGAGATTAGGAATCTCTAAACACTGTATGGTACAGAAAATAAACTGGAAAATAAAAGACTGAAATTTAAAGTGGTGATCCCCAAATCTGACTTTGCTTTGTTGAAGTTGATTGAAGATGCCTTTTCAGAATAAATCTGAATCCTTAAATAACCTTTGAAGAAAACGGTTTGAACCGCCGTCTGGTCGGTTACAGCAACCGCTGTCAACCGACCACCAATTTCTCCTCTATTGACACGTATTACAACTTCCTTCAACCGTTCCCACCAGTCACAGAACTCAGACCTGCCTCTTACCCGACCTGCCTGTCCACTGCCAAATTTCTTTTGCCCGACTTCGTCCTTCGCCCGACCTGCTTCTTCGCCCGACCTCACTTGGCCGACCTCCGCATCAGCCGCCCTCCGTCTTTGACACTTGGCCGACCTCCGCATCAGCCGCCCTCCGTCTTTGACCGAAGACCTCCGCGTCTGTCCGTACCTCTTCCTTGCCCGACCTTCCTCTTGACAGACCTCCGCGTCTGCCCGACCTTCCTCTTGACAGACCTCCGCGTCTGCCCGACTTCGCCTTCCATCCGATCTACGGTTTACCCGACTTGGGTACACCTTTTTTTTTAGACTCCGCCCGACCTTTCTTCCTTTTCCCGACCTTTATTCTGCCCGACCTCCAGACCTTTTGGCTTTCATTCAGACCCTACCCAGAATCCTACTGCCACTTACTATTATTATTATTTTTTGTACTTAACAATAAGCCTCCTCCTCAAGACTCCTAAACATCACTTCCAGTGATGTTTTAGGAGTTTGCAGGCCGGCATCCGAGGCTACGTCAGCCTCAGATCCGACCTCCATCCTTCGAGGCTACGTTGGACCCGACCTCCATTTATCGCGGAATGGTGCTGGCCTGGACGTTGGTCGATCTTGCACTAACATTGCTTCAGCATCTCCCCCCTGACGGAAGTCATGATTAATTTCTGTAAAAAAGGATTCTAACCTTCTTGTCGTGGATGCTAAACTGGCCAGATCTTGAAAATCGTGGGCTGTCAGGGCCTCGCGAAGTCTGGTATGCATGTTCCTGACCACCAAATTGGTCATTTCGCTTTCATTGATCATCGTAGGACATCGTCCCTTCATCAATCGCATCCTCTCTATGAATTGGTAGCCGGTCTCTTCCGGCATCTGCGTGATCTCCAGAAGGTCTATCAGTGAGACTGTCGGCAGAGGATTAAAGAACCTTCCATGAAAATCTGCCTCTAAATCTTCCCAAATTTGCAACTGTCCAGGCGGCAGACTGACATACCAAGAAAAAGCTGTTCTTGTGAGCGACAACCCAAACAATTGTAACTTGTGAAACGGATTGTTGCCTACTTCTCCCAATTGAGCCGTGAAGCGACCCACATGCTCAATGGTAGAGGCTCCGTCTTCTCCCGAAAAAGAATAGAAGTCTGGTGGCCTATAATTTCTCGGGAGAGGATGATCGTTAATGATCCTTTCTGGAAATGGCCTCTGGTAAACCGGCCTGTTCACCGTTTGCGGATTCATTCCGAAATGCACCCGCAGAACTTGAGCAATATCCTCCGGATCTACTCTGGGTGGAATATGGTCGAACACTGGAATGTGATCGTGAGTCTGACCTCCCAATCTTTCTTCTCTGGAGAAGGCTGGTTCGGCTGGGATGGGATTATGAGTCTGTCCCTCCAACCTTTCTTCTCTAGAGAAGGCTGGTTCGGTTGGAATGGGATTATGAGTCTGTCCTCCTAATCTCTCATTCGGCTGGGTATTATCAACCCTCGGTCCCAAAGGAACATTATCTGGGAAAGTTAGAGGAATCTTCCCCATATCTGTTCGGTTGAAAGTTGTGACGCTTGGAAATGCACTATCCACGAATGATGGCCCTGCGACATTTGCCTGTAGTCTGGATGGTGATACTCCTGGTGGAGTTTGAGTGGGTTGAAGACTAACCCTAGACAGTGCTTGATCTATCATGGTCTGCATCATGCTCTGTTGCTCACGCAACATGTTCGTTTGTTGCTCACGCAACATTTGTTGAACATAAGACCACCAATCTGTTGGTGGTTGTGGGATTTCCCCGGCATTTGGCACATTAGGTGGTGGAACGGATTCTCCCACCGGTGCCGACGATGATTGAGGTTGTGAACCTGCCATATGGACCCTTCCGATGATACGGCCGGATCTTAGACGTATGTAATTATCGCCGGAATTGGAATGAGCAATTTTGTCTTGCTCCCACTGTGGTCGCCAATTTGTTGATGTAATTTTTCAACAAAAATAAAGTAAAATTCAAAGATATAGAAAATATCCTTAAACTTGATTAATTAGTGCCTGAGATTAGGAATCTCTAAACACTGTATGGTACAGAAAATAAACTGGAAAATAAAAGACTGAAATTTAAAGTGGTGATCCCCAAATCTGACTTTGCTTTGTTGAAGTTGATTGAAGATGCCTTTTCAGAATAAATCTGAATCCTTAAATAACCTTTGAAGAAAACGGTTTGAACCGCCGTCTGGTCGGTTACAGCAACCGCTGTCAACCGACCACCAATTTCTCCTCTATTGACACGTATTACAACTTCCTTCAACCGTTCCCACCAGTCACAGAACTCAGACCTGCCTCTTACCCGACCTGCCTGTCCACTGCCAAATTTCTTTTGCCCGACTTCGTCCTTCGCCCGACCTGCTTCTTCGCCCGACCTCACTTGGCCGACCTCCGCATCAGCCGCCCTCCGTCTTTGACACTTGGCCGACCTCCGCATCAGCCGCCCTCCGTCTTTGACCGAAGACCTCCGCGTCTGTCCGTACCTCTTCCTTGCCCGACCTTCCTCTTGACAGACCTCCGCGTCTGCCCGACCTTCCTCTTGACAGACCTCCGCGTCTGCCCGACTTCGCCTTCCATCCGATCTACGGTTTACCCGACTTGGGTACACCTTTTTTTTTAGACTCCGCCCGACCTTTCTTCCTTTTCCCGACCTTTATTCTGCCGGACCTCCAGACCTTTTGGCTTTCATTCAGACCCTACCCAGAATCCTACTGCCACTTACTATTATTATTATTTTTTGTGCTTAACAAAAATATTATTAGATAGATATAAATAATATATAAATTTACAATGAAAGAAACAAACTATGCAACCGAACTGAAGGCAACCGCAGACGAGAAAGAAGGAAATTTTGTTTGAGTGATTGTATGATGGGCTAATGTCTACAAAATTTTGTTTGGTGATTTTTCCAAAAATTTATTATTCATTAATTTTTTTTTCTAAAAAATATCAAATCAAACACCAATTTTTTATTTTTTTATGTTATTCTAAAAGTCAATTTACATTCAAAATATCACGTCAAAATCTATTTATATCACATTATACAATAATTTCAATTCAAAATTTTTATTATTTAAATCTCAACTCAAAATTCAAAGCCCCCAACAAACACACCATTAGTAATTTTGGTAAATTTTTCTTGTGAAATTGTTGATAAAAATAATATTAAAATATATATTTTTTTAATTTTCTTACCAAAAAAATTAAGCATGCTTTTATAGGACGAATAGAGTAATATATATTAGCTATATAAGGCTTAAAGAATCAAAGAACTAATGTTTGTTTACATATATGAAAATTTATTTTTAATATTATTCATCTACAATAATACTAAGGGTGTGTTTGTTTGAGGGATTGGATTTAAATTCAACTATTCATCCAATTTTTTTTTCCAAAAATATCAAATCAAACACCTATTTTTCATTTTTTAATTATACTAAAAATCAATTTTACATTTAAAACATCACATCAACACCTATTTATATCACATCATATAACTATTCAAATTCAAAATTTTTACTATTCAAATCCCAATCCAAAATCCAAACCCCCAAACAAACACATACGAAATACTTATTTTTCACATAAGATATTATATTAAATATTAAATATAAATTTTTTTTATTATCAATTAGACCCAAGATTTTTTTTTTTAATTTTTTATTTTTGAAGTATAAATCACTATGTGTAGACCACAATGCAATTCAATGGGTCCACAGTGGATGTAAAAAGAATCAAAGAGTGTTTGTGTATTGATTACTAACAAAAGACTTGCCTTAATTTGAACTCTCTAACCAATTTATCTAATCCCAATATAAAAAGTTTCATTTAAAGCTTTCTAATCCCAAAACCGAATCATGTGTGACAGATGACCTGAGGCGTCGAGGTCCAACCGAACGATTCACCACTTACTATTTTTTTTTATGACATAGGAAACCGCAGTTGCTATCCGAAAGTGCACACCGGGTAAACTCCCGGCCCAACTCAATATACTGCAAATCAGGCCCGACGAAAAAATCACACTAAGCGAACCATGACCTAACGATCACAAGTCCAACCCCTACGTCGCCATGATCCACCACTTACTATTGTTTATATGATGGCTATTATTTGAATAAATTTGTTGGAATATTGGCTGATTCAGATGCTTACTTCGTACATTTTGATAGTTTACTTTATTTTATAATAATCATGCACATTTTTTTGATCAAATTAGAGTGAGCAAAATATTACAAATGCAAATATGTAATTATTAAATCAAAATTTAAAATTTATATTTTTGAATTAGTTTGGATTGAAATTTTTTTTAAAAAAAATATTAAAATGAGTATATGTACATGTTGCATTCTTTGGAGGTTTTATTATTATTATTATTATTTTTTTATTTAATGTTTGTTTGATGGTATTTAAAAGTAGATAATTTTTATTTGGTATTAGTTGCTTTTGGTTTGTTGGACATTATTTGTTTATTAATGATTTTATTTAATTAAGAAAAAACCGATTTTTCGAACTTTTAAAAATATTATGTAATTTGAGAATTTTAATTTAATTTTAAAAGTTTGTTTGTTTAGTTTTTAATTTAAAATATTTTTATATAAGATATAAAAAATTATGGATAATATAAAAAATAATATTTTATTTTAACTATTATTTTTAAAAAATATAATAAAATATTGAACATCATCTATAAAATATAGAAAATTGTGTAAGAATATAAAAATAATAAATATATAATATATTAATTTTCTTAAAAATATGTGAAAGAGAAGAGCAAAAAACCACGTCCTTAACTTTCTTTGAATTCGGACAATTTGACTTTATTTGAATCGATTTTCTACAAGATTTCAAAATTGTGAAATACGAACAATAAATCGGAATGCTAATCTCAGTGCCAAACAACTCTCTAACGAACATCCAACGGCCATGCTGGGTACGATGAACAGTGTAGATTTACCAGGAGTCGAGATCCCTGGTCTCCCAAGAATCTCGCATTTATTGCATAGGAGTGGATAAACTCTGTATTATAGCGTTCGATTTGGTTAATAATGATAATAATATATACTAATAATAATAATAATAATCCGAAAAGTGAAAAAGATGGAAAATGGAGGCGGCGACAGCAAATAGTAATTATTGGTCATAATGGAAAATAATAACCACTCAGTAAATATCTGCCGAATTAGTGAAATTGATTGCCTGCCTGTGCGTCTGTCACTCTGACATTTACCAATGGAAACCGCGTATTCAATTTTTTTTTTTTTATTTGAATAATATTTTATGTTAAATATTATTTTTATGAAATAATAAAATATATATATATATTGGAAATAAAAAAAACTTTGGGTAAACAAATTCCATGGTAAACCAATACGCGTTCGATAATTACGTATTTATACACTGTATTTACAGCTGTGACGGCTGTCTCCAGTTGCCTTCCAATTTTCTTCTCGAATCTTTCCTTACCAGACCCAAAACAATATTTAATTCGATTTATATATATACTGATAGGAGTTTAATCGCAGTATTTCGCGGATGAAAAAATGCTTCTTTTCCGGTTCTGTGCTGGGGCACTCCCAGCCGTCGGATTCCTGCTGCTGCTCTGTGCGCCGTCGATTTCTGTAGCAATCCGTTTGTTTCCCACCGGAGGAGGTGACTTCACTTTTCTATCGGGCTTCACGGAGGCTCCCGATTACCGTAACGGCGTCGAATGTCCGTCAACGGCGACGGATTTCCCGATGTCACGTGACATGTCGTTAGTGCACGTGGCAATGACCCTTGACTCCGCGTACCTACGCGGCTCCGTTGCGGCGGTCCACTCCGTCCTCCGCCACGCGTCTTGCCCGGAGCGAATCTTCTTCCACCTCATCGCCGGCGAGTTCGACTCAGTGAGTCCCCGCGAGTTGAGTCGACTCGTCAGATCCGTTTTTCCGTCGCTAAATTTCAAAATCTATATATTCCGTGAAGACACCGTCATCAACCTAATCTCGTCGTCGATCCGGTCGGCGTTGGAGAACCCGTTGAACTACGCCCGGAATTATCTGGGCGACATACTCGACCCGTGCGTCAAGCGGGTCGTGTACCTGGATTCGGATCTCGTTCTGGTCGACGACATCTTCAAGCTCTGGGAAGTGAAGATCTCGGGCGGGCGGGTAATCGGGGCTCCGGAGTACTGCCACGCCAATTTCACCAAGTACTTCACCGACGCTTTCTGGTCCGATCCGGCGCTCAGCCGGCGGGTATTCGGGTCGAGGAAGCCCTGCTACTTCAACACAGGGGTAATGATAATGGATTTGGAGAAATGGAGGGAGGGGCATTTTCGGAAAAGGATAGAGAATTGGATGGAAGTTCAGAGAAAGCGTAGGATCTACGAGCTTGGTTCACTGCCGCCGTTCCTGCTGGTGTTCGCCGGCGACGTGGAGGCCATCGACCACCGGTGGAACCAGCACGGTCTGGGAGGGAACAACGTGGCCGGTTCGTGCCGGGATCTGCATCCTGGTCCGGTCAGCCTGCTGCACTGGAGCGGGAAGGGCAAGCCATGGGTCAGGCTAGATGAGGGGAGGCCCTGCCCGCTGGATCATCTCTGGGAACCCTATGATCTGTACGACAAGGGATTCAGGAAGGTACAACATTATCAGCGTCGGGAACAACTGGCTTTCGCCCACTAATTTGCTGGCACGTTCCAGCTGTTTTTTGTTTTGGTTTAATTTTTTAATTTTTTAATTCTTGGGACCATCGATTCTTTTGGTGTACAGTATTGGGGAGAACAATTCATGTTGTTTGTTATTATTTGGACTTTAATAAGTTTCATTGGACTTTTCATCTAATTTCGGGTGTTCTTAATTTGTTTACTTGTATTTTCAAAATTAATTGCTTCAAAAGCTATTTCTTGAATGAATTTCATTCTATACCGTGTTTTTTCTTATTAAAAAATTAGTATACTTTCTTTATGCAACAAGACTAATGTTTTCAATGCGTATAATTGTTAATATAAAATTTGTATTTTACGTTTTTTTTTTAATTTGTATTAAACTTGAATAATTTAAATTTTTATTTATAATAGTAGGGGCTTTCACGCAAATTTTTTATATTAATATAAGAGAGTTTCATGCAATAAATAAAATACAAGTGTTTTGTACATTTTTATTATAAACACAGAGGGGTGTTATATAATTTACCTTATACTTCCTCCGTCCCTTAACAATTTATTTATTTTTTCATTTTGGTATGTCTCATAACAAAATATTCATTTCTTTTTTTTAGTAATTATACTATCTACTTAACATTACAAATACCCTTCTAATTTATAATATATTATACAAATATAATGATCTTTATATCATACTTTACCTTTATTTTTACTTATTATACCATTTGTTCCTTAACAATTTATTCATTTTTCTATTTTGGTCCGTCCCATAACAAAATATTAATTTTCTTTTTAGTAACTGTACTGTTTATTGCAGATATTCTTCCAATTTAAAATATATTATACAAATATTATTATTTTTATATTATACAATACTAATAAAGTTAGTTTAGTTTATTATCTTTATTTCTACTGCACCTTAATATTATATTAATATTTTTAAAAACCCAAATGGATAAATAGATAAGAGAGAAAAAAGTATTCTGCTATTTGGAAAATTAAGCCGAATTAAAATTTGTATAATGATTGTATAAATAGTGCCTCTTAAAAAGTTTGAAAGATTGCTGATGTTTTACCACACTATAGATCCATCAGTGGCCACCTTAGTACAGCATGATGCTAAATGGTGCAATAAAATTGATTTATGATTGGGAAATTTCACAGTTCGTTTATCTGGGTTTTAAGTAACTTCATCAAAAAAATTCTCTTGACAATAAATTAATACTCCCTCGGCCCACTTACAATATTTACATTTATTTTTGGAGCGATGTTTAAGAAATAATTGTATTTTAATTACAGTGAGTAATTAAAAGTAGTGTAATGACATTTTTGTCCTTACTTTTTTGTGGAAAGTAATGATTTGATGTAAAGTAAGGATATTTGTGAAAAAAAATAGAGTATTTAATGAAATATTAACTTTGTAATTGGATGTCCCAAAATAGAAATATGTAAACATTTAGGGTGTGTTTGTTTGAGGGTTTGGATTTTGAGTTGGGATTTGAATAGTAAAAATTTTGAATTTGAATAGTTGTATGACGTGATATAAATAAGTGTTGATGTGATGTTTTGAATGTAAAATTGATTTTTAGTATAATATAAAAAATAAAAAATAGGTGTTTGATTTGATGTTTTTTGGGGGAAAAAATTGGATGAATAGCATAAATTCAATCCAATCCCCCAAACAAACACACCCGAAGTGGACGGAGGGAGTATTAATTAATTAATTATTTTATTTAAAATGTTTTATAAAAACAATATTCTCTCGTTACAAAGAATATTTTTTTCATTTTAATGTGTTTGACTCAAAACATTTTTGTTTATATATTTTTCATTAAAAAATAAATATTTATATTTATATTTAAGTTTTTTATAAAATTTATTTATGTTGGTTATTAATAAATATATTTTTAGTTATATGTATTATATAAGATTTTATTCTCTTATCTATGTTGTATTTCTTTTGTTTCAACTCAAAGTACTACTTTTATCATTTTTTTTTCTACTCAAAAGTATTTTTTTTTACTATTTTAGTAAAAGTAATCACTACACTAATATCAAAATACCATTACCTTTTATTTAAATTATAAATATATCATTACATATGCAATAATTTTATACATAAAGTGAAAGGGTAAAATTGTAAAAATATATATATATATACACCTCTGTTAACTAATAAAATATTACTACTTTCGTCCGGCTATAAGGGTCTCATTTACTTTTTGCCAGTTGATCTTTGAATATTAATTATTATATAAAAACATAGTACAAATCAAAGAAAAATGACAAAAATACTTCTATTAATGTTTTATAATACTATTATAATGATATTTGTGCAAAAAATTATACTAAATAAGGATATTTTTAATGTTAAATATAATGACGTAAAAGATAAATGTGACCCTTAGAGCCGGACTGGGGGAGTATTATTTCTTAATCTATTACAGAACTCCAAAGATGTACATTCCTCCTTGTTGCACGTAATTTTAAAAATATTAGTATTATATTAGAGTGCGGTATGAATAAAGTAGAAAAAACTAAAATAACCTTATTAGTATTGTGTAATATAAAGGTAATTACATTTCTGTAATATATTGTAAGTTGTAAGAATATTTTTAATATTAGTAGAAAATATAATTACTGAAAAAGAGATGGTTATTATGAGACGGATTAAAATATAAAGATATATAGATTATTAAAGGATAGAGAGGATATTATAATAGGAGCAACAAAATTATTAGATAAAGTTGATTACTATAAATTGATTGAAAATAAATAGAAGGAACAAATATAGGAGTATATATATATATAGTTATATTACCGGACGAAGGGTAATTGTGTTCTTTCGGGGAATTTTCTCATATTTCTATTATTCATTCATTTTTTTTTAAATACCAAATTAAATATTAATTATTTTTTATTTTTTATATTATATTAAAAATTAATTTTACATTCAAAATATCACATCAACATTTATTTATATCACATCATACAACTATTCTAATTCAAAATTTTTACTATTTAAATCTTAATTCAAAATCCAAACTCCCTAATAGTAGAAAGTTATTGGGTTTGTTTAGCATTTTTCATTTTACTTATTTATGGTGTTAATGAGTAGAGATAAGCGATAATATAAACATTGAAACTCCTTCCGTCCCATAAGAATGATACTATTTTTTATTTTAATCCGTCCAAAAAAAATTATACAATTTTTTAATTTAGTAATTTACTACCTATCTAACATCATTAATGCCTATCACACAAACTAATGAGAGCATTTTTGTCTTTTTTTTACTATAAACCAATATAATATTAATATTAAAAAATTTACGTGCAAAAAATAAATATTACTCTTTTTACGGAACAGTACTATTTAGTTTTGTGTTGTGGATTTTTTTTGTTTTATATGCATATATATTTTTAATCTTGTATTTTATTTTATTTTTGTAATATTATGAAAAATATGTCGTGAATTTGTCGATGAGTGAATGTTTAATATTTACTTTTGTTGTGTTCTTTTTACAAATCTGTTTATCATATTTCATCAAAAAATTAATATATTACACGTATTTATTATTTTTATATTTTTTATATTTTGTATAAAAATATGTTTTCAAACTAAAACTCAAAACAAACACACCTTTTGAATTTTTTTAATAAATTAATTAAATTAAAAAACAAGTAAAGAAATCACAGAAAAAACACATAATGCATATTTACCTATTTCAAATACTATAATCAAATATGTGTAAAATATAATTAAACAAATTATTTGGACTTGTTTGATTTGGCTTGAAATTGAATTTTTTATTTTTATTTTAATTTAAATATATATATATATATATATTATACCAATCAGCAAGCAACTATATATAATGAATAATAATATTTTTTATTTGAAATAAAAAACCAAGACACTATTTGGACAAATTTAATTTTGATATTTTTGGGTGAAATAATTATTATTATATGTAATATTTTATACAAATAAAATATAAATTAATTGTAATATTTTTGCAAGAAAATTGGGAGATCTTATAATAAAAAAATAATTTAGAAGTATTTTATTTTATTTTTTGAAACGACCTCTAAAATGAAAGGCAAATTAGAATCCAATTTACTCTTTTATCAAATTGGGTTTGTGCATCGAAATTCGAATTATTTTCAAATAATTTCGAACCAACTTATATATTTATTCACTCTTTAAACCAAAAAGAAAATGGCAGGATAACGACGCCTCACCGTAAAGCAAAGTATTAAGTAATGGGTGGTGCACAATGACATAGGCCGTACGTAGTTCATAAGTGATAGTGTGTTAGTTTATTTATTTATTTATTTTATGGTTGGGTTAGTTGACAGTGAAAGGTAAAGGTTCCTCCATGAATATATATATATATATATATATATATATATTTGTCTTAGGCTAAGGCACAATGTTACTTTGCCACGTACATACATCTCTTTATTGTCTTTATTATTACTACTACTAACTTTTATTTTAAATACTGTGCTGAAGTTGGATGGAGCCACATCTTGTCGAATATTATTTTTTAATTAATATTAGGATATGTTTATATATATATGTTCGGTTGATTGCAAATTTATTAACGGTTACCATATTAGGTGACTAATTTAATTCTTAAGTGGTAATTTCATAGGCTGTAAATGATGCATGTGAATTACGTGCACCGAATTGTTAAAATCGCCATCAAATTCCCCTATTTCAACTCATTAAATTATTACACGTGGAGCCGTGGAGGAGGGATTATAAGTAAAATTTAATTAAGCTTAGTGTTGGAGCACCTGAACGTGAGGGAGACTTAAAGAATAAAGTGGAGCCAAAGCTCCTTGGCCACGGAGCCGCCGAACAACAATGGAAATTCATGCCTTAGAGCCAAAGACTGCTACCTCAATAGAGCCGAAGACAATAGTTTCCATTGGATTGTGGTGCTTCCACAGGGTCGAAAGCAGTTCCCTCCATGGACTTTAGGGCAGCAACCCCTCGGATTATAGGGCCTCCATCCCGGAACAATATTTCCATAAAGTCGGAAGTTGTTGTCTCTATTGGGTTGAAAACAACTGCTTCCATTGGACTGCGGTGCTTCCATAAAACAAAGGAAGGTTGCCTCCACAAGATAAAAAGCAACAACTTCCATAGATCATGGATTAACTACCTCTATTGGCCCTGGATTAATAATTTCGTACTGAACATTAGTGGAGGACCTATGCATTTTCATACTTTATTCAAAAACTCCTTGGAACAGGCCAACAAGAGAAAAACCGAAGATTCCATATAACTCGAGGCTGTTGGGGACACATCCCCGTGGACTGGCTAGGAGTACAATAGAAACAAGTCGGAGTAAGCGACAGATATGGTCTAGAGGCAGTGAAAGAAGTTTGGAGCAAGTGGAACCCGATCCAGAGGCAATGGAAGCGGTTGGGAGCTGATAGAAAGAGGTTACCAAGTGGTTGAAGGAAGGAGGTTGCCAGGTGGTTGATGGAAGGAGGTTATTAGGTAGTTGACAGAAGGAGGTTACCAGATGGTTGGGAGAAGATGGAAGGAGGTTACCAGACGGTTGAGAGTGGTGGAGAAATAATTGAAACTGCCCCTTTTAGTGGGAAGAGACGGTTATTCTATTTTAGGATTAAAATTAGGAAAAAATACATCACACACACGCACAAGAAGATGAACTCGCATATTTCTCTAATTTTCTTTTCGTAGTTTTTAGTTTTTATTTATGCATTTTAATTCGAATTACTTGTCTTTATGTTTCTAGCATATTTTTATCCGTTTCCAGTAGATTTATCTGAGTTTTAGTAGATGTTAGTTTAAATCAATCGAATCGGTCGTTTAGGCTCGAAGCCTCGTTTAAGATCGAAGCCGTGCGGGCTCCACCGAAGGAGCCTCCCTAAATCCGACAACGGACAGACTATTCGGAGTACTTTCGGAATCCACACCGACGAATCGACGAACTATTTTGGAACCTCCGAATTTTAGGATCCATCAATTGTCACGCCCAGTGGGACCAAAGTCAGATTTTTCAAAGAGTGATGTCGATGTTGACATGGGGTTCATTTGCACCGCCTAAGGAAAGCTACGGAATTGTTGCAGAACATCCAATGCTTCAAGCCTTAGGGCCGGGGCAGACAAGATCAGGCTGAAACCAACAGGGTTGGAACGACCAGTCTGCGGAAGACTGAAACCAACAATCTGCAGGAAGCTGGAAGCAACAGCCTGCGGAAGGCTGGCAACAGGCTGCGGAGCGCTGGAACCAGTAGCCTGCAGAGGGCTGGAACCACCAGTTTGCGGAAGACTGGAACCAATAACCTGCGGATGGCTGGAGCCAACAGCCTGCGGAGCGCTGGAGTCAACAGGCTGCGGAGAGCTGGAACCCCTTGGTCGTTAGAGTTTTGAATAGCAGTGCTGAGCCTCCACGAGGGGCAAGCAAATTTTCTGTATTTGGCATGATCCCGCCAGATCAATTAGGCGGACAACCTATGTAGAATGCGCCAACACCACCATGGGGATGTCACGGTCCGAACATGGCTAATCTCCAATGGAAGAGGATCATCGAAACACAGGAGCAAGGAGGTTAGGCCGAAGAGATGCAGCCGCCAACCTTCCATCAACAGGCAGCCAGAGTGCAGCCGCTGACACCAAATCAACAGGAGGTCAAGCCTATAATGGATGTTGATGTCATCACAGATTTCATAAGAAAGGCATTTTCAAAAAGAAGGTTTGAAAAGAAGCCTAATGCCACTTTGAGCGCGAAAAATTCACCTCCATACGAAAAAAAAAGCTACAGGGGTAGAGACTCCAGATATTGTGGAGGCTCCAATTGAAAAGGAGTCTGCGGAGGTAGAGGTTCTAGAAGCCATCGAAGCTCCAGAGCTTGTGGATGCAGAGACTCCAAAAGCTGTGGAGGTTCCAGTTGCAAAGGAGTCTGCGGAGGCAGAGGTTCCAGAAGCCATAGAAGCTCCAAAGTTTGTGGAGGTAGAGATTCCAGAGGCTGTGGAGGCTCCAGTTTTAAAAAAGGGTCCGCGGATGCAAAGGTCCAGAAGTCATGGAAGCTCCAGAGCTTGTAATGGTAGAGACCCCAGAGGCTGTGGAGGCTCCAATTGAAAAGGAGTCTGCGGAGGCAGAGGTTTCAGAAGCCGTGGAAGCTCCAGAGTTGTGGAGGCAGAGACTTCAGAAGCTGTGGAAGCTCAAGTCGAAAAGGAGTCTGCGGAGGCAGAGGTTCCAGAAGCCATGGAAGCTCCAAAAAAGAAGCAGGTTGTGGAGCCACTTCAAGAAAAAAAGCAGGCTATGGAGCCACTTCCAGAAAGAAATCAGGCTGCAGAGCCACCAAGGAAGCAGACCATGGAGCCGCCAAGGAAGCAGGCTATGGACCCGCTTCAAGAAAGGAAGTAGGTTGTGGAACCGCTTCCCGAAATAAAGCAGGCCATGGAGCCGCCAAGGAAGCAAGTTGTGGAGCCGCTTTCATAAAGAAAACAGGTTGTGGAGCCGCTTTCAGAGAGAAAAAAGGCTGTGGAGCCCCCTTCAGAAATAAAGCAGGTTGTGGAGCCGATTTCAGAAAGAAAGTAGGCTGTGGAATTGCTAAGGAAGTAGGTTCCGCTTCAAGAAAGAAAAGAAACTGTGGAACCGCTAAAGAAGCAAGCTGTGGAGCTGCTCTCAGAAAGGAAGCAGGTTGTGGAGCCACTTCTAGAGAGAAAGCAGGCTGCGAAGCCGCTAAAGAACCAGGCTGTGAAGTCTTTTCCAAAAAGGAAGCAAGTGGATGAGCTTCCGGAAGAATTCAAAGCTCCGGAAGAATTTCAAGAGTTAGAGGAAGTTTTCGTTGATGAGGAGCCTATCTTCGAATGGAATGATGTGGCAACCATGATAGAATTTAAGAGGCTCGGGCCTGGTCAAAACTAACATGTCAAGCCTTTGGACATTCTAGTCTTGATGAATGGCTATCCTCTTGACCAAGTTCTGGTGGATAGTGGAGCTTCTGTGAATGTGTTGCCAATGAGACCCTACAAAAGTTCAGAAAGACTAGTGATGATTTGATTTATACATTTGTACGGCTTACCGATTTTATGGGGAATTCTTACAAACCAGCAGGTATGATCACTTTGAGTGTGCATGTGGGGACAAAGGAAATATCATCAACTTTTATGGTGATCGATAGTAGGCCATTCTATTTGGCTCTCTTGGGACGGAATTGGATTCATGTATGCGAGTGTATGCCTTCGACACTCTATCAAACGTTGATGTTTTGGAATGGAAATGAAGTCCAAGAAGTGAAGGCTGAGGAGGATTCCTTGTTGACAGAAATGACCATAGTTGATTCAAGCGGACGGCTCAAAACAAAAGGACATGGGCTCAATGGAAGCGATCGCCCAACCCTATTGAGAAGGGCATTGTTGGACATGGGTCCAAAAACACCTGAGCGTGAAGGAGGCTCAAAGACAAAAGTAGAGCCAAAGTTCCTTGGCCACGGAGCCGCCGAACAGCAATGGAACTTCATGTCTTGGAGCCAAAGACTGCTGCCTCCACAGAGCCGAAGACAACAGCTTCCATTGGATTGTGGTGCTTCCACAGGGTCAAAAATAGCCGCCTTCATGGACCTTAGGGCAGCAACCCCTCGGACTATGGCGCTTCCATCCCAGAACAATGTTTCCATAAGGTCAGAAATTGCTGTCTCCATTGGGTTGGAAAAACTACTTCTATTGGATTGCGGTGCTTCTACAAAATAGAGGAAGGTTGCCTCCACAAGATAGAAAGCAACAACTTCCACAGATCATGGGATAACTACCTCCATTGGCATTGAGTTAATAATTTTGTACTGAACATTAGTGGAGGGCTTATGCACTTTCATACTTTATTCAAAAAGCTCCATGGAACAAGCCAACAAGAGGAAAACTGAAGATTCCATGTAACTCGAACCTGTTAGCGACACATCCCTTTGGACCGGCTAGGAGTACGATGGAAACAAGTCGGAGTAAGCGACATATCTGGTCTAGAGGCAGTGGAAGAAGTTTGGAGCAAGTGGAACCCGGTCCAGAGGCAATGAAAGCGGTTGAGAGCTGATAAAAGAAGATTACTAGGTGGTTGATGGAAGAAGGTTGTCACGTGGTTGATGGAAGGAGGTTACCAAGTGGTCGATGGGAGGAGGTTACTAGGTGGTTGACGGAAGGAAGTTACCGGGTGGTTGGGAGATGATGGAAGAAAGTTACCAGACGGTTGGGAGTGATGAGGGAATAATTGAAACTGCCCTTTTAGTGGGAAGATGCGGTTATTCTATTTTAGGATTAAAACTAGGAAAAAATACATCACACACGCACAAGAAGATGAACTCGCATATTTCTCTATTTTTCTTTTCGTAGTTTTTAGTTTCCATTTATGCATTTTAATTCGAATTACTTGTATTTACGTTTCTAGCATATTTTTATCCACTTTTCAATAGATTTATCCGATCTTTAGTAAATGTTAATTTAAATTCATCGAAATCGGTCGTTTAGGCTTGAAGCCTCGTTTAAGATCGAAGCCGTGTAGGCTCCACCGAAAGAGCCGCCCCAAATCCGACGACGGACAAACTCTTTGGAGTACTTCCAAAACCCACACCGACGAATTGACGAACTATTTTAGAACATCCGAATTTTAAGATCCATCACTTAGATATATTTTTTCTATTTTTGGCTATTTATTTATTTTTTAAAAAACTAAATAAAAACAACATATTATATATATATATATATATATATATTCGCAAATGAAAATCTCGTACTCAAGTGTTAGCGTGCATATGCATCATTAATATATTTGTTTGTTTGTTATTTTCAATTAGAATTTTATTTATTATTTTTTAAACAATATCTAACTAAATATTTATTTTTTATCATATTATATTAAAAATAATTTATATTTAAAATAGTATATTAATATTTATTTATATTATATCAAATAATTACTTTAATTCAATATTTTCATATTCAAAATCTAAAATCTAACTCCCATGCCAATAGACAAACACATTTCGTATTTTGCAAAAAATAGTACAATTAAAACTAAAAGCAAAACAAATAAAATAAAATACAAAATAAACTTGTAAACAGTAAAATATTAATATATATTTAAATTTAAAAGATTTATTTTTTATATCGAATTTAGTGGCACAAATATAATGGTTTTTTTTTTTTTTTTAATTTAGATTTGATTTTCAATAATAAAAATTTAAATTTAAATAATTGATATAAATAAATATTAATTATATCTTTAAATATAAATTTAATTTTAATATAATAAAGAAATAAGTATTTTAATTTAATAGTACTTTTTAAAAGGAAAAAAAAACAATTAAATTTGAATAAAAAGCAACATTTTTATAAAAATTATAAATACTTCGTCCCTTAAATAAGTATTTATTTATTTTTTACACGTAATTTAAGGTATATTAATATTATATTTATGCATAGTATAAATAAAATAAAAATGATTAAAGTAATCTTATTTGTACTGTAAGTTGTAAAATATTTGTAATATTTGATAGATAGTACAGTTAAAAAAAAAAAAAAATGAATACTATATTATGAGCGGACTAAAATAAAAATAATAATAATTTATTAAGGTACATAAAGTATAATAAATAAAAAAAATTTAAAATTTATGTTGGATGTCATTTTTATTTTTATTCTGTTTTTCTTAAAATGATTAAATAACATATATAAAGAAAAATGACAAAAACATTTATATTTGTGTTTTATAATACTATTATTATAATATTTGTACAAAAAAATTATATAAATATAAAAGTATTTTTAATATAAAATAAAATAACGCAAAAAAGTAAATGAGACTTAGAGCGGAACGAGAGGAACATGAAATTCGAAGCTTAAGCAAAAGAAATGGGAGCCTCAATTCATCCCCGAAACAAAAAATTAACTAGAGACCCATGGCTATAAGCAGTAGCTGCTATTTATTTTTAGTTTGAAATTCATTTGAAATTAAATATTAATTTAAAATTATATTAAAACAGTATTTTAATACACCCTCTGTCCCAAGGTTTTCATTTTCCATTTTATCCGTAAATAAGGTTAATTTAGTAATTGTACTACCTATTTCACATAATAAATACCCTTTCAATTTGGAGTATTTTTTGTCTTTTTTTACTATAATCCAATATAATACTAATATTTAAAAATCTACGTGAAAAATAAATGCCACCTTTGTTGCGGGACGGAGGGAGTATAATATTTTTTAAGAAAAAAAAGACATTTTTATGAAAAATTGAATATTTATTACAATTTAAACTCATAAAAAAAAACTTTGTATGTCACTGAAGCAGTATGTACATAACAATAATAATAATAATAAAAAAGATAGAAGGTTTCTACATAGAATACTGAGGGAAGGAAGTAATTTAGGGAGAGGGCAAAAAGATGTACAAACAAACAAGTTAGTATTTTGATGTTACTTCAATTCAATTGGCTTCTTTCTTTCCTTGTGTCTTGGATTTGTTCTTAGAGCTAGCTCTTTTTGCAACATCCCATGCTTTCTGCGGCACGTAGACGCCCGCCTGCGACGCGAAGAATGATTCGTACCCCGGGGAGTCAAACGCGAACCCCGTGTGCTTCGACTTCTCCCCGGGAAGTTGCATTACAGCATAGCTCCGAGCCTCACCTGGTGTTAGTTCATTGTTCCCGACTTCAAGCAGCCCGATCCTGGTGCTATCCGGCTCGTGCCTGTGAATTTCCTGGACGATCTGATAGTCATACGGCGCAAACCAGCGCTGAACTCTGTGAAAAGGATGAGTTTTTGTGAATACAATGAATATTGGCAACGTGTAATTAAGAAGGATGAGTTGGCACGAGTAAAGTAAAATGCTTACCCCATGTAGACGAATTCTGGAAAGAGAGCAGCAATGGGGACGAGAAGAAAAGTTAAGTAGAAATAGACGGTGCTCATCAGGTCGAACATGACGAAGTAGACGTTCTCCTGCAGAGAAAATGCAATGCAATGTAAGGTCATTTGGGAATGTTAACTATTATGTGAACAGAGGATGAATTCTTGCCTGTTCTTTGGGTAGAAGGAATCCCGAGTAGATGAAGACGAATATGAACCATGATAGGATTGTTCCTCCGACGCTTATATGGTGCCATTTGGTGATTGTGTTGCAAGCCATTAGGAGGCGCAGGTTGACGGTGACGACGAGGCATGTGAAGGCCATCGTGCTGACGTCCCACAGGCCAAAGATCTTGCCAGCTGAATTAATGGCTTTAGTACTCGAAGCAACAACAAAGTAATATAAAATGAGCGATTGGGCGATTGAGAAGAGAGCCCATGTTGCGACGACTCTCCATTTGAAGAACATGTTCCTTATTCCTTCCCTGTACAGCTCGGGATACTTCTTCGAAAGAGTAGCATTAACATCCTGCGCGAAATGCAAGAGGAACGCGAAAAGGTTAGAATATCTAGGCAAATTCTGGTGACAAATTGTGATGATAAGATGAGTAAACTGATCGTGTTCAATACCTTGTCGAAAAGTCCAAGAATGATGACAGGCAATGCGGAAAAGAAAACATTATAGAGAGACTGATACCAATCGTCGTAGAATCTTTGGCCGGAATATCCAGTTTGGAATGTGAACCAAAACTGGGTGAGGGAGAATGTCAAGTTCTTGTAAAAGAAGTATGTGATGACCTGCATAAAATTACAGAGCAGTTTATACTTGTGGGAGCAGAAATGAAGCTTCAATGCATATAACTAAAGAAGAACAAACCTTGCAGATTCTATGATACGACCAACGGCCGTGTACGAGTAGTAAGTCTGTGAGGAAACGGAACTGTGCAATGGCGAAATCACTCGCCATTACTGCTTGCATGCCTTCCTGCCCACTTATTCCAACACCAACATGAGCTGCCTGAATCATGCTAACATCATTAGCGCCGTCACCGATGCTGAGGGTAATCCTGTTTGCACCTTTCCTAACAAGGCTTGTGACCTGAAAGAAGCAGACAAAGGAATTGTGCATGGAAAATATTGAAGTAAGAGAATGAACAGGTAATAAGCCAAGCTGTGACAACATAGTACTAATCTAAGGTGGCTGTTGAATAGAAAATAACGAAATGATATGTTTATTTAACACTTACCTGTGCTTTCTGTAGGGGAGAAACTCGGCAGCAAACTACTGAACTGCAATTCAAGCTTAAATTTAGGAGAATTACTCGGAGAGTAGGATCCAGTGCGTACATCAAACACTTTCCATCAATAACAAGGGCCAATTTTTGTCGGCCTGTTGAGTTTAGATGTTTATGCGCCTCCTCACTACACCTTTTCAGCTCATTTTTCACGGTCTCTTTCATATGGCGTGCAAGCTCGACTTGATCGCCCTGAAGTATAGGACATAGCATGTTAAGATGAGATACAGAAATCAGAGGGAATGCAAACTCAACTCTGGAAGTTAGTCGGATAAGACTTTGTATGCAACACTGCTTGCCTTTTCTTCAACTTCTCTAATCGAATCTGTCTCTGAGCTAATTATAAATTGCTTCATGCTGTTATTTATCAACTTGCAAGCTGCACAAGTCGAAAACCAGAGAAAAGGGATGAGATTGTAGCACTAGTTACAAGGTGTGCAAGGATAATAAATCCTCTAAACTACCATAAGCAATATTTATCGCCGTTTCCATCTTGTCTCCGGTCAACACCCAAAGTTTAATTCCTGCTCGGAGAAGGGTCTCTATGGTTGCCGGTACTCCTTCCTGAAGCTTGTCTTCAATAGCAGTGCATCCAATCAAAATGAGATCCTTTTCAATATGTTCAGCAATCTGAAACAGTTTTACTTGATTAGTTAACAAAATGTTCTTCCAATATACATAGCAATATTGGACTACAATGATACTGAATGGTGTTGGACATAACTTCGAAACATATTAAGAAAGGGCTCGGGCTTAAAGAAAATTGCAGTGGGTAAAAGCATGTAGATGGGAAAATTTTCAACACACCTCATCCAATTTCTTCTCTCTGTCTCGTAGTGCAGATTTTGCCTGAACGAATTTCTCATTCCAACTATCATATTCTTCAGGGCTCAAATTCCTATAAGCTAGACACAGAGTACGCAATCCAGTAGCTCCAAATTGCTCGAGGTGTTCACGGGTTACATTTTTTAAATCATTGTTCGTATCCACCAATCTTTCGTAGATCACTGTATCGGCACCCTGTAGAAACCATTATGAAAAGCTATAAATTTGCTCATTGCACAATACCATATATACAACAGACATTATGCACCAAAGGGACCTTGGAATAGAGTACAAGTCTGCCATCAGGATAGCGGCAGACTACAGACTGGCGCTTCCTCGTGCTACAACAAAACAATAACTCTGAAATTTTAGTTGTTGAAAATTTTTAATTTGAGAAAACATTAAATCAGAAAGAAATCAAAAAAGTTAGTTTGCCTGTTAAATTCAAGGACGTTTAAAATTTCATATTGAACATCCTGAATACTTCCCAACTTCTCAACATGTGACTCACGAACATAAATTGTTGTTGGTGTCCGTCTGCAGTTAAGACACTACAAGTCAAGCTTTAAGCATAATATATTCAAGGGACTGAAAAAGTAACTATAAAAATTATAAACCTGTAGAAAAAGAAGCCAAAATTCTTTGCTGCAGAAACCAAAGCAGCTTCATCGGGAGATGCTGCTTGATATCGTATCTTTTCAGGGGATTCATCGCCTTCAGGAAGAACAGTGTGACATATTGCTAGGCACCTGAAAAATTCCTATACAAAACAAAATATACTGTACGTTATAAAATTCTCATCTGCCACGAAATCAATGATGACATTCAATACCCGATGGTGAAATATATGGGTTTTACTTATAACAAACACATTTACTATACCACATTGTAATATAGTGAGAGGACGCCTATAAGAAAGATGATTTTCCATAGCATTGAACAAATTCAATATGATATGCAGGGATATCATAGATTATTAAACAACACAAAAATAGGCTCGTTGCAACACAAAAAATCTATAAATTAATTTAATAATTATCATTAAAATAAATAAATATAAAAAAATATATGATCAATAATTGAATATTCATAGACAGTTATACAAGAAAGGCAGTTACATAAGAAAATATATTAGATCACTGCTAATTTGATAAATAGATAGTCAATGTTATTCAAATTCATACCCTAATAAATAATCTACTTCTTCATTTTCACCCTCTTCACTACTACCCAAACAATTATCCTAGATGATGTAGTTCTTTTTCATTTTCATGTATTTCTTCAATTGTATTTTTATCACTTCGCACAATGTCTTTTCCTTTTCTAAAGCTAGAAGTAGCTATAACTTTCTTTCTCAAGCAATGTTTGCTTCTTAGCATATATAGAAGGTTCTTGTATAACTGATACATTATATTATACAATTCAAACCAAATGGCCACAAAAGTTTTTTTTTATAAAAATCTAACTGATAAGTGGATTGATTATCACTAATGTAAATACATAGTCTCACATTTAAAAACAAATAGAGAGTTTCCGCCACTCCACAACGCACTAAGGCTAAACAGAGCAACAGCATAATTGCGTAAATGCCGCACTAGTGACAACTATGAATCTAATGAAGTAATCTAAACCATCTAAAGTTTGATCAACAACCAAGACAAATGAATCCTCTAATGCCTGAAACAAGGAAATCAATAAAGTGATTGTTATTTTGTGAACTTTACAAAGTTTTTATTATTCATCAAGCTAAGGCAGCAGCTAAATGATCGGTCACAAAATCAATCATTGCAGAAAAAATAAAAGCATGTGATGAAAACTAGATGATAATGCAGGAACAAAAATATTAAAAATTACTTTTTGGTGCAGTTCTTTGAGTTTTCAACAATTATATAACCTTACTTTGCAAGCATCAGGATTAGGTTCATTTCTCCAAGCACCTTTCATAAGTCGTGGATCCTTAAAATTGAATCCCTTTTCAAGTTGTACATTGGACTGCTTCTTAGCCTGAAAATGGAAAGCATCCAACTTAAGAAATATTCACACCGCATGTACCTTCATAAATCCCAAATGAAAAATAAATAAAATAAAAAATACCTCAACTTTTGCTTCAGCCTTTTGAGCATTTCCAATCTCCTTCTCTATTTCACTGACACCAGAACCATAGACTTCTCCACCAATCGAACATTTAAAAAATTCCATCAAATTTCTTGTCAAAGTCCCGGTTTTGTCAGAGAAAATATATTCCACCTATCAAGGGAAAATATACAGTCAAGAAATTCAAATCTTACAAGGTTATCAACAGGCCAGAAATAACAAACAATATATCTAACAGTCCATTGAAGCATTTAACTACAATCTTGTAAAGTATTTGGAAACAAACAAAGACAAGAGACAAAAGCACATGTACCTACGCAATTCCGAACTCATTGGAAAAAGTTCAACAGTTAAAATATCTACCTGACCTAGTTCTTCATTTAAGTTAGAAGTACGTGCTGATGCTGGGGTATTGCTCTCAGCATGGTACATATGTAAATCATTGTTGATGAATTGAGAGGATTGAATAAATTTAACCATCTGAAATCAAACAGAAAGAAAAAAACTGTTGATCTACACTGCCTATAAAAGTTAAATTAAAATAAGTAACATAAATAAGCCAACCATGAGAAAATCTACCTCAACAGATACATAGAGAGAGATGGGAATGATTGGCGAGTAAAGAGTTAGAAGAGTAAACAAAGTCAAGACAGCAACCTAGCAACCATGATAAAGAAAAGTGGAAAAGTTAAAAGTTGACAACAGAAACAATGGACATAAACTTGAAAAACCTGATCTCTTTATTCACCACGATTCTGTTGTCAGGATCAGACTGTTTCTCTGAATTGTCAAAGCGTAAATAGTAGTACTTGCGGTCTATAAATACACCACTGCAAATATCATTATAAGAGACATCATTTTATAACTGTATAAAGGTTATTTATTTCCAAACTAGTGATATTGTATTAGACAGGCCAACCTGCCAATGGCACCCAGAAGACACATTGAAAAAAGAACAGTGAATAGCGCTAGTATAAGCTTATCAAGTTTCTTTTCCAACGTGCTTCTTTTGGAAGGAATTTTCATAGAGTTCATCATAACCTGAAAGTAAACCACAAGGACCAGTAAAATACTCTACATGTGCCCTGTGATGAAGGGAAGTGTGAGGATAAACATGCAAGAAACACATCAAGAAATTGTGCCAATTGGAATATGGAGAAACTATTAGCTAACATACAACTCTTTGTTAAATTTCAAAATGGCTTGGTGAAAAGGTGACCCCACAGAGGTTTGAGCAACTTTCTCAGGAAATGTCAGTATTCAGAGAAATAAGGAAATTAAGACACAGTAATCAGACATACCTTTGTCTCATGACCAGTAAAAATGACAGCACCAACCATGTACTCGGTATTTCTAAGACTACATCCCTGAAGACATTCAATAATAGTCATTATAAGGTAATACCAAAAACTTAGAGAACTACAGAAACCATCTGTTAGAATGTAAAGAAAACCTTAATTCATAGAAAACAATTGCATAATTTTTATCTATGTTAATCTAACAAGTAATATGAGCATAACCTAATATAATATAACGAACAATAACACCAGCCATCATAAGAGAAGATTTAATAGCATACCCGCAAGAGAAGTTGATTTGGACTGAGAGGCAAAGTTTGTTGGTTAATAATCAAGTTGCCAGTGAAGGTGTACAGTGAATTATTGGGTTGCTCACACTGTACCTCACCTACATTAATTGTGAAGTTTTAAGAATATGATTGATATGCAGTAAATGATAATTTTTGGTTTTCTTCATGAAGAAAATTACTATAAAAAACTGTTAACTTCAGTTGATAATCATCAATTCAGCAGGCTAATGTAACACCACATGCTACTCTTTTAGAACACATTGATATCCTCCATGCTAGCATTATTAAATTCTAGCCCCCATAGGCTTTGGTCTGGCTGCCACTTCGGCAGGGGTAGATGAATTGTAAACTCTAGACAATTGATAAAATGCAAGCCAAGAAAAAACAAAACCTTTAAATTCATATAGTTTCTCGGGGGTGATATATTCCCATGTCTTTTCTAATGCTTTCCGTATCTTCAAGTTGGTTTCACCATCAAGATTTGCTGTCTACAAAAAAAAAAAAAAAAAAAGATAAAAAGGGAAAAAAAGAAAAAAGAAAAAGGCGCCATTTCGATGATATGGAGGACTCAACCTAAAAAGGATTCAGATTTGATCTCTTAACATACATTAAACAAGAGAAATGGAATTTAAAATTTATAATAATAATTAAATAAGGGAAAAGATCACTGGATCCATTGGTATCAAAGGTTATGGACCTCTTTTCTAGTACATAATAAGGGATATATTGCAGTAGGACATAGGAGAAAACCTCAATGTAGCAGACACCGTCAAGGTTCGTGCTGCCAAGGAATAGCAAATCAGCTGGAAAAAAACCATCCTGCCTCACCTGAGACCAAACAAATAGTCACCTATCAGAACTTCAGGCTTAATATTAAAAAACAAGAAAAGGTAGTCATATGCATAAATCACATAAAAAGGTTCATAAGTAGTTTCATGAGCATTATGGCTTTGTTAGGTTACCTACATCCTTACAATCAAAATTCTGCTTAGTCATCATAAACATATACTCAATCTAGACTGATAAAGCATCCAATGCATGTTCATTAGTTTAATTCATACTCCCTCCGTCCGCTATAATTATGTTAGGTTTCTTTTTTTGGTTGTCCACTAAACATATGCATAATTCATTTATAGTAAACAACTTTATTCACCTACAACTTTATTACTTTTACTTTAACAAATAATAACCAATTTGTCACTATTTTTTCTACTTCTCACATTACCATTTTATCAATATTTCAATCAACTTTCTTATAATACCCCACTTTACTTTATCTACCTCACTTTTATATTAAAATGTCATTATTTCTTAGTCTCTGTACCTACACAATGCGGCATAAGCATCATGGACAAAGGGAGTAATAACTAGCACCAACAGACTACAACAATATGAGGTTCTAAATTTAATGTACTAGATACTAGGTTGGTTTTGTGCAAGAAGAGACTGAGCACATAATATTTTGAAATTGCCTTATCCCTCTCCACCCCCAAGGCCCCCAACTGTTTGTTCTAGTAATTTATAACTGCTATAGATCAGTGCTAATTTAACATAAGTGTGTGGTTCTTCTAGGGTGACTAGAGCCGTTAAACGACTTAAGTACAGATTGTTTAAACTCGACTCGAACATGTTATCGGTATAGGCTCGGTTCAACTTGTATAGGGTTCGAGCTAAAATGGTGGCTGAAGTTTGGCTTGCTAGGCTCGACTTCAAGTTTAAGCTCAGATCTCAAAGCTCGAACTCAAGTTTGAGTTCGGATCGAATTTTAAATGTATATTATATATTTTTAGTACATAAATTAAATAAATCTAGTTATATTCACAATTTACTATAGTAAAATATTCAAAGTTCACTAATAATTGCAAGTTTTGATACATAGATTAACATATATTATATCAATACATAAAATGATACAAAGACACCATCTCAATCAAACTTCGGCTCATTTACAAATTAATAATTCTCGAGCTCGAACCGTCTATCTGTTATAAACAAATCTTTATAAACAAGTTGTGTCAGCTTTTGAAGAGCCAGGTCAAGCTTGGCTCTCAAGCTACCCGGTTCATTGTCATTTGCCTCACTTTTGTACATTATTTTATAGACCTACAATCACTACATCCAGTAATTTCAGACATGCCAATAATATAATAACTAGGAGATAGTTGACAACTTTCGCTAAGATAGCCAGTATAGACATATGTCATGCATCACAAGACTTTTGATCTACGCTAAACAAGAGAATGAAGCATATCTGGCAAAAGAAAAATAAAACTTGCCAACTTACTTTGACTATATCTCCAACCTGCAGTTTCTTCCAAGGACAATATACCCACGTCTGATCTTGCAACACTTCTACAATGGAATTATTGATTGATGTATCATTTTGACGACGTTTCTTCCATGTATAAAATAATACAAAGAAAAAAAGGGTGAGAATGTTTAAGTTTGCATGTTTCATTTGTACAGGAAATAAGCTAATACTCACCCAGTCCTCCCATGCTTCTTTTATGAGAGATACAAGAAGCACCAATGTCAATGGAAGCACATTTGTAATTGGACTTACAGGGCTGCATGAAATATGAATTTAATCAAATCCAAGGCATTTAGCATCGAAGAGGAAAGCAAGAAAATAGCTACTAAACTCCCACATTTCTTCAATGTAGAGTTCATATATGATTGATCTTAAATAAGTCAATAAACAAGAAACTGATGCTCTGAAAGCCGAAAAGATTAAGCGTGCGTAGTCAACTAGATAGAACACACAGAATAAGCGCATACATACATACATACATACAAAGAAAAATTCATTTTCAGTCGCCCCCAAGCATCCTTAAAGAAACTAATACAGAACAACTTTTCTGTTTAGTTTGAGGTCAATTTTCTCCTAAATTTCAAACTTTATGACTAGACAGTCACTACAGAAACAGAATACATGGAATTTGAAGTTGTTTCGACTGAATGTTCAAGACAGATAAATTTCCCTAAAGACATAATCTTAATGGCTATTTCCCTGGTAGGATTAAAGTTCTATAGGTCAATTTATTCATGTTGCTGCTTGATTCAGAGCAAATAATTCAGGATTCCCTATAGCCCCATTTTAGCAACCTTGTTCTACCAAACAATTTATGAATTAATATAAACAGCCATAGTGGTTCAAGCCTCAGCAGATCAATGGTATTATAGTAACATACCTTACAGGGGTGCAAGACAAGATCGAGATCATGAGAAAATATAGGTTAGCCACCCGCCTGAACTGTCAATGTAAATTAAACGGGAGTAAATCAGGCAAAACCACATAGAGACAAGAAAGCAAACAAACTGAAAGAGCAGAACACAAAGCCAGAAGTACATAAATTAGATTTCCTACTACTGTCATCTACAAGATGTAATCAAGGAAGGACCTTGTCGAACAGCTTACTAAGTCAAAGAAATGCATTCTCATACAAAATTCTGAGACAAAATTGCAGTCACACTACTCCAAGGAATGGTTAATATCACACTCTGTTCATTAATAATGCTTGTGACTTG
The DNA here is from genome assembly GCF_009805555.1 of Andrographis paniculata. NCBI lineage: Eukaryota > Viridiplantae > Streptophyta > Magnoliopsida > Lamiales > Acanthaceae > Andrographis > Andrographis paniculata. The sequence goes on from NW_026137605.1 coordinate 6,808,484, forward strand.
AGATAAAAACTTCTCCATTACACTAATTGATATAACTATTCAGCTGCTAAAATAATAGACAAAAGCAAGAATAAAAGGGCTGCTAAAAAGAAAGGCTACTGAAGAGAAAGGAAATCCAAATACATGTTTGATACTTTCAAGTAAATGGAATTCGAGGTATTGATTGGGTTGTAGAAGTTATTATTCTTTGTAGGGTAAGGTAATTATTTGTTCCAATGAGAGTAAACTCACACTCAGAGGCCCAAATTAAAATGGTTACACTAAAATGTTTTAAATGTTCTTAGCATGACCATTGATCCCTCGCATGCTAGTCGGAGCTTCCCCATTGGCCATTTCTTCTCCATGCAGTTCCGAGGCCAATTCTAAACCCTTTAATATTGATCTCTTTAAGCAGCTCCTCCAAGATTCCTCCCATCGTGCTCTAAGGTCATCTTCTTTGAGTTCCTCCACTAATTCCTCTATTACTTAAATGAAAACTCACTCCGTCTAGGTTCTTGAGAATGTTTTCAATCATTTGCACCATCTATGGTTAAACAACCCTGTCCCAAGACACAGAGAAACTTCTCCAGTTGGGGACAGAGAAAGTTAGAGATCCCAACTTTCACATAAATTGTGTTTGAACATTTTGATGGATTCTATACTTATTGCAACCCAGCCATTAGTTTAATCTCGACATAGATTCCAACACAGTTTTCATCGAGCAATAATATAATATCAAAAGAATTTGTAGCAACTTATAACAAAAATTTTAATCGTACAAATACAACAACAAAAGAATTACCTGTTCAAATAGCCCCTTGGGTAGAAACGTAAAGACGTCATACTTTGTCGTGGACACAGAATTGCCCTGAAAGGTATATAATGCTAATTACACCACCAGCTAGATAAGTTCTTTATCTTATTTACAAGAGATTCCATATTGTTCAGGCATCGAAGATGGAAAATATTAGAGGGTTTCACAATTTGTTCAAAGTGTTAAAGGTAGGGAAGATATATATAATCATCTCAGTTGATTGTCCAGGAAGAAAGATAATACGCCTCTATCACAAAATACTTGGACAAAATAAGATGCTTGAAATCAAATTCCAGGGTATCCCTTTTCTTTGCTTTTATTTTCTTTTTCTTTTATTTATTTATTTATTTTTTAGACAATTCCACATAACCAGTGCATATAAGCCGATCACTACATTCATAAGTCATACTCTCAATCGCAAGATAAGATACCATGCACATAAACTCTGACTAATGAGAGCCCATTTCATGTTCAGATCACTTCTATATATTCATTATAAATATGAGCTGCAAACGCTACATAAATTAGTAAAAGTGTTTTTGCAGTGACATATTCAATGCAATAGCAGAGTTTTTCTACTACACATTCTTTCATTGATGTTCTTTTAACATTTCTCTGTTTTTTCCGAAATTAAAACTATTAGCAATAAAAAACGAATAAAGAGGACCTATAGTCAGACAGTACATCGAGAAGGTATATTAAAAAATACCACCCAATTAGAGTATCCCCAATAACGAGTTTACCAACTTCCATGCTATATGTGGGCAAATATTGAAGAAGGATGATGATTCACAGCTTAATCTATCCAGACCCCAAAGTTTAAATCTACGTAAGTAGTAAGAATGGTTGCGTAACGATTGATGACAACCTAAAAATTGGTTTGAAACCTCCATAATGTAGAGAAATTGTCAAATAAAACCACCAATTTAGATATCTACTCCTCGACATAAATATATAGAAGGATACCAGAATGCCACAGGACAGATTGAAGACACAACAAAGCTAATCAAAGATATATATATATATATCTACAACACAATACAGTGAAAGCAAATCAAAATGTACCTAAACAAACAAATCATCGCAAAAAAAAAAAAAAAACGCAGGTAATGATCGAAGTATGACGGAGAAACCTTGAATTTCGCGATGGCATTGGCCTCACGATCATTGCAAAACACCGTCCTATGACCTGGCGCCTGCGGCTGAACATTTCCGAGACGAACCGTTCGAGACGACGAAATGCGCTCTACCAATGGCGCCCCGTCGCCGCCGCCTCTAAATCGCTTCCATGCGGCCATTCTCACCCAAAACTCCTCCGATCGAACACGACCAAAATGCGGGAAAACCCTAATTCCGCCGAGAAAATATATATATATTGCGTGTTTATGCGAATTATACGACGATTGATGAATGTCAAAATTTTGAACACTGCAAAATGCCGGCGATGGCAATGTGTGATCGTTGGGAATGGGAATGGGAATGGAGGGAGGGGCTCTTGAGTTCTCGTTTAAGACGTGCACTTGGACCTGCGAGGAAATCTGAGTTCCAGCCACGCGCCGGGGAGCGCGTTATTGGCTATAACGGGTTAGAATCGTGTTATTGGTCAGCTGAGTGGACACGTGTCGTTATAAGAATGAACGATTAAAAAACAGTTGAAATTTGGAAAGTTTGTCCTACGGCTTACGTGCGGGTGGACTGATGGTGACGGGGCAGTTTCTTTTGACCTGAATGCCCAATTTGATTCCCCGCGGATAAATTAAATCCAAGGGTCAACTAAGCGTGCTTTCGTTTGTAAGATTTGTGCAAAATTTTACTATTTATCTAATTTTTTTTTTCTAAAAAATTAAATTAAACACTTATTTTTTATTTTTTATATTATATTAAAAATTAATTTTACATTCAAAACATCATACAACTATTCAAATTCAAAATTTTATTATTCAAATTCCACCTCAAAATCCAAACCCCTAAACAAACACACCCTAAGTAACCCATTCAATACTCCCTTTATTATTCAAAGTTACGTTTAATTTCTTCCTTTTTTTATTATTTTATTATTTTATAATTTACAAATATTATTATTTCCTTTTTAATGATGAAAAATATCAATTTTTATTTTTTATTATATATTTTATTTTATCATTTTTTTTATAAAAATTTGTATTCAGAGAAAGTATATTATAAACAAATAAATAAATAATTTTAATTCTTATGATATATTATTTCAGTAAGCTTTAATTATGCTAACGTTTATTTTAGTTATCCATAAAATTTATGTAGAATTTATATATAATAAATAGTTTTATTAACTAATAGTATTGACTAATAAAATATTATTATTTTTTTAAATTAATAAAAAAATAAAATACAATAAAATGATTTTTCATCGGTCTAGCTATAAAATATATATTTTTTTATAATATAAAATTTAAAAAATAATAATATTTTAATTATAATGGACAGTCAAAAATAGTATAAAAATAATTTTTCAATAAAATAAAAAATTTGTGAAGAAAATAGAATTTATTTTAAATAATGATTTTATAATTTAGACAAATAAAAAAAAATATACACCATGGAAGCAGATAGAAATAATATATTTTATTAAAAAAAAAGAGTATAATTTTTTTTTCTAATATATATAAAATATATTGTCTTTCATCTCCGATAGAATGTACCTATCTATTATTTAAAAAAAATTAAAAATTTAAAAAATAGTGATATTTTATATAAAATAAATATATAGATTAAGAAATAGTGATATTTTATTGATTAAGTAAAATAATTTTAATATTTTTGTTTTTATAATCATTAAAAATGAATTATTTAAAAAAAAAATTAGAGGTATTTAACTATTTGTATAAGAATTATATTTACTAAAATACTCTATTTAAAATATCATAAATTAAAAAATGCTCTAAATATATGAAATACTAGTCGAAATAGCACACATAGTAAACTTATATAAAATTATTTATAATATTTTATATTATTACCACAATTTACAAATTATATATGATTGATCTATAAATATGAACCAAGAATTATTATTATTTTTTCTTTTCAAAAATTTAATATACCGACAAAATATGTATGATAAATCTATATATTAATACGGTACCAAAATTTTGGTACATAGTATAGATATATACCATTTCATATCTAAATACTAAATTTAAAATAATAATTTTTGTATCAATATATTGAATATTTGCATATATCGATTTATCGAATACTAAGATACCGGAATTATTTTAATATATACTGAAAATATCAAATAATATATTGTACCGTACTAAAAGAATTTAATATGATATAGATTATATGGAAAATTTTGATCTACTAAAATTTAGATATTTTTTTATAATAAAAAAGTAAATAAAAATTTCTGATAAGAAAAATATCTATCAAACTTTTAATAGTTTTTACTATAAATAATTTTAAAATTATATAAATTATAATAAAAAATTAAGAGGTGGAATGGGAGAGGGGCCCTTTGCCCCCATGTAGTTAAATCGGCCCTCTAAATATGTATTTTTTCGATCTGTCAAATTTATTCTCATTTTTTTTTAGTTCGTTCATAAATTTATTTTATTACTAATTTCGATAAAGTTAATAAATCAATATTTAATTACTACATTTATTCAATACTTATTTATAATAAATATCACTACCTTTATTACATTATCTTATTTCGTTTACTTTAATTTCTAACTAAATTTTCAAAAATACCTCCAACCACCTTTTTACTTTTATCACTTTTTCAATAAAATATTTATTTTTTTAAATTTTTCATCCGGACCAAAATGGGGTAATTTTAATAGACGGAGAGAGTAAATTTAATATTATTTCCGTCATTTGACTATATATTAATTTTTCTATTTTGATATGTCCCCAAACAAAATATCAATTTTCTTTTTTTTTAGTAATCTTAATATCCACCTATTATTAAAATTACCTTCAAAACTTACACTATATTATAAATATACCAATATAGTAAATTTTTACATTGAGGACATTTTAGTTATTTTATGTTTATTTATATTACCACCAAATATAATACTAATATTAAAATTTAGTACAAAAAATAAACTGATAAATAGATATGAGATGGATGAAGTACTATTTATTTAAAATATATCGTAAGACAATTAATGTGACCATGGGTGTTCTTTCTAATTTTTTTCCACACATTTTTCTAAAAAAATTAATACACTACACATATTTATCATTTTTATATTCTCTATATAATTTCCTATAACTCACATGAATTTTTTGTATATCCAACTATTTCACAAAACAAACCCATATTTTTTCAAGTATTTTAAAAAAGCAAATGCATTTATTATGTTTCCAATTTCAGACAATTATATATATATATATATATATGCAAATATATTGCTTTTATAAAAAGTAAAATATGATTATTTTTTTTTTTTACATATGCAAACAACAAATTTTGTATTTAAAATAATTGAAATACTACAAGTATATTTTTTTTTATAAAATAGTTTAAAGAATGTAAAATATAAAAAATTATGTATATAATATAAAAATATTAAATATATGTAATCTAGTAATTATTTAGAAAAAATATGTGAGTTTTTTTTTTTTTTTTTTTCAAAAATCAACCCACCCTACTTTTTCAACTTGGGATAGGCTAACGTATTTTTTGCCTTTAAAATCATTGATTGAGCAAGTTAATGTAAAATATTTCTTCCTTCCTAGCTCAATCTATATATATATATATATATATATATATATATATATATCATTTTTGTTTTTTCTATTTAAAAGTATAATTTTCCTATTTTAGTAAAAATAATCATATACTAATATATATTTTATTTTTACCTAAATTACAAATATACCATTACATATACAATTAATTTACACATCAAATCAAAAGACAAAAATATCAAAATTTCTTTTACATTTCCACTAAGCAATAAAATACTATTATTTCATAATTTACTATAAGTATTTTCTTTTATAAAAAGGTAACGACCCATAATATATATTTTTAATTGGAACAATTTTATACAAGTAAATACTTCATCTGTTGTCCCACATTGCATGTCCGGGTTACCGTAGACACCAAAATCTAGGATAAGTATAATTAATAGATAATTAAGAATGTATTAGTGAAAACAATTATCTTTATCATATAAATAATTACATTAAAATAACTAATTAGTCTAATTAAAAATAAAAAAATTATAAAATAGAAATTTTAAAATAAAATTAAAGTGTGTAATTATTTTTAAAAAAAGAAAGTGATATAAGATGCAGGTCGGATAGAAACGGAAGGAATACTATTTTTGTGTTTTGCTTTAACATATATTTCTTTATGTTAGTTATAGAAAATTGTCTAGATAATATAGAAATAATAAATGTATAATATATTAATTTTTTTAAAAAAATATGTATATATATTTTTTCACAAAGCAAACAAACCATATATAATTTTTTTTTTCTTTTTATTAAAACTTAGAGGCAACCAAATGATATTTTTTTTCAAGGTAGAACAATTGCATATTAACTACACATGTAAAATACTTGCCTTTAAAATTGACTAATTACAATTAAACTATTAGGCTGAACCCAATTATTCCAAACTTGTTAACCATGAGACAATTTCAATTTCTTTTATAGTAAAAACATTGACAACAGATGTTCTTTCAATATGAAACTAGTATGTTTACCCGTGTTTATATAAATTATTAAAATCATATAATATAAATAATTTATTATAATGAGAATATCAAAAAATACAAATATTTTTTTGGATCAATCAATTATTAATACAAAATTGCTATATTAAACTACCTCTGTCTACAGCTAATCTATCCATTTGTATTTGGCGTCATTGTTTTTAACATTAAAAATATCATTATATATGTATAACTTTTTATATAAATATTATAAGACAACAATAGAAATATTTTTGTCATTTTTCTTTAATTTGTGTTACGTTTTGATATAATAATTAATATTTAAAGATTAACATGCAAAAAGTAAATGGATAAATTGACGGTGGACGGATGTAGTATATATATATTTTTATTGTGTCCATGATAAGAGATTAATAGTAAAATATATAAACACATTTTATTTAATTTTTTTTTTTAAAGCATTCTTACAAAGTAATGATCAATGTGTAATAAAACAATAATATTTAATAGATGACTATATGTAAATATACTATATATGACTATCCATGAACATATAGTTGGTGGTATAAATATATAAGCATATTCTATTAAAGGATGAATCTACTTCCGTTTATATAATTCATTACGCTCATTGTGGTTTATATAATTGGTGGTATATATGTACTTGAAATAACAATATCTCCATCATTGATATCAATTTTTATCTAATTAACTACATATTTTAAGTAAATTTTTTCACTTTCATAAGATGAAAGTAATATAATTGTGTTAAGATATTTTTATATTTTATGATTATAAACCCTTTTTTTTTTTATTAAGAAATCAATTTTTATATAATTACCATTAAATATTATTTTTGTAAGAAAAGTATTTAAATTTAATTAACTAACTATTATTTAAATACAAAAATAAAAGTTAAAGTACATTCAGACATTGGAAACTATTGGACTGAATTGTTTGATTGTAGTTTGAAATTGATTTGAAATAGCCTGAATGTGCAACCCAATCATCATGAGCAGAGTTGCAATCTTTCTGACAGCTGGTTGGTTGTCCAATCTGTCTTCAGATCCTTGATACATACAACCGAGATTTCATATCAACAAGTGTCAAGGAAATCCTCAACCGATTGAGCTACACAACCTCGGCGGTAATGAGTTCAAGTTGAGTAATAACCATTGCTGCCTGAATAATCGTTCTTGTGAGACAATTCGTGCAAGAGAGAGCCACAAATATGTAAGAGCATTCCTAATGATATTAAATGTAAACAACATAGAGGATATATATATCACCGGTTACACTAAACATACACAACAAATTTATCCATCCTTCATCTCGCATTATGAGGCTCTGAGTTCTCGTCATTTTAGTGGATTCCTCCATATTCACTGATTGCAGAGTCGAATCGAAACTTGCATGAACTTGTGGTTAAATTTTATATTTTCTCAAACGTTTCGCAGACGCATCATTATAATTTTTCTATACCTATTTGTTGTACAGTTTTTTCTTTGGAAATACACCGTCAACCGGAGGCACGGCCAGTATATAATTATTTTGCGGATAGAGAGTTTCTTTTGATTCAAAATAAATTCAATTTCTGTCGCAATAATTATGTATTTATTTTTATTCTTGCGGTCCTTTATTTCAACATCCATAATATCGAAACTGAATAAACAATCAAGGACCAGGTTGGCAGGTCTTCAGAACTTTCGTTTATTATATTTTGGTTCAAAACTCTCCCCATAAAATTCTAGCAAACATAACCGCTACAAGTTGCAATATTTAAAATAGGAAACTATGTACATTGCTTCATATATCCCACATCGGCTGTAATACGGCATAGCACAAGTGCTGAGTTCCTATAAATGGGGCAGCCCATTCAACAAAGAAATTATACCTTTCTCGGCCTTTTGGCTAAGATCAAGTGTAGTATCTGTTCTTATCAGTTTAATATCTGATACGTGGGCCATCGGCTCACTCGATATTAAATTAATTTTTTTAGGGGAAAGGCCTATGTAGGCAGCTTGCTGTCTTGGCTTTTGTGTGTCGCCCAGGCTTTGCACTACAGCATGGGCCAGGCACACCCCATTAATTCGAGTTAAGAAGTTAGGTTCTATAGGTAATTAGAAAACTTTAATTTTTAGCCTGTCTTTCTTTTCGGTCTTTTCTGGCTAAAGAAATTTCAAAGCAATTTGGTGGCCCATAGCTTAATGCATTTTCTTGTTTACTTTCAAAGTAATTATTATACTATGCATTTTTTTTTTTGTATACTTTTAAATGAGGTCATTAGACTAATTGTTGCACATTGAGACATTATTTATTTCATCCATCCAACATAGAAAATTTATGACTTTACAAATCAAAGTTTGTTTGCGCTAGAATAATTTGAATATATGGAGAGGATATTGCCGAGCATCCTTTGATGCTACCAAGGAATGTGAAAGCCCAGTGTTGATTGGGTGAGTGCTGCAAGATCAAAATAAATGGCTTGCCGAGACGGTGGAACCACATGCAAATTTTGTCTATAAAGAAGTTGAGAAGAAAAAAGTTAAGTTTTCAGAGGACTTGATAATCCCAATGCTGCCATTCCACAAAGATTTCTTGGCACGGGGGTCGAAGAAAGAAACATCTTCCATTAGGGGTGGCATTTTGTCGGATGAGATGGAAATCAGAACGACTTTGCAAGCAATTGAATTAGTAATTTCGAAAAGGAAACTTGCTAAAGAAATCCTTGAAAATGAAAAGATAATTTCTACAACTTCACCTTTGAATTAGGCCACGCTCGTGAGATGTTTAGTGGTGGGATTGATGCAATAGGAATGTGAAATTGGTAAATTTAATTTGAAAGGGAGCGTGGGAAAGGTGCAGTTTTGATATTCATAAGCTAATTAAGAGAATTGCTATCAGTTCCTAGGATATTTAACAAACTGTTTTTCTGTTGTAGGGATACCGCTCGGTGCTCTTTTCTTGCATCGAGCATCTTCTATTGAGGCAGTTGATGAGCAACATTTTCTTTGCACCTTTTTGCATCGGGCCTGATCCTCGACCTTCTAAGAGTACATCTTCGAGCTCCAACTTGAGTTCCGCATGAACTACACCTTCATTCACCGTAAACTGTTGTTTGATGAAATAAACAAGGGACTCGAACAAGCACCACACCCACCAGCTATGCTTTCCACCTAAAGATACCGTGTAATCAATATTTTTGGCGTTGGTTGAGATACGGATTGTTCAAATCTCTGTTGTGGTGATCTATGTATTGCCATTATATTTTAATGGAGTCATTGTTGTTATTTTGCCGTTAGAGAAATACATGTTTGACTATCAAAATTTGTTGTTGTTGGCCCCGTAAGAGATGACTTGGTGGATGCCTCCAAATTTTTCCTGCTACATAGCGTATTTCCCAATATATTTTTACTAATATTTTTTTTACTTATATATTTATATCAAAATATAATTTCAATAAATATACTTTTTTTGGTTTGTAGTAAGTAATAGTAGTGACAATTTTTTTGTAAGTAACATGTGGCATGACATGTACGTATTGCGATATTTCTTGTATGCTTTTGTTAGGTTTTGCTTTAGTGTGGTTTTTTGGAATAGTAATATTTCAAATTAAAATGCTTATTTAATTTAATATAAATAAATTTAATGTGATATTTTAAATAAATAAAATGTTTTAGTGTAATATATAAAAAAAAAATAACCAATGTGATATCTCCAGAGAGAAGAAAAAAAAAGAAACGTAGTATAGGTAAATAATAAAGACTGATGATTTAAAACACAACCAAACAAACCTATTTTGCGGTGGTAAGGAGCTGAAGGAGTCGTGCCGTGCGAAAATTCTCTAATGGCTGCTTTGCATGTTTTTGTAAGTGATGTACATGACTATTACTGCTATTTTATATTACTATGTGTGATGATGTATGAATTGAAGGGGTGTCCTCACTTTTGAATCATGTTATTCAAATAGCTATGCTTACTTGGGAGATTGAATTGATGGCCTGCAATAGTCAGGTAACATTATTATAGATTGTATGTTGTTGGTCCTGTGGATCGACTAACATCTCATTCCTCTCGATGTGGAATACATAATTGAGAAAGGGGAGATTGTTGGCATGTAAATTTGTTCGCTCTGTCGAGGATCTGCGTGGTTGTTGGACTGTGCATGTTGTGTGTTGAGGTGAATCGTTTTTCCATGTGTTCTAATGAGCTGGAGGAGGTCCAATACGAGACAAATTGTCTACCAAGTACCTAATACCAAGTTGAGACAAAAAGCTCAAGAAAAAAGGTGCTTGCGTCGAAGTGCACACACTTAATACCAATTCAGATAACGTTTGTCTCAACTCTTTAAATTGGTTATGCCAAAAACATTTTCACATATTCTCAGAAGTAGTATGGAGTGTGTCTAAGTCTGGTTTGGTGAATGCCATCTTGTGTTGTCGAGTTTTGATTGGATGAAAATGGATTTGTATAGTGTAGATAACCCATGTAATATTGTTAGGTGGGGCTTTTCATAAGTTTTTTGGAAAGAAAATCTTTAATCTTCATGTGCTAAGTATTACTTTCCTGTTGAGAGGAAGTTTGCTCATTTATTTTGAATGATTTGTAGAGAGGTTTGTCTATATATTGAGAGGAACAAATTTTGAAAGATTTTGTAAGTGTTCGTGTCATGTGTGAACACGTATTTTCGGTTTGCTCAAAGGCTACGGCTAAACGACTCAATACAATGTTGGTAGTAATTTTAGCGATTATGAGATATGACGAAATCCACTTTCATTATTTTTTATTTTAACTAGACAATGGGATCATAATATATATTAAGTGGGAGATGTTCAGCCCATCCAAAAAAGAAGTCATACCTTTCTCGGCCTTTTGGCTATGATCAAGTGTAGTATCTGTTCTTATCAGTTTAATATATGATACGTGTGCCATCGGCTCACATGATATTAAATTAATTCTTTTAGGGGAAAGGCTTATGCAGGCAGCTTGCTGTCTTGGCCTTTGTGTGTCGCCCAGGCTTTGCACTACAGCATGGGCTGGCACACCCTATTAATTTGAGTTAAAAAGTTTGGTTCTATGGGTTCTTGCAAATTTTCAGCCTAAGCTTTACGTGTGAAGTACAGTTCCTCCTTCTCGGTTGGGTTGATTGCCTTTATAACAACTCTGTTTTTGTGGTGCATTTTGGTGGGATTTTCCTGGAACAGAAGTCTTTGATTGCTCTTTCAATCCTCTGTTCGTGAGCCTGAAGCGAGCTCATCAACTCATGAAGTGACATCTCCGAAAAATCTTTGGATTTCTCTGTGGCAGCAACACAATAGTCGAATTTTGGAGGTAAACTTCTGAGAATCTTCTCGATTACCTTCTTGCTTTGATGATATGGCAAGAAGGTAATCGAGAAGATTCAGCGTGGCAGGTCCTTGCTGATAAATTATTATTTCAACATTTTCCATATTGATGATATGGCAAATATTCCACACTGAAGGTCCAGCGTGGCAGGTCCTTGCTCAGTTTTGAAACGAGCTCCCTAGCTCACTTCATCAAATATATACCCCCTTTAAATGTCGCGCACGGATTTGGGCCGGTAATCCTGTAGATGTAAAATTTCTATTTTTAAAAACAATTTCAATTAAGATCATTTTCATTCTAACAATCCGTGCACTTTTCTCCTTGCTACAGCATCATCCAAAGGAATTCTGCATTGCTTGTTTAATTATAATAGATGTTACTTTATTTATAATTTTTGTATGAGTAGCTAATTCATGAAATGATCCTTGTCCTTTTTATCCAACTTTCTATTTGTGTTTTCATGATTGTTGCATAAGTTTCTACAGTCCTAAAAGGGGCAGTAGTTTCTTATATTACCACTTTACTTAGTCCTGATGGATTATATATCCACAGAAAGTAAGGATTCAATAGAACTTTTGTTTATTATAATTTGGTTTAAATCTCCCGGCATAAAATTCTGGACTAACATACTGTTGGAAGTTGCAATATCTAAAATAGGAAACTGTGTATAGAAATTACATTGCTAATATATCCCACATTGGCTGTAATAAGGGAGAGCACAAGTGCTCTGTTCCTATAAATGGGGCAGCCCATTCAACCAAGAACTCATACCTTTCTCGGCCTTTTGGCTAAGATCAAGTGTAGTATCTGTTCTTATCAGTTTAATATCTGATACGTGGGCCATCGGCTCACTTGATATTAAATTAATTTTTTTAGGGGAAAGGCCTATGTAGGCAGCTTGCTGTCTTGGCTTTTGAGTGTCGCTCTAGCTTTGCACTACAGCATGGGCCAGGCACACCCCATTAATTTGAGTTAAAAAGTTTGGTTCTATGGGTGGGTTCCCGCAAAATTTTAATTTTCAGCATCTCTTCTTTTCAGTCTTTTGTGGCTAAAGAAATTTTAATCTATAATTTTGTGGCCCATATACATGTTGCTGTGGTTTATATTCTAGTGAGTTTTTGAAACTTATCCAACCGCATAAAAAGATTTCCAACCAAAATTTTATGAGTCGATTCACTTGTTGACTTAGAATGTGTGTGTTGACGTTCTTAATGTATTCGAACACCCAGTTATTTGTGTATTGTGTTTGGTTATGCACGAATTGTTCGATGATCTACTAGACTAAATTGGAATCCATGGCCATGTTTCCTACCTGCTGAGTTAAGAAGAAAATTGGATGGATGAAAAGAGTCAAAAGTGTATATTTGTGGGCTACAACTAGGAAACGGAAGGCCACAGGCTGTTTGATCCTAAATCAAGGAAATTGATTATTAGTCGTGATGTTATTTTCAATGAGAAGATGTTGAGTCCCAGTCTAAAGATATGGACTGCAATAATGATGATGAACCAACTATGCCTTTGGAGGATCTACCGACATCGACGACAGATTCTCCTCCAGATTCACCTCTCATTCGAAGCCTTGCTGAAATTTATGAGTCGTGTATGTCTGCGAGAATTATCTCTGAACCTGAAAGTTTTGAAGATGCCCAGATTAAAGAGGAAGGGCGTTATGCTATGGAGGATGAAATAAAAATCAATTGAAAGAAACCACACTTGGAATTTGGTGGAACTACCTGAAGGAAAAGAAACAATTGGTCTGAAATATTGGATTTATCGATCTAAATTATATCCTGATGGTTCTTTGAAAAAGCTCAAAGCACAGTTTGTTGCTAAAGGGTATGCACAGGTTATGCTGCAGGTATTGATTTTATTGAAATGTATGCTCTTGTTGCACATTTCGATACTATTTGAACACTTTGGGCAATGGCAACCAACAATAATTGTGGCAACCAAGAAAAGGCTTTACAAGTGTCGAGAATACACACTTTGGCCAATGGCAACCAACAATAATTTTCCTAAGTGAGTTTTTTAAACTTGTCCAGCAGTTCTGTATTTTGGGTTTTAGGAAAATTGAAAAAAAGGCCATGGCCTTGGTTGTATACCAAATTAAGTACAACTCCTGTAAATTACAAGAAGAAATGCAGGACCCATGCTGTAGTGCAAAGTATTAACTCAAATTAAGGGGGTGTGCCTGGCCCATGCTGTAGTGCAAAGCCTGGGCGACACACAAAAGCCAAGACAGCGAGCTGCCTACATAGGCCTTTCCCCCAAAAAAATTAATTTAATATCGAGTGAGCCGATGGCCCACGTATCAGATATTAAACTGATAAGAACAGATACTACACTTGATCTTAGCCAAAAGGCCGAGAAAGGTATGAGTTCTTGGTTGAATGGGCTGACCCATTTATAGGAACACATCACTTGTGCTCTGTCTTATTGCAGCCAATGTGGGATACATGAAGGAATGTAAGATCAATACACAGTTTCCTATTTTAAATATTGCAACTTGCAACATTATGTTACGTTGGAATTTTATGTCGGGAGTTTTGAACCAAATTAGAATAAACAAAAGTTCTACTAAATCCATATTCTTTGTCGGTATAATCCATCTGGACTAACTAAAGATGCATCTTTGACAACTGCCCCTTATAGGTCTGTAGAAACTTATACAACAATGATGAAAACACATAGAAACTTGGATAACAAAGGGCAAGGATCATTTCAAGTAGCTACTCATACAGAAATTATAAATAAAGTGAGGGAGCTCGTTTCACAACTGACTGAGGACCTGCCACACTTGGTCTTTCAGTGTGGATTCAATTTCGATATCATCGATGTTGCAAGAATAAAATAAATAAGTAATAAATGTGACAGAACTTTACTATTTTTTCAATCAAAAGACACTCTCTATCTGCAAAATAATTATACACCGGCCGTGCCCCTGGTTGACGGCTTATTGTTTCTGAAGAAAAAACTGTACAAGCAGTGGATATGGAAAAACCAAAATACTGCACCTGTGAAACATTTGAGAAAAAATAAATTAACCACAAGCTTGTAAAATTTCAATGTTTCGGACCCCTCCCTAGTGCATAAGAACATAGAATAAATCAATTGTATCAAGTTATCAAATTTGATTCGAATCTACGACCAATGAATATTGAAAGACAAAATTTTAAGGAGAACAAGAAGAAGTTAAAAGCGGAAAGACTCGAGAGTCCTTCACCAATGATGATTGAAGTAAAAAAAAAAATTGAAAAGGCCACAGGTGATCCAGTAAAATGACGAGAACCCGGTGCCTCATAATGTGAAATGAAAAGGAATGCTCTTACATATTTGTGCATGAATTGTCTCACAAGAATACTAATGAGTCAGGGAAGCTATGGTTATTACTCAACTTGAAGGCTTAGTACTAATTACCTCATCCATACAAGCCTGCAAAATTTTAAGTATATTAATTTTAAAACATTAGGCACTGTTTGTTTGTAGCTTTTATATTTTGAATTGAAATAATGGTATGATATCATATAATTAGGTATGAGTCCTGTAATTTTGAATGTAAATTAATTTTTTTGTATAATATAAAATAAAGAAAGAACTTTTGATTTGATGTTATTTAGGAAATTTTTTTTTACGTGATTAAAATGTTATAGAAAATTGAGTCTTAAAGTACAACATTTAGCATCACACTCACTAAAAAAGAAGATAAAAAGCAAATGAAACAAATGTGTAAGAATTGAACTCGTGTCAAAATGGTTTAAATATAATGAAATTAATAATAGATTTAATAATAATAATAATAATAATAATAATAATTATTATTATTATTATTATTATTATTATTATTATTAGTCAAATTAAAAGTGGTTTAGCATTGATAGAATCGTGCAATAATAAAATTTTTTTTAATGTTAGGAATTTGGTCCCTTCTCTGTGATTCAACTTGTACTAACCAAAATCCAACTTATAGTTAATGGATTTGAACCAATGTCAGTATACATGCATATATATATATTTAATAAATCGTAATTGCAACAATTTTGTGAGAATCACAAAGTTCAAGTTTATGTGAATTATTTGATTGTATTTAATTTTAAACTTACAAAATGCATGTAAATTTCAAGGGTTTGGGAAATGCTAGAAACTTGCATTGTCTATATCTCCAAGTATGTTTTACCAGTAGCCTTTCAGCAAACAGAAGATAAGATTCATCTCAAACACGTGTTCAAACACATGGCACAAACACTTCAAAACTTGAGTAAGAATATGCGGCTCTTCATCGATATAACTAACTCGTGTAACGGTATAAGAGAAAGTAACAAAACATTACTGCAGAAGAAACAGAACTCAACAATATACAATTTCTGAAAATTAAAGTGAGAAAATAAATACACATTTCGAGCCGGTTTTCTGCCCAAGAATATGTACAAACTCTTCCTAGATTTGTTCCTCTCAATACATAAGCAAACCTCTCTACAAATCCTTCAAAATAAGTGAGCAAACTTCCTCTCATCAAACAGTTCGTGCATAACAAAAAAATCTTCCAACATCAAAATGCACAGCACCTTCTATCCAATTTTTCTAACAACGGTTTGTTCAAAGGGTATTGCGAGAAATAAATGTACCATAAAACCGTCAAGGATGAATTCTCTTTCCGGAAATTAGATACGTCCCGTAGTATCTACGGTGGGCGGTGTTCTAATCCAAAGACAAAACTTTGTCTCCGATGACAGTGACACCTCAGGTCGTCGGAGCTCCGGCGAACAAAACGAATGAGGAACTGAACTGGGAGGTTGTCGGAAAGTTAGAAGAGAGGAGAAGAGGAAGAGAGGATGTTGTTGTGTTGTATTTTAGAATGAAAGGGAGGGCGTCTCCACTCGGCCAAAAAGTAGGGGATCAATTACAATCATAATTACAACTTTAATTACGTAATTGATTCTAATTTCAAACCTTTAGTCTGAGATGACCCTAACTTAATCTAATTTCAAATCATCCGATTGAAACGATAGATTTTATCCAGATAATTTGCGACTTAGGCCATATACCAAGTTTAATTTAGCACTGCAAAATTTGGTTTCTGCAAAATTTGGTTTTTCTTAAATATTAACAATGCCCCATATCCAATAAATATATAATATTTATTTATTTTATCATTAATTTGGTTCACCGACCCGTCCATTTTCACTCGCGGATTAATCGGTTGTGTAGATTTCGAATTTAATTTTCTACCTTCAATTTTCTACCATTAAATTTCATCTATTAAATAACCGATTATCCAACAGCAACTGCACAAAACACAAGCAATTTGGTGTTCGAACACAGAAGCAACATCAACACACATGCATTCTAAGTCAACAAGTGAATGAACTCATAAATTTTTGTTGGACCTTTCATAAGGTTGGATAACATTCAAAAACTCACTTGAATGTCAAACACCTCAACAACTTGTAAAAACTCTATAGAGCATATTTTTAATTACCTCACAAAATATGTTACTAAAAACTTGGTGAAATAGCAAGTTGCTTGTCTTTGAGTTGCTCAACGTACATTTCCTTTGATATACAAATGTAAAATTAAAAAAGCATTATACACTTATTTCTTCTCATTTTAACATCCACGCTATTGTGCAGTTTAGTGTACAGACAATGATTTTCGTCGCCGAGATGATAGGAAAATTGGATAAAAGGCTGTGGGCGAGGTTGTACACCTACTTAACTGAACAAGCTGAGATTTTCCATAGTAATTCCTGCACAATACAAGAAGAAATGCTGTAACCTATGGGGCACAAAACTTCTTAACTCGAATTAATGGGGTGTGCTTGGCCCATGCTGTAGTGCAAAGCCTGGGAGACACACAAAGGCCAAGACAGCAAGCTGCCTACATAGCCTTTCCCCTAAAAAAATTAATTTAATATCGAGTGAGCCGATGGCCCACGTACCAGATATTAAACTGATAAGAACAGATACTACACTTGATCTTAGCCAAAAGGCCGAGAAAGGTATGAGTTCTTCGTAGAATAGGCTGCCCCATTGATAGGAGCACAGCACTTGTGCTCTGCCTTATTACATTACAGCCAATGTGAGATATATGAAGCAATATAATGTAATTTCTATAAATAGTTTCCTATTTTAAATAGTGTAAACCTGCACCAGTTATTTAATGCTAGAGATGTCGTTATGCATGTTATTGGGGAGTTTTGTGACACACTTGAACCAAATTACAGAATAAACAAAAGTCCTACTAAATCTGTTGTGAATTTTATGTTGCTATGTTATTTCAGCACATAATGTAGGACTTTCATAATTACTTTGGGTGCTTTTCATATAAGAATTCCTTAACATTTCTATCATGAGAATACATCATATTGCAAGAAATTGAAAATAGCATATCTATCATGAGCATAAGCATAAGCAAACGAGAAAGTAATTGCTTATTTTCAATATCCTTAAAAAATGTTATATATACTCTAAATACTTGGTGTCTGACAGTCTTTTCTACCTAAGTGAAACCCTCGTGGTGAACTTTATTTATTTTTTTAATTTTATTATAGCTCTCCACCAACAGAGCATTGGAGCAAACATTATCATGCTTGTCTTGAAGCGCTACCCAGTTGTTGATATATGTAAAAATCCTTAAGAGTTTGATTTCCAAGTTTGATCATGTGGTTGTTGCTATTGAAGAGTCAAAGGATTTAGACATATATTCCCTTGATGAATTGATAGATTCACTACAATCCCATGAAGCAAAGCTGAGAATATCAAAAGAAAAACATGAAGAAAAAGGTTTTTATGTTAAAGGTGATTTATCGCAGTAGAAACATAAGTCGTAAAATGCAGGCATTAGTGGACGTGGTAGAGGTCAATACTAGGGGAGGAATAGTCATGGGATAGGACAAGGATGCACACTTCAATGTAATTGACATGATAATAATTCATAAGATGATAAAAATCATGTGCAATGATATTACTGTAAAAGGTTTAGACATGTACAAGTTGATTGTTGGATGTGTACTACTCTTTGAAACATATGATATATATATTTGTTATGCCGATTTTCAACAATAAAAAGTAAAAATCCGAAAATAAAAATTATCTTCGATAAAATAAAATGACTGAGATTTAAGAATCCCTAGAATTAGGAAAATATACTACTGACTGAAAAAGTAAATGGTGATCCAAAAAACAATTCACTGAATTTGATGTCGATTGAAGATGGTTTCTCAAAGTCGTGAAAGGACCTATTTAAAACCCATACCAACCGCAACGTCTAGGTCGTGCCTCCAAATCCGCTCACCAGTCATAACTTCTTCTAACCACCTTAAAACTGCTTCTCGCCGGACCTGCATATCCACTGTTGCGTCTCTTTTCGCCCGTCTTACACTCTGTCCGACTTCTGTATCGGCCGTCTCATTTTTTGTTCGATTCCCTTTTGCCCGACCTATATGCCACCGACCTGAGTGCATATTGTTTTTCCTTCTTCGTCCGCCTTCTCCTTGTCTGACCTCTTAATCATAGATTTCTCTCGCGGAAACCCATTTCTTAACATGCTTGGACTTATATTTGGACCCATCTTTAGGTCCTACTACTATTGAATTCTCGAAAACCCTACATATTGGTTTTTTCTTTTCTCGCTCAACAATATTATTTTATAATCAGTATAATGTTGTTGTTTTAAGTTGGATAATTTTTTCTTTTTAGAAGTTTCCATTTTTGTATTTCTAAGTATATTATTTTATAGCTAGAAATAATATTTTTTTTACTATTTAACTTTATTATCAGTGTTGTTCATATATATATATATTAGTTTATAATAAGTCATATTGTTTTTAAAGTTGAACAATTTTTTATATATCAACATGTTTTAAGGATATTGAAAATTACTTTCTGGTTTGCTTATGCTTATGCTCATGATAGATATGTTATTTTTTTTCAATTTCTTGCAATATGACGTATTCTCATGATAGAAATGTTAAAGGAATTCTTATATGAAAATCACATTGTCGGGCCTAGTTTGCAGAGTATTAGATTTGACCGGAGGTTTACCCTGTGTGCACCTTCGGATAGCTACTGCGGATTTCCACTTTATATAAGAAAAAAAAAATCCTACATTGTGTGCTGAAATAACAAAACAGGCATAAAATTCACAACAGATTTGATAGACTTTTGTTTATTCTAACATTTGGTTCAAGTGTGGCACAAAACTCCCAAATAACATTCTTAAGGACATAAATTTCTAGCTTTAAATAGCAGGTGCAGGTTTACAACATTTAAAATAGGAAACTATATATAAAAATGACATTACATTGCTTTATATATCCCACATCGGCTGTAATAAGGCAGAGCACAAGTGCTGTGTTCCTATAAATAGGGCAGCCCATTCAACCAAGAACTCATACCTTTCTCGGCCTTTTGGCTAAGATCAAGTGTAGTATCTGTTCTTATCAGTTTAATATCTGATACGTGGGCCATCGGCTCACTTGATATTAAATTAATTTTTTTAGGGGAAAGGCCTATGTAGGCAGCTTGCTGTCTTGGCCTCTGTGTGTCGCCCAGGCTTTGCACTACAGCATGGGCCTGGCACACCCCGTTAATTTGAGTTAAAAAGTTTGGTTCTATGGGTTCTGCTAAATTTTAATTTTCAGCCTCTCTTTTTTTAATTAGTCTTTGTGGCTGAAGAAATTTCAAAGGAATTTGGTGGCCAATAGGTTTATGCATTTCTTCTTGTTTTGAACAGGAATTAATTATACTACGAAAAATCACAGCTTGTTCACTTACTAGGGGTGTGTGAACTTTCAATTTTGATCTGTTTATAAAAAATTGAAATCGAACCAAAGTTTTTCAAGAACAAACAAATCGATTCGGTTTAAAACTAGAGAAATCGAACTTTTATTTATTAATATATATTTTACACATACAATGAAAACACAACCAACCTCAACCCAAAACCATTCATCCTAAACACATAGCAATTTACAAATATAGTATAATCAATCTCAATATGATAGCTAAATCTCGGCTATAACATAATCAATGTTAAATCGATAGTCCAGTCCTGGCTAAACGATAATCAATGCCACATCGATAGTCCACTCCCACCTAAACGATAATAAATGTTACATTGATAGTCCACTCTCCGCTAAACGATAATCAATGCCACGTCGATAGCCCACTCCCGGCTAAACGATAATCAATGTTACATTGATATCCCACTCCCGGCTAAACGGCAATCAAATGGCACAATAATCACACAAAACACATAAACACATGAGCACATCACATCATGTATCTCACTTGATCAAACATATAGTCATACCATAAGACACGCAATCACAATTCACATCTACAGCACACAATCGAACACGTAATCAATTGCATATTCATTTTAGGCACAGTATGATGGCTATTATATGCACCTGTTCTGTCTCTATTTTTCACCAAAAGGGTTAATTAGATCATAATTATCAATTTGGCCTAATTACCTTAATGTGTAATTTAGACACATAGAATAATCATACGGATCAGTTCCGGTTCTTCCTCTTCGCTGTGCTTCTATATCTTTAATATTATCAAATTACTTTACACAATTTTCCCAACATAACTGGGCTCTGAGCTTCTTTAGGATCGGGTAATTGATTTGTGCAGTACTGTAGTCCTTTCAAACAACAACTTTTGATAGTTATTCAGGTATTTCTCTGACTACGAAACAACAACTGCTCAAGTAAAATAGAAAAACATAGATCATGGCAGCAGAGGCTGGAACGATCCATACATGTTACCTAGTAACTACTTTGAATTCATATCTATACATCTACATGGATTTAGCACACTAATAACAGGAAGAATAATTTTTTTCACAGCGAGCAGTATCCCTGCAACAAAACAATGGTTTGTTAATTAAATACCAAGGAAACTGATAATCAATCCTCTTAGCTTCTGAATATCAAAATTACACCTTTTCTGCTCCCTTTCATTGGTTGCAATCAGCAGAAGTTCTGCAATGTCCTCTCCAAATATCCGAATTATTCTACGGCAAACAATCTTTGATCTGTAAAGTCATAAAAAAAATACATTAAGTTTTATAAAAAAAAATAAATGCAATAATATTTCAGAGTATCTTCTTTTACCTGACTGTTAATACGATGCAATGCATCCTGAAGAAATCAAGGTGATCGGCACTCCTCCTGCCATTGCCAACACCAAATAAAACAAGATTCAAATCAATGAAGATGGAAGAAGAGAGTACCACTTGTTGGTTACTCCTTCGTATATAAATAAATAAATTATGTGTATCCCGAAAAATTTAAGCATTTAAGTGAGAAGTCATTTAACATCATATAACAGCACTAATTACCCGTAAACCATTTCTGGAACAAGATCAGTGTTGTTGCCAATAAATTTGATAGGACCGAATTGCTCCTGAAGAAAATATAGAAGATGGAAAGTACTGTAGCTTTCCAT
This sequence comes from Andrographis paniculata, assembly GCF_009805555.1. Classification (NCBI taxonomy): domain Eukaryota; kingdom Viridiplantae; phylum Streptophyta; class Magnoliopsida; order Lamiales; family Acanthaceae; genus Andrographis; species Andrographis paniculata. The sequence goes on from NW_026137605.1 coordinate 6,830,752, forward strand.
CAAAATTTAGCACAGCTGCACAGGTATCGAACAAAATCATCACCATCGACAACTGTACTCACATATAGTAGCGTTACAACAATGGAAAGCGGTTCTCTCTCTTTTTCAGAACAATTGTTGGCGGTAAGAAGCCTCCATTTTACAGCCACCTTTCTTTTCCGTTCTGATTTCCTCCTGAGAAGGTCTAAACTGGCAGCAAGAAGCATTCCAGCTCGTCCCTAGCTAACTTCTCAAGAGTTGAGTGAAGCCACTATAGCTCTTACAATAGAACCATTTGTCTTCCAGAAATTCCTGCAGTTTGTTTGTTACCATAAATAGACAAATTGGCTCAAACAAATGAAATTCATAAGACAGGCTTTTTTAGTTGAGGACCTTAAGATCATCATTCCTTTCCTTTCTCAAAACAACCGACATGGAATTCTTTCTCACACTGCACATGGCAGACTCATGGTTATTTTGATGTTTGACAGAGAACCAGAAAGAAAATCCTGAATACTTTTTTTACCTGCTTGCAAATAATAACTGTCAGGTCTGTGAATCCTTTGCTTACGAAATCATGCCCCTGGCAGAAACCATGCTCGTACATTATAATTTTATCACTTGAACAACAAGTTGTTTTAGTTTCATTGATATCAACACGCATACAAACAAATGAAAAGGAAAAGCATATACACACACAACCTGCAAGTGGCACATGAATAAAGCTCATCCTCACACACTTCCTTGCTACTACTGCTCTCCAGTATTTTTCCTTCTTTATGATTGGTAGCAAGATGTCTTTGAACAAGAACTGTACAGACAAGATTCACCCCATCTTTTTGCATTCCAAAACTATTTTCACAATATCTACAATGCCAGTTATCCTCAGGAATACTCGGTAGGCCAATACAATCTACATGATTAACTAACGTATGTCATATAATGAAAAGAACGAACAATAAGCTGTATTTAAAATATGTCTATGATGAGCATAAGTATAAACATACTTGCAATTAATCACACATTTTAAGCACCCATAAAAAGAAAATGCTATCTACTCCATATATTGTGAAACCCGCGCGGAAAACTTTTGTAGGATAATAGTATCACATTCATTTTAAAAGAATCTGACAATCCAGGAAAAAAATTAAAATGAATCTCATAATATAGATAGATTGTAGATCACAAATTATACAAGATAATTAAAGGCGTTTGACTACAAAAAAACCTAGATCAATTACTCAACCAGATCTATGTATGGAGAAAATATGTGATACACAAACTTTTTCTCTTGAAACTCGTTGTTGTTATTCGAAGAATCGCACTCATCCGGTGTAAGAATTGAGATCATTCTATTAAAAACTATAGATTGTAGATCACAAAACATACCATAAGAGAAAAAAAAATGAAAAAAAAATCTAGATTAAATCAAGTTGCCCAGGTGGGTTAGCCCGAATCCAATTCTTCTCGGGCTTGCATAAAAGAGAAACGGTCATAGGTTGGGCCAACATACTTATAAATTACTTTGACCAAGTCTATAAACCAGATAATGTTGGGCCAATAAAAATTCCAATCCCAGGTTAGGCTGGGTCTTATAATCTTTTTTGAAACAAAAATATAAAAAATGTATTATTTAAACACATGAAAAAAACCCATCCTCTCACACTTCCTAGCTACTACTGCTCTGCAATGTTTTTTCATCTTTATGATTAGTGCCATGATATCTTTGTCAGACACAACTCACCCTATAATTTTTCTATCCAAAACAATTTTCACAATATCTAGAGTGTCATTTATCCTCAGGAATACTCTGCAAGCCAACAAAATATACATGATTAACGAACAATAAACAATAACTTATACAACAAACGAATAGCTCACGATAAGCTATTTATAAACTAGGGAAAAAATAGTACTTTGATTTATTGCATGAGAAGCATTATGATATGTCTACCATGAGGATAAATATAAGAATACTTGCAAATAATCACAAATTTTAAGCACATATAGAAAGAAAACTATATATAGTCCATTTATTGTGAAACCCTGGCTTACTACTTTTGAAAGATAATAGATCCCCACCACAGATGCATAAGAGTCAAATACTATGGCATTCAAATGAAAACAATCTCACACTTCAGGGAAATAATCAAAATAAATCTTGTAATATAGATATAGATTGTAAATTGCATCTGAAATCCACAAGAAAAGTAAAGACAAACGAATTAAAAAATGCTAGATCAGTTACTCTACTAGATCTATGCATGGAGAAAAACATGTGATGCACATAGAATTTGATCTCTTGGAACTCATTTTTGTTTTTGAAGAATCTCACTCCTCCAGTGAAATAATCGAGATCGTTCTAGTAAAAGCCATAGATTTTAGATCACAAATCATACAATCGGAGAAAAAGAAAATGACATGTAAAATCTAGATTAAACCAAGTTGTCAAGGTGGATTAGCGCAAACCTAATTCTTCCCAGGCGTGGATAAAAGAGAAATGGTTCTGGGTTGGCCCAACTTACTTATAAATTAGTTTGACCAAACACCAGATAGTGTTAGGTCATCCTCACACACTTCCTTGCTCCTACTGCTCTCTAATGTTTGTCCATCTTTATGAACGGTGGCAATATATCATAGTCACCATCTGTACAGACACGACTCACCCTATAATTTTTCTATCCAAAACTATTTTCACAATATTTAGAGTGCCATTTGTACTCAAGAATATTTTGTAGGTCAACAAAATCAACATGATCAACCAACAACAAACTGTAAGTTACATAATGAACGAATAGCGCACGATAAACTATACATAAATTGGAGAAAAGTAGTAATGGAAAATTTGATTTATTGCCTGAGAAACATTATAATATGTCTATCATGAGCATAAGTAAAAACATATGGGAAAATAGTCACACATTTAAAACACCCATAGAAAGAAAATGCTATATAGTCACACCTTTGTTTACTAGCTAGAAGTGGAAAATGTATAAATTTAACGGACTACTTAAAAAATAATACTGACATAATTTTAGTTGACAGGGAAAGTCTATTTTCTTTCATACAAAATTATACAACACGGCCAAACTTGCGATTGGAACCGGTACTTGCCCAACATCATTTAGTTTATAGGTTTGGTCAAAGTAACTTATAAGTAGTTTGGCTTAACCGGGGACCATTTTTCATTTATCGAAGCCCGGGCTGAATTGGGCTTGGGCTAACTATCAGGATAACTTGATTCGATTTAGGGTTTGTATTGCCAACATATTCTCTTCTTGTATGAATATTCATCTAGAAATTATCATTGTTACCAGAGCCATTTCGATCATTTTCAGCGGAGGATTGCGATTCATCAGAAAATAGTAAAGAGTTTCAAGATACCAGGTTTATGTGCATCACATGTTTGGTCTATACATAGATCTAGTTGGCTATTAGATCTAGGTTTTTTTTTCCTTTTACTTGTAATGTATGATTAGCAATCTAGCTACAATCTATCTAGAATACAAGCTTCTTTTTTATCTGTTCACCGGAAATGTGAGATTCTTTGAAAAGTACCCAAGATTTCGAGGATACCAACTGTTAGATGCACCAGATGTGTTATATGTACATGGATCTAATTGGGTATTTTTTTTCTTGGTTTTTCATAGTAATTTTTTTTTAATTATTTTTTATGATTAACGATCTCTATCATTATTTCCGAATCCGTTTGTGTGATAACTTGAAATATAGCAAAGATTTTCACAATAGTTGTTGCCATGTGTAACACAAGTTTGATATATGTACATATATCTAATTGGGTATTTTTATGTAAGGTTTGCATTTCCATTTTCTTTTTCTCATTTGTATGATTAGTGATCTATACTCTACAATTGTTATTGGATTCATTAGGACTCTTTCATTGGTGGTGTGTCATTCTTTGAAAAAGAGCCAATATTTTCTAAATACCCGGTGCTATGTGAATCACATGTTTGCTTTTTACATAGATCTAACTAGTTATTAGATGTATTTCTTATTATGTTGTTTTTTTTTTGCATATCTTGTTTGGTGATTAGAGGTATTGACATATTTATAAAATTTTTGAATGGATGTACAAATTCTAAAGCACATATTTCGTCCTTAGACTAGGCATGCTAATGGCAAATACGCTTTCATTTTTATATTTGAGGTCAATTTAAGTGCCACTAATAGAATTTTATTTGGTTAATTGTTAGTCGTGGTTTCATAATTTAAAAGGAAAAAGTGTGTTTAATGTTTGGCCCTTGCATAAAATCCAATGTCACATCTAGAAGCCTGATAATGTAAATTGACTCATGGAAGACATATGGTTTCTAACATTCTATTGGTTTTCAAGAGATCAAAGAAATTGTAATACGCCAAATGTAGTTAATGATTCTTAAAAAAAAATGTGGTTTTCTTGGGAAGGAAGTGCTTTCTTGGATGATGAGAACATTGTTGCTTATTGGCATTACACTTTTGGCAGATTTTTAAATGATGCAAAGTGAGACCATTTCGGTTGTCTTGCATTTTTTTTTCCTGCTCTAGTCTCTTTACATTTATTGTTTATCACTTATGTTTTAATTTACTCCTTACTCTTCCTACGTAAATTGGCCTATTCCTCAATTCATGATTTTACATAATTTTGCTAGTTCCAAACTTGCCTCCATATAAAAACGTAAAGTTATTAATAAAAAAAGTAGAAATGGCATGCACCATATTGCAAAGAATTGATTTAGATGCATAATTCTTCATCAAAAAGTACTTTCTAGAGGTATGCGAAATGTGTATATGTACCTTTCCACATTTCTATGAAAAGTGACAATAAATTACTCTTTCCGTCTATTAAATTTATGCCTACTTGGATTGGGCAAAAGTTTTAATAAATATAATATCATATTAGTTCATTGTGACATAAAGTATGAGTATTTTGGAAAGTGTATTAATGAGCTAATGAATTGAAAAAAAATTTAATAAAGTGAGTGTAGAAGTAGTTGTGTCATTTTTGTAGGTAAGGGTAATGTTTAAGGGTGTAAATTAAAAAATGTGTAAGAATTATTTGCTATTAATGGTGTTACTACGAGATTGACAGTCGAAAATTATTATAGGCCCCACTCGAGCCTATTTATTTAAAACCACCCGGGTCCAGCCTAGGATAATTTCAACAAAAATTGGTCTAATATGTTTAAATATTACTCTCTGTGGAAAACTTATCTAATTTTTCTTGGATACGGAGATTACAAAATAATAATATTTGAATATTAAGGTGGACTTGTCAATATATAAATTAGGAGTATTATGGGAAATTTATTAAGAATTGGTAAAAAAGTGATGACGTAAGTAGCACAATGTAGTGGAAAATTAGTTATTATTTGTTAAAGTCTTGATAATAAAATTGTGAGTGAATAAAATTGTTTACTAGCTAGAAGTGGAAAATGTATAAATTTAACGGACTATTAAAAAAATAATAGTGACTTAATTTTAGCTGATAGGAGAGTATATTTTCTTTCATACAAAATTATAGAGCACAAGCCAACTTGGGATTGGAACTGGTACTTGCCCAAAATTATTTAGTTTATGGGCTTGGTCAAAGTAACTGATAAGTAGTTTGGCTTAACGCTTGACCATTTTTCATTTATCGAAGCCCGGGTTGAATTGGGCTTGGGCTAACTGCCGGGATAACTTGATTTGATTTAGGGTTTGTATTGCCACCATATTCTATTCTTGTATGAATATTCACCTAGAACCTATCATTGTTACCAGAGTCATCTCAATCATTTTCAGCGGAGCATTTCGATTCATCGGAAAATAGTAAAGAGTTTCAAGATACCAGGTTATGTGCATCACATGTTTGGTCTATACATAGATCTAGTTGGCTATTTGATCTAGGGTTTTTTTTTCCCTCTTTACTTGTAATGTATGATTAGCAATCTAGCTACAATCTATCTAGAATACAAGCTTCTTTTTTATCCGTTCACCGGAAGTGTGAGATTCTTTGAAAAGTACCCGAGATTTAGAGGATACCAACTGTTAGATGCACCAAATGTGTTATATGCACATGAATCTAATTGGCTATTTTTTTCTTGGTTTTGCATAGTGGTTGGTTTGGGTTCCTTCTATGTGTGGAGGCCCAACGAGTCAAATTAGCCGAAAAATAGTTGAGAGCCCATTTTTGGCCAATGGTTGCCCTAGGCTTCATAGTTGAGAGAGGGGTCATTTTAGGGTGCGGAGATTTTGAGAGAGGAACAATCATTATCCACGTACACAAAAGAATCGAAAAGCAAGAGAGAATTTGTTCAACTTGGTTCTGATCAACGGTCTCATCATCCTTGTATGTTTTCTTGGTATCGTTGATTTCTCACTATTTACTTGTTTAGATTCGATTTTGAATCTTATTAGTTGATGATTGGAATGAGTTGTTAGTAGTTGGAAAATCTCTTGTGATTAGGGTTCGATTCTTGTAACTGGGTGTGGATTTTGATAGCCCTTTTCGTTATGGTTGTCTTTGATTCTACGAACCTTTTGATATAGTGGATTTTGCCTTGGGTCGGGTGATAGGCCTCATGGTTTATTCCTCACTTTAAAGAAGTTTTCGATGTTAAAATTTTTGGTGTCTCTAATTTTTATTTCTGTTGTTTATTAGTGGTTATCATTCATCGTATTTTGGTAGAAAGAATAATTGATTGAAGGGAAAGGTTTTGGTGGGACAGTTTGAACACCATGCTTAGGAGTAACCATGCTTAAGGAGTTCATCACATCTGATTTTTGTTTGCATTTCCTTCTATTTCGGTGTTCTCCCAACACATAGTAAGTTTTAATTATTTTTTATGATTAATGATCTAAAATCTATAATTATTTCCGAATCCGTTTGTGTGATAACTTGAAATATAACAAAGATTTTCACGATAGTTGTTGCCATGTGTAACACAAGTTTGCTATATGTACATAGATCTAATTGGGTATATTTATCTAAGGTTTGCATTTCCATTTTCCTTTTCTAATTTGTATGATTAGTGATCTATACTCTATAATTATTATTGGATTCATTAGGACTCTTTCATTGGTGGTGTGTCATTCTTTGAAAAAGAGCCAAGATTTTCTAAATACCAGGTGCTATGTGAATCACATGTTTGCTTTTTACATAGATCTAACTAGATATTAGATGTATTTCTTATTATGTTGTTCTCTTTTTTGCATATCTTGTTTGGTGATTAGAGGTATTGACATATTTATAAAATTTTTGAATGGATGTACAATTTTGAAAGCACATATTTGTATTAAATGGTGTGGTCCTTAGACTAGGCATGCTAATGGTAAATACGCTTTCATTTTTATATTTGATGTCAATTTAAGTGCTACTAGTAGAATTTTATTTGGTTAATTCTTAATCGTGGTTTCATAATTTAAAAGGAAAAAGTGTGTTTAATGTTTGGCCATTGCACAAAATCCAATGTCAGTAGATTGACTCATGGAAGATATATGGTTTATAACATTGTATTGTTTTTCAAGAGATCAAATAAAACTGTAATATGCCAAATGTAGTTAATGATTCTTCGAAAAAAAAATATGGTTTTCTTGGGAAGGTAGTGATTTCTTGGATGATGAGAACATTGCTGCTTCAAAGAAATTTTATAGGATTTTTAAATGATGCAAAACGAGAGGATTCCGGTTGTCTTGCACTTTTATATTCCTCCTCTAGTCTCTTTACGTTTGTTGTTTATCAATTGTGTTTTAATTTACTCCTTATTCTTCCTATGTAAACTGGTCTATTCCTCAACATGATTTTACAGAATTTTGCTAGTTCTAAACCTCCCTCCATAAAAAAAGTAAAGTTATAAATAGAGAAAGTAAAAATGAAATGCACCATATTGCAAAGAAATGATTTAGATGCATAATTCCTCATCAAAAAGTACTTTATAGAGGTATGTGAAATGTGTATATGTACCTTTCCACATTTCTATTAAAAGTGACAATAAATTACTCTTTCCGTCTATTAAATTTTTGCGCATTTGGATTAGACACAAGTTTTAATAAACATAATATCATATTAGTTCATTGTGACATAAAGTATGAGTATTTTGGAAAGTGTAATAATGAGTTAATGAATTGAGAAAAAATTTAATAAAGTGAGTGTAGAAGTAGTTGTGTCATTTTTGTAGGTAAGGGTAATGTTTAAGGGTATAAATTAAAAAGTTTTAAGAATTATTTGCTATTAATGGTGTTACTATGAGATTGAAAGTTGAAAATTAATATAGGCCCCACTCGAGCCTATTTATTTAAAACCACCCGGGTCCAACCCAGGATAATTTCATAAAAAATTGGTCTAATCTGGTTAAATATTACTCTCTCTGTTTGGAAAACTTATATAAGTTTTCTTGGATACGGAGATTACAAAATAATAGTATGTTAATACTCCCTCCGTCCCACATATTATGTCAACGTTGCCGTTTCTGTCCGTCCCACATTCCATGTCACTTTCCTTTTTTTTGGAAAATGATTACACTTTTTAATCTTATTTTAATCTTTTTAATCTTATTTTTTTAATTTTAATTAAACTAATTAGTTATCTTAATCTTACTTTATAATTATTTATACTATAGGATAATTATTTTCACTATGTACTAAATATACCCCTCCTAAAATACCGTGTCTACAGTGTAGCAGACACAGTATATGGGACGGAGGAAGTATTAAATTGGAGTAGGTAAAATATAAATAAGGACTATTATGGAAAATTAAAGAATTGGTAGAAAAAGTAATTATGTAAGTAGCGCAATGTAGTGGAAAATTAGTTTTTTTTTTTTTTTTTTTTTTGTTAAGGTATGGGTAATAAAATTGTGAGTGAAAAGTTGTTTACTAGCTAGAAGTGGAAAATGTATTAACTTTAATTGACTACCAAAAAAATAATAATGACTTAATTTTAGTTGACAGGGAGAGTATATTTTCGTTCATACAAAATTATACAGCACGCCCAACTTGGGATTGCAACTGGTACTTGCCCAACATTATTTAGTTTATGGGCTTGGTCAAAGTAACTTATAAGTAGTTTGGCTTAACCCATTTCTCTTTTATTGAAGCCCGGGCTGAATTGGGCTTGGGCTAACTACCGGAATAACTTGATTCAATTTAGGATTTGTATTTCCATCATATTCTCTTCTTGTATAAATATTCATCTAGAACCTTTCATTTTTACCAGTGCCATATGTTTCCAGCGGAGGATTGCGATTCATCGTAATATAGTAAAAGAGTTTCAAGATACCAAGTTTATGTACATCACATGTTTGGTCTATACATAAATCTTGTTGGCTATTTAATCTAGGTTTTTTTTTTTTTTTTCCTTTACTTACAATGTATAATTAGCAACCTAGCTACAATCTACTTATAATACAAGTTTTTTTTTTTTTTTTTTTTTTTATCCTTTTACCGGAACTGTGAGATTCACTCGAAAGTACCCGAGATTTCGAGGATACGAACTGTTAGATACACCAAATGTTTCATATGTACATGGATCTAATTGGGTACTTTTTTCTAGGTTTTGCATAGTAATTTTTATTTAATTATTTTTTTATGATAAACGATGTAAAACCTATCCTTTTTTCCGAATCCATTTGTGTTATTCTTTGAAATATAGCAAAGATTTTCAAGATAGTTGTTGTCATGTGTTACACAAGTTTGTTTTGTGTACATAGATCTAATTGGATATTGTTATCTAAGTTTGCATTTTCATTTTCCTTTTCTCATTTGTATGATTAGTGATCTATACTTCGTCATTGTTATTGGATTCATTAGGACTCTTTCATTGGTGGTGTGTCATTCTTTGAAAAAGAGCCAAGATTGTCTAAATATCAGGTGCTATGTGAATCACAAGTTTGCTTTTTACATTGATCTAACTAGATATTAGATGTATTTCTTGTTATGTTGTGTTCTTTTTTGCATCTTGTTTGGTGATTAGAGGTTTTAAACTTATTTTTTTATGTTATGGTATTGACATATTTATAAAATTTTTGAATGGAAGTACAACTTTGAAAGCACGTAGTTGTATTAAATGGTGTGGTCCTTAGAATAGGCATGCTATACACTTCATTTTTATATTTGAGGTCAATTTAAGTGCAACATGTAGACTTTTTTTTGGTTAATTGTTAATACCGGTTTCATAATTTAAAAGGAAAATGTGTGTTTTATGTTGGGCCCTTGCACAGAATCCAATGTCACATCTAGAAGCCCGATAATGTAAATTGACTCATGGAAGATATATGGTTTCTAGCATTCCATTGTTTTTCAAGAGATCAAAGCAACTGTAATATGCCAAATGTAGTTAATGATTCTTCCAAAAAAAGTGTGGTTTTCTTGGGGAGGTAGTGCTTTCTTGGATGATGAGAACATTAATTTTTTACACTTTTGGCAGATTTTTAAATGAAGCAAAACGAGAGGATTCCGGTTATCTTGTGCTTTCTTTTCCTGCTCTAGTCTCTTTACAATTATTGTTTATCACTTGTGTTTTAATATACTCCTTATTCCTCCTATGTAAATTGGCCTATTCCTTAATTCACGATTTTGCATAATTTTGCTAGTTCCAAACCTCCCTCCATAAAAAAGTAAAGTTAAAAATAGCAAAAGTAAAAATGGCGTGCACTATATTGCAAAAACTTGATTTATATGCTTCATTCTTCATAAACAAGTACTTTATAGAGGTATGCAAAATGTGTATATGTACCTTTCCATTCTTCTATTTAAAGTGACAATAAATTACTCTTTCCGTCTAGTAAACTTATGCTCATTTGGACTGGACACAAGTTTTAATAAATATATTATCATATTATTTTTTTGTGAGATAAAGTATGAGCATTTTGGAAGTGTATAAGTGAGTTAATGAATTGAGAAAACATTTTAATAAAGTGAGTGTAGAAGTAGTTTTGTCATTTCAGTATGTAAGTGTAATATTTAAGGCTATACATTTAAAAAGTTTGTAAGAATTATTTGCTATTAATGGTGTTACTACGAGATTGACAGTCGAAAATTATAATAGGCCCCACTCGAGCCTATTTGTTTAAAACCACCCGGGCACAAGCCAGGATAATTGCATCCAAAATTTGTCTAATCTAGTTAAATATTACTCTCTCTGTCCGGAAAAATTACATAAGTTTTCTTGGATACCGAAATTTCAAAATAATAGTATGTTAATATTAAATTGGTAGGTAAAATATAAATAAGGACTATTACAGGAAATTTATTAAAGAATTGGTAAAAATGTGATGATGTAAGTAACACAATGTAGTGGAAAATTATTTATTTTTTGTTAAAGTATGGAGAATAAGATTTTGAGTGAATAAAGTTGTTTACTAGCTAGAAGTGGAAATGAAAAGGTATAACTTTAACTGACTATCAAAAAAATAATAGTATATTTTCTTTCATACAAAGTTATACAGCACACCCAACTTGGGATTGGAACTAGTACTTGCCCAACATTTTTCAGTTTATGGGCTTGGTCAAAGTAACTTTTAAGTAGTTTGGCTTAACCCAAGACCATTTCTCTTTTATCGAAGCCCGGGCTGAATTGGGCTTGGGCTAACTGCCGGGATAACTCTATTCAATTTAGGGTTTGTATTGCCATCGTATTCCCTTCTTGTATGAATATTCATCTAGAACCTTTCATTGTTACAAGTGCCTTCTCGATAATTTTCAGCGGAGCATTGCGATTCATCGGAATATAGTAAAAAGTTTCAAGATACCAGGTTTATGTACATCACATGTTTGGTCTATACATAGATCTTGTTGGCTATTTAATCTAGGGTTTTTTTCCTTTACTTGCAATCTATGATTAGCAATCTTGCTACAATCTATCTATAATACAAGCATTTTCTTTTTATCCTTACCGGAAGTGTGAGATTCATTGAAAAGTACCCGAGATTTCGAGGATATGAACTGTTAGACGCACCAGATGTTTCATATGTACATGGATCTAATTGGGCATTTTTTTTTTCTAGGTTTTGCATAGTAATTTTTCTTTAATTAGGTTTTTATGATTAACGATCTAAAATCTATCATTTTTTCCAAATCCATTTGGGTAATTTCTTGAAATATAGCAAAGATTTTCACGATAGTTGTTGCCATGCGTAACACAATTTTTTATATGTACATAGATCTAATTGGGTTTTTTATCTAAGGTTTGCATTTTCATTTTCCTTTTCTCATTTGTATGATTAGTGATATATACTTTGTCATTGTTATTGGATTCATTAGGACTCTTTCGTTAGTGGTGTGTCATTCTTTGAATAATAGCCAAGATTTTCTAAATACCAGGTGCTATGTGAATCACATGTTTGCTTTTTACATAGATCTAACTAGATATTAGATGCATTTCTTATTGTGTTGTTCTCTTTTTTGCATCTTATTTGGTGATTGGAGATTTTGAATTTATTTTTTTATGTTATGGTATTGACATATTTATAATTTTTTTTGAATGAATGTACCACTTTCAAATCAAATATTTGTATTAAATGGTGTGGTCCTTAGAATAGGCATGCTAATGGCAAATACGCTTCATTTTTATATTTGAGGTCCATTTAAGTGCCACTTGTAGATTTTTTTTGATTAATTGTTAGTAGCGGTTTCATAATTTAAAAGGACTGTGTGTTTAATGTTTGGCCCTTGCACAAAATCCAATGTCACATCTAGAAGGCCGATAAAGTAGATTGACTCATGGAAGAAATATGGTTTCTAACATTTCATTGTTTTTCAAGAGATCAAAGAAACTGTAATATGCCAAATATAGTTAATGATTCTTAAAAAAAAAAGTGTGGTTTTCTTGGGAAGGTAGTGCTTTGTTGGATGATGAGAACATTGCTGCTTATTGGCATTACACTTTTAGCAGATTTTTAGATGATGCAAAACGAGAGTATTCCGGTTGTCTTGCACTTTGTTTTCATGCTCTAGTCTCTTTACATTTATTGTTTATCACTTATATAAGTTTTCTTGGATACGGAAATATCAAAATAATAGTACGTTGATATTAAATTGGAGTAGGTAAAATATAGATATGGACTATTATGGGAAATTTATTAAAGAATTGGTAAAAAAAGTGATGATATAAGCAGCGCAATGTACTGGAAATTTTTTTATTTTTTGTTAAAGTATGGATAACAAGATTGTGAGTGAATAAAGTTGTTTACTAGCTAGAAGTAGAAAAAGTATAACTTTAACTGACTACCAAAAAAATAATAGTATATTTTCTTTCATACAAAATTATACAGCGCTCCCAACTTGGGATTGAAATTGGTACTTGCCAAACATTATTTAGATTATGGGCTTGGTCATAGTAAGTTATTAGTAGTTTGGCTTAACCCAGGACCATAGCGAAGCCCGGGCTGAATTGGGCTTGGGCTAACTGCCGGGATAACCCTATTCGATTTAAGTTTGTATTGCCATCATATTCCCTTCTTGTATGAATATTCATCTAGAACCTTTCATTGTTACAAGTGCCATCTCGATCGTTTTCAGCGGAGGATTGCAATTCATCGGAATATAGTAAAGAGTTTCAAGATACCAGGTTTAAGTGCATCACATGTTTGGTCTATACATAGATCTTGTTGGCTATTTAATCTAGGGTTTTTTTTTTTCCTTTACTTGCAATCTATGATTAGCAATCTAGCTACAATCTATCTATAATACAAGTTTTTTTTTTTTTTTTTTTTTTTTTTTTTTTTTTTTATCCTTGCACCGGAAGTGTGAGATTTATTGAAAAGTTGCCGATATTTTAAGGATACCAACTGTTAGATGCACCAGATGTTTCATATGTACATGGATCTAATTGGGTATTTTTATTGTTGGCTATTTGATCTAGGGTTTTTTTTTTTTTTTTTTTTTATGATTAGCAATCTAGCTACAATCTATCTTGAATACAAGCTTCTTTTTTATCCCTTCACCGGAAGTGTGAGATTCTTCGAAAAGTACCCGAGATTTCGAGGATACAAACTGTTAGATGCACCAGATGTTTCATATGTACATGGATCTAATAGGGTATTTTTTCTAGGTTTTGCATAGTATTTTTTCTTTAATTAGTTTTTTTTGATTAACAATCTAAAATCTATCATTTGTTCCGAATCCAATTGTGTGATTTCTTGAAATATAGCAAAGATTTTCACGATAGTTGTTGCCATGCGTAACACAATTTTTTTAATGTACATAGATCTAATTGGGTATTTTTATCTAAGGTTTGCATTTTCATTTTCCTTTTCTCATTTGTATGATTAGTGATCTATACTTTGTCATTGTTATTGGATTCATTAGGACTCTTTCATTAGTGGTGTGTCATTCTTTGAAAAATAGCCAAGAGTTTCTATATACCAGGTGCTATGTGAATCACATGTTTGCTTTTTACATAGACCTAACTAGATATTACATGCATTTCTTATTGTGTTGTTTTCTTTTTTGCATCTTATTTGGTGAATGGAGATTTTGAACTTATTTTTTTATGTTATGGTATTGACATATTTATAAAATTTTTGAATGGATGTACCACTTTGAAAGCATATATTTGTATTAAATGGCGTGGTCCTTAGAATAGGCATGCTAATGGCAAATACGTTTTATTTTTATATTTGAGGTCAGTTTAAGTGTCACTTGTAGAATTTTTTTTGATTAATTGTTAATAGCATATTCATAATTTTAAAGGAAAATGTGTTGTTTAATGTTTGGCCCTTGCACAAAATCAAACGTCACATCTAGAAGCCCGATAAAGTAGATTGACTCATGGAAGATATATGGTTTCAAACATTCCATTGTTTTTCAAGAGATCAAAGAAACTATAATATGCCAAATATAGTTAATGATTCTTCAAAAAAAAGTGTGGTTTTCTTGGGAAGGTAGTGCTTTGTTGGATGATGAGAACATTGCTGCTTATTGGCATTACACTTTTGGCAGATTTTTAGATGATGCAAAACGAGAGTATTCCGGTTGTCTTGCACTTTCTTTTCATGCTCTAATCTCTTTACATTTATTGTTTATCACTTTTGTTTTAATTTACTCCTTATTCTTCCTATGTAAATTGGCATATTCCTCAATTCATGATTTTACTGAATTTTTCTAGTTCCAAACCTTCCTCCATTAAAAAGTAAAGTTAAAAATAGAAAAAGTAAAAATGGCATGCACCATATTGCAAATTGACTTATATGCATCATTCTTCATCCAAAAGTACTTTCTAGAGGTAAAATAAAAATAAATAAATAAATAAAGTACTTTCTAGAGGTATGCGAAATGTGAATATGTACCTTTCCACTCTTCTATTAAAAGTGACAATAAATTACTCTCTTCCTCCATTAAATTTATGCTCATTTGAATTTGACACAAGTTTTAATAAATATAATATCATATTGGTTCATTGTGATATAAAGTAAAGGTATTTTGACAAGTGTATAAGTGAGTTAATGAATTGAGAAATTTTTTAATAAAGTTAGTGTAGAAGTAGTTTTGTCATTTTACTATGTAAGCGTAATATGGATGAGTATAAATTAAAAGGTGTGTAAGAATTATTCTCTAGTAATGGTGTTAGTACGAGATTGACAATAAAAAATTATTATATCCCCCGAACGTGCACTCACAACCTAGGATCTGGATAATGCTTCTACCATAAGCATCATGTTACTCGATCGAATATGCCCAACTTGTTTGTAGGAATATAGTTCCGTGTGTGTGGTAAGGGCATTTAAGTGTGTTTGTTTGAAGGATTTGTGTGGATTTATACTATTCACACAAATTTCTCCCCCAAAAAATATTAAATCAAACACCTATTTTTCATTTTTTATATTATAATAAAAATTAATTGTACATTCAAAATATCACATCAATGCATATTTATATCACATCATACACCTAGTCAAATTCAAATTTTTATAATTCAAATCCCCATCCGAAATCCAAACCCCAAACAAACACTTAGACAAAAAGGTCAGTAAAAAAAGGAAGTAGAAGAAACTGTTAATATTTGAGATTTTATAAAAAAAAAAAAAAACTCTTACTTGTCCTTTTGTGTTTAGTATTTAAATATCAATGTGTTGATGATGTAGAAAGCAGAATGTCTGGCTAGTATTTAGTTTGGGAAAGCTTCTTGGAGAAGCTAGAGGGATGTATATGTGTTTTTGTATATATCATTTTGCCTTGAAATGAAATGAAGTAACTTCCCCCTCTGCTCTTCCATGGTTGAAGGAGATTTGTGATATGGGAGTTGGAAATATGGTATGAGATATGGAGCTTTAGGTTTTAATATCTACAGTGGTATCAGAGCATTCTTCTATAAGGGACCTACGAGTTGATTTCAAGAATTGGGGTTTGAAGAGAGATGGCTGCAGCAAATCCTTCAGGTACGGGTCCTCCTATATTTGATGGAGAAAATTATTTTATATGGGCTATAAAGATGAAGACATATTTAGAGGCTTAAGTTTATGGGATGTTTTTGAAAATGAAAGAGAGCCTGTTCCACTGAGACAAGATCTAACCATAGCTCAAATGAAGTTTCACGAAGAAGAGAAGGCAAGAAACCAAAGGCTTTATCATGCATCTATTCAGCTGTGACAGAGTCAGTGTTCACAAGGATAATGACTTGCAAGTCCTAAAGAAGCTTGGGACAAAATGAAGAATGAGTTTGAAAGGAATGAAAGAGTAAAATCTGTGAAAGTTTTAACTCTCAGTAGGAAACTTGAGTTGTTAAAAATGAAAGAGTGAATCTGTTAAAGAATACTCTTCCAAGCTTGTTGATCTTGTAAATAGAATGAGGATTTTGGGAGAAGATGTTAGTGATCAAAAGCTGGTTGAGAAGATGCTAATAAGTTTGCCATCACGATTTGAAGCTAAAGTGGATGTTATTGAAGAGACATGTGATTTGAAAACTCTATCGGTGGCTGAACTTGTTAGCAAATTACAAGCTCTAGAGCAAAGGGAAAGTTTGCGAGATGAGGACACGAGTGAAGGGGCTTTCCAAGTTAAGCAAAAGTGGAAGAAGGATAAGAAACACTGGAGAAGCATACCGAGCTGAAATCAAATGTAAGTAAGGAAAAAGAAAGTCCAAGGGGGGCTGATAAAAGAGGCCAATATCCTTCTTGTAGGTATTGTGCAAGAACAAATCATCTTGAGAAAGATTGTTGGTTTAAAGGGAAAATAGCAATTCAGGGTTGGTTTTGTAAGAAGCATGGGCATGTGGAAAGAAGTTGTAAAGCTAAGCAACAACAACAAAAGCAACAACAACGGCTAAATCCACCACAGCCTGCTCAACATGCTAATATTGTGGAAGAGGGGGAAGATGAAGGAGAAGCTAACCTTTTTATGGTCACTCATAATGTCAGTAAATCAAACAAATATATTTGGTTTATTGATAGTGGGTGTACCTCACACATGTCAAGAGATTAGCGCTTATTTGTTAAACTTGATAGATCTATAAAGACCAAAGTGAAGATTTGTAATGGTGAGATGTTACAAGCCAAAGGAAAATGAGACATAGAGGTGAAGAAAAAAAAAGGTACTATGCTGATGAAAAATATTCTCTATATTCAAGAACTAGCACACAACTTACTCACTGTTGGTCAATTGCTACATAATGGATATGCATTGTTTTTCAAGCATGAAAGTTGTTTTTATTTATGATATGCACAAGGTTCCGTTTGTTAAACTTCCAATGGTTGACTAGAGTTTTCCACTCTATATGCACACTGAAGTTGAAATGACTAATATTTCTAAGGTTGATGTGTCAAGATTCTGGCATAGAAGATATGGACATCATCATCATGAAGCTCCTGTTCATATGGTTAAAAATAATTTGGTTAGAGACATGCCATTAATCTCTAATCCGAATTATGTTTGCAGTGTTTGCCAACTTGGAAAGCAACATGGAAGCAAGATACCCAAGTCAGGAGCATGGAAAGCTGAAAGGAAACTACAACTTGTTCACTCAGATGTTTGTTGTCCTATGAAAAATGAATCATGCAATGGAAATCAATATTTTGTGTTGTTCATAGATGACTTGCAAGAATGACTTAGATATACTTCATGAAGCAAAAATCCCAAGTGTTTGAAGTGTTCAAAAGATTTAAAGTGATGCTTGAAAATCGAAATGGCTGTCAGTTGTTAGGCATTTAAACCGATAATGGGACGTAGTATAATTCAAGCGCTTTCAACATTTTTTTTCCATGATAATGGCATTGATCATAAGCTCACAACACCATATTCTCCTAAATAGAATGGAGTAGTGGAGAGGAGAAATCAAACTATTTTTGAAATGGTGAGATACATGCTACTTGAGTTGAAGTTTCCGAATAAGTTTTGGGCAGAGGCTGCCTCTACTGCTGTCTACCTTCAAAATAGATGCTATACTTCTTCACTAAGAGATACTACAATTGAGAGTTGGAGTGGAAGAAAACCATCTGCAAAGCATTTAAAAGTTATTGGATGCATGTGTTATGTGCATGTTCCAGCTGCTAAAAGAAGCAAATTGGAGCAGAAATCACAGCCTGAAATTTTTCTTACTTATGCTTTAAGAACCAAAGGTTACCGGGGTTTATGATTTGAAGACAAAGATAGGGAAAATCAGTCGAGATGTTGCTGAAAGCTATTGGAATTGGGAGTTGCAACAGATAGAAAGACTGAAGGAACTTGGAGAGAACACATCAAATGTTGATATTACTAGTTCTACATTTGAAATCACTGATGATGATTTAGATGAAAATGAAAGCCGAAAAATGAAAAGCTTGCAAGTGATATACGAGAAATGCAACTTTGCAATTGAGCCTACAAGCTTTGAAGAAGCTGTGAAGAATGAAGATTGGGTTCAAGCAATGAAAAATGAGATTAATATGATTATAAAAAATGAAACTTGGGAATTGGTTACTAAACCAAAAGCAAGGAATTGAAAGCAAGACTGGTTGTTAAAAGGATTTGCATAAGAAACTGGAATTGATTATGGAGAGACTTTTGCCCCCTGTGGCAAGATTTGATACCATTCGATTACTTATTGCTTTGGCTGCAAAAGATGGATGGGAATTGTTTCATTTGGATGTCAAATCTGCATTTCTTAATGGGCGAATTGCAAGAAAAAATTTCTGTTGAACAACCACAAGGATTCAAAGTTACAGATAATGAAGATCTTGTTCTTAAATTGAACAAAGCTTTGTACGGATTAAAACAAGCTCCAAGAGCTTGGTACAAGAAGGTTGATGAATTCTTGCAACAATGGGGATTTCTCAAAAGCCATAATGATGCTACTTTGTATATTAAGAAAGAAAAACAAGATAATATTCTCATTGTATCGATTTACGTTGATGATTTGTTGGTAACCGGCAGTGATGAAATACAAGTGGCTGAATTCAAGAAAGAAATGAAAAGGGCATTTGAGATGTCTGATTTGGGTGAATTGAATTATTTTCTTGGAATGGAAGTTCTGAAATTGAAATATGAAATTTTCATTAGCCAAAAGAAACATGCTACAGATTTGTTGAAGCGGTTTTAGATGTGGAGGAGCAAACCAGTTGATACCCCTCTTGTTGTTAATGAGAAACTTTCAAAGGATGATGGAGGTGATATGGTCAATGCGTCTATATACCGCAGTCTAGTGGGAAGGTTAATGTACTTGACAACACTAGACCCGATTTCATGTATTCTACAAGGTTGTTGTCAAGGTTTATGCATTCACCTAGACAAGTGCATTTGAGTGTTGCAAAGAGAGTTCTAAGATATCTAAAAGGAACGGTTGATTATGGAATTTTCTATGCATCTGATCAGGGACAACAATTGATGGGATTTTCCGATTCATATTGGGCAGAGAGTGTAGATGACCTGAAAAGTACATCAGGTTATGTTTTCACTTTTGGTTCTGGAGTATTTACTTGGAGTTCGATAAAGCAGGATGTGGTTGCCTAATCCTCAGCTGAATCAGAGTATATAGCGGAAGCCAATGCTACAAATCATATGAGATGGTTAACTAAAATATTGAAAGAGTTGGGCATGGAGCAAGGAGGAGTTGTCAAGCTGTTTGTAGATAACAAATCAGCCATTACTATGTCAAAGAATCCTGTTTTTCATGGTAGAACTAAGCACATTTGTGTTAAGTTTCATTCAATTCATGAAGTTGAAGCTAATGGTGAAGAGTGTGGTTTATTGTCGATTTGAAGATCAATTGGCTGATATGATGACAAAGGGACTCCAACGCAACAGGTTTGAGAAGCTTAAGGATATGAGATGGGAGTTTTTAGCAAAATCTCAAAGGAGGAGAATGCTAATATTTGAGATTTTATAAAAAAAAAAAACTCTTATTTGTCCTTTTGTGTTTAGTATTTAAATATTAATATGTTGATGATGTGGAAAGTAGAATGTGTGCCTATTGTTTAGTTTGGGAAAGCGTCTTGGAGAAGCTAGAGGGTTGTATATGTGTTTTTGTATATATCATTTTGCATTAAAATGAAATGAAGTAACTTCCCCCTCTGCTCTTCCATCTCTGGTTTTTGGCTTCTGCGTTGTTGTCTTTAGTTGAAGGAGATTTGTGATATGTGAGTTGGAAATATGATATGTGATATGGAGCTTTAGGTTTTAATATCTATAGAAACAATACAGTACCTATGGACATGAGGATCAAAGATGGACGAAATAATTGTGTTTTATTATGACTGGAATTGGTTGAACTGAAATGATGAGGCACGGACTACAAGTATTTATAGAGGCACGGACTACAATTATTTATAGATAGCCAGAAAACCGGATAATTTTTTAGTGCTACAAAATGGGAACTAAAAATCCAGAAATAGAGTCTAACTAACTCAACAAAACTTTTGACTAAAGAAAAATTTTTTGCATAAGACTCGATGTAACTGTGACTTAGTCTCACACCTAGATTAAAGCCAATAAATAGAAAGTGTACAATTTTTGGGGATAAGAAAAAGAAAAGGGAGCAAAATAGTTAATAGACGGAGTATTTATTTAGTTTTGTTAATAGTTAAGAGCAATTTCTATAATCTAGAACGCAAATTAATTGTCTAAGCTTTTAGAAGTCTTAGTCTGGATACTTTTTTCCTATATTGTTACTTAGAAACTGTAGCAGGTTGTAATCCCTTTACAATGATTGGTGATAGCTTAAAAATACATAGAGTTTCTACGACCCGTGTGCTTTCAAACATCAACTATTTCAGATGCAAGCATTTTCTAACTACTTTAATCTAATACTTATTGTGGGTGTGATATATGCTAAATATGTATAATACATGGTTCTACATTAATAACTTAAATTTTTTATTTGCCTGGTTAGTTATATTCGGTTAAAAAAATTCATCATTTTTTTTCTTTTCGATGGATATGTGATTAATATGAGTTTTGATGTTACCTAATGTTATTTATTATTGATATGGTCTTTTATTGTGTTTTTTGTTCATACAGAGTGATATGGCAATGAATGCAAAGTCTCATATGCTACAAGACAGGTATAATGATACCAAAAGAGTGGCTATGTTAAAATTCATGAAGAAATGCTTAATTCGAGCTATGGAGTTCACAAGAAACTAAAAAGAAAATTGATTTATCTTCTCAAGCCATCCACTTATTTATTATACCCTTTGTTGCGACCATTTTAGGTCTTCATCTTCGACAGATTCCTCTGGCTGTCGGCCAAGTGGTAGTGGGACTGGAGCAGTACTAGGCTCTTCATCTCAACCAAAAGAAGGGAAGCTAACAAGAAAGTATAAGACTTTACTTATTTATATTTGTTACTTTGTTATCACACTATTCATCAATTTTTTATCCCTAAAAATAAAAATAAAAAATCATATCTAATACATATTTTCTTTATTTATTTAAAATATGACATAAAAATATATCTTCTATCCCAAATTTATCACATCCAACTTATATTTAAATCACATCAAATACTTGTTCTTTATTCAACCTTTTAATCTTTTCATAACATTTTCAAAATATATCTTGAGTTATGCATGTTTGTATTATCTATTGTGCATTATATACATAAAATGAACAGCCAATTTATGATAGTTGTTTGTACCCAAATATTGTTTCCTGTCAATTCCTCTGTAGAAATTTGGGGATGCATAAGTCATTACTTGCAACAGAAGCTATAGTTCCTAATGGCACGCAAGTGTGGTATATCGTCAATAGGAGGGTATATTTTCTAACTTCTTTTTTCATTCTAATAATTATTAGATATTTTTTTAAATAAATTTAATTTATTTAATGGTTGTTAATATTTCACTATATCTTAATTTTTTGGCAGAAATTCCTGGAAGGCTCAACACAAGATGGTGGGATTTTGTGCAGTTGTTGTAATTTGGTGGTATTTGCTTCGATTAAAATTACTAATGTTTCACTTACTACCATAACTACAAGCAATTGCCTCTGATATTTGTAAAATTTCATATATGAATAGGTTACGCACTCACGATTCGAGGAGCATGCCGGTTTTAGTCTCCGGAAAAAGGCGTGAGTATCTTTTCGCCATCTGGTTTAATATCTTACTTCTTCTACCTATCTTGCTATATTACTTATAAATGTTGGTAGCTAAGATGGCAATCATAGTATATGCCTTTAAACTATTGGTTTAGCATTAAATTTATCTCTTTCAACTGCGGTTTACTTGAACATGTAGGTTTATGGGAATATATACCAAAGAAAATGTATCCCTCCATGATATATGCGTTGAATATATGAAAACTCAAGGAACGGTTCAGAAAGAATGTGATACTATTTGTTGCATATGCCATGGCGGTGGAGATCTATTATCCTGCAAAAGTTGTCCTCGAGGGTTTCACTTAGGTGAGAAAAATATATCAGATGTTCAGTACATGGAGTATTCATATAGCAATTTTTGTTTTTTTTTTTGGTTTTTTGTTTTGTTTTACCATGGGTGCTGAAACTGTGCAATTCCTTGCAAGTATAATTATGTTTATACTCATGATAGATATGTTATTTGAAATCGATTGCAATTATGCGTTATTATCTTGATACATATGTTATTTGGAATTTCTTGAAATTATTATGCTTTATACTCATGATACATATGCCAAAGAATTCTTATATAACAAACACACAAAGCAATTATGTAAAGCATATTGTTATTATTGTTCATTTTATATACACCTTATCGTGTGCTCTTCGATCATTATATGACTTACAGTTTGTCGTTGCTTAATCATGTAGATTGTGTTGAACTACCGAGTATTCCCGAGGATAAATGGCATTGTAGATATTGTGAAAATAGTTTTGGAATGCGAAAAGATGGGGTGAGTCGTGTCTATACAGTTGCTACTCAAAAATATCTTGCCACCAGTAATAAAGAAGGAAAAACACTGGAGAGCGGTAGTAGCAAGGAAGTGTGTGAGGATGAGCTTTATTCATGTGCCATTTGCAGGTTGTGTATCTGCTTTGCCTTTTCATTTGTTTGTATGTGTTTAGAAATCAATTACATGGAAACAACTTGTTGTTCGACTGATACAATTATAATGTACGAGCATTGCTTTCTACAGGGGGCATGATTTCGTCAAGAAAGGATTCACAGACCTGACAGTTATTATTTGCGAGCAGGTAAAGAAGTATTCAGGATTTTCTTTTCTAGTTCTCTGTCAAACATCAAAATAACCATGAATCTGGTGTGTGCAGTGTGAGAAAGAATTCCATGTCGGTTGTCTGAGAAAGGACAGGAATGATGATCTTAAGGTCCTCAACTAAAAAGCTTGTACATGATTGTTACGAATTTAATCTGTTTGCGCCAATTTGTTGATTTATTGTAACAAACAAACTGCAGGAATTTCCAAAAGACAAATGGTTCTGTTGTATGAGTTGCAGTGGTCTTCACTCAAAACTTGAGAACTTAGCTGGGGACAAAGCTCAAAAGCTTCCTCCCGCCAGTTTAGACATTCTGAGGAGGAAATCAGAACAGAAAGGAAAGGTGGCTGTAAAATGGAGTCTTCTTTCCGGAAGCAATTGTTCTGGAAAAGCGAAAGAAAGGCTTTCCAATGTTGTTACGCTACTACATGTGAGTATCAGTTGTCGATGTGCTGATTTAGATCGATATTTGTGCTAAATTTTGATGGAATTCTAAAGTAATTTCCATCTCCCATATTTTCTTCAGGAGCAATTCGGTGAAATAAAACTTATTGGCAAGGGAATTGATCTTGTTCCAGAAATGGTTTACGGGTAATGCATGGTGTTAAGTGATGTTAAATGGCAATCTCACTTAAATGCTTAACTTTGTAGGGATACGCATCATTTATTTATTTATATTCGAGGGAGTAAACCAACAAGTAGTACTATCTTTTTCCATCTTCGTTGATTTGAATCTTGTTTTATTTGGTGTTGACTGCAGGAAGAGTGTCGATTACCTCGATTTCTTTGGGATGCACTGCATTGTATTGACGGTCAAGTAAGAGAAGATACTCAACACTATTATTGAATTTATTTTTCTTTAATAAATTTAATTTACTATTTTTATAACTTTATAGATCAAATATTGTTTGCGCCGGAATAATTCGGATATTTGGAGAGGACATTGCAGAGCTTCCGCTGATTGCAACCAAGGATGAGGAGAAGAATAAGGTGCAATTTTGATATTCAGAAGCTAAGAGGATTTTTTTCTCAATTCCTTGGTATTTAATCAGAAAACCATTTTTTTGTTGTAGGGATACTGCTCGGTGCTCTTTTCTTGCATCGAGCATCTTTTATCGAAGTTAAATGTGGAAAGGATTCTTCTTCCAGCTATTAGTGATGCTAAATCCATGTGGATGGATAGATATGGGTTCGAAGTAGTTACTCCGGAACAGGTAGGGATTGTTCAAACCTCTGTTGTCGTGATCTCTATTGTGTCATTTTAATTGAACAGTTTTTGTTGTTGTTTTGCAGTTAGAGAAATACTTGAATAACCATCAAAAGTTATTGATGTTGGAAAATACTACAGTTCTGCATAAATCAATTACCCAGTCCTGAAGAAGCTCGGAGCCCACGTTATATTGGGGAAATTGTGTAAAGTAATTTGATGATATCCAAGATGATAGAAGCACAGAGAAATGAAGAACCAAAACCCGAATGATAATTATGTGTCTAAATTATATATTATGGCCTCATTTGGATTGACTTTTGTTTCTTATACATGTTTGTATTAACTTCTGTACAAAAGCAAAAATATCTTTTGCAGATGAAATGTTCTTTATTCACCGGCAGTAATTTATATGTTAAAATTATTGTTTTATCTCTAATAACACAACAACAATAATAACAATTATTATTAATACTTTAATATCATATAAAATAATTATGTTATATTTTATATTTTAATTAAAATTTAAAAATATAATTTTATTTTTATTTTTATTTTTATTTTATATGTTATACTTTAAATTATAATTTGAAATTATAATTTAAATGCAAAATTTAAAAATATAAAATTTCAATTATACTAAAAACTTAAAATTATTAAATATAATTTATAAAATTTTATGATAAAATTATGAAAACATAAATATAAAAACTTGTAGTTCCTAATGGCATGCAAGTGTGGTATATTGTCAATGGAAAGGTATATTAACTTCGTTATTTTGTCCCGATTTTGTAATTTAGTTGTATTTGTTTCAATTAAAATTAATATTGTTAGAATCGCTTACTTCTCTAACTACAAGCAATTGCCTCTGATATTTGTTAAAATTCATATATGAATAGGTTACACACTCGCGCTTCGAGGATCATACGGGGTTTAGTCTCCCGAAAAAGCCATGAGTATTTTTTGGCCATCTGCTTTCTTGTAAAATTTACTTCTTTTGTCCATCTTGAATTTAGTATTGAATCACTTATTTTTTTATATAGTATTCAATTTATCTCTTTCTCAACTCTGGTCTACTTGAACATTCAGGTTCGTGGGAATATACCAAAAACAATGTATCCCTCCATGATCTATGCATTGAAAATATCAAAAGTCAAGGAGTGGTTCAAAAAGAATGTGACACTATTTGCTTCATATGCTATGGCAGTGGGGATCTATTATCGTGCAGAAGTTGTCCGCGAGGGTTTAACTTAGGGGAGATTATACATATAGCATTTTCTGTGTTTTTTTTTTTTGGTTTTTTTTTTTGCAAGTGTGCTGTTTTTTTTTTTTTTTTTTTTTTTTTTTTTTTTTTTTTGCAAGTGTGCTGAAAATGTATGCTTATATTTGTACTTATGATCGATATGTTATTTGAAATCGATTGCAATTATGCTTTATTCTCATGATGGATATGTTATTCTTGCAATTATTATGGTTAATACTCATGATAGATATGTCAAAGAGTTCTTATATGATAAACACACAAAGCAATTAGGTAAAGCATGTAGTTATAATTGATGTTGTTTGTTTTATTTACCATTATGTTCGTTATTCTAAAACTTGGCTCTTTTGTTTTTTCTTTATAATACTTATTAGGCAATAAATCAAAATTTCTATATATTCCCAAATTTATAATACAGCTTATTGTGCGCTCTTCGTTCATTATATGACCTACATTGGTTAAGCATATAGATTGTATTGGCCTACCAAGTATTCCTGAGGATAAATGGCATTGTAGATATTGTGAAAATAGTTTTGGAATGTGAAAAGATGGGTGAAAATAGTTTGAAAAATTAGTTATTTTTTGTTAGAGTATGAGTAGTAAAATTGTGAGTGAATAAAGTTATTTACTAGCTAGAAATGGAAAATGTATAAATTTAGCGGACTACAAAGAGCATAATAGTAATATAATTTTAGCGGACAAGGAGAGTATATTTTCTTTCATACAAAATTATACAACATGGACCAACTTGGATTGGAGCTGTTATTGGCCCAACATTATATTTTTTATGAGCTTGGTCAAAGTAACTTATAAATAGTTTAGCTTAACCCAGAACCATTTCTCTTTTATCAAAGCCCGGGCAGAATTGGGCTTGTGCTAACCGCTGAGATAACTTGATTCGAATTAGGGTTTGTACTGTCATCATATTCTCTTCTTGTATATTTGTCATCCACAACCTATCATTTTGACCAACGTCAACTTGATCGTTTTAAGCGAAGGATTGCGATTATTCTGAAAATAGTAAAGAGTTTCAAGATACAAGGTTTATGTGCATCATATGTTTGGTCTATACATAGATCTAGTTGGATAATTAAACTACGTTTTTTTTCCTTTCCTTGTGATATATGATTAGCCACCTATATATTACAAGATTCATTTCGATTATTTCCTGAAAGGAAATAAATAAAATTTCCATTCCTATTTTTCCGCATGTTATGTAGAACTTATCATGCGCTATTCGTTCGTATCTTACTTACCTCTTATAGTTGGTTAATTATGTAGATTTTGTTGGTCTATGGAGTATTATGAGGATAAATGGCACTCTAGATATTAGGAAAAATAGTTTTGGATAAAAAAAAATTATTGAGTGAGTCGTGTCTATACGGATGCGGACAAAGTCATCTTGCCACCAATCATAAGGATTATGGGAAAGTTATTAAATAATTTGTAAAAAAATGATGTTGTAAGTAGCCAAATGTTGTGAAAAATAGTTATTATTTGTTAAAGTATGGGTACTAAAAATGTGAGTGAATAAAGTTGTTTATTAGCTACAAATGAAAAATGTATAAATTTAGCGGAATACCGAAAACATAATAGTAACATA
The DNA here is from genome assembly GCF_009805555.1 of Andrographis paniculata. Taxonomy (NCBI): domain Eukaryota; kingdom Viridiplantae; phylum Streptophyta; class Magnoliopsida; order Lamiales; family Acanthaceae; genus Andrographis; species Andrographis paniculata. The sequence continues at coordinate 6,858,379 of NW_026137605.1, forward strand.
ATTTTAGCGCACAGGGAGAGTATATTTTCTTTCATACAAAATTATACAGCAAGGCCTAACTTGGATTGGAACTGTTATTGGCCCAATATTATATGGTTTATGAGCTTGGTCAAAGTAACTTATAAATAGTTTAGCTTAGACCAGAAGCATTTCTCTATTATCAAAGCCTGGGTTGAATTGGGCTTGTGCTAACTGCTGGGATAACTTGATTTGATTTAGGGTTTGTACTGTCATCATATTCTCTTCTTGTATATTTGTCATCTGCAACCTATAATTTTTACCAACGTCATCTTGATCGTTTTCAGCGGAGGATTGCGATTCTTCTGAAAATAGTAAAGAGTTTCAAGATACAAGGTTTATGTGCATCATATGTTTGGTCTATACATAGATCTAGTTGGCTAATTGATCTAGGGTTTTTTTTCCAGTTATTTGTGATGTATGATTAGCAGTCTATATATTACGAGATTAATTTTGATTATTTCCTGGAAGGAAATAAATAAAATTTCCATTCCTATTTTTCCGCATGTTATGTAAAACTTATCGTGCGTTATTTGTTCGTATATTACTTACCTCTTATTTTTGATTAATTATGTAGATTTTGTTGGCCTTTGGAGTATTCTGAGGATAAATGGCACTCTAGATATTATGAAGATAGTTATGGATAGAAAAATTATAGGGTGAGTCGTGTATGTACGGATGCTAACAAGTCATCTTGCCACAAATCATAAGGATTTTGGGAAAGTTATTAAAGAATTGGTGAGAAAGTGATGATTAAAGTAGCAAAATGCAGTTGAATAAAGTTGTTTACTAGCTAGAAATGGAAAATGTATAAATTTAGCGGACTACCAAAAACATAATAATAACATAATTTTAGCGCCTGGGCTGAATTGGGCTTGTGCTAACCGCTGGGATAACTTGATTCGATTTAGGGTTTGTACTGTCATCATATTCTCTTCTTGTATATTTGTCATCTACAACCTATAATTTTTACCAACGTCATCTTGATCGTTTTCAGCGGAGGATTGCGATTCTTCTGAAAATAGTAAAGAGTTTCAAGATACAAGGTTTATGTGCATCATATGTTTGGTCTATACATAGATCTAGTTGGCTAATTGATCTAGGGTTTTTTTTCCCGTTATTTGTGATGTATGATTAGCAATCTATATATTACGAGATTAATTTTGATTATTTTCTGGAAGGAAATAAATAAAATTTCCATTCCTATTTTTCCGCATGTTATGTAAACTTATGGTGCGTTATTCGTTCGTATATTACTTACCTCTTATTTTTGATTAATTATGTAGATTTTGTTGGCCTTTGGAGTATTCTGAGAATAAATGGCACTCGAGATATTGTGAAAATAGTTATGGATAGAAAAATTATAGGGTGAGTCGTGTATGTACGGATGCTAACAAGTCATCTTGCCACAAATCATAAGGATTTTGGGAAAGTTATTAAAGAATTGGTGAGACAGTGATGATTAAAGTAGCAAAATGCAGTTGAATAAAGTTGTTTACTAGCTAGAAATGGAAAATGTATAAATTTAGCGGACTACCAAAACCATAATAATAACATAATTTTAGCGCACATGGAGAGTATATTTTCTTTCATACAAAATTATACAGCAAGGCCTAACTAGGATTGGAACTGTTATTGGCCCAATATTATATGGTTTATGAGCTTGGTCAAAGTAACTTATAAATAGTTTAGCTTAGACCAGAAGCATTTATCTATTATCAAAGCCTGGGCTGAATTGGGCTTGTGCTAACCGCTGGGATAACTTGATTCGATTTAGGGTTTGTACTGTCATCATATTCTCTTCTTGTATATTTTTCATCTACAACCTATAATTTTTACCAACGTCATCTTGATCGTTTTCAGCGGAGGATTGCGATTCTTCTGAAAATAGTAAAGAGTTTCAAGATACAAGGTTTATGTGCATCATATGTTTGGTCTATACATAGATCTAGTTGGCTAATTGATCTAGGGTTTTTTTTCCCTTTATTTGTGATGTATGATTAGCAATCTATATATTACGAGATTAATTTTGATTATTTTCTGGAAGGAAATAAATAAAATTTCCATTCCTATTTTTCCGCATGTTATGTAAACTTATGGTGCGTTATTCGTTCGTATATTACTTACCTCTTATTTTTGATTAATTATGTAGATTTTGTTGGCCTTTGGAGTATTCTGAGAATAAATGGCACTCGAGATATTGTGAAAATAGTTATGGATAGAAAAATTATAGGGTGAGTCGTGTATGTACGGATGCTAACAAGTCATCTTGCCACAAATCATAAGGATTTTGGGAAAGTTATTAAAGAATTGGTGAGACAGTGATGATTAAAGTAGCAAAATGCAGTTGAATAAAGTTGTTTACTAGCTAGAAATGGAAAATGTATAAATTTAGCGGACTACCAAAAACATAATAATAACATAATTTTAGCGCATATGGAGAGTATATTTTCTTTCATACAAAATTATACAGCAAGGCCTAACTTGGATTGGAACTGTTATTGGCCCAATATTATATGGTTTATGAGCTTGGTCAAAGTAACTTATAAATAGTTTGGCTTAGACCAGAAGCATTTATCTATTATCAAAGCATGGGCTGAATTGGGCTTGTGCTAACCGCTGGGATAACTTGATTCGATTTAGCGTTTGTACTGTCATCATATTCTCTTCTTGTATATTTGTCATCTACAACCTATAATTTTTACTAACGTCATCTTGATCGTTTTCAGCAGAGGATTGCGATTCTTTTGAAAATAGTAAAGCGTTTCAAGATACAAGGTTTATGTGCATCATATGTTTGGTCTATACATAAATCTAGTTGGCTAATTGATCTAGGGTTTTTTTCCCGTTATTTGTGACGTATGATTAGCAATCTATATGGTACAAGATTCATTTTGTTATTTCCTGGAAGGAAATAAATAAAATTTTCCATTCATATTTTTCCACATGTTATGTAAACTTATGGTGCGTTATTCGTTCGTATATTACTTACCTCTTATTTTTGATTAATTATGTAGATTTTGTTGGCCTTTGGAGTATTCTGAGAATAAATGGCACTCGAGATATTGTGAAAATAGTTATGGATAGAAAAATTATAGGGTGAGTCGTGTATGTACGGATGCTAACAAGTCATCTTGCCACAAATCATAAGGATTTTGGGGAAGTTATTAAATAATTGGTGAGACAGTGATGATTAAAGTAGCAAAATGCAATTGAATAAAGTTGTTTACTAGCTAGAAATGGAAAATGTATAAATTTAGCGGACTACCAAAACATAATAATGATATAATTTTAGCGCACATGGAGAGTATATTTTCTTTCATACAAAATTATACAGCAAGGCCTAACTTGGATTGGAACTGTTATTGGCCCAATATTATATGGTTTATGAGCTTGGTCAAAGTAACTTATAAATAGTTTAGCTTAGACCAGAAGCATTTATCTATTATCAAAGCATGGGCTGAATTGGGCTTGTGCTAACCGCTGGGATAACTTGATTCGATTTAGGGTTTGTACTGTCATCATATTCTCTTCTTGTATATTTGTCATCTACAACCTATAATTTTTACTAACGTCATCTTGATCGTTTTCAGCAGAGGATTGCGATTCTTTTGAAAATAGTAAAGCATTTCAAGATACAAGGTTTATGTGCATCATATGTTTGGTCTATACATAGATCTAGTTGGCTAATTGATCTAGGGTTTTTTTCCCGTTATTTGTGACGTATGATTAGCAGTCTATATGGTACAAGATTCATTTTGATTATTTCCTGGAAGGAAATAAATAAAATTTTCCATTCATATTTTTCCACATGTTATGTAAACTTATGGTGCGTTATTCGTTCGTATATTACTTACCTCTTATTTTTTATTAATTATGTAGATTTTGTTGGCCTTTGGAGTATTCTGAGAATAAATGGCACTCGAGATATTGTGAAAATAGTTATGGATAGAAAAATTATAGGGTAAGTCGTGTATGTACGGATGCTAACAAGTCATCTTGCCACAAATCATAAGGATTTTGGGAAAGTTATTAAAGAATTGGTGAGACAGTGATGATTAAAGTAGCAAAATGCAGTTGAATAAAGTTGTTTCCTAGCTAGAAATGGAGAATGTATAAATTTAGTGGACTACCAAAAACATAATAATAACATAATTTTAGCGCATATGGGGAGTATATTTTCTTTGATACAAAATTATACAGCAAGGCCTAACTTGGATTGGAACTGTTATTGGCCCAATATTATATGGTTTATGAGCTTGGTCAAAGTAACTTATAAATAGTTTGGCTTAGACCAGAAGCATTTATCTATTATCAAAGCATGGGCTGAATTGGGCTTGTGCTAACCGCTGGGATAACTTGATTCGATTTAGGGTTTGTATTGTCATCATATTCTCTTCTTGTATATTTGTCATCTACAACCTATAATTTTTACCAACGTCATCTTGATCGTTTTCAGCGGAGGATTGCGATTCTTCTGAAAATAGTAAAGAGTTTCAAGATACAAGGTTTATGTGCATCATATGTTTGGTCTATACATAGATCTAGTTGGCTAATTGATCTAGGGTTTTTTTTCCCGTTATTTGTGATGTATGATTAGCAGTCTATATATTACGAGATTAATTTTGATTATTTCCTGGAAGGAAATAAATAAAATTTCCATTCCTATTTTTCCGCATGTTATGTAAAACTTATCGTGCGTTATTTGTTCGTATATTACTTACCTCTTATTTTTGATTAATTATGTAGATTTTGTTGGCCTTTGGAGTATTCTGAGGATAAATGGCACTCTAGATATTATGAAGATAGTTATGGATAGAAAAATTATAGGGTGAGTCGTGTATGTACGGATGCTAACAAGTCATCTTGCCACAAATCATAAGGATTTTGGGAAAGTTATTAAAGAATTGGTGAGAAAGTGATGATTAAAGTAGCAAAATGCAGTTGAATAAAGTTGTTTACTAGCTAGAAATGGAAAATGTATAAATTTAGCGGACTACCAAAAACATAATAATAACATAATTTTAGCGCCTGGGCTGAATTGGGCTTGTGCTAACCGCTGGGATAACTTGATTCGATTTAGGGTTTGTACTGTCATCATATTCTCTTCTTGTATATTTGTCATCTACAACCTATAATTTTTACCAACGTCATCTTGATCGTTTTCAGTGGAGGATTGCGATTCTTCTGAAAATAGTAAAGAGTTTCAAGATACAAGGTTTATGTGCATCATATGTTTGGTCTATACATAGATCTAGTTGGCTAATTGATCTAGGGTTTTTTTTCCCGTTATTTGTGATGTATGATTAGCAATCTATATATTACGAGATTAATTTTGATTATTTTCTGGAAGGAAATAAATAAAATTTCCATTCCTATTTTTTCGCATGTTATGTAAACTTATGGTGCGTTATTCGTTCGTATATTACTTACCTCTTATTTTTGATTAATTATGTAGATTTTGTTGGCCTTTGGAGTATTCTGAGAATAAATGGCACTCGAGATATTGTGAAAATAGTTATGGATAGAAAAATTATAGGGTGAGTCGTGTATGTACGGATGCTAACAAGTCATCTTGCCACAAATCATAAGGATTTTGGGAAAGTTATTAAAGAATTGGTGAGACAGTGATGATTAAAGTAGCAAAATGCAGTTGAATAAAGTTGTTTACTAGCTAGAAATGGAAAATGTATAAATTTAGCGGACTACCAAAACATAATAATGATATAATTTTAGCGCACATGGAAAGTATATTTTCTTTCATACAAAATTATACAGCAAGGCCTAACTTGGATTGGAACTGTTATTGGCCCAATATTATATGGTTTATGAGCTTGGTCAAAGTAACTTATAAATAGTTTAGCTTAGACCAGAAGCATTTATCTATTATCAAAGCATGGGCTGAATTGGGCTTGTGCTAACCGCTGGGATAACTTGATTCGATTTAGGGTTTGTACTGTCATCATATTCTCTTCTTGTATATTTGTCATCTACAACCTATAATTTTTACTAACGTCATCTTGATCGTTTTCAGCAGAGGATTGCGATTCTTTTGAAAATAGTAAAGCGTTTCAAGATACAAGGTTTATGTGCATCATATGTTTGGTCTATACATAGATCTAGTTGGCTAATTGATCTAGGGTTTTTTTCCCGTTATTTGTGACGTATGATTAGCAGTCTATATGGTACAAGATTCATTTTGATTATTTCCTGGAAGGAAATAAATAAAATTTCCATTCCTATTTTTCCGCATGTTATGTAAACTTATGGTGCGTTATTCGTTCGTATATTACTTACCTCTTATTTTTGATTAATTATGTAGATTTTGTTGGCCTTTGGAGTATTCTTAGAATAAATGGCACTCGAGATATTGTGAAAATAGTTATGGATAGAAAAATTATAGGGTGAGTCGTGTATGTACGGATGCTAACAAGTCATCTTGCCACAAATCATAAGGATTTTGGGAAAGTTATTAAAGAATTGGTGAGACAGTGATGATTAAAGTAGCAAAATGCAGTTGAATAAAGTTGTTTACTAGCTAGAAATGGAAAATGTATAAATTTAGCGGACTACCAAAAACATAATAATAACATAATTTTAGCGCATATGGGGAGTATATTTTCTTTGATACAAAATTATACAGCAAGGCCTAACTTGGATTGGAACTGTTATTGGCCCAATATTATATGGTTTATGAGCTTGGTCAAAGTAACTTATAAATAGTTTGGCTTAGACCAGAAGCATTTATCTATTATCAAAGCATGGGCTGAATTGGGCTTGTGCTAACCGCTGGGATAACTTGATTCGATTTAGGGTTTGTATTGTCATCATATTCTCTTCTTGTATATTTGTCATCTACAACCTATAATTTTTACCAACGTCATCTTGATCGTTTTCAGCGGAGGATTGCGATTCTTCTGAAAATAGTAAAGAGTTTCAAGATACAAGGTTTATGTGCATCATATGTTTGGTCTATACATAGATCTAGTTGGCTAATTGATCTAGGGTTTTTTTTCCCGTTATTTGTGATGTATGATTAGCAGTCTATATATTACGAGATTAATTTTGATTATTTCCTGGAAGGAAATAAATAAAATTTCCATTCCTATTTTTCCGCATGTTATGTAAAACTTATCGTGCGTTATTTGTTCGTATATTACTTACCTCTTATTTTTGATTAATTATGTAGATTTTGTTGGCCTTTGGAGTATTCTGAGGATAAATGGCACTCTAGATATTATGAAGATAGTTATGGATAGAAAAATTATAGGGTGAGTCGTGTATGTACGGATGCTAACAAGTCATCTTGCCACAAATCATAAGGATTTTGGGAAAGTTATTAAAGAATTGGTGAGAAAGTGATGATTAAAGTAGCAAAATGCAGTTGAATAAAGTTGTTTACTAGCTAGAAATGGAAAATGTATAAATTTAGCGGACTACCAAAAACATAATAATAACATAATTTTAGCGCCTGGGCTGAATTGGGCTTGTGCTAACCGCTGGGATAACTTGATTCGATTTAGGGTTTGTACTGTCATCATATTCTCTTCTTGTATATTTGTCATCTACAACCTATAATTTTTACCAACGTCATCTTGATCGTTTTCAGTGGAGGATTGCGATTCTTCTGAAAATAGTAAAGAGTTTCAAGATACAAGGTTTATGTGCATCATATGTTTGGTCTATACATAGATCTAGTTGGCTAATTGATCTAGGGTTTTTTTTCCCGTTATTTGTGATATATGATTAGCAATCTATATATTACGAGATTAATTTTGATTATTTTCTGGAAGGAAATAAATAAAATTTCCATTCCTATTTTTTCGCATGTTATGTAAACTTATGGTGCGTTATTCGTTCGTATATTACTTACCTCTTATTTTTGATTAATTATGTAGATTTTGTTGGCCTTTGGAGTATTCTGAGAATAAATGGCACTCGAGATATTGTGAAAATAGTTATGGATAGAAAAATTATAGGGTGAGTCGTGTATGTACGGATGCTAACAAGTCATCTTGCCACAAATCATAAGGATTTTGGGAAAGTTATTAAAGAATTGGTGAGACAGTGATGATTAAAGTAGCAAAATGCAGTTGAATAAAGTTGTTTACTAGCTAGAAATGGAAAATGTATAAATTTAGCGGACTACCAAAACCATAATAATAACATAATTTTAGCGCACATGGAGAGTATATTTTCTTTCATACAAAATTATACAGCAAGGCCTAACTTGGATTGGAACTGTTATTGGCCCAATATTATATGGTTTATGAGCTTGGTCAAAGTAACTTATAAATAGTTTAGCTTAGACCAGAAGCATTTATCTATTATCAAAGCCTGGGCTGAATTGGGCTTGTGCTAACCGCTGGGATAACTTGATTCGATTTAGGGTTTGTACTGTCATCATATTCTCTTCTTGTATATTTGTCATCTACAACCTATAATTTTTACCAACGTCATCTTGATCGTTTTCAGCGGAGGATTGCAATTCTTCTGAAAATAGTAAAGAGTTTCAAGATACAAGGTTTATGTGCATCATATGTTTGGTCTATACATAGATCTAGTTGGCTAATTGATCTAGGGTTTTTTTCCCGTTATTTGTGATGTATGATTAGCAGTCTATATATTACGAGATTAATTTTGATTATTTCCTGGAAGGAAATAAATAAAATTTCCATTCCTATTTTTCCGCATGTTATGTAAACTTATGGTGCGTTATTCGTTCGTATATTACTTACCTCTTATTTTTGATTAATTATGTAGATTTTGTTGGCCTTTGGAGTATTCTTAGAATAAATGGCACTCGAGATATTGTGAAAATAGTTATGGATAGAAAAATTATAGGGTGAGTCGTGTATGTACGGATGCTAACAAGTCATCTTGCCACAAATCATAAGGATTTTGGGAAAGTTATTAAAGAATTGGTGAGACAGTGATGATTAAAGTAGCAAAATGCAGTTGAATAAAGTTGTTTACTAGCTAGAAATGGAAAATGTATAAATTTAGCGGACTACCAAAAACATAATAATAACATAATTTTAGCGCATATGGAGAGTATATTTTCTTTCATACAAAATTATACAGCAAGGCCTAACTTGGATTGGAACTGTTATTGTCCCAATATTATATGGTTTATGAGCTTGGTCAAAGTAACTTATAAATAGTTTAGCTTAGACCAGAAGCATTTATCTATTATCAAAGCCTGGGCTGAATTGGGCTTGTGCTAACCGCTGGGATAACTTGATTCGATTTAGCGTTTGTACTGTCATCATATTCTCTTCTTGTATATTTGTCATCTACAACCTATAATTTTTACCAACGTCATCTTGATCGTTTTCAGCGGAGGATTGCGATTCTTCTGAAAATAGTAAAGAGTTTCAAGATACAAGGTTTATGTGCATCATATGTTTGGTCTATACATAGATCTAGTTGGCTAATTGATCTAGGGTTTTTTTCCCGTTATTTGTGATGTATGATTAGCAGTCTATATATTACGAGATTAATTTTGATTATTTCCTGGAAGGAAATAAATAAAATTTCCATTCCTATTTTTCCGCATGTTATGTAAACTTATGGTGCGTTATTCGTTCGTATATTACTTACCTCTTATTTTTGATTAATTATGTAGATTTTGTTGGCCTTTGGAGTATTCTGAGAATAAATGGCACTCGAGATATTGTGAAAATAGTTATGGATAGAAAAATTATAGGGTGAGTCGTGTATGTACGGATGCTAACAAGTCATCTTGCCACAAATCATAAGGATTTTGGGAAAGTTATTAAAGAATTGGTGAGACAGTGATGATTAAAGTAGCAAAATGCAGTTGAATAAAGTTGTTTCCTAGCTAGAAATGGAAAATGTATAAATTTAGTGGACTACCAAAAACATAATAATAACATAATTTTAGCGCACATGGAGAGTATATTTTCTTTGATACAAAATTATACAGCAAGGCCTAACTTGGATTGGAACTGTTATTGGCCCAATATTATATGGTTTATGAGCTTGGTCAAAGTAACTTATAAATAGTTTAGCTTAGACCAGAAGCATTTATCTATTATCAAAGCATGGGCTGAATTGGGCTTGTGCTAACCGCTGGGATAACTTGATTCGATTTAGGGTTTGTACTGTCATCATATTCTCTTCTTGTATATTTGTCATCTACAACCTATAATTTTTACCAACGTCATCTTGATCGTTTTCAGCGGAGGATTGCGATTCTTCTGAAAATAGTAAATAGTTTCAAGATACAAGGTTTATGTGCATCATATGTTTGGGCTATACATAGATCTAGTTGGCTAATTGATCTAGGTTTTTTTTTCCGTTTCTTGTGACGTATGATTAGAAATCTATATGGTACAAGATTCATTTTGATTATTTCCTGGAAGGAAATAAATAAAATTTTCCATTCATATTTTTCCACATGTTACGTAAAATGTATCATGAGCTATTCGTTCGTATATTACTAAGCACTTATTGTTGATTAATTATGTAGCTTTTGTTGGCTTATGTAGTATCCTGAGAATAAATGGCACTATAGATATTGTGAAAATAGTTATGGATAGAAAAATTATAGGGTGAGTCGTGTATCTACGGATGCTGACAAAGACATCTTGCCACAAATCATAAGGATTTTGGGAAAGTTATTAAAGAATTGGTGAGAAAGTGATGATTAAAGTAGCAAAATATAGTTGAAAATTAGTTATTATTTTTTAAAGGATGGGTACAAAAATTGAGAGTGAATAAAGTTGTTTACTAGCTAGAAATGGAAAATGTATAAATTTAGCGGACTACCAAAAACCTAATAGTAACATAATTTTAGCACACAGGGAGAGTATATTTTCTTTCATACAAAATTATACCGCACGACCAAACTTGGATTGGAACTGTTATTGGCCCAATATTATATGGTTTGTGATCTTGGTCAAAGTAACGTATAAATAGTTTAGCTTAACCCAGAACCATTTCTCTACTACCAAAGCCCAGGCTGAATTGGGCTTGTGCTAACCGCTGAGATAACTTGATTCGATTTAGGGTTTGTACTGTCATCATATTCTCTTCTTGTATATTTGTCATCTACAACCTATAATTTTTACCAACGTCATCTTGATCGTTTTCAACGGAGGATTGCGATTCTTCTGAAAATAGTAAAGAGTTTCAAGATACAAGGTTTAAATGAATCATATGTTTGGGCTATACATAGATCTAGTTGGCTAATTGATCTAGGTTTTTTTTTTTCCATTTCTTGTGACGTATGATTAGAAATCTATATGTTACGAGATTCATTTTGATTATTTCCTAAAAGGAAATAAATAAAATTTTCCATTCATATTTTTCTGCATGTTATGTAAAACATATCGTGCGTTATTCGTTCATATATTTCTTACCTCTTATTGTTGTTTAATTATGTAGATTTTGTTAGCCTGTGGAGTATCCTGAGGATAAATGGCACTCTACATATTGTGGAAGTACATTTGGATAGAAAAATTATAGGGTGAGTCGTGTTTGTACTGATGCTGACAAAGTAATCTTGCCACCAATCATAGGGATTATGGGATAGTTATTATAGAAATGATAAAAAAAGTAATGATGTAAGTAGCAAAATGTAGGGAAAAATTAGTTTTTATTTGTTAAAGTATGGATGGTAAAATTGTGAGTGAATAAAGTTGTATACTAGCTACAAATGGAAAATGTATAAATGTAGCGGACTACCAAAAACATAATAGTAACATAATTTTAGCGCACAGGGAGAGTATATTTTCTTTCATACAAAATTATACTGCACGGCCAAACTTGGATTGGAACTGTTATTGGCCCAATATTATATGGTTTGTGATCTTGGTGAAAGTAACGGATAAATAGTTTCGTTTAACCCAGAACCATTTCTCTATTATCAAAGCCTTGGCTGAATTGGGCTTGTGCCAACCGCTGAGATAACCTGATTCGATTTAGGGTTTGTACTGTCATCATATTCTCTTCTTGTATATTTGTCATCTACGACCTATCATTTCTACCAACGTCATCTTGATCGTTTTCAGCGGAGGATTGCGACTCTTCTTGAAATAGTAAAGAGTTTCAAGATACAATGTTTATGGGCATGATATGTTTGGTCTATACATAGATCTAGTTACTTGATCTAGGTTTTTTTTTTCCATTTCTTGTAAAGTATGATTAGAAATCTATATGTTACGAGATTCATTTTGATTATTTCGTAGAAGGAAATAAATAAAATTTTCCATTCATATTTTTCTGCATGTTATGTAAAACATATCGTGCGTTATTCGTTCGTATATTACTTACCTCTTATTGTTGTTTAATTATGTAGATTTTGTTGGCCTGTGGAGTATCCCGAGGATAAATGGCACTCTACATATTGTGGAAGTACATTTGGATAGAAAAATTATAGGGTGAGTCGTGTTTGTACTGATGCTGAAAAAGTCATCTTGCCACCAATCATAGGGATTATGGGATAGTTATTATAGAATTTATAAAAAAGTAATGATGTAAGTAGCAAAATGTCGGGAAAAAATAGTTTTTATTTGTTAAAGTATGGATGGTAAAATTGTGAGTGAATAAAGTTGTATACTAGCTACAAATGGAAAATGTATAAATTTAGCGGACTACCAAAAACATAATAGTAACATAATTTTAGCGAATAGGGATAGTATATTTCTTTCATACAAAACTATACAGCACGACCCAACTTGGATTCGAACTGTTATTGGCCCAACATTACATGGTTTATGAGCTTGGTCAAAGTAACTTATAAATAGTTTAGCTTAGCCCAGAACTACGTCTCTATTATAAAACCCGGGCTGAATTGGGCTTGTCCTAACCGCTGAGATAACTTGATTCGATTTAGGGTTTGTACCGTCATCATATTCTCTTCTTCTATATTTGTCATCTACGACCTATCATTTCTACCAACGTCATCTTGATCGTTTTCAGCGGAGGATTGCGACTCTTCTTAAAATAGTAAAGAGTTTCAAGATACAAGGTTTATGTGCATCATATGTTGTGTCTATACATAAATTTAGTTGGCTAATTGAACTACGTTTTTTTTTTCCTTTTCTTTGTGACATATGATTAGCAACCTATATATTACGAGATTTATTTCGATTATTTCCTGGAAGGAAATATATAAAATTTCCATTCCTATTTTTCCGCATGTTATGTAAAAATTATCGTGCGTTATTCGTTCGTATATTACTTACCTCTTATTTTTGTTTAATTATGTAGATTTTGTTGGCCTTTGGAGTATTCTCAGGATAAATGGCACTCTAGATATTGTGAAAATAGTTATGAATAAAAAAATTATAGGGTGAGTCGTGTATGTTAGGATTCTGACAAGTCATCTTGCCACAAATCATAAGGATTTTGGGAAAGTTATTAAAGAATCGGTGAGAAAGTGATGATTAAAGTAGCAAAATGTAGTTGAAAATTAGTTATTACTTGTTAAAGTATGGGTACTAAATTTTAGAGTGAATAAAGTTGTTTACTAGCTAGAAATGGAAAATGTATAAATTTAGCGGACTACGAAAAACATAATAGTACATAATTTTAGCGCACAGGGAGAGTATATTTTCTTTCATACAAAATTATACCGCACGGCCAAACTTGGATTGGAAATGTTATTGGCCCAATATTTTATGGTTTGTGATCTTGGTCAAAGTAACGTATAAATAGTTTAGCTTAACCCAGAACCATTTCTCTATTACCAAAGCCCATGTTGAATTGGGCTTGTGCTAACCGCTGAGATAACTTGATTCGATTTAGGGTTTGTACTGTCATCATATTCTCTTCTTGTATATTTGTTATCTACAACCTATAATTTTTACCAACGTCATCTTGATCGTTTTCAACGGAGGATTGCGATTCTTCTGAAAATAGTAAAGAGTTTCAAGAAACAAGGTTTATATGAATCATATGTTTGGGCTATACATAGATCTAGTTGGCTAATTAATCAAGGTTTTTTTTTTCCATTTCTTGTGACGTATGATTAGAAATCTATATGTTACGAGATTCATTTTGATTATTTCCTAAAAGGAAATAAATAAAATTTTCCATTCATATTTTTCTGCATGTTATGTAAAACATATCGTGCGTTATTCGTTTGTATATTACTTACCTCTTATTGTTGTTTATTTATGTAGATTTTGTTGGACTGTGGAGTATCCTGAGGATAAATGGCACTCTACATATTGTGGAAGTACATTTGGATAGAAAAATTATAGGGTGAGTCGTGTTCGTACGGATGCTGACAAAGTCATATTGCCACCAATCATAGGGATTATGGGATAGTTATTATAGAATTGATAAAAAAAGTAATGATCTAAGTAGAAAAATGTAGGGAAAAATTAGTTTTTATTTGTTAAGGTATGGATGGTAAAATTGTTAGTGAATAAAGTTGAATACTAGTTACAAATGGAAAATGTATAAACTTAGCGGACTACCAAAAATATAATAGTAACATAATTTTAGCGATTAGGGAGAGTATATTTCTTTCATACAAAACTATACAGTACGACCCAACTTCGATTCGAACTGTTATTGGCCCAACATTACATGGTTTATGAGCTTGGTGAAAGTAACTTATAAATAGTTTAGCTTAGTCCAGAACCATGTCTCTATTATAAAACCCGGGCTGAATTGGGCTTGTCCTAACCGCTGAGATAACTTGATTCGATTTAGAGTTTCTACTGTCATCATATTCTCTTCTTGTATATTTGTCATCTACAACCTATCACTTCTACCAACATCATCTTGATCGTTTTCAGCGGAGGATTGCGACTCTTCTTAAAATTGTAAAGAGTTTTAAGATACAAGGTTTATGTGCATCATATGTTTGGTCTATACAAAGATCTAGTTGGCTAATTGAACTACGTTTTTTTTTTCCTTTTCCTTGTGACATATGATTAGCAACCTATATATTACGAGACTCATTTCGATTATTTCCTGGAAGGAAATAAATAAAATTCCCATTCCTATTTTTCCGCATGTTATGTAAAACTTATCGTGCGTTATTCGTTCGTATATTACTTACCTCTTGTTTTTGATTAATTATGTAGATTTTGTTGGCCTTTGGAGTATTCTTAGAATAAATGGCACTTTAGATATTGTGAAAATAGTTATTGATAGAAAAATTATAGGGTGAGTCGTCTATGTAAGGGTGCTGACAAGTCATCTTGCCACAAATCATAAGGATTTTGGGAAAGTTATTAAAGAATCGGTGAGAAAGTGATGATTAAAGTAGCAAAATGTAGTTGAAAATTAGTTATTGTTTGTTAAAGTATGGGTAATAAAGTTGTTTACTAGCTAGAAATGGAAAATGTATAAATTTAGCAGACTACCAAAAACATAATAGTAACATAATTTTAGCGAATGGGGAGAGTATATTTCTTTCATACAAAACTATACAGCACGGCCCAACTTGGATTCGAACTGTTATTGGCCCACCATTACATGGTTTATGAGCTTGGTCAAAGTAACTTATAAATAGTTTAGCTTAACCCAAAACCATTGTTATTTTATCAAAGCCCAGGCTGAATTGGCCTTGTGCTAACCGCTGAGATAACTTGATTCGAATTAGGGTTTGTAGTGTCATCATATTCTCTTCTTGTATATTTTTCATCTACAACCTATCATTTTTACTAGAGTAATCTCGATCATTTTTAGCGGAGGATTGCGATTCTTCTAAAAATACTAAAGAGTTTCAAGATATAAGGTTTATGTGCATCATATGTTTGGTCTATAAATAGATATATTTGACTAATTCATCTATGTGTTTTTTTTTCCTTTCCTTGAGATGTATGATTAGCAATCTATATACTACGAAATTCATTTTGATTATTTCCTGAAAGGAAATAAATAAATTTTCCATTCCGATTTTTCCGCATGTTATGGAAATTTATCGTGCGATATTCGTTCATATATTCGTTCATTCGTATATTCGTTCGTTCGTATATTCGCTCGTGCGATTTTTCCTTTCCTCTTATTGTTGATTAATTATGTAGATTTTGTTGGCCTTTGGAGTATTCTGTGGATAAATGGCACTCCAGATATTGTGAAAATAGTTATGGATAAAAAAATTATAGGGTGAGTCGTGTCTGTACGGATGCTAACAAAGTCATCTTACCACAAATCATAAGGATTATAGGAAAGTTATTAAAGAATTGGTGAGAAAGTGACTATGTAAGTAACAAAATGCAGTGGAAAACTATTTATTATTTGTAAAAGTATGAGAACTAAAATTGTGAGTGAATAAAGTTGTTTACTAGCTAGAAATGGAAAATGTATCAATTTAGCGGAATACCGAAAACATAATAGTAACATAATTTTAGCGCACAGGGAGAGTATATTTTCTTTCATACAAAATTATGCAGCAAGGCCTAACTTCGATTGGAACTGTTATTGGCCCAATATTATATGGTTTATGAGCTTGGTCAAAGTAACTTATAAATAGTTTAGCTTAGCCCAGAACCATTTCTCTATTATAAAAACCCGGGCTGAATTGGGCTTGTGCTAACCGCTGGGATAACTTGATTCGATTTAGGGTTTGTACTGTCATCATATTCTCTTCTTGTATATTTGTCATCTACAACCTATAATTTTTACCAACGTCATCTTGATCGTTTTCAGCGGAGGATTGCGATTCTTCTTAATATAGTAAAGAGTTTCAAGATACAAGGTTTATGTGCATCATATGTTTGGTCTATACATAGATCTAGTTGGCTAATTGAACTACGTTTTTTTTTTTTTTTCCTTTTCCTTGTGACAAATGATAAGCAACCTATATATTACGAGATTCATTTTGATTATTTCCTGGAAGGAAATAAATAAAATTTCCATTCCTATTTTTCCGCATATTATGTAATACTTATCGTGCGTTATTCGTTCGTATATTACTTACCTCTTATTTTTGATTAATTATGTAGATTTTGTTGGCCTTTGGAGTATTCTGAGGATAAATGGCACTCTAGATATTGTGAAAATAATTATGGATAAAAAAATTATAGGATGAGTCGTGTCTGTACGGATGCTGAAAATGTCATCTTGCCACAAATCATAAGGATTATGGGAAAGTTATTAAAGAATTGGTGAGAAAGTGATGATGTAAGTAACAAAATGTAGTGGAAAATTATTTATTATTTGTAGAAGTATGGGAACTAAAATTGTGAGTGAATAAAGTTGTTTACTAGCTAGAAATGGAAAATGTATAAATTTATCGTAATATCGAAAACATAATAGTAACATAATTTTAGGGAACATGGAGAGTATATTTGCTTTCATACAAAACTATACAGCACGACCCAACTTGGATTGGAACTATTATTGCCCAACATTATATGGTTTATGAGCTTGGTCTAAGTAACTTATAAATAGTTTGGCTTAACCCAGTACCATTGTTCTTTTATCAAAGCTTGGGCAGAATTGGGCTTGTGCTAACCGCTGAGATAACTTGATTTGAATTAGGGTTTGCACTGTCATCATATTCCCTTCTTGTATATTTGTCAGCCACAACCTATCATTTTGAACAACATCATCTTGATCGTTTTAAGCGGAGGATTTCGATTCTTCTGAAAATAGTAAAGAGGTTCAAGATACAAGGTTTATGTGCTTATATGTTTGGTCTATACATAGATCTAGTTGGCTAATTGATCTAGGGTTTTTTTTTTCAAATACTTGTGATGTATGATTAGCAATCTATATATTATGAGATTCATTTTGATTATTTTCTGAAGGAAATAAATAAAACTTTCCATTCCTATTTTTCCGCATGTTATGTAGACATTATCATGTGCTATTCGTTCGTATCTTACTTACCTCTTATTGTTGGTTAATTATTTGTTGGTCTACAGAGTATTCTGAGGATAAATGACACTCTAGATATTAGGAAAATAGTTTTGGATAAAAAAATTATAGGGTGATCGTGTTTAAACGGATGCTGACAAAGTCATCTTGCCACCAATCATAAGGATTATGGGAAAGTTATTAAAGAATTGGTGAGAAAGTGATGATGTAAGTAGCAAAATATAGTGGAAAATTAGTTATTATTTGTTAAAGTATGAGTACTAAAATTGAGAGTGAATAAAGTTGTTTACTAGCTAGAAATGGAAAATGTATAAATTTAGCGGACTATAAAAAATATAATAGTAACATAATTTTAGCGCACAGGGAGAATATTTTTTTGTTTCATTCAAAATTATACGCACGGCCAAACTTGGTTTGGAACTGTTATTAGCCCAATATTTTATGGTTTATGATCTTGTTCAAAGTAACGTATAAATAGTTTAGCCTAATCCAGAACCATTTCTCTATTATCAAAGCCCGGGCTGAATTGGGCTTGTGCTAACCGCTGATATAACTTTATTCGATTTAGGGTTTCTATTGTCATCATATTCTCTTCTTGTATATTTGTCATCTACAACCTATCATTTTTACCAATGTCATCTTGATCGTTTTCAACGGAGGAGTGCAATTCTTCTGAAAATAGTAAAGAGTTTCAAGATACAAGGTTTATGCATCATATGTTTGGTCTATACATAGATCTAGTTGGTCTATAATCGAACCGGATCAACAAATACCTTCACTACAAGAAATTATCAATTTTGTAATGAAGTTTTTTGGTTACTAAATTCATTTTTTCCGTTACTAATGATATTAGAGACGGAATTAGAGATGAAATTACGTTAGCTACGTGAACTTTAGTAACGGAATTCCTTTACAAATATACTATTTTCTTGTATTGCTTGTCTCATTTGTTATTTTGAGTTCTGCATTTTATTTATTGTCAAGGTATTGTTTGAACTGTGAACTAACCACGCTTCGGAAGTTGGCCCTTTTTTATGTTCGAGCGATATTTGTTTGATACATTACTTCCCAACAAGCCAGTTCTAGGCTAACCCCTGAATACGAGACTTCCGGGGTTTCTACTGATTCATAAACTGCGCAGTGCATTTACGGAATCCGTGCTAGACACACATTAACTTATGTAATGATTGGAATGTATCATGATAATTTATTGTTTATGCATATTTAACTTCTGAACTTTTTGTTCATGATGCTACACTTTTCATGTATCGATATGTTTTCATGGCCATCGAACTGCTGATTGCATAATATTGACAAGGATTCTATCATATATCGTTCCATATAGATTTTGACCGTAGTTAGGCCCCTAAGCACTTCACACTTGCATCTCTACTTTTATGATATTTTCACATAGTAAGTGAAAAATCTTTTTAAATTCCGTGTTACATGTTTGCATGTTTACTTGCACCTACAGTAACGAATAAAAATTTGATTCACCATTGAAATTCTTTACATTATTAATGTATTTGATATATACATATGTACTCCCTCCACACACATATATATATTTATATATTAAAAATATTAGTACTCCCTCCATTTCAATCTAAAAAAGTCATTTGAGTTTTTTTTTTTTTTTAGTAAAATAAAAAATAATAATATTTTAATAGTCCGTGGAAGTATGTGAGATAATTTTTATTTTTTTGTCCTTTGTATATTAAGTATAAATTAATTATATATGTAATAATATATTTGCAATTTGTGTAAAATTTAAAAGATATTTTGATATTAGTATGTGACTACTTTGAATATAATAAAAATATATATTTTTTAATGAAACAAATGAAAATGATAAAATAGATAATTTTAGTTGAAACATATGAAATATTTCATATATGATGGCTAGTATCTAAGTATATTATGTAATTGCCCACAAAAGTAGAATTGACATATAATGATAAAATTATAATTTTAAGCTAAATACTCCCTCCGTCTAAAAAGAAGTGTCTTAAGAGTTGGCACGAGAATTAAGGAGTAATAGTATTTAATTAAAAGTGGGTATAAAATAGAATGTAAATGACTAAAATACCCTTGCTTTTTTAAGGATTTTAAAGAGTATGTTAGAGTAATAATTATGGATAGTATAAAAAAATATGAATAATTTTGTTTTAAAGTGGGGACCACGGTTATTAAATAAGGAAATAAGACAATTGTTTTGGGACATACGAAAATGGAAAAACAAGACAAATCTTTTGGGACGAAGGGAGTATAAAGGTACATTATGAATGTTGGGACATATTTACTAAATTAAAAGTTAACATGGGTGGTGGTTCTAGCCGGGTCGGTTTTTTTGTGCCGGGCTGGCTCAATCCAATTTTGTAGCAGGCCGAATAAGCATGGTCCGATTTCAAATCGGGCCTGAATATTTAGGCCTGAGCACGACCCAATTTAACACTTAAAAACCTTATCATCAATTTATACCTTAATTTTTGTTATTATTTCATTAATTAATATATATATATATATTAAATTTTAAATATTAATTTTAATAAATCGGACTGGCCAGGTATGGACCGACTTTCATGGACCCGAGCACGGCCTGTTCATTGGCATGTTGGGTCAGGAAAAGCCCAAAAGTTTTTGGACCTATTTTCTTAGGTTCAAGCACGATTTTTTTGTACCGAATCAAATTTTTGGAGCATACCTATTTTTGTCAGCTCCTTAAATAGATCGACTATAGACAATCCAAAATACTTTTTTCGTCCCAACTCTAAATATTATTTTTAGCATTTTTCTCTATCACACTCAAAACTATCTCTTTCCTATTTTAGAAAAATAATCATAAGTTAATATCAAAAATTTTTAATTTTTACTTAAATTAAAAACATACCATTAGAGTCTTTAACTTCTACGTAAATTTAAAAGCAAAAATATCAAAATCTCTATACACTTCCCCTAATTAATAAAATATTATTATTTCTTAATTTATTACAAAATTTTAAAAAACTTTTTTTTTGATTGAAATAGAAAAAATAATAATGAATATAATATTATATTGATCGCTTATAACATAAAATATAAATATTTTAAAAATTACATAAGAGCATTTGCGACAAAAAGTTTCACCAAAAGAACTTGAGGGGTAATATAAATAAATCAATAAATGGATATTGCTAGAATTATTCTCTACTTAGAAAGGTTCTAAGCACTTTCTTTCTCTTCCATAAATTTTTTTTTTTTAAATATTAATTTTAATTATTTTTTAATTTTTTCTTATTTTTAATTACTTTAAATATTATATATAATTAATAATATTTTTTATTTTAATTAGTTTTTTCCAATTTACATAAAAATATTTTCGTTCGATATATTTTTTTAAAAAAAAATTATATATTTTAGTTATATTTTAAATTTTATAATTTATTATTTTTTAATATTAATTAATTATTTAGTTATTTTAAATTTATTTTATAATTATTTATATTATACCATAATTATCTTATTAATATAATTTTTAATTATTTATTAATTAATTTTTCTTTAGGGATAGTAATGTGGATATTTTTATTGAGACGAAGGAAGTGATATTTATGTATTTTAAAAAATTAACATTTAATATAATATTATAAATTATATTATAAATTGATTATAGTTTTATAAATAAAAAATAAAATAAAATATTACAACATATAACTTTTTTTATTTTGTTATTTGAAAGAGAAATTTAAGAACTTATATTTTAGATTCTATAATAATATGAGAAAAGAACTATATAAGACTTGTATTATATAAGACTTCTATACGTAGGAGAGAGAAAAAATCATAAGAACTATTCTTATAATTTTGATTGTAGATGGTCTTAAGTATATTAATGAAGTTAGAGAAAAGAAATTATAAATTGAGCATGTAAATAATTTTGGCATTTTTATAAATAAGTATAATATTGGATGACATATATTAAGAATGTGTAAGAGTTATTGAATGACATATAAAATTTTGGATCTAGTTTACAGGTATTAAGTTCGACCGAAGGTTTATCCAGTGCGCACTTTCGAATAGCTGCTGCGATTTCCCACATCATTAATAAAAAATAAAAAAAAAAAAGTTATTTAATTTAAATGATATATATTTCTTAAATGTACAAATGAATGCTAACCTATTGCTAAAAGAATATAGGAATAAAACTAATAAAATACGTAATACAATTGATGGAAGCTTTATTCCATTGATGCATGTTATTGTGAATTACATGTAGTAGTAGCTCTATGATCGATTCTATCAATGTTTCTCTTTAGCATCTAATCAATTCTATTTCTGCATCTGGAGTTGTCTTGATACACATATGTATATATGTTATATATATATATATATATATATTTATCTCATAAATGGAAGTCGAAAACTGATCGAGTTTCGCGACAGGCGTACCTAATCCGATGCGACGAAGAATGTCTGCTGCTCAATGATTTCTTTGTATTCATAGGAATTCTTGTCGAGTTCATGATGTTCGCTCGAAGCCACCGCCGATCTGCATGTGCAGCCATTCCGGCGACGGGCGCTGCGCGTATTCACCTGCAGTCTGAGAGCCAAATGCGATGCCAGGAGCTTCAAGGTTTGGCTGAGCAAGATAGGGAGTTAGTGTAATGGAAAAATCGAAACGATGTAAGTAACAAAAAAATTGAATTAATTTTGGACATGTGTTGAGCACCTACATCTTTGGAAGGATATCCATCCATAGTCCCTCTTGCATTGACAGCTTCAAGCTTCATCGACAGAAACTGCAAGCACGGGGTGTGACTCTGATTTAGTGAATAATTTAAATGAAGTGATGATTAAATTTAGCGACAAAATGCAGCCGGGGAAAGAGGGGAGTTGAAGCTACCTCGACCTGGTGTTGCAATGACTGAATGTAATTAATTATCTCGTCGAGAACGAGCGCTTTGCCAATAACCTGTAAGCAATAAAATCCCTGTTAAAAGGTTGTGTTTTTGGATTATTACATGGACTGAGTCACGAAAGTAAAATAGATCTAGAATGAAAAGAAAACTATTTAGAGCTTGCAATATCTAAAATTAATTATTGATTTGAGGTCAAATTTTTCTTTAGCAAAATTGATTCTAAAGATGATCTTGATTCTTGCTAGCTACTATAACAGGAAAGAAGAAGCCTTACGTTGATCAGAACAAAGATTTGAAAAATTCAACACCAAATGGCAAGAAACTTCATATTTGGATATTCATGATATTCTAATCACTTCAAATGAAATGTTACAAATCCCTTGAAGAGAATAAACTTAAAAAGATATCGATGCTCACTTTATTGCAACCAGGGACCAAATCTTGGAGAATTTTCATCCGCTCGCTTATCTTTTCTCTCCTTGCCTGCACAAAGAGGATACATTGAAATAAAACTGCATAAAACCGTATATACTTCATCTACTAATGCCATGTATTCGTCAGATCAAGATTGATTCGGCTCATAGGCATATCATTGTATTCCACTCTTAATGGAAATCAGAGTAAAAAGGATAGAATCAAAATATGGAAACAGAGAATATATATAAGTTTTGTCAGTACTCTTTCAGCTAAGCTGTGACTATCAGTTGCTTGGCCTCTTCTTGCTCGAACATGAATAAAATCTTGCTTAGGTGCTTCGGCTTTAGCCAGCTGCTCTGCTGCTTTGCTCGAATTTCCTTCGGCTTCTACCCTACTTTCTTGATTCTCATTCAAACCCAACAATTTCAGCCTTTTACCATCAGCTCCATTCTTCCAAAGCAAAAATACATTAGAGAGTGCAATCAGGGAACCAGCAAGCAACTACACTAATAACAAAACCAGTTATTGCATAAGCCCCTAATGCAATTAAATTTCTTCATTTTATGACAATTTCAACTGCTGTCATGGAACCAGATTTTCAGTTTATGCATAAGCATCAAATGCAAGCAATATCACGATGATAGCAACGGTGGATTGAATTTTTAGGATAATCGGAACTTGCACATTTATAGCATTAATTTAAATATTAATTAAGGAGTGATGAAATCGATTCAAGCAAATTATACGAGTAAAAGTCGATTAATTTCGCAAATGTTACTTCGTTGTTTTGGTGGTGATTTCCGCCATTGCTGTTGCTAGTGGAAGCTCCTCCCCTTCCGTACTGCTCCTCTTCATCTCGCCGCTTCCTGGATGGATTCTGGTGATTTGATCTCGGGTCAATCACCATAGGATCCAAGCCGATATACGACGCCGCACCAGCATTCATATGAAACCCCTGCCAGATCTCCACAAAATTATTATAAACTCCGCTTCCACCACCGCCTCCGCCTCCACCTGCTCCTCCGTCGCTCATCATCGACGCACCTTGCGGATCCATTTCCCCCTCCGCCCAATTCAACCTCAACACTGTACTACTTCTTCGCAGATTCAGCAACAGCAACAGAGCGGAGCTATACTCAACTCTCCACTCCTTCAACACGCCACCGGCGCACAATAGCGACGGCGCCGCAGCCGCCGCAGCTCACTGAGGAGTAGAAAACAAGCGAATTGGAGTGAGCCTTTTCCGGAGGGTCCAGCGCATCGTGTCTCACGGATCCGTACTAAAATGTTACTCTACAACTGGCTCACCTACACCAACCAATCGCAGTTCGTAATTGTATATTATTAACGAATGGTCGCGGCCATTCATTTATAGCCAATTTCTTATCTAATAATTAACTAATAATTAGCCCTAATACTCCAATTAGTGTCAGTTAATAATTAGTTAAATTCCAAATCATAATTAACATAATCATCATCATGATAATGACGTACAGCCACAGGCACTGGTCCCGCAATCATTCATGGTTCTCAGCTCCGGTTGGGTCCCCCTGCCCGGACCAGACTGTCTGGTGTTGGGGTCCATGGATCTCCCGAGTAAAACGCCATATACACTTGAGATTTACTCATCGTTTCTCCAGAAAGTTCGTAACCATTTCCTTCATTCAGTACTTTAATTTGTCCTTCCTTCCCAAATCAAACGATGATTTGCCCTTGTTACAGGATTTTCTACTTAATTTTCATAATTTATAAATTTTTATTTTAATTAAATTATTTAATTATTTTTATTAAATTATAATTATTTTTACTAATATATTTTTTAATTATTTATTAATTATTCAATACCTAAAATTCTATGCTAAACGAATAAATTAGTTGAAATAAAGGGAATAGTATTAATAAGTAAAAACGTATAAAAACACAGCAATAACACAAATAGTGCACAATTTCCAAACCATGTTTTCCCTAATTATTTTTACATAATATGTATAATAAAATTACAAAAATTTTAAAAAATAATAATAATAATAACACATTTTTTTTTTTTTTTTTTTTGTTGCCAACATCATTCTTAATACGAAGACGAACATTTTCTGACTTTGAGATAAGATAATAAAAAGGGCGGCATTAGCATTTAAAAAAAAACAAACAATTATCCAAACCACAAAAACATACATATTTTTAATTATTATTTTGCTTTTGTATTTCTATTTTAATTTTTTTCTTAATATATTTAGTAAATGTGATAACTTATTAAAAAAATATATATACAACATATATTTAAATTGAATGCATCATTTTTGTCAATTTTTTATCAATCCACTTAAAAGTTTAAATTTTTTATTATACTCCCTCCGTCTCATAACAAAAATATTTATTTTTTAATTTTAATCTGCCTCGTAACAAAATATCCATTTTTTTTTAGTAATTATATTATCTACTTAACATTACAATACCCTTACAACTTACAATATATTACACATTACATTTATATCACACATACTAATAAGGTTATTTTAGCCATTTCTACTTTATTCCTACTATATTCCAATATAATACTAATATTTCTAAAATTAAGTGAAAAAACAAATGGATACTTCTTTTTGGGACAGAGTAAGTAGTACAAATAATCATACGTAATACTAAAATAATTTTAAACTTTTACATAAATTACATATATATCATTACACATACAATTAATGTATATATAAAATACAAATGGTAAAAATATTAAAATTATCTAACAAACTTCTACTTATCGATAAAATACTATTATTTTTTTAATCTACTATCAAAATTCAAAAATAGTTTGGACCCGAACGGAATGAGTAATATTTTTTAAAATTAATGATATTATATAGGAACTGAAAATTATCAAAATAAATAGATTAATAGTAGATTTCACACTTTTAAGTTTAACTTTTTTTTTTTTTTTCTAAATTAGGCCATGCTATGCTTAACTCACGATTTCGGAATTTAAAAAATAAAAAAATAATAATATTTGATGTACAATTTATGAAATATTTATTACAAATAAATAGTAGCAAAAATTTTAAAATTATTTGTTTAAATAGAACATTAAAATTTTTATTTTTATTTTATAAAAGTTGCTATTTTCTCAAAATTTCTTGGGTAAAAAAAGTTCTATACGAAAAACCTACAATAAGACTATAGAGTGTGTTTGTTTTGTAAAATAGTTTGAAGTGATATTTTTTATTTTTTTTTTATGTAAAGTATAGAAATTATGTAGGAAATATAAGAATAATTAATGTGTGAAATTTGTCTGAATTTTAAAATTCAGCATTATACTTAACAAAACACAACATGCTAACAAACAGCACACGATATTTCTATTGGAAGAACATCATTTATATTAATTTAATACAAATACAGCACATGAAGTAACATTATATAATATAGTCTCACACAACAAATGCGATATTTGATTTTAGCACATGGCATACTCTTATACAACACAGGCAGTAATCATGAACAAACAACACATACTTTTATTACAAACATCAAATGTTATATATAATAAAAATATGTGTTGTTTCTATATTTTAGGTGTAATGATTTGAAAAATTATCACCATAACCCTCCATGTATAATATATTAATTTTTTTTAGAAATGTATTAAGTAATTTTACAAAAAGAACACGCACTTGACAATCTAAAAATTTAAAAGCTCATGACAAAAGATAATCCAATGTAAAGAATTAATCAACGAATTGGTTAGTTATATTCCTCCGAGGACGACTCCCATACAATTCTTGCGAGAGCTGGAGAAGCGTCAACGGGTAAAGCATCGTATCCATATAACTACTTGCCACCTACGCTCGGCCATCCATGGAAAGTTTAGGAACCTCGAAAACACAATCCTTCTCCAATGCCCGGTTCACGAAGTAAATAATATAGATCTTATAAAGGATGGTTTATTAGTGTAAGTTGAACTTGTGGCTATAATCATATAGATTCAAATGTTTGACCTTTATAAGTTTTTCTTGTCACACCTAGTTTTCCAAAGTAATATACACGCTATTTTTCATTTATGGAATAATTCTTGTTAGAAACTCCAACTCTTCGAGTTGTCATTAACAAAAATAGCATTTTCATGGTTTGTCAATCTTCCACCAGGAAACATACAAACTTGAGAGGGTCTGGAGGCCGTATTTCATGCACGTTTCTTTAATTTGTTTCAAACGATGTCCCTTACCGATCTTCTGGAGACCAAGATAAATGCTAAAAGAAAACACCCTAGAGTTTATTTAGCGAATTCAGCTTATGCAAAGGTGTTGTCCGACCGCTATTAATGAGAGGGAAGATGACCAATCTAATGGTCTGAAACATACATGTGTGACTGCAAGAAGCTCTCACAACCCATGATATGTAAAATCTAACCCAATTAGCCTCCAAAGCAACTCGTCTATAATCATTATTTAGATAAAAGGATCAAAATTTCAAAAGAGAAAAGGTACAACAAACGGAAAATGTACAATAAAAAATTTATCCTCTCAATTCAGATGGATCAAGTGAGATAGAAGAGATGACGGCCAAAATTGTCAAAGGAAAGCCATATGTATGCCCTAAATTTAAACATATTCCAAGGACGGAGGTCAACAGAGAACAACCTACATTTAACGTATCCAAAGCGGATGAGATCTTCGACATACTTTAGCAAACATCCAAATTCGGATACCTAGGGGGCAACAACTAACAACCAAAGGTGAGATTAAGGGCAACCCTTATTGTAAGTGGCACGATTCTTTCACACATGGCACGAGTTAGTGCACTCACTTTCGGAAAGAAATACAAAAAGTTATAAGAGATTAGCGGTTGAAATATATTACTTTGGGAGTGGAACTTCTTTTTTTTTCCCCAAGATTACAGTTGCAGTGTTGGGTGCTAAAGTGAGTCCAGAGTATCAGAAGATCGAGGCTCATAAAAGGGTCAAATCTGATGAAGTCCAAGTGGCCTAGCAATGGAACGACTAGGCAAACCATACAAAATAAAAGTTAAATGAGGACTCTAGTGCAAGGGCAACCGATGCGCAAACCACACCACATTGATCCTGAAAACGAGAGTTAAAATAAAAGGCCCCAGCCTATTAATATCAATCCCAAATTTCCAAGCATGAACCATACTCAGATTCGTAATTTCAAATCTAGTTATGCCATTATGCAAGGTCGACGACCCCCTAGGGATACGAAAGATGCAAAAAATGAAAGACTGAAAAATTCCCAACCAAGCTAGAAGTTGCAGTCGATACTCACACTGATTGAAGATTGGTCAGAAAAATTGATGAGGCTAGGGTTGTGAACCCAAAAATTCTTAACAAAAAAGCCAAATATTTCCCATGTCAGTTTTGTCATCATATAAATATTAGGAGTGTAAATTTGTGTTTTCGGATCATGTTCGTGTCGAGTTGAACCATAGGTGTAAAAAAAAAAAAATTTAACCCGAATCTGATTCGAACCCGAAATTTGACCTAAAACCCTATATTCGAATATTTTACACGAATTCTTTCGGGTTCGGGTTCAAGTAAATGTGATTTAGTTTCAGGTCACCCAAAACTCGAATGAACTCGACACGAAACAAACTCGAAAACTTTTAAAATTTTAAACTTACCTAAAGAAAATCCATTTTTAATTAATTTTTAGATTATTTTATATTTAATATAATATAAATATTAAAAAATAAAATAATAATTATAAGTAATTTCATATCAACCCGAAACCCAACCTGATTTTTATATTTCAGGTTATCAGGTCAATCCGAAATCCGACCCGAACACGATATGAAATTTTTACATTTTGAATTTAGGTCAACCCGATTTTTGGCAAACCCGAAACACCCAAACTCGAACTTAAAAAATTTTAGGCTGAACAGGTTCGATTTTTTGGCTAGGATTTAATTTTGGCACCCCTAATCAATATTGATCTTAAGGTTTAAGATTTGGAATAGTTTCAAGAAATTACTTTTGGTTCCTTCTCCCCATCCAAAATGGAAGCACTCATAAAACCGCAAAAAATCTTGAACGGAGGTAAGTTCTCTATGAACGTTTGAGTGAATGTTTTTTCTTCTTTTCAGGTTAGGATGATTGGAATGTATCTCTGCAAGTAGGAACCACTTTGGGCTCAATTCACAGATAAAGATATGGGAAAATTAGAATGGACATCACTACTTGTTCCACATTCAAAGGCTGATTATCCAACCCCAAAGGTTTTCGCCTCATCCTTGATGGAGAGATCCCATATTTGAAGCCACTTCTACATGAGTGCTAAATATGTGGAAAACCAGTTGATAATGTGTTTATTGACAACGAGGCAATCTTCAATGTCATGCCACTAAAAACTCTCAAGAAGCCGGGCCAATGAGTGTCCGATTTGGCTCTAGAAGACATCGAGATGACTAGTTTTACTGGACAACCGACCAAACCAGAAATGATGGTTGCACCAATTGAACTGGGGCTGAAGACTATCTCAATGGTATTCTTTATTGTAGATGCAGATACAACATACTCATTATTACTGGGAAGAGACTGAATCAATGCGTAGCAATGTGTGCCTCCTCACTCCATCAACAACTAATATTTTAGGAAGTCAATAAGGTATTCTAGATGGAGGCCAACGCTAATCCCTTATGTCATTCAGATGCTATAAAGGAATTTATGTTTTATTCAAGTCATATTTCCCCGATTACAAACAACATTGATAAGCGAATACCCATGGTGGAGCTGTAAGCTCACCAGTCAATGATACTTGTTCGTTTAGAGAGCAAAACCAAAATTATATTTGGCCGACTATTAGCTAAACAATCATTGATCAAACTATCTTACTATGGTACATGCAAGTATAAAGGAATATGGCATTATAATTAATAAATTCTATTTAATAAATTATTTTATCGATGACGGGAATCAGGACTCAAAGCACAGGTTTATAGTGAGGATCCGTTCAGATGACCTAATATTCTGGAAAAAAAAAATAGGACATTTCTTTTGGGTTCAAGACCCAATGGTGGAATAAAATTTAGTGTCCAAGCAAGCTCCAGGGAAAATTCGTATCAATGGACCCTTACCAACCGACCAACAAAAAGAATTGTTATTCCTGATTCAAAGGCACGTTGATTGGCTAGCTAGGGATTTTTCGGAAATGCCCAGTCTAGATAGAAGTTTGATCGAGCATTGCCTACTCATCAAGGCAAGAATTCAAGCCTTACAAGCAAGCGCCAAGATGTGTCAGTCCCGAATTAATGCCACATATTAAGGAAGAAATTGAGAAATTTCTAAATATGGGTTTTATTCGACCATCCAGGTACGCCGAATAATTAGCTAATATCGTCTCAGTCACAAAAAAGAATGGCAAGATAGGAATTTGCATTGACTTTCGGGATTTAAATTTGGCTATACCAAAAGATGAATATGTCATGCCCATGAAGAACATGTTGATTGTTCGGTTGTCGGACACCGAATTCTAAGCCTCATAGATGGATATGTTGGATACAATCAGATTTTCTTGGCCAAAGAGGATGTCCACAAGACAAAATTCAGATGCCCGGGCGGACTTGAGATTTATGAGTGGATTGTCATGTCTTTCAGTTATCAAAGATCTATGAATGTAATTTTTTATGATCTTATCGGTCATTCTATGGAAATGTATATCGACGATGTGATTGTAAATCAGCTAGTATCAAGGAACACTTAGCCGATCTGGAATGAGCATTCATCCGAA
Organism: Andrographis paniculata; assembly: GCF_009805555.1. Taxonomy (NCBI): domain Eukaryota; kingdom Viridiplantae; phylum Streptophyta; class Magnoliopsida; order Lamiales; family Acanthaceae; genus Andrographis; species Andrographis paniculata. The sequence goes on from NW_026137605.1 coordinate 6,889,256, forward strand.
TGAATAGATACAATCTGAGAATAAATCCAACCAAATGTGCATTCGGTGTGTCAGTTGGAAGGTTCTTGAGATTTTTGGTACATGAGATAGGCATTTAGATAGATGAGAATAAAGCGAAGCCTATCTTGGATATTCGGCCACTAAGGACCACCAAAGAAATTCAAAGAATTTTAGGAAATATCAATTTTTTAAGGAGATCCATTGCAAATGCGGCAGGAAAAATGAAGCCCATTACTAAATTATTAAAGACAAAGTCTTCGAGTATCGTGTAAGTTAGCGAGAAACATCAAGCATTGGATTTGATCAAGCGAGCATTGGCCGAACCACCAGTTTTAGTCCCATCTCGAAGGGACCAACTGCTCAACTTCTATTTGGAAAATATGGACGATGTTATTAGTTTCCTACTGGCATAAGATTGGGATGACGATAAGGAAAGAGCTATCTATTATCTCAGTAAAACATTGACAAGTCTAGAGTTACATTACCACGTAGGAGAAGATGTTTTACTCATTGGTGTATTCATGTATGAAGCTGGAACAATACATTTTACCCTAAAAACCAAGGTAATAGCCAAGGTCAATTTGATTAGATTAATCCTACATTAACATAACATGTAAGGAAGATCAATGAAGTGGACAATTAAGTTAGCTCCATTTTCTTTAACATATAAACCGATCAAGGCGGTCGAAGGTCAAGCCATAGCTAATTTTTTAGCTGGATTTACATGACCGAACCAAGAAAAAGACGTCCAAGATACTTATGTTGACACACGACCTTGGCGGATGTTTTTCAACGGTTCCAGTACCAAAGATTAATCGGGTGCCAGAGTGGTCTTGGAAGGGTCTGACTCACTCAAATCAATCTTTGTTTGCAGCTTAAGGCAATGACACAAAACTCAGTAGAGTATGAGGCTTTGGTTTTAGCTCTTGAGGCTTTGGTCGAGAAATGAATTAAGTCAGTGGTTATCAAAGGGAATTCACAACCGGTGGTAACCAAGTATTAAGATCATAAATGTGCAACCCAGCTCACTTGAGGAAGTACGTAATGATAATCAAATGGCTGCTGTAAAAAATAGCATAAGTTACCATTAAGTACATTCCTAGGACACAAAATCATCAAGCGGATAATCTGACTTAGAACGTTCACAAGACGATGGTTGATGATCGTACAATCATGGAGATAGGGACGTCCGATTGGAGAATTGAATTAGTCGCTTATTTGAAGGATCCAAGTTTGGCGGTATCAGTTGAAGTACGAATCAAGGCCCTCCGACTCAAACTAATAGGAGAATCTTTGTACAAAATAATGTTGGATGATGCACTTCTAAAGTCTCTTAGTCTGAATAGTTGGTTACTATTATGAAAGAAGTACACGGCGACGCACATCGGGCAGATTTGAATATGAGGTGGGCTATCTAGCGATTGAGATATTACTGGCTGAAGATTTTTAAGGATTCCGTCTTATTCGCCAAGGAATGCGAGAATTGTCAAAAGCATGGTCCTTTGAATCATTTACCAAGCATCAAGCTTCAGACAACGATCAAGCCATGGCCGCTTAAGGCGTAGGCTATAGATATAATTGGTAAAATGTATCCGGCTTCCTCGAAACATCATTGTTTCATTTTAGACGCGACAGGTTATTTCACTAAATGGGTATGGGCAATACCACTGAAAATATCACCAAAAGAAGGCCACTGAATTCGTGTTAAACCAGATCATCTATCAGTTTGGGATCCCACATTCGATTATTACCAATCAAAGTTTAACATTCATGGGCGAAAGATTTTTAGGGTTTTTGGCTGATTTTGGCATCAAGTTGCATCACTCATCGCCTTATTATCCACAGGCAAATGGTCAAGTTGAAGCGACTAATAAGATTGTCATTAACATCACTAAGAAAATGGTGGTTGATAGTCCTATAAAGTGGCATGAACTATTACCTCGAGCTTTGTCGGCTCATTGGAATAGCAAGAATTTGACTAACGGGTTCCACACCATCAACTTACATGGGCAGGATGCGGTTCTGCTAATTGAGGTAAAATTCCCAACTACTCGATCAAATTTGTGGTTGTCAAAATGAATGAAGGGTAACAACGAAAAATGATGCAAAAACTGGAGTCTTTGGATCTGGCGTGAGTGGATGCAATCGATCACATGGTTAAGTTAAATTAGGTCGAAGAAAATATTACAATGAGAGAATCAGATTCAAGTTTTTTAAGGAATGTGATTTTTGGTGTAGAAGACTATCCTACTGACTTATAAGAAGACGAATCAATTGGAGAAATAGTCTTTGAATTGGGAAGGGTCATAGATCATACAGAGAAAAAATTGGAAATTGAGCCTCTATTATTATAGATGAAAAAGGTAGAACAGTACACGAAAAGTATCAATGTTAAATACTTGAAGATGTATTATCCTGTCTTTTCAAGATTCTAGACCAACTAATCAAGTACTTTAGTCGGAACCCAAGTGGGGTTCGGACCTATATGAAGGTCAATTATTCGTCATTGGATATGGCAATGCAAGGATTGTCCTCTTCAGATTCGGAACCTTCACCCTATCGATTGTGCAGATAGACTGGTTCTTCATCTAGGAAGTCCTCGAGATCGGGACAGTACCGTGCCATTGTTTTTACATTTCTTCAAGATCTTGTTCAATCTTTTCCTTTATGTCATTAAATGACCTACGTTTTCTATCTATAAAGATGCACAAGCGAGAGAATGATGCCCTCTTTTGCGAGAAGACATTGTTCGAACTAATATCAGATAACACTACCATAATATAGTGCTCAATAAAATTTATATGATTATCTAAGTCTAGAATTCGGCTTAGAATAACTTCAAGTGTTTCATAGCTTTCGACAACACGTTCTATTAGGTGTATGACCCGATACAAAGTTTTTCGACCCCTTTAGGAAAATTTGAATATGAAATCAACCTGTTTGAATACTTGGATCAAATCAACGGCATGAGAGTCAATGAGGCGTTGGCCAACCAAGAAAGATTGTAAGGAATCCTTCCAGTTTCTGTTAAGAACACAAATCCTTGGGGAAGACATTGTGGAAGTTTAGTGTTGTGATGAATTAACTTTAGGTTTCGAGATTTTATATCATCTTAGGTATTAAAGGTGGGTTGAAGTCCCACGTGTTGAAGCTAAAATGATGCAAAAATCCGAAAGTGATCAAAGTGCGGAGTAGACCCAAAGAGTTCTCCAAAAATTAAGGAGAAGTTTTGACTAAGGCATAATGCATTTCAAATGTATACTTACAATAAGGTATCTAATACAATTTGGACATCTAGCCACTTCTGGGCTAAACGATCGATGCGCTTTTGGGCTAAGGCCTTGTCCCATTCGGCCCTCCGTTGTGCCTGAAGAGTGATTCATAAGTCTTTCTCCAATTCGGTTCAACAGTCTTTTTGGCTTTGGATGTTATAATGCTCCTCAGCTAAGCATTGGTCAATCTCAGTCAACATTTGATTTCACCCTCAAGCTTTTGATTGATTCGGTCCAACTCTCTCATTGACATTATAATGTCTTTGATGAGCACATCTTTAGATGAGAGAATGATGTCAAGTGCGATTAAAAGTGGTCGATGGCTTCATCAACCTTGTCGATGCATGTTAGGTGAGGATAGTCTGAGAGTTGGTTCAGAAGATCCTGCAGCGGATAAGCACGGAGCCAGGTGATGTCAAAGCTAAGCTCTGTGGACCTGGCATAGACTCGATTCAGAATTTGATTGCTATTGGGATCGATTTTGAATGTAACAAATTTTTTGTCCAGGTGTCGATCAGGTTCATGAACTTTAACTCCTGAAATTACTAAATTTAAAAAGCATATTAAATTTTGTAAGAAATTAAGACATTAATTTGAATTTAGTACACACAAATCTCAATAATTATAATATATGCACTTTTTTCCGTGTGATTTTATGAGTGTATTATTATTATTATTATTTTACACTATCAATATATAATTGTATAACAGTAATACGAAAATGATAAGTATATATATATATGTAAAACCAAAAGTTGTTAGGGTTTATTTACTTGTATTTTTAATTATATATTTGCAATAATAAATTTTCTCTTAAATATTATAGGCTCAATTTGTTTATGGATTTTCGGTCCAAATTTTATTATTTACTATTTTTTTTCTTAAAAATATTAAATTAAATTTTATTTTTTTAATTTTTTATTATGTTAAAAATAAATTTTACATTTAAATTATATATTAATAATCAAATAATTATTTTAACTCAAATTTTTATTATTTGAAATTCAAATTCAACGTTCAAAACTACAAATAAACAAATATATTCATATGTTCAATATTTTATTTTTTATAAAATTAATTTATGTTAATAAAAAAATAAATATATAATATTTTAATTTATTTGTACAATATAAATTTTATTTTGTAAAAAATTATATCTTTATTGCACATAGTTTATTATGATATAATTTTTTAAAATATTTAAACATACATTTTAATTTTTTTAATCATATAAATATAAAATCATAAATCAGATATCAATTAAATATGTTCTCCAATTTAACTTTCAATTCAAATTTGAACATGTAACCAAACACACTCACAATGTGTAATATTTTAAATTTTTAATTACATAAGCAAATGTATATCACATGCAAATATTGTATTTAAAACATCTACTTATTTTTAATTCAAATCTATATCGTTTATGAAATGATTTAACATAAAATGAACACATATTTTTTCCAAAATTAATGGTATTCATCATGTACAATTTTTAATAAAAATACATTATTTCTTATAACAAAATATTATATTAAAATACTATTTAAATAAAAATAAAAATTAATATTTCATTTCAAATCAATTTTTTTTTTAAAAAAAAAACTATAATTTAAAAAAAAAATAAAATGATGACAGTCGTTTAGTGGTGTCATTCTGCCTAACTGTCCCCCACAATTGGATCTCATTTAGTAAAGGCCTCAATTGTCATCGTAAAAGGGCAGTGTCTACTTCCCTTGTGAGTTTTATGTTGTAATAATTGTTATATAACCTATATAAAAATATAATTAAAAAAAATAACAATAATTGATATTCATATCTTCCTTAAGGGGAATTTTTTTTTCTTGATTTGAATTAAAAATAAGAAAAACGTGGTGAAATCGAGAGGGAAAGACAAGACATGTGACCAATTACTCAAAGTGGAAGTTCAATTGCGATCTTTTGAAAATTTGCTTGAAATCTTACTCTATTATAAATTGATTTAGGGTTTTTTTTAAAAAAAAAAAAAAAAAGAAAAAACAAAAAGAAGAGGTTTGGAGATTTAGGTTTAAGTTTGGATTGAATTTGAAAATTAAGATGGATTTAGAATTTTGTATATCTTTAAGTTTATAAGGTTGGTTTGAATTTAAAGAATTTTGATTTATTCTGATGTGATAGATAAAAAATATAATAATATAAATATAAATTGAATTTATAAAATCAGTAATTGTGTGATTTGAATATTGAGTTGGGTTATTATAAATAAATATTTATATTTTTAAATTTATTTATAATAGTTAGTTTTGCACTATTGCCAATGTCTCTATATATTGTGGTTTTTTTAATTAAAAAAAAAGTTAAAAAATAAAAGAAGAAGCTATCGGAGTAACAGTTCAAAACTCTCAAACTTTGCAAAGAAAAGGCACTATTAATATTATCTGTTTTGACCCGTCTTGTTTACAACACCAAAAGAACTTATGAAATCATTTATATGGGAAAACATGAAGAAATAAATATAAAAGGATAATAATTAAAAATAAATTTTATGGGAGCAGATATACAAAATATTTCATATTTGTGCACTCCAATTTTTTCTTTCAATATACAAAAGTATTAATATTTTTTTTTCTTATTATTATTTTTTTTTTATAAATATATGTGTGTATCCTTGAGAACACACTTACGTATACGTTCAAAAATTAAGCTTCGAGTTACAGATCCTGAAACAGATGCAAACCAAACTAATTTGACATGTGACCAAATTGCCAATCTCAAATGCTCATTTGCTTTCAATTCTAGAGGTGTGTTTATTAATGTCTTTTTCACTGTTTAATTTATTAATTTCTAAGAAATTAAAAATTATAATTATTTTAGATATATATATATATATATAATTTTTGCGCATGAAATATAATATATAATATTAGTTTATCTTGAAATATAAAAATTTAAGTAGAGAAAATGATACACCCTAATTTTTATTGTTCGATCTTCAATGTTTATCAAGTATTTGTACTTTCGTCTTGATTTATTTGAAGTAATACCTTTGATGTGTCCTTATTTTCCACAACGATGACATTCAAAATCTTTATACTTTTGGTCTTGATTTACTTTTTTTTTTTTTTTTTTTGCCTCTTTTTTCAATGTTTTGGCCTATGTTCCAACTTCTCTCCCTAGTATTCATATAACTAAAATCTCCGAATGAGAAATGAAGCTCCAACTATCTTTATCATCACCTCTTCATTCAAAGCGGAACTTTTGATAAACTTTAAAGGGATCTTTCCATCAAGGATAGAATTAGGTAAAAAGACTTTGAAATCTTCCCATGAATCACAAAGAGTATTAAGTAGTCACATACTAAGTATCTCGTCATTAAACTTCACTCTCATGCTTGGAAATTGATTAAAGCATCCTTGAAACTTATTTATATGGTCTGAAATGAACTTGCTCTCATGATAACTCAACTGCATAATCTACTTGAATAGAAATAACTTATTGTTGCTTGTCTTTTCGAAACATGTAAGCTTTCTAACTTGTCCCATAATCTTCTAGGATCGATCTCATTCGAAATGTAATTTAAAATATTTTTCTCTACCTATTGCCTTATGAAGTCATATACTTGTTGATGCTCCAACATTTATTCTTTATCTTTAGGATTTGTTGTAGAAAATATCGGCCCGTGCAACTTCTTCACATATAGAAGATCGATTATCTTCCCTTTTCAAACATAATAGTTCATTCCATCCAAACAAACCATCCTTCCAAGTTCACCTTCATCCTTCAATGGTGAATAACAATCCTAAACAACCAAGCTTTGATAGCAATTTGTATTGGAGAACACTAGGTGAAGAAGAAATCCAAATAAAATAGATGAAAATATAGTTCTTGTGTGTTGTCATGCAAGCAAAATATAAGAGAATGAGTTGCTTTAGCCGTTATCACGCAAGGTGCCGAAAAATCCTATAGGGGTTGTGTGTGGTCACGCCAAAGAAGGGTGTCCTATGCTACCCCATTAAAAATTTTCAGCAAATTTGATTATTTCTTTCACCAAATTGACAAGAGATGATAAACAATAATAAATGACACAAATAACAATATGAGACACCAAGAATTTAATGTGAAAACTCCATCAATATGAAGGAAAAAATCACAAGACCTATAACCCGGTCCAAAATAAAAATCATTTGTATTAAAAAAGGGTTCGTACAATAAAAGATAACCATAACCAAAAGGCTATAAAAAAACTTCACACCCAATTATAGGAATCAAACCCTAAGCGCAAGAGCAAGGCCATCTCCGATTTTTTCAAAGTCCTGAGCAAAAATTAAATAGTAGGTCGTGATTTTTTTTTTCTCGAAATATTATAAACGACAAATATAATAATAAACTATACAAAAGTAAAAATTATATTAATAATATATCTAATAAATGAAATATACTAACTTAATAATAATAACACCACCACCACCAATAATAATAACTATGGATTCTAGCAAAGGAAGATTAGATTAATTTTTAAAAAAGTATGATTTGAGTTCAATTTTAGAATTATAATTGAATTTGGTAATTATAGATAAAAATATAGGATAAAATTTTAATTAAGTTATAATATATCCAATAATAATGGGATAAAATTTAAAAATATTAATTATCTTAAAGTAGAGATCCTGAGCAATAACTTATGTTGCTCCGGCTATTAGCCGGCTCTGCGCAAGAGATTTTCCAACCACAAAATCATCTATTATATTCTAAATCACTAACTAAAAATATTCAAAATAGAATCTAAAATAAATGTAAGACAAAAAATCAATGATACCTATTATCTCATAATAAGCTCCGGGAATTATTTTAGTTCAACGTTGCTCAATTATTTGGCCCAGATTGCAACAGCCCAATTTGAAAGCTTGAATCCAAGTTCGCGCCTGAATGGAATGATATCCATATGGATTATTTTTTATTAAATAATAGAGTATGGATAAACTAATATCTTAACTAAAGTTAGGAGTAGTATATATTTATAGTTTATTATAGAGACGTTCAAAACCATATTTTTCCATCCATTTTGTATGCAGTTTTATTTCCCACTATTTTTCTTTCTTGCTTCGTTTTCGCTTTCCTTTATTTTCTTTGTTGCTTTTCTTAATTTCTTATTTTCTTTTTTACTTTCTTGCTAGTTTCTTTTAATTTCTTTTTGATTATTTTTATTCATTAGTTTCCAAATATCGTTTCGGATCCTTTTTGGTGGAAGTCGGATAATCCACCTTAATTTCAATTGGCTTACTTTAATAAGCTGCCGAAAAATATTTTGAGCGAGAACAGATTGGTACACCGAGTAGGACATGTTGTGTTTCTCTATAGCCATTAATTTTTTAAGTCATATGTTGAATGATCTGATGAATTTCAAGAATAACCAATAATTCAAGGATGACCCACGCATCGGCAAACAACCCTGAAAGCATTTAAGAGCACACAACACATGGAGGCCTCTACCTCGATGGAGCCAGCGAGCATAATCCACTCATTTCGGTGCCAAATATTCCAGAGAGAATTCGAATGGGAGTGCAGTGCACTTTCCATGATCCTTCCCTATCGTTGGAAAAGTATTTCTCACATATTCTTGGTCCGGAAAAATATAATGAAATAGCTCGGTTCCAAGAGGAAAAGAGAAAGAAAAAGCCTCCAAACATCACCCCGAACTTGAACTTGAACTTGCATAGATTGAGCAGCTAGCATCGGCAGCCAAATCAGCAACTTCTGAAGCGCTACGCTTCGGCCAAGTTATGATCCTTCAGTGGAATCAAGATGTCTCCGACGAGCAGCCTTTTGCTTTGATGCAGAGCGAGGTTGGACGATTCGCTGGAGAGGCATCTATGATGCCGGAGGCACAGACACCCCATCTATTGGCGACAAATCCATTATTCTTCCCAACGGTGCATTTACCTAGATCGACAGCTGTTCTAGTAGCCATGCAGATATTTTTTCCACCGGTGATGGCAGCCAACCTACAACCACCAACCGCCATGGAAAGATCCATGCTACCGCAACCTCAATTTTTCTGGAGCAAATTTTTCCAACCGCTTCGAGTGGTTGGACACCGCCACCGCATTTGACCTACTTTCCCACATTCGGTGTGGTACTTACATGATTCTCAGTCACCCTGATACTCGAATATGGGGCTTGGGGCAGTCTGACAGTCCAATGTGTGTGTTTCCACAAAAGATGCATAGTTTTATGTGCTTAACAGGCATGATGATAGGTTCAGCTTCAAATCATCTTATAGTTAGGCTCGGCTCAATATCGTCAACTTCTTTGATCAAAAAAATTTCAATCATGAAAAGCCATCAAGACCCGTTCAAAGGAAGATCGCACAACACTACGGTCATGATCTAGGCAACTTCTCAACCACACCTCGCTGCAGAACATATGTACCATGAAAGGCAACCTGTTCAGCAAAAATGTACTTACCGAGCAGGTTCATGTTTTCCAAAAGCATGACGATGAGCCGAATTAAAATAATGATGTCAATGGTGTATGCCTTGCTGAAATTGCACAAGGAAAGGCATACACGTGCCTATATTTGAAAATCTTTGGGAAAATAAGGCCAATAAAAAAGTTATTTTCTTTCAATATCGCGAAGACGGAACAAATATTTGAATATTTGTTTAAGGAAAACCAACTTCGACTGAAGAACAGACATGAATTTCCATCCGAAGAAAGTTGAATGAAAAGAAATTTTTAAAATGGTATGGACTTTTTGGTCATACCATTGGAAATTGCATTGCATTCTGAAATACGGTGCAAAAGGTAATCAAAGAAGGCCAATTATGCCTTGCCGATCGACCAGAGGTGAAGATCGACACCAACTCATATTTCTTTCTCCTATTAACATGGTCGAAATTTATCCTCATAAAATAAAACAATCGAAAGCATGGATGGAGAAAAAAATTAAGAAGCCACTAGTGTCGCGTAAACCTGTTGTCAAGCATTTGGGCTAGGCTAGCCGTCCGCCACGTTTAGCTCATGTATGGGATAGATTGGCACCCTCGAACACCACAATTGAAGTGAATTTAAAAAAGAAGAAATAAATTTAGAGGGTGACGTTGGTGGCTCAAGTTGTTATTACTCCTCATCTGACTCGACAACCCAAAAGAGCTCCAATGGACGGGAGCTGGATAGTTAATAGGTCTCTTAAAAATACCAACAGTTCTCACGATCCCGAAAGAAAAGTCGAAAGTGTTGGCGTCGAGCACGGAGGCTGGCGAGTGAGCAAGGCCCAAACCGATCTCCGACATGTTGCCCGGGATCGCTACTTCTACAAAGATGTCATGTATGGATTTTAGAAAATAATTAAATGAGGTACAGGCTGAGCATACGGCGGCAGGGACAGTCCCCGAGCACGTTGGTCCTTCTAAAACCCTCCGACATCGTGTAAATTATCAAAAGAAATAGAGACCGAAGCAGCAAAGTAGCAATGCACGAACTATTATACATGATGTTGATTCTTAACTCGTCGTTCATCTAAACCAGATCCCACTAACCTATGTTTACTTTTGAATGAGGGCAGAAAATAGAGGTCACTTCAGCAAGTTAAAGCGAACACCTCGCAAGTTAGGCCGAATAAAGATAAAGAGAAAACACCGATTATCACGTTCGGTTCAGAGATACCTGAGAAGGAATCAAGGGTTGATGCACTGGATGAGGATAATTTTCTGAGGCTAGTTCAAATAATATTGTTTGTGATTGTGAGCTCGACCGCTTAATTCAGTTCCATGCCAATTTTATGGTAAAAATTGTTGGATTTTTGCCCATTGAGTTCATCGCCCATCGCGATCAGCCCCAATCACTTCAGGGTGACATCAAGATGAAACAAAAACAACCCCGTTGTATAGATAATAGAGGATAGCCCTGCCGAGGACGTTGTCCCCGAGTCCATAATTTTTCAGAAGTCAACAGAGAATGAATCGTGACATTTAAAGTCTTTATATTTCATTGTCGCGTTGGATGAGCGTCGGATCAACAAGGTTTTGGTTACCGGCAATGCGATAGATAATATAATAGCACCCCCCAACTTTGCATAAAATTGGGAAGAATCGCAACGGACTAATCTATGCTGGAACACAAACTACGGATGGTGCCGATAATGCGCACAAAACCAAGTCTTGAATCAGCTCGCTCGCATTTTCTCAGAGATGAAGCAAAAATCTACGGCTTTGGGAAGATCCGATATTCTCACCTGAGGCCTGTTGAGCTAAAAGACGACAAACAGTCCCCAAATCCCATATGTAGGACTAATCCAACACTAAAGGCGCATGATTCATTCGACGAAATTAATTTGGGATCAAGGTGAATCCTAGAATTATTTAGTTCAGTGCCTTGCTAAATGCCACATGTAGAAATTGCTTATCGAGTTAATTAAGTAGTTTCGGGATTTACTTGGAACTACGACAATATGCTCGGATTAGCTCGAAGTCGTGTCGAATATCGATTCAACGAAGCCTAATTTCAGACCTCACAAATAGCCCCAAGGAGGTTTAATCTAGATAACCTCCTAAAAATTAAGAAAGAAATAGAGAGGTTGTTGTGAGTTAATTTCATGCACACTTGCCGCTACCACGAGTGGATTTCCAATGTCGTTCTGGTGATGAAAACTAATAAGAAGTTGCGCATGTGCATTGATTTCAAGAATCTTAACTTTGCAACTCCTAAAATCTAGGACATTCATAGAGGTCTATATCAAAGATGCGGTTGTCAAGTCTCGGAGTTTTGACGACCATTTGCAGCACCTATGGAAGTCATGCATTCATATGAGGTAGCTAAGATAAACCCCGCCAGGTGCGTGTTTGGCATCTGAGTTTGGCAATTCATTGGCTTCCTTGACCATTACCGCAGGATTGAAATTGATGTTAGTAAGCCGAAGGTAATCCATTCGATGCTGCAAATCAACCCCCAAATGATGTTTAAAATGATGGTTGAAGAGCTTCGACGACCAAGAAGTCGATGGCGAAAGACAATATAGATCGGCAGTGGCGCATTGGTCGGACCATGGCGGCAATAGAAACAGTTCGTGAGAAGAGTATCATTTGTCCATAAAAATTGATTAGATTCGATTACAAAAGTATCGATCAAGTAAAATTATTATTTTTGCTAAATTGACATTTTTATGGGGGGTAATTTGTTATCTCAAAATTAGCTCTGGGAATTATTTGAGCTCAAGGTTACTCAATTATTTGGCCCATATTGCAACAACCCAATTAGAAGCCCGAATCCAAGTCTCATCACATATTTCTAAATTTAATCGTCGTCTACACTTCTTTACCTCACACCCCGTCGCATTGCGTCCACCAACTCAGACCAAACCTGCATCACTTTCTCTCTTAACTCTTTCACCCTCTTTCTCGTTTTTCGAACTTTCGGACAGACCGTATTTCATCTTTTTTTTCTCAAATTGACATTGTTCATACGATCACGTTCAACATCTTGTTCAATCGACGTTAATCAGTGATATTGTTTTAAAAATACATTTTAGTAATGTGTTTATAGGGCATATAATTTATTTCCGCTCAGAGGCCCCAAAAAAATGCGAGACGACCTTGATAAAAAATATTAATAAATTTTGATCTATTAGTATTAAAATTTTTTTTTATTTTTACTCCCTAATTATAATATTTTTTATATATTTATTTATTTTTTTATTAAGATTAAAAGTTATTGTCAAAATCAATTATAACAATTTTCGTTTGGTATATATATATAATTTTTTTTTATCTTATAAATATGTATATTTGATATGCGTCTTACCATTTTCAACTTCTAATACAATTTTTTTTTCCGATATTTTTTATTAAAAACAAATTGTAAGTTATATAATTTATATAGACATACATTAATTTGGGAATTTTAATTTTAAAAGTTTAATATTTATGAAAATTTGATTAATTTAAGAATTTGAAACTTTAAAATAATTATAACAAATTTTTATATGAAAAATTACCGTAATTTGGTATTTTATTTTTAGAAAAAATTTCAAAAATATTTTATGAAAAAATCTTATGTGAAATATTATATATCTTAACTTATCATATATCATTATATATATTTTTATATTTTTTTCTATCTATATAAATGCACATAATATTTTTAATTATGTTTTTTAATATTAGGGCAAAGAACATGAACAAGAAATAAGTGGAGATTAGATCAAAATTTGAGAAAAATAAAGCAAATTTTTAGAAGAAAGTGGAAAAGAAAACGAAGAAGATAGGGTGAAAACGTATATAATATCCAAATCATTTATATCTTTTTATTTTGTAATATGTATAAATAATTTGATACAATTTTTCTTTATATTTTACCGGTATTTTCGTTTTATTTCTTCATAACATAATTTTTATATTAGTTTATGTTGGGGTCTAAATTGAAAGTTTTGAAGAAAATTTCAGACCTTGTAAATACCCAAGTTAACTCAATATAAGTTTTTTTAAAGTAAGTTCAAAAATAAATTCATGCGGGCTCAGCCCAAAGCTGACAATATTATTAAATGGGTCCAGTCCCAACAGTTTATATTTATAAATAATTTATTTTGATTTATAATATTTTTTTATATTTAGTGTTACTAATCTTTTCTTCACAATTTTTTTACAGAAAAATTAGGGCCGCATTATCATCCTTTGTTCTCTACCTTATGTTTATACATTTGTTTATTAAAAATAGTTTGAAATTCAATAATACATATTATATAGGACTTATAGGTATTTTTTTAAACTTCTTATTTATTTATTGATTTAATATACATCTTTGATATATTTTATAAATTTTATATATTAATATTTTTATATTTACTGTACACGATCTTTCTTTAACAAGAAAAATGAAATTATAAATTAATTTATTTTTTAATATTTGTCATTCTAAATTATTTGAATAATTTTTTTAATATTTGAAGTAAACCGAAATTATGATATTATAAAAGTATAATATATATTTTTTTTAATAATGTGGAATCTATCATTCTCAATTCCTCCCCTCATAATTTTTTAAGATTTTTAAAATTAGAAAATATATATTATTTCATATGGATAATATTGTATCTTTCAATTGTCCTCATCAAAAGCCAACTCTTCTCCTATTATAATTAGATATGGCACACCAATTGAGAACTTTGATTTATTTTTTATCGGATTCAACATAAATTGTTGGATGTCATTTACTGTGTGCGATGCGATTTGTGTGTATACATGTATGGTGTGTTTGTTTGGGAGATTGGATTTAATTTTCACTATTCATTTTATTTTTTTCCCCAAAAAATATCAAATCGAACACTTATTTTTTATATATAGTAAAAATCAATTTTACATTCAAAATATCACATAAACACCTATTTATATCACATCATACAACTATTTAAATTCAAAATTTTTACTATTCAAATCACAGCTCAAAATCCAAACCCCCAAACAAACACACCCTATATTGTATCTAGAAAATATATATATATATATATATAGAAAAGAGCAAATATATGTGATTATATACGTGTGTGTATATATATTGAGAGAAATAAGTATGTACGAAATTTATAAGAAATGATAACTTATATATTATGGCTTGCATGGGAGCTATATATAGAGAGAGAAAAAACTTATATCTTATGGCTTGCATGGGAGCTATATATAGAGAGAGAAAAAGAAAAAAAAAAAAAAAAAAACAATCATCAAATTCATTAGTCATTGTTTATGTGGCAATAAATAAAAAGACACAAATTAATTGCATGTCTATATAATAATGCATGCAAGGTGACACATATTCATATATAAATTACTCATGCAACGCACGACACATATACTATTGACACATATTCATATATAAATTACTCATGCAACACACGACACATATACTATTGATGCATCACAATACTACTTACTTTTTGGAGTTGTATGTATTTGTTATATAATAAATAGTATAATAATATAGGTAAGTATATAAATATATAAATGTTAGTGTAATATATGTAATATTATATACACATATGACTGTGTTTTACGAGAGAGACATTGAGTAATGAATTGTGATGAATTTCTGTTTAATAAATTGATGGGTGTGCAATGGTCTATTTATAGGCAAAGTTTTTCGTAGACGGTGGTGGGAGGGGGTGTAAAACATTCACCTATTAGCTACGTAGACACCATGTGTGATATATGTTTTGACACTCTCCTTGGATATTTTATACAAAGAATGTGTCTCGTTAAAAATGTGTGATATATGTTTTTGACACCTCCCCTTGGATATTTTATACAAAGAATGTGTCTCATTAAAATCTTACTATAAAAAAACCCTGTGGGAAAAAAATCATAGTGAAGGAAAAATAGTACAATATTCTTGTATTAATGTGCTTCCCCTGTTTAAGACTTTATTTGATATCTTTCATCCGACGCATTCCAATTCTTTGCATCAGTTTGTTGAATGTTGCAGTCGGTAGCGCCTTCATAAACAAATCTGCAAAATTTTCAAAAGATTGAATTTGTTGCACATTAATTTCACCACTTTTTAAAAGAAGATCGTGAGTGGAAAAGAACTTCGGAGATATGTACTTTGTCCGATCGCCTTTAATATATCCTCCTTTTAATTGAGTTATACAAGCTGCATTATCTTCAAATAATATTGTAGGAGGTAATATATCATCGGTAATCAAGCCACAATTTTTCTGAATATGGTGAGTCATGGATCTCAACCAAACTCATTCACGACTGGCTTTGTGAATTGCTAAAACCTTAGCGTGGTTTGAAGAAGTAGCTGTTATCATATGTTTAGCAGATCTCCAAGAGATCGCGATTCCACTACAAGTAAATAAATAGCCAGTTTGAGATTTTGCTTTGTGTGGATCAGACAAATAACCAGTATTAGCATAACTGATTAATTCATTTCGAGATTCACTTGAATAAAATAGACCGAGGTCATGAGTCCCCTGAAGATAACGAAAAATGTGTTTGATACCATTGCAATGGCGCTTTGTGGGGGATGCGCTAAACCTGGCTAGTAGATTTACTGAAAAAGATATATCTGGTCTGGTACAATTTGCAAGGTACATTAATGCGCCAATAGCGCTGAGATATGGTACCTCGGGGCCAAGTATCTCTTCATTTTCTTCTCTTGTCCTAAATAGATCTTTACTGAGATTAAGAGATCTGATCACCATTCCTGTACTCAGATAGTGAGATTTATCCATATAAAATTGCTTTAATACCTTTTGGGTATATATGGACTGATGAATAAATATTTCATTATTCACATGATCCACTTGTAATTCCAGATAATATTTTTCTTTCCAAAATTTTTGATCTCAAATTCTTTCTTTAGATATTCAACTGCAATTTGGATCTCTTTAGGAGTTCTAATTAAATTGAGATCATTAACATATATTGCAATACTGGCAAAATTTCATCCATTTTTCTTTATAAAGACGCATGGGCATATTGGATCATTAGTATAACCTTCTTTTATTAAACAGTCACTGAGACAGTTATAGCCACATTCGGCCTGATTGTTTAAATCCATACAATGACTTTTTCAATCTGATGGAATATGATTCCTTTGGGTTTAATTTGTATGCTTCAGGCATATTGAATCCCTCAGAAACTTTCATATAAATATCCAATGAGCCACAAAGATATGCAGTAACTACGTCTAAAATACGCATCTCGAGCTTTTCTCACACTGCTAGGCTCACAAGGTATCTAAATGTTATTCCATCAACAACTGGAGAGAATCCCTGAGCCACAAGACGGGCTTTATATCTCACAATTTCATTATGTTCATTTCTTTTTCGTACAAACACCCATTTGTATCCAACGGGTTTTATACCATCTGGTGTTTGAACAATTGGTCCGAAGACTTCTCTTTTGTTTAATGAGTCAAGCTCTAATTGAATCGCATTTTTTCATTTTGGCCAGTCATTGCTTTTCCGATATTCATGAACCGATTTTGGCTCTGGATCCTCATTTTCTTCCATTATATCAAGTGCTAGACTGTTTGCAAAGGCATTATCAATAATTGCCTCTTTACGGTTCCAACATTTTCTTAAAGTAACATAGTTAATTGAGTTTTCAATAATTTCATCATGTTCTTCAAGATCGTGCTCATCTGGAGCAATTATCTCAAGGTTAACTTCCTCGTTAGATTGAGGTTTATTAATGTCATTCCTGATATTCTCATGATTATCATCATTAATTCCTCTTTTCTTTCGAGGATGTTTGTCTTTGAAACCAAGTGGTCTATCACGCTTCAAGCGTGTCGCTAATTCATTAGCACTTCCAGTTTGTCCATTAGGGACAATTATTTTAGCCGGAGCATTAGCAGCTTGGATATATGATCGAGTAACTTTGCTCGAGTCATTGAATGCATCTGGTAGCTGATTTGCAATATTTTTCAAATGTATAATGCGTTGAACTTCTAGTTCACACTGTTTTGTACGAGGATCACAAAAATTCAATGGGATTTTCCAATTAATATCCCTTTTCGGTTCATTTTTGTCTCCCCCTAATGTCGAAAAATATGATTCGACAAAATCAATATGCAAATCTTGCAGTAAATAAATCACCCGTCATAGGTTTAAGATATTTTATAATTGACGGCGATTCATATCCGACATAAATGTCCAATTTACATTGAAGATCTATTTTTGTATGTTTGGGGATGGAATAGAAACATAAACAGCATACCCAAAAATAAGTAGATGAGATATATTTGGTTCGTGACCAAATACTAATTGTATAGGGGAATAGCTATGATAACTTGTCGGCCTTATTCTTATAAGTGTTCCTGCATGTAAGATTGCATGCCCCCAAGCTGAAACGGGCAACATAGACCTCATCAGTAATGATCTAGAAATCAATTGCAATATTTTAATAAGTGATTCTGCCAGACCATTTTGTGTATGAACACAAGCAACTGGGTGCTCTACATTAATTCCAATCGACATACAATAATCATCAAATGCATTTGATGTATATTTACCATCATTATCCAGACGTATAGTCTTAATTGGATTATCAGAAAATTGTACCCGTAATTTAATAATTTGGGGAAGCAATCTCGCAAATGTCATATTGCGGGTAGATAATAACAAACATGGGACCATCTCGTAGATGCATCAATAAGCACCATAAAATATTTAAATGGCCCACACGGTGGGTCTATTAGTCCACATATATCCCCGTGTATTCTTTCAAAAAATGTAGGTTATTCAATACCTACTTTAGCTTGCGATGGTCTGATTATCAATTTTCCCTGAGTGCAGGCAACACAGGTTAACTCATTTGTGTTTAACACTTTTTGACCTTTTAATGAATGGTCATGCGAATTCTCAATAATTCACCTCATCATTATACTGCCAGGATGCCCAAGGCAATCATGCCATATTTGAAAATCGGTAGTCTTTTGATCTACCGTGGGGTGTGTTTCAACAACACCTAATCTAGCATAGTATAAACCAGTAGAGAGTGAGGGTAATCTCTCAATGATGCATTTCCTTTTATGAATGATATTGGTGATCAATAAAAATTCACTATCGGTATCACTCATAGTTTCAATGTGATAACCATTTTTCCGAATCTCCTGAAAGCTCAGTAAATTTCTTCGAGCTTTAGTGGCCAACAGTGCATACTGTATCACAATTTTCATCCCCGCGGGGAGAAGTATAAGGGTTTCTCCAGAGCCTTCAATTAATTTTGCATTGTCACTTATTGTATTGACATTCATCTTTTCCCTTTTCAAATGGGAGAAATATTTTTCGTGTTTTAATATAGTATGTGTCGTTGCACTGTCAATGAAACACATATTTGCATCATTTTGATTGACATCCATTTAACCTTCACATATAGATAAACGCAATATTAATAAAGGCAAATACAAGTATTACAAAATGCATTACAAAAAGGTAATATGCGATAATTTAAATATTACAAAATATAAAATAACATAATATGTCTATCACTGGGGGGGTTTGTTGGATCTACGACAAAATCCTCTATATCAAGATGCGTTGTGTCGTAATCCAGAAGATCATCATCAGGGTCGTCATCGTTATAAACGTGATTAGTCTCGACCTTTCTCCCATTTTTCTGCAGTGAGGCTTGATAAAGATCAGCTAGGTGTTTGGCTGTTCTGCAGGTATTGGCCCAATGGCCTTCAATACCACACCGATTACAAATGTTGATTTGTCTATTTCCTTATTTAGCCTTTTCGGCTATATCCCCATATTGGAGTTTACTCTGCATTCTGTTAATGTCAAAACTGCAGCGATTATAAGGGGTATATCAACCGCGTTGACTCTCACGACCGCGACCACGTCCACGAACTTGTTCAGAAAATGTCACGTTCACTTCAAGGAATGGACTGGAACCAGTGGGCCGGGAATGATGATTTTTCATCAGTAACTCATTATTTTACTCAGCTAATAAAAGACATGCAATGAGCTGTGAGTACTTTTGAAAGTTTTTCTCACGATACTGCTATTGCAGCACAACATTAGAAGCATGAAAGGTAGAGAGAGTCTTTTCCAATTTATCATTCTCAGTAACAATTTCTCCGCAGAGTTTCAACTGAGATGTAATATGATGGATAGCAGAGTTGTACTCCGTAACAGTTTTAAAATCCTGCAACCGTAGGTTAAGCCAATCATGTCGGGCTTTGGGGAGAGTGATATATTTCAAGTGCTTAAATTTCTCTCTCAATTCATTCCACAAATCTAGTGGATCTTTCACCGTTAAATATTCGGACTGTAAAGGAATGTCCAAATGGTGACGAATGAAAATAATAGCCTTAGCCCGATCTTGGCTTGTAGCCGCATTTTCATTGTCAATTGTATGAACAAGACCCATAGAAACCAGATGTATTTCTACATTCATTGACCAAGTCAGAAAATTACTGTCGGTGAGAGACAGAGGTTTAAAAGAAAATTTTGCACGATTTTTCATAGTTTAGAAAATAAACAATATAAATAATATAAAAATAAAACTTGCCAAAAATAGGTAAGAGTCTTCGTGCTGATAACGTGTTATATAATAAATAGTATAATAATATAGGTAAATATATAAATATATAAATGTTAGTGTAATATATGTAATATTATATATATATTATATATATATATATATGATTGTGTTTGACGAGAGAGAGATTAAGTAATGAATTGTAATGAATTTCTATTTAATGAATTGATGGGTGTACAATGGCCTATTTATAGGCAAAGTTCTTCGTAGGCAGCGGTGGAGGGGAGTGTAAAACATCCACCTATTAACTACGTAGACAGCATATGTGATATACATTTTTGACCGTATTTTTAATTTTATAAGAATTATATATTTAAAATTTGAGCAGTCTTACATGTGAGTTGGGCCATATTAATTATTTATTGAAAATCCTTGATCCCAAAATATTAGTATGTCAAAGCCCAATATTCATAAAGGCCTATCCCTTTTTTATTTACGACGATGATTGCCCCATGAATATTTTATTTCGTCCAATTATAAAATAATAATAAATAATCATCATGATTTGGGGTCAAATAAAAGATCTATGGTAATCAGTAGCTGAAAGTATATTATATTATAATTATGGTTTTTAAATTTTTTATTGCTTTGTAATTTGACCAAAGACGTTGGTTGCATCGAAATAAAATGAGAATCCCAATGCAGATATGCATTCATTTTACATTTTCAGAAGTCTTCGCGGGAAACCGACGCCTAATTAATAATTAAGGGTGCATTTGAGTAACTATTTTATTTTAAATGGAAAGTAATATACTTACTTATTGTGTCCCTTTTGCTGTAGATAAAATAATTTTAAATTGATATAATTAATAAGTAATTAAAAATATATTATTAAAAATAATTATAATACTCTCTTTGTTTCGTAACAAAATATTCATTTTTTTTATTTTAGTCCGTCTCATAACAAAATATTCATTTTTTTTAATAAATTTACTATGTACCTAACATTACAAATATCCTTACAATTTACAATATATTACACAAATATCATTACCTTTATATCACATACTAATAAAGTTATTTTAGTCATTTCTACTTTATTTTTACTATATCTAAATATAATACTAATATTTTTAAAATTACGTGCAAAAAGCAAATAAATATTTACTTTTGAAACGGATGAAGTATAATAAAATAATTATACATTAAGATTAAAATAATTAATTAGTCTGATCAAAAGTAAAAAAATTTAAATTAAAAAAAATTTAAAATAAAACTAAAGTACTAACATTTTTTTCAAAAAGAAAAAAAAGTGATAAATAAGTGGGAAAAAATGGATATAGAAAGTGAGACTAACGGAGTATTAAATTAATATATTACCTTCATCTAATTTGATATAATTTTTAATACGAGACGCAATTAAAAATAGTATAAAGATAATTAAGTTTTTTATTTTTTAGTGTAAAAATAAGGTAAAATAAAGAATTTGTAAACAATAAAATATAACTAAAGTATTTTTTAAATAGTACTTTGTAGTTAAAATTCTTATTTCACTTAATAAAAGAATCAAATTTTATTTTCTATGGAATCTTCAGTTTTCAAAATTTCATTTTCTACTGTTATTCTTTCACGATTTAATTCTGGATACCAAAGAGATCTAAGTTCATAATTAAGTAAAAGAAGTGGACCCATATAAATGATATAATACGATGAATACAAAGACGGAAATATTTTGGGTAAGGTGCGGTGGCGAGCAGCACAGAGTGACGTCACAAATGCACACGTACGGACTCGAGGAACTCCCAGTTCCAGCCTGTCCCACACGTGTGAGGGTCTCCTTTCCCGCCACGTGTCGCGTCCGAGGCCCACCACCATTGCCGATTTCATTCATCGCTAATTCACTTCATCTTCCTCAATTCAATTCAATGTGAACAACCAAACAAACAATAGCAGACACCTATATTTTGACTTTGCATCCCTCGTCTCATCTCATCTCATCTCATCTCTGGATTCACACCTATTTAATTTTCTCCACACGCAAGAAACTGATCTGCCCGTTCGAAGATTAAAAAGAAATCTTTTTTTTTTTTTGATTCCGTGCTGAGTGGGAAGAGATATATTCACAGCAGTTATTGGCCAAAAGGGAAACCCTCTTTTTTATTTTTTATTTTTATTTTATTTAGAGTTGATGTTGAATTGAATCGGACTTGTCTTCCCCAGTCTTGCCTTCCTGGCCTGCCTCGCCCTTCTCTCTCTAGAATTACCTGTCTCTCGCTCTAGACTTCTATTGCTGTGGTTGATATTGCACACTACCGATTGCTTGCTCGTAGTTTTTCCTATCTACCTGCTTTCTTTTTCCCTTTTCAATCCCCTCTCATCCTCAATTTCTCTTTTTTTTTTAAAAAAAAAAAAATTAAATAAAAATTAGGGTGGTGGAGGAGCGTCGAGAAGCGGAGGGATGGGGGCGTGCGTTTCCCGTCCGGGGAACTGCGTCGGAAGCGGCGGCGGCGGAAGATTGGGAGGTTCGAGGAGGAAGAGGATTCGGAAAAGAAGGAAGGTTTTGAAGAAAAGGATTCCTTCTCATTTGTCCGATCGATCATCGGATAGAATCGACAAGTTCGGAGCTGCTGCTTTGCCGCTGGATCGTCCCTTTAGTAATCCCACCATTCGCGGTTTGTATTTTTTCTTTTTTCTTTTTTGTTTTCAAATAACAGTATGTGATTTCAGGTGTTGCTGTAATTTCTAGATATGAAGTTGTAATGCGAGTTTGTAGCTGCAATAATTATCTGATAATTTCATGGAGATTATAGTTTCAGAGTGATTATCTTTATTCCCGAATCTGTTTTGAAAAGGACTGTCGTCTTGTCCGTAAATGGTGCGGTAAGAAGTTATGAGGTCACTAGAGAAAGGTTTTGGAAGTAGTTGATTTCCCCTTTTGGTTCTGTTGGTAATTCATCTGTAAAAGACACTGGAATCTTATACATGATGTTATATATATCTTTGGTTTTTGGCACGATTCTTGCAGTGCTTATTCATCAGGAATTTGTTTCTGTTCAATGCCAGGAAGTACTGAGGAATCATGGTTTGATTCTGCTACTGTTCTTGAATCCGACTGGAGCGACGATGAAGACGAAGATTTCCAAAGTCTTCCCGATGGTTTGTGAAGATCATCTGTTTAACTTGTGTCTCCATTCTTGAGCATTTGTCCTAAAATAGATTCCATACTTCTGCAGATGGAGCACCGGCTGCCATTGTTGATTCTCCTAGAAACTCCAGCCGTGCCGACGCCCGACATTCTTCTTTATCCGATCATTCTAAGGAATCGCCTACGAGGAATCCTGGACTTAACTCTGATTTCAAAGAGAAATTTGATGAAGCAAAGCATGTTTCTGTGGATGAAATCACATTATCTGCTGAGGAGACTGCAGGCCATAACGATAACATGTTTGATAGTTGTGGGATTCTTTCGAACAACTGCTTGCCGTGCCTTGCTTCTGCCGTTTCCCCAATTGAAAAGAGAGGCCCGACGAGTCCTTCCGGGATGAAGAAAAAGGCTGCCTTGAAACTGTCCTTCAAGTGGAAGGAAGGTCATCCTGCAGCCATGCTCGGTGAGTATCGAATAAAATTCTTGTCATTGTTCCCCTGTTTTCGTTATGTTTTATTTACATTTTCGGTTTTTCAGTTTCTTCAAAGACGCTACTGCAAAGACCCCTTGCGGGCTCGCAAGTGCCGTATTGTCCTCTTGGAAAGAGAGTGCCTGATAGTTGGTCGGATGTCGAGCCGGGGAGTTTCAGGATTCGTGGGGCGAATTATTTTAAGTAATAACTCAATGATCTTCATCTCCTTGTGATTTCTTGTTTCTTGTAACTTTATTACATCATGTGCCGTTGCAGGGATAAGAGGAAGGAATTTGCCTCGAATTGTGCGGCATATTATCCAGTTGGTCTCGACGTATTTCTGTCGCAGAGAAAAATCAACCACATCGCTCGATTTGTGGAGCTTCCTCTTGTTCATTCTTCCGAAAAACTTCCGCCATTACTTGTCGTCAATGTTCAGGTATTGCATACACAGAAGTGATAAATCGACGTTGATTTCTCAGTCATAGAGACAATAGTCTGAACTCTCTTTCGACAGATTCCAGTGTATCCGGCAGCGATCTTTCAGGGCGAAACCGACGGGGAAGGAATCAGCTTTGTTATGTATTACAAGCTTTCGGAAACGTTTGCCAAGGATTCTCCAGCCCATTTTCAAGAAAGTATCAAGGTGATCGAATCAATAGATCCTTCTGAAAACAATTCCTGCAACAATAAAATGCTCTGATTGCTTGACATTTTTGTTGCGTCTGCAGAAGTTAATAGACGATGAAGTTGAAAAGATCAGGGGCTTCCGTACAGAGGTAGCTATACCATTCCGGGAACGGCTAAAGATATTGGGACGTGTTGTGAATGTCGACGATCTTCCCATGAGCGCTGCGGAGAGGAAGCTCATGCACGCCTATAATGAAAAACCCGTGCTTTCACGCCCTCAACATGAATTTTACTTGGTGAGCTTAAGCTTTTTGATCCGATGAACTTCCGTGTCTGTGTTATGATTAGGCTGTTTCTTAGACGATTTCTTCTTTCCCCAGGGCGAAAATTATTTCGAAATTGATCTGGATATGCATAGATTCAGCTACATTTCGAGAAAGGGATTTGAGACATTCCTCGATCGGTTAAAGCTCTGTGTTTTGGACTTCGGATTGACGATTCAGGCAAGCTTATTGTTATTACTGACCTCATATTTTTCAGTTTGCAGTAAAGCTCTGTTGATGACGATCATATGCTTTTTTTGCACGTTAATTTTGCTGCAGGGAAACAAGGCTGAGGAGCTGCCAGAGCTGATTTTGTGTTGTATAAGGTTGAATGAAATTGATTATGTGAATTATCAACAGCTTCAACTTGAGGAAACCCTTGAGGATAATGATGAATAAATGCTATTTCTGTTTCTTTCTGAATAAGTATGTTGTTTTCTGCCATTGCTTGCTTCTTGTAAATCGGGTAAAATTTCAACGAATTTGTACCTTCATTCATGCATCTTTGAATTGGAGTACAGAGGAAAGTGATCAGATCATTCTTTCTTCAATTGATGATTGAAATGATTTTGATTGGTGTGGAAGGAAATTAGGGTTTAGGGCCTACAGGGGTCGAGTGGGATGCCGCATAAGCCTTTGTTTCCAGCGTACGATTTTCGTGGGAAATTGTTCAGAGGTTTTCCGTAGGGTATTCTTCCTTCTAGAAAATTATCGGAGAGGTCCAATTCCTTGAGATTTTTCAAATTCAGAAATCCGTTCGGGATTTTTCCGGTGAAGTGATTTTTCTGCAGCTTTAGGCTCTTCAATGAGCTCGCGTTGGCCAGCGTCGCTGGAATATCGGAATCGAAGGAGTTGGTGCTCAGATCCAGACTCTCCATTGATTGTAATCTCCCGATTGATTCAGGTAACTTGCCTCTGAGTTCGTTGCGAGACAGATTTATGTGGTGGATTTCGAGTTGTGTTTCCGTCCCGATTTTCTCCATACCGCTCGTGAAATTATTGTCCGATAGGTCGATGAATACCAACGATCCACCGCTGTATTTGCTCTGCACCAGAAAAATTGGTTCGATCGAGCCTGTTAGTTTGTTCGAGTGAAGGTCTAGCAACCCTAGGGTTCCTAATTTTGTGATTGAATTAGGAATTCTGCCGTCAAGAGCGTTCATTGATAAATTCAATGCATAGAGTTCGATCAAGCTCCCAATCCACTCCGGTAAGCTCCCCGTGAGATGATTGGCTGACAAATCTAGCTCTTGCACCGGACTTGGAGTGGTTAACAAATCCTCTGACAATCCGCCATGGATGCTGCACCTTGCCAAGTAAATCCGAGACAGTGATGGCAACTCCAGGAGCCACTTGGGGATGGAGCTAAGGCTCATCTGGTTGAACGACACATCAAGTGTTTGAAGATTTGCCAAAGAGGCCATCTGATGAGGCAACGATCCTTCAATCATGTTGTGAGAGATTCTAAACATTATAAGCTCCGAGAGCCGGCCTATCGAATCAGGTATTCTCCCGGATAACTTGTTGCCATTGAAATATATCTCTGTTAAAGATCTAAGATTACCTAAACTACCTGGAATTGACCCATGGAGTTCATTATTTGCCAATGAAATTCTCTGAAGAGAAGACAGGTACCCGAGGGACTCCGGTATGCTCCCCGTCAAGCTGTTGTCGTTCAATCTGAGAAAAGCTAAGGAAGCCATTTGGTCACGGCTCGAAAGCTTCGGTATCTCTCCAACAAGATGATTGTTGTCCAAGTAGAGAACTGAAATGGCTTTTAGATTGGTGATAGAAGAAGGGATCTTCCCAGTAAATAAGTTGCAGGACAGATCAAGCTCTTTCAGAACCTGCAAATTCCCAATGTCGTCGGGTATATTACCTGTCAAGAAATTGCTGTGCAGGCTGAGGCTTTCAAGGTTTATCAAGTTCGTTATGGTTGCAGGAACGCCACCCAAAAACCTATTCGAATGTAAATTCAATTTTCTCAGCCTCGAAAGATTGCCGAGGCTTCCAGGCAGAGAACCCGAAAAGCTGTTCTCAAACAAATACAGCTCTTCGAGCTTCGACAGCTTGCCGATGCTTTCTGGCACCGGACCATCCATGGAATTCCCCCATAACGAGAGCTTCTTAAGCCCCGGAAGATGAATGTCGATCGATGGAGGAAGGTTTCCTCTTAAGCTTGAGAGCCCTGACAGATCAATGACTTCAAGAAAGCTCAAAAGTGTTATCGAAGATGACAGGGAGCCATTCATCCACGCCTGAACTGGACTGTCCCTGGAAGTCGAAAATCCCGGGAGACTCATTTCGATCACTCTACCGCTAGTTTTGTCGCAGGCGATTCCTTCCCATTTGCAGCAATCTCGGCCGGACCATTGACGGAGCCTGCCCGAGGTATCGATAAGGATCCCTGTCTTGAAACTTAACAGGCCCTTCAAGTCGTTAGAATGACAGGTTTTCTCCATACTTTTACTGCTTTCACAACCTGCAATTAGGGTTATAACTGCTAGAAACCATAAAATTGCAAATCCCATGAAGGAAGATGATGATCTTAAAGTGTCTAACCAGAATGGAATGCAGAGGAGAGGAGAATAAAGGAAGGTTTTTGTATCAGGTCAGATGTCTCTACTTTATCCACTTTACAGTTTGGATTCTTTTCAAGCATTTGAATTATGAATTATGAATTATGATGTCCTTACCTTACCACATTTTCTTGGGGACGAATAAAAAATGGCCATCATATTTCCGTTATCCGAGGCCTTGGATTCTTTCTTGCCTGTTTTTTTGTCCCTTCCCATATGTTAAAAAAAAGACAAAAACAATCTAATGTAGACATCAGACAGAAGGTGCAACTTCGTGGCCAAATCTTAGTGTACTGTTGGACATTGTTCTGTGATAAATTAAAAAATTTCAGTAATTTGGGGAATCAAATGCCCATAAAAAATTTATTCTCTTTTGTTGGTATCATCTAAAGCATGTTTTTGTTTGGGAAAATTGTCATGCTCTGTTTTTGCTAATATATATATATATATTGTTTTATATTTTTTTATAGTTTGCTAATTTAAATTTTTAAATATTTAAATAAATGAATCATATATGTTTAGAACTTTATGTATTTAACAATTTTTTTACTCAAATAATAGCTATATGTGCTAACGTATTGGGTCAAATTTTGCTATAGTTTAAATAGAACATATTTATATTTAAATAGCAGGCATGTACTGAACATTTTAGCACAGCAACCACAGTGCATGGTGTTCCATCTAAAATAGTATACTTTGTAGTTTGCACATATTTATATTTATATTTCAGCACACAATAATCAAATTTTAAAATTAGCATATTACTCCCTCCGTTCCACTTACCTTGTCTATGTTGTCGTTTCTATCCGTTCCATATGTCATGTTACTGTTCTTTTTTGAAAAATAATTACTCATTTTAATCTTCTTTTAAATTTTTTTAATTTTAATTAAACTAATTAGTTATCTTAATTTTAATTTATAATAATTTATATTATATATTAATTATTTTTACTAATACATTATTAATTATCTACTAATTATAGTTATCCTAAATTTTCGTGTGTACAGTGACCAAGAAGTCCATTGCGTGGGAGTATTACATTGAAACTAGTACATTTATAATTTAATACATATTTATATTTAAATATCAAATATCATATTGATTAGCCGTAATCATCATAGTAACGGAAGAATGCTTTGTTTGGTTAGAAGATTTTTATTGATGTGTACTTTCATTCAATATTTTCGCTAAAAAATTATTAAATTAAATATTTATTTTTTACTTTTTATATTATATAAAAATTAATTTTATATTTTAAATACCATATTGATGCATATTTTTAGCAGAATATACAACTATTTTAATTTAATCTCTTTTTTTTTTAACTAAAAAATTCAAACTTCCAATTAAACACAAGAAAATGATTAGGATGCTAATTAAAACTAATCAACCTTGATAGGAAAATGATACTACTAATATTGTATACAACATATATTGTATAAATTGTTAGTAGAAAATTATTATCATATGTTGTTGGGTCTATATAATTTAAAATTTGAAAAGTAATTTGTGACAAAAAATTCAAATATAATACTTCCTTCGTCCCATAACAAGGTATCCATTTACTTTGTGTGTTGATTTTTTAATATTAATTATATATCAAATCGTATTACAAATAAAGAGAAAATGACAAATACCTCTATTGGTATCTTATAATACTAATATAATGACATTTGTATAAAAAATTATACAAATATAAGGATATTTTCAATGTTAAGTACAATGATGCAAAAGACAAATGAATATTTTGTTATGGGACTAAGGGAGTAAGAGTTTAGATTTGTACTATGTGCATGGGTCTATATATTTAGTATATTTGAAAAGTGATCTATATATTTGATGTTTATGAGTTTAACACCTTTAATTTTTCGATTCTCAATATTTTGAGAATTTTAATAAAATAGTTTTATTTTGGATTTATATTTGAATTAGAAGTGTTTTTAATAGACCTTTTTTTTTTTTTTTTAATGAATGGATCATGTTTCATATAGGTTTTTGCTACAGGGTTGAATTTTTTTCAATTGGATGATAACCACAAAGATTTTTTTTAAAAAAAAATTAGAGTGATTAAATCCTTAATTTGTATAGAACGTAATGGCTAGACGTTTGATAGTAAATAAATTATGGAAAAAGAAGACAGTGTGAGAAATTTAAATAAATTGCAGGAAATAAAAAGAAATAATAATTTTGATTGAGATACTAAATCTGCCGTTTTACAATGAATATGTCGACCAATTTATGAAATCTAAACGCTGTCTTATGAATCGACACGATGTTCTGTTTTACTGACAACGCGAAGACTCTTCGGTACAAGAAATAATCACAAATAAATTATTTTTTAACTTTTTAAATTTACAAAGCAACTTTATAAAATAGATGTGACAAAATAAAATAAATAGTAATGTTGGGGGCTCCATCTCTTCTCTTCTGTAAAATAAGTGAGTTTTTGTAAACAGAAAATATATTCAGTCTTCCGATAAAATAAAATAAAAAATAGGGTAACTTGATATTTTAGTCATGTAACTGACATTTTATTATTTTAGTTTAGTAACCGGAGGCCGTGTTAAAATAGTTCCGCAAGTGAAAATTTTTCACAATTTAGTCCTCAATGTCTATGTGGCGTATAGGCCAGGTCAGCACCATATGGCTGACACGTGTCCGCCATGTGGATTGTTTTTATTTTTATTTTTTATCTTTTAAAAATATAAAAAATGACAAATATAAATATAAAAATAAAATAAAATAAAAAATAAA
The DNA here is from genome assembly GCF_009805555.1 of Andrographis paniculata. NCBI lineage: Eukaryota > Viridiplantae > Streptophyta > Magnoliopsida > Lamiales > Acanthaceae > Andrographis > Andrographis paniculata. The sequence continues at coordinate 6,919,396 of NW_026137605.1, forward strand.
AAATTATATATATATCCGTCAAGTCAGACCCACATAACCTTTAATAATTTATATATTAATATATTTTTTAATTTTTTTTATATTTTATATTTTATTTTTAATATAAAAATATAAATTATCCATGTAGTGGCCATCTAGCTAACCTAACGGACATATAGACAATTTTTATTTTTTATTTTTATTTTTTAATCTTAATTTTTTATATTTTTATATTTTATTTTATTTTTATATATTTTATATATTTATTTATTTTAATAAATAAAATTATCTACGTGGAAGACACGTGTCAGTCACGTGGCGCAGATCTGAGCGACATGTGTCGGTCAACATGCCACACAGATACTACATAGGCACTAAGGACTAAATTGAAAAAAAAAAATTTCACTTGCGAGACTATATTAAAATAGTCTCAAATTAGAAAATTAAATGATAAAAGGGTCGAGTTACAGGATTAAAAAAAGAGTTTACCTTAAAATATAATATAATATTTATAAGGTTGGGGCATACCCCAAGGCTTCTGTAAGTATATCTGAAAATATATTCAGTCTTTTGATAAAATAAAATAAAATAAAAATAATATTTTATGAGTATTGGGTGCCTCTGCTTCTGTAAAATAAGGGTCTACCTTTTAAATCACATATGAAGATAATACGGCTCTACCTTTTTAATCACATATGAAGTTAATCCTTAAATCTATGAAATAAATCTTGCACCGCCATGCCTTCTGAAAAATAAATCTGCCAACGCCCGGCTATCTAAAATTTATTTGGCAGCGGCCCGGCCCTCTGGAAAATAAATATGACGGCGTCCGGGCTATTTAAAATATATCTGGCAGCGCCCCTGTAATCAACTGACACAGTCCGCACACCTATCCTGGCGTCGTTCCTTCTATCCAAACAGCTTTTGCATCAGCCCAGTCAACTTCTGCAATACTCTGGACAACTTCTGTATCAATCCAGGCGCCACCTGTATTTGTTCGAGTGATTTTTACATCAGCCCGGGTGTCCTATGCATCAGTCTGGACGACTTCTGCATCAGTTCAGGTGTCATATGCATTAGCTCCAACCACTTCTACATCAATCTTGACGATTTTTGCATCAATCTATACTTCTTGTGCATCAGTCTGGATGTTTTATGCATATCAGTCTAGACAATTTTTGCATCATTCTATACGATTTCTGCATCAGTCTAGACGACTCCTGCATCAGTGTAGAGGACTCATGCATCAATCGAGACGATTTCTGTATCAGTCAAGACAACTTCTGCATCGGTCCAGACAACTTCTGTGTCGGTCCAGACGACTTCTGTATTGGTCCGAATGCCATCTTTATTAATTAGGGCACTATTTGCGTCTGACTGGACGCCCCAGGCATCCTTACACCCTATCTAGGCGTCACTACACCCTGTTTGGGTGTTCCTACACACTTTTCAGGCGCCCTGCACTGTCTAGGTTTCAATTGATCTGGGCTACCTATTGATCCCTGACACGGACAATCGATATCCAATTAATGATAGCATATGCAATCGAAGAAAACGAGGAATCAAGATCCCAAACGCTCATCGACTGTGAACTCCATTCAAGCTCAGCAAAATTCTTTATTTTTTAATATTAATTTTATGGGATAGCATAGGCCCCACTCTTGTCATATGGCTGAACTTGTTGAAGCCGCATGGCAATAAAATCTCATAAATGCAAAAATCCAGACTCACAAAGACTTTCTTTAGAATATGTTGTGGGGTATGGTTTGGCGATAGAAGAAGAATTATCGCCAGGCCATTGCTCCACCGTGGCCTCAATTTGGTATGTAGCAATCCAGATTTCGGCTAAGGATACAGACTTGAAAGTGTCGTCTATCCGCTCCTAGTTCTGAATTGCTGCCGATATATTAGCTTTTAGTTATCGTGGTCGGCCCCATCTTGGGCCGGGCATAACATCTGGAACTTTTGGTACGTAAATTGACATAAATCCCAGCGCTGCCTTATGCATGTTCGACTACGACTTAGGGATTCAACTTTGAGGATATCTCATATATCTCGAGATGGGAACCGCGTAGCAGATGCCTTAGCGACTTTGGCGGTTTCCCTCCCGATGGAGACGACGCTTCTCCCCTCAGATATTCTTTGGTCGCTTCAAGGCCTCCTTCGAGCGGACGCCGATGGCCTTCCGTCCTTCCGTTTCAAGTAGTAGGCCTCTCCCTACTCTTTGATTCTAGGCTTAGCATTGATTGTTGTTACTTAGACTTGATCACTTAGTATTTGATTTATGTCTTTTTTAGGGTAGATACTTACTATTAGCTGGTTTTGTCTGTTTGCTTTACTAAGACTGTATAGCTTGTATCTAAAACTACGTATGGCTTGATCCCGTTTGGGTACGTAGACAGCCCACCCGGGCGCAGCCCCTGCTATATAATTTTATTTTATTTTATTTTTTTTTTGTGAAAAAAAAAAAAAAAAATTGACATAAATCCCAAGGTGTAGTTTCCATAGTGGCTGTAGTCACAACCGGATTTATATTCTTCCAGTATAATGGTGTCAATTCATATAATCCGGTGTTGTGTCCAATAGATGTCGGATCTATGTCTCAAAATATTAATTTTTGGTGAAGAGTGGTTACGACATAATGAGCAAAATAAATCCAATCCCTAACTTGATGGACGATGTTTCTAACATTTCTGACTTGGACTGTGCACCTACATCCATATACCCTGGATTGTAATCCACTGATGCATCCAATTGAATGTCTGATCATCGTATTGAGCTATATATTTGGTTACAATATTGTCAACTAACACATCAATGTTGATTTTTGGATAACATTGGTTGGTCCAGCGTCAGGCGAAGTCATTGATAAGACTCTAGACATTCTTGAGGGCGAGGTCCAACTGCTGAGGTATTTTTGTGCGATTGCTATATGGTCGTCTTGTTGGCTTAACGGTAAATTTGAATAATAGACGTCCCCAGTTTTTGCATTGCCTTTGTCATGCTTGTACAAAGACCCTTGAGGTGCTGTATGGTCCTAAAGAGGTACTTCCCTTGGTAAAATTAGTTGTACCCGGTAGCGATCTGAACCTTAGAAAAGGTTCATTATTCATTTTCACAGCGGCTTGTTTGAGACGATATCACAGAATCAAGATTTTTAAACTGCAATCAGCAGTGACTAAAACTACACCGAATTTCAAATTTTACTTAAAGCACATATATCATAAGAAGAGAGAGTTAAACCTTTTACTAGCAGATATTTCAATTTTATGAAAACCTTGTGTAGACTGCCAATGTGTTCACTTTTAATGTCGATTTTCTTGGAGTCTTGACTAATGTGCCCATTGAAAACCACAAAAGTTAGCATAACAATTCAAACAATATGAGTTCCTTAGACACAATATTCTTTGATTTTGAACAAAATAATATTTTTTAAAAAATAATGAGAAAATTATTTCTCAAAAGAAACACACTTTATGTACTGAATTTTATAAAAATAGAAAACAGAATTTGAATTTTGAATTATCTATTTTAAAAAATTAAAAACCTTTAAAAGAAATCCAAAATTGTAAAGGATTTAAAAGGAACCAGAACAAAGTTTCTGAGCCTTCACAAAGAGAAATCAGAGCCAGAATTGAATTTCATAGAATAATTTCGATTCAACCAGATTTTCGAAAAACAAAAATGATTTATCATTTCTAAAATTGATGAAAAATGAAACAAAACTCTGGAGAATTACCCAAGAACAAATTTTGTTTTTCAATTTAAAACCAAATGCTATTATACCACTATTGTAATAAAATATATTATATTTTATTAATATATATTCATATTTTTGAATTGTTGATTTTTTTATTGAATAAAATATATATTTTTATAAATTGTATTAATATATTTTTATAATTTTTTATAATATTTGTAGTGAATTATGCCTCTAAACATTGCTAATTAAAACAAACCCAACCATCATCCTTGCAACACCAACCTTTATTCTAATTTTGTGAATCAGCCACCCACAACACTACCACATGTATATATATATATATATATATATATCTAGAGAGAGAGAGAGAGAGAGAGAGAGTCCCTTATATCTTAGTAATTAATTAAATAGGGAGTATTAAATTAAAATTAATCAGAGCTCGTCTTTGTGGGGCGACAACTTGACAGGGTAGGAAGGCTCCATGGCTATGCCGCACTGCCCCTCCGGAGCAGAAACACCGCGCTGCATCCGAATATAGCCCTCTTCTCCCCATTCAGGCCCCCATGAGTTTCTTACAATCCAATATTTTGTCCCCTCGACTGTTGTCCCGTATCCCACCACTCCCACGCCATGGTCCAGCTCTGTCCCGCACTCTCCTCCCGTGTACACTCCCTGCACCCAAATTTATTCTTTCATTCATTCATTTCCACGTCATCCAAAAATTAATACGATACGATACGATTTGATCTGATCACCTCCGAGTAGAATTGCATATCGCTACCGCTAGCATCAATTGCTACGGACACAGGCTGGTTTGCTACGGCTTTCGTCAGCGCCTCCTCGTTGTTTTTAGGCACATTTTCGTATCCGTCTATCTTCACTGCCGGCATGTTTTTTACCTTTCAATATATATATATATATATATATATAATTATACGTATCCTTGGTCATGTTAACCTTAGTTAACCCATGTTTGGAAATGCTTAGGGATAGAAATAGGCTAGTTAAAGGCCTACGGCCTGGCCTAGACAAGGCTTAACTTAATCTGATCTATTTACTAAAAAGGTCGAGATCAAAAATTTTTTTAAAGTATTTTTACTTAAATAGAACAAACTTAGGCTTTAAAAAAAATTTTTTTTAATTAACAGGTCGGTCTATTTATTATTAGTTTTTTTATAAAAATATTTCTTTATTATTATATATTAAAAATAACTTTCTATCTAATAATAATATTTATTAAATAGTTATAATTATAAATTTATTATAAAAAATAGAATTTTTTAACTTTTATATATATTAAATAATTGTATGTACATTAATTTTTTTTTCTAATACTAAATTTGTAAATAAATAAATAAACTAACAGATAAAAATATTATGTTGTCTTTTGTAGGTCAGATTTTTAAAAAGGTCAGACTTATTTAACCAAAATCTGGCCTAATCTGGCCTATTTTTACCCCTAAAAGTTGTTACCTTTGATGAATCGCAGAACTCGTCTTGGGCTTTGTATGGGTACCCGGCTTCCGTAGTAATTCCCCCTTGTTTCTTGATGAACCTGTATGCATTCTCCATTAGTCCCCCGTGGCAGCCGTGATTATCGTTGTCGCAATCAACCAATTCTTGCTCCGACAAGGATATAAGATGCCCCGTTTTGATTTTGTTGATCCCCTCGACTCCGACGATAGTCGAGAAAGCCCAACAGCTACCTATAATAAATCGGCATAGAGATAATCACAAATAGTGTATCGATGGATCCTCTCAAAAAACTATCACTATTCATTATTATTTCTTTAAAAAATTATAGAATCAAATATCGATTTTTCCAAATATTATACTAAAATTTTAATTTTCATTCTATGAACTTAGGTAACATATCAAATATTTATTTCTTCTTCTTCTTTTAATAAATTTGACATATATCAAACAAAGATATATTATTAAAATATATATATATATATATATATTGCATAAACAGCAACATTTAGAATTATTTGACTTTTTTTTTATTGTATTAAAATTACTACCAAACTATTTGACTATTTGACAATTAATTATTAGTTGTTAATTAGCTGATTTAACAGGTAACTTGAGTTTACATGCCAACAAGATCTTGTAAGTGACTATTCAAATTAAACATCAATTTTTCTCAAATTATTACTTCATCTGTCATCCAATTGTATGCTTATTTGATCGAGTACAGGATATAAGAGAAATAAGTAAAAATAGAAACTTTTACTTTTTAGGGTATAGAAAAAGTAATTTTTTTTACTAAAAAAAAACGAAAATAAATTTAGATAACAACAAAAGAAAAAGAAAAATCCGAATAAACTTTCAGAAAATCTATAAACTTACGTACCACAATTGCCCTGATTTTTTACAGCAGTGACAGCGCCGAGCTTCCTCCAATCAATAGACGGAGGCACGTGCGAATTTTCATACATAAATCCGGTTTCGGCTCTACTTCCATGGAACATGCGGTGGTGGCGCACGTTCGAGCTATAGAATTTGCGGAATTCGTAATTGGTCATGTCGGCAAACTTGTTGAGCTTGAGCTTGTAAGGCTTGTCCATGCCGTTCACTTGGTGAATGTGCATCGCATTAGCCTTGAAGACGTTGAAACGTTTATGTTTTTCAGTGATATCCCTCGACACCGTGTGTTGGCTTCTCCATCTCTCGTACAAACCCCACAGGGCTTCATCCGAAACGAGGTCCTTTTCAGTCACTTCGAGGCTCGCTGCGACGCACAAAATGGTCGCCAAGAGAATCGACGCGATAAGAAATCTTGCCATTGTAATAGACGATGAAAAAGATCACAAATGAATGTGACATTGGGAGCTATATGTAAACTTATTTATAGGGAGAGGTGTAAGAGGAAGCTTTAGGGGCATGTTTGTAAGGGGAAGTTTAGAAATTTTTTACTATTCAATTAGTTTTTTTTTTTGCTTTCTAAAAATATAAATTAAATGTTTGATTTTTGTTATACTAAAAATTAATTTATATTTCAGGAAAAAAAAAATGATAATGAATAGTAGATTTGGAAGCCAAAATTATAAGTTTGTTTTATTTTAATTTGAAATTGAGGTTATGGTTCAAGTTTTTTGTCTAAATAATATTTTTATTTAATAATTTGTAAAAAAATATAATATATTTTTATTGAGAACTGTCCTATATCAATAATAGAAATTTTGGTTTGATATACAAAGCAAACAAACTTAGGATTTGTTTGGTTTGGTTTGAGATTGAAGTTGTGATTTAATAGTATTTTGATTTAGTATTTTATATAAAAACAAAATACTCTTTCCGTTAGGCTAGTCTCATTTACCTTCTGCGTAACTGTATTTAATATTAAAAATAGATTTATATTTATATTATAAGACAATAATATAAGTATTTTTGTCTTTTTCGATTAATTTGTATTACATTTTCATATAATAATTAATATTTAATGATCAACATGCAAAAAGTAAATAGGACCTTAGAACCGTATATTTTTATTATGAACTATATTAATAGAATAGTAGTCATTTTAATTTTAGTATGTTTGTTTTTGTAAATGGTTTGAATAGATTCATTGTGATATTAATTAGTAATTGGTACGATTCATTGTGTATTATTATATTCGCATTTATCAGTAATATCAGTGATCTTGTTTTCAAAAAAAAAAAAAAATTGGTTTGAATAGATTTATTGATATTTAGGGAATTGTACAGATAAAATAAAAATAATAAATGTATATGATATATTATTTTTTTTTGGAAAAATATGTTTTTTCTTTTTTTTTTTTTTCACAAATATATCCTTAGAAGTTATTAATTTGTTTTGCATCTCAAATCATTTTACGTTATATGGGCACTATGGTCTCACATATTTTTTAAAGAGATATATATATATATATATATACTACAATAGTCTATTTCGATCTGTTAAATTTATTTAGTTTTATTTAATATATTCGTTAAATTTAATTAATTCCTAATTTTGGTATAGTCAAAATTTCAATATTTGATTAATACTTTAAGTTATATATATATATTTACAATAATAACTACTATTTTTATTATATTTTTTCTGCATGATTATTAATTACTAACTGAATTTACAAAAATATTTTAAATTATTTTTTTTACTTTGTTACTTTTCTCAATTTTTTTTTTTAAATTTCATGTCGAACCGTAATACCAAATGGGGAGTAATATATATACATTCAAATATTTTTTTTCCTTTCTTTTTGTTTTTGAAATTTTTAAAATTGGTATATATATCATATCGAGATATATTATAGAAGAATTTTTTTTTGTAAAAATAACATTCATATTTAGTACTCTATTTTACTAAGGTATAATTATCAAAATTTAATACACATTAATATTATAAATTTATTTTGTTTTTAATACTCAATACCATGTGTCAAAATCCATTCAAACACCATCACATTCACCTCATTTCAACAAATCTCATAACAAAAATCCATAACAATCCCAATAAAAAAAATAATAAAAAAATAAAAAAAAATCCTAAACCCATCCAATTACACTAGTGTGCACACCCTTGGAACCCTTTTTGCAGGAATTAAGGGGAAAGGCTAAGGATAGTTCTATATATAGAGAAAGAGGCATTGGGAAATTTTGGACATATTCTAAGCGGGCACGCGAAACACGCTGTGTTCGTTTTTTATTGTTTCGGCCGCAAACCTTTTATGTTGTGCTATACTGTCTGAGGTTCTCAACACCACTTTTGCAACCCTAAATAATGATTGAATTGGGTCTAGTTCTTGCAACTTAATTATTCCTAGATAGATACGACAATATTTTTCAGTTACGTTCATTTGTCGCACCCGATCTTTTGCCTATTTGGTAATTGAATGACTCGCCATCGTTTTAAAAATTGTTTATAATTTTCCTGTATTTTTAATGTTTAGCGTAAATTTTTTTTATATTTAAAAATAATTGCATGACATCATTTTATAATTTAAAAAACATTACATAAAATCTTACCACCATAAAAACTCATTTGTATGATGAGAAGATGATTTTCCTATTTGTATGTTTTGCATAATATGGTGTTTCATAAAATATTTTTTAAAGTATAAGAAAGGCGCCATGCAATTTTTCAAAATAAAGTGGGGATTTAAACTGAGTTTTAAAATCACACGGGTTTCCTGCGACATTTTTTAAATATAAGGTGACGCCATGCAATTTTTAAAGTAAAGGGGGATTTACGCTCAGTTTCGAAACCACAAAAGAGTTATAGACAATTTTGCCTTAAATTTAAATTAAATTCTTAGGAGATTATATATATATATATATATATGGCGGAGGCTACAAAATTCAGCACTGTACTGACAACACATCGCAGCACACGGTGTTACTACTAGTAACACACCATCTGCATTAATATAATACAAATACAACACATGAAATAATAACACATGCTATGGTCTTATACAACACAATCAATACTTGATTCCAGCGCACTACATACTGTTATACAACACACTTGTAATTATGAATCAACAACACCAAATACAACACATGAACTAAACAACACATGAACTAAACAACACATGCTATAGTCTTATACAACGCAAATACTATTTGATTTCAGCACACCACGTACTGTTATACAGCACGCTATAATTATGAAGCAACATCACATGTCATTATTATGCACAACATATATTGTACAATAAAGTTGTCTATAATAAAATTGTATACTATTTTTATATTTTTCACCCTAACCGTTACCTATATTAATCGTATAGTCCAGCTCACTATGATATACAGCAAATATAGCAGTATTCAATAAACACGATTGATTAATAAAACAACGAAAGAGGACCCATAAATGAATGAATAATGTATTATAATTACTATTATTATTGTCATTAATCAAGGAAAGACTTGAAACGTGTGAATCTGGTTGCGTGGATATGCAATCCCACGCGCACAGATATCACAAGCTTTCCTGCTCTACTTAAGGTGTTTTTGTTCAGCGATTGGATTTTAAATTTAGATTTTCAAAGATTTTGAAATATGGATTTTTAAGTTGGGTTTGTTTGGAGTTTGAATTTTGTAATAATTATATTGAAAAAAATTACTCCCTCCGTCTCACGTATTATGTCCACGTTGTCGTTTCTGTCTGTCCCATGTATCACGTCATTTTCCTTTTTTGGAAAATGATTACACATTTTAATCTCATTTTAAACTTTCTAATTTTTTTTAAAGAAATTTTAATTAAAGTAATTAGTTATCTTAATCTTAATTTATAATTATTTATATTATAGAATAATTATTTTCACTAATACATTTTTAATTATCTACCAATTACATCCCTCCTAAATTAAAATACCGTGTCTACAATGTAGTAGACACGGTATGTGAGACGGAGGTAGTATTTTTTTATTGAAAAATAATAAATTGATGTGATAGTTAAAAATGAATAATATTTAATATTGTTAAAGAAATTATAAATAATAATGAAAAGTGATGTTTGATTTGATATTTATTAATTAAATTTAAATTTAATTTCTAGAAAAAAAATTTGTTTCTTTTTTTTTTTTTTTTTGGATGATGTGAGTTCTCGCAAATTTGTATTATTTATTCAATTTTTTTTCAAAATTATCAAATTAAATATATTTTTTTTCTATATTACGCTACAAATTAATTTTACATTCAAAACATCGTATCAACTTTGATTTATATCGCATTATAATACTTCCTCCATCCCAATACAATAGTCTTGTTTACCATATTTGTCCGTTCTAAAACAATAGTCTCATTTCTATAAATAAACATATCACCATAAAACTATCTTACTTTTTCATTATTATTACACAATTGTCACTACTTTTTACCCTAATATACTCTCAAGGGCAAAAAAGTTATTCATCTTTATTTTTTACCAACTACATGTCCAACACAACAAAACTATACTTTTGGGATGAAAGAAGTACTATTTTTCAGTTATTATTATTATTATTATTTAATATTTCAACTCCAAACAAAAATTCCAACCCCAAACACACACAACACTATTTTTTAATTCTGCAATGGAATGCATTGACAATTTCCGAAAAGGCATACTGCTGTAAAAGGGAAGTGGACTGCAGAAAAAAAGTAGACTCTAGGGTAGGGATTATCAGGATTTCGAGGAAAATTGAACGTACAATATGTATACAGTAAAATTAGACCAAAATCGTCTAAACGAACACAACCTAATGAATTAAACGAAATTCAAGATCAACTTTTTTTTTTGTTTGGATAAGATTTTTTTTAAAAAAATAAAAATTAAATTAAATCTAAAAATAATAAAAAAATACTCCCTTCGTTCCATATACCGTGTCTGCTACACTGTATATACGGTATTTTAGGAGGGGTGTAATTAATAGATAATTAAGAATGTATTAGTGAAAATAATTATCCTATAATATAAATAATTATAAATTAAGATTAAATAGCTAATTAGTTTAATTAAAATATCTTAAAAAAATAAATTAAAAAATTTAAAATGAGATTAAAATGTGTAATCATTTTTCAAAAAAAAAGTGACATGAAATATAGGACGGACAAAAACGGCAACGTGGACATAGTACGTGGAACGGAGGGAGTATTTAATTTAACATTTTATGAAATAAATATATTAAATGTTATATTTTATAGAACTATTATAATTATTAAATAATACTCTATGCGTCCCATAATTAAGTATTCATTTGTTTTTTGTACGTAGTTTTAGAAATATTAATATTATATTGAGATGTAAGTAGAAATAAAATAGAAATTACTGAAATACTCTTATTAGTATGGTGTGATATAAAGGTAATGACATTTGTGTAATATATTGTAAGTTGTAAGGGTATTTGTAATGTTAGATAGACAGTACAATTACTAAAAAAACAAAATGAATATTTTATTATGAAACGGTCTAAAAAAAAAAAAGTTTCTTATGGGACGGAGAATATCAAATTTTAAAAATATTTATATAGACAAACAACATCAATATTTTAAAACAACTTCAAGTTGTTTGAGGGTTTGGATATTGAGTTGAGATTTGAATAGTAAAAAATTTGAATTTAAATAGTTGTATGATGTGATATAAATAGGTGTTGATGTGATATTTTGAATGTAAAATTGATTTTTAGTATAATATAAAAAATAAAAAATAGGTATTTGATTTGATATTTTTTTGAAAAAAAATGGGATGAATAGTGGATTGGAAATCCAATCCCCCAAACAAACACACCCATAATGTCAAACTCAATTCTAACATTGTAAATCAGGCTGTATTATGTTTACGAAAGCATTAAAATTCTATTGGTCTATTGTGATTTATCTAATTTGTAAGTTATTATATTCGACCGAAATTTTTTTTATCAAAAACCCACTTAAAAAGTAGCTTAAAAAGACTCAGTCTCAAAGACTGACATAGTTATATATATACGTATGTATATATTCAATATGTAAATAATTTTTCTACTTTACTAAAAAATTGTTTATACTCCCTCCGTCGTTCAAATTTATTCTCACTTTTTTTTTTGGTTGTTATCCAAATTTATTATCGTTTTCTTTTTTAATAAAAAAATATTATTTTTCTTTACCAAAAAAAGTAAAAATTTCTATTCTTACATATTTTTTTTAAAACTCGTGTCCGGTTAAATGAGCACACAATTGAATGACGGAGGAGTATTATTTAAGGAGATGGCTTTTTAAATTATTACAATTGATAATTTTTTTAAAAATATAAATGAATTTTAATTGGAAAACTATAAATTATATTATACTTCCTCCGTCATACAAATCTGTGCTCATTTGACCGGGCACAAGAATTAATAAAAATGAGTAATAATTGTTAATTTTTCCTTTTATAGTAGAAAAAATATAAAAATATAATAATTTTTTACTTAAAAGGAAAACGAGAATAGTTTTCGGTGACAACCCAAAAAGAAAAGTGAGTATAAATTTGAATGACGGGGGGAGTATGTGTTTTATCTATATATATATATATATAAAGGCGTTAGTAAGTTCTTCGATTCCAAAATGTTTCTTTTATTATTTTTGTATATTTTAATAATTTAAAAATTAATTTAATATTTTTAAATATGTAATTCATGGTGATCATGGTATTAATTAATGAAATTAAAATAAGTTTTTATATTTTCTAATTTTTAAATTTTTTTAATAATTTAATAATTAATGTAATTTTAAAAATTTTATTTAAATTTGTAATTAATGGTAATTATATTTGTAAGTAATGAAATTAAGAATATATAATTAAATTTTTAAATTTATTTGAATTTTTAATAACTTTAAATAAAATATTAGAAATAGTTTTAATTATAAATTTCATAATAATATTTATATATTAAATAAAAAGCTAAACAAATTTTAGTTTTAAAGAATCTATAGTAATATTAAAATAAATATAACTACTATAATAATTATTATACTTAACATAATAAGGAATAAAAAATAAGAAGTAAACTTTTTAAAAATAAATAAATCAAATAAAATTATTCATATTTATAACAATTTAAATATCTAACTATAAATATAAATAAAAACTATTTAATTTTTTATTTAAAATAAAAATAATAAAAATAAAGTAAGTCTTAAACATTTTTAGTTAGAAAATTAATTTTTTAAAAAATAAATTATTCATTGTATTTATATTCGAATCTAATTTTTCTTTTTATTTTTTCCAATCGTTTTATTTCTATTTCAATTATTAAAAAATTAATATCAGTAATTATAAAATCATATTAAAATAAAAAATCAATATAAGATCTTATAACATAATATTGATAGAACAAATAAATATACTAATTTTTTTTTAAAAAAAAAATATTTACTTTTCTTAAAATTTACTGTAATTTTTTATTTGAATTTTTTGAAATATTCCATAATATAGAAAGAATTTGTGAAGTTGAAAATCATAATATGAAAATGATTTTAATAGAACATACTTATATATTTATGTTACCAACTTTATCTTCACGAGTAGTACAAAAAAATCGTAATAAAGTAATTTTTTATAAATTATGTCACATACTCTCTCCGTCCAGCTAGAAAGTATACATATTTCTATTTTGGGATGTTCAATTACAAAGTAAACATTTCATTAAATACCTTATTTTTTTTCCACAAATACCCCTACTTTACATCACATCATTACTTTTACACCAAAAAATAAGGGCAAAAATGTCATTACACTACTTTTAACTACCCACTATAATTAAAATACTATTATTTTTTAAACACCGCGTCAAAAGTAATTGTATATATTTTCTTTTTTTTTTTTTTTGTGAACGGAGGGAGTATTAAACATTGTTATTTTATTATACATTGATTAATAGTTTGTAAGTATATTCATATTTTCAAAAAACGAGCTTATATATTTATACTATTGGTCCTCCGTCATGCAACGATAAAAAAATTATCATTTGTTAATTTTGTATTAATAATTGGTTGATTTGTGACCTGTCGTGCAGTCAATCAAATATTTCACCTAATCCGTGATCACAATTTAATGTAATACAGGGGAAGGGGAAGGGATCGTCTCCACATGGATGGTGTGATTCACTCTTTCGTATTCTAATGCAGTAAATAAAGGGGGATTTTTATTTTATTATCTAATTAAAACAAAATAAAAAAGTAATTAAATTAAAAGGCAACTGACTATAAGGGGATGTCTGGCTCAAGGGATGATGCAATTATGACACTTGTGTTTTATTATTAATTCAATAAAATTAATTCTTATTAAAGTATCAATAAATTGGTTATAGTTATCAACAATCTCTGACAACCAATTTTTCCTTACAGTGTAGGTAATTAAGGTACGACCGTCAACTATCCCTAATTAAGCAAATAAACCTAAGTGCGCCCATAAGGATGTTGCATAACCGTATTCCAATTTAGAAAAACCCAATTCAAAACAATTACTACATAGGAGGAGCAATTAGATTTGATTGTCTAACCCCCGGGAATGAACTATTCAACCCGGTTATCACATATTCAAGTGAGAATACAATTACGGATATCCTACCTGAATTGACTTTAAATTATCAGACTAATTTAAATATCGGTACCAAAATATTCAATCAATCTAACAATCACAAACGCTATTCTCAGAATTAGATAAATATTAATAATAAAAAAGAACTTTTATAAAGAAAATCAAGAATCTCCAAAATAAAAGAACCAAAACATTATCGCCCCTCGAACCGAAAAGTATCTACTCCATAATCAAATAACAAAGAACAAAAGAGAAAGATAAAGTCATAGTGGAAGGGGGAATCTTCTCTGTCGATTTGCTCCTGTGCGATCTATGAGTCTGTCAGTTTCATGCTCCTGTGCGTATCTGCCCTAGCCGTTCAGTTCTCTCCTGCCAAATATGCGCTTTTTTTTTTCTTCTTATTTGATTTTTGCTCTAATTATTTTGTAGATGGGCTTTTGGACATTTAATTAATTTTATTTTCTTTTTCTGCATGTCAAATTTAATATTTGCCCTCTGCACACAACAAATAAACAATTCGCATATAAATTAGGTAGAATCCAATCAAAATCACCCAAATATTGCATATGATATGAATATAAAATGCATGCGATTTCCAACTATCAATTTGCAAAATATTTAATTTTATTTTGTAAAATATATTTTCTTTTTATAAAAAATTACTTATACACTATAATTTTAATAATATATACAAACAGATCAACACACTAGTTTTGAAATATAATCTTTCGGCATAACGTCGAAATCTATCAACAGACAATAATGAAGATTTGAATGGGGAAATGATTACTTCCTTTGATGTATATATATATATATATATATATATATATATATGCGTGTGTAATGAAGGACCAAATAAGAAATGACCTAACACACCATTTGGTGGCCAATTGCCCCATTTGCGTCTTATCACTTATGTAAACTTTTTTGGGTGGGAATGTTTTGATACGTGTACATAACAAAATTAAATTAAATTAAATTAAATCCTTTAGTTGACTATTATTTTAATTATTTTATAACTATGAATTTTGTATGCGTACAATCTCTTTTTTATTTACAAATATTTTATGGTATTATTTTATTTTATTTTTACAAAAAAAAAAAAATCAACTCTAGGTTTATTTACTTGTGATTTTCGATTTTCTTTACAAAGTTTTTTTAAGGTTCTTTATCATATAACATCATGATTCTTACAAAAGAATAATTTTTCAGATAAAGTATTTTATATTCAATAGTCAAGCAAACTAGACTTATGTTAGCCGAACTGTCAGTCTAGTTGGGCTGTAATTCAAGCTAGACTGCTGTGCGAGCTGGGCTGTGGCGTGGACCAAGAGATCATGCTTACGAGACGAAATTACACCGCAATTATTATTTTTATTTTTTCAATGTAAAAATACATAAAATATTACGATTATGTTGAATTTGTCCCTTCTAAATTTTAAACTGTTAGTTCTCCGCCCGACTCTAAGGATCTCATTTACATTTTACGTCATTCTATAATAGCTAATTTTGGATTTCCACCACAAGCTCTGGTTGTCACAAATGCGTATTGACAACCGCCACAAAGTAAAACAGCTCAGAATTTGTCCCTTCTAAATTTTAAACTGTTAGTCCTCCGCCCGACTCTAAAGGATCTCATTTACATTTTACGTCATTCTATAATAGCTAACTTTGGATTTCCACCACAAGCTCTGGTTGTCACAAATGCGCATTGACAACCGCCACAGAGTAAAACAGCTCAGAGTTTAGTCATCTCCTTTGGTTGAAACTCCGGAAAGTTTTTCCTCCGGTGACTCCTCCGACGGATAAAGTGATAAACAATAGTTCAATACATGGAGATAAGAGATGACAAAGATGAGAGCTCGAATGATACTTTGTCTCTTTAAACAATTCTTTCAAACTTTACTCACAACAAATCCTCTGTCCCCAGGCTGGTTATACAGCTCTTTTGTTGATCATGAAAATTGATGCAAATCAATTCTCTTTGCATGGAATTGGTATTAGGTGTTTCTCCACATATCCGACATCAGTCTGACTAACCTCATCCAATATTATTTTCTCTATTTCATATCTGAACCGATGAAACAAAATGGTTCATAGTCGTTTGTGACTAGTTGTTGTGTATGTTAGCAATAATAATAATCAACTTGTTGTAGTTGGGTTCTAACGACAATGGCTGCAAGTGGGAAGAGTTTTAACCATATACCAAAATAGAAAATGAGAGTTTTTTTTTTTTTAATTTAATATTTTCCCATTTTTTGGCATATGATACCACAAAATAAAGTTAAGGAATTATATCACTCATGCACCCAATCATCCATATAACAATTGGAGAGTGAATCCAAATATTACAAGACAACATAAATAAAAAGACTACAAACAGTTTTCACAGTGATATCATTGTAATCACTTCAGACTTCCAACGAAAATAGCAACAACAAATAAAAACAATATTAAGCATAGGTGCGAATGAAACCTGAGCAACTCTACCTAGAAATATAATATCCGTTTTCCTGGATTACTCTCTCTTTGTGGGAGCAGATGACCTAAAGAATAAGGACCTTCCATCAGTTGAGAAATAGTTGCAGCAACAATCTCAATAATGCCACCAGCAAATAAACATTAGCAACAGTACTAGCATGAACAATAACAACAACTTCTCCGACAACTATTCCAGCAAAATCACAGGGCTTGAAAATTCTTCAAAATCTAGTGCAGGACTGAATGTCCTTCAGTTTGAGCTAATCTACAACCATAAAATCCACTATGATCACCCAATCTACCACCAAATTGAATTCTCACTATTTTTCTCCCAATAGGCATGAGAATGATTTTCATATGGAATGATAAACATGCGATTGTATTCATCAACTCAAGCAAATATGTAAGTATGAAAATATGAGAAGTTATAACCACCATAAATTCAAATTTTGAATTTTAAACTTCCTCTCAACAAATATTTTACAACATTACAGAAATTGCAACAATTCACTACCTTAGGCTTACAACGCCCTTTCCATCAAATCAACATTTTCCAAATCAAATCTCTTCTCAATATTTATTCTTTTTGGATTTTTCAATTTTTTTTTTCCAAATTAGTTTTTATCTCCAATATTTACTAAGAATATTTCAATCAACATAAATATATTGGATAATGTTTTTTCAAAGTCATGCATGCAACTCAAGTAGGGTACCAATGCATACTTAAATGACGTCAAAATTTTTCAAACTGATTTGCATCCAACGTCTTCGTAAAAATATTTTCCTTCTAATTTTCTTTGGGCATTCACGCCAATCTAACCTTGACATTAGTTTTTCAATAGACCACCAAATATTTTACCCATTTATTACATCATTTACCAACCTGAAACATCTTTCAGTTGTACGTCCAAGATATCTATAGTATACGTAGTAATTTGGTCATGATAATAACTATCTTTCATTCTGAGCTCATCTGTGATTTTTCTTCCAATTTTTGTTTATGTTCTTTTTCGAATTCTGCTTCACAATAGGATCTAACTTTGTTTCTACAACCTTGACATCAATTAGAAGACAACCACAAACAAATGTAGTTGGTTTGATTTAAGAGGATTCACAAAATCCTATTCCTTTGTGATCTCTGAAAGATTTTCCAATCGAAAGAACTTCATCCAATTTTGCATTTTTCTTTCAAAAACTGTCATTTTCCTCTTTCAACATATGATTCTCAGCCTTCAAACAATCTTCATCAGCATCAAGTTCTCCTTTGATTTTCCAATCGATAGATAGTGTCTAAGAGTTCCTTATTTTTTCAAAAGAACCCATAGTTTCGATTAATTTATCAGTATCAAGTTCTATGGATTCGTTAGAAACTTTATCAGTAGAAGTACCACCATCTTTAATGAATTCAACTACATCGGCCATGAAAGCGACAACCTCTTTATTTTTTGAATTTTCTTCAACTCCAATAGAACCCTCATTATCATTATCACTCCAAGTATCTTATTAAGCTCTTTCGTCTCCTTTCTTCACTGTTTCACACTCGGATTTGATGTGGCCAACACCACCATAATTGTAGCATGTAGGTTCTTGTACGATTTCAAGCTTATATTATTACAATGAACTTCTTCTTGAATCCGCCATCGAACTTTTCTTTCACTTGGATGTAACTTGATGGTTTTTGTTCAATGTGTTTCTGTTGTAAACTGGATGTTTTTGCATCACGCTGACAATTTCTTTTCTGAAACTTGTGTTTGGCAACTCGTTTCTCACTTATCATTCTTGAAAGTTTTCAGCTCAGAAATGTCATTTTCTTATCGAATTCAACCAGTTGCATGTCTTCCACACTTAATGCTATTCTTTTGGGAGTTTCATCCTCAAGATAATTCATTTCATAGCTTACCAACGCACCATATAAATCATCCAATGTCATATCTCTTAACTTTGTTGGTTCATTGAACATAATATTCATAGCTTTTGAACTTTTTCGAGAGAGTTGTGAGCATCTTCCTTACCAACATGTTCTTTTCAAAATTCATTCTCAAAGCTTCATCTTGGGTAACAATGTCTTTTAATTTGATATAATATTCATCAATAGTCTCATCTTCATTCATCTTCAGCCTTTTGAACATTGTTTCATCATACTCCAACTTTGATTCTCTGACATGAACTGATCTCTTAGATGCATTCTCCAAAATATCTCATGTTTTCTTAGCAATTTTGCAATTTGAAATCATCTTGGACTGATTCTCATCGATAATATTGAAAATGGAATGAATTGCCTTTGGATTAGCAATTTCAGTATATTTTTCATTCAACATCTATTCCCCCTTCGGTTTCTTCCCAACAATGGGAACATTATCTTCTCCTTGAATGATTTTTATAGGATGAGACCAAACGAACTCAATGGCATCAGAAATATTTTCTTCTTGAGACATAAAGAATTCTTCCATCTTGTTCTTTCTATTCCTATAACTTGTTCCATCGAATAAACGAGATCGAGATGTTGAACCACATTCATTTATCATTTTTATAACTATGAACAAATCTACTCAATAACTTAGAGAACACTGCTCTGATATCAAATGTTGGAAAATGGTGCTCAACCAAAATTCCTTCGAACACAAAGAAATGGGCCAACTCCCCAAAGAGTGGTTAGTTTACAGTTATAACAACACATTGTCAACAAAATAAATGCTGAGTATTGG
The DNA here is from genome assembly GCF_009805555.1 of Andrographis paniculata. NCBI lineage: Eukaryota > Viridiplantae > Streptophyta > Magnoliopsida > Lamiales > Acanthaceae > Andrographis > Andrographis paniculata. The sequence goes on from NW_026137605.1 coordinate 6,939,274, forward strand.
ATCTGCAAGTCTCCATTGACAAGATAAAAACTTGCTGCTATCGCATTTTTTATTCGGTGGACATCCAGAGGAGCAGCAACAGAAACTGTTGCTAAATTTTTTATATATATATATATATTATTACTAATTTGGTTTTATTACAGGTTTTTCCTAATATGTTTGATTCCCAGGTCCACCAACGTGCTTGGATTACTAATTACAGTCTCTACATGGTCTTGAGCATCCCATTCTTGAATTTGTTTTTATCTATTATATTACCTCTATCCACCGTCAATCTATCCGTTTACATTTTGCATGTTAATATTTGAATATTAAATATTATATCAAAACATAGTACAAATCAAGAAAAAACGACAAAAATATTTATATCGGTGTCTTATAATACTAATGTAATGACATTTGTACAAAAAATTATACAAATATAACGATATTTTTACTGTTAAAAACAATGACGCCAAATTCAAATGGATAGATTGGCAGTGACGGAGGTAGTAGTAATTTTAGACTTTTTAAAATTTTTAATTTTGTTAGGCTCTTATACACTGTCTCTTACAGAGCTGTTATGACAAATGTGGCATGTCCTTGTTCATCTATTGATCACCCGAATATGCCCGGTGTATATGTAATTTTTCTATTTTATTTATTTATTATATAAAATTATTGATCTTTCCGATAAAAATAAATAAATAAATAAATTCTGAGTACCAAAGCAATAAATGAGACAAGGTATTTGGTAAAATGAGACAAGGTATTTGGTAACTCAGTTCGGTTATAAATCTACCTATATCTGAAAAATTCCAATTTAGGAGAAGTTCTACTATAATCAACCATGATTACAAAACGAAAACAACCATAGACTCCTTCAACTCATTCCTCTACAATGGCTAATCTTGGATTTCTACCACAGGCTCTGGTTGTCACAAACGCATACTTAAAACAACCACAGAGTAAGACAGCTCAGAATTTGGTCATCTTCTTTGGTGGGAACTCCTGTAACTCTTTCCTTCGGATACTCCAACACGATAAAACGATAAACAACAGTTCAATAAATGAAGATAGAAGGGGACAAGGATGAGAGATTGAATGAAATTTTCTCTCTAAACAATTCTTTCAAACCTTATTCACAACCAATCCTCTATCCCTAGAATGGTTATACAACCCCTTTGTTGATCATGATAATCAATCCCAGATAATTCTCTTTGTACATAATTGTTATTGGGTGTTTCTTCACATGTCTGAAATCAGTTTGACTAACCCCATCTAACCTTTTTGTCTCTATATTTGAACCGATAAGACAAAATAGTTCACAGTGTGTTGTGACTGTTCATTGTGTCTGGCTGTAAAAGACATAGCCAACTTGTTGTATTTAGGTAATGTTGATAACGGCTATAAATAGGTGGGAAGGGTTTTGACCTTATGCCAAAATTGGACATGAGAGTTTTTTGTTTTTCTGTTTTCATTTAACAAAGACCAAAGGTAAATCGCCATACTCCATGATATTGTTGTGTCTGATTTTTTTGTTATAGACCATTGACACTGGTCAAAGATTTTTGGAGATTTAAAAATATCTTTTAAGATACAAAAAAAGATATATGTATAAAATGAAAATAGTATCGTGCGTGTTCGTGTAGTAACTCCAAACACTTTCGTCAAAAATTAAAAATCTCTTTAACCGGTGAGTGTCCGGGTCAAACTCAGGGAATATGCGAATATCCTATATTTAATTAGAAAAAAAGTCCAATTAATTAATGCAATCGAAGAACTGAAAAGATAAATTGCAGAAATTAAATATAACTAAAAAGCGATAAAATATACATATCTCGAAAATGATGAAGCGAGGCGTTTGTGTCTGACTTTGCCGTTCCTTAATGGCTAGATTTCCATAGATGAAATGAGCGGGATGACGATGGCGTGATAGCAAAAAATATATGTATAATTGCGGGGTGGCTCGGAGGAACGAGCGTGATCGCATTTGCTTGCTTAAGCCGATTCTCGAGTCGGTTGCTACTTGACTTTAGGGGATTTACAATGAGGCTTCAGCGACACCCGGCGAAGAACATTATAAGTAAGAAACTCTACTGTCACTAGAAATTTCTGTGACCCAATAGACCACCTCCTATGCCCTATAAATTATTCTTTCAACCGCTCCGCTAGTGGTTCTACCTCTCTGATACCTCTCTTTAATCGGAATCCAATTCAGAACAACAACTAAGCAGGTCAACAAGGCTCCCACGTACTTAGCTACGTTGAACTACTTGGAATTTGTTTGTGACACGAGACAGGGCTGAAATAGTCGATTTTTCTATCGCCCTTCCGCAACCTTGCCGAAATCTAACTTGAACAATTCAAATCGAACATGGAATTTTTTTGGGTGAAGGTGAGGTGGAGAAATATGATAGGAATTCCACTAGCTAAAATAATATGTAATAATTAAAAGAAAAGGAGGAGATAATCAGTTTGCTCGCGATACAAAACCAAAAATCTCGTATTATTAAAGTAGATAAAAATATGGGAGTAAAGAAAAGGAGAAAATAGAGTGTATGGAATGTATATTATTGTGTAGATATGGTGTGTATAGGTGTGTTTAGAGGGGATATTTATAGGGGGAAAAACTTCTAGAAGCTTCGCGGTTACAACCGCTCATATATAACTACTTTTAAAAATAGCTACTAACTGCCTCTAAAGATAACTATGAATAACTACCTCTAAAAATAGCTACTAACTACCTCTAAACTAGCAACTAATATAACTACTAATAATTTACTAAAAACTACCTATTTCTGGAACGTTCTAGAATAAATATTACAAAATAGCCAAAAATTGGCTAAGTGATGATGCATGAATTAAATATGGGAGTTGGGAGAGTGCAGGAATAAATGCAGGAGCTGAGGGAGGTTGGGCGGATTTAATGCAACCGCCGCTTGTTTTCCACATAGCCGCTATCGCTCACTCTCATGCAGAGATTACCGCACCGCTCACATTTCCGTGCAGCCGCCGCTAACGGAGTCCTCGTCAGCCGCCATTTTTGCTTTTTAAAGTCAGTTTTTAATTCCCAAACAAATTTTCAAGCATTATTTCACCTGTATAAAAATAAACACCTTATAAATATTTATTTAAATAAATAATAAATAAAATTAAAACTAAAAGCAGCAAACAAGCCGTAACAATGTCATATGCTAAATTAATATGCAGGAAGAATTACAACAAATCACAGGAATAAACAAGCAGCAAGTTTGAGCTGGAACTTATATTGCAACGATTAAAAAACACAACTAATCTAACTAAACTAACCTATGTTAATAACGACTAGATTACAACTAACTACTAACTAAAAGAGTAGCACAATACAACCCAATATACAACATAAATTACAAAATACTAACCTAATCTGACATACAGAATACTACAACAAAATTGAACTAAAACAACATAATATCTAAAGCTAAAAACTACAGCAGAACACCTGATTAACAATATAGAATTGGACGAATCTAACTAGTTAAGCTAACTAACTATACTTCTATCTCAACTAAAGCCGATTGAACTAGCCTAAAATGGATGGGATTAAGGATGAACTAAGACAAGTAAGCAAGAGTAAGCTGAAACATGTACAACTGCTTTTACACTATAATATGAAAATTATCCTAAATCAACTAGATTATAACTACTAATTTATCTAAGAAGCAATTATTCTACAATCTAACAAATTAGCAATCAATTAATAAGCCGGCATAAACAATTGAGAAGGGAATCAAGAACTTCCCTGATTAATGTCTTGCAGCCAGATTTTTTTTTTCAAAATTTTTGGTGGTGCCGATGACTTCCCTCCTCACATTTGAATTGTTGTTCACCCTCGAACAACCTTGAGTAAGCTCGGGAGGGTTGCAGTCAAAACAAACATTATTTTCAGCAGCGAAAGATGAGATACAATCACATTATTTGTCAAAGAATTCAAGAGATAAAAGACAGTAAAACTCCCTTTTCAAAGTTACATAAGTCTTCTTGCTTCGGAATTTTCAAAGCAGCCTCCTCCTCAACGTCAATTCACCATGGAATGAATCTGAAAATTTCAGATTTTGCAACCACCAGCAGCTGTTGTATGCAGATTTTTATCGAATGCCCTCAATTATCAATCCTCAAATCAAATCAATCCAACACAGCCTGCAATCAGCCCTTGGAAGTTGTTCGTGTCTTGTCTAAATTATCGATTAATCCTAAAATCATCAAATAAACTCACAACTCATCTTACTCAAATCTCCTAGACAGTTCGCAATTCACCAATCATATACCAACTATTTATACAAATTCGACAACTAAGACCAATCTAAACTAAATCCAAATTCCAACATAATTTTAATCCTAATCACAACTACAATAAACATCAGCAGGATGACACAATCCAACAAGGAATTAAAGGCACAATCTAATCCCAAAACAGCCCTGCAAAATTTCAGATTATTAGTATTATGTTTGAAATTAAGAAATTCGATGAAAATAGGCAAGAGAATGTCAAATTGAGTAATACAACCTTTTCTCGATGTTTACCATCTCTATGTGGAAGGAATAATGGAGGATTTAGCAGCGGCTATTGATTCAAAATCTGCAATCTCTCTCGCCCAGGACTATGATTTGGGAATTTTCTTTGTAGACGCCGTAGAACGAAATGAACTTTTGTCCAAAATAAAGAAGAATAAATTCATCGCTTCCCTTGCAGGAGGGGCTGCACTTGCCTGAAATTGGCTTCGCTTGCGACCGCCTCATCTTTCCTGCTTGTTTTCGCGGCTTGGCTGACCAAGGAATTTGGAGAATCGCGCAAGTGGCGACCCCATGGCTTCAGCGGTGGTTTCCTACTGCCAGGAGAAGACATCAGCCTTCACATCTCTAGTAGCAGCGATGTAGAGAGGGCTTCGAGTCACCGCTTGCGACCGGAGTTCACAAGAACAGACGTATGTTCTGCTTCAATTTTTGTCATACAAGGGACGAGCGAATCATCAATTAAAGTCCTGAATGAACAAAAAATTATTATTAATATTATTTATTATTACAGTTATTATTATTACTACTAATATTATTTATTTATTATTATTATATATAGAAGAAAAATAACACAGAGTAGCGGCAAAGGCCAAGGCGCTACTGCAGAATATATATATATTTTTTTTGATTTTTTTTATTTTCTCCGGAAGATACATTGCCGTACAGGTTTGATCCTTGAAGAATATCGCATTCTCGAAACCTACAAAGCATACCGCCGATGGATTAGATGTTCAAAATAAAATAAAATTCAATATTAAAGTTAAATAAGCATTAAACTCAATATTTTCCAATTAAAACAAAGATACTAGGTTTATTCCCGGCAACGGCGCCAAAATTTGATCGAAGATTTTTGGAGATTTAAAAATATCTTTTAAGATATAAAAAAAAGATATATGTATAAAATGAAAATAGTGTCGTGCATGTTCGTGTAGTAACTCCAAACACTTCGTCAAAAATTAAAAATCTTTTTAACCGGTGAGTGTCCGGGTCGAACTCAGGGAATATACGAATATCCTATATTTAATTAGAAAAAAAATGCAATGAGTTAATGCAATCGAAGAACTGAAAAGATAAATTGCAGAAATTAAATCTAACTAAAAAGCGATAAAATATACGTATCTCGAAAAGAATGAAGCGAGACGTTTGTGTCTGACTTTTGCATTCCTTAATGGCTAGATTTCCACGGATGAAATGAGCGGGATGACGATTGTGTGATAGGGAAATATATATATATATATATATAATTGCGGGGCGGCTCGGAGGAATGAGTGTGATCGCATTTGTTCGCTTAAGCTGATTCTCGACTCGGTTGGAACTTGACCTTAGGTGATTTACAACGAGGCTTCAGCGACACCCGGCGAAAAACATTATAAGCAAGAAACTCTACTGTTACTAGAAACTCTATGCCTATGCCCCATGAATTATTCTTTCAACCGCTCCGCTAGTGGCTCTACCCTCTTATACCTCTCTTTAATCGGAATCGAATTCAGAATAGCAACTAAGCAGGTCGACAAGGCTCCCACGTACTTAGCTACGTTGAACTACCCGGAATCTGTTTGTGACATGAAACATGGCTGAAATAGTCGATTCTTCTATCGCCTCTCCGCAACCTTGCCGAAATCTAACTTGAACAATTCAAATCAAACATGGAATTTTTTTTGGTGAAGATGAGGTGGAGAAATATGATAGGAATTCTACTAGCTAAAATAATATGCAATAATTAAAAGAAAAGGAGGAGAAAATCAGTTTGCTCGCGATACAAAACCAAAAATCTCGTATTATTAAAGTAGATAAAAATATGGGAGAAAAAAAAAAGGAGAAAATAAAGTGTATGGAATATATATTATTGTGTATATATGGTGTGTATAGGTGTGTTTAGAGGGGATATTTATAGGGGGAAAGCTTCTAGAAGCTTCGTGGTTACAACCGCCCATAAATAACTACTTCTAAAAATAGCTGCTAACTACCTCTAAAAATAACCATGAATAACTACTTCTAAATATAGCTACTAACTACCTTTAAAAGTAGCAACTAATATAATTACTAATAACTTATTAAAAACTACCTATTTTCTAGAAGGTTCTAGAATAAATATTACAAAAATAGCCAAGAATTGGCTAAGTGGTGATGCATGAATTAAATATGGGAGATGGGAGAGTGTAGAAATAAATGCAGGAGCTGAGGGAGGTTGGGCGGATTTAATGCAGCCGCCGTTTTTTTTCAGCATAGCCGTTATTGCTCACTTTCATGCAGTGATTTTCGTTCCGCTCACATTTCCGTGCAACCACCGCTCACGGAGTCCGCGCCAGCCACCATTTTTGCTTTTTAAAGCCAATTTTGAACTTCCAAATAAGTTTTCAAGCATTATCTCACCAATATAAATAATAAACACTTTATAAATATTTATTTAAATAAATAATAAATAAAATTAATTGAGCCAAAATTAAATACTTAAATAGTACATAAATAATGATTAAAAACATAATTCAAGAAACACATCAGTTAATTATACACCAAAATAATTATAAATTACACCTAAAAACTAATAAATTAATATTATACACACAAGATGAAATAAATACAATGATTAGAGTAAATTAACATAAATAATACCAAAATTCGACATAAATAAATAATTAATTAAATAAATAAATAAAAACTATAAAATATGACAAAATCAAGAGTTATCAGTGACCTATTATATCATATCCCATTTTGTGGTGTCGGATTCGTAAATATATTGTTCAATTTATTATATTGTGTCTTGATAATTTCAGCTCTGCGATTTGTATAAAAATGACTCAATTTTCGATAAATTGAATACTCTCTAAGCAGAGATACTATTCGAGTTAGCTTGTTCTTACAGGTAAGTATCAGTTTATGTTCAGATTTATTGTTGCTTTTACTTAAAACCATACATACTCAATGAGGTAAATCTTAAGATCTAATTTCTATTTGTATATCTTCTTTTTTTATACTGTTGGAACCCGCAGCCGCTACTCGACAAGTGCGCTCTAGGTAAACCCTCAGCCGAACCTAATATCCTGCAAACTAGGCCCGATAAGGAAAGTCACACTAAGCGGACCATATGTAGCAGGCGTCAGGGGTTTGAATCCACGACCTCACGGTCATAAACTCACTCTCCACACTACCAGACCATCAATTACGAGACTTTTTTTTTTTGTATATCTCTAAATTTAAGGTAAGTGACTAAGGAGTGATTTTAATTTATGTAACCATGGATGCAATTCAGTTTTAGATGTTTTTGTGCTTGTAATCATGCAAGGTATGTGCCATTTCTTAATTCATGTGGTTAATTTTTTTTGTTTTCAATTAGAGCTCGGGTAATTCTTAATTACTTTGATTTTTATTACCCATAATGATGTGATACCTCACATATTTAGATGAAAAAATAATATGTGAATGCATCATTTAACATGTCTGTCACGACTGCTATGATTTCAGAGATCTCACTTATACTGCCATATCAAATGTTGTGCCACAGACCTTTGATGTCTATCCCATCGAGTGGACGTATAAAGGTATATGTAATTTATCTTTGAAGGTATTTTCTAAATTACTAATTTATTTATTTCACAAGTAAATTTTTACATAATCTACTTATTCGTTGCAGTTGGTTCTCCGCTAATGAGATGTGCCTCCTTCGTATTTTTTCACTGCATCAACATTTGCGTATCATGTATATGTTGGGACTTCGATTGATGTCTTATATGTTTTCTGTATTGGATTGATCATTTATATTTTTCGAACAATTAATATTTAGTATTGATGATGTTATGATTGTATTATATGTTTCAGACTGTTTGATATGTTGGATTATATTATGTTTCCTTGATTGTAACATTATTTTTTTATATATATATATTATGGGCTTTTACAATGAATTTTTAGTTGATTCAGTACGGTTGTTCGATTGTAGTTTGAAATTTAATTTTGTAGTTGTGTACTAATTGGGACAAATATTGGTAAATCGTACATACAAAAAAAAAAAAAAAATTAGAGACGGAATTTGCGATAGATCTTGTCAATCACAAACTATCAATAGTTATTCAGTGAAGGTTTCTCCCACACTCCATTTCTTTTTATTTTGGGTTTATTATTATTATTATTTTTTTATGTAAATTGATTGTGTTTTTCATTATGTGTTCTTCATTAGAGTCTTTTAGAGGTGTTTTATTTTTTAGATTGTACATTGTTGCTATCAAATTCAAGATTTTTATATTAGCTTGTTTTTGTATGTTCCCTTTCCAACAACCATTTGTATGCACTATTTCCAAAAGTGGTATCATAATTTACATATCTGGTGAGAAAGTCTAGTCAAAAGTATGAATATAAAAAAAATTAACAGAAAAAAAAAATAAAATTCAACACAATATGAAAATAAATATGAATGTTTTCCTCATACAAACTAGCTTGTAAATCGTGGAAAACCCATTTTAAAAATAAAATGAGAGAAAAATTAAATGTCTTTAAATTGAGAATAGTTTAAAATTTTGTAACACAAGATTTGATGATTTTTGTGTAGAATATGACATAAAAAGGCATAAAATTAACCTATATACACCCCCCAATAAAATGAGATTGCCGAACCAATGAACCGGACTCATTTAAAAAGGTTTAGAAGCTTATGAACTTATCTGGAATGTCTAAAATGTTTGGAAGAGGTTGTTGTAACAGTATTATATTTTGTGATTAAGTCTTTTTTTTTTTTTTTTTTTTTTTAATAACGTGAGAATTCGCAATTTATTGGCACGGGATTTCGCTATTTGATTTCTATTAGCATACCGGTCTTGAAACTGTATGGTCAAGTATAAATACATATTTGTCAAACCCTTGTAGATCAAGCGGTGACAGATCCCTCGCTTGAGGGTTGGGTCCTAGGTTCAATTTTGGGTGGGTGCGTGTGTTATCAACCTAAACCCGACCGCCCTACTAGTCGTGACCCGATGCTTTGTTATTAACCCGCATGTAAATTTTGTTTTGTATACCGAGCCTTTTTACCTTCGACATGGCCTTGAAGATCTTCTTGATAAGGAACCAGAATTGATTTCCATCAGCTAAGACGAGGATCATGAATCGGAGAAAGAGGAAAGACAGGATAATACATTTTCAGATACGTACCACATTTCCTTCTTGATCCATAATAATAAATGTTATATTTTCAATTTCCTTGTAAACTAAGTAGGACCTTTTTCAAGTAGGGGACTATTTCTCCAACTGATCCACCTTTTTATAAGTCAGTAAAATAGTTTTCCAAACCAAATCACATTCCTTAAAAGTCTTGTAAAGAGTTATTTTATCATAATGTCTGGCCTACACCTCGCCATGTTTGACCATCTGATCAATCGCTTTGAAACGAATAACGCCCAGATCCTCCAACTGCTACATCATACCTTGCTGACATTCTTCGTCAAAATCCAGCATGGTGTTAACAGTATGAATCAATGGTACATGAAGCTCGGTTGGTAACACCGTATGTTGTCCAAATGTGAGCTGATTTGGCAAAAACTCCATGTCTGAACTTCTGCTATTACGATGTGCCCGGAGAGCTTGAGACAACAACGTATGCCATTTTCTTGGATTTTCACTAATCATTTTTTTTATGATACCAATGATAATCTTATTTGTTGTTTCTGTCTGACCGTTAACTTGTGGATAATAGGGAGATGAATGATGCAACCGAATATTAAAACCAGCCAGAAATTCGACGAACTTCTCCCCAATAAAAGTCAAACCTTGATCTATGATAATAGTGTGCGGAACCCCAAATCGGTAAATAATAAGATTTAAAACAAATTCAATTACCTCTTTTTTTTGTTGCATTCTTCAAAGGAATAGCCTCGACCCACTTGGTGAAATAATTTGTCGCGACTAAAATGAAACAGTGATGTCAGATGTCTCTTACCAATAAAATCCATTGCCCAGGCTTTAAATGTCCAAGGTTTGACCGAAGTATGGAGATCCATAGCTGGCGGATGATTCAACGGTCTATGCCTTTGCCATTCTTGACATCCTTTAGCAAACTTAATACAACTCTCAAATATTTTCGGCCAAAAGAATATCAGGTGATGAATAGCCCACCTCATATTTAAACCCGCTCGATGACCCAGTATATCCCACTATGAACTTCCTGCATCACTTCTAGTGACTCCCCTGGCCCCAAAACTTTTAATAACAAACCGTTAAAGGTCCTCTTATATAGTATTCCTTCAATGAGCTGAAATCGTAATGCCTTCAACCGAATACCCACGGGTGCAATCGAATTAGGCTCTTTTAGATATCCATGATATCCGTCCTCCATTCGGCTAGGACTTCTGCGCCTGTGTTACAAATGGCCACACTTATCACCCGCCTACAAGCACCTTGAGCCAAGTCATCCGTATGGGATTTTATGTCATCGGGATATGTTCAAAACTGGCTTTTCTGAAATTCTTGACAACAATCGAAACGCCAAAGCTCTATATCGTTGTAAATAAAAGAAATTGCACGAATAACGTCTTGTTACCTGATTGATCACTAATTGCGAATATCCTTGAATCACAATCAACTGGACTTTTTTCGCAATCAAAGCCTCAAGTCCTAGAATCAGAGTTTCATATTAAGCCGAATTGTGGGTCATCGCTTGCAATTGCAATTTGATCATCCGACCATTAGGCCCTTCAAGAATCACACCGGCCCCTCTTCCTGCTTTTGAAGTAGACCTGTCGAAGCGCATAGACCAAGTTTGTATACTCACATATGGTTTAAACTTTTTTTTTTTTTTTTTTTTTTTCCCTCGTGAATTTTGCTAAGAGATCAGCAACCACTTGCTATTTGATTGGCAACCACTTTTTTTATTTGAGTATGATACAAATTTATTTTGGCGAAAATGATTTACATGGTTGCGTGTTGTACCCAGAAACATCGAAATTTAAACTCATGATTTTACAATCACAAGTTCATTTCCACATTATCGGATCATCCTTTACGCACGAGCTTCTAACCATTTTGTTTATGTAAAGTGTTATTCATTATTTCTTATGATTTCGTTGATAAAAAAACTTTGTATCGATCTATATTTTCATTACTATATTTTAATTTATAAAAAGTACACTGTACAATAATAAATAAATAAATAAATGAAACAAAATTTATACATAAGAGAAGTAATATGACAAACAAACACGCCATTGATTTTTTTTCTGATTTAATTATAATGAACAATGATAATATTAGAAAAATCAGTATTGCCAAATATCACTTATTACCGCACGCTCTCACACTCGCGTGAAATCAAACCACTCATTCTCCACTTAACAAGCTCTCTGGACCAAAAAACCAGATAAATCCTCGCCATCAATTTTCTCAACTCAACAACACGAACGGTGACGATCCATCCGGCGCAACACTCCACGTACCTCCTCAAAATCACCGGAACAAACCATCATGCCTCGAAATTTCTCCGTATTCGAGAGGTCAATTCTTGCCACCATTATTTCCACCCTTTCATTACACCTTCTCGCCAAGAAACACAATTCGTCTCTAATTTCTTGTTCACAATATTATGAAATCAAATATTATTTAGATTTTTGGCCACAAAAAACCCAATCAAAAGGCATATTATACAAAATACCCAAATCATGGAGTTCTTCGTCAAGACCAAAGCCGTTAAGCTCAAAAGCCACTTAGACAAGTACCTGGTCGCCGGCGAGGACCAGGCCGCCGTCCGGCAGAGCCGCAACGGCGCCGCCCGGAAGGCGCGGTGGCTGGTGGAGCTCGTGGACACAAACCCACACGTCGTCCGCCTCAAGAGCTGCTACAACCGCTACCTGGCCGCCTCCGGCGAGCCGTACCTCCTCTGCATGACCGGCCGGCGAGTCCTGCAGACGCTGCCGGAAAATCACGCCAAGGATTTGTCGATCGAGTGGCAGCCCATCCGCGACGGGTTTCAGGTGAAGCTGAAGGCCTCCGACGGAACGTATCTGAGGGCGAACGGCGGGACGCCGCCGTGGAGGAACACGGTGACGCACGATTGCCCCCACGCCGCGGCCACGCACGACTGGGTGGTCTGGGACGTGGAGGCGGTGGAGGTGCCGGAGGATGAGGCCGTCGCCGATTACTGGTCCATGGTCTGGAGCTTCTCGTCGATCTCCGATGAGATCGCCGGCTTGGACATCGGACCGCTCTCGACCCGGTCTAGCTTCTCCGGTTCACCGTCGCCGTCTCCCTCGCCTCGGTGGCTCTCTGCGAAGAAGGTAAACGGGTTTTTTTTTTTTTACTCTCAATATAATAGTCTTGTTTATCATTTTTGTCTTATTCCAAAATAATACTCTCATTTGCATAAATATTCATATTACTAAAAAAAATTATATTTATTATTTCATTATTATATCACTACTTTTTATATTAATATATTAACAAGAACAAAAAGATCTTTTACTTATACTTTTTATCAATTATCAATATAATACCAGTGAAGCAAAAAGTTAAATAAAAATATAAAAAAATTATTAAAAAATTTATAAAAAAAATCAAAACAATAAAGAACAATTAAAATAGTTATAATTTGTTAAAATAGTAATTATAAAATTATAAATAAATAATTTTAGTGTGTGTTTGTTGGGGGATTTTCCCCCAATGCACTATTCATTCTATTTTTCTTTCTAAAAATATCAAATCAAATATCTTTTTTTTATATTATATTAAAAATCAATTTTACATTCAAAATATTACATCAACATCTATTTATATCCCATCATACAACTATTCAAATTAAAAACTTTTACTATTTGAATAGCAACTGAAAATCCAAACCCCCAACAAACACAGCCTTAAGTGGAAAAAATTGTTAATAAGAAAGAAGACCATGATCACCCATTTATAACAAAAAAAAAATAATTTCGTCAGAAGTTGCATTAATCTGCCCAAAGCATAATGACTTTGTAATAAAAAATAATTAGAGGAAGAAAGAATTGGTTTTCTTAATTGGCCGACAACGACGTCCATAATTAAAAATTGCTAAGTGTTGAATTACGTGGTACTATAAAAAGCTAGCTGTGGCCATATATCAACCAATTTCGTTTCTAACAAGGTAAACAATAATTTGGAGTTATGTGAGGAAGAAAAAACAATTCGGCGCTATTTATTATTTTTATTTGATTTTTGTATTAATTATTTATTTTTCAAATATTAAGTTTAATAGTATTGATTTTTATATATTTAAAAAAAAATTATTTTTCTTAATTTCAGTTTTGATATAAAAAATATATTTATATCCCATCAAATGTTTATTTTATTTTTACTATTATATATATATTTTTAATTTAAATATTATTTTAATATAATATTTTATAGAAGAAGATAATAGTAATATACTTTTATTAAAAATTATAAAGACTTAATAGCATCATTTTCTTACAAATCGAAATCAAACAATCCTAATTACTACTATTTTTTAAACAATCAAAATTTTGCTATATTTGTCAAAATTTATTTATTTAAAATTATTATCTTAAAAATACTCTTCGGTTAAAAATTTTCTATTGAAAATATATTATTAATTTAAGACATCAAAATTATGTCTTTTATTATTATTATTTTTTTTGTATTTAGAAAATTGAAAAAAAAAAGTCTATCTTGTCCACTTTAAAGGTTGACATTTACTTTTTGGTGTTAATTTTTAAATATTAATTGTTATATCAAAATATATAGTACAAATTAAATAAAAATAATAAAAATACTTTTATTAGTATTTTATAATACAAATATAATAATATTTGTATAAAAATTATATACAAATACAAAAATATTTTTAATGTTATGTACAATGACGCATAAAGTAAACATGAATTTTCAAAACGAACATAGGGAGTATATGGTAGTTCTAATAATATTTAATTTTATTATTTTTAGATATTTTATAAAAAAAATAATAATATATTTTATTAAAAACTATATATAATGAATAATAAAAATACTAAAACCAAATATATATTCATTAGATTTTAGTATATTATGATTGTATAGATAATAGTACAATAAAAACATAAAAATAATAGTTTGTCTTTAAGTTCATAATTTTTTTAGTAACCTTCCTTTTAGTATTGTGTAAAGTGAAATATTTTTGATAAAATAAAAATAATTTACTATAAAAAAACTAAATACATATGAATTATACAAACAATAATTCCAAAATAATTCGGACATTATCAAACAAAAATTCCAAAATAATTAGGACCTTATCAAAATACCACAATATTTTTTAAATATGCAGCTTTAAATTTTGTCCCTTCCATTTAGAAAATCTGTGCTCATTTGAATTGAATACGATTTTTAATAAATGAATTATTTTCTCCGTTTCAAAACTATGGTCTTATTTGAGTTTGACATAGAAGAATATTGATATTATATTAATAATTGATAAAAAGTATGAATAATTTTTTTTTTTAATGAAAATAGACTATTATTTTGAGACTGACGAAAATTGCAAAATAAAATTATTATTTTAAAACGAAAAAAGTATATAAATAGTAACAATATATTTGTAAATAAATGTAATATGAAAATATATAAATAAAAAAATGTGTAACATTATTTTGTTATGAATAAAAAATACTACCTCCTTGCCATATTTATGAATTCATTTTTTTACATAGAATTTTAAAAATATTAGTATTATATTAAGATGCAGTAGAAATAAATATAAAAATATTAAATTAACCTTTATTAGTATGATATGATGTAAAAGTAATACACCAAAATAAAAAATAGATATATTGTTAAAAAACATAGAGTATTTTTTAGAGAAAAAAAAAAAGAACAAAATAATTAATTAATTAAGAATTTTTGGCAGAGCCCTTTCCTGTCGTTATCTCGCACTACCGCCATGGACATCTTCCAGACAGCGAAAGCCGTACGGCTGAAGAGCATCCACGGCAAGTACCTGACCGCCGACGATAACGAGGAATCCGTCACTCTGCACCGAACCGGAAACTCCAAATCCGCCAAATGGACCGTCGAATTAGTCGAAAGCTCCGACACGATCGTCCGGTTGAGGAGCTGCTACGGCAAGTACTTAACGGCGTCAACCCAGCCGTTTCTGCTGGGCTTGACGGGTCGGCGGGTGGTGCAGACTCAGCCGAGCCGCGTCGACAGCTCCGTCGAGTGGGAGCCGATCAGAGAGAGCGGCGGCGTCAAGCTGAAGACCCGGTACGGACACTATCTGCGGGCCAATTTGGGGCTGCCGCCGTGGCGGAATTCCGTCACGCACGACATTCCGCATCACGCCGCCACTCAGGATTGGATTCTCTGGGAGATTCATGTCGTCGAGATATTAGACGATCACCACCACGAGGAGGCGGCGCCGCCTCCGGCGACGGCGGCGGAGGCGGCGTTGGATTTGGTTCCGTACGAATCGAGCTCGCCGAGTTCGAGCCACCGTTCCTCCAAATCGGCTAGCTTATCGGGACACGAGGTAATTTAATTATTAAAATTTAAAAAAGTACAAATTTATATATAATTTAATACAATAAATTATATTTTTGACGGCTTGAAAATATTTGTTTCATTACACCAAAATCCCAAAGTTTTTACTATTTGATCTTTATGTTGTTCAAAAAAATATATATACTTTTTTCTGACAAAATATTTCATTATACATTATTTTGATACCAAATTCAAATTACAATTTTTCAAAAAAAAAAAAAAAAAAAAAACCTACTTGTTAGATTCGAAAATAGTAAAAAATACTCCCTCCGTCATTCAAATCTATGTTCACTTTTCTTTTTTATTGTTATCGAAAAATATTTTTATTTTTTTAAGTAAAAAATCATTTCACTTTTATACTGTTTTTTACTATAAAAAATAATTAACAATTATTACTTACTTTTATTAAAATTTGTGTCCATCAAATAAAGAGACATTTACTTGGAAAGAGTAATTGAATAGAGAATATTATACAAAATAGCACTTTAAATATTTACTTTTTACTCAACTTTATAATATACTAATATTATTAAAAATTTTCAAAACTTCAATTAGTTTCATATGTATTGAAATAAACTGTAAAATTTTGATATGCGAAGTATAAATGATAATTTATTATATTTTTTAATTTATTTTTATACTATCTAAAAATATATTCTTTATTTCAAGGTTGCTATCTATTTTTTGTTTAATTTTTGTTTATTATATATATATATATATATAAGAACAATGAATTTTTTTACGAATATTCCGAAATATATCTAAATACACAAACTTTATATGCAAAAAAACATATTTTAATCGATTGGGTAAATATCTGTGCGACAATGATCTAATATATTATTTGTAATTGTAAGTGTGATAGTCATAAATTTGTATTTATATTTATTAAGGGCTCTTCCATTAATATTATTACTTGCTGTGCAGTCACACGATTCTTTAGTGACGTGGTCGCCGAAGGTGAGCGAAGGCCGGGTAATCTATTTTCACGTAGCGAATGAATTTGGTGAATTAGACGAGGAATTTTACATACGATTCAAGGGCAATAAAGTGAGTGAATTGACAAAAAAATTAAAGACAGAATTAGGGGTGGAAGCTGTAACAGTGTGCTCTAGAAGCCCGTTGGACGGAAAGCTTTATCCTCTTCGTCTCCATCTTCCTCCCAACAATGCGACCATGCACCTTGTTGTCCTTACAAGTTAAACATAATATCTCATTATAATCGATACCAGGTAATTATATATATATATATATGTGTGTATGTGTGTGTTTTATTTCAATTTCTTGTGATTTTTTAGTTGTAATTTGTGAAGTTTTGTTGTGTAGAAAGATCATTATAGAGAGATGAGAGGGGCGTGAAGAGGAATGAGAACATAAGACATGCATATGTGTATAGAAAGAATGCCACAGGCTTGCAGGATATTAGGTCCGACCGGGGATTTATCCAGTGCACACTTTCCAATAGCGGCTGCGGATTTCCACGTCATAAAAAAAAAAAAACACCTTTTTTGGTAATTTGGCATTTGCTTCATTTTTATTATCATTCTTGTTTTGGCATTTTTATCATGTCATGTCGTGTGACCATTGTTTTGGATCAATGGTGAGGTTTTCGAATAAACTTTACTTTTCTCATGGCCCAATTTTGTTTCCATTGGATTAACGAAGGACTTCTTTATTTTGATTATGCGTTTTCGTATTTTAAAAATAGTAAAAAAAAATAATAATATAATGCACTATAAATAAATATTTATTATATTTTGAACAAAAAATAACTATATATATAATATAGGTAAAACAATACAAAATTTACCTATATTTTCACAAAATTGTGTCTCATTCTTTTTTTCAAATCTCATACATTTTCATGGTTTTATAAATTCAATATCTAACTTCAATCGTTCTTATTTGATCTACAAATGTCCAAATTGTAAATAAATTTTCAAAATGTTTATTTCTAACTCTTAAAATTATAAATATATTTATTCCTCTTCTATTTAATCTCAATATCAGTAAAAAAAATTTAAAAAAAGTTTTAGAATAAAAGAGAAGGAATGAGCTTCCAATTTTTGACGCTGCATCGCAGACCGCAACTTGGAATCTCCTTATATACCCAGCCATTTATGTCAATCAGATATGAAACACCACTCCACCATGTTACTCGACTCTCCTAAGTCATGCAGTAGCCTTAAATCAAAATAGCACTAATTAAAAAAATTTAAAGCTTCAATGAATTAATATTAAACTTAAAAGTAGTTATAAGAAAAATTTTCAATGAAAGAAGCTGATAGTTCCCCAAAAATGCATAAGGCCATACGCAACAGTGATCACTGATATCTCGGCGACACATAAGTAATAATTTTTTAAAAAGAATTTAAAAAATCTCCTAGAGATCCCTGTGTTGTGTTCTTTTGAGGGTTTGGACGGTAATTTTTTTTTTTTTTTTAATTGAACTAGTTATATCATGTTATATAAATAAGCTTTTATATGATATTTTGAATGACTTTTAGTATAATAGAAAATAAAAAATAAGTCATTTGATGTATTTTTTAAACTTTAATTTTAAAAATTAATAATTTTGGTATAAATCTAAATCTATATATATATGTATTTATTATTAATGTGGAGGAAAAAAATATGAAGTGGAAGAAAGAAAATATAAGTTAGGCCATCCGCAACTCAGAAATTCTCGTTCTCTTTGTTGTACAAAACCTGCAGCACTAACTTCCACTTTTTCCATCAATGTAGGGCAAACATCCAGTAGATGCGCAACACTCGTACAAATTCCAAAAAGCTTTGCATGAGCATTTTCTATAATAATTTTTCTCATAAAAGCAGCTAAAATAATTTTTGGTACTAATTTTTCTTTGACATTGCTATTGTGGACTGGTTATCGCCAAAAATTGTTGTCGACTCCTTTTGTTCGGCCCAACTTGGTCTTTTTTTTTATTTTTTTATTTATATATATATATATAAACTATATAGCAATGCCTTGGCCCAACTTGTTTAGAGTTCATTGGCATGTTGTTTCGCAATTTTCAAGCTTCTCTCAGAGTCTTTTTCAGTAGAGCTCCTCCACTGGTAACATCGATGATCCTCATGTCAATAGAAACTAGTCCTTCATAGAAATATTGGATTAAAAGTTGCTCAGAAATCTGATGTTGCGGACATCTAGCAATTAATTTATTGAATCTATCCCAATACTCGTATACAGACTTCCCTGATGCTTGATTAATGCCACAAGTCTCCTTTCGCATATTAGCAGCCCGGGGTGCAGGAAAGGACTTCTCAGGAAACTTGCGCTTTATATCCATCTACATGGTCACACTCCCAACGGGCAAGTTGAACAACCAATCATTTGATGCATATTTCAAAGAGAATGGAAAAGCTCGGAGCTTGATTTGGACTTCAGTGACTCCCGGTGGGTTCATGCTCGTACACACCACATCAAACTCCTGCAAGTGCTTGTGTGGTTCCTCCCCTGCCAAGCTATGAAAAGACGACGATAAATGTATTAGTCCAGATTTTAAGTTGAATGCCGTATTATCGGCTATAACAAGAAAATTAATACACAAAGGATGTTGAATTAAATCAGAAGCAGCTAGCTCCCTTAGAGTTCTTTTTCGTACTCTCGGATGTATCACAAAGTCTTCAACTTCATTGGCCTCTTCAACCTCATTGGAATTAGAAGTGTCAGCCAGTTGGACCGCTAAGTTAAGTCCGTGTAACTCAGCTTCTTTTTTTGACCCTCTTTTGCTTTTTAGCTTCTTTTCTCAAAAGACGTGTAGTTCTTTCAATTTCTGAATAAAAAACTAATTGACCTGTACGACCAGCTCGTGGCATAAACCATCAAGCGAGAAAGAGAGTTGGATATAAACAACCAAATATAAAAAAATTCTTATATTGTTCCTCGGCAACAGTGCCAAAATTGTTAGCCTGTCGCACAGTTGTAAAATAAAATATTATTTCCCATGCAACAGAAAATACAAAATGCAATATAGCAGAGGTTATCTCCGCAGGAAAACAGTAATGATTTGATTACTTGGCTATGCATAATTATACTAATATATATATATAATGGAGGGATTTGAGATGTGATTTACTTTGCTAAATAAAAAAACAAAATAATTCAAACTAGAAATAAAATATATTAAGTTGAAAGATAACCAAATATAAAAATTGATTATTGAGGAGAGGACGGCTAGGGCAGAAACGCACAGGAGCAGGAGACTTACAGATTTATAGATCGCGCTGGAGCAAATCGACAGAGAAGATTTCCCCCTCCCACTATGACTTTATCATTCTCTTTTGTTCTTTGTTATTTGATTATGGAGTAGACACTTTTCTGGTTTGAGGGGTGATAATGTTTTGGTTCTTTTGTTTTGGAGATTCTTGATTTTCTTTATAAAAGTTCTTTTTGATTATCAATATTTGTCTAATTCTGATAATAGCGTTTTTGATTGTTAGATTGATTGAATATTTTGGTACCGATATTTAAATTAGTCTGATAATCTAAAGTCAATTCAGGTAGGATATCCGTAATTGTATTCGCACTTGAATAGGTGACAACCGAGTTGAATAGTTCATTCTCGGGAGTAGACAATCAAATCTAATTGCTCATCTTAGGTAGTAATTTTTTTGAATTGGTTTTTTCTAGATTGGAATGCGGTTAGGCAATATTCTTACGGACGCACCTAGGTTTATTTGCTTAATTAGGGGTAGTTAACGGTCGTACCTTAATTACCTACACGGTAAGGAAAAATTGGTTGTCAGAGCTTGTTGATAACTATAACCAATTTATTGATACTTTAATAAAAATTAACTTTATTGAATTTATGATAAAACACAAGTGTCATCATCCCTTTGAGCCAGACATCCCCTTGATAGTCAGTTCCCCTTTAATTTAATTGCTTTGTTATTTTATTTTCATTAGATAATAAAAGAAAAATCCCGTTTTATTTACTGCATTAGAATACGAAAGAGTGAATCACACAATCCATGTGGAGACGATCCCTTCCCCTGTATTACATTAAATTGTGATCACGGATTAGGTGAAATATTTGATTGACTGCGCGACAGGTCAACTCCTCTTGGAATGTCCAACTCCGTTACGACATGCTCACCCTTGACGTGCCACTAGCATGCTCTCCCGTAGAGCATAATTTGAATTGTTCACTTTGATCCTCATCACCGTCAAAGTCCGCTCTAATACCATATGTAACATACCCAAAAGTCGACATGCCCAGCGTTTAGGCTCCGCTCGCTCGAAGGCCCAACATAGGCCTGGGGCCGACCTCTCAATCGGTGACAATGACAACAAGCTTGGTATCATGCAAAGTGATCTGAACAATTCCACATCTCATTTTTCCCTTCCGACCCGCCTCAAACTCCAATCGTATCAATTTATTACCAAATCTCAGAAAGATTGCTTCTTTCGATTATTTGTTCTCCCCTCTTCTATCAATTTACATTAAAATTATATTTCTGCAGTTGTACAGCAGCCACACTCTGATGACGAAAATTTCAGTATCCAATCTCGAACGGCGACAGCCGAATGTGTTTCTGGAAGCCTCTAACCAGCAGCGACAGCGGATGTCCGGCGTCCAGCAGCCACAACTTCCTCCGAAATAGATCTGGATCTCCAATGGTGGCTTGCGGTTCTTCCAACGACGATCGATGGATAGAATGATCTCCAGTCATCTTCTCTGGCATCCTCACCCTGGAAATCTTTGCTCAAGACCGACAGCGGGTCTTTGGACCTCCCTTTCCGAAACTGTAGCCTGTTCTTTGGACCTCTCTTGCCGAAATCGTTTATGGAAAAAAGGACCTTTCTTGTTTTTTTTTTTGTTTTTTTACGGTGAGTAAAAAGTAAATAATCAATTTTGGTCATAATATAATTACAATAAATTAATTTTGGTCTCGATATAAAAAAATCATCAATTTTGATTGCAATATAAATAATTTTTATCAATTTTAGCCTCAAAGTTACAAATCTAATTTGAAAATGCTGACATGGACTTAGAGAAGATGATGTGTCATTTGACCTAGATGATACATGGTTGTGTTGTCACGGTACATCCGTTGTTTACATTGTTAGCAGAACAGGAAAAAAATAAGAACAAAGGAGAATATACTATTTCTACTAGAAAATATGATACAATAAATCTGATACAATAATTACTAAATATTAGAAATTCAAAATTTAAACCAACGGTTGCAACTCCTAATAATATGCACATATTATTTATTTAATAACAATAATAATTTGAAGCACTTAATTAACACTCCCCCTTGCTTCAAAGCTTGTCACTCCCATACGCATCCTGAAATAATCATGTTTGGCTTGAGGAAGTGATTTGGTGAAGATATCTGCTACTTGCTCGTTGGTTCCACAAAACTTCACTGCAATTGTTCCATTTGCTACAAGTTGTCGAATGAAGTGATGCTGCACATGAATATGTTTTGTCCTCCCATGGAAAGCTGGATTTTTGGCAATTGCAATTGCTGCCTTGTTGTCACAGAAAATTTGTGTTGCCTCCTTCTGCTCATGATCCAAATCTGTAAGAAGTTTCCGAATCCACAAAGCTTGCTTTGCTGCCGAAGTTGCTGCTGTATATTCTGCTTCACACGATGATAAAGCTACCGTGTCTTGTTTCTTAGAGCTCCATGTTATTGCTCTAGAACCGAGATTAAATATATTACCAGACACACTTTTTCGATCGTCAATGCACGCAGCCCAATCACTATCGGTGAAGCCGACAAGTCTGAAATTTTTTGTCTGACTGTACCAAATGCCAAAGTTCAACATCCCAACAATGTAACGAAGAATACTCTTAGCAGCCCCAAAATGTTGTTTCGTGGGATGATGCATAAATCTGGACACAACACTAACCGAGAAAGAAATATCAGGTCTAGTTTGTGTTAAATAATTCAAGCCACCAACCAAACTTCGAAATAATGTTGCATTTGCTTTTTCAGTCCCGTCTTCATGCTGTAACTTCTTATTAATATTCATTGGTGTGGCTGCAACTTCACAATTCACCATGTTAAATCTCTTTAGAAGATCGGCAGAATACTTCTTTTGATCCACAAAAATTCCATCTTCACTCTGAATAACCTCGAGTCCCCAAAAATATTTTAGAAACCCAAGGTCTGTCATCTCAAATTTGCTTATCATGGTATGCTTAAAATCATCAAGTAAGGCCTTTGACGATGCAAGATATACCATATCATCAACATATAAACAAACCAACAAGAAATCGCCATTACTTTTCTTCTTTATATATAAAGTAGGCTAATTCTCACTTCTTGAGAATCCATTTCTACGAAAGAATGAATCAATTTTACTGTACCAAGCCCGAGGAGCTTGTTTCAACCCATAAAGAGCTTTTCGTAACCTATAAACTTTATCTTCACTGCCAACAACATTAAATCCTGAAGGTTGAGAAACATACACCTCCTCTTCCAATGCACCATTTAAAAAAGCCGAGTTCACATCAAATTGATAAATTGGCAAATTTAATTGAGCAGCTAATGCCAAAATAATTCTCACAGTTTCGAAGCGAGCAACTGGAGAAAAAGTTTCGTCAAAGTCTATACCATGTTGTGAATATCCTTTTGCGACGAGTCGAGCTTTATGTTTTTGAATACTTCCATCCAAATTATATTTGGTACGAAACACCCATTTCAAGCCAACAATATTTCTATCATGTGGGGCATCGACCAACTCCCAAGTTGAATTTTTTTTAATAGCATTTAGCTCCTCCGCCATAGCTTCTTTCCATCCTGATTTTTGTACAGCTTCTTCAAAAGACGTAGGATCAGCCGCTAACAAAGCAAACTCACATGATTCATAAATTTCTGTAACAGATCTGAATTTTCTTGGTGTCGATTCAGCGGTGCTGCTGTTCTAGATAGTGGATGGTGACAATTCTGCGCTGCTGCTGTGTCGGACAGAGGATGGTAAGGATTCTGCACTGCTGCTGTTTGTCGAACTGAGTTGTGCAGGCGTATTCGAGACACTGCTGTTGCCATTCAAAAGTGCAGGATCTGAATGTCTAACACCATGTACATCACTTTCTTTTTCATCGAAATATGCAGGAACCAATTTAATGACACCATCCTTGTCAACACTCCACTTCAATGCAGCCTCTTCATTGAATATCACATTCCTACTTATTACCACTTTGCCATTTATAGGATTATACAGACGATATGCTTTTGATTGAGGACAATAACCGATGAAAATGCACTTCTCAGATTTTTCATCCAGTTTTGAACGCAGATTAATCAAAGGATATGCTGGACAACCAAAAACTTTTAAATGGCTCACCCGGGGTTTTCTACCATTCCAAACTTCATATGGTGTTCTATTCAAAACAACCTTCGTAGGAGATATATTTAATAAATACACGGCTGTTGCCACTGCTTCTCCCCAAAAAGAATTCGGAAGTCCTTTAGCTTTTAAAAGACTCCTCGCCATTTCCACCACTATTCTATTTTTTCTTTCAGCAACACCATTTTGCTCCGGTGTATAAGGCGCTGTAAGTTCCCTACGAATGCCATGATTTTCGCAGAAAGAAATAAAATCATTAGACAAGAACTCACCGCCTCTGTCAGTGCGCAACACCTTAATACTTTTTCCGCATTGCTTTTCCACCATAACCTTGAACTTTTTAAAGTTATCGAAACTTTCAGATTTGAGTTTCAAGAAATAAACCCAAGTCATACGACTATAGTCATCAATAAACATGAGAAAATATCGACTTCCACCAAGAGATTCTGTTTGCATTGGCCACATAAATCAGCATGTACAAGCTCCAAGAACTTTGAAGATCTCCAAGATCGTCCACTAGGAAATGAACCTCTGGACTGTTTTCCATACACACATGCTTCACAAAAATCAATCTCTGAAATATTTGGCAATCCAACCACCATTTCTTTTTGACATAACAACTTCAAACCATTTACATGTAGATGGCCATAACGTAAGTGCCAAATATTTGATTCTTCATTTCTCCTAACAACCAAAGCTTTGCCCACTGATCGAGATACATCCAATGGAAACATTCGACTTCTTGTCATATGGATAGTCGCTAGTGTTTGACAAGAATTTTTTTCACGAATAATGCATGATTCGCCATCAAACATAACCGAATAGCCACTTGAAATTAATTGTCCTACACTTAGCAAATTATGAGCTAATGTAGGCACAAATTGCACATGATGGAGAAGACAAAAATCACCTTGAATTGTTTTCACAATAATTGTACATTTTCCTTCAATATTCATTTTCTTTCCATCACCAAGTCGAACTTCTCCTTTTTGTGTTTCATCAAGATCTTTGAATAAAGATTATTTCCCGACATGTGATTTGAGCAACCACTGTCCACAAACCAAATATCTTTATTTTCATCACCACACATCAATGAATGTGTCATAAATAATTTGCTTGTTTCTTCGGTTTGCTCGGTAAAATTTGTTTGCTTCTGTTCATCCTTCTGCTTTGCCCAACAATAAGCCTCCTTATGGCCTAACTTGTTACAATATCTGCATTGATAATATTTTTTAATTGGCATGGTTCAGAAGACCTGCCCCTGCCTCCACCACGACCTCGTCCTCGAAATCTATCTCTGCCGTGCCTACGATTTACAGAAAATTTAGACTTTCCCTTTGAACTCTCCCCCTTAATTTGAAACGTTTTTCTTCTGATTTTTCAAAGAATCTGTTCAATCTTGCTTCATGCGACATCAGAGAACTCATCAATTCATCAAGTGTATACGTTGACAAGTCCTTACATTCCTCAATTGCAGCAACAACGTGATCAAATTTTGGAATCAAACTTCTGAGAACCTTACTGACAACAATCTGATCACTGACCGATCCAGATTCTCCATAACACTTCATCTGGTTGACGATACCTGAAACACGTGACATATATTCTTGGACAGATTTTTTTTTTTTTTTTTTTTCATACTTAGTGTTTTAAAATCACGCAGAAAGGTTTGCAATTTAATCATAAGTACATTGTCGTCACCCAAATATTCTTGCTTCAGAATATCCCATGCCATCTTGGATGTTCTCACAGCTGCAATACAGGGAAAAATATCATCCTCTAATGCCGATTGGATGAGTAGCAATGTCTTTGCATCTTTTCTACGATTTTCCCGCAATTGTTGATGAGGTGCTGCAGGAGCCGGGTCTGGGTCATCAAATTCAATTTCAACCAAATCCCACAATTCTTGAGACTTGAATAAAGTCTTCATTTTCAAACTCTAAATACTTCTCTCCTTTGAAGATTGGAATTAATGGTTGAATTGAAGAACTTCCGTTTGACATTTTGCAGAGGAACAAAAAACTTAAAAAAATTTTACTTCTGAAAGAAGATACGACACGAGCTTTCACTTTCTTCTTCGCTACCGAGAATATTGACCAAAAAACCTGGAATTTATTTGCTCTTATACCAAATTTGTTAGCAGAACAGGAAAAAAAAATAAGAACAAAGGAGAATATTTTGTTTTTACTAGAAAATATGATACAATAAATCTGATACAATAATTACTGAATATTAGAAATTCAAATTTTAAACCAACCGTTGCAACTCTTAATAATATGCACATATTATTTATTTAATAATAATAATAATTTGAAGCACTTAATTAACATACATGAGTGCCATTACTGCAGCTGCAGCACTAAGTTCTTCTCCTCTCTTCTTTTTCATTCTTTCCTTTAATTTTTGCAATACCCAGTACACTCTTCTTAAATTTTTGCATTCCTATTGCTGGTGAAATAAATGGAAGAAAGAGGCTAATCGGAGCTGTTCCGAGCAGAACTGTGGAGAAGATGACCGGAGCTGGTTTGGAGGAGAACGAGTCCGCCATTGCTGTCCAACGCCGGATCGTCTGCTGGAGTTTGATGTTGTTTGGTAAAGATCCAGTCACCGTCGTTTGAAGCTTGCAGAGGAATCGCCCATCGCCAGTTAGACTTCCTCCGATTCATCGCTGGGTTGGGCAGGAGGCATGGTCGTTAATCCAGCATCGGAATTGAACTTGGAATTAAATCTCCCCAATTTCTGAATAGCAGCAGGGAGTTTTTTCTTCAATTAATTTCCATAAATTTAAGGCCTGTTTGTTTGTATTTTGATTTCCCACAGGGTTTTCTGCACCAAACGTGACGGAGTGGATCATGCCATCGCCGTCGAACAGGTGGTGTCTGGCGACTGGCGAGGGGCTGGTGCAAGGGATTCGCACCATTTCTAACATAAACTCCATTAATACAGTTGCTAATTTTTCTGATGATGTCGAGATTATGTTCCATTGCGGAGTCATCGCCCGCAGTGGTATTTGGACTCTCCTGCGCATTGCAAAAACTTTTGAAGTAAAGAATGGGGAAGAACAATCAGAGAGGAGGAAACCTGGTGTGGCAGCGGCAGTAAGTGACAACATGTATAATCCTACACTGCCCGTGTGCGTCCTTATTAAATGCCATATCATGTCCCGATAAGTCGGTATTTTCAGTTGAATTTGTAAGGGTAATACTAAAATTTATTATATTGAAACTAAAATTAATATATATATATATATATATACCTGATTATATCTAATTATATTAGAATAAATTTTTTTTTTTTCAAATTATAACTATTTACATCTTACTGAAAGGCATATTGAGCATTTCATGTAAATAATTAACGTGGTCAGGTCCTATCGAGGCTGGGGCGAGTGTACAAGTGTTTATGAAAACCCCGTTTAAAAAAAAATAAAAAATTGGGCATAATTAATTAATTTCGTGAAACAATAGATAAATTTTATACTGTTTTATTTACAATATATTATATAAAAATATGTCTCATCTGCTAAATTTATACTTATATCATAGTAAAAGACAAAAAAATAAAAAAAATCTTTAATATTCTCTTATCTCACCATATAATATTAAATTTGATATTATGATTAAATACAAAGAGATTTTTAAAGTAGTAGAAGAAGAAAATCTTCACACACCCTAAAGCAAATACATATAAAATAAGAGTAACTTATATAATATTTTCTTGTATTTTTAATAAATATGCATTAAAAATCATTTTTGGACGAATAAAGTGGGTTGTGTATATTTTAATTTAATATGAGAATGTCGTCTTCATCATTTCAAACTTCTTGACACCACCAAGATGAATGGTGAATTTTTATTTTTTTTCTCCATTAATTTTCACATTTCTTTGGTATGTTCAACACATGCAAGGACGATACTACACTAGGGCTTGGAGGTCAATTGACCCCAAGTCAAAATTTTTATGATTTTTTTAGTATTAAAAATATTAATTTTTATATATTTATATACAATTTGCCCTTTAAAACTATCTAAATTCATATATAATTTTGTCATTATTATTTATTTAAATTTATTAGCTAAATATTAAATAAATTATAATATTTTGCCCTCCGAAATTTAGATGTTAGTTTCGTCACTGAACACATGTACTGCACCTTCGTGGACGAATCACAGTCCGTACTATGGCAATTGCACAACTTCACACATGAACTTGGAGATGGATGGATGGAAGATTTTGAATAGACTTTGAGTATAATGTAAATATTTTGAAAAAAAAAAAAGTTGAGGCTTGAAAGCATAATGTCACTTTTACTAGAATGTCTAACAAACAGATTCTAAGAATGTTTGGTAATTAGTTTTTTTTAAAAAAATTGTTTTTAGCTTATTTAATACTCCATCCGTAGTAAATTTATTTATCTTAAACATATTTAATAAATATAAATCAATTTAATTAAATTTCTAACCTCTAGACCCACTCAAAACCGCTTTATTTCTATATCTCTTCTCAATAAATAAATTTTTTATCTATATTTAAAACTTCTTATTTTTAATAAAATTAGTTTTAAGTTAATTATAAATAAATAAATTATTTTTCTTATTTATCTGTATTATATAAAATTTTATTCTCTACAAAATGATATTCATATTGTATATATTTTATTGATATATAATACTAAAAATATTTAAAATGCCAACAACAATACTCATATAAAAATAATAAAATAATATCATAACTTATTATTAATAACTTACTAATCTACACTACTTAAAATACAGTGTCCTTAAGCAAAGGGAGAGGGAGTAGATTTGAAGGGTTTGACAGGTTAAAAAGTTAATTATTACTACCAACAATTTGAAAAACAACCATGAAAATTATCTCGGAATGTAAAAAAAATATATATATAATACATATTAATTCAATTAACTTTTTTTTTTTTGTCTCGGAAACTTCAAGACTATTTAAAATAGTTTCGTACTTTCTGAAACTATATTAAAAAAATATTTTATTATATTGAATTATCTCGAAATTTTTGAACATATATATATATTATTTTAATAAGAAGGTTTGGAAAAATCCGAACCTATTTTAAATAGTTTCAAAATTTCCAAATATTTATTATATATATTTATTTTAATAAGAAAGTTCAGAAAATCCAAAACTATTTCAAATAATCTCGATATTTTCGAATCTATTTTAAATAGTTTCGAAATTTTTGAACCTTTATTGTATATATTTTATTTTAATGAAAAGGTTCAAAAAGTTCCAATCGTCTCTAAATATTTGAAATTTTATTATATATAAATTTTATTTTAATAAAAAAATTCTGAAAATTTAGAACCTATTTTAAATAATTTTGAAATTTATAAACTTATTTTAAATAGTTTCAAAATTTTTGAACTTATTTTAAAAAATTCAAATATTTAAGAACTATTTTTCTTAAAAAAATCCAAAACTAAAGGAATCCTTAAAAAACCTCCACATACACACCAGCGCCTACTCTCCCCAGATAAATTTTTCCATTCCTTTGTTTCTTCCTTCCTTAATTCATCCTCCTCCTACTGTATTGTCTTCCTCCTCCTCCTTCTTTGGTGGCGGTGGCGGCAGCAACAAAGTGGCGATAGGTCCTCGAGTACTTTCTCCGGCGGCGGCAACAGTGGTGGACCGGCGGCGCCTCCTCCTTCTTCTTCTCCGCCGGCGGCAGCCCCTCCTCCTTTCTTCTTCTTCTCCAGCGGCGGCGGTGTTTAGGGTGGCGGGCCGGCGGAGCCTCCTCCTCCTTCTCCGATAGCGGCGGCGGAGCAGCCTTTTCCTCCTTTGTTTTCTTCTCTGGCGGCAGCGGAAGCCCCTGCCTCTTTCTTCTGCTTCTTCTTCTCCAGCAGTGGGGCAGCGGTGGCCTTCTGATTATACATTTAGTTTTTTCTTTTTTAAGTAATAATTGTTTCGGAAATTTCGACTTTATTTCAATGGTCTCAGAAATGATGAAGCTATTTTGAATAGTTTTGAAATTGAAAATTCCTTCCTAACTATTGAAAATAGCCACAAAATTTTCGCTACTCTTCAAAACAACAGCTAATTTTTAGTTTTGGATATTAATCTGAGATAAGATACTAATATCCTTTTTCTGTTAGGGTGTGTTTGTTTGGGGGTTTGGATTTTGGATTGGGATTTGAATAGTAAAAATTTTGAATTTGAATAGTTGTATGATGTGATATAAATAGGTATTGATGTGATGTTTTGAATGTAAAATTGATTTTTAGTATAATATAAAAAATAAAAAATAGGTGTTTGATTTGATGTTTAGGATGAATAGTGAAAATCCAAATAAATCCCTCAAACAAACACACCCTTAGTGTATGATGTTTTATAAATAAACATTTTAAAACAACTTATTGAACCATAAAAAATAATTTTTAAAAAGCTATTATATCCAAGATTTAATAAGAACATTTTACTTTAATTATATTTATTTAATATTTATCCTTAAATACTGATTATTTTCTTTACTTGTATATTTTTATTTATTATTTTAATATATTTATATATTTTAAATTATATTTTAGTTTTTAAATTTCAAGTAATATAAATTATTAATTATTTTATATATTTTTATTTTCTTCATAAAATTTATTAACTTATTAATTAAGAAAAAATATAAAAATAATTTATTTATTTATATACATATTTATTATATAAATATTAAATTAACATAAATAAAATAGATTAAGTTTATTGAAAATTTTAAAATAAATAAAATAATAATTAACATAATTAAAAAATATATAATAGGTTTGTTCTTTTTTATATTTTACATTATTTTTAATAAAAAAGTTATTATCTTTTGAAAAGTATTTGATATTACTTTTTTAAAAATAAAATTATAAACAATAAATAGTAGAATAATTGGAAAATGGAAAAAAAAAATAGTTTTTCTATTTTTGACATATGACAAAAATCAACACAAATTAGAAAATTTGCAACACAATCAAAAGATTAATCGAATAGACATCTTTGACTCTATCAAAAGGTGCCTTACACCTCTTGGAATCAAGTTAACTCATGTAGAAAAATTGCAGATGAAGGCAAGGGTGTGTAGCACGTGTTGAATTCAGATATAATGAGAGAAATAAGTTACTTTTGTCACACTTCTAGCTCAAAATTTTCTCTCCTCACTTCAAATGAAATGTGACATTCTTGAGAGGGTTTAGAGGTGCTTCAATGGAGTTTTGAAATTGTCAAGGAAAAAAAGAGTCTAAACCGAAGAAGATGACCAACATGGAGACTAGGGAATTTACCGAAAAATTCGATATACTGATTTACCGTGCAAAAAAATACCAAATTTATCGATTTTTTTGGTATAGTATCGCTACTATACTGATATTTTTGGTACGGTAACGGTAGCTATTTTTCAAACTTTCGGTATTTCGGTATATATACAGTACCGAAATATTTTTATTAAATAATTTAATTATTAAATTATATTATTAAAAATTAGATTTTTATTTTGACATAAACTAATGAGATGCAATATTGGTTAAGAAACTTAAAGATGCAAATATGGTCATCAATAACAATTTAATGGAGCAAAAAGATATGTTATTAATTCATGATATGATCAGTAAGGAATCAATTAGTGTCGTGGATTGGATCTTTATAGCTTCACTTGAAAGTCATAAAATTCTATCCCTTTACTTCGTTGGCAAATATTACTTTGTTTTTTATCAAAAAAAAAAAAGAGACAAAAATAGGGATAGACAAAAAAAAAAAAAAAAAAAGGGATTGAAAAAATATATATTTTGAAAGAAAAAAAAAAATCATTGTTGTTACCCTTTTCTACTTGAGTTTATATGTTTCTGGAGAAATTAGAGATTCACCATTCCTATGAATTTTCTGCTGTCAAGCAGAGGCGTGCACCTGGTGTCCTAACCCCGGAGGAACAACATATTTCTGTAGTTGTTTTTCTTAAACAAAATATTCCCAATGTTGTTATTGAAGGTACAAAAATTTGACCCCAATATGCTAGTCTTTATGGCATTTTTTGCCAAGATAGAGGAAGATAAATGTGATACATCGGCCCACAAGCCACACAAAATCGAGTATGTCGGGATCGTAGACTAGACCAACAGGTCAACACGAGTCATTTCATCGCACTTTGTCCTTACTCACATGTACCCTGGGAGAACTCTAGAGTTCTAACTGTCACACCCCGGCCCGCAAACTACGCAAAGCCGGACGTGTCAGGATAATAGTCTGGGCCCACAGGTCAACACGAGTCTTTTTAGCGCACTTCTGTTCTCACTCACACGCACCTTAAGAGACTTCCGAGGGGGTCATCCATCCTCAAATTACTCTAGAGAAAGCACGTTTAACTCTAAAGTTCTTGGATGACCTAATACCCACTCATCCACACACGGGAGTTGGCCAAGCAATAGCCCAACTCCAGGGGATATCAACTGGTCAACACGAATCCTTTAACCGCACTTTATCCTCACTCACACATACCTTGGGAGACTTTCCAAGGGTTCACCCATCCTCAAAATAACTCTAGGTAAACACGCTTAACTTTAGAGTTCTTTCAGTAGGGCTCCCAAAAAAGATGTACACATTGTTGACATGAATAGTCTGTTCAATCCATTTAACATATATTCAACTTCGGATGGTCTCGCACCGGCTCATCCATGGAAGTTGGCCTAGCACCGGCCCAACTCCGAGGGTATTACAATAAATCAAGATGATAGGGGGAGATTGATCATAAAAAAGGTGTAGATTGATAATATGTAAGTCTAAAGAACTATTATCAATTTGATGTTATGACCTCCGTCTACATTTACTAAAAGATAGTTGAGAAAGAGTATGCAGTATGTTACCTTGCTGCATTTGAACATCTTGTATCATATGCCAAAAAGGTATGAATGTTGGAAAATTACAAAAACCTTTTTTTTTAAAAAAAAAAGTTTGGCATATGACCAAGTTACTAATTTCCGTCACAACTGTTGTTTAACACAAATTGGGAAATCTGCAGCACAATCAAAAAATTGACCGAGTAGCCATCTCTGGCTTCATCAGAAGGTATCTTACACCTGTTGGAATAAGACAAATTGAGTTGTCTCGTGTAGACAAAATGCAGGTGAAGACAAAGATGTGTGGCATGAGGTTTGAATGGTATTTATTGCCTTCAACACACTTCCCCAAAGGTGTGCACATACCAACCTGGTCTATGGTTGTGCAGAGTGTATGTTTAACACACTTCTCACACTTCTTGCTAGAAAATTTCTCTCCTCACTTAAGAGAGTTGAGAGATGCTTCAATGGAGTTTTCAAGCTGTTGAGAAGAAAGGACAAAAGGGAGTTTAAATCAAATGGATGAACAAGATGGAGACAACCTTCCTCTTACTTTGATTGCAAGTCTGCTGGAGTTGTTACCGCGTTGTAACATCTAGTCTGTCTGTACTTGTAAAACATAGAGAAGCTTGGGTAGAGGATAGGTTGGGTCGATTTGTTTGGTTTCTTTAATGGTGTAAAATAAGTGTTTAGTTTATTTCAAAACTCTTGAATTGGTATATCCCAGACGTAGGTTTTAACACCGAATTCGGTTAACAAATCGCGTGTGTTATTTGTTTTTATTTTGCACTTGTACAACCTCATAATCGTGCACATACACACACTGCAGTATTAACCACACGAAAACCAAGTTTAAAGTTGTGCTAACCACCAACAGTTTAAACTTGGAGGCGTTGGACCTCTTTTTGGACTGATTTGTATATCCAACAATCGGTATATCCGTATTAATTCTATATATTTTCTTATAGCAACTCTACAAAGAATAAAGAGTAGAACAATCAGTATATCCATATTTTTTTGAAGCAACCCTACACACAAGAAATAGTAGAAAAATCGGTATACCCATATCATTCTTACATATTTTCTTGAAGCAACCCTACAAGTAAGAAAGGGTAGAAAAATCGGTATATTTGTATCACTCCTATATATTTTCTACATCTAGTAGTTGGAGAGTCAAATCTAAACCCAAAGTGATGTCTCTTTTTCAATATATTATTGTCTCATTCACTTTTCTGTTTTGAAACATTGCTGATGCTATTATCATTTCGTTTTAACGAATATTCAAGTGAACTTACATTTTTATGCATTTGAGATTCGGTTCTATAACATACTCTAGGTTCAAGAAAAGCACAGTATTCTTTCTCGTATCATTATCTCTTAGAAAATTTAGTCATATCTTAGTCATAATCTAAGATAAATTTATAAAATATTGTTTTATTTCTTTATATAAAGAAAACCACACATATTAGAACTGGGTAGTCATAAATTAAGAGATTTCACACTCTATATATATATATATATTATATAGAGAATGAGATCTAAACTCAAGGTGACGTTTATTTTTACTCTATTATCACATTCCTTCACTCTTTTTATCTTTTGCTACATCGTTGATGTTGTTACTTATTTAGCTTTAACTACAATTAGATTGAATGTTCTTTTTTGAAACAGTTGTGATTCTTTCGATACACTCGAGGTTATTTCGATACACTCAAGGTTTGGAAAAAACTTGAAATTGTTTATCACCATCTAGATCATATAATATTGTGGATTTCCAATCATTATTTCTAAGTGATATAATATTTTTATTTCCCGTTACATAATTGAGTAGTCGAGAAATCAAAGATCTCGCATTTTAAATCCAGTATTTGGAGAGTGGTGTCTAACCTCAAGGTGATGTTCTTTTATCAATCTATTCTTATCTGCATTCTCTCATTTTCCTTTGATGCATTGTTGATATTGTTGTTCATTCAATTTTGGTAAGATATGATTCAACAGGATCTAGGTTTTCGATACAACCTAGGTTTTATTGATATACTCAATGTTCATAGAAAAATCAAAATTATTTCTCTCTATCGGTTTTCGATACGCTCAAGGTTTAAGAAATATACTTGAGGTTCAAAAAAAGCTCAAAATCATTTCTCTCTTTTTGAGACAAATGATTTTATCATATGTTGGCCATAACTTAAATATAGCTATATAATATCATTTTTCCCTTTGTAGTTTTGACTAGGTTAATCTAACCTCAAGGTGTTTTTTATTTTTATTTTCTAAACATGATCAAAACCGTTCCTTTTTCCTAGTTGAACAAATTATCGACATACATATTTCTCGAAACTATAATTTAGTGGTCAAGAGTATTCAAAGTTTTTGCATTCTACAATTATTTAGAAAGTAAAGTACAAACTCAATGTGGTGTTTCTTTTTCAATCTAATTTTATAGTTGTCTTCCTTTTTTTTTCTCTTTTTTTTTTTTTTTCTTTGATATGAAAGTAATTGTTGAATGTTATCTTTTGGATAAAAAACTAGCGATTGGATAAGATGTACATTTATATAATTAATACATTGATTTGAAAATTTTAGCCATTTTGGATTTGTTCAATGTTCTTAAGCTTGGCTCCATTGACTCTTATAAATTTTCTTAAAGCTACCATACAAAGAAGCAAGAGTAGAATAATCGGTGTATACGTATCAGTCTTATATATTTTCTTGAAGCATCCGACAAAGAAGCAACAGTAGAATACTCGGTGTATCCATATCACTCTTATATATTTTCTTGAAGCAAACCTACAAAGAAGAAAAAGTAAAATAATCAGTATATCCGTAACTCCTATATATTTTCCGGAAGCAACCGTACAAAAAGAAAGAGTAAAATAATCGGCATATATGTTACTCTTATATATTTTCTTGGAGCAACCCTACAAAAAAAAGGAGTAAAATAATCCGTGTATCCATAATGTATGTATTTTCTTGAAACAAACCTACAACAAAAAAGGAAAAAAAGTAGAATAATCGGTATATCCTTATCACTCCTATATATTTTCTTAATGTAACCCTACAAAGAAAAAAAAGTAGAAATCGGTATATCCGTATCACTGTTATATATATTTTTTAAGCAACCCTACATCGAATAAAGAGTAGAGTAATTAGTATATCTGCATCACTCATAATTTTAAATTTTATATTTTGAGATGACAATAGTTAATGCATGTGATATTTTGAATGAAAAATAGGATCATATATTCTTGTTATGAAAGTACATTGAAAAGTGTGAAATAAGTTTCAAAAGATAAGTAAACAAACCCTTAATTAAAATTTGGTCATTTTGGATTTGTTCATGTTCATGGCGAGGCACAATTCAATTAAGTGTACCGACCTTGAATATAAATGTCAATATCTAAATCATTACTCTTTTTCCCTGGTTAGATCAATTAGTTATATGTTAGCCATACTTATTTTTTCCCTCTACAGAAAACGAACATGCATATTTCTCAAATCTTGAATTAAGTAGTGTAGAGTTCGAAGTTTTGGAATTCTACGTCTAGTATTTGAAGAATTCACATCTAAACCCAAAGTGATGTCTCTTTTACAATATATTATCATCACCTCCCTTTTATGTTTTGATACAATGTTGATGCTATTATCATTTCATTTTAACAAAATTCAAGCGAACCTATATTTTTTATGCACTTCAGGTTCGGTTCTATAACAAACTCTAGGTTCGAGAAAAGCACAATATTCTTTCCCGTATCATTATCTCTTAGAAAATTCAGTCATATCTTAGTCATAATCTAAAATAAAATTATAAAATATTATTTTATTTCTTTACATAAAGCAAACTGCACATATTTCTTAAATCTAGAATCGGGTAGTAAGCAATTAAGAGATTTCATACTCTAAATCTATTATCTAGAGAGCGAGATCTAAACTCAAGGTGATGTTTATTTATTACTCTATTCTCACATTCCTTCACTTTTTTTTTTCTTGATACATCGTTGATGTTGTTACTTATTTAGATGTAACTACAGTTAGATTGAAATTATTTTTTTGAAACATTCGCTATTCCTTCGATACACTCGAAGTTATTTTGATACGCTCGAGGTTTGGCAAAAACTTGAAACCATTTATCTCCTTTTAGATTAGATGATATTGTGGATTTTCAATCATTATTTTTATAGTAATATAATATTGTTTTTTCCCTTTACATAATTGAGTAATCGAGAAATCGGAGATCTCGCATTTTAAATATAGTATTTGGAGAGTAGCGTCTAAACTCAAAGTGATTTTTCTTTTATCAATCTATTATTATCTGCATTCTCTCATTTGCCTTTGATGCATTGTTGATATTATTGTTCATTCAATTTTGTAAGATATGATTCAACAAGATCTAGGTTTTCAATACAGTTTAGGTTTTATATATATACTCAATGTTCATAGGAAAATCAAAATTATTTCTCTTTTGGTTTTCGATACGCTCAAGGTTTAAGCAATATACTTTAGGTTCAAAAAATGCTCAAAATCATTTCTCTCTTTCTAAGCCAAATGATTATATCATATGTTGGTCATAACTTAAATATAGCTATATAATATCATTTCTCCTTTTGTAGATTTGAGTAGTTTAATCTAACCACAAGGTGATTTTTATTTTTATTTTCTAAACATTATCAAAATTGTTTCATTTTCCTTTTCCAACATATTGTCAGTGTACACATTTCTCAAAACTATAATTTAGTTGTCAAGAGTATTCAAAGTTTTTTCATTCTACAATTACTAAGAAAGTAATATATAAAGTCAATGCGCTTTTTCATCGCACAATATTTGAGTTTGGCACAGTAATTTAGGTGGGTAGTATTAAGTAAAATAATTTGAGATAATTAAAGATTAAATAATATGATTGGAGAGAGAAAAACATATATAATTTTTATTTGAGTGATATGATGAGACAAAGTGAAGTGTATATTATATTTATATATAAATATAATTAATTATTTCTAAATTTGAAAATGTTGCAGTAGATTTGCGACAAACAAAAAAAAAATGTTGCACGGTGTTTGAGACGGAAGAAGTATATCTATATCACTAGTAATTTTAAATTTTATATTTTCATGACAATAGTTAATATATTTGATCTTTTAAATGAAAATTAGAGATTGAATATTATATATTCTTGTTAATAAGAATATATTGAAAAGTGTGAAAGTAAATTTCAATAAACAAACCCTTAATAATATATTATTTTAAAATTTAGTCATTTTAGATTTCTCCATTGTTCATGGGGAGGCCTAATTCAATTAAGTGTACCGGCCTTGAATATAAATGACAATATCTAAATCATTTCTCATTTTCCCTGGTCAGGTCAATGAGTTGTATGTTAGTCATACTTATTTTTTCCATCTACAGAAAACTAACATGCATATTTCTTAAATCTTGAATTGAGTAGTTGAGAATTCGAAGTTTTTGAATTCTACGTCTAGTATTTGGAGAGTCACATTTAAACATAAGGTCATGTCTCTTTTACAATATATTATCATCTCCTCCCTTTTCCGTTTCGATAAAATGTTGATGCTATTATCATTTTGTTTTAACGAAAATTCAAGCGAACCTACATTTTTATGCACTTGAGGTTCGGTTCAATGACATACTCTAGGCCCGAGAAAAGCACAATATTCTTTCTCGTATCATTATCTCTTCGACATGGACAAAGTGGGGTATTTGTATATCTAAAGAAAAATTCAGTCATATCTTAGTCATAATCTAAAATGAATTTATAAAATATTATTTTGTTTCTTTAAATAAAGCAAACTACGCATATTTCTTAAATCTAGAATCCGGTAGTTTGTAATTAAGAGATTTCACACTTA
Organism: Andrographis paniculata; assembly: GCF_009805555.1. Classification (NCBI taxonomy): domain Eukaryota; kingdom Viridiplantae; phylum Streptophyta; class Magnoliopsida; order Lamiales; family Acanthaceae; genus Andrographis; species Andrographis paniculata. The sequence continues at coordinate 6,978,321 of NW_026137605.1, forward strand.
CTTCTAATATATAGAGAACGAGATCTAAAATCAAGGTGATGTATATTTTTCACTCTATTCTTATATTCCTTCACCCTTTCTCTCTTGATACATCATTGATATTGTTACTTATCTATATTTAACTACAATTAGATTGAATTTTACTTTTTTGAAACACTTACGATTCTTCTGACACACTTGAGGTTATTTCGATACAATCGAGGTTTGGCAAAAACTTGAAATTATTTATCTCTTTCTCAATCAGATGATATTGTGGATTTCCAGTCACTATTTCTTAGTGATATAATATTGTTTTTTTCCTTTACATAATAGATTCGTCGAGAAATCGGAGATCTCGCATCTTAAATCCAGTATTTGGAGAGTGGCTTCTAAACTCAAGGTGATTTCTTTTATCAATCTAGTCTTATATGCATTCTCTCATTTTCCTTTGATGCATTGTTGATACTGTTGTTCATTCAATTTTTTAAGTTATGTTTCAACAGGATCTATGGTTTCGATACACTCTAGGTTTTATTGATATACTCAATGTTCAGAAAAAAATAGAATTTCTTTCTCTCTTTCGGCTTTCGATACACTCTAAGTTTTAGCGATATACTTGAGGTTCAAAAAAAGCTCAAAATCAGTTCTCTCTTTCTGATCCAAGTGATTTTTTCATATTATGGTCATAACTTAAATATAGCTATATAATCTCGTTTTTCCCTTTTTAGATTTGAGTAGTTTAATCTAAACTCAATGTATGTTTATTTTTTACTCAATTTTTATTTTCCTTCACCCTTTCTCTCTTGATATATTGCTGATGTTGTTACTTATCTAGATTTAATTACAATTAGATTTAATTCTACTTTTTTTAAACACTTGCGATTCTTTTGATACACTTGAGATTATTTCGATATGAACGAGGTTTGGCAAAAACTTGAAATCATTTATCTCCTTTTCAATCAGATGATATTGTGGATATCCAGTCATTATTTTTTAGTGATATAATATTTTTTTCCCAATACATTATAGAGTAGTCGAGAAATCGGAGATCTCGCATCTTAAATCCAGTATTTGGAGAGTGGCTTCTAAACTCAAGGTGATATTTCTTTTATCAATCTATTCTTATATGCATTCTCTCATTTTCATTTGATGCATCGTTGATATTGTTTTTCATTCAACTTTTTAAGTTATGTTTCAACAGGATCTATGGTTTCGATACACTCTAGGTTTTATTGATATACTCAGTGTTCAGAGAAAAATAGAAATTATTTCTCTCTTTCGGTTTTCGATACACTTTAGGTTTTAGCAATATACTTGAGGTTCAAAAAAAGCTCAAAATCATTTCTCTCTTTCTGATCCAATGATTTTATCATATTATGGTCATAACTTAAATATAGCTATATAATATTATTTTTCCGTTTTTATATTTGAGTAGTTTAGTCTAAACTCAAGGTAATGTTTATTTTTTACTCTATTCTTATTTTCCTTCACCCTTTCTCTCTTGATACATCGTTGATGTTGTTACTTGTCTAGATTTAACTACAATTAGATTTAATTTTACTTTTCTGAAACACTTGTGATTCTTTTGATACACTTGAAGTTATTTCGGTACGATCGAGGTTTGGAAAAAGCTTGAAATCGTTATCTCCTTCTCAATCAGATGGTATTGTGGATTTCCGGTCATTATTTCTTAGTGATATAGTATTGTTTTTCCCTTTACATAATAGAGTAGTCAAGAAATCAGAGATCTCGCATTTTAATTCCAGTATTTGGAGAGTGGCTTCTAAACTCAAGGTGATGTTTCTTTTATCAATCTATTCTTATATGCATTCTCTCATTTTTCCTTTGATGCATTTTTGATATTGTTGTTCATTCAATTTTTTAATATATGATTAAAGAGGATCTATGTTTTCGATACACTCTAGGTTTTATTGATATACTCAATGTTCATAGAAAAATAGAAATTATTTCTCTGTTTCGGTTTTCGATACACTCTAGGTTTTCGCAATATACTTGAGGTTCGAAAAAAGCTCAAAATCGTTTCTCTTTTTCTGAGTCGAATGATTTTATCTTATTATGGTCCTAACTTAAATATAACAATATAATATCATTTTTCCCTTTTTAGATTTGAGTAGTATAATCTAACCTCAAGGTGATTTTAATTTTTTTTTTTAACCGTTATCATAATTGTTCCTTTTTCCTTTTCCATCAAATTGTTGATGTACTCATTTCTCAAAACTATAATTTAGCTGTCAAGAGTATTCAATTTTTTTGCATTCTACAATTATTTAGAAAGTAAAATATAAACTCAATGCCTTTTTTTTCTTCTTTAAGATTAAAGTAATTGTTGAATGTTATCTTTTGGATAAAAAATAGAGATGGAATATAATATACATTTATAAAATTAATACATTGATTTGATAATGTTAGCCATTTTTTATTTGTTCAATGTTCTTAAGCTAGGCTCCATTAGAATAATCGGTGTATCCGTATCACTCTTGTATATTTTCTTTAAGCAACCCTACAAAGAAAAAAAAGTAAAATAATCAGTATATCCGTAACTCCTATATATTTTCGTGAAGCAACCCTACAAAAAAGAAAGAGTAAAATAATCGGTATATCCGTTACTCCTATATATTTTCTTGAAGCAACCCTACAAAAGCAATAAATAAATAATCGGTGTATCCATAGTCTATGTATTTTCTTGAGAAAACCCTACAACAGAAAAAAGAAAAGATGTTGAATAATCGGTATATCCTTATCACTCCTATATAATTTCTTGATGTAACCCTACAAACAAGAAAAAGTAGAATAATCGGTTATTCCGTATCACTCCTATATATATTTTTTGAAGCAACCCTACAAAGAATAAAGAGTAGAGTAATTAGTATAGCAACCCTACAAAGAATAAAGAGTAGAGTGATTAGTATATCTGTATCACTCAAACTTTCAAATTTTATATTTTGAGATGACAATAGTTAATGTATTTGATTTTTTGAATGAAAACTAGTGATTGAATATGATATATTCTTGTTAATAAGAGTGCATGGAAAAGTGTGAAAATAAGTTTAAAAAATAAGTAAAGAAACCCTTAATAAACATTATTTTAAAATTTGGTCATTTTGGATTTGTTCATTGTTCATGGCAAGGCCCAATTCAATTAAGTGTACCGACATTGAATATAAATTTCTATATCTAAATTATTTCTCTTTTTCCCTGGTCAGATCAATTAGGTGTATGTTAGTCATTTTTATTTTTTCTCTCTACAGACAGCGAACATGCATATTTCTCAACTCTTGAATTGAGTAGTTGAGAGTTCGAAGTTTTGGAATGTACGTCTAGTATTTGGAGAGTCACATTGAAAACGAGGTGATGTCTCTTTTACAATACATTATCATCTCCTCCTTTTTCTCTTTCGATACAATGTTGATGCTATTATCATTTGATTTTAATGAAATTTCAAGCGAACCTACATTTTTATGCACTTGAGGTTCGGTTCAATGACATACTATAGGTTTGAGAAAAGCACAATATTTTTTCTTCTATCATTATCTCTTACAAAATTCAGCCATATCTTAGTCATAATCTAAAATAAAATTTATAAAATATTATTTTGTTTCTTTACATAAAGCAAACTGCACACATTTTTTAAATCTAGAATCGGGTAGTCAATACTTAGATTTCACACTCTACATCTATTATATTGAGAGCGAGATCTAAACTCAAGGTGATGTTTATTGTTTACTCTATTCTTATATTCCTTCACTATTTCTCTCTTGATACATCGTTGATGTTGTTATTCATCTAGATTTAACTACAGTTAGATTGAATTTACTTTTTTGAAACATTTGCGATTCTTTTGATACACTCAAGGTTATTTCGATACGATCGAGGTTTGGCAAAAACTAGAAATCGTTTATCTTCTTCTCGATCAGATGATATTGGGGATTTCCAATCATTATTTCTAAGTGATATAATATTGTTTTTTCCCTTTACCTAATTGAGTAGTAGAGAAATCGAAGATCTCGCATTTTAAATCCATTATTTGGAGAGTGGCTTCTAAACTCAAGGTGATGTTTCTTTTTTATCAATCTATTCTTGTATGCATTCTCTTATTTTTCCTTTGATGCATTGTTGATGTTGTTGTTCATCCATTTTCTTAAGTTATGATTCAACAAGATCTAGGTTTTCGATACATATACTCAATGTTCATAGAAAAATAAAAATTATTTCTCTCTTTCGGTTTTCGATACACTCTAGGTTTTAGCAATATACTTAAGGTTCGAAAAAAAACTCAAAATCATTTCTCTCTTTTTGATCCAAATGATTTTATCATATTATGGTCATAACTTAAATATAGCTATATAATATCATTTTTTCCCTTTTTAGATTTGAGTCAGTTTAATCTAAACTCAAGGTGATGTTTATTTTTTACTCTAATTCTTATTTCCCTTTGCCCTTTCTCTCTTGATACATCGTTCATATTGTTACTTATCTAGATTTAACTACAATTTGATTGAATTTACTTTTTTGAAACACTTGCGATTCTTTTGATACACTCAAGGTTATTTCGATACAATCGAGGTTTGGCAAAAGCTTGAAATTGTTTATCTGTTACACGATCAGATGAATTGTGGATTTCCAATCATTATTTCTAAGTGATATAATATTTTTTTTCCCTTTACATAATTGAGTAGTCGAGAAATCGGAGATCTCGCATTTGAATTCCAATATTCGGAGAGTGGCTTCTAAACTCAAGGTGATGTTTCTTTTATCAATCTATTCTTGTACGCATTCTCTCATTTTCCTTTGATGCATTGTTGATGCTGTTATTTATCCATTTTTTAAAGTTATGATTCAACAAGATCTGGGTTTTTGATACATATACTCAATGTTCATAGAAAAATTGAAATTATTTCTCTCTTTCGGTTTTTTATACACTCTAGGTTTTAGCAATATACCTGAGGTTCGAAAAAAGCTCAAAATCATTTCTCTCTTTCTGATCCAAATTATTTTATCATATTATGGTCATAACTTAAATGTAGCTATATAATATCATTTTTTACCCTTTTTTAAATTTGAGTCGTTTAATCTAAACTCAAAGTGCTGTTTATTTTTTACTCTATTCTTATATTCCTTCACTCTTTCTCTCTTGATACATTGTTGATGTTGTTACTTATCTAGATTTAACTACAATTTGATTGAATTTACTTTTTTGAAACACTTGCGAGTCTTTTGATACACTCGAGGTTATTTCGATACGATCGAGGTTTGGCAAAAACTTGAAATCTTTTTTCTCTTTCTCGATCAGATGATATTGTGGATTTCCAATCATTATTTCTAAGTGATATAATATTGTTTTTTCCATTTACATAATTGAGTAATTGAGAAATCGGAGATCTCGCATTTGAAATCCAGTATTTGGAGAGTGGCTTCTAAACTCAAGGTGATGTTTCTTTTATCAATCTATTCTTGTATGCATTCTCTCATTTTCCTTTGATGCATTGTTGATGCTGTTATTCATCCATTTTTTTAAGTTATGATTCAACAAGATCTAGGTTTTCGATACATATGCTCAATGTTCATAGAAAAATTGAAATTATTTCTCTCTTTCGATTTTTAATACACTCTAGGGTTTAGCAATATAGTTGAGATTGGAAAAAAGCTCAAAATCATTTCTCTCTTTCTGATCCAAATTATTTTATCATATTATGGTCATAACTTAAATATAGCTATATAATATCATTTTTTCCCTTTTTAGATTTGAGTCGTTTAATCTAAACTCAAGGTGATGTTTATTTTTTACTCTATTCTTATATTCCTTCACTCTTTCTCTCTTGATACATCGTTGATGTTGTTGCTTATCTAGATTTAACTAAAATTTGATTGAATTTACTTTTTTGAAACACTTGCGAGTCTTTTGATACACTCGAGGTTATTTTGATACAATCGAGGTTTGGCAAAAACTTGAAATCGTTTATCTCTTTCTCAATCAGATGATATTGTGGATTTCCAATCATTATTTCTAAGTGATATAATATTGTTTTTTCCATTTACATAATTGAGTAGTCGAGAAATCGGAGATCTCGCATTTGAAATCCAGTATTTGGAGAGTGGCTTCTAAACTCAAGGTGATGTTTGTTTTATCAATCTATTCTTGTATGCATTCTCTCATTTTCCTTTGATGCATTGTTGATGCTGTTGTTCAACCATTTTTTAAGTTATGATTCAACAAGATCTAGGTTTTCGATACATATACTCAATGTTCATAGAAAAATTGAAATTATTTCTCTTTCGGTTTTCAATACACTCTAGGTTTTAGCAATATAGTTGAGGTTGGAAAAAAGCTCAAAATCATTTCTCTCTTTCTGATCCAAATTATTTTATCATATTATGGTCATAAGTTAAATGTAGCTATATAATATCATTTTTTTTTCTTTTTTAGATTTGGATCGTTTAATCTAAACTCAATGTGATGATTCTTTTTTACTCTATTCTTATATTCCTTCATTCTTTCTCTCTTGATACATCGTTGATGTTGTTACTTATCTAGATTTAACTACAATTTGGTTAAATTTACTTTTTTGAAACACTTGCGAGTCTTTTGATACACTCAAGGCTATTTCGATACAATCGAGGTTTGGCAAAAACTTGAAATTGTTTATCTCTTTCTCGATCAAATGATATTGTGGATTTCCAATCATTATTTTTTAGTGATATAATATTTTTTTTCCCTTTACATAATTGAGTAGTCGAGGAATCGGAGATCGCATTTGAAATCAAGTATTTGGAGAGTGGCTTCTAAACTCAAGGTGATGTTTCTTTTATCAATCTATTCTTGCATGTATTCTCTCATTTTCATTTGATGCTCATTTTCATTTGATGCATTGTTGATACTGTTGTCTGTTCAATTTTTTAAGATATGATTTAACAGGATTTAGGTTTTTGATACACTCTAAGTTTTAGTAATATACTTGAGATTCGAAAAAAGCTCATAATCATTTCTCTCTTTCTGAGCCAAATGATTTTATCATAGTATGGTCATAACTTCAATATAGCTGTATAATATCATTTTTCCCTTTTTAGATTTGTGTAGTTTAATCTAACCTCAAGGTGATTTTTATTTTTATTTTCTAACCGTTATTATAATTGTTCCTTTTTCCTTTTCCAACAATTGTTGATGTACACATTTCTCAAAACTATAATTTAGTTGTCAAGAGTATTCAAAGTTTTTGCATTTTACAATTCTTTAAATAATAAAATATAAACTCAATGCGGTGTTTCTTTTTCAATCTATTTTTATATTTGCCTTCTTTGAGATAAAAGTAATTGTTGAATGTTATCTTTTGCATAAAATAATAGAGTGAATAATTATACGTATATATAATTAATACATTGATTTGAAAATTTTAGTCATTTTGGATTTGTTCAATGTTCTTAAGATAGGTTCTATTCAATCAATAGTACGGATCTTGAAGTATGATTTGTCTAGTGTGACTTGTCTTGTCAGCCTAGTTTCTAGGCTATTAGGTTCAGTCGAAAATAGCGACTGCGAGTTTCCACTTCATTAAAAAAAATAGTATCGATCTTGAATACAAATGGAAATAATAAATTCCATACAATAAATTAAATAATTTCTCTCTTTCTCATTCAGATATTTTAGTACCCTTTCTTTTTTACTCTATTCTCATATATGTTCCTTTCCTTTTCCTTTTGTCTAATTTATATTGGATTTAATTTTGAAATACCCAAGGTTATTTCGATACACTCGAGATTTGAGAAAAACTTGAAACCATTATCTCATTTTTAGTAAGATGATATTGTGGAATTCCATTAATAATTTATAAAAAAATTGATATCATATTGTTTTCTTTCTTTACAGAATTAAGTAGTCGAGAAATCAGAGATTTCACCTTTTACTTCTATTATTTCGAGATTGTCATCTATACACAAGGTTATGTTTCTTTTTCAATCTATTATTATATATGCACTTTCATTTCTCCTTCGAGATATTGTTGGTATTATTATTCATTCAATATTTACCTATTATTCGACCAGATCTAACTTTTTGACATACTTGAGGTTTTTTTTTCGATATACTCGAGGTTGGACAAAAACTTACAATAAATTCAGAGAATTGAGTAGTAAAAAATTTGATACATTGTTGATATTGTTATTACCTTAGTTTTTAGCTACAATTCAATTGGATCTAAGTTCTCAATTTATTTGGGGTTCGAAAAAACTCAAAATTACTCTAGAGAATCGAGTAGTCGAGAGTTTAGAGATTTCGCATTTTACATCAATTATTTGGAGAGTGACATCTAAACACAAGGTTATGTTTATTTTTCAATCTACTCTTATATGCATTCTTATTTCTCCTTTCATACAATGTTGATATTGTTACTCATTTAGTTTTAGGCTACAATTCAACTAGATCTAAGTTTACTACAAAAAATTTGAAATTTTAGCTATAAAAAATAAATCGTAGCAAAAGACAATGAATTCATAGCAAAAAGATTTTTGCGAAGAAACTCATTTCTCTGCCTATACTGCGTTAGTAAAGGTCTTTGGCGACAAATATGACTTTCGTAACAAAAAATATATTTTTTGCAATAAAAGTTAAAAAAAAAAAAAAGATATAGCTACAAAAGTATGATTTCGTAACTAAAACTCTTTTCCTATAAAAATAAAATTCATAATAAAAGAGTTTTAGTAACAAAAATATGCATGATTTGTTTAGCCAAATGGTTTTAGCTATGAAAAATAATTTTGTAGCTAAAACTCTTTGGTATGAAAATAGAATTTTCTAGCAAAAAAATTCTAGTGACCAAATTAATTTTGTAATATATAATTTATTTTTAGTGATAGAATTAATTTACATTGTAAATGACACGTTTTAACAACTAAAATATTTTATAGTTAAAAGTATTGTAGCTAATTAGATACCTTTTTTGTAGTGGTTTTCGATATACTCAAGGTCGGACAAAAATTCAAAATTATTTTCTCTTTCTCGGCCAAATGATTTTGTCATATGTTTGGTTATAATTTAGACATAACTACATAATATTATTTTTTTTCCTCTATAGAATTGGGTAGTTTAATCTAAACTCAAGGTGATACATTATAATAATTGTTCTCTCTTTTTGATGCATTATAGATGTTCAGGGTTCTCAAATCTATAATTGAGTAGTCAAGAATTCAAAGTTTTCACATTCTACAATTATTTAAGCTGTTGAATATAAATTTCAAGCAATGTTTTTTTTTTTTTTTTCAATTATATATTTCATATTTTTCTTTTCCTCTCTTTTGATACAATGTTAATTGTTTCATTTAGTTTTAAGAGATAAGTCTTTTGACATATTCGAGATAATTTCGGCATACTAGAAACACAACAAAATTTTAAAATCATTTCTCTCTTCTATATCATATGCTTTTGTTTTGTGTTAGTAATAATTTAATTTGAAACTATAAAAATAGTTTTTTTTTTTTTTTTTTTTTTTGTGTGTGTGTGTGTTTCTTGAATCCATAATAAGTAGTCAAAAAATTCAAATTTTACATCTATTATTTGGAGTGTTGAATAAAAACTCAAGATGATGTTTCATTTTCTCTTTATGATGTTGTTATACATTTAGTCTCTTTTTTTTCATATACATTTAAGCTTATTTCCATACACCCCCCATTTGACTAAAACTCAATCATTTGCCAAAATTAAAACAAAAACTGCTGAAGATGGAATCCTTTATAATAAATGAGATGGTAAAAATAAAGTAAGATTTCATGAATTGTTGTTCTCATTATATATAACTCTAACATTTGTGAAATTTATTCCATGTATGCAGTTTTCTTAGAAGCAATTATTAAAACTCAAGAAGACAAGAATTCATCATCCTTTGTTAAATTTTTACAAAACTGTAAGCATTTATATTGTTTGGTATATTTGACTGTGTTTATTTTGTGTTTTGAGTCTAATGTATTGTTTATATTAGATATAGGAGACTGCATCAGTAATATAAAAGATAATTTTATGTTTAATTGTTAATTTTTTAATGGATATAATATATCATATAATATGTGTAAATATATGTATACATTGTAGTTTTTGTAATATTAATGGGGAAGTGTGGAAATATTTTAGAGTGGGTGAACAAACTCTTTATTTTTCTTTGCAATTTTTATAAATAGTATCGATGAGGTATTTGCTTTTGATGATTACATTTTTTAAATTAGAAAAAAAAATTATCAAACAGTTCTTACATAGTGATGATAAAAAAAATTATATTAAGAGATTACTTTTGTAATAATTATCATTAAAGTTATTGCACTGAATAATTTATGATGTATTTATCTGTGTTACGAGGTGTTTCTTTTTTTTTTTTTTTTTGATAATATTAAAAAAAATTGAATTTAAAATAAGGATTTTAATTTACATTTTGTATAAAAAGTTGGTATTCGATGATGATATTTACTACAAGAAAAACTTATTTAATATCCAGAAAATTAATCAAAAAACAAAAGAAATACAATATTGCTATCTTCATTTCAATCACTACATATAATAAAGATAATTTTTTTTCCTTGCTTTCTCTTAACTTCGCGATCATGTTTAGGATTAAAACATATGTTCATCATTTATAAAACAATAAGAAGTTTTCTGCATTCATTTCGGTGATATGATGGAAAGATTATCCTTGTGTTTGATTTCTTTGCTCATGTAAGATTGGTCCCAATTTCCGATAACTTTGTTGAAAGTGATCATAGCTGAATTTTAGAGTTCCATTTCCATTTACTGTGGATTTTGGTCAGTTATAAGGAGGATGATGTTCAAAACATTCAAAACTGCTTTAATTGCATTAGTTTGGAGAAGAGGGTAACAGCATTTGGTTGGATTAGTTTTGTGGTATCAAAATTGAAAAAAATAGAATGCCCTGAGCAATCCTTTTTATTTTTTGTTTTTGGAATTCTATGATCGGATTTTTATATTTTGCAAATATATATATATTTAAATATCACCATTGCAAGGTATGAGATTCACTAAAACTTCATTGTCTTACTTTGCTTCTATATATATTTTATATGATAGGGAGTTGCTATATAGAAAGAAGATAGGCTTGACAATTTGTACATATTGAACTATCCGGCGTGTTTACTTGGGATTTGGTTTAATTTGGATGTTTTAGATCTAGGTGGTTTTGAGGGTAAAATAAATTTGAAGTCACAAGTAAATATTGAGTATAATATAGAGATTTTACATACTTAATTAATTTCATTCTCTATTCCGGTCATATGATTATTTTTTTAATGTCGGCCCCAATGTAAATTAAAGTATGACTGTATTTTATTATTATTTTTTTTTTTTTGGCCTCTTTTACATTTATGGAATCTAGAATTGAGTGAGTATTAGGATATTTCAAACTAAATCGGTATCTTGGAGAGTCGAACAATATAAACTTAAGGTAATTATTTTTCAATCTATTTTCATATTCATTTTTATTTTTCCTTTGTTACATTATGGTCGTTGTTGTTATTGAATTAGTTTTTGCTATGCATCCATTAGAACAAGTTTCTTGACATGCTTTAGGTTTTCCTTTGCTTTTTTTTTTTTTGTGTACAGTTGATCCATAACAAAAAAACTCAAATAGATGAGATTGCCGAAATAAAGCAAATATTTTATAGATTGTTATTGTTATTTTTATCAACTCGATACTTGTAAAAAATTATTCTATTTCTGCAGTATTCTTGAGGAAAATTTGAAGGCAGAAAAAAGCCGCAACAAATTCCTATCATTGCTGAAGATTTCAATTTCTACAAAATGGTAAGATTTTTTAATTTTTTTAACATTTAATTTTATTTACAATTTCTTAAAATAATATTTCTTTTGATGGGTTTAGGGCAGCTTTTGTAATAAGTATCATTGCAGACTCATTTTGCTTAATCCTTAAATTAAATAAAATTATTATTATTATTATTATTATTATTATTATTATTATTATTATTATCCCAAAAGTGTCATATAATAATATCACATACAGCTAGATTCTTCTGCTTTTAGAGTAGCTCTATCTCTCCTAATTGTACATATTTTTGGATTTTACATATACTTTTTCACAAATGGGATATTCTTTATCAACGAAAAAACCTCATCTTTCTTGCAAATCATTGTTATCACATAGGAGGCATAAAAATTATCTACAAAAGAAAAGCCCCACCTACTAACTATAAATTGCATTTTATATGTTTTTAAGAAATTTGTTGTAAATTATTTGGTGTAGTTAAAAACATAAAGTTAGTGACTAGTTTTTAAATTATTGTTACAAAGAAAGGACTTGTCTCTTATATAAAAATTAAAGTGTTAGCCGTGTATGTCAACAGTATATATGGTGATTTTATTTACTAATTCATTTGCAAATATGCTTTGATGGGATAGATTTGGTGGATTGAGGTAAGGGTATTTACTTAGATCAATTTGGTGGTATTAAAGTTCAAATTTTTTATGACTTCATCATCATCTACGTTGTTGTTTTAGAATTCTACAATTTGAAGATGTTCATAATATTTTTTCATATTTTTCAAGGAGTACGAATTTTTTGTTACCTTATATTAATCATGAATCATGATGACATATATATGGCTTCTTGTAAGACCGTTGGTTTTATTTATTTATTTATTTATTATCAAAGAATTCAATTATTTTTAACCATATTGATCTCATTATATAGGATAATCGTCAATCAGTAAGTCATCAAGGAGAGGGAAGAGCATCGTGGCCAAATGATGCTCAAAGTGAACAACAGTTGGTTGCATATACTCCTAGTGGTCAGGATGGACCATCTACTTCTTATAGAACACAACCACATTCTTCGAACAGAGGTAGGTTTAATATTTTAAAAGCATTAGCATAACTTTCATTGCGTTATTGTTACTAAGTATATTCTTACAAGCATCTCTCAAGACCTATGTTATTTTCATTTTAGAACTTTGCTATTATTCTTGCATATGCATTATCTAAAAATCATGATTTCAGTTGCAGAATATTTTTCCTTTTCTTTCTTTCTTCTTTTTTTTTTTATTTTTGTAAATTTGTCATTAGTCATGCATACGAAGATATTTCATTAAATCATTTTGATTGCTTACAATGGAAAGTTTCAATCCATGGAGGGATGATAACAGATTTCTAATATATTGTATATCTAAACTGGACTTAAATATTTTTATTAGAGTTGGGTCTAATTATTTAAGAAGATGATTGAAAATAGAATACAACTTTTGATTCGAGTTTGAGTTTAGGATTAAACGTTGGATAATCATGTGTGATTTTATGTTAAAATACTTAAAATATTAATTGAAGCTACAATTCTTTGTTTTTATATTTTGCAAAATGCAACGCTATGATTTCTCCAACATATTTGCAGATTCTGAAATTGACGGTGGTCATGTTCAAGACACGACAGGATGTAATGACCAACACGAGATGGGAAATGATCTTCCCACGACATCTAGATTTGACGATAAGGTGCCCATAATTCTATGAGTTCCCATTAGTTATTAAATGCCTCCCATGAATAATATCTTTACTAAACATGCATTTGAAATCTTTTATTCGCTAGTGAAATTAAACTTCCATGGCCTGCAGGTTCACGAAGACCTTCTACCAGCTCAAACTGAAAGATGCACGGACGGGAACCATAACCTGTCCTATATGGGTAGCCGAGGATTGATTTGTACATCCTGTGGTCATGTGGAGCTTGACGCAGACCAGGTTATTAGCTCGTGGGTAAGTACATTGATATGAATCTATACTGTTTCCATTTTAAGAACTACAAACATAGTCTTATCTTCATTTGCCTTTTGCTTTTGTAGGTAGACAAAGCTTATTTCGACAGCTCTGAAGAGGAGGAAGAAGAAGGTAATGGGTGACTTAGGAAAATTCTAATATTTGAAAATTATCACTCATATTTGCATCACTTTGTCCAGGGAAGGAAACTAAAAATGAGAGAAAAGTGTTGCAGAAGAAAGACAGCATATGCAAGATGCAGCCTACTTATGAAGAACTCCAAGAAATTTTGGAGCATTTGAGGAATCGAGCTCATATTTATGATAGAATTTTTGGCGATGACCTTCCCACGACATCTGGATCTGACCATAAGGTGCTAATAATTCTATTAGTTCCCATTCATTATTGGATGCCTCTAGTGAACATTATATTTACTAAATATGCATTCCTAATCTTTTATTCAATATTGAAATTGAAATTCCATGGCCTACAGGTCAATGAAGAGCTTCTAGCAGCTCAAACTGAAGGATGCACCAACGGGAACCATAAGCTGTCCTATATGGGCAGCCGAGGATTGATTTGTACATCCTGTGGTCATGTTGAGCTTGATGCATACCAGGTTATGAGCTCATGGGTAAGTATATCGATCTTTATGCTATACTGCTCCCATTTTAAGAAATACAAGTATCGGCTTATGTGCATTTGTCTTTTGCTTTTGTAGGTGGAAAACGCTTATTTCAATATCTCTGAAGACGTAGATGAAGAAGGTAATGGCTGACTTAAGAAAATTCTATTATTTGAAAATTATCACTGATTGGTGTCTTACATTTGCGTCTCTTTGTTCAGGGACAGAAACTGAAAATGAGAGGAAAGTGCGGCAGAAGAAAGGCAGCACGTATAAGATGCAGCCTTCTGAAGACGAATTGAGAGAGATTTTGGAGTATTTGAGGAGTCGAACTCATACTTATGCTGAAATTTTTGGTGATGAGTCTACAGTCCCTCAAGTAGACAGCCACTCCAACCAGGACAATTCTGACAGCTGCTCCAATGCCATGGCTCCCGTCCAAGAATGCCATTATGAAATTGATAATTTGGAAAGAGATTTGGGGGATAGTGTCAGCACCAGCAGCATCAGCAGTGCCGATAGGCCCTCCAATTCGCTGGATTCTATTGAAGAAGGTGTTGACATTGTTCGTTTAGATGACAATTCGGTAGAAACTGTTAGCAAAGGCATTAATGATACCTCCTCCTGCAAGATGGCTGCCCAAGAAGAATGCCAAGAAGTTGCAAATTTTGATGATGGTGTTGTGGTAGTGAATGACAATGATGCTGCCAGTGGAGGTCAGATTCGATCTACCAGAAGGATCAACACTCACCTGTCGTCGATTTATGTTATGGATGAGCTGAGTGAATTTTTTGGGGATGAATACTGTACTCCGAGGAAGAAGCAAAAAGTAAACAATGATAAAAGAGTTGACACTGGAGAGGGCAGCACGCCCGTGGAGGCTTCTGAGCAGCGTAGAATAGGAACTCCAAAACAAAAGGCTGCAGTGAACTCTCGTCAGAAGCAGAGGATGCTATCAGAAATCTGTGGCACTGATCAGCGACCAGACAACGCAGGAGGGCCAAAGGTCACAGTCGTACATGCACAAAGTTCCAAAGCTCCAAGGATTAGCAGAAAAAGCGGTGGTAAAGATGACATGCCGTATTGGCTTAAAGAGATGACCAAGTTCATGACAGGGGCTAAAGCGAAGAAGACGAAGCCAAAACGATTTGACATGTCCAAGTTCCTAGAAGAATCCATTTTCAGACCATCATCTGGGACAATGAAGACCGGCGAAGCTGAAGACTACCCTGCTCTTCCAAGGAAGTTCAGGTTTGAAGACACTGTCGTGCCACTGACAGAAGAGGAGCAGAGAGAAGCTGAGTTTGCGAAGGAGGTGGACGACTTGATTGATGAGCTGAACTTTAACTGCGGTGTGGAAGATATAGGAACAGTTACCAGCCGTGAGGTAAGTCATTTAGTTTCTATACTTGTGTAGGTTAATTTCTATATTATTATTATTCAGAAAGCATTATGATAACTAGCGATGCATTCACTGCCTGCAGATTGTTCAAGTGGATGAGGAGGAGGAAGACACTCAGGAGCGCAGATGTGCTCGAGGGCTGCATGAGTTGACATTACAAGACGATAAAGGATTGTATTGTATCTACTGTCAACATGTAGAGATTCATCCGAAGGATGTACTTCCTCCGTGGGTAAGTATATATAGATTGTTTCCTTAAAGAATGTAACTAAAATCAGAAAATCATCCAACTGTAGGTAACATCAAAGTTGTTCCTTTTAGTTTATCTGTTCTCCCTAATTCTGCACTAATCTGTTATCGGAAAGTAGCTCAGTTCAATTTTAGGTTGATTTAAAATTTTTGCAGCTATCCCCATTAAAACGAATTCTTGTTCCTTTTTGCAGGTGATCAAAGCACGTCATGGGCCGGGAAAGAAGAAGCAGTCGGAGAAAGGGGAGGGTCTGGATCTCACCACTGTCAGTCTCCCAGTAGGGGATACAGCTGAAGGAAGCAGCCGGAATAGCGGCTCAGTTTGGAGCATGATGGCTGGTGTACGAGAGACTATGTATGAACACCAGAAAGAAGGATTTGAGTTCCTCTGGAAGAACTTGGCAGGCAGTACTGACATTGCCGAGCTAAAGTACTCAAATCTACCTGGAGTTGGCGGATGCATCATTTCTCATGCACCAGGGACTGGAAAGACACGGCTGACGATTACATTCCTGGAGACGTATCTAAAGATGTATCCACACTGCCTGCCGATGATCATTGTACCCGCAAACATACTTTGTAGCTGGGAAGGCGAGTTCAAAAGGTGGAAGGCTGGGTTTAATTTCCACAACCTCAACAATACGGCTTTCATTGGCAACGAGAGAGAGACTGCAGACCAACTCTTCGATGGGGCGAAGATCAGTTCCCGGGATTTGGAGGCAATCCGTATGGTCAAGATTTATTCATGGAAGAAGGGGGGAGGCCTTTTGGGGGTTAGTTACAATCTTTTTGAGAAACTAACAGCGGAGAAGCACCTGGCAGCAAATGCAGGCAAGGGGGTGCAGAGAACAGGTGCTGAACAGAACTTGGAAGTTCTCAGGTCGACACTTCTTGAGATGCCTGAACTAGTAATTCTTGATGAAGGCCATACTCCTCGTAACCACAAGACTAAGATTTGGACTTCACTGGTTCAGCTCAAGACAGAAAAGCGTGTCATTTTGTCGGGGACACCATTCCAAAACAATTTCCAAGAGCTGTTCAACACCCTAAAGATCGTAAGGCCGACAGAAGCAGAAGCGATTATGCAGGATAGGACATTTGCTGAGATTCTGCATTCTGATAAGAAATACAAGAGCTCTCGCGCTGCTTTGCTTCCTGAAGCAGTCAATCGTGCAGTAGAGAGGCTTAAAGTCGCCATGTCGCTGTTTGTGCACGTGCACAAAGGAACTGTCCTGCAGGATCTCCCCGGATTAAAAGATAATCTCATCCTCCTGAAACCGACTGGATTGCAGAAGACACTTATCGACAGGTTGGAAGCAGAAAGGTTAAGGAAAGGACTTCCGAGTGAATTTGGATTTTCGTTGGTATCTGTTCATCCTTACCTCACCCAACACTGCAAGTCGCAAGTGCCAACCGATGGAATAGATATGCAAGCAGTGGAGGCATCAAAGCTCAATTCTGGCAATGGAGTCAAAACAAAGTTCGTCCTCGAGTTTGTCCGCCTCAGTATGATGCTGAAAGAAAAAGTGCTCATTTTCAGCCAATACATTCCACCCTTGGAGCTGATCGAAGAGCATCTGACCACGACCTTCCAGTTGAATCCCGGAAAGGAAATCCTAAGGCTGGAAGGAAGGCTGCAGAGGAAGCAACGCCAGAAGGTGATCAACGCATTCAACGATCCAGAAAATGATTCAAAGATCTTGCTTGCGTCCATAAGGTGCTGCTCTGAGGGCATAAGTCTGGTCGGGGCTTCCAGAGTCATTCTGCTGGACGTCGTCTGGAATCCTTCTGTGGAACAGCAGGCGATTTGTCGGGCTTATAGGATTGGGCAAACAAAGTTTGTCCATACCTACCACCTAATGACTGCTGGCACTTTTGAGGCGGACAAATACTGCCGGCAAGCTGAGAAAGAGCGACTATCAGAATTAGTCTTCTGTTCTTCTTCGAACGAGAAGGATATATCAAAGCAGCAGATGCCGGAGATTGAGGACAGAATTCTTGAAGAGATGGTCCAGCATGCGAAGACAAAAGATATATTTGAGAAGATCATCCACCAGCCGAAGAGCGCCGACTTGATCCAGTCCTTGGGCGTCAGAGGTTGAGAATATTCTATAAAGGTATGTGTTGAGTTAAAGTTTTTTGGAAGAAACAAATTCTTGAGTTGATTGATCATTTTTGTTTGGGAATTGTTTGGTTGATTTGGTGCAAGAAACAATATGTGTGGGTTGTATAGTTTTTGAGAAAGTTTGGAGTTGTTTTTTTTTTTTTTTTCCCCTCTTATCATTCGGTAGTTTTAGATTGTTCTATGGCATAAACAAAATATAATCAATTGTTGTTTATATAGGTGTCTGATGATTTTCTAAATGCAGAAACATGATAGGATGGGTTGTGATTTGTATAGATTTACGATGAATTTTGTATATATGTGACATTTTGTGGAATGCATAAGTAGCCATATCAAGTAAATGTGTTATGAAATTTTCTTAATGCAAAGATGGTTTATGTCTGATTCATGATTGATTTTCTTGATAAACTGAAATGTCTTTCATGTAAATTACTGTGTAGGTGTTATGCTCGTCTGCATCATCGGGCCGTCAACTTAAGGAAAAAGAAATGAGACACGGCAACCAGGTTTGTATCTCTGATGTTAGCTACAAATAAGTGAATATGAATATGCATACAGAGAGTCTAAATAGTATTCATGTTTTTCCTTTGATTGCCTTTTTCTTCATTTTCTGCTTTTGTTAAAGAGTGATTGGATGATGTATAAAGAGAGCAATTTCTTGATTGTTAGGGTGTGTATATTTCGCGTTTCCTTTGTCCAATTTTTTTCAAAATCAATTTTTCTTAGTTTTGAGCACTTTTACAAATGATTTGTTTGAATAAGAAATTAATTTTTTTTTTTATGGATTGAGGATAAGTGAGATATTTTAGATCTCGATTATGTCTATTAGGGATAAATGCTTTTGGTGTCAGTTAAATTTATTAGTTTTGTTACTTGATATGCAGATGGAAAATGAAATTTGGTGGTGAATGCTCTGAAAATTGTGTTGCATTGTAGTGATTTCATGTGTTTTTTATGTCAATATTGTCACAGTTGCATGAACTCTCTTAGCACATGCGATAAAGGTGTCCAACTATCCTTTTTAATCAGTATAATCGTGGCCATTGAAGATTCAAACGTATTCGATCGAAAGGATTAATGGCATTATCCTACCCCCTTGTGTGAAAGTTCTAGTAGATCAATAACAAGATGGCATGCATACATATACTAGAACTATTTTTTTTTTTTTTTTTTTTTTCATTTTATAAATTGATCAGTTCAAATATGGCTTTCAGAACGTGACAGAAGAGGCAAAGGGTGATATATGATGACCATAAGAAGTTAGCTCAGCAACAAGCACAAATAAAGTCGCAGATGGCTGGGTATGAAGATGAATTGGCAAGAAAAAAGGATGCATGTAGGCTGTCTTCTTGGCTTTGTATTAGGTACAATTATGAGTTTTCAGTGATAACAGTTCAGTAGAACCTTTGTTTTTGTGGGCAGAAAATGAAGCTAAGCTTGCTGAGGATGTTAATAATGGATGCTAGTAGAACGTGCTAATGCAAAGCGAGAGAAAAGGGTTGCAGCAATTAATACGACTGCCTTTGAGGTTTGTTTTTCTTTTTATTTTCGAACTTGTACAAATTGGTTTTGTTTATAATAATAAAATGTATGAAAAGATGCCTGTGATTAAAAAGCTTGTGTCTGCTAATGGTTTTTCCTGACTTGCAGCTTCTGCTTCCTTTGTTTCTGAACGTTTTCCTCTTCAAGTGCCATGTTTAATGAAGGTGCCATGCTAGTGTTTTTTTTTTTTTATTCGATGATAAACAAATAATCAATGTTTGTTGCCTTGACTAGAGTTCCCCTCTGATCATATTCAGAGAACCCTTGATGGACATGGAGCAGGAGCAGGAGCACGAGAGAACAAAATATGACTATCATGGAACAGTTACGGAAAATTCCTGCTTATTTAGACCGTCGTGACCTAGATGGCGATACCGGTGCTTCCCCGATTGCATGATGTATGTTCGCTTACTATTTTGCTTACTTTTGGCATTCTCAGGATTGATGGAATGATTGGTTTATTTTATGTTGTCGTATGGTATTGGAGACGAAGTTTATTTTGTATTACGCAGGGTTTACAGAGTGATTAAGAAAGGTGCAGCCGCCACTTTGCTCACCGTGTGCGCAGTCTCGGTAAAACGACGATCTACGAATATCCAACCGTCGGATTGTCCCCAAATTTACACAGAAGGTTTGTCACTTAAATTTCTACATTCTGAACAGTAGAGATCGGAATCGGAACATCAAAAGTTCTGATATAGACACTAACAGTGAGCTCTGTTCCCTCCCAGATTCTTTCGGACTAGTTTCGGTGTTGATATCGAATCGGAAGATCTAACTGTTGGATCAGGCTGAAATTTGAGTATGTTGTTGGGACATCGTGGAGTAAATTATGAATGGGGGAGATCGTGATCAGACGTCTGGATCATCGAGTATTTGGGTCTGAACAGAAGGGTAAGTTTTCTATTTCATTCATATATTCGTTGACAAAATTGGTATTATATTTTGTGAGTTGGAACTTGGGTTGATTTTTGTATTGAACGATTTGTACCCCTTTTGATTATAGTGGAGATTTTGTGGACTTCGGTCCCGTGGTTTTTACTCCTCAAATCGAGGAGGTTTTCCACGTAAAAAATTGCTCGTGTCCTTGTTGATTGGTTGCATTACATTTTCGGCGTGATTATTCTATTGTTATTGTTTCCTACTAAATTCACACAATGGGATGATTCGTACTTTAACGAGCATCCGTCCCTTCAGGTTGTTGGAATGACTTTTTATATTGTTAATTTGTAATTGTTAGGGATAGGTGCACAACTCTGAAATGAATCTATATTTCTAGTTTATAATTTTTCCTAGACAGGGATAGGAATTCGAAATGAAATTTGAAATGAATGTGATGCAGAAATTTGTAAAATGGTTTGTGATGGATTTTTGCAAATAAATTAATGCGAGGGACTTTATTTCTTTACAAAAGTGAATTTTATGAAGGTATCGTTCCCTCCCCAAATTTCACTCGCAAAAAGTTGCTAGGGAATTTCTCGTCAAATCCAAATTAGCGAGCAGGTGAATAGCGATGGTGTTTATTCCTGTACAACTTCTTTCGCTAGCGGATTTTGCAAAGGAAATAATTTGATAACTTGATATGCTAGGGATTTTTTCCCAAGCATATATTTTTTTGACATAATGTTAATTTGAAATTGTTCTAAGTTTGGACTAAATGTGTTCGATTGGATAGATTAAGTTTATAAGGTTTTAAGAATATCGAAATAGTGATTGTTTGTCGGTATACTGTGTTATCCTTTTGTTACATAGATTTATTATATATAACAACTAAAACTTTGAAAATAGTTTTTATCTTTTAATTGTCTCTTGTTAGGTCTGTTTGTACAATATTTTTGTTATTTAATGATCTAGAGAAGATAATGTATTGCGAATAATAATAATAATAATGTGGAGTATTAGATGCAGAGATATGAAGGCAATCCTCATGGTGAAAACACATTCGTGGAAAAAGGCGAGGCCTTTTTGGGATTAGCTACACTTTACAATTTGCTGTATATGTTCAATTTTTATACAATTGTAGAATTTCATCACAATTTTTACAAAATTTTAAGAATTTTATGTTGTACATTTTTTTCTATTTGAAATTTTTAAAATAATATTGACGGTGTGTTTGATTAAAATGTTGAGTATGATAATGAATTTTTCACGTTTTTAACTAAATCTCTTTATAGTTGGATTTTATAGTACGTTCGGACATATTTTAAATAAGTAATAAAATCTTATCTATTTTTTCCTTTATATATAATGCAGCTTATGCACATTTCAAAAAGCAATTAGAATTCAAAAATATCAAGATTATACGAATTGGTTGTAGAGTAGAATGTTAAATCAAGGTGAAGATTTTTAGGCCCACAGTGGCAGAAATGGCGATGTAAGATTGAGCTTTCACTGAAATTTCACATTCAAATAAAAAAAAAAAAAAAAGATAGTCCTCGAATAAAAGGCCAAAGCTCTCAGCCTGCTTCGCTCCCGGAGCCATCAACCGTGCCGTGGAGAGGCTTCTGTGATCTTTGTGCAGCCATTGTTCATTGATATATACAAGCAGTTGATGCATGCAAGCTCAATCCTAACAGATAGTCAAAATTATACAAAATTCATCTTGTAGTTTCTCCACCTCAGTTTGATGTTGAAGGAAACAGTGTTTATCTCAGCCGCCAGTACATTAATTCCGCCACTAGTGAAATGTTTGGCAGGAAATTCCGAAGCTAGAGAAGAAGCACCGCCAGAATGTGATCAAGGCATTTAATGATCCAGAAAACAATCTGAAGATCATGCTGGCGTCGACGAGGTGCTGTTCTGAGGGTACAATCCGGGTTGGGGCTTCCGGATGTTGTCTGGAATCCACTAGTCGATCAGCAGGCGGTCTGTTGGGATTAGAGGATTGGACAAAAGAAGTTTGTCCATATCTACTGTTAGAAATTTTGGGGGAAAAATAATATGATTGTCTTATTATCGTCAAAATAAGAAGCCTATATATAAGTCATACAAAATAGACTCAAATAGACTCAAATCTAAGTAATCTAATCTATGAATAAGATCAAATCTAGATATAAATCTACTAAATTTGAATATCTAACATATGTCAACACCTACCATCTTATAACTGCCAGCACGACTGAGGCCGACAAATATTGTTTTAGGATTTTTGCACATAAAAAGTGTGTTAAAAATGCGAAAACATATAAAAACAATTGAAACATAATCCGTTCACCTAGCATTTTTAGATGAAATGATTTTTAGGGTGTGGTACGAGAAATTGTGACAAAAATATAAAATATAGTATTTTAGATTGAACGTTTGACTTTTTTAATTTTTGTAATGACTTTTTTTTATAATGAGTATTGAAGTTTTTTTTTTTTTTTTTTAGTTTTGTACAAAATATTTTGTGTTTTTATTATATTTTTGAGGAATCGCAATTGAAAAATGGTGACGGAAGAACATAGCAGTTAACCACCGGAAAACAAGAAAAGAACACATGAATTAATATAAGTAGCTTTATATGTTTATGTTGACCATGATCATTTGAATTTTGTAGGTAAAGTTTGTTATTATTTTAAGGGTGCTGCTAAATGGACAGATTCTGCCCATGCCAGAATAATTAATAATTATGTATTAATATAGTCAAAAGACTATTATACTCCTATTAATTTATTTATCTCTATTCTTCGGGATGCCACACCTTTTAAGAGGCTCTTCCGCCAGGTATCTGATTACTCTCATCTTTATTCTTTTGGTTGTGTCAGCTTTGTTCATCTTCCTTCTCAAGAACGAAAAAAATCAGAACCACGCACCCGAGTATAGGATAGAACATAAATGTTATCAATGTTGGGATCCTATGTCGAATTGTCCACGTATCTTTGGGGATGTTACTTTCTGGGAGCATAAGTTCTTTTCCTCTGAGTCTAAATTTTCCATTCCCTTTGAGTCGGAGTCTCCCTTCTTTATTATGGATTTCTCTCCTCCTCCTGCAGGTCTCAAACCCCCATCCGTTTTTGTTATCTATTTGATGTTGATCCTTCCCCACCAGCTGACCACTTGTGCCTTTTGAGCCTGTGTTTGATCCTCCGAAAGTTCCATTTCCTGCCGCCACTGATCAGCAACTCACCCGTGTAAGTCGTCATCCCTCTCATCTACGTGATTATAATTTGTTTTTTTGTCATTTTATCTCACCATGAATACAGGACCTTTCGTGATGCGAACTGTGATCCCTTGTGGTGCAATGCTAAATTTGAGAAATTGCAGGCTCTTGAGAAAACCGGCACATGGGATATCGTCGAACTCCCTCCTGGCAAGAAACCTATTAGCTGCAAGTGGGTGTACAAGATCAAAACTCACTCCGATGGTTCTGTTGAGTACTACAAGGCTCGCCTTATAGCCAGGGGTTTCTCGCAGGAGTATGGTATTGATTATGAGGAGAAATTTGCTTCAGTTGCTCGCTTGACATCTGTCTATTGTCTCCATGTTGTTACCGTTGTTCGACGTTGGAAACTATTACAGTTGGATGTGAAGAATGCGTTTTTTCATGGAGATTTTTCTGAGGATGTCTACATGACTCCTCCACCTGGTTCAGATTTTTCAGGGAAGGTATGTAAGCTGCGCCGTGCCTTTTATGGACTGAAGCAAGCGCCCCGAGCTTGGTTCACCAAGTTTAGTGTTGCGCTCCTTCAGTATGGCTCTTCTGCATCTTCTTATGACTTTGATTGGACAGGTGATCTAACTGATCATCGCTCCATCACAGATTATTATTTTTTTGTTTGGGAGTTCCCTTGTTTCTTGGCACATTAAAAAACAAACTTTAGTTTCTCGCTCCAGTGCAGAAGCTGAATATCATGCTCTTGCGGATTTGACTTCAAAGCTCATTTGGCTTCGTCGGCTTCTTTTTTATCTCGGGGTTTCTCAGTCTTCTTCCATTTTCGTAACACCCCAGCCCGCAAGCCGCGAAAAGCTGGGTGTGTCGGGATTGTAGACTTGCCTCATAAGTCAATACGAGTTCTTCCAGCGCATTTTTGTCTTCACTCACGTGCACCCTGAGAGACTTTTCAGGGGGTCAACTATCCTCAATAGACTGGCCCCACAAGTCAACACGAGTTCTTCCAGCGCATTTTTGTCTTCACTCACGTGCACCCTGAGAGACTTTTCAGGGGGTCACCTATCCTCAATAGACTGGCCCCACAAGTCAACACGAGTCCTTCCAGCGTGTTTTTGTCTTCACTCGCGTGCACCCTGAAAGACTTTTCAGGGGTTCACACATTCTCAAATTACTCTAGAGCAAGCACACTTAAATATAGAGTTCTTTCAGTAGGGCTCTCGAAAAGGAATGTGCACATTGTTTACATGAGTAGTCTATTCAATCCATTTAACCTATATTCAACATCGGATGGTTTGACACTATCTCATCCATGGGAGTTGGCCTAGCACCGGCCCAACTCTGGGGGTATCACATCCTCCCCCACTTTAGAATGCAACCCCTACGTTGCACCCGAATGATCATCAACTTCCCTCCATTGTGACAGCATGAGCGCAATCCAAATATTCCATAATGATGTCTTTCACGAGCGCACCAAGCATATTGAGATTGATTGTCACTTTGTTCGCCAGCATATTGTTGCAAGTAATGTTCATCTATCTTTTGTCTCTTTTGAGGATCAGACTGCAAATATAATTAGTTTCTACTTTACCACATTGAGTTTGAAAGAGTTAGCATATTTTTATATATTATTATTTGGGAGATATTTATATATATGATATTGGAACTCTCATTATCCAGTTGATAATACAAACGCAAATATTTAAACAATAATATTTGTAAATTAAATGAAAAATAAATAATATTTTAATAAAAATTATAAAATAATAATAAATAAATAATAAAAACAACCTATAAACCAAATTGCGGTACCGACGTACCAAAAAACTTGTTAAATTATGAATTACTGCAAGCTGTAGATTGATCAATCCGCCTTTCTTAATAGCTCTAAAAGCAACGGTCAAAATTTTGATGTCTAAATAAATGTGTTGTGAGTACCATACCACGTGTACTCTTCCTAACTTTCAGCAACAATACATTACAGCCCCGCTCAACTCAACTTGGCTTGAATCAAATATTTAAAAGTTTAAAACTTTGAGTAATGGTGGGCGGAAATGCAAAACGACGTAGTTTGCAAGCGGTCCAGGATACGGCGTCGTATTAACCGCCAAATTGAAATTGGCTTTGGCTCCTTTGCCAGCATTGAACGGCAGAGGAGATTCGATAGTTGGTACGGAAACGCACGCTTTTTCCTAACACAAAGAAGGAGATACTTTGTCGGCCAGGCCCCATCCCTTACGCTCCCCCCACGTTCTCCCTCCCACGCTTCTCCGTGACAATTTAAAAAAAAAAAAATGTATGATTTTTAATGATATATTTTACAAATAATACTTTATATGAAATATATTCATTGTAAATAGTTTATTTACTTAGGTAAATTTTAGAAATTTTAATTTTAATTTAAATAATTTACTCAATATAATACTTTATTAGTGAACTGATCCGTGATTGGTATAAATTATTGAAATAATATTTAGATAAATAATTTTTTATATTGATAAATATTTTACAGAAAAATACAAATATTCTTCAAAACAAATGTAATAATAAATACATAAAATCACCAAATAAAGATTTTGTGTGTTAGGTGTGTTTGTTTAGCAAAATTGGTTGGAAAAAAAAATATTATGCAAAGGACATGGAATTGTGTATGTTTTTGGAGAAATGCCTAAGAACACACTACTTTTGTTATATTTTTGGATCAATGTGTTTTCTTTTTACATTAAGTACAAATTATGTCGGTAATATAAAAAATAATATTTTATATTAAATAATTAATTTTTGTGAATGCATAAAATGAATATATTATATATATTGTATTAATATTTATTATAAATTATATTTTTTATAATATTTATGAGAACTATGTGATTAAAAAAACAAACTTACTACCTCCTCTTCGGAAAATGTATTAAAAAGTTTTGGACGCTGAAATTAAAAAAGAAAAAATGATCTTTTAATATTATTTTTATATTTTTAATTATATAATTTTTAACTTAACAGTTAAACATTTTTACTTTTTACTAATATTTGCAAATATTTTATAAATAAATTAAAATAGTAAAATAAATATATTTTACAAGAATATGTACTAATAAAATCTTATTTACATGTATGTATTCTTTTGTATTTTTTATTATTATTATTTCACGTTATTTATTAGATTTAAAAATATATATAGATATATATATATAAGGTTTCTTTTATGAGATAATATGAATTAATATTTTTAATGTAAAAATATAAAAAATATAAAAATAATAACGATATGTATAAAATATTAAAAGAAACAAATTTTCTAAAACTCAAGCCTACGACAAACCTCTACCAGTCACAACTACTTTTCTTGCAAAGTATATCAGAGAATCTGCAACCCATGTCACTTTAACTACCTCCTGGAAACCGTCGCTGCGCATCGTTTTCCGCACCGTCGGCGGCCGTTCTACCGCCGGCCATTTGTTTATCACTAGTAGTTGGAGTATTTGAGAGATTGATCCTTCGTGTGTGCGTGTAAGAGGTCGATCTTGATCAGATTTTGGGGAGGATCAAGGTTTTGTATTATCTGAGGGTAAAAGGAGGTAATTGTTGCATTGTTGGAAATGGGGGTTGATTATTACAATATATTGAAAGTTTCGCGGAATGCGACGGAGGAGGATGTGAAGAAATCGTACAAGCGGTTAGCGATGAAGTGGCATCCGGATAAGAATGCAGTAAACGCTAAGGAAGCAGAGGCGAAGTTCAAGCAGCTGAGTGAGGCGTATGATGTATTGAGCGATCCACAGAAAAGGCAGATCTACGATTCGTATGGAGAGGAAGGGCTGAAATCTGGTTTGCATCCGCCGCGGAGTTCGAAGGGCAGAGATTCCGCGTCTAAGGGTTTCAAGTTTAGTCCGAGAGATGCGGAGGACATTTTTGAGGAATTTTTCAGTGAACTGGATGGAGGGAAAGGTAAGTGCGCCGTTGGCGGCGGAGGAAGGCTGAAGAAGGCGGCGGTTATGGAGACCAAGTTGCCGTGTAGCTTGGAGGAGCTGTACAAGGGGTCGAAGAGGAAAATGAAGATATCCAGAATCGTTCTTGACGATTCAGGGTAGGTTCATTGTTATTGGCTCAATTTTGATTTAATTTCAGTCTAGTTTCATGATGCAATTGATGTGTTGATTGAGTGGCTGTTGAATGATATTTTAGGGGTCGGAATTTGGTGGAATTTGTTTGCCTTAATTGCAAATTTCATAGCTACTTTGCTTCCTGGTTGTCGATGACTCATGGTTGGTGCAATTATGTGGATTGGAATCTTTGATTGTTCTATGAGTTTGCATAAAATTGGGA
This sequence comes from Andrographis paniculata, assembly GCF_009805555.1. Taxonomy (NCBI): domain Eukaryota; kingdom Viridiplantae; phylum Streptophyta; class Magnoliopsida; order Lamiales; family Acanthaceae; genus Andrographis; species Andrographis paniculata. Next base: position 7,006,430 of record NW_026137605.1, read on the forward strand.
TACAGTAAAGGAATAGACATTTTTTTCGAAATGATGAGAGAATCGAAGCATTATAGTGTTGGTTATGTATAATGAAAATGCTTACTCTGATGCATTGTCTCAGTTCTTGATGAATCTAATAGTTAGTATTTATCATTTTTTTTTTTTCGGGTCTTTTGTGAATGAAGGTAATTTAGAGTGTTCGATAAATGTTTCTGTTCCGATGATATAGCTACTAAACAAAGTAACTAATGTTATTATTGCAGGAAGCCGGTAACTGTTGAAGAGGTCTTGTCTATACATATTAAACCCGGTTGGAAAAATGGAACGAGGATTACTTTCCCCGAGAAAGGGAACCACGAACCAGGTGCTGCACCGGGTGACCTGATATTTGTTGTAGATCAGAAATCTCATCCTGCTTTCAAGAGGGATGGAAATGATTTAATAATCAATCAAAAGATATCTCTAGTGGATGCTCTTACAGGAAAGTCTCTCAGCATAAAAACCTTAGACGGAAGAGATATATCTGTTCAAGTAACAGACATTGTTAAGCCTGGATATGAACTTGTAGTTGAAAACGAAGGTATGCCCATATCTAAAGAGCCTGGCAAAAATGGTGATTTGAGGATCAAATTTAATATCAAGTTCCCTTCAAGGCTTACTTCCGAACAGAAGTCAGATTTGCAGAGGATCTTGGGCAGATCATCGGGTTAGCACTGGTTTTCTTTTCAATGGTTGCTATGTCATTCCCTGTAGTTATAAGCGTGGAATGTAGTGTATATATGAATTCGGTTCTGACTGGTAAAGTTGTGTATATATGGAAGGAAAGACTACGTTTTCATTTTCTTTAACATTCGATAAATATACAAATTCCATAACTTGGTTTGAAGTGTTGAGTTATTTTCATGCTGTTGTAGCTGTTTCCATAATTCTTTTATGTTGAATAATTGGATGATAGATTACTTCTCTGAATAATCCAATGCTGTAAGAAGTCTGTTTTCTTAGAAACTTTATCGTCATCGCGTCAATTATGTGTATACTACTAGCCCATGATATGTACTTTAATTTCATGCATAAGAATCTAAGCATTTCTTTAATTCAGTCTCGTAATTTCTTGTCTTGTTTCTTGCAGCAATGCTGAATCTCTTGCTCTACATTGCATCATGCATTTCCGAGCCTGTGGTTCTCAATCTTCTTCTTAAGCTCTTCCTTCTTCGCCCCCACAACCCTGTCGACTTCTTTCCCTTTCTTTATAAGAACAAAAGTCGGCATTGCCTCCACCCCAAACTGCTTCGCCACATCCTGTTTACACACACACACACACACACACACAATTCGTAATTTTGGTCATTGTCTGCAAAGTCATATCTTGATTTTTAACAGATACGGCATTTAGTTTACACACATATAGACTTACTTCCAGTTCATCCACATCTATCTTGATGAACTCCACATCTCTATATGTCTCTGCAAATTCATTAACTGCAGGTTGTATATACTGACAGGGGCCACACCAAGAAGCCGTGAAGTCGACAACCACCTGCATCATCCGAAAACAGATGATCAGAAACCCCAAGACACCAGCATGAAATAGCAAAAGTACATTCTTACCAGTTTGTTGCTTTGCTTTGATGCTTCGAAATGGACTTTGAGCTTTGACGATGAGTGAAATGCAATAACCTGACCGTGTCCGTCGAATCTTGTAGGCGGCAACGGATCGGAGACATGGGAAACACTGGCCCCCATCTTAGTTTCTTCTCCAGATTTGTAGAATGGAGTGTGGATCGTCTAAACTGAGGTAACCATTCCCTTTTATACTGGTCAAAAGAGTTTGGGCTGTTCATTTTATTTTGAAGCTTTTTGGAGAAATGTTAGATATGGGCCTGCAGAATATGTTCTTGATTAGGACATGCTGGTGTGTTGTCCGTTGGTTTAAATATGTCAGTTTAGGCATAATTAGGTTATGTGTTTTTAAAAGAAGGTGAAGACATTGGAGCCGTTGCTTGTAAATACAGCTTTTTATGGTTTGATGATTTTTGCAATATTCGATATGCTGCTTTATGTATTTTTTTATTCATCTGTCGTGTCAGTAAAATAATGTTGGAATCAAATTAGTGTTTTGGGGAATGTTAGGATCGGACATTGAGTACGTAAAAGCTATATATGTAGTGTTGCATTTGTTAATTAACATCCAATTGGGGTTGAAATTTGGGGCATCGAATTCATTTTAGACACCGAATTCTGGATGTGTTCTTTTACTTTAACCAATAAGGGGCCTTCTTTTTTTTCTTTTTTTTTGGATAAAATAGCATGTTTTATTGGGCAAAATAAGATTGATTTCTATGTAATCTTTATACAAATTAGGAAAAATTATAAGACCTTAAGTCGTGTACTATTGATATTAAGTTTATATTACTTCATCTCCCAAAATCTATGTGTATTTTTCCTTTTTGTGTTTTAAAAAATTATATATATATATATATATTCATTTTCTATTTATTTCTTCCTTTTTTTTGTCCACGAAAAGTATCTTGTTTTCGTTTATAGCAAATAGTTTTTATATATATTTTTTATTTATAATCTTCAATATTATATTCTCTCTATTTCAAATATAGTGCAATATTTAAGTGGCTAGTATTAAATAGAATAATTTGAGTATTAAATTGATATGATGAGAAAAAAAATGTGATGGAATAAAATGTGACGTAGAAATTAAATATATTTAATAATTTTTTATTTAAAAATATTAAAAAATATTTGGGACAGAAAGAGTACTTATTTACAAAAAAATATTGTAACTACTTACACAATCTATATACAAAAAAATATATATATGTATATATATATTTCTCTTCATTAAGTTTTTGGTAATACTTCTTAAACTAGTCCTATCACAATCAATTAATAATAAGCTTTAAATTAATACAGATACTAGGTTCGATCGGGGGTTTACCCAATCGTATTTTCGGGTAGCGGCTGCAGTTTTCACAAAAAAAAAAAATGTTAATAATAAGCTTTAAATTTTGGTGTTGATTTAAGGCTAAATTGTTGGATTAAATTTAATCCAAATGTTGTGATTAATTAGAGGATAAATATGTAATTTTAGATATGATTAACTAAAATAATATTAGTTAATGTGCTTTTTACACGTACCTCTTTTAATATTAGTATTCTATTTATATATAGTATAAATTATTATTAAAAAAGTTAAAATATTTTTATTAATATTGTGTAATATAAAGATACATATTTTTGTAATATATTATAAATTTTAAAAATATTTATAATATTAAATAGAGAAGACAATTATTTTAAAATTAAATATTTTGCTTTAAAATGAACAAAAATAAAAAATAATTTCCTTGTTAAGATACAAAGAGAATTAGAATATATATATATATATATTTTTTTTTTCTCGCATCCAAATATCATAGTCTATGTATTTGTTTGGAGGTTTGGATTTTAAGTTGGGATTTGAATAGTAAAAATTTTGAATTTGAATAGTTGTATGATGTGATATAGATAAGTGTTGATATGATATTTTGAATGTAAAATTGATTTTTAATATAATATAAAAAATGAAAAATATATGTTTAATTTGATGTTTTCGAGAAAAAACAAATAAGATGAATAATGCCAAACAAACACACCCATGTGTCTCTTCCTTTGCTGCTCGACTCATAAAATCTACAGGAAATAATTAATTAATTTTTATAATATTTTATGAAATAAAATCAACACCATTAAAATGCAAACAAGTAGATTCCATTTTGTATAAATTTAAGGCAAACAACTATATAATTCAATGTACAATAAATAAATATAGAAAGCACATTAGTAAATTTAGAAAAATTAAATTTCAATTCAGCAATGCTGAATTAAAGTATAATATCAGCACCTGATCCTTCACGTTTCAATAAATATACATATAAAATATAACACCCAAATATACCAATTCAACAATCTATATGAAACAAATTAGCACATTCACTAAAATAAATCACTAAATCAGATATATATATATATCCCATTTAATGAATGAAAATGTCTCAAGTTTATCCTATCTACTCTCTCTCTTCTCTCTCACAACTCTCTTTCCATTATTACCATTTACATACATGCATTGCACGCATATATGATACTCGAAACACATGCACTCATATATCTAATATATATAATTACATATGCTGATAATATATATATATATATAATTACATACTGCTCAAATATACATCATACATAATATACTTAAATATATTACACAGTCCGCCATTCATACATTACATATATATGTACGATATATATAAAATATATAGTTAGTGTTAAAAATAATTAATATTTTTATTAGTTATCTCTAAAATAATATCACAACATGTTATCACCACGATTGTGTTTTAAAATTTTCGCAATGTAATATTTGATATTTTATTTGTTTATTTTGAGTAATCTTGTCAAACAAGAATTTCTCACTCGTCTTAGCCAAAACTATATAGCATGAGCTCACAATGTGAAAAAGCATCTAGTGTGAATGGGCTAAGAAAATACTATTGTCTGGGATAAAAAATCCCACGAGCCAAGATCATCCAAAAGTCATGATCTTTTGTGACATCACATCGATGAGGTACTGAAAATGCAATATATGACACTGGAATCCTCGCTCGAATTGTGAGAGATATTGAAAAAAAGACCGATAATATATAGTTGACTTTATTTCCATGGCAAGAAGCGAATGGTAAAGTTTTCAACTTTAGGTCTTTAGAACTGTTCAAGAATACAATTATGTCATATTTAAAATAACATCGCAGTTATATCACTGTTGCGAAAATATATCTAAAAGTAATACGATGGGAAAAACTTTCTCCATTTTTAATGTTTCTAATATGCTTTTGCAGCAGTTTTATCTCAAAAGAATCTTCTAGAAATATTCTGAACTAATCACATGTCTTTTGTTGACCGAACAAAATAATAAATTGTTGTTAAAAAATCACGAATATCGACCAACAGGTGCAAAACCTGAACCAGAACCTCCTTCCCAAGAAACTTTTCTTTTTAATTCTTTAGACATAAGAGCTTTTTTTATGTCATTAACAGAAAGTATAGTTCTACCATACAACATAGTATCCACAAAACTCTCATATAAACCAGGTAGTGAACACAGTAAAATTAGGCTTGATCTTCATCATCTATTTTAACCTCAACTCCTTGAAGATCAAGAATAATTCGATTAAAAGCATCGAGATGATCCTTCACCTGAGTACTTTCAAATATCTGAAAGGTGTAAAATTGTTGCTTCTGATATAACCTATTCGTGAGAAAGTTGTTCTGGTACTTTTCACACAGTTTATCCCATAATCCAAAAGCCGTCGTCTGATCTACAATCTTCCATAACACCTAATCAGTAACTGACAACAATATCGCAGAATGAGCCTTTGCCAAAATTTCATTCTTCACATTCTCTTTCGTGTCTTTAGGAAACTTGTTTTCTCCCTCCAACACAACCGCACATCCCTTTTGAATCAGAAGTGCCCTCATCTTGACCTTCCAAAGCGTGAAGCATTCGACCCATTAAACTTCTCCAGATCAAACTTATACGAATATATCATTAATCAACCAGATATAACTCTGATACCACTTGTTACTTGTTACAAAACTTGAGAGAATCAAGAAGAAAACAAACAAAAACACAATAAATAAAAATTTGATTACTCAGTTCGATTAAGATTAACTACGTCTGGCGGCGCTGTCAAGCTAGAAATTTTACTAATAATACGCAGAGCATTTGTTAAAGTAAAAATACATGGATATTTATAATTTAGCAAACCGTACTGCTGGAGAGCTAACTCCTCGTCTTCCTCAGCGATTAGTACCTGTAGTTGCTTGAGGGGGTAATCATGTCCCGGCGAGAATGACTTTTTGCAACGAAAACACAATCCTTTCGCACGTAGTTCCTTCAATACCTTGGGTGGAAGTCGGGTAAATCGAAAACGTGCCGTCGACAGTCCGGATGACACCGAGCTTATACCCACAGTTTGGCTTCCAACCCTTGGGCCACTACCACTCATATTGGTCATATTTCCGGAAATTGGACCATCGTCTGATGATCAAGAAAACCCCTATGAACGGTGTCCAAAGTTACCAATTGACTGGCTCCCTTGCTTGTCATTCTGCAAACTCAAGTTATCTTCGATAACCCTGGACAACTTCATCGCGGTCTCCAAATTAGTCGGTTGTAGTTCACCTCCGACAATCCGGAAACTTGACTTGTCAATTGAACAAAGTGCGATATATACTCATCCACTATTCAATGTCGCTTCACCTTTGATAATCGCTCAAAACAGATGCCTTTAAAACACATGTCAAGCCGCGCCACTAGTGCATGGGTGAATTCCTCCCATGGTAGCCCCAGGCAACGTGCACATAGCCACATCAGTCGATACAATGCTAGTCCTTCCATTGTGGCCCTCGCCATTGCTACCTTCTGCTCCGGTGACGTGCCGTAAATCTCGAATTATTGTTCAGCCCTCGCCATTGCACTATTATCCCACTGTGTCATGCGCTTCCCTTCACTCAGTGCTCTCGTCACCCATGCAGTTGTTGTCGCATTGCCACCCGACTGCAGTATGCCCCCTTCCTGCCCACTCGTCGGGCTCATCTCATCTACTGCCACTTATGGCGTCTTCCCCCTCAGTGGTGTTCCATTTGCCGATTGCACAGCCAGCTGCAGAAGAAATAGTCCTACTGTCAAGGCAGCCATAGATGCCGCAATATCGGCGAGTTGTGTCACCTGTGCATCTAGCTTCGCATCTTGCGCATCTATCTTTTCCTTGATTTCATTTTCATCTAACTCCAATCTAGTCAAACGTTCCCCGTTCGACAGAACCATCCCAACGGAAAAAAATCCATAAATTCTGACCAGTTGTTAGGAACATATATAAGAACAATCAAAGGTAATTCACGGAGTATTCGCAATTTCCGTCCCTATATTTAACCGTCTTTTCAATTTGTGTCCCTATAACATTAATTTCGTAAAAAATGTCCCTCTTTTTTGCTAATCTGCGCAAAATCTAGTCTAAACGCTAATTAGAAAAATATTAAGGGTAATTGAAGAACGCCGTTGACGGAGTAAGCACGTGCCACCCACGTGACCCTGCATTAGACCGAATCGGTTCTCATTAGACCCGGTTCTCCACGGAACCGGTTTGGTTCAATCCCGGTTTGGTTCGAACCCGGTTCTGTTCAAACTGCTCCATATCTTCTCCAGACCGATCTCATTCCCCATTTCTCAGTCCAGTCGCGAGAAGCCCTAGGTCCTTCGAGCATCGCCACCCCATTTTCCCCACCGATACTCCACCCATATTTACAATTGCAAAACCCTAATTCTCATCAATCATTGTCATCTCTAGTCGAGTTGGATTGAAGGCGGAGTTAGTTCAGGAGTTCGTTCGTTCAATTCCGTCGTGGAGGCGTAGATTCCAGTGTGTGGTTGACAATGGCGCGTAGAAGCAAGCACGCTCTTGATTTCACCCCCAATTACAGTAAGTTGAAAGCCCTTAATTTGAAATATGCTTACGGTTTACGTATTATAATTTTTTCAGTCTATGATAGGATTGTGGTTAATTTGTTTGATGTCATCTATGAAAGGCTTAAATTTCAATAAAATGAGGTAAACAAAAGAGATTATATTGTGCTAGAAATTGAATTATGTCCAGTAAATAACATTGTGGTTACGTGTTGATTTATATTCTTTTGTTCTACTGGTTTGAATGAATATACTACATTATGTTAAACACTTAGCATTATTGAAATGTAGGGGCGATGTTCAATGAAGATTCTTCTGCTACTTTGAAAATTTATTTTGGCGGGGTGATGAGACATAAGCCTCGTAGGGAATATTTAGGGGGAGAACATGATTATTTTGATTTTGTTGATATGGATAAATTAAGTGTGTTGAAAATGTGGGGATATGCAGAGGAATTGGGATATAAAGAAGCGAATAGTGTTAGATTTTGGCTGAAGTACGGTAACAACTTTGATAGACAATGCAAGTGTTTGGAAAGTTATAAGGATATATTGTGGATGACAAAACATATTCCAGATAATTATGAACTCGAAATATACTTAGAACATCTGGATATCGGGCTTAGCCAAGATCCTCAATCCAATCTAATTAGTGGAATAGAAGATTTAGGTGGTGAAGTTCCTCAGGCTAGTGATTGTGTAGAAAGTGAAATGGAAGAAAATGATTCTGATTTTGATGACTCAGATAATGAAGTTGAGTTAGAGAGTGGGGTCCTCGGGGTTGACATTGAAGGTAGGATGAAAGGAAAATCAATTGTGGATGATTCAACAGTTGCTGAAGATGTTTTGAACATTTTACAAAAAGAGGATGGTGAGGCAGATGTCATGGGTAGTGATAGTGAGTTAAATAGTGGGATGGAAAGTGATAGAAGTGAGAATGAGGGGACAAACCAGTTTGAAATATATAATTCAAACACTGGTGGTGAAAATCTAGAGCTGAAATTGGAGTTGTTGTTTAAGTTGAGGGTTGAGGCTGAGTTTGCCATTGAAAGCCATTGTTTTAAGAGGGGGATAAGTGTGCAATTTCCAAAAGATTGACAAGAGTATGTTGAAAGCCACATGCAAGAAACAGAGGTGTGGGTGGTTCGTGCTCGTGTCCAATGTGCAGGGTGATGAAGCATGGCAGTTGCGTAGCATGAATGAAGTTCATAGCAAATGTGGATGGACTTATGGCTGTTGGCTTGCAGCCTTCTATTAGGGAGTCGGATAATCTCACAATGGTATGCTTTGTAAAACTTCAATTCAATTCCATTTCACTTGATAACCGTCGTGTTTAGTTTCAATGTTTACAGGATATTGGTGATGCTCCATCAACAAAAAGATCATGCACTAGGCCAAGGAAGAAAAAAAACACCAACTTAGGTAATTGTATGGTCTGTTTATATGTACTTTCATTTCACAAGTTCATTGTCTGGTCTGCTGTTTGTGTTTCTAGGCTAACACCAATGCTCGTTCAAAAGCGAAAATCCGCACCAGTCCAAGGAAAAAAATGGCTTCAATTAAAGTACAGTAATATTTTTTTGGGAATGTTAGATACAATTTTTATCACAACTCTGGTACTAAATGAACTCTCTTTATTTGTAGATACCTTCGACGTCCAACACCATTCATACATTTGTTATTGTTAAAAGGAGGAAACACATTCATTACCTTATCCAGACTGCAATCGTGTGTTTCCAATAGAGTATATGGTGGCAGCACGACAGTCGTGGCACCAATCGAAGCACACATCCAGCCAACATAAAAAATAAGGGCATGAGGTGCCTCAAATGATAAAAAGAGAGCCAATCCAAGAAAGCAAGATAAACCCACCAAAAAGAAAAAGTAGAAACTTCATGCGCCTAATAAAAATTTACTGCCCTTAATTTGCATTTCATCTTGTGAGTCAATATGTTTGAAAACTCTTGGGAATTATGTTTTGATGGGGAACATCATGGATTGTTGGTATTTCAATGTGATATGCAATTTGAAATATTTGGGGACTTAGGTATTGACATTTGTTTATGTGATTTACTTTTAAGTAAATTTTATTTTTTCTTGGCAATGCACACAGGTTCATCAATCGTTGTCTAATTGTGATTGTTTATTTTACGTTTTTGCATAGGTTGATTCATGCACTGAGTTGTATAATTACACACCATTGATATTCCATACAAACGAACACAGGTTCCCCTATACACAACACAAGCTGCTCCAATTTGTAATCACATTCCATACAAACGAATTGATCTCGATCAAACTTAAAGATGCGAAATATATTACGACTACAACATTTCTTCATACAATAACAAGCAATGCTCCTTCCAATACGAGAATCCAAAGCCGAGTTTCAAGCAAAAAATATTACAACAACACAATAGACCGACACAATACATCAACATTTCAACTTACGATATAACAACAACAATCCAACCCCTGGATCACGCAACACATTATCACTAATATTACTATTTGGCGATAGCCAATTTCGGAGGTGAGGTGGTGTTGACTATCGCCATAAAGCCGAATACTAGAAAAATGAGCGCAATAATCCCCATATTAAGTAATATTAAACTGCTATGCTGTTTAACATAGCCAATGTGCACCGACGGAGGTATGTTTTGTACAGCCTAATTAGGACAAGCTTTGTACCGCCTACCCGGATTGCTTGTGCTCCATGAGGTAAGCAATGGGAGCTCATATCCACATCTACACACCAACTTTGGAATATCCTCAATTGGGGACTCTAATCCGCGGATTTCTTGAGAAATTGGCTCGGGATGAAAACATCGAGCTCATTCTCTGAAATCCAGCAAGAATTGGAGGAATGAGCTACTGAACTCTACCTTCAATCTAGCTCGTTTAATGAACTCTACCTTTAATCTAGCTCGTTTAAGGATGGCGATGCTCGAAGGACCTAGGGTTTCTCGCGACTGGACTGAGAAATGGAGAATGAAATCAATCTGGAGAAAATATAAAGCGGTTTGAACAGAATCGGGATTGAACCGAACCAGTTCGGTCTAATGCAAGGTCACGTGAATGGCACGTGCTTACTCTGTCAACGGCGTTCTTCAATTATCCTTAATAATCTTCTAATTAGCGTTCAGACTAAATTTTGCGCAAACTAGCAAAAAAAATGAACATTTTTTTACGAAATTATTGTTACAAGAACACTAATTGAAAAGACGGTTAAATATAGAGACGGAAATTGCGAATACGCGATAATTCACCATTACTTTATTTCTTCCGTAACCCCAATAGTCCGAGGCAAAAATTTAAATACTCTTCTGAGTACTTCAAATTCAAAATAGAAATAAATAACAATAATTTCAAATTAATACCAGTCAAATAAACCATAACCCACATAAGGTGAGTTCATGACCGATTCCGTGGATGGTAAGCTGCAAAACTAATCCCCTTGCACCACGTCAAGACTCTACTAGAATCCTATCTAGATGCAATTGTTATCTTATACAGCTTTCTAGCCATTATGGTTATCCAGATGATTTAAAACACACAAAAACATGCTATAATTGTATAATATCACATAAAACACAATCAAACTAAACACATACAAATCATCAATCAAACAAAACAAAACACAACCAACTAATAATTTTGTTTTCAAATAATAATAATAATAATAATAATCTTAATACGGCAGAGCAGCATTTCAGTTCAAAAGATTCCATTAATCTCAACTACAAAAAAACAGATGTTACCTGGAGACAACCATAAATACCTTAGACTAATAGGCACAGTGCCTCCAACTACCGACTTTCTAGTCGGAATACCACCAACGATCACAACCACCTTAAGGGAATGAGTTCACGATGTCACTTGGGAATGGTTTTCGTGAACTACAGGAGCGTGGTGGCGACTATAGTTGGGGGGGCCTGCACCCCTCCCGCCTCGCCCTCTGTAATTATAATTGTTCCTCGGGTAATAACCGCCAGGTTGGTCGTAGTATAGGTTGCGCCCATTCTGATAATCGCCTCGGCCGTTGCCTCTCCCTCCACGGCTGTTTCCATATCCTCTACGGTTGGCGCCACCACGGCCACCTCTGTAATTTTGATATGGTTTCCGAGTGGTGTGCTGCTGCTCTTTCAAGTCCTCATCCCTTGAATTTTGTTCGATTTCTGTATCAGGGATGGCGTGCTCTGCTTGAGGCTGGACCTCTGATACATTCTCTACCTCAGAAACTTCCTAAAACCAAAATGAACAAAAACGCCTTCAACAATTATATGCTCAATTTTAATAAGGAAAGCAATGACTAATTATTACTTGATGGGCTTTTCCAGTTTCGTCGTAATAAACATCGTTGCTGGGTGAAGTGGGGGATTGTTCTTCCTGTGTTGCACGGAGTTTGAAAATTGTTACACAGACAAAAAAGTACATCACAAGTAACATTATATATACAATTTAAGGGTCATAATCTGATATATTTGCGAGCATACAAGAAAATACATCATAAACATGGCGATTAAAGCTGTGAACCAAGTCCTCATACAACTGTAATATAACAGCAAAACTGCACTCGATCAAAATCAAGAAACGTGTAATGCGAAATAAGAGAATATTGAAACTAGAAACTAGGCATGTTAATCGGCATGTCCTAAAGTGATAGCATATATACATCCTACAAACGAATGGGTTCCACATTAAGAATCAATTAAGGTTGAGAATAAACATCTAAAAATTACCTCTTTCTGGGAATTCACAGCCGATCCTTCTGTTGGTTCAGACGCACTGACTGGTATGGTAATGGATGCATGCCCAGGCAATTGAAAAACATAATCTCCAGCAGCAGCTGCCACTTCCACCGGGGCTTTTATTTCTGGAGCAGTAGTGAAGTAGTCTGAAGCCATAATTTTACTCAACTTTTCCCTCAAGCCAGCATCTACGACAGCCACAGAATACAAAAATGTCACAAACTCAAAATTCATTAAATCTAATCCATCTTGGAAAAGACTCGCCAACAAAAATAAGCTGCAGGAACATAATGTAGAAAATAAGTATCAATTTACAACATTCGAAATGAGCACAAACCCCCTTATTAGAGATCACTACAATGGTAATCAAAATTAAACAAACAAAAAATATTGCTCCCTCTCTCCATTAAATCCATACCTCAAATCTATACCTGTTTTCCTTTTTTGTTTGTCCACAAAAATATACACTTTCTATTTGTAACAACTAGCTCATATACACTCCTTAATTTATAACATTTAATATTACATGTATTTACAAATATATCACAACTACATACCACACTCAATCTATAAAAAAATTTCTCTTACTTCACTCATATGCATCTCAAAATATCCCTTCTTCATGTCACAATCAACTAATATAATACCATATTCATTAAAAACTTTATCCAACCCAAATGGACATAAATTTGGTGACGGAAGGAGTATTATTCATCAAACACATCAGTCATGTTTCAGTTCGAGAGACCACTAACCACACAATTCAGCATATTGTCCACATGAATACAAACCATACATATACATGCAATCATAGCAACAGAAACTATGCAATGCTTGCAAATTAGAAAGCAAAAATTATCATCTATTCTAATCATATGCATTTATATATAACAGCACAGAAGAATCTATGTAACACACCAAGAAAGATGATTTACTCGTACACTTCAATACAGCATTGTATTCTCTAAGCAAAACACAGAATGACTATAAACAATAGGATCATACCTTAAGCAAAATAAAAAAGTCTCATCAATCAGAGAGAGCATAAGAAATTGAAACAGGAAAAGAGATTCTAAAACGAAATGCACATTTTAAGAGCAATGGTTAAGCTTTCATACAAGTGATGGTGGAGTCGGGCTCAATCGGCTGATCTGCTTTCGCAAGCCACAACTTGGCATGCTCCACACACTTCTGCAACGCGTTCTTATGCGACAGGCGTGAGTTAACTGGGCGTGAAGTTAGCATTGCTCCAAGTGTAGCAATTATGTCTAAATCCCACTCTTTCAGAGGATCCTCTGCAGTATCTTCATCGGTGACGTAATCATAAGTTAAGCAGCAGTTCCTCTCGTGCGTTCTCGTAAGCATATTATCGTGAGCCCTCATCAATGTCTTCACATCGAAAACTGTAGCAAAGTACAGAAGATTAAGCAGATCAGAAACCTCCGAAACGCCGTCGTATTCCCCATTCGCTTCCGGTTCCGCCTCATTCTGGATTTCTGCAGTCACATCAGATTTTTGCTTATTTTTCTCCATGTAGAGTTCAATTTCCTGATCCACTGCTCGCGAGAGAGGCAGGCGAAGTTTTTCGAGTTCGTCAATGCCGGCGAGGAGCGAGGGTTTGGTAAGTAGGGTCTCTTCTTGCTCCTTATTGAGCGTTTTGCCTTGACACCGAGACTCCTCCATCTGATTTATGCGGTTAAGCTTCTTCCTCAAGGCTCGAAGGCGCTTGTTCACTAGACTGAGGACAGGTCCTTCGATGGCGATTTCAGAGGCTGAGGATACAGACGCCATTGCTAGCTAGCGGTTGATGCGGTGACACAACTACTGCAGCAAGCGATTAGGCTTTACGCCGCGGCGGCGGAGAGGAGGGGAAAAAGAGGGGTTTGGTGAGGGTTTTTTGTGGAGAAGATGAAGCGGCGAGTTGGGTGATGAAAGAGTACTGACTTAAAAAAGCAATAGAAAAAATAATAATAATTCACTTAATGCCAATTATTATAAATTAGTCTATTTGGACTCGGCCCATTAAAAAAATAAATATTTTATTAAAAAATTGATAGTTATACGAAAATATTTTTAAAATTTTAATTAAAAAATAAAAATAAATAAAAAAAATATATATAATAAAATTAGTAGTATTTGTTATAAATAAATATTTGAATAAAAAATAATAATTAAATATTAATTTGTTGATTTTGCCAAAATTAATAATAAAATAAATTTAATAAACAAACTAAAAAAGAAACTAAGAATAAATTTGACCGACTTATGGAGAATATCAAATTATCAAAAAAGTTTCTAAAAAATTTTCACTTTATATTTTTCCTAAAACTCTCTCGTTATATTTTTTTTAATTTCAAATTTTTATTTTTATTTTTTAATAAAATACTAATTTACAAAATTATCAAATATATTCAAAATTTTCAAATTGTGCAAATTCTTTTGCTTTAACTGAATCTGTTTGACAAGATCCGCCGCAGCCGTCGTCTCCATTCGCTTACCTGGCCAGCCGTCTGCCCACACCGTCCGCAATGACTTTCCGTCAAAAACAAATTTATTTTAAGTTAATGTTATTCTATAATTTTAATTTTATTTTGTAGTATTATTTATTTTTTAATGTGTTCTATATGTTTTTATTATTAATGTAGCTATTTGGTCTAGTTATTTATATTGAAAATATTCAAAATATTATCAAAATTATTTGTTAGTTTGTTTTCTTTTATCTTGATTGTATTTTCTTGCGTGAATAATAATTTTGGATGTTTGTTAAATAAAATCGATTGATTTCTTATATTAAAAATTTTCAAATTTGTTGAATATATATTTTTTTGTATTTGTAGGAAATAGTTGATGATTGTCGGGCAATTTATTGCAAAATATAATTTTAATGCGGTCAAGTCTTGTTAGTAAGGCCGAGTTGTGTGAGTGAAGTGTTCATCATTGTATATCTTTTAAATATTTTATTTTTGTTGATAAATATTATACCTAAATTGTTTGTAATCTTCATTTGTGTTTTAATTTGATTCAGCAGTGCATCAAAAAATTACCGTGAATAACTGAGAAATTTTTCACTAAATACACTAAAAACCATGATATTACCTCTTAAAAAATAAAATGTTACAAGCTAAAAAAACACAAATATACAATCTTGATATTTATTGTGCTCCGATGCAACAAAGCATGTTTCCGCAAGCTTGCAGAAACATATTGTATTTTCACTTAAAAAAACCAATTTTAGCCAAGAAAATATCTATTTTTGACAAAAATACAACATATTTCCGCAAGAGAAAGAAAAAAAAAACGGAGGCCCGTAAAAGTAAGAGTCTAGGTCGTAACTCCACAAATATATATATATATATATTATATACATAAAAGATGAAAGACTTTGTTTGCCTAATATATTTTCATTCATTTGATACTATTCATTTTTCAAAAAATATCACATCAAATACATTTTTTCTCCACAAAACATTAAATCAAATACTAACATTTTACATTTTTTTTAAAACTTTCAAATTTTCAAAAACCTCTAAAAATTTCTATCTAAACAAAGCCGAAACTTCGGAACCAAC
Source organism: Andrographis paniculata (assembly GCF_009805555.1). Taxonomy (NCBI): domain Eukaryota; kingdom Viridiplantae; phylum Streptophyta; class Magnoliopsida; order Lamiales; family Acanthaceae; genus Andrographis; species Andrographis paniculata. Next base: position 7,022,247 of record NW_026137605.1, read on the forward strand.
TGCTGCCACCACTGAGACGCCCCCAACTAGAATGGAAAGAACGTATTGCTTCCTTGCCTCTTGATTTCTCCGTTTCAGTTAATTTGTGTACAAAGTTTTAAGTATTGTATAATTAATAATTAATTAAGACATGCAACTGGCTGTCTCTTCCTGTTGAGATACCCAGGTCAGATGACAGGTCAGCATTTTGAATTTTCATTTTGAATTTTAACCCAAAAAAAATATCTAGTAAATATCTCTGCAGAGATACTCATCAAATTTTTACTTTTTGTTTTATTTAATTTTTATAATATTTCTATTTATATTTTAATTATTTTTTATATTTTTGTATTATATAAAATTTTATTTTCTACATGATGATATATATATAGATACATTTTTTAAAATTTTAAAAATAATTAGTTTTAATATAAATATAAATATTTTTTTTTTTTTTGAATTGGAAGAGAAAAAATATGACATGGAGGAAAGATAACGTGTGATATGAAAGTGTAGAGATATTTTAAGTGAGTATTTTTATTGCAAATTTTTATAATTTAATAAAAACAATTATAAATTAAAATTAAAATAACTAATTAATTTAATTAATATTAAAAAATTAATAGGGTATTATATTAATGGATCAGTTTTATAGAATCCATTAACAAATAAAAAACAGTTGTGAGGATTGGATTTTGGGTTTAGGGTCGGATTTATTGATTGAAAAATTCAAATGGTTTTCTTATTATTATTGAAAAAATCAATTCGGACCAATTAAATTGTCTGAAATTTGATTATAAAATCAGAACGGAACTGAAAATCTAGAATCTGAACATAAAAAAAAATGTGAAATTGCATAATATATTTAAAAAATCCAAAAGTTTTTGATAATTTTTTTATACTTTTCATTAAAATATTAACTATATATACTTGTTGGATCCTAAAATTCGGAGGTTCCAAGAATGTTCGTCGATTTGTTGGTGTGAGTTCCGGAAGTACTCTAAAGAGCCTGTCCGTCGTCGGATTGGAGGCTGCTCCTACGATGGAGCCTGCATAGCTTCGATCTTACACGAGGCTTCGAGCCTAGACGACCGATTTCGATGGATTTAAAATAACATCTACTAAAACTCGAATTAATCTACTGGAAAATGGATAAAGATAAGCTAGAAACATAAAGCCATCTAATTCGAATTAAAATACCTAAAAACGGAACTAGAACATGAAGAGAAAATAGAGAAAAATACGAGTTGATTTTTTTGTGGCTGTGTGTTGTGTTTTTTCCTAATTTTAATCCTAAACTAGAATAACCACCTCTCTCACTAAAAGGAGCGATTACAATTATTTCTCCACCACTCTCAACTACTTGGTAACCTCCCACTACTACCTCCAACCTGGTAACCTCCTTCCACTAGCTCCTAACTGCCTAGTAACTTTCTTCCATGAACTCCCTGGTAACTTCCTTCCATAAGCTCCTAACCATCTTGTAACCTCCTTCCATCGGCTCTCAACCGCTTCCATTGCCTCTCGACCGGGTTCCACTTGCTCTGAACTTCTTCCATTGCCTCTGGACCATATCTGATGTTTACTCCGACTTGTTTCCATCGTACTCCTAACCGGTCCACGGGGATGTATCCCCAACAACCTCGAGTTAAATGGAATCTTCGATTTTCCTCTTGTTGGCTTGTTCCATAGAGCTTTTTAAATAAAGTATGAGAGTGTATTGGCCTCCACTAATGTTAAGTACGAAATTATTAACCTAGGGTTAACAGAAGTAGTTATTCCATGATCTGTGGAAGCTGTTGCTTTCTACTTTGTGGAGACAGCCTTTCTCTACTTTGTGGAAGCACCGCAGTCCAATGGAGGTAGTTGTTTTCAACCCAATGGAGATAACACTTTCTGACCTTATAGAAGCATTGTTCCGGGATGGAGTCGCCATAGTTAAAGGAGTTGCTGCCCTAAGGTCCATGGATGCTGCTGCTTTCGGCTCTGTGAAAGCACCACAATCTAATGAAAACTATTGTCTTCGGCTCTGTGGAAGCAGCAGTCTTTGGCTCCGATGCTTGAAACTCTATTGCTGTTGAGCGGCTTCGTGGCTAATGAGCTCTGGCACCACTTTTATCTTTAAGTCTCCTTCTCGTTCAGGTGTTTTTGGATTCATATCCAATAATATTTATACATGTATTTTAGATTTTTAATTAGTTCAAAATTTATAAAAATTTAATCCAAATCAATACAAAAATTCAAATCTTTAAATTTAACTTGCAATATATCCGACCTGAACCTCTATCGAACTTTAAAATAAAATAAAAAAGAAGCCCTCTGTAAATTAGAGATATCAATTTTAACTCTCTCCATAAAAAAGGCCAAATCGTACTATTCTTCTCCCTAATAATTATCATGAACAACAGGAAAAGAGAAAAACCCTACTCCTCCCGCCACGCCCCTTACGCCCTCCACAAGCGCCGCCGCCGCCCACTGCCCCTCGACGCCGACGATGCGCTCCAAGATTCTTCCTCCACCTCCGCCGCCGCCAAGCTGCAGACCTCCGTGGTGGTAATCGGAGTGCCGACGGACTGCTCCGTGCTGGATATCAAATCCCGATTCGAGATGTACGGGCCGATATCACGGACGCGGATGGAGCCCAACGGCGTCGCTCACGTCAATTTCAGATCCGCCGATGCCGCTCAGTCCGCCGTCGACGCAGCTCGAGATTCTAGCTTTCCGATTACCCTAAATTCGACTCCAGTATGCTCCCTCGGTTCTTTACCTTTTCAAATTCCCAATTTGCCCTTTCCCCCCTCCTCTTTTATCGGAAACCCTAATTATATAAATTAGAGTTGAATTTGACTCAGTTCGTCAATGAAGGTGCAGGTAGTGCTTGCCAGCGATCCAATTCCGCAGTGGGAGAGAGGAATTGGGAGGAATGACGGTCTGTCTTCAAAACTGGTCAGGGCAGAGTTGCCCTTAAGTAGACATGGGAGAGGTAATAAGCTTGGTTCAGCTATTGTGAATCCCAGAGATGACAAAAGTACAATTATTGATCCCATTGGTGAAGATGATAAGCTTAAAGGCGCCATTGCTGCTGATTCAGGTATGGATCGGACTTTCAAGGGCAGGGAAATTGTTGCTTATGATGATATTTTGTGATTCTGATCTTTAGGAAAGTTTGAAGCTTGGGTGAATGTTACTTAGTGTAATGTAAGTTTTATATTGTGGTTCCTATTGTTGGCATCTGATTTGATTATTTTGGAAGACACATGAGAAATTTAGAATTAATTATAAAGGGTTTCTCAATTTACATTAGTCACTGTAATATTTTCATGCCATTCGGACATTGTTTATGGCTTGTGTAGCTAATGTAGAGATAAGATAATACACATCACACAATTCAATGAAATTGGACTCCTCGAGCAAAAATCAAAAGTTTACCATTAAATAAAATCAATTAAAATTATTTTTATCAATTTTGATCCTTTTCTTTACAATCCAACGGATTTTATTTTTTATGTTCATTTTGCTTGAGTTGGAAAATTTTGGTTTGAATTTGGTATTAAAATAATATTTTGATGAGATATTTTGTGAGAAAAGTGTATTTTTTTTAAAAAAACGTAAAGTTCAAATAATAAAATTTTAAAAAATTGATCTAAAGAAACAGACTCTAAATCAAATATATATTTTTAATATCATATTAAAAATTAATTTTAAATTTAAAAGATATATTGTTGGAGCTGCTCGGGAGTAAGTCCTCGTCAATGAAACCCATAATGGGTTTCTTCCATCTCTCTTCTTCTCTACGTCATATTCTCTCTTACACGTTATCTTAAAAATCCATATAATTTTATATACACATCAAAAAATTAATTTACACAAATTTTAATTTTTTTTTCTATATTATTAAATTATTAATTTTTAAAATAATTTTATCTAATATACATATTTCTTAATATTTATTTAATAATTTAATTTATATGTTATAACAAATATTTATTAATATGATTATTATTATTATGTTCATATTTTAATTTTTAATATCTCAATTTAATTGGGACACGTGTAACAACTCTGTTGTTGAATTGCCGGGCAGAGCACCAGTGCTCTTTTCCCTTAATTTTCATGTCATTTTTTTAATTTTTTTTTATAAGGTAAATGACGCCGGGGTTTCTCTGCAATGGAGAAACCCCGATGTGGATGCCCTAAGAGGACGGACAAGGACTGCTTTATTTAATTCACCTAATTGTATAAATAATATAAAAAAATATATGTGTATATTAGTTATTTTTGAAAATATATTTTATTTTTTACAAACAAATAAACCCGTAATTATTCATTAAAAATAGTCACTTGTCTTTTTTGATAACTAATTTAAATCTTTATTGATAATATATAAAGAAAAAATATATTTAAAACTTGGATTAATATATATATTAACAGTTAATTTTTTTATTTCTTCTATTTGAACTCATATTTCCTTCTTCAATTTGAACATATGGATATGGATACCAACATAGCAAATATTATATACGATTTATTTTGTAGTAATTTAGAAGAAAATGATCAAATGTTCAATATTAAGATTCTCAAGTTGATGATACGGTGAACGGTGATATTCAAGAATAAACTTTTGTTGACCTAAATTCCGAAATTGATGTTAAACATGTTAATAAATTTGTTGATATTTTATTTCTTCTCACATATAAACAATTTTTTTCTGATTTTTTTTGCTCAAACATCCATGATATTCTTCTCATTTTATTTTTCTTATAGAAGATTTTTTTTTTTTGTAATTTTATGCAATTTTTTGTATTTCTTTGAATTTATTGCTTAGTATAATTTTCTATATGTTGTATAATAAATTTATATTATATGACAATATATTCTTATTTTAAAATAAAAATATGATTTTTTTAGGTGAACGTTACTCATATTTGAGATTAAGAGAAGAAAGATTATTGAGAATTTTATTTTATTTTTTAGAGTTGCTAGTGAAAAGAAGAAAATAAATATGAATAAGAAAAGAGATAGGTGAAAAATTTTGTTGAGTACAAAAAGAAAAAATAATACATAATTTTCTAAAAATAAAACCATACATATATAGAAATTATATTAAAATTAATAAAACGGTAAATTAAAAATAGAAAATAAAAATATAAAAATAAACGATATCATATAATTTTTTTCAAGATATAAGTAAATACATATTTATTTTCGATTGAGATAAAAAAAAAATAAAAATTAAATGATTGAATTTAATTTTCCGTAAAACAAGAAAAGTTTTGAAAAATACATTGGCCCAAAAAAAACTACTTACATTAATAAATAAAAAAATATATTGCTCAAAAATAAAATAAAATAAAAATAAAAATTGAACAAACAATCGACATCATCAATTTGAAATAATATTTAGTCTAATTAATGATATAACTTATCTTTAATGATTATATTTTTATGATATATATTTTGTTTAGAGATAGAAATAATAATAATTTTTATTTTTATTTTTATTTTAAATGTAAATAGGCTTAATTATTTTAGTTTTATATTTTTTAAAATGAAGATTTATTAATAAATCATGAAAATTTTTGTTATTGAATTGAGATTAAAAATAACCAACGGTATTATTATTATTACACAATCTTAATTTAATTTTGGTACTGTTTAAAATTAATAGTTAATAGCATATTCAAGAACACGTTATTGACATAAATCCAAAAGAAAATTAAATTAAGCAGATTGATGGGTCATATAAAAGAATGATATATGATAATTATTAAAGTATATTTCAATACTATCAAAAGTACATAAAAAAGTCAAGATATCAAAAAAAAAATAGTGTTTTAAAAAGGGTATTAACAAAAGAAAAATATGCATACATAGTACGAGATAAACCACAAATAGCCTCGACACATAAGATGTCCAAAAGAGTAGGATATCCCATCCATCTCAATATCATAAGTAAGAAGATGGATCATGAATTATTTTAAAAACAATTACAACATACAATCATGATCTCCATCAAAATATGTAAATTCTAATGTCTGCTCAAAGGAAAATTGGTATACAGATTAAGAGACAATTGCAGGATAATAACATTGCGGGCATAAGGCCAAGTAAGAACATGCAATTGTGTGAAGTTAAAACTGGTGAACCTGAAAGCATTAATGTCTTCCAAAAGATTGTAAAAATTTTATGAAGAGTAGAAAAATGTTGAGATTAGATGATGGAGATGCATAAGTTATGCACAAACTTTTTGCAAAATTGCAATATCCAAGATAGAATTTTTTTTATGCGATAGACATTGATGATGAGAAGGTTAAAAAATGTGTTGTGGATTTATCCAAAAAGTCAAGTATCATATGAAAACTTCAATGATGTAGTGAACTTTGATACAACATACATTGTCAATAAATACAACATGCCGTTTGGAGCTTTTGTTGGAATTAATCATCATAGTCAGTCTATATTGCTAGGATGTACTCTGATGACACATAAAGACTCGGCTTTATTTAAATAGATTTTTTAAATTGGGTTCAAGCAATGTATGAGTTGCGACCTAAAGCCATATTGATTTATTAATGTGAAAACATTAAAATAGCAGTAAGAGAGGTGTTTCTAGACAAACATCGATATTGTTTGTGGCATATAACGTTGAGATTACCTTTGAAGTTTAAGGTTATTCAGGAGTATAATAAGATGATTTTCGAATTTAAATGAATTGTATATGATAGTATTACGGTTCCTAATTTTGAAAAAAATTGAGTTGAATTTTTAGTCAAATATGGGTTGAAAAACAAAGTTTGGCTTTGAGATTTATATGTTGAGAAGAAAAAGTGGTTTTCAATTTGCTTGAATACATGTTATGAGTTGATAAGATTTCAACACAAAGAAGTGAAGGAATGCACACATATATTTATGATTATATCCACTCAAGATGCACACTGAAAGAATTCATATAATAACATGTTGTGACAATTGACAAGAAGATTTAGAAATAATTTATGACAAACTTTGATTAAAAAATAAAGATCAAAGCATGCAAAATTAAATTTTAATGGAAGGGTCAACTCCAAAAAGTTCACACAAATGTCATATTTGTAAAAGTTCAATAAGAAATTGATTAAATACTATATTGCAATATTATTTCAGGTCCTAAAGATGATGTTGTTGAAGTTGATAGTGAGAATTTTTTATTTTTATTTTTATTTTTTTTTGATGGAAATGATACTTTGAAATGATTTCTTTGTGAATGAATACACTTATAAAGTTCAAGAGTTCAAGAAATTTCATTAAGTTGAAAAGCATTTTAAAAAATGTGTTGACACTACCAAAATAATGTCCATTTATAGCGGATTCTCATCCACAATAATTATTTTGTTGTAAAAGCTGTTTTTTTAACCGAATATTTCGTAAAAAAAAATTTGTTTGGTCAACTTTTTTTTGTTTTTCTTGCGATATTTCTTCTGTAACAACTGCAACTATTAGAAAATATCGTCCTATTTATATTTGTTACGTTTGTTCAAACTTTACAAAAAAGTAGTAAAAGTTAATTTTTCAAAGTAAAAATGATAATAGAAAAATTAAATTTTAAAAAAATATAAAAAATATTCCCATAAAAATATATTTTGTAAATAAAAATTAAAAAAAATTCTATATAAAATATTTTTTAAAATAACAAATTAAAATTTAAAAAAAATATAGTTAAAAAATTAATATAAATAAATATTTTTTTTAATAAATGAACACGTATTTTCATATTTTTTTAATAATTTTTTTTTTTAAAAAATTAAACTTCAAATTTGAAAACATATTTTAACAATTTTAATATAAAATAAATAAAAATAAAAATTTTATAATAATAAATTATATTTATAAATATAAAAATACAAATAAATATAAATATAATATACTATAAATAATATAATACAATAAATACAGACAATTCGAAATGAAGAAGATTTACACGAGATATGCGACTCCTCCTCTTTGCCCTCCGGAGCCAAGCCGGTTCGGTTCCCTCCGCCTCCCGCCGCCACGGTCGCCATCCGTCGATTTCCTCTCTGGCGCTGTTCCCGCTGATTCCTCACTTCGGCGACCCGTCGTTCATGAAAGGTAGGGCTTAACCTCGCCGGCGCTCCGGTGGCTCCTCCGACCGGTGGACTGGGGTTTTGAGGTCTCCTTTTCCCTAATTTCACTTCTCCGGCTTCTATTCGTCCTTTCTCCAGCTTGTACCAGCGTCCCAATAGGAGCTTCGTATGTGTGGTTTTATCCTTCAATAAAAGAGTAGTATAATCATCATTATTTATTTATTTAATGTTAAGATAAATAAAAATTTTAAAAATAAATTGAATAAATTATTTATAACAATTTTTCAATTGAAATTATTGAAATGAAAAATAACAAAAGTCTAATGGTATAAACGAAAATATAATGTATATCAAAATAAATAACAATACTAAACGATAAACATATACACATTTTTATCTCTATGCATATTGTATGCAATATGATATTAATAAATTATACAATTAAAATATATTAATAGGGCAAAACAATAAAAGATTTGGTTTCACAAAATTATGCCAAATTTCACATACTTTTAAAATTGTGTCAAATTTCCTCGTAATTTCATAAACTCTATTACTAACTCCTCCCTCGGCCTTTTTTTTATTTAATGGTGTTTGATCTGCACGCATCCAAACTGCAAATGTTAAATCACCTGGTGTAGGTTAACGAATTGACTTTTTATTGTTGATATTTATGTGTTTGACATGATAAATCTCTAAATTCTTCACCGATTTTACTTGGTAGACTCTTTATGTGCACTGCATAATTAAAATTGATGTGAAACAAGTTATATTTTCTATTAAATTTGATAGTCAGGAAGTTCAATTTAATATTTTTCGATTCTATGAAATAAATTAGAGAATCCAACATCTTGTTTAATATGAATATTATTGACAAAAATATGCAGGGAGTTTTGAGATTGAATGACAAATCAATTTTGACATAAAATCGAAACCCCCACCGAATCAGTCAGAGCCTACTTATTTAAATGATTATATGAATCTTGCAAAAAAAAAAATAATAATAAATTTGCGAGTAATCATCATTTTAAACACTACAAGATAATACTTATATAACCATATAATTAGATATAGAAAAATTATATAATATACATGACAAATTATTTTGTTATAAAATTAGCCACAACGAAGTATTTATTGGCTATAAGTAGTAAATCTAATTTAGTTACATAAACAACCACAAAATTTTGCTACATAATTTTTCCATAAACTTATTTGTCATAGCCACAAAATATGTTTGCTATGAATTTTGTCATTGAATAATTCTATAAAATAAATTTACAATATTTTGTCACATAAATTGTCATGGTTCATTACAATGAGTTTTGCTAAAATAAAATAAAATAATTATATAAATTATATATACTATGCAGTTTTTTCACATAAATAATATATGCAACAAAAAAATCATGATATAATATTTACATTCTAAAAATAAAATATTATAAATATTAATTGAATGCAAAAATAATTTCAAACTATTAGCACAAAATTTAAAATTTTAAACACAATACTTTAAAAATTCACTACGGTACAAAATCAAAATTTTAAACGTAATATTCAAATGACTAATAATTAAATATTCCAAACAAAAAATTATAAAACACAAGTAGTTAATTCAATAAAAATTAATAAATAAAAATCTAACAATTTCAACGATATTTTTCTAATCAATTAAGGTCTTTGTAAAACTAAATTAATCAAATCTTGAAACTTTTTATTTTGAGTTTTTACTTGAACTTGGAATTGTGATATTAACTCTTGTCATTGTTTCTCTAATTGTGCTTGTCGTTCTTCTATTTCAACATTTTTAATCTAAAATTTTGTACATTACTCCTCCAAACGTTTGATAGTTTCTTCATTTTCCTCTGAACTTCCCTTGAAATTGATAGATTGAGAAACTTTATGTCTTATTTTACTTTCAGAATCAAGTCTTGGTAATCTTCTCTTCTTTATCCCAATCCTCTCGATGTTGATTTCTTGATCGCCTGATGTTTGAAGATCATCATGCCGAAATTAATAGGATTTTATTTTCAACATTTATATAAAAAAATTAGGTTAAATGTAAAAATTATATTGTGTAAACAAAATAAAATACTGCAAAAGAATATTAACATACATATTAGCCCCTCTATCCTAAATCGAAGGCGCCTTTTGGGGTTTTGTAGAAGATTTAGAAATAATATTATTTTATTAGTTAGTGGAAGTGTGTAAGATTTTTTTGACATTTTTTCTATTTGAGTTTACGTATAAAGTAATTATATGTGTAAAGATATTTTTGTAATTGAAGTAATGTTAAGAGTATTTTGGTATTAATGTATTACCTTTCATTATTGTTGGTTCCCTTCCCAATTCCAACATTTAATAAAACTTGAAACAATTTCATATTAATATCAAGTTTTATGAAAAAATAAAATAAACATAAAGTGAAAGTATGAAAGTATTACCATTTTCCTCATATGTTAAGACATTGAAGTCGAGGCCCCTCAATACAATATTGTGTTGGTGTTTGCATTTGCACTTCGACTCCGACGATTTCTAGTACTAATATATTTGAAGTATTTTGAATTCAATTCTTATAGCATTGTTGTCCAATCTTCTTTTGTAATCCATTATCTTTTATCGTTGTCCAATGTGTCATTTTTCTTCGCATCACATAACTTCATAAATGTATTTCTCATCCATTATCCGGCCTTTGCTTTGAAATACTTATAAAAATGACTTTCGTCTATAGATGTTCAGTTGCATTGAACTATTTATTATGAAATATTATAGCTTATTGAAAATGTAAATAGTATTGACGAATTTTAGCTTAAGAACCTTTATTTGACGAAATCATAATTGCTTATTTTTGTTTGAAACTTTTTTAAATGAGATTCAAGGTTTATTAAATGAACTCTTGATGATCTCTCCTAAAGCTTTCTTAAAATCTCGATCGTACATAAATAAAAAAATAATTTAAATGACACACTAAATGAATTTTGCACTAATTCTTGAAATATATATTGTGTATTATATTTATTAACTTTGAATTCATACGTTAGTAAACAACTTACTCCATGTCATTTGGCCGAAGGTGGATTTGAGTAGATTTGCCTGCGGTGGTCTGGGTGTTTTATCTGAATTATATTATAATGGTTGAAGTGTTTAATTACTAGATTATGCAATCGTTGCGGAGATGATAATCTTTTTCTATTTTGAATATAATTAGTCATTCTCATTTCATTATCATTTAGGAGTGTTGATACTATATCTAGATAATATTTAATATAATATTAGTTTATATGTATATAAAAAATATGTTTAGGAAAAAAATAGTGTATAGAATAATTGCTTTGTTCACTTAACATTTTTCAATGGAACAATTATGTATAAATATTATTAAAAAAATATAAATATACACACGTTAATATAAAATATATGTACTCATAGAAAGTCAATAATTCAACAAAAAATATTATTTTTTATATTATCAACACAATTTCTCATTCCACATATAAAAAATCCATTCATCTAAAAACGCTGAGTTAACAAACTGAATATCTATATTTTGATGGGATTTAATGTAATTTTAGCCTATAAATTCCAAATAGTTTGTGCATGTCCAATAGAAGCATATACATTTCGTTATTCTATAAAATTTCAATTCTACTATATTAATATTAAAATAACATTATATTATAAGAAGTAATAATAATATTGGTTGTATATAGATTTAAACGATGTAGGAGTACACTTAGTTCATGTTCAAGGATATGCAAAAATTATTTTTTTATTTGCTAAATGAAAAGGAAAAGCTAACAAGTAGTAGGTAGTAATAACAACAAAAAAGATCAAAACATGCATCAGTTATCAAATGTGATCTATTTGTACTAAGAGAGTGATTATAGTTCGAAGAATATAATGTACAAGATATTGTGTTATTATGTCTAAGCATTTTGGCAAATATAAAGGTTCTCTATCAATGTAACGGCTTAATCTTCTAAGTTTTTAAGAGATATACAAGAAACATATTTGCAGAGGAGCAACTTAAAAATATATATACTCATTCATTCACTTAATTTGTCAACTATTTCTATTTTAGTCCGTCCAATATAATTTGTCTTTTTTTTTTTGAAATATAATTATACACTTTAATCACACTTTAAATTTTATATTTTATATATATTTTTTTATTTTAATTAAACTATTTAGTTATCTAAATCTTAGTCTATAATTATTTTTATTAATTCATAACTATTTTCATTAATACACTTTTTAATTACTTACTAATTACACACTACATAAAACTCTGTATCTAAGCTAAAGGGTACAAATTAGTCGGGACGGAGGGAATATTTTTATAATATAAAATAAAAAAATAATAACAATAGCAATATATATATATATATATATAGATAGATTGTTGTTTTTCTACTGCGTTTTTTTTTTCTACTCCAAACAAAATCATCAATAAGAAAAATCACAAAACAATCTATCAAAATAATCTATCAGTAAGACATCGTACTTTTCAGAAACAAGAAATCAATTAATGTGCCTGAAATTTTGCAGAATTATTTCAATGCTTCTTTCAGTACACAAGAGAACCTCTGCTACTTAATTACTTCAGTTTTTTAGTTTAACTTTTTACACATATCAAATATTATTGTATTGTGCTGAGATCTATACCAACTCCATAATAAGTCAAATTAGAAAATAATCAAGTAACAAAACGAGGATGAAGGAAATATGTGACAAAATGGGGAAAAAAAATCGATTAATAGTGAAATCGTTGGTAGTCTTTGTGTATTAAAGAAGGATACACCTAACTATCATTAGTGGAGTCATAGGAGCTCATGATTTTTATTTTATTTTATTTTTATAAAATTAGATTTTGAATTAATTATATATTGTATTTCTTTTTAATTTAAACACTCAAATAACAAATTTTACCCACAAATATATTCTTATAATTATTTTAAGACATCTCATTTAGATTTTAAAAAATACTTAATAGTATAATACATTAATTTTTCACTTTTCGTTCAAACTCTCCTTTTTTTTCTTTTATATATTTTTTTATTCAAACCACGACACAACATATAAATTTGGGGCATCAAGTTGACGATGTTTTGAATTTTCTTCATTTACACTGTAATTTCACAGGTCAACCTCATTTCTTCTTTAAATTCATATTTCTTCGTTTGGATTGTAACTTTGGGTATTAATTGAAAATTGTTAATATGAATGTTGTGATTAAAATATAAATTTTTTTTTTTTTAATAATGGGGGAATTCGCAATCGCTACCCAAGAGTACGCACGGGGTAAACCTTCGGCCGAACCTAATGCTCGACAAAAAAAATACACTAGGCGAACCATGTGTGGCAGGTGACTTGAGACGTCGGGGATTTGAACCCATGACCTAACGGTCACAAGTCCAAACCCTACACCACCATGTCATTCCTTACGAGACTTAAAATATGAATGTTTGAAACACGGGTTTGTTTCTTTTTTAAAAGAAAGTTCAACATATTTCTCTAAAAAAAAAAGTTAATATGACGGACACGTGGATTTATTTATTTATTTTTAATTTTTTTAATTTTTTTAAAAATTGGATCAAATAAAAAAAATAAAAAAATACAAATAAAATTAAAAATAAGTTTTAAAAACAATTTTAAAAAATGAAAAAATAAATAAAAAATCCATGTGTCTGCCAGATCAGCGACACCTGGCGGACATGTCACCTCCGGCGAGCCACGCGGGCATCTCCGGCGCCGGAGGACTAAAACAACGAAAATTTTTCACTTATGGGACTAATTTGCGACAGGCTCCACTTACGGGACTAAAATGATAAGGGGGTCAAAAAACAATTTACCCTTATTATTTTTATAATATATACAGTGTTCTCTATAACTCACATAATAAAAAATAAAAAAATAAAAAAAACAAACAAACACAAAACAAACCCACTTATTTGTGTATAATTGTCATAATTAAAGAGCAATTGTAATTTTTTCTTTATAGATATTATAACGATAATTTAATAAATTATGCACCCATTTAAAAAAGAAGTTGGATGTATTTGTTATTATTAATATATTTCATATATGATAATGTTATATTATACTCCCTCCGTCCATATCTATCTATTCATTTGATTTTTTTCCGAAATTTTAGAAATATTAATATTATATTAGGATATATTAGAAATAAAAATAAAAAGATTAAACTAATCTTATAATATTGTATGATATAAAAGTAATGATATTTGTGTAATATATTACAAATTGGAAGGATATTTGTAATGTTAGTAGATAATACAATTACTAAAAATAAAATTGATACTTTATTATGAGACGGACCAAATTGAAAAAATAAATATATTGTTAAAGAATTGAGGGAATATAGTTTTTTAACGGACATATGATCAATTTTACTGTTATTATGAGTATTATAATTGTTATTAGTGTGGTTTTTAATCATGTGCAATAAAAAATATTTACTCATTGAGACATTTTTTATTATAATTATTTTTTTATTGTTGAAGACATTATATTTGAAAATTTCTTTTGATTAGTAGAATTACTGTTGTTGTTGTCCGTCAACATAGGAATTTATCCTGAATCATGTAAATTATGTATTTTTTTTAACTTTTCTTATTATATTTATATTAACATTTTATTATATTTTGTTGGTTAATTTCACAAATATTTAACAGTCTTGTAATGTTTATGTATATAAATATCTATGTTAAAAGTCCATGTATTAAATTAGATAGAATAATATATTATAATATTATATGTCACAAAATATTATACATATCAAATTTATTTTATTTATATTATAAAATCTGATAAATATTTATTAGATAACATGTATTTCTTTCTATAATTATTAATGACTATTATATCATTTGATAAAAATAACTATCACAAATTAAATTATTCTTTAATTATAAATATTTTATTTTTCTAATAAATCTATTAATTAATTATATTTATCATAATATATATAATTTCATATTTTGGCACATTATGTATTTATAACTATATATTACTCCCTCCGTCCCGTATATTTTGGATGTGTTACTGTAGATACGAGAATTTAGGTAAAATATAATTAATAGATAATTAAGAAGTGTATTAATAGAAATAATTATTATTTAGTAAAAATAATTATAGATT
Source organism: Andrographis paniculata (assembly GCF_009805555.1). Classification (NCBI taxonomy): domain Eukaryota; kingdom Viridiplantae; phylum Streptophyta; class Magnoliopsida; order Lamiales; family Acanthaceae; genus Andrographis; species Andrographis paniculata. The sequence goes on from NW_026137605.1 coordinate 7,037,471, forward strand.
AAGATTAAAATTAAAATAAGTAAATAATTTAATTAAGATTAAAATAATTATAAAATTTAAAACTTAAAATGTGATTAAAATGGATAATCATATTTCCAAAAAATAAATGACAAGTTACGTGAGACTGACGAAAATAGAAAATAGGGACAAGTTATGTGGGACGGATGGAGTAACAAATTAATAATATTGGTAGTTATGGCTCATTAAGAATAATTTTATCACACAAAATTTTTGCCACAATATTTGACATGAATAAATATATATGTATAATTATTTATATGTGTGACTAAAAGTAAAAAAAATTTGCCATTAAAATATTTTGCAGCTAATGTGCTTCAATATTTTTCATGGTAAACATGTATTGCTATTTTTGCTATGGAAATAGTTATGAATAAATATTTTTTAATTATATTATGAACAAATCTTGTAGCAATTTTGTTATATAATTATTTTATAGCAAATTTTCATGGCTATATGAATGTTTTCTTAGAGTAAAACATGAAAATAAAATACGCAAATTGAAGTGGATGGGACAGTCCAAGTTAGTGCCATCCAATGATAACATAAAAATTATGTCTAGCTAAAAACGTTAAATAAATATGATTATTGAAAAGCAACTTAAATTTTCTAACTCTTTTTATATTGTTTTATTTAGTGTCTTTTTTAAACCATCGTCCATATTTGATTTGATATATATATTTTTTTACTTAGAAAAACTCAATGGAGAATTTAAAAAACTATTAAAGTAGGCATCGGGTGCCTAGGTGCGGTCATATTGAACTTTATGCACAAAAGCCATAGAAAGCATTCTTCGTAGCTGTGATCATACCACTCTAAGGGCAAATTTGTTATTTTATCTTTTAATTAAGAAAATTTTAAAATTTATTTTCACTCTTTTGACACTATATTTAAAAAAAAAAAACATCACATCAAATACATTTTTCATTTCACAAAACATCAAATTAAATACTAATTTTTTACTTTTTATTTTTTATTTTTCAAATTTTCAAAATCCCAAAAACCTCCAAACCAACCCATGCACTCTGACCAGTCACCTTTCAGCTCGACTCCGAACTCCATGCACTCTGACCAATCACCTTTCAGCTCGACTCCGAACGTCGATGACATTTTATAAAATAAGAACTGTAATGCTGTTATATACCTCTCAAATATAGTTTTATATTTAAAATATTATACCAATATATTTTTTATATCAAATTAAATAATAATTTTAATTTAAAATTAAAATCAAAATCCAAACCCAAAGCCAACCTAAATTGAAACCTTATTTATGTGTGTGCGTGTGCGTTGCGCAGAAAGAGCCTTCCTTGTCGGAAATGAAACAAATTAAGGAATAAGTACCCCAAAAATTCTATGGCATCCCACAAAGTTCTGTCGTAAAAACAGGAAAACCACAAATTAAAGACAAAGATTTTGGGCATATCCTACTGTATAAATTGGGTCTGAAGCACCTCTCACAAATCGCAGATACAATAATTACAATCTTCAATAAACACATTGAAGGCAATAACAGCGAATCACTGGTTTGCTCAAACTTCCAGTGATTTCGCTACACAGAAGAATTAGAATCGGCAGAAAGAAATAAGGATCAATTAATCCCAAAAATGGGGATCACCACTACCAATCAACCTCATTACTTAATAGCATTCCTCCTCTTCTTCTCTGTTCTCCTCTCCGCCACCGCAGACGTCGTCACCAATGCCACTCTGGAGGAGAAGTATCGGAAAGCCGCCGCCGAAGCCTACGAGGATTCCATGAAAGCCTACAACCCTAATCCCCTAGGCGTCGCGGACGACTTCACCAGTCTCGTCAAAAAGTCAGGATTAATTGTTTTTAATCCCGGGCCCCACCCCTCCTCCCACAAAACAGGACAAAGCAAAGATTTTATTGTATTATCAAATACTAACTTTTTACTTTTTTTTCAATCATTAAACAGATCTTTGAAGCATAAGAACTCCTCGAGGAGGCATCTAGAAGAAGATGAAGACGACGGGTGCATGGCGACGAACCCGATCGACCGTTGCTGGCGGTGTGACCCGAACTGGGCCAAGAACCGTAAACGGCTAGCGGAATGCGCCCGCGGGTTCGGGCACGAGACAACCGGCGGGAAAGAAGGTCGGTACTACGTGGTATCTGACCCGTCGGATGACGTCATGGACAACCCTTTGCCGGGTACTCTAAGGCATGCCGTGATCCAAACCGAGCCGCTCTGGATCATCTTCGAGCACAGCATGGTCATCCAGCTGAAGCAGGAGCTGATGATGACGAGCGACAAGACCATCGACGGCCGCGGCAAGCAAGTCCACATCGCCTACGGCGCCGGAATCACGATCCAGTTCGTCCACAACGTCATCATCCACAACATATGGATCCACAACATAATCCCCAAGTCGGGCGGGATGATCCGCGACGCATTGGCCCATATCGGCCTGCGCACCAGGAGCGACGGCGACGCCATCTCCGTCTACGGCTCCAGCCGTGTTTGGATCGACCACGTGTCGCTCTCCAAGGGCACCGACGGCCTCATCGACGTCATCGAGGGCTCCACCGCCGTCACCATCTCCAATTGCAAGTTCAACAACCATAACGACGTCATGCTTTTGGGGGCCCACGACGACAGCGAGAAGGACTCGATCATGCAAGTCACCGTCGCGTTTAATAGGTTCGGCAAAGGGCTTATCCAGAGGATGCCGAGGGTACGGTGGGGATTCGCCCACGTCGTCAATAATGATTACTCCCACTGGGAACTCTACGCCATCGGCGGTAGCTCTCACCCCACCATTATCAGCCAGGGCAATCGATTTAGGGCATCCAATAACCCTTACACCAAGCAGGTAATTAATTATTTAATTAATATTTTAAACATTGAATTCAATTAATTAATTAATTGAATAATATGAATGAAGGTGACGAAGAGGGACTACGCGTCGGAGAGCGAGTGGAGGAACTGGCAATGGAGGTCGGAAGGGGACATGTTCAAGAACGGAGCTTACTTCCTGGAGTCAGGGCCGCCGCTGGTGCACGAGAACAGTCAGTTGACGGCGGAGAATATGGTGAAGTTCAAGCCTGGTTCGTACGCCGGCAGGCTCACGAGATCCGCCGGAGCTCTGAAGTGCCGTCCGGGGAAATACTGTTAATTAATTGATTAATTGGGGAAGAAACAGATACATGCATGCATGCATACGTAAACATTAATTGATTGATTGATTAATTCTTCTCTCCTCTTTCCTTTCCTTTTGCTTGTTTCGATCGACTCTGGTTTTCTTTTCTTGTTTTTTTTTTTTTTTTTTTCCTTTTTCATGCGGCAATTATTATTATATTATGCAAAGTGTAATTAAAGGGATGGTGCAAAATAAATGTGGGAAATTAATATTCATGGATGTCGTCGTCCCAATACTATTTTTCGTTTTGTTGCTATGGCGGAAGAAGTCTAATGCTACGGTGTAGAAGTGAATTTAATTAATAGTAATGTTAAAATCAGAAGCCGTATTGCTTCTTTTTGCCTAGGGTGAGCATTAGGATGTTCGGTTCGAAACCGATCCGAAAATTTGAAATTTTTGAAAAAATCAATTCGAATCGAACCGAACCGAAATAATCGAAATTCGAAATCCCAAAATTCGTAATCCGAACTAAAAAATTCGAATTAAACCGAAAAATCCGAAATTCTAAATATTTTTATTATTATTTTTTTAATTTTTAAATTTCTTTTATATTTTATTGTTATTTTATAATATTAAATATACATAATATATAAATATTAAATATATTAAAATATAATTAATAAATTTGAGTTTTTTTATATTAAATATAATATTTTTTAATAAAATATTAAATATGTATAATACAAAATATATTAAAATATTATATTTCGGATTGGTTCGGATTTAAGTATACCGATTCGATCCGAAAATCCAAAATTTGTTAAAAATTCAATCCGATTCAATTTGAAAATCCGAAAAATTCGAACCAAATTTTAAATTTCGATTTAATTCGAATTAGATTTTCGGATTTCGAATATTTTGCTCATCCCTATTTTTGCCAACATCTTTCTTCCCGTGTTTAATTTATGACTTGTCTATATTGAAAATATATTGTCGCTCAGTGCTTTAATAAATTATTTATTTTTTTATTTTAGATATCATAATAAAATATTCATTTTTTTTAAAATTTTATATATATAATAGTTATATTATCTGTCTACTTAACATTAAATGAACCATAATAAAATATTTATTTATTTATTATTATTTTTTTATAATAGTTGTATTATCTATCTACTTTACATTAAAAATACTTTTACAATTTACAATATATTACTCTCTCTCTGTTATCATATTTAGTTCGTTTAAGCACGACACATAAATTAAGAAAAATAAATATTTTATTAAAAAATGAAAAAATTTAAAAAAAGTAGTTGGGAGTATTTTTAAAATTTAGTTAGTAATAATATAAAATGAAAAAAAAGTAATAACGTTAGTGATATTTGTAATAAATAAGTGTTGAATTATAGTAATAATTAAATATAGATTCTTTTATTTTTCTAAATATAGCGATGAGATAAATTTAACGGACGGACGAAAAAGGAAGGTGAGAATAAATTTGGCAGACGAAGAAAATATATAAATACCATTACCTTTATATCATACGATACTAATAAAATTATTTTTGGCATTTTTCTGTTAATTTGTCCTACATATCAATATTATCAATATTAAAAAATTTACGTAAAAAATCCGAATACTTATTTAAGAGACAAAAGGAATATATTTATATATATATGTATAACGTGTCCGAAAGCTAACACGTCCGACCCGTAGACCACACCCGCACTGAGGTCCAGACCACCCGTCCCTTGTCCGCAACACGCCCGGGATTATACCATACAATATGAAAGAATCATGTAGAACACGTATCTGCACCAAGACATATGCCGTCAATCAGTCGTACATAACAGAGACTCGCACACATGGGACAGACTATGGCCGAAAATTTGGGGCAGGAATGTCAACCATGACATATATATATATATATATATATAGTAGAGTTCTTATAGTGCACGCTGAGCTGCTCTTATACAAATTTGTATATAAGAGTATTATATTTTTTTGGAGTGGGAAAATAAGTGAGTAAATACTACTACCTCTGTCCGGCTCTAAGAGTCTCATTTACTTGTTGCGTGCTGATTTTCTAATATTAATTATTATTTCAAAACATAGTCCAAATTAAAAAAAAAAATTACAAAAATACTTTCATTAGTATCTTATAATAGTAATAGAAGGACATTTGTACAAAAAATTATACAAATCCAAATATATTATTAATATTAAGTACAATGACGCTAAAGGTAAATGTGACCTTTAGAGGCGGACAGAGAGAAAATAAATTAATTCTAAAATGTATATATATACTTAATACAATAGTATTTGGATGGGAGGAAAAATCAACACCATGTTAGATTTTTCAAAACCAGTACCGATAAAAGATATGTTGTAATTTATGTTTATAGCGTATATTGTATATGAATAAATCATATGCTAAAATTAATTGTTATATGTGATATGTGAAATTATATCATATGATGTTAGTTTATATGGTGATTTATATTAAATTAATATATATATAATGTATTTTTTTTATAGTAATATCATGTGATGTTTATTAGCACACGATGTGTTGTTAGCACAGTTAAAATTCAACATAGTAACCATGCATATTTCTAAATGTATTTCTCATTTCGTCCCATATTAAGGGTACCATGAACTTTTTGCGTGTTGATATTTGAATATTAATTATTATATAATACATACTCCAAATTAAGAGAAAAGAACAAAAATACCTCTATTAGTTTCTTATAATACAAATACAATGACATTTGTGGAGTAAATTATACAAATATAATGATATTTTTTATGTTAAGTACAATGACACAAAAAAATACCGTCATTCTTATGTGACAGAGGTAATAGTATTTTTCTTTTCACTATCTGAATTGTCTAAGTTTATAATAATATAATAATGGAAATCAAAAGAAACAAGAGCAAAAAATAATTACCTCAATAATAAGTGATCAAAACCTAACAAGTGACATAAAAATAGGTCTAAATCAAGATAAGATATTTGTTTGTTTTATAGTTCAAAAAAAAAAGATAAAATTTGTCAAATACAACATTTCAATAGTTGATATTTGATGAAATAAAGAAGAAGATGGTTAAAGAATAGAACAACTGTTTTCTCTTCGGTTTTCATTGAAGTTATGAAATAGACATATTTCTAATTGCATGAAAATCAGTCCTATAGGATCTAATATGATAGAAATTATAAGAAGTGGTCCCATGAAAATAATGTACCATCTGTGCACGGATGAAATCTAATAACAAATTTTGTTAATTTGGAATAATCAAGAATACGGGATTGGGCTTCTCATGGATTGGGTTCCTCTATATTGGCTTCTCTCAACATTCGCCCATCAAGGTGAATTTTGGTAGTATATCCCAAGTTCAACTTGCAACAGACGCGACGAAGATGGGTAGTTGACTGTCCCTTCGTCAACACATCAACCAATTACTTTTCAGATGAGACAAACTGAAGAGTGATAACACCTTCTGCAAAATGATGGCAAATGAAGTGGCAATCCACCATATGAATTGTGGATTGATTGTTGCAGAAAATTGGTATGTAAGAGGTGACGGGAATTTACAGCTTATGTATCAAGTATGTCATCCACAGTACCTCAGAAACTGTGGCAGTCAATGCTCTGTACTCTACTTCAGCAGAAGATTTAGCCAAAATTGTTTGTTCTTGATTTTCCACGATATAAAACATGATCCAAGAAATAGGCAATAACCCATAAGAGATTTCCGAGAGTTCGATCATGACCCATAGTCTGCATCTGAAAATTCCCTAAGTTTGAGCTCCTTACCAACTGGAAAGAGGAGATGTAAGTTCATGGTTCCCTTTAAATGTCTTAGGATCCGTTGTACAGCCTTCTAGTGTTCAATAGTTGGATTGGCCATGAATTAGCTCAGCTATTGAACATAGTAGCACGTGCCTGGTCTTGTCATGGTGAGATATAGGAGTCTTACCGCAATGTGTTTATAGTTTCCAGGATTTGAGGTGACTTGTCTTCTATTTTGCTGAAGTTTCCAGTTTGTGACAAATAGAGTGTCGCAGGGTTAGCATCTTGCATTCTAGTCTCCAAAAGAATATCTTGAATCAACCTATGTTGGGAGACAGCCAAAGCAACAGATCTTTCAATCTGGATTCCAAGAAATCAGTCAGCTTGGTTCAGATCTTTGATGGTGAATGTTTGATCCAAATACTTTTTAACTCTTGTGATGGTTTGGGAATTAGTTCATGTGATAAAAATGTCATCAACATATACCAATAACATAATAATGTCAGTGTCTTTATTAAGGATGGATAGGTAGTGGTCGTGAGTGGATTGTTTGAAACCATACTCCAACACCTTGGTGGTGAACTGTTTGTACCATAGGCCTACTTAAGCCAATAAAGAGACTTCTTCAACTTGCAAAAATGGACTGGAGGAACATTATAGCCTTGAGGTGAAACCATGTATATCTCCTTATCCAAAGATCCATGCAAGAATGCATTATTAATTTGAACTATGACAACTTTAGCAACAAGAGAAAATGAATCAGTGAAGTCTTGTCCAGGAATTTGAAGGTATCATGTGGACACAAGATGAGCTTTGTACATCTGAATGCTTCCATCACCATTCATTTTAATTTGGTAAATTCATTTGCATGACGTTGGACGAGCTCCATTTACCAAGACAATGATGATCTCTCATGTTTCTTTCTTTTCCAAGCATTCAACTCTTCTTGTATGGAATCTTTCCATTCTTTTACATGTTGAGCTTGAATGTAAGAAGTCGGTTTCTGATCATGATCAGATAATGTAGCATGCCACACATGTAGGTATGCTGACCTATTTTTTGCTATGGAATTAGTGGCAGGACATATGTAGTCATTAAGCCAAGCCGGTGGTTTCCCTTGTTTAGGTGGTAGTTCAGTTGGCAAGGTGTTAAGAAGGATAGAAGAATGGTAGGAAGGCTCATTGGATTTAGATCCAGTATCACCAAAGTGATGACTATGAGATGACTCTTCTTTTAGCAGTGTAATGGTATTACTTTGAGGAGTGGTGTTTGTTGTGCTGTAAGGGGTGGTGTGCGGTGTTAATATGGGATCAATGGTGATAAGAATAGGATCATAAGGACTAGGACAAGCAAGAATATTGGACAGGGGTGGTGATTGAGAATTAACAACATAATAGGAAAATTCATGCTTATAAAAGATTACATCATAGACAACAATTCATTCCTGGTTCTCTATATCAAAGAGCTTAAAGTCTTTTTGGCTGACCGGATAATAAAGAAAAATAAACTTGAGGGCTTTAGTGTCAAGTTTGGTTTTATCAAGTGTGATGTTGGTTGCATAAAAGAGACACCTAAACACCTTAAGGTGATCATAGATTGATTGGATTTGATAGAGTTTTTGTAGGGAATGACCCCGTCAAGAACTGAGGTAGGGGTTCTGTTAAGTAGCTATAAGGCATGGAGAAGATCATATCCCTAAAATTTATTGGGCAAGGAAGCATAAAAGGGTAGAATTTGGTCACTTGCAACAAGTGCTTGTACTTGATCTCCACTCATCCATTTTGTTAGGGAGAATATGGACATGAGTGCTCATGGATGATGCCATATTTATTAAACAGGGCTCTACAATTTTGGTTAAGGAATTATGTTCCATGATCAGTTCTTACCTTATTTATTTGGGAATTGAACTGATTTTGGACTAGAACAAGGAAAGTTTATATTATTTGATGGATGTTTTGTTTATTAGGCAAAAGATAGGTCCATATGCCTAAAGAATAATCATCAACAATTGTTAAAGGAATAATGACATCTATTTAAAGTGAGAGACTTAGGTGGTTCGTAGCATATAAATACGCGAGAGCTTTGTTGACCTGCTTAGTTGTGAGCCGAATTTAATCCCAATTAAAGAGATGAATCAGAGGGATAGCGTCACTAGTGAAACGTTAGAAGAATAATTCATTGGACATAAGTGTTTGCCTATCGGGTCATAAAAATGTTCAATGACAATGGCTTTTCTAACAAATAATGTTCTTTGTCGGATGTCGCTGAAGCTTTGTTGTAAATCCCCTAAGGTCAAGTACTAACCGAGTCAAAAGTCAAGTTTAAGCGAAAAAGTATGATCACGTTCGTTCCACCGAACCGTCCCGCAATTATACATATATTATCCGCTATCACACCATTGTCATCCCGCTCATTTCATCCATATAAATATAGCCATTGAGGAACGCAAAAGTCACACACAAATGTCTCATTCTATTATCTTCGAGATACGTATATTTTATTGTTTTTTAGTTCAATTTAATTTCCACGTATTTATCTTTTCAGCCCTTTCGATTGCATTAACTCATTGCATTTTTTTAATTAAATATAAGATATTTGCATATTCTCTGAGTTCGACCTGGACACTCACCGGTTAAAGAATTTTTTTTATTTATTTTTGACAAAGTTTTTGGAGTTACTACATGAACACGCACAATATTATTTTTATTTTATAGATATATCATTTTTTTGTATCTTAAAGATATTTTTAAATCTCCCAAAACTCATGATTTACCTTTTCATGAGTTTTGAGTGAGCTTTACATGAACACTCTTAGAAGGTGGATCAATGGTTAGTAATTGTTGCTAAAGTTCTTGAAGCTTGGTAGTATAAGCAGCAATGGAATCATCACTTTACTTTAGAAATGTAAGTGATGAATTGAGTTGATGGAAAATTGAGCCATTTGATTGCTCATACTTTTCTTTAATGTTCTTCCAAAGTTCTTTGGCTGCGGAGACAAAGATAATACGCCTTCAAGTTATAGAATCATAGAGTTGATCAACCAAGTTTTGATCAATGCATCTACATTTAGCCATGCTTTATACCCTGGACTGTCCTCCCCTAGTTTGGATAACTTTCCAGTAAGGAACTCATTTTTTCCTTTGGTAATGAGTGCATTCCACACTCTACAAGACCAGGTGAAGTAATTATTTCCGTTAAGAGGGACTGAGGATAGACATAGATTTGGTTGATTTCCATTAGTTAACAACAAAGCTTTGGGCAAGTAAGCTTACTGTGTGGAGACAATTTCAATTCCAAATGAAGCTGTTGCTTCAGCGGTACGAACTGTTTCAACAATTATTGCTTGGTTAAAGGATTTCATTTGAGGTAAAATATGAGACATGATAAATCTCTAAAATCACATAATCTGCTCTGATACCATATGAAATCAAGAAGAATACGATTAAAGAACATAACAAAATAGGAGCACTCTTTTCTCTTCGGTTTTCATTGAAAATATGAAAATGACATATTTTTAATTGTATAAAAATAAGTCCTATAGGATACAGAAATTTAGAAAAGTGATTCCATGTGTACTAATTGTGCACGGATGAAATCTAATAATAAATTCTTTTAAATTAGAATAATAAAAGAATATGAGATTCGACTTCTTATAGATTGGATTCCTCTGTATAAGCTTCTTCTCTATACAACTTTTGAATAATTGATATTGAATAGTCCAATAAACCCAATTTAATTATGTTACATAAGAACATTTTATTTTATTTCTTTGTATAATGTTTATGCTGCAAAAATAAATAGTACAATAGACTTTTGAGCACACATACAACAAAAGTTAACAATTATTTTTATATTAATTCAAATTTAATAATTTTATAAATTATATAAAAATGTAAGTTAAAATTTAAATATTTATTAAAAATATAATTTATATATGATACTTATATTTGAGAGCATCTGCTATAGTTGTTACCTCTAAACTATTATTTTATTTATCTCTTTCATTCACGTCATATTCATTTCAATATTCAAATTACTTTTTTTATCATTAGTTGTAGTTAATTATTTTCAATTAAGTACCTTTACTATTTTATAATACTTACAATAATTTATTTATTTTTATATATTTTTATTATGTAGTAATATAATAAAAATAATTTATCTATTTATACATAGATTTATATTTATTGTCTAATAATATTTTTATATAATATTATAACTTAATTTTTAAATAATAATCTATGTAAATTTTAATAATTTAAATCATATAATTTATTATTTTAAAATTTGAAATAGAAAAAATTAGAGACAAAAAAATTAATTTTAAAATATGATAGATTAATGAGTTTTAAATATATTTATAGATAATTTTTATTGAATTTAAAATTTAAAATTTTAAGATTTTAAAAAAATAAAAATAATATTTAATTAATTTTTATTATTATTTTTTTTTTTGAAGGTAATCGATTTTTGAAAAAGATGAAAATTTAAAATAATTATATTTACAAAGGTAATGAGTTCTTGAAAAAAAGACAATGATTATTGTTTCTGTCTGATAACAGAAACGCGAGATAGATAGGGCAAAGCGCTTTTTGGCACTTCCGATTTACGTATCCATTCTCCTCAGAGCATTTTCAATCTCTTTCATCAGAGGTCTGTCCAAATTCCACAGCGACTTCTTTACAAAACCCTCTCAAAAACCTACTTCATATGATACTAAAGTGAAGGGAATTTGCAATGCAGAACCTGAATTTACCTCTGATCCAAAAAGTTGGGGGATTCACAGTTGAAAACCTCAGTAACGTTTCCTGTTTTAGATTTGCAATACCAACCGCAGTTCGTTTCAGCAAAAGAAAATTTGCGATTTCTAGCTCCATATGGGATGGGAAGTCCTCCAGGAACATCAATGTTAGTGTTAGGTCCCAATACTTGACTCCTGAAGAGCAGCAGTATCAGCAGCAGAAGTTTCCTTCACATAGCTCTAATTTTCACTCCCAGCCAGGTGGTTTCTATATGACTTATTTATTTAGTTATGTGCATATCTTATTGGGTGTAAAGTTCGAATCTACATATTCATGTTCCACAAATGTTGGAGATATAGAACCTGCTTGAGGTGAATTTATGATATGTAATTTATGCTGCACAGCATAAATTAAATGGAATAGAAAGGTTTTGAAAGGTGTAGAAATTCGTGTAGAATGCCAGACGTTCATATTTCTTGCATTGGGAGTTTCGGAAGGTTTTTATGTTTTGATTATTTCCTGATGTCTGTAAATGCTTAAAGTTCGGTAGCCTTCAGACAAATAGTTTGATTATGATTTTGAAGTAGAGAAATAATGCTTATTAAGTTCAATTCAATGCTAAATAGGTTAGATTTAACATATCACGCAGCCATTATTGTGAAAGTGCAATTTGAGTGTGCTTTTTATAATGTCTAATTTCATCTTTGGTCAAGAAAACAGGAATCACATTCTTCTTCAATATTTGGTGAAATATAGATTTTATGTAATATTGTAATGGATTAATTTTTCATAGAGAAAATGCCACCAAGGGTTTATGTTGGATACACGATCTACAAAGGGAAAGCTGCGCTGACAGTGGAGCCACGGCCCCCAGAGTTCACTCCCTTGGATGTATTTATGAACAATCCTTACTGCTTGCAGTTAATCCCATAATGTTTCTGTTATTCGATTGTTGATATCCTTAGTAGATTTATGTGAACTCGTTGGCCATATATTGTCTAGTCTGGGGCATTTAAGCTGTCAAAGGAGGGGTTTGTAATGCTCCAATTTGCACCAGCATCCGGTGTTCGCCAGTATGATTGGAGTAGAAAGCAGGTAATTAATTACCTTTCTATTTTCTGTTTGCTTACCTAAGCATTATGTTGATGCAATTGAGCATGTTACTGGATTTTCTCGAGAAAATCAGAAGTTTGAAGAAGGCCCTATTATCCTACCACAAATAAATAACATGAGCCAACTTAAGTTGTTGGTCTTTATTTCAAGTTTCTGAACCTTGTAATATTATATGAAATTTTGTTTACTTTGCATGATACATCAAATAAGTATTACTAGTTTCTACATGGTATGAGAGTAGGAGTATTCCCGTGTTTGAATTTTCACTGTACTCATTGATGAAAAAGAGGTTTGCATGCTTAGGCTTTGTGAAGGAACCTGCCTGCACGTGATTGTGGTGTATTGAGAGAATTAGAAGTATGATATGTGGCTAATGTCTCACATCCAATAATTAAGTAAGTGTAATCTCGAGTAGTAGCTTGAATTTTAGGTTTTAGAGACTAATTATAGTTAAACACTAAATAATCATCTTTACAAAATTTCTATGGATTTGTTGAGATTTATTTTAGTCATGGCATTCGATTTGTTGATCCGTACTTTGGACAACCCAAATATTAGAAGTTGGGACACTTTTGCTTAAATTTGTTATATATGAAAGATATGCAATTTGGTGACACTCTTGTGGCCAAAGGGAGTGAGTTTGTTAAGGGGAAATGGAAAGGTTAGCGATTGGAGCGGAATATCTGCTTCTTAGTGCTTAGACTGCTACAATCTTGCTAATGAAATAAATAGTTACCTTGAAAGTACCCTCTTTTATTTTTACTTTCTAAAGGAAAAAGAGGAAAATAGTCTAGTTCTCTGTGAATGTATTTTGCTGACAAGCTAAGAATATGATATATATTATGCCATTGGTTTTCTTAATAAAAACTGAGTTGATTGAAGTGAACACTTTCTCCTTAGGAGGATGGCTGCATACCAGGGGGAAAGAAGGATTACACTACGGCTAGTATGTTTAGCTCTAGGCATCCTAGGCTCTCAATCCATACCTCTAGCTTACCTTGGGAACTAGTTGATGATAACCTAGTCAATGCTGTAAGAGATACTTCTATTAGATAATGATACATCTATTCAAGTTTATTGAAGAGAAAGGAGTAGGGATTTATTAGCTCATACTCGTACAGCACGTGTGATGTGAACTTGGGGTTCTCTGGATTATGAACAAGACCTGGGTGAGCTTCTAGCTGATTATCTGGTGATCACTACCTAGAATGAGCCATATATCGTATTGGTAGTTTTTGTCAACAGTGATTTCTACACAATAGAAAAAGGTGGATGGCCCGCCAGTTTGGTAGAGTCGTGATTTTCTTTCATTGAAATTAATAGTCTCGAGATCCATGGTGATCACTGATAGTCTGTGCAAATGGCAAGCTAATCTTCTCCTGATTAGTTTTATGCATTCTGTCCCCTAATGCACCAAACATGGGTGCTTGGGTTGAGGCTATCCCATGGTGATTATTGAGAACTTCAACTCGATACCTTCGTATCTTCATATAGTATCGTGTAATCTTGAAACAAAATACAACAATACAATGGCTGATGTGAGTATATTAGAGAAATGGTTCTCTGCTCTTAACTAATTATCTGTTCAATTCTCTAAAAGTCTTCTTTGCTTTTAATTAGTTATCTGTTACATTATTTGAAATATTAATTTAACTCGGTGCAATTGTGTATCTAATTCTGCTTTGTCTGCCATTTCCCCCTCTCATAACAACTTGCATTTCCACTTTTCAGGTGTTCTCTCTATCAGTGACTGAAATAGGAAATGTACTCAGCCTTGGAGCAAGAGATTCTTTTGAGTTCTTTCATGACCCTTACAAAGGAAAGAGGCAAGAACTTCTTATGTGTAGAGACAAATATTCTGTCTGATTTAACTTTTTCGACGTCTGAACTCTAAAACATAAAGATCAAATAATCATGCATAGTAACCTCACTCTAAACTTCTCTGCATTTGATCATTCTTCTCAAGTATATTTCTTGCTAGGGGGTCGTCATTCGACTGTTTGATCTTGCTAGTTACCATACATATGCCTATATCTGTGAAGCCTTCATTCGTTGCTTTAATTTTGCAGCGATGAAGGTAAGGTGAGGAAAGTATTGAAAGTCGAACCCCTGCCGGACGGCCATGGCCACTTCTTCAACCTCAGTAGATCCCTAAACATGCCCTTGAAATTTTTGTCAACATTTTTCTATAATGTGCTTAGTATCTCGAATCCACGATTTTGCTGATCCATTTATTTGTAGGTGTCCAGAACAAGCTAATCAACTCGGACGAGAGCATTTACATCCCGATCACTAAAGCAGAATTCGCTGTTTTAGTATCATCATTTAATGTAAGATGATCCTTTTGTGCTTGTCCGATTATTGTTTCGGCTATTTCTTGGCATTGCTCAAACTTGTTGTCCTGTCCTGTCCTGTCCCTTGCAGTTCATTGTGCCGTACCTCTTAGGCTGGCATACATTTGCAAGCTCCACAAAACCGGAGGATCCGACCCGGACGAACAGATCGGGTGCAGAGTTAGAATGGAACAGATGAGAGAGTAAATGCTGATTATGGATGATGACTCTAAAAAAAAAAACTTCTGTTACTGCTTGTTTAAGTTCTTGTTTTGTTTTGTGATATTCGTGTTCTAATTTATTAGTCGTTGTTGATGTTGCTTGCGAATGTCATTTTTCTGGCTTTCTGGCTTTAATGGATGCACTTCACAGTGTTGATAATTGCACGTGGCAAATTTGTAAATTAGTAGGAATAAGTTTTCCCCATTTCCTTACTTAGATAGGATAAAAGCGTGTACGAGGTTGTAACACGTGTACTTTTCTGTACACGTGGCGGGCTCGCGTTTACCCACGGTAAGTAAGCAAAAAGACTGATCCATTTTCTTCAGGGCTCACACCTTCGTCCGGAAACGACCTAGGAGAGAAAACCCTCTTCTGATTTGCCTTCCACTCTTCGACGACTGAGGTAATGAAATTCTGTCTGTTCTTGTTTTCTTTCAATTCAATCATCGTAATATCCGAACCAGCTCGTGCAAGATTGATCGATCGAAATTGTTTCGCAGAAATGGCTAGCATACAAGGAGGACCCAGGACGAGTGACGATTTACAGAGCAACGATGCCTATTTCCAGATGGTGCAAAGCAAGAAGAAGCTACCTCGTTCATTACAGGAATCTCTGACGGGTTCCTTTGCAAGAATCCCCGTCTCGTCGTTCCCGCACGTCCCCGGCGGCAAAGGTGAAAGACCCATCCCTAATCTATGAACATTTCATAATATATATATATATATATATGTTTATGGTATTCGATCGATTGACAGTGATCGAGATTCCGGCCGACACGCTCATCGTCGACGCCGTCAAGATCCTGTCGGATTCCAACATCCTGTCCGCCCCCGTGACCAATCCTGCCTTCGCCGACGACACGGATTGGAAGAAACGGTATTTGGGAATCCTGGATTACTCTGCTATTATCCTCTGGGTGCTCGCGAATACCGAATGCGCAGCCGCCGACGTGCTTAGTCAGGAGCCCTGCAAGTCCACGACAGTAAAATTCCTGTTGAAATAAAGACAGTAGACTACTAATACGATGTCCCCATTTGATGAAACTGACGAGGTCTGGATATGTAATTTGCAGGTTATGTCGATCCTGAAAACATACCGTTGGGCGCCATTTGTTCCGGTGTCGCCGGACAGCTCGATGCTGAGCGTAATGCTACTGCTTTCCAAGTACAGGCTTAGGAACGTACCCCTGATCGAACAGGGCAACGGGTCGATTCAGAACTACATAACTCAATCTGCAGTGGTGACAGGGCTCCATCGATGCAAAGGGAGGGACTGGTTCGACTACATCTCTGCCTGTCACTTGTCGGATCTTGGCCTGCCTTTCATGTCCCCCGATCAGGTACAAATACAATTGATTTGGATGGATCATTTTTGGTTAATTGAGCATTAGTGTAAGACATTTATGTATGGTTGGATGCTGATGTTGAATGTGGATTAGGACAGCTTGTGACTGTCCAGGACAGCGATTTGATCCTGGAAGCATTTAAGCAGATGAAGGACAAACAAATCGGCGGTCTGCCTGTAATCGAGAGCGGAACGAAGAAGATTCAAAGCTCCATAAGTGTAAGAGATGTTCAGTACTTACTGTACAATACTGAGCTATCTCCCAAATTCAGGTCTGATAATGTGTGTAGCTGTTTGATTTTGAGCATAAAATGGTGGAATCTGAAATATCAATCTTCAGGGAGCTTACTGTGAAGGACTTCATAAGTAGCATTGGTTCGGACAAACTGAAAACGTGCAAGCCGGATTCGACTCTAGGCGACGTGATCGAAGCACTTGCTTCGATGGCGGTTCACAGAATTTATGTGGTTGGAGATGATGAGGTTCTTGTGGGAGTGATTACGCTGAGGGATGTGATCTCGTGCTTCATTAATGAGCCCGCGAAATTCTTCGAGAATTTCTTCGGGTTTGGCGGACAGGAGGGGCTGAATCGGTAATAATATACTTATACCAGTAGTAGTATAGATTTTAGGTTGGGGGGAGGGTGGGTGAATTGTAAGTGAGGGAGGGTCTTATTATGCAGAGGATTTGGCAGAGCAGTTGCTAATTACTATGGTTGGATCTGCCTTGTATGTAGCATATGTCTGTCTTGTCTTCCTTGGGTTGTAGTAGTGTTCATACTTCTCATGAACTCTTATCTGCAGCCAAAAATATTTATTTTGGTTCCAATATATTAAAAAAAAAAAAAAAAAGTATCGGTTCCACCGTTTAACAAAAATTGCTGAACTGGACTTAACACAGTTGATTTGGAAATTATACGATCAAACAAAAATTCCTGACTTGGAAACAACACACGACTTGGAATATGATAAGATGCACCGATTATGTATAATTATATATAATTATGTTGCTATATAGCTGTGTATAGTCACACGCTAGTGTTCAATTTTACATAATTGTGTATATATATATATATATTTTGTCTAAAATTTTAATTTTTTTAAGGTATATTTTTTAAAAATATACTCCATGTTCCTTTGGGGGTTTTGTAGTAATTAAAAAATAATAGTATTTTATTAGTGAGTAGAAGTATGTAAGATGTTTTGATATTTTTATCTTATGTAAAAAGTAATTGCATGTGTAATAGTATGTTTGTAATTTAGATAAAAGTTAAGGATATTTTTATATTCGTATTTGAATATTTTTACTAAAACAGAAAAGAAATATTTTAGAGTGGGATATACGAAAATAATTAAAAGAGTACTTTGAGTTGAAATGAAACTGAGGGAATATATATTTTGAATTTAGAAGAACTACAATTAAAATGAAAAAAATCAATAATAATCTTTATATTTACCAAAAATTATTCTTTGCATTTCAATACAATTTCAAGACGTACACTATCGCATTATTTCCATGTCTTTTTTTTCTACCGTATGAATCACATTAGGTTCATGATATTTTGATTATAAATTAATTTTTAATATAACATAAAAAAAAATAAAAAATAATTGTTTAATTGAATGTTTGTAAGTGGAAACATTTTGGTGAATAATAAAATGTTAAACAAAATTTTTCAAAAGAATATAACGCTATGAATTTTTATATTGGAACCAAAATTGATATATTTAATTATATTGAGATTATTATTGGTTTTTTTTTTCCTTTTAACTGCATCTAACTATTCTTAATTCAAAATATTATTTTTTAAAAAAATATATAACAAAAAAAATACAAAACCGTGGATAATTGTAGACGACCTAGATGTTTTCAGGTCAGCTTCTCGTCATTCCTGTTAAAGTACACATCAACAATATTCGTTAGTTTTTCAACGATGAGGTCAAAATTAATTGAAATTGTTTTTAATAAAATTAAATTAATGGATTTTATTATATTGAGAACAAAATTCATACATTTTGATTATATTGAAATTAATTATTTTTTTCCCCTTAAATATATATTTTATATTATATCAAAATTTAATTTTATCTTTTAAAATATTATATCAATATATATATTTATATAGTACGAAACAATTATTTAATTCAAAATTTTATTAGTATTACTCCCGTCCGTTTAAACAATAAGTATACATTTATTTATTTTTGGCATTGAGTAGGTAAAAATAGTATAATGACATTTTTGCTCTTATTTTTTTGGTATAAAAGTAATGATGTGATGTAAAGCAAGAGTATTTATAAAAAAAAGTGAAGTATTAATGAAATTATTACTTTGTAATTGAATGTCCAAAAATAGAAATATGTATACTTTGTAGCTAGACGGGAGTATAATTTAAACTATATGTGTTCTTTTGTTTTTAACTTTTTCTAATAAAATTATCCGATAAATATTCAAAAATTTTCAACTCCAATACTGTATACTTTGCCCTTGGGGTGTTTTGTTTGGGGGTTTGGATTTTGTATTAGAATTTGAATATTAAAATTTTTTATTTGAATAGTTGTATGATGTGATATAAACAGGTGTTGATATAATATTTTGAATATAACATTGATTTTTAATATAATATAAAAAAGAAAAAATAGGTGTTTGATTTGACATTTTTGAAATTTTTTTTTGGATAAATAGTATAATTAGGGGAAAATCCCCAAAACAAACACACCCTAAGTATTTAGAACTATTCATCAATGCAAAAAATATTTATTTATAAATAAATAAATTATTTTTTTTAAAAAAAATTTTATAACAAAATATATATTTATTCAAACTATTTACACTCCTTTTGTCCCTGATAAATTTTTTGTTTAAATTTTATAAATGTAAATTAGTATTTTATAGATATATAATATAATAAATTAATATAATATTCATTTCATCTTTGAAAAATAATATGAAAAATATAATAATAATAATAAGTAAAAATACTTTGGTATTTAATAAAAAAATTATTTTTTTAAAAAAAAATGAAAAAAATGAATTTGAATAGACTAAAATGACTAATAAGAAAATTATTTAGTGAATTAAAGAAATATTATTTATTTTTTCATTTTGATCTCCCTCATAATAAATTATTCACTTTTTATAATTTTACTATCTATTTAATATTAAAAATATTACTTATAATTTATAATATATTACATAAATATTATTATTTTATATCGTACAATATTAATAAAGTTATATCTTATCACTTTTATTTAATTTGTATTTACATATCAATATTATATTAATATTTAAAAACACTGCTATAAAAAGCAACCCATAATCATTTAAGAGATGATTATAGAGATGAAGAGACTACATTTATACAAGATTAATTCAAATATTAATATTTTATTATTATTATTTATAAACAATATATTATATTAATTTATAATAAGAGATCCGTAGAATTTGATGATTTGTATATCATTATAAATATTTAATTATTTTTACGATCGAAAGAGATAATTTCAGATTTTTATTCTTTAACACTCAAATTTCTTTAAAAACTCCAAAAATCAACAAAAGCCTATTCAAATGGAGCATAATGTACATTTCACATAACCAAAAAAAAATAAAATTAAGGTAATTTGTTGTTAATGTAATGAAGCAGAGAAACTTGTGTTTACGAAGTGCAATAAAGTGTAGTCTCTCGGACAAAATAATGTAATAAAATTCAGAAGGTCACTGATGTAGTATGTTGTTTCCTTTGTTGGTTCAATCAAATCCTTTAGGGGCAGCCACGCCGAGGGAGTTGTCGGCGGCGGCGGCGGCGGCGCCGGCGGAGGAACGGCTGAGGCAGTATTTGGCAATCTCCCTGAACTTGGGGACACTGCGAAGATCGACTTTGGTTCCATCTTTGAGGGTAATGACAATGTCGCCCCACTCGCCAATAAACCTCGGAACCACCTGAACGTCCTTGATGACGTCATACGAGAAGTCGCTTCTGTCCTGACCGGTCAGCCCTGAGATGACCGTTACCCGCAGGTTGCTGAATCTGTACCTCAAAAAGAAGGCCCTGAAGGCGGCGGCCACCGTCAACGGGAGCCACAGCAGAGTGAACCCAAGGAGGAGGTTCACCACCAGGTCGCCGTAGTGAGCGCCGCCGTCGAAGAAGATGCTTTCACCTTCGCGGGCGCCGCCGCCCTTTCTGGCGAGGGGCTTTGATGTGGAGGAGGACGCGTGGAGCTTGGTGATTGGGCGGAGGGAGGAGGAGAATTTGGGATTGGGCCTGGCGGAGAGAAGTGCGGCGGAGGAAGGGTGGGGGACGGCCGGGAACGGCGGACAGGCGGCGGAGGTGGCGGCGATGGCCATGGGAATGGAGGATGGGTGTGGCGGGCGATGGAGGAGGAGTGGTTGTGGAAGGAGGAGGTTTTAGTTGGTTGATTTTGGGTGGATAGGGCATGCCGACGTGGCAAAATCTCAGCCAATGAATCTGGATTTTCGCCGGATATTGACCGATGCTTGGAGACTCCCGGAGTTGAGCTCCATTCCTCCCCTCGTTTCAGCAAATTTTTGGGCGTCTAAAACAGACCAAATTTGGGCCTTTATGGAATATACCCTATTTGCTTGGGCCTTGAGAATTAAATACTCTCTTCTTGTTGAAAAATTACTATTTTTTTATTTTCGTTCGTTTCGTAATTAAGGTTATAATTTTTTAATTTAGTAATTTACTGCTTATTTAATATAATAAATACTCTTTCAACTTACAATATATTACACAAATACCATTATTTTTTATATTACACGATACTAATATTCAAAAAATCTACGTGCAAAACAACAAATGTCACCATTCCATATTCTATTAAAAGTTGAAAGTATTATATATCACGAAACGTACTTTGAATAATAATAATGTCATTATCGACATCAATATGTATCTAAGTAGCTACATATTTTAAATAAAACTTTTTATTTTTCATACAATGAATGTAATAAAATTGTGTTAAAATATTTTTATATTTATATATCTTTTAAATTAAGCAATTTATTTTTATATAATTATATTTAATTTATATTTATATTATTATATACTATTTATTTCAATTATTATTCTATAATTTAATAAATACGTCAATTAAATTTATTAGTTGATTCATCACAATTTATTTAATTTATATAACATCAAATACTTTTTCTTTTAGATAATATGATGATAAATAATACTCTCTCCGTCCCTTAACAATCTATCAATTTTTCTATTTTGGTCCGTCACATAACAAAGTATCCATTTAGTTTTTTAGTGTTTGTACTATTTACCTAACATTACAAATACCCTTCAAATTTATAATATATTACACAAATGTCATTACGTTTATATCATACAATACTAATAAGGATAATTTAATCTTTTTACCCTTATTTTTACTTTATTCCAATATAATACTAATATTTTTAAAACTCCGTTCAAGAAGCAAATGACTATATAGATATGAAACAAAGAGAGTAATGATTTTTATGTAATTAAGTTTATAATATTTTTTTCAATTATGCGATCATTTTATATATATTTATACATTTAATTTAAATTAATATTATTATCTACTATTTAAGTCATTATTATTCTATAATTATATTTTAAAAAAATATATATAAAAAGAAAATATAAATAAACTTATTTATATATAATTCAGAAAATATAAATAAATATATATATGTATATCCAATATTTTTATAATTTTTCTAATTCGGTGGAAAAGTTGATAAATAATAAAAAAAAAATCATAATTTGCAATATAAGAGCTTAAAACTATGACTTTTTTAATTGAGATTTTTTCAATACAACACAGTTCACAAATAAACATTTAGAGACAAATAAATAAAAGTAATATAAAATTAAAGTCTATAAAAATACGTATATGGAGAAAAAATATGTTCATATTAGAAAGCAATCACAAAATCAAACAAATCTATTAATGATAATATAATAAATACCATAGTCGACAAAAAATATTGAAAATACAAATAAAAGATTATGTAGATCTTACATTAAATAGAATTTTAAAATATAGAATTAATATTAATAAAAAATTAGTAATATCTTAATATCAATCTAAGACCACCAAATGCACATAACAAATATGCTCAGTAATATTTTTAATTTGTGGTGCAATAATCCCAAATATATAATAATTTATTGTCTTCGAATTATATGAGTAATTCTGGACGAAATTAGGGACAAAATTAAATCCCTCCTTATTTATTATAGAATTACTCACAAAATACATTTTAGTAAGTAATTTACTCACAAAATTAGTTATATAATCTATTTCTGTTAGTAATTATCGACAAAATTACTCACAAAATTACATTATGTGAGTAATTATAAAATTAATATCTCAATCTCACTTTTCACTTGGCTCATACACCATCTACGAAAAATTAATATTTTTCCGCAATTTTCTTTACTTTAAATTATTTTTGTAGTAAAATTTATCATTCAATTACCAAAATTTAATTTTGTAACTAAAAATAAATTATCAACTATATCTTATAAATTTATAGTCATTTGTAATTTAATGACAACAAACAAGAATTATTTGAACGTTAAATTTTTTTCTAAAAATATAAATTGTCAAAATTTTTTTCTAATAAGAAAATAAATTATCAATTTATTATTCTAAAAAAAACATATATTATTAACTTAATAAAATCTAAAAAATAAGTTCACAAATTATAAATACATAAATAAAAAATATTTTATAAATTTTATTTGAAGAATTTTTATTTTATACTACTTATCAATTATAATTCATACTTTTTCTTTATCTTCATTTATCACATTCAATAAAGTAAATTAATTAATATCGTAAACTTAACCAATAATCTCAAATACTCGCCAACCTCTAAAAGTTACATTTATCTTTTGTGTCATTGTACTTAACATTAAAAATATCTTTATATTTGTATAATTTTTTGTACAAATATCATTCTATTAGTATTACAAGACACTGATGAAAAAATTGGAAAAATATTTTCACTTTACTTTTTTGCAATTTTTTCTTAATTTGTACTACATTTTGATATAATAATTAATATTTAAATATCAACTCGCAAAAAGCAAATGAGACCCTTGGAGCCAGACAAAAATAGTTTGTTTTTCCGCAATTCATATATGTATATATATATATATATATTAAATTATTAGTATTATTTTTTTAATCTTATATTTTAAGTTAATTGCGTTCATAGTGAAATTCACTTTAAACCGTTGTCCACACACCAGCTCGCCACACACACAAACAATTGCGAGCACACACTCACACTCACATTGTGACAGAGATGGCGGCGGCAACGGAGAGGTTTCGACGGCTAGCTTTCGGTGGCGATGGCGGCAAGCTTTCGGCGGTTGCTATGAGAATATATTTTTAGCAATGCAGATTTTTGGTGGGAAATGATATTTTAAAGGCAATATATTTTTCTTTTTCGTGTTTATTTGTAGATTGAGCTGTAATCGTGATTTCGTGAATTAAGTTTCAAATATCTTGGTATAATCTTATTAAAAAATTTTTGTTAATTTGAGGATTCGATTTTATTACTTTATCGATGATGGAGGAACAAAAAGCAGAAGCATAAGATTTGCAGATAGCTACGAATGAATCCAGAGGAATTGAAGACTCTGGAAAAATTACCGACGTGATCGAGAAAAAATACCATTAGAAGATCCTTTCACTCAACGATGTACACCCAATGTGCTTCAACAAATTCACCATCCCCTACAGAACTAATAACGGTCACTGGTTTTGCGGCGAGCTATTGTATAGAGCCTTTAATCCATGTTAGGGTTTTGAGGTTTTAGAAATCATTGATGATGACTTTTTCTTGTTGCGTTTTCTCAAAAATTTATTGTGGATCGTGATATTAACCTTTCAGAGTTTGCTTATCTTTTTCTTGCTAGCTTAATTCATATGTGTTCATTATTAGATCAACAATTTGATGAACAAAGTGAGATTTTTGTATTTTCAAACTTAATACATATGCCCTGATGATCATGCAACTGCTAAAGAGGATAAGCGTTCTACGGCGCTACCACGACCTCGATTATGTTTACAATTTTTTTGTACTATTCATCGATTATGGAACTATGAACTATAAATATCATGTGATTCATTCGTATTTTGTTTATTTGATATTTGGCATGATTCGATTTACTTAATGGTTTGAATTTGTGTTGTCATAATATAGTTTGAGACATGTATGGATAGATCGAAGTATAAATTTTTGAGGGGGTCGGGTTACTCACGAAAATTATTTTGTCTCAAGCATCATATTAACATATGCCAAGGAAAAATTTGTAAGTAAATTACTCACGAAATTACTCATAGAATTATTCCATCGCAAATAAGGAAGTTTGCTAATTTTTACTCACAAGATTATTCACAAAATTTGTTATGTTAGTAAATTTACTTAGAGACAAAGTCCATTAGTAATTATATTTTACGCACGAACAAAATTCTATAAGTAATATGGTGAATAATTATTATCACATATTTTTCTCATGAGTAATTACCTACAAGGTATTTACTAATATAATATTCACGGACGAAATTCCGTGAGTAAACTGATTACTTACAAATTTCTCACGGATTTTTCTGTGAGTAATCTGTATTTTTTTTTAGTGATAATGTGATATTCTTAACCTATGGAGAATTTCAAAAAATAGAAAATAAAAAATAAAATTGATAAAACTGTTCTCCTGTCCGAATGACATAAAAATATTTCATTATTTTCCCTCTTCTCATCCACATTATATTTTAATATAATTATGTATTATATTTAATTTAATTTATATATTTTTTATCTAATATATAAAACTAAATAGAAAATATAAAATATTCTATAAAATTATATTTTTTTATTTTTATTTTACAAAAGAATTACTATATAATTTATTTTAGTTTTAAATACTGTATTATAAAATGTTATATTTTAGATAATAATGAAAATGATTTTTTTTTTAATAATCATAACTTTATATGTATATATAAATTTTACTTATTAATTTTTTTAAATTTATTATTAAATAATTTATCATTAAAAGTTTTTTATTAAATGAAAATATTATAATGTATACATAATATATTCTATTAAAAAAGTTATATAAAATTTGTATTAAACAAAATAATAAATTTGTTGATGTAGAAAAGAAAAATTTGAGAAAAGCACAACTCGATTCTACAGTGTAAGTAAAAATTGAATGAATTCTTAATCTGATGTAATATGACGTGGCAAAGAGAGAAGACTTGAAGAATATGATTGTAGATTTTGTTTTTTTTATGGTCTAAGTAGTCACTCAATTTTGTTAATATCTTATATTTGTAAGAGACATTTAACATCGTCCGGCTATGAAATCTCTCATTACAATTTGCAGTTTTCAATAATATATATATATTTCTATAAAATATCACATCAAAATATTATTTAAATAAAAATATAAATCAATTTTAAACCACAATTAAACAAACATAACAAATTTGTATTTAGTAAAATAGTTTGAAAAGATATATATTTTTTTTTCCTGAGTTATAGAAAATTATGTAGAAAATATCAAAATAATAAATGTGTATAATATATTTATTTTTATTTTTTGAAAAATCCAACCAATATTATTCATGTTCTCTTTGCTATATATATATATTTTTTTTCCCTTTTGTTTTTATGAATATGTGATATAATTTATCCAATTAATTATTCAAATATCTGCAGTATTTACGTCAGAAATTTAATTTCAATTAACTCTTGAAATTATATATAATGAATATGTATTATTTAATTTTTGGAACAGATCATGCATGTGGCCACTTGGAATAATGTTGTGTGCATTTTTCCACTAGAATATTATTTCTTTTTTTATTATTTTATTTTTTTTAAAAAAACCTTTAATTAATTAGTTAGAAAAGTCGTCCAGCTACATATTATATAGAGTTTGCACATGATCCCAGATTGATCCTCCTTTTAAAATCTCTTCTTTTTAATTTAATTAATGTCTGCCTGTTGCCTGTCCAAACAATATATACACAAATATCACTTCAAGATTCTTTCTTATTACTTATATGTTACATTCATTAATTAATTATTCATATTCAACTAATATTCTATCTCTGTCTAATGTCCCTTCAATTATTTATTTTTTAAATGACATAATATTTTCATCTAATTTCTGTAATTTTCAAGGCTTTTTAAAAATAAAAATAAAAGAATCGATCAATCGGATGTCTCACTTTTGTTTTAGATATTTTAGTGTGTTTTTATTCGAGAAATTTTGAATTAAAAAAAAATATTTTTAAATGAAAAGAGAATTTTGAATTGATATTTTGAGTGGGACTTAGGTATTTAATACTCATTGTCATAAAAAAAAATATTGCTTTTTTTTTTTAAAAAAAATAAATAAATAAAAAAACAATAAGGTTGTTTCATTTTTAGGAAAATATAATTTTTACTACCTCTTATCATTCTTTTATTTTTTTTTTTATTATAAAAGACAAAAAATACACTTCATATTAAAATTTATTAAAAGTAAATGAGTTTATTTTTCAATTATTAAAAGGAGTAAATTATGAACATATCCATCCTTCATATAGTTTTAACATGTAATGCAAATATTGTGTACATTTTTAACAATATTTTCAATGAATAATATAGGGTTTGGTAAGAATAGAAGTTCGAATTTTCTTGTTTATTTAAACAAGGTGGTTTCCATTATTTTTGAATTTTGAGGGGGTGGGGAGGGGTGGGGTGGGGTGGGGATTGCACACCCCTTAGAATAAGGGCACCCCTTTAGAGGAAAAACCAATCACTGACAAAGTATTCGATTGCCAAATAATATATATATACATTTTCATTTAATAGATATAGTATGATTTATTACATTACATATACTATTTACCTTTTTTCTTTTACTGATGTTTTAAATGTGTCGGTATATATATATATATATATTCATTGGCCAATTTCACTCAAAATTTATATGAAAAATTCATAGAAATTCACACTCACACACACGTATATAGATCAAATGAAATGAAAGCTAAAATTGAGCAAGAGCTGAAAAAAGGA
Organism: Andrographis paniculata; assembly: GCF_009805555.1. Lineage (NCBI taxonomy): Eukaryota > Viridiplantae > Streptophyta > Magnoliopsida > Lamiales > Acanthaceae > Andrographis > Andrographis paniculata. The sequence continues at coordinate 7,065,239 of NW_026137605.1, forward strand.
TGCAAGAGTGTAACACACTCAAACCCCATTACCAAAAGGAATTTAATATTCTATTACTAATTATTATTATTTTTATTATAAAAATATAACTATATTGATATAATATATACACATATATATATATATATTAATGGGGTATCAGTGTCAGCTGTGAGGACAAGAAAGAAGAAAACTGTAGGCAATGTCACATTCACCAGAATGACCATTTCCCAATTGTGTTTGTCCTCTTCCCTGCTTTGCTTGATTCTATCCACATTTTAAATATATATATATACATATATAAATGTTAATATTTATTTATTTATTTAAATTTTTTGGTGAAATTTTGTTATCACACCATTTTTATTTTTTATTTTTTTGCATCAGCTGGCCATGGTTGATCCATCCATTAGATTCTTCCAGATGGGATTTAACTATTTAATTATTCTTGATGTTGCAATCAAGTGAACCTGAAAGAATTAATTTGGCCTGCCTAATTTCTTGCAAGAAACTACTACTACTACTACTACCACTTCATTATTTTTGTCCTTTTCTTACATCTTCCCATTTTATAAAAATATATATGTTAGTGTATAAGTTTTATGATTACTTGTATTGTACTAAAGTAGCCAATCATTATCCTATGGTTTATCTTGGGCAGAATGTTGCCTTCCCAATTAAATAGAACATATTGGTGAGAATATACCTAATGTTTGTTACTTTTTATAACTGTATATTAAATCTCATGTGCCAAAAAGTAACCCAAAATAAAATAAACTAAAGCTTATAGAGACTCATGCAATTGATGCAGAATTTAAAATGCTACAATTAATTAACTAATTAACTTTATTGCATCATACCTCCAAGAAACTTAAGCATATAATTTAGGAGAATTTGAATAAGAATGCATACAGACAGACAGCTTTAATTAATTTGTACAACAAAAAACAGGCTAATGAATTGAACAAGGTATCGATCAAAACAACAAATAATAAATATATATATATATATATATATATATATAGTCTCACTCCCTCGAATGATCGCGTCATGCAATCATATATCATTGATGCAATGCTTGATGATGATGATGATGATATACTGATATACAATCAATTGAAGTTGTGCTGCTCCAGCCATGGCCAAAACCCTGTCTGATCCTCCATCCCCACGAACATATTGCAGAGGTTATTGTTGTCCGAATTCTCTGCTGCCCCCCTGGAAGAAGAACAAGGAAAAAGATTATGATGATGACTTTGGGTCCGTTTTGCAGATGGATCTGCTGTGGTGCTGGAAATGTCGAGCTTTATTATTTCCGATGTGTTCTCGCTCCTGTTGCTCGACGACCCTTCTGTCTCTTTGTTCAGATTTATCGACTCCGTCGGCTCCCCGTTCTTCATCGCCACAATCTGCAAATTTTACATTACACACCCAGTAATCAATGAAAAATATAATTAATTAAATAAATTAAATAATAACAGGAGCGTATGACGCCGTATCGACCTCGGCGTGGAGCTTCTGGTTATGGGCGAGGAGCGAGTCGTTGTGAGCCTTGACGGCGTCGAACTGGCGCTTGAGCAGCTCGTAGTCCTTCTCGAGCTGCTTGGTCTTCCAGCGGGCCCGCCGGTTCTGGAACCAGATCGCCACCTGGCGCGGCTGCAGCCCCAGGCTCCGAGCCAGCTGCATCTTCCGCTCCGGCTCCAGCTTGTTCCCCAGCTCGAAGTTCTTCTCCAGTGTCTTAACTTGCTCGAGGTTTAGCCGCCGCTTCTTCTCGCCGACCTGAAACCCGTCGTCCGACACCTCCTCCTCGTCTTCGCAGATAATCTCCGCCGCCGGGAACAACGATCTCTTCCCCAGCGCCGCCGCCGCCGCCGCCATCACTCCCGCAGCTGCTCCTGTATCTGCAATCAATTCATTATTGATTAATTGAAAACCTAATTTTGGGGAAAGGTAAGGGGCGATCTGATCTGATCCGATCCGATCTGATCTGTAAATTGTGAATTGTGATTACGTTACGCACCGTGGAATTCTTGAGGGGGAATGGGAGGGAGAGAATTGACGTCGTGAGGGTTGCTGCTGCTGCTGCTTTGTAGCAGGAAATTGGAGTGGAAGAAGCTGCCCATGCTTCATCAAACATGGATCACACAAACTAGCTATTATGACACTGCTATAATAGTGGTGGTGGAATGATTAAGAAGATGTGTATACGATCGATCATATATCTCATCTCATCTCATCACAGCACTGATGAATTGAACTGCGGACGCCATTGTTGGACCTTGTCCCTGCAGCATTAGCACTATTATGGAACTATTGAAAACCCTCCTGTGTATATATTAGATATGTCTAAAGACAAAGAGAGAGAATTCATTCAATATCAGGTGGGTTGGGTTGGGTCTTTCTCTTTTCTCTGAATTGATTTGATGTGTATTTTTCTTTTTGGTATTAATAAATTGAAATTTGATTAGTTGTGAGTGTTATTTTTGGGATGTGAATTTAATTTAGGGAGCTGCTGCTGTGCTGCATATACATTTTGTCTAAATACACGACAGTTGGCACTATGAAATTTGTATATATATACATAAAAGTAAAACCAACACATGTGATGTGTGTATCAAATCTTGGTTGTAGATGTTCATCTCCACTTGATAAATATATAATAAATATTTTACATATATCCAAATCCAATCAATTACCAAACCAAACCAACCCCACCGTAGAAGTGAGTGAGTGAGTGCATGTAGTAATATTCCAACATCGGATGGGATTGTTGCCTTGGAACCCCCTAACATCAAGTTTAAAGACATATTCATCCACTCTTACAACACTATTTTTCAATTACAATTTTTCAAAAATAATAATAAAAGATATAAATATTTTATACAAAAATAAAAAATTTAAAAAAAAAATTAAATATTTACTATAAAATATCAAAAAATGGAAAACTCAAATATTCAGCATAAGATAATATATATATAACAGCTATTAATGCAATGTAGAGTTTGAGGTCAGCCAAGCCGCCATGGCCCACGCCCAAATTTTCTCAAAATTTTGAATTCTATTTATTAAAAAAATGTATATAATAAATCAAAATACATGTATAATATTAAAATTTCTGTTATATCTATAATTTATTTTAGATCAATTTTCATCATACTAAAAATCCAAAAAAAAAAAAAAGAAGATAAAGAAAGTGAACAAGTGCATCTAAAATGAAAAGCTAAGAAGAAGTTTAGTTTGCAAGGTATTAGGTCCGACCGGGAGTTTAACCAATACGTGCTTTTGGATAGTAGCTCCGGATTCTCACGTCATAAAAAAAAAAAAAAATGGTTAAGAAAAAGTCACGTAAGAAAATGTGGGTGAACATATAACTATGAAATGATGGGTTTAATCCCCAACGCCGTCTAGCTTGCCACAAAGAATTCGTTTGGTGTGACTAAACCTAATTTGCAGGCTACTAACTTGAACTTTCAAAACATATTCGAAAAATAATAATTATGAGTTTTCATATAAAAAATAAAAAATAAAGAAAATCGAAGGCTGCATGCCACCCCACCCCACCCCACCCCCACCCCACCCCACCCGACTGGAAGAGTGGGGTCCAGAGAAGAGATTGCTGCCTAATTGAGGAACAAGCATCGTGCAAGATGGCAGGCCAGGTTGCTGATGAAGAAGAAGATGATCGATGCTCTCCTCCTGCACTACTCACCCCACCCCATCCCCCATCGACATATATATATATATATATATATATATATAGACACGTGGATATATATATTTGTGTGTGTAGGAGGAGAGGATATGATTCTGGTGCTTGGTGTGTAGTGTAATTTTCAAGATATATTAATTAACCCTAACCAAGCTTTGTCGTGATGCTTCCTTCTTCCATCCACCTCTGTCTGTCTCTCTGCCCATTTCCACATTCCATTACACTACTGCTCTCCCCATCATATTTCAGATCAGATCAGATCAGATGCCTATATATTATCAATTTCTCAAACATATACATATGATTTCCTCCTTCGTTAATTCATTTCTTCTTTCTCATTCCTACCTCATAATCTTAATTATTGCTTAATTGATGTACGTGTATGTAAGAATTAACGTAAGAGCGAGCTAGGGGTGATTAATTATGAGAGACCGATGTTAATTAATTACATGTCTCCATATACTACTAAGTATATACAAACAAAATTAAAGGAGTTCGTGGTGGCGTTTTTCCCATGGTGTCCTAAACTGAAACCAAACCCATTCCTTTCAATTTCAATTTGGTCTGTTTCTTTTGGTTGAGTTTGAAAAAATTAATTTAGGTTTAATATTAAAATAATGTTTGATGAAATATTTTGTGAAATGAATTTTTTTTTTTTTTTTTTCCGAAAATGTAGTAAAATTTGAAAAAATTGAGTTAAAGAAATATTAAAAATTGAGAGGAAAAAGTGTATTTATAATCTTCCTTCCTCAAATTAAATGGACTACTTATATTTGTCCAAAGTACATATTGTAATTGGGGTTTTCTTTGTCGGATAATACTCATTCCATCCGAACAAATTATGTCATTTTTCTTAGATACAAAAACTTGGAAATAATGATAATTTAATATAAAATGACACAAATAAATAATAAAGTGAAATATTATAAAAAAATTATTAAATAATTGATGAAAAATACTCTCTCCGTCTCACTTCTCATATCCACCTTTCCATTTTCATCGTCCCATTTATTTTGTCTTGTCAGTTTCCTTTTTTTAAAAAATAATTATACACTTTCATCTTATTTTTAAAAAATTTAATTTATAATATTTTTAATTTTAATTATACTCATAAGTTATTTTAATTTTAATGTATTATATGATAATTATTGTTACTAATATATTTTTAATTATTTACTAATTATACCCTCCTAAATTTTTGTATCTACGGGGAGTAATAAGTAGAAAAATAGTAACAAATAATAAAAGTAAAAATAATAAAATTACGAATAAATAAAATTATAAATTCTATATAAATTTATCGGACAATAAAAGAGAGAAATAAAATAATATAGTGGAGAGTGCAAGTCTAAGCCAAGTCATCAAGCTAATTAAAGCATATCAAATAGAGAGTGGTTCAAATTGAGAGGCTCATCTTAAATCTTTCGAGTCACTCGATCCTTCCCATAAAAAATGAAGTTGCACAATGCAATAGGTTTTGAGGGCAATTTTTTGATAGAGCCTCGTGTGTGCCTAGTGCAGTTGAGGCCGAATCGCAACCAAATTTATTCTTCTCTTCGCAACTCTTTTATTATTTTCTCTGTACATGCACACGAGTTCGTCGTTCTTCTTCATCGATTTTTCCTCTCTCCGGCCATTGAAGTCGAGTTTTCTTCACCGTCGCGCCGAGTTGATAATCTTCCACCGGAATGATGCTTTCTATTACCGAAATAGGAAAAGAACAGTGGAGACAATAGCCTTGTGAAAAGAACAATGGAGACAATAACCAGTCGATCGATTTAATCAAAATAAAATTAGTTGTTGAACTTGTTAAATTATATATTTTTATTTTGTTTTAAATCAAAATCTTATTAATTTATTTGATATTGTACATCAGTCCCCTCTCTTCCCTCCCTACTCGTTCCTTCCCTTATTCCCTTTGCGTTCCTCAAATCCGACTTCACCGTCCGACCCAGGCCCTTGCCGCCGACGCTATAGACGCCAAGTAATATTTTCTTATATTGCATTTTTTCTTCCCACTCCTTCCGTGACCGAGTTCAAGGCCATTCTAATTTTTTCCTTCACTTCGGTTTCTACCCCGCCTAAGTCGAATTTTATTTCCACTCTCGATTTTTTTCACCTAAAATTTTACGCATGATTTTGGGAGATGTATTTACAATTTTGATGAAGATAATGAATTTTTGCATGAATGAGATGAAATGCTGGTTCAATATAATATGGTGGAAAATGCCTAGTTGAGAAAATTAGTCAAAATGAAAGAAAAATGGGATTTGGTATATGATCATCAAATTTTGTGTGTTGATATTACGACAATACAATGTAGTGAAACTATTAATAGTGTCGTTAAATATATGTCAGTTTGAAGAACAACTTACAGATATTTTTTAAAAAGTTTGAAAATATGATCGAATTTCGTCGATATACACAGTTGCAGACCAATCTGAAAGCATGTACCGGTGAACCTGTTCTCCCAATGTCAATTCAGCTACTGGACATACCGTAAGTGTGTATACCCCAAAAGTATTTAAAGTATTCCAAAAGAAATTGAGGAAAGTGTATAATTGTGTAAGAGTTGTTGGAACACATGAAACCATTACAAAATATTAGGTTAGGAATCTTGAGAGTTTGGGGTACCATTTTGCCAAATACGATACACCAGATGGGATAATTGCATGCAGTTGCAAGAAATTTGAATTTTTTGGGATATATTGTTTTATATGGACAAAAAATCCTCACCAAAAATAATGTTTTGAAGATCCCCAATCAATATATAATAAAGAAGTGAACAAAAGATGCAAGGATAGGTGTTTCGCATAGTGAAATATATCCGGAAGACCACAGTATGGATGACCCAAAGAAAGAGTTGAGGATTTGAGTCTTTTATGCAATAAACTAGGATCAATAGCTTCGGAAAGTAAGGATCATATGAATTTTCCAGAGATACTGTGTTGAGGACTGTTGAAAAAGTGAGTAAATAATTATATAGCCGAAAGGAGCATTGTGTTGGATCATCTATAAATGAGGTTGATAATGTTAGCATGAACAAAGAAGACAACATTTTTTTGAAAGGTGTAAAGAACACAAAAAAGATACGTTCGGATAAAAAGTCCAAAACGCGAATTGGAAAGAAACACGGTAAGGACGATAAGGAAAAAAAATAATCCGAAGTTCGAAGACATAAATGTTAAGTTGAGACTCAGGTGCAGACTTGTTACTACAATGTAAATCTTTATTTATTGAAAAAAAATTTTCATAAATTTATTTTCTCTAATCATTAATGACGTTTATCTAGTACCTGGTAGTAGCTCCGTAGTCTTATTAGATCCCTTCAAAATAGGTTTGTGTGGGAAAAAAAATCATATTTTATTTGTAATAATTTTGATATAATTTTGTTTCAACTTTCTCTATTTTAGATTGCATTACTAATCCAATACCAAGCATACGAGCCAACTTATTCCATGAAATTCAGCAAGTTGCTTAAGGTATCTTTTATTAAAATTAATTAATTTACTACCTTTCGCTAAACCTTTTTATTATGCATTGACTTAGGTTCAATCATCGTGTATCGGTGGTGAAATCCGTGATTATCATCATCTGTAGCACAGTTGAATTCGGATATGGAATTATATGGTGCTTATAATTGAGAGTAATAGTTTGGATCTTATTTGTCCCATCTTTAATAGTAAGTGAAGTATATAGTAGAAAAAGTGGAAAAATATGATTAAATGGCACGCTAATATTTGACCCCGGATATTTTGCCTTTGTACCAACATGGCCGATAAAATCCTCATGGGAGAAGCATTGGGATGCTGGAACTGATACTTGTAGTTTTCCTATAATATTGAGAAATTTCTTATATAGATGTTTGATTTACTTGGGAAATTTGATTCTAAATCTTGTTTGTGCATGCATGTAGTGACGTTGTAGAGTTTTGATGAATTAATGCCAATATAAACCATGGGATGTATATTATGTGACCAAGGTCTATTATGTAGCACCTGAAGCTTTTTTACGTGGATGGTGTTTTGCGAAAATCTTGTTTTGCAGCAAACCTGTTGGATAGATCGATCCATTGATTAGCAACACCCAACAACTCACGTGTATCTATCTTTGGACTTATATTTGTAGTTTAGGTACACAAATATGTATGTATATACATATATATATCTTTATATCTGGACTGCAATTAATAATTAATTAAAGGGTAAACTATTTTTTTTTATTCGTGCACCATTATCATTTTAGTCCCGTAAGTAGAGCCTGTCGCAAACTAGTCTTATAAGTGAAAAATTTTCGTTGTTTTAGTCTTCCGGCACCGAAGACACCCGCGTGGCTCGCCGGAAGCCACGTGGCGAACACGTGGATTTTATTTTTATTTTATTTTATTTTTTAATTTTTTTTAATTTTTTTTTTTTCAATTGGACCAACTAAAAAAGATTTTAAAAGGCAAATAAAATTAAAAATCAATTTTAAAAAAATGAAAAAAATAAAAATAAAATCCACGTGTTCGCCAGGTGTCGCTGACTTGGCGGACACATAGCCTCCGGCGAGTCTTGCGCCGAAGGACTAAAACAACAAAAAAATTTTACTTATGAGGCTAGTTTGTGACAAACTTCACTTACAGAATAAGAGAATTCAATTATGGGATTAAAAAAATAGTTTACCCATAATTAAAATACATCTATAATGATTAATACTATTTCTGCAGGCAAATAGATTTGAGTTTTTAAATAGAGCTTAGGGAAGCATACAAGAAAATTAATTAAGGTACCTACATACCAGTACCACCACCACCATGGATGGTTTATATTTTAGTTTTAGTTGGGGTCATAAGGCGGCATAGCGCCAAGTACTTCAATTAATTCAAGTTCACGGCGGCAGCGGCCATTATCATCATGATCCGTCGTCGGGGTGGATTTACATGGGGGCTAGGGGCAACTAACGCTCCAGTTCCCAAAATATATGTATTTTTTTTGTATAAAAATTAATAAAATTATATATTTTTTTAATAATTTATCTCTTCTATTTTTTTATTTTATAATGTAAAAAATTATAAAAATTTTATCTATTTGTTGATTTATATTTTTAGCTTTTAAATTTTTTTATAATAAAAAATATTGAATTTTATGTAGTTTTGTTGAATTTTTTTCCAAAACATTTAAATTTTTTTAAAAAAAATTTTGCCCGGATGTATTATGAATTAAAAAAATATATATTGAATCGATAAAAAAAATCAATATTTTTGCCCCTCTAAACTATTATTGTTGATTCGTCACTGCTCATCTGAATGGCAATATACTTGCCCTGAGATTGAGAAAGTCGTAATTACACACCAAACAATTCAAATACATACAAAACCATAAAACACAATACAAAATATTTACACACACCAATTCACATATATTTTCAACCATAAAACATAAAATAAAATTTCCACACGCAATACATTTCCATCCCTAGAAGACAATATAAAATTTTCAAACACAAACCAATTCACATACATTTTCAACCATAATACACAATATAAAGTTTTCACACATACTAGTTCATAAGCATACATTAATGTAACAAACAAGTTTCCACCTACAGAAAACATTAAGTCCAAATACATAATATTAAAATTGTATTCAAACAACAATAACTAACAACCACCAATAATATTAATAATTTTTTTTGGACTTTCTTACCACACCGATTTTTTTAAATTATTTACGTCTTTCTTCAACTCATTCAGTTTTTGATATGTACAAACTCGGATAGGTAAAATGCAGAAAGAAGTCAAGCAATTTCTTGTATGTGTTAAGTAAGTCGAGAATTTGCATCGCAGAGATACGGCAGAACTTGATATAGTAAATATATCTTTAATTTTTATTATTCTAAAATTTTTATATACTTATTACAATAACTATAAATTTTTTCAGCTGCAAGCCGCCAGAAAAATGTTTGCGGAGAAAAATAAGGTCAATTATACATGTAATCATGTTTATGATCACTTAAAAACTTGTGAAAAGTTTAAATATCACAATGAGTATGTGCCCCGAAGAAAAAATCAATGAACTCATAATGCAACTAACGTCTCATTGTCATTGGAATGACCCTGGAGGATCATCGTTCAATATTACGGATGTTAATTTTAAAACTCTACGGGAGCATACATATCCTACAGGAATAAAAAGTCTAAAATAAACACCACCTCACAAGTTTTCGAAACTATGAATACGTCATATTAACAAATTAACATGTACAAAAAGCTTGGAAAACAAAAATTAGAAGATACTTGGTTAAGACAGGTGCAGTGGGTGGATCCAGTGACGGAACCAGCTTTGCGGCTCCGGGGGTCAAAATTGTTATGTTTATTTGTTTTAATTTTTTTTTACCGTTTATTTTTAGTTTTAACCTATTTTGAGCCTGCTTTTTATTTGAAACAGACATTCGACTATTTCTGTGTGTACAAAAAATAATATAAGAACTTTCTCGTCAACTCATTTTTACCAACTTGATGTCATCTTTAACTTTTTCAATTTTTATTAACACTATAATGTGGTTGTGAAGAAGAAAAAAATGAACAGAAATAATATTTAAGATAAAATATTTTATTTTTTATATAATAAATTTATAAATAAAAATATTATATATTATTATAAATTAAAATAATAATAATATGGAAGTTTATGTGGAATATTTATGGACGGACTAGTACGAGTCCTGGGCCAAACTTTTTTTTTTAGAGTAAAAGTATTTTTTAATCTAATTATGTAATTTTGACCACCTAATTCGAAATCTTTATTTTTTTATCCATAAATTATTATTTTAATTTATAATATTATATAATAATTTTAATTATAAATATTTTATATAATAAATACAATTTTTTATTCTATATTTTAATACAATTTTATCATATATATATATATATTTTCTGTTTTTTCTTCTTTTCATGTATAATTTTTTTCATACATAAATAGGCCAAATTATCGGCTCAAATAAAATGTCTGGAAATTAACGATTCAAAATATAAAACTAAAATCAAGTAATAAAAAAATAAAAATAATATAATAATTTTGCCCCCGGAATCTGGAAGCTAGTTCTGTCACTGGTGTTGAAAGGAGACATAATAGGATGATCAAGATCAGGGAATCTGCTACAAGATCACGAGCAAGGAAGCAGGTGAATTTTTATGTCCCTCGAATTTTATTTTATTTTTAATTTTTTCACCTAACCATTAGCCTTATGTTGTTAGTTTGTGATGCACAGGCCTACACTAATGAGTTGAACAACAAAGTTTCACGTCTAAAAAAAAAGGAGAACAAAAGGCTCAAAAGACGACAAGTGACTATTTCATCTAAGTACTCTTTAAAAACTTCTTTTAACGACTCATTGAATATATGTTATCTATATAATGATCATTACAAATTGAGCGGGTGTGTTTCGTTAACTTGTTTTATAATATTTACTTTCTATGATGTGTTTTGCGTGCTTTAGGTCTTATTTGTATATATAAGCTTATTGTGGTCATATTTTTCACACTTTTCATTATTACATTTCTGATGACATATAATGAAAGTTATTGCATTTGTGCTGATCTACAATATTTGAGTATTTATCATCCGTGATCATCAATTTGCTTGTGGTTCCAAAATTTGTCCAGGCATATTTCGTGCGCTTATTTGTTAACATTTCCATTCTAAGGGTATATTTGTAGGCTTTTAATTTAAAGTACTTATATTAAGCTAATTATGCTATGTTTTTTCATTATTTTCCAACATAATATTTGGGTATTTATTATCAATAATCATCATTTTGATTGCGATTTCAAAATATGTCTGGGCGTATCTCGTGCGCTTATTTATTTGCGTTTACATCCTATGGGTGTATATATGGGCTTTTAATTTCACATACTTATATTTAAGCTAAATCTGCTCTGTTTTTCCATTTTCTTCCACATAATATTTGTGTATTTATCATCGATGATCACCATAAATGGTCCTCTTTGATAGGTTTCTTGGTGTGGTTGGATGTGATGCTCCTTGACCACTCCGTCCTTGCTGGTATAACTGATATTCACGTCGGCTCTGAGACATTTTTCCGGGCGTGCTTCATGTGCTTATTTGTTTACCTTTACATTCTACGGGTGTTTTTCATATCCTTAGTTATCACCACTTTGATTGTGGTTTTAAAATTGTCCGGACATATTTCGTGCGCTTATTTGTTTTCAATGCCTATACTTTTCTATGGGCTCTTTTGTTGGCTTCTAATTTCAAGTACTTATATTTAAGCTAATTATTGTCTGGTTTTTTTTTTTTTTCCCTTTATTTTCTAGCATAATATTTTTGTATCACCACTTTGTTTATGGTTTTAAAATTTGTCCGGGCGTATTTCGTGCGCTTACTTGTTTATCTTTGCTTTCTATGGGCGCTTTTGTTGGCATCTAATTTCAACTTTTATATTTAGCTAATTATGCTCCGTTTCTCCTTTAATTTTTCTGCCTCACTTTATGTGCTTTCGTGTTAGCGGTCAGCAAAATATCTGATTTGTTGTTTGCTTGCTAACTCGTCATACCTTTTTGGGAATGTTTATCATTTTAGTGTCCATTGTTTGCAACTATGGTTATAAGATATTGTAGTCTATGTTTGTGTCCAATGTTCCTAACCGATACCCTTATTACAACACTCTTTTCGTAATAAATATTCGTATATTGGGCAAGAGTTGAAGAAGGTACTGCCGAGCATACCTTCTACGCCGAATCCAAGATCAACTGCGAAGGACGAGCTCGGCATCCCATGTGAGCGAGTGAGCTCGTGTGTTGATTAAAATTAATTGGCAACTCTTATTATTATTATTATTATTATTATTATTATTATTATTATTATTATTATTCATACTAACTAGTTTTCGCTGCGTTTTTTTTTTTTTTTTTAATTTGTGTTTTTGCTCTGCGTTTTTGTATTGTTGAGTCGACAAGAGATTTACGGGGGATTGTTTTCATCCTTTCTCTGTCTATACATTTTTTTAGAATGGAACCAACTATTGTATTGTAGTAGTAAATACTAATGTAGCTTTGTCCTTGTTATATATTTTGTTTGGAAAGTTTGCCATCGCATTCACAATCATTTTAATTTCGAAAAGAAATTACGACAGCAAGGGGTGTGTTTGTGTGTAGGCTTGGATTTCAAGTTTTGATTTTGACTAGCTTTCTCCTGTTATATAAATATGTGTTAGACATAATGAAAAAAATAACTATTTGATTAAATATTTTTTAGGAAATTTTTTGGAGCATTAATATAAATTCTTCAAAATTCCCTAACAAAGACACCTTAAACTATTTATTTTAATATTAATGTATGTATATATTGTCTTTTTTAAAAAAAAAAATTATATATTGAGTTTATTGGTAAGGCTATTTATTTAATTTTATTTGAAAAAATTATATACAATTGTTTCTAATTATGTTTTCTCTTTATCCCTATTTGGAAATAGTAACGTTTTAAATAAAGATAAACTTTATGTTTAAAAAAATATATATTTGTAGGAAAATTAGTGTTTTAATATAAAATAAAAGTTATGTAAATATACTTTTGAAAATTAAGCACTAAGTTTATGGATAATATATTTATTACAATTATTTTAATTATATGTGTAAAATAATAGTTGCTACAGTATTTTTTTTTTAAGTAACCCACTACTTTATTTTTTTATTTCAAAAAAAATATTCTTCAAATATTCTATTTTAGATATTATTTTAAACAATTTTTTATATTCACACTCAACTTTTATTATTATTTACTTAGTTATTATTACTTAACAATATGTTTATAATATAAAGAAATAATAATTTATTATTTTTTTTACAAGTGAAATACAAAAAAAAATATTATACTATTAAATATGCAAATTATACAATCTTAAATTAATAAAATATTACATTAAATATAAAAATTATTTAATGCAAATTCTTATCCCAATTACTATATTGCTCAGATATATGTTCAATCAACTTATATTAGGAACTGATATATGAGTTTCTCAATCTCTAAGTTATCTGTATCGCTGAAAAAATCTTTTACATTGAACATGTTGACCTCTTTTCAACTGAACTTCAATATGCTGTGCTTTCACCCATTCCTTTATTGGAGCACTAAGATCATGTTCATCCTCTATTGATTATCATATTATGCATATGATAGTACAAGTAATCATTATATGATGCAACAAATATTTTTTCAAAACTGACTAGGTCCTACAATAATTCTTTGTGCAAAAAAATTATTTTTTGGACCTCGTGAGTTATGAATAGTTTGCACAATCGTTGACCATTTAGACAAATAACATTAGTTAGATAACAAACAGTATTGTATGATTTCTCTCGGATAACATAACTTACCGGATGGGCTCTTCCATTAGTGAAATATGAAAACAAATGTAAATTCTTTAATACGTTGATATCATTGTTGGTTCATGTTAACCAAAATATACATGTCATATCTAAATATCATAATCTGCAACTACTTTTAGAATAATAGTTGGGGAACTGCTTCGATCTGCATATACACCTTTCCAAACAATTAGGTAATTTTTCATTCCAATGCATGCAATCTAAAATTCCCAACATATCTAAAAAACCACGAGACTCACCAATATAAAGTAGTTTTGCAATATCATTAGCATTTAGTGATCTAAGATATTGATCAGTTAAAAGTTCCAACACAGCACGACAAAACCTGTTTACACTCTCAATGGATGTTGATTTGCCTATTTTTACATATTCGGCAGCTACATCTATTGTTGTACCATATGCTAATATGCGAAATACAACCGTTGTTTTCTAATAAGGTGACAATCCAGGACAACCAAATCCATCATATTGTTGTTGTAAATACGAATCATATTGTTTAACTGCATCAATAACACGAAGAAATAAACTTCGAGACATTAAAAAATATGGTAGAAGGTTTGTTCATCAAATATTGGATTAGGTGCAAAGTAATTATTAAATAAATTATGAGCAGCTTCTTCGCGATTACGATTAACAACCCTATGATCAATGATAAACCCACGACGAGTCAGTTTCTATGTATTGAGAAGACAATTGAGACAAGTATTACTTTGCTCAATAACTAAGGTGGCTAGTTTCATTCATTTCTGAGTAGTTGCTACGATGTGTTGGCCAATTGCATCATCTTCTTACGAAGATGTTAATGAAGTAGAACTTTGAGCTAGCACGTTCGAAAGCCTTCCCATATTGAAATTTACTTATACAATAGATTAAGTATTTTGATATTAGATTGAGATATGTAACAAATGCCACAAATGTCACAATTTATAGATGGTGGATTGTGGCTCGGGGTAAGTTTGTAAAATGTTAGGTTGGGGCTCATGGCTCGGGGTAGATTGTAGAATGGTAGGTGGAGGCTTGCGGCTTCTGGTAGGTTTGTAGAATAGTAGGTATGACTTGTGGCTTGTGGTAGGTTTGTAAAATGGAAGGTGAGTTGTTATAAATAATGAATTTTGCTTCATAATCCATATACCCCTTTCCCATTTGTGTAAAATTCAAGAGAGAAAAAAAAAAATGTCTTCTAAACACTCTATTAGATTCTTCCATGCTGAAGATCACTTGTTTGTTGAAAAATTTCTTGAAATTTTTCAAAAGTCAATTATAGTCAACGACCAATCATCTGTAGAAAAAGGTCACGAGTGACTGAAGCCTATTATGTGCACAAGGAAGAAGAATGAGTATGTAATTTTTGATCGGTACAAACTAGGATAGGTAAACTACAGAAAAAAGTCAAGCAATTTCTTGTATGTGTTAAGAAACTTGAGAATTTGTATCGTAGAGGTGCGACATAACTGAATATAGTAAGCATATCTTTAATTTTTATTATTCTAAAATTTTTATAATTTTATTACAATAACTATAATTTTTTCAGCTGCAGGACGCCAGAAAAATGTTTTCAGAGAAAATAAAGCCAATTTTAAATGTAATCATGTTTATGATCACTTAAAAATTTTGAAAAGTTTAATTATCACAATGAGTACGTGCCCCAAAGAAAAATCAACGAAATTATAATGCACCTAACGTCTCATTGTCGTCGGAACATCTAACTAGCTATTCTTTTGTATTGTCTTTATTTTCTATTCATTTGGATAATGAGGATGACACTGGAGGATCATCGTCCAATGTTACGGATGTTGATTTTAAAACTTTACGGAAGCATACATGTCCTACATGAATAAAAACTCTAAAAAAAAATGACAAAACCATTCAACTTAGTGTTAAAATCATAATAAGCAACACCTCACAATTTTTTGAAACTATAAACAAGTCATATGAACAAATTAACACGTACAACAAGCTTGGAAAACAAAATTAGAATATTCTTGGTTAAGGAGGGTGCAGTGGGTGGATCAGCCAGTAATTCGAATCCCACGACTATTCCGGTGCCACAGGTCCAACATTTTGGTATGCTACCTATTTTTCTTCCAGGCCATCCGCTGCATCAAAAGTCGACTTTGCTATGTGGAAATCCGATCATGGATGTTGCTACCTAGAAAGCCAAATGGAGGTGTTTTCTTCCCCTCGAATGGGGGCTTAATCCAACACCCAATCGCCTGGCTGAAAATGGGGTCCTCCTTCCGGTGATATTGCTGAAATGACTGTTGAAAAGAGGTTGAAGAGAATGATCAAGAACCGAAAATCTGTTGCAAATCACGATCAAGGAAGAAGGTGAATTTTGCAGCCCCTCAAATTTTATTTTATTTTTGGTTTTTTCACCTAACCATTACCCTTATGTTGTTTTTCTGTGATGCACAGGCTTACACCAATGAGTTGAAGAACAAAGTTTTACGTCTTGAGGAGGAGAACGAAAGGCTCAAATGACTACAGGTGTCTATTTCATCTCTATACTCTTTAAAAACTGTTTTTAACGACTCTTTGAATATCAATATCTATATAATGATCATTACAAATTGAGTGGACATGTTTCATTCACTTGTTTCTTAATCTCTACTTTCTATGGTGTGTTTTGCGTGCTTTAGGTCTCATGTGTATATATAAGATTATTGTATTCATATTTTTCACACTTTTTATTATTACATTTTTTATTTTTATGACATATAATGAAAGTTATTTCATTTGTGTTGATCTACAATATTTGAGTATTTATCATTCATAATCATCCATTTTCTTGTGGTTCCAAAATTTGTCCGGGCATATTTCGTGTGTTAATTTGTTAACCTTTCCATTCTACGGGTGTATTTGTGGACTTTTAATTTCAACTACTTATATTAAGCTAATTATGCTATGTTTTTCCATTATTTTCCCACATAATGTTTGTGTATTTATTATCAGTAATCACCATTTTGATTGTGGTTACAAAATTTGTCCGGGCTTATCTCGTGCGCTTATTTGTTTGTCTTTACATCCTATGGGTGTATTTATTGGCTTTTAATTTCACGTACTTATATTTAAGCTAAATATGACATGTTTTCTATTTTTTTCTCACATAATATTTGTGTATTTATCATCGATGATCACCATAAACGGTCCCCTTTGATAGGCTTCTTGGTGTGGTAGGATGTGATGCTCCTTGACCACTCCGTCCTTGCTGGTATGATTGATATTCACGTCGGCTCTGAGACATTTTTCCGGGCGTGCTTCATGTGCTTATTTGTTTACCTTTACATTCTACGGGTGTTTTAAATATCCTTGGTTATCACCACTTTGATTGTGGTTTTAAAATTTGTCCGGACATATTTCGTGCGCTTATTTGTTTTCTATACCTATATTTTCCTATGGGCTCTTTTGTTGGCTTCTAATTTCAAGTACTTAGATTTAAGCTAACTATGGTCTGGTTTTTTTTTTTCCTTTATTTTCTAGCATAATATTTGTGTATCACTACTTTGTTTATGGTTTTAAAATTTTTTCGGGCGTATTTCGTGCGCTTACTTGTTTACCTTTGCTTTCTATGGGCGCTTTTGTTGGCATCTAATTTCAACTCTTATATTTAGCTAATTATGCTCCGTTTCTCCTTTAATTTTTCTGCCTCACTTTGTGTGCTTCCGTTTTAGCGGTCAACAAAATATCTGGTTTGTTGTTTGCTTGCTAACTCGTCGTACCCTTTTGGGAATGTTTGCCATTTTAGTGTCCATTGTTTGCAACTGTGGTTATAAGACATTGTAGTCTATGTTTGTGTCCAATGTTCCTAACCGATACCCTTATTACAACACTCTTTTCGTAATAAATATTCGTATATTGGGCAAGAGTTGAAGAACGTGCCGCCGAGCATACCTTCTACGCAGAAGTCAAGATCAACTGCGAAGGACAAGCTCGGCATCCCATGTGAGCGAGTGAGCTCGTGTGTTGATTAAAATTAGTTGGCAACTCTTAATATTATTATTATTATTATTATTATTATTATTATTATTATTATTATTATTATTATTATTATTATTCATACTGGCTAGATTTCGCTGCATTTTTTTTTTTAACGTGTTTTTGCTTTGCGTTGTTGTATTGTTGAGTCGACAAGAGATTTACGTGCCAAACCTTGGGGGGTTGTTTTCTTCCTTTCTCTGTCTGTACATTTTTTTAGAATGGAACCAACTATTGTTATTTGTAGTAGTAAATACTAATGTAGCTTTGTCCTTGTTATATATTTTGTTTGGAAAGTTTGCCATCGCATTCACAATCATTTTAATTTCGAAAAGAAATTACGACAGCAAGGGGTGTGTTTGTGTGTAGGCTTGGATTTCAAGTTTTGATTTTGACTAGCTTTCTCCCTGTTATATAAATATGTGTTAGACGTTATGAAAAAAATAATTGTTTGATTATACATTTTTTAGGAAATATTTTTTCAGCATTAATATAAATTCTTCAAGAGGCTGAAGAGAATGATCAAGAACCGGAAATCTGCTGCAAGATCACGATCAAGAAAGAAGGTGAATTTTGATGCCCCTCAAATTTTATTTTATTTTTGGTTTTTTCACCTAACTATTGCCGTTATGTTGTTTGTCTGTGATGCACAGGCCTACACCAATGAATTGAAGAACAAAGTTTCACGTCTTGAGAAGGAGAACGAAAGGCTCAAAAGACTACAAGTGTCTATTTCATCTCTATACTCTTTAAAAACTTTTTATTAACGACTCATTGAATATTAGTATCTATATAATGATCATTACAAATTGAGCGGACATGTTTCATGCACTTGTTTTCTAATATCTATTTTCTATGGTGTGTTTTGTGTGCTTTAGGTCTCATGTGTATATATAAGATTATTGTGTTCATATTTTTCACACTTTTTATTATTACATTTTTTATGACATATAATGAAAGTTATTTCATTTGTGTTGATCTGCAATATTTGAGTATATATCATTCATGATCATTAATTTGCTTGTAGTTCCAAAATTTGTCCGGTCGTATTTCGTGCGCTTGTTTGTTAACCTTTCCATTCTATGGGTCTATTTGTGGGCTTTTAATTTCAAGTACTTATATTAAGCTAATTATGTTATATTTTTTCAATAATTTTTCACATAATATTTGTGTATTTATTATCAATAATCACCATTTTGATTGTGGTTTCAAAATTTGTCCGGATGTATCTCGTGCGCTTATTTGTTTGCCTTTACATCGTATGGGTGTATTTATGGGCTTTCAATTTCACGTACTTATATTTTAGCTAAATATGATCTGTTTTTTCATTTTTTCCTACATAATATTTGTGTATTTATCATCGATGATCACCGTAAATGGTCCCTTTGATAGGCTTCTTGGTGTGGTAGGATGTCATGCTCCTTGACCACTCCGTCCTTGCTGGTATGACTGATATTCACGTCGGCTCTGGGATATTTTTCCGGGCATGTTTCATTTGCTTATTTGTTTACCTTTACATTCTACGGGTGTTTTTCATATCCTTGATTATCACCACTTTGATGGTGGTTTTAAAATTTTTCCGGACGTATTTCGTGCGCTTATTTGTTTTCTTTACATTTACTTTCCTATGGGCTTTTTTATTGGCTTCTAATTTCAAGAACTTATATTTAACCTAATTTTGGTATGGTTTTTCTTTTTCCTTTATTTTCCAGCATAATAATTGTGTATCACCACTTTGTTCGTGGTTTTAAAATTTGTCTGGGTGTATTTCGTGCGCCTTTGCTTTCTATGGGCGTTTTTGTTGGCTTCTAATTTCAATTACTTTATTTAGCTAATTATGCTATGTTTTTCCTTTATTTTACTTTCTTATTTTATGTGCTTCCGTTTTAGCGGTCATCAAAATATCTGGTTTGTTGTTTGCTTGCTAACTCGTCATACCTTGTTGGGAATGTTTGTCATTTTAGTGTCCATTGTTTGCAACTATAACTATACGACATTGGAGTCTATGTTTTTGTCCAATCTTCCTAACCTCATTACGACACTTTTTTTGTAATAAATATTCGTATATTGGGCAAGAGTTGAAGAATGTGCTGCGGAGCATACCTTCTATGCTACAGCCAAGATATCAGCTACGAAGGATAAGCTCGGCATACCACGTGAGCGAGTGAGCTCGTGTGTAGATTAAGATTAGTTGACAACTCTTAATATTATTATTATTTTTTATTATTATTATTCATATTGGCTAGTTTTCGCTGCTTTTATTTTTTAATTATTGTTTTTGCTTTACTTTGTTGTATTGTTGAGTCAACAAGAGATTCTCAGCCTAAACCTTGGGGGTTGTTTTCATCCTGTCTCTATCTATACATTTTTTTATATAAAATGGAACCAACTATTGTTATTGTAGTAGTAAATACTAATGTAGCTTTGTCCTTGTTATATATTTTGTTTGGAAAGTTTGTCATCGCATTCACAATCATTTTAATTTCGAAAAGAAATTACGACAACAAGGGGTGTGTTTGGTTGTAGGCTTGGATTTCGAGTTTTGATTTTGACTAGCTTTGTCCCTGTTATATAAATATGTGTTAGAGGTTATGAAAAAAATAACTATTTGATGAAATGTTTTTTAGAAAATCTTTTTGGAGCATTAATATAACTTCTCCAAAATTCCCAAACAAAGACACCTTAAACTATTTATGTTAAGATTAATGTATGTATATATTGTTTTTCTTTTAAATTTACATATTGACTTTATTTGTAAGGCTATTTATTTAATTTTTATTTGAAAAAAATACTACAATTCTTAACTAATTATGTTTTCTTTTTATCCTTATTTGGAAATAGTAACGTACAGTTTTAAATAAAGATAAACTTTATGTTTAAAATAAAAATATTTGTTGAAAAATTAATATTTTAATATAAAATAAAATTTATGTAAATATATTTTTAAAAATTAAGCACTAATTTGATGGATAATATATATGACAATTATTTTTTTGTGTGTAAAATAATAATGGCTACAGTATTTTCACTGTAATCCACTACTTTATTTTTTACTTCAAAGAGAATATTTTTTAAATATTCTATTTTAGATATTATTTTAGCATTATTTATGAGACATTCCAATTATAATTGCTATAGTATTTTTACTATAACTCAATACTTAAGACATCCCAACTTTGAAAACTCTTTTTTAATATCAATTTTTTTACTTAATATTAATTGAATTTAAGTTAGAATTCGAATTTATGCATATGTGATAGGAGACCCAGCATCAGGATACTGAGATCTGGTGTGTGTTTTTTCTATGTCCATTTGTGCAAATTAATTTTTGTGACGACAATCCGACTAGCAATCCCACGCACAAATTAATAATGGTCTTTTGTTTTTATATTCACTACACATTCTAAAGAGTCAGTCGGCACGGCACAATCACAAACTATAAATACAAACTGAACATTGTGGGTTACATAATTTTTGTATGACACTATTCTTACTCAACTATCAATTTTACTACTCCATCCGTTCCATACACAGAGTAACGTTTGCTTTTTTTGCACGTAAATTTTTTAATATTAGTATTATATTGAATTGTAGTAAAAAAAATAAAAATACCCTTATTAGTATTGTGCGGTGACATTTGTGTGGATATTTATTATGTTAGATAGGTAATACAATTACTAAATTTTGAAATAGTACCCTTGTTTTGAGACGGGTGAAAATGAAAAATGAAACCCTTGTTATGAAATGAGCAAATATATTAATATAATACAAATGCAATATTTGAACTGTCTTCGCATATTATAATAAAAAAAAAAAAAAAAAGTAACACCATCTATACTTAATTCATCACAATTAGTACATTTATACAGCACAACTACGTGTTATTATCTATATAAACGAATGTGCTGAATATAACTGAATCTTTCTTGGCTGAACTAACCTATTTGTTAGCACCACGGCTGCCGAGCTCGGCAGCAGCTAGAGATGCTCGGTTTAGGGCGCCAGATATCCAAAGGGCTCCCCTAGAAAAGTAGGTGCTGCTTGCCACCGTGTTTGCTGCTGAAACTGCAGTTCTACCAGTAGCCGAGACGGCTGACTTTGTTGTATCTGAAATGCGGTATTTTTGGTTGACGGATCTGGCAGCTTCGACGCCGTAAAATATCTTATCAGTCAAACCGATCCTGTCGCTCACGTTAGTAATCTTGGATGCTGCAGTGGCCGATACTTGATGAGAATCATCGAATGCTTTAGCTCTGTTGAATGCGCCTTTTCCGAGCATGTACCCTTTAGAAACTGCTGTTTTGACCACGTTTTGAGCCAAAGACATGGCTCCGCCAGCTGATGAAGCACCTTTGCATCCTTGAGACTGCTGCTGCTGTAAAGATGAAGAACAATGAATAGGGAGCAGGGAATAACTTGTTAATTGGAACCAGAGAACCAGAAGATCACAGAATGTAGCAACTGGACAGGGAATAAATATGCATTTACATTAGAAAAGCTGCTTTCATCTTCGATCTTCCATGAATAATGATTCCAGGGATTGTGATCATCTTCATGATATCCCAAGTAGGTTACGGATACAGGTTGATCCAATATGTTAGTACCCTAAAATCACCATTAGACTTCGACTAGTTAAACTAAGAAATAACAAGTAATAAGGGTGAAATGAGAGTGATTGAAAAAGGAAAAAGCATATATATCGCAATAAAATATGTCGATAATCACAAGGAACACATCCGGGAAATTTTTATGCATGGCAATACTAACCAAAAAATAAAAAATTCCAAGAACACATAGAAGTCTTAAATAAGTTGGAATCAAACTTTCTTGAACTGGAATCAGAAACTTTGAAATCAAAGCAACATTCAATATATGCAACAAAAGTGGTTTCTAACACAGTTCAAATTTTAAGCACCAAACAGGATACAAATGGTGTTGAGACATGAATCATGATCCACATCATGATCCACATAACTTTACCGAAAAGTAATTTACTGTGTGTTCAATTGTTTGTGCTTGTGTCCCTAATTCATGCAATCTTCTAACACAATGCAATCAATATGAAATCTATTTTCACATCAAAAAACATTATATCCAAACCTATTTTTGCATTCAAACCATTAAATCCATCACTTACACTGATCAAAACAGCAGTTTCCGCAGCATGCGAATTTTTGAAAGTTACATAGGCAGTACAAGCATGTTCAGCAGCTCTGTTTTTCCGCAATATAGAACATTAGAAACAAGAAAGAAATCAGGTCAAATTATTTTAAAAGAGTCATGAACATCACAAAGTTCATGTGCAAAAAAATTCCCAGAACATGGATTTGGTATCAATGATAGACATATATACTAGGGAAACATATCTCTAGTGATTGGGGAATAACTTGAATAGATACATTAGGTAAATCCTTTTTCAACTATGAATTTGAACACAATTCATATGAAATAAGAATTGTAGTCTTATTAGCTGGAAAGTACCTTATAATTTCAACGTGTTGAATTGCACCACAGAAGGAAAAGAAATCATAGAGGTCCTTCTCAGTTGCATTATGTGACAGATTCTTAACTTCCACTCTATGACCACTTGGAGTCATTCCCACAAGATTAATCCTGAAAGATGAAGCAATTAGCAAACCACTCTATTGTTTGGTGTCGAAACTTTTATAGGATATCAGCACCAAAGGAGGAAAGATGCACCAGTTGCAAATTTGCACATAGTTTGGATAAAATTTCTTAATTGCTTTGCTTTATTCGCGAGAACCATATAGTTAATGATTTACTTTCCAAATTTGTTAATAAAAATCTTACTATCCAGAATATCTTTCTTTTTATTAACAGCATATAGAAATGATTGTCTATAAGCATAAAGTATGCAGCGCTTAATCTGTGAATTAATTATCTAGAAGAGAATTTCTAACAGAAAAAAGAGTCTGCCTATTGCATTCAATAAAGATCCAAAAAAGGGTTCAACTGTAACTAGACCCTATGCTAAGACTATAAAAATTGTCAAAGTTAGAGAACTTATGATTCTAGAGCTACTTCAGTATTCAAAACAGAAACAATGTACCATCAAGATGAAGAGCTGTGCTCAACATCTGTAACAGCGCAAATTCCCCTGAAGGGTTATGCTCTTGCTGAGGCTGTTGTTTACCAAATTCTGTCTACTGAGCCGAATAATATTTGGTGAGTACCGAATTCTAGTTTGCAGTCTATTCAGTTGGAAAATTTTCGTCATGGGTTTCTAATCTTTAGCATATTTCCTGGGAACATTATGAATTGCATTGATGAACAATATACATCTTGAGTGAACTCTCCCCAGCAGATCTGCAGGACTACCAATTGTATCTTGCAATTCTGTTTTCTCTAGAGCTTTCACTATAAATAGGGAATGTGATCAGGTTGAAATAAGACCTAAATATAAGAAAATTTGCACAGACCCAAAGCTATTTGGCTAACCTATAATTAGTCTCCAGCCCATGTGTGATTTGGACTAAAACACTGAATTAGCAACAAAAGCTAGATTTGCACGTCTAAGTAGATATCCAACCCTGTAAATCCTAATTACATGACTTAACTCTGGCATAGGTAATGGTAACGTCTAGAACATGACAAACAAACCCTTGACTTATTTTACTATTTTGAAGTTGCTGACCAAACCAAACTTTACTCCATTGCTCTCATTTTCCAATTCCATTGGTTTACTTAACTTCATTGCATATCTATATTCATAATCCCAAACTTTCAGTCTCAAACAGTAAACTGAATTCATTGCATCTTTGATCATCTCCTCTCAAACTCTGTTATTACAACTTCCTTCCCGGAAATTGATCTATTGCTCGACTACTGCTAATAATTCAAGGTGCAGACCACTGACCATTGCATAGCTGGGAGCAGCTGATGGATGAGTAGGCTTCCTAATTCAATTCAATTCAAGGAATGTGATCTGGGAAACCATTGGAGATTCCCCTTATCTGTCTTCCTAATTGATGTTGTGCTTGGCGACCTATTTTCAGTGAGGCCTTTTAGTCAGTCACTGGAGATCCCCAAATGATTCTTGGCAATGTTTCAGCCTTTGAGAGCCGGAATCAACTTATACTATTTGGTCGAGTCGAATTCTAATGACAAACACGAACAACGTATACTAGGTGCAGGACTTCCTAACAAGGCCGATCGACCGCACGCCGAAAATTCAACCAGAGTAATCAAAATTTCTATGAAATTCCACCATAAATTAACAAGATACAGAAATAACCCTAACATAAGTAACTGAGACAACCATGTTTACCTGAATTGGTCGTAGAGGAACAGCAAGTAATCTACGATGTAACTTGGAAAACCAAACAAAAAGATAGAACTTGCAAACAAGGCTACACCGCCGATACACGATCAATGAAACATTCCCGGGATAAGAAGCCTGTGTGTTCACATACCTTAGCTCCCTCCAATCATGAAACCAGAGTCTTCCCCTTGAAGAAAGTGTAGATTACTTGAATTTCACACCCTCTGGTTAGACATGCCAAACCGTTCGAACCGGCCGGTTCCGGAACACAGTTTTAGTTTAGATTTGACGGTTTGGTTCCGGTTTCTGAATCTCCTGTTACGGTGAACCGCCAGTGATATTAATTTGCTCCTTAGCTTTTATCGAAAGAGTGACGTTTATTTTTTCAAATAGATTTTTTAACATTAGTATTATTTTAGATTGTAAGTAAAAAATAAAAATAAAAATACTCTTATTAGTATTAGTATTGTATAATACTTTCTCCATCTCATCTTAACAAATATCTATTTTTCCATTTTAGTATGTCTTATAATAAAGTATATATTTTTTTTTTAGTAACTGTATTATCTATCTAATATTACACATACCCTTACAACTTACAATATATTACACAAATGTAGTTACATTTATATCACATAATACTAAGGTTATTTTAGTCATTTTTATTTTATTCTTATTACATTCTAATACTAATATTTCTAAAATTCAGTATAAAAAGCAAACGGATACATAGTTATGGGACAGAGAAATATATTGTAAGTTTAAATGATATTTATTATGCTAGATACAATAGTAACTTTGTTTATTTTGAAACAGACAACTTTACTGTATAAAATAACAAATATATGTATATTCATTCTACATTAAGGGTGTATTCTTTTGAAAAAGTTCGTAAAAATTGAATTTGAATTTGAATTTTTATGTGAGTTTTGATTTTTGTTTACCTTTAGATTTATGGATTTTGTTTGAATTTAAAAGATTTTTTATATGTATTATTATCGATAATAATAGGAAAAAAATTAATAATTCTACAAAATAAAAACAAAAATAATTCTATTCAGATGTCACATCAGTTAATTTTTTTAACAATGAGATAAAAAATGATTAAACTTTTTTAATAATAAAATAAAAAATGATGATTTTTTTTTATAATCAACCCATACTCCGTGCTATGTCTGGATTGCTTTATTAGAATATAAAATTTATATAAATAATAGTATTTTATATAATTTTTAAAATAAAAAATAATCAAATAATGGGTAATTTTCTTCCTAGCACTTTGTAGGTTTAAATTAATTTTCTAATTTGAACCTTTATTGATTAGTTTCAAATTTTTGTTATAGTTGTAATTTTCTAAAAAAAAATAAAACACATTGATTAAATGAGCTGTAATTTTAATTATACAACAATTCAATTCATAATTAAAGACACATTATTTATTTATTTATTACGGAATATCATGTTTAAATTATTATTTAAATAAAAAATAAAAATAATTAGATATTGTCGATATTTGTTACTATTTCTTTATTAATTAAATTATTCAGAAAGATAACAAAGAATATATCATAACTCATATTTTTATGTGTAAATCTTTTTAATTAAGTAGTACTTCTTCTATCTCGATACAATAGTCTTGTTTATCATTTTTTGTCCATCCCAAAACAATAGTATTATTTCTATAAATACTCTTATTACCAAAAAACTTATCCTATTTTTTATTATTATTACACAAATAAAAATTTACCCTATTTTATTATTATTATATAAATATAAATTTAACCTACTTTTTTATTATTATTACACAAATATCACTATTTTTTTATACTAATACAACTACAATGGCAAAAAGGCTTTTACTCGTGCTTTTTTATCAATTATCAATACAATATCATTATTCCTTAAATATTGTGTCCAACATAAATAGGATTTATAGTTTTAAAAATGGGAGAGTAATATACATATATAAATTAGGTTTAAATTATTAACAATATATTTAATAAAATTATTCCTCACCATGGATCAAGTGCAAAATTCAAATTTAGCACTGAATGGCTTAAATTATAATTATATTAATTATAAAATTTAATGGTAAAAATTAAAATATTACTTCCTCCGTTCAAATAAAAAGTATACATTTATTTTTGACGCGGAGTTTAAAAAATAATAGTATTTTAATTATAGTGGGCAGGTAAAAGTAGTGTAATGTTATTTTTAATTTGTTCTTATTTTTTTGGTATAAAAGTAATGATGTGATATAAAGCAAGAGTATTTGTGAAAAAAGTGAGTATTTAATGAAATGATTATTTTGTAAATGGACATTAAAAAATAGAAATATGTATACTTTATAATTGGACGGATGAAGTATATCATAAGTTATTCAGCACAATTCAGCAATAATTTTATCAGCACACTATTCATTCTCAAATTATCCATATCGAAATCTTTGAAAAATATTTCAAATTAATTTCTCAAACACAAATAAAAAAACTTGTCGTATTTTTTTTTTTTTTTTTTTGAAATTTAGCAACTTCAAAGATGATGCCAACGGTAGACACAACAACAATAGATTATTCCATCGAACATTTTTCAGAATTCAAACAAAAATATTCTCCGACTGCAGTGAATATAATCTCGTGAAAAAAATAAATAAATTAGGCCGTTGAAATAAATTAACAAGCCTTTAAAAAAATTAAAAATAAGAAAATCAAATAAACAAAATTTTCAATTTATTTCTCCAACAAAAAATAGTGACCTACTTTTCGGACAAACAACTTGGATCTCAATTTTAAACCTCTTGTTCAGATACAGGGTGTGTTTGTTTGGGGGATTGAATTTACACTATTTATTCAATTTTTCTTCAAAAATATCAAATCAAACACTTATTTTTTATTTTTTATATTATGCTAAAAATCAATTTTACATTTAAAACATCACATCAACATCTATTTATATCACATGTAACTATTCAAATTCAAAATTTTTACTATTTAAATTTTAATTCAAAATCCAAACCCCCAAACAAACAATTGTGCAGGAAAAAATAAATAAATAAATAATTTAGAAAATAAAAAAAATCTAAAAAAAAATAAAATCAATAAATGGCATCAACAAATTATAAAATAAATTAAAATATATATATATATATTTGTAAAATTTGATTATAGTAAATAAATGTAAGTTTATTTTTTATGCAGTTTTTATAAAAAAATGTATTTGATTTTTTCTAATCCAATTACAATTTGTTTGATTAAGGTTCTATTTATTTAATAATTTTAATTCTTGATTTTGCATGTCTTTCAATTTTTTATTACAATTTTAGTTTTTTTTTTTTTTTGTCTATTTAAATTTATTTGATTAATTTTCACTACTTAATATTGTTGTATTCTCGATCTTATATTTGATGCAGTGGAAGAAGATTACAATTTAGATTCTGGATGGTATTAGAGACAATCTCAATTCATGCATTCTTACAAAAAATATATATATATTTATTCTAAGTTTTATTTTGGATTTTTTTTTTAATTTATATTTTAATTTCTTTTTAATATTTTTTTTCTATATTATATGAATAGATTCTTATTATTCCTTTTTTTTTTGTTGGAGCAAAATTAAAATTTACTATTATTGTTGAAAAAAATTGTTGGTTGATTTGATATTTTTCGGAAAAATTGTTGTGAAGCAAATTTCAATCATCAAAGATAAGTATTTCTTTTTATAAATAAATCATTTTAAATTTATGGTTTTTATTTTAAATTTATCTTGCATATATTTAAAATTAAAAAATTATTATTATTGTTGAAAATGACTGTTGTGTTATTCAATATTTTCAAAAAATTGTTGTTCCCCGAAGCAAATTTTCATCATCAAAGATAAGTATTTATTTTATAAATAAATCATTTTAAAATTTAAGATTCTTATTTTTAATTTCTTTTGTATATATTTGTATCACTCATTTTATATAAAAGAAATATATATTAAATGTATGCAATATGATATTATTGTATTTATAATTGATTTTTGTTATTATTTTTTTTATTTACTTATGCTTTCAGTATTATAATGAAGAAAACGATGCAAATACAAAAAGTAAAAATCATATGAATATAATAAAATTATAATTACTTTATAATATTTGTACGAAGTTGTTGCCTATAAATACGAGAAATACTTAAAATATTTTTAAATATTATTTATATGATTTTAGTATTTGTTAGAAGATAACACATATATATATATTAATTAAAAAATTTAAATTATTTTCTTTATATATATTTATCTTAAATTTTTTTAAAAGTACAATTTTGACGGTATTAATAAAATAAACTTGATAAAAACTAATTTTTCTTTTTGTTTACTTTATATAGCATATATATTGAGAATTCTAAATAATTTTAGTTAATTTTTAAAAATTTAAATACTTTTTTAATAATTTTATATACAAATTTATTTAATTTTAAATAAAAGGAGTTTAATAATCTTTTAAATATTTTTATAATTAATAATTTATATTGTTTTAACATTTGAAATAAAAATGTAAAACATTGGACAATTTCTAGAAAATAGATAACTAATATAGTTGAGTAGTATAAATTTCTATATTAGCTAAAGATATATATATAATTTATTTTAAATATTTATAAAATCAGATAAAAATAATATAAAATTTTAATTTATATATAATAATTTTGTGCATAATACGAATTTAAATGCTAGTAAAAACATATATATATATAATAATAATAAGACCAAAATTAATTATTTTTATTTTTATGAGGGCCATTATTGATTTTTTTTCTCATAATAATACTATTATTTTAATTTATTTTTAATTGTAAATATTTAAAAGGAAGAGAAAGTATAATTAAAACAAGCAAACAAAAATGAGATTAATTCGAAGCCACTTCCAATATATATTAAGCTTCGTATATTAATTGCAATAGTTGTGAGAAAATTTAGCTATCAACAATAGCTATTAAAATATTTAAATGACCGTTAAACCTAAAAATTTAAATATGTATCATTTAAATATATATCATTTATTTATTTATTTATAAACGAAAGTTCACCAACAATAGCTAACAATCATGACGACAATAACAATCGAGAGAACATATAGGACAATCCCGATAACACTCTCCTCGGGTATGACGATTGGGCCATGCCTTAATGCACCCTTTGTTGCACTCGTCGACATTGTAGCATGGACCAAAATAATTTAGACAACCATCTTCAGGCAACGTTGTTTCTAGTGTTGCCTCAAGGTCATTCGTTTGCTGTGTAGCTTTTGTAACTGCACTTCATCGAATCAAATCAAAACAATCAAAAATTAAGGGTGTGTTTCTTTGGGGGATTGGATTTAGAATACATTATTCATTCTTTTTTTTTTTTTTTCTCAAAAACATCAAATCAAATACATATTTTTCATTATTTATATTATACTAAAAATTAATTTTACATTCAAAACATCAAATAAACACCTATTTATATCTGTTACGTACGAAATTTAGAATTAGGTTAAAAGCCCAAGGTAAAAAGAAGGATGGGCCTGGCAATAGAGTTGATTGAACTGACTGAAGGGTACCATGAGGAAATCAAGGAAAATAGGTTTATTACTAAGGAAAGTCCTCAGGTCGGAAGGTCTTCAGGTCGGTAGGTCCTCAAGACGGAAAGTCATTAGGACGGTAGGACCTCAGGTCGGTAGGTCCTCAAGACGGAAGGACCTCAAGTCGGAAGGTTTTCAGGTCGGGAGGTCCGCAAGACGGAAAGACCTCAAGTCGGAAGGTTTTCAGGTCGGGAGGTCCTCAAGACGGAAAGACCTCAAGTCGGAAGGTTTTCAGGTCGGGAGGTCCGCAAGACGGAAAGACCTCAAGTCGGAAGGTTTTCAGGTCGGGGAGTCCTCAAGGCGGAAAGACCTCAAGTCGGAAGGTTTTCAGGTCGGGGAGTCCTCAAGGCGGAAAGACCTCAAGTCGGAAGGTTTTCAGGTCGGGAGGTCCTCAAGACGGAAAGACCTCAAGTCGGAAGGTTTTCAGGTCGGGAAGTCCTCAAGGCGGAAAGACATCAAGTCGGAAGGTTTTCAGGTCGGGAAGTCCTCAAGGCGGAAAGACCTCAAGTCGGAAGGTTTTCAGGTCGGGAAGTCCTCAAGGCGGAAAGACCTCAAGTCAGATGGTTCGCAAGTCGGGAGGACGCGTGTCAGCATGAGAAGGGTTGGAAGACGGTTTGGAAGGAGACGTTGTAACCGTTCGGGTGACGGTTTTCGGTACGGTTTCCCAGAGGATATTTAAAGGCTTGGATAATCATTTGGCAGGGTATCTTCAATCAACTTCAACAAAGCAAAGTCAGATTTGGGGATCACCACTTTAAATTTCAGTCTTTTATTTTCCAGTTTATTTTCTGTACGTTACAGTGTTTAGAGATTCCTAATCTCAGGCACTAATTAATCAAGTTTAAGGATATTTTCCATATCTTTGAATTTTACTTTATTTTTGTTGAAAAAATTAATCAACAAATTGGCGACCACAGTGGGAGCAAGACAAAATTGCTCATTCCAATTCCGGCGATAATTTCATACGTCTTAGATCCGGCCGAATCATCGGAAGGGTTATGGCAGGTTCACAACCGCAAGCATCTTCGACACCGGTGGGAGAATCCGTTCCACCACCCATTGTGCCAAATGCCGGGGAAATCCCACAACCACCAACTGATTGGTGGTCTTATGTTCAACAAATGAACAACCAGCATACCTTGGTTATGCAGAATATGTTGCGTGAGCAACAAACGAACATGTTGCGTGAGCAACAGAGTCAGTTGCAGAACATGATAGATCAAGCACTGTCAAGGGTTAGTCTTCAACCCACTCAAACGCCACCAGGAGTGTCACCGTCCAGACCACAGGCAAATTTCGCAGGGCCATCATTCGTGGATAGTACATTCCCAAGTGCCACAAATCCCAACCGAATGGATAGGGGAAAATCTCCTTTGACTTTTCCCAACAATGTTCCACTGGGACCAAGGGTTACCAATCCGCAGCCGAGCAATACAAGGGAGGACAGGCCTGAAGGATATATACATGATCCTATTCATATTCCTGTGCAGGATCCGTTCCATGTTCCTGATCATCAACGCTTTCATGTAGATCCTGACGAGATTGCACATATATTAAGGGATCAGTATGGATTAACTCCTCAGATGGCTAACCGCCCTGCATATCAGAGACCTTTCCCAGAAAGGATCATTAATGAACATCCTCTCCCAAGGAATTTTCGACCACCCGACTTTCATGCATTCTCAGGGGAGGACGGATCTTCCACCATAGAACATGTTGGTCGGTTCACAGCACAATTAGGAGAAGTTGGCAATAACCCTTTTTATAAGTTACAGCTGTTTGGTTTATCTCTTACTAGAACAGCGTTTTCGTGGTTTGTAAGTTTGCCTCCAGGACAAATTCAGACATGGGAAGGACTGGAGATGACATTTCACGCTAGATTCTTTAATCCTTTACCAGTTGTTTCTTTAACTGATTTACTTGAATTGAGACAGTATCCAGAAGAAACTGCTTCACAGTTTATAGAAAGGGTGCGATTGATGAAGGGACGATGTCCTACGGTAATCAGTGAGAAAGAGATGACCAATTTAGTGGTCCGGAATATGCATAATCGTTTAAGAAAGGCACTCACTGCCCTGGATGTTGAGGATTTGGCAAGTCTTGCATCCAAGGCAGGACGTCTAGAGTCTTTGTTCAGAGAGGAAGATCAGCATAACAGGCGTAATAGAGGCCAACATATGGCGAGTATGGGAACAGAAACATGTGACTTTGATTTTAATAATCAGTCAGAAGAGATGGCAGCCGAAATCCTTTCTGGAAAACCTTATGTATGCCCTAAGTTGAAGCCAGTACTAGGATCTGAAGGAAAAGAGCAACCGACGTTTGATAGTTCAAAAGCTGATGAAATTTTGATATCTTGCTGACTGATGGTCAGATCCGTATTCCAAAGGGGCAAAGACTTGCCACTAAAGAAGAAATCAAAGGGAGACCATATTGTAAGTGGCATAATTCTTTCACGCACACTACAAGTCAGTGTACTCATTTCAGGAAGGAAATTCAAAAGGCCATCAAGACGGGTCGGCTCAAATACATCACTCTAGGTGTAGACCAGCAACCGTTTCCGAAAGTAACAACGGCAATGGTTGACATCCAACCAAGTTCGGAAACAAGGAAAAGTTCGGCCAATGATGGACAAACAGGGGAACGAACTCAGGCAAGCCCCGGAACAAAGAAAGGAAATCAGCCAAAAAGCAGCCGACCTGAAGAACGACTCAAAGTTTGTGAGAAACCAGTCGCTGAAAAATGGGACCATCCAGACGGTTCTTTTAATGTGGAGGTGAAAGAAAGGGCGTTAGTTCGTGACCACCCGACCAGAAAAACAGGGTCAGTCGGGAACAATTGGGCTCGAAATAAAAAGCCTTTGCCAGTTGATATAGATCCTCGTTTCCCAGGTATGAATCGTACACAGATTCGCAATGCCAAACGCAGGTATGCTGC
Source organism: Andrographis paniculata (assembly GCF_009805555.1). Taxonomy (NCBI): domain Eukaryota; kingdom Viridiplantae; phylum Streptophyta; class Magnoliopsida; order Lamiales; family Acanthaceae; genus Andrographis; species Andrographis paniculata. The sequence goes on from NW_026137605.1 coordinate 7,099,119, forward strand.
AAAGTATGGGAAACGAGTTCCTTCAGCAAAACAATTAACCGACGAACAAAAAGCAGCCGACCACGTGGCAGGAGATCGGTCCGTTAGAGTCTCCACAGAACAACCGACCAACGAGCAGGGAGCAGCCATTCAGTCTCCAATTGGTCGGTCCAGTCGGGTCTGGTCAGGAAAGCAACCGAATGCCGAATCAGGCGCTTCCGACCATACCAAAAGAAGTTCGTCGGGACAGGGGAAAGGTAAAGGAATGGCAGATGAAATAATTAAAGGTTTTAGATGCCAACATTGTGAACGGATCAACATCAATCCATCTCTTGAAGACTTCCGTATAGAATCTTTGACGCTTCAACCTCAGAACAAGACGAAGGAAGAAGTTATAACTACAGAGGAAAGTTCAAGATCTGTTAAATCTCGTCTGGGACCACGCATCCCTTGTCGGATGACAGAAGTTAATCAGATGAGAGATGAACCGATATGGGCGAGTCTGGTAGATGATACTATGGACGAACCGTTATGGGCATTCTTGGCAGATGATGAATTAGAGGAAACAGAGTGGGCAAAGACTTCAGATTCTGAGCCTCAGTCCGAAACACCTTCGATAGTGTTTCCTCCTATTCCAGAGGGTGCGATCTCCCATTTGAAACCTCTGTATGTTAATGCTCACATTTGTGGGAAACCAATTACAAAGGTTTTCGTGGATAATGGAGCAGTCTTTAACGTTATGCCATTGAAGACTCTCAAGAAGCTAGGGAAAGGAATTCATGATCTGTCTCCTGTGGAATTCGAAATGACAAGTTTTACAGGGCAGCCGACTAAGCCTGAAGGGATGATGGTTGCCACCATTGAAGTCGGACCAAAGAAGATTTCCACTGTTTTCTTTATTGTGGACGCAGATACTACATATTCTCTCTTGCTGGGAAGAGACTGGATTCATGCCTCTCGATGTGTGCCATCAACCTTGCACCAACAATTAATGTTCTGGGAAGGAGATCAGGTCTTCAAAATGGAAGCGAATGACAACCCATTCGATGTATCAGAACAAGTTGAAGAGTCAGTGTTTTATTCCAGTCATTTGGCTCCGATGTCTCAGTTGTATATGGCCAGGGAGTACCCATACAAGGGTTATAAAGTCACTGGCCAGAACTCGATGTTCTATTAAAAGAACACCTTTATTGTATGGCTCATGATAAAGCCACACCCATTCCCGTATAATTTGTTTGTGATGGAAGATACAAGCTTAGAAGTATGTATTTCTCTTATTAATAAGTTCTATTTAAAGCAGTTATTACATAAAGCAGAAAATAGTAAAGAGATTCTGGATGTTCACCTCCAAGAAGATGAACAATTTCGTTGGCCCGACTTATTAGAAAAAACAGAACCAACAGCTTCATCACAAGACCCATTATTGGAGTTTAATTTAGGAACCGAATTGGTTCCAAAAGTGATCAGGTTAAGTGGTTATTTGTCTAAAGAGCAACAAACAATGATGCTCGAAGTTATTAGAAACAACATTGATTGTTTAGCATGGGATTATTCAGAGATGCCTGGTTTGACAAGAAGTCTAATAGAGCATCGATTGCCCATCAAAGAAGGTTGTAAACCTTACAAACAACCTCCAAGGCGAATGAGTCCAGATCTGATGCCTCAAATCAAGGAAGAAATCCAAAAACTTCTCAAAGTGGGTTTCATTCAACCTTGCCGTTATGCGGAGTGGCTGGCTAATATTGTGCCAGTGGTCAAGAAAAATGGTAAGATAAGGATATGCATCGACTTCAGGGATTTGAATCTAGCTACCCCTAAGGACGAATATGTGATGCCTATGGCCGACATGCTGATAGATGCAGCAGCAGGGCATAAAATCCTTAGTCTGATGGATGGTTATGCAGGTTATAACCAAATATTCTTGGCAGAAGAAGACATTCCTAAGACAGCATTCAGATGCCCAGGGGCTTTGGGTATTTATGAATGGACAGTCATGCCATTCGGGTTAAAGAATGCAGGGGCAACTTACCAAAGAGCCATGAATTCAATCTTTCATGATTTAATTGGCAGATCTATGGAAGTGTACATTGATGATGTTATTGTTAAATCTGCCAGTTTTGACGAACATTTGAGAGATCTTGAAGAGGCATTTGAAAGAATGAAGAAGTACAAGTTGAAGATGAATCCAACCAAATGTGCTTTTGGAATATCAGCCGGGAGCTTTTTAGGATTTCTAGTTCATGAGAGAGGAATTGAAATCGATGCCAACAAGGCTAAAGCCATTCTTGATAGTCGGCCACCCAGGACGATTAAAGAAATCCAAAGTCTTTTGGGTAAGGTGAATTATTTGAGGCGTTTCATTTCTAATGCTGCTGGCAAGGTCAGACCCATCACTAAATTGTTGAAAGCTGGAAAAAATGCTTTCGAATGGGGTCCCGATCAACAAATGGCTTTAGATGCTATCAAGCAGGCATTGGTTCACCCTCCAGTCTTGATGCCTCCTAAACAAGGTCGGCCACTCAAACTTTATTTGGCAAATACATATGAAGTGGTTAGCTGTTTATTGGCACAGGATGGTGATGACGGGAAGGAAAGGGCAATCTACTATCTCAGTAAAACCCTTACAGGACCAGAACTGAATTACACTATGCCAGAAAAAATGTGTTATTCATTGGTCTTCGCTTGTACTAAACTCGAGCATTATTTGCTGCCCAGAAGAATTGAGGTCATATCAAAGGTGGATCTCATCAAATTAATTTTGCAGAGACCTACTATGAAGGGCAGACTCATGAAATGGGCCATCAAATTGGCTCCTTTCGATCTTCAACATTCCCCGCTGAGGGCAATTAAGGGACAAGCAGTAGCCGACTTCTTGGCAGAATTCTCACAAGTCGGGTATTCTCTTTGTGATAGTGTCCGACCATTTAGTTGTTCATCATATCTGGATAATCTACAGGTCGGATGTGTGCCTTATATAAGTACCAGAACATGGTTGATGTTCTTTGATGGTTCTACCTCTGGAAACAAATCAGGGGCAGGGGTCTTTTTGCAAGGACCTGATGGTCAAAAGATCAACTTACAACTACGATTGGAATCCATGACCCATAATTCGGCAGAATATGAAGCTTTAATTTTGGGTTTGGAGGCTTTAATTGCCAGGAAGGTCCAGTCTGTAATCATAAGGGGGGATTCTCAATTAGTAGTCAACCAGGTAAACAATCAATATGTTTGCAATTACCCTCATCTTCGCAGATACAGGGACATTGTGGGTCGGTTACTGACAAAAATCTCAGAAGTAATAATTGAGTTCATTCCGAGGAAAGAAAACCAACGTGCTGATGAATTGGCTCAAAGGGCATGTAAAGGAATTCTGGAGGATATGTGGTCGGAGGTCAAGTCGGGCATAGAAGGAAAGACAGACCCGATCTGCGAAGTTATGGTCGGGCAGGAGACTATCGGACATGACCCCGACTGCGAAGTTACGGTCGGGCAGGAGACTATCGGACAGGACCCCGACTGCGAAGTTATGGTCGGGCATGAGACTATCGGACAGGACCCCGACTGCGAAGTTCTGGTCGAGCAGGAGACTGTCGGACAGGAGCTCGACTGCGAAACAGTGCCCGATTGGAGAACAGAGCTTATCATGTATTTACAGAATCCAGGTGCGAGTGTTTCGGTTGCGACACGATTGAAAGCTTTACGTTTTCAATTAATAAATGGAATTTTGTATAAGAGGTCATTTGAAGGTCTGCTTTTGAAATGTTTGGGGTCTAAAGAAGCTCTAGAGGTAATGACAGAAGTACATGGTGGGATATGTGGAGCTCATCGGGCAGGTCTCAATATGAGATGGGCCATTCATCGTTTGGGTTTTTTCTGGCCAAAGATTTTTTAAGACTGCATACAATTTGCCAAAGGCTGCCAGGAATGTCAAAGACATGGAAACTTAAACCATTTGCCAGTAACTGAATTGCAATTTTTGGCAAAACCATGGCCTTTTAAATCATGGGCTATGGATATTATTGGTAAGATACATCCTGCTTCATCGAAACATCATTGTTTCATATTGGTCGCGACTGATTACTTTACCAAATGGGTAGAAGCAGTTGCTTTGAAAAATGTGGATCAGAAAGAAGTGATAGACTTCGTTTTGAACCAAATTATTTACAGATATGGTATTCCTCAGTCTATAACAACCGACCAAGGCTTGGTCTTTACAGGGGAAAAGTTCTCTAATTTCTTGGCAGAATTCGGTGTTCGGTTACATCATTCTTCACCTTATTATCCCCAAGCCAATGGACAGGCGGAAGCAGCAAATAAGATTATCATTGGGATTATAAAGAAGATGATTGAAGGGAACCCAAGAAAGTGGCATTTGTTATTGTCTCAGGCTTTATGGGCACATAGAAATACCAGAAATACGGCCACAGGGTTCTCACCTTACCAACTTACGTTTGGCCAAGATGCTGTTTTACCAGCCGAAATTCGAGTATCATCTGGCCGAACAGAATTTACTGATAGTGATCTTACAAAGGAATACCAACAACTTATGTTGCAGCAGTTAGAAGATTTGGATGTTAACCGTCTCCATGCAATAGATCGAAGTGTGAAACAGAGTGAAATCAGAGCAAGGAGTTACGGAAAGAAAGTTCTTCACAGGACATTCCAAAAAGGAGACCTAGTCTGGAAGACCATTCTTCCTACATATAAGAAAACTGATCAATTGGGAAAGTGGTCACCGAATTGGGAAGGACCATACATTGTTCAAAAAGATATTGGAAATGGCGCGTTCATTATTGTAAATCATGAAGGTAGAAGAGTACATGATTGTATTAATGCTAAATATCTGAAGAGGTATTATCCTGCCTTTTCAGATAACAAAACTGCCTGAAACAAAATATTATTCAGAACCCATTTGTGGGGTTCGAACCTACGGAAAGGTTCATTTCTGTTAGTCATCGTGTAGTTGTGAGAAATTTTCTGCCTCTGAATCAGACTTTTCATCCCAGTGAGTGGATATTAGCTCTGGTTCTTCCTCAATAAGATCTTCCAAATCTGGTCGGTACCTTTCCCATTGGCTTTGCATTTCATCTAAATCTTGATGGGTACGTGCTTGCATGTCTGTTAGGGCTTGATGTTCACGATCAACGATGGTCCGCAATCTTGAAAAGACTTTTCGTTGATTGAAAAATATGTTATCCCAACCAAGATCTGGAAGTATGGTTGCTGCGTGATTTTCTATCATTTCCATGTGGTGATGGAGATCAGGAATGCGGCTAAGGATGTCACGAAGAGGTTCATACCCTTCAATGACTTTTTCCATCAGGCGGATGACGCGATGAATGGTTCTTCTTCCTCGTTGGGAGAATCGGAATTTGAAGTCTAGTTGCTTGAGTATATGTAACAAGTCTTCTGCATGGCCTCCAATAGGGTGATTACCTACAAAGAAGGGTTGAAGAACACCCTCCCAGTTGCTTGATGGAACATGAGGTCGGTCATTCGCCATGTTTGTTAACACTTTCAGTGTTTTGATTTTTAAAATATGCCTAGGAATGTGTTTCTTAAAATGTGAGAAACAATGTTCTTTTAAATAAGGAGTTTGTTTCTATTCCTACAAAGTTGGAAATTGAAAGGTGATCCTTGTTTTGTGAGAAAAAAAAAAAAATATGGATTACTAAGTCAAGTATTGTTACAAAGGGGGAAATATTACAACAGTGCCCCTAGGGCAGTTTTTATCTGTGTCCATTTGTTTTCATCCCTGGATAGCCTTCTGGTATTGGCAGCCGTCTGATATCTTCTGATGAATTGGGATCGGGCTTGGGTTTTCAGCTCTTGATCCAATTCAGCCTCATTTTTGGTATACTTCTCAAGCAGATGCTGTTCATTGGTAATTCGCTTATCCAGGGTAGACTGTTCTTTCCTCAGCTCCCGCAATTCTGCCTCCTTTTTCTGAATGGCATCATCAACCAGAGCTTTCGTGCTAAGGAGACCACCCAGTCTTCCAGTAGTCTGCTGAAGGGATTCTCGAGTCTTAGCCAAAGAATTCTCCAGCGTTGTTTGATCGAAGTCGGGCTGGGGGGTTTCGGCTGACAGAAGGCCAATGACTACCACTTCAGTCTTGAGCTCTGTAAGTCTCTCCATCAGCCGATGCAGAATGGGGACAGCTGGCGATTCCGTCGGAGTGTAAAAGAGAAGGCCACCAACCGTCTGGATGAGTTTGTCCAACAAGTCGGATCTCAATTCTGGCAAGGGATGGTTCATGGCCTCGGTGAAGATAGTTCGGGCCTCCGCCGGAACCGGAACAGTCGACAGGACAGCTAAGTCCGAAGGCCCCTGCAAGTCCTACAATGTCAATAAGTATGCCAGAGGAAGTGCAAATTTATTCAGATAGGATATGTGTTACCTCTGGACGGACTGCTGTCAGTGAGGGGTGCAGCAATGAGGTCGGTCGAGTAGGGCAGACAGCTGGTATAATAGCAGCCGACTCGTCGGCTGCTGCGAATGGTCGCTGAGGTGCCGACCTGGGTCCCTATGGAACGTGGTATATAAAACAGTTAGTGTTTTCTGAGGGAAACATTGTGGCATGAATTGGTGTAATCTTACCAAATTTACAGAAGTCTCCGAGTCGGATGAAGAAACTTCTTCCATTTCTGGAGGTTGGGCTGCCACAGGTGGTTCTTCTACCTGCCACTCAATTGCTAGAGGAAGTGCCGCTGCTGGCTGGGCGGCTGCAGGTTGGGCGGCTGCATCTAGGGCCACTGCAGCCGGGATCTCTGGGGCACCTTCAATTTCGGGATCAGCAGCATCAGGGATGTCGTTTTGAGGGTCAGCTTCGGCGAGGGCGGCTGGTTCTTCCTTTGACATGGATGAGTTTGATGCCATGTATGGTGGTCGACCCATCTGGGAAGTAGTCCCCTCGCTGTCAGAAGAGACCCCTGCTGCTGATCCGATGGGTGAAGGTGTCTGTGAAAAATCATGGGAATGTTGCTGATTGAATATATCAAGGTTGGTCATTGAAATCCGAAGTATTGCTGATAAGAGGACTTACTGGTTCTATAGGCAGTTCTTGTAAAGATTGCCTCCTGGTCGGGTGCCTGGCTCGACCACTCCTCGGTACGGGAGGAAGAGTTTGCCTCCTCGTCGGGTCCTCCGTCCGACTGCTCATTGGCAAAGTGAGAAGTGGAGTAGGGGTTTGGAGAGGAACTGCCTCAGTCGGGACCAAAGGTTGGTCGGCTGGGACTGGCGTCGGTTGTGTGGTCGGTGCTGTCAAGGTCGGTTCTGGTGAATGATAAGTGAAATCAGAGTTAAGATACAGTGAATTGGTTCACGGTTTTAAGAAAAATTACCTATTCGGGGTCGGATCCTTGCTGATGTTTTCGTAGTTCCAAGGTCCGCTGGTGCTTGCTGGTCGGCCCCAGAGGTCGGGGGTGTCGGCAGCCGGGACGCCTTCCTTTTTCGCGTTGGAACAATAGACCCGGTCCCCGGGGCGGCTGTTTGTTGTTGAGTGCTAGTATGTCTAGCCGCCCCTAGAACCAATCCTTGGGGTGGAAGGAGTATGTTCAGCAACCGACCTTCATCAGGGGAAATCAGGGGCCATACAACCGACCACCATTCATTGAAGGTATCTACAGTCTCAGGGTTGGAGCGGAAAGGGATATAAGAATTGGAAATTATGTACGTGGTGAGCTGGGATATATAAGAAGGGATTGAATTAGGTAGGACTCGTCGGTCAGGGCTTTGAAAAATTATTTGCGGACACGCGACGGGTCCAGGGATACCTTGGCAACAGCCGAACTGGCGCGCCAGGAATTGAGGTTCATAATTAAAGGTGTAAAAAGTTTTCTGCCCTTTTTTATCAAGTTTTTTGCTACTGAAAAGAGACCTGGGTTTGAGGGCAACGTCCCAGGCAAAAGGATAAGTGGAATGAGGACAAGGCTCAGGAGTTGGAAGCGGATTTGGTACTGGAAAAGGCCAAAAATGGTCGGGAGCATAGCCCGCATATTTTTTATACATAGAAAAGCGAGAGTTACTGCGGGTATCTGTTAAAACTGCAATTATTATTGGATCGGAAGATTGGAGGTTATTGCGTCCTGAGCAGAGTCGGTTAAGGGCTAGTCCCAAATGTTTTTCAGCTGTTGGCATAGTGGGTGGAGATCCTAAGTTAAACGCGTTGGGGAAGTAGAGTCGGAACCAGAGTTCTAAAAACCAAAAAGGACCCGACGCGGCAGTGTCTAATTTCCTATTATCATTATCTGTTAAACGAAGGCTAACTCTAGTGAGTCCTTCAAACAGATTGGCTAAAAACAGGGTGCCAAGAGAGAAAAAACGACCTGACGCGATATGAATGGCTAGGTCGAGATAAGAAGGAAGAACACATTTGGAAGGGGAAACAATGACGTACCTACAAAGCAAAAAAAGGATAAAGGCAGTATGCTCCCGGTCGGTTACAGGGGTCCCTGGAGCCCCTTGCTGGTCGGTTGCGAACTTTGTCCAACCCCATTCCTTCACACCTTGTAAAGACCACCCTGGATGGTCTTCTGATGGCTCCTGCCCATCTAGGGCTCCCATTACAGGGTCTTCACCCACGACTGGGAGATGCGCGATCATTGCAACGTCCATAAGAGTTGGGCCAAAGGGGCCCGATGGGAAGAGGAAAGTCCCATTTTCCGCATTCCAAAAGGCAGACATGGCCAACAACACCTTCTCATGCAGGTTGATAGGCATGGTGGACAGTAATATTGCTTGGTCGATTTTTTGGGAACGCCATTGGGTCTGGAAGTGTTCTGCTACCCGTCGATACCAAACGCGGTAAGGATCTTTTGGGTCTGTGAGATGAGTTTTGATGCTGTCTCGAATGCGAACTGCTTGGTAGTTAGGGCTGTTGATAGCTAAGGAATTTCGGGATTCCAAGACTTCCCTCATCCGATTTGAATCTTCAGGAGTAGTGCAATATGGACGGATCGTCGGAGTCAGTACTTTCGAGGCTGAAAATGGGCCCTCCGGGAGGGTTCCGTCGAAGGGAAGGGCAGGAATGTATTGATTCGCCATGATCAGAGTGTTTTGGGTTTGTGATACACAAAAGCTTGTATTGCGGAGAAGGAAGTTTATCAGGAGTGTTGCAGTAACTGGTGCAGTTGCTAAGGGAGTTTTTCAAGAAGGTAGTGATTTATGAACTTCCAAACATTGATTGTTAAATGGCGTTTGAAAGTCCCTTGGCGGCGGGCAAGTTGTTACGTACGAAATTTAGAATTAGGTTAAAAGCCCAAGGTAAAAAGAAGGATGGGCCTGGCAATAGAGTTGATTGAACTGACTGAAGGGTACCATGAGGAAATCAAGGAAAATAGGTTTATTACTAAGGAAAGTCCTCAGGTCGGAAGGTCTTCAGGTCGGTAGGTCCTCAAGACGGAAAGTCATTAGGACGGTAGGACCTCAGGTCGGTAGGTCCTCAAGACGGAAGGACCTCAAGTCGGAAGGTTTTCAGGTCGGGAGGTCCGCAAGACGGAAAGACCTCAAGTCGGAAGGTTTTCAGGTCGGGAGGTCCTCAAGACGGAAAGACCTCAAGTCGGAAGGTTTTCAGGTCGGGAGGTCCGCAAGACGGAAAGACCTCAAGTCGGAAGGTTTTCAGGTCGGGGAGTCCTCAAGGCGGAAAGACCTCAAGTCGGAAGGTTTTCAGGTCGGGGAGTCCTCAAGGCGGAAAGACCTCAAGTCGGAAGGTTTTCAGGTCGGGAGGTCCTCAAGACGGAAAGACCTCAAGTCGGAAGGTTTTCAGGTCGGGAAGTCCTCAAGGCGGAAAGACATCAAGTCGGAAGGTTTTCAGGTCGGGAAGTCCTCAAGGCGGAAAGACCTCAAGTCGGAAGGTTTTCAGGTCGGGAAGTCCTCAAGGCGGAAAGACCTCAAGTCAGATGGTTCGCAAGTCGGGAGGACGCGTGTCAGCATGAGAAGGGTTGGAAGACGGTTTGGAAGGAGACGTTGTAACCGTTCGGGTGACGGTTTTCGGTACGGTTTCCCAGAGGATATTTAAAGGCTTGGATAATCATTTGGCAGGGTATCTTCAATCAACTTCAACAAAGCAAAGTCAGATTTGGGGATCACCACTTTAAATTTCAGTCTTTTATTTTCCAGTTTATTTTCTGTACGTTACAGTGTTTAGAGATTCCTAATCTCAGGCACTAATTAATCAAGTTTAAGGATATTTTCCATATCTTTGAATTTTACTTTATTTTTGTTGAAAAAATTAATCAACAATATCACATCATACAACTGTTCAAATTCAAAATTTTCACTATTCAAATCCCAACTCCCAGACAAACACATGCTAAGAGTATGTTCTTTTATCACTGTAAATTCAAATCAACACTATTTATTTTGTATAATTTTAAATAACAAAATATTATTATTATTGTTTTTTATAAAACATCAAATCAAAATACTGGTAAACCAAAAACTTGAATTAACGTTTTATTTTAAATCAATTTTAAGTCACAACCAATTAAATTCTCAATATTTTTTTTGAAAAAAATTTTAAATTATGGAAAAAATAATAAAGAGAAAAAATTACCCGAGGCAAGAGTAAGGTGGGCTGATAGAAAAATTAAGATATAAGTTATAGAAGCCATTGTTTGGGAATTGGGACTCTGGTAGATGGGAGTTTGTAAAATGTATATATTTATAGGTTCTATTTATAACATTAACATTTGTTGTTGGATCAACTATTAGAATAATATTAAATTAATTATTTTTATTAAAATTAAATTTCTAAAATTTTATAAATTTTTTTATTTTTTAATAGTTTTTATAAAATTGTACCATAATAATAACTATTTATTAATATATATATATATATATATATATGAAAAGAGTATCATTTCAATTCAAAGCACTATCATTATTGGGATTTTCTTAAAATAAATCTTTCTAGAATTTTTTTTTGATAAAGTTATAATTTTTATGGAAAGTGTATTAATTTAAGAAATTCTTGTTTAAGAAAAAAATATTGACTCTTTTTTTATGGGAAGTACATTAATTTATGATTTTTTGTCTAAAAAAATTATATTTTAGATGTTCTAAAACTTTATGGAAACTACCATAATTTTAGGATATCAAAAAGATTTAATAATTTTTTTATAAAAAAAAAAATATTTTCCTATATACTCACTTTTGTTGTGCTACAAATAATCTCTTTTTGGTTCCATAAAAGATGATCAATTTTTATTTTTAATAAATTAATGTATCTTAAATATACTTTAACAAATATAAATTAATTTAATTTTTAGTTGTATTTTTTTCGGCATGTAAGATTTTTAAGAATTTTTATTATTACTTATTAAAAATTATGAAAATTTTATTAAAATATCTATGTTTTTTAAAAAAGTCAGGACCTACGGGCCAAGGACAGTCTCATGTAGATATTTATTTATTTTTTATTAAATTTATAATTTTAAATAAATTTATTTTAATATATTCGCTATTTATTAAAAAAAAAAGTAATGTGCCAAAAAATATATAGTATATACATAAATTAGGAAAATTGCAAAAAAAATATCTCAAACGTATACCTCATTATCACTTTTGTCCTGTATTTATCTCTTTGGCAAAATATATCTCACATGTTTTCCAAAGTCGCTATTTCTATCATTTGACCGCGCGTGATTGCGCGTAAGGGTGCGTGGTGTGAATTTCATGCGCGAGAAAAGGACATAAATAACGACTTTTGTAAACATGTGAGATATATTTTGCCATGAAGATAAATACAGGACAAAAGTGATAATAGGGTATAAATGTAGGATATTTTTTGCAATTTACTCTACATAAATTAGTAATTATTTTAAATTTATAAAAATAAATTTATAAGTTATTAAAAAATATACTAAAATAATTAATAATACTACAATGAAAAATATATTAATACTTGTAAAACCAATGACTTATATTTAAGGGCAAAGAAGAAATAAAATTTTTTTAAGAGAAATAACCATTTTGAAACGTTAGTTATACAACGTTTCAAAAATTAGCTTTTTGGAATTAATAAGCTAGTTCAAAAAGCTAATTTATCAAATATTTTAATTGGTCAAACAACTAAAAGTGGTTCAATAAGCAAAAAGTTCTAAAAAACGCTATTTACCAAACACCCTCATAGTATTTTACAATATTTATACTATACGAAACAATTGGTATAAAAATATTGTATATAGTACGGTACGGATAATTTGATATATCAAATTTTTATATTGTTTCATTTGAAATATCGAAATTAAAAATAATTTTATAATTTTGAAAATAGAAATAAAAATAAAATAATACAGTATCAATATACCAAATTATCGATATGTTATTAACTGAATATCAAAATGATATATTGTATTTGTTATGAGAAAATGAGAAAGAAAACAAATAAAAAACACAGAGGTTTTTACGCGGTTCGGTGACGGTGTGTCAACCTACATCCATGGGCAAGAATCGAATAGATTTTATTATACTGATTCATAAAGTTACAATCATTGTCCTATAGCTAAGAACCACAGCTATCTATTTATAAGCGTCTTAAAACACCATAAACCCTAAGTCCATTTGTTATTAATTATGATAGGCCCAAAAGGAACCATACCAATTGAAACAACTTTTTCGCTTTGGTTCCGGGTCAGGTAGACCATTAAATCCAATCACGTTTAAACAATCTTCACTTTAACTTGGAGTTTCTCCAACCGCCAAATGTTCCTCAGTATTTCTCTCAGTAGTCTCCTTTCTACCAAATGCCCCGATGGCATTTTACATCATATGAATATTCACCAAATTCAAGCAGTGTTCGAACCTCTCAGTTGGTAGCGCATTTGTCAACATATCAGCTGAATTGTGTTCTGTAGCTATTTTCTAAATAGAAAACCTATCTTCCTCCAAAACATCACAGATAAAATTCAACCTTACATCAATATGCTTGGTTCTCTCGTGATACATCGGATTTTTAGTCAAACTCAAAACGCTCTTACTATCACAGAATAACATCGGTTTATCCACCTTCAGACCCAAACTCTGCACCAGACCATGTAACCAAATACCCTCCTTGATACCTTCAGTCATTGACATGTATTCCGCCTCAGTCGTCGACAATGCAACCGTGGGTTGTAAAGTAGAATTCCAATTGACTACACATCCAAACAGAGTGAAGATAAAGCAAGTCAGTGATCTTCATTTTATCAAGTCACCCCCGTAATCGGAGTTTGCATAGCCAACCAGACCACCACCATGACCTTTATCATCATATACCAGACAAATATCAGACGCTCCTTTCAGATATCGCAAGATCCACTTTACAGGGATTAGCCATAAACCTGTTCACCACACTAACCGCATAAGCGAGATCCAATATCGTACATAACATCGCATACATAAGACTTCCAATTGCACTTGAATATGGAACCGTCTTCAAGTAGCTAACCTCTTCATCTGTAGCTGGTATAGTGCTGCGATTAAGTTTAAAGTGTGTCGCCAAAGGGGTACTTACCAGTTTGGACAGATCAACAGAGAATGCCTGCAAAACTTTCTCAATATACTTTTTTTGAGAAACCCATAGCCTTCATGCTTCTCTCTCACGCCGGATTTCTATGCCCAGTATTTTCTTTGTCACACTGAAATCCTTCATCTCAAACACACCATTTAGTAGAGTTTTCAAGTCATTAATTACATCCATGTTTTTAGCTACAATTAACATATCATCCACATACAACAATAGATACACAAAGGAATCACTAGAAACTATCTTTGAGTAAACATAGTTATCAAACTGATTACGAGTATAACCATTAGAAACCATAAAAGAATCAAATCTCTTGTACCATTGCCTTGGAGACTGCTTCAAGCAATATAGAAGTTTCTTTAACAAGCATACCTGATCCCTTTTAGAACTGTCGAACCCCTCCGGTTGAGACATTAAATCCGTTCTTCTAGATTGTCATGAAGGAATGTTGTTTTTACATCAAACTTCTTCAACTCCAGATCAAAGCACCTACCATTGCCAAAAGAACCAGGATAGTTGTGTTTCACAACATGAAAAAAGACTTCATGGTAATCGATTCTTTCCTTTTGTGAAAACCTTTTTGCCACCAGTCTTGCCTTAAACCTAGCAGGTCAACATCAGGAATTCTCTCATTTATTTTAAAGACCCACTTGCATCCCATTGGCTTCAGCCCTTTTGGTAGTGCAACGAGATCCCAAGTCTTGTTCTTTTCAAGAGATTGCATCTCTTCATTCATTGCTATAATCCAATTTTTTACATCTTTACTCGCCACAACTTCTTTATATGTCTTTGGCTCATCAGAGCCAAAATCATTACCAACCGCCAATGCATAAGCCACATAATCCATGTCACATGTATTGACACATTCTGCAAACCTAGCTGGTTTATGAATATTTCTCTTTCCCTTTCTAGCTGCTATGGAATCTTCAACCCCAGTACCAGTGTCATCCGCTTCCTCACCAACCGGTTTCCCTTAAGGTTTTGACTGATCTGGTTGATCGGATTGATCAATAGTATTATCCTACTGCTCTTCCTCTAATACAACTCTGTTAGACATCTCAAACTCCACATTCTGGTTAGCATCACAATATTTTGTACTAGCAATACTTTCACAACATCTACTCTGATCAAGCATATCAGATTCATCAAAGGTTACATCTCTGTTAATAAGAAATTTACCATGATTTCTACCTTTTGTACACCACATTCGATAACCTTTGACTCTTGTTACATACTCTAGAAATATGCATTTTACTGCCCTCGGCTCCAACTTACCATCATTCACATGAGTGTATCCAAATATTCTTATATAAGAGTAATCAGAGGGTTTACCGGACCATACCTCTTAGGGAGTCTTTTAGTCGATTGCAGTTGATGGAGATCTATTAACCAGATAGCTAGTAGTGTTAAATGCTTCAACCCAGAATTGCTTAGATAAGCCAGCAAATATGCGCATACACCTAGCACGCGCCATGAGGGTTTGGTTCATACGCTCTACAACCCCATTTTGATGTAGTGTGTGTCGTACAATGCGGTGCCCCACTATACCTTCTTTTTTGCAGAAATCATCAATTGGAGCATTGCAGAACTCCAACTCATTATCAGCTCTTAAAGTCTTCCATTCCTTGAACTTCCCAAACACCTCATCTTTAGTCTTCAGAAAGTACAACAAGACTTTTCTTGAATAATCATCTACGAAAGTGACAAAGTAAGAACAACCGCCCTACGATTTCACCGGAGAGAGACCCCATAAATCTGAATGAACATACTTCAGAATTTCTTTTGAAGTGTGATAACCAGTACTAAAGCTCACCCTGCGTTGCTTCCCTTTTACACAAGCCTCACAAAATTGAATTTTATTTGTCACATCCCTACCAAATAAACCTTGCTTGCTTAGCACAAACAATCCCTGCTCACTCATATGATCCAATCGATGGTGCCACAAATTTGTCCTGTCATCATGTTTATCCAAGGACTGGGATACCACCGCCTTTCTCATCACTGAACTGCCTTGTAAAAAATAAATTTCATGCTGTAGTTTTTCTTTTATCGTTACCAGAGCACCTTTTAGGACTTTCACCCACTCACATTCACCATGATATTTTGAATCATTCTTGGCTAAGGTGCCAAGAGAAATCAAATTCTTTCTGAGTTCGGGAACATACCAACAGTCAAATTTTCTGACAGTACTGTCATGCAATTTTACCTGCACTATCCTGTTCCACTTTATGGCTAGAACTCCATCATCACTTAACTTCACCGTTCTATTCCACTCATTGAAAGAAGTGAGTAGATCACGAGAGAACGTTATATGGTAAAAAACACCGGTATCCATAATCCAGGTATCAACAGTACTAGTACTACACACTGTCAGAACTTCACCAAGGTCCCCATCATTAGTACTGTCCTGTACCACAGCAGCACTGTCACTGCTACTAGACTCAACTTTTGTATTTCTCTTCTTCTGTGGACAATCTCTTTTAATGTGTCACTTCTCCTTGCAAAGGTAATACTTAATTTTCCTAAAGGATTTTGATTTTGAACGCGACCTCCCATTCCCATTACCCCTCTCTTGTAGTCTTCCCCTACCTGCAAACAGACCTGAACCAGAACCCTCTTCCAGATAAACCTTTTCTTTTAATTCTTTGGACATAAGGGCATTTTTCACATCATTAACAAAAATTGTAGTTCTACCATATAGCATAGTTATCTACAAAATTCTCATATGAACCAGGTAGTGAACACAGTAAATTAGGGCTTGATCTTCATCATCTATTTTAACCTCAACCCCTTGAAGATCAAGAATAATACGGTTGAAGGTATCAAGATGATCCTTTACCTGAGTACTTTCGGACATCCGAATGGTGTAAAGTCGTTGCTTTTGATATAGTCTGTTCGTGAGAGAATTGTTCTGGTACTTCTCACACAGTTTATCCTATAGCCCAAAAGCCGTCATCTGATCTACAACCTCCCGTAACACCTCATCAGTAACTAACAGCAAGATCACGAAATGAGCTTTTGTCAAAGTCTCCTTATTCATCTTTTCCTTCTTGTCTTAGAAAACTTGTTTTCTCTCTCCAACGCAGCCGCACATCCCTATTGAACTAGAAGTGCCCTCATTTTGACCTTCCAGAGCGTGAAGTCGTTCAACCCATTAAACTTCTCCAGATCAAACTTATACGAGGACATCTTCAATCAATCAGATATGGCTCTGATACCACTTGTTATGAGAAAACGAGAAAGAAGGCAAATAAAGAACACATAGGTTTTACGTGGTTTGGTGACGATGTATCAACCTACATCCACGGGCATGAACCAGAAAGATTTTATTATACTGATTCATAGAGTTACAATCATTGTCCTATGGCTATGAACCATAGCTATCTATTTATAAGCGCCCCAAAACACCCTAAACCCTAAGTCCATTTGTTATTAATTAAGATGGATCTAAAAAAACCCTGTCAATTGAAACAGTCTTTTCACTTTGGTTTTAGGTCGGGTAGACCGCTAAATCGAAGTCACGTTTCAACAGTATTTTTTTATATTTATCAATATATCGAAATACCGATATTTTATTACATACCGAAATATCAAAAATATCAAAATTATATACCGTCACCAACCAAAAAGTTTTAATACGGGACCATATTATTCCGAAATTAACAGTAAACCAAAATTTCAGTACTTCTTTTTCAAAATGCTAGTGCACAAAATTTTGCCATTTTGATTTTTTTTTTTTATCCTCAGCCAGCGTTGATTGATTTTTTGAATGTAGTATAGGGAATTGTATTAAAAATATAAATTAAATGTTTGACTTTTTTAAAATTTTGTAGGAAGTGTTAATCTTTTTTTTCTTTGAATTTATTTTGTGTGCGATATATTTTGTGTAAAAAATATAAAATATTATTTTTAGGAATCACAACTTAAAAAAAAAATTAAAAAAAAAAAAAAAGGTGCTTCAGGAACACGAACAGATTTGTACCAAAATTTTCATATAATCAAATTTACTTGGTATTGTTATGCCAAATGCTAAGCATAAATCCGAACAATATCTTATAAATAATCATATTTATTGGAATAACTAATGGGAAAATATATTCAATTTATTTTTCTTGAAAAAATAAATATTTTCAATTTTATTTTTTACTATTTAATTTTTATTTTATTTTCTAAAAGAAACCATATTTAAATTTTTGCTTTCTTGTTTAAAATATTAAATTATAAAAAAAATTTTATACAAAATATCAAATGAATTACATATTTATATGATATTAAATACTCCTTCTGTTTCGAAAAAAGCATTTATTTTTATCATTTTCGTCTGTCTAATTGAAATTTTTTTTTTAAATTTTTAGCAAAAATAACTATACACTTATACCTAAATATCTTTAATTTTTACTTAAATTGATAATATATTATTACACATATAATTACTTTATATATAAAATAAAAATGTCAAAATCTCTTTCACACTTCTATTAATTAATAAAATATTATTATTTTTCAATCTATTACAAAATTCAAATGATACATTCAAACATGACAAAGGAGGTATTTATTTTCATTGAATTTTTCATTATTTACAAATCTATTCAAAATTCCAAAATACTTGTAAAATATATATAAGAAAATTATAAATCACTTAAAAGGTATGGTTTACCTAATAAAAAGAAAACAATTGAATAATCTATTGGTTGTCATACAAACTTAATCAATTAAATATTTAATCATCAAAATGAAATGATAAATGACCCTACTAAATATAATATATATATATATATATATTATTGAGAGCATCAATCCTTTATTGAATTTGAGCCCCCCATATTGCAAGCCACATAATCTTTTTACTCAACCAATCTTAATTAATTCATTATTGAAAGTAATATTCAATTCATAATTTATCTTAATTCCACTTGTGTATTAATTAATCATCACACAAATTTAGCTATTTTATTTTTCCTAATAATACAATATAAAATAAAATATTCACTTAAAAATATATTAAAATTGGATTTTTAAAAAAAAAAAAAACACTCATAACATTATATTGGGAAAAAATTATTTTTAGTCTCAGTATAACAAAAATTCATCAATTTTGGTCACAATATAAAAATTTTCAATTTTGGTCTCAATATAACCAAAACTATCATTCTTGGTCCAAATATAAAATTTTTACCAATTTCAAATATAACCAAAACTCATTATTTTTTGTCCCAATATAATCAAACCTTATCTTTTTTGGTCCCACCGTCAAGAAACCAACGGAAAATGCTGACGTGGACTTGCAAGATTGTGCAATTTCTTCAAATATAAATATAAGGTTTGATTTATTTTTTTTCCACATAAGCATTTTCCGTCAGTTTGTTGACAGAAAATTGAGACCAAAAAATGATGAAATTTTGTTATATTGGGACTAAAAAAAATTATATTTGGATAAAAAATTGATGAATTTTGGTTATATTTGGACCAAAAATGATGAGTTTTAGTTATATTGGGACAAAAATTGATAAAATTTTTATATTTAGACCAAAATTAATGAATTTTGATTATATTAGGACTAAAAATAATTTTTTCCCGGTTATATTTTATAGGGGTGTGTGGGCAGTGGGGTTGTAAAGTTGAATTGATTAATGTTATTACACGTACTCAAACCATACAGAGTATCTTAAGTGGATTTATTTGTTAATTATATTTAAAGTCCTAAGACAGAATAATTAAAGACGAATATATTTTATTTTATTTGAATTGGATCCGAATTAAGAGATAGTTAATGGCAGGATTAATTATCTATTAAGAAATATAATTAAAGTGTGTGATAATTAATTAATTAATTAATTAATTATAATATATCCTTCATATGCCATCAATAAAATATATAATGGATTTTTAATATCATTATAATGATTCTTTCTTTGAGGTGTAATTAAAAATTTTCAATTATTATGATTATTTTAATAAAAGAATACGTACCTCAATTTTTATTTTTTTTTAAAAAAATATATATTATGTGTTGACTGAAAATGAATAAATAATACTCACAAAATAAAGGAATTTTTTAAATATATATTATTACAATTTTGGTTTAGTTTTCTTTTGAATCATAGTTTCAAATATTTTATTAAATAAAATAATATATATATATATAATTAAAATCCTACTCTAAATAAACGACAAGATTATATATATATAATTTGGTTAAATCAACAATCAACAAAGTTGTGTTTATTTTGTAAAATAATTTAAAAATATATATATTTTTTTATATGAAGTATAAAATATTATCTATGTAACTATAAAATAATAAGTGTGTAATATATTAATTTTTTTTAAAAAATAAGCTAGTTTGTTTCGACAAAAAGAACACACCTCAAATATCTATGTAAAAGGTAACAAATATTAATCTAATATATAACACATAGTTTAATAATTTATTATATAATTAAATGCAGTAAAATATATTCTGATTTCAACAAAATATCTTTTGATTTCATAATTTGACCTAATAAATAAATATCTATAAAAAAAAAAATAACAAATATTAATATTATATAGCAACATAATATATATTATTAATTTTTCTTACGATGAAATACCAATTGTTTCAAGTTAATACGTTATATTATCTATTTTGTAACGAATATCGAATTAATTCATTTGATCAAATCAACATGGTGTTGCTTTGACTTCATCAACACCTTATCTCCCGTCTCTATACAACGGAAAATGTTGAGTTTGTTCATTTAGTGTTTTTAGAGGACGATTTCTCATAAATATTATTTTGAAAATACAATATACATACATTAATATAATACAGAGTATGAGTATATTTTTTTTATTCACTCACAAAAATATCAATAATTCCAAATAAAAATATTTCTTTTAAAATTACCAATATAATTTATAATACATAATATAAAACATACTCCTATATCCATAAAAATAAATAAATAAAATAAAAATTAAAAAAAATACAAGATGGACATATCCTTTGTTTCCTTTATGGTTGTATAGACGGTTGCATAATTTGTAGATCCATTAGAACTAAAAATAAAATTGTTTATTTAGAATAACATTATATAAGTCAATCATTCCTAATTAAAAAGGCGTGTTTGGATTGTAATCAATAAAAATATATTATATATTTTTTTTACAAAATATTGCATTAAAATATTATTTTAAAAAAAAAATCAATAAAAAAAAATAAAATTCAAATTTAAACCAAACAAACCCTCGATATGGCTATAAAAATATTTTAATTTATGATATGTATATATATGATTACCACTAAAAGAATTTAGATATATATATATATCTATATATATATATACACGCAATTACTGATGAACTGTTTGTTTTCGATTTGAATTTAAATTTTATTTAAATAATACTTTAATATGATATTTTATAAACAAATATATATATTTTTGTCCGTCTCACTCAAATGTATCTATTTTTTATTTTAATAAAAAGTAATCATATACTAATGTCAAATATCTTTAATTTTTACTTAAATTATAAACATATTATTACGCATGCAATTAATTTATATATAAAGTAAAGGGTCATCCATAAAGAAGGTACGGGGTGAACTCGTAACTGTGAGATCATGTGTGCAAATCTTCGATCTGTTCAGGTTTTGATTGTTACACATGATTATTTTACTTTCAATATATCAAAAACCAAAATACAAAAGTCTATATTCTCTTTGGCTTGTGTTTATTTGGAGTTTTTTTTATGTTTATAAAACTCTTCTTCTCCAAAATTATTAAATATCAAGTATTTTATTTTTTTATATTTTACAAAAAAAATAATTTTGCATTTAAAATATTATATCACTATATACATTTATATCGCATCGAACAATTATTCAAATTAAAATTTTTCTATTAAAAATCCGAATTAAAACTTAAACCTCCAAACAAGAATACAATTTCTTTTTCATTTATTTCTACTCTACAATATTACAATTTCCTATAAATATATATACATTAATTTTTTTTTATAAAATATGGTAACATTTAAATAATTTCATCCAAAAATAAAAAACGCAAGCACACAAAAACATACGAAAATAACGAAATAAAAGCACACCCTCCGTAAGAGATGGCATACTCAGTGTTACTATATTTTTTTTTTATGACATGGAAACTTGTCGCCGTTATCCGAAAGTGCACACTGTGTTACTATTATTTGAATGCATATTAAATGCAACGACTTGTAAATCAGGTCAATCAAATAAATTTTATGTGATATGATCGAAAGAGATAAGTTAAAATATAGACAAGTTTCGTATAATATGTTCGACCAAAAAAAATATCAAACCACAATATGTAGGCAAGCTCCTAATTGTATGGCATACTCGATCAAGAAAATATTGATAGGGTCATGGGTTCAAACCTGACGCTTCGAGGTCACTTCTTACACATGGTTCACCTAGTATGACTTGTCTGTCGGGCCTAGTTTGCAAAGTATTAGATACAGTCGGAGATTTACCCAATGCACACTTTCGGGTAGCAATCGCGAATTTTTACGTCATAAAAATAATATATATATATATATATTGATAGGGTTTGAACCCTTAATCCTTAGATCACAAATTGGATCATACATGTCTTAGGGGATTTAATTTTGTAACATAATTATCGATCGATTGCATAACTTGTGGACCCAACAGCTAAATGTGGGTTGAAAGAATCAATTTTTATTCCTACTTAATATATAATACAAAATATATATATATATATATATATATTAAATGGGAGATTTTTAAATACAACATTCGAAGGGACCCTACAAGCCCATATGCTAAGTGGTTGAGGAGGCACAAATCTTAATGCAGACTTACAAAGCAAATTTCATTCTTCTTTTAGCCTATAATTATTACACGCTCGTTCCACCTACCATGTCCGCATCGTCGTTTTTGTCTGTCCCATATTTCATATCACTTTTCTTTTTTGAAAAATAATTATACACTTTAATTTAATTTTAAAATTTTAAATTTAATTTTTTTTTTTAATTTTAATTAAACTAATTAGTTATCTTAACATTAATTTATAATTATTTATATTATAGAATAATTATTTTCACTGATATATTCTTAATTATCTACTAATTATATTTATCTTAAATTCTCGTGTTTACAGTGACCCAGACATCCAACGTGGGACAGAGAAAGTACTATTATTATTATTATTTTAGTTTTTATGATTCATTTATTGTCGAAATCCTTAAAATATGTATAGTGACGCACATGCACCTTCCATCTACGAAGTGTCGAGGTGTCTTCACTTATTGTATTTTTTATTTTTTATTTTATTTTTTTATTGAATTCCTATAGATTAAAATAGAGATTTTGAAAACTTTAGAGTTTGAAAATGATAAATAAATATATATATATGTATATATATATATTAAATGTGATATTTTCAAAAAAATATTATTAATAAATACCATAAAAAATTCAAAATGTTATAAACCGAGTGTTAATTTTTTTATAAAATACATGTAAAATATAGATTTTGTTTATGTACATATTTTTTAATATTTTAATATTATTCATCAAGACAATTTTTTTAAAAAAATATCATATCAAATAATTTTTTTTCTCTAAAGTAATTGTATGTGTAATTTGAATAAAAGTTAAGGGTATTTTGATATTAATGTATGCTTATTTTTTTTAAAAAAAATAAAAAACAAGATATTTTGAAATCAGACAGATAAAAATAATAAAAATAATACTTTAAATTATAATAGAGAAAATACTATTAATGAAAAATTACACCAAAGTACAAAATGAACAAACTCCTTATATTGCACGTTCAATATTTGTCATTTTGGAATTTTTCTTGTTACTTATTAAAAATGATAAAAAAATACTTTATAAAATTGTAATTGTATTTTAATGAAATAAAATATATTATTTTTAAGTATTTTTAAAATGAAATATTCTCTTCATAATGAAAGAAGAATATAGTTTGTTTGTAAATTTTTTAATATTAGTATTATATTTGTTTGTAGTATAAAAATTAAAAAAAAAATTAGTATATAAATATGTAATATAAAAGTAATGATATTTGTATAATATATTATAAATTGTAAGAGTAATTAATACAATTACTAAATTAGAAAATATAACTCTTATTACAATGAAAATAAAATGACAAACTTAGGTGTGTTCACTTTGTGTTTTTTTTATACGAAGTATGGAGAATTATATCGATACTATAGAAAATAATATTACATCTGGCCGGCGCTAAAGTAAATATTTACTTTTTTTGCAAAATTTAAAAAGTAATAGTATTTTAATTATAATAAATAGTTAAAAATGGTATAAAATAATTTTACCATGTATACTTTCTGATTGGACGATCGAAGTACTTTTGTATTAAATTATTTTTTTTTAATAAATCAAATATATATTATATATATCATATCGTTATAATTTGTTTTTTATAATATTTACCAGAAATTGTGCTTAAAAATAAATAAATTGAATGTACCCTTACTTCACCTCCAACTTATACTATTGAACAAATTCATTATTTATGGTCGACCCCATACAATGAATGAGATCCACCACATTATATTACAATATAATTATATATTAGTTATATACTATTAAATTAATAATTTTAGTACATAAATTTTTATTTTTATAAAATAAAACATACACAATTATTTTTTTTTAATTAAGATATATAAAAAAATTATTTGATTTATTTTTTTTATTAAATATTGTAAATTAATTGGTTAGTTTTATTTAAATACTTAATACTCCCTTTATTAAATATTGTAAATTAATAGGTTAGTTTTATTTAAATACTTAATACTCCCTCTGTCCCAAAAGAAGTGTTTTGTTGGGAGTTTGTACGGGATTAAGGAATAATAGTATTTAATTGAAAATGGATATAAAATAGAATGTGAAATACTAAAATGTCGTTACTTTTTGAATGATTTTAAAAAGTAGGTTAGAGTAATAATTAGGGATAGTTTGAAAAAAAATGAATATTTTTGTTATAAAGTAGGAACCACGATTACTAAATAAGGAAACAGGACAATTGTTTTGGAACGGACGAAAATAGAAAAACAAGACAATTCTTTTGGAACGGAAGGAAGGAGTATTATTTATTATCTAATTATTATAATTTAAAACTATCGAAAATATATTTAACAATTTTTTATTTAAATATTTTTCAAATAACTTTAAGGCTGGATTTTGAAGTAGCTATAGCTGTCAGTTATTAATTAAATTAATTTATTCAATTAGCTGTTAATTTATTCGATTATTTAATTTGAGTAAAATATTATTTGTATTAATGTGTTTTTTTCTTAGTTTTAGATGAATGTATGCTTTATGTTAAGCATAAAAAATCATGTTGATAGTAATATTATATATTAAAAATTATTAATTTTTTGCGAATAAATAAAGTATTATTTATTTTAAATTATATTTTTTAGTAACATAACGTGGAAATTGTACTAGTTAAAAAAAGAAAAAAGTTTAGATAAACTTTTACTAAAATTATAATTTTAAATAAATTTATTTTCTTTTATTTATTTGTATTGTAAAATTCATATTATACAAGTTATATACACAAATCAATTTAAAGTATTTTAATAAATTTATATTTTTTACAAATAGAATATTTTTCATATAAAAGAAAATATTTTCAATTTTTGAATTTTGAAAACTAAAGTTATAATTTAGTAAGAATAGAAATGTATTAAATAGTTTTTAAATAAATTTATATATTTAAGCTGTAAATAATTTATATGTAAACAATAATTTCAATTTCTCAAAATTAAAATTAGTATTTTTTAAAAATAAAAAATAAAAATAAAATGATATTAAAATACTTACTAAATAATGCAAAAAGTTATCACATAATTATATATATTAATATTTTCTTCGTCTCATTGAAATGTTATTATTTTCCATTTTCGTTCTCCCAAAACAATGTTACTATTTTCTAATTTAGTAATTGTACTACCTACTTAACATAATAAATACTCTTTTAACTTACAATATATTATACAAATGCCATTACTTTTATATTACACCATACTAATAGGGGTATTTTTGTCTTTTTACTACAATATAATATAATACTAATATTAAAAAATTTACGTGTAAAAAGCAAACATCGCGACGGAGGGAGTATTATTTTTGTTAGGTTATCTTAATCATAAAATATATTTTAAAAAGTTGCATAATATAATAAGTAGGGTGTAAGGATAAATAAGAAGAAAAAAAATACTACCTCTGCCCGGTTCTAAGAGTCTCACTTAGTTTTTGCGTATTGATCTTTAAATATTAATTATTATATGAAAATACAGTACAAATCAAGTAAAAATGTGTGCAAAAAAAATATACAAATATAATGATATTTTTAATGTTAATTACAATAATGCAAAAGGTAAATGAGAAACTTTAGAAACCAACGGAGTGAGTAGTTAAGATCAAATTGCTAATCTAAAAGGCTGGGCAGTTTTTCAAAAATTAATTTTTTGGATCTAATAAACTATTTAAAAAATTTAATTTATCAAATATTTAAATTAGTTGTTTAATTAGTCAAACAATTAAAAATTGTTCAATAAGTTAAAAATTGATCAAAATGTTATTTTCCAAATATTTTTAAAATTAATTGTTAGACAAGTCAAACAGCTCAAAGTTGTTGAATAAATTAAAAAATATTCAAAATACTATTTTTCAAACACTCTCTAAATTTTTTTTTAAAAAAAAACTTATATATATTTCTTTCACAAAAGTCTCAATTCTTAATTTATTTTACTTTGTAGTTTTTAATAACATAATTTTCAAAAATATTATAAAAATATATACATATATTAACTAATATATAATATATATTTTATTTACATACAAACAATTAACAATTTAATATAAAATATATATTTTTTTATCATTTACCTCGTCTTTCTGATATAAAAAAAATATTTATTCCACCCACAATATAAACAAACATTTTTCAAAAGATGTTCTTTTTTTATTATTATCAAATCTATATTAAATATTACCTCGTTTATTTTATAACAAATTATGCAGATTTAAATTTGATAAAATTTATTAATGAAAAATATTTAACAAATATAAATCAATTTAATTAATTTTATAACATATAACATCTATGCATCATGTATGATTCTCTAAAAATTTATTTATTTCTATCTCTATTTTCAATAAATAAATATTTTTAATTACATTTAAAAATTTCTATCTTTTATAAAATTAGATTATATTAATTATGAATAAACAATTATAATTTTTTATGTATTTGATTATATAAAATTTGTTATCTACAAAATAATATACATATTGCATATATTTTATTGAGATATAATTTTTTAAAAAAATATTTAAATATATATTCTAAATTTATTTTAATTATATATAATTTTTATGTTAAAATTACTAATAATATTTCTTACATAAATAAAATACAATATAATAATATCTATCGTCCATAGCTAATCTTCTTATTTACTTTTATACTATATTGGATATAATAATTAATATTAAAAAATTAATCCATAAAAATAAGTAAAAAGTTTGACAGTGTACATACATATATGTATATATAATTTAATATTATTAACTAATTAAATATCATTAATTTATATATTGTGTATTAATCAAATTTATCATTTAAAATAGGACATGGAGAATAATACTTTCTCCGTCCTATATAATTTGTTCCTATTTTCTATTTTCGTTCATCCCACATAACTTGTCATTTCTATTTTTGGAAATATAATTATGCACTTTAATCGCATTTTAAATTTTAAATTTTATAATTTTTTTAATTTTAATTAAACTATTTATTTATTTTAATCTTAATTTATAATTATTTTTACTAAATAATAATTATATTTATTAATACATTTTTTAATTACTTATTAATTATACTTTACCTAAATTTCTGTATAGTAATACACCGAGGGAGTATAAAATACAGTGAAATTTGATAAAAGAACATACTCTAACCTTTAAAAAAAAACACACACACACTGTGTACCCTAATTCATCCACGCCGTCCACATTTTGGATGCGCGCCATTGACGGTGCAGATCAGCTCGGGATTTGTGCTCCATGGAGTTGCTAAACGTCGCCGTTAATATACAATATGCCAGCTGTTCGTCACATTTTAGGGCATTGAGATTTATTTATTTTTCTCTTTTTTTTTTTTGGACATTGAGTTGAGTCCACGGATCACGTGCATTTCCACTTTCTTGATTTTTTTTATGCTCCCTCCATTTTAGAATATTTCACTTTCACGATTTATGGTTTTATTTTTTATTTATTTATTTTATTCTTATTATTATTATTATTATTATTATTTTTTAGGATTTGAAAATTTTTTAATTTGAATATGATATTAAAAAAACTTTTTTCGTCCGGCTTTGGATCTAATTTATTTTTTATTTATTGATATTTGAATATTAATTATTATATTAAAACATAGTATAAATTAATAAAAGTTGCAAAGACATAGAAGGACATGTGTAAAAAAAAAAAATTATACAAATATAAGAATATTTTTAATGGTAAATACAATGACTCAAAAAGTAAATTTGATTTTTAAAGGCGGACGGAGAAAGTATATGATATAATATTTTATAAAAAAAAATATTTTATTTTTCAAAAAGTATAAAATTCAAATAATAGATATTTGAGATGTAAAGAAATACACTTGCTTTGTCATGCAATAGTTTTTTTGACCATTTTGTTTTTATTTTGGAAATTTTTTCCAAAATGACCTAAAATTTTAATAAATTTATTTCTTTACATACAATATTATTTAGGCCCGTTTGAATTGACTTCTGGCAACTATTTTCAGCTTATATTTTTTGAAAAAGCACTTTATACTTGTTTGTATTGAATTTTGTTGAAAAATAGAAGTAGATTGGAAAATATTTTTTTTCAAAAGCACATTAAGAAGTAGCTTCTGAAATAAATAGAAACTTTTTTTTAGCTAAAATCATTGTTTTAATAATAATAATAATAATAATAATAATAATAATAATAAATACAATACTATAATACTATATTATAAAAATAATTAATTTATATGTAGTATTACATTTTAAAAAATAAAAAAATAAAATTATATTATTATTTTAATTTATATACTATTATACTTGAATTAAAATTTAAAATTATAATTGAGATACCAAATTTTTAAATAAAAATATATAATTTTTTTAATTATATTGAAATCATTAAATATAAGTTATAAAATTTTATATTGTTTTTTATTTTTAATTTATATATTTTCTTTAAATTAAAATATTTAAATATAAATAATTAAATTTTAAAAATATATTTTCTAAATTTTTATTTAAAATATTTAAATATAGTTAAATAAAATTTTTAATGATTCATCCAAATATAAAATCGAACTCCTTCTGCTTTCAACTTCTGCTCCTGCTTCTGCTTTTGGCTTCTGTTTATTTTTTAAGTCAATCTAAATGGCCGTTAATAGAGTTTGTTTTATTTGGCTTTCTATTTTTTTTCTAGTTATTTATTATGCATATTTTAAAAGATAAATAATTTTTTTAATAAAAATACATATTAAATAACTATTTGAATTAAAAATTAAAATATAAAAAATATCTAAAAAATTTAAAAATAATAGTAATATTTTATTTATTAATAGAAGTATGTAAGAATTTTTTACATTTTTATATTTTGATTTTATATATAAAATAATTGTATGTGTAATATATATTTGTATAAATAAAAGTTATCGGTATATTAGTATCAATGTAAATTACTTTTACTAAAATAGAAAATCGATACTTTGAGTGAGATAAATAAAAATAAAAAAAAAATACTTTGAGTTGAGATTGAGGGAGTATTATTATTTTCTTTATAAAATAATATTACATAAATTTAATATTTAAACCAAAATTCAAAATCAAAATTCAAAATCAAATTTAATGCACATAATTAAATAAATAATTTACCTAATTGTTTCGTGCATTTTGCAACTATTAGTAATTATTTTAGGGTGTGTTTGGTTTGGGGATTGGATTTGATTTACACTATTCATCCTATTTTTTTTTTCTAAAAAATATCAAAATCAAACAACTATTTTTCATTTTTTATATTACAGTAAAAATTAATTTTATATTCAAAACATCACATCAACATCTATTTATATCATATCATACAACTATTCAAATTCAAAATTTTTACTATTCAAATCTCAACTCAAAATTCAAATCAAACACATCATAATTAGTGTTTGTTTAGTTAAGGGGTGAAAAAAAATACCAAAAATATCTTTTTGGTACGGTAATGTAAATTGAGATTTTTAATATATACTGAAAATATCGTATATTATTTTGATATTTTGGTATTTAATATTTAGTATATAAAAAAAAATTCGGTATACCAAATTATTGGTACGGTATAATATATATCTATCATACCGTTTTTTTTTATATATATCAAATTTTTGGTATAGTATCGGTATAAAAAAATATCATACTGAAAATTTTGATATGATATACCATTTCGATATATTATACCGATTCACCCCTAATTTAGTTTGTGTTTCAAAGATAACTTTTTATTATTCTAACCTGATGATTTCTATAAAATATTATATTAAAATATTATTTAAATTTAAATTTAAATTTATTTTTTTATTATTCATTAGTCATGGGCATGGACATGGGCATATATGAACAAACCCACTAACCTCCCCCCCCCCCTCATTATTTAAAAATTAAATATCTAATTCAAATGATATTTTTTGTTGATAGGCTTCATGATATATATTACTTCTGTTGCACTTTTTATGTCTAGTTAGTTTTACGAGAATTTAGGTAAAATATAACTAATAAATAATTAAGAAATATATTATTAAAAATTATTATTATATATTATTATATATTATAATTAAGATAAGTAATTAATTTAATTAAAATAAAAATATTATTAATTATAAAATTTAAAATATGATTAAAATGTATATATAATTACTTTTCATAAAAAAATAAAAATTATATGGACCGACAGAAATAAAAATAGTTGACAAATAAGGTGTGATGGAGGGAGTATAATATTTATATTTATTTTTTATATAAAAATTAACAATTCAAAGTACTTTTACCGTCCACTTTATAACTATATATTTAATTTTTGTACAGAATTTAATAAATATTGTATTTTAATAATGATCGATGATAGTTTTATATGTTAAGATTATTTTATCCTACGATGTGTGAAGTTATTGTAAATATATTGATGTAAATAAATATAAATGTAAGAATATTTGTAATATCGTAGTTCAATTCATATTTACTATAAAAAGAAAGAATTTGCTTGAACAATAAAAAATAACAAAATATATACTTATTAATTGGACGAAAGAAGTAAACTATTATTTTTTATATTATCGGTATAATTTTTTATATTTTACGTAAAAAATACTAAAATCAACATACTCATATGTGTATTTCTTTTGATGAAGTTTGAAAAATTCTGATTTATATTTTGTATTAATATAATATATAATGAAATATTTTTTAAAAAAATATATATGTATATTTTTAAAAACACAAAATTAAAATAGTAAAAAAAGTGAACTTGGCGTACAAAGAAAAATCTCTTCCCATGAAATATTCTTACATTCATTACACGCTCTCCATGTGTATTCTGTAATAGTTAAAGCCTCATATTCGATTCATTTTGTATTTTAACTTTTTCTCATTGGATACCAAACTTTTAAATAAATTTTAATTGCATCGAATATTGGATTTTATTCAATAACCAATGTAATTTGAACATAAATGCACGCAGGTAATGGATATCTATTAGACAAAGGTTAAATTATATAACACATTATTGTATTTTACTAAAATTCCAAAAAATATTATTTGTTTTATTTATTACGTAAAATTCCCTTGTATTAATGAAAAATTTGCATGAAACACCCTATTTGTCCAAAACTGATGTTTGGTTCGAAATAAAGACCACGTAAATTTTATACAAATAAAAAACATAAAATATCTTATATAATTTTTTTGAATAAAATAAATAAATAAATAATTGATCAATAATTTACTTTTATAATTTTTATAAAAATCAGAAAATGATTAACAAGGGCATCTGTTCAAACTGTTCAAGGTTGTTACATAAGAATTTTAACAACTGATGGATAACGTCAGAACTCAACTCAAATACCTTTCCTCAACACAAATGTAAAAAAAGTTGCCTAAGATTCACAAATTAATTTGGGACAATACCTCTTAAGCCTATAATCTAGAAAGATACCATCATCTGATCTAACATCAAATTTGTATCACTCAGAAAGATAATAGAACTTTGTGCGAAGTTTCCTCCCGTGATATGAGTTACTACTCATCATTTGATCTAACATTAAATTTGTGTAATTGATCTTGATTCTTCAAAATGTGGCATGTACAACCAAATGTATAAAAGTAGGATACATCAAGACTTCTTTTCTTTCCAAAGCTCTTATGGAGTCTTCTCTTAATTGAGTTTGAGATGCACTCGATTAATCATGTAGCATGTCGTATTAATAGCTTCAGTTTATAAAAACTTGACTACGTCTCTACCATGCATCATCGATTTCGTCATTTTCGATAAAGTAAAAAGAAAAAAAGGAAGTCATACATAAAAAATATTATCTTTGTCCGGTTCTAATGGTCTCATTTACTTTTTGTGTGTTGATATTTGAATATTAATTATTATATCAAAATATAATATAAATTTAGAAAAAATTGCAAAAATATTTCTATTAGTGTCTTATATAACTAGTAGAAGCACATTTGTAAAAAAAATTATACAAATATAAAGATATTTTTAATATTAAGTGCAATGACGCAAAAGAATAAATGTGACCTTTGGAGGCGGAGAAAATATCTATTAATTATCAGTTAAATACAATATTTATTATCACTGGAAATATAAACATATACTCCTTTGTTTCCGATATATCATGATAACTATAGATACAAGAATTTAAAAATTGATATGATTAGTAAATAATTTAAATTGTATTAATAAAATTAATTACAATATAATACAATTAATTATATATTAAAATTAACATAATTAATTATTCAAATAAAAATTATATAAATTTAAAATATATAATTATTTAAAAAAAGGAAAATAACATAAAATATGAACGTATATAAATATAAAATATTATTTTTGTCCGGTTCTAAAGATTTGATTTACTTTTTCGTGTTTGATATTTAAATATTGATTATTATATCAAAAGATATCAATAGAAGTACATTTGTACAATATATATATATTAAGTAAAATAATTTAAAAAATAAATAGAACATTTAGAGTGGATGAAAAGAATATAACATAATATCGCGTCCATCTACATTTTTAATTAATACTCCCTCCGTCCCAAATACCATGTCCACGTTGCCGCTTTCGTCCGTCCCACATACCATGTCACTTTCATTTTTTAGAAAATAATTACACACTTTAATCTCATTTTAAATTTTTAATTTTTTTTAAAATTTAGTTAAACTAATTAGTTATCTTAATCTTAATTTATAATTATTTATATTATAAGATAATTATTTTCACTAATACATTTTTAATTATCTACTAATTATACCCCTTCTAAAATACCGTGTCTACAGTGTAGCAGATACGGTATATGGTGCGGAGGGAGTAATAATAATCAACTTTATTCGCTCGAAGACGGTGCTCTGCCCGACTGCCCCCTGAAACAGCTACACAATTTAAAATATTTAATCATAATTAATATATTAATGGGAAATTAGTGTCAAATCAAAATAATATAATACGATATATACATATATATTTATAATTTAGTGAAATGGGCAGAGAGAGAGAGAGAGAGAGAGAGCATTGGAAAGGTGTTCGATGTGGTCAAATTAAATCTTCAAAGTACATAGGCATAGGATAGTATGAATATCGAATCACAAACAATAATATTTTAACTGATTATATATATATATATATGTATAAGTTTGTCACTAGTGTCACATCAATTATTTTATTTTAGTTTACCAAATTAATAGTAAATGCAATAATTTCTCACTTAACTGCATTAGTTGACAGCGAATGCCATGTATCATCCCAATAATGGGATGAGGAGTTTAACTATAGAGTGAGGGATGAATTTTTTTATTAGGGACATGATTTTTAATATAGTATAGATTAATAAGTTATTAATAATAAATTATGATATTAATTTATTATTTTTTATATGAATAATATTATTGGTATTTTAAAATTTTTTAAAATTATATTTCGAAAAAATATATACAGGATATCATT
Source organism: Andrographis paniculata (assembly GCF_009805555.1). Classification (NCBI taxonomy): domain Eukaryota; kingdom Viridiplantae; phylum Streptophyta; class Magnoliopsida; order Lamiales; family Acanthaceae; genus Andrographis; species Andrographis paniculata. Next base: position 7,132,931 of record NW_026137605.1, read on the forward strand.
TTGTAGATAATAAAATTTTATCTAATACAAATAAATAAATAAATATCAATACTATAAATTAGTTTTATAAAAAAAAAAATTTTAAATATATATAAAAAATTATATTAATTGAGGAGAGAGACGAAAATAAAAGAGTTTTGAGTAGGTCCTACGTATAAGATGTTAAAAATTTAGTTATATTGATTTATATTTGTTAAGTACGTTTAATTGATAAATTACAAAAAATGAAAATGGGTCATCCTTTGTGAGACGTACCAAAAAAAATTGGGTCATATGTGACGGAACAGAGAGAGTATATTTTTATTAATTATTATATCAATTAGTATTAAAATATAAAAAAATTCAAATACAAAACAGACAGAGAAGAGATCTTTTATTTGTTTGTTTGTTTTCTCTTTCAAGATATGTGTTGAGAAATTATATACGAATCGAACACTTGTAATTCACTCAAAGACATTCAGTAATTCAAAGAACCTAAAGAATATTTTATTATATCAAAATCAAAGAACTCAGACTCAGTTATACCCAAATATATCCACTGAACCAACGCAAACACTCAACCTCGACCCAAACCACAAACGACATCCACAGAAACGCACAATCACGCTAACTAAACCACAATCTATGAAAACGCTAACATTCTAGGTCTAATTTCATCACGGACAACCAATATACACCGCGAACAACCAAAACAGACCCGAATCAAGAAAGCAAACCAATGGAAAGCTTTAGAACTCGTCGAACGTCAATGCGCACCATCGAAGCTCAAGATTCGCCGGATAGATCACAGGAAAACAGACTAGGAAGATCGATCGAAAAGCGCCGTCGCGAAGGGTGGGGTTTTTAGAGAGAGACAGATCGCGATGAGAGAACTGAACGAACCCGGTTCAAGTGAAGAGCCAATTTATATGTAAGGCTCAAGATCAGATCCAACGGCCTAGATCAATTCCTTCAATCCAACGGCTGCCATCACATCTTAACATAGCCGGGTCGGGTCGCGGCTACTGGATCTAGATTTCGGATGGGTGGGTCGGGTTGAGTGCTGTTGGGCCTCCAACAGTCATAGGACCAAAACCATCACAAATCTCTACCTTTTTGGGCTGGAGAATGTATCAAAACTGGGCGTCATCACAGTCCGAGCATTCAATGATTTCAGTCTTTTAACCTGCGGACTTATTAACGTGATTAGTATCCATAGATTTTAATCACCACCAGAAAAAAAAAGTTTACAGCAGTAACAAAAAAAAAAAAAACAAAAACAGTGTGTTTTGGCAACTTAAAACACAAAATTTTAAGTTCTACAGTTTATACAAAATTCTAATCAAAAGTATCGATATATACTATTTTCTTACACAAATTGAATTTTGTTACCGAAAAAACCTTTGTTCCCATGTCCGCAGGGTTGTATTCAGAAGGAATTTTTTCAAGTTTTAAAAGATCTTTAGACACAACATCTCGAATAAAATAAAATCTAACATCTGAATATGAACTATGAATGACATTTAACAAGACAATAGAGTTGTATTCATCTATGTTTTTATCTCCTGTGAGTTTTATATCTTGTATTAATTTGGTAAAAACATCTAAATTTTCATCTATTGTCTTAGAAAGGCCTAATTTAAAGCTAAAGAACTTTTCCAAAATGTGTATTCTATTTGGAAGATAAGTTTCAGTAAACATATTATTTAGTTTGTTCCATAAATCCTTAGCCGATTCATAAACCCCTATTTTTCTAATTACATGATAAGCTAGGTTCAAAATAATGCATGATGACGCAAGTTCATCCAGCTCATTCCTCTTTGCAATAAGAATTTCAGTTTTTGGATCAAGTTCAACGACTTTTATTAATCTTTGAGTTACAGGACACTTCTCATTTTTTGTTTCCAAATAGCAAAATCAGTTTTTCCATCAAAAGGTTGTATATTAAAGTATGCTTGGTATACCATTTTGACAAGAAAAATTATCCAAACCATCACAAATTTCTTAATTTCACACAGACAGATATGTTTTTGAAAACAGATTTTGCTTTCTAGCACAAAAATGACATCAATCAGATGTGCAATTTACACACAGAAGATTTTTAGCTTATCCACCAGAAAATTTCTAGAAAACCCAACAGCCAAAACATAAAGATTTAGTTGGGAATAACAAGGTAGCAGTTTGCTAGCCCAATTAATCACCAACAAATGCAATTTTAAGTAAACACTTCACAAAGCCTAACTGACCGTGAGTTACACTATAAAAAATAATATATTTGTAACGGAATTCCGTCTCTAAAGTTCATGTAGCTAACGTAATTTCATTCCTAATTCCGTCTCTAATGTCATTAGTAACAGAAAAAATAGATTTAGAGACAAAAATATTTTGTTACAAAAATTATTTTTTCTCGTAATGTTAGTTTCTTTGAAAAAACCAACTTACAGCAGTTACTTAACCTAAAACAGATTTACAGTTACTGTAAATCATTCACAACCACAATCAATACACAGAAAACTCCCACAAAGCAAGCACAACACACTGATTTGAATAGTAAACCGAAATTTTACCCAACTTCAAGCTCTACAACAGTTCTTTGACTTTCTTTTTGTAATCCAAAAAAACTCCTCTTGTAAAAAAATTTGTTCACTGCATACTCAAAACACAGATTAGTAATGTTTGGATGCTTCAATTAAGAAATTTATACAAATTCAGCCTCTATGGTTGAATTTCAATATCAAAACTCCTTCGAAAACCAACTCTAGCTCTTTTCAAGGAGTTACTCACGATCCAGTATAAGAGAGAAACCAATAAAAGAAGGTTTTCTTCTTCAACTAGATCAAACACTAATGTAGGGCATGAACCAGGACAACGAGAACAAGGAGTTTCCAAAATGTCCAAGATTTCAAAAATTCAGTGAATAGAAAAACAAGCCCTACAGCTCTGATACCACTTGTTGAGAAATTATATACGAATCGAACACTTATAATTCACCCAAAGACATTCAGCAATTCAAAGAATGTAAATAATCTTTTATTATATCGAAATCAAAGAACTTAGACTCAGTTATACCAAAATATATCAACTGAACCAACACAAACACTCAACATCGACCCAAACCACAAACGACATTCACAGAAACGCACAATCACGCTAACCAAACCACAATCTATGAAAACGCTAACATTCTAGGTCTAATTTTATCACGGACAACTAATATACACCGCGAACAACCAAAACAGACCCGAATCAAGAAAGCAAACCGATGGAAAGCTTTAGAACTCGTCGAACGTCAATGCGCAGTATTGAAGCTCAAGATTCGCCGGACAAATCACCGAAAAACAGACCAAAAAGATCAATCGAATAGCACCGTCGCAAAGGGTAGAATTTTTAGAGAGAGACAGATCGCGATGAGAGAACTGAACGAACCCGGTTCAAGTGAAGAGCCAATTTATATACAAGGCTCAAGATCAGATCCAACGGCCCAGATCAATTCCTTCAATCCAACGGCAGCCATCACATCTCAACATATCCGGGTAGGGTCGCGGGCACTGGATCCGGGTTTCGGATGGGCGGGTTGGGTTGAGTGTTGTTGGGCCTCCAACAGTCATAAGCCCAAAACCATCACAATATGTATATGAATATGATTACTGAAAAAACAAATCTCAATTCCATCATGTTACAAACATTGTACTATTTTGTAAAAAACTTGTAAGTATGATTGTAAAGTGGATTCATGACCGTGAGTATGAATAAAATATAATAAATAAATATTAAATTGAGATTTATAGTTAAATATTGATTATCTACTTTGTTAAAATTAGCAATAAAGTAAATTTATGGGGGAGATGAAAAAATTAAATAAAATATGTTCTTTTCCCGTTTCTTTTTTTTATTACATTTTTTTTCTTCAAATACATCATATCTTATACTTTTTTTCTTTCTAAAAAAAGTATTTTCCTTTTAAAATATTAAAATAAAAAAATACTAAACAAAATAAAAGTATTGTGTTCTTCCATAATTTTCAAAAAGTACATTTTTCTAAAAAGAAAAACAAAAAAAAACAATATATTATATACAATTATTTTTATATTACTTACACAATTTTCTATAGTCACATAAAAAATACTTTCTCAAACAATTTTAGTAAGCAAACGCACATAAGATTTCTAATTTTTAAGAATAATAAAAATTTTATTGTTAGTTATTCAAAATTATGAAAGTTTTTTGAAAACGAGGCAGATCATATGCTGAATTTACAAAATTCAGCATGCTGAAAATTAATTTCAATATTTAATTTTAAAATAATATTTAAATTAACTTAATTATCCTTCATTAATTAATGATATATGCACATGCTGAATTAAAAACACACTTTAGCATGTGATCCAAATACTTTTGAAACTTTGTGATTTTTTGTCTATGTGAAATAATTTAGTTTTTTATTTTTAAATATTCGATGAAAAACAAATTTATTTTTATTAAAAATATGAATTAAATCTTTTTCACTAAAAATGATATAATGCATAAAAGAATACACATTAAAATAGGTGAATGATGATATTTTAGAAGATGCAAATTGAATAAAAGATCATATATTAAGTAATCATTTATAATTTTTTATTAAATAAATTTAAAACATAATACAACACACTTAGGCTCTATTTAGAATTTTTAAAATTTTATAATTTTGAAAAAAAAAGAATAATAAAAATTAAAGATTTAATATCATATGTTTTTAGATAAAATATATATTTGTTATGATATTTTTCAAAATATATACTCCTTCCATTTTAATTCAAATTATCATTTTTACTATTTTTATTTGTCTCACTCAAAAGTATTATTTTACTATTTTAGAAAAAGTAATCATAAGCTAATATCAAAATACAAGTAATTTTTACTTATATTATAAAAATATCATCATATATACAATTACTTTATACATAGTTGTATTATTATTATTATTATTATTATTATTATTATTTATTTATTTATTTATTTATTTGTTTGTTTGTTTGTTTTATAATGTAAAAATCTGCAACAACTATTCTATATGTGTGTGTTTTGGATAAATTTTTGATCGAATTTAATAATTTACAAATTAGATCTAGCAAGAAAAATCACAGCGAATCAAGTATAACATGCAAGACTCGATGAAATCGAAAGAACACACTACTACTACTCTTCAATTTATTCTCTAGATAGACAACATAGATTTGCCATTATTGTAGTAGAATAATGCTTAACCATTTTTATTATTGAATTAGGTTTCAAACAATAAAAGTAATTATGATGATGATTAACTTATTATATGTTTTTCTTTTTATAATGTAACATACTATTATTAGATTATGATTGTCCGTAAATGATGATTTGATAGTGTGAAGATGGATTTGTGATCGTAAAATTATGAATTCAAATATTTGATTCTTTCGAATTTTATCTGTAACACATATTTGACAAGTGTGACTTTATTTTGTATGTATTCATTTACTTTTATTGTGTATATATTTTATTATGTTATAGATCACGTGTAAAAGTGTATTGCATTACAACATATATACTGTAAAATAATATTTTCTAATTTTGATGAAATGCAATAGTATATGATTATTTGTGTACATGTTATATAAGACATAATTTGCAAGGTATTAGGTTCGATTGGGGGTTTATCCAATGCGTACTTTTGGGTAGCGACCGCAGGTTCCCATATCTTAAAAAAAAAAAAAAAAAAAAGGAAAAATTGTTTGCTTATAAGTTTTATTAACAATATAGGGTATCATTCACTCTGTATTTTTTATCGGATTATTTTTTATATTAAGTATGAAAATTTATGTTTTTAATATAAAAAATATTTTAAGTTGATTTATTAGATTTTTTTGTGAATAAATAAAATATGTATAATATATATTGCATAAAATATAAATATGTTGCAGTTTTTACTCCCTCCGTCGTTTAAATCTATTTTCACTTTCCTTTTTTGGTTGTTATCTAAATTTATTCCCGTTTCAGTTTTTTAGTAAAAAAATACCATTTTTTTTTTATCCAAAAAATTAAAAATTTCTATTTTTACATATTATTTTTAAAACCCGTGCCCGGTCAAATGAGCACACAATTGGATGACGGATGGAGTAATATTTATAAAAAAATTATACTATTATCTAAACCAACAATTTCTAATTAAGTACATTTTTTTCACAAAAATTTTAAAAAAGTTATTATTACACAAATTCAAATTATTATACTAATCATAACAAAATGAACAATGATAAAAGTAAAAATATCTTAAAAATATAATAATAATTATAATAATAATAAAAAAAAAACTAAAACAGTAGAACTAATCATATCACATATTTTAATCATTATTGAATTAAAAAATATTGTGAATATTCTACTTTTTTCTCATAAAGTGTGTATTTTTTCTAGTTTTGCCTATTTGATACAATTTATTTTTTTTTAAAAAAATATAATTATATATTTTAAATTTTATAATTTATCATTTTTTAAATTTTTATATAATAATTATTTTTACTAATACAATTTTCAATATATTAACATAAAAGAAAGAGGAAGTAATTCATCATTAGCCGAAAGAAGAGTCATCAAGAACCATAGCTTTGTGCCATTTTATTTATTTAATTATTTGATTTGATTTTATTTTATTTTAAAAATTTGTTTGACTTTATTATTGACACCAAAATTTCTCTATAAATAGCTATGCTTCGTCTCTCTGCCCGCCCGCAACAACCATTAATTATTATAACTCATTACATAATTCCTTTCCTCCAAAGCTTCCTCCACCTCCATTAATGGCGGAGCCTTACCAGAAGCGTCCCAGGGATGAATCGGAAGGAGTGAATCACTTTTCCGACTCGAAGCGCCAAAACTCGGTCTCGGAGGGAGAACTTCTGCAGGAGGAGGAACTCTCGTCGCCGTCGTCGTCATCCGCCGTGTTCCAGCAGCAGGATCTCTCCGCCGCCTTCGATTTCGACTTTCTGCCGGCGGAGGAGGTCGAGGAGATCCCCGGAGGCGCCACCGCGGCGGCGTGCAGCTCGTCCGACGAAGACGACGGCGTGAATTCGGTCATGAGGCATCTCCTGGAGGCCTCCGATGATGAATTAGGGCTTCCGAATTGCACCGACGACGAGGCTTTAAACACTGCTGACGTGAGCTGTTCGGAGAATTTTCCGATCGATTTTGGCAACGACGGCCTGTGGGAATTCGAGGACGTCGCCGCCGGTTACTATACCATGCTGCAGTCGGAGCTTTTTATGTAGCGTTCTTTTGGGGGTATAAATGAGAGTTAAGGAAAGTTTGAGGACTGAAGGGGAAAATATGGACTTATTATTGTGATTTATGTTTTGGTCCCCATCTATCTGTTGAAATATGCATTATTACCCCCTTTAGGTTAGGGTTTGTTTTTTTTTGGAATATGAGAAAATATATTCCAATATTGATATTGATTTTTACTTTTTTTTTTTTGTAAAGTTTATTATGATAAATATTTTCATTGGTTATGGTAGATTAGTTTCGGACAAAGAAAATACTACTTGCATCCACCTCTAAGGATTTTATTTACTTTTTACGTATTAATTTTTAAATATTAGTAATTATTATATCAAAACCTAGTAAAAATTAAGAAAAAACTACAAAAATCGTTCTTTTATAATACTAATAAAATGATATTTGTATAAAAATTTATACAAATATAAGTATATTTTTATAATTTAGCACTAGTTTCATTAGGGATTGGATGCTCGGCTCCTCTTGTATCGACGCATTCATACAAAGTGTTATAATACATTATATGTAAATATATATATATATTATAACTCAGTATATATTATATTATAACATAATATATATTGAGATATGTATAAATATAACTTGACAATTCCTATAGCATATACTGGTCTGGTTAAATTAACATCATACTTGCTTGACCAGATCAGATCTAAAGCCTTTTATCATGTATTATTATTTATATATTATCTGCTTTGTATACTCACACTCACAATACTCAGTTGACTGAATCCTAAATCGGAACTAACCTTTAGTTATAGTAGAAATTACTTTAGGACAACTTAAAAATTACTTCTCAATATATATGTATAGTTAATTATACTCCCCCGTCCTAATTGAAATGAGCTCTGTGTAATTTTGTAGTAAATTAAAAAATAATATTCCCTCCGTTCCGCAACAAAGATGATGTTTGTTTTTTGCACGTAGATTTTTAAATATTAGTATTATATTGGATTGTAGTAAAAAAGATAAAAATACCCATATTAGTATTGTGTAATATAAAAGTAATGACATTTGCGTAATATATTGTAAGTTGAAAGGGTATTTATTATGTGAAGTAGGTAGTACACTTACTAAATTAGAAAATAGTAACCTAATTTTGGGATGGACGAAAAAAGAAAATGATAACCTTTCAATTGGACGGAGGGAGTAATATTTTATTAATTTGTGAAAGTGTGTAAGAAGTTTTGATATTTTTGTCATTTAATTTTATGTACTATAAAGTAATTGTATTTGTAATTATATATTTATAATTTAAGTAAAATTAAAATATATTTTGATATTAGTGGATGATTATTATTTTTTTTTAAATAAGAAATTAATACTTTTAAATATGACATATAAAAATGATAAAAATAATATTTTGAATTGCAATGAAAAAAATATATATATTGTTCAACATATACATAGTTATATATATATATATATAAACATATACAAAAGAATCGACGAAAGTATATTGTTAATCTCATGAATAATGTATAACTATTAGATTGGAAATTTCAAATATTTTTTTTTCTTAATAACGCGAGAATTCATAACTGTTACTTTTCGAGATATAAACCTATAGACATTTTGTTATATCAATATTTATTGAATTAAATACTTATCGTTTAATAAAAAGATGTATAGAAATTATATCGGTGTTACACTCCACTTTATAGTTTAATATTTCTTTCATTCGAGATAATTATATTATTTTATTTTTGGGCATGAAGATTAAAGAGTAGTTATATTTTAATATAAAAATAGCATATGTAAAAGTTAAATAAAATGAAAATTTATAAAAGTTTCATTAAAGAATTGATAAAAATATAGTGAGATATGTAAAATAATAATGTTAAATTATTGATTATAATTTATTAAAACACAATTAATAAAATGGTGGGTTGATAAAATTATCTACTAAAAAATAAATTATACATAATTATCCCGAATAGAGAGTACTTATTTTCTAGTATTGCATGTAAAAAAAATAGAAATCCGTCACTTTTACAATTCGAGTGCGGTCTGAGTAAACTTCTGGCAAAATCTAATATCCTGCGAATTAGGAATTAGGCCGTCAAAACTAATCACATTATATAAATCATATGCAACAGAAAATATATTTAGCAAATGGAATATATTACATACATACAAATCACACCAAAATATGCAAATGGATCTAATCTTCTCAAATTAAATAATGAAATTATGATTATTATTATTATTATTGTAAGCAATACACTAAGCACGTATTTATTACTTTTATTTAGGAAATTATAATACTTCTTCCTTCGATAACGAATTATTTATTTTTTTCATTTTAGTTTGTCCTATAACAAAGTATTAATTTTTTTTTTCTAGTACATGTATTATCTATCTAATATTACAAATTCCCTTACAATTTTTAATATATTACACAAATATCATTACATTTATATCACACAATACTAATAAGATCATTTTAGTTATTTCTAATTTATTTATACTTATATTTCAATATAATATTAATATTTTTAAAATTTTGTGCAAAAAACAAATGAATATATAGGCGAATAGAGTATTAGTTTTAATTATATTTTCATAAACTAATGCGGGAGAGAATGAGTTGCCTTTTTGGAAGCAAATAATAATAAATACCTACTGTCGTGGGCATCTTCATCTTTATTCCTTTTTATTTTATTTATTTATTTATTTATTTATTTATTTTTGGGCAATCTTATCTAATGTCGGAAAAATAAATATATTCCCATATATTAAGCATCTCTTTTTTGCATAGACTGTTTTGTGATTCTTTGAGCACTTCTCTTTTACCTTTTTTTTTTTTTTTTTTTTAAAAAAAAAATAAATAAATTTTGAATTGTCCATTAAAAATATCTTAAAAGTATTTTTTTTTAGTTTTTATATAATTCATAATTTTACGGTCACGGATCTATTCTCACACATTCAAAAGGGAGTATTAGAAATCGTTGTAGGTTTTGGATGTGTATATATACTCTCACTGTACATAAATTATTGGTATTATTGTGTGTCTGAAATAGGGCAGTGGTCTGACCAATTTCATTATCGAGTCTACCGTAGAAGATGATGAGCACGATGATATTATACTGTGTTTGTTCGGGGGTTTGGATTTTGAGTTGAGATTTGAATAGTAAAAAATTTAAATTTGAATAATTATATGATGTGATATAAAAGGTGTTGATGTAATATTTTGGATGTAAAATTGATTTTTAGTATAATATAAAAAATAAAAAATACGTATTTGATTTGATATTTTTGGAAGAAAAAAAGTGAATTGAATAGTATAATTAAAATCCAATCCCCAAACAAACACACTATAAAATCTCAATCACATCACGTAAGCCATCTTCATGACAATCCCTGTTATCTTATTATCCGATTTTTGAGTGAGCCTAAATAAATTTTGATCCGCTGTGATAGCAAACTATGTCCGCACATATTAGAATATAATATTGAAATTATTTATTTAAGTTATCAGATTTTTTACATATTTATAGTGATATCGTCTAAAGAAATAAATAAAATCTTACAAATTTTTTAAATAAAACAAATATCATAAATATAATATATATTTTTTAAATACTCCATCCGTTCTAATATAATAGTCTTGTTTACTATTTTTGTCCGTCCCAAAACGATAGTCTTATTTTCATAAATAATCATATCATAATAAAACTATACTTATTTTTTCATTATTATTACATAATTGCCACTATATTTTACACTAATACACTCACAAGGACAAGACTTGCTTGTCATCAAAATATAACATTGATTATAAAGAGATTTTGTCTCGTCGCACGATGTATGTTTGTTTGTTTTTTTTCATTGTAATAATCCGGAAATGATTTTTCTTATAGTGGAATGTTAAGAGTGTTTTTCTACACAATAGTATATCTAAGGATGTTTATAAGGCAGTGCCTTTTAAGATTTGCACCTATTTTATTGTTCATGTAATAATTTTAAAAGTGTTTGTTTAGAAATTTTGATTTGAATAATAAAATTTTGAATTAAAATAATTATTTAGTGTATTATAAATAAAAATTGAATTATATTTTGAATTTAAAATTAATTTTTAATGTAATAGCGGACCAAAATAAACAATGCCATAAACATACATCCAAAAAAGATAAAATAAAATAAAATAAATTATTGACCATAATCTTTTTTAATGTTCTTCCATTTAATCTATTTACGTGGATAATATTATAATAACTATAATATATCATAATTTATTTTGATTTATTAAATATGTACATTAATTATAATATAATTAGTTTATTAATTAAAAATAGTTAGTATAAGTTAATTTAATTACATATTAGGCAAAATAAATAAATAAAATGATAGACTTTTTAGGTGGGGCCCACGTCGTAAGAATGGCAATCCTAATAATGCTAGCAATAGCTCATGCCATGTACACTTATATTGGATCACCGACGTAAGTTGCTTTGTCTTGTTAAAGCATTTCAAATGGGCCTATAATATAATACTATTGGGCCTTAATGGGCTCAAAATAAGATAAAAATTTTCATATCAGAGCCAGGTTTCGATCCTGGACCTGTGGGTTATGGGCCCACCACGCTTCCGCTGCGCCACTCTGATTTTTGTTATTAATTGTTTATTTATAAAGTAAATAAATGTTTAGAAAAGAAGCATTCGGTTTTATTATAACATTTTTATTTTGTTATTTATTAGAGATTTTCAGACAAACAGAGCCTTGAGAAGGAAACCCATCTGTTCAAACAACGGGCTCTCGCAAACTTGAATCGAACCCCCTAGGGATGAATCAGTGAAAAAAAGTAACGAAACTTATGCTTTTCCTGCAATCAATCGGTATCGAAATCCTTCTGACGGTGGATTAGTGTGACGTACAGCTCAATCTTGGTCTAGATTCTCCTTGCCGTTTCAATCGCGTATGCCGGGAGTATTACCTTTTTGTCGAATCATAAATCTGGGGAGTTAAAAGAAAACAGTGGAGTGGTTGGAAATCTGTTAGTTCGGAGTGGATTTCTGGAAATAGGTTTTACGATTTTGGGGAATTTGAGGAGAAAAGGATGAGCGGCGGGCAGAAGAAGAGGAATTTTCAGATAGAGGCGTTTAAGCACAAAGTGGTTGTGGATCCCAAGTATGCAGAGAAGACTTGGAAGGTTCTGGAACATGCAATTCATGAGATTTACAATCACAACGCTAGTGGACTCAGCTTTGAAGAGCTATACAGGTTTTCCATTTTGGCTTTTTTTTCTTAATTTGGATTTGTATGGAATTATAGCTGCAGGATTGATATGTGTAGCTAGCTAGCTATCTCTTGTGCAAGTATGATATGGCTATTTGATGATTTTTCCATGAAAACTAGTTGAAGTAACTTGGATTTAATTATAGTGTCAGGTGAGTGAGTGGCATATAGCTATGTGGAATTCTGATTTTATCTGAGCTTGTTGGTTTTTGCATATAGGTTTCATTGCTGATTAATTGTTTACTCAGCAGTTCTGAATTGATAATTCTTATGTTTTGAGTTCTATTGATCATAGGAATTTGATCTATAAAGTTGCATTTATTCTAAAGGGTAGCATCTTTTGTTATCCATAGGCGATTACTATGTTGAACTTTAATTTTTCTACTAGAGCAAGAGCTTACAGAAGTACCAACAGTTTGGTATCTTTCTTCATCATGCGAACTTTGTTGCGTGGATTTGGTAGACAGGAGACCTACTCATTTTAATTAGTTTGATCACTGGCGACATAATTAGATGAATTTAATGACCTACAGCGATTTTCGCACAATGATACAGAATATATATATATATGTATATTTATGTCTTTCATTTTTGCTTTCAACATCTTATAGATATTCAATGCAACTTTATTCCCCTGCAAGGATAATCGTGTGGAAAAGAATTAGGACACAAAATATAGGTAGGTGTCATAAATAAAATGATTTGGTAACTATCGGGAGCTGTCTTTTTCTGCATTTATAATTGAAAGGCAATACAAATTCTGGTATTTTGAATATTCTAAGTTTTAAGTATTTTAAGTTCTTCGTATGATCACAACAAACTTTCTTAGTTACAGTGGACTAGTAATCATGCTGTTGAGTCCCTTTCAGCATCATTCACGTGTTGATTTCTGAAGTGTGAGCTCCATTATTTGATCAACTGAAGTATATTTGTCTTTTTCCTGTTATAAATGACCAGTCGGTTTGGTTTTTATAATTCATATTTACTGAGAAAACTATAGACTTCATCAGAAATCTAAACAAAAACAAGTTTCTAGAGTTCTTCATCTCAACCCTGAAGGCCAAAGTTAAAAACGAAAAACAAAAAAAAGTTGCACAATAGCACAAAAAAGTTGAATAATGATGCGATGATTTTCTAAGTATACGCCAGTACTTGGGGCATCATAGCGTTGAATTTTCCTATCTTACTCGAACAGTTACATATTTCTAGAAGCTAACTCATTGAACTGATGTCATATGCAAGGTATTCTAGTAGTTTAGCGCACAACTTCTTTCGATACAACTCACTATTATGTGCCTGAAAAATCATTAGAGTATACCATTCTTCAAGAAATTATTCATTGTGCATTTCCTTCTGACATATCTTATAATTTCATCATAGAATTCTACAGAAAAGCACAATGGTACTAGACTATTACAATTTTGGTGGAATAGCCATTTCTGTTTTGGAGCCATTTCTGTTTTGGAGCCATTTAAATACTTAACACATAAATATTTCCTTTAAACATAGATTGGAGGCATATAATGTTATGACTATATAAAAAGGATGCGTAAATAGCTTACCTGCTGCACTGAAAACATTTCTCTGAAATGACTTGATATGCCATGTTGTATGTAATTTATCCAGTAATCATCTCTTCTAATATTGATTTTAAAACTTTTGAAGTAGGTCTTTCTTCATCCTTTTTTGAGAAATATGATAAAAAATAAAACAAAATAAAGAGGTCTTCTTATGAGTGTAATTAATCCAATTCTCAAACACCAATACCATTCTAAACATCAATTTCTTGGTATCCCATGAGTTTCTTCTTGCAATCTTTATAGATTAACTACCACTAGCAAACATGAATGAGAAAAAGCTTCTTTTTTGGATGTTGTGATCATTTTTCTTTTTAACTTTTTTGCTTATTTCATCTGGTATATTTTGACTGATGCTCATCCTCAGTGGTTGATTGATGAGTTTACTGGAATGTTGCACAAAAAATGTGATAATAATTACTTCACTTTTAAGTGGCAAATTATTTCTCACTGAAACATATATATCTTTTATCATATCAAGGCAACATGAATTCATTTGGAAGGTAATATTAGATTGGCCTTGTTGCTTCATCCAGCAATCATGTGAATCTAACTGCTTGAATCGTTGTACATTTTTCTTTGCTGCAAACCCATAAATGCGGTTATGATTAGAGGCAAGTGCGACTATTTGATTTTCTCTTTCTTTGTGATAGTATTTACAAACTACATGGTTTCATATGCGCCATCTATTAACTTGATGGGAATATTAATATTATCTTATAATGGTTATGGTCTATCTCTGAATCTCGTTGAGTCGTGCTTTTACTGTTTAAGAGTAGTTTCAACTAAAGTTAGATTGGGTTAGGAATACGAATTACGAGTATGATCTTCTCCCTAATGAGTTTTATCTAGATGAATCCATTCTGATTTTTTTTGTTTTCCTGTGGATCTAGAAATGCATACAACATGGTATTGCATAAATTTGGGGAGAAGCTTTATTCGGGGCTTGTGTCAACAATGACCTTCCATCTTCAGTCGATGGCTAGGTGCATAGAGGCCGCCCACGGGGGGTCATTCCTAGAAGAGCTTAATGCTAACTGGAGTGATCATAATAAAGCACTGCAGATGATCCGGGACATACTTATGTACATGGACCGAACATTTATCCCCAGCACCCACAAAACTCCCGTTCACGAGCTTGGACTAAATCTTTGGAGGGACAATGTTATTCGCTCAGACAAGATCCGGACGAGGCTTCTGAACACACTTCTTGAGTTGATACTCAAGGAGCGCGGTGGTGAAGTTATCAATAGAGGGTTGATGAGAAGCATAATCAAAATGCTAATGGATTTGGGATCGTTGGTGTACCAGGAAGATTTTGAGAAGCCATTTCTCGACGTTTCAGCTGATTTCTACAGAGCTGAATCTCAGGAGTTTATCGAGTGCTGTGATTGTGGCGAGTACTTGAAGAAAGCTGAAAAGCGCCTTAATGAAGAAATCGAGAGGGTGTCTCACTACTTGGATGCTAAGAGTGAGGTGATGATAACTTATGTTGTCGAGAAAGAGATGATAGCTAGCCACATGCTTAGGCTCGTACATATGGAGAATTCGGGGTTGGTCAAGATGCTTCTTGACGATAAGTTTGAAGACTTGGGAAGGATGTACAGCTTATTTCGAAGAGTCCCTAATGGTCTCTTGACGATTAGAGATGTAATGACGGCTCACATCAGGGATACGGGCAAACAGCTCGTTACAGACACTGAGAAATCGAAAAATCCGGTGGAGTTTGTCGATGCCCTGCTCGAGACAAGAGATAAGTATGACAAAATCATAAGCTCGGCATTCGGCAACGACAAGACCTTCCAGAACGCCTTGAATTCTTCTTTCGAGTACTTTATCAACTTGAATCCTCGCTCTCCCGAGTTCATATCATTATTCGTTGACGACAAACTGCGGAAAGGACTTAAGGGAGTGAAAGAAGAGGACATCGAGACGATTCTTGATAAGGTAATGATGTTGTTCCGATACCTCCAAGAGAAAGACGTGTTCGAGAAATACTACAAACAGCATTTGGCGAAGCGGCTCTTGTCTGGAAAAACGGTGTCTGATGACGCAGAGAGAAGCCTAATCGTGAAACTGAAAACCGAATGCGGATATCAGTTCACTTCCAAGTTAGAAGGAATGTTTACAGACATGAAGACCTCTCAAGACACAATGCAAGGATTCTACGCAGCCTACGGCGCGGAGCTTTCAAGCGGCCCAACATTGGTTGTCCAGGTCTTGACAACTGGATCATGGCCGACGCAGTCGAACGTTACTTGCAACTTGCCGTCTGAAATGTTGGCCCTGTGCGAGAAGTTCCGGTCGTACTACCTCGGGACCCACACCGGTCGGAGATTGTCGTGGCAGACGAATATGGGCACAGCTGATCTGAGAGCAATGTTCGGGAACGGGCAAAAGTATGAGCTGAACGTGTCGACTTATCAGATGTGTGTCCTAATGCTGTTCAACAATTCCGACAATCTAAACTATAAGGAGATTGAGCAGGCCACCGAGATCCCGTCCGCTGACCTAAAGAGATGCCTGCAGTCCTTAGCCTGCGTAAAAGGTAAAAACGTGCTGCGGAAAGAACCGATGAGCAAGGATATTGGAGAGGACGACGTGTTTACCATCAACGACAAGTTTACCAGCAAGCTCCGGAAGGTGAAGATTGGGACGGTGGTGGCGCAGAAGGAGTCGGAGCCTGAAAAGCAGGAGACGAGGCAGAGGGTGGAGGAGGATCGGAAGCCCCAGATCGAGGCAGCCGTGGTGAGAATTATGAAGTCGAGGAAGGTTCTTGATCATAACAATATCATTGCTGAGGTTACCAAGCAGTTGCAGTCGAGGTTTCTGGCGAATCCCGGGGAGATTAAGAAGCGGATCGAGTCCCTCATCGAACGAGATTTTCTGGAAAGGGATAACTCAGATAGACGATTATACAGATATCTGGCTTGATGGAAACAAAAAAGTGATGTTACCTGTTTTCTCAGGATGCTCTTTTTCAGTTGGAATGTGTAATTTATCATGACTTTTAGAAGACAGCCGATTTGTTTCCTGCCAATATGCATTTGTTTTCATTCATCTTTCATCTGTTCAACATGCATTATAACAGTGCTTCTTGGATTGATGGACATATTCATGGAAGATAATGATCTATAGTTAACCATTCTAGCCCGAAAACAAGAACACCACACAGATGATCAAATAGCTCGACGGACCATACAGTTTGGGACAACAAAATTACGAAACTGCAAAGTTTCTCTAAGTCTTACTATTTGGATTCTGCATTTTCCTAAAAAAAAAAAAAATACATTTTATCCTCTCAGAGAACATCTTATCAAATATTATTTTTATATTAAAATCAAACCAAATTTTTTCCGAACTCATCGAAAGAAGCACACCCTAAGTTTCTGGGCGAAGGATGAGATGTTGTATGTCGGAGAATTTCTTGACGTCGTGACCCCACAACCTGCATATCCACACCAACGGCACCAGTTGAACCGTAACCATGTTAGTATATTTCCTAACAAATCAGAACATTGCATTGCATCCATCGACTAAATGTATAAAAGAGACGGTGAATAAACCGACCAGCATTCAATTCCAACAGCATTAGCCCCCGCCTTGTCAGTCTTCGCATCATCTCCGACATGAACAGCTCTGCCGGCGTCTATGGAGATCTGCTCTACATATTTTCAAAGATGTCACACACCATGAAATAAACACGAGACATTTCGTGTACCAAGACTAGTCTTCTTTTAGTAAATATATGAACTACACAACTATGCAGAATATAGCATGATTTAGAGGATGAATATGTAAGAGATTGGTATTTTAAACCTTATCTAACGCGGCTTTAAAAATCTTCTCATCAGGTTTTTCATACCCAATCTCTGATGATATGATGGCAGCATCGAACCTAAAACAAAATACATAATGTAAAAGGAATGTTGGTCTGTGCCTTGAATGACTCTCGGCTGCATCCACTCGTCGGAATAGGTAAGTTCAACACTATTTACATTCAATATAGTTGTAATTCCTACAAATAGTCTTTAAGCAAATACGGAAACTTATGCAAAGAATAAAGACATCGATGCTCACAGATCTAATACGTTTAGGTCCTTCAGTAGCTTCCTCAAGCGGGAGTCAAAGTTGGATACCACGGCTAGTTTGACTGTACCACGTCCACCATTGAGTCGATATATAAATAGTGAATAAAGCAATGCAAATGTAAATGTAAATGTAAATATAAAAAATGCTGATGTAAAAGAATCGGAATGTTACTAAGTGAAGACCTCCAGCATCTTTAAGACACAGCATTGATTCATAAGCGCCTTCTGGAAGATGCCACGCATCACCATTGGCATAGTACTGATTAAAACAAACGATTTCATTAGGTAACAGAAATGGAAATTTATGAGTTCACACATCATTTTTCACAGGGATAAAAAACACAACAATCTCGTTACGGCAGACTATAAAAGAAGTGCAATGGACCCAAGAATATGACCTCATACACTTCTTCAAAATAAGTCGGGTCGTCACAACCGGTGGCTTCAGAAACAACAAGTTTCCAAAATGGGCGTCCATCACCCTGTTGATTCATCGACAATTCTAGATCAATAAAAAATAATTTTTTTACATGAAAGCCGTGTAGAGTTCATGACACATTTATCCTATTCGTATGCAGACGATAAACTTGACAAACTCACTATCCTTCTTTGTTAATAATGAATTACAACCAAAAATCGCTCTACTTGTAGTTACAAATTCTACTCAGGTGATCAAATCACGATACGTTCTCGAAAGAACTCCCAAGAACTTATTATTTATCTCTATAAGTTACTGCTATATTGCATCTAGTAAAATATAACCATACAGAAGCAGTCACATTTTTAAAGCCAATTGCCACTTTCAACTTAACCCTTAGAATATTTCATCGTCTTCCTAAAAACAGCTTACCAAAGACCAATCTCAAATGTTATTTTTCGACACAAACCTAAAATCCATCATTCTTCAAGGCTATGTCACTTCCCTATTTACCTTCGTAAATTGATATGTGCGTGAATGTGTTTTGTGTGTTTTATGCGTCTTGCAGGTGTAAGCAATGTTTGAAACCTGGTATCGGAGCTTTTGAGGCCATGGAGCTGAGAAGGCTCTTTTGAAACCTTGTTTTATTTCTGCTGCACTACATTGAAGACCTGTAGTTGACATCATCACAAGATATTGAAATTGGATCAGGATTCGCAACCACAGCACTTATAATGAACAGAATCAAGGGGAAAACACATTATCAATACAAACAACGAGTGAATTTCAATCACGAGCTGAATTCACCATATTTCTTGCCAATAGCTAAGTAGGTCTCTTCCACCGGCTTCACCAATTGCAGGAGGGTTCCCCCAGCGTCTAACAACAATCCATCGTACATTCGCTTCAATTTCCCTTCTTTACCTTGCCAAAGATAAACGAAACTCAAATCAGCGCAAATTTGCACGCAGAGCAAAAAAATTAAACGAAAGGAGTAACACAGAGCAGGAGTGAAACGATCACAATCGGCGGTAGCCGTGACAGTAGCACACCATATCCGATTTTCAATTCCTTAAACCTGTATGAAATCCGGCAACGGAAGGAAACGAAGAACATCTCATGGGAATCAACTTCGCGAAAGGATTAAACGCCCTGAAAATAGAGGTCTCCATTAATTTCCAGGCGACGAACACAGAGAAGAATTCAGCAGCTGACTGCTGCAAAAACCTTCACTACCGAACTCAAAATAAAGCTCTGTATGTTCATTTTATTTACCAATTTATCGATCTGATCTTATATAGTTCACATTTCGCCTTTTTAATTATTTTTAAATCCAATTTTATACTTAATATAGTTACATAATTTATTTATTTATTTATTTTTATAATGTTGAAATCCGCACACGTTCGAAAGTGTGGGTAAATTCAAATGCTCCTAAACTATGTACTATATGTTTTTACATACAATTTTTGTATCATCTTCAATTCACAAACTAAATTTATACTTTTATAGCTTTTTTAAAAAATGAAGGTTAGACAATATTTTTATTTCAATCACAATACTAATATTATTCAAATATTTTATTTTTATATATTCCTTCAATCATAAAACATTTTTTTTTTCATTTTAGTATGTTTTAAAAATAATAATACTCTTTCAAAAAATAATTATATCACTTTAAAATTATTTATATTTTTTTATAATTATCACACAAATATTCTCACAAGAATATTTTAATATTTTATTGTATATTTTATACCTACTTTCAATTAATATAATTATTTTTTAAATTTGTGTACAACCCCGGCAAGACTATTACTTCAGAACAATGTGAATATTATTTTAAACATTTTTTCTATATTTATAATTTACGTTAGTTTTAAAGAAATTTTAAAAAATATGAAATAAATTAAAAAACCAAAATTTACATTTTAATTTTTTTTTTGAAAAAAAATTAAAACAAAAAGGCAATACAGTGTTGTTAAATTGACGTTACACTGTAACAACTCTAAAAATTAAACTAGAATTTGATATGAATTGGAGCAAATCCACGCCAAATTCACCAACCCAAGGACATTAACGAGGCTAAGTTGGAAATGCCCTTAGTATCATTTACACTATCTCCAATTTTAGCAAGTTCGCTGTTCCGATTTTTTTTTTTCACTTACAATTTAATTAAATTTATTTATAAATTATATTTGTATGGATAGTATTAAGTAAGATAATTTAGAAATTAGATGATGTGAAGAGAGATAAGTGAATTTAATCTTGTAAACCCACTTGCATCTAATAAGACGTTTATCCGCCAGTAGAGTCACAATACCACAAGTGTATCAATAGCCTATAGCTCTTCTAATATAGCTTGCTTCCACAAATTGTCAATATTTGCCTCTCAAAAGGACGTGAATTCATGGTGAAACAATATGGCAAAATAGCTGTAATAATCAAGGAGGTGCTTGGGGAGCTGACTTACACGAGTAGATCGGCGGATAATTGCAATAGGGACATCATGACGGGGCTCGGGCACCAGTTTAGGAGGCAGAGGCGAGTCCGTTGAAGGAGATAAGGATGACGGGACTATGCCGAGAGTAGTAGATGTGAGCTCAAGACTTGCAGAAGTAGTAAGAGGTAGAGTGAGAAGAGACATTGAATTTGGACATTGAAGAGAACATTTGATACTCTCAAAATGTGACATAATGAGAGACACGAAGATGTTTAGATATGAGATTCCAACATCAATAACTTTTATACTCTATCCCATAACACAAGAAGCAACACAAAAGAGTATGTGATTCAAGCTTATTGCGTTGGTGAGGTGGGAGAAGGACAAAACAAATAAAACCAAACGAACGAAGAAGGGAGTAATAGAGAAAGAAAACCCATTTATGGTGTAGATGGAATCAAAAGTGACTTTTCTCCAAAAACGATCAAGACAAGAGACTGATAGGAGCACATAAACAGTATTGAGGATGTGACGATACTTGCACTCTACCCGATCATTTTGTTGGGATATATATGGACAAGATTGTTGAATAGTATATTGAGCAAAAAGAAAGCTAAGAAACACAAAGTCATTATACTCTAGGACATTATCAATATGCAATATTTGGATAATACAAGAAAATTGAGTATGTATCATTTTGACAAAAGTGATATAAATTGATGGAAGTTTAGAGCATTGTTTCATAAAGTAAATTCAAATAAAACAAGAAAAATCATCAACAAAATTACAAAATATTTATACTCATTCATAGATCTTACCGGTGAAAGCCTTCAAATATCCAAATGTACCAAAGAAAAATTTATTAGCACTAGAGAAATTTAAAAAAACAAAGGAAAAAACAAACAACTTTCCAAGCTTATATAATACATACAGTCAAAGGACTCAAGATTCACAGGACTTAAGATAGTTTTATTGACGAGAGATTTGAGTTTGTTCGGAGATGCATGTTTTAAGCGAAGATGCCACTGATATCTAGAAGGAGAGGGGGAAACCGCAGCTTAAAAGGGCGAAGAAAGGGAATTTGAAGTTAACTGAGTTTAAATAATCGACTAGTTTTGCGTCCCGTCTCAACAAGTTAATCCCTTTGTGAATCATGAACTTGCACATTAGAAGATGAAAAGATAATCTCTATTCAACCAATTCACCAAACCAAATAAAATTTAAGGCTAATTGAGAAATGTAATCAATGCTAGTAAATATAAGAATGAAGTCAAAATGTTACCAAACTTGAGTTATATGCATATGTGAGTCATTGACAATGTGTATAGGATGATGTAAGGTTGTATCGGGAATAGAGGGATACATAAATTTAGAATTAAAAGTCTTATAATTACAACAAACACAATCAAAATACTAATGTGTATTATCTATAAACGTATAGAGATTAGAATTGACAGAAAGAACATGATGATGTGCGAAAAAAAAAAAAGTAAAAAATACTAGTATGATACTATGTTGGATTTGGGAAAAAAAATTATTTTTTTATTTTAAAAATTAGCATATATATATAAATATAGGGTCTGTTTATTTACACAAATTTCTCTAAATTTTACTATTTGGACTCTGTGTTTCTGAAAAAAAAAAAATTATTTTCTTACAAAACATTTCATTAAATATTATTTTAATATCAAATTCAAATAAAATTTTTCCAAACTCAACTACACGAAACATGGTCAATATTAGTACATAGAATAGTATAAATAATATAAACTATAAATTATTTATAAATGAAATTATCTTTATATTTTTATATTCTAATTTTTAGTTAATACTTATCTTATCAATTTTGTCACATATGATCATTATTTTTTTTTGTCCTATAATATATAATTTTTTAAAAAAATATTTTTAGTAAATTTATTCATCTTAAGGGGAGGGTTAGCATACATAAAATATAAAAACAACACATGCATTTATTACATATTATGTCATGTGCTAAAATCAATTGTTGTATACGTTGTGTTAGACTATATTATATTTTGTTAATTTATGTATTGTATTTGTATTATATTAACGCATAGTGTATTGTCTGTGGTAATACTGTGTATTGTCGGTTAGTACACGATGTGCAATTAAGTAATTGCTGAGTTTTATATTCAACAGTGTAGCCGTCGCCTTCATCTAAAATACAGCTAATAAATATAAATCAATTTAATTGATTTTTTACTTATTAAATTTTTTCAATTTTTATATATCTCCTTAATAAATAAATATTTTTATATACATTTAAAATTTCTTATTTTTTTAATAAAATAGTTTAAGTTAATATAAGTAAATAAATAATTTACATTATATAAAATTTTATTATCTACAAAATAATATACATATTGTATTATTAAGAAATAATACCTGAAATATTTAAACATATTGAATTTCTTTTAATTATATGTTAATTCATATTTTTATAATACTAACAATAATATTCATATAAAAAATAATATCAAAACTGTTTCTATAACAAATGAATCATTTGTTGGGAGAGAGAAGGGGTATTTGTTAATTTATTTTATGTTTAATGATATTTATAATTAATTATGATAATATAATTATATTATATTTAAATTATCGGTAAAAATATTGAATATTATTTGTAAATTTTAAAAAGTATATAAAATAAATATATAAAGAATATTTTTTTATTCTAAAAAATAAATGGTATTAAATCGGTAAAAATATTGAATATTATTTGTAAATTTTAAAAATATATAAAATAAATATATAAAGAATATTTTTTTGGTCGTATGATTAAAAATAAGTTAAATTATGTAAAAATAAAATTATGAATTAAAAGATGACTTTAAACGAAATAGGGTAGCATACTAACCTTAATTTTATCTTTTTTCTAAAAAAAATTATCAAATCAAAATATATGCTACATATTTTACTGTTTACATTTTATTATTAGAAAAAAATTATCAAATCAAAATATATGCTACATATTTTACTGTTTACATTTTATTAAAAAATAACGTAGCATTACACTAATATTTATTTATATTAAACAAAATAATTATTTTAATTTAAAATTTTAACTATACGAGGCCTTGTTCGAAACCTCGGTTGCTCTGGCGCCGACGATCTCGACAGCCTTGCGGTTCATGCATCCCGACAGAACATTCCATCGCGGTTTAAACGAGCCAATCTTCCGCTGCCGAGGAGGTCGGGAAGATTTCACATCCTCGGATTCGGACATGACCGAGAAGTCGGAGCTGGGCGCATATCCGTTTCTTGGCGACAAGCTCTCGATTTCGAATAGGTCTGAACTCGCGCAGCTGTCGCTGTCTGCCATGGACGAGGAACGGCTACTTCTACCGTCTTGTCCGGTCCCAGCTCCAATAAAAGAGTTCGAAAACATCGACTGATTTCCCGCCTTCGGATTAAAACCCGGGAAGCTGAAATCAACGTCGTTATTTTGGTGTCCCTGCCCCGATTTACCGTTACCGGTACCGTTGCGGCTGCTGCTGCCGGAGTTCTTGTCTCGGCAGGAACTGCCGCAGCCGAAGCGTGCAAGAAAATGGATCATTTTGGTACTCCTAGGTTGTTTTTGTAATAAAGCGGCTTGGCTGTTCCATGTCGACTCGGAATGAACGCTCGGTGTCGCAATGTCTACCGGATTGCGCTCGCAGTCTCTTTTTAGGTCGGGATCATAATTCTCGTCGAAATATTTCTCCGTTTGGACAACATCGATTTCTGACGTGTCCAGTGGGATCGAAACGGAGGTGCCGGTGCTGCCGTTAAGTCTTAGGACAAAGTTTTCCTCGGCGCCATTCAAATACGCCGCGAATGAAGGATCCCGGAGAATCGTCGTGCTCGTGTAAGGCGGGTTGGACGATGAAGCCAATGTAATAAGAGGCGAGGACATTTTTAGGGCTTCCGAATGTGTCCGAGGATTAGGAGGTTTTAAGGAATGCGCAAGTATAGTTAGAGTTTATAATAGAGTAAAGATTCACTACATATTATTATTTATTTGGTTTCCGTACGGATTGATTTTCGAATGGTATGAGAGCGGAGCACGTTGTTGTTGGGAGTCGTCGGCACGTGACACTGTGTGCTGCTATTACATGAAAGATTAAGTTTTGTCTTGATGAGAATGTAATGTGGCTTCACCTAATACACATAACACAACACAATCTAATTAATGTTGTTTTCTGCTTTTTCTTGACAACGAATGAAAATACTGCTCCTGGAAAGCAAACCCCTTTTGCTCTTTGTCTGCTTCTTTTAAGGGTCTCTTGGTTTATTTCTCAAACTTTTCAAATTTCTTAATATTCATTATATTTTTTTTTATATATAAAATCAAATACTTATTTTTTATTTTTTATATTATATTAAAAATTAAATTTACGTTCAAACCATCGTATTAATACTTATTTATATCACTGCCATACAATTATTTTAATTTAAATTTTTTACTATTTAAATTTCAGCTTAATATTCAAGTCCCACGCAACCACACCCTTAATTTATTCCTCTACATGGTTGTGTGAGTTTATAAATTAAATTTTAATATTCATATTTAAAATCTTATGAATCGAATTCAAATATAAATATTAAATTTGATTTGAATATAAATTAGGGTGTGTTTGTTCGGGGGTTTGGATTTTGAGTTGAAATTTAAATAGTAAAAATTTTGAACTGTAATAGTTGATGCGAATTAAATAGGGCTTAGATGTAATTTTGTGGATGTAAAATTATTATTATTATTTTTTTATAATATTAAAAATAAAAAATAGATGTTTGATTTAATATTTTTAGGCAACATCAAATAATAAAAATGAATTGACGGTTAGCTTATCAAAGTTCAAAAACTGATTTCGCCACTGTTTAAATATAAATATAAAAGTTTAATATTAAATTTGATAACAATATATATATAGAGAGATACAGAGAGAGTACAAAATATATATAGTATAAATAACTACATTTTTTCAAATTAAATCAATCAAATTAAAGTTATTTATAATATTACTTATAAAGTTTTATGTAAATAAATATATAATATAATTAAAATTAGAAGTAGACAATGATATTTTTATTTTTGTTTGAGAATGGAAATTGAACGGTGTCAATTTGAAAATTTTATAAATAGTAGACGTCTTTGTTTTTTATTTTTATCAAGTTGTCCTAAAATTATTTTTGAAAATTTCAATTATATAAATTTTCGAATATATTAACTTTGAATAAAATTGAACAAGACAAAAAAAAAAAATCAAATTTTGAATCGAATTTTTTGAATGAAATTGCTAAAATTGTATTTTAAAGTTTTGAATAGGTTGAATCAGATCGAATATTTGAAAATTATTTCAAATCGAATACAAGCATCATTTATGATTCAAAACAAATTGAATGATCAAATAGTCTTACAAATATATAATTGTATACAGCCACTTTGATTCGATTCATATACAATTATATTTCTCAATTTTGTTGGATTCGCAATTAAATCGACGACGAGCTTTACATTAAGATATATTAAAAACCAAATATATATTTACTATTAACATGCAAGTAAAATAATTTAATACTAAAAAGTATTTGAAATATTAAACAATAATTCAAAATAATTTGGTGTGGTGCTTCTTTAGACGAGCTTAAAAAAAATTCGATCTGAATTTGGTACGAAAATAATGTTTGATGGGATGTTTTGTGAGAGAAAAAATATATTTTTTTCGAAAAATGTAGAGTCAAATAGTAAAATTTGAAAATTTTTTGCTAAAGACACAGAACCAAATGAGATCAATGAAAACCAAAATAAGATGTGTCCCAGAAATTCTCATCACGTCATTTGGGGCTGTCTGATGCAAAATTTGTCATCGATTCTGGGAGAAGAAAACCACTTTCTAATCAAAGAATTTGGACAAAGGAATAATTCATGTGAGATGATAGGGACATAACATATGTCAAATAGTACGATGATGGTGGAGGATGTGCCCTACCAAAGCTTTGATTCATGCCATAAGACAAAAAAGAATTGCCCAGAAAATAATAATAAAACCATTAAATATTAAAATTATGATATTTCCTTTTCTTTAATTTTCTTGTCTTCTCCAATTTAGTGCAGAGATCAGAAGATTACTGACCACAAGAGCATACATAAAATCCACAGCACTAAGACAGTACCAATAATGTAATAATAATGTTCTGACAGCCATTGTTGTTCCAAATCTTGAAGAATATTATGATGTTCCACATTTTTGCCAGCTAATGTTGTTCTGATAATAAGTATAATGCAACACACAGCACAGCCCAAATACAAATTATCTGTTTGTATGCGATTTTTGTTATTGATCACACAGACAGATTGCTTCGATTGAACGAACAATAATTTTGATGTTGTAATAGCGGTTGTAGATCCAGTTTCGGATATAGAAAACCCTACTTTGGAGATACCAATGTAGACTGAATTTACTATCCTAATCGACACCGCAAATAGGATATGATCAATTCCCTAGCTCACGATGACTCATCTAAAGACTCACAAACCCTACGCACAAATTTGCGCATGCATTCAATGGTTGTGTAATGGTTGTTATTACACTTAGCTTTTGATCATTGGATTTTTTGATATATCATTACAAAATTAAACTAAATTTTTGTAATCTTATCTTTTTAAAGTAAATTTACTATAAAATAATTGTAATAAAAGAACTATAACACAATAACTAATTCAACCGATAGAGAATTAAGAGAAATTTTTATTTGAAAAACCTCTCATGTGAAAAGTGAAAATATGAGACCAAAGTCCATCAAATATCCGCACTACAGGGTGTGTTTGTTTGGGGGATTGGAAATACATTATTCATCTCATTTTTTTTCTTCAAAAATATCAAATCAAACACCTATTTTTATTTTTTATATTATACAGTACTAAAAATCAATTTTACATTCAAAACATCACATCAGCACCTATTTATATCACATCATACAACTATTCAAATTCAAAATTTTTATTATTCAAATTCCAACTCAAAATCCAAACCCCCAAACAAACACACCTATAAAATAGTAATAGCTCTGTACAAGAAATAACAATAACTCTATATAGAATCTTGTTGTCCCATCGAAAAATCTAGTGCTTAAGATGTCATTTGTTTGAAGATCAAGAAATAATACTAACTCTATACTTGTAGAAATATTACATCAAAAAATTCTTGTAGAAATTTTAGATCGATCCGATGGTCGGATGTTCATAAATTGCCACTTTAAGTATTTGTGCTGGAAGAGTTTTAGTGTAGTGTAGGTGTAGCCATCAACAAATATTTAGGATCGACACTTAAAATATATCACTTCAATAAATATTACCAAAAATGCCCTTAATATTTACGATCTCATTGGCACCGTTGGGTCATTTGAGATTTTATAGTAAATTAAAAAATAATAGTATTTTATTAGTTAGTGCAAGTATGTAAGAAGATTTGATATTTTTGACCTTTTCACTTATGTAAAAAAGTAAATGTATATGTAATGGTATATTTGTAATTTAAATAAAAGTTAAAAATATTTTGATATTAGTATATGATTAATTTTATTAAGAAAAAAAATAGATATTTTAAAATGGAACGAAAGGAGTATTTGACATTAATAAGGTGAGCTCCATTCAAATAATTGAGTCAACCATTAATAATATATTATATTATATATATATACTTTCTCCGTCTCAATTCTTCTTCTTTTTTACCGTCTCGCAAAATTAGTCTTATTTTTTAATAAATTAATAATTAACAAACAATAATTTAAATCTTACTTAACTATATTCTATAAATCATTATTTTTTTTTTTCTTTATAGTTTATTTGGTCATACAATTTGAAAGTTGAGTTTGAATTTTGGATAATAAAGTTGTATATTTTGATTAACATAAATAAATATGTATTGATGTTATATTTTTATATATTAAATTAACTTTTAATATAATATAAAAAAAAATATACTCCCTCCATTCTCAGTTATAGTGTATATTTACTTTTAGTGTAGAATTTAAAAAATAATATAATAATAATATTTTAATTGTAGTGAATAATTTAAAATAGTGTAAGGATAATTATTTTTATTTTTTTGGTGTAAAGTCAAATAGGAGTATTTGAAACAAAACAATAGGATCCATAATTACTAAAAAATATTGTATACTGAGACGAATGAAAACGGAAGATGTATACATTTAGGTGAAGTGAAGAGAATATTTATCTGTATTTTTAATTTGAGATTTATTTTATTTTATTTTTATATATTAGCTATATTAGAAGTGTGTTGACAATATAAAAAATAATTTTATGTTAAATTGTTAAATTTTGATAAGTTTGTAAAATATATGTTGATGTTTATATATTGTATATATATATAATAATATTAATTCTAAAGCATATCAAATATTTTTTATTAGAGTGTTTAATTTAATATTTTGGATTAGAATTTATATTTTATTTCTTTCAAAAAGAAAAAAACAAAAATTGCATACTTTTTAGTGTTTAGAATTTTTTTTTATTATTAGGGTAAATTATTTTAGTAAAAATGCATAAATATATTTTATTTATTGTGTGAAACCATTTATATTAATATAAAATTTGCACGAAAAAATCCTTCCAAATTGATATTTGATTCTAAATAAAAATTCAAATTAAAACAAAAAAAAAAACAACGTAAACTGTCTTAAATAAATTTTTTGAATAAAATAAATTGATAATTGTATAAAATGAAGGATAATGTTCATGCAAACTTTAATTTAAGATAAAAGGATTTCAAGCAATAAATAAAATACTTGATATTTTGTGTATCTTTACTAAAAATGACAGTGTTATATAATTGAAAATAAAAAATTGCAATTATCTTAAAAATAATTCAACCAATAAATAATTGCATTTTTACCAAAATAAATAATTGCAATATAACAACCATACCACAACAAATAATTCAACCAAACAGTTGAGAATATTTACGCCAAAAAAACCTCTAAAAATAACAAAATGTTATGCTCTAGAACAGCTCTCATGGCTTTGGCTATGGCCATACACTACTATAGACAAAAAAATATTCTACCTACGAATGATACATACCATTTCCTTACAAGAACAGCTCGAACAACAGAGTATTACTACGTACCTGGTTAGCCATGTCCCGGTCCGGCTCAACTTTCTTCGTCGACCAAAAACCATGTTCGCACGATGTATTCATCACGCAGAAGTCGAGTTACCGACCCAGTACTGCTTCACAGCCACAAGTACTTTCTCGGGAACAAGAGGGCCGTCCTCGTGATCCACCATTTTCGAATCCCATCTCATCCCCGCGATTATTTTCTTCACCTTGACAAGAACGTCGACTTCGTCCCGGAACAATACTGCGCCTTCAGGCCGTAGAATCCGATCCATCTCCAACAAGATGTCTTCGAACTCACATCTGCGTACGATGCTCGAGAATTAGCAAGAAACATAAATGCAAGAGAGGAAATCGAACGAATAAAGGATACTCACTTGCCCTGGTACAAGGTAAAAACGCCATTGGCGTGGATGAGATCGTACGTCCTTGGATATGTCGAAAAGGCTTCGCACCTAAAAAAGAAAACCATAAGCAAAGCAATGTAGAGAATTCGAGAAATGGCGTCGCATTGAAAAAGGCATACCAGTCGTGGTAAATGCCGATCAGTCCTCTTTCGTAAACAACGCCGAGTGTATTTTTCTCGGCAATAGTCGGTACGACGTTCATAACCCATAATTTGGGCGACTGAATTGCCGCAGCAAAGCCTCCGAACCCGGCATTCATATCCATAATGTTGCGGTATCTTCCCGAGTCTATAATCTTGTTGATCTTCCGATACGCGTCGACGTGTTTTTTCCACTCTTTATTGTCCTCCAGATACGCCTCGGCTGAAACTCCAGAAATTGCGCCATTGGCAACTCTCGGGGGAACTGCATTAAGCCTCTCCGGGAATGGTTTGAGATCTCCTGAAACTTCTCCAATTTTGGCATTTCCGATTCGAGTTATACAACGCTCCATTTTCTTGTACCTGACAAGTCGAAAAACTAACTTGAAATCGTTTTGATTGCATCTTATGCGATGTTTTTTTTTTTCGTAAAGTAATGCATACCAGACATCGTCCGCAGCTTCAGATTTACAGAATTCTGCGCCGGAATTTTCTTGCGCAGCTCGACAGGCGTCTACATCCTTCGATTTCTGCCATATCGCGATTTCTTCGTGCTCGGATTTCTTTTCCCAGCAGAGAATTTTAGCAACTTCCTCGATCCTCCTCTGTTCTTCCTCGAGTTCTTCTTTACTACGTTGCCATGCCTTGTAAGAAGTCTTCCAACTTATCGGTGGTCCGGAAAGCACCCAATACCCACCCGGTCGAAGAACACGATCAATCTCCTTCATATATAATCCATCTGTATAACGAACGAAAAATACAATGCATCGCGCGACCGTATGAAGAAAAAGGTTCGATAAGGTTAAGGTTCTTACCATTCGCACCCCAACGTATAAGACAACGTGAACAATGCGCCATGTCGAAAGCGCTAGACGGATACGGCATTTTGATAGTTCCAAGAACACCAATGACGGCAGGCACGCCGCGTTCGAGAGCGAACTGAACTTGCGCCTCGTGTGAATCTCGTGGCGCAAACGACATAGCTACGACATTCCTATTCCAAAGATACGCGCCCCAACTCGCAACCTAAATCGACAAAAACATGAAATCGAGATTAAATCATCAACAATGCAGCAAAAACAATCATACAATCAGGCGATCATTTCACGATTGGCGTACCCCGCAACCAGTGTCTAATGCAGTCCTAACTGTGCCATTCGCAATCGGGATAACCGACGCGAGCTGCTCAATGTACTTATCCGCCCCCTGAGGAAACTGTGTCCCGCCCCCTGGGAACCTAAACACATTCCCCTCATACTGAATCCAATTCTGAATCGCCTTCTCGACCGTTAAACTCTTATACGGAGCATTGGCGTAGGGAACATAATCACGGCTCTTTGGCCATCGAAACGGTGTCACATATCCTTTAGGCGCGGGAATCAGGCAATGCAGCTTCTGTTCT
Source organism: Andrographis paniculata (assembly GCF_009805555.1). NCBI lineage: Eukaryota > Viridiplantae > Streptophyta > Magnoliopsida > Lamiales > Acanthaceae > Andrographis > Andrographis paniculata. The sequence goes on from NW_026137605.1 coordinate 7,165,078, forward strand.
TGGGAGGGGCAATGCCTCTCACGGTAGAAAAAATTCTCCCTCGGTAATTTCATTGCTCGTTTTCGATCTTGGCAGGGCGTGTGATCCTTGTAGCGATGATGGCAAGGCTTATATTCGACTACTTTAGAATATGAAGTGCCCGTTGTCCTGTCGCCGTGATGTGTTTCGAAGTTGAGGCTCGGGAGGATGTTACAGCTGTCGCCGGCCTTGATCATAGCCGACGCTACAGCGTCGCCTTTCCCGAACCCACTTCGTTGCCATGCTCCGAGTATGTAGAAGAAACAGCAGAGACTAGCTACGATGAAGATGGACACTGAACTTCTTGTTCTACTGTTCCCTGTACTAAATTTGTTCGCCATTGCAGGTCCTAATACACAAAAATTAGTGTCACAACAGCAAAGTTTTTTCAAAAACTAAACATCAAAAGTAGAAAATCATCCTTTTATAGGACAGCATCAAGAAACTACAATCAGGACATAGCAAATCAATTTTAATTTAACCTTTTTGTGAATGGATAGGTAATCAACCTAGATCAGCAGCCACATTTTTCAGGATCGAACTTCAATTCAGTATTAGTAATAGAAGAAGATCTGTGTAAGAATTTGTAAATGGTGTAAATGAAGACCTGATTCATTCCAGCGAAATCTCAGTAAAAATGTGACTTGGTTTAGACTTCCATTTGAGTTCAAGAGAGCTCTTAAACTAATCAATAGTCTCTTTAAAGAAAAAAACAGGTTTACACAATAACATTTTTCACATGAACTACGAACCTAAAACGAAGACAAAGCATAGAAAAACAGATTATTTAGGAAATCAAATCCATACCTACTGATAGAAGAACTGATTTGGAGAATCTAGAAAGAACGCATCCTTCGCCGCTCAGAAAATGCTTAAATCCAACCACTAATAAGAAGTTCTGCTGATCTACAAACTGTTCGGTGAGCAAAAACTAGGGCAGAAGAGAGAGCCGACACACGCATATCGACGCACAAAACACAGATTCCATGTCTATTTACATTATCTAGTAATGGCGTGTCTTTGTTTAATTGCCATTCAACGCGCTTCATCGATCATCATTCATCAACGGGAAAATTTTAGAATGGCCCTCCTATTAGAGTTAATATTGCAATTGCAACAAATTTTTTCTAATTTGCAGGTTCGCCCCAGATCGGGAGGAAAATGAATTCAAAGGAAATGGGTCCTCATAGCATTTAGAACAAATAATTGCAATGTATGGAGCGATGATTTTTTTATTATCAAAAAAGGAAAAAAGAATATCGATTAACGATGAGTGGTCGGATTGAATCCGATTAATCTATCTTCTCCGCGTACATAACAGATGATCTGCGTGGTCTTTGGCACATGGGGCCCACAATAAAAAATTAAAGGCAGCCCTCATTCTGTTATCAGGATTTTGTAAAAAATTCACTAATTCATTTAAAATTTCTCCGTCGAAAACATATGATCAATATAAAAATTTAATTTTACATTTAAAATATAACAGCAAAAGCTATTTATATTACATCGTACAACTATTTTAATTTAAAATTTTTATTATTTAAATCTTATCTCAAAATTCAAACCCCAAACAAACACAGCAGTATTCCCATTTTCACATAACCTCTTTTCATCACCTTTTGTTTTTCTTTTTTTTAAATAATACTAATTATAATAATAATAAAATTAGTAAAAAATAATACTTGTGAATTGTCTTGTCATACTTAATTTGTACTTAATTTGCAGATTGTTAAGTTCGACTGAAATAGCTTGACCTATTAAGTATTGTATTCACTTAAATATTTTAAAATTGCTAACTATATATTGATTTGAAATAGTTGTGTATTTGTGAGTTTGCATTAATCTACATAGAATTCATGTCATTAGATATTTTTTGAATTATCTTTTCAATGTTGCAAACTGTGAATCAATTTGAAGTAAAACAAAAAAATTATTGTCAAAATAGTAACAAAAGGTTTGTTGCCTAAAATTATGTATTTTTAAAAAATGCACAAACATTTTAATTTGAGATTTTAAATATAAAATTTTATTTTTTTTATTTATATTTTACTTTTATTTTATTCATAAATACTCTTAGGAAACCCTAGCTCACCACATTTCCTTGAGGTGATTTTGGAATAAATTTTTATAAATTCTTTTATCTTATTTTTTAAATCTAAATTTTATGACTGGTATATTATTCTAAGTTATTTCAGTTATTTTAATATGAGCTTGCTTGTCATTAAATCATATTTAGATTCTTAGTGAGTTTATTTTCCGTTTGACTTATATGTTGAATATTGTTCTATATTGGTAAATATTTGGGAACTTTCCTATATAAGGGTATATAAGGGTGAAGGGTCACTCCACCTATCACCAATTGGTTTTAGGCTGGACGTCTGAATCCCTTCTTAATATGGTATTAGAGTCATGGTGCTCGTATTGGGTTTGGATCCTGTACGGATTTTCGAGATTATCATCTCGAGGGGGGAGTGTTGAATATTGTCCCACATTGATAAATATGTGGGAACTCCCCTATTATATAAGGGTGAAGGCCACTCTACCTATCACCAATTGGTTTTAGGTTGAATGCCGAACCCCTTGTTAATATGGTATCAATCTGAGTTATTTGAAAATATATATATATATATATATATGATTTTTTAGAAAGAATTATATACTATCTTTCTTGACGGAAAAGCATTGCAGAGTGTTCAACAATTTTTTTTTCTCTAATTTTGTGTTATTTTCACATTTTTGTTTCATTTAAAATGTAGATATATATATGTTAGTTTTAATTAGAAACCAAGTTCTTCCTATTTGAATGTAATATAACTTTTTAATAATTTTTATAATAAAACTACTCTAATTTTCCGAATTGAACGAATTGTGTGAGTTAAGATGATATTATGTATAATTCAAATGGTTAATCGAATTTTTGATCTTTAAAATGAAATTTAGGAATGTTATATTTGATCTCACATTAGTTTCATATTTTTTGGTTAACAAGAATTTATGATGAATTTTATAAGATATATGCTAAATTTGAGTAAGTTGATTAATTGTATTTTGTGGTTAGGTGAAGTCCAATCGAATCAAATTCCACGACTCAGTGGTAGTTGAATTGATTAGATTCCTCTAAGTAAGGTAAGGAGTTAAATTTTGCACACTTGAAATGATTGTATCCGTATGTGATATATGGTGAACTTGTTGTGAGATGATATTAGTAATTGTTAATGGAGATTGACATGATATGTAATGTATATGATAAACCGTTTATTGGGTTGTTGATGCCACTTATGGGCAAATAATAGTAGATAGTTGATGTGTGAATACGTTGTTTACACGATGAAAGATAATAAGTTGAATTATATGAGCTTTAAATTTAGCTAGAGTTGGTTATTGATTGGTAAGTCGATTGATAATTTGTATATGCCGTGTATTTTGCTAGACTTAGTCGTTGATCGATAACTCGATTGATAATTTGTGCACGTTGTGGATTTGGCTAAACTTGGTCATTGATTAACAAGTTGATTGATACTTTGTGTATGTTGTGGATTTGACTAGACTTGGTCATTGATTGACATGTTGGATTGATTATTTGTGTATGTCGTAGATGTGGCTAGACTTAGCATTTGATTTGCAAGCCGATTGATAATTTGTGTATGTTGTGGATTTGACTAGACTTTGCCATTGTTGGCATGTTATTGATAAGATATGTATGTCGCAGATTTGGTTAGACTTAGCCACTTATTGGAGAGTTGATTGATGTGTAATGTGTAGATTTGTCTAAACTTGATCGTTAATTGAAAAGTCGATTGATAAATTGTGAAGCCGTGAATTTGGTTAAATATAGCCGTTGATTAATAAATTGTGTAAGTCGTAGATTTGGCTAGACTTAACATTTGATTGGCAAGTTGGTTAATAAATTGTGTAAGCCTTGAATTTTTATTAGTTGTAATTGTTGTTTGGTTATCATTTGTCGTTGGTAATTTATTTCATACATTGCATATCTAATTCCTTATTCAGTTTTAGCTAATGTGATGATAAAGTAATGATTATGTTTTTTTACCAAATTGATGACATAGATTAAGAGAGATAAATGGTTTCTCTATTATAGAATTTATTCACACACTCACCATTCACAAAGATTTAATTTTTAACTTTGAACATAGTAAATGAGGACTCAACCGCTTAAGCTACCCATCCTTGATCTGACTTAATATCTAAGGCAGTAGAATTTAGTGAGTCAATAATTAAGGGTGATAACACGAGCCGGCCTGCTTTTTTTTCATATCGTCCCAGCCCAACCCGATTCCAAGCCGTGCTGGGCCAGCACGGCCCATTTTATAATCGGGCCTAAAAAGTTTGGCCCGTGACGGCCTGTATTTCGATTTTTTTTTTTTTTTATATTTTTTTTTTTTTTTTTAGCTTTGAATTAATTTAGAACAAAATAAATTTAATTAATAAAAGTGGACAATTGAACTCACAATCAAATATATACAAACTTAAACTTTTACCATCCATGTTGTAATTTTTATTTTTATTTCAAACATCAATATATATAACTTTATTAAATATTAAATATTAATTTTAAAAATTGGGCCGAGCCAGGTACGATCGGACCTTCATGAGCCCGGGCACAACCCGGTTCATTAGCGTGCCGGGCCAAGCACGGCCCGACAATTTTCAGGTCTATTTTTGGAAGCCCAAGCATGGATTTTTCGTGCCGTGGATCCGACTTTCGGGTCGTACTTATTTTTATTATCCCTATTAATAATATTATTTTATGATATTATTTTATTTTGATAAAATAGCATAAAACACCTATATAGTTTCCGAATTTACTGAAAATTTCATTTAGGTCATAAAATTTCATAAAATTTACTTGTGTTTTGAAAAATATTGCACAGTCGCCTCTTCCTTTAATATTTTACTCATTTTGATTGTTATACCTCTTCAAAGTTGGCTTTCATCGTACAGACACACACAAACTACTTTATACATACTCATAGGCATACACCAGTACCCATTCTTCTCATCCCGTGGCCGCCATTGGAATCCTTCGTCCCTTCAAAACCAACACCACCCTAGAATCTTTTCTTCCCTTTTTTCTTCTCTCATGTCCCCCTTTCGCTTATCTTTTCTTCCTCTTCTTTCCCTTTTTTTTTTTTTTTTTTCTTCTTCTTCTTCTCCATCTCTATTATTTTTTACAGTATCCCCTTACCCATCTTTTTTCCTCTTTCTTCATTCTTCCTATTATTTTTCGCAGTGCCTCCTTGCCCATCTTCTTTTCCTCTTCCTTCCCCCTTTCTTCTTTTCTTCGTCTTTTTCTTCCTTCCTTCCTATTATTTTTTTACATATGTGTATATATATATATGTAAAATGAATATAATAAATTAATTAATTAGTGACATCCTCGAACAAGACTAGATTGTGTGCATATATATGTAAAGATTTATTTATTTATATACCATAAGAGCCGCCAAGTTGTTACAGGGCTTGCAAAAATCTCCAGTGGAGCTCCGGTGACCAACACCGTCGTGTATTTTGGTTGGCCTGTGAGTCCTTTGTCTTGCCCTTCTTAATTCCTCCGCTACCTTGCCCCTCCTTGGAGGTGGCAGAAGCCCCACTCGCCGGAAGTCCATTAGTGTCATTTGGGTGGCATCAATTCTTTGGATTGATTCCTAAATTCCTGAGTGATTCCTACTTGTAATAGGTTAAGAATTTAATTTAGGGTGTGTTTGTTTGGGGGTTTGGATTTTGGATTGGGATTTGAATAGGAAAAATTTTGAATTTGAATAGTTGTATGATGTGATATAAATAGGGTTTGATGTGATGTTTTAAAAGTAAAATTAATTTTTAGTATAATATAAAAAATAAAAATAGGTGTTTGATGTGATGTTTTTGGGGGGGGGGGGGGGGGAAATTGGATGAATAGTAGAAATCCTCTAAAATCCTTCAAACAAACACACCCTAAATGGATTTATATTTGTTAAGTAGGTTAAGATTGATCAATTTACCAAAAATAAAAATTGGGTATCTTTTGTGGGACAGACAACGAGAAAAAATAAACAATAATTATTTGTGGCAGGATAAAGAAAATATATAAATTCATATTTTTAAATTGAAAAAAAAATAAAATCAAAGGGTGGGTTGGGAGAGGGGGCCAGACCCCTTGCCCCTACTTACATCCATCCCTATTTGACAACATCAAATAAGTTGTTTATGATGCAATTCTATTTTAACAGCTTGTTTACTCTTCAATTGAAGAAGTTAATCAATTCAAATTCATGAATAATGTAATATACGTATATGAAAAGTATCTTTATATCATTAGAAGTTCATATAAATTCTATATGATTCCAATAGAGGAAAATGCACATAAAACGTACCAAAATAAGATATTTATTACCAAAATTATATGCATCTGTCCAATCTCAAGATCATTGTATAGAGCGGATGATTTATTGATTTTTTATAAAAAATTTGACATATTTTTATTTACATACAAAGAAGCTGCAAAAAAATGAGTAGTAAAAATCAGATAACAGACACACTAATCACCAAACTTATTCAAACAATTATTAAAAATATTACTAAGACTTTCTTAATTAACAATGTAAGTATACCGGTGTTTGAATTTATTAAATTTTAGAATAAATAATGTTAGATTGTACTTAATGCTCATTCAAATTATACAATCCAACTTATTTTATTTCACTATACATTCACGTCTAACTTTGAAAAATTTGATGTGTATATTATTTATTTTTAATGTTTTGATAGATTATCTCAACCATAAAAAAAAATTTGAGTAGCCAACATGACAGAGAATTTATATTCAGCAAGATCACATATAAAAAAATAATAATGTTGATTTCAGAAAAGTTGTCACGGGCGATGGATTTGACATTGTTTTAGTGCACCAACCCCCAACTCTCCGTACATGCATATCAATGACTTTGGATTATTTAGGGTTATAGAAAGTATATGAATTGGAAAAGATTGTATTGATGTGGATTAACTAGTGAATGCAATAGCGTTATTTATTTTATTTTTTTTTGAAGAATTGAAAATTGAAAAGACAACACTATTTTTCTTTTGAACTTACAAAGTGCATAATGAAAAATATAGGACATAACAAGTACAAAATTCTACCCATGAAGAATGATGCACTAATTAGATAAGATGCTCGTGATCTATGATTTGGTGATTAATGGTTTTATATGTTTCATGAACATAGGAAATGAAGACAACACCATACTTTTTCTATCCGGATTGGAATTTGAAGTACAATATCCAATGGTTTCTCTCTTCTCAATGATAATTCTTACTTGAGCAAGAAAACAATGACATTTTTTGTGAAAAAAAGAAAAAGTAGAAAGTTACACGGATATTATACGAATGACCATGTGTCCTATGCATATTTTGTAAAATTCATACCGTGCACATATAATACATGGATATGAATGTGACTTAGACTTTGATTTTGTAATGTAATATTTGGTAAAAATCTTCAGTTTTTATTAAAACTCACGTAAAAATTCTTTTAAAACGCTGGGTTGGATAATTTTTCAAAAATTAATTTTTTGAGCCAATAAACTATTTTAAAAAATAATTTACCAACCACCTAAATTCATATTTTGACTAGTCAAACAACTTAAAAACTATTCAATACGCAAAACTTTTGAAAATACTGTTTGTCGAACACCCTCTTAATTTACCAATTTTTTGATTAAATCGAATCAAATTATTAATATAAAATTTAAACTATAATAACAATATAAATATATAATTATATTCAATTTGATTCGATTAATTGTAAAATAAAATATTAAAATCCAAATTATTTATATTCGAACTAAATTTACTCCATGTAAAATTCAATTCAGCCCAATGGTTCAACAGCTCTACTGGCTCAAATTATATGTACGAATATAAAAAAAAAAAACGATGTAATAATATAATAATTTGCCTTGATAGTCTCGTTCAATTATGCAAAAACCCTATTTTAATAGAACCATTTTATATGACAGTTTGCAAAAATATTGATCAAAATTGAAAAAAATACTGTCCTAATTTAGCCCTGTTGATATGCAAGTCAGATGTTTGTTTCTTATTTCTATAAAATTATGCTGTTGATCTATTTACCTACATATTCAAATTGAAATCTTTATTGAAGCATATAGTATATATCAAAACTCTAATCAAACAACATTATAACCAACCATACCCCTAAACATTTTTCTTCAAACTGCATTTTCTTTTAAAAAAATAAAATGAAACACTTGAAAACAACAATGCCCAAATTAACCCTGCAAGAAAATTTGTCACAAATGGGAACAAGATCAATTAATTAACCAAAACTTCGAAAAATGCAAATGGTCATCAAATGGCCGATCACAAAAGATTCTAGCGAAGTTGTTTTGTCGACGAGATGGGGGGAGGGGGGTGGGGGGAGTAAAGAGAAATGTTTCAAAGGATATGGTTAAATTTGAAGCCTCGCAACATTGACTCAGCTCTTGGTGGCGAGCTTTTCCTTTGCTTTCTGGATCTTCAAGACCTTCTTCACAATCTTCTGTTCTTCAACCAAGAAGGCTCTTATGATCCTAGAGAAGATGTGGGCAAGAAACATGTTAGACACACAAATAATCCTTTGATAGCTGATTGTTAATCATTCAATGGATGAAAAGATCTCTAACCTTTCCCTAACCGCAGGTCCGGACAACACACCACCGTAAGCACGGTTCACAGTTCTCCGATTCCTGGGTAGTCTGGACCTCTTGTATTCAGCTGGTCTTAAATGAGGAATCTGGAACCATTAAACAATGTTTTAAATGGATTCGATAGAATGGCTTCCAAGATTATAAACCAAAAGTTGGATCCTCATCCATTACAAAATAAAAACATTTAGGCCGCTTTTTCTACAAACCATGTCAACACAAGCTTTGCCATCTACTAATAGCAACCAATACAAGTGATCATGAGAGATACATTGTTCTATATTTACTCAGTCTGATTAATCATTTGTTACTAAATAAAACCCAAATCAAATAGGCCAAATTATATACTAATCAATTGCAGCCAAACAAACTTATAACTCAAAAGCAAAACTCAATTAAAACGGCATCTTCATGCCATAGAGGATACTAATTCAGTAGATATAAATTTTCATTTGATTGAAATATGAATTGCAGCCATATAAAAATAAAATTCATCGCGAAAACCCTAACGCATTGGCTACCAAAACAATCTAAGATTGAATACAGCCACAATCGACAAACCGCAAATTTGTAACTCAGGGGAGCATTCTCGACTCCACCGTAATCCAAATTAGACAAACAATAATATTCGGTTCAAAATTAAAATAATGAAAAACGAAACCGAATGCGCACATACCCCTTGGATTCTCTTTCCCGTGACAGGGCACTTGGGACCGCTTGCCCTCTTCTTGGTGCTCTGGTACACAAGCTTACCTCCTATTTTAACAAAAACGTAAACAGCCAATAAATTTAACACCACAAAAGTACTTCTCCGTCGATGCACCAAAATTAAAACAAGCAAAAACATATTCAGATAAAAATTCATACTGCATTCTTACCAGGAGTCTTGACGACCCTGTGCTGGTTGGATTTTGTGGCATAGCTGTGCCTCGTCCTGTATGTTAGCCGCTGCACCATTTTTTCTCGACGATTGGAGGCTCGGGCGGAGGAGGAAAAGGGGTTGTACGATATAGGGTTTATATATATAGGAGTCTCTTTAAGCCCTAGATCTAACGACTGATATATTCTTTAATTATAATGGGCTGGGATAAAAACTTACATTGGGCCTGTATATTAGCAGGCCCAAAAACGCTATGCCCCTTTATGTTATAATTTATGATATATTTTTAAAGTTTTGTTGTTTTATTATTTTAAATCAAAATTAACATTATTAAGTTGCTACTATTTTTAATAAAAATATACTCCCTCCTTCCCAAACCTTGCAATATTTCTTTTTTTTTTTTACCAAACTCATTGCAACATTTTCAAATTTAGAAATAATTAATAATATTTTTATACATATATTAATATACACTTCACTTTGTCCCGTCACATCACTCAAATAAAAAAAAACCAAATAACAATTTCTCTCTCCAATTACATTACTTAATATCCAAATTATCTCAAATTACCATACTTAATACTCCCTACCTAAATCCCCGTGCCAAACACAAATATTGCACGATGTTTGGGACGGAGGGAGTATTATTTCCTCTCGTCGCATCAAAATATTATTTAAACAAAAACGTAAATAAATATTTATTTTCAAATAAATTTCAAAGCACAACCAAAATATTATTTTACAATAATAAATTAGGATGTGTTTTTATATAATTTGATAGCATAAGGTTATATAATAATTAATAATTATGTGTTAATATGTTGCATCAAAATATATTAATTATATTCTTAAATACTCCATAGGTCCAAAAATTTAACTAAAAAAAATAAAAAATTAATTGAGAAGTAAAAATATTGTTGCATAAAAATAACATATTTAAAAAAAAAAAAAAAACAACTTTTTCTTTTCATAATTGTATTGATATATTATCATTAATTTAATTGTCACAAAAGTTTCATAACAATTTCAATATATATTATAAAGACAATTCAATATTTGTCTCATGATTTTTATTAGTGACAATTATACAGTGATAGCAAGACATTTGTCTAATAGTATGCAGATAAGAACGACACGCCATATTACACCAAATTACGTGACATATAAGATTTAAAATTTGAAATTATTTTACAATCATAAGTTCACTCCAAATTATCTTATCATTTCGGAACTATTATATATATATTATTACATCCGTCCGGTTCTAAGGGTTTGATTTATTTTTTTTGCGTTGATTTTTTAATATTAATTATTATATAAAAACTTAAAAAGAACAAAAATACTTATATTAGTATTTTATAATATTATTATAATGACATTTATGCAAAAAATTTTTTATACAAATATAAGAATATTTTTAAATATCAAGTATAATAACGCAAAAGATAAATAAGACATTTACAACCAGGCGGAAAGAGTACTTTTTATGACGTGGAAATCTACCGCCCTTAGTTTACTTTTCGAGGATGGTCTGGATAAATCTAAGATTGAACTTAATAGCACATAGTATGATATGCAATGCTGGAGTACCCTCAAATTCTGACTAGTAATTAGTATTTATTTATGTATTTTGTGGACAACACTGATTTGATTTACAAAAGTGGAAAGCAACATCAATTCAAGATGGGAAGAGCAAGAAAGATTGGTCGACACGAGGTTTCCTGCCCAGAAAATTAATGTTGTCGAGCTTCTTCTGGCACCAAACTAACTGATCTCTGCTCAATTTCGACAGCCTTAACACTCTCGACACTAATCTCAACTCCACCTCGCATGCCCGACCTTCATCGTCATCCTCTTCTTTCTTCTTCGACTTCTTCACTACGCACTTCTGCCTTCTCGCGCATTCCTTGCTTTTCCTCGCCTTCTGTAATCGAGTCGAATTAATTATCAAATGATTTACATTTATTAGAGCCGACGTCAGAAAAGTAGAGCTGTTAAACGAATCGAGCCGTTCGTGAACTCGGCTCGGTTAAAGCTCGTTCGCGAACGTTAACGAGTCGAGCTAAACAACATAATCAAGCTCGTTTGGTTAATGAACGAGCCTGAGCTTTGTTGGCGAACGTTTGTTTAAATAATATATTTATTATTAATATTATATATACATATAAAATTATAATTTATAAATAAATAAAATATTATTTTAAAATATATAAATAAAATAATTTTAAATTTTATTTATAATTTATATATAAATTTTTTTAAAAAATAAGATAAGCGAGTTCGAACGAACTCGAATGAGCTTAATCAAGACTAAATGAGCCGAACACGGACACAAGTTCAAACAACAAAAATTCTTAACGACCCGAGTTCGAACACTACGAACGAGCTCGAAAGCTTAACGAACAAACACGAGCCTTGTTTGCGAACATTAACTAACACTTAAAATTTGGCTCGACTCGAATCGTTAACAGCTCTACAGAAGAGGAAGAGAAGACGAACCTTGTGCAGACTTGCGATGACATTAGCAAAAAGCATCGAATCCGACGAGTCGTGAAGACATGTCCTAACTTCTTGAATGCTCGACGATAGCTTGTCGGCGAATAGAAACTCCCGGAAGATCAAGATCGATTCCCGGATCATCTCCATAAGCATTTCGAGAGAAACTGCATCGGATTCCTCTCGTCGTTCCAGCTTCGAATAGTCGTCTGCAGGTAATGTTTTAAAACGTCGATACATACCGGTTTAAGGTTGTAAGGCTTGCTTACTTACCCCTGATCGTCGGGACCTGAAGAAGGCATCTTATCGCGCACCGGCTCCTGACATAGTTCTGAATCCTCTGACCTTGAAATGGTTCGTCTTCGATGAATCTCCAGACCACCACTTGAAACTGTTGAAACTCTTCCGCTGTGCGGTTATAAAAGTGATTGCCTAAAGAATCGTATCCCGACAGCTCGTGCGCTTTCGCGTACAGCCAGCGGAGGATTTCCCACGATAGACACAACTGCCCGACGTAAACCAATTCCAAGTCGCGGTGCATTTCAACTACCGATCTATGCATTGGATCGGCGTATATCCTCTGCCCTTTGCACGACCTTTTCGCGCCTGCGCTGTATATGTCCGATTCCTTCAGCTGCTGGAAACCTGCAATTTTACGATGTTTAGAAAACACAGACAATGGCTAAGGCTAAATTGCACAAAATTCACCTGTGATTTTACGAAATTGCGTCAAATCCCTCGTACTTATAAAATTACGCCCCAAACTCTCTCGTGGTATTATGAACTCTGCATCTAACCTCTTGGCGGTCCTTATTTAACGGTATTTGAACTAAATGCGCACAAACTGCGAATAAAATTTTAGTATCTCAATTTCTAAACCTCTAAAATCACAAATATATATATTTTTTTATATTTAGCCTAAAAACAAATAGTAAATATACTCAAAAATAGTTATTTTTTTTTTCTTTGGATACATTTATGTCAAATACCATTAAATAAGAACCGCCGAACAGGTTAGTCGCAGAGTTTCTGAAATTACGAGAGAGTTTGACGCAGTTTTATAAGTATAAAGGATTTGACGCAATTTCATGAAACTACGTGTAGGTTTTGTCCCAATGACTAAAGCCTTCTTTTCCTTTTCCCTACACTCATCTTTTAGGCAATGGTGGATTTTCTTTTAGGCAGAACTTTAAATTAAGAATGAAATAGTTTAACGATATAAAGTGCCTGAGCTGACTCAAGTGACTCAACGGAAAGAAACAATGGCCCGTTCGATGAACAAAGTAGCTACATAATTGAATATAAAGGCGCCGAAATCATAAAGAACTAAAGAGCAATATAGTTTGAATAATTCTCTGAATAATAAAGGCGAACATCGAAGTTATGATCAATATTTTCTAAATCTAGATCATCGATTGATTAAATGAATTTCGATAATCAAAGTATGGTTTCACTTACTGATGGCTTGCAATGTCTGGTAATTCAAGATGTCTAATTTCCGCATCCTTTCGAGATAGCTCTTGTAGAACTTCTGGATTTCCTCCATTACATCTCTGTACTCGATCCTCTGCTCGATTTCAAGTGGCTTCAGATCTTCGACCATCCCGGCGATCTCACCTTCTTCTTCTGATATTGGAGGCAGGCTTCGGATTCTGCAGTTTTTCAGCTCGGTTTTCATCTGTTGCACTAAAATCTGATGTTCTAACAACACATCTAGCTCCTCGTCGTCATCTGTATCCGAATCCCAACATTTTTTCTGTTCTTTAGATCCATCTACTAATCCCTCTTGCTTGCTAGCATCCCCAACTGTAATTTTTTCTTCGACAATGTGCATCGGGCTCAAAGGTTGAGGCTCGAGTTCTATGTACTCATCATTTAAATCGACTGATCTTTCTGTGTGATCTAAATCGAGCCCGACCTCAACATTATCAGGCTTTATATAATCAGATTCCTCAAGAAAATTACTCATCCAGTTTCTCAAGTCATATTCATCAACCAATTCTCTATCAACTGACTTAACTTCATGTTCCTTATTCAATGTCAATAAATCTTCATCCTCGTCATTGTCGTCATCTCCACAAGCATCAGACTCATGGTTTGAATCAGGAAATGAAAATTCCCCTCCAGGAAGCAGTTTAATTTCATAAGAAACATCTTTCTCCTCCAAAGCTTCATCTTCCATTAAACATTCCCCAAAACTTTCTTCAGAAGTTAGATTCTTTTTACTGTAACCAACGTTGTCTTGTGCCGACAAACACTCCCCAACAACAACATTTGAAGGGCAAGAAACATCAATAAGTTTAAAGCGAAAGCTGCAAGAATCCAATCCTTGATCAAGATCTTCCAAAGAGTTTTCTTTTTGAGGAGCTTCACACCCAACACTTCGATCACTGCTCTCATAAACATCACCTGTGGATTCCTCCACAAACATTTCCTGAACAACAAAGTTGTCCGTTTTTGGCTCTTCAAGAAACCCACACACATCTTTCCCAGACATGAATTCATACTTACTACTGTTAGAAATCAGACCAGTTCGCAAGAAATCAGAGCCCTCTGTGTCTTCAACCTCTTCACTGAAACTCTTCTTCCCCTTTTTCTTCACATCTAAATTCTCTCTTCCAGAAGGCCCACTTGACCAAAAAACAATGGATTCCTTGCCAAAATGATTGTTCTCCTCCTGAGAATGATTGCCACTAAAAATCGAACCACTCTCTTCAGCCACACATGGCCTTGATCTGCAAAACAACAATTATGTAAAAACTAGTATATATATATATATATGTATATATACACATGTGTTTGTGTGTAATAAAGATCGAATCATTACCTGTACCAATATCTGGAAACAAACCCAACAACCTCGACGATTGAAGCAAAGACAGAAGCCATAACGAGGCTACAAAATCTGAACATTTTGTCTTTCAGGACTTTACACAAACACCTTGTAGTGAAGTAGGTCTCGAGCATATTAGAAATCCCAGAAAAACAATAATGAATTTTCATTTATGATAATATGAAATCCCTCTCGTCATCTCCAAACAAACACACTCTAACAACATATTGTAGAATTTTTCATTGGAGAAAGTGGCATAAGCACTAACAGAAGCCGAGATTAAAGGAGATAAAAAATACTACAGGGGTGGGCATCGTTTGTCTGGTAGCCCAAAACTGCTGCCGATGATTCTGATCCAGAGGAGAGGACTGATTACTCACGGAGGGCATTTAGTTAAGCCTCGTGTCGACAATTTTGGACCGTTGGTTGAGTGAGAGAGACAGAGAGAGAGACTGACCTGACCCACTTTGCGTCTTCGAGGTCTTTCCCAATTGACACGATTCTGAAAGATCCTCGTTTTGCTTGGCCCCTTTGGATTCTCAAATTGTATATGTGGAATTTTGAATTTATGATGATATCGAGAGCCCTCTTTTATTTTGTCTGTTGTTTCCTATTGTGTTCGTCTACTCACCACTTTGGGTCGCCCCACGAATTGGTGCTGAAAAGGAAATTTCCCAATTCAGAATTGGCCAAATGGATGGTGACTCTGCTTTCAAAACCCTAATCGTGGATGTCTGAAACAGACCGTTGGAATTAATTGCTGTTATGTTTTGATGAGATGCGGAAGCCTGATAGAAGAAACTGCTACTAGATATGATATATTCAAAACTAATATTTCTTCCGATCAAAAAAATAATAATAATAAAAAAAAAATTAATATTCCACCGTCCCGATAAAAATATAGGTTTGGATGAATACGGACATTAAAAGATATTAATATTTTAATATTAAAATAAGATAAATACAAAATATATTGTCAGGGTATTATACGAATTTATTAAAAGGTCGATTAAAAAAATAATAATACAAGTGAAAAATAATAGTAAATTAGATATTATTAATTAAAATAGAAATAAAAAATTATAAAAAATAAATATTTACTATATAAATATATTGTGCATAAGTTTCATAGGACTTACAAGAAAGAAATAATGACATACGAACGAAAAAGTCTATGCTAAAATAAGTTTAATTTTTTTATATTTATTATAAAAATATAAAATATAAATACTTATGATTTAAATTGGAATCGAATATTATTAACTTAGCACAATTCGTAAAATTACTATTTTTTTTTTATAGAATATCACATCAAAATATTATTACAAAAATTTAAATCAACACATTATTTTTAAATCAATTTTAAATCACAATAAAAAAATCATAAATATTATATAGGTGTGATTTGTAGTGGACAAAATAACATGTGTGTAGGGTTCCTTTAAAATTGAAGTGAAATATTGATATACAAAACGTGTGTAATTATTGTGGTGGAGAATTTAGTGTGTCTGGATTTTGGGTTCGAGATTTGAATAGTAAAATTTTTAAATTTGAATAATTGTATGATGTGATATAAATAGGTGTTATGTGATATTTTGATTATAAAATTGATTTTTAGTATAATATAAAAAATAAAAAATAAGTATTTGATTTGATATTTTTCGGAAAAAAAAATTGAATGAATAGTGAATTTAAAATTTAATCCCCCGAACAAACAATGATTTGATTATAAATGGGATGATTTGATTATCTAATGAACTTTTGGAAAACATAACAACCACCAAAATATTTTTCCAACATTATGTGTATTATATTGAAAAGGCTATTTCAACATCTTAAGGTAATACAACACGATACACTACCACACAATACAATGTCCTAGGGAGAGAGAAATTGGAGTTTTTTTTATTTTTTGTTTATTTTTTTTTAATATATATAAAAATTGTTGGTCCCAAATTCGCTCAAAACCAAACAGAAGCAATAACCGAATATGAGAATATTCACTCTAATATTCACTTTAACAAATTCAACAAGAATGAAATCTATTATTTCACTGTCTCTCTCCCAGCATCCACAAAGTTTGTTACAATCAATTTTTGTTATTCCAATACATAGATTGGGGGGGACCAACGAGCTTTCTCGATCAATTTGTTTAGGTCTTCATTAGATTGCTGCAAACAACATCAACCAAAATTGAAAAACAAATACAATCCACTTTCAACAAAGTTATACATTATCTCTCTGGAGTTCCAAAGATCTTCCATGGCTATTCAAGTTTAAATGAGCATAGAAGAAGATGATCGATCTAGCCTTGACACAACTGATGATTAATTCTTCTACTCTAAATTTAATGGTGGCCGGCTATCATTGTGGTTCCACAAGAACAACTACAATTACAATTCCAAATGCATGGTGATGCATAGGAGATTCATAGTAAGGACAAGGGAACTCAAGCTTGAGTTGGTATTTTTGATGTATTCTTGTATGCTTGGAGAAGTATATAATGAATATATCTGAATTGAGATCCTCAATCATAGGTTGTGACTGGACTGAGTAAATAACTTGTTTGTGTTATGTTTTCCTTTACTCCGCACAAGTTCAGTGTTTTTATGTTGTTGGACGAAGATGCATTGCCAAGAATTTATTTACCTGTTCGTTGTTTTAAAATATTGGGTAAATTATATAACACTTCTTTTTGTTTTTAAGTAAAAATGTACAAAATATTTTGTATTTTATTTATTGCGCATGAAATTCCTTTTTGTTAATGTAAAGTTTGCATATTTTTTAATTGGGATCCCCAAATATAGATTGTAGATAGAATTGGGTTTTCATCTACTATGTTCAAATTCAATTTTCGCTATTGTTGGAAGATTATGTATGATTATTGTCACATATTTATTTGTTTGTTCATTATATTGGAATAATCTATTAGGGAACCATATACTCGTTTTCAATCCTATTTACATAAAAAATATTTAACCAAAATCTTAAATATTCAAATCATGAACAAAACCAAACCCTTTTTACTCATCAATATATTTGCCCGTAGTCTGAGTTGAAATTCCGACATGGTATATTTTCTTGAAGCTTGTATGTAATTCTTCTAAAAGACATGTTTTTTTTTAATCAAGTTTAAAAAATTGAACGAGTTATGACAAAAAAAAAAAAAAAAACGGTTCTATTAGCTTAGTCGTGTGCATCACGTGTAAGTAGAATATATGCGATAAGGATATTGTAGATTGAAGAACTATGTTGTTGTTACAATATTTAAAGAAAGTTCCGAAACATTGTAGTTCAATGAGTAAATATCATGACCACCCGTTGTTTTTTTCAATAAAATTGAGATAGCGCACGATTATTTCACGGCGCAGAAAATTATTGGCTTTTGGCACAAGATAATGTGGTAAGGTGTAATTATTATTTTTTAAAGTTATAATCATATTTTCTTTTTTTTTTACAATTCAAATAGTTTTTCAAAAATAAAAGTTGGATAAGTTAATTATATATTCATATTAAAAGATAATAATATGTCTATGTCTCCGTAAGTTTAATAGGGAATGAGAATCCAAGGAGAAATAAAACAAACAATCAAAACAATGTATTGAGAGCCAAACTTGACAAGTTGCCTAAATTGGGTGTAATGATATTGGAAAGTTGTGTTGCTGCTGCTGACATGATAAGACCGACTAATTAATTGTAGCGTAAATATAGTTTCAAATTGGGGGAGCAGATATCGTCGCACTGCTCCATAAACTTTCGGACATTTTGTTCTTCTGCAGCAGCTTCTTCTTTGGACACACAAAAGCACAGAGCCTCCAACACTTGACCATACTTGAGCAGAAATTTCAACACCAGAATTTGGCTGTCGTCGTCCCCTTTGAAGCCCTTCACCTCCACTCTCTGCAACGTCCTCTCCAAGCACGTTGGGTACCACAAGTTGCTCACAAATGGATGCTCTCTTACACGGTACGGCGGTCTCATCTCCTGACATGTCCATCATATCAATTTCCATTGATTAAGCTAATTAATTGCACTTCATATATATAATTAATAAATAAATTAATTAATTACCTGGAAAATCTGTGTGGAGGGGCTCAAGTCGATGGACAAAACCCTGAGATTAGGGCAACTGTTGAGGAAGAAAGTGATGCCGAAATACTCCTTAACGTGCAGCTGCGTCTTCAAATGCAAATGCCTTAAGCACGACAGGCGTGGCTTCACAGAGGATTCCTCCGCCATTTGCACCATCTGCAAATTAATTAATTAAGATTTTTCTTAAAAAATTAATATATATATATAAATACATATATATATTTATAGTAGACCTGGAGCATGTAGCTGCACACACTAAGAAATTCGGCTCTCCAAATTTCCACCAGGGCGTTGTACAGCATCTCTGGATCGGCTCCTTCCTCCCACCGGAGCTGCTGCTGGAAGTCAAATTCGGCCTGCACCAAACTCGAGTGATAATCTAATTGCAGGTAGGTATAGCCGCCGCTGTATTTGAAGATCGCCAGCGATTTAGCAGTGAGGGAGATGTAATCAAGGCCTGTGCATTTATGGAGCACAAGAACCCTAAGTCTTGGTGCGGCCAAATCCAAACTGCCCAAATTCCAGCACCTCTTCACGGTTAGGGTTTCCAGAAACGGACACATCGACACCAGACCGCACAGGGAAGAGCCCGCCATCTCAATCCACCCTAAGAAGAGTTCTCTAATGGCGAAGAAGAAATTTCTCGATTCCGGAACCCTAATTTTGCAGGCAAACGAGCGTAGGGTTTCCAGCGACGAATGGCGGCCGTCTTCGAGCACTAAGGGGAGATGAAACAACGTAGTTTGGGGTATTGTGTCGCGATTAGTATCCCAGGAAGGATCCGAGAAGTCGAGATCCAGCGCCTTGAGGCCCCGGCGGTCGACGACGAAATCGATGCACCGTTGGATGTCGGGCCGGCAGAGCTCCGGCGGGTTCGAAACGGCGAGCCTGAAACTCACCATGGTAGGCTCGCCGCCGTAGATTTCTGGCCACCGGCGGATGAATTCCACCACGTTTCCCTCTTTCTGCACGAAGAGGTTCTCGTCGATGTCGACGCTCCTGGTGGATTGCCAAAGGCTGCGCCACCGTCTGGAGAGGAGGGAAGTTCTGACCGCCTCTCTGAAGGGAAGGGAGGTGATGATATTGGCGATGATGGCGTCGGGGAGTGATGATAAGTAGTCGGGGCCGCCGCCATCCTGACCGCCGCCGCACACTTCTTCTTCCCGGCGTCGTTTTAACAACATGTTTTGATTATCGTGTAGATCCTGTTCCATGGCGGTGTATAATATATATATATATCTATAGTTGTATGTATAATATATATATGTGTGTGTGTATGAGTTTGGCGGAATCAGTGCACAGCTTACCACCGGACACGATGGTTCGCTTCGGCGGGGAGGGTTGGGATTGATTTTGAGTAGGTGCTAAGGAATTTCCTTTCTAATCAATTCAAATGGTTATGGTTGTATTAATATATATAAATATATATATATATATATTATTTTTAAATTTATTAATGTAATATATAATTAATTTAAAATATTGTATTGATTACAAATATGACCGTTAATTTTTTACGTAAGTTAAATTTTAAGAAAGTAGTTGAATTATTGTTAATATATGTTACCGTTAAATATGTTACCGTTAATATATGTTACCGTTAATTTGGACATAACTTATATTTTTAAAAATGTAGTTGAGCGGTTGTTAATGCATATTACCGTTAGTTTGCAACGTAAGTTATATTTTAGGAAAGTAGTTGAATTATTGTTAATATATATTATCATTTATTTGGAATATTCGTATAATTCTTGTATTACAAAATAATTTATAATTAATTTAAAATATCGAATTTAATACAAATTATATTACCGTTAGTTTGAACGTAAGTTGAACGATAATTTTATTGTATTTCAGGAAAGTAATTAATTTAAAATATCGTATTTATTACAAATATGACTTTTAATTTTGGACGTAAGTTAAATTTTAAGTAGTTGAATTGTTGTTAATATATGTTACCGTTAAATATGTTACCGTTAATATATGTTACCGTTAATTTGGACGTAACTTATATCTTTAAAAAAGTAGTTGAGCGGTTGTTAATGCATATTACCATTAATTTGCAACATAAGTTACATTTTAGGAAAGTAGTTGAATTGTTGTTAATATATATTACCGTTTATTTGAAATATTCGTATAATTCTTGTATTACAAAATAATTCATAATTAATTTAAAATATCGATTTTAATACAAATTATATTACCGTTAGTTTAAACGTAAGTTGAACGATAATTTTATTGTATTTCAGGAAAGTAGTTGAAGATAAAGCGTCAATATTACCGTTTATTTAAAATATTGGTAAAATTTATGTATTACAAAATAATTCATAATTAAATTAAAATATGTATTTAAAACAAATATTACCGTTAATTTGGACGTAAGTTTGAACGATAATATTATTGCATCTTAGGAAGCTGTTCAAGAGCTATCAATATTACCAGTTATATGGAATATTCATACAAATCTTGTATTACAAAATAATTCATAATTAATTGAAAATATCATATTTAATACAAATATTACCGCTATTTTGGACATAAATTTGAGTGATAATGTTATTGCATCTTAGGAAGTAGTTGAAGAGGTGTCAATATTACCGTTTATTTGAAAAATTCGTATAATTCTTATATTGCAAAATAATTCATAATTATTTTAAAATATTGTATTTAATACAAATATTACCGTTAATTTGGACATAAGCTTGAGCGATAATGTTAGTGCATTTTAGGAAAATAGTTGAAGAGTTGTCAATAATACCGTTTATTTGGAATATTCGTATAATTTTTGTATTATAAAATAATTCATAATTAATTTAAAATTCCGTATTAAATACAAATACTACCGTTAATTTGGAAGTAAGTTGCATTTTAGGAAAGCAGTTGAATTGTTGTAAATATTACCGTTAATTCGGAGGTAAGTTACATTTTAGAAAAATAGTTGAATTGTTGTCAATATTACCGTTTATTTGGAATTTTCGTATAATTCTTGTATTACAAAATAATTGATAAATTATTTAAAGTATTGTATATAATACAAATATTACCATTAATTTGAACGTAAGTTGAACGATAATGTTATTGTATTTTAGGAAAGTAGTTAAAGATGACGTGTCAATTTTACCGTTTATTTTTAATATTCATAAAATTTTTGTATTACAAAATAATTAATAATTAATTTAAAAAAATTTTACCGTTAATTTGGACGTAAGTTTGAGTCATAATGTTATTGCATGTTAGGAAGCACTTCAAGAGCTATCAATATTAATGGTTATTTGGAATATTCGTACAATTCTTGTATTACAAAATAATTCATAATTAATTTAAAATATCATATTTAATACTAATATTACTGTTAATTTGAACATAAGTTTGAGCGATAATGTTATTGCATCTTAGAAGTAGTTGAAGGGGTGTCAATATTACCGTTTATTTAGAATATTCATATCATTCTTGTATTACAAAATAATTCATAATTATTTTAAAATATTGTATTTAATACAAATATTACCATTTATTTGGACATAAGCTTAGACGATAATGTTAGTGCATTTTAGAAAAGTAGTTGAAGAATAGTTAATATTACCGCTTATTTGGAATATTCATATAATTTTTGTATTATAAAATAATTCATAATCAATTTAAAATAGCTTATTTAATACAATTATTGATGTTATTTTGGCCGTAAACTTGAGGGATAATGTTAGTACATTTTAGAAAAATAAAGAACCGTCAATATTACTGTTTATTTGGAATATTTTTATAATTCTTGTATTAATAAGCAATTCATAACTAATTTTTAATATCAAATTTTAAATACTCCATTCGTCTCAAAAAGAAGTATCTATTTGTTTTTTGTACGTTGTTTTAGAAATATTAGTATTATATTGGGATATAGGAGGAATAAAGTAGAAATGACTAAAATAACCTTGTTAGTATGTGTGATATAAAGGTAATAATATTTGTGTAATATATTGTAAGTTGTAAGGGTATTTGTAATGTTAGGTAGATAGTACAGTTACTAAAAAAAATTGATACTTTGTTATGAGACGGACTAAAATAGAAAAATAAATACTTTGTTATGGGACGGAGGGAGTATTACTGTTTGCTTATAAATAATTGGAGTGTTTAGTTTACTATTGGTTAAAACATCAAATTTAATACAGGTGTTACCGTTCATTTAGGATATATTATAGCTAGATATGTATAAGTACTAAGGCTTTGTTCACTTTTAGTGTTATATTATCCATAAATATTACTCCCTCCGTTCACTTACAATATTTACATATTTCTATTTTGGAACGTCCAATTACAAAGTTAACATTTCATTAAATACCCTAAATTTTTTCCAAAAATACCCTTACTTTACATCACATCATTACTTTTACACAAAAAAGTAAGGGCAAAAATATCATTATACTACTTTTAACTACTCAGCCAAAAGTAAATGTAAATATTGTAAGTGGACGGAGAGAATATTTCCTCTGTTATTCAAATTTATTGTTATTTTATTTTATTTTTTTGACATCCAACTTTATTTTCGTTTTCTTAGTAAGAAAATACAATTTTTTTCTATTTTTTTTTAATAAAAAAGTAAAAAAATATATTTTTACCTATTTTATATAAATGCATATCCGGTGAGCACACAATTGGATGACGGATGTAGTATTAAAATATATATATATTTAGGAGCAGATGGGGGCAACTGACCCCCCAATCCCCAAAATATATATATTTTTTAGTGTAAAAAATAGTAATGTTATATATATTTTAGTAATTTGCCCATCCTATTTTTTTTCCTTTTATAATGTAAAATATCATAAAAATTTTATGTGTTTGTTGATTTATATTTTTAACCTTTAAATTTTATTTTTTAATAATAAAAAATATTGAATTTTTATGTAGTTTTGTTGAATTTTTTTCCAAAACATTTAAATTTTTTCATTTTTTTTTGTCCTGATGTGCTATGAATTTAAAAAAAACGAAAAATATTGAATCAATAAAAAAATCGATATTTTTGCCCCTCCAAACTTTTACTGCTCATTGCATATATTAACACAATATATAATATATATATTTTATCTAGTAACAATAAGTCAACAATTTAATTCAAAATATTATATTTATATCATCAATCAATTCTCGGTATTTAACATAAAACAAGCCAATTCAAAAATACAAAATAAACAAACTAATAATTTATAATTAATTTAAAATATCAAATTTAATATTTTCAACATATAATTGAATTGCTAACATCACTTTTTTATTTTTTATTTTTTGTTTAAGGATTTGGAATGGTATGTTACTGCATTTTTTTTTTGTCATGTTACTACATGTTTATGATATTTGAATGATTGTTCTATTTAATACTAAATTATAATTAATTTTAAATATCAAATTTAAAGCATTATTTGTGAAGTTTTGAATTTGAATTTTGATTTTGAATTGCAAAATTTTTAATTGAAATAATTGTTTGATATAATATAAATATTTATTTATGTAATATTTTGATACTATCAGAAATATAAGGATTTTCCACGGAAGAATTCGAGCCAAAACCATTACTATTTTGGTAAATTGGTGCGGTCTATGTCTCCATTTCAATCCATGACAAAATGGTGGTTCCAATTTCATTAGTAAGGGATTTCCAAATCTATATTACAAATTCGTTGCGCCACTTTACATGCCAGTAATTAAACAAAACGTTAAGGCGCTGAAATTGGCGCCACAACAAGCAAATATATATATATATGCTGGCGTCGAAAGCAAAACAAAAAATACACACATATATATATATATATGTTGGCGCCAAAATCGGCGCAAATAATAAATATAAATAAAAACAATATATATTGGCACCAAAAGTGGCGCCTCTAACATAAAAATAAAATATATATACATATTTGTTTGGCGCCAACTTCCGCACCGTATTTTATAATATTTTTTTTCAAATATTTTTGCATAAATAGAGAGACATAAAAGCAAATTATGAAAAAAAGATTATGACCTTATCTATTCTAAAATAAAAAAAAGACAATTTTTAATCCAAATGTGCAATAGTAATAGAAAGTTATATTAGAACACACAATTTCTAAACACGAAAGAACTTCAATAACAATTTAAACAATATTGTAGTCAAATATGGTGCCTCTCTAACAGACCATAACATTTTCATTTTCAACAATTCTAATCTTTTTTGCAAAGTTAAACATAACGTACAAAACCAATCGAACGAAGGCAATCAAACTAGAGATGATATCTAAGATTGGGTGAAAAAACGAACAAAAAGAAAAAGAAAAATGGATGGATGAAAAAATAATAATAGTAATAACAGTTTTTATGGTTGATGTGCTTACAGAAGGAGCACAAAATTGGCCTTCCTTAATGTTGATCTGTCTATAACTCAGAAAGGCCATAAGCAAATTTGTGCAACCAGTCTATAACAACAAGCAATAATAGAAAGGGAGAATTGAATTGTTAGAAAGATGTTATAATTGTGTCTAACTTGTCGGCACAAAAATGCAGGAATTTGAATTATATCTGCAACCTTGCCAACTGCTTCACATATATATTATATTTTTTCCTCTCTTTTTTAATATAGGCAAAATCAATTCTCAAAATCTCTCTGGAAAATTTCTCTTCAAATTTCTCAAGAAAATTTTCTGCAAATTTTCCTTCAAAAAACTTTCTAGTTCGGTTTGTGAAATCTGTTATTACGTTAACGATTCATTCTATTTTGGGAAGCGATTGGTGAAAAGCCAAATTTGGGTAAAAATATGATGGGCTGCGTGTTGACCTCGATTTTGAGGCAAAAATATGATCACCTTAACCTTGAAGTCGCCATCGAAATATAAAGCTCGTTCAAGGTCTTGATCGGTGGAAATTATGTCCAAACTTTCCTCTGATGCCTCATCGCAATCAAGATCCCCGATTACAGGCTCGTCTTCTGGATCTGGTCCTTCCCGAGTGTTACAGTAAAGTGTGGTTCGGTAGGGTATTTGATCTTTGCTAAGATACCCTGTGGTCTCCATTCTTTTCGGGCCTGAAGTTGCTGATGAAGGTCCTTCTGATCATGTTTCGGTCTTCCAGCGGCAGCTCCTTCTGAGTCCTGGACCTGCTGGCCCCAAGCCTGACCTTCATGGTCATCAACCTGCTCCTCCCCAAGTCTGATTCTCTTTGGAAAGGCGAGCGACCAAGCATTGTCGTACATTCTCCTCTTTTGAGTCATAGTAGGAGGTCGCATCACCTGCTCCTTTTGGTTCCTGGTTCAGCTTTCATCATCTGGAGTCCTCCCGGGAGGAGGGTCTGATGTGGTGTAATTACCACCTAATCCATGGAGTTCGGTCTCCATAACTAATTACATGAGTAAAACACTTTTTTTTTTTGTTTGTAGTGTATTGCATTGCATTTCTCAAGTATCATTGTGCCGAAAAAAGGAGAACATTAGAATCCAATTTTGGGAAATGTAATAATTTCTAGGTTGTCACTACAATAGGACAACAACAAAATTGTCTTATATTGGATGTTTGATTCGAAATGTAAGATTTCTTTTTTTTTTTTTTTTTTTTTGGGATAATGCAGTAACCGCAGCTGCTACACTTCGGGTGCACTTTGGGTAAACCCCCAGTCAAACCTAATAGCCTACAAACTAAGTTCAACAAGGCAAGTCACACTAGAAAAACTATGTGTGGCAGACAAAACTTGGATGTATCGGGATTTGTACTAATGACCTCACGGTCACGAGTCTATTCCCATACCACCAAGTCATCCCTTGGGGGTGAATTTTGATTACAAGAATGGTTAGCGGCACTAAACTATATATCCTGAAAAATGCTGATATGAACAAGATTGGCATGTTCTTTAGATGGAAATTGCATGTTGTTAGTATTATTTTTTCTTGGAAATAATAAAGTGAAAAAATGTCTTGCATCACATACACTTCATATTATGGGCTAGTAGTTGATTTTGTGAGTTTCTACAAATACTTTTGGGTTGCTTGCAAGATTGATTTTACGTAAAGTGAGAAAATATCTACAAGATGATTTGTATTAATTGTTGTGTATATTGTTTTGAAAAGGTTATTTCAAGGGTGGGTGAGTCTTTAGGTTAATACACCACCACATACAACCACACAATACAATGTTTTAGTGAGAGATTAATTAATTATATATAGAAGGAAATTTGTTATTAATTCATTTATTGAGCATTTCAGAGTTCTTCTATGGCTATTTAAATTTGAAAAAGTGTTGGGAGAAGAGGATTGATCCTGCCTTGACACAATCGATGATTAGTTCTTCTACTCTGACTTAGACGGTGGTTTGCAATTTTTATGGTCTTATGGAGGGCGGAGAGATCCCCATGTATACCTATGATCATTTTTATCCTGTATTTATGTCTTTGAAAAAATATTTTCTACATATTTGTAAAAATCGCTATTTTTGTCATTTGACCATGCGTAATGTTGACACCATCATTCGTGACTACGCGCGGCCAAATAATAGAAATATCGACTTTTGCAAACATGTGGGATATATTGTCAACAAGATAAATACAAGAATAAAGTGAAAATTTGGTATATATGGGGATTTTTTTTTTTTTTTTTGCAATTTTCTTCAAGGGCGGATGGACGTGTAATTGAGGCGGTGGCACGTGCCACTAGTGATTTTATTCTATTAATTTTTTTCAATTATTTAATAATTATGTTACCACTAAAAATTTTAATGCCCTTTAAAATATCATCCTTATCAGAAAAATAAAATAAAATTAGTAGACTATTTAAAATTTGAACGGTCACTTGTACCAAATAATCAAAATTCAATCCAATATGATTAAAGTACATTTTAAAAATATAGATATATAAAGATAATATTATATTATTATATTTTATATTTCCAATAATAATATATATATTTATTAATATTAATATGATTATTTTAATATATTTTATTATTAATTTATTTATTGTGCTAGCAGTCAAAAAAATTTAGATCCGCCCCTAGTCTTATCGAAAAAATTATCTTTGTAATGTATAGGAGATAAGGAGATTCATAGAGAGAATGAGTGAGCTAATGCTTGGGTGTGTATTGTGATGTATTCTTTATGCTTTAAGAAGTATATAGTGAATATTTTTTCATTGGGATCCCAAATATAGATTGTAGATAGAATTGGGTAAACAACCTGTATATTATGTTTTCCTTTACTATGTTCGAATTCAATTCTCTATTGTTGGACGATCATGTATTGTCACATATTAATTTGTTTGTTCATTATATTGGAATAATCTGTTAGCGAGCCTTATACTTGTTTAATTGTTTTTAATACTATTTAAACAAAATTTAACCAAAAACCTTAACTATTCAAATAATCACGACTGTAATAGAAAAAATACGAAATAGATCTAAGGGTTTATTAACAAAATCGAGTGAAAACACAAATATTAGACTAGTTTTGGTTAGGCTCAGCCCCAACCAACTCGGCCAAAATCGACACACACATACACACACGAGTGACATTCACAAATACACCGGCCTGAGACCCACAAAAATAAGACAAAAGAAAACCCCCACAGAACGTAGCGAGGCATACAACGACAACACCTCAAGGCTACCACGTTGAACGAGCCCCTTGCGGCTACGAATAACAAAACAGAGAGCAAATGTGCCAAGGAAGCTCCACACAAAAGTAGGAGGAAGGCACCGCTGTGGAACCGCCGAAAAGTCGCCGGAAAATCGCGTGAGAGTGAGAGAAGGAGAAGGCTAGAGAGGGAGGCGAATTGTAGAGAGAAGAAGTATGAATCGTCTAATGACTGCGCCTCCTCTCACTCTCACATATATACTTAGGTCAAATTAATGACTGTGGTTCGTGGGCTTGTGATGTGGGCCAGGGCCAGATGTAATTGGGCTGCATAGTGATATGTATTGTATATTATTGGGGTGGATTCGAAAGGACTATAAAATCCATCAACGACAAAACCAAACCCTGAACTCCAATATATTTGCCCATTGACTGAGTTGAAATCCCAACATGGTAAATTTTCTTGAAACATGTGTGGAATTCTTCTAAAGGTCATGTTTTTCAATCAAGTTTAAAAACTAGAATGAATTATGACACAAAAACATTATGGTTCTATTAGCTTAGTCGTGGTCTCACGTGCAAGCAGGGGCGGATGCAACATTAGGCAAGGTGGGTCAATTGACCCACCAAAAAATAAAAAAATAATACTAATTATCACTAAAATTACAAATACATTTTTAAATATTAGTGCTATATTTATTTCATGAATAAATGACAGTTGTAGTATTTGACAAGATCCACCAAAAGAGTTATTGATGTTTTGACAAACGGTCGCCTATAGGTGCTAGGGTAGGGTGGGTGGTACCGCTCAGATTGCAGCCAATCTTCCTTTTTTTTTTCTTCTTTTTCAATAGAGAGAGAGATTGTAACTATTTGCAAAATTATATCATACTGAATTTTTACAAGCAAAATTAATGATTTTCGAATTATTATTGGATAATTTCATTATTGATGTTCAATGTAATGAGATATTTTGGAATTTGAATAATCTAAATGAACTTTCTATAAAATTTCTTGAGACAAAGAAAAATAAAATATCTTGTATGAACTTCTTCCTGTTTCAACTGCAATAGTAGAAAGATCATTTTCAACAATAACTATCATCAAGAGCAAATTACGGAATAGCATGAAAGATTAATTATTGAATGATTGTTTCGTTACTATTTTAGAAAAATATGTGTTTACGAAAGTTAGTATAGATGCTATTGTCAATCAATATCAAAATATAAGATCTCGTCGTGAACACTTGTAGTTATTTTAATATATTAGTGATTTTTAATTTAAAATTTTGAATATTTTTAATGCAAATTTTTGTTATTGTATTTATTTATTTTAATTATTAATTTTTCAACCCATCAAATTTAAAATTCTAGATCCGCCACTGCGTGCAAGTAGAATATATGTGCAATAAGAATATTGTAGATTGAAGAACTATGTTGTTACAATTATTTAAAGAAGGTTGCGAAAAGTTGTAATTCAATGCGTAGATATCATGATCTCCGTTGTTTTTTTTCAATAAACATGAGGTAGCGCACGATTATTTCACCGAGCACAAAATTATTGGCTTTTGGCAAAATAATGTGGTAAGGTGTAATTATTATTTTTTAAAGTTATAACTTTTGTTTTTACAACTCGAATAGTTTTTAAAAAATAAAACTTCGATTAGTTAATTATATATTCTTATTAAAAGATAAAACTATGTCTTTTAACAAATTTTTAATGGAATATGTCTCCTTAAGTTTATTAGGGAATGAGAATCCAAGGAGAAATCAATAAACAATCAAAACAACCTATTGAGATCTTCATGAAAAAAAACTACAGAGAGCCAAACTTAACAAGCTGCCTAATTAATTGCAGAGTAAATATAGTTTCAAATTGGGGGAACAGATCTCGTCGCACTGCTCCATAAACTTTCGGACATTTTGTTCTTCTGCAGCAGCTTCTTCTTTGGACACACAAAAGCACAGAGCCTCCAACACTTGACCATACTTGAGCAGAAATTTCAACACCAGAATTTGGCTGTCGTCGTCCCCTTTGAAGCCCTCACCTCCACTCTCTGCAACGTCCTCTCCAAGCACGTTGGGTACCATAACAGCATATGCTATGTCAGGCCTGGTGCAAACCTGAGCATACATAAGACTTCCTACTGCTGAAGCATAAGGGATATTGCTCATGTGTTCCCTTTCAAAGTCATTTTTCGGACATTGACTCAAATCGAGCCTGTCACCCTTCACAATGGGAGCTACATTTGGTGAACAATCTTTCATATTAAATCTTTCTAGAACTTTCTTGATATAGGCTTCTTGAGACAAACCCAAAATGCCTCGATTTCTATCTCTATGGATCTTAATGCCAATGACATAAGATGCCTCTCCCATATCTTTTATATCAAAGTTCCTTGAGAGAAATTGTTTCACCTCATGTAACATCCATTTATCATTAGTCGCAAGCAAAATGTCATCCACGTACAACACAAGGAAGCAAATATGACTCCCACTAACCTTCTGGCATATACAGTGATCCATGACGTTTTCTTCAAAGCCGAATGAAGAGATAACATCATGAAATTTCAAATACCACTGACGGGAGGCTTGCTTCAATCCATATATGGATTTATTAAGCTTACAAACTAAATTTTCTCCACCACTAGAGGTAAATCCTTCAGGTTGTTTCATATAAACCTTTTCCTCTAGATCACCATTCAGGAATGTTGTTTTCACATCCATCTGATGTAACTCAAAATCAAACTGAGCTACTAATGCCATGATCACATGGAGGGAATCTTTCTTAGATACCGGAGAAAATGTCTCGGTGTAATTGATTCCTTCCCTTTGAGTGAATCCCTTAGCAACAAGTCTTGCTTTATGTCTTTCGATGTTGCCATCAGAGTCTATTTTGGTTTTGAAGACCTATCTGCATCCAATGGCTTTTACACCATCAGGCAACTCGACAAGATCCCACACCTTGTTTGATGCCATAGAGTCCATCTCGTCTTTCATAACACTATGCCATAAATCGGATTCTTTAGAATTCATGGCTTGTGAAAACGTTTCAGGATCATTTGCGGCTTTTATATCGTAATCTGATTCTTGAAGATACACCATAAAGTCACTAGAAATAGCTGATTTTCTGACTCGTGTAGATCTTCTTAATGTTGTTTCATCATTATCACGAAGAACTTGCTGACCAACTGATTCAACAGCATGTTGTTCAACATTTTCTTGATGTTCTTCATTAACAACTTGATCTACGTGATCATTTTCATCAGTTTGTGGAACTTCATTAGTTAATCGTCTAACACGCGTTGGAACTTGAGGAGCGTGAAAGACAATCAATCTATCATTCAGCTCAGTAGGTTGATCTTTATAGTGATCTGTTTCAGAATGAGTATCTGGAATATGATCACTCCCACTAACCAAGTCATTCTCGAGAAATTTCGCATTTCTCGATTCCACAATTCTAGTGCTATGAGATGGACAATAGAATCTATATCCTTTAGACTTTTTGGCATATCCAATGAAATACCCACTAATAGTCCTCGGATCTAGCTTCTTTTCTTGTGGATTATAAATTCTCACCTCAGACGGGCATCCCCAAACACGTATATGTCGCAAACTCGGCTTCCAACCCTTAAATAATTCAAAAGGTGTCCTTGAGACAGCCTTGGTTGGTACCCGGTTCAATACATACGCAGCCTTCTTTAGCGCTTCTGTCCACAAGAAGTGAGGAAGTTTCACATTACTCCTCATACTCCTCACCATGTCCATTAATGTTCGATTTCTTCGTTCTGAAACACCATTTTGGTCCGGAGAACCAGCCATAGTGTATTGGGCAACAATCCCATTCTCTTGAAGAAATCTAGCAAATGGACCGGCAGCTTGTCCATTTTCTGTGTATCTGCCATAGTACTCACCACCTTTATCAGATCTGACGATTTTGATTTGTTTTCCACATTGTTTCTCTACTTCAGCCTTGAAAACTTTAAAGGCTTCTAAAGCTTCATCCTTAGAATGAAGTAAGTAAAGATACATATACCGTGAACAATCGTCAATAAAGGTGATGAAGTATCTCGGACTACTTGCATTCATGTCTGGACAACAAATGTCTGTATGAATAATTTCCAAAAGATTCGAACTCCTTTGTGCACCTTTTATGGACTTGTCAGTTTGCTTGCCTTTAATGCAACTAACAGAAGTCTCAAAATCAGTGTAATCCAGGGTACCAAGTATCCCTTCATTCACTAATCTCTTAATTCTGTCAATTGAGATATGTCCCAATCGACGATGCCACAACATATATGAGTTCTCATTCATAACACATCGCTTTAAACCAGCTGTGACATGCAGTGAATCAAAAGTAGTGTCGTTTTTCAATTTGATCGAATAAAGACCATCATTAATTTCACCACAACCAACGGTTCTAGATTCAAAATCCAAGACAAAACTAGAATCCATAAAGTGAAACGAAAAACCCAAACATGATAGTCTCGATACAGAAATTAAATTTTTGGAAAAACTAGGAACATAAAAGGTCTTTTCCAACTTCAAAACAAAACCACTACTCAGCACTAAACTGCACATCCCAATGGCTTCCACAGGCGAACGCATCCGACTACCGGAATAGATGAATTGTTCACTTCCCATTGGTTTCCTTAGGCTTTCCATACCCTGCAAGGTATTGGAAACATGGATTGTAGAACCAGAATCAATCCACCATGTGTTATAATTAATATTAACCATATTGGATTCATAACAGACAAATGCAGAAGGGATACCTTTCTTTTCGAGCCAGGTTTTGAACTTAATGCAGTCCTTCTTCATGTGTCCTTTCTTTTTACAGAAAAAACACGTAGACTCCTTCTTTATAACCCGCTCAGCTGGCACAGGTCCCTTCCCCTTTGTATCATGCTTTCTCTTTTTGCTATGGACCATTAGGTTTACTTTCTCACCTTCCTCCATCAGTAGTCTCTCCTCCTCTTGAACACACATGGTCATCAATTCATTAATGGACCATTTATCTTTATGTGTGTTATAGGATATCTTAAATGGACCGTACTGATGAGGTAAAGTGCACAATATGTAATGGACAAGAAAGGTCTCAGACATGGTCACCTCTAAGCTTTTCAGCTGCGCCGCAATGTCCCGCATGCGCATTATGTGCTCGCGCACACCCCTCACACCCGTGAACCTCATGGTGGAGAACTGAATGATCAATGTGCTGGCAAGAGCCTTATCAGACTTGACGAATTGTTCATCAATAGCCTTCAAAAGCTCTCTAACATTATCATGTTGATCTACAGACGCACGGATACCAGCAGAGATCTTAGACTTTATGAGCATCATGGAAAGACGGTTAGATCTCTCCCATCGCTCATAAAGATCCACATCATCTGCCTCGCTGGTTTCAGTAATAACCGGCGGCTCGTCTTTCCGTATAGCATAATCAATGTCCATCCAGCCTAAATGAAGGAGAATCCTCTCCTTCCAGATCTTATAATTATCACCAGTCAATTCAAGAATATCACATTTAATGTCAGAGAAATTCATAGGATTAAATGCTGCAAAATTAAACATACATGCTCATCAATAATCGAGACAAATAAGTTACATGTTCTACCAATGTAAACACGTTAAAACATGAATCTAGAGACATAAAACTTGCCTGTGGGCTAAAGTTTTACTCAATTAGATTTCATCAAAAACTTTACAATAAAACTATCAAATTGTGTTCCTTTTCTCAATTCCTGTGGGTAGATTAAGAAATACAACTCGATATTTTATCCTAATTACTCGTACAAATATAAGGAGACTCCTGTGGGTAGATCTCATCACATCGTACATGATAATTACAATTGATGTCCATTAATGTGATTTCAAATAAATCATGAATAAAATTTTAATTAATCGAGGATGTTGTGGCTATTCCGCAATTAAATAAAATTTAAAATAAATCACAAACATCATGAATATATAAACTGAAGTTCACATAAATAAATCAAATTTATACCATCAGCATGCTCCAATTAAGAATGTAGTGCAGATATATGCAAAATAATAATAATAATAATAATAATAATAATAATAATAATAATAATAATAATTCAGCATGCCTTATCATTACAGTAATATTAAGTATAATAATAATAATAATAAATAAACCAAGGCAGCATGATTCATCCTTATTCAAAATACAATTAGCTGCTATATAAATAAATAAAACAAAACAAATATAATATGTATGTTTGCAGAATTGATTTTCATGAATGGATTTAGAATGATTTCACTTGCAATTAATCCATATTTGCAAATAATATATACACATGATTCCGGATGATATCATTAGAAATTTGGACTGAATGCAGATACATTAATGCGCATAGGTACATGTTTGATTTTACTAAATTGATTAACATGTATGCGCCGCAACTCGGTTGTATAAAAACACCACAATCGATAACAAAACCATACAAATCTGATTTCGATTGCAGATAAATATCATATCATATATTCAACACCGAAAAGCTTCCTCGAATAATTAATTGCGCATACAAGTCGACACAGATATGAAGTGCACATAAAATATTACAGAAGAATCTGAACACTCCATCGAAACGCAAGGAAAATTCAAAAATTTAATATTTTGCATAAATTAATTTCAAAATAAAATTTAAAATTTTCCTCAAAGACAATGAAATTTTCTCAAATCGCAGGATCGGATTTTGATCAAGAAAATATCGCAAAACAATTGTTGAAAATAGAAAACCAAAATATTTTCAAATAAGAATTTAAAGCGAATCTTGATCAAGAATTTGATGAGAAGAAAATTCTAAGCAAGGCAGAGGCAAAAATCGCTCTGATACCAAATGTTAGAAAATAAGCATATAATCAAATATGTTAGCGGAAGCGAAATTTAAACAAACCTCCTGCCATTGCTAAAAATTAGATTTATTCTCGATATTCTCTTCTCCAAGCAAAACGTGGATTGGAACCGTGGGAAGATGGTGTTGTCAGACTTTGGAACCCTTGGGAAGATGTTGCCAAACTTTGGAAACCTCCGAAGATAGTGCCAGATCGTGGAACCCTAGGATGATGTTGCCAAACCCTGACTCTCAAATAGCGATGGTGTATTCTAATTTTCTGAGAGTAGGTTTAGTAACCCGTATGTGAGAGTATTTATAATTAAAAGAAAAACCGTCCATCACGATTTTTCTGCCACTTCTCATGTATATTTTGAATGTGAAGACTTAATGGGAGAAAAGTGGGCCACAATTTTAGGTTAGTTTAATTATATAAGATAATTAAAAAATAATCAAAATTCAAATATGATTAATTAATTAATTAAACTAACAAGTTATATTTTAGGAAAGTAGTTGAATTGTTATCATTATTACCGTTTATTTTGAATATTCGTATAATTCTTGTATTACAAAATAATTCGTAACTAATTTAACATATCGTATTTAATACAAATATTTCCATTAATTTGAACGTAAGTTGAACGATAATATTATTGCATTTTAGGAAAGTAGTTGAAAATGAGGTGTCAGTATTACTTTTGTATTATAAAATAATTCATAGTTAATTTAAAATTTGTATTTAAAACAAATATTATCGTTAATTTGGATGTAAGTTTGAGCGATAATGATATTGCAGCTTAGGTAGCAGTTCAAGAGCTATCAATATTATCGGTTATTTGAAATATTCGTATAATTCCTGTATTACAAAATAATCCATAATTATTTTAAAATATTGTATTTAATAGTAATATTACCGTTAATTTGGACGTAAGCTTGAACGATAATGTTAGTATATTTTAGGGAAGTAGTTGAAGAGTTGTCAATATTACTGTTAATTTGGACGTAAGTTATATTTTAGGAAAGTAGTTGAATTGTTGTCAATATTACCGTTTATTTAGAATATTCGTAAAACTTTTGTATTACAAAATAATTCATAATTAATTTAAAATATGTTTTTAAAACAAATATTACCGTTAATTTGGACGTAAGTTTGAGCGATAATGTTATTGCAAGTTAGAAAGCAGTTGAAGAGCTGTCAATATTACCGGTTATTTGGAATATTTGTATAATTCTTGTATTACAAAATAATTCATATTTAATACATATATTACCGTTAATTTGGACGTAAGTTTTAGCGATAATGTTATTGTAGCTTAGGAAGCAGATGAAGAGCTATCAATATTACCGGTTATTTGGAAAATTCGTATAATTCTTGTATTACAAAATACTTCATAATTATTATAAAATATTGTATTTAATACAAATATTACCGTTAATTTTAACATAAGCTTGAGTGATAATGTTATTGCATTTTAAGAAAGTAGTTGAGGAGCTGTGAATATTACCGTTTATTTGAAATATTTGTATAATTTTTGTATTATAAAATAATTCATAATTAATTTAAATTATTTTATTTAATACTAATACTACGGTTAATTTGGACATATACTTGAGCGATAATGTTAGTGCATTTTAAGAAAGTAGTTGAAGAACTGTGAATATTACCGTTTATTTGGCATATTCGTTTAATTCTTGTAATACAAAATAATTCATAGTTATTTTAAAATATCGTATTTAATACTAATATTACTGTTAGTTTGGACGTATGCTTGAGCGATAATGTTAGTGCATTTTAGAAAAGTAGTTGAAAGACGAGGTGTCAGTGTTACCGTTTACTTAGAATATTCGTAAAATTTTGTATTACAAAATAATTCATAATTAATTTCAAATATGTATTTAAAACAAATATTACCGTTAATATGGGCGTAAGTTTGAGCGATAATTTTATTGCAGCTTAGGTAGCAGTTCAAGAGCTATCAATATTACCGGTTATTTGGAATATCCGTAAAATTTTTGTATTACAAAATAATCCATAATTATTTTAAAATATTGTATTTACTAGTAATATTATCATTAATTTGGACGTAAGCTTGAGCGATAATGTTAGTTCATTTTAGGGAAGTAGTTGAAGAGTTGTCAATATTACCGTTAATTTGGACGTAAGTTATATTTTAGGAAAGTAGTTGAATTGTTGTCAATATTACTGTTTATTTTGAATATTCGTATAATTCTTGTATTACAAAATATTTCGTAATTAATTTAAAATATCGTCTTTAATACAAATATTACCATTAATTTGAACGTAACTTGAACGATGATTTTATTGTATTTTAGAAAAGTAGTTGAAAATGATGTGTCAATATACCGTTTATTAAGAATATTTGTAAAACTTTTGTTTTACAAAATAATTCATAATTAATTTAAAATATGTTTTTAAAACAAATATTATCGTTAATTTGGACGATATTTTGAGCGATAATGTTATTGCAAGTTAGAAAGCAGTTGAAGAGCTATCAATATTACCGGTAATTTGGAATATTCGTATAATTTTTGTATTACAAAATAATTCATAATTAATTTAAAACATCATATTTAATACAATTATTACCGTTAATTTGGACGTAAGTTTTAGTGATAATGTTATTGCAGCTTAGGAAGCAATTGAAGAGCTATCAATAATACCGGTTATTTGGAATATTCGTAAAATTTTTGTATTACAAAATAATTCATAATTAATATCAAATATGTATTTAAAACAAATACTATTACCGTTAACTTTGACATAAGTTTGAGCGATAATGTTATTACAGCTTAGGAAACATTTGAAGAGCTATCAATATTACCGGTTATTTGGAATATTCGTATTATTCTTGTTTTACAAAATAATTCATAATTATTTTAAAATATCATATTTAATACAAATATTACGGTTAATTTGGACATAAGCTTGAGCGATAATTTTAGTGCAGGAAAGTAGTTGAAGAGCGGTCAATATTACCGTTTATTTGGAATATTCTTATAATTTTTGTATTATAAAATAATTCATAATTAATTTAAAATATCGTATATAATACTAATATTACCGTTAATTTTAACGTATAGTTGAGCGATAATGTTAGTGCATTTTAAGAAAGTAGTTGAAGAGCTGTCAATATTACCATTTATTTGGAATATTCGTATAATTCATGTAATACAAAATAATTCATAGTTAATTTTAAATATCGTATTTAATACAAATATTACCATTAATTTGAACATAAGTTGAACGATAATGTCATTGTATTTAAGAAAGTAGTTGAAGATGAGGGGTCAGTATTACCGTTTTTTTAGAATATTCGTAAAAATTCTGTAGTACAAAATAATTCATAATTAATTTTAAATATGTATTTAAAACAAATATTACCGTTAATTTGGGTGTAAATTTGAGCGATAATGTTATTGCGGCTTAGGTAGCAGTTCAAGAGCTATCAATATTACCGGTTATTTGGAATATTCGTAAAATTCTTGTTTTACAAAATTATTCATAATTAATTTAAAATATGTATTTAATTAATACGAATATTACCGTTAATTTGGATATAAGTTTGAGCGATTATGTTATTGCAATTTAGGAAAGTGGTTGAAGAGCTGTCGATATTACCGTTTACTTGGAATATTCGTAAAATTCTTTTTATTATCAAATGATTCATAATTAATTTATTATATCATATTTAATAAAATATTACCGTTAATTTAGACGTAAGTTTGAGACATAATGTTATTGTAGTTTAGGAAAGTAAAGAGCTGGTACCGTTTATTTGGAATATTTGTATAGTTTTTGTATTACAAAATCATTCATAATTAATTTATAATATCAAATTTAAATATTTTTTTTCGTTAGAAATAATTGAAGTGTTGAAGTTAGGTTTGTTAAACCATCAAATTTAATACATATGTTACCATTCATTTGGGATAGATTAT
Source organism: Andrographis paniculata (assembly GCF_009805555.1). Taxonomy (NCBI): domain Eukaryota; kingdom Viridiplantae; phylum Streptophyta; class Magnoliopsida; order Lamiales; family Acanthaceae; genus Andrographis; species Andrographis paniculata. The sequence continues at coordinate 7,204,491 of NW_026137605.1, forward strand.
ATTTAGATATGTATAACTAAGGGTTTGTTCACTTTTAGTGTTTTCAGGTGATTCTCCATTAATATTATTTTAAAAAATGTAATATGCGTATATTAACACAATTTATATATAATATATATTTTATCTATTACCTAAAAGTCAAAAATTTAATTCAAAATATTATATTTATATTATTAATACAATTTTTCATAATTAACGTAAAAATATGTGGATCCTAAATATAAAGTAAACAAACTCATAATTTATAATTAATTTAAAATATCAAATTTAATATTTCAATAGAATCAGATTGTTAAACACATTTTTATTTTTTATTTTTTGTTTAAGGATTTGGAATGTTATGTTACTGCATCTTTTTTCATGTTACTGCATGTTTATGATATTTGAATGATTGTTCTATTTAATACTAATATATAATTAATTTTAAATATCAAATTTAAAGCATAATTTGTAAGTTTGGATTTGTGTTTTGATTTTAAATAGTAAACTTTTAAATTGAAATAATTATTTAATATAATGTAAATATGTATTGATGTGATATTGTGAATGTAAAATTAAATTTTAGTTTAATATATAAATATAAAATAAATATTTAACTGATATTTTTTAAAGAACATATTTTTTTAAAATAGTAAAATCAACCTTAAAATCTCACGAGTAAACACACTCAGTGTTACAACGCCACTATATGTTCCATTTCTGCGGACACAATTCTTGCGAAAACACAATTCTTGTAGAAAGGTAGCTAAGAATATGTCTTTTTGTCTGTACAAATGTGGATTAGAATAACACTTAATTTATGGAATGGTTACGGTGTTGACGAGAGGCTGAATAAATCAGATAGAAGGGATATGCATTTGCTTAACACAACATACCCTCAAGTTCATACAATTACAAAATATGTTGTACGAACATATTTTTTTAATTGAAATTATTGATGATATATGGTGTCCGAAACTACGTAATTTTATTTGTTGTATTTGTATTACATTAATATTAATTATGTACTATATATAATTATATTGTGTGATGTTTTTAATACGCGATGTATTATCAATAATGTACTAAATTTTAAAAAATTATAAAATTATATACAATTACAAGCGGACTTTAATATATTTAACAGAACACTCACTATCCAAAAAATGCTTACGGATGCTACAAATGGACATTATTTTGGCAGTGACTACAAGAAGCTAAGTTATACATTTCTTGGAGCACGATTTGGTTGGTTGAATTATATTATATGTTGTTTAACAAAGACCAGATCTCCAGCTCTACTTCCAGCAAGTTTATTATTATTATTATTATTATTATTATCATTTTTATTTTTATTTTATTTTTTTAACTTCCAGAAATTTATGTACCGTGTGCTTTTGCAGTATGTGTAATAAGAAAATATCAGCTGAAATATCTTTTGACAATCGCCCTGTGGACTGAGCCATTTGAAGAGGATAAAAATTAGTCATAGTTACTTTGTGGTAGAATAAGATTATAATTATTAATTATTATTTTAATAGATTATATAACTATGACAGTGATTAATATGTTGGAGATCGCAAGGACGACCTAATAAGAGGTCCAATCCAATGCTTTCGAATAACTTGCACAGCGGAACTGTGAAATATTTGACATAATCACAGCTTTACAACATAGTTGTCGCGCAGTTGAAACAACAGTATGTGTTTGTGCACAAATTGATGGTTGAATAAGTGCAGAAGAAAAACAACAAGCCAAGTTTGTTTATCGAGTTCGGTTTTTCAACCTACATCTGGGGATTCCAATTCAGGAGACTTAATTAAACCAAACACTTGGTTTACATCGTATAAGTCACCAAACCGAACTATCCAACATATCTTCTACCCTAAACTCTCACGGACTGGTTGTTACTGCGCCATAACGACACCAGCAGACCTGCGGCCAAGCTAAGAATAAAGTTGTTTATCGAATGAATGACTCATTCAGCTTCAACTCCAAGAAATCCTTCTTTTCGTCATCAAACCTCCATAGATGAGTTTTTTCAATACACAAACAGATGAAGAGGGAAAACACTCTCTGGTCTTAGTTGCTCACTCACGAAAACAAACAAAACATACATACAAAACATATACACACTGCACTAGAAGACAAAGTTGACTCATCAACTTTATGGTTGATTGTACAAATGCAATTAATGTCATGCAGGACAAATGAGACATGTTGGATTTGGGATCAAATATGTGTATCGAATATGTTGTTAAAGTCATTATTTTATTCAGTCTTATTATTTAAGTGATCTAATTAATATAATTGATTATTGACTGATAGGTTTGATTGTTATGGAATGAAAGTGCAGCTACCCGTATAATATTATTATTTTGGTGACGTGACAAATTAATAATATTAATTAAGGGCATAATTGTAATTGCAATTATGTTTGCCCTATTATAAATAGGCTAGGGTTAGGTCCCCATGATCAGAACGCCGTAAAAGAGATCTGATTCTCCCTGCAGTTTCTGCTCCTCACCCGTCAAGGACAGAATAGAAGCCGGCTCTCTGATCTTGGAAGACCAAACCTTTAATCACCCAAAGATTTGTATATGGCTTCATCAGGTACGCTTCCGCTTTAAGGATCGGGCTTCTAATATTCAACAATTGGTATCAGAGCCATGTTGCCCGTATTTGGTATTGATTCTGTATGGATTTTCGAGATTACCATCTCGAGGGGGGTGTCAAGTATTCCACGTTGGATGTAATGTTAGGATTCCCCTACTTTATAAGGGGTGAAGGGCTACTCCACTTACAACAAATTGGTTTTAATTGTTGGAAGTACATAAAAGGCATGCTGTGTGTGCAGACGTGTTTATGTCTATATATTTACATGGTTATGAGTCTTGAAAGTACACATATTTATTTAATTATTAATTTTCATATTTAGCATGTTATAAAGACTTGCAATTTGGCAACATGTGTATATATAATATGATGTATGTGTGCATACGTGTTCAAACACAATTAATCATGCAATCTTGATTAGACATCTCGGTTATTTATTTAATTTTATTTTGTGGAATAGAATATATTGAAAGCATGTATGTATATATATTGTAATGTTTCCTTAGAATATGCCTCTGTACATGCATGTCTGGAAATTCATTAATTCATTTATTTATTGATTTATTTATGCATTGAATACATGTCATGAATTCATGTTTATTTGTTTATAAATATATCATCAATATTTTGGAATATATTGATTATGAAATTGATGTATGCATCTTCAGAAATTAATTTTGCCTATATTGCAAATATTTCAACCTTCAGAATTGGAAACTCATTAATAATGTTTGCTGCGTTTTGACGGTGAAAATCTAGTATTTGAAGTTGCCAAAGTAACCTCTCTTATATGAAATTTTTTCTTGATAACGTAAGTGTTTATATGTTTATTTTAATTCATGTGATTATTCTTCGGCCCAAAGGCAGTCGATAATTGACAGAATGAAATATACATCTGCGATAATTGTATGGGACAATTATATAGATTTAACTTATGTGAATAGTAAATCAGTCCAAAGATTGGTTACTGTTTGACATTACCTTATTGTCCGTATATGATTATTGCAACAAGATGACTGCTTGCAGTTAATGGCATTGATCCAAAGATTAAACATTAATGTTGCGTTTAGTGTCTTGAGATGGGATTGCATTATTTTATTTTGAGTTTCATTATGCTACTTGAGTACTTATGTGTATATTAATTCCTTGTTATCTTCAGGATCGAATCTTTTGGTATCTTCTAACTATTCAGTCCCAATACTGTCTGGGGACAACTATCAGCACTGGAAAGAATCAATATTGATTCATTTGGGCTGTATGGATCTAGACTTGGCATTAAGGATAGACCAACCCCCTTCTCCTACGGAAGAAAGCACTGCAGATGAAAAGCAGTTGTTTGAGAAGTGGGATAGGTCTAATCGCCTTAGTCTAATGATCATAAAGAAAAGCATTCCAGAAATCTTTAGGGGCACGATATCTGATGATATCATTACTTCCAATGATTTCCTTGTCGAAATTGAGAAACGCTTTACCAAAAGCGATAAGGCGGAAATGAGTACTTTTCTGAAGAGTCTCATTACCATGAGGTATACCGGCAAAGGAAATATAAGGGAATACATCCTGAACATGTCTAATACTGCTTCTAAGTTGAGAGCACTTAAGTTAGACCTTTCAGAGGACATGTTAGTCCTATTGGTTTTGCTCTCACTTCCTACTCAATACGATCAGTTTAAAGTCAGTTACAACTGTCAAAAGGAGAAGTGGACTCTTAATGAGCTCATCTCTCACTGTGTTGAGGAAGAAGAAAGGATGAAGCGTAATAAGACTGAAGAGGTACATGTGGTGGATACCTCAAAGGATGCAGGCGGCAAGAAGAGAAAATATAAGGCCGTTAAGGTTGAGACTGCTAAGGCTCATGTTCCAGCTCCAGCTCCTCGGGCTCGTCCTGAAAAGACTTGCTTCTTTTGCAAGAAACCTGGACATGAGAAGAAGAATTGTACTAAGTTTCACGATTGGCGCGTGAAGAAGGGTACGTTTCTTACTTTGGTTTGTTCTGAGGTTAATTTAGCTTCAGTACCTCGAAATACTTGGTGGTTAGACTCTGGATCAACTACTAACATCAGTGTTTCAATGCAGGGTTGCCTGAGCTACCGAAACCCAACTGATGCTGAAAGACGCATTTACTTTGGAAATGGGGACTCAGTAGAGGTGGAAGCCGTGGGCATTTTCAAGCTGTTATTGAGTACTGGACATTTTCTTGAATTGCAAGACACTTTTATTATACCGTCATTTAGACGGAATTTGGTTTCTGTTTCTTATTTGGACAAATTCGGTTATCATTGTTCTTTTGGAAACAATAAAGTTGAGTTGTCTTTTAATTCATGTTTGGTTGGTTTTGGTACTTTTATGGTGAATGACAGTTTATATATGCTCGATATTTTGGTTTCCTATAATGAGGCACTTAATATGGAATCAAAAGGTACTAAGCGAAAATTTCATGACTCTAGTTTATTGTGGCACAAACGTTTAGGTCATATTTCAAGAAACAGAGTTGAAAGACTCATTAAGGATGGAATCCTTAATTCCATAAATTTTTCAGACTTTGACGTTTGTGTCGATTGCATTAAGGGTAAACAAACCAAGGTTAAAAGGATAGGTGCTTATCGAGCTATGGATGTCTTAGAATTGATACATACAGACATTTGTGGGCCTTTTCCCACTCCTTCGTGGAATGGTCAACAATATTTTGTGTCATTCATAGACGATTATTCTCGATATGGTCATCTGTACCTTATTAAGGAAAAATCTGAGGCACTGGACATGTTCAAAGCATTTAAGGCTGAAGTTGAAAATCAACTAAGCAAACGCATTAAGACTGTCAGATCTGACCGTGGAGGAGAATATTACGGCAGAAATGATGGCTCGGGTGAACAACGTCCAGGTCCTTTTGCTGACTTCCTTAAGGAGTGTGGAATCGTCCCTCAATACACCATGCCCGGTTCACCTAGCATGAACGGTGTTGCTGAGAGACGAAACCGCACATTGAAGGATATGGTTCGAAGTATGATTAGTCAATCTACTTTGCCACCATCATTATGGGGAGAAGCATTAAAGACAGCAGTCTACATCCTTAATCGAGTGCCAACTAAGGCGACTGCCAAAACACCCTATGAACTCTGGATTGGGCGCAAGCCTAGCTTAAATCATCTTAGGGTGTGGGGTTGTCCAGCTGAGGCGAAGGCCTATAGACCAAATGAACCAAAGCTAGCACCTCGTACAGTAAGCAGTTATTTTATTGGCTACTCGGAACGGTCAAGGGGGTATAAATTTTATGATCCCACATCAAGAACTATTTTTGAGACGGCTACTGCCAAGTTCTTTGAGGATGTTGAGTTTAGGGGGAGAAATACAGTTTTAGACTTTACCTTTGAGGATCAAGAAATCACTGATGTGATTGATAAAACACCTCATGAGTTAGCAGTCATTCCAGATGATTATGTGACATTTCTTCAAGAAAGTGAGGATAATGATGGCATGACTGAGGATGATCCAATTAATATTTATCATGCCATGAAGGGTCCTTATTCAGATAAATGGATTGATGCGATGCGTGATGAGTACAAGTCAATGCAAGACAATAAAGTTTGGGAACTTGTCCCATTGCCAGAAGGTGCAAAACCCGTAGGCTGCAAATGGATTTTTAAAACCAAACGGGATGCAAATGGTAATGTGGAGAGGTATAAGGCACGTCTTGTAGCTAAAGGCTATACTCAGAAAAAGGGGATTGATTATAAAGAGACTTTCTCTCCTAGTTGTGAAGGAGAGAGTGAAAGATCATCATGTCTCGATCGAGCACTTAGGGACGAAATCTATGTTAGCAGACCCCCTAACTAAAGGTGTAACGCCTAAGGTCTTCCATGAGCATACTGCTCATATGGGTGTGTTACAATTTGAGGAAGCTTCACTGTAGTGGGAATATGCATTTACATTCTTTTGTCCTTCACTTGATATTTGTTTTATACTCTTTTGATCATTATTTCGGTTATGATGTTTTGGACATTATGATTAAGTAATTTACGATCTCATTCAATTTGGACCAGTAGAAAATTGACATATTTAGATCACACTTATGTAATTTTCTCTCTGCACGTTCCATGATTGATCTATGTCATTTGATTACACTGATATTTGTGATTACTGTGAGTTTAGCTGTTGATACGGCGAATGCTTCTTTAGTCCTATATTGTTGTGATTGATGGACCAGATTGTTGCAATCCTTGTTTTATAATGACTGAAAATCGAGCTCATAAGGAACAATATGTTCATTCAGACACATACTAGATCCAGTGGGAGATTGTTGGATTTGGGATCAAATATGTGTATCGAATATGTTGTTAAAGTCATTATTTTATTCAGTCTTATTATTTAAGTGATCTAATTAATATAATTGATTATTGACTGATAGGTTTGATTGTTATGGAATGAAAGTGCAGCTACCCGTATAATATTATTATTTTGGTGACGTGACAAATTAATAATATTAATTAAGGGCATAATTGTAATTGCAATTATGTTTGCCCTATTATAAATAGGCTAGGGTTAGGTCCCCATGATCAGAACGCCGTAAAAGAGATCTGATTCTCCCTGCAGTTTCTGCTCCTCACCCGTCAAGGACAGAATAGAAGCCGGCTCTCTGATCTTGGAAGACCAAACCTTTAATCACCCAAAGATTTGTATATGGCTTCATCAGGTACGCTTCCGCTTTAAGGATCGGGCTTCTAATATTCAACAATACTCCACTGGCGTGTCTTGCTTCTCTTCCACGCGAGACAAGTCACTTTTTTCTCAAAACATTGAATGCACAGTAGATTTGACTTTTAGAAACCTCCTTTCTCAGCCAGAGTACCAGGCAGTGTCAAAACTGTGTTACAGAGTTGCTGCGACAATGAGTCAACATGTCTGTTCATTGCCAAAAATAGCAAAAAGGGATTTTAGAGTTCTGTTTGTAACACCATAATATTTATTTTATTTTATTTTATTTAATTAAATATAAAATAATATGAACTTTTAATATATATATTTATATATATATATATAATAACCTTCACGAGAGAGCTAATTATCTTGATTATAAAGTTATTAGGATAGACTTTGATTAATCCCAAATATTAATAATCTAACATACACTATAATTAAATAAAGTAAAATTACATTATAAATATAATCCATAATCAACTTGATAATGATGGCCGGACAGTTTTATTAGACCAAAACAGCTTACTTGAGCAAAGATATGTTCTATAGGCTAATACGTGTGCATATATCCTGAGTTTTTGTTGAATATATCCTACACCAGAAAAATGAGGGATCTTCGTTTGACTTATAAGGGCGAAGGGATCTCCCCTGACTTAAAGGGGGAATGATCACTCCACGTATCAATTTAGATTGAAAGCTCGGATCTCTTTTTTAACAGTTTCATATTAATCACAGTTGTACGCATGGTTCGTTGTCGCGGATCGGCCTTTCTCATTCCAGATACGTCGTAGTGTATCGGCGTGGCGTTTAAATAAAAAAAATTTGTTTAAAATAATAATAATAAATAATTAAAATATATAAAATCATAAATATAATTAATTTTTAAAATATATAATATTAACAAATATATTATGATTTATAGTAAATTAATATTTAAAATTTTGTTTAAAAAAATAAAATTAATTTCATACTTATATTTACAAAAATTGAATTAATTGGGCTAACTCCCAAAAATAATATAATTTTTTGGGTTATTTCCCAAATTTTTTCGAATCAATCCTTTCCTTCTTCCCCTAGCCCTACACCGACACGATCTTCTTCCCCAACCATCTTTTTCTTTCCAACCCTCCTTATACACACGCAGGACCACCTTCCACTATTTCTTCATCTTATCGAACACTATTCTCCGTAAATTTATCCCTAAATTCACTTCTTCTTCTTCTTCCTAAGTTTCAAATATGAAATTGAAAAAATTGAAAGAGAAAAAAGCAATAAACACACCTCAGAACGGTAGAAATAAGAAATTGAACAATTTTAGAAATATTTTTTAAAAAATCGGATATTTTCTTAATACCTGAACGGTAGGGTCTTGCCCGGTCCGATTCCGGATCAGCCGATCCGGCAAACCATGGTTGTATGAGTATCATCTATTCTTCTGTAGGCCCAAAATAAATGATTCTAAGATGACGGATCTACTAATGAGTATGTTCAGATATGAACTCAGATATTTGATGTTTCACACTTTCTCTCAAACGAATTTTTATCATAGTCTTGGACTCCATTCTTGTTATAATCCGTGGATTTTTCACATTTATATTTACTTTATCTTTCTTATTTTATCTTCGGTACTACAAGAAAATAGTCTATCATCAATCTTCCCACTTTAATATTTATGGAACTTATGTCTTTATATGCCAAAGCTTACTTTCTTAGCATAAGGTAAGTAGAAGTGGTACACATTTTCTTTCGTTAGACTTCATTCCAATTTGAAGATTTTTTCCAAAAGTGACGGAATGATCATTGGACTGAACTGTTTGTTTACTATTTCTATCAATATTTTCAATCTCATCTTTCAAATTCATGAAGTTTAATTTACAAGACGATGAAGATTTTATTCATTGTTGAACAATTAACCTCAATAGAATTCTACAATAATATATATAAACAAGAAGCAAAAACAAAAAAATAATAGTATTGATATATTGTTAGAAAAAGGATTACAACTATCAAATACATTTTAAACGCAATGCACAATAATCTCTTTGCATACTCTAAACACTAAATCGAAAAATCTAAACTCTAAATCAACTAAAGCTAACTAAAAATTAAAATTCTCCAATATTAACAACGGTAAATTGAAAAAAAAACCAATCACAAAATCGACGACGAGAGAATCCCAATGGGCTAGTTTTAGAGGGGAAAAAAACTAACCAAAAAATAAACAATAGTGTGCCGGAACTTGGCCGGCGACAAGGAGGTCTATGGAAGGAAGAGAACGATTTTTTATGGAATTCCAATAGGCTGGATTAGGAAAATAAATAGATGAAGCACCAGCAACGTGCCTGGCACAAGAGAGATGACGATGAAGTGGAAAGCTGGAGATGACAACTAAAAATGACGCCGGCAAACTATCGTCATTTCGCACATTTCAATAATGGTAATTTAGTCATTAAAGAATGCAACTTATCTCAATCACAAACATCTCACTTCATTCCCTTTGTCATTTAAATATTAGCTTAAAATTTGCTATCACTTCTAGATTCATCTCACTGCATTCCTTTTGTCAGTTAGAAGATTTTTTTTTTTTTTTTTTTGGAGTAAATTTTCAGAACTACTACTCGAACACATGTGATATTATTTTTATTTTATACAAATATTATTCTTTATATATTTTATCTTAAATATATTTTAAATCTCCCAAAACCCTTCTATCAAATTTTCATGGGAGAAGGGAATGAAGTGATCGTATCAATGTTGGATGAGTCCAAATTGAGATTCAAAATGACTTATTTGCAAATAAATCTAAACATAGTTTAGAACGATTCAAAATTAAAATATAATAAAAGACCATAGCTGGTTTGTGTTCGAGGATCCCCATCGCCCCGTATCCAACCCAACATACTTGCGCCCCCATGGGATCCTCTATCCCAATTCCAAATCTTTACTATCCTTTTATCCTATACACGCACATTTGATAAATAATAATTGCAAATTTCTACGTTATAAAATATATATATTATAACATGTGTATATGTATAGGATAAAATGTGTATTGGGACATATGATCCTGTCTCAAGCTCGTTTAACGACCACTTTTTCTTCTGATTTTCTTTTCTCCTAATAGAAGATAGATTTTTTTTTATTTTTTTTTGATTGATATAAAAGTTTTCATTATATATAAGTTATATATAATATATTCAATTAATCAAAGTTTTCATACAATAAAACATAATTTATTAGGTTCGTTCAACATCATTTTTTATTTTTTTTTTTTGGAATTATTGAATAGAATTTTCACTTTCTTGCACCAACGGCGCTATCCACCGTCCGTCGCCGCTGCAATGCACTGTTGAATATTAGAAGCCCGATCCTTAAAGCGGAAGCGTACCTGATGAAGCCATATACAAATCTTTGGGTGATTAAAGGTTTGGTCTTCCAAGATCAGAGAGCCGGCTTCTATTCTGTCCTTGACGGGTGAGGAGCAGAAACTGCAGGGAGAATCAGATCTCTTTTACGGCGTGCTGATCATGGGGACCTAACCCTAGCCTATTTATAATAGGGCAAACATAATTGCAATCACAATTATGCCCTTAATTAATATTATTAATTTGTCACATCACCAAAATAATAATATTATACGGGTAGCTGCACTTTCATTCCATAACAATCAAACCTATCAGTCAATAATTAATTATATTAATTAGATCACTTAAATATTAAGACTGAATAAAATAATGACTTTAACAACATATTCGATACACATATTTGATCCCAAATCCAACAATCTCCCACTGGATCTAGTATGTGTCTGAATGAACATATTGTTCCTTATGAGCTCAATTTTCAGTCATTATAAAACAAGGCTTGCAACAATCTGGTCCATCAATCACAGCAATATAGGACTAAAGAAGCATTCGCCGTATCAACAGCTAAACTCACAGTAATCACAAATATCAGTGTAATCAAATGACATAGATCAATCATGGAACGTGCAGAGAGAAAATTACATAAGTGTGATCTAAATATGTCAATTTTCTACTGGTCCAAACTGAATGAGATCGTAAATTACTTAATCATAATGTCCAAAACATCATAACCGAAATAATGATCAAAAGAGTATAAAACAAATATCAAGTGAAGGACAAAAGAATGTAAATGCATACTCCCACTACAGTGAAGCTTCCTCAAATTGTAACACACCCATATGAGCAGTATGCTCATGGAAGACCTTAGGCGTTACACCTTTAGTTAGGGGGTCTGCTAACATAGATTTCGTCCCTAAGTGCTCGATCGAGATATGATGATCTTTCACTCTCTCCTTCACAACTAGGAACTTAATGTCAATATGTTTTGACCTGGATGAACTCCTATTGTTGTTGGAGTATTCAACGGCTGAATTGTTGTCACAGAAAATCTTGATGGGTTTTTCAACCATCGGAATGATTCGCAGCCCAGCGACAAAGTTCTTTAGCCAAATCGCTTGTTGTGATGCCTCAAAACACGCCACGAACTCAGCTTCCATCGTGGAACTGGTAACGAGTGTCTGTTTGGCACTGCGCCAAGCGATGGCCCCACCAGCCAACATATAAACATAGCCAGATGTAGATTTCCTACTATCTTGGCATCCTGCAAAGTCGGAGTCAGAGTATCCAACGATCTCCAATTGGTCTGACCTCCTATATGTGAGCATGTGATTACTGGTTCTCTTCAGGTATCTCATCACCCTCTTGGCTGCCTTCCAGTGATCCAATCCAGGATTACTAAGGTATCTGCCTAACACACCGACTATGTACGCAATATCTGGACGCGTACATACTTGTGCATACATGAGGCTCCCAACTGCCGAGGCATAGGGGATTTTTTCCATCTCCTCAATTTCCAGATTCGCTTTAGGGCATTGGCTGAGACTTAATTTCTCTCCTTTAGCTATAGGGGTATCTCCCGGCTTGCATTTCTGCATGCTGAATCGCTCGAGTATTTTATCAATATAGCTCTTTTGAGATAATCCGAGAATACACCGAGATCTATCACGATATATTTGGATCCCTAATACAAAAGATGCTTCACCAAGATCTTTCATTTCAAAGTTACTCGAGAGAAATTTCTTAGTTTCGTGCAACATGCTCACATTATTTGTGGCAAGCAAAATGTCATCCACATACAAAACCAAGAAAATAAACTTGCTCCCACTGAACTTATGATAAACACAATCATCAACCACATTCATCTCAAAACCATATGAGAGAATTACTTGATGAAACTTGTGATACCACTGTCGAGACGTTTGTTTGAGCCCATAGATGGATTTTCTTAATTTACAAACCATTTGCTTTGGGTCACCGACCTCAAAAGTTTCTGGTTGTACCATATAGATCGTTTCATTAATGTCACCATTCAGAAACGCCGTCTTAACATCCATTTGATGGAGCTCTAAATCAAAGTATGCCACAAGAGCCATGATTGTCCTAAAAGAGTCCTTCGAAGAAACCGGAGAGAAAGTCTCTTTATAATCAATCCCCTTTTTCTGAGTATAGCCTTTAGCTACAAGACGTGCCTTATACCTCTCCACATTACCATTTGCATCCTGTTTGGTTTTAAAAATCCATTTGCAGCCTACGGGTTTTGCACCTTCTGGCAATGGGACAAGTTCCCAAACTTTATTGTCTTGCATTGACTTGTACTCATCACGCATCGCATCAATCCATTTATCTGAATAAGGACCCTTCATGGCATGATAAATATTAATTGGATCATCCTCAGTCATGCCATCATTATCCTCACTTTCTTGAAGAAATGTCACATAATCATCCGGAATGGCATTTCTCCGTTCTCTAGTGGATCTACGCAATTGCGTTGGCTCTTGAACTGTATGTTCTTGAGTTTGTTGAGTTTGTTCCATAGGTATAGGTTCCTGTTCTATGCGAACGGGTTCCTCAGTCGCACTTTGAAACTCTATGGGAGCTGGAATGACTGCTAACTCATGAGGTGTTTTATCAATCACATCAGTGATTTCTTGATCCTCAAAGGTAAAGTCTAAAACTGTATTTCTCCCCCTAAACTCAACATCCTCAAAGAACTTGGCAGTAGCCGTCTCAAAAATAGTTCTTGATGTGGGATCATAAAATTTATACCCCCTTGACCGTTCCGAGTAGCCAATAAAATAACTGCTTACTGTACGAGGTGCTAGCTTTGGTTCATTTGGTCTATAGGCCTTCGCCTCAGCTGGACAACCCCACACCCTAAGATGATTTAAGCTAGGCTTGCGCCCAATCCAGAGTTCATAGGGTGTTTTGGCAGTCGCCTTAGTTGGCACTCGATTAAGGATGTAGACTGCTGTCTTTAATGCTTCTCCCCATAATGATGGTGGCAAAGTAGATTGACTAATCATACTTCGAACCATATCCTTCAATGTGCGGTTTCGTCTCTCAGCAACACCGTTCATGCTAGGTGAACCGGGCATGGTGTATTGAGGGACGATTCCACACTCCTTAAGGAAGTCAGCAAAAGGACCTGGACGTTGTTCACCCGAGCCATCATTTCTGCCGTAATATTCTCCTCCACGGTCAGATCTGACAGTCTTAATGCGTTTGCTTAGTTGATTTTCAACTTCAGCCTTAAATGCTTTGAACATGTCCAGTGCCTCAGATTTTTCCTTAATAAGGTACAGATGACCATATCGAGAATAATCGTCTATGAATGACACAAAATATTGTTGACCGTTCCACGAAGGAGTGGGAAAAGGCCCACAAATGTCTGTATGTATCAATTCTAAGACATCCGTAGCTCGATAAGCACCTATCCTTTTAACCTTGGTTTGTTTACCCTTAATGCAATCGACACAAACGTCAAAGTCTGAAAAATTTATGGAATTAAGGATTCCATCCTTAATGAGTCTTTCAACTCTGTTTCTTGAAATATGACCTAAACGTTTGTGCCACAATAAACTAGAGTCATGAAATTTTCGCTTAGTACCTTTTGATTCTATATTAAGTGCCTCATTATAGGAAACCAAAATATCGAGCATATATAAACTGTCATTCACCATAAAAGTACCAAAACCAACCAAACATGAATTAAAAGACAACTCAACTTTATTGTTTCCAAAAGAACAATGATAACCGAATTTGTCCAAATAAGAAACAGAAACCAAATTCCGTCTAAATGACGGTATAATAAAAGTGTCTTGCAATTCAAGAAAATGTCCAGTACTCAATAACAGCTTGAAAATGCCCACGGCTTCCACCTCTACTGAGTCCCCATTTCCAAAGTAAATGCGTCTTTCAGCATCAGTTGGGTTTCGGTAGCTCAGGCAACCCTGCATTGAAACACTGATGTTAGTAGTTGATCCAGAGTCTAACCACCAAGTATTTCGAGGTACTGAAGCTAAATTAACCTCAGAACAAACCAAAGTAAGAAACGTACCCTTCTTCACGCGCCAATCGTGAAACTTAGTACAATTCTTCTTCTCATGTCCAGGTTTCTTGCAAAAGAAGCAAGTCTTTTCAGGACGAGCCCGAGGAGCTGGAGCTGGAACATGAGCCTTAGCAGTCTCAACCTTAACGGCCTTATATTTTCTCTTCTTGCCGCCTGCATCCTTTGAGGTATCCACCACATGTACCTCTTCAGTCTTATTACGCTTCATCCTTTCTTCTTCCTCAACACAGTGAGAGATGAGCTCATTAAGAGTCCACTTCTCCTTTTGACAGTTGTAACTGACTTTAAACTGATCGTATTGAGTAGGAAGTGAGAGCAAAACCAATAGGACTAACATGTCCTCTGAAAGGTCTAACTTAAGTGCTCTCAACTTAGAAGCAGTATTAGACATGTTCAGGATGTATTCCCTTATATTTCCTTTGCCGCTATACCTCATGGTAATGAGACTCTTCAGAAAAGTACTCATTTCCGCCTTATCGCTTTTGGTAAAGCGTTTCTCAATTTCGACAAGGAAATCATTGGCAGTAATGATATCATCAGATATCGTGCCCCTAAAGATTTCTGGAATGCTTTTCTTTATGATCATTAGACTAAGGCGATTAGACCTATCCCACTTCTCAAACAACTGCTTTTCATCTGCAGTGCTTTCTTCCGTAGGAGAAGGGGGTTGGTCTATCCTTAATGCCAAGTCTAGATCCATACAGCCCAAATGAATCAATATTGATTCTTTCCAGTGCTGATAGTTGTCCCCAGACAGTATTGGGACTGAATAGTTAGAAGATACCAAAAGATTCGATCCTGAAGATAACAAGGAATTAATATACACATAAGTACTCAAGTAGCATAATGAAACTCAAAATAAAATAATGCAATCCCATCTCAAGACACTAAACGCAACATTAATGTTTAATCTTTGGATCAATGCCATTAACTGCAAGCAGTCATCTTGTTGCAATAATCATATACGGACAATAAGGTAATGTCAAACAGTAACCAATCTTTGGACTGATTTACTATTCACATAAGTTAAATCTATATAATTGTCCCATACAATTATCGCAGATGTATATTTCATTCTGTCAATTATCGACTGCCTTTGGGCCGAAGAATAATCACATGAATTAAAATAAACATATA
Organism: Andrographis paniculata; assembly: GCF_009805555.1. Taxonomy (NCBI): domain Eukaryota; kingdom Viridiplantae; phylum Streptophyta; class Magnoliopsida; order Lamiales; family Acanthaceae; genus Andrographis; species Andrographis paniculata. The sequence continues at coordinate 7,220,352 of NW_026137605.1, forward strand.
AACACTTACGTTATCAAGAAAAAATTTCATATAAGAGAGGTTACTTTGGCAACTTCAAATACTAGATTTTCACCGTCAAAACGCAGCAAACATTATTAATGAGTTTCCAATTCTGAAGGTTGAAATATTTGCAATATAGGCAAAATTAATTTCTGAAGATGCATACATCAATTTCATAATCAATATATTCCAAAATATTGATGATATATTTATAAACAAATAAACATGAATTCATGACATGTATTCAATGCATAAATAAATCAATAAATAAATGAATTAATGAATTTCCAGACATGCATGTACAGAGGCATATTCTAAGGAAACATTACAATATATATACATACATGCTTTCAATATATTCTATTCCACAAAATAAAATTAAATAAATAACCGAGATGTCTAATCAAGATTGCATGATTAATTGTGTTTGAACACGTATGCACACATACATCATATTATATATACACATGTTGCCAAATTGCAAGTCTTTATAACATGCTAAATATGAAAATTAATAATTAAATAAATATGTGTACTTTCAAGACTCATAACCATGTAAATATATAGACATAAACACGTCTGCACACACAGCATGCCTTTTATGTACTTCCAACAATTAAAACCAATTTGTTGTAAGTGGAGTAGCCCTTCACCCCTTATAAAGTAGGGGAATCCTAACATTACATCCAACGTGGAATACTTGACACCCCCCTCGAGATGGTAATCTCGAAAATCCATACAGAATCAATACCAAATACGGGCAACATGGCTCTGATACCAATTGTTGAATATTAGAAGCCCGATCCTTAAAGCGGAAGCGTACCTGATGAAGCCATATACAAATCTTTGGGTGATTAAAGGTTTGGTCTTCCAAGATCAGAGAGCCGGCTTCTATTCTGTCCTTGACGGGTGAGGAGCAGAAACTGCAGGGAGAATCAGATCTCTTTTACGGCGTGCTGATCATGGGGACCTAACCCTAGCCTATTTATAATAGGGCAAACATAATTGCAATCACAATTATGCCCTTAATTAATATTATTAATTTGTCACGTCACCAAAATAATAATATTATACGGGTAGCTGCACTTTCATTCCATAACAATCAAACCTATCAGTCAATAATTAATTATATTAATTAGATCACTTAAATATTAAGACTGAATAAAATAATGACTTTAACAACATATTCGATACACATATTTGATCCCAAATCCAACATGCACAGCCACACCATAAGATGTGTCCGTGTTTCCATTTGTGCATGTTATGTGCAGATTCGGGGACCTTCGATCTCAATTAATATTTGATTGATGATGACACTACAAAAAAATAATATATTTGTAACGGAATTCCGTCCCTAAAGTTCACGTAGTTAACGTAATTCTATTATTAATTCCGTCTCTAATGTTATTAGTAATGGAAAAAGTATATTTAGAGACAAAAAAAATTTTGTTACAAAAATGATTTTTTCTTGTAGTGATGCGACACTGGTCCAATAACATCACAATGGATTCACTTTCCTCCACAAATTCTTTCAGTTGATTCAGAATAGCTAGCAAAGCAAGGATGGATATAGAGTATGTCGAATGTGTCGATGCGAAGCAACACCACCTGCACAACTTCACTGCTTCTGAATCAATCTTCGACGCACAACAACCCATCTTAACTATATGAAAGCTAAGGTGTCGATAAAAAATAAAGAAATAAAATAAACATTAAAGTCCTAAGATTTCCAACCAAATTAAATGCTTATTTTACCCCCAAAAAGCTCTTACGACATAAACAACAAAGCACACATACAACATTCTGGCTTTGTTCACTTTGTGTGTTTGGATAGATGTGTTTTCTATCTTAGGTATGAAAAATGGTATGAAAAATTATGTTGATAATATAAAAAATAGTAATATTTTATATTGAATTATTGAATTTTTTTTTAATAGATAAAGTATATATATTATATATTGTGCATTAATACGTGTCTATATTATTTTTTTTAATACTCCCTCCGTCCTATTAAAAGTATCAACAATACTATAGACACCAGAATAAAAAATATAATTAGTAAAAATTAAGAAGTATATTAGTAAAAATAATTATTATATAATACAAATAATTATAAATTAAAATTAAGATAAATAAATAATTTTATTAAAATTAAAAAAATTATAAATTACAAAATTTGAAAAATGGTTAAAAGTATATAATCACTTTAAAAAATAATAATAATAATAATAATTAATTATATTAGACAAATAAAATTATAAAAAAATAGACATTTTATGGAAGACAAAGAGTAATATTGATGCGGAATCGTTCCAACTAAAAAGGATAATTCAACAAACCCTTTATTGATAATGGCAATAGTTTTTGTATTTTGCATTTAATGTGCATAGTAAGATATGATTATGTGCAACTTATGAGGGTGCGTTCTCGTTGTGTTTTTTTCTTACGTTTTTTCAAAAAGAAATTAATTTCTCGTTGAGTTTTTTTCGTACATTTCTCCAAAAAAACAAATTAATACATTAATATTTATTATTTTTATATTTTATACATAATTTTATATATCTCACATAAAAATAAAAAATAAAAATAAAAATAAAAAAATATCTTCAAATTATTTTACAAAACAAGCATACCATGACTCTTTTATATGGGATCTAGAATATAATCTAATGCAATGCAACATAACACTTCAGCTCAAAATATAATCATCAATTAAAATCCAACAATTTAAATATTCTCTGTTTACTATTTTGTGTTGGTTATTAATTTAAGCAATTATGCAAATTGAATGTGTATTTCTCGACACCAATTAACAGTGGTGAATAAAAAATAATATTATGGGCAATAATAGAATTATCTCTGTTTGCATATTCAAAAATGGACATATGAGCAAGTATCCAGGATGTTGTTGCAACTTTCAGTCAACACTATTTTCGAAAATCTGCAAATTACACTGGCAGTTATTGCCCTGATATATTGCCCCAAAGTTGACACACAATCAACTTTATCTCTTGTGTGTAGTGTTTGTATTTTGTGTGTTGTTTGTGTTTGTATCAAAAGAGAGATACACAACACTTCGAATCAGTATTCTCTCCACCAGTTTGTGTGTTGAGAGAGCTCATCTATGGAGGATCGAAGACGAGAAGAAGGTTACTTGGAGTTGAAGCCGAAGAAGATATTCATCTAGTAAACAATCTTATTCTTAGTTTGGTCATTGTCCTACTGGAGTTGTTGCGATGGAGTAACAGTCACTCCATGAGAGTTTGTATAAACTAAATAGAGCTTAGGTAGAAGATAGGTTAAGTAGTTCGGTTTGGTGTCTTATATGGTGTAAACCAAGTGTTTGGTTTAGTTAAGACTCCTGGATTGGAATCCCCCAATAGGTTGGAAAACCGAACTGGGTAAACAAATTTGGTGTGTTGTTTATCTTTCTACACTTATTTAGCCATCGATTTGTGCACAAACACACGCTGTTGTTATAACCACGAGACAATTGCGTTGTAAAGTTGTATTTACGTTGAACGTTTCACAGTTCCGCTGTGCAAGTTACTCGGAAACGTTGGACCTCTTATTCAATCATCTACCCGCGATTTCCAACAATCTGATTGAATTATCAATTAATTGGACATGGTTTTTTTCTTTTTTTTTTTCCTTTTTTTTTTTTTTTTTTTTGAGATTTTCTTCTTTTTTTTTTAACTAATTGATAAAGTTATTTGAGAAAGAAATAAAATTTGAGGGAAGTATCGACGCATGGCTAATACATCAAAGTTGTGACATATTTATAAATTGTTTTTGCGAAGAGGACATAATTCTTAAAATAGCAATACGTGCCCGCCTGAACGGATTTGAACCAGATTGGACTTCGTCTTGGGATTGAGCTTAAGCTTGAATTAGGTCGTGACCTTGGAAGTCGGCAAATATTTGGCTTGGTACAGCCGGTTTTGCTATATATATAGCCCATAAAAAATTAAGCTCAGGAGAAAAATGAAGTGCCCAAGTTACATTTCCAAAATGCTACTATTACAAGATGGCCTTCGTGTCTTCACTTTCCACTTATTTCACCACACCGAAGAACGGTGCTTTTCTTTCAAAGCATCTCAATTCTTTTAAGCTTGATTTTGCCTTTAGTTTTGTTCGTCAGAGCTCTGTCTTATTTGAATGCTACCTTAGCCAGAGATGTAAATTCCTTTACCTTTGAGTACGGAACGGTGACAAGGATAGCGCTATCACTATCAAGATGTATTTTTTCTTATGAGTAGAATAATTTTCCAACTTGGTTTTTTTTTTTTTTCTATTGTTTAATAAACATAACTTATTTGTTAGAAAAATTATGATATAGTCAGAATATTTTTAAAAAATAAAAAATAAAAATAAAATTATACAATACACCTTAAAAGTAATAAAATTACACAAAATCCACAACACCAAAAATAGAGTAAAGCTAGAGTGCTACTTTATATATAGAGTAACACTGTAGCAAACTCCAATGGTTGGGTTGGAGCCCAACCTCCAAATCATTACAACCCACTGCATAAACCAGTTGGTTGAAGATGTTCTTATCTAGTATGTTTTAGGCCTATAGCTTTATCTTTGTTGCATTTTAATATTTCAGGTTTTTATATATTAATTTCAGTCATTTATCTTTAAATTGTACCAGTTATGTTCATTTTTTTTTAAGATTTCGTAATTATCAACACAGATTACTCAAGAATCTCTCCAATACGTCGTTGGTCTTAGGGCAGCGCCTTCACTATCATTGGCGGTTTGAAGCCTTTCGAGGCTAAAGGCCGCACAGATTTGCTAGCCTTCTGAGTAAGGGCCGCACACACACCATATTCGATAATTCAAGGCCCTCCAAAGCTAAGGATTACACGAATTTGTTGGCCTTATGATTAAGGGCCATACACACCGTCCTTTGCAGTTCGAGGCCTCAAAGGCTAAGGATTACGAACATTGACCATCAGTAAGGCTTTTTAGAGTACTTGTGGGCAGTGACGGAACTAGCTTTCGAAATTCGGAGGGACGAAATTATTATGCTACTTTTTTATTATTATTATTGATTTTAGTTTTAATATATTTTCAACAGTTAATTTCCAATATTTTATTTGAACCAGTAGTTTAGCTTATCTATGTGTAAAAAAAGTATAAGAACCTACTCGTCATTTCACTGTCATTAATTCGTGCTAACTTTATTTTGTTTAATTTCTTTTGACACTAGAGTGAAATTATGAAAAAAAACAAAAAAATGGAAAGAAGAAAAAAAAGAATAAAAAAAAAAAAAACATATATGGTAAAATTCTATTTTTCATATAAAATATTTTTAATTAAAATTTTAAAATAATATTATAAATTAAAATAATGAATTTAGGGATAAAATTTAAAAAAAAAAAAAAAAAAAAACTAATTTTTACTTTAAAAAAAAAAAAAAAATGAATTGGGGGGCAAGTGCCCTAGAGCCTTACTGGGTCCGTCCGTGCTTGCTGGAAACCTAAGCCAATTTCCTTTCTTGCGTTGGCGGCAATCGTTTGATCAAAAGGGCGCAATATTTGAAATTCCATTTTGGAGTTCATATTCGGACAGGCCGTTGATCCCATATTGAAGGATAGTTGGCCTCTCGATCAATTCTAACTCAGGCCTTCACCCGGTGAAGAAGGTATTTCCATTAGACGTTCGGCAAAGTTCTTTGGACTATTTGTCGTGACCAGGTCAGCTCGGTCCTCCAGCCGACAATCGATTTGATTCGAGGGTACGCCCTCGAATTTTGGGAGGACTTGAAACGTCGCAAACCATGGTTTTAATATCCGTCTATTTACAAAGTTTATATTTTTATTTTTTTTTGCGTATTAATCTTTGAGTATTAATTATTATAACAAAATATGGTAAAAATTAACAAAAAATTGACAAAAATAGTCTTGTAATACAAATATATTGATATTTGTATAATTTTTTATACAAATATAAAAATATTTTTAATGTTAAGTACAATAAGGCAAAAAAATAAATATAAATTTATTAAATAGACAGAGAGAATAATATGTCTCTTAACAAACTATCTATTTTTTCATTTTTGTTCGTCTTATAATAAAATATTCATTTACACAATTGTCATTACCTTTATATCACACTCGTTTTAATTATTTCTATTTTATTCCTACAATAATTCAATATAATACTAATATTTTTAAAACTTCGTTCAAAAAATAAACAAATACATAAATATGGGACAGGGGGAGTATAATAAATAATATTAATTTTAATTTAAAATCTTCATGGGCTGTTATTTGTTCACCTAAATGAGAAAAGAAATAAAACCATGCATCTATCTCAGTTGCAAATTAGATATATTATATATATATATATATATTTTCAGATATCCGACAAAATATATGCCCAACAATTTTCAGAACCCCTAGCCATAAAAATAAAGGGTATTAGGTCCGGCCGAGCTTTATCCACTGTGCACTTTCGGTAGCTGCTGCGGGTTCTCACATCATAAAAAAAAATAAAAAAAAAAACTACTGATAACTAATTCAATTAACGGCTTGTATTAAAGTGTTTACGTAAAATAACAAACGAAGATATTTACATTATATTTTAAAAAATATTCAACTAAAATATTTAAAATTTAGAATTTTTGATAATATTTATTATTGGTTATAGAAAATTGTGAAAAATATTACTTTCTCCCACTCATATACTAGACACAGTATTTTAGGATGAGTGTAATTAGTAGATAATTAAGAATGTATTAGTGAAAATAATTATCCTATAATATAATCATTTTCTAAAAAACGAAAGTGACATAGAATATGGGACGGACAGAAACGGGTGGACATGGTATGTGGGAATGAAGGAATATTAATATATCTATTTTGCTATTTTTAAATATTTTTGTAAAAAAAATAATATATTTTTACTGAAAAAAGATAAAAAAAAAAAATTATTAAAAATAATAGTAGTATATAATATAAAAGAACAAATTTAATATATTCATTTTAATTAGAAAAAATTGGTTTTAAATCCCCAGGCACATAATAAGTTGAAATTCAGCTCTCTTTTTTTTTATTTGATTTGAATAAACTCTCTATCAATTATTAATTAATTTATTATTACTATTTTCAATAAATTTATATAAAAATAAATTAATAATATTTATATATTTCATTAATTTAATAAATTAATATAATACAAAGAAAATAAAAAATATATATAAAATAATTAATAATTTCAATTACTTTAAATTTAAAAAATAAAATCATAATTACCAAAAGTATAAATGTGTTAAAATAATAAATAAAAATATGTGCAAAGAATATAATTAATATTTATGAATAAATGAGATAAATATAATTAAGGTGTCACCTCAGACATTGCTTGATATTGTGTATCAAATATATAGTTCGTCCACTGTGACTTGTTTTGCCGGCCTATTTTGAAGCCTATTAAGTACGGCCGGATATTTATCCAGAAAACTATCGAATAATAGCAGTTGTGGTTTCGACTTAAAAAAAAAAAAAAAAAAAAAAAAAAAAGAGTTTCGTCACAACGAATCTCACTCAATGTTGGATCACACTAGCTTAGAACCAGGCTGCGTCTCTGCTTCATATTCATCATCAGCATCATGATCATCGTCTTCATCATCCTCTTCATTATCCTCACCATCATACAAATTGCCCACCGAACTCATTGTCTCTTCTTTAACACCATCCATGTCAAAGAAATCCGATCCAAACTTCATTTCACGGTGTTTGATCAAAAGCCAGCGCAGCAGCCGGTCTTCTTTGTTCAGGTAATGGAGCTCGCTGTTGAAGCTGGGTGGGGTCATCATTGTCAGCTGCATCAGTTGACCCTGCAAGAAATTATCATAAAGATCATATAAACTATGATATACACATAAATTAGAGGAATCTTTGCTTTGATTACATGAAGTCTCAAGAACACGAAAGGCCATAATCTATTTCATGAAAAGCATCCGCAAATGAATATAAATGTTGTAACAAATTTATGCCTGAAAATGACATACCTACAACAAAGAACAACAGAATAAGTATGTGTAATCTGGGAGACCCAACTAGAGTTACTGACTAATGCGATTTCTATGTGCCTTAGACAATTTAGCTTAATCTCAATTCCATGACAAGGAACAGGAAGGAAAACCACCTGAAAAAGAAACACACACTAAAACCATATGGCTGATTCAAGTAAACCCATAATGATTACCTTCACAATGCATTAAGTCAAAGAGAAAGCTATATGATTTAATTTCCCATTTGATTGTAGGTTCTTATTAAGTTGCTTCCGCCTCGAGTTGAATACAGTTTAGGAATATAATAGTATTCTAATCTACCCAATATAGTGCATCATTACAGGTATTATGCATTGTTATAGGTTCTTCCCGAAAGTGTTGCCATGTCCATTGCTATTGTAGATCTCATTATAGGGATATGTGAACAAGAGAAGAAGTTACAAGATGTCAGCATAAAAGTGACAATGATAGGATATACTTAAGATCAATGTTTGGATAAATCGAAGTGATTATGATTAAGAAGGATGTTACTGGAAACCAAGATTTCCCTTTAGTGTATGCTGTGGAATAGTCACCAAAAGTTTAGAATTAATGCTTTAATTTGGTTAACTCTAGTTGGCAGAATTAACGCCAAATGATGATGTTCTCCAATGCCATCTAGGCATTCCATCTATTAATTGTTGTGTGCTATGACAGGGCTCCATTCTTAACGTCATTCAACTAAATTGAACAAGCGTGTACACCATAAGAACACTTGATCTGTGAATGGAAAGAATTAACAACAAACTTATTTAGATTGCCATGTATGTTTAGGACTTTTTAGCACTTTATATATGTTAAATTTCTAAAGTTATGACTCAAGAGTGATGTTTTCTGAAAAAACAATATAAATTAAACGTGAGAGATTCTAATATTATTCAATTAAAAATCTAAAATTTGAGTTTCCAACAACAATACAAGATCAAGAAATTGTTGTTTTCTTACAAAAAAACAGAAAAAAGACAAACCCTAACTGCATCAATCACATTACAGTAAAACCAAGAATCACAAATCAAACAAATGCTGCTGAAGTATCTAGAAATGATTTCTCAGATAATATGAAATCATCTAAATGATAGTTTGTGATAAATAAAAACAACCAACATAGTGTCAACTAGCACAGCGTATACAAGACCTAGTAGGCAGTGAGGTCTGTTCAAGAGTAAGGTCAGATTCATTTAAAAAGATCACATGGCAATGTGATGGATGCCTATATTCTAAATGTTAGGTATATCATTTTTATTAAGAATTTTCATATCGGATTCAGAATAGGAAACCTCTGTGACCAAATGGAAGAAAATAGTAGAAATTGGGTGCTATGCATTATTCATATGGAACACACCTCCTCTTTTTAAAACTAATTGCTTGTTGCATGCAAATCATATTTACTATCAATGAAACAACAATAGCTTCGCACAAGATAATACAACTTTAAATAAATTAATTCAATAGAAAAACATATCCCATAGCATCCAAGAAAGTGAACATGTACTTACCTGATAGTATCTTCCATCCAATTTCTTTATACCATATCCCAATTGAACATTTCCAAAGGACTTAATATCAGTCAATACTCCATTTCTTCGGTACACATGCTTTCCTATCCTTTGTACCAAATCCATAAGGAGCTCTGATTTTACATTCGGTTTCAACAGAAGCATGCAATCATAAAGAGGCATCTTTCCTTCCAAGTGACTCAAGATTACTAATCTGTAAAAAAGTAAATTTGTGCGGTACAAATGAGTAATTTTCCTATCAGTAGAGACGCTTGGAAAACAAATGGAGCACCAATTGAACAGCTCCCCAGTCATGTAACATGAAAGTGACGAAAACATCATATATCAAACATCAGAAAATAAACATCGACGCAAAACTAATCCCTGATGCAATACAGTATCATATTTGCTGCAAATCCCCGATAATGAAAACCCCCACAACTCACTAAACCAGATAAATTAAAACGCTCAGCAACTATCTGAACCAAGTCCACCAAAATCAAGTTTACATAAATCAAAATCAACCGCACAATAAGGGGAGCCTAAAATGAATAGTTCGAGCTTAATACACTTCCAAAACCAATTACTCCAACGCCTATACAAAAGCACTAATGACTTACCAAAGGTGTAACTAAATTACAGCAGGATGAGATGCAAGGAGCCGAGGACGAGTTGGCAATGACAGAGGTCTAACTTCTTACCAGAGACAAGAGTTTAACTATTCGAAATGCCGTTAGCAACTCAATCTTACTATAATATTATATACATGTACACAATTGTACGTCTACTAAAATTAACAAATAAAACATTAAAACAAAGATCTTACTAAAATATTAAGCACAACAAAATATACCAAACTATAAACAACTCAAACTTACTACAATGTAAGCACAACTTGTAGATGCATCCTAAAGAAACAGAAGCATTCTAAACTAAAGCAGTCAACATAATATTATTGTTTTCCAGTGAAATGGAGCCTTGTTTTACTTAGATAGTACACCAAGGACCAATATATTTCCTTGAATCCAAAATGCAACACAGAGCACTGCAAAAAGGACAATCTTTCATCACCCTAAATAATTTATTGAAACTTATGCCCAGTACCCTGAAAATGCAAGTAACATAAACACTCTCTAATTGTTCAGATGTATAAAACAAATAAATAAATAAACAAATCAAATCAAATTAACCAACACAAACACCAATTAAGCAAGCACACACATTCCACCTGCAAACATCCCAGCACCGACGGTGACCGAAACAGTTTTTCGGCGTCTCTGTTGGAAACCCTAACGGGGAACGACTATTCAATCAACTAAAAGACGAAGGAGTAAAGACAAATCTAATAAGAAAATATGCGTCTTTTCAGAAGTCATATAAAATCTTAGCAACAATCAGCTAATATACCTTTTATCTCCCCGAAACCGGCGAGCGGTTTGGTTTCGAGTATCGAAGTGTTCGCAAGGGCTAGGAACTTTCCAGCCGGTTACGACCGTTAAAATGCGTAACGCCCTTCCAGAAGAAAAGTGTGGAACAAGAGCAGAGCTGCTCCAATCCGCCTCCACGAAGCCGGCGAGCAGTGTCAGTTTCGAGGATCAAAGAGGTCGCGAGGACGAAGAACTTAGCCGTGAAGAAGATTGAATCGCGAGTGAGGTTAGGGCGGAGAGCGGAAGAAATGAGATGCTGGAAATAGGCGATTGATGTAGCTAGGAACTAAATTGCAAAATAGATTATTTTACATTTTTTAAAATTAAATTGGCAAAATAATACTCAATTCGTTTCAAACGCTGCAATATATATATATATATATATTTTTGTCTCAAAGTTACGTCAATGTTTTTAAATTTAAAAATAATTAATATATATAAATATATATTTCACTTTATTCTATCGTATTACTCAAATAAAATAAATAAATATTTATTTCTCTTTAGTCATATTGTTTAATTTTTAAATTATTTTAAATTATCTCCAGAATTTGCTTAAAGTCTTTCGTGATCATATAATTTATTTCTAATTTTTAAAATATTGGACACTTGTCCCCATCTTATATCTAAAAACTTCCACTCACGACGGTCAAACTTGCATAAGTCATTATGCCCTTATATGTATTTTTTACTTATGGAAAATAAATGTAAGTAAAATGAGAAAAATTCATTTCTATTGCTACCCAAAAATGTCCAAGTAAAAAAAATAAAAATAGGGACATGATTGTCCACTTATGTTTAAATTTAACTGTGTTAGTGAAATTTAAAAGGAACAGTATGTAGGTTATATAGAATTTTAGAACTTTGAAAATTTTCAACAAATTTTAGAAATGAAAGAGAAATTTTATATTATTTTGCCAAGTAACTTTATTAATGTTAACTGTCACCCCATCATTAGCGTAATTAGAAGCAACAACATCGACAAATTGAAAAAATATTATTGAGCTTCTTCTCCAACGAAAGGGTTGCATACATCATAGCACACAAAGTGGTTGGGAAATATAAATGACTCTATTGACATATAAATCCTACATGTTGATAGAAGATATCGAATGGCAACAATGGAGGAATATTTCTTGAAGTAATAGAAATATGTCTAGGGAGAGGAAGAGAGAAAGGAGACCATCGGGAAGGCTTCACATCGGCGATAGTGGGAACGGCGGACAAGCACGTCGCCGGCGAACAGGGGAGAAATATTTTCTGAATTAACAAAAATCTGTCTAAGGAGAGAGGGAGAAAGAGAGAAAAAACTTTCAAAAAGGCTTCGCCTGCACTAAATTGTTACGATTGTAAATCAATTTTTTTTTTTTTTTATCGATTTAAAAGCCGCTGGGACAATAATGTTCGCCAAAGGCCTCTACAAACGAGCCACTGTCAGTGCTCAGCTTTATTTTAGGGCTTCGAGGTCCAGTCTCGTCTAGCCTACGTGTCCAAATAACAAAAGATTTAGGCGGCGGTGGAGAGAGCGGCGGAGTAGCCGGCAGGATCGAAGGCTAGATCGGTAACACGGGAGGAGATGATTGACCCCGATATGAACATCGATGGCAAGTCGAAAATAAGGCATGGAGACAATAGCCGATACGGAGTTCACTTTTCGATGGCTATTAGAAAAAGACGTCTAAAATTAAATGAATGGCCTCTAAAAAAGGTCATTGTTGTTGGGAACGGATTATCGGTCCAACTTTTTGTTCAGTCTAATTAATTTAACAAATAGTAACATAACATGACATTTGTATGTATTATCTATAATATTTTTTCTTTTATCTTAAATTACAATCATAATTTACATCCAAATTTAGATTGGGATCTATTCCATCCCGTCGCGTGAATGCACACCTAAATTTACCCCAAATTTTCCCTCTCTCTCTAGCCGCTTGCCACCGACGCTACAACCACCGCCACCGTCGTCAACGCGCTTCAATAGTATTTCCTCTCTCTCTGTAAAATTCCCCACAACCAAGATTTTTGTTACATGTTTACATGTTTGTTACATAAGAGACAATTGGTTGTTGATGAAATAATTATTGATGTTTGTTTCTTTATTAGAAATTTTTTTCTGAAAATTTAAAGGGTCATCGTTATGAATGGTGCAAATTATTTTTTGTCTAAAGTGCTTTTGCTAGTACCACTATTATTGTTTGTTGTTTATTTTACTTTGACACTAATAGATAAATGTCAATGTGGTGTCATATTCTGGACATGATTTTATTTGTAGTGGCTAAATACCTCTTTATGCCAAAGTTTCCACCATGGCTCAATATTTTTCAATAGGTGTATAAGATTTGATTTCACAGCTGAGATTAAATGAATGCAGCAATTCATTGATTAACAATGCATGAGTACAATTACTGATGTCTTGTTTCTGTGCTTTCATTCATGTAATTTATTATCAATACTCCAAATCTATACAAACTAATACTTGTGATTTTTTAAGTTTAAAAAAATATAATAAATAACATACAGTAACAATACCGTCAATTTTTTTATCGGAAATATACAAAATATATATTAATATCGAAGTAAAAATATTACATTACGCCGGACACACCCCAAAAAATTAAAAAAAAAAAAAAAAGTGAAAAATGTCGCACCCTTAACTCAGGTTTATCCAAAACAAGAGATATATTAATATCGAAGTAAAAATATTACATTTACACTTGACATACCCGAAAAAAAAAAAAAAAAAAAAAAAAAAAAAAAAAAAAAAAAAGTTGAAATTGTCGAACCCTTAACTCAAAGGTTCATCCAAAAGAAGAGTGGAATCCTACAATACACAGTGGAAAATAAAGGTTTGCAAGCTAATATATTAATTAATGAAAAACATATTAACAAATTAAATAAGCTGGTCCAAGCATACTCCATAGCCACGATGGAATGCCTATTCAACAGCCTCTGATCCGATGAAAAAAAATTTGGAGCATCTTCAATTCGAGCTCAACTAGTCCCAAACCCCGGAAAAAACTTCGAGAAGCAGCAATGACTGAACCTAAATTTATGTATATATATATTAAAAATATAAAAGTTAAGATGAAAACTAGTAAAATAATTTATTTTAACGTAAACTCATACTAACTGTACTATCTATCTAACATTACAAATACATCTCATAAAAAAAAAAATTGTGAACCTAACAGCTCCTTAAAGTATTTTTTGTACCAATTTCTATATTACACTTATGTTGTTGGAAATTACAGTAACATGCTAAACACAGTATCTGAAAATTCTTATAGGTAATCAATGAAATATTTTGCTCCGATTGTGTAAATATTTATTATACTTTGTTCACTACATTTTTCAACTAAATTATAGATTAATCGACAAAAAATCAGTCTCGTTGATTGTATTTTGTTGTTTATTTGTTTTATTAATTAATTTATACTTTTTTGTCAGAGTTATTTATTGACATCTTTTTTTTAATTCTTTATTTTGGATTATTCTTTGACTTCAAAATTAATTGTATGCAATGACTATGCTCTGTATTTCTCATGTAGCATGAACAATCGGTTAAACTGTTTTGACTTTCTTAACATGTTGCATTATTTTGGATGAATCTTAGTTTGATTTGGTTTCAGATTGTTGTCTTCTTTGTATTCCACTTTGTTGCAATAATATTATATATATTGTCTTTGATACGGGTCCTTTTTTTAATTTATTTTGTATTTTAGTGTTAACTGCAAAGCCCATATTGTGTGCATATTCATAATAGAAATTGTATGCATTTTATGATTTTGTAAATTTCATTGTATGTCAATCTATGGAACCTGAATATATTATATGCTCAAAATTGTCAACCAATATGTTGTTTGTTTTATTCTAAAATGCTTTTCCACGAATAGGAAAATGTTGAACTCTATATTTAAGATCATCAATGTCGTGTTATATAACATAATATGAAATATTTTCCTATGCACACATAAATGCTAAATTCAATTGAACAAGATGCTAATTTATTTTAATTAATAGTATTTTGGATATTTTAATATAAAAATGATCACTGATACATATTATCCAGATTCTTAACATATGAAAACGAGAATCAATAGTTTTGCTACGCTTCTAATCTTGAAAAAAATATGAAAGCAATTAGGTTAACATAATTTCATAAATTATTATCCAAATTTGGCTAAAGAAAAAATAATCCAATAAATCGAATCCAGTAAATGAAATGAGGTATTTCGCGATGTCAGCTTCATTGTCCAGATTTTACTTATGTGATTGGGCAATTTCGATTGCATCATCCGGCATTGGCGGAGGAGATAAAATATCTTAAATTCCAATTTCTTCGGTGTCTTCATTGTTTCTCGATGAATTGATTAAGGTTGTAATATGGTGGATATTTTTTGTTAGTCTCCGTTAATCTTGTCCATAAATTTTGTTGGAGAATTCTAAAGTATATTTTTGTGTTTGAAGGTGCGAAAATTACAGATAGGAAGGAAATAATAGGGGTTATATAAATTAGTAGTATGTAAATTACTCTTATACTCTTAAATTAACACAAAATTTTAGATTATTTTTGTAATCAAATGGCTAACAATCAATCAACATGGTGTTGTCTACAAGCATCAAATACTACATCATTATTAAAATACAATATTTATTAAATTTTGTGCAAAACAAATATATATTTATAAAATGAACATATTAAATATTATTAAAAAAAAATTACATTCAAAATATCATATCAATTATTATTTATATTGTTTAACTTAGTATCAAATGACCTAAATGAGAAGGACTTGAAGCCTGTTGCAATCGGATTCAAGTGTGCAATTACCAAAAATCACAAGAGAATTTGGAATCTCGCATAATTTGATTTCAACAATACCATACTCCCTATGTCCATTAACATATTATACATATTTTTATTTTAAGTTATCCAATTATAAAGTAGTCATTTAAAAAATATTCAATTTTTTTCTACGAATACCATAATTACTTTTACATCAAAAAAACAATAACAAAATTGTCTTTATACTCCATTTGATCTATTCAAAATCTTCTTATTTTTCTATTTTAGTGTGTTAACTCAAACATTCTCTTTTTTTCTTTTTTTTAGTAAAGTTATATCCTATATAAATACACAAAATTCACACTTTATCTTACATTATTACTTTTACACTAAAAAGTAAGGCAAAATTATCTTTACATACATAATTTATACTACACTTCAATAAAATACTAATATACTTAAATTTGCATGTCAAAAGTAAATAAAAATATTATTAATGGATGGAGAAAGTACTATTTTTAATTATCTATTACAATTAAAATATTGTTATTTTTTAAATTTTATGTCAAAAATAAATATATATTCTCTCTGTTTCGGCTATAATGTCCACGTTACCGTAGACACATGAATTTAGGAGAAAAATAATTAGTAAATAATTAAGAATGTATTAGTAAAAATAATTAATTTATAATAAAAATAATTATAAATTAAAATTAAGATAACTATTAATATAATTAAAATTAAAAATAAGATTAAAATGTATAATTCTTTTTAAAAAGAAAAAATAATAAAATAAGTGAGACAAAATAAAGTGAAAAGATGAACACAGTAAATAAGACGAAGAAACTAATATTCCCTCTGTCGCAACTCAAAGTATTTTTTTTACTATTTTTTTTGTCTCACTTTAAAGTATCTCTTTCTTATTTTTAGTAAAAGTAATCATACAATATTACCAAAATACTTTTAATTTTTACCCAAATTGCAAATATATTACTACACATACAATTACTTTGTACATAAAATTTGTTGGAATATGAAGCCTGATTATATCCTAAAATCTAGGGATATGATTTGGATATTATATTTTAGATTTTAGAGATATGATTTGGATATTATTGTCAAAGGCTTAGGCTATAAATATCCATGTATTCTCACTTTAACAGGTGCCTGCGTACTTTATAGTAAAATTCCTGGCTTGGAAGCGCCCCCAGACGTAGATCATTGTGATCGAACTGGGTCACCAAATTCTTGTGGTCTTTTGTCTTTGTTGTCTCATCTTGATTTTCTGGGAATTTCCGTAACAAGTGGTATCAGAGCCTAGTTCGTTGATAGGGTGGATTGAGATGAATCGGACGTTGGATCGTTGTGGGAATCCCTTGTGACCTGCGGAGGTGCCTTGTGTCGAAAGTCTCCTGGCGGTGTTGGGTCGGTCTCGACTGGTAGGTCAGGCAGCGAGTCCCTTTGTGATAGGCGGTGCAATGTTGGTAGGGAAGGATAAGGGTTTCGGCAAATGCAGCTGAATATCCGATGTGCTCTCATATCAAGTGAACCTTAGGTTTGTTTGTGGGAGTCAAGATGGGTGATCGTCATGTTGTCAAGGTATTCGATGGTATGAACTTCGGTTTCTAAAATATGCATGTAGAAGATTACATGAATGGTAAAGATCTAGATGCGGTATTGAAGGAGAAATTCGAAGACATGGATGAAGCCGAATACAAGAAGATCAACAGGAAGACGATAAGTGAGGTTCGACTAACCCTTTGGGAGAATGTCTCGACTGAATTTAGATTTGAGGCAAAAGGAAAGTGTGAAGATCAAGTCAAAGTTGAAGCCGAAGAATAAGGATAAAGAAGATGCAAGTCAGGTGGTATGTTGGAACTGCAATGGGCACTTGAAACGACAGTGCAGGCCGCCGGAGAAGGATCAGGGTTCAGCAAACGCAACGAAGGAGATATCCGATGCGCTGATTCTGAGCGTCAGCAGTCCAATGGAGTCATGGATTTTGGTCTCAGAAGCGTCATTCCACTCATGCAGTGATTCGAGAATCATAGAATCCTATACCACAGGTAATTTTGATGTTGTCTATCTTGCAGATGATGAGACACTGAAAATTGTAGGTAAAGGAATGATTCGAATCAGAACACCAAATGGTGGGGAGTGGAGATTGGATGAGGTATGTTGAGTGGAAGATGAAATCAGTCTTCAAGTGGGAGATTGTTAGAATATGAAGCCTGATTGTATCCTAAAATCTAGGGATATGATTTGGATATTAAATTTTAGATTTTAGAGATATGATTTGGATATTATTGTCAAAGGCTTAGGCTATAAATATCCATGTATTCTCACTTTAACAGGTGTCTGCGTACTTTATAGTAAAATTCCAGGCTTGGAAGCGCCCCCAGACGTAGATCATCGTGATCGAACTGGGTTACCAAATTCTTGTGTTCTTTTGTCTTTGTTGTCTCATCTTGATTTTCTGGGAATTTCCGTAACAAAATTAAATGACAGAAATGTTAAAACCTTTTACACACTCCCACTAATCAATAAAATATCACTCTCTCCGCCCGCTTCTAAATGTCACATTTATATTTTGCGTCATTGTACTTAACATTAAAAATATTATTATATTTGTATAATTTTTTGTGCAAATGTCATTCTATTAATATTATATGACACTAATGAAAATATTTTTGTATTTTTTTCTTAATTTGTACTATATTTTGATATAATAATTAATATTTAAAAATAAAAAATATAAAAAAAATGAAACATTTAGATCCCGACAAAAATAGTACTATTATTTTTCAATATATTATAAAACTTCAAAGAGCCCTTTTTAAATGGCACGGGAGCGAGTATTTTTTACCCGAACCAAAAAGTATATCAAATACTCCCTCTGTTCACAAATCAACGTCCTACATTTTTATTTGGAATATCTAACAATTATTTTTTTCTTTCTATTTTTATATACATAATTTATTTTTTTACTCTTACGGTGTGTTTGTTTGGGGATTTGGATTTTGAGTTGGGATTTGAATAGTAAAACTTTTGAATTTATAAATAGGTGATGTGATGTTTTGAATGTAATATTAATTTTCAATATAATATAAAAAATAAAAAATAGGTGTTTAATTTGATATTTTTGGAGAAAAAAATTGAATGAATAGTAAAAATCTAATCGAATTCCCCAAACAAATACACCCTTATTTTATTTACTCTTTTTTTTTATACATAAAATAAATGATAAATTTATCATTTATAATAAAAATTTTAATTACCTAAAATACGTGTAAATATCAATCACAAAATACAGTAATGGAATAAAATTTAAAATTTTATTTAAATCAATATCAAATAGGTTTGAATTAGACATGAGAGGTGGCGAGGGAGCTAGTGAGAAAGTGAGTCACGGGTGGGTGGGTATCAATTCAATTCAAGTCTAAGTCAGGTCTGGTCTGGTCTGGTCTCGGGAACATATAAAAGACTGCCATGCCATCTAGTAGTAGTCAGTAGTATTTGTTTTTTCAGTTTGACCCATCAATCCATCACAATTCTCAATTCTTTCCCTACTTTTATTTATTTTATTTTATTTATGCAACACCGGTCCACTACCAAATAAATAAATAAATACTCTAAATTATAACAGTACAATAAAATAATAAATTAAAAGTACTGTAGTATATTGAAATCCTTCGATGATTTGACTGTGAGAATAAGATTAATTTTTTTTTTTTTTTTTTTTTAATCGGAGAGAATAAGATTAATTCTGGGAACACGTGAAATGAAATTGACTGACGCGTGTATTTTGTTCTCTCCCACAAATGCGGAGCCGAACGCTCCCCGCTGTAAAATCGTGCTTCCCAAACTAACGCTTTCTTTCAACCGCGACTTTAATGCACCTCCGAAATTCACAAATCTTCGCTCTTTAGTTTCATCGGATTTGTTTGTCAATATATTTCCGTCCCAATAAAATAGTTTTTTTTTACCATTTTTATCCATCCAAAAAAATAGTCTCATTTTCATAAATAATCATATCATTTGTAAAATTACTCTTACTTTTTTATTATTATTACACAATTGTCACTACTTTTTACACTAATACACTCGCAAAGACAAAAAAGTCTTTCAATCGTACTTTTTACCCACTATTAGTATAATATTAATATTTTTTAAATTTTGTGCCGAACACAATCCAGTATGTTCTGGGACGGAGGGAGTATAATTTTTATAGTCTAAGCACAAAAATATGTATGTATATACATATATATTTTTTAAGTATATATAAACTTTTTTACATATTATAAATACTTTTTTTATTTACATTAATTTACAAATTATAAAGGTAAAATAATTTTTATATATCAAAATTATCACAAACTATTATTAAATACTACAATATTTATTAAACTGTATGCAAAAGAGTAAATATTATCTTTGTCCGACTCAAATGTCTCATTTACTTTTATGTGTTATTTTTAAATATTAATTATTATATAAAAATATAATATAATTTTTTTTAAAAAAAATTGCAAAAGTACTTTCAGTAGTGTTTTATAATACTAATATAATGACGTTTGTATAAAAAATTATATAAATATAACAATATTTTAATGTTAAGTACAATTACACAAAAGTTAAATGTGACTCTCAGAGGACGAACGGAAGGAATATAGTTATATATATATATATCTAACCAAACAAACAAGTCCAATTTATTTATTAATACACAATTACACATTCTTTTCTTAAAATGTATTTTCTTTTATCATTTAAATTTGTGCTTATATACAGGAGTATGGTTTTGGATATCTGTAAATATGCATGATATTCGAATTAAACCGAATCGAATAAATACTGAAAATCGGAAATCGCATCCAAACCGAAAATTTCGATTAATCGAATTTTTGGTTAACAAAAAATATTTATAATATTTACAAATAATTTGAACGAACTGAACCGAATAAAAATCTGAAATCCTAAACCGTATCCAAATTGAAAATTTCGATTAACCAAAAATATTTTCAATATTTTCGAATAATTCAAACCGAACCAGAATTAAGAAAAATAAATTAAAAATAATTAAAATTCTAATCAATAAAAATATTTGTAAATATTCATAAATATTTCGAACCGTCAAATCAAAACCGAATCAAATATAATTATTAATATAAATTTTAAGATATAATCATATATATATTCAGTTCGGTTAATCGAACCAAAAAGAATATCAAAATCTGAAATCGAATCGAACCAAATCGAACAAATATCAAATTTATAGTATTTTTATTCGACCAAATTTGTTCAATTAACTAAAAATTTGATTCGATTCAACGGTTCAATTTGATTTTGTTGTCCACCCTTGCTTCTACTCATATACACAATACACTTTATGAGAATTTTTTAAAATAATTATTAATTTGTCTTTTAATAGTAATAAAATAGAAAAATAATAGAAGTATATATTTTTTAATAAAAAATAGCACCATTTTTATTGCAGTCCAAAATAATTTGGTATGAATTTGAATAAATCTGTAAAAATCTTATTTAAAAAAAATATATATATACATTTCATAATATATTATTTTAATATCAAATTTAAATAAAAAAAAAATTAAACTCTATCAAAAAGAAAAAAAAAAAAATTATTTTCAAACTCTATCAAATATATATATACCTAAGTATATCAACTTATATGAACGACTAATTACAATGTCAGAGACGGACATATTAAAAGGCAAATTTATTAAACTTTTATTTCATTGTTTAGTTATTTATATTCAGAAACATATATTTGCATACATTATATATAAATAATGTTGGAAATAAATAATAATAATAATAATAATATATAGTATTGAGTTATTTTTTAATGAAAATTATAATATTTTTTATTTTAGAAATAATATAAAGTAATTGTTTATAGTTATTGATGTTATTTTGTAATGTTGAAACATTTAAAATATTCAATTTTAGATTTAGTAAAAATATATTTAAAATAAATATTATTTTAATTTCTAACATGTAGTAAAATAAAAAAATAAAAAATTATTTAATAATGATAATATGAAATAGAAGAATAATCATATATAGGATTAGTTAGTGTAAATATGAAAGCGGGTGGGAACACTTGAACCCCACCTCAGCTAATTCTCTCAACGACACAGACAGACAAGCTCATTTCATACAAAAACCAATTCAAAATCCAAACAAACAAAACACAACACACTAGCTATAGCTACCTAGCCTAGGGACGACAAAAATTAGTCCCCTAATTAAACCACCCCAAGCAATTAATTAATTAATTAATTAAGAAGCCACACTCTTAATAATATCACTGTGGCCCCAACCATTAATAATTGTATTGGTGACCCCCCAAAGCACCAATATTATAAACATGCAATCTCCTAAAAATTTATATTTATATATTCGCCTTTGCTGTAGTAATTGAATGTAAGATTTGTTTGAGTCGTCAGTGGAATTGAGGTCCGGCGAAGGTCTGTCCGAAGGACCAGCTCGCCGGAGCAACGTTCTCGGCGACGACGGTGCTGCCGTCGCCGGCTGTGACCTTGAACGAGAGGCTCTGCCCGTTCAGGTAGGTGTTGCTCTGCCAATTTTGCCCCCAGTTTCTCGACATCGCCTCCCACCCGGTCTTTGCCCCCTTCACCGACACGGCGTGGACGTCGCCGGCGCCGCCGACGTTGGTTATCAGAACGAGGTTGAAGTAAGAGTGGCCGTTGATCGTGAACCTCATCCCCCCTTTTCTATTACAGGCCACCCTATAAAGAAAAAAGAAAAAGTTAAATTATTATAACGGAAGTCCCGGATCTGGGGGTCCCGGAGCTTCCAATCAGAGAAGCTATGGAAGTCTCCGACCGGCCGTACCTTCGGAAAACGACAGGGACGATCCCAGCTCTGTACTGGGCAATGTGTTGGAAAACAGGCTGGGAGAGATCGAAGTGTTGGAGAGGAGGGTTGCACCACCCGCCGGCGTCGTTGGGCAGGGCGTTGTTCGGCGGGCAGAAATTGGTGGCGGTGACCACAACGGTCGCCGGAAGGCACCACCGCCGGTCGCCGGCGCACTTGATCTCGTAGCAAGAGCCGCAGCTGAGGCCGTTGTTGAACAGAGCTGTACTCAGCGCTGCGGTGTTTGTACCGTAGCCTTGGCTGTATAAATTCCCGTACCCACACGCACCGCCTGCGGCCCGCCAACATCCCCAAATAATAATAATAATTATAATAATAATAATAAAATTAGCAGTTAAGACAGAGACGTCCGTACCCATCGTTCCAGAGGCATCACTTCCGCCATAGAAGGTGGCATGTGCGTTGGTCCATCCTTCGCCATTTCCATTTGCAACTGAAGAAGAAGCCATGGCAAGAAGCGAAACCAGTAACGGTCCGAAAACGGCCATTATCTTATTTCCTGCACAATTAGTTAGATTATTACCATTAGCAAATCTCAGACAAGAATTGTTCAGGCAGCATTGTTAGATCGAAGGGCAGTGAAAAAATTACCTTCAGATTTAGGGCTCTACGAAAGCAGATAAAGAGTGTGGAGGAAGGAAATTAACTACTGCGGAAGGAATGGGAAGAACGTGGCGATATAAATAGCAGCGGGAGCCTGGGTGGGGGGGTTGGGGGGAGGGGGGTATTTCCAACGACCCTTTTTTAGGGTTTCGAGGGGACCATAAACTGCCCGCCCCGCCCCCGGACAAGAATTGAAATAAGGGAATCAATTGGGCGGCAAAAAGGTAATTTCAGAGGTGTGTGTGTCTTGAATAAATATTATATATATATATATATTTTTATAATGTGAAATTTATCGTCCCAATTTTTCGGGTGCGTTATGGATAAATCTTCGATTAAATTTAATAATTTACAAATTAGATTCAATAAGCTAAATTATGTGTGACAGACAAAATTTAAAATTTAAACTCATAACCTTATAATTACGAGTTTCCCTACTACTGTATCATCTTTTAACGGACTATATTATTTATATATAAATGGTGTGTTTCTTTTGATTAGTTTGGAAAAAAAAGTTGGTTTGAATTTGTTATAAAAATAATATTTGATGGAATATTTTATAAAAAAAAATATATTTTTTTTTCAAAAAATACAAAATCCAAATAATAAAATTTGAAAAAAATCGGCTAAACAACTTAAATTTTTAGGGATAGTATCATGTGCAAGTATAAATGCCCATTCGCTGCCTCAGCTCCTTTTGCTTTCGATGTGTAACATTATCCTTTTGTCCCTTTTTAGCTTTTCTGTTGTGTTTGTATTTCTATTTTTTTCTATTTTATTTATTTTTTATTGGGAGTTGGAATTTTTGGATTTCTCAACATCGAGAAATTGTGGGCAGTTTCTGTGTGTTTCATTTTAGTTTTTCTGTCTATTATGCATTATATTTATTTTTACTAAATATATATATTTTTAATATAATAAAAATAATATTTTATTCTTATCAATTCAAAATATTTTTTATTATTTTTGTATATTTTATTTTAAAGTAATTTTTTTTATTTTAAAAAAATAATCATACATTAAAATCAAAATACATTTAATTTTATTTTAAATTACAAATATAAAATTACATATAAAAGTAAATGACCAAAATATCAAAACCTCCTACACACTTTTACTAATTAATAAAATTATTATTATTAATTTACTACAAAATTCCAAAGAATCTCCTTACTAAGGGAGTACTTAATAATTTATACTCCCTCCATCCCACATAATTTGTCTATATTTTCTATTTTCGTCCGTCTCACATAACTTGTCCTTTCTATTTTGAAAATATAATTATGGACTTTAATCGCATTTTAAATTTTATAATTTTTTTAATTTTAATTAAATTATTTATTTATCTTAATCTTAATCTATAATTATTTTTACTAATATACTTCTTAATTACTTACTAATTATACTTTACCTAAATTCTTGTGTCTACAGCAATATACTCGCATTACATGAAATTGAGAGAGTATCATTCAAGTCCAGCGTTATTTATAAATATTTATTTTAATTTAAATTTCTATTAAAATAAGTAACTTATACTATATCCTTTATGATGAGCTATTATAAAAAAGTACACTCAATCCCAAGTTTCCAAAAAAGTTTAAAGTCGATCATAGTGTGTCAATTACGCTTTATGAATCGGATTTATGTCACAGATTCGAATGCTTATTTCATAGTCTTTTCGTCCTAATACAATAATTTTGTTTATCATTTTTATTTATTAATAATTTTATTTCCATAAATAATCATATCATCATAAAATTATCTCTATTTTTTTATTATTATTACACAACTGTCACTACTTTTTACACTATTAATATACTCACAAAGGCAAAAAAATCATTCATCTTTACTTTTTACCGACTACCAATATAATATCAATATTTTTTAAATTTCGTACCTAACACAATAGACTATACTTTTGGGATGGACGGGACATAATTCTTTGAGATATAAATTCCAAAGCTTTCACAATAAATAGTTGTTGACTTGAAAGAATACTCTAACCTTTTAATTAATTTTTATTTCATTAATATATTTATTACTATCTTCGGGCTCCACCCAAAAAACAAAAGAAATAAAAAATAAAAAAAATAAAAACATATTTATATGTATGAGATACAAGTTGTAATAAATATAATATAATAATTAATTGATTAATTTTAATATAAAATAAAATAATTTTAAGAAGTATATGAGTAATTTAATAAGTGGAAAATTTTTTATATACTATTTCGCTCTAAAAGTTTTATTTACTTTTTCGTGTTGATATTTGAATATTAATTATTATATCAAAACATAATACAAATTAAAAAAAATTTGCAAAATACTTTTATTGGTATCTTATAATTATAATAGAAGGATATTTAAAAAGAATATTATAGAAATATAATTTTTTTTTAAGATTAATATAATGACTCAAAAGATAAATGTGACCTTTAAATAGTTGCTGCATATTTATACATAAGTGTACTATTGAAATGTATAAATTTAAAAAATATATATTTTTGTTATAAATAAAATATATATATATTTTTTTTTAAAAAAAAAAAGCATAAATTTAATGTATAGAGAATGTATAATCCTCTCTCCGTCCCAATACCTGTTTACCATTTTTACCTGTAGGAAATACAAAAAGAATAAACACAAGCTTTTAGATTTTTTTAATCTATTGGTTATTGGTTTAGAGAATATATATATATATAGATTGTGTTTGCTAGTGAATTTTTACTAGATTTTTAATATTCATTATTAAAAAATATCAAATCAAATATTTATTTTTTATTAAAAAAAATTATATTCAAAATATCGTATTAACAACTATTTATATTACACCAAATAATTATTTTAATTTTAAAATTATAATTACTATGCAAAATTCAAAATCTAACTTTCAACTTCACAAACAAACACACTTCTGAAGTGTATTCAATCTAAAGACTATCGACTTTGTACAATCTAGAAAGTATTCAATTTGTAATCTTAAAAATACAATGTCTGATCTACAGAGTATTGGTTCTTTACAATCAAAACAAATTGTGTGTTTGTTTGTTTATTTTATTTTATTTTTAATTTTTTATCTAATATATATATTAGAATCTTATTAAAGTCCCATAAAAACAAATACCATATATAATAATAATAATAATAATAATAATAATAATAATAATATAGTTTCTTAACTATATTTAAATACTATGTAGAAAATTTTTAGATATATAAAAATAATAAAAGAAACAAAAAAAAAAAAAAAAAAAAAAAATTACAATCTTTCTTAATTTAATGTTAACTTATGGTCCATGCACATGCATGTTTATTGTTAGTTATATAGGGTTTGTTTGTTTGGGGGATTGGATTAGATTTTCACTATTCATCTCATTTTTTTTTTTGTCCCAAAAAACATCAAATCAAACACCTATTTTTCATTTTTTATATTATACTAAAAATCAATTTTCCATTCAAAACATCACATCAACACCTATTTATAACACATCGTACAACTATTCAAATTCAAAATTTTTACTATTCAAATCCCAACTCAAAATCCAAATCTCCAAAATCTATAGTTATACTTAATTTCCATGGATGTAACAGTATTTATTATTCCCTATAAAATATAATTCTTTTATTTAAATTATTAGATCATAATTTATCATTTTATTTACATTAAAATTTATTTTAATTTAAAATTTTATTATTTCCGGCACCAAATTCAAAGTAAAACCCAAAAAAGAAGTCCAATTAAAACGTAGGTATGTATACACTAGCATTGGAATCAAGATTGGGCACAACTCTATTGACATGCAATTTGGTATGCATTAATTATATATAGATATATAATAAAATAGTTGTATAATGCAATATAAATAAGTGTTGATGTAATATTTTAAATGTAAAATTAATTTAAAAAATAAAAATAAGTATTTAATTTAATAT
This sequence comes from Andrographis paniculata, assembly GCF_009805555.1. Taxonomy (NCBI): domain Eukaryota; kingdom Viridiplantae; phylum Streptophyta; class Magnoliopsida; order Lamiales; family Acanthaceae; genus Andrographis; species Andrographis paniculata. The sequence continues at coordinate 7,247,592 of NW_026137605.1, forward strand.
ATTTAGAAGATTATGAACATTAAGAATCTGATAAATAGACGTACAATATAATATTTCAATTAACACAATACGTTATGTATTATTAGTTAACGTCATATAATGTAATGACAGTTCTATTTATACGGTACTATATGAATATAGTTTATGCGTTGAAAACTTGAAATCAAATAATAATAGTATGTGCTATATAGATAATTGTGATATATTGTCAATTTATATATTATATTTGTATTAGTGCCTATTGATCGATCGCACAGTCAATCAAATATATTCATCAATTCTGTGATCACAAATTAATATAATACAAGAGAAAGAATCAGGGGCGGACCGAGGTGGGGGCAAGGGTGGCTAACTTTTCTTCTTAATCGATCAATTGTTGAGTAAATGTATCATGTTTGGATGATAAAATATAACATCCAAGTTTAGCTTTCGTGATGTACACAATTTGTTTTCTTGTTTGTGATTTCAAATGCAGAAAGAAGTATATTTAATCACTACAAATATCCATAAATGATCTTCGAGCAAAATAAATACAACACAAAGAACATAATACAATTAAGAATCATATATCAATGGCTATGTTCGGTATCTGTTTGAAGCATTTAGTTTTTCTATAGCCAATTCTCCGATTGGAGAGGATAATCGTCACCTTATTGTCTCATGTGATAGAAATAATGAATAATAATGATATGATTTTCATATTTTTAACGTATAATTGATTTCATATAATATAAGTTTCATTAGGTGTCTTGTCTCCATTTATTTCTTCTTTTATCTTTCTTCTCTTTTATTTTTTATATATTTGTACAAAAATCGTCACAATATCTGAATTATGATATATTTTATTATTTTGTTTTATTTGATATGATCCTATTACCTTTATATGAAATTTACTAATTTTTTGGTCCAACTTAAGTGAAATTCAAGCCAATAATGCCATTCTAGAGCGAAGCAAGAAGGTACAAAGACTGTGTGATGTTCCAAAGCGGGCAGAGACTTTTTCTCTGCCTAAGTCCCAACGGTCAGTGAATTTCCACTGCTGCAGCGAAATTCCGAAATAAAAATCTATTGCTGAAGCAAAGCGGGTGTGAAAATGGTACAATCATTAAATTCCAAGCCACGATGAAGATCGATTCCGCTCTAAGTGACGTTGATTCCCTTTTGAAGCGAAATGATGAAGAAGATCTATGCCAGACCCAAAAGGACATAGAGAAATAAGCGAGTTGAAAGTTATCACAGTTTTATTTTACTGTTCCGTGGTTGCAATTGATCTTCAACTGTTTCCAATTACTGTTTTAATTGATCAATTATCATTCTTAGTTCTTCGGTAAATAAAGTCAGATTATTCAACGTAAACTACAATTTCAATTTATTTTACTGTGCAGATTACTATGCTCTTTTAAGAGTTTCAAACTGAAAAAAATTCTTTTCAATAGTTTACCATGGAGGTCGGGGGAATCATAAAATTTCTCCACTTTTGAACCCAAGTGGCTGCGGAATTTTTTTTTTTTTTTTTTTTTTTTTTTTTTTTCAGCAGATGTATTTTTTCCTTTTATTGCTTTCGTTAGTGTAGATTTATTACATAAAATTTGATAGTCCTACCGTTGGATTTTGTCGTGAGCATGCGAACATTTTATTTTGTTTTGTTTAAAGATGTTTTAAGAACATATTTTGATTTATTTTGTTGTGGTTTGAAATTAATATAAATTTAAGTATTGATTAAAAATTTTGCTTTGATAGGATTTTAATATGTTATTTTGTGAGATAAAATAGTGTATTTTTATTGAAAAGTATATGGAGTGAATAATATTAATTTGAATTTAAAATGATAAAAAAAAAAATAATTATAATGATATAATACAAAATTAAAATGAAAACACAAGTTTTTTTTTTTTAAAAAAAAAAGTTAAAAAATAAATAAATGAATTAGGTGTCTACCTATTTGTATACCAATTATTTTTTATTTTCTATTTTTATACTTCATCCGTCCATTTTCTAATGTTTAAGTGATATTTACAAGGTAATTAATTTTTTGTTGTAAATTGACAAAATAACCCTTTATTTTGTGTATAGATATAAAAAAAGATATATAAAGTAAAGATAAAAAAATAAATTCTTTGTATAAAAATAGAAAAAGGACAATAATTTTAGGACGTTCCAAATAAAAAAGTAGGACATTAGTTTATGGACAGATGGAATATCATTTTGATATTTTAAAAGAGATCATTATGTAGTTTACTGAGTTAGTTTAGTTAAGGGCAGGGATAAGAAAATCTTAACTTCACTAGAGACATTGATTAAGTATAAAATAAAATTGGGATTATTTTACCATTGTCCTAATTATACATATATATTAATTATTATTAAAAAAAAAAAAAAAAGAAATTAAGAAAATGGTCCCCTGGTAGTTTGGCATAATTGAGCATTTACGAATGCAATTAAGAGAGCCACTTGCGGATTTGGCTGCTCATTTCAGTAAACTTTTAACTCATTTATTACATGACACAACCACATGCCTTCTTTACTCTACCCTCATTAATTAATTAATTAATTAATACTCCATACTATTTATTATTATTATTATTATTATTATTTACTCTACCCTCATTAATTACTTAATACTCCATACTATTTATTATTATTATTATTATTATTATTATTATTATTAGCTCTTATGCATTCAATGTCTGAATTTACTTGTACTTCAGACTATCAGAGTTAGTAAATAAATTAAATTTGTTATAGTACTTTTTCTTTTTACATTTTGGATTGTACTCCCTTATTACTATAAAATTATATAAGTTTGGTTGAGTATAAAGATTAAAAAATAACAAATATTTTAGTATTAAAGTAAGACAAAAAATAAAGTGATTGTATTATAAGAAATTTATTAAAAAGTTGATAAAAAAAACTAATAGAAAATTGTAAAAAATGCCTGTATACAGATACAATTATCATTTTTGAACATTTTTTTTCCACTATCGCAATTTAGGACATTATGTGTATTCCGGGCATTATTTTTGCCCTCCGATGCCAGAAAATGCACATGAACATCACGTGCGTCTTCGTGGAATGACCGACGCATATGTGGACTTTGCCGTTGCTGTGCTGTCGTCTGCGTGGTCGTCGGACAAGTGATGTGGAATTATTATTTTTTTACTTTCGCAATTTAGGACATTATGTGTACTCCGGGTATTATTTTTATCCTGTGACACCGGAAAAGTAATTTGTTCTATGTTTTTTTTTTTATTTCAATTTGGTCCAATTGAATCAAATTGAAAATATGTTATTTGCAATTTGGTCCAATTGAGCCAAATCAAAATTTAATAAATATATTATTTTTTCATCTATAATATGTACTTTTTTTTTTATAAAACATCATAATAAGTAATTTTTTTTTTTGAAAAATATCAAATAAGATGCTAATTTTTAATTTGTTTTTATTTTTTCAAAACTAGTCTAGACAAAAAATTTAAAATTTGAATAGTTAATATAAATAAATATTAATGTAATATTTTAAATATTAAATTAATTTTTATCATAATATAAAAAATATATATATGTGTAAATTTGGTTTGATATATTTGAGAAAGAAAAATTGATGGATAAGAAAAATATTTACCAAAAAAAACCCTACTAAACACAACATATTTTCGTGCAGAACCAGATGCAAATTTGGGTTAATCTGGACCGTCCGTCTCCCATGCTTTATTACACCCACGTTCTGAAAGGCATCCTAGAAAAATTAATACTCCTTCCATATGATTAAAGTGTATAATTAGTTTTTCAAAAAAGGAAATAACAAATTATGTGGGACGGACGAAAATAGAAAATATGGACAAATTATGTGGGACGGAGAGAGTATACGAATTGTCTTTTATAATAAATAAAAATCATTGCTGAAAAAATAAGATGGAACAGAGGTTTCTATCAAGTTTTTAACATTTAATGAAAAATCCGTGGGAATCAGAATATTACGAGTGTTTCTTTTGATGTATTTAGAATATTTTTAATTTAAATTTAGTATTAAAATAATGTATAATAAAATATTTCGTAGAAATTTTGGAGCCTAAAGAAAAAGTGTGCACCGGATAAACTCTCGGCCGAACATAATACCTTGCAAACCAGCATCGACGAGAAAGTCACACTAGGCGAACTATGTGTAAGAAATAACTTGAAACATTAGAGGTTTAAATTCATGACCTCACATTCACAGATCCCTACCGCACCGGTAAAGGACCAGTCATAACATTATTATTAATAAAACATTAAGCTTCTATGCCACGTGGCGGAATATAAACTACTGAGTGGAAGTTATTTGATTGTTATGTTAATTAGGACAGCATAACTGTATTTAACTACTACACCATAATTAGTTTAGTTTAATTGCCCTAACTACCGCTCTCTCTCTCTCTCTCTCCACCTCACATGCTTCCTTCCTTCCTTCACTTTTACCTTTTCCTTTTTCTTTTTCCTTTATTTTTAAATCAAATATAATACTGCCAGCAGCAACCTTAACATTGTTTTTATACTGCTCGTATGTGTGCTACTTTCGCCGCGCAGTTTTTTTTTGTTCATATAAAATATTTTTTATATTAATCTGTTATATAAATTAAATTATTCTCTAGAAAGTTGTTACGGAATTTAGTAACCGTTTCGATCACGCAACACTAGTATGATATTGTCCGCTTTGGGCGGGGTCTGCATGAATTTGTTTTTGGATATCCTCCAAAAGACCTCATACTAGTGGAGTTTACTTGGGACTTATAAAGTGTGTAATTTTTTTCACCACTTCCAATGTGGGACTTGGATTTGCACCCCAACAAAAGTGATATATTAATATGTTTCAAATTTTTAATTAAATTTTAAAATTTACATTATATGAATATAAATATATAAATTAAAATAAATAAATAATATGAATATAGATATTTTGAAACAAAAAAGAAGTGATTGATGGAATTGATGGGATGGAAAGAAGAAAAAAATAAAGAGAATGAATTATATAAATAATTTATTTTTATAACTGTGCAACCAACCAAATTTAAAAATTCTAATTTTTTTTTTCAAAATACTTTTTTATATCATATATATTTTTTTAGTTTTTTTTATGTATTATTAGAAAAATAATTCTTTATAAGAAGTGACAAACCGAATTGGTCGGATGAAAGGATGAGAGGAATAAAGAAAATAATAAAAAAAAGAAGAGGTAAACCAAATTGATCGGATGAAAGGATGGGAGAAAGAAAGAACAAAAAAAAAAGATGCAGACCGAATTGATTGGAGGATGAAAGAAAGAAAGAAAATGAATTATATAAACATATTTTAGGGAAAAAATGAGAAAAAAAAAAAGTGTTGACCAAATGAGTGAGAATGAGACAAGAGAGAAAATAATTAAATAAAAATAAAGGAAGTGGCTAACCGAATTAGTCGGATAGAAAGATGAGAGAAAGAAAGAAAATAATAAAAGAAATGCCCGACCGAATTGATGGGATGAAATGGTGAGAGAATGAAAGAAAATAAATTATTTAAATATATTTTAGAGAGTAACACTGGGGGAGTCGGTTAGCCTCACATGAGAAGGATTGAAGACAGTCGTTCAGCGGGAAGTCGATTAGTGATAACTTTTGATTTTGATATATTTTATAGTTTATTTTTTATTTAATTATTTAATTATTTATATCGAGTTTTAGCATAATTTATATAATTTAATTCAATAATTGTATTTATTGTATTTTTTGTGTAAAATATTAATTTATTAATTTTTAAGTATATTTTATAATTATTTTGGTGATAAATTAAATTAATTGATGTGTTTCTTAAACTAATTTTTAGGCATTATTTATGTTTTATTTAAATATTTAATTTTAGCTAAATTAAATATTATAAGAAAATATAATTTAAATATTTAATGTTGAGGTAATAAATATTTTTAAATAAATAATATATTTTATTGTATTAAATATTTATTGTGTAATTTTTAATAAATATCTATTTTGTATTAATTAGTGCAAAAATCTGTGTACAATGATTATTAATGGAACGTCGGTTGTATTAATTATGCACATAAACCAACACAAGCATTTATAGTTGGTCGGCTGCATTTATTCAGCGCGGAAACATCTGCATAGAGGTAAGCGAAGTCAGTTATTATGCGGAATTCAAGCGACGAATGGTCGGCTGTTGTGCGGAATTCAAGCGATGGCTGGTCGGTTGCATTAAATCTGCCAGATTCCTCCGCTCCTCCATTTACTCATGTTTTCTCCTAGCTGCTCTCATTAAGTCCCGCATTCTCCCGGCTGCTCCCATTAATTCTTGCACTATTAAGTTATTAATTTTTAAGTATATTTTGTAATTATTTTGGTATATAAATTAAATTATATTTTAAGACATTATTTATGTATTATTTAAATATTTAATTTTAGCTAAATTAAATATTTAATTTTTGTACAGAATGATATTGTTACGTACAAATAATAATAATAATAATAATAATAATAATAATAATAATAATAGTAGCAGAATCTTAAAGGAATTTAGGACACGACGTCGGGCAGAAAATGAGAAAATATGCACTCAGGTCGGTTGGTCCGCAGTCGGATAAGCAGGTCGGAAAGTCCGCGGTCGGACAGGCGGGTCGAAAGGTCCGCGGTCGGACAGACAGGTCGGTTGGTCCTTGTAGACACTAAAAATATATGTCTAAAATCAATTAAATATCATGTATTTTGGAAGAGAATAAAATTCCAATAAAATAAATATATGGTATTTAATTATGCACATATGTTAATTTTGTACAATAAATATCAACCATTAATGCAAAAATCTGCTTAAAATTGAAGATATCGTACAAATATTACGTGCATAAATAGAATCATAATAAATTTGGCAGCAAAATAAATTAATCTTGTTAATAAAGGAAGTATATAAATTAATATCTTCCAAAAAAGGTAATGATATAAAGATTTTGGCGAGAAAGAAAGGTGCACAATCAAATCCGTCAAGAATGGAAAACATCTGATGGAAAAGGAAAGATTATAAAATCATTCTATACACGTGGCACCATCCGAAAAGGAAGCCAAGGCCACCCATCCCCTATAAATAGGAGCCATGACCAATTCATTTGATACACCGAAGTTCATTTGAAGACTCGCGCAAGGGTAAGTGTCTTTAGACTCTCTGCAATGTTCTTCATTGTTCTTCGTGTCCTTCGAAGCGTTCTTCGTCGAAAAGTCACCGATGTGGACAAATGATCCAATATTGGTTGACGAATTGATGAAGTTAACGTTCTTCGTCGTATGTCCGAGCCGGAGGAAGGATCAAAGCTCTCAAAGCCATCGAGGAATCCATCAAAGCCAATAAAGAGCCTCCAAAGCCGCTCTCAAAGCTTTAAGATGTTCATCTTGTTCTTCATAAAAGGCGCAAACCAGGCCCTCTTCGATCCAAAAGTCAAAAGGACACGCCGCTAAAAGCGTTATGGAGCACTAACTCCACCTCTTCAAGGATCAAAGCTCTCAAAGCCATTGAGGAATTCGTCAAAGCCAAGGGAAAGTCTCCAAAGTTCATCCCAAAGCTTCGAGGTGTTCATCGCATTCTTCACCAAAGCAACAATTCGGCCCTCTTCGATCCAAAAGTTAAAGGGACACGCCGCCAAAAGCGTTATGGAGCACCAAATCCACATTCTCAAAGATCAAAGCTGCGGATCGTTTAAAGAGGACATCAAATCCAAAGTTTAGGATCAAATCACCCGCACGGAGACCGAAGCTCTCCAAAAGGCGGAAAAGGCAAACTAAAGATCAAAGTTGCGGATCGTCTAAAGAAGACATCAAATCCAAAGCCGACGATCGAATCGCCCACGCGGAGACCAAAGTCCTCCAAAAGCGGCAAAGCCAAAGCAAATGTCAAAGTCGCGGATCGTCTAAAGAAGACAACAAATCCAAAGTCGATGATCAAATCGCCAACGCGGAGACCAAAGTCCTCCAAAAGCGGCAAAGCCAAAGCAAAGGTCAAAGTCGCGGATCGTCTAAAGAAGACAACAAATCCAAAGACGATGATCAAATCGCCAACGCGGAGACCAAAGTCCTCCAAAATAGGCAAAGCCAACCAAAGCAAAGATCAAAGTCGCAGATTGTCTAAAGAAGACAACAAATCCAAAGACGATGATCAAATCGCCAATACGGAGACCAAAGCCCTCCAAAAGTGGCAAAGCCAAAACAAATATCAAAGTTGCGGATCGTCTAAAAAAGACATCAAATCCAAAGCTGACGATCAAATCGCCCGCACGGAGACCAAAGCTCTCCAAAAGCCGGCAAAGTCAAACCGAAAACCAAACTTCTTCGGATCAAAGAAGCCATCGAAAACTAAGTTGGAAAACAAATCGACCCGGAAGGAGAATCAAAGGACCTATTTAGAGAATAGGACCCGTTTTAAATTCAAATCAAATATAATTTGTACAAATTTTGTTTTTATTAAAAATAACACAATTTTTTGTCCACAGTCCTCAGTCGGATAGGTAGGTCAGAAAGTCCGTGGTCGGATAGGCAGGTCGGAAGGTCCGCGGTCGGAAGGTCTGCAGTCGGATCGGTTGGTTCGCAGTTGTTGGTCCTTCATCGGTTGAGTCGACCAATACGGAGTTTGGACCAAGCGAAGAAGGTCTGTTAATTAGTCGCCTAATTAAGTGAACAGTAGTTCAATCGCTTGGTTGGGGCGACTATTGAATCGTCTGGAGAGATAAGATATTGGTCGCTTGATGAGGCGACCAATAAGTCGTTTGGTCTAGCGACCAGTTAGTCTCTGGAGTGGTCGGTGGGTCAATCGTTGGGTTATGCGTTTGGGTCAGGCGGTCGGCCTGCATTTTGTCTGAAGCATGAAGCATGCTGGGTGTTTTGGAGCATTCGTTCGGGACTAGCCGTCCATTTAAAGAAGTAAGACGCCCATAGGCGGTCGGTCAGGCCAGTTGAGTTCTGGAACTGGTGGAAGCGTTTGGCGAGACGATTAAAGACACGTGTCAATAAAGGAGGATTTGGTGGGCGGTTGCTGTAACCAACCAGGCGATGGTTCTGAAACGTTTTCTTGAAGGAATATTTAAGGATTCGGCTCTGTTCTGAAAAATCATCTTCAATCGAAATCAAATTCAAAAGAATTGCCTTTGGGGATCACTACTTTATTTTCCAGTCTATAGTTTTATTTTCCTATTTTATTTATGTATCCTACAGTGTTTAGAGATTCCTAATCTCAGGCACTAACTATATCAAATTCGAAGATAATTTTCTATTTTCGGATTTTACCTTTTTATTGTTGAAAAATTGCATCAACAGATATATATTGATCAACCATTCGGTCGAATTCAAATGTTTTTTGTTTTGCGTCTCCAACAAACTCGAAAACCCCTACATTAGTTTCAAATGTATTTTTTAATATATCATAGCATTAAAATATTGTAACTAAGTTATTTTATTAAAATAAATGTTACGATCTACAAAATGGTATCCATATCAATATATTTTCTACAAGTAAATCACTACAAAATAACAAATGAAATTGAAAAAAATACATACCTCAACAACACCCAATATCCTCAGTATAACTGATAATGCGGGGATTAATTGACAAATTCAGTCATATTTGCCTACAATATTACCACTTTGTACAACTGCTCAAAATAACAAATATTACGTAATAACAGGTAGCAATTTGTATAACTTCCCATATATACGTGTTTAAGGATATTTAGATAATAAATAATTTAAATTTCAAACACGCAATCCATAAGATATATGACAACAAAGTAATTATATTACTATGTTTAGATATATTACATAAACATTTTAAAATTTTAAATTATTTTTAAAATAATACTCTCTTTTGATTGATACAAATTTTTACTTTTGTTTGTTTCGTAACAATTGTCACATTTCTATATTGGATAAAATTAGTAAATCAAAAACATATTTAACAAATATAAATCAATTTAATTAACTATATAACATATAACATCGTACATTATAAGAACTCATTCAAAACCCTTTTATTTTTATATATCTTCTAAGAAAATAAATAATTTTAATAATTTTATCTACATTTAAAATTTCATATCTTTTATAAAATTAGTTTACGATTAATTATAAATAAAAGTAAAACATATTTTTTTATTTATATGTATTATAAAAATCTTATTTTCTACAAAATAGTATTCGTATTGTGTATATTTTTATTTCGACATAATTTTTAAAATATTTAAATACATATTATAATAATTTTTTAATTATATCTATTAGATTTATTTTAAAATTACTAATATTATTAAATATATCAAAAAATAAAATAAAATAATATCATAATTTACTAGTATTAATCTTAAATACCAAAGAATCAATTTTTTGTTTCGAAACTGAAGGGGAGGGAATATATATATCTGGTGTGTATCTAAAATAATACAAAGTAAATTTTACATAATATTTTAAATAAATAGTGGACTATTAAATATGAAATATATTTTTAAAAACTATTGATGTATAATATACAAAATATTGAATAAAAATATGTTATACTCCCTTCATCCTATAACAAAGTATCTATTTTTTTATTTTAGTCTGTCTCGTAACAAAGTATCTATTTTTATTTTTAGTAATGGTATTATCTACCTAACATTACAAATACCCTTACAACTTATAATATATTACACAATTGTCATTATATTTATATCACACATACTAATAAGATCATTTTAGTTATTTTTATTTTATTTTTACTATATTCCAATATAATACTAATATTTTTAAAATTATGTGTAAAAAACAAATAAATATCTAATTATGGAATGAAAGGAATATATATTCAATAAAGTATTGCGATTGAAGCACCCAATAAGGTACTCGTTTGCTATTGTGTGTTGCAATGATGGTTAGGCACAAGTTTGGACCCAAACGTATGCCTTAACTGCCAACGGCGTCGTATTGCAATCAAACCCCTAGCTACGCCAAACGACGACGGAATAGCAGCCAACGGCGTCATATTATTAACCAAATCCGTAGCCAAGCTAAACGACAACGTATCGTTATTAAAGCCCTAATTTTTTGGCGGGCTGAACAGTCAGAATCAGTAGCATATCCACAAGCCCTAGGGATTGTTTAATTTGGGTTTTAATTTTGCTTTTTTACTCTTTACTTATACTAATATATATATATATATATATATATATTTTAAAAAAGCATAAGAGATAAGGACATTTTTATCTAGTACAATTATTTTTACAAATGCTTATACCCATCAAATATTATTATTTTATAATTTTGTATAAAATATAAATTGATGTTTTTCTCTTAAATAAAGAGTATTATACTCCATCCTCCCTTTAAATATAATGTAATTTGGATTGGACACATAATTTAAGAAATATAATATTATATTGGTAGTTGGTAAAAAGTATAAATAAAAGATTTTTTTGTCCTTGTGGGTATATTAGTGTAAAAAGTAGTGACAAATTGTGTAATAAAAATAAAAAAATAAAAATAGTAAACAAGACTATTGTATTGGGACGGAGATAATATGATTATAGAGGACAAAAAATATTTAATTTTTTAAATTGGATTGGGCCAAACACGATTCGACTTTTGTAGGCCCGGGCCCAACACGGTTTATTACTTGTGCTGAAAATTTTTGAATTTATTTTTAGGCTTAAATGCAATTTTTTTATGGATCGAATTTTTGAACTGTACATATTTTTACTTACTTTGCCTCGAACATCAAAGAGAATGGGCCATCCGAAACCGGCTGCTAGGCATCTTGAACCGCCTGTTGTGTTCGAATAATGTTGAAACCGAAATCAAATCGAGTAATATTCAATTTTGGTTTGATGGCGGTTCCGGTTGAAATGGAACCGGAAGTTTGAAGCCGCTGAACCGGCGGTTCGAACCGATTGGGCTGGGCTTGTCTGGGTTATCAACGAATAAACCGCACCTAGGTTTGGTTTTTCTAATCGAATTTCCAATTAATGTATGTAACTAGCAGTGCCTCTTTCGGGTTCAGATGATCTGAAGGGCTATGGAGATCAGTGTTTGGATTGTATGATACGAGATGTGACTGTGGATTTGTCTGGTCCAGTTAAGGGTAATGATCGTGGAAATCCTGTTTTGATTATCTGATACGTCCACACATTCTTGTCGTTTTTTGATCTACAGTTACCTTTTTTCTTAGTTTCTGATTGACTGCTCTTTTGGTTGTCAATTTGGTTTTCACACATACGTTACGCTTGATTGGACGGGCAATCAAAGATGAAGGAAGAGCGAGGTATCTTCTTTTGAATATAAACAATCTTATTCTGAAACCATGCTTGATTGAAATGTTTGTTATTGTTACTGTTTTGTGTTTTTTTCACATAATCGAGTAGGTTTTTACCCTGTCTCAATCTCTGTTTATTATTACATATGAATCAAGTATCGTAGAGCGTATTAAGTGTTATGAGATTTAATTAAGAATGGAATACGATGGATTGAATTGGAAAATCAGATGGATGAATTTGCCCTAATCTGGCTATATATATCACTGTCTGTTCAATGGTGCTGTCTTAAGATACATGTCCGTGTTTAGAAACAGTAACCTTCAAACCATGTGCCATTGACAAAATTGTCATCATCCTGTACTTCACTGTGTGCCCTGCAACCAACTTAAACTCATAGAATCTACATAGAATGGCAAGGGCCATTTTCATTTGTAGATATGCAGAGTCCTTCCCAAGGCAAATCCTAGGCCCTGCCTGCGTATACGTATATATGGTATTGGATGAATGCCAAGTGTTTGATTAAATGCCTTGTTTAGAATTTTGTTTAAGCATTTATGTAAATCATTCTATATTTACCTGGAATGCAGTGAATTTAAAGGGAGATGAATTTTGGAAGATTCCATCTTTGAGCCATCTCTCGGGATCGAATGAAACGGCATTGGGACCCCAATTATACTCCATTCTTCCCATAGCGTACGGGACATAAGTCACCATGCCACCGGCCTTTACTTTGGTTCCATCTGGTAAGACATCATCCTCTAATATCCCTTTTGGATCCTGCAAATCAGAAACTAAACTAATCCAAATGCTTTCTAAATTGTGCTTTCTGTAAAATGAGAAGTAACCACTAACCTGAGGAACAGCTGGATACAATCTAAGTGTTTCGGTTATCACAGCATGAAGGTAATTCAGTTTCCCCATTGAGTCATAATTCAAAAGCCCTGCGAATTGCATTGCTCTATGCTTAAATGATTCTGGATCATCATCTTGATACTTTTTTAATGAGATATTCTCTTCTTCTGCACGAGCTTGTTCAAAATTCATTAATTCTCTGTGAAGTTTTGCTGCTACTTCTTTGTGAGTCATTATCATGTAGATAGCCCAAGCAAGTGTCGTTGCAGTTGTGTCGCGACCTGCAATAACAAAGTTCAGGACCACATCTCTCAAGCTTTTGTCATTCATGTTGCTCTGTGGGTCTTTGCTTAGCTCGATAAACCTTGTCAGTATGTCGTTCTTGATCTGATAGTTTTTAGAGAAATACAATAGTAGGATAAATTGCAAGGCACTAAATATGATCATATCAAAATAGCCTAAGCAAATCTGAAAACTTACCTTTTCATCTTTGTTAATTCCTGCTGCTTCTTCCATCTCTGCTTTCCTCTTTCTAATGACATTGTATGTGAAATCATCAATGGTTTTAATGCATTGATGAAGCACAGCTTCAGATCCGACATTAAAAAACTTCTTTAGTTTCCACAGAGGATCAATAAATCTTAGTGTCACTATAGTGTTCACTGTGTCGAATGCTTGAGCAAATCGATTATCAGGCAAACTGGGATCCAATGTTCCAATTTCCACCCCAAACCCCACTTTACAGATTGAGTCAAGAGTCATCCTCATCAAAAGTTCCTACAAAATTAGAGAGTTCAATTTTACTTTAGTTTACCAATTAACCTGTACTAGAATCTCATAACTATGTCATATCTAAATCGATTCAAATACCTGCATGTCTATTTCCTTGTTAATGTAAGATGCTTGACACAAGATGTCGAATAGTTTAAGACTATATTCTCTGAAAACCACAGTGCTGAAATCCCTTAAATTCCTCGAAGCAAACTCAAAGCTTGCCGTCTTTCTCTGTTTTCTCCAAAGCTCCCCATCCGCATTGAAAATCCCGTCTCCCAACAAGACTTCCATATACGAATGATACACTTCGCCCTTCCAATATAGAAGTAGATAAAACAACACCCCATATTATTATTGAACACAATCACTTCATACACCAGGCACAAATATTATTTCATTTACCTTTGGATAGTTGTTGAAATTTGTCTTCAAAACATGCTCTACATTACTTGGATCTGCAATGTAGGTGTAAGTAGTGAAGGGCATTGGCACAACGATGGTTCTTGACTTGGACAAATACCCGACGATCCAGTCATGCATTCCATTGTAATTTATCAGCTGCTCGATGGCTGCCCCAAATAGTGGCCAGGTCTTGGGGCCTATTGCATTCCTCTGCTTCAACCTGTGGATGAAAATCCATGAAAGAAGTATGCATAGAATCGCGACGATTAACGCCATGATATTGTTTCCAGGTAAGCTCTTTTGCTGGTGGGTTATTTTTTATTATTTTTCGACAAAAAAGATTGATTTAATTAGAGGATTATAAATGGTAATTAATTTTGTGTGATGTTGAGAAGTAGATGTAGATATATAGTTTGTTTGATGCATTTCAACAATCTTGGCATGTTTGATTAGTTTGAAATATGGATTCATATTCTTGGCGTCTCCAACCTAATGATTTCTAAGTGGGAAAGTTTGATGCTATTGGCTTGTTGGACTTTCATTTATTTGGCATGAAGGTTGCATTAGATGTGCATTTGGTTCATTTTCATGTGAAAGTTGGATATACAAATTATTCAAGTTATACAAAATTATAGATTTAGAAAAAAAATTTATGTGAGAAATACACATGCAGCTGACTTATCTATTATTATTCTTACTCAAATGTGTGACTAAGGTAATCTTTTATATGATTCTTGTTTAAGAATTGGGTGTGTTCTTCTACAAGATTTTTTTTTTTTTTTCGCAAATCTACACTATTCACTAATTTTTTTCATAAAAATATCAAATCAAACACTTATTTTTTTATTTTTTATATTATATTAAAAATAAATTTTACATTCAAGGTATTTCATCAACACCTAAATAAAATATTATTTTTTATATTACTAGAATTTCATACATAACATAAAAAACACTTCAAATTAAAAAATAAACACTATTGTTAGTGGTGGTACGGTATGGTATACAGAAAATGTCATATTGATACCATAGAGAGCCATTTGGTATATGAAAATTTCGGTATATGAATCTTCATATTGATAACGATATTTCGGCATACTTGAATGGATTTTTTAATAGATCGGTATGATATAATCATATATGATTTAAAAGTATTGAAATTGATCATAATTAAAAATAACAATATTTTTTATATGATAGGAATACTATACTATATATTTTTATATTTTTTTCCACACTGTATATAGTACTCTCTCATTTCAAGAAATATAACCATTTTTTTCTTTTTTTTTGGTCGTCAGTTACAAATATATATATATTTTTTATTAATCTTTTATAAAAAACTATCTTTACAAGAATATCAAAATATATATAAATATATATCAATTCTATATATTTTCCTCTGACATCTTAGGTCACTTGCCACACATACGTGATTTGTCTGTCGGGTCTAATTTGCAGGGTATTAGGTTCGGTCGAAGGTTTACTCAATACGCATTTTAAAATAACGACCGCGGTTTTTCACTATCTTTTTTATCTTGTTTTTACACATGCTTATCCACGTTATATATTATTATTTCTTATTTTTGTATAAAATATACATTGATATTTTTCTCTTTAATAGAGAGTATTATAATATTTAAAGTGAAATAGTTGTATTTGATGATATTTTTATATGGAAAGTTGGTTTTCTTCTTTTCTTTTAATGATTCTAAGTAAATTGATAGACTGCATGTTAAGAGACTGGAAAGATATTTAAAGAGAGCTCAATAATGTTAAGTAAATTATTTTAGTGTTTAGATATATTTATTTATTTATTTTTTATGTAAATGTAATTAATTATTTTCAAATTTAGAAACTTGACTTTACACTTCAAAAAAAATATCAATATTGTAACGATTTTTTCATTGTTAAATCCACTTTTTTTCGTTACTAATGATATTAGAAACGGAATTTGAGATAGAATTACGTTAAGTACGTGAACTTTAAGAACAGAATTCCGTTACAAATATACTATTTTTTTTGTAGTGTTAGGATAAACAAAAAAAAAATATTGTAAGGTATTTTAGACAGAGGGAGCATTATGCATGTAATTAATGTTAAGGGTGTATTTGATTTAATATAAATAGTTGATGTAAAAATTTGAATGTAAATTTGTTTTTAAATGTAATATAAAAAATAAAAATTATGAATTTAATTAGTAGTTTTTAGTAATATAATTTGATTTAATGCAATTAATTTTAAATTGTATATATATTATGTTTTTACAATAAAAATTTGATTTTATATAATATATTACTGTATATGTGAATTATACTTCCTCCGTCCGTCTTTAAGGTCCACATTTACCTTTTACATTATTGTAAAAATATTCTTATATTTGTATAAATTTTTGTACAAATGTCTTTTTATTAGTATTACAATATACTAATTGAAGTATTTTTGCAATTTTTTCTTAATTTGTACTACGTTATGATATAATAAGTAATATTCAAATATCAATACACAAAAAGTAAATAAGATCCTTAAAGACAAACGAAGGTATTATATATTTAGTTAATACTCAATCCGTCTCAGAAGAGACAAGTTGGTATAAAATAGTATGTAAAATACTAAAATACCCTTATTTTTTGAATAATTTTAAAAAATAGTCCAAGGTAAGAACGAGGGGTAGTTTGAAAAAAATAAAATAAATTATATATATGTAGCATCAATTTGTTTGTTTAGTGTTTAATGTGAGATTTTGTTTTTTATTTTTTATATAAGATACAATAAATTATGTCAATAATATAAAAATAATATATTTTTCGTCAGCTATAATCATATTAGATTTTCTTTTTGGTTGTTCATTAAATTTATGCACACTCCATTCTTAATGAATTTTCTATAATACTCTCATTTTATTTTTTTTACGTATTCTAATTTTACATTAAAATAACATCTTCATGTCCAAACAAAATAATAGAATTGGTTGGGATGGAGAAGTAATTTTTATTAAATATATTTTATTTTGTGAAAGAATAGACTGCATATATTATATACTCTATATTCAAAAATATTTATGTATGTATTTTCAAAAAATATAAGGGATTATGTGTGACATTGTACATTTGGAATTGAATTATTATTTAAAATATTACATCTACATTTTATTTTATTATTCAGTTGTAATTTAAATTTATTTCAAAAAAATCATACTCTTTCCGTCCCAAACACCCTCCAATATTTCCTTTTTGGTATGTCTCAAACACCATGCAACATTTCCAAAATAGGAAATAATTAATTATACATAATCTCTGCCCCCACACTTTATCCCCTCACATCATCCAAATAAAATAATAAAATATATATTTCTCTCTCCATCACATCACCTGACTATTTAATACTACCCACCTAAAAATCGATGCCAAAAGCAAATGTTGTACATTGTTAGGGACGGAGAGAGAGTACTAAATATTTAAAATAAAATTAATAAACCCACAGACAAACAAACACGTCCTTGTAGGTTCTGCCACAACAGTTATTTATTTATTTTGATGACTCCTAAATTCAAATGTGCACATATAAGATTAGGAACCCGCCCAGCCAGCCCAGCCCAGCCCAGCCCAGCCCAGCCGTTGATTCATTAATATTGTATCGTAATTAAAATAGTACTTATTTATTTAAATCGGCGACAACAATTTTTACATATGTCTTTTAAATTAAATGTTAAATAATTAATGATAGCCAAAATTAATAAATAGGGCATACAAACTAATTAATGCATGGCTAGTGATCTGCATGCATAATAATACTAATAATAATAATATATACATAATACATATATTGTGTAACGCCACTGCTTATCATAAAATTTCAATAATTTAGCTCTATTATTAAACTGCCCACCTAAATTAAATACCCATTTATACTTGCTTCTCGCATTTCATAATTGCTGCTTTATTTTGCTACTACGTATATATAATTAAATGCTTATATATATATATATATATATTTTTATAAATAAATATAACAAAAATGCAGAGAAATATATATATACACTTAATTAATTGAAAATATTTTACCTTGCTAACTACCTAATTATTTATAACTATTTAATTTTTAATATAAAAATTCTAATTTTTTCATAAAGAATATTACATTTGGCAAACTATTTCACTCAAAAATTAAAATAAAACAAAACAAACACCAACAATTATACATTATTACATAATCTTAGCTCCATTTATTTTGAAGTATTTGGATTTAACTTAAGAGTGAATTTTAAATAAATATAATTAACTCAAATTTGAAATTTAAATAGGTTGATTGAGTTTTTATTTGATTTAAAGTATTTATTCAAAAATATTTTGAAGGAAAACCCATTGTTTAGAGCACAAATTTATAAGCAAAAGAAAAATAGTTAATTAATTATTCTTTTGTCATATATAATTCTCTAATTAACAACTTAACAATAAAAACATATCACATATAAAATAATAATTATAAATATTGAGTCGATCATGAAATCATGAGTTTAAACTTTTGACTCTACCGTCACTTTTCTTGTTGGTAAAAATAAAAGAGTAGCGGCAATACCATCATTTCTTTTTTTACTTGTTTTATTGTTTTTGTTTTTTTTTTTCATTTTCTACTATTTACCTTTATGATTTTTATATAAAAAAATATATATTTTTACAAAATATCATATATAAATTACCATTCATTTTTTATAAAAAATAAAAATAAAAATAAAAACCAGCAACTAAATTCTCAATCCATCGAAATCCTCTCTTAACGGATTGATCGCTCCCTCTAATCGATTCATCATCTCTTTTTTCCAACTCATAAAAATGCAATGATCCTTCAATTCGATTTATTCAAATACTTGCATGTTTATATTATATTTCTCAAATGAATATTTTATTTTATTAAAATATAAGGATTAATTTTCTTTTTCTTTTAAATTTTTTCTTCGATTTTAGTTTTTAATATCATTTATTTAATTTGCAATTTCATTGTCAATATCAATTGCGCCATTAAAGTAATTTAACTTCAAATCCATACTCAAGCAAGCAATTTCAAATCCATCGAAAATCACAAACAAACAAGAAAAATAAATTTGTACTATGATTTTTTTTATTATTTTTATTTTTAGTAAAATGATTTTGAATCCAAATCCATCTATATATAACATTAATTCTTTATTTGTTGCGAAAGATTGCACAAATAATACAATATAGGTTGAAAAAGTTGGGATTTAATTCACTACAAAAAAATACTACATTCGTCCCACATACCGTGTCTGCTACACTGTAGACACGGTATTGTAGGAGGGGTATAATTAGTAGATAATTAAGAATGTATTAGTGAAAATAATTATCCGATAATATAAATAATTATAATTAAGATTAAGATAACTAATTAGTTTAATTAAAATTTAAAAAAATAAAATTAAAAATTTTAAAATGAGATTAAAGTGTGTAATCATTTTCCAAAAAAAGAAAGTGACGTGATATGTGAGATGGACAGAAACGGCAACGTGAACATGGTACGTGGGATGGATGGAGTAGTATATTTGTAACGGAATTCCGTTCCTAAAGTATACGTAGCTAACGCAATTTTATCCCTAATTCCGCCTCTAATGTCATCAATAATGAAAAAATAAATTTAGGGATAAAAAATCTCGTTATAAAAATAATATTTATTTGTACTGATATAAATGCATAGCAAATAATACTACTACAACGTAACATGTCCTTTTTCAATAAATGCATTTCGTGATCTTTTCATTGGATTTTTTTTTCTGACAATACAGGAGATATATTAATTATTTAATAGAGCTAATTTGAATATTTTGTGGAAAATTATTTTACAGAAATAAATATGTTTATGTCGGAGACTAATAATTTTGTTTAACTTTTCAAATAATAATAATAATAAATAAATAAATAAATAAATCAAGATTTTCGACTATCCGTCCCAAATATTATATACAGCGTCGCATGTTAGCGATGAAATTCACAACAAATGGCTTATCCATCATCAATAAAGTCGTAGCTAACTTCTACCGATCGAATATATATGTCACCAAACATAGCGATGGCGTTAACAACAAATATATTCCGTTGCGGATTCCATCATCCAGATCTATAACGTATTTAGCAAAAATATGGTAAATGGTCATTATGTATTGCGACGGACTTATTCCGTCGCATAAAAAGTGCAACATGCTACAAAATTTTATTTTATGTTTATTTATTCAAATTTGACCCAAATGATATTCATATACAAATCTAAATTCAAAAATAAAGCCAACCACACAAAATTAGTCCATTAAACTAATTAAAATTGAGTCATATAATATATATATAAGAAAGTTCCATAAATGACATAAATCAATCAAACTTCCATACAATCATAAAATATTACAATTTTAGCTTATGAAGATTACAAATCCAAAAGACATAAATCAATAGACAAGTGAGGCACCAAAATCGCCATCAAAGTTTTGTCTAACCCTTTGGGCATTGATGAGGTCGCGATAATTGATAATCATCATAGCAAATTCCTCCATCCGCTCCTGCACGGTTTCCATGTCGGCAAATTGACAGTTGTAATATGGATCACTTGGCGTACGACCATCGTTGTTAGGTGCTAGCAATCCAAACCATTTCTTTTCTTTTTGTTTTGATACAA
This sequence comes from Andrographis paniculata, assembly GCF_009805555.1. Taxonomy (NCBI): domain Eukaryota; kingdom Viridiplantae; phylum Streptophyta; class Magnoliopsida; order Lamiales; family Acanthaceae; genus Andrographis; species Andrographis paniculata. The sequence goes on from NW_026137605.1 coordinate 7,268,575, forward strand.
TAAGGAAATGAATGTCTTATCACGGCTATAATCCATATCACTTAGCTTAGTCATCCCTTATTCAATGACCCTCGTGTCTTCCAAAAATTGGTAAATAAAATAAGCATTATGCGTATCGTTCATGTTAAAGAAATACTATAATACAATATAAATTGATCAAATTACTTTCATTTGGGTTGCCTTCGTTCAGCAATAATCACAACTCATACGTGTCGCAAATGACTATGAGTTGTCGCAGGTTAGCTTTGTTACTAATTTTAACACGCCAATCCGCAAGCCATGTAAGTTGTACGTGTTAAGATTTTAGACTAGTCTCATAGGTAAACATAAGTTCTTCTTTTCCATAGGATCACTTATCCTAAAATTATCCTAGAGCAAGCATCCGTAACTATAGAGTTCCTTCAAATGAACTCTAAAAAACAAAAAGAATTTACGCATTATTGGCATAAATAATCTTATCAATCCACTTAAATACTATTAATTTCTACTCAACTTCAGGGGTATCGCACGAGAACAATCGGCATGCATAGACTAAGGATCGGCGTTCGGATTCCCATCACATTTATGGGCTTTTTCCTTCTTTGACATATTGATGGAATTATTAGAGGCCCATGCGTCCCTTCATTTCTCAAGGACTGAGGTGGTGATAACTAAGTTCGCCCTTTTGTTACGGCCAGAATGGATTTCTACAATAATTTGTTATATGATTCTTGAGCTTTTTTGTTATATATTGAGAGCATGCTTCCATCGTGTATGGCATTCCACTAATTTGTTTTTGTAAATAAAAATATAGTCATGGTGTAATACTTCTGAAATTGGGCCGGTGCTAGGCCAACTCCCATAGATGAGCCGGTGTTATACAATCCAAGGTTGAATAGTAATAAAATAGATTGAATAGACTACCCATGTCAACAATGTGCACATTCATTTTCAGTAGCTCTACTAAAAGAACTCTAGAGTTAAGCGTGTTTGCTCTAGAGTAATTTGAGGATGGGTGACCCCCTGGGTCCCAGGTTGCGCGTGAGTGAAGACAGAAATGCCCCACGAAGGACTCGTGTTGACTTGTGGGAGCAGTCAACGATCACGACATGCTCGGGCTTCTTGTACGTCATTATAAATATGTACGAGTACAACCATGACCCGTTATATCTCGTATATGTTTTTATCTTTTATTGATGTATCTACTTCTATCCATGGTCATGCTGTCATTAATATGCCGTCTCCGTCTCTGCTACTTCGATCTTCACTGATAGAGTTTCTACTTTCGACTCTATGTCCGTGGAGAGTCCTATTTTTTACTTTAACTCTATTGAGAGTGAGTGAGTCATATTTCCGACTCTATCTTTGTTGTGAGCGAGTGAGTCCTGCTTTCGACTCTAGCTCTGTTAAGAGTGAGCGAGTCATATTTTCGACTCTAGTTCCAACGTGAGCAAGTGAGTCTTGTTTCCACTCTAACAGTGTTGAAAATTCTGCTTCTGACTCGATCTAGTGGACGGCTATACTACTTTCAATCAATCTTGCAAAATTCAAGTTCGTTCGTGGAAGATCTCGGCTACATCTTTTTTTTTTTTTTTTTTATCATTTCTGGAAAACTCAAGTTTGTTCGATCATATCTCAAGTTTGAGGAGGGGTGTTAAAATACATTTAGAATATATATATTATATTTATGGTAGTTATCTTATTTAAGCGATATGTAGAATTTTTGTTTTATTTAGATAATTTGTACGTTATTATAAATATGTACGCATTTTTATGATTGAAATAGAAAATTTCAATTTCATATTGTAACAATTTGATAAGCAATTGTACATTTATTTAATTACTATATAATAAACATTTTTATCGTATACTTTCATCTCCTCCAAAATTTCTTATGATCATAGTACTCTGAACCGTTGATATCTCCGCATACTCCGCTATTACATTCAACTTCTTAGAATTATACTTTTCAATGTAAAAATAGTAACCATTGATGTAATACATGTTATACATAGTCACCTCCCCAACTACCCATATACAATGTCCTTATAATTTTTCGAAATATTATCTTGTCTCATAACCTACAATATATACTCCCTCCGTCCAATAACAAAGTATCTATTTTTCTATTTTAGTCCGTCCTATAACAAAGTATCAATTTCATTTTTTAGTAACTGTATTATCTACCTAACATTATAAATACCCTTACAACTTACAATATATTACACAAATGTCATTATCTTTATATCACACATACTAATAAGGTTATTTTAATCATTTCTACTTTATTCCTACTATATCATAATATAATACTAATATTTTTAAAACTACGTGCAAAAAGCAAATGAATATCTAGTTATGGGACAGATAAAGTATTAGATTAGATCAAACCGATTGTTTAAGGTTTGATGATGATGATGATGATAAAAAAGTAAATGTGGAATATGTACATATTGGGTAAAATTTTGTCGTTAATTAAAAAGCAATTTCGATTAAGGGATACTATTGCTTCAATTATTATAAAATATTTTTATTTATAAAATTTATACCACATTTATGCTATTACGTATATTTTGAATTCCCAACATTAATTAAATTGAAATTTAAACTAATATCAAATATAAAAAAAAATGTTCAATTATTTAAATTTTGGGAGATTAATAATATAGTTAAATTAAATTATAGAATATGAGATTGCATGTAAAAGTAACACAATTGTAACTCTACAAACAAAAGTTTAAGAAAGTTTTTTAAAAATAATAATAACAAATAAAAAATTTGAGATTGCATAAATTGAAAAACCAGTGTACTATATATATATATATATATATGGTACATAAAGCTAATTAAGTTTATATTACGTATGTTATCTCCAACCCATAAGTTTATTTTTCAAGAATTAAAGTACATTTCTCTATTTTGACATAACCCCCTATTTTTTGCAAGGTTATGAATATTCTTTTTATATTTTATTTTATATATTATTTTATATAAATTTTTAAATTTACAAATAATGTTCAATATTTTACTATTTTTATACATTTAGCTTATAAAAATATTTTCTATTAATATTTTAAATATTATACCGATAAATTATAAGTAGTATTTATTGTTTTTATTGTTTGATTGTAAAAAATAATATATATTTAAATTAAACAAAGTAGAATTTTAAAATTATTAAAACTATTTATATGAAATATAGATTAAAAAATAAGCAATATTATTTTATTAACATAATATCAATTAATTTAAATTTAATGTAAATAATTTATATTTGTTTTATCATAATTAATTAACTATAAATCCCAATAAATATTATATAACTAAATATATAATTTACTATAAATAATTGCAAAATTATAATATAAATAAATTATTTTATATATAATAAAATAAATAAATAAAATAGATAGAACATAAATATAATTTATAATTTAAAAAAAAATCTTCATATTTATATGATGGGTTTGAGCTTTTTTTCTTTTTTTTTCCTATTATACAAAAAAGAAAAATAAGAAATAATAATAATAAATAATTATTAAAAGAAAAAACCCTCAATAATAATAATAGTAATAATAATAATAATAAATTATAAAAAAGCCTCAACATTGGAGATGGTATAATGGCTGGGGTAAGTAGGGGATGGCAGAGTCGTTATTTATTATGGCAGCCGACGTGGTTCGTTGGTCTGTACCATAAACTTAATAAAAATAATAACTAAATATAGGTCATCACTACAAGAAAAAATCATTTTTGTAACAAAACATTTTTGTCTCTAAATCTATTTTTTCCGTTACTAATGACATTAGAGATGGAATTAGGAATGAAATTACGTTAGCTACGTGAAGTTTAGGGACGGAATTCCGTTACAAATATATTTTTTTTTTTGTAGTGCATGGCTTATTTTTTAACATTTAATAAGTCATTTTCTTGGTATGTATATATTTATATATAAAATATAATACTGCAACCGTCCAATTTCTATTGTCCTAAAGTATATTTGAACGGTTTTTTAGGTGATTGTTTTTTTGTTATGAATTGACAAATTTGCCCTTAATTGTATGGTAGAGATGAAAAGTAATAAATGAATGGAGGGTAAAAATGTAAAATTTGTGTTTAAAAAAAAAAAAAAATAGGACAATAGTTGTTGAACGTCCAAAATAGAAAAATAGGACATTAGTTTGAGTATGATATATGTGTGCGTGTGGGTGCATGTTATAATATTGTTGTTTACATTTAGCAGAAAACGTGTGCACGTTTTTAATTAATATTATAATTGGACTCCCGTATTTACTACATTGGCATAAAAGATGGTGGTGAATAATTTATTGTAGCTTTTATGACACAAATTACACTTCTTATTACATCATATATATTGCATATTGCATATCATCCCACCTCATACTAAAGCTACATTAATTGCAATAATATATATATATATTTATATTATAAGAAAAGAAAAAAAAAACTTTTGTGAATTTTAATCCTCGCCTCGAAACATCTTGGATCGATAAAGTCTCGTATGAACGAAGTTCAAAGTAATAAAAAATAAATAAATCTGAGGTTCAACTCGATATAATTTGATGATCAAATTTCAATTCTATTTAATTTTCATCTAATTTTTGGTCTATATTTTGTTCGATTAAAAAATATATAGTAAACAAACTAGTTGTATTTCTGACTTTTAGTTTCCTGCAATTTTATCGTATCTTTTATATTTTCTTCATCCCAGTCGAGCAGCATTTTTATTATTTTTCATTCCCCCACACGATCAATTCTTAGATCAAAAGCTCGAGTCCAAATGCATTCTTGAGTAGGCCATGACGACCTTCCGACCAGCCAAATCGCATATGTAGTTGAAGGCAGATTTTCGAACGTCAACATGGATTTTTACTATTTTTTATAAAAAAATATATATAATTCATCTCGCAAAATATTACATTTAACCTATTTAAGTCTTTTTTTCTTTTTTTTTTGGCAATAATAAAATGATTAAATACACTATTAGGCTTTTAATTTGATCATTTATTTATTTATGTTAGATGAAATAGTTAATGAAAATGATCATATTCTGGATAAAAACTTAGATGAAATGTTGAAGTGTGTTTTGATTTCAAATGAAAAAAAAAACAATAATATTCCATTCATATGCTTTTCAATAGACTCGTTATTTAATTATAAAATATTATATTAAAATATTATTTAAATAAAAATTTCGCTTTCAAATCAAAATCAAACAAATCCGACATTAAAAAAAAAAAATGCAATCAAACACTCCTTCTAATGTTTTATTTATTCAGTTTTAGTTTTATATTTTAGAGTAAACTGTTTTTTTTAGTCCCTACCCCTTTATCATTTTAGTCCCGTAAGTGGAGCCTGTCGCAAACTAGTCCCATAAGTGAAAAATTTTCGTTGTTTTAGTCCTCCGGCGCCGGAGACGCCCGCGTAGCTCGCCGGAGGTGACGTGTCCGCCAGGTGTCCAGCCAGGTTAGCTACACCTGGCGGACACGTGGATTTATTTTTTAAATTTTTTTTAATTGGACCAAATAAAAAAATACAAATAAAATTAAAAATAAATTAGAAAAATGAAAAAAAAATAAAAATCAACGTGTCCGCCAGGTCAGCAACACCTGGCGGACATGTCACCTCCGGCAAGCCACGTGGGCATCTCCGGCGCTGAAGAACTAAAACAGCGAAATTTTTTCACTTATGGGACTAGTTTGCGACATGCTCCATTTACGGACTAAAATGATAAGAGGTCCAGTTACGGAACTAAAAAAAAACAGTTTACCTTATATTTTATTATACCTTTTGTGTAGTAAAATAAAATATTTTTTGTTACTATATATAATATATTGTTTCGAGAAATGAATGCTGAATATGATAATATTTTTGATGTAAACTTAGGGGTGAGTGTTTTTGTTTTTTTTTTTTTAAATTTAATTTCAAATAAAAAATACTATTATTCAATACTTACAGTTTTCAATAAAAAATACAATATTATAATACTATTAAAAAATTCAAATTAATACTTTATTTCAAATTAATTTCAAACTATAACCAAATAAATTTTTAATTAAAAAAAAGTTTATAAAGCAAAAATACTATTTTTTTTTTAATTTCTTAGATAAAATATTTATTCATTTTAATATGTTATGTGAAAATTGATAAATAAAAAATATAAAAAAGATTAGAACCGTCATAGAATTTAAAATATATTTTCAATCCAATATTTATAATAATAATAATTAAAAAAAAAATGATATGGATGTAACAATAAATTGAAAATAGAGAGGCAGAGCCGAATTGGTGTCAGTGTTTTGAAGGCGTTATTGATTAATTTGGGGAGTACAAGTGACGCGATTGCAACGTAACATACAACCAAACGTCCATTTCTTTATATACATACACATCGTGATCATGAAATTATGAGTTTAAATTTTTCAAAATTTTTATTAGATGAACTATGGGTCTGTTTACTTGTAAGATTATGATTTTCTTTTTATTTATTTTGAATAGTAAAAATTTTCAATTGAAATAGTTGTTTGATATGATATAAATATGTATTGATGTGATGTTTTGAATGTAAAATAAGATTTGTGTGTAGTAAAATAAATAAATAAAAAATAAGTTTTGATTTGACATTTTTAGAAAGAAAATGAAATTGAAATAATAAAATAAGGGATAAAATTGTTAGAATTTATCAGGAATTAAACTCCAAACCCATGATTTACGTACCATGTTGAAATAATTGAGATAAAAAAAAAAAGTTAATAAATCTAAATTGATTCTATTTGAGCAAACTGATTAGGATTTATGACACTACGCCTTTTGAGAAAATCGCTACGGTATGAAAAGTGATCGATGTTGCGTCTAGACCTAATTGCAACCCTAATTTATATCACTTATTATTAATTGGTGTCATCATCCAATTAACAAGTTACCGGGTTTCTGCACATAGGAGGTCCGCACTTACTAAATGCATTTAAGCCCAATAAATTTAATAAATCATTTAATATAGACTTAACTTGACTGATAACCCAAATAGTTACATTTAGTCCGCAGTTGAATTTTTATAAAAAAAATTCACAAAGTAAACACACTCAAATATGATTTTTATAAAAAGCTTTTAGTTTTTTTTTTTTTTTTTTGGAATGATTTTAAAATAAAATAAAATTGTAAGTGAACAAATTGCAGCGGACGGTATATTGGGTGTGGTACAGAAAGGAGTATTAAATGATTCAACCATAGGCACTGCTCACATTTACAATGCAAGCTCCCATATACTCCTCCTCCGTCCCAAATACCGTGTATGCTACACCGTAGATACAATATTTTAGGAGGGATGTAATTAGTAGATAATTAAGAATGTATTAGTGAAAATAATTATCCTATAATATAATAATTATAAATTAAGATTAAGATAACTAATTGATTTAATTAAAATTAAAGAAAATAAAATTAAAAAATTTAAAATGAGATTAAAGTGTGTAATTATTTTCCAAAAAAGGAAAGTGACATTATATGTGGGACGGACAGAAACAGCAACGTGGACATAGTATCTGGGACGGAGGGAGTATTATTTATTTATTATTATTATTATTATTATTATTATTATTATTATTATGATTGATGAATTCATGCAAGCAGACAGGCATCAGCCACCCCGATTACATAATTGTCTGCTGTATATGCAGCTACATCATAATAATTAAAACTGACTTCACAATATATTATTATTATTATTATTATTACAAATCAACGTGCCTATACATACATACATGCATGCATGGGAGGCGGGTTATATATATTCCCTCCGTCAACTTTTCATTACCGATACGGTATTAAATATAATGATATTTAATTAGTTAATATTAGTAAATTATAATATTATTTTATTATTTTTATGTAATTAATAATATTGTTCAAATAAGTTTAATATATTTTATCTGTTCAGCTCTAAATGTCACATTTATCTTTTGTGTATTGATTTTTTAATACTTCCTTTCCGTCCCAATGTAATAGTCTTGTTTACCATTTTTGTTCGTCCCAAAACAATAGTTTCATTTCAATAAATAACCTTACTAATTACTAGTTTCATTATTACACAATTGTCACTATTTTTTACATTAATACACTCACAATGGCAAAAAAGTCTTTTACTCGTAATTTTTACTCTCTACCAATATAATATCAATATTCCTTAAATTTCGTGCCAAACACAACTCAGAATATAATTTTAGGACGGAGGGAGTATTAATTATTATATCAAAATGCAGTACACTTTTTGTTAATATATATGATTAAATGGAATTTATAATATGTATTAAAATATTTTAAAAATTATATCGTGATAAAAATATATATACAATATGAATATTATTTTATAGAAAATATAATTTTATATAATATATGTCATAAATAAATATTTATATATTTATGATTAATATAAACTAATTCTATAAAAAAATGAAGAGTTTTCAATATAAATAATAATATTTATTTATTGATGAAAGATAAAAATAAAAAAAAAAATTAAGTGAGTTCTAAATATTATATAATGTGAGAGGATATTATAAAATTAATTAAATTGATTTATATTTATTAAATATATTTTAAATTAATAAATTTTATTAAATATAAAAATATATCCTTTATAATGGGACTTGTATTGTATATATAAACTTTTTTAATGGAGGGAACAAAACGAATGTAATACTCCTTTCATTTCAACTTTCAAAATATATTTTTTTATCATTTTTGTTCGTTCTATTTTAAAATATTATTTTATTTTAGTAAAAGTAATAATACATTAATATCAAAATATCATTAATTTTTATATAAATTATAAACATATAATTATATATACAGTTACTTTAACTCCCCCGTCGTATTTGAAATTAATCATTTTATTTGGGATACATTAATTAAGCTAATATGATTTAATTAGTTAACAGTGAGTCATTATATTATTTTATATATTTAATATGAATATTATTGTTAGTAATTTTAAAATAAAAATTAATATATATAAATAAATTTGAAATGTGTTTAAATATTTTAAATATTATATTTCAATAAAATATATGAAATATATATATTATTTTGTAAATAATAAAATTTTAATAATATAAAATTTAATAAAAGAATATATTTATTTATTTATTTATAATTAAGATAAATTAATTTTATAAAAATAGTGGAGTTTTAAATATAGATAAAATATTATTTTACACGATAAAAATATAGGGATTTTGAGTAGGTCCCATGATGTGTGATGTTATATACTCCTTCTGTCCCAAATAATAGTCCTATTTACGTCAGTTTCAAAACAACAGTCTCATTTCTATTTTTGGTAACTAACTTTTCACCATTTTTGAAAACTATTTTCATTTTTTTACAATAATTATATAAAGTAGGAATATTTTAGTTTTTTATAAATACTTTTACACTTATTATCAATATAATATTATTATTCCTTAATCCTCGTGTTCATGCCAAATGTTCATATTGTTTTTGGATGGTGGGAGTATTATAAAGTTAATTAAGTTGATTTATATTTATTAAATATATTTAAATTTAATAAATTTTACCAAAATAGAAACATGCCAATTGAAATGAGATGAAAAAAAAATGAAGACAATTGAAATAAGACGGATCGAGTACATAAAATCAACAGATAAAAGTATCAAAACTTCTTACAGACTTTTATTAATTAATAAAATATTACTACTCCCTCCGTCCAATAAGAAAAATAATATTTTCTATTTTTGTTCGTCCCATAATAAGGATATCATTTTTTTATTTAGTAATTGTACTACATATTTAATATAATTAATACTCTTATAATTTTCAATGTATTATACAAATATCATTTTTTTTATATTACAAAAGTTTATAAAAATATTTTTATCCTTTTCATTATAAATTAATATAATATTAATATTTAAAAATTTAAGTGAAAAAATAAATATTATTCTTATTTAAGGACAAAAATAGTAGTATTATGTTTTAATGTATTGCATAACCGCGAAAGCCTTTCGAGTGTGACGGACACAGTAGGTAATGATTGTTGGGTAGTGGAGCATATTTAATTGGGAAGCACTACGTACTGTTCCCACAGTACAATGATGATTCCATCATCATATGTACTTATCTGCCTATTAATTACTCTTTCACTCACATATATATATATATATATACTTCATTCATCATCGACCGATCATTTATTTATTTATTTTGTCATTTTACTCTGTTCATTCCAAATATATTATTTTTTTTTGTAAATGTATATTCTATTAAAATATAAAATTATCACACTTTTATGTAGGGGTGAACAAAAAAAATCGAACCGAATCGTCGAACAGTTGAACCGAACTGAATCGAACCGAATTTTCGGTTAACCGAGCAAATTCGGTTCGAATATTGCATATTTGATATTTGTTCGATTCGATTCGGTTTCGATTTTTCATATTTTTTTCGGTTCGGTTAACCGAACCGATATATTTATGTATTTATAATATTATATTTTAAAATTTATATTAATAATTATATACGGTTCGGTTTCGGTTCGGTTTCGGTTTCGATATTTAAAATATTTGCAAATATTTTTTATTTAATTAGAATTTTATTTTTATTTTTTATATATTTTTTCTTAATTTCGGTTCGGTTTGAGTTATTTGCAAATACTACAAATATTTTCTGTTAACCGAAATTTTCGGTTCGAATACGGTTCGCGGTTTCGGGTATTTGTTCAGTTCGGTTCGGCTATCAAATACCTGCATATTTGCAAATAACCGAACCGTGCCCACCCTTACCTTTATGTAATATTACACAAATGCCATCAAATAACACCAATTAATATTTTAAATGTTAAAGGGTATAATAGTGTTTATGTATATCAATTGTACCATATATCAATAAAATACTAATATACTAAAATCTATGTGCAAAAAATAAGTGGATAGATAGACTAGGGACGGAGGGAGTATATTGTTTGTCCATTTTTTTATTTTATTTTTTCCACATAATTTGTTTTTTAATTTTTAAAATATAATTATATATTTTAATTATATTTTAAAATTTATATTCCCTCGATCCCGCCACAGATAACTCCATTTTTTTTGGTACGTCTTACAAAATATGACCTATTTCCATTTTTTGTAAGCTTATCAATCTTAAACATACTTAACAAATATAAATTAATTTAATTAAACTTCTAACCTCTAGTATTAATTCAAAATCACTTTATTTCTATCTCTTTTCTCAATTAACAAATATTTTTATATACCTTTAAAAATCCTCATTTTTTCATAAAACTAATTTTTAATAACGATAAATAAATAAATATATTTTTTTTTCCCGACAAAATGACTCATCTTTCGCGTGACGGAGGGAGTATTATATTATGTTATAATTTTTTTAAACAATCATATAAAAAATACTAGTCACAAACATATTTAATTATTTTTAGCATTATTTGTATATAATTTCATTTTTTTAATAAATATATAACTATATTTTTAAAAAAATTAAAAAGCAAAAACTTAAATAAAATAAATGGGGGTTCAATCCTTGTATATATGTATAGGATTCTAATAAAGTAATGGTTAATTTTTTTACTATTAATTTTTTTTTGAAAAAAAAAAAATCTACTATTAAAGAATCGATTACTTAAGATAATATATCAAAAAAATCTACTATTAAAAAATCGATTACTTAAGATAATATTTTTTAAAATGATATAATTGTTTAATATATGTGTGTCTTCTCTCCATCCTAAATACAGTGTAATATTTGATTTTGGAATAGAAATTTAGGTGTATGAAATTTGAGAATGAGGTAATAAGAAAAATAAATATATATATATTTTTTTATTATTTGAATGATGTGATAAAATAAAATATATAATAGAAATTAAGTATATTTAATGATTTTATGTTTTAAAAATAGTGCAGAGTGTCTAAACAGACTAAAAAAAATATTACAGAATGTTTAGGATAAGAGAATACTCTCAGTCCCAAAACAATAATTTTATTTTTTTATTTTGATTTGTCATAAAATAATAATCTCATTTCCTACATTTTTACAAAACTATTCTCATTTTTTCACACACTGTTAATATAATACTATTATTTTTTAATTTATATACTTATCTCAAATGTCCATATTGTTTTGATACAGTAGAACTACTATTTATGCATAAATACAAAACAAATACTCCCTCCCTCTCTCCCTCCCACATAATTTGTTCCTATTTTCTATTTTCGTCCGTCCCACATAATTTGTTCTTGTCTTTTTTAGAAAATTATTTATATATTTTAATCATATTTTAAAATTTAAAATTTAAAATTTAATTTTTTTTTAATCTTAATTAAACTATTTAGTTATGTTAATCTTAATCTATAATTATTTTTACTAAATAATAATTATTTTTACTAATACATTTTTTAATTACTTATTAATTATATTTTACCTAAATTCTCGTATTTATAGTAATACACTAGGAGTAATATAATTAAACCTCAATAAAATATAATATGAGAGAGAGAGAGAGAGAGAGGTGTTTTCTGGATTGATGCTAGAGAGGGGAAGGCACAGTTGGAAAGATGTTGGGAGGAATTTCTATAATAGGAAAGGAGAGGGCAGTTAATTTGGTTGGGTTGCACGCATGGATGCCCCACGTAAAAATTAATGTGTAAAAATCATAAATTGCATGAACTATATTATGTCGAACAATAGTCAAATAGATCATACTTCCATATAATGTAGGAATGTCAAAAAAAAATTATTAATCTAATAGATACTACCTCGTTCCACATACTATGTCCATATTGCCGTTTCTGTCCGTCCCACGTACCATGTCACTTTTTTTTTTTGAAAATGATTATACACTTTAATATCATTTTAAACTTTTTAATTTTATTTTTTTAAAAATTTTAATTAAACTAATTAGTTATCTTAATATTAATTTATAATTATTTATATTATAGGATAATTATTTTCGCTAATACATTCTTAATTATCTACTAACTACACCCCTCCTAAAATACCATGTCTACAATGTAGCAGACACGGTACGTGGGACGGAGGGAGTATAAAACAATGTCAATCTTATAAGAGAGGTCTAATATAGTACCGTAACGGGGTTGGACATGTGACCGTGAGGACATGGGTTTAAACTCACGACGCCTCAGGTCACCTGCCACACATGGTTCGTCTAGTATGAGTTGCCTGTCGGACTTAGTTTGTAGGGTATTAAGTTCGGCCGAAAATTTACCCAGTGCGCACTAATAAGAGACATATATACTTAGCTTGAGACAAACAGATTCAAATTATAATAATTTAATCTAATCGATGTAACAAAACGATGAAGATGCAATGCAATATTAAAATTCTAATCTAAAATGGCATAAACTGCCATTATATATTTATGTTATATATTTATAACTTATCTATATATAATTTATTTGGTATATGTAAATATAAAAGAGTGTAGTACCGTGGTATAGAGATCAATTTTTAATATTGAGATTTTAAATTCAAATTATATATATCTCAAATATTTTAAAATATTTTTTTATAGTATTTTTTATCTAAAAATATTAGAAAATTATTTTATTTAATTATTTACATTTTATTATAAATAAAAATAGACTATTATTTATATATATTTAAAAGTCCATATTTTTTATTTTTTTCGCCCCGGATCCTTCGAAAGTCATAATCGACCCTTCGTACCACCGTGTACTTATTTGCTTACTTTATTATTATTATTATTATTATTATTATTATTATTATTATTATCATCAAAGATTTTCTACTTGTGTGCATTACATTTACGGTTGTATTGTGCGCGCGTGCATGTCCATGCATAATTGGCATTGCCAATACTCAAGGTAGATTTGGTGCAACACATTCAACCTCTTTTGATTTTTTATTTTATTTTTTTTTAAAATTTATTTTTATTTTGATTTATTAAAAAAAAAAAAAAAAAAGAAAAGAAAAACCATCCCTGCAACCTCAACGACATTGATTGCCCTCTTTCATTCATTCCTCCAACATTTTTTTTCCATATAAAAATTTACAGTGTTCCCTATCTATTTTGGGATTTTACGGCGAAACTTATGTTTTTATTGCACTCTATAGCCACTCCTTATTTGTATATATATAGGGGGATGTTTTCCATATTTTGAAAATAATAATAAAGAAAAAAAAAAATGACATGTACTTTTTAATTAAAAAATAAATAATTGCAATGAAATTCTAATACTCCCTCCATCCACAAACTAATGTTCTACTTTCCTATTTGCAAGGTCCAACAACTATTGCCCTATTTCATTTTTTAAACATAAATTTTACATTTTTACCCTTTAATTATGTGTTACTTTTCATCTCTACCATACAATTAAGGTCAATTCATAACAAAAAGACAATCACCTAAAAAACCGTGTAAATATACTTTAGGACAATAGAAATTGGACGGAGGGAGTATAAAATAAAATATTGAATTTAATATGTTGAATAAAAAATAGATATTGCATATGATATTTTTATTGAAAAATAGATTGTGTTTGGTTTGATTTGAAATTTTAGTTTAAATAGTATTTTGATATTATATTATATTTAAAAAAATTAATGTATTTTTATATTTTAAAAAAAAAAAAAAAAACTGCGAACAATGGTAGTATTGAAGTGTGTTAAAAATAAAAACACAAACAAACCCTATTAGATTATGTATGCATTTTGATAATCATTTGAGGTAAATAAGATTATATTATTACTATCAATATTTATTTATATCATAATTATTACAAATTTAATTTGTTACTCTCTCAGTCCCAAATAATTTGTTCATATTTCCTATTTTCTATTTTCGTTCGTCCCACATAATTTGTCATTTCTTTTTTCAAAAATTGATTATACACTTTAATTATATTTTAAAATTTAAATTATTTTTTATTTTATTTTAATTAAATTATTTAGTTATATTAATATTAATCTATTATTATTTTTACTAAATAATAATTATTACTAATACACTTCTTAATTACTTATTAATTATATTTTACCTAAATTATTGTATCTATGGCAACATGTCGATCTTATTTAGGACGGAGGGAATACTATTTAAATTTCAAATTTAAAATTCAAATATCCAAATAAACAAATTAATTAATTACTTACTATGGGTTTGATATGCATATATTGAATTATAGTCGTACAGTGTCTGATTGTTTGTTTGTCCATACTCTCGTAATCAACCCCAGTGACATGGTCCAACAAATTTTACATATGCAGATCACTATATATATATTAATTTATACTCATCAAATACTCCCTCCGTCTCATAAATATAGTCTTAATTGTGTTGGGCATGAGATTTAAGGAATATTGATATTATATTGGCAGTTGGTAAAAAGTATGAACAAAAGTTCAGTATATTAGAGTAAAAAGTAGTGACAATTGTGTAATAAAAATGAAAAAATAAGGGTAGTTTTATGGTGATATGATTATTTATGAAAATAAGACTATTGTTTTGAGATGAACAAAAATTATAAACAAGACTATTATATTGGAACAGATGATGAAGTTTATATGACTAAACAAATATATATATATATATATATAAACCTAGTTGGGGCTAGCTAAGGGGTAGCAGACATCGCCCCAATATATATATATTTCATTAATTTGTCTATTTTTTCTATTTATATTCGTTTCACATTTTTTTTAAAACAAAAAAATATAATTATAAATTTTAATCATATTTTAATATTTTTAATTTATAATTTTTTTATTTTAATTAAACTATTTAGTTATCGTAATCTTAATTTATAATTATTTTTACTAAAATAATTTTTAATTACTTAATATTTACATAATATCTAAAACTCCGTGTCTAAGCAAAACGATACAATTTAAATGGAATTGAGGTAGTATATTTTTAGTATAAAAATAATAAAATTATATGTTTTTTTATTAATTTGACTACTTCCTCACATTTTTTTATTTTATTAAAATCTTTGTAATTTTGTTTATTTGTACTTTTCATTTTTTACTTTCTTAATAAAAATATTAAATTTATATGGTTTTGTTGAACTTTTTCTTAAATATTAATTTTTAATTTTTGTTTTTTCACTTCTTCTCCTTTAGCGCCGGAAGAAATGGAAAAAAAGATAATACTCCATCCGTCTCATGACTATGTATCCGTTTGCTTTTTGTACTAATTTTAAAAATATTAATATTATATTAAGATGCAGTAGAAATAACTAAAATAATCTTATTAGTATGTGTGATATAAACGTAATGACATTTGTGTAATATGTTGTAAGTTGTAAGGGTATTTGTAATGTTAGGTAGACAGTACAGTTACTAAAAAAAAATGAATATTTTATTATGGGACGGACTAAAATGAAAAAATAGATATTTTATTATGAGACGAAATGAGTATTAAATTGATAAAAATAAAGTCAACCAATAGATTATATTTAGCGATTGCAATATATATATATATATATATATCAAACTAAAACACTAAACAAAAATAGTCATAATTACTGAAAATGTTATCCGAAATTCATGAAATGCTCAACAAAAATAATATAAAAAATGCAAAATTTTTAATCAATAAGATTATAATACATACCATTATTGTTTATATTAATTAATGGATTATATAATCACAGAATAAAATAATTTAATATTTACTATAATTTATTATTAGATAGCCATATTATTTTTACCTAAAATAATTTTGATTTATATGATATAATCAATGTTAGCTTAGTTATTAACGAAAAAATAATCCTTTCGCATATATAGTATTTAGGATAATTTATCCCGTATGTGTCTGAAGGTTACAATATCATTTTATGTTATTGGATTTAATATTAAAAATAATGTTATATTTGTATAAAAAAAATTTTTTACAAATATTATTATATTGGTATTATATGACAATAATAGTAATTTTTTTTGTTATTTTTCTTTAATTTGTACAGCATTATATTTTGATATAATAATTAATATTTAAAAATCAACACACAAAAACTAAATACAGTCTTTAGAGCCGAAAGAACGAGAGTATATAATTTAAGAAAATTATTAAAGTTGAATAAACAAATAAAAAAAAAAATCAAAGTTAAGAGAATTGCAATATATATATATATATAATTGAAATAATTTTATATATATATACTTTTTGAGGAAGGCGGTCCGTGAATTAATTCGCAACCCGATCGCTGTAACAAGTAATTATTGTATGTATGTGTATAATTAAAAATACCTGCTATTAATTACTACACACGGTCACTCCTTCACACGTGTATATATATATAATATATATATATTCCCTCTCTTCCATCGGAATTGAATCATTTGATTAGGAACACAGTATTTAAGGTGATGATATTTAATTAATTAATAATAATTAATTCTGATATTATTATATTATTTTTTTTTATAATTAATAATATTTATAGTTTTAAAGTAAATTTAATATATATGATTAAAAAAATTAAAATATATGTTTAAATATTTAAAAATTATATAACAATTAAAAAATATATGCAATATTGATATCATTTTGTACATAATAATATTTTTTATAATACAAGTAAATAAAAAAAAATTGTTTATTTATATTAATATAAATTAATTTTATAAAGGACATGTAGCTTTAAATATAGATAAAAATATTTATTTTTTTAAAGGAGAGAGGTAGAAACAAAGGGGTTTTTGAGTGAGTCCTACGTCATTTATGATGTTGTCTGATGTAATTAATTAAGTTGTTTATATTTGTTAAATATATTTTGATTTAATAATTTTTACCAAAAATAAGAAGATGTTAATTATTATGGAACAGACAAAAATGAAAATAGTATCAATTATGATGGGAGGGATGGAGTATACATATTACTCCCTCCGTCCCATGTAATATGGGTGTATTACTGTAGACACGAGAATTTAGGTAAAGTATAATTAGTAAGTATTAAAAATTATATTAGTAAAAATAATTATTATTTAGTAAAAATAATTTTAGATTAAGATTAAGATAAATAAATATTTTAATTAAAATTAAAAAAATTATAAAATTTAAAATTTAAAATGTGATTAAAGTTCATAATTATATTTTCAAAAATAGAAAGGACAAGTTATATAGAACGGACAAAAATAGAAAATAGAGACAAATTATATAATACGAGGAAATAATATTTAAAGGCATAGCATTAGCATGCAGGGGCGAGGGAAGATATGTTATAGATGCATACAGATATATACCTAATTAATTAAGTAGGGTAGGGTAGGGTAAGAGAGAGGGGGAGGGGCGTCAGAGTGATGTCACTACTACGTAACGTACCTTCCTTGGTTCGTTCCCCATTAAAGGCCCAGACCCAACCCTACCCTACCCGACCCAAATCAAATCTACCTTATTAATGTTGTTTTTCGCACGCACTGCGTCCTATTCTCTCCATCTCAGATACCGTGTTTGCTACACTGTAGATACGGTATTTTAAAAGGGATGTAATTAGTAGATAATTAAAAATGTATTAGTGAAAATAATTATTATATAATATAGGATAATTATAAATTAAGATTAAGATAACTAATTAATTTAATTAAAATTAAAAAAAATTAAAAATTTAAAATGAGATTAAAGTGTGTAATATTTTCCAAAAAATAAAAGTGACATGGTATGTGAGACGGACAGAAACGGCAACGTGGACATAGTATATGGGACGGAGGGAGTATTACACTCTACTAAATTATTAATGCCCACGCTGTAATGCTTTCCATCTGTCAAATTTATTTATTTTTATCTCTTTGTTAAATTTATTTTATTATTATATTTAAAAAAGTTAAAAATTAATATTTAATTATTATCTTTCATTCAACCCTTATTTACAATAAATATCATTAATTTTATTATATTATCTCTCTCGTACTCTTTATTTACTAATTAAAATTTTAAAAATACTTTTAACTACTTTTTAACTTTTTCAATTTTTTTAATAAATTATTTATTTTTCTTAATTATCGTACCGAGTCCAAATGGATTAAATATTGTGGACAGAAGAAATATATATGTATGACGACAATTAAAGTGTTGACTTAGTTATATATTGTGTTATATATAAAAATATATTGTATAAGTTATATCTCATTCGTTCGCCTCTAAGGGTTGCGTTTATATTTTGCATAATTGTACTTAACATTAAAAATGTTCTTATATTTATATAATTTTTGTACAAATATTCTTCTATTAGTATTATAAGACACTAATGAAAATATTTTTGAAATTTTTTCTTAATTTATACTACGTTTTGATATAATAATTAATATTCAAATATCAATACGCAAAAAATAAATGAGATCCTTAAAGCCGGACGGATATAGTATATATATAATAATATATTGTATAAATTATATATTATGTCGTATAAATTTCTTATAATGTTGAAATCATAATATATTATGTTACATATAATTATATAATATGCTATCAAAATATGTGTTATATATTACCCATTCCGTGTCACCTTTAGTATTTATTTTTGTAATTTCTAATTATAGTAAAAATGATTATATTTGAATATCAAAATACCTCTAATTTTTACAAAAATATTTATTTCATATGCTCCCTCCATCTAAGATAAA
Source organism: Andrographis paniculata (assembly GCF_009805555.1). Lineage (NCBI taxonomy): Eukaryota > Viridiplantae > Streptophyta > Magnoliopsida > Lamiales > Acanthaceae > Andrographis > Andrographis paniculata. Next base: position 7,288,213 of record NW_026137605.1, read on the forward strand.
TTGTCTGCATTATTACAGATACAAGATTTTAGGTAAAATATAATTAATAATTAATTAAAAAGTATATTACTAAAAATAATTATAGTGTAAAAAATTTATAAATTAATATTAAGATAATTAAATAAGTTAATTAAGATTAAAAAACTATAAATAATGAAATTTTAGATATAATTAAAGTGTATATTCATAATTCTAAAAAAAAAAAGAAGAAGAAGAAACAAGACAAAGTATGTGTGACGGATTGAAATTTAAAAAATAAATAATTTATATGAAAGGAAAAAAAAATATCAAATCAGTAAAATAACTTAAACATGTGCATATATATACTCATTTCTGTCCCATAAACTTAGAGCACTTGTGTTTGACACATAGTTTAAAAAAAAATGAATATTTTATTAAAAAATAATAAAATTAAAAAAAGTAGTTGGAAGTATTTTTAAAAATTTAGTTAGAATAAAAGAAAATGAGAGAAAAATAATACTCCATCCGTCCCAAACACTCTACAATATTTTTTTTTGTTTGTCTCAAACTCAACATTTCTAAATTTAGAAATAATTAATAATATTTATATACATATATTAATGTATACTTCACTTTATTTTATTACATCACTCAAATAAAAAAATAAATAATCATTTCTCTCTCTAATCACATCACTTAATATACAAATTATCTCAAATTACCATACTTAATACTTCCCACCTAAATTCTCGTGCCAAACACAAATGTTGCACGGTGTTATTTGGGAGGGAGGGAGTAATAAATATAATAACATTTGTTGCAAATAATCGTTGAATTTAGAATAATAATTAAATGTTGATTTTTTGATTTTACCAAAATTAATAATAAAAATAAATTTAATAAAAAATAGACTTTAAAAAATAAATAAATAAATTTAGCAAACAAAAAAAAATATCTTCTCGGGGATTAATACATTATAGATTCCATCTGTCCCTCCCGCTGCCTTTATTCAGCTCCTCCATCCTCTCCTCCAAATTTAATTAATTATACAATATATATATATATATATATTATTTTTCCGTGTAGGTTATAAATAGATACAGAAATAGCTTAATCTGTAGTGTCGTACTTGTAGTAGTAGAGTGCCGTAGGAAAATGGGAAAGACAAAATTAGAGGAGGAAAAGGGAGAAGTGAAGAAAGGACCCTGGACCAGAGACGAGGACCAGAAACTCCTCTCTTACATTGACCAGCACGGCCACGGCAGCTGGCGCGCCCTCCCTGCCAAAGCCGGTCTCAACATATACATACACACATATATATATATATATATATCATCATATATCAAAATTAAAATAAATAAATAAATAAAATCCATTGCAGGTCTTCAGAGGTGTGGGAAGAGCTGCAGGCTGAGGTGGACCAATTACCTGAGGCCAGATATTAAAAGAGGCAAGTTCACCTCCAACGAGGAGAAGGCCATTATACGACTCCACGCCCTTCTGGGAAACAGGTCAGACAAATAAATCAAAATTAATATTATTAATTAAGATTGTAATTGTAATTGTAATTGTAATGATTCAGGTGGTCGGCCATAGCCACACACTTGCCGAAGAGGACGGACAACGAGATCAAGAACTACTGGAATACCCGACTCAAGAAGCGCCTGACCCGGATGGGTATCGACCCGATTACCCACAAGCCCAGATCCGGATCCGGATCCCACTCCGCCTCCTCCTCCGCCCTCGTCACCCACATGGCCCAGTGGGAAACCGCCCGCCTCGAGGCGGAAGCACGCCTCGCCCGTGACTCCAAACGTCCACTTCCGTACAACAAACTTCACCCTATTCAGAACCTCGCCGTCCCGCCGTCGCCGGCGCCGGCGCCGGCGGCCCCGTTCCTCGACGTGCTCAAGGTCTGGCAGTCCAGCGGCGCTCGCAGCACCTTCTTCTGCCAATCACCGTCCGGCGGCGGCGGCGGATGCCTCGATTCCCCGACCTCGACGCTGAATTTCTCCGGCGGCTGCTCGGCGGCGCCGGGGAGCTCGCGCATGGCGGCGTCGAAGTGTGAGGGGGTTGAGGAATGGGCGGAGCAGCCAAGAGTGGAGAGTAATTCCGTTCATTATCAGTTTCAGTTGATTCATCACGACGACCGCCGCTTCGCCGTCGTGGATTCGTCGGATCATGGCGGCGGCGGCGGCGGCGGCATGAACGGCGGCGATGAGTACAGCAACGGCACGGCGGTGGATTTTGAGGAGAACAAGAATTATTGGAACGAACTGCTGAATTTGGTGAGTTCGCCGGCGGAAGCGCCGGGGTTTTAGAAGTGCTATTATACGACGTCGGATTGGAGTTAATCGCTGTGGTTAACTTATTATCATAATGTGATTATAATGATTTATCTTATTATTATTATTATTATTATCAATCAAAGTAGTAATAATAGTAGTGGACGTTTATTTATTATCATCCTTCGCAATTACTGTTTTTATTTCGTTATCTCTTTTAATTTTTTTATTTATATTATATATATTTTAATATTCAAATTACTTTATTTGTCACTATTACAATAAGTTACTCCCTCCATCGTTGTCGTTTACTTTTTGTTCGTAAATTTTTTAATATTACTATTATAATGAATTATAGTGAAAAAGACAAAAATACCTCTAATATTGTATAATATAAAAATAATGACATTTGTGTAATATAGTGTAAATTGTAAGAGTATTTATTTATGTAATGACAATTATTAAATTAGGAAAAGATAATTTTATTTCGGAACAGACGAAAATGAAAAATAACATACGGAGGGAGTATAATAGTACTCATCTCCAAACACATATGGGTATATTTCTTTACTCCAAATTTTACCATATGAGTATAATTTTACTCATCTCCCTAATTTTTAATATAATAGTTTTGTTTATTATTATGTTCGTTTCAAAACAATAGTTTTATTTTAATAAATTATTATATCATCGTAAAATTATCATACTTTTTTATTTTTATTACACAATCGTCACTACTTTTTACACTAATATACTCATATGAGCAAAAAAAGTCTTTTACTTGTAATTTTTATTGACTACTAATATTCTTTAAGTCTCGTGCTCATCCCAATTAAAACTATAGTTCTGAGGCCGAGAGGATAGGTATTTTTATATATTTTTATTGTCTAATAATATTTTTATATTTTAATTTTTAAATATTAATCTATATAAATTTTAGTATATTAGAACATATAATTATCATTTTAAAAATAAAAAAAAATTATTAAAATAAATCAACATTTATATAGATAACTTTGTTAAATTTAAAATTTTTAAAATTTCAAAAAAAATTAATAATTTTTAATTATTTATTTATTTTTTAAAAATAATTCATTCTTGATAAAGATAATAAATAACGTAATTACAATATATATTATTAAAGATGATTAGTTTTTATAGTAAAAATTAAAAAAAGGTAATAAAATAATAAAGAAAGTAGACAAATACTCTAATTTATTCAATGAATATCAATGCCATTTTGAAATGGGCTTTTTTTTATTTATAAAAATTAAAATGGTCTTGGCCCAAACCAAACTATGATATGGGCTTACTACAAAAGTTAGAAAAATTAAGATAGTATGATGTAAAAAAAACAATTTAAGGATGATATTAGGCAATGATCTCAATAGTAATTTTTGTATAAATCAATTAAGTCAACACAATTTCTTAATTGAAGGGGTAAATTGTATAACATATTTATTTTAAATTATAAATAAACAAAATATTTTTATATTTTATTTATTGAATGGAATTTTTATTTATTATATTAAAATATACACAAAATAAATTTTTTATTCAAATCTTACACTTAATTATATAAATAACGGGTTGAAATGCCTTAATTTAATAAAATAAGTAAATGAAAAGGTTGACCAATATTTTATTTCAAAGTCTGTGAATATTAAGTCATGATTCGTCTTCATTTTACAAAATATAGAACGAATTATGGACTCAGTTACTTATTTAATTAAAAATACTATTTTAGACATTTTACATCATTATTTGCCTAACACATGTATTTATAAAAAATGTCAATTAATAAAAATGATATTTAATACATACTTTATTATGAATAAAAGAATTTCGCATAATAAATAGAATACGAAATATTTTTATGTATGTATAATAAAATACGTGTGAATTTTATACAATTCAGCATAATTTAATATTTTATAATCAAATACTAACAAAAATTCTCTTTAATAATCAATTTCAGATCAGCCTTATATATAAGATTTGGTATTTCTAATTTTGATCTGAAATTGACCCGGGTCCGGATGTTTATATATATATACAGTACTATCTCCGTTCAGTTTTAAAGATCTTATTTACTTTTACGTATTGATATTTGAATATTAATTATTATATCAAAACGTAGTACAAATTAAGAAAAAATTGTAAAAATACTTCAATTAGTGTCTTATAATACTAATATAATGAGATTTGTAAAAAAAAATTATACAAATATAAGGATATTTTTAATGTTAATTATAATGACGTAAAATGTAAATATGACCTTTAGCGGCTTACGCATAGAGTATTATTTATAAATATATTGATCTAATTATTTAATATATATAATTATTTTGAAAAAATATAAAAATATAAAATATAGATAAATTATATGAGACTAAGGAAATATAATTCTGTAGTATCTATAATTTTGCATCTTAAATACGAGTATCTTTGTACAATATTTCTTTTTATTTTATATAGCATCTTGCTTTTTTATGAAAAATATAATTTGTTTTTTAATTTATTATTTAATATTGCTGGAAACATCTATTAATCAAGTACTAGAAAATCTTTTAGGACATCATAATTTTACGGAAAAATTGCAATAAATATTATGTATCTATGACAAATTATCACTGTTATTTTTTATTTGTTATTATCGTAAAACATATTTCAAATGTCATTTTTTCACGAATTTCGTTCTCTGGCCATACGTCAAGTTCACGATAGACATAATCTCACACGCGCAAAGAGAAATTGTACTGTGAAGGATGAAAATTGCAAAATTTGACCAAATTAGACGAAATTTGCATGGTTCATCCAAAACGATCAAACGAACCAACCATCAATTTTTATTTTTAATTTGAAGTCATTTTGGTCCTAAAAACCTTACATGCTTAAAAATATAAAAATTAATTTCTTAGACAAGGAATTGAACAAAATTTGCAAGGTTAATTCGAAACGAGTATACGAACCAACCAGTGAAATTTTTTGTTAATCCAAGATTATTTAAGGCCTAAAAAAGTCAAAATGCTAAAAACATAAACTAATTTCTAGACTTGTAATTGGATAATTATCATTTTTGTCTTTAATTGTCACCCTGACAGAATATATCATACATGTATTACTTTTTTGTAAAAATTGTCCTCTAGTCGTGCATCAAACTCATGAAAATGTCGGTGCGAGTGAAATTGTACTACAGAGGACAAAAATCGCAAAAAGTGATACATGTATGATATATTTTGTCAGAATGACAATTAAAAGACAATAGTGATAATTTTCATAGATACGAAATATTTATTGCAATTTTCTCCTAATTTTACTTTTTAACTAAAGCAAAGTTTAAAAGATGATATATGTGTTATTGTTTCTTCTTTTTTTTTTTCCGTAATAAAGTTATTATAAACATATTCAATTAAGTCTACTAGAAATCTTGCTAATTTGTACGTTTTGAATTATTCAAGTATCTTCACATAATCACATAGATAAAATTTAGATTTGTTATCTTTAATTTAGTATATTTGATATCTATGTACAATATTGTATTTTTATGTTCCAAACAAAAAATCAATCTTCGATAAACAACATAATTTTTCGTTAAAGGTTTGAATCCCATATAAATATGGATCTTTATATTCACGTCTAAGAAATACGCAGATCCTCAGCAAGTCGCAGGTCGCAAGCGCGGGTCAAGAGCACGGGTTTTCATGGACCGCAATAATGAGTATGTTTATGCCTTATTAATATGGTGGATCTAATGGATTAAAAATCCAACAATATGTGACAAATTTTGCGCCACCTTGAAGCCAAAGCATTCGTTATAGCATGATTATGATCTGTAAGAATAGTAATAGGTTTTCTTCCATGGTACCTACGAATGTGTCAAACAACTATTCAAATGAATGGATTGTCTCATCATATAAAAGTGAAGCACGAAAAATAATCATTTGCCTATGATTATTAACACCAACAAATAAGGAAAAATGACGATTTTCTTTATTCTTTCTATATGTTGTATCAAAATTCACAATATCTCCAAATCCGCATAGTTTGCTTTCATTTTACCGTCTACTCAAGATATATTAGTTATCATGTCTTCTTGATCCACTTGAATGAAATATGAAGATTTGGATTTTTACTTTGCATCCTCTATAAATACTCGAGCAATCCACCCGTATCTCCAATTTCAATATCTTTTGTTCGATTTGAACGCAAATGATTCTTATAATCTTGCATTATAAATCTTAAGTTGTCTTGGCCGCCGATTTCTTTAACCATTAAATTACGCTAGACTTTTTGTGTGAGTCTCGTACATTCTGGCATCTCAATTTGTACAACATGAGCATTATTTATCCTTCTATGCGATCTATAAAAATGTATTTTCTATGGACTGGTAAGATAATACGTATGTTTAGAAATGAACTCAACTACTTGATATTTTGCGTTCTCTAAAAAAAAAATTCATTCGAGTCTTGCATTCAAATCTTGTTATCGGCAGCGCAGCGTTTCCCTTCAATACTACTGTAATTTATCTTACACTCTTTATCTTTATGTAGCTTATGCCTTTTTATTTTATACCTCACTTTTTTAGCATAAGCTAAATAATACTGATACGATTGTATCAAACTCCATTCTAGTTCATGAAATTTCTTCTGTTTCTATTCTATTTACACCAAGAATTTCAAACTCATTTTTTATATTTTCGAAGTCTAATTTACGAGATGGAAAAGATTTATTCATCTCTTAAATTTCATATATTGTAATATGTATATTACATTAATAGACATATTGATAAAATATGAGAGTGAATCAAAATGAAATAAGAATTGACTACAGATGAAATAACTAATAATAATCCCAAATAAAATCATAAATCTCTAGGTAAAACAAGTAGAAGAATATGTATATTATTATGTAAACATTCTGCATTTTTAGATAGATTAAAAGACAATTAATGCAGCATATACGGTAAATTTCACTATCTAAATCACTAGTCATCTACCATATTTAAACATCAAAACTTTTGAAATATAAATCATAATTAAGCAAAACCTACTAAAGTAAATGGATATATATATATAACAATACTATAACAATTAATAGAGTTAAAATTACCACAATGAGCAACAAAATTAATATTTAAACTCCAAATCAACAAAATTTGAGTCAAACTGAAATTTTTTCCAAAAAAAAAAAAGAAATAACAATTGTGTACTTAGAAAAAATAAATAAAATAGATGCTAGCTGTTATGAAAAATATATGAAAGGATCTAAAATTTTGTTAACGAAATCGAGAAAAATATTGAATTAATTTTGGTTTTGAAAGGCTCAGCTCTAAACCAACCCGTAAACACTAAATCCACACAAAATACAACCAAACTCGCGACAAACACACAAAACCAACCCTAAACTACGACACAAACCAACTATCACCCCTCCCCCCAAGAAAAACAAGGCACAAATAACACAAAGAAGTGCCTTCAACATTGTAAAGAGCCCTTTGCAGCTCTGAATAATAATACAGATGATGAAAAACGTGCTAAGGAACTCCACAGAATGGAGGAAAGCACCGCCGAGGACCGCCGGAGGAGTAATCGTCGGAAGAGTAGGTTAGAGAGGGAGAGGAAAGACAGGCTAGAGAGGGAAAGCGTTGTATAGAGAGATTATGATATTATGTCTTGCTTTCTCTCTCTACATATATATATAGGTAGGTCAAATATGGATGAACAACTCAGATCACAACCCTAGATCGGACGGCTAGAGCTCCTCTCAAATAGACGCGGATCCAAAACAAACGGGCCGGGTTGAAAATTCGCGTGCACGGGTCAAGGCCGCGGGTCAAGGGCTGGTGTAGACTTGGGCCAAAGTGATGTGTGGGCTGCTAGTTTGGATGTATTGTGTTAAATGGGGTGGACTTAATTTGGACAAAAAAATCAAACACTAACAATATTGTTGCAACAAGGTTGGTCTGGCCGGCGGCGGAATTGGTCTGACCAACTACAAATAGTATGTATATTTGACATTTTTTTAATGACAAAATAAACTGCGGTGTCACATAAAATTGCAGATCTGATTAAAAGAAAATCAACATAAAAAATTTCATCACAATTTCACACTTATAGGAAACATTCAACACTGTTTTTTCACAAAGGATTAAGTGGGTGCTTTAATTGTTGTATAAAACAATGCTGTTAATTCTTTGTTTAAAATCAAAAGGCGATTTACCCTAATTTTGCAAATAATGATAAACATTTTTATCATTAATTTTGTAATTATAATTATTTTTTACAATATTAAAGGTTTATTTAGTTTTGATTTGAAATTGAAGTAGTAATTTGTATTTTGTAAAAAAAAAGAATAATATATTGTTATTATAACTACACCATATGAATAGTAAAATAATTTCTTTGAAATTAAAAATAAACACAGTAAAATACAGAGTCTTGAACAATTATATAAAATATAATTATAAATATAACTTTACAAAAATAAATTATTTTTAAATACTAAAAAAAACAAAAGTTACAAAAGGTTAAATAAATTGGAACAAAAAGAACAAATTTACCAACAAATTAAGGGCGTGTGTTTTAAAATTTGAATAGTAAAATTTTGAATTTAAATAATTTTTTTAGTATGATATAAATAAGAATTGATGTGATATTTTATTAAAAAAATTAATTTTGAATATAATATAAATATATATATATTTAATTTATTGTTTTTGGGGGATTTTTTTTAGTGAATAGTACACATCAGATGAATTCTTTCAAACAGTAAATTAACATTTTGTAATGAAAAATCAAATCAAATAAAAAATAAAAAAATAGTTTATAATAATATATTCTAAAATAGTTTAAATTAAAAATGTACTCTCTCCGATCCCAAACAAGGTGTTACATTTAAATTGGACACAAAATTTTGGGTGAGAAGTATTAAGTAGGATAATTGAGTAATTAGCTGATGTATCGGAAAGAAAAGTATATATTTTATTTTTTTATTAGAGTGATGTGATGGAATAAAGTGTGGGAATATATATTAAGGGTGTGTTTGTTTGAGGGTTTGGATTTTGGGTTGGGATTTGAATAGTAAAAATTTTGAATTTGAATAGTTGTATGATGTGATATAAATAAGAATTGATGTGATGTTTTGAATGTAAAATTGATTTTTAGTATAATATAAAAAATGAAAAATAAATGTTTGATTTGATATTTTTGGAGGGAAAATTTTGTGGGAATAGTAGAAATCCCACAAAATCCCCCAAACAAACACACCATTAATTATTTTCTAATTTATAAATGTTGCAGGGTGTTTGGGACATACCAAAAAAAAATATATTGCAAAGTGTTTAGGACAGAGGGAGTATTAGACAAATCATGCCAGGCCAAGTACGATCTATATTTTCAACCATTCCGGCCCAAATACTTATTTTCCATATTGTTCTCAAATTGAATTTTCGGACTGTACTTATTTTTGCTCGGGCGCCATAATACTATAGCCTGTGTCCCCGGGCAACACGGAACATTTCGAAAATATGGCCCTAAGAGCAGGTTACAGACAGAACTATGAAAGAGTTTCTTACCAAACTAGATAAACAGCAGCAAAATGAATATTATAGCATACCCACTTTCTAGGTTCATAGCACATTTATCCACTTCCAACTATCATAAGATCCAAATCCAACTAATCAAAGATGTAGCTAGTCTTGTATAACAAACACAAAAGTAGCCTATAACCAATTAATCTCACCATACAAGTTACAGGGTAAAAGAAGGGACCTGTTTCTGTCTCATCGTCTTGCGAAAAAAATGTGCTACTGATGCTCAGATGGTACCATTTCCTTGATTTTTTCAAGCCTCTTCAAGATTTCCAAAAACGACGGCCTTTTCTCTGGCTGGGCCGACCAGCATTGCTCGATTAACCTACACTTCGACAAATGCCTTGTTTTTAAGGATATGTCACAATAACCGGCACTACAAAAACTATCTAATTAGCTACAATTTTTTAAACTACAAAATATTTAGTTAAAACGTGTCATTTAGCAACAAAAGTTAATTTCTATTGCTAAAAATAAATTATGTACTACAAATTAATTTCGTCACTAAGATTTTTTGCTAGAAAATTCTATTTTCATAGCTAAAATCATTTGACTAAAAAAGTCATACTCATTCTCTTACTAAAACTCTTTTGTTATAAATTTTAATTTTATAGCAAAAGAGCTTTAGTTACGAAATTATATTTTCATAGCTATATTTCTTTTCTATAACTTTCATAGCAAAAAACTTATTTTTTTGTTATGAAAGTCATATTTGTCGCCAGAGACCTTTACTAACGCGGCATAGGCAACAAAAATGAGTTTTGTCGCAAAAATATTTTTTCTATGAATTTATTACCTTTTGCTACGAAATTTTTTTGTAGCTAAATTTCAACTTATTTGTAGTGAGGTAAATGTTGTTTCGATCGGTTGATATGATACGAAAAACATCAAACAGTCCAAAAATACTCACTCTTTCAACTCAGGGATACAGCTTTTTGCGCGGAATCTTGGCCTGTGTCCCTCTGCTGCATAAGTGGCTGCTTCGTATGCATCATAATGCTGCAATGGAGGGTCACCTTCAAGCATCTGCAATGCTAATAGTATATTTAACTAATGCTTTGAAAATTGGTTTTGTGATTTGTAGTCACTGGGAAATTCAAATTTACCTCATATAGTATCATAGCGAAAGAAAATACATCAACCTTCTTATCGTATTTCCGGTGCCTAAAGACTTCAGGTGCCATGTAACGATCTATTGAAGCAAGATAAAAAGATGGCATCATTAATGATTAATTTAAATGTAATCTGCAGAGAGGTTTCTTAGAATAGCTACTCACAGCTTCCGGTTTCGCCGGTCATTTTATACACATCATGAGAATGCTGTACTCTGATTAGCTTGCTTAATCCGAAGTCTCCTACTTTTAAATGGTCGGCATTTGCATTGACAAGAAGAACATTCCTGCACGAATAAAGAATATAGAAAATGGTTTCGTCACACTGAGAGGGAACAATTAGTTCCTACAAGGACAGATAGCAAAATTGCAACAGACTGGAAACCAATTTAAGATCTACTTTACCGAACATTCCAGAAAACTACCTCGGTTTCAGATCCCTGTGTATTATGACATTTGGCTCCGTGTGAAGATACGCCATGCCTCTGTTCAAACAAGAATACAACAATCAGAACGATGGAGAGTAATATCAAGGTCCACTACTTTTTCGAGGAAAATATTACTTTGATTTACCTGGCAATATCCATTGCAAACTTTATTGCAGTTAATGGATTCAGTGCTCCTTTGCCCTTTAAATGTTGATGTAAATCACCCTACAGGAGAAGACAATTCAGAGACTGCACATAAGATCATTTTTAAGCTAAAATGCCGACATACATGCACACACTGTGTAGAAAATCCCTCACCCCTCTCAAGTACTCCGTGATCAACATCAAGGGTTTTTTTTCGGTAACAGCTCCTAGAAATTGAACAATGTTTGGATGCCGAAGCTTCACTAGCAAATTAACCTCGTGCCTGAAGTCCTGACTGAATACAAGCAACAAATTATATCAATTTACCTAACACCAAAAATAAAAATTAATAAATAGATACTAAGGACCAAATGGAAGTTAGAAATTGTGTACACAGTAAAGAAACATACACCACTAATTTATCATCTGAAAGGCTTTTTAGAATCCGTTTCACAGCTACAGGCGTTCCCCTCCATGAAGCTTTCACTATCTCACCAAATGACCCCTGACAATATCAAACTTATCAGAAAATTTACAAACTTTAAATGTAGCATACATGTTAAGAGCAGATGAAGTTCGTGATCTTCTTAGAAAGGGTCTCACCTTTCCTACAAGAGTTGAGCTTGAGAAGTCCAGCTCAGCAGGGTCTATCTCCCAGTCACATTTACTTGGAAGAGGTGGTGGTAGAGATCTGGGTTCAAAATGATTCCCATTCTGACCCTGCAAAATGCAATAGTTGTTTATCCAGAAGGAAAATATAGATGTAAAATACTCCGGAAAGATAAGCAATGCTGACACTTAACTAAGATTTCACAAACTTGACCATTTCATTAATCTCTTTACATATTTATTTATTTACTATATATATATATATATACTATTATTTTATTTTTATTGGACAAACTCCTAAAGAGAAGAATAGCATACCACTGATTGTTTTACCAGAAAACCTTTCTTGAGGATTTAATCAATGTTTTGATAAGTGCAGATGTTACATCAAAGGGCTAAGATCTCAAAGTCAATAGAAATGTGTAATGACACATAATTAGAAATAATTACCACAATAAGGGTTATTAATATCAACACCAACAATCCATTTAGGCTATGTTTACTATCAATAATCCTAGCCTATCTCAAGCATAATAGACACATGCTTAGTAATTACAAAGAAACAAAAGGTACTGTCTGAAAATGAGAGAAATATGATAACGCTCTTCAGTGCGTAGTAGTCCATGTTCATATGAAAAAGAATACAATACAACTAGGAGTATGGAACTTACATAAGATAATCCGCCATAGGATTTTATCAATTCAACCAGGCTAGGTCTCTCTGCTCCTTCTGCATCTGCTAAAGGCTGTTTTACACATTGGAACATAATGTCTCAAATGGGACTACTAGATGATAAATTATTGTCCATTACATATCAACAACTATTCCAGGTAGGCAGCCTGCATACATGTAGCTGAGATCCCATAAAGTTAAGACAAAAAACACAAACATTAAATACTGTAGTAGTCCTGTTTGATCTTCCAGTTAAACCAGTGCCCGTCATCTAATTTAACTTGGTCAGTTATTAAGATTTTCAGCAAGACATTAAAAAACCGGTGAAATCAATCATGGCTCCCAATGAACTAAGCCTTAATAAGGGCATCTTCAAATCCAGAATCTAGCTGACATCCATGAAATGATGATGTCAGATATCTCATATGATATTTAATGAATTAGGTATCTGCTCCTCCAAATACAAACAAAAAATTAAAATTAAAAATTTGATTTGCTTAAATATTGTATGAATTAGGGGAACTGTCACAGGAATATTTTTAGAAGGGTAAAATCAACGTGAAAGAAACATTTTATTGAAAAACTTCTTGTGAATGATATGAATAATAAAGAAGAAGTTCCTTCCTCGTCAATCATGGATGCTCTTGATTCGTGTATCAGTAAAGGTGCACTGTCCAAAAAGAATATCCGAGTTGTATTTTTCTCAAAAAAGAGCAAATTTCAGATCGAGAATCATCCATAATACTCAGTTAAATCTTGAAACAAATTCTGCAATCCTAATCGCATGATTTGCCAAATCCTAGCAGAAGATCAGGACTCACAGAATCAACTAGCACAGTAATCTTATCTCAAAAACTACTCAAACAAATAATGATTAAAAACCAGAAATGATTATATATGCGCGATCATACATTTAAATTGAGTCTATTCCGATTGAAACTTACCGTATTTTTCCAGCGATCTTGGGCATTGACATCCACTTGGTATTCTAGAAGACACTTAGCAACGTCGATCCAGCCGTGGATTGCCGCGACGTGGAGTGGGGTCCGATTATCATAGTCTCTAGCATTCACCAGCGACGGATCTTCCTCGAGGAGCTTCCTCACCGACGCGACGTCGTTCTGGTGCGCGTGCCACAGAATTAGAGACGACTTGCTCACCCGCGCCTTGTCTCTTTTCTTCTCTTTGTCAACCGGCGGCGGCTGCGGCTCTCCGGCGGTGGAATCGCCGCCCTCGCCTCCACTCATTGGATGTGATTTGGAGCAGTATGAGAGAGACTGAGAGTGAACTCACCGCCGAAATTTGCGACGCAGCTTTATCTGCTAATGACTTCAAGACTTACCTTTAATCGCATCTTAAGCATCATTTGACTAATTAATTAATTCAAAATGATAATATTCCATGAGAAATATGATTGCATTCGTATGTGTCTTTTTCAATGTGCTTTCCTTTTTATTTATCCATAAAAAATATATATATATATATATATGCACTTTTTTAATTTATAGGAAATGAGATTTATTAATATTTATATTTATTTTTGAAAATGTTATAACTATTTATATATTTAATCTATAAAACATTTTATTTGAATTTATTAACTCATATATAATTTTTCTAAATATATCTGTTTAGATCATACATTGGATTAAAATTCAAGCGACTCCACCACTTTCGACCTCAGTTCTTCTATTAAATCACCTTGTGACCTTTTATCATATTGATTATATATTGCGTTGATAGCACAATAATATATACCAAACAATACATTGGATATAAATATATATGTTGATATGCCTTCAATGCCCTCAATGAAATCTGTTATTTGTTTATGTCTGTGAGATAGCCAACACGTGTTTTTTTGTGAATCATGTAAATATGTGTCTTTTTACGTATTTTATTTGTTATTCGATTATTAACTCTAATCTGTCAAAACAATATAACACATATAATATTTTCATGTGTTGACGGGGATAATCAACATTATTCAGATAATTTCCCATCAGGACCCTAATCAAAATGAATCTTTCTTGTATCTCCCTCTATGAGAAAGTCAATTCATCTTGCTCCTTCAATGTCCATCTCCAGTAGAATGGTAAAGGAGCCGGACCGAGTTGAATTTTACATGTTTGAGCTCGACTTGTTATAGATCGAACTCGGCTCATGCTCGTTCATTAAGAGATACAAGTTGAAATTTTTTATTGAGTTCGATTCGTTTAGCAATTTTTTTGTTCATATTCTGCTCGACTCAGCTCTTGAAAAGAGTCTTTTGTTTTATTTAAATTTAAACACAATTAATAATAATTATAACTTTATTAATAACTCTATATTAAAAAATAGAATTAAATATAATATTTATAAATATATATACTTATTAAATATAAAAATATTAATTTAATATTTTTTAAAAATACTGACCAATATTCACAAACACGTTCAAATTTGTTCTGTAAACATAACAAGTCAAAATTTATATTCGTATTTGGCTGATTTAGTTTAGCCAAAGAACTTCTAACGAGTTTACATCAAACCTCATCAATAAAATCTACTTAATCCTCAAAACATTAGGTTAAACAATGAAGCCGTCTAATTCCTCCTTTAGCCATTATCTCTTAAGCTTCTTTAGTCTTATTTTGAGTTTTTTCTTTATTTTTCCACTACCTTTCACGGCAAAAAATTCACCTTGTTGGATATAATAATAAAATAATAATAATAATATTCCCTTCCTCTCGCATAAATTGTTCGTTTCTTTTTATTTTTGTCCGTTTCACATAATTTGTTATTTTTTAAAAATATAATTATACATTTTACTCGTATTTTAAGTTTTACTTCCTCCGTCCCACATAATTTATCTTTTCTTTTTTTAAAATATAATTATACACTTTAATCACATTTTAAAATTCATAATTTATAATTCTTTTATTTTAATATGTATTTAGTCAATCTTATAATCTTAATATACCTAAAACTCCATGTTACAGCTAAGGTGGACAAATTAACTTGGACAGGGAGTATAATTTATAATTTATATTATAGAATAATTATTTTTACTAATATATTTTTTTAATTATTTACTAATTATACTTTTACCAGAATTTTTATATTTAGAATAAGGTGGACATTTTAACCCTTGATGATGGATCCTTTTTTATTTTTTGTCCTGCCAATGAAAAGGTAGCTATAATGGGTGAATTGTGTTTTGTAGAATCCAGATATCAATCAAGATGAAGGCTGGTGGTTGTGTGTGTATGTGTGACTATTTGTTCTATGTAACCAAGGGAGAATATGTATGTGTAATAATAGAACCACCTATACATATTGTCATTTATATCCAATTTGTGTTGTAATGTTCTTGTAAAGAATATAAATGTTTACCAGATTTTGCTATATAGCATTCAATCTTGACAGGTTTTCAGGCACTCCCAAATCTTCAAGCCAAGTCCTCTTGGTCTTCGAGGGATCGCTTTCGTGCTGCAAGATTAAGTTTGAGGCTTTCCGGTAAAGGAGGTGTCCTGCCCCTGCGGAACAAAACAGCCAGAGCCCGGTTCCTCCGGCACAAATCGAAGACCTAAAGAGATGGATATAAATATTTGTAAATATTGGTACCAGTGAAGTGCTTAATTAGAAGGCGAAATTGTCAATAACTCCCCTGTACTTTAAAAAAAATTGCATAGCACTCCTTGTATTTTGAAAAAAGGTAGATGAAAGATTTCTCATCTATATTTTGTGCATAGTGAGAGGTTTCATGCAACATTTTTTGAAGTATAAGGAGAGGGATTTACACTGAATTTCGAAACTATGGAGAGTTATGAACAATTTTGGCTAATTAGAATGTAGATCAAATTGACATGAAACTTTGTTGCTTACTGATGAGGCATCTATCTCTGCAACACCTTCGCAATCTTGTCCTCCTCCTTGAAGCAGATCGCAGTACTTTGCAGCATCATTTTGGTCTTCGAATACCTTCAAGAAATCGACATTTTTAGAGACATGTGCATTGTTCTACAAAACTTGGAAGCAAATCTGCTGTTGAACTTACTAGGACACCCTCTCGGACATCCTCAACGAGCATCTGGAATTTGTTGCTGGGGCCTGATTGCTTCGACTGGTTTCTCCACTTCCCTCCTTTGGAAAACAGAATCCCGAGCTCCCTTTCAACTTCACTGCATTGGCAACAAGTTTGAAATGGTAATGGCAGCAAGAATTTGAATTACGTACTCACGCACACAGGCATATGCAAGCTTAAATCACCTGCGGTTTCTACGAGTTTTCATAGTACATAGCTGGTTCTCTTGGTGAGTCAGGACATACACAGATTTTGAAGACTCTCGCCAAGGGTTGGCATCCAATACTGCATCCATAACATTGAAAGGGTAATGTGTTGTGCTATGTGATGCGATGATATTACAGCAAGCAAACAAACATAAATACGAGGGGACTTAAGTTTCTATAGGTTTTTTACTGTTCTTCGCTTTTTTCTTCCAACAATATCAAATTAAATACCAATTTTTTATTTTTAACACATAGTTATATCATATCAAACAAATAGCATTTCAATTCTAACTATTCACTATTCTCAAGCTCAAACCCAAATCCCAAACACACCCTGTCAACAATTCTACATATTCAAAACCAGCTTAAACTTTTGGATTAAAGTTGCTTTTCGGTACTTTGAAGATGGAGAAGCTTTTTCCACAACAGGCAGAATATATACAACAGTGCTTTGTTCATAGATGAAGCTAACGTGCAGCAAATTGGTTATACTACTACTGAACACCATAAAAAAGGTAAACAGATTTGATAGGATTAAACGTTCCAACCGAGCTAATTTTTCTAAATACAACGCTAATTTCCATCAAACACAATCTTCAATCATAGTTCTACCAAGATGCTGATAAGAATAAGATTCACCCAACAGAACGGTCATATAGTGGCTAATAAGAATAAGATTGGGAGCCGAACGTAATTTAAACAATAATTACGGCACCAATTAAGCACATACAAATTAGTATCATGATCTAGCACAGCATTAGAAACACTAGTACCGAACGAACAGTTTAATGAAATCAATCCTCACCGTCGTAGCTACTGCTATCAAAGCTCTGCTGCAGATGCCTGCGCATATCATAAGCGCGCGAGGAAACCTGTCTCACCAACGCATCGGGAGTTCCTGGAATCGTACCATCCATCCGCATCGCTCTATCCAATTCCTCATCTCTCCGATCATTTTCCGCGTCGCGCTCATCATCTCCGCTCAGTTTACAATAAACTCTCGCGTTCCGTTTCCCTCTGCGAAATTCAGCCGAAATACGCAACTGATTGATAGATGCTCTGCTGCATGTAAAAGGCACACCCACCAGGCGCCGGTCGTGGCGGTGGTTGTGATGGCGGAGGGGGAGCACAATAGGTGGCGACACCGACGATACAGAATCCATAATTCAGGGAGAGATCGAATTCTCAACTCCTTCTTACCGTAGCTGCGCAATGCCTAAATCTGCAATTTTCGAAATTTGCAGGAAGAATAGAGAGCTAAAGTGAATTCGCGTGTTGGTTTTGGGGCAATCAAAAGAAACGAATGTATAAATGACGAATGCTTCGAGAGATTTTTTTCTTTGGGCTGCATTCGGGTCGGGTTAGATGCGTAGGACTATTGCGCACGACTCCTTAGTCAAAAACTGATACCCGAACCTCGACCCTGACCCACATTTTCCACGTGTCCTTTATTATTAGGGTGTGTTTGTTTGAGAGTTTGGATTTTGGGTTGGGATTTGAATAGTAAAAATTTTGAATTTGAATAGTTGTATGATGTGATATAAATAAGAATTGATGTGATGTTTTGAATGTAAAATTGATTTTTAGTATAATATAAAAAATGAAAAATAAATGTTTGATTTGATATTTTTGGAGGGAAAATTTTGTGGGAATAGTAGAAATCCCACAAAATCCCCCAAACAAACACACCCTTAGTGTGTGTTTTAGCACCGAGCGTTGAAGGGTGTGTTTGTTTGGGGATTTGAATTTTGAGTTGAGATTTGAATAGTAAAAATTTTGAATTTGAATAGTTGTACGATGTGATATAAATAGGTATTGATGTGATGTTTTGAATGTAAAATTAATTTTTAGTATAATATAAAAAATAAAAAATAGGTGTTTGATTTGATATTTTTGGGGAAAAATTTTGAATAAATTAGTAAAATTTTGGTAAAATCCTTCAAACTAACAAACCAGAAGTGTTTCTTTATGGAGTTTTTTTTTCTTTGTCTGTCTTTGTCCATTCATATTTTTTTATCTGTTTAATTTGTATAAAGATAAAGAATTTAATATTTAAATATTATCAAAAGTGCGCGTTAGGAAAACTCCTAAATACAGCAAGACAAATCACATTAAGCGAAAATTTTAGGACATCACGGTGACAAGTTCACTCCTTACACCAAGGGACTGTCTGGACTTCTAATGTCATTAATTGTAATATTGTATAAAATGTATGAATATTTTTAATTAAAGTAAAAATTAATTTTTCTAAAGAAATAACAAATACATTTGAGTTTTTTTTATATATATAAAATATAAAAAAAATTATAATATTAATATAAAATATAAATATTACCTCCGTCCACCACAAATCTATCAGTTTATCCGTTTACTTTTTGCATATTAATATTTGAATATTAATTATTATATCAAAACGTAGTATAAATTAAGGGAAAATTACAAAAATATTTTTATTGGTGTCTTGTAATACTAATGTAATAACATTTATATAAAAAAAATTATACAAATATAAAGATATTTTTAATACTCCTTTCGTCCCATGAAGAAGTGTCAATTTGCTTTTTGCACGTAGTTTTAGAAATATTAGTATTATATTGGGATATAGTAGGAATAAAGTAGAAATAATTAAAATAACCTTATTAATATGTGTGATATAAATGTAATGACATTTGTGTAATATATTGTAAGTGGCAAGGGTATTTGTAATGTTAGGTAGATAGTACAATTACTAAAAAAAGAAATGAATACTTTGTTATGGGACGTACTAAAATAGAAAAATAAATATTTTGTTATGAGACGAAAAAAGTATTAAAAATAATGACGTCAAATACAAATGGATAGATTGGTGATGGATGCAGGTAGTATTAATTTTTCGTGAGAGATAGATATAATATATATACTATATATGATATATATTCCAAATTATATTGAATAAAAAATGATTGGACAAATAAAAATATATATTACAATTTTTATTTTTTTTAAGTTTTGTTTTAATAATGTATGAACAATTCTTGAGAAACAATGGAGTACTATGAGTTTGTTTGCTTGAGTTTGGAATTGAATTTTTTATTTGATTTTTATTTAAATAGTTTAATAAAATCAATTTTGAAAAATTCGTAGGAAAGTGTTTTGGTGTAATTTATAATTTTTAAGGGAGAAAAATATGCTTTCTAAGATAAATATTTACATTTTTTAAATTTATTTTTAATATTTTTTTTCAAAGCAATCAATATTTCTATAATATGTTTTAAATACTTATTTTCTTATCTTAATTAAACTTTATTGGGTTGAGACAAATACTCTTTATAAATATTATGCATTTTGTTTTAAAGTTATTATTTTTTTTATAAATATATTATTATTATTATTATTATATCCAATCAAACAATTTATTGTCAAGCAATAATTTTAAGATTGGACATTACACAAATTTTCATTTTAAATATATTCATGTCCACTAAATTACTATATTCTCCTATTGTAACCTAAACACCAATGGATTAATTAAACTTTGTAAGCTTAAATCGGCAATAAATGCAAATAAATTACATGGGTCGAATCAAATTAAAAAAAATATATATATACTAATACAACAACAATCCAAATAAAGTTTTACTGTGGTTTATACTTTCTAAAGGAAAAATATAAAGTGTTTCTTAAGACAAAGATTTATATTTTTTTTCAATTTATTTTTAATACTTTTGTACAGAGCAATCAATATTTCAAACTACAACGTATTTGAAATAGTTATTGTTTGTCTTAAACAAATTTTATTCGGCCGAGATTAATACTTTTTATAAATATTTTGCATTTCCTCTTTAGGGTTGCTAGCTTTTATTTTCTAAAAAAATTATTATTATTATTATTATTATTATTATTATTGTATTGATTTAAAACGATTTATTGTTGAACCATGATTTTATAATTGAGCATTACATAATTTATCACATCAAACACTAAATTACTTTCTTTTAACCCAACATTCTCCATCTTTTTTGATCTTATGCTATTGCCATAATAATAAAAACACAGCAAATAAATAATTAGTTAAGTACAACTAACAATTTAGAAAAACAATTATGAAGATAACTTAGAAAATATAACATATAATTCCAGCACTATAATGCTACCCGAAAGTGCGCACTTCAGGTGACCTGATATCTGACGGTCACAAATCCAACTTCTACACCATCGGTCATCTCTTGCAGGACTTATCACAAAAAAATTTGAATATATGAAACATATATTCACTTTTAAATACACTTATTTCTTATTTCTTTTTATTTTTATTTTGATGTGAGATAAATATATTGAATATTGTATAATAATAAGTCTTATTCTTATTGTTAAAAAAATATAACTCTCTTAATATATTAACAAATTACAAAATACAATATTTTTCAATATTTAATTGTCTACTACACAAACAAAGAATAATACTAACATTTTAGTTAAGAAATCAAATGCTATGAAAATTTTTAAATCTAAAACATATTTTTATAATTGAAAGAAATTTTCGTCACCTATGGTTGTCTTAATTTTTTATTTTATTTTATTTTATTTTTATGATACAGAAATCTGTATCTGTTATTAAAAATGTACACTGGATAAACTTCCTACCGAACTTAATACCTACGTATAGTCTTTTTAATTTTTTTCATCTTCAATGGCTTTTTACATTTTGAAGGTTGATATTACTATATGTTGTTTTCATTTTGTTTAAGTAAAAAATAAAATAAAATAGTGGTTTACGTATAAAATCAAAATAAAAATTAAAAACAATAATAATAAATAAAAGTATTTTGTAATATATATATTTTTTAATAATTTAGAAATTCGTAGCCGCTGTGGACGGAGAGTCGCAATAATATTTTTTCAAAAAATAGAGTAAAAAAAAGGTAGATAGATATATATAGAGGGCTTAAATAAGAATTTGTATTAAAATTTTAATTTGAAATTACATTTTTTTCACCTTCCTTTTCGCTTAAAAAAAAAAAAAAAAATTAAAATAAAAGAAAAAGAAACTGAAGGAAAGGAGTATTAGAAAAAAACCTTTCATTGCAATTTTAAATGAATCAATTTCAGCCTGCCCGTCTTTTCGTTTTCTTCCGCCTCAATTGCCGCTCTCCTCTCGCAGGTCGTCGCCGTCTTCCCTACGGTTGCCCGCCACCCAATCTCAGCCCTCTTTCTGCCTATCGTACACTACAGCAGAGCCTCCATTCCGTTCCTCCATAATCTGGTTTGTGTTTCCCTCGTTTTTGCTGTATTGCTGTTCGATTGCTGCTTGTTGTTCGGCCTTGAATTAGATATCTACATGTTGTTCTGCCTTGAATTAGACATCTATGACTGATTGGATTTAAAGGTTTTAGATTTCCCCGAGCAATTTCTGGCAATCGTGTTATTGTGGGTAGATTCTATTCTGAAGTGGCCAACAACTTTGTGAGGAGAAACTAGAGCCTAAGTTTGATACTATTTTTCGAACATTGGAGTTTGGTGATTTTGTTGTCCCGAAAGTGTATGATGCTTTTGCTCATGATATCTGTATGTTAGAACTCTGTTCAGGCCAGGCAGATCACGGCATGATTAAGCTCAATGGCCTATAAACGTTAAGTGGCACTTTGATTGATTACCTGATTTCATGGTGTAGAGGGGCTGATATGGACATTGTGCGCCAGGAGAAAGTAAGGAAGTTTGAGGAGTTTGTTGATCGTCGCTTAAAACCTGATCTTGTACATGCTATTGCTCAACGGTGCTTCTTCCTGGTCTATCTATTGTATTTCATTTTTTTTTTTCTTCTAATTTTAATTTCTTGTTTTAGTGCTTATAGAATCCTTATAGTTTGTACATTTTTCAGTGACAAGGTCTTTGAACAACAGAAGATATTGTATCCTTTAGTTTTCTTCTGTTCATGAGTTCATTACATCTATTTTGGTGTGCGTAGCTTCAATTAATGCTTCAGACATTTGGTTGGATAGTAGGGAATGATATTGCCAAGGAATGATCCCTGATTTGTATGTTTAAGGATTAATGAAGCTTTTGGCATTGTTGATTGCTTTTTTTCTTTTTTTTTTTTTCTTAACCTCGTTTCATGTAGCTCTGATCTGAGAAGGAACATTGAGAACTTGGAGAAGAACAGTGTCACCAGTTTGAGAACATTGGTGAACCTTGGTTCTGAAGTTTACATGCAAGCAGATGTGTATGTTAATATCTCATTTTTTTGGGTCCAAGCTACCTGCCATGTGTATGCTGTATTTGCTGAATTACATCCTGGTTGATGTTTTGTTGTAAATGTTAATATGAAACAGATTATATGCGGCAATCCTCGTAACTATTGAAAAAACATAAACAAAAACATATGTATCCTTAGGTACCTTTCATGATACTCTACATTTGATCAAGTATAAATGTATTACCTCAGCATGAATACTTGATGCAATTTTGGGTGAAAGGAAGTGTATGACATAATTGAATTATGTTAATTTGATCAAATATCATTTTTCTAAACTTGGTAGAGCCTTTTGAATTTGGTCTTATTTTGAACACAATTTAATTTGATTGAAACACCATAATTGTACATTAATTGTTCCCCTTGGCATGATTGTTCCCGTTTGCTTTTTCAGACCGGACACCCGGCATATATTTGTTGATGTTGGACTTGGTTTCCACGTGGAGTTTACCTGGTCTGAGGCTTTAAAGTTCATAGCTACCAGGGAAGAAAAGTTATCCAGGTATGATCCTTCTAGACTTGGGGGCTGATGTGAAAAAATAAATATGCTATTCAAACTAAAGTGTGTTGCCAAGTCTTTATGTTGCTTGACTGAACTTGTTATCAACAGTGTCCTTGGGTTTTAACTTTAAAGTCTCAAACTGGACAGCTTGAATGCCTATGATCATGTGCTTGAATGGTGGATATCAATGTTTTGCCTACAATTTCTACATAATTCTAACCTTTTTACGTTTCCCTTGTTGAGCTTGGATAGCTACATAGACTTTATCATCATGTCTTTTCGTAATTCTTATAATCATTCCACAATGCTGCCTGTATGCATATGGGGGAACCCTATTCCTGCAATAGTGATGTGGGAAGATTAACAAAGAAATGCATTATGTTTTGAATCTATTGCTTCTGACATGTACATCATTGATTTATATATGCTGTTTAATCTTGAATTTCCAATTGCATCTGAAATTTTCTTTTGCATAACAATAATATCATGTTATTATATCCACACACTGTCTAAAGTGTGCTCTTATCTAATTGTTATATTTATTTTTGCAGGCAAATAGAAGATTACACTCGCTTAATTGCTTCTATTAAAGCTCAGATTAAGATGGTAATGTAGATTCTAAGCTATGCTACCTATTGATCTGTCCTCCAGTTTATGTGTGCACATCCAAAATAATTTATAAACAGCATTCAGGAGAAATATATAGCAATAAGCATAACAGCAAATGATCAGTATGCACTTTTTCAGTATTCTTGAGAATGTAGAAAATACTATGTGATAATGATTCTTTTGTTGGTGTTAATGCAGGTGTGTGAGGGAATAAGAGAGATTCTCCAGTTACCAGTGACTGACGTTTAACCAATATCATTGAACGCTGTTTGTATTTTTGGCAATTTCTTATTTTAGCATCGAACAAGATTTCATGGAGCTATAAATTTTGGTCCTTCAGCTGAAATGGAAGTAATTATGTTATTCGGATTATGTGAATATTTAAAGCATCATGGAAAATTATGTGATTTATGCAATTATGGTTTTGTCCTTGTGCATTTATTCTGATATTTTGCCCTAAATGGTCATACCATGTAGAGTTTAAGAATTCAACGAAAAGAGTAGATGGCCATTAAAATTATACAGTTTTGGAAACATTGAAACATTTTCTTTTGTAATTTGTGGTCCTAATGTCCATCAACCAGAAGAAAATATGTGCTTTTTAGTCCTTAAGTTATTTACTAGACACGTAGGAATAAGAGCAAGGGACACTTTCTTTGCGTTACACTTCAAAAAAATGTTGTTTTGCATTTCTCTACAACGAAAAAAAAATCATCTGTTGGCGAGATGCCATAAGACTATGCAATCCTAATCTTTTCAGAAGCAAAAAAGTGTCTCGAAAACATGTTTGGCAGCTGAGAAGACAGTTGTCTGAGAACTGAATCTGTCTCGTGCCTATTCCCTCCTAGTGGGCACAAAATTGATCGTAGAATGCTGCTGTAGATAACCACCTGTGTTCATTCTTCCATACGCTTGGATGTAGGTTCATACTGTTGAACAGTGTCGGAACCATGTATGAGGCTTCTCCAGTTAGCTGATCTGTGCAGGATTCTTCTAGTGCCGTGATCACTGTCTTCTCCACTGGATTCACCATAGTCATTGCTATTTGATCTTGACAATGAATTTCTCCTTTTTGATTTGGCTCCCGATGTTGAAGCATCATTCAAAGGGCAAATCTCAGGAGAACTTAAACTACTCTCAGGAGACGAATAGTTACTGCTCCTAACAGAGCATCGCATAGTGTGGCTTTTCCTGAATGTATGTGCAGGTTCAGTGATGGCATGGCCTGTGTTGCCTTCTACTGTTGCAATCCTATGTACAGGCTCGGATATGGGAAGGCTGTCATCGTTGGGCCTCAGGGAGATCCTGCGACTGCTGCTGTCTAAACTGGTGCTTTTTGTTTCAAGGGAAGATGCTGTTTCATGCTTTTTTTCTGTTGGGCGTAGAATCTTGGAGTTCTTTCTTGCCTCGGCAGCAGCCTTTGAGACATCCTCTGCATTCAGACGAGCCAATGCCCATGGACTGATCTTGATAGGTGCGGCATTCTTTTTCTTTGATGGCTCCTCCATTGCTGTTCTTTTCCCTAATGAACTAACAGATGCATTGTCTGGAGGAATTGCGTCAAACTGCAGGATAACCAGATAGAAATAACAATAAGTAATTCTGTGTTTGTTCGTGTCTGCGTGTGTGTGTGTGTATATATATATGTGTATATATAATCACCTGATCATCAAGAAACAGGCGAGGGGGCGTGCACCATGCTGCTCGTTGAAAATTGTTGAAGGAGCTCGCACTGCTTAGGCCCGTGATAGAGCTGAGTGTAGACATCTGGGGGCTATTCTGACCTTCAGCAGCTTCTTGCTCTTGCTCCCTCAGAGCTACAATATAATCGTACGTGCTGATTCCCTGTTATCGTTCAATTGTGGCTATTGTTAGCTAGAAGATATCGGTTTTCCTCTTGGCATATAACGAACTGTTTTTATGCATAATTTGTGCAAACCTTTCTGATCAGAATAACATGAAAGAAGAAGAGTTGAGCCAGTGGCAGCGTAGCAACCATGGCTAGGAAGGTACACACTGCCTGCAAGAAACGAAGCATAAATAATTCTTTCCATTTACAGATATGGCGTGGAAGATGCAGAAGACTTACAACGACAATGGCAAAAGGAACCACAGAGAAGCTGCTCCCTAACTTGGAGGCGATGTCCTCTTCAAATTGCTTCTTCTTGACAAAGCACTGGATCAGGACAAAGATTCCGGTCGACCATTGGAGTACAAGCTGTAATCTCAAGTCCAAAAAGCACAGACCAGGTCTAGTCCTGTCAGTGTCCGGCTTAATAAAAAAAAGATCCGAATGCAATACATTCTATTGAAATTCGATGCTTCAACTTACCATGAGAAGGGCGAATACCATAAGCGCGAAGAACGTCCGGTAATTCCTTTTCCCTATGCAATTATTTATCCACTGCAAATAAAGAGCTTATCATTTGATTAGCTGATCTTGTTCTAGTGTGGCAGCAGAAATTTAACTAATGGTAAAATCATGATGTACCCTGCAGTGATGATCGAAGCAGTCGACACACTTGTCGCAAACTCTACAATGCTTGCTGTATGTGAAAACCTCTACTTCGCAGAGACTACAGTAGAACATCCCCTCTTCACTTCCCTGTTGATCTGCCGAATTTTTACATGAATAACAAAGATACGAAGAACACAGCAAGAAACCCGGGATGGTAGGAAACCAGGAGCTCTGACAGAGTGAGGGGTTGTGTTTTTCATTTCCAGTATTATGATCATGTGTCGATTCAGTAGCATTGTTTTTATTATCAGGAAAATGAAGGTATTTTTTGGATCGAAAGACGCCGGGGTCTGCAGGATCAGCTGCAGCACACCAAATGTATAGCCCGAAGACAGATGCCATCTGAGAATTGCCAAATGGTGAGATAGGTATGTATACATAGATCTCACTCAGCTTGTTTTTTTTTTTTTTTTTAAATAAAGAAGTTAGGAAAAAAAAAAAAAAAAGGGTAAAAAAGGAGAGTAGATAATTAAGTATGGACTTACAAGAGGGGTGTAAATCCCAGTAAGTATGAATTGGAAGAATGGGGTTCCCATGAAAGGAGCAAAGAATACATAGAAAGCAAATCCCAGTGCCAAAAACACTGCTATTGCCACTACCTGCCCACACACACACAAGACATACATAAATAGAATGTGTAGAGAGAGAGAGAGAGAGAGAGAGAGGATACCTGGAGTGGATGGTAAGGAAGTTGCCATCCCTGCTTTCTCATTGTACATAGAAAAAATATGAATAATGAATTGATTTGGAGAAGAAGATTAGATTATATTTGATTTGATTTGATTTGGTGCTAACTATGTAAAAGATGAAGTAGTAAGTAGGTATCTTTCATATTTCAAGCTTTAGTTCCCTCCCTCCCTCATCTGATCTGATCTGTACTGCATTTTGGCACAAGAAATTTCATAAATAAAGAGAGAAACCAAGTAGAATTTCTCAAGAACATCCATCTCTAAAAGAATAAGAAAGAGAATGGATGGGAGGGGAATCTACATTTAATCTTCCAAACAAAACAAAACATAACATGGCAAATTGAAGGTGAAGCTGAAAAAAACAACAGGAGAAGAGAGACAGGGGAACAGACAAATTAAGGATTTGGCTTTGATTTCTTTCTCTTCTTTGAAATTCAATCTCTTTTGCTTTTGCCTATCTATCTATCTATATATGAATAGAGTGAGAGAGAGGGACAGCTTTTAGAGAGAGAAATGGCATTTTTGGGTTACAGCTTACTACAATACCGTTGGCAACCTCCTAAATTTGGGATATTTTGCTGTGTGTTTCTTGCAGTGTCCTTTTCCAATGGACTCACTCATAAATCAGCATCATCTCTCTCTCTCTCTCTCTCTCTCTATATATATATATGTATGTATACATATGTTCCAACAACCACATTAATGGCACCCGAAGAAGATTTTATTTCATCCTATTCTTGTTCCTTCCTATATGCATATCTCATCTGCAATTTCACTTCCACTTCCACATTACAACAATGAAATTATATGA
Source organism: Andrographis paniculata (assembly GCF_009805555.1). Taxonomy (NCBI): domain Eukaryota; kingdom Viridiplantae; phylum Streptophyta; class Magnoliopsida; order Lamiales; family Acanthaceae; genus Andrographis; species Andrographis paniculata. The sequence goes on from NW_026137605.1 coordinate 7,316,646, forward strand.
CAACGCCACAATTTAATTTAATTTAAAACAACCAAAACATATACGCCCATTTATTATTATTATTTATTTTTCAAATTAATAATTTTCGTTTTTTAAAAAAAAACTACCAATCATGTGGGGTGGGATCATCTGCACGAGCAAGATGGATGATATAGGTCAAGATCTGCACTTCTGATAGTATTTATATTTATTCAATAAATTAATTAGTTAATTAATTAATATAGAAACACACCATCCCATCCCAACTGATTAACTAATTGATGATATATAGATAGAGTGATTCTGAAGAAATTCTTAATTGCATTCCATGGCATGGCTTGGCTGATTGATAAAAATGAATAAAGTCGTAATTGTATTCTACGAAGAAACAACAAAAACAAAAGAGTGTTGTTTAGGAATGAATGATGTTTAATTACTGATTAGTCTCACTCATAGCCAATAGGATATGAGAGGACCCACCGATGCTTACTTAAACTTGAAGAAAAATCAAAGCTAGCTGCCTGCTTTTCAAAAATAATTAATTAATCATTTTTTCAAATTATATATAGGTGAAGGTTTTAAATTGGCACATGTAAAATACAGAGAGATAACACATGTCTATATTACATACATCATATGTTGTTTCTAATAAAGATATAGGTTGCTTGTTCCTAATTACAACGTGTGTTGTAAAAAATATTACGTGTTGTATTTGTATTATATTAGTGTATGTACATGTTGTGTGTTGCCTGTAATTATATCGTATGCTGTCCATTAACACACGATATGGCGGCCGCTATATTATTAGATAATAATAGTATTATTTTATTTTTTTAAATAGTAAATTACATAATATTTCATTGTATTTCATTATAAATACAAAATATATTTTATACTTTCTCAGTTCCTTTATAAAGAAATTATAGGTTTTGTATTAGATATAATAATGTTTTATTGGTAAGTTAGACATTTTGATCTTGTATGTGTTATAATATATTTATAATTTAAATAAAAAATAAAAAATATTTTAATATTAATGTATAATTATTTTTTTTTTATATTGAATTGAGACAGAGAAATATCTTAAAATTTCTTTCGTATTAAAACTAAAACATGCACAAAAGGGGCTGGGCAACTAGAAAGTTGAGAATCCCATACCCAACAATCCTTTTGAATGTATTCTCTCGTCCAGATATTTTGTCCGCATTATCGTATACACAAAAATTAGGAGAGTATAATTAATAAATAATTAAAAATATATTAGTGAAAATAATTATTGTATAATAAAAATAATTATAGATTAAAATTAAGATAATTGATTAGTATAATTAAAATTATAAATTAAATTTTTAAAAATAAGATTAAAGTGTATAATTATTTTCCAAAAAAAGAAAGTGACAAAATAAGTAACAAAAAAAAAATGTGAACTTGAGAAGTGGACCGGAAGGAGTATTAAATTAAAATTTGAACTTATTCATATATTATGTTATTTTTGTGTTGCTTAGATTTGAATATGTTTATATCAAATCTATTTTATGACGCTAAACCCTTAATAATAAACATAATATAATTTTTTAATTTTCATAAAATATTTTCACATTCATTGAAATTTGGATTCAATTCTCAGAAAATATATTTATTTTTTAAAACTCCAAATCTCAAAGAAACTCACCCTAAAATAATTCGATATTTCGATTCCATTTCAAAACCCAGACAGTTCGAACGTTCATTTAAGTCTACTTCAGACAATCTTTTTTCTTAGACAACCCAAAAGAAATATGAAAAATATGTACAAATTTCAGCCTCTCAAGTTTCATCATAGAACTCCTCAAGCAAACCAAATATTCCCATGGCAGCCACAAAACTGTTTCTTTCTCTCTCGATTACTCACTGTGGGATATAGAAATCGAATTTCACGTCGACGCAGCCGCTCGTTTTCCCCGTGTCCTTGTACTCGACATTCACTATAGTCGCCCCGTCATTCTCAGCTTGGTATTCAGATCTCACGCGTCGCACCGGCACAGTCACAGAATAAATTGTGCCGAGGCCGGGATCAGTCGAGACGCTGAGCTGAACTTTGTCACGAGACTCGATCTCGACAAAATCGGAGAGCACCTTCACCACGTTCGTCACTATCTTCTGCTTCGCCTCCTCGCTGACTGCGCATCGATCGGAGAACAGAATCATTCTCAGGCGCTGCTTCGCGACACTCGCATTGGAGTTTCTTCTCTCCGATGGTGAGGGAAATATGATCTTCCATGCCAAGTTTAGGCGCTCGAAGAAGCTCATATTGATCGTATTGTGGAGGAAGGTCTCCGTGTCTTGCGACAGCTTATACCCTTCGAGATTTCCGAGAGCCCTGTCTGAGTGACACCGACTGATATGACAATAGCGTACTGATTTGGAAATACTCGAAGTCCCGTTAGCAAACACACTGAAATCTACCTGTAATACAATACATAATCAGGCTTCTTTCAAATATAAAAAAGAAAAAAAAAAATAAAAATGCACATACATATATATATCTCGAAAAGAAAAACCACGGGTTTATTTCTTTTGCCTCCAAACTCCATATTTATACTATTTGGACTCTGCGTTTCCTAAAAAAATACATTTTTTCCTCTTACAAAACATCTCATCTTGTATTATTTTAATATCAAACTCAAACCAAAATTTTCTAAACCCATCAAAAGAAACACAAGATTCTTTCTACAGAGGCTTGCACAAGAAACTTTTTAATTAATGGAAGGCGCTGGAAATTCAAACATGAGACCCCTCTCGCTAATACAGATTTATGTGAGATGGCCGACTACCATTTAAACTAAATACCCTTTGGTTCAGGTAAATTGAAGGGGGAAGGCACTGTGCAATGTGATCGTCGGTAAGTTGAAGATGTAAAATCTAGAAATCCTACTTTCTGATTCGGAAAATTCACAAAGGAATGAGTAATAAATCATAATGTACATTAAAAATCACATATGAATGTGAAGCAAGATCAAAGTTATCTTCCCTGTCCCTGTCCCTGTCCCTGTCCTTACCCCTGCAATTGTTGTTCATAAATTACAAACTAAATGAAGCCACAGAATATAGAGAGGAATCAACTTAGTGCGACAAGCAATACATGCTCTGCCAGCAATCACAGGATCACAGGACAGAGGATCAATCTGCTAATTGATGCAGAAACAACCCAATAGCTACCTCTGAAAACACTAAAGGTAGGATGCACACTGCATCAGTTTTTCTTTTGTCAAATTATCAATGTAGCAACTTGCTTGATCAGTTTGAATCCAAACATCAAATATCCGAGAAGCAAATTGCTAAATCCAAGTGGTGTCGACACGAAATGAGTGAATATCAGATAAAGACGTCATCAGTAGCCAGTTCACTTTCGTTTTTTTTGCCCAATTATTTAACCAATTCGATTCCACATAAAGACATACTTCCCCTTCACCCTACGGAATAAATATTTCTGCACTTTGAAGAACATAAAAATGGATACCATATATCACACTCCGCAGCATCACATTCAATCAAACATCGACAAATCTCAACATTCGATCACAGCGTAATCCACAAGAACCAAATATTCATGCAAGTAAATGGGGAAAGGAAAAACGAAAACGAAGGCGAAAACAAACCTTAGATGGAGGAACTTGTGTTGCAGCGCGAATCGGAGCAACTTTGTATGGATTCAGAACCGCTGAAAGCATAAAATCCCCAGATGTAGCCATTTGTACAAACCAAAATTATGCTTGAAATCCCTGTACTTGGATCTATCTGTTCAATTGACCTTCAATTTGCTAGGGTTTTGCGAGCAGTATAGTATCAGCTCAGCAACTGAGGTTGACTGGTACCTCCGAACGACGTCGTTTTCAAGTTAATATATACAAACAGCAGTTCGAATCGCTCGCCCATTTCGCTCTCGGTTCTTTTAGGTGTGTTCGGTTGTGGGATTCTATAACAAAATTATTATTTATCAATTTTTTTTTTATAAAATTTTATTAAATTAAATATTTATTTTTTATTTTTATATTATATTAAAAATTAATTTTATATTAAAAAATATAATTTTATTACATTTTATTTTAATTCAAAATTTTTAACATCCAAAATCTCGAGTCAAAATTCAAATATCAAAATAAGCTCACATTTTTTTTGGTTTGGCCGGTATTTTATTTTTATATTTATATTTATTTTTATTTTTATAATAATTGTTTGGGCAGTTCTGTTATTAGCAATTTAGTAAGAACCCTAATCAAGGTTGGCAACTATAGCCCCACTCGGAGTCGAGCTCGAGCCTCGGCGTTTCTGTTTTCGCAGCTTTGATTCGTCAGCACATGGATCGATCTCAACCGGAAACCAAACGGTCTTCTTGATCAAACGCGCGGTGGAGGAGGAGGAGAAGAGAAGGACGATTTCGGATTTTGATCGACATAGGAAGGAACTCGCTGCAAAAGAATCCAGTGAATGGGGAGATGGAGGGCTTCCCTTATAATTCATAGCATCAAATCTGCATCCAAAGCCCTCAATAATTCCAATATCCGCAGGGGCACATTTCTGGAATCCTCAAACTTACCCAAATTTCCGAAACCTAGAAGCCATTTCGCCAATTTTAGGGCATTTTCGGCGCTTCCATCTCCGTCCCCAAATTACGCGGACGAATATGATGCCAATGTTCGTGATTACAATCCGAATTACTTCTTGGAAGAGGAGTCACTGGAAAAGGACGAGGCGGGGAAGATTCCAGTGAAAGCTTTCTTCTTGTGCACGAGGTTCAACTATTTTTCAATTGTTTGCAAAGGATTGGTTTCGATATTTGTGGTTCTATTTTTGTTCAGTTTTCCGGTTTCAATTGGTATTAAATCTTATGATTGAGTAAAGGTTAAAGTTCTTTTCTTTTGTTGTTGTGGATCTGTGATTTCTGTCTGCTATCGAGGTTCCATATACTGCTTTCATGTTATTATTGTGAAATTCAAAATGTGATGTTGTTTTGTTGGATTACCATAGACAATTACTGAGCGAATAGGATTACAACAAACTGATTTTACTATGGCATTTGTGAGTAAAGATTGCCCCAAGAGTGTGTTTGTTACAGAGCATGGGATTGTCTAGAAATGATAGTAGATAATATAATTTCGAATGAGAATTATTCCATTGTTTAACAAAACTATGGATGAAAAAAAAAAAAAAAAAAAAAAAAGCAAACAAGAGAATAAATTGGTTAGGAGGAGATGACGAATCGGATAAGTTTTAGTGGGGCGGGAATCCTCGGAGCAATATGGTTTGTTTAGTTGGTAATTTTTTATTTTGGTGTTGGTTTTTCATTTTTGCTTTGCATAGTAATTTGGATGTGATGTTTTGTTAGATAAAATATTATATTTTTATAAAGGATTGTGAAAGTTGAATAGTAAAAATATTACCAAATGAACACACCATGTATTTCTAAATATGCATTTCTCTCCATTTCTTTGTGTCCATTTTCCTGTACCAAACCCACCCTAAGTTTTTCTGGTGTAACTTCATGCTTGATCATGTTTGTTTGCTTCATGTGGGATGTAATCACCTGCACTCACTGTTCCCCTTGGTGTTGCATTTGTGATTGCCTGTCTCTCAGATATATGGTTTTCGCAGTGTTGATTTGAAGCGAATGCAAGCCGAGAATTCTAGAAATGTCATCCCTCCAAGCTCGCGTTCTTCGAATTTCATTGCCCTTAGATATTGTGATTTCCCATCGCAAAATGTAAGGAGATTCATTTGACTCAGAACGCATTTTGTGACACTCTCAAAACATTAGTCAGTAGTTGCATTATCAAAATTTAGGGATCTTTTTTTTGTGGTCTTGTCCTCATGAAGAAGCCTTTTTTTTTTTTTTTCAGCACGGTGTAGTTAATGGGAATGTGAGTTCCCATAGTTATATGATTGTCTTCCAATATGGTTCGGCAGTTCTGTTCAATGTGGGGGATCATGAAATTGATTTCTACCTGCAAGCTGTTCGAAGACATGGCTCTGGATTGCTTTCTGAGATGAGACGAGATGGTGAGGGATTTCTTGTTTGCCTTCTCAATTTTTGTAAATATATTTGTATTAATTGTGCTTCATATGCTCTCTTTAATTGTCCAATGATGTGTCTTGGTATGATACTATTGCTTTGCTCGCCCATATTAAGATAGCTTCTTCATCTGCTCAGAACTTTCACACAATGAATATTGCAGCCATACAGTTCTTGTGTTTTTGTCATGCATATGATCAAATTATTTGTGTTTTGTCAGATTATGCAATAAAAGAGAAGCCTTTGTTGGCCGAGGATATGCAGGGAGGCGTAGATTACATTGTGTTGAAAAATCTGGACATTGATAGCATACGTGTGATTAGTAGCGTGCTCGGACAAAGCATTGCTCTGGATTATTTTGTGTCCCAGGTAATGAAAGATGCATAATTGTTCTGCTCTATTAATTAAAAAATGGGAAAATTGCACTTGGTCTCGTAGGTGTGATTGCCGCCATTGCTGTGGTTTCACATTATCTCATGCTTTGTAAATATTTTGGGTTGTGTTTAGATATGTTTGGAATTTGTTTAGTTGTTGAGTTTTGGGAATAATAAAAAGTTGAATAAAAAATAGATGTTTGATATGATGTTAATATGTATTGGATGTGATATTTAGTACAAAAAATATATGTTTTATATAATATTTTAAATGAAAAATAAGTATTTGATGTGAATTCTTTTAAAAATGTATTGTTGATTAATATTGCCAAATGTGATTTGAAAATTATAAACAAAACCTTGATCTTCAGTGCTGGAAATTAGCTGCATTAGCGTCAATAGGTCATATCAGCACACATGTCATGTGTAAATTTCCATCACCAAAAAACAAAAATATCGATGATAAACTATATATGAGATTATTTACAAATAGGTCCAAATTTTCCATCATCGAAAAACTAGAATATTGACGATGAAAAATATATTAGACTATTTACATATAGGGTCCAACTAAATAACTAATATGATAAGAGATCCACTGGCGGGACCAAAAACATAGAGTTTGTTTGGTTTGGTGTGTATTGATGCTTTTGTGTGTTTTAGGAATAGTAAAAATTTTAATTGAAACGATTGTTTGATATAATATAAATAGATCTTTAATGTAATTTTTTAAATAAAAAATAATTCCTAAATGTAATATATTAAATAAAAAATAAATGTAATGTGATATTTTTTAGAGAGAGAAAAAATAAATTACCATTGAATAGTGAAACTTGGTATAAAAAAACACAGCCAAACAGATCCATGGTTTTCCTTAAAAGTATTATTCCTGGAGAACACAGCATTGCTGTCGTAAAATTACAGCTAATGTTAGCTAAGCTCACAAGCTAATAATCTCTCCTTCCTTTTAGGTTGATGGTATGGTTGAAGAGTTTGCAGAAATCAACCGGGGAATGGAGAAAACTGGCACTTTCACCATGGACCGGAAGAAGCTGTTTCAACTGGTTGGAAAGGCTAATTCAAATATAGCTGATGTAATTCTAAAAGTCGGGCTGTTCGAAAGGTAACCGTGATGTGTGACAAACTTTGAAATGCAACTTTCCACTCACATTATCCTCTCGTCTAAATAATTTAAGCAGAAATTGGCTTGTTTTGTCTTAATTTAAGTTCCAATCTTCAGATCAGAAATTGCATGGAGAGATGCAAAATATGCACAAATACTTGACTACCTTCGCGAGGAATACGAGGTCACTCAGCGATTTGGAAACCTTGATTATAAGCTAAAATTTGTCGAGGTATCCTTAAATTTGAGGCCACTAAAATTTAGCACAACTTTCATTTGTTTTAGTGTAAAAAATATGCAAGAACTGTCGGTAATATTGCCTCTTACAAATGATCTGCAGCATAACATTCATTTCCTCCAAGAAGTGCTCCAAAACCGTAAGTCGGATCTGCTGGAGTGGTGCATCATTGTCTTGTTGAGCATAGAAAATGTAATCTCAGTGTACGAGATTGTTCACGAGTCCTTTGGAAAATCAATATGAGCTCAGTGTGTCAGGTAATTCTTTTGCTGCGACAAAGTTGCTGCAGCTGTGCTAGGTTGAAAGCATTCTTTTAGTCTTCCTTGAAATTATACAACTATAGCAATGAATTTTGCATGGCTAGAACAGTCATTATTTATATCTAAACCATTCGGTTGGTAGCCGCAGAAATAATTTGTTCTTCGTAGATTTTTCCATATAAATGCATCTCATTTTTGCTTCATTTGATCCCTGGAAGCAAATCCAGCGCTGATAAAAATAAATAACGTTGTGTTGAAAATGATTATGCATGTATTAAGTTACACAGTATGTTGAATATTTATATAGGAGATATTGTCGCAAATTACATAAGATGTTGAATAATGTGAAGATTTTGACAAGATTGCTTGTATTTAACCAGGCCTGGAATTGGGTCATTTTTCTTGTTTGTTGTATTTATTTTTTCGTTTTCAGAAATGAGAGATCATTTCAATAGTTTTTTTGTTTCTATCATGGTATCAGAGCGGGTTTAACGCAATCCGCTGTGATTTTTCTTCTTGTTTCCTGCTTTTTTTTCTTCTTTCCTTTCCGTCGATTGCAATTTGCAATCTATTTGAATAATAAAAAAAAAAGACTGACAGCTCTAGCAGCTTGTCTACCGATCATCCTGGAATGATCTTAATCACCACATACTCACCGATAGAAATTAACTGCTGTGGAGCAGAGGAATTTTGAGGGCTTTGGCTGCAAAAGGGGAAAAAGGTTTCATCACCGGAAGTATTCCTAAGCCAACAAAACTCTTATACTGATGTATTCGGGTATGTGAACACTAGCTATGAACTGTGGATTATGCTTTAAGGAAAGGTATGGTCAATGTAATGGACCTTTAATCTATCGTTTACGAAGGGAACGTGCTAGTACAGTTCAAGGGAATATGACCATTGCTGCTTACTTCACCAAGAAATAGAAGCTATGTGATGAACTCCACTGTCTCTCCAATTTCAGATAGTAAGAAAGATGTTGAGGAATATGTTGAAAGGCAGGAAACAATGGAGTTTCTAATTGGATTGAATGAATCTTTTGAAAATATAATGAGTTCCTTCAATGAACAAAATCTATACCATGCTTGCTAGTGTTGAACAACACAGAAGATTCAAGCCACTTTACATGACTCTTAACTCCACTATACTAATGAGTGCTCAAAAACTCACCCAACAGTTTAAGAAGAAAGTTTTAGAAAGAAAATTCTGTTCTGCACTCATTGCAAGAAAAGAGGTCATACAAAGAACACTTGCTTCAAGCTGAATGGGACACTAGATTGGTTTAAGTCTATCTAAGAAAAAGGAAAAAATGAGAACAAGGGAAGTCACTTTGTTCACAACATACAATCAAAGGTGAATGACTCTAATGAGAAGCTTAATACGACACCCGACTCGATTGCTGAAATGATCAAAAGGGAAATGCAAAAGATGTTTAGATGTAACATGAACAACCCCGTTGAACAGTTCAATATGTTTGAAGCAGAACAAGCGAATAATGAATTTGTGAATGTACATTGTGAGAAGTCTGTGTGCAGGTTTGTGGGTTCTTGATTCCGGTGTCACCTGCCGTATAAGTAACAATGTGAAACACTTTCAAGGTCTAACACCTCTAAAAACACCAGCCAAGATTTACTTGCCCAATGGAACAACACTACTTCATTCCCAAATTTACACACTATGATCTTTATCCACAAATTGTGTCAAGATTCTAATGTCTGTGTAAACTTCTTGGTTGAGTTCTGTTCAATACATGACTGACAAAACAAGATTGAGTTGGGAAAAAAGGAAGACTAAAAGGGCATCTCTATTACTTAACACCTATTGAAAATTCTCCTTGACAATGCAGACTTGACCACCCTTCAATAAAGTGTTAACACATATGTCTGATTTATCCTCGAATTCTAAACTTCACGTTCTTTGTGACACTTGTCATTAGGCTAAGCAAAAGAAATTGTCATATCTCATGCTACTTCTTGTTTTGAGCTTTTACATCTCGATGTATGGGGCCTTTATAATGTAGCATCTACTAATGGAAGTAGATACTTTTTCACCATTGTGGATGATCATAGCCGTGCTACTTGAATTTACCTTATAAGGCTGAAATCTCAAACTCCTGTTATATTTGGTATATTTTTGTGAAACTTGTGTAGAATTAGTTCAAAACCCATGTTAAAATGGTGCCAGCGGACAATGGAGGAGAGCTTATAGGTCATATGTTTCAACAACTGCTTCAAAACAATGGTATGTTTCTCACCAAAGGACTTGCCCTTACAACCCTGAACTGAATGACAGAATAGAAAGAGAACATCAGCACTTGTTCACTGTGGTAAGATACCTCAGGCCTACCAACATTCTTATGGGGTGAAGCCTTACAGCCACCCATCTTATAAACTTGCTCCCAAGAAGTGGAGATCACCTCACTTTATGCTATAGGGAACAACTTTAGGGGGTGTGTTCATCTGGGATTTTCTAAGATTCTATTGGATTTTAAAAAGTTTATGGATCTTTGTGGATTTAGAAAATTTACAAAATATATACAGAGTTTGATGGATTTATGTATTGATTTAAATGAATTCCTATAGATTTGATTAGATTGTTTATAAATCTATATAGATTTCATAGGATTGAAAATTAATTTTTTATTGATATTATTATTCAATATATTAATTTGTTTTAATTTATTAGAATTGTAGCATAATTTTATTATGTGTATATGTATTATTATTTTAGCAAATTTAATGTGAAATGGTAATGTGATAAAATGGATATGGAGAGGAATAATATCACATTGGCAATCGACTCGGTTCACATCCTCGCTATATTATTTTCAATTAAATTTATTTAGATATTTTTTTATGCAATAAAAAATAATAATTAATTTAAAATTTCAGTTAAAAATATAGATGCTATTATATTTTAAAATTTGAAATTATTATTATTTTATTAAGATATTATAATAATATTAATAATTATTATCATAATATTTATCACTTATAAGAATAATAATAATAATAACATATTTTAAGAATTCGTCAAAATCTCTAGGAGAGATTTTATACTGTACATTTTATACATAATTTTTTTATTAAAATCCAATAAAATTTACAGATTTTTAAGTGTATGGATTGTTGAACTTTTAAAAAAATTTGAATTGAATACGTTCAGATTTTAAAAGACACATAGATTTAAAAAATCCAACAAAATCTTAATCTTAATTGAATACAACCCCCAAATCATCTAAGGGTGTTTGGATGTCTATGCTTCGCTGATAATGCAATCCTTCAAGGTTCAAACTAGATAAGAGGGCCACCAAATGAATATTTGTAAGGTATGAACATGAAACAAAGGGATACAAAGTTCTTGATATTGAAACAAGGAAGATAAGAGTTACAAGGAATGTCACATTCTATGAAGATATGTGTCTTGGCCTAAGCACATCACCTTCTAGAACATTGCCTCACGACAATTTTTTTCCTCGAGGAAGTTGGATACCCTTTTAACACATCAAATATATGAAGTACGTGGATATATAGGATTAAAAGGATTACGGATGGGACACTTTACAAATATAAAGCTAGACTTGTAGCGAAAAACTATCTACAGAAGTATGGTGAGGATTTTGGTGAATCATTTGCTCATATTGCAAAGAGTGTCATAGTAAGACTATTCAACAAATTGTAAATAATATCTTTTTGCATGGAAGTTTGGAGGAGGAACTTTATCTTAAACCCCATCATAGATACTATGTGCCATTGAATCAATTTTGCAGATTGAGAAAGTCTTTTATGGCCTTAAACAGGCTCTAAGAATTTGGTATAAAACTCTCAATGATAAAGTGCAACAGTTTGGGTTTTGACAGTATCCTCACGATCACTATCTGTTTATCAAGACTCAAGGATCTGATGTTATAGTTCTCATAATATGTGGATGACATTCTCTTAACCGGATCAGGGCCGTTCCTGACTTTCGAAGGGCTCGGTGCAAAATAAAAGTTAGGAGCCCTTAAATATATATATATATATATAATATTTTTTACCTATAATAAAATATAAATTAAAAAAATATGTATTTTTATAGTATAAATTTTAAAAATTGCCCTGCCATACAAAAAATATAGATGAAAAGTCATCTTCTCAACACCAAAAAAATATAAAAATGAGTTTAATTAAATATTTTTTAAAGTAAAAAGGAATTCATGCTATTTTTTAAAGTATTTTTAACTACCAAGCCATGCAATTGTACCAATACATTAATGTCAAATAATATTTATATATAAATAATTTATATATAACATAAATAAATAATGGATCCCAATTTAGATTGGGCCCTGGGCGATCGCCCCTTTCGCTCGGGCCCAGGGACGGCCCTGAACCGGATCCTCTCATAAGCTTGTTCAAAGCGGCAAAAATTATCCACGTAAGGCTTTTACCATCAAGGATCTAGGTGATGGAAAACTTCTTTCTTGGCATTCAAATTCAATAACATGATTATGGGATCACTTTTATCTCAATCACAATATATACATGACATACTCGAAGATATGAGAATGCTTGAGGCTAAGCCAGGCTTGACTTCGCTGCAACTTTTAGGCAACAATGGTGATCCTCTTGAGGATCCATCAACGCACAGAAGATTTATTTATAGAGTGTTGTATTTGAATTTCTCAGGACCTGACATTACATTTGCCTGCCAACAGTTCAACCAATTCATGGACAGACCTTTGCTGCCTCCTTGGAAGGTTGCAAAGCATCTTCTTAAATATCTAAAAGGATCTATGAGTTACAATTTTGTTCTAAGATCTAAGGGTGTGTTTCTCTGCAAGCCCGGTTTGTTGACAGCAAAAATTGCACTTTTGTTTTTTTTTTTTAAAAAAAAATAAAACATAAATACAGTCCAAATATTTCATTTATTTGATATTTATAATAATATAATTTAATAAAATATATACAATATATATGTCATTTTGTAGAGTATAAAATTTTTTATAATAAAAAAAAATTAAAAATACATATGTAGATATAATATAAATTCATATTTAAATCATACCATTATTAATTTTTAAAATTTAAATGTAATACACACATATATTATTGTATTTACTACCTATCAAATAAATACATATCAATACTCCCGAAATCCAAACCAAATCTACACACTAAAGAAACACATAAATTCAAACCTACCTAAAAATCAAATAAACACCAAACTCAAACCAAAATTTTCTCAAACCTCCCTAAAAAAACACACCCTAACTTTTCATTACAATTATCAGGATTTTGCGACTTTAATTGGGGAACATGTCCTAATTCACGAAAATCTATCACAGGATATTGTGTTTTCCTTAGCTATAATTTAATTTCTTGGAAGGCAAAGAAACAAACTAGGATGATTATATCTTCCACGGAAGTAGAATATCAGAGCATGAGCACAACATCGTGTGAATTGGTGCGGATTTCTTATTTACTTGAAGCTCTAAAGCTTCATGTCTTAACACCAAGACCATTACACTTTGATAACCAATCGGCCCTTTACATCACTAGGAATCTAATGTATCACGAGATAAACGAAGCACATTGGAATGATATGCCATTTGGTTATAAAGCACTACGAATTAGATTTCATCATGTCAACGCATGTTAGGACGAGTGCTCAGATTGCGGATATCTTCACCAAAGCTTTATCCAACTCTACATTCAAATCTCTCCGCGCCAAGCTCAACCTTCTCCCGCTTGGCTTGAGAAGAAAAACAGGCAAGCTTACTTGTATTTAGCTAGGCTTGGAATTGGGTCATTTATCTTATTTGTTGTATTTATTTTTTCATTCTCTCCTTACGCCTATTTTTTAGCTGGGTTGGACTTATAACCGTGAGGTCATGGGTTTAAACTCTTGACGTCTCAGGTTACCTGCCACACGTGGTTTGCCTGTGGGATTCTCACGTCATAAAAAATAAATAAATAAAATAATAATAATAATAATTGTTCAATCATCTTATGAGAAAGGAGAGATTATTCTTATAGTTCTTTGGTTTTCATCAAATAGTACTAATATAGTTAATTTGTTTAATATCAAAATTTTGTACTATGGAATATGATCTTTGTTGATACATAATATGATGTTAAATAACATGTTCACTTTGTAATTTTTGTATTAGGTGCCGAGAAATGTGTTTTAATATAAATATAATATTTTTTGTTGAATTATCGATTATTTGTGAGTGAATAGAATGTATATTTTGTATTTAATACTTTCTTCGTCTTGAATAATTGTCGTCATTATTACTTTTTGGTTTATTCATTAAATTTATATATATTAAATAATTTTATTTCCTAATAATTTCATTAATCCTATTTTAGCTAATAATAATCAATTTGAACGTTATTCCTTTTTTTTTTTTTTTTTTGAATTCTATTAATTTTTCAATAATTATTTTTTTATAATATCTTCATTTTATTTTTCATCTACTTCACTTTTAAATTAAAATTGTAGTATTATCTTTTAGTATTTATATCCAATCAAACAATAAAGATCCCAAACAGAACGGAGTAATATTTATTGAAAATTGTATGATTAAAAAAGTATTAGGTAAACCGACGAATAAATATAAAAAAAACTTACGCCGTTTCTTACATTGCAATCAAAGAGATGTATTTTACTTTTTGTTGCCAATAAAATTTGAACTAATAATCTTGCGGTCATCAGTCTTTTCTTCTAACACGAACACTGTCATACATGACTCACTTCAGACAAGTTTTTTGGCATTTTGGGCCGCCACAACACAACCCCTCTCTTCTGCAGCCACCGGTCCACCAACCGGACCGTATTCCCGACGAAGAGAATCAGCATAACACTGCACCACACGACGAGCGCAATCTCGGTGACATGGTTGAACGACTTCCGGTCCTTCCCGGGAGTCACGACGGCGATTGCAATCGCATACGTCGCCGCAGTCGACGTGATCGTCAGCCACATAATCACCATCAAAACCCACATGAAAAGCCTCCGCCGGAACGGCAACCCGCTAATTAAAAGCAAGATCGTGCTTAGGGACGCGATGAATGCGATGGTGTTGACGCGCATAAAGGCCTTAAACGATTTGGGATGGTTATGAGCTATTATAGCTTCCCCTGCCCGGTGCGGGTACAATCCATTTGAATCTGGGCCAGAGTCATCCTGCCAGACGCCGCCGGGAGGGTTAACCCCGACTTGGAAAGCCATTGTTGCTATAAGAATCGCTACCACCATTATGGCGTCGCGCTTTTTTGTTAGCCATTTAACCGGTTGATTTTTGGCGTAGCCCGAGTCGTGCAATTTCGATGTAAGAATGTTCTTTATCCTCGAAGAAGTTGCGTCCCGCGGAATACATTGGTCTAGCATGGCTACCGGCGTTAGCCCCTCGGTGTTTTTCGCGTGGAGGTTTACGTCGGATATTCTTGCCAAGTACTCGACTACCTACACGTAATTGTGTAACTATGGTGACAATAAGTTAATCCCAAAAAGAAAGTTTAACAAATAGATAAATATGATGCATCTAGGCCCGTTCCTGACTTTTATGGTAGATAGGAATAAATTAAGGGTGCCTTTGACGTAGAGAATGAATTGTAAAAAAATAATGGTAGAGAAAATAAATTCAGTAGAAAAATTGATTTGATTGTTCTGTTTGGTAAAACGATGTATTGCGATTGAAAACGGGAAAATGAATCGACGAGGAGAAAACGATGAATTAAATTAAAAGAAAATTTTAGTAAAGTAAAAATCTATGGAAAATATTGCAATCTTCATTTAGTATTTTATGTTGGAATCAAAAGATGTAATACTAACATATTCATTAAAATTTGTGTGTATTTCATACAAACATATGTTTTTTTATGGAGGGAATAAAAAATACAAATAAACAACTATTAATAAAATTATTTCTAAAAAATAAATTAACAAACTTTTTGAAATCATATGATCAAATCAATTTATACAAATACAAAAAATTTCAAAAGAATATAATATCTCTATCTTAATACAATAGTTTTGTTAATTTTTTTGTCCGTCTCAAAATAATAATCTTATTTCCATAAATAACAATATCACCATAAAACTACCCTTACTTTTTAATTTTATTACACAATTTCCACTACTTTTTACACTAATACACTCACAAGGGCAAAAAAAATTTTTATCCATACTTTTTACCAACTACCAATATAATATCAATATTCCTTAAATTTTGTGTCTAACCCAATTAAGATTATAATTCTAGGACGGAGGGAGTAATATATTACAATTTATAAAATAATTTTAAAAATTATTGGTTTTATATGCTCAACAAAAAAATTTTCCACATAATTTTTAAGTTTATAATATACTATCTCCATCTCAATTCAAATTAATATTTTTATTATTTTTGTCCGTGTCACTACAAAATATCTCTTTTATATTTAGTAAAAGTAGTAATATACTAATACCAAAATACATTTACATTTTACTTAAATTATAAATATATCATTATACATACAATTTGCTTTATAAATAAAATCAAATCACAAAAATATCAAAACTTCTTACATACTTCAATTAACAAATAAAATACTATTATTTTTTAATCTAATACTATAAAACTCCAAAGGGTCTGTTTGGAGTGAAACGGAGAGAATATATTCCAATATATCACAAAAAGTCAATATTTAATATTTTTTTTTTATCTTTGAATATTAATTATTATATCTAGAAAAAAAAATAGAAAAATACTTTTATTAGTATCTTATAATACTAAAAATACAAATATAAAAATATTTTTAATATTAAACGTAAGACATAAATGTGACACAAGTAGACAGAAGGAGTAGTACTAGATGTCTTATAATACTAAAAATACAAATATAAAGATATTTTTAATATTAAATACGCAAAACATAAATGTGACACAAGTGGACAGAAGGAGGAGTACTAGATACAAAATATTATTTTTAGATTAAGATTAATTTGAATAAAAA
Organism: Andrographis paniculata; assembly: GCF_009805555.1. Taxonomy (NCBI): domain Eukaryota; kingdom Viridiplantae; phylum Streptophyta; class Magnoliopsida; order Lamiales; family Acanthaceae; genus Andrographis; species Andrographis paniculata. Next base: position 7,333,650 of record NW_026137605.1, read on the forward strand.
AATACTTCAAACAAAAAAATTAAAACAAACAAACCTAATATTACCTCGACTTGTCTGGCGTCAACTCCAATGTGCAAGACAGTGTTGCCATTGCCGTCCTTTTCCCGGACGGCCGCGGGAAATTTCTCGGCAAGCTCCGACAGGACGGCGACATGGCCGTTCATGGCGGCGAGATGGGCGGGGTTTCGGAATTGGCCGTCACGTGACAAGCACATGCCGGGCGCCGCCAGCAGCAGCCTCCGCACGATCTCGACGTGGCCATCGGCCGCCGCTATGTGCAGCGGCGACGATTTTCCGGCGTCGAGTTGGCGCGCGAGGTGAGGAGCGCGGTCCAGGACCTCCGCGACGAAAGTGGAGTGAGCCTTGATGGTTGCCACGTGGAGCGGAGTTTTGTCGGGACAGTTGTAGGAAACCCTTTCTAGAAGAAACGGGTCCTGCTGGAGTAATGCACCTAGGAGCGTCGTATTCCCGGCCAGGGCGGCGTCGTACAGCTGGTTTTCCGACATCGGCGCCGGCGCCGGAGCTGTTCTTGGTTGAGGGTGGGCGGTTGGGTGGGTGGACGGAATGCCGTTCAACTTGGGGGTTAAATAATGGGTGTGTCTGTGTGTTGACTTTGTCAACGGAGTTGACCGTGGAAGCTGCTGGGAATTACACTCTTATTATCTTATGTAACAACATTACTGAGTTCGTTCGAGTTTATTAGTTAATAAATTAATTCCAAATAAAAAATTTTAAATAATAGATAGATCTTTAATGAATGAAAGTGGAGTATATATATACTCCCTCCGTCCAACTACAAAATATATATTTTTACTTTTAGATATTTAATTATAAAGTAACTATTATATTAAATACTTTATACCCTTACTTTACATCACATTATTACTTTTATATCCAAAATTAAGAGCAAAAATATCATTATATTATTTTTACTTACTTATTATAATTAAAATAATGTTATTTCTTAAACTTCGCACCAAAAGTAACTATATACTTTCTTATTTGGACGAAGAAAGTATTATTTAGGATGTGTTTCTCGATTTTGGCAAAATTTTCACCATAGTTTAATAAAATATATATATTATTTTGTAGAAAATAAATTTTTTAAATACAAATAAATTAAATTTTAAAAATATATATTGAATATAATATAAATTCATAATCAAATCATATCATTATTAATTTTATCAATTAAATTTAATACATATTTTATATTATTATATTCATTACCTATCAAATCAGCACATTTATTTTATCTTTAATATGAATAGTAATTTATAACTATATATTTTTATAAAAAGAATACTCCATCCGTCCCGCAACAAGGGTGACGTTTGCTTTTTGCACGTAGATTTTTGAATATTAGTATTATATTAAATTGTAGTAAAAAAGACAAAAATATCCCTATTAGTATGGTGTAATATAAAAGTAATAGTATTTGTGTAATATATTGTAAGTCGAAAGGGTATTTATTATGTGAAGTAGGTAGTACAATTACTAAATTAGGAAATGGTAACTTTGGGACAGACAAAAATGAAAAATGGTAACCTTTCAATGGGACGGAACCTTATTTTAGTACGAACGAAAATGAAAAATAGTAACATTTCAATGGGATAGAATATAAAAAAAATATATAATAATAGTTAATATAAGTGTATATGTATGTTATATATATGTTCACACTTGTAGAGAGCAAAATATGTTTTTCAATGTCTGAAGTCTTGGTAAAGTAACACGTATAATAATGTTAAAAAATAATGCATGGTAATTAAATACAGTTAATTTCTAATGGCTCAGTTTGGTTTTGGTTTTGTATTATATTTGAATTTCAATTTGAAGTTTAATTTAAATAGTATTTTTTTTCATAAATTAAATATTATTTTATAAGTTATTACATTTAAATATTTAGTATTTATAGTAAAATTTAAATTCAGACCAAAATAACAAACCCTTGTTTTGACTGTGTTATCATTATAAGGTGAAGTATAAGTCGTTGACTTGGAACTAGACTTTTGGAACGTTCGATTCGACACCTGATTGGTGGATGACTTTCGAGTGCCTATTTCTTAATAACAATAACAACAATAATAATTCTACTTATGTTTATTTTGACTTTTGGGACAGTATATATATATATATATATTTGAAAAATCTTTTAAATTTTATATTTTTTAAAAATATATTTATTTATTTTAATAAAATATTTCATCAAATATTATTTTAATATTAAAATCAATCAATTCTTTTCAAACTTTTAATAAAAAATGCACCCTTGTTTCCATGTAACAATTGAAAAGTAATACTCCCTCCGTCCTAAATACCTTGTAACATTTTTTTTTTCCCAAATTCACTGCAATACTTCCAAATTTAACAATAATTAATAATATTTTTATACATATATTAATATACATTTCATTTTATCCCATCACATCACTCAAATAAAAAAAAACAAATAATCATTTCTCTCTCCAATCACATTACTTAATATCCAAATTATCGCAAATTAATATAATTAATACTCTCCACCTAAATTCCCGTGCCAAACACAAATATTACATTGCATTTGGAACGGAGGGAGTACAATTTCAGCAAGTAGATCATACTACATTTATTGCATCTCCTACAATATTAAGTCAAGAGTACATTTGTATCGAGAATAAAATTGCAGGCAATAAAGAGTAGAATTGTAAAAAAGAAAAAGCTTTGTTAAAAATGAGAATTGATTTATTCTATTTGATAAAAATAAACAATTTAGTTAAAAATTGTAAAAAAATGATATATGACAAGTGAAAAAAGAAATGATGAATAAAATGAAAGAGAATTTCAATAAAGTGAAAATTCATAAAAAAATAAAAATAAAAATATATCGATTGTATTTAGTCAATGATTTTTTCACCGTCAATTTGGATGCAATATTTCATAAAATCAGAATAATATATTTTTAAAGAAAATTGTAAAAAATAAATAGTACAAAAATTAAACAATTAACTCTACACATTTATCAATTTCATTTCTCTTTATTTATTTGTGCATGTAAAAATAAAAATAAAAATAAAAAATCATTCCTTTTTTAAATTTGAATTCTCCGATCAAACAGATAAACTAAAAATATATATATATATATATATTTATCTTAAATTATTATAAAAAAATATTTATTTTTTTTTCAAAATGTCCAACAAACATCTGTGCACATCCAACAATAAAAATTACACTATACAAATTATTATAGTAGATAAGACCATAAGACATATAGTAAATAATGTTTAGTGGAGGGCCATTTCGTTAATTAGAGGATTATGTTTGTTGTTAATATATATATATATATATATCTGCAAGTTGTAGTTCAAATAATAAATTTAATTATTTTATGGGCAACTTTCACATATTTTTTTAATTTTATATTCATATTCTTATTTACTTTTTATACATTAATTTTATTTTCTTTATTTTTTATTTTTACAAATTTATTCTTTTTTACTTCCTATTCATGTAAAAATTCTATAATACCCTCATTTAATTTCTTTATCATTTTTCTTCTTTTTTCAACTACACTGTAATTTTTATAATTTATTTATATTTTTTATTAATTTAAATATAAAATAAAAGATTACAACAACAAAAATAATAATTGACAAGAAATAATAATATATAATACAAAAGTACTCATAACTCTTACATTATAATTATATAAAATATTTATAAGAAAAATATTGATTTCAATTAAATATAAGTATGAGTAATATAATAAACAAGCTGAAAATAATAAATTTTTATTTGAAAAAATATTTTTCTATTATAAAAACTAAAGTATTGTAACAAATTCTGCAAAAATTATTGAGCCATAAGTAAATAGATTCTATATACAAAAATTTATTTATATAAAATAGATAGATTTGTTCCATAGATAAACAAATAATATAATTAAATATTATTTAGTTAAGGGTTTTGGATTATATTTGGTGGATAAAAATATGAATAAAAAGTTATTTAGAGGGTAAAATGGGTAAAAATGTGAAATAATTACAAAAAGGGAGTGATGCGAAATAAATAGAAAGCTAAATAAAAAAATTATATGAATATGGACTAATAAGGAAAATGATTTAGGAATCGAGGATTTTAGAAGAATTAACCCTTATTTTATTGGTTGTTGTTATTTTCTAGTTGTGTGTAAGTAATGTATCATTAATAAAATAATTAACTAGGGATGTGTTTGGATGAAGTTTAAGAAGGGTGTGTTTGTTTTGGAATTCTTGGATTTTGAGTGACATTTTTTATTAGTAAAATTTTGAATTTGAATAATTGTTTAATATAATTGTTAAGCACAAAAAAATAAAGTTAGGGTTTGAGCAGGAAGGATGAATGGATGGACCAGTGGCGATCCATGGAGGGCCAGAGCCATTCAGTCGGATGATTGTTGGGCCAGGTCGGTCGGACGGTTGCCCCTATGGACAGCTTGTTGGTTAGTCACAAATGTTACCGGCTAGAAGTGGTTTCGGACGGTTCAAATCGGTAACCGATGAGGAACCGGTTTTGGACGATTTTTAATTGACGTAGAAGCAGTTTTTTACGATTACCGACGTGAAATCAGTTTTTTGGGCGGTTCAAGAGTAACCGCCATAGAAGTGGTTATGGAAGGTTTGGTTTGATACATATTTAAGTAGCCTCAGCGATAGAGGAAAAACATCTTCAATCAGACAAAATTCCAAGAGAATCTCATTGGAAATCATCATTTTATTTTCAGTTATCATTTTCAACTTTCATTTTCTTTTCACTTGAGGATTTATAGTCCCAAGTTTTATTGTTCAAATTCGAAATATATTTTCGAATTTTACTTTTAATTTGTTGAAATTTTACCATCAACAAATTGGTGACCACAGTGGAAAAAAAATAATAATAATTGATCATATGTCTAACGAAAATTTCATACAACTCCGATCAAATTATTGTAAGGAACTTCATGGCAGGTTCTCAATCTCAAAGCCTCAGCACAGCTATCAGGGCCACCACGGCAACGCCACCATCAATCCTCACTACAGGGATCATCTCTCAAATACCATCGGAATGGTTAAATCATGTTCAACAAATGAATAATAAGCAAACAACAACCTTGCATATAATGTTGCACGAGCAATAAAACTTGATACATAACATGTTAAGTCAAGCCCTGTCAAAAGTCACACTTCACTCCGCGCCTTCACCTCCAAGAATGTCCCTTTTGCGCTTTCAAGCAAACTTCACAGCGCCTTTATTTGTGGACAACACCATTCCAAGTGCTATCCTAGGGCCATCATTCGTGGACAACACCATTCCAAATGCTATCGTAGGACCGTCATTTGTGGACAACACCATTTCAAGTGCTATCATAGGGCCATCATTCGTGGACAACACCATTCCAAGTGCTATCACAGGGTTTTCATTCGTGGATAGCACCATTCCAAGTGCTATAATCCCTACTAGGGCAGAGAGAGGGAAAACTCCCCTCACTTTTCCAAATAATATCCCTTTGGGGATTCGGCCTGAGCCGTTTCAACAGAAGGATGACCGACTTTGACAAAGGGATGATCGACCTGGAGGTCATCCTCATGATCTCATTCCAGTTCTGAATCATCCAATACTGGGAGAAGTCGGTTGGCCTTACATGGGAAGGATTGGAGATAGCCGTCCAGTGGGAAGTCGGTTGGCCTCAGGATATATCTACCAGACTCGTCTCCAGCGGGAAGTCAGTTGGCCTCAGGAGAGTCAACCACTGGAGGGTCGGTCGCTGGTTAGCCGGCTTTGAAAGGGCCAACCAGAGGACCCAAAGATGGGAGCTCAACCACCGAAGAATTTGTGGCTGAAAGGTCAGTTGTTGGCAGGTCAGTTGGTTGTTGATCAGGAGAAGCTGGTAGTGTGGTCAGGAAAGAGAGCCAAGAATACCTTATCGGCAACCGACTTGACGCATAAAACAATGGGGTTGGTAGTTAAAGACTCTCAATTTTTGTTGCAGACCCAAACAACACTTCTTGTGCCGATCGAGAGTGATGTTTGGGAGTCAAAGAAGAAGGAGGCAAGTTGTTGAGCACAAAAAAATAGGGTTAGAGTTTGAGCCTAGGAATGATGACTGGATGGATCCAGTTCCAATGGAGGGCTAGAGTCATTCGGTCGAATGGTTGTTGGGGCTAAAGTGGTCGAACGGTTGCCCCTACGGACAGTTTTTGTCTGAGTTTGGGCCTTGGGACGGCTACAAAGGTAACTGACGTGGAAATGGTTTTGCTGGGATGGCTGGTCGGTTGGTCACAAAGGTTACCGACTAAGAAGCGGTTTCGGACGATTCAAATCGGTAACCGACGAGGAAGTGGTTTTGGACGGTTTGTAACCAACGTGGAAGCAATTTTTTTTATAATTACCGACGTGAAAGCAGTTTTTTGGGCGGTTCAAGGGTAACCGCCATAGAAGTGGTTATGGATTGTTTGGTTTTATACGTATTTAAGCAGCTTCAACGATAGATGAAAGACATCTTCAATCAGACAAAATTCCAAAAGAATCTCATTTGGATCATCATTTTATTTCCCGTTATTCTTTTCAACTTTCATTTTTCTTTTCATTTGAGGATTTATAGTTCCAAGTTGTATTGTTCAAGTTCGAAATATATTTTCAAATTTTACTTTTAATTTGTTAAAATTTTACCATCAACATTAATATAAATATGTGTTGATATAATATTTAAATATAAAATTAATTTTTTTACTAAATTATAAAAACATAAAAATAAGTATTTAATTCCATATTTTTTAATAATAACTAAATACTAAAAACTCTTAAAAAGATAAACAGACATGCAACCTAAAAGTTTCTTATTTCCTTAAAGTTTGATTTATTTTTTGTTTGACCATTTCTAAATGGATTTCCAGTCAAACCCATCTAAATAAGATTTTGTTGATTTGGATATGTTCTTTTTTTTAAAAAAAAAAAAAAAGAAAAAAAAAGAAAAGAAAAAAAACGTATATATATATTAATATAACTCCAACCAAAATGATGAAATATTATTACTTTCTAAAGAGCTCTTGTCAGTTGGAGTCATGATTTTACTAATATATATATATATATACACACATATAATGGTTGGAGCAAAAATGTACTATAATTTTAATCTGCATTTGTTTGATTAATATCCTAATTTGTTAGATTATACCGTCAAGAAATACTCTCTTCGTCCCATAACAAAGTATCTATTTTTTCATTTTAGTCTGTCTCATTTTAGTCTATCCCATAATAAAGTAATCATTTCCTTTTTTTAGTAATTGTACTATATATCTAATATTACAAATACTCTTACAACTTACAATATATTATACAAATATCATTACTTTTATATCACATATACAAATAAGGTTATTTTAGTCATTTCTATTTTATTCCTACTATATCTCAATATAATACTAATATTTTTAAAACTACGTATAAAAACAAATTATCTTGAGAGATTGTAAAGTGAAAATAGATTATTTTGTGAGAGAATTTTTGGCCTACGCATCGGACAATGATCACCTATGACTTATGTGTCACAAGGCGGGTTCCATGGATAACGGAGATGAAATAGTGGTTGGTCGCGATTCCGCGAGGGTGAGTTAACCTTTTAGAGTACGCTATGGGTAAATTTTCGATCGAATCTAATAGCGTGCAAATTAGATCTGACAAAACAAGTCACATTAAATGAACTATGTGCCTCATATAAGACTTGAAAGTAGATTTGTCCAAACAGTTTGAATTATTGGTTACTGTTTGAAACTGTTGATTTCGGTACATCGGAAAATTGAGCTAAAATAGAATCTTTCGAATCATGGTTACAATTTTGGTTTAACAGTTTCGATTATAATTTCAAAATTGAATTTTCGGTTTAAATATCACCAATTTTGATTTGAACCGCCAATATATATTTATTACTGTATTTTTTATTTTTCTAAAATTTAAAATTATTTAAAAATTGTTAATTTCAATTCAAATTTTATTTAGATATATATCAATTATTTATATATTGTGTAAAAATTATATAAATAATAATGGATTAGATTGTTACCGTATTAAAATTAATAAAAATAATAAATAGTTAAGTTAAATATCAAATAAAATAAATTATAAAAAAATTAGTGTATTAGATAATAATATAATTTAAATTAAATATAATTATATATTAAAAATTTATAAAAACTAACATATAAATATCCAAAAATAATATTATACTCCATGTGTTCCAAAATAATTCACATAAATTAATTTTAGAAAAGCGATATAATTTTAAATTTAGATAAATTTATTTAATTATTTTTGTTTTAAGATAGATGAAAATGGAGAAATTTTGAGTGAATTGATATACGATATTATATGTAATTTAATTAATTAAATTAATTTATATTTATCAAATATATTTTGATTTAATAAATTGTATAAAAATAAAAAATATCAATTTTCATGGAACATATAAAAATTAAAAATATATATATAAAAAATTTGAACCTGTGAAAATATTATTTTTTATATTATTCATAATTTTTTTTTATTAATATTTATATTACTCTTATTTTTATAAAATAATATATAGTATTTTTTTATTATAAATATAATATTCATTTTATTCAAAAAATTTACCCTAATAAAAACATCACACATCTGTGTGCATTCCCCTACCCTTTTGCTGCTCGCCCGGTGCTTAGTGCCCCTATCAGGTTAATAATATAAGTGTGTTTGTTTGGGATTTGAATTTTGAGTTGAGATTTAAATTTGAATTTAAATAATTGAAATTGAAATATAAATAGGTATTTATGCAATAGTGTGAATCTAAAATAATTTTTAGTATAATATAAAAAATAAAAAATAGGTATTTGATTTGATATTTTTGGAAAAAAAAATGAGATAATAGTGTATTTAAAATTCAATCTCCTAAACAAAACACCCTTAAAAATAAAAACTCACTGGTTCGAACCGGCAGATTTCGGTTCAAAAAAATCGACCGACGTGGAACTGGGAACCGGCGATAGCCGTATGAATGTTATATTGTCATGGCCTAAAATTAAAATTAATTAAAATTATTTATAATAAAATTAAAATTAACTTTTTTCTTTTTAATTATTTTTTTATTTTTCTTAAGTAATACAAAAATTAATAGTACATATTTTGATTATATGATGACCGTATTCATATTTTCCACACATTTTTTCTACCTTGACTTGATTAAGTTTAATGTTTAGAATCTTAGCGTCGTTTTGAAAACTGGCAGGCGTATTTATATTTTTTACAAAATAGCCCTACCGACGATTCGACTCCCTCCGCCGCCGGCGACTCTCGTACGGCTCGGACTCCTTCAACCGTATTGGTACTTCATCGTTTTGTTTCTCTCACAATTTTCTTCTTAATTGTTCACTTTCTTGCTCTTGTAATTCGTTATCCTGTATGTACAAGATCCACGATATGCCTCCTCGCGTCCCTCGCTAGTGTTAGATTATATATATATATTATATTATATTGAATAATTTAGGGATTTGATTGTTTCATTTCTGCTAAATTTCTTAGACCTAAGATTTAGGTGCGGAATTTTCGGATTGTGCACAAAATGTTTTATATATTTTGTTGGCATTGTATTGATGTATGGAATTCTCCGCGGGGCTTTCTTTTGGATTTTAATGTTGTCTTTGCGATTTTTATGTTCTAGAACTTGTTGATTTGTGCTCATTTCGAAATTTCTACTTTGGTTAGGACTTAGAGGACTTGGTATGCATATGTGATGCACTCCCGTAATTCGTTGTTGTGAAATAATTTTGTTAGTAAAATTGAATCATATATATTGATGTTTTCTAGCATCCAATTGTTTCCTAGAAACTTAATGAAATTTGTGACAGAAGTTGGGATTGAAGGTTTGTGGGAGTTGCTTTTATGTTCTATTTATCTATTTTGAAGATTCAGGCACATGGTAACAGTCAATCTATACAAATCCATATTTTGTAGGTACTATGTAGGTTGAACTATTGATTGTATGTAATGTGCAGGGAACAAAGTAGAAATGATGAGGCTGCAAACTTATGCTGGAGTCAGCTTATTGGCAACATTGGCTATTATATATCATGCCTTTAACAGTAGATGCCAGTTTTATCCTGCAATGGTTTACTTGTCAACTTCAAAGATCAGCTTGGTCCTCCTCTTGAACATGGGCCTGGTTTTTATGTGTATCTTGTGGCAATTTACCAAAAAAGTATTTCTTGGCTCACTGCGGGAAGCAGAAGTTGAGAGGCTAAATGAGCAGTCATGGCGGGAAGTTATGGAAATACTGTTTGCAATCACTATTTTTAGACAAGATTTCTCAGTTTCGTTTCTTGCCATGGTTACTGCTTTACTTTTGATAAAGGCATTGCATTGGTTGGCCCAAAAGAGGGTTGAATACATTGAAACAACACCATCAGTCCCTAAGCTTTCTCACTTCCGCATTGTTTCATTCATGGGATTCCTTCTCCTCATTGACAGTATATTTCTGTATAATTCAGTCAAATATTTGGTGGAAACCAGACAGGCATCAGTTTCCTTGTTTTTCTCCTTTGAGTAATTTTCTCGGACCATATGATATTTATTTGATCATGTTTTTGCTGAAACTGTTTTTAAATGTTATTGTTCTGGTTTATTTGTTTATGTTAGATACATGATATTGGCGACGACAACTGTTGCAACATTTGTGAAGTATACATTCTACGTCATTGACATGCTTATGGAGGGGCAGTGGGAAAAGAAGGCTGTCTACACCTTTTACTTGGAGCTGGTCCGGGACTTACTTCACTTGACTATGTATATGTGCTTCTTCCTGGTTATTTTTGTGTAAGTAACCACTCAACTCAATTCTTCTACATGAATAATGGCAAAATGCTTAGGTTGTCTTTCTTTTCTCCAGTTCATGCTTATTATTCACCTATTTTGGTGTGCATTCCCATGTACTTCTCTATATGGAATATTTGCTTTTGAAGTTTTTTGTTCCGGTTCAGAGTTTGACTGGTGCCTGTGCCTGTGTGCTCTAGTTAATGACAATGTTTCTACGTATTGTTGTTGTCATGTATATACTTCTGCAAGCTGAAGCATTTCTTTGAAATCTTATATGGGCAACTGATTAGTAAACATAGCTGCGGTTCCCTGGCAAGTGAAGCAATGATGATCTCTGTTTATGAGCATAATTATCACTTCTTTCTTATCAATTCGATTAGTGTTGTTCCATAAATATTTGTGTGGTACTATTAATTTTCCTTTCATCACCCCAGGAATTATGGTGTGCCTCTTCACTTAATTCGGGAGCTGTATGAGACATTCCGTAACTTCAAAATCCGTGTGGCTGATTACATACGGTACCGCAAGATAACTTCAAATATGAATGATCGTTTCCCAGATGCAACAGCCGAGGAGCTCATTTCGTAAGCAGACTTTTACTTGATTGGAACAAGTACTTGGCTTCATCTGATCATTCTCAATTGTTTTTGTTTCCTCTTCCTCATTGTCTAGGAGCGATGTTACCTGCATTATATGTCGTGAAGAGATGACTACAGCTAAGAAACTTATCTGTGGGCATCTTTTCCATGTACACTGCCTTAGATCTTGGTTGGAAAGACAGAACACGTGCCCAACATGTAGAGCACTTGTTGTACCAGCTGAAAATGGAACATCAACTTCTGGATCAACAGCTAATAGTCAACAGCAAGGTATATAATTCTTCTTTTGAGTGCGACTGTGCTGCTTTTCATGTTTTTGGCTTGTTACTAAAATAGAGCTTAATCATGTTGAGGAGATGTTGTGAGGTAAACCCTTAATCAGATTACTTAGTATGCACATCAAATTGACCTGGATAAGGTCTGATAATACTAACGTTTATGTTAGACAAAGAAAGGAACAAGCTCACTTAGGTTTTGTTTTTTTTCATTTTATTTTGAGTCTTTCTTTAAGGTCTTTAGTCCATGTAAATGAACCCATATATATAAGGGTCCATCTAGGTAAAATATAACTAACGGGCTCCTCTAAGTTCAAGAGATTATTAGGTTTTTTATTGAAGACAGCTCCGGCTTGGTACCCAGAGAACTGGTTTTCCTTTGCAAATTTATTATTTGCATTAGGAATAAAGTTTATGTTTTATATTTTACCCTGTGTTCTACCTATTGGTCCTACCCGCCGGATATCAATACTGGAGTAGAACATCTAAGTGACGTGAAAGAATTGGTCGGGATTTTGAGGGAAGAGACCGCTCAAATCCATCTTGACATTACGAAAAGGTTGGAAACCTATGGAGAAAAAACTGCCATATTGATGGCTTAGTGACGATGTGTGAGGAGTTGGTGACGATCGCTGCTATGATAGGTGTCACTAGTGCAGAGTCCACAACTATTGAATGGACAAGATTGAACGAGTCATAAAGGATATGCTTCTTGCAAAGATTATACAACCAAGCATGAATACTACTCTAGTGAGTTCCACAATGTCGCTGTCCCCGGTAAGCTGGCTGGTTTTAGGAGATTAGGACTCGGTTTGGATCAACAAGGGGGAGTTGCATAATCAGTTTTCTAAGTCCTACATTAAGGACAAGGCGGTTTTTAAGGGAGATGGAGTTCTTATGAGGTCAAACAATATCAAAGTTTACATTAGACAAGAAAGTTGATGACTTAAGAGTGGAATTTTATTTTATTTTTGAGTTTTTTATTTAATATGTCTATAGTCCATGTAAATGAGCCCATATATATATAAAGGGTCCATTTAGGTCAAATATAAATAAGGGGTTCCTCTACGTTATAGAAGTTTTTAGATTTTTTTTTTTTTTATTGAAGACAGCTTTGGCTTAGTAGCAGGAAGAATTGGTTTTCCTTGAATGTTTATTCTTCGCAATAAGGTTTATTGTGTTTGTGTTTCTCTGCATTCTATGACTACTTTCTGAAGGTTCATTTGTTGCTTATGCTCCATGCTGTGCATTCTAGTCTTCATTCTATTGCACTTTTCATGGTACATCTGATGCAATGCAGGTCCTAGCACTTCCGGGACATCGTCTCAAGGGTCTGTTAGTGGAGGTGTGGCAAATGGTAATGTCAGTCATCATCAGGCAAGACTTCAAGCTGCTGCTTCCGCTGCCTCTATATATGAGAAATCTTTCGTTTATCCATCTCCTAACACTTTTATGCGGTATGCACTTTTTTTTATACCGTTTAGTACACTTGATGAAATTCGAACAGATGGGAATGCTAGGTTATAAATGATTTTGAGCTTTTCATTTCTGGGATGCATAATAAGGGACATATATCATTTAAGTTCGGGATTATGAATGGGTAGATTTATTCTTAAATCTCCATTCTGTCTTTTTGATATATCCATGAATGATTTCCTGGGTCAGTTGTTTTTCAAAATTTCCCCCCTTTTCTAAACCAGAGCAGACGCTTAACAATTCAAACGCATGCACAGGTCACCTGGATTTGCTACACTTCCTCAGTCACTTCAACATTCTGGAAACACAGTAATGGCAGATCTCGGCAGTGGAGTTTCAAACATGACCTTTTTACAAGAACCTCAAGGTACTTTTGTCCCTTCCCAGTTTCCGGATGAAGATGGTCAACTTGGGGTGGGAAGTGCATCTGTCTCTCAGCATGATTTACAAATAAAACTAATTGAGCTACAGATTGAGGTATTTCCTATCAGATCTGTCTGACCAAGCAATTTTTCTTATTTCATGGGCAAGTTTTTTACCTGACAATATATTTTTTTGCCCCTTATAAATGTCTGTGTGTGAAGATGAAGTTTGAGATGATTGGTGATCTCACTTTTGTCATTCGTATAACGATCCGATTCATGATTAGAGCATCTTATACTCTTTGTCCCCATAAAAACATAATAGATAATTGAATAAATGCAGATCTCAACAATGAGACTGAGGTAGCTGCTACAAAACATGTACTTCCAAAACCATGCATGCTTGCTTTTCCTAGTTTCAAAATATTAATCTGCTCTCGTCATATGTAAATATTATTAGAACCTTCTAATACAAAGTACCTTATACTTTACAACCAGTTTCTACAGCGCCAGCTCAAGCTTCTGCAGTCAAGCAATGAGAAAAAACTAGATCCTGGAACATTTGATATCAAGGGAAAGGCAGTATTGTCATCTTCATCTTCATCCACTGTGAGCTCTAATGTGAGTAGCCATCCAGCAACCACAGACTAATCTTCCAGTCAGAACTACAGCCTAAATCAAGGTTTGTCAACACTTTTCGTTGTCTTGTATTCATATTGGAAACACTTTAAACACTATACCCATATCCAAGAACCCGGCGTAATTTGTGTGCTTGTTGTTGTTCTAGACACCATCACTATGCAAACTTCACGCCCTTCGGTATACACTAAGAATTAGTCCACTCTTGTTTTCTGTCTAGTGTAGAATTTTACCATGCTAGGGTGATTTTACTGCCCTCTGTATTTGAACATTTTGACTTCCTGAAATCGACGGCCCTCTCCCATAAAATGTATGATTTATTCAGAATTCTTGAGCATTATACATACATACTTATTAATTCAATCAGTTCTTTGGAGGTTATGCAGTGCAGGCGCAGCTTTTTTGTTAGTATTATTTTATTTTATTATTATTATTTTTTTCAAAATAGAAATATGGCTGTGATATGTGTTTTGGCAACTGGTGATATGGACTAGTGTGGGCGGCTTTGTTTGGTTTGGTTGATCGTTTGTTTGTGATGTTGTGCTTTTGTACGGATTATTACATATGGTGATGAAAAATGTTTCTTGTTTTTATTCTATATTTGGTTTTACAACTTCTTACACGAGGTCGTAGGGAGTTTGATGGGTGCCTGAAAATGAGAGGTAAACATCTAACGTTTGTTTAGGTGGAAGTGTTCTGGTATTATGAATTGTTTTGGAAATACAATGGAAAATAGTTGTTAGATGTTATTGCATTTGATGCAAAAATAGATTTATGATATGATATTTTTAATAGAAATAGACGTTGAATTTGATATTTTTTGAGAGTTTTTTTTTTTTTTTTGATAAATGTTGACGCGATAATTCCTAAGTTTATATTTTTTCTTTTTCTTTTTTTTTTAAAGTTTAATTTGGAATTTTTTTTATTTTTTTATTTTTTTTATATGACGTGAGAATTCGTAATTTCTAGTATTTTTCAAATTCGTCTTGATAGACTCTTTTGATTGACTTTAAAAAAGTTTGCTTTTAAGAAAATATTAAATATATTTGTATTAGTTTTTGTCTAAAAATGAATGGAAATACCTTTCATTACAAGCATTTTGGGACAATTCCTGTAAAAACAATAATAATAATAATAACAATAATAGAAGTATAAAATAGCACGGGTTTGAATGTGTTGAATATTGGGGAAGAAAAAACTCAAAATATGGTTAACATGTCTACATCCTGGAGGTTTTTATCCAAAGTATCAATTATCACTTTTGTAGCACTAACAATAATTTATTTGTGGTTATGTCTATTTGAGCATGAATTTTAGTAAAAATAAATCATTATTATTAATTTTTTATAGTAAAACAATATAAAATAATATTTTTTGTACTAAAAAATGAAACAAAAATATAAATATATATTTTCTTTTACGACAACTCAAAAAAAAAAAAAACATTTAGATGACTAATAATTTATAAGGCATTTGCCCAACTATATAACCTAAAAATGAAACAAACTAAAATACATCCCAAAAAAACATAACACACTAATAATAGGATATTCATGAAGAACACCTGTACTGTTTTTCGATGACATCTTCACCTAACTTCTCTTGTAAGAGTCTTCTACAATTTTTTGAGAAGTAAGAAACATCGACGATGCTATCTTCTTTCAAAGATATGGAAGCACAATTCAAATCTAATCATGATCTTTGATTTCATAATTTTATTAGATTTCTCAACAAACTTATCCAATGAGATGTTCATGTCTTGATCTTGATCTGTTCATCTAATTGGCCAAAAAGTGTGCAAAAAGCTTGAATCTAATATTATATCTCGAATCTAATATCAATTTCAACAAAATGTATTTTAAGATCTCTTTCGTTCTTTTTAATCAGTGTTTGTTTTGGTTATGCTACGATATATTCGAATGTGCAACTCATATAAATTAAAATCAACATGTTCTAAACAGTTAACAAATGTTGTCTTTTTGCATTATATGTGACATGGTCTGATTTTTGTGCTGATCAATTTAATCAACATGGTTCTTCTGATTTGATTAGGTCAACACAAACTAGCGAGACGGATAACACATATTTGATAAACATAATAATATAATGTACATCACATATTATAACAACACATGATATATTTTCATGTAGTATAATATATATACGACATAATACATGTTTCTATGTGCTACATTATATTGTACTATATATATCAATGCACTGTTTGTCTTGCTGATTTATACCTACAAAATCAAATTAACACCATGATAATTTGATCATATCAACAGGCTAATTGTCGTCATATGTGACCCAAGGCAAAAATCTCATTGTACAATAACTATCTTGGGGGGCATATAAGTAGTAATGGCAGTTTCGGGCTAGTTCGGTGTCATGCAAGACTAGCCCAACTCATTTTTTTTATTCCACGCCAGAGTAGGCCTGGCCCAGTTTTAAATTGGGCTTGAAAGCTTAAGCCCAGGCACGGCTCGGTTCAAATTGTGCCATAGAGTGCCGGCTTAAATTTTAAAATATTTTTATTTTTAATTTTTTTTTGCACAATTTTTTTTATTAAAAATAAAGTATGTTAATTTAAATAAATACAATTAGGATATAAAAGATATTTTTATTGATAATTAAGAAATTTATATTAAATATATATTAAAATTTTATTTGATAAATCGTGCATGGCCAGGCATGGTCCGATGCGTACAGGCGCCGGCACGATCCGAATTTTAGACCGTGCCTATCTCACCCGGCCTAAAAATTTTTCCAACATATTTTTTTAAGTCTAAATACTTATTTTTTATACCGTACCGTGCTCTAAACAGATTTTCATACTATGTAAATTTTCGGCAGCTTTACATGTAGAGTCATTTCACTTGAAGGATTGTATTATAATATCTATATTATTTAAATGGATTAAAATCAATGGACTAACTAATATAATATTTATTTTGTATGATTAAATATTAGATAAATTATATTATGTTTAGCGTGTTTGATTATATGGTATATTTATTTTTTCTTACAAAAAATACTCTAATGTTATCAATAATTATTGTAATATAATTTATTTTATATTTTTTTCTTTTCAATTATAGCAATATAATATATAACAATATTAAATTTTAATTGAGTTATTGTCATGAAAAAATATGTATATATATAATTTGATATATTTATATTATTTATTAAATATATTTAATTTTGTACTCAAATTTATAAATTAAGTTTTAGTAACATATTTTATAGTATTCTGATCATTTATGTTATTGATTAAAAATTTTAAAAAATATATATAATTTACATTTAAAATAAAATTAAAATATATTAAACAAAAAAATTATTATTATATTTATATAAAATATTTCTAAGTATTTAAAAAAACGATTAATTTAGATAATTTAATAAGTAGAATTAAAAAATACTTCTATCAGGAAGTTTGATTTTATTAATAATCTAATAAATGAGTATAATTATATTGTAGCATACTTTTAATTATACAGAACTCTAATACATTAAAAATAAACATTTGATTAGGTCGATAAAACTCCTCTTCAATCATATCAATGATAGTTTCTTCAAGATGATAATCCAAATGTCTCCATCAATCAAATATGACTTTTTGTATTGGCAAGAAATATTTGGAAGAATCAACATTGACACTATTTGATAGACATATTTATTTCAATGTAGGGTCGTTGACTTTAATTAATAGTAGATCCATTTTATTGTTTATGTTTATTATATGTAGAATTGTTCAATGAACCGAGTAAATTCGAATATTTGGTGTTCGAATTTGACTTGAATATGTTATCATTAAAGATTTGGCTCAGTTCGTTTATAAATTTGGACTGAAATAGTGGTTCAAGTTCGGCTCGCAGAACTTGAATTCGAACTTGACTTGAATTATTATTAATTTTTTAATGCATATATATTTATTTTATTAAAATAATAATAGTTCACTAACAATATAAATTTTTATTCAAAAAAATAAACAACTACAATAATCGACGAGTCAAAGATTCATGAATAAACCTGAAAATATTTTTAAATGTTAATAAAAGTCTTAGGGTGTGTTTGTTTGGAGGATTGGATTTTAAATATACTATTCATCTCATTTTTCTTCCCAAAAAAACATCAAATCAAACATCTATTTTTCATTTTTTATATTATACTAAAAATCGATTTTACATTCAAAACATCACATCGACATATATTTATATCACATTATACAACTATTCAAATTCAAAATTTTTACTATTCAAATCTCAATTCAAAATCCAAACCCTCAAACACATCCACCCTTAATAAAACTTTTAATTTAGCAAGCAACACTAGTGATCTCATTTTTTTTAAAAAATGTTATTTGCAATCTATGGACTTCAAGCATAAAATTTTTTGTAAGTTTCTTGAGCATTTTTCATTTGTAATAAAAATAGAGAAACAAAAGAAAAATTTTCCTCCGTCCCATTTGAAAGGGCACTTTGCAGTTTTATAGTAGATTAAAAAATAATAATATTTTATTGATTAGTGGAAATATGTTAGAAGTTTTAAAAAATTTTCCTTTGACTTGATGTATAAAGTAATGGTTTGTGTATATTTATAATTTAAATAAAAGTTAAAATCAATTTGATATTAGTATGTGATTACTTTTACTAGAAAGAAGAATTGATACTTTTGAATGGGGCGGACAAAAATGATAAAACAAAATATATATTTTGAAAATTTAAGCATGATATAATTCATAAATTTTTAATTCAAAGAAATAATGCACACAATTATTTATCAATTATATGTTATTTTTTTAAATAAGTACGGAGGCGATGCCGATGGAATCGGTACATTTGATCCCCACGCCGCTGCAACGGCCGAAAGGGCTGATCCTCAGGGTCATGGAGGAGGTGAGGCTGCCCCCAAGGTATACTCGGAGCTGGTGCGGATGCCCCCAAGTGATCCCCGGAGTTGATGGGGCGACCGGAGGTGTTGAAGCCGTGGTTGGTCATGCCCCCCCAAAGATCAGTACCTCCTCCTCCGACAGGAATGTTTCCTTGACCGTTCACCTCCGTGATGTTGGCACGCTTACGCCACCAAACAAATGATTGTTGTGCCATTGGGAAGTTGCTAGCGTGTACCTACTGCACCCGGAATGTCCTTGATATGCCGGTGGTCTTACAGTGGTCTGCCCTAGGACCGCAAAGGTTCTTCAGCCACTGTCTCATCCGAGGGGTTATTGTTTTCGTTTCTTTTGTTTGGTATGGTTACGTTACCATACTGGAGCGTCGTAGGGGGATATCTGGATGTGCCCCCCTTGCTGCCATTGCTGGAAGAGCATTTTCATCATTTCCGGGGTTGGTCACCGGTGTTTTGCCCTTTCGCAGCTTCTGCTCTCTCGTCCATGTAATTTCGTTTCGGATGATGGGCTTGAAAATGTTGGCAAAATACCGAGAGAACGTCAATGTTGAGTCGTGGAGGGCATATCGGATTTCCCCACGAATTTGATCTTGGAAGTTTCACTGGTGATTTCCTCTTCCTTTGACATCTTAACTATCTCCAGCGATAGTAATTTGCGACTCCTCAGTTACATAAAAAGTGCAAGACTCGTCGGAGTCCCACTAGATGTGCCAATCTGTCGTCGCTGAAATTCGTCGATAGCGGCCCAAAGGGTTTAAGCCAATCGAAATTGACAATAATTGGGTTTTCCGGCCTACTCAAAAAAAGTATTTGAGCTAAGTTTCGAGCAAAAATAAATTGGTATAAAAATTTGCAGGAATTGAAATACTGGATTGAAAAAGAAAAGTTAAGAAAATTTGCTCAAGAAATGAATTAAATTGAATACAAGAATTTATGAACAAAAAAATCAAATAGAAAAGCAATAATAATGCACGAATAAAAAGTAGAAAGAAAAGAGTTGAATTTGCTGTTCTGGATGAGATGTGTTTATCTCTCCTCTCAATCCTTTGCCCCTTTAAATACTTGTGAATTTATTTTGTTCCTCAATTCTCTTTACTTATTCATGATTTTAAGAACCAACTTCTTATTTCTCCCACTGCTTAATCCCATTTTTTTCTCAACTTTCCAACTCTCTTCAATGTTATCTTATTCAAATTAGATATGTCTTCATCCTGAATAAGCTTTAGGACTAATCCAACTCTCATTTGTTGTGGGCCTCCGACTGGACTGAGCTTCTTCGTGGGCTAGGTTGCGCTCTTCATTTGAAAATTAGGGAGTAACAATATTATAATCTTTCAATAGTTTTGCAAAAAAAAATAAAAATAAAAATAGAAAATACAGAAAAATAAAAATAAATAAATAAAATTCCAAATAAACACCCTTTTAATTATTTTTTTAATTCAAATATACTTCCATAATCTTCTAAATTATGCTTATTTTTTCTTTTTTGGTTTGTCTACTTAAAATATTTTTGTGTTCTTATTGAATAAAAAATTATACTATTTATTGTAAAAAAACAAAAAATAAATTTTTGGTTTCATTGTAAACAATTTGTAATACTCCGAAGTTGGGGCGATGCTAGGCCAACTTCATGTCAATAATGTGCATATTTTTTTTCGAAAGTTCTACTAAAAGAACTCTAGAATTAAACGCGATGGAAGGACTCGGGCCGACCTTTGGGGACAGTTTACAATCTCGACACGCCTGACTTTGTGTGGCTTGCGGACCGGAGTGTCACAACAATACTAATTAATTTTGATTTTACTGAAAAAAATTTATCAATTTTTGTCTCATAATAACTAACATGAATTGAACACGGACACATTGAATGGCTCAAAAAATTGACGAAACTTTTAAGATAATCAACACAGCCGTATTGAATCCAACGTATTCATATTTAAACATGACCACGACCTTATTAATTCAACATAGACATGTTCAAACATGAGCATGTTCATTGTGTTGTTCGAAATCATTTTAGCTATTACGAGACCAAAATTATTTAATTTTAATTGGAATAAGACTAAAATTAATACAAATAAAAATAAAAATAAAAAATCAATAGAACCAAAATTAATTATTTTAATTTAGAGCAGATAAAAAAATAATTTTTTTCCTTCAAAATATTTACTATTCTAAAAATACCAAAATACTCTAAAAACACAACCAAACAAACCTAAATTAATCGAACACTATAAAATAGACTTGCCAACGGTTCAAACGTTTAAGAATCATCTTTGAACCGCCCGTTTATTATTAATTTAATTTTTGATTTTTTTTTTCTAATTTTTAGAATTTTATTTTTATGATTAATTTTGATTTTCGATATTTTTTGTATTATTATGAAAAATATATAAATAATCTTTAAAATATATAAATCAATTATTTATCAGTTTATTAATTAAAAATTAAAATTAAATTAATTAAATAACAATATAAAAAACAATAGTTTAAAATTATATAATGAAAAATTATTAAATTTAAGATATAAATATACAAAAATAGTATTATATTATTATTTGTCTATATATTCATAACTATTTATTAATACTAATATTATTTTATTTTTATAAAAAATATAATATTTAATTATAATTAAATTATTAATATTATAAAATATCTATTTTATTTAATGTGTATACCCTAATTGCAACACACATCCACAACAGAATGGGCAAATACCCAAAAAAAAAATAATGATGATTGAAGAAGGAACAAAGAAATTAAGCATTATTTGGAAGTGCTGTCTCTGCGTTGGTGAATTTTGGGAATGAACAGAGCATATTCTCCTCACTTGTCGTTGTCGATTACACCTTTGCACTTTGTAGCCTTCACCCGTCACCCTTCACCGTCGTTCTCTCCGCCGGCGACTTTATCATCAACGCTCTTTAAATCACAACATCACAAATCCCCACATTTTGTGTTAATTCCTTTGCCACAGGATAGATATGGCTTTCGATGCTCCAGGGGAGGGAACAACAACCTGCGCCGCCTGGATTCGCCGACCGGACAACGCGCGGTTGGTCGTCGTCGGAAAATCGACGCTATCTTCGCTCGAGATTTACTCCTTCGATCCTAAAACCACTGCTCTCTCAGCTTCGCCCAAGGTTGTTATTGTATCATTGCCAATTTTATTTTTATGTTCTCAATCCATTCGATTTGAATAGTTTCTGTATCATTGATTGTGTCAATTTCTACAAATTTATCATGCAATTGCGTCTGTTTAATTAGGGGAAATATGAATTCGAAGAAGGAATCATTCCGGTGAAAATTGCCGTGCATCCGAGTGGAGACCAATTAGTTTGTTCCACCAACACTGGAGATTGCAAGTCAGTATCTAATTGTGTCTAGGGAAAGCTCTCATTATCGAATTGGATATTCACGTCTTGGGTTTTATTATCTAGTCCAAATTTGCAGACTGTTCGACATGTATGGTCGGGAAGACAAGATGAATCTTACTGCAGCAGAGCAGCTTCCGCTGCAGGGAATTGGTCGGCAAAATTGCATGGCCTTTAGCTACGATGGAACGAGGTTTGCTACTGGTGGAGCTGTAAGATTTCCTAATGAGATGTCAATGCTTTTTGTGTATCTGCAGTTATGTTCATTCGAGGTTATGCATAATTATAAGATCAAATCTTTCCATCAAATCTTTCCCCCTCTGTTTGAAGGACGGATCGCTTAGAATATTTGAGTGGCCTAGCATGCGTATCATTTTAGATGAGCCGCGAGCTCACAAGTCATTTCAAGACATGGATTTCAGGTAGAATGAGCTTATGTGCATCTTTGAGATTATTTTTCAGTAATTCACTGAATCTGTATGCCAATTTCTTCTACCTTCAGAATTTACTGTATATAATTTAAACTAACATTCCGGACACTAATGATCTAACACTTTTTATGAGTAACAAAGTTGCTTATTCTGGAGTGGAATAATAGTGTCTTCTTTGATTTGTTTAGATGCAAAATTCAAACATTTCGATAGAAGATTTTGGAGTCGTGAAACATTTGAAAATAGTAAAAAGTTAAGTATTTGATGAGATTGTTTTGGAATTTTAGAGTTCAGATGCAAAATTTAAATGTTTAGATGGAAGATTTGGAGTTTGGGAACATTTTAGAAATAGTAAAAAAGTAGAGTACTTGATATGATATCTTGGGATGTGATGTTTTGGAACTTCAGAGTTAAAAATGTAAAAATAAATGTGTAGATAGAAGATTTTGGAGTTTGGAAACATTTTAGAAATGGTAAAAAATTAGAGTATTTGATATGATATCTTGTGATGTGATGTTTTGGAACTTCAGAGTTAAAGATGCAAAGTTAAATGTGTAGATAGAAGATTTTGATGTTTTGGAATAGTAAAAGGTTAAATATTTAATGTGATATTTTGGAACTTCTGAGTTAAAGATGCAAAATTTAAATGTTTAGATAGAAGATTCTGTAGTTTTGAAATATTTTAAAAATAGTAAAAGGTTGAATATTTGATGTGGTGTTTTGTGAGAGGAAAAGAGATATTGATGTGATGGTTTTTTTGAAAAAATATTTATTGATAAATAATATCAAAACTTTCAAAGTGTATATATAAACCAAAATTCTTGGTTCTCAATATTGGTCTCTGCAGTTTGGACTCAGAATTCTTAGCCTCGACATCAATTGATGGTTCTGCGAGAATATGGAGTACAAATGATGGTGCTCCAGTTACAACATTGACGAGGAACCCTGTCTGTTCTATGTATTTTCAAATTCATAATGCTATTTCTCCTAATGCTTGTGGATTGAATGTTCAATTTCTACATTGCTAACTTTGTAGGATGAGAAGATTGAACTTTGTCGATTTTCTAAAGATGGAACAAAGCCATTTTTATTTACTTCAGTTCAAAGAGGTACACTTTGTCTGCATTGCTTTTCAAGAATGAAGTCATCCATAAAATTCTATTTTGTTAAGTTGTTGGTGAGTTGAAGTATGATTGTGTCTGCTAGGGACTAAAGCACTGACTGTTGTTTGGGATATAAGCACATGGAAAAAAGTCGGGCACAAGCGTGTACTCGGAAAGCCTGCTTCAATAATGTCCATTAGTTTGGATGGGAAGTATCTTGCTCTGTAAGTGCTGTTTTTCTGTCTCCTGAATCCCCTTTTTATCAAACATTTTAGCTTTAAAAAGAAGATATTATCCTTGAATCTTACTCTTTTCTAAATTGTTTTTGTATGGTAGTTTCTAAGAATAAAATGGACATATTTGTAACAGTAATAACTGGATTGAGGCTGATTCTTTGATGTATATTTTTTCTTTTTTTTTGGAGTTCTATTTTGTTCTTTTGTTTGTTTGAGCAGTAATTTTGATGTGATATTCTATAAGATAAAATACTATATTTTTAGAGAAAATAACAACACTGCCCGCATAAATAGGTTCACAAAATTCCGAGCTGCGAGTGTTGTTTTTTTATTTTGTTCTCTTATAGTCTGTCATTGCCTGTTTTCTTTGATTGCTTTTGGCAGATTTTGCCAAAAGCCATGTGATGAATAGCTGTTATCCTTAAAAAAATAAAATTTAGCTAACTTCAAAAACTTAGGGGGAGCAAGGATGGCGATATATGTGTAATCGAAGTGAAAAAGATGGTGGTTCGCCACTGGAGCAAGAGGCTGCACTTAGGTTCAGATATTGAAACATTGGAGTTCTGTCCCCGCGAGAGGTGAAACGAAAAATAATTACAATTGTTCCTCCAAAAATGGAGGAATATTTTTTAAAATTATGTTTTAGTCCTTAAATTTTTTTGTTGTTATACCGATCAAATAATAATAATAATAATAATAATAATAGTTACTAATTGCTATTGAGTGTAAAGAAAATAATGTCTTCAACTTATTGGTTTGTTTGTTTTGACACTTTTCAGAGTAATACTTACTACTTCTAATGAATGGGGAGTAATGGTCACAAAACTTACTGTCCCTGCCGATTGGAAAGGTTTCCTCTTCTTCTCTTTATCTCTCACTAAATTGAGTATAGATTAAATGTTAACCTTCATCTTACTTGCTTACAAATGCAGAATGGCAAATTTATTTGCTGCTCTTGGGACTGTTTTTGGCATCAATTTTGGCATTCTACATCTTCTTCGAGATTTCTGACTCATTTTGGAATTTCCCCCCTCCCCCACCAAGGGAACAATCTACTAGAATCGATGTTGAAAGCATTTTTTCGCAGTCGGACCAAAGTCCATGGGAGCCTTTAGACCTCTAATACTTCTGGTAATTTCTACTCTTTATGATCCTTGTGCAGAAGTGAAAAGTGGGGAAAAAAAAAGGTGATTCGATTCATTTACTTATGCAGCATTGTCTTGGCTTTTACATGAGAAAAATAAGGTGCGCAAATTGCGCTGGTCGGAAAACATTTTCGACACAAGTTTATAGTTTTTGTGATATGTTAGCATTGCTTAGAACTTGTCATTATTTTTTGTGACATGTAGAATTTGTTCACTTGTTATTTTGTTTTGTTTTCTTTCTTATTTTGTTTTTTCATTTGGATGGCACCATGCATTTACTATGCTCTCAAGATTTAATCTCTCCTTAATAAGAAAAAATTGCTTATTAATCACTTGTTTGAAAAGTTATCACACTTTTATGATTTAAAATCGGCATAAAACTCATTCTAGTGTGTTGTTTGCGGGAGTTTTGGATTGTAATTATTATTACAAAAAATTTCTGCTCAAAAATATTTTTTTTATTTATATTATTAAATTAAAATTTAATTTAATATTTAAAATATACCATTTATAGGACAATCAAATAATTATTTAAATCCAAAATCAAAACCTAATACAAAAATATTTTTAAATATGGCATAAAATCTCTTATAAGTTCCACAAGGCTCCTACATTTCTCAAAAAACATTGCATAGATCTATATGCAATTTGTCTAAGGAGTGAGTCATAAGCAATTTTCAGTAAATAAACATATGTAATAATAATACTCCCTAGCCACCGGAATTTAGGTAAAGTATAATTAGTAAGTAATTAAAAAATATATTAGTAAAAATAATTATTATTTAATAAAAATAATTATAGATTAAGATTAAGACAAGTAAATAATTTAATTAAAATTAAGAAAATTATAAAATTTAAAATGCATAAATTATGTGAGACAGACGAAAATAAAAAATAGGTATAAATTATGTGGGACAGAGGGAGTAATAAATTAGAGAATCATTAAAACATATCAACAAGCTTGTACACGCATTTTTCCTTAAACCCCCTGATGAATGGTATCATAATGAAAAGCCCAAGAAGTTCCTAACACAACAGCAAATATCGTTAGAGATAAAGACCAATCATTATAATATATATTACATAAATCAAGCTTACATGAAAATTGTTCTACAGGTTGGAAAATTCTTGCCACCTAATCGCGATCAGCTTCTTCGATTTCTTCATCCTCTTGCACGCCTCGTAGATAGAGGACATTGTTACATCTGCAGCCAAGATACAACCAAAACCCAAAAATGACAAGATACGCAACCAAAAATGGCTTTGGTTTTTGATGCAGCCAGTATAACTTGTATCCTCACCCCCTCTTTTACACAAATTGTACCCCAAATAGCTAATTGTTGGATACGACCAAACAAATCAATGAAACCATTTTATGGGAGATGGATATAGGCCCATTTTACATTATTGACTCAAGACACATTAAATAAATAAAAGACCCAAAAATAAATTAAAATAAAATAAAACAGAAGCTCCTTCTATCAACCTTGTGCCACAATCAACCCTAAGTAAACTTAGGCCCCTTTTTTCTCATCTAAAATCCTTAGGGTGTGTTCTTCCAATCAAATTTTTTCGACACACTATCCGAATAATATTACAAAAGAATACAAGATATACATACATCCAAATAATACACATAACATATATATATATTCTGTTCACTCTAAAAAAGTCAACAATCTCATACCTAACATAGAAAATACTTCAAACTAAACAAACACGCCCTAATATGACCGATTCTCATATCAAATTAACAATATCATTTTTATTTATAGTTCAAGAAATAAAACTCCTTTGAAACTGGTCTGACTATTAACACTTTTTATATCAAAACAAATCAAAAAAAATTTAAAAAGTGATTACTCATTGCCATTGATATCAATAAACACAAATTATTCCAAATACACATAAAGGGAACTTCTAATTTGCATAGCAAGCATGGAAAATATAGAGATGGGCCTATAACTCGGTGTGCATTTCATAATTGCTTAGGGATATCAAGAACGATAAAGGATGAGGAACGTAGATATTAAGAAAGACGAAAGCAGACCGTCAAAGTACCTGATCAAGATCTCTCCAAGACTTCCAGTGGACTGCCCGTCAACATATTCTTCAGCATTTGCAAGCTGCAAGATTTTACAAATTTCATATTATGCCATAAATTAATTATTAAAGTAACAACATTCTATCTTCGTTTCAGTAACAACATTTTACATGCTCACAGGGCTAGACTTATAAGACCAGTATATTGAGGTAAATTTACATTCACAATTCCTTGTAAAATAAAGCCATTAGAAAGCAATCCACCGTATTTGTTAAACAGAATATATTAATGCCCTGTAGGAAGTTATTTGGTAACCTTTATTATATCAATGTATTCATTTATTATTATTATATATCATTATTATTGTTATTATTATTTTACAGAGTTATTTGGTTAGATCTCCTGGTATTCTTAAACACTCAATATTTCACAAGGAATTTGCAATTTACCCATTTATTAAACAGCTTAAAAACACCTCATCATACATAATATTAGATTCAAAGCTATCAAAGGGTTTGAACCCAACATATCTCACAGAAGTGCATATACATACACATGTATAACCGACGATTGTACAAACTATTAACTTCAAACTAGAGAATGAAATTTTCATGTGGAATTATGGCAGGTTCTAAAACTAACTACACACATAAAATTATGCATACAGTCAAAATTAGTAATATGTTTAGCATACAATAAAGAGTGAAAGACATTCACTATGATCACTACGAAGGCTCATAAATGCGAGTTTTTTCCAGGTTTAAATGAAATGTTAGGAATATCAGCAACGTCCTTATAAACTACAAACGATCTTGCAAGTTCTACTCTACAATTCAATAATAATAATACAAGGTGCACAGAGATAGACTTTTTGTACCAAGTACCTGTAAATTCATGTACGAGTCCACAGACACAAGAAAGCCTGGAAACAAAGAAATAAGGGCAAACACAAAGTCATTATTAAATATAAGGAACAGGAAAACTAAACAAATATACTTAACAGATTTGGAATCTGAGATAGAGACACAAGAGACCAATACCTTTGTATTCCATCCCCCATTTGAGTTTAACCATCACAGGCTTCCCAGTCAAATTGTTCAAGAAAGGCTTTGGGTTAACAGGAACAGTCTGCAGTACAACACACAATAGCTTTTACAAAAGATTGATTGCAAATGCCAAAATGGGGAATAATTTGTAATTTGTGTGACATATCCAACCATTGGGATACAGCATGTTAGCACTCAGTTGTTCAAAAATAAAAACTTAATCTAAGGTAGAAGAAGAATATATAAGATATGATTTATGAGTCCTGCTTTACATGTGAAAAGGGGACTACCTCACTAAGGATAACAAGATTCGAAAACCATTATCTATATTAATTTTTTTAAACTTTCCTTCAAAAATTGATTGGTTAACTTTTAGGTCTTAATCCCTTCCTGTTTGCCCTTCACCAGTGCAACTTTATCCCAAACCAGTCTTTGAAATATACTTCTTTCCCCAAACAAAAACATCATACCTCAATTCTGACTTATTATTTCGTTATAAATTCAAATTCAAATGTGTATTATATCCCATGCGTAAACTGATTTAAATATGATACACACACCAATAAATATTCATTAACCCTTGTTCTATAACCTCATTCAGAAAATACAGAAATACTAATAAAACTTTACAGCAAAATTACAAATTTTCATATCTGTAATTTACAAGAATTGCACCCAAACAGACAATTAAATGCAGTAAGGGCAAACAGTAAATTTCTCCAGTCTTCTGAATTTTCAAAAAGCATTAAAAAACTAATTCAATTACATTCCCCAAGATTTGAGCCCTGAAATTGCTACAAGTTAGAGCACATAGCAAATGAAGTGAACTGATAAAATTTTGTGGCTTTGCATTAGAATGTCTATCTAATAGTGAAAACATATCAACACCAACTCATAAGCAATGACTAAGTCGACGACGAGTATTCACAAAAAAGAATGGAATTATATCCGATGGGAAATAGTCACATCCCCGCTGAGAATACGATTAGTCCAAATAAGGTGCAGCACAAGAGTATCCACATTCCAACAGAAAACCCTAAAATTCCATACTTTACTCACAGTTCTAATTCTAATAGAGAAATCATACACAACTGACATAAATTAAAGAGGACAATGATTTCTCTAATTGCTGAAATAGGCAGAAGTATCAAAAGTTCACATTCACACAGAATTGATCCCAACCATATATCAACAGTAAATACTAATGCAATTTACACTTAATTGTTACTTTCCAAAGCACATATGTCTTCCAAAGCTTAAGCGTGAATCGAAACCCCCAAGATAGGCCAACCAATCCCACATGCCAATTTTATTCTCAATCATAACGCTGAAAGCAGAAATTAAACTGAAAAACCTAAACAACGAAAAAAACATTCGATTCAACCCCCAATCAATGTGCTAATATTGGGCATTTCAATCAACGGCGTTTCATCATTGTGCCTTAGTATATCAAACCAGGCTTAGATTAACTAAAGAACGAGCGCATAACCGAAATGGAACAAAAGAACGAACTTACAGCCATGGATCGAAGCAACTTTCGGATATGGAGCTAGTCCTCCCTGACGTTGGAAGCCAACGGCAACGGCAACGTCAAATGGGTGTAGGGTTTTCGCGCTTCACTGCGTGTTTGGGAGAATATATTCACGTGTTTCGCATCAGGCCGGGCCCAAATAAATAGTCTTGGCCCAAAAATAATTCTAAGTTTTTATTTAATATTTTTGGATAAATTTATTTTCTTATCTTGTTATTTGGATAGATTTTACATGACTGTTTGTTTTATATTTTTTGTGCATAATTTTCTATAATATTATAAAAATATATATATTAACACTCATATATATATATATATATATATGATATACTTCCTCCGTCCAAACAGTCCAAACAAAAACTATAGTAAGTAAAAATAATGTAACGATATTTTTGGTATAAAAATAACCATGTGATGTAAAGTAGAAATATTTATGAAAAAAAAAAAATATTTAATAAAACGGTTACTGAATAGAAATATGTATAGTGGAACGAGGGAATACATATTTATTTATCCCTCTCTCTCTACACATAGTGTATAGGGTTTATTTTTTGGACAAAAGATCCCATGGAAATATATATATTTACCTATTTATAAAAAATTTATAACTAAACACAAAATATTATTTTTTTATATTATTGATAAATTTTCATATTAACATAAAAACGCATTTGTCTAAAAATACAAAGTTAACACATGTTCCAAGTTGATTCTTTTATGTTTACTTATTTGTTCAGAAAAACGCCGTGCTTGTTTGGGGATTGAATTTTAAATACATTATTTATCTTTTTTTAAAAAAAAAAAAAAAAATCAAATCAAATACTTATTTTTTATTTTTTATATTATATAAAAAATGAATTTTACATTCAAAACATCACGTCAATGTCTGTTTATATCTCATCATACAACAATTCAAATTTAAAATTTTTATTATTCAAATTCCAACTCAAAATCCAAATCCCAAACAAACACACCCATGATGCAACATTAAGGGGACGTTTAGTACGGAGAATGAAATTGCAAATAAATGGAATTGAATAGAGAATGAGAATTAATTCTTTTGTTTAGTACAACAGAGAATTCAGTTGAAAAATATAAAAAAATAATATAGCTATATTAATGGATAAAAAAAAGAATAAATGATTAACCGGATAAAAAAGAAAAAAAGTTTTAACGAATAAAAATTAATGAAAAATATTTTTGGTGACTTTTTTTTTTAAAAAAAAATTATAAATTATATACGATGTGTTTTAAGATTATATTTTAGTACAATTTCTTAAAAGATCGTAAAAATTAAATAATTTAACAATAAATTGATTTGATTTTTGTAAAATTGAAATAATATAATTTTTAAAAAAAATTATAAAAATTAAATAGTAAAAAAAAATTAAAAAAATATAGTGCAACATCATTTCTCTCTATTTCTCTGCATATAGTAGAGAAATAAAAATAGAGAAATATAAATAATTTATTTCTTTAGTTCCATTTCTCTTACTCGAACAAATAAGATAAATAAGTCATTTTTCATTTATCTTGTCTCATTTATCTTATTTGTTTGAGTAAGACAAATGCAACTCAAGAAATAAATCATTTCTATTTATTGGAATCAACTTCATTGCATTTTTCAAACAAACACTGTGGCCGCTGTGTTTGTTTGTATATTTTGAATCCAATTTATTTATGAGATTGCCTTGTTTAGTTAGCAGAA
The DNA here is from genome assembly GCF_009805555.1 of Andrographis paniculata. NCBI lineage: Eukaryota > Viridiplantae > Streptophyta > Magnoliopsida > Lamiales > Acanthaceae > Andrographis > Andrographis paniculata. The sequence continues at coordinate 7,365,375 of NW_026137605.1, forward strand.
AGTGTATGCACTTACCAAAATTTTTGGAAAGTGCATGTAAAGACAAATATCAAAGTACCTACAGAGGCAGTTTCGTTCATGAGCTTGGTCCGATTTAATAGAATTTGAATTTTAAAATTTCAATAAATTTACGTTTAATTGAAAATAGATAATGAAATTTAAAGTACTTGGAATTTTAAAATCTCGTAGGAATTTTTTAATATTAGGCTATCCCTATTAATTTTAAATCTCAATCTTATTGCATTTCAATATTTACTTTTATTCCTCTTTATCTATTAAAAAAAAAAAAACTCTATTTCTTTTATATTATATATTTATATTTATATTGAAATTTATTTTAAAATATGACAGAATTTATGATCTTATTATATCTATATATCCTTTTTCAAATCATGATCTTATTATCTAACCAAATGCTATCTCATTCAAACACAAAACATTTCAAATTTCTAAAGCTAAGAGCACTTTAAGGAATTTATTTATTCATTTTCTAAAATTTAAAATAGCAATGATATAAAACAGGCAAACTTTTGGTAAAATAGTTATGTAAGCTCTAATTTTGAATAAAATTAAATACTAAATTTAATATATTTTTTTTAAAAAAATAGTAGATAAATAGAAAGAAACTCTATTAAATTTTATCTTATAAATTTATTTTTATTTTTTTTTTCTTTCACTCCTCTATCAAATTTACTCTGTTACTATATTTGAAAAAATTTAACCACCTTTAATTATTATTTTTGATTCAATATTTATTTATAATAAATTTAATTAATTTTATTACATTTTCTTTTTATTTTTTAATACTAACTAAAATTTTAAAAATGCTTATAACTAATTTTTTGTTTTTTAATAAAATATTTATTTTTTTAGTCCTTAAACCTAAATGAGTTAAATATGAAGGACATTAAATACTTATTACATAATTAATTAATTTTTTTTAAAAAAAATTATGAAATTACCAGTAATAATATATAGGAAAAAGTTGGAGGCTATGTAATTCTCACTCCGTTCCATGTAATATGAGTGTATTACTGTAGACACGGGAATTTAGGTAAAGTATAATTAGTAAGTAATTAAGAAATATATTAATAAAAATAATTATATATTAAAATTAAGATAACTAAATAGTTTAATTAAGATTAAAAAAATTTAAATTTTAAAATATGATTAAAGTGTATAATTAATTTTCCAAAAAAAGAAACGACAAATTATGTAGGACGGACGAAAGTAGAAAATAGGGACAAATTATATGGGACGGAGGGAGTACCATTTATTGCTAAAATAATTGCATTTTGAGATTTTTTTAATTCATTTTGGAATTCATTAAAATGGATCTGATTTGATTGCATACATTAATTGATCAGTTGATCATAATTTTTGAATTTAAATTTAAAAACGTGGATTAGTTTAACTGCATCATCGATATTTATAACTTATAATTTCAACTCTATTTAATATTTCATGATTGAACTTAATTGTTTTGACGTTTGATTCATGTATTTTTTATTTTTTTTATTTTTATAAAATAATATTTCTTTTTGAATTATTGTATTTTTATGAGTTGATAATACATATATATTAGCGGGAAGACCCACGGTGCAATTAATAAAAAAAATTACTACTTCATATCATTTATTTCAAAATAAATTATTATAGAATTTTTATTATTAATTTTATATTTATTTTAAAATATTTTAATAAGTTAGTGTTTTGGGATCCCAATTTTATGGCTGCACAAAAAAAAAAAAAACACAACAAAATAAACAGTTTAGAAAAAATCAAAAAAATCTAAAAATTATAAATATATATAATATTATCAATAAAAAAAAAATTATCAAAAAAGTATTTGGAATTCCAACTTTATGCTGCGCAGAAAAAACACAACAAAATTTAGAAAAAACCAAAAAAATCTAAAAATTATAAAAATATATATATATAAAAATATTATCGATAAAATTTTTTTTATCTATTTGGAATTTCAACTTTATGGCTGCACAGAAAAAAACAACCAAATTTAGAAAAAACCAAAAAAATCTAAAATTTATAAATATATATATAAATATTATCAATAAAGAAAAATAGCAAAACAACTCAATATTATCAATAAAAAAAATTTATCACAAAAATATTTGGGATTCCAATTTTATAGTTGAGCAGAAAAAATACAACAAAATAAATAATTTAGGAAAAACCAAAAAAATCTAAAAATTATAAAAATATATATATATATTATCAATGAAGAAGAATAACAAAACAACTCAATATTATCAATAAAAAAAATATTATCAATAAAAAAAAAATTGTCACAAAAAAATATTTGATATTCCAATTTTATGGTTGCGCAGGAAAAATAATTTAGGAAAAACCAAAAAAAAATTAAAAATTATAAAAATATATATATTTTTTTTTATCGATAGCAAAACAACTCAATATTATTAATAAAAAAATATTATCAATAAAAAAAATTATCAAAAAATAACAGCATCAATTATAATAAATTTCAATATTTTATTCTCCAGCATTACCATTCCCTCACATATCTTCTCTTCTTTCTTCTGGCAGCAACAGATGAATAGTGCTCAACGGATATCTATATATATATAAATCAGTTTTCATCTACTAACGTTGAAGCCACCATTTCACTATTTTAAAACAGTAATTCACATCATTTATAATTTATTTTGATAATTAAAAATAATAATAAACTCTAAATTTAAAAATAAAAATTAAAAAACTGCAATTTAAAAAAAAAAAAATTCTCAAAATTTTGAGATTGCAAAATTACAAAATTTTACTAAAAATGAGGTCCACGCTTGAACTCTAATATATATGTATATTAATATTTTTTAATAATATTTATAAAAAATTATTTTATTGAGAAATACTTATTGAACATACTGATATATTATTTATAAAATGTTGCATTCACACTACTTTTTAAATATAAAAAATCATTTTTTAAAAACCAAATATATTTCATTATTTGCCGAACAATTTTCTTTTTACGTAATTCTTAATATATATTATTATATATTCTTTCTAAAAATAATAACATTTAACACAAAATATTATTTTTGTATATCATCGATATTATTCTCTATATTTCACGTAAAAATATAATTCAAATTAAATACTAAAAAAAACACTCATATATGCATAAAACATCAAACATTAAAACATGCTCTCCAAGTCTCATCCCACCAAATTATGAAAAAAAAAAAAAATTATTCCACACAAACATACCATTTTCTAAAACAATGGCAAAATAATAATAATAATAAAAAATAACAATTAAATTTTAATTAATTCAAATTAATTTATTGGGTGTGTTTGTTTTATCTTTAATTTCTCAATTTAATTTATTTTTTTTATATTAAGTAAAAGAATATGTATTATCGATATATAAAAATTAATATTTATTTTATATTATTATTTTTATAAATTAATATAATATATAGTATATATTTTATGTAAATATATATGCATATTGCATTTTTTTTATTATTAATTAGAAAATACATTGAAAAAAATTTAATAGGTTACCAAAAGTTTTTTTTATGCATAATATATATTTTCACCAATAAAAAGTTATTTCAATTCATAATTAAAGTAACTTTTTATCAAAAAACTGACAAAAATGATATGGTCCAAGAGTTCGGTTCAAACATGATATGAAAAATTGGACTCATGCAGGGTCATATCAAGCTGAAATTTTTTTAAAATATTCCTTTCATGGCAAATGTAACAATTTGCTTTTTGCATATAAATTTAAATAGTATATTAATATTTTATAAATAAAATAAAACTCATTTAGTTTTAATGATAGTATTTCGGATATTGCGTAAAATATAGGAGTATTTTTTTCTATAAATAAATAATATTTTTACTAAAATAAAAAAAATAAAATTGTATACATTGGAGTTGGACAAAATCGGCAAAATAATTACATTGGTAGTGGACAAAAAGAATAAAAATAATTTAAATTTTAATATGTTAAGTAATATTCACTTTGTTCATTTTAAAAGTACCACTTTTTGCGCGAACTTTAAAAAATAATATTATTTCAATTATAGTAGATACTTAAAACTAAATGTAAAAATATTTTTACACTTATTTTTTGGTATAAAAATAATGATGCAATGGTAATATATGAGTATTGATAGAGTAAGTAGGGTCTATAGATACTAGAAAAGAAATGATTAATTTGCAATCGAACACTTTAAAATAAAAATATGTAAATTTTGTAAGTAGACAGATAAAGTATATTATTCTCTCATTCTCACCTAAAATGTTCATATTTTTCATTTTTGTCCGTCCCACATAATTTGTAATTTTTTTTTTGAAAATATAATTATTCACTTTAATCGCATTTTTAATTTCATAATTTATAATTTTTTTAATATTAATTAAATTATTTAGATATTTTAATATTACTTTATAATTATTTTTACTAATATATTTTTTAATTATTTACTAATTATATTTTACATGAAATTTCGTATCTACGATAATATGACCACATTACATGGAACATAGGAGTCAATAATTAATAAACTCTAACCGTATTTGTTGAGAGTTTGAATTTGAATTTTGAATAGTATATTTTTTAAAAATTTAAATAGTTGTTTAATATTACGTAAATAAATATTGATACAATCTTTTAAATATAAAATTAGTTTTTTAAAAAAATAAACTCTGATAGTATGTTTGGTTGGAAATTTGGATTTTAGGTTTAAATTTTGAATAAAATATACTTCCTCCGTCCCATAATAAAATATTTATTTTTCCATTTTAGTCTGTCCTATAACAAAATATCAATTTCTTTTTTTTAGTAATTGAACTATCTACCTAACATTATAAATACTCTTACAACTTCTAATATATTACATAAATGTCATTACTTTATATCCCACAATACTAATAAGGTTATTTTAGTCATTTCTACTTTATTCCTACTATCCCAATATAATACTAATATTTCTAAAACTCTGTGCAAAAAGCAAACGGATACATAGTTATGGAACGGAGGGAATATTTTTTTTTTAATAAGTAGTTCCATATTATATAAATAGGTATGAATGTAATATTTTGAATATAAAGTTAGTTTTTAATATAATATAAAAATAATAAGAATTCGTTTTTTTTTTCACCAAATTTTCAACTTTTTACTATTTAAATTATGATTTTTTCGAAAATAAATATATTTTTTTATCTTAAAAATTAGTTCATAAAATATTATTTTAATACTAAATTCAACCAATTTTGTTTCCCAATGTAAACAATGAAGAGAAAAAAATGATGAACAATCAATTTTTTTTGGAGAAAAAATCAATCAAAGATATATGTCTTTAATTTATATTAATTATATGAATAGTTTGCTACAAATGATCTATGTTTATATATTTAAAATTTTAATATTGCTATAAATAATTACACTAATAATTCTTATAATACAAATATTATTTGTGCCATTATTAATTTATATTTATTTATTCATAAAATATTTCAATTGTTCAATATTTTTAGATAAATTGATTTTTTAACATGTGATATAAAAAATTGTTTTGATAATATTAAAAATAATATTTGTATTTTTTAATAATATTTACGATGAATTGTTCCATTGAAAAATGATGGATGAAAAAACTCATTATAAAAACAAACATTTCATCCACTTATAAATATTACATCAACTAAAATAAAAAATAATTAAAAAATTATTAATGAAAATAATTATTACATAATAAAAGTAATTATAAATTAAAATTAGTTTTAAAATAATTATTTAATCTAATTAAAATGACTAATTATTAAATTTACAGTATTTTCAATTAAAATATATAGTTTTTTATAATATTATATTAATATATTATTTAAATAAAAAAAATTAAAAAATTAACTCAAATAAAAACAAACCAAACTAGTGAAATAACTTGTATTATGATTAATTACAAGGCAATGCATAAATTTTAGTACTCTATTTGTGCGCTCGCAAAATATACATTTTATTTTGGGTTATCTAATAAAAAAAAAAATATTTCAAAATACTTAGGGTGTATTTGTTTGAAGGATTTTGGAGGATTTCCACTATTCATCCAATTTTTTCCCCTCAAAAACATCAAATCAAACACCTATTTTTCATTTTTTATATTATACTAAAAATCAATTTTACATTCAAAACATCACATCAAACTCTATTTATATCACATCATACAACTATTCAAATTCAAAATTTTTACTATTCAAATCCCAATCCAAAATCCAAACCCCCAAACAAACACACCCTTAGTTTTCTTTTATAAGTATCTTTATTTCACTATGACATCATTATTTTTACACAAAAAGTAATAAAATTAAGTAAAATTATTTTTACATTACTTTTTAACTACTGTTGCATTTAACACATTATTATTTCTTAAACTTAGTAATCCCTCCATCCCATAAGCAGAGTTTTATTTTCCAGTTTTTGTCCGTTCCAAAATAAAAGGTTTACTCGTAAGATTTTGGTTTTGAATAGTAAAATTTTGAATTAAAATAGTTGTTTGATGTAGTATAAATATGTATTGATGTAATGTTTTGAATGTAAAAGTTAATTTTAGTGTAAGATAATAAATAAAAAATAGGCATTTGATTTTATATTTTTTGGGGAAAAAAATTGAAATAATAAAACCGAAAATCAAACCTCACAAGTAAACACACCCATATATCATCATCATTTTTTTTTAGTAATTGTACTACCTACCTAACATAATAAATAGTCTTACAATTTAAAATAAATTACACAAATATCATTACTTTTACATATAAATACAAATAAGGATATTTTCGTCTCTTTATTTTCAGTAAAAATTAATATAATACTAATATTAAAAAAATATACTTGTAAAAATAATAAATATTATTCCCTTTATTCCAGAACTATAGTCTTAATTGGGTTGGGTACGATGTTTAAAGAATATTGATATTATATTGATAGTTGGTAAAAAATATGAATAAAAGATTTTTTTGCCCTTGTGAATGTATTAATGTAAGAAGTAGTGACAGTTGTGTAATAAAAATGAAAAAATAGAGGTGTTTTATGGTGATATGATTATTTATGGAAATAAGACTATTGTCTTAAGACGAACAAAAATAGTAAACAAGACTATTGTATTGGGACGAAGGGAGTATTACTCATAACTATTATGAGACAAAAGTAGTATTCCCTCCATCCCACATGCCATGTCCACGTTGCAGTTTCTGTCAGTTCCATATACCATGTCATTTTTCTTTTTTGAAAAATGATTATACACTTTAATCTCATTTTAAACTTTTTAATTTTATTTTTTAAAAATTTTAATTAAATTAATTAGTTATCTTAATCTTAGTTTATAATTATTTATATTATATGATAATTATTTTCACCAATACAGTCTTAATTATCTACTAGTTACACCCCTCCTAAAATACCGTGCCTACAGTATAGCAAATACGGTACGTGGGAAGGAGGTAGTACTTTTTTTCCCAAGATTTTAGTTACTCTTTTTATTTGATTTTATTTTTTTTTAAAAAAAGGACTTCATTTACAATCAATTTTATGACTATTCTTGTTTTTAATTCCATATCAATTTTACTACTACTAATTTTAAAAAAAAAATATTAAAAGGGTGTTATTTAATGACTTTTTAGTTAAATAGTATAAGTTAAATGTAATATTTTTATAGATATAAAATAAATATATCTTTATTAGAATTGTGAATATTATATATATAAAATATATATATATATATATATCGTGTCTAAATAAATAAATAATATTTAAATTTATCATAAAAATGGTATAAAATAAAACAAACGAAGGAATATTTAAAAAGATATAATTAAATACACATTAATCATTGAGTCCAATGAACCAAAATGTCCGTTTTCTTGGGTGGGCCACGTGTATTTGGATTCCCCACGCCTGGGAGCTCAACACCATGCCTGAGTTAATCCTCACCGTTGCTTTAGGGGTCCACAAAGAATCACAATTTCAACGGCTGCGATCCTTTCGGGCTAAGAAAGGCTGCTGTACCTGTACATTATTAAAAATGTAAAATAAACCAATTAAGAAAATAGTACTATTGGCTGAGTTTGTGCTTTTTTTATTATATATATATATATATATATTATCCGTTATTTAAAAGAAATATTAGTATATTAAAACTTAGATTGCTCCTTCCGTTCCATATTCCATGTCCAAATTGCAGTTTATCTCCGTTCTTCCGTTCCACATTCCATGTCCAAATTGCAGTTTATCTCCGTCCTACATTTCATTATCTTAATCTTAATTTGTAATTATTTATATTATAAAATAATTATTTTTAATAATATATTTTTAATTATCTACTAATTACACATCTCACGATACGTGGGACAGAAGGAGTAAAATTTTATCTTATTAAAAAATTAAATTCAAAATCTAAAAATACAAATAAAGACTTGTGACCTATCACAAATAACAAAGGCTTATAAAAAATCTTTTTTAAGTTTTAAAATAATAAAAAGTTAAACATTTTTAATATGATTTTGTGAAATAAAATAATTATTTAATACTATAATATATTTAAAAAATTATTAATAAATAATATCCAATTTGTCAATATATACTTATATAGACAGAACTAATGATTAAAAATATAAGATTTATTTGTTTAAATTTGAATTATTATTTTTTTATATGTATGTTAAGTATAAAAAATTGTATAATAATATAAAAAATAATATTTTGTATTAAATATTAATTTTTTAAGAAATAATATAATATATATTGTTTATATTATATAAATATATTATATATACAAAATTCTCATTCGCACAAACCGTAGTTCTTAATAATATTATACGATTTCATTAATATTGTTTACTATCTTATAATATTATTTACATAATATAAATAATCATATCGATACTGTGTAAATAATGTGTTTGTTAATTTATTATTTTTAGGTAAACGATTTTTCATAAATATTATCAAAAGAATATAATATATATTCTCTCTGTGTTTTAACAAATTATTCATTTTTTCATTTTGGTCCGGTTTCATAATAAAGTATTCATTTTTTATAGTAATTTTACTACTCCTATTTACTTAATATTACAAATATCTTTACAACTTACAATATATTATCTCATTATGTCACACAATATTAATAAAGTTATTTTAGTCATTTCTACTTTATTCCTACTGCATCATAATATAACACTAATATTTCTAAAATTTCATGAAAAAAAAAAAAAAAACAATCGGTTACATAAATATGAGAAAGAAGTACATGTTAACAATTTTATTAAAAAGAATAACAATTTAATATAAAATATTATTTTTATATTAATAACATAATTTCTTATATTTGAAATAAAAAAAAAACCACATATTTTTACTCTCGTACACGTATAACTAAAAAATAAAATAAAATATTTCTAGTGTGACTTTTCCGTCGGATTTGATTTGCAGGTTATTAGATTCGACCGAAAATTTATCCAGTTTCGGATAGCGACTACGGATTTTCACGTTATAAAAATAAAAAATAAAAAAAAATTAAATAAAGAAAATAAAATTGTGACAATCTAAAAAATATCGAATCTTCTTGTAGTCACTTGATTTGCGTGGGTACAGAGTCACAACGTATTCACATCAATACATCTATATTTTACTTAAATAAAGTAAAATATCGTATTATAGTATACCATGTAACATATAAAACAAGATAATATTTTTTGTTGGTCGCTAAAAATATTAGGCTCTGTTCTCTTTGTTTTGGTTTTTTTTTTTTTTTTTTTTTTCATATATATTTTTTTAAAAAAATTAATATACTACATATATTTATTATTTTTATATTTTTTACACAATTCTTTATATATTACAGAAAAAAAAATTATTTTTCAACAATCTCACAAAACAAACCCTGAATGAATGGTACAAAATGAATTATTTGTTTATAAATTTTGTTATCATATTAGAAAATCTTATTAAACAATATCAACAAGATTCATTTTAATTACTAATATTTTTATGTAATTAAAGTGCATATATATATATATATATTTGATTTTTTCTATTTTCTTAATTTGAAATGGCTGGTCCTAAATTTGTTTAGTTGATTAATTAATAAATATAAATAATTAGTTTGTGGGATCGTATACATTCAACAAACAATAAAATAAAATAAAATAGAATAGAATAAAATAGAATAGTTGTCAAAAGTGGTGCCCACAAATTGTCTGATGGATGACATTAGCCAATGGGACACTCCTTAAAATGGCAAATTAATGCCTCCCATCTTAATTTTCAATTAAACACTAATTTCTCTCATTTTTTTTAAAAAAATAAATCTTTTAAAAAAATAGATTTTTATATTTAAAGTTGTAAAAAGAAAAGATTGCAACTTGGGTCTTATTTTGTTTGTTCAAAAGACTAATCAGATCCCAGATAATGAATGTCTTTTTTGATGATTATACACACATAATTATATACATATATATATTTATGTGAGTGTGTAGGTGGGAAGTTTTATATATTGAAATTAAAATTTTCATTAATTTCTGTACCTAAAGCGAGGAGGGTGGGGGAGAATCTAGATAAAGAATTTCTTTCATTTACTCAAAAACCTAGATATATGTAATGGAAAAAAAATAAATATTTATATATATATATATTATAGAAAGAATATAAAAAGAGACCAGATGTTGAGAAATTTCATGTCACTGTTCCAGCAGTAGTAAATTAATTAATTTTTATCTCTGTTTGTGTGTGAATATTAGGAGCAAATGGCTAAATTCTTGTTTCAAATATATATATTTCCCATTTATTCTTTTAGCAGTTTTCTTGAGTAAGAAAGAGAGAGAGAGAGCGAGAGGGGGGGAGAGAGAGAGAGGAGAGAGTGGCCCAGCAGATCGAAATCTCCCAAAATTTACTTGAGTTTTTGATGAGGATCTGAGGTTCGTCAATGGAGTTACCAAATCCCCCAGTCGTTTGTTCCTCCAATTATTAGGCATTAGTATTTCTCAATTATTATTATTTTTTTCTTTATCTCGGGTTTTCATTCGACCACTGTTGCAGTGTGAAAGCCTCTGATTTTATTTGTTTTTGCACATGATTCTCAGTTCCTCCGAATTTGAATATCCCCTCCGACGATTCAATCCCTGAGGGTTTGGTTCTTCAGGATAGGTCGTTTCAGGATGTGGGTCTGAGGTAAATTTTATTTTTGATTCTCATTTGTTTTTTCCTTTTTTAAAAAACCAGTCTCTGTTGTTGATTTCGATTTTGATTTTTTTTAATGGTTTACTTGCCTTTGACTCTGACCTTCGAGAGAGGAAGAAAAAAAATGCTTCTCATATCTAATTTATTCTTCTGCTGTTCTTAATTAATTATCTGATTAGGCGACGCACAGTTATATCCATCCAGAATTGTGCTTTTGAGGTTTGCAGATTTCTGATTTTGTTCATTTGCCTTTCTGGTGAAGATATCCTTATTTATGAACAATTTCCGATTAGGATTTAGCCGATGGTATCTTATGGATTTGCTTCTGATTTATGATCTATTTGCAGAAATCCAATTGTGGATTAAACATATCTATATATTATATATATATATATGTTTGTATATATCTTTCCTGGCTTTTCTGATCTTGTTCTAATGGCTATTGTTTTTCTCTGTTGTTTGAGTTTGATGCTTTAGTTTATTTGCATTCTGATCTCTCAATTGTTAGTTTGATTTGATTGCAAACAATTATTTCGATGTTCTAGTTTCGGATGCTGCATAAACAATGTGACCCGATTTTCGACCTGAATTTACTGCTTATGATGTTGCTCAATTTGCAAGCAAGAAAAGAATCTATGGTTTGATTTTCTGATGTTTCGAAACAATTAAGGAAAGCAGTCATTAGAATCGTTCGATATGGTCTTATTATGGCATGTCATACACAGATTTGCTGTTAAATTTTGTTATGTAATCCCGCAAAAATTCTTCACTGAACTGTAACTAGTAAATTGGTTCTTCTGTAGTCGACACATTTGGCATCTTTCTAGTTTTTGTGCACATAATCGACAATGCTGAATGAAGTTCTCTTGTTTGAGTTCTGGAATTTGATGTTGATCGGGTAATGAAATGTCCTCACCAGGAATGGGAACAAAAATACATGGCGGAAGCTACATACCGGGATTTTACTCAATGAGGGACCTTAATGAGGATTCTAGCAGTAGTAGCTGGCCCGTATTTTACAGAGACAATAATGCAGCAACAAACGAGCAGTATTACAACGGATATTTGTCGAGGAATTCAATAAACGGTTATCCGGGGCATAGTGAAAAGGAGGCATTGAAGCAGAAAATGCTTGAACATGAGACAGTTTTCAGGAATCAGGTACCTCTGTTCATTATTTTTTCGAAATCCAGCTACTCGATTAATTCATTTTGATTAATTTGATCAAATTTCGCCTTCTTTTTTTTAATCTATGCAGGTTTCGGAACTCCACCGTCTTTACAGAGTTCAGAGGGACATGATGGAAGAAATCAAACGGACAGAACTACGTAAGCATCGAGCATCGATAGAACCAGCATCATCGTCGAGTCTTCAAGGTTCTCAATTGCCGTTGGAGGATAACCGAAAATGGCAAATGCCAGGCTTTTCTTTGTTAAATTCGAGTTACAGCCGAACACCTACTTCGGAAATCGAGCTTTCGAAATCCCCTATGAGTTGTATCCAAGGGAACGCAACACAGCCGGCGCAGTCCCCGCTTCAGAATGGTACAACTGCAAAGAACAGCGAAGCGGCAGATTCAAGGCCCTCAAAGGTGAGGAAGAAGCTATTCGATCTTCATCTTCCAGCTGAAGAGTACATAGACACAGAAGAAGGGGAGAAGCTTCTGGAGAACAAAGCGTCGAATGTATCAGCTTATGCTTGTAATGGAAATCCGAGCAGCCAACCTGAAAGACATACAAAGTTATTACTTGATAACCATGCTGGTGTTAGAGCTGATTGCAAGATGGCTGATCTAAACAATCCTGCACAAATCGACGAGGCGATGGTTGCATTATCTGTTGATTTTCTTGGCCGTTCTTCACAATATGAGCCGGCGATAAGTACAAGTAAACCAACAAAACCCAATGCGTGGTATTCATCTTTCGAAAGTAAAGTTAATGACGGGGAGAGGTTCCCTAACGCGTATGAAGCAGGTAACGAGTCTTCTTATAATGAATTAATTTTTGTTATGTTACAAAAAGAAATTTAATCGATAGTATCTTATAGTTTTGCATACGTAATTGATTCATATGGCAATCGAATCTTCCTTGTTTTATATGTGATTCTTACGGTTACCTCTGTTCTTGCAATCTTTTAGGTTCGAGCAGGAGTAATATTAGTTCGGTAGGTCAAGCCCGTCCGATGCAAGGCTTCCTTAATCAGTTTCATCATCCTTCGGGAATATATTCTACTGGTTATCATGGAGAAAATCGGGGCAATGACCTTGCTCAACATGGTTTAGAATTTTCTAATAGAACTAATGATCGGCCTGGTAGTAGTCATTCACGGGCCTTGAATTCTCGGGCGCCTGGTTTGCACCCCTTCTGTAGCTCGTCGTACTCGGCGAATTCGTGGGATCAGTGCGTCTCATATTGGTCGAAGCATACGAGTAACTTAGCCCAAAATGTGACACCATTTCAGCCGTCTGCTATGAAGTGGCACGCGAATTCTAGTTCGAGCTTGAATCCTGGTTTGAGAATCAACAAGCCGAAGCAAAACAGATTACCAGTTGAATCTGGTAATCATCTTTTTGGGAAATTTCCTCGTGAAGCTGAATCGAAGCCTGTGGTTGAGATTAATTTGAATGAAGCCTCTTCAGACGAGGTTGTGATTCTGCAAGATCTTAATAAGGATGGAAAAGATAAGCTCGAAGATCATCCTCCACCACTGCCATGGCTTAAACCGAATCCGAGTCGTGTTAATGTGAATTCTGGGGATCTCAATCAGCATTTTACTCCGAAGAGTGCAGGAAAAAAGATCGTTGAGACTGAGACTCGACCTGTGAAGAAGCTTCTTGGGTTCCCCATATTTGAAACAGTCGTTCCAGAAAACAAGCTGTCATCGATTGCTTCGACTTCAGAAAACTTTGATTGCCAGCCTAAAGGGAAGAATGCCGTCGGTGAAAGATTGGAGAGAATGATCGACATAAATGTAGCCTGCGAACCTGATCAGGTTTCTGCTGATGAACTGAATGTCGATAATAGGGAGAAACAAGATCAGAGTGCCTGTGTCAGAAACTTCATTGATTTGAACTCCTCTGCTAATGATTGTGAAGATCTTCAGGTAGCCGAGTCTGGTAGAGAAAGTGTCGGTATTAAGGTGCCGTTGGATATAGACCTCGAAGCTCCAGCGTCCATGGAGAGTGACAACGACGATGATGATAACGGATTCATCAAACGGAACGTTCCGAACGACTTACAGGTGCTGTCTTTAGAAACCAAAATCGCACAAACAAAGGATGAGATTTCTACAAATACAGCAGAAATGTTAGTTGAGATGTCGTCGTGGTACCTTCCGTCTGTCAATCTGTCGTTACACGAATCATTTCTCTGGTTTGTCGATGCCGTAGCGTCATGGCCCGACGAGCATGGCAGGACGACAAGGAATGAATCAAGATTCATAGACGAATTCGAGACGATGACATTGCGAATACCGGAAACGAGAGAAGCAGACTACATGCCGACGCCCTTCGCTCCCAAAGTCGAGATGGACGTCGACGAGACGGGATTGAACAACACCGCATTGGCGAGTCGGTGCCGGAGAGGTCAGTCGAGGCGAGGAAGGCAGCGGAGGGACTTCCAAAGGGATATCCTTCCGGGTCTGATTTCGCTGTCGAGGCACGAGGTGAGCGAGGATCTTCAGACGCTGGGCGGGATAATGAGAGCAACGGGACACGTTTGGAATTCGGGATTGACGAGACGGAACGGGGCGAGAGGCGGAGGCGGACGCGGCAGGCGACGAGGTGCCGCTGAAGCTGCCGCCGCCGCCGTCGTCGTTCCGATGGTGCGAGTGGCGAATGTGGAGGTTGGGCGGGAGGATAGGAGCTTGATGGGGTGGGGGAAGACGACGAGACGGCCGCGGCGGCAACGGTGCCATTACGGTAATGCTCCGGCAATTGTGTTGAGCTGAGTTGAGTTGAGGTCTGTTGGTAGAGACAGAAAGAGAGGAAGGAAGGAGAGGGAGGCGTCTGAAGTTATTTGTTGTTTATGTCTGGTGGTGGTTTGTAAATGTTGGGATTATTATTGTTACTACTGTTATTGTCGTTGTTGCGGATTTTCATTGTTTAGGAATAACGAATGAATGAGTCCTGGTTACGAATTATTAGCAGCAAATAACCTGAAGCGTTGGGGTTTGAACTTATGACTTCACAGGTCACAAGTCCAGCAAGTGACGTGAAACGTCGGGTTTGAACATATTCCATCTTCTTTATATGTACTACACATACTTTGGCTTTGATTTTTTTTAGATGAAAGGGTTTGTTTTCATTAAAAAAAAAAAAATTAATACATTTTTTTCAAGAAAATTAATTGACTATATACATTTATTACCTCCAACCAGCCACAAAGTATACAGTGGCTTTTTGTGTTGATCGTTAAATATTAATTATTATATCAAATCGTAATACAAATAAAGAGAAAATAATAAAAATGCATCTATTAATCTCTTGTAATACAAATACAATCATATTATTAGTTCCTGGCTGAACGGAAGTAGTATTATTTTTATATTATCTATATATTATATAATTTTCTATATTTCACGGAACAAACATTGTAAATCTTTTCGTGACTTTAGTAAGTATATGTTTTATTACTAAATATATTTTTTTGTGCTGAGTTGGAAAAAAATTAAGTTGAATTTGATTTTAAAATTATTTTTTATAAAATATTTTGTAAGGAAAAAAAATATTTCTTTCATTCTAATTCAAAGTATTTTTTTCTATTTTCGTTTGTGGCACTTCAAAGTATCTTTTTTAATAAAAGTAATCACACACTAATATCAAAATACCTCTAATTTTTACCTAAATTACAAACATATCATTACGCGGCGCAGAAGAAGTATGTATTTTTAGAAATACAAAGTACATTAACGGTGTGTTTGTTTGGGGGATTGGATTTCCAATCCACTGTTCATCCCATTTTTTCTTCCAAAAACATCAAATCAAACACCTATTTTTCATTTTTTATATTATACTAAAAATTAATTTTACATTCAAAACATCGTATCAATACCTATTTATATCACATCATACAACTATTCAAATTCAAATTTTTTACTATTCAAATCCCAACTCAAAATCCAAACCCCCAAACAAACACTTTGGGAGATTGGATTTATACTATTCATTCAATTTTTTTCCCCAAAAAACATCAAATCAAATACATATTTTTCATTTTTTATATCATACTAAAAATCAATTTTACATTCAAAACATCACATCAACGCCTATTTATATCACATTATACAACTATTCAAATTCAAAATTTTTACTCTAAGAGTGTGTTTGTTTGGAGGTTTGGATTTTGAGATGAGATTTGAATAGTAAAAAATTTGAATTAAAATAATTATATTGATGTTGATATAAATAGGCGTTGATGTGATGTTTTGAATGTAAAATTGATTTTTAGTATAATATAAAATATAAAAAATAAGTATTTGATTTGATGTTTTAGGAGAAATTTTGATGAATAGTAAAAATCTGAACAAACCCTCCAAACACACACCCTTAATAAAATTCGAAGAAATTTGACAAATGAAAACATAATCATGTCATTTTTTAGTATGTATAGACTCATTACACATTATAAATCCTATCATATTTATAGGCTTCATTTGGATAAGATTATAGAAAGTGTTTTTGGCT
The DNA here is from genome assembly GCF_009805555.1 of Andrographis paniculata. Lineage (NCBI taxonomy): Eukaryota > Viridiplantae > Streptophyta > Magnoliopsida > Lamiales > Acanthaceae > Andrographis > Andrographis paniculata. The sequence continues at coordinate 7,382,282 of NW_026137605.1, forward strand.
TATAGTTTTAAGAAAATATTTATTCCTTATATTGTATTAATTTTGTCCAAAAAACTTTTTGAATTTTAAAAATATTTATTTAGAAAAAACTTCAAAATAATTACTACCTTATCTTTAATAATAATAGTAATTAAATAATAAATAAATAAAATATAAATACAAATATAAAGAATTTAGAAGAAATAATTGAGATATTTTTAAAAATATAAAATTTAATTATATACTAATAGATAACTTGATCATTTTTAAATAATATTTTTTAAAATAAACTGTAAAGTAAAATTTATATAAAATTAATTATATTTTTAAATATATTTATATATTATATCTAAATTTAAATTTAAATATAATTCATACATAGAATTTAATAAATATATTTTAGTTAGACTAGATAATTTTAAAAATTTAAATAAATTAATAAAGTTTATATTAAAATATATTTACATTACCGTATTTTATTTGGTAATTTTAACAGTTTAAAAAATAATTTTATTACTTCCTCCTCCATGTGATTGAATGACTTTTGTCCACCCTCTTTCTATTTTTAAAATAAATTTATTATTTTAAACATATTTAATAAATATAAATTAATTTAATTAAATTTTGTAGATCTATTCAAAACTTTTTTATTGTTTCTCCTCAATAATAAATATATATATATTTTTTATCTATATTTAAAAATTTTCATTTTTTATAAAATTAATTTTACGTTAATTATAATAAATATATATATATTTTTATTTATTTGTATATATAAAATTTTATTATCTAAAAAATAATATTACAGATATTTTATGAGATATAATCCTACTAAAATACTAATAATAATACTTATATAAAAAATAATAAAATAATATCATAACTTACAAAAAAAAAAAATTCATCTTTGCCGGGATGGAGAAAGTATATTCAAAAAAAATTTAGATATAAAATTCAATTTATTTTTTTAAGCCAATTCAAACTATAGCATAATAATTTACGTGAATACCCTCATTATCTTTAACACTATCACTATCTATTATTAAATTATAATATTTATTAAACTTCGTATAAAAAGTAAATATTTCCTTTTGGAGTTGACACAGAGAGTACGCACAAAAGAAATTAAAAACCAAAGTAGAATTCATACTACATATTATATATTGTATAAAAAAATTTGGTATGGTATTTTTGTTATATCGATATCGTATCAAACATTAAATATGATAGATATATACCGATATATAGAATATCAAAATGATATGGATATTTTCGTATATATACAAAAAATATCAATTTATATACTGTTATCATCGTGCCCACAAAGTTTGACACAATAATTTGGCATTTCTATATATTTTTTCCCCACTTCTTGTTTTGCATAGGATTGTTAGAACCTTTAGATCATGGATGTTTCATTGTTTGTTGCGTTATTTCAACTCAAATAATTATTCTAATTTAAAGTTTTACTCTTCTCAATCCATTTATTTAAAAATATTGTTATTAAATAATCAGAACATTGAACATTCTAGCATTGTATTTAATTATTATTTTTTTCTTTGAGACAAAATTAATTACTCCTCACAGATGAACAGCAAAATTACAAAATTAGCTTGATTTATTATTGACCATAAAATATATGATAATAATGAGATTTGATGGTTTTTGTTCAATTGGCACACATTCAAATCTTCGAGTAATCTATTTAGAACTTTGCTTATATCCACATAAATTCAATGGAATTGTTCTAATTCAAACACATACATTGTATATATATATATATATAAAGTAATTATATATTTAAGGATCGCGAAAATTAGACAAAATAAAAAATTAAAGAGATTCTCACATTATATTCACAGTTTTTCGCAAAAATTAACACAAAACAGCAACGTAAAATCAAAAAATGAAATTTTAGAATCATAATTTTTTGAATAGTTTGTTATGGGTAAGATGGTGCGGTGAAAAAAAAAAAAATCCAAAAGAAAACACAATGATTGATGATTAGCAGTTTATTTATTACTCCCTCCGTCCCATGTAATGTGGGTGTATTACCGTTGACACGATAATTTAGGTAAAGTATAATTAGTAAGTAATTAAAAAGTATATTAGTAAAAATAATTATTATTTAGTAAAAATAATTATAGATTAAGATTAACATAAGTAAATAGTTTAATTAAAATTAAGAAAATTATAAAATTTAAAATTTAAAATACGATTAAAGTGCATAATTATATTTCCAAAAATAAAAAAGAAAAATTACGTGGGACAGACGAAAATAGAAAATAGGGACGTGAAACGAAGGGAGTATATTTTACTTTTTGAGACCTTACAAAATTGGATTTGTTTTTTGAGCCCAATATATAATATTCACAGTACATTTTAGTAAAAAAAACAAAATTTTTTTTTTCTTTTAATTATTATGTAAAATCGGTTAAAGTAAAATATATAAAGCTTGATTGTAAACATACACCACTTAATTATGTCATCTATCTAAATGTAATCAAGCACAATTGCATCGGCACGTTTATAATCTTAAAATTCATTTGAGCCTGTTGTCACCGGTTACATTCCTGCCGAAGTTCTCATATTTTGTCCTATGTGTGTGAGCCCTGTCCTGTAAGGTTTATTGACGATATATATCTTAGTACAGGTACGTATTCTGCATAATTCTCCCAATCTGTATGGTATATCACGGACTTGTAGCGCACATAGGACGGCTGAGCGTGGCCTAGGCGTTGGGCGTGTTAACTTCCGGGCACGTTACATATTATATCAGAACAGACCTTGATGGTGGTGGTTGAACAAAGCGACAAAGTGGGGCATTGTTCCAGGAGCATGTCGGTGGCACGTCAAGAACGAGCATGTTCTAAGGAAACTGGACATTCCAAAGAGAGGGTACACCAGAGTGGGGGTACACTCGACATTGCCGACCACGTTAAGAAAGAGCATGTCCTAAGGTAACTGGACATCCCAAGGTGGGAGGTATGCTCGACGTTGCTAAAGGGCCAAAAGGGCCGAACTTTGTTCGTGGGGAAAAAACCACGTTAAGGACGATCTTCGGGTGAAAATCACACAAGCCGCAGCAAAGAATATCCCGGACGGTGTGCGGAGATGCGTAGCGGAATGGGTCGCATGTGGGTTGGTGAGCACAAAGGGTGGGGGTATACAAAAAAGGATTGACAGACTAATGTCTGAAGGCATACTCAAGGTGCAAGAAACAACATCAATGCACTCGTATAGCATCGCATGCCCTTGAAGTAGGGGATATTGTCACAGACTGACATTCATGCCCCAAGTTCTCGGGCATAGTCCGTCCCATATGTACGAGACCTTGTCATGTACGGCTTATTGACGGTATATAGCTTAGTGTAGGTACATATTCCGCATAATTCTCCAATACTGTATAGTATATCCTGGACGTGTTGCGCACAGGAGACGACTGGTCTGAGCCTCAGCGCGGGTGTGGTCTGAGCCTCAGCGCGGGTGTGGCCTAAGCGCTAGGCATATCAGCTTCCGGGCACGTTACACTATGCTCAAAGAAAGGACTAAGGAGAGTGTTCTTTCAAACTTCTATTTGTACAAAGAGAAAAAAGAATATGAATCCTTATTACACAAATTTCTTCGTGAAAATGTGAAGTAGGGCATATGAACATACACTAAGAAGATGGTTTACAGAGGCCAAAAAATGAATAGAACTAAAAGAATGACGATGCCGAGCTCAGCTACGCTTTCTGGCAGACATAATTTGTTCTTGGATCGACTATGGCTCCCTTGCCGCCATTCACTTCTAAGTCATGCCTGTATTGATCAGATCACAGTTTCATCGAATATGCAGAAGTGCTTGATAATGTGTTCTGAATTAGAATCAAGATTACGGCATAGAAGTATAAGGGAAGTCGGAGAAGAAACTCACTGGAAAACAAAATCAGGAATGCTCAGCTGTTCGCGGGGGATATATTTGAATAGCTGCAAGAGACGTTCCATGTAGACCACTTTCTTCCACACCTGAAAGTTAGTTTGCGATTTTATTATACAATTTTCGAGAGAATTGGATCTATTCTATTGGAAAATGATGGGAAATGTGCTGAGATCAAGGGTATCATACCACATTGTCGACAAACAATTGCATTGCAAATATTGCAGCTTTCAGGCCAAAAGTTGGATGGAGGACGTAAATTGCCTGTAGCGCAGAACAGAGCAGAAGAGTTACTAACTGCATAGCTACAATGGTTAGATATGTGTTTGTGTGTAATAAACATACATGTAAATTGCGCTGGTGTTTCCGGCCAAGAATTTGCTCTAATCTCTTCATCCACCCCAGATCGGGTTGCCTGTTAAGGAATTTGTTATACGGCACAAAAGAAAGATAAAATGCATCCTGAGTTAGTGATAAGAGATGTGCCATGGCAGAATGATCGATTTGAAACCAAATAATGATGATAGCGAAAAAATATGGCAAAGAGAGAATACACACATCTGCAAGGATGCTGCGGAGTGGAAATAAGCTATCGAGTAAGGCTTCTGAATCAAGGGCTCGAATTCCTGAAAATGAAACACACATGGGTTAATCGAACTTTTTATGTATGGTTAAACCTTAAAGAGCCGTGAAATTAAAATGGAAGCAGCTGTAAAATTTACCTTTACCACGTACAGCACAAATCGCTCTAGATCGAGGCATCTTAGAAGAAAATGAGCTCCAACAATTACCATGACTGGGCGACCTTCATTATCAACCCCGCCACGGTAACTGAAAACGAAGAAAGGTGTACTAATTATGATTTGTACGCCGCTGGTGATGTGTTGTGTGAAGTGAACAGTTCAAATTAACTTACACAATTTTCATTTCAGCAATGTCAGAAAGATTGAGTGAATTTGCTTTGGTGAGATATCTAGAATGGAGTGAATATTCTTCGGCAGCAGATAAAGGAGGAACCCCAAGGTCTCCATATCCAAGTACTTTAGCATAATTCCAGCCGTTTTGTGCCTGAGCAGCTTTTTCCCACTGTTCTCTGCGTCTCTGATCTGGATTTTTGATCAAGGACATAAATACCGGATCCAGATACGATTCCAAATACGCTGAGTTCCTGTTATAATTACACAATTGAACATAAACCCCGTATAATTATACATCAAGTTTTCCAAACAAAAAGAATCCTGGTACCTGGCCAGGGGTAATCTTTTTAAACTGAAAACAAGCTAACTAATTGTTTACAAATCATACCATAGAAAGATATGCTCTTGAGCAAGCACTCTATCAACTGAATCAGAATGACCATCTTTTTCCATTTGAGTTTAGTTTTCGAAATAATCAAACAGCAAATAGTCCAGAAAAAAAAATAATAATAAATAAAAAGAATCCTTTTTTCTGTAATTTTCAAGGCCTAAAGCAAGTTCATGGAGTCTAATTTCAAGCCATAAAACCGCCGGCATATAAAATTGCATAAACTCAGAGAACTACTGGTGACACACACAACTACACAATGAAAAGATGATTGCATTAGACTAGAAAACTCGACTCATTCTTTGGATTTCATTCGAATAAAGGAGAGGGGGTTGGTTTGTGTATATTGGACTCACAGTTCAGAAAAGAGTAGGGTACAAACCGTCGAGTCAACTTAAGTTCACTGACAGGAAGCTCAGTGCAGGTTTGGGGAGAGCTTGGCGCTGTTGCCTTCAAGTTGGGTAAAGGCTTTATTCTGATTTTGCGTTCATCAATGACTGTCTCACCATTTTCATCACCAACATCAGCAGGAAGTTTCGAAATAGCTATATGCTCCTCAAGTTTATCCCTCGGAAAGTACAATGGAAGGAGTCTACAACGAGAAGCAACATATAGACATCATATCAAAGCATAATGAAATTCATGCAAACCAAGAACATACCTGTGCCAGTTACACATGATGTATAGATGCTGGTAGAATAGGTTATCGATCAAACCTTTTATATATTTCTGTATCTGATGCTGTTGTGGTACAAAATACAACAGCGTGTATTTTGTCCTTCTGTTTCTCAAGAAATCGTCTTACAGTTCCTAACCAAACAATATAAATTAACTTGAGGCCAGAAAAATCATATAACGACTGGTAAAACATGATACACACATATACTTCTTTGTTTCTCAAACAGGAAAAAGGGAATTCGCCAAAAAATAATAAATGAAGTACATAGACTAACATGAAAAATAAGAACATTGCTTACTTATTGCCACATGAGCAGCTGGTTCTCTGGGATAATTCTTGGCTTCTGTGTATACGCAGCCTGTTGCAATGCTGCATTCACATTTTCATTGAACTCAAGTATTTAGTGAATTGATCCATGAAAAAGGAAGAAAATATCACTGGATTCAATGTCATGGTATTGAACAACCTCTGAAGGCCATGGTCGATGAGAAGTTCAAGGCACGATCTATAGCAATGACTCAAGGCATTTTCTGCAGCTGTATGATATTTCACAGCATACTTAGGACCAACAGTATGCATAATCCTCCTGTAAATTACAAGAAAATCCACATGCATTAGAAACTATTGCTTAATATAGATCGAACACGAGTTTCCTTTGAGTGTTCTGATGGCATGTTAAATCAACTGCAAAAGAGAAACATTTTGGTTGGACAATTATAAAGAAGCACTATTGATTTTAATGTTAGTACAATCTCTAATACGCGTGCTTGGAAGTGCAGAAACTAATAGTGACATAATACCTCGCTGGAAGGTCATAAGCTTTAGTCACCTTAGCCATTCCAGTTCTGCATCCACCCTGTTATTCAACAAGCATATCAATCGTTTATGAAGCAATCAGCCTTTCTTTCCGCCCCACAACTTGAAATTTTCACATATACCAAATTACTTTAATTCTATAATAAGGTCAAGTATATGTTCCACGACTTTAAGGTATCTAGAGTACCTAATTGACTGCCTATTAGGTGCCACATTTATGGAAGAAAAATAAAATAAAATAAAAAATACCTTCTTTCAATATCCCCACAGACCACCTAAATTACTCGATGATCCAAGTGCCAACTACTAGAGTGTAATTGTCAGAACCCCACCCATATCTCCATGAATTCTGAATAAAATTGTACCAACAATAATAACCATTTGATGCGGAAGTTAATTAACATCTTTTTTAGGTAGGTTAGATGTATGGATCTTCTTTATATTTGAATCCATGCAAGCTAGCTGATGTTACCTCCAATGACCATCACTTGCACACCGTTAACTTAGTTAAAATTTCAAAATCTCTTTGTGTTTGGTTTGAGGACTTCTAAAGATTTCTATTATTCATCAAGATTAACATCAGAACGGTACAAAAGAGGGAGACTTTATCATCTTGGAACTGCCTAAGCACTCTCCAGGAAGTGTGAACCCTAGTTCATTTGACTTAACTGAATGAAAATGACCAGGGGAAGGGAGTAAGAGTTCTTCAGGACAATACAGCCATTTCATCCCATGGGCCGCAATCGGTTAAAGATCATAGCCCTACACCAAGCTTGGTCTTCTGTTTATAATAATCAGGATGATAGTTACCATTTTGATTGGTTTATAGTAAATTTTCAAAGAGTTCTTGGGTCTGCCTTTCCTTTTTCTGTTTTCAGTCAAATTTCAACTTTCATAGTTATTTCAGATCTACCTCCATTAGTTCCATCGATCTCAGATGATCTAGGTCGCATGTAACATGCGATACTGAAATTATCTAGACTTCAGTGCATTCCAAGATATTAAGAAAATTGTGGATTTTATTCTGTGAAACCATGATTCATCCAAGTGAGCATTATGATGAAACATGATTCATCCAAGTGAGCATTATGATGAAATACAACTTAGCATATTCTAGTGATAATGCATACCAATGTTGCACATTCTTCTGCAAGATCAGGTCCTGCTGCAGCATGCAAACCAGGGCTACTGTGTGCTTCATCTAAATTCTGTCAACCAACAGTCAACAAAAGATATATCACCTTCTTGACAATAAGCCATACTGAATTATGAAGTACGAAAAGAACAACAGTCTGGATTAGAAGGACTTTATTCAGTTACTTGAACATAAAGTAAAAAATGAACACAAGTTCTAAATAATTAACTGAATAATATTTTCTAACAGGAGTTTAAATTATAAAGAATCCTTAACTGATTCACATTATCTAGCAGGAGATAGAAACTCCCAACATTGGTTAGATATAGCATACGTAGCAAGAAAACACAGGCAGCTAATATAAATAAATGGTGAAAAATGTATATTTTCCAACCAAAACATGGCTAGTTGCAAACTCCCGATTCAATTCTAGGTGCATCTACAACCATTCAAGCAAGAAGAATAATCCCAGAACTCACCCATGGAAATACAAATTACAAGAAATGTTATGCTTGAACAGAGAGAGCTCATTTATTTCAACGCCAGGAAACATAGCAGAAAATTACGATACCAAAAACAGGGCTTAGGTAAATGAACTAAATAATCAGCATCTTTAAACCGATCAAAATTTCCATGAAAACAAGAAAGCAAGATAGGTTGCAAATTATAATAATTCCATATCTATATAAGGAAACTCGAAATAGCCAAGAGAAGAAATGTAGCAATCATGCTAGCATTTGCAAGAACCATTGGAATGTGCACTTCCCATCCATAAACATATTTTCTTTGCATGGTGATTACAACAAACGGACAATTTACCTCATTTGTTGAGTTGACTACAGCATCAACCTCAAGATTCCAAGGATTTCCCCTCCACAGATATATCTTTGAGTTGATTTCATAATCTACAGGAAATTTAGACACCATCCCATTCCCACTACTCCCTCCTTCAGATGTAGATGCCAACGGGTCTTGGAAATCCAAATTATGGAGAGCTGAATCCTCATGATCGAAGGAGTGCCTAGCCTCCGAATCACTCCACCTCGGAACTTGATCAAGTGAAACAATTGAATCTCCATTATCTGTTGCTAGACCACCTCGGACAGTGGAGGCAGCTTCAGATGTATACATGATTTAGGATTTTCAATCGAATTCGCCTCCTACTAACTATAAATAAAAAAAAATTACACTTTCGTTAGCTACTACCAACTGCAGGAAAAACACCTAAACATTAACTCCATCAATGCCCAACTATGCTGAAACTCTATCTCCTGGTAAAACAAATACATGCACATTCTTTCGATCAAATTCCAGTCAACAAACATTCTATACTCATCAAAATAAATAACGATCTAAAAGTGATTACATATTAATTTCCATCAATTAACCATATAAATAAAAAATAATTCACATAAATCAAACACGTTATTCAGCTATTAATGCATACAACAAACACTAAACGGCAAGCAAACCCTAGAAATTTTCTTCAAATTTTCAATTACTCGCACAAATCACCTCCCACATAAAGGGGAAAAAACTACAATAAATTGCGCCATACCTGCAGAAGATTTGAGATTGGGAAAGCAAGATTGACCTAATGATAGAAATTTTTCGGGGGCGAATTATCGATAGGATCCGGGATTGGGTGGAACTCTTTCGTTTTTTTTTTTTTTTTGGTGTCTGAAAATTATCTGTCGAATTTTGTCTTTTCCCAATATTCCGAAATCTTCTGAGGGTGTATTTTAAATTTTTTATTATATATTTCATTTTCAAGGGTCATTCTCAACTTGCCTTTACGGCTTTACCCTTTTATCTTAAATGCTTTATTTTGCCTTTATCCTAATGTTTTTTGGCGGCTCTCTCTAAATTTTTTAATAAAGTAGTAGTCAGATGCTGACTGCTCTAAATATATACGGGTCCATATGTTTATGTTTATGATTTTGGATTTGGTTTTGATTTTAATTTTAATTTAAATATTCATTTAGTCTAGTAATAAAGTATTTATTTTTTTATTTTAGTCTGTTTTATAATAAATTATATATATTTTTTTAATTAACTGTATTTCTATCTAACATTATAAATATCCTTACAATTTACATATATTATACAAATATCGTTATCTTTATATCACACACATACTCTTAAAGGTATTTTACTTATTTCTACCTTATTCCTTCTACGTGGAGTAGTGGACCAAAAATGGTATCCTTATTATATAATAGGAAAGTATAATAAATAAAAAATATGTGTTTAATTTGATATTTTTTGAAAAAAAAAATTAAACAGTGAAATCAAAAATTAAATTTCACAAATAAACACACCTGTAAATGTTCCGTTTACATTGAAAATTTTAGGTTGTGTATTTTTTTATTAGTTTTTTTTTTTCAAATTTGTAATATATATATTTTTTAGTTTGTTTGTTTAGTACTCTTTTCGTTCGTGTCACATTTATTTTTTTTCATCATTGTGTTTAACATTAAAAATATTTTTATATTTGTATAATTTTTTTTTACAAATATCCTTCTATTAGTATTATAAGATATTGATAAAAGTATTTTTGGCAATTTTTTCTTAATTTATACTATGTTTTGGTATGTTGATTAATATTAAAAAATCAATACTAAAAAAGTAAATAAAACTCTTATAGTCGGACGGTTCCGAAACATTTCAGGGTGTTCCAGAATGTCTTGAAGGATCTTCGCTAACCTTTCCGTGTTTGCGCACCGCAGGCCCTTCCTCGGTGCTCCTTTTCATTCTTCTCGACAATACTCTCTCCCAAGCGCTCCTCGGTAGACCCCTCGGCATTACTTGGTCCTTGACATATTTAATTTGATTATCTTTATGGCTAATTTGACCGGATCCAGGACCAAAGATTTACATTGATCTAACATATAAAATATCATATGAGTGTGTTTCTTCAACCCAACACAGGAGTTGTCCACTGCCCAGACATGTCTGACTTGCAGTTTTTTTTAAAAAAAAAAATTAAAATATAATTTAATATTTAATATAATTATAGGGTAAAAATATATATACAATATATATATCATTTTGTAAAAAATAATTTTTTTATAATACAAATAAATAATAATTTAAATACATATATATGTTGGGTATAATATAAATTCATAATCAAATCATACAATATAAATTTTATTAATTAAATTTAATACACATGTATATTATTTTATTTATCATCCATCAAATCAATACACATCAAAACTCTCTAAACTCAACTCAACCCAAACCCAAAAGAAACACACAAGGGATGACTGGTGGTGCAGAGGTTGGACGTGTGACCGTGACGTCATGAGTTCAAACCCCGACGCCTCAGATCACCTCACACATGGTTCGACTTACCTGTTGAGTTTTAGTTAACAAGTAATTAAAAAAATATTTATAAATTAAAATAATTAAATAATTTGATTAAAATAAAAATTTTATCAAAAAAAATAAATTAAATAACACATATTTTCTAAAATAATTAATATACTTACACTCATTCATTATTTTTATCTCACATAAAAAAAACACTCTTTCAAATTATTTCACAAAACAAATATACTCTAAGGGTGTGTTCGGTTGGAAGATTTTGTAAAAATCTTACTATTCATCCCATTTTTTCCCCCCAAAAATATCAAATCAAACACCTATTTTTCATTTTTTATATTATACTAAAAATCAATTTTACATTCAAAACATCACATCAACACCTATTTATATCACATCATACAACTATTCAAATTCAAAATTTTTACTATTCAAATCCCAACTCAAAATCCAAACCCCCAAACAAACACACCCTAAATTGATCAATACTCCATTCGTCCGGTTAAAAGAATTACATTTATTTTTTATATCAATATTAATTATTATATCAATATGTAAGTATAAGAAAGTGGCAAAAAAATACTTTTATTAATATTTTAATATAAAGATATTTTTTATATTAAGTACAATGACTACCCAAAAGACAGATGTAACTATAGCAGAGATAGAGTAATTAATATAATAAATATATACAAAAATTTTATTATTTTATATTTTACACAATTTTTAATAAAAAAATATTTATATTTTTTTAATAAAAAACATATTATTTTTCTTGATTCTAGAAATATTAAAATAATTATTTTATAATTCATTTACAATGTCAAATAACTAATAACAAAAGTTTTAAAATTTTAAACTAAAAAAATACAATTGAATATTTTAAAAAATAAAATATAAATATTCTAAATTGTTTTTTTTATGTATAATATGTTAATATTAAATTATTGTTTTACTAAATACTTTAATAGAAACAACTAATTAAATATTGAATCAACTTGTTAATTGACTATGTTAACGTGTAAAACTATCAACTAATTGTCAAGTAGACTTAAGCCATTTTAACTTCAATTACAATTAAAGGGATTGTCTGATTACGATTTTAAACACAAATTATTACTATTTACTTCACTCAGTTTTTAATAAAAAAATATAGTACTCTCTCATTTTCGCGTCATTGTACTTAACATTTCATATTTGTAGACACTAATGAAAATATTTTTGCAATTTTTTCTAATTTGTATTACATTTTAATATAATAATTAATATTAAAAGATCAATACGCAAAAAGTAAATAGACTTGTAAAACCGGATAAAAATAGTATTTTTTTTTTCATAAAATATTATATCAAAATATTATTTAAATAAAAATTAATTCAATATTTCATTTCAAATTAAATTCAAACAACAATTAAACAAACTCAAAATAATCAAAAGTCACATTTTTATTTGGGCTTTTATTCTCAAGCTCATAGTATGAAATACAAATCAAACTTTTCCAATGATAATTTTGATTATAATTTGATAGTTTTGATTAGGATTTATAAATAGGTAGTTTCAATTTAAAAACTGCAGATTTATATATATTTATTATTCATTTATTGCATAAAAATTATATAAATAATAATTAATTAAATTGTTATAATACAAAATAATTAAATCATAAATTTAATAAGTAATTAAATTAATTTTTAAATTAAAATAAATAAAATGAATTATAAAAATATTGGTATATTAGATAATAAGATAATTTAAATTAAATATTATTTAATAAAAAAATTACTAAATTTAAAATTAATATAAAAAATAATATTATTTATTAATATCAATATTATTTTATTTTATAAAAATTCAATAATATATATAAAAAAATTAATTATAAACATGTTATTATTATTATAAAAGACACTTGCCCTAATCAATAGATTACGTCCACTGATCCACAGCACGATCCGCACCAGGTTCTCTGCTTGATTCGGATTCCCAAAAAAAAAGAAAAAAAACAATTAATCGCCAAACTGCCGGTTCAAACCGGTAACCCGACGGTTCGAACCGACGGTTTAGAATATATAAACAAACTTTAGCTCAAGCTTCAACTCTGGAAATCAGCCGCCGTCGAAGATCTACTGTGGCTGCGAGGTATGGCCTCGAATGTATCTAGTTGTTCTTTATTTTTTTTTGTTTATTAGTTGATCGATATATTGTGTTATCGGAGCGGTTTCGTGGATTGAAATGCGGGCAATTTTTTGTGCGCTTAGGAAGGGGTTATTTGGTGAAACAGTATTGGTTGTGAGGTCAGTTGATCTTTTGGGTCGTCTAGGGTTTTCGCCTATACTGTTGTTGTTCTCATCCTGAATTAGGGCATTAGGGTTTTCTTTTGTTGTTGGGCTATATGGATTCGAAACTTTGATTCCAAGGGCGGACATGCTTTGAATGCGAATTACTCTTTGGATTTTTAGTTGCAGATCTGAATACAATCATGGCGGAGAAAGAAGATCAAACTGCTATGAACGAGGTTAAAGATGATGTTGGAGATGTAAGTATGAAATAAAAATGTTTCGAATTTATAGTATCTGTTATGTTAGCTGACCTGAACTTGTTAGCGATACAAGAATCCGAGAGCTACTCGTTAGGCTCAAATTCAAGCTTGAACTTGGATCGTAAAATTTGAGTTCAAGTTTGGCTTGAATTTTGTATATAGTCTATATATTTTTTAAAATATAAATTAAATATATCTATTTTATTATAATAAAATATTCAAATTTTATTAATATTTACAAATTTTGATATAAAAATTATATTTTATATATTATGTAAATATATTATCGCTAATGAGCTGAGTTGAGCTACTCTCAATCCAAGCTCAAGCTCAGCTCGTTTATAGAAATGTTAGCCTGATTGTGCTTGGCTCGCGAACTACTCGATTTATTTAACAGCTCTAGCTAAGAAGTGTGCTTTTAGGGATGCTAGAATCTTTATTATATTCTTTGTTTTCTTTTCGAAATAGTTTCATTAAAGGTTGGAAATGATACGTGCTGTGAAGAGTATGTAGTGAAAAATTTATGATTTATGCAATGGAGCTACAACTGAATTGTGTGTTTGTGAAATTTATGTCTATTTTAGTCTGTATATTATTCGGTTAGACCACACACAACTTTAATGAAATTGAGATTCAACTTGGGCTTAAATGTTTGAAGTTTTGGTTTGAGCAATTAAGCCATTTATGTATGTTTATATGTCACTAACTATCTTGTGCATGATGAAATCAGGAGTTGAATATGTATAACCTTCGTATATATTTGATTGTGATGCAGATAACTTCTTTTGATCCTACAAAAAAGAAGAAAAAGAAGAAAGTCGTGGTTCAAGATCTAGTTGAAGAGGAGCCTGTTGATACCCTAGTTGAGAAAACCGAGAGCTTGACTGGTAACTATCTTCAACAATTTTCTCTTGATGCATTTGTATTTTATATTTGTGTATTTAAATTTTGAGATAGATAAATTTTAAATTATTGATCCTATGTAATTCTATGAACTTGCAGTTTCTGATACTGTCGAAACTTCATTTGCTGGTCTTAAAAAGAAAAAGAAGAAGCCAGTAAGCAATTTGTTTTTGGTTATCATGTTCTTTGAATTTTTTGTGGTTTTTATATGTTGGCTTCATGCAAAACTGTTACAGGCACCTACAGATCTGAATGAAGAAAAAGAGAATGTTGTGGAGAACTCAGAAGGTAAAGAGCTTATTTGAGAGAGCTTTATTACTTAAATCTGATCATTGTTTTAAAATGTTCTTTGTAATTTCCATTTATAAAATTCTAAAGATATCAATGGAGAAGATGAGGATGGGGAAGGAATTGTTTTACAACAATATCCTTGGGAAGGAACTGATCGAGATTATGAGTATGAGGAGGTATGTGCTTTTCAAGTGATTAATTGTATGATGTGGCTCACAGTTTTAAATGGTCTGCACCATTTGCTATGGCAAGGCGCATCACTTCCACATGCTTGACTGATGAGCCATTGTCATGACGCATGGCATAATGGTCGGTTTTAATATTTTTATTTCTATTAATTATGATTAATTAGGGGTTCTTATTTTATTTTTAATTTAAGTAAGGACGTGGAAAGTCTTATTCAAATTTTTTTCTGGAGTTTCTCCCAAGTTTCTCCGGCTTATAGCTTCTGCCCTCTACCCTTCTATTTTTTATATCTCTCTTTTATGCCTCTCAGACTTTCTTCCATCTCATACTGTGCTGTTGCTGCCAGGAAAGGCAGCCTGCAGCCAGGGTTTAAGTTTTCCATATAAACTATTATATATTGCTTTTATTTTTAATTTTTCTGCATTACTCTATTAAAGTTATTTTTTTAGTTATATGTCCTATATAAAATTTTGTAAGATACTTGAGTGGTTATTTTGTTTGTTGAAATGTATTATGAACTGCATGTGTATATGTATATGTATACTTGAGTTTCTCCCAAGTTTCAACGGCTTATAGCTTCTACCCTCTGCCCTTCTACATTATTGCACTATTAGCAATAATGAGACATATGCATGTAAAATGGTTACCCATGTTTTCTCAATATTTTGCAGTTATTTATGCTTATAAGCATTGTGAAGTGAGTGGATTGTTATTTAAATTATTTGAGTTGTATTTAACAAATCGATCATTACACACTGATGTTACAGGTTGTGTTGAAATTTGATGTATAATCCTTGTCTATTTATTCTGTTTAAGGGTTTGTTTACTAATGTCTTTTCCATGGTTTATACTATTAAACCTCACATTTTTTCCAAAACATTACATCCTATGTCCACTTTCATTCAAAACTATAGCATCTAACTACTACTTTTTTTCAAAATATTAAACAAAACAGTGGTAAACAAACTCTAGTATTCGCTAGTATTTCAATTTATTTGTTGCGTTTTCATGCTGTGCTTCTACGATCATGTATTCCCCCTTGTTATGGATGCTATGGATATGAAGAGCCATTGTGTTACGTTTTATGTCCCATTACAACATATAGTATTGTAGTTGCATCTCTTCTTATTCAATATTTACTTGGTCATAGCTGTTCACTTCATGTTGCTGATCCCTGCTTTATAGTTTTTATGCGACCAATTCATATTGGCTTTTCATTTCAAATACTCAGCTTCTTGGCCGAGTCTTCAACATTCTTCGTGAGAATAACCCAGAGCTTGCTGGAGATCGGCGCAGGACAGTTATGAGACCACCTCAAGTTCTTCGAGAAGGCACCAAGAAAACCGTCTTTGTGAATTTCATGGATCTCTGCAAAACGTATGCTCTTTCTTTTTTCGGGCTAAGAAGAACAGTGATGAATGTTAGCGTCCTAATTAATGCTTGGGATTTTGATTTTGATATTACAGGTCCAGCAAACAAAACATTACTTACACATAATTGTTGTTTGCGTGTTTCCTTGTTGTTCACTATCACTATGCAAGCTTCTTTATACAATATTTTTGAAAAATTAACATAAATCATATTGAACATTGCAGTAAACTCTGCAGTAAACTGGTGCTCTACGATTTTCAATATGATTTTGGATTTGATCTTTTCTTGATCTTTGTGATGGTGACATGAATAAATATTGATGTGTTACATTTTTCATGGGTTTTATTGCAGGATGCATCGACAACCAGAGCATGTCATGACTTTCTTGCTGGCTGAAATGGGTACAAGTGGTTCTCTGGATGGGCAACAAAGGTTGGTGGTCAAGGGAAGGTTTGCCCCAAAGAACTTTGAGGGAATTCTGCGAAGATACATCAGTAAGTTTTTCTATAACATTTTCAGAAATTAAGTTCAAAGAATATGTTCCAGTGATATTTTCAGTCAGCCTGATCTTAAGTTCCTCTCTTTCTTCTCTTTTTAAATTATGAGCTTATAGGGGTTTTAGTATTTTCTCTTCTTTTATTTGAAAATTGCTCAACTCATAAGCACATATATTGAACAGTGGCGCTTATTGCTGTTATGTATACAAATTGTTTTTAAGAATTACATAATTCATGTCAAATTATTGTTCTGTGTTTTATAAATTGCCTGGAAGTAGTATAATTTTGTTAGAGTCCCATAATTTTTCATGTGCTTCATGGGTGCAGATGAGTATGTTATCTGCAATGGCTGCAAAAGTCCTGACACTATCCTCTCAAAGGAGAACCGTCTCTTCTTTCTCCGATGCGAAAAGGTAGTTTAGTTTCTGTTTAGTTTGGCTGCTAAGGTTTTAATATAATTGACTAGAATCATTGCAATGTTAAAGCATAGTTTTTATTTGACTTTACACTGTCACTGTGGCAGAGACGTTCTCATAACTTTAGGCCCTTCCGCATAATCAGAAAATTATAACATTTTGCATCTATCTATCTATCTATCCTTTCTGCAATGCGACCCTTGTTCATCTTTACCTGTCAGTTCTCTTTATTTTGTCCATAGTGGTCTGTCTGTGTTTGGCCTGTGATGAACAAAATCTTTGCCTACATTGTCTGATTGTTCTAGACGAAGAGTAAATTTATGCTGTCTGAGGCCATTAGGGAAGCTGATTGATCGTACTTGAACATGCATGCTAATATTCACTTGAAAAAAATGCTGCATTATTTCCAAACACGATTGATTAGTTGTCGGGTCGGGTGTAATATGATCTTATACATACCATCAAAGTATCATGGTATTTATTCAAGTGTTCTTTTCGGCAATAGGTAGCTAGAAATGGAACAACCTGTGTGTTGTGTTGTATGAATAAGTATATATATATTCCATTTGTATGTATGTTTACTTGTTTGTTTGTTTGTTTTTTTTTTTTTAATTTTAATAACGTAGGAACCTGCAACTGTATTTACTTGTTTGTTTGTTTGTGTATAGTGTGGGTCTGGACGATCGGTTGCTCCTATCAAGGCTGGATTCGTCGCCCGTGTTGGTCGCAGGAAAGCCGGAACCTAAATGTTGCTTGCCCGTGTTGGTCGCAGGAAAGCCGGAACCTAAATGTTGCTTCTCCTCCTCAAACGGTACGGTACAAAGACTTACTAATATCTTAGCAAAAAAACTTTCCTTAGCTGTGTTTGTAAACTTTTTAATGTGATGTGGAAGATTGCCTGCCGCATTCTCTAACTATCAGGATATATATGGATATACTAGTGATGTGATAATGAATGCACGGTTTTAATTATTATTTTTATAATTATATTTTTAAAACTAAATTAATACTCTTTCCTTCCATATATATATATATAAACAAAATAATGTGGACTCGTGCTATCTTTTTCTTTTTTTTTAACAAAATTATATATGTAATTTAGTAAACTAAGTAGGGTGAAAGTAGTGAGGAGGGTAATTTGTTACGGTTGATCCAGTGAGCGTTGGTGATGTAAGTGTGAAGTTTTTATTTATGATTAAATTATATGACACTCTCATCTGTGGGGTTGATGCGTGGCCAGGTCATTCTATATGCAAATTTTATATAATAAAATATTTAAATATAGTGTAATATAAATAGGTGTAAAATTGATTTATAGTATAATATAAAAAATAAAAAATAGGTGTTTGATTTAATATTTTTGGGAAAAAAATATGAGATGAATAGTGGATTGATTTAAAATTCAATCCACCAAACAAACACACCCTTAGTTTTCTAATAAATTAAATTAATAATTAATTAATTTCTTATTTTTATAATTTTTCAAAAATAATTTGTTATCTAATTTTTATAAATATTATAAATATAAAAGATTGATTACTTATTTATTTATATATTGTATTAAAAAAAATTAATTAAGATATTTTATTTTTTTTATTTGTATAAAATTTGTATAATTTAAGTTTGTATTTACAATTAAATATTAATTTTGGATAAAAATAGTATTTTGTGCATATTTTAGTTTAATTTAAGGGATTTCAAAGTAATAAATAAAACATGTCGGGTGTGTTCTCTTTGAATTTTTCCTATATATATTTCTTTTAAAAAAATTACTATATTATATATGTTCTTTATTTTTATACTATTTAGTATCTACATAATTCTCTATATTTTGTTCATTTTTATTAAAATACAAAAAGGTATTATATATAATTTACTTTTTTTTTATTTGTTTTCTATGTTTTGCTTCTCCGCATATTTTTGCACTGAAATATTTTGCATGCCAAACATATGGATGATTTGTTCTTCTGCAATGTCAATTTCAAATTTATTCTCATCTAATGTTTATAATTGATTTATTGTATATTTTTATATTCGTATTCCTCTTGTATATTTTTATATCCTTCGCATGCAACATAAATATATGTAGATAAATAAATAAACATAAGAAATAGAAAATTCAGATGAAGTGAAAGATGAATTAAAACTACAAAAGCCAAAAAGTTAATAAATTAAGTAATTATATATGTAAACTAAGTGAAAAAAAGTCAAGATAATAAAACACTAAGGAAGAGAAAAATTAAGACAATTGCAATACAAAGAATGAGCATAAAGGGAATGGAGTGTAGAGTTTGTGTTTTTAAATATTCCCTCCGTCCCATTGAAATGTTACCATTTTCTATTTTCGTTCGTTCCAAAACAAGGTTACCATTTACTAATTTAGTAATTGTAATATCACGTCACATAATAAATATCTTTTCAACTTATAATATATTATACAAATGTCATTACTTTTATATTACACAATATTAATAGGGATATTTTTGTTTTTTTTACTACAATTCAATATAATACTAATATTAAAAAAATTTACTTGCAAAAAGCAAATGTCACCCTTTCAATGAGACGGAGAGAGTATTATTTATTATACTTTTTCATAATTAATATTGTAGCCTTGTGATATAATTATTATGCTTATTGACATAATCATTATACTATTCATATTATTTTTTTGAATTTCCCCCTTTTTAAAAAAAATATAAAATATAAAATAGTTCTTTTCTTTTATCTTTTTTGCTGTTCACTGTTTCTAATTGTAGAGTTAGCATGTATACATATGAGTCAATACTAGTATATTATGAATAAATGTCTCAAGGACGTGAGGAGCAGATGGTTTAGTTGGGGTTACTTTTTTTTTTTTTTATTTCACACACGCACACACTCAAAAACCCCGACGAAAATTTCACCCAACACATGCATACACACCTATCCAAAATTGAATTTGGGACCAAACCCTCAAGCGAGGGATATCTCACCGCTTAATCTACAAGAATTTAACTTAGTTGGAGTTACTTACAGCGCAGATGATCGATCATATTTACAAGTAGGTTGTCTCATAACATAAATTTAAGGGTGGACTATGCTCGACTGCCACATGGATACAAGTGTCGTGACTTCATATTAATATATACTCTTATTTTGGTTTGCCAATTGTATTTTCAATTCGAAGTAGATGTGTGCACTTTTATTTTTTTTCATTATTATTTTATTGTGTGCTTTTGAAATTGTTGTTGTATTATCGTGCTTTCATAATATTCTCTCTGTTTCATATCTATATATTAATTTACTTTTTGCATAAAATTTTAGAAATATTAGTATTATATTGGGATAAAATAGAAATAAAAGTAAAAAGATTAAATTATCCATAGTATTGTATGATATAAATGTAATGATATTTGTGTATTATATTGTAAATGTAAGAGTATTTGTAATGTTAAGTAGATGGTACAATTACTTTAACAAAAAAAGAAATGAATACTAGACGGATCAAAATGAAAAAATAGATAGATTGTTAAGAAATAAAATGAGTATAATAATTATACTATTAAAAAATTTCAGTGTTAATATTTTTTTTGTATGTACGAATATAGTTTAATTCACTGATTATAGATTATAGGTTATTAGAACCTTGGATCAATTTTATTTTAATTTTTTTAATTTAAGAATGTAGTTATAAAGATAAAATCATTTTTTTTTTTAGTTTATTGTAAAAATATATCTATAATTTAGTCAAAAGCACTTATATTAAAATTTGAGAGCATTCACTTCTGTCATAAAAAGCACTGCAGTTGTATGTTTATAAGAGTTTAAATATTATTATTGTACTCTTTTATAATTAATATTGTCCTATTATAATATAATTATTATATTTTTCAGAAATTTCATTATTAACTTTTTTGTGTCCCCGAATATAGTTTAATTCCTTTATTATAAAGTGTTAATTTTTTTGTATTTAAGAATGTGGATTTGAAAACATAGTATATTTTTTTAATTTGTTGACAAACCAAATACTATAATTTAATTAAGAATGTGTATTTAAAATATATTTTTTTTAGCTGTTGTAACAAACCAAATGTAATATAATAAAAAAACACTGATAATTAATATCAAACATATTAATAAAAAAACATTATAGTATTAGTGGTCACCTTGGTGGTGCTGGAGTTGGACGTATGACTGAAATTTCCGACAAATTTGTAAATATTTCTATTGATTTATTATTTATAAAACACTTTATCTTTCCGAGAAACAGAAAATGTTTAGTAAATTTCATATTAATACTAATACTCCATCCGTCCTCATGTAAACATCACATTTACATTTGTACTTTAATATTAAAAATATCTTTATATTTGTATAAAAAATTTTTTTAGAAATTTCATTCACACAGATGGAAATATTTTTACAAATTTTTTTTTTAATTTGTACAATATTTTGATAAGTAATATTAAAAAATCAACACGAAAATAATAATAATAATAAAAATAAAACCCTTAGACCATAATAAATTTGTATTAGAAAGTTTCTACATTATTTTTAATCACACAATTTCATTTAAAATTTCAAAAAATCATTCAAATGGTAGGCACAGTAATAATAATAACAATAATAATAATAATAATAATAATAATAATAATAATAATAATAAACAACCTTAAATAAATAAATAAATAAAGGATAAAAACAAAAGGCCGAAAGACAAGCAAAAAAAAGCGTGATTCCACTTATCTGAAAACCAGGCGAGCCATGGATTCCCCAAATTCCATTCCCATTTCCCCCTATTTCTTCTTCACCCTCATCCATGCCGCTCTCTGCACAAACAAACTTGTCAATTCAATTCAATTCTCCATCAATCATGGATGCCAGGGCCACCACCACCACCACCACTACCGCAGAGCCACAACCGTCCAAATCAGACCTCATCCTCCACAGCGCCGAGGTGCTCGCAGACGCCGCCCAATGTCAGCTCCGCCGCGAACCTGACAAATACGACAAAGACGAGGTAGCCAGAGCCACCGACGATCTCCTCAAGGCAGCCGCCGAGTACGGAAAGCTCGACGGCAACAAAGGAATGGCCAAATACGTCGACAAAGCCGAGGACTATCTCCGCCGCTGCAAAACTCCACACTCTGCCTAACCTAACAGAGAACAACACAGAGAAAAGTGGTACAGATTTATATTATTCGCAATAAAGAAAAAACACAGGCTGCGAATTTCTTATTTCTTATTTTAATTAGAGCTTGAGGAGACTGAAGAATTTCTCTGAATAAATACATATATTTTGTGCAAATGTGAATGTGTTCTACATAAATATAATGTTGGCATTGATTATTACGTATAAACATACATAACATACCAATCCACAATCCATGGCATCCTTAACTTCTCCTCCGATCTCTGGTAGCCATTTTGAGGCCATATCTCTCGAATATATCGGCCAAATCGAACAATCCGACCTCCCTCAACTTTCTTGCCATTGTTTCGAACATGACGACGCCTTCCTCGTTGGAGAAGTAGTGCAAGAACTTGTTGTAATCGAATCTCGGCACTTCAACCCCTCGCCGGATTGCCCTCTCCACGTACTTATTCGTCTCGTACGATTTCCCGGCCACGACCAAACCTCCCAAGAAAATTGTGTCGAAATTAACCAATGGATCTTCCCCCTTTCTCCCTCTCTTCCCTAAGTGGCCCTGCAGCAGCATCACGTATGTGTGCATTGTCGGCTCGCAACCTGCCCTAACCATTTCCCGGAACACCTCTGTTGCTTCACTCGCCTTTTTTAATCTCAAAAGTCCCTTCATCATCCCGTGATACACGCAAACTTCGGGATTTATGACCTGTTCGAGAATCTTGTATGCCTCCTTCACTCGGCCTCTGCTCGTTAGTGTGTATATGATCGATCCAAAGATCTCGTTGTCGGGTTCTATGCCTGCCTTCTGCATTTCATCGAACAGAAATTGAGCTTCCCCTGTCTTCCCTCTCTTGCAGAGCCACTTAATCACTAATCGATACGTCGACAATCTTATATCTTCCATCCTGCTCGTCCTCATCGACTGGAATAGCTTCAATCCCTCTTTCATTTCGCCGTTTTTGAAGAATCTCTCCAGCATTACCTCCATGGCATCTGTTCCAGGCTTGAGCCCTTCATCCGCCATTAAATTCCAGATTTTAGAGGCTTCGATTAAGTCCCCGACATCACAGAAACCATGGATAATCCACCTGTAAGTCTCCTCATCAGGCTTGATCCAATCCCTCAGCTTTACTACAACATGATTAGCTTCCACGACGAGCTTGTTTCTGCAGAGAATCTCCACGACAATGTTGAGTCTCTTGATGTTGTACTCGTAGCCGTGATCATTCATCAAGTGGAAGAATTCTACGCATTTTTTCAGTTCCCTGGCAGCAGCTAGGGTTCGCAGTGCAATTACATAGGTTTTTATGTTAACCAATCGGAGTTTCGCTATTTCTTCACAGAGTACCCAAAAGAGATCGATGTTCCTCGATTTACCCACAATATCGAGCATTTTGTTGAAGGTGGTAGGTGTGTGGGTGAAATTCGATTGGGAAAGGGAAAATAAATGGAATCTGTAAATAGGTCGCCATGAGAATGGGAACTTGTTGCATACCTGGAGGAAGAAGTCGTGGCTGAGATTGAACTGTGTTTTGGTGAGTTTTCCGTTGAGTTTTGCATCGGAGGCGTTTTGCTGTTGGTACAGAACCGTGCAAACCCTAAGAAGGTGATCTTCGTTGATAATTTCGTCCAATTTCTGCGACGTCGTCCTGTCTGCAAAATTATTCATCAAATTCGGCGCTTCAGCCGACGCGGCGGAGGCCAAAGCACCTGGTGTAGGGTTCCGGCGGTTCTCACGGAACCGCACACTTCCAGAGGCTGGATTCGGCGGCGGATCCTGAGGTAGCTGCTGCGCGTTCTGGTTGAGGTGAAGGAAGGTGCAGATGGATTTGAAGGTCCGGGGCCTGATAAAGTGGCGTGATTTGGCGAGCAAGGCCATTTGGTTTTGTGGGGAAAGGATTGAGAGCATACAACATTGCAATTAGCTTATGAACAATTTTTGGAAAATGATTTTTGATTTGGGTGGGAGTGAAGAAATGATTTGATTAGGGTTCCTGGAGTTGTTCCAAGTTGGATGCCATACATACAATACATGCCGACTTCTCCCAGGATGATTACCCCGCTAATTGAGTTCCATTCTATATGATTCAAACATACGCACATATGTATTTAAAATAAATTTGATATCTATAAATAAATATTAATAAATTTAAATTTTAAAAGTATCAAATTTTATTAAAAAAATAACATATACTCCCTCCATTATTTATCATTTTTATCCATTTGAAAATAATAATCTTAATTTCATAAATAACTATATTCTTTATATCTCTTACCCAACCAAATTAAGACTATAATTCTGAGATAAGGAGAGTATATAATAACTGTAATTTTTTAATAAAATAAGATATTATCGTTCCCTATTTATTTATTTAAAGTAATTAATACCCTTACAATTTTTAATATATTACACAAATATCATTACTTTTTTATCATACAATCTAGTAGACATTTTTATCTTTTCTACTGCAAACTAATATAAATACTTAATTTGATCAAATTTTAAAAAATATATACAAAAATAAAAATATATTTTATTTTTGGAGTAAAAACAAAAAAAAAGTTAGATGACAAAAAAAAATAAATAAAATAATAAAATAAAAATTAAATGATGCAAGAGTATTTTAATATTTGTTAAGACGAAGAAAGTGGTCTATTTGAATATTTGATAAATAATACTCGTCCCAAACACTTGCAACATTTCATTTGTTTGTCCCAAACTCACTGCAATATTTTCAAATTTAGAAATAAGTAATAATATTTTTATACATATATTAATATACACTTTACTTTATCTCATCACATCACTCAAATAAAAAAAAAAACAAATAATACTTAATATCCAAATTATGGTGTTTAGATCGAAAGGAGTATATCAAGAGTATTTTTTTATTAAATTATTTAAATATTATTTTACGAAATTTCGAATAGCTTCAAAATGAATCAAATTTTAAATCAAAATCGAATAATTTCACAAATTTCGAATCAATCCTTGTAATATTCGTTCGCATACAACCCTTTCTCTTGTGTAGTAGAGGCTCTAACCAATTTTCTTTAGTAGTGGTCAATTCAACTAGATTTTTAAACAAACTTACATAATGGAATACGATAATTATTTTCACTATGAAATATAAAAATTAAAAATAATATTATAAAGAAAATTATAAATATATTAATATAATATGTTAGCTAACACTATCGACGTCTGCGATTATAACAACTAATGTTAATATCAGTGGGATTTATGCAACATATCACCACTACAAAATTGGACTGTATGCAGCCCATAAAACTACACTACTCTTACATCTTCATACATTACAGACAAGCAAGGCAAACAGGTTAAACCATAACCATGCCATTTATGATTGTAGATACCAAAAATGTAAAAGTTTTTAGAAAGAATAAAATACATGGCGGGAAGACAACATCAAATGTCGTCGGAAGCTGTACAATCTCTTAACAAGAAAAGGAATCGATCATTCGCTTCTCACATACATGTTCATTCCTAGAAATTGTCCAGAACCAAACGAAGCTAAGCAAGAAGGCAGCGAAATAAGAAATTACTATCCTGAGTTAAGACATATAATCTCGGGTTCTAAACCAGTAGAAATTACCATAAATCACAACTCATTTATTTTTGATCGACAAACAGGATGTGTCAAAATCCATCTTTTCCAGCAATCTGGCCAAGGAACAACAAACTTCAAAGTATAAAGTTCTAAGCATAGAAGGAAATGTTGTTTCTAAACCACATCTTGCCCAAAGATCTGTAAGAAAAATAGCACAGGTAGGCAAAAACTCAAATTCAAATGAAATAATACACAATCAAATACTAAAAAGTTTCAATGATTGAAAACTTGAGTAGAAGAATAAAGAGCACAAACCTTTTAAGCTTGCGGCTGCGTTTTGAACTCAGCATTATACGCATAGTCTGTAGAGTACTGAAGATTAAACAATAAACCTCGTCGCTTCTCGGATCCCATTCGAATGTTGAGCTGCTTGGCCAAGGAGGTCACTTTGTCATCAGATTCATAGTCCATCTCTCGCAAGCATCGCCTTCTAACCTTTTTCAGGATTTCCTTTGAAGGATCATATCCAGCATTTATCTGCCAGAGAAATTGGGCTTCGAGGTCAAAATTAGGTTGCAAACAAATTGGTATGATACCAACAATCAATCATAAACAGCACACGGTTACCATTTCATCAATCACGCTGAGAGCGGATTTTGGTTGCCGCTTGGTCAAATGAGCATCAACAAGTAGAGAATATGTTGTTCCGTTTGGTTTAACGCCCGATCCAACAAAGTGCTCAAAGACTTTAACAGCTTCATCTCTCTGTCGCAAGGTCATAATTAGTCGATAGATCTACTAGATCTTTCAAAGTGAAACAATTGCTATGAATATTTCTAAGAGACGAGCAACACACTAGAGGTGGTGGGAGATGAGAGAATTACCATGCCGAGTTTTGTAAAAGCGCACATCAGAGCATTGTAGGAGTGGATGTTTGGGGTTAGTCCAAAAGTGGTAACAATAGAGTTAAAAGTCTGGTAAGCACGATCAAGATCCCATATATTCGCACAGCCCAGAATAACACAATTGAGAGCTGCAATAGACGTGTACGGATTCTCGGCCTTACTTAATTTCTCTAGCTGATAATAGACCTGAGCATTAACTCCAGTTCAGTATCTTAAAAATGCATAATTGCACACTTCAATTAGATAAAAAAGTACAGAAAACAAACTAGGGATTAGACTAAGTTATGTGCACAATAAATTTTAAGAATTAAAATCTTCAACTTCAGTATGAAGCGTATTATCAAATGCATAAAGGGTTATGGAAAATGAACTTACAGCATCCAAGGTCGCAAAACCAGTTTTGGAGCAAGCTACAACCAACGGATTTAAGCAATCAAATGGAGAGAAGAAATCTTCTCCATTGTCTTGACTAGAATTTCCATGAATTTGCTCAAGCTCACGGAGTGAGATAAAAGCATTCTGTAGATTCCCCAAATTGGCATAGGCATTTATTTTTGCAAGGTAAGACTCTGGACTAGGATTGCTCTTTTTCCGCAATGAACGTAAAAGGATTTTCCATGATCCAACTAGGAGTCTAGAATTGTAAGTTCTTGAAGCAGTTGCAACGGCAGATATAAGTAATTGTTCGTCTACATAAAGATAAACAGGAGGCTTCGCTATCTCTCCTCGCTCAATCCACTGGAGCATGAACGAAAGAGCATAAAAAGTTAAATCACTATTGTCTGCTTGCATTGCAACATCGGCAATATAATTGCATACGCGCCACGGGGGGCACAGTGATTTGTTTTGCTCCATCTTCTGATAAAATCCACAAATACTAGAGTTAGTCGTCAAAATGAATGAGAAGCTATATGGCACACGAATTGTAGCCAAAACAACAAAGTACCTTGCATCTCTCAATAATTGATACCAATGTTTCCAACCTCGCCATATCAATACAGCGACGAACGCAATCAACAAATGCCTTCAGTGACAGCTTCTTTCCAGATTTCAACGTAAGATCTATGTAGTTAAGTGCAGAATCAATCTGATTCGATGAAAGAAGCATGCCAATAACTATGTCATATGATTCATCATCCGGCAAACATTCTTTGTCTTCTTTCCCTGTCTGGAGCATCCTGAAGTCAATTGACACTAACCCATCAAAAAGTAAATATCCTAACAGCTATAACTTCAAACATGAACTGTAGACTGCTCCATATATTAAACTAGGGAAGTCATTCTTTATTCTTTACTTTTATTTTTCAAAAAAAGAAAAAGGGAATTATCATTCTAGCTTTCCACAATGCTTGCACATCCAAAATATATATAAATCACATCTCTATCCTTACTTAATACCTAATGCATACAATAAAATTTTGAAATTAGTGAAAAAACAAGCCCTTTGTCTAAAATAATTTTTACTACTCAAAACCACTACACATATATATATATATATATATATATATATATAGAGAGAGAGAGAGATATAAGCAATTCCGATCAAAGAGACAATGCATAATAATTCATTAAATCCCATGTTCCACATTAGTGAGAAAATCTAGACGATGAACTGCAGAGAGATTCAGGCAGATAGCTCAAAATAACATCAACACAGCAAAGTTCAAACTTTCAAGGAAAAAAATATGGACCTTTCAATCAATTTCTCAGCGGCAAGTGTTTCGCCAGCCCTCTGCATCGCCTTGAGGACGATATTATACGATCCAGTATCAGGCAAAATTCCGTAAGAATCCATTTGAGCAACAAGGTCAAGCAACTCCCCCGCAGATGCCCCGGTCATGAAATTGGCACGCAAATAGTGATTGTAAAGTTTAGTGTCGGGCTTATTCAGGCTCCCGCCCTTATCCGAAGAACTAACCCAAAGCTCAAAAAGCTGCTTAATCTCGTCCCATTTCTGTGACGTCATCCAGTCCGCAAACTTATTCATCAAATTCGCTGCGTCAAGCGATTCCGCCAGTAACTGTGTCTGCCCCCCGCGCGTCTGCCTTAAAAACCCCAATCCATATGGAACAACCGACCCGTCGGAGGCCAGAGCATCGGGTACAGGGCTCCGCCAGTTCTCATTGTGCAGCGCCCTTCCGGAGGCGGGATTCGGCGGGAGTGGCGGCGGCGACGGCGACGGCGACGGAGACGGAGACGGAGACGGAGACGGCGGATCCTCCGCTAGCTGCGCCTCTTGCTTGAGGTGAACGAAGGTGGAGATCGATTTGAAGCTCTGTGGCCTGATCAACTGCCGTGATTTCGCCAGCAACGCGAGCAGGGCCATTTTCCTTTGTCACCAACGGATTCAGATTTAGTGTGGATCGCATACAAAAATGCAATTAAACCATTAATTCTTCACGGAATCGGAAAATGATTCGGCTGGACTGCGGGGAGTGAGAGTGAGGTGATTTGGGAGCGCTAGGGTTCTTGAGCTGTTCAAAGTTCGGCGTTGGATGCGATAAAACTTCTCCCCGTGGTTACTTTGGTAATTAAGTTGAATTTTAGAGGTTATTTTGGAGAATCACAATTGGGCCTATTTCTTGGGTCAGGAATTCAACAGTAACTGTAGACAGACCTGTGAATTTAGCTATTTCTGGCAAGTGGAATCGGACGGTGCTCGAGAAGATTAGTGGTTGATCCAAGGGATGAAATTAATTATGCAATTTCTTGGGCATGGACTCAAATTTGATCCCAAACGCAGCCCAATGATCAAAAAACATTACGACCTATTTGATTATTATGGTTGAAAGTTTGGTTTTATGATTTGCAATTAAATGTTAGTTTATAATTATACAGTTTAATTATATTAGTAGTTTTTTTTTTTAATTAAATTATTTAATTATATTAATTTTAATTTATAATTATTTATATTATACTACAATTTTCGTATTATTTTTTTACAAGAACAAATAATATAAATAATAGTAATCTCTAATTGAAATTGTAATCGAACAGTTCTTTTTATCACACTAGCAGGTGGACCCGGACGGATTGAGGTTTGATTCTCTGACCTCACATGACTAACAATTGAGATGTTTTGATTATAACACAATGTAGATTATAATTATTCTTTCGTCCCAAATAAGGTGTAATATTTACTTTTGACACGGGTTTTTAGGTGAGTAGTATTAAATAGGATAATTTAGAAATAAAGTAATGTGATGGAGAGAGAAATATATATTTTATTTTATTTTTATTTAAATGATGTGAGGGGATAAAGTGTGGGGCAGAGATTAAGTATAATTAATTATTTTCTATTTTGGAAATATTGCAGGGTGTTTGAGACATACCAAATGTTGCAAGTGTTTGGGACGGAGGGAGTACTATTTTATTATGTAGACAATGTTATTCATAGTTTTAAAACATTATTTAAATTTTATAATGAATGATAAATTTATTTTATAGTTAAACTTAATAAATAAAATATTTCAATAATAATTTTTAATTATAATTTGAAGAAAAAAAAAATCATGTTAAGTACATTTAATGTAATGGAATTGATTAATTACAAATGAAAATTGTCGCATTTATTTTAATAATTTATTAAAAATAAATAGTGTCCAATTAATGTGATTAATTATTCAGAATAATTAAGTACACATAAAATATGCATCATTAATGCATGCAAACTAAATACTTATTTCAACAATAAATGTTTTTTTTTTTTTTTTTTTTGTTTTTAGCAGTGGATTCTATACACACTAAAAAAAATACATATATATATATATATAATATAATTGTAACAAAAATTAGAAACAAATAGCATTAGCTAAAAAAAATATTATTTTTATTGAGTTCAAAATATTATTTTTTATTTTAGTAAAAATAATTTTATATTTATACAAAAGATATTTAATTTTTACCTAAATTATCAATATATTATTACACATAAAATCAAAGAACAAAAATATAGAATTTTCTTACATATTTTTACTAATAAATGAAATACTATTATTTCTTAATATAATATAAAACTCCACAAAGATAAAAGATATCAAAGTACAAAAAAATTCATATTTATATTATATCGATTTTTCGACATACTGATATACAAAAAATATACCAAAAACTAATATACAAACTAGACCGACCTGAAGCCCGGGCGAGAGGGGTGCCGCCCAATGCCCAATGTAAATAGGAGACTCATTATATAATTATGGTATATAAGATACTCCTTCTGTCTCAGCTAAATTGTCTCATTTAGCTTAGATACAGAGTTTTAGGTATTGGGTAATTAGTAAATAATTAAAAAGTATATTAGCAAAAATAATTATAATTTAATAAAAATAACTAATAAATTAAAATGACTAAATAATTTAATTAAAAAAATTATAAATTATGAATTTTAAAATGTGATTAAAATATATAATTATATTTAAAAAAAAGGACATTATATGAAACAACGAAAATATAAAAAATAAACAAATTAAGTCGGATAGACGAAAATAGAAAAAATGATTGTATACTTGTAGGGTTTTCACCTTATTTTACTATTTCAATTTTTTTTTCCTTCAAAAAATATCAAATCAAACATTTATTATTTATTTATTATATTACACAAAAATCTTATTTTACATTCAAAACATCGCATCAATACATATTTATATTACATCAAATAACTATTCAAATTCAAAATCAAAACTCGAAATCAAAATCTTACAAGTAAACACACCTACACTAGGGCTTGGGGTCCCCAAGCCAAATTTTTTATGATTTTTTTAGTATTAAAAATATTAATTTTGTGTATTTATATATAATGTCCCCCAAAACTATCTGAATTTATATATAATTATGTCATTATTATTTATTTAAATTTATTAGCTAAATATTAAATAAATTAATACATTTTGCCCTCCAAGATCAAAATAAAACAAAATTTTCCCTAACCAAACTCAAATTTCGGATCCTAAACCCTGCTCATCCATTTTTTTAAAAATAAATATCCACTCCGTTCTATAACAAAGTATTCATTTTTTTTTTATTTTAGTTGGTCTCATAACAAAGTATCCATTCTTTTAGTGACAGTACTATCTACTAACATTACAAATACCCTTACAACTTACAATATATTACATAAATGTCATTACTTTTATATCACACGTACTAATAAGGTTATTTTAGTCATTTCTATTTTATTTCTACTATATCCCAATATAATACTAATATTTTTAAAACTATGTGAAAAAACAAATAAATATCTAATTATGAGACGGAATGAGTAAATAAATAAATAAAATTCTCTATATATGCAATGCTCTGATCAATTAGTACTCCCTCCGTCCCACGTAATTTGTCCCTATTTTCTATTTCGTCCGTCCCACATAACTTGTCATTTCTATTTTTGGAAATATAATTATGCACTTTAATCGCATTTTAAATTTTAAATTTTATAATTTTCTTAATTTTAATTAAACTATTTACTTATCTTAATCTTAATCTATAATTATTTTTACTAAATAATAATTATTTTTACTAATACACTTCTTAATTATTTACTAATTATACTTTACCTAAATTCCCGTATTTACAGTAATAGTCCCATATTTTCTAGGACGGAGGGAGTAAAAAGCTAAGTACAAAATCATTACAAAAAGTTGTCGAACCTTAAAAAAGTAATTATAATTAAGGCATTATTAGGAGTGATTAAAATTAATGTATGAAATTGGAAAGGCATATCATATGGTGGGCTCTAATATGTTTTGTTTTTCTTTTCATCATTATTATAATAGTTCAAAAGAATAAGAACAAACGCGTTGTTACCGAAAGAGACACTTTGTTGCAAATATTTATATAAGAGTATTAAAATAAAAAAATATATATATATATTTTTTCTCTGTTCACTGTTCGGTTCTAAAAATTTATTTACTTTTTAAGTTTGATCTTTAAAGATTAATTATTATATTTTAATGTAGTATAAATTTAAAAAAATAATTATAAAAATATTTTTATTAATAGTAGAACATATAAATATGACTATAAAGCGAGAGAGATGAAGTATTATTTCTTATTATTTAAATAAAAATATCTATTTTTTTAATAGATATGCGCTGAATTATATATTACAAATATTTTTATATATATTTATTTATATTTATTTACGTTAATATACTTATAATATTTTTATAATAATTATTTTATTTTATTTTTAATTCCTTTACTTTTGATTATTAAGTCATGGCAAAAGTAAAGGACACCAACAAATGTTATTCCTTCTTTGTAATCATCGATCATAAAAAAGCATCCCATTTAATCTAGGTTCTATATACACGGAGTTTTCAAGTTCTAAATAATTTTGAAAATAATAAAAAATA
This sequence comes from Andrographis paniculata, assembly GCF_009805555.1. Lineage (NCBI taxonomy): Eukaryota > Viridiplantae > Streptophyta > Magnoliopsida > Lamiales > Acanthaceae > Andrographis > Andrographis paniculata. Next base: position 7,415,609 of record NW_026137605.1, read on the forward strand.
TATATTATAATATTTTTTTTTATTTTTTTAAAAAATGATTATTGATAAATTGTGTCGAAACTTAAAAAATACTGTATATATTTAATTAAGAAATCTTTTTTATTTAAGACAATTTAATTAATTAAGGAATTGATTGGTTGTTCACAAATTTTAGAAACTCTTTTGTACCATGGAATTTAAAGTTATCAATTCGTGTTTTCGGGTCGTATTGGTGTTGGGTTGAGCTATGGAGATAACAAAGAAAAATTGTCAACCCGAACCCGAACTTAAAATTTGATCCAAAATTTTAGACCCGAACACGACACGAATTCTTTTAGTTCGGGTTCAGATTGACTAGAATTAGTTTCAGGTCACTCGAAACTCGAACAAAAACAAACATGACACGAAACATACCGAAAAACTTTAAAAAAATTAAATTAACTTAAAAATTCATTTTTATTTTAGTTTTTTTTATATTATTTTATATTATACACGTCAATTCGAAACACGAAATTCGAAACCTGATATAATTTTTATATTTCAGTTATCAAATCAACCCTAAACACGACCCCGAACACGATATAAATTTTTTTCGTTTCAGATTCGAATGAATCCAATTTTTTGCAAACACGAACCTGAAAATTTTCAGGTCGAACAGGTTCGATTTTTCGGAGCAATTCAATTTTGACACAGTAATGGAATTAGATGCGGGTACCACAATCAATGCAGAGGGTGCAACCATAAATGAATTGGGGGTACTCGGGACCTTGCACAAATAAAACACCTTTGGCTGAAATTAATCGGCTTTACAATCTGAAAAGTAAAAACGAAGGCTTTACTAACCAGAGAGGAGGGTTTATTCTTGACCATGGAGGATGGTTAGTTTAGGACCGTTCGAGAGGGTATGTACACTGTACGATGTTGTCTGTATATGCCAGGGGGTTTTGAGCAGAGAGAGAGAGAGAGGCTGCCCTAAAAGGCTAAATCCAAGAGAGAGAAAGAAAACCCTAAACCCATATATATACATATATATATTCCTCCTCCATATGTAATTCTGTCGAAATGTAGACATCACATCACCACAAATATAAAAGCTGTCCACTTGCTTTAACATCCCCACCGTCCTCCATCTCTCTCTTGACCATTTTCAATTTTCCACTGCTACTCTCTCTCTCTCTCTCTCTCTCTCTCTCTATCTTCCATCAATCATCCATGGCCATGGGTGCTGGTTTTGTTGTGAGCTTGGTGGTTCTGATGGCTATGGCGGACCACTCTAATGGAGCTTACTGTGTTTGCAATAGCGGGGTTAATGACAGTGCCCTTCAGAAGAACATCGACTATGCCTGTGGGAATGGAGCAGACTGCTCGGCGATCCTCCAAAACGGAGCCTGTTACAACCCCAACACTGTCAAGGATCACTGCAATTATGCCGTCAATAGTTATTATCAGAAGAAGTCTCAGGTTTCTGGAAGCTGCGATTTCGTCGGCACTGCCACCGTCACCCAAACCCCCCCAAGTAACAAAAAATAAATAAATAAATTTAATAAAAGGATTTTTACATTTTTAGTTTTAGTTTTAGTTTTTTCTTAGATGTATATAAGGATTTCTTGGTTGCTTACAGGTGCAGCTTCTGGCTGTGTGTACCCTTCAAGTCCCAGGTTAATTTCATTTCCTTAATTACTTGTTGCAGCCATGTAGATCTTGTGGGATTGTTGCAATAGGCTTTGTCAAACCCCTTAATCTTGGTTCTTGATTTATTTGATGACAATAAATGTATAGATAAAGAAATGATACTCTTAGCTAGCTGAGCTGTGCTGTGCTGATGTTGATGTTCCAACCTAATTAAAGAAAATCATCTCTGATCAAACCCTCTTATCACATATGTCGCAGTGCTCTTTTATTAGTAATAAATAAATCGATTATTGATTGTCTTCTTCTACATTCATTCTGCCTGCTTGTTCCATTAATTTAGTCCTCATTTGATTGATCCAAATCTTTTGCAGCGGCGGCACAACAAGCCCCGGCACCGGCACCGGCGGCGGCGGCGGCGGATTGACGCCGGGCTCATCAACGCTGACTCCTCCCGGCATCGCATTTGCCCCGGGCAGCGGCGGCGGAGGATTTACAGACAACAGTGGTGGTAGTATGGAGACATTATTGCCCCAAACTGCCAACACCTTATTTGTGCTCTTGTCGTTCTCCCTAACTTATGCTCTCATCTGCCCAACACTTTGACAAGAAAAAAGAAAACTACTACTGTAATTTTTTTTGGTTGTTTTTTCTTGGGTCAGAAGAGAGAAGGGTCAAAAATGCTGTCCTCCTCTGTTTAGAATTTTCCCATATGTATTGTGTACATGTACCTAGATAGATAAGAGGACACTGCTGTAATAAAAATTGACCTAAATTAGTCCAAAATGTCAAAAATATTTCGCTAGAAGGAGGGCTTGAACCTCCGACCTTGTGGTAAACAGCCACACGCTCTAACCAACTGAGCTATTCCAGCATCACATTTGTAATATAAAAATAATATTAAATAAAACTGTATTTCTATTTGTTGAATATTGTAAATTAATAATTTAAGTCCTTTAATTAACTACAACATCTAGGGTCCTTAGCTCAGTGGTAGAGCATTTGACTGCAGATCAAGAGGTCACCGGTTCGAACCCGGTAGGGCCCTAGTTTTTTAATTTTTTTAATTCCAATATCTAACCATAAGAATCTTAAATTTATTGCCATCACATACTCTAACTTTGATTCAGTTTACAAAAAATTTCAACACAAAAACCCCCCGCCGGAGATTTTTCCGGCAGGGGCGGCGTCATTTTACACCAGGGGAGCGGTGTTGGGGTTGACAACTATATGCTTGAGAGGATGATCGACGGCGGTCCCTCCGGCGTGTGTGATGAACTCAGCTGGGGAATGGAATGTGCCGTGGCATATGCACATTATCCTCACTTCTTGACCTTTGCTGTATTTGTACAGTATGCCTTCCACTCTTCTGCCGTTGGGACCGTCTCCTTTTGTGAACACAAATGGCATGTCTTCTAGTGGGCGCGCCCCTTGTGTTGCTGTCGATGTGGTCGCCTTCTTACATGTGCTCTCTGGCTTAGATCCTGTCGTAATGGTCATAGTTTCTCTTGTTTTGGAGGCTGATGTGGCGCTGTCCAGATTGTGCGGTTCTTGCGCTGATTGGGCAGCAGGAGGGCTCGGCTCGCCACTAGATCCTGAGATATGTAGAATCGGATAGAGCTAAAAATATTGAATATCATCAACCGGAAAATTATGTGCTAATGTAAAGAATTCGGAGAAGGAAAAGACTATAAGCAGCAGCAGAAGCAAAAAATCAACTTATTTCGACCGAGATAAAATATGGTTATGAATTCAAAAACTCGACAAAAGACCAACATAACTTAGTAGTATCCACTAACAATTTGCTAATATATCACAATACAAAATGCCGTTAGAATCAGTATCGAAATTGCAAAGAACAAATTCAGAAAAAGCTCCTCCACCGAGATTAAACTTGTATTAGGAGCTGTTCAGATGAACCCCAGCTAAACCAACAACTCGAGCTTCTGAAGCAATTCTTGAATAACAGCATTATGCAATGAATTGTCACTTTGTTAAGAACATAAAGAGATACTATTAAACAAAATAACATTTAGGTCAAAACTTGGTACAACAGTCAACACTGTGATAATCTTCTAGTCACATTCATAAAATAGCGAAAGGGGACGGCACATAAACCATAAACACAAACTAGGAAACACTAACAACCCGACTCGCGATCAAATGAGAATCAATTCAAGATCACAGACCAGAGAAATCATCATGCATCATCATTAAGAGATTTATTGTTAGAACTCATGTAATTCAGGCAACATTGTAATTGATCAAGAACTAGAAGCTGACTACCTTGCGGAGTTTTGCTGCCGAGATCCGACAAATTCGAAGAACTCCCTCCCTTGGATTCAACTGACCCTTGGGATGGCAGATTCCCAAATCCATGGTTCCACTCAGTTCCCACACATCTTCCCTTCCCTTTCACCACAATCACATCTAATCCACCTCCTGAATCTGTCTTCTTCACTGAAGCCAAGAACTTTTCTCTCAGATCAATTTCTTTCTTCACCTCAAAACCAGAGCTTCTAGAGCCACCATTTCCTTCTCCTCCTTTCTCACCCTTCAAACTCCTCTGTTTCTCGGACCTCCTCCTCTTTGCCTCCATTCTTCTCAAGGTTTGCCTCTCCTTCCTGTTTCTCCACTCCTCTTCGGCCTCCAATGGCAGCGAAGACGTTCTCGCCAGCCCTGTATACTGCGGGGCGGCCGTCGACGCTGCGGCGTCACTGTTATCATCTCTAACCAGAGGTAAACAGCTTGCAATGGAAGAAGACCTCTTCAACGTGCTTGAACTCCTGTCTACACCGAATCTTCCGCCCAACGAAAGCCCGAGGTTCAGCTCAACTTCTCCATCCTCTTCACTCACCGTGCCGGATTCACCAACACTTCCCATAAATCTCTGTAATAAATCTCGTGAAAATTGATTCATTGGAATACTCAAAGACAGGTTATCCATTCCTAAAGTTTTCGATATTTTCTTCTCATCCCTGTCCCCCATGAAACATAGGAAAGAATTCTCAATCAAAAATCACTTCCAAGCATCAATTGAACTATCTCGATAATAAATTACTTCTCAACTACTCCATGATCTCTTTCCATAGCAGATTCCTAACTAGAAATTAGCTCCAAGTGTCTGCAGGGATCTTCTGCAGATTTAAGCAAAATCAAGTTTCTGTAATCTAGAACAAATCTCAACCGATATCAACACTCCTTCTAGATTTCAAAATAATCAAAACCGTCTTACCTAAAGATGAGCAACAAGCTTCCAAATCAATAATCCAGCACCGATATCCAAAAAAATAAAAGAAGCAAAAAAATCAGGGGGCGTTTCGAATTCGAAACCCCAATTTACTTCACACAAATCCACAACTGAAAAAAGAAAGTCGAAGAATACAGTGCAGGCAGGAAGACAGGTGTACGGGCGACACTGGTGTGTGTGTGAGAATACCGAGAGAGAGGTTGAAGATGGAGGTGGAAAAGACGAAAATAACCCTGACCCGTGGGACAGGACAAGTGTCGAGATCCGGGTTAGAGTACAGTGACACGTGGACACTCCCGATAGGGTTTCAGAAAACAAATTATAGGGTGTGTTGAGGGCACGTGCACCGTTCTTGTACCGATGGGACTGAATAAGATGGATGGGACCAGATGCTGACACGCGTCCCGATGTTGCGTGAGGCTGAGATGGACACGTGTATGCAGCCAGTTAAGAGTAGCCACGTGCATTGCATTTTCTCTCGCGGCATACATTTTGGTCGTGCCCAGGACCTCAAGACCAGAGAGATCTGTACCGTTGAGAATGTGGATTGTGCGGTAAGGGTTTATGTAGTGTTCGGGTTCAGGGAGCCGCAAAGAAATATGCTGCCTCTGCCGGCCCCGTATAGCCGCACATGTTGTACTACCAATTAATAATTCAGTTCTCCACTGGCAGGAGTTGTCCCCTTATACACACTACTATAATTATCGTATTTCGAAATTTCTGGGGCCCACCAGAAGGCCTGAATTTGGTATTAATTTGCAAAATATTCGTATAATATATTTAGACGAGAAAATGGGAATAAACTATTAATTTTTTATTTTTTATTTTTTTTTTTCGTATAAGCCATCTCGAACCCCGAATTTTATTTTTTATTCTAAAAAATATTTCATTCTATATATTATTTTAAATTATTTTTTATATCTATAATTAACATTACTTTTTTTAAAAAAATTTAAAATAAAATGAAAAAAAAAAAAAAACACAACCATGACGTTGTTATGATCGCACTGTAGCAAATATTATTTTTGGTGTTAAAACTGAAAGAAATGAACTCCACTTATGGGGATGCAAAGTAAAAAAATTGCAGTTCATTGGAGATACTTTAAGTCGTCTTGTAAAATTTTAGTTTTAAGCCGACAATTCTTGAGTTTTTAAGGATTTTGGATTAAAAAAAATATATAAATCCTTGTTAATTTATATATATATAATTAATATTTTTTAACTATCTATTTAATTGTTTAAATTTTTATCAATTTATTTGATTCCAGTGACAGTATTATTACTATTATTTTATAAAAGATTACCATATTAAAATATATTTTTTTAAAAAAATTAATTTAAATGTAAAAATAATATACTCCCTCCCTCCACAGTCAATCTATTCATTTTGTCATTTTAGTCTGCTCATCGCAAATGAATCAATTTTCCTTTTTTTAGTAAATATATGTTCCATTAAAATATAAAATTACTCCACCATTTATATAATATTACACAAATGTCATCAAATTACACCACTTACCATAAATATTAAGAAGTATAATAGTCTTTATGTATATTAATTGTACCGCATATCAATATAATACCAATATACTAAAATTTACGTATAAAAAGTAAACAGATAGAAAGACGATTGACGGAGGAAATATATAATTTTATATTATACATATATTCATAAATTATATTATATGTATAAATATATATATATATTGTAATAAATGGGCCCTTAAAGGAGCCCAAAAATTTGGGCCCTAGCATGGACAGGTCCTTGTTAAATTCTTTTTATAATAATTAATACTATAAAATTAATATTTTTAATTATTTGTTTTATAATTTAATTTTTTTTGTTTTAAATTTATTTGATTCTATTTTTAATGGAATATTTTTTTTATAAAATATAAAATTAAAAACATAATTTAAATAATTTTTTAATATAATTTTTTATATTAACATATATTCACAAATTTTATTATATATATATATATTTTGTAAAAAATGGACCCATAAATGGGTCCAAAATTTTGGGTAGCCCATGCCCAAGCTCGGTCTTGATTTTTTGTTTTTAATATTGAATAGTAAAATTTTAAATTAAAATAATTATTTAATTTGATATAAATATATATATATATATATATATTGATTTGATATTTTGAATGTAAAATTTGATTTTAGTATAATATAACAAATAAAAAATATATGTTTGATTTGAAATTTTTTAAAATTAAAAAAAAAAAATTGTAAAATAATGTAAAAAGTTGTACTAGTAAAGGCATCCGAATCATTTTGTTTTTTCACATGTCTTGATAACATTTTTACTCCTTTTAAAATTTGTTGTACTTCATCCATCATTAAAATATATATATTTTTTAGTAAAAAAATATTCTTTATCTTTTTCTAGGAAAAAAATATTACTCTCTCCGTCGCAGATATCATATCCACGTTGCTGTTTCTATCCGTCCCACATACCATGTCACTTTCCTTTTTTTTTGGAAAATGATTACATACTTTAATCTCATTTTAAATTTTTTAATTTTATTATTATTTTTTAATTTTAATTAAACTAATTAGTTATCTTAATCTTAATTTATAATTATTTATATTATAGGATAATTATTTTCACTAATACATTCTTAATTATCTACTAATTACACCCCTTCTAAAATACCGTGTCTACAGTGTAGCGGACACAAACGATAGTATTACTATTTTTTTTAATCAGAAAATAAATAATTTTTATTTTTATCCATTTTTTAAAAAAATTTGTATTCGGGTCAATGATATATAGCATAGAAAGTAATATTTAACCAACATTAGATTCGTGCATAACACGATTGGTATAAACATAAAAAATTATATTTATAAATAATTTTTTATAATAAAAATACTTTTGACATCGGAACTTAAGTCACTGCGTAACCATAATTTTCGAAGGACGAAGAAAGTTGGTCGTGTCAAAGTCAAGGGCGATGGACTGCATTTCCTCTAAGCCTGCTGCACCGAGCATAATATTTTTGATGGGGTTGGTGCCAAAAGGTTGGTTTCCCAAATCATTTTATTACTCACAGACAATCATAGTTCATCCAATTCACCTAAATTAACTTCATGGCTTCACTATTTATTCTTCTATCGCTAGGCATTTTGTTTATACATCCGAGCTCATTTATAGAAGAGTGAAATATATTTAACCGATAGTTTTTTGGGTTTTCTAAAGTTATCCAATTGCTACAACCGTTTATTCTTCTTTGACCAATGGGACAATCATGATAGATATAAAGTCGCTTTGATTTAGTAAGCTTTCCCTACTTGCCAACATATGTTCGACTCTCACCACTTCAGCTTTACTTAGTTATCTTCATTTTGCGTAACTTGGTTCGCTAAGCCAATAGTGACCGTCTCACCTAAAAGTTCGAACTGTTAGAAAAATGCAGCTGTTACTTTCACATATTTTGAGCCTTCGGAGGTGATTGAAAGCCCAGCCCGAAGGAGTAGATGAGTTGGTCCAAACAACCTCAATCTAACTCCAATTTATGTATGGATAAGGACAAATTTTTAATATGAATAAGGAAGATAATAGGGAAGTGAGTCAAAAAACTTTCCTAAAAAAAAATTAGGAAACTGGAGAAAATGATGGAACAAAAATGGGGAAAGTGAAGATATTACGGACAAGGCTCATCAAATGCTATTTAAATGGGAGCCAAAATATGAGAAAGGGGATTCATCCAAAAAAACAATAGATCCAGCTTTATTTATTTTGCTTTTCTTATTTTTGTCCTTAAATTTATGTTTTTCAATTATCCATTTCATAATCCGATTCCTTTTTGCGAGACCAAGGCCGAAAATTTTCTTGAGTAGGCCGGAGAATCCAGTTCTTGTCGATTTCAACTGGCCTAAATCCGTTTGACCGTCATCGATGAATTTCAGCGATAACAACAACTATTAATTATTTATCCAAAATCGAAAGTCCCATGACCGTCTCACCTACAAATTCGAATTGTTAGATAAACGCAGTCATTAATTATTTATTCGTACACAAGAGTCCCAAACAAATAGGTGTTTTCTGTTCCACTCTTACACCTCGTTCCGAGAGAAGAATCGATCTTTGAAGTCCAGCCAACCATTTGAAGAATCCATCTCCAATGCCCTCTCAAACCTCAACATCAAACTCTAAACAAGATTAGAATTCAAGAATTTACAGCTTCTCTCACATTTGTGTGATCAATCAGTTAGCATTTGTTAGAATAAATGGAATAAACAAATTTTTTCAAATAATAATTTGGGTACAATGTCATATATATACAAGAGATATATTTCACCGGAATATATATATATATATTAATATATACAATATATATCAACATCCCCCTTCAAACTCAAGGTGGAACGGTGGAACCCAACTTGAACTTGCTCAAGAATGTCTGAAAACGGCCGGGAAGATGAGACTTGGTGAAGCCGTCAGCAATCTGATCAGTAGAAGAAATTGGGGACAATGAGATGTTTCCATGAGCAACGTGATGTCATACAAGGTGACAATCGATCTCAATGTACTTCGTACGCTCGTGAACAATATCATTCGTCGAAATCTTTGTGGCGCTCTGATTGTCACAATGAATAATAGTCGCAGAGGACTGAGGCACACCGAGATAAGCCAGCAGCCAGCGAAGCCATAAAAGCTCGGCAGTGGTGTCGGCAAGAGCTCTATACTCGGACTTCTCACTGGACCAGGAGATGACTGCTTCTTTCTTGTTGCGCCAAGAAATAAGCGAGTCGCCAAGGAAGAAGCAAAACCCAGTGGTCGAGCGACGATCAAAAGAATCTCCCGCCCAATAAGCGTCAAAATACCCGGTCAAAACCAAGGAGAAGCGAGCTGAATAATGAAGGTCATGGAGGAGAGTGCCTTTGATGTACCAGAGAATCCGTAGAACAATATAACGATGAGTCGTCCGAGGAGCAGACATAAACTGACTGACGATATGGACGGCATAGGCAATATCAGGTCGAGTGACAGTCAGGTAGATCAAATTTCCTAGGATCATCGACGGGGACGCCGTCCATTGAAGTAAGACGACAGTCAGAATCTAGAGGCGTAGGAGGGGTCTTGGAGTCAGTGAGACCGGCACTAGACAGAAGGTTGAAAGCATACTTGGCTTGAGAGAGATAATATCCGTCGGAGGTCTAAGAGATCTCAAGACCGAAGAAGTACCGAAAAAGCCCTAAGCTCTTCATCTCAAAGTGGCGGTGTAGATGAGCCTATAGTTTAGAGATACCGGATGCATCATTTTCCGTAATGATCATGTCATCCACATAAAGTAACAGAACAGTAATTCCAGCTGACCCACGACAAATGAAGAGAGTCGAATCATGATCGCTGGTAATAAAGCCAAGCTGGAGCAGAGCAGAGCTAAATTTCGAAAATCAAGCTCGGGGCGCCTATTTCAACTCATACAGAGTACGACGAAGTTTATATACCTTGGAAGACGTAGAAAAACCAGGAGGAGGAGACATATAGATGTCCTTGGCAGGCCCGTTCCTGGCTTTTTTTAGGCCCGGGGCGAAATTGAAATAGTGGGCCCCTAAATATATATTTTTATATTAGTATAATAATAAAAATAATTTTACACATTTTTAATGTAAATGTTAAAATAAAATTAATTTTTATATACTGAAACATCAAAATATAAATAAAATTAATGTGATAGTTTTTAGTATAATATAAAAAAATTCAAAAAAATATATGATTTAATATTTTTTAAAGAAATGTTTTTACAAATAGTCAAAATCTTTAAAAGAAATTTTCAAACAAAAGTATTATTTAGGGTGTTTTGTTTTATATTTTGGTTTGAAGAAACGCTGTTGATTGATATAATGTATAACAAATTATGTGAATAGTAAAAGAATAATTGGCTCTGTTTACTTTGAAATTTTATTTTTGCTTTTACTATTTCAATTTTATTTTTCCTTAAAAAATATCAAATCAAACACTCAATTTTTATTTATTTTATTATACTAAAATCTAATTTTACATTCAAAAAATCACATCAATACATATTTATATCATATCAATTCCAAATTTTACTATTCAAAATCAAAACCTCTAAAATAATATATTAGTTTTTTTGAAAAAATGACTGAAAAATTTTTGATAAAAAAATAAACTCATTATATAATACACAATTTTTAAATAATATCACCAAAAAATATAATAGAATATACAAATTTAAATATATAACCATAAAAATATAAATATAAATAACACACAAAATATTATTTTCTATTATATCTTTATAATTTAGAACAAAAATATATAAAAATTATACAATTAAATAAACACACTAAAACATATAAATACATAAATAAAAAATTAATAAACATAATTTATTTAAAAAAATATGAAAATAATTTTTTTATTTAAAAATTAATTTTATTTATTCTTTAAAATATTTAACAATAATAATAATAATAATAATAATAATATATATATTAAGTATATAAAAGTATATATATATATATAATTGACGGCTCATATGGCCCCTTAGAAAAATTGGGCTCTGGGCAAGCCCAGGGCCGGGCTTGGTCTTTGGATAGATCACCATGCAATAACGCATTCTTGATATTGAGCGGATGTAGGGGCCATCGACGAGCGGCAGCGATAGTTATAAGACAACGGACAGAGGTGAGAAGAGCAACTGGGACAAATGTCTTATCATAGTCTATGTCATACTATTGGGTTCCTTTAGCTACCAAACGAGCCTTATAGCGCTCGATGGATCCATCACAATGAGTTTTGATTCGAAATACCTATTTACAGTCGATATGTTTCTTGCTAGAGGGAAGATCAACCATATCGCACGTATGAGTTTTCTCCAAAGCTGGTAACTTCTCAGATATAGCCTGCCGCCATAACGAATTCGCATACGCCTTACGAAAGGACTTAGGCTTATGGTGAAACAAGGTGAGATAGAAGCAATGATAGTAAGTAAAAGGTGCTGTGCATTTGGATGGTGTGTGTATCTTGTTGAATTTGATAATCCCAACGAATCCGAAACAAATTAAAAACTTTATTTTGTTTTTTTATAATTAATATATTTTTTTACTTTTTATAATTTTAATTTTTTATTCAATTTTAGTTTTGTAATGTATTAATAATTTGAAATAAATAAAAAATAATTTTCATTGTAAAATCAATTTGAAGTTTGATCATGTTATTTGATTTTTATATTTTGGATTATCAAGGTCCGACCTTTTTTTTTTAAGATTCGAATTGATTTAAGTTTTTTTTAAAATTTGAAATATCTAAATTCGAACATGAAATAACGGATTTGAGATGCATTTTAATATTTATATTTTAATAAAATATATAAAAAAATCTAACGTTTTTTTATAAATAATAAAATTTTATATAATATAAGTAAATAAAAATAAAAATATTTATTTATGATTTATAAATGAATTTACAAAAGTTATAGAATTTGAAGGCTTAGCCCATACGTTACCCACACGTTTATTCCCAACAACATTTTTTAATGTATATATATATACATTTGTTTATGGTAAAAAAAAATAAAATAAAATAAGGGTGTGTTTGTTTGAGGTTTAGATTTTGAGTTGAGATTTGAATAGTAAAAATTTTGAATTTGAATAGTTGTACGATGTGATATAAATAGGTGTTGATGTGATGTTTTGAATGTAAAATTGATTTTTAATATAATATAAAAAATAAAAAATAAGTATTTAATTTAATATTTTTAGAAAAAAAATTAAATGAATAATGTAAATCTAATCCAATCCCCAAACAAACGCAACCTAAAAAAATTGAATAGATTGTTAGTAATTTCATATTAAAAGAAGAAAGAAAGAAATAAAAAATAAAAAAATAAAGAAAGAATTAAAAGAAGTATAGTGCCTCGCCGGGAGCTGAACCAAACACATCCTTGGTTTTTCAGATCGGGTTCATCGCCATTTATTGAGTGGGGGTCCACTCCACACAAAGGAACGAATGGTGTAGATGCATCTGGCGTAAGGAGTCCCGGGATCTCTTGAGAGCGAGCGATCTGACCTGGCAGTGGACTACGTGACTGGAGCTGTGAGTTCACGCTAAAATAATTAATTGCTGTTATTCCCATGGCTCTGGTTCTGTCTCTGTCTATGTCTCTGTTCTAAATACTGAGCTTTATTATCTATTTCCTCCGCTAGATCTCGTCTCGAAGCTGCAAAAAGGTAACTCCAAAACGCCTCCAGTTTTTAGATTCTCTAGCTCTTGAATTTTGCGTGTTTGGTTGCTGATCCGGTGGGTGCAACCGATTAGATCGCTTTTTGGGTGGAATGCAGTTTACTCTGATGTTGTTAGGTTTTACTGTGCAATTTGATTGATCTAGAATCACTATCTAGTTTTAATTTACTAGTTTAGGCTGGGGACGTATGGAATTGTAGCGAATTATGGTTTTCCGCTAGGTTGGAGGTTGAAATCAGTTCGCTTTTGGCATTTTGTTGACAGCCTTGCCTAATTTTGGAACTATTGTGCATTTGAAGGAGAAGATTAAGCGTTTTTTGTTTGTGCCTTTACTGATCTGATCCAGAAGGATTTAAATTTGTGTGAACATTGTCATTTAAATTAGAATTTTTCTTGGTGTTTGATTTGATTTTAGAATTGAGTGCGGATGAATGATCGCTAGCGCATTAAAAACCTGCCAATTAGACAAAACAATTCTGGCAGAGAATTGGATGTGTCACGAAGATGACATTCTGCTATGGAGCAACTAAATTACTTATGAAATGCTAGGAACACATACAGGAACAAGAGTGATCAAATGTGATTGTTACATCATCTAATCTTGTCTGAGTAAAGATTCCAAGTGAACTTTCTGATTTATTAGAATGATAAGAATTCACATGTGAATATAAAAGCAAGTTGTAGCAAGATGTAATGATTTAGGTTGAAGCTGTTGTGTAAGGTAGAAGAATTCCATACCTTCAGCCATTTTCTTCTTCTTGTGCTAATCCTGCACATCACCTGAAGAACAAACTTTGGATTGACTGTTGGAAAAACCCATAATAGTTCCAGATTCGAAAAATATCTGTTATTTTATATTTTCCTTGTAATGTCTAAGAAATAGAGCTGATCCTTGATTGAGTTTTCGACAACCTTGTACTTTTGTTCATTCTTGATATTTTGATATCTTGGAAGAAATTGAGAGATATGGGTCGCGGAGTTAGCTGTGGCGGAGGACAAAGCTCATTGGGCTACTTGTTTGGGAGCAACGAGGCTCCAAAACCCGTAAAAGAGGTTTCTGAAGCTGCTCCAAGTGAAAGTAAGGTTGTGAGTAAAGAACCTAAGGCTAATGCTGCTCCTCAGCCTCAGCCTCAGCCTCAGCCTCAGCCTGTAGACATCAGCAAGCAGATTCCTGCAGGAATTCAAAGTACCACTACAAACAATTACTTTAGAGCAGATGGTCAAAATACTTGCAATTTCATCACGGTATGTATGTATTGCATCAACTGATTTGAAGATTAACCTGCATTGGTATTTTGCAAAAACATGTCAAGAAAATATGCCAAGGGAAAACCAAGGCTCCCTTAAACAAGTTTTCGAGTTTTATTGGAATCTTGTTGAGAATTCTGACTTTTGCTTGCAGTTCATTTTCGAACTTTTCCCCTTTCTTATTGCATTTTTGGATTCAATCATGACATTTTAACCATTCACTATATGCGATTAGGACTGCCTCTTAATTTTGCTATCTTGTTTATCTCTCAGTTCATTCATTTCTACACAGATCGTGTATCTCTCATAGATATATATATATATATATATAACTAGTATGAGATTTTGAGTTGCTGCGGTTTCCTTTTGACATGAACAGGATCGTCCATCGACGAAGGTCCATGCTGCTCCAGGAGGAGGTTCTTCCTTGGGGTACCTGTTTGGGGGTGGCAACAACTAATGGCAACCAACTTCAAGGCCTTCCGTGAAATATATATATATTGGTAAATGAGATTGTGTTTTCACCTAAATTATTACTAAATTTTAATTGTCAATTCTGGCACATATATATATATATATTTATTTATTTATGTGGGTTGATCATTTCTTCATTATGGTTTTCATGTTGAATTATTTATGTGGTGTGTCGAAGAACGCCTCAGATGTGTGGATTCTAATTATAAAGCATCCCTCTAAAGGGTCAGCCGCCTGTAACTCAATTTTAAGTTACTTTCTCTGTTGTTATTTGCTATACCTTGACATTGATGTTTGTTGTTATTATTATTATTATTATTATGACCGTTCTAGTAAAAAGGCAAATGTGATTAGGATGATTAGGTGCTACCACTATTTTTTATTGTATTCATTTTTTTATTTTGTTTTCCATATGCTAATGATAGTTATATAATACTTCCTCGTCTGCCTTAAATGCTACATTTATTTTTTATATTTGTATAATTTTTTATATAGATATATTATTAATATTACAAGACGCTATAATAATAATTAATATTCAAATATTAATAAACAAAAAATAAATAAGTGTGATGGTCTGGTCCATGTATATTTACAGTGTTTTTATAATTAATACTCAACAACTATATTAATGTAATGTATTTATTGTGTATTTATTATTATTTTGATGTATTTATATATTTTATATTTGTTTTAAAATTATAATCAAAATTAGTATTTCTTATGAGTTAAACGGTCTGGGCTGGTTCGGAATGGTTTCAAGCTGAGATGGGCCGGCCCGGTTCTAAAAAATTAGGCTTAAAAGGTAACAATCGAACTGAACTGTTGAACCGAATCGAATTTTCAGTTAATCGAACAAATTCGGTTTTAATATAAATATTTCGTATTTGATATTTGTTCGATTCGGTTCGATTTCAATTTTTGATTTATTCTTGTTCGGTTAACCGAATCGAATATATTTATATATTTATATTATTACATTTTAAAATTAATATTAATAATTATATTCGGTTCAATTTCAATTCAGTTTCGGTTCATCAAATTTTTTGTTTGAATACGATTCGCGATTTTGGGTTCGATTCGATTCGAATATCAAATACCTGCATATTTGCCAACCACTAGACAATTTGAGTGCTCACTGCAAAATCATGATGCTACCGTTAGCATAATCCTATACCCGAAAGTGCGCAACACTAGGCAAATCATATGTGGCACGTGGCTTAGGCGTCGGAGGTTTTAAACCATGATCTTACAGTCACAAGTCCAATCTCCACACCACTGCGCCATTCCTTACAAACAAAATTATAGTATTTCTAAGGTTATTGAAATATATGTACGACTAGAAAGTATATATGTAATGAATTATGTTATTTATGCTATCTATTATATTATTATTATTATTATTATAAAGAGCTAGCCCGATCCATTTTCATCCTAATTTGGACAGGCCTAACACGGTTCATTTTAAACTGTACTGGGTCGAGCTAGCCCATGATTTAATATTTTTTTCTTAAAGTTATTTTAAAACAATTTAATAAAAATATTTAAGATAGATATAAGAATTGAACTGTAATTTACAATTAACACAAAAAGATTCAATCATTAGACTACACTTTTATTTTTGATATGTATTTATTTATTAATATATTTATAAAAATATTTATTTGAAAATTCATTCAATCTATTAAAACGGATCAGGCCGGGCATAGAACAAAAATTTTTCGAACCTATTTTTTAGACCAAAACAATGTTTTTTAGTGCCGAGTTCTGTCTATTTTTGCCACCTCTACGCAATTCAATTTTTTTTATAATATCATATTAAATACTCTCTCCGTTCGCCTCTAAGGATCATATTTACTTTTTATGTCATTGTACTTAACACTAAAAAGATAATTTTTTATACAAATGTCATTATATTAGTATTATAAGACACTATTAGAAAATATTTTTGTATATATATATTTTTTAAATTTGTACTACGTTTTGATATAATAATTAAAATTTAAAGATCAACACGTAAAAAGTAAATGAGATACTTAGAGTCGGACAGAAGTAATATATTTCATAGGATGAGTCGAGATCATACAAATTTAATAGCATCAGATACATATTCTCTTAAAGACATCAGAAATGCTTTCATCTTGTTTTTCTAGCTTCGATAATTTGTACCATCGAACAATAGAGATTTTGAAGTTGAACCGGCTTCTTTGCTCATTTTTCCAATTGTGAACAAATCTACTTACAACTTAGAGAACACGCTCTGATACTACATGTTGAAAATGGTGGATCGATCAAATCTTCTTCGAACACCAACAAAAGGACCAACTCTTTGAAGTGTGGTTAGTTCACAGTGATAACAACACACTGAATAAATTTAGAACACCAAATCAATCAATGGAATAAAATACTTGGTAACTCAACATATATCATGTTAATTCCAATCCATGAGTAATTTTACTATAATCAATTCTAATCAAAGAATAAAAATAACCACCAAACCCCTTAAACTCATTCCTCTATAATGGTTAACCTTTGATTCCACAACAAATTCTGATTGTCAGAAATACATACTGACAACAACCATAGAGTAGGGATAGCTCAGAGCTTGTTGTCCTTTCTGGTTTAAGCTCTGATTACTTCAATCTTTGGAAACTCCTTCAACGATTTTTTTGTGTTAAACACATTCAAAATGTGGAGAATAGAGAGACAAGGGTGAGAGCATCAAACAATAGTTTCTCTCTCTAAGCAATTTTCTAAAACTTTATTCACAATCAATTCTTTGTCCCAAGATTGAGTAAGAAAGCCTTAGAATTGGCTCGGTGGAGCCATACAATTAATTTTCCTTTGCACATAACTGACATATGGTGTTTCTTCATGGTTCTGATAATATGTTGACTACCCTAATTCGTTATGTTTGTCTTGTATAGACATCTGAAAAGATGAAACAATATGAATAAACAAATACTGCAATATGTGTATCAGCTGACTATGTTTTGTTCATATGCCATAATAAGTAATGAAATATTTTCTTTTCTTGGAAGTATGGCGTAGGTTACTTCAGCGCCCTTAGCCCTTTAACCCAGCGCTTATCGAGGGAACGAACAGGAGCACGGGCTAGTCGCCCCTATTCTAACAACCACTCGGGGGTGCGTCTGCGTCAAATTACGAGTTTTGACACCATGACTGTTATTGACAAGAGAGATGACAAATTTGGTGGTTCGTAATATGCACACCAGGCTAAGAGAGGCCTATAAAAAATCCACGAATCCACATGTGATGTCGAAGAGATTGAAGACGGAAGAGAACAAGAGCTGTTAAGGTTTCATTTAACAAAAAATTTCAAAATTATAAAACCCCCATCTTAAAACTCATTATCATATATATATATATATTAGGCTTTGAGACTTACAATTTTTCCTAATATATTTTTTTTAGGGACAAAGGAAAATATGAAATTTTGGTCATGTGCAATTTCTCGCATTTAAATTTGCCGAATAATTAAAAATATTTTATTTTAGTCTAATTTATTTGCAAACGTGAAATATGTTTGTCCCTATTTGGACGACATGTAATAATGAAATAATAATGATGATGATGATGTTAATATAATTAATTTATTTATGTATTTTATTTTATTTTTTTATAATGTTTCGAAAAGATCAGCGTCACAAAAAAAGTAATGTGGATGGACGTTTCTTAGGTCCCTTAGCCTATAAAACCAAACAAATTAAATTCGTGGTCCACTTGATTATATATTTAATTTTATGTTATGATTATCGACCTAATATTTGACAAATATCATTTAATTCAATTTATTCCAAAACTGTGCACAAACACATGCTATATATCTATATCCATTTATATATCAGCCTAATATCTATCTCCATACAAACATTTTTAATTTATTATTCTTTAAAAATAATACATTATATACATACAGAGGCGGATGTATATGGGGTCTAGCCCCCTCCCCCATCCCACCCCTTTTAATTTTTAATTTATAATATATAATATAAAAAAATAAACAAATTAAAAAAATTTGCTAAAAATTGATAGAGTATTTATGTGAAAATTTAAATTTTAAATAATAAAAAAAATTATATCATAATATTTGTTTGATGCTATAAAAATAGATATGAACAAAAAAATAATAAACAATAATTAAAAAAAAATCTTCAAAAAATTCTCAACCAAATACATAGGAGATGGTATTTTTAAGAGCTATTTTTTTAATAAATATTTTTACTATTTATCAATTTCATATAATACAAAATTCATCCGGTAATATGCAGTTGTCACCGCAGATTGATATTTTGCAAGATTTTTGAAATATAATAATTTTATTGATAAAATTATTGGATAACAAATAGATGATGATTGTTTCGAAATTTGAAAAATTAGTCCCCTATCTCATCCCGGTCTGGTTCCGCCTCTGTATATATATATATATAATTTAATATAAAATATTAAATCCAATAATTATATTAGATAATAAGAATATAATAACATAAAACAAGTGAACAAACAAAGACATATATATATATATATATATATTTCAAATAAATACATGAAAAATAAAAATATTAAAGGATAATTGTCATCTCATCACTGCCTATGGATGGGAAAGAACATCGGATGTTTTTGATATATTTTTAAATACTTTTAGTATATATTGAAAATACCGTATACCATTTTAATATTTTAGCTAAAGTTGGCAAAAATAGATACAGTCCGAAATCTGATAGAACCTGACACAAAAATATCGTGTCTGGACCTTGAGAAATAAGCCCGAAATTTTTGGAATCATGTGTGACCTGACTCGATTTTTGAGAATTAATATTTAAACTTTAATGTTTTTATATATATAATAACTAAAGAAATTATGACAAACGATAAGCTAATTTGATGGTAAAATAATTGTATTGTGAGTTTGATTTCCATCTTCACCATTTTGGATAAATTTTTTATTAAATTAATATAAAAATAATTAAAATTAGAAAAAAAAATCGGAACGAATCGGCCTGACACGGCCCGATTTTAAACTAAGTTGTGCTCGGGCCTAGTTCTCTAGGCTTGATCTAAAATTTGTTATGCCGGCCCACCACATTTCAGAACTGGATTGGATCAATTTGGCACGAAAAAAAAAAAAAAAAAAAAAACGGCCAAATTGTCATCTCTAATTTTGGCATTTGATATATTAATAATTTACAATTATATTTATCTTACCAAATTTTCAATATATCAAATTTTTAGTACAATATTAATATGATAAAATATCATATCAAAAATTTCAATACGTTATATGATATATGATATGAAGTTCGATATATCGTATCCCGCTATTCGTACTAACGCCCCTCAAAGAGGAGTGATTGTTGGAAAGTACAAGGAGAGCATGTCCAGAAAAAAAAATCTAGACTATATATTACGTTCAGTGTCTTTGTTGAATTACTTTTTTATCTCTTTCATCAACGTCATATCTATATCAATATTCAAATTATTTTTTTTTTACCTGTTATAGCATCATCACTTTTACCTATTACCTTTACAATTTTATAAAATTTATTATAATTATTTATTTTTATATATTTTTATTATTTAATAATATATAAAAAATATTTATGATGTAATATTATATTTTATCTTAAAAATATTAATTTATATACACTAATAATATTATATAAAATTTTATATAATGAAATATTAAAATGTGCAGGATAATAAACTCGGCCGTGTTGGCTGCCCGGGACGTCCAGTCACCTTTTGAGTCATCCAACACGGCCATATTCAAGCCAATACGACCGTGTTCAGTCCCAGTCAACTATCTTGGAACTAAAATTGATAAAATTTTTTGAATGAAACTAAAATTGATAATTATGATATTGAACGAGACAAAAAAATTTTTTGCCCCTTTTTAAATATATTTTTATGCAGAAAAATAAGAATTCATTTTAATTTTCAATTAAAAAAAATATATTTTAAAAAATGTGTTAACAATTTGCTATTATATTTTAATTTTTAAAATTACTAGTATTATATTTCATTAGTATATTTTAATTTGTGAAAATTTTTATTATTTTATTAAAATATTATAATAATATTTATCGCTAATAATCAATAGGAGGTTAAGTACATAAAACTAAATAAAATATTGTTAGTTTGATGAGATAGAGAGCAAAGCAACGAAGAATGAATTTTGAATGGGAAGCAAAGATAGTATCCAAAATGAGCCGTACAAGAAACGGAAATCTGTGTGAAGGAACTTCAAAGAACACCACCACCTTATATAGCTTACGACTTTTTATTTGTTCGTTGACTTTGTAAAATACTACGTTGGTCCGGCTCTAAAAGTTCATTTATATTTTGTAGGTTGATATTTGAATATTAATAATTATATAAAAATATAGTACAAATTAAGAGAAAAATGACAAAGATACTTCTATTAGTGTTTTATAATACTATTATAATGATATTTGTGCAAAAAAAAAAAAATACAAATATAATAATATTTTTAATGTTAAGTACAATGACACAAATGATAAATAAGACCCTTAATGCCAGACAGAGGAATTATATTTTATTTAAATTTTGGGATTTACGTACTCAAATTATTTAAGACGTGAAGTATATTTTACACTATTCATCTTAATCAAAATGTTTTAAAACCCAAAATCTCATTTCTTTGGTTATAATTGACATTGATTTAAAATATAATATTTAATTTAATTTTTTATTTAAATAATATTTTAATTTAGTATTAAAAAAATAATAGTAATTTAAATTTGAAACTACAACCAAATAAATCGTAGGAGGCGTTAATGAAATAAGAATAAATAATAAAATTGGAGAGACAAGAAATTGATCAGAGAATGAGAATTATTTCTGTTCGTAAATTAAAGAATTCAATTGAAAAAAAAACAGCTATATGAATGGATCGAGCAAGAATTAATGATTAATCAGACAAAAAGAGTTTTAACTTGTGATAATTTATGAAAAAGTATTTTTTTTGAATTTTTTTTAAAAAAATTATAAATTATATACCATATTTTGTTAGATTATATTTTAGTACAATATTTTACAAAATCGTAAAAATTTAATACTTGAATAATAAATTAAATATGATTTTTGTAAAATTGAGATAATATAATTTAAAAAAATTATAAAAATTAAATAGTAAAAAAAATTAAAAAAATATATATATATGCTGCAATATCATTTATCTGAATACGTAAGAGAAATCAAAATAAAAAATTAAAATACTTTAATTTTCAAATTCTATTTATGAGTCGAACAAATAAAAAAAGTAAAAATACTTGGTATAGTATTTAAATAGAGTAAAAATTCAAAATGATAACCTAAAACGCCCATAGTTACGGTTCATAGTTTTGTTGAAAATTCAGATGCATCCATAATTCTCTATTCTCCCCAACTAATTAATTATCTTTATTTATTTCCTTAATTAATGTTTCGATTAATTTATTCTAATAGTGGAATTGAATGATCCATAACCATTCATGATTTGGCATGGGGCTGGCTTTTTCTCTTAATGCCAATAACTATAATAATAATAATAATAATAAATTATATAATACTCCATTGTGTTTTTATTAAGAGTGCACAAAAACATAATTGTAA
The DNA here is from genome assembly GCF_009805555.1 of Andrographis paniculata. Taxonomy (NCBI): domain Eukaryota; kingdom Viridiplantae; phylum Streptophyta; class Magnoliopsida; order Lamiales; family Acanthaceae; genus Andrographis; species Andrographis paniculata. The sequence continues at coordinate 7,438,048 of NW_026137605.1, forward strand.
TTGCCGTTAATGTAAAATTTGCATGAAACACTCTCCATATACAAAACTGATATTTTATTTTAAATAAAAATTTAAATTAAGTAAAGTTTATACAAATAAACGTAAAATATCTTAAATAATTTTTTTAATAAAATAAATAAATAATTAACTAATTAAATTTTCATTTTATTAAAAAAAATTATTTAAAATATTTTATATTTTTTATTTGTATAAACTTATGTAATTCAAATATTTATTTAGAATTAAACATCAATTTGTGACAATGAAGGTGTTTCGTGCAAACTTTATATTAATACAAGTGAATTTCACATAATAAATAAAATACAAGATGTTTTGTGTATTTTTACTAAAATACAATAAATATTATATAATTTACAATAATAATAATAATAATAATAATAATAATAATAATAATAATAATAATAATAATAATAATACTTCATCTGTCCTATAACTAGATATCAATTTGTTTTTTACATAGTTTTAAAAATATTAGTATTATATTAAGATGTAATAGGAATAAAGTAGAAATGACTAAAGTAACTTTATTAGTAGGGTGTGATATAAAAGTAATGATATTTGTGTAATATATTGTAAATTGTAAGGGTATTTGTAATGTTAGGCAGACAATACGGTTACTATAAAAAAGAAATTGATACTTTGTTACGAGACGTGATAAAATGGAAAAATAAAAAATTTGTTAGGAGAGGGAGAGATAAATAATAATAATAATAATAATAATAATAATGTTAGGATTAGTGATAAAATGGATGTAGATCTGATCTGATCTTGAATTTATATATGCATTTGTAAATAAACAATTCGGTGGTCCACTTTTTTCATGGCATTCCATGTATGCATGTATGTATGTATGTATTTTGGGATTATCTTTTTAATTGGTATGTTTATTAAGACATTGCTAATTCTTTGTTGTTACTTAGCCCCTTTTGTCAAAGTAGGTTCTTTATTTTATTTTATTATTATTATCTTTTTTAATTTTAATTGGGTTTTAGATTTTTGTATTCAAAGCAGACCTTTTCTTTTTCTACTTTTGTGTTTGTCTAGGGTTTTGGATTTTGGATTTAAATAGTAAAAATTTTAAATTTGAATAGTTATATAATGTGAATTTTAATATAAAATTAATTTTTAATAAAAATAAAACTAAATATTTGATTTGATATTTTTAGAAAAAAAAAAAATAAACAGTAAAAATCTAATCCAATCATTCGAACAAACACACCCGTCATTTATATATGCATATTTATTATTAATGCGTGTGGCCGTTTTTACTTCCACTCAAGAAATTCCGAATTTACAAAATATTATTTATTTATTATTATTATTTTTGGTTGTGTATAGAAACAAAAAGGGGTTGATGATACCGATCTTCTTCTTCTTCTGCTTCTTCCATTGTTCCACCCTCAGTTTCTGCCCTTCTTCTGACACTCAGGATTTTTTTTTCTCTCTCCTCCTCTGTAAGTCCTCTCTTTCTCTGTCTTTCTCACACTAAGATTGTTGATCGGAGTTCTTATGATTTCTCTCACCCCAATTTCTGAATTTTAACGATTGCCGACGTTGTTCGTGTCGGAGCGTTTGGAATCGGAGATTTTGATTTCCGACTGGGGCTTCGACTGCGAATGCTGTTTGATTTACTTTTTCCAACACTGATTCAACAAGTATTTGGGTCTTTTTAATTTATTTTGCTTTCGCATCGTTGATTTTTAGTATTTTTGGGGGTTTTTGTTCTTCTTATTTCATTCTGCACTGCAGATTTTTGTTGTCGTATTATTACTTCCTGAAATTGAATCCTACTTTATTGTGATGATGACAACTGTTATATCGATTCTGTGCTTGCAATTGAAGATTATGATTTACAAAGTATTCCTCCGAGGGTTTCTGGATTAATGCTGCCGATTTATTAATCGATTGAGCAAAAATTTTAAAAAAGAAAAAAAAAAAATAAAAATCAGATGAATTTAATTTGTAGAAAGTTTAGTGCTTATTTATATTTTTGTACTAAACGCCATTGATTTCCTCTGCGTGTCTGAATATAGCATTAGCTGTTTAGGGCAGTAATCTCGGCAGTACAAACATGTCTCTTTCGGGGGATAATAAAACCAACGGAAGAGTGCTCCGAATCCACGAAAATGTGGATGAATTGGGGAGCAATTTGGCTGATTACATTGCCGAATTGTCTGAGGTTGCGATAAAAGAGCGAGGCGTATTCGCCGTTGCCTTGTCTGGTGGCTCGCTCATATCTTTGATGGGGTACGAGATTTGATCGAGTTTATGTTATTACAATGGCAATGGAGAGTTTAAAATGTGACATTGATGTCTGGTTTCTGTTGTGTCGATGTGTAGGAAGCTCTGCGAAGCGCCGTACAATAAGACAGTCGATTGGACCAAATGGTACGTGCTATGGGCCGATGAGCGCGTCGTCGCCAAAAGCCACGCCGATAGCAATTACAAGCTCGCCAAGGATGGATTTCTGTCGAGGGTACGATGTTTCTTAGTTTTGTAGGAACAAATTTGTGGGTTGACTATATAATAAGTACGTGAAATAGCATAAAATCCACCTGTTGTTTGTGAAAATTGCGTTAAATCTCCCGTTGTTTTAAAATTGCATCAGACTTCCTTATAGTTTTGGAAACCTTGCATTTAACTCCCCTTTCGAACTACTTCCACAGTTAGGAGTAGAGCTTTTAATGATCCGAGCCGAGCCGAGCCAAATTTTAAGTGTTCGTTAACGTTCGCAAACAAGGCTCGTATTTGTTCGTTAAGCTTTCGAGCTCGGTTTATTAAGAATTTTTATTGTTTGAGCTCGTGTTCGACTCAATTAAGCTCGTTTGAGCTTGTTTGTTTTATTTTTTAAAATTTATATATAAATTATAAAGAAAATTTAAAATTATTATATTTATATATTTTAAATTAATATTTTATTTATTTATAAATTATAATTTTATATGTATATATAATATTTATAATAAATATATTATTTAAACAAACATTCGCGAACAAAGCTCGGCCTCGTTCGTTAATCAAACGAGTCTGTTTATGTTGTTCGGCTCGGCTCGTTAACGTTCGAGAACGAGTTTTAACCGAGCCGAGTTCACGAACGGCTCGGTTCGTTTAACAGCTCTAGTTACGACGCATCTAGAATAATCACCGTTAAACTAATGACAGAATGAAAGTTTTATGCTGTTTTGCTTAATAAGTTTTTAAATAAGATGATTATTTAACATAGTATCAGAGTCGAGACGTTCTGTGTTCAAGTCTCACTGCCCCTATTTGGATTTAACAATTATGTTGTGTAATAATCGAGGTTGTCGTTTCTGTCGGGGCAGGTCCCGATCGTCCACAGCCACGTGCACTCGATCAACGACACGGTGACTGCCGAGCAGGCTGCGGAGGACTACGAGTTTGTGATCAGACAACTCGTAAAGACGCGCGTGATTAGCGTGTCCGAGACTAGCGACTGTCCGAGGTTCGACCTGATCCTACTCGGGATGGGGCCGGACGGGCATGTGGCGTCACTGTTCCCGGACCACCCGGCCCTTAACGAGTGCCAGCAGTGGGTGACGTTTATTACGGACTCGCCCAAGCCGCCCCCGGAGAGGATCACGTTCACGTTGCCCGTAATAAACTCTGCCTCCAGCGTCGCGGTGGTTGTTGCCGGCGGCAACAAGGCGGAGGCAGTGCGGGTGGCGGTGGAGGGTGGAGGGCCGGAGGTGCCGCCGGCGGGAATGGTCCGGCCGGCGAAAGGGGAGGTTGTGTGGTTTTTGGACAGTGCAGCTGCATCTAAACTTGGAGGTGCAAAATTTTCAGAGTGATTTGTAGTGTGGCAATTTGGGAACTTTGTTGGTTCATTTTGCATTCGGAAAAATGAATTATTTGATCTAATTAAATGTAATTTTGAAATTATATTTTATATAATTTTATTATAAGTAACTGGACCTTGGACCAGCCATTCTACCTTAAGTGCTTGGTAGGCCAACAGCCCAGTTACTGTATATGTTTAAATAGGTATAGTTTGAACTGTATTATGTAGTTGGGAATTCGAAAATGGGATGGGCCATAGAATGCAGAATAGTATCAAAATTGTATTAAAACTAGCGGAATATCCGTGCTCAACGAAAAAAATTATAATCATATATTTTTATTTAATAGTAATTTTTTTATATATTATATATATTTTTAATCAATATAAAAAAATAAAATAATATCAATGAATTATACTATCTCCGTCCAATTATAAAGTAAATATTTAATTTTGAAGTATTTTACTTTTATTTCTTAATTGAATATAAGATTCTAATATAATAGTATTATTAAATATAGATGAAATATTCTTTCCTACCGTGGATGTAAAAAAGTACTGGGTATTATTCTAGGGATTATTCTTTCTACAAATTATTTTTGATTGAATATAAAGTTATGTCTAAATTTATTGAAAAAATTAAATTATACAAAAATTTATTAGATAATTCATCAATAGAAATTTATTCAAAAACTCAAATTCATTCAAAAATTTACTTTTAAAAAAACAGACTTTTGCTCCTGGTTTTTATGGTAGAAAAATTGTTTTCTACCATTAAAAAAAAACATAGGGCTCAAAAATTATACTAAAATTCAAAAAAATATAATTAATAAAAATAAATATAAATCAAATAATAGGAAAATATAAGAACTTTAGATTTATTCAAAAACTTACTTCAAGAAAACGGACTTCTGCTCCTACTCTCGGTGGTAATATTTTCCAATAGAAAAATTGTCTTCTACAATAATAATAAAGACTAAAAAATTATACAAAAATTCAAAAAAATACAATTAATAAAAAATTTGTCTTCTACCGGAAAAAAAAGGACTAAAAAATTATACAAAAATTCGAAAAAATATAATTAATAAAAATAAATATGAATCAAATAACAGAAAAATATAAGAATTTGAGAAATGAGTAAAAATTAAATAAAAAAAAAAGAACAACACCGTGTAAAATTTATTGAAAAACTTACTTCAAGAAGACTGACTTTTGCTCATGCTCCCGATGGTATTTTGTCTTCTACCATAAAAAAGAGAAATAAAAATTAAATTTAAAAAGAAAGAACAATGTAAAATTTATTGAAAAACTTAAATTTATTCAAAAACTTACTTCAAGAAGATGGACTTCCGTAATCTTTTTCGGTAGAAAAATTGTCTTCTACCATAAAAAAACAAGGTTTAAAAAATTAAATTAAAAAAAAAGAACACAGTATAAAATTTATTGAAAAACTTAAATTTATTCAAAAACTTACTTCAAGAAAACAGACTTCTGCTCCTGCTTCCGGTGGCAATCCTTTTCGATAGAAAATTTTTGTCTTCTACCATATATATATATATATATATATAAACATAGCTAATAAAATTATACGAAAATTAAAAATTAATAAATATTTTGTCTTAAAAAATATAATTAATAAAAATAAATATGAAGCAAATAACAGGAAAATATAATAACTTGAGAAAAAAGTAAAAATTAAATTAAAAAAAAAAGAACAACACGTAAAAAATTTATTGAAAAACTTAAATTTATTAAAAAACTTACTTAAAAAAAATGCTCCTGTGGTAATCTTTTCCGGTAGAAAAATTTTGTTTTCTAACAATAAAAAAAAAAAGACAGGGCTAAAAAATTATACAAAAATTCAAAAAAATATAATTAATAAAAATTTTGTAACAGGGCTAAAAAAAAATAAAAATATAATTAATAAAAATAAATATGAATCAAATAATAGGAAAATATAAGAACTTGAGAAAGAAGTAAAAATTAAATTAAAAAAAAAAGAACAACACCGTTTAAAATTTATTGAAAAACTTAAATTTATTCAAAAAATTACTTCAAGAAGACGAACTTCTAATCCTGCTCCCGGTGACAATCTTTTCCGGTAGAAAAATTTTTGTCTTCTACCGTTAAAAAAAAAAAAGGCTAAAAAATTATATAAAAATTCAAAATAATATAATTAATAAAAATTTTGTCTTCTACCATAAAAAAAAGTTAAAAAATTATACAAAAATTCAATAAAATATAATTAATAAAAATAAATATGAATCAAATAACAGGAAAATATAAGAACTTGAGAGATAAGTAAAAATTAAATTAAAAAAAAAAACAACACCGTGTAAAATTTATTGAAAAACTTACCACGGACTTCTGCTCCTGCTCCCGGTGGCAATTTTTTTCGGTAAAAATTTTTGTCTTCTACCACAAAAAAAAAAATTCAAATAAACAAGAAAATATAAGAACTTGAATAAGAAGTAAAAGTTTATGTTGTTTCTACCCTAAAAGTTTCTGTCTTCTACTTTAAAAGTTTCTGTTGCTTCTGCCATAAATTAAATTTAAAAAAAAATAATATCCTGTAAAATTTGCCTGAAAAGATTTTCTTTTTTCGTGACAATAGATGAAGTTTCAAATCTTACTTCACTATAAAAATTACTTCGTGAAAAACTAATCCACTTCAAAATAAACTTCAAAACTGTATGTCTACTATTACATAAAAAACTGTAAAAGAAAAAACAAATAAATAAAAATCTCAAAATTCAAACATTGCAAGATTGCAAATAAAGAAATGTAGGGTCACTTGAGCTCTTTATATATATATATATACACTAACGTTTAAACGGATTTTAACGATGACGTAACTGTAACGAAAACAGAAGTGGTCATGGCCGAATTCAACACGGCTTGTTCATCACAAACATGCCCGGTTCTAATATCTAAATGCAGAATGCGACTGTGTTCTTTTGACAGTTTGACTGTTACTATTTAATAAAAATTAAATTGGAGGTGAAAACTTAGCAGACTTGTTTTTCAAATTAAAATTTTCATTAATTATGGAAGAGTTTTGTATATCTTTCCACTGCTTAACGAAGATGACCTATCGGTATAGCAATGTTGTAGGGCGCTGGAGAAAATCACCGGTAGGCGGCCATCAAAGAAAGGGTTTTCCTGGCAACCCGGGAATTTATTTTTGATAATTTCAATTCTTTTTTTCAATTTCTGGTATAAAGAAAATGGTGGAAGGAGAGAAGAAATAAAATTAGGAAAAAAGAGGGAAGACGAAGAAGAAGATGGTGAATGAGGGTGCTGTAAAAATAAGTTAGGGAAGATGAAAACGAAGTAAAAGAAAAATAAGAAGAAAGGAGAAGATGATTGAAAAATATATATTATAGACTAAAATAATATTTTTATTAAAAAATTCAATTTATTTAATATAATTTAATTATTACCACATATAAAAAATAAAAAATCTGACGGCTATTGCTTTGCTCTATAAAGTCTACTTCTCAGTTTCTCATTCATAATTTTGAAGGTATAAATACGAGTGTGTGCATAAAAAATACGGCGGTCGTGTTCGATCTAATTCAACCACCATCTATGTTTTCGTTACAGTTATATGTCAGCACGGTCCATTAAAATTTGAATGTTGGTATAAAAATTAATAATTATGTTTTGTATGAATTAATTTTGATAAAAAAAATTTGGGTTGGATCAAAAATTTAAAAATATTGAATTTGAATGAGACTAATAATAATTTTTACTCTAAAATTTGGTAATACATATTATAAAATTGTAGTCTGGCTTGAATAATACTATAATACTTCAACCGTTCCGGGTCAAATGACCTATTTGGTTAGAAACATAATATTTTAGGTAGTATCAATTTATATATTTTTAATAATAAATTATGATATTATTTATTTTTTAATTTTTATATGAGTAATGTTATTGATATTTTAAATATTTTTATCATTATATATTAATAAAATATATAAAATACAAATCTTATTTTTTATATAATAAAATTTTATATCATACATGTTAAATGTAGAAATCCCTTATTTCCTATTTTGGCATATGGACAATGCACTTCCATTCCTTCTTGCTGTTGTCAAATTCAAGTTTCCATTTGCAGCAAAATGTTTTATCGGGTTGCTGCAACAATCTGACAACAACCTTGCTTATTTTACACTTCTCGGTTTATGATCACACAAAACAAAATGGATGGTTTAAGGTGGTCAACTTATCCGTGAAGTGTGTTCCGGTTGTTAGGAGGGTTTCGAGAGTTAAGTTTAGAGTGAGAAATTTTGGGGTGCAAACCCAAGTCTCACATTGGAAGTTGTGAAGAAAATTACACACCTTATAAGTCCCCAAGTGAACTCTACTAGTATGAGGCATTTTGGAGAATATCCAAAAATAAATCCGTGCGGGCTCAGCCCAAAGCGGACAATATCATACTAGTGTTGAGTTGACCCAATCCCAACAGTGGTATCAGAGCCCGGCTAGATGGTGAAGTGGACTGGGTGACATTGGGCATTGGTTGTGGTGGAGGGCTCGCCCTCGTGACCTGCGGATGTGCCTTGTATCGAAAGTCTCCTGGCGGTGTTGGGTCGGTCTCAATTGAGGTGGTCAGACAGCGGGTCCTTTTGTGATAGCCGGTACAAGATGGGCAGGGAAGATCCATTGGTTGGTCCTTGGTTTGAGGGGAGGATTGTTGGGGTGCAAACCCAAGTCCCACATTGGAAGTTGTGAAGAAAATTACACACCTTATAAGTCCCAAGTGAACTCCGCTAGTATGAGGCCTTTTGGAGAATATCCAAAAACAAATTCGTGCGAGCTCAGCCCAAAGCGGACAATATCATACTAGTATTGAGTTGACCAAGTCCCAACAGTGGTATCAGAGCCCGACTAGATGGTAAAGTGGACTGGGTGGCATTGAGCATTGGCTGTGGTGGTGGGCTCGCCCTCGTGACCTGCGGATGTGCCTTGTATCGAAAGTCTCCTGGCGGTGTTGGGTCGGTCCCAATTGAGGTGGTCAGGCAGCGGATCCCTTTGTGATAGGCGGTACAAGATGGGCAGGGAAGGTCCATTGGTTGGTCCTTGGTTTGAGGGGAGGATTGCTGCCCCCAAGTCCCACATTAGAAGTTGTGAAGAAAATTACACACCTTATAAGTCCCAAGTGAACTCCATTAGTATGAGGCCTTTTGGAGAATATCCAAAAACAAATCCGTGCGGGCTCAGTCCAAAGCGGACAATATCATACTAGTATTGAGTTGACCCAGTCCCAACAAAGAAGTGAGTTTGATGCTCTTAACCCCAACTTTCTCTTCTTCCTGATCTGACGGAGTGTTTATCACTTTTACTCGCTAGATAGTTTGACGAAGGAATGAGTTATCGGAATTCCGATATGATCACATTTTGAGCAGCTCTGCTTCGTGGTCGTTGTCAGCACGAGTTTGTGACAACTAATACCTGTGCTGAACTATTACCACTTAGTTTATCTATTGAACCAAGCTTAGGATTTTCAAGTGATTTGATTGGATAACCACTGTAATTGTATTTTAATTTGTGGATTTCATATCCATTTCCTTAAACACTTTATACATTTGATCATGATGTAACTCAATGGTTAGTGGATTCGCAAGGTTTTCTATTGACCTAATTTAGTCAACAGTCATAACCCAACTAGTGATCAATTGTCTCACAGTGTTGTGTGTGTTGGATACATTGAAATTTACCATTGTAAATATCATTCTTAGCCTTTGCTATTAGAACTTGGGTATCACAATGTATCATTACCGGGGGCACTGACTTTGTAAAAAATTGAATATTATCCAAAAAATTTCTAAGTCATTCGGCTTCTTTACTGACTTTTATCTAAAGCGATGAATTCTGATTCCATGGTGGATCAAGCTTTACAAAATATTTTCATAGACTTCCACGAAGTTGCTCCACCTTCGATCATGAAGACATCCCTGTTTGTAGACTATGAATCTTTTGTGTCAGATATCCAGTACACATCACAATAATTTCAAGTACTAAATGATATTTTATATATTGTATGTCAAAGACAATAGTATATTTCAAATAACTCAAGATTTTCATTAGCACTATACACAATCTACCGTTTTCCAACAGATAGCGACTCGTTCATTTTTTTTTTGTCTTTTGCATACTTGTCTAGCTCAAAAAACTAATGAAAATGAAGAAAATAAAAAACTTATTAACAACTCGATAAGAACTCTATGTTTTTAGTTCAGTGAAAGCTCTAGTTTCACTGATACAATGAAATCAAATGAATATTGTTAAAGCCCTTGTTAACACCAACATGCCAAATAACCGTAAAAGTGAAAGTATACCGCGCTCAGAACAAATTCTCTCTTCTAAAGGTACAATTTTATCTTCATGCTCTCATGATTACAATACAACTAATTTATTAAGTTTTTCAGAAAGATACTAAGAAAATCAACTATTTTCTCTTTATTAAATTTTTCATTGGAACATCACAACAAGTCTATGTAAGTATGCAACAATCTCTACGTAAATGGTGTGGCATGTTTCACCTCGTTGTAGTTGCCACTTATCCATTTTTATATGTATTGTAGGACTCTTGCCCTACCGAAAAAGGGTCAGAGATGTCGGGGACCGAAATTCATGAACCACTGACGGTTAATGTGCACGGATATCTAATGATATTTATAATTTTTCTTTCAAGTTATATAAAGATATACATAATTTTTTTTTTTTTTTTTTGTGTTATAATTCTGTATAAGTCTGTATTTCATTATAGTTGTTTTGCTGTCCCTGAGTGTCTCCTCGTAGATTGCATCAACTATGACCATGTTTGCCGATTAGTTTATTTGCTATATTGAAAATCTATTGTCGATTATATTGAATTATATAATCTAATGATATTTTTTGTGTGTTATAATTCTGTATAAGTCTGTATTTCATTATAGTTGTTTTGCTGTCCCTGAGTGTCTCCTCATAGATTGCATCAACTATGACCATGTTTGCCGATTAGTTTATTTGCTATATTGAAAATCTATTGTCGATTATATTGAATTGATATTTTTGTGTATTCTTCTTTGGATTATTGAATATTTTATGTATTGTGTAGTGCGTACTTGATATTGTTGTCCAGAAACATATATGTATTTATATTTTTGGTGTGTTTTAAAATGTCATTAAATCGACATCATTTTGTAAGTTTCCTTAAGATTTTTGTATTTAATATGAAAAATCAAATTTTATTTATATGTTACGAAAGTAATTTCATAAAAAAGTGATGTGGTAATTGGTATATTTTTTAGGTCATAAAATAAAGGTTCTTTTACAACCTAGAAAGTATTGCTATTAGTTTTTTTGTTACCAAAAAATTTGTAACAAATAGTTACTTTCACGACCAAGAAGTATTTACACCGTAAATTTTGTCAGAAAAAGTTATTTTCACGACTATGAAGTAATTTTACCAGATTTTTGGTTACGGAGAAATTTTTAATAAAAAAAGATCCAAACCTTTAGTTGCATTGCAAAAATCATAACAAATAAATTTTCCACGTGCATTTAGAGGCGTTGACCATTCACATTTTGTTATGAAAATTTATGTTACAAATTTTTTTTGTTACTTATTTTTATGTTGAAATTTGAACAGTGATTTCTACACCAGAGTGACCGGATCAACCATAAAATTTTGGAGGAGCAAAATATCAATTATTTTTTTTTTTATTGATTTAATGTTGTTTTTTTTTTTTTTTAAATTTTTTTCAGTACATCCGAATTTTAAAAAAAAATGGAGAAAATTAAATGTTTTTTTAAAAGAAATCAATAAAACTATACGAAATAAATTAAAGACTAAAAGTATAAATTAATAAATACTCAAATTTTATATTATTTTTTACCCTATAAAAATAAAATTTAGGAGGAACAAATTAATAAAAAATATAAAATTATATTATTTTTTATATTAAAAAATTACATATATTTTGGTAGTATGCCTATACACGCATCGTTTTATATTTAATAGGTAAAATCAAATAACTTACTTACCAAGTATTTATAATCTTAACAGGTAAATAATAATTGCTGCCAAATCTTAAAAAAAATAATATTTAAAAATTAAAACATTGTATTATCGTTAGTTAATATGATAGTATGTATATTTATTGATAATTACTGAGATTTGAATACAATAGATCTTTAAAAAAAATTAGATTTTAAAATTAAAACATCGTATTATCGTTAATATGATTTTAAAAATTAAAACATTGTATTATCGTTAACTATATAATATGATAGTATGTATATTTATTGATAATTACTGAGATTTGATTACAATAGATTCAGCCCCCCTCCTCCCCTAAAATTCAATATAAATCAGCAGACGACGTCCATTCTCTCTAACTCTCCCAATTGTAAGATTTCTTCTCCATTTTATGCAATTTATTTATATATAGGGTTTTTGGAAATGGTGGAGACATTTTGGGTTTGGGTGGTTTTAGGGTTTGGTGTATTGTGGGTATGTCTGGTCAAATGGAATCAGACCAAATACTGCAGCCGCCGCAGAAAAGGGCGGCGCCTCCCACTGCCGCCGGGGACTATGGGCTGGCCACTTTTCGGAGAGACTAAGGATTTTATACAAAAGGGTCCTCAATTTATGATCGCCCAACGACAAAGGTAAATAATTTCTTTATGGTTTCGAATTCAAAATAAATATTCCTTGTACTTTGAAAATTGCTTATTCTTTCTTATATTTTTTTTAAAATTATTGTATAAAATTCTTTTTTACATTTTTCTGGTGCAATGAGTCTTTTATATGGTGGAGTTTCATATATGATTTTAAAAATATAAAATGACGTTATACAATTTTTAATATATTAAAAAATTTAGGCAAAATTGTTAAATTATATGAGAATTGTTGGTAATTTAACCTATTATGCGCTCAATATATATATATATGTATACATTTTTTTTAACTTTTAATTCTTTATGTTTTATATACTACTAATATTTAGTAATAATAACTTCTTAAAACAATATTAGTTTAAGTTTGTTTTATTATAAATATTAGTCTTGTTTCGGAATTTACACTGAATTGCTAAATTACATGAGAGTAAGGATTTACACTGAATTGCTAAATTGTATGAGAGTTATTGGTAATTTTACCTATTCTGCACTCAACATATATATATACATTTTTTTTTTTACTTTTAATTGTTTATATTTTATATACTACTAATATTTACTAATTAACTTATTAAAATCATATTACGTTAAGTTGGTTTTATTATAAATATTAGTCTTGATTTGGAATTTACACTGAATTGCTAAATTACATGAGAATTATTGATAATTTCACCTATTCTACACTCAACTTATATATATATATACATTTTTTTTTTAACTTTTAACTTTTTATGTTTTATATACTACAACTATTTACTAATAAATAAATTCTTAAAACAATTTTAGGTTAAGTCGGTTTTATTATAAGTATTAGTCTTGATTCGGAATTTGTTGTGTTTATTGTTAAAATAAGTTGGAAATTAATTTGTTGGAGCATATTTTTTGTAAGTTCTGTACGTTTAGAAAGAACTTTGGAAGGTTTGCAGTTTTGGAAAATTTTAAGTTGTGTTTCGTATTATTTTAATAGTTTAAATTGAATGTTTTTATACTTAATTCCATAATTTTACTCTTTTTTTTTTTTTATAAAAAAATAATCTTATATATTCATGCATACATTTAGCTATTCATATGTATCATTTTTAATAAACATGCATGCATAATAATGGCACACAAATACAATATTATCAAAGTTACATTATACAACTTTAATGTACTTCTAGCCAACCTATCATTTTTATTTTCAAATAAGATAATAAGAGAAAAGTATCGAAAGAATATTGGAAGTGCATAAAATTTCATTTGGGTAGTGTATGCATTATTACAAGGGAAGTTGCTACGTTTACTTATGTTTTCCATTATCTATTTATAAAAATAAAATAATATTCCCTCCAGTAATCTAATTGTGTGCTCATTTGACGGGATAAAAATTTTAAACAAAATAGATAAAAGTAAAAATTTTTAGTAAAGAAAAAGTAAAAAAAATATTTTTTTTACTAAAACAACAAGATAAATTTAGATGATAAAAAAAAAAAAATTAAAAAAAAATTTGGATAACAAAGGAAATATTGAAAATAATATTATTTTCATACTTTGATTCAAATTTCTATTATTATCAAAATAATTCGAAATACCAAAAAAATATTTTGAAACACATCAATCTAACCCTCGGTTTTATTTATTTATTGAGACAGGTATGGAAGTGTGTTCAAGACACACATCCTAGGAAGTCCTGCAATAATATCAATGGATCCAGACCTCAACAGATACATCCTCAAGAATGAATCGAAGGGCATTGTTCCGGGGTACCCGAAATCCATGGTCGATATTTTGGGTCAAAACATCTCCACCGTCAGTGGCGATGCCCATCGCATCATCAGCAAGAATTTGCTGTCCCTTGTCGGCGCCCCCGCCATCAAAGACAACATCTTCCACAACGTTGTTGCGCACACATTCGACTTTATCTCCTCATGGGATGGCATCACCCTTGATTTCCAAGAAAAGGCCTTGGAGGTAATTATAACTAATTAATCAAGTTGTTAGATGATCTGAATAACTGCATCACCTAAAAATTTAAATTATTTGAGATATATATTATTAATTTATTTATCTACTTACGATAGTTAATCAATACCCGTGTGTGTATATATATATATATAATATAGACTTGAAAAAAGAAATAACAATATTTTTTCTTTTAAAAAAGATACAAATGTGTTTGGTTATAGGTTGACACTAGATGTGATTTTTAGAATACTTCACTGTATTTTAAAATTAAATATATATTATACTATTGTAATTTAAATATGAATCAAATATTTCATTCGTCCCTTAAGTTGATATCCGTTTACTTTTTAGTTTAGAGTATATTAGTGTTACATTGATATGTAGCATGAATATAATAGAAATGACTGAAATAATTTTGTTAGTATTGTGTGATATAAAAATAATGATATTTGTGTAATATGCTGTAAGTTGTAAATGTATTTGTAATGTTAAGTATATAATACAATTATTAAAAAGAAAAATAAATATTTTATTGTGAGATAAACCAAAATAAAAAATAAATAATTTGTTAAAGGATGAAAGAAATATATTTTATATTTAAACAGTAAAATCGAACCGACTACGATTGAATCAATAAACAAATGGACTATATATATATATATACACATTCCTATATCTAAAATCCCTTATCATGTTACTCTTTTAGAGTATATCTTAAAAATAATGTCACATTTCATTCGTCCTTGTTATATTTTAAACTAAGTTTACATATATACTTTCAATTTTTATTTTATTTTATTTTATTATTCATCAATATTTTTTTTTAAAAAAAAAATTATATCAAATATCTAATCTATCTCACATGCAACATATCATATCAAATATTCAAATTTATATTATTTTTAAAATTTTGGAAATTATAAATATATTTTGTTGAATTGTAAGAAATTACTAGTATTAATTAACATGTTTCCTTCTCAATTACATTGCAGTTTGCATTCATGGTGATGTTCAAGCAGATTATGGGGGCCGACTCGAATTCGATCTACGACGAGTTTAAGGCCGAGTTTGACAAGCTGCAGACGGGGACCCTGTCGCTTCCGATCAACATTCCCGGCTCGAATTATCGGACGGGGATGATGGTTAGGACATCATCAATACATACATACATACATATATGTATATGTTATTACAGTTTTAATTACTTACATATATATATATATATTCAGGCAAAGAAAAAAGTAAAGAAGATTCTGGCAGAGATGTTGGAGAAGAGAAGGGGCGAGATGAAAGAAAAAGAAGCACGAGATATGTTGGAGATTCTTGTAAGGAATGAGGAACAAAAGTATTCTCTGAGTGATGACGACGAGATCATTGAGCAAATTGTGACAATTCTGTATTCGGGCTATGAGACTGTTTCCAAGACTCTGATGATGTGTGTCAAGTACCTCCATGATCACCCCCAAATACTGCAAGAATTCAAGGTCCACTGTTAATATTTTTTATTATATTTATTTATTGTAATAACCTCGTTTTTAGGGTTTTGCATCTTCCCAGGTTGCAAGATGGATGATAATCGAGATTATATTTATATTCCATTATTATTACTATTGATATGCAGGAAGAGCATTTTGGGATTAAGAAGAAGAGAGGTGGGAAGCTGGGCTTGGATTGGGAGGACTACAAAGCCATGCGCTTCACCCGTGCAGTAAGTTTTTTTTTTTAAAAAAAATAAAAAATTAATTAGTTAATATATAAATCTATTAAATTTAAAACCGAATATTTAAAATATTTCAATAAATTATTTGTGTTTGTGAATGCAGGTTATCATGGAGGCGTCGAGGCTGTCGACAATTGTCAACGGGGTTATGAGGAAGACGACCAACGACGTGGAGCTCAACGGTACATGCATACATATATATATATATATATGTACACGTAGAGACAACTAATTAATAATTAATTAATTAAATTAGTGTTGATGAATAAAGGGTTTGTTGTGCCGAAAGGATGGAGAATCTACGTGTACACGAGGGAGCTCAACTACGATCCTCACCTCTACCCAAACCCTCTCCAATTCAACCCATCCAGATGGCTCGTAATTAATAATAATATATATAATTATCTTAATTACCTCCTTAATTAATTATTAATTGAACAAATTATTATTATTATTATTATCAGGATAGGAAATGCAAGTTGGAGGCAAATCCGTACTTCTTGCTGTTCGGCGGCGGGGGGAGAGTCTGCCCTGGCAAGGACCTCGGAATTGTCCTAATCTCTCTATTCCTCCACCTCTTTGTCACAACCTATAGGTAATTACATTAATTAATTGGTAATCTGACGACCTTTATCATTTTAGTCTCGTAACTGGAGTCTATCTTAAATTAGTCTAGTAAATGAAAATTTTTCACATTTTTAGTCCTCTAGTGCCGGACCTGCTTACATGACACCCACGTGACTCACCAGGAGACATGTGTCTATCAAGTCAGCGACACATAGCGGACATATGAATTTATAATTTTTTTATTATTTTTTTGTAAAAACAAAAAATTTTCAAAGGAAACTTTGAAAATTGAAAATTAAAAAAATAAAATAAAATTTATGTGTGTCTGCTAGGTATTGCTGACCCAGCGGACACGTGTCTTCCAGCGAATCACACGGGTGCCGTCACATAGGCATTTTCGGCGCTGAATAATTAAAATTGCGAAAATTTTCCACTTACAAAATTAATTAATTGGAATTTGAAATTGAAATGAATTATAAGGTGGGAAGAAGATGGAAAGCAGAAGCTGGAGGTGTTCCCGAGAGTGATGGCGCCCAATGGATACAACATCAAACTCACCAAACTGGAATTGTCCTCCTAAGCCCGGCCCGGCCCATTTTCTATTTCAATTTGGGCTCCAAATAATAAATGTGTCTTTCTAAGTCACCACAATAAGAATAATATTCTTCTTGGGATTTAATTTAATTTACATTTTGCATATCTAAAAATAAAAATGATCTAATAGATCGATCTATTTAAGAAATAAGAATGTTTTCTTAAATTGTCAAAAAGTGGCACAAAGTGTGGACAGGTTTATATGGTGCACATGGCCTGGGGATTGAATTAATGTGAAGAAAACTGGCTGTCAATCCATGTTGCATTCACCCACCCCTAAATTAAGCTTGCCCATGTTCATGATTTCAATAATAATAAATAATAATAATTATTATTATTATGTTGTGACATTATTGGTACGGACAGGAATAAAACTCCATTTAGAAAAGGATTTTATAAATTAACGTGTGGGTCAGGAAAAGTGATTTATTGGTAAGTGTAATTAGTGGCCACTTTTAACCATAATACGAAACGTGGACTAAAATATATTTTAAGGAAAATGATGGGTGTGGACACGTGGCTGTGTGTGTGTGTGTGTTATGGACTGACTGACTGACTGAACAGTCTCCATACGTATAGATACTTTTGGGCACGACCGGAGACGACGCTTTCAAATTCATTGAATAGCCAAATTGAAAACGGATGGAATATGTTGCTGTATTAATGATTCTTTATTTATTTATTTATATTTATTGTCGTGCACATGGACCGACCTGACCACACGTCGTGTAGAAAGAGCGAATTATATATATATATATATATAAACGAGTCTTGCAGTAATAATTCAATTCATTGTGGAATTATGGTGCGACAATCTGGAAAAATAAACACGATTTTGAAAATTCGATGCTGAAAAAATCATGTTAGAATTAAAAAAAAGATTAGAAAAAAATTTGAACTATGTCAATTTGACCATAAACTGGGCTGCGTCTGGTCTATTAAAATCGGACAGAGTCTCAACCCAATTTAGTTAATTATATATTTAAAAAATAAATACTTATATATAAACAAATGAATATATAATAAAAAATAAAAGTATAACTTAATGATTTAATTTAATTTTTTCTATAACGCAGAAATCTGCAACTGCTATTCGAAAGTGCGCGCACTGAGTAAATATAATAATTTAATTCTTAGTTTTTAAATATGAGATCATGTGTTTGATACTATTAAAACAACATTCAAGCTTTAAAGAAATCTACAAGGACAAAAGTTGCATAAAAAGAATTAACAATTTTTTTTTTGAATATTACTAAACAGACAGTATTTTTAACTCCTATCTAACTGATTAACAAATGTAACTGAATTATCTTTTATCATTCCCCCGCAAGCTGAAAGGGATTGAATAACCCAAGTTCAGCTTGACGCATGTAGTGCGGAAGAGGTCCGATGACAGAGCCTTGGTAAAAATATCAGCTAATTGTTGAGAAGATGGAACATAAATTGGTTCGAAAAGGCCAGAAGTATAGTGATGTCTAATGAAATGACAATCAATATCGAAATGTTTGGTCTTCTCATGATGAACGGGATTCTTGATCATGTGGATCGTGGATTGATTGTCACAGTAAAAGGAAACGGGAGTGGGAACTGGAGTATGAAAATCGCGAAGAAGGTACATGAGTCAAATAAGTTCAGAGACAGTGAATGCGAAAGCACGATATTCCGCTTCGGCAGAAGACCTGGCAATGGTGGATTGTTTCTTTGTCTTCCAAGATACTAGACATGGGCCGATGAACAAGCAAAAGCCAGTAAGTGACTTGCAAGAATCCATACAAGAGTCCCAGTCAGCATCGGAGAATGTAGTTAAGGTGAGATTTCCGGTTGAAGGAAAGATGAGTTGTTGGTGCTGGGTTCCTTTAAAATATTTCACAACCCGAAGAGCAGCTGCCCAATGTGTAGATGTAGGAGCGCTCATGAACTGTGTGAGTTGTTGAACAACATAGCTAATATCAGGGTGAGTCATGGTCAAGTAGAGTAAACGATCTACTAGTCGACGATATTTCTCGGGCTGAGACAAAATATTTCCATTGGCTTTTTGTAATTTGAGGCTGACTGCACATGGTGTGGGACTTGAATTGGCTTTATGAAGTCCTGTTTCATGGAGAATATCTGCAATAAATCGTTGTTGAGAGACTGCAATTCCAGTTGAAGTGTGCTCGATTTGTATTCCTAAGAATAAATTACCCATGCCTAAATTCTTAATAGTGAACTTTTGATGAAGGAACTCTTTGATGGCTGTAATAACGCTGCCGGAGTATCCAGTGATTAGAATATCGTCAACATATACGAGAAGTGTTGTAAAATGACCATCTTTGGAGAAAATGAAGAGACAATGATCATTTGACAACTGAACAAAGCCAAAATCAATGACTTTGGAGGAGAATTTCTTATACCACTGACGAGGAGCCTGTTTAAGACCGTATAATGAATTTTAAGCTTACAAACAAGACCAGAGGAAATGCAACTATCTTGCGGAGGCACCATGTAGATATCTTCATCAAGAAATCCATGTAGAAATGCATTGTTAATATCCAATTGGTGGACAGGCCATTGATTCAAGGATGCAATAGCAAGAAGAACACGGACAGTGACAACTTTAGCTACAGGAGCAAATGATTCATTGTAGTATTTCACTGGTATTTGGAGATATCCCTTAGCTACAAGACGAGCCTTGTATCGTTGAATACTTCCATCCGAATTCCGCTTTAGGCGGAAAACCCATTTACATGCTATTGGTTTGACACCATGAATTTGGTGACTTCCCATGTGCCATTCTTGGCCAGGGCCTTTAACTCCTCTGTCATGGCAGCTTGCCAAACAGCTTCATGCTAAGCCTGATTATAGAATTTTGGTTCTTGATCATCAATAGCGGAGACATTGTACCATATGCTAGACGAGGACGATGCAGGAATAGAACGGTTGGTTGTGTATGGACTAACATAATCGTTAATCCATGCAGGAGGTTTGATGGTACGTTTTGGGCGTATAAAACTTGCGTTGGTGTCTGAATGAGAGAATAAATCAAAAGTGTTATGGAAAGAGTCTGAAATAGAGTCTGTAGGGATTGTTAATGCAGGTGTTAGTGAAGGAAAAGTGGTTGGGGATATTAGAGTAGAATCGGTGGTATGTACGGGTGATGAGGCAAGAATATCATGATATGGAGAAGATATGGGAGACCTTTCAAAATGTTTAAACATGGGAGAAATAGATGGTGTGAGGTAAGGAAAGACATCTTCATAAAAGTGAACATCTCGAGCTACAAGACGTTTTATGTGGTCGAGACTATAAAGCTTGTAGCCTTTTTGGCCTTAAGGGAAGCCAAGAAATATACATTTTATGGCTC
The DNA here is from genome assembly GCF_009805555.1 of Andrographis paniculata. Taxonomy (NCBI): domain Eukaryota; kingdom Viridiplantae; phylum Streptophyta; class Magnoliopsida; order Lamiales; family Acanthaceae; genus Andrographis; species Andrographis paniculata. Next base: position 7,458,712 of record NW_026137605.1, read on the forward strand.
TAGGCTCTAATTTGGATTTATGGGGTTGAGTGTTAGAGGTATAACACAAAAAACCGAATGTTTTGAGATTTGAATAGTTTGGACAAGTTTAATGGAGTTTGTGATATGGAGTGTTCCATGAAAGAACTGAAGTGGGTAATTTATTAATGAGATGAGTGGCATGAAGTAAGGCATCACCCCAACACTTTGAGGGCAAGTTGGCTTGAAAGAGTAGAGCACGGGTGAGTTGAAGTAGGTGTTTGTGTTTTATCTCGGCTCGGCCATTTTGTTGAGGAGAGTAAGGACACGAGTTGTGATGTTCTATGCCATGTTTTTTATAAAGGGATAGGCACTGTGAGTTCAAAAATTCAATTCCATTATCTGTTCGTATCTTTTTAACAGACTTGTTAAATTGATTTCGAACAAGATTGATAAAGTTTTCAATAAGTTGATGAACGGTTTGTTTATTTGGGAGAAGGTATGTCCAAGTAGCTCGCGAAAAGTCATCAACTATTGTTAAAAAATAATGGCAGCCAGTGAGAGTAGGTGATTTGTATGGACCCCAGGTATCTATATAAACTAGTTTAAATAAGTGAGAAGCACAAGATGGACTTTTATTGAATGATAGACGAGTTTGTTTAGACTTATGATACACATCGCAAGGCATACAATCAAATGATTTCAGAAAAGGGAGGTGTTGAAGGGTGCTTGGTGAAGCATGACCAAGACATTTGTGCCAAAGCAATGAGTCACAGAGAGCTTGTGATTGGTATTTTTAAAGTATGTGCTTACAGACATAATGTTGAAATGAAAATTTGGCAAGTAGTAAACGTATGGCAGAGTGAGATCGGGCGAAATGGTTATAGAACCAGAATGACTAACTGTCACACTTGATCCATTTGGCAGAATGATACGAGGATTGGTTGAAATTGGTGAAAGGTGATCAAAAAATGAACGATTGCAGTAAATATGTCACGTTTCTCCGCTATCAATGAGCTAAGAATTATTGTCCAAATGAATATTTTCAATAAAAGAAGTCGTACCTGCAAACTCGACGACAGAATTGATAGCTCCTACTGGTGTATGAGGTTGTTGTTGTTGCATCAGGAGTTTTTGAACCTCACTTCTAATCAGTGCACTTATATCTGGACATACTTTATGCCATTTTTCTTCCGGCAGAAATAACTGAACCCTTTTTCTCTACAAGCTCTTTGTACCAAGCTGGAATTCCATGCAATGAAAAGCAAGTATCCTTGGTATGTCCTTTCTTTTTGCAATATTCACATATCGCATTGCGTTTTTCAATCTATGGTTTTTTTTTTATCAACTTGCTTTTTTCCAGATCCCTTATTGGACACCATGAGCACACTGTGTTCAATCGACATGTGTATTTCACGTTGTTTCTCAACTTGCAGGATAAGAGAGTAAGCCTTACTCATTGACGGGAGTGGATCCATTAACAAGATTTGTCCTTTTATTGTCTCATACATATCATTTAGACCTGTGAGAAATTGGATTAGGAGGTCCCGTTCCATTCTAGCCATGAGCTTTTGGGTCATTCCGCACGAGCATTCGACTGGGGGATCGAGCATAAGAAATTCTGCCCACATCTCTTGTAATTTGGTGGCATAGATTGTTATGTTGTCTTCGCGTTGCTTGAGAGAATTCAAAGACGTTTGAGTTGGTAAATTAGGGAGCCATTTGATTGTCCAAACTTTTCTTTGAGACTATCCTACGGTCCTTTTGCTGAAGCAACATATATGAACGCACCTTGTAGTTCAGGTGTGATGGAATTGATGATCCAGGCATGCACTAGAGCATCGACTTCCACCCATGCATCAAATTATGGGGATTCTTCCATCGATCGTTGTTGTTTTCCAGTAATGAATCCAATTTTTCCCTTTGCCAAAAGTGCATTCCAAATCCGATGAAACCATGTGAAGTAATTTGTGCCATTCAAGGGCACAGAGGATAACGCCAAGTTCGGCTGATCCCCGCTGGTTAGAAATAAAGCCTTGGAAAGGCTGATTGGTTGAGGTACAGCTGTATCCATAGATTCTATGAGCTATTGATCTCTAGTAGTCTTCACGCTCTGATACCATAAAGAAACCTACAGTGACAGAAGTTGCAGAAAAAGAATTAACAGTTTTTTTAATATTACTGCACAGACAATGTTTTTCTGTTCTTGAAAAATGAAAACAAGAAGTATATAGAGAGAGTATTTGTAACTGCTATCTAACTGATTAACAAATGTAACTAAATTAATCTGTGAGCTTAAAAAAACCGTGCAGTAATGTAGATCCTTTATCAAGCTTCAAACAAAAATATTGAATTGATCTATATATGAAGCAAAAAAAAAAAAAAAACAACATACAAGCTTCAATGACATATTGAACGTAGACTTGATTAAAAATGTTTCTCTTTATAGACGATGTACAATATATAGGCTAACAATCTAAATGTAGTGATCTAAAGAAAACCAGTATTGGAAGTAAATTGTAATGAGCCCAACAAGTGCAATAAAATCAGATTTAGCAATTTCAAACAAATTGTTAAGGTTCTATTTCAATCAGGAATAACTTGTCTACAATAATATTGCAAATGCAGTTTAATTCAAATGCATGAAAAATATAATGCACATGTACGATCAGAAGTGACTTTTTACAACTAAAATATCACATTATATTTACTTAACCTTAAAGGAGGTCGAGCCATAGAAAAGATGTCAAGATAAGAATTTTATCACCAATATTAATTTATGTGTGTTATGTGTAGATCTATATTTAGGGAGGATCGTTCAACTATGTTATATAAAAAATTAAAAAAATTTCTCATTCATTTACAAAAAAAAACTGTTTAAAAGATTAAGTAAAATCGTACAATAATCATCCTTATAACAAAACCTATTTCAATTGTGAGAATAAGAATTTTCTTAACTTACAAGGATGTATAATAAAGATCATAAAAGATAGATGGTATAATGGTTAAATTTTTTCACATTTGAATAAAGAATGAACTCATCAAAGAGGGAATACAACCAAATAAGCTTAATGTTGATGTTGAACTAATTGCAAAATGTTTGACATATTGTATGTATCAAGAAAAAAAATAGGGTAAATTATATAACATCCTCTTGTGTTTTAATAAAAATGTACAAAACACCCTGCGAAATTCCTTTGGGTTAATGTAAAATTTGCATGAAACACCCTCATTATCCAAAATTAATGTTCGATTTTAAATAAAGACCTAATTACGCAAATTTTATATAAATGTAAAATATGTTAAATAGTTTTTTTGAATAAAATAAATAAATAATTTTTCGTTTTATACTTTTTGAAGACAAATTGTTATCTGATTTTTACAAAAATTGTAAAAAATAAATTATTGATCAATTATTTATTTATTTATTTTATTCAAAAAAATTATTTAAGATATTTTACATTTTTTATTTTTATAAAACTTGCATAATTTAAGTATTTATTTAGAACCAAACATCAGTTTTGAACAATAGGGGCGTTTTGTGTAATTTTTACATTAACACAAGGGGATTTCACGCAATAAATAAAATATAGAGTGTTTTGTGCATTTTTACTAAAACACAAGAGAGTGTTATATAATTTACCCAAAAAAATAAGTATGCGTTGCTACTGCGAACTGAATTAGACATACAAGTGTAAAATGCAATTATTTTTCATTGTTCAAAGTTAACACTAAGGTGAATTACTTATTACATGTCTATTTTTGTGATGCAATAAAAAGTGGTTAAGATTGTGTTAATGACACACACTTATATTATTATGCATATATTTATATGATTAGCCATATGTTAGGGGTTAGTTTTTTTTTTTGCACATATATTGTATTATATATATAGGTAAACATATGATCTAAAACGGTGACAGACATAATATGCTATTGTGATCGGAACTGAGTGGCCACCGTGAGTTACTGTTCGGCTATAGTTTGTCATGTGGCCGAGATTGGAGGGCTATTGTGTGCTGTTGCTCAGTCACTGTGGCTGACATTGATCGAGCCACAAACGACACGGTGGTCGGGACACGTCGGATGCTGGACGTTGGGCATGCTGGGGGCCAGGTGGACGAGACACATTGAGTGTCGGATGTTGGCTTGGATTTTGGTTTTAAATAGTAAAATTTTTAAGTGAATAATTATTTGTTGTCATATACATATGTATTGATATAATATTTTGAATATAAAATTACATTTTTATGTAATATAATAAATGAAAATTAACTATTTGATTTGATACTTTTAAAAAAAAATTTCTGAAACAATAGAATCAAAATAAAAACTTCACATGTAATCACACCGTAATTTTTTACTAATTTCAAAACACTAAAAACAAGCTCAAAAAAATCTATTCCTAAATGGAGCCAATATATTTTTATTAGAAAAATTGAATAATATTCTTTAATCTTACCTTAGTTGTTCAGTGTTTTCCGTAGATACGAGAATGATAATTTAGATAAATGTATAATCTATATATTATATATTTGAGATAAAAGTAAAATTTTTAAATTTAGATTTTAGAATTTTTTTATATATGTAATATATTTTTTTTACAGTTTTTTAAGTTGATTAAACCACCTACAACAAAGATATCCATCAAAGTATCTCTTCAATATTATTTTATATTCTCTTTCCTCCACCTAATACTCTCTTTCTTCCTACTCAACAAAAAAAAATAAAATTATATTTATATTTATATCAAAATTATTTATTTTTAAAATTAAAATCTTTAAAAAATAAATCAATATATACCATTGTATAAAAAATAAAACTATATGTAATACATAAATATAAAATATATAATATAATAAATATGTAAATATAAAAAAAGAAAGAATGCACTTTTGAGCATCTCTGCAGAGATACCAAGAGATTTTTTAATATTTTTTATGTGGCAATGATCTCACCGTTGCACCCTTGGTGAGTTTACAGTTTTATATGTACAATTGCTCAATTTCACTCATTTTTATCCATTTAGTTTACTTAGTTATATGTACATTCAAATAACTAACCTGTATTATATTATATAAATATAATAATATTTGTGTAATATGTTATTAAATTAAAAAGATATTTGTAATGTTAAGTAGATATACAATTATTAAAAATAGAAAATAATACTTTCTTAACAACGAACCAAAATAAAAAAAAAATAAATAATTTATCGAGGAACAAAAATAATAGATTAATTCAATTAAGATTAAAAATCATAAATTATGAAATTTAAAAATACAATTAAAATATATAATTATTTTTAAAAAGAAAAAAAATTAAATTATGTGAAATTTAAAATATAGACAAATGAGGTGAGACAGAAAAAATAATACTCCCTTCGTCCACTCATAAAGTATACAATTACTTTTGGTACGGTGTTTAAGAAATAATAATATTTTAATTATAGTAGGTAGTTAAAAGTAGTGTAATGACATTTTTGCCTTTGCTTTTTGGTGTAAAAGTAACGGTGTGATGTAAGTAAGGGTATTTGTGGAAAAAAGTAAGGTATTTAATGAAATGTTTACTTTTTAATTGGACATCCCAAAATAGAAATTGTTGATGTAATTTTTCAACAAAAATAAAGTAAAATTCAAAGATATAGAAAATATCCTTAAACTTGATTAATTAGTGCCTGAGATTAGGAATCTCTAAACACTGTATGGTACAGAAAATAAACTGGAAAATAAAAGACTGAAATTTAAAGTGGTGATCCCCAAATCTGACTTTGCTTTGTTGAAGTTGATTGAAGATGCCTTTTCTGACGGATTTGAATCCTTTAAATAGCCTTTCAGAGAAAACGGTTTGAACCGCCGTCTGGTCGGTTACAGCAACCGCTGTCAACCGACCACCAATTTCTCCTCTATTGACACGTATTACAACTTCCTTCAACCGTTCCCACCAGTCACAGAACTCAGACCTGCCTCTTACCCGACCTGCCTGTCCACTGCCAAATTTCTTTTGCCCGACTTCGTCCTTCGCCCGACCTGCTTCTTCGCCCGACCTCACTTGGGCCGACCTCCGCATCAGCCGCCCTCCGTCTTTGACCGAAGACCTCCGCGTCTGTCCGTACATCTTCCTTGCCCGACCTTCCTCTTGACAGACCTCCGCGTCTGCCCGACCTTCCTCTTGACAGACCTCCGCGTCTGCCCGACTTCGCCTTCCATCCGATCTACGGTTTACCCGACTTGGGTACACCTTTTTTTTTTAGACTCCGCCCGACCTTTCTTCCTTTTCCCGACCTTTATTCTGCCCGACCTCCAGACCTTTTGGCTTTCATTCAGACCCTACCCAGAATCCTACTGCCACTTACTATTATTATTATTTTTTGTGCTTAACAGAAATATATATACTTTCTAACTGGACGGACGGAGGGGGAAGGAGTAATTTGGATTTAAAAATCAAACCAAACATCCTCTATGCTTAAACTAATATTCAACGAACAAAATATAAACGCCTATTATTGTACTTGAAATAATTAATTTTCAAACAATAGTCAACTAAATTGCCTAACTCAAAAAATAAAAATAAAAATAAAAATTCAAAATTGCAATAGAGTATACAACCCATTACAGCTGTCCCCAGTGAATTGATTTTACCTAGTTGTCCTTGTTCTACTTACCTACACAGAAATTTCAACGAGTTGTTTGTATTTACTTTCGACATTTTTTTTTTTTTAATTTCTTTTCCGAATATATATTTAATTTATTGAAATATACTGTATTTGATTTGGTCGTGTTTTTATAGGAAATAATTACTAGGTATTGAAATTGTGATAGAACAAAAAAAAATTATTTGATATTTTAATATAAATATCTTATCTAAAAGGGAAAAATCCGATAGAATTAAAAAATAACAAGATGCAGATGCAATGCCAATTTTTCCATAAATTGCTGTTATTAATAATATTTTCTGCAATTTTAACTAAATGTATTTATTTGCAATATTAGTGGATTGACTCAAGCAATAAATTACGGGAAATAAATAAATAAAATAAAATAATTAATATTTGAGAGGAGTCGGCAACTTCCTCCAAGTCCTCCGCTATATAAACGACGTCGTTCAGCGCTGCCCTCTTACCACGCAGACTTCATTCTACCCTTTCCACACAGTCGCGCAGAGTCGATCGAAGGGCGGAGCGGAGCCATGGCGGGGGAGAGAGTGACACCGGTGCTGAAGGACGAATTGGATATTGTGATTCCGACGATCAGGAATTTGGATTTCCTGGAGATGTGGAGGCCCTTCTTTGAGAAGTATCATTTGATCATAGTTCAGGATGGGGATCCGTCGAAGACGATCAAGGTGCCCGAGGGTTTTGATTACGAGCTCTACAATCGGAATGATATTAACAGGATTCTCGGCCCCAAGGCGTCCTGCATCTCGTTCAAGGACTCTGCGTGTCGGTGCTTCGGTTATATGGTCTCCAAGAAGAAGTATATTTATACTATTGATGATGATTGCTTTGTGAGTATGCTGTTGCTTTGATTCGCTTTTACTTTTTTCGGTTTATGCTTTCCTTGGTTATAATGTTTTGCGGATCGTTTATCACAGATTTGAATTTGGATCTTGGCGGTATTTAAGTATTCTGTGGTTTCGAGTTCCTTTTTATTTTTTTGGTGAAAATTGTCTGGATTTTGAACTCTTATTAGCTTGTGTTGATTTGAATTGGACGTGCTGATCTGTGAGATTTGTCTGGATTTTGTGGCTGTTTGTTTGCTTTTTCTGATTTCGACATTGTTACCTATCTTGAAGTTAATTGTGCTGTGGTTTGCTGCTTGAAACAATTTGATCTGCTTGAAAATCTGGTATTCTTCTTTGTCATCTAAATGTATTTTCCAGATGTGTAAGTAGAATGTTTATTACACAAATAATAGATCTGTAGTTGAGTGTCGGTTTGCTGTACTTTGTACTGTCTGATCTTAAATCCGAAGCTTCCCTTTTCTTGATTGGCAGTCCATTCTCTTGAAATCTCAAGTTTTGTCAGATTCTGTAATCATAAGTTTGTGTCTTTTTACACCAAATTGGTTAAGGTCCCATTACTAGTTTAACTACTCAATTCCAACTGATCTACCGGGATCTAAAAAAAATTCCATCCCTTGGGCTAATTCAGACTGCACTAGATAAATTTCTTGATTCATTTGTTTAGCAAATGTGTAATTTAGCTGATTTGCTAGTCTAATGTAGAGTGGAGTTTGTAACTTTGTTTCTTGATTGCATATGCTAATTTTTCCACAATATTTCGATTGATGGCATGTCAGGTTGCCAAGGATCCATCTGGCAAAGACATCAATGCTTTGGAGCAGCACATACAGAACCTCTTGACTCCATCCACTCCACATTTCTTCAATACCCTTTATGATCCTTACAGGGATGGCGCCGACTTCGTCCGTGGTTACCCCTTCAGTCTTCGCGAGGGAGTTCCCACAGCTGTCTCCCATGGCCTGTGGCTCAACATCCCTGACTACGATGCCCCCACCCAGCTTGTCAAGCCACGGGAGAGGAACACCAGGCATGATCTGCTATAACAATAGAATAAATTTGCTCCACAAATTCAATGCTTTTGCTAACTTCATTTCACACGTTGTTGTGTTTGGTTTTCCAGATATGTCGATGCTGTTCTGACAATCCCCAAAGGCACCATTTTCCCTATGTGCGGTATGAATTTGGCATTCAACCGTGACCTCATTGGCCCTGCAATGTACTTTGGCCTTATGGGCGATGGTCAGCCAATTGGGCGCTACGACGACATGTGGGCTGGCTGGTGCACCAAGGTATCAAACTATCTGCTCCGTTGCTCTGTTTTTACTCTGTTTATGATCCCTTTAAGACATTTACATGATTTATAATGTGGATTGAAAAATCTCAGGTTATATGCGACCACTTGAATCTCGGGATCAAGACAGGTCTGCCGTACATTTGGCACAGCAAGGCGAGCAACCCATTTGTGAATCTGAAGAAGGAATACAAAGGCATCTACTGGCAGGAAGAAATCATCCCATTCTTCCAATCCATAGTTCTCCCCAAGGAGAGCAAGACTGTTCAGGACTGCTACATTGAAATTTCGAAGCAAGTTAAGGAGAAACTCTCCTTAGTCGATCCGTACTTCACGAAGCTGGCGGATGCCATGGTGACTTGGATCGAGGCCTGGGATGAGCTCAACCCTTCAGGAGATGCATCTGTGAAGGTCCCCAATGGTGCCCCCGCCGCCAAATAGAGCTGAGTTCAGGCAACCTTACAACCTTAGTATTTATTTCACTACTGCATTTTTTTCGTCTTTTTTGGTCATGAGCTGATTCCGGATATGAACTTGGATTTTGAGGAGGAGTGACTTGATTCACTATGTAACTTTACTTTATTTTAAATTATTGGTATTATTATTATTATTATTATTATTATTGTTGTTGTTTATTTTATGCAAGGTTGGGATTATAAGACTCGAATTGGTGACTTAGTAGCAGTCATCAGTACACATCAACTTGACCAGTTCTTAAGGCGTTTGTTGTGCTCATTATTTTGATAATAATAATAATAAGAATAATGTTTTGGTAGATCCCATGTTGTGTAGATCCGTCTGTGTGAATGTTGTCTTAGTTTCTCTCAACACATTTCATTTGATTAATTGTCAGCAGGGAGATTCCCAGTGTGGCCCAGTTTTCTTCTCTTCTCTTTTGGGACCATTCCAAATTATAACAACCCCTACTACCCTGCTGGCTGAAAGAAGCCAGCCATATCTGTGTTATCTTATTCATTTTGGAAATTATGCAGTAAGGCCAAATTGGAATGCAAATTAACTACGTACATACACATAAATATATTTATGAGGTAGACAAGGTAGTAAATTAATTAGTTAATGAGGTAGGGTAGGGGGTAGGTGGTGGGTGTAGTGTATAATAGTGCATACCCGGAATAGAAACGAAGCAGAGGCAGCCATACAAGATATGATAAATCATCAAATCCATATAAAGACACACACATTAGTATATATACAGGGGATCGTTAAGCTGTCGATTTGAAAAAATCAGCATGATGCACTCGTTATATATATATATATATAGCACACATTAGTATTACACACAACACATGCGTTGTATATAAATAAGTGTTTTGTATATGGTATTTTAATAATAAGTGTGCCGTATATAAATATGTCATGGGCTAAAATCAACTGTTGTATGTGTTGTTAGTTCATGCGTTGTATTTGTATTATATTAAGTCCATAGTAATATTGTGTACTGTCTGTATTGTGTACTGTCAGACAGTACAAATAGTATTGTGTACTGTCAAGACAGTACACGATGTGCTGTTAACACTATAGCATGTATTTTTTATTCATGTGAATATATTTGTATTATATTAACATATGCAGTGTGTTGTTTATAGTAATATTCTATGTTGTATAATAACACACGATGTACTGTTTAGAGCAGTGTTGTGCTAAATATTAAATTGAGCACTGTAGTCGCAGCGATATATATATATCTCAAAACCAAGACAGATCCAGCCAAGACAGGACTGTGTAGAGATCCAGAACATAAACCGGGTTCGGATCCGGGTCCAGGTGGGCCGTGCAGAAGAAGGCCCAGCTAGGAAAAATTGGTTTTCACTGACAAAGAATGCTGTGGGAAACAATTGTAAGATGAGATTAGTATTCCATCTTTGGCAATCGAAACTGACAACTCCATCATCGCTATTATTATTATTATTATTATTATTACTATTACATTCAGATACCAAACCCTAACCCTAATTATTTTTGAAAATATTAATAAAATTTAGAAACCCTTCATCAGCTGTCCTTTTGAGTGATTGTGACACATGATCTTCCCTCCTGTCGACTTCAATTCTACTTCTCACAGAAACACATACACAAACTTGGACATTTTTTTCCTAACAAGTACTACACATATAAATGTGATCATTTTAGTTAAAAAATATACTATAACTTCATCAGAATTAAATTATATTATAATCTGTAGTGTTTTTGACGTATATGGTTTGATGAGGCCAGGCCAGGGGGGAGACAGGGGGCTAGTGCATTCAACATCTGCAGGTTATAATCATCATATCTATATGTACATACATACAGTCACTCACACCAACTTAACAACCCCACACACACACACACACACATATAAAATACTCTCTTCGTCCCATATCTATATATCCATTTGTTTTTTATACGGAGTTTTAGAAATATTAGTATTATATTGGGATAAAGTAGAAATAAAAATAAAAAGATTAAATTACCCCTATTAGTATTGTATGATATAAAGGTAATGACATTTGTGTAATATATTGTAAATTGAAAGGGTATTTGTAATATTAGGTAGACAATACAATTACTAAAAAAGAAAATAGATACTTTACTGTGAGATGGACCAAAATGAAAAAATGGATAGATTGTTAAGGACGGGAGACTAGTAAATATTAATATTATGATATGTCTTGTTATTGCATTGTCCTATTATATATCGTAATTGCGTAATCAAACCGTTAGTTGATTTGTTTTATCGAGAGATTCCTAGGAATGGTTTAATTTAATTAATTATATATGCAGTGTACACTTGTATCAAGAAAAAGACTACTCATCTTTAATTTAAAACGCCCAACTTTTATATACACACATACATATATGTATTACTATTTTCGTTCAAAATTAATACATCCATATAATTTAATTACAACAAAATATTTCTATGAGTAAAATTGTTATCATCCTATTTACACACAAAAAGTAAATTTATAGACATTCAAATTGGTAAAAATTTGTGAAGATTTAGTTTAGGATTTAGGGTTTAGGGACGGAGGAAATATCTTTTTTTTTTTAAAAATACACTGTCCAAAAAATAAAATTTGAGAGATTTTGGGTAAAGAAACACTCATATTGGTTTATAAATAATTCATGCATACATATATAGAGATATATATATATATATACACACATGTGTATGTGTGGGTGAATACTTATAGCCATTACAACCTATCTTCCTCGGCTAGAAATCTTGAGGCTGGCTGTTAATTAAATTGCCTGTTCAAGAAACCCTAACCCTAACCCTTTTTGCACCTGCAATGAATTCTTCTGTTCCTATAAATACTCTCATGTAGCGTTTGCCTTTGCTTATCAGTATCGCCACTGGATTTTTCCATACATATACACACACTATATATATATATATATATATATATAGCTCTAGCCATGGATTTGGTTCAGTCATCAGAACATCTTTGCTATGTTCGCTGCAACTTCTGCAACACTGTTCTTGCAGTATAATTATTTCTCATCATCAAGAACTACTACATCAATCTATTTTATTTCATTTTAATTTTCTGCTAAATTAATTAATTTATGTATTTACTGATTAAATTAATGAAATATTGATATCATCAGGTGGGAATTCCATGCAAGAAGTTGCTGGAGACAGTAACGGTCAAATGTGGGCATTGCAGCAACCTGTCCTTCCTCAGCACCCGGCCGGCGCCGGCGGCGGCCCACCAAAGCTTCATGGATCATCAACCACCAAATCTTCATCAGGTGACTGCAATTAATTAATTTTATGGGAAATTAAAAACTTAAGGAAAAATTAATAAATTAATTGGAAAGAAATGTAGGGCTTTTGCAGTGAGGTTAAAAAGGTAAATTCTTCTTCGACGACGACTACTACATCCGGCGGCGATCAGCCATTGTCCCCAAAAGCCCCTTTTGTGGTGAAACGTAAGTATGCGAATTCAAGATTGCCCTTTACATAATTACCATATACTTCCTTCTAATTCCCCCTAAAATTATATCACTTCGTTTTTTTTTTAAAAAAAATAATTTGTTCATTAAATTTATGTCTCATAAACAATTTTATCTACTTATATTTTATTACCCAACTTTAATAAATAATACTTCCCCATTAAAAAAAATGTGCTCATATTTTTAGAAATGAGTTTAATAAAAACATATACTTTTGGTTATTTTTTTATATTTATGGTTAAAAAACATATAAAAAGTTGGACGATTTGTTACTAAATAAAAAAATTTGAATAATTATAAGAGACCGACGTAATAAGAAAGTGAAAAAAAAAAAGAGACGGGAGAGTAACAAATATGCCACTATTATTATTATTATTTTTATTTACCATATCGTTTTTTTCAAATTCTTTAATAATTTATTTTTAATAATACCCCTAATTTATTTTTTTATTTTATTTTAATATTAAAATATTATTACATTCTTAGTTTTTGTGTCCAACCAAATATAAGTAAGTTTTTTCAGTTAGTTTTTGTGTCCAACCAAATATAAGTAAGTTTTTTCAGATGGAAAAAGTATCTATTTAGTTTTTTTAATCTAACTCTTTTTTTGCCTCCTTTTTCCTTTTTTGAAAATGTGCAGCTCCGGAGAAGAAACACAGACTTCCATCTGCTTACAATCGGTTCATGAAGTGGGGAGCATATAATATATATATATATATATAATTAATTTAGTTTGTTGTGATTAATATAGGATTAGTTATTTATAATTATTGTTTTTTAATATAATGTCTTTTTACGTTATGCAGAGAGGAGATTCAGAGGATAAAGACAGCGAACCCCAAGATACCTCATCGGGAGGCTTTCAGTGCTGCTGCAAAAAATGTAAGAAGACCCTTTTTAAAAAAAAAAAAAAATACTCCTATGTAATGAAAAGCTAACACACACACACACACACCTCTTTAATTAATTATTTATCTCTTTCTCATCAATCTCTTATGTATTTTAATTTGATGAATGCAGTGGGCTAAGTACATTCCAAGCAGTAGTACTCCACAAGGGTTTGCTTCCTCCTCCAGCAGTAGCAGCAGCAGCAGCAACAATGGAGTAAAAACAATCTTTTACAGTTTATGATAAATAATAAATAATGAATTATGGAATTGCTAAATGAATCGAAGTTGGATTATTTCATGAGGTTAACTATTAATTAGAAATGTGAATCTGGAAAAATGACAAGAAGCTGCTAAAACTATCTATATATAATATTTGCAATATTGCAATTGACGAGGTCTCTCTGGTTACTAAAAAATGCTTCATAACTAACTAATTCTATTGCAAATCAAATTAAACAGTACTTCCTCGGTCATGCAAATGTGTGCTCATTTGATCGGATATGAATTTTAATAAAAGTGAGTAATAATTGTTACTTTTTCTTTTTATAGTTAAAAAAAAGTACAAAAGTATAATATTGTACTTAAAAAAAAGAAACGATAACATTTTTTTATGATAATTCAAAAAGAAAAATGAACATAGATTTAAATGACGGAGGAAGTAGTACGTAATTATTATTCCTTGTAAGTGTCTTATATTAGAAATTTGAGGAAAAATAATGAGATTGTCTTATTGATCATCAAAATAAGGGACCTATATATAGGCAATACAAAACAGACTCGATAGACTCAAATTTAAGTAATCTAATTTACGGATAAGACCAAATCTAAATCTAAATCTACTAAATCTAAAACTGAATATCTAAAATATCTCAACATCCCCTCAAACTCAAGTGGTATAATAGAAACCAACTTGAGTTTGATAAGAAATTTGAATATAAACACAAAAAGAAAACATTAATAAAATTAGCAGTTGACTCTCCACCCACCGGAGCAAAAAACGAGATGACTCTCCACCGGAGTTGAAAACGAGATGACGCTCCACCGAAGGCGAAAACGAAATCACTCCATCGGAGCCGAAAACGATATGACTCCACCGGAGCCGAAAACGACATGACTTCACCGGAGCAGAAAACCACATAACTCCACCAGAGGCGAAAACGAAATGGCCGAAAACGAGATGACTCCACCGGAGCAAAAAAAGATATAACTCCACTGGAGTCGAAAACGAGATGACTCCACCGGAGCCGAAAACGATATGACTCCACCGGAGTCGAAAACGAGATGACTCCACCGGAGCCAACAATAACATGACTCCACCGGAGCCTAAAACGACATGAAACACTCCACCGGATCTGAAAACTTTCAGATCGCACGCAGGCCACAGACAGGATAGATGACAGATCGCAGACAGATTTCAGATTGCATGCAGAAACAGATAGGCAGTGGACAGATGACAGATCGCAAACGAGACAGATTCACAAAAAGACATACTTGCAAATGCATGATCTCAAAATCACAAGACCTCCGGGTACAATCTAGGTTGAATGTACCCGGAGAAATACGGATTGATAGGCTATATCTACGGCATAAGATAAATAGGCTCTGATACCATGTTAGAAATTTTGGGAAAAAATAATGAGATTGTCTATTGATCATCAAAATAAGGGGCCTACATTTAGGCAATACAAAATATACTCGATAAACTCAAATCTAAGTAATTTAATCTACGAATAAGACCAAATTTAAATCTAAATTTACTAAATCTAAAACTAAATGTCTTAAATATCTCACCACCTTAATCTTCAATTACTTTTAGTTCACAACTTTTCATTGTCTTCTTTTACCTATTTGATTCCCTCCCACCAATTTAAGGAACATTTTCTCTTCTCTTCGCTTCTCTCCCAACTATTGGATGGATATATATATATCGATCATGTTTAGGACCAAAAGGAAAATGTGTTGTAAAATATACCACTTCCATTTCAAATCAATTACGACACATTTTTTTATATTGATCTTAAAAAAGTAGTGATATATGTTTAATAATAATAAAATATTGGCAATAATTGTTAAGTATCCCTTTGATAGTAATTTCAGTAATTTCTCAAAAACATTCATAATGTTTCATAGTACCGCAACATGCTAAACACAGTACAAGAAGATGTTTATTGGTATTCAATAATATATTTTGGTTTAGTATGTGTCAATGTTTATTCATCATTTTATGTTTGTTTCAATAAATTTTGGTGGAAAACACGTTTAGAGTGTCTTTTTTGTGGCAATTTTTATATAAAACTCGTAATGTTTGATAGTACAGTAACATGCTAAATACAATACAGAAAGATATTTGTTGGTAACATGCTAAATATAGTATAGAGAGATACTTGTTGGTATTCAATAAAATGTTTGGTTCAGTAAATGTTTATAATACTTTGTTCATAATATTTTACAATTAAATCATGAATGAACTGACAAAAAATCAATCTTCTTATTTGCATTATGCTATTTATTTGTTATCGTCCTTTTATAATTTTTTTCTCTCAAAGTTATTGATTTATAGAAGATGAAATGTTGAATAATGAAAGATGAAATATTGACTACATACAGAGAAAAATTCTGTAAATTTACCTATTGGTATGTAGTTCTTGTTTGTTTGGTATGTCGTATCAAACGTAATAGAATTTTCAAACAATGAGTAGTCTTTCCTTATTTGAGCATCTAACCAGAATATATTAGCAATCTTATCTTCAGAATCCATTTCAGTTTCATAAAATAAAAAAAAAAATTATCCACTGATCTTTGATTGAAGTATTGCAGTAATATATTTATTTTGCTCTCTTTAAAAATTTCTTTCTTTGATTTTTCAAATCCAACTTAAAAAATCCCACTTTTTTTTCTTTCCTCCGCGGCTATTTTCATCAAATCAGATGATGATCTAATCAATATTTTGTCTTTTTAATTTGTATTTCGAATAATTAAGTGTGATTCATCAATGTTATGGTTGAATACAAGCATGTGCTTGTATTTGTTAGGTTGTAGATCATGATTGTGGTTGTCTTCAAAGTATGTCACTTTGTATCTTGTAATTTTCTTGTCGAGTTGAAGCCGTATAATTTAATTGCAGTTTGTTCTCGTCTTATGATTATGATGCATTGTCTTGATCTTTTCTAACTTGTTGCATTCTTTTGGATGAATATCGGGATGATCTAGTTTCGTATTGTTTTCTTCTTTTAACCCCGCTTTGTTGCAATAATATTTCATGTATTTTATCTTATACGGATAATTCTTGAATTTTTTCTATATTTTAATTCTAACTGAAAAGCTCATGTTGTGTTCATACTCACTATAGAAATTGTATACATCTTCCGATTTTGTAAATTTCATTGCATCAATTTATAGATAATGAAATATGTCAAACAATATGTTGTGTGTTTATTATAAAATATTTTCATATAAATTGAAAAATACCGAGTTTTGTATTTAAGCTTATCAAATGTCGTGTTATATAACATAATATAAGATACTTCTTCATGCATAGGTAAATATTGAAGTCAACTGAATGTGATGGTAACTTATTTTAATTAATAGTAATTTCGATGTTTTACTTAAAATATGATTGTTAATACATATCTACCAATACACTAGATAAAATTATAATAGTTTCGTTAATATCTAAATCTTGGAAAACTATAAAAACAATTAGATTAACACAATTTCTTAAATTATTATCAAATTTTGATTAAAAATGCAATAATTCAATACTCCCTCCGTCTCATTAATAAGTATCCAATTACTTTTTACGCGTAGTTTTAGGTATATTATTATTATATTGGGATATAGTATAAATAAAATAGAAATGACTAAAATAACCTTGTTAGTATGTGTGATATAAAGGTAATGACATTTGTGTAATATATTGTAAGTTGTAAAAGTATTTGTAATGTTAAGTAAATAGTACAGTTACTAAAAAAGGAAATAGATACTTTGTTATGGGACGAACTAAAATGAAAAAATGAATACTTTGTTATGGGATAGAAGGAGTATAATAAATTGAATCCAGTAAATGCAATCTAATAAATCGCATAAGGCATTGACGATTTCAAATCAATTGCTCATATATAACTTATGTGATTAAGCAATTTCCACTACATTCGGTATTGGCGAAGGCATTGAAGTATCTGAAACTGCAATTTTTTCGATATCTCTATTCCTTTTGATGGAATGATTGAAGTTGGAATAATGAAAAATTGATTTTGCTCGTCTTCATCGATGTCATCCATGATTTCTGTCGGAAGATTCTGGGTTGTTTTTCTACGACTGCCAAAGCAAAGGAGGATGGAGGATGGGGGCCTAAAGTGTTATATAAATTAGAATAATTTTTTTAAACCTCTAAATTAATACAAGCCAAATAAAAAATTATTATCCAATGACTAATATTCAATCAATATAATACTGAATTTTAGTTATCAACATGTAATCCCACCTATTTTATATAATATTCCCTCCGTCCCAAACATCGTCCAACATTTGCATTTGGCACGTGAATTTAGGTGGGAAGTATTAAGTACGGTAATTTGGGATAATTTGGATATTAAGTGATATGATTGAATAGATAAATGATTATTTGTTTTTTCATTTGAGTGATGTGATGGGATAAAGTGAAGTGTATATTAATAGATGTATATAAATATTATTAATTATTTCTAAATTTAGAAATATTGCAATGGATTTGAGAAAAAAAAAAAAAAAGTGTTTGGAAGAAGGAAGTATAATACTAGTAAGATCATTTTTGTATTTTTCTCTTAATTAAAAAAAAAAACCACCTTATATTTATTTAAGGTACCAGAAATAGGAGAAGTAGTAGGATATTACAAAGTTAATTTATATTTTATTAAACATATTTTTATTTTATGCTCCCTTTACAAGAATTTATATGAAGTATAATTAGTAAGTAATTAAAAAATAAATTAATAAAAATAATTATTATATAATAAAAATAATTATATATCAAAATTAAAATAAGTAAATAATTTAATTAAGATTTAAAAAATTATAAATTATAAAATGTAAAAATATATAATCATATTTAAAAACAAAAATAAAAAAAATAAAAAATAAAAATTTTACGTAAGACCGAGGGAGTAACTGCTTGATTAAAAAATAAGGATAGACACGTCATAGTCATGTCGCGAGTGAAGGCTTTTTGCACAAAAGATCTTCGTATAATATGCTCTTAACCAATCGAATGCGGGTCAAAGCCACCTCGTCCTCCTCCTCCTCCTCCACTCCACATACCTTAAAATAATTAATGCAAAAGATTCTCATCACACTAATTAAAGCTACGCTACCTCTGACCTAACAAGATTCCTTAAAAGATCATATCATGTCTCTGTCTCTCTTAATTATATCTAAATATTAACATTACCCCACGCTTAAGCACGCCAGCCTCCCTCCGTATATATTCAATTCAATTTATCACAAACATACTTACATACATTCACCTTTAAATTATAAACAAGTCCATGTAAATTGGAATATTCAATTTCATGCTCTAACAAACAATTAATAATAATATGACCCACAAATTCAAGCTTGTAAATAAAAAAGAGCAGCTTAGCTACCCTCATCGTCTCCCTACGTATTTCTGCTGTTCCACTCTTTGCAGATTCAACGACAGCTCCAGCAAATCCACCGTCCCGCCGCCGCCATCGACGCTCCACGGCATGCTTACGATCGGAGCATCCGATGATTGCGGTGACAGAAGAGAGAGAGCACGGCTGGAATCCGAAACCGATAATGTCGTCTGATTCCAGGAAGATAATTTTGAATTCGGACAATAATCTGTCGCCGGAGCCGGCCCGGAAAATTGAGATGTCAGACTCTGTTCATCTTCCAATTTCAGACGCTTTTCCGGCCGGTTGTCGCATTTAAGACCGAAGATATCGCCGGGCAGAAGCCCCGATAAAAGTAACGAGGCCTTTGCCTCATTCATCGCAAAGTACGTCGAGCCTGCAATGCAGTCGATAAACGTAAAGATCTCGATCAATCGAACCAATTTCGATCTGCCCTGTTATTACAATAAATGTCTGTACTCATAGCGGCGAATTGGTTAATACCTAAGTAAGGATTGAATTGGGGCTTACGGCGGCGCTGATTGTGGCCGGCGAGGCGTCTACGGCAGCTGCGCTTACCGTCATCGAAGTCCGACAGGACGTGGAACCTACGAGATGGTTAATGAACAAGAAAACTCAATCCAATTTGCAGATTCTAATGAGGAAATGAACACAATTAGGTACGAGGGTTGTTTAATTACCGGCTGCATTGCTGACAGAACCTCTGGTGGATTGAATTGACGACGACGACGGCGGTCTTGGAGTGAACATCGCAGACTTTGTGCCTTCTGTAGTAATCCTTGGATGAACTCAAATCCTTGCTACATCCATGGACTTGGCAGGTCGGAATCTGCAGATTCGTAGCTGTCCGAGGGGATCTTGATCGAATTTCCATTGGAGCTGATAACTTGTCATCGTTAATTGAGCTCGTGAATTTCATTAATGGATTCAATGCGATGGTTGAATCAAATTGGAAATCTGTTGCTTCATCTGGAAAAAACACCATTTCCTTACCCTCAATAGACTCCATTTTCCCCTTTTTAAAACCTCAATTGAATTTCATTTGATCCTAACCCACGAATCTAAAAATATTTTTGAAGAAATGAAATCAAGAACACACAATCTATATGCTAATTTGCTCCAAAATTCAACACCCAACTGTATAACAATACCATTAACCCTAAAGTAAGGAATTCAAGAAACCCAACCTGTAAATAAGAAGGAATTGAATCAACAGTACGTTAGAAGCACAAAAATACACAATAAGGCAACAAATTAAAAGATTACACAAACCTATATGCACACATATGTATATATATATATATATATATTCCCAGAACTTACAAGATCAAGAAGCAGTAAAGAATAATATCCAGAGAGAGAGAGATAGAGAGGTAGCTAGTTGGTGCTAGCTCAACCCCCAAGAATGAAGAAATTAGCAAAGAACCCACAAACAAACAAACTTGGAGAACAAGCTAAAGTTGTAAAAACTAATTATGATAAATCCCACTAGAGGAGGAGAACAATCAAGAAACATAACAAGGTACAAACTAGAAAATTAAGGCAAAAGATTTCTTCATGTTAAAAACAAATTAAACAAAAGCAAAGCAGACAAGGAAGAAGATGAGAGGTGAGGGAGAGGGGGATATGAGATATCTATGAAAAATGAATAATGAATGCTTACCTGGTGAACAGTGAGTGAAGAGATGGGGGGAAAGGGACTGGTGGGTGGTAATGAACGAAGCGTACGTACAGTAAAGTTGATACATAGATTTCTATTTTTTCTTAATTTTGAATGAGCTGAGTTTGAACCAGAAACAGGGAAGAGAGGTGAGTGGGTGGGTCTGCCAGACTCCCCATCATTTCAACTTAAGTAAATATATTCCCACTTGTGAAATAAAAAAAGATGAGCAGTGAAGTAGTGTAGTGTGTTTGCAAGACTTCTCAAACTCCTTTCTTAAATCACTATATAAAGCTATCTATGTGTCTGTTTTTCAAAAAAAAAATATATTCTTTCCGTCCAAAATTTAGATAAAATATAATTAATAAGTAATTAAAAAATATATTAATAAAAATAATTATAAATTAAAATTAAAATAATTAAATAATATAATTAAAATTAAAAAAATTTAAATTTTATATTTTAAAATATAATTAAAGTGTATAATCAATTTAAAAAAAAAAAAAAACCCACAAAATATGTGGGAAGGAGTGTATATTTTTTTTTTGTCAATTCACAAAATTATGAGTTTTTTTTTCAATAATATTTTTTTAATTCTCAATATATATAATTATACGTCATGTATTATCATCTTATAACAAATAAATATTTAAAATAAAATATTCTTTCCATTTCAAAAGATTTGTTTTGTTTTTTCATTTTTGTTTTTCTCAAAACAATTATTTTACTACTCAAAAAAATGTTGATAATTGCGGAAATATGTCGCAAATTTTAATCCGTGACAATTAAAAGTCACGGAAAGTAATTTCGTGACAAATTTATGTCACAACTTTTTGCTTTGACTATTCCGTAAGTAATATTTGCAGAAAAAGCTACAAATAATTTTTCCTAACTATTTAAAGTAATGTCTTATGTAACGAAAATGTTCAAGATATTTATATTCTGTGTCTTTTGACTATTTCGTCACAAAAATTGTCACGAAATTTTTTCTTGACTATTTTAAGTTGCGGAAAAAATAACCAAAATATTTCCAACATTTTAAATTATTACAGATATTGTCATAATATAATTTTCATAACTTTTTAAAATCAAATGTCACAACATAAGTAACGAAAACAAGTATAAATTTTTCTTATTATTGTTTGTAGCTATTCAAAGTAATAACAAAATAATAAAATCATCTTCAATATCTTTATTCAATATCGTTCGTACCTATTCAGTTTTTTGTTAAAAATTCATTATGATATATTAAATAAATATGTATATATTTTTAAAAGATAAATTTATAATCAATAATATTTATATAGTTAAAATATAATAACAAACAAAAAATATTATAATATAATTATACTTTTTTTTCAAAAATATAAAATCACGGAATTGTTACAACTTTCGCTAATATAAAGTCACAGAGGTGTAATGGTATTATTTTGTAACTTATTGTCACGAAAATGTCACAATTATAAAATATTCACGAAATTTTGTTGCAGCTTCTGTTACTATACAAAGTCTCGGACATGTCATGGTATTATTCTATAACTTATTGTCACAAAAATGTCACTACTTAAAAAAAGTCACCAGCAAAATTCCACGGAAATGGTTCCGTATATTTTTCCGTGACTTTTTTGGTAAAAAGTCACCAATTTGTATTAAAACCGGTACTTTTTTTACCGCAACTATAGCCTAATTTTCTGGTAGTAATTTGTTTCCTTATTTAGCAGTCGTGGTCCCCACTTTATAACAAAATTATTCCTACTTTTTCATATTATCCCTAATTATTACTTTAACATACTCTTTAAAATCCTTTAAAAAATAAAGGCATTTTAGTCATTTACATTCTACTTTATACCCACTTTCAATTAAATACTAGTATTCCTTAATTCTTCTTTTGGAACGAATGGAGTATTATTTTTATATTTCATATACAATTTTTTAAACCATATATAAAAAATTCAAAAAAAAATTTCAAATCAAAATAATAAATAAACAAACTATATATGTTCATTGGAATTGAATATAACTCTTAATAAATATATTATTATATTGATTAATTATGATATAAAATATGAGTATTTTCAAACAAGTAATTGAGTGAATTTTGAGAAAAATTTTGATAAAATGAATGTAATGACATTTTATATCGAAGACTATAAATTAAACAGTTGGGTAAGAGTTATTTTTTATAAACAAAAAAATATAAATATGGTGGAAAGATGAAATAATATTTAATTAATTTTTTTTATTTCTGATAATATTATATTAAATAATTATTTTATTATAGATAATATTCAAAATTCATTGTATATATAAAATATTATTCTCTTCGTCCCTTAAAAATTTAAGTTTTTTATTTTATTTTGGTATGTTCCATACCAAATTATATATTTTCTTTTTAATAATTGTACTATCTACTTAACATTAAAAATATCATTATAATTTAAAATATATTATACAAATGTCATACTTTTATATCATACAATACTAGTAAAGTTAGTTTAGTCGTTTTACTTTTATTTTTACTATATCTTAATATAATACTAATATTTTTAAAACTTCGTGAAAATAAATAAATAAATACTGGACAAATAGAGTACATCATTATTTATTTATATTACTATAATAAATATATATTTAAATTTAAAATTTTATTATTTAAAATTGAAATTTCAAACAAATAATAAAAAAAGCAGATGAGCTGGAAATATAAAATTTGTTTGGTCTGTGGTTTAAAATTAAATATTGATTTAAATCTTTATTCAAATGATAGTATTGTGTATGAGATATTTGTGAAAATAAATTATATATATGTTTTATTGAAAATCAAATCACTTTAATAAATGATATTTCCAAGAGAGGGTTATATCTCTCGGTCTCCAGCGCTGACAGAAGGTTGTTTCCTCTCTGTGAGGGTTATATCTCCCTTGAATCTTAGTGTCACCTTTTTGTTTAGCGAATCGGATATTTTCTTTGATTTAAAGCTCGACACAGAGAAACCAATTGAGGAGATAATTGGATTTTCACTGTGGGCCGGTGTTTCCATCTTTCTCTTTGGTTTCGCTCCAGATTCGGAGTCGGTGCAGGACCAAGAGAACAGGCTCCATTACATGGTTGTTCATACTCACCAATCTCTAGTTCGTCATTCTGTCTCACTACCCATGGTGGAATGAAATAGTTTTGTCGAGCTACTCTTTCGCTTGTAAAATTGTGTTAACGTTGCTTAGAATATATTACTCTCTCATCGTCGATGTACCGACAATCCGTTATGGATGTAACTTTTTCTATTTCAATTTTTAAATTCGTTAATTAAGTAATGTTGAGCTTCCATTATTGTTTTTATAGGCACCATCACTAATCGGAACGATTAGTGATTGAAAGTCCTTCAACACGGGATCTCGAATTGGATGACTGGTGTATATTTTATAACTATTATGTTTTATTTACCTTGAAATAGAAATTTTTTAAATTCTATAACTCAGTGATCTTTGTAGTGTGAGAGTATTTGCCTTTCTGTTCATGTCTGGCATTGCAAATGTTGATAAGTTTGTATTGCAACTACATAGACGTTGTTTTACAACAACATAGTCAGGCGTGTATACACTCCCCACAAATCAACACGAGTCTTTCCAGCGTGCTTCTGTTCTCATCATCCGCACCCTAAGAGACTTCCCAGTGCGTCACCTATCCTCAAATTACTCTAGAGAAAACACGCTTAGCTTTAGAATTCTTTCAGTAGGGCTCCCAAAAAAGAATGCGCACATTGTTGACATGAGTAGTCTATTCAATCTATTTAACATCTATTCACTTCGGATGGCTTAATACCGGCCTATCCACACAAATGAGTTGGCCAAGCAACGGCCCAATTCCGAAGGTATTACAAAAATAAACATCTTTTTGTTCATTCAGATCATTTCTTCAAATGTACATAATAAGATATTCCAAACCTCAAGCCTCATATGTTTCGATTAAAGGGTGTCAATACTTGATTTGATCAACTCTCAATCAATCTCCAAGTTTGTAGGCAAGTTATTAGTTCTTTTCATAGTCGCTTTACCAATGTGAGGAAGTTTGTAATTATTTTCATCATTGCATACCATAATTTCCCTAAGACATGCCTATAAGCTTAAGAAAATATTATCCAATGTTGTATCGGTCAGTTTCTCAAAGGGTTTTGTAACAGCAGCCAACAATTTATCCACATTACTTGTTGTTGTTGAAACCTCTAATAATTGTATTGTCCGAAACCAGCCTAAGTTGTTTATGTTTGTATTAAGGCTATTTGAGAGCTATAAGAAAATGAAGTGGATATCAGAACCATCTATATTTGCAATCCTCTCGTAGAGTCTAAATTGTTATCATCACTTTGTGATTTAAAATGTATGTTTGGAAAGCATTTTAATCTTTTTAATTTTCTTTCTTATTCATACTAATATACATAAAATTATGTGCAAAAAATATTTCTATATCTAATCAAGAGATGAAGAAAGTATATATTGTTAAATATTAATAAGAATTTTTAAATAATTTATTTTCACTTTCAACCCTATAAAAATCCGGAGCGGTCAGCACATGATCCATAATATTGAAGCTAGGCGGAATCCTCGGTCTCTTAATTGGGTCGTGTCCTGATGTGCCTACACACAACGTGTATATACACATATGTGTATGTATAAATCGGTGTATATGTATAAATCAGGCTTTATACATGCACAGCGACTGATCTACATTGGGGCTTAGGGTCAATTGACCTTCCAAGCTCTTCTCAATTTTTTTTTAAATGTAATTTTTTAAATTTTTTATTTAATAATCAAATTTTTCCTCCAAATTTGAGATTAATATTCTACATAAACCTCCATATTGTTATTATTTTAATTTAGAATAATATATAATATTTTTATTTATAAATTTATTATATAAAAAATAAAATATTTTATCTTAAATATTGTTTCGGTTCATTTTTTTCTACTTCACAACTATATTATAGTGTTAATAAAAATTGAAAAAGTTAATATGACATCAAGTTGGTAGAAATGAGTCGACGAGAAATTTTTTATATTATTTTTTATACACACAGAAACAGTTGAATGTTTATTTTAAATAAAAAATAGATTCGAAATAGATTGAAACTAAAAATAAACAGTAAAAAAATAAAACAAATAAACATAACAATTTTACTCACGAAGCCGCAGAGCTGGTTCCGCCACTGTACATACACACATGTAAATATTACACATTGTTTGTAGGCATAACGGGACACAATCTGATTTTGGAATAGAGGATCCGATGGGCATTGAAATGAAAATTTTTCGTACATTTAGCTGCTTTTGGAATTCAAATATGTGTTTGTTTGGAGGATTTAAAAAATAAAATAAATTTATTATTCATATAAAATTTTCTTTTAAATATATAATTTTTTAAATACTATTAATTTTATTTAATATTATATTAAGTTTTACTATTTATGTAAAATGCTATATTATCTAAGTTCATCGTCAATCTATTCATTTATTTTTTGCATATTAACAATTGAATATTAATTATTATATCAAAACATAGTACAAATCAACGAAAAATGACAAAAATACTTTTATTGATATCTTATAATGCTAATGTAATGAATAAGAATATTTTTAATATTAAAAATAATAAAGTGAAATACAAATGGATAGATTGGCGGTGGACATGTAGTATTAATATTTATTTATATAAGTATCAAATAATTATTTTAATTAAAAATTTTATTATAAAAAAATCAAACTTAATCAAAGCCCAAAATAATACACCAGATTATTACGGTTGGTGGATTTTGTGTGTTTGATTTTGCATTCCACAGTAGAGTTGGTGCATTTCTTTGTTTCGTTTCATCTATTATGTTGATTGATGGAGGAAGTCTTGGATTTTATTATTTAGTAAATATCAAAAAATAAATAATAAAAAATATATAAGAAATATATTTACATTTTTGGGCCAACTCGTCACATCATAGGATTTTGAATTTGAATTTAAATTTTAATAGATAAATTTTTAAATTAAAATATTTATTTGATGTGATATAAATATAAAAATTTGATATTTTGTATTGTAAAAACAAAATATTAGTACTTATTTCAACATTGTTATTTTTTATTTTCGTCCGTGCCAAAATAAGGTTACTATTTCTTAATTTAATAACTGTACTACCTACATAACATAATAAATACCCTTCTAATTTATACTATATTACACAAATGTCATTACTTTTATATAACATAATACTAATAGGGGTATTTTAGTATAATATTCCGTCTATTCCACTTAACAATAATTTAGACAAAAGTATAGTAATTAAATAATTAATTTAGATAAAAAATATAATTAGTAAATAATTAAAAGTGTGCTTGTTTTGTTAGATTGTTTGAAAATATAATATTTTATATGAAATATGGGGAATTATGTAAGTAATATAGAAATTGTGAATATATGTGATATATTAATTTTTTTAGAAAAATGTGTAATTGTTTTTGGAAAATGAACACACTCTACAAATATATTACTCTCTCCGTCATTCAAATTTATTATCATTTTTTTTTTGGTTGTCATCCAAATTTATTCACGTTTCATTTTTTAGTAAAAAAATATCACTTTTCTTTACCAAAAATAAAAATAAAAATTTCTATTTTTACATATTTTTCCTAAAACCCGTGCCCGGTCAAATGAACACATAATTGGACGACAAAGGGAGTTGTAAAAATAATTATTTTACATTACAAATAACTATATATATATTAAAAATTAAGATAATTGATTAATTTAATTAATAAAAATTATAAATTATAAAAATAAAATATGATTAAAGTATATAATTATTTTTTAAAAAATAAAAATACTAACAATTTATTTGGATGGATCAAAATAGAAAATATAAACAAATTATTTATAAACATAAAGAGTATAATAAATAAACATTTAATTATGTTATTTGATATTTTAAAAAAATAAATAGAATAGTAAAATTAAATCTAAAACCAACAAACACATCCTAATTTTTAAATTTGTTTGTATAACATTATAATATATATTTTTTTATAGTTATAATAAGAATTAAAAAAAAAGTTGTGATTTTTAGTATTTAGAAAATTGTATTTTTATTCTTAATTATTAGAAATTATAAAAGTATTGTTAAAATAATTATTTTTTTATTTTTTTAAAAAAATTTCAAAAAAAATTATAATTTCAATTAGAACTGAAAATTATGAAAATATTATTAAAATATTTTTTTATTTATTAAATATTTATGTTTACTCCATCAGTTAAAATTATATTATTATATATTTTTTTTCTTGTCCTTTAAATTTATGAATGTTTGTTTATAATAAACAATTTTATTCACCATAATTTTATTATTCTTAATTTAACATATTATGACATCTCACAGGTCAATATGACGATATGAACAGTTTATTCGATCCATTTAATTATTATTTATTTTTGAATGGCCTATCCCCTACCCAGCTCCGAAATATTACACAAATAATAACTAATTTGTCACTATTTTTTTATTAACCTCAATCACTTTTATTATTATTATTATTATTATTATTTTATTTAATAAAATTCTCATAATGCTCATAATTTATTTTTTACCTATCCCCTAAAATATTATTCCCCCGTCCACTTGCGTCATAGTCACAAATCCAACCTCCACACCACCAGACTATCGGACACATACATTTATTTGATTTCTATTATTCGAGTTTTACTATACATAAAGATATAATTTAATATATACAATTATATCTATTGAATTTTTATATACAATTATAAAAACAAATACTATAATTTAATAAGAAATAATCTGTCATGGACCTTAAAAACTACAACTCCTAACCTCAAGCGCCAAGACGTGTTCAACCACTTAGGTTACATGAGATGAAGAGTTTGGATGCGTCCATCTTATAATAAATAAGTAAATAAATAAATATATATATATATATATTTTCCAATTTTAATGTTTACATATTTTTTATTTTTATCTATGTTTAATTTGAAGGTTACATTATCACTTACTGCTAATACTTCTTTATATTTATTCATCATTTTATCATCATTTTATTATACATTTATATTTAAAAGTACAGATAATTTGATCTTTGCACTATTATTAAAATTACTAATATTTCTTAATATGCTTGCAAAAATTATATATAATTTATAAAAATTATAATTAATATATATATATATATACATTCTTACAATATATATTATACTTATTCACGAAAATTAATAATTCAATATATAATCCAACAAATTTTTTTTAATAATAATGATGACACACTCTTTAGTTCAACCTTGCCGTCAACCCAAATTCAAACCAAAATCATACCTAAGCTTAACTAATTAATTAACTTGTTAGAATTTGTTACATAATCTTTTAACCCAATCTTGAGTTGGCTTTGAACGTGGGTTTATATGTGAGTTGGATTTATCTAATTTTGAGAGAGAACAATTGAATCTATGCTAAAATTTGACGTTGTCTTTATATTATTTTTTTTGTAATATATATTATTTACTTATAAAGTTAACATAAAATATTATTTTTTATATTTTTAATATAATTTTCTATACTTAATCTAAAAAATAGCTTCTATGAAAAAATACAAATAAACAAAACCCAATAAAATCACAAATCCCGGGATAACCCGACGGTGTTGGGGTTGGATGTGGATAATGGGTTCACATCACACGTAATTTGCTTAGTGTGACTTGCCTATCAAGCCTAGTTTGCAGGGAGTTTACCCGGCCGTGGGTTCCCCCCTTATAAATAATAATAATAAAAAAAAACTAAATTGAATTTATAAAAAACCACAAAAATCTCGAGAATCAGTAACCACGTTGCCAAAATTTTAAAAATTTAAAAATAACAAATAACAATAAAAATCCAATCTTTAGGGTACCAATTGCACGTCTGATCGTCCAAATTCTTCTTCTTGCAGTGAGTTCAAGATAAATCTTCAATTTCCATCAGCTACAATCCAAATCAATAAAAAATGAATAATAAAAATCCTAAAAGAATGATTATTTATTTATTTTTTTTACCCTTTTACAGATGGGGCATTTATCGCTCCTCTCCTGCCATGCAAGAATGCAACTCAGGTGGTAATGGTGCGAACATTTTGCTATTATCTTAGGATTTTCTTCGCTGTACCCTTAATTTCAAACATAACAATAATTTCAAATTACCAAAATTCGAACACAAAATATTATTATATGAATTGAATTTCATATTTAAATATCCGAGCAATGCATGCATACTTTAATTTATACCTTCAAAGCAGATCGGACAACTATCTTTATCGTCAGATGAATGATCTTCGTCGGAATTGTTATCTTTTGAACCAAATCGATGAAAAGAAATCAATATCGACTGATGAACTAACTCGGCATGTCTTTGTCTTTGCCTATATCTTTGTCTTTCTTCCTCATCTTCGGACGAGAACCATCTTGCTTCTTCCGGATAGGGCAAAGATCTCCCCTACATATATGTCCACGTTTTTACTATCGATATTATTTAAAATATGTATATTTTTTAGGCTTATTAGTGCCTTATGAACTTTTGCATTGACGTTATTTGAAAACTTAATAACAAATTATAAAACATAATACATATTATATAGAATTTTAATATATACTCTATAAACATCGACATACTTTATAGAAATAATAACACATTATAAAACATAATATACATTAAATAGAGTTGTAACATATACTCTATAAATATCTTACTTCTTCGACTTCGGACGAGAACCATCTTGCTTCTTCCGGATAGGAAGAAGATCTCTCCTGCATATTAAACTTATTAGTGCTATATGAATTTTTGCATTGATGTTATTTGAAAACTTAATAACAAATTATAAAACATAATATATATTATATAGAATTCTAATATATATTCTATAAACATCAACATACTTTATATAATTAATAACAAATTATAAAACATAATATATATTATATGGAGTTGTAACATGTACTCTATAATGTCTTACTTACTTTTCTATATCACTAGATTATAAATTAAATCAAATGAATAAGATTACCCTGTTGAAAAACCTGCTAATAACGCATCTTGGACACGAACAATCGCGACGGTTGGAAGTATTCAATGGCACATTATCTTGCGGGATACGAAAGCAAGAACAAACACAGCCCATCCTGCAAAATTTTTACAATATTCATCCAATTTCCACTAAAAAAATTACTATTTTTCTCTTAAAACATCTATTTTGATTCAATACCTTTCAAATTGTTAAATTGAAATGGATCAGAGAGAAATAAGATAATCGAAGAGAAATAAGATAGAAATTGAAATAAATTTAAGAAAAAGAAGATACAAATTGAAGAGAAAAAATATACCTGAAATTCTCTACTACCAAATTTATAGCAACCCTAAATATAAATTTATAACAAATATACCTGAAATTCTCTACTACCAAATTTATAGCGATCCTAAACATAAATTTATAACAAACCCAAATCCAAGTAATTGTAAAATTAAATTAATTAAATTTAGATTATTTTTCATATATATTATATCTATTATTTAATCTTTTAAAAAAAATAGTTTTTTCTATAAAAAGAAATATCGTAACAACCTTTACTTTTAATATTCAATATCTTATCTTTTATTCGAAATTTTATTTATAATTCAAATAATTAATCAAACCATATCTAAATTAATAAAAATTTTAAGTGCAGTTAGGTTAAATTTATGTTAATGGCTGTTGCCATCGGAAAGTCGCTTTTGCCTGCAGGCGCCGCCGACTGCAGAAATTTTCGATCCTTCTTCTTCTTACATTCAACCACGCCTGCTAACTGTTTTTTTATCTAGCCGGATACTTCTCCATTCGCCTCGGTAGTCCAACGAAAATTATCGGCAAGAGACTGCTGCAGTGAGTTATCAAATTAATGGCTGATCTAGGATTTTGAATTTGATAGGTTGATAATTAACATAATTAAAATTATATTAAAAATAATTATATACATAATTCTACCCTAAACCCTTCCATCGAATAGAATTCTGCAAGAAAATCGATTAGAGTAAAAAAAAGACATACACTATCATTAATTATTTACTTATCTCATTGAATTGAATCGAATCAGTCTTACACTCTATTTTTCAATGGAATAATTCATAAGTTTTATTAAAAAAATATAAATATATACAGAATTATATAATATATATTATCTACTCATAAAAAAATTAATCATTCATCACAAAATATTATTTTTTTATATTACAATACTTTAACTTTTAGTTGTTTTGATAAATTGTTACCTGATTCAATTAGTTAGTTTAACTAATTTATTCAATTAGCTGATTTGATTGGTTGATTCAATTAAATTTGACATTAATTGTTTAAACGTAAAATGACAATAGAGAATATTTATATATTTTTATTTTATAAATTTGAGAAAAATATTTTTATTAATAAACAATAATAATTTTTTTTATGAAATTGTGTAAAAGATAAAATAATAAATATTTCATATGTATATTTTTAATATGTTAATCATTGTTTATTAATTCTTAATATAAAATTTATATAATAAAAATATATATAAATAAATTAATAATATTTGTATTTTTTATTTGTTATAATTTTAATAAATTTATATATTTTACAAATAAAATAATTTATATGTAATAATTAATAATTAAAATTATTTTAAATTTATAAAAATAAAAATATAATTTAATAAATAGTTATATTATAAAAATATATTTATATGTATGAAATAAATAATTAATTTTTAAGAATAAATAAAAAATAAATAAAATTAAAGTGAATTTTCTTTCTAAAATTGCTGGCTATTAAATTAAATTTTTTGAATCTAAAAAACTTTTTTTTTTTTATTGGCGAAACATTTAAAAGCTATTTAATAAGCTCTTTCCCAAATACACCTTAATCATAAATCATTCTCTCTTAATTTGTAAAGATTTTTATTTTTATTTTTATTTATTTATTTATTTTTTCTTTAAAGGCCAAATTCAATTTATTTAAAATCTCAAATATAGACAACATGTGTGTTAACTTAAGAGGTTTTAATTTTGAATAATAAAATTTTGAATTGAAATAGTTGTTTGATGTAATTTTAAATATAATGTTTTGAATGTAAAATTATATTTTAGTGTAATAAAATAAATGAAAATTAAGTTTTTGATTCGATATTTTTGAGAAAAATAAAATTAGGAATAAAATCTTAAAAGTAAACATAGTCCAGTGGTTATAAATTGAAATCAAAATACAATATTAAGTGTAAGCTACTCATAACAGAAAACTCCGATGTTGCTCTGCGGTGGAGATGGAGGGCAACTGATGCGCTGGTGGAAGATACGGATAGAATTGAGTGTTTGAGACCAGCGGACACTGGTTGATTGCATGGCGGTGTCGATTTTGCGATTGTCGGTTTCTTTCCCTTCATATCACTACCTTCGATTTCGCAGAAAAATTAACTAACGATTTTGAGATAGAAAGTGAATCCAACGATTCTGGGTAGAGAGTAAATCAATTGGGTATAGAGTGAAGACCAAGTGAAATAGAAAAGAAGAAGTACTTACTACGGGTCTGCTTGCATTTGTGTTTGTTTTGTAAGATAATTTGAATAAATTTTTTTTTTTTTTATGCCAATTATGTAAAATTATTTAGAAAATATAAAAGTAATAAATACATATGATAAATTAATATTTTTATAAAAATATATAAAATTTTTATTAAAAAAAACACACTTTACATTCTTTTCAATTAAGAATTGATCTAAATAATTAGGTAAAATA
This sequence comes from Andrographis paniculata, assembly GCF_009805555.1. Lineage (NCBI taxonomy): Eukaryota > Viridiplantae > Streptophyta > Magnoliopsida > Lamiales > Acanthaceae > Andrographis > Andrographis paniculata. The sequence continues at coordinate 7,492,445 of NW_026137605.1, forward strand.
CAATCATTTATAAAAAATACTAATATATTGAATAATACTAATATAATTTAAGTTCAATAAAATTATATAAATAAAAATTATGAAACAAAAAATATAAATATACAATATAAATTTATTTTAGTCATAAAAATTTGTATTCAAATATTTAGATATAATTTTTAATATAAATGAGTACTTATTACTTTTAATTTTTTTTAATAATAATTATAAAAAAATAAATATAAATTTAAATAAAAAAAGATTAATATATAATTTTAATTATAAATATATTATTTTAATTATGTATGTTATGATTTTTAACTGAATTATTTTATTATATGCCTTGAAATAACGTAGACAGTGTGAATTGAACCCGGCCCATTAATCTGTTATGCATCCGTGTCTTAAACCATAGATAAACCCTAATTCTTGCGCTTCCGCCTGTAGCTAAGCAAGGGATCGGTGGTTGCAGGTTGAGACCAGTTTTTTGTTCGATTCGTGGAATTCAATTGAATTCAGGAATACCATCGAACGAATTTATTTACGGACATGGGGAAGAAATCAAGCGCTGAAGGTGGCAAGAAGAAGAAGAGTAAGAGCAAAATTAGAAGTAAGTTGAGCACTCTGAATGCGGAGTCGCGGAAAACCAAAGTTTCCAAGGAAAATCCTTTTGAGAGCATATGGTCGCGGAGGAAATTCGATGTCTTGGGCAAGAAACGCAAGGATGAAGAGCGACGCCGGGTTGGGCGCTCTCGCTCACTCGCCGTTCTCAAGGTATGCGTGAGATGCATTTGGCGATTGTTCCTCTCGTTTGGCTAGTGTAGTTTTCCATGAATAGGGATTGTATATATACAGGTGTTTAGAAAAGTGGTATTTTGTGTTGAATTTTTATGCTTGTGTAAACTCTATAGAAAATTTGATGTTTCCCTTTTCTTGTCCCTGATAGCCTTTACATAATTTCTTCGGGACTCATTGCATGCATTGTTAATTTGGATGCCGTAACTCTTACATTACTAAAGTTCTTTTGGATTTTTAAGGATATATATATATATATATATTTGGATTTTGTGCGTGTCTTGTGATATTTGAGTGTATTTGAACTTGAATATTATTGTGGTTGGAATGAATGCAGAGGCAAAATACTCTGCTGAAGGAATATCAACAGAGCACAAAGTCTTCTGTATTTCTGGATAAGAGAATTGGCGAGCAGAGTGAAGGACTTGGGGAGTTTGACAAGGCAATCATGAGGTCTCAGCGTGAACGGCAGGTGATCTGATTATATCTTCTAAATTGTCTCTGATGTTATGGGTTTCCATTTTTTTTTGTAATTTCAAAAGAACATTTACTCCATACTGATCTACCAGCTGGAACAATTAATATAGCTAAGTTCATGCTAATTAAAAAACATCAGAAATCATATGATACTCATGAAGAACCTGAGTCACTGAAAAAGAACAATCCTTGAAGCATCAATACTGTTAGTTTTGGTATATAGGTGTCAGATGTCTTTACTAAATTATGTTGTACTCCTGCTGGTGTAATCAGTTGAAATTGAAGAAGAAAAGCAAGTTCAATCTGTCTGATGGAGAAGATGACTTTGAGTTTCCAGACAATGGTTATCCTGTGAGGGATGATTTTGAAGATGAAGAAACATTGGATGAGGATGAGGATGGCGAGTTTTCTGTCGCTGGGAGTAAGTTTTCTCCTCAAATTTGTAGATTTCCTCTCTTTTGTTTCTATTTATTTGACTTTTTAGTAGCTTCAAGCTTCTTGTTGAGTAGGTTTTGGGTCAATGTGAAAGGATATTTGTTTAAGGCATGTTGCAAAGAAAACACAACAGAATTTTGTTAATTGAAGCTGAGAAGTTCATTGATCCTGTCTTTGGAGGCAGGATATATACAATTCGTTTCTCCTGTGAATTTAATTGAAACTACATATTATCTTCATATTTCCATCAATTTAATTTATTTTTAAAAATTTATTAAGTATTTTGAAGATGTATTTAATACTTGAGCTTATTGTTCTCATAAATACAAAAACTTTCAAGAGTTCTTTATCCCTATAGAGTACATAACAGTTAAGCAGATACATTCACGTCAGGGTCTATTAAGAGCTGTTTATGCCGGTTTGTCAACAGTGAGATTATATCAAACTTATAGCCTGTTTTGATTGGTGGTAAATGTTGGGTTAAATAATCCAATAATCTATCATTTTCCCTCATGTTATTTGTTCTTGTATTAGTTTTCTTTTACAAGGAACTATGTGTGTGTGATTGAATGGGGATAATCATATATGCTTCTTTACTGTGCAGAAAATATTAACTTACAGCAACTAAATTACAATGAAGCACAAGATGGTGAAAAGTCAGGTTCAGAAGGAGTTGAACGTGTGAGATTCATTTATTTTTTTGATGTTGCACTGCTTAATACCTGCTATCCATCGTTATTTATTTATTTATTTATTTTTTATACATTTGTACCAAACCATCGATAAACCATCGATCTTTTATTGTTTAATAGAAAGAGAGATGATTCCCCTTTTTCCTTTTTTTGGTTTTTTTTTTCGTTATCATGTTGGAGGAATAGTCTTTTGTAAATTTGCGTGCATAATGATGTATAAAAATGTTGAGGGTGAGTGGTTAAGCTTTTATTTCATTGTTTCACCTGTAGTACTTATTGTATCCTTATAAAGTCCAATCCCTCAGTTCATTCTTGACTACTTTCTTACTTTTACTACAGAGGCCTAAGAGCAAGAAAGAAGTAATGGAGGATATTATTTCAAAAAGTAAGTTCTTCAAGGTATGTGTGTGGGCGTTTTCTTTCCCCTTTTAAAATGCAATAGGTCATTTGCTAATGATAGTCTCTGACTGCTCCTTGGTTTTGTCTTGTGGATGCCTATCAGGCTCAAAAAGCTAATGAGAAGGAAGAAAATGAAAAACTTGTTGAACAGCTCGATAAGGATTTCATGTCCTTAGTTCAGTCTGAGGCCCTCCTTTCACTGACACAACCAGATAAAATGAAAGCTATTAAAGCTCTGGTTAATCCCGGCATGCCAAATACTGTAGAAGTGGAAGCACACAGTGCTCAGAACAATGTGTCTCTTCCACAGGTACTGCATGCTCTTATTATTACAGTAACTAATATATTCATGTTTTCAGAAAGACTATTAAGGAAATCTACTATTTCCTCTATATTTTGCATGGTTTTCCTTGTAGTGCACTATGCTTCTAGAATCATGTATGATGAATGTTGTTCCATCCAAAGCAGGTCTTTAATTTTTGTGGGAATTTATGCAGGAAAAATATGATCAATATGATAAACTAGTTAGTGAAATGGCACTTGATATGAGGGCTCGACCATCAGACAGGACAAAAACACCTGAGGAGTTGGCTCAGGAGGAGAAAGATCACCTAGAACACATGGAGGTATATATCTATTAGTGCTTGAACTATAAAAGGAAAAGACTCAAATTGTGTAAATAAGAATTTGGAGAAAGTTCTCATCTGTATTTTGTTTCAGGAGGAACGCCTAAAAAGGATGCATGCAGCTGATGATTCCAGCGATGAAGATGGCAATACTTCTGAAGATGATGAGAAGCAGATTACACATATTTCTGGGGACGATCTGGGTGACTCCTTCTCTCATGTTGACAAGTCAACATCTAAAGTTGGCTGGATTGAGGAGATCCTGAGAAGAGAAAATACTAATAATCTTGAGGGTGAAGATACTGAGAGTTCCGGTGAATCAGAGGTTGATGGTGAAGATGAGGGTGGTGATGATGATGATGACAAGGAAGATGAGGAGCATGACGAATTTGATGAGGAAAATGTTGAAGATAAGGTGCCCCACTCTCTCAGGGACTGGGAACAAAGTGATGACGATTATAGTGAAATTAATTTGAAGGAGGAAGAAGATGCTGGTGAGGCAAGTGATGATACTGATAAGCACGTGGGAGTACCAGACCTGAAAAATATGCAACAGAGTAAAAAGAAACAAAAAGATGGTGCTGATTGCAAAGTGAAGACTAAGGTTAAAAAAGATTTGGATAGGAAAGGAGAGCTTCCCTACACAATCGAAGCGCCAAAAGATTTTAAAGGGCTTACTGATAGGTTTGACAATCTTTCGGATGATCAAATTGTGGAGGCAATAAGGCGAATTCGAACATTCAATGCAGTCTCCATAGCTGCAGAGAATCGAAGAAAGATGCAAGTATGACATCTTATATTGGTTTTGTGATTTTATTATTTGTTTATTTTTACTATATCTATTTGTAATAGGTGGTTTGATTAATTTCCAGGTGTTCTATGGTTTGCTACTGCAATATTTTGCTGTTTTGGCAAACAAAAAGCCGTTAAAATTCAAGTTGCTCAATATGCTTACCAAGCCACTAATAGAAATGAGTGCTGAAACACCGTACTTCGCAGCCCTTTGTGCTCGCCAGCGGTTGTTTAGTACCCACAAACAGTTTTGTCTGTGTATTAAAGATACAGGTACGCCATAATAAGTGTCAAAAGGTTCTTAACCCATTTTAAACACTGTACATTCCTTTACACAATTTTGTTACAGTGTAAGAATGGAATATATGTTGATGACGAACGAAAGCAACATGACTCAAGAGCTTTTGGTTTATTGAGATTGTCAGCTCATTTTCATTCTTACATTTTGATTCACCATCAACAATAGGTAAAACTTGCTGGCCTTCTGTGAAGACTCTGTTTCTCTTGCGATTGTGGTCCTTGATCTTCCCTTGCTCTGATTTCCGTCATGCTGTCACGACTCCTGCAATCTTGTTAATGTCTGAATACATCATGCGGTGTCCTGCGACTTCTGGCCGAGACATTGCGATCGGTTCCTTCTTGTGTTCTATGTTGCTTTGTGTGAGTGTTTCTTTCACATTCTTCTTCACAGATTCTACTTGGTCATTTGCATTCTCTTCTGAATCTACTGTTCCATATGATAAATTATTGCAGGTCTGCAGACAATCCAAGAAGTATTGTCCTGAGGCTATTTCTTTCATAGTTGCAGTTCTTTTGGCAGCTCAATCTGACAAACAAAAACTTGAAGCCTCACAGGTCCTTTCCATGCTCCCAATTATTCTCTTGTACACTTTTATCTTCTGAAATTAACTGTAAGTATATCTTATGTTGCACCCAGGTGTTTGGGTAAAGATTTGACTAATTGGTGTTTGCTATGATGCAGTTATATCATCTTATGGAACTAAAAGCACTGCATCCATTGCTCCATTTTCAAGGGCAAGTTAAAGAGATTAAAACATTAGACTTTCTAACATTGATGAATTCCCCAGATGATTCTCCTTACTTTACCTCCGACGATTTCAGGTCAGGACTTAACTTTATGGTTCTATCTTTTGCATGAACCTTAGATGACCTAGTGCATGACTTCTTGTATAAAAGATTATTTTGCAAAGCTCTGTGTTTACTTGTATTTTTTTCCCATTTCCGCACTATTCTATTGATAGTGAACTCAACATGTATTTACTTCTGAATATCACTTCCGATCCATTTCACTTTAGATATTTCAAAGCCCAAAACAACTGAAAACAAAACCAAAATACAACTAAACATATCCAAGTTTGAGTCTTATCAGTTTTGGATCTTTAACTTTTATATTGATGTATCTGACGTTTTTAGTTTACCACAATTTATATGCACTGTAATTTCTCTACTTTTGTACAGGGCAAGCATACTTCTTGCAATTATCAAGAACCTAAAAGGATTTGTCAACATTTATGAGGAACTCAAATCCTTCCCGGAGATATTTTTGCCGGTTTCGAAAATATTACAGGAGCTAGCCAAAGAAGATCATATGCCTGATGCTTTAAAGAATGAAATTGAAGATGCTGTTGAATATATTGAGAATAAATCTAAGGAGCACCACTTCCTGCGACAGCCACTACGAATTCGAAAGCCAAAGGTTATTAAAACAGCAGTTCCTAAGTTCGAGGATAAGTGAGTCATCATTCAATTTACTTTCCAAGTCTTCCTTAATCTGCCTAGAGAAGCTAAGCTGTTAAGTTCACTTATGGTAACTTGAATTAATCTGGCAGCTTTGTTAAGGGAAGAGATTATGATCCAGACCGCGAACGAGCAGAGAGGAAAAAATTAAAGAAACATTTAAAACAGGAGGCTAAGGGTGCAGTACGTGAATTACGAAAAGATAATTACTTCTTGTCAGAGGTGAAGGAAAAGGATAAGGCACGAATGGAGGAAGAACGAGCCGAGCAGTATGGAAGGCATAAAGCATTCCTCCAAGAGCAGGAGCACGCTTATAAATCCGGACAGTTAGGAAAAGGCAAGAAGAGAAAGAAGTGATATTGCTTCGGGTAATTAACTTCTTTCCATTACTTAGACATGAGCTGCGCCCATGTGTATTCTTAGATTTTAGTTATAATACACATTGTTGATAAGTTTTCACCTGTTGCTATTTTATGGACTATTTTCTGATTAGTGATGAATGTTATTGCAGACATATTTATGGGTGGTGGTGGTGTGGATTCATCATATGTTCATGCGTCGGAGAAAAATGAAACTGAGTTGACCAAGAAACCTGTCTCTAACAGGATTCAATCCTGTTTTATTGATTTGTATTGTAAGATGCTAAAATTTGTTGCAATTATATTATTCTTTCTGTGCCATTCAAATCCACAATGACAGGAGTATTGAAGCAAAATTAAATGCAATATAAAACATCAACAGGTCACTTTGCAAACAGCCTGTTTTAAGGCTTCTTGGCTGTTCTTCTCCAGCCATTCACAGCTTTGGTATTATTTTGATTTTGTATAGCATTATGAACTGTTTGTCTTTTCCTGCTATTTAATTCTCTGGAGGATAACTGGAATGCCATGCTGCGGACGAATTGTGAAAGCCTGTATTGGAGAGTGGATGTAAGTTGTTGACACGATCAGTTTGTAGCGCAAGAGAATCATGGAAACTGCAATTTTTGTCTCTGCAGTTGCAAAGTTCAAGCCAACACAGATCCTAGGCCCGAACCCAAATGGAATGAATGCAGCTGCGTTTCCATTGCAGGCCTTCACAACCGCTTCTTTGAATCGCTCTGGTCTGAAAAGGTGAGCTTCTGCTCCCCAAATTTTGGGATCATGATGAATTGCCAATTGTGAGATACCAATCTTAGTTTCAGGAATTAGTGATAATTTCCCAAGTTTTGTTTGCTTATCAACTCTTCTTTTAATTTCAGGAATTGGTGGATATAATCTCAGCGATTCTTGAATGATCAGGTTCATCTGCATGGAATCCGAAGCACAGAATATGTTGAGATGAGTAAAATTGTGTGGTTAAAGAAATTTGATTTTGGGGGGATCAGTTCTCACAATTTTCATCCTCGAAATTCCTTCTGGATCAGGTTTCTGGCCTGCAAACAGTTCAGTCACCTCTTTCCTTGCTCTTTCTTGCCATTCTTGATGGACTGAAAGCAGAAGAATTGTCCAGCTGAGTAACGAAGTTAATGTTTCATGCCCAGCAAAATAGAATGTCTTGCATTCGTCGACTATATCTTCCACTGATATTTTCATGCTTTCCTCTGTGTCTCGATTTACTTCCAAAAGCTTCCCCAGAAAATCAGGTCTGCTTCCTTGTTCTGTTTCTTTCTTCTTTATCATCTGAAAAATGCGATCTCGGATTCCTTGTTGAAGCTTGTCTGATTCTATTTCGTCTTTATCTGGCAGGAATCGGCTGCAAGAGTTGAAAATGATGCCCAGTATGGAACACTGTTATTGCTGAAGTAAGTTTCTTGATAGTGAGATCTAAACCACTGATATGAATTATGAATTGGTTTCTTGTTAGAACCCGGACGCAGTTGCTTCTCGATTATCTCATTTTGAATATACAACTGAATCATAGTGTGTAGGCAGAATTAGGTTATAGTGTGAGCTAGTTGGAGAATACCTGATACCGGGAAACCTGATTTTGTTATGATTTCTTGTGAGGATCAGTGTGAGCTGCATCAACATGTCAAATATGTTCTTCCCTTCTGTGTAACTGCTGCCAAAAGCTGTCCTGGAAATTATTTCCGATGTTAGGATTCTAAACTCTTCCAAAACCTCAATCTCTTTATCTTCATACTCCTTCCATTTCTCAAGCATTGTCTCCACACTCGCCACCATTTCAGGAATCATACTCTGTTCACAAAACATTTGTACCTCTAAAATTTTAATTTAGGCTTTGTTTCAAGTGATCTGATGTATTTTTTTAAATGACAGGGCGGCGGATCCTACCTTGAGACTCTTTCCATTGAAGAAGCTGTCTGCGATTTTCCGCATCTTCATCCACTTTTTACCTTCTGACGATGAGAGCCCGTCTCCTAATAGCTTCTTACTGTATCCTTGGAGAACTAATTTAGTGTAGTGGCCATCCCTGTTGGTTAAAACTTCTTTAATAAGGTCTGCTTCTGTGGTGACCAGTTCAGGGGTCGAACCATACCAGAAGAGGAAGATTGTGCCTACGAGAAAATAATCTTAGCAATGGAGACAAGATCGAAAAGGATGGATGCAATGAGTCGGCTCACCATAGAGTCGGGTCCATGTGTGCAAGTGAGGCTGGATTCGGGGAAATATGTCGTGCGATATGCCATCCATGGCTTTCGCCGTGCTCTCTCTTCTCATGCTGACGATCTCCTTTGTGTTCCCGTGCAGGAATCTGTAAGAAGGCCCGTTGACGCCTTGCGAATTCATCGCGGCCTGCACGCGGATCACATCCAGCCATAGTTTCTTTAGTGATCCGAGGGCGAGTAACAGGAGACAGATGATCGGAAGGCTGAGGAGGAGGAGGAGCAATATCGCCATTTCAATTCAACAGAGTGCTGTGGAAGTCCACGACGAGTCATGGCAGACATCTTATAATTAAGCAGGTACTGAATAAACAAATCTTGTGACCCATTGGGACCATAGAACCAAACCCACCCGTGATGGTCTCACTAGACAATAATTGGTAAGAGTCGAAAGGTTCTGATATATAATATAATCGAAATAGTGGCACTTGATGGTAATGTTAAGTTTCTATATTATTCGTATGGAGTATTTGTGCCATCGGATGCCGATGCTGATTGAATCATTACTGAATTATGCTGAATGCCTAAAGATATAATATTTTAAAATTTGTAATAATACTGTGTGCTCGTGTGTATTGATGTGATTTAGTATGTCTTCTTTGTTCATGCGATGAATTTTTATTATATTAATATACATAGTGTGCACGGTATGTAATGAGCCTGTCTTTTTATTAATTTCAAATTAAATAAATATTTTTTAATTAAATTCTCTATTATTTTTTCAATAGTTCAAAAATATGTTTAAATATTAGTATTAATTTTGGGATCATATTACAAACAATGAGTCTCTGAGCATAAGAATCACCCCCAAAGATTAGGATAACAGTGGGTTCTGATGATTTTACTTTTCAACCGATGAAATGAAGGTACAAATTATATACAACCGAAAACAAAAAACAAACTGCCTAAAATAAGGAAATGGGCCAGACCAAATTAAATTAAATGGCCCAACGAAAAATAATAAACTAACGGCCTTGAGAGTCATCTTCAACCTTCGACTTCTGGGAACTTTTTGTAACTACATCCTTTGCAATCAGCTAGCTGGAAGAAAGTCGTGCCATGAAGAGGTTTCACGAGGATGTCGGTTAACTGATCACTATTGCGCGTAAAGACAGGAACGGGTATTTGATGTCGTAATAATGTCTGATGAAATGGCAAGCAATGTCGATTTGTTTGGTCCGATCGTGAAACATGGAGTTTTCTGGAATGTGAAAAACTCCTTGGTTGTCGAGCTTCGAGACATGAAATATGTAAGATAACTGTACAAATTCATACTGCGGTATTCAGATTCCGCAATAGAAAGTACTTATGACTATCAAAATATGTGCCTTAATCAGCATCTGCAAAGGCCGTAACATTCTGGGGAGGGTCGATAGAGTAGTGCAATCCAAAATTGTGACATGAATTGGCTTAATTGGTGTATCGCAAAAAGCGGAAAAAATTAAGATATAACAAGCAGCCAATGAGATAAGGTATAATTATAAAACTTTTATGGTATTTAGAAGTCTCATTCAAAAAGAATAAAATATATAACGGAAAGAACGATCAACACACAAAATAATTTACTTTTGATTAGACTGACAATCTACCAATGTTGTTACTACGGTCAATTTTTTGACCAATGTATTGCTAGAGAAATGATGTTTGTTTGTTTGTTTATTATATTAAATTATTTAACATAGGAAGTTACACAACAACTCATTCCTCTTCCCATAGTTTCACATATTTCGACCATGTCAGAAAAAGAAACTCTCTTTTCGATTTTCTGATTTTTCGTATTATTGCTGCTCTTCACATTGCTCACACGGCGCATCCATCTGGATAATAGATGTTTTATTTTTTCCTCCCTTGCACAATCAAGTTGTCATTCCTTTATATTTTGCATAGATTTTTAGTGCCAACATATAATGTCCATGTGAAGCCAACTCGCCAATGAAATAACATTAGCTCCACAGTAGGCACATAACTCATATTAAAAATCGTTTTGACATTACCATTGTAGAGCTTCAAGCGAACTCTTCAAATGTCTTCAATTCGTTGCTTCATCTTATTCCTCATATTGATATAGCCAAAATCTCCCTTTGTATGCAAAATATCAAATAAAATTTGATCTTTACATATATGGACATCGGCAGCAGAATCCATCACCCAATTAGAATTCTCAACCGGATTTATATTTAAAAGAAGTAAATCACTTTCATAACTGACCACGTTCGCGGAGTTCTCAACTTTCGATTTACCTTTCAAATTTCTCAAACTTCTCAAGTCTTATTTAACAAGTCGATAATGATTTTTACTATTTGTTGGGTTTGACTACACTCGAACTCGATTCATTCAATTATTCAAGTATTAGGTATGAGTATGGTATTATATATCTTATTCGGGTTTGAATTGAGTTTAATTAGTGTTTACAAGGATAAGGATGCACTCAATTCGGATCCGGATTTAGATTTGATATGATTAATATAATAATATATGAATGACTTTTAAAGACAAAAATAATTTTCAACATTGCAATTTTTTTTTTTAAAAAAAATTATTTATGTAAAATTCGTTTATTTGTGATGATTTTATTATAATTTTTTAAAATAAAAACATAAATCTTGATATATGTCAGCTTCGGGTTTGAATTTGAGTTCAAGTTTAGGTTAGATCTGTAAGAGTTGTATAGGCATTTACGATTTGTTGCTTCTTGTCCGTTACACATTTTATGCACGGAAGAAACTGTATTGAGCACAAAACAACAGAAAATTTGTAGTATAATACTCCCTCTGTCCCCTATCTATATATTCATTTGATTTTTGCACGTAATTTTAAAAATATTAGTATTGTATTAAAATAAAGTATAAATAAAATTAAAAAAACTAAATTAATCCTATTAGTATTGTATGATATAAATGTAATGACATTTGCGTAATATATTGTAAATTGAAAGATTATTTATAATATTAGGTAGATAGTATAATTACTTAAAAAAAATAGATACTTTATTATTGAATAGACCAAAATAGAAAAATAAATAGATTATTAAGGGACGGAGGGAGTATCAATTGGGAAAAGACATAAATATTGAAAATAGACCTCAATGAAACAAAAAATTATCAATTTTAGTTCTAATATAAAAAAATCATTAATTTTACTTACATTATAAACAATCTTAATTAATTTTTATAAACATACGGAAAGCATTGATATGGACATAACCGGTGATCTGGCATCTAATCCTTGAATAGTGACCAAATGCACAACTTTGTCTGAAATTTACACAGCTATGTATACAAAAACATCTAATTTATCTCCAAATCTTATCTCCTTCTGCATTTAGGGCTTCTCTCTTAGTCAGATAGAATACTCCTGTAATACCCGATTCATAATCGAGTTCGCCCATTAGATGTTTTATTAATTAAATATTTTAAAATTATTATTATCAATATGTCAACTTCAAACGAAAAAATCAACAGCGGAAGCTGAGAACAGACATGTATTTTGCCATTTCTAATTTTTTTTTTTGTTTTTTGTTTTTGAATATATTGTGTAAATACATAATTATATGTCTACTACAACAAACCGTAACAACTCCAACAGATTTAACTGGTGCTATGGTATCGTACAAGACCTTTTGTCATCTTATCCGCAATTTATTCTTCTGTAATGGCTACGTAAGCAATTTCAATAATCTTGTTCAGTGACAAAATGAAGATCCAGATCAAAGTGTGTGGTTTTTTCGTGATATGTGAGATTTTTACTTTTGTCTAGAGATTTTAGATCTGGGTGTGTTTGCTTGGGAGATTTGCGAGGATTTATATTATTTATCAATAAAACAGATTAATCAAAATATTAAATTAAATACTTATTTTTTATTTTCTGTAATATACTTGTTAGAAAGTTTGGGGAAAATAATGAGATTGTCTTATTATCGTCAAAATAAGAAGCCTATATATAGGCCATACAAAATAGACTCGATAGACTCAAATCTAAGTAATCTAATCTATGAATAAGATCAAATCTAGATATAAATCTACTAAATCTGAATATCTAAAATATCTCAACATCCCCCCTCAAACTCAAGATAGGGCAGTAGAGACCAACTTGAGTTTGTCCAAAAGTAATCGAAAACGGCCTGGAAGAAGAGATTTGGTAAAGATATCTGTTGTCTGATCTTCAGAAGATACTGGAATGAGATGAACTACTCCATTGACAACATGTTGTCAAATAAAGTGACAGTCAAGCTCAATATGCTTGGTGCGCTCGTGGAAGGTATCATTATGGGCCATCTTCATAGCACTCTGACTATCACAGTGAAGAGCCGTAGAAGATGGCTGAGGGGCACAAAGGTCAGTGAGTAGCCGTCGAAGCCATAAAAGTTCTGAAGTAGAGTCAGCAAGAGCACGGTACTCTGACTCGACACTTGAGCGAGAAACTAAAGTTTGTTTCTTGCTGCGCCAAGAAATGAGAGAATCACCCAGGAAGAAGCAGAAACCAATGGTCGAGCGTCGATCGGTGGGATCACCAGCCCAATCAGCATCAGAATAACCGCTGAGAGTCAAAGAGGAGTTAGAGGAGAACTGTAAGCCATGCAGAAAAGTACCTTTCACATAACGAAGAATCTGTAAGACGGCAGAGTGGTGAGAGGTCCTCGGAGCTGCCATGAACTGACTTACAATATGGACTGCATGAGCGATATCTGGTCGAGTGACAGTCAAATAGATCAAATTCCCAACAAGTTGACGATAAAGAGTAGGATCATCAAGAAGAGAGCCATCATGAGGAGTAAGTCGAACGTCGTACGCAAGTGGTGTAGATGCTACCTGACAGTCTGTGAGACCAGCTCGAGCAAGAAGATCGGAGGCATACTTAACCTGGGACAGAAAGAAACCATCGGGAGAATCAGAGACTTCAAGCCCCAAAAAGTAACGAAGGGGACCCAAACTCTTCATCTCAAACTGCTGGCTAAGATATGCTTGTAGATCAGAAATACCAGATGCATCATCTCCGGTGATGATCATATCGTCTGCATAAAGTAAGAGTATAACTATCCCTGATGAAGAACAACGAAGAAATAAACCAGATTCGTAAGCACATGTGGTAAAACCAAACTCCAATAGTGCAGCGCTGAATGTGGCATACCAAGCCCGAGGGGCCTGCTTCAACCCATATAAAGCACGGCGCAAGCGACAAACTTTTCCAGAAGACAAGAAACCTGGAGGAGGGGTCATATAAACTTCTTCAGAAAGTGTGCCATGGAGGAATGCATTCTTGACATCTAACTGAAGAAGGGACCATTGACGAACAGCCGCAACGGCAAGAAGACAACAAACAGTAGTGAGACGAGCAACATGAGCAAAGGTCTCCTCATAGTCAATTCCATACCCTTGGGAATAACCTTTGGCCACCAGACGAGCCTTGTAGCGCTCAATGGAACCATCGAGTGTGTCTTAATTTTAAAAATCCACTTGCACCCAATAGGGGTTTTTCCTGAGGGCAAATCCACTAAATCCCAAGTGTGAGTCTTTTCCAGAGCCTGCAATTCTTCAGTCATAGCTTGCTGCCATAATGGATCAGCATTCGCCTCACGAAAGGACCTAGGTTCATGTTGAGATAAAATGACAGAGTAACAATGGTAATCATTAAGGTGTGAAGGAGGTTTACTTACACAAGTGGAGCGACGACAAGTAGGGAGAGGTGTAGGAGTAGACGTCGGCTCAAGAGGCGTCGGCTCAGGAGGCGCAGACGGATTAACTCCAGTAGACGATGACAAGACAGATTGATCAATGAGCTGTGGTGAAGAAGAGGAAGAGGTGTTTAGGAAGAGATCAGAGAGAGAAGACGAAAAGAAGGGAGAAGATGAGTGAAACGGTGTGCTAAACTTGGATAAGGTGGAGAAATATGTGCGGTCCCAAAAGGTGACATGACGAGATATGCGCAACCGATTAGAAATAGGATCCCAACATCTATAACCCTTGTGTTAGTCGCCATAACAAAAAAAAAACATAAACGAGCTCAAGGTTGAAGCTTTGTCCGCTCATGGGGAGGGAGGAGGACAAAGCACACACAACCAAATGGATGGAATAAACTATAATCAGGAGACTGACCAAATAGACGCTCGAAGGGACTGACATCATGGAGGACTGACGAGGGTAACCAATTAATGCTGTAAACAGCAGTTAACGCTGCTTCCCCCCAAAAAAGATCAGGACACTTAGCAGAAAGAAGAAGGGCACGAACAGTATCGAGAATATGACGATGTTTGCGTTCTGCCCGCCCATTTTGTTGGGACGTATAAGGACAGGAACGCTATACCAAGGTACCCTGACTAGATAAAAACTGCGAAAATGATGACGTATTGTACTCACAAGCATTATCAGTACGAAGGACTTTAATAGGATGGGAGAATTGAGTGTGAATCATCTGAGCAAACTGAGCATATATAGAAGGTAATTCAGAACGATTTTTCAAAAAATAAATCCAAGTAAATCGTGAAAAATCATCAATAAATATAACATAATACTGAAAACCACTAACGGAAGCAACAGGAGAAGGACCCCAAATGTCAAAATGGACTAAAGAAAAAGGTTCAGTAGCAATAGATGAACTTTCTGAAAAACTAAGAACGGGTTGTTTACCAAGTTGACAATCGACACACTTAAAAGACTCAAATAACTTTCTAAAGGTGCAGGAGGTATGAAGAGACTCAAGCTCAAATAACTGACCCGTTTTGCATCCCGTCCCGAGAAGCTGACCCGTCTGAGAATCCTGAACCTGCACACCACCAGAAAAAATGTAACGGTAAGACCTTGTTCAACTAATTGCTCAATAGAGATAAGATTTAAGGTTAAGTCAGGGATGCAATATGTATCAGGAAGATATAAGGAAGTGGAGGACGCAAGACCGGTGTGGGTAATATGCATGGTAGTACCATTGGCAGTATGTATGGGTGGTAAATGGGAGACAGGGGACATATAGGTCAAGTTACGAGGGTTAGAGGTCATATGGTGACAACAACCAGAATAAAATACCAAGTAGATGTACCTGGAGTGGTAGACATAGCAGAATTGGTTTGCATAACCTGTTTGATGATGGTTTCTATGTCCTGAGGATTGTAAGGCGCATGCTGAGTCTCATCAGTAGTAGCAGCCGTAATCGTAGAAAATGCAGTCGAAGAAGACTCACTAGGCTCCCGAGGTTTGGGAGCAAAGCTACCGGAATGACTAGGAGCAGAACTACCTGAACGTTGAGATCTTGTGGGACAGACCGGAGCAATATGGCCACGCAGACGACATGAGTGGCACTCAATCTTCGGACAGGTAGACCAAGTGTGATCAGGAGATTTGCAAACTCGACATCTAGTACGAGCAGATCGGGACTGGCGAGACACAGCTAAAGCAGAATCAGAATTCGGTGTCTTAGCCAATTGGAGACGGGTCTCCTCAAAAGTAATCTCCTGAATGGCAGCATCAAGAGTAGGCAATGGATGTCGATGTAGGAGTGAGGCACGAACAGCTCATATTCAGGTCGAAGGGCCATCAAGATCTGAATAAGGTTAATATGGTCCTGACTAATTTGTGACTGCCGGAGACGATAACGAATAGGCTGAACCTGAGCAAGAAATTCATTAACAGACTGACCAGGTTGCTATCGGGCGGAGCTCATCGTGGTCCAAAGTTGATAATAATGAGCAAGACCTGTAGTCTGAAAACGAGCAGCGAGGAAATCCCATGCAGTATCAAAAGGAGTCAATTGTACCTGAATCGCAGGTACAGAAGTATTACGCAACCAAGTAAGAATCTGATGATTCTACTATCCCAATCTTCCAATTTGGCAACATAATCTTCATGGTCCCGAGAGGTGGGATCAACATGCACAAAAGGAGATGGAGAAACAGGTGGTCGGATATCGCCAGTGACAATTCGCCATAACTTCCTACCAATCAAGAAACTTTTCATAGACTGCATTCAAAGATCATAATTATCGCCGGACAAGATGGTAGTAATAGGTAAATGAACGTCCATACGCTCCATAACAAAAAAACGTATAAAAATATCTGTATCACGAAATCAAAGCCCAAAAAAAAAAATAGATCGAACAATGCAATAGGTAGCAGTCGCAAAACGAGATCAACTCCGATGACAAAACCAACCACACCACGACGTAGGGAACAAAGCAGGAGGCGGCGACCGAAAAAAAAACGACGACCGGAGAAGGGCGGACGACGGACGGCGAACAGCGGTGGCGACGACTAGGGTTTTGGTTTTGAAAAACCATGCTCTGATACCATGTTAGAAAGTTTGGGGGAAAATAATGAGATTGTCTTATTATCGTCAAAATAAGAAGCCTATATATTGGCCATACAAAATAGACTCGATAGACTCAAATCTAAGTAATCTAATCTATGAATAAGATCAAATCTAGATATAATATACTAAATCTGAATATCTAAAATATCTCAATAATACTAAAAATCAATTTTACATTAAAAATATCGCATTAACACCTATTTATATTACATCGCACAATTATATCAATTCAAAATTTTTACTATTTAAATCCCAACTCAAAATTCAAACTCCCAAACAAATACACCATAAATCTAAACTCAACAAATCTAAATATAAAAAATCTAAAACTAAGGGTTTGTTTAGATATGAATTTTAGGTTTTTGGAAATTTGGAAGTTTGGAAAAACTAAAAAATAAGTATTTAATTTGATATTTCGTGAGAGAAAAAGTGTATTTGATGTGATATTTTTTGAAAAAATAAATAGTATCAAATGAGCGAAAGTGTATTGACCGTAAATTTCTAAAATCTAACCTAATTGACAATTGCCACTATGCATGGTATATTTCTATCAAGTGACGGATCTACACTGGGTTTGGGGGTCACCTGACCCTCTAAGCTCTTCCCAATTTTTTTGAAGTATAATTTTTTTTTTTTTTTTTTATTTAGTAATCAAATTTGCCCTCAAATTTAGGATTAATATGCTGCATAACTTCATATTATTATTATTATTTTAATTTATAATAATATTAATATTTGTATTTATAAATATATTATATAAAAAATAAAATATTTTATCTTAAATATTGTTCCGTTTATTTTTTATTTTTATTCACAATCACATTCTAGTGATAATAAAAACTGAAAAAGTTAAGATTACATCAAGTTGATAGAAATGAATCGACAAGAAAGTTCTTATATTATTTTTTGTACAAACAAAAACAACTGAATAGTTATTCAAATAAAAAACAGACTCGAAATAGATTAAAACTAAAAATAAACGGTAAAAATAATAAAACAAATAAATATAACAATTTTTCCCCAGAGCCGCAAATATGATTCCGTCATTGTTTCTATCCACATGTACAAAAATACATTATGTGGAAAATGATATTTTTTTTTTTATTAAAGAAGTTACTCTCTCCGCGTACCATGTTCACGTTGGCGTTTCTGTTCGTCCTACATTTCAAGTTATTTTTTTTTTTGGAAATGATTACACACTTTACTCTCATTTTAAACCTTTTAATTTATTTTTTTAATTTTAATTAAACTAATTAGTTATTTTAATTTTAATTTATAATTATTTATATTATAAAATAATTATTTTCACTAATATATTTTTAATTATCTACTAATTGCACCCCTCCAAAAATACTAACAGACACGATATATAGGACGGAAGAAGTTCAATTTATGGGAAAATATTTTATTAAATATAATATTATTATCATTATCATGTTCTTTAAACACTATCTTTAAATTACTAATCTTAAAATAATAATAAAAAATACAATTTTTTTTTTTATGAAAAAAAAAATCAAATATTTAATATATTTTATATTTTAGACATAATTCTCTGTACCACAGAAATTATTGATGCATTGGTGACTGAACGATCCGTGTGGTCACTATTACAGTGGGTAGAAAATACCAGTTTGATAACTCTTGCTTTGACTTTTACTTGCACCTATTGATTGAAAAAACCTTCCTGCTTAAATCTTAATTCTCATTTTGATATAAATAATCTCTCTCTCTCTCTCCGTGAAACTGATCAGATCGCCATGGGTGCTGTTCATCTGATGCTGCTGCTGCTAATATTAGTGTTGCTGTCGTCTTCCCTGGCCTTTCTGTACAAGTTCTGGTGGGGCCCACGTCAGTTCCAGCGTGCAATGAAGCTTCAAGGAATCCGAGGTCCATCTTACAGGCTCTTCCATGGCACCAACAAAGAGGCCATGGAGATGAAGGACCAAGCAAGAAAGTCAACCATGGATTTGTCTCACGACATCTTTCCCAAAACCTTACCTCACCTTCACGCTTGGATTCAATTATATGGTACCAATTTTTTTATATTTTTTTTTTATAAATTTTCGGGGCCATGAATAACACCTTAATTGATTCTACAATGGCGATTGTTAATTACTAACCGGATTTATGTCAGGGAGTGTTTTCCTCAACTGGTTTGGCACTCAGCCCCAAATTGTGGTCTCTGATCCTGATTTGATCAGAGAAATCCTTACAAACAAAGATGGTGCATATCCCAAAACCAGAACCAGATATTTCCTGAAGAAATTGTTGGGAGATGGGCTTGTTGTTGCAGAAGGTGATAAATGGATTAGGGTTAGGAAGCTCGCCAACCATGCCTTCCATGGCGATTGCCTCAAGGTACATATACATACATATATATATATATATATATAGCAGATGATTCAGACAATGGTTTCAACTGTAATGAATGAATTATCCAAGAACGTGATAATGAGTGGATAATCAGGACATAAAATTGATTGATTGATTGATGCCAGGATATGTTCACTGTAATGGTTGCCAGCGTCGAAAGTATGCTCGAGAAATGGCAGAATCGCGCCGCCGGCGAGGAGATCGACGTCTCCGGCGAATTCAAGTCTCTTACATCCGAGGTGATTTCCAGGACAGCTTTCGGAAGCAGTTACATCGAAGGTAGGATGATCTTCGATTTGCTGACGAAGCTGGGAATGATCATTTCCAGAAACACATTAACGATCAGGTTCTTGCCAATTCACCTCCGTTTCTTACATAATTCAGCTACATATATCCCATTTTGATTACCCGTAACTTTCTGTCCGCAGACATTTTGTAAAAACTAAGGATGAAATAGAAGCAGATCGAATCAAGCAGCTACTCCACAGCGCAGTGATGAAAATCGTCGAAAAGCGGGAAAACGAAATGAAGTCCGGCGAGTCGACGAGTTTCGGTAGCGATTTCTTGGGATCGCTCCTGAAAGCCCACCATGACGGCGATCAGAGCCGCAGTATATCGGCAGAAGACATCGTCGATGAATGCAAGACATTCTACTTCACGGGACAAGACACGACGAGCGCATTATTGTCCTGGACCACACTTCTTCTCGCAATCGACACCAATTGGCAAGAGAAGGCCCGGCAAGAAGTCGTCGGAATTTTCGGTCGGGACAAACCCACCTCCGACGGCGTCGCAAAATTAAAGATTGTAAACATGATCTTATACGAAAGCCTCAGGCTCTACGGTCCCGTATCGTCAATTCAACGAAGAATCGAAAGAAAAGTAAAGCTCGGGAAGTTTGAATTCCCGGCAGACATGCTTATAAACATACCCGTTCAGGCGCTTCACCAGAATCCCGACTTATGGGGGAAAGATGCGCATCTTTTCAGACCGGAGAGATTCACCAAAGGGCTGGCAAAAGCCACCGACGGAATTCCTACAGCTTTCCTAGGA
Organism: Andrographis paniculata; assembly: GCF_009805555.1. Classification (NCBI taxonomy): domain Eukaryota; kingdom Viridiplantae; phylum Streptophyta; class Magnoliopsida; order Lamiales; family Acanthaceae; genus Andrographis; species Andrographis paniculata. The sequence goes on from NW_026137605.1 coordinate 7,512,729, forward strand.
TTCGGGTTCGGACCTCGAATGTGCGTAGGCATGAACTTCGCCATTAATGAGGCGAAGATCGCGCTCTCGATGATCCTTCAGCGCTACAAGTTCACACTATCGCCGAACTATGTCCACGCACCGGACATAGTTCTTACAACACAGCCTAGCCGTGGAGTTCAAATATTGCTCCAGACATTATGAAAGATTACTGTTTTCGCTGTAATAATCGAGACTCCGAGAGTTCATGAATCTGTACAAGCTATGTAATGTTTCAGACAGAACTACCTTGTCGCATCGACTACACAATTTAGACCGTGGAACCAATCTCTGTGCAATGATTCTATACAAACTATAGCGATTATACGATGCGTTTTATCTACACAGGATCGGAATGTACAAGATAGAGAGCGCGTACCGATTCAGGCTTCAAGTGTATGTTCTTACAGAGCTGAATCCGCAGAGTGATTTGGACTTAAAGAAGGCGCCGAAGAGGAATCTTGTCGGAGATTCCTGCGAGACTTGGTTTGGCTCCTCGGGACAACCTTTTACGCGGAGTATTGTCTGCCCGATTGTCTTTCGTATCGAATCTATGATCTTCGGATCAATCGGGTATCCTGACGCATCCCGGACATAGAAAGTGTTCACTGCCTTGCCCGATCTTGTCGTCACTTCTGCCCGCGTTACGGTCAGGCTGTTCTCACGGAAAATTCTGGTCACATCAGATAATAGCCCGAATCTGTCCGCCGTGCAGAGCTCGAGCTTCAATCCCTGTAAGAGAACGAGGAAAAAAACAGTCAAAACTCATGTAAGATAAGGATTAATCGATCGCGAAAAAATAAGATTTTTTTTTCCGTCCTTACTTGCGACACTCGTCGTTCTATCGCAGCTTCAAGACATTGAATAACCCGCTGTCGCTCGGCATCCGATTTCACAGGGAATCCGTCGACATGCCTTATGCAATACTCCTGGTAAGCTTCGGATTCGGATCCCTCGGCGTCGATACTCCCGTGGAAAACGACGTACTGCATATCCGTCAAAGTGCAGACGATGTCGAACAGAAGCTTCGGCCTGTCCTTACACCGGACCGTCACCACCGAGTAGTCCTTCTCGTGCCAATCCACGACGTTCACTTGCGGCCGTTCTTTCTCATCCAACGAATCCGCACCATCCATTCCTTCGTAATCGCGATCGTCGAACATCATCTGGTGAAGCCTCCTCTCGGTGTGAGTTTCTCCATGAGAGACGGCGGTCTTCGCCTCCCGGGACTTGTTGCTGCCGCTTAGGACATTGCACAGCAGGCGCTTAATCAGCGCCAGCCTGTCGGGGTCAGAGATTGCGCCGCCAGTCTCCTCGTCCTTCACTTGCATTACAGCCGCCGCGCGAGTGTTGTGTGTCCAGACCTCAGCGTTAGCCACGTTGCATTTGAGATGGGTTAGGACAGCACTCACCTCGGACAGCAGCCCCGGACGATCAGTTCCGATCAACTCAATCGAGGTATAGTCTGTCCCTGATGTCACCCCGACCGACCTCCTCATCGAAGATGCGAAATACGAGTCGGGACCAAGCGACTAAAATTGAAACAACGATAAAAAAAAATGTAATCAAATGTTTGTAGATCCAAGACACCAAAACTGTCTGAATTTTCCGAATGTACACAGAACACACCTTCTTGATGTAATCTAGAATCCTTTCATCGGTTACTTTGTTTCGATTATGATCAATTACATTAAATACTGTCGAAAACGAGAAACAGAGGATGAATTAGAACAAGTTATCGCACAATTAGGACAGCAGGGGATCGAACAATTATGCCTAGAATCTAAAAAATATTAGAGATTCAGTACCATCCATAAACCAACCAGCGTCGGAACAGATATACGCTTTGGTTATAATAAGATTGAGATCCGTGAGGAGCTGTACGACTTCCAACAAAGCTCCATGTTTGTAAGAACTGTCGACCTGCAATAAAAAGCATATGAAATGAAACCTTGAACAACACAGAATTCGAAAGCTCAACAAAGGATCACTCCAACACCCACCTGAATAACGGTTGCATTTCTGCAAGATTCATTGTCAATTACGACTCTGCAATACAGAAGATTTTTCGGATTAAACGATGATGTTCTAATCACTTCCTATACTGGAATCTGTGTGTATATATATATTGTGTACGTACATTGGAGGGTTCATTCTCCTTACAAACTTCTCGTATTCGTCTTCCATGTTGTGAGAAAAACTGACCGAGGCCTCTGAAGAACAGCGAGTGGCAATTTCGTATAGAGATTAATGAAATAGGAAAGCAATAAAAAACGATAGCAAATTTGGGCAAGAACAATCACAAGATTTGGGGAACTAATACAAAATCTTCTAAAAATAATCACAAGATTTGGAAAGCTACTAGAAAATCTTCTAAAATAATCCTCGGATATGCATACTTAGAAAGATCAATTTTTCCCATTTCTATGCAGGTGGGGTATATTTTCATCAAAAACGATCCCAGGCTGGAGACAGCAACAAATTTAAATAAAGAAACACACGTGAAAAATGAACAAGCCGAACTCAAAAGAAACCCAAAAACATGATCAACAATTAATGGAAAATCAAACCCAATTGGGAATTTAAAAGAACAAAAATAAAAAACTAGGGCAAGAAAAAGAAACCCCCCAGAACGAGGAAGACGATGGATAAAGAAATTACACAGAGATGAAAAAACGAAAGATCGATGCGCACCCATCACAAAATCCCTTTCACCAATTCTTGCAGCGATTCCCAAAACGCAGCCACAATAATCTCAATTGGAAAGCAGAAACTGATCTTTGACAATAGCCAATAGCCAATAGCCAATAGCCAATAGGCAGGCACTTACAAAACACTCAGACATACATACATACATACATACAGCAGCTTTTATGGCAAAGAGGGTTTCCAATTTTCAGCCGCCCATGGAAAATCGAGGGCTTTCGTCTCCGTAGGTTGTCGTTATCTTGAAAGGGAGGTGGTCAGAAATGGGGGAATGGGTGGGAATGGGAACGGGGATTTGAATATTACACTTGCGAGAGAAAGATAGAGACAGACAAAGATGAATTTGATCGGATCGGATCGGATCGGATCGACATCGGGAGAAGCCCCGCCGCCCTCTTGGTGGGGCCTGCGTCGGTGTGAGCCTCCAAGGTTTAAGGGAAGACACCGATTGCCCTAACGGCTTTCACATTTTAACGTGGCGATTCGGTTTGTTGATTGGACTGTAATAATCTGGCGTTGCTTCGTTTATCTCTTACTCTGCCCCTAAATTAACTAGAGATGGACAGTCTTGCGGGTTGAGGTTGGGTTCAGGTTCTGGTGGATCAATCATGACCGTTAATTATGAATTAACGGTGAGGATTGAATTCGTTCGAGAGTCTTAATTTTCATTAGTAATAATTAGAATTATTATTTCAACATAATATTGGTCTAATTAACCTATAAATTAGGCTCTACATGCAAAGTAGACTCGACCAGTCAAGTAGAAATAGACGAACTATATATATCATACAATATCTGAAGAAATAATAATAATAATAATAATAATAATAATAATAAACTTATCTAAGGGCGTGTTTGTTTGAGGAATTGGATTGGATTTTCATTATTCATCCCATTTTTTTCTCCCAAAACATCGAATCAAACACTTATTTTTATTTTTTATATTATACTAAAAATCAATTTTACATTAAAAAAATCACATCAATACCTATTTATATCACATCATACAACTATTCAAATTCAAAATTTTTACTATTCAAATCCCAACTTAAAATTCAAACCCCCGAACAAACACACCCATTCATTCTATTTTTTTAAAAATAGTATTCGGAATCATATTGAATCTTTTGAATAAAAAAATGAAAATTCAAATGTGAAGAGAATAAATGTTGAAAGGAAAATATAATGGAAAAATCTAGATGAATTGCCAAAATAATTATAAATATGAATATAAAGAAGAAATTACAAAACCTAAAACAACAAAAGCAATTAAATTAAAAATGAAAACATCCAATTTTTGAATGAAATATTGGGATCCATTCAGAAGTTTTATTTGTTCAAATGACAAGTAAGGCAAATTAAGGGGATATTCAACTTTTCACTATATTAATCAATGTCTTCAACTCTAAGTAATTTGGCCAGATTTTTAACTAAGGGTGTGTTTCTCTCTGAAAGATTTGAAAAATTTTGAGTTTGGGTTTAGATTTGATTTGAATTTTAAGATGTGTTTTTTTTTTTTTTTATGTAAATTTGGTTTGAATTTTAGGTGTTTTGATATATATTGATTTGATGGATAATAAATATAATAATTTAAATGTGTATTAAATTTAAATTTTTAAAATTAATAATAGTATGATTTAAGTATGTATTTATATTATATTTACATATATATATATATTCATATTTGTATTTATTTATATTATATAAAATTTTAATTTTTTACAAAATGATATATATTATATAACTTATTAAATTATATTTATTATAATTATCAAATACTTTTGCTGAGTATTTGCACGTTAGTGTAATATTTTTGTAAATTTTAAATTTAAATTAAAAAAAAATACAAAAAACAAAAAAAACAAAAGTTGTTGTTTGCTGCAACTCTTGAGTTATGGAGGCAGAGAGGTTTGAGACATTTTTTTAGGAGGCAGTTACTAAAATCTTCCCAAACTTCTTTAAAAAATACACCCTAAGTATCCGTGCAATAGATTTGGGTACCATAACTATTGAGTTTGGTGGGTAGATTCTCAAAATTGGGGTATGTTCTTTTAACTTTGCTTTTTTCTACACATTTTTTTAAAAAAATATTAATATATTATATATATATTCATTATTTTTATATTTCATATCAAATTCTTTATACCTTACATAAAAAATATATCTTCAAATTTTCTCACAAAACAAGCACACCATTGGACTTCCTCTAAAATAAATTAGGATTCAATATTGCTATAAATTTTGATCAAACAATATTTTTAAGATAACAAATGCCTTTGTCCAAGAGTATCGCTCGAGTGTAAATATTTTTCTCACTAATGTTCTTGATTGATCGATGTTTTTGGTAGATATTCCAATCAATTCAAAATTGAGTTTTCTTACCCTCAGATGGATCAAATTTTAATCACTTCGGTTATTTTCCACTTCAAAATTTGTCATCTAGCCAAATTTTCAAGATGGAGGAGTTAGTCAATCGTATTTGCGACATAACATCTCAGAGCAAAGACAATTGCTTCAATTAATGCAGAAGGACAATAAAAATATAATGTTGGAGCTCGATTCACTAAAAAAAAAAAAGAATATGAAAGAGTATGTCTCGACCTTTTCTATTGAAGGGCAAAACGAAACTAACAAGGAAGTCTATTCCTAAAAGCTTTGAGCCGAACGAGAGACACTGCAATTAGAGTTATAGAAAATTCGAAAATAGTTGAAGGAGATTGGTTCAAAATTTGAAATCACCAAAATTGGATTATTCTCTTTTGGAATTACACCAATATAAAATGGCATATGACAAAAACTTCAAGAAAGTGATACTCCCTCCGTCCCGGAACTAAATATCTATTTGCTTTTTGCACGTAGTTTTAGAAATATTAGTATTATATTAGGATATAGTAGGAATAAAGTAGAAATGACTAAAATAACCTTATTAGTATGTGTGATATAAAAGTAATGGCATTTGTGTAATATATTGTAAATTGTAAAGGTATTTGTAATATTAGGTATATAGTAAAGTTCCTAAAAAAAAGGAAATGAATATTTTGTTATGGGACGGACTAAAATAGAAAAATGTATATTTTGTTATGGGACGGAGGAAGTATGAAACATGGATGATTTGCAACACTTATAAAGAAATGTAACTAATTGCTAGACCAACTTGCACGAAAAATCTCGAGAAAGAGTCATAGATCCAGGCAGCTTGATCTTATGTACATCTTTTAATCAAGCCACTTAAGCATACTAGTGTTTTTTGACATATTTGTTGTTTAGATGATGTTTTATGCAGGTTACTCTAATAATTATTCTAACGTGGACTGAATTCATTTGAATTAGATTAATTGAAAATGTTATATCATGTTTTGCTGATGTGGCTAATTAGGTTCATCAAAATTATACATGTAAGCAGCTGATGTGGATTGAAGGAATTGGGTCTAATCATACTTTCCAAAAAGAGTTTGCAATTTGTCTTATTAGTTTTGGTCCCCACAAAGTTATTTGATTGTGTAACAAATTTGTACTGAATTTTTCAAAATTCCCCTCTAATAGTGGTTGAACACAGCTGCTATACGATTTTAACTTTTTAGAGTTTGAGAGGTGTAGTGTTGATAAGTTTTGTCTATACTCTTTGGAGAGCAGAGAAGATACAAAAAAAATAAAAAATAAAAATAAAGGAGATAAGGTGATTCATAATGGTAATGAAGGATTAAGAAGATACAAAGTTGAAGCAACCCAAATCCAAAAAATTTACACTGAATGAGAAAAAATAAGTTGTGTTCTTGATATCTTGTTGGTGTTATTCGTTGTAGAGTTTATGTTGTTATCATGACACTTTGTTAGATTTTGTATTCCATGAAAATATCATAGTGAATCGACTTAGATTGATACCCCCACACATAGATTTTGCAATCAAATTGGATAAACATATTATGTGTTCATTTGCTATTTTTTGTTGTAGATGGAAGGATAAGAAGCCAAGTGAGCATTACTTCCACGATTTTGGTTTTGAATATTTCGTTACGAATTATAGACATCTTAGAAGCAAGTTTGAATAAAAAAACGGATGATGTTATACTTCCAGGGCACTCCATGAATAGCCATGTTTATCGATTATTTAATCTGATCAAGAAGAAAGTAATGGAGTTTGCAAATGTGACTTTTGTGATGAATTGGAAGATAAAAGAAACTATGAGTCAAACGATTAAAAAATGACAAAAGTTAAGCATCAAAAGTCTACTAGAACTGAAGTGAATCCAGAATCTAAACACAAAATTTAAGTCCTCAAAACATGAGATGAACAACATTTTGAAACAGTTGAACAACAGTCATATGGGGGAAGAAAAAATCAAACTTAACAAAGATCATCGACCTGATCTTATCATTGGCAATCATTTGGGTGGAAGAGTTGATAGAGGAAAAAAGAAAATTTTGTGAACTTGCTGGAGTAAACTGCTTTATTTAAAAAATTTTAAACTCAACACTGTCACAAAAGTACTAAAGAATAAATATTGGATATAAGTGATGCAAGATGAACTCATCCAATTTAAAAGAAATCACGTGTGCGAATTGGTGAAACCACTCTCGAATGTCAATATCATTAGTATGAAATAGATTTATAAATAAGACCGATGATAATAGGAATGCCATTAGAGACAATGCAAGGTTAGAGGCTTAAGGGTACTCACACCTGAAAATATTGGATTATGACGAAACATTTTCCCCAGTTGCAACGATGGAGGCAATGCGATAACTTTTATATGTAGCATGTATGTTGGGATTCAAATTGTTTGAAATGGATGTCAACACAATATTTTTGAATGAATGATTGAATGAAGAAGTTTATGTTGCTCAGTCTATAGGATTTGAGAATCCAAAATTTCTAATTTATGTCTACAAACTTCATAAAACGCTTTATAAACTTAAACAGACTCCAAGAGCGTAGCAGGAAGGTTATCATTTTATCTGCTTGCATAGAAATTCTGTCAACATTCTTTTGACAACATTTTTTTTTCAGGAGAAATATAAATGATATTGTGATCACACAGATCTATGTTAATGTTATTATCTTTGGCTCAACCTAAAAAAGAATAAATGATGATTTTGTCGGACTTATAAGAAAGTTTGAGATGTCGATAATTGGCGAACCCAATTATTTTCTAGGATTGCAAATCAAACAATGTTCAAAAGGTATATTCTTGAATCACAGTAAGTATGTGCTAAAAATCATGTAAAGATTTGGGTTAGAAAATGCTAAGGCTATTTGAACACCAATGGGACAACCAGAAAAATTGTCAAATAACTGTGTTGGTGTTTCTGTAGATCAAAAGAAATATCAAAACATGATAGGAAGATTGAAGTATTTGATAACGAGTAGACAAGATACCAGTTTCAACATAGAAGTTTGCGCGCTATATCAAGCTGATCCTAAGTTGTTTCATTTGAAAGCAGTCGAGAGGTTTTTTTGAGATACATTAAAGAAACATACGATTTGGCAATGCGGAAATGGCTTATTTCTAGAGCTGATCGAATATACATACATTAATTGGGGAGGATCATGTGATGATCGAAAAAAGCCTTTCTGGTTGTTGCTTCGATTTGGGAAGTAATTTGATCAGTTGGTTCTTAAAGTAGCATTGCTTTGTCCAAAGCCGAAACGGAATACATAGCAACATCAACATGTTGTTCTTAGCTTCTATGGATTAAACAAATACTACAAGATTATGATTTTGATCATAGTAGCATTGCGACAACAATAATGCCATCAATATTTCAAAAAACCCGGTGCAACATGGCCGGACTAAACATATTAAAATCAGGTACCACTTCATTAGGGATTTGGTTGAGTCAAAAGTATAAGATCTGAAGCACATACAAAAAACTCATCAACATGTAGATTTTTTGAACAAGGCATCAAAAGTCAAACAATTTAAGGCATTGAGAAGAGAATTGATGATATGAACTTATCAATGAGGTCAGAGCTTTCGCATTCTTCTTGTTTCGATCCTTAGTTTTATTAATTTTCACATATATACATATATGTAAATAAATATCAGTGTTGCTCGATGTGTTGTTGATTTGGTTTGGGATGGATGGAAGATTGGAATAATCTGGGTTTATCACATTTGAACTATTTTTGATAAAGCTTTGTAATAATCTTAATCATCCCATTTATGTTAAAATCTACATTTATATAATATCAAGGGCATTTGTGCAAATTTGGAGTGCAAATAAGGATATTTTGATTGACGGACAGACAACTCTATATGAATATTAGTTATAATGGTTAATCTTAAAAGCTGAAGTATCTTCTGAGATCTCCGCAGTTATATACATTGTTTTATGCAAAATTGATTGGTCTTGGGAGAAGAAACGGAGGTTTGAAATTAGCATTTGCTTGTTTGGTCTCTATATATATTGTGTTCTTTTCTCTTAAAGTGCATCAGAGTTGAAAGTATTCTCCATCAATATGGTTACTATTTGCACTGGAAGATCCTCAAATACTAGAAAGGTTGTTGGGCATCCTAAGCGTGTAGGGAATTTCCGTGTTCGGGTCTTAACAAGTGTAGAGATTGATGTCGCTCTTGTTCTGGTGACCCAACTAAAAATGGCAAATCAAAGCCCTCCCACGTGATTCTTGACATGAACCAACCAGTGCTAGTGGAGGACGGCAAACCAACAAACGATGAACATGGGAGAAATGATTCTGATGTTGCAATTGAGGACGATGTCCGTGCTAAAGATAAAACAAAACATCAATCCTAAAATGTTCAATATATAGGAAAGACAGCTAAAGCCACTGAAGAAATGATGAATCTGAATAATCAAAAGGAAGCACAAAAAATTGAACAACTTGGTGATAGTGCAAGCATTGGAGCTCAATCGACTAATGAACCAATCGAAAGGAGGCAAACAAATGAAGATGATAAACTACTATTGCCTTCTCTCTTAGGAGTATTCATTCTCATACTTAATGCAAAAGAAAAAAGAATGTAACTGAGGACATCTCACCTTCCTGCTCTTTACCCTATAATGCATTAAATAGTACTCCCTCCGTCCATTAAAATGAGTTCATTTGGGCTCGACACGGGGATTAAAAAAATAAATATTTTATTGCAAAAGTAATAGGTAGTTGGGGATATTTTTTTAAAATTTAATTTAAAAATAAAGTACATGAAGAGAGAGAGAGAATATAATAATGTTATTGATATTTTTTTAAATAAATATTGAATAGATGGTAATAATTAAATGTTGATTTGTTGACTTTGCCAAAATTAGTAATGGAATAAATTTAGTGGACGGACTAAAAATGAAAGTGGGAATAAATTTGGCGGACGGAGAAAGTAAGTTTTACTCTTAAGATACTATAGAATTTTTTGATGATTTTCTAGAGAACGAGATTTTATCTCCAAAGCAAGATTTGACAACACTGGCTGTAGAGAATTGGGGTTTTCAATTTTTTTGAAGAAAACATCTTTATCACTGGTCATCCATCTTTTGTCGATACTGTCGAAATCTCACTAAAAAATGTTATGCGAATCTCACCAAAGAAATGTTCAATACTTAGTTTGAGTGGTTCCACAAGGTATATATCCGCTGTAAATTGGTCAACATGTCTTCTGAGATTATTCCTTATCCTTGAGGTTTCTGCATTAACCTTGAACTGGAACACTACTTAAACTTGTCTGAGCGTGGAGTTGCTCGTATTATATATCAACCGGAAAAGCTTTGTCTTCAATCTTGTTTTTCTCTTTGTAAAGTATTATTGTTTATTTCGATTATATGTTTTTAGTATTTTTTCCAACAAAAAATTTATCGTCTCTGGGATCTGAGATGGGAAAGTTATTATACTGCATCAACAGTCAAGTGGAGATGGTGAATTTCGGACTGATTTTTATGAAAAAATTTTGGAGTTCACTTGATCGTCTGCTATGCCCCGCACTCATTATTAAATTCTTAGCTACAATGACATTCTTCCTAGAGAATATGATAGTTACTAAAAATAAAAAATATATCAATCTTATATTATGAAACACACTAAAATAAAAAAGTATATAGAATTTGTTTGTTCGATCTTTTGGTTTGAGATATATTTTTTTTATATAAGGTATGAGATTGCGTATTAGAATTGAAAAAATAATTTTTATATTAAATGATTGATTTTTATTGAAAAAAAAAATTATAAAAATTATATATATTGAGGATTATGTTATGAAATTTTTTTTAATTGAGTAAACAAACACATAAACTATGGTAGAACTCTGAGAGTAAACAAATAAAACAAAAAATTACTGAAAAGAAGATAGATATTAGAAAGAAAATAGTTGTATGAAAAGGTTGATCGAAGATATTTGTGGGCCCAACCTTTTACTGGCCTTTACCTTTTGTTTTATTTTTATTTTTATTTTTAATATTGTCGACTCTTCAGAAGCCCAAGAGTCAGCCCACAGCTAAATCCACCAATCCCTGCGTCCCACTATAATGACATCATCAATTCGGCGGCTTGCTTTGTCCTTTTAATTATTTTTATTTTTATTTTTATTTGTCCGTTTTCCTTTTTCCTTGTGTTCGTTCAGACAGAATTTTTAGATTTGAGAGATGATTTAAGATATATATATATATATATATATATTTTAAATCTATCAAATTTAAAAATTATCATATTTTTTTTTGTTTAATTAATCGAAATTTGTAAATATTTTATATATACTGTTTCAGATTTTTTGTATCATATTTATATGAAGTATTAAAAAAATATACTTTAATAATATTTAATTAAGCTACACAAATTTGTCAATATCACAAAAAAAAAAAAACCCACTTAGGAAATGAAATGACTGTTTGTAGGATGTATTTAAAATAAAATAAAATTTCAACTATCTTATGAATTTTTTATTCACTTTTATCCAATTTAGTCGATAAATTTAAAATGACTTAGAATCCAAGGGGGTGTTTGGTTTAGATTAAATTATAAAATACTACTATTCATTTTGCATAATTTTAAATAAAAATATATTATTATTTTTTTTATAAAATATTATATCAAAATAATATTTAATTGGAATTAAATTAAAGTTTGTTACGTAACTGCGTACGTGAGCAATGGGTCATCCGTTATATTCAGGAAGAATAAAATAAAAACTCTTGAGAGCTTTGAATATTCAAATAGACATATAAATGGATGATTGATGGAGAGTGATTGTTTCGAAACGACGTCGCATTCAGTTTGAGTGTTTCTTGGGAGCACAGCACCCACCGATCCGACAAATGGGTTGGGGTCCCAAGAGCTCCTTGTAGAGTGACATGAAATAATCTGAAACTGATTTAGTGTCGTGTTCGATTTTGTGATTTTGGTTCAAAGTATAAATACTTGGTCCGTGGTATTATGTCAAATATAAGAATTTATGAAAAATACGATTAATAAATAATTAAAAATATATTAATAAAATTAATTACTATATAATACAGATAATTATAAATTAATATTAACATAAATTACTATATTAATATATATATATATATACTTTATTAAATTCATGCATGGCACTTGGGGATATTAGTTGAACCCCAAGCCACTAAGCTTGTCTTCACATATTACATTGATCAGCTTTTGAACCATCTCATCAGATAGATGATTCTTCCAATCTCCAGTTTTGCCCTGACGAAAGAATACACTACTTTGCATGCCTGAATACGATAAAACTCCATTCTTGTTGATTTCAAGGTTGCTCAAATTCTCGAAGCTGCAAAGCTTCATAATATCTTCTAACAGGCCAGATTCCTCTTCATCAGATGAGAACGGACAATCTAGAAACTTTGCCAGCCGTCGCAAATGCATACTAGGTTGCTCTTTCATATCCTCGTATTTCAGGAAGTAAATCTTATCAGGATTCTCCTTACTTTGCTTCCAGTAATCAAGCATATGTCGCCAAAATGGTCCGTAATCATTTACTCCTTGGCAGAAATTTTCAAAAGTTTCCAAGATCGAATTCGTCGCCATTTCCTTAGTTTCGTCGTGCATCAACTTGTTCTGAAAGTGCCACAGGGAGACGATTATGTCCTTGGGATTTCTACACAAATACACAATTTTACAGGTCGAACTATTTCTAATTGACTCTGGTAAAGTAGTCCAAGGAATGTGAGTGGAGAAAACCCTAGGGAAGGGTAAGTGATCTAAATTAGGGTTTTCTTCTTTGTGGTAGATATGTGTTTCCAAAAATGGTATGAGTTGGTGTGCATTGGTGGTGTTCAAAGGATGATTCGCCTCGATTGGGAATCGGTGGCGATTGATTATAGTAAAGACGAGTGATTTCAACCAAGTGGTGCCCGATTTCGGATAAGTTATGAGGAAAATGTCCGAAGATTGAGGATGGAAGTGGCGTCGAAAGGCAACAATACCACGAAGAATCATCGGAAAATACCAAAAACCCTCGTAGAGATATCCATAGGGTCCAAAGGACCCCTTTATTTTGGGGAGAGTAGAGAGGAAGGTCTTGAATTCTTGGCTTAGTGTGTCTTCTACATTCAAATATTTTTGCATCCGTGAAAAGCTTTCATCAGAAGTCATTTTTTTTTTGTTACTACTGATCTTGCATTTGTTGCACTATAAATAGAAAAGCAGGGTTTGGGATTGATTTGCGAGTGTTTGTTTGAGAGTTTGGATTTTGAGTGAGATTTGAATAGTAAAAAATTTGAATTAAAATAATTGTATGATGTGATATAAATAGGTATTGATGTTATGTTTTGAATATAAAATTGATTTGTAGAATAATATAAAAAATAAAAAATAAGTGTTTGATGTGATATTTTTGGGGAAAATTTTTTGGATGTATAATGAATTTTTAGTAAAATCCCTCAAACAAACACATCCTATTTTGAATGATTAGTAAATTTTTGTAAAATCTTTCAAACAAACACACCCTAATAGTGAAAATAGAAAGCGACTGAGCGGTGGGAAAAATTGTGAACGGGAAAATACAATACCTTTGAAAAAATTGAAGAACAAAAATCACTCAACACTGTAGAAATATAAAATTAAAAACTTTTATAAAATAAATAACCATACATATATAATAGTATTATTATTTTTTTTATAATTATTAAATTTAAAATATGAACCCAACCTACCCTATTAACACCTTGGACGAGTCCGCAATGAAAGCCGACCCAATTGCTATTCCTAGCTGCATCAACTAGTTAATTTATTAGCTGGATCTTATATATGTATATATATATATATATATGTAATGGTTATAATACATTATTATTTAATATTTTAAAAATTATTTCTCATGTTAATGTTGATAGTTGAGGAAATTCGCGACAATTAAAAGTTACTGATGACAATTTTGTGATAAAATTATGTTAATTTTTTTTTGCTATAATTGTTCTATATGTAATATTAAATAAAATAAAAATTACAAGTAACTTTTGTTTGACTATAAACAACTAAAGTAACAAAAATATTCATGTCGCGGATTTTTTCTGTAATCATTTTACAAATAATAAAAATACTTGCAATATTTTAAATTATTATAAATATTACTACTGTATAATATCCATGCCTTAAAATATATTACAGCATAAATAACTAAACATCCACAAATTTTTCATTACCATTTGACTTGCTATTTAAAAATATAATTGATAGACAACAGATAAAATTCAAGAAGTTGTTTGCAATATTAAAAAAAAAAATATGTTAAATAAAATCAATAATTTCTTTTTATTAAAAATTCATGAGTAATATATGTGCATGGATCAGGTGCTGCTCAAGTCGGCATATGCTGTAGGGATGGTCAACATGCATTTATACATATTTCAACGTATTTATAATACAATATATATTATATTATAACTCATCGTATTTATAATACAACATATGCTGAGATATACATAAACATATGCTGATCACTCATTTAACATATACTCCAATTAAATAAGTATATATCATGCTGATTTGGCCGAATCAACACACAAGATTTGCCGCTGTAATATATATTAATTAAATATGTATGTATTGTTAATAAATAAATTTATGACCAATAATATTTACATAGTTAAAATATAAAACAAAACAAAAATAAATACTCCCCCGTCCCATAACAAAGTATCCATTTTTCTATTTTAGTCCGTCCCATAACAAAGTATCCATTTCCTTTTTTAGTAACTGTATTATCTACCTAACATTACAAATACCCTTACAACTTACAATATATTACACAAATGTCATTACCTTTACATCACACATGCTAATAAGATTATTTTAGTCATTTCTACTTTATTCATAATATATCCCAATATAATACTAATATTTCTAAAACTATGTGTAAAAAGCAAATGGATACTTAGTTTCGGGACGAAGGAAGTACTTTTTAAAGAAGATACTAAGTTGGTATAATAGGTAAATAATAACTATAAAGTCATTAGTTTGTGTTTTTATTATTGCAATAATAACTTATTGTTACGGAAATCTATAAAATTAATATTTTTTTAAAAAGAAATCACTAACGAAATTCTACGAATCTATCTACATTTAAATCGTAAAATTTTTTATTATAATTTCAGCACATTTTTTTTGATCATGTAACAGAAATTATGAGGTTATATATATATAAAAAATAAAAATAAAAGAATCAATAAAGATGCAACCTTTTGCAATAAAAGCTACAACTTTTTGTATGCTGCAATTATAATTACCCTAAACCCAGTTGAAAATAGCATGAAGGTGGGGTTAGTCCACAACCATAGATAGGCTGTTATTAGCAAATACTTAGCTTTATTATAAAGGAAGACAATAAATGTAGGGTCGGCAAAATCGTCGAACTGTTGAACCGAACTGAATTTTTGATTAATCGAGTAAATTTGGTTCGAATACAGATACTGCATATTTGATATATGTTCGATTCGATTCGATTTTGATTTTTGATATTTTTTGTTCGGTTAACTGAACCGAGTATATTTATATTATTATATTTTAAAATTTATATCAATAATTATATTCGATTTGGTTTCGTTATGGTTTTGGTTTGGACATTTAAAATATTTGCAAATATTTTTTATTTAATTATAATTTTAATTATTTTTAATATATTTTTTCTTAACTTCAGCTCGAGTCGACCTATTTGCAAATATTACAAATATTTTAACTTATTCTTTTTTGTTTGGATACGATTTGCGATTTCAAGAATTTGTTCGCTTCGATTTGAATATCAAATATCTGCGTATTAATTTAATTTATTTTCATATCACATAATAAGTTCAATTGATTTTCCATTGTAATACTTTTTGGCCCATGTGTATTTGGTTGTTCAAATAAAAGTTATTTTATATTTAATCTCAATGTCAAATAATAGCCGGATATCGTTTACATATCCCTTATCTTGGCCCATATAGCAACATGTATGTTCATTTATCCATCGGTTGATAATTGTGGATATATATATATATTAAAATCCGCAATTTTTATGAGATAATTACATTAAAATTAGGATTTTTTGAAAAAAAAAAAATTCAATAGAAATGATATAATAAATGAACAGTTACATAATATATCTATTTTTTTAAAAAAATTTTTTTGGTTAAATTGGATATTTTTATTTTGGTCCAATTGAACCCAATAGCAAATATCTTATTTGCGATTACGTCCAACTTAATCGCAAACCAAGGGTAACTATTATGCACCAAGAATCATACCATATGAGCTCGATAAGTAGCTCATGATTACCATGCTCGTATATTTTCCTTATATGATGCAAGTCTCCATATATTGAAGGGAGTGATTTATTTTTATTTATTATTTTTATTATTATTATTATTATTATTATTATTATTATTATGAGATGTTAAATGAGAATGTCATTTTTTCATCTGAATATCAATTTCATCAATAACGATTGAGTTTATTCAATGTCTATATGGATGAAGGAGTGTTATTAGAACTTCATGGATGAATGAAAATTCTAGTAAGATGTTTAATTTTTATGTCAAATTTCAAGTAAGCGCTAACCGTTGTAATTTTTTTTTTTTTTTGTTAATTGTTACTATTACATTGTAATTCAATTAAGTTGATTGTGGATGTTTCACTTTATTTTAAGAGAGGTGTAGAAGCCGATTGAAGATATTTTTCTTCAATAAAATTCTCCAATACATGCAATAGCCAAAGCAGTCATCCTCAGGTTGTTGAAGAAAGTAAATAAAAGAATAAATAAATATTGAAATTGAAGCATCAAAAGAAAATGATGTTCAAGAATACTTTTTCCATCCCTTAACAATCTATCAATTTTTTTATTTTGGTCCATCTCATAACAAAGTATACATTCTATTTTTTTTTATAGTAATTGTACTGTCAATCTAACGTTACAAATACCCTTCCAATTTACAATATATTACACAAATGTTATTTACATTTATATCATACAATACTAATAGAATTAATTTAGTCTTTTTCCCTTTATTTTTATTTTATCCCAATATAATACTAATATTTCTAAAATTCCGTACAAAAAGTAAATGGATATATAAATATGAGATGGAGGAAGTATTATTGTAGCCGTTGGCTTTATAACAATGCTTTTATGTGCATTGATGTTGAAAGTATATGTTGGATTGTAGGGCGGTGAAGTACGTTGTTACATTGTGAATGTATTGCTTTAGTATATGCTCGATCGCGGTATGATATTCCATCATGAATTATGCATTTATCGTTTCAACAGTATGCTCAATCAGCACTATCTGATTCAATCTTGTGGATAAAGTTTGTAGTGTTTTGTTCAATGTTCAACATGGTAGTAGTTATGAAGTTTGTAGTGTTTTCTTCACCATTTGTAGTGTTTTATTTTGTATTCAATAAGTTCAATCTTGTTTTGTGCAACCAGAATATAACAATCGACATATGCATACAATCAATATAAGTGTAAATTATTTTTTTAGTCTCCTATCTGACCTCCTTTTATCATTTTAGAACTTTAAGTGAACCATGTCTGAAAATAGTTCCGTAAGTACAAATTTTTCGCTAAAATGATCTTCCAGTACCGGACACACTGGCAGCCGTTGCTGACGTGGAGCTGACGTGGCAGACATGTCATCGCCACGTAGATGTCATGTCGGAAGACTATTTTAGCGAAAATTTTTTTATTTACAGGACTATTTTGAAATAGAGTCCACTTAAATGTCCTAAAAATGATAAAGGGGTTATATACAAAACTAAAAAATAGTTTACCAATACATTTTGTAAAAAAAAAAAAAAAAGTTTCATGTATAGCTGACGTGGCATCTACGTGACAATGACATATCAGTCGCATCAGCGCCACGTCAACAACGACGGGCCAACGTGGCGAGTCCCGAATGACTATTTTAGCAAAAAATATTTATTTACGAGACTATTTTCAGACATTATTCACTTAAAATCTTAAAATAATAAAGTGGGTCAGATACGCGACTAACAAAATTTAGCCATCAATATAAAGCATTACCACAAACAACATATTTAACTCCAACCTTGCTTAACAAGGTATGAAAAAATGGTTTCTCAACATTAAATAAAACATCAGTTCAGCTGTGACAATTCAACTCCCAAATTCAACGTACAAGGCAATCACAAACAACTTCCAAATCAATTAGCAGCTATTTTTAAGGTTTTCAATATTGTAATGGTTTGTTAGATAAACAGTACACTGCAGCAATATGTGAAGCCTTTCAGGTTTGATTTCCTCTTACGTTGTGTTTGGTCGGGGGTTTGAATTTTGCGTTGAGATTTGAATAATAAAAGTTTTGAATTTGAATAGTTGTATGATGTGATATAAATAAGTGTTGATGTGATGTTTTGGATGTAAAATTGATTTTTAGTAAAATATATAAAATAAAAAATAGGTGTTTGATTTGATGTTTTTTAGAGAAAAAAATGGGATGAATAGTGAAAATCTAATTCAATCCCCCAAACAAAGGTGATTTTTGGTGATAAGTGGAAATCTAATCTAATCCAATCCCCAAAAAATGGGATAAAAATGATCTATCTTCTCGTGATTTTTGCAGTTAATTTCAATTTGCAGGTTAGCATTGTGAATTTAGCTTAAGCAGGAACAAAAGGCAATGAATTTATGAAAACACAAGTGCAAAAAATATTATTATAATGAAAACACTACACTAATCCACCACTAGCTGCCAATTAATCTAAGATCCATAATTCTTCTGTTCTTGTAGTAGGGAATTCATTGCAGGAAAACTCGCATCGCCAAATCACAGAGAAACTGAAAGCCACACAGAATCCAAATCGATACGAATGGTGTGTTTATTGATATTTTCCTGCCTCGCCCGATGGACACGTGCAGATCACCGATTATGGATGATGATGGAGTGGAGCAGTAGACCGCAAGCAGAGGATATCCAGACAGCTCCGGCGATTCTCAGCACGCCGGCGGTTGTCGGTCTTTTTCGCAGTAGAAATACGGCGCTGAAAGCGCAGGAAAAGGCGAGCATAAGGCAGATCACTAACGCATTGTAGGCAGATAGAAGACGTTGATCTCCGGCGTCTGGGGGTTTCCGCCGAAGAAAGGGCAGCAACGCCGCCGCGCCGGAACTGAGCGCGACCACCACCGGAGAAACCCTATCCCTGTTTTCTGAAGATTTGGTGAAGGAGGGCCGATGATAAAGCTCAAAGTGTTTGGTGTTCTTGGAGGCCATACGAGGAGGAGATGGTGCTGCTGCTGCAAATGAATTGGGTAATGAATTAATTAGTTGATTTTTGGTGACACCCAATTGAGAGAGTAGTGAGAAAAAGGGAAAACCTAAATTACAGCAGAGAGAGAGAGAGAGATCAGGCTCAGATGAATCAAAACATGGAAGACGTCAGAGTGCCGCGGAATGATGTTGACGATGATCTGGCTCACCGGATGTACTTGTACCTGAAGATGGATTGGAAGGAGAAGCATGGAGATGGAGGGAATTTTCCTGCTGATAAGGCGTTAGCTGCTGCTCAGGTGATCGAATACGCAGAGTTGATTCTGGAGGACATGAAAATGATAATGAAGTTGAGTCCTGAAGAAGAAAAACGTGTCGTGACTGATGCTGTGGTTAAAATGGAATTTTATGTCTGTGGTTTTGGAATGGGATTAACAGCTTCTTCTTCTTCACCTGCTTATTTAATGCATCAACATTTCATGTCTGCAATTGACTCTTACCTGCAAAAATCAAATAGCAGCAGGAGCAGCAGCTTTGGTGATCACGGTGAGGGGAGCTCCATATCAAGACCAGGATTCAGCTTTGGCTTAGATCATCCAAATGAGCCCCAAGAAGAAGAAGAAGAAGAAGAAGACCCCTATAAACAGATACCTATTGCTGCTGCTGCTCTTAAGTTCCATCCTTATGAAGAAGAAGAAGAAGAAGACGAAGGAGCTGGTGGAAAGATTGATTATGATCGCTGGTATTTTTCTGTCCCAGCTGGTAGGTCTTCGATCGAGCAAGAGCTGCTGCCTTCCGTCGAAAGAAATATCTATTCATGGATTTTAATGGTGAACTCCGACGAATCCCTATCCACAATAATGATTATAATAAGTTTGAGCGTCCACGTCCCAGTCGATAATGGATAAGTCCAATCGAGGCTTTGGAGGAATGCTACCATATCTGCGGGCCAATGGACCGACCTGGCCGGATCATGTTGCCATTGATGTGGTCGGAGGAGGAGGAGGAGGAGAAGATCATTATTCCTACACCAGGTTTCGCTAATGGGAGAAATACATAATTCTTAGGAAGATGGAGAAATTGTCGGATCCATCGGTATTCAACAAGGCAACACTACCCGTCGTTGGAGAGGCAGACGGTGCAGCTCTGGGCCGCGCAATTATGCCCTCCGGCTCGCACATTGGGCTTAAGGCATTTACCGACACGGCCACTATGGCTGCATTTGCTTGCATTTTTGCGGGGATAGGACTGCGCCGCGCTAGGCCTCAGGTGGCGCGCGGCCTGATCAAAGCTGGTGCACTGGCTACGGCCATGGCCGTGATTGTGTCGCTGGGAGCGGGCCTTCCGGGCGTGCTGGCATGGCCTGTCGGTGGTGCCGCCTTTGCCCTGGTGGCGACTGCGGTGGCGTGCGCCTGATCTGAATGTATCAACAATCCAAAGCTGCTCTGCTCTGTAGATCTTCTTCTTCCGCTGCCTTTTATTTTTACGTTTGTTTGTTTGGTTATTAGGATTGCTTGATTAAGAATGTGCAATGACCTTTGAGCTTTTGGAATTCTCTGATGAGAAGTGAAAATAAGATAATGAAATTGAGGGCCTGGTTCTGGTTGATGATCATCCTAATTTTGGGCAGCTTTCAGACCACATTTAATTTGATGATTGATTCTGCTGCAATCTAACATGTCTCGTGAATTACAGAGTGGATGAAGTAAGAGCAACAGCAATCGGCTATTTGTCGATGACATCTCATAAATTTTAGAAGCTTTTCGGTGCATTTATTTGAAGTTCATTTGGAAAGATTTTGTTTGTGTTTGAAATTGGATTTTATAGTTTTAGGAAATTGCGCTTCTTTGAATTAATAGGTTTGATTTTAATTTTGTAGTAATAATAAATATTAATATAATAAATAATAATTGTATAATTTTATTATATTTTATATGTTTTCAAAAGACTAAAATATTTCTATTAATATTGTATAATATAAAAATAATATGATTTCGACATAGTATTTATTATGCTAATTAAATAGTACATTAAACAGTAATACGAACAAAAATAAAATAGTATTTCTCATCACTTTTTTTTTTTTTTCTTCTTCACTAAATTTATTTATACAAATGTTTTATAATATTTTTTCCTTCTCTCCATAATTGTCACACCCTATTCTGCAAAAAGTAAATCTCAGTAGGAGAGTTTCACGGGCATTTTTCTTTCAACCGTATGTAGGCAGTATAGTTTTGAAAACTATTGCCAATAAACATATCCTTTTTTTTTTTAATTAAAATATATAATTTCTTTGTTTCAGTTAATTTGTCAATTATTTTTATTTTTCGTTCATCCATGTAATTTACTTTTTCTTGGAAATACAATTATAAATTTTAATCACCTTTTAAATTTTAAAATTTATGATTTTTTATTTTAATTAAATTATTTAGTCATTTTAATTTTAATTAAATTATTTTTATTAAATCATAATTATATTTATTAATATATTTGTTACTTACTCACTAATTACATAATATCTAAAACACTCGATGTCTAATACAAATTAGGGGAAACCAAAACAGTACTACACAATGCCTATTTCTCTCTCTAATTTTTTTTTTAATCTTTTATAAACTTCTACTAATTAATAAAATATTATTATTTTTTAATTTACTACAAAAATGACCAATTTCGATTGGGACGGAATGAGTATACATTTGTTGCTAACCTTATATAATGAATGATAATAATTTGAAACTCAAATCACAACCAAACCAGTAATGGTTTGATTGTGGTTGGAAGTTCAATTTGATTAAATTTATTTAATTGATATATATATATATATTTATGATATAATATTTCATTCAATTCATTAAAATTATGCCATTATTTATTTGTTATTTAATTTTAAAATTCATATACAATTTATTTACACTAAATAATTATATTCATCTATAATTTAAATATTTTTATTTTAACAAATAATTATCAATTTGCTAGTATTTGTTTACTTATCCCTATTATTTTTTATTAATCATTTAATAAATTTTTTATAATATTTTTATTTTACTTTAATTTACTTCATTTTAATATAAAAATGTCACTACTATTTAGTCTTCATATTCAATCAAATTTATATAATTTTACCAGATAAATTGAGTAAATAATTAAAATAGATTTGAAAATGGTATATTTATAATAAATATTTAAAAAAATCGATTATTCGTTATATAATTTATAAAATTATTCTTTATATAATTTATTACCGTAATAAAAAAATATTTGAATTTAATTATTTTAAATCATTTTGCAATATAATTAATTATAAAAATATTTATGAATTAAATAAATTTATAGATAAATTTTTAATTTGAGATAATATATAATAATATAAAATCAATACAAATATAAAAAGAAATTAGTAAACTTAATACTACATCCGGCCACGGCTAATTTATCCATTTGTATTTGGCATCATTGTTTTTAACATTAAAAATATCCTTATATTTGTATAATTTTTTTGTACAAATTTCATTACATTAGTATTATAAGACACCAATAGAAATATTTTTGTCATTTTTTCTTGATTTGTACTACGTTTTGATATAATAATTAATATTCAAAGATTAATATGCAAAAAGTAAATTGATAAATTGACAGTGGACGGAGATAGTATAATAATTAATGAAAATTTTGAGCAAAATTAATAAAAGAAATGAAATAACTAAATAGCCCTCCGTCCGAGATATTTTGTCCATTTTACTATAGACACGAGAATTTAAGATGGGTATAATTAGTAAATAATTAAAAATATATTTGTAAAAATAATTATAGATTAAGATTAACATAACTTATTAGCATAATTAAAATTAAAAAAATTATAAATTAAATTTTTAAAATAAGATTAAAATATATAATTCTTTTAAAAAAAAGAACAAAATAAGTAGAACAGATAGAAATGGAAAGGTGGACATCAGAAGTAGGACGGAAGGGGTATCAAATTATTTGTATTTATAATAACTTATGTTATTACTAATGCCAAGATCTACTAGGCAATATTCTCACTAACCAAATCAATATCGAACAAATCATAAAGAAAATTTTGATTTATTACGGAAGCAACGATTTGCACTCAATTTACCATATTATCAAACAAACCGACACATAATACACATCCAAGACTCCAACCAATCACAAATGACTTGCTATGGAAATGCAACAAACACGCTAAACCGAAACCCAATCTAAAGAAATATTGCCGAAATTAAGCCTAAAACCACATCGCAGACAAGTTACACCGCGAGCCAACAAAGAAGACACAAATCGAAAAACCAAACCGTAGAAACTCCAAGGGGAAAGACGCGCATCGAAGGGGAAGAAGAACTTTCCAACTCGCCGAACAGATTCACCAGGGAAGGCACGAAGAGATCGATCGGAATCACTTAGGGCTTGAGAGAATCGCGAATCGATTATGAGGGCTACGTATGTTTTGTCTCTCTAATCTGAATGAACCGGTTCAAGCATATATATATATATATATTTATATAAAAATCAGATCAGGCCGGTTCAAAGAGAAAGGTCGAGCACAGTCCAAAGCCAGGCAGCTTGAATCAAGCTATGATCCGACAGTCTCTCAAAGTTTCGGGTTGGGTAGCGGATTGCTGGATCCGAACTTCAGTTTTGGACGGGTCGGTTGTGTGCATATTAGGCCTCAATAATTACCTACCAAAATATATAACAACTTCAATGTGTGTTTACTTGTAAAATTTTGAGAGTGATTTTATTATTTAAAAGTTTTTATTTTTTTTTTAAAATATCATATCAAAACATCTATTTTTTTTATTTATTCAGTATATTATACTAAAATTTATTTCACACGCATATTCCAGAAGCACGAGTGGGTCTTCGTCGTCTAAAATAATCAAACCATCCAACCAAGGCCAAGTGAATTCTCTAGCCTGGTGTATTTTATGTCCGAATCCCTTGGAACAGAGGAGATCATATACACAGAAATGAAGATCTTAGAGCACAAATATTGGACCGGGAAGAAGAAAGGTCATTCACTGAAGGAATAGAGGCCGTTAAGGATTACCTTGCTTGTACTTGACTTTTCTTTGTTAGATATAATGACATCCAAATATGCTTCATACATTTAACATTTCATAAAAAAAAATGATTTTTTTATTTATAAAATATATGCATTATAAAGTTTTAAAAATATAAACATCTTAAATTTAAAAATATTTGAAATATGAAAATTTAAATAATATTTAATACTAGTTTTGATTTGAAATTAAAATAAAAAACACCATCAAATTTTTATTATTTTCAAAACTATTTAAAACCTAAAAAAAGGTTTCAATCAAAATAGAGTTAAAAATTGACGCATGCAATGTTTTATTTTACAACAACAACAACAATAATAATAATAATAATAAAATTACTATATTTTTGTTTGAAGTTGACTTTGAACTAAAATCACAAATATTTAGTTAGTATACTTATCAATAAAAAATATATATATATATTTTTTTAAATAAAATATTATATCAAAATATTATTTAACAACATTCGAATTTAAATTAGGACTAATTAAATTCATCATTTACTTGTTTTCAAATACCTTTTTAATTGACAACTTGAACAAAAATGTGTTATTAGTCTATTATTTAAATATTTTTTAAATAAATTCACAGTTATTTCCTTATGTGTCAAAA
Organism: Andrographis paniculata; assembly: GCF_009805555.1. Lineage (NCBI taxonomy): Eukaryota > Viridiplantae > Streptophyta > Magnoliopsida > Lamiales > Acanthaceae > Andrographis > Andrographis paniculata. Next base: position 7,537,820 of record NW_026137605.1, read on the forward strand.
GTGTGTTGTTCATTTATTTGAAAGTTGAATTTTAAATTTTAAATTAAAATAATTATTTGATATAATACAGTACAAATAAATATTGATACAATATTATAAATATAAAGTTAATTCAAAGAATATTACTAATGGCTTCAAATTTTCTCGATACCACTCGCTGCTTTATTGCTACTTGCATTATTGTCGTCTATTTTTGTATTATCCCATTAACTAATGATATACCCTACAAAAAGAATCGTTCAAAAATTTTATTCAAGCACGACATGAAAAATAAGCATTTGGGTCTAAAACACAAGCAAAATTTTTTTTTCGTGTCAGGTCAGCCTAACTCGATTGAAAATTCAGACACCGTATTTAGACCTATGAAACCGAGCTGTGCCTTGCCAGAACAATTTATCAAATAGAAAAAGTTAATTTAAATGTTTTTAAAAATATATTATAATTATATAAAAATAATAAAAATTAATTATATATTTAATGATATTTTTTATTATTATAAAAAAATAGTATTTTAGCATAATTTTATTTATTTTAATTAGAATAATTTTTTTAATATAAAAGTTATACAAAATAAATCTAAAAATAAAAAATTTTAAAAGTTGGGCTGATCTGACCCAACACAATTTGAATCATACTGTGCCTGGGCTTAGGCTTCCAATCCCGATCTAAAATCAGGCCGAACTTGCCCCGACAGAGCTAACCTGATACAAAAAAATCGACCCGACCCAAATTGCCACCGACTATAAATAACCGCGATGTGTATTCTAAATTGTAGCTTTGTACCATATATGTTTGACTAGTTGTAGCTTTATTAACCACGCTCTCCATCTATAAAACTTCAATTTATTAGGTATCTGTCACATATAGTTCGTCTAATGTGACTTTTTTGTATAGTCTGATTTGCAGGGTATTAGGTTTGACCGGGAGTTTACCCAGTGCGCACTTTCCGATAGCAACTGCAAATTTTTACGTCATAAAAAAAAAAAAAAACTTCAATTTATTAATTAAATAGAATTATTAGAATAAAATAATGATAGGTGGTTAGGTGCCATTTCACCTACCACATATAAATCTATATTTTACATTTTTTAATTGGATACCAAGATTTTGTTAAAGATCTTAAATATAAATCATAATTAGAAAAATACCTTTCGTATTTTATTTCATAGAACTCAATTATTACATGGTCAAATTATATAATACCTTACTGTACTTTAGTAAAAATGTACAAAAATATTCTATATTTTATTTATTACGTGAAACTATTTGGGTTAATGTTAAAATTTGCACGAAACATCCTCGTTGTTCAAAATTAATGTTTGATTCTAAATAAAAACCTAAATTATGCAAGGTTTATAAAAATAAAAAATAAAAAATATCTTAAATAATTTTTTGGATAAAATAAATAAAAAAATAGGAGTAATTGATTAATTTTCATTTAATAGTTTTTAGAAGATAAATTGTTATCTGCTTTTTAACAAAATTATAAAAATAAATGATTAATCAATTATTTATTTATTTATTTTATTAAAAAATTATTTAAGATATTTTACGTTTTTTTTTTTTTGTATAAACTTGTGTAATTTAGGTCTTTACTTAAAACAAAATATCAGTTTTAGACAATGAGGGTGTTTAATGCAAATTTTATATTAACACAAAGGGGTTTCATGCAATAAATAAAACATAGGGTGTTTTGTGCATTTTTACTAAAATACAATGGGATGTTATATAATTTATCAAAACAATGACATACACAATTTGGTGCGACCATTTTGTGCAATTTTACTATTCTGTTAAGTTATAATTCAAAATAATATTTTTACTATTTTCGTCTGTCCTACTCGAAAGTAGTATTTCTTTAAGTAAAAATAATCACACTAATATAAAAATATTCTTAATTTTTATCTAAATTACAAATATATCATTTTATATATAATTACTTTATACAAAAAGTCAATTGAGAAAAATATCAAAACTTCTTACACATTTCAACTAACCAATAAAATACTATTATTTATTAATCTATTAGAAAACTCCAAACGACCATTTTCAAAAGGGACGGAAGAAGTATTTTTTATATTTTATTTGAATATTATTTTGATATTATATTGTAGGCATTAAAAATTAAATTTCTAAATTAAATTAAATATCATATATTGAAAAAATAAAATAAAATTCTGAAATAATAAAGATGTGAAATTTAAGTATACACATATTAATATTTGTATAATGAATCTCAACAATTAATGCAAAAATTTGCTTAAAATGTAAGATATCATACAATAATTACATGCATAAATAGAGTTATAATAAATTTGGCAGCAAAATAAATTAATATCGTTAATAAATGAAGTATTTAAATTAATATCTTCCAACAAAAAAATAATATAAAGATCTTGACAAAAAATAAAGGCACACAATCAAATACTTCAAGAATGAAAAACGACATTGATGGAAAAAGAAAGATTATAAAATATTTATGTTGACCAATCAGGACGCGCCACGCGACATCATTAAAAAAGAAAGCCGAGGTCACCCCTCCCCAATAAATAGGGTTTATGGCCAATTCATTTGACACACCGAAGATACATCGAGGATTCAAGTAAATAGGTAAGTCTTTTGACTCTCTCTGTATTATTCTTTATGTTTTTTTATGTCCTTCGAAGTGTTTTTCGTCGAAAGTTATTGATTTGGACAAAGTATCTAATATTGGTTGACGAATCGATGAAGTTATAGTTCTTTGTTGTATGTCTAACCCGAAGGAAGGATCAAAGCTCCATAAGCCGTTGAAGGATCCATCAAAGTCAAGGAAGAGCCTCCAAAGTTCATCCCAAAGCTTCAAGGCGCTCGTCGCATTTGTCGTCAAAAGCATCGACCAGATCCTCTTCGATCCAAAAGTCAAAGGAACACGCCACCAAAAGTGTTATGGAGTGTCAAATCCACTTCCTCAAAGATCAAAGTCTCGGATCATCCAAAGAAGACATCAAATCCAAAGTCGATGATTAAAATCGCCCGCTCATGCAGGTGATGCGTCATGTTGTCAATTGTCATGTTCACTACCTGGTTCTCTAGTATGCGAACTTGGCACCTACTTTCCGACTTCCTGAAGTGATCTAAGAACTACTCTACAGATTCGTCAGCGCACTGACGTAAATTTCTCAAATCTGAGACGGTCGCCTCTAGACGAGGGCTGTTAAAACGCTCATGGAAGGCCTTTTCTGTGTCTGCCTACGTGTTGATGGAGTTCGGAGGTAACAAAGTATACCACGAAATAGCTGGACCTGTCAAAGACAAAGAAAAAAGTTGGAGTTTATACCAGTCATTATTCTCGCATTCTCCTCTACATTGAGCCGTAAATCGGCTAATATGCTCGATTATGGAGCGTGAATCTTCCTTAAAAAACGTGAATTTCAGGATTCGAGTATTGCGGGGTAACAGATGATCCAAATGAATGTATCTCGGGAAAAACCTTTGATAGTGAGGCCTAGCCGGTAGGTGGATGGGATCGCCATATATCCTCTTAATTACATCATCGACTGTTTGGAGATTTATAAATGGATGAGGCGGCGGCACCACTTTCGCCTGCCCCCTAGGCTGTTCGGGAGCTGCCAGGACGAACGGCAGATTGCAGGCTCCCGGCTGCGGGAAGGCTTGATGAGCAGGTCCCCGTTGTGGGAAACGAATTCGAAAGCCTTTCGCAACATCTCTAAACACTGGGGCCTGCTACACTAGGGGATTCCGGGGGCTGTTTGGGCAAAAAACTTTGAAATTCTGTTGTATCCCAGAACTAACAAGAAATCGACCTTCCCCAGCAGTTTCCTGCCCCCCAGTGTACCGGGATGACGTTGGGACTGGTCCCCCTTAGTTCCCATGTCATTCCAGAAGGTGTTGAAATGAAGGAATGTGCTGGAACTAATGTCGGCCATGCCCCCCAAGCGTTAGAAATCCCTTGTCCGGACAACGGATTTTTTTGGAGGCCCGGAATAGAGGTTGGAGTGCTGTAAATAATTCCAGTAAATAGAAAATTATTTTGCCCCTATAGTGTTGATAAGATTGACCCAAATGTCATCCAAAATCTGTCGGTTGGAGACGGTCCAAAAGAGGCCTGTCTGGCCGATGCCCAAGATTCTCTAACCTTCTGGGTTGATCGGAGGTCCTCTAGATCCGGTATCCCTACCGAAGATAGAGACATGACCGTATTTGAGCATTTTGGTGGTCGGATCTGCTACGAAGCTGGTTGTAAAGCCTGTGGGAGGCCAAATCTCTGGCTAACAGGAATTGACCTTTCGGGCCTTGCTTTTTCGAGTTTCTTCCTCCAAAAGCAGAGCAAACTCGTTCCAAATTTCGAGTTTCACAATGTTAGTAATTTACCGAGATTGATTCAGGGTGGATCCAAAACTTGTTCTTGAAGTAAGTTGGCAAGAAAGGTTGATAATCTGATGTGAGCTTCCAACAGCTGTGGACACCTCATCATGTGGAAAAATTTCATGCGTAAGGTAGGATGATGAATCGCCAAAGATTTCTTTGTTTTTAAACATCTTTGCAATCGTCGGCGACATCAATTCTCTTCCGAAGGTGCATGAAAAAGTCGCGAGACGTTGGTGTCCCACCAGGCATGCCAATTCTGTTGTCGTAAAAAATTGCCACCGACAGCTTACTTGGAAAATCTTGTCGGAATTGATTTAATCGTTTGGTTTTCCGACTTTCTTAAGAAAGGATCCGAGCTATTTTGCAATAACAAAAAAAATTGATGAAAAAAGAAGATAAAAATAAAACTAATAAAACATGAAAATGTGGGAAAGGAAGCTGGAAATTAAAGATAAAAAATATGGAAAAATACAGTGTTCTAAGAAAAATAGTGCAGAAAGAAATTAAAAGAAAGAAGAAGATCATGGTGAATGGGGCGTTTTTTTTTTTTTTTTGCCTTTTTGATCTTGATTTTATTGTTATTTTTTTGGAATTTATTTGGATAAGATCTTATTCCAATTTTTCATCCCCTAGCTCCAATAATTTTCTAACAACTTATTTGATTTTCTTGCCTCTTGGACTGTTTCCAAGTCTAACTGGACCTCCTTGAACGATGAACTAGACTGGTCAGCAGGTCCGTTTACTCCTTTAGACTGTGTGATGAACTACGAATGTTCTTGAGCTGCACCTACGTTGAGTTGGCTCAATTTAATTTTTTGAGTATGTATAATTATATATTCCAATATAATTGAAATATATTGTGGAAAGAAATTCCCCTAAGTTATTTTGACATATGAACTAATAGTGTCTTAATTTCTGCAGCAAAGACTTTCCAAAAGATAAAAGATATATTTGAGAAAAGATCAAAACATGGAAACTCATTCCTTCCATTTCGGTGAAAAGAGAAATTAATGTGGAATCTTTTATTCCAGGAATGTGAGTGATTTGGAGATCATACTTTAGAAAGAAGAATATAGAGTGAAGTTAAAATCGCTCTACTTTAGAAAGAAGAATATAGAGTGAAGCTAAAATCGCTCTATCCATATCAATTCTCCTTAGTTTTGAATGAGTTTTTAACAGAAAAATTCACCGGAGAGGTCGACGTGATCGGAGTTAAAGGAGTTCCAACTGGAGATGATGATCAAACTCTGAGCGGCTCTGCTATATGGTCGTTGTCAGTACGCGTTTGTGACAACGTGAACCTGTGGAGGTATTTTCCAAGGTAGACCATGATAGGAGTTTAAGTTGAAGGAGTTGTGATTGTTTATACTCTGTAATTAGCACTGATTAGTAGAATATCTCATGGATTGGAATCCCCCGGATGTAGATTGGTTGATAATTGAACCGGGTCAACAAACACTTTGTCTTATTGTTGTTTTACGTTCTGCATTGTTTTTCGTTGTTAAAACATAGTTATAACTGTGAACCGTCCACGCTTCGAGAGTTGACCCTTTAAAATGTTTGAATGTGTTTTGTTCGATAAATCACTTCCCCAACATCTGGTATCAGAACAGTGTTCTCTAATTCGTTGAGTAGATCTGGTCACAGTTGCAGACATGAGTAAGGAAGGATGTTCAACATCAAGACCTCCATTGTTCGATGGGACAAATTATCAAAGTTGGAAGAACAAAATGGAAGCCTTTCCGATGCTTCAAGGTGAAGATGTTTCTGATGCCGTTGAGTGTGCATGGTCTTATCCTATGAAAACCATCCAAGATGGAGATGGTGCTACTACTCTTGTGAAGAAACCATAGAGAGAATGGACGTTGAATGAAAAAGCTGCTGGAATAGTAAACTCGAAGGCCCTATTTTCAATTTTTAATGCTGTGGATGAAACTCAGGCGAAGCTTATAACAAATTGCAAAATTGCCAAGGAAGCTTGGGACATTCTGGAAAATGCATTCGAAGGTTCAGCGCAAGTCCGATAATCTAAACTAGATCATGTGGAGACATTGTTCGAATGAATGAAGATGAATGTAGACGAAACAATTTATGTTTACTATAATAGCTTTATGAATGTTGTCAATCAAGCAGAAGCTCTTGGAATGCACTTTGAAGAAAAGAGACTGGTGAGGAAGATGCTTAAAAGTCTCACAAAAAATTTCAGGCCAAATGTGATTATGCTCGATGAACCACCAAAGCTAAAAAATATGACATTGGATGAATTATATGGCACATTAGTGAGCTATGAAATGAATTATCTTGAAGATGAAACTCCAAAAACTATGGCCTTAAGTGTGGAAGACATGGAGCTGATCGAATCTGATGAGAAAATGGCTATATTGAGTCAAAAACTTTCAAGAATGATAATTAAGAAACGAGCAGCCAAGCTGAAGTATGGGAAGTGCCAGAACATAGGTGGTTATCAGGGTGTGAGTACTTCCAGCTCACAATGAAAATACTTTGAACAGAAAGCACCAAATTACAGCAAGCCAAAGGAGAAGTTTGATGGTGGATTCAAGAAGAAGTTCATTGTGTCCCCTAAACTTGAATCTATCAAAGAACCAACATGCTATGGATGTGGAGGAATCGGTAACATCAAGTCTGAATGTTCGACAGTGAAAAAAATAGAGAAAATTGCATATCAAGCAACATGGAGTGACAATGATAAAGAGAAAACTGTCTGTGTCGAAGAACAAGCTGAAGATGACGAAGTTGTAGCTTTCATGGTTGGTGTTGAAGAAAACAATAAAGATAAAGATGTCTCTGTTACAGAAACTACTGAAGAGTCGAGAGAATTGGATGCAAATGAGTTGATTGAAGCCTATGAGGAGATGGTTAAAGCAAAAGAAATCTGTGGTGAAGAACAAAGAGCTACTTGATACCATCTATCGATTGGAAGCTCAGAATGATAAATTAGAAGATGAGATCGAAGTTCTGAAGAAAGATGTTGCTGCTAAATCAATTGAATCAAATGCTTTGAGGAATGAAAATCTGAGGCTAAAAGATGAGAATGATCGTCTTCGGAAAGGAAAAGAAAAATTGGATGAAGTACTTTCGATTGGAAAACCTTTTGGTGATCACAAAGGAATAGTTTTTTGTGAGTCATCACACAGAAAACCTACTACATTTGTCCGGGATGGACTTCTTGTTGATGTTGAAATTCCAGAAGAGAAACAAATCTCAGTTGTGAAGCAGAATTGGAACAAGAACAAAAACAAAGATTGGAATGAAAATCGCAGGACACAAGGTGTTAGACAAATGTTATCACGACGTAATAACTGCGGATATTGCAGATGTCTTGGACATATAGCTACAAAATGTTTTAGATTGGCGAAGGATGTTATGAATGACAAAAAATATTCAGTGGCCTACTGAAGAACTCAGACAAAATGTTAAAGTCAGATTGGTATGGATGCCCAAGAAAAATCAAAGGGCAAACATTCTTACGAAGAGGTTGGATGCAAATCGGTTTGAAAAGTTTGGACGTCATTTGGGTATGCATTCGCACCCTACTTGATTTTGCATGAATGGGTGCTTAATAAATTCTCCACTATATTTATGTTGATTGGGATATTCTTGGTGAATATTGGAGAATGAAAATAATTTGGAAAGAAAATATTTTTGAAAAATCCAAAAAAAAAAGGGTGTTGAGAAAAGATTTTATTGAGCAATGACAAGAGTCAGATTTGATGCCATTGTTGATGTTTTGGTTATGGATTAATTTGACGTGGGGACATTTCAGTCCTACATTGGATTTTGAAAAATTTCCAGGCTTTGTGACGTTGCACAAATCATTCTTCATGTTACGAAGTTGTTACTGCAACAAAATTGATGCCGAATCAACCTAATTTGCTGTTGTTGTTCATGTTGGTGCTGCTGCTGCTGATGTTGATGTTGATGTTGCTGCTGCAAGCATTTTTCAGCGGACCAAATGAAAAAGGAATTCGTGAAAATGGAACAAGTGAAATTGTTTGTGAAGCAACTGAAATTCTTGATGATATTGTTGGAACAGTTTCAGGTGACGGTTATAAAGTTGCTGCTGCAACCATTTCTCAACAAAGTGAGGATGTTTTTTAAGGTTTATGTTCTTTTTGTCAAATGCTCCCACGAGGGGGAGTAATGCAGGAAAATGGGATATCATATTTTCAAGGGGAGTTGCCCAAGTTCTGATGTTGTCTGCTTTGCTGATTATCGATTTTATCTACTGCTATTTTCATTGGAAGTCCGAAGTGATTAAAACCATATCAATTTGAAGGTTGTCTGTAGCCTTTTTATGTTTGTTGACATGTAATAGTTGAACTTACTCTTGGATGATTAAGTGCCTAAGTAGGTTAATTCTTCCACTTTTATTCGTGGTTTCATATGCCAAAACGGGGGATAATGTGAATGGAAATTCTCTTAAGTTATTTTGACATATCAACTAATGGTGTCTTAATTTTTGTAGCAAAGACTTTCCAAAAAACAAAAGACATATTTGAGGAAAGATCAAAACATGAAAACTCATTCCTTCTATTTCGATGTAAAGAAAAATTAATGTGGAATATTTTATTCCAGGAATGTGAGTGATTTGAAGAAAAATACTTTTATTATCATAGAAAAATGAGTAATATATATATATATATATAATTTGTTATAAGATATTATTTAGATCCCTCTTCTCCTACGCTATTTATTATTATTTTTTTTTGGGTAGCGATAGCTACTTGCATTATTAATTGTGGTCTATTTATTTATTTATTTTTGGGTAGTGATAGCTACTTGCATTATTAATTGTGGTCTTTTCTTATATTATCCTATTTCGACTACCGTACCCCACATTAATTTAATGACTATAAAATAATCCTGATATGAATTATAAATTGTCGAATTGTACTATACATATATATATATATATATATTTGATTAGTTGTGGCATTATTAAACACGTTCCCATTTATATAACTTCAATTTATTTTTAAATACATGAAATCATTAGAACAAAATATGATAGGTGGTTAGGTGCCATATCACCTACCACATAAATCTATACTTTCCTTTTTATTTTATGTTATTTTTATGATGGGAGATCCAGAGATAATTGAAAAAAATATTTCACATTTATACTATATTATCATTTTTATCATATATTTATCTCGTAAAAAAAATATATTCAACGTGTTTACTAAATTCGCTATTTGTGTCATTTGCCCCATGTGCGGCCAAATGATAGAAATAACGACTTTTGCAAACAGGTGGGATATATTTTGTCAGTGAGATAAATACAAAACAAAAATGATAATAAGGTATATATGTAAAATAATTTTTACAATTTTCTCGATCGAAGATTTTTTTTTTATTTATATGCTGAGCTGTGTTCATTTTGTGATTTTTATAATTATATTTTTTTTATGATAGATATGATAATAATATCAATAATATAACAATAAAATATTTTGTATTAAACATTTGATTTTTTGTGAGTAGATACAATATATATAATGTATTATCGTGTATATATATATTGTATTTTAATAATATTTATAATAGATCGTATCACAAAAAATTGTTGGGTAAACAAACTTTTTTGTTGTTGGATATAAAAAGAACGGAGGCTTTCTTTGCTGATTGGTGTTAATTTGATCCGATCAATATATATAGGGGTAAACTGTTTTTAGCCCTGTAATTTAGACACATTTATCATTTTAGTCCTATAATTGAAGTGTCGCAAATTAGTTCTGTAAGTAAAAAAATTTCGTAGTTTTAATCTTCCGGTGTCGGAGATGTCTGCATGATATCCGCGTGGCTCTCCGGAGGCCACGTATACGCTAGTCAGCGACACCTCGTGAACACGTAAATTATTTATTTATTTTTTTAATTTATATATTTTTTATTTTTTGTATTTGGTCCGGTCCAATTTTAAAAATAAAAGACAACATATATAAATTAAAAATATAAAATCCATATGTCCTCATGTCACACTTCACACTTTGATATTATGCAAAATAACCATAGCAACATTAACTACATATCCTCTCTTTTATTATAAAATTATTTTTGAATTGCGATACCCAAAACTAAAATACAAATTATTTTATAGAAAATTGAAAAAGTTTCAAATACTTATTTACAAAAAGTCAAAAAGTAAAAGAAAAATAAAAAAATTCAAATACTCAGTAAAAACTCAAAAAATAAAAAAAAAATACTTCAATACTCATTAAAAAGTCAAATATTATAACTCAAAATAATATATTTTATATTTTGATACAATTTCTCATATCACACATACAAATATATATTATTTAAAAATATTGGGTAAACGGAGCAATTGTAATATTTACTTTTATATCATTTAAAACCAATAAATGGTATAATTTCTAAAAGAAAACAATCACTCTTTGAAAAATGAATTAATTTTTAATAGTAGATTATATCTACTTTTTACATACATAAATTATCATTTATTTTTTTGAAAATATAATTATACACTTTAATTATATTTTAAATTTCATAATTTTATTAAATTATTTGGTTATCTTAATTTATAATTATTTTTATTATATTATAATTATTGTTAATAATATATATTTTTAGTTATTTAATAATTATATATTATCTAAAATATAGTACTCCCCTCGTCTCAATACAATAATCTTATTTACCATTTTTATCCGTTTCAAAACAATAGTATCGTTTATATAAATAATCATATTACTATAAAACTACCCTTACTTTTTCATTATTATTATCACTACTTTTTACACTAATACACTCACAACGGCAAAAAAGTCTTTTGCCGATACTTTTATCCACTACCAATATAATATCAATATTTTTTAAATCTCGTATCAAACACAACCCAAACTATAATTTTAGGACGAATAAAGTATTAAAATAATATGATCATATTACATGAAATTAAAAGAATATTAGAAACAAACAAAAAGAAAAGAGAGTATTAAAGTAATATAGTCATATTAAAACTTCAGATTCTCATATCAATTTTTTTTTAAAAAAATAGTATTTATTTTTATTTTTTTATACATATAAAAGGATGTAATTAGTTGGGGGAGGGGCAGCCCCTTGCCCTTGAACGAGAGTTCCCAAGCGGTTAAAAATGATTTATTTTTTTAATATTTTAATCAAATTCAATACTATTTATTTAACATAATTTTTAATAAAAAAGATTAATTTTTTTTTAAAAAAAAATTAAATCAAAATTATATTAAAACAATAATTTAAATTTATATTTTATTTTCAAATCAATTTCAAATCATAATAAAACAAATCATATTTTTGTTTTGCCATAGCCGTCTCCAACTTTTTCGGGGTCCTGAATAAAATAAATTATAGGCTCTATAAATATATAATTAAATATATATTTAAAATAATATCACTGGTATTGGTTTCAGGTGAAAAATAAAGGTTACTTGAAGGCAGAAATTTGATGGTGTTAATTAAGAAAAAAAAAAAAATAGAAGGCAGACCAGTGCTTCACGGTTGTGTCCGAAAGTTCAGAGAGAGGGAGGATCGAGGGAGGGAGAAAGAGAAAAAAGAGAGCGGCGATGCGGCGCGGAAGGTGTTGGCGACGGAGTGAGACTTAGTTAGCTAAAAAGAGATAAGAAAAATATATGATTTAAAATTTAATTTTTAAAATTAAAATTAAATTGAATAATTAAGAAAAAAATATAAATTAAAATTTAAAATTTAACAATAATATACTAACTTTTTAAAATATGAGCTTTTTTTTTGAATTATTGATCCTGAACAATTACTCACTCTACTCCCGCTAAGAACAATAGTGGGTTTTGCTGGCATTTATAGTGCAAACAATATATATAAACTGGTGGCAACAAATTGACACTCCAAAAGCAATAATCATAAAGAAATGTAGCCGTTTTCACCGGATGAAAGCTCTTATTCACCATCGATTCACATGCAACACGAAGATGCAGTAAGAGAAGAATTCAGAAGTTTTAAATGAATTCTATGTAATGTATAATATTATATGTTAAAAATTAATTTATATTTGTTAAACATATTTAGAATTAATAAAATTTACCAAATATATAAAAATTCTATTTATTACAAGACAAAATAAAATGAAAAAGAAGAAAAAAGAAAAAAATTCATTTGTTATGGTACAAAAGAAAATACTATTTAATCTTCTTGGTTTTAATGTAAGTATTTTATTTTGTCTGTCAAAATTATGATATTAAAATACTATCTAAGTCTAAATTTAAATAAAAAATTGAAATAAAATAAAATCAAATTCTTGATGAATACCTTAGGGGGTGTTTGTTTAGAAGATTTCGAAGGATTTTAACTATTTATAAGATTATTCCAAAACATCAAATCAAATATTTGTTTTTTATTTTTTATATTATACTAAAAATTAATTTTATATTCAAAATATCACATAACACCTATTTATATCACATCATACAATTATTTAAATTAAAAATTTTTACATTTCAAATCCAAACTCAAAATCCAAATTCTCAAACAAACACACCCATTAAGAGTTTGTTGGAGGTTACAGCTATGAAGTTCATTAACTATATATATATATATGATAGTGTAAGTGATTCAAAGTCACGGCAGCAATTTACTCACCAAATTAAAACCTTCTTCTACAAAATCAAATCACGAAGAAATGTCGTGGTCGAATGAAAGCTCTTATTCGCAGCCAATATACATGCAACAAGAAGATGCAATAAAGGAAGAAGAATTGAAGACCTTCGTCTCCACTCTGCCACATAAGAAGACGCATTTTGGACCCTCCATCTACCAGTACCAAGGTTTCTGGTATCCTCTCAGCATCCTTTCTGGTGTAATGAATTTCCAGCGCAACTTCCATTCTCAATCTTCCGACATCTTCACCATAACTTTCCCCAAATCAGGCACCACCTGGCTGAAATCGCTCCTCTTCACTCTTTCCAACCGCCGCCAATTCCCCGTCAACGACGCAAACCACCCAATTCTTACCGCCAATCCACACCAGCTCGTCCCGACACTTGAAATCGCTCTCTACATCAAAGATCAAAACCCTAATTTGGACCACCTGCTTTCTTCCCCAAGGCTTCTCGGCAGCCACTTGCCTTGGACTGTTCTTCCCGAACCTATCAAGAACTCATCCACCAATAAAATCGTGTACCTGTGTAGGAATCCTAAGGATGTGTTTGTGTCCTTATGGCACTATGAAAACCAGTTAGTGGGCCCAAACAAGATGGGTCTGGATTCTTTCAAGAAGTCTTTTGAATCGTTTTGCGAGGGGTTGAATCTATCCGGACCATTTTGGGATCATATCCTAGATTACTGGAAAGAAAGCAAGAAGAATCCTGGTAAGATATTTTTTCTAAAATACGAGGATATGAAGGAGCAGCCCGGATTGCATCTGAGGCGCCTGGCGGAGTTCCTCGACTGTCCGTTCTCTAGCGATGAAGAGGAATCTGGTCTGGTGGAGGATATTGTGAAACTTTGCAGCTTTGAGAATCTGAGCAATTTGGAAGTGAACAAGAACGGGAAAGTATCACAGACAGGTATGCTATGGACAGTGTTAGATCTTATTTTATTTTTATTATTGGTGTCGCAATATATAAATTTAAAACAAATATAAATTAGAAAACTGGATTTATTAAAGAACAATAATAATATAATATTATTTTTATATATTTATATTTTATAAATATATATTAATTATTTTAATTGGATTGAATTTTAATTTTTTAGGTATTGATATAATTTTAAATTTTAAATAGTTCACATAATTTATTTTTTTCCGATAACGATGCAATTTCAAATTTCTAACCAAAACAATACAATTTTTTTTAGTGTTAACATAATTATTTAGTTATAACTTTATTTTTTTTATGAAATAAAACTACTGTCGGCACGTGTCACCACACTCCAACATGTAAATCTGTCCCTGCAGGTATGCACAATAGTGCTTTCTTTCGTAAAGGAAAAACTGGAGACTGGAAAAGTCATCTGTCGGAGGAGATGATCCTAAAGCTCGATGGAATATGCAACGACAAGCTTGGTGGATTCGGAATAGGATTAGGATTAGGATACTAATCCGAATTCCCACTTTATCAAAAATATTATGTTGAAGAATAATGTGGTGTTAGGTAAAATAAGTATGGTCAAGTGTTAGTCTTAACTTACTAAGAACTTTGGGTTATTCTAGACAATTAAAGTTGTCTTATTTCCCATGTTCAAGTATTAAGTGTGGTCAAGTATTAAGTCTTAACTTGACTAAGAACTTTGGGTTATTGTAGACAATTAAAGTTGTCTTATTTCCCATGTTCAAAGTATAAGTGTGGTCAAGTGCTAAGTCTTAACTTGACTAAGAACTTTGGGTTACTCTAGACAATTAAGGTTGTCTTATTTCCCAGGTTCAATTAAGTATTTTATCATATTTTTCATTTAGAATAAGTGTGGACAAGTGTTAGTCTTAACTTGACTAACAACTTTGGGTTATTCTAGACAATTAAAGTTGTCTTCTTTCCCATGTTCAATGAAGTAAGTTATTGTATTTTTCCTTAAATGAGTGTGATAGATCTATCAACGTGTGAAAAATAAATCATCCATGTTCCATATAACTCTTACTTTGCCTTTTCTCGTTTGATTCATTCAAATCTATTGCCTAATATTAATAAATTTTAAAGACAATCATGGCTATTGTTCCGATTTAAGTTAGTATAAGCTTTAACATATAAGTGTCTCAAATTTATGTTTATTTCGTAAAAATACTTTGAATGGATATATTCTTAAGTGAAATATAAGAAATTATATCGATAATATAAAAATAATGAATGTTTGTAATGAATTATTTTTTAAAAAAAAATGTATGTAAAATTATACAAAAAGAACAGTCAAATTAAATTAAAATAAATTTCAAAAAAATAAATAAACGTGAACACACAAGCATGTGAAAATATTGAATTGAATTCATACTATGATGAATGTATGAAGAAAAATGACTATTTATAATGGTTATTAATCCGTAACAAATATTCAATTTTCGTATAAAATAGTTTTTTATTTCAATTTTGTTGCGTAATTTGACCGGTACAGAAAATTGAATAACAAAAAGTATTTGTTGCGATAATTTTTGTAAAAAAATAAGATGGTGGTCAACACCTTTTAAAGGCACGTGAAAAAATTATTTATTTATTTTTGTAAAGAAACACTCGATCGAAAGGGCTAAAAAGGTCATGTACGAAAAAACCAACATACAAAGGTTGGCCCCATTGTGCAATACTCTAAGCTAGACGAGAACCTTGTACTTAAAAACCACGTCTATGATAAGTCGAGATAAAAGCCCAAACTCCAACTAGCAAGTTGGACTAGACACGCCTAATGAAAAATGGAAATTTGGGAGATCAATTGCATCTGTCGTAATCATATGCAAAAAATGCTAGAAATTTTTTTGTTACAAAATTAGTCCATTACAAAGACCTCTTGTGCATTACATAAACTTTTCATTACGACCTAAGAAAATAAGTCAATTACAACGCTATTTCTTACGTAATCAATTTCATGATAAATTGCTTAAAATGTATTTTTTCACAATAAATACAAAATTGTTAATTAAACTTACAAATGAAGGTGATCCAACAACATGCTAAAAATAGTAATACAAATCTATTACACCAACAATTGTGTCAAGTACGCATCAAACAACTACATAAATCTTATAATCCGAATATCAATAGTAAAATGCTAAATTATTAATCCAGTACAACCAACATTCAATCATCAGTCAAGGTATCGACATATCTATGGACATATATGCTCATGTAGCGACAACCTAAGGAGACGAAACTTAGGCGCGGAACCAACGACAATGAGTTGCTCATATTTTGCTCCATTAGAAACCACTGTTGTTGCTCTATGTTCGTCATGTGTTCATGGCAAGCAAGATCAGCTGCAAGGCTACGATCATCATCGTTAGTGGACAACAATTATTCACTGGGCAACGTTGACGCCAACATCTCCATCCCAAATATACGGTTCTTATTATCATGGAGGATCACACTCAGAACATCTCATCTATGTTGTAGTTATTGTCCCCAAGTTGGGACATTCCTTCTACCTCTATCATAACTTCTTATGTCGTGACATTTGATTTCAACAAATATTATAAAAATTATACAATGACAACATCTGTAATAATTTAAAATGTTAGCAAATATTTTGATTATTTTTGCTGCAGCTTAAAATAGTCACGAAAAAATTTCGTTACAATTTTTGTGACGAAATAGTCAAAAGACACGGAATATAAATATCTTGGATATTTTCGTTACATAAGCCGTTACTTTAAATAGTCATTGTTGAGATATGAAGCCTGATTATATCCTAAAATCTAGGGATATGATTTAGATATTATATTCTAGATTTTAGAGATATAATTTGGATATTATTGGCATAGGCTTAGCCTATAAATATCCATGTATTCTCACTTTAACGAGTGCCTGCGTACTTTATAGTAAAATTCTTGGCTTGGCAACACCCCCAGACGTAGATCATCGTGATCGAACTGCGCTACCAAATTCTTGTGTTCTTTTGTCTTTGTTATTTTATCTTAATTTTCTGGAAATTTTCGTAATAGTCATGGATATTGTTTGTAAATTTTTCTGCAAATATTACACAAGGAACAGTCAAAGCATAAATCTGTCACAAAATTATTCTCTATGACTTTTAATTATCGCGAATTAAAATCTGCGATAAGTTTTCGCAATTATCCATTTTTTTCTAGTAGTGTTTGTTTCGTCATTTCTCAAGATTCCGAATTGCATTTGGAACATGAAACTAATCAAATATGTAGTTACTTATTTTGAGGAGAAGAAAATAATACTAACCATCTTCTTTGGGGTTTCCATGAAAGAGCATGATCCCCGGTTCGAATATGCCTTACACGCTAAATTGTCCCAGTGTGTACTCTTTTTGCCATTCTTTGACTTATTTTGTTTTGCACTGCCGAAGCTCCTTTTCCACGCGGCGAGCACCGGGTGGGGAAAATGCATAGCCGCATTATTATCCTTCGCACATTTGATATCGTACATCAACTTATTTTACTCCACTTGTGCCCTTATATCAAACTTATTTAGGTATTGTTCCTATGAGCCGGACCTGACATGACGTAAATGTTCAAACCAAAAAACAAAAGAAATCAAAATTAATATTTTAAAAATTCACATAATTAATTGGCATACCTTCATCTCAGTCGCATACCATCGCCATGTCTATGCCATTACAGAGCCCACTTTCTCCCCTCCTCCGTACATTTCGATTTGCAAACAGTTTTTAAATATTTTGATACATTATGCGGCCAAAAGATGTAAGCATTACACAATTTACACAAGACTCACTACAAAAAATGGAATTTAGCTAAAAAACTTTTCGTAGCAAATGGTAATGAATTCATAGTTATACTCCGTTAGTAAAGGTCTTTAGCGATTAATATGACTTTCATAATAAAATATAAGTTTTTTGCAATAAGAATTAAGAAAAGAGATATACCTACGGAAATATAATTTCGTATCTAAAGCTCTTTTGCTATAAACTTAAAATTATAACAAAAGAGTTCTAACAACAAAATATGTATGATTTTTATAGCCAAAAGATTTTAGCTATGAAATATAATTTGTAGTTAAAATCTTTTTGCTATGATAATATAATTTTCTTAGAAAAAACAAATTTAGCGATGAAATTAATTTTACAGTACATAATTTACTTTTAGCGATGAAATTAATTTTTGTTTCTAACTAATACATTTTAACTACAAAACTATTTCGTAATTAAAAATATTGTAGCTAATTAAATACTTTTATGTAGTGACTACAATATGGATTTCGATGCTTATGAGAAGTCAGTCGACGAAAACATACATAGACTTTCACTTCCACACGGGTGTCGTCTTCCGCAGCCGTACCCAATTGAGATATAAAAACTTTATATACTTCAAATAAAACATTAAGTGTATCATTGATGATGCGGTAGCTTTTGCACTCTTAAGAGACAGAGCTTCTGCGGCATAACCTGCATAGCATGAATAGTTATAAATTTTGTTTTTGTTTGCATAAAAGACATTGAAAATGGTATGTCCTATTTACCTGATCCTCCTCGATCAAAGTCTCAGAATTCAGCTCATGTCGCTCCTCTTGCAATTCGGCCGGCCACAAAAACATTTGTGACCTTGCCACTTAGTGTTTAATTAAAATAATTAGATTGCAAAAATAAACACGATCCGAAAATTCAATTTAAACACGGTTCAAAAAATTGAATTTGAGCTTTAAAATTAGGCCCAAAATAATTTTGGACCGGGTAAGTATGATCAAATTGAAAAACTGTGATGGGTCTAGTCCTGTTCAAACCGGGCCATACAGGCCCAACCCAATTTATTAAAAAAATACTTTCTTTTCATAAATTTATTTTTATTTTTCTTTTTTTGTCGGTTTGTTAAATTTGTCCTATTATCATATTTGGAAAAAATTAAAAAATTAAAATTTAATTCAACACTTGTTTACTATTACTAATTTTATTACATTCTCTCTCCTTATTCTTTTTAATTACTAACTAAATTTTAAAAAATGGCGAACGAAAACACTAAAAGTTTTTTAAATATATCAATAAATATATGATAATACAAATATGTTAAAACAAAAACACAACAAAGCAGATGTAGCAAGTATTTATGTATGAAAATTTATGTTAGTATTTGTGTTTTAGATGTAAGTATTTTTTTGATTATGTATGAAAATTTATGTTAGTAATATAAAAAATAATATTTTTATTTAAATTTTTATTTTTATGAATAGATAAAAATATATATTATATATTGTATTAATGTGTATGTATTATATTTTTTTAATAATATATATAAAAAAATAGTTTCATCTAAAATGCTAAGTAAACATAATTACACTAGGCGAACCATGTGTGGCAAGTAGACTTGGAGGCGTCGAACGATTACAAATTTACTCCCCATAGCACCAAGTCATCCCTTACGGATTGTTTTTCTTATTTTAAATTTATTACCGTGATAGGTGCTCTAAGATGGTGGAAGATTATAGAGTACAAGATTACAAATTGTTAAATCTGTAATTTTTATTTATTTATTTATTTATTTTTGTAGTATTGACTAAATTTATATGTTTCAATTGTTAATTTAAACAATATTCGATGTGTTAATTTGTATATATATATATATATATATATAAGAAATTATTACTTTCTCCCTATGTTATAAATATATCCTAAAATTTTTTGTTATTCGTTAAAATTATGTATAATCGGTTTTAATACCAATGCTTAAATAAATAATAATTAATTTGCTATTATTTTTTTCAATTATTATCATATTTTATTAATTTTTTAATAAATTTTGTATAATATTTACCCAACTCTTATATTAAAATATCATTATGGCATAATTAGCTAGAACAAAGGAAGTATTATTTCTTGAAAAACATAAAATTCAAATAGTAAAATATGAGATATAAATTAAAAAGAAACACATATATTACTATAGGTATTTCTCTAGATTCTCCAATTTTATTTTTTTTTTATTTTTTTTAAGTATAGCATAAATACTGATTCGGTTACAATGCTAGTTTCTTCAAATAGCACTGATAAAAAGTGTGGATAGCATATGTTCTGAAATAAAAAAATATGGTATCTATTAATATTTAAAATGCATGTCTATAGAAGTGTGTAATGTGCTTTATATGAGTATATCATATACTCTTATCAGTGACAGAATTAACTTCTTAATTTCTAGGGACAAACATATAAATTTATTTTTATCAATTCGGTGTTATTATTATTATTATTATTTTTTTTGCTGTAGGGGTGTAAATGAGAAGGAAAAAAAAGGTAAAAAGTGGACAGACACAATATCTTTAGAGCAAAAAATAAAAAATGAACAAACTATATAGTAAGTAAATCTTATTACCTTTTACTAAAAAATTTAAATAATATAGCAAATTTACATAAATTTTATTATTTTTACACAAAAATAAATATAAAGAAAAATTGGGCAGGGGGAAGGAATTATTAAAAATACATATTTTTTATTTTTTTAAATTTTTTTTTAAAAAAAACCCTACTTTGAGGGATAAAGTCAGGTGCCCCTACATTGTTGTTTCATTCGGTGTACTCTGTAGAAGTATGTCATATATGGTTGTGTGCTTATGCTTTATTGTATTATATTAAAGGCAACTTCGAATAAAATATCTATTTTTTATTACAAATTGTTATTTACTCCTTAGATATAAATATGTTATTATTTATTTTTTATTTTTATAATTTTTTTTTCACTCTCTGTCTATTTAAAAAGACCATAATACTCTTATTTATTTCTATTCTCTCCAATTTTTTTTTTTGAAAAAAAAAAATGTGTTTTTCTCATATGAAAAATACAAACAATATCATAACTTCATTTCAATTTAATAAAATTCACCATTGAGATTTATTGTATAATAGTAGAAGATAAGAATCAAGTAAACACTAGTATTTTTTAAATAAAAAATGCGTAGTGTTCAATTTTCGAAGTATCGTTCGACAATAACTTACTTGATTTGATACAATAATGAGTAAAAAATTCTTTAATAAATAATGACAACGCATAGATAGCAAAAGAAAATATTTTTAATGAATATTGGTCTCTACCAATTAAAATTCATGTAAGGCAAAAAATATTGTTTTTAAACACTATATAAAAGCACTAATTGCTCAACAATAAAATATTAAAAATAATTTGAAAAGTATAATTTTGTTATAAAAAGTATATTTTTTCTTATACGAAAAATACAAACGCCACCAAAATACATTTTCTAGTCGATGTAATTTACCATTGCTATAGTATGTCTTTCGACACAACTATTGTAATTTTATTTGTGTTTATTTTCGATATAAGCCTACAAATTTTAATTCATTTATTAGGGTTTATGACACACAAAATACAATAATCAAGTTAACACTAATATTTTTTAAGTAAAAAATATATGGTGCTCAAGTTTAAAAGTATCACATGACAATAATGATAATAATTCTTAAAAAAATAATGATAGCACTTAAATCACAATGCAAACTTATATAAATTATTGGTCTCAACTGACTAAAGTTCGTGTAAGGCAAAAAGTAAGTATTTTTTCAAATACTGTGTAGAAGTACTAACTATTTAACTAACTATTTAACAACAAAGTATAAAAAATAAATTCGAAAAGTACAAAATTTTGTATTAAAAAGTATATTTTTCTCATATTAAAGTACAAACGACACGAGAACCTCCTTTCAACTCGATGCAATTTATCATTGCAAAGATATATATTTTCGACATAATATTTGTAAATTTATTTGTGTTTATTGTCGATATAAATTTACAAATTTTAATTCATCCACAGGGCTTATGATAGTAGAAGATAAGAACAAAGTGAACACTATTTTAATATGTAAAATGTGTGGTGATCAATTTTGAAATTATCGTTCAACAATAAATTATTTGATTCGATACAACGCTGATAAAAATTCTTAAAAAATAAAGAAAATGCTTAAATCATAATATAATATATTTATAAAAAAATATTTATTATGACCGACTAACGTTTGTATAAGACAAAAAATAGGTATCTTAAACACCCTATAAAAAACTAGTTTTTCTACAATAAAATATTAAAAATAAATTTGAAAAATATATAACTTTATTTAGGGTTAATATAAATTCGAAAAATATTAATATCAATGATGTTTTTCCGGTAATATTATAATGTGTTATATGATAGTTAAATTCTGCAGTATAAAGATTGCTTTTATATATATAAACAATTATGTAGTGCATTTTGGTGATTTGATTTTGAATTTTGATATATACAAGAAAATTATAAATTTGAATAATTATTTAATATAATATAAATTTAAATACATATGATTTTTTAATGTAAAATTAATTTTTCGTATAATATAATTTTTCATAAAATATATTAGTTAAAAAAACATAATTATTATTTATATGAATTTTTTAAAAAGAAAAGTACTTGTGTAAATAAAAGCAAAACTCAAATTAATAGTTTTTAAATAAAACTAAAATTGAAAAGAAAAATTTAAAATAAATAAATAAATATAAACTGCCCGTTCAAATCAAAACTAACTCGAAAAATACAAATTAAAATAATGACTTAAAAAGTTCATATTTGACTTTTCGACAGATTAAAAATTACGATTTTAAACTGTGACAAACAATTTGAACTATTTGAGAAAACTTAATTTATTAGTTATATATATAATTTTAGTATTATTTCTTATATATATAATTTTAAAATAATTGCCAATTTTTTTTATTTAAATCTTTTCTTTTTTTTCTCTATCGTTTATTTTATTAAAATTTTAAGTATATAAATAATAGTAAATAGTTACTAATATAAATAAAATAGTAATATATTCTTTTAACTTTTGAAAATCCTTCGAGATTTTGGGTAATCAGTAAAAAATTTGTACATGCAATTTCTTACCATGTACACAATTTATGAATGACTGAATATCTAAAAGTTTTTTTAAGAACTTTTTAAAATTTATATCAAATACTTCAATGTTTTTAAAAAGTTTTAAGAAGAGCAACAATTATTTTTAATCAAATTCAATATTATAATTATCAATTTTAGTATAATTGAATTTTTTTTTATTAAATCTTGGTTTCATTCAAATAAAAATTTATTAATTTTAGTCCCAAAATGATAATTGACCAGGACTGGGACTGAATACAGTTGTATTGACTTAAACATGACCGTGTTGGAATATTTGTTAGGAATATTTGTAGCTAAAAATTAAAAATTATTTAAAAATTTAAATTCGTCGTAATTAAAAATATTATAGCTAATTAAGTCATAAAATTATTGCGATTTTCGTTGATACAAAGTCACAAACGTTAAAGAAATATATTATTATTTCATTTATATTAATAATAACTATTTACTGTTATTTATATACTTAAAATTTTAATGAAATAAATATTGAGAAAGAAAAGAATAGATTTAAATAAAAAAATATTTTAAAATTATATATAAGAAATAATACTAAAATTATATATATTTATTTCAAATAATAAATTAAGTTTTCTTTAACAGTTCAAATTCTCTGTCACAATTTAAAATCACAAGTCAAACATGAACTTTTTAAGTCATTATTTTAATTTGTATTTGTCGGTTTAGTTTTGATTTGAAGTGGCGCTTTATATTTATTTATTTATTTCAATTTTTTTAATTTTAGTTTATTTAAAAACTATTAATTTCAATTTTGATTTTATTTAGACATGTATTTTTCTTATTAACAAAATAATATAAATAATAATGTTTTTTTTTAAACTAATATATTTTTATTTTTAACAATTTGAGTAACTTTTAAAAAAATTAACGTTGCTTAAAAAAAAATAGATAAATAATTGTGGCCTAATAATTGGTATGGAATGGCGCTGTGATATTCATAACAACAACCAGTTTCAATAATATTAACTTACTTTTTTTTTTTCGATAAAAATTAAATAATAATAATTAAAAAAATTGACTGGAAACTTTGCACTTGAAATTAATTCTTGAATAAAAAATTATAATAAAAACACGTTTTTTATTATTTATGCATATATATATTAAAAATTATTTATTTATTTTTTAAAATATTTCACTCGCCAAAACCGTTGCATGTCTTTAATTATTTATATTTGGAAAATAATCAAAGATAAATAAGGCCTCGAGATCTGTGCCGGAAATATTTATTATTTCTATTTTTAGTATATTTTTAATGAAAAAAATAAAAGTGGGATATGAAATCGGCATCTTTTACTATAGATTGATATACATATTAAAAAAAAAAAAAAAGAAGAAAGAAATTGATGCAAATTTATTTATATAAGTTGAGGTAATGTATTTATGTGTTGTTTATTAGCACAAAATGTATTAAATTTTAAAATTCAATATTATAACCTATGTAAATAAATATACAACATATTGTAAATTAATATTTTATACTTCATTCGTTCCAAAAAAGATGTCTTATTGGGTGTTTGACACGAGAATTAAGGAATAATAGTTTTTAATTGAAAGTAGGTATAATGTAGAATGTAAAAACTAAAATGTCCTTACGATTTTAAAAAGTTGATTAGAATAATAATTATGGGTAGTTTGGAAAAGTAGAAATAATTTTATAAAATGGAGACCGCAGTTAATAAATAAGAAAACAAGATAATTGTTTTAGGACAGACGGAAATGGAAAAACAAGACAACTATTTTCGGACTGAGGAAGTATTTTTTTGGTCTCACATCAATGAAGTATTTTCAGTATTTGTACTAAAAATTATTTCTGTTATTTGATTGATGAGTGGAAATATATAAAATAATTTTAATATTTTTGTCCTTTATTATACATAAAGTAATGATTTATATAGTGGTATATTTGCAATTTATGTAAAAATTAAGAGTATTTTGATATTAATATGTGATTAATTTTTATTACTCTCTCCGTCTCACGTACGCATCGTGACCACATTGCCGTTTATATCCATCAAATATCTCATGTTATTTCATTTTTAAAAATGATTGCACATTAAAATTTTATTTTCAAATTTTTAATTTATATATTTTTTTAAATTTTAATTAAACTAACTCGTTATTTTAATTTCAATTTATAATTATTTATATTATAAAATAATTATTTACTAATAGATATTTAATTATTTAGTAATTATATTTATTATAATCGGACAAGGTAAGAGAACAAATAGAGTATAATAAACCGCTAGGAATGCTTAACGCCACTTCGCCAAATAAATAATTTTTAGAGAAACAAAATAATAAAAACAATACTTTTAAATTGAAGAAAGAAAAATTATTTGAGGTCACAAATGTATTTAACTAATTTTATTGTATGCTAATAATAATTATAGATAATTAATAAAATATTTATTTGAAAATCTATTCATTATAATATTTTTTTAGTACTATTTAATTATTTAAATTGCATTGAGTATTCCAATAAATTGGAATCTATACTCGATTTATTTTAAACTATTAGAAAAAAAAAATTATATTTTACATAACTGATACTCCCTCGGTCTCAAATATCTTCCAACATTTCATTTTTGGTACGTCTCAAACACTCTGTAATATTTTCAAAAATAGAAAATAATTAATTATACTTAATCTCTACCCCACATTTTATCCCTTCATATCATCCAAATAAAAAATAAATTATCATACTTAATACTACTCACCTAAAAACCCGTGCCAAAATAAAATGTTTCACAATATTTGGGACGGGGGAGTATTTGATATTAATTAAAAAAAAATAATATTTAAATAGTTTTCTATAAATTTTCCACTAATGTGTATCACTTATTTCGTCAAACCAAATCTCATAGATATACACAAATAATAAAATAAATCTTATATAAAAATAGTATAACTAATATTCTATTCATCCTGTCTTAAATATTTAATTTTCTAATGACATGAAAAATAATATAAATAATATTCTTTTGGTCCTACCCTTAAATGTTTAATTTTCCGATGATATAAGAATTTAAGCAAAAATATAATTAGGAAATAATTTTAAATATATATTAGTATAAATAACTATACATTAAAATTAACATAATTAATTTATTTAATTAAAATTAAATATATTATAAATTCTAAAATTTAAATTGTAATTAAAAGAAAAAATACATATACAAATAAATACACAAATTTATTTTATTTTATTTTATTTTTATTGTATGTATTAAATGTAATTTTTATTTTTACAATATCAATTAATATTGGTTACTATAATTATCATAATCTCCCTAGAAAAACAACAAAACATTCATATATATTTCTAAAAAGCACACCAAAAATTCAAATATAAAGGTGTGGTTGGTTGCTTTTAGAAATATATTTGAAATGTTAAAGAATTTTTTATATATAATTTTATCTAAATTGAAATTATCAGAAAATTAGAATAAAGTTTGAAATTATAATGATTATAGCACGAATATTAATTTATGATTTAAAAATAAAAATTGTATTTAATATATTCGATAAAAGAAAAATATGTGTTTAGTTAGGATTTTTGTTTTTGGTTTTGATTTGAATAGTAAAATTTTGAATTTAGATAATTGTGTGATATAATATAGATTAAATCAAATTACCCAAATGAAATTAATGTATTTAATTATTTTAAAATATAGTATTATTATAAAAATATAATAAATATATATTATTTTTTAAAAATATCATTATATTATACCAGAAATTATATTATATACTATTAATATTAATTAATGCAAATAATAATAATAATAATAATAATAATAATAATCATCATAAAAAAGATGGTGAGAGAAACATTAAACAAAGGAGAGAGAGAAATTCATAAATATTCACTAATTATCCTCTAATTGATAATTAGACTACATTTGATATTGATTAATAAAAATTAAAGATATACTTTACAAAATTAATATTAGAGGGACATGATTTGAAAAGACAATCAAATATAAGAACATAAATTGAGAATAGCCTACTAAATTCCTATTCTATATTTTATTCTATCACATCATTTAAATAAAAAAAAATAAATATATTTTTTTCTTATCACATGACATAATTCCAAATTATCATATTTAATTGAGGCAGAGAAAATACTAAAACACTTGAAATAAAATAAATATCAATAATTTTTTGTGCAAAGAACAAATAAATAAAAAAAAAGAAAAAAAAAAGAGAATTATTTTGTAGGGTATTTTCCAGAGTGTATTCGTCGGATTTGTGCATTATAAAAAGAAAAAGTCAAATCAATCCTCAATAATTGCCTAATAGTTTAAAAATATAATATACATTTTTTTAAAAAAAATGGTAATTACAAGCCAACAATATATAGAAAATGATTCTACCAATTACTTACCTAATTTGCAGGCAAGCATTTTGTAATTTTATTTTCTTGTTCATAATTAGATGCCCACCAAACTTCTATTTAAACGCAACAATTTCAAAACCATATTATAACCCAAGTCCATACAAGAAAAATATTAAAACTAAAAAATCTTTCTTTTGTCGAACTTCCTTAAGCTTTTACTCTTTATACTCTCCACTTTCGGAATCCAAATCAATTACCCAAGACTCACACTTAAAAAATCCCCCAAAAATTTTGGAAACAAAAAAAAAAAAAAAAATGTCGTTCGATGAACCCTCTGCTTGGCTACTAGAGTTCATGCAAGATGAAGACAAGTTGAGCCAAGAAATGAAGACCTTCATATCCAATCTTCCCAAAAAAAAGGGATTGTTCGCACCTAATAACTACGAGCACGAGGGTTTTTGGTATCCTGCTGTATTTCTCCAAGGTGTACTTGCCTGTCAACGACACTTCCATTCTCAATCTTCCGACATCTTCCTCGTAACTTATCCCAAATCAGGCACCACCTGGCTGAAAGCACTTCTCTTCGCACTACTGAATCGCCGCCGATTTCCCATCGACAAAAATCACCCTCTGTGCACCACCAATTCACACGACCTCGTACCTTTCTTGGAGATGGAGACCTACCTCAAGACCCCAAACCCTAATTTGGACCACTTATCCTCTCCCAGGCTTTTCTCCACTCATATGCCCTGGACTGCTTTACCTGAGTCCATCAGAGACAATTCCACCTGTAAAATTGTGTACTTGTGTAGAAATCCCAAGGACACAGTCGTCTCGTCGTACCACTTTTGGAGCTCATTGAAGCTCGAAGATACTAAGAAGGAATTGGATCCGAATTCACTTGTGGAAACTCTGAAAGCCTTTTGCCAAGGTGTTAATGAGTACGGACCATTTTGGAGACATATGCTTGATTACTGGAAGCAAAGCAAGGAAAATCCTGATAGGATTTATTTCCTCAAGTACGAGGATATGAAAGAGCAACCTACTATGCATTTGCGGCGGCTGGCAGAGTTCCTGGATTGTCCTTTCTCACCCGATGAAGAAGAATCTGGCCTGGTAGAGGATATTATTAAGCTTTGCAGCTTCGAGAATCTGAGCAACCTTGAAGTCAACAAGAATGGCAAACTATCGTATTCAGGTATACAGAATAGTTCATTCTTTCGTCAGGGCAAAACTGGAGATTGGAAGAATCATCTGACGGATGAGATGGTTCGAAAGCTCAATGCAATCTGTGAAGAGAAGCTTAGAGAAATAGGATTCTAGTAAGGCCAACCATTGATCACTCAAATAAATTGAACTATTGGAATTTGATGAAGAGGTTGTATTTCTTTAATAACCAACTTTTAAAAATTAATCAAGATGATGTATTTGATGCATTGCTGCAATTTATTTTCTTCGTATTTTAATTAATCTTGTATGAAAATTGTCATTATATAATTGTATTACTTAACCACTAAAACAAATTATAAACCTTCAACTAAAATTAATCAAAAGGCCCAATGAATTTCACACATACATCAATACCTTTCAAAATAAATCAAATGCTTCCAAACGATGCATTCATAATCTTGATGATGAAAATGATATTATTATTATTATTATTATTATTATTATTATTATTATTTGTTGTTGTTGGCTTTGATTATTGTATGTTATTTGCAATTTTATAATATGAATATTTGTCGCATACGATTTCTAACATCCAATCTTGACTTTTTCCCCCATCTGGGATCTATTTTTATTTTTGGCACTTAAGGCAGATTTGGCTCAAAATCCGATATTTGAACTTGAATTTCTATAGACCGGTTCTTAGGGGTAGCAATATGAGCAAGTGCTCAGGGCTCTATTGTAAGAAGGTCCATAATTTTAAAATTTATATCATTATTCATTACTATTATTATTATTAGATTATTATATTTTAATTAGATTTTAGATCTTATTTATTTATTTTTTTTTTTACAATTATTCAATTTAATTTTAATTATAAAATTAGATTTGAACAACTTTTTTTCACTCCTATCTCCATTCTTTCTCACCCGCACGTCCCACCCATTAAAATTTAATTTAAATATATTTTTGTTTATCTTTATTTGTACAAAGATTTTACCCTGAAAAATACAATTTGAGTTCATAGTATTATTGTTATTGTTGTTATTATTATACTATTGATTTTTACAATAATCATGATATTATTTATTTTTCACTAAGGATATATTTTATTCTTATGACTTTTTATTGGATATATAATGAACATAATTTTTATTTTTGTACAGTTTTTTTATTATATTTATCGTTAATATTATTTTAAAAATAAATTTAATAATATCTTTATAGAGTCTATAGTTTATTTTTTACTCACGGTTTAAGAAAACTCCAAGCCGGCCCTAAACAAATGGTTATTCCTAAAGGCAAGATCCTCAGAACTTCTCTCGTTGATTCTACCTTGAACGTGTGAAATATGACGCTTTCCAAAAAGGTAAATCGAATCACACTCATCACCTTTATGTCCATTTTCTTGTAGAGAACTTCATTCAATTTTTATTTTTTTCCTTCTAGTGCCACTTCTAAGTCCGTGCCGCGTATATGATCTTTCATCTTTGTTAGAATGGGAATATGAAATTCAATATATAAATAATAAAAATATGTATATATTTATAATGACCCTAGAAATCTTTTAAATTAGACAAAAATTTTACAAAAATTTTAAATAAGACAACTATCACAAATATAATACATATGTTTTGAAAATATATTTTAACACCCCTCAAATTTATATTAGAAGCGAACCAACTGAGTTTGTCCAAAGAGAGACTAAAAATCATATAGTCAGGATTATTCATTGAATCAAAGTCAAAAGTAGAGCTCTCAGTACCGTTAAAGTCGGAAATAAAACTCTCAATGGTCTTAGAATTGGAAATAGGGCTGTAAACATCATTTATGGTGCGAAGGTGGCACCATGTATTTAATTTTTTGGTTCGGTAAGCCAACGCTAAACTATTAGCACTGTAATTCAGCAATGGATCAGAATTGTGCCAATTACCGCGCCATATAAACATAAATAGTATGATTTTGGCACGTTTTCTTTTGCACCAAATAATTCTTTTTCGGTTAGTGATAATTAATGAAAAGTAATTTATTAAAAAAAATTAAAAAAAGAAAGGAAAAAAATATAATAGGTGGGACTCACACCATTGTGTTATATATATAAATAAAATTATCTTAAATATAATATTATTTATTTAATATATATATATATATCTATTAATTATAATTATATTAATTGCAATAATTATAATTTTATTAGTATGTCTATTAATTAAGACTAGTTAATGAAAATCAATTTATTAAAAAATAAAAAAGGAGAAAAATAATCGGTAGAATCCACACCAATGTTATATATAAAAATTATGTTAGATATAATATTGTTTATTATCTAATTATATCTATTAATCATAATAAGACTAATTTCGATAATTATAATTTTATCAATATGATCATTAATTAGAATAATTAATACAAGTAATTCATTACAAAATTTCAAAAAAATAGAAAAAATAATATAATCGATCAGTCCTACGCCAATGTGTTTTATATATAGATAAAATACTAATAATTATACCATGTTCCTATTCATGTTCGGAACAAAACGATGTTCATGCTCATATTCACAATTATGTTCTAAACATGCTATATTTTAGGTTATATTCATTGTTATGTTCATTTTCTTTTTTTCAAATTATTTGATATATATATATATTTTATTTATAATTAAAAAAAATATTTTCATAATTATTTTAAAATATAAAAAAATAATCAAAATTTAATATTAGAAGAAATAATTTTAATATATAGTACTATAATTTACAATATAAATATTATAAATTATAAGTACTTAAAAATAATATTATAAATATTATAAATTATGAATTATTAAAAATAAATACTCTTCCAGTCTCACTCGAATGTATCCTTTTGGAGTTTTATATTAGATTAAAAAATAATACTCCATCTGCCTCCGTATGTAATGTCACATTTTTTATTTTTATTCGTTCCAACATCTTATGTCACTTTTTTTTTAAAGTATAACACACTTTAATTATATTTAAAAATTTCAAATTTGAATTTTTAAAAATTTTAATTATAGTAATTAGTTATCTCAACCTTAATTTATAATTATTTTTTTATATTATAATTATTTTAATAATATATGATTAATTATTTACTAAACATAACTCTCCTAGATTCTAATGTCTATAGTTAGGGGTGTCAATTCGTGTTTTTGGATCGTGTTCGTGTCGGATTGAGCTATGAGGATAACAAAAAAACTGTCAACCCGAACCCGATCCGAACCCGAAATCTGACCTGAAACCCTAGACCCGAACACGACACGAATTCTTTCAAATCGGGTTCAGGTTGACCTAATTAGTTTCAGGTCACCCGAAACCCGAACAAACCCGATACGAACCCGATACGAAACATACCCGAAAATTTTAAAAAAAAATTAAATTGACCTAAAAAATATCATTTTTATTTTAATTTTTATATTATTTTATATTTAAAATAATATAAATATTATAAATTAAAATAATAATAATAAAAGTCAACCCGAAACACGAAACTCAAACCTAACCTGATTTTGATATTTCATGTTATTAGGTCAACCCAAAATACGACCCGAACACGACACGAATTTTTTACGTTTCAGATTCGGGTCGACCTGATTTTTTTCAAACCCGAAATACCCAATACGACCCGAACACGACACGAATTTTTTACGTTTCAGATTCGGGTCGACCTGATTTTTTTCAAACCCGAAATACCCAAACCCAAACCTGAAAAATTTCAGGTCGAACGGGTTCGATTTTTCGAGTCGTGTTTACTTTTGACACCCCTATCTATAGTAACATGACATTATATCAGAGACGAAAGGAGTAGTATTTAATTGGTTATGCAAAAATTATTATTAGCCCCATTCAAATCCAATATTTTCATTTTTGGTCCCACTAAAAAAAATAAATTATCAAAATTAATGTCATACGAAATACAAATTATCATTTTTTGTTCCATCGTTTAAATTTCAACAAATTATGCTGACGTGATTGTAATGAAGTTGAGGTAGCGACTGAATCAGATCGAAGACAAGCCGTGTTTAACCTTAGAGTTGTTTTCCATCACAGTCGTATTTGCTATAAACAGGCCCGTGTTATAAGATCCAGACTTACTGTGATGTCTATGACAGGCCGTTCTATGTTATGCACTCACATGTGTTCCATGTCAGACATAACTGCATATATATGGGATATATAGATAGATGAATGAAAATACAACTGTTTTAATTCAAAATTCAAATCTCAAACCAAACACACACTTAAATCATTCCTTGAATTTGTCATCTTCGGTCCAATGCAATGCATTCCCCACTTATTATTTATTTATTTTTCTGAAAGACCACTAGTTTCCCCACTTATTATTTATTTATTTTTCTGAAAGACCACTAGTAAGCTATATTAGTAGCTGAAGATATTTAGCATTTCGACAAATAGGATTTTTTTATGAATTAAAGTAATATTGAATCTTGGCATATTGGTAATGGTCAGATATATAATTTAATAAAAATGAAGTTTTTGTAGACTCTAAAATATTATATCATAATTAATTTTATACTATTTGACCGGTAAATTTTCAAGTCGAACACAAAGATTTTAAGTTATAAAATTAAATCAAAAAATAATTATTAAGTATAGCTAAATCGGAAAAACAGTAGGGGTGGCTCATTGGAAAACGAGCCGAAAACAGTAAATTGCAATAAAGTAAATAAAGCAGTAAGAGTGAGCGGCCAGTGGTGATGACCGGAGCAGCGGATTCAGTGAGTTTGTTGGTGAGTGGAGCAATGAATGAAAATGATAATGGGCGTGTGAGCGACAATAATAACAACGATAAGAATGTAGAGAAATGGTCTTTAATTTTCTTGTCAGAAAGAAACAAAAAACGTTGTGGGTGGACCTATCAAAACAGATTAGTGGGGCAGATTCACCCACAATCCGCCCTAACCCACAAATAAGCGAGTTGTTTGCGGGCCAACTCGCACGGGGTGGATCAAAATTTTATCAGCCCAACTCAACACACCGATCGACGGGTGGCGAGCTAAGAGGGTTAGCCCACGGGCTTTTTAAAAATATTAAAAGAATATTAATATTATAAATATTTTCGTAATTAATATTTAAAAATAGCTAAAAACAGTTTTATTGTAGATTTAAATAATAAATATTTTAAAATAAATAAAAAATATAAAAATTCTCAATTCTAAATATTATTAATTGGTGTATTTAAAAAAAATTAATAATAAGAAATACTTCATTTTAAAAATAAATCATATCTAATTTTATGAATTTGTAAAATTATAAAATAATAAAATGGAAGACGAACAAAAAAATGATAAAAAATCGAAACAAATAACAATGTCATGAATAACATAATTAGAGAAGAAAAATAGCGTATAGACAATATTGATAATTTATTTAAGTTAGTGATAATATAAATTTTATTTTATTCGTATTTATAATGGTATGTTTGTAATCTATAAAAAAATTAAAATATATTGTTATATTAATATTTGATTAGTTTTATTATATATTTTTAATACAGACAGTAAAAAATAGTAAAAAAATACATTTACTTAGACAAGTGAGTACTAATTATTATATTTACTTGACCCGCGGGCTAACCCGCCCCACTGCGAGCTAACCCACCCTCAACCCGCGACTCATACGGTTGGCCCATTTAGGCCCGCATTTTAACGGGTTTAAAAAATCACAACCCAACCCTCTTTAAAAGTAAAGTGCGCGGGCCAACCCGACGGGCTCAACCCATTTTGACAGCTCTAGTTGTGTGTGATCTGTGCATTCGGAAATGATTAGATTATCATGGATGAAATGAGCGAATAGTGAAAGAAAAACAACGAAACATATATGTATAAAACAAGATAACATAACTAAAGAGTGTGATCATACTTGTTCATCTAAATATTAGTTTCTTGACTCGCTCGCACTTGACCTTAAAAGATTTACAATAAGATTTTAATGATTTTTATTCAAAATATGTTTTGTAATAATATTTTCGCATTCTAAAATCAACAAGCAATTCCCCTCGTATTCATTTATATATATGTATGCTGAAGTGCCCGCAACATTGAAGAATCAAACTAAAAACAAGAAAATTAATTTGAATACAGCTAGTAAGCACAAACTGTCAAAATGTAAGAAATTAAATCCAAATTAAACACTAATTTAATAAATAAATAAAAGAAAAGCCCTCAATATCCTGAAGCTACAATTAAATGCCGATAAGCCGTGTAAAAATTTCTTTATTTTCCCCATTTTATCTTGCATGGTAAGTAACACTTGAGAGTTAGTTTGGTTGTAATTTCATTATTATTGGCACTATATTCAAATATATATATATATATATATTCACTAATAAATTTTTAATTATCTACTAATTATACTCGTTTTATACTGTGTCTACAGTATAGCAGGAGGGAGGATATCCATATAGCTCCATCATTACTGCATCAATTACACACCAAAAGCTTCAAAAACGAAGAAATGTCGTCGTCGAATGGAAACCCTAATTCGAAGCCATATTACCTGCAAAAGGAAGAAGCAGTAAGTGAAGAATTCAAGAGCTCCGTCTCCTCCCTCCCCCACAAGAAAATGCATTTCGGATCCTCTATCTACCAGTACCAAGGTTTCTGGTATCCTCTCAGTGTTCTTCCAGGTGTCATTAATTTCCAGCAAAACTTCCATCCTCAATCTTCCGACATCTTCACCATAGCTTTCCCCAAATCAGGCACCACCTGGTTGAAATCGCTCCTCTTCACTCTTTCCAACCGCCGCCAATTCCCCGTCAACGACGCAAACCACCCAATTCTTACCGCCAATCCTTGTAAATATAATGTAAAATTAATTTGTTTACTTAAGTTTTGGATTGGAGCTGGTATTAGATTATTTTAATTAATTTGTTTATTTAATTTATAAATTTTATAGTTTTAAATTGTATTTAATTTTTATTTAATTTATACAAATTGATTTTTATTAAAATTAATATTTTAAAACAACTTAAATTTATTATTTAAAATTATTTTTTTAGATAAGATTTTAAGTTTTTAGTTTACTATAAATTATAATATATTTTATAATATTATATATTCTCTAAATTAATTATATTTATGATTTAATTTATTTTAATAATTTATTATCATTTTTTTTAAAATAAAAAAATTTATATAAAAAATTATGTATTTGACCGATAAGCCGCGACGTATCTGGAACGGTAAAGGCCGATCTGCGACAACGATCCGGACGACAAACTATGTTCATACCCATCTCTTTATCTCCAAAAGCATTGTGAGCTTGAGCAGGCCTGAAATGGAAAACCTGTTAAGACTTTGAAACAAGAGGGAACCTTGGCTAGTTGTGCTGTATGCGCCATTTGGTGCTGTTTCTGCCAGGCGATGTAGGGCTCGTACGTCGTACAGGCATTGTCTCTGGCTTTCATCCAGCTGCACCGTTAAGGTGGCGAAATTCCGAGCTGATTCTATTTTCCCCCAAGCATTCATCACGGCCGGTGAAATACCCTGTCGCTTATGAGACGAGTTCAAAGCATGGGACATCCAAGATATAAATTGCCCCCTCAAAATATTTTCTGTTTATGTTGAACTTTTGCTAAAAGATAAAATTATTAAATTATTTATTTATTTATTAAATATTAAAAAAATTATAAGTATTTGCCCCTCAGGTTTCGTAAGCTAATTCCGTGACTGATACTATCTTAAATCTATTTTTCACATTCTACACCACACAATACAATCCGTTGCCAACACAACCCTAAATTTATTTTTTTACGACGCCGGCCCTCCCCCGAGTCCGACCCCTATCCCGACGACGTCAGCCGCCGGCCGCCCTCCCCTACTCGACTTCACAGATCTAGGTAACTTTTGGAGCTAATTTTGTTAAGATTTTGAATGGTAATTGATGAGAGAACTGTATTTTTTATTATTATTATTTTGTTTGGAACGGCCCCTTGGCCAGATGCCGTCGACTGCAGCCTGTCGGCCGGGGGAGAGCGGCAGCAGGTTGGCCCTCCCACTTTAAATGTAATTTTTTTGTTCTTTTTTCTTTTAATTTATACCTAAATGTTAATTCCTAGTTGCGACCACGGATTTTTTGGAGGTTTGGATTTTGATTTGAATAATGGTTTGAACTTTAATGTAATGTTTTGTGAAGTTATATGCATACTTCTCGTTTTGGAATAATTTCGGGTTGAAATTGTCGTTTGAAGAACTAGCATATATTAAGTATGCCGTCTTTAAAAGTTCTCTATCTTCCTGTTTATTGTTTATATATATATATATATATATATATAATGTACAAATTAGTTGTCAGGCTTGCACTGAAAATTCAGCTGAAAATTGGCAATTAATTTCATATTCAAATTCAATTCCATGCATGACTTGCTACTTATAATTATTTTTTAACTATTTCTAGTTTTTCTTTCGGAATGGAGTTTGAATCTGTAGATTCTTTGCCAACTCCAAGTAGTAAAATATTGGATGACTACTCAAGTTGTAAGTGTTCAATCGAAGATTTTACAAAGTTCCCAGTGCTCTTTGTTCAATATTAATTGCATTGTGATAGAGAGATTTAAACATTAAGGAATGAAAGCAAGCAATCAATCCGAATATACTAGTATTGTAAAGCTGCAATTTTCATTACTTATGAAAGTACAAATGGATTAAAAAATTTATTTGATAAAAAAGTGTAAGTTCAGTTCATTGTACTGTATGAGAGAATTGAAAATGAAAGAAAAGTGTTTTGACGAATGAGACTCTAAACGGCATCTGCGACACACTAGGAAGATCAATGCCAGTCAAGCTTACACTCGAATTGCCAACAATATCCATAATGTACGCAATTTGATCGAGCGATGATATTCTCGCAATACATCAAAATATTCTTTTTCGAAAAAGAAGTTCTACCTCGACTCGGCGTGATTATCGAATTTATTTTGATAATTATATTTATATCGAATTTATTCTGATAAGTTATATTGATGTCAACTTTATTTCGATAAATTATTTTCATTATCAAATTTTATTTTATGATAATTGTTTGATATTCTCACCATATAATAAGATAATCCAAAATAGTAATATATATAGTTTTTGGGTATACGGAGAAAGTATCTTAATTTACTATAAGTAACTTATTAATTTTCACTATCTAAATAATCATATCCAATGCAAATGAATTATGTGTGAGAATATTGATAAGTGCTTCTACTTATTTAAAAAGTTACCTCCAATGTGCTTCAGAAATTAAAAATATATATATATTTTTTAGCTTAAAAAATTGTTTTTACTTTCCGACAAAAATTAATGTAAATCGGTACAAAATATTTTTTTTAGAAGCACAAGTCAAAAACTCATGCCGGAAATCAATCCAAACAAAGCCTTAATCTTATTAATACGATGAATAATAATATTTTAATTTAAACCATAAATTAAATATTTAAAATATCTCATCACTACTATCCATCCTTTTTTACATGATAGAGTCGATCGAAATGAAGCTCTTGAATTCTTGGCTCGATGCCTCTTCCTCATGCAGGTATTTTGGACGTGGCGACGAAGAGATTGGCGATGTCGACATTTTCTTGACCTCCTTCGTATAAATAAATATAATGCATTAATTGCTTTATATATATACATATATATTATATATTCATAACTAGAGAAATTTGGGTCGTGTTTTCATATACTTATGTAATAATCAGAACGTACATAATAAAATGGTGGAGGGTTGTTCTTGTGTCACTAGCTTAGGTAGGGAAAAATATTTTGTACGTAATTGCAAGAAACAGGAAAGAAAAAAAAATATAAAAAAGAATAAACAACTTTCGTATATGTTTTTTTGTGCTTTTTTCATTCACTTTTTCTTAGGGGTATTAACTATTCGGATTTTCGGTTAGAATTTTGCCAAATTCAAATCGATATGAAAATCCAAATTTATTAATTTTTTTAAAAAAAAAAAAACCAATGTAAACCGACGAAAATAATCGCAATCTAAATTAAAAATTGGTTTGATTCTGATTGAATTTTCAGATTAGAGATATTTGCAATGTTAGTTTAATTAATTAATTAATCATATTTGAATTTTGATTATTTTTTAATTATATTATATAATTAAACTAACCTTAAATTGTGGCCCACTTTTCTCTCATTAAGTCTATCACATTAAAAAATATACGTGAGAAGTGGCAGAAAAATCGTGATGGACGGTTTCTCTTTTTTATTATAAATACTCTCACATACGGGTTACTAAACCTACTCTCAGAAAATCAGAATACACCATCGCTATTTAAGAGCCAAGGTTTGGCAACGTCATCCTAGGGTTCCAGGATCTAGCTACATCTTCACAAGGTTCGTTTGACAACATCCTTTCAATGATTCCAGAGTTTGGCAACACCATCTTCCCACGGTTCCAATCTACCGTTTGCTTGAAAAAAAGAATATCGAGAATAACTTTAATTTTTAGCAATGGCTGAAGGTTTGTTTAAATTCCGCTTCCGCTAACATATTTGATTATATGTTTATTTTCTAACATTTGGTATCAGAGCAATTTTTGCCTCTGCCTTGCTTTGAATTTTCTTCTCGTCAAATTCTTGATCAAGATTCGCTTTAATTTCTTATTTGGAATTTTTTTTTATTTTCAACAATTGCTTTGTGATATTTTTTGATCAAGATCCGATCCTGTTATTTGAGAAAATTTCGTTATATTTTGAAAAAATTTTGAGTTTTATTTTGAAATTAATTAATTCAAAATATCAAATTTCTAAATCACATCTTTCGGTTACAATTGAGATTATACGTGTTGAATATTATGCCTTGAATAAACATTATGCCTCGATATCCGTGCGACATTTAGTATTGTTGCAGTAGTACTCTGTAGTGGTAATATTGCTATTATTATTCTTTCTGCAGTGCTATCGTTACTATTATTATCATTATTATTTTGCATATATTTGTACTATATTCTTGATTGAAGCATGCTGATGGTGTTAATCTCATTTATTTATGTGAACTTCATATTATATATTCATGATGTCTGTGATTTGTTTTAAATTTTATTTAATTGGGGAATAGCCACAGCATCCTCGATTAATTAAAAATTTATTTATGATTTATTTGAAATCACATTAATAGACATCGATTGTAATTATCATGTACGATGTGATTAGATCTACCCACAGGAGTCTTATTATGTTTATATGAATTATTAGGATAAAATATTGAGTTGTATTTCTTAATCTACACATAGGAATTGAGAAAAGGAACGCAAGTTGATAGTTTTATTGTAAAGTTTTTGATGAAATCTAATTGAGTAAAACTTTAGCCCACATGCAAGTCTTATGTCTCTAGATTCATGTTTTAACATGTTTATATTGGTAGAACATGTAATTTACTTGTCTCGTTCATTGATGAGCATGTATATTTAATTTTGAAGTGTTTAATCTTATAAATTTTTCTGATATTAAGTGTGATGTCCCATAATTGACTGATGATAATTACGAAATCTGGAAGGAAATGATCCTCCTTCATTTAGGTTGGATGGACATTGATTATGCCAGTCATTCAGTTCTCCACCATTAGATTCACAGGTGTGAGGGGTGTGCGCGAGCACATAATTTGGATGTGGGACATTATTTTACAATACACATAAAGATAAATGGTCCATCAATGAATTGATGACCATGTGTGTTCAAGAGGATGAAAAATTATTGATGGAGGAATGTGAGAAAATTTAGTCTGTAAGCTTAATAAATCTATATATAGATTGAAGCAAGCCTCCCCAATAGTATTTGAAAT
The DNA here is from genome assembly GCF_009805555.1 of Andrographis paniculata. NCBI lineage: Eukaryota > Viridiplantae > Streptophyta > Magnoliopsida > Lamiales > Acanthaceae > Andrographis > Andrographis paniculata. Next base: position 7,578,081 of record NW_026137605.1, read on the forward strand.
TTCATGATGTTATCTTTTCATTCGGTTTTGAAGAAAACGTCATAGATCACTATATATACCAGAATGTTAGTGGGAGTCGTATTTGCTTCCTTGAGTTGTACTTGGATGATATTTTGCTTACAACTAATGATAAAGGGATATTATATGAGGTACCTTCAAGGTACGAAGGATTTTATGCTCATATATAGACAAACTGATATCCTGGAAGTGATTGGCTACTCCGATTCGGACTACGCTAGCTGCATTGACACTCGGAAATCCAAATCGGGTTATGTGTTCATGTTGGCTGGTGGAGCTATCTCTTGGAGAAGTGCAAAGCAGTCTATCACTGCTACTTCCACTATGAAGGCTGAGTTTGTTTCATGTTTCGAGACTAGCTCGCATGGTGTATGGTTGAAGAGTTTCATATCCGAGCTTAGAGTCATTGACTCTATTTCTAGACCGATCAAGTTGTACTGTGACAACTCTGCTGCGGTGTTTATGGCAAATAAAAAAAAAAAACAGAGTGGGAGTGGAAGTAAATACATCGACATCAAGTATTTAGCCTTAAGATAACGTGTCAAGGAAAATAAAGTACTCATTAAACACGTTAGTACAGAGTTGATGCTTGTTGATCCCTTGACTAAAGGCATGCCACTAAAGAATTTCAGGGATCACGTAGCAAGTATGAGACTTGATTATACAATGTAGTTTATTTGCGCACATTGTTATTTGAGACTCTTATTCAGTTTGATGTTTTCTCGCGTTATTGTGCACATATTTGTTTATTATTGAGAAAACTCGCTTAAGTTTAACCCGGAATAAATATAAGATTTATTCATTAAGTTTTGAATTTAGTTTGAGATACTTGACATATCGTGATACATGGAAGGTAATATTCATTTATAGAAGACCTACCGCTATGATTCGTATGTAAAGTTTCTCGTTATGTTGTGATGGTTTGAGTGGGCCAAGTGGGAGAATGTTAGTTTAATTAATTAATTAATCATATTTGAATTTTGAATATTTTTTAATTGTCTTATATAATTAAACTAACCTTAAATTGTGGCCCACTTTTCTCCCATTAAGTCTATCACATTCAAAAATATACATGAGAAGTGGCAGAAAAATCGTGATGGACGGTTTCTCTTTTTTATTATAAATGTTCTCACATACGGGTTACTAAACCTACTCTCAGAAAATCAGAATACACCATCGCTATTTGAGAGCCAGGGTTCGGCAACATCATCCTAGGGTTCCAAGATCTGGCAACATCTTCACAGGGTTTGTTTGACAACATCCTCCCAAGGATTCCAGAGTTTGGCAACACCATCTTCCCACGATTCCAATCTACCGTTTGCTTGAGAAAAAGAATATCGAGAATAACTTTAATTTTTAGCAATGGCTAAAGGTTTGTTTAAATTCCGCTTCCGCTAACATATTTGATTATATATTTATTTTCTAACATGCTCAACATTACTTTTCTTCTTCGTTTTTCTCTATTTTTTTAATATTTACCTTTATGATTGTCTTTTTTTATTTTTACTATATAAACTAATTATCTTTTTCATCTTTAATAAGGAAATATAATTATTAAGTATTTATAACATTTCTCAGAAGTTGGTTATCTTCAATAAAAATAGAAAAATGTAAAAACATACTATTCAAAATTTTTTAAAATTTAAATAACAAAAATTATCTATAAATATATATATATGTTGATTTATTTTGAATAATTTCAAATTTTAAAATAATAAATTATATGTTTCCATATATTAAAATTTATATGTATTAATATTTTAAAATTAAATATAATATTATATAAAATATTATTAAATAATAAAAATATATAGAAACATGTATAGATAAATAAATAATTTATATATATTATGTAAATAAATTATTGCGAGTCATATAAAATAGGAAAAGTAATATATTGAAGGTAATTAAAAGTAATTTGAATTTTAATATGTAAGATGAGATAAATAATAATAATAATAATAATAATGAAATAGAGGAATGACACGAATGCTCTCATGAGGTTGGACTCCTGCATTTAATTCCTATGGCATGGCAGTTTCTTCATCTATTTTTTATATCAATTTAAGGCAGAAAAGAAATGAAGTTGGTTGCAAAATATTTTGGTTGGGCCAATTTTTTTTAATATATAAAAGTTTTAAAATTATATAATAAAATTCATTTTTTAAAAACAAACGGCTAACATTTCAGTTTGTTTATCTTATATTATTTCTTCATATATGTTTGAATATTTAAAGTGTTTGAACTATATTTTTTTAATATTTTAATTGAATATTTGTAATAATAATATTTTATTAAATTTATTTTTGAAATAATTTACAAATACTACATAATGAAAATAGACCATTAAAAATAATACTAAAACACTTTAAAAAATGAATATTTTATTTTTGTTTGAATTTCTTTACGAACAGAAATTTTAACATAGAGAACAAAAACATGAAATAAATCCTCAATAGTTGCCGAACAGTTCAAAAAAAATACTGCTCCCTCCATAGTCAAAATCAATTTCTTACTTTTTTTTTTTTTCATCCAAATTTATTTTCGTTTTATTTTTTAAGTAATAAAAATAGTTTTTTCTTTATCGAAAAAATAAAAATTTATATTTTTATCTATTTTCTTTAAAATTAGTGTTTAGTTAAATTAATATACAATTGAATAATGGAAGGAGTATAGCATAAAAAAAATGGTAGTTCCAATCACGCAAGAGATGACCTAGTGTAACTTGCTTTGTCGAATCTAGTTTGTAAGGTATTAGATTCAGCTGAGGTTTGAGTAATACGCACTTTTTATAGCAAATGCGGATTGTCACGTTATTAAAAAAAAAAAAAAGTCAATCTTGCCTCTATTTCACAAAAATATATAGAAAATAATTCCACCAATTGTGGGCAACCATTTTGTAATATTCTTTTAATTTCTTGCTAATCAATTAGATGCCCACCCAATCTCTATTTATACCCAACAATCTCAATCAAAATCATATTATAAGCGAGGTCCATAATCTTACTAAATCCTCAAAAACTAAAAAAAAAAATGTCGTTCGATGAACCCTCTGCTTGGCTACGGGAACGCGTGGAAGATGAAAACAAATTGAGCCAAGAAATGAAGACCTTCATATCCAATCTTCCCAAACAAAAGGGATTGATCGCATCTAACAACTACGAGTACGAGGGTTTTTGGTATCCTGCTGTATTTCTCCAAGGTGTCCTAGCCTGTCAACGCCACTTCCAACCTCAATCTTCCGACATCTTCCTCGTAACTTTTCCCAAATCAGGCACCACCTGGCTTAAATCACTTCTCTTCGCTCTATTGAATCGCCGCCGATTTCCCATCGACAAAAATCACCCTCTGTGCACCACCAATTCACACGACCTCGTACCTTTCTTGGAGATGAAGACCTACCTCAAGACCCCAAACCCTAATTTGAACTATTTACCCTCTCCCAGGCTTTTCTCCACTCACATGCCTTGGACTGCTTTACCTGAGAGCATCAGAAATAGTTCCACCGGTAAAATTGTGTACTTGTGTAGAAACCCCAAGGACGCAGTCGTCTCATTGTACCACTTTTGGACCAAGTTGAAGCTCGGAGAAACTAATAAGGGTGTGGAGCCAAATGCAATGGTGAAAACTTTCGAAAGCTTTTGCCTGGGAGTTACTGACTACGGACCATTTTGGAGACATATGCTTGACTACTGGAAACAAAGTAAGGAGAATCCTGATAGGATTTATTTCCTCAAGTACGAGGATATGAAAGAGCAACCTACTATGCATTTGCGGAGGCTGGCAGAGTTCCTGGATTGTCCTTTCTCACCCGATGAAGAAGAATCTGGCCTGGTAGAGGATATTATTAAGCTTTGCAGCTTCGAGAATCTGAGCAATCTTGAAGTCAACAAGAATGGAAAACTATCGTTTGTAGGTATACAGAATAATTCATACTTTCGTCAGGGCAAAACTGGAGATTGGAAGAATCATCTGACGGGTGAGATGGTTCGAAAGCTCAATGCAATCTGTGAAGAGAAGCTTAGAGAATTAGGATTCTAGTAATGCCAACCATTGATCACTCAAATAAATCGAATTATTGGAATTTGATGAAGAGGTTGTATTTCTTTAATAACCAACTTTTAAAAATTAATCAAGATGATGTATTTGATGCATTGCTGTATTTTATTTTCTTCGTATTTTAATTAATCTTGTATGAAAATTATCATTATATAATTGTATTAATTAACCACTAAAACAGATTCTAAACCTTCAACTTAAATTAATCAAAAGGCGTAATGAATTTCACACATACATCAACAGTTACAAAATAAATCAAATGATTCCAAACGACCCCTTCATAATCTTGAAGGATGAGGATTATTATTATTATTATTATTATTATTATTATTATTATAGTTGTTGTGCTGCATAGATTTTGATTATTGTATGTTAAATGCAATTTTGAAATGTTAACATTTGTCGCATGAAATTTCTGACTATCATCTATTTCGACTTTGATATTTTCTCCTCACCTCATATCTTCCCTTATTTTCGGCAATTAGGGACCATCCAGATCCAGTGTTTGAACTTGAATTTTTATGCATCTCCTTGCTCAAGATCAAATCTGTCATTGTATCAAATTTTATCTTCTTCTTCCCGGATGAAACACTCACAAATTTACTATTGAATCTCGGTAGAGACCATAGTTCGCCGGATCGGCCAGTCATAGGGTTTTCAAATACACACAAATTTTATCCAAAACTCATTCTTATTCATTCCTTTACCTATTTTCTCTCTTCTCTTTGTCGCTGGCTTCTCCTCAATGTTCTTAGTGGTGACGAAAAATAATTGCTCGGCTTCTGCTCTCTGTTCTTGGTGGTGGACAAGGTAAGTTTTGGGTATCTATAGTGTTGGGAATATGGGTTTTAGCAATCGTCTATGTGTAGAAGGATTTGAGAAAAAATTTCGGCTATTGAAGAAATATTATTGATATTGTATAGAAAAAAAGTTAGCTTCGGCGAGTATTGGATTTTTGAGAGGAAGAACGGGAGATTCGCCGTGGAAGAAAAACGTGTGGTAATTATATATATTATTACTTTAATTAATTTAATTTTTTTTAAATACAGTTTAAAATTATTTTTGTTCCTTAATTTTTGGATTGAAATTAATGTTGAATTATTTTGATTGATTTATTTATTTAATTGATAGGTTTAATTATGTTTTATTGTATTTAATTTTATTTAATCTATATAAAGTAAGTTTTATTAAAATTAACTTTGTTTATATATATATATATATATTTAATAAATATATATTCTAAGTCTAAGTTTTACGATTTAGTTATTTAAGTTAAATTTTTGTATAAATTTGATTTATTAATAAAATAATATGTATAATTTGTCCAATTAACTAATAAATTACTACTTATAAATATTTTAACAATTCTATTATTCAATTGCAGAGTTTGTGTAAAATGACATCACATAAAGATATTGGTTGAGATCATGCTACTCCTATAAGCAACTATAGAAAACAAGCAAAATGTAATTATTGTGGAAAAATTGTTCATGATGGGATTACTAGGATGAAACAACATATAGCACATATTACAGGTCAAGTTGAAGCGTGTACGAGAGCTCCAAAAGAATTAAGAGAGTTACTAAAACAACACTTAATCCAAGGAAAAAGTATGCGAGCAGCAAATAAAAAGAAAATAGAAGCATTGCACAATTATATTCATTTTGAAGATGATTCTGATGAGGAAGAAGATGAAATTTTTGAAATAAATGAAGATAGGGTAGATGCTCTTGAAAGAAAACAATTAAAAAGAGCAATGGCTGAAAGCAGAAATATGGAATTTATAGAGCAGCAGCGTAGACATTTTGTATCCGGAGATCTACCAAGCTTAAATTTTAAAGCAGGTATATTTATTAAATTTTATAAAAAATAAATTTAATATTAGTATATTTATTTTGAAATAACAACTATATATAATCATATTTTTTTTATCTTTGTAGGAGGAAACAGTTCGAATACAAAAGGAGCTAAAAGAAATTTTTCCGAAAGCTCTACGAGAAAGACAGAAGGTTTGCATCAAAAAAAGCTTGATCCATACATGTTTCAATCGAAGAATAAGTCTTTGAAAAGTATGCTTTCAAAAGATAATGTGAAAAAGGTGGGTAGAGCAATTTCGAATTTTTTTCATTTTAATGCTATACCATTTCACGCTACCGATAGTGGTCCTTACTATCAAACAATGATTGACACGATTGCATCCGCTAGACCTGGAGTTAAAGGGCCTACTGGTAAGCAAATTGGGAGTGAATATTTGAACGAGGAGATGCAAGAAGTGGTACAATATGTTGATTCTTTAAAGTAGAAATGGAAAACACATGGATGTACAATTATATGCAATGGTTGGAGTACTCACACAAAACATCCAATCATGAATTTTATGGTGTACTGTGACAGAGATATGATATATCACAGTTCGTTCGACTGTACGAATAAGGTAAAGACTTCAGACTTTGTCTACATCATAATGGACAAGGTTGTGGATTCAGTAGGGGTTGACAATATTATACAAATCGAAACTGATAGTGAAGCTAGTATGAAGGCTGCTGGGAAAAAACTGATGAGGAAAAGAAAACACATTTTTTGGTCTCCATGCGTTGCTCATTGCATTGATTTGATGTTAGAAGACATTGGAGATATATTTTCAATGAAGGATACGATAAAAGAAGCCAGAAGAATTACATGATTTATATACAATAGTGATAAAGTGGTCAATTTGATGAAAATATATACGAATGGTCGAGACCTGTTGCGACCAGGCATAACAAGATTTGCAACCGAGTTTGTTGCAATGGAAAGTCTTCTAAGATACGCAACTAACTTGAAAAGAATATGTACTTCTAGCGAATTGGTTGAGTATAATTATACCTTGAAAAGAAGACATGAAGCTGGAGATATATCAGACGTGATTCTGAATAAAAGATTTTGGAAACGGGTACGCCAAGGTTGTGAGGTCATGGAACCTTTAGTGAAGGTTTTAAAAGTAGTTGATCAAGATAAAAGAAACCTACACTACCTATCATTTACGAGGCAATGGATAGGGCAATATTGGGATATCATCAATTAAATATGGTATAACCAATTGCATTAAGATTTGCATGCTGTAGGTAATTTTTTGGTTTTTTTTTTTTTTTTACATTGTAGTTGTGGACAAAAAATTGTGTTATTTTTAATAAATACAAAATTTGTACAAATTATATTTGATTTGAATTTAAAGCGGGTCCTATTCTCTAAATGGGTCCTTTGATTCTCCTTCCGAGTCGATTTATTTTCCAACTTGGTTTTCGATGGCTTCTTTGATTTGAAGAGGTTTGGTCTTCAGATTGACTTTGCCGGCTTTTGGAGGGTTTTGGTCTCCGTGCGGGCGATTTGATCGTAGCTTTGGATTTGATGTCTTTTTTTTTAGACGATCCGAGGCTTTGATCTTTAATTTGGCTTTTCCGCTTTTGGAGGTTTGGTCTCCGCGTTGGCGATTTGATCATCGTCTTTGGATTTGTTGTCTTCTTTGGACGATCCGCGACTTTGACATTTGTTTTGGCTTTGCCGCTTTTGGAGGACTTTGGTCTCAGCGTTGGCGATTTCATCATCGTCTTTGGATTTGTTGTCTTCTTTAGACGATCCGCGACTTTGATCTTTGCTTTGGCTTTGCCGCTTTTGGAGGACTTTGGTTTCCGCGTGGGCGATTCGATCGTCGGTTTTGGATTTGATGTCTTCTTTAGACGATCCGCAACTTTGATCTTTAGTTTGCTTTTTCCGCCTTTTGGAAAGCTTCGGTCTCCGTGCGGGTGATTTGATCCTAAGCTTTGGATTTGATGTCCTCTTTAAACGATCCGCAGCTTTGATCTTTGAGAAGGTGGATTTGGTGCTCCATAACGCTTTTGTTGGCGTGTCCCTTTGACTTTTGGATCGAAGAGGGCCGAGTTGTTGTTTTAGTGAAGAATGTGATGAACACCTTGAAGCTTTGGAAGCGACTTTGGAGGCTCTTCCTTGGCTTTGATGGATTCCTCGATGGCTTTGAGAGCTTTGATCCTTCCTCCGGCTTGGACATACGACGAAGCACGTTAACTTCATCGATTCATCAACCAATATTGGATCATTTGTCCAAATCAGTGACTTTCGACGAAGAACGCTTCGAAGGACACGAAGAACATGAAGAACAATACAGAGAGAGTCTAGAGACTTACCCCTTTGCTTGAATCCTCGATGCAACTTCGGTGTCTCAAATGAACTGACCATAGCTCCTATTTATAGGGGAGGGTGCCCTTGGCTTCCTTTTCGGATGGTGCCACGTGGATTGAAAGATTTTATAATATTCCCTTTTCCATCAGATGCTGCTTTCCATTCTTGACGGATTTGATTGCGCACCTTCCTTTCTCGCCAAAATCTTTAATCATTGTCTTTTTTTGGAAGATATTAATTTATTTACTTCATTTATTGACTAGATCAATCCCTTTATTGACAAGATTAATTTATTTTGCTGCCAAATTTATTATGACTCTATTTATGCACGTAATATTTGTACGATATCTTCCATTTTAAGCATATTTTTGTATTAATGGTTGATATTTATTGTACAAAAATTAACATATGTGCATAATTAAATATCATATATTTATATTATTGGAATTTTATTTCCTTCCAAAATATATGATATCTAATTGATTGTAGACATATATTTTTAGTGTCTATAGTAGTAATCATTTATTTTATTTTCTAATTCTACATATATTTGATGCAGCTTATTTTTTAAATCCTGATCTTTAATACTCTGGCACTTGTGAATTTGATTCATCGGAGGTTCAAAAATGAGTAAAAGAAGTTATTAAAAGACTCGAGCCAGATTTGGATATACAAATAAAGGCTATGAATGAGGTAAAATGTGTGAAACTTAGAACTAATATTTCAAATAATTTAATGAGCTTTCAAGAAATATAGATAAATACATTTGTTAACAAAATTGAAGAATTTGGACCTAAACTTGTTATTAGAGCTGTAGTTATATCTTTACCAGGTATATATTATAAAACTTATCATTCAATTATGTTTTTTTTTTAACATGTTATAATATGGTGCATTATTATTAACTTTTTTTTTACCATTTTTAATAGCTAACTTGTGGAATATGTATGGTGATGAAGCCCTTAATTTACGGAAAATTACATTAAAAGTTTTGAGTCAAACATGCACATCATCTGGTTGTGAGCGCAATTGGAGTACGTGGTCCTTGATCCATACTAAACTTCGGAATATATTAGCTATTGAAAAACTGCATAAGCTAGTCTATGTCCACTATAACATGCGTCTTCGGGTGAAAATTTTTATGCAAAGGACAGACACAGACGATTTCTACGACCCGATTGATTTGAATCATATTTTTTATGAAAATGATATTTTAGATAAATGAGTCAGAGAAAATGAATCTCCATTTATTTATGATAGTGATTTGAATTTGTTGGATGAGCCTATTGATGAAAGTGGAGATGAAATTGACAGTCAGCGTAATGATGATGACAGCGATATGTTTTTATCTCAGTTTATAATCGATGGAAAAAAGAAGGCCAAAAAGAAAAAATCAGAAAACAAAAATATGAGCAAGAAAAAAAAAGCAATCATATTTGAATCTTCATCTTCAACAACTAACGGTGAAGATAAGAATAATAGCAACGATGATGATGATGGTGATGATGGTAGTGGTGGTGGTGGTGGTGGTGGTGCCGATGATGGTGGTGGTGAGAGTGAGAGCTATAGAGATAGTCGATACTCAAGTGATATGGGATGGGCTCAAGGAAATGAATATTATTATGCTACCCAAGACACTGATCATGGATATCGTCCTGGGATAGAAGCTCAAAGAGATTTTCTAAATAGTTTAACAGAATTTTCAAGTGAAGCCGATGCTTCAAATTTTTCAGATACTAGAAGATATTATGGAGTTCACGAACATATACAAGATTCGAATATAGGTTATTCATATGGAGATTCTTCCCACAATTCGAGTTCGAGTAATAGATTAGGGAGACAAGAGTGGGACCAACCAAATGCATATCATTATCCCTATTACTTGGTATATCGAAGGGGTTCATTTAGAGAATGATATTCATATTATGATCGATCAGAAGATGGAAATGGTTTTGAAGCTCCACGACACTCCACAAGGTATTGAATGGTAAGTATAAATGTTTAATATAAACATAGTTTAAATATTTTATAAAATTTTATTTCTAATTTTTATTTATATGTAACAACTTGAGGTTGCTTGAATTTAATTTAACTAATAAAGATTGTTTCATTTCAGAGGACGGCCATGAAATGATCCAGAATTGTGGAAATTTGGTATTGGGTTTCAATGTAACAATGTTAGGCTTTGAAATCTTTATTTAGATGAAAGTCAGTTGCTATTTTTTTATTCAAAAATCTGACATTTAACATTCATATTGTTGGTCTTTCATGCAGTGCATCTTTGAAGGCTTATGCACATGATGAGACTCCAGACCATCTATAAAGAGTCTTTGTTATAGTTATTCATTGGCATAGAGATGTATGTATTGTTATGTTGGGATGGAAATATTTGCATTGTTATGTTTTTAACACGTCCTAGAATTTATGGAGTGCATGTGGTACTGTCTAATATTTTGTTGTATATAGTGGAATTGCTGACAAAATTTATTCATCAGTTCGAGAGGTTAACAATTTGAGGCATGCACCCGCCGTGGTTATGTTCTTTAATATTATATATTTTAAAAATTGATTATGTTTATGATTTGATGAATTTTAATTGCTTATTATTAATTTTGTTAAAAATACAAATTTTTGTAAAAAATAATTATATAGGCCGATATTTGTCCAATACGCTGCGACGTATCTGGAATGGTTAGGGTCGATCCGCGACGCCAATCTGCGACAATGAACCATTGATATATTTGTTTTTAACAAACTTTTTAATAATTAATGAATCTCAATTATGTGTTTGGCACATTGTTGTATTCTATTTCCTTGGAATTTTAATTAATATAAATTGTATGAAAATTGTCATTATCTAATTATTTTATTTAACCACTAAAACAAATTCTTTTTATTCGACTCCGATCTGGTCGAATTGTCGAAAGAAGTCATAGCCACATGACTGGTTCTCAGTATCAACCTTCCAGTACATCTGCGCGGGAAGCACGTAAACCTTCAACTTATTATTATTATTATTGTTTTTGTTGTAATAGTTGTTATGCTGCATAGATTTTGATTATTGTATGTTAAATGCAATTTTGCAATTGTTAGTCATGTAACCAAAACTGAAAATGAAGAAGCTTCAAGACCCCATAGGTTACAAGAGTCTCCCAAAGCCAAAGCTTCCTACTCAGCCAGAGCCCCTATTAGCCGGACAACAAGGCTCCAAAGAAAAAGGCTCCAGAGGATCAAACTTCAAGCAAAACAACTCCAAAAGATGAAGTTACAAAAGAGAAGGCTTGAAGATGAAGGCAGGGCGGGGCCGGGGCCCCCAAGCCACGGAGCCATCCAGCTATAAGGCGTAAAGTGAGTTATGGTAAGTTTGGGAAGGCACATATCATGAGCATAAAGCCCAATCTCAACCCCAAAAGCAGGAAGGAAATAGACACTAGGTAGTGGACCTCACTCCCTATGATTTATGAAGTAATTTTACTTTTAATTTTTTTTTATTATATTTAGTAAAATTCATACAACGCATACAACAACACACATCTTATCCAAATTAAATTTTATCCTTTCAAATTAAACCACTCTCTCTATTATTCCATCTTGCGTCTATTTTCTTCCTACTTTTGGGGGTTGAGATTAGGTTTTATGCCCATGATGTGTTCCTTCCCAAACTTTAATTATTGTTTAATTAAAGAATCTATTTATTATTATTGTTTAAATTCTCAATGATTTATTTCTTAAATGCTACGTTTTCATGGTCCACAATCAAATTGAACATTGATGCTTAATATACGAAGACAAATGGTGGCTTTCCACAGATCAAATGGGGAAAAATACTATTGACAGAATTGCAGATTTGTTTATACTTGATATAGTGTTGGGATGCTTATCTTGAAATTATTTTTGGTGCAAAAAACATTTATAGTTTATAGTATTTGTATTGCTGTAAAATTTGACTAGTTTAATCTAGATGTTTTGTTTGTGTCTGTAGTATGGTTTATTGACCTTGAATTATGGAGGCCTTTGGAAAAATTATGTACTTCAAAATATCGAGTTTCTTATTAATTACTTACTCTATTTTTACCGGTCTAGTTTGTATTCATTAACTATATCCATGCTTGTTTACCCATTGATGATGTATATAATATTCAACCTTAAATCTGCCATTTTTTTAATTTTCTGTTCACATGTTATAGACTTCATAAATGACTCGATGGCATCACTGGATTTATTTGTTATTTATTGTTTTATTTTTATGCCTCTTGTTGATAGAAGAGGGAAAAATTTTACTAGTAGGAAATTTCTCAATTTTTTTCCGAATATGGACTCTCTAAAAATGATGGATCTTTACTAAAAAGTGTTATATTGGAATAACTGCTGTGAATTCAAAGATTTAACACAAGTATTTTGCATGTATGTATTATTGTTGGTTGATAATTTTAGTCTGTTTTTGTGAATTTTGCATTCTTGATTGATGATTATGAATATTGAAAGGTTCTTTTGTAACTATCTGAATTAGAATATTTTATGATTATATTGGAATATTTTCAAGACAATGATAAATTTGGGGCGGTATTCCCATTTATTTGTTGATTTCCTCTTGATTGTCGTATGTGTTCAAAGATGTGCATTGTACTCACTCTCGTTTGAGGTTTTGTCAATATTTTTCGTTGTTGCATACTAGAATTATAATAGTTTTATCATCTACTTGTTTTATTATTATTATTAGTTCATCAATTATGATGATTACTTTAACTTTATTACTGCTGAATATTGTCCCACATTGTTAAATGTGTGGACTCCCATAATATATAAGATGAAGGGTCACTCTACCTATCACCAATTGATTGGAGTTTGGATGCTCGGATCCCTTCTTAACAATTACCTTATCTTATTTATCTCTCGTCTATATCATATCTATGACGGGCACCACCCCTAAATCTCAAATTTTACTTATTTTTTAGTGTAAAAATAATTTTTATATAAAACTTCGGATTTTAGACTAAATTTGAAGCTACTTTGAATTAGTTTCGAAATTTGTTTCGGATTGGTACCTGAAACTAATTTTTCATGCTTTTTTTTTTTTTTTTGTAAAGTCTCTAAAATTCCAGGGCTATTTTGGATAGTCTCAAAATTTTGGAGGTTAATTTGAATAGCCTCGAAATTTCCGAACCTATACTAGCCGTCTCAGAATTTCCAAAGCAAATTTTAAATATTTTATCCCAAAGCCACCACTGTCCTGCCACCCCTAGCGGTAGTCAAAGAAGAAGACGAACCGCCCCCACCGCCATTGTCGCCGAAGAAAAAGAAGAAAGAGGAAGAGGGGCTGCTACCGCCGCCAGAGAAGAAGGAGGAGGCTCCAGCGCTGCGGCCACCACACCGGAGAAGAAGAAAAAGAAAAAGGAGACGAGCTTCCGCCGCTGCCACCGCTTGCAGAAGAAGAAGAAAAAAAAAAATTAAAGGAGGACGGGCCGCTGCCGCCGCCTGTTGAGCAAGAAGAAAAAGAAAGAGGAGGACGGGCTCCGCGGTTGCCGCATCCACCATCGTCGCCGCCGCCGTCTTCAAGTAGTAGGAGGAGGAAAATTTAAGAGAGAAAGAAATAAATGAAGGAGAAAATTAATTTGATGGTGGTAGGTGTGTAGAGTTTTTTAGGGTTTTTTTTTCATATTTTAGATATTTTTTAATAAAAAAAATTAATATTACATTTTTTTTTTAAATTAGGGAGAATAGTTTAGACAAAAAAATTATATTTTAATATTTTTTAAAATTTTTGGTTTTTTTAAGAAAAAATTTAATATTAAAATTTTTTAAAACTATAGAAGGATAGCGGGAATGATGAATTATTTTATAGTCTCAAAAAATTTTGATTAAAATAAAATAATATATATAATTAATATTCGAAAATTAATTGTGAAACTATTTGAAATTGAATGACATCTTAGTGAGTAAAAGAGACCAAAAATGTATTTTTACCTTTAATTTAATTATTTATTAAATTTATTATTTAAATTATTTTTATATTGTAAAAATTTAATCAATTATTTTTTATATATTTTTACACAATAAATAAATTATAAATATATATCTAAATAAAATGAAATCAAAATTATGCTGGTAAATTTAAATTATTTGATACGTTCCGAAAATTTCGAAATTAATAAAATAGGTTTGGAAGTTCCGAGATTAAGAATGAGCAGGAGTTCCAAAACTAATAAAGGTTCAAATTTTTCGAAAGTAATTTTAATTAGTTAGAAGTTCTGAGACTAATTAAAATAGTTTCGGAATCTTCGAGACTAACAAATGAACTCGGAATTTTCGAGATTAATTAAAATAGGTTCAGAAGTTTCGAAACTAATTAAAACTGATTCAAAAGTTCAGAAACTAATAAAAATTCGGAATTTTCAAGACTAATTAAAATAGATTATGAATAATTGAGACTAATAAAAGTCTCAGAATCTCCGAGACAAACTAGACGAGTGTTCATATTCACCAACACAGACATTGTTCAAAAATCACAAGCCTTGTTTTTAGTAGATGAGTTTTGCATTCTTGCAAGTGATATTATTCTATATTCTTGAGGGATATTGTTGAAAGAAAACCCATAAATTAATAATGTAATTCTTTCATTTCGTATAACTGGATCTGTTTTTTGCTCAATTTGTATGAATGACCGAATCACCGGCCAGATCGAAGTTTGTTGACCAAGCTTGATGTTGAACTTGTGAGATCACTTTTGCTTTTGTTCTAAAGAAAGATTGGTATGAAGGAGGAGAATGAGATAATAGTTTCCACCATAACATCCTAGAACAGAACATGAATCTTGAGTTTGAAGCCTTTTGATTGTTTCTTTGGGGAGAATATTACCGCAGCAATGGATAATCGATGCATGATATTGCTTTTGTGTTGGTTAGTTTGTTTGTTTGTATATGAGGAGTTCGTGCAATTGTATATGTTCATATTCTACCTAAATTTTAGTGGAAAGAATTAGATTGGTAACCCTCAAATATAAATCTCATTGTTCGCCAAATTGGGTAAACAATAAATTATTACTTTTTCTGCCATGCAAACTTATACTTATTTGATCAGACACATATTTTAATAAAAATGATTAATTATGTTTTTTTTTCTTTCATAATAAAAAAATACAAAAGTGAAATAAATTTTTACATTAAAAAGAAACTAGAATATTTTTTTATAACATGTAAAAAGAAAAGTAGGCATAAATTTGAATTACGGGAGAAGTAAATGCTTCGAGATCTTAGATTCATAATCTCAAAGGATCAACATCATCATCATCATCATCATCATCATCATCATTATTAACTTAAACATTGTTGGTCTTCTTTATCCACCAAGCTTGTCTTCCCATATTCCATCGAGCTTTAGAGCCATCTCCTCCGACAGATGATTTTTCCAGTCTCCAATTTTTCCTCGATGAAAGAAAGCACTATTGAGTACACCAGTAAACGATACTTTCCCGTTCTTGTTCACTTCCAGATTGCTCAAATTCTCGAAGCTGCATAGCTTCACAATATCCTCGACCAGACCAGATTCCTCTTCATCACTAGAGAACGGACAATCGAGGAACTCCGCCAGGCGCCTCAGATGCAATCCAGGCTGCTCTTTCATATCCTCGTATTTCAGAAATAATATCCTACTAGGATTCTTCTTGCTTTCTTTCAAGTAATCTTGGATATGATCAAAAAATGGCCCAAATGGAGTTACTCCCTCACAAAAGCTTTCAAAACCTTCGACGAAAGAATCGGGCCCCATTTTCTTGCTTTCTTCGGGGGACAGCTTCTTCCCAAAGTGCCATAAGGAGACAAACACATCCTTAGGATTCCTGTACAAGTACACGATTTTATTGGTGGATGAATTCTTGATAGGCTGAGGTAGACCAGTCCAAGGCATGTGGGTGCAGAAAAGCCTGGGGAAAGAAGGGAATTCGAAGTTGTCCAAATTAGGGTTTTCATTGTTGACGTAGAGAGCAATTTCAAGAGTGGGGACGAGCTCGTGGGGATTGGTGGTAAGAATCGGGTGATTTGCATCGGTGGCGGCGAATTGGCGGCGATTGGAAAGAGTGAAAAGGAGGGATTTCAGCCAGGTGGTGCCTGATTTAGGAAAAGTTACGAGGAAGATGTCGGAAGATTGAGGATGGAAGTGGTTTTGACAGGCAATGACACTTCGAAGAATCATGACAGGATACCAGAAGCCTTGGTACTGGTAGAGATCGGGTGTGAGATGAATTTTTCGTTTGGGGAGAGAGGAGATGAAGGTTTTGAATTCTTGGCTCACTCCGTCTTCCTTTTGGAGGTATTTTGGTGGCGATGAAGAGCTTCGATCGGATGAGGACGACGACATTTTTTGGTGGTTTGTTTTTTTTTTAAAAGGAGAAGCTTAATTTTGGTGAGAATTTGTTGATATGAGTATAGATTACTTGCAGTATATATATATATATATATAAGTGAAGTAAGAAATTTTGTATAGCATCAATGGAGGACATGAATGAGCATTGACTTAATTTGCAGTATAAGAGCAGCCATAACGTGCGCCACCTCAGCTTTTTTCTTAAAGAAAAATAGGAAATGTTTTCTCTATTTGCAGTGCCTAAGAGCAGCCGCGACGTGCGCCAAATACAATGGTTGGATGAAAAAATTTATCTATATTTCCCTTCCCTCTTACTTGTTCAAGGAAGAAGAAAGAAATTGATAAAAAAAATATACAGTGGCAAATAAATAGAGAGACAAAGAGAGGATACGGATGTGCGTGCGCAATTTTGGTGTGAGAGAATGAAATGGAAGACTTGGACGGCTATTGCCTGCGCGCTACTGTCTTGGTGGCCATCCCATTTTTTAGCCTATTATATACTCCTTTCGTCAGCGCGGTGACATTTATTTTTTACATTATTGTACTCCTTTAATTCCGAAACTAAATATCTATTTACTTTTTGTACGTAGTTTTAAAAATATTAGTATTATATTGGGATACAGTAGAAATAAAGTAGAAATGACTAAAATAACCTTATTAGTACAATATATTATAAGTTCTAAAGGTATTTGTAATGTTAGGTACTAAAAAATAAAATGGATACTCTTTTATATGACAGACTAAGATGGAAAAATGAATACTTTGTTATGGGACGAGGGAGTATTTTACATTAAAAATATGTTTATATTTGTATATATTTTTTAAAAATTTCTATCAGTATTACATGACACTAATGAAAATATTTTTGTAATATTTTTGTAATTTATATTATATTTTAATATAATAATTAATATTTAAAAATTAACATACAAATGGAACTTTTAGAGCATGATGAAATAATATTATATAGCTTCCAACACTAAAAATATTTTACAGTAGAGGACCGTTTCTATTAAATAACAATTGTCATTGCTCTAAGTTTTACAAAAAAATAAATAAATAAACAAAAATAAATAGGAGATGTTTTCTTCCATACATAAATATATATACATATATATTAGATATGTATATAAATGATTTTATTGATTTATAGTTCTAAATATATTATTATATTTTAAATTTATAATATTTTTATAATTTATAAAATTTTATATCCTATAAAATAATATCAATACTGGATATATTTTATTAATTTAAATTTTAAAATATATAAATAAAAATATTATTTAATTTTATTAAACAAATCAATATCAACAAAATAATTTAATTTATTGAATAAAATATAAGTATATATTTTAACACAATTAAATAATATAAAAATTATACTAAAAATAAAATATATTGGATATAAATAAATAAATTAAATAATGAATAATATAACTTTTTGTTTTCATAAATTTTTAATAAATCAAAATATTGACAAAAAAATAATAATAATGTAATTAATTAAAAAATAAAAAGTATAATTAAAAAATAATATATATATGTAATATGAGAATAAAAATTAATATGAATATCTCTATTGTAAGTATAAAATAAAATAAAATATCCCTACTTCTATCTCCGAAAGAGAATATAAAATGGACCGTAAAAATAATTGTAATACCCAAAAGTAGGTATCTCTGTTGCGAATTGTCTAACAACCTAACAAAGTCTTACATACTAATGAAGAAAATAAAAAAATAAAAAATAAATTAAAAAAAAAAAAAACGAAAAAAATAAATTTGCTTGTTCTAGGTGAGACGGCAAAACTTGACCTTACAGCCATCCCCCTAGTTGGAACCATACTTAATAAAGCCCTAATTAATAATCAAATATATTCGGCACAATGATGCTTTCCTTTTTTCTTTTTTTACTCACATGTAAAATACTCCCTCTTATCCAAATATTATATCCATTTTACCGTAGACATAGGAATATATATGCGATATAATTAGTAAATAATTAATAATGTATTAGTAAAAATAAATATCGATAAAAATAATTATAAATTAAAATTAAAATAATTAATTAGTTTAATTAAAATTTAAAATAAATTATAAATTTAAAAATTTAAAATATGATTAAATGTACTCCTTCCACCTCACATATATTATCAAACTTTTCATTTTTGTTCGTTCCGCATGTTATGTCATTTTTTGTTTTTGAGAAAGTATTATACATTTTTAATCACATTTTAAATTTTATAATTTATAATCTTTTAACTTTTATTATACTGATTAGTTATTATAACTTTAATTTATAATTATTTATATTATATTGTAATTAATTTTACTAATACATTATTAATTATTTACTAATTATACTCCTCCTAAATTTTTGTGTCTACACTAACACTAACACTGACACAGTAACTAGGATTGACAAAGTATAATTCTTTTCCAAAACATAAAAGTGATGTTTGATATATTGTTATACACTCCCTCGGTCAGCTACAAAGTATACATATTTCTATTTTAGGACGTCCAATTGCAAAGTAACCATTTCATTAGATACTCCATTTTTTTTTCACAAATACCTTTACTTTACATCACATCATTACTTTTATACCAAAAAGCAAGGGCAAAAATGTCATTTCACTATTTTTATCTACCCATTATAATTAAAATATTATTATTTTTTAAACTCCGCGCTAAAAATAAATGTATACTTTATCCGTGGACGGAGGGAATATTAGTTAATGCAGTGTATTTATATTAGATACTACAAATAGGATGTGTTGACTTTGGATAAATATTCAATAAATCTAATAATATACTTACTATATATTATTATAATTTAGGATAAAATAAAGTCCTCTTATAATAATATGAGAATAAATTATTAATAAATTATTTTTTTATAGATTATACTCCCTCCATCTCATAAATATAGTCTTAATTGAGTTGGGTACGAGATTTAAGAAATATTGATATTATATTATATTGGTAGTTGGTAAAAAGTATAGATAAAAAAAAAATTTTGCCTTTGTGAGTGTATTAAGGTAAGAAGTAGTGGCAATTGTGTAATAAAAATGAAAAAGTAGGGATAGTTTTATAGTGATATGATTATTTACGGAAATAATACTATTGTTTTGGGACAAACAAAAATTGGTAAATAAGACTATTGTATTGCGACGAAAGGAGTATTAAATAATACTAAAGTATTATTTAAAAGAATATCTTTTATTAATATCTAAATTAATTTTATCATATAATTAAAAATATTTCATATTAAATTAATAATTTGATACAGTAACAAATTAAAGTAGATATTAAATTATTTTATCATACGAGTATATAATTTATTAGAAGAATATATGTATTATAATGATATGATATCAAATAAATGTCCTCATAGTGTATTTGTTAAGATATATTTAAAAATTTATATTATATTTATAATTGTTGTCTTGTTTAAGGAAATTTTAATTTTATATTTTAATATAGTATTATAGTCGATTCTCTTCGGGTTACCCGTATATGTTTTATATTTTAATAATATATATATTTTTATTCACACTTATGTTTCTTTGTAAGATTTTAACAAAATTTTACTATTCATCTAATTTTTTTTCCCAAAAAATATCAAATTAAACACATATTTTTTATTTTTTATATTATACTAAAAAATAATTTTACATTCAAAACATCACATCAATACCTATTTATATCATATTATACAACTATTCAAATTCAAAACTTTTACTATTCAAATCCCAATTCAAAATCCAAACCCCCAAACAAACACACCCTTAAGTGTTTACTATATTTTGGATGAATTTCATAATATACCTTATGTTTTAGTAAATATAAAAAAAATAAAGTATCTCGTATTTTATTTATTGTGTAAAATTTTTTTGTATTAAATACTATGTTCGTCTGGATATGACATTTGGTTGTAAACACACATATAATTATGGGTGTGTTTACTTGTGGGGTTTTAGTTTTAGCTTTTGATTTTGATTTTAAATAGTAAAATTTTGAATTGAAATAGTTATTTGACGTGATATAAATATGTGTTGATGTGATGTTTTGAATGTAAAATTAGATTTTAGTGTAATAAAATAAATAAAAATTGAGTGTTAGATTTGATATTTTTGGAGAAAAAAAAAAGTTGAAATAGTAAAATCAGAAGTAAAATCTCACAGTGACGACTCCGGCCAGCTCTTTCCGGAGACCACTGAATAAATCAGCAGTGGCATCAACAACGGCTTCCTCTGGCTAGCTCTTTCCGGCAACCTCCGAACGGCATCAGCAGCAGCTTCCTCCAGCTAGCTATTCTGGCAACTGCGAAGAAGAAGAAAAGGTAAGGGGAAGAAGGAGAAGACGAAGAAAAAAAGAGAGGAGGCGGGATATTTGAATTATTTTACTGAAGGCGGGGTGTTTGAATTATTTTACAGACTCGGAAGCTTCCGATATTAATAATAACTAAAATATATTTTTATATAATATAACTTCAAAATTTTCGAGACTTAAACTAACAATTCTGTATATACTCGGATTTTTGAAACTTATTCAAATATTAAAAATATTATATTTAAGAAAGCTTTCAAATTTCAGAGACTCGTAGCATTACTTCATAATGGATTTGGAATTTATTTACTTTTTTAATATTTAAAATATGATATTTAAGAGGGCTTCGGAATTTTCAAAACTCATAATATAGCTTTGAAATGGACTAAAAATTTTTTGTATTTAAATATTAAAAATATTATTTTTAATAAAGATTCAAAATTTCCAAAACCCATAGCACCGGCTTCCGAATGGGTTTTAATTTTCTATACATTTTAAATATTAAAAAACATTAAATATAATAAGTTTTGGAATTTCCGAGTTCTAAACACCAGTCACATAATGGACTCGGAGCTTTCGAAGTTACATCATATAATATTATTTAAAATCATATTTTTATAGTCTTAAAATTGTTTCCGAGGCTATTTGCCAAGGTAATTATCAATTGTTTTGCCGGTGAATGTAATATTTTTTATGAGAGAAAATAATACTTTTAAAGCAAAATCAAACATAAATGGTGAAATATGTTCTATAATATGTTGGATAATCGGTTATTTTGCAATCGATTATTTTGTGAGTGAAAATGCGACGGGCCGGTGTACCAAATTAATTAAATTAATTTGGAAGAAATAAATAAATATTATTTATTTATTGTGTATGGAATTTGGTTAATATTTTGGCTATACTGTCCCTCTCTCGAGACAAATCAAATTGTGCAATCCTAAATTAAACCCGGGTATATGGCCCGCAGTATTATTTGGATAAAATATTATCCGTTGGATAGATTTATTATAATTTCAAACGAAATGTTTGAAACTAGAATAAATTACGATCGTCACAAACAGAAATTTTGTAATTAAAATCAATGACGGCTGCTTCAAACGGAATGTTTGAATTTAAAATAAATTACATCAATAATTAAGGTCGTAATTATGATAGTAATTGATCCCCTGCCATTTTGGCCGAGTTGAGACCTTTATATAAAGGGTCTCCCCCTTAGTTCTAAACATAAGCATCAACAATTCTCTCATCCTTCTCTCACCTCTCCTAGCTTTCCGACAACCTCCCCAACTCAGTTCCTCTCTCGTTCTTGTTCGCCAGAGCTCCAACAATCATAGGTGTCACTCTCATTGGAGACGAAAACCGTTTTATCTTTGGGTTAGAACACCAGCCATCGGAGACACTATCAGGTTGTATCTAATTTTCGGAAAGATGATCCATCCTTGACTCGATTTCACTTTTATTCTCGCAATACCCATATATTCCAACAATCGAAAATTAGATAATACTCTGCGATAATGTCAACCCCTGCCGAAGTCGCCGCCGGAGCCACCGCCGGAACCGCCGCCGGAGAAGTCTCCAGTATCTCCGCCGGAAAAGTCACCAGAGAAGCCACCGGAGCCGTCTCCGGAGAAGCCGCCAGAATCACCGCCGGAGGAGTCGCTAGAGCCTCCGCCGGAGAAGTCGTCGGAGCCATCGCCGGAGGAGTCACCAGAATCTACGCCGGAGGAGTCGCCGGAGCCACCACCGGAGGAATCTCCGGAGCCACCGCCGGAGGAGTTGCCGGAGCCGCAGACAAGGTACTCGCTCATCCACTTGGGCCAATTCCTTTTATGGATAGCCCTTTATTTTTTGGATTTGCCCCTGGGGATACCGGGGATTTCTTGGGTTTGGAGCCGCACTCTCTGCTTCATTCGCGGCCCAAACTGTTGGTCCTAGGCTTGGCCCACAGATGATGCCTATGTACAAGTTCCAGAACTATTTACGGGAGTGGACTTTAAGAGGTGGCAGAAGAAGATTAGGTTTATCATGTTCGTATTGCACGATGGCCCAATCACCCCAGAGTTCGGTGCGGATCAGCAGACGCATGCGAATTATACATCGTGGGCACATAGAAACTGCGAAACTGCACGACAAGAAATACTATATTAGGTAATGTGATGGTAGATGACAAATATTGTCGAACGAGTAGAAGAATTTCAACATATTGTACTCTCCGGACAAAAAAAGATGCCACTACCATCAAAAGCCAATTACCAGAAGCAAGCACATACAATATAATACAAAACAAAATATATATATGAGTGTTTTTTTTATTTATTAATAACACAAGAAATAAGAACAATATTAGAGCACCAGCCCCGACCCACTGAACTTCTGCTCAGTAATTCGATCTAACCGTTGGACCATTTCATCGGACAGATGATTCTTCCAGTCTCCGGTTTCGCCCCGCCGGAAAAACGCACAGTTGACCTCCCCCGACGAGAGTTTCCCATTCCTGTTGATTTCCGTGGCGCTGAGATTCTGAAAGCTGCAGAATTCCAGGATTTCCTCCGCCAGGCCTGATTCCTCTTCCTCCGACGACAACGGCCGGCCGAGGAACTCCGCCAGGTGCCGGAGATGAAATCCAGGCCTATCTTTCAAGCCTTCGAATGTCAGAAAAAGCAGACTCTCAGGATTCTCCTTGCTCCCTTGCCAATACTCCAGAATATGATCCCAGAAGGGGCCGTACAGGCTGACTCCATTGCAGAACAAATCGAAAACCTGTTGTTCACATATTTATTAGTTTATCGGGAGCGGTTAGAGTGTTTATGTAGGCGGCGGCTAACACTGTCCTAAACAGCACACAGATAGCTAGCAAATAATATACAGTAAAGTCAGTGACAACACATCATTTATATTAATATAATACAAACAACAGCATATGAACTAATAACGCACAGAGCTACCAAACAACATACGATAATATTAGTGACAGTACATTATTTATATTCATATAATACAAACACAATACATGAACTAACAACGAATGATATAGTCTCATACAATACCTGCAATGGTTTATTTCAGCACATAACATACACTTGTACAACACACGTGTGATTATAAACAAAGCGCACATGTCATTATTACAAATAGCACGTGTTGTTTTTAATAAAGACTTGTGTTATTTTTGTATTTTATGGGTGTTGATATGGAAAATCAGAACCGTAAACTTCCCTATTAATGTAATATAGAAACATGTGCTATGAAGATTTATATTTGTATATTATTTTGAAATTAATAATATGTTGTGATATGTAAAACTATATTATTTTTTGTCTACCTTTATTATATATGTTGTCTAGTTTAAATGATCAGTACCGGTTTAATCAACCCCTTTATTTTATGATTTAAATTAGATTTTTACTTCTTTGGTCCGTGCCAAAGTTCAACATTTATTTTAGATGAGGAAATTAAGAAGTATAGTATTGTTTGAATGATAGTAGATGATATTCTTATGTACTGATTATATTACTTTTACTTTAAATGATAGGTTTGTGGTATTAATAAAAATATGTATAATTGAAATAATATTATAATATATAGTATTGTCCATATTTACTAAAATGTAAATGTTAATATTTTGTTTGGACAAATAAAAATAGAAAGCTTAAATTTTTTTCGTCGCGAGGAGAAAATACTATTTCTTCGTCCGGCTAAAAGAATTATATTTAGTTCTTGCTTTATTATATTTAATATTAATATTTTTATATTTGTACAATTTTTATACAAATGTTATTGTATTTGTATCATAAGAAACTAATAAAAGTATTTTGTCTTTATTTTTTTTTATTTGTATTATATTTTGATATAATTAATATTCAAATATCAATACGTAAAAAAATGTAACTTGTTTTATATTATTTTACATCAAGTAGTTATTGTTTGATTATATTTATTTCATAAAGTTGAGTCTATCCAATTTGTATCTTTTATTGATTCATTCGTTGATAAAAAAAAAAAAAAAAAAAAAAAAGAAAGAAACTTTGAAATTATACAAAATGTAATACCTGTGACATCGAATTCGCGCCCATTTCTTGCAGCCTCAGCTTGTTGGTGAAGTGCCAAAGGGACACGAACGTGTCCTTAGGGTTCCTGCAAAGGTACACGATTTTACAGCGATTTCTGACGGGCTCGGGCAGGCAGCTGTAGGGAATGTGCGAGGAGAAGAGCCTGGGAGTGTGTAAGAAGGCGAGATTAGGGTTTTGGCTGTCGGCGTAGAGATTGATTTCGAGGAAGGGGACGAGGTCGTGAGGGCTGGAATTGCAGAGAGGATGGGATTCGCCGACAGGGTGGCGATGGCGGTTCAATAAAGTGAAGATTAGGGCTTTCAGCCATGTGGTGCCTGATTTGGGAGTGGTGACGAGGAAGATGTCGGAATCTTCGGGATTGAAGTTTTTATGACAGGAAAACAGGCCCTGGAGATGATTGGCGGCGTACCAGAAACCTTGATACTGGTAAATGTTCGATACTACCTGTTACATTTTGCAGAATTTCAAAGTAATGTGATGATATAAATTGGATAGCAGCAGGTAGAGCCGTTAACGAACAAGGTTTGTGTTCGTTCGTTAAGCTTTCGAGTTCGTTCGTAGTGTTCGAACTCGGCTCGTTAAGAATTTATATTGTTTGAGCCTGTGTTCGGCTCGTTTAAGCTCGTTCGAGCTTGTTGTCTCACTTTTTAAAATTATATATAAATTAAAAAGAAATTTTAAAATTATTTTATTTATATATTTTAAATTAATATTTTATTTATTTATAAATTATAGTTTTATATGTATATATAATTTTTATAATAAATATATTATTTAAACAAACATTCGCGAATAAAGTTCGGTCTCGTTCGTTAACCAAACGAACATGTTTATGTTGTTCGGCTCAGCTCCTTAACGTTCACGAACTTTAGCATGGTGCTGATTTGACGAGATCAGCATAGTGACCGGCATATGTTTGTACATATCTCAGCTACGTTGTGTTATAAAATAAAGTTATAATATACTTCCTCCGTCTATTATAAAGGTTTGTATTTTTTTTTTTTTTTTTGTTGATCTTTAAATATTAATTATTATATTAAAACATTCTACAAATTAAGTAAAAATGACAAAAATACTTATATTAGTATCTTATAGTACAAATATGACATTTGTATAAAAATTTATATAAATAAAATGATATTTTTAATGTTAAATATAATGACATAAAAGGTAAATGCAAACTTTCAAAGTGGACGAAGAGAGTAATATATAGATTGTACTATAAATATGAATAAAAAAAAATGTATAAATATAAGTCGGTTTACCTTTATAGTATATGTTGATTCATGCCTAAACCGGATACACTCAAATAAAAAATTGTTACTAATTAAATATATACCAGACAGTACATTAATATAAATTTAACATCACTAATATATTTATATAATAGAAATACAACATATGATAATAGTTCATAGAGTATATACTAGAATCGAACTCAACACATATATAAACTAGAACTATATTGTTGTTTGTTCTATTTTTATATGTTATATATAGTATTTTACATGTTAACTGAAGTAATCAGTATATTGCTGAAAAATCCCAATCAACGCCCTAAAAATGAGAAAGTTTAACAATAACAAATTAATCTAATTAGACAATTTAGTTTAAATCATAAATTAAATATCTAAAATATCTTAACACTACCCATCCTTTTTGTCGGGGTAGAGTCGAAATGAAGCTCTTGAATTCTTGGCTCGATGCCTCTTCCTCTTGCAGGTATTTTGGGCGTGGCGGCGAAGAGATCGGCGATGTCGACATTTTCTTGCACCTCCTTCGTGTGCATGCATGTATGGTATTAATTGTTTTATACGACTATATATATATATATATATACATATGCATAAATAGAGAAATTTGGGTCGTGTTTTCATATACTTGTGTAATAATCAGATCGTACATAATAAAATGGTGGAGGGTTGTTCTTGTGTCACTAGCTTAGGTAGGGAAAAATATTTTGTACGGAATTGCAAGGAACAATAAAGAAAAAAAGAAAAAACAACTTTCTTATATATATGTTTTTTTTTTTTTTCATACACTTTTTCTTAGGGGTACTAAGTATTAAGATCTTCACTTCGATTCGAAAATTCAAATTTAAATCGAAAAATTAATCAGAATCAAACTGTAATAACCAAAATCTGCATAAAAAAATTCGAACCAAAAATAGAAAATTTCAAAATAATCCGAAATTCTATATTTTTTATTACTTTTATAAATTTTAAATTTTATTTTATATTTTTATAATATAAATATATATAATAAATAAAAATAAATATATTAAAAGATAATTAATAATTTTGATTTTTTATTTTTATTGAAATGTTATATTTTCATTAAAATATTAAATATATATTAAAATATTATATTTTGAATTTCGGAGTAGTTCGAATTTTTAACATATTGATCTAAAAATTCAAAATTTATAAAATATTCAATCTCAATCAATCCGAACCAAATTTTAAAATTTTAATTTGGTTCAAATCGAATTTTTGAATTTTAAATATATTGCTCACATATATTTTTTCTTCCATTTTACGACATAAATGAAATGAAGTTGGTTGCAAACGTGGTGGAGCCAGGGAAAAATTTTGATTGAGACAGAAATTTTTTTAAAATATAATAATTTTAAAATTATATAATAAAATTAAAATAAAAAAAAATTACAAACCTATAACATTAGTTTGTATTTCTTATCTTATCTTTTTTTAAGATATGTTTGAATATTAGAATTGGTTGAACTAATTTTTCTGGATATGTAGATTGAATATTCTTAATAATAGTATTTTTATTAAATATATAATTTTAAAATTATTTACAAATACTACGTAATAAAATTTGACAATTAAAATAATTAGGAGGCAATATCCTTAGGTCCCCTAGTGGCCATGCCATGGTTGCAAATGCAATAGTTGGTCATGATCTTTTTTGAAATAATGAAATCTTTGTTGTTAATTACATTGAACCAATTTATAAGCCTTCTGATACAGAGTCTTGCAATCCAACTTGATAAAACTAAATAAATAAATAATGTCAAATATTTTGTTTATACAGTCATTTTTATAGTTTTGAAGTTTTAAAAATTTTTAAAATAATTTTTTTAAAAAAAAATAGTATTTTTTATATGATATTTTGTGATAAAAAATGTATTTGATTTAGTATTTTTGAACAATATATATATATTATAGATTAATAGTATTAAAATTTTCAAATTTTTATATGTAAACAAAGGTGCTAGAAATGCAAAATTCGTGTTTCAACTTCATGTTAAAAATTCGATTGAATTCTCACTACTGGTCATACATTTTTATATTTAGTTCAAACTTTAAGTTAAAAATACTACATCCAATATTTATTTATATTATATTATATATTCAATTTCTTTTTTTATTATTCTAAAAAAAACTATTTTCAAAACTTGAAATTTTCAAAAAAATTATCAAATTGACTTGATCAAACGTTTCAAATCATCATTTTGGTTAGAAACCATCAATTTCAATTTGTCACTAATTAAAATCATATCTTCTAAGTCATGTATACCTATTTTAGTAATAAATTAAATTTATAAATTAATAATTTATTCATATATCATTTAAGCCTCTTATAAGTTGATAGCTATAAATCGTATGCGTTAAATAATCATATTATATGCGATATTCGATTGATTTTGATTGGATTCTGCCTAAGTTCGATGCGTATTATTTATTTCCGACATGTAAGAAAAAAAACGACAAATTTCGTGAATTTGGAAAAAAATAAAAGAAAAAAAATCAGCATTAGACAATCAAGTTAGACCATGACTAACCACATCAATAATTAGGGCAAAAATTAAATAAAATGAGAGGATCACACACAGAAAGAGGGGGAGAACGGCCTGAGCAAATACGTACAGGAGCAGGAGACTAACAAACTCATAGATCGCGCATGAGCAAATCGACATAGAAGATTTCCCCTCTCAGTATGACTTTATTTTTCTCTATTGTTCTTTGTTATTTAATTATGGAGTAGATACTTTTCTGGTTTGATGGATGACAGTGTTTTGATTTTTTTGTTTTGGAGATTCTTAATTTTCTTTATAAAAGTTTTTTTTTATTATCAATATTTTTCTAATTCTGATAATAACATTTGTGATTGTTAGATTGATTGAATATTTTGGTACCGATATTTGAATTAGTCTGATAATCTAAAGTTAATTCAGGTATGATATCCGTAATTGTATTTGCACTTGAATCGGTGACAACCGGGTTGAATAGTTCCTTCCCGGGGGTTAGACAATCAAATTAATTTCTCCTCTTAGGTAGTAATTGTTTTGAATTAGGTTTTTCTAAATTTGAATGCGATTAAGCAATATTTCTTATGGACGCACTTAAGTTTATTTGCTTAATTAGGGGTAGTCAACAGTCGTGCCTTAATTATCTACACTATAAAGAAAATTGGTTGTCAGAGCTTGTTAATAACTATAACTATTTTATTGATACTTTAATAAGAATTAACTTTATTGAATTAATGATAAAACACAGGTGTCATAACTATATCATCTATTGAGCCAGACATCCCCTTGATAGCTAGTTCCCTGTTGATTTAATTGCTTTGTTATTTTGTCTTCGTTAGATAATAAAAGAAAATTTTCATTTTATTTACTGCATTAGAACATGAAAGAGTGAATCACATGTACAATCCCTATGGAAACAATCTTTTCCCTTGTATTACATTAAATTGTGGTCACGAAATAGGTGAAATATTTGATTGATCGCGCGATAAGTAAATATTAAAAATATTGGATCTATACTGAGAATATGAAATATAAAAGAATCAGTATATTTAAATTAGTCAATTATCATTTAAATTCAAATTTGTAAAATTGAATTTAATAGGCTTTCCAGCATAGGCCCAAGCACAAGCCCAAACAATTAACTATATACCCAATTTAATTTGTTGTTTACCACTTAATGGAGTGAGAAATTGATATAATGGAGTGAGATGATTTGTATCCCCATACGATACACAAAACACTTCATTTTTCTTCTTTCTTCTTTCGAACACACACCAAAAAAAAAAATTCATTTTTATAGATTAAATAAAGAAATTATTATTTTTTAATTTATTTAATGTATAATATAAGTTTAAGCGATTAAAAATATTACTGACTTAAACGAACAACCCCGTGGGTTCAAGGTAGGGATAAGAATAGGTCAGGCCGCCTATCAGGGCCTACGGCTTGGCCTACATAAGGCCTAGTATGGTCTGATCTATTTAATAAAAAGAGCAATCAAAATTTTCTTTAAAACTATTTTACTTAAATAGAATATGCTTAGACTTAAAGAAAAAAAAAATTAACTAACCGGCCTATTTTATTATTATTATTATTATTATTATTATTATTATTTTATAAAATATATTTTTATTATTATATATTAAAAATAACTTTCTATTTAATAATAATATTTATTAAATAATTTTAATTATAAATTTATTATAAAAAATAGAATTTTTAATTTTTATATGTATAAAATAATTGTTGTACTTTTTTTTATTTCTAGTAACTTGCAAATAAATAAATAAACAAAAATATTATGTAGCCTTTTAAATAGCTTATAAGCTAGGGCAGATTTTTAAAAAAATCAGGTTCAAGCTTTTAAAAAAGAAATTCATGCTTGTAAGTCAAGCTTAGGCCAGATATTTTTAAAAAAGGTCAAGCCGGCAGTTTTAAGAAATCTAAAATCAAAACTGGACCATATAATATTTTGTTTCAGTTATAATATATCTGGTTGAACCATCAGAAAAATAAAATAGCTAAATAAGTTCAAATTTTACTACTTCATTCGTCCATAAGTAGAGTATCACTTTTTATTCTTATCCGTCTCAAAATAACTATATATCTAACATAATAAATATATTTATAATTTATAATATATTATATAAATATTATTATTTTTATATTGTACCGGACTAATAAGAACAATTTTTATTATTTTTGTTACAAATTAATATAATATTAATATTACAAAAAATAAATAATATTCTTTTTACGAGAGTTCTCAGGGGAGAATCAGTATTTTAAAAACTAATTTAATACGAGGTAAGTCCACTTAATTAATGATCCATCGAATCCATTTAAGTGTTGAGCTTTTATGGTAAGGCCCAAAAGTTTGTCCAATCATTTATAGCTTTTATTAATTTCAAAGTCCATTTAATTCATAATTGAATTACCATCGTTCACTTCCTAATTCATTTTCCTCGTCAAATATATACTTCATTTGTCCAATTTAATTTGTCGATTCTTTTTATTTTTATCCGTCTCATATAATTTATCATTTTTTAAAAAAAAAATATATAATTATACGCTTTAATCGTATTTAAAAATTCATAATTTATAAAAAAAATTATTTAAATTAAAATATTTAGTCATTTTAATTTTAATTTAAATTATTTTTATTAAATCATAATTATTTTTACTAATATATTTTTAAATTACTTACTAATTATATAATATATAAAACTCTGTGTATAAGTTAAATGAGACAAAATAACTTGGACATAAGAGTATTTTTTATGCTTTAAAATTATTAATAAGAATATTTATGCAATAACAAAATTGGAGACTTTGCTCAGCCATGTTGTCCGACAAATAAGGCCAAACATATAATAATAATAACAACATCGGTAAACTGTTTTTTTAATTTGTAATTAGACCTCATTGTTATTTTAGTCTCCTAAGTGGAGTCTATCGCAAACTAGTTTTATAAGTGAAAATTTTTTGTTGTTTTAATCTTTCGGCGCCGGATACGTCCGCGTGGCTCGCCGGAAGCCACGTGTCCGCCAGGTGTCCCTCTAGGTCAGCGACACCTGGCGAACACGTGAATTTTATTATTTTTTTAATTTTTTAATTTTTTTTTCAATTGGACCAAATAAAAAAAATTAAAAAAAGAAAATAAAATTTAAAATCAATTTAAAATATTTTTAAAAAATGAAAAAAATAACAATATCTACACGTAGCCTCCGGCGAGCTACGCGGGTGTCTCCAGCGCCGGAGCACTAATTTTTCACTTATTAGACTAGTTTGCGACATGCTCCACTTAAAATGATACGGGAGTCAGTTACGGGACTTAAAAAACAGTTTACCTTACTAATAATATTTCCTCTGTCCCACATAATTTGTCCCTATTTTCTATTTTCGTCCGTCCGTCCCACATAACTTGTCCTCTCTATTTTTGGAAAAATAATTATGCACTTTAATCGTATTTTAAATTTTATATTTTTCTCAATTTTAATTAAATTATTTAATTATCTTAATCTTGAACTATAATTATTGTTACTGATAGTCCCATATTTTCTAGGACGGAGGAGTAATAATAATAATAATAATAATAATAATAATAATAATACTATGGTCTTTCAGTGGACTTTCATGCATATAGTTGTTGTAGCAATTATTTTAGCGACTTCACCAATTAAATAGAAATTGATTTTTCAACCATTGTCCGTACCACTATAATTTCTTTTTATTTATTACTACCGAAGCACTGTCCGAATGAGCAGAAGCCAAACCCATGACATAACTAACACAAATGACTTAGAGAAATAAAAATTATGGAGTATTTTGTATTATTGATATTTAAATAGGAATAATTGTGATGTTTATTGAAAAAATTGGTACTAATTTATCCCGTCAGCATATATAAAACAATCAGACAACATATTATTTTATTTAAGAAATATGCATTATGTTAAGTATAAGTATATTGGTGTGTTGTATTAATATTTTTATGTTAAAATCAATTGTAATACATTATATGTGAAACTATGTCATGTCATGTATTTTTACTTATTTATATTATGTTAAGATAATTCATATATTCTCTATCTTTATATTATGTTGATGTTTGTCCTTAAATTATGTTTTATATGAGCTATGTAATATGTGGTCAATTTATATATTGCAGTTGCATTATGAAAATATTATACTCTCTCCGTCATCCAATTGTGTGTTCATTTGACCGGACACGAATTTTAAGAAAAATATGTAAAAATAGAAATCTTTACTTTTTTTTTGGTAAAAAAAAAATGGTATTTTTTTACTAAAAAATGAAACAATAATAAATTTGGATGAAAACTCAAAACAAGGAAAATGATAATAGATTTGGACGAGAATAGGGAGTATATTGTTTGTCTTTGTATAATGTATTTTCTGTTATTATATTGTGTGTTATTTGTATTTATATCATATGTCGTTAGTTCAGATATTATATTTACATTATATTAATATAATTTATGTGTTTTATATTATTATAGTGTATTGTTTATTCACATCGTATTATTGTTTGATATAATTTTAACTTATAAAAGAAATTTTATTAAATTTGTTAATCAACATTAAAATATATCTTTCACATGAGAGGATTAAACTTTAACTCGATGTGGAGTTCTTTAAATTCATATAAAGCTTTTAAAAAATATTCTTCATGTTCTTGTAAAATCAACGATGTCATGTTTTTAAATTTATGTTACTATTTTATTAGTTAATATATATATACAAATATTAAATATTGAATATTAATTTTAATAATTGGGCTGGGCTAGGCACAGTCCGACCTTTATGAGCTCGGACATGGTCAGATTTATTAGCGTGCTTACCGAAAAATTTTTAAGGTTTACTTTTGGAGGTTCAAACACTGTTTTTTTGTCGTGCTCCAACGTAATTTTCGGACTCGGTATATTTTTAAGCAGGAGGTATTATAGAAAACGTTTCATGAGAATGAGAAGGAGGAAGTAAAAAATTGGTGGTCCATTGGTAATTAAATTAATTAAGTAATTGTTTCTGTTGTGTATAATAAAGATTAAGTAGCAAGTGGATAGTTGTGTCGTTGTAACAATAAATGAAATGAAATGAATACGATCTGGTCTGTTATGGGTGGAGTGCTTACTGTATTTATTACCATTTTCCTTCCATATTGAAGATAGTGCAGACGGCAGTGCAGGAGGAAGAGTCGTCGCCAGATGAATTGAATTTGGAGAGAGAGAGAGAGAGAGTTGACTGTAGGTTTCAGCGGTGAGAGAGAGAGCGAGAGAGGAGACGAGGGTGGAGGATTATCATTTCATTTCATTTCATTATGGCCACCACTCTCTCTCTCTCTAGAAAGCCCTTCGGCGGGTTGTGGGCTGACTCTCTCTCTCTCTCTCTCTAACCTGCACATATATATATAATATATATATATATGGTTTTGTGAGCATATATAAAGTCAAAATCGGGGCGACGTTGCGGCGTTTATCCTGCTCAAAACATTCGATCTTTGCTGGACATTATTACACGCTGCAAATTCCTCGACGCCATTGGAGCAGAAGTGAGGTTTTGTCTCTTGTCATCTTTCTTACACAAATACATTAGTTTGCATTCGGGTTTTGTTTGAATCCTTTTCCGTTTTTTTTTTTTTTTTGAAAAATAAATAAATTGGGTTCTACATTTGTCGCATTTCCAATTCTTGATCATTGTTAGAAATAGGGGAAAACACTTGCTATCTTCTGTGAATCTTATCAGCGAAACCAACAGTTTTTCATTGTATCAAGATTCTTTAGCTTTTGAGATTCAAAAAATAAAAAATAAAAAATAAAAAAACTGTGGGGTTGATTAGTTTGATTAGAAAACGCAAGGACTGGTTTTAGTTTAGATCTGTGAAAAACAGTGCATCAATGGCGGAGAGATGAAGGACCAAAAAAAAAAACAGACAAAGAAGAATTTGACTTTGAGACAAGAAACATGGGTTGGAATTTGGAAAAGGGACAGCACTTTTAGCAACCTCATGTCCATGTTTTTAAAATACTGATTCGAGGGCTCAGTTTTTTCTTTTCCCTTGAAAGCTTTTACAGCACAAAATACTCCCCCAACCCCCGGATTGCTGTCTGAATTATTTGTAAGAATAATTGGCAAACCTTTTTACTGCTGTAAATTTTATAATTTTTGTTTTTAACCTGTATTGCTGAAGGAGATGGTGCGTTTCTATCTTCTCCTACAGAACAAAAAAGCATGGCAATGAAGACAAGGAAGCCAGTTATGTATGCTAATAATGTATACTTGCATAAATATGTGTAGGTAGATGATAAGAATGAATTCTTCGATTGGAGGTGCTAGAATTGAATTATTGTAGTTTTGTGGATCTATTTTGTTTGTATGCATTTCTATGATTGAATTATGTTTATGCATTGTGGATCTCTGTGGGAGATTTGTCGGTAGGCCAGCGAAAACTTATGAATTATGATATGCCTTTGTTAAATATCGACTTTAGGTGTAAGAAGACCAGCAAGTTCTTTTATATTCATCGCGTAATTTAGCTTTGTTTCGAGTTTTTCTAATGTAGTTTGAGATTGCATTTGTTGCCTCTTACTATTGTTACTCTTTCTGTATATTTGGACATGAAGAATCTTCGTTTAATGTGGAAGGAATGTTTGCTTCTCGACTATTGAGCATTTTGGAGGCTGTCCCGAGGGATGTGAAGCATGAAACCAGGTTACATTTTGTTCTCTCGAGCTGCTTTAGAATTCTGTAGTTTTAGCCGAAGATTGTCTTTAAAACCGTATAAATGTCATGGCAGTGTCGGGGAAGTGATCACGAAAGAAAGCCCGAGAACCAAACCTGATGATCTTGGAAGTTTTAGGACAGAGGCTGATCTCGGATCTTCCGAAAGTAAGAAATTGCATCGGCGGGATGACATTCCCTCTGATGATGAACTCACCGCAGGCGAAAAGGAAGATCAAAATGGCGTAAATGATAAAGCGATAGGTTTAG
This sequence comes from Andrographis paniculata, assembly GCF_009805555.1. Classification (NCBI taxonomy): domain Eukaryota; kingdom Viridiplantae; phylum Streptophyta; class Magnoliopsida; order Lamiales; family Acanthaceae; genus Andrographis; species Andrographis paniculata. The sequence goes on from NW_026137605.1 coordinate 7,613,879, forward strand.
CGAATGATAATTTTGAAGAAGCTAAGCTTGGCAACATAAGTGAATGCAGAGATTCGACTAATTTAAGGGACTTTGATGAAACTGAGCTAAAAGTTTGCCGCAGAGAGGTAGATCGTGTCGTGAAGGACATACACATCGATGAAGGAAAAGACTCGGAAGCTATTCCTTTGTTCGACAACGCTAACAAAGATGAAAACAGAGAAAAGAACAGCAGCCATGGAAATGAAAATTCTGCCGACGATGTAACAGAGGAGGGCTCGACTCAAAAAGATGAAACAAACGTCGGCAAAAGACTTCCGCTTCAAGAATTTGGCACCCGAAGTTTCCTTAGATCGTTTCTTGATTCTACGGATGTTGATTGCAAGGTTTGTACCGCCAACCGAGCTCGCCATTTACACATTTTTAGTTAATGATGATCTTTTATTTAACCATTCAGAAATGTTTATCGCGGGAAGTGTCTTGCGACAGCGCGCAATCGAACAAACTTCATTACAACAGTAAAGTGGAAAGCGGAAGCATTACTTTCAATTTCAGCGCAAATCGAAGAGCTGAAAATGCCGAAAGCGAAGAAAAGAATGGACACGAGGAAGAAGGGCATGCTCTGTTTCCCATGAGCCATTCGTTTCGTAAATTCGATTTTGGCGAGTCGAGCTTCTCGGCAAACGGGCTCGTCCATTGCTCCGATCCGGTGCCCTTTTCCGGCAGCATCTCCCATCGCTCAGACAGCAGCGCCACAAGTGCGCGATCCTTCGCCTTTCCAATGTAAACAACTTATCATTACTTACTACAACGTTCGATTATTCAAGAATGTCCTAAACATGATCGGATAGAAATCTTTTTCACAGACTACAACCAGAATGGGACAGCAGTCCGGTGAGAATGACAGAAGCAGATCGAAGAAACTTCCGGAAGCACAAGGGATGGCGATCCGGGCTTCCTTGCTGCTACTTTTAAATGCATTTTCGAAACAATACGTATATAGATCGCGATAGTTTTGTTATTACATAGCAATGGAAAATTGCGATAGTCATCGACGGTTTGTAGCCTCGGTTACCTATGTTTTCGAGAACTTATTACATACATCTCATGATGTCCTAAGCATTCACCAAGGCTGAGTTTTTTTGTACTATAACAAACCGAAATTAGTTCGACTATACGATTAGGGATGACAATGGATTCGAGTCGATTATCAAGAATGGTCCCTAAAAGAAAGTTTACCCTAAAAGAAGCATTAATCAAAGATTCTTTATTCCATACCAAAACCACCAAAACATTTGTAGCTGCTGACATCCTAAAGAGGTTATAGTTTGTCTACAAAAGTGGCTTAACTTGTGGCCCTACAAACAAAATGGTTGGTGACAGAACAATCAGCACAAATGCATGGTGTCAAGCTTCCTAAATTAAAATTAAAAGTTACAGAATCGAATTAAAATTGAATTAAATTAATTATCTGGTCTGTTGCCACGCCCTTATGTTTTGGAACTCTGAATGTTGTGCTTTGTGTATGCTCCCTTCCCAAGCCTTTCTAACCTCTCTTCTCAAAGCTATATATACATACACACTGCCTATTCGAATTGTCGAAAAGTTAAAACACTATCTTTAAATTAGGGTTTGTTGATGATTGATTAGCTAGACTTGGATCAAGATTGTGTGCTATGGAGTTCTTAGGCTTTGTAGGTGCATTTTGTTTGGTTGTATCTTTTATGGTGGCCCCTTGTGCTTCTGATGATCTTTTCGACGACGACAGCGCGCAAAGATCCCTCCAACCATTTGGTAATATATGGCTGCCATGTGTGACTAACTAGTTGCTATAGGCAAGCTTATGATCTCAAGGCTTATTTCTTTCTTTTCGATGTTTTTTTTAAGGTGATTCTGCAGTTCAGATGATTAGTCTGCAGCCATTACTGCCAAGAAAGCTCCAACTTGTCAAACGTGATGCTGTTGTATGATCATCCATCTTTCTTTTTTATCATTGGACCAATTCTACCTTAATATATATATATATGTATTGCTTGGTTCTCTTGACTTATGGAGTATCAAATTTTGATCACAGAAGGAATACTTTGTCAACCTCGATGCCGATATCATACGGAGCAGGAAGTTGTTAATACAAACTCCATCAGGTGTGTTTGTATTATAGCAATTTCAGGTTTACTTAATTAAGCATTTCTCTTTTGGTAAAAATTAGGGTTTTTAAAATTCCTCTTTTTGGTTTTTAACTCATCATTTCATTAAGTGAGTATTAGAAATTGATGATATAGATAAGCTTCCTCTTCTCCACCTTGCTGCTCAATATATACCAATTAACAGAATTTGAACCAAATTATTAATATAAATATATATTTCTAAAGTACAAAGCTTTAAGTTTGCTTATCTACTTCAATGGCAATTGATCAAATATCCAAAAGATTTTAGTACAGCTGATCAAACAAGAAATACAAAACCCTAAATTCAGAACCCATAATTTGAAGAAGTTTTATGCTAACTGATTCTCCAAAACAACGCAAACCAAATACAGATTTATATTATAATTAACGAATTACATGATTTTCGGATCATATCCAGGCAAGAACCAAGATGAACAAGAAGAAGAAGAAGAAGTAACACTTCATCAACAGCAACAACAGAAGCTGAATCAGAGAAGTGGGACATGGAGAGAGTGGATTGAAAGCCCCAATAAATCAGATTTCTTCACCATGGATTACCACTGGGTGAGAAGACGACGCCCAATCCATAACAAGAACTTCCCTTTCGTCCCTTAAAACATGGGTTTCTGCTACCTCAGCCAGCCTTGCAGTTGCCTGATACTAGCAGCAAGATCACATATATATATATATATATATATATAAATAATTTTGTCATCCAATCAGCAGTACTTTCATGCATTAGAGACAAATTAATTAAGACACATATTGCGAAGAAGAAAACAAAAAGTAGGTACAAATAGTAGGAATGATGAATTATAGTTATTATATTAGGGAAAGTGGTCTGGTGTGTGTGTGTGTGGCCGACAGTTATCCACCAAAGATGCATGTCTCCATCGACCATCTCTATCTACCTTTTTTTTTGTAAGAAACTATACAATGATCATGTGCTAGCTGTTGGGTTTCTGAGGAGGGTTTTGCACTTGCTTCCATGCTTAGATTTTGGTGTTCTTGTTTTGTGGGTTTTCAATGTGGTCAAAGGGAATTCCACTCCCCAACATGGGTCCATGCATTCTAAAACCCTAACCCTAACATGGTCAACACTTTGAATGACTGTGGTGGTTTTCAAACCCAATCTTGAAATCCAGAATATCGATTCACATGACTGGATTATAAAACAAAAATCCTCAGGGAAGAGAAAAGGGCCCCCATAGCCTTTCAACCCCACCCCCTCGTGGAGTGACACGTGTGGTATTATTTTTTAAACAAAAAATAAATCATATTAAAACTTGGGTTGCGCTCAGTAGCCGGTTGTATTTTTTAGTTTAAAATTGAGTTTGAAAAAAAATTATTTACTTAATATTTAATTATGATATAATATATATAATAATAATAATAAAATTTTCTAAATTACGTATTTAATTATTTTAAAAACTATATTTTATAATAAAATAATATATAATATGAATTATTTTATAGAAAAATATTATAAATAAATTAAATTTACAACTAAGTAGAGACTTTTGAATGTATATAAATATATTCCTTTAGCCACGAAAAAGATATTTATATGAGCCGGACATATTTTAATAAATATAATATTATATTGATTGATTTTGATATACAGTATTGATATTGAAAAATATAGAGTGGGTTAATAAAATGAGAATATTTTTTTGGATATATTGAATATGTAGATGTTTGTGATATATATATAAATATAAATAAGTTGAATATTAAAATGTATAAATTAAGAAAGTGTGTAAAATTTATTAATATTTTGGGTGTGGTCAAATAAAAAGAAAAATATGTGTAGTTTGGTTGATGGAGAAAGTATTTATTTATTGATAAAAGAGATAGATATAAAAATATTTGACTAAGTTGAATATGATGTACTATTTAAAAAGAAAAATTAAAAATATAGTGTATGTTTCTTTGACAAATTTTTTCAAATTTTATTATTTGGATTCTGCATTTTTTCGAAAAAAATATATTTTTTTCTCACAAAACATCCCATCAAACATTATTTTAATACCAAATTCAAACCAATTTTTCTCAAGCTCAAGCATAGTGCCTAATTGAGATAGAAATTAAAATTTTAATCTTTTTTCTTATTTCATATTAATCATTTCCCAAAACTCCCCGATATTCATGTTTTAATAAAGTCCTTTATTTTCTTCCCCAAGCGGGCATCTATGAGATCATCCAGCTTCCGTCTCTCCCAACCAACCAAGCAACAACTTGCGTTGTCGATGGTCTCCTTGTCTTTCTCACTTTCCTCCTTGGTTACATTATTCGGAAGTCCAGGCTACTGTTGATTTATTTTAATACTAGCAATTGCCTAAGTTTTGTCGATTTTGAATTTTTTGTTTTTATTGTTATCTATGCCAAATTACGAATACTACATTTTTATTTGGCTAAATTGTACAAAATTCACATGTGGTTTCATGGAATTGCACCAAATCCTTTGTACTTCTAAAATTGCGTCAAACTCCCTGTTGGTTTCATAAACTTTGCGTCTAACCCCCTCAACAGTCCTTATTTAACGGTATTTGACTTAAATGCGCTCAAATTACGAATAAATTTTAGAATTTCAATTTATAAACCCCTAAAATTACAAATATATTTCTTTTTTTTATATATTTAGCCTAAAAAATAGTAAAAATAAACTCTTAAAACCTGAGAAAAATAACTATTTTTGAGTATATTTACTATTTTTTTTAGGGTAAATATAAAATAAATAAATATATTTGAAATTTTAGGGGTTTATAAATTGAGATTCTAAAATTTAATCGCAATTTGAACGCATTTAGGTCCTTAAATAAGGACCGCTGAGGGAGTTAGACGCAAAGTTTATGAACCACAAGGGAGTTTGATGCAGTTTTAAAAATATGGGAGATTTTGTGCAATTTTATGAAACCATAGGTGAATTTTGTGTAATTTAGCCTTTTTTTTTTTTTTTTTTATAATGAAAGCTAACAACACATTAGTACTTCTCCAAACTAATGCAAAATCCAGAAGCGTCGGGGGTTTGAACTACTTCACGATCACGAGTTCACTAAGTCATCTTTTAGAGGACTATTTATTTATTTATTTATTTATTTTAACCATATGTATTGTCGCTAAGATAAATCAATACTAAGATGAATTGTAACAAGTTGTAACAACATAGAAACAATTTCTATTCATAAAGCACTAATAGGAGGACATATTATTATCAAAATATACATATATATATATATATATATACATACTCTTCTATTGGCCTATTGAGAAATAATACTATTATCAATATTTGAGTTTATAAACATTCATATCTACTATTGTCAAAAGCTCTTAAATAGGATATAATTATAGTATGGTCTTAAGTTTTGGCATTGAAACCAATTTTGTTACAACCTGCTTGCAGAAGTGATTTCAAAATATTAACATTATTACTCGAAAGTTCGGATTATTATTGTTGACAATAAATAGAATTTTATAGGAACTAAGGATACTCGATAAACTTTTTGGTCTTCCTTTGTGTTTTTTTTTTTATTACAATAAGAATCGGAGATAATTGATAAGATTTTTTGGTCTTGTTCTAAACTTCTACCACTTTTCATATTGAGCATTCTTATTTCGCACAACTTTTTCTACATGCATGTACACAAAGTCTAACTATGAACAAAGCCAAGTAGATAAATAGTAAACTTCAGAAAAATAAATATATATATATATATATACTTATTTTGAAAATATAAAATTCAATAATTTCATGCATAAAAATATCTCTAAAAGTTTCACTATTTTATTTTGACTATACTTTTGTTCTTAGGATTCTTTTGTACCAATCAATAATTATCTTAATCAATAGGGTCCAAATTGTACTAGGTAGGGCCGGGAGGGCCAGGCCAATTTTGCAGCGGGCTAAACAGACACTGAAATTGGGCTGATTCGGTTTTTTTTTTTTTTTTTTTTAATTTAAATTATTTTTTTCCTTTTTATTTGTTGAATTTTAAATTAATTTAATATAAGATTTAGTCAAATGGTAAATTATTTTTTTCGTTTTCATTTTTTTGAATTTTAAATTAATTTAATAAAAAATTATTCAAATGGTCTAGGTTAGAATCAAACTCACAACTGTGTTAACATAAAATAAAAACTTTACCATCAAGATATTCTTCAATTTTTTTAATTTCTCTATTAGTTAATATATATATATATATATAAATAAGATATTAAATTTTAAATATTAATTTTAATAAATTTGGTTGGGCCAGGCACAATTCGACCTATATGGGCACAAATTCGGCCCGGTTCATTGGCACGCCTGGTTAATCATAGCCTGAAAATTTTCAGTCATATTTTTAGAGGTTCAAACATAATTTTTTTATGTCGAGTTCAGATCGAGTTTTCATACCTTACATTAATTCTGTAAATTAACATTATGAATAAACTAAGAAAATCAAAAATCTTCACAATATACTTTGTACGAAAGTCTTCGTGTGCATATTATTAATCAAGATTTTCTATTTTTATAGCTTCAAAGAACGATCACACACATATATAACTATATCTAGGATAAACTATTTTTTAATCTAGTATTGACCCATTTTGTTATTTTAGAACTTTATATGGATCCTATCTGAAAATAGTGTCGTAAATAAAAAAATTACGCTAAAATAGTCCTCTGGTGCCGGACCCGCCACGCTCGTCCGCCGTTGCTGACGCGATTGACATGTCATCACCAAGTTAGTGACACGTCGAAAGACCATTTTACCGAAAAAAAAAAAAAATTACTTGCTGACATATTTCAAACATGATCTATTTAAAGTTTTAATGATAAAGCATGTCAGATACATGAATAAAAAATAATTTACTTTTATAATTATAAAATAATAATTTAATAAAATAAAATAAATAAAAATTCTCCATGTGTCGTTGAGATGACTAATTGATCAATCATTTATTTTTATAATTTTTGTAAAAATTAAATAATAATTTGTCTTCAAAAAACACAAGAAATATCGTATAAAATTTACCCTAAATTTTATACAAATACTTAACCCATCTGGCAATCCATTTCTTATTTTTACAATTATGTTATATTCAATTTAACTAATTAATCTACGTTTACATCTATAAAAATATTACACTAACATAATTTTTCCATACCTAATCTCATTGATTTCATTAAAATGATAATTTTGTAGGTTCAATTAATTTATACATAATTTTCTTATAATATATTTAAAATAGTATAAATGACTTTTGCCCGGAACGTTTCTACTCAATGTTGGAATCTTGAACCAAAATTTTAGAATGGTTTAATAGAGGTTTGTCTTAAATCTATACTTCTTTATTATCAATAAGTTCAATTAAATATATTTAAATATATTGCATGACTTATTTATTTATTGTAGTCAAAACCTAAACATGCATATTGGACTAATACATCTTTCCTAAATTATTTTTAAAAATGATAATATTTTATAGTGATGATCGAGTACTTAGAAAAGATGTTGAATTTGAATTTACAATGATAAGAAAATGTCATAATTCTACAAATGAAAAAAAAAAAACTTTGTGAGCATTAAAAATGTAGACAATTTGATCTCTCAAAATGAAATGACTTTAGATTATAATGATATTTTCAATGATTTTGTAATGTTGATTTAAATAATTTATCAGGTCATGAAAGCATTGAACAAAATTAATCTTTTAAAGCAACTAGTGGAAGCAAGAATAAAGGACAAAAGAAAGTTCCGTAAGAGATGGTCTGATGGTGTAGGGGTTGGATTTGTGATCGTCGGTAACAATTGATCTATAGCAAAAGATAGTTTTATTTATGAAATTTATTGTTACAAAAAAAAAAAAAATTATTTAGTCAACATTTTTCTTTTATTTGTATCAATAATTTCTCATAATAAATACTCCCTCCGTCCACTTACAATATTTACATATTTTTATTTTGAGACGTCCAATTACAAAATTAACATTTCATTAAATACTTTACTTTTTTCCACAAATTCCCTTGCTTTAATCACATCATTACTTTTGCACAAAAAAGTAAGGGCAAAAATATTATTACACTATTTTTAACTACTCACTATAATTAAAATATTATTATTTTTTAAATACCGCGCCAAAATAAACGTCAACATTGTAAACGGACGAAAGGAGTATAATTATAACAAAATATAGTCCTAAACATATTTGTTGCGTCAAGCCTATAATATTAATATTACTTTTGCTTTAACAAATAATAATTTATTATCTTTTTCACTTACTATATTATTTTATATATATTTTTAATAAATTTACTATAATATTTTACTTTACTTTTATTTATATTATTTTAATATTAAAATATTATTATTTTGTAATTTATATCTCCAGTTCAATTTATATAATCCTCTCTCACTTTCCTTCTATATATATATATATAAATCAAACACGTGTAATTGTTAATAAATTTTTAATAAAAATATATTATTAATTTTATACAAACATAACATTCAATCAATATTTGAACACAACACATAAGCAAAAAGTCAAATTATCAAAATATAAATTTTATTTAAAATATATCAAAATATAAATTTTTCATACAAAATATTACATGCGACAATTTCGCCTCAAAATTTGCAAAATAAAAACCATTGACATACCAAAAGATACTACTGGTTTTGTTCACTCACTACAAGAAAATAGCATTTTAGAGATGGAAAAATTTCGTTCCTAAATCTATTTTTTTCGTTACTAATGACACTAGAGACGGAATTAGAAACGAAATAAATTCCCTCTGTAAAGTTCTCGTAGCTAACACTAATTGTTCCTAATTTTATCTCTAAATTAGATATGGAATAAGGAACGAAATTAAAGATGAAATTAGGGACGGAATTTTCCATGCCTAACCTAAACAAAAATGTGGTCATAAAGTCAATGACGGAAATTTTCCGTCGTGAATTCCGTCCCTAATTTAAGGAGAAAATTAAAGACAAAATTAAGAATGAAATTAGGACGAAAATTTCCGTTACTACACAAACTACAAATTTGGTTCCCAAAATAGTGACGAAAACATTTCGTCGCTATTTCCGTCCCTAATTTCGGGATGGAAATAGATTTTAGGATGGACAAAATTCGTCACAAATTCCGTCCCTAATTTTACACAATTTTTCATTGCACAATTTACCGATGTATTTTCCAACCAGTACACGAATATGAAATCAAATTTCAAATCACAATCGAACAACCGTACTACAACATGTACACAAGTACAAAACGAAATTTCAAACCACAATCAAACAACCATACTGAGTCAACTAAAAATCCATAATAAACGTCCAAAATATCTAAAAAAAGTTTCAATTACAGAAATTGAACTATTCCAACATCACATATGGGCCAAAACATATAATCCAGTCATAATATCATCAATACTAAATATTAATCGTGCGGAAAACATAAATATCAACAAACCGGAGGCGCACTAGAGTCCGCATCATCGTTACGCTTGTCCAAGCGAGCATTAGTCATCTTGAGCTGCTCAATGATGGTCATGTGATTTTTCTCGAGATTCTCCAAATGTTGGGCGTAACTCGGACCACTCGGGGTATGCCCGTCGCTGGAATCGAAAACCTCCTCTATTGGCACCGCCGCTGCAAGTGATCCAAGCCCATAAATTCTTTTCTTTTTATCCCGGTGGACCAAGGAAAGAAATGCCTCATCGTGGCTATATTCTGTATCACCGAGCTGAGACATTCCTTCCTCGATCGCAGTCGTACCTTCCTGAAAGCAATGAATATAAAAAAAAAAAAAAGTTATAGTAAAAATTGATAGTCATAAAACATTAATACGACATACCTTTAAATAATTTTCATATGCATTAAGAAAAATGAACATGCTACTTAACAAAGTAAATTTCATATTTAGCAAATTCCACGTAAAATGCAATAATTGAACACAATAATTCTAACACAAGACAAAAATAGAGTGTGTAGTGGTGACAAACATTCAACTTGGTGCCGGTGGAGCGATGTAGGGACTATCCTAGTGTAGGGTGACTATCTTCAGGTAGATGATGGCGGGGAACTGCATAGCACAGGGCAAAGCATTGGTGGCAACATTGATAGTTCACTGTAAATGAAACTTAAAAAATAATGGCAACATGATAACATCTTAACATAGAGATTGAAGGCCCTATAATGCATATAGAGATCATGATAGATGTCTTTGTGATCACATAAAAAAATGTAGTAACAATGAATTAGCATGTTCTTCGTATTCCAGAAGTGAAGACACAAGAAGTTCCCATTCCATTCATTTCTAGTAAATCATAAATGCAAAATTGGGATGTAATTCGATGAATCCACAAATATCCGTCCATTAATTCAATTCAACAAAAAGGACAGAACATAACATAATATAATAGAACCATAAGAATAAATGTGAATACCAGCTCCATCTCCATGCCATTGTTATAAACAAAACTAATCACGAATGCAGAAAACTCCAACAACAAATAGAAAACATGATAGAATGCTACAGGCAGAGCAGAATTTCACATTTGTCTTTTCTCAGGCAATTCTGAAAACTGCACACATATATATATATATATGTGACATAAAATAGTATTATTACTTTATTTTACAAAATATTCTTATTGAAGTTACCATTCAAATACAAGATATAAAAAAAATATATATATCAAAATCAAAATAAAACACCAAAAAATGTGGGCTGAGAAGCAATCAACTCACTCAAAATCTATAAAACCAATCTCATAAGCATATGACAATATTTAATAATAAGTAGAGAGATTGGCGTACCTTTATATACCCATGAGTTTACAATTAAGTTCCGGTTCCAGTTTCACTTGTCTGAAAGGTATGCATAATATTTTAGTACTTGTTTGTAATATAATATAGCCACAATTATAATGAAAATAGCACTGCAGATTCCCTTATGAAGATAAAATTTACGGTCAACAAACAAATAACAATATCACTAGAATGAATCAAAGATTGAACAACAATACGAAGAACAGTGAGCAAAATAAAATTCTTCCTAATATAATATACATCATTTTTTCTAATAAATACATTTAACTATCCATTCACATCGCATTACAAAATTATACAACATCAACAGGTAATATTTCAAACCTTGTTGAAGAAACAGACCATTTCGCTTATTAGTCTTCTATGAGAGAGTACAACCAACGCAGTGTCAACATCTTCCTAAGAAACACAATATAAAATCAAATCAAATCAAATAGATACACAACACAACATCTCTCTAAGAAATACAACACAAAGCAAAATTGGTACCCAAATCGATACTGTACCAGTAGAAAAAAAATGAGAGAATGAGAGAAAGAAACACATAAACAGAAACCGACGGTGATTTGCTAGGTCTACGGTGAGAGGCGGAAAGCAGCTGGTGTGGCTAGCGACGATTTCAGAGGTATTATGCGAGGTAGAGCTGTTGCTTAATCGATTTCAAACCGGAGGCGTCGTACCAAAACCAAAAACCAGATTATCAAATTGGCTGGTTTATGGTTCGAACCTAGATTTTGTAATTTTTATTTTTTAAAAATTAATATACTAACTTGGTGTGAAGTTGGGACCAACCATATAACATTTGGCTGGTGGATAAAGAAGAAGGAAAGTAAAAGAAATGGAGAAGGAAGAAAGAGAGATTTGACGAAGAAAAAAGAGATAGAGGAAGACCAGTGTGTTGCTGGCTATTATGAATGTGTAATGTAAGTGATTAGGGTAACTTGCCAAAAATATTATTATATATTATTAATTTTTTTATGAAATTAAATAATAGTAATAAGATTTTATTAATAATTCATATTTTAGATTTTATAAAATTCTATTATATAATTATATTTAATTTAAATTATATTATTATCTAATACACTAATATTTTTATGTTTGATAATTAATTTAAATTTAATTTAATTATTTATAAAATTTATTACTATTTTAATTATTTTTATACACTTTGGGAAAATCCAGTTGATAGTAAAAATTAGGGTAAAAAAAAAAAAATTAATTATTTCTTTTAATAAATAAATTATTTATTAATTTTTATTTAAGGATGAAAATAAATTTTATCCCTAATTCCATTTTTAATTTGGGATGGAATTAAATTTGTTATTTGTTTTGTTGCTAATAACTAATGAAATAACATTCTCTTTAATTTATATTTCTATATGTGATAGAATTATTTTCATCTCTAATTTCCGTCTCTAATGGGAAAAAATTTTTTTGTCCCTTCCTAATTTCCGTCTATAATTAGGATAGATTTTTTTTTGTCCCTATTTTTCATCTCTATTAAAGACGAATTTTATTCCATTCTTAAATTCCGTTGCCAATTGGTAAAAGATGATCAATTTTCTAATTCAGTCCTTAATTCCGTTACTAATAAGAACAAAATAAATTATGTTCCTAATTTCCGTCACAAAAAGATTAGTTTTTTGTAGTGACTATGTACTTGATTTTTTTTTTGTTTTTTAACAATTAATTATTAGAATGTGTTTGTTTTGTAAACTAATTTGAAAAGATGTTTTTTTAAGTAAGAGATAAAAAATTGTTTAGGTGATATAAAAATATTAAATATGTTATGAAATTTATTAACGGATCTAAGTATTTTATTTATGAAATCAAGTAACAACACAAATATTGAACTAGTTTGGTTAGGCTCAGCCCCAACCAACTCGAAAAAGCACAAAATCGACACAATACACACCTAATCTAGCGACTACACAAACGAACCGGCCACGACCGCGATACACACGATATATAACCCCACATCAACACAAACAAGGCACCCGAAGGCCTACCGCGTCGAACGAGCCCCCTTTCGGCTACGAACGACTACACACAAAAGGGAAAACGTGCCACAAGAACTCCACAAGATTACAGGAGGAAGGCACCACCGAGAAACCGCCGTGAACCGCCGTGAAAGTCACTGGAAAGAGGAGAGCAGTGGGTCGAGAGAGAGAGGGGAGAGGCCAGAGAATAGTGAGCGTAGAGAGAGAGAGAGTAAGATTAGAGTGATCTGATATAATGCCTCTCTCTCTCTATATATATATACATGTCAAATGGAGATGGACGGCCAAGATCAAGATCTGTAATCAACGGCCCAGATCAGGCCTCACAAAAGGACGCGGATCCTAGGCGGGTCACGGAGCGGGTCAGGAGCAAGGGGCGCATCACAGGTAAGGGTCAGCAACGGGTGTGGTTGTGGTGTGGGTTGTGTATCACAAGCCAGGCCCGGTTCGAATGGGCTGCTTAGATAATTGGTGTGTTGTGTATAATATTGGGGTGGATCCGAAGGACAAAAAATCCAACAAAATATGTGTAATATATTAATTTTTTTAAAACAATGTATATATCTTTTTCACAAAAAGAACACACTCTTATTATTTTAAATTAAAAAAATACATCAAAATTTATTTCTATCGTATAATTAATAATTCCGAAAATACACATTGTATTCATCTCATTGCCTCCAAAAATAGGTATCCAAATTTGTTTCTATTATATCATTGTCTATTCTGCACTACCATATTATGTTATTTTCAAGTACAGTAAAAATATACTTTTCTTATGAGATATTATATCAGTATTTAAAATAAAATTAAAAAATCGAAAAAAAAATACATCAAAATTTTGTTTCTATCGTATCATTGCCTATTCAAAAAATACATATCATATTCATACCACTGCCTCCAAAAATAGGCATCGAAATTTGTTTCTATTATATCATTGTTTATTCAACATTATCATGTTATACTATTTTCAATTACGGTAAAAATATAATTTTTCTAATTAGATATGACATCAATATTTAAATAAAATAAAAAATCAAAAAAAAAAAAACATCAAAATTTGTTTGTACGGTTTCATTGCCTATTCAAAAAATACACATCATAGTCATATCATTGCTTTAAAAAATAGGCATGCAAATTTCTTTTTATTTTATCATTATCTATTCAGTATTATCATTTATGTTATTTTACATTTCAGTAAAAAAAATATATTTTTTTCATGAGTTATTACATCAATATTTAAAATAAAATTAAATAATAGAAAAAAAAAACATCAAAATTTGTTTCTATCGTATAATTGGCAATTCCAAAAATACTCATTGTATTTATACCATTGCCTCCAAAAATAGGCATCCAAATTTGTTTCTATTATATCATTGTCTATTCAGCATTATCATATTTTGTTATTTTCAATTACGGTAAAAATATATTTTTCTCAAGAGATATTATATCAATATTTAAAATAAAATTAAAAAATCGAAAAAAAACATCAAAATTTATTTATGTCGTATCATTGCCTATTCCAAAAATACACATTATATTCATACAATTGTATCCAAAAATAGGCATCGAAATTTATTTCTATTATATTATTGTCTATTCAGCATTACCATGTTATCCTATTTTCAATTACACTAAAAAAATATTTTTCCAATTTGATATGACATCAATATTTAAAATAAAATTAGAAAACAAAAAAAAAAAAAAAAATACATCAAACTTTGTTTATATCATATCATTGCCTATTCCAAAAATACACATCATATTCATATCATTGCCTCCAAAAATAGGCATCTAAATTTGTTTTTATTAAATCATTGTCTACTCAGCATTATCAAGTTATATTATTTTCAATTACAATAAAAATATTTTTTTCTAATTAGAAAGTAAATCAATATTTAAAATCAAATTAAAAAATAAATAAAATATCAAAATTTGCTACTATCGTATTATTGCCTATTCGAAAAATACACATCATAGTCATACCATTGCTTTCAAAAATAGGCATCCAAATTTGTTTATGTTATATCATTGTTTATATTCAGCATTATCATGTTATGTTATTTTTAATTTCAATAAAAATATTTTTTTCTTTTGAGTTATTACATCAATATTTAAAATAAAATTAAAAAATCGAAAAAAAAAATACATCAAAATTTTTTTCTATTGTATCATTGTCTATTCTAAAATACACATCATATCCATACCATTGCCTCCAAAAATAGGCATCCAAATTTTTTCTATTATATCAATGTTTCTTCAGCATTATCATATTATGCTATTTTCAATTACTGTAAAAATATATTTTTCAATGAAATATGACATCAATATTTAAAATAAAATTAAAAAACCGAAAAAAATACATTAAAATTTGTGTATATCGTATCATTGTCTATTCCAAAAATAAACATCATAGTCATGCCATTGATTTAAAAAATAGGCATCCAAATTTGTTTCTATTATATCATTCTCTATTCATCATTATCATTTTATATAATTTTCAATTTCAATAAAAATATATTTTTCTCATGAATTATTACATCAATATTTAAAATAAAATTAAAAAAAAGAATACATGAAAATTTGTTTATATCATATCATTCTCAATTCCGAAAATACACATTGTATTCATACCATTGCCTCCAAAAATAGGCATCCAAAAGTTGTTTCTATTATATCATTGTCTATTCACTATTATGTTGTTATGTTATTTTCAATTACAGCAAAAATATATTTTTCTTATTAGATATTATATCAATATTTAAAATAAAATAGGAAAAATAGAAAAAAAAAAAAAAAAAAAAAAAAAACATCAAAATTTGTTTACATCATATCATTGCCTATTCCAAAAATACACATCATATTCATACAATTCCTTCCAAAAATAGGCATCCAAATTTGTTTATATTATATCAATGTTTATTCAGCATTATCATATTACGCTATTTTCAATTACTGTAAAAATATATATTTCTAATGATATATGACATCAATATTTAAAATAAAATTAAAAAATCGAAAAAAAATACATCAAAATTTGTGTATATCGTATCATTGTCAATTCCGAAAATGCAGATTGTATTCATACCATTGCTTCCAAAAATAAGCATCTAAATTTGTTTCTAATATATCACTGTCTATTCAGTATTATCTTATTATGCTATTTTCAATTATAGTAAAAATATATTTTTCCCAATAGATATTATATTAATATTTAAAATTAAATTAAAAAATCGAAAATAAAATATTTTCTCCGTCCCGCGAAATTAGTCGCGTTTCATTATGGGGCGGAGTTTAAGAAAATTTGGTTTATATAGTTAATTAGTGTGATTAGTTAATATAATATATGTAATAAAATGTTATTTTAACTATTTTTAATTGATGAAATATTGAAATAAAAGTTGAAATATTTTTTACTTTATTTTATTTTTTAAAATTTAATATTTTATTTATTGAAATTGTTTTATTTGAAAAAAAAAATTATTATATTGATTGTAAATTATGCAATTAGATAAAAAAAAATAATTAATTGTAATAATTTAAATACAAAAATAACAGCCGTAACATTAAAATTTTTAATATAAACAAAACATCAAATTTTTTGAATTTGATTGTTGGTAAGGATAATTCGATATTACATACCCAAATTTATAACGCATATTTTATATATCGTACCAAAATTTTTAGTATGGTATTTTATCGTAACAAGATATTGTACCAATAATTTAGTATACCGAATTTATAGATGAAAAAATATTGAATTACAGAAACATCACATACTATACTTAAAAATACTGAAAATGCCAAATTTCAGTATACCGAACTTTTTTTGTATGGTATCGATATTTTTTTTAATATATCAAAAAATTCGGTGTGGGATACAATATGGTTCTGTATTACCATAATACAGTATTGAGTCATTTCTAATCGAATTACATGTATGGTATCATAATATAATATTTATGCTGAAATATAAAAGTTAAAAATAATTTTACAATTTTAAGAATATATATTAGAAAATTAATTATTTTAGTATCAATATACTAAATTTTTTATATAGACTGATATATCAAATACTAAAGTATAAAACTGTATTGATATTTTCGGTATATATATTATACCAACAATGCTAAAAGTATATGCAATTGTCGTACTGAAAATATTCGGTATGTTATCATACTATATAAAAATTTACGATACACAATAATTTTGACAATTTAGTATTTTTTTTCATACGCTAGCTGCATTATATGAGCAAATTGATATTTTTCATTTCTAATAATAGTGATAAATCAATTTTTTTAATGAAATATATAAATCAAATTCTAAATCAAATCTCATTATTAAGTAATTTTCAATAGTAAGACATCAAATCAAATATTTTTATATTATATTAAAAATTAATTAAAAATTTTAGACATCACATAAACACTTATTTATAACATATTGAATATTTATTAATTTTTATTATTCAAAATTCTAATCCTACTTTTAAATTTAAAATAAAACAAATAATAAAAGTTAGCAGTATTAGTAATTGAATAAAATATAGTTAAATTTTTAATTGTAATTAGTACTTACTAATTATTACTATATTAGGAAATATGACTAATTCCGCAGGACGACCAAAAGAGGAAATGTGAACTAATTTCATGGGACGGAGGGGGTACATCAAAATTTGTTTCTATCGTAACATTGTCTGTCCAAAAAATATATATAATATTCATACCGTTGCCTCCAAAAATAGGCATCCAAATTTGTTTCTATTATATCAATGTTTATTCAAAATTATCATTTTATATTATTTTCAATTACCGTAAAAATATATTTTTCTAATAAGATATGATATTAATATTTAAAATAAAATTAAAAAACCGAATAAAATACATCAAAATTTATGTATATCGTATCATTGTCTATTCCAAAAATCCACATTATAGTCATACAATTGCTTTAAAAAATAAGCATCCAAATTTTTTATATTATATTATTGTCTATTCAACATTATCAATTTATATTATTTTCAATTTCAATGAAAATATATCTTTCTCATGAGTTATTACATCAATATTTAAAATAAAATTAAAAAACAGAAAGAAAAAAAAAACATAAAAATTTGTCTCTATAGTATCATTGTCGATTCCTAAAATACACATTATATTCATACCATTGCCTTCAAAAATAGGCATCCAAATTTGTTTCTATTATATCAATGTTTATTCAGCATTATCATATTATCCTATTTCCAATTACTGTAAAAATATATTTTTCTAATGAAATATGACATCAATATTTAAAATAAAATTAAAAAACCGAAAAAAATACATCAAAATTTGTGTATATCGTATCATTGCATATTCCAAAAATACACATCATAGTCATGCCATTGATTTAAAAAATAGGCATCCAAATTTGTTTCTATTATATTATTGTCTATTCAACATTATCATTTTATATAATTTTCAATTTCAATAAAAATATTTTTTTCTCATGAATTATTACATCAATATTTAAAATAAAATTAAAAAACAGAAAGAAAAAAAAAATACATGAAAATTTGTTTCTATCGTATCATTGTCAATTCCGAAAATACACATTGTATTCGTACCATTGCCTCCAAAAATAGGCATCCAAAGTTGTTTCTATTATATCATTATCTATTCACTATTATGTTGTTATGTTATTTTCAATTACGGCAAAAATATATTTTTCTTATTAGATATTATATCAATATTTAAAATAAAATAGTAAAAATAGAAAAAAAAGAATACATCAAAATTTGTTTATATCATATCATTGCCTATTCCAAAAATACACATCATATTCATACAATTCCTTCCAAAAATAGGCATCCATATTTGTTTATATTATATCAATATTTATTCAGCATTATCATATTACGCTATTTTCAATTATTGTAAAAATATATATTTCTAATGATATATGACATCAATATTTAAAATAAAATTAAAAAATCGAAAAAAATACATCAAAATTTGTGTATATTGTATCATTGTCAATTCCGAAAATGCAGATTGTATTCATACCATTGCTTCCAAAAATAAGCATCTAAATTTGTATCTATTATATCACTGTCTATTCAGTATTATCTTGTTATGCTATTTTCAATTATAGTAAAAATATATTTTTCTCAATAGATATTATATTAATATTTAAAATTAAATTAAAAAATCGAAAAAAAAAATATTTCCTCCGTCCCGCGAAATTAGTCGCGTTTCTTTCTGGGGCGGAGTTTAAAAAAATTTGGTTTATATAGTTAATTAGGGTGATTAGTTAATATAATATATGTAATAAAATGTTATTTTAACTATTTTTAATTGACGAAATATTTAAATAAAAGTTGAAATATTTTTTATTTTATTTTATTTTTTAAAATTTAATATTTTATTTATTGAAATTGTTTTATTTGAAAAAAATTATTATATTGATTGTAAATTATGCAATTAGATAAAAAAAAAATTAATTGTAATAATTTAAATACAAAAATAACAGCCGTAACATTAAAATTTTTAATATAAACAAAACATCAAATTTTTTGAATTTGATTGTTGGTAAGGATAATTCGATATTACATACCCAAATTTATAACGCATATTTTATATATCGTATGCTATTTTATCGTAACAAGATATTGTACCAATAATTTAGTATACCGAATTTATAGATGAAAAAATATTGAATTACAGAAACATCACATACTATACTAAAAAATACTGAAAATGCCAAATTTCAGTATACCGAACATTTTTTGTATGGTATCGATATTTTTTTTAATATATCAAAAAATTCGGTGTGGGATACAATATGGTTCTGTATTACCATAATACAGTATTGAGTCATTTCTAATCGAATTAGATGTATGGTATCATAATATAATATTTTATGCTGAAATATAAAAGTTAAAAATAATTTTACAATTTTAAGAATATATATTAGAAAATTAATTATTTTAGTATCAATATACTAAATTTTTTATATAGACTGATATATCAAATACTAAAATATAAAACTGTATTGATATTTTCGGTATATATTATACCAACAATGCTAAAAGTATATGCAATTGTCGTACTGAAAATATTCGGTATGTTATCATACTATATAAAAATTTACGATACACAATAATTTTGACAATTTAGTATTTTTTTTTCATACTCTACCTGCATTATATGAGCAAATTGATATTTTTTCATTTCTAATAATAGTAATAAATCAATTTTTTTAATGAAATATATAAATCAAATTCTAAATCAAATCTCATTATTAAGTAATTTTCAATAGTAAGACATCAAATCAAATATTTTTATATTATATTAAAAATTATTTAAAAATTTTAGACATCACATAAACACTTATTTATATCATATTGAATATTTATTAATTTTTATTATTCAAAATTCTAATCCTACTTTTAAATTTAAAATAAAACAAACAATAAAAGTTAGCAGTATTAGTAATTGAATAAAATATAGTTAAATTTTTAATTGTAATTAGTATTTACTAATTATTACTATATTAAGAAATATGACTAATTTCGTGGGACGACCAAAAGAGGAAATGTGAACTAATTTCACGGGACGGAGGGAGTACATCAAAATTTGTTTCTATCGTAACATTGTCTGTCCAAAAAATATACATCATATTCATACTGTTGCCTCCAAAAATAGGCATCCAAATTTGTTTCTATTATATCAATGTTTATTCGGAATTATCATTTTATGTTATTTTCAATTACCGTAAAAATGTATTTTTCTTATAAGATATGACATCAATATTTAAAATAAAATTAAAAAACCGAAAAAAAATACATCAAAATTTGTGTATATCGTATCATTGGCTATTCTAAAAATACACATTATAGTCATACCATTGCTTTAAAAAATAAGCATCCAAATTTGTTTATATTATATCATTGTCTATACAACATTATCAATTTATATTATTTTCAATTTCAATGAAAATATTTTTTTCTCATAAGTTATTACATCAATATTTAAAATAAAATTAAAAAACAGAAAGAAAAAAAAATACATCAAAATTTGTCTCTATAGTATCATTGTCGATTTCTAAAATACACACTATATTCATACCATTGCCTCCAAAAATAGACATCCAAATTTGTTTCTATTATATCGTTTTCTATTCAGCAGTATCATTTTATGCTATTTTCAAATACAGTAAAAATATAATTTTTCTAATGAGATATGACATCAATATTTAAAATAAAATAAAAAATTGAAAAAAAAATACATCAAAATTTGTTTATACCGTATCATTGCCTATTCAAAAAATACACATCATAGTCATATCATTGCTTTAAAAAATAGGCATCCAAATTTCTTTTTATTTTATCATTGTCTATTCAATATTATCATTTACGTTATTTTACATTTCAGTAAAAATATATTTTTTTTTCATGAGTTATTATATCAATATTTTAAATAAAATTAAAAAATAGAAAAAAAAAATCAAAATTTGTTTATATCGTATTATTGGCTATTCCAAAATAATATTGTATTCATTGCCTCAAAAAATAGGCATCCAATTTGTTTCTATTATATCATTGTCTATTCAGCATTATCACGTTATGTTATTTTCAATTACGGTAAAAATATATTTTTCTTATTAGATATTATATCAATATTTAAAATAAAATTAAAAAATCGAAAAAAAAAAAAAATCAAAATTTGTTTATATCGTATTATTGCATATTCCAAAAATACAAAATCATATTCATACCATTATCTCCAAAAATAGGCATCCAAATTTATTTCTATTATATTATTGTCTATTCAATATTATATCAATATTTAAAATAAAATTTAAAAATAAAAAAAAATACATCAAAATTTTTTTATATCGTATTATTGCCTATTCCAAAAATACACATCATATTCATACCATTATCTCCAAAAATAGGCATCCAAATTTATTTCTATTATATATTGTCCATTCAGTATTATCATGTTATGTTATTTTCAGTTGCACTAAAAAAACAGTTTTCTAATAAGATATTAAATCAATATTTAAAATAAAATTAGAAAACTGAAAAAAATACATCAAATTTTGTTTCTATCATATCATTGCCTATTCCAAAAATACACATCATATTCGTATCATTGCCTCTAAAAATAGGCATCTAAATTTGTTTTTATTAAATCATTGTCTATTTAGCATTATCATGTTATATTATTTTCAATTACCGTAAAAATATTTTATTCTAATTAGAAAGTAAATCAATATTTTCAAGTCTGCTGCCCCTAGGTCGGCTACTTCCAAGTCAACTGCCCCTGGGTCGGCTACCCCCAAGTCGGCTGCTCTTTGGTTTGATGCGTCTGGAGCGGTTGTATCAGAGGCGGCAGAAGCAGGCATAAGCGTGGCCATCGGTGCCATAGTAGGCAGAGATGGGTATGAAGCGACATAAGGTAATCTGCCCATCTCTATAGCAGTCGCCTCATTGGGAGATGAGACCCTTGTTGTTGCCTGCTCAACGGATGAAGGCATTTTATTCGAGGCCCGGCGCTTGGTCGGGGGGTCAAGTTCTGGTAGTTGGTCGGTTGGTGGCTTTGCTGCTTTAGTCGGTCTGGAAGCAGATTGGGCGGTCACCCGGGTCGAAGCCACATCTAAGTATAAAAATAAGGATTAATACCATGGTAAGGAAATGATCAAGTTAAGTTGAGAGTATGAGATTCTACCTGGATGGGGTCGGGTCTTTATAAGGGACCGACCTGATGGGCGGTTTGTTAAGAACGGTTGATCTAATGAGATATGACATCAATATTTAAAATAAAATTAAAAAACCGAAAAAGTACATCAAAATTTGTGTATATCGTATCATTCTCTATTCCAAAAATACACATTATAGTCATACCATTGCTTTAAAAAATAAGCATCCAAATTTGTTTATATTATATCATTGTCTATTAACATTATCATTTTATATTATTTTCAATTTCAATAAAAATATTTTTTTCTCATAAGTTATTACATCAATATTTAAAATAAAATTAAAAAACAGAAAGAAAAAAAAAATACATCAAAATTTGTCTCTATAGTATCATTGTCAATTCCTAAAATACACATTATATACATACCATTGCATCTAAAAATAGGCATCCAAATTTTTTTCTATTATATCATTGTCTCTTCAGCACTACCATTTTATGCTATTTTCAATTACAGTAAAAATATAATTTTTCTAATAAGATATGACATCAATATTTAATATAAAATAAAAAATCGAAAAAAAAAAAACATCAAAATTTGTTTATACCGTATCATTGTCTATTCCAAAAATACACATCATAGTCATATCATTGCTTTAAAAAATAGGCATCCAAATTTCTTTTTATTTTATTATTTTCTATTCAATATTATCATTTAAGTTCTTTTACATTTCAGTAAAAATATTTTTTTTTCATGAGTTATTACATCAATATTTAAAATAAAATTAAAAAATAGAAAAAAAAAATATATCAAAATTTGTTTCTATCGTATCATTGGGTATTTCAAAAATACATATTGTATTCATACCATTGCCTCCAAAAATAGGCATCTAATTTGTTTCTATTATATCATTGTCTATTCAGCATTATCACGTTATGTTATTTTCAATTACGGTAAAAATATATTTTTCTCATTAGATATTATATCAATATTTAAAATAAAATTAAAAAATCGAAAAAAATACGTCAAAATTTGTTTATTTCGTATCATTGCATATTCCAAAAATACAAAATCATATTCATACCATTATCTCCAAAAATTGGCATCCAAATTTATTTCTATTATATTATTGTTTATTCAGCATTATCATGTTATATATTTTTAATTACACTAAAAATAAATATTTTTCTAATGAGATATTACAACAATATTTAAAATAAAATTAGAAAACCGAAAAAAATACATCAAACTTTATTTCTATCGTATCATTGTCTATTCCAAAAATACATATCATATTCATATCATTGCCTCCAAAAATAGGCATCTAAATTTGTTATTATGCATTACCGTGTTATATTATTTTTAGTTACAGTAAAAATATTTTTTTCTAATTAGATATTACATTAATATTTAAAATCAAATTAAAAAAAAAAACGTCAAAATTTATTTCTATCGTATCATTGTCTATCCCAAAAATACATATCATAGTCATACCATTGCTTTCAAACATAGGCATCCAATTTGTTTTTTATTATATCATTGTCTATTCATCATTATCATTTTATCTTATTTTCAATTTCAATAAAAATATATTTTTTTCCATAAATTATTACATCAATATTTAAAATAAAATAAAAACACAAAAAAAAAATCAAAATTTGTTTCTATTGTATCATTGTCAATTCCGAAAATACACATTGTATTCATACCATTGCCTCCAAAAATAGGCATCCAAATTTATTTCTATATATCATTCTCTATTCAGTATTATCTTGTTATGTTATTTTCAATTACTGTAAAAATATATTTTTCTCATTCGATATTATATCAATATTTAAAATAAAATTAAAAAATCAAAAAAAAAAAAAAAAAACATCATAATTTGTTTCTATTATATCATTGTCTATTCCAAAAATACACATTATATTCATACCATTGTTTCCAAAAATAGGCATCCAAATTTGTTTATATTATATCAATGTTGATTCAGTATTATCATATTATGCTATTTTCTCTTACTGTAAAAATATATTTTTTAATGAGATATGATATCAATATTTAAAATAAAATTAAAAAACCTGAAAAAATACATAAAAATTTGTATATATCGTATCATTGCCTATTTGAAAAATACACATCATAGTCATACCGTTGCTTTAAAAAATAGGCATCCAAATTTGTTGCTATTATATCATTGTCTATTCAACATTATCATTTTATGTTATTTTCAATTTTAATAAAAATATTTTTTTCTCATGAGTTATTATATCAGTATTTAAAATAAAATTAAAAAATAGAAAGAAAAAAAATACATCAAAATTTGTTCCTATCGTGTCAATTTCAATTCCAAAAATACACATTATATTCATACCATTGCCTCCAAAAATAGGCATCCAAATTTGTTTATATTATATTATTGTTTATTCAACACTACTATGTTATATTATTTTCAAATACGGTAAAAATATATTTTTCTCATGAGATATTATATCAATATTTAAAATAAAATTAAAAAATCAAAAAAAAATACATCAAAATTTGTTTTTATCGTATCATTGTCTATTCAAAAAATACAAATCATATTCATATAATTGCCTCCAAAAATAAGGATCAAAATTTGTTTATATTATATCATTGTCTATTCATCATTATCATGTTATGCTATTTTCAATTACAGTAAAAAATATATTTTTTCTAATGAAATATGATATCAATATTTAAAATAAAATAAAAAAACGAAGAAAAAAAGTACATCAAAATTTATTTGTACCGTATCATTGCCTATTTCCAAATATACACATCATAGTCATATCATTGCTTTAAATAATAGGCATCCAAATTGCTTTCTATTTTATCATTGTCTATTACGTATTATCATTTATTTTATTTTACATTTCAATAAAAAAAAAAAATCATTAGCTATTACATTAATATTTAAAATAAATTAAAAAATAAAAAAAAAATACATCAAAATTTGTTTCTATCGTATCATTTGCTATTCCAAAAATACATAATGTATTTATATCATTGCCTCAAAAAATAGGCATTCAAATTTGTTTATATTATATCATTGTTTATTCAGCATTATCATGTTATGTTATTTTCAATTACGTAAAAATATATATTTCTCATGAGATATTATATCAATATTTAAAATAAAATTTAAAAATAAAAAAAATACATCAAAATTTTTTTATATGGTATTATTGTATATTCCAAAAATACACATCATATTCATACCGTTATCTCCAAAAATAGGCATTCAAATTTATTTCTATTATATTATTATATATTCAGCATTATCATGTTATGTTATTTTCAGTTACACTAAAAAAAACATTTTTCTAATGAGATATTAAATCAATATTTAAAATAAAATTAGAAAACCGAAAAAAATATATCAAATTTTATTTCTATCGTATCATTGCCTATTCCAAAAATAAACATCAGATTCATATCATTGCCTCCAAAAATAGTCATCTAAATTTGTTTTTATTAAATTATTGTATATTTAGCATTATCATGTTATATTATTTTCAATTACAGTAAAAATATTTTTTTCTAATTAGAAAGTAAATCAATATTTAAAATCAAATTAAAAAAAAAAAATACATCAAAATTTGTTTCTATTGTTTCATTGCCTATTCCAAAAATACACATTATAGTCATATCATTGCTTTAAAAAATAGGCATACAAATTTGTTTCTATTATATCATTGTCTATTCAGCATTATCATTTTATGTTATTTTCAATTTTAATAAAAATATATTTTTCTCATTAGTTATTACATAAATATTTAAAATAAAATTAAAATACAGAAAAAAAAAATACATCAAAATTTGTTTTTATCGTATCACTATCAATTTCGAAAATACACATTGTATTCATACCATTGCCTCCAAAAATAGGCGTCCAAATTTGTTTCTATTATATCATTGTCTATTCAATATTATCTTGTTATGCTATTTTCAATTACTGTAAAATTATATTTTTCTCATGATATATTATATCAAATTTAAAATAAAATTAAAAACTTGAAAAAAAATACATAAAAATTTGTTTCTATCGTATCATTATCTGTTTAAAAAATACATATCATATTTATACAATTGTCTCCAAGAATAGACATTCAAATTTATTTCTATTATATTATTGCCTATTCAATATTATCATCTTATACTATTTTTAATTATAAAACAATTTTTAAATGACTCACAATCAAATCATTAGTTCTATATTTATACTTTTCTGTTAAATAAAGATATTATATTTTAATTATAATTTTTCAAATAACTATAAGTATATTTATAATTTTCACGTATTATAAAATTTGGGTTTTTATGTTTTGGGGGTTGTAGCCCACAGCCATGATTTTTGGCACTCTTGTCCAAAGTGTAGTTAGCATTTATGATCATAGATCATATTCCATATGCTTGTATATACAATCGATAATATTTTTTAATATTTTTATTTTCGTTTGTGTCGTAGCAATTGGCATTTTTTTATTTTTGGTAAAACTTATTAAATCAAAATATATTTAAAAAATATAAATTAATTTGATTAACTATATAATATATAATATCATACATCATATGAACTTACTCAAAACACCTTTTATTTTTTATCTCCTAAAAAAAATAAATATTTTTATCTATATTTAACATTCTACATTTTTTATAAAATTAATTTGTATTAATTATAAATTAATAAAAGTATTTTTTATTTATTTATATTATAAAAAAATGATTTTCTAAATATTCATATTGCATATATTTTTTATTGCTATTTAATTTTTAAAATATTTAAATAGATATTTTAATTTTTTAATTATATATATTAAATTTACTTTAATACTATCAATATTATTAATAGAATAAAAATAATAAAATAATATTATAAATTACTATTTTTAGTTAAATAAATATTATTTTCTTAAATATCGTATCACTAGTTAAATATGTCAACTATGTTGAGACAGAAAAAGAGTATATATTAATTAGATAAAAGCAAAAGAAAAAAAAAAATGAAAGGTCCTATTTGTTTGTAAGTTTTTAATTGAATTTTATGTTTTTTTCCCAATCAACGTAAATGTTGTAAGCGTTAATATGATATTTTACATGTAAAATTAATTTTTAATATAGTATAAAAATTTAAAAATATTAATTTGATTTGATATTTTATTGTGCTAATTAAAATATACCAATAATACATATTTTTATTACACACAATATAGAAGTATGTGCTACTTGTAGTAATATTATGTTGTATGTTGACAAACTATATATGAGTCTGCACGGTGCTAAACTAATAACGCATCAAAAATTTTATTTTAATTTAAAATTTTATTATTTAAAATTTTAAAAACTTAATTTCAAATTTAACAGGCTAGCATGAGAAAACAAAAGGGTGGGTTTGTTAAGTGTTTTATTTAAAGTATATTTTTAATATCATATTAGAATAATTGTGTCCTTAATATAAACAATAATATTACATTTGTCATAAAAAAAAAAAAATTTACTTCTTTTATTTATCTATCATAAAATAAATAAATAGATTTGTTTCATTTTTTAAGTAAAAAATCTATTAGTTTTTACTTTTAACTTTTTTTTCACTTTTTTCATTATAAAAGACAAAAAATACACACTACATTAAAATCAATGTCCATCTATTTTTACATGACGGGGGGAAGTAATATTTTGATTTGAATGTTAGATTTTTCCATTTTTTTTTTTTTTTTGTAAAAGTGTGTTTATTTTATGAAATAGTTAGAAATGTTAAAAAAAAATTATATAAAATATAAAAAATTGTGTAGAGAATATAAAAATAACGAAGGTAGATATATATATATTAATTTTTTTTAGAAAACGGATGTGAAAGAAAATATAGAAAGAACACCCTCGGACATAAATGATATATTTATATATATATATATTAAAATCGTATAAAAAAAATAAAAATTATCGTGTAACCAACCCAAAACAAAAATAACTCAGGTTGTACTTGTAGCCCATATTTAAAATCGTGGACTATTTTTATGGGCCATAAATCGAGCAAATAAATATGGGCCGTATGGTTAAATAAATATATGAATTGGGTAAACCTTTTTTCAGAGAATAGTAGCATAATTAATAAATAAATTAGCTGTATTATTTTATATTTTATTTCAAGCATATATATATATATATATTTAATTAAAACTAAAGCTGGAAAAACATTTACTAATATCTTTCAGACAAAGCAATGTTCAACACATGTCTGACTTTCTTGAGACATAATCAAATCAGCCACAATTGATTTATTTATTGTAAATATATAATAATGATGAAAATACCCAAACAGGCAAACATGCCTTTCAATTGAGGAAAGAGACCAAAGAGTAATAATATTCATTGCTTTTACACAACTCAATACCTTAAACTAACAAAAATAAATAAATATAAAAAAAAGAAAAAATCCCAAATGAGATAGGAAAATCTTTCACCTGAACTTTCGTAACAGACTTTCTCAATAAATTATGTAATAATTTTGATCATTTTCTTTTCATTTTTCAATTTTAGATTTGAGAAATAAAAGTAACAGAGTATACTCTTGCTTCAAATTATCATGTATGAGTGACATTTTGACACGTAGAATTGTAAAATAAATAAATAATTTTTGAGTTTAGAGTAAAAATAAAAAATAAAATAAAATACTCATTTGTTCTGATTCAAATTTAATAGATTAAGAAATGATCATATTTTATTTTATTTATAGAGAACCGACAACCGCTACCGGAAAGTACCCTGCAACGCAACTCATACTAGGCGAACCATGTGTGCGTCGGGGTTTGAACCCAACTATCTCTTATGGAACCAATAATCATATTTTATTGATTAGTAGAAATGTATATAGTAATTTTTTATATTTTTGTCATTGAAAGTAAAAATTAAAAAAAATAATAAAAAAAGATAAATACTTTTGTAAAAATTCTTGATATTTTGGTATTTATATATAGATTATTTTTATTATAATAAATAAATAAATATTTTTTTTAATATATCACATACGAAAATCGTAAAAATAATACGTTGAGTTGAGACAAGAAAAATATATATATTTGATTCAAATACAAATTTGAATTATAGACAAATAAGATGTACTTATACTATGTAAAATCTAGTCTATAGACAAATGTATGTAAAATAGATTGTATTTGAGCACACTTTATAAAAAATCTTTAACCATGTATTGGCAGGTTATACTAAAATTAATTATGAGATATAAATTCACATTTCCATTCAGTGTGTCTTTGTTTGGCGAATTTGTTAGGATTTCTACTGTTCATTGAATTTTTTTTATTTAAATATCAAATCAAATATTTATTTTTTATTTTAATTAAATTTACATAATACTGTATAAATACCTATTTATATGATATGATATAATTATTTCAATTCAATTTTTTTACTACTAAATCCAGCTCAAAATCTAAATTTTCAAACAAACACACCGTGGACGCGTATCTTGAAAACATAGGACTTTATTATAACTTGACCCAAATCTCTATGGATCTTTTAAAATAACTAAATGACATTAAAATAATCAACTTGGAATCTTTAAATAATAATAATAGTAATGTTACGTTCATGTCGCATATAATATCCCAAATGCTTATGATTTCTTAATTAGTTTGATTAGATTAATGATGCTGACTTGCTTTGTAATAATCGTGGCTTTGGTGCAATGAAGTCAACATTTTTAGTAAAAATAATTATACATTAAGATTAAAATAATTAAATAGTTTAAGATAAAAAAATTATAAAATATAAAATTAAAAATATAATTAAAGTGTATAATTATATTTTTTTTAAAAAAAAATAACAAGTGAAACGGACGAGAATAAAAAATAAGAATAAATTATGTGGGACGGAAGGTGGAGTAATTAATAATCATATTAATTATTGAACGCTTCAATCTGATTTTAACGTCCATTTTATCCATTCAGAACATCTTTCAATAATAATAATAATAATAATAAGCATCATCGGCGCATTAATTATCAATTAAACACTTTAACACCGTAATTTAATATTGTCTGATTAGGACACAATAGTATTAAAATAAAAGCTGATCTCCTTTTCCATTATACATTGTAAACTCTTTAAAATATTATGATATTCATTATTTTCTACAATTTTTTTAATTAGGAAAGTTTGTTCTTTTCGTATTGAATTTGGAGCTAAAAAAAATATTCGTTAAACAATATTTGATTTGAGAAAAAAAAAAATTATTTTTTTGTTCTAACTTAAACTATTTCCTTAGTCCAAGTTAAATTGCCTAATTTAGTTTATACACGGAATTTTAGATATTGTGTAATTAAAAAGTGTATTAATTATGATTTAATAAAAATAATTATAAATTAAAATTAAAATGACTAAATAGTTTAATAAAAAAACCTCAAATTTTAAATTTTAAAATGTGATAAAAGTATATAATTATATTTTTTAAAAACATGACAAATTATATAGAACAAATGAAAATAGAAAGATGAGACAAATTAAGTGAGACGAAGTATTATTTTTATAAAATTCCCTTGTTCCATTTAAAATATTTCATTTTTTATTATAGTCAAATTAATTAGTCATTGATAATAAAATAATTTTAACTTTTACATAGATTAAAAATATACAATTTAATTATAAAAAAAAAATATAAAAAGACAAAAGTACCGCAATTAAAAAAAATACTACTATTACTTTTTAATTTATTAAAAAAAAAGAGTTCATTGAAGTGAAACGAAAAATATATTTTTAAGAACATAGAGTACATAAAATAAAAACTATGTAGAGACTGTATAAAAAACACACATGTATATTTTAAAGTAATCCTAAATGAAAAAAAAAATAATAATAAAATAAAATTGGTGAAACAATTAACTATAAATTGTAGCAACATGCAAGATGCATAGAAATTAATTCATTGATTTGATGGTCCGAATTATTTTGGTGATAATTAAAACATTTGAAGATACAATACAGACAAATGAGCATTCAGTTTATACCGTTTATCGTATAGATATGCTAACTATTACTACCAAAAATTAAATCTAAACGACTAACGAGTATATTTCCCTATTTTCATATAGTTAGCCAATCAACTTCTTCAGACATGTCCGTTTAAATATCATGTATTTGTTTCGTGAGTTGATTCATTTGTCAGTGAATAACGTCAAAGATAACGTATATACATGTGCGTCATTGTTAACTTTCGTGAGTTGATTCATTTGTTAGTGAATAACGTAAAAAATGACGTAAATAGGCGTGCGCAGGTGTCAACTTTCATGAGTTGATTCATTCGCCAATGAATAACGTCAAAAATGACGTAAATAAGTGTGCGCCGGTATTAACTTTTGTGAGTTGATTCATTTGTCAGTGAACAACATAAAAAATATAAATGTGCATGCGCCAGTGTTAATTTTGTTTCATTCTTTTACATTATTGTTTTTATAATGTCACAATATTAACTAAAAATTTGTCGTTCTCTTCGCAATATGCGGAGAATATTTGACGTAGTTCTCAAAGAGAAAATTATTATTTTTTATTATCTTCAAAGAGAAGGTGTATTTTAATTACAATTAATTATTTTACAAAGACTTGTTATAATGTCATTAATTTTTTTGTAGTTTAATTGGAGATAATTTTTTAGTTTTAAATTTTTTATTTTTACAAAATAAAAGCTTTTTTAAAAAAGTTTCCACTCATTTTTTCAGTAATTATGAATTAATTTTATTTGAATATGTTTGTCTTATTATTATTATTATTATTATTATTATTATTATTATTATATATTTAAAAATATAATTTATATATATACTTTTTTAAAAAATATTATTATCAATAATAACTTTTAATTTAAAAAATCAAAATCAAAATTAAAATCTATAAATATCGGTACTACGAAGTTTATTATTTTCTACAATTTTGTTATTAGAAAAATGTATTCTTTTCGTTTGAATTTGAAGAGTTGATTTTTTTTTAAATAATATTTGATATAATATGTTTTTAAAAAACTATATATATTTGAGAAGTGTGAATATTGTTGACATGAGTAGTTTATTCAATTGGATAGTGCACATTCTGAGAGACTTCTCATGAGGTCATTCATTCTCAAATTACTCTAGGGTAAGCCCCGAAAAAAAATTAGTATATTGTTGACATGAATAGTGTATATTCAATCAATTTAACCTATATTTAACTTCGTTTGTTCTGGCACCGGCTCATCCACGAAAGTTGACCTAGCACTTACTCAACTCCGGGATTATTGTAGTATACAAACACACACATGCTTTTTTTTTTTTTTTTCAAAATAATACTAAGCGGAAAAATGGTGAAACAATTACTTATAAATTGTAACTAATATGCATGATGCATTGAAACCATTTCATTGATTTGATGATCCGAATTAGGTTGGTGATGATTACAACATTCGAAGACACGATATGGACAAACAGACATTCAATTTCTATCGTTTATCGTTAAGATACGTTAATCGTAACGACTAAAAGATAGATTTAAATGATTAACGAATACGTGTTCTTATTTCAACATAAGTAGTCAATCAACTTCTTCAATTATGTCCGTCTGAATATTATTGCATTTACTTCGTACGTTGATTCACTTGTCAGTGAATAACGTCAAAAAATGACGCAAACATTCGTGCGCCGATATTAACTTTATTTCATTCAATAATTTTGTTTTTAGAATGTCGCATTATTAATTAAAAATTTGTCCCTCTCTCCCTAACATGCGAAGAATATTTGACGTAGTTACGCACCAAAAAAAAAAAAAAAGAAAAGAGAGAAATATAAGTGTAGAGTATTTTTACTACAATTTAATTATTTTACAAAGACTTCTTATAATTTCATTAATTATTTTTTTTAGCTTAATATTTAAAATCTTAATTTTTTAAATTTTTCCTAAGTAACCGCTATTTTTCAAATTAGTTCCACCTATTTTTTCAATATTAATTTTATTTTAACTTTTTTATCTTACTATTTTATTTAATATAAAATATAATTAAAAAATATACTTTTAATATATTACGTTTTAATTTTAAAAATTTAAATTTAAATAAAATCTATAAATAGACACACTGCAAATAAACGTGACCCCTCACGTCATCTGCTGACTCTATATACTCAAGTCGAGATCATCGGTGTCCAAGCACCGCTTCACCGATTATCATATTTAGGTCCCACCGACGCATACACCTGCGTTGCACCAGATCACAGCCCCGCGATCAAACAAAAAATATTACGAAATTACAATATTATATTATTTTCCGGAATAAAATTTTATTACAAGCCGATGGAGCAAAAAATTTAAATATAATGAAGTTACGAATACACCCTTATCAAAAATAAAAACTCGTCTCTACACTGCAGGGTATTTACGACAATTCAATAAACTCCACGGTCAAATTAAGGAGCTGGCGATTGGTAAAAAGGAAGCAGCCCCCGGGATTTGCTGAGGTGCCACGTCATCACGCCATACTTATTTTAACTCCATCGCTAAACAAGCGGACGGTCAAGATTGGGTTTCCTATCTTAATCGGACGGTGACGAAATACGTATTCTAGACACTTCTCCGGAATTAAGCGGCTATACATACTTGTAACTCTGGTTGAGTCAAGGTAACCGCAGTTGGCGCGTAAGCATTTAGTCAGTTAAAATCGAACATTCTAAAAAAAGAAAAGGTGACATAGGAGAAAAATTAAATAAATCGAAAATGAAATTAGAAAATGGAGCCGACTGGATTTAGCGCATCGATATATAACACAGAGAGTGGGGGGAAGAGCAGTAGAGGAAGTGTAAGGAGAGCAGCGAGGAGGAGGAGGAGGGAGAGGTTTTGGGTGGCTTGGCTGAAGCAATTGCTCGGTCGATCCTCGCCGCATAGCCTTTGGGTTGGACGTTCTCCCGACCGTTGGATTGTTCGATTATCGGCGGTTCATCTCAACGGTCTGGTAGCACTACACTGAGGAGGACGGGAGCGGATCAAGATTTCGTCAGATCTGGTGGTTTGGTGAGCTGATTTTCGGAATTTGTTTATTTGTTTTGCAATCTTGTTTTTGGGTGAATTTGATGTTCTCGACGTTTTTTTTATCGTGTTTGAGTGATGGCTCCTTGATTTAGGTTGGGCGGATTAATGCATTTGCTATTAGAATGTGAGTATGAATGTCATCGAGAATAGTGTTTGGATACTTCGAGTTTGAATTGGTTAACTTATTCGTTTTTAGATCCAGTGGATTATGCGGTTTTTGTTTGTATCGTGGATTTGGTTATTTTTCCTTTAAATAGTTCATTGTAATTGACCTTTGTTGTTGATATAAATATTGCTGTTTGCTTGCTTGCTGCAGACTTCACTTGGTGGTTTATCGATATTCTCGAGATGATAAATGGAGTAGTCTGTTATATCAAATTCATTAACGCATTCGTGTTTTCTTGGTAGCGAGAGTTTTTATTGAATTTGTTCATGAAATTATTCCACTTGATCCAGGAGTCTGTATTTTATATGAGACTTATTGTTGTCTTTCTCTTGCAGTTCTGGCTGCTGGAAACGATACATTAGCTTTCTTGAGGCCATTCTTGCTCAGAGGATTGTTCATTTCCGCCATTAGACCTCTCTCCGAAGGAGCTTCTGGACTGTCTGTAGCTGTTTCGGATTTTCAGCGAGTTTGTAGCGGTGCGCGGCTTGAGATTGGCGGTATCGATTGATGATCTTGATTGGATCGTAATTATTTGCTGGTCCAATCACAATTGGCTTCTGAGTTTGGCATTAAACTGAGAGTGAGCAGAATCGCTCTCTAGTTTCGCCATCTTTGCTGCTGGTTGTGAGAGGATCCACCTTCAGTCTTACTCTTCCTTTTACGTCTCCCAGCTTCGAAAGCCAAGTTCAAACTGAGATGGCTCTGGCAATTTTCAAGAGTTCATTTGGAAGTGGTGATTACAATGGAGCTACGAAACCAGAAGGCAAACCGACCGGCAGGAGACGTGTTTTTGTGCAGACAGAGACGGGCTGCGTTTTGGGGATGGAGCTGGACAGGAGCGACAATGCGCATACTGTGAAGAGGAGGTTACAGCTTGCTCTCAACTTCCCCATTGAGGAGAGCTCGTTGACCTTCGGCGACATGGTTCTGAAGAATGATTTGAGCGCCGTTCGAAATGACTCCCCCCTCCTGTTGACGAGGAATCTACTCCACAGAAGCTCTTCCACCCCATGTCTGTCACCGACCAATCGGGATATCGAACAGAAAGATCAGAGCGGACCGATTGAGATTTTAGGACATTCGTCCCACTTTGCAGCGACAAAACAGCTGGTTAAGGAGGTTGTCAAGGCCATGATGAGCGGCATTGATCCAATGCCTATTCGTAGTGGGCTCGGTGGGGCTTACTATTTCAGGAACGTCAGCGGCGAGAATGTTGCGATCATCAAGCCAACCGACGAAGAGCCTTTCGCCCCCAACAATCCAAAGGGCTTTGTCGGAAAGACTCTTGGACAGCCAGGCTTAAAGCGATCGGTCAGGGTTGGGGAGACGGGGTTCAGAGAGGTGGCGGCTTATCTTCTCGACTACGGTCACTTTGCAAACGTGCCGCCTACTGCGCTGGTGAAGATTACTCATTCGATCTTCAACGTGAACGATGGTGTGAATGGAAACAAATCTCAGAGCAAGGAGCTTGTGAGCAAGATCGCCTCGTTTCAGAAGTACATCCCGCACGATTTCGATGCTAGTGATTATGGTACTTCGAGCTTCCCCGTCTCCTCTGTGCATCGCATTGGAATTTTAGACATAAGAATCCTCAACACTGACAGGCACGGCGGGAATCTCTTGGTTAGGAAGCTCGACGGCATCGGCCAGTTTGGTCAAGTGGAACTGATTCCCATCGACCACGGCCTTTGCCTGCCGGAAACTTTAGAAGATCCCTACTTCGAATGGATTCATTGGCCGCAGGCCTCGATTCCATTCTCGGAAACCGAGCTCGACTACATTGCAAATCTTGATCCGGTGCGCGACGCCGAGATGCTCAGGAGGGAGCTCCCGGTGATACGGGATGCTTGTCTGCGCGTCTTACACCTCTGCACCGTTTTTCTGAAGGAAGCTGCTGCGGATGGGCTTTGTCTATCCGAGATCGGGGAGATGATGAGCCGTGAGTTTCAAACGGGCGAGGAGGAGCCTAGCGAGCTTGAGGTCATTTGTTTGGAGGCGAAACATCTCGTCGCCGAGGAGATAACATCTCCCAATGCCGAAGCGGATTCTGCCGATTTCCAGTTCGACATTGATTGCGACGAAAATGGGTACAACTTCGCCCACAAATTCACTTCCGAGGCCTTTCTGTCCTCCGGAGTGACGCCATTCCCCTTCGGTTTCGGCGCTCCGCTTGCCAAACTCGACGAAAGCTTCGAGGAAGATGAAAGCGACG
Source organism: Andrographis paniculata (assembly GCF_009805555.1). Classification (NCBI taxonomy): domain Eukaryota; kingdom Viridiplantae; phylum Streptophyta; class Magnoliopsida; order Lamiales; family Acanthaceae; genus Andrographis; species Andrographis paniculata. The sequence continues at coordinate 7,650,994 of NW_026137605.1, forward strand.
GAGAGCAGGAGAAGGGGATTAGGATCGACAATCCAACGGTGGAGAACAGCTCGACTATCTCGAAACTGTCCATGCTGCTGCGGACCGCAAGCCTCGGCGAGAAGCACCACAAGTTCCCAAAGTGTTTTGGGCCCAAGGCCAACAAGAGTGTCGCGGTGAATTTGTCGTCGAGGAGCGCGAACGAGCAGCTTCCTGTCAGCGTTAGCTTCGTGAAGCTGGGAGACATGAACGACGAGGAATGGAAACTGTTTCTGGAGAAGTTCCGCGACCTGCTCAAACCCGCTTTCGACAAGAGAAAGTCGATCACTCTCGACGCCAGGCAGCGTCACAGGCTCGGGACTTCTTGCAAGTTTTGAGAGACCTAGTAGTAGAACAAGTGTACGCCATGAGAGACAGAGAAAGAGATATACAAATAAATAAAACCTGCAGAGGGGAGAAAAGTTAGTAGAGAGGAGAGAGAGAGAGAGAGAGAGAGGAGAGAGAGAGAGAGAGGTGTATATATTCTTTGAAAACAAGAACAGCCTCTATGGCTGTTGTAACGAGTGAGTGAGTGATAGGGATTTGGTTGTTTCTCTCTGCTGTTTGATAAATAAGTTGCAAGAAGAGAGAGAGTGAGAGAGAGAGAGGTCTGTCATTGTAGTAATCAGAGTCGAGTCTGTGTTGTGTTGTGTGTATAGTAAAAAAAAAAAAAAAACATGGATGCGGAATCCATTAACAAAACCTCACGAGTGTCTTCCCTTTGAATTTTTTTTTTTTTTTTCCGCAGCCGATACTCAAAGTGCATATTAGATAAATATTTGATCGAATCTAAATACTCTGCAAATTAAGTCCCACAAAGTAAATTAAACTAGTCGAATCATATGTAGCATGTAGATTTTTTTAAACTAGTCGAATCATATGTAGCATGTAGATTTTTTTCTTCTGTAATTTCTGTATAGTTGTGAAAAAGAATAGGATATAATTGTTACAATATATAGATTTTGATAAAATATTAAATATGTAGTTGAGATTTAAGTAAAATAAGATACGTAATTTGCAAATATAAAACATAATTACACGCATGATAGTAAACTTAGGTCTAACGCATCAATGTATAAAATATAGTTCCCATGCATGAATATGCAATCAATCACGTTTGTCTCTTATAATATTATATGAATGACTAATTTAAATGTCTTGCATGGAATGTATTTTACATGCACAAACTATATGATTATTAGCATAAGTAAATAAGTAAAGCGTATATAAAACGTTAAATAAAATACATGATAATGTGTTAGAGAATATATTTCATATGTACAAATATAAATCAATTATTTATTATATATATATATATATACATGCACAATGATCAATACGCCCTAGGCCAAACTATGCAAACTGTCACAAGTCCAATTCTTACAGCACCAGGTCATACAATAATAATAATTCTTTATTTATAAAGTGGGGTTGCGGGTTTGGCTATGAATTTAATATGATTTGCGAGCAAGAAATAGATTTAGTTAGTTAGGATTTAACAAGATATATTTGATTGGATAGAATTTAAGAATGAGTCTAAAATAATTAACAACCATCGGATAAGATATAAATTTGTATATATATATAGTAATTATCATATTATTATTATTAGTTGTTGTTAAATTTGAGGGATTCATATAAACTCTTTGGTATTTTTAAGAATATTGTACATAATTTCTAAAAAATTGTTGTTAAATTTGAGGGATCCATATAAACTCTTTGGTATTTTTAAGAATATTGTATATAATTTCTAAAAAAATAGATTTTGGCTAATATTTTTGAAAACATAAAAAATCTCATACTTTTTTTTTTTTTTTTTTTATCACAAGAAAGGATAGTACAAACATTCCAAACTATGAGTAGTTCCATTATAATCGCCACTACCTACCGAAAGAAACTCTTTAAAACTACTGCAATTATCTCAGTTCGTACTAGGTTTTTAAAATTGGGAGACATAAAAAAGAAGAGTAAGATTGAAAGTAAATGGATACTCTCACAACCAACACAAAAAGATGGAAACACAGTAGGTGTGTTTGTTTTGTGAGATTGGTAGAAAGAAAATATTTTTACGGAGGTATAGAGAATTGAGTAAGGAATAAAAAAATAATAAATATATAGTATTAATTTTTTTGAAAAAATGCGTGAGAAAAAAATAATTTGAAAAACAAACCCATTTTTTAAACATATTTTATTTTATTTTTCTAGTTGACAATTCTTTTGTGTCGTTGACCTAATATTTGAAAGATTTTCAAACCTTAATATCTTCTATTTTATGATACATGATGATGTTTCAATAGGCAAAGAAGGCATCAGTATCACTCTTATATATTTTATTACATACAACCTACAAATATATATATATATAGTATCGGATCACTCTTATATATTTTCTTAAAGCAATACTACAAAAAAGAAAGAGTAGAATAGTCTTTGTATTTAAATAGGTTCGTATATATTTTTTAAGCAACCCTACAAACAAGAAATTTAAAATCATTGATGTATCCAAAAATCACTCATACGTATTTTCTTGAAACCATCATGAAAAAAAAAAAAAAAAAAAAAAATCGGAAAAAAGAAATTGAAAAATCAAAGAAAAGAAGAGATAAAAAAAAGTTAGAAAAACTATAGTAGAGGAAATGAGGAAGAAGATCAAGAACAAAAAGGTTAGACGAATTGCTACAAACCTCCAATTCAGTAAATAAATATTAACAATTGTTTTTGGATGTGTTTCTTTAGGGGTTCAGGGAAATTTAAGTTTGAATTTAATTTTTATTTGAATTTTGAGTTGAATTTGAAAATTTTAATTTTTAGTTTGATGAGGAGTTTGGAGAATTTTGATAAGATTGATTTAACAAGTAATAAATATAATAATATAGAAATAGGCTAAAAAGGGTCAAAAGAGTTAAATCAACTCAATTGTCATATTTTGTATATCCCTAAGTTAATCTACTTATGAGCTAAGGTTTTTTGGGTTGTTAGGCGCCAAAGGTTCCTCATCCGTTGGCCTGATGACCGCAATGTTGTCGCCCTTGGCGTTCTTGAAAAAATATGTTTCAGCCCACCCTGAACCAGCGTTGGCTAAACCCCGCTCATCATGGCCTTCCTCACCTCCTTAACAAGTTGTTTCGTCATAGCTAGATAGATACACAAGATAATCCGCCAAGAAAAAGACTGCAGCAAGAAAGCAAGAAGCAAGCAAAAGAAGAGAAAAAGGAAGATGACATTGATGGATGTTGAGATATTTTAGATATTCAATTTTAGATTTAGTAGATTTATATCTAAATTTGATCTTTCATATATTAGATTACTTAGATTTTAATCGATCGAGTCTGTTTTGTATTGCCTATATATAGACTCATTATTTTGATGATAAAAAAGAAATTCTCATTATTTTCCCTCAAAATTTTTAATATGGTATCCGAGCCTATTTTCTCATGTCATAGATATAACCTACCAACCCGTGTTTCTCCCGGTACATTCAACCTGGATTTTACCCGGAGGTTTTGTAATTTTGAGATCATGTCTTTGCAAGTCTGTCTTTTTGCAAATCTGTCTTGTATGTGATCTGTCATCTGTCCGCTGTCGGTCTGTTACTACGTACAATTTGAAATATGTCTGCGATTCTGCGATCCGTCTACTTCGTTTTTCCAGAGATGTTTATGATTGCAATGAGAGTCTCGTTATTTCTGACCTTATGAAGAGTACTCCCGTCGTTTTTTACTCTAGTAGAAAGTCATGTCATTTTCGGTTCCGGTGGAGTCATCTCGTTTTCGACTCCGGTGGAGTCATATCGTTTTCGGCTCTAGTGGAGAGTCATCTCGTTTTTTGCTCCAGTGAAGTTATGTCATTTTCGACTCCAGTGGAGTCATGTCGTTTTCGGCTCCAGTAGAGTCATGTCGTTTTTTGCTCTGGTGGAGTCATCTCATTTTCGGCCATTTTGTTTTCGCCACCGGTGGAGTTATGTGGTTTTCGGTTCTGGTGGAGTCATGTGGTTTTCAGCTCCGGGTGGAGTCATCTCATTTTCGACTCCGGTGGAATCATGTGGTTTTCGGCTCCGGTTGAGTCATCTCATTTTCAACTCCGGTGGAGTCATGTCGTTTTCAACTCTGATGGAGTAATCTCGTTTTCGGCTCCAGTAGAGTCATCTCGTTTTCGGCTCCAATCGAGTCATGTCGTTTTTGCCTCTGGTGGAGTCATCTCGTTTTCGGCTCCGGTGAAGTCATGTCGTTTTCGACTCTGATGGAGTAATCTCGTTTTCGGCTCTGGTAAAGTCATGTCGTTTTAAGCTTCGGTGGAGTCATCTCGTTTTCGGCTCCGGTAAAGTCATGTCGTTTTAAGCTCCGGTAGAGTCATCTCGTTTTCGGCTCCGGTTGAGTCATGTGATTTTGAGCTCCGGTGGAGTCATCTCGTTTTTTACTCCGGTGGAGAGTTATCTCGTGTTCGGCTTCGGTGGAGAGTCATCTCGGCTTCGGTTTCGGTGGAGTCATTTCGTTTTTGGCTCCAGTGGAGAGTCATCTCGTTTTTTGCTCCGGTGGATGGAGAGTCAACTGGTAAATTTTATTTATGTTTTTTTTTTGCATTTATATTCAAATTTCTTATCAAACTCAAATTGGTTTATGTTATACCACTTGAGTTTGAGGGGATATTGAGATATTTTAGATATTCAGTTTTAGATTTAGTAGACTTATATCTAGATTTGATCTTATTCACATATTAGATTATTTAGATTTGAGTCTATCGAGTCTGTTTTGTATTACCTCTGTATAGGCTCTTTATTTTGATGATAAAAAAGACAATGTCATTATTTTCCCCCAAAATTTCTAACAATGGAAAACAAGAGCGGGGGGATTACTGAGCTGGACAACAGCTCGACTATCTCAAAGTTGCTTCGAGCCACAACCAAGTGTCCGGGCGAGGTTCACCCAAAGTCTTTTGGATCCAAAGCCGACAAGAACGAGGGGAATTTGTCATCGAACAAGCAGCTTCCTGTCAGCGGTTACTTTGTGATGTTAGGAGACATGAATGATGAAGAATGGAGGCAGTTTTTGGAGAAGTTCCGCCATTCATGTCTCCAAAAAGTCGACTCGGTACCACCACCACCACCACCACATAAATAAATAAATAAAATCTGAGAGGCCAGAGATAGAGGTGTAAAAATTCTTTGATAACAACGACGGCTGGCCGGTGCTGTTGTGCTGTCTGTGTAGTAAAAACAATATTGGATTTGGAATCCATTACCAGAACCTCGTCAATCCATTCCTTTTTTTTCTTCTCTAATTTCTGTGTGCCATTTCTGCAACTATCTCATACCTATCTATCTGTCTGTCTGCCTGCCTCTGAAAAAGAATGGTACGTACGTAATTGTTATAAGAGTTTAGAGTACGTAGAGTTTATAGTATAAAGAAATCAGGATTTTTTCATAACAAATTCAATCTATCGCTTCAAACTTTTAACCCAACTGGCTACTTTTAACCTGGCGACTAAATAAATTTCGGACAAATTTGCATATCATTTTATTATTATTATTATTTGTTACTTTAAAAAGTTTACACAATATGATTTTCAAAATTAATCTACGTTTTGCATGCTACATACATTAATGCCACACAGATAATACTCTACGCAATTCAACTCACAACACATTACTGCGACACAATTAATTTAAGAAGGCTCGAAATTTTCCGAGATTTTTGAACTTCTATTAGATATATTAATATTTATATGAATTTAATCAGGTTCGGAAGATTTCCAGCCCATTAAATAGTCTTCAAATTTCTGAAACTTTATTATGGAGTATATATTGTTTTTGCTTACTATGAAGGTTCGAAAATTTTCGAGTCCATTAAAATGGTCTTGGAATTCTTGAACCTCTATCATATATATTATTTATATTTAATTAAGAAGGCTTGGAAGTTTCCAAGACATTTTAAATGGATTGAGGTATTATGAACTTCTATTATTTATATTTAATTAAAAAGATTCAAAAAAATTTTAGTTTATTAAAATATTCTCAAAATTTTCGAAACTCTATTATGTATATATATATTATTTATATCTAATTACGAAAGATTTTGAATCCATTTAAATGGTTTCAAAATTTTCAAAATTTTATTCAATATATTTTTTTTCGAACAATTAGAAAATTCAAATTTTCAAAATTCATTAAAATGGTCTCAAAGATTTCCAACCTCTATCATATATATTATTTATATTTAATCAAGAAGATTCAGAATTTTTCAAACTAGTAGAATAATTCAAATTATGACGCTGGGACCCTTTCTTTTCCTCTTTCTCCTCCTAGCTTTGAGGATCATATATATACGCGGCTTAGGCCATCTCCAACCGGACAATTCCATTTATGCGGATATAACTTTAAAAATACAATTGCTACAGTAATTTAACTCTGCCCCACAACTCTATTTTCAACTCCAAAAAGAATATTATCTAAATATTCTATTTTATATATTATTTTAAACAATTTTTTATATTTAAAAAAATACAAATATACACAATTAAAATATAAAAAATTACATATTGGTCTTTGTAGGACCAATTTACAATTTGTAAAAATTAAAAAAAAAATATCATAATTGGCGTTGCTACAGTACAATACCAAAAATAGTGTTGCACTGTATCAAACACAAAAAATGGGGATGGGAATAGATTTGCTTTGGAGAAACATATTTCCAAATATGGAGCTGCAACGCATGGCCTTAGTAGTACACAACATCACCCCATACTCCATCTCTATAACTGATGGGGGATGTGAAATGAGGAAACTTCTCGTCCTCTTATTCAAGTAATTAACATTCTCTTTATAATTCAAGTTGCTTTTAGCTGAATCTAAGAAGTTGCTGGTTCTCGGAGGTGCTCAGGAGGAGACGCTGCCGGAGGCGATGGCCAAAACTGATTATAGGCGTTGCGGGAGGAATCCTACTTGATCGAAGTCATCGCCGGTGGAATAGATCGAGCTCGTCGATTGAATCTGGGTGTGCAATCTCAAACCAAAATCGAAACAAGGAAATTTCAATGTTCAATTTAATACATTGTTTGTTTGCTTTCTTTTTGTTAAATTCCATAGTTGGTTTTTTATGTCTTTTAATTAATTTCAATTAATAATAATTTGGATTTAATCAACTTTACTTCCCTTGATTAATTCGAATTTTTTGTTTACAAAATTTGTTCCATAAAGTCTTACAATATAAATTCACAACAATTATTTAGAGTTCAAATTAAATTAAAATCAATTTATACGATCTCCACTTTAAATATATATTACTGTCATCATTATTTTTTTTTTTACTCCTGTTTGTGTAGAGATGACAATGAGTCTGGGTAGATTCAAAATTCGATCCTACCCGACCAACTTATTTGGAATCAGGTCTAATTATTCGGATATCGAGTTCGGATCGGTTGAATATTGTGTACCCTTACTAGATCCGGGTTGAGTATGAAGTCTATGGTCGGATTTTATCCAGATGCGGACTCGGTTAATATTTTATTAATATATTAATTATACATATGAAAAAATTAGTTTTTAATAATATAAATTATATTAAAAATATGTGTTTAGTTTAATTTATAAATTTTTTATTATTTTATTATAATATTTTTGAACAAATATTTAAATTTTAATATATGTCGAGTCCGGATTTGCCAATTTTAATTAAATTTTAAGAATTGTAAAATATTTTTTTGGTCTGTCGGGTCCATCAGTTCTAATAAGATATTGTTTGGATCGGCTCAGAGTATAATCGAATTTAATTCGGATCTCAAATGTAACTATATATATTTGTATCGGGCCTGGGTCCGACGGGATCCGACCCATATGCGACTCTATATTTGGGCCCCTATAATTTGTACTTTTTCAATTAATTTTTTTTAACGGATGTACCTTATAAAATTATAAATTTGGCAAAGTATAACAATTAAATCGATTTAGCTTTTTATCCTTTTCGGATGTTTATTCCATTTATTTGGTAGCCCATTGAATTGTCGAATCCGATCTCAGTTGGCCCATTGTCTTGAGCAAGACAGCGATTCATATATATATATATATATTTTCTTTTCTCTCTTCTTATCTTTGATTTCTCAATTCCTTTTTGTTGATTATTCTACTCTTTACTTTGTAGAGTTTGCTTGAAAGAAAATATAAAAAATGATAATATTATTCTACTTTTTTTTTTTTTTCTTTGTAGAGTTGCTTTAATAAAATATATAGGATGATACGGAATTGTTCTATTTTGTTTTTGATAGACTATCCCAAGAATATATATATATATATACATACATATATATGAGTAAGATTCACCGGATTATTTTACATTTTTTATTTATAGGATTACTTTAAGAAAAATATATAAAATGATAAGGATTTTTTTTTTTTTTAATTTGTACAGAGATATTCATTTGTTCTATTCTTTTTTCTTTGTAGGTTTGTTTCAAAAATATATATTGGGGTACTAAGTATATACCAACTATTCTACTCTTTTTTCTCTAGAGTTGCTTTAGAAAATATATGAGAGTGACGGATACACAGATTACTATTTTTATTTTTTTTTAGGATTGCTTTAAGAAAATATATAAAAGTGACGGATACACGTTTATTCTATTTTCTTTACCTGCTTCAAGAAAATATATTTTTCTATCCAGAAGATGTCTTATTCGACTTTGACTTTCTTGCCTATTCCTTTATTATTACCATGTATTTTTCAACATTTTTTTCTTAATTTTAGTTCCATTTGATTTCAGTTGATAAAGTTTGAATATACATTGTGTTTTGTTTTCTTGTGTATCTTTGTGTTTACAATTTGAATTGAAAACTAAAAATCACCATGACTAGTTAGTTTTGTACCAAAATGTCTTCTTTGCCTACTAGAACATTGGCATGGATCATAGTACAATTAAAGTTTTGAAGTAGAAGATATCAAAGTTAGAAAATCTTTTCGATATTGGGTCAAGAATACAAAAGATTTGTCAACTAAATAATAAAATAAAATAACATCTGTTGGAAAATAATTGATTTTTATGCAAAATCAAACTTAATAGGATTATAAAACTAAATTTGACGACAAGATTTGATTGGATTTACTGTGTCAATAAAAACAGGAAGTTTTTTTTATTTGTTTGTCGCTTTCGAATTCTTTTTTAGAGAGATGTTATATCAAAAGTCAAGACATTCTTTATGTAAGAAATTCAAGAGCTTTCATGTTTCTCTGTATTATATGCAGTAGTTTTTAGAACCTGATAATAGGGTTTAAAGTTTTGAATAATAGCCCCCTTAATAATTTAATAAAAAATTATTATTACAAATATTTAATTTAATTGTCCAAATATATTTATCAATAAAATCATGAAATCAACAATTGCGAATGCTTGTAAATTTTATAATTTCAATGTATCATATATTAAAAAATAAATAGTCCTCCAGTCTATTATTACTTTTTGGCTCCACCACTACCTAATTGGATATAAATTTAGGCTGCTTATGGAGTAAAGGCTAAAGAAGCATAAATTAGCTAAGGCCAATGTGTAAGTATATATATATATATATATATGTGTGATACCATATAGATGGAAGTCTTCCAAATATTGACAAGTTAAAAATCAGATTAAATCCGTGCTTTTATCGAGTATTGATGTAATTTTCTTTAACGATATGTTAACTTTCTTGCGACGATTCCTAGTGAAATTGGTCGCACAGATTGATGATCTTGATTGGAGCTTCCTAACTATTTTTAGCATGTTTTTAATTAATTTATAGCGAGAACCAATTTATGATGATCTTGATTAGACGGTAGAGGTTAGAGTATTCAATCATCAAGCCAATCGTTGAAGAATTTTTTGCCCTTAACGGTGAATGAAAACAAATCTTAGAGTAAGGTTGCCTCGTTTCAACACTTTGTCCCGCATGATCGAGTGATCATACCGTCTAACTTTGAGTTTCCGTAATTCTCTTGTTTCATCAAATTGAATTTTTAGACATTTGTGAGACAATATTCAACTTTCCGGCGATGGCCTTTAGGATTAGCATTAATATATTATTAGAATCAAAGTCGTGGGGGATGAATTGTTGAAATGATGCAATCTTGCTCACAAGAATGGGGTGTGTTTACGGTTGGAATTATAATTATTAGATCATATGTAATGCAAAAATTAAGAACTCAATAAGAAATCATTCAATATTTTTATAATATTTTTTCAGTCAGGTCAAGATGATCCTTTTAGTTAAAAGACAACTACTATAAATCAGTAAATTATTAATAATAAAATATTATTTTATTATTTTTTTATAAGAATAGTGTTATTGGTATTTTAAATATTTTTAGGATTAACATTAATATATTATTTTATAATAAAGAGTTTTAAATATAAATAAAAAAATATTTGTTTATTCACGAGAAATAGACATAAAGGGAGTTCGAGTAGATCATATAGGTAATAAATTAGAAATTTAATTTAATTTATTTATATTTCTAAATATGTTTACGATAAATAAATTTACTAAGAATAAAAATAGATAATTTTTTATGAAACAGACAAAAATAAATAAATAAATAAGTGATATGTAGCAAAGGAGTACAAATTTTACATAATATTTATTTAAAAAATAATTTTAAAAATAAATTTATTATAATTACTATCCAAAAAAGTTCACTTTATAATACAATATATTAATTATTTTTTAAAAGTGTAATATTTTATATTTCACATTTAATTCTAAATATATACATATAATTATAATTTATAGGAGTATATAATATTAATTATGTTATAAATATATATATATATATATACTCTCTCTATTGAGAGGAAAGAGAAATTTGGAATCGTTCTTCGCGGTTCCATCTAATTTTATTATTATTCTTTTGGTATTTTATATTTCTGTGGCTGGGTTCTCCAATGCATAAAAACACAGTGTTGCATTTGCTCTTAGGGTGTGTTTGCTTGGGATGGTATTTTCAATTCACTGTGCATTTCATTTTTTTTAAAAAAAAATCAAATCAAATATCTATTTTTTATTTTTTGTATTATATTAAAAATTAATTTTATATTCAAAACATCACATCAACACCTATTTATATCACATCATACAACTATTCAAATTCAAAATTTTTACTATTCAAATCCCAACTCAAAATCCAACCCCAAAACAAACACACCCTTAATTTGTTATTTTCAATTAACACATAATGTAATCCAAAAGTTATGCATTCATCTAGTATAATTAATTCATGAATGCATATAAAAATGTCTTATAAATATCTGAAAAATTATATTTATAGTATAATACAAATAATTATAAATTAAAATCAAAATAACTAAATAATTTAATTAGTATTAAAAATTTATAAATTATAAAATTTTTAAAATAGAATTAAAATATATAATCAATTTCCAAAATATGAAAAGACAAATTATGTACAGACACGTGGGACGAACGAAGTGTATATATATATATATATCTTGAAGTAGCAGCCTTACCCATCATATACAATTTGTTGTCGTGTTTTATTTTTAGCATTTACTTTGTGTTTTAGATATAAATAACCGTGTTAATAATATAAAACATAATATTTTAAATTGAATAATTAATATTTATAAATAAATAAAAAAATTATATATTATATTTTTATAGTATTCATGAAAAATTATATTAATTAAAAAAAATGAGGAAGGTAGACATGAATTTCACCCATTTCAAATATATATACAATAAGATAAAGATATTTAATTTTACAACATAGTTTCCATTCTATCAAATAGTCAATAAAATTAATTATTAAAAATTAAAATTTTGTATTCTAATTGTACACTATTTAATATATATACAAATAGAAAATTATTTAAATAACAATAAATTAAAAAAATATGTATATTAAATAAATAAAAGAGTACTTGCCCGTTTTCTTTGCAACGTCCAATCAAATATTATACTCTTTCATTTTGCACGTAATTTTAGAAATATTAATATTATATTATAATATAAATAAAAATAAATTAGAAATGACTAAAATAATCTTATTAGTAAGGTACTATATAAATGTAACGTGAATACTTTGTTACGAGACGGAGATGAAAGTATTACAAATAAACTCTTATGCTCTTTTCTTTTATTTAAATAACAATAAATTAAAAATATATATTAAATAAATAAAAAGAATACTTGCCCATTTTTGTTTTTTTTTTGCCATGTTCAATCAAATATTATAATTAATGAAAAAAAAAAAGCGAGAGAAATTTCAAAATTTATGCTCCCTCTTTTTTCTTTAATAACTTTTTTTTTTTTTTATTTTGATTCGTTACATAATAATATTTATTTTATTATTTTTTAATAATTATATTTATTATAATATTATAAATATTCTTTAAATTTATAATATATTATAATATTATTATTTTTATAGTATACAATACTAATATAATACTATAAATAAACTCATATGAAATATCACTTTTCAATATATATACAAGATAAGTAAAGATAATTAACAACCATATTTTTAATACCCGGCCCGAAGTTCCGGATCGGGTTGACACTTGACAGACTAATCATCGTAAGTTCGTAACGAGCAGAAGGATGTATTAAAATTTAAACCCCAAAAAAGATCTCTTAAACCCTAAACCCTTTCATCATCTTCTCAGCGATGATGCTCGATGTTCTGCTCATCCACCGTACAGCGCCGTTTGCTTACCCGCCTCATCTCTGGTAAGCCTGTCGCCTTTTCCTCAGCCGGTTGCGCTTCCGTCAGGGGCATCCCGGAAGACGACGCCGTAACGCAAATTGTGGGCTATTTTAATTATTCTCCCCCTTGCCACAACACTAAGTTCTTGATTAATTCCATAAGAACCGATGTTTGGTTCAGGAACGAAGTTGCTCGATCGGGCCCTTCTGAAATAGACGCCGTTCTCGAGAAACTGAGCCCGGACTATGCAATTGACTTCTTCTCATTGCTGCAGAAGGAATTTGGGTTCAAACACTCACGAAACTCCTGGTTTATCATAGCCCACATTTTGGTGGAAAAGAAGCAGTCCCGTGCATTGAAGTGTCATTTGCAGAATATGCTTCAAGAGGAAGGTAAAACACTGTATTTCGTTGTAATTGATGGAAATATATTGCATTGTGTGCACTCTTTGATTTTTTTTTTTTTTTTTATATTCTTTGAAACTGCAGAGGTTGAATTATATTTAGAGTAATTGTCCTTACCTAAGGTAGTACATTCATGAGTTTTGCTATTTTGGTAATGATCAGAATTATTGCAACCATTTGATTTTATGCCAATGGGTTGGACTTTGCTCTTGTTTGAAAAAATTTTGGAAAACGAGCAGGTTAAATTAGTGAAATATGCAAAACTTGTTTTCATGGATAAGATATAGAAGTTGAGCTACAAATCTTGGGGAAACAAGTGGAAGGGCATAAAATGCTGACTTGAATGGATTAGTACTTGAAGCTTTCCCTTTAATGGTGATCGGTTTCTTTCATGCGCAATTTTGATTTGGTTGCGTAGTAAAATATGTTATGGACTGCTTGAAAGTGCTAATTTATCCTTTTATAGATTATTTTTTAAAATTTTTTCCATCAGGCTCTGGATCTGCACCCTTACTTTGCGACCTCCTTTTGAAATGCTTCAGTGGGTGGAATTCAACTCATTTGGTGTGGGATATGCTAGCATTTGTTTATTCTAGAGCTGGCATGGTTCATGATGCACTTGTTGTCCTGTCCAAGATGAAAGATTTTGATATCCCGCCGTCAGTTGAGACTTACAATAGTTTGATGCACAACTTGCGGCACTCTTATATAATGCAGGATGTGTACAGGGATTTAGAAGACAATGGAATTCATCCAACTGATTACACAAATTCAATTTTTCTTGATGGTCTTTGTAAACAGTCTCTCATTCATGAAGCAATTCCATTTCTGCAGAAGATAAAAGAGAAAGAGACTGAGCCTTGTGTTGTGTGGTTCAATACGCTGATGTCAAGCTTCTGTAGAATGGGATATGTGGATATCGCAAAATCATTCTTCTGTGTTATGGTCAAGTCTGGAATTTCTGCGGATGCATATAGTTACAACATTCTTATTCATGGTCTTTGTGTTACTGGTTTTCTGGAAGAAGCAATAGACTTTGCAATTGACATGGAAAAACACGGATTGGAGCCTGATGAAGTAACTTATACCATCCTTGCCAAAGGATTTCGCCTACTTTATCTAAAGGGTGGAGCAGGGAAGGTTTCTGAGAAAGTTCTAAATAGAAACTCAAACTCAGATCTAACTTACACAATTCAAATTTATTGGCATTGCCAGTTCGGTAATGTCGAAGAGGGTTTTCGCCTGCGTGAGGAGATGCTATCTAAGGGTCATAAGTTAAATGGTATTTTGTACCGTGTGCTGTTCAGCACTTTGTGTAAGAGCAGGATGGTAAAAGAAGCTCTACTTTTGCTTTCTGAGATAGAAAATACTGGTTTTAAACCAGATGCTTTTATGGGTTCCATGATTGTTCATGGCCTTTGCAAGTTGGGAAAAGTAGAGAAAGCCATCCAACTTTACAAGGAAATATGCGTCGAGGAATTTGCCTCGAATCCACAAGGATCTATCTCATTAAAAAAATATGATATATTGACCAATAGTGATATGATACTGGATGTTGCATCGTACAATACAATGATCGATAGATACATGAAACTTGGTGATATGGGAGAGGCTATAAAGTTGTACGGAAAAATGTTGGAGAAAGGAGTTTCACCGACTATAGTTACGCTCAATTCTCTAATAACTGGATCATGCAAAACTGGAAAGCATGCTGATGTGAAAAAGTGGCTAGCTGACATCAAGATGTATAATTTGGTGCCTACTGTTGCTACTTACACGACCCTTCTTAATGCGTTTTTTGAAGTCGGAGATACGAAAAATGCATTTGGGCTTCTTAAGGACATGAAAGCTAATGGTGTAGAGCCCAATAAAGTAACTTATTCAGTGATCATGAAATGCTTTTGTAAGCAAGGAAAGCTGGAAAAATCTGTTGAGGTTCTCAGAGATATGATTGCTAGGAATCTTTCTCCAGATCAAGGTTGTTATAATATTCTGATCAAGTATTTTTGTAAAGCCAAAAATTTCAAAAGAGCATTTGAGTTGCATGATGAGATGGTGCGATTTCGTATTAAGCCGAATCAGGTGACTTATGACACTCTTATCAATGGTTTTTGTGTGTATGGAGACCTTGGTGATGCTGAAAAATTATTTTCTTTTCTCAAAGGCCAAAAATTTAGATTGTCCAAAGTTGCTTATACCACACTTATAAAAGCACATTGTGCAAAGGGGGATGCTTGGAAGGCTTTGGCCCTCTTTCATCAAATGTCTGAAGCCGGGTTTGAAATTTCTGTGAAAGATTACAGTGCTGCAATTAATAGACTGTGCAAAAGATCCTTACTTAGTGATGTGATGGAATTTCTTCGAATGATGTTAGTTGATGGTTTTTCACCTGACGAGCAGATGTCTTCAGATATTCTTCGTTTTCTTGATGAAGTTGAGGACTGCTTTTCCAAATTTCAAATATATGCTTTAATTATCAAATGTGGCTAAGGTACCAGTTCTTTGTATGAGATGTATTGTAACTGAGCACCTCACCATCAAATATCCTCCCAATCTGAGTGCTTGGATAAGGTATGAGTATCTATTGTAATGAGCTCTTAGGTCTTCTTGTCTATATCTTTTGTTTTTAAACTCTTGATATTGTTCTTTTTATATGTTCTGTTCTTGTTGTGGTCTCAATTCTCTCTTATCTTTCTTAATGTCCTAAATCTGAGAGTTGAAAATAAAGGTTTTAAATATCACAAGGGTTATCTTCATAATTGATTTTTTGTTATGGGGCTGTTAAATCTGATAACTGTATTATGTTTAGCCAGTCGCTCTATATGGTTGACTACTTGTGCGTTTGATCAAGACATAAAGTGAGCATGCAATATCTTGCAAAGTATACGGTATTACTTCTGCTATCATTTCAAGCAATTGTTATGTTTTGTCTGCATAATCTTACTGTTTTTTTGCTCCTGTTCTTGTATTTAAGTTCTGCAGTCGACTGGTCCCAGTTCAATCTGTGGCCATTACTGGTAAGGAAACTCAGACTCAATCAAGATGCTGGACGGTATGATTTTCTCCATCTTACATAGATTAATACGAGACATTTGCTTCTGCTTGTTCTAATTGCATCTCCTTTCTTTTCACAGATGAGAGCTTTGTGAGCACGGTTATTATGCTGCCGAGACTTTTCACAGAAGCTCCATCTGGTACTATACCTACAGTTTCAACTTTGCTGTTTAAGATAGCTAATTTGATGAAAATTAAGGTTTGATTCCATGAATATTTAAGAAAATACTTTATTTATGTTCATAAAACTTTTAGCAAACAATACCGAAACCAATCAAACTAAAATACACACTTTTAAATTCTCAAGTTTTGAACTTGGATAATATTTTAGTCCTTTTTTGTTTCTCTATTAAATCTTATGCTAACGAGTTTTCATTAAACAAACAAATTGCATTCATTTGATACTACATTTCATATGTACAAATCACATTCAGGCACAAACAAGAAGAAAATGATTGGGACATGGGGTCTAACAAGTTCTGTTAAGGTCGGATGGATTATAATGTTTATTTGGGATTATATCGTACAAATCTAGTGTGCCTGCTAAGCAACCTTCTTCAGGGTGCTTATCCTGCAACCAAATTTCAAAATATTGTTGGAGAACGAAAATAAGTTTTTTGGGTGTTATCCGACCTTTAATGGCACTGTTTGCAGTGCTTCGAGTTTCTGCTTCATCCTGAAACTAGTTTCATACTCTCAAGGAGTAAGGAGAAGAAGTTCGATTGACACAAGTCCAGTATCTTGGCTACTTTTTCCATGGAAACAAATCGATTCCATTGAGGTACTCTGATACTAGTGCTTGTCAGTTTCTCATGATATCTCTGATCCTCGTTTTCATGCTGTGCTGCTGTCCTTGAAGCTTGGTCACATTGAAATCTTCTTTCTTCAATGCAGGAGGAAGCATTCACCTGATCGAGATCTGTTTTTCTCTCAAATCTTAACCTATACAGTAAGAAGATTGTAATTGCTTCTCTTCCTAGTTAACAAGAAAATTATGAGATAGATAAAGGTGTGTTTTGCACTAGCAGCCATGTACTAGGAATAGAGAAAGGGGATTAGAATAGTATGAACAACCAGTTTATAAATGCCTTCTAGGAATTATCACAGTTACATAGCTCAACATGTTTTTCAATTTTTCTTTCAAACAAGAAATTCACAAACCAAGAAATCAAAATTCTTGATATCCACTTTATTCGACCCAGTACTTGTTGCTCCATAGGCTGAAACAAAGCAAATTAGTAGAAGAAAAAAAAACCTGACGGAGACCGCCGCCCAAGTTTAGATTAAAATTAAGATTAAGATTGCCTATGTAGTCTAATTAAAAATATATATATATATTAATTTTAAAATGTAAGTAAAGTGTATAACTATATTTAAAATAAAAAAAAATTATGTACTCGACCTAAATAGAAATAATAGATAAATTAAATCAACCTAATGAACTGTATAACATGTAAACTCATTTAAATTTTTATTTTTATCACCCACAGAAAAATAAATATTTTTTTTTATTTACATTAAAAACTTCACATTTTTATAAAATTAATTTATTTTTATTTTAAATAAATAAAAATATTTTTAAAATTTAATTGTATTATAAAAAAAAAATTATTCTCTATAAAATAATTTTTATTATAATATAAATTTTAAAATATTTAAATATATATATTCCAATTTTCTAATTATATATATTAAATATATTTTAAAATTATTAATATTATTCATCATGTTAAAAAATAATATACCAATTTACTGTTATTAATTAATTAAATATTATTGGGATTAAAAGAAGTATTTTTCTAATAATATTTTTAGGGAATTATTAAAAACACTTAAGAAACCTAAACACATTCCACCGCCTTCCAATTTCACCCCTTTCTTCTCTTTCATTTCTTCCTTCTTTTTCATTAGTAAAACGCTCAATCGTTGTCGGCGGCGGCGTATTGTTCTCTTCTTGTCCAGTTTCGTCCGAGGTTTGTAAGTTCCATTCCTTCACCATGTTTTTGAATTACGCTCTGTTATCAAAATTTCAATGCCGACTGTCATGTTATTTAGGGTTTGAATTGTTTGATGCTAGTATAATTAACTGTTTGAATCTTTATTTTTGTGAGATTTTTGAAGAACAATAAAATTTGCAGATTGGAAAAGAAAAAGAATCCTTATGTTAAATTCGTACACTAATTTTGTATTATGTGCCTGTTCGACTAGTTCTAATCTTAAAGTTTTGTATTTTAGCTTTAATTTTTGGTTTAAATAGTGGTTAGATGTGATATAGCAGTTTTATAAGAAATAGTGAGAATCACAAGATTGACTTAATTTGGGACAGCCATTTGAGGCTTTGAATGCGTTCAATCAAATGGCTATTGAGAATCACAAGATTGATTTAATTTCTTTATCAAATGGGCTAGTGATTGCGATCAACTTGGGACATTTGCTTTTGGGAAAAGCCATTCATGGATTTATACTTCGGAAAGAGGTGAATCTTGATCTTGTTGGGACAACAACTTTGATTGATATGTATGGAAAATGCGGGCACTTATCAGGTGGAATGAATGTCTTCAACCATACATGTGTTAAAGACTGTTTTGTTTAGCGTAATGTTAGCCGGTTATCTATACAATGGATTTTTTTAACAAGACTGGAAATGTTTCGCAAAATGGTAGCGAGGGGTCTCGACCAAAGTAGAAGCACAATAAATCAACGTGCTTTGCGCATTGTCTGAGTTGAAAGATATTGATAGGGCTAAATTCGCTAATGGACATATGTTCAGACCAGGGATGGAGAATAATACGGACATTGCGAATCAGTTGATAAGCATGTACTCAAAATGCAACTTGATACTATCCGCTCGCGTTGTATTTGACATGACAAAAAACAAGGATAGGGTGTCGTGGACATCAATTATACGCAGCTATGTGAGCCATGGCCATGACGACGAAGCCATTGCATTGTTCCGGTTGATGCAGACGTCATGTATACGAACGGATTGTGTCACCTTCACTTGTCTAATTCAGGCAGCGAGTCACCTCAAATTCCTAATGGAAGTACATGCATGCCTATATCATACACATACACCCGATGTCGCTTTGACAAACTCGTTGATCACCGCCTATGGTAAATAGGGGAGGCTCGATATGGCTAGGAACTTATTTGAGAGCATGGTTGAAAGGCAACTATCGTCATGGAACACGATGGGATGGAGGTGGGAGAAAGAGTCGGGAAATGGCTGTTGGAGGTGGAGCTGGGGAGTGCCAGCGCATATTGTTCGGTGTCAAATCCGTTTGCTGTAGGAGGTAGATGGGATGGAGTGGCTTCAATTGGAGCTGTTGCTAAGGAGAAGGGGCTTAGAAGCGCAACAGGGTATAGTCTTGTAGATGCCAATTGAACTGCATGAAGATTGCCGAATATTGACTTCCCAAACTCAACTTGAGGAATACCTGATCGGGTTATACCAAAGAGTAACTGTCGATGGATGGATGATTGTTTTGAATGAAAATTACAAAAAAATTTTAGGGGATTGAGAGATTGAATGATAAAAGAACAGGTTAAAAATACGAAGTAAACAGACCCAAAAGAGCACACCTTTATATGTTTTTAATATTATTTTCAGTATTACTATTTACAATAAAAATGTTTGTCTTTAATTGAAGATTTATTTTAATATTCAAATCTTTTATCTTTTGAAAAAAAAGCATATATCCCTGTTCGTTTTTTCTTATGCTAGGAGAATTTGAACTGGACCACAATCATGGCGGAAACCAAAGATCCATCCGAAAACAATGACTGTACTTTCCAGTGGGATGAGAGTTCTCAACTCTATTACCATGCCAGGTATATTTTCTTTTCCTCTGTAGTTTTGCAAATTTGATTTATTTTTGCATTGATTTACGGGATTGTTTGATTGTTTATTAACAAGTCTTTTCCAAACAATGCTAGCGATCGGGCCCTGTTGAATTCGTAATTATTTTTTATTTTCTTTTATGTCAAGAATGTATGACCTTTAGCTTTTCGAATGTTGTGCAGCACTGGATTTTACCATGACCCACAGGCAGGTTGGTATTACAGCAGCAGAGATGGACTTTATTACAAATTCGAGGATGGGGAATATACGCTGCTTGATGGATATCAGGTGTTAATTGCTTTTTTTAGGGCCCATTTACTCTGAGTTTTGTTTCAATTTATTTATTATACTACCATCACGATTCCTATAAAAAATAGGCCATTTTCTCTCACAAAAATCACAACAAAACCACTATTCAAAACAAAAACCAAACTCAAGTGAACATACCCTAGATTTCTATCTAAGATATGACCCATTTATATTTTATTTCTCCCTCCATCCGGGCTATTTATGCCATAATGCTCAGACACAGAGACTAAAAAATAATGCTCCCTCCATCCCACCACAATTGACACTATTTTCATTTTTGTTTATCCCGTAACAATTGACACATTTCTATTTTTGGTAAAAATTATTAAATCTAAACATATTTAACAAATATAAATCAACTTAATTAACTACATAACATATAACATCATAAATGACGTAGGACCTACTCAAAACCCCTTTATTTCTATCTCTCTCCTAAAAAAAAATATTTTTATCTATATTTAAAACTACACATCTTTTATAAAATTGATTTATGTTAATTATAAATAAACAAAAATATTTTTTTTTATTTATTATAGAAAATTTTATTCTCTATAAAATGATATCCATATTATATGTATTTTTTAATTGCTATATAATTTTTAAATATTTAAACATATATTTTGATTTTTTTAATCATATATATTAAATTTACTTTCAAACTATAAATATTATTAATTATGTAAAAAATAATATCATAACTAATTATTATTAACTAATTAAGCATCCTTACCTTAAATACTGTTTCCCTAATCAAATGATTCAATTTCGGTGGGACGGAGGGAGTAGTATTTTAGGGTGCGTTTGGTTGGCTTCCCAACCGGAGTTGGCCCAATTGTTTTAGAAAAAAAATATTACATCATATGGGACCAACTTAAAATTCATTCAAAATTTTTTATTTTTACTTATTTCCTCAATAAACAAATATATTTATGTACATTCAAAACTCTATTTATTTATAAATTAATTTATGTTAATTATTAATAAATATTTATATTTTTTTATTTTATTTGTATTATATTAAATTTTTATTCTCTACAAAATGGCATTCATATTGTATATATTCGTTTAAAATAATTAAACATATATTTTAAAATTTATAAAGTTTATATGTATTACATCATAAATCAAAATATTAATTAAATAAAATATTCCTAACCCAACTTCCACCTCAATAATCCAATCGGCAACCAACCGTAGCCTTAATATAAAAGTGGGGCCGGTAAAAAGTAAAGTTAGGGTATTATGAAAAATTTATTGAAAGAGTTCATTAAAAAATAGTGAGGTATGTAGAAAGAACAGTGATAATTTTCTTATTATCTGTTAACATAGGAGTAATGAAATTGTGGTTTGATAAAGTTGTACTTTAAATGAATTATGCATATGTTAGGCTTAGCATAATTAATCGGCACGGAGGAAATATTAATTTAGGCTGTGTTTACTAAACATGACTAGTTAATCTTCATATGTTTAAACATGACCTTGAGGTTAGTGTAATCATTTTCATTGTATACGTTTCAGGCTTCAGATCAAACTGAAATGAATGATACTAATGGTCAAGGAGAAACACTGAAGGCTCAAATGCAAGGAAGAGAAATCTCTGAGGTGCCATCACTAGGTGAACTAATATTTCTGCGATGTCCTCTGATATATTTATTGGGGGGTGTGTTTTTTTGTATTTTTTATGTTCTGGAGAATTTTTTTTTTTTTTTTTAATGAAATATAGGTTTTTGATAGGACATTTTAATGGAAAATAGATATTGGATGTTGTGTTTTGAATCTAAATGTTTTTTGACGTGACATTTTTAATACACCCTTAATCTTTTCAATATTTCCTTATATTGTGCTATACGGTGCTGATTTAATTTGGAGTGTACTTGACCTTGGTCGCAATTTACTCTAACCATTAATGAGTGTTCATTTTTGTTTCGAGAGAAGAAATGGTTTTATTAGGCGCCCTCTGTCAAGCCATTGATTTTCCAGCTTGCTAGTTACAACTTGTGAAGGTTAAAATGATTTTGTGCGATACCCCCATGTGTAGAAGTTCAATATGTTATACATATATATATATATATATCATTTTACATTTATTTACATGCTCCTTGTGTTGGTAGAATTCTCTGTACGTGAAACACTTGAAATAAATGGGACCTCTTGCTTTGATGCCATGTTATAATGATCACCTCCTGTTAAAAAGTTTAATATAGTTATATGTATCAGTCTCTCTCTCTCTCTCTCTCTCTCTATATATATATATATATATATATATGTACATATAATTCTCCCTATCGACTTGGATTGCTTGGTCCTCATTCCAGTACTATGTTTCATCCATTCAGAAGCTGCTGTTTCATTATTTAAAATGATTTATTGTGTTTTGAGTGAATGATGTGATGTCTTCTACTCATTGGTTGCATAAATACATTGTTTGTATCATTTTATTTTTATTTTGCTGTTTTGATGGTTGTCTCTATTGTTCTGAAGATGTAAAGATTTCTACTTTGCCATGCATTGTTTATTTTGTTCCTCATCACGATATTCTTCTATTTTTTATGTCTCTAGACAGATTCCTCAGCATTTGAAGGCAGTGATCAGACAGAGTATCCACCTCCACCGTCAGAATGGTGTGCTCAATCTCGACTGTATTCTATCGTTATGCTTGATTTATTGCTGATCCTGTCTACATGCCTAAGCCACAGATCGTATGCAGGCTGGAAGACACTCTTATCGAAATGTACTTATCTGGCTATCCTAATCAAACAACCTATGCTGCCGATGCCAACATGGCAACACCAGTTGAAACTAATGAAGTGAACATTGAAGATCCTTGTAAGTACTTCTGTACTTTAGCTGATCGGAGTAAGTCAATTCTAGCGTCTCTTGCAAGTTCTTAGTTTTGTAAATGCAGGTGATGAAGATAATGAGGAATTGGAGGAAGGCGAATGGATCCCTGACGACCCTGATTTTTGGAAAAACATTAGTGAGAGAAGTATGGATGAAGGTATGTCTACTTGAAGTTAAAATACTTTTCTTTCAGTTCACAAGTGTGTTTAGGTTGCAGCTGTACTTAGAATACGTGTCCATATTCCACATAGCTTGGGTGTGTTTACTTGTGTTTTAGGATGCATTTCATGTTTTTTGGTTGTTTTAGATTTCGAGTATTTTAGAGTGAAAAATAATGGTTGGACACGATGTGATGTTGTGATGTTTTTTTATAGAGTTCAGGTGTGAAAATACTGCTTTTGGTGTTAAAATAAAGTATGAAAAGATATTAAAAACTCACCAAAAGTTTCCCTCTAGTTTGCTGCTGCATTATTTCAATCAAACTCATTGAAGCGAAGGTTTTGTCTAGACTATTTTGCAATATATTCTCCAATACTGAGCAAGAGGAAAGCTTGAAGTTCCTTATATCCGTATTATACCGTGTAATCATATACTCAGGTATATCTCCAGAAGAAGAAAATTGGTGCGCTCAATTCAGCCAACCAAGTCAATTATATGACGAATGGATGTTAGATTTACAAATAGTGGATTTATGGGATTGGGCATTGGTAAGAGGGACTAAGAAAGATGGAAAGACAGAGGTTTCTAGGCTGGTTGGCAGACTGAGGAAGCCCTCTAGGAAGCTTCATCCTTCAGTTCCTTCTGGTGGCGTGATACTGAAAACGGCACCCATATGCGAAACACACCTTGATCTGGTACGAGTGTCATCAGGTTCGACCACTACCCCCTTTACTGTGTCTTTATTTTTCCTCCAATCGAATGTAGGAGTTCAAGTATCAGTTACTAGGGTGTGTTTGTTTGTGGGTTTGGGTTTTGGGGTTTGGATATTTTAATAGTAAAAAATTAAATTTGAATAGATGTTTGATGTGATATAAATGAATGATAGATGTGATGTTTTGAATATAAAATAAATTTGTAATATAATATAAAAAAAAATTAAAAAAAAAAGTAATTATTTGATTTGATGTCTTTAGAGGAAAAAAAAATTGAATAGTAATTTTTTTTTGTAAAATCTACAAAAGAACAAAACCTAACTCACAAACTGAGCAAAAATTCCACTTCTGTTTCTAAGAAAAGAAGCAATTTCCGAATTTTCTTGCTAGATCATACCCATGTTTTAAAACATTTCACTTACTATCACTGATTTTACTTTTAACCATGTGATTCTAACTTGAACTAGTTTTTTTTTAACAATCCTATTTCATTGTTTCCTATATCTTTATATATTGTATTAATAGTACGCAACTACTTCTTCGGTTAAATATGTTTATTACCTATTCCACAGGCAAGATATACAGACTGAGGAATCCGAGCTTGCAATATGTAGCATCCCTGCCAGTTTACGATGCGTCCAACCCAACCAAGGATTGGGGCTTCCCAACAGTTAAAAACCATACAAAGAAGTCGCCAAAATCTCATCAGCAGTTGGAATCCCAAAGCATAGGAACTCTCGATGTTCTAAAAGATAAATCGTTGTCATTGCCAGCTAAAAAGGTATAGATAATCAAGCATACAATTATCCTACCATTTCCTAGTATCATTACTTTTTCCTTCTCATATTCTGTTTGAGTGCAAATTCAGGATCATACGTACCGGGATAGAGCTGCTGAGAGAAGAGCCCTGCACAAAGGGTTTGGCATTGGCCCCGGACAAAAGAAACCGCTTACTGATGATGACTCCCCTCCATCATCCCCTCCTACGCATCCTGAAGAAGCTGCGGCTGAGTCAATGGACTTGTCGTTCGGGTCGGGAAGTTATGCAAGAAAAATTATGGAGGGCATGGGCTGGAAGGAGGTAAGATTTCCTAAACTTATAGATTTAGTAAGGGGCATTAAGTTTGGTTTATAGTTAGTAATTTCTGAAGCTGGTTTTAAAATATTCGTTTAACTATTGGACTGGGGTGCCATTGGGGACGACGTGTTGATTAACAAAAATGAATATTTTATTGAAAAAGTTAGAAAAGTAAAAAAAATTACGAATATTTTTTAAAATTCAATTAGTAAATAAAGAAAATAAAGGGAGAGAATATAAATGATATATAATAATAATAGAGGCGATTATAGTAAATAAATGTTTAGTGAATGGTGTAATAGTTGAACGGTGAAATTTTGAATGAAGGATAACAGTTAAATGACGAAATTTTTGTCTTTCAATATTAGTAATATCATAAATTTAATGAATGTATAGTTTGACAGACATCGAGAGTAATTCAATCTTCATATGTTCGTCAAGAAATGGAGATTGAATAACACAACATAATCCATGATAGTAGACATGGCCTGTAGGACGAGCTATCGCGACTTAATGCTGGTAAAATACTTTTGGACAGGGCGAAGTGCTCGGGAGTAGCATGAAGGGCTTGTCCAAACCTTTACAAGCAACAGGGAACAAAGGAACTGCCGGCTTGGGCTGGAACAACAACAGGAAAAGATTTTGATTCATTCTGAACATACAGGTAGCGTAACATGTTCGTTATATTTGTGAGTTCCCGTTGATCCCTTATGTTAAAAGACATCGTTTCTATATGGACCTGATTGATAGATTGAACAAAACCTCGACCCGACTCAACTGCATTGCACCAGTGTAGGTACACGACGAATGTGGACCGGCTCGAGCCGGCCCAAGCCATAGGCCTAGCTAGTGAGTTTGGATGACTATGCTAGGCTAGGTTAGGCCGGGCCAATGGACATTTTAAGACCATTGTTGTAGAACTTGTGGTAATGCCATTTGTAAATGCTGAACTAGAGTTGAGTATTTACTATTGGGATTTTAACTAGATTAGGATTAGGATTACTTGGTTCAACGAGTTGACTATGTCCACGGGCATAAATAGAGAACATATTTATTGCAAATTACAGATTTTATATCTATTTAAATAAACTAAGAGATTCATCATACAGACTCAGCCCAATGCGAACTCCAAAGCTCAATATTGTATACCGGTCAGCTAAGGGCCACTCTGCGCCCACCTTGACCCCCCGACTCGTTAACTCTCATTAAAGTTCAGCGACTACTCATCCCTCTAGAAGAAGAAGCATTGTCAGCAATGGTAAAAATGTCGAAAATCCATGTGGCACGCTTCCAAGAAACAATATATGCTCATTCAGGTCTTGGCCTAGATTACCTATCCAGTTCAGCTATTTGGCATCTACATTCTGAATGTGGTTAGGCATGCGTAGGTAGATCAGTCCCATAGCTACTCCTCGTCACTTTCTGTTCCATATTGTCGATCGTCGATGGACAGGTCATCTGGAGGATCATAAACAATCATGTCAGGGAAGAGTTCCGAAAAGTCATCTTTCACCTTCTCTCTCAATTCAGGGTAAGAAATCAGCCCTTTTAATATGACACGATATGGCAAAGATAATGGAGGCTCTGGTGAACATCTCATTTCGTCGTATATACGCATTGCTTCATTCGGCAATCCACCATCTAGAAAGGCCCGGACAAGGTCTCCGAAGGTATGCTGATCAAAAAGGACACCCTCGCTCTTCAAATCATACCACACCATTCTTGCTTCATCGATCTTTTTGCTTCTAGCAAGCATCATTAGCATATCTCGGTAGAAAAACATATCCGGCCGGTACCAGATTTCCTTCCGCACCACATCATACAGCTGTCAAAGAAACATACAAGTCTATCAGAATGTGAACTCTTGGCATTCTTAGTTCATGCATGTTGTCAAATTGCGAAAAACAATTTTAATTTAATCCATCTAAAATCCACTGTCAAATCTAAATCTACCCAAACAAATGTGACCTTAATGAAATTCAGACAACAAATTGATGTGGTTCCTAATTATCTTTGATTCTTGGAGCAGACATTGTTGCCAAAGTGATCATCTCATATATGCATTATATAATCTCTGTGTTTACAAACCATCCTTCCCAGCACTGTGATCAAATTAGATTTGATGAAAATATCCTCTTTCACAGCAAGACATCCCAAATTTAGATCTACTAAACACAACCATGATCACAACACAGAAAAATACGATCAGAACGCCGAAGAAGAAAATCTCAAACAATCCATATCAGCATCAATGAAAGCAACAAGTTTATCCATGTCAAATCCCATAAATAAAGCTAAAAAGGTGCAACAAAGTAGAAAGACTACCGGACCTTCATGGAGAGACCGACCAGGTTCTGACGCTGAAACTCTGCGAGGACCGCAACGAGGTCAGACTTAAGGAGACGGGAAACATGTGTCTTCATAAACCGCTCAAAACGCACAGGTTGGCTCTCAAGACGCTTGAGCTCCTTCGTCACCATTAACCCCTCCTTCCCCATCTCTTTCTTCCGCCGCCATATCGACAGGCTAGGCTTTGAAGCAGCTCCGGTGATGCGTTGAGTGCTGATTGCACACTGTTGATGGCGCACCGGAAGCCCCCGTGAAGCCCGCCACAGTAGATCCCAACCCTGTCGCCACATGGAATCTCTAAGCTCAACCCACAAGCCGTATGCAACCACTGCATTTGGGTTAATATTGATAAATACTTAGATAACAACTACGAAGGGTAATGCTGAATTTCTGATCAGTAGTGTCAGCAATAGTTAGGGAGACGCGGAGAAGGTGAATGGGAAGGAGCTAACTATGGGAATGCCCCAATTTACGAAGAATTTGGTAGTGATTCTAACAGTTATGATCTTGTAAATGCTTAATTTGATTTTCTGAAACTTAAAATTGACATGATTGCTGCAAATGCTGTAAACATTCTCACTCTCGGCCATGAAAGATTAAAAAAAGTCAAGTATCTGGAACACAAACTATAATCAACTAGAATAAGAAATGTTTGAACTAAGATTCATACTTAATATTCCAACTCTGCGTCCGGACGCCAAAAAAATTTAAAACTGTTTGAAAAAACAGGAAAAATCTTTCTTTTTTTTCAAGTCTAATTCATGGATTCGCATTTCACGTCTCAAACTGAGATGAAATGAGCGGACTAGAATCGGAAGTATTCTAAGATATGGATCGGATGGTAAAGCTAAGGATTGAACTTACAATTTTGAAGCAGTTGCAGAGGTAGCCGGAGAAGACGACGACGAGAGGCCTGGCCGCCTATGAGAGCCGGAGAGGCGTCCGGCGATAACGAAGTGAAGTTGCAGAGGTGAGAGAAACTGTGAACAGAAAAGAAATGAGAAAATTGTTAAAATTACTGTATTTTCTTGAGAAATGGGGAAGCACCGAAGCAGATGGAAAAATAAAATAAAGAAAAAAGAAAAACTCACCGGAATTCCAGCGGGGAGAAAGGCAACAGCTAAACTTAGAAGAAGGAGAAAGGAGAAGAAAACAAAAGAAAATAAGAGACGGGGGAGAAGAAGAAGAAGAAAGGGAGAGAAAGAAAGGGGGAATGGGGAACGGCGGGCTGGGCTGGGCTGGGCTGGGCTTGCAGGGTTTGTTTATTAATTTATGTATTTATAATATACTATAATTTTTTTTTTTTTCAAATAAAATAAAGAGTGTTTATATTACATCATTCCTCACTTTCTTCAAATACTTGCTACTTCTTTTTAAGATGTTCAATTTCTTGAACAAGCCTATCCAAATCTGTGTCAGAAGATCCACCACCCATGGTGGCTGCCATGGCCATATCTCTCAGCTCCTTCACCCCAACCCTCTCCACACCACCCCCCTCCATCGTCTCCGAGATCTTCCGAGCCAACTCTGCAGGATCGGGCACTTCTTCATCACCCTCAAACACAACCACAGCAGCCCTCTTATATTCCACCAACAGCTTAGCATTCACAAACTGGTCTGCCTCCATAGGCCAACCCAGAATCATCACCCCTGCAACTATCGCCTCCAAAACCGAGTTCCATCCACAGTGACTCAAGAACCCCCCCACTGCAGGGTGGCTCAGGATCGCCGCCTGTGGGACCCACCCCTCCACAACCACCCCCCTACCCTGAACCCGGTTCTTGAACCCTTCTGGGACTGTCCCATACCCTTCGGACAGTTGCTGGGCAGTCGGTGGTTTGAATGCCCAAACGAACCTAACATGGCTCATATCGAGTGCTGTGGCTAGTGCCTCCATTTGGGACTTTTTGAGCAACTTCTGGCTCCCAAAACAGACGTAGAGAACACAGTTATCATCGTTCTTGTTCTTGTTCTTCCACTGGTCCAGCCATGGGATCACTTCTTCTTTATCTGTGTAGGTTTCTTCCCTCGCCCTCAAACCTCCCATGTTCAGTGGGCCTACGCAGTACATCCTTGCGTGGCCTGATTTTCTGATCAAGTGCTGCAAGAACTCGTTCTCTAAGTCATGGAATGAGTTGAAAACTGAAGCCCAGCTCGAAGTGTTGCCACACATCAAAGTGGTGATCACTTCATGACTTGGGTCACTTGGCCCTAATGCTCTGTACCTTTTGTACAGGGAAGGTAGCTGCTGCCAATTGAACGCCGGCGACCTCGGCAGATCGGAGAACTTAATCTCAGTCCCGGGGACGGCCATTTTAGGGTTTGGAAGTGACCAGAGAGAGTCGAAAACTGCGGTCAGGAGTGCTCCGGAGGAGTAGAAAACAATCCTTGGAATCCCCATCTGGGCTGCCAGGTTATGAGTCCATCCGAGGAAAAAATCAGAGAGGATCGCCATGGGAGGGTTGTGGTGAGACCTGAACCACTGAATTATGGGGTCTTGGAGTCCTTTTAGAGCAGACATGATGGGGATGTTGCCATGGTTGCCGATTTCGCGGACGTTTTCGACCCCCGGGGGGATGGGTGGGTGGGAATTTGATGGGAAGGGGAGAATTAGGGTTTCGATTGAGGGGTTGGAGGAGAGGAGGGGGTTTAAGATTTCGAGATTCTTAGGGGTGACAAGAATCGTGATTCGTAGGCCACGGCGGGAGAGGTGGTCGGTGAGATCTAGAAGGGGAAGCATGTGACCCTGCGCGGGGAATGGGAAGACAAGGATGTGAGGATGATCGGACATGGCTTCCGAGAGACAGAAAAAGTTGCTGTAAGAACACACAAGATTCTGTACAAAGACTTTTCTTCTTCCTTAAAAGAATTTTAAGTATAAAACAATGGACGCACACACCCAAATTCCGTACACCCGAAGGATACTACTAAAGTGTATTTCAGTAGTAGGTATGAGCTAAAGCTATTACAAGCCATATATATATATATATATATTAGTTCTTACAATATGATTAACAATCTCAGCCCTTCCAGGCGGCGGCGCCGCTGCCGCCAAATCGACGAGTGAGCATTCCGGAAGGCGACGAGTTCTCCTTAAAGATGGAGACCGAATCGCTATATATCGCCATCAGATCGGCAAACGCGGCCAGAATCACCATCAAGATCGCGGCGATCTTGTCTTTCCTCGATCCTATCCTCGGAGCATCCCTGAATAATCGCGACATGAGTAAAAAACAGAGGTTTCCTGTCAATTATAATTGAAACGGGATTGTACATTGTTCGTTCGTCGGATTACCTTAAAGCTATTACAGCCGGGAAGATGAACGCCAGGCAAACGGAGGCTGTTGCGCCGGTGAATTGGAAGGCGTCCCAAATGCTCGGGATAAAGTTTGCACCGAGGAACGCAACGGTAATAAGCGCAATCGTGATCGTCGCGAACCGGACATTGCTGTCTGCCAAACGGGTGGAGGACGGGAATAGCAGCCCGTCCATATTCAGTCGGAGTGGGTAGAAGATCACCGGGTAGACCAGCATCAAATGCAGCGCGTAGCTGACGCGCACGACGTCATTTAACAACGAGCTGAAAGGGATGCCGAGATCGGTGCTGAAGTTGGCCAGCACATCGTCGAGGGTATTGTCGCCGAACAGAAGGAACCCGAAGAAGCTGATCATTATGTACGTGATCGAGCATAATAACAACGACGCGCGGACAACGGGCTTTATGTCCGCAGGATTGTCCAATTCGTTCTCGATATTATGCACTGCAGAAAGGAACCCGATCAGCGGTCATTGTCATCATCTAACATTCGACAGCAACATGTAACGACGCGATAAGATGCTGAATCTACCGTTGAAATGGCAGACGTAAGCCGTGACGAGGACGGGGACGGCGGTGAAGAGCGCCCCGATCGAATCGATATCAGTTGTGACTTTCGGGAGCAATCTCGGCATCTCGATCGATCCCTGGATGCATTTCGCCACGGCAATGCCGGCCGTGACGACGAGGAAAACTAGCGCTAGAAGAACCGCCACCGCCGACGTGTGCCGAAGAGAATCTGCAGTAGAAACACCATAGGCAATAATTAAAAAAATTCGAGTAGCTACGATTCTCAGGTTATTAAAAATATATAGATATATTACTTACCAATGCGTTTGAAGCAGGCCAGAGGAGTGAACACAGAGAGAGTTGTGACAACAAGAACAAAGAACCGGCCGGTCCACCAGTGCGGACCGAACCAGCCTTCCAATACTCCGGCGTGGTGGACGCCGTCCGACGACGATCCCGACAGCACATCACCTTCAAAATTCAGATTATGCGAAATCAATTCCCAAATTACAGAGTTAGATTCAGATACAGATATATATTTTTATGTATATGTTTTTTTAGGTACCGATGATGATCATGTAGACAACGAGCAATCCGATGTTATTTATAACGACGCAGGCTTGGAGGAGCCGGCGGCCGAAATCGCCGTAGGCGGCGGCCATGACATCTCCGTAGGAGGTGGCGCCGCCGGCTTTGCTGAAGCGCATCAACATCCGTACGGAGAAATCCGTGAGGGCAGCGACGAGGATAATCGCGGCAATGCCGAGGGCGAGCCCTAGGACCTTCATCGTCGCCGGAAGCGCCATTATCCCGGCGCCGATGATGGTGGTGGAGAGATTGAAAACCGCTCCGGCGAACGAGGCGCCGTCGAATTCCCGATCCCCAAACCCGCCGCCGCCGCTGCTGCTGCTGCTGCTCTCTCCCTTCCTCAGAAGAGGCGTTCTCTCGTCGGCGATTCTCACCCCCACCGCATCGTCTCCCCCAGCCCTCACCGGCGGCGAATCTCTCCGATCTTCAACCGTCATAATTTTTAATCCAGATTTCAAAACCCTAAATCAGAATAAAAGCTCGGAATCGCAGGACAAAAACAAAATCCCCAACAAAACACAAGGAATTACAGAAAGATCAGATAGGCGGAGACACGTAGACGACAGTCAGCATTGGATCGAGGATATGAATTAATAGATGGGGTGGGTGGTTTAATTGTCGTGTTGAAATTGGGTTAGTGCTGAGTGAATGGAAGAAATGTGTGATGGGATATGTGGCGAACGGTACACGTTGCCCAATCACTACACCTCACTTTCATTCGTGGATATAAAATGCAGCTGATTTCACAGCTGTCTGCAGATTTTTTGTAGCCGGGACGACTGGAGGATTGATCTTGATGGTGGGTGCACCGTTTCTACGGAGTTCTAGAAACATTCTTGAGGTTCGTACTGTTAATTCAACCCATAATTTCTGAGTTTAGTTTCAACTGTTCGAAAACTATTTATGATAACATAGACAAATAAATAAATAAAAGTTATGTTGTGTTTTTTTTTTTTTTTTTAATTTTTACCGTGTCTTTTTACTTAAAAAAAAAAAAAAAAAAAAAAATTGTATCGTATCAAATAATTATTTTTTTATTTTTTATATTATATTACAAATTTATTTTATATTTAAAATATCACATCAACCTCTATTTATATCCCATCAAATAATATTAAAATTTAATTTTTTACTATTAAAAATCCAAAAACTAAAACCACGCCATATATTACTTTAGTGGTATTTTAACATTGTTATTAAAATATGAAAAAATACATATTATGATAAAATGGACAAAAGAAATAAAAACATATAATTGAAACGAATGGAAAATTAGAACATATTTATCAATTATTATTGTGTACTTCATTCTTTATTCAATAATGTTCATATTTATTAATGATAATAACTATTTAATATTATACAAATTATTCTTCAAAATATGTATTAGTGTAGATATATTGTAAAATACCAACAGAAATAATTATATAATTTTATTTTTAGTAACAACAGTAATATTTACGATGAATGTACTTCTATATTACATATAGATAATTGTATTGATAATATAAAAATAATATTTTATATTAAATTATTTTTAAGATAAATAAAAATATATATTATATATATTGTGTTAATATATATTTTTTATTTTTCACAATGCTTATGAAAAAGACGTGCACTCAAAAGTAAAGTAGACAAAGAAACTCTTAATAATTATATACTCTCTCCGCCCGCTCAAGATGACTCATTTGGTTAAGGACACATTTAGTGTAGATTAGTAAATTATTAATAATAAATTATGATATTATTTTATTATTTTTATATGAGTAGTGTTGTTGGCATTTTAAATATTTTTAGTATTATATATCAATAAAATATATGTAGATAATAAAATTTTATATAATATTTATTTATAATTAACTTAAAACTTTTATTAAAAATAAAAAGTTTTAAATATAGATAAAAATATTTATTTATTAAGAAGTGAGATAGAAATAAAGGGTTTTGAGTGGGTCATATGTGTAAGATGTTATAAATTTAATTAAATTGATTTTTATATATTAAATATGTTTAACATGAATAAATTTACTAAAAATATAAAGGGATCGTTTTTAATGGAACAGACAAAAAAAAAGAGTCATATGTAGCGGCGGACAAAGTATATATTTTCTAATATATGTATTTAATAGGATATATAATATTGTGAAAAAATAAATAATATAAAAAAAAATCAATTTATTAGTGTGCTTTTACAAATAATAAACACAAAAAAATAATTTATCATCCATTGTCCGACGGTTATAAACTAGTACTCCCTCCTTCTCATGTAATATGGGTGTATTACTATAGACACGAGAATTTAGGTAAAGTATAATTAATAACTAATTAAGAAGTGTATTAGTAAAAATAATTATAAATTAAGATAAGTAAATAATTTAATTAAAATTAAAAAAATTATAAAATTTAAAATTTAAAATACGATTAAAATGTATAATTATATTTCCAAAAATAGAAAGGATAAGTTACATATGACGGACAAAAATATAAAATATGGACAAATTACGTGGGACGAAGGAGTACTATATACCCATGATTCATAGGGTGCTGACAGCTAAAACTATTTTTATAATGTTGTATAAGTTACTTTATCGCTTGGAGGCTTTGCAGATTATATATTTTATGAGAATAATTTAGGGTGTGTTTTCTTTTTTTTATGACACATGTTTTAAAAAAATAAATATATTATATATATTTATTATTTTTATATTAATTAAATAATTTTTTATATTTCATCTAAAAAAAAATATTATTTTAAATTATTTTACAAAATAAACATACCTAGTAATTCTGTAATTGATGATTTGATATTATAAATATATTATATCTTCCGTTTGACTAAGTATATCACTTTATTCAGATACGGAAACTAAAAAGTAATAATATTTTTTATTCTTTTTGTTTCATTTACCATGTTCACATTTTCATTTTTGTCTGTCGCACTTAGTCTTTCACTTTTCTTTTTGGAAAAAAATTATACACTTTAATCTCATTTTAAATTTTTTAATTTATATTTTAAAAATTTTAATTAGATTAATTAGGTATCTTAATCTAATTTAAAATTATTTTTATTATAGGATAATTATTTTACTAATACATTTTTTATTATTTACTAATTATACCCTTCATAAATTCTCGTATCTATCGTAGATGGACAGGATAGCCAGGACGAATGGATTACTTTATAAGTAGGGTAAGTAGAAAATGAATGAAAATATTATAATAAAATTTATTAAAAAATCGATTACACGACGATGCAATAAATAGAAAAATAGTAGCAAAATAATTATTATTTGTTGAAAGATGAATAATAAAACTGCTGATAATATAATATTTATTATAAATAAATTATTCATAAATTTAGTAGACATTAAAAAAAGAAAAAGAAAAAAAAAAGTCATAATTATAGCATATTGATAGAGTAAATATTTGTATAAATGGTTAATTAAAAATGCTACTATATGTTCATTATTGTTTAAATATTTTAATTATCATATCAAAGTTTTCAATTGCAATTTTTCAAAATATTAATAATAAATACAAATATTTTATACAAAAGTAAAAAAATAAAAAATCAAATACTCATTATAAAAAGTTAAAAAATAATTTTTAAAAATTAAAAAGTTAAATATTCAATCTAAAATAATATATTATATTTTTTAGACAAATTTTTATATCACACACCAACAATCATTTAATATACTCAAATTTATTTAATATGATGTATGAAATGGTATGATTTAGATTGTTGATTAGGTTTAACCAACACCGTGTTGATTTACCCTAATCAACTCATAAAAAGTGCTAGACAATATATATGGTTCTTTAAAATTATATGTTCAACATTATATTGAAAGTATTGATTCAGCATTGGAACACAACTTGTATTGATTGAAGCTAGAAAAAATTATATTGAATATGAAAAAGATATAATCCTATTCAATATTATTAGGTTTAATTCCTAATTATCATAATTTTTTTTTTCAAAAATACGCTAGGATTTGAACCTATGATTTTACAGTCACGAGTCAATTCCATACTACCAAATCATCTTTTCCGGAAATGCATTTATCCTCTTTATTGCACCAATAGTAATGTATTAAGGGTGTGTTTGTTTGGAGATTTGAATTTTGAGTTGGGATTTGAATAGTAAAAATTTTAAATTTGAATAGTTGTATGATTTGATATAAATAGGTCTTGATGTGATGTTTTGAATGTAAAATTAATTTTTAGTATAATATAAAAGATAAAAAATAAGTATTTGATTTGATATTTTTGGGAAAAAAATGGGATGAATAGCAGAAATCTAATCCAATCCCCCAAACAAACACACTATAAATGTATTGTGAGTCATATTTTGTTATGTTTTGCCATTTTATTCTAGATGCAAATAATATGCTATGGACGAATTTGGAGTAGATCTTGTATATATATCAAAATTACTAGGGTTGTGTTTCTTTCACTTAAAATTTTAAAATTTTATTACTTGAACTATGTATTTTTTTAATTTTTTTTTTTATCTTTTAAAATATTCTATCATATATTATGTTAATATAAAACTTAGATCAAATATTTTTAAACTAAAAAAAAAGACTCTAAATTCTACTCATTCCTATAAAAAAACACTTAAAAAAATTAGATATAAAACATATTATGTCTTCCACAAAATAAGATTTCTTCATATTTGATAGAACATAATTTATAAAAAACAATATGAACATAATTATAAAAAAACAAAAATCATTATTTTTCGAAATTGATTATTCAGTTAGTAAAAATACATTGACCGTATAAATGAATTAATTGGTATTTTTTCAATTATTTGAACTTGAAATTATTTAAAAATTTTGAGCTAAATTGTAATATGGACAAATTAAATTAATTAATATGTAATTAATCTAAGAAAAATATTGGAATAAACACATTAATAATGATGTGTATAAATGTTATTATGACTAATTAAGTTGACCAGAAGAGTGATCGTAGAAGAGTGGTCGAGACGTACGAGTGCAGGTGAGTCACATGTGTGCATGCCGCCCACTTGGACCGGACATGAAACTCGAGGATGGTGGGCCTTGGGTT
This sequence comes from Andrographis paniculata, assembly GCF_009805555.1. Lineage (NCBI taxonomy): Eukaryota > Viridiplantae > Streptophyta > Magnoliopsida > Lamiales > Acanthaceae > Andrographis > Andrographis paniculata. Next base: position 7,687,945 of record NW_026137605.1, read on the forward strand.
TTGGGGCCAGGAAAATTGTGAAAACGATGTTTGTTCGAAAATCTAAGTTTATATTCAAATTTATTTATTGTTTTTTTATAAGACAAGTCTGATCAGAGTTCAAACTCTTGGCCCAAGTGAAGACAATTCAAATAGTTTCTTTGGCCGGTCAAACATCTATATGTTCCATTGCAATCATGAACAAAAATTGCGCATAGCCGTTATGTTGCTAATCATAACTGATGTTATAACCAAAGATCACACCTCCAACCATAATTATGAGTGGACTCTCTTTGTGAAAAGGTTCTCCCTCTTCGTTCGAAGATATTTTCATAGCTTCTTTTTTTTTTTTTCTTCTCTCAAAGCTTCTTCATCTGTTAGCCTTATTTGCAAACTATCATAGCATTTTAGTTCAGATATATTCTCGTTTTAATTCATCATAATTTTGATAATTTGAAGTGTCACTCTCATTAGAGACAAAAAATTTATCTTTGGAAATAAAAATGTAACTATTTTGCGGAGAGAATACCTCAATTCAACTTCTTAGAAATTTTGAGGAATTATATTTTTATCCAAAAGAGGCGGTAATAATTATATTTATTAATTTTTATTAAAATAATGATTAAAGATTAAAATTGAATTACTTTTAATAAATAAAAGATGTGTCCTTTGAAATTAAAATTGACACTGAATATATAAAAGACCAAAAATATATTTTACTGATATTTAAATATAACTTATTCTACAAATTCTAATAATTTTAATATTTCAAAATTATTATAAAAATTAGTATAACATTAATTAATATCTTAAAATTTAAATATATTATTATTTATATATTATTAGATACTAAAAAACACATAATTTTTTTTTTATAAATTTTACTTTTTATAAAATAGTAAAAGTAATAAAAGAAAAATAATGACTATAATGATTGTTAGAAAATAAAAAAATTTAAATATTGATATGAATAATGTGATAATAAAGTTAAATAACATAAATGTGATAATAAGAAATAATTATCCTCCTATTCAAATCACCATATAAAAGTTTAAAATGCGTCCGTGGTCACTTCATCCATTTTATCAATGAAATGAGCCCAAAACAGAAACAAACCCTAGCTGCGAATCTCGGACTCGTCAGTATTCAGCCGTCTCCATCCGGCAGATCTCGTTTTGTCCGGTAAACTGTTTCGAGCGTTCTCTGTCGAATTTTCTCTATGTAATTTTATTTTGTATGCACCAATGGCCCTTCGCAGCTGTAAGAAATGAGCTGCGAGGAAAATTTCGAGATTAGGTAGCTCGGTGCTATAAAGAATGTTTTGGCAGAAAAATTAACGGCAGGAATTTACTCCTTACTATTCCTGCTTCATTCTGCCAAAACAATATTTTTTTACTGTTGTATTTGGAATTTATTCATTGGATGTGAGAAGAAAAATGATGAGATGATCGCAAATCCGAATCACAGAACTCGAATTCTGTAATGGAATTATGATCTTCGATGTTCTCTGATTGATTGTTTTCGCCAACTCATTCAATCGTTGATGTCTTTGGTGTATTTGCTGCATTTTATGTTCATAATGCTAACTAATACCTAAAATTATTAATGATCAATTTTATTTTATGTTCATAATGCTACTAATTCCTAAAATGTACATGTTACAAATTTCAATTAAATTTATTGTTTGTTCAATCAATTTCACATTTAACTGAAAAAATAAAAATAAGATTGATTGAATAATGTTAAAGTTGTTGTTCTTTCCTTCCCGCGAAAAATTATTGCTTTATTTTTTTAGTAGATCAAATAATGATAGTATTTTATTTACTAGTGTGTAAGAAATTTTGACAAGTTTTCTTTTCTGTTTTGCAATTTATGTATAAAATTATAGTATACTTAATGATATTTTGTAGTTTATATAAAAGTTGTGGGTGTATTTGATTATGATTTTAAACTTATTTTAACACTATTTAGCTCACACAAGTTTTAATAAAAATATATTATTTACTTTCACAAAATATCATATCAAATACTATTTAAACTCCAATTTAAAATCAAAACAAAGATATGAAATTACAAAATATATGCATCTGATTGAGACAAAAAATGTATAAAGTATTGTATCAGTCGGAAAAAAAAAAAAAAAAAGATGCTCATACTTTGGACAAAGTTTTAATGTGAATAGGTAATAGTTGATATTTTTGTCTTTTATAGGAAAAAAAGATAAAAAGAAGGCAAAAAGTAGATGCAATTTTTACGAGAATACTTTCAGATGATAGATTTTTGACAGAAGGAGAATGTAATATTATATATATGGCATATTTATAAGTGTGTGTGCATATAGATATATATATATATTATCTTTGTATGTAAGTATATACATATGTATGTAAAAATTATATATAAGAGATGCATATATATATATAGTTGTTTATTATATATATGGCATGCATATATTATGGATTTCCTTCAAAAGCTTTCTTCTCTGTTCAACTATGCTCACACTCACACACTTGATCCTTTATCCCTACACTACCCTGGCCTTTTCAGATGGGCGGCTGCTGCAAGTGCAATCTGCATCAGATGGGTTCAAAATTCATTCGCTACCATAATACAAGGCAGATGAACAAGTTTTCCATGTCTAGTACAGTGACTTAACTTCACCACTCAACTTGTTTCCTCTGTTTTTCAAATGTTGGAAATGTATCTTCTGATTTTGTATTCTCTCATAGAATTTTTTCATTAATCATGACAATCTGATGCTCTTTAACCAATGACCTGTTCCACCACCATACACCACTGTGTAAAGAATTCAGTTTTCACATGAATGCAATGATGTGCTTGTTCTCTGCATCTATTTCTTATGTCTGTTTTGCTCCATTTACTAGTCTGTTTTGAACTGGTCTTGTGTTTTCTTAATTAACATGGGTTGGCTCTAGGCATGTTAACAATCTATTAAGGAGTGGGTGTAATGTAAGTCAAACATGAAGCCACATATAGATTCAGTGTGGTACAGTTTAGTTTTCATATTTGTTAATTCTAATGTTGTGCTAATTATGTTTCTGATCACTTTGAGACCACGATCTTAACAAAGAATATGCATTGGTATTTAGGTACTTAAATGGGGAGCATTTTTTTGTTCCATTGTTCCCTCATCATTCTTCAGCACGATCCCTTCAGCACAAAAAAAAGGAGTCTCAAACTACTTTGCTATGCAATTGTGCTAGAGGAAATGTTGCGATTTCGTAATGGTTGTAGCCTAGTGATCTCACCTATCGCATTTCTACTAATAAACTCTGTTTCTTCTTTTCAAAAATAAAAAACAAAAATGATGCAAGTGCATGTGAAATGGCCAAGTTTAACTATGAAATGCCCAAGATGAACAACAAGTCCTGTATAAAAGGTGTTTCTGAGGGTAAACCAACTAAGATGAATTATGCAAGCTCCATGGATAAATGGAGTTCTGGATTAAAAGTGTACGGCACTCAAATGCCCTCCAACCATACATATATGATTTACCAAATAATCCTCAGATGTGGTTTTCTCATTCGTTGTGATTATACTCAGGTATTGCTGCTACAAGCTGTGAGAAAATAAGGCCACGAAGAGCAAAACAAATAGCGGTAAATTGGGGCCATTACTTGCGCAGGTATTTCTAGTAGACAGGGAGAGAGAGTGCCTAAGGACAGTCATATAACTGAAGTTTGAAAAAAAATTAAAATAATAAGATAATGTTTCTGTTTTGAAATTCATAAATGGGAAACTATTGATTATTAACTGGAGAGCATTTTTCCAATGAAAACTGTATCAGATTAGATATGAATGCAGTTTAATACTGAAAATTTGGTGTTTTGTGCTTAAGAATTGAGGCAATTCAATGGTCCAAGTCTCGCAGCAAGGTTGATGGTGTTCAAATTGATTAAACCTATCATGTAATGGAATAAATATTGTACTGGATTTGAAGATCTGTAATGTAGTTCTTTCTTTGTGATTTAGAAAATGTATGTATGTTTTTTGTATGGATATGGTTGATTCAATCATAAAAACAAAGAGCGCAGGCCAGGTGGAAGCTGCAGGAACCTTGATTGTTGCAGTTGGAATTTGGAACTTGGATTGCATTTACATGTGCTGCTCTTTCCATCCTGATGAAGCTTCACATTTAAGGAGTCTCATTGTTTTTATGAATTTGTGGGGTTTCTTATCACTCATGGTACGTTCAGTTTCTGTTATGGAATAATAGTTTTATAGAATCATGTTGAAAGATTATACTTGTCACAATGATGGTAAAGGATTAACTATCCACATATGTACTATTCATCGAGCATTGCCCTTGTTTAATAGATGTGTCTAAAATTTTAATGTTCCCCTGTTGTTGTCCTTTTAAAGACGTGTTTACGCCTTTTTATACTAAATGTTTATCAAAGGCATTTTTTCCGCCCTCTTTTTGTATTTGGGAAGTGTAACCCTGAAAGGACATTGGAGGCTATATATAGCCCCTGATTCCCTCTTAAAGCATCCACCGGCGAGAACCTTTAGATTTACACATCTTCGTCCATCTCCTCAGGTATGTTTTTGGTTGTTCTAGGTTTTTTCGCTTTATGTTTTGTGAGATTTTTCGTGTCTTGCCTTTACAATTTTTTATATTCATGTTGCTTTAGTTGTATTCTTTTCCAATGGCGTTTCTTCGCCTTGTAGTTTACCGTCATGTTTGAATCAGTTTTCACGATCTACTATTTTATTTTTACCTTTTTGTTTCGATGTTTTTTTTGTTTATTGATTCATTTTTTGTATGGAAATATGAGTAGATTTCTTAAGTTGGTGTAGCGACTGTTATTGTTAGGGAAATTATGATTCAACACTAAATTGAGTAGATCTATGAATATATCCAAGTTGTTTTGATTCTTCTTTTTTTCTTTCTTTATATGGGATAAATGTTAAAATTTCTCAATATGATGAATTTACTTTGAATGGTTATTTTTTCAAAAATTGCATCTAATTTATGGATTGTGAGCAAAGTACTGTTGCAAGCTATTAACATTGCACAAGCACGAGCACACATCTCCACATTGTCCTGTGCTTTATGGGATGCGTTTGCAGCAAGGTACATCTTCACTTTAAAAAACATGAATCTATATGTTTCTTTCTTGTTGGTGGAAAATATTTATGGAGGGGGATTTTCAAGTCATGCAAACTGTACCATGGGTATGTTATATAAACATTCAAGATAAACTTAAAGATTAAAATTATTCTAGAGGGCATTAATTAGAAACAATTTCAAGTATTTTTTACATGTGTGCTCTTATGCACTCTTGAATGTTCTTATTTTCATTGACCATAACTTTTATCTTATATGGATCTCATGTAACTGCTTTTTTAGCTCTTAGATTAATCAAGGTGAAAAAAACAAATGGATTATAGAGGCATAGAGTGTTCTGAGTGCTCAATCTCAAATCTAATCCAGAAAGAGCCACCGATAAGCCGTTTTTTCCTAGTATTGTATGCTGACTTCTCACAAGCACTGGTACTCTCTCTCTCTCTCTCTCTCTCTCTCTAAATTTACAGGTTTTCAAAGTCTAGTTTGGCTATTGATCATTCATGTTAAGTTTATCGTCTATTTCTAGTCTTAAACCATGGGATGTACTTGGTTTTATAATGCTGCTTGTAATCACATGGCAATGTGTACTGTGTAGTAAATGTTATTTTTAGGAAGAAAACATGATTTGGCAAACAATTTCTGAACCTTAAAATAATTAATCTCGTTAAATCAAACCCCTATTTATCATTTTCTATATTACACTAAAAATCAATTCATCACGTCTAACACCTATTTGTATCACATCATATAACTATTCCAATTCAAAATTTTTACTATTCAAATTCGAAAGCAAAATCCAAACCCCTAAACAAACATACTTTTTAGTATTCTCTTATCACCACCAACTTGTCTTGAGTACTAGATGATTACTTTTTGGATGTTTGCTAGCCACTTTGCATCCACTGAACCAAAGATCTATGCAGACAAAATTCTTCTATATGTGTGCTGAAACTTTTTGCTTAAAGATGTCTCACGAAAATTCTGATATATTTGCAGTACTTGCCATCTGCATTTGCGGCAAGAGTGGTGCACTTGGCAGGTAAAGAAATTGAGCTAGAGGATATGTGTGGGCAGAGATGGCCTGCGACTCTTTCATTTGTTGGCCGTACGTTATCATTAGTGAAGGGATGGAGTAGTTTTTATAGAGTCCATGATCTCAGGAAAGGATATGTCTTGGTATTTACCTACATAAAAGGGAGTCATTTTCATGTTCAAATATATGCCAAAACTGCCTGTGAAAGAACCAAGTTAAGCTATGAAAGGCCCCAGACAAACAATCATGGCTGCACTCATTCAGCTCCTGAAAACAGAAGTGTTGAGGGGACGTCCAAAAGTAAGGGGGGCCCTGTTTCCAATATCAAGAATGGTGAGATAACATGCACTTCCCTACTTGTTTCCTCTAGTTTCTAATGTCGAAGATAAATCTAACGCAATTCTGTTTTAGAAGATATTGTCCTTCTCTCCTATAGGTACACTTGATATTGTTGTGTGAGAACATTCAATAGAACATTGCATATTTATCTTCATTCTATTTTTCTTTCTCACATCAATTAATGCTGCTATAGTTATTAGGCTAATGTTTATTGCTTTGGGTTCTCATGAAACACTGGTTGGTGTCCATACTGTGAATGCATAAACAATCTATTAAGGGTGTGTTTGTTTGGGGGTTTGGATTTTAAGTTGGGATTTGAATAGTAAAAATTTTGAATTTGGTAGTTGTATGATGTGATATAAATAGGTGTTGATGTAATGTTTTGAATGTAAAATTAATTTTTAGTATAATATAAAAAAAATAAAATAGGTGTTTAATTTGATATTTTTTGGGGAAAATTTTGGATGAATAGTAGGATTTTGGTAAAATCCTTCAAAAGAACAAACCGTAAGAAGGAGCTGGTGTTGAAACACAAATCTTATAGCTTTATTATGTGAATTTTATTTTTAACATCAATAATTATATTCCTTACAAAGTTGCATATCATTTTTATTGTATGTCCTGTAAGCAAGGCGCCTAACTTCCAATTTATTGTCTGTTCTATAATTTACAAGGTGCAGGAAATGGAAAAGGAAAAGAAAAAGAAAAAGAGCCAAATATTGGAAAGAAGAGGACGCCCAGTGATTCTAATGCAGCCCCATCTGTGGGTACAAGTGGCAACCCTGCAAAGCCGAGGAGGATGCGTGGTACTTTGGCTCTCTTCTTTGCATTTCATCTTTTAATGCATTGCAAATTCTTGAATATACTATACTAACCGAAGTATTTTGCTTACCATTTGCATTTGCCTTTCATTATGCTATACTTATTGGTTTTGGCTATATATATGGCCATCAATACTTGAGTTTAACATTCCATTCCATCTCATGGTGTAGGAAAGAAGAAGCCGCGTGAAGGTATCCGAAAGGGGACAAGGGGGGATGCATATGGGCTTTCGAAGCCTGCCAATCTTGAAGCATGCTACAAGCCTGTTGAGCTTGTAAGTCTCCCGAGGGTGCAACGGGAACGTGGGGAAGGGGAGGCAACGGTAGCAGGAATAGGTGCCGGTGTCAAAAGAGCTGATCCATCTAACAATGGGTACAAGATAGATCCAACCTATTTGAAGTCTCTGGGCTCAAAGCCACCAGGAGTTTATTGATGGAAACTTGGTACTGAAGATCTTTGCAAATCTCCCAGGCAGGCAACTATCCTCTAGTGTTATTTTGGGAATTATTTCTGGTTTATGCATATCACTATTATTATTTGTTGAATTATTATATTGGAATTGTGGGGAGGAGTGGGCACTCATTCATGTTCATATTTATATTTCCATTGCATGGAGTGTTGTTTGGATATCTTTTGTTAGGTTTTTGTGGGATCGAGTGGTTGGAGGTATGGTTTTCTCGATTTGTTGAATTGTAATGACATTAAATCTTGCATTTCATTTTATTTGGTGAAGTTGTTGGAATTGAGTGATTGTATATACTCCTCGTCCGACTAATTTAATTTTTTAAAAATAATATTTTATATTTAATGCTGTCTTGTCCAACTAATTTGTTAACTTTAGTTGGACAAGGGTTTAGGTATGATGTAATTATTAAACAAACAAAGGTATAATAATAAAAATAATTATGAGTTAATAAAAATAATTTTAGATTAAGATTAATATATTAAATAATTTAATTAAAATAAAAAAAATTAAATTTTAAAATATGATTAAAGTGTGTAATTTTATTTAAAAAAAAAAAACTAATTATGTGCTTGAGAGTGGAATGGAAAGAGTATTTTTTTTATTATGTTTATCTATCCCACTAATTACTTATTTTTTATAATCTTATTAATTACTTATTTTTTATAATTATAAGTTAATATTAAATACCTTTAATTTGAGCTAACTCTTATATTTACACACATTGTTAAATGAAAAATCTTCTTATTACTACTTTTGGCATATAGACAAATGACATTCTGCAGCCGCTGTCCACTCTTACCTGCAACAGCTGATTATGTGTGTTATCTTGTCTATTTTGTCTCATATGTGCATATATCCGTACAAGACAAGTTTGATAAAATGAGGATAGTCAAAGGAACGTCAGATCTACCTTGAGAACCGCCCTATTCCATTTGTGTGCTAAGGGAATTAATTATTGCTTAATTTTCACTCAAAATCAGGCTGCTGTATATACAGCATGGGACAGTCTCGGTTGAGAGAGAGAGCACATTTTGAGAGCTTATCCTAGAGAAAGAAATTATTGTAGAAGCTCCCATTTGAGTCCCTCCTTATCTCCATGTTTTTCACCTGTGTTTGATACACAAAATCCACCGGAGAAGTTGCCGGAGGAAGGAGTTCTCGGAGACCCAAAGGAGATAACAACCAGCTTGTTGGATACATTACTCTAGGCTTGTTGTATACAGTGGTGTCAATACGCGTTTGTGACTGCAGTACCTGTGCATTGAATGCAAGGTAAGCCTTCGTGGAGGATATGTGTTAAGTGAGTTGAAAGTTGTTGTGTACTAGTTTCAGTATTGATTATAGTGGAGTATCTCCTGCACTGGGATCCTCCAGATGTAGGTTGTTATAACCAAACTGGGTTAACAAATACTTGGCTCATTTATTGCTTTTCTGCTTAAGTATTTATATCGTTGTCGATGAACTGTTATTACTGTAAGTTAACTGCGCTTGAAGGAAAGTTGGCTCTATTTTAGGTATTCGAAGCAGACTTGTCGAACCACCATTTCCCAACACAGATACTGATATATTCAATTGTGATGAAGAGAGGAATATTTTATTTATTAATATAAATAATTTTGATATTTTACGTCATATTTTTGTGTTCTATATATAAATTACAATATAGTATATATATACGGAGATATATTTATAATTTATGTCAAATATTTAGGGTGTGTTTGTTTTAAAAAAAATAAAAAAAAAAGGAAAGCTTTAATTTATATTTATATTTATATAGCATTATACTATTATACTATATGATTATCTCCAACTCACTGTATTACAAAAAATAGGGGAGGGGTTCCAACCTTGTGTATTGTGTAATTCTAATTTTTTTAAGTAGATGATATATAATTTTATATTTTAAAAATTGTATGTAATTTTACTTTTTTGAAAAATAATGTATAATTTTATTTTTTAAAAATGATATAATTTTATGTTTTAGAAAAATAATAAATAATTTTATTTATAATAGTTATTAATTATAAATATTAATTTTTATATATATATATATATATTTTAAATAAAATATAAATTATATATGTATGAATTTAATGTAAAAAAAATTAAAATTACGATGTAATTTATAAATATAAAAAATTACTCTTTTTAAAATTAAAATTACGATGTAATTTAGAGTAAAATTACTGTACATCAATGTCTTTTTACGGTAGCAATTACAAAAATAAAATGGAGGGACGGAGATGGCCAGACAGGATCACTCTTTTAGTTACGACTGATTTGTTTATATTAGTGTTTAAACCTATTTAAAAGAAAAAAAAGTAAAGCATTGCATTTGCGGGACGAAATGGAAAATGTGTACTCGGACGGAGTAGTACTTTTTACTTGTTCTCCAAATTACTAGAAGGGAAGGGAAGCCGTGGGAGACGACGGAGCCGGCGGAGTCGCCGCCTGCGAGGTTTAATCGCTGGTGAGTGCTATTCTCCGTTCAATTCCTCGTACAAGTTTCCTTCACAAAGTTTAAGGATTCGAAAAAGATATGAAGCATCACACAAGTGCATTTCTCTCTAGTTCGATTTAGTGGGAAAAATTTCACCGAAGTTATGGAGGACTAGATAAGTGCACATCTCTGTTACTATTCTGAGGAGACAAATTAGGTCATTTAGGTTTCGAAAGCCACTGAACCTTTTTGTTCGCTTGCACCATTTTTTTGGACCAAAAATGTGATATGGATTGTGTGGGCGGTGGAGGATAAACTAAATTCTGTCGATGTGTATATTAACGATATGTGTTCATTACGAATTTCAGTTCTTCTTTAACTACAGTCTGAAGCTCGAGATTCAATTCAAGAAAAAGGAATTGGCATACGGTCATGGCTTGCTTTCCGATCCCACACCAGCATGGTCATGTCTTTCGGATGGCATTTTGTTATTGTGGGAGAACTCTTTTGGCAAATGACGCAGTACACAAGAAATTGATAGCTCTCCAAAACCCCAGGACTTTCTTTTCGTCCACTCTATTTAGTAAGGTACGGGCAGCATTATATACTATTGATATAGTATATTTGTTCTCTTTTCTTCTGTTATCTAATTAGTTTTGTTTACTCAGGATTTTGGTATTGGGCGTCAGAGATTGAATTATGGGCTATCTAAGGCTGTGCACTCCCTCTCTTCCAGTGGTCTGAGTACATCTGCACAAAATGCACAAAGTCCAGTTTTTGATTCTGATATCTGTGAAAATAAACCAGCTTCGACTAGTCTACCAAATGGCAGAGTAATGCTTATTGATGGTACTTCTATCATATACAGAGCATATTACAGGCTTATTGGTATGTATAAATATAGATTAATCTTTTTGAATCTGTTCGTTCTGTTTACTTGCTTGTGAATGTTATCCTGTGGTGTTCCATTTTGCATCCTTCATTTATCATTAATCACAGAGAATGGATACTTAATGAATATAATGTAGAGTAGAGAAATGGATGGAAAGAACGAGGACAACAAATCATTAACATTACAAAGATGTGATGCTAATATAAAACAAATCATTAACATTACAAAGATGTGATGCAAATCTAGTTTATATTAGCCTCAGAGTAAATTGTGGCTCATTTATGATACCTAAGTGAACAAGTCCTTCATCAGAGCAATAATGTGCAACTCGGTGTACGTAAAATTTTACTTGTGCAGGTTCATGTCATAACTGGATTTATTTATTCTCTAATATGTTAAATTGCCGTAGCTTCTCTTTAATAATTTTTGAAATTTGTATGCAGCGTGTCTTTGATTCCAATCAGATTGACTGTTTTCATTTCTGGATATCTACAAATAATACCCAATTTCAACTATATCAACTCACAATATTAAATCTAGAGAGTATAATTATCAGAAAATTTTACAATTTAATTCCTTCCCAGCCAATGGGAAAAGAAACTTCGCTTTGTAAGTGCAATGTTTCTATTGTGTGCCTCAAAGCAAGGTGGTGACATTATTTTTAAGGTTTTGTATGTGTTTGATTGAAACAATTAAAGGTGATTGTGCTAAAGTCTGTCTGTTTTGCCCTTTGATTAATTTCTGATACTGAAACTGGCAGAGACACCCACTTGGATAAAATGGAATTAAAAAAAAAAGTTAAGAATATCAAATTAAAGTTTCCTTCTGTTCAGTAATTTCCTTTGATGTCGAACTATCTAGCCGTAGCATGGACACAGAAAATTGGTGATGTTACTCTATCAGCAGGACAAAACCAAGGAAGTTGACCTCTCTGGTACTATTATATTGCTCACATCAGAATATTAATGTGTGATACTATCCCATGGTGTCATACTATTTCAAAAAGTTATAATATGCAGCTGCCACTATTCACTTATTCACTTCTTTAGGTTCTTGACTGTAGTCTATAATCATCATTCTGGATATGAAATATATAAAAATTGAATATGCAGAAAGAACATAACAAAAAACTACAGATGAAATGAGAATTTTAAAGTTGCAAAAACCATATAAAAAAGAATAAAGGTTGTATCTTTTGTGGGTTTTACCACACGATTTTACTATTAAGATTCTTTTTTTCCTCTAAAAATATCACATCAAACAATTACTTTTCTTTTTTTATATTATACTACAAATTTCTTTTACATTCAAAACATCACATCAACTTCTATTTATATCACATCAAACAACTATTCAAATTCAACTTTTTACTATTAAAAATTCCAAACCCAAAAACTTAAACCCACAAACAAACACACCCAAAATATTTTAACTATCTGCTTGCTTGGTTGTATTCTCTCTTATGTGAACATTATGGTAATTGGTGGTAGCTTTACGTTGTGAGAAGTATGTCTTCTGGTTGATATATTCTGCTATGTAGCTAATCAAATTTTCTGGGATCAATAGCAAAATTGCACCATGGTCATCTTTCAAATGCTGATGGCAATGGGGATTGGGTGCTTACTATTTTCAATGCTTTATCTCTAGTAAGTTTTATATTTTCATTCTAGTGTATTGTGCTTTTAGTTTTTAATGACTTTTTTTCATCGGTAAAACTAACCATTGTGATGAGTACTATGTGTGAGCACTGATTGCATGATTTTAGTATTGTCTCTTTGGCTTCAGGGAGCTCATGTCACATCAAATAAATTTCACAATAGAGTTATGTTATTCTTATTCTTCTTATTATTATTTTGAATGAGAATTGTTACATAAAAGGAAACATTTTTATCAAATGGTATGACTTGTATATAGATTGTTGTCTCAATACTTAACCAAAAAACAGATGACACAGTCATTTGCATCTATCATTTTCATTTTAATGGAATACATTCTACTTTGAAACTTGATGATAGTTTCATCCTGTTTCTCTGTGCCGAAAAACTTGCAATGTATTTGGACCGTTAATTTGGCTTCTAATACAAATCATCTGAAGCTGTGTCAGGATGATGAAATGAATAAACTTAATGATGAATATTTCTGTAACCAGTCAGTATATCAATAGTGATTCTTAGAACAATTTAGTCTGGTCATTTCAAAGGATTCGTCATAATGGATTTACCATGCCAAGGCAGATGAAATGCATAATTACCGTTTATGGTTTTCTTTTGATTATGGAACAAAGTCCACTGCAATATTTTATAATACTGTGCTGAAAGACATACGATGTTTGGTAGAATGGTAGTCTTTTCTACCATACAGTACCACTGTGTTTCCAAGATGATGAAATGGTAAGTCTAATGAGAAATATTCACATCTGTAGCTACTCAGCAATGAAAGGTTTCCTCATATAATTCAATCTAGTTTGTTAAAAACTTAAGAAATTAGATATTTGACTTTTTCTCCAAATATGTTGTTATCATGTCTCTGTTTTAACTGCTTAAAGGTCAAAATTTAAAAATATCATACTGTTTTGCTGCAGATAATTGATGTCTTGGAGTTCATCCCTTCTCATGTAGCGGTACGATTCTTCCTCTGTAGTTGTTGATAACTATAATGTGCATGGTTTAAAACTTTACAATTGTACTGTTCTGGAACTAGTAAAAAAGTTGACTGTACAGCTTCAACTAGAATCAACGCCGTTTTCAAAGCCAATAATAGTAATGCATTATGTCTTTCTAATTGTTGTCTGGCACATTGCAATGGGTATAGGATATTACTTGTGCATTAGGTTTGGCTCCTACATTTTCATTGACATGTCATCGTTTAAATAAGTGGTTTATCGATGAAAGTAGACATTTTTCTTTGTATAATTTAGGTCATGAAATTTACTCAAGAAAGTTAACTTCGTCTCCATGAAAGCACTCATCTACTATCTCATACTTTTGATAATCTCATCTTCCAAGCATTTTTGGAACTTGTAAGATTAGTTTCATGGCCATCAGTTACTTTGGAGTGCCTTGTAGAAGGCCTTTGTTTTGGGGATGTATTTTATGAAAGGAAATAGATCAAGATAAAAACATGAGAGTTTGCTTCCTGCCATTCAATTTCCCTTCCTTATTACCACTTCTGTTTTGGAAATTACAAATCCTCTTTTCTCACTAGATAGGCATTTTAAATCTCTTACACGCATGATAAATGCTCTTAGAAACATATATTATTGTTGTATCCAGTTGATAAACATGTATACAATCAAATAAAATTATGATAAATTTTGAAGTAAATTATCTGTCATAAAAAAACTAGGCTCATTGTCCTTTTTTGTCTGTCATAAAAAAATAGGCTTGTTTCCTTTTTAAAGTAAAATCATACCATTTCTTACTACTTTTTACCTCTTTTTCTACTTTTCTTATTATAAAATACAAAAAGTACACACAACATTAAAAGTCGTGCCAAAAGTAAATGAACTTAATTTTTGAATGACGGAGGGAGTATTATATAAGCATGTTATAATCTTCAGAAAGCTTGGCCATAAGAATGTTAATAATACATAAATGCAAGGTTGAATTTATTCCTAATTACCTTAAGAATGTTAGTACTTGTAATTAAGCAATGTTTGTGCTGTACTTTAGTAAGTAGCATTCCATAGTGTTTTTTGTGCCTCCAAGGTCTTTATGCCATTTGAGTTATCTACTGTTCTCTGTGGTTTTGTGCATCTATGTATTGAATTATTAGTCATATGTGTTTGCTCTAACACAAGTTAAATTTCCTCCGTGTTTGGCTTTTCAGGTGGTTTTTGACCATGATGGTAAGATTCTCTTTGTTCATGCTTATTTATCTTGCATTACTTGATTTATATACTTTCTGAATGGTTTATCCCGGTTTCTTTGGTTGTTAATAAATGTTACCTTGAAACTATAAACTATTATTATTAGAAAATGATGACGGTATCTCCAATTAAAAGAATGGCGGTGGATCCATTGTTAATAGGTTTGTTTTTTTTTTTTTTTTTTTTTTTTTTTTTTTATCAGAAATGTGCTGATGCGTATATATCTATATATAGTTTAATATGTCAAATACATATATGAGAGGAATATGCTTTAATTTTGAACTTTAAGTGTCACAAAACCAAGTCTTTGTTTGTGTCTTCACAGTTTCACTCTAGTTATGTAATGTGCTAACTCATATATGAAATGCTGATCCAAGGTTTACAAGATGTTGAGTGGTGCAAGTGATTTAATTATGTTGTTCAATAATGATCATATGCTGCTTTCTATGATTGAATATAATATCTGTAGATGCACAATATGTTGTTTTCATATACCAATATGTTATTGCTAAATTTATTAATTTGTTTAGAATATCCCTTTTATCATATGCTGATTATAGCTATATAATATGCTGAATACATTTATATGAAATGTTGACTTATTATATATAAAATAATGATGATGAATTTCATTAGCATGGCCTAGAAACCTGGCCAGAAAATAAAACAGCCACACAAATAATTTCCATATGCGTTTTTATGATAGAGGTTTGTGTATAGGGATTCTTAGATAGAATGGTTCATAGAATGAGTATGACTAGGCCTGGAAATGGGGTTAGGGAGTGGCCTTCACCATTGCAAAATCTCTCCTTTGCTCTGCCCTAACCTCTTCACCAATTCCATTGCCCTTCTCTTTCCTGCTCAATCTCCATGGAAGCAGGGCCATCAACTAATGGAATTTTTTGTTTTATATTCAAATGTAATTTAACTGAAAATGATGTTTGCTTCATTATAAGTTTATGGAATTTCAATATATCAACTCATTTCAACAATAATTATAAAATTAGTATTCCTAAAAAATTAACTATAAAGTACTTATTAATAGAAGCTTACAGTATAAGAATAAGTAGTTATGTGTTACATTTTCTTATAATTATTTGATAAAAAATATCTAAAAGTAACCAACAAAATTAAAATCATAATTAATTATTCCTTTCGTTCAACTAGAAAGTATACATATTTTTATTTTGGGATGCCCATTTACAAAGTAAATATTTCATTAAATACCTCACTTTTTTTCCACAAATACCCCTACTTTACATCACATCATTACTTTTATATCAAAAAATAAGGGCAAAAATGTCATTATACTACCTTTAACTACTCACTATAATTAAAATACTATTATTTCTTAAACACCACGCCAAAAGTAATTGTATACTTTATGTGTGGACGGAGGGAGTACCATTCAATACTTAATTCTTGTTATGATTAATTAATATAATATGAGGCATACATCATACATAATTTGTATGTGTATGTGTATATGCGTATGCATATTATGTAGGGGTGGATCATTGGTGAAGGTGTGGGCAAAAACCAACCCCACCCCCACAAC
Source organism: Andrographis paniculata (assembly GCF_009805555.1). Taxonomy (NCBI): domain Eukaryota; kingdom Viridiplantae; phylum Streptophyta; class Magnoliopsida; order Lamiales; family Acanthaceae; genus Andrographis; species Andrographis paniculata. The sequence continues at coordinate 7,704,434 of NW_026137605.1, forward strand.
TGCCCTGACCTGACACCATGGAGCAGCTGACCAAAGGCACTGCACCCTCTTCTGTTGCCATTCCTAGCTTTTTCATTGTGTCTCGTGGGAATTTTTTGATGACTTAAAATCCTTCACACTATTTGTCAGTGACAGCCATGTCATTAGCCATTTGAATCGCTATGGATGCTTAGGATGTGCTAGTTTTATTTTCTTCTGCTTTCTAGAACCACATGCATTGATGCTGCGACATGTAAGGTGGTGCTGATGGGATTGGAGAATAACTGCACTTAAGCCTTGAATTGGATACCCAAAAAATAACAGTGCTTGTGGTTAGTGTTTCAAATACATGAATATAGTTTTTCTGCTAAGCATTGTTCCGTATGGTTTGTCTCTCTTGTTTTTTAATTGGTGATTATGGTGTACTTTTTCAATTTCTCTCTATATAATGCAATTTTTTTTTTTAAATTTAATTGATTCAATGATCTTAATCATTTTGAAAGATTTTGCTCTGTCTATTCATACTTCCTAGGTTTGCTGGCAAAATTAACATCAGTTAAAGCTTTGGTCCTTTCAATATATAAACTTCAATTATAAGCCATATAAGACAGCTTATGTACAATGATATTTCAATAGTTGACTGTGCAGTGTGGTCATTTATGTTTGTTATTTATTTATTTATCTATCTTTTTTTTTTTGTGTGTTTTTTTGCTATGATAGTTTCTAGATGAAAATAGTTGTTGGATATGGTGTCCTACGTGGAAAATAGGTATTGGATTTGATTTTTGTGAGGTCAAGTGGTAGATTAACTAGTATATACGGGAGGTAAAAACACAAAACACACAGTGTATTTTGTAAAAAAGTCAATTTGAACTTTTCTCCCTTTAATTCATAAAAATGTTTAGTTTGTTCTTCTTGTTCTTCTTTTTTTTTTTCAATTATTTATGTCATGATTCACATGTATTTTATTATCAATATGAATCAAACATTTTGTTATAATATGAAGAAAGTTAGTGGACCCAAATAAGTGACATTAGATTAGTCAAACTAGATCGTAGTGTGTTTGAGTTTTTAAGTGTTTTAAATGTTTTCGTGCGTTTTGCATTTCATTATTTTTCAATGGAAAATAGTTGTTGGAAGTGTGTTTTTCCTGAGAAAAATAATCTTGTTATAGATTCAATAGTGTGAAACAGGATTGAAAACTGAAACAAACACACTTATAGGTTTTTGTAGCCTTGCAAGAATAAAAATAATAATCTTTTCACGTGGGACTACATCTGGAAGTTAAAATTTCATAAAGCACAGCTATCATTCTATGCAGCTTTTAGCTGTGTTGCTGACAGTTGCGTAATGATGTGGAAGATTCATCACACACATTTTTTTTTAGTGAAAACTGGTGCACAATTGCATTTCACTCAAGTTGTCTGGCAAAATCTGGAAAGCACTAGGTCTGGTTTGCAATTATGCAGTGTGCTCATTCTCAAAAGGACTATAGGATGTTTTAGAAAGACTCACCTTGTTCTGGTTGCTTCAAGCAATTTCTTTTATTGAATCAACCCTGGTTACCTAACATCAAATTCAAATCTGATAATCCTGGAATGTATTGAACCATATAAGTGTGACAGAGTGGGTTCCTTAGAGAATAATTTGACAAAAACAAAATTCATCTTTACAGGCGTCCCGTATGGTCATGTTTCATCCGAACGAAGTTTTGTTGCTAAAGGTATGCAAAAAATTTTCCCCCTCCTCTTCATTCATTATTGCTTGTGAAATTGTTGGGTGCATACAAAACAGCCCAAGTAAATGGATAATTGTTGAAATCTCCATTTTCTAATTGCTATGGTACTATTTTCACACAGTTGAACTTTGGATACAGTGCAGTTGATCTTGGTCATTCTTTGGGTCTTCACTTGTTTTCTTACTGTCACATGCATTTGAATATATGTTCTGTGAGTACCTGTGTTATTGATGGGATTCCTGCTTCTTGGGTATTATGTGGCCAACTCTACTGTGACTTCTGGTTGATGAGTGGCTGACACATACATTATTTTCTGAAGTGTGCCACGACTGAATCCTTTTACTGAGGTTTAAACTAGAGATGCCTTTCAGTATAAATGCCATGCTAATTTCTGGAAGCTATTTTTTTGGTGCCTGGCTTCTATTCATTTTTGTCACACATGCATATGGATATGTGTAACGTGAGTTCTAGAGTTTCACAAAAGTGATTCTTCTTTCTTGAGTGCTTCTGTGGTTGATTTTACTGTGTGATCCCTGATTGAAGAGAAACCAGCTCGGACATGAATTTATTTAGAGTGTGAGGATTGCACCCTTCTTTTTTGTTTTACTGAGGTTTTCATAATCTCTAGGTGACAAATAATATTCTTAGTAGGGGATTTGAACAATTATGAAATTATGATCTCTTATAATTGTTATTCGCTGTTGTTCTTTGTTGGATGCTTAAAGCTTCTATTCCTCTTTTGGTACTTATTGATGATTTATTATTTAGTAAAATAGATATGCACGTTCCTCATATCATTCATTTGAAGCATTCTTGCAGCAATTGACACTAATTTTTGAATGTTTCTTACAATGGAAATGTTAAGGATGTGTTTGTTTTGTGAAATGATTTGAAGGGATATTTTAGATATAGGGAATTGTGTAGGTCATATAAAAATAATGAGTGTGTGTGATATATTAATTTTTTTGGGGAAATATGTTGGTGTTTTTTGACAAAAACACACATCCTAAGATGTAATGAAACTCTGGCTTCTCAACTGCTTAGTTTAGTTTTTAGAAAAGGTCTACATGTCTTAAATGGAAGAATCTGCTTATTGTATGTCAATATCCTTGGTGTTACATTTTGAGAGACTTTATAAGTTGTTTTTTTAATAATGAAATTAGGCCCTATTTATAGATATGATATGAAATGGATGAACTTAAATAATAATCTAATCTAGTAGATATGTCTAAATAATTATCTAAATCTAAATAATATTAGCCAAAATATTTTTTAAAATATATCTACACTCTCTCAAACTCAAGTTTGTGTCGGAAATGCCACCTTGAGTTTGGTAAATGAGACCAGAGGTGTAGGTTGAATTCTGACAAACTTCATAATTGGGCTTTGGACCAGTTGATTCTTTGTTGTGACAGCGATGGTAAACTCTAAGAAATTAAAGTTTTGACCAAATTAGAATTTGTAATGGCCACGATCTTCTGTTATAGCGGCAGCGTCAAAATAAGGTTTCTTATGGCAGCAATCCTTTGTTGCACCCGGAGAGCTTCTATTGTTGCAGCTGTACTAAATCATAATAGATAGAAACTCCAAACAGATACCTAAAACCAAATAAGAAACTTGATAAAAAACTAGAAATTTGACAAATAGGTCAAAAATATCTCAATATATTCGGAACATTCTAGCAACTAAACAGCAGCCGCACCTTCACACGTGGCCGGAGTCGGCGGCAACAAAATTATTGATGCATTGACTAGGTGTTGACCAAGTATTGACCGGTGCAGGTAACTCACACACATTTCTTTTGTTGGCAAGTGTTGTCTCAGAGTAAAAAATATGGTGGTGGTGGTGGTGGTGGTGGTGGTGTTATAGGTCTGATGCTTTGGGAAAGTGACGACTAGATAATATTAGAATGGGATATATATTTTTGAGGTGATAGTGGAATTCAGATTCAAGAGGCAGCCTTCCTGTACATTCTAAGGTTTACAAGGATGTACCCGGCATGTTACATTTTGAGAGAATATATGAGTTGGTTTATTAAATGACCCGATATAAAATACATAAACTCAAATAGTAATTTAATCTAATAGATATGTCATATGTCTAAATGCATTGGTAGAATGCTACATTAGTCACCTAGATGCATTGGTTCAGATCAATGCATAACCAAGGTCATCTTTGGCAAACATCTTATCTAGTTTCACGTCCTAAAAAATGCCTTGACACCAAACACACAATGGTTATCATATCGTCTTTGTAAACTTGTATCTTCTAATGTATCATATAATGGAATAGGTGCTATGTACTACTGTAAAAAATTCACAATTTTATACAATATTTTAATATAAAAAAATAAAATAAAATAAAATTAAGTAAATGTACATAATTGCTCTATGCTATTCATAACTTACTTCAATCAAACAAAAACAATTTATTCACATACTTGAAATGAGAGCCACATGCACATAAGGGGTGTTGGAGTAATTATTTAATGAATAAATAATATGAAATGATATAGGGTTTGTTTGTTTAGTGTTTAAGTATTTTTTTTATGTGAGGTAGGAGGAATCGTGTCAGGTAGTATAAAAAATAATATTTTGTGTGACTTCTTGTGAGAAAATAGAATATATATTATATATTGGGAATTGTGTCAGTAAAACAATGAGTTGTGTGAACAAAGCCACATTCTCTTATCAATTTGGGCTTCTTAAGCTTTTAAGACGAAGTGACCTTCTGAAGATGATACTGCATTTATAGTCAATTATTTGTTGATTACTTACATTTCCATTCTGAGCTAGAAACTCTGTTCATACATAAGCCTTTTTATTTACCTCCATTGCATGTCATTTAGATAATCAATTTTACATCTAATGATAATCACTTACATAGAATGTAAATTCTAGTTTTCTTTGACAAGATTAATGGTTGCAACTCATAAATACAGTTTCCTGTTTCCAGTCTCCAAGTTCTTTTCTTGTTCTAATTTGTTATGCAGATAGCACAGTTTCTATGATCTTTGTTCCTTTGTTTATCCCTGAAATTTCTTATATTTAAATTTTCCATGAAATTATTCCTTGAACAACTCTTGACCATCAAAATTTCCCTTTTCTTTGACTTCTACATTGAATCTTGCTGCCTCACAATTAATTGATAGAAGAACCTCTTTTGTGGTGTCTAAGCAATTTTGCCACCTCTGTGTATTATTAAGAGTTGGTGTCTTGGTGGTACTCAAATTATCTATGACTGACGATATGTAATTGATTAAATATTTTTAGGCATGAATTTTCGGCACACACTATATCCTGCTTACAAAAGCAATCGGAGTCCTACCCCTGACACTGTGGTTCAGGGGCTTCAATACTTGAAAGCTTCCTTAAAGGCGATGTCCATCAAAGTAATTGAGGTATGCAGATAACATGTTGGTTCAGCATCGTTAAAGAGTGTAAAGAAAATGACTATTAATTTCTTTACTCCTTGCAGGTCCCAGGTGTTGAAGCTGACGATGTTATTGGGACCCTTGCTATTAGAAGTGTTAATGATGGATTCAAGGTAATATCGGTATTCTGGTTGAATGAGGTTATGAGCGATCCAAAGTGAACATTCTATAATAGCTTTGTTCTTGTAGAAATATTTTGACTAAGTGATTAAGTAAGTAGTTGCATAATCACATAGAAGATAGCATCAGTTTTTGATGTTTATCTATGTATAGAGTTGGTGAATGAGTGGTTTGAAAGTTTTGGGCAATGCACTAGTCTATGTTGATTATGAAGTATGCCTGTCTCTAATTTAAACACACGCGCACACACACACATCTCATCTTTGCTGAATTTGATGGAAGGAGTAACGATTTCATCATTTTAGGGCAAAATTTTATGCTGGCAAATTGTTTGAGGAAGGACATTCAACCATTTGGTGCGGTAAATAATCAGTGACACCAATGCCTGGAACTTAGTTAACATTAGTTTTGTGCTGTTTTTTCCACAAAATGTGAAGATTTGCAAAGCACAAAGTATGCAAAATAGAATTAAAGATTGGCACTGCTGCTGTATTTAGAAGTTCATACTGCTGTCAAGCAGGTGAATTTGGACTTGATGAAAATATTGACTGTGGCCATGTCTTTCTGAGTTAGCCCTTGGCATCTTCTTCTCATCCTTCAACAATATTTTTCATACTTATACTGAATTCCTTGATTGAGTGAGTTAGTCTTGCTATTTATATATCCAGTGTTTGTTATATTTTTCATTGGCTTATGATTTCCTTGAAATTTATTTTTATAGGTACGTGTTGTGTCTCCAGATAAAGATTTTTTTCAGATTTTATCTCCTTCATTGCGACTCCTGCGAATTGCTCCTCGTGGCTTTGAGTTAGTCTCTGGCATTTTTATGGTTTCAACTATACTTCCCTTCACAAATTACTTTTCATTAATTTATTATATGTTATACATAATTCCATCATAATATCTATCTCACCGTTTAGATAGAATACAAAGTTTTGCTATGTCTTTGAATTCTCTATAGATACTGAAACTATTTGCAAAGTCTCTGGATAACCATTTCTCGGTGAATCTTTCATCATTTTCTGGTTAAAAGCGAGTTTCATGAGTAGACGGAGGATCTTTTATCTAGTTGGTGGGTACATCACTTGAGTTTAATTCCAAAGGGAAAGAACTGGATATGTGAAGAAAAATGGTAGAAAGTTATATATGTTGTAGATTATTAGAATCTCTTCTTAGGGTCATCGGCCATTATCAAATGTATGACTTCTTGGTTTAATGAACATAAGGAACAATCATTTGCTGCCTCTATTCAAGACAGTACATTTTAAAGTGGTGTTTCTTTTTCCTAACTCAGGAGTGTTGTGACACTTATTTTATCATGAGTAATACCATTTCTGTGAATATTTGTAAAATACTGGGTACTGAAGTTATTATGACCTCATGTGTAAATTTATTTATTTTTTTTTAAAAAAACTATGGTTGTTTGCATTTATGATGATTTTTGTTAAAGACATTCTTGGAATTCTTCTCAGGATGTCTTCTTTTGGGCTCGAAGATTTTGCTGAGAAATATGGATCCTTGAAGCCATCTCAATTTGTTGATGTAATAGCACTTATGGGTGACAGATCTGATAACATACCAGGTTTTCTCTCATTTTCTAGTTTGATTCTTGATTTTATTAGGCCATCCTTGTTCGAGTTTTGGACTGAATAAAGTTGTTAAACTTGGTGATTAATACTTCTGTCTGTCCCTCTTGAATCTCCCATGATACTTTTTTTCTTATGCTCTTAAATTTGGCAATGCTAAGTTTGAAGTAGAATGTGAGAGAAGTATTCAACATTATTTGTTTGGTTCAACCATTCCATCTACATTTGTGGCCGAAAGCCAAAACCATATTGGTTGTCTCAATTTGATATTACAGATACTAATGGCAACAATTAAGTCATCGGACTTTGAGCAGAGAAAAATAAGTTTGATATAAGTGAGACTTGTAAAATTGTTAGTAATCTGCCATTGGGATATTGATGCCTGCAGCAGCTTATTTTTTTATTTCCAACATATTGCTCAACTTTTGGTGCTTTTCAATGATTTCTTTTGGGGGGTGGTGGGTCATTGATTGCTAGATTGCAAAATATTATGAATTGATAAGTTGCCTGGAATGCAGGAGTTGATGGAATTGGAAATGCACATGCTGTTCAACTTATTACAAAGTTTGGTATGTTCACATACTACTTGTCATAGTGTTTATGTTGTTTTATTTATTTATTTATATTTTCAACAATAGAATTTCATGCTGCTGGAAATCCTGTTCTGATTTGTGCTATCTTTCTCTTTTCATTCACTGCTAGACCTGGAAGAAATGAAACTGAGTGATTGAAGTTCTGATGTCTTGCTTTCCTTGTAACATATGATGATTAACTTATCTGAATATGCAACAGATTGCATAGATGCAAAGCATAATTAATATCTGAATCATGGAAGTACTACGTGACCTCTTGATTGATTTTATGCTATCTTCTAACCATTACAGCTGATTACATATTATTAAAAAGCCACATACCTATCATGATGTTCTTTATAGAATATTATTTTGTCAACTGAGTTTCTAGTCAAATGCAAACCGGAGAACGAGACTTCATTTCAAATCATTTTACATGAACTAAGAACTATGTTGCCCTATGAAATTATTGGAATGCAAGTATTGCTTTGGTCTGTATATATATTTTTCAAGTGAATGTTTGTTGAATCAATCTTATCTGTTTTATATTGTTAGGTTCACTGGAGAACTTGTTGGATTGCGCTGACCAAGTTCAAGAGGACCGGATAAGAAAGGTTGGAATTACTATTGTGGAAGTTCCTCATATTTGGGTTTTCATGTTTTTTACCTTTCATGGCTTGAATTTAAAAAAGACAAAATAGAAAAAAAAAAAAGAGTTATATTTCTCTATAGACCATTCTGATGGTGTTCTACTTAGACACATGCTTAGCTGTTCTTATCATTGTAGAGAGATTACCAAATGGAATTGAAGGGATAAGGATTTTTTGGTTTTAATCACAATCAATTATTTCCAATCCTGCTAAGACATGGAAATAAATTTAGAATGAAATAGATACTGCTAGAAAGGTTGGACTAGCATTCACTTTAGCTATACTCTAGGTAAATTATGATTGTATGAGTTAGTGTTGGATGTTGTTATGTCCAACTAGATGAAGAAAATTAACGATGATTTACGATATTTTAATAAAGATTGAAAACTCCAAGTTAATAAATCTGTCACTAGCAATGTCAGAAATCTAGAACTGAAAAAATTCTGATGAAGATTTTGATTTCTATTCAGAATCTTTGTCCTACTACTGGTTTATGTTGAATTGGCTTGGCATGTGTTTGGATATTTTAATTCTTCTTCTAGATTTTAATGCCACTTTATTTCATTCAGTCTTTGATTGAGAGTTCCGAGCAAGCTATTCTCAGCAAGAATCTGGTGAGTTTCTTTGTCTGTTGAATAATCGCTTTCTGAAAACTTGGATATTCTATGTGCTGAGTACCTTCTTTTATACAATGTAGGCTATGCTACGTTCTGATCTTCCATTCTACATGGTTCCATTTGCCACTAAAGATATAGCTTTCAGTAAACCAGAGGTTAGCGCGATGCAAGATATTCCTTTTTTTAGCTATTTATGTGAGAACTGAGATTGTGAATCCTTTGCATTGTGTTTTTATTAAATGAAAATGGGTTGATTACATTAATCTGATTATGCTGTTAAATCGAGAACCAATTTGCATGTAGCCTTGGTTGCATCATGATAATGTGAGAATAATAAATTCCTGATGGATTTTTCCGACACAGTAACTTTAGGCCAGTTCATCTTCCCACCCCACCCCATATTTGTATAGGTTTTTTCGGAATAATAAAGTATAACTAGTTGAATATATAATGTATGCATACATACGGTCTATCACTGCTTAAAACTCGAATTTGTATGGAATCTCCGGTAGTTATTTACATTTTTATGCTTTGAATATTGGCATATGTTTTTCATATGCAACACAAACCCTTGATTCCTAAAGCTTGGCTGGGGTGAATGACACAGGATGATGGGGAGAAATTCAAGAGCCTCCTGACAGCCATTAGTGCCTACGCAGAAGGATTTTCGGCAGACTCTATAATTAGGAGAACCTTATCTTTGTGGAAGAAGATAGAAAGCCAATAGCAATAGCAATAGCAATAGCAGCACCACACCAATGCCTGCCTCCTCCTACATTGGTCTTCAACAATTTAGAAGGTGTCCGACGGACAGAAGCCGGAAACGACTAACTGATTCTGGGGACAAAACAAACAGGTGAAAGATAATTTATTTGCCTGTGGGTCGAATCCAAAGGTGGTTTTACAAAGTGCATATTTGGCTGCTTTCTCTTGTATATTTATTGTTAGTATTAGTGCTACATTACTGTGTGTGTGTTAAATGACAAAGTGTAAGGTAATTTATTTTTATCTGTTACTTGGAATGAATTTCATTTAATTGAATTGCTTGCTTCTTGCTTATTAATAGCTTCTTTAGTGTTGGTTTGGTTACAAAATAATAAAACAGATCATATAAGGGACAATGGTCGGGAGTTTGAACTCGTTACTTTTTATGTATTCAAACCTTTAACGACTAATATGACTTTTTTTTGTTGGACTTCTCGACTGGGATTTATTCAAAGCACTTGACAATAGCAACTGTGGCTTTTTTACGTCATAAAAAAATAGTAGTTGAGGATAGAAGAAAAAACAAATATATATATATATATACACGTATATGAAAAAAATACTTTTTTTATTTATTTTTTTTGTTTGTTGATATTTGAATATTAATTATTATACAAAAATATAGTAAAAAAATTACAAAAATTACAAAAATATCTTATAATACTAATAAAATAAAATTTGTACAAAAAAAAAATTATACTAAGGATGTTAAATACAATGAGAGTGACTATAAAAATTAGTATTGTGGTATTAGTGTAGTTGTTTTTATTATAATAAAAAATTGATATTATTTAGTGGGATAGAAATAAATGATAAAAATGATATTTTAAAAAATAATTTTATAATTAAAAATAAATAAAATCTCGAAAAAAGAAAAAAGAAAATTTGTATCTCCAATTAAGTTAATTTTAATGGATGGAGAGAGTCTTATAATTGAATAATTTAATTAAAATTTAAAAAATTATAAAATATAAATTTTAAAATATATTTATAATTTTAAAAAAATAAATGGACATGCCGGATGAAGGGAGTAATATCCTTTGGGTTTTGCAGTAAGTAACTTCATTTCTGTAAAATTCCACGCAAATTCCAAATCCATACAACGCCCTGATTTATGTTTTCTAGCACCTACTTCGAACCAGGCGTTCGATGTTCGCCACGCCAGTTCCGATCTTCGCCGGCGATACGATACGTGCAGATCGCCGATTGGGGATAATGGCGTGGAGCAGTAGACCGCAAGCGGAGGATATCCAAATAGCTCCGGCGATTCTCAGCACTCCGGCGGTTTTCGGTCTTTTCCGCAGAAGAAACACGGCGCTGAAAGAGCAGGATAAGGCGAGCATAAGGCAGATCAGTAACGCATTGTAGGCAGACAGAATAGCTTGATCTCCGGGGTCTGGGGGTTTCCGCCGAAGAAGGGGAAGCAACGCCGCCGCGCCGGAACTGAGCGCGACAACCACCGGAGAAACCCTATCCCTGTTTTCTGAAGATTTGGTGAAAGAGGGGCGATGATTGTCCAGGTAAAGCTCAAAGTGTTTGATGTTCTTGGATGCCATAAGAGGAGGAGATGGTGCTGCTGCAAATGAATTGAGTTGATTTTGGTGAATGTTGGCCTCGACGCGTTCAAGTTTCAACTCGGAGATTAGAAAATAAAATAAAAATAAAGAGGGTCTGGTGCGGACAGGATGAATGATGACTTTATAAAAAAGTTGCAGTGTTGTGTGTGTTTTCAAATGAAGAGCCAACAGGAGGTTAGATCTTGACCTTCGATGGCTTGGCTGGGAAAGGACAAAAACTCGTTGGAAACCCCTACAACTGCATATATGATCCTAATCCTAATCCTAATCCTATTGCTGCTGCTGCTCTTAAGTTCAATCCTTATGAAGAAGAAGAAGATGGTGGAAAGATTGATTATGATAGCTGGTCTTTTTTCGGCCCAGCTGGTAGGTCTTCAACCGAGACAAGATCAGCTGCTGCCATCCATCCCAAGAAATATCTATTCTTGGATTATAATGGAGAACTCCTGGAAATCGAACCACAGGCGGCTATTAACAATGATTATAAGTTCGAGCATCCAACATTCGAGAAGCTAATGGATAAGTTCAATCGAGTCTTTGGTGCCCACGGAGATGGAGCTGTCATGGGATTTATGCTTCCCCGTGGAAGACTACCGTATCCGCAGACCAATGGACTAATCTGGTGGGATCATGTCACCATTGATGTTGTCGGAGGAGGAAAAGATCATTATTCCGACACCAGGTTTCGCCAATGGGAGAAATACATAGCTTTTATGAAGAAGACAGAGGGATTGCCGGATCCATCGGTATTCAACGAGGCAACACTAGCCGACGTTGGAGAGGCAGCCGGTGCAGCTCTGGGCCGTGCCATTATGCCCCCCAGCTCACACGTTTGGGTTAAGGCATTTGCTTGCACTTTTGTGGGCATAGGACTGCGCCGACGCTAGGCCTCAGGTGGCGCAAGGTCTGATCAAAGCTGGTGCGCTGGCTACGGCTTTCCCTGTCATCGTGTCACTGGGGATGGCCCTTCCGGGCGTGCTGGCGTGGCCTGTCGGTGGTGCCGCCTTTGCCCTGGTGGCGACTGCGGTGGCGTGCGCCTGATTGCTTTGCTCCATCCCTTGTATCAACAATCAAAAGCTGCTCTGCTCTGTAGATCTTCTTCTGCTGCCTTTTTATTTTTATTTCTATGTTTACTTTTTGGTTATGATTAGATGAAGAATGTGCAACCAACCAACCAACCAACCACCTTTACCTTTGAGGTTTTGGTTTTCTCTGATCAGAAGTGAAAATAAGATAATGAAATTGAGGTCAAAAGTGTGCATCATGAGCTCGCCGGGCGGCACATAGATTTGCCCAAAATTTTTAAGATAGCCGGTTCAAAGCATCCAATCGAAATTGTGGACAAACAATAATCCAAACTGAATTATATAAAATTTAATTTCATATTTAATCAAAAGCTGTGTTTTTTTGGGTTTGATTTGATAGTTGGTGTTTGGTATTAAAATAATGTTTAAAATGATGTTATGTGAGATAATAAAATTTTAAAATCATATGTTTAAAAAAGCACATTTTGAACCAAAAGCTTATTTGAATTCAAAACCCCGAAACCGCAATATTATGGATGATAATAAGATCGACTTGAAACGAATTCTATAGGGCTTCGTCCTAAATTCCTCCGGGTTTGGGGTCAACTCAATAAATTTTTTTTTTTTTAAAAAAGTTGTATAATTTATCAATAATTTAATACTAAAGTAAGCAATAAAAGTATCAAAACAATCAAATGATGACGGTAATCTTCCGGCGGACGAGGGAACGGCGGTAGTCTCCTTTGTTAAAAGAATTGAGAAAGAACAAACACAAAAACAAATTTTATTCAAAAATTAGAGATTTGTTTTATGTTTTAATTTTTTAAAATAAATAATATATATTATATTAGATTATATAAATATATAGTAATTCTAATAATTATTAAAATATATAGGTCAGATCCAGTGTAGTGCTAGTTTTAGTAAAATCTATTATCCCTCCAATTGGTCGGATTTAAAATTTAAAATTCTGAAGCCGTTCCAAAGCATATTTTTCAGGCCTGAATCGTCCCATTAGGAGCAAATCGCGGGCGGTATCAAGACACGCTTTTGACCTCAAAATCATTAATTACAGGGAACTCATCTAACCAAGATTCCATTCTGCAATGGACACTCGAACTAACTAACTAACTAACTTTATCCACTCTGTAATTCGCGAGACATGTTAGATTGCAGCAGAATCAATCATCAAATTAAATGTGGTCTGAAAGCTGCCCAAAATTAGGATGATCATCAACCAGAACCAGGCCCTCAATTTCATTATCTTATTTTCACTTCTCATCAGAGAAACCCAAAACCTCAAAGGTCATTGCACATTCTTAATCAAGCAATCCTAATAACCAAACAAACAAACGTAAAAATAAAAGGCAGCGGAAGAAGAAGATCTACAGAGCAGAGCAGCTTTGGATTGTTGATACATTCAGATCAGGCGCACGCCACCGCAGTCGCCACCAGGGCAAAGGCGGCACCACCGACAGGCCACGCCAGCACGCCCGGAAGGCCCGCTCCCAGCGACACGATCACCGCCATGGCCGTAGCCAGCGCCCCAGCTTTGATCAGACCTTGCGCCACCTGAGGCCTAGCGCGGCGCAGTCCTATCCCGGCAAAAATGCAAGCAAATGCAACCATAGTGGCCGTGTCGGTAAATGCCTTAACCCAAATGTGCGAGCCGGGGGGCATAATGGCACGGCCCAGAGCTGCACCGATTGCCTCTACAAAGACGGCTAGTGTTGCCTCATTGAATACCGATGGATACGGCAATCCCTTTGTCTTCTTCATAAAAGCTATGTATTTCTCCCATTGGCGAAACCTGGTGTCGGAATAATGATCTTCTCCTCCTCCGACAACATCAATGGTGACATGATCCCGCCAGATTAGTCCATTGGTCCACGGTAGTCTTCCACAGGGAAGCATAAATTCCGTGACCGCTCCATCTCCATGGGCACCAAAGACTTGATTGAACTTATACATTAGCTTCTTGAATGTTGGATGCTCTAACTTATAATCATTGTTGATAGCTGCCTGTGGTTCGATTTCCAGGAGTTCACCATTATAATCCAAGAATGGATATTTCTTGGGATGGATGGCAGCAGCTCTTGCCTCGGTCGAAGACCTTCGAGCTGGGCTGAAAAAATACCAGCTATCAGAATCAATCTTTCCACCAGCTTCTTCGTTTTCATAAGGATTGAACTTAAAAGGAGCAGCAGCAATAGGAGGATGTATCCAGTTATAGGGGTCTTCTTCTTGGGGCTTCTTAAAGCTGAATCCTGGTCTTGATACAGAGATCCCCTCACCCTCACCCTCACCCTCACCCTCACCCTGATCACCAAAGCTGCTGCTGCTGCTGCTATTTGATTTTTGCAGGTAAGAGTCAATTGCAGACATGAAATGTTGATGCATTAAATAAGCAGGTGAAGAAGAAGAAGCTGTTAATCCCATTCCAAAACCACAGACATAAAATTCCATTTTAACCACAGCATCAGTCACGACATGTTTTTCTTCTTCAGGACTCAACTTCATTATCATTTTCATGTCCTCCAGAATCAACTCTGCGTTTTCGATCACCTGAGCAGCAGCTAACGCCTTATCAGCAGGAAAATCATTCCCTCCATCTCCATACTTCTCCTCCCAATCTTTCTTCAACCACCAATAGATGTAGTCAGAGAGATGATCAGGATCAAAATTTGATTGTAATATGGGCCACCCGAAAACATTCTTAGCATCGAACTCCAGATCGGAGTCTTCGCCATTCCACCGGCCGGCACGCACTGTTAAGTTTTCCATGTTCTCCCTCTCTCTCTACTGTAATTTAGGTTTTTCGTTTTCTTTTCTCTCTCTATCTCGATTGGGCATCAGTTTATTCTAAAATGTGTGTAAAATTTCCCCGATGCGAATTGGGAATTCTTCCGCGTGAAGGGGCACGCACAATTCCATGAAATTTCCGGCCATCAAAAGTCAACATCTGAAAGGAACTGTTCCTGGCAGACTAACCTCCCATTGGCTCTTCATTTTGAAAAACACATAACACTGCAATTTTTTTTATAGTCATGTTCATCATCTCTAACTACTTGCTCCCTTCCACACGAAACCAACTTTTATTCTTTTTTTTTATTCTAATCTATGAGTTGAATCTTGAGCGCGTCCAGCCCAGCATTACACCAAAATCAACTAATTAATTCATTACCCAATTCATTTGCAGCAGCACCATCTCCTCCTCGTATGGCCTCCAAGAACACCAAACACTTTGAGCTTTACCTGGACAATCATCGCCCCTCTTTCACCAAATATTCAGAAAACAGGGATAGGGTTTCTCCGGTGGTTGTCGCGCTCAGTTCCGGCGCGGCGGCGTTGCTTCCCCTTCTTCGGCGGAAACCCCCAGACCCCGGAGATCAAGCTATTCTGTCTGCCTACAATGCATCGGTGATCTGCGTTATCCTTGCCTTCTCCTGCGCTTTCAGCGCCGTATTTCTTCTGCGAAAAAGACCGACCACCGCCGGCGTGCTGAGAATCGCCGGAGCTGTCTGGATATCCTCCGCTTGCGGTCTACTGCTCCACTCCATCATCATCCCCAATCGGTGATTGGGCGTGGCGCATATCGAATCTCTCGACCTAAATAGGTGCAGGAAAATATCAATAAACCCACCCTTCGTACCGATTTGGATTCTGTGTGGCTTTCAGTTTCTCTGTGATTTGGCGATGCGAGTTTTCCTGTAATGAATTCCCTACTACTACAAGAACAGAAAATTTATGGATCTTGATTAATTAGTAGCTAATTGTGGATTAGTGTAGTGCTTTCATTATAATATATTTTTTGCAGTCGTGTTTATAAAACTTCATTCCCTTTGTTGCTTCTTAAGCTAAATTCACAATGCTAAATGTCGTCTGAAACCTGCAAAGTGAAATTAACTGCAAAAATTACCAGAAGACAATCTCCAGGAGCTCATCTATGATCTATCCCAAAAACAAGAAGCGTGTTCGCGATCAAAGCTTCTAGCAACTTCTTCAAACCGATTTGATGCCAAGGACTGGGCTTAGCAATATATGATAATTGGTAAGAGCTTCTGCTGCGCATTCAGTCTACAAAAATAAACTTCAAGGTTCATTTTTTAAGGACTCGATTTCATTTCCTCCCAAATCGACAAAACGTGTGTTTGTTCGAGGAATTAGATTTTGAGTTGGGATTTCAATAGTAAAAATTTTGAATGGTAATAATTGTATTATGTGTGTTTGTTCGAGGAATTAAATTTTGAGTTGGAATTTCAATAGTAAAAATTTTAAATGGTAATAATTGTATTATGTAATATAAATAAGTTTTTGATACGTTGTTTTAAATGTAAAATTAAATTTTTAATATAATATAATATAAAAAATAAAAAATAAAAAATAAATAAATAAATGAATTTTAAATGAGAAATAAAACTCTCTGACCACAACATCCTATCCTAAAAAAACATAAAATTATTTGATGTTTTGAAGTTTTTAAAATAATAAAATCAAAATTAAAATTCAATGTAATCATGTTCATAATACTTTTTTATTCCACTATAATTATTCATATTTTCTTTAAAGAAAATTATCCATAATCTATGTAGAGTGAATAATTTTATTCACTTATATTTTTATTAGTTTTATTTTAACAAATAATACTATATTATCACTATTTTTTATAATTATTATATTATTATTTTTGTTAATTTTTAATAAATTTTATATAATATCTTCAATTTATTTTTTATTTGCCTACGTATATGTTAAAATATCATTATTTATTAATTTTATATTCAAATAAAATGTTATAATTAATCTGAACAGAAGAAATAATAATCACAAAAAAATTATTAAATTTAATATTTATAAAATACCATAGTGTGTTTTATCTAATTTTTTTGTAATACATTTTTTAAAAAAATTAATATATTATACATATTCATTATTTTTATATTTTCTACGCAATTTTTCACATCAAAATATTTTCTCTCCAATTATTTCACAAAATGTGATTGTTTTTCTAATATTGTTAATTTGGGGAGTTTTCATTGTATGCATAGAGAAGCTTTGGATAAGATATAAAATAATATTTTCTATTAAATTTCACTTTTATTAGTTGATAGAGTAATATATTATATACATTATGCAAATATGTGATATATTTTACTTTTTGTAATATTAATTCCAAAGCATATTCAAAAAGTTTCGCCGCATTTATTTTTTAATTTTATTCATGTTTATTTCATTTACTTACTTTTTGTCGACACGGAGTCTTATATATATATAATATTTTTTCTATTTTAGTTTAGTAAAAATAATCAAATTAATATGCTAAAATATTTTTAAATTTTATTTAAATTATAAATATATTAGATGATCATTATTGTAATTATTTTATAAATAAATATAAAAATATCAAAACTTTTTATATAATTTCATTAATTAATTCAATATTATTATTTATTAATTTACTATAAAATATATAAAAAAACGGAGGAAGTATATATTCATAATTTATTTTTTTTAAATAATAACAAAAATGTGAATAATATAAACTACATTAACTAGTATTACCATTCATGAAATTTTAGGGCAAAATAATAAGATTGTCTTATTAATCAACAAAATAAGGAGCCTATATATAGGCAATACAAAACAGACTCGATAGACGCAAATCTAAGTAATCTAATTTATGAATATGATCAAATCTATATATAAATCTACTAAATCTAAATCTGAATATCTAAAATATCTCAACATCTCCCTCAAACTCAAGTGGTATAACAAAAACCAACTTGAGTTTGATAAAAAATTTGAACATAAATACAAGAAGAAAACATAAATAAAATTAGTATTAGACTCTCCGTTGGAACCGGAAACGAGATGACTTTCCAACCCGGAGCAAAAAATGAGATGATTCCACCGGAGCCGAAAATGAGATGACTCCACCGGACCGGAAAATGAGATGACTCTCCACCGGAGCTGAAAACGAGATGACTCTATCGGAGCCGAAAACGAGATGACTCTACCGGAGCCGAAAATGAAATGACTCAACTGGAGCTGAAAATGACATGATTTCACCGGAGCTGAAAACCAAATGACTCCACCGGAGCCGAAAATCAAATGACTTAACCGGAGCCGAAAACCACATGAATTCACTGGAGCCGAAAACCATATGACCACCGGAGCAAAAAATGAGATGGAAAACGAGATGACTCCACTTGAGCCTAAAACGAGATCATTCCACGGGAGGCGAAAATGAGATGGCCGAAAACGAGATGACTCCACTGGAGTCATAAACGAGATGACTCTCCGCTAGAGCCTAAAATGAGATGACTCTCCACTGGAGTCGAAAACGACATGACTCCACCGTAGTCGAAAATGACATATGGCATATTGCACGTAACAACAGACAGACAACGGACATATGGCAAATCGTTTCAGATCGCTCACAGGCAACAGACAAGCAGCGAAGATTTCAGATTACACACAGGCAACAGACAAGCAGCGGACAGATGGCAGATCGGAGACGAGACGAGATAGATTTGCAAAAAGACAACTTGCAAATGAATGATCACAAAATCACAAGACCTCCGGGTACAATCCAGGTTGAATGTACCCGGAGAAACACGGGTTGGCAGACTATATCTACGGCATGAGAAAAATAGGCTCTGATACCAATGTTAGAAGTTTTTGGGGAAAATAATGAGATTGTCTTATTGATCAACAAAATAAGGAGCCTATATATAGGCAATACAAAACAGACTCGATAGACTCAAATCTAAGTAATCTAATTGTTGAGATATTTTAGATATTCAATTTTAGATTTAGTAGATTTATATCTAGATTTGATCGTATCCATATATTTGAGTTTATTTTGTATTGCCTATATATAGGCTTCTTATTTTGATAATCAAGATGACCATCTCATTATTTTTCTCCAAAATTTCTAACATGGTATCAGAGAATGGTTTTCCAAAACCAAAACCCTAGTCGTCGCCGCCGCTGTTCGCCGTCCATCGCCGGCCCTTCTCCGGTCGTCATTTTTTTTTTTCGGTCGCCACATTCTGCTTTGTTTCCTACGTCGTGGTGTGGTTGGCTTTGTCATCGGAGTTGATCTCGTTTTGCGACTGCTACCTATTGGATTGTTCGATCTACTTTCTTGATTTGGGCTTTGATTTCGTGATTCACATATTTTTATACGTTTTTTTGTTGTGGAGCGTATGGACGTTCATTTACCTATTACTACTATCTTGTCCGGCGATAATTATGATCTTTGGATGCAGTCTATGAAAAGTTTCTTGATTGGTAGGAAGTTATGGCGAATTGTCACTGGCGATATCCGGCCACCTGTCTCTCCATCTCCTTTTGTGCATGTTGATCCCACCTCTCGGGAGCATGAAGATTATGTTGCCAAATTGGAAGATTGGGATAGTAAGAATCTGATGATTCTTACTTGGTTGCGCAATACTTCTGTACTTGCGATTCAGGTATAATTGACTCTTTTTGATACTACAAATGAGGCATGGGATTTCCTCGCTGCTCGTTTTCAGACTACAGGTCTTGCTCATTATTATCAGCATTGGACCACGATGATCTCCGCTCGGCAGCAACCTGGTCAATCTGTTAATGAATTTCTTGCTCAGGTTCAACCTATTCGTTATCGTCTCCGGCAGTCACAAATTAGTCATAACCATCTTGACCTTATTCAGATCTTGATGCCCCTTCAACCTAAATATGAGGTTGTTTGTGCCTCACTTCTACATCGATATCCATTGCCTACTCTCGATGTTGCCATTCAGGAGATTACTTTTGAGGAGACCCGTCTCCAATTGGCTAAGACACCGAGTTCTGATTCTGTTTTAGTTGTGTCTCGCCAGTCCCAATCTACTCGTACTAGATGTCGAGTTTGCAAGTCTCCTGATCACACTTGGTCTACCTGTCCGAAGATTGAGTGCCACTCATGTCTTCTGCGTGGCCATATTGCTCCGGTTTGTCTCACTAGATGTCAACGTTCAGGTAGTTCTGCTCCTAGACATTCCGGTAGCTTTGCTTCCAAACCTCAGGAGCCTAGTGGGTCTTCTTCGAATGCATTTTCTACGATTACGGCTGCTACTACTGATGAGACTCAGTATTCGCCTTACAATCCTCACGACATAGAAGCCATCATCAAACAGGATATGCAAACCAATTCTGCTATGTTTACCACTCCAGGTACATCTACTTAGTATTTTGATTATGGTTGTTATCACCACATGACCTCTAACCCTCGTAACTTGACCTATATGTCCCCTGTCTCCCATTTACCACAAATATATACTGCCAATGGTACTACCATGCATATTACCTACACCGGTCTTGCGTCCTCCCCTTCCCTATATCTTCATGATACATATTGCATCTCTGACTTAGCCTTAAATCTTATCTCTATTGGTCAATTAGTTGAACAAGGTCTTACCGTTACATTCTCTTCTGGTAGTGTGCAGGTTCAAGATTCTCAGACGGGTCAACTTCTCGGGATGGGACGCAAAACGGGTCGATTATTTGAGCTTGAGTCTCTCCATACCTCCTGCACATATCCCCGCTCTGCAGCTCTTACCTCTGATTCCTTTAGTCTTCATTGGCATCTTCGCCTAGGTCATGCGTCTTCTAGTAAGCTCCAGTCACTCCATACTAAAGGTCTTTTAGGTCCAGGTCGTTTTGAGTCTTTTAATTGTGTTGATTGCCAACTTGGCAAACAACGTGCTCTTAGTTTTTCAGAAAGTTCATCTATTGCTACTGAACTTTTTAGTCCATTTTGACATTTGGGGTCCTTCTCCTGTTGCGTCCGTCAGTGGTTTTCAGTATTATGTTATATTTATTGATGATTTTTCACGATTTACTTGGATTAATTTTTTGAAAAATCGTTATGAATTACCTTCTATATATGCTCAGTTTGCTCAGATGATTCACACTCAATTCTCCCGTCCTATTAAAGTCCTTTGTACTGATAATTCTTGTGAGTACAATACGTCATCATTTTTGCATTTTTTATCTAGTCAGGGTACCTTGGTACAACGTTCCTGTCCTTATACGTCCCAACAGAATGGGCGGGCAGAACGCAAACATCGTCACATTCTCGATACTGTTCGTGCCCTCCTTCTTTCTGCTAAGTGTCCTGATCAGTTTTGGGGGTAAGCAGCCTTAACTGCTGTTTACAGCATTAATCGGCTACCCTTGTCAGTCCTCCATGATGTCAGTCCCTTCGAGCGTCTATTTGGTCAGTCTCTTGATTATAGTTTATTCAATCCATTTGGTTATGTGCGCTTTGTCCTCCTCCCTCCCCATGAGCGGACAAAGCTTCAACATCGAGCTTGTTTATGTTTTTTTTTTTTTGTTATGGCGACGAACACAAGGGTTATAGATGTTGGGATCCTATTTCTAATCGGTTGCGCATATCTCGTCATGTCACCTTTTGTGACCGCATATATTTCTCCACCTTATCCAAGTTTAGCACACCGTTTCACTCATCTTCTCCCTTCTTTTCGTCTTCTCTCTCCGATCTCTTCCCAGACACCTCTTCATCTCTTTCACCACAGCTCATTGATCAATCTGTCTTGTCACCGTCTCCTGGAGTTAATCCGTCTGCGCCTCCTGAGCGTCTATTCCTACACCTCTCCCTACTTGTCGTTACTCCACTTGTGTAAGTAAACCTTCTTCACACCTTAATGATTACCATTGTTACTCTGTTATTTTATCTCAACATGAACCTAGGTCCTTTCGTAAGGCAAATGCAGATCCATTATGGCAGCAAGCTATGACTGAGAAATGCAGGCTCTGGAAAAGACTCACACTTGGGATTTAGTAGATTTGCCCTCAAGAAAAACCCCTATTGGGTGCAAGTGGATTTTTAAAATTAAGACACACTCACATGGTTCCATTGAGCGCTACAAGGCTCGTCTGGTGGCCAAAGGTTATTCCCAAGAGTATGGAATTGACTATGATGAGACCTTTGCTCCTGTTGCTCGTCTCACTACTGTTCGTTATCTTCTTGCCGTTGCGGCTGTTCGTCAATGGTCCCTTCTTCAGTTAGATGTCAAGAATGCATTCCTCAATGGCACACTTTCTGAAGAAGTTTATATGACCCCTCCTCCAGGTTTCTTGTCTTCTGAAAAAGTTTGTCGCTTACGCCATGCTTTATATGGGTTGAAGCAGGCCCATCGGGCTTGGTATGCCACATTCAACGCGGCAGTACTGGAGTTTGGTTTTACCACATGTGCTTACGACTCTGGTTTATTTCTTTGTCGTTCTTCATCAGGGATAGTTATACTCCTGCTTTATGTTGACGATATAATCATCACGGGAGATGATGCATCTGGTATTTCTGATCTACAAGCATATCTTAGCTAGCAGTTTGAGATGAAGAGCTTGGGTCCCCTTCGTTACTTTTTTGGGCTTGAAGTCTCTGATTCTTCTGATGGTTTCTTTCTGTCCCAGGCTAAGTATGCCTCCGATCTTCTTGCTCAAGTTGGTCTCACAGCTGTCAGGTAGCATCTACCCACTTGCGTACGACGTTCGAATTACCCCTCATGATGGCTCTCTTCTTGATGATCCTACTCTTTACCGTCAACTTGTTGGGAGTTTGATCTATTTGACTGTCACTCGACCAGATATTGCTCATGCAGTCCATATTGAGAGTCAGTTCATGGCAGCTCCGAGGACCTCTCACCACTCTGTCGTCTTACATATTCTTCGTTATGTGAAAGGTACTCTTCTGCATGGCTTACAATTCTCCTCTAACTCGTCTTTGACTCTCAGCGGTTACTCTGATGCTGATTGGGCTGGTGATCCCATCGATCGACACTCGACCACTGGTTTCTGCTTCTTCCTGGGTGATGCTCTCATTTCTTGGCGCAGCAAAAAGCAAACTTTAGTTTCTCGCTCGAGTGCCGAGTCAGAGTATCGTGCTCTTGGTGACTCTACTTCAGAACTTTTATGGCTTCGACGGCTACTCACTGACCTTGGTGCCACTCAGCCATCTTCTACGGCTCTTCACTTTGATAGTCAGAGTGCTATGAAGATGGCTCATAATGATACATTCCACGAGCGCACTAAGCATATTGAGCTTGACTATCACTTTATTCGACAACATGTTGTCAATGGAGTAGTTTATCTCATTCCAGTATCTTCTGAAGATTAGACAGCAGATATCTTTACCAAATCTTCGATTACTCTTGAACAAACTCAAGTTGGTCTCTACTGCCCTATCTTGAGTTTGAGGGGAGATGTTGAGATATTTTAGATATTCAATTTTAGATTTAGTAGATTTATATCTAGATTTGATCGTATCTATATATTAGATTACTTAGATTTGAGTTTATTTTGTATTTCCTATATATAGGCTTCATATTTTGATAATCAAGACGACCTTCTTATTATTTTCCCAAAAAATTTCTAACACTAATATATGAATATGATCAAATCTAGATATAAATCTACTAAATCTAAATTTGAATATCTAAAATATCTGAACAATATATATACTATTTACAAATAATTTGCTATGGTGTGGCCTTGTAGAATGTGGCAATGTGTGTTTATTTTTGTATTTTTGGAATATGTATTTTTTCAGATTATATATGAAAAATATACATATTGATAATACATAAAATAATATTTTATACTTCTTCATTCCGCCATATTTACGGGTGTATTCAATTGGGATTTTAATGGATTTTTTTTTTTTATTTTAAAAAGTCCATAGATTTATGTGGATTTAGAAAATTCACAGAGTCTACGTTGAGTTTGATGGATTTTAGTAATTGATTTAGATGGATTTCTACGGATTTGATTGAATTCTTTATAATTTTATATGGATTTTGTAGAATTGTAAAATAATTTTTTTGAATATATATTAATTATATAAATTTATATCAACCAACAAATTTTATAAATATAATAAATAATTATTAATATTAATAAATAATATATAAGTATTAATAAATAAAATATATGTATTTACTTTTTATGTAAAAAGGTTATATTAAAATAAATAAATAAATAATATACGATTTTTGAAAAAAATATTAAAATAAATAAATAAATAATATACCATTTTTGAAAAAAATATTAAAATAAATAAAAAATATAAATTAACGGTTCAACAAAAAATATATATTTAAATATCTATTTACGGTTATCGTAATGATAATATAGTGTATTCGATAATTGAAAAGAAAAGACGACAGTAAAATAATAATATTTTTTAAAATTATATTTATAATATAAAAATATATATTTAAAAAAAATCATAATAATTTGCTAATATATTTTAGTTTTAAAATATTATTTTTATTAAAAATTATAATAACAGTAATAAATATTATCGTATTATTGATCACATATACAATAATAATAATAATAATAATTTTAAGAATCCATCAACATCTGTGATGTAAATGAGAGATTCTTTTCTATACAAAATTTTCACCAAAATTCATTAGAATCCATTTATATTAAAATCTATAGACTTTTAAAACCTATGGGTTGTTGAATATTTCAAAAATTTAAAAGATTTTAAAAGTTTATATTGAATACCTTAGGATTTTAAAAGACTTTTATCAGATGAAACTTGCCTTATTACTGTCATTTCAAATAGTAATATTGTATGTTTATTTTAAGATCATTTCCTGTCATATTACTTGACTAATCTATTTTAATTCATTAAAATATACACACAATATTATGATAATATTATTACTCAACTACCTTATTATAAATGAATCATAAATCTCCACATTTTCAACCACATCAAAAATAAAATAAATCCCTTTTTCTTTCAGTTTTCCTTCAACAAGTTATGAACACCAAGTCTCTGTTTGCTTTAATTTTCCTAGCAATTACAATTTTAGGTAAACATACATTTACATTTATACTTATTTGCTTTCTTAAAATTTTAACTCTTAAAAATTGATGGTTTGCAACTTTAACAGCGACGGTAGAGTCGAAAAAAAAACTCCCGCTTTGCGACGTGGACTCAGATTGCTTTCCGGTATGTCCGCCACTTCTGTGTCCCTTCTGCAAATGTCTCAACGGTATCTGCTTGCGCGGCTGCTATCCGCCGAGTAGCGCTGCTAAGGTGGATTCATCGGCTGCTGTAGACATTATTCCCATATATGTGAATAATTAGACATTTAAAAAATTGCATGTATTCATGGAAAATGCAACATATTGAATGGAAATTATGTTATTTTATTTTTTAGATGGTGTATTTGTTTTTGAAATTTTGAAAAATAAGATGAATGAAATAGTATGTTAATATATATATATTTAATAAAAATAGATATAAATATACATATAACATGAAATAATTATATAAAAATAAAACAAGTTAATAGTTTTTGTAATAATAGTAACTAGCAGCATTTTAGGTACTAATTGAGTCAAATCAGTAACTAAACCATATCAATTCTGTAAATTAAATTCACTAATTTCAATGTAAATATATGTTATTTACAGAATTTAATTTAAAGATGTCACAACTTTCCTTACTAATTTTTACAATATTAAAGAAAGTGACATTTTAGATTTCCCAAAAGAGTAAATCAAATAATAGTCAATTAAACAATATAAAGGAAATGATCTTAATATATACAAAACACATTTTTATTTTATTTTCAAGATCACACTAATATGGCAAACTAATTATGATAATATTGTACAATTCCATAGTATAAATTCAATCATAATTCTCAACATTTTCAATCAAACCAAAAATTAAATCAATCCATTCTTTTGTCTTTTGTCTTTCTTCACAAGCAGTTATGAACACCACCAAATCTTTTTTTCTTCTAATTGCTCTGGCAATTACAATTTCAGGTAAAAACACTCATATACATATAATTATGTACATTTATATATATATATATATTTTTATATTTTGCTTTCTTAAAATTTAAATCATCGAAATTTATGATTTGCAATATTTTTAACAGCAGCCGTGGAGGCGAAAAAAAATCTCCCGTATTGCGACGTGGACTCGGATTGCTTTCCGGTGTGTCAGCCGCCGCTCAAGTGTCCCTTCTGCAAATGCCTCAACGGTATCTGCTTGCGCGGCTGCTATCCGCCGGCCACCGCTGCTAATGTCGATTCGTCGGCTGCTGTAGACCTTCCCATATATATGAATAATTAGACATTTGAAATTTTGCATGTAGGTATTCATGGAAAAAGCAAAATATTGGATGAAAATTATGTTATTTTGATTTAAAGCAATTAAATTGTTACTCATACTTTTATTAAAAGTGTCTTTTTATGATCATAGAATTATTGAGAAAAATGCAATTTTAGTTCCAAATATATGTCGGTGGGTTGATCCAAAATTAATTATTCCTTTCGTTCACATATAAAATTTATATTTATTTTTTACATGTTAATTTTTTAATATAATTATTATACTCCCTCCATTTTATTTTTCATTTGCGTCCTAAAATAAGGGTACTATTTTTTAATTTATTAATTGTACTATCTACCTAAAATAATAAATATCTTTCCAACGTACAATATATTACACAAATTCTACTGACTTTATATTACACAATACTAATAAGGGTATTGTCGTCTTTTTTACTATAACTCAGTATAATACTAATATTAAAAAATTTACGTGTAAAAAATAAACGTTACTCTCTATATGAGATGAAAGGAGTATTAAAATATAATAGAAATTAAGAAAAATAAGACAAAAATAGTTATATTAATATATTATAATATAATTATAATGACATTTATATAATAAAATTATATAAATATAATGATACGCTAAATATTAAATATAATAATATAAAAAAAATAAATATAAATCTCAGAGGGGGTTATATTATACTTCTTCTAATCCGGAAGAATAGTTTTATAACTTTTGGACACTTAAGGAATGTTTGGCAAATAACTTTTTGAAGAGCTTTCAACTTATTGAACAGTTTTTACCTGTTTGATCAGTTAAAAAGTTAATTTAGGTATTTGATAAATTAGTTTTTGGAATAGCTTTTTGGACCCAAAAGCTAATTTTTGAAAAGTTAACTTACCCAAAGTTTTTTTTCTGTAAAAAAATTTTTATTCCTTATATACCCTTAAAATTTTTTATGCATTTTACACAAATAAATATATTTTGATTATTTATTAATTATATTATAATATTTTATTATAATATAGTTTTACTTTTATAAATTTAAAATAATTAATTTTTATATAAAAATTATTTTAATTGTAAAATATATAAATTTATTAAAATCAATATAAAATAAAAAATATTAATATTAATAATTTATTTTTGTATTAAGATTACATTATATAAATTTTATACTAAAAATAAATTAAATAAATTAAATTTATTGAAAATTATAAATATAATGAACTAATCGATAACTAACATAATAATATATACACGAAAAATTTATTATTTTATATTTTACATCATTTTCAATAGAAAAAACTATTTATATATTTTAATAAAAATATATTATTTTTTTAAATCTAACTATAATAAAAATAAATACTTTTATAACACTTTTACAATTTTCAATAACTAATAACAAAAAATTTTAAATATTATAAACTCAAAAGAACATAATTGAATATATTAGAAATAAAATAAAATAGAAATGTCCTCAATTGTCATTTTACGTATAAACAGCTAATATCGAACAGTTGTTTTACCAAACATTTTAATACAAACAGTTAATCGAATCAGCTAATCAAACCAACTAATTGAATTAGGTAACAGCTATCAGCTAATTGAGTCAGCTAACAGCTATCAGCTAATTGTGCCCTAAATTTAAAAAATACTCCATCCGTCTATTTACAATGTTTACATTTACTTTTGGCGCGGTGTTTAAAAAATAATAGTATTTTAATTATAATGAGTAGTTAAAAGTAATGTAATGACATTTTTGCCCTTACTTTTTTTTTGTGTAAAAGTAATGATGTGATGTAAAGTAATGGTATTTGTGAAATGAAGCAGGGTATTTAATGAAATGTTAACTTTGTAATTGGACGTCTCAAAATAAAAATTTGTAAACATTATAAATATACGGAGGGAGTAATAAATATTATATTGGAAAGAATATATACAGGGGATGTTCTTTTCTAAAATTTCATCATATTTATACAATTCAATCAAAATTTTTTTTTTCTAAAAAATATCAAATTAAATATTTATTTTTTATTTTTTATATTATATTAAAAATTAATTTTATATTATAAACATTACATCAAATGTCAGTTTATATTGTATTATTCAATTATTTACATTCTAATTTTTTACTATTCAAATTTCAATCAACTCTCAAACAAATACATACCTAAGGAGTTGATTAAAAGTTACTTTTGCCTTTGTAAATGTGTGTTAATTTAAATGCAAAAAATAGTAATATTTGTATTATAATAATAAAATTATAATAATAATAATATGATTATTCATGATAATAAGACTATTATAGATGTGTGCAAAATTGGTTCAAATACCATATGCAGTAAATTATACTACTTTCATCCGGCTCTAAGAGTCTTATTTATTTTTTGCGTATTGATATTTAAATATTAATTATTACATAAAAATATAGTACAAATTAAGGAGAAAAAAAAAAGCAAAAATATTTATATTAGTGTCTTATAATACTATTAGTAATGACATTTGTGCAAAAATTATACAAATGTAAAAAATGAGATCTTTAGAGGCGAACGGAGAAAGTATATAATTTATTTTTGTCATATCTATTGCCTATATTTATTTGCAAAATTATGAGCATTATGTGTAATTTTTAGTAATAAGATGAAAATATATTACAAAATAGATTTTATAAATATATATAATTTATATTAGAACGTAAATATTATACGTGGATTCTACCCATATTATATGTGGTGAGTGATTTATGTAATTATTTATTAACCTATTGGGAAAGTATGTGTAAAGTATTAATTAAGAATTTTTTATTAAAAAAAAAAAAAAAGAAAAGAAGAAGAAGTAGGCACAGGTCCTGTTTCAAAACCTTCCAACTCATGCTTCGGCCTAATTATTTATTAATATATTACGAAAATAAAAAGAATTGTATGCATAGAATAAAATTTCAAGTCATTAAATAAATAAATATATATAATATACAAATATTCTTTTAATTTAGAATATATTGCACAAATGACGTATTTTTATATCATACAATATTAATAAAATTAATTTAATTTAATTATTTTTATTTTTATTTTATTCTAATATAATACTAATATTTCTAAAATTATGTGCAAAAAGTAAATGGATAGATAAATATAATACGGAGAGAGTATTGATTAATATATATATATTTATGATTCATTAATAGTATGACGTGTTCTTTTGATATATATGTGTGTATATGTATATATTGTATTTTAAATTTTGATATATACATATCTATATTAATGTAAGGTAGTTGTTAGATATATATACGATATTTGCTTAAGTATTTGATATGATGTTAAAAAATAATAAATAAATAAATTGAAACACAAAAAAAATTAATAATTCAGTATAAAATATTTTTTTATACAATATAATCAAAATCAAAATAAGAGTACGCTTGTTTTGTGAAATAATGAAATGGTATTTCTTACGTGTGATATAAAGAATTGTAGTAATAGTATAAAAATAATAAAGGTGTAATATATTACTCCCTCCGTCCCACATACAGTGTTTGCTATACTGTAGACACGGTATTTTAGGAGGGGTGTAATTAATAGATAATTAAGAATGTATTAGTGAAAAAATAATTATCATATAATACAAATAATTATAAATTAAGATTAAGATAACTAATTAGTTTAATTAAAATTTAAAAAATAAATTAAAAAGTTTAAAATGAGATTAAAGTGTATAATCATTTTCCAAAAAAGAAAAGTGACATGGTATGTGGGACGGACAGAAACGGCAACGTGGACATGGTATGTGGGACGGATGGAGTATTTTTTTTGGAAAATGTATTGGTTCGGAAAATAAAAATAACACACTCTAAAGTACACTACAACAAAATAATATATTTGTAACGAAATTCCGTCCCTAAAATTCATGTAGCTAACGTAATTCCATTCCTAATTCCGTCTCTAATGTCATTAGTAACGAAAAAAATAGATTTAGAGACAAAAAAAATTTTGTTACAAAACTGATTTTTTCTTGTAGTGGTATTTTTTTTTACCATTTTTCCATCCCAAAATAATAGTCTAATTTCCATAAATAATCGTATCACTATAAAACTACCATTACTTTTTCATTATTATTACACAATTGTCACTACTTTTTACACTAATACACTCACAAGGGCAAAAAAGTCTTTTACGCGTACTTTTTACCCACTACCAATATAATATCAATATTCCTTAAATCTCGTGTCAAACACAACCCAAACTATAGTTTTGAAACGGATGGAATATTATTTACCATATATATATAACATGTAAACTTTATTCATCAATAAAAGTCAATAATTCAATATAAAATATTATTTTTTATATTAAGGACAAAATTTTTCATAACACATTCATCTAAAAATAATTTAATAGGCCTTTTTATTGATAGCTTCCATCCAATGTGATAGATTTTACATTAAAATGGTAATTTTCATTTGACTTGACAAATTCAATTGCAACTTAAGAAGCCACAAGTAATGACAATATACATAAATCTTTTGAATAAAAATTTTAATGGTAATGAATTTCATAGATAAAATTAGACAAGTTGGAATTTTATTGAGAATTTGAAGACTATATAGTTAATATGGATGACAATCACAACAACCAATCAAGAATAAATTACATAACATCCATTTCTATTTTATTATAAATACATATGCTCATTTCCTCCCACATAATTTGTTCCTATTTTTTATTTTCGTCCGTCCTATGTAACTTGTCATTTCTATCTTTGGAAATATAATTATGCACTTTAATCGCATTTTAAATTTTATAATTTTTTTTAATTTTAATTAAACTATTTAATTATCTTAATATTAATTTATAATTATTTTTACTAAATAATAATTATTTTTAGTAATACACTTCTTGAATACTTACTAATTATACTTCACCTATATTCTCGTGTCTACAGTAATACACCCATATTACATGGGACGAAAAGAGTAATAAATATGTTTTATTTATTCTAAAATAGGCGCGAAACACTATTTTTCATCAAAATGCAATTTATATAATAAAGTATTGCATTTCTATATAAAAAAAATCGCAGCAATTACATAATAAAAAAATTAAAACAAATTTCCAAAAAAAAAAAAAAAAAAAAAACGACACTATCTAAAAAATAGTAATGGATGAAGGAAATACATGAATAATAATACTAAACCTTTTGAGTAATAATGATCAGTATAAATTTTAACAAATTTTTACCGAGTACTCGTATGTTTCTTTAGCATAATTTTTTCAAATTTTACTATTTGAACTCTACATTTTTCAAAAAAATATATTTTTTCCTCTCACAAAACATCTCATCAAACATTATTTTCATATCAAATTCAAACCAAATTTTTTTCAAACTCATAAAAAAGAAACACATAGATTTAAAAATAAACTTTTCAAAATCTCCTTGTTTTATTATCATTTATTTTTAAAATGGAAAATAATAATATAAAAAAATAATAAGATTAGGAGTTGAATCCAATCCACAAGAACTTTATTACCATCAAATCACACTTTAAAAGCCATAGGATTTGCACATTCTTGTTGGGTACATATTCTAAAATACTTATATGACTTCTCATTTAACCAACTTTTCAATTGTTATAATTATTATTATTTTATTTTTTTTTGTTATAATTATTTTTTTATTAATATAAAAACTCGCAGCTATTATTTTTCAAATATTTACTAAATAAATTCTAAATGAAATATTATAGTCTACAAATAACACTCAGACACTAGCAGAGTTCGAACAAATGGAATGTTCGTCTTGTTGAATAAATTCTTGATTATATATACATATATATTTAACAATAATATATTAAATATTTAATTTTCACTCAAAATAACTTAATTCGTGCTTTAATATCCAAAAAAAAAAAAAAAAAAGCTCACATTTAATTATTCATCAGACATTTAATTTGTATGGTTTTTGATAAATACATATTCTCAAGTCATTAAAAAATATATATATACAATATAGTTTTTTATCTGGTCTAATTTGCAGGGTATTATGTTCCATCGAGAATTTACCCGGTGTTCATTATCGAGTAGCGACCGCCGATTCTCACATCATAAAAGATAAATATATATATATATACAATATAATTGTCCTATAAGGGATTGTCTGGTGTTGTGGGATGACTAGTGACCGTAAAGTTTTAGGTTCATATATCTGTAATTTAGTAAAAATTAACGATGTTTTGATATTAGTATATAATTATTATTTTTTTTTTAACGATATTTTGAAATTAGACAAATAAAAAAAAAAATAGTTTGAATTTTTACAGAGGGAGTATATTATATATCAATATTAGACTAATTTACAGCATTCGACAGTGCATATAAAAAGAACAAAGAAATGGGTAACACAAACATCATTACCAAAATATTTAGCATAATCGAATATTATTATTACATTAATAAATAAATTCCAACAAAATCCCATCCCATTATATTTAAGAAAAGACACCGTTAATTAGAGAGAGAAAAAGAAAAAAGAAAAAAGAAGTTAAGGGTAATGGGAGTAATTTAATTCCTCTGTCCAGTCCATATTTACGTGCACGTTTTGTCCTCTTCACCAAATTAAACTTCTCTAATTAATTAATTAATTAAAAACAGCCCATCATATTTTTATTAATTAAGATTGTGCCCAAATATGTGTGATTCTGATATTCAAATATATTTCCTGTTCAATATATTTTTATTTAATTAGTATAGCAAAATATAGAAATATATTACACTGTCGGTTCGGCTGCAAGATTGTCATTGCCTTTTTCAGATAAATTTTTTAATATTATTTATTATATCAAGACTCATTGTCATTGCCTTTTTGCAGATAAATCTTTTAATATTATTACGTAACGCAGTAAAGAACAATTTAGATAAGATGATAATTTAATTAAGAGAACATGCAAGTACAAATATGTTGTCATAAAAGCATATTACATATATTCTCGAAAATCCTGATAGGGTATAAGTACTATTAGAACAATAACTTTTCTGAAATCTCAAATTAAAAAGTTTAAAAATAAAATATAAAATTGTGTAATCTGCATGCTATAGAATTTTTTATTTTTTTATTTTTTTTAATTTTAAACTAAAATTTAGGATAAGCTTTTTGGCCTATAAATTATCATCCCTCTCCTCTGAATTTCCCTTACCAATTACACAAACTCAACCAAACAGGGCGTTAAGCTTACACCATTGCCGGCCATGGCTCCTTCAGAGATGGAGGAAATGCTAAGCTACATGGACTGTATCGGAAATCCCCCAATCTTTTCACTCGATTCAGGCCACAGCAGCGCTACATTTCCATCAATGGCGATTCCGAGTCAGACATCCATGGAATTCTGCAACAATTCAACTTCCGACGAGGCAGAGGACAATCAGGCCGCCGGCGGCCTGATTGACGAGAGGAAACGGCGGAGGATGTTGTCGAACAGAGAATCCGCCAGGCGGTCGCGGATGCGGAAGAAGAGGCGGCTCGATGAGCTGTGGTCGCAGGTCGTTCTTCTGAGGACTGAAAATCATGGTCTGGTGGACAAGCTGAGAGACATGTCGAACAGTCACCGGAGTGCTTTGCAGGAAAACGTTAGGCTTAAGGAAGAAGCCGGCGAGCTCCGGCGCATGGTGATTGATCTCCAGGACAGCAATTCCTTCGCCATTTTCAAAGACCTGGAGGAGATCACATGTAATATAGAACTGTAGATCATCGATCAGAAGTAGTTGAACCCTAATTGACCTCGTTTAGGTTTTTACTTACTGATGAGGCAAAAATGAAAAAGTTATCAATCAATAACAACTGTATCGAATCGATGATGTTTCGGAATAATCTCTGATTGATCAATCGATTTAAGCATTTTGAGATCAAGTGAAGCTCTTCAATGGAATACTACTCTTTTTGTGTCGACTTCGTTTGATTTGAACGTTTCGTCGTTTTCCCTATTTGTTCATATATATTGTCGTTTTTGTTTTAGTTACTTGTCTTTTAGCATTTCGATTCCCAATATATTAACCTTACCTTCGCTTGAACTTGTTCAGAAGGGGAGGCTGAGTCTCCATCATCGAGCTGTTCTGTGGAGCCGATTGATGATTCATTCCTGCAAATTGCAAAGCGCTACACGACAACGGAAAGGGTGTGGAATTCACTAGTCCTGTAAGAATTTTGATCGGATTCATTCTAAACTAACTTCGCCTGATCTTGACGTGATCTTTTGGCAATTGTTGATGGATTCGTGCATGTTATCAACATGTGTCTCTGATTATTGATTCATGTGTAGCTGTGTGATATGATTGGCGGTGATGTGCTTCGATTTATCATTCTAGGGGCATGTATGCACAAAAAGCATCCTATTCATACCTACCTGTCACCCGAATTTGTCCAGTTTTCTTCAAGTTATTTTAATTTGTTCCTAATTTGGTTGCATCTGCTTTTGATTTGAATAATCAAGCTCTGAATCATACGTGTGGACGTGCTTGATTTCTCAAATCCAAAAACACGAGCACCAAGTGTTTGTGAAAATGCCTACAGGGATTTATGCGCCTATATGAATGGGAACATGAACAGTGTTTAAGAAAATCACATACATGTGAAATGATTTTGACATTCATTCATCAGGAAAACCTGACACAGTTTCATACTTAGGATTGCATCACACAGG
The DNA here is from genome assembly GCF_009805555.1 of Andrographis paniculata. Lineage (NCBI taxonomy): Eukaryota > Viridiplantae > Streptophyta > Magnoliopsida > Lamiales > Acanthaceae > Andrographis > Andrographis paniculata. The sequence goes on from NW_026137605.1 coordinate 7,739,340, forward strand.
GAATAACAATTTAAAAAAAGAAAAAACAATAAAGCTACAAAATCTATTTACCAAGGTTGATGATGCATTCATACCTCTTCACTTGAAAAGGTTAAAAACAGCAGATAGTGATTCTCTCATCCTTTCTTGGATCTTCCAGCACTGTTTGCTCTGTTCCCATGCTTGTCCTTGTCTGCCTTTATCTGTTTATGTTGCTTTTTCTTCTCTTCTTGCTGACTATGTTTCTTGCCAACATGTTTTCTTTCATCTTTCATCCCTGCATGAACTAATCCACGGCTTCCATATTGATTGCTTGGACCAGATGAGGCATCCGACGCCATCGAATCATCGCTTTCGACGTCTTCTGCATCTTTCTTGTGGCCTTCTTGATGATGGCCAGTGGTTCTATCATCCTCATCAGCTTCATCATCATCATCGTCGTCGTTGTGTTCGGGGGATGAGGCGATATACCTCGTCCACCCGGATTCAGAGCTGCTGCATTCTTCAAGAGATTTAGAGGAATCCATTGTGAGAAGAAGAGTGGAGCAAATCAAGAATTGTGGTGTATTTATGGAAGAAAGAAGGAGGAGGAGTGATTGGGTGTTGGGCAATCTGCAATGTTCTTGACTGAGAGGTAAATGCTTCTTTATCCATCCATCAATTGATTCATCTAAATTGGATTGGCTATATCTATATGTTTTTCATCATGCATAGAAGAAATCCATCATCATTGAAGACAAAAGTACTGCTTAGCTGTCTCTGCACAATAAATTCTCTGGCCTTTATTACCAGGAGGCACTTTACAGGTGAACTAACCTCACTTAAAAATAAATACTAGTAGCAGAGGAAGTGTTTATAGGTTAGGCCCTTTTAAATTGGAAGATACTTTGGTTGGTCTATGATAACAAAATCAAAAACACACCCCCAACCACTGGAAATCTGCCTATTTCTTTACTCACTTACTCCCCTGTCTGCTTCATAAATACAAAGCTGCTTTTATAATGGGGGATACAGATAAGGCCCACTCTACAATTGGCAAAGAATGTATAAGACTAATGATTTCAAATGGCTAAAAAGAGGCCATCTTCAGTATCCTTTTTATATGTGAAGACCCTTCCCTTTAATTCCCTGTCTTGTCATCAACTAAGAGCAGCCTTTCATGTGAATTATGCAGTGAAATCCAACTGTGTGGTTTTGGCTTCTTGTGGGGGAGGATGAGGAGAGTTAAAGGTGGAATTTGGATTAGGGGTGGGGGTGGGGGGAATTTTTTTTTTAGTTTATAGATAGATAGATAGAATGAAAATTGAAAGGTATGTGTTAGTTCCTTTTCTTGCATTAATTACAACATTCTTGGATGTTAACCTGTTTGCAAAGATTGCTGTCCATTCTTGTAGAAGATGTTAGACTGTCTGGTGGCCTGATTGCAAACTTTGGTCTGTTGCCTTTCCTATTTCCACCATGGTTCCCTGCTAGAGTTTTCTTCCCTTGGCTTATTCTCTGTTTGTGTTTGGGACAAAATAGCCCCGCCCCCCCCCCCCCCCCCCCCCCCCCACCCTCACCTCACACTCACTTTCACTCTCTCTCACCCTTTGCCTTGCCTGGGTTGGGATTTCCTTTCCCTCCCACACTGACTTTTCAACTGGAAAATTCTTTCTCTTTTTTCTTTCCCAATCAATGAGACAAAACTCCCTTAGCTGGGGGATTTTGATTCAACATCCTGTTGGCCTGCATCTGTGTGTGCTTGTAGAGGGCTTAATTATGGCAGCTAGGCAGGCATTGTGTTGGGAGATGTTGACACTTTGCTGCTGCTGCTGCTTCATGTGCATGTTATTTTATCAGCACCTTCACGTGGAACTGTACAACCCCTTGTCAGCTTCTTAATTAATTTTGCTCAGATTTTGGTTCAGGACAATAAGCTTATTTCTGCTATTTCATCTCCTTTTTTTTCAGGACAGTCAATGGAAATCCATGTTTTGTGTTTCTTTTGTAGGAAGAAGAGCTTAACAACAAGACCCCTTTGGATTAACACACACACACACACACAAAAGATTCTTGATGATAATTTAGCAGCAAGAATAGATTTATGTATGTCTTTATTATTAATGGTAGTGTTTGCAGGTTAGGACATAAATGAGTGGTCTGTCTGGTCTGGTCTGGTCTGGTCTGATGGTGTAGCTGTCTGAAATCCTAGTAATCAATCTCATTTTACAACCTATGGATATCATTACTTTCTGCCCTATAGATTCAGTCCCATTTCTTGTCCAAGTCTTTAATTAGTAGGCATTTGTAGTCACAGGAATTTTCTGCATTTAATTCAAGATGTGCTTTTTATGATGATGGCAGATTTTAGTGGGCTTGGTCCACCATGAAATCAATCTGTAACTGTTTTTTCAAGATCATGACCACTTCTTGGATTAACAACTGGTTTTTATATATGTTTTCATTTGGGCAGGTGGGTTTTTTTTTTTTTTTATTATTATTATTATTATTTATTACCAACTTTTAGAAAGTTGGATATAATACCTATTATTCTCATTTTATTTGAACATATCATTTGTTAAGCAACCCTTCATAGATTACACTAAAAAAATCTATTGAAATAAGTAGCCTTGATCTTTTTGTAACTTTTTAGGAGATAGGACCACTCACCTATTTTACCTTCAAATTGTCCCAAAACACTCTCTATACATGACCCTTTTCCATTAACAATCCTTTGCATCTAGTTCATTAATAAAAGGTAGAAAGAAAGTTTTGTTTGTTTTCCAAGTTTGTTGCAATGTACGGTTTTATTTTTGTACTATATGTTTTCCCAATATGTGACTTTTTCAATATATAATTATTGATATACAATTCTTGAAACGAGGATTTGCATTGAGGGTGTATTGTTTGTTTTTGGTTTTCTTTTTCATTTATTATTTTTAGGTGAAATAGTTGTTGAATATAATATTCTATATAAAAATATAAAGATTTTTATCGAAGATAGTAAGGTTATAATAAAAACATAAGACAAAATATAAGATCCCAAGAGTTTGGTTTTAGATTTAAATTTAATTACGGTTATGTAATTTGCATAATTTTTAATAAAATATTTTATTTTAATATTTTATCTAGTAAATATCATATTAAAAATATTATTTAAATTAAAACTAAAATAAAAAATTAAAGTTTAAACCAATCAAATCTGAGGTGTATTTGTTTTGTTAGATAATTTGAGTGAGTATTTTTGTGTGTTAGATTTTTTAATATTAATTATTATATAAATCAAGGAGAAATGACAAATATTTTTGTCTTATAATATTATTAAAATAATATTTGTGCAAAAAATTGTAAAATATAAAGATATTTTTAATGTTTAGTAAAATGACAAATGAGATTTTAGAGCCGAACTGAGGGAGTATAATATATATATTTTATTTATTAAAAACTTAACAATTTAAAATAAATATTATTTTTTATATTTTAGTTATATATTATATTTATACTTAATATAAAATATATATATATATATATCTAATAACACAAACTGAACACTACCTTTGCTATCCTAAAGTGCGGTGTTGTATATAAAGCTCCGATCCAACCTAATACTTCACAAATTAGGTTCCATGAGGCCTCGTGATCACGAGTCAACTTCATACTACTGCTAGGTCATCTTTTGCCGACAATAATACTTAGATATAATTAATAATTGTTTCCTTTTGCAATCGTACCGCATGTTCCATAAAAATCATTCAAACCTAATGTAATGTGTCCTAAAAGTCCTGTCCCTTAGTAACTAACGACGACATCTGAATTTTTCATTTTAGTCTCACACAGTTTCTCATCCCTATGAAATTTGGTCCAATCCTAAGTTGCATTCAATGCTCTCTTAAATGCAAGTAAAAATTACACACCCTACACACTTCTTCTACGCATACATATACATACATATACATATATATATATATATATCTGGAATTTTCTTGTGCCGTCCTTCTCATCAAAGTTGGAAACTTTTCCCAAACCTGATTGGCCGTGCTTTTCAAAGGTCAATGGCGTCACTGCTCCACATCCCACATGGAGGGGCATTCTTGTAATACTGTCGCCCGGGCTAGGGCTAATTGACGCCATTAACAACCAATTAAGGATCCAAAAACCCATCGGGTATACGTATATCTCTCCTCGACGCGTCATCAATGTTCCAATCATCAATTTAGCATTTACCAAATTTATATCTTCGTAAAGAAAATAGAAAAAAGGGGGGAAAAACAAGGAAGCATTGAATTCACCGAATCTTCTTCCGAATTCAACCAATTGATGATTCCACGCCTTCATTTGGTGTAAATTTTGCAGAGGTTAGTTATAAAGTTGATGATATTCTTATAAATTTTTCTTCGAGATGGGTTTTCGAGGATTGTTGGATTCAACGGAGTTGGAGCGAGAATCGTATCCGCAGTATGGGGATTTCGTTGCTCTGCCTTTCTTCGCGCTGTTTTTTCCCACGGTTAGATTTTTGCTCGACAGATTCGTCTTCCAGGTATTGTCTCCTTGAATCTGAGAATCTTCGGATTAGCTATTTGTATGTTTTGTTTTTTTTTTTTTGGTCATTCGTCGTTGTCTGGTGATTGATCCGTTTTAATGTTCGTTGATTGCTGTTTGGTTTCTTCTGCACGCATTGTTTGTTTGATTGAGGCTAATGCTAGTTTTGATTTTTGAAGAAGATCCTTTAACATGTGATGTTCTAAATCTGGTTTCTGATGTTGTTTGCGTTGATTTTGATTCAATGGAAGTTAATTGTTTATGTTTTAATGTTAGGAGAAACAATGGAACATGAGGAATCATATCATGTTGCTTCTGCCATTTGAATATAAAACAGGGGTTTGGGGTTTGGGGTTTGATTCGATGTAAATACATTTTGGATGTGATGTTTTGAATAGAAAATCGATATGTGAAAACTTTTAGCTAATTAAAAGTTCTTCACCTATGGAATGAATGTGTTTCTCAAGTCCTTTTAATGCTATGTTTTGTCGAAATTGTTGCACATTGTGAATAGCTCCATTGAGGCTGTAATGGTGAATTAATTTGCACATTTCATCGGCGTGTCTAATCGTTCTTGATCATTGAAAACCATTTAAATTTAGCCTAACTGTTGGCTCAATCTAGATTGGATCTATTGCATATGTTGCAGAAACTTGGAAGGAGATTAATTTTTGGGAAGGGAGTGCAAGTCGGCGCAAATGAGACAGACGAGCAAAAGAAGAAGTTGCGAAAGTTTAAAGAGTCGGCGTGGAAATGTATATATTACCTTTCTGCTGAGATCTTGGCGCTTGCCGTGACATATGATGAACCATGGTTCACAAAGACTAAATACTTCTGGACAGGGCCGGGCAACCAGGTCTGGCCCGATCAAACTTACAAGTAAGATTTCTCGGCGTTTGTTTGTTTATAGATAGATATGAATGTTCGTCTGATTGATCCTTAATATTCGATGCTGATCAATGCTTTTCGCGTACCTCTCACTTTATTTCGATATTTAGGCTGAAATTGAAGGGCCTGTACATGTACGCGGCTGGATTCTACGCATACTCCATATTCGCCCTGATATTTTGGGAAACGAGGCGTGCCGACTTTGGAGTGTCGATGGGTCATCATGTCGCAACGTTCATTCTTATTGTGTTATCTTATGTATTCAGGTGGATTATCGAAGAATGTTAGATTGCAGCCGTCATTTTCTTTAGCTGTCTTTTACAAAAATTTTCCATTCGGAAACTAGCATTATTTCAAGCGATTCTAAAAAATCTTCGACACATCTGCAGATTCGCACGCGCCGGCTCTGTTGTTTTAGCACTTCATGACGCCAGCGACGTGTTTCTTGAGGTCGGGAAGATGTCCAAATACAGCGGCGCGGAGACGGTCGCGAGCGTCTCGTTTGTTCTTTTCGTGCTCTCCTGGGTCGTGCTTCGTCTCGTATATTATCCATTCTGGATTTTATACAGCACAAGGTCTGCCGTGGATTCCTTTCCCATTTTTTCGTGTTACAATTGCTATTCGCTATTTTTCTTACGAAGATCGATTGTTTGATTGCCTTCGACAAATGCAGCTACGAAGTAATCCAGACATTGGACAAGGAGAAACACAAAGTCGATGGACCTATCTATTACTACATTTTCAATTTCCTTCTCTTCTCGTTGCTCGTACTCCATATTTACTGGTGGATGTTGATGTACCGAATGCTCGTCAAGCAAATCCAGTCGAGGGGCCGTGTCAGCGAAGACGTGAGATCTGGTAAGTGAAACTGCAAAGCTATAATGCATACATAACACTCGATTTCATGTTTAAGCTTACGAATCCTCGGAGAACCATAACAATGGCTTGTTAATTTATTTTGCACAGATTCTGAAGATGACGAAGAGCACGAGGACTGATCGAAAAACCTTAAACCGCGCCATTTTGGCGACAGAAAAATGCAGGTAAGTTATATTATTGATTGGTTCGCCATTAAAAGGAAATAAGAAGCTTTTAATTGTCGAGGATCTTTGTTGTACTTAGTACCGATTGTTGTCTTCTTTTTCCTCCCATTTGTTTGGCGGATTCGAAAATTTTGTTGATTCATAGTTATTAGTTGAAGATTTGGTTCCAAGAAAGTTGTGTAATGTGTGAATAGCTTCGAAGAAGCTGATGAAGGACACATCCCAAAATGACTACAAGGATGATGATGATTCATTACAACATTTTGTGATAATTCCTTATGTCAATAGACTTTGCTGTTTTTGCTTCTTTTTTTTTTTTTTGAACTAACCATCTCAATTGAAAGATGGAACACTTCAAAATAATAAAAAATCAAAATAATATAAAATAATGATATTTGTGTAATATAGTAATACTGTAGAAATCGTATTTATAATTAAGTATGTATTACAGTTATCAAATAATAAAATAATAATTTTATTTTGAAACAGACAAAAATATGGAATGAAAATACTTTTTAATTTATATATTTTAATGATATAGGATCTGCCGTTACTTTTTTTTTTTTGGCTTTTTTTGTGAGTGTATATTGGGTTAACTCTTAATCCACTAATAGCATGCAATTAATAGAAAAAACATATCCAAAACCTACAAACAAATATATCAAATTAAATACTTAATATATGTTTGTCCACATATTCGGTGATGGTGTATTTTGAGTTTCTTGGTTGAATTATAATTTTAGTCTCGTTGTATACTTAACATGTGTTTCGTATCTTATTTTCATCACCACTATATAATGGAGCAACAATATCGTCCGAGCAATATGGTTTATTATTAAGATCAACTTTATTGTCTCTTTTATACCTCATTTTATTGCAACAATAATGGATATTTGCACATGTTGAGGATCATTTTTCTTTAAAAAAATTTCTTCTTCTGTATTCTATGGCAAACCTTTGAATATATTTATGTTGGAATTCGAAAATGATGCATTGATTTAATAATCGTTATCTGGAGAAGGAAATAATATACGCCGTTATAACGTATGTTGTTTACAGCAATATACCATTATAATGTCTATGAACATTGTGTAACAATTTTTTTTTTTCTCCAACATATGGCATGATAATTATTTTATATGATTTTTTATATTAAAATAATGAAAAAATAAATAATGAGAAAAATAAGTAGATTTGATTTGATTTGGAGCATGAATTAATTCTCTACAATTTTTGAACGTTACCTATTTTAACGAGAAATTAGATTTAATTATCAATAGGCAAGTCAAAACTTGTAAAATTTGATATGATATGATGCTCGCTATCTTATACTATAAAATTAGTTTCAATTATGATTTTTCAAAGCCACCTATTCAAGTTTGTAATAAATTCAATTTTTTAGAAAATATTTATGTAACTTTTTACAAAATAATAAAATTTAAAATCATGCAAATAAATAAATAATTTGTATATATATATATATATATTTTTCTCCTACTGAACATCTGCACACTTATTGAATTTGGTAATTAAAATAAAACTAAAGTATCCCCTGCTGTTGTTCAGTTACGTAAAACGGACGTAGTGGAGGCACAACGTACCTAAGAGAGTCATTCCATCAAAATATATTATAAATTTCCGTAATTTTTTAATATTTAGGTGATATTTTAATATATTTTAACCGCCGCTATTGATACATTGAATGACTAATAGCACAATAATGTATACCTCTATTTTTCCGTGACTTATTTTGTTTTAGATTTCTTTGAACATTATCTTTGTTCCCGGAACTCACCGAATTCTGCATCAATTTATTCCATTTTGTTCCATGCTCTGGCCTCCGAGCATTATTAACTAACCTACTCGGTCGCAATCTTACAGGGTGAAGTGTAGTAACGCAATCAATAGTAATTAGGGTTAATAGTTCACATACATAAATTGTAGAAAAGCTTAAGCAGCCCGCCAAGAATTGGACGACATTTAAATTAGTTACATCAATCAATCAAACATACTCACACAAATACCCCAATATTTATTTGTCTTTTTGTGTATTGCTTTCCAAATATCATTAGAGAATTACTCCATCCGTGCCAGCTAATTTAGGCGTGTTACCATAGGTACGGAAATTTAGATAAAGTATGATCAGTGAGTAATTAAAAAGTATATTAGTAAAAATAATTATTGTATAGTAAAAATTATTATAAATTAAGATTAAGATAACTAAATACTTTAATTTAAAATTAAAAAAATTATAAAATATAAAGTTTACAATGTAATTAAAGTGTATAATTATATTTAAAAAAAAAAGACAAATTATATTGGATGAATGAGGTATATTATTAGTATTATTACACTTTTTTCAAGTCAAATTGTGTTATTCCCGGTCGTGGATGCCATGGGAATAACCTTTTGTTGACTACTTTTTTGATCAATAATTTCTTGCTTACTTTTAAATTCTTTTCACAATTATCTCTTAGCTAAAAAAATTGTGGCACACCGCCAACACTGTTCAATCACTGGGGCTGCTTCTTCTGATCCGAAAGTTTGAATTTTGAATTTAGACTTTGATAAGTAAAAAAAAATAATATTTGAATAATTATATAATGTGATATAAATAAATATTGAGGTAAAATTTTAAATATAATGTGATATAAATAAGTATTGATGTGTAAAATTTTAAATATAAATTAATTTTAGTATAATATAAAAAATAAAAAAATAGATATTTAATTTGATATTTTGAAAGGAAAAAATTTAATTATTAGTAAAATCTTAGAAAAAAGATTATTTGAACCAAGCAAACTCTTTGTGTTTGTTTGGGGTTTTGGATTTTGAGTTGAGATTTGAATAGTAAAATATTTGAATTTGAAATAGTTATATGATGTGATAAAAATAGGTGTTGATGCGATGTTTTGAATATAAAAGTGATTTTTAATATAATATAAAAAATAAAAAATAGATATTTGATTTAATATTTTTTGGTGAAAAATTTTTGATGAAGAGTGGAAGTTTGGAAAAGTCTCCCAAACAAACACATTATTTAGATGGGAAGGGTTATGATTAAAATATGTTTGAATAATTAAATGTATATTAATAATGATATTTTTTAAAAAAATGTAATAATTATATCAAGAATGCACAATCTTGACTATAAAATAGTACAACAATAATATTTAAAAAGTATAAAAATTAATTAAAAAAAAGTACAGTAAAAATTTCAAAATAGCACAATAAAATAAAAATAAGAATGAGAGTGTACACATCTACTTTCGAATGAAAAATTCAATTGTCAAACCAAAATATATAATTAACTAACCAAATTAATAAATCTTGCAGTCAATCTTAATTAATAGCAGCAGCAGAAGCAGGAGCTACATAGTAAAACACAATTGAAACTGGAAAAATGAGGACATGCAGCTCAATTGAAACTGAAAAAGAATATTTAGTAAAATCAATAAACTAAGAAGGTGGTGGACGTGTGTATGTTAATGAAATTTTGGAATTTTGATTGCTATGATTTAATGATATACAAATTCATACTATTTGACATCGCAATAAACATCAAACCTAAAAAAAAAGGTACAATAACTATATAATAGGAGCACAATAGTTATATCACGAAAATAAAATAATGATATCACGAAGTAAGAGTTATATTAATCATGAAAGAGTAAAATTATTGTTAGTTTTTATATATATAATCTGTCAAGTAATAAAACCATCAACTAGAATGTGTCCGACAAAATTGACAGTAAAAGAAGCAATATAGCTTTCTGTAAATCAAATTTAAGAACACAAATAAACAGAATCCAAGATTAGGCAAAAAGATATGAAGGCAGAATTTGAACTTCCCTCTTTCGACCTTCTTCCGGCGAACACACCCAGCCACGCTTCGCAGCTCCGGCGACTTCTCTTCCTGCGATTTCCAAGTGACTCGACAAATTATAGGGAAAACTATTCTTACGGCTCAGTCTACAACCTAATGACTCACACTTAGGGACTAACACAACCGTCTCCAAACAATACTCCAAACCAACGGACTCGATCAACCCTAAACTCTAATCGACCAATTTCCCCCAAAACCTCACAAAGAACACCCAGATGAACAACTTACCGAAGGAATTGAACTAGAGCGACTGCAATTTCAGCGAAGAAGAAAACCTCCAAACTTACTGAGAAGAACGCTAAGAAGATGAACTAGAGAACAAAACCCAGACTAGCCAAATCACGCAATACAGTGTATCTCATGAGAAGGGGGTGTGGAAAGGGGAGTTATAAAGTGCGGGTCGGGTCGGGTCAGATCGGGTTAAAGGGTTTTCGGTTGCGGGTTGGGCTTGGTATTGGGTCGAGCCAAAATATATCTAACAATTATAATAATAAAAAATCATAAAAATCACTTTAGAAAAACACAATCAAAATTTCAAAATAGCACACTAAATTGCGACGCATATACAATATATATAAACGTAACTTTTGTATATTATGTCATCTTCATAAATGGATGCGAAAACGACCACAAAATTAAAAAAAAATAAATCATATAGTGCAATTATACATCAAAAACCGATTTGGATTCATACTAATAAAAAAAATAAAAAATTAAAGGAGAAAAAAATTTGAAAAATTGATATAACAAATACAATGATTATATCACATAGCACAAAAGTACAATAAATAATATTTAAAAAATACAAAAATTATTTCATAAGAGCACAATAATAATATTAAAATAACATAATAAAATAGTAAAAAAAGAATGGAGCACAAGCATCTGTTTCAAATAGAACCAGCCAACTCATCTAACTTTCTCTTGATTAGATTTTTTTTTTCTTCATTTTTTGTAATTAATTTCATATTGTTTAATATTTTATATACATATGTTACTACTGATAAATTGTAAAAAATGATAATAATGAAATTACGACAATTAAGTTTGCAACAAAGAAAATGAAACAAAATTGCTGCGGAAAGAGGATGAAAATTACAGTAGAAGAAAAAATAACAGAAAAAGAAAGAAATTCAAACAAATTGATATGAAGAATACAATAATTATATTGTGAGAGCACAAAAATATATAACAAAATTATAATACTAATATTTAAAGAACACAAAAGTTACTTAAAAAAGAGCACAATAATATTTTCAAAAATGTACAATAAAATAATAATATAATGAAAGTGCACACATTTTTTGCTTCTAATGAAAGGACTCTAAAGCTCTATTAATTTGAATTTGGAATTCTATCAGAAGATATTTCAAATTCCACATAAACAATCATCAATGGGGTTTCTCAATTCTAAGCTGCCGCAGATAATCGCGTCGCTGCTATTAGGACAACGGCTATTGGGTGTTGCTTAACTATCAACAACATAGCTATCAAAACGAACAATCGAATTCAATTTTCCAATACAATAACTTCCATAACCACCGTAATTAAAACGTTAAATCCCCATTGCAAGTGATCAAGGCCTTCCATTCATTCCCAATTGAATGGAACATCAAGTCCTCCAATAAAAACAGAGGAATGAGTCACATTTTTTACAAAAGCAAGATTTACGTCAAATTCATAGAATGATAATTTGAGTATATGATTAAATTGGGCACATGAATTATGTTTGTGCCCCATCTTCAACCTTCACTGTTTGATTAAAATAATCTAATGGTTTAAGAATAATTAACACGGAGCTTATTGATTTAATCAGCATGGTAACTGTGGCCAACTTTATAGTATGAAAGGATATTTTTTCAAATATTTTATTCATCCAATCAATTATTTTTTTAAATATGATTTTGAATATATAACATATATATTCTATTTATTCGCAAAAATCAACAATTTAATACAAAATATTATTTTTTTATAATACCGAAATAATTTTCATATTTTACACACAAAAAATTTCAAAATAAATATTTAACAAACAAAATGTAATGTTGAGATAAGAGTGAAGATAGAGAAATTGAATAAATGAATGTTAAACTTCTAATATTTATTTAAATCCAAGTGATACGCTGTTTCATTTCAAATTTAAATTTTAAAATAAATTAATATATAATTTTTAATTCAAATATTGGTTTGAATTCACATTTTAAAGTATCAAATATAATTATAGGCACATCAATTTGTAAATTGACACATCTTTTCAAAGTTTGAAGATAATGAGACTAAAAATAAAATTGGTATAAATGGCTTAGTCATTACTAGAATGAAGTTTCCGATTCAAAATTAGATTAGTATATGTAATTTTGTTATGTGCATGGACACATTCCAACTTGCCTCAATGTTTGTATTTTATTACATCATTGTCTTAACTTATGATTATGTCAAAATTTCAAGTGTGTACTTATGTGTTTCATCCGAAAGTTCACTTTATTCAAACATCTATTAGTTTCAAATAAATTTAATTTTACATTAAATTACTAAGCATGTACTTGGTTGGGGGTTTTAGTACTCAATTGTAAACAATCCGAGTTTGAATAGTATTAATGTAATATATGTGTTGATGTAATATTTTGAATGTAAAATTGATTTTTATAAAAAAATAAATTATAAACACTTGATTTGATGTTATATATATATATATGTATAATTGTGAATAGAAAAATTCTTTCCCCAATTTCCAACTAAACCTCCAACACTTATTTCTAATTTTAACGTAATATCAATATATTTTTTAAAGAAAACACAACCATACATAATAAATACATGCATAAATAAATATGACTAAAAATTGAATTTTATGCATTAATATATTGCACGTTACAAATATTTGAACATCTAGATTTTCTTAAAATTGAATATTTCAACTCAATTAAATGCATGTAAGTAGTGTAAACTTACCATTCATTTTAAATCCACGTAAGTAGTGTAAACTTACCATTCATTTTAGACAAAATTATTTATAATTTCCTTATAGTTTAAAAAGTTTGTATCATTCTTTTTCGTGATTTAAAAACTATATGAGACTCATTTATGTTTTAGAAAATACTGCACATAATTTCTCTAAAAATTGTGTAAGACTCTTTCGTGTTTTAAAAAATATGCACAAAAATCCTTAAAAATAGAATTTTATGCAATATTTTAAAAAATATAAGGGAATTCCATGCAGTTTCTAAATCATGAGGAAGAATGGTTCAGACTTTTCAAATCACATATAGATTATGATAAATTTTGCCTTACTTCTATTTTAAATTTAAACTTTACAAATTATGTGTGCATATGCTTTAATGAATATATAAAAAAATATGTTCCAATTTTTTTAAGAGACAAAACTTCATGTTCATATAGGTAGCTCTTCTGCTCTAGCATTGTCATTTTCTAAAAGATTTACGAAGATATATGATCTCAACTTACGGTTCTTGTAAGTCTTAACGTAAGCCCGGGATGTCTTAAATACGTTTCAATTTTTGAGATGTGGATTTTTACATTGAATTTAACTTCAAGCATCATACTGGAAGAAAATTTGATGTCTTATACCAAGAAGACTTAGATAGACTTCAATTTCATCCCAATCGACAATTTACTCACTAAGTTTCTTGCCAACATTTTTTTTAAAACATTTAGTGAAATTATATTGTTACGAAATAAACTCAATTGATATCACTCTATTTATGATTGATTTAAAAATCATGTTATGACTCATACCTATATATCAAGACTTAATATTATAAACTTTATTATAAGTTTTAGACATGGTTAAATATTATCAAAATGATAAAAATGGATGCTACCACTTTCAACTAAATTGGAATATTACAAATCTAGTTATAAAGCCCTTCAATTTTCTTGTATGCTAATGTTATATATTTCAATTCTGTTATTGAAATGGTGATGCATTTTGAAAAAAAATAAAAAAATATCCAAAAAATTGAACTTTCTCCAAATAATAATGTTCATCTGACAGTAAGAAGAATAATGTGTCGTATGGTTTGTCCAACTCGCATTGATAATGTGATTACAATAAATATAGTTTATCATTACCAAGTTATATAATTTTATGGCACATAATCTCTAAAGTTTTATCTTTCATTTTTTTCAGGGCATTGACGTAGACACAACCTTTAAAATAGTAAAAATAAAGTACATATTCTTTTGGCATCTTAAAAAATTAATATTTTAAAATTTGGATAACTTTTCCACTTAGTTGGCATTTCTCTCAGCATTTCACTCGGCATAATCATTATTAGCATATTTGATTGTTAGGGATGCTATTTTTTTATTTATAATAAAAATAGTTTGAATATAATTTTGTATCATAAAATTTTAAAAATATGATTTAATTCGACTCAAATACTACTACGAGTACACAAAATTGTATTGGAATACTATAAAAATTCAATCTTGATTCCAGTAATAAAAACATCATAATACAATTGCATGTTGAAAGTTTGGAATATATGAATTTTAAATTTCACATCTATTTTTCTCTTTATTGTCATCCAACAAATAAAAAACCAACATATATAATGGATATACATATTAAAAATAAAAATCTTTACATCAAAACTCATTTTTATAACTCCATTTCAAATTGATTGCATATTTTTGTTCGGGTATAATTTTTTAGATGTTATAATTTTGTATTCATTATTTAAATATTTATATAAATTGTATTTAATTTAAATAGTTATAAAGTGAAAAAAAAAAACTAAATATAAATAATGAAAGTTGCAAACATTAATAAAAGATTTGCAATAGAATGAGTATTTAATAATAGAACAAATATCGAAGTATTATAATCCAATATTACTTTATTATTTTTGGTCACATACAAAAAATCAAATCAAAACTAATCCCATTAAAAAATATTTTCATTAATTTTTATCATTTTCTTCACAATCTATCGGATATTGATGACATGTGTGACATCAAAAATTGATTTGGATCAAATACAATCGCATTTTAATGAACACAATTGTATGTATACAATCAACCTACCTAATATGACTATATTTGAAATCATTTTTCAAACATAGTTGTGTTGTTATACAAACACATTAATGGATGAACAAAAAGTGTTCGAAGTGAAAAGAACTTATCAGTTTCTTTTTTTTTTTTCAAAAGTTTCAAGAAATTACTTGTCTTTACTTCATTAGAAATTATAAAATTTTATATGATTTTCTTCTTTATTTTTTTTATTTTTATTTTTTTTCTTTTACATTTTGAGGGTTCTTAATTTAGGAAAAATAATTTTAAAAGAATCCCCTAATTTCAAGTGCGAGTGGTGTATCACTTCAAGAAACCTGAAGAGATGTTCCACCTGTCATTTTGTTTGGCATTGCAGTAGCTAATGTCAAATAACAAGGATATATAATTTGAATGCTATATTGTGAAAATTTATTTTGCAGTGATCTTGATTAATTTCAAAGAGTGGACTAAAAATTACATTGTGTGGAATGTAAGACATTTCTCAAATATGAGAATGATATAATCACCCTATCAATTGATCGATTATGCAACTTTTTCTACAATGAAAGTTAAAATGTATAAACACGGCCGTGTTTGGAAAATATTTTGAAATGTAGCTTTATTAGGCCGGCTGATGATTGTATAAATACGGTCGTGTTCGGTGAAATACGTTTGTGTTTGATTCAAATAAACTTTTATATCACACTCCGTATGGCCATATCAGTTTTGTCCGTTACGTTGTGAAGAAAATGATTAATATTGAAGAAATTTTTTTTTGAACGATACTAGTTTCGATTGAATTTTTTTTAATAGAATAAAAAAATGATAAAGATATTATTGAATTGTACCACTTCTGATTTTTTTTTTTTGCTTAATATTATGTTAAACATATATCGTTATTTATTCAAATTTTCGTAATTAGTAAATTTTTTTTATCTATCAAATTAATAGAAAAATCAGAAAACTTCTAACATACAATCAAACAAATGTATTTGTATAATAATAATAATAACTAACTTTATAATAGAAATGGATCTAAATTCTAAACATAAGAAATGTTTTATTGGTTTTAGGTTGAGTTTGAAATTTTATTTGAATTTTGATACTTTTTTCGTCAAATTTAAAGGTATATATTTATTTTTGGTGCATAGTTTAAAAAATAATTACAATGAGTAGTTAAAAGTAATATAAAAATAATTTTACTCTAATTTTTTTGTGTAAAAGTAATAATATTATAGTAAAATAGGAATATTTGTAGAAAAAAAATGAAATATTTTTTTGAAATAATTACTTTATAATTAGACAATCTAAAATAAATAAATATAATTTGAGTAAACAAAAAAAAAAGTATAATAGTACTATTATATTAGAAAAAATGATTTATTTTTATTGAAATGTTAAATAATAGTGACTTTATTTAGAACAAAAACTAGACAAAATTAAAAATGTACATTATATTAATAACTAGGAATTATAAGTGTAAATTACTAAAAATTTAATATGATTGAAATTTTTTATCTTTGGATTTATTGTTTTTTTTTTCTTTTTAAATACTGCAATAAATTTCTGGATAGGCTAGCTTTGTAATTTTGTTTAATTTTTTCTAACTATATAATTCTCATTATTTTATTTATACAATAACTATATATCTAATGATATATTTGTAATTTTAATAAAAATTAAGAGTATTTTGATATTGGTTTATGATTAATTTTACTAAAAAAAAATAAATAAATACTTTTGAATGAAACGTATAAAAATAGTAAAAAAAAATACTTTAAATTGGGATGAATGAAATCTTAAAATACTCTTCAAATAACAAATTCAAATTCAGACAAACAAATATTTTGTGTTGTATACCGTAATAATGATTGTTCAAATGACAATTTCATACATTTTTTTTTTTTTTTTTTGTGATTTTAGTTGAACAAGAATCATGACTAATAAAAATAATTTGAATTGAGTATTGAATGAATTTATTATAGTTTATTTGAATTGTAGCTAGTTTTCTTATTATAAATAATGATATGTCGTGTTAGGATAGTAGGTTGATCTATCTTCCCACTCACGCGCAACTTGAGTGTGAGAAACTTGTTAGGGGTTATACATTCTAAAATTATCATAGGATAAATATGTTTAATTATAGAGTTATTTTAAGTGTGTTCGTAAAAAACATAAATATGTACATAATAGATATAACTAGCATAATCGATATATTTAAACTCAAATAAACTCAACTTTAGGGTATCACACTTGCTCTAAGGAAATTTCAAAATGAGTATAAAGAGCACTGAAAGGATTTATGGAGCAGTATACGATCCTTACACGGCTTATGGACTGGAGCGTTACCGTTGGTATTAAAGTTGAGCCACAATAGCCGATAGTTGTTGAATAAATTCTTTAGAGGCCTAGCAATTAATGAATCATTGAAGTGCAATGTGTATGGTTTATTCTTAAATAAGAGATAATGTAATACTTTAGAGTGAGTTAAATTGAATTTAAAAAGTTTGATTAGAACAATATATATATTCTTTTTCGAAAGATCCGAAAAGTTTTTTAAAATATGTATAAATAAGAATAAAACATGTTGAAAGAACTTATATTAATATGTAATACCAGTTTACGATTTTTATGCATTCGGCTTAACGTTACAAATATAAATAATAATTAAACTTAATTCTTTACTGTACTTAAAAACATAACTTATTATTATTATTATTATTATTATTATTTCACAATTATGTAGTTTGTATCTTATAAAAGAAATTATTATTGAATTATCACTTTCGATCATATAAAATATACTTCGTCCGTCCCTTAATAATTTATCTATTTATGTATTTTGGTCCATCCCATAACAAAGTATCAATTTTATTTGTTTTAGTAAGTGTACTTTCTACTAACATTACATATACATTTCAATTTACAATATATTACACAAATATCATTATCTTTATATCATACAATACGGTTAATTTAGTCTTTTTACTTTTATTTGTAAAAAATAAATAGATAAATAGATATGGGACGGGGGAAATTTATTTTTATAAATATTACATTAAAATTAATATTCAAACAAAAAAAAAGTAAATTTAAATTAAAAATAAATCACCAAAATAACACAATGAAAATGACTTTTATTGATAATATTCAAATAATTGTTTTAACGTTCTTTTTATAAAAGAAAAGGCTTGAGTCAGTCAAAATCTAAGGAAACAGCCATTTGAGAGATTAATTCGATATAAAAGTTGACACTTACAATTTTTTTATTTGCTTATTATTTTCAGTTCTATTACATTAACTAGGCTACGTTTGCTTACAGGTTTTTTAAACTTCGTTAATTCGATTTTGGATTAAGATTTGAATACTAAAAAATTTTGAATGTGAACAGTTCTATGATATAAATAGATTTTGATATGATATTTTGAATATAAAATTGATTTTGAGAATAATATAAAAAAATGAAAAATAAGCGTTTGATTTAATATTTTGGGAGAAAAAAATTGAATGAATAATAAAATTTGGAGACAATCCCTCAAACAAACACCCTTATTATTTCCTAAAAAATATTAATATAATAAAATTCATATTGAAAAAATAAATATATACATGTGATTGGGACCAAAGTAATATAATATTGTTCCATATTAAAATTGAAAGAGAAAAAATAAATTCAAAGGCAATATAGCTTAAAATATTTCAAAATAATTTAACAAATTCTATTATTTTTTACTTAGATTTTCGGACTTTTTATTTTTTTTTCACAAATTAATATACTATATATATTCACTATTTATATATATACATATATTTTATGATAATTTCACAAAACAAATAGTATCGGCTTTTCGCAAAATAAATAAATAAACCACTTATAAATAATTTCAAGACAAACAAACCCCAAATTACAGGGGATAAACTGAACTGAACTGAACTGAAATAAATGGGAAGGCAATCACGCGGAGATGGGGAAGCATAAAACCCTAAAAAATAAATAAATCCATCCACAGATGGGGATTTCTCAACAAGTCCCAATTCCCCAAAAATCTTCGGAACCCACAAAAATAAAATAAAATAAAAATACAAAATCGATAAGCATCACCGTCATTCCAGAGGCAAAATTGCAGTCTTGTCGTTAAACGAATAATGACAGCACAGCACAGCAAATCATGAGACGGGCGGAATGAAGGAAATCAAGAATGGAAGGAAAATGCACACGTATACAGTGTCCCGCCTACCCTCCACAATTTAATGGCTAAAAGCTTCCACGCTTTGCCTTTCTTTTTCTTCTGCCGTGCCCCACTTGTAACCGAAAACACACAGAACAACGAGCATCGCCGCACCAGGTCACTCTTCTCTTCTCTTCTCTTCTGCTCTTTCAATATATCGAATATATTTTATTGATGCATATTTATCCTCAAGTATGCCTACGGCTTTGTTATTTCCCATTCACTCCCTTGACTCGTTTTGTTCTCATATACTATTGGAGAACTTGGGGCATTTTTGAGTAATCGAGGAGGCTGCCTCTGTTGGGCTTGCTTTGGTTTCTAGATCAATCTACAGATATCAAGAAGTTGTTTCTTGGGCGTAATTTGTTTCTCATAAATTGGTTTCTCTGTGGATTTTTTATTTTTTTAGTTTTTTTACTTTGTTTTGTAATGCTGATCATGTATGGATTGGATTTTGTTAGGTACTGTGGGTATTGATTTGGTTGAATATTGGGGAAAGATGGTTGAGTGAAAAGAGAATTGTTCTTGATTCTGTATACGTTTATTTGCTTCTTTAATAATTCTGGATTAATCTATGATTGTGTTTTACTTAGTTCTGTGTTGATGTTTGGTGTAATGGTTGCTTTCTTGAGATGAAATGGTATGATTTTACTAGGATTAAATTAGCTTGAAATATAGGGATCTTGCCTTTTTTTGAGCCAATATATTTATCTGAGGGATTGTTTGTTGAGACTGCTAGGCAATCTTGTTTTTCTAAATTAGTGCCTCGCCGTCTTAGATCACAATGTATTCATGTGTTTTAAGTTGCTATCTGCCTTTAATCGGATGAAATTCTGCGAGTTTTATTTGTTCTTATGTGTTTTTTCAGAGATTAATTGCCTAGAATACTAATGGTTAGCGATACGTCCAATGCCGAATCAACTCATCATAGAGCTGGTCTGTTGAAAGATCAAGTTCGAGTGGTTAAGAGGAAGGGCACGGATCGCTATGAGATTGCTCCCATTCCTGATAATTTGTCATTTGAGAAAGGTTTCTTTGTTGTGGTGCGTGCGTGCCAGTTGCTGGCGCAAAGGAATCATGGTCTTGTAGTGGTCGGCATAGCCGGTCCATCTGGGGCTGGAAAGACTGTGTTTACTGAAAAGATTATCAATTTTATGCCGGACATCGCTGTCATTTCAATGGACAATTATAATGATTCAAGTCGGATTATTGATGGTAACTTTGATGGTATGGAATTTTCATCGCTACCCCTCTTTGTTTACCTCATCGATCTTTTTAGATTGTCGTTTATCTGATTTTTCTGTTCTAGTGTTTGCTTCTCTCGACAAAGACTGCCTTTTGCAACTTTTTAAAGCTGTTTATCAATGAAGAATTTGTTATCACACTTGCAATTTGCATGTGTAATATCGACATCAAATAGATCTACTTTCTCAAAATGCCAAGCTTACTCCTATTATTTTTCTTACATGTGGACTTGCCTTTGTGCTTTGTTTTCTTTATACCAAATTTGGCATTCCTTGGCCCGGTGAAAAAATTTCCAGTTGTTCTCACTTATATTGTACACTGTTAAACTTTCCTAAAATGAGTCTATCTGGTCACTATTTCTTGGCCTTTCCTCTTTGTTCATGGTAAAAAAAAATAGATGCATGATGATGTACCTTGAATAAATAGATGATGTAGTTCCCGGTGGTATCATGTTAACAGATCCTCGTTTGACTGATTATGAGACCTTGCTGAAAAACATTCATGATCTGAAGGCAGGGAGGCCGGCTGAAGTCCCAATATATGATTTTAAATCCAGCAGTCGCACAGGATACAGGTCCCATTCCTTCACTGTTGTTTCAATCAAGTTCTAACATTTCGGTAGATTTTTCAAAGATCGTGTGCTTATCTTTGATAAACAGCTACTTTATTTATTTATTTATTTTTTTCTGTTTGTTTTTCCTCGAAATAGTCGGTAACTTGGATGAACATCTATAAGCCTGGAAAACAGAAGTATGCAAGTCAGAAAGTTGCTTGGGTCAATATGTAGTTGAGTTGTTTACGTTTATAATTTTCTGTCCAATTAAAACAGTATGCTGTTCTCATCACGATCAAATTCTCTTTCTTACCAAGTTCATTAAAATTTTCTCTTGGGGATTCCAGTCTTGATCTTTACTATCGGTGCATATGTTTGCGTTGAATGATGATTAGTCTCGTTCCTTGAATTATTAAAAACAGAGACCAGAGTACACATATATATATATATATATTGCTTCATTTAGAATGAATTGCTTTCTGATTGTATAAGACTGATTACTGATGACAGGACAGTTGGAGTCCCAAGTTCCAACATTTTGATTATAGAGGGAATTTATGCTCTGAGTGAAAAATTGCGTCCTCTGCTGGATCTTCGGGTCTCTGTGACAGGCGGCGTGCACTTTGATCTTGTTAAACGTGTTTTACGTGACATTCAACGTGCTGGACAAGAACCGCAAGAAATAATACATCAAATATCCGAAACGGTCAGTATTCCCCATATCAAGCTGGCAATCTAGAATCAACTACCAGGTAGCCTTCTGGAAGTTCTCATTTAGTCTCCTCTGCAGGTGTATCCAATGTATAAGGCTTTTATTGAGGCTGACCTCCGTAATGCACATATAAAAATTCGCAATAAATTCAATCCATTTACCGGATTCCAGAGTCCTACTTATATACTGAAGGTATGTTCCTAGTCCTGATTTATAAGTTTCTACTTTAATCAAATGTTCTGCTTGGTTCTTCAGTCAAGAAGAAATGAAGTTACAACCACAGCATATATAACTGTTTTTATTCTTATTCCATTTAGTCGATGAGGAATGTGACAGTGGAACAAGTCAAGTCAGTCATGTCTGAGGGACATTCAGAAAGTACAGAGCAGACGTACGATATTTATCTTCTACCACCTGGCGAAGATCCAGAGACCTGCCAATCTTATTTGAGGATGCGCAATAAAGATGGAAAATATAATCTGATGTTTGAGGTGCGTTCCTAATATGATGCTTTACAGAGCTTAGTATTGATCGATTTGATATTCATTTTGCAACTTATAAATGCCAAGAATCCTCATTGTATGCTTGCTAGTGATTGGTTTAGTTTATATATTTATGACGGCCATCATGTTATAGTACATGAAAAATATTTGTTTTTGAATATGGTTTTTGTCAATGATGCTTGCTTGAGTTTTATTTGAATATTTTTCCTATCTTCCTATTATTTTAACATGATGTACAATCTTCCTTTTCCACTCACTGTGCTTATTATAATGGTAGGAATGGGTCCTCGATCCTCCATTTGTCATCTCTCCAAGAATAACTTTTGAAGTCAGTGTTCGGCTCCTTGGTGGATTAATGGCCTTGGGATACACTATAGCAGCCATACTCAAAAGAAACAGCCATGTCTTTACAGATGAAGGGGTTTCAGTGAAAATTGATTGGCTGGAACAATTAAACCGCCATTATGTTCAGGTTTCATATCTTGGCGTCTTTATTTCTCTATTTCTGCCCTATCTATTATTTACTTGGCTTTTTTGCTTTATTTTCACTGTCTGCTTAATGTTCTAGACATATGTACCGTGTTCAATCCCTGCTTTAAATGTTAAAATCTTACTTCTACACAAACTAGATGCAATTCTCAAAATGGCATGCATTTAATAGTTGAATACATTTTGATTGAGACAGGTGCAAGGTAGAGATCGCCTTGCCGTGAAAAGTGTAGCTGATCAACTGGGGTTGGAAGGTTCTTACATTCCAAGAACTTTCATCGAGCAAATTCAGATAGAGAAACTCATCAATGAGGTTATGGTAGGTGAACCGATCTGCTTTCTGTTTTCTATGTTCTTTTTTATGGTAGTTCTCAATCGAGAGAAAGAAACAGGAACTGCCAGAAGATTTGAAATCCAAACTTAGCATAGATGAGGACTGTGTCTCAAGCCCGAAGGCAACAATTTCTCGTCCCTCAGCAGCAACCAAAATCAAGAATCTTAGAAGGTGGTTTGATATCCCATTCTTTTTCGATTTAGGAATTATAAGAGTTTTTTCTTTTCCCCCACATAAAATGTGCTAATTTACATTTTGTTTGGACAGTGGCATGTCACATTCATATTCGACAAACCGGGACAGAAACCTGTCCAAGTTGGAGACTAGGTTTGAGGATAGGACAGCTGAAGCACCAATGCCATTAGCAAATCAGGTATGATTCAACTATTTGTGATCAAATGTTTTGTCTTACATTTCCTATTTTCCACGTATCTTACCATTCTTTCTCTGACATATTATTTGGGGGCTCTCACACAGCTTGCAGAACAGATTTCCACACTAAATGATCGTATGGATGTTTTCATGTCATGCATCGAAGGAATGAACTCCAAGTTGTCAAGCTGGAAAACTACCCCCACTTCACGAAATGCATCATTGCAAGCTGAAGTCTGTAATGGCTCCGCTCCAACCTCGTACTTCCTGTCTAGTTTAGGGTCTGGTTCTTTATTACCGAGTTCCTCATCTTCCCAGTTGGCAAAAGAATCATCTTTGACCGAAGAGGTATCAGCCGCCTTTAGTTTTTATACATCCATTCATCTTCTTCTTAATGAGAATTATTGCGGCTGATTGTAGTTGCTCTTCTTTTCGCATCTGATCTGACGAAATTTCATTATAATCTTGACAGTTATCAAGTATAGTTCGCGGTCAACACCAAGTAATGCATCAGCTGGATGTTCTTAGCACACTCTTACGTGCAAATTTAGGGGAAAGATCGGATAAAAATAAAGCTGCCAAAAAGAATCCATCCAAAACTCCAGTGATCATAGCATCGTTGGCACTTGGCAGTTTGGGGTTTTTTTGCTGCAAGGATCTTTTGATCCGGAAATGAGAAACACCCAAACTATTACCATTAGAGATACCAGTGATAGTTTCCATCGCTTACCTCACAGTTTCAGAGCATTGTCTTGCAATGCCACCCTTCGATAATGGCGAATCACCTCTCCAGAATCGAGCATGTGGTGTGCTTAGGCAATTTTGCATTCATTCGGGATTCATTTCTGGAATCCTTAGATTTTCTTTTTTGCATAACATGTAATCTGAAACTCTGATTCAACATTTGCAATGACATTTTTAACTTGAAAGAACGAAAAGTTGAATTCATAGTATAGCATTTGGAGATTGCTAGTGCTTGAGCTCCTGTTATATATCTTCTTATTTTCGACTCAACAGTGTCTTCTTTGGCAGTTCGATGAAAGTCCAAGCAATGCCGGAGCAATTATGGTTGTCGAGAGAAATGAAATGATGATCTTCATTGAGAGGTTAGGATATGTTTCAAATGTATTATCTCTTCATATTTTGGTTGTCCCTGTTTTTTAGATATTATCATCACCTCGGACCAGAGAGTTCAATAGGTTGAACCAGAAATGAGGACTTTGATGAAGAGCCATCTGCAAGATCAGAATCCCGGTCCAAAGAGGATGCGATCCATTTCTCGGCAACACCGTCTCCTTCAAGCATCCGAACAACTTCAGCCATCATCGGCCTCCGTCTGGGAAGGTACTGCGTGCACAATATAGCTACCTTTACCATCTCCTCAAGCTCGACTCTATTGTACTCATTTTCAAGTTCCTTGTCCACCAGGAAATCGAGTTTTTTGTCACGATCAATTTTCTTCACCTGAATCGTAGTTCTTTTTATTATGAGCCAATGATGGATTCGAATGTGAAAATTAATTCTGTTTACTAATACTCAGAACTAACCCAATCAATCATAGATCCTTTCTGATTAGTCGATTTGCTGAATTCCAGCGCAGTCTGACCGGTGATCAGCTCCACCAGCAGAATTCCGAATCCAAAAACGTCTGTTTTCTCTGAGGACTGGCCTGTGCAGAGATACTCGGGTGCTATGTGCCCGACCGTGCCACGAACAGCAGTCGTGAAATGCGAATCCTGGCGGTCCAGAAGCTTTGCCAGGCCGAAATCTCCGAGCACCGCCTCGCCGCACTTGTCGAGCAATATATTCGCCGCCTTCACATCACGGTGGATTATCTTCGGGTCGCACTGCTCATGCAGGTACAACAATCCCCTTGCTGTACCTACAGCAATTCTTTTCCTAGTAGCCCAATCGAGGGACGGTTTGGCTACAATGTAGCGGACACCGGTGTCAGCTACAAGCTCGAATAACGTAATCTAGATTGTAAGAAATTTTTTTTTTCTACCTTTGAGTCTTGATGCGATGTTCCCATTGGACATGTAGGGATAAACCAGGAGCCTCTCAGTTGGAGTTACGCATAATCCATGGAGTCCGAGGAGGTTTCGATGCACTGCAAGGCTGACTATCTCTACTTCTGTCTTGAATTGGATCTCTCCGTCTGTGCTACCTAAATCCTTCATCCTTTTCACTGCTACAGCCGTTCCGTCTTGGAGACAACCTTTGTAGACGTGTCCGAAGCCTCCTTTCCCTATGATGTTCCTTTTGCTGAAGTTGTTCGTGGCCCTCTGTAGTTCGACTAGTTCGAACCTTCTCAGGTTTCCAGGGCACATTTCTTCACCATTTTGCTCTGGAAAAATCGATCAGTTGAGTAGTAAGGTAAGTGGTTTCTGCACATCTATCATTTAAAGTCTGAGAATTTTATGTGAAGTTCACCTGCGAAATCGAAGAATATCTGTTTGCTGTGCTTATTCTTCCAGCATAGTAAGAATCCCAGTCCAAGAATTAGCATGGAAATGCAGCCTAAGCTCGATGCAGTCGCCAAGGCGACGTCGCGGCTGGCTTGTTTTCTTGATGCCTTAGGATCTTGAAAGAGGAGAAAAACCAGACAACCTTAACATTCGAACCAATTCAGACATGAATTAGCAGGTAAGTCTTACTTTGTGCATTATCTAGAGACAGTGATGAATTTCCATTACAGCCTGATTCGTTGCCGGATGAACAGATCATAGGATTCCCTAAAACACTGTCAGTCGACAAAACTATTCGTCAGTGTGTGATTCTCAAGATCGAAACTTCCATTCCTTAACCCCTTACTTGAATCTTTTCGCCAGGATTCTTGGAACAGGCCCTTGCAAATTATTGTATGCCACGTCCCTGCAAAACATAAAATCCAATGGTGCAAACATTTGACATGATTGAAACCTAGAAGATCACAAATCAAGATGGTGTCTGGAGAATTACAGGAAGCTCAGGCGAGTCAGATTGCACAAAGCCATAGGAATAGCTCCGGTAAGACTGTTGTTGTTAAGCCTCCTGTATTAACCGAATTTGAAAAGGGAAGGGATCAAAGGCCAAAACAAAGCTAGGGATTTGATTGGAATGAATGGTGTTCTTACAGGTATCGAAGGTTTTCCAGGTGGGACAAAGAAGAGGGTATTTCCCCTGTCAGGAGATTGTCCGAAAGATCGATCTCTCCAAGCTCTGGAAGGCTTCCCAATTCAGGCGGTATATGCCCTGAAATCTTGTTGCCCTGTAAAAGCCTGCAAGCTCTGTAAGTATCACTTACAAAATTTCAAATTGGATCGATTGATTTGAATTCTCGAAATGAGGAGTTTCTAAAGAAATTCAGATTCGATTATTGTAAAATC
The DNA here is from genome assembly GCF_009805555.1 of Andrographis paniculata. NCBI lineage: Eukaryota > Viridiplantae > Streptophyta > Magnoliopsida > Lamiales > Acanthaceae > Andrographis > Andrographis paniculata. The sequence goes on from NW_026137605.1 coordinate 7,766,481, forward strand.
TATTTCTGTTTGATTTTCTTGCTACTTACAAGCTCTTGAGTTGAGTCAGATTTCCTATGCCCGAAGATATCGTCCCGGTTAATCCCTGGCTTTGAATTGCCCTGGCAAGATCATCGATCAGTGTTTTTGCAGTTAAGACAAAGCCAATCCATGCAGGTAGTTAAGTTAATTCGGAATTCAGATCAGCTTCTTACAGAGTGATGACTAGGTTGTCGTTTGAGCAGGCCACCATTGTCCAGGGGCAGGGGTCGACTGAATTCTGGTCCCATTGAAGAACACCATGAGGGTCATTCAGGGATTTCTTGATATCCATCAAAGCTTGCACTGGAATATGGAATGAGTATTAATTGTGAGTGTATAAAATTGTATAGATTGATGTAATATGTTAAAAATGTTACCTTCATAGTTGATGCCATTAGGGGTGAGCAAAGCAGCTGTGCAACTCAAGCTTAGCAAAGCTGCAGCTGCGCACAAGAAAATAGGCTTCTCCATTAGTACAAATTAGCTGAAGCTGATCGGAGTCTTGTGTTGTGGTTTTACGAATTTATAAGATTCAACCTTTCACTGTTACTAATGTATAATGTTTTTATTTTGATTTTGATTTTTATTTTGACTTTAATTTTTTATATAAAAATAGTTGTTTGGATTAGTGTACTTTTACAGGGACAGTAAAAATTGAAATGCAGACATTATGAACAAAAAAAAAAAAAAAAAAGAAAAAGGCTAACCAAATACACAGTAGAAATGTTAAACATTGATTTTTTAAAAAAAATCTTTTTTAGCTCCGCTTATTTACGAAATTGGAATTTGACTTGGTATAATATTGCACACTTTATATATCATATTGTGCTGTATGAATATATTTATTGTTTAAATCAATAATAGACTGTGCTACATAAAAATTGTACCCTAATATGTTAAAATATGTATTATATACCAAATAATGTCACATATGCATTATTATTATTATGTTTTTTTTTTGGATGACGTTGGAATATGCAGCTGCTACTTGAAAATGAGCACTGAGTAAACCCTCTACAGAACTTAATACTTTGCAAATCAGATCGACAGAAAAGTCACACTAAACGAACCATATGTGGCAGGTGAGCTGAGGCGTATTGTTTGATTTATATATATATATATTGGGTCAAAGATGAGATGAGACTTCACTACTACTACGACTACTAGAGTAGTTGGGATGTTAATTTTACCGACACAAGTTTGATCAAATCTATTATGTTCTTCAACCTCATCCAACTTTATTGTGGTGGGCTACTCTAAAACTTTTGAAATATATGTATATATATAATCAAACTCTTAATCATTAGAAGAAATGTGAAGAAGATGGCCCCAAATGAATGAATTATTCATGAACAATCCTTCAAGATATATTATTGATTTTATAAATTTGGTGGCTTTTATTTTGTCCATTATACATGTCACAATCTATATTATATATATATATACCTTTTTTCCTGTTTCTTGCTTTTATCATATAGTAGTATCAAAGTTGTTGTATATACATGTTCATATATGTATGTGTGTTGTGTATTGTAATCACAGAATTTGATGATGATCATCCATCATCATCATCCCCTTCTTTGTAATTATTGTTGACCATGGCCCACTTCATCATGAAATCTCAATCAATCAAATCAATTTTATTACTATTTTCGGCCCACATGGAAAGCCTTGGTTACGGTAGATACGAGAATTCATGATAAGTATAATTATTAGATAATTAAAAATATATTAGTAAAAATAATTAATCCATAATATAAATTATTATAAATTAAGATTAAGATAAAAAATTTAAAATAAGATTAAATGCATAATTATTTTTCAAAAAATGAAAATGACATGAGATGTAGGGACGGACAAAAATAACAATATAGACATAGTAGATGAGACAGAGGGAATATTATTTTTTAAGAAAATAAATAAAAATCTTGTGGTTACTGCAAGAAGGGTATCCTGTAGTGACTAGCAAATGCGAATCACGTAGGAATACATTCTTCAAAAATGACATACACCTGTTAGATAAACGGTTCTTAACTTTTGAAAATTTTGAAAAATAAAAAAAAAAAATAAAAAATAAAAAATAAAAAAACTAAGTACTAACTCCATTTTTACTTTGTGTAAGTATATATTTTACCATTTTTAGTTATTCAAATAAAAAATATTTATTCTTTTAGTAAATATGAATTATACTTGCATATTATAAATAGTCTTGCATTTATATTCATTTACATCAATATTCTCACAATAATTTTATGCATAGTAACTGTAAAATAATCTTTACATACAAAATTATTATCAAGTATAATTAAAATATAATATTTGTTAAATTTTATGTAAAAAATAAATATATACTTATAAAATAGACATACAAAGTATTTGATTTAATACTTTATAAAAAAAAAATTATTTAATTCAATATGTTTTAAAAATATTTATATAAATAACATAGTCTTAGATTTTATATATACATACAAAAAACTTTTAACAAATAATATATATCTATTTTATCTAGCAAAATATCATCATATTATAATTTTTAATTTTCTACTTATTTTTAAAATTATTCAAAATTCTTATCCAATTAAACTTTGTTTATTTATCTAATCCTACCTTCAATGAATAGTACAAGTGGATGATGATAAATAATAAGATCAAAAGCAAACTTCAAATAGAAATGACAATAGGTTTGGCACGACCAAGATCCAACCTAGACCCGACCCTTTTATTTAAGTTCGAGTTTAATTATTTGAATATTAATTCGGATATGAGTCGAGTCATATATATTTTAATTGATTTGAGTCAGATCCAAAGGATAAAAATGGATTCGATCCGGATCGATTAATATATTAAAAATAAATGAATTAATAATTCTTTTGCGTTCACTATAATTATACTAAACTCCATATTTTATTATCTAAAAATCTATCTTTTCAATATAATAATAATAATAATAATAATAATAATAATAATAATATTGATCGTGCATTATTGTATAGAATCATGCAAATAGCCCATAATGGGTGTGGTTGGTTTAAATTTTATGTTTTAATATTTTGTTTAATGAAATAATATATTTTTATAATAAATTTTGATAATAGTACAATAATTATTTTTTAAAATTTTTTTAAAAAGAATACAATCAAAGAATATGTTTGTTTAATTTTTATAATTTCAGATATTTTTGATATTTTTGTTACGAGGTATGAAAAATTATGAATACATATATATATATATATATTATAAGATATGATAATTTTTTTTTTATATTTCTGTTAACTGTTATTGTAATAATACCTTATATTTTTAGATAATATTTTTAAAAATTATGTATATTAAAAAAACTAAGTGAACACATTAAAAAAAAAAAGTGTGGCAAGAAAATGAATGGCAGAAAAAGACATATAGAAACTCCAATGGGGGAGACAAACAATGTCTTTGGTATGTTGGATGGATTCATGGATCATATATACTTACCACCACTTTCCAAAATTATTAAATCAATTCCCCTACACATATTCCCACCAAAATGGGATCCATTATTTTTAATAATGGTTATGCTGGATAAGATATATACATATATATCTTGAGACATATTTTAAAGTGTCAAAATACTTCAATTTAAACAAATAATAAAAAAATTGGAGTATTGTTTATAGTATAAATTGAAGAGTAAAATACTGATCAATAAAACCTGAATGGTTTGAATTGTTAGGCATGTCAACGGGCTGGTACGGGACGGGTTTTGCAGGCCCCGGGATTCTCACCAAAATATTAGGACCTAAGATCTGTCCTACCCCATTTCAACCCGGCTCCAGGACCCGTCCCGCCTCGAACCCTTCAAATTCGGGTCCAACTTGACAAATTTGTTTTTTTTTTTTTTAAGAAAAGAATAAAATAATTATTTAATACTAAAAAAAGTATGCGTCAAAGTACCAAAAAAATATTGACAATAGTTCGTAGCAATGACAAGCAGTGGTCCGGATTATAAAGAGAATTGTAGAAGAAACAAATGCAAGCATAAATTTGATTTAGAATAGAGGTTTTATTTTATATTTAAATTTTTTAAATAAATAAATAATATAATTTATATTATATAAAAATATAAATAGATTATAATAATTATTAAATATTCGGATTTGGGTCTGGATCCGAGATGGGGCGAGTTTATAGTAAAATACTTATTATTAGAAAGAATATTGACAAAATTGAAAAGTTGAAGAAACGGTTAGACTGAGTTGTTTCGATGAAAGACTTGAATGTTGCAAAACAAATTCTTGTTATTAAAATTATGCGCAATAAAAAAAAGAGAAGATTGGGTTGTTATGGGAACATTGCATCGAAAAGGCATTGCAAAGGTTTTGAATGTACAATGTTAAGGCGGTAAATACTTTTTTTTCTACTCATGTTAAGTGTCGAATAAACATTCTCGAATGAAAATGAGAAGTCTCATACAACACATGTTTCTTATGCTATGTTGTTGGTACTTCATTAATTTTTTTTTGTCAAATCCAAATAGAGTTTAGTAGAATGCTATAAAAATGGATTTTGAGGTATCTTCCTAGTAATATATATACATATGAGACTTCATTTGGGATGTCATATATCTTTTTTCTTCTAACACAATTACCTGGACACGTCAAGTTAGTATACTGAATTGAAGTTTTTGACTTGGTCTATTAGCGCGTCCATTATATACACTAAAGAGACATCACATGATATTATTATAATTTACAAATATTATATTATTTATATTAATACAATACAAATATATCACATAAATTAACATCATACTATATAATTTCGCATGATATATACTACTATACAACTGTTGTTAATAGCACATAACATATTTATGTATAAGATATCAACAAGTATAAATAAAAATCACCTAATTTTATCTTATACAACAATATTTGTCTGAGATAAATCTAATCCGTATACCACCAGACCATCCTATATGAGACTAGTGCCACTTATTCTTGATCTTATCAATGTGCTTGAAATCATAGGTCATCACCACACTCCCATCCATTAATCTTCTTATACAGAACCTCTCCACCAACACATAGCACCCAAATTCATTCCATTCCTCCAATTCTTCCACTCTGTTAATCTTCACCTGCTGCTGCTTCCCACTCCAACCATGCCCATACCCAAACCCCGATTCGGATTCGGACCCGGACCCGAATCTCTCTTCCTCCCATTTCATCCTCTGCACCACTTCCGCCCTCAAACACACACTACTTCTCTCCTCCTCTCCCATGGCTTTCACCGCCCTGAACCACACCCACCCCTCCGCCTCACTCCACGCAGCTCTCATCCCGCCCACAAAAGCTTCCTCCCTGTCGATTGAGGCGTCAATGGTGACCCGGCGGCTGTTTTGATCGGTCCTGCTGCAGGCGAAGATCTGCTCCCATCGCTGCTCCAGCGTAATTGCGTAGTACATCGATCTCTTCACCTGCTCTCTTAGGGTTAGGGTTCCTTCCTTCACGAACATGGCGGGGCAGTACCATTTCCCCACAGTTACAGCGTCGGAGGCCACGAGCGGCAGGGAGAAATTGAAGTCCGGGAGGCGAGCCCTAATTTTGAAATCGACGCCCTCCGCCGTGCTCAGCTCGCAATTGTCGCCGGACTTGGTGTAAATCGTCCATCCCTTCCGTCTAAAGAACGACGGAGGGAAACCGTCCGGCGCGACGGAGGCGGCGGTGAAGGAACCGCCGGTCAGGCACAGACCTTCGTACGGAACAATCTGGATCTGCTGGTAAACATCGCGTGGATCCAACGGTCGTGGTTCAGCGTCGCTAATACAGCTGAAGATGCAGCACGTGACCTTATCGTCTTCCCTGGAGCAGGCGTATGCTTCTCTGAGAAATCAAAATTCATCAGATAAGAAGACACAATCCTATTTTATGTGTTCATTAATTCTTAAATTAGTTCTTCTTACCCGATTTGCCTTCGATGCGGGACGACGGCGTAGTATCGATTTGCTGACAATGGCTGATTGAGAACAGGGATCAAGAAAACAGGGTCTCGATAAGTTCTGCTGTGTTCGCCTCCTGTTCTGTATCGAACCGTCAGCTCTTTGTTCTGAGGGAACGGCAGTTCTTTGAGGGTTCGGTTCTTGCAGGCACCAAAACACGAGTAGGTCTCGGATTCCTCGTCTTGGATGACTAAGTAGCCGGAGTTCGGACCCTCCGGCGAAGCCGCCATGGTTTCCGGCGACTGCAGCAGCTGAGAAAGACGCTTGGTGACGTACATGGCGGATTCTTGTTTGGTTAGTCTTTAATTTCTTGTACTGTAATTGTAATGAATTGGACTGATGGAATCTCTTATTTGTTTGCTGATGATCGAGCTTCGTGGTAGTTTACACGATTGCTTTTTTTTTTTTTTTTTTGGCAGATACGTACGATGTTTATGACACAGGAATTTGCTTGGAAAGTGATTTGGGATTAATTGGTAGTAAATTAAAAATAATAAAATATTGGAAGCTGACTTATAGACAATACCGAATCAAATAAACTCTCTTTGTCAGTCATGTCCAGTTTCGGGGAAGCTGATGTTCACGTTTACTTTTGACCATATGCAATACTAAAACCCGGTTTTGCGTGAGCCTAGACCGTTCTCGAGTTTTTATAGATCTTGGGCAAAGAGCCCTATATTTAATTTTTATATATATAAATAATATAAATTTAATGATTTACTGTATTTCTTTTTTAAAAAATTAGGTTTTTTCATTTTACTTTTAAATTATAAATTATTTTTATAAAAGATACTACCTCCCAATAATATTATATTATAATTATGTTTAGTAATACACTTCATATTTACTTTCGGGCGAAGGTGGCACGCGGCTATATTTGGAGAAATCCCAAAGACGGAAGTCGGCGGACCGGAAGCAGGTGTTTCGAAAATTCAAGGAGGGAGACTTAGTGTCGGTAAAACTCTACCAACATGGGCGTGTACGAGGAGTGCACAAGGGGTTGATGAGACCCTACGAAGGTCTGTTCCCGATAGTGAAGAGCGTAGGCGAGGTCGCGTGCAAGGGGGAGCCACCCGAGGGCTTGTCCCAACTTCACACGGTATTCCATGTTAGTATTCTTAAACCTTACTATATAGTTAATTATATGACACCTAAAACTCTGTGTCTCAGCTAAAATAAACAAATTTAATAAACAAATTTGCTCACATTAAAATTATAATTTCAATTTAAATTTAGATACAAAAAATTTATATTTAAAATAGTAGTAGTATTTATTTTAAGTAGTATTTATTTTAAATGTATAAAATATTTGTAAGAAAGACCTAAAAATTTTTGAGCAAGGCTGCCCCAAGGGTTGCAATTCCGGCTAGCCTGATTTTTTGTGCAGGCCGCCTAATCTGGTCTAATCCGATTTTGAACCGTGCGGAGCTGGCACATCGTACTTTTCTTAATTCAAATTCACAATAAAATATAAGTAAGACAATAATTTTATCGTTATGTTATAATTTCATTTTTGTTATTATTTTATTAGTTAATATATATATATATTAATAATTGTTTCGGAATATTTTAGACTAAAATTTAGCCTCGAAAATTCTGAGATAATTATTAATATAAATCCACACACATGTGGTGCGAGCAGTTTCTGAAAAATTCAAAAATAATACTCATTTTTTTCCACATAATTTATTTTTTATTTTTTTTTTATTTTCGTCCGTCTCACGTAATTTGTCATTTTTATTTTTGGAAATATAATTATACACTTTAATCATATTTTAAATTTTAATTTTATAATTTTTCAATTTTAATTAAATTATTTATTTATCTTCATCTTAATCTATAATTATTTTTACTAAATAATAATTATTTTTATTAATATACTTCTTAATTATCTACTAATTATATTCTACCTAAATTTTTATATCTTCAGTAATAAATTCAAAATATTTAGGACAGAAGAAGTATAAATAGTCTTGAAAATTTTGAAACTATTTAAAATAATTTCGGATTTTCCAACTACACTCAAAGGGTGACAAGTTTTATTCGTCGAGCACCAATCTAAGACAAATTTCGAAGCTTTATAAAAATAATCTTAGATCAAAAATTTCGAAATTATTTTCCGAAGATAAATGAATTTTTCGTCGCAGTGACATTTCAAAAGTAATTCAAATATAAAATATTGATAGTGTAAGTACACACTAAATAATCACTACGAAGAAAAATAGTATATTTGTAACAAAATTTCGTCCCTAAAATCACGTAGGTAACGTAATTTCATTATTAATTTTGTCTCTAATATCATTAGTAACGAAAAAAATGAATTTAAAGACGAAAAAATCTTGTTACAAAATTAATATTTTCTTACCGTGAATGATAGTAATAATAATAAATCTTTGTTCATTCAATATCGTAACAAAATAACGGTCTTGATTGGGTAACAATAATAAAAGATAAAAAATAGAAATGAATAAAAAAGTTGTACAAAACACCACTGCCTGCCACACTTCATCTCAGCCACCACCGGCACCGGTCTCTGCCACCGCCGCCGCAGCCGGAGAAGCTGAGCAAGATCACCTCCCGGTGGAGCTCCGCCGCCGCCGCCATCAAACGATTCCGACACAACGGACACGTGGCATGCCCGCTCCCAATCCACCTGTCCAAACATGCCCGGTGAAATAAATGGCCGCATCTCAACTCTCTAATTTCATCTCCACCGCCGATTCTGCACAGACAAACGGTGCAGTCCGTCGGATCATCGGAATCCTCGAAGCGTGTGACCCGGAGCTCGTCGGAAAATCCCACCGGAGACCGGCCAATAAGCGTGACCGGAGAAATACGATGATGTAAGAATGGGGTGTAAAGAAGATAATCCCACATCCACTTCAGTTGAGCTATTAGTAAAGTTAAGTGGTTTAGGACAACTGATTTTGGTACGTATGGGATCATGTTTTATTTTTTTCAAGAAAATGAGATAAGATTGTGTTGAGGATAAAGGGCGTTATTGCTATTTATAGGCAAGGCAAATAATTTAGTAATGTTGTATTTTGTGGACTTATGGGTCTTTTGTTTGACCAATGATTGCGATTTTATTATTATTATTATTACTCCCTCCGTCCTAGGTCTGCTACATTGTAGATACGGTATTTTAGGAGTGTGTAATTAATAGATAATTAAGAATGTATTAGTGAAAATAATTATTCTATAATATAAATAATTATAAATTAAAATTAAAATAACTAATTACTTTAATTAAAATTAAAAAATTTAAAATAAAATTAAAGTGTGTAATCATTTTTTTTTAAAAAAAAAAAAAGTGACATGGTATGTGGGACGAACAGAACGACAACATGGATATGGTATCTGGGACGGAGGGAGTATTATTATTATTAGATTGGTTGTTTTGACTTGTGAGTCGCAATCAAATGGAAATTTTTCCAATCAGGATTTCTTAGGACATGGATTTAATGTTGATTGGATAAAATAAAATGTTATATAATAAAAATATAGAACATAACATTTCGATCGGGTTTATTCAGTGCGCACTTTTGGATAATAATTGCAAGTTCTCGCGTCATATAAAAAGATAATAGAACATACTCCCTTGGTTCAACTACCGATACTTTTTTCCTGTTATCTATCCTACAAAGATGATCTCATATTCTATTTTCTATCTCATTTAACAAACATAAATTAATTTAATTAAATTTTTAATCTTTATAAGTACAACTCACTCAAAATTTGTTTATTTTTGTCTCACTCTTTAATTAACAAATATTTTTATTTACATTTAAAACTCTATTTTTGTTATAAAACTAATTTATGATAATGATAAATAAATAAATTAATATTGTATTTAATTGTATTATATAAAACTTTCTTCTTTATAAAATTATATTCATATTATATATATTTTTTATTGAGATATAATATTAAAGTTATTTAAATACATAGATCATTAAATAACAAATTCTCACTATCTAAATAACTAATTTATATTACCTAAATTATCGTGCTCAAACAAAATGACTCATCTTTTTCGGAATGGAGAGAGTATATTTCTATATAAACATATATTAATAATATTATAAAAATTACATAGGTTGATTGACTCAAATTAGTATCATGTTAATTTGACTCGATCAGCATAATTAAAATTCGCCGTTGATTTTGTGACCTCTAGTACATTATTTCATATTTAGATAATTTATTAGCATATTAATTTCATTATTATTATTATTATTATTACATTTTTTTTTATTGTGAACGTGAAGAAATTCAACTTAAAAATATATGTGGCTAATAAAGAAAATTGGATGAAAATTTGATTGTTGAATTTTGGTAAAAGAGCAATGTATGGAGTCAAGTTTGGAATGAATGAGAGTGGGAATTGATTTCTAACCACAACTCAAAGCATAGACCCACTATTTCTTTTCGATTAAATTACTAATAAGTGTGCCCTTAAATTATGGTTATATTTAAAATTTTTAGATTTTAAATAAGCTATTCATCCTATTTATATCTCAAAAATATCAAATAAAATACTTTATTTTTTATATTAAATTAAAAATCAATTTTACATTCAAAACATCACTGTTGTTACACATTCAAGATCAATATGCCATATATATATATGTATAAGAAACACACGAATTAAACCAAAGAACTTAAAGAATCTTTTATTAAACGAAAGCAAATGCTCGAACTCAGTTTACCCAATCTAAAAATCAATCATAACACCCACTGTAACGCACAATACAACCCTAACACAACCGACATCCACGGAAACGCATCCAACATGCGAACCTCACCACGATCTAAGGAAAAACACAAACGATTTAAGCCTAATCCCTCCCAACCACAATATAATTAATACACTGTAAAGGAATGCTCGAAATCGTAAATCGAACCGAGGAACAGCCTCAGCACAGGCTGTTTATCAAGGAACTCAGTCGAATCAGTCGAATTGCTGGACAGATCACCGGAGAAGACTCAAGGAAGATCGTTCGATCGCCGTCGCGATTAGGGCTTTTCAGAGAGAGGATTTGAGAGTCGGGGAGAGAGAAAGTGAGAGTGAGAGTCTTAGTGTGTGTATATACTGGACTGGGCAGAAGCAATATATATATATATTGCATTGTTCTGGACCGGTTCGGTTAAGCCCGGGCGGTTCAGCATCAGACCGCCGGTTCTCAACAGAGAACGGGTTTGGTTCGGATTGCAGGATCCGGGTTTCGGGTTGTGCGGGTTTGTGCGTTACCGGCCTCACTTGTCATTGGCCAAAAAATAACTCCACAATCTCCACCTTTTTGGGCATGGAGAAAGTGGCACATCACGGGTGTCATCACGGTCCGAGCAACGATCGCTTTCAATCTTTTAACCTGCGGACTTACCTACCAAGATTAGAATTCTCAAAATAACAACAAAAAGAACCAGTGCTGGGCAGCAGAATTAAAAAAAAAAATTAATTTACAGTTTTTAAAAAAACCAAATTCTAATCAAAAGTATCAATATACACCGTTTTCTTACACAAGTTAAAATTTGAAAACGACAAAACTTTAGTCCCCATGGCACCCCAATTTAGTGGGGTGGCCGAGAGGATGAGCCGAACCCTTTTGGAAAGGGTTAGAAGTCTTTTGACTTCATCCGGCTTACCCGAAATGTTTTGGGATGAAGCTGTAGTTACAGCAACATATTTGATAAATAGATCACCTTCTATCCCCCTTTAAAGGTATATGTCCTGAAAGTAAATCGTTGGGTAGAAGAGTTGACATTTCTAATGTTCGTGTATTTGAGTGTTCTGCTTTAATACATGTTTGCACTGATGGTTTTGATTTGAAAACTGAAAATTGTGTTTTCTTAGGTTATGGTGTTATGGGGTATAGATTGTGGCTTTGTTCTAGACCCGGATTTAAAACTATTTTTAGTAATAATGTGACATTCAATGAATGTGAAATGCCATGTTTGAAAGTTAAAAAATCTGAATCTGTTGTTTCTGATTTTAGTGAAACAAACACTGTTTGTTATAATACTCAAAATAAGGTGGAGCATGATAAAGTTGAGATAGAAGAGGGAGAAAATAGACACTTTAATTATAATTTTTGTTCTGTCAAGCAACATATTAGTTGTGAATCTGAAAGTGTACAATTTGATAATTCTGAAATTGTTGATATGGATTCTGAAATTGATGTTTGTGTTTGTTCTGCTGCTGAAATTCAAAATGTTTTTAAAAACAAAAATGTTGATTTTGAGGACAAAAATGTTTCTGTATGTTTTGCTAAGCCTGCTGTCATTCATGAATTTAATTCTGATTTTGAAAAAGTGTAGTCTTGTGGTGTAAATTCAGTTGATATTGATTGTGAATCAGAAAATGTGCAATTTGATAATTCTGAAATTTTTTATACTGATTCTGAATATGCGCTGAATGTGCAATTTGTTGCTGAAATGCATGCTGTAAGTGAATCTTGTGATGATAAACCTCTTAATATTGATGTTGAATTTGAAATTCGTGTTCAATCTGCTGATACTGTGCAAATTGATGTTGAATTTGATTATGAGGTTGAAAAGAATAACATTGATTTTCTTTGCAAGTCTTTTGAAAATAAAAAAATTGTTGTTGATTACAAATATGTGCAGTTTTGTGATATACATGTAGATAATACTTGTTGTGAATCAGATTGTGTGCATTATGACATTTTAGTTAATGATGATATGATTTCTGATTCTGTTTTGAGCGTGAAAACTGCTGTTGAGCAACACTTTGATTCTTTAAACGAAAATGTTGTTATTGCTGATTTTGACAAATATGTTCAAAATGTTGTGGAGTTTGATAAAAATAGTGAAACTGAAAGTTTTGTTGGTGATTTTCAAATTGGTGTTGTTGTTGGGCAGCATGTTAAGAATAATTTTGAAAATTCAGTTTATGAAATTGAAAGCAATGTTGGAACTGATTTAAATGAGAAAGATTGAGATTAGAAATGACCTATTTGTTAGAGATGAGTTTAGGAAGAGTCCTATATTGTTCTCTATATTTGGTAATTTGAAGTTATCTTCTTTAGCTTGTTGTATGTTTGATGGCTTATATGCGAATGAATCTATGATTGTTAAGGAGACAAGTAATTCTTGGTATAAGTGTCAATGTTTGGAAACCTTAAAAGAAGATGTGAACTCATTGCTTAAGAATGAAAATTTGAATTTAGTTCATAATACTTATGATTGCTTTGATGATGATTTGTTATCATTGATTGTAAATGATATGTGGACTAGAAAGCTTGCTGGTTTTCGTGTTTGTATATTGTGTGATGCATGTTTTGTTGTAAGACACAATTACAATGTTTAGTAGCTTTGTTAATTGTTGAATTTGAGTATAATCCTATTGGTGAATATACAATGCTTTGGAACGTTGATATGTTTGTATCTTGTGTGAAAATTGTATGTTTTGATACATTTGATTAGCCGGTGCTACTTGTGTGTAGCTGTAGGTTTTATTATGTATTATAGTAGGTTTTTATATTGTTTTAAACCTAACTTGATTTCAATTTTCTTTGTGCAGGAGAGTAATTCAACAATTGGCTAAAATGAACTGTTTTTTTTTTCAAATGAACTAAAATATAAGGAAGCAATGAAAGTTCGGACCGTGATGACACCCGAAAAACAATATTCCACCCCAAAATAAGGTGGAGATTTGTTATATATATTTTGGCCAGTGATTATTGAGGCCTAGAATGCACACAACCGAACCGTACAAATTGAAGCCCGGATCCGGCAACCCGCTACCCGACCCGAATCTTTGAGAGACCCATCGGATCATAGGCTGCCTGGATCGGGACCGGTTTGAACCGGTCTAACTGAGCTGAACCGGTCTACTCTCTCTGTATATAGGCTGATCCATTGAACCGATTCACTCTCTTAATTTCCAGAATAGATACGAGATACAGAACATGACATCTTCTATTCGCGATTCTCTCTTGAAAGCCCTAGGCGATTCCAGTGCGATTCCGTCGACTTCGCACCTGCGTTCTCCGGTGAATCGGTCCGGCAATTTGGAAAGATCTTCTTCTCCTTCGATGCACGCCTTCACCCTTGGGGTTTCTATGGTTTTGGTTTGTCGATTTATGCCTTATTGTTGGTTCGCGGTGTAATTTGTCTGCGATGTGTTTAGGCTTTAATTTCGGCAAAGTTTCCTTATATTGGGTTTCGGTTTAGTCGTGTTTGTTGCGTGTCCGTGGCGTGTCATTTTTTGTTGGGTCTTGGATGTGTGTTCGGTGTCGGTTGGTTTGATATTAGGGTAAACTGAATTCAAACTGTTGCTTCCGTAATAAATCGAAGTTTTCTTTAAGTTTCTTCGATGTTGATTTGATTTCGAGAGAATATAGCCTATTGGATCTTGGATTAGTAATAACAATAACATTAACACCTATTTATATCACATCATACAACTATTTAAATTTTTACTATTCGCCCACGAGTAGTGAAACGTGGTTTTCTGGTCACGAAGCAACCGAAATCGAAGAGACGAGCGAAGAAAAGGAACAAAAAGGCGTAACACCGAGCTTACCATCAGGAATCGATCTAGAAGAGAAAAGTCACCCTCGAGTTGACGAAGCTTCGAGGCCGTCAGCATTTGGAAGTCATCTAAAGCACTGCGTAATCAACGTATCATCTTCCTTGGCTGCTCAAGAACTGCGCCCAACGAGGTCGTCTCTACATTTCGGCGTATTGTCTGAAGGGATCTCGACTACAACAACAACGGCTGAATCATCTATTCCATTGCCTACATTCCAGCAACAAATATCTCCGATTGCGCTAGGAGTCGCATCTGAAGGAGGTAAGGAATCTGACAATGGGTCGAGAGAGAAACAAAGTACGCGACTAAAAATGACGACTGAATCAGAGTTGAGACGCAAACAGTTTCAGCGGCTAGACCAGGCCATGAAAGATCGATTCGACGACTGGGAGAATGCATACAGGCTTGAAGAAGAGCAGCGTAAAACCGACGAAAAGTTTATGTGGGAAGCATCGATGGAAGCTCAAAATGCCGCGGACAACTGGGAAGTACCTGTCGGCGCTGTTCTAGTCCACGATGGGAAGATAATTGCTCGGGGCTACAACAAGTAAGTCGTTTGTTGGCGCTGTTGTTCCTTTTTCTCAAGTATTCTTAATGATCTAAATGCAAAATTGCACAGAAATTCATTTATGTATCTAATTTAGAACAGGATTTCGACTCTGTTATGACTAGGTTAACTGTCTGCGAGACACACTTTTAAGTATATATTCGTTGATTTTAAAATTTTCCGGACCACACAAAACTAATTCAAGATATAGTTTGAACAGATAAATGTCTTTACTCACATACACATGTTTCCTGTCTAATCAAGAAGTTGATTAACAAATCAAGAATCACACACTTTTAAATTAATTACAATAATTGATTAACATTACACTAAATTCTAACTATTTCCACATGTAATGAATAGCCATTTTGCATCTAAAAGCCAACTAAAATGTGCGTTTCCGAAAAGTTTCTATTAATAGGTTTAATAGCCATTGATATGCCTGTGGTCATTCTCTTATATACCAAAAATAGGGTGCAATAGCACCTGCTTATAATGGGTTCATAATTTTCCTATGCACTTTACATCATTCATTCAAGAATCATCCCATCTTAGCAACTACCACAACCACAGCCCCACGAACAATGTATGGTCAAGAAATTCCAGGTTAGAACAAAGAAATCAGCAATGGAAAAATGATGGGAAATGAAAATTAAAAAAAATTAAAAAAAAAAAAAAAAAAAAAAGAAGCAGCAGAGGAAATCCTTACCTGTACATTCAAATCTCCCTTCTTCTGACCTCCGTTATGATGGCTAAAATCCACTCCGATCAGCTCCAACAATTAAGGGACATCTTCAATCGGTTCGACATGAACCACGACGGCAGCCTCACGCAGCTGGAGCTCGCTGCCCTCCTCCGGTCCCTCGGCCTCAAGCCAAACGGCGATCAGATCCATATCCTGTTGGCGAATATGGATTCCAACGGCAACGGCGCCGTCGAATTCGACGAACTAGTCGAAGCCATCCTGCCGGACATGAATGAGGAGGTGTTGATCAATCAGGACCGGCTAATGGAGTTTTTCCGCCTCTTCGATCGCGACGGCAATGGTTACATAACCGCGGCGGAGCTCACCAAACAGATGGCGAAGATGGGGCACCCCCTGTCCTACCGCGAGCTGAGCGAGATGATGCAAGAGGCGGACACCAATGGCGACGGCGTCATCAGCTTCAGCGAATTCGCCAACATCTTGGGGAAATCGGCGATTGATTACTTCGGCATTTCGGTCTCCTAGGGTTTGGTCGAATTAGGGCTGATTTGGGGAATTAGGGTTTGCGAATTTGGGATTTATATTGATTACATATGAATGAATGATGTAATGGGCACGCACAAAAAGCTTGCATCTTCGTGATGTACATGGATTGCCCTTAATAACGACCTCAAGCTCTAATTTAAATTTTATATATTATTCATTAAATAATTTTAGATAATTAACTTATTAAATGTATAAAATTGTTTTCTTCTATGATTACACCATAAATCCTAAAAAAAAGATAATTATGTAAATATTCATAGACAATAACCACTACCATATTTACAAACATACTGTTAATACACTATCGTAATGAAATATTATTTTATTTTAAAAGGATTGAATTTACTTATAATTTTATTTTAAATAATAAATATTCTTCTTAGTATCGAAAAATATATTTAATTTGACGTTAAGTTCGATAATAAGTGGGTTAAGAGATGCTATTAGTTTTGATAAAAAAGGAGAAGATTTCCAAAAGGCTATTTGGAATTCTGTAATAGATTAAAAAATAATATTATTTAATGATATAAAAAATAATTATACATGCAATAATAATATATTTGTAATTTAAATAAAAATTAAGGGTATTACGATATCAATGAATGATTACTTTTTATTAAAATAAAAAACAGATACTTTGGAGAAGAAGAGACTAAAATAATAATAAAAAAAATACTTTTGAGTTGGGACAGATTATTTATAAAAAGTCTATAAATAGATTATATATAATATTTATTTTATGATATAAAAGCCAACTTAAAATACTACTATTAAACAAATCCAAAAATTTGTGCAAACTATACCGACAACACAAATCATGGTATTCCTTGAGGACAATTCACAATGTTTTTTTTTTGACATATAGGTAACTTGTAACTATTCGATTGATCTGAAATTGGGCCTAAGCCCAAAATTAATTTATGGGCTTCACTACACATTCTATAGTAGTCAAATTTAGGCAACATTTTCTAGATTAAAGCTTTCTTATTGGTCCGTGTTCGAATCTTGTTGAGGTATAGAAATGGAGAATTCTGCGAAAAGGACAAAAATACCATAAGACTGCAGACATCTACTGCATCTTCAAAGAGCACGCACCCCGTAATCCTCAATTTCCGCGTCCTTTGCCGATGCCTGCTTGGTAGTGAGATTCCGCCACGAATCTGGGCGTTTTCCCGAAGGTAATGAATGCTCTCTCATTGTGGTGATTTTAATAGCTGTTGAATTCGAGCTATGTACAACCCTTACACGACATCGACAATCTCGCTGAGAACGCGAGGCACGGCGTCGTTTGGATTCAGTGACTACGCGCACTGCCCGATCGAAAGAAGTCCTTGCAGTTATTCCTCATCAGCAGCCTGTTGTTGTTGCTGTGCGGAATCTATTTGTAAAGTACCTGTAGGCTCAACTTATTGCTACAATTTGTATGGACTGAGGCAGTCGTCTTTGATCCAGTGGTCGCCGTATAGGAGACTGGTTTCAGGTGGTTTAGATCGGTTTCATTCTGCTTGTTTTCCGCCGCTTAATGATGTTGATTTTAGGTGTTATCGTGGAGAAGTTTTGAGCTCTAGGAAAACTAGGTTAGTGGGGAGAAAAATGGGGTTGGGAAAATGTATGGTGTATGAGGAAAGAAGTGAAAGAAGCTATGGCATTGGAGGTGTTGATGAGGCTGAGATTTTGCTTAGTTTGTTGGCTGAGGATGTTAGTGAGGATTGTCTTGTGGCAACTAAGTTAAGTAGAAGGGTAGTGAAGAAGAAGAAGCCTGTTGCAGAAGAGATAGAGAATGGTAAAGTTAGGAGTAAGAAGGAAAGAGATGGGCAGGATGGTTTAGAGAGTGAATCTAGATATGAACATGGTGGATCGGCTGTGGTTAGTTCAGGCAAGATAGGTAAAAATGGGCAGGAAGTCCGGAGGGAAAGATCGAAGGAGAAGCATGATGATGGCTTGCTGAGAAATCGGGGAGCTAGAAGGAAAGAAGAGAGTGTGGGATTAATGTCGAAAATGGGGAAGAAGGACAATGAACATAAAGAGAGGAAAGCTAAGTTGAGAGAAGAGAATTGGAAGGTAACTTCAGGGGTTGAAGAAAGAGAAGAATTGGTGAGGAGAGAGGAAAGGAAGCAGAATCTGAGGAAAGAAGGATCTAGCTGCTCATCGTACTACTCTTTCTCTTCAACCGGTGATTATGAGAGCGACAACGATGTGGATCTTAGGGGAGAAAGATATTCGGGAGAGTTTTCAGGGAGGGAGAAAAGGGATTCGAAGAGCAATGCAATAGTATACAAGGTAGCTAGAAAGGAGGAAAAAGATGGGCAAGAGGATTATAGAGGAGATCATGGATTTGTTTCGACAAAGAAAAGCTCACAAAATGTCGGTTTGGTTGGATCCAGTGTAGTTGAGCTTGGCCTCAGGAAAAGATCAGAGAAGAAACTTGCTGATGTATCAGTAGAAGAGTTCGATTCGAGAGAAGAAACCTCACAAAAGGAATCAAAGCTGTCGAGTAACAAGTCTTTAGATTATTATGTAAGCTATGATGACAGGCAAACAGGCAATGAAGTTTCTAGACAATCTGAAACAAGGATGAAGCATAAACAATTTGCGGATATGCAAGAGTTCCATGGTGAAGACCTTACGAACTCTTACAGCTCTCAAAAAATATACAGAGGCGAGGAAGAGAAGTCTTCTAAGGTTGCAAGTTCAAGCCAAGAAACAGTTGAAGACCTTCGAAGAACAGTTGGTAATAGCTCCAAAGAGGATATTTATCAAAGGAATTCTGTTCTGAAAGTATCAGAAGTTGAAGATATTGATATCAGAAAGACTTTGATTTCTCGAAAAAGGATTGAAACCGATGTCAAGGAGGAAGAGCATTCAACCAATATTCACAGTTCGATCAACGATGCTGCTAAGAAAAAATGTTATGACCAAGTAACTACCATGGTTGATTCAGGGGGGCGAACCCAAGAATTAACCAAAAAGGAAGGCAAGTCGATTCTGAAAAAGGTGTCCGATAAGCATATTCAAGAAAAGAACATGAGAGATGATTCGAATAAGGGATATGATGTGCTGAGCAAAGTATCGATCATTCACAGTGGAGATTCTGGCGAGATCAACAAACAGGGTCGAAGCAAGAGTAAATCAGAGATACAAGTGGGAGTTGGTGCATTGACAAATGACACCATTGCTATTGCTGAGGTCACTGATGAAGGCTTACAAATTGTTTCTAATTTGCCACATTTACAAGAACTCGAGGTCTCTCCAGGATTGCATCAAGAAACTTGTGGTGAGGCTAGCAGTAGTGCTACACACAGGCTGCCATCAAAGTTAGACTCGACCATTGGATCCGCTGCTCGTTTGGAGAAATCCTCGACACAATACATAGGTGAGTTCATTAACCAGGTGAGAGATGAAATTTCGAGTTCTGAAATCCAGAAGGAGCATGAGTCAAGAAGTGATAGTCAGCAGTCTGGAACTAAAGGGCCCTCTGATGAAATATGGACTGTCGAAGAACCATCTGTTCAGGAAGCGTCGAAAACAGAAGACGAGGATGATGCAAGCAAAGCTGTAAAGGGTGTCGATAAGAGAAGTGGAAGGTCCTTGTGGAATCTAATTTCCGATATTGTTCTTCTACGGTGGTCTTCCCGTGCAGAAAGTCACGGCTCAGGTAAGAAGACAGGCAGAAGTTCGCCCACGAGTAGTGAAGCGTGGTTTTCTGGTCATGAAGCAACCGAAATCGAAGAGACGAGCGAAGAAAAGGAACAAAAAGGCGTAACACCGAGCTTACCATCAGGAATCGATCTAGAAGAGAAAAGTCACCCTCGAGCTGACGAAGCTTCGAGGCCATCAGCATTTGGGAGTCATCTAAAGCACGGCGTAATAAACGTGTCACCTTCCTCTACCGCTCAAGAACTGCGCCCAACGAGGTCGTCTCTACATTTCGGCGTAATGTCTGAAGGGATCTCAACTACGACAACGGCTGAATCATCTATTCCTTTGCCTACATTCCGGCAACAAATATCTCCGATTGCGCTAGGAGTCGCATCTGAAGGAGGTAAGGAATCTGACAATGGGTCAAGAGAGAAACAAAATACACGACTAAAAATGACGACTGAATCAGCTGGTGATGAGGGGGAGTCGAGACGCAAACAATTTCAGCGGCTAGACCAGGTCATGAAAGATCGATTCGATGACTGGGAGAATGCATACAGGCTTGAAGAAGAGCAGCGTAAAACCGACGAAAAGTTTATGTGGGAAGCATTGATGGAAGCTCAAAATGCCGCGGACAACTGGGAAGTACCTGTCGGCGCTGTTCTAGTCCACGACGGGAAGATAATTGCTCGGGGCTACAACAAGTAAGTTGTTTGTTGGCGCTGTTGTTCCTTTTTCTCAAGTATTCTTCGATTAGTAATCGTAGTATTTCAGGGTCGAAGAGCTGCGCGACTCGACTGCCCATGCTGAGATGATATGCATAAGGGAAGCTTCGAACATACTTAGGACATGGAGGCTTTCGGTAATCTAATCTTCTCTCTGTTCAATAGCTAGTAATGTATGGTCGACAACTAAAGGTGTTTCTAACATGCCAACAGGAAACGACCCTTTACATAACTCTCGAGCCCTGTCCAATGTGCGCCGGAGCAATACTTCAGGCTCGGGTGGATACTGTAGTATGGGGAGCTCCAAATAAGCTTCTCGGAGCCGATGGAAGCTGGATTAGGTATGTGAAAGATTCTTGCAACATGAATCTATCCGAATGTTCTGTCTTTGTACAACCTTTGATCGAACATTTGCAGGCTATTTCCGAGTGGGGATGGAGGAAACGGCTTGGAACTCTCCGAGAAGCCTCCTGCGCCAGTTCATCCTTTCCATCCGAAGATCGTCATCAGGCGAGGCGTGCTGGCATCAGAGTGTGCTGAAGCAATGCAACAATTCTTTAGACTAAGAAGAAAGAAGGACAAGAAACCCGACTCTTCCGCGCCTCCTCCTGCCGGCCCCCCTCCGGGAGGCCCCCATCGACCCCTGAAGTTCTTGGCAAAGATGCAAGATGCATTCAACTTAATGTTCTGTTTGTAGGTCCTGATCCTGTAGTGTTCTTTCTTTGTAGTGTTGTTGTTTGTTGTTTAATTCCATGTAACCTGGTAAGTAAGAGCTACACTTTTTGGTAAGAAGATGAGAACAATGTCTTTATTATTTGGGATATGTAATAATGTTATTAACAGATGATGATAGATGTTGTTCACAATTGAAACATTAGATTAGATGGCAAAAGGGTTTTTTTTTCTAGACATCATTCAAACCTGCATCCAATTCGATGTCCTCCCGAAGGTTGTACTCCGTCACGAGCCCAAGATTGTCGACTAGTTTGTGATACCTTGAGCATCCTGAACACTGTACAAGAATAGGTCGTTGTGTCAATTCAAACAAACTAATTTTCACTTATTTTGTACTATGCATTTTTCAAAAAATATCACAACAAATATATATATATATATTTACAAAACATTAAATCAAATACTAATTTTTTATTTTTTCCAAACTTCCAAAATTTCCAAAATCTTAAAAACCCTCTGTCTAAACGGAGCCTAAAAGACTTGAGGTAATATGAAGAAATGAGCTCTGCATAAATTGCTTTTCGGGACATTTTCTTAGCATATGTATGTTATCATGAAAGAAATCCAATTGCTATATTAAGGATATTTGTTCATAAAAAATTGGCAAAGAGATATTTCAATGAGGCCAGGCAATCAAACAGAAATGAAGTGGTTAAGACCTGTACGTAGACAAGGCCACGCTCGTAGGCTAGTCGATTTATTAGCCTCTCTGACCGTGTGCCACAAGCATCACATGTAAAAGTTACCAACAAACTTCTTCGCGGGAGCTTCAGATCAATGGTTGCTTCCTGGAAGCAAGCAGTGATGTTAAACATGAGTATACTATTTATCGACCAAACCAAGAAAAGGAAAAGACACTACTTAGTAAACTACACGGGCCAAAACAATATACCAGATGCATCACAATTATCAATAGAATAGTTCATCAAATCATCATTCTAACTGTTGGTTAAATTTACTAAATCTGAACGTTCATACAAATATATGAAGATATGCTCCTTTAACAACATCCATCTTTAAAAACCTGCAAATCATATTGTAACCTGATATCTAATTGGATATGAAAAAACTTTGTAATTGAGTAAATCAAAAGTTTTGATTTTCTTTGGAATTCTGACAATCAAGAAACTAAGACAACATGATTCGTATGTAGGAAGATCATCAAGACACACAAAATCTAAAAAATGCCAACAAAATGGTGAGGGAATTCTTCTTTCTACCTCTATCTTGGCACACAGCACACTATGACAAAAATCACATTGAAACTGCACACGTAGCTAAGAAAATGCCAAAGAATCCACCAAACAAAACTATTAAACTTTCAAAACCACAGAATAAAAGGCACCAAGAACATTCACCTACTTTCTCAAATCATCGACAGCCAGTGCTAAAAATTCAAAACCATTCTTATACAAATACTTGATACAAAGCATAGATATATTAAAAAAGAAACACATATTGAAACTTGAAAGCATAATCATCTTTAAGAACTCAAACAACTCAAAAATATGTCAAATTAGTGCAATTGAGACATTCAATCCAAGAGGAAATGAATTACTTGTTGAGAATCATTAGAATCAGAGGACGGCTCGGTTTGGCGACAATCTTCATAACCATCTTCCAACAGACTAGCAATCCTTGGCACTATAGAACATTGCCGCAATGCCTTATTTGTTCTACAAGAAGTGCTCACCCTGCAATTTACATTCATAAAACCGCATAATCAACCTCTAATCAAACATCCTCGATTGTGAGCTAATACACAGTTTTGTACTTTTCAACAACTATGTCAAACAATAGAGCCAAATAAAATCCTCTCACAAACTCACGAGTTCGAATTCAGACTCTAGAAATCCACAACCAAAAACAAAAAAAAAAAAAAAAAAAAAAAAGCAGATGAATCTAAGAACACTAAAAAAGGTGCAATAACAACTGCAATCTACAACAATTTCAGTATCTGACCTGCTTAGGGTCAAGGATTTCCAGCGGCAACCGAATTTGGGATCAGACGGCTGCGAGTAGCCCAGCGAAGAAACAGGAACATCGAATTTGGCGCGAGCGCCGGACGTCGGCCATTGACAATAATCAAATCCAAAAAGCTTGCAGCTGTTAGTGGCAGCCATTTCAAACTGCAGCTGCCTACAACAACGGAACGAAACGATTTCATGCCATCACTTGTCTGTGTATATATAATACGGTAAACAAAACTATATTGGGCTAAAAATCCCCAAGAATTTCAGCCCATTCCATCATTTTGGGCTCTTATTGGGCCTACCAGTGAACAATTTAATATTTATTAAATGGGCCAATGTAATTTTATCACTTTACGTTTGCAATTTTTCACCAACAAACTTATGTAAAAAAAAAAAAAGCAATTTAAGTATGGTAAGATGTCCTGGTGGTGTGGGACTTGCATTCACGCCTCAAGTTACCTGCTTATTTAAATATTTGTTCCGTAAAAAATGGCCTGGTGGTGTGGGACTGAATTTGCCCATTTTTGGATAGCGGCTACCCAAAAAAAAAAAAAAAAAAACACACAGAGAGAAAGTGTCATTAACAAATAACAATGCAATATTTTTGTGTTGTGTGTAAAAGAACCAAAATATTCTGTTTTTGGTTCTTGTGGGATGAATACAAATTAGTCAACAATACATGTTGCTGTTGTTGCATCCTAAAAAAAAAAAAAGAGGATCTTGATTAGGCCCACTTGTTGATGCAATTTAGTCAGTGAGATCAGATCAGATCAAATCAGTCTTGTTCATCCACTTCATGAAAAGGCAATGGCACTGTCTTCACAGCCCTAAACTTCCCGGCATTGTTCAAATGCTCATTCTCCAATCTGCACCCACAATTTTCACTTTCAACGGTTGAAAAGAATCCGACTTTCAACTTAAAATTAATCGGTACAAGTGGAGTGATGTTTCGAGCGAAATGAGTTTCTGCATATTTATCAATGTGGGACAATATTATTGAAATGATAATTTTGAAAATTCATACAAGATCAATACTAGTACAGTGGAAATTTCGAAAAAATGACGATTTTGTGTAATTATTAAAGTTATTAGTTTAATTACATTACCTGTAGAAATTCCATTGTCCTCTTCGGACAACCTCGAGCGCAGCCAAGAACAGCGTCGTCACTCTGTAATCAACCTTCTCGAAGTTGTAATGGAACACTGTCTGCAGCCATGCCAGCCTCAGCACCAAATTCAATCCCTGTTTCATTCATTCATTCATTCCGCATCTATATAATGACACATATACATACATACATACATACATACATACATATATATATCTATATATGCATCTATATGTATATACCATGGAGAAATAGTAGATGAACTTCTGGCGGAGCATCAGCTCGTCTCTAAGCCAAGGATTCTTAGAATTGATCTGAAGAAGTCCCCAATCCTTAACAAAATCCCAGTAGAGTTGGTACACCGTCGCCGCCGTCGACAAAACCACGACAAGGCAGAGCCACCCGGCGCCGCTCTCCTTCTCGTACGCAACCTTTGCGCCCGCCGCCAGCATCGCCGACACGTACTTCCCGAGGTTCGTCAAGTGGCTACCGTGCCCTTCGTCGATCCATCTTCGCGCACACTACATATATATATATATATATATATCAAGGACATGAATCCGCGGTAGATCTCGTCAAATCAACATCACATATTTATATATATCTCAGTATATTTATAATACAACATATGTTATATTATAACTCAGCATATATTGTACTATATGTAAATATAGGTCGGTCATGTGTACACCATATGTTGATATGGTCAATTCAGCATATAATTATACACATCTCAGTATACTTATAATACAACATATGTTATATTATAACTCAGCATATGTTATACTATGGGTGTGTTTGTTTGGGAGTTTGGATTTTGAGTTAGAGATTTGGATAGTAAAATTTTTAATTGAAATAGTTGTATGATGTGATATAAATAAGTGTTAATTTGATGTTTTGAATGTAAATTTGATTTTTAGTATAATACAAAAAATGAAAAATAAATAGGTGTTTGATTTGATGTTTTTGGAGAAAAAAAAATAATTAATAGTGGAAATCTTGGAGAATCCTCCAAACAAACACACCCATAATATATGTTGATTCTGTGTATGACATATGTTGATCACTCAAATCAGTACTACGCTGACTTGGCCGGATCAGTAGCTATATATCAATCATCATCGGCCGCGAAAAAGAACTAAAAACATCAGAATTATCTATATTTTTTCTCGACAAAAAACACGCTTACCTGCATCGCTCGCCAATAGTATGGTAAGAAGGAGACGGCGTAGGCGAGGTCGCGGTAGTACCCGGTCCTCATGCAGTAGTTGTAGTCCTGCGTTTTGTAGCTTCCGGTGATGTAATAACACGCGATGTATTCGAGGTTCCGGAGCATCGGGACCTGGCTGCAGAGCTGATCTGCCGTGAAAAAGTCGAGCATCGCGACTTTGTAAAGCGGCGAAAGCGCGATATTTCTTATCACAGACAGAAACCGGAGGCGGCTAGACCTGTAGAAAATGTCGAACGGGCATACGAGGACCACGACAAACGCCATTACGACGAGTCCCGGGATGGGCTGAACTTGCGCATACGAGAAGCCCTTCGCGACCAACGAGAGGTGGAGGAAGAGCACACCGATCACGGCGGCCATCGACGCCGCGCAGATCAAGAACACGTCTCGATACTTGAGTTCTTTCGTCGGGGAAAGCTCAAAGATGAAGGCGTAGTTTATTCGCGCCTTTCGCCACGCGAAAATGTTGCATCCGTAGAGGAATAGGTGGAGGAAGAGGAGGCTGAACAAGCTGTCGAAAAACAACTGAAATTTCTCGATGATCTGGTTTTGTTTGTAAGAATTCGAAAAAAGAACACACAAAGCATCAATGTTTTCGGACAAGTTTATTTTTCGATCACTTGCCTTAGAACAGGGTAGACTGTTTCCATGTACATTACGTCCGAATTCGATCTGTACATCCCGGCGAGGCGCGCCATTATGACATATCCAACGAAAAAAGCGAAAAAGCAGCCGGTGAATAGCCCTGTTTCGTTCAGAAGAACAAAGTTACTTATATAACACTTGTTTTCTCCTTTTTCTTACAACACTTCAAATGTAGTTGCTGCATGAATATGTTGAAATTTAGCTAAAAAAGATTTTGTAGTAAAAGGTAATGAATTCTTAATAAAAGAGTTTTTGCAACTAAATAAGTTTCGTCCCTATTCTGTATTGGTAAAGGTTTTTACCGACAAATTTGACTTTAGTAACAAAATATAAGTTTTTTGCAATAAAAATTAAGAAAAGAGATACAACTACAAAAATATGATTTCGTAGCTAAAACTCTTTTATAAAAATAAAATTTCTAACAGAAGAACTTTACATGTATAATTTTTTTAGTCAAATGGTTTGAGCAATGAAATTTGATTTTGTAGCTAATATCATTTTGCAATAAAAATAGGATTTTCTAGCCAAAAATAAAAAATAAAAAAATTAGCTGACAAAATTAATTTTTGAGTAAATTTATTTTTAGCGACAAAAATTATTTTTATTGCTGAATGATATATTTTAACTATAAAAATATTTTATAGTTAAAAATATTATAGCTAATTATATATATTTTTTTTGTAGCGAACTCACCGATGAAAAATGTGACGGCGTGCGACTCCTTTCGCTGAGTCGGCTTGAGATATTTCATGGCCTTCCGTTTATCATCTTCGGCGAAATTCTTGACAAAATGTTCCTCAACTTCATCCGCTAACTTGATGGCCTGCAACAGTGGATAGATTCGGATCATAACATTTTCATTACACCTTTTTCGATCAACCACTAGACATTAGAACAACATGCGTACCTTGTCCGAGCTGTTGAAATAGGAGCTCTCGACTACTCTCAAGTAAATCGGAAGAACTTGTTTGCTAGTTACCTGAAAGAGGAAAAAGAAAAATTTTAAACTACCGTCTCACCTAAAAATTTAAGCTTAATCGTGAAAGTGCGCACTTTGTCGAACTTCTTCAAAATCTTCACGAACGCGAGCATGTTCAAGTTTCTGAGAGAATCCAAAAAAGATCGATATTACAACATATATATATAGTTAACAAAACTTTTATTTTAGGACAAAAACATTAATTATTGGGTAAACTAATTTTTAAATCCCGTAATTTGATCCCTTTATCGTTTTAGTTCCGTAACTGGTGTGTGTTTCAAATTAGTCCCGCGAAAATTTTCGCAATTTTAGTGCTTTAGCGTTAGAAATGCCTACGTGGTACCCGCATGGCTCGCCGGAAGACACCGTGTAAAATTTTTTTAAAAAAATTTCAAAATTAAAATTTTTAAAAAGTTAAAAATATTAAAAAAATTTCACATATCTGTCGGGTGTCACTGACTTAGCGGACACATCTTCCGGCGAGTCAAGACTAAAATTGCAAAAAATTTTGGACTAATTTGCGATATGCTCCAGTTACGAGACTAAAATGATAAAAAAATCCAGTTACGGAAAAAAAAAAAAAATCAGTTTAACGATTGAATTAATTAATGAATTACCTGTAAGTTTGAAGGTACCCTAATCCTTTGTATAGCTCGACGGAGGCTCCTTTAATCATCTTCTCGGCGTGGTGTAGCTTTGTTTTGCTGATATGGAGTTTGTTGGAGGACGACTGATTATTGACCATGTCGTCCCAGAGCAAGTATGTAATGGCTGAGAAGGTGCGTGTCGGATTCGTCAATGGAATGTTGATTCGTAGGTTCTTTCCCTGGCAGTTTACGATGCCACCGGAAAATGACGTCATCTTTCCGTCCACCTTCTTCCTCGCTTTCGCCGCTTCTCCCGACTTGGGAGATTCCAGAACCTTCATTTCATCCTTGTTATATTCTTCCACCAAGTTCTCCTGCTCCTGCTCCTGCTCCTG
Source organism: Andrographis paniculata (assembly GCF_009805555.1). NCBI lineage: Eukaryota > Viridiplantae > Streptophyta > Magnoliopsida > Lamiales > Acanthaceae > Andrographis > Andrographis paniculata. The sequence continues at coordinate 7,794,859 of NW_026137605.1, forward strand.
CTCTGTTGAATTTAACTGAATTAGCATTAAATTTGTTCAAAAGAATTTAAAAAATAATAATAATATTCAATGTTATATTTTAATAAAATTATAATAAATGAGAATTTATTTAGTATTTCTATTGGAAATTATTAGTATATGATTTTAACTGGCTTTATTTATGTTGGTATGTAGTGCTTGTATAAATGTTGTATCTTGTAAATCAATTGGGAATTGAATGAAATTATTATTAATTTATTTTATAATAATTATAGTTCGTAAAATTAATGTAATATTTCTTATTAGATTAATGTAATGGCAATCACTTGGAAATTTAAGTATTGAAATTCCTATTTTCTAAAACATATATATTATACAATGTTTTAAATAATAAAATATCTTAAATATAATATTTTATAGTGAGAAATTTCAAGTAATAATACAAAAACAAAGTTAAAAACTTAAATAAAGAGTCTTTGGTTCGATTTATTTAGTCACGAATTTATGCAATTTATGTTAAATAATAAAAAATTTGGCTTTTATTATTAAATAATATTATATTAAAATTACTATTTAAATAAAAAATCTAAAATTTCTTTTAAGATCATATTTTGATATTTTGAAACAAAATGGTTGATAAATATCACATTTCATATAACAAATGAATGGTTAGCAAAAAGATTGAATAATAAAAAATAATATATATATATATATATATTTGTTTGGTTATGATTTAAAATAAGATATTGATTTAAATTTTTATTGATAATTATCGATTATAAGGAATATTAATTTTAATTTTTTTTTTTTTAAAAAAAAGCAATAGTTGGTTGCATTACTGTTACTCCCCTTCATCAGTTGAAAAATGAAAACTGGCATTAACGTTCAACCTAATTCATGAACTTCAAGGTTGGACATGGCTAAGTTTCGATGTCTGCTGAAGAGCTGCAGATTAAACCACATTTAGAACAATTCGATCGTACCGCATGATATCGTGCCGGAAATCGACTCCTCGTCCTTCGAGGAAGACGACGATGAACCCTTCTCACACTTCTTCTGCAAAGCCATTTTCAGCTCTGTAAGAATCTGCATTTGCTTGTCCAAAGACTCTCCCCTCTCCAAGAACTCTTTCTCCTTCGTCTTATAAAACTGATTTACTTTGTTCAGCTGCCGATCGAGGCAGGCGAAGAACTCAACGGCCCCATCAGAATCAGCGAATTGCTCGAGTAATTCGGTCTCATAAAAGTCTGTCTTACTCGACGACCCCGCAAGCTTGCGATGAACCTAAGAACAGAGCCATTACAATGTTAGAAGAAAGAACGCGTGAAACATTTTGTAAGAATGGGATGGAATTATCGACATACTTGTATGGTTTTGTGGTCGCGATTCTTGCGCATGTAAGAAGCGCATTTTTGTAAGGAGGGGAAGAAAGAACATCGGATTTTGTTGTTAGAAACATGAGTCTTGTCGTCGTCGTCGTTTTTGTTGTTGTTGTAATCTTGTTCGCGGATTTTCTTGATGTCCTTTTTCAGCTGGCGGTAGTCTACGAAGGCTTCTTTCCATTCGGGGACTAATTGTCCCTCGAATTGCTTCGAGAACTTCACCATCTTCGGAAAGAATAAGTTGTGAGTTCTTCTTTCCCTTTTTCTAAAATTTTTTTTATTTTCTTTCTATCTTCTCGTCGTCCCCATGAATATTTATTTATGGCGAGGCGGGAAGGGACTTATCAAAAGATGGGCCGACATACATAGTAATGCTTGACAACACATACATACTAATGTTATATTCCTTTGATCCTCTATTCTCATTCCCCGCATTTAATTGGGTTCTGATTCTCTCCAACCATACATATCAATATATATATATATATATATCGATATCGATATCCATCTGCTGGTACTCGATCGATCGAACGAGCGTTGTCTGATTCAGACCAGACCAAATGTTGCAGGCAGGCAATGTAATACTCCGGCCCACAAATTGGAGTCGTAGACTAGCTTCACAAGTCAACACAGATACTTTCAGCGCGATTTGACCTAAGTCTATAGAAGAAAAAGTCTGTGTCTGTATTTGGTTCTAAGCAGAGAGACAATGAAAGATTGAATTTGAATCCCACTGAAAGTTTATCGGATAACAAATTATGCTGTGCAATAATTTTGATTTTTGATTTTGATTTTTTTTTTTATTTTATATTTAAATTTAGGGTTAATTGGAATCCCACTGAAGATGGATCGGTGGGTGTGTGCGAGTATAATCCATCAATTATTCTGTGTGGATGCTGAGATGATTGTGTTGATTCGAGCTAGCTTCTCTTGTTGCTGTCTTAACTTATTTATTAATTAATTTATTTATTTAATTCATAATTATTATAAAAGTTATGGGACTGTATAATATTTAATATTGGTTTGGTGTCACAAAAAATATTATCTTTATACATAATTATTACTTTTATTTTTTATTTATTTTGCTGACAAAATTGTTGGATGCTAAATGACCGTCTCATCTAAAAATTCGAACAAACGCAATCATTAATTATATATTCGTAAACAGAGTCTCCAATATGCCCCCTCAAGTGCAAGCTGGGTATGCGAAATTGACACATGTATACGCCGCAAATGGGGGCGGCGGGACTTGAACTCGAGACCTAATCAAACTCTTATACATGTTTAAATATTTGCGGAAAATAGAAATTGTATATTGACCAAAAAATAGAGTTTCAATGTGCATGTATACAGGCATATATATATATATATATGTGAGCCCCAAATGTTAATATATAAAAAATATGCTAAAAAAAATATATTATATATGTTTGCAAAAGTCGTCGTTGTTGTCATTTAGTCGAGCGTGTGACGTTCACACCACATGCGATCACGCGCGTCCAAACGACATAAATGATATGACTTTGTAAATATGTAGAATATATTTTACCAACAAAATAAATAAATGACAAAAAATGATAGTGAAGTATATATGAAATATATTTTTTGCAATTTTTTCGTTTGGCTACGGTGCTAACATATGATATCCAATAAGATCGATAATAAGACATGGTGTGTGAACTATTAGTATAGTATTTTATTAGGTTATATGTTATACTTGTATTATATTATTATAATTTTTGTCTTGTGTGCCTACTATTTGTATATATGCAATATGTTGTCGATGCTGAATAATATCGATCAATACTCTAATTATACCCTATTTATATATACACTTCAATTAAGTAGCTATTGTCTTAATCAATACATAAAAATACTATAGATACCGTATGAAAATATAATAGATAGTTATATATATATATACTATAAATTTTATATTATATCTAAGTATATATGACAGTGCTATAACACCATTATAGTTACTTGGAATTTAGTTTTAATTTTATTACTATGTAGGTAGTCATTGTGATTTTGTATGATTAATAATGTCTCTTTCGTCTCAAAATATACTTAATTTTTATTTTTATTGTATTTTATCACATTAATCAAATAAAAAATAATAATTATATATTTTTTTCTCCTATCACATTACATCACCTAATTTTTTACATTATTTTATTTAATATTATCTACCTAAAATATTACACTATATTTGGAACAGAAAAAACAGTACTACCTCAGTCCAATTCTAAAAGTTTCATTTATTTTTTGTTTGTTGATATTTGAATATTAGTTATTATATCAAAGTGTAGTACAAAATAAAGAAAAATTACAAAAATACTTCTATTAGTCTGTTATAATACTAATAGAAGAATATTTGTACAAAAAATTATACAAATATAAAAATATTTTTTATGTTAAATATAGTTACGCAAAAGTTAAATGTAACCCTTGGAGACAAACGGAGTAAGTATTATTTTTCATTACAAAACACCACGTTCAAACCATTAATCAAACTAAAACTAAAAAACTAACTCTAAATAAACAAAAGCTTGTGCACTTCAAATTTATTTATCTTGTTATACAATCTATTGGGTGTGTTTGTTTGGGGGTTTGGATTTTGAGTTGAGATTTAAATAGTAAAAATTTTGAATTTGAATAGTTGTATGATGTATATAATTAGGTGTTGATGTGATGTTTTGAATGTAAAATTAATTTTTAGTATAATATAAAAAATGAAAAATACGTGTTTGATTTAATATTTTTGGGAAAAAATGGAATGAACAGTGGAATTAAAATTCAATCCCCCAAACAAACACACCCCTAAAGTATATAGTTTTTCTCTTACAAAATATATAATATACCATATTTATTTTTTCATTTAAAATAAATAATTAAAAACTTAGCTACCTATCTTATATCTCTCATTTATTCTAATTTAACAATAAACGGTGATCACACATCTCATCTTATTTTTTCTTTACGCATTATCTTAGACTATATCCAAGTTAATTTTTTATATTTGTAGGAGCTATAATTTCAAGATCAATTACACTAATTTATCTCCACTTATATCATTTATGTTTACATGGTCAAATAATCTTTTTTATATATTTATAATTTTTTTTAATTTTACAAAGAACACTCAATATTTTACTTTTTTAACATACTTATTTTATATTAATATTTTAAATATTATATGAATAAATTATATTTATTACTTGGTCATAAAAAATTGTTTAAAATTTTTAGTAAATTAAAATTTTAATATCATTGAACACTATTTATATATATATAGATAAAAAAAATTATAAATATAAATATACATTAAAAAAAATTAAATATTTTAAAGAAAAATTTATAACAGATAAAACAAATAGAATAGAAAAACAAATTTAAATTATTTTTTAATTTAAAAAAAAAAAAAAAAAAAACCTTCTATTTGGAATGATCGGTTTCAGAAGTTCCTATAATTTTAGAAAAATCTCCACCGATTGAAGATGGTCTTACACGTGCAATATATGCTCGAATTTATCCTATTGACATCAATCCTACACTAGATGCAAAATCAACTTGTTTGAAGTCTCAAATTAGCTAAGAATAATTAAGCATGACAACATTTTTAGATAAAGATGCTCATTTCTTTTTAATTTTTTTTTTCATTATTTTTCTAACAATTTGTCCTTGTGAAAATGACACAGAAACAAACTAACGAATACCAGACAACATATCAACTTTCTCGGATAATAACCATACAATTTAATAGTTATAGTCTTTTAAAGTAAACTCTCCGAAAAAAATTTCAATTGAATCCAAATTTAAAATCGGAATGAACACATAATGTGTGACGCGACCATTCGACGGTGGTAGCATTTGTTATGTAGTAAATAATCGAATACTTTTTCATATTATTATTATTATTATTATTATTATATATATATAGGTAAGAATTTTTTTTTAAAAGATTGCAAATTTATGTTGAGATTTTAAGAAATAAAAGGGACATAAACTTTGGTGGGCAGAAAGGGCCGAAATATAAGGCTTTTTTTGAGTGAAGAGAATCGAATTTCAATGGCAAAGTTATGACAATCATGGACTGACGAGGATGCCATTTTCCCCTTGTGTGCTTCCTCGTAAGCCATCCCCACTTTTCTTTCTTCAAAAAATATTTCATATATCAATATATATATATATATCAATATATACTTATTGAAATCTATAATAACTAAATAAAATTTGTGGTAATATTTATATTTCTTTACTTTGTGTGTATGTATTACACCTGACAATTGGTCGTGCCGGATTGAATATTTTAAACAGATAAAATATCCCAATTATAATTCGACCCGTTTATTATCGTATCGAGTTTGTGTTGACCCGTATATACAATTGAGTCGAAATTCTTGACCAAAATTCAATTATTCAATGTCAAGTTCGGATTATTATGTCATGTTAGTTTCGTCGATTCTAGTATAATGTGTATAGTGAATTAGGTTAAATTATTTAAAATTAAACTTAATTGACATCAATATGTGGGCTAATTATTAAATTAAAATTATTTTTTTATATAATAAATTAATTAATTGATACTAATATATTGTAATTGGGTCAAAATACTTTATCCAATTATCACGTGTCATAGTTAATTTTTGTCGGCTCTAGTATATATATATATCTGGATTTTGATTTAAATTGTGAATTAAATATAATATTTTGTAAAATAGAATGTTATATTTTTACAAAGAACCAAAATAAATAATTATATAGTAAAAGAAATTGAAAAAACAAAAACAAAAACAAAAACATGGAATTATGACCAACATGGACCTAAATATGATGGTGTACGTGTAAGAAAAGTATCGATTCGAGATTTAATAATTCTGAGGGCATATGATTCGGGATTAAGGTTCTTGCAAATAGAATACTCTTATATTAATCATAAATGTTCATATCAACAGAGAATATCCAATTAATTGAAATTAGAATATTATTGAAAGTATCTTTGAAATGGATTAGCTAAGAGCATATTTGCTACCAAAACTTTAAATCAGTATTCATTGGGATTATTCATCCATTTCAGCATATACTTAATTAATCCTCTTGTTTTTTGATTGGGTTTATTTAGGTATTATTTTATATTATTTTGAAAATAGTTTACTAGGTGATTCCTTTATGTTTACTATACAGATTTGTATGGTTTCATATTATAAAAATATTTTTCTTTTTAAAAAATGTTATATCAAATTAGCATTAGAGTAAAAATCAAAATTAAAAAAACAAATCGTATTGTCCACATGTTCATGTGGCTAAAAAATTAAATTTGAGATTAATATAAAAAAATAACAAATAGGTATATGATAATGTGGTTTTGAGAGAAAAATTTTATAAACAGTATAAGTCTTAAAAAATAATAATAAAGAAAAAATAAAAATAAAAATCCACAACCAAATACACAACATTATATATATAAATATATATATATATTTATATTTCACTTTAACTTGGTTTAAAAATATGACTATGTATCTTAAGTTCTGTTGTCTAAAAATTATGACAGTACTCCCTAATAAAATGGTCATATGTTGATTATAAAGTCACTATTATTATTGTTGAAATAAAAAGTTCCCTAATCAATTTTGGTATATGGATTTTGGATGATCAACTTAGTTTAAGATTTCGAGACACTCAATACAATTTACGTGCAAATATTTTAATTATATTTGTCTTGCATGCCCTGTATGGTTGCTGCCTTGTATGCCGTGAGGAAAGTTTTTGGTTGTAGAAAGAGTTTTGAGAGTTGTGTTTACTGAGATAAAGTTTGTTTTCAATCCTCTCAACCCTAACTATTCTCTTCTTTATGTTCTAAATGTGTGTTTGACACTTTAACCAGCCGTAGAGTTCGTCGGAGTTCTGATCATAAGAGATGTCCATATTTTAAACAGCTCTACTATGTGGTCATTGTCGGCACGAGTTTGTGATAACAAATACCTGTAGAAGGAATTTTCAAGGTAAGTCATGGTAGGAGGTTGAGTTGAAGGAATTGTGGTTTGTTTTTGTTCTTAATCAACACCTGAATGGGTATCCACAGACGTAGGATTGTTTATATCCGAACCGGGTAAACAAATTCTTATCTCATTTACTACTTTCTATTTCTGCATGCATACGGTTAACAGTAGAGTGTTCTAACTATGATATAACTACGCTTCGAAGTTAGCTCTTATTTAGGTGTTCAAAGGAGTTTTTGTGCAACACCTATTCGCAACAATTATCATATTTTTTTCTTTTTTTAATCTCATCTAAAGTTCATTATCCCTTTAATAAACTTTTCTTAAATTAAATAAGGAACATAATTGTCTATGGCGTGGTGGTTGGACTTTTTACAGTAAATTTTTTCCTTTACTTGTGTCGAATATTAGATGATGTTGGGTTTCTATGGTGAACCATACACTTTTTACATCAATAGATTAAATCTAATCAATACATAGGAAAATGACGAGCACATTTTAATAGACCTTTTGTATATACGATAAACTTTTAAATAATACTCGCTTTGTCTAGGGAAATTACTCCCGTTGGAACATGGCAGAGGTCAAGAAAAATAAATATTTTAATAAAATATAAAAAAAAATAAAAATAAAAAGGTAGTTAGAAGTAGCTATGGTATATCAAAGATATATGATCATACCGCATATTATATTGAATTTTTTAGTATGTTAAAAAAATATATTGATATTAGTATACCAAAAATTTTCGGTGACAAATCGATAATTCGGTAGACTATTTCGCTTGTACGACATTGATATATCGTTTCATACTGAAATTTAAAATAATTTTAGAATTTTAGAAAAATTTAAAATAATAATTTTGTTATCAGTATAATGAATTATCAATATATATCGATATACCAAATACCAAAATATCAAAACAGTATCTGATATTTTCATAATATACCAAATACCAAAACGCATAAACAAATTTAATATTTTGGTATACAATGCAAATGTCAAACTAAATATCGTTACCGTACCAAAATTTTTGTTACACCGAAGTTTTGATATTTTTTGTACAATATTTATTTGGCATGGTAAGCACTATGTTTTAGTAGTTCGATATTTTTTTCCACCCGTAGTTGGGGGGAATTATGAAGATGAAAAAAAGAGAAAATGAGAATAATATGTAGTTGCAAAATTATAGTAAATATATATTAAATTAAATGTATATCTTTTTATCAATATCAAAATTAGTAATTAAGTAAATTTAATGGACGGGAAAAAAAGAAAAATACGAATAAATTTAAATAACGAAAAAAGTATTAAACATCATTATTTTGTGATGTTGTTCTGTATTACTCTTTCATTCCACCTTAAGATATACATTTAGTTTTGACGCAAAGTTTAAAAAATAATAGTAATATTTTAATTAAAGTGAGTAGTTAAAGTAATGTAAAGACAATTTTGTCCTTATTTTCTTGATAAAAAAATAATGATGTAATAATAAAATAAAGTTTTTTATGTAAAATAGTGAAGTTATAATTACTAAAAAATATATATATATGCTAATTCGGGGTGAACAAAAATAGAAAAATATATACGTTAAGACGGGACAGATTGAATATTTTTTAAATATTGCTTTGATATTTTAAAAATAAACAAATTTTTTAGTCTTTCCATCGAGAAGAAGAAATGTAACGTATTAAACTTAATTTTTTTTTTCTTTTTCTAGTATTAAAGTTAGTACTCGTTCCATCTCTTTTGAATGTATTTTTTGGAATTTTATAGTAAATTAAAAATAATAATATTTTATTAGTTAGTAGAATTGTGTAATAAGTTTTAACATTTTTGTCATTTGACTTTATGTATGAATTAATGGATGTGTAATGATATATTTATAATTTAAGTAAAAATTTAAAAATATTTTGATATTAGTGTATGATTACTTTTACTAAAATAATATAAAAAAAATACTTTTGAGTGGAACAAACGAAAATAGTAAAAATAATATTTTGAATTGAAATGAATGGAGCATATTAAATATTTTTTTTTTTTTGTACTTTAAATTTTTATTATTTTGAAAACTTAAAAAGAATGACGAAATGAAATCACATCTAAACAACTATATATATATATATATATTCTATGGGTTTTAAGAATTTGAGTTTTAGTTTATACTGTTTTGTGAAAAAAAGAAATTATATTATATATTTTTATTGAAAATATAAAAATTAAATAGTAAAAAATAAAAAATATATTATATCATAATTCAATTTACAACTAAATATCATCTTAATACTGTAAAAGAGCAGGAGAGGATCGATTCCGCAGCAATGTACTTGTATGACCTTATGCCGGCAAATGATCATCAATGAAATTTTTGTAATAAGGAGACAACATTAGAGTGGAAAAAATGGTAGATGTAATCTAGATAATGGTTTTTGTTCTTGGTGCAATAATATTTATTGCTTCTTGCAATAGTTCCCTCTTCCCCACATTGTACCATTGCTGGGCCACTCGATGCTCTCTACTCGAGCCCGCCACAAGCACTTAGTCGCCCCGAGCTCCATTTGTTGAAAATGATGGCAACATTGGCCACGATGTAACTGATCTAAGGCGGTCGTGTTTATATATATATATATATATATATATATGTTCCGTGCACCTCATTTTGGTTTTTCTTTACGCATATTCTTGCATAGGTATATATACTAGAATTTGTGTAATCGAAATCGATTCTTTTCAAGGAGGAATGTAACATCAAGTTGCATGGAGTTTCAAATTAGCTAAGAATAATCAACCATGGCGACATTTAGAAAAATATTCCGATTTTTTTTTTAAAAAAAAAAAATCATTTTGATGTGTCATCAGGGAGAAGTTGCAACAATAAAGTATTGAATACCAGTTAAACATATAATTTTTTGTTATTTATTTGGAGTTTATAAATAATAAAATTCTGAATTGATATAATACCGTTAGGTGATATAATAGGTGTTTAACTGTGTATTTTGAATGAAAATTAATTTTGTATTTAATATTTCAAATAAATAAATAAATAAATATATATATTTAATTTTATGATTTGAAAAAAAAAAATTAATGAATAGTAAATGACCAAAATCAGGCTTAAAAGATAGTCTAGTAAACTCTAGAATACTAGTATAATATAATGTTATCATTTGGAAAAATAAATTATTTAAATATTTGAAATTGAGTTCAAACTTCAAAAATAAAATTTGTGTGATGCAAGCGTATCGATTGATGACCATGATTACCTTATTTGTATAAAGATTTTATAAAAGTATAAATTTTCAGATAAAATATGACATTTAAATTACTATTTAAATATATATATGTCATATTTTATCTGAAAATTTATACTTTTATAAAATCTTTATTTGCATATATATATATATATATATAAAAAATACACCCTGCAAATTTGTGTTAAGAGAATATAAGTGCATTGTTTTGTACAATTATACATCGAATGATTACTTCTAGCTATATGATATACTATTATATTAAAAATATATTTTTTTAAATATCACATTAACTTCTTATTATCAAAAATATGATATCAAATTATTTTTTTAATTTAATTTATTTTTATTTTTTTTACTATTTTAAAAATTAATCTAAAACAAAAAATGGATACCAAAATATAGCTTTTTATGAGTAAAGAAAATCGATGGGAAAGTTATGCAATGATGGAGTGACGGGGATGTCATTTTCCCCTTGGTGCTTCCTCGTAAGCCATCCCCACTTTTCTTTCTACGATTTTTAATTCAAATAAATAAATAAATATCTATTGTATATATTGGAATTTATGATAAATAAATAAATTCTATATATTTTTTAATATAATTTTATTTAAATCTGATAGTTATTAATCGTATACTCGATTTTATATTACGTGTATAAACAACCTTTCCATTGTTAAAATAGTACTTTCAATGTTTTTCAAAATTTACCATATTATTCAAAATTATTCTATTTGACTACCTCTATCTCGTCATTTCATATCTCATTTATCCTTCTTACCTTTTCTATGCGCTCTGCTAATAGCATCTAACATATGTGTCACAATATTTAGAGAAAGGTTACGGTGTTGAATTTGAAAAATCAAATACAGAAACAACGCATGTCTTTATTACAAGCAGCAAACAATATTAGTTGTTTGTAATAAAGACATGTGTTGTTTGTTTATAACTACAATGTGTGTTGTATGAGAGTACGTTTTTATGTTAAAATTAATTGTTGTATGTGATGTGTGATAATATATCATTGTGTTGTATTTTATTATATTAATGCATGTTGTGTGCTGTTTTTGGTTATAGCGTGTGTTGTCCATTAGCACACGGTGTGTTGTTCAGCTAGCCGTCGCCATTAATTTAATATAGTATTATTATTATTATTTTCTTTTCTTTTCTTTTGGTGTGTAAGTTCGAGATCTGTATATGGGCTAGACTCTTAGGACGAGTAACAAGGTAGATTATTTATTTGAAGTTGAATCTCTTATAATTATTTATTGACGTCACCTCTACTTTCTTCGATCTATGGTGTCATTTTGATTTGGTTAAGCATCTTTCATAATATTAACTTGTTGGATAGTATAATGATCTTTTGGGCTCTATGAATTTTGAATTGTTTAACTATTTACATTGTCACCTAATCCTATTAGTTCTGTATTTTGTCTTCCATGATATTAGTTCTTTTGAATGCCATTTGTACATCTTCTGCTTTGTTCCATCAATTATGTCTATTTTGGCTTTGTACTAACATTGTTCATAGTTGCATCTTGCACAATTGCACTACTCACTATTTTATTTTATTTTTTTTTTTTTACGGACCGCACCTCTCTCGGTGACTCTAAAATCGCCTTGATCTTTCCGGACTCCATGCGAATTCATCCATTCCCGACAATATGCCCCAAGAACTCTACTTCTTCATTGATTTCATTCTTGATTGCAACGGATAAACTTACCGCCGAATAAGGTATTATCCCGATGCTATTCTTGCCACCAAAGCCATGTACTTGGATTTCAGACATGAGTTTATCATTAGACTAATAAAAAGAATTTTTGGGTTTAAAATTTGGATTTTCGAGCAAAATGGCCTTGCCAAAACAAGCATATGTGATATAAAATAAATATATGCAAGTAGAAACAATATTAATATATATATATATCAACAAAACCGATTCAAAATCTTAAAATTCTTTCAAAAACATATCTTAATAATTATTGTATTCATGCTATATTCAACGTAAAATTTTCAATTTTTATTGAAAATTAAAATATATTATTAAATAGGGGTTAAAAAAATTATATATGTGGTAGATACATAATTGGGCTGAAAGGGATTACACATTGGTGTTTTGTGTCTTGATTAACATTTCCTAGTTATTTTATTTGGATTCCTGAAACGTGTCAAGCAGAATGTATTTTATTTTATTTTATTTTGTACAAAAATAGAAGCATAGGAAATGTAAAAAAAAAAAAAAGATTCTGAGATGTAATAATTTTGAGGGTATATGATTCTGGATTAAGGTTCCTAGCAAATGCTCTTATATTAATCATCAATATTCATATCAATAAAGAATATCCAATTATATCTTTGAAATGAATTATGAGAATATTTTCAATGCGAAATTAAATTAGGATTCATCATGATTATGCGTTCATTTTTAGCGTATACTATATTCTGTTACGTTTTATTTTGTGAGTCATGATTATCGTTTCGGATAGGATGTTGATCGGAGATTTATAAACATATGAAAGTTATATAAAGATCATATGAAAATATAACAGATAATATATAAAGTATTTTTTTTTTGCGTGTTATTAATTTTATTTTTTATATGTATTGTAAATTTATATTTAAATATACTATCTAAGTATATATTACTCCCTCCATCCCATGTAATATTGACGCATTACTGTAGATACGAGAATTTAGATAAAATATAATTAGTAAGTAATTAAGAAGTGTATTAGTAAAAATAATTATAAATTGAGATTAAGGTAATTAAATATTTTAATTAAGATTAAAAAATTATAAATTTTAAATTTTAAAATTTGATTAAAGTGTATAGTTATATTTCCAAAATAAATTATACGAGACGGACGAAAATAAAAAATAGAAATATATTATTTGAGACGAATGAAGTATTATGTTATTAGTAAAACGCGGCTCATGACTATATGTAGCTGATAATGTTCCACTAAATTGTGCTATTGTGTAATTTTATTTTATTTTTTTACAATTAATTTACTTTCAATTAATTAACATTAAAATTTTGACATTTTTATGTCTATGACACAAAAACTTGTATTAACTTTTTGTCCCCAATTTTGTTTCTGAATTTATGCCTATGTGATGATGACAGCATATGGGCTTCCTTGGTATGAGTTTTGGAATTAAATTTTTTTGAATAATTAAATTTTAAAAGAAATTATTTAATGTGATATAAATAAATATTGATAAAATATTTTGAGTTTAAAATTACTTTTTAATTTAATTAAAAAAGGAATTTTAATTTGATATTTTTCAAAAAAATATAAATAGCTAAGCTGAGGGTCGAAGTAAATAAACAAATAATGGTGTCTTTTTTTTCTTATTAGCCACACTCACACACTTACACATTCAATGAGAATTTCATCCAACTCAAGTACATATATACTCACCTGTGATCGAACTCAGACCTAACATTGGATGTCTTATCACTTAATTTGGGCTATCTCCAACTCATCAATTTCATTTATTCAATTTTAATTCTATTTTTTACTATTATTCTTCAAATATTTAATTTTTCCTATTATTTTAAATAATTTTTATTTTTATAATTTAAAATATTTTTTTTATAATTTAGAAAAATAAAAGATAAATTTAAAAGTTAAAATTAAAAATTAAAAATTAAAAATTAAAAAAAAAAAAAAAAAGCAACGCTGAAAAAATGGCGCAGGATTTGGCGTGTCATTAATGGCTCTGGGTTGGAGATGCCGTTGCAAGGATTTAACATAATGCTGTGTTGTTTGTATTTTCATTGCGCAATTTATAATGTGATATATCCGTTATTGTTATTTTAAAGCTAATAGCTTTTGTGTGTGTTTTTTAGTTTGGATTATTTAAATAATAATTGATCTGGTATTTATTTTATTAAAAAATATTTTTTTATGTTTGAAATATACAATGCCTAAATAATAAAATTTTGAAAACAATTGAATTTAATTTTTTAAAAAATAATTAAAATAATATTTTACTTTCATATTTTATAAAATAAAAGTATTCGGTACAAACTGAATAATAATAGTAATAATAATAATAATAATAATAATAATAATAATAATAAAATTAATTTAAAAACAAATAAACTCATCTAATACCTTATCCATATATAGTACAGTCGTTCCATGTAAGAATACCGACGTGGCATTGCTTATCCTTCAAAATAAAATTATTAAAATTTACGCGTGCACGGAAAATTATAACAATATTACTACAATAAGTATTAAATAAATATAAATAATAAATGTGCACTAGTGTCAAAATGCTGACCTTTAGTCAATAGTAAACCTGATTCAATACTCTTCTTTTTTATTTATCATATTATTTTAATTTATTTAATAGAAAACAAACACACCTAAAAATTAAATCTAAATTGGAGCTCAATTGCAAGCCCATATTTAATGTTGATAAAATTAAAGTTTTGGCCGAGGTTTACCAAGTGCGTATTTTCGGGTAGCGACCGTGGGGTTTCTATGTTGTCAAAAAAAAATAAAATTATATACTACACAAATATATATATATATATATGCATAGATGGAAAAGTGTGGGACTTTGTTTCTGCGTATATTTTACAGTTTTCAGTATTCATTTATTTTTTTAAAAAAAGATAAAATATTTGGGGGTTTGGGCGTGTTTGGCAAATAGCTTTTTGAAGAGCTTTTAGCTTATTGAATAGCTTTTAGCTGTTTGACCAGTCAAAAAGCTAATTTAGGTGTTTGGTAAATTAACTTTTTGGAATAGCTTTTTGGACCCAAAAAGCTAATTTCTGAAAAGCTAACTTACCCAACGTTTTGAAATAGCTATTTTCTGTAATTTTTTTTTATTCTTTATATGCCCTTAAAAATTTATTATAAATTTTACACAAATAAATATATTTTGATTATTTATTAATTATATTAGAATATTTTATTATATATAGTTTTACTTTTATAAATTCAAAATAATTAATTTTTATATAAAAATTATTTTAATTGTAAAATATATAAATTTATTAAAAACAACATAAAATAAAAAATATAAATATTATTAATTTATTTTTTTATTAAAATTATATTATATAAATTTATATTAAAAATAAATTAAATTTATTGAAAATTATAAATATAATGAACTAATCGATAACTAATATAATAAATATATACACGAAAAATTTATTATTTTATATTTTACATCATTTTCAATAAAAAAAACTATATTTATTATTTTATATTTTACATCATTTTCAATAAAAAAAACTATTTATATATTTTAATAAAAATATATTATTTTTTAAATCTAACTGTAATAAAAATAAATACTTTTATAACACTTTTACAATTTTCAATAACTAATAACAAAAAATTTTAAACATTCTAAACTAAAAAAACATAATTGAATATATTAGAAACAAGAATAAAATAGAAATGTCCTCAATTATCATTTTACGTATAAACAGCTAATAATATCAATCAGTTGTTTTACCAAATATTTTAATACAAACAGCTAATCGAATCAACTAGTTAAATCAGCTAATTGAATCGGCTAACAGCTAACAGCTATCAGCTAATTGCCAAACACGCCATTTATTTTTTTTAATACAAAATTCAAATTTTTATTTGAACTTTGTATTTTTAAAAAAAAAATTATATTTTTTTCCCACATTACATCTCATCTTTACATTATTTTAATAATATTTATAAAAAAATTGTATCATATAAAAGCACTAAGAAAAAAAAACAAAAAAAAAGACCATTTGTTTAACTACCTAGACTGTTTATTAATGGTTAACTATATGATTACTTTATTAAGCAATAAATGTGTATATAAATTACTCCCTCCGTCCAAATAAATAATATTATTTATCATTTTTGTGTGTTTCAAAACAATAGAATTATTTTCATAAATAATTATATTATTGTAAAACTATCTCTATTTTTTCATATTTATTACACAATTGTCACTACTTTTTACACTAATACACTCACAAGAGCAAAAATGTTTTTTATCCATACTTTCTACCAACTACCAATAAATATCAATATTTGTTAAATTTCTTCTCATATCTATATATCAATTTGTTTTTTGTACGGAGTTTTAGAAATATTAGTATTATATTGAGATGAAATAGAAATAAATGTAAAAAAATTAAATTAACCCTATTAATATTGTATGATATAAATGTAACTGTATTTGTGTAATATATTCTAAATTAAAAGGATATTTGTAATATTAGATAAATAATATAATTACTAAAAAAAATATAGATACTGTTATGAAATGAACTAAAATGAAAAAATAGATAAATTCTGACGACAAAAAAAATAAGAGTATGAAACTTTAAATTGAAAAAATATGTTGTCACATACAAACTTACCAAAATAAGAAAAGCCCATAAAGCAACGGCACCAACGGACACGACAGTAGAGACGACCAATTCCAAGTGTTCCTAACGTACCAACCGTAGCATATCAAAACGCGCCACGTGTCACAACGGAAAGTGGGTCCCATCCCTGTCCTGTGATCCGTCTGGACTTCGGGTCCACAAATCCCTAATTTTGCAGGGTCAAAGCAATTTCGAAAACGAACGACACATTTCCAAGAAAAATAAAAACTGTAAATAATCAATCGCTCGAGATTGGCAACCCTCAGACGGAATCTTGAATTCCCTTTGTTTCTTCGTCCCCATCTTCATCCATCCTCGATTACTGCAAGCTTAACACTGCACTCAATCTCAACTGACATCCACTTATTAAATTATTCCTGGGAAAGATTTACAGGGTGTGCGTTTGCGTGTGTCTATATATATCTGGAAAATGCCGTCGCATATACTCCCGGTATCGACTCCCAGCAGCCCTCCTTCCCCGTCGCCGTTGGCGCCTTCTCAGATGACCAGAAGCGCGCCGTCATCGGCGGCAATGCTGATCGGATCGGAGGACGATTTGGGGGCGGGGGCCACGAGGATTGCCATGCCTCCATCTGTGGAGGAGAATCGGAAACATGAGATGAGGCCATTGATTTCGAGGACCTTGAGTCAGACGGACGCTGCTGCGAATTTGAATTCGAATTTGAATTTGAATATGAATATGAATTTGCATTTGAATTCGTTTCAGCAGAAACGGCGGCGGCGCGCGGCGAGTGATACCTCCCTTTTAACGCTAACGGCCGGAGAGCGGCGATCTTTCCGGCAGAACATGGGGGATGCTGCGTCGGACACCTATTTGATTACACGGCTTAGCTTTACGTTACTGCGGTATCTTGGGTAAAGATTCTAACCTTTGTTGTTCTTCTTGTGGCTGTTTTAGAAGTTTTTGTATCTTACTATGTTTTGAATTTTATGCGAAGTATCATTAGTCATTACACGATTGCTTTTGTTTGGATGCAAGTCTGTGTGTTTATGCCTTAGTTTTTCTCTTTATGATGTTTAGGAACGTAATGTGTTGGAAAAGTTAGTTTTATGACAATTCCATTGTTTGAGGAAAGAATGATTCATTTGTTAGTGTTAAAGTTTGGATATGTACGTCGAATGAAACTGGACGGGTGCTATGCATTCTGGTGTGTTATTCATAAAATTGCCTCTTAAAATTTTCGAAGAAATGTAGCGTGGAGGATATAATAAACTTCTCCTAACCATGTTCTTGATAAAGCTTCAAGGAATCCTTGTTTGATCTTAAATAGCTTCGCATAAGATGATATAAGAGGATTGGCATGAATTTGTTTGAACAAAGTTATCACTTTAATGATAGCTTAAGAAATTTGAAGTTGCGGACACCATGGAATCCAATATATGAGTCTTGAAAAATCAGCTGTTGTACTCTCCAATGCTATGTTTCCATTTACCTCTTCAGTCTTCAGTAATAAGATTATGGTGTGTACTTTGGAGTGAAGATGTTTTTATAAATGTGCTATTTAATTGGACCAGCATTTTCCCTATCATAATTTTTTTTCACTCACAAGCATAGAGTTGTTTATGTTTAAGTAAAAATTTCACTTCTAAACACTTTCTAAGCTTTTATCTTTTTCAGGGTAGGCTACAGATGGATCACTAGATTTCTTGCCCTTGGCTTTTATGCTTTCCTTCTTTTCCCTGGTTTTGTTCAAGGTTAGTAACATAATTACTTGTTGTGCAAATTAACGTGTTAAATGATTTTCAATATGACGCGAGTGATATTCTCAAACTTCACAATTCATATCCATCTTTACCAAACATAGCAATCATCTCTTGTTTGATGTTCATGCTGCGGAATATGCATTTTGGTTAAGCATATCGATCTCATTACCTAAATTTATTTACTTTGTGGTGCAGTTGGATATTATTACTTCTTCTCTAAAAACATTCGACGTGGTATAGTTTATGGAGACCTGCCCAGGAATAGGTGAAGTTTCCTTGTAATCCATTCTTTATATTGTAATCCTATTATAACAAGGAAGCTTTGTTTTTAAAATTTTCTCTTATCCCCATTTTTTTCTCCTGGTTTTTATTGTCTCAATGTTTGAATTTTCCTTTACAGGCTCGATCTATATTTACCAAAAAATAGGGAAGGGCCAAAGCCAGTTGTTGCATTTGTGACGGGTGGAGCCTGGATTATTGGGTATTGTTTCCTCTTTTCATCCCTTTCGCCGATGTTGTGCTTCAACAAAATAATTACTGGAAAGAAATTGGCAAGATTTTCTTAATTAGGCAATTCTATGTCTGTGTTTATAATGCACGTCGTATAGTTTTAATGAAATCGTTTAAGACTATTTTTCAATGTCCGTAGACAAACATTTTTGTGAATTGGCATGAGAATAATGCATTGAGATCAATATGTGTTTAATTGATAACAGCTATTGTCTTGAGATATTTACGCTATCTATTGTAAGCCATACGCCTTATATGTCAACCGTAGATAAAAAAACGCAATTTCACAAATAAATCAATACGTTAATGTCAGAATCTATTCTAATCTACGCTGAGATCAAGAAATGTAATGACGGAACATTAGAAGTACGTCGCATTACATAATCTGTATTCAATTATTCAATGCTGTGTGAGCTCCTCTATCGGTGATCAATAATATATATCGTTTGCGAAATGTTATCTGTTAGTTTTTATCAAAGATTTTTACCAGAAATTCTGCTGATGCAGTTACAAAGCATGGGGTTCTCTTCTCGGACAACAATTATCAGAAAGGGATATTATAGTGGCTTGCATAGATTACAGGTAAATGAATTCGCTGATGTTCTTCTGATGAGTATATATTGTGTTCTTGTCGATTCTTCCTTATGAATAGTTCATGAACATTGCCACAACGAATCATCCAATCCAACATTTCAATTTTCAGGAACTTTCCTCAAGGAACTATCAGCAACATGATCAAAGACGCCGCCCAAGGAATCTCGTTTGTGTGCAATCATATCGCTGAATATGGAGGGGATCCTAACAGGTAGATCGATCGTGTTATTTCCCTGATACGAATACACATTTTGAGTTCTAACCATGACTGTTCTTTCACGTCGTAGAATATATCTTATGGGGCAGTCGGCCGGCGCCCACATTGCTTCCTGTGCTCTACTAGAACAGGCGATTCAAGAAGCCTCCGGAAGCAAGATTTCTTGGAGCGTCTCCCAAATTAAAGCATATTTCGGTTTATCTGGAGGGTAAGCTTGTCTCTTTAACTGCAACAAACATAAAATTTTTTCGATCTATGTTAACTAATACGGGAGCTTTCTTCGAATACGCGCAGGTACAATTTTTACAGTTTGGTAGATCACTTTCACAGCCGCGGATTGTACCGCTCGATTTTTCTTAGGTAAGAAATTTGTTCGTCAGTAGCTGATATGTTTGTCCGATATGTCGATGCGTTGTTGATAAATTCTGTGATCGTTTGTTCGAAGCATAATGGAGGGAGAAGAGTCATTACAACGATACTCTCCGGAAGTGATGGCGCAGGATCCAAGCAATCGGGCTGCTGTCTCTCTGCTGCCGCCTATAATTCTCTTCCACGGGACAGCAGATTATTCGATTCCCTCCGATGCCAGGTCAGCCTTAACGTATTTCTCTTACCGGTGCATCAATGCATTTCGGACAAGAGTTTGAGAATCCGATTGTTATTGCAGCAAAAGTTTTGCCGAGGTTCTTCGAAGCCTGGGGGTTCAGGCAGAGTCGATTCTTTACGAGGGGAAAACGCACACGGATTTGTTCCTTCAGGATCCAATGAGAGGCGGTAAGGACGACATGTTCGAAGATTTGGTGGCTCTGATTCACGCCGGCGACTCGGAGGCTCTGGCGAAGGACAGCACGGCGCCGCCGAGGCGGCGGCTGGTGCCGGAATTTATGCTGAAATTGGCCCGCGCCGTCAGCCCCTTTTGATCATCACTCTACTTGGATCATGGCAAGAAAATGTTCATGAATTATTTCTACATTCATTTGGGAAACCTTGTATATATATATATGTATCATACATGTATGTACGTGTGTATGGTTTTTTGATGGCTTCAGCTAATTCATTGTTTGAGCAACGTTTGGTGTAAGAATAGATAGTATGCCAGGCCGGTGCTGAAGTCCCGGAGCTTCCTAGGAATTACTGAGGGTCCTTTTTGAAGAGCTATTATTATTTTTATTAATGTGTTTAATTATTGGCAAACCAAACGCCTGTTGCTCAATAATGAGATAAAAATTAAAGTATAAGCTCAGAAAATAGTCACGTTAAGGTATGGCGTCGCCGTCACAGCCACCGAGGCAAGAAATTGGGGTGGGGGTGTTCCTGGTCAACGGGAATAAAGTGTTGCTCGGCCGCCGCCGCACCCCCGTCGGCTCAGGAACCTTCGCCCTTCCCGGCGGTCACCTCGAATTCGGTCAGCATTTGTGTTTGTGTAACTTGATTGATGTTGAATAGAGAATGGTTGTTCGGCTCATACTCTGTGGTCTCTCAGTTTTTATTGCTCTTCTGTTAAAATTAGGTTTGATGAACATCTTCATTTTCTAACGAATTAGGGTTTGACTATACGGATTGATGATTGTTTGATGTCCATTTATTGAAAGGAATGATAACTGCTTGACCATAATATGTGAAACCCTAAGTCTTTGATGGAGGATTTTAATTTCCCCAATTTCACGTCAACTATTGGGGGATTTGAAATTTTCTGAGGAGAATGAGTAAATAGAACACTTGGTTTTAAAGAGGAATTGAAGGATCTACAATAGGCTTATTTTCTGCTCCTAACAGCAATGAATGCACAATGTAGCTAATAACCGAATTATTAAGGTAGAAATAAACCACCATTTTTGTGGTTCTTGCTATGGGTGGATTGGGTGACCTGTGATGCCAAGTTTGTTGTTGCTATGTGGTCAATACTTAGGTGTAATCTTGTTGGCATGTGGTCTCTCAGCTAATTGTATAAATTTGTGAACCTCCCTTGGGAATGTAGAATAAAAATACTCATAGTAATTACTGAAATGGTAGAAAATGATTTCACCAAAGTAGGTACCAACTAATCGTGTAAATTGAATCTTAAACGATATAGTTGAGCTTTTAATTGAAATGGTTTATTCTAATCTCCATTCAAATATGTATTACATCATACATCTATTCGGCGACTGGATTTAACTGATCCTTTTTTCTACTCTAATCCCATATTTGGTTGTGTTTACTTAATCCTTTTTTGGGCTTTGATTTTGTTTTTTTGGTTGAAGTGATGTTTTGTGAGAAAATATCATATTTTTATAAAGAATTGTGAGGATTGCGTAGTAAAGAAATTGGAACATAAAATCTCAAAGTAAATAGAGCCTAAGAGACAACATGAGTTAACCATTGCTACAAAGGAACCTAAACCTGTATGAATTATCACCAATTTCAGGGGAAAGCTTTGAGGAGTGTGCAGCCCGGGAAGTGAAGGAGGAAACAGGGCTAGACGTCACCGGTGTTGAGTTTGTGATGGTTACAAACAATGTCTTGTCCAAACCAAAACCAGTGCAGTTAATAGCAATTCTAATGCGTGCTGCCTTAGTCGATCCGGGTCAGAAGCTGATCAATCCTGAGCCAGATAAATGCGACGGCTGGGATTGGTATGATTGGAATGATCTTCCAAAACCTTTATTTGAACCTTTAGAAACTGCAATCTTACATGGTGTCAATCCCTTTGCTAGTCGTTTAGGACAATGATTGCTGGTCTGTTTCTTGGCTTGGTAACTTAAATAAATTGCCTGATTCTTGATGAAAAACAATGACATTTCTATGGTATTATGGAACTTAGCTTGAAGAATCACTAGGCATAAATCTGTCACAAATTATATGCATCTTTTGTTCTGGGATTGTAAGCATTTGTTATAATCAATCCTAGGTTGCCTTTGATTTCATTGCACTGAAATTTGGATCTTGATTTGCATGTTGATTCTGTAGCATCATTACTTAAAGAATCTTGAAGAAATTAAAATCTAATGAAATCAAAAGTAAGCTAGTTTAAGTCTCTGGTTGTTGGGAGCAGATGATGATTAGGTCATCCATAAAATTCTGAACTCATTACCACTACACATATATAATAATCAAGTGTATAAAATATTATTGACAAAAGGGGTGGCTCCAAGACCAAGAACTGACAAGATATTTTGTACTATGAAGCCATAAAATTCAAGAATTTTGACACAACCAGTGGACAAAATCTTGTGTCTTTTAATTAAGATTTAGTGACTGATCTGTCCCAAATCCGACCATTGAATTTAATTGTGGGCAGCACTTTCCTTTGCTGATTTTGGTTTATTGGCTCAATGCTATGTAATGTCATCATGATTATCTCACTTTTTGTGAATTTTGACACTGACATTGTGAAAATTTCCAAGTGTGCTAGTAAATAGTAATTCACATTCAGAGAAATAAAAAACTGAAAATCATTGAATAAGGATGAACTTTTATAAAAGAAATAGTGGGGACTTGCAAAATATTATAATAGTTGTTTCTTTTTAGGCATTACTTCAATAGGAAGTCAAATGAAATTCTTCAATTTATGTTACAGGGAAGAGAACTGATCTGTGGTTCATAAATCATTGGTAAGATGCACTGAATTTTTTTTTTAAGATTCTGATATAATTCAATCAGCCCTCCAATGAATAGTTTAGAACAAAATTATTTTGAATCCTCTTAAGTGGTTTTTCATTTCAGTATGCATATCTATATATGTGTATGTATGTAATCACTTTATTGCTTTCTTGTAGGTGAACATTTTAAGACATCCAATATTAGTACACTTTTTTTGCAAAAAAATTGTTGCTTGTATGTTCAAAAGAATCATAAACCAAAGAAAGTTTTGTCTTGGAGATTTAAGTAAATCCCAATTGAGAATTTCTTTTAGAACTTGTCTGCAAGTAATGGAAGAAACTGAACCAGTTAATCAAGTTGTCAAGGATCTGTTTTTTACTTTATTTTCAATTTGATTCTGCAATGACTAATCATAATTTTCTTCCGTAAAAGGTATTCTATTCAAATTTTATTTTTTATTTAAAATATTATATTAAGTAAAATTATTTTATGTTCAAAATATTACATACAATATTTATTTATTTTTATACATTAGTATTCTCCTTTCCAATATAAATTATGTATAAAAATATATATATTTGTTCTTTTTAAAAAAATTATTCTCCTTTTCAATATATTTTATTGAAATATAATTTTTGAAACAAGCCTACCATATTTTAAATTTATTTCAAAACAAGTATATGTTTTAATTCAATTTACAATCAAATAATGCGAACCAAACGGGCAATCAATTGTGCACAAATTAATTTTACATGGAATAAAATACTTGATCTGTATCTATTTTTACGTTAGTTTTGTAATATTAATAGAATATATGGGTGTGTTTCTTTAGTTTCAAACTCCAAATTTTTTACTATTTGATCTATGTATTTTTTGAAAAAAAATTTTTCTCTCACAAAATAATTCATAGAATATTATTTTAATATAAAATTCAAATAAAACTTTTCTCCCAACCAATTATAAGAAACACACATATATTTATATATATATTATTATACACTTTTTTTTTTTTTTGGCACTCTAGATAAATTTAATCGAATCTAAAAACTTACAAATTAGATAGCAAGGTAAGTCAACTAATTTGTAAGTTTATTAGATTCGGCTGAATTTATTACATGAGATTCATACTTTATAACAAAATAAAAATTGTATAGGTCCGTATGAATCCAAAAAAGTAAAATAATAATAATAATAATAATATAGAACTGAGTGTGTTTTTTTAGCCATCAAAATCAAAATTTTTATTATTTAAACTATATATTTTTGAAAAAAAAAAAAAAAAAAGTAAAATGTACTCTCTCCGTCCCAATACAATAGTTTTATTTACTATTTTTGTCCGTCTCAAAACATTAGTTTTATTTCCATAAAAAATCATATCACTATATAACTACTCTTACTCTTTCATTAATATTACACAATTGTCACTACCTTTTACATTAATACACTCACAAGGGCAAATATGTCTTTTACCTGTATTTTTTATCCACTGTTAATATAATATTAATATTTCTTAAATCTCGTGTCCACTAAGACTATAGTTTCGGAACGAATTGAGTATTTTTTTACAAAACATCTTATTACGACATTTTAATATCAACGTCAAACTAAAATTTCTCGAATCAAATCAAAGTAACACACCCAAAGATGGAGAGAAATGGCAATCACAGAACCAAAGTCACAGGCTGCATCCAATTTTCAACCTCCATCAACTTTGAGTATGAAAAAGTCACACACACACACACACATATATATATATATATATACATGTATACCTACACATACACACCGGTGGCTCTCATGAATGTTCATTCACTCACCCCTAACATTAAATACCCACTGTGTATGAATTGAATGCCTCCATACATATTTATTTATTTATTCATTTCTTGAATGAAAATGAAAATGGAATGGTGGGGCACAGTTTGGTGTAGCTTTACCAATACTTAACTGTTCCCTATGCTCCCCCTCATTAAATCACCTCTCAAACTCCTCCAGCTTTTCCCCAAATCCATCGTCTTCTTCCTCTCCGCCATTTTTAATTTCTTCTGCAATTAATTCATATATAAATATAATTTGGGTGTATAATTTTGGTGTTTCGACAGGATCGGATCGAATCGAATCGAAGGATGAAGACAATCACGGCGAGAAACCCTCAGGAATCGCTCTCATTCTCCCGTCGATACTTCCACTGGAAGAAGAACAAGGCCGCAGTCGAAGACGAAGACGACGACATGGAAGAAATCCTCACCGTCGATTCCTCCTCCAAAATAATCCCCACCGTCCAATTACAGCACTCCCGCTCGGCGAGGACCCCCAGGAAGAAGCAGCTCCCGGGAGCCGTTGCGGTTTCGAAGCTCCGGGCCGCGCTGGCCCTGGGCCGGGGGGGCCGAGCCCAATTAGGGACCAAAGTTGTGGGCACCCTCTTCGGGTACCGGCGGGGGCACGTCCATTTCGCGTTCCAGGAGGATTTCAAGCAGGTCCCGGCGTTCCTGGTCCAGATGGCGACGCCGACGAGCATACTGGTTAAGGAAATGGCGTCGGGGCTTGTACGGATAGCGCTGGAATGCGACAAGAAGGCGGCGGCGGTGAAGAAAGGGTTCAAGCTTCTAGAAGAACCCATCTGGCGGACGTATTGCAACGGTAAGAAGTGTGGGTACGCCATGAGGAGGGACTGTGGGGTCCAGGAGTGGAAGGTCCTGGACGCCATCGGGCCGATTTCGATGGGGGCGGGGGTGCTGCCCGGGGCAGATTCGGAGGGGGAGATGATGTACATGCGGGCAAAGTTTGAGAGGGTTGTGGGCAGCAAAGATTCTGAAGCTTTCTATATGATGAATCCAGATGGCAATGGAGGACCTGAGCTTAGTATCTATTTGCTCAGAGTCTGATTTTTCTTCTTTTTTTTTTTAATTTTAATATATATATATATATATATGATATGAATGAATTCATGAAAGAGTTATATATATAATAGTTTCTGATCTTTCATATATAGTTCTTGAAATAACTAATCAATTAATTTTGATGGTAAGAAATTGGTTTAGGGGGTGTTTGGTTTTTGGAGATTTTTTTTTTTTTTTTTTTTAATTGTTTTCTGTTTTAAATTGAGGGAGAGGCTATTGTAGTAATTGGTTTGTCTGCCCACTTCTGTTAAACTAGTTTTTTAACACATTTTTTTAGATATATACATAAAATGTGTGTACATAATTTTAAAGTACAAATTTGGAAAAATTTCATGATGCTAAGATTGAATTTGGTGATATCCAAATGGGAGTTTGGGATATTTATTAATTTATTTAGAAATCAAAGAGTAGCCCTAAAAGTCCACTTGAATAGCTGCACCTAAATTTCTGCTACTCCCTAAACTAATATCATCAAGAATTGATGAAGGTGGTGCTGATTTTTGGCGGGTCCCGGGACTCCAACCCCCAATGCAAACCACATCACTCGTACCAAGATCAATAAAATGGCTAGTTGCAATATATTTTCTTAAGTTATATATATCAAAAAAAAAAATAAAAATTAAGTTGTATTAAATATCATATATAAATTTTTAGTAGGGTATCATCAGGAGTTGTGGTCCCATCTTCTTACTTGGACAAGAAGTGTTGGTACTATTTTATTTTATTTTATTTTTATTTTGTAGTATTAAAGAAATTTATGGGATTCTCTAGAAGATGTTTTGTTCATCTGTCACATACTCTTCTACCAAGATGAGAACGACCCAGTGGGTATCTGTATAATTTAATTTAATTTATTATTTTTTTTTAAAAAAAAAATGGGAATGATTAAATTAGGCATGAAATAGAATGATGAAATATAGCCACGAGGGGAAGCAAATGATTGATATGAGACATCAATTATGGACTTCCAATTTACCCCCAACACCCTCTCATCACTTTCACTCTTTTATTTTAATTTATGTACACATTTTGATTTATTTATTTTTAATTATCTTAGTTATTTATTTATTTCAATCATTTTATTATATACTCTATATTTTATAATTTTTTAGAAAAATACAATTTTTTCTTATAAAATATCAAAGTAAACTACTATAAACACAAACAAATAACACTTATATATTTTTAGTTATTTTATATGTAATAAAAAATAAATATATTCTCTTTGTCCAGTATATTTGTTTTTGTGTAGTTAGATGCGAAAACTAAAAATAATTATAAAAAAATTATTAAAGAGTTAAAAAAGTTTTTTTGAGGCAAGTAGAAAAAATAATAATAATTTAATTATTATTTATTAAAATAAAAATATAATAAAATTATGACTGAATACAGTATTTTATTGCAAAAGTTCAGCAGTTAACCAAAAAAGAAACCGACATAATTACTGAACCGAAGGAGTCTCAAATATTTAATATAATATAAATAAATATTATATATTATATTAAATAAAAATTAGATATTTTATATAATATTTTAAATAAAATATAGATAGTATAATGTACTTCAAATGTAAAATAATAATAATAATAATACTCTCTTCCTCCATCCACAAACTAATGTCTTACTTTCTTATTTGGGATGTCCAACAACTATTATTATTATTTTTTTTTAAAATGCAACCTTCATTAATTTATTATTTTTCATCTAAGAGCAAATTTGTCAATTCATAACAAAAAAGATAATCACCTAGAAAAACTGTGTAAATATACTTTAAGACAATAAAAATTGGACGGAGAGAGTAATAATAACAAACATCTCTCCCATTAATAAAAAGGATTTGTTGTTTTGAATTTTTTTTTCAAAAGTTATCCTAATTAATTTTCATGATTCGGTTTTAATAAAAATGCATATTTCTTTTCACCAAAAATTATATTCAAAGCTACAATTTAAATTTGAAAAAAAAAAAAAAAAAAAAAAACGAAAAATTTGTAATGATACAGAGTCTTGGATTTAAATAATAAATTATGCACTCATGTTATTTTATTTGGCTTTATTTATATAATAGTATGATAGTAATGAACTAATATTCAAACACTACACGGTTTGGTTCATATGCCAAAAAGTACTTTTGATTGCATCTCATTCATTATAGTATAAAATTAATACTTCATATAATTTTATAAATATTCTATAATTATTATTTTTTTTAATCCCATTAGAGTACGAGGAATTGTGAAAATATTATATAATTTATTTTCTTATTAAAGTAAACTATGTCCGAAGTTTGAACCCATGACCTCATTGTCATACGTCCTACCCCACATTATCAGCTCGTTCGTCATGGACAATATCATTTGAATTCTTCACTATACTTTGGGTTGTTTACTTACGAGTTTGACTTGAATTTTTATATATATATATATATAATCATCTCAATATTCAAATAAAAATTCAAAACTAAAGTACTAAATCAAATCCAAATGAACAAACCCTAGCATTCTATTTTGTTTTGTTCCAAATAGAGATAATATATTAGTTTTGTTCTTTTGTAAGTTCAAATTGAAATAAATATTATTCAATTTATACAATTTTCAATATAATATATTATTTTTTGTCACAAAATATCATTTAAATAAAAATTTAAATCTAACACTTTATTTTAAATTAATTTCAGACCACAACAACCCACCTCATCTTGTTGGGATGAAAAAACACAAATCCCTTTTGCACACATCAATGCTAAGGACACATACAACATTATATATCTATATATATATATATGTGATCATGCCATGCCAACCTTCTTTGACATTTAAATTTTCTTGTCCCAAATCAAATAAATTACTAGAAAATATCACTTCATTGCATGATTCTTGGGAGGTCCTGGAGCCCAGCACCACATCTCACTAATTACCAATCTGGTGTTGAGCTCCAGGGAGTCCCCAAGAATGTGGCACCCCCATTCCCTTATATATATTGAGAGTCACAGTTGAGTGAGTGATGTCCAAACATGTTGGCTGGTTGTAAAGATTCAAAGGATGTCTCATTCTTGTGACAAGATATGTCATAACCATGGGGGAGTTGTTGAGGGCAAAAATGTCCATAAAGTATAAGACTGGTCCAGCTTCTTTGATCAGAACCATTGTTTTCAAAAGGGCTTTATTCTTTTAAGGCATTTTTGTCTATATATTTTTAAAAGAAGAGACCCAATGTTTTTCTCTTTCAGTAATAATAAAAAAAAAATTAAAAAAAAATAATAATAATATTAAAATAAATAAATATATATATATATATATATATATATATAAAGAAAAGGAAAGAGGAGGGAAAAGATGGCAATTAGTGTCATACTAAAAACAGATTTGGGACAAAATAATTAGTGCTATTCTCTGATTCCCATGACACACTTTATTAAAGTTAACAAAATGGATTTATTCCTACTTATTTTATTTTATTTTTTATATTTTCTTATTAAAATGCAGCTGTAATATGTCTTACCATGTACGAAGTTCATATGTTTTTAGATTTTTTTTTCTTCTTTTTTTAAGATTTATAAATGATTTATTTCATAAATATTATAGCTTTGTGTTGTTTAGATTGTTATTATATATTTGTCACTTTATATTTTACTTAACTTCCAAAGTAGAATGTTCATGCCTTCCAAAAACAATTATACTCTGTCCTATAAGAAGAATAGTGTTTATTTTTTGTATATTTTTTAAAATATTAATATTATATTAATTTATAGTTAAAAAAATATTCCTATTAATTTTATGTAATATAAAACAATAGCATTTGTTATAAGCTCTAAAAGTATTACAATTATTAAATTAAAAAATAAAAAAAATTATAAATAAAAATAATAATACTGGGGATGGAAAGAGTATTATTTCCTAATTATCTTTGCTTTGCTTGCATAATATTTTTATTGAATAAATCATAGAATATCATTATTATATTTGGCATAATAAATAACAAACATATGCCCCAAGCACTCAATTATTTTTATTGTATATTTTTGAAAGTTTCATATTACTTATCAATATTTTTTCAATAAATATTATATTAAATGATTGTTTTTTTTAATAAAATATCATATCCAATATTTACTCTTTTATCAGTTCTAAATTTTTCTAAACTTTCAAGTTTTCGAAAGGTGGTTGTTGCCCAAACCCATCCGAACTTGGGCATTATTTAGAGTGCATTTTGGTACTGGGAATAAAATTACAAAAAAAAAAAAAAAAGCAGAAAATTAAATTGTAGAAAAAAAAATTTATCTGAAAAATGAGAATTGGTTATTGTTTGATAAAACAAAAAATATATATATATAATAATAATAATAATAATTGAGAATACTAATAATAATAATAATAGAACCCTATTATTTATACATAAAATCCTCCAACCCTACGGTATGACGTAATAATGACCAAGACGAAGATGGAGGAGAAAAATTGAAGAAAAACAAAAATAAAATAAAATAAAATTGAGAAGTAATAAAAATAATTTGATATAAGTTGTATATTTTTTTTCTTTACCACAAATCACAAATTTATTCTCTTATTTTTCTGTATATTGGAAAGAATTGAAAATAGAAAATAAAAAATGAATTATTTTTCAATTCTCAACTTCCACTTGCAAAAAAAAAAAAAAAACCATTTATTTTAATCTCTCTACCACCAATTCTTTGTACCAAAGGTGCCCTTAAAGTTCAAATAACACATAATTTTATTGAAAAATAAAAAATAAAAAATTCACCCATTGACATCCTAGGCTGTATAATGTAATTCACTAGTGTCCATAACAAAATATTCTACAATGAATTTGAATACAACCATTGACACATATAACAGAATTATAAAAAGAGATTATCATAAATTTAATTATAGATATTGATGTCCAAAGAAAAGATGATCATCAGCATCACTAAAATGTAAAATAAAACTGCCTACACAGCCCACAAAATGAGTAAAGTCATAGTGCTAAATAAATATTATTGTTGCCTGAAACCATTTTAGATGTAATTGCTAGATTGAATAGTAATGTAAGTAAATACCATCACAGAATAAACCTGAATGAGAGAATGAAACCAAAATATTATTTTTTTTTTTCAAATTCTTTGCTATAGCATTCAACCAAAATTCGATACCCGGATGAACAATATAGCTTATGCAAACAGAGAGTTCACGTGTACCAGGATGAAGACGAAAACACAACTCTGGCATCCCCGACTGACTTCCAATCAACTGTCAGATTCAGAAGGTTTTGTTTCTTTAGATGGGGCAAATTGTCGGGTCAGCCGGGATCTTGTCCATGGATCTAAGGGTGCCTTTTGTGGTGGTTGCGGGTTTGGTGGCTTAGCTTGCCTAAGTTCATTTTCTCTATCTATAAACCTGCCAAGGAAAGCAAGAAAGTCCAAAAAAAATAGGAGGTATAATGTGAGTTTCGTCTGAAAAAGACAAGTCGGGCTTTTAAAAAAGGTCAGCAAATAGCTTGAAGGACTTCACGTACTCAATATAAGCCATTGGTGCGGCATCACCAACGCGAATCCGAGTTCGGAGCAACCTAGTGTATCCACCAGCCCGATCCCTGTCACAACAAATTTGCAGTGTATTATTGCATTGTCTTTTAACATGATGGTTAACAAGATGCAGATTGAACAATAACTTGTATCGATGGGCCAATTCTGTGAAGAGTTTATGAATCACATCATCCCCACGAACAAAGGCAGCAGCACGTCTTGCAGCACAAAGAGTTCCCTACATGGGCATAAGTGTTGATAAGAAAATCGAGGGCTATAAAATCCACCAAGAATTACAAACATTAACGCCTACTTCACTAGCAGATAAATTTCCCTAATTCGTAGCTTATTATTAGAATAACTAAGTCTCGATGATCCACTAATAGCTGCTAATGTATATGCATCAGCATATGATCCACATAAATCTTCATATGGATCTTTCGGGCTAAATTAATATAGCTTAGGCGTATATAAAGTTCAAGAAAGCTCAAGTCTATGTTAAAAATGGTGATTACAATACAAGGTATGGGTCCAAGACTAGATATAGTGAAGCCAAAATTGTCCCATTGATCATGTTTGTGCAGGGTAGCAAAAGGGAGCTGTAATGAAGAAAATGAAATGAATAGATCACTGCATGTAATCGATGGTAGTGATCACTCGTGAAATTTTTATAAAAAGGCACCTACTCACTAAAGGTAGTAATCAAGAAGCAGCAGAAGAGCATGCTGTGCAAGAACTGGTAAGAGTCATTTCAATTTATTTTCAGGGGAATCAATGGGGTTATTGCTTATCAACTGGTTTGAAATTAAGTTCAGAGATCGAAGCAGCTTAATCTTCAGAAAGCTGTGTGTAATGACTGTGCAGAATCATCTAAATTCTATCCTGTTTCAGTAAAGCCAATGTGTCCAAAGTATATCACCTCACAAAAGATTAGGCTTCGGCTATGTAACATGTAGCTGATAAAAGCAGTTGTTAAAGTGTATGCATAGATTAGTTTATGATCCAATAAAATAAATAAATAAATAAAATAAGCAACATTAAATATCAAATGCATTACATTGAATAGATGTTGCTAAAAGTTTTTTGACAAACAATAAGTTCTCAAAAACATTTGATTTCTTCGACTCACTGAACTGAAAATACTTTTTCCCACTTCAACCCCATTTGGAAGAGGTTCTCTTTAAAAATATGTCTTATAAACAACAAAGCATATGAACCATGTAAATCAAGCACCACTGTATTACATACCTCTTTTCCAAGCTGTACCATATTATCAGCAAGCCGACGAACTTCCTTTGCCTATAGAAACAGATAGAGAGATCCAAAGACAAAATTTAATTCCTGAACCAAAAACTTGCCCAACATCGAGATGCTAGGCAGGCTGTTGAAAACATCAGGATTCACAATACCAAACCGCAGCATAAATCTCCCAAAGTAGAAGGAAAAATCGGCACATATGCATTGTATTACTAAAAGCATGATGAATTGTATTACTGCAGTCTAACTGAGAGGTGTTAACATGCATCATCTTTCATTGATTAATATCTCATTCTTCCAACAAAGCACATCCTCGTTTGCTAATTAGCCTTCAAAGTTGAATTATCCTTCTAACTCTTAGCAAATATTCCTTCTTCCTCACGCCCAACATCTATAAGTTTGGATCCTTCAAATTTTGACTTAAACAAGGAGAAGTAGTACCACTTCAACAATGGTCCAACAAAATTTTAAGCTAACAGGATCAATTCAAAGAAACTGTAAAACCTCGGTTAAACCCTAATTTTCCAAAAATAAAAAAATACAATGGGAAAATGATCACCTTAGCAACTGTGGTCTCGATCCGCTCATGCTTCACTAACTGCGATACCATAGTCCTGTACAAAATCAAAACCTATATCATAATCTCCAGGACAAAACGTAATATATGCACAAGTAGACATATAACGAAATGGGGGCAAAATTCGGAAAAAAACATTCTCTAATACCTAAGCATTGACATTCGGTGGCCGGTTGGCCGATTGAGCTTTCTGAATTTCGTCATTTTCCAGTGCAGTGCCCCAAAAGCCGAAAACCCTCTGAAATGGCGAAGAGGAAATCCAAGGCGAAAATTAATCCTCAATCAGATACGAAGCAAAATGGATGCACCTACAAAACCTCTGAAGAAGAAGATGTCCAGAGAGAGGAGGAGGAGGGCGGGGGCGGAGGAGGGGGCCGGGCGGAGTGAGGAGACGAAGTAGGGATTGGAAAGCGGGCTCAGATTGCAGATGGAATGGATTGTATTTGGAGTCGGAGTTGGGCTGTCTTTATATTTTATTTATTTATTTATGGCATATAGGCTTCTTCTTCTTTTGTTTTCCAAACTAACATATCCAAAATATATATATATATATATATAAACAAATTTACTTTAATCATAAAATTAAATCAATTTTTTTATTATCTTTAAAAATATATTAATTATAATTTTATCAATTATAATATAATTAATAGCATTTAATACATATTAATTTAATTTTATTGAAAAAAATCAAAAATATGAATAAAAAAGATTTAGTGGAGCCAACCCTACAGATCTCTTTTTTATATATATATAGATAATAATAATATATTATATATATTTATTATTTTTTATATTTAGCATTTAAATATTCAAGCTATTTTATAAAATAAATACACCCGTTGTTATTGAAATTGTTTTAATTTATATTCCCATAATTTCAGCACAATTGACAATTTTTATTAGTAATACAGTATCAAGGTAATGATATTTAATTAATTATATTATTTTATTATTTTTTATATAGTTAATAATATTTATAATTTTAAAATAAATTCAATATTATTATTGTTTTTTTATCATCAACTAAATTTATAAACAATTCATTTATAACAGTAAATAACTTTATCCACTCATAATTTTATTATTATTACTTTAACAAACTATTTTCAATTTGCCACTGTTTTTTCTACTTACCTATTTTTTTATTTTTTTTATCAATTATTTACAAATTTTTTATAATATTCTCTTCCCTTATTTTTTAACTGCATCACTTTAATATTAAAATATTATTATTTTTTAATTTTTGTGTACTAACCAATTATTGTTACCTAGTACTAATATGCTACAAATTATGTACAATGACTTATTCCATCTAATATAACGATCGTTTGTGTTGTTTCTAATCCACCAGGTCGGGTTGCAGGTTATAGATCCGAGCTTCAATTGGGCGGGTCGATTGTGTATGTATTGGGCCTCAATATATCATATGCTCAAAATTCATGACAGTTTGATTCTAAGTTTTCATTGAGTGATTTTAGGTTGCACGAATACAACTATATTACTCATATTAAGACGAGATCGGAAGATCCTATATTCGCTATCACAAACTATAGAGTATTTTATGGTTAATGATGACAACGTCGGCTATCCATAATATATATTGTTTGGGGGTCGTATGATAGACAAATGAAATTGGCTAAATGACCATTATATTCTTATGAATTTATCAAATTTTTTATTTTTGAGCTGAGGATTTGCTAGCTATTTATTGACAATAGTCTAATGAATCGGTTGTTATGAGGCCGAAGTTATTTTGGTTGCTTACTTAGACAGATGTATATACATATGTATTTACATAATTTGTCGGGGTTGACTACTATATTGCAATATTTTCACTATTGGCATAACATGCTATTTATTTTATGGATGACTCGAAGTTATATTTTATTTTATGTCTAGATATATTTTATGTTTAATTTTGAAAATGAAGTTAATTATAGACATTTAGATCAGATATGCATAACAATTTTAGGATAAGGAATGTCTCATTGTGTAGAAAAACGAGTTAAGTTAGTGAACTTGTTATTATGTATTATATGAAAATTACTAATTGAAAAAATGTTATGTTTTAGGAGCATGCTTTTACATATATTTGAAAATTAGTTTGTGTGAGCTAATAAAGTATTTTTATAATTATTTTTTTTAGTCGTAACGTTATATTGTTATAAGTTATTTATACTCTTTATGTGGTTAATTTTTTTTTATCAATATTCTTTCATCTATCAATAATTAATCACATTTTATATTTTACTCTTTGTTCTTTCATTCTTTGTTATCTTATAGGTCTCCCATTGGTGTTCTATAGCTCGTAATGATGTTATCTGTCATGTGGTATACACTATCTACTCAGATTAACACATTGATACTTTTTCTCTTGATCAATTGCAAAAAGTATGATTGTATTGTTTCTTTGTATGATGATGATTATCTATTTATTAGTACTTTGTTAGCATTAAACGAAGTGTAGTGGTTGTGTTTCGTTGATTCATGTGTTGATATTGTTATTGGATCATTTGTGATCACTGATATTTCATCTACTATTTTCATTTAAATTTTATACCAATTGTGATCGAGTAACATGTGAATCAATGCACCATTGAGCTCAACTCTTCCTCAAGGATTAATCCTACTCATTTCTATTCACATCAACAAAAATTCATACACTATTTCACTCACTCCAAAACTATACGACCGATTAAATAAATTAACAAAAAAATCACTGAAAGCAAATGACGCAAAAACAATAACAAAAAAAAAATCCAACATAAATAACTTTTGACATATTACAATCGAAGAATAATTTTAGGTGGTGCACTCATCAATGGAGGTATCACCAACAACTATCGATGTTGGCCAACGGCAATGTATGATAAGGAAAATAAAATAAAATAGAGTTCCGGTGGTAATTATATACATTGAATCTTAGAACGAGAATAGGGAGTTTAATGTTTTTGGTGGGAAGTGTGTGTTTTTGTGAGATAGAATAGGGAGAAATGAAAAAATTTTGCATCGACAGTGTCTCTACAATACCAGGTACTATATGAAATCTATGATTTTGAATTTGAATAGTTGTATGATGTGATATAAATAGGTATTGATGTGATATTTTGAATGTAAAATTGATGTATAATATAAAAAAATAAAAAATAAGTGTTTGATTTAATTTATTTTTTTAAAAAAAATGATGAATAATGTATTTAAAATCCAATCCCCCGAACAAACACACCTGTTGTATGTATGTTTTGTGTGGTTGGACAAAAAACTTTTGTTTGTACCAAAAGACTATCCAAAACTAGTCCATTGTGCTTGCTCTCATATGGTCTAATAAGGCTATATAAAAGACACTCTATTTAAGACTATTAAAATGGTCCAAATTTTGAAATTTTAATTTCCATAGGAGAAAATTTCTCAACTTCCTTAATTATAAGGGTGTGTTTCCTTAGAGGGGTACGGGGCAATTTGATGTGTTTGAGTCTTATTGTTTTTTTTGTATTTAAATTTGGTCAGAGTTTGAGGAGTTTTGATATGTATTAATTTGATGGATAATGAATAAAATAATATAAATATGTATTAAATTTAATTGATAAAATTTATATTTTATGATTTGATTATGAATTTATATTATATCAAACATATATATATTTAAATTTTTATTTATTCGTATTATACAAAATTTTATTCTTTACAAAAAGACATATATATTTTTTTACCCTATAATTATTATAAATATTAAATAAATATAATATTTAAAAAAAAATTAAAAAAAAAAAGAAGAAAGGCAGCGTCTGCTTGGGAGGGGCTGGATGATACTCTAGTGTCTCTATTGAAAATATGTTTTTTTTTTTATTGGTCTATTAAAAAATATTTATTTTCTATTATAAAAAAATAATAATATACTACTATCAAGATACGGTTTTAGTTGTTATATAAATTACAAATATATTATTATATATACATTATACTTTCTATTATAAATACATTATATAAATTACATAAATATTTTCTATTATTTTTTACATGGTCTAATAAATTATTTCTCATTGTTTGATTTTGTTTTCTATCATTTACAGGGAAATATAAAGAATTGTATATTGATGCATTATATTTATTTTTTTTATCTTTTGTATTATTTAATTTTTGTGTTTATTAAATAATGTTATTTTGATCTTATCAAATATTATATTTAATTTATTGTTCAAATATTTATTTATTTATTTTTACTATTTTTTAAAAAAATTATACTAAATTTAATTTTACAAAATATCGTATCTAATGTAATATCCGGAGTTTGGCCGGTGCTAGATCAACTCCCGTGGATGAGTCGGTGTCAGACCATTCAAGGTTGAATATATATTAAAGAGATTTAATAGATAATATGCACGTTTTTTTTCGAAAACCCTACTGACGAGCTTGTCCTAGAGTAATTTGAAGATAGGAAGTCTCTCAAGAAAACAGAAAAAAGGACTTGTGCTGACCTGTAGGGCCAGTTTACAATCCTGACACTGACACGCTCGGTTTTACATGACTTACAAGCCAGAGTGTCACATCTAATTTATTATTTAAAAAAAAAATCACAAAAAATCATTTTTTTGGATTTTCATTCGTTAAAATTTTTATTGTACCATTAATCTTTTATTCTTGATCGAT
Organism: Andrographis paniculata; assembly: GCF_009805555.1. Classification (NCBI taxonomy): domain Eukaryota; kingdom Viridiplantae; phylum Streptophyta; class Magnoliopsida; order Lamiales; family Acanthaceae; genus Andrographis; species Andrographis paniculata. Next base: position 7,833,395 of record NW_026137605.1, read on the forward strand.
TCATCCAAATACATGCATTTTTAACAATTTTCTCTATTAAATTCTTTTTTTTTTTTTTTTCTACAATGCTATTATCTTCTCTCATTTCTCCACAAGTTTATTTCATTGTCTGTAACATAAGTCACCTAAAAGTATTCATGTACAATTGTTTTACTAATGGTGTGTTTGTTTGGGAGTCCCAAACTTACACTATTCATTAAAATTTTTTCTCTCAAAAATATCAAATCAAACATTTATTTTTTAATTTTTATATTATATTAAAAATTAATTTTACATTCAAAACATCACATCAACACCTATTTATATCACATCATACAATTATTCAAATTCAAATATTTTAGTATTCAAATCCAAACCCCTCAAAATCATAGGTGTGTTTGTTGGAGGAATTTCGCCAAAAATCTACTATTCACTCAAATTTTCCTCTAAAACACATCACATCAAACACTTATTTTTTATTTTTTATATTATTCTAAAATTAATTTTTCATTCAAAATATAACACCAACACCTATTTATATCACATCATACAATTATTCTAATTCAAAATTTTTACCATTCAAATCGTAACTCAAAATTCAAACTTCCAAACAAACACTCCCTACAAAGTTCAGCGTGGAATTTAATACGCATGGATTTCTTACGTGTGGGGTAAGATTTGGACCATTGAATCTTGTACACTTGACTATTTCCTACTTAGAAATTAATCATATAAATAATAATATTAATAAAATTCACATTAGTTGTGCCCAAAGTCAAATAACCCACGTTGACGTTGAGACATTCAAACAGTCAATCATACAAATATATATACACCGGCGACTTACCCTCCTCTCCAAGTTTGTCAGCTTTGTTCGATTGTAATTTAAAATTAAATATTTATTTAAATTTTATTCAAATAAAATTTAAATATAATAATTTTATAAAGAAATATAAAATCATGCCAAATGGATAATTATTATTTTAAATTAAAATCAAGGCCAAACACACCATGTAACGATTATAAATGGTCGTAGTAAATATATATATATATACACTTTTTGCTCCATTATTTTAATATTTCAGTTTTTTCCCCTGGCCTATTTATTTATTAATTTCATTAATTAATTCATTGACGTGTACAAATCTATGGTTTCTATTTAAAATTACAAACTTTTACAAGTAATAACTTTATATGCTTTATTTATTATTATTTTCATTTTGAAATTTTCAAAATTTGATGGCGTAGGATGTAATGATATCACACATTCGGGGAGGGTTAGGGCCGCGACGATTTTTTCAAATAAACAAATGTAAAATATAGAAATAATACATATTTTTATTACACATAATATGTAATATAATATTATAACTTGTTAACTCATTTGCTGCATTTATATTATATTAATATAAATGATGTGTTGCAATAATAATATTATATAATGTTTGTTAGAATGTCAGGTAGCTGGGCCCGCAAACATCTTTACTTATGTTTTCAAACTTATCTATAAAATCGGCAAATATAGATACGGTCCAAAAATTCAATCCAAATTCGATTAAAAAAAAAAAAAAATCACATTTGAACTTAAAAAGATAAACTCAATAAAATTTAGATCATGCCAGCCCGGCACAACTGATGAACCGTATCAAGCCCAGTCTTTTAAGAGTCAGGCCATGCTTGACCTGACCTGATTTATTAAAATATAAAATTGTGTTAAAGAACAAAAGTATAGATTTTTGGTTAAGCTCTCGTTATCATACCTCAAGAGTTCAACATTACATTTTCTTACAAAAATATTAAATCATAACATCATTCATGTCAAAATTTAACAACAATCCACATATCATTATACTTCATTAATAATTCACCAACAATCAAAACTATGGCAAAACCTTAACCACCATAGGACCCAAAGAAAAATTACTTATACACGTTTTTGTCAGCCAAAATTTTCTTATTAATAAAAAAAATAAAAATAATAGAATCAAAGAATAATAAATTATAACAACAATAATATAACAGCACAATGAACAATGGCGATCGAAGATCATCAATTTGGCGGCAGAGAATTGTGTCTGTTCGAAGGAGCCGACGGCGGAATCGGAACCGTTCGGGGAAGTCTACTGAAGTATAAAAATCCATCTTCACTTGAAGAAGAAATACTTAATTCTTTGATTTTCTCCTTTTCATTAAAATACGATCTCCACCACGTCATCATTCTGAATCCACCTTCTTCATCTTCTCCGGCCGTCTCCGGCGCCGGCGCCGGCGCCCGCGAAATCATCGCCGCCCTTCCTTCGACGGAGGAAGAATAATGGAGAAGCAACGTAAGAGCAGCAACCATGGCAAAACTGATCTTCTTCATGGAATAATTAATAAATAATTAAAAAATTAATGCTTGTATGATTTAATTTTGGGATTTAGGGTTTTAATTTGGGGAATCGAATTAGGGTTTTATAATTGCATGGGAAAGTATTGTACACGCAAAGGAAATAGAAATAGTTTTAGGAATAATAGAGAGCAGTTGAATATTCAATGTCAACGGTTACGAAATTCCACCGGCTGCTTCCACTCCAAATCATTTTATTTTATTTTATTTTATTTTAATTTGTTGTCAATTGGTGCTAAATAAATTGTTTTTTATTTTTATTTTTATTTTAGGTATATCTATAAGTCGTCAACTAGATATGGATATTTGGTTTCAATTTTTTATTTTATTTTATATTAAATATCCATTTTATTTTTCTTGACTACAGAAGAGTAGTATGGAAATTTCAGTTATGCATATGGCCTATCACGTGATATTTATGTACATAAGGAAAATCAAAATTACTAATAATTAAATTTAAATAATTCAATTATAATAAATATATCTTGTTGTATAAATCGGTTTAAATAATTGATGAAATTTAATTTACAGAAACTTAAATTTAAATTTTTTAAAATTGATTATTTGGTAAGTAGAAATATGTATATATATATATATATTGAGCAAAAGATTGAAATAATTGAAGTTTTATCAATTATTTGAACTTGAAACTTATTAAAGGTTTGAGCTAAAGGACGACAAATTTAAATGAAATTTTAACAGCATCACAAACTATTCAAGCAGCAAAAAAGGCCGGAGTAAAGGGTTTTCTCATATAGGTTGATATATCTAAAGCATATGATAGTGTTGCTTGCAAGGAGCTGAAAAATATAATTTCGGCCATAAATTTTGGCGATAATTTGAGATATTGAAGTATGAAATGTATCACATCCTCAATGGCTGCAATGCTCAACAATGGCTTTCCAACAAACTTCTTCTTAATACGTAGAGGTATTCGCAGAGGAGACCTTAACCGGGTATTTTTTTTTTGTACTGGTGGTGGAAGTGTTGAACGCTTTAATGAAGAATGCTTGCTCTAGTGTCCGATCAAAGGGCTTCTCAGTAGGACGTCTTAGGGTCCAAGTAAGTCACATTCAATATGCTGATGATTCAATCTTTTTCATAGAGAAAGAGGATGACAATCTGTTAGCTTTAAAGAGAATACTTCGGATTTTTCGGATTTGCACCGGTCTCAAAGTAAATTTTGCTAAATCCCAAGTATTTGGCATTGGGGTGACAAATGTACAACTTGGGAGTGCTAAAAAGATCTTCGGATGTTGTAAGGGAAGGTGGCCGTGTTTATACTTAAAAATTCCAATTGAAGGAAGAAATAAAATTTATTTGGAGGTCGATCATTGAAAAAAAATTGATAGTTTTTTGTGCCATTGGAAAAAATATCTCTTTCGCAAGCAGGGAGACTGTGCTTAATCCAATCGGTGATGAATACGATCCCTTTATATTTTCTATCTATTTTCAGAATTCAAGCAAGGGTTGCAGCAAAAATTAAAGAAATGAAATGAAATTTTTTTGGGAGGGATAAAGAAAGGAAGATTAAATTATGTTAGATTAATTATCAACTGATTCAAGAACCCCGAGTAACAAGAGGATTAGGGGTGGGAAATGTAAACCTTTTCAATTTAGCTTTGGTATACAAATGAAAATGGAGATTTCAGCTTGATGGACCGATTTGGAAATAAGTAATCTCGAGTGTAGAGAGTCGTAGGTGGAGGGGACTTGTCATCCTAACTAATTCGATGTGGTGGATTTAAAAATGGTGGGCTGGTTTTGAACAAGTTGTAAACTCGGAATGCTATTTGAAAATCTTGATGAGAAATGGAAAGAATATAAGATTTTGGGAAGATGTATGGGTGGAGAAAGAGATTTTGAAAATTATTTTTCTAAGAATATTTTCACTATCAGTGAAAAAAGAAGACATGATATTTGATTTTGAAGAGTGGGCAGAGGGATATTGGATCTAGAAATTAACACTCAGAAGACATTACTTTGATTGAAAAATTCAAGTGTGCGAGGAATTTTTTGAAGTTATTAATACTTGCAGCCCCTAGATAGGTATGGAAGATCGCGTCATTTGGTGATAAACTTCAAATAGGGTGTAATCAATTAAAGCTGGTCGAGTAGCGATAGGTTGAAATTCAATGCCTAATCCTATTTATGAGAAACTATGGAAATTTGTTGCTCTTCCTAAATTCCTATACATGGTGTAAAGGATTATGCATGTAGGAATACCCATTTGAAAAGCCTTAGGAATGAGAGGGATTTAAGACGTGAGTCACCGTAGCTATCCTTTTTGTAATCCATAAGCTGAAACTATTGATCATCTGTTCTTGCACTGTGTCATGACGTCAAGTATCTATTCTGAGATCATACAATGGTATAAAGTGCTTTGGGTGATATGAAAAAATATTTGGAAGCTAATTGTTCAGTGAAGATTCCTTAGAAAAAAAAGAAAAAAGAAAAAAAGCGCTCTAGATATTTGAGAGTTGGTAATGGTGTTAGCAATTTGGAGTATTTAGACATCTTACAATGAGCTAATATTTCAAAGAAAATCAGCATTGACAGTTGGGATGTTGGATTGGAATGAAGCAGATTGAACGCATGAAAATAAGTCCAAGCAAAAAACTCCTAAATTGGATTAGTGTCGGTTGTGCTTTATGAGAATCCATCTCTGATTAATTCATCTAATTGGAGAAACAAAAACCCCCAATGCAAAAATATTTATTGGGTGCCTTATGAAGATGTATGTTGGAAGATTAATATTGATGGTTTAGCATTCGAGTGTCTCAATTGGTGCAATTATCCGAGATGGTAAATGAATTATTTTCTTTATTCTCTCAAATTTTATAGAAGCCCTACGGAAAGTGTTGGTGTAGCCGAAAATTCATAGGGGATATCATTTTTCAAAATCGGTGATATAACATAATTCATCATTAGTCATGGCTTGGTATTCCGAAAAATCAATACATCCTTGGATATTAGATGAGAGTTTCAAGAGATCTGTGAGATTCTAAATCATACAAAGACATTTGAGGTTAAACATATTGTTAGGGAAGACAATGCTATGGTTGATTGTCTAGCAAAATGCGGCGCAATAGGAATGCCTGGCTTTGAAGCATGTATACAAGAGCAATGGTTCCTATAGGCATTATATTATTTTGATGCACAAAAAATTTGTCGTTACGAAGCACAGAAGCTGTGGAAACAGTCAAATGTACTGGTAAGAAATTAGGCCTAAGTAATGCAGGTGTGTAGTTTTAATGTAAAAAGCTCTTCGACTTTTGGTGTTGGCTTGTAAATCCTATGATAAATCAAATTTGTTACGTTTCCAAAAAAAAAAAAAAAAAAAAAAAAAAAAGATGTTGAGCTAAGTTGTAATATGGGTAAATTTAAGTTAGTTAATATGTTATCAATGTAGGAGAGAGTTGGAAGGTAAATCCGGCATTGGTTAAGCAGGTTATTAATGATGTGTATAGATAAATATTAATATAATATTTTGAATATGAGATTGAATTTTAATATAATTAATATAAATAAAATTTTAATTTGATAATTTTAGAGAAAAAAATGATATGAATAATAAAAATACCCTAAAAACTCCAAACAAACACAACCTTTGATGTTTTAAATGGAATTATAACCATTCAATTTATGTCCAATTAATATTACATATCGCATCAATATCGGTCGGAATTACAAAATCGAAACTAAATTTACAAACTCAAAGGAATACAAAATTTCAAATCATTTTTTATAATTTAAGCCCAAACCAAATTTTCCTAAACCAAACTCAAATAAACACACTTCATTTAAAAACTTATTATAATTTGATTTTTAAATATTTTTTACATATAAATTTAAAATATTTCAATGTATTCCGAAGTTTGTATTTTAAAATATTTTTATTCAGCTTTGAACTTAAATTTGAACTTTTTACTGGATAACATAGTTCGCCTAGTGTAACTTTCTCGTCGGGCCTGGTTTGCGGGGTATTAGGATCGATCGAGAGTTTAGCCAATGCTTACTTTCGGTAGCGGCTGCAAGTTTCCACGATTAAAAAAAAGTAAAATTTGTATATAATATTTTATCTAAAAAAACATAAATACAAATAAAGGACAAAAAAACCACTAAGCACGTTAAGCAGTTAGAGTAAGTGGCAGTGACCAGGTAAATGGCAACGACTAAAAGAACACGGTCGTAGAATAACTCACGATATAATAATACCAATACTAATAATAATAATATAGAAATCACCGATATATGCAGTTGAAAATTAAGTCAAAACTTTGTAGCCCATATTTTACCAATAATAAAATATTACTCACATATCCGAGTCACATTTACTTTTTGAGTTACATTTACTTTTTTGGATAGTTATATTTAATATTAAAAATATTTTTGTATTTGTATATATATTTTTATAAATATTTATTTATTAGTATTATAATATACTAATGAAAATATTTTTGCAATTTTTTTTAATTTGTAATACGTTTTAATATAATAATTAATATATAAAAATCAACGAGCAAAAAATAATTGAGACCTTAGAGCTGGACGTAGTATTTTTTTTTATTAATTATACAATTCTCTATATTCTAGATTAAAAATTATTTTAATCAAAATACTAAACAAACAAATTCATAATTACATAAACATCAAAACTATTTTACATATTTTTACTAATTAAATAAAATATTATTATTATTTAATTTATTAAAAATTTCAAAAGATTCAACTGTATAGAAGGGAAGAAATATATTTTAATATTTTTATTTAATAGGAGAGTGTTGTGTAAGGCCATCTTCAACCCAATCGATTTCATTTATCCAGTTTTAACTCCAAATATGTAGTTGTTAGAGTAATTTTACTTTAATCATAACTCTATTTTTCACTATTATTCTTCAAATATTCAATTTTTCATATTATTTTAAATAATTTTTTATTTTAATAATTTAAAATAAAATTTTTAAAAATTTTGAAAAATAAAAATTAAATTTAAAAATAAAATTTATAATTTTACAATTAAAAAAATTAGAAAAAATAAAAATATAACAATGCCAAATACAGTGCAACACCAAAATTAACGTTGCACTCGGCGTTGGATTTAGCGTGGATTAAAGATGCACTAATAAAATATTATTTACTTATTTTTCATTATTATGGTATAATCTCCAAGAATATATACAATCACATCAAATCAAAGATATCAGGTCTATATATATTTTTTCCTAGATATATATATTATTTTATGTTTTGATTTTGAATTTTAGTAAATATTGTATCATAAAAAATTGAAAAAAAAAAATCAAAGTAACCAAAGCCATTATTCTTAAATAAAATAGAAAAATTTGTAAATTTTTATCTAGACTTCATTATCATTTTTATACTCTAAATAAAAGCCACTTGATTTTAGGGTAATAAGCATACAAAGAAGTGGAGGTGTCTAAAATTTGAAAAATGTGTAGGCCCAATAACATAAATCAATGTAATTATCAATAACAGCAAGGCCCATGCATAGTTGTTTGGGCTGAAATTGGATTTTGAATTGGGCCCAAGTGAGTTTAATTCGGTAATGAGTTGGCCCAATTAATTTTCCAATTTTTAAAGGGCGGGTTGTGAAATTACGAAAAGGACCCCATCTTTGTCTTATTATCACCCACAAGCCCCAGATGAGTTGCAATCGCAGTAGAAAAGAACGACGAAGAAACAGAGGAAACGAAAAGAAAAGAGGGAAAACTGAAAACCCTAAAAATTTTCTTGGCCCAGCCATCAGTCGTCACCCACACAATCTCACTTCAAAGAATTGTCAATGTTTGGAGATTCTCTCTCTGAACGACACTAATCTCACTCTCTTACGGACTGTATTGTGTTCGAATCTTTGTTTGTTTTTTTTTGGAGGATCGATATAACGATAATTTAGGCGTAGGAGAAAATGGCAGCCGATAGTTCGACGGCGGCAGCGAGCAGTAGATCTGGTGGCGGAGGAGCGTCGGCGGATTCGTACATCGGAAGTTTGATTAGCTTGACTTCGAAGAGCGAGATCAGGTACGAAGGGATACTGTACAATATCAACACCGAAGAGTCCAGCATCGGCCTACGAAACGGTGAGAAGGATTAGGGAGGATATGCATTCATTTCTTTGCTGTTACTGGTCTAGTTTTGTGTAGTTTTTTATTTTTTATTTTTGTAATTCGCATTTGCTTTTGTGTTTTATGCTTTTTTAGAATTCGCATTTGTCTGGGGTTGGGTAATTCTTCATTACATCTTGGTCGCCATTTTCTTGCCTTTCACTGTCGATTGTTTTAATTGTCCTTTTCTCACGTCTATAATTTCGCCGAGGCTCATATCTCATATATTCTGTGCTCATGCATCTGTTCGTGTTATCCTTTTGTTGATCAGAATTCAAAAGTTTTACTGGGCTTTTGAATTGAAGCACAAAATCCTTGAGGATGAGATATTACCCTATTTCTTATTTCGACTGCAATTTGTTGTGCTCTGCTGTTTTTTGGGTTCTCATGAACATGCTATTGGGCACATTCTGTTAGCCAGATTAGTGTATCTGTGGTAGGTCTACTTCAAGAGAGGTTTCTACTATTTATTTTATTTATTAAATTCTTTTAAGATGTTATAATCAGGTAGGGTAGCGCAGGGCAGCTATAAGTTAATGATATTAAAAGTTTGCTTAAATACTTAATGGTGCTACTATATATATAACTGGGATGCAGTCCGAGGACTTCCGGCACATTGTTTATTCTTTACAAGCTATTAAAATTGGGTTTATTGTAAGCTGTCTTGTTTCCTTTTGCATGAGGGTATATGAATTTAAATGACTTTTGGTGCATTCGAGACTCACGGATATTGCCACTAATTTAATGTTTGAATTTGATTCATGAAATTTACCATATAGTTAAATATGGGTAAGTGAAGATCGTAACCAAAGTTTTTGTCATTGTTTGTAGCTGAAAATCTTGGATATTGTTGACAGCCTTTTGTTGCTGACTTCTTGTATATATTTTGGCAGTGAGGTCTTTTGGTACGGAAGGGAGGAAGAAGGATGGTCCACAGGTCCCTCCAAGCGACAAGATTTTTGAATACATACTCTTTAGAGGAAGCGATATCAAGGTGCGAATTGTAATTGGCTGTTCACCTGTTAGCTAACTTTTGTTTGGATTGGTCAAGCATCAGCTTCCTGACTAGATATTTGTTTTGTCCTGCTTGGAATATCCACATTCCACCTCTAGTTAGTCCATGATATTTGAACTATTATCTGTCGCAAACAAAATAAGAATTTTCAATTGCGCAATAGTTATTTAGTTGAAATTAAAACTGGTCACCTGATTAAACAGAAAAGAAATATAAATTTGAAGTACAAAGTTCTCAATTTTCAGTCAAACTGCAAGTATGATTCTTTTAATTTTTTTCCACAGGATTTACAGGTCAAAGCTTCTCCACCAGTTCAAAGTACTCCGTCCATTAACAATGATCCTGCAATTATTCAGGTAACCAATAATCCAACTATGTTTGTAATTTGAGCTGGAAAAATATGACCATAACCTGCATAACTATTGGTGCAGTCTCAGTATACTCATCCTACACCACCACCAGCCAGCATGCCTACAGCTCCTAGCAGTTCATTAACTGAGCATGGTGCACATTCGGGACTTACTGGATCTAATTTCCAAAGTGGTCTACCTATGTACCAACCCGGCGGAAACTTGAATTCATGGGGCCCAAATCCTCCTAATGCAAATGGTACTGGCTTAGCAATGCCAATGTATTGGCAAGGATTCTATGGTGCACCTAATGGGCTACCTCAACTACCTCAGCAATCCCTGCTTCGGCCACCTCCTGGCCTGTCTTTACCTCCTTCCATGCAACAGATGCAGTTTTCTGGTTTTAATTCATCATTGCCAACAACTGGATCTGGCTTGCCAACTTCTAATTTACCTGACTACCATGCTTCCTTCATTCCCAACACATCTAGTTCTTCTAGTTTTACATCTACTTTACCTGCCTCTAGCTCAACTTTGAATGTACCACCCATTCAACCTATGTCTCTAATGTCTGAGACGATGAATAATTCTCTGCCAGCTAAGGATCCTATTGCAGTAGTCCCTACCTCAGCTCCAAACACTAGCTTGCCATCTCTCTCTCATTTTCCAAACAGGGATCCAATTGCTACAATCCCTACATTGATTCCAAGCGCTAGCTTGTCGACTCTATCCCATCTTCCTACATCTGGACCTGATAATCCTGGAGCACCTTTAGTTTCTAGCAAACCCAGCACAATACCTAGCACTGCAACCTTGCCACAGCAACCCTTATCCAATCATGGAACTTCTGGGACATCTGGTCAAGTTCTTACAGAAGCACCGACGCCTTCACTCATAACTCCTGGTCATCTACTGCATTCTGGACCAGCTCCTGGTGCTATGCCCCAGACATTACAAACAACGCAGAAGGATGTGGAAGTAGTACAGGTGGCATCCAAGCCATTGCCAGAAACTTCACAGCCAGTAGTGTCAGAAGCTCAACCGCCAATATTGCCTCTACCAGCAAATTCTCGAGCTCAAAAGGTATTTTGTCTATTTATTTTTGCATGTCTCTTGCATACACATACCATTATTTTTGAACTAATGTTTGATGTTCCTGAGTAAATAAAATCAATATGCTTGATGATACGAGGCTATAGTATTTACCAATGGCTAATGGCTGCAAATGAATGCTATAAGAAGTGTTGCTGATAATTCCACCCTCCCAATATCATTAATAGTTTGGCTGTATTTCGTAATTATACTGAAGTGAAAAATTGTGTCCCAATATTTGGTCAAGTAGTATGCTGGTGTACCCAATAAGTAGATCTATAGTGAGCAGGGTAAATTATTCGTGTTTTCAGTGTTACAGGAGTTGCAATTTCTTTTGAACCTACTAGTGTATTGAATAGCAATGAAAAATGAAATAGAATATTAGGGTTTTCAATTCTATGATCTCTAGGAACGAGAGTTTTTAAAATTGCTAGATGATGTACCCTCAGTATCATGAAGCATTAGTAGGGGCGGTGCTATTGACAGTTGCTACCATCCTGCTATCATTCTTATTCAATACGCTAATGGCTAATCCATCCTTGGAATGATGGCTCTGGATGGGTTTATATTTGTTTGGTTTTCGCTTTCTGCTCATTGCTAGTGTTATCTACCTAAAAATTTGTCTAATGCTGGTTAATAATTTTGTAGGACTAGATGCTATGTCATCCTTGGATAATAGTGTTCCTGGGTTGACTTGTAGTAACATTTTTATCCCAGCCTTCTCTTTTTATATCTATATATACACAAAAACACACACAAACACAGATATAGATCGATATGTTATATTTTTTACCTAGTTGATAATTGCTATAGCCTATAAATGTGAATATTGATAAAAATTGGGTGTCATCATGATAGTCTTTTTCTTGCTGTTCCTTCAGCCAAATGGAGGTTCTTATCACACCCGGAACAATTACAACTACAGAGGGCGCGGTGGGAGAGGATACAGGGTAAGAGTTTGATATACATTCTTCTGGAGTTATTTAGTTAGCTTTTTTTCATGTGGCTTCACTTCAATATAATGCATTTTGTATTAATACAAATGATCCTTAAATAAATGCCTCCACTTTTGCCTTCTAGGTCTCCCGCGCTGTGACAGAATTCACTGAAGATTTTGATTTCATGGCCATGAATGAGAAATTTAATAAGGACGAAGTGTGGGGTCATCTGGGGAAAAGTGGTAAATCACAAGGGAAGGATAAAGAAGGATATGTAAGTGGCAGTGATGAAGATGAGGCGCAAGTCGAAAATGGTGAATTGCCAAAGGTGCGTGAGATAGATCTTTTTAGCGTGTTTCTTTCTTGCAACTTAGGATATCATTATTCATGTCCCTATTTGTTTATTTCCAGGCTGTTTATAACAAGGACGACTTCTTCGATTCCCTTTCTTGCAATTCCCTGAGTAACAACAATCCAAACAATGGAAGGACAAGATATTCTGAGCAAATGAAGTTGGATTCAGAGGTAACAAACCTATTTGCTGTCTATCTCCATATTACCCTCGAAAATAGAAAAAGTGTCGTAACGGGACCAAAATGTATTTACATAAAAGCAGACTTTTGGAGATATTTCAAGGTACCGTGGTGGTCGAGGCCGTGGCCCTGGCCGTGGAGGTGGCCGCTTCCGCGGCTCCTATCATGGCAGAGGAGGCTATGGCGGGTATGGATACTCTGGTCGGGGAGGGGGAGGAGGCCGTGGGCGAGGAGGTTTCCAGAACCGGGCCTCGTAGAGATCCGAAGCATGTTGGTGGTACAATAAGAAAAAATGGCAAATAGAGTAAAACCTAGAATTTGCTCTACTACAACAAAACCTAGTTTGTAATCGCTGTGCATTATATGAAGAAGGGTAGTTTTATTAATAATAATAAGATGAGAGATGAGATTTAGGATCCTTTTGTTTTCTTAAATCGATACTTGGCTGTACTAATGTCTGTGAGTTTATTGTGGTTGGAACTTTTATCTAGACCTTATTATCCATTTATGGTTTGGAATAGTTTGCATGATCATCCCTCATTTGGATTTATTACTTGACATTGAAACTTAGGGTCAAAATTTTGGAAGGGTTAGAGTGTTTATTAGTCCTCATATGTTGATTAGTTTTGTTCAATCTAGTGGAATATATTTCAATACCTAAAAATTTTGAATTGAAATAGGGGTATAATTGATTTGATATCTACGGAGGAACAATTTGGAAGAATCTCCAAACAAATACAACCTATAATGTGTTAATTGAAATTATATTCTTGACAGGTTTTGGTATTACTCATTTAAAAATATTATATTAAATATATATTTTTTTTCGAACAACATCAAACTTTAAAATTTTAGTTTGAACGGAGCAAAAATATATTACTTTTTTCTTAGTAAATAATTAAAAAATATATTAGTAAAAATAATTACTAATATAATAAATAAAATAATTATAAATTAATGTTAATTGACTAAATAATTTATTATAAATTTTAAAATATAATTAAAGTATATAAATATATTTTACAAAATTATACACAAATGAGTAAAATTTAGGAAAATTTAGCAAATAATAATAATAATCACACTCCTAATCAGTGGAGGACCTGAGGTCCCTGGAGCTCCCAAGTTTTAACTTCAATATAAACGGACAATCGCACTGGAGTTGCGGCGTAAAATTATTATTGTAATTTAAAATAAAATAAAATAAAATTCAGAATGGCGAGAGCAGGGCAGCGGACACTGTAATTTCGATGGGGGTTTTGCTCTCCTCGCTCTCCCATCCCAACGAAGACGAAGCATTGGTCATTTCCGTTATTTAGGACTTTGACACTCCATTTTTTTCTCGAGCTAACGTCAATGCAATTTCCCAATTTCGATCCCATAACCAACTGTGATTCTCTGATAGTTGCAGCCTCTGCGCAGCCAAGAAGTTCGAGAAGAAGAAGGAAGATTTAGATAGGAAGGAAAAGCCCGAGAACATGTGCTCTTCTTTGGCATCTTTTTCACTCTGCTTGCCCTCTAAAATCCCCTTCTTACTGAACCGCGGTTTCATATCCAGTTCTTGGGGCAATCCCTTGCACATTAGAGCCAGGAACCCTAGCCGCTATTCGATATCGGCTTCAACTGCTGAGAGCGATTTAGCTCTTGATTTAGCTTGGATTTCTTGGGATAAAGTTGCCTCTGACGACTTCAACGGGTGGGATATAGAGGAAGAAGATAATCCCAAACTGGTCAAAAAGAAGGGTAAATCATATCTTGCTAAATCTGACGGTTATATTTTGGGATAGTTATTGAACGATTTTCTTTGTAGGTTTGAATGTATTTGCTGTGATTGGTTTTGGAGCTTCTGCTGTTGGAATTATCGGTTTGCTTGCCTATTTTGCATTATCGAGCAAAGGTTGGTTTTACTTTCAACTATCTGCCGGTTAATTCGTGTGCACTGGTTAATTCTTCATAGGGAGTTAAGAAAGATGTTGATTATGCACTGTGATCCAATGTTCAATTAAATGGTTTCAATTTCAGGCTTGATGTGTTTATTCTGCTTTCCCAGGGATTCGACTCAGAAGTCCGTGGAATGGTTTCCATGGGTTCTCAGAGCCTTCTTATTCAAGTGATAAAGATGACAGCAGAAGTGAAACCAGACCAGATGTGCCATTAAAGGCCACCGACGTCCCGACTGAAAACTTGGATGATGCACCGGAGGCATCTGTGATGACAGGTATTTGGATGGAATATTGTGAAGTTATAATTTGGTATATGTAGGATCACTTCAAAGAACTGTTGGGCCTAATCTGTAAGATCTGCTAAATATTTACTTAAGATTTTGTATGGATATATATATATATATATATATGTATATATACACATACATACGATTAGTCTATTTTCGAATGTGGTTCTTACTATGCTTTGGCCCTTTGCAATGAAACAATCTTTCTAACCCATTCTTTTCTACATGAAGAGAAAATTTTTGAAGCTGAAAAAGAACAAAAGTTTGAGCATATTCTAGTTTCGTTTGTTGTTGATTCGGCTCAGCAGGAAGCTTTCTTGGCATTACAGAAACTCAAGGTATCCCTTAATCAATTTCATATGGTGTGTTTTTGAAGTATTATGTATAATTGAGAGAATAATATATCAATGTGTAGAGTATCTTGGGAGTGCTGGCACAAGGGCTTGTTTCAATGGGGGATTTGGGGTTTGAGAATTACAGAAATTGAATTGAAGTAGGTTCTGATGTGGTGTAAATAGTTGTTTGAACCAATGATTTGAATGAATGTGTTTAACTTAGGTGGATTTGACGCAAAAAAAAGTGATAAATACTGTGAACTTGGGCCAAATCTCCAACCAAACTTGGTTTTTGATGGATGATTATTTGGTGGTCGGGCTACAATTTTTCTTTGTTTCTTTGTCTGAATCATAGAAGCCTCGGTATTATCCTTTTTAAACATTTTCTTAACAACGATAAATAAGCTTGGGTTCATGCTTGGCATTTGCAAAAAACCTTAGAACTATGCTGCATTCTTTATCTACTTTCCTAAGCATTGAAGACACATATGGAACTGACTTAAGTTTGAACTCTTGCTGCTGATAAATCAAGGAGATGAACTAAGTGTGATTCAAATTTCATTTTCAACAAGGGGTTAATCTTTGAAACATCTGAATAACCTTTACTATTCTTAGTGTTCTGTTCTCAAAGCATAGTCTATTCAATTTGCATCTACCACTACTAAACATTCTCCTTTCAAAATAACCCAATTTTAGGCAAAATTCAAATGAGCTTCTGTTGACTGTGTGATCTCACCATTTCATTCAAGCTGTACAGATTATTGAAGATGACGCCAGCGCTAGTGAATTGTGTACAAGACGGGAATATGCACGGTGGTTAGTGCGGGCAAATTCACATCTGGAGAGGTAATTGTGATATATATATATTTCTTATTTGCATCAGTCTTACTGAAACTGAAATTAGTGATATGGATGCGTTAATTGGTGATCAGAAGTAGAAAGCATCGCATAAATTCCCCTGCTGCACTTTCTGGATCTATAATTGCTGCCTTTGATGATGTGCCAGCTGATGATCCCGATTTTGAAGCTATTCAATGTAAGGTTTTGTTAACCCATCATCTCATTATATGCGGATGCTTTCAGTTTTAAAATAAAAAATGAAAATTTCCATCCCCAACTTGCATTTAGCTCTGGCTGAGGCTGGGATTGTTAGAAGCAAACTGTCGAATGGAAATTCTGGTTCAAGTCTAGATAAAGTAGAAGAACCTGCACATTTTTCTCCTGAGAGGTACATTAAGTCTATAGCCGAAGTTAAATAAACTCCCTCACTATTGTGTTCGTTGCTTTATATTTGACTCTACTGAATAAAAAATTGGTTAATGTAATAGGTTTATATCTCGTCAGGATCTGGTTTGTTGGAAAGCGAAAATAGAGTATGAAGTGCCGGAAGTGGATGGAAAGGTAAGAACATATTGGATTTCTTTGACAAGAGTATCAATTCGTCGTAATTCTTCTCTAAGGACATGACTTTTCTTGCAGCTCAGATGTCAAGGCGAAACATTGGTTTTCTGGATGTGAAGGAGATTCCCGTAGACATATTACCCGATCTTTATATGGACATCAGGGCCGATGAAAAGAGTGTCATCAGAGCAGTTTTCGGTTAGCTCCTTTACATTCCATCTTGGTTTTTAATTTTTATCGTCATAAATGTATGTTCATGTGAGTTAGATGCTTTTAACAGGACAGAGCAAGCGATTGCAGCCGAGCAAACCGTGCACGAAGGCTCAGGCTGCTGTTGCACTGACCAGCGGACGAATGTCAGAGTTCATACAGGCGGAGATATCGAGACTGGAAGCCGAAATCATCGCAAGGCAGAGTGAACTAAAGGAGCTGAGGTCTGAGCTCCTCGAGAGAGGCGACATACGCGAGTATTGGGAGGGGAAGATTGAGGAGGAACGAAACCGGGGCGTGAAAGTGGAAGCGGATTATATTTCAGCAGTAAGCGCGCTGGAAGAGGCGAAGATGTTCCAAGAGAACGCTGCTGTGGAATTTGCGAGGGAGAAGGCGGCGTTGAATTGTCAGGAGAAGCTGCTTTTGAATCTGAAAGGTGAAGTCGAATCTTTGTCGGAGAAACTTTCTTCTGAGAGCGCGGAGCACATTGACGAACAGCGCGAGGTGAGCAGCACGCGGCATGATTTGCAGGCTAATTATGCGAAACTGATCGATACTAAGTCGATACTGGAAGCTGAAATCGAAGCAATGCGAATGCTACGGTAAGAATCAGTATTCCTGCTATTCGTTGTGTTGGATCCCGAGTATTGTTTCTTGACGAATTCGGAAGTATTTGGTGCAGAACTTGGATGGAGAAGGAGGCAAAAAATAGCCAAGCTCGGGCGAAAGTCCTCGAGGAGGCCGGGCGGAGGTGGAAATGGGATGGCTGATGTGATTCGATATCTTGGGATCAGAGGTATGATTTTAGAGGTATTCCTTGTCTGTCTGTGTCGATTTGAATTTTCTAGTTTGAGAAAATTAAGGAATGTTGGTCTGATGAATTGGGGAAAATTTTTCACACATAGGCGTCTTCAAATTGCTATTCTTCTGTGTGGTTTTTATGGGCCGACAATTCATGGCATGCAGTTAGTTTCAGGCTTCTTCTTTACATTACAAATAAATGATGGTGGTTAAAAAAATGCGGTAAAAGACTTTTTTGTCCTTGTAAAAAGTAGTGATAATTGTGTGATAATAATGAAAAAATAAGGATAGTTTTATAGTAATATGATTATTTATGAAAATGAAACTATTATTTTAGAACGGATAAAAATGGTAAATAAGATTGGGGAGTAAGTTTTCACATTTTATGACTGCAATATCAAGTATGATGACTTTTAACTCTCAAGTAAATTATACTTTATCAGTCATCTAAATTTATTTTAACTTTCTTTTTTCTTTTATTTAAATGTATTTTCGTTTTATTTTTTAAGTAAAAAGTACTATTTTTTATTTTTATTTTTTTATCCTAAAAAAGAATGTTTTTATTTTTATATACTTTGTTTAAAATGTGTGCCCATTAAATGGTCATACATTTTGGTGGGAGAGGAAGTATGCAATTTTATCAAGTGACATCATAGTGAATATATTTTATTAAAATATAATATTTGTTTGATTGTATTTTGGTGTTTTGGTTTATTTTTAAATAGTAAAAAATATGCATTATCATAATATTTTATTTGAGATGATATAAGTTTCATAGTATAATGTTTCAAATAAAATTTTTTTACATGTATTAAATATATATAATGTGATGTTTTAAGATGAAAAAAAAATAAAATAAATGATTGTAGTAGATGAACAATACAAATAGTACATTATTGAAAAACACAAGTTTTTAAAATATTCAAAATATATTTTAAATAAATATATACTCCCTTTGTCCTTAAGTAAGTACATGTTTTTTACACATAATTTAAAGTATTATAACTAAAATAAGTTTATCAGTATTGTCTAATATATAAGTAATTACATTTGTGTAAATATTATAAATTGTAAGGATATTTATCATGTTAGGTAGATATTATAATTACTAAAAATAAAAAAAAAATAAAAAATGAATACTTTGTTATGAGAAATATTAATTACTACGGTCTCATATACAAATAATTAAAATTGAATTTTAAAAAATACGTTTAAATAATTAAAATTTCGAATAGATTAAAATTATTTGTAAATATTTCGAACTGAATTGAATAGAACCAAATTTGAATATAATATATTCCTTCTGTCTCACTTACCATGTCCACGTTGTCGTTTATGTTCGTCTCACCTCTAATGTCACTTTTTTTTTTTTTTTTGAAAATGATTACACACCTTATTATTATTTTAAATTTTCTATTTTTTTAATTTTAATTAAACTAATGAGTTACCTTAATTTTAATCTATAATGATTTATATTATAGATTAATTATTTTCAGTAATATATTTTTAACTATTTACTAATTATATTTATCATGAATCCTCGTGTCTACTGTAACTAAGACATCCAATGTGGGACATAGGGAGTAATTATTAAAATGAATTTTAAAATATAATAATTTAAATATGTAATTATATTCGCTTCGGTTAACCGAATCGAAACAATGTTAAAAATCGAAATCGAACCGAATAAATATCAAATATGTTTGTATTTGAATCGAATTTGTTCGGTTAATCGAAAATTAATTTCAATTCAATTTGGTAAATAGTTCAACAATTTGATTTGGATATTTTGCCCACTCCGAGTCTGAATTTAATAGTCATGTTTTACTATTTTTGTCCGTACAAAAATCGTAGTCTCATTAGCATTAGATCTGACAATGGATCAATTTTTGTCGGGTTCGTGTCGGATTAAATACTTTAAACAGATTAAATCACTTAGTTCTAATTTGATCTATTTACTATTGTATCAGGCTTGTCTTGACTCGTATATATAATTGGGTCAAAATTCTTGATCCAAATTTAATTATTTATTGTCGAGTTATCGTGTTATGTTAGTTTTTGTCGGTTATAGTATAATGTGTATAGTGATTTATGTTAGATTATTTAGGATGGAACTTAATTTAAATTAATATGAAGACTAATCATCAAATTAGATTTATTTATTTTATATATAATAAACTTATTATATAATACTAATATATTATGATCGGATTCTCGTGGCAAGTTTGATTTGACGGCATCAATCCTAATCCAATACGTTTATTATTGTGTTGGTTTCGTGTTGACCCAATACATAATTGAGTAAAGTTTTTTAATCAAACCCAATTATCCGGGATAGTTTTTTGCCGGCTCTATTATCATAAATAACTATACCAACAATAAATTACTTTACTTTTTTTATTATTATCTCACAAATATTAATATTTTTATAATTAAATTAAAATACACTTACAAAACAAAAAAATCTTCAATCTTATTTTTATTATTTTATAATATAATATTAATATTCTTTAAATTTTATAATTAAAAAAACTTATTTTTTTTAAAAAATAGTCCCTTCATTCCAAAGACACGTCTTGTTGGAAGTTGACACGAGAATTAAGGAATAATAATATTTAATTGAAAGTGGGTATAAAGTACAATATAAAAGACTAAAATGCCATTGCTTTGTGAAGGATTTTAAAAAATAGATTAGAGTAATAATTAGGGGTAGTTTGAAAAAGTAATAATAATTTTTTTATAAAATAGGGACCACGGTTACTAAATAAGAAAATATGACAATTGTTTTAAAAATGACAAAAATGAAAAAATAAGATTAACTCTTTTGGGACGGAGGGAGTAATAAATACTAAAATTTTCAACTACAGTTTGGAACTTGCAACCAAATGTACCCTTAACATGCGTACTGGTGTGTTCTTATATCAAATTTTAGAAAACTTCTACTATTTACTGAGGTGTTTGACAAAGAGCTTTTTGAAGAGGTTTTAGCTTATTGAATAACTTTAGGTGTTTGACCAGTCAAAAAACAACTAATTTAGGTGTTTGGTAAATTAGTTTTTTTACCTAAAAAGTTAATTTTTGAAAAGTTTAAATTTTTTTATTTCTTATTTGTCCTTGCATTTTACACAAATAAATATATTTTGATTATTTATTAATTATATTAGAATATTTTATTATATTATAGTTTTACTTTTATAAATTTAAAATAATTAATTTTTATATATAATTAGTTTTAATTATAAAATATATAAACTTATCAAAATCAAACACAAAATAGAAAATATAAATATTAATAATTTATTTTTATATTAAAATTACATTATATAAATTTTATGCTAAAAATAAACTAAATTTATTGAAAATTATAAATATAAGGGTAAATTTTTTTTTAGTCCCGTAACTGGACCCCCTTATCATTTTAGTCCCGTAAGTGGAACCTGTCGCAAACTAGTCCCATAAGTGAAAAATTTTCGCCGTTTTAGTCCTCCGGCGCCGGAGACGCCCGCGTAGCTCGCCGGAGGTGACGTGTCCGCCAGGTGTCCCGCCAGGTCAGCAACACCTGGCGGACACATGGATTTTTTATTTTTTTTTTCCAATTTTTTTTTATTTTTTTAAAATTAAATCAAATTTAAAAATTTAAAATATATAAATAAAATTTAAAATAAATTAAAAATAAGTTTTAAAAAAAATTAAGAAAATAAAAAAAATAAAAAAATCGACGTGTCCGCCAGGTCAGCGCCACGTGTCGCTGACCTGGCGGACACGTCACCTCCGGCGAGCCACGCGGGCGTCTCCGGCACCGGAGGACTAAAACAACGAAAATTTTTCACTTATAGGACTGGTTTGCGACAGGCTCCACTTACGGGACTAAAATGATAAGGGGGTCCAATTACGGGACTAAAAAAACAGTTTACCCTAAATATAATGAACTAATCGATAATTAACATAATAAATATATACACAAAAAATTTATTATTTTATATTTTACATCATTTTCAATAGAAAAAACTATTTATATTTTTCAATAAAAATATATTATTTTTTAAATCTAACTATAATAAAAATAAATACTATTTTATAACATTTTTACAATTTTCAATAACTAATAACAAAAAATTTCAAATATTCTAAACTAAAAAGAACACAATTGAATATATTTTTTTTAAAAAAATAAAATAGAAATATCAAATATTTTAATACAAACAACTATGTGAAATCAGCTAGTCAAGCTAGCTAATTGAATCAACTAACAATTATCAACTAATTGAATTAACTAACAAATATCAATATTATATATCTCACGTTAAACATCTACTTTTTATATTATATTAAAAATTAATTTTACATTCAAAATGTCATATCAATATTTATATATCTCACATCATATAACTATTCAAATTTAAATTTTTTAATATTCAAATTTCAAATCAAAATCCAATCCTTCACACAAAAACATATACGTCCGAGTCACACGTATAATGCAGTCAAAGTCACATAAAAAAAGAAGTCTCGACTGTATGGTTCAAAGTCGGCCCTCATTTAATTGCTTCCCCTTCAATATTAATTAATTTCAATTTATGTTTCATCAATGCATTATTTATTTATTTATTTATTTATTCTGAGAGGAATATCATTTTCGTTTTATTAATTAATTTATGTGTGAGTGAATGAGGTTGGGGTTTGGTCCACGTAAATCATTCCATTTGCATGCACATGCACATTACCATTTTCTGAATTCCCCAATAAAAACATGAAATTAAATATATTGTTGACTTTAGTTTTAATTAGTAGTAATAAATTATACATATTTTCTATCAAAGACAACAACATATGATTTAAAATAATCGATCGACTAATTAATAAAATTTTGAGTATGTTTGGTTTTAGCTTGTGCAATAGTGTAATTTGATTTGATATTTTAAGATAGAAATGATATATTTTCATTAAAAATTGTATGTAAAAGTTGTCACGAGGATGTTAAAAAATCAAAACAATCGCAACCTTTATTATTCCTACCAACATCCTCTAGAAATACAAATCAACATAAATATAGAGGGGAAATTGCAAAAACTATCCCGTGTATACCTCAATATCACTTTTGTCTTGCATTTATTTCACCGGCAAAAATCGCTATTTATATCATTTGGCTGCACATAGCCGCGCGTTGTGTGAACGTCACGCGCCGCTAAAGGATATAAACAACGACTTTTGCAAACATATAAGATATATTTTGCCAGCGAGATAAATACAAAACAAAAGTGATAATGATATATACAGGGAGACTAAAAAAATGATAAATAAAAAGTAAAGTAAAATATTATAAAATTTTTATTAAAGAGTTAATAATAAAGTAGTGGATAAGTAGAAAAAATAGTGATGAATTGATTATTATTTGTTAAAGTAAATATAATAAAATTGTAGGTGGATGAAATTATTTATTATTCCGCATAAGCCGGACAACTAAAAAATACTCCATCCGTCCCAATACAATAGTCGTGTTTATATTTTTGTCCGTCCCAAAACAATAGTCTCATTTCCATAAATAACCATATTATTATAAAACTATCCTTATTTTTTTATTATTATTACACAATTGTTACTACTTTTTACATTAATACACTTACAAGGGCAAAAAAGTCTTTTACCATTACTTTTTACCCACTTAAATCCCGTGTCAAAGACAACCCAAACTATAATTTTGGGACGGAAAGAGTAACATATTTATCCCATACGGAGGGAATAGCAATTTTTTTTTTCAAGGTTTAATCAAACGTGATCTTTAGCCCACGTAATAAATTAAATAGATGATGCAACTGGAATAAATTAAAAATATTTATAAAATATATCAAATATAAATATCATTTGTCATATAAAAAAATTAATAGAAATAAATAAATAAATATAATATAACACAATTCGATTAAAATAAATAAGCTTTAAATATTATTATTATATATTCCTCCCTCCCCTATAACACCCATAATTTACTTTTTACATGTTCAATTTTTTGCATGAAAGATTATTAAATATTTTCTCCGTCCCACTTAGTGTGTTCACCTTTCAATTTCTGTTTGTACTATTTATTATGTCATTCTCTTTTTTTTTTTTTTTTAAACTTTAATCTCATTTAAATTTTTTTAATTTATAATCTTTTTATGTTTTAATTAAACTAATTATTTATCTTAATTTTAATTTAAATTATTTTTATTATATGATAAATATTTTAAATTTTTGTATCTACAATAAATATGACACGATAACCGGGGCGGACGGAGTATGATATTTTATAAGTAATTTTCAAATTTGCATAATAAAAAAGTTTAAAAATAATAAATTCAGACAACAAAGGTTAGATTCTAGAGATTCTATACATATAAGCTATAAAACTAAAAAAAAAATGCAGCTCTATGACTACTTTCCCGATCCGATAATTATATACACAATTAAACTGTGTTGGAGGTTATTTATTTATTTATTTCTAAAAATATGTAAAAGTAAACTACTTGTTTTCCATTTGAAATATTATATATCCAACTATCATTTTACTTGAAAAAAAAGTAAAAAATCAAAACACATAAAACTTGTATATAATTGATTTTTTGGTGAAATAATTTTTGAATGTGATATTTTATACGAAAATTTATCATATTTTTATAGAAAAATATAATATTAAATAATGAGGAAAAAAACACACAAAGCGAGAGGCTTTGTTAACTTTGTTATATATGTTCAACTTTCACCATTTTTTTTAAAAAAATAAATACTGTTAGAAATTTTGGGAGAAAATAATGAGATTGTCTTATTGATCATCCAAATAAAAAGCCTATGCAATACAAAATAGACTCGATAGACTCAAATGTAAGTAATCTAATCTATTAATAAGATCAAATTTAGATATAAATCTACTAAATCTAAAATTGAATATCTAAAATATCTCAACATCCCCCTCAGTGATATAACAGAAACCAACTTGAGTTTGATAAGAAATTTGAATATAAACGCAAAAAGAAAATAGAAATAAAATTAGCAGTAGACTCTCCATTGAAATCGAAAACGAGATGACTTTCCACCTCGGAGTAAAAAACGAGATGACTCCACCGGAGCTGAAAAGGAGATGACTCCACCATTGCCGAAAATAAGATGACTCCATCGGAGCCGGAAAACGAGAAGACTCTACCGGAGCCGAAAAATGAGATGACTCCACCGGAGCCGAAAAATGAGATGACTCCACCGGAGCCGAAAAACAACACGACTCCACCGGAGCCGAAAACGACACAACTCAACTGGAGCCGAAAACGAGATGACTCCACCGGAGCCAAAAAACGAGATGACGCTCCACCGGAGCCGAAAAACAACACGACTCCACCGGAGCCGAAATCGACACGACTCAACTGGAGCCGAAAACGAGATGACTCCACCGGAACCAAAAAACGAGATAACGCTCCACCGGAGCCGAAAACGAGATGACTTCACCGGAATAAAAAAACGAGATGACGGTCTACCGGAGCCGAAAATGAGATAACCACCGGAGTCGAAAACAGACAAAATGCAAAATCGGACAAATCAAATCGTACGCAGGTAACAGACAAACAACGGACATATGACAGATCATAGATAGATTTCCGACAACAAAAATAAGCAACAAAAGATGGCAGATTGCACGCAACAACAGACAGACAACGGATATATGTCAGATCGTTTTAAATCGTTCGCAGGCAACAGACAAACAGCGAAGCTTTCAGATTGCACACAGGCAACAGAAAAGCAGCAAAGATTTCAAATTGCACACAGGCAACAGACAAGCAGCGGACAGATGGCAACAGATGGCAGATCGAAGACGAGACAGATTTGCAAAAATTTGCAAAAAGACAAAGGCATGATCCCAAAATCACAAGACTTCCGGGTACAATTTAGGTTGAATGTACCCGGGTTGGTAGGTTATATCTACAACATGAAAAAAATAGGTTCTGATACCATGTTAGAACTTTTGGGGGAAAATAATGAGATTGTCTTATTGATCATCAAAATAAGAAGCCTATATATAGGCAATATAGACTCGATAGACTCAAATTTAAGATCAAATCTAAATATAAATCTACTAAATTTAAAACTAAATATCTAAAATATCTCAACAAATATGTTACAAATTATTATATTTTAACTAAAAATTAAAACCATAATAATAAAAAAAAACCACAAACTTAAACAACAGAGCATATATAATTTCGAAGGAATATAATCCAGTTAATAATATGTCTTCTGTTAGTGCTTTTAGTTATTAGGGTTTACATTATTTTGTCCTTTGTTGACTACATTTATTGCATTTCTCAATGCAGCCTATAATATATATATATATATATTCATATTATTAAAAATTATTTTGAAGCCCCCTGAAATTTCATTCAAAGCTTATTTAATACATAAAATATGAAGGATCTTAAAGCCCTTTGAAATCTTCATTCAAAACCCTAATTAGTTCATATGTATGCATTTGTTCAAGAAAATTAACTGCAGTATAATAAAAATGATAGCTACCACTGATTTAATTCAATCAACCAATATATATATATATATATATATTTAAAATTTAATATGATAACCTGCTGCTTTATTTAATTTTTTATTGTTGGTTTATGTTGGGGACTCCCGTTTGCGGAATATGTAACTAATGGCTTAGTTTCCTTAACAAGTTCGAGCTTTTAGGTGAGACGGTCATTAGTTTCCGACAGTTTAATTATAATATATCTACCTGGTAAATTAAATTAATATTTTTGAGTTGCTGCAACTAAGGTTCTGTAAAGAATGATAATTGCTTCATCTGCAATCTCATTCCTTATGTAATACCTCTATATATCAAAATTCAATACAATTTTTTTTTTTCTTTTTCCCTAACAAAAAATATGTTACTTTCATTACGTACTTAATAGTAATTTGTATTAATAATTAATATAAAAAATAAATTGAGTTAAGTAGCCTCCTAAAATGTCTAGCTAAGTATAATCCAAGTTGAAATAACTCTTTATTACACCGCAACACAATTCTAAATGTTACATTTACCCAATTCTAAAGGTTACATTTACCCGTAAAACTTAAAATTCTCTAATGAGATTTTATAAATTTTATTTTCAAGAATCTTCCTATTAATTATGTCAAATATCAATGCGCCAATGAATGTATTACATGTCCCGCGCACAAGAACAGGAAAGTCGAAATCTTGCGCTAGAATTAATATATATAATCAAAAGTGTATGTACATCTACTATCATCGACTTTCTTACACTAATCATGATGGCACATACATAACACCAAACTTTCATTAATAATGAATTGATCGATGTTGAAAAAGTAATTTTCCATCCAATAAAAAAATAATTAAATTAAACAGATATGTTTGTCGAAAGATCATCAAAGATCAATAGTCATAATAATAAGTATGAATCATCACTCCCCACATTAATTCTTATCATTTTCCTACTCTATATGCGATATTAAATACCAAACCGACCATATGCCTCATATCGTTTTCTCTTGAACACCTTTCCGTCTCTAACATGAAAACGATATGTCGGTACAAATTTTTGAAAACTATTCATCTTAAATACAAATCTTTATTTTTCTTTTGTCCCATTGTGTGCTCAAGAAATCCATATCAGAATATGACATGGAAATACTGGATAAGTTAAATTAAATGCGCGTCGAATTAATTTAAATAAATCGACTACAATTCTTCTTTATTTGAACTACTATAAAGATCATATAATCCCTGAATTTAAACATGGTCTTAACGCCAATATTATTTATTATAATTTTCAATGCATCTAGTTTGGGTGGGTGTGTATTGTTGTAAAATAAAAATTTACAACACATAATTAAAGCTTCCAAAAAAAAAAGAAAATTGAAAAAGAAAAAGCTATAAATTCGAAAATGTATTTAAATAGGAGGAAAGATATGAACTGGAGATGGTCTGATCAGATTTAAATGTTTTGAATATTGAACATTATATATGGCCACATAATGTTACCAAAAGTGCTTGACATTTATTTGATATTAAATTTTTCATCAGTCTTGTATATATGTATAGAACACAAATTAAATACCCATTGTCCTCAATAAGTTTCACAAGGACTTGAAAATTCCAAAAAAAATATTAAATAAAAAAAATGAATATGAATCATCATAGCTTGACATTGAAAATAAAGTAAAATAAAATAAACCCTTTATATATATATATATGTATGTATGATCATCTGCAAACAAATTAAAGAAAGAAAGAAATAATTGAACAAGATCATGTTCATCCATTTATGGTTTGGTATATTTAAGGATCAGGACTCATCAGTCAAAACATTTGTCTTAATCAATAAATGGATATCGATCTATATGACTGATGAACAGAGACTGGAGTTGGCAGTTAGAACCACAACAATCATATACGAATTAAAGATCGATTCAAATTCAAATTAAATTAACTTCGATCTCAAGATCAAATTCTTACAATCCATCCATACGTAATTAACACATACCTGAGATCAAAATACAACACAGAGATAGAGAGTTTAAAGACAATCACCCGATCGATGATCTTGTTGTTCATCATGGAAAATTTGCAGTAGCAGCCATGTAAATCGAGTTAGGGTTATCAGCAGCTAGTTGGACCTGGTTCGTGAAAACTGCATACTGAATTGAGTTCATTCGATCATTGCTCAAAAAATCCCAATTGTTTCCAGAAAACCCCATTAGATTGCCATTCGGATCGACGTAGTCGGAAAGAGTGCAAGGAAAAGACATGGCTGACGAGGTTGAATTATCGAGCAATTTGTCGATGGTTCCAAGATCAGACAGATCCTGCGTGTTGAAAACCGTGGTGTAAGAAGAAGCCCTCTCCTGATCGTAGGAATTGTCGTCACGATCGCCATTTTCGAGCAGATGGATGTTCGAAAACCCTAATTTCTGAAAATTAGGGTTTGGTAATTGTGCTGAAGCTGATGATCCTTCAAGGTTCTTAATGATCATCTTCTCCTTCGCCCTGCATCTTGCCCTTGCCCTAGCTTTATCCCTCGATTCCCTGCTACTGTTTTTGGCCTCCAATTTGGCCTCCGAATTCGGATCAAATCGACTTAAATTCATCGAAGGATCAGGCTGATCGGAAAAAAAGTATTCAGTCTTGGTATCGCCATTAATGTCGTCGGGAGCTTTAAGGTTTTCATTTTGATGATTAACAGCACTGCAGCCTTTGGTGAGCTCTTTAATGGCTTTCTTCGATTTAGTGAAAAGCCATTCTATAGTTTTGCTGGCCTTATCGTACCCCAACATGTCTTGAAGATCGAAGAATTTTCTTGCAACCTGGAGGGACAATCTCATCCGTCGATCTCTGATCCCTTGTGCGGTGCAGATCTTACTATGCCTGTCTTTCTTCCCGGCCCTCCTCCTCGGCACGACGCCGAGGTTGCGCCGCCTCACGATCCCCGGAACCGCCGCCGTCGTTTTCTGGCCGTCGGATTTAGCCGATTCCTCCTCTTTCGACGGATCGTCATCTGAAGATAATTTGGGGGCAAAATTAGGGTTTGTATCTGATGGGGGTGCAGACATGAGGTGAGTCTGGAAGAAGATCTGATTCAGAGGGAGCTCGTCTTCATTGAAGAATTGAGTTGGGAGATTGAATAGGAACTGATCTTGATCTTGATCTTGATTTCGATCTTGTTTGGAGTAATTAGATGATTGTGGGTGAGCATAAGTTAAGGCGTGGAAAGGGTTAAGGTTGTCGTCGCAGGTGGGTGAAGAAGACGAAGAAGAAGGTGGAAACATGATGGTGGCTGCTTGCCGGTGGGAGCTAACTCTTGTAAATGCACTAGTTATTGTCTCTTTTATGATTCCATCTGCTTCCAATAAATTTATTTATTTATTTATTTTTCTCAAGAATTAATATTTTTAAAAATAATCATGTAATAATGATAATGCATTTGCAGCCACTGAAAATTAGGGCACGGATGTGGAAGATCAAGAACGAAGGTTATTTTCGGGAGCTCCGGGGATCACAGAGCCAGACCGGAGAAAGGGAGTGCCTGGTGTTGGAGGGCCTTGGAGCTGCTAACTTTAAATCCTTGATTAGTCCAAGTTTGTGAAGCAATGGGTAGTGGGTAGGGGGGTAGGGTTGCCTACACATTAGTGTAATTTCTTTAACATAGTTAAATTTTATAAATTGTTTTTTTTTTTTTTTTGATTAAAATTAAAAAGTAGTGATATATAGTTGAAACATAATTATTAATTAAGTTATGGGAGGTATATATAGTTAAAATTAAATATTATTGAATGTCAGTTTGGTTATATTGTTGCTTAAATTTAGAATAAAAAATTATAGGCAAATCATTACCACAATATTTAATTAATTAACCAATTTTTCTAAATAGATATTAATCTATATTTCAAGAAATTAATGCAATTCGTAAATTCCTACGTGGACGTTAGTTGTTATTATTATTATTATTGAAGAAGCTATTGTTGACTTGAGGTGGCTATTTGCCTAACAATGTAGGGTGTGTTTTGGTTATCAGGTTGAGTTCTGCTTAGCATTATGGTTCTGATTTTTTTTAATCTTAATTTTTTTTTGAAATATAAGATTCATTTATAATTTTATATTTCTATTTCTTCTAAGTAAAAACAATTATAAATATTTAAAATTAAGTATATATATATGTTTATTTATTTATATTATATATATAATATTTTATTTTTTATTTTTTTTACGAAATGACGCTCATATTATATATTTATTAAATCATAAATTTAAAAAAATTTCAATATATATTTGAAATTTATTTTTAATCAAATATATATTTTATATTACAATATAATCATTAATTAACCAAATATTTTTACTCGTAAAATCGAACTTTTAAGCACTATCTTAACTAATAACTAAACAAACCCTAATGAGTATTCTTGAGATGTATAATATATACCTAGTTAGAAATTAAATGCATCCTTTAATTTAATTTAATTTAATGTATTGTTATCTTAGTTATGTGTTCTCTTTTGCACTTTTTGTTTTAGCTTTAGAATAATATTTTGATATGATCATATTTTGAGTTAAAAGTAATGCTCTTTCTGACTCAGTTTAAAATATCATTTTTTTTTTCACTTTTTTCGTTGGTTATACTTCAAATTATTTCTTTTTTATTAAAATAATAATAATTATATATTAATACCAAAATACTTTTAACTTTTACTTAAATTACAAATATACTATTACATATACAATTACCTTTATACATAAAATAAAAATGCAAAAATATAAAAAATTCTTACACATTTTCACTAACTAATAAAATACTATTATTTCTTGTTCCGTAAGGGATGGTCTAGTTCAAACCCCGACGCCTCCAGGTTTTGCCTGCCACACATGGTTCGCCTAGTGTGATTTGCATTGTAGAGCCTAGTTTGCAAACTATTAAGTTCGGGCTGAGGCGTTGTACGTAGATTTTAAAATTCTAAAATTTTATAGATAATAATACAATAGAATAATAAAAAAATATTGTGCCCTCAAAACCCATTTATGTTTTAATACCCCTTCTATCCTGAAACAAGATTTTCATTTTTTTTTTCACGTAAATATTTTAATATTAATATTATATTTGTATGTAGTACAAATCAAGAATTTTTTTTATTAGTATTGTGTAATATAAAAGTAATAGATTTGTATAATATATTATATTTATTTATTAAATATCATATTTGTGCTATTTTTTATTTTTATTATTATTATTATTTTTTTCATTCAAAATATCACATATATTAACATTGCCAATTTAAAAACATCAATATTCAATTTGAATGCTTGAAAACACAAACATTTGTGACTTGCCATAGAATGCATGGATTGAGTAGTCCATATTAAATATTTAGTTATTGAACACATATTTTCAAGTCCAAATTTTTACCCCAAATAATCAATTGTGTATCATTCAATATAGTGTTATATATACATATATATATATATTTCGAAAAAATTAAAATTAATTTGAGGACATATTATGAAAATGAACTTTGTAGGTGTCCCCCATGCCTATCATTATTGCCCATGAGGCTAAGAGTAGGGCACAATTATTTGAATCAATTTTTAAATTGCTTTTATTTTCATTTAAAGTCCATATATATATTTTTCTTTGACTGAATCCCACATGTCACATTCAATTCAACAGTGAATTATTTAATATCAATCAAACCATTATTTTATTTCATTTTATTTTATTTTATTTTTTTTAAAAAATTCTCCATTATGTTTGATCATTATGAAGTTCTTTAGTATCATATCAATATGTAATATCTGCACAATCTTGGCTTAATATACACCATTATTTAAAATTAATAATAAAGTGATTTGTGCTTTTAACATCAAATAGCTATTTTGATGTACAACCAATTTTCTTACTCTATATTTATGAATCTAATGACTCATTAATTTTAGTTGTCTATTATAGTTAATTAAGTCTACAAGGCATGTGTACGAATATTGATGTTCCGCGTATATTTTAGTTCGATTATAACCCAATTTTGAAAATAAAGCCATATTTGTTTTCTATTTCAAATTCAATTCAAATCATCACTACTGAATCCACGTAGTTATCAATAAAAATACATTATTATTCTCATAAATATCACATCAAAAGTACTATTTAATCAAACTCTAAATCAAAATCTCAAATTCATCAAATCAAAACCAAACAAACCCTAAGATTATGTCTTCTTTAATATATATATATATATTTAATTTTATTACTATACAACTCGCGATTTACAACAAATACATAAAATTTTTCATACAAAATATCACATCTAATATTTATTTAACCCAAATTAATATATAAACTTAACCATAAACAAGAAAAGAACAAACCCTCAATTTATAATTCAATCAATGAATACCTCAAATATACATTGGAAGTACATATTGGATAATAAATGAAAATATATAAAATTACAAATAAATGATTCTTGCTCTAATTAACTCACACTACACAAAATTATCAATTTTGTAACGAAATTTTTTCGTTATTAAATTCACTTTTTATGTTACTAATGATATTAGAGACGGAATTAGAGATGGAATTACATTAGCTACGTGAACTTTAGAAACGGAATTCCGTTACAAATATACTAATTTTTTTGTAGTGTCAATTATTATTAATATTATTTTTTATTTGACATACTAATTAACTCATAATTTGTTTTACTTACCTTTTCATAATTCAACTTTTGATTTCTTAAGAAATTGCCAAACTCAATTCAAAAACGAATATCTACACATTCCGATTAAATTTAGTTTATACTAATAAATTTACATAATTTTCAATGTATTATCGAACTATTTCTCTCTCTAATTAGTGGTTGATTGTAATCTAAAATATAATTCACTCACGTGTAAGAGTGCACGAAATATATACATTAAGTACATTTATATATAATGTGATGGATCATTAATAATAAATAGTCACATATTGATTATTGAATAGCATTAAATATGATGTCGACTCCGCAAAATTGATTCGATATGTACAATATGTGATCATTTCACGATAAAATTCAAACACACATATGTAAGGGCGATTAGAGTTGTGCTGATTAGCCCTATTCGACGCATGGTTTGAATTAGACCAACATTTATTGTATATATTATTATGTATTGCATAAATTTATATACTCTCTCCGTCCCATTGAAAGATTACCATTTTTTATTTTCGTCCGTCCCAAAATAAGGTTATCATTTTCTAATTTAGTAATTGTACTACCTACTTCACACAATAAATACCCTTTCAACTTACAATATATTACACAAATACCATTACTTTTATATTGCACCATACTAATAGGGATATTTTTGTCTTTTTTATTACAATTCAATATAATGCTAATATTTAAAAATCTACGTGCAAAAAGCAAACATCGCCCTTCTTTGCGGGACGGAGGGAGTATTATATATTTATATTATATGCACCTTCTACTTAAACTAACTGTGTAATGTGTTACAAAGACTATTATTATTATTATTATTATTATTATTATTATTATTATGTATTGTCAGTTTATGGTGCTGCTGATTAGGGTTAATAAAAAATACCTAACCCCCCCCCCTCCTCTCTCTCTCATTCAAATTTTTGGTTTATATAAAATATATATAATGAAAATTTATAGTAATCTATAAATGTTGATATATTGGTGACCGACCAACAATGTGACAACTCAATTTATTATAAGGCCTGAAATGAATCGAGGAATCTAATAGAATGTATATATATATATATATATATATAATATTTATATTTGTGTGTGTGCATGCATGCATGGATCGGATGCCCCCTACCACAACACAAACTTTTGTCGTACATAATTTATGATTGGAATTATTACAGGAAATTGGTACAAATATTAACTCGTTCCACAGAGATATATATATATATATATTCCAATTAAAGCTATAGAATTTATTTTTATTTTCTACATTATGATATACAGGTTTTAATTTGAATAAAATTGATAGTATAATATATAAGATTTGTTTACATCGAAGAATATGATCTAATAAGCTTGATTTAAAATATTCTTTTTATTCCACCTACTAGACATATGTAGTAATCATAATTCAAAAAAAAAAAAAAAACAATATACTAATAATGAAATTGAATATAAAAACAGGTTTTGATAAGTCATAGTAAGCATATTATTAATTAGCATATATAGATAAAATAATTTATCCACTCTAATTAGTTGTAGTAAAATAACATAGTGTGTGTATGTATGTATATATATATATATATATGTATGTATAAGCTTATGCTTCGAATTTGTAATTCATCTTATCCGACAAAACGACAGCGTCTAGTGCATGGAAGGCTTCCAGGGGAGATTTGTAGTATGATTACCAATCATTTGAATTAAAAAATATTTCTTTATTAATGCAAATAGGAGTTTAATATAATTGTTTAATGTACTAATTTAAATTTTAAAATAGATACTTTATTAATTAAAAATAAAAAAGAAAAAGAACTAGAAAGGTAAAATATATCCCAAGCGAGACCACGTCTCAAAATATATACCCAATTTTGGGCCATAAAACTTCCGAGTTAAAAATCAATAAGATAAAGATAAATAAATAAAACAGCACATACATTATCAAAAATAAAAATAAAAATTGATCATAACAAATTTGGCCTAAAGTGTGTCTTATTCAAATGCTCTATAGGGTATGTGATATATTTAAGAATAAGTACCAGACATGATTTTTTTTTTTTTTATTTATAACGTGGAAATCAGCAGCCACCAGTGCGCTCCAGCCTAACCTAATACCCTGCAAACTAGGCCCGACAAGGCAAGTCATACTAGATAAATCATGTGTGGCAGGTGGACTTGGAGACGTCGGAATTTGAACCATAACTTCGCGGTCACAAGTTCACTCCCCACACCATGCCAGGTCATCCCTATCCCTTACGGGACCTAAACATGATATTTCTTATATATATTATTAGTTGCTTAAGCAGAATTATGTTTATTTTGGGTGTGAAGCATTCTAATGCACTTAAAATGACTTGCAAAAGGTACATTTGCAGCTCTTCGTAAAATTGGAGCTAAGTGTTTGTTTGTTTCTAACTTCATATCGCGCTTTGAAATACTTAATATGGATGTTTATGATTAAATCAGGCTGTATTTATGGTTGATGCTTTAAAATAGTTATTGTTTTTGAGGTAAAAATGTCGCCCTTGTGTTGAATAAGTTCATTTTATTCTTTCTCTTGTCGGGCTGTCTAAGGTGATCGGAATAAACGAGACGAATAGCACATAAAGCTCTCCACATATATACAAGCAAGAGAGATTTTGGATAATTCCACAAAATTAGGAAACAAACACACATTATCGACGACCACAAAGAAATCAAAATAAACTTTGGAGGAATTTGGAAGAGAAATGACAGAGACTCAATCACTAATGAAATGCATAAATACAAAACATGTCAAAGTGGTTTTGGTGTGATTTTATTTAAATTTCTAATCTTAATCGGGTCGGGATGGATTGGCTTGAGTCGGATTCAATTCGGGTTTGGATTGAGTCTATTTGGGCCGGGCGCCAACATATTTAAACTCTTTCTCTTTTTTATCTCTACAATTGTATTACGGTAATATTGAGAAAATTGAAAAAAAATATCTCACACTTGTACCCTATTATTATTTTGTTTTGTATTTATCTCTTTGGAAAAATATATTTTATATGTTTACAAAAGTCGTTATTTATGTCATTTGTCCGCGCGTGACATTCACACCACGCGCCGTTACGCGTGATCACGCACTGCCACGCGCGGCCAAATGAAAGAAATAACTACTTTTGCAAACATGTTAGATATATTTTGTCAGCGAGATAAATACATGATAAAAGTAATAATATAATATACGTGTGAAATATTTTTTGCAATTTTCTCTAGTAATATTGGACATGAAAAAGTAAAGAACTCTTTCTTTGGGTTTAATTTTAAAAAAAATTATTTAGATTTTGTATTTAAATAATACTTGATATAATATTTTGTGAAACAAAGTAAATATATGTATATTTTTTTGTTTAAAAAAAAACGTAAAACTGAAATAGTAAAATTTGAAAATTTGATTAAAGAAACATACATTAAATTGTATGTTGAGATGTTTTGAATTTAGTATCAATCTTATATGATGTCATATTCTTAAAAAATTAATAATTATTTTTTTTGTTTTAATAATAATAATAATAACACACACCTATATATATATATGTATATTTTTATTATAATTTTTGATATTTTAAGTTGAAGTAATTGCTTAATGTAGTATTTTAAATAAAAATATAATATTATGAAATCACATATTAAAATTTTGAAAAAATAAAAAGAAAAAAGAAAAAACACCTCCTAAATAGTGCCTATAAAATGCTTTCTATTTAGATTGACTTGCATGGGCTCACATATAGTTTAGAATTGGACATAATTAATTAGCCCATAATTATTATGTGGACTCAACTTTTTCCTCACATAATTTGTGTAATTAATTCTTATGGTTAGTGTGAGAATTAACATTGCATAAAATTTTAATTATAGATAAATAAATTAAATAAGTGTGCGTTAAAAAATATTATTTAATATTTTTGCTCATAGAATGCTTTTTCTTTTTTTCTTTCTTTTTTATTTTTATTTTTGAAAAATTTAATTAAATGAATAATGTAAAATTTTATAACAAATATTCATCATCGAGTGGTGACTGCAGTTAGAGGTTTTTTTTTTTTTTTTTTGTTTTCTCGCAACAGCTATTCTTCGAATATATAGAAGAGAAGAGAATTCACTGTAGATATGTATACATGAAGAAAAATTACAAGAGTCAAATATTTTTACAAGAACTAGAGCTTAAAACAAAGTGCCTTCATCGGTTGGTAATAGATAATTGAGTTCGTGGGTTCTATTACCTGCAAACATCATCGGGACAGTCGTTTGAGAACGGATCTAGGTCGGAACAACGAGGAGAAGTGATTTCCGGACAATTAGATTCATTTGTCAATCAAACTCGTAAGAAAGAAAGAATAGGGATGACAATTGGGGCGGATCTTGGCACAGACTAGCCCCAGCATTAACAATGAGGTGAGTTCGGGTTTAAAATTTTATAATATGACCGGTTATGAATTTTAAAATTTTACATTGGGCCGGGTTCGGGATAGGTTAGGATTGGATAAAAACCAATCTTGAATTCACTTAAATTAATAATTATGAAAATTAATATTCTATATTTTTATCATTATTTATATAATTAATCTAAATTTATAATTTAATACTTTTACCATCTTTATTCATTTTTATTTTTAAATTTTTTACCATTTTTAATTGTGATGTATCTTTCAATTCTCTATTTTTCAACTCATCATTATTTTGTTATTCATCGATACATATCACTTCAATTAAAAATATATTATTTTTTCTATTATTAAAATTTTTAAAATTTAAAATAATTAATATTTAATATCTGAATAATTTGTTATATTTTATTATATAAACTATAACACTACCGAAAAATCTGTTTTTGACTCCGAAAATTAATTCGGGAAATGAATTATATCCGAACTTATTTTACATCAGTCTCGGACATAATCTCGAAAATGATTTTGTGACTGATTTTTATGTAATTTCTTGGAATTTCCAAGACAAATATGGATAGTTTTGGAATTTTTGAAGCAAATATGGAAATTCCAAGACTATGCAAATTAGCCTTGGAAATTCCGAAACAAATTAATTAATTTTTTTTAAGAAAATATATATTATCCAATAGCGTCGAAAATTTCGAAGCAAATTTATTTTTTATTTTTCTAAAAGAATATATTATCCCGCTAGCCTACAAATTCCGACGTAATTTTAAATTATTTTTTTAAAAGAATATATTATTCTACTCTGCCGCCTCTCCGGCACTGCCCCACAGCCGGTGCTTCTGCTGCCGCCACCGGCGCCGCTGCCATTGCGCCGGAGAAGAAGAAAAAAGATAGAGGAGCACGGGCCACCGCTGGTGGCGCTGCCTGCTGCTGCGCCGGCGAAGAAGACAAGGAAAGAGGAGTCGGGCTTTGCCGCCGCTACGCCAGGGAAGAAAAAAAAGGAAAGAGGCTGCGATCCTCCGCCAGTGCTGCCGCCTGCCGCTGCTAGCCAGAGAAGATGAAAAAGAAAGAGGAGGTCGAGCCTCTGCCTCTGCCACCAGTGCCTTAGCCTAGCCGGAGAAGAGAAAAAAGAAAAAAAAGCTCCTATCCGCGCCGTTGATGCCAATGATGTCGCCGTTCACTCCCACCTACTGGATAAAAAAAAGAAAGAGGAGCTGTCAAGTAGTTGGTGGAGGGAGAGGAGGATATTGAGAGAATAAAGTGGAAGAAGAAGGAATATGTGAAATTAATGAATCAAAAAATAAATGAGAAAGTGTTTTTTGAGAATTTTATTATGTTTTGATATTTCTTTTAAGAAAAATAATATTTGAATTTTTAAAAAATAGGAAATGGTGGTTAGGAGGCAAATTTATACTTGAATTTAATATTTGATTTAATATTTATTATATATGTATTTTTATAGTCTCGGAATTGTTTCTTAAGCTAATTACAAGACAAATTGAAAAAAGTCTGTAGTGTAAATAAGAAAAAAAAATATAAATATAGTTTACAAAATAAAAGGAATTTTCCGAATTGACCCCAAATCTGAGAGTTCAAGCCGGGACTGATTTTGGGATCGGATTGAGCTGGGGGCGGATTTTGGGACTTATAATTTTCTGAGAGGGCGAATTTTGAAGTATGCAAGACCCATTTTGAACCCGTCCCTTTGCCATCCCTAGAGAAGAAAATATGAAATTCATTGGTGAAGAGATTCATATCAACGACGAAGGGGAAGACAAACGGATTCTATTGTAAAGAAAGAAAACTGACTGTTAGAATCGAAGGTTGAGTAGATTCACCATCAAAAGTTTGCCATCAAAGCTAAGGACTGACAGAAATTCATGGAAGAAGGTGAGTGAGGATTGAGGAGTTGAGGAGTGAGAAAGCCAAAATTAGGGTTTGTGATGGTAACATGTTTGTGTGTATATGAGTGTATGTTTGATTTAAGTGGCTGTTAAATTAGGTGTGTTTTTATTACCAAAAATTAAAATATTACAGTATTTACATAATTCTATATGATATAAAAAGTCAAAAATCAATAATTTCATATGAAATATATATATATATATATTTATTATTGACTTATGATTTATATCCAACACAAAAAAAATAACTAAAACTAATAATATTAAAACAACCAATGTGTAAGAATTTTTTTTTTTGGTTATAAATGAAAATCATCTAATTTTGTTGGACAAAAATTTTATTAGTTATTGTCAACATTTTAAGAAAAAAAATTAGAAACTAATAATATAATGAAACAAATTTGACTATAAAGAATGAGATTATGAATAATGTATTTATGGTGAAAGAAATTTGTGCTATTTGTGATCCTGTGCAAATGAATGACTATTTGATATTGACTTGGAGAAATTTATTTTGAATTAGGTTACTGTTGCTATGGATTATATTAGTCTAAGGTTTGGTTCTTTAGTTATGTGTTAACTATGGAAAATAAATGTATTGATTTGACAACTTTGTATTATTTACTTTGATAGCATGTATAATATTTCCGTGTTTATATATTCTTCTTTTATGCAATAACTATGTGTTGAATTGCATGTATAAATATGATGATGGTAATATGTTCCACACTCTTATTTATCTCTCTAAAGTAATCATGATGGTCGACTAGAAACAATGAAGAGATAGTTGGGTTATCTCTTTCAATCGATCCGACCTGGACCCAATCCAATCCGATACAAATCTTACCTGACTGGGTTGGTTACAAATATAATCTTACCTTTTGTTTCATTGTGACCTATTCTATCACGACTAGTTTTAGTTTGCTCTCTTCCTCAATTCTTCCGAGTCCATTTCTTCTTCTTTGAAGTTGTTGTGATGAGGTATTTTTACTCCTAACTTGTGGGTTTATCTATAATCTTCGTTAGCTATATATTTCGGTGGGTTCGTGGATTTTTTCTGATGGACTTGAGATTTAGTGTATTGTGTTGTTTATTCGTAGTGCTTGCCGGATTATTGCCATATTTGTTCCAATCATCTTTCTCCTGTAGATTTTGTGTTCATTATATATGAAACAAAGCTATTTCTCCCCCTTTGTGTGATTTTGCCTCATTTGGCGACTTGAAGTTGGCACCAAATAGGCTGTGATCTGAGCCGATTTTTTTTTTTTTTTTTTATCGAATTCTAGATATTTTGTTTGATTATATTATTGTTTTAATTCATTTTAATTAAGGTAAATTATTTTTTTTTAGTTCGGTAACTGAATGCTATCTTAAAATAATCTTGTAAGTAGAAGCTTTTCCTATATTTAGTCCTTCGGCATCAAATATGCCTACGTGGCATACTGGAGGACAAGTGTTCACCAGATCAGCGCCATACGTAGATAATTTTTATTTTTTATTTTATTTTTAAAAGTAAAAAATATAAATAAATATATAAAAAATTAAAATTTAAAATTATAAAAAAAATAAAATTTAAAAATATAAAAAATAAAACTTATCCATGTGTGCGCTAGGTGACACTGACCTAGCAGATACGTTATAAAAAAAATAAAATTTAAAAATATAAAAAATAAAAATTATCCATGTGTCCGCTAGATGGCACTGACCTAGCAGATACGTGTCCTACGGTATGTCACACAGGTGCGCTAAGGTTGGCAAAAATAGGGCCGACCCGAAAAACCAGTCCGAATCCGGTACGAAAAAATCGTGCTTAGGCCTCTAAAAATAGGCCTGATTTCTTTCGGGCTACACCTGGCCCGGCACGCTAATAAGTTGGGCCGTGCCTGAACCCATAAAGACTGGGTTGTATCCGGCCCAGCTCGATTTATCAAATTAATATTATATATATATTAATTAATGAAACAGTAAGAAAAATGAAGACATAGCTTGGTGGCAAAGTTCTTTACACATATACATGTGGTTATGTCAAACCCTTGTAGATAATTGGTGAGACATCGCGCTTGAGGGTTGATTACTGGGTTTTGCGGTTATGAGTTAAATTCTCATTCGAATAAAATTTGTATTAAATAAAAATTTAAGAAAAAAGGATAAAATTATTTAAAATAAAAATATAAAATAAAACGGATCAGCCCGGAGCCGCCCGATTTCAAACCGGGCTGTGCCTATATGGCCCGACATGAAAA
Organism: Andrographis paniculata; assembly: GCF_009805555.1. NCBI lineage: Eukaryota > Viridiplantae > Streptophyta > Magnoliopsida > Lamiales > Acanthaceae > Andrographis > Andrographis paniculata. Next base: position 7,874,580 of record NW_026137605.1, read on the forward strand.
AAACCGGGCCAATCCTAATTGCCACTCCTAGGTGCCGCGTAGGCATTTTTGACACCGGAAGACTAAATGTCCGATAAACTCTCAACTGAACCTAATAACCTGCAAGGCGTCGGGATTTGAAAGTATGACCTCATAATTACGAGTCCATCCCTACAACACCATGTCATCCCTTACAGGACTCTTTTACAATAGTTATTTTATCTACTAATAATTGTTTTTGTGCTAATATTTTTTTTGCAGAAAACCTGCCCATTCTTTCGAATTAGGATTCCCAACAAAACAAAACAAAACAAATTAAAGACAGATCACTGTCGTTCACATCATATGTATATAATGACTGCACTGTAATAACAATAAATTTGTTCGAAAAGCTTACATATCTATATGTAAGCATAAATAAAACATACTGTAGTTCATATTGCTCTTCTGAGTCTTGTGAAAATCAAATTCAAATTAAACCATAGTGTTGGTTGAACTTTACCTCACTTCTTCGACAAAGTCAAATATGATGATTTCCGCAGGCTTTCTTTTTTATAGGCAGACATGCACCTATTTCTTCTCCTTCTTCTCCATTTGATTTTTGATAGATGATGCCACTTCCCATTGACCTCGCTTTCTTTTTCCTTTAGATTTGTCGTTAGATGCCATTTTACCTACCCCGTTTTTTAGGGGGTCTTTGTCTCCGTTGAGAGTTCTGTTGATATACATTAAAAAAAAATTATTAAAAATCAAATATTTACTTCTACTTTTACTAATATTTTCAAAATTTTAAAAAATTATGTCTAAATGAAACCAAGTGCCCATGGTAAAGACATGTAGAGAGCGAAGGACTAGGAGGAGGCTAAAAGGAACTTCGAAACCTTGTAAAAGAAAGTATATGTAATATCATACAATTATTTTATGGACATAAAAATTTGAATTAGAAAAAAGAAAAAAGAAAAACCTCGAGAAAGAAAGTCGAAATTTTATGGCTTTTTCTATCATTTCACTTGTTAGAATTCTATTATTCTAAACATTTAATCTACACCATTGGATGGAATTGGTCTCGAGCATATATCTTGGACTTGAGATGTATATAAAAGGGGTGGTTCCTTCATTTGTAAATTATCCTAGAGTTGTGAGCAATACAATTATCTTCTTTCTTGTACTATCTCTAGAATTGTGACAATATTATCCTCAATGTTCTTAAGTTGGTGATAGTCATGAGGAAAGAACTTACTTAGTTCTTGATAAATTGAGTGAAAATAAGGTTTCATTTACATACATCAAGAAATCAGTTTTGAAACTATTTATTTACAATAATATTTTTATATAACCAGTTCGAATACCAATTTCATCTAACAAAATATCATATAATCAAGTTTGACAAGATTTCCACTAGTCACAAAAAAAAATTCCCAAAAAATAACAAATCAAATGCCTATTCTTTATTTTTTATATTACATTAAACATAAAGTTTATATTCAAAACATCACATCACATAAACTTCTACTTATATCATATCAATCAACTATTCAAGTTTAAAATTTTACTATTAAAAATCCAAAAAAAAAAAAAAACACACCTATGATTTTGGAAAATTTTAAATTATTTTGTAGGCATTAAAAATGATAAATGAACCGGAGAAGAAAATGTAATTGAATATTACCGCTCAGGAAAAATTTTATTTCCATCTAGGGTTTCATCATTCTCTTCTGGAGTCAAATTGAGGTTGAGTAAACCTTTGTTTACGACTGGAAATTCATTTTCCTCCATTGGAAGTTGATTCAAATCCAGCAAACTATTCGTTATCATTTGTAACTCCGGCTCCTCTATGGATAGATTCAAATCTGGCAAAGTTTCCTTAACCATCTGCAATTCATTTTCCGGCTCCGCAACTAGATTCAGATCTGGCAAACTTCTTTCGATTTGATATCCATCTTCCATTGTCGGAAGTAAATTCAAATCAGGTAAATTTTTTTCACAACCAGATGATGTGTCTTCGTTGACCTACAAATGTATTAATCGTCGTATTAAAAATAAATACAATGCGTATTAAACACTGAATAAAATCGCAACATAAAAGATCGCATAAACAATGAGTTACAAAATGTCGCATTTTAGCTAACAAAATTACAAGCTACCAATATCTAGATCTAATAGGAAAAAATTAAAAAGAGAACGAGAATCTAAATCTTAGAGCAAATCTACAAGTTTGAATCGAAATGAATAAACTCAAATAACAAAATCAAAGAATTGCGAATTGTGTTACAAGTGCGGGTGGCGGCATTGGATGAGGAGGTGGTGAAAGAGGAAACTCCATCACATCCCAAGGGTTTCGATTTATCTGACAAACAATAGGTTGAAACGGCGTGGAAAACGCCGTTTCATATAGTTTAGATATATTAGCATTTTTGCGAATTCTCATGATTGCGCACACCAAATTTCATATTAGGAAAAAAAACTCTTCAAAGGAAAAAAATGTCTAGTAAGCCTAGCGAATAGACGAAATGACGCGGTAGGTGAGATTTTTTATGCTGAAAATATACGCGCTTAATAATATTTATGAAATATTTTTATTTAATTCTATATGAAGATATAAATACATTAATTATATTTTTATATTTATTTGGGGATGAAATCATATTAATGAGTATTTTAATTCATATCTTTAAAGAAAAATAATAATTTTATCTTGTATATATCATTTTTTATCATTTGTAAAACTAAAAATAAAAATTGTATGTTGTAATATTTGTCAAACCCTTGTAGATTAAGTTGTGAGACATCCATGACTTAAGGATTAGGTCCTGGTTCGATCTTGGGTGGTGAGTCCATGTGTGCTTGAATTGGGTGAAATTTCCATCGGATGCATAAGCTTGTGCGTAGGTAAAAAAAAAATATATATATATTTATTAAAATTAATTTACTTAATATTTATAACTACACATACTAATATATGGATATTTATAATTAGTAAATTTGTGTTTATAATTTTTATAATACTCACATCATAATAAATATTTAAAATTATTCACTAAAAATATATTTTATTAGTCAATCTTTCTAAAAGAGGTTATTATTAATTTTATATCATATAATTATTCTTATTACTATATTAATTATTCAACAATGATTAATATGTTACCATCCTTCAAATATATTAACATTATTATAGGTATATGATTATGAATTATAAAATATAAACTTCACTATAATTATATATATAAAAAATATATTAATAATAATTAAAATATTTTCAATAAATTATTATAAATAAATAGATTAATAATTATTGTAGAGAATTAAATTTATAGTTATAAAGATAATTGTTTATATTGTATATTTATGATAAATTTCCATTAATAGATTCTTTTTTATATATGGATAGTAAATTTTATATTATACTATCTCTATTTCAACTAATATTATTATTTTTACTATTTTCGTTTGTCCCACTCAAAAATTATAAATTTTCTATTTTAGTAAAAATAATCATACACTAATACTAAAATACCATTAACGTTTATTTAAACTACAAATATACAATTTCACATACAATTACTTTATATATAAAGTTAAAAAGAGCAAAAATATTAAAATCTCTTACACACTTTAACTAATTAATAAAATAGTATTATCTTTTAGTCTACTAAGAAACTTCAAAAGAGTAACGGAGGGATTATTTAAGTTTGAAATTACTATAACAATCAACAAAATATTAGATAAAAAAATTAAAAAATAAAAAAACAATCGTTTATTTAAAATAATAATTATAATAATAATGGTCTATGCTACCTTCTAAGCAATATATATACATTGGTAAATAATACTTCATTGTCCATCAATTTTATACTTATTTTTGTTTGTCTAAAAAAAATGTATTTTTTATTGATAGAAAGTACAATTCTTAATCTATAATCTTCAATGTTACACTTCTCAAACCTTTGTAGATTATGTGAGACATCTTTCGTTTTAGGACAAAGTCTCCAGTTCGATCCTGAATGGATGCATTTGTTGTGTGGGGGTAAAGAAAAAAAAAAAATCAATATTACACTTATTTTCAAAAATACCATAACTACTTAAGTAAAAAAAAAAAAAAAAAAAAAAAGTTATAAACCCTATAAACACACAATTATATATTTAAAATAATATCATCGACGCCGAAATCATTGAATTCGGAGGCAGCAAGGCATACCAGTGAATGCAGAAGATCATTGAATGATCAATGACGATGTGATTTGGGAATGACTTGTGATAAGTAGCCAAATGGAACCACTATATACCCTAACCAAATGGAACCACAATATGGCCGTTGGATAGCTTCCTCTTCTCTTGGGGATTAATAAGAGGGCGCAATGCGATCTCGTTGAGTATGAGCTACCGGCGGCAGCAGTCTTGAGGAGCATGTTCTCGGTATGTGAAATATGTGTGGAATCCTTCGGAATCCGATGCACTACTATTAGTCGGGCATGGGGAAAATCCTACCCAGGAGATTCGTGGTGTCGATTCTTCCCAAAGCTGCCAAAAAGTCTTCTTCCATGATGGTATTCTATCTCTCGAGGTATTCGCCAATGGCATACGCAGGCTGCTAATGATGAACAATTCACTAGTACTTGGAAACCCACAGTCGTTGTTCGAAATTGCACATTGGGTAAACCCCCGATTGAATCTAATACCCTGCAAACTAGGTCCGATAAGACAAGTCATACTAGACGAACCATGTATGGCAGGTGACCTGAGGCTTCGGGAGTTTGAACATGTTGAGATATTTTAGATATTCAGTTTTAGATTTATATTTAAATTTAGTAGATTTATATTTTTAGATTTAGTCTTATCTATAGATTATATTACTTAGATTTGAATCTATCGAGTTTGTTTTGTATTGTCTATATATAGGTCTCTTATTTTAATGATCAATAAGACAATCTCATTATTTTTCTCCAAAATTTATAACAGAACTCGTAATCTCACGGTCATAAATCCAACCCCCAGAGCATTTGGTTCCATGATAAGTGCATGTGGGATTGTTGTGCTAAAAAACGGGTTTAGATGCCATCAAAGTGCTTGGGGGCGCTTCCTATACTTGCACTCGCTCTAATGGATTGCGGGAAAGTTTGGTTCTGGCCAACAGAAGTTGGTGATGGAATACTTTCTTTTTCGAGCTTCCTCATCCTTGGTCCAAACAAATTTGTTTTGGATTGTTGGCTCAAGGATGTCGGCTAGATAGCGGAAGAGCTACAGGGTTGATTCACGAAGTGAGGCATGGATTTTGCCTTGAATTTGATTTTGCAAAATGCTAGTTGGTATCAACCACTCATAATTTATATGTTGAATTTAATTGTAATATCTATTATATGGATGATTATTATGTACTGTCAATTTATAAATTTATTTGCATTATATTAACATATATCTTTGTACTATTTATTTATATTTTATGTACTGTTAAATTATACTCCCTCTGTCCACAAAAAAAAAATATATTTGGCGCGGTATTTAAGAAATAATAGTATTTTAATTATAGTGGGTAGTTAAAAGTAGTGTAATGACATTTTTGCCCTTATTTTTTTTGTGTAAAAGTAATGATGTGATGTAAAGTAGGAGTATTTGTGAATTGTTTACTTTGTAATTGGACGTCCCAAAATATAAACATGTATCCTTTCTAGTTGGACGGAGGGCTTATTTTATAAGCTTTCAGCATGTGCTAATTAATTTCCTTTCAACACCATAACCTTCTGAATATTATATATATATATATATATATGAAGAATTATAATACTATAATTTTTTCTTAAATAATATTTTAATTAAGAAAAAATAAATTTTTAATTTTTTACTAATCTTTTTATTATTTTAGTATCATAATTAAACCTTGTATAGAAATGATCCATGACTAGTGCACGGGTACCCTAATCCACAGCTCACATATCCAATCTATTTTAACCTCTCAGGAAAATTTAAATTGGTATCAAATATAATTAATAATTTTCAATTCTTTCAAACAATTAATAAATATATACATATATATATATATATTGCTTTTTAAAATTCTTATCAGTAGTATTAGTTCTAAAAAGTTTTAGTATGGTTTTTAAATTAATGGTTTATAAAGTGAATCCAAGCTGTGAGTATAGGGTAATTAGGAGCTATCAAATAAGGTTTTAGACTTTATAATGATCTATTATTTTTTTTTTTTAAAAAGTAATGATACAGATATATATATATATATATTGTAGAATAAGACAACTTAAGATTAGGTTCTTCCAATCCATGACACATATAAAGATCCAATTTGTACTGTCCACTTAAACGAATTGTCACATTCATCACGTTCCCTTCTGCCTTTTAGTCTTCCTTTTATTTTAATTTATTTTTTTCTTTTTAAAAAAAAATTCCTTTAAACGTAAGTAGGAAATTATGTATAATCATTGAAATGTGGAGGCAAATAAGTGGATGATATATGTCATATTATAGATTAATGAAAGTAGAGCTGAAAATAAATCAATTTATGTCGGATTTGTGTCGAATTGAATTTTTTGAACAAGTAAAATAACTTATTCTTACCCGACATATTTATTATTGAGTTCGTGTTGATTCATATATATATAATTAAACTGAAAACTTTAATCCAAACTTAATTATTTTGTAGCGGGTTGTTATCAAGTTGTTGTGTTATATTAAAATAATTGTACATATATATAATTAATTAATTAATATGAATATATTATAATTGAATTGTTGTGTCGGGTTTGAATTGAGAGTCTCAACCCTAACCTGACCGATATATTATCATGTCCGGTTGGTTTTGACTCGCATGTATATATAATTGAATCGAAATTCTAGACTCAATCAACTCAATTATATTGTATCGGATCCTAATATTGGATTAATTTTTGCCGAATCTAAATGTAAGTAAACTAACTAACGAATTTCTTATTTATTTATTTATTATTATTATTCTTGGAAGGAATACTAAGCCAAGAAGATTATTTTTAATATATATATATATATATATGTATACATGATATTGGAAAGGAATGAGTGTCCACTAGCTAGCTTATATATGTGTGTATTATATGTTCCATCAGATATATTATTCCGTTTCACTCACTGCATGACAAATCTCAAGTAATGCCTAAGTGGTCCTCTCTCTCTCTCTCTCTATATATATATATATGTATATATAGTGCATAAAAATGATAGAATTATAGTTGGAAGAAGTGCTGGGCTAAGGGTTTCATGTCTTGATCTATTAATGTATATATTAAGGTATATATATATTCACAGATGGTTTCCTCTTTAATGTAAATCAGTAGATCATCAGTAGAGGGTGATTGTCAAACAAACCTTGAATTCTCATATAAGACATTCACTAATAAGTGCACCTTTTTGTTTATATATATATATATATATATATATATATGACAGACAGGTAGTGGAGGGTCCAAGGGGAAGAAAACAGATGAACCAAAAAGATACCAACAAAGCAGCACAATACTGTAAAGAAGAAAATGAGTACTATTAATTACATGATCAGTTTCTTCACTATCATTATCTCTCTCCCTCTCTTCAACATACATCATTCATGAGTTCCCTTCTATGCCTAAATTAGGGTTTTGCTCGATTTGATTTGATTTGATTTGCATGAGGTAGTTGAGATTCCTGGTCATCCACAGATTGAATAAATTTCTAGGGTTTTGTTTGATTTTTCAGTTTAAGTAATTAATGAAAACACCGATGAGATAGATAATTAACAATGATGCAGCAACACAGTAGCAGTACTGCAAGTGATGACTACTACTACTGCTGTTGCCGTTACAGTTCTCCTCCTCCACCACCACAGCCGCCACTCTACGGAGGGTTTTCCGATGAGCCGCCGTTGTTAGGAGCAGTGATGCAAAACCCTAATTTGAGGCTGCTGCTGCTGCAGAAGCTCGCTGGTCAACACCCTGTAGATGGCGATGGCGGCAAGGCAGTTGCAGCAGCAGTCTCCAGAAGCAGTAGGGTTTGTCATAGCGAGGCTGAGAGGAGACGCAGACAGAGAATCAATAACCATCTTGCCAACCTAAGGACCTTGCTCCCCGCCGCCACCACCACCACCACCACCAAAGTAAGTACAATATATATATATATTCCCATCAATCCCATATATATTTCATTCGTTAATTTGCATATGCGTTAATTCACTGTGTCTGCGTTTTTTTGTTTTTTACTTGTGGTTACTTTAATTTGTTTAATTTTACAATTGTCGTGCCGTTCTGATAACGAATCTTGAAATTCCAATCTTCAAAAAGATTAAGTTTTACTAATTAGATGAATTAATTTCACAAATTTGAGACCCCTCCCTCATTTCAAGTGATTGACGACAATTTGGTGGAATGAAAGAAAGGTGGGGCTCAAAAGGGTATCGTTTTGAAAAGTTTTCATGGAAATTTCTTGCAGGAGGCCCACCTATATACACAGATACATACATTATATATAATATATATATCTATAGAGAGAGAGAGTAGTACTGGAACACCTAAAAATAAGAAGAGAGACAAACAGACAAAGAATCATTCGACTGCACGCCTGCCTGCCTGCCTAGTCTCTGTTAACCATTACAATTAGCCTTTTTGGTTCCCACCACTCACTCATATCCAAACCCTAATATTATACTCCGTACGTCCCAGATATAGTGTTTGTATTTTAGAAGGGGTGTAATTAGTAGATAATTAAGATATTAGTGAAACTAATTATTCTATAATATAAATAATTATAAATTAAGATTAAGATAACTAATTAGTTTAATTAAAATTAAAAAAAATAAAATTTAAAAATTTAAAATGAGATTAAAATGCGTAATTATTTTCCAAAAAAAGGAAAGTGACATGGTATAGGACGGAGAGAAACGGCAACGTGGATATGATATCTTGGACAGAGGGAGTAATATATTTACTAATTCCTCCCTACTCAAATGGCACGTTTCATCAGTAATACGGTATTTAAGACAATAATATTTAATTAATTAATAAGAGTGAATTATTATATTATTTTTTTTATTTTATATAATTAATAATATTAGTAGTTTTAAAATAAATTTAATATATATATATAATTAACAAAAATTAGAATATGTATTTAAATATTTTAAAAATTATATCGCAATAATAAAGATATTATTTTGTAGAGTATAAAAGTAAATAAAAAAAGATTTATTTATTTATAATTAACACAAACTAATTTTATAAAAGATGTAAATTTTTAAAGATAAATAAAAATATTTATTTTTTTAAAAAAAGACATAAACAAAAGAATTTTGAATAGTCAAGTAAATAAAATTGATTTATATTCGTTAGTATGTTTTAATTTAATACCTTTTACAAAAAAATAAAAATATGACAAAAATAGAAAATGTATCGATTAAATTGGGATAGAGAGAGCATAACATAGCCTTTTATCGACATCTTTCATATTGTTTTTAATTCAATCAAGAAACAACCCTTTCTTCTATTATCCTATTCTATTTTCCTATGATAATCAGATTCTCACTCTTGGCAAAAACCTACAATCGACTTTCAACAAATACTAAGGTTTCTCGTTGCTCGTTGCATCATTTTCTTCTCAATGAATTAATTCTCTATATTAATTTTTTACTTGGGAATTTCAGACAGACAAAGCTTCATTGTTAGCTGAAGTGATCCAGCATGTGAAGGAGCTGCAGGGGCAAGCCTCGCAAATCTCCAAAACAAGTCTCTTCCCATCGGAATTCGATGAATTTACTGTCGACACTTGCGGTTGGGATGAAGCCGGCAGACAGATCATCAAAGCATCGATCTGCTGCCAAGACAGGATAGACCTCTTGCCAGACTTGATCCAGACACTTAAGGGCCTGCGATTGCAAGCACTGAAAGCTGAAATCACCACTCTCCAAGGCAGAGTAAAGATCATACTGTTCATTACTGAAGAAGAAGAAGAAGAAGAAGAAGAAGAAGAAGAAAAAAAGGTGAATAGAAATATTGATGATGATCAGCAAAGGTGTATAAGGTCAATCCAGGAAGCCATTGAAGCAGTAATGGAGAAACCAATATAATTGGGGATATGTCTTCTGCCTCAGCAAATCTGGAGAGACAAAGAAGCAACACTTGCAACAAAGTTTCTCATTACAAGTCATTTTGAATTCAAGAACATGTATTTCATAGATGTAAACCCTATGTATGTACATTTTCATTTTTAGTTTCATCTCTTCTGTATCGATTCGGGTTTTTTATAATGCCACTAGAATTGGAATAGAATCGAACAAATGTGCAAACAAGCTATGTTGAAGGCAATGTAGTAAAGTGTAAATCATTTCAGTGATTGAATATTCAAATAAATCCAGCATATAATAGGATCTCATTAATTTTATTTTTCAGTGACAATAATATAGAAGATCACCTAAGATGAACACAATTATTTTTATTGCAAGGATTTAACAGACAATGAGATTGTTGAACTCAACAATGGCTAATGTCCTAATATTGGTAGATTTGTAATCTAAGTAACAATTCATGGTTTTCTCTTTCAATAATCACCACATTCTCTGATTTATAAACTACAAGTGTTGAAAATTCAAAATGAAATTTATCTCTGAAATAATATATGAAATTAGAAAAGATATCCTTTTGCTATTTATCTCCCTTTTTTTTCCAAAATATTTACTGTTCAATCTATTATTTTTCATCAAGAATATCACATGAAAACCTGTTTTCTATACAAGAAATATTCCATTCAACAATCATTTTCATCTCATCTCAAGAGCATCAAAATAGAAATAAAATAAAACAATAACACAAATGAACACATGTTTGCACAATTCTGAGATAGATGATCTTCTGAAAAGTTTCCTAAGATACCCACAAGTGGGGACAAAATGCTCCAACCAATTTATAGTTATATCAATTTATTGATTTTTTTAAAAAAAAATATTTTTATTTTTTTTTAAATAATTATTATTATTAGTATATGTTATGTGCATCTATGTCAACGATTTGATTTTAAAATTATTGTTTTGATTTTTTATTTTTTTTCACTTTGTAGATATATTATTATTATTATTATTATTGCAACACTATCTGTTTTATTTTTTAATTCATTGTTGTTTGAAGGTGTTATCGGAAAGCTACCGGATTGTTGTCCGTTATAATAGAAAAAAATATGCAAAACTATTACGATAAAAATATTTATAATTTATATTTTTTATATTTAATAAATTTATTAGATACTGTGTTATCACTATTAACTATTTTTTAAATATAATTTCCGTACGTTTTTTTTTTCAAATAGATAAATAAAAAAGATGTTGAAAATAATCTAGATAAAAAGTACTACTAGATAAAAAGTACTACTAAAGGAAAGCAATACTATTATGGTAAAAATATTTTAAATTTAAATTTGAAATATTTATGTATTTATTTAAATATAATTTTTTATGTATAATTTTCTTTTTAAATTCAAACTGATAAATAAAAAAAAAATCTAAAAACAGAAAATACAGAAGAAAATAATTGTGTTTACTTTAATTTTTAATTATATTTGTAATATTTTATAAGTTTGTTTGATTATATATTAATTTTATTATTATTAGTTATATTTATTATTTTATACACTATGATTTTTAAATTTTTTTAGTTTTTGTTTTGTCATTTAAAGATAGAAAAATGGACAAACTTTTTAATGAAAGATATAGATGAAAATAATTTTATTATCCTAATAATATTTTATAATTTTAATTATATTTATTATATATTATAGATTTATTGTAATTAAATTTTTTATGAGTTATTTAATTTGTATATATGATTTTTTTTTATGCCTAATAGAAAAGTCATCTTAAAAGATTAAAAAAATCATTTCAGAAAAAATATAAAAAAATAAACAAATATTAAGACTGGTAGTTTATATTTCAAATTTGAGATTTATAATATTAAGTACGAAAAAAAAAATGTAAATAATATAAAAAATTATTTAAAAAAAAAATAGAGTGCACTTGTTGTTAACATATATATATTTATTTATTTTCATCTTTTATAATTTTATTTGAGTTAATTAATTTTTAAAATTTAATAATACAATTGTATATATAATTTTTCAAAAGTGTATTAAGCTGATTTGATTGAAGTAGTATATTTTATATAACCATATAAATATATAATTATATAGAAAATATTTAAATATTATTTATAAAAATTATTAAATTAAGTATATAATTTAATATAAAAATAACCCTTTCACGCTAGTTATTTCATAAAACATCACAAACAATTACTATCTAAACCAAAAAACTAAACAAAACATACCCTAAAAGTAACCTGTGCTTCTTAAAAAACAAAAACAAAAAAAAAAGCATCGATTCATAGGTTATATAACATTTCACAGAGAATTCTTTTGCCTGTAAGCTCATTAAAAGGGTATAAACAAACTAATAATCACTCACAAGGGAATGCCGACTCTGCAACTACCCCAAAATTGTACAAGATAATCCAACCTGAATTGCAGGTGTTGACACATGAACAAGATGACAAGAGTATGTTAGAGAGCCTCTTTGAGATTAAAGGTTCTTGAGACTGCTCTTGCATGGTCATACTCGTTCAGCTGCACAAGCATTTTTTTCAATCGTCTAACCAATTTCCCAGTTTCAGTTTCCATGGAACTCGAAATTTGCTTTCTCTCCAGTGTTTTCCCGATCAGCAATAAGTAGTCCACCAACGGCTGCAACTTCCGGCTAAATTCAAGCAAAACAGCAAACATAAAAATCAGAAAATTGCACAGTTACAACTAGCAACTGTAAGTATCACAAAGGTTGGACGCGTAAGGGATGTCGTAAAATAAAATGTATTCCAACGGTCCCCCTATACTTTATCCAATACATGATGGTAGACAGGTCAGAGAAGAGTTCAGAAAGCAAAAAACAACAGTTGCAGCATTAAAAACTGAAAATTTTGTGAAAAAAAATCATACCTGCGATCCCCTGTAGCACCGAGCCCAGTCCAGACACCGAGTAATGAAGCAACAACCCTCTCAGTTCGTAAAATCGCATCATGGATGTTCGAGTGTATGCTGTGAAGATGTGGAAGGATCTTGTTGCATAAAAGGTCATCAAGCACAATCTTCTCAAGAACAGGCATAGACAGAATTTCCTTCCAGAGGCATATGTTCCTCATCAAGCGGACAGACATGCCAAATCTATATGCTGCAACTCGTGTTGCATTTGGTACTGCCTGCATTTCTAATGGGCTCCATGTGGGAACCTGCATTCGTAAACCACAAGACAAAAACTGCTGCTAAGAAATAATCCGATAATACGGTCATTACAAAGTATGCTTTGTTATGAAAACATAGAGAGGTTCAGTAAAATGCAGTTGAAAGGTTTAGAAATATTACTATCAAATCAGCCACAGCTTTGGTGAGACGATCACGGAGAACAGACAACAGCCCCATAAGTGCTGAACTGGAAAGGTCTACATATCCAATTACTAAGTTCATAGCGAAAACAGCATGCTTTGTTTCACTGGTACTGAGCATATCCCAACAACAACTTAACTGATGGTGTAAGATCGGAATTGCAAGTTTTTCAACCAGTTTGGGAATAAGATCCGCATCAGCATCAGAATCAACCTTTCCATTGACCGTGTTCTCATCCTCGGGAAGGCCATAAGTGAATAGTAACGAGTGCCTAGAATAAAAAAATAATTAGATATTAGATTCAATAGAATATGCAATTTGTTTAGATGCACCAGGCATTTGGTTTTACATAGAAATCTGAATCCAAATGTTCCAGAAAGAATACGTATTTGTAAGAAAAACATTGGCAATCATTTCCAAAATTTAATTCTAGTAGCACTAAATTAATCAGGAGAGAATGGAAATAATTAAAACCCCAAATCCCCGCTCCAACTAAATGCACCAGTAGAGGGTAGCATAACACTTCCAAGCAATATAAATATCTTTCCTAACGTCTGTGTTAAGATGCCGTAACAGTCACGATTATATAGATTTATACTGCTTATGCCTGTGCAACTACAAACTTTATCTAAAGTACCAGGTGTATCAAAACAATCTCCAGACAAGCCAAGTCTCTAAGAAATGCACATGAAGCACATCCCAAAACTAATTTTTAATACATGCAAATACAAAGTAATGCATCAAATGCTTATATTATTGAAACCAACATATAGGCAAAGCAAACTAACTCCGGAAAAAATAAACAGAAACAAAGGCAATTCTCTATAACTTAGCATGTGAAGCACAACCCCAAAATTCTTTGTTTAATACATATTACTCCCTCCGCCCGGTCTCTTTATGCCATATTGTCCGGACAAGGAGACTAAAAAAATAATAATATTTTCATATAAAAGTGGGGTAGGTAAAAAATAAAATGAAAGTATTATGAAAAATTTACTAAAAAGTTAGTAAAAAAACAGTAACAAATTGTTTATTATTTGTTAAAGTAGAAATAATGAAATTGTGGGTGGAATAAATTGTTTACAATTATGCATAAGTTTAGTGGACAGTCAAAAAAGATGGCATAATTATATACTTGTGGCATTAAAAGCAGAAAATACAGAAAGAAAACCGATTTGGGGGAAAATAACAAGAAATATAGTTAGCAAATCATATCTTACACTGCCAGTATTATCAACCCCCATTCCCTCCACTCTACAGGCCAAGAGTTTCAATTAACCATGTAAAGCATGTAAGATCTTGAGTGGATATGAGTGTTCATATTTAAAATAAATAAACACTTTCTAGACATACCATTCCATGTCCATGAAATCTTTATGTTCGTGAAGAGGGTCCCACTTCAGAAGTTCAAGCCTCACGTAAGGGGAGAAGACAGAAGGAATACTTAATGAGATATAAGCATTGCCATAGCTTGATGGATATGCTTTTTTCCAACTCTCAAATCTTTTAACCACATTTGAAAATTGAGAATACTCGTCTGATGCATCGCTAAATATTTTCTCAGCAACCTCCAGCAATTGATTCTGGTTTGATTTATAAGCTGCACTCTCACTATCACTTTCATCAGTACTCGATTCTCCTTCTATATGTAGAACAGAACTATCCTTTTCCATTGTTCTCTTCCTTTTAGAATCAGCTTTCGCCCTCCGTCTTTCTCGAGCTTCTGCTCTTCTCGTGATCTCCATTCGTTTTTGCAAATTTTCATCCCTACCAAATTCATCTAGCTTAACAGGTGCACTTTTCAAGGCTCTTGCATTAGCAGCTGCAGCCTGGGAAGCAGCAACAGCTGCTGCCACTTTCTCAGCATTGTTTCCTCCTCTACGGAGTTCTGTCCGCACTGCAGAAATAGCTTGTTCTATTTCAGATATTTCATCATCATCATCTGCTACTCTTCTTTCTGATATGCCTCTTGCACGTTCTTCGCGAAGCTTCTGCATTTGTTCCTCAAGTTCCTCAATAAATGGAGCCTTATCCTGCAATGAAAGTGCTGAAATTAATAATAATCACGACATTTCATAAAGAAATACCTCCAATAAGAAATTTTATCCACAATTTATTTCTTACTGATAAAGTGGATTCTAGTTGATGTTAAAAACACTACATTCCAGTGGTTGCCAACTTGACTATAGCCAAGTGGTGGCATCCTACCATAAAGAGGCTTGTGACTCAAGCTCAAATTCAGGCAGTCCCAAGAAATTGGGTGTGTGTGTTTATTACAAAAAAATAAAAAAAAAACACCATTCCAGTGGTTTATGAATCTTTAAGTTCATAACCATGGACCATGGATTACAACTCAAAACAGAAAAGTTACTGAATAATTGGTGCCTGTGTTTCAAAAAGAGGTATGAACTTTAACAAGGCTTTCAATGTTATTGAGTGTGTCATTTTGTACACACTGGCTCTACAGTCTATTCTATTTCACCCACTAGATGATGAATCCCAATGCTATCAGCACACTGTGTATACACTAGCAGCAATAAACAATTAAATATCAAGGGTAAGTCGCGACATATCCATATATAGACACAATTTCAAATATAATTTAAGTGAGGACAATATTGGCAGAGGGTTTCATCTTTCATCCATAGATGCATTAGGCAACAAACAAACAAACATACATACATATTTAGAAATGTTCCCATTTTAATGTAAATCAGTAGGCAATGCTTGTAAACCCTTAATACTCAACTTCACAAGTGAATATGTATCAACACATGGACCTCAAAATAAATTGAATGTAATAAGACAACAAGCATGTGTGCACTATGGCCTGATCAACTAAAAATAGAGCCAAGATACTGAATAGTATTCAGGAACTGAATTAGAACTGTACCAATAGGAGGGACAAGCTGCTACCAAAGCAATGTAAATGTGTGTGCCAACAAATTAACCATAAGTAGAAGAACACATAACTCAACAGATAACCCATACCTGCAAAAACTCACATATAACTGAAACATAATCACGTAGCTGTTGCATAAAGCGGTACATGTTATCACCATCAGTTAGAGCTTTCTCAAGGTAAGAAATATTCAGCAAAGAAGAAGATATATCTTCATT
Organism: Andrographis paniculata; assembly: GCF_009805555.1. Taxonomy (NCBI): domain Eukaryota; kingdom Viridiplantae; phylum Streptophyta; class Magnoliopsida; order Lamiales; family Acanthaceae; genus Andrographis; species Andrographis paniculata. The sequence continues at coordinate 7,891,104 of NW_026137605.1, forward strand.
GGTTTTGGCCAACGATGCCATAGTTTTAGCATGTGATTCCTGAAACATGAAAATACATAATTTTTCAAGTCAGCATTAAATTTCAAAAAGATAGGAGAGATTTAATCAAAAGAAACTAGCTGATCCAAAACTCAGCCATATCCACCAATCTAAAATCATCAAACATGAAAACTTGTAGCAATAGAAATATGGCATACCTCAACCCCCTTAAGGTTCTCATGCAACCCTTTCTTAGCAAGCTCAGCCTGCTGAGATAACGACATAACATTGTTGCTGAATATGTCCACACCAGTCCCTCCAATGCTGCTATATCCACCTGCAACATCCACATTTGGCACAGCAGAATACATCCCACTATGTCCTGCGCCAGTGTATCCAAAACTCGGCTGCAAACCATCACTCTTCCGAATGCTACTAACACCATTGACACCACCGCCCACTCCTTGACTTCCAACACTGTCATCTAACCTCTTTCCTAATCCTTTCCTCACCTGTTCTTCCTCCCACATTTTATCCTCATCATCCTCATCATCACTGTCCATCTCGAATTTCCTCACTTTCGGCATTGCCCTGTCCTCAAAATCCTCAAACACACCCTTTTTATCAGCACCAGCAACTTTCTCACCGAATAAACCAATTCTCCCCCTATATTCAGGTTCCTCATCACTCAAACCTTCTGCTGCACCATGATTACTCCCTCCATCCAATGCTATATAATCTGGGGCTGCAGCCTTGGCCTGCCTCAGCCTCTCCCTCTTTGCTCTAATTGCCTCTATAGTAGCTTTGTCCGGTATCCCTTCTTTATCCTCACTGAGGCCCTGCCCTAATCCAATTTCCTTCAACCTTGATAACGTGTCGTCTCTCTCAACACTTGAATCTCGAAGCCTTTGATCAAAATTTGCCTTCTCCTCATCAAATCCATGACTTCTACCAGCCATTATCGAATCTGACTCATTCGAAGCAGGCTTTATCAAACCCTTCAACACAACAACAGGTTCTGCTTCCGGCTTGGGCTTATTGCGGGCTGTGGGGGGAATGAGGGTCTTGGTATTCTTTTGAAGCTCTAAGAGAGCTTCTTTAGTGTAAACTCCTGCCTGGGGCTGAACATTGGACGGGACAGACGACAGGGCGTGCAGTGCACTTCGGTCCTTGGAAGAGGTGAGCTTATGAGCCGATGATTTCGAAAAACGCGACGAGGATGAGCGCGAAGATGTGGGCTTAGGAGGCGGGCGAGAGAACGGTGATTCGTCCTCTTCATCGGCGAAGGAAAGAAGGCTTTTCACCGGTGGCTTCGACGCAGGCTTTTTAGGTTTATTCATGGTGGAGGATTTGGTTGAGGAGGAAGAAGTACCGATCGGCTTGGTAGTGGATGGAGCCGTAGAGGGCTGATCTTCCTCTTCGACATCGTCAGTGCGGCGGCGGAAGTTGCGGGACTTGGCGGTGCTCATGGTGGCAGAGAGTGGCAAAACTGCATCGGTTCGAGAATAAGTTTTAGCAGGAAATTACCGACTCCCTCTGCAAACCCTAAATACTCATAATAGCAGGCATTGAAATTGAAAAGAGCAAATAATTCAAAATTAGGGCAAGATATGAACTTACGAAGCCGTGGAATAATAATACCTCAAGACGACGATGAGGTTCACGACCGGCGGTAGAGCAGCAGCAGGGCGAGAAGAAGAAGAAGAAGAAGGAAAAGGTAGAGCGAAAGAAGAAGGAAAAGAGGAAAGGTAAGAGAAACGGGGGCGGCGACTGTAGGAGGTAATTTTGTGGTGTAATTTTTCTTCCTTTTTTTGTTTTTTTTTCTTTTATAGATTTTTATGTTAGAGGCGGTTTGATACATGGATTTGGTTGAATATATTAAGATTTGGATTTTAAAATTATAATTGAAAGATGTAATTTTAACGGTGTGAGATTCTAAAATCCTATAAATTTTCAGTAATAATATATTTTTTTGTTAATTTAAAATTTGGTATCATTGCATTTTACTATTATATCCTACTTTTTTTTTAATATTAAATATATACATATTTATATTTAAATTATATTGGATTGATTTTATAGAATATAATATTATATTTAAGCATATACTACAAATCATATATTTATTTATAATCATTAATGTTATTTATATTTAATTATTTTACTAGTAATAATTTAAATAAATTAATAATTTAAAATATTAATTAATAATTGAAATTTATTTTACTGGTGTACTAATGTTGTATTTTAAATTTAAAATATTTTTTATATTAAATATGAAAAAGAATGTCGATAGTATAAAACATAATTAAATTGTCACATTTTTTAGTATATAGATTATATATTATCTATATATATTATATTTTTTTATTATTAAATGAAAATCCTATGAATTTTTTTATTAAAATACACTAAATTTAGTAAAAAAATAAAGTTAAAAAAATGGATGTAAAATTTAATTTATTATAATAAATAAAACTCGTGAACGTCGTTTAAAAAATCAAAAATCAAAATCCTTCAATTAAGTTGTAAAACAAACTGGATTTGAAAATATAAATCCCAAAAATTTACCAACCAAACATAGTATAGGATTTTAAATCTTAAATACAATAAATTCTATCATATATAAATCATAATGGAAAATTCTAATCATATCAAAAAAAAATATTAATTTAATTAAAATTAAGAAAATTATAAATAATAAAATTTAAAATATAATTAAAATATATAATTATATTTAAAAAATAAAATGACAAATTATATGAAATGTATGTGAATAGAAAATGTTAAACAATCTATGTTGGAACAGATGGAGTATATTTTTATGTACTCGTATTTAATTTAAAGAAATATATTTTGTATTATATAATAATATTAATAGTTATATTTAATTTAAATTTTGTCTCATAAACAAATGATATTATTTTTTAACTTAATAATTGTATTATCTATCTAACATTATAAAAATATTTTTAGTTTAAAGTTAATAATATTTTTATATTATATAATGCTAATAGAAATAGTTTTGTATTTTTTACTATAATTTAATATAATATAAATATATATAAAAAAAATGTAAGTATAGGACTGAGATAGTAAAATATACTACCGTTACTTTAAATCCATTACATCAATGGACGTGTTTGTTTTTAATTTAAAATTAAAATTTTCACTATAAATTAAGATTGATTTTTAATAAGAAAAAATGTATTACTTTTTTTTTATAAAATATTATTTTAATTTCAAATAATATCAAACAAGCTCTTTATTTTGTAGTAATAACTTTATTAATTTTTTTCACTATAATTATTATAAATTCAATTGATTGTTCGAAGTGTATGTCTATTTTTTTTATAAACTCTGTTTTTTCTAAAAAGAAAATAATAATTCAAACAAAATATATTATCAAATATTATTTTAATATTAAATTCAAATTATTTTTTTTTCCAAACCAATCAAAAAAACACACCATTAAATTTAGCATTCCCTTGGCATACGTAAAATTAACATATATTTGTATTGTCGATTTATATTTTATTGTAACGAGAGTAAATAACTCATGAGCCGTGAATAAAATTAAAAAGCCCACAAACAAAATTTGATTTGTCCAATTATTTAGGGCAATGAATAGTAAGCCCATTTAGAAACACAAATAGTCCAATGATACAACATCTAGACGGCCCATATTTATAAGCTTTAGTCAATTATTATTAATAAATGTATGTACTCTCTCAATTCACTGCAAGGTTGTCATTTGGTTTTTATCTTCAAGTATTGACATTAAAAATATCTTTATATTTGAATAATTTACTCTAAAATATTAGAGTATTGGTACTATAAGAGACTAATAAACATATTTTTATTTTTTTTTCTCGATTTGTACTAATATAATAATTAATATTCAGAGATCAACATGCAAAAAGTCAATGAGAATCTTGCAGCGGGACGGAGGTAGTATTAAATTTTAAAATTAATTGCAAATTACTTGTGAAATTTGGTTTCCAGTTTTATTAAATTTAACTCTTTTTTTTTTTTCTTAAAAATATCAAATCAAACACTCATTATTTATTTATTTATTTATTTTATTACATTAAAATCTAATTTTACATTCAAAACATTACATCAATACATATTTATATCACATCAAACAACTATTTCAATTTAAAATTTTTACTATTTAAAACCAAAATCCAAAATCAAAATCAAACGAGTAAACTCACCCTAAATTTTATTTATTTTTTTCTCTCTCTCTCTACAATTTCCATTCAAGATGGCTCATATTGTTATTATTATTATTGAATTATTAGTTTTATAATAGTTAAGATATTGTTTGTTTTTAATTGATGATATATTTTGTGTGTATACTTTTTTTTTTTTTTTTTGTATATATAATTAGAATAATTTTTACTTGGAGTTTATTATTATATCTCTTGTTAATATTTTTCAAAAAAAATTAATTATATTTTTATAGGATCTATTATTTATTTTTTTCAACTCAAACTCCTAACATGATTTACCTTGGAAAGTCCTTCCACAGGCTTTTGTTGTCACAAATTCGTGCTAACAAAGACCACGGAGTAGAGCTGCTTAGAATTTGGACGTCTCCCTAGATCGGAACTCCATTTTCTCCTTTCTCCGACGAGGTCTCCGGCAGGTAAAAGTGTCTAGCACTCACTCAATACATGGAGAAGAGAAGGGTTGGAGTTGAGAGAATCTAACTCAATTTCTCTCATTATACTCCACTCTCAAAACCTTTCAACAACCAACTCTCTCACTCCACACTTATCTATAAAGTCACATTGTTGTGCATGTAAGACAAAACCAATTAAAATCCTTTGCACATAAATGAAATGATGTATTCCTCTATAATTCTGATGCAATTTGACCACCCAAAACATCCATTCATTTGTTTTGTGTACTCACCAACCAAGAAAGTGTAAGACAAAAAATGTTGTTGTCAATATGTTGCTGCAACCTGACGAAACATCATTCTCCAAATGAAAACTGTAAAAGACAGCAGGAGAAAAACAAGAATAACCATATACCAAAAATAATTGGAGGAAATTATTTTCCAACGATTCGGAATCCTAGAAAAATCCGAGTCGACCCTGCACGTACATATACAAAATTATATATATGTTGTCCAAAAGAGAGGGACAATTATTGCACAACTTATATACATGAACCTGGCACAGTCTTACAGGTCATTAAGGTTGCCTTTGTTCCAACATGCAATAATATAAAAAGTGACTATAGCAAGCCAGAAAAAAACGAAGAAAATTATTTTAAGAAATTGCATGTCGTCTAACAAAAGTGTAACAATGATTAATTAATTGATCGATTGGTTGCATGCATGTGTGTGTGTGTGAAGGAAACAAACACATTATAACAATTATATATTGAATAATAATAATAAATAAATAAATAATAAAGGGTTTCATGAAAAGGGATTTTGTTGTGGATAAGGAAACTAGTGCAAGATATATCACAAATTAAAAACCCTAACTAAATTTATTTACATAAAAAAATAAAATAAAATGTATATGTGTTTTGGTCACGAGGGGTGTTTGTGTTGATGATGGCTGTCTTTGTGTAGGCAAATTAAAATACACAGACAAATTAAGGGGCCATTGACAACCTGGTCAAGAACATCCAAATAGTCATTCAATCCTATGCTCTTTATTAGGGTGTGTTTGTTTGGGGGTTTGAATTTTGGATTGGGATTTGAATAGTAAAAATTTTGAATTTGAATAGTTGTATGATGTGATATAAATAGGGTTTGATGTGATGTTTTGAATGTAAAATTGATTTTTAGTATAATATAAAAAATGAAAAATAGGTGTTTGATTTGATATTTTTGGGGAAAAAAATTGGATGAATAGTGGAAATCCTCCAAAATCCTTCAAACAAACACACCCTAACTAAATTCAGATGAATCTCATTCATATATATATATATATATATATATATGTAAGTGGATTAATCGATTGGCATTTGTGTTTGTTGTGTATAGGATACGATGGCGACAATATATAGCTCAACGCCCGGCGATATATGCATGTGGTTTCTAGGGTATCATTTATGCTTCTAGATAAAAGTGTCGGATATTATTCGAGACTATTATTCTTGATATTAATTAATATGATCATCGTTATATATTGCAATGTGTGTGTTGTAGAAGTTATCCATAAGATTGAGTCATTTGGTGCAATCATCTTGGGTGTGTTTGTATTTGCGTATTGTGTTAAATAGTAGTTGGACGTAAAGTTTTATGAAAAAAAAAAAATATTTTTAGAAGTAATCTAACCAAAAAAATAAAAGCTAAGGACATGTTTGTTTTGTAAAATAATTTGAATGAATTATTTTTTTTATGTGAAGTTAGATAATTATGTAGATAATATAAAAAATTAATAAATGTATACAATATATTATTTTTTTTAAAAAAATACTATATATTGGTTTTGAAAACAAAAAGAACACACCTTAGATAATTGAGGTGAAATTTATTTTATGAAAATAAATCAATAATAGTAGTAGCAGGAGTATCGGTAAATTAATCGTAATACTTATTACGTTAAGTAATCTCGGTATATATTTATTGATATTTTAAATTATTTTGATTTTGATTTTGATTTTTAATATTTTATTAAAAAAAATGTATATATTTTAATATTATACAATTTCTAAAAAAAAAAAAAACTATTATTAAAAAATTATCATATATATACATATAATAATAAAAATCAACAAAAACACACAATGTCCAAATAATTTGAAAAGTTAAAATTAAATAGTGTTTTGGGGTTATATTTATTTATATTATAAAAATATTATTATAAGTATATATATATATATATTGAAAATACATATTTGTTTGGGGGTTTGAATTTTGAGTTGGGATATGAATAGTAAAAATTTTGAATTTGAATAATTGTATGATGTGATATAAATAGGTGTTGATATGATGTTTTGAATATAAAATTGATTTTTAATATAATATAAAAAAATGAAAAATAAGTGTTTAATTTAATATTTTTTGAGAAAAAAAATTGAATAAATAGTGTAAATTCAATCCAATCCCTCGAACAAACACACCAAATCGAACTAATTAAGCCTATCCGACAAGTGGGTGTCAGTCATGCACGTGATCAACATCTTCAATAATTGGTGCTACTTCATAATCTATCTTAAATTGAAGTCAACGATGATATATATATGAACCAATATTTGGTTGTAAATTGTAATATACAAAATAAATACTGTATAACTCGATTAAATTAATGCATGTCATGTCGTTCGATTTTTTTTTTTTTTTTTTTAATTTCCTCACATATATATATTATATATACATATAGCTAGGATCTTTATTTTTAGACTATTTTTTTTAAATTTTACTATATGAATTCTGTATTTTTCGAAAAAAAATATATTTTTTCATTTTATAAAACGTTTTATCAAACATTATTTTAATATTAAATTCAAACCAAAATTTTTCAAACTGAACCAAAAGAAACACACCCTATATATGAATGAATAGTGTATGTACTAATACTCAATATTTTATATGTATAGAAAAATGCATTCTTCAAAATTAGTTACCTGTTCAAGCTATAATTTATGAGTTTTAGTGTATGTGTTCACTTACTAATTATTTTTTATTATTATTATTTAGTTTTCACATCTTCTTATAAAAATTAAATTACTCATAAGACATCACATTCAAGACAATTTATTTCATTACAAGATAAAGTTTGAAAATGATCCATTACGGACTCTCATACATTGAAAATAACAAATTATATCATGGTTGCTAACACTCATATAAATAAATAATTTTAATGAAAATATACAAGATAATCATTTCCATATTGACTGAAATGAAGAAAGACAAGGCTAAAATGGTGAAACACTAGTGTGGTTGATTATGATTTCAATTTGAAATTATTAGAATATATGATTTTATTATTATTATTATTTTTTTTTAATCGGATCTTGTATGAGTTTTTGTTAATAACGGGTCTTGTTATTGATGGGTTGGTTGTTGTTGTTTGCAAGTAATCCATACCGCACATAATTAAAAGGACTGTGATGTCCCGTAAGGGATGATCCGGTGGAGCAGTGAGTGAACGTGTGACCGTGAAGTCATGGGTTCAAACTCCGACACCTATAGGTCCACTTGTCACACATGGTTCGCATAGTGTGGCTTGTCTTGTCGGGCCTAGTTTGCAGGATATTAAGTTCGACCGCGTTCAAACCCCCAGACTATTTATCAGAGGAATAGAATCACTAGCAATTTAGTACTCTATTTTAATTTCTCTTTTTACTACTTCTTTTCCTCAAGTGAGCCCGTTACTGCTTTTTCCGCTTAGTCAGACTCATCTATAATTATTCTTCTTGTTTCATTTCATTATTGCGAACTTATGAGTTCAACCTGATAACTCGTCATTATAAAGAATATAAATATATTTTTGAAAGAAAAATTTGGGAACTATAACTATGCTTTTCATTAATATTCGATCATTTACAATATGCCATGATCCGCACTCGTATCACTCAACATCACAAGACCCTTATTTTCCTCATCACACAACTTCTTATCTTTTGAATTTCACCCGACTACAAAATTTTGTGGAATACATTAGCAAAAAAAACTAAACTAAATTTAATAATAATAATAATAATAATAATAATAATAACATCATTATCATTATCATTATCATCATATTTGAATATATGTCCGAATCCTACAAAGTAAATCCATGTCCTTCGAATATTAGAACGATAAATTAATTAACTTTTTGGCACTTTTGTTTTTTGTTTTTTAATCAACCCGAGATTGTTTATTGAAAAGACACATTGATTTGTTGATCAATTCCAATTATTATCCTCCATTATTTTTACTTTTTGTATCTCCTAATTAATCTAAATTATTGATTAAATATTATATATAGTTCAATAATTGCATATATATGTCATCCCAATGGAATTAGAGCAGGCTCGTGAAAGTGAATAGTAGCAATAAGTTTGACTAATTATTGAAAATGGATACTTAGAAGATCATTCTCAATCTACTTTAGTGGCTAATAAGATTTGGGTGCTTTTATAATCTTGAAAAATTAATTAAAAAAATATCCTCAAAATCTTGCTTTGGGGATTGTTACCTGGGTTATTATATATAATAATCCTAATAATCATTGAAAAGTAGCCTAATAATTACATATTCATATAGGCTTTAATTTAAATCCAATATAGGTATATATCACAAATCATTACTTGGATCTAACTAATAATTAATTTACTAGATGCTGAAAAAAAAATGAAAAATAAAATTCTATTTGGTTATTATTTCAATTGTAGTTGGAATTTTAATTTTACTATTGGCATGAGATATTGTTTTATTAATATTTGAGTTATGATACAATATGTATTTAGTTAAATAAAAAATAAAATAAAATGTGTGTCCAATTGTTTTAGAGACTATATAAAGTATATTTAAACTTAGATATCATTTGGTAGACAAAAATTAAATGTTATAGTAATAACTACAAATATATATATTAACAACATAAAGTAGTTTTTATAAGAACTATAAAATTTTAAAAGTATATAAATGCATTTATTTATTTATAAGAGATAAAAAATAAATATCATAAGTAGATTCTACTTCAATAGAAAAATATTATAAATGAAAAAACTGAAAGGATATTGCCAATTAGGATTGAAAACAAAAATCAAACACACATTCCGATCAAACAAACAAACAAATAAATAAATAAATAATAAAAATAAAAATAAAAAAATCAAACACACATGTGTATATATTATAATATTTCATTTTGTTGTAAGGGAGTAGGAAAGGGAGGTTTTTTTTTAGGTGAAATAATTATTATATGTGATATTTTGGGTAATAAATAATAAAAAAGATTGGGCATGAAATTGGAATATTTTTGAAAAATTAAAAAATAAAATTGACAAATTAAAAATAAATAAATAAATAAATATTCAAGAGCAATAAACCCTCAGTACATATATGGCCTCACTTTAACATAAGAAAATACACAACCAATGGAAAATATTATAATCAAACTAATGTTTCTCAAAAAATTTAAAAATACTACAAGGGAAAAAAAATATTATAATAATAATAATAATAATAATAATAATAATAATAATAATAAAAAAAAAAAAATCAAAATCATCATCATAATTGAATTGAACTTCTATTATTTTATTCCCCTTTAGGTATGATGATCACAACGTGTGAGAAAAATCACAAGTTGAATTAATAATACATGGATTGATGTCCACTTTTACATTTTAGGGGAGCTGTCCCAAAAGGAAATTAACAAATCATATCCATATGTAGAATTATATATTCATGCATTATTATATGCTTATTGTTGCAATAAAATAAAACCCTTCCACTATAATTTCAAACACACATATATTTCAATAATACATAAAAAATTGCATGAAGAAAAATAAAACCCTCATCGATAAAAATTAAAACCCACAATTTCCCACACACAAATAATAAAAACTATCACAAAATGGAAAGACAAAAATGGCCACAAAATCTTCATACCAAAAACCCAGAAAGAGGGTTTGTTCGAAACAGATCGATCATAACAACTGATCTTAGAATTATTACACAACAACCCTCTTAAGTATGAAGATTATTTTGCAGCCCTTCTTTGCTTCTTTCCATAGCTATTTACAGCACACACACACAAATATATATATATATATATAGAAAGAAAATCCACGTGATCTTGGAGATGGATCAAACTGGATAGAGTTCATCTTCATCTTCATCTTCTTCCTCCATGGTTAACGATCTAATCTAATCATGGTAGCAAAGAAGCATTACAACGCATCGTCGAATGATGTAAAGCCTCGCCCTTTGCTCCATCAAACCCCTCTTCATCATCTTGCTCATCGTCTTCATTTCCCTTTTTTTTTTTTTTTTTTTTTTTTTTGCTAATTAAGAATCCTAAGAGGAAAAAAAAGCACAAAAAAACCCTTAATTTTTGCTGTCTTAGAGAGAGAGAGAGAGAGAGAAGGGTCTTTTTGTGTTCTCTGGTTAGGATGGGAGTGGAGGGGGTTCTTATAGAGTAGTGAGGTTTCTTGGGAGCAGATCTTGGCCGTTGGGAACGTGGGGTCCGCCCCACGGACGGCGTTGATTGAGTCTGGAGCTGGAGTCCAGGGACCGGGTGATTAGTTAAAAATGGTCGTTTAATGAGGCGACTTATGGGTCATGTATGAGCGTGCACTGCCTTAATCTCACCGGACAATTTCTCAATTCTCTGTCCCAATTTTTATTCAATAATTCAATAAAAAAATCTATCTGTCACACTATTTCAAGATTAATTTATTTAGCTAAATAATAATAATAATAATAATAATAATAATAATAGAGAGAGCTCAAAACACGAGTAAGTGATGACGAGTTATACAATATATACTTGAAATTGCATTAATTTATTTAATTAATCAATTGTATTAGAAAAGACAAATCAAGAAACCGCTTAGAAATAAAGTTTTAGAAGTTTTGACGGGTTAAAAAATTTTAAATATTAGATATTTGATTATATTTAATATAATATTTTTTTACAAAAAAAAAATTATTATTGAAAAATATTTATGTAAATAAAACCCACATAAAATTAAATAATAATTGTTTGTAACAAAGCCCTTTGGTGTTCCCCCCATTCTACACTAACGACATACTTTCCAATTAAATCCATTCTTTCATATCATTATATAATCGATTAAATTATGTGTGTTTGTTAAATAAGTGTTGGTTATGTGAACAAGAAAGTAAGGCCACACGTGAGGGTCACGTGGGGTTTAGTGTAACATGGTTGTCTCCCTCACGACATGATCAAATTAATAATTATATCTTCATTACTTATTAGTCAATTTTAAAATTTCATTTAATTTGGTCACATATATTTGACTAAATTTCCTAATCTAATCTCCATCACAATTCCAGATATTTTGGATTTGCATGTTTGATATAATTTGGATTCCATCTCTCATTATTTATCGGTTTTTATTTTATTTTATAAATCTTTAAATCAAATATTTTTTTCTTATTAAAAATATCCTTCAAAAACCTATTTTAATTCAAAGATTTTATATTAAAAAACTTCAAACCCATCCCCAATCTCCTTCCAAACAAAGCCAAATTTGAGTTGCTACAATTACTTAGGGTGTGCTTCTTTTGATTTTTATTTTAGATGTGTTTGGGTTTGGATTTTGAATAATAAAATTTTGAATAAAAATAATTATTCAAGTGATATAAAAAAATATGAATATTGATGTGATTTTTTTTAATGTAAAATTAAATTTAGTATAATATAGTAAAAAAAATGTATAATTTGATACTCCCTTCGTCCGCTTCTAAAGATCATATTCACCTTTTGCGTCATTGTACTTAATACTAAAAATATTTTTATATTCGTATAATAATATGTACAAATAACCTTCTATTAGTATTATAAGACACTAATTAAAGTATTTTTGCAATTTTTTTTATTTGTACTAAGTTTTTTATATAATAATTAATATTCAAATATCAACATATAAAAAGTAAATGTAACCTTAGAGCCGAATGGAGGTAGTATTGTTTAAGAGAAAATTTTTTTGTTATAGTGAAAACCAATTAGAACTCCACAAACAAACACAAATTTTGATTTCTTACTAGCTATTTTATTTTTACATTTCTAATATTTCATTCATCCGCAAAAATTAGTCCCGTTAGACCCGATGAGGAAATTGGGAAAAATGAGCATTTTACTATAAAAAAAAGTAAGAAAAGTAAAATAATAATTTAGGATGTTTTTAGAAATTTAGTTGGCGATTAAAAAGAATTGAGAGAAAAGATATGATAAAAGTAATGACAATTATGATAAATAAATATTGAATAAAATGCAATAGTTAAATATTCAATTTTGACTTTATCAAATTAGTAATGAAATAAATTTACCGATGTGAAAAAAAAAAAAAAAAAAAAAAGACAAAATAAGTCTATTTTTCAATAGACAAAACAAAAAGGAAAATAAGTCTATATGTTATGATATATATTTCGAAAACAAACATTATTTTATGTAAGACTTAACCCTCCAAATCCAAATAAATATTAATTGGTGAATAATTGGGTTATTACCTAATATATATTTGATAAGAATAAAATTGAGATATATATAGCCCCACAATATACAATATTTGTATTTTATTTTGTAAGATTTTTATATTTATATTTTATTTTGTTGAACAATTGATATATATTTTTATCAATCCAAATATTGATAAATGTAGTTTGAACAATTAGAATATTTATAACATTGGAATGGGGAAACATTGATAGGTAAAGAAGAATTTTCATACAAAAAAACAAAAACATGAAAATATTAAATTTACAGTAAACAGGGTGTACAATAAAACTATGTGAGAAAATCTAATTTAAATTAGCTACAAAGCTTGAAAAAGAAGAAATATAGTACTGAATGTCTAAATATGATATATGGTTCATAATGACAATTTCCTGCCTCTCTGTTCTCAAAATTGATCTCCGAAAGCTATTTAAAAATTTCGTAACATACAAGTAAATTCAAGATTTGAATTCGAAAGAAGACAACTATTGTGAAAAAACAATCAAATGACGATAGATAATCAAACAATGCAAATTTAACACTTCATTAAATAAGATTCCCAAATTACCAACTTTATTTCAATATCATTATTTAAATACCAAAATATGATGAGAGACACACAAAGAACATACATCCAAATAGAATTGCTCGATGTTGCACACATTAATTGTTATTTATCTCGAACAACTTATTATTGAAAAATTTGTCTCACATAGTGAAACAGCACCTTAATTCATTAGTTGTTATCAATATTGATTTAATCACTAGTTCTCAAAGTTGTTGAATCAAGCAAGCATATGTTTATACCTACTGTTAATTAAAGATGTGATCACCCACACAACTGCATCTATTACTGTATTTCAATACTTGTATTTGCATCCATTGGCATTTATACACAACAAATTAACAAATTTAAACCCCAAACACAAAGCTCTCTCTCTCTCTCTCTCTATATATATATATATATATATGTGTGTGATCTTAATCAGTAATGAAGCAAATGACATGTCATTTTCCCTTTAAGTATCAATCGGTCTCATGACCATCAAATGAAACATCATCATAGTCAATTATAATCACTATCAAAAATAACTATTCATAGTTCTAAAACTTTATAATAAAATTAGCATCACTTCCATTTTTAATAATACAAATCAACCAAATTGATTTAGAAAAGTCATTTTTGGTATTCGATCAATATCTATTAACATTTGCTCAACATAACATTTAATATTCAATAATAATAAACTAATCAGATTGACGTAGGCCATTAAAAATTGACGGAAGATACAAAGAATTTGCTTGCTCAACTCATTTTAATCCTCCCAATTTTCAACTTGCAAATTTCAAACAATTAGTGATGAATTCAAAATTTTGCATAAATTGTATAAAGAAAGCAAATTGAGAGTAGTATAATCGAACTCTAGACTCTAAATCCTACAAGACCAATACCTACACAAACGCTTTTGACTGATTTGGTCATTGCAATAGAAAAAAGAAAGAGCAAATGGTCTACGTCAAATAATTACATAATTGGCTTAAGCTAAAGAGGGAGTGAAAGCGGAAAAATGATTTTCGGTCGATCATAGCAGAATCGGCCATAAAGGAGAGGGAGAGAAAGATCGACCCAATTGAAATAGGAGGAGGAGAAAATCGACCTAAAATAGTTTTTCTCACAATTCGATTTTGGTATGTTTTTTCTCCAAACTGTCAATCGTATGTTCGAGTGTCGAATTTCGATTCAAACCAACACCTTCTAATTTTTTATTTAAAATACTCCATCCGTCCACAAATTAATGTCCTACTTTTCTATTTAGGATGTCCAACAACTATTGTCCTATTTCCTTTTTTAAATACAAATTTTATATTTTTACCCTTCATTCATTTATTACTTTTAATCTCTACCATACACTGAAAGGCAAATTTGTTCATTCATAACAAAAAGACAATCACCTAAAAAACCGTGTAAATATACTTCAGGACAATAAAAAATGGACGGAGGAAGTATGTATTAAACTGGTCGGCCACTAAGCATCAACTGCCGAAGCACCTACAAGAGCATAGGGTGAGTGAAATAGTAAAGAAGGAAATAAAGGAAAAAAAATAATGAATAAAATATAAGAATTGAAAAAAAGAATATAGATAAAACTTTGTGCAGTGCAAGTTGTGGTTGTAAATGTGTTATGTTTTGGTTATGATATATTTTTAAAATTAAATTATATAGATATAAATATATATATATATGAAAAAAGAATTGTGGTAAAAAAAGAGAAAAATCCGACAATAAGAAAAGAGCATAAATCGGACAATATAAATAAAAATATATCTTTTGTAAAGGAATAAGCGAAAATCGATCAAAAATAAATTTGTTTGGTTGATGTGCAAACAATCCAATTCAAATTTGGTGTGAGATCATGTGAGGTGTAATTAAGTTCAGCAAATGTTAAACTTAATTTTAACCATAAATCTCGTATAAATAATTTTAAAATTAAAAATAATAATTACAATGAATTATTTTGATTGGGTTCAGCCATGTTGAATTTGTTAATTCAGCGTGGGATCCATCTTGTTCACTACAAAATAATAATAATAATAATAATAATAATACATTTGTAACAGAATTCTTTTCCTAAAGTTCACGTAGCTAACGTAATTCCATTCCTATTTCCCTCTCTAATATCATTAGTAACGGAAAAAGTAGATTTAGAGACAAAAAAAAAAAGTTTTGTTACAAAATTGATTTTTTCTTGTAGTGTTCAAATTTTTCTTTTTTTTTTTTTTGGTTTTTTAAAAACATCTTATTTAATTATAGTTTTTTTTTGCTTATTAATTTTTTGTATTATAAAAAATTTTATACTCTATAAAATAATATACATATTAATATATTTTTTATTTTTAATTTACTCTTTAAATTAAAATTTTAGATATAAATATAAATATATATGAAATTTTAAAACAATTTTTTTATGAAGAAATGAAGAAAAATCGGACAATAAGGAAGAACAAAAAATCGGATAATATAAACTATTTTTAAAAAAACTATGAATAAAATTAAAAATATGGCATACGCATTACGTGGCTTAAAATAATTTTTTTAAAAAAATTAGAAATTAAATCCACACTTGTCATACAGTTTAACTTTAAAAGTAAAGAAAAAAAAACACATAACAAAAATTCTCTCTCCTACAACAACAATCAAATATAATTAACATTGAAAAAAATAACTGTTATCTTGTTCATCAAACTAAATGTATATAAATTAGTTTTGATGTTTATTTCTAATAAATTTAAAGTGAAACCACTACAATACATTCAACAGAATTTTTTCATCGCAAATATATTCATCAAGATAATCATAATTGATGTGAATTAAAATATAAGTTTGAGGCAATAGATACTGTGTGCATATAATTTTATTCCAATCACACGTGAGGTCACATCAAGTCTTCATTTGTTGCTTGTGTTTAAATTTTTAGAAATATTAGAAAAGTAATTATTAAACATTGACAATACTATAAAATCCAATCATTTAAAACAAACAACAAACAAACCTCTGTAAGTCTTCATATGACATTTGTTTTCTACACTATGTTTTTTCCGACAAGATAAAGATTCAAGAACATTGAAAACAAATATCATTAAGTACTTCCCAAGATGATTAAACATGACAATCAATTTTCACCATACAATTAGTATATGCACGGTAATATCCATTAGCAAATCTTTGAGGTTAGAGAATCTAAGACCCAAACAGAAAATTGTACAATCTACTTTTCAACAATTAGAGCTGTGTCATAGGACAAGACAATATGTAAAATTTAGCTTTGTTCCAAACCTACGGTAAAGCAACTAACACCTCAATTATCAACTTGAACCAAAACGACTTTAAAAACTCATTCATCCATCAACACATACCTCAATTACACTCAAATTAACATAAATTGAAATTTTTCTTACATAAATATCATACCACAAAATTGATTAACACAAAATTCAGATCTTTCAAATTTTCAAACAATGAATTCCTAAAAATGACAAAAAAAATCTACCAAAATCACCATGACCTAAAAATAAAAAAAAAGGGTAAGTACACAACAAAATCTTCACAAGACTAAAATGTGTACCTGGAACTGTGTCTTAGTTCAAGGAACTTGACATTGTCCAGCTCCAAAACTTCAACAATAAACAAGTGTACAAAAAAATTTAAAAAGACCCCGATTCAATCGACGAAAATACCAAGAACTGTCTAGCATCATCACATCATTCGTGAGAAAAAAGTATAATAATGATCATAATCATAATTTTGAAAGTAAAACATTTTCTTACCTTAAAAAATACGCAATCTATGAAATTAAGTATTGGTGAAATAAGTTAGCAGTCATATGAACTATCTTAATATTTCTATGGAAGACTTCCTTATTGTGGCAATAGTCGACAACATTAATAAGCTGTTGGAAATACTTTCTTATTTCATCTTCTTGCATTTTTTCATAGTTCATCTTTTTTGAAATTTTTACTCATATAAAAGCTTATATGCCCCAAAAACATATTTATTTTTTTTTAAAAAAATTAATCAGGTAAACCATATATATATATTGTATGAGTGGCTTTTATAAACTGAAAACTGTTTCCCTTCGTATAATCATAGAAAACAATTAACTAAAACATCTCAAAGTTCAATTTTTCACACCAATTTTTGTTGAACTTAAAACTACACAACTGAATTCAACTTTTAAAGTCCCACTTCTACATCAAATCCCTAAATCCTACTTCAACACATAAATGCATCTAAACTAATAATTCAAACGAATAAGTTCACGATACTCAATCCGAATCAGCAACTTCGAAATATCAAATTTTCGGAACTTTCTAAGCAACACGACCAACTTTTGAGGAAAAACGGAGAAAGTAACCATAATCAACTTCATCAAAGAGCAAATAATCATCAAAACACTAAAACACCTACAAAATTAACAATCAATCGATCCATTCACAAGCTTACAGTTACCTCTAAGGTTTTTGTTGCAGAAGTGTTCCCCAACACAATAAAAAAAATCAGAAAATTAGACCCAAAATAGACTTTATCAACGAGAAACGAGCCTAAATTGAATACAAGAAGAAGAATAGCTGGTGAATGGATGACAGACGGATGAACTGCGGTAAATTTGGTGTATGGGTGGTTGCGGTAAGTTTTCGGTCAACAAAATAAGGTAACAAATATTCGGTCAACGGAAACAACATTTAAATCGGATAAAAAATGAATTTGGTTTAAAGAAAATTTTGAGGTATAATTTATAAATTTGGGTAATGATACAATATGAATTACACAATTTGACAAATAAAGACAGAAAAATTTGATATTGTGAGGGGCACCAAGGTAAAAACAAGTAGTCATTCATACACTAAAGTATATATAGGCATTCAAGATATTGAAATATTTTAAAATTA
The DNA here is from genome assembly GCF_009805555.1 of Andrographis paniculata. Lineage (NCBI taxonomy): Eukaryota > Viridiplantae > Streptophyta > Magnoliopsida > Lamiales > Acanthaceae > Andrographis > Andrographis paniculata. The sequence continues at coordinate 7,909,688 of NW_026137605.1, forward strand.
TACCTTAATATATATATTTAATAAGAGAATATATCATTTTATAAAAAAATTAAATGATAACAATAATGTGTAATTGTCCCATAATGATGTATTATACCATCAAAATTCAATTATAAATATTGATGATGTGTTTGGTTTGGGGATTTTTCGTACACTAAAGTATATATGGATATTCAAGATATTAAAATCTTTTAAAATTATACCTTAATAAATATATTTAATAAGAGAATATATCATTTTATAAAAAAATTAAATGATAATAATAATATGTAATTGTCCCACAATGATGTATTATACTATCAAATTTCAATTATAAATATTGATGATGTGTTCGGTTTGGGGATTCTTCACCAAATTTTTCTGTTTATTATTTTTTTTAAAAAAAAATATCAAATCAAATATATATTTTTGTTAATTTTTATATTAAACTAAATATTGATTTACATTCAAAGTAATATATCAAAGCATATTTATATCACATCGTACAACCATTCAAATTAAATTTTTACTATTCATAAAAACAAATACAAAATAAAAAACTTTAACTAAACACACCATAAAAGTAAATGCAGTAAAATAATGATCAAACTCTTATGGGCTGTTTGGTTCATGGATTTGGTGGGATTGCATGAGATTTGGATTTTAAAATTGTAATGAATCATATTTGGTTATAAAATTGATAATGGAATTTTAATCCTGCATTTGCAGGATTTTTCAGTAATAGTGTACCCCATTACTTTAAAATCTCATGTCATTATATTTTTCATTTTAATATTATATCTCCCATAAAAAAAATCATATTTTTTTTCTTTTTAATATTAAATGTATATAAATATATATTTACATTTATATTATATTTTATTGATTTTATAAAATATAATATTATATTTAACCATACTACTACAAATCATATATTTAATTATAAAAATGTTATATATATTTAATTCTTTTACTAATGATAATTTAAATAAATTAATAATTTAAATTTATTTTAATGGTGTATTAATTTTATATTTTTAGTTTAAATTGTTTTTTTTATATTAATATGAGAAAGAATGTCGATAGTATAAAAAATAATTAAATTGTCGTATTTTTTAGTGTATAGATTATATATTACAGTATATATTTTGTTTGAATATATATATAGGAGTATTATATCTTTTATTATTGATCGAAAATCGTATTAAATTTTTTTTATTAGAATACACTAAATTTAGCAAAAAATAAAATTTACGGGAAAAAAAATGGATGTAAAATTTAATTTATCACAATAAATAAAACCCGTTGAAGGATAATTACGTCATTTAAAATATCAAAAATCAAAGTCCTTGAACCAAACACCCCCAACCAAACACAGAATAGGATTCCAAATCTAAATACAATAAATCCTATCACATATAAATCCTACGCAAAATCAAAAAAGTCCTAAGACCAAACAACCCCTTAGTGTTTTTGGTATTCAAATTTTGTCGTCCATGTGTTCCTTGAGTGACAAATAAATCACATAATGAAACATATATTAATAAAATGCAAACAATACTCAATGTTTGTTTATTTAATTTAGCCTCAAATTTTGTTTAGATTTGAGATAGCAACTCAGGTTTATTCTACTATATTATAATAGAAGCAAGATACAAAATACCATGCACAAACTCTATCTACAACAGTTACAAACAATCAATAAATATGCATTAGTTTTTTTACCAAATGCAAGTACACATTCCTTAACAAAAGCAAACATGTAAAGCTTTAACTTCAGTTATCATATACTTTGAATTAGAACGTTAATTGTAGCAATCAATCAACTTTTTCTCATTCAACACTTCTTTTAATTTTCTTTCTTTCAGCTCGCTATATAAACAATAGTATTTCTTCTCTTAAAAGACTATTGGAATCATATTTGAATAATTTCCGACTTTTAAAACCCAAAAACAATGAACAAGGTTCTATATAAGAAAAATATTAGAAATCTTTCTAAAATTTTTTTAATCAATACATGGATAATTTTACTATAAATTCTTTAAAACGGAAGGCAAAACTTAATTTATAAAAACATAGAATTAGATCATATAAAAATAATAGTACGAAGAACACTCAAGCCTTTCAACTTACTCTCTTCTCAACACATAACATTTTTTATTAGTATTATTTTTTCTCTAAAAACAAATTGTGAAAAGTTCACTAAACAAATTTAATAGTTTATATATCTATATATCTCATGAACTCATTTTTACCAATTAGTATACAAAATAATTGGTGTAACATGCAACTAATAAGTAGTAGACGCAATCTAAATTACTTTTCAAGACTCTTGAAATATGTTCAATATGCATCAAGTCCACTAATGTGATGTTGCATCACTTACCATTTCGAGTAATATTTCATACACATTAACTTTTTTTGTTGATTTTATTAATTTGATGCAAATATTTTTGTCTTTGAATTGTTTTGAATAATTAATTGAGTAATATACCACATGAAATGGCTCATCTAGTTCACCATATCACGTGTCAAAAACTTTAGCTCAGCGAACCTTACATAGATTAAACAGACATATAAGAGCAATATCAATTGTTTGTTATTATAGATGACCTTCCATATTAACAAAACTTCTTTTTTCTTTTTCATGTCAAATAAAAAAAGAAGCAATGATTTTGTTTGAAAACCGAAATACATAAGCAAGTGAGTAGAGTCCGAGCCTCGTGCAAGTAAGGCAATAGTAAAATATTTTTTAAATCAGTTAAGTTTATATAATTTTTTGTTTTCAAAATCTATAGTGTAATTATTTTTGTTCAATCCGTTGATCCAGAATTTTCTTATGTCACTTTACAGCCATGTAAGTCATTCGAGATTTTTTTTTTTTTTTTCAAAAACAACCATTGTGTATGCTTTAAGCAACATTTGTTGCTCATCCAGTGTTAATACAAATTAACGGTATAACAAACAAAATTAAGTAACAACAAAAATGTCTAGAAAATATATATGTTTCTCCCAATTGAATCTGTGTTTTTTTTTTTTAATAAATTAAACAATAAAAATATTTTATTGGTAAATAAAATAATGTAAGATGATTTTGATATTTTTTTCATATAATAACAAAGAAAATGATTATTTTTTATAAATGCTAAAGGTACTTTGTTATTTATATATGTATTACTTTTATTATATGTTTTATATTTTTTTAATAAAGCATAGGAGAATAATAACAAAGATAGTTTGAATTTAGATGGCAGAATTGTATTCATTTTGAAAAATATTTAAAATAAAATGCATAGTGTCAACAACAATGTAACTGATAACCAACAAAGCAATTTTAATTTAGTCTTTTTTTTTTATAAGAATTTCAAAGTTTTGCAGTTTGGTTTTGTGAAATCAAATTTCTTACAAAAAAAAATTAATATATTACATAAACTTATTTTTTTATATTATTTACACAATTTTTTATCTCATATAAAAAATATTCCTTTGAACGATCTCACAAAACAATCAAACCTTTGAGTTTGGGATTTGAGAATACTAAAAATATTGTATATTTGATGTAATATTTTGTTATAAGAAATAGATACTTGATATAATATTTTTTAAAAAAATTAATATTAATAATAATATCAAAACTAAGAACAAAATCATATATAATCATATGCATAAAAATATAATATTTGTACATAATTAATAAAATGATTTTATAGATTTTTTTATTATTATTCATTAATGTGTCAATTTTAGTCTTTTTTTTTATTTTATAATATCAATTTTAATTTTTTTATTATTTTTCAATTAAATATGCTTTTAGTCCTGTTTATTCACATCGTGTCAATTTCAATTCATATATTATTAAAATGATATTTTTAATCCTTTTTATTTTTATTTATGTTAATTTTAGTCTATTCTTTTTAAAATGGTAATTTTGATCTCTTATTGATTAATATAATTTAGATTTTGTTTATAATTATCATTTTAAAAAAAAAAAAATAGATATACTTATTATATGCATTGCCACAATCATATTATCCTTACAAAAATCATTTTATAAAAATTACACTACAAAAAAATATATATACTTGTAACGGAATTTCGTTCCAAAAGTTCACGTAGCTAACATAATTTCATCCATAATTTCATCTCTAATATCACTAATAACGGGAAAAAAATGAACTTATGGACAAAAAAATCTCATTACAAAAATGATATTTTCTTGTAATAATTACTCTCGTTATAGTATTTATCTACAAAAATATGTGTATCACTACATTTAATATTGTGCTTTTAATTAGCTAAAAAAAAAAAAAAAGAAGGCTCTTTCGTCTTCATATGTTAATAATTTAATTAAGATAATCAACTTGCAACTAAACTATTTAGACGAATGATTTTTAAATTTAGTGTTTAAATTTATTCTAAAATGACTTGTTTGAAAGATTTGTGTAAATATAAATTAATTTAAATAATAAATAAGAACTTTTCCAATGAAAACCATATACTACCTTGGTCATAAAAATTATGTTTAAATTTTTTGACATAAATTTTAATATAGTGTGTATTTATTCTTTTTATCTTTATAGTAAAATATATGTATATAATATGATTTTTAATTAAAAATAAAAATAGCCATAAGTATAGATGATAAAAAGAAGATCATTGTATTTTTAGATCACCAAGAAAATGGTGATTATATTTATAATTTTTTTACAAGAAACAATAATTAATTATTAAAATTGAACTATTTAATTAATAAAGAACCAAAATTATATTTTTAAATAGAAGGAATAAAATTGATATATTAATCAAAATTATCATTTTAAAAATAAAGGGATTCAAATTAACCAGGATATAGAAAAGAAGGATAAAAACATATTTTACCTACATCTATTATTTGAAGTGATGCCTAGTGAAAATAATAATAATAAATGTTTGATATAATCACTTTTTAATAAAAAATAATAATAATAATAATAATAATAAATAATGTTTGATATAATCATTTTTGAAAAATTAATGTTAATAAATAACATCATTTTTCTATATAAAAAAAAAAATGTTTATATCACCAGAGTGATTGATTAATTGATCTAGGGGAATATGTCATTTGTTGATGTGTGTTGATCTGTACAACAAACAGGGGAGGAACAATGGGCCTTCAATGGGCCCAGAAAGTTTCCAATGGCCCAATTTTTAACCAAATTCAAATAATCAGCCCATTATAAAATGGGCTTTGAATGGTACCCACCAAACTGTCTACAGTGGCCATTGACACACACATATACATAATACTTAAAAGTTATAGTACAACTCGTGTATCTATATAAATGAAAGTTAAATTCCTAAAAAAGAATAATAAAAATAAATAAATAAATAAATACACTTATTATTTCGTGTAACTAAATTTTCAAATAATTGATGTTAATTGTGTACATTTGCAAATTAGAAAAATAAAAATAAAAATATATACTTTATAGTTTACAAATATTTCCTTGTATTGTTCCCAATAGATCTCATTATTATTATTATTATTATTATTATTATTATTGAGATCCCTTACATATATATTTTCTGCTAGTTATTGATGATTTTCTTGATACATTTTGGGTGTGTTTGTTTCAAAACTTTTAAAGAATTTTCATTATTCATATATTTTTTTTTTCAAAAACATCGAATCAAATATTTATTTCTTATTTTTTGTTATATTATGTTAAAAATCAATTTTAAATTCAAAACATCGCATCAATATTTATTTATATTACATCATATAATTATTGAAATTCAAGATTTCAACACAAAATTCAAACTTCCAAACTGTTTGATTTTTATATTGCACATCTTGAAAAACCATGAAAATAACACAAATGCAATTTTGTTCTAAATTAACCCAATCCATTCACAAAAGTAATTAAGAAAAAATAAAACAGAAAAATTAATAATATGAATCTACTTATTAAATTATCAAGGCAAAAAATAATAACAACAACTCGTAATAAAAATATATATTACTCTCTCCATTCCAAAGTTTTTGTTACTGTATTATTTATAATTATTTGATATTTTCAAAAATTTTACGACTTCTTTATTTACACACATTTTTTTTCTTATTTTATTACCCTAAATACATTTTATAAAATTATTCTAAACACAAAATATATATATATACTTCATCCGTCTTAATACAATAGTTTTGTTTATCATTTTTATTTCCATAAATAACCATATCATCATAAAACTACTCATACTTTTTCATTTTTATTACACAATTGTCACTACTTTTTACACTAATACAGTCACAATTTTTTTACCAACTATTAATATAATATCAATATTCCTTAAATCTCGTGTCCAACCCAATTAAAACTATATTTATAGGACGGAGGGAGTATTATTTAAAAAATTTTGGTGTAATGGAGTACAATTTATCCAACGTGAATGACTAGATGCATGCATGCAGTCACGTGATTTATTTAACTAATTACATGTTGTAACCATTTTCTTGTTAATCAAATACATAATAATAAAATAAAATAAAATAAAACATTAAACTATAGATTTAATAAATCAAATATAAGTTAATTAGGTAGTCGTACGCATTTGTCTTTTTTTTCTAAGACTATTCAAATCAAAGCTGACAATTTTTAAGACAAGACTGAGTCATCCACGGTGCATAGAATTAGATACGATGCTATTAAATATTAATATAACTATTTAATAATAAAATATACATACATAATTTTAAAATTTTTAGAATTTAATTAAAAGGGAATATTATGAGTGTTCACATTGACATATGATGCAAATAATAATAATAATAATAATAATAATAATAATAACATTAATAATGTCGTGTTTATTTATTAAAATAAAATAATACTTCCTCCGTCTCACCGGAATTGAACCATTTGATTAGAGACACCGTATTTAAGGTGAAAATGTTTAATTACTTAATAATAATTAGTTATGATATTATTATATTATTTTTTGTATAATTAATAATATTTATAGTTTTAAAGTAAATTTAATATATAGGATTAAATATTTAAAAATTTAGTAGAAATTAAAAAATATATGCAATATATATGGATATCATTTTGCGGAGAATAAAATCTTTTATAATACAAGTAAATAAAAAAATATTTTTGTTTATTTATAATTAACATAAATCAATTTTATAAAAGATGTATAGTTTTAAATATAGATAAAAATATTTATTTTTTTTAGGAGAGGGGTAGAAACAAAAGAATTTTGAGGGGATCCTACGTCATTTATGATGTTGTATGTTATGTAGTTAATTAAGTTGATTTATATTTGTTAAATATATTTTTGCTTAATAATTTTTAGTAAAAATAAAAATGTATCAATTATTACGGGACAGACAAAAATGAAAATAGTGTCACTCGTGGTCGGAGTTCAGTGGTGACTTCTGACTCCAGAAATTAGGCAACAAAAAGTCCCAAGTTGACAATTTTCTATTCATTCATAACAAAACCATATATGATGGCTTTCAAATATATAAATATTATTGACTTTTTGGGTTCACAATTTAAATTGAGGCCAATTTATTTCTTCTTTTTCTTTTAATTATTGACCCCTTATAATTAGTTGGGGAAAAAAAAGGAAATATATATTTTTCAATTTAGTAACTTTTTTTTATAATTACATCAAATATCAAATTAAATTTTTACCATATATATATATATATATATAAAAACATCAAATTTAAAAAACTCCTATCTAAACGAACCTAAATTAATCTCATTCAAATCGAGTGATTTGAATATTAAATAATTTGGAAAATGGTAAGAAAAAAAATAGTAAGTGATGTATGATTTTGTGAGATGAAATAGGTTTGATGGACTTTTTCGAAATATTTACTATTAATAAATAATACCAGAATTTTATTTTTTTTATTATTGTCATCTAAATTTATTTTTTTTTAGTAAAAAATACTATTTTTTATTATAAAAGTTTAAAAAAAAAATTCTATTTTTACCAACTTTTCTTAATTTCTGTGTCTGGTCAAATAAGAATCGACGGAGAGGGAAGAGTAAAACTTATAAATACAATTCCTAAAATGAAAATATATTTAAATTGACATTTTTTTCTGTCCAATAAACAATATAAGTAAGGTTAGCTCCACGTAGACTACGACGTCGTTTGCATGATTAATTATTAATTAACTAATTAATATCAAATCTCAACTACCAATTAGTCTTGCCTGTGATAATTGGACAACATGATCCAACAAAATATTATTATTATTATTATTATTATTATTATTATTATTATTATTTTAATAAATCAATTAGTACAAATGTGGCAAGAGAAATTTAATAATAAAAAATAATAAATTTATTTCTTAAAATAAATGAAGTCGCAGAAACACGTTGACCGATACTTGTTGACTTATTCCATGCAAATATATAGTCTCACATGAAGAGATCACGTAATAAATTTATTTATTTTATTAAATGTGGCAAATACATTATTAGAATTTTTAAAATAATACTTAAAAATGATGTGATTGCACAAACCAGTGATGGAAATTATTATCACAATTGGAAATTATTCCTTACACATCGTGTGATGAAAAATAATACTACCTCCATCCTACGTATCGTATCTGCTACACTGTAGATACGGTATTTTAGGAGGGGTATAATTAGTAGATAATTAAGAATATATTATTATAAATTAAAATTAATATAACTAATTAGTTTAATTAAAATTTTTAAAAAAATAAATTAAAAAGTTTAAAATGAGATTAAAGTGTGTAATCATTTTTCAAAAAATAAAAGTGACATAATATGTAGGACGAACAGAAACGGCAACGTGGACATGGTATGTGAGATGGAGGGAGCAGTAATATTCATTTATTTAAATAATTATGTGACAAATAAAATTAAATTTAGAGAAGGAAACAAAAGAGAATTAATTGGCAGGGACGTTGACAGCCCAAGTTGTGGTAAGGATGTTGACTTTTTTTGGTCTTAGCGCGTGCCACGTCAGCAACATATACAGCCAGCTACGCGTATTTGTACGTATTACCTACTTCATTAAATACGTGTATACATATATGGTCCATCTTATTTTGACCAATCTATTGTTACAGTTTTATATAAATATATGTTGATCTAATATTTTAAATATTAAATTGATATTTAATATAATATAAAAGATAAAAATAATAATAATTTATTTTTCCGAAAAAAAATAGTGAATAATCAAATTCTAGATAAAATCCTCCACAAAAATACATATACACCGGTAATACTGTCCATTTACTACAATATAAGGCTTTAATTTCTTAAGAGTGTTTTATTTTTCCTTTAATTTATTTATGATGCAGTTTCACTAGTCAAGTATATAATATTATACACATTTATATTTTATTTCCACTGTTCACTTTATTATAAATATATATTTATTTTTTACATGAAATTTAATAAATATTATACTTTAATGATAGTTATTAATAGTTTGATATGTAGAAATTATTTTACTCCTATATATAAAATTATTGTAAAGGTATTGATATAAATAAATATAAATATAAGAGTGTTTGTTAGATGTAGTAGTGTTCATATTTATTAAAAAAAAAAGAAATTAATAATTTTTATTTGAATAATAAAAACTAATAAAATATATACTTATCTAAAATTTTATGTATACTGAAAAAATATTTATATATTGATATAGCAATATATTGAACATTTAAAAATTATATTTTAGTATCATATATAAATAATAATAATAATAATAATAATAATTGGTACAACAACCACCGGTACCAAAAATGTTAGTATATACTAAAATTGTCAATAATTGATTAATAGATTTTTAGTATAATATATTATGTCCGTTTTGTAAAAATATGTTCATTTTATCATTTTAGTATGTCCGTCAAATGTGTGTTTTTTACCTAAATTATATTTTTGTATTTCAAAATTTATATCATAATCCTATAAAAATTCCAACTCTAATCCTTATAAAAAGTAAAATTATATATTTTCTTCGTTCGATTCTAAGGTCTTTCATTTACTTTTTACTTTATTATATTTAAAATTAAAAATATATTTATATTTATATAATTTTTATATAAATATTATTATAATAATATTATAAAACACTAATAAAAATATTTTTATTTTTTATTTTTAATTTATACTTATATTTTTATATAATAATTAATATTTAAAAATTATCATACAATCAAATAAAACTGTTGCCGGACAATGTAATAATATATATTAAAATATTATTTCCTGATTTGCGGTGCCAGCGTTACTTGATAAGTGAAGAGTGAATGTGGGCCCACCCTATCTAGTAATTATTATTATTATTATTAATTTTGTTGTTGAGTGTTGGCGTGGGGAAGGTGCAACTTGGCACGTCAACAAAAACAACTTGGCTGCATGTATAAATAAATATTTAATTAATTAATAATACATGCACGCCAACTTGCATGGCTGCTATGGCATAATGAAAGTAATATTCCCTCCCTCCATGTAATATGAGTTTTGGATATTAAAAAAATAAAATTAAAAATTAAAAAAAAAATGAAATTGAAACAACTTTGGACATTATTTCTAGGGTTTCTTCACATGCTTTTTATAATTGAAGTTAATTTATGTCGTACACGAACCGTGTTACATATACATCTGATTTAGCAATTATTTCATAGCGAATTTTTGTAATTATATATATATATATATCTACATTATTACATGTACACTTGCATGACTTTTCATTTGGACATGTGTGTACAACAATTTTAATAAATATTCTATGCATATATAAGTCATCTATTGGTGACAAAAAACCAAGACCTAAAAATTCTTTTAGATTGGGACGTTTTCTTTGACAATTTTGAGGACCAAAATTTTTGTATGAGTTGACATCTTCAAATAAATGGTTTACATTTCTTATTACATGTTTTTTATATGACCTTAACTTTGTACCTATTTCAATAATTGAATCAGAATTATTAATTTCAGTATGATCAAGATTTATTTAAAATCAAATATAAATAAACCATGCAATTCTAATTTTAAATACTTTCTACATATATCGAATGCACTCAGATTTTTATATAAATAATTCATCACAAATAATATATATATATATATAATTTTAAAAATATTGTTCAATAATATTTTTTTTATTGCTATATTAATTAGGTCAAAAATAAAGTTACACACATGTCTTCCAAATAGAAATTTTAATTAGTTAATTAATTTAATTATATGATATAATACAAGATTAATAGAAACAATATTGTCATCAACACCAAATCTCATTCATAACAATTAATTAATTAATTTTTTTTTTAAGTTGCATTTTTTTATTTTATATAGTTGTGATAAATTGATGTTACTTGAAGCATCAGTGGCTTCCATTAAGGCCAAGTTGTGCCTTCGGACAATAAATTATTTAAGACATTAAGCTAATTAAGCGTGCCAAATTATTAATTCATCTGTCGATCTTACAATAATCAAATTATTATTAATTTCCCCAAAATTTCATATCAGATATGACCACATGGATTGACCCGAAAATCTGGGTCTTCTACAAAATTATTAATAAATTAATATTTTGTAGAAAAACTCTTTCTATATTATACAACTTGCAAAGATTCAGACATACATGGACTGCAATTTTTAGTATAGTACAGATAAATACAAATCCATGAAATAAATCGAGTTGAAAATTAAAAAGCAAGAGACAAATGGTCCAAATTCTAGAAAAAAAAATAATAATAGAAAATACATTTTCAAATTAAATTATGACATTTTTTACTAGAAAAAAATTACTAGTATTGGTTTGTAAAATTTAAATTTTGAATTAAAATAATTATTTGATGCGATGTTTTAAATATTAAATTAAATTCTAATATTATATAATAAATAAATAAAAAACAGCCGTTTTATTTGATGTTTTAAAAATAAAATAATTTTTTAAATACTAAAATCATACTCAATATCTTACAAACAAGCGCACCCTTTAATGTATAGATTTGAACTTGGGGTTCGGCAATAATAAAAATTTGAATTCTATCCATATTTAATGTGTTTGATTTTATGTTTGAAATGATAAAATATTTTTGTTTATGTACATAGTATATTAAATAAAATTTATGTATTTGATTTTATGATTTTAGAGTGAAAATAATCGTTAGGTGTAATATTTAAAAAATAAATAAATTGATAAATTCTTATTAGCAATAGTAAAAAAATTGAATAAAAACACACGCATCCGTTATCATAAAATTGTGCAATCAGTGTTCGTAATACTTCCTCTGTCCTATAACAAAATATTCATTTTTTCATTTTATTACGTTCCATAACAAAGTATTTATTTTTTTTTTAGTAACTGTACTGTCTACCTAACATTACAAATACCCTTACAACTTATATTATTTTACACAAATGTCATTATCTTTATATCACACATATTAATAAGGTTATTTTAGTCATTTCTATTTTATTCCTAAAATATCTCAATATTATACTAATATTTCTAAAACTACGTGCAAAAAACAAATAAAAATTTACTTATGAGATATAGAGAGTATTATAGTGATTATTTAGTTCTACATAAATAGTGGTGGGTAAGTTAATAAATTTTAAAAATATATTCGTCTGATCACCTAGCGTTTTTATAGATAAATTGATTTTTTATATAGTATAAAATATTGTATTAGTAATATAAAAAAAAAAAATTGTGTTGAATACGAGTGTATAATATATATTATATTAATATGTGTATATATTTATATTTTTTAAATAATGTTTATAGAAAATTATTTTATTAAAAAATGATAAATGAATAGACCGTATATATATTTAGATTTTAGAAATAATTAATTAGATATACAAAAATCGTTAAACATATTATTCCGTGACGCTTTTTTCCATAACCATATAATATTAGTAATACGCATTCGGTTCTCCTAAAGTCGCATTTGGGGTCTGTGAAGCGGAGCTGGCATTCGCATCTCAGGTCATATATGTATATAATAAGTCATCTCCCACTTGAAAATACTTCTAAAGGCGCTACTTGGGAAAACACGCTTTCTGATGCGCTGACGTGTACCGGTGATTTTTTTTTTATATTTAATTTTTATGAATCATTATATATTTTATAAAAGTAATTCGAAAAAGCAGCAGATATGCATGAATCAGCACTTGATGTAGGGATTTCATGGTGATTATCGTCATCTAAATATATAAATAATTAATTTTTATTGAATACACTTTTTAAGAATATATATATATATATATGTTGTAAAAGACGAACCAACAGATAACTATGATGATAGAGTGGAATATTATGTAATGATCGATCTGGTGAAGATAATGATGTGTGATGAGTAATATTTAATTAATTAATGTCACAAAATTGAATTACAATAGGCCAAATTATGATTATGATAAATATATTATAATATTGAGGATAATGATCATGTGATTAATAACTATTTCACCTACCAATCTTTCGGTTGGAGATCCGCAATTAGTTAGTGAAACATGTCAAGGATGCCCACAAGATAATATATAATAATAATAATAATAATACAAATCTATAGTGCCTTCTGCTACCACTGTGTGATTATTAGAATTTATTGATAATTGTTTTTAATTATATAACGCGTAAAAATGTATAAAATATTTCGTATTTTATTTATTATGTGAAACTCTCTTGTATTAATATAAAGTTCGCATGAAACACCCTTCTTGTCCAAAGTTGATGTTTCGTTCTAAATAAACATCTAAATTACGCAAATTTTATACAGATAAAAAACGTAAAATATTTTAAATATTTTTTTAATAAATAAATAATTGATTAATCCTTCATTTTATAATTTTTGGGAGACAAATTGTTATATGATTTTTATAAAAACTATAAAAATAAATGATTTAATCAATTATTTATTATTTATTTTATTAAAAAACTTATTTAAATTATTTTACACTTTTTATTTGTATAAATATTAAAATTTGCATAATTTAGATCTTTATTTAGATTCAAATATTAGCTTTAGACAATGAGGTGTTTTATGCAAACTTTATATTAACACAAGGTGCGTTATATAATTTACCTTTTTTTTTCACATTAATAGTATATATTTTATTATTATGTTGTGTATAATAAAGACATAAGAATACGAACGTGCTAAAATCAATTGTAGTATGTGATGTGTAAGATTGTATCATGTGTATAGTAATATTGTATATTTTCTATTAATTAAACATTATGTGTTGTCAGTACAGTGTTGTAACTGCCGGTATATATATACACACACATATATCTAAACACTTTATCTTCTCGAGATTTTGTTTACATATATATTTGTAAAAATATTTAAGTTATTAGCCAATGGTAAATGGAAAAAAAAAATAATAATCATATATCAAATAATTATTTTTGTCATAAAATGTTATCTTAACTTTTTTTTATTATTATTATTTCTGAAAAATTCCAAAACTTAAAAAACGTTTATATAAACAGAAGTGAATTAAATTTATGTAGGCACATTTTTATGATTTAGAATATGTGCAAATGTATTTGGTTAAAACAAGTCATGTCGATCATCCGACATGTTGAAAAGCTGATAATAAATTGTGTTCCAATTTCAAACTATTATTTCCTAGCTATGAGAACGACATTGCTTTCGGACCAAGGAATTATCTGGACAGTACTATTTATATTTATATATTTTTATCTATAATTACCAAATAGTATCTTAAATTATTAAAGAAAAAATCGTCCAAAAGACTAATTACCAAGGAATAATGTTTAGTTTGGTTGTTTTGGTTTGTCAAATAATAGCACTTTTTAATTGAAAATTGTTTAATATATATGATACTTCCCAAATCAAAGAGGGCCCTTTGGTTTTGAGTAGATTAAAAAAAACATAGTAATAATATTTTATTAATTAGTGAAAGAGCGTAACAATTTTTTACATTTTTGTTTTTTGGATTTTTATATAAAATAATTGTACGTTTAATGGTATATGTGTAATTTAAATAAAAATTAAAAGTATTTTGATATTACTATTTTATTAATTTTTCTAAAATAGAAAATAGATACTTACTTTGAAACGAAAAAAAAAAAAGGTTTCAATTAGGACATATGGAGTATAATATTTTGGATTAAAAAATATATATATAATATGATTTTTCTTAAAATACTATTTATCTGTTCCAATTCAAAGTAATTTTTTTACTATTTTCATTTTCACTTCCAAAAGTATTTCTATCTTATTTTAGAAAAAGTAATTATACAATAATTTCAAAATGCTTTTATTTTTTACTTAAATTACAAATATATTATTACACATGCAATTACTTTATACATAAAATTAAAAAATAAAAATATCAGAAACTCAAACATTTTTACTAATTAATAAAATATTATTATAGACCTTCTAAAAATATGCTATGAAAATGATTAATACTGATAAGTGCAACTCCCACTTTTAAAAATATTAATCCCAATTCAGAGTGACATCTGATGCCAATATTATTAATTTATTTTCCACCAATACAACATAGCATATGTATTATTTTGTTAATTATATTAATATACACTAACAATAATTTAATTATTTAAAAAAAAATGAAATATTACTTTAAAAAAACGTGTACAAATACGAGGATAATAAGGTTGCCTCGTCAGTTCTGGAGGTGACAGCATTCATTATCCACCCCAACAAAGCCAGCCTGTCAAGACTGGCAATAGCCATTTCATGGGAGTGGAAATAGCAAAAATTAGGCACAACTGCCCGTACGATTTTACAAATATTTATTTTAATTTTTTAAAAAATAAATAAATATGCTATCGAACATTTTCACATGAAATGTATCGAAATCCCATCACCGCACAAAATCCTACGCGAAATTACTAAAATACCCCGACCATATAATTCTACGTACAAATTAAATAAATAAATACATTGGTAATAATAATGTTGTGACAAAATTAGCATTATTAAAGCATTTATTGTGCAATTACATAAGACAGGGACATGTTGCTGAACCAGTGGCATGAAATTGTTTTGGTTAAATAATTTTAAATTAGAGGAATCGCCACGTGGGCCCACTTTTTTTTTTTTTTTTTAATTTTTTCAAAAATATTGAAATTTTGTGTTCATGTCCAACTTGCAGTGGAACCCTCTCCGTACAGAACACCCATAATTTATTTATTATCACTACTGTTTTATTATATACATGATTTTGAGGAAAAACGTATTATTGCAACAAATGTAAGGTTGATATTAGTAGAAATCGAATTAAATTAAATTAAATTAAATTAAAATAGATAATGATGTGAAATTGCATGGATGGTGCTATGATGTTATTCTTATTCTTATCCAATAAATAAATAAATTAAAAGTTTGGTGAAGACATAGTACGTACTGTGTTAGAAGATAAGGTCGTCTGGGAGGGACTATCAATAATAATGATAGTACTTTGATAATTGTGTTGAAATAATAATTAGTGACAATAACCTAGTCTACGTCAACTATCAACAACTCTGCAGGGTCATATATATGTTTTGCCCACAACAAATTTCCCATAATTAATTTTTTTAATTATTTAATAAAAATAATTATAGATGATAATATTAAAATTAAAATAATTGAATAATTTAGTTAATATTTTAAAAAATTATAAATTTTAAAATTTAAAATGAGATTAAAATGCATGACTATAATTTTAAAAAAGAAAATGACGAATTATGTGGAAAAAATGAGAGAGTATGATAATATAATTAAACTAAATGTGTTTAATTAAAAAATAATAATAATGTCTTAGTTTACTATGATATTTTTTTTCAGATTCTTTTATTATTTTGTAACTTATTGTCACGAAAATGTCACTATTATAAAATATTTCTGAAATTTTGTTGCAGTTTCTGTTGCTATATAAAGTCACGGACATGTCATGGTATTATTCTATAACTTATTGTCACATAAATGTCAATACTTAAAAAAAGTCACCAGCAAAATTCCACATAAATAATTCTATATATTTTCCCGTGACTTTTTATTAAAATAAAAAAGTTACCAATTTGTATTAAAATCGTGACTTTCTTTATCGCAACTATAGCCTAATTTTCTGGTAGTTTAATGTATTATTATTTTTACTATAATATAAAAATAGTATTTTTGAGCGAGACGAATATAGTAAAACAAAACAAGTACTTTAATTATACATATATATATATATATATAGATAGTAAAGAAGGTGTCGTGCATGTCAGTGTAGTGCATGTCAGTGTAGAAGAAGAAATAAGAAAATGAAGCGGAAGGCAGAAGAGGAATAAGACAAAGAAATATGGAGAGATATGGTGGAGAAGGTAATGTAAGAAATTATGGGACAAATGCTAAATATCGAAACATGGGCATTTATAATATACATACATATATATATATATGTATGTATTTGCAGTGCTGCATATGGGTCTATTATGCCATTGTTGTTGTTCTTTGTTCATGTTCATGCATGGATATGGATGGATTCATAAATAGATTGATTAGATATACATAGCTGCGATGATGACACCTGTCCTTCCACAGCTCTCAGATATTCCCACGTTTATATTACATCGTCCAGTTACAAAGTATACATATTTTTATTTTAGGATATCCAATTACAAAGTAAACAATTTCATTTGTATTAGGCAGACTATAATAGAAAAATGGATACTTTATTATCAGACGGAAAAAATATATGTTTATGAGTTGAAAATGTGTGATTATTATCTTTTTTTTAAGTGTATTATAAATAAATTCTTGATAGAACTTAATAGCTAGCAAATTAAACAAATAAAATAAGTTATACTAAGCCAAGGTTTGTGGGGGCAAATAAAACCAAGCAATATTGTCCTCTATAAACTATATAAAGTTATATTTATTTATTTTTCCAATACAATTGAAAGTATATTTTTACCATTTTTGTCTGGTATATTTAAAAGTAATTTTTTTAACATAGTAAAAATAATCATATATATTAATACACGTGTAACTTTTACATAAACTATCAATATATCATTACATATATATATACATAAAGTATAAATGACAAAAATGTCAAGATCACCTTACACATTTTTATTAACTAATAAAATAATAGTCTCTCATCTCAAACACCCTGCAACTTTTCATCTTTGGTATGTATCAAACACACCGCAATATTTCTAAAATAGCAAATAATTAATCATACGTAATCTCTACTCCACACTTTATCTTATCGCATCATCTAAAAATTAAATTAAATAAAATATACATTTTTTTCTCCATTACATCACCTCATTTCTATTATCCTACTTAATACTCTCCATTTAAAATCCTGTGTCAAACTCAAATGTTGCTCTTTGTTTGAGAGTTTGGGACGAATGGAGTATTATTTTTTACTCTGTTACAAACATCTAAAAAGATACATTTCATGGAGACAGATAGAGTAGATTTTTATTGCCCAACATGAGGATTTCTTTTGAGGTTATCCATTTTAGTATTATTGTTGCCAAAGTACGATTAAGTTTGGAGGTCCGGTGTGTAATTGTAGTAATAGTATCTTGAGTAATAAATTAAAAGCAGGTTGAGTTTGCACTAACGATATATAAAAAGTTTGATTCAAGTTAAAAATGAATTAAAGTAAAGTAGCATATGCATATGTATATCGATCTATTCACTTTTGATTTGAATAAGAGATAAATGTAATTAAGTAGTAGCTAGTAGTTATCACTTGTCTCTGTCTCTTTCTGCTATTATTGGTGTGGTGTACATGCATGCATGCATGCATGCATATATCTGATATATGGACTATCTATCTTATTCCGTAGATAGATAGATAGGTTCTTATCTGTGGACCAACATCAGTATGTGAGATCTGATGATTCAATTGTATTTGGATGTTGAGTTGAGTTAGAGAGAGAGAGAGAGAGAGAGAGAGTGTGTGTGTGTGTGTATGAGAGTGTGTGGGTAGAGAGGAGACCAATGCACATACCATATCCATACTCAGGGGTGGGGTGGGGAGGGGGGATGAATGTACTAGTACTACTACTATATTGCAGGTCCACACACACACACACACACTCATGTGACCCCCCACCAACTTGCCTTCTTGCATGCCTTCCCCACCCCACCCACACTCACCTTATCTATCTTACCTTACTATAAGCCCCACCACCCCCCAATCCCATCCCACACAAATACATACATACATACATATATATTTATAATTGCCACCATCCCCATCTCAGTTCATCTCATCTCATATCATTTCATATCATTTAATCTAATCTCATCTCATCCCATCCCATCCCATCCCATCTAACCTACCTAGCTAGGGTTGACCCCACTTTACCCACAATACCCCCCTCTCCCGCTCCCTCTCCCTCTCATCTACATTCTACACCCACACACACTTGTACATATTATATTACTCTCTCCGTAGCAAAAATTAGAATATTTGGTTCCGATACGAAAATTAAAAAAATATATATTTTATTAAAAAAATGATAAAAATAAAAAAAATAGTTAAAAATATTTTTAGAAAGTAAATTAAAAATTAAAAAAAATAAAAAAATATGTAATAAAAATAATAATATTTATTGTAAATAAATATTAAATTAAGGATAATAGTTAAATATTAATTTATTAGTTTTATCAAAATTAATAATTAAATAAATTTAACGAATATATTAAAAATAAAAATGAGAGTAAAAAGAAAGCACTATTTACAACTACGTATAAGTATGTACATGTACATGTTCTTAGGAGATCCCGGTCCTGGACCAGACAGCCACGAATCTCATCAGGTCCTCGGGTCCTAGGACCCCTTCTATAACTACCTTACAAATACTAGTCCTATATATACTCCTCCTCCCCCAAATCCATCTCACTTCATCTTCTTCCTCACCTCCTTCAACAATCTCTACATTAACTCTCAAGCTCCAATCGGATCCCAAAAACAATGGACGGAATCAGCTCCGCAGACGAAACCACAACCAGCGAATCCATATCAATCACCATCTCGCCGCCGGCGGCAAAGTCGCCGCCGGAAAGCCTCCGCCGCGTCGGCAGCGGCGCCAGCGTAGTACTCGATGCAGAAAACGGCGTCGAAGCTGAATCGTCGAAGAAACTGCCGTCTTCGAGATTCAAAGGCGTCGTTCCTCAGCCCAACGGCCGGTGGGGAGCTCAAATCTACGAGAAGCACCAGAGAGTCTGGTTAGGGACTTTCAACGAGGAAGAAGAAGCCGCCAGAGCCTACGACACGGCGGCGCAGCGGTTCCGCGGCCGCGACGCCGTCACGAACTTCAGGCCATTGTCGCCGGAATCAGAGGACGACGAAATCGAGGCGGCGTTCCTCCGCGCGCACTCCAAATCGGAGATCGTCGACATGCTCCGGAAGCACACCTACGGCGACGAGCTACACCAGAGCCGGAGAAATTACGCCGGAAAAAGGACCGGCGGCTCCGGCGGAGGCCGATCGGCGAATTTGAAGGCGGCGCGTGAGCACCTCTTCGAGAAGGCGGTTACTCCGAGCGACGTCGGAAAGCTGAACCGCCTCGTCATCCCCAAACAGCACGCCGAGAAACACTTCCCGCTGCAAAACGGCAGCCATTCGAAGGGAATCCTTCTGAACTTCGAGGACGCCGGCGGCAAGGTGTGGCGGTTCCGATACTCCTACTGGAATTCGAGTCAGAGCTACGTGCTCACCAAAGGATGGAGCCGATTCGTGAAGGAGAAGGATCTCTCCGCCGGCGACATTGTTACCTTCCAGAAATCCACCGCCGGCGACCGGCAACTGTACATTGATTGGAAATCGAGGAGCGGACCGGTCCGGTCCCGGCCCGGTCCGGTCCAGATGTTCCGCCTGTTCGGCGTGAATATATTCGAGGAACAGAGTAACGGTAACGGTGACGGCGTGGTGGCGTGCGACGTTAACGTTAGTAGCTGCGGTGGGAAAAGGATGAGGGAAATGGAGATGGAGATTTTGGGGTTGGATTACAGCAAAAAGCAAAGGGCAATTAATGCTTTGTAACATTTTAATTTAAAATTGAATTTATTTTAATTTAGTGATTAGCTGTAATTTTTATTTTTATTTTTTCTTGAAATGTTGTTGCAAGTTGCAAGAAAAGCTGCAATTGTATAGTAACCAGACATGAAAAAAGAAATGCAAAAAATTAAATGGAAATTCTTTTTTGGTTCTTGACAAAGTTTCGGCTGTTGGTTGGTTGTCTATCTTCAATTATTTATTTATTTTATATTATTTGTTTTGACTAAATATTGGTCGTATTTATCTTTTGTTTGCTCTCATTTGGGTATATTATTTTCTTTTTAGAAATTATTCATAATTGGGAGGAAAAATATTGCACTTATCCGTGCATGAAGTTGTTGTACATGGTACATGGAGAATGGACGGTCCCTGGACTACGAGTCCAGGAACACATATGCTTAATTATGAAAATATTAGAAATTTTTATAAAAAAAAATAATTTTTTTCTCAGAAAATTATAATCACAAGCATTTAATTCAAATTGATATAGGATTTATGGTTTTAATTACAGTTCCCTACATTTTAATTTTCCTTTTTAGTACACTATGTTTAATAAGTATATTTATCCAAAAGAACCACTTGTACTAACTTTTATGATATTTTTTAAAAAAAAAAAAAAAAAAAAAAACCCTCTCGAAGAAGAAACGTCCTAATAATGACTCTTGAATTCTATTACATTATAAGATGGAAAATAGAATACTATTGTATGAATAAATTTTAGTGTATGTTAATGAAAAAGAAGCAATCACATATAATAATAATAATAAAAATAATAATAATATATTTTTCTTTGTATCTCTTATAACTAATTTATTAAATATTGAAGCAAAATATATATATATATATATTTTGAATCTTTTTCACATGTTAGTCCTACTAATTATTAATTATTACTTGTTTTATTATATAAATATGATGCCTAGGGATACTGAATTTTAATTAATGTGATTTTACGTACACACCATATCATGTATATGTATATATTTTATGACCAAAGCAATCTTGGAAAGCTGTGAAATCTTTAACCTTTTGCATTACCTCATTTAATATTAATTGATTTATATTGATTTTTATGTTACATTCAACTCATTTATGGTGTGTGTTTAATTTATATCACATATTGGAGATTATTCAAAATTATTTTTTTTTTAAAAATATTATATCAAAATTTTATTTCTTATTCGAAATATTGTATTCAACAACTACTCCATTCTAAAGAAAATAAAAATCAATAAACATAACAATACAAAAATAAAATACAATTAAGACAAATAGAGAAACTCAGCTATGTTTATTTAGAGTTTAATTTCAATTAATTTTATGTACAATATAATTCTCTTAAAAAAACTAATGAAAAAATTCTCTTAAATAACTCTTTAAATAACAACACAAAATCATACACTAGTATAACAAACCCTTGAATGTTGAATATTTATGTACTATGTATCAATTATTAAATTCATAGCTACATAGATACTTGAGTTTATTGTTTTTCGGGTGCAAACCCAAGTCCACGTTGGAAATTGTGAAGAAAATTCTACACTTTCTAAGTTCAAAGTGAATTCCACTGGTACGAGGTTTTTTGAAGAATATCAAAAAACAAATTCGTACGGGCTCAACCCAAAGCGAACAATATCATACTAGTATTGAGTTGTCCAATCCCTGCAATTGTATCTTTATATATAGAGAATAATCATTTTGTACAAAATCCATTTATGTTTTATTCTAACAATATATTGTGCTTCCATGGGTACCTTGTTTGCAAACAAAACAATTAAAGGTTTTCTATTAGAAAATATCTCGAGAATAATAATTATTGAATAATTCAATAATTGCATCGACTTGAGTTATAATTTCTCTCTGCAAAATGAATATTTCCCGATAATATTTTCGATTTTGTAGTGTAACATCCCCAAAGATAAAAATAAAATAACATTATACTTCAATATTTCGAAACTTAGACAAATTTAAAAGTCGAAAAACGAAGCTATGTTCAAAGACAATTATCAAGGCCCAAGTCCAATCTCAAGAATTTTGAATTTAATTAATGTGTTTTTTTGAAATTTCGAATTAAAGTTAACATTATTCATCTTACAAGAATACCGAATTTAATTTCTTCTTCTTTATTAGATGATTGACTATTAAGATTAGGTTATTAGTGGTAACCCAAAATTATGCAAATGAAAGCATCGGTATGTTAACTTGTATTCTAAACTCTATTTTCTACTATAGTTTTTATGATAAAATTATTAAATTCGATCATTATTTTCATTAAAAAAAAATTATATACAAACAATATTCAAAATAATAAAATAAAAATACTTCTTGATACCTTAGCAGACAAGCAAATAAATTAAAATTCGAAAGCTAGATATCAACTAATTAATTAACTGATACGCTCTTTCTAGAAATCTTGTCACCATGGTCTCATATATATTAAATTAACTATTTATATGCATTTGTCCATAAGGCTTCATGTATAACTTTTCAAAACAAACAAATATTATACTCCCTTCCCTTCGTTCTAATCCAAAATATTATTTAACTTTTATTTAAATTTAATGAGAATATGATATATATATATATGTATGTATGATTAATCAACAAAATTTGGTCGAATTCAGTGATGTATGATTAATCTTGATGTGAGAAGGATCTGATCTGATCATTAAATATTTCTCCAGTTTTCAGTGTAATTCTTTTATTCATCCAACAAGTCTTCACTGGATCAGACCAACCTAATCTGAGCCCACTTCAGTATAACTCCTAAACTACTAAATTTAAATTTATTGAGATTGATTTACTAATCAAATAAAAAATAAATAAATAAATAATACTACTACACTCTTACCTCATTGATCCATAAAGTTGCATGCATTACAAAAGAAAATGTAATAAACAAATTAGTGAAACTTAAAATTGTTAGGATATACAAATGAATCTTTCACAAAAGCCCCATACTTAATCCAATACACGATCAAGAATGACCTAAATGGACCCAAAGATGAAGGGTGTGTTTGTTTGTTTGTTTTTTTTCATCATGGAAAAATATCACAATCAACATTCTATCTACTTTAGTTAAAACACAACATCCCAAACATTTTAAGTCATCCAAAACAAAGTCATCCAAAACAAAGCCAACCAAGCACACCCTTTATAAAAATGAACACGATTAACTAAATAAAGAATCCATTTTATTATAAGTATTTCAAACCAGCAAGAAAACCAGGACAGGATACAATCATATCATATGTCTCCATTTCCATCTTTCCAAAACGTGGCTGCAAAACAATAGTAATAATACAATACAGAAATGTGCACCTAGATCCATGATCCCAATGGTAAAAATGAAAAACACTTGACCGACAAGATTGATTTTATAATCCAACCATGTGTGTAACATCATGACTGTATATTACTTACTAGTTTGCCCCACACCACCAATGGCTGCCATATTTGAATATTCCCTAAAATTGGTATCTGTCCATTTCCAGATGATGCACCATTCTCCATTTCTCTTCCCATCACTTTTCTAAAAGTAATCAAATCTCAACATACCAACAAATCTCAATATAGCTGGCAGCCATTTCCATTGACAACACCGGAATAACAGAACCCTGTTTCTCTACTCTCCACCCCATCTTGTTTATCTCAGAATTCACACTAATTTCAGCATCAATGGCTTGTACCATATCCCTAAACACAATTTCTTGCAGGGCTCAATCAAGATCTTGTTTGGTGTTAAAGGGGGATAAATCTAAACTCCCTTGCTTAATCAGTTTCTCAAACTCACTACAATCAAAAGATTTCAAGATTTCAATATGGAGTGATCAGAAACTCCCAACAGCAAGATCCACTAGAGGCCTCTCTACACAAGCATTCTTCTGGAACAAACCAAAGCCAACTTCAAGGCAGGGTAAGCTGATTAAATTATTCATCTACGTCTACATATTTAATGATTTGTGGATGGTTGTGGATTGTGCGTACTTAATCAATCCTGGCATTTAATTTGATAGGTTTCAGTTTTGTGCCCTAATTTGAGTAAACCCTAATTTCAAATTAATTTCCTCTTAGACGAAAAGGCTCAAGAGCTATTCGTGTATGAAATCAACGAGCGAGATCGGGCGAGTCCGGCGTACCTGAAGCTGAGTCAGAAGGAGGTGCACTCGCTCGGAGACCTCGTCCCCTTCACCAACAAGCTTTACTCCGGCGATCTGCAGAAGCGATTGGGAATCACCGCCGGTCTCTGCGTACTGATCCAGAACGTGCCGGAGCGGAAGGGCGACAGATTCGAAGCTATCTACAGCTTCTACTTCGGCGATTACGGCCACATTGCCGTGCAGGGCGCGTATTTGACTTACGAGGATACGTATCTCGCCGTAACCGGCGGATCGGGGATTTTCGAGGGGGTTTATGGCACCGTCAAATTGAAGCAGATAGTGTTCCCTTTCAAGCTTTTCTATACCTTTTACCTCAAAGGAATCAAGGATTTGCCAGCGGAGCTGGTGGTCAAGCCCGTGGCGCCGACTCCCTCCGTCGAGCCATCCGCCGCCGCCAAGGCTGCGGAGCCGCAGGCAGCAGTTTCGAATTTTACAAACTGATCCTGCATCGGTTCGAATCCCAGGGAATATTGTTCGGGAAAGACCTTCCACCGGATTCCACCATGTCCGATCAAAATTCCGATCCGATAGGAGCCCATCGGCGAATCAAATAAAATATCTCCGGCGTCCTAACTAATGTCTGATTACATTTTCAAATGCTTTTCATTTCCACTTGTTTAATTGGAAGATCTTCACCGTCAGTTCCCACCTGTGTTATTCATATTTCAACGGTCAAGATCATTCTAAACCGCACAAGTATTTTAAGCCTGTCTGCCACGTCAACTTACTCCCAATAATAAATTAATAGCAACAGCTTTAACAATAATTTTTCTTTCAATTAATACCTTTATTAATTTAAAGAAAAATTATAAAACAACTATCTCGAAATTTTTACTCAAATTTTCATTATTGATAAAAAGAATTCTCAAAAATATATAAAAATATATTATATATATATATCAATAATTAAATTTATATAGAAAAATATTATAAAAATATTATGGATATGTTTAGTTGTGAGGTTTGAGTTTAGAAAATTAAAAATTGTAATAAAAAGTTTATACTTGATATTAATAATATGTTTCTGAAAAAATAATATAAATATAAATATAAATATTTTTATTATAATAAAAAATATATATATATATAAATTTGTACAGCAGTAAGTATTATCTTAAAATATAATGATATAGTGATTCAATTATACTGTGGAATTTAATTTCAAAGTAAAATTCATGGACTATAAAATAATTGAATGGTCATTTTAGGGCCCAAGCATACTGTTAGGCCCAACTGATCAAAGGCTAAGCAGTGTACACTTGGGTTCAATTGGGATTGTAATTTTTATATTACACCTCCTTGATGAGACAAAGAGTGTGTTATTTAGGGTTTGTTTGTTTTGTGTTTTGATTTGAAAAAAAAAAATATATGAATTATAGAGAATTGTATAGATAATATAACGAGTATGTTTGATATATTCATTTTTTAAAAAAAAATGTGTTGGGTATTTTTTGCTAAAAAGATTTTATGTGAGTTATAGAAATTGTATAAATAATATAAATATAATGAGTATATTTGATATATTAATTTTTTAAAAAAATATGTTAAGTTTTGTTTGCTAAAAGAACACTGTGTTTTAGTTTCAGATTTTTTCGAAGTTAGAGTACAAAAAATTATATTAGTAACATAAAAAAAAATTATATTTTTTATTAAAAATTATTTTATTTGTAAAAGAATAAAATGTACATATTATACTATATATTAAAAGTTGGGTCGATAAAAATCTTGATTAGGCAAAACAAACCATGTGTGTATGTGTTTCTTAATTTAGTTTGGTATTATTTGAATTATATATATTTCTTTTATAAAATATTGTTTTAAAAATTATTTAAACAAAAAATTCAAATTTTTCTATTAATTTTTTTGTTTTAAAATATATCATTTCATTCCTTGTTAACCTATAAAATTATTTTTAATATAAAATATAAACATAATAATATTTTAATTATAATAGATAATTAAAAGTGATGTACAAATAATTTTGCTCTTATATTTAAATATAAATGTAATGGCATAATGGTGTGTATATATAATAAAGTAGTATAATCTATATTAAATAAAATGGTCCAAAATTACTAAAAATAAAAATATATATTAAATCAAAATGAACAAAAACAACAAAATGTACACGTTAATGCAGGATGGAGACTATAGCTTTTGCAAATCTGCAGACATTTGCTTGGTTCTTTTTTCTTTTTTTTTAATATTTTTTAAAAATAATTTCAAAAAATACAATAATATATGAGGAGATTTGCAAGAACATGTAAAACTCTAGCAAATTAATTTTTTATTATTTTGATAATTATGATTTAATGAAATAAATGTAATATATATCTGATTTTTATAGAGAATAAAATTTTATATAAAATAAATAAATAAAAAATTATAAATATTTATTTACAATTAACATAAATTAATATTCAAATCACGTAAGTAGTTTTTGTATGAAAAGTAGTTGTGAATTGAGACATTTTTAGGCAAAATTGATTATTTCTCAACAATAAAAATTTTGAAAAGAAGAAATAAAAAAGAAAAAAAAAAAGTGAAGTAAACAAGAAAAATACATGTAGCCTTGTTAAGACCATCCAATGATGTTTATAATTTTGTACTAATATATATATATATATTGTTTCATCTGAAGTCTTGGGTTTTGTTCTTTTTATATTTTTTCACACACTTTTTTTCAACAAAATGAGTACATTACACATATTCATTATTTTTATATTTTTTACACAATTTTCTATATTTTATAAAAAAAAATCCAACAATCTCACAAAATAAATACACCCTTGATATTTTTTTTTCGGGGGGCTATGAGGAAAGTAAAGAAAAAATAGATGTATGCGTCTCCTAAAGTACTCCAAAAACTTTTTATAAAAGATTGTTTCGTATCAAACTGATCGGTAAAAGAAAATGAAATTAAACGAGAATCCAACAAAGAACAAACACAAAATTGGATTGAACTTGAATTCGAAGGCAAAAAATATGAACAAAATACATAAATCAACATAAAAATGCAGGAGGAATTGACAAAAAACATAATGAAAACAAAAAATGGAATTAAAAACATAGAAATTTAGAGTGTGTTTATTGGATATGTTGTGTTATGCGTCCGTCAATACTCTTCACTATACTTCATTTAATTCCATCGATACTTTTTTATTTAACTTCTACCATGATTCCCTTTTCATAATATATATATATATATATATGAGCTTTACACAATCCTCTCATTCACTTAGAGAAATATTTTAATTATTTTTGTTTTACATTTTGAAGAATTGTAGTTTCAAGAATTTTAAATTCTTAATATAGTAGGAAGAGATGAGCATTACTTTATCACAACGGTGTATAGTTTAAAAAGAAAAAGAAAAAAAAAAGTGAGAATATATATATTTTTATATTGGTTAAATATGTATAAAATTGATAAATTTACTAAAAATATAAATATATTAAATTAAAATAAAATCAAATCAAATCAAATATTACGAGACAAGAAAATAATAGATTTGTAAAATATTCCATATAAATCAGCAACGAATATATATACACATATATACATACAATATGATAAAGAAATCACCAAGATATCATTTGGGATAAGTCATGTGCATTCATATTGTGTGTTTCAATAAGTGTATTTTTTTATATTATGTATGAAAAGTTAACGTTTTTAATATAAAAAATAATAAGTTTATTTGTTTAGTGTTTTGGTGTATATAATTTTTCTTTTTTATGCTTAGTGTAGAGAATTATAGAAAAAATATATAAATTAATATTTTATATTGAATACTTATTTTTTTTTTAAGATAATAAAATATAATATAATATATATATATATATATTAAGAATTATATCATAAAAAAATGATGAAAGAACAAGTTGAATATTTTGTATTAGAAATTTTAATTTTTATGAGTAAATTGAATATTATTATATATATTATTTTAATATATATATTACTTCCTCTGCCACGGTAGATACGAAAATTTAGGAAATATGTAACTTTTAAATAATTAAAAATATATTAGTGAAAATAATTATTATATAAAAATAATTTTAGATTAATATAATTAATTAGTCTAATTAAAATTTAAAAAAATTATAAATTAAAATATTCAAAATGAGATTAAAGTGTATAATTTTTTTCCAGAAAACGAAAGTGACAAGATAAGTGGGATGGACGGAAATAAAAAAAATGGACACCGTAAGTGAAAAGAGAGTAATATTTTTATAATACTCTTTCCGTCCAATAATAATCTTCCCATTTGACTTTTCATTAAGAAAAATTATTATTTTATAGATATATAATGTTAAAAGTAATATAATGTCTATTTTATTCTTAAAAAGGTAATGTGAAAAATTAAAAAATAGTAATAATATTTTGGTATTTAGTTCAGAGTTATTTTTTTTAAATAAAAATGAAATAAAATATTTTGATTTAGACAAACAAAAATAAAAAAATTAGTAGTGGAGCGTGTGAGACAAATTAAAAACATTGACACTACATACATAGAGCCTGATGTAGTTTTTGAAAAATAAAAACAATAAATATTTAGTGCAATATTTAATTAAATATAATTATTTAATATAATATTTTTAAAATACTTAATATTAATATATAGTAGTATTATAAATTTTGAAATATCTGTGTGAAAAAAAAAAAAAAAAAAACATAACTATTATTACTTGTTGTTAATTGAATAGTATTAACTATATAAAATTTAGCAATGACATTCAAATTGTTCACCGATAGACTCATAATCAAATATGTATTCTCTACATCCATTCTTAATGGATTTATTTTGACATTGTAATTTGTTTACTATTAATGTATTTTATTTTTTTTAGTAATTATATTTTTTATATTAATAAAAAATCTTATATTTTAATCTACTTCAAAAAAAAATTAAAAAAAAATAGTTACATTCGCCTTAGAGATATTGTTTTATTTTATTTTCTCTAAAAGCAAGCATTAAAATCAAGATTCCGAACAGAAAGCGTGTGAACCTAAAAACCCGCTTTTTGAACCATATTTAGCGGTGCCAATTAATTTCTAATGCGCCAATACCCCGAATATAATTTTTGCATAAATAAAATAATAATAATAATAACCGTTGCTTTTTAGCGTGGACTCGACCGTACCTGATCCCCACCATAACCTTATCCGAACCAGAATATTCCAGGAGGCCTGTGGCCCCCTCAAGAATGCCCCCTCAAATGGACCTTGTCTTCTATTTTTCAATATTATAATAACAATTATTCTTATGATCATAGAAAAAATTCACACAAATATATATTATATTCACATTAAAAATATTTATTCATAAATTTTCCTAATCAATATTAAAATAAATAAAAGCAGCCACGCTAAGCTGTCTTATTAGCCTCTCGAATCAAATTGTTGTTCAATTATGCGGTGAAGGTATATTCCTATTGCTAAATTTTTATTTTTTATTTTTAAATAAGAATAAAAAAAAAATATATGTCGGAATATTTTGAAATAGTTGTCGGGAGATTAAAATTTATTGGACAATGGAAAACAACACTGGAATATTCCCTAATGATTCCATCACATTTTTTTGTGTACTGATTTTTATTTACTCGGATTTTCTAACATTCACGTCAAAATATAAAAATTGTGAAATGATTATTTAAAAAAATAAATAAATAAATATATAAATAGGGAGCGCTAAGTGGGGGCACAACAGGATTAGCACAAAACTTCGGGGGGCAAAGGACAAAACAATTCTTGTTCTTATCTATAAAAACGTGTGCGAATCATCTGTAGAATATTCTCGATTTTGTTTGAATTTAGATTGTTTTTAATATAATATAACTATTTTTTTTTTTATTGAAATTGAATTTAGAGATTAATATTTAATTATGTTTATATTTTCAAGTTAAATCATTATCCAACGTAATATTTTTACTAGAATATCAATATTAAAGGTAATATATTTTTTTTAAAGGAAATTTATAAGTATAGTGAGAGAAAGGGTTTGTTACTTTGAGTTTTTTAATGAATTTATATATATATATATATATTATATGAAAATTTGTATTGATAATAAAAGAAAAAATTATTTTGTATTGAATTATTTATTCTTTGCAAATAAATATATTAATTTGAGATTATATTATATGTTTAAAAATACTAAATGAACAAACCGAATCCATAGCAACACAATTACATTTATATTATTACGAAATATTTGTGTTTATCCGAGAATGCGCACTGATTAAACCCCAGCGTCGGGGGTTTGAACCTATAACCTCATGGTCACAAATCCAACTCATACACCACCAGCTTATACACTTGTTAATTATTTATTAATTATATTTTACTTAAATCATCTTATCTAAATGAAACTAAAAGTATAAAGTGAGACGAAAATAATATATTTTAAATAATATTATTTCCGTCCGGTTCTAAAAATCTCATTTATTTTTTTTTTTCGTGTTAATTTTTTAATATTAATTATTATATTAAAACGTAATACAAATTAAGAAAAAATTGAAAAAATACTTTCATCAATGTCTTATAATATTAATAAAAAGACATTTATAAAAAAAAAATTATAAATACAAAAATATTTTTAATTTAGATATAATGACTCAAAATATAGATAAGATAAAGGGACGGAGGGAGTATTTTTTTAGAACCATATATAACTCTGAATGGTTACAATGACAAATTAGTCTTGGGTTTGTTTGGCTTTAATTTGAAATTTGAAATAATGATTTAAGTTTTGATTAAATTATATGTTTTATGTAATATTTTGTAAAATATAATAATATGTTTTTATTAACAATTATGTTTTATGAAAAAAAAAAAAATTGAAATCAATCAAACAAATAAAGTTTTTACTTAAGAGTGTGTTTGTTTGAGGGATTTTGTGGGATTTCTACTATTCCCACAAAATTTTTCCTAAAAAAATATTAAATTAAACATTTATTTTTTCTTTTTTATATTATACTAAAAATCAATTTTACATTCAAAACATTACATCAATTCTTATTTATATTACATCATAGAACTATTCAAATTCAAAATTTTTTCTATTCAAATCCCAATCCAAAATACAAACCCTCAACCAAACACACCCTTAAAAGATAACCCCCAAACAGACACACCCTTAAATGATTTGTGATGGGCATTGTCTAACCTTATGGGATTGTTTGGTTGGGTTTGGTTGTATATTGGTATTTTAAAATTATTTCAACTATAATAAATTATATTTTAAATTATTGTAAAGTATATATGAAGAAAGAAAAAAGAAAAAGGGTATGATTAGTAAAAAAATAAAAACTATTTTTACATATAGTATACTACTATTTTATCTCACTTAAATTGTCTTGAAAAAATTATAATAATTTTTAAAAAATATTATATCAGCGAATGAATTTGTGGAAGATAAAAAAAAAATTAAAATCAATCTGTGTTTTGTGTGGTCAAAACTAAAGTGAAAAGTGATAGTATTTGATAAAATTAATATGAAGGTAAATTAGTAATTGAATGAAAAATGGAATAGATTATAGATGAAAATAGGCTATTCAAATGAAATAATTTTAAATAAAAAATAAAATAATTTAGATGGGACGAAAAAATAAATAAACAAAGATCTTGCTCCGTTTTTTTCAGAGGAGTTGATTTATGGTGTATAGTAAGTTGAATTGTGTAAAAATATAAAGTATATTATTATTTTAAATTGAATATTTGATTTTTTGTAATAAATATTATTTTTTAAATTTTTTATTTTTGTTAAAGATATTTCGTATTTGTATTACTATTATTTTTTATATTACAATTGAAAAATAATATAATAACAGTAAGTGTTTTATTTGATATTTTTTAAAAAAATTAATAATGATAATAATAATAAGGAAAACCAATTCATGCCTTCAATAATTAATTAGGATGTGTTTATTTAGAAACTTGATTTTTTTTTTAATTTGAATAATAAAAATTTAAATTATAATAATTGTAAATAAATATAAATAGATATTAATATAATATTTTATATATAAAATTAATTTTAAATATAATATAAAAAATAAATATTTGTTTTAACGTTTTTATTAATTGAATTAATAATAGAAATTCACTCTAAATCTTAAAACTTCTACTTCTTCTTCTTCTTTTTCTTTATTTTTTTCTTTATATTATTATTATTTTTTAAAATTCCAAGTACTATTCATCGGATCAAGACTCTCCCAAGCCTTCACGTTACGGAGTTTTCTGCAGGCGACGCGGCGCCACGCGGCCGCCGTCGCCGACCCTAAACTCCAACGGGAAATAAATATATACGTACACACAGTGGTTGTATGTTTATATTATTGTCAACATTATTATCAATATTATTATTATTATTATTATTATTATTATAATTCTGTTTCGATGATTCTGTATAGATCCCTTTATTCTCGTATTTTCATTCGGATCTGTCTATGCAGAGAAACAGACCAAACGGCTTCTCCCAATTTCCCCTCCTCTTTATAAGCTAAAACTAATTAAATAAATTCTAACTAAAAAAAATGCTGATCAACACCACCACCCATCATCGCCTTCGTCTCTCCGGCGAAATGCAGAGCTGTCGGAATTACATTCTCGCCTTGGAAGAAGAGCGCCGTAAGATTCAAGTTTTCCGACGCGAACTTCCTCTCTGTCTCCACCTCGTCACTCAAGGTAATTAATTAATTTTGAGTGGTCTGAAAAGTTTTGATCTTGTGATTAATACGACGTCGTTTTGGAGCTCTCTGCAGCAATTGAGTCATGCAGGCAGCAGTTCTCGGCGGAGTACAATAATAATACGACCGGAGCCCAATCGGAGGAATTTTCCGACCAGATGTCCGGCGACGCGCCGGTGTTCGAGGAGTTCATTCCGATTAAGAGATCGGCTTCGTCGCACTCCGACGACGACGGCGACGAGGACGACGATACTGATTTCAGCAATAAAGATGGGGAAAGCGATTGGAATAACGACAAGAATTCGAAGAAATCCGACTG
Source organism: Andrographis paniculata (assembly GCF_009805555.1). Classification (NCBI taxonomy): domain Eukaryota; kingdom Viridiplantae; phylum Streptophyta; class Magnoliopsida; order Lamiales; family Acanthaceae; genus Andrographis; species Andrographis paniculata. The sequence continues at coordinate 7,943,905 of NW_026137605.1, forward strand.
GCTTCGATCCGTCCAGCTCTGGAATCAGACCTCAGATCCATCCTCTAAAGAGGTAGCTAGCTTCGATTTTAATTTTCGATCAAAAATAGAAATTTAATTTCCAGTAATGACTGGATTTTGGGGCTGAATTTGGGAATTAGGGTTCGCCGAGGAGAGTCGCTGTAATGGAGGTGAAAAGGAACGCCGGCGGCGCATTTCAACCATTTAAGAAGGATAAAAGTCCTGCCGCCTTCGAAGCTGTGACTCCGCCGGCACCACCGCCATCCACGGCGGACGCCGCCCAAAAGAAGGAAGAAAAAGATAACGGACAGTCTCAAAGAAAGACCAGACGGTGTTGGTCGCCGGAGCTGCACCGACGATTCTTGCAGGCCCTCCAACAACTCGGTGGTTCCCACGGTACATACATACATATATATATAATAATAAAATTATTTATTTATTTATTTTTGGCCATGATTATCTTGAATTTTGCAGTGGCTACGCCAAAACAGATCAGGGAGCTGATGAAGGTCGACGGGCTAACAAACGATGAAGTTAAGAGCCATTTACAGGTGTGCAAATTTCAACGGCTGTGATTGTCTTAGATTTAACAGAACACATCATCCGTCCGTTAGATTTTCACATCTTTCTGGTAGATGTTAAATTGTTAATTAACTTTTATTTCAAGAAAAGCAACAGTAATAAATATTAGTAGAAGGAATCAACTACTACTTTTTAATTCTTCACCAGTAAGATTGTTTCTCGGATTATATTCTCTTCATACCAAAAACACGCTTTTTATATATATTTTTTCACTTTTCTTTTAATTCAGAAAACACGCTTTTGCTTTATTTCAGAAATACCGCCTCCACACGAGACGGCCTACCCAAACGAACGCCGCCGCCGCCGCCGGCAACAGCGCGCAAACGCCTCAGTTCGTGGTGGTCGGAGGCATATGGGTGCCGCCGGAGTACGCGGCAATGGCCGCGACCGGCGAGGCCTCCGGTGGAACTTCCAAGGGAGTTTACGCGTCAACGGCGGCGCTACCACGACCGGTGTTTCGGGAGGCGTCGGGCTCACCTGAACGGAGGCGGCATAACTCTGACGGCGCCGGCGCCGGCGGAGGAGGGGGGCGGTCGGAGTCCGCGTCGGAGTCCCCCGCCACGTCATCCTCCACGGCGGCGGCGGCGGCGGCGGCTAACTGAGCAATTTTATTAAATTTGTATAAATGGGTTTTACTGAGATGGCTCTTGTGACAGTTGTCGATTTTGTGTCATTTTCGATCTTATTTTACTTTTACATTTTTTGGATTTTTGTGTTGTTATTTAGGTAAAAATCATGTCATCTATATTTATTTATGACTTTGTTTTTACTAGTTAGTTTTTAAAAATGATCAAATTAAATATATATATATATATATTTCATCAAATATTAAAATTTTAATTTTTCTAATTTATTTTAAAAGCTTCAAACTTTTACTCCCTCATCCATCAAATCTATTTTCACTTCTTTTATTTTTGTCATCTAAATTTATTCATATTTTTTTAAAAGTAAAATAGTAAGATTTTTTGTATTTTTCTTTTACCCAAAAAATAAATAAATAAAATTTTTATTTTTCTTAAATTTTTTTTGTTATATACTCCTCATTTAGTAATTATTATTATTATTATTATTATTATTATTATTATTATTGTTATTGTTATTGTTGTTGTTTAATTTATTCATACATATATGCATATAAATAATGAATAATGCTGATAATTTACCATGGCTCTAATTGTTGACATGCGTTATTGAGTACGCGCGCCTTCTAATCCTCGCTTGTAATAAATACAAGTGTGTTTGTTTGTTTGTTTTTTAATAGTAATATGATATAATATTTGATGAGTATAAATTATGAATATTTATATAAAATTGTAAAAATTAAATAATACATAGAATTTTAAAATAATTGTCAAAAGAAGTAAAGAACACATCTCAAATTTTCATCGATTTATTCATATTAATGATTATAGTTATTAAATGGCATGTATTTTCTTGAACTATATATATATATTCATTTAAGTTTGCTATATAAATTACAAATATTAATATTTTAGATTCATAATATACCTGCATTGAATTATAAAATTCATTTATATCCTTCTGTTCTACATAGTTTGTCCACTATTTTTATTTCGATTTGTCCCAAATAATTTATTTTTTATTTTTTTAAAAAAATATAATTATACACTTTAATTATATTTTAAAATTTTAAAAAATTTAAAATTTTTATTTTAATTAAACTATTTAGTTTAATTAATTTTAATTTATAATTATTTTTATTAATACATTTCTTAATGACTTACTAATTACACTAGCACACTAAAATCGAATTAACTGGGACTAATGGAATAATATTTAATACTATTACTAATAAAGTTCAATAATTTATTGATTGATTGCTCAACAAATTGAAGCACAATAATTTCTTATCTATGATTTTAATAAGTTTATATTAATTCGACAACAATTTACTGTTATTAATATATTGTATTTAAGATTTTGTTTATAGTTTTTTTTTTATTATTATTTATAAAAAATAGTTTTCAAAAAATAAAAAAATAAAAATTTATTTTTTATTTTTTATATTACAGTAAATATAAATTTTACCTTTAAAACCCATAAAAAGATTTTTAAAAAGGTGAAATATGTGTATTTTTTAATTATTGAGAAGTATTACTAAAATATTTATTTATTTTATTATTTTTATATTTTTTTATTAAAAACTATGAGGATTAGACAATTATTATTATTATTATTCCGTTTGGGCTTGTTATACTACTATTTTCGGATACTAAAGAATAAAATAAGACTAGTATTTTAAATACAAAATATATACTTTTTCTCTTATTTAATAAGGTATTTATTTATTTTTTAATTATTGTAGATATCTTTATATTGGTATAATATTTTATACAAATATTATTATATTTATATTATACAATACGAATAAAAATATATTTTTTTTTAAATTTGTATTCTTTGTAAATATAATATTAATATTTAAAATTTTACATGAAAAAATAAATTGATACGGTCTTTGTAAATATAATATTAATATTTAATATTTTTAAATGAAAAAACAAATTGATACGGGCGGATGGAACATAATAAAGTCCATTTTGCTATAAATTAAATATTTTGCCAAATTATTGGAGTGGGTAAGTCAATTTAAATAACTTTTCTTCCTTTAAATTTGAAGTCGTTGCAAAAAAAAAAATCATAAAATTAACCCCTAGTGTCACTACTACCCAATGCTTATTTATATCTAACTCTTATGATGTAGTGAAGTTGAGATATAAAAATAAAAATATCTAAATTTTTCGGTAACTATTTGAGTAAAAGAAATCAAAATAAAAAATAAATGATTTTTCTCTTTTTTTGATTGATTGATTGATTTATTTGATAATATGAGAATTCTTAAGCGCTATTCGAAAGAACGCTTTGGGTAAATCTCTAGTCGATCCTAATTTAAATATAAGTACTAATTACATATGACAAATTTTTTTTTACGAAATATTACTTCACTGAAAATCTCTATTATTCATTGTTTTTTAATGATCAGTTTACTTTTTTATTTTCTACTTGCAATATATAATATCCTTTAGATCAATTCATCTTGATCATTGTATTTTTTTTTTAGTTGAATTCTTAATTTTACCGAGTAGAAGAATTAATTATCATTCTATATATATATTCAATTTATTTTTTTTACAAATTTATTTTCTACTATCGTTTTTTTACAATTTTATTTTTTATACCAAGCTTAATCTTATATTGTCATTTTGGAATTTGTTTAGATATTTAAATTTAAATTTAAGTAATTGTTTAATTAGATATTTGTTTGACAAAAAAATATAGATTTGTTCCTTACTATTTTTAGATAAAACGTTTTTCTATAAATATTATTAGAAAAACTACATTAAAACTAATATATATTTTACTTATTAAAAAAAATTAATAATTCAATGCAAAATATTTTTTTTATATTACCAACATAAATTTTTATATTTAATATATAAAATAAATTTATTAAAAAATACAGTGAACAAACCATACATATGTTTGCTTTCAAATTTCATCGTAATATTAATATACTCCCTCCATCTACAAACTAATGTTGTATTCTTTTTATTTCGGACGTCCAACAACTATTATTCTTTTTTTTTTTTAAACATAAATTTTATTTTTTTTTCCCTCCATTCATTTATTACTTTTAATATCTAGCATACAAGTAAAATTTGTTAATTCATAACAAAAAGACAATCACTCAAAAAATCGTGCAAATATACTTTAGGACAATAAAAATTAGGCGGAGTGAGTATTATTTTCAATTCAAATATATTATTTTCTAAAAAATATTTTTAAAATAATATAAAAATAAAATCATATTTTTTAATAAATAACAAAATAAACCCATAATTTATAAACAATAAGATACAATACATGTTTATGTCCCAAACTAAACTTACCATTATTAAGTGGGCACGATTTTTAATAAAAATAAATTATTTTATTTTTATAAATATTAAATCAAATTACTATTTAAGTTACATTTTAAATTTCAAACTAAAACTAAATATAATATTTTTATATTTTTTTTGATCGGATTAAAATCAGATATTTTTTTTTGTTGGTTTGGCCGTTTGGGAGATAAATTTGAGATTTTAAATAATTATTTGATATGATATAAATAGTATTGATATAATATTTTAAATGTAAAATTATTTTTTAATATAATATAAAAAAATTAAAAAATACGATAAGAATCTAGTTCTGAATTATAATTTGAGCATCTATGTTGATTAGTTTAAAATTTAATTATCTTAATTATATTAGTAATATAGTTAAATGATATAAATTCATATATTTCATCCGTCCGCCCTAAAGGTCTTATTTACCTTTTCTGTCATTATATTTAACATTAAAAATATTTTTATATTTGTATAATTTTTTGTACAAATGTCCTTCTATTAGTATTACAAGACACTAATAGAAGTATTTTTTCAATTTTTTCTTAATTTGTATTACGTTTTGATATAATAATTAATATTCAAATATCAATACGCAGAAAGTAAATGAAATTCTTAAAGCCGGACGAAAGTAATATGTATTTTCTAAAGTATTAAGCACCTAATCCATGGGCGTAAAAAATATGAATATAATTTGATACTCCCTTAGTCTCACTTTATTAATGTATTTTTTGATCTTTTGTAGTATATTAAATACTACTAAATATTATTAAAAGAATACTATTATATTATTTGGATGAGAGTCGAACTCAATACTCTGCAAATCAAGTTTGACATGTAAGTCACGTTAGACGAATTATGTGTGGCTGATAGATTTGGGGGCATTATAGTTTGAACTCGTGACTTGAAGGTCATGACATTTTATATTTTATGTATATATTAATAATATGTGTAATGATATATTTATAATTTATGTAAAATTTTAAAATATTTTAGTATTAATAAATAATTATTTTTACTATAATAAAAAATATTTTTTTGAATCAAACATAAGAAAATAATTAAAAAAACTAGTGAATAGTAGTAATAAATTTTAAAATAAGCACTCACAAACAAATAGAGCTATATATATGTATATATATTTATAACGTGAGAATTTACAATAGTTATCTTTCGGATGCGTTTCAGATAAATCCTGATCGAATTGAACTTAATAGTCTGCAAACTAGATCCGACAAGTCAAGTCATACTAAACGAACTATATGTGACATACGAGATCTGAAGACGTCGAAGTTTGAACCCATGATCGTATCCATTCCAACACCACCAAATCATGGCTTATGTAACCAATTTTTTTTTTTTTTTATTACTCCCTCCGTCTAATTTCTATTGTCCTAAAGTATATTTGCACGATTTTTTAGGTGATTGTCTTTTATTATGAATTGACAAATTTGTCCATTATTGTATGGTAGAGATCAGAAGTAATAAATGAATGAAGGGTAAAAATATAAAATTTGTGTTTAAAAAAAAAATATAGGACAATAGTTATTGGACGTCCCAAATAAAAAAAATAATCGTTTTTTTTAAAAGAAAAAAAAATGAGTAAATAAGCAGGAGAAGTCGGAAATAAAATCTTGACCGTTGCTTCATCGCATGGCATCGCATCGTACGGCCTGGAAAACTCGTCGGAACTACCTGCAACATTATTAAACTGTCGAGAATTTGGCCTCAAAAATGTCAAACTTTGTTTTTATTGAATGCACACCCGACACCCTCCCCCACCCATACTAATTATTTTATAAGCTTTTTAACATTTTTTTTTTTATAAAATAAAAGAGAGAGGGGTATGAGGTGTAATGTAATGCAAGAATATTCCGGAATCATTAGAAGCATCAGCATCAGTATTTATTAGTATTAGGTTGGGCGGTGCCTTGTAGTAATAATAATATTCTCTCCGTCCCACCTATCATGTCTATGTTGTCATTTTTGTCTGTCTCACATTTTATGTCACTTTTTCTTTTTTTTTAAAATAATTAGACACTTTAATCTTATTTTAAACTTTTTAATTTATTTCTTTAAAAATTTTAAGTAAACTAATTAATTATTTAATTTTAATTTATAATTATTTATATTATAAAATATATTATTTTTATTAATATATTCTTAATTATTTATTAATTACACCCCTTTTTAAATACTATGTCTACAGTGTAAGCATACAATACGTGGGACGGAGAGAATAATAATAAACGTGATTAATTCATTGAAGTGGAGGGAGGGAGGAGTAGTAGTAGTCCAGACTATAGAGGTATATTCCTTCCTTTGTCGTGTAGCGTGGGTCAAGACGTAAGAAAGATAAACCCGATTCCTACGGGTGTGTTTGTTCGGAGATTGAATTAGATTTTCACTATTTATTTTATTTTTTTTTAAAAAAAATATCAAATCAAACACTTATTTTTCATTTTTTATATTATACTAAAAATCAATTTTATATTCAAAACATAACATCAACACCAATTTATATCACATCGTATAACTATTCAAATTCAAAATTTTTACTATTCAAATTCCAACTCAAAATCCAAATCCCCAAACAAACACACCCGTAATGGATTCCTTATTATTATTACTATTTTCTCCCTCTCGTAATAAAATATTCATTTTAATATGTTTCATAATAAAGTTTCTATTTTTTTAATAACTGTATTATCTATCTAATATTACATAAATACCCTTACAATTTATAATATATTAAACAAATGTCATTACTTTTATATCATACATACTAATAAGATTATTTTAGTCATTTTTACTTTATTTCTACTACATTTCAATATAATACTAATAATTTTAAAACTACGTGCAAAAAACAAATAAATATTTAATTATGGGACGTAAGGAGTATTATTATTATTATGGAAACAGATAAAATTATACATGTCTGTTTACTTATAAGATTTTAGCTCTAATTTTATTATTTTAATTTTTTTTTTAAAAATATTAAATCAAACACTCAATTCTTATTTATTTTATTATACTAAAATCTAATTTTACATTCAAAATATCACGTCAATACATATTTATATTACATCAAAAAATTATTTCAATTTAAAATTTTAATATTCAAAATCAAAACTGAAATCAAAACCTCACAAGTAGACACACCCATAAATTTGATTGGGTACAAAATTTATCAACACTACGCCTTTCTATCCTAAAAAAAAGTTTATCTCAGTACAACATGTGTGCAACTACCTCTATAGAATAATTTTGAAAAATTCAGTACAAATTTGTTATACAGCTAAATAAATTTGTGGGGACCAAAACTAATAATCCTCGTCATACTCCAAATAGACCTTTTTTGGAGTTTTATATAGTGAATTAATAAATAATAGTATTTTATTGGTTAATGAAAGTGTATAAAAAATTTTGACATTGTTGTCAATTGACTTTACGATAAATTAATTGTATATGTAATGATATATTGTAGTTTAGATAAAAATTAAGGATATTATGAAATTAATGTATAATTATTTTTACAAAAATGTGATAAAGATACTTTAAAGTCGGACGAACGAAAATTGTAAAAATTGGATAGAGGAAGACAAATTGTAACATCTTTTTGAAGAGTACAGTTAGACTCAACTCCTTAAATCCATACCAGCTAATTACATATATGATTTGATGCACCAAATCAGCTACATCAGCAAAATATGATACTCTCTCCATCGAAAGGTTACTATTTTTTATTTTCGTTTGTTTCAAAATAAAGTTATCATTTCCTAATTTAGTAATTGTACTACTTACTTAACATAATAAATGCCCTTTCAACTTACAATATATTACACAAATGACATTACTTTTATATTACACAGTACTAATAGGGGTATTTTTGTCTTTTTTACTACAATCAAATATAATACTAATATTAAAAAATTTATGTGCAAAAAGCAAATGTCACCCTTTCAACGGGACGGAGAGAGTGTCACCTTTCCAATTAATCTGATACGTACAAATTTCGTGGAATCAAAATTATTGTTTGAGTAACATGCAGAAAATAGTTTGTGACATAATGAAATAAAACGAAAAGAATAAATTTTATTATAAATTGTGCATAATATTAACTTAAATTTAAAATAGTAAGAAGAAAATATTACGAAATAAATAATTAAAATATATACTAAATATAAAATGGGATATAATCAAATAGAAATACAAACAAGCAAACTTATAATTTTATATTTTCTTTTTAAATTCAACATGTTTAAATATCTAATCAATGTTGATTTCTTTAATTAAAAACTCAATAAAATATTTGATTTGAATCTTCCTTATATAGACTTGGAATCAATGGTTTTATAAGCTTATTATATTGAAACAATTCTCAACAAATATTATTAATAAAATAAAATAAAATATATATATTAAGATAATATATAATATATATTATCAATTCATAAAATTTAATAGAATTTTTTTTTTTTTTTTATATTATCATTGTAATTTTCTACACTTAAAACCAAAAAAAATAGTAATATCCAAAAATACAAAGCTAAAGAAACCTAGGGTGTGTTTATTTGTGTGATTCGGTTTTATATTTTACTATTCAAATATTTTTTTTAAAAAAAAATATAATATCAAACACCTATTTTTTATTTATTATATTACACTAAAAGTAAATTATACATTCAAAACATCACATCAATATATATTTATATCACAAAACAACTATTTTAATTCAAAACTAAAATCTCATAGATAAAAACACGCCGAAATATTTTGATACATATAAAACAAACTAACACTTAATTAAATAGCCCTTGAATGAGGATTTAAGGCCGACTGGCCCTTGGAATCAACCAAAGCATAACAAATATTTTAGGACAATAAATAATAAGTGGACTTAGGGTTTGTTTGTCAAAAAAATTTTTGGACACCATTCTAAATATATATTTAACATTTCATAAAAGTCAACATTCAATATATAATACTACCTCCATCCCATAAGTAGATATACATTTATTTTTTGCACATAGTTTTAGAAATATTAATATTATATTAGAATGTAGTAAGAATAAAATAAAAATGACTAAAATAACTTTATTAGTATGTGTGATATAAAGATAATAGCATTTGTGTAATATATCGTAAGTTGTAAGAGTATTTGTAATGTTAGGTAAATAGTACCGTTACTTAAAAAATGAAATGGATATTTTGTTATGGGATGGACTAAAATGAAAAAATGAATACTTTGTTATGGGACGGAGGGAGTATTATTTTTTATATTACCGACATAATTCTCTATACGTCACGTCAAAACAACAAATTCAAATCAAAATACTAAAAACAAACAAACCTTTAGTTGTGTTCTTTTACCCAAAAAAAAAAACAAAATAATAATAAATAAACATATATTTTCTAAAAAAAAAATTAATATATTACACATATTTAATATTTTTATATTAATCATATAATTTTTTGTCAAAAAATTATTTTTGTCTCAATATAACCAAAATTCATTAATTTTGGTCTCAATATAAAAATCTTATCAATTTTTGTTTCAATATAAGCAAAACTCATCATTTTTTGTCCCAATATAATCAAACTTTATCATTTTTTTGTCTAAATATAATCAAACCTTATCTTTTTTGGTCACACACCGTCAACAAACCGACGAAAAATGCTGACGTGAAAAGAAATCAAACTTTATATTTATATTTGAAGAAATTGCACAATCTTGCAGCATTTTTCATCGGTTTGTTGACGGTGGGACAACAAAAATAATGTTTGATTATATTGAGATAAAAAATGATGAATTTTGGTTATATTATGACTAAAATTGATAAAAATTTTATATTAAGACAAAAAATAATGAGTTTTTGTTATATTGGGACAAAAAATGATGATTTTTGGTTACATTGGGATCAAAATTGATAAGATTTTTATATTAAAACCAAAATTGATTAATTTTGATTATATTGGGACAGAAATAATTTTTTTTCCCTAATTTTTTATATGTCACATAAATAAATAAATAAAAAAAGATATTTCAAACTATTTCGTAAAAAACAAACACGTTTAGACTGTATTGATATATATGGTTTTATAAACATTTTGAAATTTTAGATGATTTGGAAAATTAACGAAAAAAATTGAATAAAATCAAGTATTTGATATTATATGTTGTATTTTGTGAAAAAAAGGAATAATAATATTTTTTGATATAAGATTTTAAATAAAAATTAGTTATTTATTATAATAGGTTTTTGAAAATAAAATAAAATTCAATTAATAATGCCAAAAGTAATTTGATGATACATGTAAAAAAAAAGGTTTTGTTTAGACAAAAATGTTGGAGGCTTTTAGAGTTTTGGAATAGTAAAATGGATAAACGTTTTTTTTTTTTTTGTGTCATATCTAACTCTTTTTATCATTTTAGAACTTTGAGTGGATCATATTTGAAAATAGTTTCGTAAGTAAAAAAATTTTGCTAAAATGATCCTCCGGTGCCAGATTCGCCACGCTAGCCGACCGTTGCTGACGTGGCGTTGCGCGGCTGACATGTATCGCCATGTAGATGCCACGTCGGAGGACCATTTTAGCGAAAAAATTTTTACTTGTAGGACTATTTTCAGACAAAGTCTATTTAAAGTCCTAAAAATAATAAAGAAAGTTATATACGAAACTAAAAAAATAATTTACCAAAAAAATTTATAAAATAAAAAATTTCATGTGTCGCTGACTTGATGTCTACATGGCGATGAAATGTCAGTCGCGTCAGCAACGAAGGACCAGCGAGCCCGGCATTGGAGGACCATTTTAGCGAAAATTTTTTACCTACAGGACTATTTTCAAACAGAGTCTGTTAAAGTTCTAAAATAATAAAGGATGTCAGATACAAAATATATAAACAGTTTACCCTAATAAAAAGTAGTGATTAATGTGATATTTTTTTAAAAAATACATATATACTTGATATAATATTTAAAAAATAATACTAATAAATTGAAAATTATTAATATTGTTTTGGACTACAGTTTGTTTCATTGCATTTTCCTCCCATTATTTTTTGAATTGAAGTTGGATTGAAAGTAATATATTTAATTAATATTTGATTTATTATTATATATAAAATAAATTATATATTAATTATATTTATATTATTTTATGGAGAATAAAAATTTATATACTGTAAATAAATATAAAATATTATAAAAATTTATTTATAATTAATATAAATTAATTTTATACATATATGAAAATCTTTGAATATACATAAATATATTTATATATTAAAAAATATAAAATATAAATTATGAATGAATTTTAAATAGATTTCTTATAATTTACTGTAATATTAAAAAAAAATAAAAATTGAAAGTATTGAAACGTTAACAGACCCTAATCTTTCTTGTAAGAATATGTAGTGTTTGACCTAATTCCAAATTTTTTACTTCATATGAGCCCAACAATCCTAAATTGCGTTATGCATATTTTTACTTTATATTGTCGTTTATGTCTATCTTATGTCATTAAAAAAATTTGAACTTTAATTTAATTTTAAATTTATTAATTTTAATTAAATTAATTACTTATTTTAATTTTAATTTATAGTTAATTATATTATAAAATAATTATTTTCGTTAATATATTTTTAATTATCTATTAATTATATTTATTTTAAAGTCTTGTGTCTACAGTAATCTGAATATACTAACGTGGGACGGAAATAGTATATATTAAAATAAAATTAATATTGTACAAATTTAAAAAATAAAATTAAAGAATGGTCATTGGTTCCAATTAGGGAGTAGTTAGAATAAGTTCGGATATGCTTATGAAGGCCGGGAAGGATAACATTAAATAATTTTTATTAATTAATTGCCTAATGTGCGTTATAATATTTCCACGAATATTCTCCCTGATGGTGCCTTCTTTTACTGTTGTTTTAATTAATTAAATGTTTCTTCTTCCCTTAATTTTGAATTTGATGTTGAATTTAAATATTCATAATTATTTTAAATTGGTTCATAATTCTTTTTTGTCTATATGATTTAATCTTTTTATATAATAATATTTATTATCATTATCATTATTATGTAACATATTTATATTGTGATGTAGGGAGAGGTTACAACGTTAAGTGGAGCAAATATGTAAAACTACTCCTTTTCGCATGTTGATATTTGAATATTAATTATTATATAAAAATATAATATAAATTAAGAGAAAAAAAATTATACATTAGTTAGTTATAATACTATTACAATAATATTTGTACACAAATTATACAAATATAAAAATATTTTTATCGTGAAATACAATGATGCAAAAGGTAAATAAGACTCTTGGAACCGGACGGAGAGAGTAAAAAATACAAAAACAATACATAATAAGGCTTTTTTTTTTTTTTTTTTTTTTTGCATTTTTTTAAAATCTGAATATTTTAGTTTTAGTTAATATAATAATTTAATTTAATGGTTAATGACATGAATGTTGAAGAAAACTAAGTAGTAAGAAATTGAAGTAGACTTAAAAGACACAAATCTAACTTGAATTTCTCTAGATATCCATTTTTCCATAATAATCATATTTTTATATAATATTATTATTTTAATTTTTTATAACGTAAGAATCCACCGTATTAGCAAGATCTATAATTGTTAGAAATTTAAAACATATGACTCACAAATTCACCCAACATCATGGTTAAATTAAATATATATTTTATGATTTTCATTTGTTTCACATTAATAATGTATTCTTTATTACAATAAAAATAATTTCATATTAATACCAATATATTTTTAATTTTTATATTAATTGCAAAAATGCTACTATTATTTATAAAATATAAACAACAAAAAGATTTTGTTCATCCAAATTAAAATATTATTACGATTTTCAATATATATATAATATATATTTTATTCTCTCATAAAATTTAATATTTAATACAAAATATTTTTTTTTTATATTATCGAAAATTATTTAGACTTTAGTAACAAATATTTCAAATTAAAACACCAAGCAAATACACCCAAAAAAAACTTAAATATATATTTTAAATTTAATTTAACTATATATATATATATTATAACTAATTATTAACACCAATAACATCTTCTTCCATACAATAAAACTTCCCACAACAATCTCAACTCATAATAAAAAAAATCCTTTTTAAGTTAAAATTTATATAATCAGTTTTCCTTGAGGATGGATAGTTAAACAGGCCTTAGTGTATGGGCCGGGCCCACTTAGGGCAATTTAATGGGTCTCCACACAAATTTCTAAACTCTTGAATATCTTTACTAAATTTTGTGTTTCTTAAGAGATGAATCCGGAGAAAAATCGGTTTGAATTTAATATTAAAATGATTAATTTTTATTTTTTTTAAAAAATTGGTACTTTCTTTACTTACTAATAATATTTTTATTTACTTTTGACACGCAAAATTAGATACATTAGTATTTTATTGAATTATTGTATCTGATGATATATGTAAAAATAATTTTGCTTTTATTCTTTTTATATATATTTTTATATTTATATGAGATATAACTTTATTTAAAAGAAATAAAATTTTTTGAGTTGACAGAGTAAAATAAGTATATGAAAAGATTTTGAGTGAATAAAATAAATATATATATATTTTTATGAAAATGCAGAATTTAAATAGTAAATATATATATATATATCGCAAAAGAAACACACCAATTTAACATAAATTAGTAATGAATAAATTCATTTGTTTTTCAGGAGAATTTGAGACACATGATTTTTGGATTTTTTTACCCAATGTTTGAGTTATACTATTTGTGATGAATATTACTAAAAAATACTATAATATCTATATATATATATTTACATAATATATAATAATTATATACATTTTATAAACATTAATTTGTATGAATCAACCCCTTGATATATCTTTTTTTACTATTCATCGAAGAATCGACATTGTTATTCTTCATGTACTTATTTATCTTTTTTATGTCCTATCGATGGAACATGCTATTGCTCAAAACTATATCCCCGATAAATTTTTTATCTATACATGAGTTCTAAATACAAATAACTAAAAAAATAAGTTTACTATTCATTTATAATAAGTAAATTTTTCTCCTTCTAACATATTACTACATTATATATTTATTTTTTATTTAAAATATTATATCAAATAGCTATTTATACTTACATACATTTAATTATTATTATTAAATTCTTTTTATTATTCTAAAAACACGCTTCTATATTAATTAAACTTTGTAATGCCTATTAATTATGATCATTTAATGTATAATAAAAATCAAAATCTGTGATGCCTAAATTAAATATTATTTATGATCATTTAATGTATAATGACAATATGTACCCAATCCAAACTCGTAATTTACCGATGGGCCAAAATGCCATTGTCAATCATGTCAATAAATCGTGGCGTTACATTATTAAATTCTATAAATTAATATACTGTTGTGTAATAATAATGTTTCTGATCTCCATGTATTCATTCAATATTTTTAAATATATATTAAACATGGTCACCTGCTTACAAATTATTTATCTAGTGTAATTTGAGGTCGAGACTAGTTTGTAAGCTATTAGGTTCGATCAAAAATTTATTCACACTTTCGGTAGCGACTACGGGTTCCTACCTCATAAAAAAAAATTATATATATTAAATATGATATATTCAAATATTCAATAAAACTTAAATACTTTACATTAGAATTAAGAATTAATTTAGATAAAAAAAAAATAAGTAAATGATTTACGAACTAACGAACACGCCCATGGCAGAAAAATTGTCCTAAGCTTAGCTGGCGGAGAATCCTATAAAGAATGTCCGTGGCCGGCCTTCAAGACGACGTCGGTCGCTGTCCGAGTTAAAACGGCGTCGTAATAACTGGCTGATGTTCATAACTAATTTTAGGATCTGAGGCCCCACTCGTGGATGAATCTGGACCGTCAATGAAATGGACCCTACATAATTAGCGGTGTGGATGTGCTATAGCTTGGAGGTCCCGGGACCTGCAATGACTTCACTTCTCTTCTAGTCGGGTTTCAACGGATAAGGAGATATTCAGATTGCTTTTGTGTAATTGCGTAGCACGTATGGCCCACTACACAAGGAGCGCGTGTTTGACACGCGGGAGGGTTATTAATGAGAGAGTGGAGAACACGTGTTTGAAAAAGCGCGTGGTTGGAGAATAGGGACAAACCTCACAACAAAAGGGTGGCAACTCCCTGGCGACTTTCCTTTTCCCGAATTCTTCAATCACTCGTTAAACCAAATCATGGAAGTTTCTCTGCGCCTCTCGGTCTCCGCTGCGTCGTCGTCTCTCCGTCGCTTTCAAGCATTGGACACTGTTGCGGCGCTCGGAATTTGAGGATTTGTACGTATGCTACCGAACAATCTTTTGATCCACTATATTGGTTGGTTTGCGCGTTTGACTTGTAAGCGTGGCCGAATGAGCGAGTTTCAGTCTTCGTCGTCGTCTTCGTCTTCCTATGACTCTGCCGACGGACCTGCACAGACGGTATGGCGAAGATGTTATGTGTTGTGCGAGTATTGGTTTGGATTTGTCGATTGGTAGAGGAATTTTGGCGGACGATTTTGGCTTTAGTGATTGGTGGTTTGATTAAGTAGTTTCGTGCGTTTGAATTAGTGTTGATGACTAAGCTTGTGGAGTTTGAGATGAAGTTTAGTGGTTTGTTTGGATATGAGGCTTCAAACTCGTTGGAATATATTTTGTTATCACTAGTCGCTTCAATTGATTTTTGGGGATTTTTATGATTTCCTTGAAATGTGTTTTCCTTCTACCATGTTTTTATGATCGCTGCATCTCTTTCTTAATGTGGATGGACAAATTAAGTTGAGGACTCTTGAAAAAGTGCTGTTTGATTTGCTTACGATCGTTAATTCTGTTCTTCTAAAATTTTACTATTTTTCAGTGTACTACATAGGTTACATTCTTACGCTTTGTCATTTAGGTGAAGTAATATCTAAGCTTTCGGAAACTTTAATCAACTCCCGAAACTGAGGTGGACTTGAAAGTAATGAAATGTTGACTTGAGATCTATATGCTGAAGAGGATTTAATGTTTCTGTTACCTTTTACACAATGATTCAGATACAACTTTGAATCAATATCCAAAGTGTGTATCTATTTATGTTTTTTATTTATTTTATTTATTTTATTTATTTTTTTTATTTTTTATTTTTTTATTCACATTGCTGTTTGTGTGGATCATACTATTTACTGGATTGCAGAATGCTGTGGGGAGTAATTCATCTTCTCAGGGAATTTCTCCAGCAGTGTCCCGCCATTGGCATGATGTGTTCTGGTTGATGATATTTATGGTGCATCTGGTTGTGGTAGGCTTTGTCCTTGCGGTTTTGGGGCTAAATAGGTTTATGCAGCCTGATAGGCTGATTGGCAAGTTCACAATGGGGTTTCTTCAGAATAAGAATGGTTTAACAGAAGACTACTGGCCAATGTATGCTGTAGCTGGTGGAATTGGGGCTGTTCTGGGGTGGAGTTGGTTGTTGTTGCTTGGTTCTGGTGCAAATCAAATGATGAAGTTCTCGGTGCATCTTTTGACCACGTATCTTGCTGTCATCAGTGTGCTGTGTTTTTGGCTCGATCAGTTTTTCTGGGGTGTTGCATTTGCTATTGGCGCTGCATTGCAGTTCTTGTATGTTATAGCTGTCATCGATAGGTAAGCATTATAACTTGTGGTTAATTTCTTTTCACCTCTTCATGACTGTTTTACTTAGGATAATCATGTTAGAAACCTTTTTCCTTGTGCAAAACTCTTTTACTAAACGATAAATTTCTACTAGAGATATAATGTTATTGCCTGGTTTTGATTTTACTGCCTTGCTTTCGGCTTTCGATAGGCTTCCATTTACCATGCTGGTACTACAGAGAGCAGTTAGGTTGGCATGGAACCTTCCTGAGGTCACTAGAATAGCTTGCATTTTTATGCTAGTAATGCTTTTATGGCTAGCATTGTGGTCCTTCGGTGCAGCTGGGGTTGTGGCTTTAGAAATTGGTGGTACCGGTCGCTGGTGGCTTCTTGTGGTGAGCTGGCAAGTTTTTGCTCTTAGTATATCTTCCGTAATGAATAATGGCTATCAAGCTACACTTTTGGGACAATATTATGATGCTGCCTTGTGCACTCACAGGTTCTCTCTGTCAGTCTATTCTGGACAGGGGCTGTTCTCTGTAATGTAGTCCATGTCGTAGTTTCAGGTATGGTTTTTCTCGTTCTTATTCATGGTGGTCGAGATGCAACATCAATGCCTCCCACACCAGTGATGAGTTCCTTGCGATATGCCGTCACTACTTCTTTTGGCAGCATATGCTATGGATCACTCTTTACAGCCGCTATCCGTACATTACGGTGGGAGGTGTGCAATCTATTGAACATGTTCTTAGCATATTCTTTATTGAATAGCCATGTGATAACTGTTTGCATTCCACTTGTGCGGCATGCTATAACAACTTTTTGTGGACTTCTCAGATAAGGGGATTGAGATCGAAAATTGGCAGTAACGAGTGCCTGCTTTGCTGTGTTGATTTTCTATTTCACATGGTTGAGTTCTTGGTCCGCTGGTTCAATAAATACGCTTATGCTCGGGTATGTTTTTTGCAGTGTTGCTACAGTTTTCACCTTTGTTGCTTTATAAGGCTATATAAACCCAAATGATCTTAATCCATTGAGAGTTTTGCTTCTTGTTAGTTGCTCTACATATGAGTAGTCATCTTTTGGCTTTCTTTCAATCAATTACATTAATATATTAAGGGTGCGTTTGTTTGAGGATTTGGATTTTGAGTTGGGATTTGGATAGTAAAAAGATTGAATTGCAATAAATGTATGATGTGATATAAATAGGCGTCGATGTGATGTTTTGAATGTAAGATTAATCTTTAGTATAATATAAGAAATGAAAAATAGTTATTTAATTTGATGTTTTTAGGGGAAAAAAATTGGTGAATAGTAGAAATCGGGAAAAATCTTTCAAACTAACACACCCTAGACTGTTTTGCTTCCTGTTAGTTACTCAACATATGAATAATCATCTTTTGGCCTTTCTTTCGATCAATTGCATTAATATATTAAATGTTTTGCTTCCCGTTAGTTACTCTACATGTGAATAATCATCTTTGGGCCTTTCTTTCGATCAATTGCATTAATATATTAACTGTTTTGCATCCTGTTAGTTACTCAACATATGAATTATCATCTTTTGGCTTTTCTTTAAATCAATTGCATTAATATATGAACTGTTTTGCTTCCTGCTAGTCACTCTACATATGAATAATAATTTTTTGCCCTTCTTTCGATCAATTGCATTAATATATTAACTGGTTTGGAACTTCCAAATTATAAGGATGATCAGTTAAATTTCGAACTCCCACAGCATCAATTTACTTGATATAAACATGGCACAGTTTCGGATCTTTCTTCCATGTAGATTGCTGTTTATGGAAAGAGCTTCAATCACTCAGCAAAAGATGCGTGGGAGCTCTTCCAATCAACAGGCGTCGAATCTCTCATAGCATACGACTGTTCTGGTGCAGTCTTATTCATGGGAACAGTCTTGGGCGGACTCATATCCGGAACATGCGCTGCAATCTGGACTAGAATCAAGCACCCGGACCGAATGGTAATGGTGGGATCTACTGCCATGTTGATGGGGATGATCTTGGTAATAAAATAACAAAAAAAAAAAAAAAAAAAACTAACCCATGCTATATAACACAATCTCACTCGCTTCCCGCGATTCTTTCTCAATGTCTCTCTCTATCCGGCAGGTTGGGCTGGCAATGGTAGTCGTGGAAAGTGCAGTGACATCTATTTACATATGTTATGCAGAAGACCCCTCGCTAATCGACAGGTGGGATGCCGCGTTCTTTGTGCAGCTGTCTGAAAAATTACACCAACGGCTACAACATCGAAGCGCCCGGGCTCGGGAAGTCTTGAACCATAGAGTGGAAGAGCAAATACAAGGAGCTGCTCTTGCATAGTTTTGATAGATCTTGCCTTAAGGTAAGTTTCTCTGTTATTTTTTTTTTAAAATTGCAATTGTATAATTTGTTTCAGCTTTCTAAATGTGATTTCATAGTGTTATATCTTCTGGGGGGCTAAAAAAAAAACGAATATAAAAAAAAAAAGTGCTTTGCAAATATAATGAATGATTAGAATGTTATTACCATTAGTTGATTTTTCGAGCTCATTCAAGAATTTAGAATCCAAAAAAACAAAAAACTGTGCTAAGATGGATCTTCTTACATGGGTACATTATATGTGTTTACGTGTGCTACTAAAATATATTCTTAGAAATTAAAAATATTATCGTAGAAATGATGAAGGTCCGAGGTCGAGGTCGTATGAACATAGATTGTCTTCGTCCCTTCATCACTTCATCTGCCTTAACAATCTTGCTCAAATGAGTGTTCCATTAGTTTCCCTGCAAGAGAAAAGAGAGTTGTGAAAAAAATCTAGGAATTGCTTTTGTAATAATAATGTTAGAATAGATATAATACGAAAGAATTAAATTAGAAATAACCTTCTCTAGCTTATTTGATGACTCCTCCCATTTTTTCATTTTTGACTGAACTTTTTTTGTGTGTAAAACAAGAAAAGATTGGAGAGCAGCCTTTGTTATAAAGGTATTTATTGAAGTTAGGACATATATATATATATAGTTTAAAAATAAAATAAACTGGGGGTTGGAAAGCGTGACACATGACTTGATCGACCTAGTCTAGTAGGTTACTTGATAGAGGACAACACATTTCAACCCCCAAATCTAAAATAATTTGGTACCTAATTTCTTCCACTAGTAACTTACTTTATGCTCTAAGTAAGACGATTAGTTAGTTATATAGTTAGTGGGTTTGATGATATCATATGATATGATTAGTGTTTGTAGACGATTAGTTAGTGGATTATATATATATCACACAATTAATTAGAGTTAAGTTTGTTTCCACGTGGTTTGGAAGGGGTTTGGTAGTTTTTAAGAATAATAGAAGTTTAAATAAAGAATAAGGGACTGTTTGGTTACATATGCTCTCAAGATTCAAATGATTGGTGGTATCAATGATGTATAATTTTTTTTAAATATAAAATTAAATATATATTTAAATCACATTAAGGGGTGTTTGGCAAATAGTTTTTTTAAGAGCTTTTAGCTTATCGAACAATTTTAGTTGTAGTCAAAAAGCTAATTTAGGTGTTTGGTAAATTAGCTTTTTTGGAATAGCTTTTTGGATTCAAAAAGCTCTGAAAAGCTAACTTACCCAGAGTTTTGAAAAAGCTTTAAAAATTTATTATGCATTTTACATAAATAAATATATTTTAATTATTTATTAATTATATTAGAATATTTTATTATAATATAGTTTTACTTTTATAAATTTAAAATAATCAATTTTTATATAAAAATTATTTTAATGGTAAAATAAATAAATTTATTAAAATCAACATAAAATAAAAAATATAAATATTAATAATTTATTTTTATATTAAAATTACATTATATAAATTTTATACTAAAAATAAATTAAATAAATTAAATTTATTGAAAATTATAAATATAATGAACTAATTGATTACTAATATGATAAATATATTCACGAAAAATTTATTATTTTATATTTTACATCATTTTCAATAGAAAAAATTATTTATATATTTTAATAAAAATATATTATTTTTTAAAATCTAACTGTAATAAAAATAAATACTTTTATAACACTTTTACAATTTTCAATAACTAATAACAAAAAATATTAAATATTCTAAACTGAACATAATTGAATATATTAAAAACAAAAATAAAATAGAAATGTTCTCAATTGTCATTTTACGTATAAATCGTTAGTCAAATCAGCTAATCGCTAACAGCTAAGCTATCAACACGCTCTAAATATTAATTTATTTTTTTTAAAAGAAAAAATTAAAATTGCCAAGAACATTTAATATATATATAATACTGTGTAAATATTTCGGGTCTGTTTTTTTAATATAAAATAAATAATGCAAGACTCCGATCAAAAAAAAAAAAAATAAAATAAATAGTGCAAGACATGGAACAAACAAACCCTTGATACTTCTGATTACGTTGGGAATGATTATTAAGTATTAATCAGATGAATCTTCGAATGGAATTATGTAGTATTAATTATTTATTTACTAGAAAAAATCTATTATAGGTTAGGTTAAAAACAAATAATATGAAAATTAGGATATTAGTAGAATTTTTTAAGTTAACAGTAATGAGATACAAAAAAAATATATATATAATTGTGAGAATCTGGATATATAATTTGTTCCCTTTGTATTTTTAGATGAAGAAATTTCTTATATTAGATATAAAAATTGTATTGATGATATAAAAAATAATATTTTGTGTTAAATTATTAATTTTTTGTGAGTGAATAATATATATATATTCTTATAATATTAATAGAAAATCATGTCATGAAAACAAATATTGGGTGAAAAAATCTATATTTGCCGTAACATATAAAAAAGTTAAAGTGGGGTGGATTGGAGTTGATTTGATTCGATTATACAAAATGTAGTGTAGGTAGGTAGGTATATGAATACTTCCTCTCACGTTTAATTCAATTCTACCATCCAACCAAACATTTAAAGCAAATAATCAAAGTCCAAAAGGTTTGTTTGGGTTTTACTCCAACTCAAAATTAATATTATTCCGTAGTTTGTAATATTCAGTAGCTTGTCAATATAAATATATTATCTCCAGTTAAATATTCTTTTTATATTGGCTAAATTATTCAGAGAATTTGGATAAAATATAACTAAAAAATATATTAATAAAAATAATTATAATTTATGAAATTTTAATATAATTAAAGTATATAATTATATTTTTTTTTAAAAAAATAACACAATGTGAGACAATCAAAATGAAAAAAAGTTAAAACATTTTATGTGTGACAAAAGAGTATTATATTAAAATATTATTTAAATAAAAATAAAATCAAAATCAATCAAACACAGATAAATACTTTCTTCTACCTGCGCTTCTTAGGGAAATTATTGTTATTATTATTATTAGAATAGATTTATAGTCCAAAATGAGAAGCATTTGTGACAAACAACTAAACTAAACGGCCAGAATTTTGCATATAACGATTTATTAAAAAAACAAAAAACAGACTACAGTGCATTGCTAAAGAGCAAAGGGCAAAAAAAAAAAAAAAAAAAAAAAAAGAAGTAAAATTAGACCTAAGATGAGATGATCAACAACTGCAAATATGAAATATCTGTAAAACTTATGAAGAAAAATATCTGACTTCTCTTGGGCACAAAAACCACAGAGAGCCATTCGAAACCCGACCCACCCGACCCGACACGTAAACAGAGACGAGCATGTACCAAACAAAACGACCGATCGATCAGCGACACAACAAGAAAAATAGACAAAGAAACAGTAGACAAACCCGGGAGGCAGCAGTCCTAGCTCGACATCATGGTGTTGTCGATGGATTGGAGAGCTTGATTGGCATAATAACGAACATCCACATCAGGGTCCTCTGCAAGCTCTGCTAATGCCGGGCGAATTGTATTCTCCACCACCTAAACGTTTCAGATAGCAAAATGGTCAGTATTCTGCAGGAAAAATAAAAATAAAATTATAGAGTTGAAGGATTGAGGGAAACTCACAGACTGGTCGACGATTGGGATCATGGATTGCAGCACCTTTGCAACGTTGAACTTAATGTTGGGCACTCTGCAAAATAGCGCAGAAATTTGTTAAAATTGCTGGAATGGACCAACGACAAGATAGGAAGATGAGTTACCTGTCCTTCGATGCAGTGATGACGACAGGAAGCAATTTGGAACATGTTATCTCGGAGCCCAGTACGGGTGCGAGCAAGGAAATGGCGTGAAGAACAGTCATTCGATACAGGTAGTGTTGATTGTTTATCATTTCCAAAACCTGCACGGAATATGAATCAAAAGATTCGAGAACATTCATGAAGAAAGATTGCCGAAATGAATCGAACCTGAGGAACTATGTGCTGCATTGCCCACTCGGGACCAAATTCTTCTGCCAGACGCTTCAGATTATTAGCTGCAGCATCTCGAATGGAGTAAACCTGTGAAATTTTTTCATAACTGTCGATTTATGCATTCCCTACAAAATTGAAGTTCAAGATATAGATAATTTTCAACGGAAAGTTCAACCTTGTCGAGCAGCCACTGCATGCAAAGTGCACCCAACTTATCATCGAAAAATCCGACGCCCAACTGACTGGCCAATAATGGTATGTATTCTATGATAGCGAGGCGGACTCTCCAGTGTCTATCTTCGGCCAGCTCAACAATGGCTGGTAACAAAGATTGGGAGAGCAGATCGATTCCTATGACCTGCATAGGCCGAGAAGACGAGTTTGTTGAAATGGTTACTGAATGTGGTGGAAATATAAAGGAATGGGATATTTACCTGATTGACTTGGTCGAGCTTGCTAATAATGTTAAGACGAACATCAGGAAATTCATCTTTCAGGAGGGAAAGAAAGATGGGAAGAAGTTGTTCGATTGTTGCATCCTGCATCAATGAGACAAATCCGATATAACCAAAAATAAACACCAAATAGAGCCAATTGGTAGCTGGTCATATATGAAGAATAACCAAAATATCGATAAGTAAGCAATAGTTTTTACCTTCCCCAAAACGGGAGCCATTCCCATTATAACAGATGCCAGAGCAGATCTCACATGTTGTGAAGAATCAGATGCCAATTCCTGCGATCGGTCATCTCCCATCAAATACACAATGAAAACAATAATAGTAATGATATTTTCATACTACCGATACGGGGTAAAAACCAATGGTGCTACCTTGACACATGGGAGAATGTGCTGAATAGAAAGTTCGGGATTAAGAATTTGACAGAATTTTGTCACTTTCCCAGCAGCAGCTATTCGCACTTCTGCTTCATTGTCTCGGAGTAGGCGGACATAAGCAGGAACCAAATCCGTCCTTGAAAAACCAAATGTGAAGGAGTGTAATATTAATATAATTACACGTGAGTATGGGCAACATATCAATTAACTACCTAGTAGGATCAGGTCCCACAGCCTCACAAAGCTCATACAACTGGTTGGCAACCATGTAGCGGACACGCCAAGACTTATCCTGATATACACAACATGTACATACATTACTTGCTAGAATGATATTTAACACAAAGATAACGTCAATGGCATAGTGTTTGTTAGAGTAACCAAAGTTCATTTTATGCCTCAAAATTTGATAAGGTCAGTTTTGTGATTGCAGTTAATAAGCTACGAGGGAAAACATTTAATAAAGGAAATAAGATGCCCAAGAATTGTTCCAATAGTTTAGCACAAAACATATATTAGTCAACATCACATATAATACCAACACATAATTCAACGACACCAGAGTTAAAATCTCAGTCGAGCAAGACAATATGAAGAAAATAGTTATAATGATACAAAGGGACATTTCACAACATTGTTTTTGCAGAGTACCTGTGAAAAGTTTACAATTGCAGGGAGAACATGTGCAACACAATCTTGAGATTCCAGTAACTTTCCAAGTGCAGCACAGCCCTCCACAGCTAGCAAGCGAACAGAATCCTGATCTGAAAACAAAACAAAAATACTAATTAGATCTGCCATCGTACTTTTTGTTGTTTCCTTATCCCACAAAGACATTGTTCAAGATGACAGTAATCAATACTCGTGATTGCCACAAGTAGGAACATAATACATGTTTCAACTGCGGACACATAGTTGTAAATGCTGCATGGTGCATATTTTAAGGGTGTGTTTGTTTGAGGGGTTGGATTTTTTTTCCACTATTCATCCAATTTTTTTTCCCCAAAAACATCAAATCAAACACCTATTGTTCATTATTAGTATTATACTAAAAATCAATTTTACATTCAAAACATCAATCAACACCTATTTATATCACATCATACAACTATTCAAATTCAAAATTTTTACTATTCAAATCCCAACTCAAAATCCAAACCTCCAAACAAACACACCCTAAGTATAACTATATTATTAATATACATAATACACACATATATGCAACAAGTGGAAGAATAAAAGACTCCCCGACGTTCCTTTCAAATAAAAATAAGAAAACAAAAGATATACCCTATAAACCCCTAATACTTTATAACAAAAATGCGCACAGCAAGGCGCGTGCCTTGCTATATAGTGTTAGGTGGATCACCAACAAGTCCCTCCCCTGATTTTTTTGTTTCAAGACTCAATAGCATCCATCATCTTTTTGAGCATTTCTCTGCTTCAGTAAACAAATTTATTCATCCATCTTAGGCATACATTCTAATGAATATCATCTGATCTAAAATGCAAGAAGTAAAAAATATTATATACCATCTCGTGTAAGATCCTCAAACATAGACATGACTTCAGTCTTGAGATGAGCAGGTTCTACAGTGGCAGCAAATTTTCCCAAATTTGTTGCAGCACCTCTTCTAACCATTGGCATATCATCTTGGCACAACTGACTGTACATTTCCCTTAAGTCAGGCTTTAATGAGTCTGGGGCACTTGGATAAAAAATATGAAATAGTCCACACGCTGAGACTCGAGCTGTAAACCATTCACCAACAGCAAGCCTCTGTAATTATGAACAAACCAATACACAGAGTAATTATATAAATGTAATGAAAATTAAAGAGATGGAGGCTTCAATATTAAGAGTGTACATCAATATTGTATCAAAGTCACGGGCAACAAATTCCAAGCATTTTGAACTATAAGCACTAGAATATGCACACTTCATGCTGCATCATAAATATGAAAGTTGATTCTTGTCAAATAAGTAGCATTAGAAAGTGAATGACCAGTGAAACAGCGAGTTCCACACATCCAAAGCAATAGTCAGCATATGATCGTAATACCAGAAATGGAATAAATATGAAGATATCGGTACTATGGTAAGAAAAAAGAAAAAATAGCAATAAATAGAAGAGGAACATAGTAGCACGCATCACAGAATTCTGAAGGGCCACGAATTATCTTATAATGTATGAGCAAACACCTCCTAGACAAAGACAGCAATCTAAATATTTAGAAAACAATGCAAGGCCAAAATGCTTATATTACCTTCACGAGAGGAATAAATGAGTCGACTAAATCACTTTCCCTCATCTGTGACCCAATTTTGCATAGCGATTCCACAGCTTTGTCCCTCACACATGTCTCTTCCATCGTACACAGTGTTTCTAAAGGAGGGAGGAGCACATGTGCATGCTCCGCCCCACCAACATATGGCATGAAGGCGCCTAATTCTTCGGCCATTGCCAGCAGCACCTCATCATCATCATCATTGTTCTCACTAAGAAATGGGATTAACTCCTTGCGTGTCCTCTCCTCCCCAAGCGCACGTGCTATGGTCGATAATTTCCGTATAGAATTCAAGCGTAGCTGAATGTCATCATTCTTTAATTCATCTATCAGTACTGCTATCGGATAGAGCCGCTCGTCCACCATCGCCATTTTCTCAATACTCTTCCCAGCAATACACACTTCATCAACACATTTCAAATAATAAATAAACATAAGCCTCATCTGATTTATATAACAACAGAGAATAACACATACACTTCAGACGCTTAAGAAACCCTTAAATTTTATCCTCATTTTTACCTACAATATATGGCAATCACGCAAGATAAAACCATTTTTTCAGTCCTAAAAAACACAAATCAGGTTCTTTATCATCCTCCACGTACGCGCATACAAAGAGTTGAAGCTATGAAGCGGAAGGGTTCTTAATCGCTTTTAATTTCTTCGACGATAGCAAAATGACAATTTTCTTTTACAGAAAATCAGCGTAGTCACCACGTTCGATTATCAAGAAATTATTGAGATTTCTCATATACTAAAACAGCGAACGAGAAATCGAAATCGAAATCAATCGGCCAAAAAAAGTCAGATCTGGCAATTGCAAAGAATAAAATCCAAAAAAAAAAAAAAAACAGAAACATGATACGATTCAGCATACATTCAACAAAAGAGGAACAAACGAGAGCTACCAGAGGCAACCAATTCCTGCTGGATTCCAATCGGAGGCCGCGAGAGAGCTTCGTGTGTAACCTTGAGGTATTTCCCGACAAGTGCTCTGTTTTTCTTTCCATTCATCAAAAAGCGGAATACTATAAACGCGACTTTACTACGTCGATAAAGTCGTGTTAGATAGTTGTGCCCTTGGGGGCATTTTAGTAATTTGTCATTACTGTAATACTACTAGTACGTCGTCGTTTTTAAAATTGGCGGGACCGCTTTATTTTATTTCTCCCATTTGAGCTCCTCTGCAAAGAGTGCTGCGCACGACGTATTTCCCGGTCTCTAACCTCTCCAATCAATGCCTCCCAAATCCGATAGCAGTGAAGGTAATCGGCTGTATTATGATTTCTAATACGAACACCGATCTTTGATTTCTTGGGAATGGTTTTTTGAAAGTTATCGGTTTGTTTCTGGGTGTTTATTTGCAGGAATCGTGCTCAACTACGTGAATGAGGTAATTAGCATACTAATCTTTCGTGTATGTTCAAGTTTTATAGTCGTTTGGGCAAGGAACCGACTGATTTGTTTATTTTTATTTTTTCAGATAGCTGTTTTTTGTTTTGTTAGATTTAATTGGTTGTAGCTAGTTGGTTGAAGTACCCGTGTAGTAAGATTTCGTTGTTGTTTATAGTGATTCTGGTTATTTTGCGTTTGGAACGACTACCAGTTTCTTCCAGTTTGTGAATTTTCACTTGGATCAAAGGAATTTGTAATATTCTGACTAAAAGGAGAAGATTCTGTCTACTTTCGCTTTGAATCACTAGTAGTTGTTTCTTCCAGTTGGTCTAGAATTTTCACTTAGATAAAAGGAGTTGGTGATGTTGTAATTAAAGGAGAAAGGAATAAATCATGAATAAAATTTATGATGCCTTGAATTGTCTCCTAGGATGCTATAAACCATTCATACCTGGTAATGAAAGGGAGGCCATCTCTCTCCTTTTCTTGGGTGGAGTGGGGTAGCTTTGCCAATGATTCTGAACTATTGACAATTTGTGTGTTGTGTGCAAACATTTAGTCAATAATTGCTCCTTATGGTGATATTGTATGCATTTTTATTGTACATTTGCAGCAGAATAGGCCGTTGAATTCACAAAATGTCGCCGATTCCTTGCAAAAATTCAATCTAAAAAAGGCTGCAGTACAGAAAGCATTGGATAGCCTTGCTGACAGTGGGAAAATATCATTCAAGGAATATGGCAAGCAAAAACTATACCTGGCCAGACAAGATCAGTTCGACATTCCAAATAATGAAGAGCTGAATCAGATGAAGGAAGATAATGCTAAACTGCAAGAGCAGCTCAATGAGCAAAAGAAAGCTATTGGTGATGTTGAAGGAGGTAATATAGTTCAGAAAACGTAGTTTATAACTGCTTTATTTGTTCTAAAGCAGTTCCCATAATTTTACCTCTTGCATTTTCGAATTTCTTCTATCATATAAATGGATCATTTCATTATATTTGTATTCCAAGAATGTGCTGATATGTGAATGTGATTTCCAAATTCAGATTTGCTTCACTAGTCAATCTGATCTGAATGTTTATCATTGTCACAGAGATTAAAGCACTGCAGTCAAACTTAACCCTGGAAGAGATACAAGCCAGACAAACCAAATTGGCAAAGGATGTGAGTGATTTCATGGATGAAGTTATATTATTTATCTTTCTCATAAGCAGCACAAACATCCATAACACTCTACATTTTCAATGATTTACAGACCGAACAGATGGAGGAAAAATTGATCAAATTGAGGCAAGGGGTTACTCTTGTGACCCCTGAAGAGCGGCAGGCAGTGGAGAAAGTTTATGTGGATATGGTAACTCAGTGGAGAAGACGAAAGAGGATGTTCAAAGAAATTTGGGATGCAATAACCGAAAACTCCCCAAAGAATCTAAATGAATTCAAGGTCTTGTGGTATCTTGTAAATCATTTGTTTTGTTACCAAGTAACTAAACTAACCTATCTTTCATAACATGTATATATATGTTACAGGAGGAACTTGGTATTGAGTACGACGAAGAGGTCGGTGTAAGCTTGCAATCTTACAGCGACCTGGTTCAAAATGGAAAGAAGAAGCCCAGGATCAAGTAAGCCTTTTTAACAAGATTCCAACAATAAACATGTTTCAAGACTTACAATCTAATCACTTTAAGCTAATAGTTATTGCCATTTCTTTGTTATTATATGTTCTTCCCTGGCTTCAATCAAATGCAAAACATCTTTCATACTTCAGTTAACTATCTAAAACTCAGCTGGGCAAAAATCATTAGAAATTTCGCATACTTACAAGCAATGAAATAAAAGAACAAGAAGAATCTCATAAGACAGGAAAACCAACCCAAAATAGTTACAGTACCTCCCCACAAATAGTAGTTTGTCATCGTCCATTTGCCCGTAAGGTCCTGACTGACATTGGCCTCCTATTAATGTTTAAACCTTCTGCACTTTGAAATCTTTCCTCAGTGTCAAATCGTGCTGGAGAACATCCAAGTCCTGGCTCGAATGTCAATCCAACTTGAGCCCCGTTCCTCCTGTGGTAAGTCCTAGGTATGGAAAGCTTTTCCTCATCTTCACTATCACTTCCATTAAATGCGAAGTCTTCTTGTTTAAGCTTGCCCTCTTCGTCGGATAATATTTTAACTCCTTTCACATGGTCATCTAGTGAATCCGAGCTTGATCCAGAATACGATCTCTTGAATTCAACCTCTTTGTTCTTTGGCTTAATCTGTTCCATTCCATCTGCATCTTTCAAACTTCTTTCCGGGTGTATTTTCTCAAAATGTAAATTTTCCTTGTGAGCCTCCATTGGATCACGAACTGTTGAAACTTTCTTGGGTCGGAAATTGGGGCTGTTGGGATCATCTGGATCCGTGGACTCGGATCTAGACAGTTCCACAGCTGCCCTGGCAGCTGCTGCTGCATAAGCAGCGGACTCAAATGCTGCCTGAGCTGCATCGGCCACATCTGTGTACCTTCTCCTCAATTTAAATGAACCTGAAAGATCTTCGTCCATTTCCTTCTCATCCAGCTGTATTGGTTTGTTCGCCAATGGATCCGAAGAAACTCTTGAGTGGGATGATGAAGGGCCTGGCCTCTTGCTCTGATCCCATGTCTCATTTTTCTGAAACCAATAATCCCTCAATTTATTGGTGCTTATGCATTGCAGTTAGTTACATATAACTTAACATGACATTCTGGTCGTAGAATCCTTACCATTATCGTACCGGTTAAGGTCTCCATAGGAAGATCAATGTTGTTATCTGTAGCAATCTCCTGGATAGCCTTCAATTTGGTCTCCATGCTCGGAGGCCGAGTCGACAGCTTTTGTATAACCTGTAGGTCATATACTATTGGATTATGAATCCTGATAACAATCTAGAGCCTGGCCCTGGGATAGGGTAATTACTACTTTCTAGTGTATTTTTTGATGTAATTTATTGATTTTAGTATAGTATAGTATAGTATAGTTAAATTTCTATTAGGTAGGCGTAAATCAATTTAGATCGAATTTGGTATTGTTTGAATATAATACAATACACACCTTGGGGCTTACTCCACAATGGTTGCGCAACTGCACGGCCCGAGCTGCGAATTCCTTCCCGAAACGGGAAGTGAATATTGCCCGAATCTCTTGAAGCTCGGGGAACTCCCCACATCGTGTCGATGCAAATATCAGACTCGACACAGCTTCCTTTAACTCTTCAGGACAAATCCTGCCAACAAAACAAGAATTACTACTCTTTCTCTGAAAATTAGTATTATTGCTTAATTACTTCGTTATTGTTATTATAGATAGATTTCTAAGAAAACCAACTTATCCTGCTCGATAAGGCTGATCCTCTCCACCAACAGATGACAATACCCTTCCAATAGAACCAACACATCCAACATATTCTGCTCCTTGATCACTTGCTCAACCTGGTCGGTAGTGAAACGCCCAAACACATCCATCAGTTTAAAATAGATCCCAGAAATTAAAATTAAATTAATTTAAATCAAATTAAGTTTAATGACCCTGAGAAGTGCTCTTTCATGGTGGCCAGTTTTCAAAAGCTCTGCCACGTCGGAGCGGGCGACGGTGCACCGTGCCCGGCGCTGGTTCTTGAGCACCGCCGACCGGGAAACGGCCATGGCCGCCGTGGCCCTGAACTTTGAGGTCTTGAAGCCTCTCCCTAGCAAAGCATCAAGCTTTTTGCCCATAGGATTAGGGAGAATATGAATGACTATTAATTTAATTACTAGGGTAGCACAGAACAGGACAGGATAGATGGGTAGCTGTTAAGCAGAGATAACTGAGTCTGTTATATACGAGGATTGGATTGGATTGTATTGTATTGTTTGTTTAATGCACGTAAGAAGAATTAGAAAATGGCAAGAATTTTGGTTTAATGTTTTTTCCGAATATGACAAAGCGCGTAGGGAATAATTTTCTTCGTGAGGAAGGGAAGGGAAGGGAAGGGAAGTCTAATGGGAAATAAAGATTAATAGCTGTAGTGTGTAGCTGCGTCCGTGGCGATTGACCTGGCAGGTCAAGCGCCGCTGTTACACGCGTCCGCCGGAAACCCCCTGCGTTGGATCTGTGTAATTTTATTTATTTATTTAATTTTTTGTAATTTAGAAATTAGTAGCCGCAGTATATAGGATAAATACAGCTCCGGCTGAACTTAATAATTTACAAAATTACGTAAATATTAGACGAATCATGTATAAAAGATGAACTTAAAATTGACCTAAACTCGAGTTATGACCTTACGGCCCCGAATTGACTTTGATAAACTAGGTGATTCATAAGATGGTTGGTTGGCACACAATAGAGGTCATTTTGAGCTAATTTAGGTTTGTTGTCATTATAATTGTTTTCTGTTTTTATATGATTTATTTTTCGATAAGAACAATATTTTTTAAAATAGAAAATTATCTTAAGTTATTATCTAAAAATAAAAACACATTACTTGTCCTTTTAGATTTATTTAGATAATGTTAAATTGAATATGTATTTAATAGTACTATATTAGTATTCTTCTAAAAAGTTGTAAATAATCTTTACAGAAAAATAGTACATTCACTCTGTCCCTTTTTGTTTGTTGATTTAGTTTTAGCACATTATTTTATATGGTCTATTTTTAATTACTTTTATAGTTTTTTTTATTATTTTTTAATCTTTTAAAATATAAAAAAAAAAAAAAAGGTTTTGTTTGACTTCAAATATTTTTTTAATTATTATTTAGCATTGTATGATTTTTTAATAAAAATATATTATTTAAATAAAATAAACTAGCCTTTTTATGTTTTTTATTTGTATTTTGATGGCCTTGGAGTGAGATTGACTTCATAATTTGTATCTCGTCTGCTCTATTAGTGGGAATATTTATATTTATTTTTATTTTTGAAAAAGAAAAGAAAAAACAATTTACTTAAATTTGTAATGTATGAACAGAGTGATTCTCTCGAGTCTCCTAAGCTTAAAAGTATATTTTATTTTGAGGGTATCTTCGTGGAAAATAAATAATTGATCGAAAACTCCAC
Organism: Andrographis paniculata; assembly: GCF_009805555.1. Lineage (NCBI taxonomy): Eukaryota > Viridiplantae > Streptophyta > Magnoliopsida > Lamiales > Acanthaceae > Andrographis > Andrographis paniculata. The sequence continues at coordinate 7,977,059 of NW_026137605.1, forward strand.
GTTAGAAAAGTGGCCCCCTTATTATTAATTAAAAAAAAATGTGTGGTAATAAATCAGTATTCTAGTTATATATACCAACAGGCAATAGGCAACAGTCACGATTGGTTAGACTTTTATGACTAACTTTTTGTATACGCCGGAATGAACACGCTGTGACATTTGGAATTGGATGCCTGCCTATATCCTTCAGTCACATATATACATTTTTACATTTCAGGACAAGAATTGATTTAGGTGGAAACGTAATAAACATGAGATCAAGAAAATTCTAGAAACTTATTACAATGCATGTTTAATTTCTATAGTCTTTTTCTTTTTTTTTTATTATTTTTTAATTTTCCTGAGAATGGTGATTTATTGTAAGAGTTTGCATGTATGTATAAATATAGTATTGCACTAAAAATGAAAATGGTTGTTGAGATACTTTAGATATTAGTATATTTATATTTAGATTTGGTCTTAGATTAATTATATTTGAGTCTGTTTTGATGATCAATAAGACAATCTCATTATTTTTCTTCAAAATTTCTAATATCGAAAGTGTGATAGTATAGGTTGTTTGGAAATAAATACTAAGGAATGAAGTAACTGAATAGACCATGTATTGGAATTGGATAGGTTGAGTAGTAGCATATACTATACTATAGTGTAAAGTCTTGTTTGGTGAGCTACCTGTGCTCTTCGATTCCTTTCCCCATTAATACAACAAACCAAATTTTATTAATAGGTAGTGAGTGAGTGAGGATCACAAAAGTGGCAAATATTACTTTGCAGCAGAGCAGACCACACGAAATGTTTGGATGCACTCACTCTTTCTTGGTTTATTTCAAGAATTAATTTAGGAATGAGTATTTGCACAAAATCATCTTGAAATGTGTAGATGATGATGATGATGATAGACCATTTATGAGAGAGAACTAGGGAAGGGAAATATGTTTCTATTGATGATATTGGATTTAGTATTAAAATAATGTATAATAGAATATTTTGTATGATGAAAAAAATGTACTTCTTTTGTCCATTGAAAGGTTGTTATTTTTTATTTTTATTCGTCCCAAAATAAGGTTATCAAGTGAATTACCTACATAACATAATAAATACTCATAGACAATACTAATAAGGATATTTTCGTATTTTTCACTATAATCTATTATAATACTCATATTAAAAAATTTACGTACAAAAAGTAAATGATAACCTTGCACTGGGACGGATAGAATATATATATATTTTTTTTAAATAGTAGAAATATGAGAGTTGAAAACTAAAGAAACAAATCTGTGTTTTGATTCTTTTAGAGTTTGATTTTATAATTTTTTTTTATTATATAATCATAGTGCTATTTTTTAAATATATATATTTATATTGCATTTTACAAAATATTACATTCAAATAACTATTTAAACTAAATACAGTCAAATAAAGTTCCAAAATGACCATTAGTCGTGTTTGGGTGCATATTATTTATGTTATTAGAGACAGCAATTTTAAGAAGAGGGGGCCTACTTGCTTAGAATTATGTACAAGTTTATTGAGTTTGTTCTATTTATGTTTTATTTCAGTTTTTTAATTATGCACCAGCCAATATATAATATCACATATATACATGTCTTTCTTTCATAATGTCAACCATTAGACTCAATTAAATTCCAGAATCAATACTTATAATTTTTAATAAAAATATTATATTAAAATACAATTTAAACTAAAATTTAAATTAAAACTTTAAGTGTAAAGATAATGCTCATGTTTTCACTTTTATGTTCCACTTAGTAGTTTACTAGTGCTTCAAAAAAAAAAAAAAAATTGACAAAAAAATTTGTGTTCTTAGGTTTGAAAGTTGGGTTTGGTGTTGGAAAGGGAAATAATAAATTTTTAATTGAAATGATTATTTAATGTAATATGAATAAATATTGATATAATATTTTAAATATAAAATTATTATTTTTTTGTATGATATAATAAATAAAATATTTTGATTATCTCATTTGAAAAAATCAACATCGTGCTTAATTTTCCAACACATAAAAAAAAAATACAATGAACACATTCTTTTATTTCATATACGAATATGATATGTAATGTTATTTTAACAATCAGTACATATTTATATTATATTAATATAAATAATATATTATCTATAATAATATCTTATGTTATCCTTTAGCACATGATGTGTTGTCAGTACTAATTCAGCATAATAATTGCCGTTGAAAGAAAAAATAAGTTCTTGCTTTGATACTTTTGAAGAAAAACAATAATATATAATGCTTATGTATTGATATTATTCAAACTATTACATAAACAAATATCCAGTCAGAAAGTATATATTTGTTTTTTTGTGTTTAAATTATTATATCAAAATATAATATTAATTAAGAAAAAATATATCTTTATTAATTTTTTATAATAAAATACAATGATTTTTATTAAGTAATTATATAATATAAAAATATTTTTAATGGTACAATGATTAAAAAACAACTATATACTTTATGGTGGACAAAAAAAATATATTTTTATTTAAGATCATATTTAATATTTTCTCCCTCCTTGAAATGATACCTATATGATTGGACATGAATTTTAATAAAAATTAATAAAATAATTATTTTTTCTTTTATAGTAAAAAATACAAATATTGTCCATAGAATATATATATATATATATATATAGAGAGATAGATATATTTTAGACCCATTCAACAAAAATTATTTTTTCTAAAATATAAGATGAATCTGTTTGCTATATAAGAAAACACACCCACGCATAATGAATTGACAAAGAATTCTATGAATCGAAAAGCATTTAAATTTATTTATGCCACTTGGCTTGGCATGGAGAACACAAAATTCAAGAATTTCCATGGCTTTAAATTCAATTTAAGGAAAAGGCCAAACTGGCTTTGAAATGTGGGAGGGAAGAAGCATATGTGATATGGATCCACTTCTTTTAATAACTTGGATAAGCATGCATCTATATCATTTTTATTAAATTGAGAAATAACAACAATAATATTGCTACATCTTACATATATTTTTACTTCAAGAATATATATATATATATTTAATTTCTATGGGTAGGCTTTGTCTTTTCCACCATCTTTTTTTCAAAGGAACCCATAACCATACACCACAATCCAAATAAAAATCATTCATGTCACAAATAGGCATAGAAATTATCGACATTCCGATAATGCCGTGTTTAATAGTATTATTTGATTTCATCTACCTAAAATATATACTTATTTTTTCAATCCAAGAATATTATATTTACATCATATTCAATCCCCATCTTCAATGAAAAATAGTACTAATAATAAATCCAAAATATCATAGGACTATAAAATCCAACATTACTAGACTATGTTATCTTTGCATTTTCACCATATTTTTGTATCGTTTTCACTAAAAATAAAATTATTTTATATATAATTATTAATTTTAGCAAAGTTAACTAATTAGCATTTAATTACTATCTTTATTACTCTATCTTTCTTATTTTCTTTACTTTCTAATTATAATTTCAAAAATATTTTCAAATATCCTTTTATTTTTATTATTTTTTAATAAAATATTTTTTTTTTTTAACATTGGACACAAATATTCTAAATTTACTCGACAAATGGAGAAATAAATTTTGAGGCTTTTGGAATTCAACACTATTTGCTAAATATTTATAACCCTTTTAACTAATGTCACGCACTAACACATTAAAGAGCTTTCCGTTATGTTTCTTTTCTAGTGTTCAAATGAATGAATAATTCAATAGGGCTAAAGCCCACCAAAGAACAATGAGAATGGATATGGTGGTGGCTGTGGAGGACTAGCTTCCTCAATGGCCGCTACTCCTTCAAAAAATCTCCTACAAGCTCCACCAGCCACCACCACAGCACCACCACTTCCGGTGGCAGAGCCCACCGGCGGCGGCGCTGCCGAGCTAGAAACATTTGCATAAGTAATAAGATTTTCTTGTGGGATCATAGACATACCTGCAGTAGTTCCTCTAATGCAACTCAACCCCTCATCGGATTGTGAATTCGGATCAACATCCAAGTTTCCATTAGGCGACGAAATTGGAGTCGATTCCTCCATTGCATTAGCTCGATATTGGCTGTCCCAATTCTTGATTGGTGTACCTGATGACGAAGAATTAGAGGAATCAGTAGCTATTGTGAGTTTAGTCTTCTTGTCAGTGTTTCCGGATGTTAGAGTTCTGATCCTTTCTTTCTCCAGCATTAGCCATGGCAGAATGCTTGGATCCTCGACAACTTTGCGTAAGAATGTCACCATTTGTTGGGGTCTTCGGTCCGTTTCCTCCAGCCTTTTGTTCATGCTCTCCAGTTCTTGTTCTAAACTCTTCTGCTCTGCTTTCAACTTTGCAATCTCCATCATCAGGGTATGATCACCTTCTTCATCTTCCTGTTTGGTTAGTGATGCCCGGCAGGTATTGATCGGGTGTTTCCTTCTTGATATTTTGGTAAGAAGTTGCATCTGCCCCCGGAGGAAGTGCTCGTTTGCGAACTCCCACTTATCCGGATCAACCTTTCGGAATCCCTGTTGCAAGTTAAAGGTAAATCATCATATAGTGTAATTCTGTAGTGAAACCAGTAATCCACAAAGATGCAGATGCATGCCATCGTTGTATATTAAGCATTTCAGATTTGGAAATACTGGATCAATGACTTCAATAGATGTAGAATAATCTAAAAGGTGAAACTGGCTTTCTTGATTGTTAATGTTTTAAGGATCGAAAATGGAACCTGTAGATGGTTGAAGGACAAGAACTAACATAAAACATTTTGCTAAAAAACAGCATATCTCTGAGGTTTGTTAAGAATCAGTTCAAAAAAGTAAGCAGCAGGAAGCATTCCAATTTCCTTCCTAGGCATTTTCTTTTCCATTACATGAAAAAGAAAACATAGAAATGCTGGTTATTGATTCCGTGTTATAGCTATTAGTTAGACTGAACTCTCTGCAAACAGTTCTTACAGGCTGTGGAGAACAATGATGAACAGAGGCATAGGCGATTGAACTAATACCTTCTGCACATGCACTTTTACTCGCTTAAATTCAAGTATACAGCAGAACACGAATCAATTAACTCTTCATCTTCAGCAAGACAAACAGCTTAAACATAGATTATATTCAAAACAGCAACCAGTCTCTAAAATTAAAAAATAAAAATCATCGCAGCGAATTGTATCCAGTATCCACACAACAAAACAGTCCTACGGAAGCTGTAACTAATGCATATAAGTCAAACAAGTTCTAAGCTCCTCATAATCGTAACACCACCAGAATCGAATCAACTCGAATTGAGCTAAATCAAATCAGAACTCACATAAGTATTTAGCTGCCGCACGAAGCTCGAGAAGTTTTTGTGCTTAAAGTAAACCGGCAAAATCCTCTCCGCAAATTCCAACGGCTCCACAACAACAAAGCTATTGCTCGCCTTCCCCCAGGCGAGGAGCGCATTCGTCGACGGATCATTCACCATTTGGTAAGTCTTCATCACAAACGGCGCTACTACCTCACCGTAGCTGCAGCAGCTATTACCTTCATTCACCGCTCTCACCTCCATTCCATGCACCGCAAATCCGATTTCGCCCCTCTGCATCTCCTCAAACCTCCTCGCCGCCGGAAAAAGGTAGAGACAGGCGAGAGAAACCACAGTAAGAATTTGGCAATTAATGGCGACGGCCAAAGTACAGCGCTACATACGGATTCGGTGAGGGTCAAGTAACTTTTTCGAGAGGATCATGGACTCCAGGACCCGAACAAATCTAAAGCGTTGGCGGTGCTGGATGCGGTGAGGACTCGCTCCAGGAATGAGGTCCGGGACTCCCAATAAATCATACACGTTGAACTTAATTTCACATGGGTCACGAGATGGGCCCCACATGAACCGATTTACTTGTGAAGATATTTTCGGGGAAATTTGGAACGCACGCGCCGGGGGTATTTATTTAATTATAGTAAGTGGTGCCTTTTTAGGAAGGTCGACGTGGCGGATTCTGATTGGAAGACTCGAAAAGTAGTGTCTACTGTTCCCACATAGGTACATTTATTTACACCTGATTATTTGGATGGATCCGAACCGTTGGTTATGTTGGCCCACAGAGAATGAATGGCGGAGATTGATTGTAAATGAACTCTCCTTGGCTCTTGCTTGGTGATGAAGTGACACTTGATGGTACTAGTCATTATATAACAAATAGACATATGACTTGTAAACAAATTCAACTATATAGGTATGTAGTGTATATTTTATGCAATGATAACAGTGTGTGTATATATATATTCATATCTTTGCAATTTTAAAACATTATCTTGTAGTGACACAAATAAATATGGAAAGAAAAGGTGCAGTTTGTTGAGGGGCAGAATTTAGGGACCCCACCATTATTGGAAGTGACAAAGATTAAATAGAAGCAAGGATATGTTCTTAAAATCCCCACTTATTGGAAGATGGACCTTTACTTTGCTTGTCATTTTATATGCTAAATAGAATAAAACTTTTATATATATATATATATGTATATGTATGTATTGATGCTAATACTCTCATTACATGGTTTTGGATTAATGTACGTACCTTATTCATTGCCTGAAGATCCTGTACTAATCCAGCTTAATCAACACGGTGCTGATTTGACTGAGTGAGGATATATTATGCTGGTGATTAGTATATGCTTATACATATTTTAACATATGTTGTGTTATAAAATATTATATGCTAAGTTGTAATATGGTTCATAATAGTATCTTTAAAGATCCAACAATAAAGAGATTCTTGGGCGGTCATCAAGTTAAAAGAATGTTCTAATATCGAATTAGATGGCAAGGTTAGATGCTACAATACCCCCTAGAATAGTGGAAGGATCGGAAGCAGACGAATGAACGCTGTCTGTTTTGTAAAATATCTTAGTATATGTAAGATCATCTCCAATCTGAGTTTCGATAGGTTAACAGCAAAAATAAAAAATAAAGATTTTATTTAATTATTTTATATATAAATAATAAGAAATTAATTATTTTTAGATTCTTTTGGGTTTGTTTGCTTCTATTACAAATATATATATATATATATATACTCCTTCCATTCCAAATCAAATGGCTTATTTGATTTGGGATACTATTTTTAAGGTAAATGAGTTAATAATATTAAATTATGATATTATTTTATTATATTTTTATATGAATAATATTATTGGTAGTTTAAATATATATGATTAAAATAAATTTAGAATGCATATTTAAATATTTTAAATATTATATCTTAATAAAATATATGCAATATAATGTCATTTTATAGAGAATAAAATTTTAAATAATACATAATTAAAATAAAACTAATTTTATAAAAAAAATTAGAAGTTTTTAAATATAAATAAATATATTTGTTAGTTGAAAGATATAGAAATAAATGAGTTTTGAGTAGTCATACGTGATTGTGATTATGTTATATATTATTAAATTAATTAAGTTGATTTATATTTGTTAAGTATAAATATTTTCATTAAATTTTACAAAAAATAAAAACGTTTCAAAAGGACAAAAAAAAAAAAAAAATGAGGCAATTGAAATGAGGAGGAAGAGAGTACTATTTTTTTATAAAATACATTTAATAAAAATTTAAATTTAAATATAATCAAATGAATTTTAACATAAACATTTTAATATTATACATATATTTATAATATTTATTTTATATAAACATATTTTTTATTTTTTATTTTTTATCGAAAGGGCCTCTAAAGGGCCAAAAAAAATTTGGGGCCGACACTGTCTCCCCACAGTTGGTCATTCCAATTTATCGTGTAATTGTGTAGTTATCACTTTCTCATTTGAGAGGACGCTGTAGAATTCCCTTATTAAATTCTATCCGGGGACCCTCTCAATAAATAAATGTATTGTAAATCCTGCAAAACTGGTGATATGTTTAAGTAGAAAGAGGTTTCAACTATGAGGATGATGATGCATCCATTGTCTGGAATGAAACTAAGCTGCCTTTCATCAGCATCAGCAATGGAGAGATCTATTATCAGCAGTACTATCATAGTTCTAAGAGGATTTATTTTTACAAAGGATGGCAATGGATTTGAATAGATCCGAGACATCCAACCTATTTACTTGAAAACGGGTTTAATTATTCGGAGTTTTTGAAGTTCAAATGTAAATTATGTTCCACATTACCTATTTGTTTAAGTAGACTTAAACTATTTGTTTAAGATCGAGTTTAATTATTCAAGTATCGAGTCGGATATTGCATACTCTAATCAGGTTGAAGATGGATCTCAAGTTTCGTGGTAGATCTGACCCAGATCCGACCCAAATTATCGGGTTCGGATCCATTGGGTCTTATCGGGTATAACTCGGGTTAATTGGATCTGATTCGAATTTTAGTCTAATGTTGAACCCAACCCATTTCAATCCCATACATTTATGGCATAAATATTTGCTGTAGTCCCTATTGATTGATCTCCTCAAAGATCATTGAGACTTGGAAGCCCTGTCGATGTAGACGAATACTTCTAATGAATAATGATACCAAATGTAAAAAGGAAGTTTACCATTGGCAAGAGTATCAACTATCCTTTATTCTGCTATAAGTTCTTGACTCCTTTTGACATTTTTTTTATTCATATTCGATTCTTAATTTCCCCAAGATTTTGATGAAAAGGAGTTCTATCTACTTGGTCCCTTCCCCTCAAGGCCTCAACTATATCAATTATTATTAATTCCCTCTTCCCTCTTTATTCCATTTTGCAACTTTTTATTATGCCCTCAAGAGAATGACAGACATATAAGCTTCTTTATAGGTAATTATCATAAGATCATTTAGCAAATCAAACAAGACAACCATAATTTCTTACCAATTTACTTTCATGGACATTCTGATCAAAAAAATTAAGCATCTTGGGAGGGTTGAAGAACGAAAACAAAGGATAGATCCTTTCGGGTTTTCTAACATGTTATCACATAATCTCACCCCTTTTTCTAACATATACTGAAATACTAACATCATTAAAAATCCCGGGGTGCTTGGCAATTACCAGCCACAAGCGTAGCCGTTAATTTTTATTTCTAATGGTTAAGGTTGTGCACCATTGTGTCCCGTAATCATGCACAAACAACATGATTATAGAGACACTGCTTAAATCTGAACTGGTTATAAAACTGAATACTTGAAATATCTTCAAGATATCATATAGAAGCTACAACACATATAGGGAAGTGAAGTTTTACCAATCTAAGCTGATATTTCTTGATGTGTAGAGCCTGTCGATGTACTCGATCACTGGAGTTGAAGCATTGATGTATCTAACCATTTCCCTCTTAGCAGACTCACCTGTAACAAACAATAGCAATAGATACGACGAAATTACCAGAGACAATTCATACATTTTCAAGAATCATCAACAATTAATCCATTTAAAGAAATTGTGATTTCATGGATTTCAGCTTACTGGATTCGTTTAGCTTCAAAAGAAGTTGATCCCTCGTCGGAAGTGCATACATGCCGGCATAAGCTGCAGTCCTCACTGCCCATGTGTGGTATGGTGCACATGTTCTTCCGTATGCTTCTGAGGCTGCTTCCTTCAAACAGCTAACTCTGAAAGATGCGAGAACATGTTTTGAATCATGGAGAATCAGGGGATCAATTGAAGGAAAATCAGTGATTCCTACATACTCCGATGACAGGAAGTTGTGGAATAGAGCTCTGATTAGATCAAGGCCTTGCCTCACTCTTCGTAGATTACGAGTAAGACTTCCCTGCGTCTTCACCGAACCGTTCTGTAGATCACACTCGAGTATGCTGTTGAGCGTTTTGTACCTGTCTGATGCTTCTGCGAGATTACGCACCTGCAACGAATTGAAATGGTATGAACAGGTAATATGCTTCAGAAATTTTGAATCTATGAATATACATAAATGTATATTTGTAGAAACAGATCAGGTTGAATTCAAAAACCCTAGCAATTTGGGGAATTTTTTTTGGACAAAATTGCGACGAACCTTGTGTGAATACTCTAATTCGGCGAATTTGAAAGCGATTCCCAAACAACCGAAAAGAATTGAGACGAGAGAACACGCGTTGCAGAAGGTCTTCAAATCCAGATCGTAACCGTAACCGTTACTCTTCACCACTCTAGAAAGTTCCTCAAACGCGTCCGCAACCGCCGAGAGAGGCCTCAACTCACCCGCCGCCGTCGTCGCTTCCTCCTCCACAGAAATCTCCTTGCTCGTAGAAACTTTGGAAACCACAGAGGAGTCTTCGCTTCTCCTGAAAATCAACAACATGTTTGTTCTCATCCTCCATTGAACCAATCATCATGAAGACTCCTCCACCTCCTGAACCGCGGAAAAGTAATTGTGAAATTCGAATTAGACAGAGAAAAAATTCTTACTTTTCAGCGCAGGATCGTTCTGCTCGGGAAAAAAGCGAGTGGAATTTCATGGCCATGGATTGTCTTCTCGGCGGCGATCGTTGCGGGTTACCGGTTACCCTGCAACCAAATCAAATCGAAGAAAATTCTGGAGGAACCGATTCCTGCAACTACCTGTATCGATATTTATGCATTCAAATAATTCAAGCGGGGGACTTTTCGTGGAAACGTTTGTGGGACATTCGACCGATCGATCAATCGACTCGACGCTTCGTCTTTTATTGCTTTTCGGGCACACGTATTCTCTTCCAGATGTAAACTTCGTTCATATGTGTTTGGTTTATGTTTCGGTGGGAATTGAATAATCATATTTTTTTATTATATATATATATGAATGTAATAATTAAATTTAGGGTGTGTTTGTTCCGAACGATTTCGTCAAAAATTCACATCACTATCCATTCAATAATTTTTTTCCAAAACTTTTACATCAAACACTTATTTTTTATTTTTTATTATTTTAAATATTGATTTTACATTTGCATCAATACCTATTTATATCACATCATATAATTATTTTAATTCAAAAACTTTACTATTAAAATTTCAACTCAAAATTCAAACTTCCAAACAAATACACCCTTACCCTTGGAAGAAAAAAAATCTTAAAATTAGATAATCGCTTTTCTTTTGTTTACGAAATTCTTTTAGAAAATTATTTATTGTAATTTAAAATTAATTTCAAATTAAATATTTATTTAATTTTAATTTAAATAATATTTTGATATAATATTTATAAAATATAATACTCCCTCGATCCCAATAGAATAGTTTTATTTATCATTTTTGTCCGTCCCAAAAGAAAAATATCATTTTCATAAATAATCATATTATTATAAAATTATCCCTACTTTTTTATTATTATTATTATACAATTGCCACTATTTTTCACACTAATATACTAACAAAGGCAAAAAAATAATTTATTTTACTTTTTACCTATTACTACTATAATATTAATATTCTTTAAATATTTTAGAACGAAGAAGTAGAATATATATTTCTAAATTAAAAGTAATGTTTTTTATTTGTAATAAAAACAAAAACAAAAACAAACAAATAAATAAACAAATACTACTCCCTCTCCATCATGGGGCAATTTATAGTTAATATTATTTTTAAAAAATACAATTCAATACTAACATAAAATATTAATATATGAGTGAGTATATTCTATTTATTTATGAAAAAGAAAGTTAATAATTGATATTTTATATTATTGATATATTTTCTTATATTTAAAAAATACATCAAATTAAAAATACTTTAATAACAAGTTCCTACCAAAATAATTATTTAAAAATGAAGTGAGAACTAAATTATTGCTGACTATTACTCCCTCCGTCCACACGCAAAGTAAACAATTACTTTTGGTGCGATCTTTAAGAAATAATAGTATTTTAATTACAGTGGACAGTTAAAAGTAGTATAATGATATTTTTGTCCTTGTTTTTTGGTGTAAAAGTAATGATGTGACGTAATTTAAGAGTATTTGTGGAAAAAAATGAGGTATTTAATAAAATGTTTACTTTATAATTGGACATCCGAAAATAGAAATATATATCCTTTTTTAGTTGGACCGAAAAAGTATTTAATATAATAATAACTTAAAAAGATATTCACTGTGATATGAGAATCAAATGCTCCCTCCATCTTGATTTAAAATATTCATTCGATTTTTGTAATAAATTAAAAAATAGATAATATTTTATTGATTAGTCGATGTAATATAATTTTAACATTTTTCCTTTTCAATATTAGGTACAAACTAATTGTATATATAATACTCTTTCCGTCCCAAACACTCTGCAATATTTTTTTTTAATGTCCCAAACACCTTGCAACATTTCCAAAATAGGAAATAATTAATTATACTTAATATCTATCCCACACTTTATCCTCTCACATCATCCAAATAAAAAAAATAAAATATATATTTCTCTCTCCATCACATCACCTAATTTCTAAATTATCCTACTTAATACTATCCACCTAAAAACCCGTGCCAAAAGTAAATGTTGCACCTTGTTTGGGACTGAGGGAGTAATATATTTGTAATTTAAATAAAAAATAAAGATTATTTTAGTATTAGTACGTGATTATCTTATTATAATTTGTAAAAGATATTTTTTAGTTGAATAAAAGAAAATAGTAAAAAGTATAAGGAGTTGGACTAGAAGGAGTATTTGTTTGTTTTTATGTTTCAGTCATGTTTGAATGTACTAAATTTTGATACATTTGATTACAATTATATTTATTTTTTTTTTTTTTAAATGACATGAGAATCCGCAGCCGTTACAATTATATTTATTTTGCTAACATGTATTATTACTGTATGTTTAATATATTTTTTTACTGTATTGACCAGTGTTAAAATTTACAAATATACCGATGATGGTGATATATGTTCTCACTCCCGAATAAGGCCTCAAATGTAACTCTAATAGTCAACCAAAAATAAAGTGGAAGTTGTTGGTATGTTTCAGATGGATCAATTAGATCCGACCCGACATGATCCATCTTGAATAGTAACCGAGCCAATAAGCTCAGAGTTGAGATTAAAACCTCATCTTAAAAATCAAGTCGGACCTAATCTTTCCCCCTTTTTTAATGATCTTCACTTCTTCGACTCCATTCAAATTTGGTTTTATTTTTTATTCGTTATTCTTGCATTAGGTTGGTTGCTTTCCCTAGATTTAAATTATTTATCCAATCCATTTGTATATATATAGAGAGAAAGGTTGCGAACATGATGCTAATTCAATTAAATCAATATGAGTCTTGACATATATTATATCGTATCATAAATATATTATGATAGTATGTAATATATGTTCGATTATTTTTATCAGCATTATGTTGATTTTGATTGGGTCAGCTCTAACTAGAGCCAGCAATGGATTGACTCGTGTCGGGTTGGAGTTGACTCGTGTTGACCCGTATACATAATTAAGTATGTTAGTTTTTATTGGTTTAAGCGTAAATTAGATTTAATTATTTAAAATTGAATTTAATTTAAATTAATTTATGAAAAATTATTAAATTATAATTATTTTATATGTAATAAATATATTAATCAATATTAATATGTTATAATCAGATTGTCGTATCGGATTCGAGTTGAGAGTCTCAACCTTAACCGGACCCGTTTATTAGGATTCGAGTTGAGAGTCTCAACCTTAACCGGACCCGTTTATTACCGTGTCGAATTCGTGTCAACCCGTATACATAATCGGGTTGAAATCTTTGACCCAAACCCAATTATTTCGTGTCGGGTCAATTTTTGCCAGCTCCCGCGCTCGTATACATACATATATATTATAAACAAAAGTAAGAATAATCAGTCTTGTTTTCCAACTCAACTGCAAATCTCATTTGAAAGTTTGAAATGGCTTTTTACCAAGTCAAATGCAAGCTCAATCGAGCTGAATCTAATTTCATCTATTATATATTCACAGTATGAAGTATTTTTTCCGAGCCAAGATGTGAAGGAACTACTTATCCTTGAGAGTTGTCGTTCAAACCAAAACAGGCATAACTGGAGACAAATAAATCATCAATAATCAGTCCTTACCAAACATAAATCCTAGCTGATTGTTACCCGATCCCATCATCTTTCTATTCTGTCAGCAAATGGCATTTCCACCACAAACCGATTACTCGAGCTTACAGCCAACATTACATGAACTGCAGCACAATCAACCCCTACCTCCTTCGTAAGATTCAGATTGTCATCTTGACCATATGATAGTACGGGGAATTCTTATTAGCCTACAATCCCTATCCCTACTTACGGGACTGCTTTCAATTGGTCTAAAGATAAGGCAAGTTATACGACACATATGTCACTTTACTAATCGAATATCAGAGTAAAGGCTCTAAGCTTAAATGCTCTGAGATAGCAAATACTCTAATATTCCTCAATAGGGAAGAATCCTCGTAATTCATGCCCTAGTTCCAGACTTTCAAATTCTTCGTAGCTCGTTAAAGCACATAATGCTGCACCCAATGATTAGCAAGAAAGGAAGTAGTAAGTCAAGGCAGACGCTGAAATGTGATTTTAAGATGGATAATATAAACATCTAGTTGGATCTTGACATTAAATGGAAGCTAAAAAAAAAGGTAAAGTGCATTCTTAGTGCTATAAAATCCTCTGAAGTGGTGAAAAGGCTCACCATGTCCAAACAAGACAAGTCCAGTAATTAAAGAAGAGCACAGTCCAGGCAAGATAGGAAAGAACATATAATATTGTTCTAGGTTGAAGAAGCCTGAGGGGAAGAATTATCTTGAATTACTTCTTATTGTCCCTCCTCGAACTCGTGACCATGATCCAAGAGGTAGTTTGCTGCCAACTCCTCATTCTTGTTGCAAGCAAAGAACACCTCCAGCACGATAGATCGATCAAATCCCATTGCTTCGAGCTGATGAAGACGGGAGCAATGTCATTGCATGTTTACCATTTCATAATCAACGCTTACATTTATATATACGTATATAGAGGAGTAAAATTGCTTACTCTCTCAATGGCTTCCCGTTCCTCGACTGTAACTGTTAAGGTCTGTGGCATCCCCCCAGCAAGCTGCTCCAGTATGTTGCTGATGCATAGTTTAAACAGACGCAAGAAATTAGCACCCAATGTCTGTGAAAGGTAAATTACCGAAAAATAAAAAAATTAAAAAAAAAACTTTGATACCCTTCTCCTCCTTCAACAGGCTCATTAATGAGGCGAAGGAAATCCTCGTGATGATCCTGAATCATTCTCACCAATTGAGGGTTTTGTTTTCCTAGCTCCACAAGCATCGGCTGGCAACAGATACAAGCATAACACTCAGATCGTCATAATACAAATCATATATATGTGAGTTATATAAGACACGAGTGGCAATTACGATTATGGAAAAATACCTGCAGAATCTGTGGGTTGGCCTGTACCATCGCTCTTAATGCTTGGAACTGAAGCCAGAGGTTTAGAAAATAATTATTATTATTTTTTTCTGTTCAAATCTCATTATGTAGAAAGTAAAAGACAAGAAATAATATGAGAGGATGTGGTGAGGTGTACGCCTAGTCTGATTCATGAACTTTACCTGCGGACTGTTACGGAGGAAATCAAGGGGATTTGCACCACCAGCGTTTGAGCCAGGACTTGGAATCCCCTGGATGGGAACACCATATTTTCATCAGTGCAAGCTCTCTAAGGTGAGAGAAAAATTAAAAATAAGTTAATTGAGTACCTGTGGAAAAAGATCCAGGGGATTTGCATTTGGGCCACTAGAAGGTACAGATGCCGGTTGAGCAGGTTGCTGCGGCTGAGCTGCTGCAGTAGCAGCAGTCCCAGTTGGCACACTTTCAGACGCAGGTGGAGCTTCAGCTGATTCAGGGATGCCCTGAAGTGTATCAAAACGTTAATGGGGTTAGAGGAAATAACTGAAATTAATCACCAATTTATGAGAGTGATTATTGAAGCTCACAGTGTATAGATATTCAACTGCTCTCTCTGGATTGTTGTAAGCAGCGCGAAGGGCACGAACAACAGTGTCTCTATCCCAAGTTCCCCCACCCATATCAAGAATCTGCTGCACCGTTCCCTCAAGGTTGGTACCAGCAACAAGATTAGATGCCGCTTGGTCATAGACACCAGACCTGACGACAAAAAACAACCATCAAGAGAACAATGAGCCCCAAAGCTAATTTTCAGAAAGTAGATTTGTCAAAGTCAATGGATACTCACACATCAGCAGGAGCTGGAGCAGAAGCAGGAGCAGGAGTGGGTGCGGGTGCAGGCACAGGTGCAGGTGCAGCTGCCGCCCTGTAAACCCAAATAAAAGGGAGAAAAAATCATGCGAGTAAAGAAAAATTAATATCTGCATGTGTCATCACGCCCATGCACAGTAAGGGTGTGTTCGTTTGATGGATTTGGATTAAATTCCACTATTCATCCAAAATTTTCCCCCCAAAAACATCAAATCAAACACCTATTTTTCATTTTTTATATTATACTAAAAATCAATTTTACATTCAAAACATCACATCATCAACTATTTATATCACATCATACAACTATTCAAATTCAAAATTTTTACTATTCAAATCCCAACTCAAAATTCAAACCCCCAAACAAACACACCCTAAAGGAAAACATGGGCAAGGAGAAAGAACTAATATGTCATTAAGGCAAGCAGAAACTCACACTGAAGATGCCGGACTTGGCGCAGGTGAGACATTTGTTTGTGGGGCCTATAAGGAGCAACATCATTTAGATACATCTAATAATATTACAACATCATTTAGATACATCTAAACTTAATGTATAATTCACCATCAATAGACATAAACAGTCAACAGAACAAACAACAGGATTGCTCATTATTATATAAAACTTCATATCACACAGAAACCAATCGCATTAAGCCAGACATATACAAGTTATGCAATAGATCAATGATTTGATAGAATGAACAGACATAGTTAGAAGCTAGATACAAAATGGTAACATAATGGAAAAATGAGTAGCAAACCAACATCAGTGTTATCTTACCTTTACAGGAGGTGCACTTGATGTTGTCGAGCTTTCACCTGAAGATCCCTTATTCTGCAAGATACCATGGATAACTTTCTTAATATATATACAGATATAGAAGTAAATGAATAACAGAAAATACATGGTGAAGATGCATAATTTGCCACTAAAGTGACGGATGGATTTCAGCTTCTATGGGTTTATTTTGGCAATGTAAAGTCAATTACTTTAAAATGTCATTTCAACAACCTTCTGGTTGATGTTTTGTATGCTATAACAGTTCAAGATTTCGGAAGGTCAATATCATTCATGTTGAGGAACACTTAAATAATAAATAAATTTAATTAAAACAAGATGCATCTCCATAATCCCATCAATTATCATATTAAGCTTTTAGGGAGACATATATGTATATATGTATTCATATTTAATTAAAGTGCTTTTATAAAGAATTGAAATGAAACATGTCAGATCAGATAAAAAAGCCAATATGCGTAAATGGAATTAAGGTCTATTAAAGAGTTTCGAGAGGAGGGCATTACTGTGTTGAAGGGTACAGTAGATAGAATAGATGGGGAACAAGCTAAATGTATCCCATATTGAAATTTCTCTTAATAATTAAAGTCCAATATTTTTCGATAGTAGGGTTTAAAACAGTGGGGTATGAAAAGGATAAGAAAATAATACTAACTGTTGAGAGTAATTACAATATAAAGGATACAACTTTCATTATCTTTTCACACTTCTCACTACTGTCATTTCTTAAACAATAACACCATCAAACCTATACCCTAAATTCTATAATGCATCAGCCATAAACAATGTTTATTTAAGTTGGAAATATAATTAATTGAACACATAATCCGCAATAAGCAGTACACACCATTATGTACCTTTTCACAAATATCACAGTTATTAGAACATCAATATTTATTGTCTTATTCCATACAAGCGGCTATTCTCAAGGAAATTGAAAATGAAATCATCCGCTCATTGATCATAATGGAAACAATTCTCAAATAGAAATTAGATAAAAGGTATTAAGGTAAGGGATCCAAGAAAAAAAGAATGCAACAAAAGACGAGCAAATTACAAAATATATGAAAAGAAACTAGTTCTAGTCTCATATTACCCATAATTAAGTTATAAATATATAATTATAAGAATGGAAAACATATGAAACTGTTACCTTGGTCATCATCACAACAACAAAGCTATTATCGGCAACTTTATTTTCTTCTAGAGTTGTGCCATCTTTAAGAACTTTTCCTTGATGGATAAGCATCAGTTGAGCAGCAGGATAAATGTCGGTTCCCTGTGTACTCTCGATGGTTTTCTTCACATCTTCAACCTACCAAATTGTAAAAAGAATATATAGATGACAGTTTCCAGAATATCAATTTTGTTTCATCCACAGGAACAGGTGACTCAACTACACTAAATTTTATTCTAATCAAACATTTCACAACTAAGCATGTCCACCACATAATAATCATGCCTCTTTCTTCCAAACCTAAACCATTTTGGACTAACTCTCACATAGTTTTCCTTTACCATTAATAAATGTTTTCAGTTTGATTGAATATGTTCTTGTTTGCGCAGCATCCATCGACAAATTAACATCCAAACGATAGCATTTGTAGACACTAAATAGAAAACAATAACTACAAATAAAATCCTACACTCAAAATTACCAACAATTCTCAATCAAAATCATCCAACAAACTACAGCATAGCAATCTGAAAACCGCCATCGCAGAACAGAATCACAAAAAACAATCCGCACAATTGAATAAACGGCAAACCTATTAAAACGCCAGATATTACAGAGTCATGAGTCAACAAACTCACACTCTTGATCGAACGACGAAATCCCCCAAAATATAAAAACCCGACTGTAACCCGAAATTCACAAATTAAATCAAAAAAAAAAAACGCAGAATAAAAAAATCCAATTCAAAGAAACAAGCACCATCCCCCGCGGATTCGACAGGCAACAAGAATTCCCAATCGAAATTATGCAAACCAACCTTATCTTCGGGCTTCACTTCGATTTGAAAGTGTGTACCCTTAAGAGTCTTCACAGAAATCTTCATTTTTCTGCTTATTCCTCAGCTGAAATCAGCAACCACAATCTTCCCCAAAGATCTTGAAATTGGGATTATCAGCGAGAGAATTTTGAGAAGGCAGAAGAAGGGTACACAGAGCCCGGCGGAGCAAGTAAGGAATTATTCAATTTCCCTTTTCTAAAAATAAAAATATATTATATTTCCTGACGCGCTTTCACCTTCGTGAGAGTAACGCGCCTAATATGATTCGACCGTGAACTCCACGATCAGTAGGGCCAACCTAGAGTTTGGTAGGTGGCTAGAATAGATTTTTTGCTAGAATTTATCGTAAATTGTGGCAGCAGTTAAGCCCGGTATTTGTTCTTTTGGGCCGGCCCAAAATTAAAACTACATATAATTTAAGCCCAATACTTAGAAGCCCAAAACGTAAGCCAAAATTAAAAACCATTGGGCCGAAGAAAGTAATATTAAGCCCAATAGTAAGTTCATTAATTCCCTATGAGAATTATTTTTTCTTCCTCTAAAATTTCTAGTAAATAACTGTGTATTAGTATATAAAATATGAAATTTAAAATTTTCATTAATATTTATTATATTAATTCAAATTTTTTACTATTCTCTTCCTAATCTAAGATACCAAAATAGGAAATTTATTTAAAGATATACTTGTAAACAAATAAATAATACCATTTTGTTTGGGATAGAGGGAATATTAAATATAACCTTTGATTTGTTTTGATTTTGAATTGAAAATAATTTTTTATTTGAATTTTGATTCTAATAATATTTTTATATAATATTTTGTGAATAGATTTGTATGTTTAGTTGGAGAATTTTACTTAATTTTACTATTTTTTTTAACTGTATCAGATTAAATACTTTGTCCCTTTTCAAATGAGTTTATTGAGGTTTTGTAATATATTAAAAAATAATAATATTTTATTAGTCGGTAAAAGTGAAAGGTTTGACATTTTTACATTTTAATTTTATATATAAAATAAATAGTATGTGTAATAATATATTTGTAGTTTAAATAAAAATTTAAGGATATTTTGACACTAGTGTATGACTACCTTTTTAATAAAATAAATAGATATTTTTTAGCGGAACATACAAAAATAGTAAAAAAAATATTTTAAATTAGAACGAAGAGAGTATTTATTTTTTTATTATTATATTAAATAATAATTTTATATTTAAAATATTTCATTAACACGTATTTATATCATTATTCTACTTCCATTTTATTATTTTTACTTAAGAAGTATTTGGTACATAGAAACAAGAGATGTGAAAATGGAAATATCGATATTTCTCTTGTTTGATTGAAATAAAGAATCGAGAGTGATAAATTAATCATTTATCATTCTCTAGTTTTATTTTTCCCCATAGGAATAAAATTGAAAAAATGTAAGTGTGTTTTTTTTCCAATTTAAGTTTTAGAATTAAGTATGTATTTATTTACTTTCTTTTCCTATTATTTATTTTTTGCATTATTTCAATATCATAAAATATTACATCTAAATATTTATTAAAATAAAATATAAAACTAAAAAAAAATAATAATCAAATAAATACAATAATATTTCTCCTATCCAATTATTATTTTATAGTGATTGATTCATTTTGTATCTTTATACATATTGTTTTTAGTATTTCTCAGCTAAAATTTCTTGTTACAAAACAAGAGAATTCATTTTCTCTACTATATTATTATACTATGTCATCCATCTCAGCTAATTTGTCCCCTTTAGTTGGGACACATAGTATTAGATATTATGTAATCAGTAAGGACACATAGTATTAGATATTATGTAATCAGTAAGTAATTAAAAAGTGTATAAGTAAAAATAATTATGATAGAATAAAAATAATTATAGATTAAAATAACTAAATAGTTTAATTAAAATAAACAAATTATAAATTATAATTTTAAAATGTGATTAATATGTATAATTATATTTAGAAAATAATAATAATAATTTATATGAGATAAACAGATAAAAATAATAAACAAATTAAATGGAATAGAAAAAAATAATCATTTATTTATAATTTAATTCTCTATATCAAACTCATCCTTTGACACAATTTATAGCCAATAAAACTTTAGGTTGGATATGTTTGATTTTTGTATTATTAAATTATTTTTAAACTATCAAATTAAATAATTATTTTATATATATTAAAAGATAATTTTAAAACAAATATTATATCAATTATTGTTATTTATATCATTTCAAAAACTATATATTTAAATTTAGATTAAAATTTTAAATTTAAACCAAAATTCAAATACAAACAAGCAGACCATTGGATAATTTTTTAATTTAGTTTTACCCCATCTTTTGTTATGTTTTCCTAAACATTTTTGGAAGAAAATAAAAAATAAAAATGTATATATAAATCCAATTTTAAAATAAAAAATAAAAAATATATATGAATTTGGAGTTTAAATATGATTTCAAACAAAAATTATTAAAAAAATATAATAATTAAGTCAAAATAATTTTAAAAAACACATAAGAGGTATTATTTTGGACGATTTAAAATTATTATTCATTATTTTTTAAAATATACATATAAGTTAAATATTTATTTTTATTTTATATATTACCTAATAATTAATTTTATTTTTAAAATATTGTATCAATAATATTTATTTATATTGAATTATACCCACTATTTCCATTCAATAATATTCTTATTTAAATCTCAACTCCAAACCCCAAACATCACACTCGTGATTTACCGGAAGTTAAAAATATAAATTAAAAACACAAATATATTTCTTTATTCAAGAATATCTCTTTTCTTTTTTTTAATAAAAATGTCTCAATTTAGTTTTCAAATTACCTCTATGTTACACTATTTTATTACATATTTAATCTGTGTACAAAAATCAATTGAAAAATTTATTTTCAAATAAAAAAAATACTAATATATAAAAATCTATGAAAAAAAAAATATACTCTACTTAGCAGGAGAAGGAATTTATTTTCTTTACAAAAAGATCCAATGAATATTTTACTTTAGTTTATTTCTGTATTATAAGATATTTATTTTGAAATCAATATAATCCGTACGATTTCAATTCTAAAGATGTTAGAGAGAATCTACCAACACAAAATTTACCCACATCTATATATATATATATATATATATTTCCAATTGGGCTGTCTACTTCAAATAAAATAAAATAAACAAATAAACTATTAACAGTATTCCTCTTCTAAAGACTGAAAGTATCTGGCTAACATACATACGCACTACGCCGGCAAAGTTTCGGGCCTCGGCCCAACTCCACCGCCCGACCCGAATCCCATATCCGAATGATCAAACAACCCATCTAACGCCACGTATTCGCCGTTACCGCCGTTAGTAACCGTTTCCGTCTCCGTCACCCCAAAACCAAACCCGAAGGAGTCGTAGTCCGGGATCTCCCAGTACTCGCTTCCGAGTCCCGACGAGTCCGACTCAACTCGCTCCAAATCGTTCCTCAACTCACCGCTCGTCGGAGGCAGACCGAGCTCATCGTCGGACGCCTCCAGCAGGTACCCTAGATCCGGCCGAGAATCCGCAGATTCCGTCGCCGGATCCACCGCCTGGACAGAATCTCCGCCGCCACGGGGCGACGGCGATATCTCCTCTTCGAAGCTTTTCAACAACGAGTCGAGATCCTGACTCCCCGTGCAAAACTCCGCCTCGTCGTCCTCCAGCGTTTCCAGAAGATTCTCGCGCAACCGCTTCACCTCCGGCGAGTCGATCCCTAACTCCGACTCCGCCGATTCGTCTCGGCTCCTCTTCCGAGGCTCCACATCCGCCATCGCAATCGCACAACAATAATAACAACAACGAAACAGATCTAGAATCGAGAAATTTCAAAATCAGAGAGGAATAAAGACGCAAATTAGATGCGGATGGAGCGTGGAATGGTAGGGATTTGAAATTTATAGTGGTTGAAATGTGAAAGGAGGTGGAGGGTGGGGTAGGGTGGGGGCATGGGAAAAACATGGGGGCCAAATCACGGACGTCTCGGCAATTGTCGATCCTTTTCGAATGACGTGTCTGCTCATCCGCTGTCTCGTATTCTGTGTATTCTGTATCTTTTGTTTTTTATTTACTATTTTTTTAAAAAAAATTTGTGGAATTAAAAAAAATGGAAAAAAAAAAAGGATTAAATGAAATTGAATAAGAGTTTGGAGTCCGGGTCAGTGGAGTGGTCCCCACCTGACCGCATCATCGTCTATCACGACCCACGGCTGCTGTCGTTTCGTAATTATATATTTTTATTTTTATTTAATTTTAAATTTAGAAAAGTGGAAATTTCAAGTTGGCCCGTGGCCGTCGGCAACGCCGAGACCGGCTGTGACGGAGTTTATTACTCTATTCTTTTATTTTTAATGGTTGGAAGTTAGTATTAGGTTTGATGGTTTATTTTAGTATTTATTACTTTTTGTTATGTTAGGTTTCAATTTAAATATTTCTTCGAAATCTTAAAAGTTTGTTCAAAATTTTCTAGAGTGGATATTTTTAAAAATGTTGGGTTTTTTTAGTATTTTGATTTGAATTTTTTTTTTTTTTGTACGAAATATAGAAAATTGTATTTATAATATAAAAATAATATTTATATTAAATATTAATATTTTATAAAAATAAAATATAAGGTAAACTGTTTTTTTAGTCCCGTGACTGGACCCTTTATCATTTTAGTCTCGTAAGTGGAGTTTGTCGCAAACTAGTCCCATAAATGAAAAATTTTCGTTATTTTAGTCCTTCGGCGCCGGAGACGTCCGCGTGGCTCGCTGGAGGTAACGTGGATTTTTTATTTATTTTATTTTTTTAAAACTTTTTTTTAATTTATTTTTAATTTCATTTGTATTTTTTTAATTTTTTTATTTGGTCCAATTAAAAAAATTAAAAAAAAATAAAATAAATAAATAAAACCACGTGTTCGCCAGGTGTCGCTGATCCGGCGGGACACCTGGCGGACACGGTACCTCCGACGAGCCACGCGGGTATCTCCGGCGCCGGAGGATTAAAATAGCGAAAATTTTTCACTTATAGGACTAGTTTGCGATTTACTCCACTTACGGGACTAAAACGATGAGGGAGTCACTTACTAAACTGAAAAACAGTTTACCCTAAAATATATATATATATTTTTTGGATAAACAAACGGACTATTTTTGTTTGCCAAATATTTTTATTTTATTTTTTCTTCATTTGTTAACATCATTCTATTATTATATTTGATAAAATTAACAAATCAACGATTTTATTATTATTTTTTAATATTTATTTATAATAAATATCACTAATTTATTATATATATTTTTAATTTCTTGGTTTTTCGTGCATGACCGAAATGAACTATTTTTATAATAATATTAATTTACTTTTATACTTTTTTATAAAATTAATAATACTATCTTCGATTCCGGAAAAAATGGTACTCTCTCCGTATCATATCTATATATTCATTCGTTTTTTGCACGGAGTTTTATAAATATTAGGATAAAGTAGAAATAAAGGTAAAAAGACTAAATTAATCATATTAATATTGTATGATAGAAAGGTAATGACATTTGTATTCCCTCCGTCCCAGATACCGTGTCTGCTACACTGTAGACACGGTATTTTAGGAGGGGTGTAATTAGTAGATAATTAAGAATGTATTAGTGAAAATAATTATCCTATAATATAAATAATTATAAATTAAGATTAAGATAACTAATTAGTTTAATTAAAATTTAAAAAATAAAATTTAAAAATATAAAATGAGATTAAAATGTGTAATCATTTTCTAAAAAGGTAAAGTGACATGGTATGTGAGACGGACATAAACGGCAACGTGGACATGGTATCTGGGACGGAGGGAATATATTGTAAATTGAAAGGGTATTTGTAATGTTAGGTAGATAGTACAATTACTAAAAAAAAAATGAAATTGATACTTTGTTATGGGACGAACCAAAATGAAAAAATTGATAAATTATTATGGGACAGAAGGAGTATCATTTATTTTTTATATGTAGATTTTTTTAAATTTTAATATTATATTGATTTTTAGTAAAATAATAAAAATGTCATTATCAGTATTGTGTAATATAAAAGTAATGGTATTTGTATAATATTTTATATATTGTCAGAGTATTTATTATGTTAGGTAAGTAATACAATTATTAAATTAAAAAAATATTTTATTACAGATAAAAATAAAAAATAATATTCTTCTTACTGGAACGAGAAAATATGTAATTTTTGTATTAAAATAAAAAGTGTAAGAAATGTGTGAGATATGCCAATATTGTAAAAAGGATATATAAAAAAAAGTCTATATTCTATAAAAAGAAATACTCACACCCTCTTAAATATAACAATTTTTTTTACTTAGTGCACACTTTCAAGTAGCGACTGCGAATCTCCACGTTATAAAAAAAATATTATCTTGATAAAATTTACTTTTTTATCAAAAAAATAAATATTTTATAAAAACTAAGCGTGGTAATTTGATATTTATAGATAATTATTTTCATTATACTAGAACATTGATATTTTTTTTAGTAGGATAACATAAATTAGTAGAAAAAATTATATATATATATATATAAAAATATATTAGTAACAAGAGGTAGTGTTTGTGTTTTAATTTGATACTTATTTTTATAAAAGTTAATATAGTATAGTATAGTACTCTTTTGTCCGAAATATTGAAATTATTAAAAAAATAATAGTATTTTATTAATTAATGGAAGTATATAAGAATTTTTGATATTTTTATCATTTGATTTTATATATAGAGCATTTGTATATGTAATGATATATTTGTAATTTAAGTAAAAATTAAAATGTATTTTGATTTTAATGTATGATTATTATTTTTTTAAATAGAAAAGTGAATACTATAAAGTAAGTCAAACGAAAATAATAAAAGAATATTTTGAATTTGGACGGAGGGAGTATTCCATTGTCAGTGCAATTATGTCACATTTTTTTGTTTGTTAAACTTATGTTTAATTTATTTATAAGAAATCATTTTATTCAATTATAAATTTATTATACATAATTTAACTAATAATAACTAATTTATCCCTTCCTTTTCTATTATTCATATCACTAATTATTAAATTTTTAATAAATTTTTTATAATATCTCAACTTTACTTTTATCTACTTATTCTTATATTAAAATTTTATTATTTATTAGTTTTCTTTGCAAACAAAATAATAGAAGCATAATTAGCCTGAATAGATGTTCGGGTGTCTTTGTTTGGGGAATTGAATTTTAAATCTACTATTTATTCCATTTTTTCTTCCAAAAAAATCAAATCAAACACTTATTTTTATTTTTTATATTATATTAAAAATTAATTTTAAATTCAAAAAATCACATCAACACCTATTTATATTACATCATACATTTATTCAAATTCAAAATTTTTAGTATTCGAAGCCCAATTATAAATCCAAACCCCCAAACAAACACACCCTTCGATTTTAAAAATATTTTCTGAAAATATAAAAATTTTATAATAGTAAAATTTTAAAAATTGTTAAATGATGCACGGTACATATATGAAAGGAGTCATCCACCTTAAATAAAGTCACAATCAGTTTCAAAATATATTTGAATTTTTTTTTCGAAAGAAAAAAGATATTTTATTGATTTGAGGAAAAATAAAAAATTATTTGCCAGACAGAAATAAAGGAAAAATTCTAAACATCAACATCAATCAACATAAAATTTTATTTTTAATTATTTATATAGAATTGGATAATATAATGAACCACGCTTGACCCTTTTCATTTCCAATGTTAAAATATGTTTGTTCGGTGATGGGATTAGATTTTTACTATTTTTTTTTTTTTTTTATAAAAATATCAAATCAAACACCTATTTTTTATTTTTTATATAATATTAAAAATTAATTTTATATTCAAAACATCACATCAACATCTATTTATATCACATCATACAACTATTCAAATTCAAAATTTTTACTATTCAAATCCCAACTCAAAATCCAAACCTCCAAACAAACACACCCTACTTAAAATGTGTTAGACTGCGATTGGGTATAAGTGTTAAAAATTTTGAAAAATATTAAAAATAGTAAAAATTAAATACTTAGTATTTAATACTTTTTGTAAAAATATATATTTAATGCAGTATTTATTTTTTAAAAAATATCATTAATGAATAATATCAAAAAATAAATGGCAAAATAGCAAAAAATCTCCCTGTGATTTTTCGAATTCGTTGAAAACCGCGATTTTTAAAATTTCAAAAAAATCTACATGTGATTTACAAATTTTAGCGGATTTAAAATGAACAAAAAAAAAAGAATTGAGATTACACAAGAAGAAGAATAAGGAAGAAGAAGATGTCGTAAAAGTAGTCAGTCATCAGAGTATTTTAATAATTTTATATAAAAATATATCAGTGGACAAAAAATCGCATAGCATGCGCATAACATACAACCACCGTTAAATCATAACGGATGAGAGATTTTTTGCAATATTTTGAAAATCACAATGAGATTTTTTGGAGTTTTATAATCACATGGAAATTTTCAGCAAATTCGAAAAATTACATAGATTTTTTTTATTATTTTGCCAAAACAAATAAAAAAAAAACTATGTAAAGCAAAGTTTAAATTTTCATGTAAAAGTAGATAAATAAAAATATTAATTGAACGTTTCAAAAATGTTTTGTACTTGTTTCATTAAAAATATTCGTATTTATATTTCACACTACACAAAGAAACAAAAAAAAAAAAAAATCGATTATATATTATACATATTTATTATTTTTATATTATATACATAATTTTCTACAACATTCATTATTTTTAATATATATTTTAAAAAATATTGATAGTTTATTAAGAAGGATGTGATGAAATATTTAATTTTACACTTTAACGTTGTTAAATTAGTGAATTTGTGTGTCAATTTAGTTCTAAATAATAATATTGATATAATAATATTTTTAAAATAATGCTAATTTTACAATACTGTAAGGACCATGTGTACTTTTATACTAATTAGATAATATATTTTAAATAAAATGAAGATAGTAAAATAAAACCTCTCATACAGGACCAATGAAATATATAATATTAAATCTTGGTATAGACAATCTTAAATATTTTAATAATTGAGAGTTTATTTATTTTAGCTCATTATTTAATATCTATGGGTGTATTTATTTGATGATTATTATGTTTTTATTATTTTTAATAGTAGCTTTAGTACAATACTTTTTAAGAAAAAAAATATTTTTAATGTAAAATCACAATAATTGAATAATTAAAAAAAGGGTAAACTATTTTTTTAGTCCCGTAACTGACCCCCTTATCATTTTAGTCCTGTAAGTGGAGCCTATCGCAAATTAGCCCCATAAGTGGAAACTTTCGTTGTTTTAATCCTCCGGCGCCGGAGTTGTCCGCGTGGCTCGCCGGAGGTGACGTGTCCGCCAGGTCAGCGACACCTGACGGACACGTCACCTCCGATGAGCCACGCGGGCATCTCCGGTACCGGAAGACTAAAACAACGAAAATTTTTTACTTATGGGACTAGTTTACGACGTGTTCCACTTACGAGACTAAAATGATAAAGAGGTCTAGTTACGGGATTAAAAAAACAGTTTACCCTTAAAAATATATATATATAATTATCTAATAAGCATAGTCTATTTAGGGTGTGTTTGTTTGGAGGTTTGGATTTTGAGTTGGGATTTGAATAGTAAAAATTTTGAATTTGAATAGTTGTATGATGTGATATAAATAAGTGATGATGTGATATTTTGAATGTAAAATTGATTTTTGGTATAATATAAAAAATAAAAAATAAATGTTTGATTTGATATATTTGGAGGGAAAATTTTGGATGAATAGTGAAAATTTATCCAAATCCATCAAACGAACACACCCTTAAATACTCCTTTTGGCATCTTTATGCGACATTGTCCAAACAATAAAAATTTTAAAATAATAATATATTTATGTAAAAATATGTAGGTAAAAATTTCAAATCGTCTTACAAAATAAGTACTTTATAAAATTTTATAAATAACATAATAATAATAATAAATATGGGTAATATGTTAATTTTGTTTGAGATATGTATTTTTGGAAAATTATGTAAAAACACACTCTCAATTAGTTTAAATGTGATGTTTGATTCTAAATTCATACCTAATTATAGAAGTTTTATACAAATAAATAAAATAAAATAAAATATTTTAAATAATATTTTTTAATAAAATAAATAGCTAAATAATCTATCAACTATTCATTTAGTAGTTGTTTTAAGGATAAAGTGATATCTGATTTTTTTTTAAAATAAAAAAAATTAAATTATTAAATAAAAACTCAACCAATTATTTATTTATTTGTTTATTTATGTTATTTAAACAAAAGACTATTTAATATATTTTAGTTTTTTTTTTTATATATATAATTTACATAATTAGGTGTATATTTATAGCCAAATATAAACTCTGAATAAATAGGATATTTTGTACATATTTTAATTTTTAACAATTACACAATAAATAAAATACAAAATATTTTATACATTTAAACTAAAATATAAAAGAATATTATGCTATTCACCCAGTAAATTAAATTTTCTTTAAAAAAAAGGTGGAGGTGGATGGCGTTAGGTGCCCAATTTGGACTTTCGAGATGTTTGTATAATCAAACATGTAAAGCAATAAACGCAAAGTCATAAACAGGAAGAATAATAATAATAATAATAATAATAATAATAATAATAATAATAAATAAATAAATAAAATAAAAATGAACAATTGATGAATTAGTGGGCAATCTAGATGTATCCACCCATCCATGTAATGTTATGTTATGTAAGATGTAAGAATTGACTTAGATGTGGTCCGTATATCAAAGGATGAGCTGTCTATTTATTGTTTTCTCGATCTCACTTAATTTATCATTTTTTTTTATTTATTTCCGTCAATACTATATAATTTATTATCTTTTTAAAAAATATAATTATATATTTTAATTATATTTTAAAATCCATATTTTATACTCAGAGTTTTATTTACTTTTTGCATGTTAATTTTTTAATATTAATTATTATATAAAAATATAGTACAAATTAAAGAAAAATTAGAAAAATAATTCTATTAGTGTCTTATAATACTATTATAATGACATTTGTGTAAAAGCTATACAAATATAAGAATATTTTTAATGTTAAGTATAATGACGAAAAAGGTAAATGAGACTCTTAGAGCCGGACGAATAAAGTAATTTTTTATTTTAATTAAACTATTTAGTCATCTTAATCTTATCATATAATTATTTTTATTAAATTATAATTATTTTCATTAATATATTTTCTAATTACTTACTGATTACATAATTCGTAAAACATGTACTAATCTAGATGGGCATGGTACTAATCTAGATGGGATTGGGTGTGTTAGTTTGTTTGAGGGATTGATTTTTTTTTCACTATTCATCCAATTTTTTTTCCTAAAAAACATCAAATCAAATATCTATTTTCTATTTTTTATATTATACTAAAAATTAATTTTACATTCAAAATATCACATCAATACCTATTTATATCACATCATACAACGATTCAAATTCAAAATTTTTACTATTCAAATCCCAATTCAAAACCCAAACCTCAAAACAAACACAGTATTAGCATGTGCATATGTATGTAACGTATAAAAGTCAGAGTTGTACCAAATTAAAAACACGCAAGTACACAGTACGCCCACTTTCCTACAACTTTATTTATTTATACTTATTTTCTTTCTTGGAATTGTATTAGAACATGAAGCGCGTGTTTGTTTGTAATTTTTAAATATTTACTTTGAAGTATTTACTATAATTAAAAATATCACATCACCCCAATATATTTTTTTTATTACTGAAAATATTACAACAGCTAAAGTTTTAGTTTTTTATTTTAGTGTTTTTTTTTTTTTTTTTTTAACCAAGTGGTTTCTACTATTTTTTATTAAAAAAAAAAAAACAATTCCTCTATTGTCAGGTATTTTGGTTAGAGATATATTTCATCGGTCTAACTATAAAATATATATATTTTTATTTTGGGATATCTAATTATAAAGTAAATATTTCATTAAAAACTTTATATTTTTTTTACAAATACTCTTACGTTACATCACATCATTAATTTTACACCAAAAAACAAAAGCAAAAATATCATTACACTACTTTTAATTATCCACTATAATTAAAATCATATTATTTTATAAATACCGCACCAAAAGTAAATACTTACTTTGTATGTGGACGAATGAAGTATAGTTTTTACATAAAGTATAATTAGGTAAGTAAATACTTACTTTGTATGTGAACAAATGAAGTATAGTTTTTACATAAAGTATAATTAGGTAAGTAATATAATAACTCCATTCGTTGCAGTAATGGTATCAGAGGTACTGTAGACACGAAAATTTAGAAGGTATATGACTAGTAAATAATTAATAATGTATTAGTAAAATTAAATACAATATAAATAATTATAAATTAAAATTAAGATGACTAACTAGTTTCATAAAAATTTAAAAAATTATAAATTATAAACTTTAAAATATGATTAAATCGTAATATATTTTTTCCAAAAAAAAAAATGACATGATATATGGAACGAATGGAAAATGAAAGTGTGACATGATATATTGGACATGGGGAGTAATATTTTATATTGAATGTTGATTTTTTGTAAAATATAAAATATATATTATATGTATTGAGAGAAAAAAAGTTTCTTGAAAGAACAAACGCTAAATATATAGATTTTGAGTTTGTTTGTTTAGTCTGTTGATTTGAAGAATATTTTTTTTCGGTAAAATATATGGAATTGTGTCAATAATATAAAAATACTAATATTTTATATTGAATGTTAACTTTTGTTACCATACAAGTAATTGCATATTGAGAGTAAGATAATTAGGTAGTTTAATTAAAATAAATAAAATGATATATAAAAATAAAAATATTAAGGAATGGATGAATTGGATTAGTACAGTTGTAATAATCATTGAAATGAAAGAGTTTTATTTGTGTATTTTTGGAGAATACAATTAAGATGAATGATTTCGTGGCATGAGGTGAATTCGTGATTGAAACATTTTCTTGTATTGTTAGAAAAAAACAATTGTTAATCAATTTTAGATTAAAAAATATATATATATTATTTTATCTCATAAAATATTACTATATATTAAAATTATTGTTTTAAAAAAATTAAAATAAAAAATAGATGTTAAAGTCTAAAAGAATATAACCAAAATGATACTTGAATAGATTTTTCAGTTTTTAATGATATACTTCATTTGTCTTGATTATCGTGTTAGAGTTACTTTTAGACATAAAATTTTTTAAAAAATATAATTAATAAATAATTAAAATATATTAATAAAAATAATACTTTATAATAATAATTATAAATTAAGATTAAAATGATTAATTAATTTAATTAAATATTTGTAATAAAAAAATTTAAAGTAAAATTAAAATATATAAATTTTTTCAAAAAGAAGAAAGTAAGATAAAATATGGAATAAACAAAAATAACAATATAAACACAACAGATGAAACTTAATAAGAATATGTATTTGAGGGTAAATTGTTTTTTTAGTCCAGTAACTTGACCCCTTTATTATTTTAGTCTCATAAGTGGAGCATGTCGCAAACTAGTCTCATAAGTGGAAAAAAATTTCATTGTTTTAATCCTTCGGCGCTGGAAACGCCCGTGTGGCTCGCTGGAAGCCACGTGTCCGCCAGGTGTCCCACCAGGTCAGCAATACCTGGCGAACACGTGGATTTTATTTTATTTTTAATTTTATTTTTTATTTTGTTAATTGGACCAAATAATTTTTTTTTAAAAAAATAAAAAAAAATTAAAAAATCAAAATCGAAAAATAAAATCCAAGTGTCCGCAAGGTGTCGCTGACCTTGTGACCTAACGGACATGTGGCCTCCAGCGAGTCACGCGGGTGTCTCCGGCGCCGGAGGACTAAAACAACAAAAAATTTTCACTTATAAAATTAGTTTGCGACATGCTCCACTTACGAAACTAAAATAATAAAAGCTTCGCTTACAAAAAATTTTTGAAATGAGAGCTCAATAAAAATATACTCCACGTACATGTTATTTGGTCGTTAATAATATTATATGTATTCATATATAATTAATATTATTGGGATTGGACAACTCAATACTAGTATGTGTGGATTTTTTTTCCATCTTTGAATAAAGAACTTGATTTGCACCCAAACAAATATAAATTAATTAATTTTAAAAATATTTAATTATTAAATTAATACTCTCTCAATGCCAATACAATAGTCTTGTTTACTATTTTTGTCCGTTTTAAAACAATAATTTTATTTTCATAGATATTATATCACTATATAACTATCATTTACTCATTATTAATATAATATTAATATTTCTTAAATCTCGTGTCCAACACAATTTAAATTATAGTATAATATATGTTTTACTAATAAATATATTAAAGGAATACTCACTTTATTTAAAGTCACTGATACTGATGCATTCATCATTTTGAAGTCTCCTTATTAGTATATATATATATTTTAATTTAATAAATATATATATAATTAATACAATAAAAAATTATATTTCATTTAAATGATCAATTATACTTTTAAATAATTATTTTATAATTTTTCAATTATACTTTTAAATGAATTCAATTCAATACATTTTATACATTATCCACTACATATAAAAGATTAATAATTAGAAGGAAATAATTAATAGCCTAATATTTAAGAATTAGCTATGAAAGTTTATATTTTTCGTTTAAGTCGAATTTTACTATTTGATTGTTAATTTTTTTTGTATTTAACAAGTTTAAAAATAATATCTTAATAATTTATTTATTTTTATGACATTAATATCCGCAGCCGCTATCCGATAATGCGCATTGGGATAAAGAGTTTGTTTAATTTGTATTTTTGGATGGATTTTTTGAAAAAATATATATTAAGTATGAAAATTTAAATTAGTAGTATAAAAAAATAATATTTTATATTAAATTTTTATCCTTTGTGTGTGATAAAAATATATATACTCTTTCCGTCTCATTGAAAGGTTGTCACTTTTTATTTTCGTCCGTTCGAAAACAAAGTTACCGTTTTCTAATTTAGTAATTGTACTACCTATCTACCATAATGCATACCCTTCCAACTTATATTATATTATACAAATGTCATTACTTTTATATTACACAATACTAATAAGGATAATTTCGTCTTTTTCACTATAACCCATTATAATACTAATATTAAATTTACTTACAAAAGGTAAACGACAACCTTGTATCAAGACGGATGATGTATTATATGTATATTGTTTTAATATATTTATATTGTATTTTATAAATAATATTTATGAGAAATTATTACACTAAATAATTAAGTGAACAAAACTAGTTGAAAGTTTGGTTTTACATTTAAGTAAAATGTTATTGGTTATTGTAAGTTTAATAGTAATTACATATATGATTAAAAACTAAAATATATTTTGAATATTTTAAAACTTGAAATTTCATTAAAATATATTTAACATGAATCTTATGTTATAGGGACTAATATTTATACATACAAATAAATTTTAAAAAAAAGCTATGTATTTATATAGAATTAGCATAAACTAGTTCATAAAATATAGAAGCATATCAATTTATTTATAAGAAAAAATAAAAATAAGATATTACACGTAAATCGTTTCTCAGCATTTTTTTTTTAAAATTTCTTTTTACTAAGTACTCGCTCCGTCCCACTTACCATATCCATGTTGCCGTTTCTGTCTGTCTCATATCTCATGTCACTTTTTTTTTTATATATAAAATGATTATTCATTTTAATCTTCTTTTAAAATTTCAAATTTAATTTAATTTTTAATTTTAATTAAATTAATTAATTATATTAATCTTAATCTATAATAATTTATATTATATATTAATTATTTTTACTAATATATTCTTAATTATCTATATATTATACTTATTATAAATTTTCGTGTCCTACGATCAAGACACTCATTGTGGGACGGAGTGCTTTTATAATAATACTATAGGATCAAGTTGGGGATCAAGTTGGGTGCAATACAAAAACAAACGGCTTTACATTAGACGAAAAGGACATTATGAGATGAGATGGTTGGGTAAGACATAACATTACAGTACATGTTATGTTCTAGATCCTCTGCCTGCCTGTACGATCTATCCGCTTAATGAACACACAAAGTCAATTATTAATTAATTAATTAATCATTATTATTACTATAGATGAGTTGCGTGCCTTGGTTATATTTGATATCGCCGTATACCAACAAATATCTGACATTCTTCAAATCGCAACACACCCGGTTTCTGTAGATGCACCGTCCTAATAAAATAATAATTCTAAGTTTAAATTAAAATAAAATGAACATATAATATATATATATATATATATATTAAAATTTAATACTTCATCTGTCCTGCGCTGGAAGAAGGAGAAGAGCATCTTTGTATATATATATTAAAATTTAATACTTCATCTGTCCTGCGTTGGAAGAAGGAGAAGAGCATCTTTGTCTTTTGTACGTGAATTTTTAAATATTAGTATTATATTAATTTAAATAAAAAAATAAAAATATTTTTATTAGTATGGTATATTATAAAAGTGATAATATTTATATAATATATTGTAAGTTATAAGAATATTTATTATATTAAATAAGTAGTACAGTTAGTAAATTAAAAAATAATATTATTGTTTTGGACAGCAAAAAAATAAAAAATAATATCTTTTTATGAGAACATTTTTAAATAAAATAATGGTAGACATAAACAAGTACGTTGACAATATAAAATTTTGGAGTAATATTTTGCATATAATTAATGATTTTCGTGTATATGATTAAAATATATTTTCTGTTCTGAATAAATGAACTATTTGGTTATGGATATATTCTTATTATTTTATTATTTCTTTTATATAAGTAGTATGATAAGTATTTTAAATATTTTTACTATTATATTTCGATAAAATACAATATAAATATTATTTTGTAAATAATAAAATTTTATATAATTCAAAATAAATTAAAAATGTATTTATCTATTTATAATTAGCTTAAAAACTAATTTTACAAAAACAAAAAGTTTTTAATATAGTTTATTTGTTTATCGAAGAGAGTGATAAAAATAAAAAAAGTTTTTAATAGTTCCTATGCGTAAGATGTTATAAATTTAATTAAATGTATTTATATTTTATTAAGTATATTTTTAAGATAAATAAATTTATTAAAAATAAAAAGAGGTTATCTTTTATGAGATGAGAAAAAAGAAAATTATTGGATGAACATATTTTTTTTTTCTTTGTCTCGACTATCATATTTGGGTTACCGTAGACACACGAATTTAGAACAAGTATAATTAGTAAATAATTAAGAATATATTAAATAAAAATAATTATTTTATAATACAAATAATTATAAATTAAAATTAAAATAATTAATTATATAATCAATCTAATTAAAATTTAAAAATTATTTGTTTTAGTTGAAAAAAGATATATTGATCAATAATTCATAAATAAAATTGCATTTGCAGGTAAGTCACTGGGTGTATTTGTTTTGTGAGACTGTTGGAAATAAAAAAATAAATAAATTATGTAAGATATAAAAAAATTATGTAAAAAATATAACAATAATAAATATGCGCAGTGTATTGATTTTTTTTAAAAAAAAAACATAAAAATAAAAAATAAAAAGAACAAACCTGACTATTCAATACACATGCCTCAACTAATATTCTTTCTTCACGTCCATGAAAAAGTATATTTGTATGAATTGAACATGAATTTTAATTAGTATAAATTATATTATTTAATTGTGATACAAAATATGAGTATTTAAAACAAAAAAATTATGAGTGAATTAATGATATAAGAAATAATACTTGATAAATTAATTACGTAAATAATTGTGACATAATTTTCAATAAGTATAATATTGTTTAATTAAAGAGGGCTTGTTTGCTTTTGCAAAAAAATAAAAAACTCCACGCATTTTCCTAAAATATTATCATATTACATATATTCATTATTTTTATATTATCTACACAATTCTCATTTTACATAATAAAATATTTATTAAAATAATTTTACAAAAAAAAAAATATACCCAGAGTATTCAAGAGTTTTATATAAATATATATATATATAATACATATCTTGCCCAAAAAAAAAAAAAAAAAAAACCAAAAATATGGAGTATAAAGAATTTTGTTTGATTATGATTTGAAATTGACACCGTGTTTAGTGAAATGAATAATGTATTTTTATTGAAAATAATACAAAATAATTAATGTTAATTTGATTTAAAATACTAAAAGAACAAACATTATATAGTGTATTTGTTTTCAATTACCATTATATTCAATATGTATAATGTTTAATAAAAATATTTAAAAATCAAATATTTTAACAGTATATTCACATTTTTCTAATAAATAATAACAAAACGTTCAATAAAATTGAAATACTACAAGAATACAACCTATATAAATGGTTGGTTTACTTTATATTATTGGATGTATTTATTATTTTTATATTAGGTATTAGAAATTGTATAAGCTATATAAAAAATATTAGTATTTTATTTTGAAAAATTGATTTTTGTGAGTGAATAAAAAATATATATACTATTAAACTCCATATATCTCATTTCAAATAGTTCAATTTTGCAATATGATATTTAAAATAATAAAATCTAATTAATTAATAATTATGAATTTATGATATTATTTTATTATATTTTTATATAAGTATTATTATTGATAGTTTTAAATATAAAGTAATATATATTATTAAAATAAATATAAAATATATTTTTAAATATTTAAATATAATATTTTAATGAAATATAAACTAATTATATATATATATATATAAAAGTTATAGATTATAAACAATGATTTGGAGACCCGTCACATATATATTTATATTTTTTTTTTTTAATTTTTTGCCGTCCCAATGATCTCTTTTTTTTTAAAGTAAATTTATTCAATTTAGACGTAGTTAATAAATATAATTTAATTCAATTAAATTTCTAATATTTCATAAGTAAGAATCATTTAAAGTTCTTTTAGTTTTATATTTTTTCATCAAGAAATAAATATTTTTATATACATTATAATTTTTTTTATTTTTTATAAAACTAATTCAAGTTAATTATAGATAAATAAATTATATATTTTTTATTTGTATTATATAAAATTTTATTATATATAAAATAATATTCATATTGTACTTATAATTTATTGAGATATAATGCTAAAAATATTTAAATAAATATTTTTTAATAAAAATAATTATACTCTAATATCAAAATATCCTTAATATTTATTTAAATTACATATATATAACTACTCATATAATTGCTATATACATAAAATAAAATGACAAAATATTCAAAATCTATTACATACTACCACTAATTAATAAAATATTACTCCCTATGTCCAGCAAGAAGAACATCGTTTACTTTTTGCATGTATATTTTTTAATATTAGTATTATATTAGTTTGTAGTAAAAAAGACGACAATGTCCTTATTAGTATGGTGTGTTATAAAAGTGATGACATTTGTGTAATATACTCCCTCCGTCCCAGTAGAGTTATTTTGTTTTTTCATTTTCGTCCGTTCCAAAACAATAATCTTATTTCTTTATATAGTAATCGTGATCTCAATTTTATAACAAAATTATTAATAATTTTTCAAACTACCCATAATTATTACTTTAACCCACTTTTTAAAATCATTCAAAAAGCAAAAATATTTTAGTCTTTTACTTTTTACTTTATACTCACTTTCAAATAAATACTACTATTATTCCTTAATTTCGATACTAACTCCCAATAAGACTTCTTTTCTGGGACGAAGAAAGTATTATAAATTGTAAAAATATCTATTATTATATTAGATAGACAGTACAGTTATTAAATTAAAAAATAATATCTTTATTTTAAAATAAATAAAAATAAAAAATAATATATTTTTTATAAAACAAAAAATATTATTTTTTAATTTACTATACAACTAACCAACTGCTTTTAATAGAATAAATACTCGAAATTATTATGATATGGTAAATACTTCGGGCAGAGATCCGTCACGTCATTGCGTATGCAATTATTTTGTGGATTTATTTGACTGTACTTTTGAAGTTCAATTATTTAAATATTTTCTATTAATAGGCAGACGGCAGAATTTTGATGAATTCTATGGGCGTCTTCTTGAGTTCGTAGAAAGATTATTTTAGGGTGTGTTTGTTTTGGGATTTAGATTTTGAATCGAGATTTGAATAGGAAAAATTTTGAATTTGAATAGTTGTATGATGTGATATAAATAGGTGTTAATGTGATGTTTTGAATGTAAAATTGATTTTTAATATAATATAAAAAATAAAAAATAGATATTTTATTTGATATTTTTAAGAAAATAAATTAGATGAATAGTATAAATCCAATCCAATCCCCAAGCAAAAACACCGTAAAGTTCATTAGAAAAGAAAAAGTTATACTTCATCTGCCAATCTAAACGTATAACAAATTTTAATTTAGAATATTCAATTACAAAATAAATATTTTATTTTTTATTTTATAAATATATTTATTTTATATCACATTCTTCCCAACTAATTTGGTCATTTTAGTTTAGTTGAGGGACAAAATTTTAAATATTATATGGTAATTAGTAAGTAATTAAAAAATATATTAAATAAAATGAATTATGATGTAATAAAATAATTATAAATTAAGATTAATATGACTAAATAGTTTATTAAAATTATGAATTTTAAAATGAAATTAAAATATATAATTATATATATATTTTTAAAAAAGACAAATTGTGTAGAATTGCAAAAATAAAAATAGTAAAAAAATTAGGTGGAACGGATAGGAGTATTACATTTATGAAAATAAATGATTGATATATACTCCTTCTGTCCCGGCTATGGTGTCTCATTTATTGTAGGCATAAGAATATAAAAATAGTATAATTAGTAAATAATTAAGAATATATAAATAAAAGTAATTATTATATAATAAAAATAATTTTAAATTAATATTAAGACAATTAATTAATTTAATTAAAATAAAAAAATATATAAATTTTAAAAATTTAAAATGAGAATAAAGTATATAATTTTTTTCAAAAAAAAAAAGTAACGAAATAAGTGGGACAAACAAAAATAAAAAGTTGACACTGTAAGTGAGACGAAAAGAGTATTATTTATTTTCCAAATTTAATTTTACATTCAAAACATAAAACTAAAACCTCTCAAGTAAATACACCCTATATATTTTTACTACATAAAATGTTCATATTTTATATTTCGTTTCGTCCCACATAATTTTTTTTTTCTTTTTGAAAATATGATTATACATTTTAATAACATTTTATAATTTTTTAATCTTAAATAAATTATTTAGTTATCTTAACATTAATTTATAGTAATTATTTTTATTATACAATAATTATTTTTATTAATATTTTTTTAATTACTCACTAATTATACTTTACATAAATTTTTGTATCTACAACAACTTGAACATATTATTCGGGACGAATGAAGTAATATCCATCGAGAATCATGTCAGTTTTCTTTTTCTTTTTTTTTTTTAAATAAAAAACCTTAATAGTGTGTTTTTTGAATTTCCTAGTTTTGCTTGATTTTAATATATTACTTTATAAAAGTAAATATATATATATTGTTTTTATATAGAAAATTGTACTCCATTTGTCTTGTATTATATGCCCAAGTTACCGTGGACACGAAAATTTTGAATAAATATAATTAGTAGATAAATTAAAAATATATTAGTGAAAATAATTATCTTATAATATAAATAATTATATATTAAAATAAATATAACTACTTTAATTAAAAAATTAAATTAAAAAAATTAAAATGAGATGTGAAATGAATATAAAGGTAATGTAAATATGATAAGTGAGACGGAATGAGTACTAGTTAGTATATAATAAAAAATAAAATTAAACTACAAATAAACGATTACGCAAACTTATTTCTAAAATAAAGTGTTGATTTAAGAGAAATATAATATTATCTCCGTCCCATTAAAAATGTGGCATTTACTTTT
Source organism: Andrographis paniculata (assembly GCF_009805555.1). NCBI lineage: Eukaryota > Viridiplantae > Streptophyta > Magnoliopsida > Lamiales > Acanthaceae > Andrographis > Andrographis paniculata. The sequence goes on from NW_026137605.1 coordinate 8,018,309, forward strand.
TGCATTTAGTTTTTTTAATATTTGTATTATATTGAGTTGTTATAAAAAAATTAAAAATACTCCTATTAGTATTGTGTAATATAAGAGTAATGAAATTTTTATAATATATTAGGTAGATAATACAATTATTAAATTAGAAAATGATAATCTTATTTTAAGACGAACAAAAATAAAAAATAATAACATTTCAATTAGATATAAAAAATATATTTTTATTAGAAACCGTATAAAGTAAATAATACTTATTTTAAAAGTTAAAAATAATATATTGAAAAAAATTATGTAATATCACAATTACTTAAAAGTTAAAATTAGTGCAATAATATAATTATTATAATATGAATATGGTGTATATACCCTTTATTTACAAAATAGTGTGTTCATTTTTATTTTGGAGTGAATATATTTTTTATATTAAATGTTAAAAGAATGATATCGATAATATTAAAAAAATATTATTTTATATTAAACTAATAGTTTTTTATTAATAAATAGAGTATAAATATTATATATAATTATCTTATAAGAGCATGCATATATTGTATTTTTTAAGAATATTTAATCAACAATTATGTGAAAAGAAAGGGTGTTTACTTGTAAAAATATTATTTTGAATTTTATTTTAAATAATAAAATTTTAAATAAAAATAGGTGTTTAATACTAATATAAATATATATTGGTGTAATATTTTAAATGTAAAATCATATTTTAAAATAATATAATAAATAAAAAATTATTTAATTTAGTATTTTTTTAAAAAAATAATTTTATAATAATATAATCAATTTCAAATTCTCACATGTAAAACACACCAAAAGTATTGGGTGTACACATTTAAATATAAATAAAAAGTATCAAATCTAAGAAAAAAAATAAAATTTGAATTGGGAATGAAAATGTAACTTAGTAACGAAGCTCTCAATCTTTGACCATATGTTGAAAGTTTCCCGTCCCGGCTAATTTTTCTATTTTAATTTAGCCACGAAATTTTAGTATTGTGTAATTAGTAAATAATTTAAAAAGTATTGTGTAATTAATAAGTAATTAAAAAGTGTATTAATAAAAATAATTATAATTAAATTTAAAAAATTAAATATTAAGATTAATATTACTATATAGTTTAATTAAAAATATATATAAATTAAAAATTTTAAAAATGTGATTAAATATATAATTATATTTTCAAAAAAAAATTAATAAATTATATGTTACGGTCGAAAATAGAAAGACTGGACAAATTCAATGGGACGAAAATAGTATTTTCATCAATTTATTACTACTGTTTTTCTATTTATCTCATCATATTTTATTAAATTTTTAATAATAATTCTAATTTATTTCTTTTTTATTTATATAACTTTAATATTAAAATATTACTATTATTTTTTAAATATATATATTTCTCAAACTTCAAATTTTTTATTTCACAAAACATTCTATTATATTACCTTCTTTTGTTAGTAAACTTCTCATTTGACTTTTGCAGGCGAATTCAAATAAATTAGTATTTTATAAATATATAATGTAATAAAATTTTGCAATATCTATTTTAGCATTGACATTAAAGTAAAAATAATGTGAAAAATAAAAAATAGAAGTACTTAGTGTTCAATTCAATTTATTTTTATTTTTTTAAAAAAATTAACTTGAACAAACTAGAATGATAAAAATAAAAAATTTATTATTGAACGAAAAAAATAAATTTAATACTAAATTCAAACCAAAGTATACAAAACCTCATAAAAAAATACACACATTTTGATGGGCATAAATCATTCCGTCCCACATAAAGTGCTCAGGTTCCAGTAAACACGAAAATTTAGGTAAAATATAATTAGTAAGTAATTAAAAAATATATTTGTAAAAAATAATTATTATATAATAAAATTAATTATAAATTAAAATTAAAATAACTAATAGTTTAATTAAGATTAAAAAATCATAAATTATAAAATTTAAAATATAATTAAAGAGGAAAATAGAATTTTTAAAGAAAACGATAAATTACGTGGCACAAACGGAAATAGAAAAAAAAATAGACACTTGATGTGGAAATGAAAAAAATACTCATTTCGTCCCATATAATATGGGCATATTACTGTAGATGTGAGAATTTAGGTAAAATATAATTAGTTAGTAATTAAGAAATGTATTAGTAAAAATAATTATAAAAATAATTTAAAGTGATTAAAAATAATAATTATATATTAAGATTAAGATAACTAAATAGTTTAATTATAATTAAAAATATTACTCTCTCCGTCTCAATACAATAGTCTTATTTACTAGTATTTTTGTTCGTCCCAAAACAATAATCTTATTTCCATAAATAACCATATCACTATATAACTACCCTTACTCTTTCATTATTATTACACAATTGCCACTATCTATTACACTAATACATTCACAAAGGTAAAAATGTCTTTTACTTATAGTTTTTATCCAAAATCTCATGCCCAACACAACCAAAACTATAGTTCCGGAACGGAGAGAGTATAAAATTTAAAATTTAAAATGTGATTAAAATGTATAATTATATTTCTAAAAAAAAAACAAATTAAATAGGACAGACAAAAATATGTACAAATTACGTGAAAACGATTGATTAGTAAATAACTGTATCGTTAATTTTTTTTTTTTTTTTAAAAAAGGAAAGCAAAGGTTACGTCAAGCACGCTACGCGAGGAAAGCAAGAGCACATCAGCGAAGCGAACTGTAGAATATGTAGTGTAGGCACGGAATCAACGCTTTCCATGGCATTGCTGTGGTTGAGGCAACATAGACGTAGACACAGAGACAATATTGTATGTAATCTAATCAATGTCCTATCAACGTCAAAGTCACGTGACACTAAGGCATCAATGAGTCCCACGAGGTACAGTGCGCTTCCCTTTGTCGGCCCACCCACTACGTGTGGACGCACATCCCGGACCGCTTCCCACGTGCCGGTTCAACCGGATTATCGCCCAACCCTACTCCACGTCAATTATTACTAATTCCTCCGCTCCACTGTACATACTTTTATTGTGGATTTGGAAATAAAAAATTATATTTATAAGTGTTAAAAAATTAATTAATTATTTAATCGATAAAATTTAATTTTTAATTAAATTCGTAATTTTTGAAATCATTTATTTCATAAATTAAACTGCATGTAAATTTGTATGATAGTTATTAACAGTGGTAGTGGATAAATTTGAATTATAACTGGCGGTTACCAATCATTAAACCTTAGCCTCTTAACACAACTCTTTGTCTCTTCATTTCATTTTGTCTGGACTCCAAAATATTAAAGTGCCACAGAGTTTAACATTATTCATCTTTGGAAACATCGCACTTATATTTGCGGAGAGAAGTTCTATTTTGACTCGACGTGATTATCAAATTTATTTTGATAAATTATTATTGATATCGAATTTATTTCGATAAATTAAATTGATTATTTAATTTTATTTTTTACATATTTTTATATTCTCGCGATATAATTAATTTTATAACAATCACAAAATTGAATAGTTTGATATATTGCGATAGTATTGTTGCTCGATCAAATTGCCAATATCATGGATGTTGTTGACAATTCAAGTGTAAGCTAAGACGACATCAACGTTCTTGTTGTGTCGACGTATCCTGGTCAGACTGAATAAAGTACGGTTTAGATAACGACATGTCAATATTAATGACTTAAATATACAGAAAAGTTGAATAGTTCAATGCATTACGCGACTAAGCCACTAGTGCATTGATAATTCAAAATAATAACATATTTACTGCTTGATAAAATTGTGTATTTCTTGAAATTTTATGTGAATCATCACAATATCTGATCTATGACATACTTTATTGATTTATTTCGCTTGATATGATTCAATGCCTGCACGTAGAGATTATTGATGTTCTTGATTTAAAAAATTAGAAATTGACTAAGTGTGAAAGAGAAGCGAGGGTGCGCCCAGTTGTAGCAAGCGATGCTTTTTTTGAACTATTAAATGCCAGACGTCCATTACTAACAAGCGAAATCCTGAAGTTACCCAAAATGACTAAGTGTTGATCTTCCAGCGGTCAAGTCATTCAGATACCGGCCAAGGATGATAAAACCACTTTAGTTATGTTGATGACCTCTGTGCAAGTCAGACAAACGAAAAAGATTTGTGCCCGAACAATGTCACACCAACCAAGCGACCAAGGTGAGAGTTAGAGCAGTTCCAATCGATCAACCCCCAACTGTCTAACTATCCGGTGGTTGTAACAATATATCAACCGCCCCCAACTGCTACTCTGCAATTACTCTAATTATTGCTGACTTTCGATCAAAAAAATTTATAAATTGAACCAGATTTGTTTTGTAAAAATATATTACATCTACCAGCTTTTACCTTGTTCAACTTCCAAGAGCTCCAATCCTGTAAAAAAAATTTTCGGTTGATTAGAACATAATATGATGGATTAGGGCATAATCAGGAAGTTAACCACCACCGTTTTACAGGATATATGTTTAATTGTTTGGAGGATAGTGTGATTATTTGAATTTCAAACATGTTTAAATATGTTATGAAAGAGTTTGAAATTATAATGTTAAAATATATTTCTAATTTAATATCTTTAGTAAGAAAATAAATTAAATATGTAAAAGATAGTAATTTTTAAAAATATATCTTACTAAAATCTAATTAATATGTATGCTATTTCGTAAAGAATAAAATTTGATATAATACAAAACAGATAAAAATAAAACAAATTACTAACACGATTTAATTCAAAACAAATAAAGTATAATAAATAAATATGTATATTCATATTCATATCAATAAAGATACACTGACTTTGTTTGGTTGTGTTTTCTTCCATGTATTTTCACCCTTGTCTATAATAGTTTATTTTATTTTTTCCCTTTAAACTATTACATCATATATTTATTTTTTATTTGATATATTTTATGATATATATTTTTATCTAAATTATTATAACAAATAATTATTATAATTCAAATATTTATCATTCCAGAAATAAGGATGAAAATAGGGCAGGCCAGGCCTTTGGCTAAATAGGTCTGGCCTGTTTTAAATATTTGCTCTAAGCCTAGCCTTTAAGTCTGAAATTATTTTTCTAAAAACCTGAGCTGGACAGGCCTATTTAAAAAACTATATAATATTTTTATTTATTTATTTATTTATTTGCAGATTTAGTTAGAAATAAAAAATAAATAAAGTATAAACAATTATTTAATATATACAAAAGTTAAAAAATTCTATTTTTTATAATAAATTTATAATTAAAATTATTTAATAAATATTATTATTAGATCTAGCTATTTTTAATATATAATTATAAAAAATAATTTTTATAAAAAATAATAATATTAAATAGGCTGGCTTGTTAATTAAAAATATATATATATATTTTTTAAGCTTAAATTTGTTCTATTTAAATAAAAAAATTTTCAAAAATTTTTTGATATAGCTTTTTTAATAAATAGATCAGGTCAGACTATGTTTTATATAAATCAGGTCGTAAACTCATGACAGGCGGCCTAGTCTATTTCCATCCTCTCCAAAAATATAGTGACACAAACTCTTAATAAAATGTAAGTCCCCATCAATGTGAAAGACTTTCACCAAAAAAAGCCTACACACATTTCAACCTTAATAAAACACTTATTAGATACTCCCTCCGTCCAAGATATCGTGTCTGCTACACTAATTTTAGAAGGGATGTAATTAGTAAATAATTAAGAATGTATTAGTGAAAATAATTATCCTATAATATAAATAATTATAAATTAAGATTAAGATAACTAATTAGTTTAATTAAAATTTTAAAAAAATAAAATTAAAAAATTTAAAATGAGATTAAAGTGTGTAATTATTTTCCAAAAAAGAAAAGTGACATGGTATGTGGAACGGACAGAAATGGCAACGTGGACATGATATTTGAGACGGAGAGAATATCTTTTCTTGGTAACAATATTAAAATTTGATATAATTTTGTGCTGATATCACATGAATTATTATCTATCTAACAAAATATAACGTATAAATTAACAGTATAAGTCATATGCTTGTATACTATAAATTCAATATATGACTACTAATATATGATAATAATTCTATATATTATTATTGATTGCAAAATATATTACAACAATTTATATATTATATATATTGCATTAATGTACAGACAATCTATTTATTTATATGAATAAAGAGAGTCTTTGGTCTTCCACTAGGGATGGGAATAGGCCGAGATGCCTGTCAGGGGCCTACGGTTTGGTCTACATAAGGCTAGCTTGGTCTGATCTATTTACTAAAAAGGTCAGATAAAAAAAATTTAAAGTCTTTTTATTTAAATAGAACATACTTAAGCTTAAAAAAATCTTTTTGATTAACATGCCAACCTACTTAATAATATATATTTTTTTTTATAAAAATACTTTTTATAATTATATATTAAAAATAATTTTATATCTAATAATAATATTTATTAAATACTTTTAATTATAAATTTATTATAAAAAATAAAAAATTTTAACTTTTGTATATATTAAATAATTGTTTATAATTTATTTATTTTTTATTTATAACCAAATTTGCAAATAAATAAATAAATAAAAATGTTATATAGTTTTTAAATAAGCTTGTAGGTCAGGTCAGACAGACTTTTAAAAATGCCAAATTTTTTAAAAAAAATTTCAGACTTACAATCCAGGCTTAGGCCAGATATATGGCCTGACCTATTTCCATCCCTATCTTCCACTAATGATCATTTGAGCATATTTTAATTGCCAAGAAAGAGAAAAAGGCAAGAAAAAGCTAGGGTGGATATGCAAGATAAATAATAAAAGGGAAAATAAATAATATTTAGATTAAAAGCAAAAGGATAAATAAATGAGATTGTGATGGTAAATTAGAATACTACCTTTCTTCCATTAAATAATTAAATAATAAAAATTATAAAATTTAAAATTAATATATATAATTATTTTTTAACAAATAAAAGTGACAAATTATGAAAAAAAAATATAAAAAAAAATAAATATAAAAATTTTATGTTGAATTGAAGTGATAATTAGTAAAATTTAATTAATAATTGGATAGAATATTTGATAGGATTAGGGAGCATGACGTGCCATGAAAGTGGAAACATGTTTCTCGTTAAAGTTAATGGAAGAATAATATATCAGACAACAGTCCTGTCAACCTCTGCGTATCTCAATATTAATTTCACATTTATTTATATATTTATTTAAAGGTGGATAATAGTAATAATAATGATAATAATAATAATAATAATACACAACCAATAATGCTGCAACTGCCAACTTGCAAACAATAGCGATCACACAAGAAGAAGAAGAATAATAATAATAATAATGCGTAAAGTATGATGCTACTTTTGATTACGTAGTTAGTTTATTTCGAGTTGTTGAATTTATGCTATTATTAATAATAATAGTCATCTCGTGTTCGATTTTGGTGGAGTCATGGCATTTTCGGTTCCGATGGAGTCATATCATTTTCGGCTCCGGTGGAGTCATCTCTTTTTTTTGCTCCGGTAGAATCATCTCGTTTTTTGTTCATGTGAAGAGTCATCTCATTTTCAACTCCGGTGAAGAGTCATCTCATTTTCAGCTCCGGTGGAGAGTCATCTCATTTTCGGCCCCGATGGAGTCATCTCGTTTTCGGCTCCGGTGGAGTCATATCGTTTTTTGCTTCGGGGTGGAAAGTCATCTCGTTTCCGGTTCCAATGAAAAGTGAACTATTATTTTTATTTATGTTTTTTTTTTTTGCGTTTATATTCAAATTTCTTATCAAACTCAAGTTGATTTCTGTTATACCACTTGAGTTTGAGAGGGGATGTTGAGATATTTTTAATATTCAGTTTTAGATTTAGTAGATTTATATCTAGATTTGATCTTATTCATAGATTAGACTTAGATTTGAGTCTATCGAGACTGTTTTGTATTGCCTATATATAGGCTCCTTATTTTGATGATCAATAAGACAATTTCATTATTCTCCCCCAAAATTTCTAACGTCTACTTTTCTCATGTCGTAGATATAACCAACCCGCGTTTCTCCGGGTACATTCAACCTGGGATGTACCCGGAGATCTCCCAATTTTGAAATTTTTTCTATAGTTTCTAGCCCCTTTTTTTTTTTTTTTTTTTTTTTCTGATTTTGATTTTATCTTGAGTCCTGATTCTGTCTGCGATCTGTCATATGTCCGCTGCTTGTCTGTTGCCTGCGTGCGCGATCTGTTTGGTGTTGCAATCTATCTATTTTCGGCTCCGGTGGAGTCATCTCCTTTTCGGCTCCGGTGGACTCATCTCATTTTAGGCTATGGTGGAGAGTTATCTCGAATTTGACTCTAGTGAAGAGTCATCTCGTTTTTTGCTCCGATGGAATCATCTCACTTTCGGCTCCGGTGGAGTGCTGTCGTTTTCGGCTCCGGTGGTGGAGTCACGTCGTTTTCAGCTCCGGTGGAGTCATCTCGTTTTCGCCTCCAGTGGAGTTATGTGGTTTTTTGCTCCGGTGGAGTCATGTGGTTTTCGGTTCAAGTGGAGTCATGTCGTTTTCGACGGCTCCGGTAGAGTCATGTCGTTTTCGGCTCCAGTTGAGTCATGTCGTTTTCGGCTCCAGTTGAGTCATCTCGTTTTCGACTCCAGTTGAGTCATCTCGTTTTCGGCTCCGGTGGAGAGTCATCTCGTGTTCGGCTTCGGTGGAGTCATGTCGTTTTCGGTTCCGGTGGAGTCATATTGTTTTCAGCTTCGGTGGAGTCATCTCGTTTTTTGCTCCGGTAGAGAGTCATTTCGTTTCATATCGTTTTCGACCTTGGTGAGAGTCATCTCATTTTTTGCTCCGGTGCGTGGAGAGTCAACTGCTAGTTTTATTTATGTTTTCTTTTTGCGTTTATATTCAAATTTTTCATCAAACTCAAGTTGGTTTTTGTTATACCACTTGAGTTTGAGGGGGGATGTTGAGATATTTTTGATATTCAGTTTTAAATTTAGTAGATTTATATCTAGATTTGATCTTATTTATAGATTAGATTACTTAGATTTGAGTCTATCGAGCCTGTTTTGTATTGTCTATATATAAGCTCCTTATTTTGATGATCAATAAGACAATCTCATTATTTTCCTCCAAAATTTTTAACATGGTATCAGAGCCTACTTTTCTTATGCCGTAGATATAACCAACCCGCGATTATCCGGGTACATTCAACCTAGGATATACCCGGAGATCTCCCAATTTTGAAATTTTTTCTATAGTTTCTAGCCTTTTTTTTTTTTTTTTCTTTTTCTGATTTTGATTTTATCTTAAGTCCTGATTCTGTCTATGATATGTTATATGTCTGTTGCGTGCGATCTATTTGATGTTTGATAATAATAATATTATTATCATCATTATGTTTGTCAGTTATATATATTTTTTTTGTCGAAGTCAAAAGTATCTATTTGATTTTTATATGTAAATTTAGATATATCAGTATTTTATAAATATATATTGTAATAGTATAGTGTAAAGTTTATTTCACTCATGGGCATTAGTGAGACTAAAAGAATAAAAACAATAAAGTAATGTGTATTTTAATATTTAATTTGAAAATATTTTTACTAAAAAAAATAGATACATTTAATTTGGACAAGCGAAATTGACAAAATAGATAATTTTCAACTCAGACAGAGATGATATTTAGGAGGTGTTTGACAAATAACTTTTTAAAGAGCTTTTAGCTGTTTGATCAGTCAAAAAGCTAATTTAGGTATTTGGTAAATTAGCCTTTTGGAATAGCTTTTTGGACCCAAAAAGCTAATTTCTGAAAAGCTAACTTACCAAGCGTTTTGAAATAGCTTTCTCTGTAAATTTTTTTTTTTATTCCTTATATGCCCTTAAAAATTTATTATACATTTTACACAAATAAATATATTTTGATTATTTATTAATTATATTAGAATATTTTATTATATTATAATTTTATTTTTATAAATTTAAAATAATTAATTTTTATATAAAAATTATTTTAATTTTAAATATATAAATTTATTAAAATCAACATAAAATAAAAAATATAAATATTAATAATTTATTTTTTTATTAAAATTATATTATATAAATTTTATACTAAAAATAAATTAAATTTATTAAAAATTACAAATATAATGAACTAATCGATAACTAACATAATAAATATATACACAAAAAATTTATTATTTTATATTTTACATCATTTTCAATGAAAAAAAACTATTTATATATTTTAATAAAAATATATTATTTTTTAAATCTAACTGTAATAAAAATAAATACATTTATAACACTTTTACAAGTTTCAATAACTAATAACAAAAAAATTTAAATATTCTAAACTCAAAAGAATATAATTGAATATATTAAAAACAATAATAAAATAGAAATGTCTTTAATTATAATTTTACGTATAAAAAGCTAATATCAAACAGTTGTTTTACCAAACATTTTTAATACAAACAGCTAATCGAATCAGCTAGTCAAACCAGCTAATTGAATCAACTAACAGCTATCAGCTAATTGAATCAGCTAACAGCTAATTGCCAAGCACGCCCTAAATAGATACTTTTGTCTCAACTTAATATTCATATACTTTTTAAATAAAAAAAATAATATTTTATTTGTTAATGAAAATGTGTAAAATAATTTTGATATTTTGAGTTTGTTTATAATTTATATTTGTTTACAATTTCATATACAAATTTACACTATTCACTTCATATGATTTTTAAAAAACAATAATTATAATTTTTATAAATTATCAAATCAAAATAAATTTAAATAAAATATTAAATCAACACTCTATTTCAAATTAATTTCAATATACAGTCAAACAAATTGTTTATAAAAACACGACTCTTCCTATCAAATAATTAAAAAAATGTAATTATTCATTCGTCGTCCAAATTTATAATTATTATTTTTTTATGTTATCAAAAATATCATCTGCTCTTTTTTTTTATAAAAGAAAAACAAAAAGCTAGATTACATTACTTTCTTGTAATTTTTTATTATAAAAAAACAGAAATTATAATTATTACTCCCTCCGTCCCAGTACCATATTCATATTGTCGTTTCTGTCTGTCCCATATACTATGTCAATTTCTTTTTTTGGAAAATAATTACACATTTTAATCTCATTTTAAACTTTTTAATTTTATTTTTTAAAAATTTTTAATTAAACTAATTAGTTATCTTAATCTTAATTTATAATTATTTATATTATAAGATAATTATTTTCACTAATACATTTTTAATTATTTACTAATTATACCTCTCATAAAATACTGTGTCTACAATGTCACGGTACGTGAGTGGGTCGGAGGGAGAACTATTATTTTAATATTTTTTTCTAATAATATCGAAATTAATTTAATTATATTGATAGTTGGATTGGAGGTGTGGACCAAACCAAACTAGAGTAGAATGGCGTTACACGACATTTTAATAATTGCGGACCAACACGTAAGCTAACGTGTTAATTAATTATATTCTCTATGTTATACGTAAAATATTTATATTTTTAATTTCGGTCTATTTTATTTAATTTATTATTATTTTTTTTTAAAAAAAATATGATTATATATTTTAATTATATTTTAAAATTTATAATTATTTAAATTTAATTAAATTATTTAATTATTTTAATTTTAATTTATAATTATTTTTATTATACAATAATTATTTTTATTAATATTTTTTTAATTAAGTATTAATTAGATTTTACCTAAATTCTCGTATCTATATATAATTATTATTGACACAAAATTGGGACAGAAACAGTATTAATATAGGATGTGTTTCTTTTCAAATTGAATTGTGTTAAAAAATTTTAATTTTAATTAATATTTGATATGATCTTGAATATTAAATATGCTAACAATAATGGATATATATATATATATATATGAAAATTATGAAGTAATGTTTTGTAAAAATATACTCCATCCGTCCACTTACAAAATTTATATTTACTTTTGGCGCGGTGTTTAAGAAATAATAATATTTTAATTATAGTGAGTAGTTAAATGTAGTGTAATGATATTTTTGCCCTTATTTTTCTTTTTGTGTAAAAGTAATGATGTGATGTAAAGTAAGGGTATTTTGTGAAAAAAAAATAGGGTATTTAATAAAATGTTAACTTTGTAATTGAACGTACCAAAATAGAAATACGTAAATATTGTAAGTGAACGGAGGGAGTATATATTATAAAAAATTATAAAAAATATAGAGTTTAGATAATAAAAATGAGGAAAGATACTCAAAAGTTAAATTTGATTTTGATTTAAAAATTTTAAATAACACATTTTTATTGAAAACTATATTTATTAAATAATATTATTTCTTAATAATGTGCCACCCCACCCCCCACGTCGCTACGTAATGTAACTAATAATTTCATTTAAAATTTATAGTTAGGTTAGGTACGTATGTATATTGAAGGCCCGTTTTCAACAAGGTGAAAGGGCCCTATGTATAATATATGGCTCTAATATTTTTATTTTTCAAAACTTTTATTATATAATCCTTGTTATTTCCATTTAAATATGTTATTTTTGTTTATAAATTATTATATTAAATTGTTATTTAAATAGATAATTGAAGGTTTTGTTTATTTGGCAAAAGTTTATTAACCGTTTGAATTTTGCATTTTTTTAAATATATACTTATATATTTTTATTTTACAAAATATTTTATCAAATACTATTTTAATATCAAACTAAAATCAAATTTTCTCAAATAAAAAAAAAAAACAACCAAACAAACAAACACAATTTTCACAAAATATTACACAACACACTACAAATTGTTCATGATATATAAATATATTATTTTCTTCATAAATATTTGAAAAGTTAATAAAATAAACATTTTAATAATATTTTCATATTTTTTAAGAACTAACAACCAAAACTTTTAAAATGCCTACACATGGGAATTTGATTTCTTTATTTAAATAATAACTTAAGTGCATATTTATAAAAAAAAAAATTTCTCGGTTCGTCAATTTTATGTCCATAATCCAAAATTATACAACCAAAACAACAACAATAATAATAATAATAATAATAATAATAATAATAAAAGAATAAACCTTATGGGTGTGTTTTGGTTTGTGTTTATAGTAATTTGATACTCTTTTCGTTCCGTTACAAAATAAAGTATACATATTTTTATTTGAATGGTTCAATTACAAAGTAATTATTTCAAAAATATCTCATTATATATAAATATTAATATTTTATTATCACATTATTACTTTTACGGACATAGATCAGTTGTTGATCCGGTTAAGTCAACATAGTACCGATTTGACCGGATCAACATAAGTTACAAAGAATGACCAGCTTATATTTATACATATTTCATAGATTTATAATACAATATACATTATATTATAACTCAACATGTGTTATCTTATAACACAACACATGTCGATATATGTATAAACATATGTTGATTGCTCATATAGCATATGCTGACATGTCAGATCAGCACCATGTTGACTTGGCCGGATCGACACAGAATACAAGAATTTGGTAACCTAGTTTGATCACAATGATTTATGTCTGGAAGCGCTGCCAAGCCAGGAATTTTACTATAAAGTACGCAAATACATGTTAAAGTGAGAACATATGGATATTTATAGCCTAAGTCTATGCCAATAGTATCAAAATCCTATCTCTAAAATTTAGAATATAATATCCAAATTATATCCCTAAATTTTAGGATATAATCAGGCTTCATATCTCAACAATCTCTCACTTGAAGACTGATTACATCTTCAACTTCAACATTTTACTTCATTTGCAATGACAACGCCAAACCTCATTCTTCACTCATCGAGGCCCATTGAGGTTGAACACAACCTCAATTCATCTAAAGTCACCACCTTAGATTGTCTATCAGGATTGCTCATAAATCGGCTCACTACTCCCACTGCACGTGCTTTCCACCTCCTAAATATATCAAAAGCATCATAATTACACTTAAGAAAATATACTCATACTTCCCTTGTAACGTCGTCAATGACCACGGGGTAGTACTGTGAGCTTCAAAGGGTCGATACAAAAGTTGGTTCCCGCAGGTCCGTATGAAGCAACTCCAACATTTCCTTTTCCAAGTCTTTCTCACCCTTTGAGAACGCCACATTTCGTTGCTTCCTAAAGATACAGTCCTCGCACACTCCAATATTGACGGACTTGACTCCTGACAATCTTCCATTTGACATGAGCTTCCCTATCCCCTTATCGCTCATGTGTCCGAGACGAGAATGCCATAAATTTATGTCATTATTTATGGCCACGGAACTGGTTCCGTCTTGCATGCTTTTCGTCATGTAAAGAGTTCTATCTCTTCTCCCTTGGGCCACCACAATGGATCATTGAGTTACCTGCCACGACTTAGTTTCAAAAACTGTCGAGTAACCTACCTCATCCAATTGTCCCACGGAAATCAGATTCCGTTTTAGACCCATGACATGTCTCACGTCATTCAGTCTCCACTCCCGACCATTTGGTGTTCCGATTCGAACCATCCATTTACCTACAACTTTAAGTGTCTCATCATCTGCAAGATAAACAACACCAAAATTACCTGCAGTATAGGATTTCATGATTACCGAATCACTGCATAAGTGGAATGACGCTGCTGAGAGCAAAATCCATAACTCCATTGGACTGCTGACGCTCAGAATCAGCGTATTGGATATCTCATCCGCCGCGATTGCTGAACCCTGATCTTTTTCCAGTGCCCTTCGCAGTTCCAATATACCACATGACTAGTTCGATCACAATGATCTAAAATACGCAGGCCTATCAAAAAAGGACCCGCTGCCTGACCACCTCAATCGGGACCGACCCAACACCGCCAGGAGACTTTCGACCGAGGGCGAGCCCATCCCTCCCTGTACCGCCTATCACAAAAGGACCCGCTGCCTGACCACCTCAATCGGGACCGACCCAACACCGCCAGGAGACTTTCGACCGAGGGCGAGCCCACCACCACCACAACCAATGTCCAATGCCACCCAGTCCACTCCACCATCTAACCGGGCTCTAATACCACTGTTGGGACTGGGCCAACTCAACACTAGTATGATATTGTCCGCTTTGGGCTGAGCCCGCACAGATTTGTTTTTGGATATTCTACAAAATGCCTCATACTAGTGGAGTTTACTTGAGACTTATATGATGTGTAATTTTTTTCACAACTTCCAATGTGGGACTTGGGTTTCTACTCCAACAAATTAAAATATCATTATTTTTAAAATTATAATCGAAAAATAAACATATATTTCTATATTTTGATGGAGGTAATATAATATTTTGTGAGAAATAATATATTTTTTAAAGTATTGAAAGTTCATAATAATAAAATACAAAAAGAGCTGCTAAAGAAAATGTTTCTATATTTTAAAATTCATTATTATATTTTATTTATTTATTTTATAACTGAAAATTAAGAATATTATATTATCTTAATTTCAGTTATTATTATTATTATTAATTCAAAATATCTCAAATTTATATTTAATTTTTCTTTTTTGTCCCTCTAAATTTAATTTATAAAATTATTTTAAAAATAAATAAAATAGAAAAAAATTAAAATTATACTATCTGAAAAAATATAATAAAATCAAATATAGCAAAAATTTTGAGATAGATAAATTATATATTCCTCCGTCGAGAGTTATATTTATATTTTGCTTCTTCTACTTAATATTATAAATATTTTTATATTTATATAATTTTTTATATTGTTATATTAGTATTATAAGAGATTAATGTAGATATTTTATCTATTTTTTTATTTGTTTTCTATTTTGATATAATATTTTGTATAGTAATTTCATTTGATATTTTATAAGAAAACAACAGTTTTATTTTATTTTTCTGGTTTGAGACAATCAAGAATGATTGACGTACATGTTATATTGAGGAGTCGGAAGTTTGAATTTATGATTTTTTGACTTTACACTCACAAATTTATTTTATACAAAAGTCATTCTTTATTAGATAAGTTAAAATAAAAAATAAAAAAATAATATTATATGTATTATGCATAGTGTTATCAGTTGAATAATTGATACTCTCTCCGTCTCGATTACGGTGTTCTATTTACTATAAATACGATAACTTATGAGGAGTATAATTAATAAATAATTATGAATGTATTATTAAAAATAATTATCTTATAATAAAATAATTTTAAATTAAGATAAAAAATTATTTATAATTAAAAAAATTATAATTTAAATTTTTAATATGTGATTAAAGTGTATAATTCTTTTCCAAAAAAAGAGTGACAAAATAAGTGAGACATACGAAAATAGAAATGTGAACACGATAAATGAGATGGATGAAGTATTTTAATACAATAGTTTCATAAATCAAAATAATACTACCTTCGTTCGGCTCTAAGGGTCTCATTTATTTTTTGCGTGTTGATATTTGAATATTAATTATTATATCAAAACGTGGTATAAATTAAGAAAAAATTGCAAAAATACTTTCATTGGTATCTTATAATACTAATAGAATGACGTTTATACAAAAACAAATTATAAAAGTATATTGATTTTTTTCATGTTAATACAATGATGCAAAAGTAAATTTGACCCTTATAGAGGGAGAGAGTATACTTTTATTAAAACTCAAGTGATATTATTTTTTATTTTAAATAAAAAACAGACACAACCAAATTAATATATCTATTACACCAATTTAAATAGAAACAGAAAATTATAGATACTATTTAATTATTATTTTAACAAAATAATTTTAGAGAAATACGCAAATAGTGACATATACTATCCATTTAAGGTTGTGTTTGTTTTAAGGATTTGTGTGAATTTCTACTATTCACACAAATTTTTTCCCCTAAAAATATCAAATCAAACACCCATTTTTTATTTTTTTTATATTATATTAAAAATCAATTTTACTAAAAAATATACATATATATATATATTATTTTAGATGTAAAATTAAATAGTAAAAACCAGTGTAAAAATTTAAAACGGCCAAACCACATTTATCATAAAATTTATATTTCTGAAAGTAGTAATGTTTGGTACACCTGAAATTTGATTTCCTCTAATTACATAATAATACATATTTGTTACACGCAGTACATGTGTTAATAGAAAGTTGGCACTTTTATGGTTTGTTTGTTTTTGCCAAAAAAAAAAAAAAAAAAAAACTAACATTTTATATTGTCTATACAATTTCTCAATATTACAAGTAAAAATTATTTTTTAAAACTATTTCACAAAACAAACACATCCTTAATCTTCTTCGGAATTTATGGAATTGTTTACAACTGATATTAAAGTAGTGCACTCAAATTAAAAGTGAGATTGTACATTGGAAATAGATTTGTTAAAAGTGCTGAGCGATTTCGAGTATCGGTTATTCAAGCTGGATTCGAACTTGTTAACAGTATAGGCTCAGCACGGCTTGTTAAGAGTTCGACCATAATAGTGGCTCGAATTCAGCTTGAATTTTATATAATAATTTTTTATATTTTTAATATATAAAGGAAATATATTTAATTTTATTCATAATTTATTATATAAAACATTCAAACTTTATTAATAAATATTAATTTTGATATAAAAAATATATATTTTCACTAAAAAGCTCAATTAAACTACCCATATGCCAAGCTCGAGCTCGGATCATTTACAGAAAGAATAATTTTAGCCGAATCAAGTTGTTAACGAGCTTAGTTCGTAGCCTATTTGATTCGTGTATTGGGTTTAATTGAAAATCAATTTGAAAATACAATAGAATTAATCTATTTCTCAATATTATAATCACTTCAAAGACGTGATTAATTAAATTCATATGCTAAAACTTATTTTTGAGCAAACTAAATTAGTCAAGAAAATGCTTAAAACCATAATTAACAACAGAACAGTTTAAAATCTTTTACTTTTGCATTTTTTTTAACCAATTCAAAATCACCCTAAAACAATATTAAACTTTAAAACATGAACAAAAATTTTCTATGTCGTTTTGAATTTTATTTTATTTTATTTAAATTAAAAGATAAAATAAAGAAAAAAAAAAGACATTGGATAGAAATCTAAAAAATAAATTAAAATAAAATAAAAGTACAAGCGAGCCAAAACTTGTCATCAGGCTTAAGCAGGCCCAAAGGACCCAAAGATATTAAATAATTCAGAAGCCCAAAAAATTATCAATCGACCCATTAGGGTTCATAAAAATTATTTCACAGTAGTCCAGAAGAACTTCAAAATTTAAATCTAAACCCATTAATATTCCAACAGTATATTCTTCGTTCATGGCTTCAGTCCAAGCGTGAAAACCCAAAAAATCTCCCCACAAAACTGCCCAAATCCTACAAGCTCCGGGACTTCAGAACCCACAGTCCATCGCACGGCAGAACCGACTCAATCAACGGTGTAAACGTCCCAGGTCACGAAGCCCAGGACCTCGTAATGATAAAAATGCTTTAAATAACCACAGAAGTCACTGTCACTCTGCTCATTTCACGCACTGCAAAAAACTGTAAATTTATATTAATATTTTATATTTATATTTATTATTCCGAAATTGGTTTTGTTCGTCTCTATCCAATTAAACGATTTTTGTGTCGATCGAATCGATTCTCTCTCTCTCTTGTTGATGGAAATTCCGGCGAAGAAATTGAGGATTTCGTACTCCGATCCGGACGCTACAGACTCATCTTCCGACGAATCCGACGCGGAGAGGAAGGAGCCGAAGAGGATAGTCCACGAGGTGTTTTTGCAGAAATTTGGGAAGAATTCGGTGCGGCGGAGGTTCGTCGGCGTGCGGCGGCGGAAGTACGGCAAGTACGCGGCGGAGATTAGAGATCCGTTCGAGAAGAGGCGTGTTTGGCTGGGGACTTTTACGACGGCGGAGGAGGCCTCGAATGCGTACCTTTTGAAGAAGTTTGAAATTGGGGAGAAGATGAAGGCCAAACACGGCTTACCGGAGAAGTCATCGTCCAGACGAGATTCTCCGTCGTCGGTGCTTGAAATTGGCGCCCTGGAGTTTTCCGATGAGTCCGGCGGCGGTGGTGGTTCGGGTAAGGCACCGGAATCGTGCGGTGAGTCTGGATGATTCTAGATGGTGGACACGTGTCGGCTTGCTATTGAAGCGTCGTTTGTGTGTTGATTTGTGTTGTACCGTACTAGTTTCAGGTTCTTCTTTTCTGTATATTATTAAGAAAATGTAACACTGACTTTGGTACATAATCATAATGTAAATATTTGTAGAACCAAAACATTGACAACAAAATACTTTCTAAATTAATTATCAAAATTGGTTAAAATACACTACACACCAACTGCTTTGTATGTTTGGTACGGAGTGGAGAACATAAATGAAAATGTTTTCATTTTATTTTTTTGTTTAAGTCAAATGAAATTAAGATTTAAATATAAATGATTTTTTCTCTGATTTCACATGTGTTTGGCATAGGAAAAATGAAAACATTTTTATATAATTTTTATTTCGGAGGAGTATATATTTTAATGTCTGAATTATAGAATTGAAATTTGAAAAGGAAATAATTTTTATTTATTTTATTTTTACATTTTTTAAATGTACTATTGAAATATTATAAAATTTATATTAAAGTTATTATGTTTTAAAATAATATTTCATCTGCCGGCAATACTAATGATATTTTTAATATTAATATAATAATGCAAAATATAAATATAATTTTAAATTAATAAAAAAATTTAAGAATTCTCGTTTTAATGAATTTTTTCTTATTTGTTTCATTTTCCCTAATTTATTCAATTTTTTTTATTATTATTGAAACCTTTTCAAATATACACCCTCGTATTGAAACCCGTGTCTAAAAGTTTTGAACATATTTTTAGGTGGCGAAAGGGGAGTAATATTTATATTTTTTAGAGTTGATCCAAAATTGAATAAAATATGGGCTTGCATATGATTATGATACTTGGGCCTCAGAAATGTAGCTTAATGGGCCGAGGGATTGTTTATTGGGCTTAAAGCATTGTCCAATGAACTTAGAGTGAAAAGTTTAGAGAAAGCCATTAACTTGGGTTAGGTGTAATCAATTTAGAGTAAATAGTTTTTTAGTCTCGACCTCTTTTATTATTTTAAAATTTTAAATGAATTCTATTTGAAAATAGTTTCGTAAATAAATTTTTTTTTGTTAAAATAATTATCTAATGTCAGACTTATCACACTGATTAGCCATTGCTGACATGGCACCAGTAGACATGTCATCACCCCGCATGCAGTGACACATGTAAATTTTCAACAAACAATCACACCATAAATTTACTTTACTACATTTGCTCTTGAGTATATCCTATATGAGGTAACATTTTATATCCCACGGGTTCACGTTGTTATTTCTCTCTGTCACACATTTTATATCACTTTTATTTTCTAAAAAATATTAAATATTTTAATTTTATTTTAAATTTTTTAATTTAAATTTTAATTAAATTTATCTTAATGTTAATTTATAATTATTTATATTATAAAATAATTATTTTTAATTATGTACTCGTTAGGCGTCTCCACTAACACAGACTTTCAATCCAGGGAAAGTGGGAGTATTATTTTCAATTATTGTTCATAACTAATTAATTAATTAAATATTGATAACCTCCGGAATATGAACCGGATAGTTATCAATGCAATCGGCCCATGGTCCCTCGACCGGAATTGTGACCGTCCGATTGCAGATCCAGACGGCGCTGTTGCACTTAAACCCGCTCCCGAATGCAATCTGCCACACTCGATCCCCGCCCTTCATCCTCCCCTTCGACTCAATATAGCTCAACTCGTACCACACCGAAGACGACGACGTATTGCCAAATCGGTGCAGCGTCGACCTCGACGCCTCCACGTTCTCCGCCGTCAGATCCATCTTCTTCTGCAGCGAATCGATCACCGCTCTCCCGCCGGCGTGGATGCAGAAATGGTCGAACGCCTTTTTGAAGTCCGGCGAGTATACCTTCGCATTCGCGGTTGCGAATTTGTGCAAAATTAGGGATTGAGCGTACCGGAGCTTCTCCGAGAACGGGAGGACGAGCGGAGCGAGGCGAGTAATGTTCGATTTCAGCGCGTCGCCGGCGACTTTCATCAGATCTAGGTTGAGTTTTATTCCGGCGTAGCCTTGGGGATCCTCTTCGTACGATATGCATCCGTAGGATCTGTCGTCGGCGCCTCTGTGCGTTCGGACGAGGTGGAGGAGCTTGTACTTGGCGCGGCGGCGTTCGGAAGGTTTGTTGGAGAGCAGCACGGCAGCGCCGCCCATTCGGAATAAGGTGTTCGGGAGGAGCATCGATCGTTCCTTACCTAGATAGAACGAATTGCTGAGAATCTCTGTGCTGATTACCACCGCATTTGAATTTGGATTTGTGCGGAGGAGGTCGTTCGCGAGATCTATGGATATGAGTCCGGCGCTGCATCCCATCCCCGAGAGGTTGAAGCTCTTGACGTTGCTTCTGAGCTTGTATTTGTTGATAACCATGGCGGTTATGGACGGCACGGGGCAGTAGAGGCTGCAATTGGCGATGAGTATATCGATTTCTCTCGGATGGATCTGCGTCTTCCGGAGGAGCGATTCGACGCAGGAGAAGACGATGAGCTCTGCTTCTTCTCCGGCTAATCGGAGGCTAGGGCGCGGCGGAATGTACCAGATCGACGGCGGAACACAGGTCTGTTCGCCTATGCCGGAGCGGGAAAGTAGCTTCAACTGGAACTTCGCCGGCTCCGGTTCGTCGGCGAATAGGAGTTTTGCGTGCTCCACGACGGTTGCGAAGGGGACGCGGAGGTGCTGAGGAGGATTGAAGAGCGCGTAATCGACGAGGTAGGTCGCCGGCGACCTGCACCTGGTTAGGAAATTCGCGGCGAGGACAACCATGAGCAGGTAGCAAATCGATTCGAAATAGGAGAAATTCCAGGGAATTGAATCGAGGGAGAGGAAGGCGGTGGCTATGGTGATCGGAATGAGGAGGAGGAAGAAGTAGAAACGGTTGAGGTATTGATCGAGTGCTTTGGCGCGGTTAGGGCTTGGGGATTGTGGTAAGCCTTCTTCCGCCATTGATGAGTGATGAAGGTCGGGAAGCCATGCAGCTGTATTTATACACGGCCTAGTTGCAAAATTTTAAATTTTTAAAAAATAATAAAATATTTTATATTTAATAAAAATATATTTTTTAAAAAATAATCGAATTATCAACAGACCCTTCAAACACGTTAAAAATGACTCCCAGACTCACTCCACCTCATATAAGAGGAGGTATACTATTGATTAACATTTCATTTTTTTTATTTTAGTATGTTTCATAATAAAATATTTTTTATTTTTAATAATTGTACTATCTATCTAATATTACAAATATTTTTATAATTTATAATATATTACGTAAATTATTACATTTATATCACATAATACTAACAAAATTATTTTAATCATTTTTATTTTATTTCTATTATATTATAATATAATACTAATATTTTTAAAACTCTGTGCAAAAAGCAAATGAATATCTAAATATGGAATTGAGGGAGTACTTTATTTTTCTAATAAAATATATTTTTTTATTATTATTATTTTTCTCTTATTTTAAAAAATATTAATTTTATTATAATAAAATTAATTTATATATTAATATTTTTATTTTTATAAATATATTTTTCTTAATTGTAAAAATAAAAATATCAAAAATATCTATCTTATATGTTTTTATTAATTAATAAAATATTACTTCATCCGTCCTTAACAATCTATCTATTTTTTCATTTTTGTTCGTCTCATAACAAAACATCGATTTCATTTTTTAGTAATTGTACTTTCTATCTAACATTACAAATATCCTTTCAATTTATAATATATTATACAAATATCATTATCTTTATATTATACAATACTAATAGGGTTAATTTAATCTTTTTATTTTTATTTTTATTTTATCTCAATATAATATTATTATTTCTAAAACTCTGTGCAAAAATCAAATGAATATATAGATATGGGACGGGGAGAGTACTATTTTTTAATTTAGTACAGAAAAAAATATATTTCCTCATTCTCTTAACAATCAATCAATTTTTTTATTTTGGTATGTCCCGTAACAAAATATTCATTTATTTTTTTAGTAACTATAATTTCTACAAACATTAAATATATTTTTAAAACTTACAATATATTACACAAATATCATTATATTTATATCACACGGTACTGATAAAGTTATTATAATATTTTCGATTTTATTTATACTATATCTCAATATAATATTAATATTCTTAAAATTTGTGTAAAAAACAAAGGAATAAATAAATAAGGGTAGGAGAGAGTATATTAAATTGGGACACACGTAATAATATAAAAACAATTTATGTAAATAGAGTCTGTATGTTAAAATTGATCAGTATGATATACTCCCTCCCTCCCACATAATTTGTCCATATTTTCTATTTTCGTCCGTTCCGCATAATTTGTCATTTCTATTTTTGAAAATATAATTATGGACTTTAATCGCATTTTAAATTTTAAATTTTAAATTTTTTTAATTTTAATTAAATTATTTACTTATCTTAATTTTAATCTATAATTATTTTTACTAAATAATAATTATTTTTACTAATACACTTCTTAATTACTTACTAATTATATTTTACCTAAATTTTCGTGTCTACAGTAATACACCCATATTCCATTGGACGGAGGGAGTACAAAGCTAACACTGATATAAATTTTAGCTCTATATGTTTATATATTTGAGTTATTGTATATCTATTTTGCCAAGATTTTGATCATATTCGTTTACATTTTGATTTTTTTTCACTTAATTTTTTTTTTTTTTGAAAAAAATCTTGATGAAGTTAGTCGAGATACTAAAAAAAATGTTTAATGAGTTTAGCTCAAATAAATTATTTATTCTTTTTCTTAAAACACTAATATTTCCTCCGTCCCTTAACAATCTATCCATTTTTTCATTTTGGTTCGTCCCATAACAAAGTATCCGTTTTTTTTTTTTAGTAATTGTACTATCTACCTAACATTACAAATACCCTTCTAATTTACAATATATTACACAAATGTCATCACCTTTATATCATGCAATACTAATAGGGTTAATTTAGTCTTTTTACCTTTATTTCTACTAATACTAATATTTCTAAAACTTCGTGCAAAAAAACAAATTGATATATAGATATGGGACGGAGAGTATAATATAGTCCAATTTATAAATGGAAAGTAAATTCAGTTTGGCTTATCAAGTTTAAGAAAATACTTTAATTAATTAATAAATAATATGTTACTTTTAGTTTAAAATCATGATTAACTAAAACCAGAAATAAATGTGGTAACTAATGACATACTTAAAAAAAGTAAAATTAAAGACGAGTTATTAATAATCGGAGTCTTGAGTGAAGATAGAAAACAAAAATAGCACAGTGCTCTGGGGGTGTGTTTGTTTGGGGGAATGAATTAGATTTTTACTATTTTATCCCATTTTTTTAAAAAAAAAATATCAAATCAAACACCTATTTTTTATTTTTTATATTATACTAAAAATCAATTTTACATTCAAAACATCACATCAACACCTATTTATATCACATCGTACTACTATTCAAATTCAAAAATTTTACTATTAAAATCCCAACTTAAAATCCAAACCCCCAAACAAACACAGCCTAATAGATAGATATTTCTTTTTATTTAGACGGGAAATTTTACATGCCGATTAATTAGTAAATAGTTAAGAAATATATTAGTAAAAATAATGATAAATTAAAATTAAAATGATTAAATAATTTACTTCAAACAAAAAATTTATACATCATGAAATTTAAAATATATAGTTATATTTGCAAAACAATAAAATAACAAATGATGCGGAATGAACAGAAATAGAAAGAGTTGATAGATTAAATATTATAGAGTGAGTAATATTTTATGAAATATTTTATATAAAAAAAAATACTTCTTTCATTCGATTCTAAAGATGTTATTTACTTTTTGTGTTATTTTACTTAATATTAAAAATATCTTTATATTTGTTATAATTATTATTTATTTTTTACTATGTAAATCTTTACTATTCCAGTAAAATATAGAACTATTATTTTTCACTCAAAAAATATTACATTTAAATTAGTGTTAAAAACAAAATACAAAATCAAAGGAAACCTCCACTAAACAAATATTTCTTCCGTCCCTTACTCATCTATTAATTTTTTTATTTTGGTCCGTCTTATAACAAAATATTCATTTCATTTTTAGCAATTGTACCATCTATCTAACAATACAAATATCCTTCAAATTTATAATATATTACATTATCTTTATATCATACAATACTAATAGAGGTAATTTAGTCTTTTTACCTTTATTTCTATTTTATTCCAATATAATATTAATATTTCTAAAACTTGCAAAAAGCAAATTGCTATATAGATATGAGACGGATGAAGTATATATTTGTTTTGTGTTCTTTTATACTCATTGTCCATTTTTTAATCCATTATTTTTATTTATGTTTGTTATATTTTATTTATCTTTATTTTATAGAAAAAAATAATTATACATTCTGATTATATTTTAAATTTTATAATTAATATTTTTTTAGTATTAATTAAATTAATTTTAAATTTTAAATTTTAATTTATAATTATTTATATTATATAACAATTATTTTTATTAATATGTTTTTAATTATTCACTAATTGTATTTTACCTAAATTCTCATATCTACGTAAAAGGAAAATAGACAAAAAAAAATGGGATAAAAGAAATACTCCTTCTGTCCTAATATAATAGTCTTTGTTTACCATTTTTGTCCGTTCCTAAACAGTAGTCTTATTTTCATAAATAACAATATCACCATAAAACTATCCCTAATTTTTTATTTTTATTACACAATTGCCACTGTTTTTTACACTAATACTTTTACAAGGGCAAAAAAGTCTTTTATCCACGTTTTTTTACCAACTACTAATATAATATCAATATTCCTTAAATTTCGTATCCAATCCAATTAAGACTATAATTTTGGGACGAAGGGAGTATTACTTTAGTAAACAATTTTTCTTTACTAATTTATTTTGAAGTTGTTGAGATATACTTAAATTTTAATAGTAAAATTTTGAATATTTTTAATAACTAGCTTGGTGATGAACTAATTAATCAAAACACAGTGAAGTATTTTATTATAATTAATTTTTTTGGTCCCAACAAATAGTATAATTGTTTGTGATGAATTAATTAGTTGTTTTTTCGAAATTTTTAATTTGATGTAATATAAATAAAAATTGATTTAATCTTTTAAATATAAAATTAATTTTTAATGTAATATAAAAATAAAATTTTAATTTAATACGTATGTGTTAAAAAAAATTATGAATAGTAAAAATTAAATAAAATTATCGTAAAATATAGTACTCCCTCAATCATTCAAATCTATTGTAATCCAAATTTATTTCCGTTTTCTTTTTTAGTAAAAAAATACCACTTTTTTTTATCAAAAAAAGTAAAAATTTTTATTTTTACATATTTTTCTTAAAACTCGTGTCCGGTGAAATGATCACACAATTGAACGACGGAGGAAGTAATACTTATTTTTGGTTAGGTCACAATTTGAATCGAATTGAATGTACAAAATTGATATGCTATATTGGGTGGACAATTTACTTGTACGGTCTATCATCTAAATGATACAATTATACATAGTGTGTTTAATAACATTATATCCTTGCCTTCTTATTTTCAATATATATTACTACACAAATAAATAAAACCAAAATTATTAAATAATAATAATAATAATAATAAACCGAAAGTAGAAAAGAGGAACATAATTGATCAAGAAATTTGGCAAAATCAACTCTAAATAGTCATAGTACATAATAAATAAATAGGTTTGGCAAATCCTACTATGCCACCTCCCCTATACTACATACATAATATGTATATATTTTTTCGAATAATATTAAGCCATAAATCCGGAATGTGTATTGTAATAAATATTAGCAACCACCTATTGTAATAATATCAAATCGTGCGAAAATATCGCAATCCTACAAAGTAAACGCAAAAGGTTTTGGGCATTGCCAAATAATACGGTTTTCGCGCCCAAAAAACGACAATGCACCAACCTTCGAATAACCATTTCTCATTATTGTGGCTGAGTTTTCAGACAACATATATATATATAACTATGGTGCTTAATTACATGATAGTCGAGGCTCAATGTCGCGGAGGGCCGAGTTGATCGTACGGCCCCCAGGATCGGGGAATGTATACGTCGCCGTAAGGACCTGGACCGGGACCTGAAACCGGGACTGGATACAGTGTTTCGGGGCTTCTATTAGCCATTGGATACCCGCCAACACCTGCATAAATGTGTAAAGATTTTTTTTTTTTTTTTTATGATATATATAATATCTCATATTTTATTTATATATGAAACACCTTGTATTAAATTGAAATAGTATGTAAAAAAGCACGTAAAAACAAATCTAATTATATAAGTAGAAATGGTAAAATAACTTAAATAGTATTTTTTTTTTCAATAAAATAAATAACTAACTACTTTATAAACCACTCATTTAATAGTTTTTTTTAGACTAACAATTATTTAATCTTTACAAAGAATTTACAAAATGAAAGATTAATTAATTAATTAATTAGTTTATTCGAATAATGTTATTTAAAACATTTTACTTCTTTTATTACTTTAAAACTTGCATAATTAAGTCTGTCTTCGCAACCAAATATCATTGAAAATAGTGTTTTGTAAATAGTGTTTTGTGTATACTTTAATTTTTATAAAAATATTTCATGCAATAAATAAAATGCGTGCATTTATACTTAAACACACTGGGTATCATGCAATTTACCCAAATGAAAAAGCGAGAAAATTGCGTACCCCGGGCCCTTGAGTCAGCACTGATCAATCCAGACCGTAACTTTTCGAGTTCTCGAGCCATGGCAACGATGGTATTCTCCAGTTGTCGATTCTGCTCCACGATCTCTTCATTCCCTTTCTTCTCATATTCGAAGACTCTCCTTAAAGTGTGGACGAAATTGTCAATGGCTTTATCAGAAATATGATTGATTTTTTCACTATTAATTCATACCTGGCGTCGAGGAGCTCTTTACTGTTCTTATCAATGTCACTTTTCAAAGAAGCAATAATCTTGTTCTCAGTTTGCAGCTTACTGATGTCCTTACCGAGATTTTGAACCTGCGACGACAATTCCTGCCTTTGCGACTTCAGATTCTGAGCTTCCGCGCGTAATTGGACGGCGTCGGATCTCAAAGCATCCATAGCCCGAAGGTCAGCCTCGAGTTTCAGCGTTCTATCCATAAGCTCCCTCTTGTGCGCCTCTCTGTCGGCGTGCATTTTAGGAATCGCTTGATTTAGTCGGTGGATTTCGTCTTTCACGGCAGTCAAGTTCCTCTGAAGCATCACATTGTCGTCAATTACGTGTCTGTTGTCAGCAAGAAGTCTCTGAATGTCCCTTTGCTGGAGTTCGAGTTCTTCCTCTAGTGCTCGGGGGTAGGGTGGGTGGGGCATTGGTGCCCTAATCAGACGCGGATCTTCATGGACAGTTCGATAATTATCAGGACGGCGGGGCATCCGATTTCTCCCAGCCATTGGTACAAGCCTGTTTGTGTTCTAATAAGAAATCATTTCAGTACAGCAAATGAAAAATGATCTCAATCGAATCACAAAATTTTGGACATTGAATATGGATCAAACAGATTATAATAGACACTGATCGGTAATCGCACTATTAGCAAAATCAAAGCAGATTGATCAAGTGAGATAGGTTATAAACGGTCGAAGATAGTTACTTGATTACTAGGCATTAAATTCCAATGTGTACAAATGGCAAAAATGGTTTGGCTTGTTATATCTTAAACCTGAGTTAGATATTGAACATTGAAAAGTACAACCGTTTGGCGTGGATTACCATAATTCTACCGAATGTAAGGTTGATTCACGGATGAGATTAATTGAAGTTAATTACCGGCTGTCGCATTAAGGGCCATCTTATTATAAAAGTATAGATACTTAACAAAATCAAAACTATATCAGTATAGATATCCACAAGCTAGAAGAAGGTAGAAACCAGTAGTTACAATACGCCGGGATCAAACATTATATTATCACGAACCAAATATTTTAGAAGAAAAATATGTTATTATACATGGACCCATGACGACAAATAGGGATGGAAAACAAGTTTGTATGAGTAAACACAACTCATTCCTTATTACACAGGAATTGAAGCGCAGAATCATTACAGGGTAGACGACGAATTACCAAAACAAAATGAGAAGAAACATTCCTCTGAGTATCCAATTTACATGTATGAGATAAATTCGACAAACAAATTGTTCATTAGTATAAAAATGATATCGCCAAGCACATAGGCAATTTTTATTTTACGCTAAAGGTATAAAATGCAATGCTAGAAATATAATCCAATCTTCATGTATATCATCATTTTTTTTATTTCATTTCACTTCTACACCCTTGATCATATTTATTTAATGAATTTTATTTTCTTTTTTTACGGTAAAAGTATCGAATGTAATACTGGAAATCTACTCCAATCTTCTTGCATATTTTCATTTTTTTTTATTTCATTTCTTCACCCTTCTTCATTATTCAAAGAATATGACTTAAGTTCCAGTTCATGAACAAATCAATCTCACCTTGAAAGAATTGAGAAGCCAAAATTAACCTCTACATATCATTTTTTAATAAATTAAACAACCATTTGAAACAGATCAGCAATCTGTTCAAAATTAACCTAAATTTTTATTCACAGGAACAGCAATCCATTGCACGCGAATGACAATACTTACCAAGGAACAGATAATTTAGGTTAAAAAAAGATTCAGCTAACAAATCAAAGTAAAATCCGCTCAAGATCACAAACTACTGATCTCCGCTTAGATATCACATCTGAACCCCGAAACTCACCAGGCGAATCATCACACGTTACGAAATATTCCGAGAAAAACAGTGGACGAAATACGCAAACAAATAGCACAGATTGAAAAAAAAAAAAAAAAAAAAAAGGAAGATAAATAAAATATTATTGATAAATCTGGTTCGAATATTTCACAACAAAATTGAACCACACGAAGAATTCCTACCTCGGAATAAATTCAGACGCGTTCACCTGAAGTCGAATCTGACGGAATTGGAAGCGACACAGTTTCCGCTCACGTCCAGCGACCAAAACCAAGCGACGGATAGCAGTTTCGGCAGCGGCGGGCCGATTCCCTCGAGAAACTGTAAAATGTAATGGGCATCGTCAATATCGGTAGATCATTGGGCTTAGATTTGGACCGAGAAGAACAAACCCTAGAGTCTAGACCATCTCCATTGGAGAACTCAAATTTATGTTGTGAAATATTCTAGGCATCATGTGGTAATTATTGGAAATTTCGAATAATATGTTTGTGTTTTTGTATAAATGCATCAAATAATATTTTATATTTTATTTATTAATGGTGCATTTTGATTATGATAAATAATATTTTTTCCATTCCAACAATTTTTTTTTTATTTTTAATTTTTTTTTTATACATGTCAAACATTTTACAATATTTATAACTTTGAAAGTAATTAAATATATATAATTTCTTACTCATACCTTATCATATCATGTCCCCAAATATATATATATATATTTATCTTTTATTACATCACATAATTATTAAATTATCGTACTTAATACTTAATACTAATTACTTAAATTTTTGTGTCGAAGTCAAATGTTACATTGTGTTTGAGACGGAAAGAGTATTATTATATTCAACTTAATCGCATATTCACTATGCATTATTACTAAAGGTGTAAACGATTCGAACTGAGTTGAATTTATCATGTTTGAATTCGGTTCGGTAAGAACTCGAACTCGAACTCGGCTCTTCTTCATTCATTAAAAAGTACAAACTGAAATTTTTGTTTGAACTCCCTTCATTTAATTTAATTTTTTTTTCGTGTTTGGTTCGACTAGATTCATTAAGAAAACTTTTTTATTTTATTTTTTATTTATTTTAAAAAATAAATTTAATTAATAATAATTATAATTTTTCTTTATAATTTTAAATAAAAATTAAGAATTAACTATAATATTTATAAAAATATATATACTTATTAAATATAAATATTAATTTAATTTGTTAATAAATATCGTTGAGCGATTGCAAACAAACTCGAACTCATTCGTAAATATAACGACCAAACTTTATATTTGTGTTCGGTTCATTTAGCTTAACAAACGAGTTTTTAACAAGTTCTAACGAATCGAACTGAACCAAAATTTGTGAATTATTTATTCGGTTTACCGCTCTAATTATTATAGCATTAACTTAAGTAAAATCCTGTGTAATAATAGCATAATTAGATATTATTAATCATTTTCTTTTAGACAAAATAAAATAATACTAAGAGAATACGTTTATTTTGAAGGAATTAGGATAATATTATAATTCGAAGATTATTTTAATAAATTATGTAAGACAGAATTTCAAGCAAAAATTGAAACACATTTATAATAAAACATAATAAGATATTTAGAATTGACTTGATAGTTCTTTCTCTATTACTCTTACATATTAAAAAAAAATAAAAAAAAGTCATCCTTTCTGATGCATTTAAAAATAATAATTTTTCGTATGTTATTACTCTTTATCGCTCTTCATTAAATTTATCAACAATTTATTTATAAATACTCTAATATTAAACACTTCAATATATTTATTACTTTACATGATAATATAAATTTTAACACAATACACAATGTTAAAATTTTAAATTATAAAATATAAATTTCAAAATTATTTTTAAAAAATTTATATCACTTTCGGGTTTGGAAAAAAAAGTATTTTCAGATATATTTTTAAGAAATATAATAGTTTGAATTATAAAAATATAAATTCTAACACAAGTGGCAAACCCTTACATTATAGTTAGGGCGGTTAACGATTCGAGCCGAGTCGAGCCAAATTTTAAGTGTTCGTTAACATTCGCGAGCAAGGCTCGTGTTCGTTCGTTAAGCTTTTGAGCTCGTTTGTAGTGTTCGAGCTCGGCTTGTTAAGAATTTTTGTTGTTTGAGCTCGTGTTCGTGTTCGGCTCGATTAAGTTCATTCGAGCTCGTTTGTCTTATTTTTTTAAATTTATATATAAATTATAAAAAAAATTTATGTATATATAATATTTATAATAAATTATATTATTTAAACGAGCGTTTGCAAACAAAGTTCGGACTCGTTCGTTAACCAAACGAGCCTGTTTATTTTGTTCAGCTCGGCTCGTTAATGTTCGCGAACGAGCTTTAACCGAACCGAACCGAGCTGAGTTCACGAACGACTCGGTTCGTTTAACAACTCTAATTATAGTATTTAAAAAAATTTCCTCACAAATAACTATTTTAATTTATAAAAAGTAACCCTATGATTTATAGTAATATTATTACCTCCGTCCCGCTGCAAAATTGTATTTAATTTTTGTGTTATTGTACTTGACATTAAAAATATTTTTATATTTGTATAATTTACTCTACAAATGTCATTGTATTGATATTACAAGAGACTCATAAATATATATTTGTCTTTTTTATTTATATTACGTTTTGATATGATAATTAATATTAAAATATCAACATAAAAATCAATAACAATATTATAGTAGGACAAAAAAAAGTATTATTATTATTATTATTATTATTATTATTATTATTATTATTATTGTTGTTGTTGTTGTTGTTGTAAAAACAGCTCCAAAGTCCAAACTAATTAAATAAAAATAAATAAATAATAAAATTTGTTGGCTGTAATTTGATATAAAATATTAAGGGTAAACTGTTTTTTTAATCTTCCAACAGACCCATTATCATTTTAGTCTCGTAAGTAGAGCATGTCGCAAACTAGTTTCATAAGTGAAATGTTTTTGTTATTTTCGTCCTACGGCGCCGGACATGCTCGCATGGCTCGTCGGAGGACTAGTTTGCGACAGACTCCACTTACGGGAATAAAATGATAAGAGAATCCAATTACGAGACTAGAAAAGCAATTTACCCAAATATTAATTTTAATTTTTTTATAAATAATATTTTGATAAAAAAAAAAAAGTAGTGTATTTTATTAAAAATTGTGCAGAATAAATAATAAGTTTAAATTTAAAATTGTAAAAAAATAAAATTAATAATAATAAAGCCAAAAGATTTGTTAAATTGACCCTTCGTTTCGTATTGTTTAATTATTTTGAATTTGACGAAGAAATAAATAATATCCTTATGTTAATAATTATTTACACAAATAATTATTTAGTCAAAATCTGATTGTAGATAAATTTACGTGCACCTATCTTAAAGCTCCACTTTTGTCAATGAAGCAGACAAAGTTGACATATATTTCTTGTTGCGTCGATAATATAAATACTATGGCTGTGGAATATTCACTTTTTTATTTTTAAATATTATAGATATATATATTACATATAACCACAAACATTGAAGTGTTTAATGCTTCACAATATTTGGTAATTAAATACCATAACCAAGGAAAAAAAATTGGGGAAAAAATCAATTTTGGTCAAAATATAAAAAACTCATCAATTTTGGTCTCAATATAAATTATTTTAATCAATTTTAGTCGCATCATTTAAAAATAAATCTAAATTGATAACGTAGATCCTAACGGAAGTGATGCGGACGCTGATTTGGACGAAACACGGCCGTTATATTTACGCCCGTGTATATCATCACTGCGAGGTTTGGGCAGTGGCCGGGTCGTGGCAGTTGGGCTCTGGCTGGACGTCGGTCGGTGAACGGCAAGGTTTGGGCGGTGGCTGATGGTGGCGGGCAAGCAGTGATGATATACACGGCCGTGAATAACGGAACATGGCAGTGTATTTTGATTCAGCTTGTTAACACGGGCTTGTTTTAATGTACACAGCCGTGTTTCGTCCAAGTCAGCGTCCACATCACTTCTGATATATCTACGCCATCAATTTAGATTTATTTTTAAATGGTGAGACTAAAATTGATTGAAATAATTTATATTGGGACCAAAATTGATGAATTTTTTATATTTTGACCAAACTTGATGAATTTTGATTATGCGTGGACCAAAATTTATTTTTTTTCAAAAAAAAATGATAATAGATATTATAAAATAATTATGTATCTATATTATTTGTATTTAATTTTTACTTGATTTTCTTATTATAGTCTGAGTTTTTAATGATGATATCTTTTCATTTAATATTATGTATATAAGCATATATTACATGTGATGTGTTCAAAAAATACGGGATTTTAGGTAAAGTATAATTAGTAAATAATTAAAAAGTGTATTAGTAAAAATAATTATTATTTAGTAAAAATAATTATAGATTAAGATTAAAATAAGTAAATAGTTTAATTAAAATTAAAAAAATTATAAAATTTAAAATACGATTAAAGTGCATCATTATATTTTCAAAAATAGAAAGAATAAGTTAAGTGGGACGAACGAAAATAAAAAATAAGGACAAATTACGTGTCAATTCAATTTAGTATTTAACACTACTATCACATATACATATTTTTATTTATTTTAATATTAGTTTTAATAAATTATTACTTCACGTCACATCTAACACATTCATAATTTCATATCCATCGTTCACTACATACAATAATTATCTACTTTTTTTTCAAATAAAACCAAGAGGACTATAAGTTTCTGGTCGTATTTGTTTTTTACTTCAAATAAAAATATATTATTATTTGATCTATATTGTTTTTAATAAAAAAAATACATTACTTTTAATTAAAAAATATTATTTATACAAAAAATTAAATTAATATTTTATTTTAGATTATTTTCAGATCACAATTAAATAACAATACTTTCCCTAAATTCAAATTAAAATGAAACTCAAATCCACCGTATAAAAAAAGAAAAAGGAAAAAAAAATACACTAAAGCCAACTCCAATTCATCGTCATTAATGATGTTTGGTGTTGCGCTCTTAATTAGTTTTTTTAATTTTGATTTTTTTTTACTTTTTAAATTTTTTTAAAATAATATGTGAATTTTAAATAAAAAATTTGTAAAATATAATATAAATTAAAACATATGAAGAATCTAAGTAAAAAACTAGAGTTATGATTACCGTAAAAATAATATTTTTATTATTTAAATTATACAAATAGAGTTTGTTGGTTGAAAGTTATCTAATACTCTGGTGGATTTCAACCTAAAATATATTCATTCAATCCCAAAATTATAATTTTAATTGGGTTGGATATGATATTTAATGAATATTGATATTAGATTGATAATCACTAAAAAGTACAGATAAAAGACTTTTTTACCCTTACGAATTTATTAGTGTAAAAAGTAGTGATAATTATGTAATAAAAATTTAAAAGTATGGATAGTTTTATGGTGATATGGTTATTTATGGAAATAAAACTATTGTTTTGGGATGAACAAAAATGATAAACAAAACTATTGTATTGGAACAGACTGAGTACTGCTCATCAAACTTTTTATTTTTAAAAAATCAAACCAAACATATACTACTATTTTATATATTGCACTAAAAATATAAAATTTATATTCAAAATATTACATTAATATATTTTATCATATCAAATAAATATTTTAATTAAAAAATTTACTATTTAAAACCTAAAACTCATGTCTCAAACACAAAAAAGGTTTAAGTGTGTTTTGAGACTATATACTAGTAAAAATTTTAATTAAAATATTTTTAAATTATGATGTTTTAAATAAAAATATTTTTTTTAATGTAATATAAAAATAGAAATATATATTTAATTGTACTTTTTTAAAATGAAAAAAGAAAAATATTATTATAAATAAATAATAAATATATTCTTTTCAAACCACAATCAAATAATAAAATATAAAAGAACAGCTACTAACTATGATGAATGTGCTAACTACTAATATAATACCGAAAAATAGATCGTGTTTATATTACCTTTATATTTATTGAGTTTTATCTATAATTTTTTTTCCTAAAAGAAATTCAATTCAATTATTGTTTTATTTTAATAATATACAATTTCCTTGACAATAATTATTTTTACAATTTATTTTCTAGAATGCTCAGTGTGGAAAACAGGGCCAATATCGACCGTCACAAACATCAAAATCTAATATGTATTATTAAAAAAAGACAAAAAGAAATAAAATAAATAAATATCTACCCAAAAATCCATTTCAACTCAGACAAAATGAAATTTAGGTGAAATGAAAGTGTATTAATTTCAAAATTAAGATATATTCAATTAAATCTCAATTAATTTGATATTTTTTTTTAAAAAAATAATATTATATTTTTATTTGAATAGTAACGATTTTGACTTTATTTTAAATCAAAACCAAAGCACTTTGTGAAAATACGAGATTTGTTTGGTTTTGATTTAAAAATAATTTGTAATAATGTGTTAGATTTGAATTTTTATTTAATACTATTTTGATATGATAGTATATTTTTATTAAAAATACTATAAAATAATAAATATTGATTTCAATTTAAAATAAAAAAATTCCTTAATCAAATTCCGACACCTCCAGGTCTACCTGCCACACATAGTTCGTCTAACGTGACTTAACTTGTCAGACTTAATTTACAGGGTATTAGATTCGGCCGGAGTTTTACTCAATGCCCACTTTCGGGTAGCGATTGTGGATTCCCACGTTATAAATAATAATAATACAATCGAAAATATAACGATGGGTCTAAATGACCGAATTGTAAATTTTTGCTCAAATTATGAGTCTACATTCCAATGATAATAATCTTGCTGCAAGTAGTCATTGTGGTAATTATTATTATTATTATTATTATTATTATTATTATTATTATTATTATTTTAATTATCGATGGCATGATCAATAGTTAAACCATACTTTGGCAGTGAATAGCTGTGGTTTTGTTTTTGTACAAGAAAACTTGATTTTAACAAGAAACAATATTTCTTTTATTGAATCGAACAAAAAAATAGAACATAACAATGAAAATAAAATTCGGCTTAGCACCTAACACAACCTAGAATATATATCGGGTGTGTGAAAAAGAAAGATAGACACCAGCTTGGCCAAAAGCAACTTCTATTAACCGATTTAAGTCTCGTACACCAAACCCTAATCACAATCACTCGCATAATTAATTTTCACAGATAAAAGAAGAAATTAGCACACATCTCTAAATTTTACCTTATGAAACTCTAGCCAACAAATTAAGAGAAAAATCCTACCACAATATCCTCAATCGATTGCACAAATATATATATATATATGAAGGTAATCTTTTGTACCATAAAATAGAAAGAAAAGAAAAAAAATTATATTATGGGGCGACCAAAAGATCTTATCTATGTGAATTTTTTTACTGATGATTCGTGTATATTTACTTTATAATTCATATATTTATAGATAAATAAAATAATTTTTGATAATTGTTTGGTAATCTCGCAGTAATAAAATAAAACAACTACACAATCTAAAATTTTCATGATACGCAATCTACCTATTTTGACCGATTATATATATATATGTATGTATATTGTGTAGCAAATATAATTTTATGTCTAACCATCTTGATATTTTTAAAAACGGTGATTTTTTTTTTTTAACTTGATTAATATTTTAAGTAAGCATTTACTGCGATATTTTCTTAAATTTAATATACTCTTTTCGTTCGAGCTCTTTATGTCATGTTGTTTGAATATAAAGATTAAAAATAATAGTCTTATTTTCATAAAAAAACATATCACTATATAACTACCTTTATTTTTTCATTATTATTACACAATTATCGTTACCTTTTATACTAATACAGTTACAATGACAAAAATGTCTTTTACCTATACTTTTTACTCAAACCCAACACAACCAAAATTATAATTTTGGGACAGAGGGAGTATACAAATAAAGTAAGTAAAAAATAAAAAAGGTATATAAAAAATTAAACTCATATTTTAACAACTATTTAAGCAAAAATAACAAAATTAAAAAGAACATACGTTATATGTATTTTTTCTAAAAAAGTAATATAAATTTTTAGTTTGAACAGTAATTTTTAAAGATAATACTTCCTTCGTCTGTCCACTTACAATGTTTACGTACTTTTATTTTAGGACGTCCAATTACAAAGTTAACATTTTATTAAATGTCCTACTTTTTTTCACAAATACTCTAACTTTATGTCACATCATTATTTTTACACAAAAAATTAAGGGTAAAAATGTCATTACATTACTTTTAACTATTCACTATAATTAAAATACTATTATTTATTAAACACCGCCGCCAAAACTAAATATACACTTTGTAAGTAAACGAAAGGAGAATTATATAAAAAATAATTATGTTTTTATAAACTATTACAACTATTGCATAGTTCAAAAAAAAATAATAATAAATAAATAAACTAAACCCATCTCTTTTTACATATGAAAAAAGCCTAGTACGAATTATACACAATATCTAGTTTGTTTAAATAATGTTTTATCTGTTACACATAATTTGTTTATATTTTTTATTTTCGTCGTTTCACATAATTTATTTATATTTTCTATTTTCGTCGATCCACATAATTTGTCTTTTTTTTTATAAATATAATTATATATTTTAATTATATTTTAAATTTTAAATTTTAAAATTTTAAAATTTTAATTAAACTATTTAATTATTTTAATTTTAATGTATATTATCTTTATTATATAATAATTATTTTTATTAATATACTTTTTAATTATTAATAATTATATTTGATGTAAATTCTGGTATTTAAAATAACACACCCATTATTATATATGGAACAGAAATATTAAAGTAAATTAAAAGGTTAATATAATTGAATATTAGTAGTACAAATTAAGACATATTCTGATCCACAACTGTAGGGCCCACGGAAATCCCACTGACCAGACATCCACCCAATCACTATCCAGTTTCTCTCATCGTCTTTCCTCTTCAGCCAATAAGATAAGACCACGTGTCCTAGTGGGTCCCAGAAAATTCAAAAGTGTACCCCAGTTCACACAATCAAACCCTACGAAACATCGCACCATGATTTTATTTAATTATAATTTTATTTTAAACAGAAACGATATGATACTCTGTTATCAATAAATATACATAATTATTTTTATAAAAATTACATTAAAAATATTATTTAAATATAAAATTTAATTTCAACCCTAATTTTTTTTTTTTTTTATTGAAAAAATGTGTTTATCTTCTGTTTCTTTCTTTTTTTTTTAATACTCAACAAATTTGTTTGGTTTAGGTGCGTCTGTTTTGTAGTTTGGTTTAAAAGAAAAATTTTTGATAAGAGATATAAGAAATTGTATAAATAATATAAAAATAATAATATGTATAATATATTGTTTTTTTTTTTTTGGAAAATATGCTTGAATTTTTTTGCAAAAGAAGTTTGTATGATTATAATTTGAAATTGATTTAAAATGCAATATTTGTTTGAATTTATTTATAATATTTTGATATTATATTTTTTAAAAAAGTTATATATATTTTTATTAAAAATCGTGCAAAATAAATAATGTTGATTCAATTTGCAATCACAAACAAACAAACCCTTTATTTCTAGTTTTTATCTAAAATGATTTTATAAATTCTATTATAAAGAACAAAAGAAACATCTTGTATTTTAATAATATAGAAAAAAATAAAAATATTACACTACATTTTTGTATAAAATACTATAGGTTTATTTAGTTTTGATTTAATATTAAAATTTTAATTTAAATAATGTTTTAA
Organism: Andrographis paniculata; assembly: GCF_009805555.1. Taxonomy (NCBI): domain Eukaryota; kingdom Viridiplantae; phylum Streptophyta; class Magnoliopsida; order Lamiales; family Acanthaceae; genus Andrographis; species Andrographis paniculata. The sequence goes on from NW_026137605.1 coordinate 8,058,178, forward strand.
TATATATATTTTCAAAAAATTATATATTTTTTTACTTAATATATATATATTGAATAGTGATATTTGAATCTAAAACTCAAATTCTGTATCAGAAAATTTTTTAAATTTATTATTATTACCATCTTTCGAGCAACAAATTTAACAAAAATCCATAATACGTATTTATTCAAGAGAAAATATAAATATTCTTTCCGTCTTATTGAAAAGTTGACATTTTTCATTTTAGTTTGTCAAAATAAGATTACTATTTCTTAATTTAATAATTGTACTACTTACCTAACATAATAAATACTCTTATAACTTAAGTTATATTACACAAATATCATTACTTTTATATTACACAATATTAATAGGAGTATTTTCGTCTTTTTCACTGCAACTCATTATAATACTAATATTAAAAAATTTACATAAAAAAATAAACGATATCTTTGCACCGGGACGGAGGGAGTATTTAATTTAGTACTCCATTCATCCCACATTGGATGTCCATCTTACCGTAGAAATGAGAATTTAGGATAAATATAATTAGATAATTAATAATGTATTAGTAAAATTAATTATTTTATAATATAAATAATTATAAATTAAGATTAAGATAACTAATTGATTTTAAAAAAATAAGTTAAAAATTTTTAACGGGAAAATGAAATGGAAAAAACTACATACAATGTAGACAGAGTAAGTAGGACGGATGAATACTTAATTTAAAAATAAATATTTAATTTAATAGTAGAAAAAAATGGTGGTGAGCACTGATCAATCCAATTTTATTTTGGTTTTTTCTTAAAAAGCCGAAAATACAAATAACGTCGCACTTTGTAACAGTAAGCATCGTGAAGGTTCATGAAGCGAAACAGCTACTCTCATCTCAGCCGTTGGTTTTATAAAGAACGGTAGATAAATCCCCAGGCTCGCAAGTCCCGGGACCTCGCCCAATCTTCCACAAAATTATTGCACTGGAGTATGAAGAAATTAATGCTATAAACAACAAAAAAGGCAGAACCAGAACCCTGCTCTCGCATACTACACTAAACTATACTGCGATAACTGCAGATCCAAATCCAAATCCAAATCCATGGTTTCCGACAAGAACCTTAGCAACGCCGTCGGCGGGAAATCGGCCAGAGCTTGCGACAACTGTGTAAAGAGAAGAGCCCGCTGGTACTGCGCCGCCGACGATGCTTTTTTGTGCCAATCGTGTGATTCTTCTGTCCACTCCGCCAATCTGTTAGCTCGCCGGCACCACCGTGTCCGTATCAAGACGACGGCGGCGACGGAGACGGCGACGGCGAGATCTTCTTTTACTTCTTCTAACGACGAATCGAAAATTAGGCTGCAGGTTTCAGTGCCTTCCTGGGACAAGGGTTTCACCAGAAAAGCACGAACTCCGAGGAAGAAGAAGAAGAAGAGCTGTCGTGGCAGTAACAATGGCGAATTCGATTCGAGGATTGTCGATTGTTGTCGGCTTCCGGTGGTGCCTGAAATTGGGGGAGAATTCGATTTGGAAGAGGATCAGGTGTTTCTTAATTTTAGGGTTCCTGTGTTGGATTCGGGAAACGACGGCGTATTGGGAGATGGCAAAACGGCGTCGTGTGGTGATGAGGAGGAGACGAATCTCTTACAGAGGCTAATTCTGGATGCCGAGGAATATTCTTCGGCCGATGTGGAGAGCTTGCTGTCGAGAGGTCTTACAGATGAACTCCCCGAGGCTGTAATGGAAGGGATCGGGATTCGAATCGACTGCGAAAACGACGATGATGATCGGGTGAAAATTGAAAAAGAAATTGGGGATTATAATTATCAGGATAATGATAATGTGAAGGTCGCCATTAGAAGGGAATCTGCTGAGCTTCGGAATTTGGACAGTATTACTAATAATGATTCTACTACAACTACAGTATCCTGCGAAGAAAATAATAATAATAATAATAACAATAATAATAATAATAATAATAATAATAATAATAATAATGGTTTGGGGAAAATGTTCCTGAAGCTCGACTACGACGCCGTCGTTTCCGCCTGGGACCGCCGCCGATCGGAGCTGAATGCCGGTGGCTGCTGTCATGATATTTCGCCGGTAAAGACATAATTTTTATATATGGGTAATAATTAATTAATTATTACTGTAATTTGTTTAATTTTGTGGTGAATTAATTAAGGAAATGGCGGCGGGCGGCGGCGGAGGAAGGGAGGCTCGGGTGTGGAGGTACAGGGAGAAGCGGCGGAGGAGGTTGTTTGCGAAGAAAATAAGGTACGAGGTGCGAAAATTGAATGCGGATAAGAGGCCGAGGATGAAAGGCAGATTCGTCAAGAAGAGTTAATTAATTAATTTTAGTATTCTGCTAACTGCTATATATGGATACTGGACTATTAATTACTTAACTGATGTGACTGTGTGGAAGTAATATAAAAATAATAAATATATAATATATTAATTTTTTAAAAAATATATATATATATAAAATTATGGAAGAACATAGTATGTATATATATATATATATATATACATTGCTTTGAATAATATGTTGTCACCTGATTTATCTGAAGTAGCGTTATAACGGTTGCTATTGTTAGAATTTAATCGATAGACTTACATTTGGTTACAAGGATTTCATTTATTTTTTGGGGTTTGATCTTTAAATATAAATTATTATACTCACTCCGTCCCATAACTACATATTCGTTGGTTTTTTATATAAAATTTTAGAAATATTAGTATTATATTGGAATATAGTAGGAATAAAGTAGAAAAAACTAAAACAATCTATTAGTATTATGTGCTATAAAGGTAATGACATTTGTGTAATATATTGTAAGTTGTAAGGGTATTTGTAATGTTAGGTAAATAGTATAGTTACTAAATGAATAGTTTGTTATGAGACGGAAGGAGTATCAAAACGTAATAGAAATTAAAAAAAAAAAATTACAAAAATACTTTTATTAGTGTCTTATAATATAATAGAACGACATTTGTATAAAAAATTATACAAATATAAGAATATTTTTAATATGATGCAAAACGTAAATTATGACCCTTAGAGACGGACGGATGGAATAGGTTATAATAAACACTATTTGGATGTATAGAGTTATGATATAGTAACTACCAGATATTTATTTATTTGTTTTGAAAAGATTGATTCTTTCAAACTAATTCCAAGAAAAAAATTTAGAAAGCCTCGGAAAGGTATCCGAAGAAAAAACTTTGTCGCCATTCATTTGGATTCGAAAATTTTGAAGTTATTTTAAAGAGTTTGGATCATTCAAAACAAAAGAAATAATTTGTGAAGTTATTCCTTGCTTAGCCCCTCCTATCAGGCCTTTTTTTTCCGTCGGGCCTGGTTTGCAGGGTATTAGGTTCGGCCGGAACTTTACCCAATGGTAGCGGCTGCGAGTTCCTACATCATCCAAAAAAAAATAATTAAAATCCTTAATGAAAATCAACAGTGTACATAAAAATTCAAAATAAACATTATAAATTTAAATGTCAAATTCTAACAATTTCAAATAAAAACGGAAGGAGAACCATAAGAACGAGAGGAAAGAAATGAAAAAGCAAATTTATTTTAATGAAGTATATCTAATGCTAATGTTATTTATAATTCTTTCTATATAAATAAATAAATAAATAACTATTTATACATAATTAATACTTCCTTCATTATTGAATTATATTTTTTTTTTTTACCTTAATTCTAATAAAAATGTATAATAATTACTGTTATTTAAATTTATTTTTACTTTTTTGTCATCTAAATTTATTATCGTCCTTTTTTTTTAATAAAAAATACTATATTTTTATTAATATAAAAAATAAAAGTTTTTATTTTTACCTAATGCTACACCTATGAGTTTGTTCCATTTAAAATTAAGATTTGGGCCTTGAATCTTTCGAAATTGGCTACTGGTTAAGCATGGGCCCTTCTTAGCTTTATGCAAAAATTCTAAAATGGTTCTTTAATTTTGGAATTCTCAAATGTTCATGCATTTTTCTTATATATAAGTTTTTTGAATTTTTTTTTTAAAGTAATAAAAAATTAATATGTGATATAATTTTTTATGATAATTTTTTTAATTTTATTTTTCGCAATTTATATATTATTTTTAAGAAAAAAAATAGGCAGTTGTTGCAATTTTATTTATTTATTTATTTTTTAATGATAATAACTAATAACAATTTTTAAAAATATTTGTATAAAAATATTAAAACAATTTCACTTACAATGTATTTTAGTATACAATTTGTTGAATTTTGGTGGCAATTCCATGGGTTCAATTTATTTTGACGACTTCACACGTTCTTGAAGCAATTTTATTTTATATTTAAAACTTTTACATAGTTTACAGAATTTAATCTTGTTTGAAGCCAAAAGTACGAATTTTCAACTTGGATAAACAAAAAAATATTGAATTAGATATTTTTTTTATTATATTAAAATAACATTTAATTTCATACTTGAAACATCATACTAATACATATTTATATCATATTAAATTATTATTTCAATTAAAAAAAATTACTATTGAAAATAAAAATCTTACAAATACAAGCTATAAAATTTTATGTAACGAGAACCTTTATTCTTTTCAAAGTGACAGTGTTTGAAGTTTTAAAATTTTTTTAAAATAATAAAAAATAGTGTTTAATTTTGATATTTTATAAGAAAAAATAAATATTTGATTATATGTATAATTTTGAACAAAAATTATGTTGATGAATAATTAAAAATCTCAACAAGTTATTTAAAAAAGGTTTGTCGTTGTTTGAAATTAAATATTAATTTAAATTTTAGTTTAAATAGTAATTTTATGTAATATTTTTTTGCAAATAAATAAATATTTTTATTAAAAAATTATTCAGAATGAATATTGAAAATCACAATAGAACAACCTCTAAATCTACACCTTATTTTCACAAATATATAAATTAGATAATAATTGATATGAGTGTTGATTATGCATATATATATATATATATATATAGATATGTTAGGATTGTTTTAGATATTCAGTTTTAGATTGATTAGATTTATATTTAGATTTGATCTTATTCATAGATTAAAATATTTAGATTTGAGTTTATCGAGTCTGTTCTGTATTGCCTATATATAGACTCCTTATTTTGATGATCAATAAGACAATTTCATTATTTCCCCTAAAATTTCTAATATAGTATCAGAACATATTTTTCTCATGCCGTAGATATAGCCCACCAACCCGTGTTTCTCCGGATACATTCAACTTGGATTGTACCCGGAGGTCTTGTGATTTTGAGATCTGCGATCTGCATGTGAAATCTACTAAGATCTGTCTTCTATCTATCATATGTCGACTGTCTGTCTGTTGCCTGCGTGTGATTTGCCATCTGTCGTTGCCTGTCTGTTGCCTGGGTGCGATCTGCCATCTTTCTTACTTGTTTGTTGCCGGAAATCTATCTACGATCTGCCATATGTCCGCTGCTTATTTGTCTGCGACCTGCATATGAAATCTACTGAGATCTGTCTTCTATCTATCATATGTCGACTGTCTGTCTGTTGCCTGCGTGTGATTTGCCATATGTCGTTGCCAGTCTGTTGCCTGGGTGCGATCTGCCATCTTTCTTGCTTGTTTGTTGCCGAAAATCTATCTACGATCTGCCATATGTCCGCTGCTTATTTGTTGCCTGCGTGCGATTTGTTTGGTGTTACGATCTATCTTGTTTTCGGCTCCGGTGGAGTCATGTGGTTTTCGGCTCCGGTGGAGTCATGTCGTTTTCGGCTCCGGTGGAGTCATCTCGTTTTCAGCCATCTCGTTTTCGGCTCCGGTGGAGTAATGTCATTTTTTTTTGCTCCGATGGAGTCATGTGGTTTCAGGTTGTGGTGGAGTTATCTCGTTTTCGGCCATTTCGTTTTCGGCTCCGGTGGAGTCATCTCATTTTTAGCTCCAGTAGAGTCATCTCGTTTTTTGTTCCGGTGGAGTCATCTCGTTTTCGGCTCATGTGGAGAGTCATCTCATTTTCGGCTCCGGTGGAGAGTCATGTAGTTTTCGGCTCCGGTGGAGTCATCTTGTTTTCGGCTCCGGTAAAGTCATCTTATTTTTTGCTCCGGGGTGGAAAGTCATCTCGTTTTCGGCTTCGATAGAGAGTCAACTATTATTTTTATTTTTGTTTTTGTTTTGCGTCTATATTCAATTTTCTTATCAAACTCAAATTGGTTTCTGTTATACCACTTGAGTTTGAGGGGGATGTTGAGATATTTTAGATATTTGGTTTTAGATTTAGTAGATTTATATTTAGATTTGATCTTATTCATAGATTAGATTACTTAGATTTGAGTCTATCAAGTTTGTTTTGTACGATCTATATATAGACTCCTTATTTTGATGATCAATAACACAATCTCATTATTTTCCGCGAAAACGACATGACTCCAAGGGAGCCGAAAACGAGATGACTCTCCATCGGAGCCGAAAACAACATGACTCCACCTGAGCCGAAAACGAGATGAATCTCCACTGGAGCAAAAAACGAAATGACTCCACCGGAGCCGAAAAACGAGATGACGCTTCACCGGAGCCGAAAATGAGATTGCCAAAAACGAGATGACGCTCCACCGGAGCCGAAAACAAGATTGCCAAAAACGAGATGACTCCACCGGAGCTGAAAACAACATGACTCCACCGGAGCCGAAAATGAGATAACTCTCCACCAGAGTCGAAAACAGATAGATCACAACACCAAACAAATCGCACGCAGGCAACAGACAAACAACAGACATATGACAGATCGTAGACAGATTTTTGGCAACAAATAAGCAATGAAAGATGGCAGATCGCACGCAGACAACAGACATGCAATGGACATATGGTAGATAGCAGATAAATTTTATATTGCACGCAGACAACGAACATATGACAGATAGCATGATCTTAAAATCACAAGACCTCCAGGTACAATCTATGTTGAATGTTCCCGGAGAAACACAAGTTGGTAGACTATATCTACGGCATGAGAAAAATAGGCTCTGAGATCATCTCCAACCCACTGCATAATACAGTGGGTTGTACAATCACCCCCCCCCCCCCCCATTTTCGCAAATATGCACAGCGTTACTCCATTTTTGGAGTGAAGTTTTTGTGGTGTTTTTTTATATTTTTGTATTTTTTGGGTGTATTGTGTAATTTTAATTTTTTAGTAGATGATATATAATTTTATATTTTAAAAAGTTGTATGTGATTTTATTTTATTTTTAAAAAATAATATATAATTTTATTTTTTAAAAGTGATATAATTTTAGTTTTTGGAAAGTAATATATAATTTTATTTTTTTAAAAAATAATGTATAATTTTATTTTTTAAATTGATATATAATTTTACTGTTTGAAAAGTGATAGAATTTTTATTTTTTAAAAAATAATGTTTAATTTTATTTGTAATAGTTATTAATTATAAATGTTAATTTTTAAATATGAAAAGTTATATAAAATAATGTAAAAGATGAATATATAGAGAATATACTTTTTAGAGTAAAAATTGAAGTTTATGGTTGGAGTAAAATTATTGTTATTCAACTGCATTTTTACGGTAGCAACTGCAAAAATGGAGTGGAGGGTTGGAGATGGCTCATACCATATTAGAAATTTTGGGAGAAAATAATGAGATTGTGTATTGATCATTAAAATAAGGAGCCTATATATAGACCATACAAAACAGACTCGATAGACTCAAATCTAAATAATCTAATCTATGAATAAGATCAAATTTAGATATAAATCTACTAAATCTAAAACTCAATATCTAAAATATCTCAACTAACATAATAATTTTCTAACAGGCCAATCACCAATAAATAAAATAAATAAATAAATAAATAAATTCATCACTCAAATTGCCAATGGTATCCCATCAATAATAGAACATAATATTGCATTATATTATATATATAAAAGTATTTTTGTATAAAAATACTATACTCTCTCCGTTATTGAGAAAAAGATTTATTTATTTTTAATATGAATTTTAATGTGGTGTATATATATTTCTAAATAGCAATACAAAAAATAATTAAAAATAGTATGATTTTTTATTAAAAGATAAAATAGACTATTTCTCTTTATTAATTGTAAAATTTGACATTTAAAAAAAAAGAAAAAAAAACTATTGACTAGAGAATGATATGACTGTACATACCATAGTGGAGAAAGAGTAGAATAGAAACTGCACTGAATGTTCACTTACCTTATTTGGAAACATCAAGTAACTTTACACTAAGATCCAAAAGGTAAAAAAGTTATACACATATACACATGCACACTAATAATAATAATAATAATAATAATACTTCATCAAAATAATAATAATAATAATAATGTTAAAAAAAAAACCCTAAGAAATGCAAGCTGCTTTAAGCAATGCACAAAATGATAACTTTGTCTTAAATCAACCATTATAATATATGCTAGTATATAAATTAACAATACAAAGTCTATGTTAATATAAAATAAATAGCATATGAAAATAGTTCAATTTAATCTCATCATATTAACTGTTCATCATCATCATCGTGACAAGAGATGGAGATTCTGAGGCAATTCATTTTTGATTGGATTTGCAATCTTCTTTCAAGTCTACTGCTCAACGCACCAAACAACTTTGCCCAATTTGTGAAACTAATTTTACACTTTTACTTATGTTAAATTCAGAAATTCTGCAGATCTCAGATAAACGAATGAAATTACCAAAATACCCACGGTTTGCCCCGGCGCCGGCGCTCCAAAATCGTGGGTATTTTGGACAAGAATCTAACGGAACAATCCCATCCCTACTCAAGGAAACAAATGATCAAATGAATATATAGTAATATAATTAATTAATTGTGGAGAGGATCTGGGCAGCTCGGAATTGTTCTTTCATAGCCAAGAAATGTACCGTTGTGATTGTCGGAAATCCTGAGATCCACCTGACTCTCGGTCTGGTTTTTTGGCGGCGCCGCCGCCGGAAATGTCCTGATTGCGACGGCGACCTGGATTGAGAGTGACATGATTATCAGAAGCGCCGCCGCCGCCTGAGATGATGAATGTGGCGGCGGCTGTAATGGCCTTTCTCTGCAGGAATACGACATCGGCGCTTTTGATTGAGGCTGTTCACTTCTCTCCGGTGAGTTTTCCGGCGACGGAATTTTTGTTGGTGCTTCTTTCTGATTGGTGTGGGCTTTCAGTATATCAGTTGGGAGAATATTTAATTTGTTAGAGAGAGAAAGAGAGAGAGTTTTGACAGGGAGTTAATTTTCTTTACCGTATGTAAGTTTTGGAGCTCCAAGGATTACCTACAACAGATGAATCATCACCGTTGATTTGAATAATGAATGGCTTAGATTGAGCTGGCGTGGAAGGCCTGGACCGTTGGGTGATATTGCAACACGTAGAACTTGTAAGATATTTGACCGCATGTTAAGACAATAGTCGTTAGCACGGGGTGAACTGGGTGTGTTTCTTGGGAGGTTTGAATTATAACTTGGAATTTGAATATTAAATATTTTGTATTTGAATAACTGTATGATATGAAATAAATAGGTGTTTGATGTGATATTTTGAATATAAAATTATTTTTTAATAAAATATAAAAAATAAAAAATAAATATTTGATTTAATGTTTTTCTTTAAAAAAAATTAAATGAAAAATAAAAATTTTCACAAATCTCCCGGACAAACACATCCCATATATACTATGGTAAGGATTTGTTGACCGAGTCAAATCAGCACTACTCGATCACTATATATATAATAAAAAAAATATATTACTACCTCTGTCCCGCAAAAAGAGCAACATTTGTTTTTTGTATATAAATTTTTTAATATTAGTATTATATTGGTTTATAGTGAAAATGACAAAAATGCCCATATTAGATTGTGTGATATAAAAATAATAATATTTGTATAATATATTATAAGTTATAAGAGTATTAATTATGTTAGGTACTTAAGTACAATTACTGAATTAGAAAATGATATTCTTGTTTTGATACCGACAAAAATAGAAAATGTATCTAAGAGTGGAAATAGGCCAGGCCAGGCTTTGGCAAAATAGGCTTGGCCTGTTTTAAAAATATATAGCCTGAGCTTGGCTTAAAGCTTGAAAAAAAAATATTTTAAAAGCCTAAGCCTAACTTTTTTAAAAGTCTGGTCTGACCTACGAGCATGTTTAAAAAGCTACATAATAATTTTTTATTATGTTTTTGTAAATTTAGTATTATAACAAAAAAAAAAAAATACAATTATTTACATTGTATATATATATATATATAATAAAATTATGATTTTTCAATGACAAAAATAATAATTTTAGTTTGTCCTATAAAGTAAAATATATAACAGTAATAGTTTGCAAAAATATATATATTATAATTTATAAAAAATAATAAAAAAAATCATTATTTAGAATTACAAGTCTGCATATACCAAATAAAAACTAATAGAGATCACCGCATAATGAAATTAAAAAAATATGTATTTTACATCAATTTATTTTCATTGAGTTGATTATTTTCACAAAAAAGACATACAACAATTAACTAAAAAGTAATATTGAAAAATTCCACAAAATATTTAGAAATTAATAACATAGCTCCACCGCGCAGAATTGGGACTATTTCAATTAGGGTAAATAAAACAAAAAAATCGTAGAGGGAAGCAATATGTGTGCAACAACCGTTCATATATTAAAATTTTAAATTAGGATAAAAATTATTTTTATTTTTTTTTTTATAATAAGTTTATAATTAATTTTTTTTAAAAGATATTATTATATTTTTATATGTCATTATTAGATATAAAACTATTCTTAATTAATAATAAAGATAAAATATTTTTTTATAATAATAATAATATTATTATTAAACAGCCGGCCTGTTTGATAAAAAGATTTTTTTGTAAACCTAAGTCTACTTTATTTAAATAAAAAAACTTTAATAAAAATCTGGACCCGATCTTTTTAATAAATAGATCAGATCAGGCCAGGCTTTGTGAGAAGGAGGGAGTATATATTTTTATTTAATACTTCCTCCGTTCCAATATAATCGTCTTGTTTACCATTTTTGTCCGTTCAAAAACAATAGTCTCATTTCCATAAATAACTATATCACCATAAAACTATCTTTACTTTTTCATTATTATTACACATTTGTCACAGTTTTTTACGCTATACTAACAAGGGCAGAAATATTATTTATCCTTATTTTTTTTTATCAATTATCAATATAATATCAATATTCCTTAAATCTCATTTCTAACACAATAAGATTATCCTTTTGGGATGGAGGGAGTACAATATATATTGTCTTAGAATAAAGTATATATTTTGCTATAACAAAAACATATAATGTGTTATAAATACATTATATTATGCATATGTTTCTTTAATCAATTTCTTTTTTAATTTTATTATTTAGATTTTATATTTTTCGAAAAAAATGTATTTTTCTCTTAGAAAATATTTCATCAAACAATATTTTAATACAAAATTCAAATTAAATTTTTCTAAACTCAATCAAAAGGAACACACCCATACTTATATACTATTCCTCAACCCAATTTTTGCTATTTTTACTTTTGAAATTCCCTCTTCGCTCGCTCCCAATGTAACTATTTTGTTATTTAAGTCTGTGCAACTTTAATGTATCCAACTTTTTAGTTATTGTTTTTTTTTTTTTTTTACTTTAATAAAGAATATATATATATAGTTTACACAATATTATCACCATTAAAAATTAAATATATTTAAATACAAAATTATCTTTTTATCTTTATATTGTATTATTATTATAAAATACTAATATATTAAAATTTATGGGAAAAAAAAAGCAAATTATAACATTTATATGTATATATTTGATATTATCATCTCATAAGAAAATATATTAACTTTTTTTTTATTTATCTTTCATAAAAAAAAATAGTCATGTTTTATTTATTTTTTTAACAAAAAACATATTTTCTTTGTTCATTTTTAACATATTTATTTTGTCATTTTAATTTTTCTATTCTCAAATCATTTTATTTTTTTTTAATAATTGTACTTATCATTATCACTGTATAAAAAGTATTCCTATATTTTACATAATCAAAAATATTTTTTATATATTCACTAATTAATAAGATATTATTAATTTTTAATTTATTATAACAAAACAAATAAATACTTTGATTAATAAGATATTATTAATTTTTAATTTACTATAACAAAACAAATAAATACTTTGATTCAAGAGGAAAGGAATAATATAATATAAAAGTGATTGGCTGTTATTAAAATATATATATATCATTTTAAATAGTACTATTATTGTATACACTCGATATTATTGATTATGTATAATAGCTTAATTTTAATAGAATGTGGATTAGTTGGATTTATGGTCCCTAATTCAAGCAAGGCTTTGTTGGCTATGTATTCATTTTATTAATTTTATAGTATAATAAAACTTTAATTAAAATTTTGTTACGTAAGACTATTTAGTTTATAGTTTCATGTAATTTAACTTAATTAATAAATGTACCCTGAGTATCTAACCAAGGTTTAAATTATTATTTTTTTTAATATAATTAATTAATGAATATATATATATGTGTGTGAATTAAAATAATGGTTGGTTGAAGACAAGTTTGAAGGAATATTAATTATGCTATTGAGAATGAGAAAGACATATAAATAAATAAATAAATAAATACAATTACAGAAACATGAGTCACCGGGAATCTTGCCACGCTTTTGGTATCACCTGACACACAACTTTGTTCATATATATACACAAACAAATTAATTAACTTATAACGTCCATTTTATTTTTATTTTTTCAAATTTTTTGATTTATTTTTATTTTCTATGGTGCTTGATTATGTATATACAGTGACGAAACTAAAATTGTACAAGAAAGGGGTTCATTTTAAATTTAGCAAAACACTGAGAATTATGAACAAATATATATATATGTTTACAGGGACAACATATATAATACTCTCTTCATCCCAAATATTGTATTTGCTATACTGTAGACACTGTATTTTAGAAGGGGTGTAATTAATAGATAATTAAGAATGTATTAGTGAAAATAATTATTCTATAATATAAATAATTATAAATTAATATTAAGATAACTAATTACTTTAATTAAAATTAAAGTGTGTAATTATTTTCCAAAAAAGGAAAGTGACATGGTATGTGAGACGGACAGAAACGGCAACGTGAACATGGCATCTGGAAACGAATGGAGTATAATTAAATAATATAACATAAACATATAATATAATTATTTATATATGTATATAATTTAAATAAGTGCAGGTAATCAATTACCGTTGTCTTGAGTCCAATACCATCATATTGGTTGTTTGGGACGCACAGTCACTCTTATGAGTTATTCAATACGGTCGTAATTAGTCTAAGTCAATTATTTTAAGACTAAAATTGATAAATTTTAGTTAAATTAGATCAAAATTGATAAATTTTTTTAATAAAATTAAAATTGATAATTATGATATTGATTTTTTTTTTTTTTCTTCTATGTATAAACACAATTATTACCTTGTCAATATTTAGTCACCAATGAGCGACACGTTCTTTTTCTATTTGAATTAATTAATAATTAATACTCCCTCCGTCCCGAAACTAAATATTTATTTGCTTTTTACACGTAATTTTAAAAATATTAGTATTATATTGGAATATAAGTAAGAACAAAGTCGAAATGACTAAAAACCTTATTAGTATTTATGATACAAATGTAATGACATTTGTGTAATATATTGTAAATTGTACGAGTATTTGTAATGTTAGGTAGATAGTACAGTTACTAAAAGAGGAAATGAATACTTTGTTACGGGACGGACTAAAATGAGAAAATAAATATTTTGTTATGGGACGAAGGGAGTATACTATTTTAATTTTAATTTATGTAAATATATACATAGAAAGATGGCTCCTCACGGATCCTCAAATTTTGAATATTCATTATGATTATATTCAATTCATTATACTAAAGGTGGGTTTGTTGGGAGGATTCTTCGAGATTTTTACTGTTTATTAATTTTTTTTTTAAATTTTTATAAAAATATCAAATTAAATATTTATTTTTTATTTTTTTATATTATATTAAAAATTAATTTTACATTTAAAACATCACATCAACACCTATTTATATTACATTATACAATTATTTTAATTCAAATTGTTACTATTCAAATCCCAACTTAAAATCTAAATTTTCAAACAAAAACACCCTAAGTATATATATTGTATATATATAAAATATTATTTAGGATTATTTTTAGAATAATTTTAAATTAAAATTTTTATTATTCTTGATATATTTTTAATTTATATATATTTTATAATTCATATATAAATTAATATTTTATTTATTTATAAATTATAATTCATCCATATATATAATATCTATAATAAATATATATATTAATTTATATATAAGTTAAAATTAAATTTTAGAGTAAATTCTATTTATTTATTTTAAACTTGATATTTTATTTATTTATAACTTATAATTATATATATATAATATTTATAATTATTATGTTAACGAGCATTCGTGAATAAAATTCGGACTCGTTCGCTAATTAAATAAATTTATTTATGTTGTTCGATTGGACATGTTAATATTTACGAACGAACTTTAACCAAATTAAATCGAATCGAATCGAGCCAAGTTCACGAACGATTCACTTCGTTTAACTTTTCTCTCTCTATAGAGAGAGAGAAAGAGAGAGAGCATACACTGTTAGATTGGTTGGTGGTGTAATAAAAACACAAAGTGTGTTTAGTTGTAAGATTTTGATTTTGTATAGCAAAATTTTGAATTAAAATAGTTGTTTGATTTGATATAAATATGTATTGATGTGATATTTTGAATGTAAAATTTAATTTTAGTGTAATATAATAAATAAAAAATAAGTGATTGATTTGAAATTTTTGAAGAAAAAAAATTAAAATAATAAAACCTAAAATCAAATTTTACAAGTAAACACACGCGTAACCTTAATTTGAAAATATTTTTACATTATACTTATTGGGTGGAAATAAGCAAGAGACAAATATAATTAAACGAATACGTTGGGATTTGTTTTGGTATCGATATATTTTGTTTAGTCTAGTTTTTGTGACTATTGTAAAAGTAAATTTGAAATGATTTTTTTTTTAATTAAAATATATTATCTGCTCTTAAAAAAACAGTACATACGAAAAAATAAAATAAAAGAACACACTCACAGTGTAACTGTGTAAGTCATCTAAATGGCCTATTGTAATTAATTTGTAAATTGTGTTGTGTCCAAATCTCCCGTGGGCCGCGCGCGACAACTTTAGCCCAAATCACTCAAATGGGCCTACTAGGACTATCCAATCAATCTGGCCCAGTATTATTAAGCAATATATATGTATATATATATATATATATCACATTATTACAATTGCTATAATTATTTATGTCGATCAACAATGATAAATAGATACTCCCTCCGTCCCATGTAATATGGGTGTATTACTGTAGACACGAGAATTTAAGTAAAGTATAATTAGTAAGTAATTAAGAAGTGTATTAGTAAAAATAATTATAGATTAAGATTAAGATAAATAAATAGTTTAATTAAAATTAAGAAAATTATAAAATTTAAAATTTAAAATGTGATTAAAGTGCATAATTATATTTCTAAAAATAGAAAGGACAAGTTATGTGGGACGAGCAGAAATAAAAAATAGAAATAAATTATGTGGGACGGAGGAGTAGATAATTAGGTTATGAGAAATTAATAAGGGAATATTTGAATACTATTAAATTAATTACATGTGGGAATTATCAATTGTGGTTGATAAATTTAGGATTTGTTGAGTTATTATTTTTTTTTTTTCAAGTAGCATGATTTTTTATAAATATTATTTTAAAAAATAATATACAAATATTATTTATCTCTTTGTAAAAAACCAATTATTTAATATAAAATATATTTTTTTTATACTATTAATACAATTTTTTTTATTCCTAACATAAAAAACGCATTAAAAAAACACACACACAAATTGAACAAACTTCCTTCTTCACGTCTCTTTGGGGAAATGAAAAGGACACAACAAAAGCCTCTGATAATAATACTGTAACTATTATTCAAATAATTAATTTTAAAATTATTTTTTAAGACCCCGTGGCCCATTGGATATAATAAATTACTAAAAACATATATATCATGCTTGTGATAATAAATTAAGGAGATTAATAGAAATGTTTTGATGTGACACATTATTTAGGTAATTTAGTGCAACTTATCACCTTTTGATGGCTTCATAATCTTATCTAATTAACTCAACAACAACAATAATACTCCCTCCGTACAAAAAAAAAATATCCATTTTTTGTACGTAATTTCAAAAATATTAGTATTGTATTGAGATATAATAGGAATAAAGTAAAAATGACTAAAATAACCTTATTAGTATGTCTGATATAAAGTTAATGATATTTGTGTAATATATTGTAAGTTGTAAGGATATTTGTAATGTTAGGTAGATAGTAAAGTTACTAAAAAAAGGAAATGGATACTTTGTTATGGGGACAGACTAAAATGAAAAAATGAATACTTTGTTATGAGACGGAGGGAATAATAATAATAATAATAATAATAATACCAACTATTATATATTTTAACCGGTGATTATTGAGGCATAAAACACACGCAACTGATCCGCCCAAATTAAAGTCCAGATCCGGTAACCCGCTACCCGACCCAGTCTTTGCGAGACTCGTCAAATCATAGGTTGCATGGCTTTGAACCGGCCGGGCTGAACCGTTCTCGCTGAACCGGTCTGATCTGATTCTTATATATATGTTGGATCGGTTCATTCATTAAGTTCACTTCTTCAATTCAGTTCAGATCGCGATTCTCTCTCGAGCCCTAGTTCTCCCAACGCAATTCTAGTGCGACTTCGATCGATCTTTGCCTGCGTTCTCCGGTGAATCTGTCAGACGATTTGGAAAGATCTTTTTCTCTTTTGATGCGCGCCTTCACTAGGAGTTTCTATGATTATGGTTCGAATTTGTGTGTTTGTTGCGTTTCGGTGGCGTGTCATTTGTGGTCGGGGTCTTGGATGTGTGTTCGGTGTCGGTTTGTTTGATTTAAGGGTAAATTGAGTCCAAACTGTTGCTTCTGTAATAAATCGATGTTTTTCTTTTTAAGTTTTGTTCGATGTTGATTTGGTTTAGTGAGAAGATAGCATTGTCGATCTTGAATTAGTAATAACAACAACAACAATAATAATATTGACCCGTAAAGGATAGTCTGGTAGTGCAGGGATGGACTTGTGACTGCGAGATTACGAGTTTAAACTCCGACGCCTCCAGGTCTTGCCTGTCACACATATTCACCTAGTATAACTTGTTGTTGGGGTGCAAACCCAAGTCCCACATCAGAAGTTGTGAAGAATATCCAAAAACAAATCCGTGCGGGCTCAGCCCAAAGCGGACAATTTATATTAGTGTTGAGTTGACTCAGTTCCAACACTTGCCTTGTCGAACCTAGACTGCACTTTCGGTAGCGTTTGCGGATTCCCACATCATCGGAAAAAAATAATAATAATAAATAAAATAGTGGCGAAATTAAAATATGACCACACGGCGATGTTGGAAATGAAAGCAAAAGGCGGCGCCGGAAAATGGCCGCCGGAGGAGTTCAGACGCTCAGCCACAAGCGGCGGAGCAACGATTAAAAAATGTCAACCATTTATTCAATTCGAAATTTGTCAACTCTAAAAATATATATAATTCATTCATCGCACTATAATTTTGTATTATTACTCTCATGGGAACAATGTTGACTTTGTAATTATTTTCACCATGCAATTCAATGGACTATGACTTCGTATAAAATTAGAGAAATGCATAAATAAATGATATTGGTACATAATGAGTCAATTATTTAAATATTATAACAAATATAAAAAATGACAAAAATCATTAGGAAACGGAAAAAAACTTATGAGATAGAATTGCCATAATATTTCATCATTTTCTTCTACATTATTTTTATCATTTTAATATTTAAACAATTGACTCGAATAAATTTTAATAACACCAAATTTATTTCCAAGCAAAAATGTTTACGGATTATTAACATGTTTAAAGAAAAGGAATTCTAAACTAAATAAAATACTTAATACACTCATTCCACGTCCATTAAAATTAGCATATTTTGATATGATACAGAGATTTAAAAAATATAAATTTTATTAAAAGTTTTCGAAAAGATGCTTTGCATAAAAAATAAACAAAACTTTAAATTAGACCCGATGATTCTTTTTTATCATATACTTCATTTTTTGGTCCGTCGGAGTTGTTCCTAGTCAGGGTTCCTTGTCCCCAAAAGTGATAAAACAAAAATAAATAAATAAAAAGTACCGAAAGCCTTTTTGAAAATTTAGTTACTTAATAAAGAAAATAAAGAAGTAATATAATAAAAAGTAGTGATATTTATTGTAAATAAGTGTTGAATGAAGAATAACAATTAAATATTAATATATATATATATTTTTTGTCAAAATTAATAATGAGATAAACTAAATGAATTATATATTTTTTTTAAACAAATGATTTCCTATAATTAAAGTTAGATATTTGACGAAATATTTTTTAAAAAAAATTGTAAAGAGAATCAAATTACTTGATTATTATTATTATTATTTAATTTATTTTTTTTTTAATTAAAAAAATACATGATTCAAATTGGGCTGAATTGATTGTTAAAACAATCTCAAAATCAAATAAATGCGGTGGGCAACACTTGGAAAAAGAGGCAATATTGGTCAAATTAAATTATTAGTCAAATTATATATATATATATATAATATCCTCCTTTCTCTCTAATAATTAGGATAGTCGGTAAATGAATATAGACTAGAAAATTAATATATATGCACATATCTAAGTTATTTATACAAATATTCTATTTTATTTTGTTTGCTATATTTGCTTTAGAAACATCATTTCAATTTGTATAATTTTCATAAATTTTTCAATAATAAATTTCTAAGTAATATTTAATTGAGTAAAATTAGAGAATGTGTAAATTAAAAAAGTTACAATTTTTTTTTAATATCATAAAAAAAGAAAAAAAAAAACATGGTTACAAGAGAGTATAAATATAAAATTAAAAAAAAAGGGGTCTAATCCCATGCATGGATAGGTCGTTGTAGGAGAATGACATTAACAATGTGACATATTGAAATTTTTCACCTCCAAAATAGGCAGCATATATATATATATATATTAGTCTCTCCGTCTGTATCTAAGCTCACATTTACCTTTTGCGTTATTGTATTTAATATTAAAAATATTTTTATATTTGAATTTTTTTTTATAAATGTCCTTCTATTAATATTATAAGACACTAATGAAAATATTTTTATAATTTTTCTTAATTTGTATTGCGTTTTGATATAATAATTAATATTCAAAAATTAAAACTTAAAAAATAAATAAAACCCTTATAATCGGGCGGATGTAATATATAATTAAATTAATTAGGTGAGTGTAGAAAGCCCATATTCATAGTAATATGGAGGGAATTCAAAATGTCAAAAAAAACTGCTCAATATGTATGTATATGTATATATGTATGTGTATGTATACATAGGTGGAAAATATTTGGAAAATTACTTCACACTGTCAACTCTTTTTATGATTGAATTTAGATTTAGAGAGAGAAGATATCTGACTATTGAATTGCATGCCACAAAATTAAATAGTGCTGTGAAATTGAATTTTCCAACTGATTAAAAATCAAAAGTTGAATTAATGAATAATGCGATAAGATTAATTATTGTATCAAATCTTATCTATAATATTAATTATTGTATCAAATTTTATCTAGTTCGTAACTCATAGGATGCTATCGTCTGTATACACATATGCTATCAACAACTCAATGATATGATGTCTCATAAGATATTATGCTATCAACTTTATACACATATACTACCAATAACTAGATGATATGATGTAATGTAATATTTTATTAATTAAGATATTATATTATTTAACTTAAGTAATTAATTTAATTAAGTCAAGATATTGATATGATATTAATTACAAACGGTTACTATAATTAATGATCTCAATAATTATGGTATGAAATTTTATTAATTATGTTATTAAATCTTACCTAAATAGTACCACATAAGATGTTATGTTGTCGGCTGTATACAACTATATTATCAACAACTTGATGATACGATGTTACGTTATACCCGGTATATTGTACATGTGTTATGGGTTGAATTATATTTTATATTTATTATATGTGACATTTTTTTTAAATTAAAATATTTTGTCAATAGTTTTATTTGAAGTAATTAGTTCAAATAAAGCAACAAATTGATTTGACATTAGTTATAAATGTTACCATAATTATAAAAAAAACTTATTAAATATGGTATCAAATCATATCTAAGTCTTAATTCATAGGATGTTATGCTATCAGTTGTATACACATATACTATCAACAACTCGATGATATGACGTCACGTTCTACACTATTTGTACATGTATTTTGTTGAATTAAATTTTATATCTATTATATATGAACATATTTTTTTTACAATTAAAATATTTTCGCCCATAGTTTTAATTATAGTAATTAGTTCAAATAAAAAAAAAAATTAGTTGACATTAATTATAAATTCTACCATAATTATAAAAAAGTCTTATTAATTATGGTATCAAATCTTATATAAATCTTAATGCACATGATGTTACGCTATCAACTGCATTCGATGATATGATGTCACATTATACATTATTTGTTTTACATATTATTTGTTGAATTAATTTTAAATTCTATTATATATGACTTATTTTTGTTAAAATAAAATATTTTCACCAATAATTTTTTTTTATATATAAAGTAACTTGTTCAGATAAAGTAAAAAATTGATTTGATATTAATGATAAATGTACCATAGTTACGAAAATTACATTAATTTCAGTTTAAAATTTTTTCCAAATATTTGAATTAATTACAAATGTTACTCTAATTAACATAGTATCATTAATTATGTTTTGAAATCTTATCTAAAATTTGATTGTGTTATGCCATGGACAATATATATTTTCTCCGTAATTATATAATATGTTTTTTTTCATGTAGAGTGTATGTTGTATATATTATTTATAATAATAAATTCTATTAAAAGTATTTATGGTATTTACTTTTTTACAAAACTCTAATTTACCGTGTTTCTAAGATATTTCACTGCGCTATCATTCTCCCGCCCGACGGCATAATCGATCATCCCTATCGCTCTTCCGTCGCCGTCGCACTTTATACTGCCGTGCCGTCGCCATTTGTGCTGTTGCTGCTGTCGCCATTTGGGTTGCTGGCCGGGATGTGCTTATATCATCTGAATTATTTTTTATGTTTTCTGGATCAAGTATACTTCCAGTCTTGTATCCTTCCTTGTTGCAACAATATGCAATGCACTGTATGCACTGTGGATCATTTTTTTTTTTTTTTTTTGCATCTTAATTCTGATGGCGAACCCCCATTTTATGTGCGTATCCACAATATAACTCGTACGCCTCATTGGGTGTTTTAAATTCAAGATCTCTCCAGTCAAATAAATTTACAAAAACGCGAACATTACTTAATTAATCATGCATTCGGCTCAACGCTAATCGTATGCTATTTTAATTCTAAGATACTTTTTGTATTATACTTATATGAAGTCAAGTATAGAATGATATGCTATTAAAAATATATATATATATATATATGCTATTGAGTATACTCCGATCATCGCTAATCGCAAGCTATTTAAAGTCTAAGATGCTTTGCGTATCCTACTTATATGATATCAAGTATAGACCAATATGCTATTAAAAACAATAAAATATGTTGTTGAGTATATTCCGATCAACGAGCCGACAAAACGCCTATACAACTTACCTGTGTTTAGTGACGAATCCGAGGCATTATTGTTGTATGCGATAGCAAGGCTGGGATGCGCGTTTCCTAAAATATTGTTGATCTTCTTCACGTGGCAAATAATCAACCGATTTAAGAGTTTAGGAAGAAATTTCGAATTAACATACGGATAAATGTAAAAACAAATGGTATAAAAATTTGTGGATATATTTTTTTAATTTATTTCCAAAATGATTGCTATTCCTTATATAAATTATATTAATTAAGATTGATATAATAAATTTATATTATTATAATTACTATTGTATATAAAATTATATTTTAATCTTTACTTCAAATCTCATCCGTTAATTTCATTTTTCAACCAACGGCGCGGATTAAATCAGCACCATGAGCGAACTGGTATATACATACATATATTTTAATAAGTGTGATATATATATATATGATGCTCATAGACTAAACCGTAAAATTAATATTATTATATACTAATATATTTTGTTTGTTTGGGGTTTATTAATGTAAGCTTGTTTGGTTTTTGTTTGTATATAATATTTTTTTTTATTTGAATATTAATTTAAAAAATATTTTGTGAGTAAAAAAAACGGATACATTAATTAATTTTTTTATAAAATATTTTTTAAATTAATATTCAAATAAAAAAATCATTATATACAAACATAAACCAAACAAACTTACATTAATTGCAACTACAAAATTGCAGAGATTTACCTATTAATGAAAGAGCGACTTATTTATTTTACTTTAAATAAATAAATATGACTCTCAACCGGTTCAGCTTTTAAATTTCTTCAGCTATATTTAGGTCCACTATAACTATAATAATAATAGTAATAATAATAATAATTTAAGTTGTTTTTATTTTAATATAAATTAAAAAAAATACTCGCCGTCATGTTTTTTTTTTTTTTGAATTGTCATAAAAATATATTCTCATTTTATTTGTAAGTAAAAAATTATTTCATTTTTATACTTTTTTTACTATAAAGTAAAAAACTAACAATTATTACTTGCTTTTATTAAAACTCATACTCGGTCAAATGAGCACATATTTACATTAAGGAGGAAGTATTTTATATATATTTCATTGTATATACTTGATTAATGAAAAATATACTCAAAATTTACATTATTTTAATTAATTCTATAAAGTAAGTTATATAATAAACTTTATAAATTGATAGGTTATCAATATAATTTATTTATTTATTTATTCTTATATATATATATATATGTATGTATAAAGTAGTGTGCAGCCGCCAGCGAGTAATGTTGCAAGCGCCCGAGGTCCAAACACTGGCGGCAGAGTCAGGTGTGGGCCTGTGCACCATTTCTTAAATGGGCCCCACTCTTGTGGGCCGGAACCGACTATGGGCCCATTTAGCTAAATTAAATTAAATCAATTAATTGATTTAAGCGCCAACTCATTATCTCGTATTTTAAACATCAAAATTGACCCATATTCCTTTTCTTCTCTTCATGCTCCACATCAACATCAAATTCGTAGTTACGTTATAAAGTCTTGGATTTTGGTTTAAAATTAAATTAAATATAAAAGTTTAGGAATATTTTGACAGTGGTATATAAACTATTTTTACTATGATAAAAAATATGCATTTAATGGAGAGAAGAATAATAATCCCTCCGTGCATAATAATTAAGTATCTGTTTTTTTTTTTTTTTTTTAAATTGTCCATAACTCCTTTATGGTTTCGAAACTCAGCGTAAATTTTTCTTCTACTTTAAAAATTGCAAATTTCCCTTCTACTTTAAAAATTGCATGACGTCCCCTTATATTTTAAAAAATATTGTATGAAACCACTTTGTGGTTTCGAAACTCAACATAAATTCCTATTTTACTTTAAAAAATTACATGACGCTCACTTATACTTTAAAAAATATTGCATAAACCCCCCTGCTATGCAAAACATATAGATAAGAAATCATTTTCTTATCACACGAGGAAAGTATCATAGTGGTGGGGTTTTATGCAACATTTTTTAAAGTATAAGGGAATAACATGCAATTTTTAAAGTACAGGGAGATTTTACGCTGAATTTCGAAACCATAGAGGAGTTATAAGCAATTTTACCTTTTTTTTATATATAATTTTAGAAATATTAATATTATATTGAGATATAACATGAATAAAATAGAAATGACTAAAATAACCTTATGTAAAATATTGTAAATTGTAAAGATATTTGTAATATTAGGTAGATAGTACAATTACTTTAAAAAAAATATATTTTGTTATGGATTATGAGACGGAGGAAATAATATTTTAATGTATTTTTTCTATGAACGAAAATTAATATATTACAATCAATTAAATAAAAAAATTGCAGAAAAAAAAACATAGTATTTAAACTATACATATATAACTTTTAATATTATTTATTAACAGTCACTTTTTTTATATATAAAAAAAAAAAGTTCTAAAAACGTTAAAATTATTTTTTAATTTATATTTATATTTATTTATTTTTTATTGTTTCTGATGCTGCGGTTCACTCAGATGTGGTAATTCACAGCAAGCAGCGCCTTGTTTAAGTTCCGCCACCCCACCGTCGTTTTATCTGTAGGTTCGACATCTGCGGTTTATTGAAGGACTAGTTGGCAATTCTAGGAATCTAATCATCCAAGTTTTTTTTTTCTTAGGTAAAAATTTTCAAATTTCTCTTAAATTGTGAGTTATTAAATTATTTTTATTATACAATAATTATTTTTACTAATATATTTTTAATTATTAACTAATTATAAAATTCCTAAATTCATGTATTTAGATTAAAGTGAACATCATATCATTCATGGAACTCAGGGAGTACATAATTTATATTTAATAAATGACCTATGTAAATACAAACAACTAAATATAATTATAATATCAGAATAGCAATTTAATATAAATATATGTAAAATTATTAACTTGCCTAAATCATTAAATTAGACATATGTACATATATCAATTGTATCCTGGCTCCATAAGATTTGTCGGGAATTATTCATCTTAAATTTTTTTGAGAGCAAACATATTTAATAGTAAATTTTTTTTAAACGAACTTTCGAAAAAGAAGAATGTACACGTAATAAATACAAGGGTAAACTATTTTTTTAGTCTCGTAACTGGACCCTTCATCATTTTAGTCTTGTAAGTGGAGTCTGTCGCAAACTAGTCCCATAAGTGAAAATTTTTCGTTATTTTAGAACTCTGGCGCCGGAGACGCCTGCGTGGCTTGTCGGATGCCATGTGTCCCGCCAAGTCAGCGACACACGTGGATTTTATTTTTTATTTTTTTATTTTTTTTTTCAATTGGACCAAATAAAAAAATCAAAAAAGGGAAATAAAATTAAAAATGAATTTAAAAAATAAAATAAAATCCAGGTGTCGCTGACCTGGCGGACACGTAGCCTCCGGCGAGCCACGCGGGCGTCTCCGACGCCGGAGGACTAAAATAAGAAATTTTTTTTACTTATGGAACTAATTTGCGACAGACTTCACTTACGAGACTAAAATGATAAATGAGTTCAATTACGGAACTAAAAAAAAAAGTTTACCCTAAATATGAACTTTTTATTTTATTCATTTAAACTCAACTCTGAATATCACAGTCTCTCCACTTAAAAGAATACCTTGCATCAATATTAAATACTCTCTCCGTCCAATAACTATTGTCCTTTTTTTTTAAAACATAAATTTTACATTTTTACCCTTTATTCATTTATTATTTATAATCTCTACCATACAATTAAGGGCAAATTTGTCAATTCATAACAAAAAGACAATTATCTAAAAAACTGTGCAAATATACTTTAGGACAATAGAAATTAGAGTGAAGGAATATATCGTATTATCATCATAATTAATAAATGAACAACAAATTTGAAAATTAATTTTATAACATTTTAAAATTTTAAAGTGATAAATATCATATACATTATAAATTAAGCACATTGAGCTAAAACTAAAAATCTAGTACTATAAAAGAGTCGGCCTCCCTAATTATTGTAGGAAACTTAATGCTTATTAAGAGCCTTCAACGTTTGAGAGCAAATGCCATTTATGAGGCTAGTGTAGCCTTAAATATATATTTTTAATTTTTTCAAAACATATGACCTTTGACATAGACAAAAATCTCAATAATATGAAAAAAATAGTAATAATAAGAATAATTGTAATGAATTCAGAGTGTTCTTTTTTTTGTGTTTTTTCTACACATTTTTTTTTTAAAAAAAATATATATATATTTATTGTTTTTATACTACTTACATAATTTTATATTATTTTAAATTATTTTACAAAATAAATACACTATGCTAGGTAAAAACATTCTTTATATTCCTTTTTCAAATATATAGTTAATATTTTAAAAAGAAAACAAAATTTAAAATTTATTATGTTTAAAATTTAGTTGTTCAAATATGAAATTCCATGTAAAAATAATTAGGACATATTTATTTATACTATCTCCGTCTCATTGAAAGGTAATCATTTTCTATTTTGTAATTTTCTAATTTAGTAATTGTACTACCTACCTAATATAATTAATACCTTTCAAACTTACACTATATTACACAAATGTCATTACTTTTATATTACACAATACTACTAGTGGTATTTTCATCTTTTTAACTACAATTTATTATAAACTAATATTAAAAAATCTACGTGCAAAAAGTAAATGACAACCTTGCACCTGAACGGAGAGAGTATATAGGTTTTTTTTAAAAATTATTGTTGAAATTTAGAAGTTTGGAAAAAGTAAAATGTTAGTATTTGATTTGATGTTTTATGAGAAAAAAAGTGTATTTGATGTGATGTTTTTGAAAAATAAATAGTATCAAATGAGTAAAGTGTGTTGTGTAAATATAGCGCAACTGTCTGATATAGAATATGCACATCTATAATATTTTGTGTTGAATATTGATTTTTTTTTAAATAAATAAAATATATATTATATATATTATGCAAATGTATTAATATATTTTGATAATATTTATAAAGAATTATAAAAAAAAATGATAGGTGAACAAATCCAAATAATCAATATTTTGATAACAATAAAAAAAAATATATATTTAATTATTATTTTATTTTAAAAGAATTAGACAATAGAGTTTTAAAAAAAAACAAGTTTTGAACAAATTAAAAATAAAAGTAATAGTAGTATTTGATGTGATGTATTATAAAAAAAATATACTTAATATAAGTATTTTCTTAACAAATTAAATAATGATAAAATTCTAAAAATGTTACGAAAATAAAGCTATATTTTGAAATAATAAAAATTTTAATAGTATTTAATATAATAATTTATAAATAAAAATAAATTTTTGATCTAATATATTGAAAAAAAAAAAATTAAATATGACCATGCAATTTCAAAATCTTGAGGTGGGTTTGTTGAGTTTTTGTTTTTTAAAAAAATTAAATTTGAATAGTTGTTTGATATGATATAAATAAAAATTGATTATAAAATAAATATATAATATAATATAAAAAAAATAATTATTTAATTTAATATTTAGAAGGAAGATAGAATATGCAGTAAAAACTTGTGTGTAATTGGTAAAACCTACAAAATAAAACCACCTCACTGTTCTGCTCATCTCTCTCTCTTCTCGTTAGATGAACATATGCTCTGTAAGGCCGTGTTTGGCACGCGGTTTTTTCAAACTTGAAAATCTTGTGTTACATGAAGGTGAGATATATGAAGACGATCATCTTCTCTCACTCACCTTCATATACGTATACACCCTTACAAGCTGTATAATACGCATATACATATACATACATACATACATACATATATATATATATATAGACGTATAACAGAACAAACACCCAATCCGCACCAACCCTCCTTCATCCACTCTTCGTTCACCTCTCATCAGGCGCCCACAACTTCCGTACGTACACTCTCTACACACACACATATATATACATACATATATATATATACACGCCTGTTTGGTTGCATTTCCTGTTTTATCTTTTTCCCTTATGAGAAGAGTGCCATTTCTGGGAATACCTCATCGCCACTTACCTTACAGAACTCCCAGCGCTACTTTATCCTTCCCCTTTCTCTACCGGTGGACTCCCATGGCTTCCACCACCGCCGCCGCACGCCGGAGTAAGAAGATCGTCGTTATAATGGGGCCGACCGGCTGCGGAAAATCGAAGCTCTCAATCGATTTGGCTTCCAGGTTTTTTCGGGCCTCCGAAATCATCAATTCCGATAAAATCCAAATCTACCGCGGCCTCGACATCACCACCAACAAAATCACCTTCCCGGAGCGGCGGAGCGTCCCCCACTCGCTCCTCGGCGAGTTCGACCCGTCCGAGTCGCATCCCGAGTTCACCCCCTCCGATTTCCGGTCCGCCGCCGCGGCGGCGATCTCGAGGATTCACGCTCGCCGGAATATTCCGTTCGTCGTCGGAGGTTCGAATTCGTTCGTTTACGCTCTGTTGGCGAAGACATTCGACGCGGCGGTCGACGTCTTCGGCGACGGCGAGGCGGCGGAGGCGTTCTGTAAGGAGCTCCGGTACAATTGCTGCTTCATTTGGGTGGACGCCTCGCCGGCGGTGCTGAACCAGTACCTGGTGAAGAGAGTCGACGCCATGGTTGATTTGGGGATGGTGGAGGAGCTGAGTGAGTACCTGGCGAGTGACGAGTCGGACTCAGTGAGTCAATGCGGGTTGAGGAAGGCGATCGGCGTGGCCGAGTTCGGGAGATACTTCCAGAAGCTTCGGAACGGACCGGCGGATGACGTGGCGAGGAGGGCGGCGTACGATAGCGAAGTGCGGGCGATCAAGGATAACACGTGTCAGCTGGCGAAGAGGCAGCTGGGTAAGATCCGACGGCTGCGGGACGCCGCGGGGTGGGACCTGAAGAGAGTGGACGCGACGGCGGCGCTGAGGGCGGCGATGGGCGGAGCGGCGCGGCGGAGGACGGCGGAGATTTGGGAAAAACAGGTGCTGGAGCCGAGCGTGAAGATTGTGAAGCAGTTCTTGATGGAGTGAGCGAGTAGGTTGCGACTTTGAATTTAATTTTCATTTTTCAATTTTCATCCAATTAAATTTAATTAATTAATTTCCAGCTAATATCTAGCTTTCAGTTTTCAACCATTTCTTCTCTCGTTTCCGTTACACAACACAAATTATTATTATTATTATTATTATTATTATTATTATTATTATGTATTTCCATCTTAATTTGGTTACGAAACCAATTTTGGGTATATATATATATATATAACTAATATATATTTCGATTTTTAAATATCTAACTTGAATATTATATAAATTTATTTAACTCTACTCCAAATAATTAGCGTGGTTGATTATTGTTGTTGCATGAAGAAGAATTAGAATGGGCGTGTCGTTAAAAGTGGGACACAAGTCAAAAGCCGCAAGCCTATTTTGACCCTTTAGAAAGTTATTATTATTATTATTATTAACATCAAAATTTATAATCACGACTCCAAAATTGAGTAATAAGAAAGTTTTTGACGACAATCATGGTACTCTACACCACTACTGAATTATTTTTAAAAAATTTTATAATAAGATTTCGTAATAAATGATTTGATGATGTGGATTGAACTGATGACTGTTAGACCATATGTTCAAATTTTTTACGTCTCTAAATTTTATCTGTCACATCCTATGCCAATTAGAATTAATTAATAAAAAAATATATCATGAGGGTTTATTTTTATATTTTGTCTTATAATATATTTTTTGGTTTTGTTTTTATTTATAAAACATTACTTCAAACTATTATTTAAACAATAAAAACTCCACAAACCGAATGGTGTTACATCAAATTACGTACTCTAATAGATGATGGATGAATCTAATAAGCTAATAAAGAAATAGTATGAATTATGCAAAGTTGTTGGTACGTGTACGTCCATAGGATTATGTCACCACATATCAATAATAATAATAAATAAATAAACTCATTGGTGTGTTAATTAAATAACATCTGAAGCTTAATTGGATTTGGATGAAATTAAATAGTAATAAAATAGATAGATAGATAGATAGATAAATAAATAAATAAATAAAAACAACTATCGACACAATTAAGTGATAAGTGTCGAGGTTAGGTTGTTTTCATTAATTATTTTCTTTTTAAAATAAATTTATCATCTTCTGTGTTTGGGGCATTCATGACGTGGCATGATGGATTTTACAACTTACAATTGTCAATTCGTATTTTGAATACTCTTTCCGTCCCGATTTGGCCGTTTCAAAAAATAGTTTTATTTCTATAAATAATTATATCATCATAAATTATTCATATTTTTTCATTTTTATTACACAATTACCACTACTTTTTACACTAATACACTC
The DNA here is from genome assembly GCF_009805555.1 of Andrographis paniculata. Taxonomy (NCBI): domain Eukaryota; kingdom Viridiplantae; phylum Streptophyta; class Magnoliopsida; order Lamiales; family Acanthaceae; genus Andrographis; species Andrographis paniculata. The sequence goes on from NW_026137605.1 coordinate 8,088,518, forward strand.
ACAAGGGCAAAAAAAAGTTTTTTATCTATACTTTTTATCAATTACCAATATAATATCAATATTCATTAAATTCCTTGTCCAATCCAATTAAGACTATAATTCTGGGAGAGAGTAGTATTTATTATTAGATTGAGTTATGAGTATATCACAAAATTTGTCAATTCGAACAAGATGTTCATCACAAAATTTTAAACCTGATTAAAACGATATGAATTTTTTTGGGTTAAGTACAGATCATTTTGATTTTATTTCAGATTATCTAATAACCCGAATAACCCAAAGAACTTGACATGACCTATCGGAAAATTTTAAATTTATTTTAAAATATCTTATGCAAAAGCGAAACTTAATTTTGTTTTCTATAATTAGCATGGTTGTATTCTTTTGTGGATTTTACACAAGTTTTTACTATTCAGATATTTTTTTCCTTAAAAAATATCATATAAAACAATTATTTTTATTTTTATTTTTTTATATTATACTACAAATTTATTTTACATTCAAAACATCACGTTAACCTCTATTCATATTACATCAAAAAATTATTTAAATTTAATTCTTTACTATTAAAAAATTCAAACTAAAAAAACTAAAACCCACAAACACACATCCATATTATTTATTTTTTATAATTTTAAACTTTTTTTTTTTTATTGTTGACACCCCTGCTTAATCTTATCTTCAAATTAGATTTTAGTATATATAATAATAAGTGGACTTTACCTCCTAATCAACTTCAAAAGTTGTCCACTGGGCTTTTATAGATTAGGCCCTATTAAAATAATAGTATTAATAATAAAACCAATAAATAATTTTAGAGTGGGTCCTTAAAAAAATATTATGAACAAAATAAAGCCCGTTTTAATATTAGGCAAAGGCTACAGGCTGATCCGAACTATACTGTCTTATTTTGGTCCTGCCACATAATCCATTTTAAGGTTTAAATCCTGTCTTAAAGGATACTCCATCCATTCTAACAAAGTATTTGTCAGGTAAGGATGATCTGACGGTGTGGGGTTGGACTTGTGACTATAAAGTCAAGGATTTGATCTCAAGTTATCTGCCACACATAGTTGTTTTTCCAGTGAGAACAGACAAATAAAAATGATTTATTTCTCAAGTTCCTACGCCAAACACACCCTGAAATTCTACTATTTATATATAAAAAAAATTTCAAAATATCAAATCAAATATTTATTTTTTATTTTTTATATTATACTAAAATCTAATTTTACATTCAAAACATAATATAAACATATATTTATATCACATCATACAACTATTCTAATTCAAAAATCTTATTATTCAAATTCCAATTCACACTAACAAATTATAAGCTATTTCGTCAAAGTCCGATATGCCTACGTCATTGTTCCTTATTGTCGTGTGTAGGATAAGAGAATCAACTATAGATATTTGATGCACCTTCACTCTGATTGTCATTTGTTAGTACTAAAAGTGTAATAGGGTATGTTTCTTTTGTCCAAATTCTAAAATTTTTATTATTTGGATTCTGCGTTTTTCAAAAAAAATATATTTTTTCATCTTACAAAACATCCCATCATACATTATTTTAATACCAAACTTAAATCAATTTTTTTTTTCAAACTCATCTAAAGAAACATACCCATAACCATAATAACGATCAACCTCAATGATTAGATTATGATTTTTTTACTTATACAACGAACCATAGTAGTGACAATCAGCTTCATGAGTAATTAAATCGTAAGAATTTAATTGCGAATAATCATAATTGAAATTATAATAATTATTAACTGCAGAATCAATAAAATTATCATAGTTTGGCTATAAATAACCATAATTGAACATTGACATCGATTTACCATATGAATGATGATATCGATTGATTGCAGGAGCAACCAAATTGTTGTAGTACGAATAAAAATAGTCATGCCTAGATATTGGCTTTAGGAAGTCAATAGCATACATATCGTATGATATGTAGGAACAAGTCACAAATAGAAATGAATACCAAGATATTCATATGTATTTTAAAATTAAATAAATAGAAAAGAATTAAAAAATTGGGATAACTTAAAAATATATCTATAGATTAAGTCTCGATGCTTCTTTACATTGTAATACATATATTTATATTTGAACAAAAGAAACACACACACAAATAATAAACAAGCATCCCATTTAAAAAACGAAATCTAGTTCCAAATAAAAGTATTAAATAAGCATACAATATAGATACTTTTGATTTTTATAGTTGCTAAAATTGTTCTTTAATTTCTCTCTGTGATTTCGAAATTTAGCTTAAAATTTATCGATACTTTAAAAATTGTATAATACCCTTTATACTTTAAAAAACATTACATGAAACCCACCACAATGAAAACTTCTTTGTATGATGTAAAGATGATTTCCTATCTGTATGTTTTGTACGGCGGGGATTTCGTGCAATATTTTTTAAAGTATAAAAGAGCAGCCCCATGCAATGTTTTAAAATAAAATGGAGATTTACGCTGAATTTTAAAACTACAGTGGAGTTTCATGCAACTTTTTTAAAGTATAAGGGGCGCATACAATTTTTAAAGTAAATGAGAATTTACGTTGAGTTGCAAAACTATAACGCAGTTATGAACAATTTTGTCTTTATTGTTTTTTAAAATGAAATAATTGTGATATATAGACATACAATATTTTATACTTCCTCTTTCATTCAATTGTATACTCAAATATTTTCACATAAATTTTAATAAACTTATATAATAGTAATTGATATTAGTAATTGATATTTTTTATAATAAAAAAGATAAAAAATTGCTACTTTATCCACTTTGTATTTTTTAATAAATATATTTATTTACTTTAGGTAAAAAAATAAATTATATTAATAATATAAAAATTGATATTTTATATTAAATTATTTAATTTTTATAAATAAGTAAATTATATATATTATATTAATATGTGCAGATTATATTTAAAAAAAAAAAATTATTAAAAATCATTCCACTTCACATATACTCTATAATCTTTCACCATAAACAATAAGATTGTAGTATAATTTTTTTTTAAAAAAAAAAAATAAAGAAAAAAAAACAACAAAAAACAAAAGCCCTCTCCTCGTAAACTTGAATGTGTATAAAAGTAGATAATTAATTAATTGGGTGTATAAATGTTATTACCATCCATCATTCTTCTTCATGGTATTCGTATAAGAAACAACAGACAGAGCAAGACATAATAATAATAATAATAATCAGACAAGAGGCTTCCCAATTAATGTTAGCAAGGTCATAAGAAACCATCCCTTCCCTTCCCTACACTTCTTTGTCTTGGAGGAACAACGCGATCTTCGATCTCATATCTGTCGGGACACGGACAGGTCGATAATTTTTGTCGAGCCACACCGCCGTAGCTCTCGCCTCCAAGATCGGCTGCTCAGCCGCAAAAATAATAAAAAAGAAATCAACACATACATAATCATTAGCTTCGAATCCTATAATTTTATCCTGAGGAATTGTAGTGTAAGAGAAGATTATGTAAAAACCTCTTGATTAGGTATCTTGAAGATGAAATGCTCGAAGAACAGCCGCGCAGCAGAAGATCCCGACACCCTCACCTTCACGAGAAACCTGTCTCCACTCTGACAGGTCGAGAAAGGGACAAATTAATAATCGAGGGATTAAAAAGAAAATAAATAAATATCGAAGCGATGAAATAATTGCAATTCCGCACCCTTAAAGGCGCAAGAAACTTCAGCGAAAGCTCCGTCAAAGCTAATGCATCGCCACTACGAGCAACTTCATCTGCGCTGACACCGATCCGCTCCAACAATTCGTGCCGGCCTGTTAATGCGAGAATAACACAAATTCGTAGCTAGACAAATATATAGTACTATGTTCTTGTAATAAAGTACCGTGTTTTATTAGAGACTAATCTTTGAAATCAAACACAGATTTTCGACTGCTGACGAGTTTTGAGATTGGGTTTATGGTTTTTTTATTGTTAATCATTTGCGATTCTTTATAAAAATACACTGACGATAAACTACTATTAAAACAAAAAACAAAATCAAACTCCAAAAGAAGACACTCGGGTTTTCTTTTTTAGAACAATCTGGTTAGGGCAAGTGAAGCTTCAATCTCTGTTTTCTTTAAACAAGAATCTTAAAACACTTGACCGGGAGTTTACCTAATCGCACTCGAAGAGTAAAGAAACCTAAGACTTGCTAACTAGTGCCCGAAATGATTAAGGCTCTGGTTACCTATGTTTTCAAATTTGTTTCATAGTTCACTTTTAACAAAACATCATATTAATGCCAATACATATATATATATATGGGAGGGGTTACCGTTCTGATTTTTCCAATTAGCACAATAAAAGATAAAGACAACACATGTCTTTGTCTCGAACAACAATGTTTTGTGTGTTATTTATACTTACAACGTCTGATGTATACAAGTATATCGTGTGCTAAAATCAACTACTACATGTGTTGTGTGAGATTATATCATGTGTATGTATTTGTAATCTATTACTAATATCGTGTGTTGTTTGCTAGTACACTGTATCCGCCACCATATATCTATAACATCAATATGAGTATTTTCTATTCAATTTTTTACTATTTTCAAATGAACCCGATGTACAGTAAAAAAAAATTAGAGCAAGAATTGTTACCATGTTGGCAATAACTTGCATAAACAGCATTATTTACAACACCATATTGATCCAATTCATAGTCCCGAACTTTAAGTTCCACCTCATGGAACCCTGTCATTATTCTGCAAAAAAACCATCATATACACACACCTCCACCGTTTCCAAAACCTTTCAAGTAGAGCTTAAAAGAATTATTATTATTATTATTATTGTAAATCATCATGTATCCAAAAATTAAAATCAATTCAAATAATTTGGTAATGCAATTTCGAATTGGGGAAAACATGAAATTAAAGCTGCGTTCGAATCAGGAATTACAAAGAGCAGAGAAGAGAAAGGCTGAAAAAATGTTCAAAATTAAACATCGCAATCGCAGCCATTAATAACAACCTATAAAATTTCCAATCCAATTGCCGTCCGGACAGCAAAAATCTCAAGACAAATTGTAAGATTCGAGCATTATCCTCTATACCAAATATAAGAAATTTAATAAATAAATAAAATAAAAAAAAAAAGGAGAAATAATTGGAAGTACCCTTTTCCACCTTTAAAGTCAAACTTCGCGGCCGCATCGCACCTCCCGACCGGAGAGGAAGCGAATCTGAGAGATTGGAACGGAAAATGCCGCCGGAAATTGGCTGGAAAGTTCCGACACGGCCGAGGAAACATGTCGGCAGCCAAAAAAGGGAGTGAATTGGGGACGATCGAACGGTTTCTGAGAGTGATTGCAGAGTGAATCATGTTTCGAAACGGAAAAGAGTGTCGAGATTAGGCTTAGGGCAATGGCTTCCGATTGAAATTTGGGGCAAAGTTCGTGAATTCCTCCATTTCAGTGTTCTTACATACAATGTGGGCGTTAAGGTTTAGGTTAACGGCAAATACATTCCTATATTGTGGTCACGTGCCTAACACGTGCCGTAGTTAATTTTTAAACCGCTCCTAGGAACTGAACTCCCGAAGCCTTCATGAATCATGATCATGACATGAATTAAATGACCCTCTTCGGCTCGGGAGCTCAATTCCTGGGTGCTGTTATGAAGATTTATTTTACCTAAGCTCTATTCATTTATACTATTCAATTTTATATTTTAATACCGAATCTAATAAAAATCTGTTTAATTTAAAGTATCACGTAAAATATATATATATATTTTTCCCTATGTTCAAATTATATTACTATTATTCATAAGATATAATTATTAGACACAGATTTATTTTTTAATTTTCTCTAAATATATTTTATATTAGCGGAGTTTAGGTAAGATTTATAATATATAAATTTTACTTCAAATATTCTAATGTAACACTTGAGTCTACACTTTAATAAAATAGAAAGTAGTTAAAATTAATAAAATTTTACGATTTTTTTTTTTTTATATAACATGGGAATCCACACAATCGCTATTCGAAAGTGCACACTGACAAACCCTAGCCGAACCTAATACTCTGCAAAATCAATATATATATATATACTCCCTCCGTCCCAATACAATAGTTTTATTTACCATTTTTGTCCGTCCCAAAACAATAGCGTTATTTCCATAAATAATCATATCACCGTAAAATTACCTCTACTTTTTCATTTTTATTACACAATTGCCACTACTTTTTACACTAATACACTCACAAGGACAAAAAAAGTCTTTTAAGTATATTTTTTACTCACTACCAATATAATATCAATATTTCTTAAATTTCGTATCCAACCCAATTAAGACTATATCTATGGGACGGATGGAGTATATTGTATTATAATTATTATATGCTCTCTGTTTATGCGTTGCAACAGTAGAGAGGATACGAGCCGACTAAAACAGAAGAAAACAAACATAATGTGATGATAAATTCTTTATTTAGTTTGTTGTTTTTATAGTGTAATTTATGAATGTTTTTACTCGTTGATTAATAAAAAATGAAAATTGTTAAATAAAGTTTATAGTATTAATTTATTTTCATAGAATTATTATTTCAGTGTCTAATCGTTTTTTTTATAAAATATCAATTTCAATCAATATTTTGCATCATCAAATTTAAAGTATTTTGGATATATATTTTTTATAATGAAAAATACATATTGAATGTAATATTTTAAATATATTAAATAATTCTTAAATAAAATGTAAGTATAATACTCCAACAGTCTCAACTCAAAATACATATTTGTGTTTTTTTTTTTTTTGTTTTTAATAAATTAAAAAATAATAATATTTTATTGGTCAGTGAAAATGTGTAAAATGATATTGATATTTTTGTCATTGTTAATGAATATTTTTATAAAAATAAATGATATTTTGGTATTTATATATGAATTACTTTTACTATAATATAAAATGAATGATTTTGAATGAGACAAAACAAAAATGATAAAATAAAAATATTAACTTAAAATAGATGGAGTATATAATCATATATATATATATTTAATAGATTAAACAATACAAATGTTAAATAATATTAAATGATCGTTTCATTTAAAAACTTAAATTGAATGAAATACACATCACTATATATATATATTACAAAAGTCAATCAACACCAAATATATATATATATATATGTTTGTATGTATGTATATAAAAGACATTTCCATGCACTTTGAACCATCTTGGAAGTGGGCTTGGTAGCTTGAATTGTGGTTGAAAATTTGGTTAAATTAGGAATCGGGAATGTTGTTTGGTTAATGAACTACAATATATTTGATGAAAATAAATCTAAATATTTTAGAAACTTATTTCAATAAAATGTATTCAACAAAATTATCATTTTATAAAGAAAAAATTATAGATATATATATATATTTATATATAACTAATATGAACCAATATTATAAGAAAAAAAAAAATTGAAGAATTTTAAATATATAAATATAATTTCTATTTACAAGAGATAAAATTAAAAATTATAAATAAGTCCCAATTTGAAGACTTTGAAAAAATATTTGAAATGAAAAAGATTGAAAATATATTACGAATCTAAGTTACAGAAACATCGAAATTTCCATTGTAGATCCCTCAATAGAAGAAGATAAAGTATCAATAGTACAACACGAACAAGAACATCAACAAATTAACAAATTGATCGATACCACCATTATTCTTCTTCAAGTTGTCGAAACATAGCAATCTTGGACAATATTTATTATTGAGACAAATCAATGTGGTTCTTGCTTCTACGATCCGATGAAAATTACAACAGAATCATCAGGCTTGAAGCTCGTAATAAAATTTCACGATTATGTTGAATATTGTAAAGAATCAGCACATAACCTCTCGGTTAGGTATCTTGAAGATAAATTATTCGAACAATAATCGAGCAAAAAATGTATTGATCACCCTCACCTTTACGACAAAGTTATCACCCATCTTACATGACATGCAAAAATTACGTATGAATAAAATCCATAAACGCTTATGTAAGGGTAGAAAATGAAGAAAGAAAGAAAACGATCTTACCCTTAAAGGCGAATGAAACTTAAACGATGACTCGGATAAAGCTAATTCATTACCACCTCGAGCAATTGTGTCCCCATGAACACCTATTGTCTCTAGACCTTCATAGAAACCTATTAAGATTCAATTAGTTAAAGATAGAGAGACAATTAGTTACAAGAAAATATAAAAATAGAGGCGGACGAAGGGAGTAATATTTTTGAATAATATATACACATTTTTATATATGTTTCGGGTCCAACTTTGAGTTAAATTTCTAAAAATTACAAAAGTATTTCGGGTCTATAAAATTCATCAGATCTTATCGGGTATAGCTCGAGTCGGGTGTAAGTATAGCCAAATCCAAATATAATTGGATTTCATTCGGATCTCGGGTCTAAAAATATGTCTTGGTATTTTTCACAAAAATTATTAAACTCAAGTTATTCTTTCCGCCAATTGTTAATATAATTGCACTATAAACTATTCGCATCCAAATTTAACCACTCAATTAGAGCTGACAAATACTGACCCGACACGATAACCTGACACAAAATAATTGGATTTGGGTCAAATATTTCAACTCGATTATGTATACGGGTTGAAACGAACCTGATACGATAATAAATGGGTCGGGTTGGGGTTGGGGTTGAGACTCTCAACTTGAACCCGACACGATAACCTGATTATAATATATTAATATTGATTATTATATTTATTATATATGTAAAATAATCATAATTTATTAATTTTCTCATAAATTAATTTAAACTAAATTCAATTTTAAATAATTCAACTTAATTTACATTCAAACCAATAAAAACTAACATACCATGACAACACAACAAAAACTTATTTAATTTGAATCAAGAAATTCGACTTAATTTATGTATACGGGTCAACACGAGTCAACTCGAATCCGACACGATAATAAATGGGTCAACACGAACCCGACATGATAATAAACTGGTTGAGTTAGAGTTGAGTAATTTAACCCGTTTAAAGTATTCAATCCGACACGAATCGACTCATTGCTAGCTCTACACTCAATTGATCATTACTATAATTGTTAATTTATTATATAAAAAAAAAAAAAGTAAATAAAATTATAACAACATATATCATATCTCAAACTTCATCAAAACATCATCTCAATTATCTCATTCTTAAAAAAAGTTCCAACCCTCATCCAAAGAAATCCCAAAAGTCCCACTACTAAATTCCCCCTATCACATCCTCATCAAATGATAAAATTTAGTGAAAAAAAAAAAGGAAAATTATTACAATTTACAAGAACTGAAGCCACACGAAAATTATCAAATATGTTAATTATTTATTTTCTTACATAATATGTATATATAAATATCCACAAATGGAATAAAAGACGAATTGCTAAAACAAGAAACTATATATATAAATATTTTGATGATATGATATTTCCCACTTATCAAATCATTGAAACAGTAGAGCTTCAATAATGGATTCCTCATTCCCATATGTCTTATCTTCTTTAGTTATATATCCACTCTGCGAAAAACCCTTTAATTTTTACTCTCTCCTTTTACACATTGCATCCCCACCATGCATTTCTTTTTTCGACTTAAAAAGTTATATCATAATAATAATAATAATAATAATAATAGTTGGAAATTATTTTATTATTAGAACCATGAAGAGAGGATTCCGACCCCCACCACAAGCCCCCATGAATTTCAAGATTTGTTGTGCACTTATTTATTTATTTATTATAATTTTGGGAATGGTATTATTATGTGGATAGAATTATTACATGGATACTCGAAAGCCTGATTGACAACATAACCAATGCAAGCATATTCCCATCAAGAACATATATATATATATATATATAATATAGAACTTTATGGAATATATATATATATATGTATAGTGCAAAACATGTAATTAGCATATATCTGTTGGATAATTTTAATCCAACAATATCAACATACTCACATTTGGGAAACTAATTAGTATATTGTTTAAATCATGTTGATTGGGTCAAATCAGTGCCTGGTCAGCGTATATAATGTTATAAGATAACACATGTTTGACAACACAAGATGATACGATATATATATATATACACAACACATGTCATGGCAACACAAGATATAATTCCACATAATATAATATATTATTTGATTACAGTAATATAGAAGTATACAGTGATTATTTTCATTATATGTGTTGATTTGACCCAAATAGTATATACTCTCTCCGTCCCAAAAGATTTGTCTTGTTTTTCCATTTTCGTCCTTCCCAAAACAATTGTCTTATTTCTTTATTTAGTAATCGTGGTCCCCATTTTATAACAAAATTATTCCTACTTTTCCATACTACCCATAATTATTACTCTAACATACTCTTTAAAATCATTCAAAAAAGTAAGGGCATTTTAGTCATTTATATTTTACTTTATACCCACTTTCAATTAAATACTATTATTCCTTAGTTTCCGTGTCAAAACTCTCGATAAGACACTTCTTTTGAGACGGAGGGAGTAAATTATAATGAATTTATAATTTAAAATCTGTTCTGGTTTTAAAATATATTGTTTTAAATAAGGTATAAAAAGTTGTATAAAAATATAATAATAATAATAACAATAATAATAATAATATATAAATATATTTGATACGATATTTTGTGAAAATATATATATATATTATATGATATTTTTTTAAAAGAAAATTACTATTGATGAATAGTTTAAATGTATACGTAAACATAGCATTGTGCAAGTCTTTCCAAATTGGACATACTTTGGATGCTCACTCGAAAAAAGTAAACATTCCTCGTAAGTGCATCGAACCCGATTCTCCGGTGATCCACCCAACACCCGATTGATAGGTACACACCACTCATGGTGATGTTAGCGGGTCCATCCATCGAACCCACCCCGACTGGACCCGGAATTATCAAGAATCTAAATCAAGAGCACTTCTCATTGAACTAATGTAGTAGAAAGGTATGAAAGAACCAATAAGATTGTCGCGTGGATGATGTCTATAGCTAGTGTACTTAATTGTCTTTATCTTTTTGCAATGAATAATGAATCTCTTGACAACTACATCGATATATATATATATATACACTATAAAATCTCTCATGGGATTTCTCATTAGGACACTCAACAAGAATTTCTAAAACTTAGTTCCTTCTGTAAAAATAATTTCTTGTCATTACAATGGGTGGGATCAACCTGGAAAACAATACAGGCAATAGTAGTAGTGAGATAAGAAGAGGTCCATGGACCATTGAAGAAGACAACTTACTTATTCAGTCTGTAAGTTTCAATGGCGAAGCCCACTGGAATTCCCTGGCTAAATATTCAGGTTAGAACTTCGATTTCATATATGTTCCTGGCTATTCTTTGAGAGGTCCATGGACTCCAGCACCAGTTCTGAATCAGTCACTGTTGCTGGCTGCTATCGGTCTGGGTGCTGGAGTCCATGGACCTCCCAAATCCAGACTACTGCAACTACTGTTCGAGTCTTTTAAGGTAAGGTTCGATTCATCGTTTGTTTGACATTTTATTAGGGCTTAAGAGAACAGGGAAAAGTTGCAGGCTGAGGTGGTTGAATTATCTGAGGCCCGACGTCAAACGTGGAAACCTTAGCCCCCACGAACAGCTCCTGATTCTTGAATTACATTCCAAATGGGGTAACAGGTGGGATGCTGACGTGTCGTCTCCACAGCCATCCACGTCATACATATAATATATATAAAAAATATAATAATTCCGTGCAATAGCACATATTTACTCACTAGTGTATATATATATACATAATAAGGGTGTGTTTGTTTGTGAGTTTGGAATTTTAAGTTTGGATTTTTTTAACAATAAAAAATTGAATTTGAATACCTATTTGATGTGATATAAATATATAATGATGTAATTTTTTAATGCAAAATAAATTTGTAATATAATATATAAAAAAATAAAAATAAAAAATAATTGTTTGATATGATATTTTTGGAAGAACAAAAAATCTGAATAGTAAAATTTATGGTAAAACTTACAAAAAAAACACAATTTAATTTTGGCTCAACAATTTCCTCGTCTGATCATTCATATACGCCTCTTTGATGATTCCAGGTGGTCCAAAATTGCAAAAGAGCTTCCGGGACGAACAGATAACGAAATCAAGAATTACTGGAGAACCCGGGTGCAAAAACAGGCCCGACAGCTCAAGCTCGATTCCAACAGCCTTAAATTTGTCGAAGCTGTGCGAAATATTTGGAAGCCTAGGTTGCTCGAGAAAATGGATCAAGATTCATCGTCATTAATTTCCTCATCTCCATTGTCGTCGTCGTCATCAGCCCTGGCAATTCAGACCAAACTGGAATCCCCGGCTCCGCCGCCATTTTCCGGCAGCAGCCACCTGCCGGAATGTTCAAATTCCGGCGATCCAGGCTGTAATTCCCCGGCGGAAGTGATCGATATTCGTCAATCAGGTGGTGAGGATTTCATCAATGGCAACTTTCTTGATGATCAGTTTGGGACATCAATGGAGAACCATGACGAGGGTTATAATTTTTATAGTTATAATAATTACGAGGGGATTTGTTATAACGATGAATATGGGATGCAAGAATTTGGGTACTATGATACTGCCTTGTCCGAATGCCACGTGGCGGCGGCGGAGTGGTTGGGAGATAGCACTTCGTGGGATATTGTTAGTGATAATGATGGGCTGTGGCAATTTAGAAATATTCCTTCAAGTTGAAGATGGTAGAGGTCATGTTTGTGTATAATGTGCTTTTATTGAATCTAAAGCTATTACAATGTCGAATGAAATAATAGGACTTCTAGCCGTCAAATTTATTCTTTTTTTTTTTTTTTTTTTCCGATCAAAGTCAACTAATTAATATATAATTATTATTCTTCATTAAATATTTATTTTTCACTGCAATAACTAATTAAATTTTCAAATATACTTTCAACTGTCCTTTTACTATCTATTTTTCAATAAAATATACATTTTTTTAATTTTCGTGTTGGACCCAAATGTTTTAAATTTACTGAACGGAAAAAGTGCTATATATTGTCTTTAGCTTATCGTATATTATGGAAATAAAGGCGGATATTCTGCTGATTTGATTTGATTAAATCAACAACATATATAATAAAGGTAGGCGATGTATATTAAATACACAACATATGATTTCGAACTTTATTTTTCAGTACAACTAGAAAATTGAAGGTACTTTAAATTTGAATATGATTTAGAATTAAACAACGTACATAAAAAAAATTGTGAACCTATGGTGAGAGTATTTCAAAAGTGTGGAGAAATTATTTTATTTTTTTTTTTTTTTTAAATTAAAGAATTTAAAAAAAATTTAAAAAAGTTGGGCTTATCTTGGATTGTCTCTTCACACCTTAATTAAAGAAGGATTAAACCGAATAATACACTGTAATAAGTTTGAATCAATTCCTGTGTGGTGGGATTGATGTATAGGCTTATCTAATTAATACTCTTTTCGTCCGGCTCTAAAGGTTATATTTACATTTTATGTCATTGTACTTCACATTAAAAATATCTTTATTTTTGTATAATTTTTTGCACAAATATTATTATAATAGTTTTATAAAATACTAATAGAAGTTACTACGTTTTTATATAATAACTAAAATTCAAAGATCAATACGCAAAACGTAAATGAGACCCTTATAATCGGAGGAAGGTAGTATTAACTAAAAAATAGAAATTTGATTAAGGAGGAATCCCACAAGTAGTTAGAGGACACGTCGACGTCAGACACATTTGTTTTAGATAATTAATTATTAGGACAAGGAATAAAATATGTGGTACAAATTTTGATGATGTTTGTGATTTGATAGCTTTTTTATTTACTTTTTAGAAAAGTAGTATTTGGGGGATTGTCACGGTCAATCGAAGGGCATGCAAATGAAGTGGATTATGATCCAACAGGGATAAATTAAAGCTGTCATGTTATTTTCATGTGGTTATCAAACTTCTAATTGCATTTATCCTACGTATCAAGTCATTCTTTTTATTATTTTTTTTAAAGTTTTTTATTATTATTTGAAAAGTTGTTTTGTGAAAAAAAAAAAAAAAAAAAATCATCCGTCTGGTGAAGATATTTTTGCAATTTTTTTCAAATAAGACTCGTAGAGCTGGAGGTAATAGTAATATATTACACTACTTTATTACACTATATTTATAAAATATTAATTTACTTTAATCAAAAATCACACCCAAAATTTTAACTATAACAAATGTTATCACAAAAATTTTGTTTATGTTGGCAGCCTACTCGGTGTGGACCTGTCAAACTTGATACCAAGATGGGTTTTCCGGCCTACTAAAAAAAATTCAGTCTCAATCTTGTGATAAACGATTGAGATACAATAAGTTTGAAATTGAAAATATTGCAATTGATGAACTAGAAATTGAACTGACATTGATGGAATTTTGCCAAAAGGATAAGAATACATCAAATAACGAAAAATAATTGTTTGATTAACGCTTTTGTTTCCTCATTTAGTATCTTGAGTCCTAAAACTTAGCGTGTTTGTTCGTGGGTGTGGAGTTTTGGATTTGGATTTATAAACAGTAAAAAGTTGAATTTGAATAGTTGTTTGATATGATATAAATAAAAATTAATGTGATATTTTGAATATAAAATAAATTTTTAGTATAATATAAAAAATAAAAATTAAAAATTATTTGATGTGAAAATTCAAAATTGAAGAATGGGCTGGCAGCCCAATAAGGAAGAAAAAGACCCAATCTACCGTCTAGCCCAATAGCTTTATATTTTTCTATCCTTTTTTTTTTCTTGCATTATTTCAATTCCCATATTAATATACCAGTGTGTTCACCCATGCATTGCACAGATTTTATAAATTATTAAATTTATATCATATAAATAATTTATTATAAAGGAAAATATTAAAAAATATTATATCAGCACGCTCTATTTAATTTTTCGATTCTTTTTCACGAATTAACGATCAATATGTATTAAAATAATACTCCTTCTGTCCCAAACACCGTGCAACATTTGTATTTGGCACGGGAATTTAGGTGGAGTATTAAGTATGGTAATTTGAGATAATTTGGATATTAAGTGATGTGATTGGAGAGAAAAATGATTATTTGTTTTTTTATTTGAGTGATGTGATGTGATAAAGTGAAGTGTATATTAATATATGTATATAAATATTATTAATTATTTCTAAATTTAAAAATATTGCAGTGAATTTGGGACAAAAAAAATTAAATGTTGCCGGAGGGAGTAATATTTAATAGATGACAATATATAAAAATGTATTAATATATGATTTCTTCTCATCCATGGCACAATCTCGTCCACTTCAATTCAATTTCTAATTCATCAGTCTCAATATTTTCAATTTTGATTTTTTTTTTTATTTTTAATCATTGTTCGCGAGACCAAATCCTGATATTTACTTGAATAGGCCGGAGAACCCATTTTTAAATCGATTTTGACCGCCCATACCGATTTGGCTACCGACATTGATTTTTAGCAACAAAATATCTTCAAATGTATTAACTAGAGAACAAAATATAATGTTACTCATCACATCATTGTTATTATTATCAAGAAGATATGTAAGGCTAACTATTCTACAATGTTTGGATACAGTGTGAGATGGACTTGTGACTTGCATTATCAGATCTAATTTGCATGCTATTAAGTTCAATTGAGAATTTACCCGGTGAATAAGAATACTTAAAAAATGTTTAAATTTAAGGTAAGTTATCTTCTGAAAGCGGAAAGTTCTTTACCAACAAGAAACTCACAAATTTTCCCAATACTGCTGCGTTCTTGCTTAAGTTTTACAAGCTTATGTTTTCTTAAGTTCTTCTAAAACCCGAGCTAAAAATCCTTAAGTCATTTCATTGTTTTGTTGTTGTCTGTTAAACTTATGCAATCTATTTATAATAACTATTTTATCACTCGGTAATTTTATTATCCCTATTTTAACGAATAATTCCCAATTTTTCACTACTTTTTCAACTTAACTCCTACTTTTCATTGATTCTTTAATAATTTTTTTTATAATACTCTGCATTTTGGATTATCTATCTTTGTGAAAAATGCTCGAGATTGTGAGTGCAATGGAGAAAAAATCAATGAACATTTCCAATCCTAATTATATCGAATCACAGAGTATGTGTACCTTAAAAATGGCGCTATCACATCAAGAATTCTTCCATATCTTCAAGAAAGTGAATGACTTGAATGCCGATAGGGTTAACCTTGGCGATTCCAGTTTACGCCTTCGACACTGTTCGCACAATGTTACAACAAACGTGGAATCAACTCATAATCCATTGCACACGAATAAAGAAAAAGGTTACCAATACAATTTCACACAGAGGATCACAAAATTGGTGTCCTTTGAGAATACGTAGTACTAACTTTACTTCCGCGCTCGATCGATTATGTTGCCGAGAATATTCAAAACAACCGCCGGCAGGAACTACATAAATGAAAATGCAGATACATACTCCGTGAAGAAATTAGGCATTACCTTAGCGTTGGCGACCGTATCCTCCGCGGATCTTTCATCCACACCAGTCTCGACAAATAAATCCAGAGGCTCGAGGCCGCCATTATCACTCTCGTTCTTCCACACCACGCTTCTAGTTCCCAAATTGAGATTTGCCTCACTGAAATCAAAACGAAATTGAATTGAAAAAACGGCTTTTAAACTAAACCCTAGACGCGAGAAATTGTGGGAATTCTGCTGCCTTGCCTGAAACTTGAAAGTGATTTTAGAATTAAGAACTGAAATAAGGTCACGTGACTTTTCCTATTGGGCCCTTGAGCCCAACAACTCTTCTCGGCTTATCGGCCCAATATTATTTAATGGAAAATTACTTAAATATCTATATATAATATATATTGCACTTGTTTTATTCATTGATAAAGATTAAAGAACATATAACAAATTTTTTTCCAAGAACTCTTTTGTTGTTTGTGTGTGTATGTAGTAGTCCCAAATGCCACTCCATGTGGGATGCTTTTAATTTTTACAATAATGGTACCAATTTTTTTTGTGGTCATTTTCTTGCATGATGATTGACACATCACACATGCATTTTGGTGTTGGGGTTTAGACATGTTGCACAATCTGCACATGTACTTCAAGGGATATGTTCCCATCACTAATTAATTAATTTTTAGTATATAAAACCATATAAAATAATAAAATATGATCAAACTTATATGATGGTGAAAACTTGGGATAAAATCTTGCCACCAACAGCACAACACAAAACCCACTCTATAATGATGAAAATGGAAGACTTACAAGGGATGAAAACACAGAACAAAGCAAAGAAGGGCATGAAATCAAATCAATGGATTCCCCAATAAAACTACATCCACTTTGCTTTGCTTTCCAACTCAACCCCAATAATAATAAAGAAGTGCTTCACAAGCAAGACAAGAAATACCACAAACTGATGTAATTACTACTACTACTACTATTATTATGATGGTGTGAATTTAGAGCAGACGTGTAGAGAAAGACTCAAGTTCTTGGGAGGTCCATGGACTGCAAGACCTTATAAAGGAGAAGGCGGTTTGGAGTGGAAGTCCTGGACCTGCCAAGTTCTCTTGTCTCCCTCCTTGACTGTTACAGACATTTGCGGGGAATCCGATGTTGTATGTATGTTCAGTTTTATTACTCTCTTTTTCTTTTTCTTTAAAACATAAAATAAAATTTGAGTCTTGACAATGGCAACCCCTCTCTCTCTCTTGCCTGATTTCCTGGCGGCTGCTTCCCATTTTGTCAGTCTCTCTCTAGAAAAGATGTTTCTGGTTTTGGAAGATCCAAACCTTGTAGGCTTTCGGTGCTTAAATTCATTCACACACTGCACTAGGGTTAGCTAGATTACACAATTACATTCACAAATGTCAATAATACTAACAAATATTAATATTAATATGTCTGATTCTGATACACAAAACTTTTCTTGTTTTTGCACTGGCGAAAAAGCAAAAGTCGATGCTCCTTCCCTCACCAACACAATTATCATCGTCATCCCTTTTTGACCCAAATCTTATTTCTCAATCTCTCTCTCTCTCTCTCTCTTTCTCTCTCTATAAATTAGGTTACTCTTCACTTGCCATTTGGTTAATTTTCAATCTTTGGATCTTCGCCGGCTTCAATGGCGGTCGACGTCTGCTCGGAGATTTCCAGCCCGAGAATCTCCTTCTCACACGATCTCAATGAATTGGACTTCGTCCCTGTCGTCGAATCGGGTTCTTCGCTTTTCGATTTCGACTTCGATTTCTGCGCCGGCGGCCGGACTTTGCCGCAGGAGATCTCGCCGGCCGACGAGCTCTTCGCCGACGGTAAAATCCTGCCGGTCCAGATCAGGGAAATCCAACCCGCCCTGACCGGACCCGAACCCGATATTCAGACCCGGAACCCGGAACCGAAACCCAAACCCGACGCCGCGAACAAGAAGCGATTGATTGAATTCCTCTCCTCCAACTTCGACGACGGCGACGGCGACGATCGGGAGAAATCTCCGGCGAAGCCGTTCTGGCAGTTCCGGCGGAGCAGCAGCGACAACAGCCGCGCGAACGGGCTTTTCCGATCTCTGCAATTCCTGACGCGGAGCAACTCCACGGGCTCGGTCCCCACCCCGAAGGCGGCGCCTGCGTTCCCGAAAGGTATGCAGAAGCAGCATTCGCTGAAGGAGACGACGACGGTGGCGGCGGCGATTAGCCGCCGGCCGAATTCATCCTCTCCGGCGGCGATCACTCATCCCTACCATCCTTACAGCAGCGCCAATTCCTCGAAAAAACCTTCTCTGAGGAAAAGCAGCAGCAGCAGATCGTACGGATCCGGCGCCGGCGTACGGATCAACCCGGTTTTGAACATCCCTCCGTCGTACATTGCCAAAGGTACTGTAAGCTTATTCGGGTTCGGGTCGTTTTTCTGCAGCAAGAAATCCAAGAAGAAGAGAAAATGATGATTCCTTGAACATTTGTGATTTTATATATTTTTTTTAAAATTTTTGTACAGTTCACATTTTTGCTTCGATGGATTATCAATCCACTGTCTTCTTCGATCTTCTTCTTCTCCGAATTACTGATAAAAAGTTCTTTGCATGCTTCAGCAGATAACTAATGAACAATTAAAAGTAAATTAAAGTTCCATAGTTTTAAGAGTCCAGGATCTCGACTCCTGGTAAATCTGTACCACTAATATGTGTAGATTTCCGGCCGTGTGTCAGGATCCCAGGACCTTCTAAAAATCCTCACTTTTGATGGGCCGTGTCTGTCATGGTTTTCTTGCATTTTGATCCTTCGGGATTCAATAAATGATATATACGTAATCGAATTTTATTAAATTTATTGGTTATTTAACTTTTTTTTTTTTTTAAATGCTAAATTAAAAATTATGATATTCTAATGACTAATTTATCTTTTAAATAAAATAAAATTAAATATTAGTATAATTATTTGCAATGTAAAGCACATAAAGACAAAAGGGGTCACTTGGATCCAACCAAAAGGTTAAGAAAATAGGTTCAATGATTGGTCGAGCCCCACTTTACAAACCACATTGTAATCATCATTTGCTCCCACTATCAACTTGTCTTAATGTAAATGTAATGTTATAATAAAATAAATAAGATTTTATTTCTTTCAAAAGAATTATTAACTACTATTTAAATACAAACAAATCACAAACTAAAATAAATACACCACGCCACGTTATGATAAATAATTATAAGTATAATGTATGATCTGTGTGTAATAATTAAAAATGTGATGTGACACGTCATTGTGCTTAGTATTTTAATCTCGAACTTATCCAGACTAAGTACTGCCCATATTATTAACGGTAAATTTACTAAACATCCCTGCTTAATACTATTAGATTTGATTAAAATGAAAAATAAAATAAAATAAGAGTAAAGGGGAAAAATGAAATAATAAGATCAGAATATTTTGAATCACTTTGACGAGCACCCGGGATCCGAACACCGGAGTGATTTTCACCAATTAGTGTGTGGGGCCCACAAGTGGTAACCACACTATTCTCGTACTGGTGTTATAGTCCCCGGAGCTTTCTATAAAAATATGCTTTACTCCCTGTTGGTTATTTGAAAAAATCTGGAAGGACGTAATCAATTTACAACTAATATGATATTAAATTTTTATTTATTTTTAAATTTCTTTAAAAAGATACTCCCTCCGTGCCAATATAGCGATTGATTTTCATTTTTATCCGTTCCAAAATAATAGTCTCATTTTTATAAATAATCATATCATTATAAAATTATTTTACTTTTTCATTATTATTACACAATTGTCACTACTTTTTACACTAATACACTCACAAGGGCAAAAAAGTCTTTTATCCGTACTTTTTACCAACTATCAATATAATATCAATATTCCTTAAATCTCGTGTCAAACTCAATCCAAACTATAATTCTGGGACTGGGGTAGTATTATATTAGTAGAATTTAAGTGATACATATATTGGGACTCTCGTTTGCGAATATATGATTAATGGTTGTGTTTCCTTAATGAGACGGTCATTCAACATCCGATATGGTATCAAAGCCTTAGCTATATCTCGAGTTCAAGTTCCGTCCGTCCCCATTTGCATATGCATATCCAAGTTTCGCAGACCTTACTTACACCTGAGAGGAAACGGTCATTCAGCGACGGATCATTCAGCATCCGACAACCTATGAGGTGTGAATTATTCTTCTAATCTTTTAATGTAGTATTTGAATTTGCACCATAATAATTGTTATTTCAAACCAAAGATCATATAATCCATGGACCTCATCTCCATTCCATTGTATTAGCCATAAATATATTTGTATTATTTATTTTATATTTTAGTTTAGGTCCTAATTTGCTTGTATGTATATTTTGTGTACCCTTATTTTTTATTATAAGATTAATAAAGTACATTTTTATTATTTTCATTTATTTTATTCAAAATATTTATTTTATTTTAGTAAAAGTAATTATACACTAATATCACAAAATATATTTATCTTTTACTTAAATTATAAATATATCGTTACATATACAATTATTTTATATATAAAATCAATGATAAAAATATCAAATTCTTCTACACATTTTCATTAACTAATAAAATATTACCCATTTCGTCGCATATCTATATATTCATTTATTTTTTGCACGGAGTTTTAGAAATATTAATATTATATTGGGATAAAGTAGAAATAAAGGTAAAAAGACTAAATTAACTCTATTAGTATTGTATGATATAAATATAATGACATTTGTGTATTATATTGTAAATTTAAATGGTATTTGTAATGTTAGGTAGATAGTACAATTACTAAAAATAAAAAATAAAAAAAAAAGGAAATTGATACTTTATTATGGGACAAACCAAAATGAAAAAATAGATAAATTGTTAAGGGATTGAGAGAGTATTATTTTTTAATATATTAGAAAAATTCAAATAAATACATCCGATTGGCATTGAAAGAATAGTTTTTAAAACAATCAATCATATAATTTAATTTATTTATAATCAAATACTCTCCCAGTCCTACATATTACCTACACATTGCCGTTTTTGTCCGTCTCACATCCCATGTCACTTTCATTTTTTGGAAAATTATTATACATTTTAATCTTATTTTAAAATTTTTAATTAAATTAATTAGTTATTTTAATTTTAATTTATAATTATTTATATAATAAAATAATTATTTTTACTAATATATTTTTAATTATTTACTAATTATATTTATCTTAAATTCTGGTGGATTATAGGTTACATTGCAGCTCAGCTTACAATTAATCCAACTACCCATTCCATATGTATGTAGATACACCATTTGTTACAGAGTGTGCGTTTATTTTATTTTTATTTATCTATCTAAAATATATTTATATATCCCCTTCATTTCTATACAATATTTTACTATTTTTATCTGTTTTAAAATAATAGTCTTATTTTCATAAATAATCATATCACTGTATAACTATTCTTATTATTTCATTATTATTACACAATTGTCACTACCTTTTACACTAATACACTCACAATGACAAAAATGTCTTTTACCTATACTTTTTACTTATTATCAATATAATATCAATATTCCTTATCCAACAGAATCAAGACTATAGTTCTGGAACGAAGGAAATACTATATATATATATAAGAAAAAAATTAATTATTTTTTTAAAAAAATATTCATAATATTGTTAGTCTATTTACAGCAGAATCAGCTGATAAACCCTATATATATATATATATATATAATTCACTCTAATTTAATTAAGAACTGTTATTAAACTATAAATGTTTAATTTATTTTTTTTTTCAAATAAAAGTAGAAAAGTACTGTTAATAATATTATTCTGATAATAAATATAAATGTTTAATTTATTTTTTTTTTCAAATAAAAGTAGAAAAGTACTGTTAATAATATTATTCTGATAATAAATATAAATGTTTAATTTATTTTTTTTTTCAAATAAAAGTAGAAAAGTACTGTTAATAATATTATTCTGATAATAGTAAAGTAAAACATATTAGGCAAATTATGTGAGACTCAATAAACAAATTTATGTGAAATATGGTATAATAATTTGTTATATTCTACTAGATATGATTTATTTTTTTAATATTACCAAAAAAATTAATATTTTATCCGTTATAACTCAAAGTACTTTTTTACAATTTTTACCAGTCTCATTTTAAAGTATCTCTTTAATATTTGAAATAAAAGTAATCTTCCGTCAATATCAAAATACTCTTAATTTTTACCTAAATTACAAACACATCATCACACATACAATTATTTTTTATATAAAGTCAAATTAAAAAATATCAAAATCTCTTACATACTTCCACTCACTAATAAAATACTACTGCGTTATTTTTTTAATCAGCTACAAAACTGAGAAAGTATAATATACTCCATCCGTCCCACATAATTTGTCTATATTTTTTATTTTCGTCCGTCCCACATAATTTGTCTATAATTTTTATTTTTGTCCGTCCCACATAACTTGTCCTTTCTATTTTTGAAATATAGTTATGCACTTTAATCGCATTTTAAATTTTAAATTTTATAATTTTCTTAATTTTAATTAAACTATTTATTTATCTTAATCTTAATCTATAATTATTTTTACTAATACACTTCTTAATTACTTACTAATTATACTTTACCTAAATTCTCATGTTTACAGTAATACACACATATTACATGGGACGGAGGGAGTATATTTTATTTATCAATAATTTACTATAAATTATTATTTTTATATTATTAATATAATGCTTTTATATATAACAGTATAACAAATATAATCATTCAAAAAATACAGAATCAACACATCCACTATTTTACTAAAAATAATAGTGAATTATATTAAAATATATAATATTAGTCCATTTACATTTAAATTTTATTTTACATTTTTCATTTATCCAGGTATACTTTTTATTCCTAATAAAATTAATTATTGGATATAATATTTGTGATATATTTTAAAAATGTTTAATAGGAAAGGAAAATAATTCACTCTTAATATTTATGGTTAGTGAAATTACTTTAATAAATAAAATTATATTACCAAAAATGTTGTGTGAAAGATATTTTAAAATAATAAATAAAATAAAAGGAAGGGTCAAACATAATTATGATGGGTTTGATTTGTATTTTAAAAATAAATTAATATTATTCCCTTCGTACAAATTTTATTAAAATTATATTTTTTATACAATAACTTTATTTATTATTATTTTTTAAATAATAATTTATTTTTATAAATAATTACATACAGAAAACTTATTTTTTTTTTATTATTATTATTACACAAATACTATTATTTTTTATATTAATATATTGACAAAAGACAAAAAAAAAAAAATTATATTCATATTTTTGTACTAATTATCAATATAATATCAATATTTTTTTTAAATTTTTGTGCTCAATATAACTGGTACTATAATTCTGGAAAAGAAAGTATACTGCGTTTGTTTTTTTTATAAAATATTACATTATATTTCTATTTAAACTAAACTAAAATTTAAATCTGAAATTCTTTTATATAATTTTCCAAAATTAGTTAAAAACAACTTGTATTATTAGATTGAAATTACTATTTATTTTTTAAAAGAAAAACTAGGAAATAGTATAATTTATTTATAATACCAAAATCTTTTCCTATAATTTAATAAAATTTCCAAACACTCGTATATTTACTTTCTCGTCATTAAAATTTTATTTTAAAAAAATACAGAACATTGTTTTTATGTATATATATAACATTGTTACAAAGTGTGATTCGTTTGTGATTTTTTTTTTTTTTTGTGTATTTATTTTTTCTGTTTAATTTTTATAAGTGTAATGTTGATTGTTATAAATAAAAGAATATGTAAGAATTATTTATAATAATTAAAAAGTATACATTTTTTGAAATATATATATATATATTTGAAAAAATATATTTTTATGAATTAACTTGATATTGATGAATCATAAAGGAAAAAAAAATAATTGTAATAAATAAGTAAACATACGGTGATGGCAAATAATGAAAAACATACTAAAAACATCAAATCAAATACCTATGGATGTGGTTGTTTGGGGATTGGATTTTAATCCCATTATTCATCCAATTTTTTTCCTCTAAAAAATATCAAATCAAACACCTATTTTTTATTTTTTTATATTATATTAAAAATCAATTTTACATTCAAAACATCACATCAACACCTATTTATATCACATCATATAACTATTCAAATTCAAAATTTTTATTATTTAAATTTCAATTAAAAATCCAAACCCACAAACACACCCTTAGTTTCTGTGTAATAAAACTATTGTCCCGGAATTTTTAGGACTTTTTATAAAACTTTTACTATAATAAATATATATATTCTTTTAAATTGTTAAAATTATATTATACTCTCACAAAATGGATAGAATTCAAGACATAATTCTTAAACAAAAATTAGTCGTCACTTTTGATCTATAAGGGTGTCGGTTTTGGTTTGAAGTTTAATTTTGAGTTCAAATTTTAAATAATAAAAAACTTAAATTTAAATAAATATATAATATGATATAAATAATTATTGATGTAATATTTTAAATATAAAATTAATTATTAATATAATATAAAAAAATATATACTTAATTTGATTTTTGAGAATGAAAAAAAATAAAAATTACAAAATTAATAAACAGCAAAATTTTAAACAAAATCCTTAAACCACTGTGTTTAGGATGAACTACAAAATTGCAAAAACTAGACAAGATGTAACAATCTTGAAAACCAATATGAAAACATGCTCATTTTTTTCAATTCTTAACAAAGGTATATCTTGGGTGTTCTATGAACAATCTTATGTTTCTTCAACAAACCGAACTAAAGTAGCCTTAAAACAAAGGCGCGCCTGGCCGGTGATGCATTCACCTTAGGCTCGGGCTACCAATAAACAGGACATTCAAAGTTCGAACAAATGTTTTTAAGGATGTAAGAAAATAGGATATATCTTAATCAAACACAAGTGGCCAAGAACAAAGATGCCCCGCAATAAAAACCTCGTTAACATAACACTATCAAGAAGAGACACAAGAATTTGATCGAACAAAGATAAGCCAAGAAGAACAAAACCAACAGCAATGAACAGAGCAAATGTGTAACTCATAACACTAAAATCTTCCTTTTATAAGAACTGAGAATTGCAAAGTCGAATGACATAAGAGTATAATGTTGAATTGCTAGAACAACAAATGAAATAACATTCCTCTACGTTAAAATTTATTCAACCCAACCGAACAAATGTATGAACACTTACGATTATCGGAAGAAAATAAAAAAAAAAAAAGTATAAAGAAACCAGATTAGGTCTCCTCCGCAATTCAAATACAAGAATAGTCCTTTGTTCATTTCTCCATCATCCTTCACAACAGCCATTATCAATGAGCAAAGAATTTGAAACTATCGTCGGTTTAGTCACTGCAGACAATATCAGGATTCAAAACTCAGACCTCCAGCAAACACATGAGCACATAAATCCATCCAAAGTTCCGAAGAGATTACCGATTTTCACCTTTTTTTTTTTTTTGTGTTATTGAGCTGTTTCATTAACCTTGTACATGTCGGGAGTAACGTCGGTCAACCACAATCCGGGGAAGAGGCACTGCAGACATTTGGAGAAACAAAGAAATGTAAGAATAGAATCTCAGATCAAGTAATTGAAAGCTAACAATTTCGAATTGGAGATATGGAATCAAAGAAAAAGTGTTTGAATAATCGGGGGAATCGAATCTGGAATTACTTACATCTAATTCCTTCTGGACAGCCTTAGCCCTCCTCTTGGGTCTGCGCGGCGGCCGGTGGCCGGCGATGGCGAAGAAATCCTCCTCGATGTCCTTTTTCGAGATCACCACTGAAAATTTAGAGCGTTCTCTTTTCCCGCCACTCGTAGTGGCTTCGTTGATCGGAGACTTGTACGTTGTCGGCGGCGGCGGCGGGAGGAAATTAGGTTTCGGTAAATCCGATTTGAAGATGCCGGCGGCGGCGGCGGCGGCTGTAATGGTGGGGAAATCAAATCGGCCGGAGACGATTCCAGTCGGCGGCGATGTCTTTGAGGAGGCAGCTCGCCGCGTTCGCAAGTTCCAGGGGCGTTGGGCCTCGCCGCCTTCCGGCGGCGGCGGAGGCGGAGGAGGAGAAATCGAAGCCTTGCGTTCCTCGAGTCCGTCTAATATGGCGTCTTTCATTTTGTCGGCCTCCGTCTGGAAATCGTACATCATCTTCTCGCGGACGGCGGCGATTCCTTCTTCGCCGCTGCTGAATCTCCGGCCGGAATCGGACTCCGGCGGCGCCGGCGTCGGACTAACTTTGGGGGATCCGCTCGTAAACTCGGAGCCGGCCGCGGAGCTCACACCTCTCTCCTCGTCTCTATCTCTTGTGGTCCGCCGCTGCTGTATCGGATGCCGGTGGTTCCGATGATCGGAACCGCCGGAGGTGTTCGCAGTGAAGCGGTGGAGCGGCGAGATTTGTCCGTCGGAGGAGTTGACCTTCATGCACCTCAGAAACCGCTGATTTCCCCACCGCAATTCCGACGGCATCGTGAAATTGTGCAACGCCCTCGATCTTTCCGTCCCCATAGCCATATCCCTTTCATTCACACCTTCATAACAAATCAATAGCTCAAACAACGACGATCGGAGCTAATAATTCCGATTCCGATTCCAATTCCTCCCAAATCCCAATTGGGGCAAAAACACGATTGATCGATTGAATCTAGAAAACAAAATTGCAGAACAAGAAGAAAGAAGAAGAAGAAGAAGGAGCAGAGAAGAAGAGAAGAGAATAGTCTGCTGAATTTAGGGTATTCAATTTTTGGCTTCGAACTTTGAAGCGCCGAAGGGGAAATCGCGTGGTAGGAGAAGGTGCCGCGATCGTTACATATACGGAGGTCGCCAATCTGGGGGTATTTCCGTCATTTCAGTTCCTGGTCTCCCTTAACGCTCGGGGTTCATTGTAGTCGGCCGCGCTAATGTGCGCGCCGCGCACGTTTAGGCCTACCGGAAAGAGTCGTCACACGACTTCTCTTCTCAAATTTTAATTGACGACAACGTTTTTTCCATTTCGCAATTACGTTTGCGAACGGCGTCGTTTTGGCGAAAATGTTAAAGGATCTTGCCACATATTTTATAAATTGATTTAAGATTAATAAATTTTGTGTTCTCTGTGTAGAATTATTTAATACTATATTTATTGTAATTATACTTTAATTATTTAAACAACCTTTAATATATACCAAGTTGGATAAGTTTCTACTAATTATTTTAATGTTAGGAAAGTTCTTCTCAGAAAACTATTCCTAATGTCAAATAGTTATAAAAATAGGAAGTTAATATATTTGTATTTTTATTTAAATAATTATTTAATCTGATATTTTATGTATTATTATTAAAATTATAAAGAAATAATACTAATAAAAATAGGAATAAAAATTCAAAAATAGTTGTGAATATTTGAAATTCTATTATTTTTATTTATTTTTAAAAATAATAAACGTGTATAATATATATTAATATTTTTTTAAAAAATAGTATATTAACTTTTTTTTACAAAAATAACACACCCGATATGTTTAAAATATACTACTATATATATAAGTAAAAAATAATGCTACATAAACATTCTGATAAGCATAACAAAAATAAATTGAAATCTACAAAAGAAGAGTTGATGTAATATTTGAGTTTATATTTTTAGAATAATTAAATTATAAAAAAAATGTTTTTAAATTCACAAAATAATAATTTTTTTATTAATATTATAAAAAATACTTTTTTCGTCTTCTATATTTAACTCTTTTGACTTCTGTACAATTTTTTTTTAAAAAAAATATTTTATTAAAAAATTAGAATAAATAAAAAATAGTTAAGAGTATTTTTTAATTTTAATTAGTAAAAAAAATATAAAAAAATTAGTCGTATTTTATTATGAATAAATGTTAAATAAAATATAATAATTAAATTTTGATTTGTTAATTTTTTAAAATATAAAGATTGGATAAATATAAAGAATTGAGAAATATACGAGTGGACAAATGAAATGTATAATATATTTACTCACAAAAATTAATAATTTAATACTATAAAATATTATTTTTAATATTATCATCCTTTTAAATTGTGGTTGAAATTTTTTATTTGTTTGTTTGTTTTTTTCAAATTTAAAATACTATAATATTTTCTCTAATAAAATATTATATCAAAATATTATTTATATAAAAATTTTAATTAATATTTTATTTTAAATTAATTGTAAATTACAATAAAAAATAGTATATTTAATTTAAAAAATAACTCTTATGTTAAAGTATTTTAAAATTATATTTCAAAAATATATGTATATATAATTTTTATATAATATGTAGAGATAAATATATAATAAAAATAAAAATAAACTATGTTATATAATTAAAGTTCTGAGAATTTGTAAAAATTGTGTTTTTATTTACTAATAATGAAAATAGAAGTCTAAAAAAAGACCGAAAGAAAAATAATGTCAAATAATAATAATAATAAAATATTATAAATATATATATATATCTCAAAATTCCTTCAATTTAGAAGAATATGATAGAAAGTTTGATTGATGAAATATATTTGAGTATGTTTGTTTAATATTATTTTGGGTAAATTGTTTTTTAGTTCCGTAACTGAACCCCTTTATCATTTTAGTCATTTAAGTGGAGCCTGTCGCAAACTAGTCACATAAGTGAATAATTTTCGTTGTTTTAGTCTTCCGGCGCCGGAGACGCCCGCGTGGCTCGCCGGAGGTGAGCTGTCCGCCAGGTGTCGCTGACCTGGCAGACACGTGGATTTTTATTTTTTTTTTCATTTTCTTTTAATTTTTTAAATTTTTTTTAATTGTACCAAATAAAAAAATAAAAAAAATACAAATAAAATAAAAAATTAATTAAAAATAAGTTTTTAAAAAAATGAAAAAAAAAATCCACGTGTCCGCCGCTGACTTGGCGGACACGTCACCTCCGGCGAGCCACGCGGGCATCTCCGACATCGGAGGACTAAAACAACAGGCTCCATTTACGGGACTAAAATGATAAGGGAGTCCAGTTACGAGACTAAAAATACAGTTTACCCTATTATTTTTTATATTGAGTACGAAGAAACATATTCTTAATATAAAAATATTTCTTTAGTTTCGAAACAGTTGATAGCTTTGGTGAGTGACAGTGTTTAAGAGCACGAAATTTAGTAAATTAGTAATAGAATGTTATGATATTTATTTATTATTATTTTTTAATATAAGTGATGTTGTTGATATTTTTAAAATAAAAATAAATATATAGTTAACATAATTAAAATATATATTTATAAAAAATAAAATTTTATATAATAAAATGTATATTTATTTATTTATAATAACATAAATTAATATTATAAAAATAGAGAATTTTAAATATAGATAAAAATATTTATTTATTAGAGCTACAAATATGGTATTAGGAATTTAATTAAAAATAATTAAGTTAAATATGTTTATATATTGTAAATTTACTAAAAATACAAATGTGTCAAATGTTACGAGACATACTAAAATAAAAAATGTGCCAATTATTATGGGAGGAAGAGAATAATTAAATTGTTAATTTTCTGTATGAATAATTAAATTGTCGATTTTAATTGTCGATTTTTTTGTATGAATATGTATGTTGTTGTGTGAATATATGTTTTAATTAAAACTCTATTCATCTTTTATAATTATGTCATTTTTTTTTTTTTTTTGGTTGTTTATTAAATTTATATATTATTCATAACTTTAATTTATAACTTTCATTCAATTTTTTTTTTTAAATGCACTATTATTGTTTACATCCCAATATACCATCACTATTATATAGAAAAAGATATATAAAAAATATTGAATTAAATATTAGTTTAGACTAATTGTACTGAATGCACCAAATTAAATATTAACTATTAAAATTTTAATAGTTATAATAATTATTTATAAAATTACAAGACAGGAAGACTCATTACAACCCGAGTGGTAGAGATTTCCTTTCAAATATATAAAAAAAAAAAAGAAAAAAATTGAAAAAATATACAGAAGCCGAGCTGAGTATGATACAAGCGAGCCGATTAATTAGTCAATTAAGAATTCACAACACGGCTCACGGCGCGGCTGGAGCCAAGCTCAGATGCAAGTCCAGCCCAAATGCATCGTCATCATTCTCCCTCGGAAGCCCTCTCAAATTAAACCCACTAACATTTTCATTAATTTTCTTAATGGGCCGTTGAGGCCCAACATCAACAAGCCCATTTAATCGTCCACTATGCGCCGTAATGGGCCGTTGAAGCCCAATTTCTCCGGGAAAAGCGCAGCCGTACGATGAGGAGGTCCCGGAGCGGGGGACGTAAATCCACGGCTGGGAAGCGGCGGCGACGACGACGGAGCTCGCCGGAGCAAGGAGGTGCGGCGGCGGGGAGAAGGCGGAGGCCATGGGGTTCCGGGAGTACGAAACGGCGGCGTTTCGGGTGGCGTGGATTTGGGCGCGTTTGAGCTGCTGCCTCTCCTTCTTGTGGGCGTTCTGATGGCCGCCGAGGGCCTGTGAATTGGCGAACCCACGGCAGCAGTATTGGCACTCGTACTTCCGGTCGTCGGATTCCGGCGACACAGACGGCGGCGCCTTGTCGGAAATCGAATCTTCTGGTTCGTGATCGAATATTCCGGTGACGTTGAAGCCGAAGAGCTTTAAGCTGTGGTTCGTCGCCGGGGTGTCGTAGGGCTTGTTTTGGTACTCTACCTCCGCCATTCTTTACATACAAATATATATATGTATAGAGAGAGAGAGGGAGGGGGGGGGGGGGGGTGTATGTGTATGAAAGTGTGTAACTTTTGTTTTGTGGGTTAAGAGAGAAAGAGGTTGAGATTAAGTGAAGCGAAGAGTGAGGTAAGTGTTTGGGTGTGATTTGTTGCAATGTTCGAGGATATTTATAGAACTTTAAAGGTGTGTATCTATCATACCATGTATATACATATACGTACAAATATATGTATATATATGTAGAGAGAGAGAGTTGGGCAGCAATTGGGTTGGAACTTAATGGCACACAACACTTTACTTAGAAGATTTTAGCTCTGATTTTATTTTTTCAATTTTATCTTTTCAAAAAAATATCTAATTAAACATTCAATTTTTATTTATTTTATTACACTAAAATTTAATTTTACATTTAAAACATCACATCAATACATATTTATATCACATCAAACAATTATTTCAATTCAAAATTTTAATAATTATTTTCACTAATATAATTTTAATTATCTACTAATTATACTAATTATAAATTTTCGTGTCTACAGTGACTCATCCATCCAATGTGGGACGGAGGGAGTATTTTTTTATATTACTGATATGATTATTTATATTTTGCATAATATATATATATATATATATTTCAAACAAACACACTTAATCAAGCAAGGGATAGGTTACATCTAATCTAATTTTTTCAAAACTAAAAACTAGTTGATATGTTTTCCAAACTTGTTTGACAACCTAATTCAAAGTGGTGGAATTAATTGGAAGTAATCGAGGGCAAGAATGAATTATTAATATAAATACATAGAAATAGAAGTGTGATGAATTAATTTAAACTTGAGGGGGTGCAAGAATTGAATAAGGTGCATCATGATCATCATGTGGGCAATGTAGGGTTGTTGAACAATCAAATGGTTGGATTAAGGGTTACCTCCTTTTTCAGAAACAAAATTTTTAATTATAAGTGTGTAATCATATTGTTCATCCACACCTTCAAAATTTTCTTTACAAACATATATATATATATATATATATATATGGGTTGCGGATCTTGTGCTGATCCGAACAAGTTGACATGATGCTGATTTGATTGAATCAGCATATGCTACACGGTAATCATCATATATTTATATATAATACAATATATGTTGTGTTATAATATAATATATGATATATGATAAATATGCTAATATGTTGATTCAATCAAATCAATACCATACTGACTTGACCGGATCAACGGTTGATCCATACCCCTTTCTCTCTCTCTCTCTCTCTCTATATATATATATATATATATACTTCTTGTCATCAAATGATCAATGCAAGATCATGACAAACATGTAAGGTAAGGTAAAGGTAAGGAAGTGAGCATATTTGAGACAAAACCAAATGACATGTGCAATAATAATCAATCATCAATCAACCAACACATTACACACTTTCCTATTTGTCCACCTCTCCTTGAGTTTTAGCACTTTATTGTCCACCTAATTAGTAATCTTCATGCAATTAATTAGAACTAAGTAAATAATATCTATATATGTATATATATGTTACTTGCACTTCTTCACCATTATAATAAATAAATAAATTACTTCCTTTGAAATACAAACCATTTTATCACACCAAACTTACTATGTTCCTCCAACATCAATAAGCTATCTATTTAATTAACATACCAACCATTATAAAGCCAGCATCGTATTGACTAGCGCTATGATCTCTAACCACTAAACAAATATCACATATTTCTATATAACACAATGTTATATTGTACAATATAAAAACATATAAGGTACAATTTATATATGGGAGGGGATAGGGTGCTGAATGAAAAAAATTCAACACCCATGCTAAACAGAAATTAATTACTCTAATTTTTATAATTAATTAACATAATTATATATCATCAATTTTTAAGTGATCAACATGGGTGTTGAATTTTTTCATTAAGCACCCTATCATCTGTACTCCCTCCGTCAAGATATTTTGGATTTATTACTGTATATACGAGAATTTAGGTAAAATATAATTAACAAGTAATTAAAAAGTGTATCAGTAAAAATAATTATAGATTAAGATTAAAATAACTAAATAGTTTAATTAAAATTAAGAAAATTATAAAATTTTAAATTTAAAATGTGATGAAAGTGCATAATTATATTTTCAAAAATAGAAAGAACAAGTTATGTGGACTGACAAAAATAGAAAATAAGGAACAAATTATGTGGAATGGAGGGAGTATATGTTTTATAAATATAATTTTGTATCGAAATCAATAATATATTGTGTTATATTGAATTATATTATCTCCAACAAAGAATTTGTGTTTTACATTGTATTACTATGTATTGTTAGACATGTACAGTCTATAAAATTAAATGTTTGAACCAAACCAGCATCAATATGGAAACCACTCTAGTGTATAATATACATACATACATATATATATATTGTGTGTTTTCGTCATACTATGTTCATTTTTCTAAAAAATAGAATAAAATAATTTTTTCAAGCTTAGCTTTACGTGTGAAAGATCTTCCCAAATCTTGCTAACTACTACTGAAATGGACATTATATATATATATATATTATATATATATATAAAATAATACTTCAATTTTTATGTATAAATATAATGGATGAATATTTTACTCTCCTGTTTCAAAACAATAGTCTCATTTTTATAAATAATCATATCATCATAAAACTATCTTTTTTTTTATTATTATTACACAATTGCCACTATTTTTTACACCAATATACTCATAAGGATAAAAAATTTATTTATCCTTATTTTTTTATTAATTATCCATATAATATCAATATTTCTTAAATCTCATGTCCAATATAATAAGACTATACTTTTGGGTACGGCCGGTTATATTTATGTGCAAGTTTGCATTTACAAGAAAAGTAAAGTAGGATCATTTCGTTATCTTCAGCTAGGGTTAGAGTTGATGGACCGATTTAATCTGGACCGTTGGATTGGTATAAATTAATCACCTCGATGTTATTTCATTGTCGTTTTCCTTAAAGTTCTGTACTAGTAATTGACCGTGATTGATGATTAATTTTTAAAAAGTAATTATTATTGGCATGATTAAATTAATGAAGGCAAGGAATCAGTTTTAAAATATTATTTTATTTTATTTTTTATTAATCATGAGTATTCATGGCCCCTTCATACAAATTAATTTTTGCTAAATTAAAAGCCCATTTTAATTAATTATTTATTTTTTAAAACGTAGAGATCATATTTTCATGAATAATCATTTAGGCTCTATTTGGATCTCATCTTGAATTGAAGTAATATTGACACTAACAACTTCTAATAAATTTCATTTCAAATATTTTCCAAATTTTTTCAAGGTGAGATCCATTCATATTCTTATAGTTTATTTACTTGTATTACATTTTTTTTTTCCATAAAATAATAATACCAAATATATTTTTATTGAACTATATATTTTAAATTTATGTTTGGCCATAAAACAATGTTAATTCAAATTAAATTGTACTATCAATTTTGTCTTACTCTCTCCACATGAATTTTTATTAGATTAGATTATCATAGTTGAATGTACATATACACCTTAATTAGTACACTCAATCATATTCCAGCTATATTTAATATAATATTTTAAAAAATTAAAATAAATCTATAAAATTCAAATGGTAAAAAACCGTATATAAACTAAAAAAAAGCATACGTGTTTCTTTTGATAGGTTTTGGAAAATTTTGG
The DNA here is from genome assembly GCF_009805555.1 of Andrographis paniculata. Lineage (NCBI taxonomy): Eukaryota > Viridiplantae > Streptophyta > Magnoliopsida > Lamiales > Acanthaceae > Andrographis > Andrographis paniculata. Next base: position 8,123,725 of record NW_026137605.1, read on the forward strand.
TTTGTATTAGATATTCAAAATAATCTATGATGAAATGTTTAGAGAGAAAAAAATATACTTTAGTTTTTTAAAACGCAAAGTTCAAATAGTAGAAATTTTAGATTTGAGTGTCATCTAAAAATATTCTCGTGTTCTTTTTTTAATAATAATAATATATATATATTTACCATAAAAAATCAAAAGTAATCAAAAGTAAATTTTCATATTAAAACTTGTATTAAAAAATTTGAACCTATTTTTAAATAAAGAAGGGAGTATATATATATATTGGAAGTGCAGAAAACCCTCGTGGGGAACAAGGAGAATATTAGGCTACAACTTATATATATATATATATATATGCATGTCAGATGCATGGGCTACAGACAGACATTAATTGCTAACGTTGTATCCATCAAAAAAAAATAAAAAATAAAAAAAATAAAAAAAAATCATTTATATATACACACAAATACTATAATTAGCACATGGTTATTTCTTTTGTGACGGGGGTTTACATTGGAACATTACCATGTGCTATTTCTTCGTGCAATTGGGTCTTTAATTTGTCTGTCACTTGAGACAAAATGAAGGACCATTACTAATGTTTATTTCAATTTTTTAAGGGTATGTTTCTTTAGCAGTTTCTCTAAGTTTTACTATTTGAACTCTGCATTTTTGAAAAAAAATACTTTTTTTTTTTACAAAATATTTTATCAAACATTATTTTCATACAAAATTCAAATCAATTTTTTTTTCTAAACTCATCAAAAGAAACATACCCTAAATGTTTATGTCGATATGTAACAAGTAAATGGATATGCATACGCACTTTTGTTTGTATGAATTTACATTTATGAATAGACGATAATGGTTAAGAGTATTGAATTAATACAACATATAATATCTATATATATATATCCTATGTTATATGTGTTGTGTAAATATATATTTTTTGAGTATATATTGACAACAATTATAGTATGTGTTATGTGAGGTACGGTCATATATTGTTAGTACACGTATTGTATGTGTATTGTTAGTATGTGTTGTTAATGTATATTTTGTATATTATCAACACTAATTATAATTAACATAGTAAACCCCGCTTATATGTTCATATATACCTAATATATGTATCTTGATATTGGTGTATATTACAATTTATAATAATTTTTTTTTACTTCAAAACATTACATTTAATATTTATTTATCTTATTAAAAATATCACGTTCACAACATATTTTTTATTTAAACTGTCATGTACAAAAAAGCTGTATAAAGTCCAAATGAATATACATTTTTGCAATGGTATTTAACCCCCGAAGCCTCAGGTCACCTGCCACATATGATTCGCCTAGTGTGACTTTTCCGTCGAGTCTAGTTTGCAGGGTATTAGGTTCGTCCGGGAGTTTACCCAGTGCGCACTTTCGAGTATCTCAGATCAAAAAAAAAAAAAAAAACACACACACACAAAAAGATATATAAAGCCCAAAAGTCCGGTGGTTATGTGAGGTGGATTCATAATACACAAAATATTTGTTATTACAAAGTCAATATTTGATTAATTAAGCTATATGTTGTAAATGGTGTATGCACACCACTCAAATTGAAAACACTTTTAGGGGTGGGGGTGGGGTGGGTGTTTATTTTTTTATTTTTATTTTTTAATCATGGTTAATTAATTTAAAATATTTATAACCATTATCCTCCAAGATTGCCTAAATCCAATAATGGTCCACATAATAAAGTACAAAAGATTAACCCTAATCAAAGGGACCTCTAATGGAAGATATATAACCATGTCATGACACAACTTCCCAATAAGCTTTGTGATCATCTTTGTCCCCTTATGACAGCCATTACTTTGGAAGAATCCAAAAAGTTGAGGATACAAGAAAAAGACCAAAGTTATTAGGACTTATAGGCAATCTTTAAGACATTATTGTTAAGAAGGGATCCGCGACTTCGTTTCAAAATCAATTTGTGATAACAGAAGTTGTAATTTTTGGGAAACAATGGTTGTGTTCTTTTAGTATTTAAGTATTTTTAAAATTTATGTTGTTAGCTTTTAGAATTGTGAAAGCATTATTAAAATATTTATAATTATTATTTTTGAATGTTTTGTAAGAATATATATATATATATATATATTATTAGCAATTGTGCGTGACGAAAATTAAAAACAAACACGCTCCATATGTGTGTGTTTGTGTTTGTGTTCTTTAAAGGGTATGTTTCTTTTGCCAACAATATCAGATTTATACTATTTAGATTCTGTATTTTTCGAAAAAAATATAATTTTTTTCTCACAAAATATCTCATCATACATTATTTTAATATCAAATCTAAACCAAAATTTTCTCAAACCTATCAAAAGAAACACACCCTTGTGTTTTATATGATTTGGGAAATTTTCGCAATTTTTTATCAGAATCAAATTGAACAATTTCTTTCAAATTTTAGAGCTAAAAATTTAAAATGGTTAGATAATTTTTTTTTAATATGCACCTCTATAGTTGAATTTTAATAAAATTTCACATATTTTTAATATAAAATATTATATTTGAAACAATGATGATAGTTAGAGATGTTCTTATTATATATTTCCTCCGTCCCAAACATCCTGCAACATTTCCTTTTTTTATATCTCAAACACTTTGCAATATTTCTAAAATAGAAAATAATTAATTATACTTAATCTCTACCCCACACTTTATCCACTCACATCATCCAAATAAAACAAATAAAATATATATTTCTCTGTCCATCACATCATCTAATTTCTAAATTATCCTACTTAATACTACCAACCTAAAAACTCGTGCCAAAAAGTAAATGTTGCATATTGTTTTAGAAGGAGAGAGTATTTTACATGTATTCCCAATTTTTGAACACTTTAAAACACATATATATATATATATATATTTATATAAGCAATCCAAACAATGTGGGGTGACTCATACAAATGCCTTTATGTTCACTCCAATTGACAACCCTACTTTATTTATTTAATTTTTTATTTGAATACTTGCATTAATAAAGTTGTGGGTGTATCAAGTGGAGTGAGCTTTATTAAGTCATGTCAATTGACTATTTTATTTATTTATTTATTTAATAATAAAATTTTTTTTAAAAAAAAAAAAAAGATAAAAAGTTGTTACATATGCATGCATGTATGTTCCAAGGAAATATGATCACTGATAACGGTAACATACGTCTGTTAATAATAATAATTATAATAAATGAAAAAAAAAAATATGTCTTGTTAATTTTTATTTTATTTTATTTTTAATGACGCACATACGTATGGTTAAATTGAATGCACGTTGTTTTGTTTTGATTTTGATTTTGCATCCGAATTAATTATGTCAATTTGTTTAGATATAGAAATTAAAAAATAATATTAATATTGTGATACAAAAATAAAATAGATAAAAAGTAAATGAAGATATTTTATAAAATTTATTTTTAATTGATTAAAGAAAAAAGTGATGTGATAATTGGAAAAAATGACAAATTAATTACTCCCTCCGTCCCATTGAAAGGTTACCATTTTTCATTTTCGTCGGTCCCAAAACAAGGTTATCATTTCCTAATTTAGTAATTGTACTACCTACTTAACATAATAAATACCCTTTCAACTTACAATATATTACACAAATGCCATTACTTTTATACGACACGATACTAGTATGGGTATTTTTGTCCTTTTCACTACAATTCAATATAATACTAATATTTAAAATTCTACGTGCAAAAAACAAACGCCACTCTTCCAACGGGACGGAGGGAATATTATACTCTCCGTTTGGACTAATTATGTCACTTTATTTGGACATGAAGACCAAAAAATACTCTCCACGTCTACTTTGAAAGTTTATATTTGTTTTTTACCTGTTGATATTTGAATATTAATTATTATATCAAAATATAGTATAAATCAAGAAAAAAAATGACAAAAATATTTTTATTCGTGTCTTATAATACTAAAAGAAGAACGGTTAAAACAAAATTATACAAATATAAGAATATGTTTAATATTAAGTATAATTACGCAAAAAGTAAATGTAAACTTATTAAATAGACGATGGAGTAATAAATAATATTTTAATATAAAAGTAAAATATGTAAAAAGTAAAGTGTGAGTATTATAATAAATTTATTACAGAATTGATAAAAATGTAACGTGAAAAGTAAAGAAAAAAATTATAGAAAATTGATTATTATTTGTTAAAATATGAATATAAAATTGTGAGTGAATACAATTATTTATTATAAATTAATAGTAAGTGAATTTAACGGACAATAAAAAAAAAACAAAAAGCTTAATATAATTATAGCGGATGAAGAAAGTATTTATTAAAGCATTAATAACAAAATTAGGAGTAAATAAAATTATTTATTATAAATATATTGCGCATAAATTTAATAGATTTAAAATATAAAAAAAACTAAGATAAATATAATATATAAAAAAAAATATTTTTAAATAAAAATAAATATTTTATGTAATATTTTGAATGATAAATAAAAGCTAAATGTAAGATCTTGAAGGGGAAAAGAATGATAAATTTAAATAAGAAAAAATGTGACCATACCTTGAATGTTGAATACCATCTTCGTTCCAATTCAAATTATTCATTTTATTTATTTTTTATTGTCACAATTCAAAGTATTTATTCTTATTTTTTAAAAAAATAATAATACATTAATATCAAAATATTTTTTAATTTTTATTTAAAATTCTAACAATTACTTTATACATAAAAATTAAAAAAATAAAAATGTTCCACTAATCAAAATCTCAAAAGGTCCCATCGAATTTAGACGAAGAAATATTAATTTATATTTTTTTAGGTGAAAATAAATATCAAATATAATATTTAAAATAATACTCCGTAATTACAAAAAAATTTGAATAGGAGAAAAGTAAATGTTAAATTAATATGTGCTTGATAAATTCATACTACCAATATTCTTTTTATTGATTGAGGGTTTTTTTTATTATTTATTTAAAATACAATCGGTCTTTTTGCATTTCTTTAAATTACTGTTTTTATGTTTTTCTCATTTTTTTAAAACATATTTTATTTATATTTTTATTACATTATTTATCTAAATTGCAGATAAAATATTGACCAATATAAGTTCATGTTGCCATGTGGGCAATTCAGACTCTTCACGTGTCAGCAGGATGTCTGACATTCTATCATGCCACGTCAGCACTTAGACGGACGCACTTACACATATGTCCATTTATATTACATATATATACAAATAAATAAATAAATATCCACAAATGCGAAGCAGCCAGGAATATGATGGACAATTAATTAATTAATTAATTAACTGTTAAATAATTTAAGCCCAAAATCAACAAATCAGTTCATCACGGAACTTGAAAGCTTAAATTAAATAAAAATTCATAGACGTCATTGCTTATGAAACTAAAATATTTTTGATTAATCAGACCATTATATAAATATGTATATATATATATACATTAGTTTTACATTTATATTACTTTCTCCGTGTCTGCTCATTTGGATCGGACACGAGTTTTAATCAAAGTGAGTAATAATGGTTACTTTTTTCGTAATAATTTTTTACTTAAAAAAAGTAACGAGAATATTTTTTAATGATAATCCAAAAAATAAAATAAATATAGATTTGAATGACAGATAATATTTTACAATATATATATATATATATGCATTGATTGATAGGTGGGCCTCACCATCTCTGTGAAATGGGTCAGACTGTGAGCCCAAATAGAAAAGGCTCTTATAACCCGAAACTTGAACGTTATTTGGATCCAATTTGATGAAAGTTGGGGTTTGTTATGGGTTTATTTTTATTTTTTTGTTATGATTTGAAATGAGCCGTTAGATTTGATTTTTTTTTAAAAAAAAAATAGTATTTTTGATATAATATTTTGTAAAATAAAATAATACTTCTTCTGTCCACACATAAAATATACAATTACTTTTGGCACGGTGTTTAAGAAATAATAGTATTTTAATTATAGTTGATAGTTAAAACTAGTGTTATGACAATTTTGTTCTTACTTTTTGGTGTAAAAGCAACGATCTGATGTAAAGTAGAGGTATTTGTGAAAAAATTGAGATATTTAATTAAATGTTTACTTTGTAATTGGACGTCTCAAAATAGAAATATGTATATTTTCTAGCCGGACGAAGAGAATATATTTTTATTGAAAATTGTATTAAATGAATAATGTTGATTTTGATTTAAAATGTTAAAAGAATATACGTGAATTTAAATAAAGTATAATTTATAAATAATTAAAAAATATATTAATAAAAATAATTATTATATATATTATAAATAATTATATGTTAAGATTAAACTAATTAATTAATTTAATTGAAATATACAAAATATTGATTATGAAAATTAAAATATGATTAAAATATATAATTTTTTTTCTATAAAGTAAATAAAAAATAAGATGAGACGTACGGAAATAAAAAAAAAAAAAAATAGACAAATAAAGTAGAATCGAGAAAATATTATATATTTTTATAAAATATTTTTAAAGCATGTTGCAAAACTTCAATGTTATAGTAATATTTTATATATATTACTATTTTAATTGATTACTTGTATATAATTATTATTTTAACAAAGTGAACCATACACTTAATTATTTATAAATAATAAATTATGTACATTATTGAAAATTTATATATAAATTCCTACATAATATTAACATTTTATTATTATTATTATTATTATTATTATTTTTTAGATTACACCGTTCTTTGAATATGAGTTTAAACAAATATATTATTGTATTAGTTTATTGGGATATAAAATAAATATATTTTGAAATGAATATGTGTGAGTTAATAATATAACAAAAAAATTGATAATTGAATGGATAAATAATTGTTGTATTTTTTTTATAAATATATGTAATATTAAATGATATAAGTTTAAAAAAAATACATATAAATAAATTATTCGGTATAAATAATAAATTATGTATTTTCTGTCAATAAATAAAAATGAAACATAGGGTAAATAAATATTGCTTGGTTCCAATAATATAGGAAAATTAATGTTTTGTTTTTTTATAATTTTCTTCTCACGTTTTCTCAAAAAAATTAATAAATTAAATATATTTATTATTTTTATATTTTCTCCACAATTTATTATAACTCACATAAAAAAAAATTATTTTTCAACAATGCCACGAAACAAACAAAGTCTCATAGGTCAAGATTGAGTCGTCAAAGCATTCCCAGAAATGCGACACTTGGCTGTTTTGCTTTGACCCGTCAATATCCAAACACGGCTTCCTCTCTTCTATTGTACAGTTAAAAACGTGTAGCCATCCTGTAACGACTTTGTGTGATTCTGTCTGCTTCCAACCGCCAACACGCTTTTAGCAAATTATCATGAAATTTTAATATTTTATTTTATGATTTAAAAATTATATATTTTTTTAATTGAAATATGATATAATTCAATAGTAAATAGTTGAAAATAAACGCACCCTAAATAAAAAACATAAGGTTACATTTGGTTTTGGTGGTAAGTTATGAAGTACGGTAGGAAGTTCAGAATTTACATAGTAATGAGTTACTATTATTTCAAGGTTTTTATTATTTAATTTACATAATTTTTAATAAAAAATATATTACCTTTTACTACAAAATAATGTGTCAAATTAGCATTTAAATTAAAATTCAAATAGCCAAAAAAAAAAAAAAAAAAAAAACCCTTTTAGAGAAAACAAACCAAAACATTTTGAAATGAGCTTTATATTCCTTCTGTCTCATTGGAAGAGTAACGTTTACTTTTTTTATGTAAATTTTTTAATATTAATATTATATTAAATTATAATAAAAAGGACAAAAATATTTCTATTATTATTGTATAATATAAAAATAATGGCATTTGTATAATATATTGTATTAAGTAGATAGTACAATTATATAGCAAAATGCTATATTCAAAAGTCTCTCTCCCTATGTTTTACTTATTAATCATAATCAATCACCTAACAATTCCCATTAATATTTATGCTAATTCAATATAATTTTCCATTCCATCTTTAATTTAAGGTCTCCCCTCACTTCATTTATACAGATTGAGATTTCACATTATTGTAAAATCCCAATAACCAAAATGTAAATTCATTAATTAAATTATTATTGCACTTACCACTAATAAAATAACGCAGTATATTAATTACTATTTCCCAGTATTTCTGTAAAAAAGTAAACATAAATCTGTATTATATATATTTATTAAACAATTACACAAATTTTAATATTCTTGCTGCATGTGAACTGTCTAATTTTAATGCTGTTAAGAAAATATTTACTAAATTACAATGAATTTTGTAAGACACAATCAGAGCAAATTTTATTTTAATTAATCAATATATCGCTGGTAAATTTTCTTTACCTTCTACAGTTTTTGGACCAAAAATTAAATATATTTACCTTTTCCATCACTATAGTATAATTTTTTTTTATTATTTATTTATTATTATTTTTTTAAAGTTAAATTGCAACAAAATTTATAGTGGTTTTATGAAATTGCACCAAATTAATTCTATTTCTAAAACTGCATCAAATTCTTTAGTAGTTTTATAAACTTTGTGTCTAAAATCCTTCGCAGCACTTATTTAACGGTATTTGATCTAAATACGTTCAAACTGCGAATACATTTTAGAATCTTAATTTTTAAATCTCTAAAATTATAAATATATATTTATTTTTTTTATGTTTAGTCTCAAAATTAATTATTTTTATCAGGTTTTAATAGTTTATTTTTACTTTTTTGAGGCTAAATATAAGAAAAATAAATATATTTGTAATTTTAGAAGTTTAGAAATTGAAATTCTAAAATTTATTCCCAATTTGGATGCATTTAGGTCAAATACCGTTTAATAAGGACTGCCTAAAAAATTAAATGTAGAATTTATGAAACTATAAGAAAGTTTAAATTTTGTAAAACTGCATATAAATTTTGTGCAATTTTATCTATTTTTTTTAAAGCCCTATATATTTTGTCACACTTTTATACGCGTCTCAGATTCAGTTACCATATATGGAACTTTCAATTATTTATTTCTCACCAAAAAAAAAAAAGAAAAAATTATTTAGAAATTCAGAATTGCTCCGGTGAAGAGGCTCTAAGAATCGACCATTCGCCGGCGCCGGAGGCACCGATGAAATACGAGGGCCAAAGTCCTTTCTCAGGCGGCGGAAAGTCGCCGGCGACGACGATCACGACGTACTCGCTCGTCAATCTCTTCTCCTATCTCTTCCTAATCGTCACCGGATTCACATTAGGAGTCGTCTTCTCCTACTCAAAAACCTTTTCATTCAATCTGCAGCTCACAAACGGCGGTTTCTCCATCTTCACCTCACAATCGCCGCCTCCTCCGGCGAAAACCGCGGCGGCGCTCGATTCGAAATCGAATTCGAGCGGCGGCGGTGGTGCGGTTACCGATGATTCTCCTCCGAGCAGCCATGCGGTTGAGGAGTATTTTCTAAAATCACCGCCTGTGACTCACAGCATGGCGGACGAGGAGCTGATGTGGCGTGCATCGATGGTTCCTAAAATCCGCGGCTTCCCATCCAACGGTGTTCCGAAGGTGGCCTTCATGTTCCTGACGCGAGGGCCGGTGATATTAGCGCCGCTCTGGGAGGTGTTCTTCAAAGGCCACCAGGGGATGTACTCAATCTACGTACACTCCGACCCGTCTTATTCCGGGTCGGATCCGCCCGGATCCGTTTTCCATGGCAGGAGAATTCCAAGCAAGGTCAGTCTCTGTCATAATTTCATTTTTTTTTTTCGTAACTCTTCAATTTTCATTATTTTGTTCTAATTTAATGCCTGCATTCATACACGCCATTAATTAATTCTTGCATAGATCAACGTCGTATATATATGTTTATTTTCGTTTTTGCATTCTTGATAGATTGCAAATTATGTCTGATTTCTAACACATTGAAACATAATACCAAAATTTATTAGAATCATGATTAGAAAATATATTAGAATTGTGTTTAGATATGTTTTGGGATTGTGAGAGTTTTTGGAGAGTATGATAATAGTAAAAACGTAGAAAAAAAAAATCTGAATTTGATATCATATAAATAATCAATATTATTTAATTTTTTTTTTTAACGAAAATAGAATTTCGTTTGGTTGCAAGTTAGGAATTGTGATTGAAATTCTGATTATTAGATAATGATATTGTTTTCAATATATATATTTCAATAATATATTTAATATGAATGTCATTTTGCAAAGAATTAAATTTTACATATTCCTATATAATTAATATAAACTAATTCATAAAAGATAAAAAATTTAAAACCTACATAAATATATATATATTTGTTTATTCAATTAGTAGATAAATAGAAATAGAATATACAAGTGTGATTCAGCTTTAAAATATTGAAAAAATAAAAGAGATAAAGAAAAATTAAGAATATATATAGTATCAATTTATGCTTCAATTGTAACTATAGACCTATTTTTTTATTTAATATTTTAAATGGCAAATAGGGCTTTGTTTATGTAGAAATTGATTTTAATTTTTTTTTCTTTTTTTACTGTATAATCTTTATAATTTTTAATAAAAATATATTTTTGTATTCTGACTTACAAAATAATAGATGCAAACCAAACATTAAAAAAAAAAAAGTAAAGTTACAGATATAGTGTTTAATATAAATATATATATATATATATATATATTAAATTCTACTATTGATAAGGTGCTAAAAGTGATTTGAAAAAAATACTTTATAAATATATAATGAAAATTTTTAACTGATTGATTATATACCAAAATAGGAAATACACTCTTTGTGGCAAAAACAAAATACTAAAACTGCTAATTTGTGGAAATTTTAACTGATTGATTATATACCAAAATAGGAAATACACTCTATTTAGAATCATATAGATTAAATAGTAAAAAACTTATAATAAACAAAAACTAAAGAATTCTTTACTTTAAAGGCATATATTTGAATTTTATCAAATTCTACACTAATGATAATTTTAATTAAATTATAAAAAGACTTTTATTTATTTATTTATTTTTCTTTCAAGAAAGAGTTGATGTATAAGTTTGAACAAATTCGAGACCACTTAATTAGCCAATACAGCAATGAAATCCTCATGTCATCTGTTTGAATTGTCCCACCGTATGGCTCTTTTGTATGACTTATTTTTTAAGAAATTTAAAAATATATATATCAAAAAAAGGGACCATATGGTTCTTTTGAATTTTGATTAATTTGGTTACAATATTCTATTATGTGAAAGAAAATAATTTATTTTGTTAGAGACCATGCAAATATATATTGGATAGTAAAAAATAAAAAATTGAGTTTCAAAAGAATATATTCACCACCTCATAATTCATATTATTATCAAAATTATGCAACTATTAATTCATGCATGTTTGAGTTGAGTAAAAGGCTCATTGGGAGAACTTATTTATTTTTTTAATATTTTTATTTAAATAATATTTTATTAGAGAAAATAATTTATTTTTAAGTTTATGCAAATGCTCTTATCTTTTAATTATATATATATATATACTACTATTTTAGTTATAAAAAATTTCTATAAAAATATATATAAATTTCTTTATCAAAATACAAACTAAATATATAAATTTCATTATATAAAATATATTTTTTTAATAATTTTTGGTCCCATCCTTCCCCTAGTGAAAAGATGCCTTATTATGAACATTAATTAGTGGTGCATGCATATGATGAGACCGTTAAGGTTGAAGAAATTGTCCTAAGAAATTGAAGATTATTTATTTATTTATTAATTATTTTATGTGAGGCATTTTTAATATCAATTTTTGTGAAATAGGAAATATATATATATATATATTGAGAATTGTATAAATAAATATATATATATATATATATTATTGGGTAAACAAAAGCTTTGACTTCAGCGAAACATCTGTGTTTATTTTGTTTTCTGTAAAATAAGTGTGTATGTGACAAAGTTATTATTAAGTTTGTTTGGATTGTATTTTATTTTAATTTTGTAAAATGTTTAATTTAAACATTATTTTGATATAATATTATATAAAATATAATATTATATTCCCTCCGTTCCAAAAGATTTGTCTTGTTTGTCCATTTTCGTTCGTCACAAAACAATTGTCTTGTTTCCTTCCTTATTTAGTAGTCGTGGTCCCACTTTATAACAAAATTATTCATACTTTTCCATACTATCCATAATTATTACTCTAACATACTCTTTAAAATCCTTAAAAAAACAAAGACATTTTATTCTTAAATTCTCGTGCCAACTCTCAATAAAACACTTCTTTTGGAACGGATGAAGTATTTTATTAAAACAATATAAAGTACATAGCAAAAAAAAAATAAATTTGAATGAAGAATAGACTAATCATATTTTGACTTTGAACAAATAAATTTATTTTAAACTATTCTCTTCTTATGAACATAGTATAATTTTCACCCGATTAGCCATAAGTTTATTTTTTAAATTCCATTTTTATTTTGATATATAATCTCCATTCTTTAGTTTATTATTTTAAATAAAAAAATATATTAAATAGTAAATCATTAAAAAAATATTCTTTCATCAAAATAAATTCAATTTCTTTTTTAACCGATCCTAAAACTTGATCAATCTTTCATTTTTATATGTTCAGGAAGTCCGATGGGGCAACGTTAACATGGTCGAAGCCGAGCGGCGGCTCCTCGCCAACGCAATCCTCGACTTCTCAAACCAATACTTCGTCCTCTTGTCCGAATCCTGCATTCCCGTCTTCAATTTCTCAACTGTCTACTCCTACCTGCTCAACTCAACCCATTCTTACATCGAATCCTACGACCTCCCGGGCCCCGTTGGGCGCGGGCGGTACAACCGCCACATGGCCCCATTAATTACCGTCGACCAATGGCGTAAAGGCTCCCAATGGTTCGCATTGTCCCGAGACCTCGCCGTCGAGGTTGTCTCCGACACAACATATTTCCCGGCCTTCCAAAAACATTGCCACGGCTCATGCTACGCCGACGAGCATTACTTGGCGACGTTCGCAAGCATGAAATTCGGGTCGAGGAATTCGAACCGGACGTTGACTTGGGTCGATTGGTCAAAGGGCGGGCCCCACCCCGGAAGGTTCTATAGACAACATGTGACTCCTGAATTCTTGGAGTGGCTTAGGAGTGGAAGTGTTTGTGAGTATAATGGTAAGAAGACAAACATGTGTTATATGTTTGCAAGAAAATTTACACAACATGCCTTGGGGAGACTTTTGAGGTTTGCTCCTACAGTCTTGCACTTCTACTGATGATCATGGTATAGAATTATTTTTATTTTTTTTAATTTTTAATTTTTTTTTATAATTGGAATGTGGGAAGAAAGTAATTGATTGATTGATTGATTATTTTATTTTGCAAAATTTCAGACAGCTTACTACCCTGTATTAATTTGTACTACTACTGAAAATTGGATTCAATGACACATTATTTGTTATGTTTGACTGTATTTTTCTTGTTTTGTTTGGTTGTTTTTACAAAGGTATATTTTTATTATTTTTCTACAATCACATGTTATTATTCCAATTTTTTAAAATATTAATCAACATCCAAATGATCAATTTGAACCCGTAATCTGACAGTAGTTCATTCTTCACCGGGTCATCAGTTACGGTTTGTATCTCATGGTTGAATAGTTGTTTTAATAGATAATAGTGAATTCTTCTTGAGGACTACGAAGATTGCATAAGTATATACTATAAGAAAAAATCATTTTTGCAACAAAATTTTTTTCTCTAAATTTACTTTTTCCGTTACTAATGACATTAGAGACGGAATTAGAAATGGAATTACGTTAGCTATGTAAATTTTAGGGACATAATTCCGTTACAAATATATATATATATTTTTTTTATAGTGATAACAATGGAAAAATATTGTTAAAAGAGCATAGTTTATTTTTTTTTATATAAATACCAATATTATTATTATTTTATTTATTGTTCTTGAAAATAGAAATATAGTATAATGGTGAAACCCTCGACCCTTTAATATTATATTCCCATCTTGTCTATTCTTCCCTTCTATTTCTTCCTTTTGTATTCGAAGTGTAGGCACCCATAACCTCTCATTTAAACCAAAAATTTTGGCTAGACAAGCAAAATATATACATATATATATATATATTTTAAATATCATATCAACTATGAATGTTTTCGATTTTGTTTTTGAATGAATGTGCTTTTAATATTAAATATAAAAAATCGTATTGATAATATAAAAAAATAATAGTACTTTATATTGAATTATTATTTTTTTATAGATAAATAGAGTATATATTGTATTAATATATACTGTATTTTTTTAGTATTTATAGAAAATTGTGCTAACAAAAAATATATACGGTGAACACAGATCCTATTATTTTCATCTCATAAGATACTATTCAATACTCAAAATTTTTATTATTCTTATATGTGTAAATTGAAATCAGGCGGATCTTTACCCGGAGTAGAGCATAAACCTAAAAAGATGAAATCGGCCCATTCGGGGACAAAAAAACACCATCGTGATTTGGATTGAATCTCGATGAAATAATACATTAATGAGAAGTTTATTCAATAAGTTTATTAACTTTTTTGCTATTCTAAAAAAGAAACTAAGTCAAAACTCACTGGGTAAACTCCGACCGAATCTAATACCCTACAAACTAAATTTTACAATGAAAATCATATTAGACAAACTATGTGTGACAAATGGACTGAAAGCGTCGAGTTTGAACGCATCACCGCTATTATTGGAATGATTTTTTGCCGTTCCAATTTAAATTAATTTATGCTCTACGGCTTAAAATTATCTTCAATATTAATATTTGTAAAAATTAGGGCTGGCATTTAAATATTAGCTGGACTAGAGCCCATTATTGGAATGGGCTAAATTACTTCGTATCTATCTATGGCGTTTGGCTGATATTCAAGTCTGAATTGGCACAGGAATTAGGGTTTGTACTGGGAATTAGCTTTCACCGTCGTCGTCGCCGTTGTCGTTGTCGTCGGCAGCCCCTCATCTCCAGCTTAAAAAAATGGTACTCAAAAAGTGATATTTGTAATATGTAGAACACAAAAGTTCTGTTTTGTTTTTTCGTTTCGTTTTTTGCTCTTGTCCCCTTGAAGAAAACAATTTGAGATGGAAATGATGAACTTTTGTTGTTGTGAGGGTGATTTGGAATGCATTACGTTGAATTTCGGTCAATTCCATCTTCTCTGGCTAAATTGCCCTTTATTTATTGTCAAATGAGTTTGCATGGGTCGAACTTCAAACTGGTGGCTGTTCAGGGTTTCACTTGTTTTCATGATCTTGTAATGTGTTTGTAGGTTGAATTTACTTGAAGTTTTACCCTTTTATAATTTAGCAGCCATTTCTTTGAAAGTTCTGTGATAATAGTGTATTTTATCCAAGGAATAGTTTTTGGTTAAGCAGGGCTAGAATTGGATAGAAGGTTTTTGGGCTTTAGGCCTTGATCAGGATGTTGGATATCTTGAATTTCCAACAAGTGAACATTTCTCTCTATAGCATATCATTTCTTCAACTTCTCAAGATAAATAAGTTGAAATTTGATGTTATCCTGCCTTGATTTTGTATAGAGTAGTATTAAATTTGGTATTTTCATTATTTGTAGCTCACAACTTCATGTTGTTCTAATTACATATGATCCGATATATTATGGCATTATAATATATATATATATATATAAATCTATGTGTTGACTCAACTCAAATTCTTGAGTTTTAGCTTTCGGCTTTCAATGAGGTGTATAATATTTATCCTGGTATTGCATTAAATGGTGGTGTATTCATTTCAGGCCTCTGCCAAGACGAAAGCACAAGCGAAGAAATCTGCAGCAGCAGAAGATGAAGGCATGGATCCCACGGTATGCCTGGCTTATGTATATTATGCTATAGTGATTTTTGATAAAGTTTCTTACTGATATCAGTGTGTTTGGATGGGTATTTATTTATTAATGGTATACTTACATTTTTCGCTTGCAGCAATATTACGAGAATAGACTGAGGAGCCTTGCAACTCAGAAAGAAGTTGGGATTAATCCATATCCTCACAAGTTTGAAGCGAAATCAACGATCCCTGAATATGTAAAGAGATATGAAAGTTTAAATAGTGGCGATCATCTTGAGGATGTTGAAGAATGGATAGCTGGTATGTCGAATATGATATATTCAATTTTACTATAACCTAAGTGTTGCTCCAGATTAATAATGGGGTGTGCCTTTTGGTAGGACGGCTTATGAACAAGAGATCGTCATCGTCGAAGCTGTTTTTTTATGATCTGCACAGTGGTGGTGCAAAAGTGCAGGTTATGGCTGACGCAAGGTGATTTCTATATCTCAACATCAACTGCTCCAACCACCACGAAGCTAGAAATAATACTCTGTCGCAACCGTCCCTTTTTAAAGATGTTGCAAGGAACTAATCTTATGTCAAGAGTCGTTAGTATTTATATAATTGGTTGTGAAGCTGAAACCACATTCTTAACTCAGATTCCCTCGCACAATTCCATTCTGGTTTCTTTGCTTTGGTATTCTGTCTTTCAACAACCGAAATTTGGTCTTGAATGGTTTCAGATGCATGAAAATTAATTGTTTTGTGTACATGTGACATGATTGCCCTCTTCAACCACTGAACTTGGCTGTTTGTCTAGGAAATCGGATCTGACCGAAGAAGAATTTACTAAATTTCATTCTTCTGTGAAGCGAGGAGATATTGTTGGGATCATCGGGTTCCCAGGTTTGTAGCTCTTAAATTTTGTCAAGCTATGATTCATGGTGTCTCTCAATGAACAGGTTGTTATGTTTATTTTCTACCATGTACCAAGTGTTTAGGTCTTTGTGCCTATGTCGTCTAGTTGATTACCTTTCTTTGGGGTTGTGATTAAACAATACTTTGTAGTTAGTCTTACAGTGTTATAGAGTCAAGTGAATTGGTTTCGTTTGTATTCTAAACCTCATGCTTACATTATTTATAGGAAAAAGTAAAAGGGGAGAGCTTAGTATTTTTCCAAAGACCTTTATAGTGCTTTCCCACTGCCTTCACATGATGCCACGTCAAAAAATTGCTCCCGGAGCAGACAATGCTAAAGTGAGTATAATTCTTATTCTTGGTTTACTGTTTCGGTTTGGTTTCTTTACCGATCTTGTTACTTTGAGTTTGGACAGATAACTGATGTTTGGGCTCCAGGAAGTGGGAGGAATTTGGATTCTTATATATTGAAGGATCAGGTACCATGCCGAACTACAATTAATGACCTTGAATTTTGTTGATATTAGGAAGTGGGAAGTTTCGTATTTATGCTTTTAGGTGTGGTATTTTAAAACAGCATATTATCCGTTCTGCCTATCTTATGAGTTCATCCTTTTGAAATGCTTCTGTTGGTGAAAATAGTTCTAATTCGTTCTAGGAAACACGCTATAGACAACGATATTTGGATTTAATGCTGAACTCAGAGGTTCGAGAGATATTCAAGACGAGGTCAAAGATTATTTCTTACGTAAGACAATTTCTCGATAGGCGAGACTTTCTGGAGGTATGGCTTGGATATTAAGCAAGATCTTATTGGTTGTTCTTTACTAGCTTCATTATTATCTAGATCATAATTAGTTGTTCAAATTTCCTCTTTTTAAAAAGGTTGAAACACCCATGATGAACATGATTGCGGGGGGAGCTGCTGCTCGGCCTTTTGTGACTCATCACAATGAATTGAATATGAGACTATACATGCGCATTGCTCCGGAACTATATCTCAAGGAATTGGTTGTTGGCGGCTTAGACCGTGTTTATGAAATTGGGAAACAGTTTAGGAATGAGGGAATTGACCTGACTCACAATCCTGAGTTTACGACTTGTGAATTCTATATGGCCTTTGCAGATTACAACGACCTGATGAAACTGACTGAAGACATGCTTAGTGGTAGATAGGAAATTCTTGATCATAATATTTTTGTTCAAATTTTTTGTTTATTCTTCCCTTGGTTTTCTTATAGCAATTCATGTTGTTGACAGGAATGGTGAAAGAACTCACAGGTGGCTATAAAATTAAATACCATGCCAATGGGGCCGACCACGATCCAATTGAGATCGACTTCACTCCTCCATTCAGGTTTCTCACTCGTGCTTATAACCACTCTTCTTGATTACTCATGGCATTTAATAGGTCTGCGTCTAATTTACTTGTACAGACGGATTGATATGATTGACGAATTGGAGAAGATTGCAAATCTTAGTATACCTAAGGATCTATCGAGTCAGGAAACCAATAAATATCTGGTGGATGCATGTTCGAAATTCGATATCAAATGCCCACCTCCTCAAACAACTGCTAGATTGTTAGATAAAGTAAGATGCCTGATCATTCTTGAATAATATTTGATAGATAATAGGTTGCCGATTTTATTCTGCTGTCTATCTTGTGTGCAGCTCGTTGGACACTTTCTCGAGGATACGTGTACGAATCCTGCCTTTATCATCAATCATCCGGAGATAATGAGTCCGCTGGCCAAGTGGCATAGATCGAAACCGGGCTTGACTGAACGATTCGAGTTGTTCATCAACAAGCACGAAGTATATAATTCCACAACCATTTTATTTTGACCTTCCTTTTCTTTGTCTCTCAATCTGACACCATCCATTTTCTGTACACTGACTTTGCAGCTTTGCAATGCCTACACAGAGTTAAATGATCCTGTCGTGCAACGACAACGGTTTGCTGACCAACTCAAGGTAATTAAGTGACGTGTAACTCGTATTTACATACACACGCATATATATATATACATGTTTTGTGTGTCGTAGAAGTGAATCATATCGGTGTCATGTTAAAGCTTTTAAATAACTGCTAAAAGGGGCATCTATCGAAGAAAATGTTTATAGGAGTTGAAAATATATATACATGTTTTAATTAGGATCGGCAATCTGGCGATGACGAAGCAATGGCCTTAGATGAAACATTCTGCACAGCGCTGGAGTATGGATTGCCTCCAACGGGAGGTTGGGGACTGGGCATTGATCGGCTCGCAATGTTGCTGACCGATTCACAGAACATAAAGGTTACTTTTATCCTCCCCTTCTTCATGCTCTTCTGTTATATGCATCAGCATATGCTTCTTACCAAAATTATCGAATGTGCGCAGGAAGTTCTTCTCTTCCCTGCAATGAAACCTCAAGAAGAACCCTCGAACAAAGAAAGGTAAATAAAGTTTCTTTCAAGAATCACTTTTGTATAAAAACAGATCGAAATCTAATACCAGCTACTAACCACCATTGAAGGCTGTAATTATCTTTCTTTAATCTTCAATCTTTCTTACTTGCTACGATTTCTGCAGCAACAAAAAGGGTCACGACGAACCTCCCTCCAAAGGTATATAATCTAACTTATATCAAAGATCGATCATTTTTAGCCTGCGATGCTTTCTGCTTCTACCCATTGCGCGTTAATCCCACTAATTTCACAATAAAAATTTGTTTTCTTGTTAAATGCAGCTGCAGCTTGAAAAAAGACCCGCCAATCGAGGCCGGGCGATAAATTGTGTGTCACTTTACCTCTTCCCAGTTCCCTACATTTGCTTACAATTTTTTTGCCAGTGTTCATTCATCCATACACGAGTAGCAATTTTTGGATTCCTAAAGTCATATAAGAATAGTTTGTGTTTCAATATAAAATATCATCTCCTGTCAATATATATACATACATCAAGGAGATGACAAAAGACAGACTGTATGGCTGTATATGGGCATGCATTAGTTATTGATCCGGTCAAATCAGTACTATATATTTATACATATTTTAGCATACATATAATATAAAATATATTATATTATATTTCAACATATGCTATCTTATTATAATACAACATATGCATAAATATATATTGATCTCCTTTATATCAGATGTTGATCGAATCAAATCAGCACTATGCTGATTTGATCGGATCAGCACAAAATTTGCAGCCAGGTGTATAGATACATAACATATATATACATATATATATATATACGTATATCTATTTGTCAGGAAGCAAAATAGGAAGATCTCTTCAGCAAACTGAACTAGATGCAGTGGAGCTGCTTAACCACACATCAGTTACAGCATTAGGTGATGACTGAAACTTCTTATTCTTCAGCAATACACAGTCATCTGTTTCAGGTGAAGCACTGTTCATCCTGCCGACATCCGAAGAACCGTCGTCTCGGCGGTGTTGTTCCTTCTGGAAGCCGCAGGACAGGTCCTCGCCCCGAATCTCCTTTAGAGTGTTCGAAACCTCATCCATCGACGGCCGAAGATCCTTTTCCTGCTGCAGACACTGAAAAGCCAACTCGGCTACCGAAACAGCCATTCTCGTAATCTCAGCATCCGAGTTGTACCCGAGGGAAGCGTCGATGATGGCGTCGAACGCGCGCATTTGAATCTTGTTCACAGCCAGGTTCGCCAGGTTGATCTCGTGCCGATCTCTGCTAATATCGACGGCCGGCATCGACGACAGGAGCTCCATCAGGACGACACCAAAGCTGTAAACGTCGCTCTTGTCGGTCAGCTGGTAGCACTGGTAATACTCGGGGTCGACGTAACCGGGAGTACCCTGCGGAGCCGTCGATATGTGGGTCACATCAGTCGGGAACAGCCTCGACAACCCGAAATCGGCGACCTTTACACAGTAGTTGCTGTCGAGTAATATGTTGTCCGTTTTTACGTCGCGGTGGACAATGTCTGATTTGTGTAGGTACGCCAACGCATCGGCAGTTTCGATCGCGACCTTCATCCGAACGGCCCATGTCAAGGATGTCTTCGTCTTGGTCCCGTCGCCGTGGAGATGATCTGCGACCGTTCCGTTGGGGATGTACTCGTAGACAAGGAGGAGTTCTTTGCTTCTCGTCGAAGTGCAGCCGTATAACGACACCAGATTCCGGTGCCTCAAGGAGGTAAGGATCTTGATTTCGTTCATGTACTGCTCCATCCTTCGGTAGTTGTGGTCGTACATTCGTTTTACGGCTACTTCTCGACCGTCTTCGAGTTTTCCTGTAAAAACATACTCATTGTGAAAATTGTGTTTGTGTTATCGATAGATGCATGCCGGTGAAGGGTGGGTTCTTACCGTAATACACGGTTCCGAAGCCTCCGTCGCCGAGCTCGTTGGACGGGTTGAAGTTATCGGTGGCGATTTTGAGGTCGGCGTAGGAGAAAACCGGGATACCGAAGTAGGTGCCCCCTCCTTCGAGGTCGGGTTTCGATATGTTTCTTGAGAGAAGATATGATCTCTTGATCCTATCCTTGTGTTGCCAGATTATCACGGAGATCAGCAGGAATACGAGGAGGAGGACGACGCATCCCACGCTAGCTGCCAACCGACGAATTAAATCGAGTGAGAAACTTTTGGAAATTAAACTTCATTTAAATCGAATTACTATCGATAAATAGTGTCAAAAGTTTTAAAAATATCGTTTGTTTTAGATGTTTACCTGTGGTTACTATCAGCGTAAACTGGGTTTCTCCTGCAAACATCAAAGCATACATTAGTCGCCTAAACCGAAAGGAAGACAAAGGATAAATGATACTATTTTCGTCCGTCAAATTTACTCTGACTTTTTTTGTAGCCTGACCGCCAAATTTATCTTACTACTAATTTCGGTAAAGTCAACATATCAGCATTTAACTATTATTTTTATCCAACTCTCTCCAACTTTTTATTTTTATCAATTTTTCAATTAAAAAATTCAACCAAAATGTTCTAATTTTTGCGAACAGAAAAGTATAACACAGCCCATGTTAGAACAAGAAAGGATTCTAACATTGTTTAGTACCCACTCGCTTATTCAGTCAAAACTCTTTAAACACAGCAGCAAATCTAAGCAAGTTTTCATTGAAGAATTTTCCAACCAATGTTTTCGGACAACTATTCTTTGCAGTTCTTTGGTCAGCACAAATTTAGAAAGTAAGAAGTTTACATCTACTGGTTTTCACTTTCAATCTTAATCTAATCCTTCAAATTACAATGAACATGAGGGAATATTTAAATCAATAGTAACTTCAATAAAAATGGCTTATTTAGATCTCAACGTCAACAACATTAAAGTCATAAAGAAACATTGCCGACATCCGATCCTCATTGAATATAACAGAAAAAGAAAAAACAACTCTGAGCTTACGATGTCATTTTCTTGGAAATTTTTATGCAATAATTAATAAGTTGGCCTAATAAATTTTCTGTTTTTCCATAAACCTATAGTAAAGTTAGTTGACAATTGAATTTAGCACGCCTAAGGTTTCTAGACAAAGAGATTAGAAGATCTAAAGAAGCAAGAAAACATAAACCACCTATACATACATATATAAAAGAATTATGATTCAAGAATTGCAACTCGAATGAGAAAAGTCACTTCAGTTGTATTCACATATAAAGAGTTAGAATTCCATCTTGATTTTGAACACAAAAACGAAACGATTACATCGAAAAATCATCGAACAGCTGTTTCGATCTAAAATAACTAAATGGCATTCCCAGAATAGTTATAGTAAATGAGGTAAGCCCCATATAATATCATCACTATAACAAGTAGTTGATTCAATCGATAATGGCAGTTTAACAGTCCCTTTCCGATGTTAAGGAGAATAGTTTAGATTATTGGCTACTTGTTGTTCGTTTACCTTAAAAAAAGTATCAAGTTGTCTACTATAGTCAGCTCAGTTCAATCACTAATAATTGCGGCACAATATGCACAGATCAAAATCACAACAAATTGTTAAACAGAGGCCTAACACAATATCATCAAGAGCAATCACAATCAATCTAAACACAGGTAAGCCAAGTAAGATAAAATTCATTGAAGATTTTAAGAACAAGATATTACTTCGTTTGCAGCTCCTAGAATGCGGCCTGTCGGGACAGAAGCACTTGAAGAGGAAAGTAGTCTCGTTGAATCCACAACGGCCACCGCTGCTTTCGCAATCGCTGCAATCACTAGCCATCCAGTTCATCACAAAACCCCCGCCCAAAACACTTTGAAGATCTCGAAGATTGGCTATGGCACCTGAGACATTCACTGGTCTCTCCACCTTAACCGTTACCGTCTTGTTGCAACTTCTACTTGCAATTGAAGAATCTCCATTCTCTTCAAACAATGGCAGAACAGTACTATTCTCTGTATCATTTGATCCACAAAAAAGCCTGCGGTTCGAAAGATTTTCAGGCAATGAATCACTGCAATTGTAGAATAAATGGAGCTTCGTCACATTTGGTGCATAATCAAACCCCTTGGGGAGACTCGTGTTCTTCAATCCTGAATAACATCCATTTGCTTCGTAATTCGGCAGAGATAAAGGATAAACTCGAAGAGATCGAGTGTGATAAGAAATGTTCACAATCATATAATCACTTCCCGACAAATTCAGCGTTGTACCACTCGATTCCCAGCAACTTACGAGTCCAAATCCAGGGTAGCCACAATAGCTTTCTTGCTCTCGGGGAAAGTAGAAAGGAAAGCTTACATTGACGGCGCCGCCGCAAGTTACCGGCGGACATCTCTCGTACCGATAATCAGCGCCGTGAGATTCATCCAGAAGAACGACGAAACACAGCACACATAGATGTATACACACGAAGATGCGAAGCATATTATTATCCCCAAATTCGAAGAACTCGAGCAACTGCAGCTACACAAAAGGAGGTTTTAACATTTAAGCATTACCAGACGGCCGCCATTAAAAATTTCCATCCCCTAAGTGCGCCTCAGGCGACTACCTTCAACCAATTCAGAGCTTCCAACGCGAAAGGCGTCTCTTCGTTCGTTCGTCGCCCTTCCAGAAAACGATGATTAGATTTTGACACGGTGAGGTTCGAATCAATTGGATTGCGCAGCTGGTAAATGCCTAATTAATCGAAGATTTGAATAAGCAATTGCAGCGAAGCGAGTGCAAACAAGAGGTCATTATAAGATACAGCAGAATTAGTTGACCAGATGCATCTCTGACCTTTGAATTTGAATAATGGTAGAGTTGAAAAAAAAAACAAAATTGCAGGATGAGGCAGGCATAGCCGTGTGATTAGGGTTAGTAATTTCACTTACCTTATCAAATTGGGACTCGATTGGCATTGGTGGAGGACGATAGCGACGAGTGTGGGCAGCGACTGGAAGCTCAGCTGGTCTGGTCCGTCATCGTCCACAAATTTACAGAATGAAAGCAACTTGGATTCTTCCATGGTAATTGGTTGGTGGGGAGGATCGTTGATGCTGCAGATTGCTATGCTAATGGGAAGTCAATTCATCGAACACTTCGTCTGCATGCGCATATTCATATCTAGCAAATGGACCACGTGGAAATATTTATTTTAATAATAAATTTAGAAAAAAAAAACATTTGTAAACGCGCTTTTATCATTGCATGACGACTTATTGAAGAAATTCTTTGGATTCGTGCTAAATTCATCTTCTACCATTCCTAATGTTTCGTTCGTCTAATTGAAAATATATTTTTATTATTTGTATTCATATAATTAAATAAGTATCTATTTTGTCCCGTAAAATATTGTCTAATAGGATCATAGGTTTAAACCTCAACACACAATTCGCATTCATCCGGTCAAATTAATATGATTACGTAAAATTTAAATATTTTAGTGTTATAATAAAATATGAATAAAATTAATTATATTTAATTTATATATTAAAAAATATATAATATGTATAAAACTCGAGTCGAAATCAAATTTGAATTTGAGTCTAAGGAGTCAAACTCAAACCAATATTTTAACTCGAATTCTTAATAAATAAAATCTAGTTTGTACCATTAACAAAATCGAGCCGTGTTTAAACATCATATACTTGAGCTCGCTCACATCGTTTAATAGTTCTACATTGCACTAGATATACTGATTAATTTATTCCAATCAATAATATTATATTTATACGATGAATTTACAATAAGTTATAAAACGATTCTGTAAAGACAAAATATTAGAATACATGTATATTATACTAGAAGACCACTTTTTTTTTAATATTTTGTTAAAAAAATAATTATTTTTATCAAAGGCTTCGACTAGTATTATTTAAAATTTTAAATACAAAATAAGCATATAAAATTATTTTACTACAAAATAATCGAAAAGAATCTCAATATAAATCATTATAATTAATGAAGTCTTCACTATGTCGACTAAATAATTTGTGCTTGAGTTACTGTGTTGATTGAATTAAATTAATATGATATTAATTTGATCTAATTAATATATATTTATATAAAAAAAGTACTAAATAAGCTACAACATATTTTAATACAATTTATGAAATATATTTTGATACCACATAATATAAATTCATGTAACAATATATTGTGACAGGTGACCTGAGGCGTCGGAAGTTTGAACCTATGACATCACGGATTTGCTCTTGAATTAATATATATTAATTTTTTTTCTAAATTCATCGTATAATATCGTAAGTACGCATCAAATCGTCCGAAAATTCATTAATCTTTCACATGAGAACCGAAAAGTTTTAGGCCAAAAATCGATTTCTCAGACCAACAAAAATATATCAATTAAAAGGATCTAAAATACATTTTACCTAAATATCTTCCACTCTATACACCTCAACACCAATAATGTAAGAATTCTTATAATTTGAGTGTATTCTATTTTTAAATAATAGTTGTATGTAATGTCTTATAAAGAAATAATATATACCCCCATGACTCAGATCAATCTGCCACACATGGTTCGCCTAGTGTGACTTGTTTGTCGGGCTTAGTTTGCATAGTATTAGGTTCAGTCGGGGATTTATCCAGTGCGTACTTTCGGGTAACGGTTGTGGGTTCTTACGTCATAAAAAAAATATATAAATATATATTTTTTATTAAAAAAATCATAGATGTTGTATAATAAAAGGACTAGAAAAATAAAAATTAAAAAGAAGACAATTCAAATGTACGAATACGAAATTATATATTGTGAAGAATAGCACCAATTAAGTTGACATCTAAATATAAACATGAATAAGATTCTTAGTGTAAATTTTACTAAATGCGTTCATGCAGCTTTGACTAGTTTTAAAAATAACACTTCAATCTCCATTTGAAATGAAAGTATTTATTTTATTATTTTTATTCTTTATAATTTTTATAAACATAATTTCACTGTATATATAAATATTTTTAAATTTATATTTATTTATGTCCATCAAATTAAAATATAGAACAAATATATATACTTACAGACGAACTATATTTAAATATAATTTCGCCTTCTATAACAATTTTAAATTATACTCCCTCCGTCCCATATAACAGGTCCACGTTGCCGTTTCTGTCCGTCCCACATACCACCATGTCACTTTCCTTTTTTGAAAAATAATTACACACTTTAATCTCATTTTAAATTTTTTATTTTTTATTTTTTTAAAATTTTAATTAAACTAATCAGTTATCTTAATCTTAATTTATAATTATTTATATTATAAGATAATTATTTTTACTAATATATTCTTAATTATCTACTAATTACACCCCTCCTAAAATACCGTGTCTACAGTGTAGCAGATACGGTATTTGGGACGAAGGGAGTATTAAAAAATCTTTTAATATATATATATATATAATATATATGCATATGATTTTTATTTCACCATCACTGTCATAAACCATTTCAAAGTTAAGTCAACCTTCAAAATTTATCAACATTAGTTCAAAGAAGGGTTAAATTTAAATAATAATAATAATAGGATGAATGTGACTAGTGCTGTTTAGAGTAAATATTTTGAAACACTAGCCTTTGTTTGCACTATATTTTGAAATTTCGTGACAATTCATTTTTTAAAAACATCAAATTAAAATGTATTTATATATATATATATATATATAATATCATACTTGCTCCGTCCCACGTACTATATACACGTTGCCGTTTCTGTCCGTCCCACATTCTGTGTCACTTTCATTTTTTGGAAAATGATTATACACTTTAATCTCATTTTAAACTTTTTAATTTATTTTTTTTATTTTTAATTAAATTAATTAGTTATGTTAATCCTAATTTATAATTATTTATATTATAGGATAATTATTTTTATTAATACATTCTTAATTATCTACTAATTACACCTCTTCTAAAATACCGTGTCTACAGTGTCTGCTACACTGTATGTGGGACGGAGAGAGTATCAAATACTGTTTTTTATTATTCTCAAATTTCAAAACTTCCAAAATTCTCTTATCTAACAGAATTGTTTCTCTTAAAATCTATGACACTAATATACAAATAATTATTCATTATAATTATTTAGTTTATTAATAAAAATATTTATATATATTAACTATACACTATTTGATAGCAAAATTCTCAATAAATATATAGATTATTTATTGTTATAAAATATAAAATCAAAATACTATTTAAATTAATACTCAAATAAAAAATAAAATAAAATCGAATCAAATTAAACAATCCTATTTGTTTTATAAAATAGTAAAACCATATATTGTATAATTAATTAAATAAAAAATAATTACTAATATAATATTTTTTAGAAAAAAAAAAATGTTGTTAATGGTACAGTACAAAATTTAGAGTAAAAATAAAAGTTTCTATTTGGATGTTGTGAGATGGCTTATAATGAATAAAAATTTAAACTATGGAGTAATATATAAGGATGTTAATTTTTTTTTTTAGATATTTTGTAATAGAAAAATGTATCTTTGTTAAAAAATATATATAGGTAATTTTTTTTTATTAGAAATAATATAATTTTTTTTTAAAAAAAAAGTTTGTTTGGTTTTGAGTTCGAGATTTGATTGAAATAATATTTTTTTATTTACCCAATTTATGTAAAAACAAGATATGATAGACTTGTGACCGTGATATTATAGATTTAAACCCCCGACGCCTCGGGTCATCTGCCACACATGGTTCGCTTAGTTTGACTTTTTCACCGGGCCTAGTTGGCAGGGTATTAGGTCGGCCGAAGATTTACCCAGTGTGCACTTTCGGGTAGCGATTGCAGGTTCCTACGTCATAAGATAAATAAATAAATAAATAAAATATGATGACTCACTGTTAGTACTTACACAATCTATTAAAAGGTTTCTCCCACTTCTCTAATTTATTCATATTTTTTTTTACAAAATATTCATACCTTATATGAATTAACCAATTTAATAATAATATTTATTAAAATTTGTGAGAATAGATATTTGTATTATCTAAACATTAGATCTGTTTATTCAGTAAAAAATGTATATTAAAAAGTAAGTGTTTTAAGGGACTACTATTTAGCAGGATCGATTATGATCGAGGCCGAAACAAAAATAAGAGACTCATAAATATATATATATATATATATATGAACGATATTTGTTATATATAAATAATTAAATGAAAATAAATTTTCTTAGAAATTTGGAAGCACAAATTATTTGAACCATGATCTCACAAATATTGTACAAATATCAAATATGTTCTATATATAACAAATACTTCCTTCTTCTCATATCTATATATCTATTTGTTTTTTCACAGAGTTTTAGAAATATTAATATTATATTGGGATAAAATAGAAATAAAAATAAAAAGACTAAATTAGCATATTATATGATATAAATGTAATAACATTTTTGTAATATATTGTAAATTAGAAAGATATTTGTAATGTTAGGTAGATAGTACAATTACTTTTAGAAAAAATAAATATTTTGTTATGTGACAGACCAAAATAAAAAAAATAGATAAATTATTAAGGATGAAGGAAATATATAATAAACTCCTGATTTACAATAAAAATATATAAAATTAAAATTATCACGTTACTAAACACGCGAGTCAATATTACTTATTTGTCCCATCAATGCATATAGAGTGTGTTTATGTTGTTGGATAATATTGTAATTTATTATATTATTTTAATAAATTATATAATTATGACATTAATAAATATCATATTTATTTTATTTGATTAAATATAATATAATATCAAGTTTAGTACAAATGTTACTTGAAATAAATTTATTTCATAAATTTAAATAGAACTAATTATTTCTAATTATTACATTATTATACTCCATCCGTTTAAACTCAAAATATATTTTTTTACCATTTTCGTTCGTTCCACTCCAAAGTATCATTTTTACTATTTTAATTAAAGTAATCGGAAGGACAAAAATGTCAAAATATCTTATACATTTCCACTAACTAATAAATACTATTATTTTTTAATTTACTATAAAACCGGGAGTTTTGGAGTTTAAACTCATGACATCTCTCCACACCACCAGACCATCCTTAGGGGATTTTTTTTTTTTTTTTTTTAATGTATACTTTTGGGGTCATGTAACAGATTAAGAAGAAATAATGATATTGTATTGGTTAATGAAAATATTTTAAAAAATTTAATATTTTTGCCTTTGACTTATACCGTAATTGTATATTAATGACATATTTGCAATTTAAGTAAAAATAAAACGTATATTTTTATATTAGAAAATAATAAAAAAATAAATATTTTTTATTATGACATATTAAAATAGTAAAAAATACTACTTTAAATTAGGATGAGAGAATATGTATTTATATTGTAGGGTAACTCTCATTAAACTTCTTAATTTTAAATTTAATTTTCTATTTACTCTCTATACACTAAATTTTTCCTATTTACTCCATATTCTTATTAATTTATTTTTCTTTATTCCCTATTCACTTAAAATTCCTACAATATCCTTATCTTATTTTGTATTAACTGCTATTTTTTGTTATCTTCACGTATAAACCTTAATTTCTACCATATAAATTCATTTTTTACTATTAAAAAATAAACAAATAAGTAGATAAACAAAAATATGAAAAAAAAATAATTATAAAAATATATATATTTGCAACCTTTAAACAATAATACAAAATATTTATTAAAATATCAATATATATGATACTAAATTTTGCAAATACTGTTAAACAATAAGTAAATTAATTTCATATATATATACTTACAAATAAATTATATATATATATTTAAATGTTCACAAATATTCAATTTTAATACAAAATATTTATAAAGAATATTAATCTTGATTGAATAAAGTATAAATAAGTTAATGAACATGTACTCGAACATTCTGTATTGTTTGTCGTCATTTTGCAAAAAAAAATAAAAAAAATTGATAATTGTTTACATAAATTAAGGGTTCTGAGTTACATTAGGTATATAGAATTATAAATAAAATATTATTTTGATGACAAAATTGAAAGTTTATAGGTGAAAATATGTAAAATTATAAATGGGGAGTTGTAAAGAATATTGAAGGAATTACAATGAACAAATATATGAATAGAGACGAGTTTGAATTTTAGCATAACAACAGTCCAATCAAAATCGCAGTATTTCTTTCATCTCCTAAAATTACACTTTTTTTAAGTAGAAAAATAGTAGTATATTTTTTCCTATAAAAAAATTTAAAAATATTTCAATAAAAATCTCACACATTAAAACTTGTGAAAAAATATTTTGAGAGTACCAAATTAAAAAATAAAAGAAAATATATAATATTTATTTTTACGAAATATTATATTAAAATATTATTTAAATTTAAAAAAAAAAAAAAAAAAAAAAAACTAAGAAAAAACAATCAAACAAATAAAAAAATAGAACAGTTTTAATGACAGCGTACTTAAGCGCAGAGGTGACGATTACGATCCGCCGCGGTCCCAACGCATTGGCCGTCCAATAGGATAAGAAAGGTGCCGCTTCATTGAAATCCATCCATACACGTGTCAATCGTCGGAGTGATGTTTATTGGGTTTGACTAATCCCTCCGGCAAGCAATCACGTTGAGAACTCAATGCCACCTAAACCTAATCCGATAATGTTATCGCTAATAAATCCAGCTGGTCGGCTGCTCTCCCGCCATTATTGGCCTCTTGTCTGATTTTATAAATGTTATGTTCTTTAGACCGAATTTCTCAAAATTTTACTATTTGAATTTTGCATTTTTTTTAAAATTATAAAATATTTCATTAAACAATATTTTAGTACCAAATTCAAACTAATATATTTTCAAATTCATCCAAAGAACCACACCCTTTATTTTTATTATTTTTTTTTATTGTAGCTACAAAATCATTCAAGTATACACATACTTTTAAAATCATTTAACTGACTGACAAGTTGTAAATATGGGTTTATGTGTGTTTGTTTGGAGGATATTCTTTCAAATTCATTATTCATTCAAATCAGATTAAATTTTTATTTTTTATTTTATATATTATATTAAAAATTATTTTTATATTCAAAATTTACATCAATATTTATTTATATCTCATTATATAACTATTTCAATTCAAAATCATAATTCAAAATCCAAACTCCCAAATAAATACACCCAATGTATGGTAGGACTGTATTTTTTTGTTGCTCTGTATGATTAATTCCAATATTATTTATATATTAATTTATTAAACTCCAAAAAAAAAATAAAAATGTATAACCAATAATTCATGAAGTATGTATAGGGGTAAAGCTGTCTTTTCCAGCTGCCATTTTCGCTTCTCATAATTTCCTCCGTTTTCGTGTAAAGAATATTTAACAATGAATAAAAACAAATTATTAGCTTTATTAACTATAAGTACTGATACCCTGCTCGTCTTCTTCCGTCGTTCTTCGAGCATCCTCTCGACAGATTTTGATCCTTACTGAGCAGTAATGTTCTCAATTCGTTGACTGTGTTAGGAGAATCAATTGCATCATCTAAGCAGGAATTAAGATAAGTGTCTATACATACATTGGGGAATAGTTTTTGCATCGGTGAATTAGGGCTGTTTGGCCGTCACAATATGTTGGGGACGGAATTGCAGTTGAAAAACACAAGTGGACAAGGCGATGATCGGTTTTACAGCTCGGCAAGGATACGTTTGATTCAAGAGTATTTACGTGGAGTTCAGAGTGACGTCACCTTGAACCATTCACAGAGCTGCTCTGATGAGTCTACGCTGAAGAAGTCGAAGCTGGAAGTTTTATCTTTTTCACCAGTTTCGAAACCCTCGCCTTCGTGTAATCTGGAGAGGTTCTTGCTGTCAGTCACGCCTTTGGTAGCAGCGCAATATTTCCCCAAGGTTTAGCTTTATTTTTCTTCTAAATTTGGATCATTATGCATTTCGATGTTTTTGTGTAAGAATGAATTTATCAATAATTGTCCACCTTACCGTAAAAGATGCGTTGGTTATGATCACACTGGATACCATGACTGAAAATAATGGTTTGATGTTTATTTGTGAACTTCTTATTCTTGGGAACGCTGGATATCATTTTGAACACCAAAGTTCTGTTTCAGGATTGATGTGTTTGATGGGAAAATATTTGGAAATTTGCAGCATTTTTTAAGTCCAAGCAATAGCTGAGCAAGGGCAGTTACTTGTGGAGTTCTTAGCATAAGACTGAACACTTTCGATATTGGAAGGAATCTTATCGGTTGATTGAACGTGTAAAAAAGTTTGAAAGATTGTTAATAAAGCCTGTCAATGTTGCAGATGAAAGCGAAGATTTGGAAGACAGGATTGGAGTTTCAGCCATTCTTTGTGTTAAGTGATTTGTGGGACTCTTTTAAGGAATGGAGTGCATATGGAGTTGGAGTACCTTTGATATTGAATGAACATGATTGTGCAGTTCAGTTTTATGTTCCATATCTATCAGGCATTCAATTATATTCGGATCTGTCAACGAGTACATCAAAATTAAGGTATCTATCTGCCTTTTAAG
The DNA here is from genome assembly GCF_009805555.1 of Andrographis paniculata. Lineage (NCBI taxonomy): Eukaryota > Viridiplantae > Streptophyta > Magnoliopsida > Lamiales > Acanthaceae > Andrographis > Andrographis paniculata. The sequence continues at coordinate 8,156,544 of NW_026137605.1, forward strand.
CATCAACTGTGTTAGTAGTTTTAATTTCATTCAGCCTGTATGGGTTGATTAAGGTCAAGATTTTTAAGCATCCTTGTATTTGGAAGGGCTCCAACTGTGTTCTTGTTTTTTTAACTTTTCCGAATAGGTAAAAGATATACAGTAGCTTAAGTGATCTAATGCTTATGCTTATCAATAGTAGTTGTAACTTGCCTGCATTTCATTACTATAGATCTACATAAAAACATTTCATTATCTCTATATGCCTTTTTATTGTTATTGTTTGAATATGGAGTGAAACCATTTCAATGGCCCCTTTCACCATGCTGAAACTAATGCTAAGAGCTTTCGAAAGTCATTGTGAGATTAAGGGAACTATAACAAAAAACATATCAAAAGGTTGAGCCTTTTGCCCTGAAAGAAAATAAAGCAGTAAACAAACGAAGCTCCCTACCCAATTCTTACTGCTCTTGATGTGGTAGGCAACATGGTGAAGAAAGTGACAGTGAATACTTGAGAGATTCGTCTAACGATGGAAGCAGCGACAGCGAACGAGAAGGCTTTTCTAGTGATGAAGGTGAATCCAGAAGTTCATCAGGTTGTTTGTTTGAATATCTTGAACGGGACCAACCGTATTGCAGGGAACCTCTGGCAAACAAGGTATCTTTCTATCTCGTGCTGAATACATCGCCATTTTCTCTATCATATAACTGTCTTACGTTCAAATGGACAGATATACAACCTTGCTGTCAGCTTCCCCAAACTAAAAACACTCCGGAGTTGTGATCTACTCCCATCCAGCTGGCTTTCCGTTGCCTGGTATCATCCTTTAAGCTCCAAATGCATTTGTTCTTCGCGCAGTTACTGATTTCTGCACCGTGATATAAAAGCAACGGCTGTTTTTGTAGGTACCCGATTTATAGAATACCAACAGGTCCAGCTCGAAGAGATCTCGACGCCTGCTTCTTAACCTATCATTCTCTCCACACACCCCTGACAAGTAACAACCTCTCTCTCCCCCTGTAGTGTTAACATTTTAATCCTGTTTCTTGTATATGATCTTCCCTTTACGATATTTCCAGCTGGCGAAGCTACGCATACAGAGGGCGACGGTTTCCCACAGCTTTCTCTTCCAGTGTTCGGCTTAGCATCATATAAATTTAAGGAAAAATTGTGGATTTCAAACGGCGACCATCACCGTCAGCTGGCAAGATCTCTCTTCCAAGCTGCGGATAATTGGCTAAATGTTGTCCAAGTTCATCACCCGGATTTCTCCTTCTTCTGCCGCAAGTAAAAGTAAGTTGTTGATTTTAGCTTTCCTCCTATTGTAGAATGGTTTAGAGGATTTGTAAGATCAAGATGTCTGCGATCCATGAAACTCGAAAAATTTAATAATGTCTACGTTGCATTAGTTAAGTTCAACTTGTCCATTTACTAATTCCTACAGTATCCTTTCTTTAGAACAATCAGATTACTTACAACTGCAGTGTCTGACCATTTCATTTTCATTACAAAAATTGCAGAAGAGCTTTGATCCACACAAAGCTGATTCTTCAGCACAATGCCTTGAGCTTCCGGTTCAATCCCTCGGCGCACATCTGCCCCATCTTGCCGTAGGAGGCTGCCATGTGTGTAGCTGCTCGACAAACATCTTCTCCAGCACGACCTTGTCGCCGGCCTAACTTCAGCCTGGTTCAGCAACTTTTCTTGCTACAGGCTCATTGCCTGCAATAATGTCTTAAGCCTATACTTCAAAGTGAATATCATAATTAAATGGCAATATTGTTCATAATCCACTTGTGATTTTAAAATTCGATACTATACTATATGACTTAGAAATTACACACAAGGTCCCTAGTGTTTTAGAAACTATTCTACAGAATTCCCTAAATACATAAGATTCTTCATATTATATAAAATATATTGATATAACATAATGTATGATACACAGTAACTAACTGCTGACGGTAATAGTCCATACAATATGGAGTATCTTTTAATAAAATTGGGAGAACGTATCTATATGACTGCAGTTTTTCAAACTATTTCGGTAATATTTTTCTTGTCATATTTTCAATATATCTGTCAACTTTATATCCGATTTTGAGTAAATTTTATTAAGAAGGGATCCGAGTTTTGTTTTTCAAACTATTCCTGTGATATTTTTCTTGTCATATTTTCAATCTATCTATCAACTTTATATCCGAACGAACTCTGATTTTGTTAAAAATAGATTCCCGCTTCCAACATAAAATTAGCCAAGTGATAGGTGGAATGACCCTTCAAATATTTTCTCAATATGGGACGGGACATATTCAACATTACCTTCCATGGTACTCTCATAGTAGGTACTTTCATAGTGATAAAACTTGCTTTGTCGGTCTAATTTGCAGAGTATCAGGTTCAGTTGAAAATTTCCACTTATGCAAACTTTTAGTACCGGCTGGAAAAAGAAAAAAAAGAATTATCGTCATGTTTGACGCCCTGACCTAGCTAATTATGAAGCCTCCCTTACGAAACTTGAAAACATCCAATATTCTCTTGCATCACACACACACATTTCCTTACCAGATCTGTTTAAAGTTCGACTTAGACCAAATATTAGTATTAATTTTTTGACAAAGATTTATTCCCATCATTCTAACTGTCTTTTCTCATTCATATATAGTATTAATTTATGTATAAATAATTAATTAATTACCCTTAATCCAATCCAAGTCACAAACTATTTGATATCAAAAGACAGACAGACATCCATCTCAAAATCTAATCAACACTTGAAACAAACACAATTTAATTAACTAAAGCAGATCGAGCCACGATACAGCAACCAACCATACAAACCCATAATAAACATTCCTTTTCTCTCTCTTTCACACACACACACACACACACACTCTCTCTCTCTCTCTCTCTCTCTATATATATATATATGATATGTTGTATGTATATATATATGATAATCACACACACATACATAAACACAGACGAAATATAATGCAGAAAATTAAATCAAATTAAATTGGATTTCAGCATTTGGGGAAAGGGGTGCGACAGTAGCTAGCCACTTTCTGGGCCCCCGCAGACTTGACGAACTTCTGCAAATTAGGGTTTCTCATGTAGCCACAAAGGCACGGCCTTTGCTCCTTCACCCTTTGGCAGCACAGCTTGCTAGGGTTCTCCGACGACATGATCGCCTGCGCGCAGGGGCTCAGCTGCATTGGGTTGCAAGTCACCGCCGTCGCCACCTCTACGCCGCCGTCGCCATTGATGTTCAGTGCCCACAAGAGCACCACACAGTAAACTGCAGCTGCTGATTTAAACCCCATTGATTGAATTATATGATTTGATCTGATCTGAGGGATTTGTTAATTAATTGATTGATTGATTAATGGTGGGATGGATGAGAGGTAGAGAGAGAGAGAGAAAGAGAGAGTGGTTTTTTATGATGGAATTGTGTGGGGTTGTAGCCTCTATTTATAGAGTGAGAAACAGGAAAAAATAGGGTCTTGAAATGTATATAGAAATTCTTTAATTGATTTTTCTTTTATTTTTTTTTGAATTGGAGTCTATTTTTGGGATTTCATTCACATGAATTTGTGACATGACAATCCTAAAATAGTCGATGGTGTGTATTTTCTTGATTCTGTGGTCACGCACAATCACATGCACCTTTTGAAATTTGATATGATATATTACACTAAAAGACATTTCATTTTGTTTGATGCCGTGGCTTGTTTGTATTTTTAAACTTGTATTTGCATTCGGTGTGAAATATTTTTTTAAAATATTTTAGAATGTGTTTAGTATAGAAAATGAATTGCAAAGATGATAAAGGCAATAGTAGAGAATAATTTTTAAAACATATATTTTTTATTTTTTTTTGGATAAAACAGAAAATTCAATAAAAAAATAATAATATAATTTAGATATATATTGATTGAGATGATATTTTATGTTTCATATATGGGTGAAAAAAAAAAAAAAAAAAAGAGAGTCTGAGAGAGAATGAATCAACTAGTAAGTGACAATAACTTAACTAAAAAGTATTTCAATGGAAACTTCAAAGAAATATTGTTTATATGTTTAGTTTGTGATTTTTTATTTTTTATTTTTTTTATAAGTTGAATTAGATATTTTTGTAAGAGATAGTATTATATTTTTATAGATTTTACAAAAAAAATTAAATAGTAGGAAAAAATTGTCAAATTAACATACTCTACTGTTAATTTTCTCATTTTTTATTTCTCTTTATTTATCCGATAGAAAAATAAAATGTTTATTTCTCAAGTTCAAAGCTTCTTAATCAAACAAATAAGATAAATTGAGATATCTCTATTTCTTTATACTACACATATCGGTTTGTTTGATTTTGCCTTTTGATTTGAGTTCCAAATAGTAAAATTGTAAAATTAAATAGTTATTTGATATAATATAAATAAGTATCGTGTGATGCTTTAAATTTAAAATTAATTTTATTTTATAAAATTAAAAAATTAATATTTGATTAGTACTTTCTCCATTCCACGTAAGATAAAATATTTGATTTTCAGTATGAAAATATAAATAAATAGTATTAAGTAGAATAAATCAACATGTATAGAGTGCTCACCCATGCTGATAATTAAAAATTGATAATATATAATTATACGTGAGATTTTAGTTTTAAATTTTATTTTAAATAACAAATTTTCAATTAAATTAATTATTTAATATAATATAAATATATATTGTTGTAATTTTATTTATTTATTTATTTTTAAAGTATAGATTATTTTAAAAAATATAATATAATATAATATAAAGTCAGACAAAATATACACAGTTTTAGAAGCAAACATAGCCACGATGTAGAAAGAAAAAAAATGAGCGAAGAGAATAATGAAAAGGCGTGTGGAAAAGAAAAAGGTTTAAGCCAGAAAGTCTATGCAGAGTCATCATGATGGATCATCACCATCATCATCATCATCATCATCATCATATTTCATTGAGCCATACTAATGCGTGCGTGACAACACTAATCATCATCCCCACAAAACAAAATCTGGGTAATTTAGATTATCAGATTTTTTAAAGTTTTGAAGTTTTATAAAACAAATAATAGTAAATGTGATACTCCCTCCTTGCCAAAATTATGCTCCCTCCCTTTGTCCATTTACAAGGGTTACATTTACTTTTGGCGCGGTGTTTAAGAAATAATAGTATTTTAATTATAGTGAGTAGTTAAAAGTAGTATAACGACATTTTTATCCTTACTTTTTTGTGTAAAAGTAATAATGTGATATAAAGTAAGGGTATTTGTGGAAAAAAGTAGGGTATTTAATGAAATGTAAACTTTGTAATTGGACGTCCCAAAATAGAAACATGTAAACTTTGTAAGCGGACGGAGAGAGTAATTTGTATTGTATTTCACATGAGATTTAAAGAATATTAATATTATATTAGTTGAGTAAAAAATACAGATAAAAGATTTTTTTGCTCTTGTGGGTGTTTCAGTGTAAAAGTAGTGACAATTGTGTAATAATAATGAAATGTAAAAGTAGTTTTATAGCGATGTGGTTATTTATGGAAATGATATTATTGTTTTGGGACGGACAAAAATGATAAACAAGACTATTGTATTGGGACGGAAAGAGTATTTGTTAGCAATAATTAAATTTGTACATGTCTATGAACATGCTTAAATATGAGTAATTCAGCGAAAGCAAATACTCCCTACGTCCCATAACAAAGTATCTATTTTTCTATTTTAGTCCGTGCCGTAACAAAATATTCATTTTTTTTTAGTAACTGTACTATCTACCTAACATTACAAATACCCTTACAATTTACAATATATTACACAAATGTCATTACCTTTATATCATACATACTAATAAGGTTATTTTAGTCATTTTTATTTTATTCCTACTATATCCTAATATAATACTAATATTTCTAAAACTACGTGCAAAAAATAAATGAATATTTATTTATAAGAATGAAGGAATATAATAATTAAATTAAATTAATCTTCGGTCATTGCTTCAAAATTGATTCTGAATTTCGTATCTCCTTCTTTAATAAGTTAAAACTTTACGAATTGTTGCCAAATCTAGGATCTCCATATGGATATTTTTTATATTTTATTTTTATTTTTATTTTTATATTTTAGTTTCATATTTTTAATTTTTTAAAATTTTTAAAATATAACAAAATAAAAATTATCCATGTGGTGAACATATATCCGCGGTGTAACATAGATATCGAGGCTAAAATGTGGAAAAAAAAAAAAAAAAATTCACTTTCAAGGCTATTTTAATACAGTCATCCGTTACGGAATAAAATGATTAAAAAATTTAATTGCGAGAAAAAAAATTAATTTACTGTACCAGTAATAATAATAACAATAATAATTATAATAATAATGAAAATGTGGGCCAGTCATCATTTTGGGCATGCGCCGCTAGCCCACTTACTCAGGTTTTATTATTATTATTATTATTTTATGACTTGAGGGCAGGACCTATTAAATCATTCATTTCCGTAAATTTGTACAAAATAATCATCATCATTATTATTATTATTATTATTATTATTTTTTAATAAATACTTGTATATGTGTCGGTGTACAAATTCGAGTTCAATTTGCACTTTTTTTTATCATTCTAACAAAGGTTATAGACAATATATATATATATACTCCTTTCATTTAAATTTATGTATAATTTATTTGTAGAAAATAATCTTTATTTATTTATAATTTTATTATATTTACTTTTTTAAAAAATAATAGATCTGTCATTAAATTTTATTATATTAAAACATTAAAATATTACCGTTTTAATTTATGTGTTACGACAGAATGACATAACAAAAAATCCTAATGGATATAATAATACTGTCCTTTGTCCCTTAACAATCTATCCATTTTTTTTACAAATAACCTTTTAATTTACAATATATTTCGCAAATGACATTACATTTCTATCATACAATACCAATAAAGTTACTTTAGTTTTTTTACTTTTTTATTTCTACTATATTCCGATATAATTCTAATATTTCTAAAACTTCGTACAAAAAAAAGGATAAATAAATAGATATGAGACGGATGAAGTATATAATATAGAGGCTGATCCGAGCTGATTGGGCCTAATCACCATATACAATATAGCATATTTATACCATAACATATGTTATATATGTTGTGTTATGTAGAAATATGTGATGTTTATCTTTATTATATTCTCTCTGTTCGAGTCCTATGTAACTATTTTGTTATTTCCGTATGTCCAACTCAGATGTATCTTTTTTCTTTTTAGTAAAATTATTTTCTATACTAATAAAAAATACTTTACAAACAATTTCATTAACAAATTATGAATTTAAGAGAAAATTGATCTTTTTATCTTTTTATTGTACTATTAGTTATAAAATATTAATATACTAAAATAAATATGTAAAAAGTAAATAAATACATATAACTAGAACAGAGAATATATATGCTAACTTGACTTAATCAATGGAGAATCCGCATTCATTTAGGAGTACTATTATATATATATACATAACATTAAAAGTCCACAAAATACATAAAATATTAGAATGTGTTTGTTTTGTATTTTTTTGTTTGAATTTTTTTTTTTTTATTATGTGAGATTTAGGAAATTAAATAGATAATATAAAAATAATAAGGATATGTAGTATATTATTATTTTTTTTAATATATTGAAAATATTTTGTTAAAAAAATAAACCCAATTCTTTATAATATTTTTTATAAATTTCCATAATCATAATAAAAACACATAAAATTATAAAATATTCCCTCCGTCCCATGTAATATGGGTGTATTACTGTAGACACGAGAATTTAGGTAAAGTATAATTAGTAATTAATTAGAAAGTGTATTAGTAAAAATAATTATAGATTAAAATTAAAATAACAAAATAGTTTAATTAAGATTAAAAAAAATTAAATTTTAAAATATGATTAAAATATATAATTAATTTTTCAAAAAAGAAAATAATAAATTATGTGGGACAAACGAAAATAAAAAATAAAGACAAATGATATAGGATGGAGGGATTACTAAATAAACATACTCATATTGTATCGTGATTGTTGGCCAAATTTTAATTATGTAAAATATCATATTATATAATTTTTTTAAAAAAAAAATCATATCAACTATTCTTAATTGGTTATTATTTTAAGAAATAATATTCTGAAAATTTCTATTTAAAATCTTCATCCTCGATAAAATAAATAAATATTGAATTGCAAAAACTATCATATTTATTTCTAAGTGTTGGCTACTCTTTAATAAAGAAATATGAACGCACACTTGTTGAATATATAAAATATAAAATTGAAGAATGTTTCTGTGTAATAAAGTTGACAAGGATAATTAATACTCCCTCGTCTATCTAATATGGGTGTATTACTATAAAAACAAGAATTTAGATAAAATATAATTAGTAAATAATTAAGAAATATATTAGTAAAAATAATTATAGATTAAGATTAAGATAATTAAATAGTTTAATTAAAATTAAAAAAAATTAAATTTTAAAATATGATTAAATCGTATAATTAATTTTTCAAAAAAAGAAAAGACATTATATGGGACGGACGAAAATAGAAAATATAGACAAATTATATGGGACGGAGGGAGTATATTATTGGTTACTCTTTTTATAATTATTTATTTATTTGCTAATTAATATATATAAAAAAAAAATGCAAGGCATGACATTTATGAATGAGTCAATTATGGCAAGTGATTGACTTTTCTTCTAAAAGCTTATCATCACTAATTTGACTAATCGCTATTTAATCAAGTCAACCCATTTACTTAAATATTACTCGATATATATATACCTTCCGGAAAAATTAATTCATTTGAAGTTAGGCGCAAGATTAAGAAAAATAATAATTTTATTAAAAAAAAGTGGGCAAAGTAAAATAATAGTTGGAGATATTTTTAAATATTTAGTTAGTAATTAAAATGAATAAAGAGATAATATAATAAAGTTTGTAATATTTGTTGTAAATAAATGTTAAATAGAAAATAATAATTAAATATTAATTTATTTATTTTTTCAAATATAATAAAAGATTAAATTTAACATACGAACAAATAAAAAAATGAGAATTAATTTGACATTGTTAACATAAAAAAAAATGAGAATTAATCTGACATTGTTAACATAAAAATAATAAGTACTGTGTAATATATTAATTTTGTTAAGAAGAAGTGTCGAAAATTTCTTAGAAAATAAACAAACCCTATAATTATAACAATCAAGATTAGTTGACATCGACTCAAAGAATCCACAAGCTCTTTATTATATTTAAATAAATAAATAAATAAAAAGGAGAGATACTTTCTTATCGAAATAAATTCCAAGTCAACATATTACATATATATATATACGTATAAATAATATATATATCATATACGTGTGTAATGTAAGAAGATAAGATTTAAAGGTTTTAAGTAAAGAGGAGTAATAATTAGTGCGTGCGTAGATGGTGCGGCCGTGGAAAGGCGAGGGCGGAGGCGCCGCCGGTGGAGCGGCGGCGGCGGTGGTCATGGCTGTTTTGCTGAGCCTCTCTCTGATTGTGGCCGCCGTGTCCGCTTGTGCAGGCGGCGCGTCGCCGGACAAGGCTTCAGCAGCTAACCATAATGATACTTACGGCGGCGCCGGTTGCGGCGGCGCGTGCGGTGCCGCCTGCGGTGGATGATGATCGGTGATTCACTCACCCACTCTAAAGAGGGGTACTTTTGGTATATTATATATGTGCATATAATTCTTACTTTTTTTGCCATTTTTATTTACGGTTTTGTGCCCGGTCCCGCCAGTGGGCCCCACTAGTAGTTTTGTGGAATACTACGTTGATAACCTACGTCGTAATTTATTTTTTATTAATCTATTTATTATGAAAGGGTATGGTCCATCAATATTTTTTATTGGTATAATTAATGATTAATATTATTAATAAATTTATAATATATATTTTTATTTATTAATATAAAATATTATTATATATATTATTTTTATTATTTTCTATGCCTAATGTAAAAAAGTATATCTATAAATACAACATAAATTAATAACACATTACATAATCAGACATAACATATCATACATGAGCAAACAACCTATACTATATATATATATATGTTTGGCACGTTATAAAAAAATAACAATATTTTATGAAAATGTATATAATGATATTTATATTTTTACTTTTGAAAGTATAAAAATAAATAAATACTTTTATAAAAGTTATAAATATTTTGATATTAAGATATACTCTATCCGTCACAAAAGAGATATCATAGTGGGAGTGAGCACGTAAATTAAGAAATAATAATATTTAATTAAAAATTGATATGTAGTAGAATGTAAAAGACTAAAATGCTCTTATTTTTTGAATAATTTTAAAAAATAAGTTAAAATAATAATTAAAGTAGTTTTGAAAAGTAGAAATAATTTTATTATAGATTGGAGACCACGGTTACTAAATAAGAAAACAAAACAATTGTTTTGGGATGAACCATAATAGAAAAACAAGACAATTCTTTAAAAACGGAGGGAGTGGTAATTATTTTTAGTAGAGTAAATTATATAACATCTCCTTGTGTTTTAGTAAACATACACAAGACATCCAGTATTTTATTTATTGTGTTAATATAAAGTTTACACGAAACGAAACGTCTTCTTTGTCCAAAATTGATATTTGAGTCTAAATAAAGACCTAAATTACACAAGTTTTATACAAATAAAAAAATAAAATATTTTAAATAAATTTTTTTAATAAAATAAATAAATAAATAATTGATTAATCCTTCATTTAATAGTTTTTTGGAGGTAAATTGTTATATGATTTTTACAAAAATTATAAAAATAAATGATTGATCAATTATTTATTTATTTTATTCAAAAAATTATTTAAAATATTTTTAGGATTTGTATTTGTATAAAACTTGCATAATTTAGGTATTTATTTAGAACCAAATATCAATTTTGAACAAGGAGTGTGTTTTGTACAAATTTTATATTAACATAAAGAGTTTCATGTAATAAATAAAACACATGATATTTTGTGCATTTTTACGAAAGTACAAGAGAGAGTTTTATAATATAACTTTTTTATTATAACTGAAAATAGATCATTTTGAGAGGAACGAACGAAAATGAGAAAAATATATAAGGTAAATTATATAACATCTCTTTGTATTTTAGTAAAAATTGTATAAAACAGCTCGTATTTTATTTATTACCTGAAACCCTCTGCGTTAATATAAAATTTGTTTGAAACACCATTCTTGTCCGGAATTAATGTTTGATTTTAAAGAAATACCTAAAATTAAGTAAGTTTTATATAAATAAGTAAAATATTTTATATAATTTTTTTCTTTTCTAAACATGGGATTAATTAACTTATAGTTAATATGATATGTATTTTTTGTGTTAAAAAAATATAATCGAACAATTCATAACCCTGAATAGAAAACACGGCCGATATATATTAAGCTTCACATATTAATTGCAATAATTATGAGAAATTCTAGTCGTCAATGATAGCTAACAATCATGGCGACAATAACAATCGAGAGAACATATAGGACAATCACGATAACACTCTCCCTCGGGATGTCGATCGGACCATGCCTTAATGCACCCGTTTTTGCACTCCTCAATATTGTAGCATGGAGCCAAATAATTTAAACAACGATCATCAAGTACCGTTGGCTCAAAGTCATTTTCTTGATGTGTAGCTTTTGTGACTGCACTCGTATAAAACCAATCAAAAATTAATACCATTTATTTTGTATACTTTTAAATAAAAATATATTACTCTCTCCGTCCCTTAACAATTTATCCGTTTTTCTATTTTGATCTATAATGTAACAAAGTATTTATTTTTATTTTTTTTTAGTAATTGTAGTATCTACATGACATTACAAATATCCTTCTAATTTACAATATATTACACAAATGTCATTACTTTTATATCATACAATAGTAATAAGGTTACTTTACTCTTTTTACTTTTATTTCCACTACGTCTTAATATAATACTAATATTTTTAAAATTTCGTGCAAAAAACAAATGGATATATAAATATGAAGCGGATGAAATATTTTTTTTATATAAAAAAAAGATCACATCAAAATACTGTTAAATCAAAAACTTGAACTAATACTTTATTTTAAATCAATTTCAAACCATGTCCAAACAAATTCTTAATCATTTTTTAGAAAAAAATTGTTTTAGAGAAATATATATAGGAAGAGAATCAAGAAATTACCTGAGGCAATAGTAAGGGCTGATAGAAAAATTAAGATATGAGTTATAGAAGGCATTGTTTGGGAATTGGGACTCTGGTCTGTAAAGTGCGTATATTTATAGATTCTATTTAAATAATTACATTGTGACCAGTCAAATTTGGATAAGATTTAAATAAATTCTGTATTGATTATATCATTTGATTGGTTGATACTACGGCAAGGAGTTATAAATTTATATAATACAATTTATATAATACAATTAACTATTCGCATAATATAAATTAATTATTTTTATTAAAATTAAATTTCTAAAATTTTAAATATTTTTTATTTTTTAAGTTTTAATAAAGTTACTCCTTTCGTCATATTTAAATTTTAACTTAGACACATAGTTCTAAGTACTTAGTAAATAATTAAAAAAAATATTACTAAAAATAATTATATATTAAAATTAAGATGATTAAATAATTTAATTAAAAAAATATATATATATATAAATTTTAAATTTTAAATGTGATTAAAATGTATAATATATTTTCAAAAAAAGAAATGACAAATTAAGTGGAACGGACGGAGTATGTCATAATGATTATTATTTATAAAGAAATATATATTAAGGGTGTCTTTAGTACATAGAAATGAGACTAGATAAATAGAAATGGTCTTATTTCTCTTGTTTGTTTGAGTTAGATAAATAAATTATTTTTATTTATCTATTTTCATTTCCCTTTTATATGCAGAGAAATGGAAAAAAATAACTTTGGCAGTATATTTTTTATTTTTTCTACTATTTAATTTTTATATTTTTTTAAAAAATTATATTATATAAATTTTACAAACCAAATTTAATTTATTGTGAAAGTATTTAATTTTTATGATTTTGTAAGAAATTGTACTAAAATATAATTTTAAAAAACATCATATATAATTTATAATTTTTGTAACAAAAAGTCACCAAAAATATTTTCATGAGTTTTCATTCATAAAAAAACTCTTATTTTTTTTAATCCAGTTAATCATTTATTCTTATTATGCATTTGTTTTTACATTTCTCAACTGAATTATTTTGTTTTACCAAACAAGAGAATTAATTGTCATTTTCTACTAAATTTCATTTATCTCTGATTTCATTCTCTATTAAATTCTATTTTTCTCTAATTCTATTCTCTACTCCCATTTATTTTATCTGCGATTCATTCTCTGTGGCAAACGCTAAGTATAATTTTTGGGATTGTCTCATAATAAAATTTTTTAAAAATAACTTTTGATAAGTTTTAATTTTTATGGAAAGCATATTAATTTATGATTTTCTTATTTAGAAAAAGTAAATTATTTTACAGAAAGTATATTAATTTATGAATATTTTGTTTAAGGAAAAAGTAACTTATTTATGGAAAGTATATTAATTTATGAAGTTTTTCTTAAGGAAAAAATTAATTTTCTTTTATGGAAAGTAACATTAATTTATGATTTTTTTTTGTCTAAAAACAATTAACTATTCTTTTTTTTTTATGAAAAATTATATTTTAGATTGTTTTAAAAAATTATGGAAACTACCATAGTATTTTTATATTGAAAAGATTTAATTTTTTCTCAGTTCTAACTCTTTTCGTTTGTCCTGCTCTAAAGTATTATTTTTATATTTTAATAAAAGTGATTATACAATAATATAAAAAACTCTTTATTTTTACCAAAACTACAAACATGCCATTACAAATATAATTATTTTATACATAAAGTCAAAGAAAAAAAATATCAAAACATCTTACACACTTTCACTGACCAATAAAATACTATTATTTTTTAATTTACTACGTAACCCAAAAGGATCCTTTTGGAGTGGGACAGTGTGAGTAATATTGTATGTTTCTCTCTCCCTCCTATTTCAAATTACACTTTTACTATTTTCGTACATTTCACTCAAAAGTATTTTTTTTATATTTTAGTATAAATATACACAATAGTAAAATACTTTTAATTTTTACTTAAATTATAAATATCCATTGCATACATATAATTACTTCATACATAAAGTCAAATAACAAAAACGTCAAAAGTTCTTCTACACTTTAATAACCAATAAACTATTATTATTATTAATTTCCTGCAAAACTCCAAAGATGTGCATTCAAGTGGGACGAATGGAGTATTTTATGTTATATACTCCATCCGTCTCATATTTATATATTCGTTTACTTTTAGTACAAAGTTTTAAAAATACTAGTATTATATTGAAAGGTAGTAAAAATAAAAGTAAAATAATTAAACTAATCTTATAAGTATTGTATAATATAAAGATAATGACATTTGTATAATATATTATAAATTTAAAAGGTATTTGTAATATTATATAAATAATATAATTATAAAAAAATAAATAAATACTTTATTATAAAACATACCAATTTATTTATTTTTTTTTTAAAGGATAGTTAATCGATGAAGGGTATATACTTTAACCCGTATGAATTATATATATATATATATGAAAACTATCAATAATAATTAAAAATATATATTGTTTGATAAACTATAAAATTAAACTCAATACAATTACAATTATAAAATCTATAATAAATATATAATAAAATATTATAATATATTGACAAAAAATCACTAATTTATCACTTTCCCTTTTTTTTTTCTCTCCTTTTTCTTATTTATTCTTATTCTTATTTTTATTTTTTATTTTTTATTTTATTTTATTTTTTTTTTCTCTTGCTTTCTCGTTCTCTTCTTCTACTATTGTATATATTTATATTTTTATTATCCTTTCTCAACAAATTATTTATTTTTTCATTTTAATTGATTCCATGACAAAATATTCATTTAATTTTTTTAGTAATTGTATTGTACACATAGAATTACAAATACTCTTACAATTTTCAATATATTACACAAATATTATTATTTTAATATTATATAATACTAATAAGATTATTTTAGTCATTTTTATTTTATTCCTACGTACCAATATAATACGAAACCGGTAATTTTTATCTACTTATTTTGTCCTCACAAGTCACATCATTGGCAACGGTTAGTGGACGATTGCATTTGCATGGAAACAGATTTGGAGAGTGTGAATTTTTGCCCGTTGGAGCTTCTCAAAGTTCTATAGTCCTCTTTACTAATGTGTGTATATACGACAAAAGCTAAGGTAGTACCTCCATCCGACCCAAGAATTATATTTATTATTTTTACATATTAATATTTGAATATTAATTATTATATCAAAATATAAAACAAATAAAAAAAAATAATAAAAAAATATTTCAATTAGTGTCTTATAATACTCCATTTGTCCGCTTCTAAAGGTCACATTTACTTTTTACGTCGTTGTACTTAACATTAAAAAGATCCTTATGTTTGTATAATTTTTTTTACAAATGTTCTTCTATTAGTATTATAAGATACTAATCCAAGTATTTTTACAAATTTTTGCTAATTTGTACTATGTTTTGATATAATAATTAATATTAAAAAATTAATACGAAAAAAATAAATGAAACCATTAGAGCCGGACATAAGTAATATTAAATAATGACATTTGTACAAAAAAAATTATACAAATATAAAGGTAGTTTTAATTAAATACAATGATACAAAATGTAAATGTAATCGTTTGAGACGGACGGAGAGAGTATTATATAATGTGTCGTGCCTATTATATATTATGCTGTATAATTTGCTTATTGTGCTAAAATCACAATATATATATATATATATATACTAACACTTAAATGAAAAAATAAAAACAAAAAATTCAAATCTAAGATCGACAGCTCTAAAATTCAACATGTCAAATTATGTAGTGTACCTGATTGTTCTTCAATGCAATGCAAGAATATTATTAATCAGGTCAGCTGAATTCAGACCAAGCCTTGAGTTCTCCTTATTTCAGTTGATGAAATGTCCACCCGAAACTTCTCACCTGGGATCGATATGAACATCGATTTCAGCTCCTCCGGGATGTCGAAGTCACCGAGGACCTAAACATTTCCACAACAGTTTTAAGCTTCAGTCAACTGTGAACTAAAATTCGAAAACAAGCAATAGCCAGGACATAACCTTGAAACTGCCTTCTACATTTCGCCCTCCAACGAGGAAACTGCATCCCGTGTTCTTACAGGCGGAGAGGATTTCTATCATTCTTTCGTAACTGCCGCCGTAGTACTTTGGCTGCAAAATGACACCGAGAATATAAAGCTAGTTTCAACCTTTTCATAAGCACAACCAGTGACGGAACCAGCCCTGAGTTTAGGGCGGGCAAAATGTCGATTCACCTTTCTTTTTAATTTAATATTGTCTTTTTCGATTTCTTTCAATGCAACCGAATAAACAAGAAAGAAGGAAAAAAATAGCTAAAAATTAAATTTTAGAGAAATATTTAAGAAAATTTAATAAAATTCAATAATTTCTACTAAAAAAATTAAAATCTAAAAGTATAAATCGACAAAACTACAAAAATTTTATTATTTTTTACACTATAACATATAAAAAAAAAAAAAAAAAAAAAATTGAAAAATAGAAGGGCAAAATAATAAATAAATTACATAACTTTATTATTTTTTACACTAAAAAAAATCCTATATTTTAGGGGTTGGGGATCAAGTGCCCTAACCCTAGCCCTAGCCCTAGCCCCCACGTATCTGAGAACAACAATCGTGAATATGGCAAACAACAAGTTAATTCCATTTCAACTCGTTTAGTTTTCTAGTGTATCTTGTTAGCTTCATGGATTATAAACATTGGTTTTCAATCGAGATTGGGAAATTTTGAAATGAACCATAATGCAGTTCAATAGAAAATTGGTTCCTTACATTTATAAGCCGGACTGCAGTATCTGCACCTATCACGAATGCGCTTCCTGGGAAAAGTTCGGCTTTTTTGTAAAAGTATGGCTGGTTGGAGATTATGACAGTCTTCCCTGCACATGGAAGGTGGAGAACCGAATTAAAGAAGCGTATCATGTGGTGTGTTATTGACGGCGCTACCTCATGTCTAACTTCCGAAAATCTAAATAATATGCACATGATGATCAGCCATCTTAGATATAAGTTAGCTTTCAAAAGATATTCACAGTTTTCTTTGGAAAAAGGATAGTTAGGGCCATAAAAATGTCCTGGTTTATAAGGAGATATTTCATAAAAAAAGAAAACCAGTACTCAACATCCCTTGAAATGTAACATATGTTAGTGTTAAGCTTTAAAAAAGAATTATATGGTAAATCTCACCAACTTTTTCGAACTGCTGGACACGTTGCTTTATTTGAGAAACGGACAATGGAGGTTTGTCTGCATTCACTGCAGACAACTCAAAGCATGGATATCCTTCACCAAGAATGCTGCAAAGAATAAACGTAGAGGGCTCAAATTGTGTGTAAGAGCATATAAACATCGAATTAAGAAGACTTTGGAAATTTGTATGAAAATGAGGGAAGGAGGGGAAGAGTAAGTATGGTGGAATGTTCGATTTAAGGCTGATTATAAGAACCACTACCACCCAGAGGATACCTTACGGCAACTTCCAAGAGCTTGAGGTGACCATCGTGCAAAGGATTAAAAGAGCCAGAGAGGATAACCTTCCTAGTTTCGTTCGACATATCTGCACAACATTCCCTTCACAATGAAAAAACAAAGAAATAAAAAAAATTACATGATTTTCAAGCTGAATGTAGCTTAAAACATACCACCTAGAAAGGGGTAAACCTTAAAGCATATTTGACCATTAATTAGTTGTTCCAACTCCTGATCTTCATCAAATTGTATTTCAAAATCATCAGGAATTTCTGTATCAGTTAATTCAGAAACATATGTTCCGGGAACCTTGCAAGCATATGCTATTGCCTACAAACAGATAAAGAGAATCCACATTTTACTCAAAAGTGCAGTCAATGAAAGTTCCAACATTGGAAAGAGCAACTAGAGAAATAGAATGCATAATCAAAGTTCTCAAGATTAATAAATAAGTACTTAAGCGACAAAAGATTACCCACAAATCCCCGTACTACTCTATACATTCAGAATCAAAATCATAACTAGTTGCCAGGACTATGACTTATAGCAAGACAATGGTGTCTGGTATGCTTAAAGATTCATTGGTGATCATTCTATGAGTTTGGAAAAATCATACTTTAAATAGAACAGAAGCATTATACACAACCAAAAAGAGCATGGAAATAAACCGGCACCAGCCATATGAATAGAACAGTAGCTTCCAGCAAAGTAGCCCGATACTACCATTCTTCTTAACATCGAACATAGGTAGCAAACTCTCACTTACAAACCAGTTGCTAAAATAGTACTCTAATTATTAGAATCACACCCAGAAATCAGAATTCTAAAAAGCTAACCTATCTCAAACACAAAGATAATCAGCCACATGCATTCATCTACATGTACACACTTAGCTGCAATCTTTATATTGAACATATGCGTTTGTAAACAGTGTAATAATGCAATGCAATACCTTTAATAGGAATTGGCTGGAAACTCGGTCTTCTTGTTCACGAGTTCGTAAACCCTGAAATGATGGATTCATTAGTAAAAAATTTGAATAGTAAAAAATTTGAAATGATTGTTTGGGGGTTTGGATTTTGAGTTGAGATTTGAATAGTAAAAAATTTGAATTTGAATAGTTATATGATGTGATATCAATAGGTGTTGATGTGATGTTTTGAATGTAAAATTGATTTTTAGTATAATATAAAAAATGAAAAATAGGTGTTTGATTTGATGTTTTTTTGGGGGAAAAAATGGGATAAATAGTGGATTGGAAATCCAATCCCCCAAACAAACACACCCTAAATAATTCAAAAAGAACTAACTGCCATGTGTATGGGAATTATGTCATACCTTGCTCAAAGTAACAGTAGAGGCCCAAAGCTGGGAAGATGTCCTAGTTGATACATGAAACCTACATTCAAGTTACAACATATGAATTAGTTTTTCAGTTTGAAACACATTTTCTCCTCTTGCTAAGATGTATAGGATGGCACCTGGAAAAAATTGATAATGAAGATCATAAGGAACTTAATCTAATAAACTACTGCAGTTCATGAAGCGACACCCACAAATCGAGACACATTATTTAGGTCCCACATTTTGGATGTGAAAAGAATACTCCCTCTAATAACATTAAGGTATCTCACAAATGGGATGACAGAAGTTTGTCATAATGCCAACAAGGGTGAAGCTCTATTTCTATACAATTCAGTATTTTCAAGAAACAAACATAAGCTTAAGAAAATACTGACTTCCCTCCTGGGTGTAATCTATTTCTATACAAAATAAAGATTGGTGTGCACTGTGCAGATGAACGACAAATGGACAGTATATAGCAAATCGCTTGATGAGTTTCTTGCTTGTCAACGCATACCTTGGCTTGCAGATTTACTTAATAAAGCGAGTCAAGAATGTGACAAAAAGTTTCAAGGTTCTTAACCTATCATCAATTTTGGTTTTTCTATCAGTGTCATGAAAAAAAGTGTCAAGACCATGATTTGACAACAACTGCATCAACTAAGATCCCATCACGTAGAGTTTGATCCACTGGATAATTTTGTGTCAAGCTTGTAAACAAATTTTATAAGCATTAACATCAAAATTTGGAAGCTAAGGCCATTTTGATCGCCAAAGATATCAAAAAACATTTATCAAAAGATCTAAAGAATGATCTGAAAGGAGTCAAACAATCAATTTTGTGCAATACCTATGATCCCCTCGCTTTGGTTGTGAGCTTGCCAAAGAGCCACTGAAGCCCACTCCAAGAACAGGAACGCCTGAATTCAAGCATTGATAAAAACACAAGTTCCTTAACGTATAAACATTAAACAGCAGATCAAAACCATGAGTTACAGAACAAATTTGAAACCAGAAATCCTTGAACCAACAGAAGATGAGGAACTAAAAGCAAGTACAAAAGGCTAGAACGCCAAAGAATCTGTCAAAGAACAAAAAGATCTAAGGAATAATGTTTGGTAGAAAATTAATTTCCTTCATAATTGTACACAAATCAATCGCAATTAACTTACATCATTTTTCACGAAAGTTGATTATTGATCATCGAAAAGAAACACATAGCATACAGTTCAGGATATTTAAGAAATTTAAATAAAATCACTGTCATAAACCTAGCAATCGAAGAAAAGAAAGATCAAACCTGGATGAGATAGCTTCAGAGCTCTATTGTATGCCATCAACGCCATGTCCTCTGCAGTCTGTCGACTAGAAAATTGAGCTGGAACCTTAAAAAAAAAAAAAAAAAACCAAATAAACAATAAATTCACCTATAGAACCTCCATAACTGAGTCAATTGCATCAAACAATCGGAGGAGGCCATTGCCTCATAGCAATACCAAAATTCAACCACCAATAAAAAAAAAAGCTACCTACCTTTCCCAGTAAATGAATCAAGGACATTCGCGAATACGGCACCGCGGCTTCTAAAACAGTATTTGAAGCTCCGGGCAAAGCCAGCAACCATCCAATCGCCTATAAATTTCAAATTTGATTCTTCACTCGGGACATTACCTCACCAAATATCCCCAACCTTACATGAATTTCACCATAGTTACCTGAGAAGCTCCGCCGGTGAGGTACAGCACGGCCTGAGTGGGAGTGGCGTGGATGGCCTCGACCAGAGCTCGCGCAGAAGCGTCCATTTTCGTCCGCCGGCCGGGCTGCAAATATTTTTATTTTTATAATAATTAATTATTCAAAACCCAAGAAAGCCTACTCGCGATTGAAATTTGCAATCAACATTGGTTCAGCCCAATTTATGCAGATTTGGGTAGGCCCAATGCACATAATTCTAGGTTGGGCTCATGAAGATATAGAAATAAATATTGGGCTTGGGCTTTCTATATGATATTTTATGCAGTTTTTTACAATGATAATTTTTATCCACGGCCCAGGGCCTAATTTCACAATTGCATTAGGCAGAGTGTGTTTGTTTTTTTACATTCAAAATTCTAGTTTATAGGAAATTATATTTAAGGAATGTTTTTTCTTTATATAGAAAATTATAAATATATCATATAAAATAATATTTTATGTGCTTTTATTGTTTTTTTTATTGTCCAAAAAAACATATACTTTTTTATTTATAACAAATAATTTTTTTTAATTTATACATTTCAATATTATTATTATTAAAATTATATATTATAACTAGCTACATATTCAATTTATAAAATACTCTTATTTTATATCACTATAAACATATAATATATTCATTAAAATTTATATTCAATTCAAACGGGAATAAAATTTGTAGGAGGGATGGAGTATATGTTTCTAACTAATTTTTAACGATATAATATATTGGTAGGGTGTGTTTGTTTGGAGGTTTGGATTTTGATTCGAGATTTTAATAGTAAAAATTTTGAATTATAATAGTTGTATAATGTTATACATAGATGAGATGTTTTGAATATATGTAAAAAAGGAAAGAAAAAATTATTATAATATAAAAGATAAAATAATAGGTACTATATTTGATGTTTTTTAAGGAAAAAAGTAAATAAATTATGAGTAATAAAAATTGGATGTAATTTGATAAAAGAACATATAATATACAAAAATACTTTCATAAACAAATCAGTCGCATTTGTATCATATATTTACTGTGCTCATTTATATTTTGTTTATAAATATACTTTTGGAGATCTACGAAGTTGTTTATTAATAATAATTCTTTTTTAAAAGAAAAAAACATGTCAAATGAATATTTTAAATACTTAGTTTGTTTTATTATTAAAAAATTTTCAAATTTTATTATTTAACTCTGTATTTTTTTTTTTTCAAAAAAATATATATTTTCAGTTTTAAAACCATACTTCTAATTTTTTATTTTGATACATTTCAAAATAATAACTCTGTTAAATTATTTTTATTTTTTTATTATTATTACATAAATACGCTTACAAAGATATTTTTATTTTTAATTTCTACTTTATATCTATTTTTAATGTAATATTATTACTGTTTAAACACCTTGTCCAATCCCAATAAGCCTATTCTTTTAAGACATGAAGAATATTTTTTTTTCTACATCAAACATTTTAACTTTAAAAACCTTTATGTAAAAGGAGCTTAATGGATGGATCTAATTTAGACAGCTTCACTGGGAAGGCAACAAAAAAGAGCAGTAGAAAGAGACAAGAAATGCTGGAAGGAGATCATGACAGCATAATAATACCTGAGCAATTACCTTTCTCTTTTCTCCCTCTATAGGACATGGTTGTTTGAATTTTTGCAGGCCAGCTTGCAACTGCATATCAAACACAATTCCGAGAATAAAATAAATAAATAATGTGAGAGATAATGGTGGACAAATGTGCAGAAAAGAAAAGACAACAGAGAAGAAATGTTTAAGTTCACAAAGACAAAAAAACACACATCATGGGCTGTCTCTATAACACAGATAGAGAGCAAAACAAGGACATGATAAACAGTACTAGTATATAGTCTTTGTCATTCTTGGCAGGGTCCAGGAGTAGTTGCTGTACCTGTTTAATTCAAGGGTTGGGATTCAGGGAGGACCTGGGATCCTGGGACCTGCCAAGAAAGAAACAGCAACAACAACAAACACACACACACGAACTCGTAGCAATTAATCTTGAATAAATTTCAAATCTTGGTCAATTTTGGTTCCATCTTCATTCGTGCTTGGAATTGAAAGCCCCAGAAAACCATAATGCCACAAGCTCCAAGAAAACCCCAATCCCAAACTCAACACAGATCATCAGTCTCGTTTTCACAGCCCAGATCTGAAAATTATTCCTCTGTTGGTGCTGAATCAAGAACCCAATTAAGGAAGAAGAAGAACAAGTTTGTGTTTGTGAAGATCAAAGGGTTGGGATGTAAGGGGACTTCAATTCCTGCACCATTAGCACCCAAGTCAGCACTTCAGCTCAGGCAAGAAGATCACAACCATGGAAGAGGAAAACAACCACACTGTAAAAATAATAGTAATAAAAGGAGACCAGAGAATGTTGTTGTGGATATCCCTGATGTCTGCTGCACCCCCCCTGGCATCGGCATTGCTTCTGATTTTGCACCTAGGAGTAAGAACACTGATGCTGGTCCAAGGCTCCATCATAGAAAGGTACACCATTGCTATTTTTAGGAACAGATGAACAGGTTTTTTCCTGTTCCTGTTCTTGTTCTTCTTTTTTGCAACATGAATCTGGAAATTAATGATCCTGCCAATGATTGAAATCAAGATGAATTAGTCTAAAAGCAACAGATGTATTTTTTTTTTCTTGAATACTAATAACTCAGGCTGTTTCAATTAGCATTCTCGAGAAACCAGGAGACATGGAAATGAGGAAACAGTTATTAATGGGACAAGAGCTGATCATCATCGTTCGGCTGAAGAAGCCATACAGGTCTGTCTGACTGACCAGACTATCTTCTTCACATGCTATGTTTTTAGGCAATTATTGAAGTCATTTTTCAAAATAAAAAAATTAAATGAAATTTTGCAGATGCTGATGGCCCAACAAACTCTACCGTACAATGGAATCATTGATCTTCATGATCAATACCAAAACTGGAGACTCAATGTCGATGATATGTCATATGAGGTATGTATGCATTTAAAACATCCAAAAGAAAATTTAGTGTCCTATTTGATCTAAAATTTCAACAATTAATCAATTTTCTTTCAGGAATTGTTGGAACTGAGTGATAAAATAGGGCATGTAGGCACTGGATTGCAAGAGGAAGAAATATCAAACTGCATAAGGAAATTCAAGCATAATATTACCTCTAATTCCACTTCGTGGCAGCTTATGAATGGTCAGAAGGATTGGAAGTGCAGCATTTGCCAAGTAGACCTAACCTGATTTTCTTTTGTCTTAAAATATAAATCATCTGGTAATAAAATCCACTAAAGTGTTTTAATCTAATACAGGAGAAGTGCAGAAAATATGATGAAATAGGAAGACTGGACTGTGGCCATTATCATCATGTGCAGTGCATAAAACAGTGGCTCTTACAGAAGAATCAGTGCCCTATCTGCAAATCTGCTGCCATTCCCAAATGAGGAAATTTGCAGGGAGACAACAAATTTTCATTCTTCCATTTATGTTTGCAACCTGACTGTGTGGAACTTTGTGTGCTTCATGATGAGGAATTGTTGTGTGCTTATGTTTCCTGTACCATTTCCAAACATTGATGTGTGAAATAAACTCCAGTAAACATGTCAGGAAATTCACCATAGAAGTATATAATTAGTTGTATTTGTAATCTTCTTGGAATGCAATCTTTATGAAGATGAAGAAATTATTCTAATGATAATTTGATTCAGATTCAGGTAAAAAAAATTTCTACTATAGAACTTCACAAGCAATTGCAATTCTTCATTTAAACACAAAATTAAAGGCAGGATGTTTAGAATAGCTCGCCAAAGGGATCCATGGCAGAATCAAAGAACCCCGCGGCGAACACCATATTTGTAAACTGGTTGAGGAATTAATGCCGTGAAATCGAAGATTGCTTCCTGATGATATCCCACTAAGGCCATACCCATAACCATAGCCAAGTTTACTGAGGCAAGTCATGGCGGCTTAGAAATTCGATTATGCAGGGGTACACTTGTTCAACAGCCTGCAAGGATTACTAATGCATGAGCATTCAAGATAGAGCTTCCAGGAACAGATTAATATCTATTGAGAAGAAAAATCGTAAATATGCAGACCATTCGCCCTCCCACCAAGTCGTAATGAGCATAATGCGGACCATCAGGTTCTCCAAGCACCTTATACGTGACCAAGTGCTCGGGAATGAGCTTCACAGTTTCTGGATGGACAAAAACATTTAAACAGTGTGACAAAAAGAGTGGCTGCAATGCGTTTTACATCCAGAGCCCGGTAGTCGAACAGAATTAGAAAAACAAACCATATACAGCCTCTGGTGGGCAAATCAAGTCACGGTCACCAGCAAGAGCTAGGACAGGGATATTGCTCTTATGAATATGATCCTTGTAGAAGAATTTACAACTCCTGTCGCGAAGTCCACCCTCTCGAAAGGCAGTTGTTAGCTGCAATATTAGTCTCGCGGGGATGGTACCTGAAAGTAGTTGTGAAATTCATTATTCAGGTTTGATGTAGCCATCACTAGCTGCTAATTAATCATCGATAAATAGAGTATATCTGAACTCACAAAAATTGTTTAAAACGAGCTTCTTCAACAGTTCCGGATGCATCATATCTTCTGATGATATGAGATCATTTAGCCAAGACAACACATAAGGTGGACGAGAAGAAAGAGGATAAGCTGCCGAGAGGAATGCTCCTAAAGGGACGACCGGCACATTGAGAGCTTGCGCAGGATCTGCCTGCATGAAACCAACATATTACAAAAGCCATTTTTTAATGTATAGGAGATAGATCGAAAAGAATCGTGCTTACAAGGGGCAGGAGCAGTTTGAGTGATGATTCTGAGGTTGTGTAGTCAAAAGATGAGGCCAATGTCACAATAGCAGCTAATCCAGGATCTCTGCCCTCAAAACCTTTCAGAATCAATTCATTATGAAATTTTTTTGTATCCACCAAAGCGCGATTATGAAAGCAATGTAGCATGAGTATATAGATAGATGACATGTTCTTCCCCCCAAAATATCAAAGCTCACATTAAAATACAGTAAGTTCGGTCTTCAAGTTGAGCTATGAACTCAATAATATAACAATTATATCGAAAGAAGCCATCAAAGAGGCATAACAACCAATACTTCCTAGTTCAAATAAAAAGGGCTCCTCATCTATAGATCCAAAGTATTTACAAGACTTACCAAATCGTGAAAGTCTGGCATATAGCAAGATACCTCCCATGGAGTGTCCAATTGCAAATAACCGACCATCCTTTGGTTTGCATTGGGCAAGGATATATTCCATCTATTACATAAAGGTGAAAATAATGCAGATTCTCAATGAAAATCAAGAAATTCGGTAATAACAACAATGCTAACAACATATTATGAGCATAACCAATAAGAGAGGCCACCTCACCGCAGCAGGAACATCCTCCTCCAGGTAATTATCAAAGTCCCAATCATATTTGACAATCAAATCCAACTGCTTCTGAAAATCTTCCACAGTTGTCATCAGCCTCTCTTGCAGATCAAAAATCTGCGGCGAAACAGAACGCTGAGCCTCATCAATGATATCTACTAGTTTCTGGCTCAGATCTCTAATCTGGCTTGCCACAGCAGAGTCTTGCCTTGTTTTCAGCAAACTTAAGAGCCTTTCCCTCAATTCACTATACCGTTCGATTATAAAGGAATTCTCTAGCTGTTTTGATATTTGATCCAAGAATCTGGCAAACATATCATTCGACTGGCTTTCGCTAAGAAAACCAGAAAGCCTTTCGGACAAGCGAGAAAAAACTTCAGTCAGTTCTGTAGCTAATCTTGATTTATCCCAAGTGGTTTCATCCCCATCTGATTCTTCATTGATCACAGCTGTCTCTGTTTTTCCATTGGCACCATTTTGGTTTGAATGTATAGCCCCTTCAGCCACATACTCTGCTGCAGCTTCCATTTGGTCAGATATTGCATGAGCTGACTTCTCAACATCTTCACAATCTGACCCTTTTGCGCTCAATCCAGCCCCTCGAACTTCCAGAATCCAGGTGTCGAATCCTTGGCCACACATATACCGAGCAAATGAAGACTGGAAAGAATTTTTTTTTTTAAGCAATAGTCAGCTTTACTTTCTTACTACAAATCTCCTCAATCTAGAGCAAATGCATAAATCCATTTCTACAATTTTCAACCTGACTATGTTGTTAGAGCACCATAGTAATAGAGCATTATAAGCAGCTACTGAGCTACGAAATACAATTTCATGGAGCAAAGGAATCTGATTGCTTAACTACTTACACAAAAACAATTATGGATATTTCAGTCAGGAATTAATCCACCCTTAACTATGAATGGCTGGATGAACATTTCAGAACGGTTTTCTATGTAATTTGAGGAGTAAACTTACCCCATGAGCAAGATCATATCCAATGGCGTTTGTTCCGACGCCCGACAACAGCAACAATGGAAGATTTCTTGGTGGAGCCTAATACCAATAGAAGTCCATTTCATCAAAACCTTTTCCCCCAAATTAGAACAGCTGCATCGTAATGTAAATTCGAGCAGTACCTGAGGCGAGGGATTGTAGCGCCAGAGAGCGAGTCTCCACTCCGAATTATCGATAGTTACATAGTGGAGCTCGTCGGCGGTGCATACCGGCGGTTTATCCGGAATCCTCTCGATCTGATCCTTGTTGGTCGAAAACGCCCGGAGCTTCGCGGCCCGGCGTACGGCGGCGGCCGGCGGGAAGAGGAAGCCATGGCGGATAGTCAGAGCTGCGAACTGAATCGCCGGATTGATATTGGGTTGAGTAATCATGGTCGTCAAGAGCAATTTGTACCGAATTGTTTGCTGATTTGATTCAATGCTTCGTCAGAAAACGGTTGGTCGATGATCACAAGCAGAATACGTTAATCTTCAGGAGAATTTGCAGTAGAATACAAAAATCTGCGTCAATTACATTCCACACGCAGCCTGCAATGCACGTTGCATTGCAGTAGTTTCTATCTACGGACAAGAGGCCGTTATCGGAAAATGGATAAGGTGTGAAAGAGTCATCCATTAAAGCCCAAATTCTTGCTGCGCTTCTAAAGCCCAAATTCTTGCTGCGCTTTTAAAGCCCAATGCCCAGATAATAATAATAAATTCAGTAAAAATTGTTTTAGGTGGGGGTGGGGGGACAAAATCCAAATCCCTAAACAAAGACACCCCAACAGTAGATAATTTCTTCAAAATGGCTTTGTATTGTTTAGATAGTGACTTCTGAAATTTTGGAAGTCGCCAAAAAAATAAAAAAATAAAAAATGAGAGAGGTTAATATTTGAGTTAATATTATTTTAGAAAAAGAAAAAAGTATATTTGATATTTTAAAAAAATAAATAGTATATGCAGTTATTAAAAAATTAAATTAAATATCACGTATTTTAGAAAAAAATAAAATTTCAATAAAATAAATATATGGTATTTAATTATGCACATATATTAATTTTTGTACAATAAATATCAACCATTAATGCAAAAATCTGCTTAAAATAAAAGATATCATACAAATATTACGTGTATAAATAGAGCCATAATAAATTTGGCACCAAAATAAATTAATATTGTCAATAAAAGAAGAATATAAATTAATATCTTGCGAAAAAGGGCAATGATGTAAAGATCTTGGCGAAAAAAGAAGATGCACAATCAAATCCGTCGAGATGGAAAAGAGCATCTCATGGAAAATGAAAGATTATAACAATTTTCTATTGGCCAATCAGAACACGCCACGTGGCACCATTAAAAAAGGAAGTCGAGGTCACTCCTTCGAGGTCACTCCTTCGAGGTCACTCCTTCCCTATAAATAGGCGTCATTGTCAATTCATTTGAGACACTGAAGTTACGTCAAGGATTCAAGCAAAGGGGTAAGTCTCTATACTCTATTTGTATTGTTCTCCATGTTCTTTGTGTCCTTCGAAACATTCTTCATTGAGAGTCACAGATTTGGACAAATTATCCAATATTGGTTGATGAATCCATGGAGTTAATGTTCTTCGTCGTATGCCCACGCCGGAAGAAGGATCAAAGCTTCAAAAGCCGTTGAAGAATCCATCAAAGCCAAGGAAAAGCTCCCTTAAAAACAACAAAGCCAAACCAAATATCAAAGCAGCGGATTGTCCAAAGAAGACGTCAAATTCAAAGTCGATGATCAAATCGCCCACACGGAGACCAAAGCTCCCCAAAAGGCGGCAAAGCCAAACCAAAGATCAAAGCTGCGGATCATTCAAAGAAGATATCAAATCCAAAGCCGATGACCAAATCGCCACGTGGAGACCAAAGTCCTCTAAAAGCGGCAAAGCCAAAACAAAGATCAAAACTCGGATCGTCTAAAGAAGAAAACAAATCCAAAGCTAATGATTAAATCGTCTACACAGAGACCAAAACCCTCCAAAATATGGCAAAGTCAAATCAAAGATCAAAGCCACGGATCGTCCAAAGAGGACATCAAATACAAAGCCGACGGTCGAATCGCCCGCACGGAGACCAAAGCTCTCTAAAATCCTGCATAATCAAACCGAATATCAAATCTCTTCGGATCAAAGAAGCCATAGAAAATTAAATTGGAAAACAAATCGACCTGGAATGAGAATCAAATGACTCATTTAGAGAATAAGATCCGAATAAGACCCGCTTTAAATTCAAATCAAATATAATTTATACAAGTTTTATATTTATTAAAAATAACACAATTTTTTGTTCACAATGTCAAATAAATGAAAATGCTTGAGTAAACAAAGCAATGTTTTTGACAATTATTAATGTTAAAAATAAAATTGTTTATATAAAATTTTGAGAAATTGGTATTATTGACTTAAGAAAACTCAATACAATAATAATAAAAAATTATTAAATTGAACTATAGAATAATGTTATCATATTTGTTTGATTTGGTGTAGTATTCTTATTTATTAAATTTCCTTCAAAAACCTCATGGTGGAGTTACACGTAAACTAAACAAAATGTAAATCTAATCTTCAAACGTAGAATTTGAGTTTGACAGTTATCGTTTTATACAATAAAATATTAATTAATTTCAGCACATCACATATTATTATACAGTACGCTATAATTATGAAGCAACATTACATATCATTATTATACACAACATGTGTTGTGTGTAATAAGACTATATGCTGATTGTATACCTTATAAACGGTGCTTATTTTTCCGATTCAGCACCCTTATATATCAATTAGGTCATTTGGTAACATGAGTCTTTGATTCGTGTGTACTAAGAGATATTATTCTTTTTCGTTGATGGTAAAATTGTTTTGAAAGAAAATAATGTAACATGCATACTGGTTGAAATAGAGACATATTGAATTAGGATACATTAATGTTATTGTAATGATTGATTTAAATAATAATCTTATCACTCTGAATATTTTGGAGTCGTTTGGTTATATATACCAAACGCACAGGTAAGATTTTACGAGTTTTCAATAGTTCTTTTGATGATATATGAAAAATATCTTTCTAGTACGCGATTGTCTGAATTTAATCCAATCCACCAAGAACTGACGGATCAAACAATACAACTATGGACTTTTATCAATATTAAAAAATATACATACAATGTTTAAAAAATTACAATCCAATTTTATTATCCAATTTTTTTTTTAAAATTACAACAGTTTAATTCAACCGGACAAACACAACTCATTTTATAAATTTAAAGTGCATAATACTCCATATTTTATTAATATTGTTCTTCAATATTTGTCTCCCTAATTTTCATTTTTATTCTTATTTTCTATGCATAAATTATTTTTATTAGATATATGCAAATCGAATTATATAGCCAAAATCTACATGGTGTGTTTTGACATCGATTTAGAGCCGGGATCTCATTTCCCTTTTTTTTTTTTTTTTTCTCTTCAAAAATATCAAATCGATATTATTTTAAGTTTATGCCTTATACTGTAAAATAATTATCATTTAAAATATTACATATAAAAAGTTAATAGTATCTAGTGTCAAAAACTAAATTTGTAGTTGAACATGACTATGACCGAGTCCCAAAGTGATCGAGAAGCCATAATCAAGAGAAATCAGGAGAAGGGGGGCGAAGGTGTGAAGCTACTGGAACCGTCCGGAACTCTCTAGAAGGTACTAAAACTTCTTATTAATTCATCCAATTCTCGTAGAGCTTATATGATTTTGTTTTCCTAGTGTACTTATGCGCTAGACTAGCGGTTGTACTGGTAAGGTTCCGCGTGCCCTAGATTGCTAGGTGTTGAAGAGGAACAATTCGACCCGTTACACTCATAAAGTATATAATATAAAGTTATTTTGATATCAATAGTATAAAATAGTAGTGAATTAACAATCATATATATGCTAACAATTAACTATATATATATATATTTACATAAAATTTTTATAGTTCTATACTAATTAGTCCTAATCGCTATTGCATACAACAATAGAATGTATATTGAAATCAATTACTAATATACACCCTATTGTGTGTACTTCTATCAATCAAGTGGAGTATTTATTAACCCTAATTCTCCACATCCACCAAATCAATACAAATTTAAAATACCAATCTAAAATTATACTTCCTCCGTGTAAGAGATTATGTCTACTTAGTGCAGATACAGAAATTTATGAGGAATATAATATTACTAAACAATTAAAAATATATTAGTAAAAATAATTATTTAATAGTAAAAATAGTTATATATTAAAAAAACTAATTAATTTAATTAAAATTAAAAAAAATTTAAAATAAAATCAATGTGTATAATTTTCTTTTAAAAAAAATGACAAAATAAGTCAAGACAAATAAAAATGAAAAAAATTGACAAAAGATGGAGGAAGTATAATATTAATCATTCTTTAAGAAAAATGGCAAATGTACTTAAAACACCACATTTCACAATCCTACTATTAAACAATCAAAATTCTTATAATCAAATGGTGACATTTCTGCTTTGGAGGCTA
Organism: Andrographis paniculata; assembly: GCF_009805555.1. Taxonomy (NCBI): domain Eukaryota; kingdom Viridiplantae; phylum Streptophyta; class Magnoliopsida; order Lamiales; family Acanthaceae; genus Andrographis; species Andrographis paniculata. The sequence goes on from NW_026137605.1 coordinate 8,188,390, forward strand.
TGATCTAAGTTCGATATGGGGTTAAAAACAATAAGAAAACAAATTCAATTAAATGCTAGGTAGAATCTTATCAGGTCCAGGACTCCCAAATCCTCGGCGGCGCCAAAAACCAATACACCATTGACACTGAACCACGGAGTAGAGGTCCGCCTAATGGACCTCGAAAAACCAATCACAGCCCTACACGTAAGCTATCATTTATTCCTACACCTTTTCTTCTCTTCGATATTCCTCCATCATCATTTCTATATATTTATTTCAATATTCCATCTGTCTAATTTTTATATATTCTTACTTTAAAAAAAAAAAAAAATTGATAATTTGTTAGGGAACATATCAAAATAATAAAATAGATAAATTATTAAGAGACAAAAGGAATAGTACTAATATTTTAATTCAAATTTACCTTTGTTGATCTTTGATCAACTATAAATATTTCAATTCACCAAAAAAAAAAAAAAAAGCAGATGTATACTAAAAAAATATATTGGATTTAATAAAAAAAATAGAGACCAGCAATGCATGAAGGTAAATAATGAGCAGTTAAAGTGACAAATTGGGGAAGTTGGGAATGCTGAAGAAGATGGCAGTAAACCTAAAGGTACAACTTTTTCATGGCAACATGCAAATGATTTGAAGGGGGGAATATGTACAGTCCTGCACAAAGAATCTCGAATGGAATGGGAAAGTGTGATCGATCCAGACAAGTGATCCTCAACCTTTGTCAATAAAATACATACCAAAAGGGCAGTGCACACAGAGCTTTGGTTTTAAAGATGGATTCTATTCTGAAATTCCATGGGGTATAAGTATAACTAAAGCCAATGTTTATGATAATGAATTGGTGGAAAAAGCATAACAAGAGCATATTCCAAATTCGAGGGACAAAGTGCTACCACATTCAAAATTGTATTTCATTTGATAACTAATAGGAATGGTTATGGCTCAGAAAAACTGAAGATATACACAAAATATGAAAAAAAAAAATGATATCAGGCATTGTTCATATGACCATATCACTTGATAACAGCAAACTAGAGGCACTCTTATTATACCTATTTGCAATCACAAGTCACCAATCAATAGGAATTTATATAATGATGAATTCGAAAGAGTAAAAGAACTCACCTGTGCCTGCCCGTGCAAAATTTGTCTCTGTCATGCTTGAGAATTAGAATTCTCGGAGGCACGTTGGGAAGAAGTGTCCTCTGGTATGATCATGGCAGGGGAGGTGGTAATGGCCGGATACTGAGCAGCCAGAAAGGGCCTGTAGTACATTGGCATGTGGGCGGGATCGGAAAAATCATGGCTGGAATTGGCTGCTGAGGAAGATGGGGCAACTGACTGAGGATGAGGAACTGGAGCAAAAGCAATGTATTGCATTTGATGCTGGCCTGGAGCCACCTGCAGGAATTGAGCAGCACCGGGCTGATACATTCCGCTAGCCATTTCCGGATTGGGGGCAGGAGCATTTGTTCCTTGGCTGAAAGCTGTGTGTGATGCCATGGCGGATGGAGGTGTTTGTGGGCAGCAAGGTGTGGTTTGAGGCAATTCACTATAATTAGGCTGCTGCAGTGACAAGTTGTAAGGTTGGTTGGGGTTCCCAGGCAAAATGAATACAGGGTAGGGCTGAGGGGGATTGCGCTGCTGCTGTGGTGAGTATATTGGATAATATGACAAGATTGGCATTGCACCAGCAGGTATGAAATGGTTACCAGTAGGGATGAACTGGGGATGATTTTGGTGTAACTGAGGATGATTTTGGTCGAATTGGCTGGAGGAAATGTAACCAGCTTCATGAGGTTGGGATTGTCTCTGAATGTTGTTGCAATTGTTCTGATCTCCTGAATTGGTGTCTGGCTGATTGGATGAAATTGTAGGGTTTCCTGGCTTGATTTGTTTCAGTTGTTCTTGATAAATAGCCTGTTGAGACCATGGATTTCTGCCATTTCCTTCGCTGTATAAATCAAATTATCGTCCCGGTCAGATAATTTCAAGCTGTATAAACGATTGAAAATTTTGTAGCGTAATTGATCTTCTAGAAAGCATTTTTTGTACCTTGAAACTGAATCTGGTGGAAATGTATCGAAACCTGTAGTTGGTTGCGGCAGAGTTTGGGGAATCTGCGGTGGTTGCAATTGAGATTGTACCTGCGGCTGACTGTGTTGTACCTTTAAGTGCGCGCCATGGTCGGACTTTTCATCGTCGGAAACGACTGGAGTAGTTTGCTCGTCGGCGACAACCGCCGGTAATACAAAATCAGCATTCCCAGTCGTGACGCCGGCGGCGGTTGAATCGGAAAGCTTCTCCTGCTTCTGCGGCGAGGATAAGTTCACATTATCCCCAACACCGACACTCATCTGCTGAAATTGCTCCTCAATTCCCACTCCTGCGTTCGAATTTTCTTCAGCCTGAGGCACTGTAGGCTGCGAATCGGAGGCGGACGGAGAACTGGGAGTAGAATCGAGCGACGATGTAGTCCCCAGCATCGGAGAATCAGGAATCGAACGAACATCATGGTTGCTACCATTAACAATTTCATTCCCGGTGCCCCCAATTTTTGCGCCGTCTGTTTTAGCTTCAACAACTTTCTCCTCAACCGCCGCTTTTGCCACCAAATCGTCGTCCAATCCAAGCAGGCAATTAACCGAGGAAGACTCCGAAAATCCACGATCACTCACGGTAGCAGATAAACTCGTCTTACCATTCAGAGTGTCGAAAAACCAATCCTCCGATTTAGGAGACGAAGTCTCCCGAAGAACCTGTTCAATACCTGACTGAGATTTAGGAAAAAGGAAGAGACGAACGCGGCCTCGTTTCTGCACACCTCCGGCATTATTAAGGCGATCGTATTCGTCCAACAAATTTTCGAGATCTTCATCTGTGCTCAGAGAGATTAGAGAATCCAAATCCTCGTTCGGAAGTTGGTATTTGAGGAGGAACGGCTGATTGTTGAGAAGATTTCTGGAGAGACGAGCGTGAAGGTCCGACAGACACGTCCGGCGATCAAAAACGATGATGCGCGTGTCTCCGCCGATGTACCGGAGCGTTTTGTCGTGCGGACGGGGGACTATGCGGCCGCCGTAGCTACACATAAGCCGGACTTTCGACGCTGCGAGAGGATCAGCGTTGCAGGAGTCATTCTGACGAAATCGCGGCGAATAATCGACGGAATCCGTGTTAACCGCCGGCGTGGAGGCGGTAGTTGGTGCAGAGGCGTCCATGGAAGGTGCTGAGGTGGAAAGGACGCAGAGAAAGGTGGAGAATGAGAATTGCAGAACTCCACCTTTGTATGCAGCTGTTTTTTTATTTTATTCAATTTATTAATAAATTCCTAAAATATGATTTTATTTAATTTATTTAAATGCTCGTTATTGTAAATAAGATTTTTTTTTGGTTGCATAGTAAATACAATAAAAGTGGTTTTCCTATTTCAATTTCTATATATGATTTGATTGTTTATTTATTTACTCTTACAGTAGAATGGAAAGAGGAGGCCATCTTATGATAAAAATAATATATTCCCAAATAAATATCACACTCTCCAATTAACAATTTTTATCAAAATTAGGGCTATACTTTTTGTTAGTGAAATAAATAAATATTGATATAATATTTCAAATAAAAAATTAATTCTAATACTATTCAAATAAATATTTAATTTGAAAAAAAATATTATAAATAATAAAAATATAATCAGAAATTTGCGTATAATATAGAGTTTACCGTATAAATACTTATGGATGAGTTAATATTTTTTATTTCTAAAATAATGTAAAATATTACATTAATATTTATATTTATTCATTAAACAATTAATTCAATTAAAAAAATTTGTTATTCAAAATTCAAAATGCATAGAGAAATATGGAACATATAAAAATATAATATTGAACCTACAAAACATCAATTCAATTGATATAATGTTAAATTATACTACCTCCATCCCATGTATTATGGCCCTATTACTGTAGATTCGAGAATTTAGGTAAAGTGTGATCAGTAAGTAATTAAGAAGTGTATTAGTAAAAATAATCTTATAATAAAAATAATTGTGGATTAAGATTAAGATAACTAAATAGTTTAATTAAGATTAAAAAATTTATAAAATTTAAAATTTAAAATGAGATTAAAGTGTATAATTATGAATGAACAAATGATATGGGACGGACGAAAAAAAAAATAGGGACAAATTATGTGGGACGGAAGGAGTGTATACTATGTTTGCATATATTTTCAAATTATTTTTGTAGCACTAATCTATATTTAAAAAAAAAACATCACGTTTAATATTATTTTTTATTTAAAACGTTATATTAACAAAAAAATTCTATCCAATTTATTTACAATGAATCAAATAATACTGAGTTTATTCATTTTTTATAATATTTATTTTAAATCAATCTATTTAGGAGTATCAATGTGTATTTTTGGCTCTTGTTTGTGTCGGTTGAGCCATGAAAATAACATTTAACAGTCAATCCGAACCCAAAATTTAACCTGAAATCTTAGAACCGAATACAACACGAATTCTTTCAAGTCGTGTTCAAGTTGACCTGATTTAGTTTCAGGTCACAGGAAATCCGAACAGATCCGATACGAACCCGACACGAAATATACCCGAATATATATATAAAAAAAATAAATTAACCTAAAAAATTTTTAAGTTTTATTTTAAATTTTTATATTATTTTTAATTAAAATAATATAAATATTATAAATTAAAAGAATAATAAATAATTTCAGATCAACTCGAAACACGAAATTCGAAACCTGACCTGATTTTTATATTGCGAATTATTAGGTCAACCTAAAACCCGACTCGAACACCACACGAATTTTTTTCATTTCGGGATTGGGTCGACCCAATTTTTTTCAAACCTGAACCTTCAGGTCGATTGGGTTCAATTTTTCAGGCGGATTTCATTTTGACACCCCTAGATGTATTCAACATTTCAATATTAACGGTTTTGTTCACCCAAGTTAATTTTTGGATTGGGGTTTTCTAAAGATAATAATATAAAATACTATAAAATATTTTTTTATAAAAGTCACATGAAAAATTCAAATACTTGTTAAAAAATTAAAATAATATTATCTCCATCCGCCTTATCGCATTTATCTTTTGCATTTCTATACTTAATATTAAAAATATTTTTATATTTATATAATTTTTTATACAATATTATAAGACACTAATAAAAGTATTTTTACAATTTTTTTAATTTATAATATATTTTGATATAATAATTAATATTCAAAGATAAAAAAAAATATAAATTAGACCCTTAAAATAGAACAGAAAGAATATTATTTTAAAATTTTGACACAATTTTTCCATATTGAGTTATTGTTTCAAATACAAAAGTATAAAAAATTATATAGTAAAAAATGATATAGTTACGTAAGAGTGGACTTAAATAAGTTTCAAAGCCCGACGTCTTCCAATCACCTTTGTCTTGTTAGACCTAATTTGTACGGTATTAAATTCGACCGAAATTTCACAATACGTAGCTGTCGTTCTTACTGTCAATAAAAAAAAAAATAAATAAATATATTACTGGCATTATAGAGAAATACATGTAACATGTAATGTGAAACGTGTATATATATAATCTAATTTTCTGTATTTAAATAATATCATCCGAAAGTTGTGTTACCATTTTAATTTTATATTATCTATTTAAGTTATAAAGATAAGATTATATCTTGATTCACTTAATATAAACAATATATATCAAATGCCATAAATAGTATATATTATACTATATTATAATGGCAAATAAGTCATCATAAGGTATATGAAACAATCAATGTCCGGGACCTCCAACACCAGATAAATCCACACCATTCAGAATATGGAATCCATGCCATCAACGGTCTGGATTAAGCGAAAAATTGCGCTATCAGGAGCTCCATTTAATCTTCCTCAACATATAAAAAGAAAATAAACGCCCCAAAGTAACGGAGTATTAAACGCCGTGACCAGTGGGGTCAACAATATTTATACGTTAATTTTCGGAAATTATCCATAGCTAATTATTAGAACAAAATTTTTAGTGTCCTTAATCAGAACAATTATTGCTTTTTGAGGATATAAATTTAAATTTAGTAATCCATTTTCATTTAAAACAGTTAGGTCGTAACAGGGATAAAATTAAATTAATTTTACCTAGGGTGTGTTTGTTTGAAGAATTTGTTTGGATTTCAACTATTCATTCTATTTTTTCTCCCAAAAAACATCAAATTAAAAACTTATTTTTTATTTTTATATTATATTAAAAATTAATTTTACATTCAAAACTTCACATCAACGCCTATTTATATCACATCATACAACTGTACAAATTCAAAATTTTTACTATTCAAATCCCAACTCAAAATTCAAATCCTTAGACAAACACACCTCTAATCTGTTATGCGAAAAGTGAAGAAAGCCAGCCAGCCTAGAAAACGGTCAGTATATTCAACGGTCGATATCGATCCGCGGCCACAATCAAATAAATCCTAGCCGTTAAATTCATCACATGGTAGCTTAACCGTCGGGGGTCTCTCCATTTCAAATTTGCCGTCTGCAAAACCCTCGAGCATTTTTTTTGTTTTTCAAAATTTGCATTTTGTTCGTTCGATCGCAGTAGTTTTATCATTGGTTCCTACGGATTTGCAAGGTTTGGGGTGCTGATTTACTGTTTGCCGCACTATCAATTGTGAGAATTTCGCATTACTGATTCCAGAAAGCGTCTCGTCGTGGTGCCACTTGGTGTCGGCACTTGACAGTGATTCGGGAAAATATCTCAGGTGCCAATAATTTCACCTTATCTAATTCTAGCCACTAGACGATGGAGTACTGTTCTTGCCTCTCTCTCTCTTTTTTTTTTTTTTTTTTTTTTTAATCGGAATCGTTATGCTACGGCTGTTGTGTTTATCCCTCATTTTCTCCTAATCAACCACTAATAATGTTTTGATACTAATTCCAGAGCAATTGTTTACTTATCGTCTTTATTTGCGTGGTAAATTTTCGTTTTAGAATCTGGCAGTTTGGGAGAGAGAAGGTCTACTTTTGTCCTGCTACGAATTTCAGGAACATGTTTCAGGTTTGTGTTTCTTTTTGTTTGCCTTACGTCAATATTTGCGTCGCTTTTCTACCTATCTGTCTTGGATTACTGAGGGTTAACATCTAGAACGGTTTGCAGTCAAAAAAATTATGTAGATAGATTTTTGCTCCGATTGTAACTGCCTTAAGTTTGTTCGCGAATTTTCTTCTTGCGAGAAAAACCGCACTGGACTAGTGTACATGAAGTAATTTATCCTACCAAATCCTTGTAACCCTATGGCTTGTGAAGAAAATGTTGGCTTCCTTAGCTGTGCAGCTGGTGTTAATTTTGGGTATGAAGGAGTTTGGGTGAGTGTTTCAGTGGCATTTTTTTATTTTTCATTTGCCTTAGATCTTTCGAGGGAAATTCAATGGCTATCACGATCTTAAACACTGTTGAAATAGACACTGATACACTCAAAGAAAATTTGGCAATAGCTGTAGAACCCTAATTCAAGCCCTGATCCGAATTGGGTATTATTTACCACCAGTTTGTGGAAATTTGACAGACATCCGAGACTCGTCCTTGATACCATCTTCATTTCTTATTTTGGATTTCAAATTCATCTTCTTTGCCATATTTCGTAAGCACATATTCTAATGTTCACTCTCTCAATTGGATATGTTGACAGAGATTGCATCAAATTCTTCATTCAACATATACAAGTTCTGTACTTGCTTTGCCTTAACAGTAATATTCAAAACCCTCCAAACTCTATTTTCAGCAGAATACTTAGAATACTGTAGATTCCAATGTTCCCATGGAGAGAAATTTTATCTTCACATCTGCCAATTAGAATTGGTCCTGCAATGGTGTCTTGATCCATCTACAAAGAACTACTATAACTCAGATTAAAAAAGTTAATCAATACCTGCTGGAGCACATGTAGTACAATGTGCAATCATAATGTATGATCCACTCATTCGCCGCCACCACCTTACCTAGTGAAGAGTTTAAATGTTCCTGTCGAATCTTTTCTTATCTTGGCTAACAATGTAGGAGGAATTTGTTTACCATTATACACATCAAAAGTTTCTTCACCTGGCATGCTGTATTCGATATCATTGCATTGGCATCTACAACATATAACTCATGCATTTTTTGAAATAACAAACAGGTTAGCCAAAATGAATGTGATCAGCAATACAAGTACACAATTAAGTCACATGGAAAAAAACTTGCATGGGATCACAAGCATGACTGGCTGATACTCCTACTGCTTGCGGTTATAGATATCTCTTTGAACATCATTCACCCTTACCGCCGTTTTGTTGGGAAGGGCATGATGACAGATCTTAAATATCCGATGAAAAGCAACACTGTGCCTATATGGGCAGTTCCAGTGAGTTTTCTCATTCACTAGGAGACCCCTAAATTATTATTATCTTGTTCGTAATAAAACAAAAGGAAACCGATTCTTGTTGTCAATTTCTCATGATGCACGGTTTCTATTCTCCCGGTATGTTTTTTCTTAAAGTGGTTATGTTGATGTATACTCAGCATGCGTTTTCCATATGTTTAGTTGTATGCAGTTTTGCTGCCTATTGCTATTTTTGTTCTATATTATATGAGGAGGAACGATGTCTATGATCTGCACCATAGCATACTAGGTAATATCTCCTTTTTTGATCATGTTTCTTTATCTTTTTCTGTATGCATCTTTCCTTTGTATGTGATTTTCTCATTGCCTAATAAGCAAGTAACATGTTTTGACGCACAAAATGCTCGCTGTTAAACTGCAGGATTATTGTTTGCTGTTTTGATAACTGGAGTCCTTACGGATGCAATAAAAGATGGAGTTGGCCGACCACGGCCTGACTTCTTTTGGCGTTGCTTCCCCGATGGGCGAGATGTGTGTACTTCTAACTTTTCTATGTAAAGCTATCGAATAATTTAGACTTATGCATTTGGATTTCCCTTAACGGAGATTTGCTCTTTTCTATCCGAATTTAAGATTGAACTTATCCATTTTTTAATTTTTAGTTTTTCTTTTTTCTATTCGTGTGTTGCCACTTCTATGTGCTATATACTACTTACTGAACATACATTAATTTTCCTGTAATCAGCAATACGATCGATTTGGCAATGTGATATGCCATGGCGATCCGGGTGATATAAAAGAGGGCCATAAAAGTTTTCCCAGTGGCCATACTTCATGTAAGTTAATCTTCTTGCTTCTGACTTAACCTTTCCACATTGTGATCCTACGTAAGCACGGTCATAGTCATGTAATAATTTTTCTGCATTTGTCTCAGGGTCATTTGCTGGTCTCGGCTTTCTCTCACTCTACTTGTCAGGAAAAATCAAATGCTTCGATCGTAGAGGCCACGTAGCAAAACTGTGCATTGTTTTCTTTCCCATCCTCCTAGCATGTCTTGTTGCGGTTTCTCGTGTGGATGACTACTGGCATCACTGGCAAGACGTGTTTGCTGGGGGTCTTCTAGGTGCGTCCATATTCCCTTCAAATCTGCAGAACGATAATCTATAAGTGGTTAATTTATCTCACTGACATCGGCGCGCATCTCTTCAGGTCTCGTGGTCGCAACCTTTTGCTACCTCCAGTTCTTCCCACCTCCTTACAACACAGAAGGTGATTCCAATATTAGCACCTTGTTTTTGCTTAGACACTAGATGTTTATGACAATGGTTTATTGTTCATGGCGCGGCAGGATGGCGCTGTTATGCATATAAACAGGCGCTGGAAGATGCTGCTGCTTCCGGCGCTCATCCCGGAAATGGAATGACTTCTCCTCAACAGGCTGCAGTGGATCAAAGCTTTGATGCTATGGAATCTGGAAGAAGATAAGACAGATAAGAACATGTCTGAATCTCTTACTCCTCGAATTCTCTCTCTAAACCTCTGGTCGTTTGCACTTTCTCATTTCCTGCTATGCTAATCTATGTGTTGTTTCCCTAGCTCTAGCATATGGTTAAGGTGCCTCTGTATGTAATGTACAAGAATGTGTTTGTTAGCACTGTGCTGATTATCTCCGAGTAGTTACGTTTTAATATACACTATGTGTTGTGATCAATTATAGTATGCGCTATATAATATCAATTGTCAATTCATGTTTATTTATACTGGATGTATATTCTTTGTGTTTTATGTGCTACTTGTGGTAATAAAACACACAACAAATGTTGTTGATTAAGAACAATTAAAATGTATACATGTTTGGATAATAATCTCAAAACAGTTTGGTTGAAGTTGAAGCATTGAACATGCAAGCACGACACGACGAATCATCCCATTCTTTACATAATCAAATATTATTAAATTAAATGACGATAAAATACCATACCTGTTTAATCAAATTTGAAATTAAATAAAGTTAACTGAGACTATTAATTTGAGATACTCTCAATTTTTAATTTAATATTTTTTAAAAATTAAATAGTATATAATGTGTAAACAGAGTCTATAAATTCTCAGGTTCTTATAAAAAATACATATATATTAAATGAATAAATAAATAAAAGATAATCATATGTATTATTTATTCATTCACAAAGGAGGAAAATACACAAAGAAGAAAACGGTTATGGTACGGACACCTAAAAAGTTAGTGGTCAAAAACATGGCCGCCGGAAAAACACTCACCACGCGCGGAGTTCTTCTTCCACGAAGCGCAGCGCGTGAGCGCCGCCGGTGTCCAGCGGCGCTCGGCAGAGCGGACACGTGAAGTTGAGGTAGTCCAGCCACCGGTCCAAGCAATCCTTGTGAAAGACGTGGCGGCACGCTAACCTACGCAGGCGGTTCTCTTCGCCAAGCCGGTTCAGGCACACCACGCACTCCGCATCCAAACCTCCGCCGATCTCGTCGAATTGGTCGCGGAGGACGGCGACGAGGCTGGTCTCCGTGGAGAGAGATCCGCCGGAACGGCGAAGGCGTGGGAAGATGCTCAGCCTGCGCACGATAGCGAGGAGAAGCGATTGGAGATAACTTGCACTTCTGGCGAGGAGCAGCACCGTGAAAAAGAGGATTGATTCGGATGACACGTCAGCTGGGTGGTTCTGTAACCCCATTGGTTGCTTCACACCTCAAATGCTTCCTTCCTTCACCAACAAAGTGCTAGGCTATATATATATATACACACTCTCGTATAGACACACACACACACATATATATATATATATTATAAAGACATAAATATAATATCACAAAAATAATTTATATAGTTTTGATTAAAAAAATATTACATTATGCATATAATTTCTTATTTAAAATATTATATCTCTTCTGATCCCAACTAATAATAAATCAGTAACATTGATTTATTTTTCAAGAATAAACATATAAATAAATAAATACTCCTTCAATGGGAGAATCTCTTTTACTTTTTATTTTATTATATTTAATATTAAATTTTTTTATATTTGTCTAAATTTTTATACAAATATGATTATAATAGTATTATAAGATACTAATATAATTATTTTTCTTATTTTTTTTAATTTAATATTTTTATATAATAATTAATATTTAAATATCAATATCCAAAAACTAAATAAGATCTTTAGAGCCAGATAGATAGATGTAATATTTTAAATGAAGATGGAGGGAATATGATGTAATATTTTAAATGGAGAGGGAGGGAATATAAAAATTTTATTTGCTATGTAATGCAGGTAACATCCAATCTCTACTTACATCATACTGAATAATTATTTTTTATTCAAGCTTGCTAATAATTCTAAAATATTTTGGAAATCTCAAATTTCTATTTAAATAAGTAAATATTTTTTTACGGATGATATTTAAGATGCATATCCAATTTAAAATTGAACACCATAATAAATTTCAATTAATTATAAATAATTTTATTAATTCGAATATATTCAACAAAATAAATACTACCCAGACTTTAATAATTTTATAAAAGTCTCTAATCCAATTTGCATCAACATGTACAAGTGCCAAATTATTCCACATGTACAACTGGTAAATTAAAATAAAATTCAAACGTATAAATTTATTACCAATAAGTTTAAAAACATATTGAAATGTTTTTATATACATTTTAAAAAAAAAAATTCGTCATTCAAATTTTATGTCCACTTTCTTTTTTAGGTTGTTATCGAAAAATATTTTTATTTTTTGTTAAGTAAAAAATCATTCTATTTTTGTACTGTTTTTTACCGTAAAATAAAAAATTAATAATTATTACTCACTTTTATTAAAACACATGCTCGGTCAAATGAACACACATTTATTTATTTTATAAAATGACACCTATAATGAATATAATTTTTTTCAAAATTCAACTTTGATAAAATATATATTAAATCAAAATTCAATTTACTTTAAATTAATATTTCTTAATATTTGTATTCAAACTTTGAATAAAACATTTCAATTTGCAACTAAACGTACGGTAGAAGAGTCGATCAAGTTGGCAAATGGAGGGGAACCAAAAAGCTCAACCATTTGCCTAACGCCAGCTGGCAGTTGCCAAGGCACAATTTGGTGCTATATTAATATGGTCATGTCTGGTCAGTGTCCAATTAATTTTAAATACATCAAAAATAACCCAAACTCAATAAATACAAATGCATCCCTTTTGCCTTTATCATCTAACCCAATTATTATTTATTTTGCAATGATAACAATATACTTCATAAAATTCACACCAAAAACACACCCAAATTTAGATGCATCCCATCAAGTTGATATTTTGGAAAGTAATGTGTAACATCCATCCCACATCCAAAGTGACATAAAAAAAAATAATAATAATAATTTGAAAAAGGAATATTGCGTATTTATACATAAATACGCCCTTATTTGTGGCTATTTTAGTGCACACATAATATCACTTGTTCCTAAATACTACTCCATCCATCCGTTCATTTTTAATTGTCAAAGAGTATATTTGTATGTCTTTTTAGTATGAATTGACAAATTTATTCTTAGGTAAAGATTAAAAGTAATAAATAAGTGAAGGATTATAAAGTAAAATTTGTATTTAAAAAAAAAGAAATAAACAATACTTATTGGAGATAGAGTACTATTTATTTTTTTTTATATAACTAATTGAACAAACAAACATTTCTTCATTAAATTAACTAAACGTAGCCTTAAATCATGTAGAATAAATATAATTTTAGATGTAAAGCTATTGAGTGTGTTTGTTTTGTTTTTTTAGTTTGCAGTATATTTTTTTATGTTATGTATAAGAAAGTGGAAGTGACAATATAAAAAAAATACTCTTATTTTATTTAAAAGTGTAAATTTTTGTTTTTAGATGAATAAAATAGAGTATTATATATTTTTTGTTAATATATGCATCTTGTATATATATATATATATTATTATATTGATAGTGAATAAAATTGGTTAGATGAACACACTCATTAGTTTAATTTTGCAAACAATTTTTTTTCTCTTTGTTTTATAGTTTTCAAAATTTTATTCGTACACATTATATTGGGCCAGACCAATGGGCCATTAATGGGCTTGATGCAATTCACTTGGAACTTCCGCAGCCCAAAGGGGAAGGGTAAACCTGTAATTTCAGTTCGGATCCGTTTGGCGATTGTCTTTGTCATTATTGCGCCCACCTGCAGAATCACCGAGGAAAGCTCACTCTGTTGCGGCGGCTGATTCTCTCTCCGCCAAAAGGAAGGCCATGGCGTGCCCCACTCCGGTCAAATTGAGCGCCGCCTCGTCCTCGTGGATCGCCGGCCAGCAGTCGGTCAAGGAGCAGCCTGGATCGGCGGCGCGTTTCCCCACCCGCCGAGTCCCCGTCGTCCGCGCCGGATCCTAATTCCTACACCTCATTAAAACGGCTGTAAGCTTTGCGATTTTCTGTATAATTTTTCTGTTTTTCAAATCAATTCAAGTGTGATCGATTTAGTCTGATACATCATTATTTAAATGCACTTGCAATTTCTATCGATTTCGAGATTCCTGCGGTTCCAATTTGATGAAGACATAGTATGAATCATATGGCGCAGATTGATCATAGGACTATACAATTCAGAATTTGGAGTCTTGAGTTCATACTGTGTTTTAACTTAAGAAGTAAGATGTTAACATGGAAGCTGGATCTTCTTTGGCAAGTTCAACCATTTTGTAACTTGATTTTATCAATATTTGGAAATTAACTTCTAATGTGAAATTGCAGCATAATTTTTCTGTTACTGTTTTATTTAAGCCTTAGCTTTCATGGATCAAAGCAGAAATGTGTATTTTAATGCATTCTTAGAATTTCTAGGGTTCGAAATTACCTAAACAAAGCAGCAGCTGTATAATCTCTGCATTGTGTCACACATTAGTTTGTTTGGTTGTGGTTTACCTTCGCGTTTTTATTTAAATAGTAATTTGACGTATGTTTGGGGCCAAAACCAAACAAACAATTGTTCCAAAGAATTTTTGTAGAAAGAACAATGTATGTTTAAGCTCGATGAATTTCAAGCCATGGCGCCAATCTAGTGCTAAGATTTGTTGTTATTTTGTCCTTGTTGGATTAGAAATCAGTGGGGGAATCCTAGCAATCGATGAATTGAATGTGTTGGTGGACTTCGGTTTGTAGAAAAATAAATAAATGATATGTATTCTTAATAGATTAAGCTTTTAGGTTGGTCATTTATATCATCTAATATGGTATCAGAACCTTAGTCTCAAGTGTGAGTTCACTGTGGTGTTTTTCCCCTTAGCCATGAGGGGGCGTGTTGATAGACTCGGTTTGTATTCCAAATAGCTTAACCTTTTAGGTGATCTTCAATAGGACTTGACAACACAGAAGCAAACAATCGAATGTTTGCGTGGCGAGAATATTGTGCCCGGAATCAAAGTTGATAAGGCGAGCATTTTAGTAAATTTATAGACGAGCATGTTCTTTTTTGGCATTCGGCTAATTGCGCTTGATTATTTCATCCTACAGGGTGTCAGGGGTTAGACTGGCTGGCTTCTCAATCGGCTGAGTATTATAAACAAGGCGCTCATTTTGCGAAATGGTAAGATACATATTGTGAAGTTCATCTTCGAATTAACCGCGAATTCGATCAATCCGTTCATGTCTTATATTTTAATCATTATAGGAGAACCGTTGTGAGCATTCCTTGCTGTCCATCGGCCCTGCCTGTTAAAGAAGCCGCTTGGGGTCTTGCAAGTTATGCTGCAACTTATCAGGTTTATTGTCTATCGATATGTGAAAGAAAAGAACACTCGTTAATCGATAACCAAAAAATGGTTTCTTCCGGATAATGGTCTTTTTCCGATCATTGAACCCGAGATTCTTCTAGACTGCGACCACCGGAGACCATCGCAGAGTACACGCTCACGGTGTCCAAACGAAGAGAGCCGACGGTGAAAGGCGAAGAAAAGAATAGTTTTTTTTTTTTTTTTTTTATAATATAGAAATTTGCTGACGCTACTCGTTACCGAACTTAATACCCTAAAGACTAAATCAGAAGTTGATATGCCTCTGATTTTTTTTTACTGCTATATAGGGTTCATGTATAAATATTAAATTTACTATCAAATTATATTTATATGTGCGGACAAATGACACATTCTACAGGCTGTTCCAATTCTCACCACAGGTTTATTATTATTATTATTATTATTATTATTATTTTGTTGTATGAAATCAAATCAAATCAAAGCATGTCTATGTCTATGTCTATGCATAGAGATCAAATAGATTTGAGTTGTGCAGAAGATTATCATTTAATAATAAGTGTGGATGGGAGTTGGTGATGGCAATGGCAGGCCCCCTCCGCCAGCAACAGTAATAATACGAGTAGTTTATAATAAAAAGGTAAAATTATTGAAAATAGTTTTATACTATATATTTGGATGAGACATTGATCTGGGCGTCGGAATCATGAATAATAATAATAATAATAATAATAATAATAATAATGTTGAGAGAAATGGAATCTGAGCATATGTGTTCCAGACAGGTTGGGAACCTATGCTCCTTCCTGTCCACTCCACTCCCCATCTCTTCCCAATTCCATTCATTCTTTTTATTCATTTCTTTCATTTTCATTTCTTTTTCACACACTCACATACATATGCTAGCCTCTGATTTTTTATTTTTAAAATTTAGGTTTACCAACTAATTTTTATTATTTTATAGTATAAAACTACAAAATATATAAAAATTAATTATTATTTAAATAAGGAATTAAAATTAAAATTAAAATATAAAATATAAAATTTTACTATTCTAATTTTTGTAACCACAAGTCTAATCCCTACACCACCAAACATCATTTACTGGACACAAATGTTTCTATTTTGATTTCTGAAATATTTGTTGCTACTAATGTTTTTTTTTAAATAAAAAAAATAATGTATACTTTTTTATATGGAATAAAAAAAAAAAAAGAACACAAAACAAATAGAGCTTTAGTTTATACTCTCTTCTCTTCGTTCCGACTATCATATCTATTTTACTATAAATATAAAAATTTATGAATAGTATAATTACTGAATCCGGCAAGGCTGGCCGTAGACCCATGATAGGTCATATGGCTTATTTCCACCTCTACGAGAAGGGGGAGAAAAAGGAAAATCATCCATTCATTCTACCAAAAATATAATTTCTTTCGTTATTATTATTATTATTATTATTATTATTATTATTTTGCATTTTTGTCTTTGTTTTCGTTGATAGTTTAACAATAATGTAATTCAATGTTTTGTTTGTGCCGTTTGTTCTTCAATCAATTAATATTACCTTTCTCCAAGATCATCGCATTGTACTGAAAATTCGCAACAAGTTACCCGAGAATACGTTGATCCTTCACAGCAAAAGAAAAAAAAAAAAAAAAACAATCAAGGCAAAAATGGAGGGTTTATTTGGTTTTGGTTTGAAATTGAAGGTTGAATTTGAATTTTTATTTAAACAGTATTTTGATATTATATTTTATATATATATAAAATAATACTTCATCTTTTATGTACTTAACATTTAAAATATCTTTATATTTAGTATTATAAGATACTAATACTAATAAAAGTATTTTTGTCATTTTTTTTATTTGTACTATATTTTGATATAATAATTAATATTAAAATATAAACACTCAAAAAATAAATATGACCATTAGAACCGTACCAAAGAGTATATTATTATTAAAAATCATAAAAACTGAACAAACACAATCTAATTTTCCATACCAATTGAGATTGTAACCAAACATACCCTTAATCTTGTCCTAATAGATTTAATAGTACAGCTAGGCATGTCTGTTAATAGATTTCACATTTCAATATCATACAAATTCTTAGATAAGAAATTTGGTCAAATCTACATATTCATGTGTTTGTTTTGGGTTTGAATTTTGAGCTGAGATCTAAATATAAAAAATTTTGAATTTGAATAGTTGTATAATGTGGTATAAATAGGTGTTGATGTGATATTTTGAATGTAAAATTAATTTTTAATGTAATATAAAAAATACGAAATATATATTTGATTTGATATTTTTGGAAGAAAAAAAATATATTTAAAATCCAATACCCCAAACAAACACACATATTTTATTTTATTTTATTTTTCCTTTTTGGGAAATTAGATTAGATGTGATTTGGAAAAATCTTGTCCCCATAATGGTAATTGGTGTTCTGTCCCCTTCTTTAATAAAAATGAAAGATTATTTTGAGTTTTAGTAATTAAATAAATTATGGGATTTTGTCATTATGTTCTGTTGATAGGTTCTATTCAATTTTTATTTGTGCACTGTCAAATGGTCAAATTCAGATTGTGACACTGTGGATGGTCAAATATTAGCCAATAGTTATTATTATTTTTATATAATTAAAATAACATTTAGTGTCATGTGAAGGGATAAGATAGTATAATTAATACTCCATCCGTCTCGTATAATATGAGTGTATTACTGTAAACACAAGAATTTAAATAAAATATAATTAATAAATAATTAAAAAGTATATTAGTAAAAATAATTATTATTTAATAAGAATAATTATAGATTAAGATTAAGATAAAGATAAGTAAATAATTTAATTAAAATTAAGAAAATTATCAAATTTAAAATTTAAAATGCGATTAAAATGCATAATTATATTTTCAAAAATAAAAATGACAAGTTATGTGAGACGGACGAAAATAGAAAATAGAGACAAATTATGTGACACGTGGGAGTATAATCTCTATTATCATATTTAATTATTTGTAAATCAAAACACTATGGTTATGTTGGCTTTGTTTTTATTATTCTTACACTATATTCAATAATATTAATTTATTTATATCTACTAAAATCTTTTTATGCAATAGCAATATTTATTTTTCTACAATAATATTAATTTATTTATATCTTTCATTCAAATAGTTAATTTTATATAATTTTTTTAAAAGGAAAAAAAAGTAAGCATTCCTCTTCCTTAAGTATATAATTTTAGACTAATCATAAATTTGTCCTGTCTGGCCATGACACATCGATCATTAAGAGCACTTATATATTATCTGCCTTTCAGAAAATTATTATCAAATAAATTTATTAAAAATTTGTATTTTTTATTTACACAATTAATTTATTTATTTTTCAAAATAAAAAAGATATTTAATACTTTAGATAAAAAGTAAAAATAAAATGTATTGAAATACAAATTAATAAATTAATATGTTTTGGGGTAATATCCTATGAATATAATTCTTGTGTTCAAATAGTAATATAAATTATATTACCTCCGTCCGATTCTAAAGGTTTTATTTACTTTTTGTATGTTGATATTTAAATATTAATTATTATATGAAAATGTTATACAAATTAAATGAAAATGACAAAAATAGAAGGGTCTTAGAATACTATTATGATGATATTTGTGAAAAAAAAAATTATATAAATATAATAATATTTTTAATATTAAATACAATGACGCAAAAGATAAATGAGACCTTCAAATTTGACGGATAGAGTATTGATTATCATGTAATGTCAATTTATTGGTAGTTTATGCTCACTCCGTCTACTTACAATGTTTACATATTTTTATTTTGGGACGTCAAATTATAAAGTTAACATTTTATTAAATACCCTATTTTTTTCAACAAATACCCCTATTTGACATCACATCATTATTTTTATATAAAAAAAAGTAAGGGCAAAAATATCATTACACTACTTTTAACTACTCATTATAATTAAAATACTATTATTTTTTAAACACTGTGCCAAAAGTAAATGTAAATATTGTAAATGGACGGAGGGAGTATTATATATATATATATATATATATATAGAGGCAGAATATTTTGGTGAAATGATGGATAGATTTTGTCTTATGCTGTGGGGAAATAAATCTCTAATAATGATTTGGATTATTGCTTTTAATGCATCATATCATTTCACATGGCCTTCTCTAAAATTTATTTTTAATAATATATAATGTGTATATATATATATATATCCTTGAAATTTCTTTTTTTATTTTTTTTTTTATTTTTTTTGTTTTTCCATGGCTGAGGAACAATTTTCCACTGATTCTTATCATCATCATGATAAGAATTGTGATTGGGAAATTGGGAAACTCCAAATTCAATAATTGTGCCTTCATTTGCAAATCTGTGTTCTTTTAATGATTGTTTTTTACTTTGGTTTTAATTTTTTATTTTTGATATGAACAATAATTTGAATTTAATATTTTATTAAGAATAATATATTTTTATAAAAAAATTATTAAAATTAAATAGTAAAATTTTTAAAAGTAATTATTAACAAAAACACCTTTAGATATTTGTTTAGACACCCCCTCCTATTTTCTCTTTGAAGTGTTCTTTTCTTTGTTTGTGTCTATTTATTTTCAAGTCTTTTTAATCACTATATATTGTTACCAACAGCATATGGTTATAATTTACATTTCAATTTTATAATTAGCATTGAATTGAATAATTGTGATATATATATATAAACTAAAATTTAAATTTTAATATATTTAATCATAGTTATATGCTAAAATTTATATAATGTTTTATAATACAAAAAATTATGTACTTTTTGAGAAATATAAAACAACTTTAATGTGTTCACACGAAGGTTTTTTTTAATGTAAATGTAAGTTTTGTAAGAAAAAAATATATATATATTGTTATAAAAATTTGTTGGTGAGAATTACTAGTAAAAACAGTTTTTTTTTTTAAATTAATTATATTAAAAATTACTATAAAAAGGCAAATGAGCTAGTAAGGGTGTTTTTTTAATAATTGTATTGTACTCCATCAATTATCCAACTGTGTATTATTTGATTATGCATAAATTTTAAGAAAAATAGATGAAATCTAAAAATTTTATTTTTTAGGATAAAAAAAATGATATATGTATATTTTTTTAAAAAGTGACAATAAATTAAGATGATAACAAAAAGTAAAATAAATTTCGACGACATAAATATAAAAACGAATAAAATGATAGTAGACGAGAAGTATAAAACATTAATAATTATACTCTCGAACCCAATTCAAATTTCCTTTTTATCACTTTTGTTTGTCTTATTTCAAAGTTTTTTTTTAAAAAAAATAATTATAAACTAATATCAAAATATTCTTAAATTACAAATATATATAAAGTGAAAGGACAAAAATATCAATTTTTTTTTATATATTTCAACTAACTAATAAAATACAACTCCCTCCATCCCGGTCCAAAGAAGCTATTTGAAGTTTTGTAATAGATTAAAAAATAATAGTATTTTATTAGTTATTGAAAGTGTGTAAGAAGTTTAAATATTTTTAAACTTTAATTTTATGTAAAAAATAATTATACGTGTTTGTAATTTAGGTAAAAACTAATGATATTTTGGTATTAGGTAATGATTATTTTTATTAAAATAAAAATAAATATTCGAAGGGAGATGACGAAAATGATAAAAAAAAAATAGACGAAATTTAATCTACTATAAAATTGTATATGACCCTTTGAATTAGGGGAGAGAGTATAACTTTTACAATATAGGAGTAAAAATTAATAATAATAATTAACGAATGAATGAATTAATAAAGTCTAATCCGCAAGTAGTGTTATTTTCGCCTTTAATTCAACAATACAAATGAATTAAATAAAAATTCCAAAAACCAAGCCAAGGGCAATCTCGTAACTTCAGTCCATAACATGGCAATGTTGTACCAAACAAAAGACCTGATTCGAATTCAAACCACACCAGGGAGTACAGATCCAACTAATTCTCCACTGTCAGATTGAAAAACAAACGGTCAAGATTCAAACTAACGACTCATTCCTGTGCGCGCCGACAAAATAGCGGGTGAGCGAATTGCAATTAAGACGTATTCCTTTGAAATTATCGAATATCCGAGTGTGTGTATGTGTGTGTGAGAGAGAGAGAAAGTCATTGATGACGATGAGTACAGTAGCAAGTAATTAGAGAGAGAGAGAGAGTTTGAGAGAGAGAGAGAGAGAGAGAGAGAGTTGTGAGAGTTGTTTGTTTGCAGTGATGAAGATGGCATCGCCATCATCCACCGAAGCACAGCAGCCTGGATTGTAAGTACTGTTTTCACTTCACACCAGGGCCAGGGGGGGTGGGGGTGGGGTTTCTAATTCCATTCCATCGTTCAATTCAATTCAATTTAATTCATACTCCAAACCCTTTTCCCCAAAATCCCCCTTTCCCTGTCTTGCACAAATTTCAAATCCCCCTTTCTCTCTCTAACCCCCCCAATTATATAGATACAGCAGAATGTATGTATATTTGACCGCCGTACCATTTGAATGCATCATCACCCACCGTCTTTGCCCCGTCTCCTGCCATTGACGTGTGGAACGAACTTGATTGAACCAACCACACATTATTATTTCTCTTTCTACCATTTCTAACTTTTTTTTTTTTTTTTTTCTTGAGGGAGAAGAGTCCTTTCCTTTGCTCGCTTTCAGGGGCTGCTGCAGACAGTTATTGGGTTGGGACTAGTGAGGAGTGAGAGTTGTCTTTCAGTGGGGAATCCCCATTGTTGTTGTTCTTGTTGCTGTCGCCCTTTCTCTCTCTATATTTCTTTTTTTTTTGGTCTCAAATCTCGTTAATCCTCTGATCTGACGGGCAATTAATACTTGTTTGCGGCCAATCGATCACTAATTCGAAATAACCCAACCCCCCCTTTCTTTGCCTTTTTTATATCTTCGTCGATTGTGGATGCCTGCCATATCTGATTCATATTCGAAGCTTTGCTTGTATGTGAAATTTGGTGATATATTAATTTCAATTTTTTTCCTCATGCAATTGACAACGTAACTAACAGTGTTGAGAGATTTCTTCGATTTGACAAGAAATGGCTATGGCGACAAAACAATTTCTGCTGATTATTTTTATATTTTATTATTTCCATTGCATGATATAAATCATAAATGTGTCTGTTCTTTCTTCAGAATCCTTCTGGTTTTGTTGTTGCTTTGAGCACAAATCCCCCTTTTTTTTAACCATTTCCTGTTTTTCACCTTGAAAGGTGAAAAGTTAGTTGTGTACTGTACTTTACTTCAGTTTGATTCCTCTTTTACTGTTTTAGGTCAGATAAAGACTGATTAGGATTTATAAATTTGGTATACAATTCTTGATGTCTAAATGAGGATGATAAAACAAAGCACATTGGCTGTTACTGTTTTTGCAGTTATTGATGTATTTTTGCAAAATTAGGTTGGGATTGTTTGGATTAGGATTAGTTTCAGAATTGTTCTTTTTTGGCTTTGAATTTCATGAATTTGTCTTAGCTTGCTTCATTGTTTTTTTTGGTAGAATTAGAAATGTGGATGTTTTTTTTTGATCAATCTCAATTGTTGAATCCTGTTTTTCTTCATTCTTGAAGATAAACTTGGCTATGGAGTTTAATGTTCATTGCCGAGCTCGAAGAAATGGGCACGCCGCCTACCAAAATGGGGACTTGAACTCGTCGAGATGTGACGATGAAATTGATCCATGGACTGCTTGGGCTTACCGGCCTCGCACCATTACATTATTACTTATCGGCGCTTGCTTTCTTGTGTAAGATTTTGGTTGATAAATACTCGTGGAATTGTTGGATTATGAAATTAATTCGAGATTCAAGGAATAATAATATTATATTGATAGCTGGTAAATAAGTATGAGTAAAGACCTTGTGAGTGTATTAGTGTAAAAAGTAATGATATTTTGTGTAATAATAATGAAAAAATAAGTATGAGTAGTTTTATGATGATACGAGTATTTGAGGCTATTGTTTTGGGACAGATAAAAATCATAAACAATGACTATTGTATTGGGACGGAGGGACTATATATATATATATACATACATATTTTTGTTATGGCTGAATTTTGGATTCCTAACATGATCTGGTTGAACTCGGACCAGATGGGCTAGCGGCGCGCTCGATCCTGAACGGAGTTTGCAACATGATGTTGTAACCTCAGTGACGAGGTGCGTGATTTTTTTTTTATGTTTTTAAGAATTTTCCGAGGTTGTGTTTTGGATTTCAGCTTTAATGAATTCTTACATGTGTAACTTGATCAGCAGGGGTGTTTGGGCGATGATTGCCGTGTTTCTTGCTTATTGCTTATTACAAGCCCCTTCGACGTAAACCTCTTTCTTTTTTTCAACTTTTTATCGACTTGCTAAATGTGTTTTGTAATTGCAATCAGTTGTAAAAGATCTTTGTAATGTTTAATGATGTTATCGTTGTTTTTCAGGGTACTTATTCGGCCACATCCTGCAATTTGGCGTCTCGTTCATGGAATGGCCGTTATTTATCTCGTCGCGTTAACTTTTTTGCTTTTTCAGGTTAGTTCTCGAATCAATTTACGTCAGCTTCGATGCTGTTTTTTTCTTACACGTATTTTCTGATGAACTTCTTTTAACTCTTGTTTTCAAGAAGCGTGATGATGCACGGCAATTTATGAAATTCTTGCACCCGGATCTTGGCGTCGGTATGCATTTACCTTTCCGCCGTTTCTTTTCCCGCCATTTGCATTCCTCCAATCGGACGCGCGCTAAATTGATTCTATTTATTCGTTGCAGAGCTTCCTGAAAGATCGTACGGCGCTGATTGCCGAATTTACACACCCGAAGATCCCACAAGCAGGTTTAAGAATGTTTATGTATGTTATCCATGTTTTACTCGGTTTATTAAAAAATATCAAACTCTTCACATTATTCGCCGCGGCTAGACGTTCCCTTTCATATCGAAATACGATTTTTTAATTGATCTTCAGGAAACACTTTTCGACGAGTTTGTTCTGGCTCATATTCTCGGGTGGTGGGGAAAAGCTATAATGATCCGAAATCAGCCACTTCTTTGGGTACTTTCCATCGGATTCGAATTGATGGAGGTTAGCTCGTAAACTCTGCTCGGGTTCAATTTTCGATCAATCACATTTCGTTACAATGGATGTTTTTGTTGTTTTCAGTTTACCTTTCGACATATGTTGCCAAACTTCAACGAGTGCTGGTGGGACAGCATCGTTCTTGATGTATTTATCTGTAATTGGTTTGGTAAGATTTTCGAACTTGCGCCTTTTTGGTAATTACGCTATTTGATTCTTATGTATTGTTCGTATTGTCGTTTGAAAGGTATTTGGTCGGGAATGCGCACGGTTCGTTATTTTGATGGTAAGACGTACGAGTGGGTTGGGATTAGCCGGCAGCCTAACATCATGGGCAAAGTACGTTGGCTCACGACTTGTCATCGTTAAGACAAACATTATGTGTTGTCGTGAAAAATATGATTCGGGTTTTTTCTTTTTTTTTTTCAAGGTGAAACGAACGTTGGGTCAGTTTACGCCGGCGAGGTGGGATAGAGACGAGTGGCACCCGTTTCTTGGCCCGTTACGATTTGTTCAAGTTTTGAGTCTTTGCATAGCGTTCTTGACGGTTGAGCTCAACACATTCTTTCTGAAGTTTTGTCTTTGGATCCCGCCGCGGAATCCCCTCATAATTTATAGGCTCGTTTTGTGGTGGCTCATCGCGATACCAACGATTCGCGAGTACAATTCTTACTTGCAAAACAGGTAATAAACTTGATGTTTTTAGGACTACATGAGACAATCTAATCATATGTTCTCGCCGTATTTTTACTTTCTTTGTTTATGTTTGTCTCTATGTTGTTATTTTCAGAAAATTGGTGAAAAAAGTCGGGGCATTCTGTTGGCTTTCGCTCGCTATCTGCATTGTCGAGCTTCTAATTTGCATTAAGTTCGGACATGGTGTGAATTCTATCAACTTTTTCTTCATTTTCGGATATGTATGGTTCGAACCGTGTAATGAAATTGAACAATGTCTTAACAGGGCTTTTCCCGAACTCTATGCCGAGATGGCTGGTTGTGTTTTGGACATCAGCTGCAATCGGGCTCGTGGGATTCTTGGGAGCGTGGTCGTGGCAACTACACCGATCGATGAAGAGAAAGCTACAATAGGTTAATTCGATTCTTGTTTCGCGCATCATTTGGATCTCTGCTATTTAACATGTTGTAGTGTAAATAACCGGGAATTCTTTCGTCGCTGTAAATGTCGGCCTCGTCCTCGTAGGTTAGCGATCTCACATTTGTCGGTCTAGAGCCCGCGATTCGTTCGTCGTAGCCTCCCATTTTTGCAAGAAACTCTTGCAACTCATTCCTTTTCAATAGATATACAAATTCATTGTTTCTTGAATTATAAGCATGTTTTTGGATCCCAAATTTCTTGAATTATATTACTAGTACTATTCCAATTTAAAATTTTGTTGTTATCACTCAAATCAGCATCTATAATATATAAAATTATGTTGTTCCCACTCGAATAAACACCAATAATATATACAAATATCAAATGTTCTTATTACATATATTATATTAATATAAATGATGTGTTGACAAAAATAACAAGGTATACAATTTGTTATTACATCGTAATATTCAGCACAGTGTTGAATTTAGAATTCAACTTTAAATTCAGCACTATATCTGCCGTTAAATATGTCCCAAAAGTTTGTTAAGCCACATGATTGAGTGAAGGAATAAAACCCCTTTTTCATTAATACATGTGACTGCCAAAAAGGGATCCCCACATGATATGATAAATGATATGCTAAGGGCAGAATTATTTTACAGCTAACAGAAAGAGACACATTTACATACAACATTACAGTTGGCTGGTGGAGTGTAAGAACCAAACCAAGAATAACATGAATGAATGAATGGAATACACAGGTGCACCTAAATTGAATGCTTTTCTTACCTAACATTAAAAGAATCGAACCATTTCCGAGTTAAGGAATCCCTCCAACATTTGTGCTGTACACATCAAAACATCCAGCAAGGAAATTACTACTTCTTTCTCAGAGCTCTGTGGCACTCGTATTGTTCGATCGCCGCCCTGTGCAAGTTTATTTATCGTGTGGTGGTCGAGGTAGAAGCCGATCCCCGGCTGTGGCTGCTTAAAAGGCATTGATTTTTCAGTAACCTTATTGTCGCCCTGCATTACGTAATTCACATGTCAATTTCGAGGCATATTTTGAAAGTCTGTCGTCACAAGCAAAATTGTTTTTTGTAATGGTAAAAATAAAACAATCTCCCGGTAGTAAAGATTATCTTCATAATAAGCCCCAAAAATACATACAAAATAAACAAGTAACAATGCAAAATGACTCAAAACATCATTAGTATCTCTTTACACAAGACACTTTTGGAAAAAAAAAAAAAAAAAGACCGTGTAAGATATTCTCACTAAATGTCAAATCAAATATTCAAATTTGTATAATTCCCAATTTTTTTCAGAACTTCTTTCTAAACGGATAGAATTCAGAAAAATATGAAGTAACACCTGAATGGAGAATCATTAGTGAAATAAAGTAACCTGCGATTCGATGGAATGGAATTAAGTTCTTCCTATTTTCAGTTAAAGATTTTTCGTTCCAATATGCCTAAAAGCATTAAGGCCATCTCCAACCCTCCACTCCATTTTTGTAGTTGCTACAGTAAAAATGCAGTTGATCTACAGTAATTTTACTCCAACCATTAACTTCAATTTTTACTCTAAAAAGTATATTCCCTATATATTCCTCTTTTATATTATTTTATATAACTTTTCATATTTATAAATTAACCTCAACTTTAATTTATTTTTTACATTCGATCCATACACATATAATTTATAAATTTAAAAATTAAATATATAAAAATTAATATTTATAATTAATAACTATTACAAATAAATAATTTTAAATAAATAATTAAATACTATCAAGACAAATATGATCATAATAATTAAACAAAGATAACATAATATTATTATTTCATAACAATTTATTACAAAAACATACATTACAAAATAGTTCAAATAAAATAAGACATATTTATTCAATGGAGTTACTATATTGCTCCCATATATGCTCTATTAAATCATTATATAATAAAATTATATCACTTTCAAAAAAATAAAATTATACATTGTTTTTTTAAAAAAAATAAAATTACATACAACTTTTTGAAATATAAAATTATATATCATCTACTAAAAAATTAAAATTACACAATACACTAAAAAAATACCAAAAATATAAAAAACACCACAAAAACTCCACTCCAAAAATGGAGTAACACTGTTGATTGCTGCAAAAATGGGGGGATTTGGGGGTGGGTTGGAAAATGCAGTGGGTTGGAGATGGTCTAAGCATAGGCGGAGGAAAACAAATCACAGAGTAACTGTAAACCAACAATGTTCGAATGACTAAATGTACTTTAATTCATTCACTAACCTTTGAAACTCTCCTTAGCACGGAATTCTTGGGAGGATGATATGCACAGCCAAGTAGGAAATCAACTCTGGCACAAGTTTAAGTTTCCGGCTTTGTCAACAGGGAGATACCAGATAAAATTTCAGGCACTGAAAGCAGATCCTCGAAACAAACGTGTGATATGAGTGGCCTGCAATAATAATACATAAGCCATGGACAAAACAACAGTGTAGGGTGCTGAAGCATAATGGATGCATTGAAAATGAACCTTCAAAATCTGAGGTGTGTATTTTTCTGTGAGTTTCAGAGCTATATGACCATCACCGAAAGGAATCAAAAAGCTCAACTAAGTGGTTCAAAAACAGACATCGAGGATGACAGCTTGTGATGTAATAATGCTAAACATTGCCTGCGGGAAGTCCCCTGCAATAAACCCAAAAACAAAGCTATATTGGAACAGGGAAAACAAACAAATCCAGCAACGATAAATTCAGGTCTACAATTATATCAAATCATTTCACAAAAAATAAGATTCTATGTACCTACAAGGACATAATTAGTCATAGTACTAGAAACTTTACATATACAAAGATACAAAGATATAAGTACACGACACTTTATAAAGTGGCAAATGCACATAGAACACCAGATTGTAGACAAACAGCTATAGTCCATATGCACACACAGGGAGAGACATGTTCGACATAAGAATCAAGTGGTTTGTTTCTTTAATGTTTGATTTTGGTCTTGTTCTTGCACAACTCATCCAAATTTTCCCCTAAAACCGTAAAGAAACACCTAATTTTGATTTAATATATCACAAGAAATTAATTTTCACTCAAAACATCAAATCAAACCCCTATTTATATCATATCAAATACTATTTCAATTCAAATTATTATTACTATTTCCAAACCCCCAACCAAAATTTTAAAGGAACACAAATTTTCATGTGCCCATCCGTAAGCACAATTAGAATAAGATATTATAAAAAAGCACGTAAGCAGCAAAAAAAGATGGTTTAAAACTAAGCAAAATATCGAGCATAACTACTTGTGCCTGGTAAAGCATCCATCCAGAGCCTGCTGTACTGCGGAAGAGCAGGAGTTTTCAAGATTTGCCTAGCCGAGCAGCAATGTTCAAGTAACAGCCTCATCTGCCTCTCTATCATCTAGAAGTATGCGTTCGAGTTCTTTTCCTGCAAGCGATCTGTAGTCTTTTCTCAAATGCTTGAACATCACACTATACGTGCAGGAATCAGGCTGAATTCCTCTATCCAGCATTTCTTTATACAACCTCAATACCTCCTGCCAATTACCGAGATCAGAGTGCTGATTTATCAAAATGGTGTACGTGTATTTGTTACATGATATTCCTTTCAACTCCATCTCCGAAATCAACTCGGAAGCTTCATCCATTTTCCCAAATTTGCAGAGGCCATTTAGTAGGGCATTGTACGTGATCACATTCGGGGTAGTACCTTTCTCCTGCATTTCAAAGAAATATATATACGCTAGGTCTAGCCTTCCTTGATCAGCATGTGCATGAATTAATACGGTATATGTCACAACCGTCAGCGACAAACCCCTACTCAGCATTTCCTGAACCAATTTTTGAGCTCTCCAAAGCTCGCCGATTTCCAAGTGAGCATGGATGATGCTTGTATATGTAACATGATCCGGCATAATTCCATCCTGAATCATTTTCTGCAACAGTCCATAAGCTTCACTTAAGTCGCCCAATTTCGAAATTCCAGCGACAAATACATTGTACGTTATTACATCAGGCGGGAATCCTTTTGCTAACATCTCTTCTTGCAATTTAAAGGCAGCAGATACGTCTCCTAGCCTCAGTTCACCTGCTATACATGTTGTGTATGCGACTCGGTCGGGCTCCAAACCTTTCAACAGCATCTCTTCATAAAGCAGTTTCGCCATCCATAGATTACCCACTCTGTACGAACCATTAATGAGAATCGTATAGGTGAAAACATCAGGATAAATTCCATTATCAATCATTTCATCTTTCAACATTTTAGCTCGTTCTAAATCCCCATTTTGAGAAAGCCCATCAATTATTGTGTTGTATGTAACAGCAGATGGACATATATTCCTTTTTCGTAGCTCTGATAGCAAGACAAGAGCCTCAGATATCTCCCCCAACAGACAGTACCCATATATCAGAATATTATACGAAATCAAATCCAGAGACAAATTCTTCTTCACCATGACCGATATCCACTGCCTTGCATAGCTAACTCTCCCTTGTTTACAGTAGCCGTGCATAAATGCATTATATGTAGGTACTGTTGGCGAAGCTCCCCTCATTTTCATCTCTTTTTCGAGTCCCACTGCCTCATCAAGCATCCCCTTCTGACAATACCCACTTATCAAAGAGTTATACGAATAAGCCGAAACATTCAACCCTTTACTCAGCATCTCCACAATCAACCCTTTTGCGACCTCAAACTCACCTTTCTTCGACAATCCATTTATCAGAATATTATAGGTAATGTCATTAGGCGAACAACACCTGTCCTGCATCTCCAGCAAAAGATCCAACGCCTGCTGTATGTTTGCATTCTTACAATATGCATCCAACACCGTATTGTACGTTACAATGCTCGGCTTTATCCCAAACACACCCATGAGATCATACACTTCCCTGGCTTTAACAATTAAATCTCTATCCCTAAGTATCCTAAGAATCCTATTGCAGTTCTTCACATCCGGCAGCTTACCACTCCTCACCATCTTGTCGAACAATGACAAACATCTCTCGACATCCGACTCCTTCGTGTACAACCACAATACCAAATCAAGCACTTTACATGATATCTCTTTCTCTAAATACTCATCAATCAATAAATCAACAATGCTATGCATATTAACATCAATAACCCTCTCCAACACCCAATAAGCAGATCTGAATAAACCATTTCTCACCAACACTTCAAGCACGACACAAAATACATACTTAGAATGCTTAAACCCATTCTGAACCTCAGCCCAACGAAACATCTTCAGCACCAATCTCGGCCGATTACGAATTGAATTAATTACACTCAGAAACAAATCGGAATCCAACACCAAAGCGTTAAAATAATCCGGAACAGCGCGGTGTCTATTCCTAAATACCCTAGGGTTTTCCGCAACTGTTTTTAGTATTAGATTTTTGCAAATTCCGTAGGAGGATTTAACGTCAATTCCATTATTACCACTGTTTCCCTCAGCCTTGCAACTATCGCTGTTCAATTCCGAAGAGCAGTGAAAATGGCGCGCGGAAGAAGAGAATAGGATAAAGCGTACCTTGACACTGACGTAATACAAGAAGCCGATGTTCTTCGTCGAAATCAAAGATTTTGAAGCTATGATGCAAAGGTTCATTCTGCGATGGAATCGCTCCGTCAATGGGAGAAAAAACGGAGCACATTCATACGAAGAAATCAATGAATACCGCAGTAAATGGAAGCTTGATGATGCAGAAAATGTTCGTGGTGGCGAAGGCTACCACCAGCGCCGAAACGAATGAGGGTCGTCGTGTTCGCATCTGGACATTGTTTCCTAAAAATTAAAAATAATAATAAAATAAAATAGATTTGGGCCGACATGAGAATTTATTTATTGTATATGGGCCTGGACTA
This sequence comes from Andrographis paniculata, assembly GCF_009805555.1. Lineage (NCBI taxonomy): Eukaryota > Viridiplantae > Streptophyta > Magnoliopsida > Lamiales > Acanthaceae > Andrographis > Andrographis paniculata. The sequence goes on from NW_026137605.1 coordinate 8,219,790, forward strand.
AATTGGATCATATTCTGTATTTGTTGGGTCAGACTGTTAATTTAAATTTTTTAGGTATGTATGAGCAAATTTGATGTAACTATATATTGTTGGGCTCATATAAACTACAGTACTATGTATGAATGAGTCTTAAATTTTACTCTGCTTTAAAATTAGCTTATTTGGGCTCGCTACGAAAATTAAAAAATATATATATTTTATTAAAAAATAATAGGTAATTGATGGTATTTTTAAAAATTTAATTAAAAAGTCAAATAAACAGAGAGAATGTAATAAAGTTAGTGGTATTTGTTGTAAATAAATGTTGAATGAAGAATAATAATTAAATGTTGAATGAAGAATAATAATTAAATGTTGATTTGTTGACAAATTAGTAATTTGATAAATTTAGTGGACGGACTAAAAAGGAAAGTGAGAATAAATTTAGCAGACAGAGAGAGTATTTGTTTTGTTTACTTCATTAGGTAAATAGATCCCTCTAAAAGTACTTGCTTAATACATACTATCTTCAGTCGGTTTTAAGGGTCATATTTATTTTTTTTGTATATTGATATTTGAATATTAATTTTTATATCAAAACGTAGTACAAATCAAAGAAAAATGGCGAAAATACTTCTATCAGTGTCTTATAATACTAATAAAAAAATATTTGAAAAAAAAATACAAATAAAATAATATTTTTAATGTTAATACAAATATAACCCTTAGAGACGGACGGTTATATTTTAATAATATTTGGTTATGTTTTGTAGGTAAAAAATATTTTACTTTTTATATATAAATTAATTCAGTAAATATAAAGAGATATTATTTCGATTCAATATATATTTATTTACAATTTTTGTTTGACTATTTTCTAATAAAGTAATTCATATACAAATATTAAAATATTTTCAATTTTTTTTATAAATTTTTTTTTTTTTTGTACTTATAAAGATAAAATGTCAAAATTATTTTATATATTTTTATTGAATAATAAAATACTATTATTATTGGGGTTGTTGTTTTACATTATTTTAATAAAACATATATTCATTTTCTGTACAAAATTAGTTTAATGGTTAATCCTGAATTAGTTTTGATGCAATGCTTCCGTAAAATAGAATAACATCTTATTATGCTCTTGTATACTCTTCGGGTGTGTGTTGTGAACTGTAATAGTTGTATGATGCGATATAATTAAGTGTTGATGTAATGTTTCGAATGTAAAATTAATTTTTTAAATAATATAAAAAATAAAAAATAAGTATTTGATATTTGGTATTTTTGGAAAAAAAAATTAAGATGAATAGCGGATTTCGAACAAAATTCCTCAAACAAACACACCAAATTAGGGTGTGTGTGGTTGAAAGTTCAGTTTTGTTGTTAAGTAGTTGGCCGGTAATTGTAAATTCATCAGTTATAGTGTAATAATATATATTTAATTAAAAATTATAGTTTAATAAATAATACTCTAATATGATTTTTTTATTTTTTTTTTATGAGAATAAAATTACACATAAATCCCATTTTTTTATAAAATAAATAAGTAACTTAAAAAAATAAAATAAAATCTACTATCAACTTTGAACTCCAAATGCAAAACAAGCAGATACCAAAATCATCAAACTCCCTTCCAAATACAGAATTTAATGGTTTTAAGTTTGGGAAAATTGAGTTTGGGTTTGAATTGGATTTGAATTTTAGAATAGTTATGGATTTTTGTATCCTTTCTATTTATATATTTGGTTTGAATTTTGAAGGCTTTATGTGTATTGATTTGATAGTTAATAAAAATATGTATTAAATTAAATTTATAAAATCAATAATACTACAATTTGGATATTAATATATACTAATTATGAAAATTGCAGAGAATACACTATATTCCTAATTGGAAAAAAATAAAAAAATGATCATTAAAAATGATAAAATAGATAAGAAAATATTATTGTATTTTTTAGTTACAATTTTAGTTTGATAATCTATTTTAATAATAATTTAGATAGATATTTGATGAGATTTGAATAATATAAAAATTAAATAATAGTAAGAAAGTAAAAAAAAAAAAAGCAAATAAATATAAATTAAATTGTAAAAATTAAATATAAAAAATAATAATAAATAAGCACATTGCATTCTTTAAATTTTATTTCTCTTAATTTTTCAACACACGAAGGAGAAATGCAATTCTCTGTCTCGACTAAATAAGAAAAATAAAAATATTATTATTTCTCTACATCAAACATCCTCTAACATCATTCTCAAGACATGAAATTTGGAAATGATTTGTAAAACCACAAACATCTTGTTATATTGTTCAAATTTTTTGCATATTTTCGGATCAAAAAAAAAAAAAAAATTGCATATTTGTTCGATGATTAAGAACAATAAAGAACGAGATGACAAAATAATGCTCGGATCGAGCCAAACATATTTGAAATACAACAAGCAACAAGAACTTCGCGAAGAAAAAGTTTATTTACATAAATTATTTATATTAATTACATATGCTATTACTTTTTACATAAATAATTTGTTTGTTTGAGGAATTTTGCAAAAAAAAAATCCACTATTCATCCGGAATTTTTCCTCAAAAATATCAAATCAAACATCTATTTTTTTATTTTTTATATTATTCTAAAAATCAATTTTACATTCAAAACATTATATAAACACTTATTTATATTACATCGTACAATAATTCAAATTCAAAATTTTTAGCATTTAAATTAAATTATTTTTATTTATAAAAGAAAATTAGAGCATTTGGAATATATAAATATAGTTTATTTATGTGAGTGAATTAAATAGAGATAAAATAATAAGTAGATCTCACTTTTTTAAAAAAAAATTAAAATTAAAAATTAAAAGTTAAAAATATAGTAAGTATTATCTGTAATCCGATACGGAATAACAACCTAACAAAAAGTGCATGAATTATTCATGTGACTTTTTGTACACATGTTCTTACCGCATAGAATCAATTGTTTATTATTATTATTATTATTATTATTACTACGATCCGGGAATCCGCAACAATTATCCAAAAGTGTGTACTGAGTAAATTCTCTGTCGAACCTAATACTCTGCCAACGAATCAATTGTTTTTTATTGATAGATTGACACATGTATATGTTTGTTTGATTTTGGTTTTGAATTGATTTGTACACATACATATTATTTTTTATTTTAAAATTATTAATAATATCTATTACTTAAAAAATAATAAAATTATATCATAATTACTATTATTAACTAATTAAATATGATCATCTTAAATATTGTACTCCTAATAAAAAAATATCATTTAAAATGAAACAGAAAAAATATATAGTATGAACTAATAATACATAGTAATAATCGATGTAGCTCATATTACTTTAATTTAACTACTGTGTTGAGAAATAATTTTTTATATACCGATTAAGGGTATAAATACAATCGTGTCACACTATATGACATATTTTGTTATGTGATATCTTTGTTACAAAGATGTCAGGATATATAGGGTGTGTTTTTTCAGAGGGGTTTCGGGGAATTTGAGTTTTAGTTTAGTTTTTATTTGAATTTTGAGATGGGTTTGAGTTTTTTTGTTTTTTTTTTTTTATGTTTAGATTTGGTTGGTGTTTGAGGAATTTTGATGTGTATTGATTTGATGGATAATACATAAAATAATATAAATGTGTATTAAATTTAATGGATAAAATTTATATTGTATAATTTGATTATGAATTAATATTATACCAAACATATATATATTTAAATTTTTATTTATTTGTATTATACAAAATTTTATTCTTTACAAAATGACATTTATATTATATAATATTTTTTTACCCTATAATTATTATAAATATTAAATAAATATAATATTTAAAGAAAAAATGCAACTTTTGCTTCCATTTGCAGCGAATGTCTGCCTAGGGAACCGGCAGCACAATGTTTTTCCCCGAACGAGACGGGGAGAAACAGACCCATAGTCTATTTGATTGTTGATTGACAAACTAATATTGATCAATTTATGTTGAAAACAATTACAATAGTTCATAAGTAAATAAATTAAATTATTTTTAATTAATTAAAATTATTGAATAATTAAGATTAATTCACAGGATAAATTGATAAAATCAGAACATAATCCAAACTCCAATTTGAATTATAGTATCTCTTTTTGTTTTCCTTTAAATAAGACTAATTATAAATTTTGCTTAAAATAGAAAATAGAGATAAAGATGAAATTAAATAAAGAAAGAAAGGAAAAAAAGTAGTTGTAACCATTGCCAATAACTTTATCAAATATAAATTAAAACCATATAAATATATTCGATATATGATTTTTTTGGATTTGTGTATTTCGTTTGTTAGAAATTTTTGGGGAAAATAATGAGATTGTCTTATTGATCATCAAAATAAAGAGCCTATATATATATTGCAATATAAAACAGACTCGACATACTCAAACCTAAGTAATTTAATTTAATCTATGAATAAGATCAAATTTAAGATATAAATATACTCAATCTAAAATTGAATATCTAAAATATCTCAACATCCCCTCAAACTCAAGTGGTATAACAGAAACCAACTTGAGTTTGATGAGAAATTTGAATACAAACGCAAAAAGAAAACATAAATAAAATTAGCAGTTGACTCTCCACCCACCGGAGCAAACGATATGACTCCACCGAAGCAAAAAACGAGATGACTCCACCGGAGCCGAAAACGATATGACTTTCCACCGGAGTCGAAAACGAGATGACTCTCCACCGGAGTCGAAAACAAGATGACTCCACCGGAGCCGAAAACGATATGACTCCACCGGAGCCGAAAACAACATGACTCCACCGAAGCCGAACACGAGATAACTCCACCGAAGCCGAACACGAGATGACTCCACCGGAGCTAAAAACGACATGACTCCACCGGAGCAAAAAACCACATGACTCAATTGGAGCAAAAGACGACATGACTCCACCGGAGCCGAAAACGACATGACTCAACCGGGGCCGAAAACAACACGACTCCACTTGAGCCGAAAACGATATGACTCCACCGGAGCCGGAAAACGAGATGACGCTCCACCGGAGCCGATAATGAGATGACTCCACTGGAGCCGAAAAACGAGATGATGCTCCACCGGAGCCGATAATGAGATGACTCAACTGGAGCCGAAAAACGAGATGACGCTCCACCGGAGCCGAAAATCATAATCGCAAATATCGGACAGATCAGATCTCACGCAGGGAACAGACAAACAGCAAAAAGATGGCATATCATACACAGATTTCCGGCAACAGATAAGCAACGAAAGATGGCAGATCGCACGCAGGCAACAGACAAGCAACGACAAATGGCAGATCGCAGATCGCACGCAGCAACAGACAGACAACGATAGTTGGCAGATCGCACGCAGCAACAGACAGACAACGACATATGACAGATCGTTTCAGATCACACGCAGTAAACAGACAAGAAGCGAAGATTTTATATTGCACATAGGCAACAAACAAGCAGCGGACAGATGACAGATCGGAGACGAGACAAATTTACAAAAATACAACTTGCAAAGACATGATCTCAAAATCACAGGACTTCCGGGTACAATCCAGGTTGAGTGTACCCGGAGAAACACGGGTTGGTAGACTATATCTACGGCATGAGAAAAATAGGCTCTGATACCATGTTAGAAATTTTGGGGGAAAATAATGAGATTGTTTTATTGATCAATATAAAACAGATTCGATAGACTCAAATCTAAGTAATTTAATCTATGAATAAGATCAAATCTAAGATATAAATCTATTCAATCTAAAACTGAATATATAAAATATCTCAACATTCTTATTTAAGAAAATAGTTTGGTGTATTTTTGTAGAAAGTACGAGTAATAAAAAAAATGAAAAGAGCAAATTATTTATTTATTTTATGGAAATAAATTATTTAATATGATATAAATATATTTTTATCGTCTAACTCAATGTATCTATTTTATTATTTTTGTCTGTTCCTTTAAAAAAAAATTTTTTTATTAAATTAAAATAACTTATGTACAAATATCAAAATACTTGTAATTTTTTAAAAAATAGTAGTAATAGAAATATCAATATTATCTTACCCTTTTAATGATGAATAAAATATTACTATATTCGTTGGGCTCTATTTGTTTTTTGCGTGTTGATATTTGAATATTAATTATTATATCAAAACTTAGTACAAATTAAGAAAAAAAATACAAAAATACTTCAATTAGTGTTTTATAATACTAATAGAATGATATTTGTACGAAAAATTATACAAATATAAAAATACTTTTAATTATTAAATACAATAATGCAAAATATAAATATGATCCTTAGAGGCGGACTGATTGAAGCGTATTTTTTAATCTATTAAAAAAATTGTATACTTTGAATTTAATGAACATATTTTTTCTCATCTAAAATACTCCTTCCGTCTCACATACCATGTCCACGTTGCCGTTTCTGTCCGTCCCACCTTCCATGTTACTTTCTTTTTTTGGAAATGATTACACACTTTAATCTCATTTTAAACTTTTTTATTTTAATTTTAATTAAACTAATTAGTTATTTTAATCTTAATTTATAATTATTTATATTATAAGATAATAATTTTCAATAATATATTTTTAATTATCTATTAATTATACTCCTCCTAAAATAGACGCGGTATATGAGATCGACGGAATAATTATATAGAAATGAATTTCAAATTAAATTTATGACATGGTAGTTGCATATATCTTTTCACTTTATTCAGGTCTTAATTAGTAGTGGACATTCATTGTACTGATTGTGATCCATATCCAACATCTAATCATTTTTTAAGACAGGTTGTCAATCTCGAGCATGCAAATATTATTCTCTTTCCGTATCGGTCCAAATAAATCATTTTAAATAATTATAAAATAATAATATTTTATTAATTATTAAAAATATATAAATAATTTTATTTTATTTTTTTATATTATGTATATATAATTATATATAATTGTATTTTAGTATTGTTATATAATTATTTTTATTACATTAAAATAAAATAAAAAAGATACTTTTAGGTGAAATGATAAAAATAATAAAAAAATATTTTTAGTTGAAACAAAAAAAAATGTAATTTATTCCTTTCAATTTTTTTACTATTTAATTTTTCATAATTTTTAGTTAAAATACTTTTAATAATATATTATACCCAATTGTAATAATGTAGACACGTAAATGTAATGCATTAAATATTGTGCTGATATATAAAGTTCAACTTAATAATATAAGATACAACATAAATATAAATAATACATAAATTATATTAATATAATACAATTATATAAAATATATATAAATTTACACTACACGATATGTGCACTGTCAATTTGGATGATTTTATAGAGTAATTTATATGTTAAAAATTTTGTGAAAAAATAATAAGATTATGTTATTCATCGTCAAAATAAATGATCTATATATAAACAATACAAAATAGACTTGATAGACTTAAATCTAAATAATCTAATTTATAAATAAGACCAAATATAAATATGTGTTTGTTTGGGAGATTGAATTTTAAATCCACTATACATCCAATTTTTCCACAAAAACATCAAATTAAACACATATTTTTTATTTTTTATATTATACTAAAAAATCAATTTTACATTTAAAACATCACATCAACGTCTATTTATATCACAATATAATATATTCACCAATCTATGGCAAAAGTTCGATGCTAGCAAATTTTTTGGCGGATATATTCTAAGTTAGGTTTACTCGATTCTCTATCTCGGTTATTTATTCTTCAAATAAGTAACTCATCCCACAACTTCTTTAACCAGATACTATGTACGTTCCGAATAATATGTCTGTGTTATTATAGACATGATAATTTAAATAAAATATAATTAGTAAGTAATTTTAAAAATTATATCAGTTAAATAATTATTATATAGTAAAAATAATTATAAATTAAAATTAAAATGACTAAATAATTTAATTAAAATTTAAAAATTAAAAATTATATACTCCCTCCATCCGGCTCTAAGGGTTCAGTTAGCTTTTGCATTAACATTAAAAATATACTTATATTTGTATAATTTTTTCAAAAATATCATTATAACAGTATTATAAAACATTAATAGAAGTATTTTTTTTTTATTATTTTTGTTTTATTTGTAGTATATTTTCATATATTAATTAATATTTAAAAATTAACATGTGAAAAATAAATAGGACCCTTATAGCTGGATAGTATATTTTATGTGGGACCAAGAAAATACAACATATCACTCATAAAATATATACACCCACGTGGCCACATCCGCATGCACACACTCATTGTGTGTATCATCTATAATAATTATTCTCACCCAAAAATGGTAAGACCAATTATTATTATCATTTGTTTGTTTTTTATACTCGGAAATTTGTTACATCAAAAGGCGGTTATTTAATAACAAATTGTACTTTAGTATTTTATACATTTGGTCCCAAAAATTTATACTCCCTCGGTCTCATATACCATGTCCACGTTGTTGTTTCTGTCAGTCCCACATACCATATCACTTTCTTTTTTTGGAAAATGATTACACACTTTAATCTCATTTTAAATTTTTAAATTTTATTTTTTTTAATTTTAATTAAACTAATTAGTTATCTTAATCTTAATTTATAATTATTTATATTATAGGATAATTATTTTCACTAATATATTCTTAATTATCTACTAATTACACCATTCTTAGTATCTACAGTGTAGCAGATACGGTATCGGAACGGAGGGAGTATTTCATTTTGACATTTTGTACTTAATGTTTTTTTGCATCATTCAATTGTAATTTATTTATATATGCTCAAATAATTTCTTTGGTGTTGCATGCTGAAATATTTTCATTTGTGCCTTACAAACTATTTAGAAATTTTGTAAATGATTCAAAAATTGCATTATTTTATTTATTTATTTATTTTCCAACAATCTTAACCATTCCCAAACGTCAATTGAAATATCTATGGTTAGGATGAAGAATTGTGTCAAGACGCAGTCATTATTAACCAAATTTGGAAAGGTCAAAGTTAATAAAACCAATTTATATTTATTCCTTTTTTAACCAGCAAATCTTGTTCAGCTTTAAATAGTAAATTACATTTTTAACTAATATTATTAAGAATATAAAAAAATAAAAATAATAATAAACAAGATCAAACACAATCATTTATCTAATGTCCATAATCTCGGAGTCTACAGATGGTTAAGAACTTTGAATATATCATATATTTGTAATATTTATTTCTCATTCAAAACAAATTACTATATCATAAACATAATTTGGGAAAGAAATTAAAAAATATTTTTGAATATATATATTTTTATATTAGATAATGAATAATATTTTTATATTGGGATGAAAATACATTTATTTTCATTTTGTTGCCGCCATACTCTTTATACAACATACCCCATATATTTTCTTATATTTATATTATTGTGAAAACAATTTTAAAATATAATATCTGAGAAAATCATTTTCAAATAATTACTTTTATTATTTTCAAACACGTCCTTATATTCTTCAAATATTACCCATTATAGATCCGGTATATATATCTAACAAAGCATAAGACTTGCGCAACCAAGATACAATAGAAATCTTAGATAAGTTCGATCGAAGAGTAAAATATACAGAGAATCATATAATATACAGAAATGGTAGACCAGAAGAAGACAAATCGTGAGAGTTGGTGAAGACTACCCTCTCCCTGGATTGTATCGACGTATACCAAAGCCGCCATAGCCATAGCTTTCTTTATCTAATTGAACCAGGCCAGGACGCCGTCGCCTAATTGCCTAGGTAAACATCTCTCTCTCTCTCTCTCTACTTTCAAGTTTTTGTCAAATTCAATAATGGTGTCGATTCGTTTGGGAAATTAATTCTATGCCAGAAGTAATTACACGTCCCGTCGCTATCGCTGCAGGGAAACCGATCGAACAGGAATTGAAAGTTCCGTCGGCGGTTTCGGTATCGATTTGAGGAATTGAAAATTAATAATTATAATAAATAGGATTTATCGATATCGCGAGAATGGATGAGAGTTTGTTGGCGAAGGAGAAGCTTCCAGATGAGGAAGGAAGATCCGTATGGCCGGAAATAAAGAGGTTAGGGTTTCTCGCGGGGCCTTTGGTCGTCGTCACTTCTCTCCAATTCGTCCTCCAGATTATATCTCTAATGATGGTCGGCCATCTCGGCGAGCTCCAGCTCGCCGGCGCTTCCCTCGCCACCTCCCTCGCCGGCGTCACCGGCTTCAGCTTTATGGTACAAACACACACACACATATATATATATACATGAATGAACACGGGCGTGTTGTTTACAATTTGTACAACTGCAGCTAGGTTTGGCGAGTGCTTTGGAGACGCTAAGCGGGCAAGCCTACGGCGCTAAGCAATACGAGAAAGTGGGGACACAGACGCACACGGCCGTGTTGTCTCTGATAATTGTGTGCATTCCCCTCTCTGTTCTGTGGCTCTTCACCGGGAAATTGTTCGCCGTCATCGGCCAGGATCCGGCGATCTCCGCCGAGGCCGGCCGGTACATAATCTGGCTGATCCCGGCGCTGTTCGGCTACGCCGCGCTGCAGCCGCTTATACGGTACTATCAGACGCAGAGTATGATTCTGCCAATTGTGGCCAGTTCCTGCTTCTCCATAGTCTTCCATGTAATTATCTGTTGGCTTGTCGTTTATCGGACGGCGATGGGCAGCGTCGGCGGCGCCGCCTCTATGGGGCTGTCGGTGTGGCTCAATGTGGTGGCGCTTGTGGCGTATATGAAATGGTCTCCGGCCTGCGCCAAGACGCGTGCCCCAATTTCGATGAAGGTTTTAGATGGAATGGGGGAGTTCTTCAAATTTGCAGTCCCTTCTGCTGTCATGATTTGGTAATTTTCGATCTATCAGTTCGATTCTTTGTTAAATTTTGATGATTTTGAAGTTGTTGTTCTTAGATTTTTCGAATTTGTTTGTAGTTTGGAGTGGTGGTCTTATGAATTGCTGATTTTGCTGTCGGGACTTCTCCCTAATCCTCAGCTCGAAACCTCTGTTTTATCCGTTTGGTACAATGTTTTTATTTTTTTCCTAAGCTTAAACTTTTAGATGAAATGGTAATTTAACCTGAAATGGTAATTTAACCGTCGATTTGGACAGCTTGAACACGATTTCGACGCTGTATGCAATACCGTCAGGATTGGCGGCGGCGGGAAGGTAATGTATTCACGACTCATTTCATTACCTACATTAATCGTGAATCGGATAATCGGAAATCCCATGTTGTAATAGCACGAGGATTTCGAACGAGCTCGGAGCCGGAAACCCGCAAGGGGCGCGAACAGCCGTGATCGCATTAATGCTCTTCGCGGGCATGAACGCCGTCGTTGTGAGCACAAGCCTTTTCGCTACCCGAAACATCTTCGGCTACATATTCAGCAACGAAAAGGAGGTCGTGAGCTACGTCACGAAAATGGCGCCGCTCGTTTCGTTATCCGTTATAGTCGACAACACCCAAGGAACCCTATCGGGTAAATAAATCCGTTTAAACATATAAAATTATTTTATCCATCATAATCACATGTATTTTCACGCATCCCCTAATTCACGCCTTTATTATTTTTTAACAGGCGTAGCTAGGGGATGCGGGTGGCAGCACATTGGGGCGTATATCAATCTCGGGGCGTTCTACCTCTTCGGGATACCGATCGCCGTTGCTCTCAGCTTCTGGCTCGACTTACGCGGCCGGGGACTGTGGATCGGCGTCCTTGCCGGCGCGACAATTCAGTCGATATTGTTCGGAGTGATAACTTGCTGCACGAATTGGGAAAAACAGGTATTGTAAAAATGCAGTTAATTTATAAAATTTTCTGGCGCTATTCATCTGACAGTAATTTTTTTTTTTTTAAATGCAAGTGTAAATATATATTTTTTATTTTTTTTTGGTATTGTTGTGAAGGCAATTGGTGCAAGGCAGAGGCTGCTGGCTGAGGAGAGTGCGACTTTAGCCTCGGAAGAGAGGGTTGTGTGAATTGAAATTCGCTTTCACGAATGATTGGTTATTTTCTTTTTTTTTTGGGGTCAAAAAAATGTGGTATGGATTTTTGTTACGTAATGCATTTTGGCAGCTTTCTAATTATTATTGGGAGTGGGTTAAGTAAGACAGAGACCCTAACAGATTGGCATTGAATGGCACCAGCCAACAGAATTGGACTTTTGAGTACCTGTTGACCACTTTAACGGTAAGCTGTTTTTTTGGCTTCGTAATTAAATTTTTTTATTATTTTAGTTCCGTAAATAGAGTATGTCGTAAGCTAGTTTTATATTTGGAGAATTTTCGTTGTTTTAGTCCTCCGGCATCGAGACGCCCGTGTGGCTCGCCGAAAGTCACATGTCCACTAGGTCAGCGACACTTGACGGACACGTGGATTTTATTTATTTTTATATATATGTTTTTTAATTTTTTTAATTTTTTTTAAAAATTGGACTAAATAAAAAAATTTAAAAAAATAATAATTTTTTTTAAAAAAATAAAAATTAAAATTCATGTGTCCGTCAGGTCAGCGATACCTGAAGGACACGTGGCCTTCGGGGAGCCACACGGGCGTCTCCGGCGCCGGAGGACTAAAACAACAAAAAATTTTCACTTATGGGACTAGTTTGCGATTCGAGTAAAAATTTTGAATTTGAATAGTTGTTTGATGTAATATAAACAGAGGTTGATGTGATTTTTTAATGAAAAATAAATTTATAATATAATATAAAAAGAATAATTGTTTGATGTGATACTTTTGGAGAGAAAATAAGAATCAGAAGATAAAGAACACAACATAAATGTCATATTTATTTTGTGTTCATTAATTTTGAATATTAATTATTATATTAAAATATAGTAAAAAAATTATAAAAATATTTTTATTAGGGTTTTATATAGTATTAATAGAAGTATATTTATTAAAAAAAATGTACAAATATAAAGATATTTTTAACATTAAATATAATAAAATAAAAGATAAATGTGACTTTAGAGTAGAACATAGTATTAAAATTAGATAATGATTTTTGGTTTACATGATTTAAATTTGTTACAAATAATTATATTTACCTATAATTTTATTATATTTATTAAATTAATTTAAATTTAATTTTAAAACATATTATTTTTTTAGCTTCTGTATTCAATAAAATTAACATAATTTTATCGGGATTAAAAGCAGCGAGAGAATAGTAATTATTTTTTAATAGTATTTGAAGTTTTGAATTATTTTAGTAAAAAGGTTAAAATAAAAATTAAGCATTTTAAATAAAAATAAGTGGTAAACAAAATAATATATGAATTTTATTATTAATATGTTATAAATAAGTCGTACAATAAAATAATGAAAATATATATTTCTTCTGTCCAAAAAAATTGTCTTGTTTTTCCATTTTTATTTATCTCAAAACAATTGTCTCGTTTCCTTATTTAGTAATCGTGGTCCTCATTTTATAACAAAATTATTCTTATTTTTTCAAATTACCCCTAATTATTATCCTAATTTATTTTTTAAAATCTTTCAAAAAGTAAAGGTATTTTAGTCTTTTAAATTATACTTTATACCCACTTCCAATTAAATATTGCTATTCCTTAATTCTCGTGCTAACCCCAGTAAGACATTTCTTTTGGGCCGGAGAGAGTACTTTACTCCTAAAAAGATATGAAAATTATAGTATATGGAGTATTATAAATGAAAATCCATTATTTAAGGGGCGTGTGTCCGCGTATGCGTGTGTGTGTTTTTTTTTTTAATATGATTTGAAATTTTTATTTAAATTTATTATTAAAATGATATATAATGAAATATTTTGTGAAAAAAAATATATTTTTAAATTTAAATAGTAAAAAAATTGAATTTGGGGTGTAAAAAATACACCCTACTAACAACACTAAGCAAAATGAGACTATTAAATCAGACAAAAAAATACTCCTTCCGTCCCATGTATTATGGGTCTATTACTGTAGATATGAGAATTTAGGTCAAATGTGATTAGTAAGTAATTAAAAAGTGTATTAGTAAAAATAATTATCGTATAATAAAAATAATTGTGGATTAATCTGTGGATTAAGATTAAGATAACTAAATAGTTTAATTAAGATTTAAAAAAATGATAAGATTTAAAATTTAAAATGAGATTAAAGTGTATAATTATATTTCCAAAAAAGGAATGGACAAATTATGTGGGACGGACGAAAATAAAAAATAGGGACAAATTATGTGGGACGGAGGGAGTATTATTTTATTTTATAATATGAGACTAGTAGAATCTGTGCAATCTGGAATCGGAAATTCTGAAAACTTTACTTCTAATCACGCACCTTGACGGGATCATTATTTGGAGCTTGATATATAATCCTAAACTACCGGTAGACCTCACTGGTGAGCAGCCCAATTAGTGGAACAATACCTATCACGAATAATTAAACCAAATATGTTTCAACTACAATGAGTTTGATCCCTGAATGACTGTGTGATTAAGTCATTCAATAATCCGATTATTATCATCTACTATCGCCAAAGTGATACGGTATATTGAAATCGAATATCCTAACCTCATATGATACTGTCGCCTAGCACTAGCACACATAATGGCTAAACGATAGCTTTATAAAACATATCCGATAAAATTATGCAATATGTGTGTAATACGTGAAATGAGATAATTTAACGAAAAGAGCTTGTGAGAAAGATCACATATCCTTCCTATCAGAAGTTTACCTGTCATTTTTTTTTTTAGAAATTTCACCAACAGTCAAATATATATATCAAATACTATAAAATATATATCAAATATATATCTGTTTATTCAAAAACTTAATTTTCTAACTAACTTGCTGGATTTCAAATTTTTATATTTTTTAAAATACGATATTTTAATATTTATATTTTATAATATTTATATACGCCTCATTACTAAACAGAAACTCTTAAAGATATAAACAAATAAACAGGTGTTACACACTGTCATTTTTATTTTCGCTTGGATCGATATAAAATTATCAAGATATAATGCTAGTGCTACAAATAAACTATTAACTAAACAATTACGTCAATTAAAAAATCAATTTAAAAATTTCAAAAAAAATTCTAATTTAATTCATTAATATCAAATTAATTAAATTTTATTTACACTAAGAAACACTTTACCAAAATCGAAATCGAAATAAGATAATTAATATTTTCTTTTTCTTTCCTTTCTTCCTCGACCGCGCTTCTTTCCTTTTCTTGAACGTTGCTTCTGGTTCCGAATCAAGGTAAATGGATTTGTTTTGCTTGCTTATATATATAATTAAATTATTATTATTATTAACATTAACGTTATCATCATCACCTCAACCTTATCCTATTTATTATAATATTATATTAGTAAATTATTAAATTGTATGTTGTATTTATCTTTATCATATTTATTCTTTTAATTATATTCGACAAATAAAATATAAATAAAATTTATTTTAATATATATTAGTTTCTTACTCTTATTAATATTATCAAAATATTTATTTAATATAATAAAATACTCCCTCCGTCGCGTCACATTTTTTCTTTTTTTTTACGTTTCATAAAAGATAAAATGGTAATTTTATCAATCTTAAACATACTTAAAAAATATAAATCAATTTAATTAAATTTCTAACATTTTACCAACTCAAAACTCTTTTATTTCTATCTCTCTCCCCAATTAATATAATTTTTTTATCTATATTTAAAACTTCTCATTTCTTATAAAACTAATTTATGGTAATGATAAATAAATAAAAATTTATTTGTATTATATAAAATTTTATTATCTACAAAATGATATCCATATTGCATATATTTTTTCGAGATATAATCTTAAAAATTTTTAAAATACCAATAATATTATTCATATAAAAAATAATAAACTAATATCATAACTTATTATTAATAACTCACTAATCTAAGCTATCTAAAAATTCATGTCCATAATAAAAAAGTTCATCTCTAACGGGTATTATTTTATATATTTTGAAAGTGAAGTATTATAAATAATATTGCAATTTTTAATAATTAACAATAAAATAACACACTTGAAGTTCTGTATGATCAACATGTTCGTTGTAACAATCAATCTTTTTTTTTTTTTTGTTGTTATGCATATTCCTAACGTAATTAAAATAATTAATATTATGATATAAAATAACAAAACGTAACATAAAATTGCAACTTCATTATTTTTGGACTATTATCATCAATAAGCCAACAACCCCTAAAATACAACCAACTATATTTTAAATTTTATTTATTATTTTTTTAAAAAAATATAGCTAATTAAATAAAAAATGAAAATCTCCTATAATATGTCAACGATAGTAACAAGAAACACCATGGATCACATGCTATGCCTACAAAATTAATTCAGCTAATTATATTAACTATATTAATTAATAAAGTAAATCAAAATATTAAATTTATAAACATTCGACACACATCTATCACACCTGGAGCTCGCGCCAGATTATTCAGTGCCGTACATTATATATAAACTCTACAGTTCGAAGTGTGTAGATCTATCCGGTGTTTAGATCCCTGGTCCTTCTATAATTTCTAATGGTTAAGGTCAGAGTTTTTATGAATAAAACATAAAATTCAAACGAATTTCTGTCCTCATTATTGAATAAAATAGTTTATTAGAATATATCAGAATATATATATATATATATAAATATAAATTAACGGTTATTTAAATAAAAAATTAAATTAAATATATAGTATTTTTTATTTAAAATAGAAAACATTAAAATGTTATCTAACTTTTTTGTTATTTTCAACCACTTCAAAATTTCGGATTACTTTTAAAACATAAGTACGAGTATTGCATTTGTCCAAATGGATTGTTAATTTTATTTTGTCACAATTTATTAACTGTTAATTGTGACATCTCTCATTTAAATATATGTTCAAATACTTAAATATATTTTTTAGTTAAAAGAAATAATAATTAAAATTTTCATTTTTATAATAAAAAAATACTAATTTATTAAAAAATAATAACAATATTTTTTTATAATATCAAAAGAAAAAAAACATAAATTTGAATGAAAATATATAACTTTAATAACTTTGAATTTATTTTTATTTTTTATTTAAAATATTTTTATAAAAGGTAGTACTTAAAAGAATTAAATAAATAAAAAAAAGTAACGGTGTGTTTGTTTGAAGAATTTTGACAAATTTATGTTCATTCTGTTCCAAAACTATAGTCTATTGAGCATTAGTTGGTAAAAAAATAGAAATAAAAGTATATTATTAGTGTTAAAATTAGTAGTATTTGTGTAATAATAATAATAATAATGAAAAAGTATGATAAATTTTAGGGTGATATTAATATTTATAAAAATAAGATATTGTATTGGAACAAATAAAAATGATAAACAAAACTATTACATCGGAAAAAAGAAAATATTATTCTTACAAATTTTTTCTTTAAAAATAAAATCAAACCTTATTTTTTACGCATTGTTTTAATATTATATTAAAAATTAATTTTACAATTAAAAAAAAAAAAAGTGTAAAATATTTTCACGATGAAATCTACAATTAAATAATAATGACAGCCTTGATCATCATTAGCGGCGAACACGTGAACGAGGTACTGCACGCACCGTTATAAAACCTCACACCGCAGTGTACCGTCACTCGGGAATCCATTGGAGCTCCATCAGCCGGAGTAAGAGTCGGAATCGAAGTCGGAGATGGAGGAAGGTTTATTATCGTCAAAGGAGAATGGTATCGTGTCGGAGAGGGGAGCGACGTTCATGATATGGGCAGAGATGAAGAGGTTGGGGTTTTTGGCAGGTCCTATGGTGGCTGTTACTTTATCACAATTTTCGCTGCAGATTGTATCGTTGATGATGGTTGGTCATTTGGACGAGCTCCATTTTTCCAGCGCTTCCATTGCCATCTCCTTCGCCGGAGTCACTGGTTTTAGCTTGCTCGTACTCTTTTTACCCCCCCAGCTCACTTCGTTCAAATATGCTTAATTAATCTCTCTATTCGTGCTTTTTGTTGCTTGATTGATATGATGATTTGAATTCGTTCATAGCTTCCTCTGGTTGAATTTCAATTGGTGAAATCTGAAGCCTCTTGTCTTAGTAATTTACCAATATTGTGGCTATAAACTATATTGATTTTCTGTTGTTGTATAGCTTGCATATGTAATGTGTTCAATTTTGTGTTATAACTGGAAGTTAGCTTATGGAAAAATGCATACAAATCAGTGATGGAAAGTTAATTTTGAAGATAAGTATATTTACAGAGATTATACCTAATATTGTCACTAATTTTGAAGAGAAATGTCTGTGCATTGTATAACTATGTTAGGATAACAGACTGATGCCGGTGTCGAACAGGCAGGCATGGCGAGTGCTCAGGAAACGCTCAGCGGGCAAGCTTACGGCGCTCGCCATTATGACAAAGTTGGAACTCAGACTTACACTGCAATACTATGTCTTATCTTAGTCTGCTTTCCTATATCCATTGTGTGGATGTATGTGGAATCTTTGCTGAGGTTTGTTGGACAAGATCCGGAGATTTCGCACGAAGCAGGGAAATTCATAATGTGGCTTATTCCTACACTTTTTGGGTATGCATCACTGCAGCCGCTTACACGGTACTATCAGATGCAGAGTTTGATTCCTCCAATGCTGATAAGCTCCGGCATCACAATCTGTTTCCACGCGATGGTATGCTGGATGCTAGTTTTTAAATCAGGATGTGGCAGTCTTGGATCAGCAGGCGCAATGGGGATTTCGACCTGGTTGAATGTGGCCATTCTTGGCTTGTTCATGAAATTCTCTTCTACTTGTGCTAGAACCCGTGCGCCTATTTCGATGAAGATGTTTGAAGGTGTGCGAGCATTCTTTGCCTTTGCAGTCCCTTCTGCCTTAATGATTTGGTATTTTGCACTTAAACTCTCTTTATGTTAGAGATATCTGTGTTTTGAAATGAATGGTTTAATATCTTGGATTTTGATTTGTTACAGTCTTGAATGGTGGTCGTATGAACTGCTTATTTTGCTCTCGGGGCTTCTGCCGAATCCACAGCTCGAAACCTCGGTGCTGTCTGTGAGGTATCTTACTTGTAAGGAAAAAGAAATAAACTGAAAACACGACAAAATCTCATATAGTTTCTGAATCATAATAAAGTGCGTAGTTTTCAAACTACTTATGAGTTATAAACAATTTTGTCTATTTATAACTACACATTTTGTATCATTTGCAAGAATAAATGCTGAGGTTATATACTAATAGTCTAATATCCCTTTCTCCTAACAGCTTGAATGTCATTTGTACGGTATATGCGATTCCAACGGGATTGGCTTCTGCTGGAAGGTATTCTTAAATCTTAACAGCTTGATCTTGTTATGTCTTATAACATTTTATCAAATCTGAGTTGTAAGGATTGTAAATTTGTAATGCATCCAGCACGCGAATTTCTAACGAGTTAGGCGCCGGGAGGCCCGAGGGTGCGCGACTATCCGTCATTGCTCTGATGCTTTTCACAGCTGTAGATGCAATAGCCGTCAGTGGCAGCCTATTCGCCGGCAAGAATTTAGTCGGCTGCATCTTCAGCAACGAGAAGGAAGTCCAAGACTACATTGCAAACATGGCTCCTCTTCTCTGTTCATCTGTGGTAGTCGACAATATTCAAGCGACTCTCTCAGGCCAGCACAATTTTTATCCGCCTACGCCGTCTCAAAATTACATTATGTTCTAACAAGTTTGAATCCCCCACAGGCGTTGCACGAGGCTGCGGCTGGCAACACATCGGGGCGTGTATCAACCTTGTGGCGTTCTACCTTTTCGGCATTCCGGTAGCTGCCGTGCTGAGTTTCTGGTGGGATTTCAGAGGATGTGGGCTTTGGATCGGGGTGTTGGCCGGCGCTGCATTGCAGACGGCATTGTTTGGTGCGATCACAGCCTGCACCGACTGGGATAAACGGGTCTCATCTACTTCTTCGTTTTCTTCTTTATTTTCGTCATCTTTGATCCTTGTTTTGATTTCTATATAATATGTAATTAACCATCATATTTGTAATATCTTAAGCTTCTTGGTGAGATGATGAGATTGGGTTGTTTGTTGTGCAGGCAATTGAGGCAAAGGAGAGGCTGTTGGAGGAGAAGCCAGATGTAGAAGATGCCATCAATTGAATTCAGTTTCTACGTACAGTGTCTGTGTACATGCTATGCTGCCTGCCAGGTTAAGTTTGATTTTTTATTTTTATTTTTATTATTATAAGTAAATGGATGGTAAGAAACAAATAATTTAGATAAAAGTGCACCGTTTCCGAGTTATATGATTGTTTCGTGAGATTATTGGAAAATAAATAGTTGAATTTAAATAGTTGTTTGATGAGGTAGAAACAGAGATAGATTGATTTGATATTTTGAATGTAAAATAAATTTGTTGTATAATATATAAAAGAAAAATAATTGTTTGATGTCTAAACAGTAAAAAACATACGGTAACATTCACAAAAAGCACAACTTTGAGGTTTCAATTTTTTCTATTAATAGTTTATTGTGAAATATAGAATATCTGTTTTAGTCACTGGTTAGATCTATACAAGAATAAGTTCAAATTTTTTACCTCTGAGTTTTAAAGTTTTGTTTAAATTTTGTGTTAATAAAATATGAATGAAACCAGATTCAAGTTCTTTGTGTGATTTATTAACTTTTATAATTGCGGTTCGAAACCGATTCTCAATAAAATTCATCGTCTCTACAATGGATTATGTTAGACCATACGATTGAACAAGTTTATGATGATGAACGATGCGATGATTTGGAGATTCTTGCTGATAGTCCAACCGCCAACACCGTAATATTGAAAAAATATATATATGGAATAAAATAAGGGAGCTTATAGAAAAATTAAGAAATCATATGTGCGGCAATATATGAAAGATACATCTCAATCTAATGTGTCAATAAAAGTTTAATGCATTCGATGTTAAGAGATCTTTATAAAGAATTTCGGAATGGAACGACAACCATCTTCAATTGCCAGCTATCAGTATGACCATGCTAAGGTACGAGAATTTACATCATATATTATTTTAGCTCATTAAATATCCTTTTTGATAATGGAGTATGTTATTTTCAATAAGTATTTTTAAAGCATATTTTGAAAAATAATTGCATTACTTCGAAACTGAAACAACAAAAAACAAAAAAAATAATAATATTGAAATCAATATTAAAGAGTTTACCTCGTACGGCTTCTCATTCAACTTCTCGTTCAATTCTATAGATTCTTTTTCGCACTCGAGAATAATTAGTCTAACAATTTATTCGTAGAATTCGAACAAAAAAATTCAATACATTGCGATAATTAGGCACTTTGTAGATGACAATTGAATATTACAAAGAATGTTGAATTTTGTCCTATGCCACCCTCATATATATATATATAAGTGTTATTTCATTGAAAATAAAGTGTCCGGTATCCCAATTGATAATGTTTCTTACAATGATGTGTATGTGAAGTGTGAAGAGATTTAAAATGTTGTTGAGAAAAACAATCAAGAACTAAGGGAATGATATTTTATGTTTGTTGTTGTAGATTTCGTTAAGTTCCGAATGAATTTTAGTGGAGCCAATTGGAAAATATTTGTCAATTTTTAAGAATTTTTTATAAGATTACAAATATGATTTTTGAGTTTGAATATCCAATTGTTAATATTTTTTCCTCATATTAGATTAAAAGCTTTTTAACGAGAAATTCATATACTCCCTCCGTCCTAAAAGAGACGTCTTATTGGGTGTTGACACGAAAATTAAAGAATAATAGTATTTAATTAAAAGCGAGTGTAAAGTAGAATGTAAAAGACTAAAATGCTCTTACTTTTTTTTTGAAGGATTTTTAAAAGTTGATTAGAGTAATAATTAGGGGCAGTGTGGAAATGTAGAAATAATTTTGTTATAAAGTAGGGACAACAGTTACTAAATAAGAAAACAAGACAATTGTTTTGGGACGGACGAAAATGAAAAACACAAAACAACTCTTTTGGAACGGATGAAGCATTTTAAAAAATTGAATAAAATTTTAAAAAGTACAAAAACAATAATGAGTTGATATTTTTTACATTACTATCTCCCTTAAACTTGTCAATTTTTTTTCTAATTCTTGATACCATAAACCTAATTGAAAAGAAGGATACATACATTACTCGTTAAGAAGCTCTTTAATTCCATACAATTCGAACATAAAAGTATCACCAATTGGATAGAAATTATATTTGTAATCTTATGAAAAATTCCTAAAATTTAACAAACATGTTCCACTTGCTTTCGCTCAAATTTATTTGGAATATAAAAAAATCTAATATCAATATCAACATATTTTAAAAACAGATATTTAAACTACAATGTTAAAGCTAGCATTATATATGTTCTATTCCATTGTGTTTGGACAATAAAAAAAGAACTCTTTGGTGACAATGATTTTTTTTTTTTTTATTTATTTTTTATCTTGCTAAACTCAATTAGACGAGCTTCATAATTACACAAATAATTTATTCAATGTCGAACACAATCAACCACATAACCAATTTCATTAAGATCATTTTGCACCAACAAATTTCAAAATATGTGCACAACAACAACACGCTTAATTGCTTTATTAACAATAAACCATATTTTAATTTTTTCATACATATTATTGTAAGAAGCATTGTCAATTGTAATATTAGATATTTTATTTTCAATTAATGAAATTTTTACTAAGCTTATCAACAATAATGATAACGATACTTGTATACGAGGGTTACATTTTATAAAAATTCAACACACTCTTTTGTAATATCCAATTGTTATATCTGAAGTGTTAAGTCACCATCACGTGTGAAAAATATTGATTCAATTTCCACAAATCAATTGTTATATTAATTTTTGTAACCCTTAACATTGTTTTTTTTTTTTTTTTTTCTATATTCAAATGTAGTTATACAATTGTTTTCACAATATGTATATAATCTTATGATTAATTAGATTTACAAAATTTATTGGAAACAACATGTTCCATTATAAAAAAATAATATTCATGGGCCAAATTTATATGGAATGCAAGTTCTAGTACCTTAGCATGATTTTATCGATAATTGATAATTGAAGTAATCTATTTTAAAAGAAATTCAGTGGCATGAAAAGAAAAAAAGAACTTGTTCCAATAGTAAGCTCGTTTAAACGCTAACTATCCAAATGAAACTTGGTTGTTGACCCTTCTGAAATTTATGTGAAGATTCCTTTACCATAAGTGCATTGAACTCATCAAGTTGTAATATTTTTTTCATCCACAATTTATTTTTTAACTCTTTTTTTTTTTCTTTTCTTATAAACTCTTTTATTTTATTCCATATTTCATTCACTATCCTTCTATTGGCTATATGCAAGAATATTCAAATTAATATTTTTATATATTTTATCATCTTCACTAACAAGAACTTGTCCAACAATAGAATTAGCAGAATCTATTGTAGAAACATAGATAACCTTGTTTGGATTAGTTTTGAGACATAGTTGTAATTATAAAAGTGAATAAATTACACATAAAATTTGAAATTGTTTCAATCCAAATTTTATTAACACATATTTGACAGAAGTCTAAAATTCTAATTAAATATATAAAACTTATATTCGTATAGATGATCGCATATATCTAATAAGTGATTAAAACAAGTACTCTATATTTTATACTTCCTCCGTCCCATACACCCTGCAATATTTTCTTTTTGATATGTCTCAAATACCATGCAACATTTCTAATATATGAAATAATTAATTATAGTTAATCTCTAACTCACACTTTATCACCTTACATTATCCAAATAAAAAAATAAAATTCTTTCTCCATCACATCAGCTAATTTCTAAATTATTCTACTTAATACTACCTACCTAAAAACTCGTGCCAAAAATAAATGTTGCATCTTTTTTTGGAGACAGAGAGAGTAATAAACTATAAATAGAAAAAATTGAAATTTCAAAATTTCTACAAACATGGTAAAAAGAAAGACAGGAGAGAGGAAAGAAAAATGCCACACTTCATTCCCAGTACCTTCCTACAAATGACACATAGTGGTACGTATGATATTGGCGTGACAAAATTTTTGTAGGCATGATACATTACTGCATTCTTTTGTGGGTTTTACCTCTATGTTTACTATTCAAATTATTATTATTATTTTAAAAATATCAAATTAAATAATAATAATAATTATTATTAAAATTATATTATAAATTTATTTTACATTCAAAATGTCACAACTTTTATTCAAATTCAATTTTTTACTATTAAAAATTTAAACCTAAAAACTAAAACCCACAAACAATATAAAATAAAATTTATATAATAGAAATAAATAAATTTTAAAAAATATATTTATACATAATTAATAGAAATTAGTTCTATAAAGAAAAATCAATGTATATAAATATATGATAGATAGAAATAGTAGATTATAAGTAGATTCGAGACGATAAAATATTTGGAAAACAAAGTTTGGAGAGATAAAAGAGTTCTTTGTTAGTATTTTAATTTAAGATTTTTTTTATAAAAATATGAAAAATTGTACCGGTAATATAAAAAAAAAATGTATAATCATTATATATATATATTAAGAATAGTTTCAACAAAAAATTAATTTGAAAGAACAAATTCAAAAGTAGTACTCCTTCCGTCCTCAAATCAAATTTTCACTTTATTTTTTTTCAATTTTTTTGGGCGTCATATACTTTTCTTTCACTATTTTTTTTTAAAAATATAATTATATATTTTAATCATATTTTAAAATTTAAAATTTATAAATTTTTTAGTTTCAATTAAACCACTTATCTTAAGTTTAATCATAATTACTTTTATTATATAGGAACAATACTAATTATTTTTACGAATACAATTTTTTAATTACTCATATAATCTTGAACACATATTTAAATAAAAGAAATATTATCTAGTCAAACGAAAAGAAATCATATATTTTGCTTTTAAATTTAAATAACATTTTAGTATTTAATTTTTAGTTTTCAATAAAAATAATTTTTTCAATAAAGTATTAAATTAAATTATTATTTAGATTAAAATTCAAACAAAAAGTTCTTTCATATGATATATTTTTAATTAATCAAATAAAAATGATCAAAATGGGAGAAATAGTCATTGGGGTGGTGAAATTACGGTCAAGTCCCTGATGTGTAATATAACGCTGTCGCTCACAAACCCTAGCTCCATTTCACATCTCTCCCCAAAACTCGAGCCCCCAATCCATCAGATCTTCCGTCATGGCTTCGAGGAGGCTCCTAGCCTCGATTCTGAGATCCTCCGCCGCGCGCCGCCCTAGATCACCATTCACCGCCGCCCCGAAGCCGGCCGCAAGGCCCTCCCCGGCGGGTCACTTCCTCCACCGATTTGTGTCTCAGTACGCGACTTCTGCGGCGGCATCCGCTCCTTCTCCGCCCAAATCTCCGAAAGCCAGCGCGGCTGGGAAAATCACGGATGAGTTCACCGGTAAGGGATCGATCGGGAAGGTTTGCCAGGTCATCGGTGCCGTCGTCGATGTGAGGTTTGACGAAGGGTTGCCCCCAATTTTGACGGCCTTGGAGGTTTTGGATAATCAGATCAGGCTTGTTCTGGAGGTCGCGCAGCACTTGGGTGAGAGTGTGGTGAGGTGTATTGCTATGGATGGGACTGAAGGCTTAGTCAGAGGCCAGCGCGTGCTCAACACTGGCTCGCCAATTACTGTGAGTTTTGGAGATTGACCATTTTTTGTGATGATCGATGTTTGTCTTGTAGTGATTAAAATGTTTGAATTTGTTGTTTTCCGCAATGTATATCTTAATGTTTTGATGTGCTGATAATGGTTTTGGATGTTGGATGGCATAAGGCGCTGTCTTGATTGTTGGATGATTAATCCTTGGATCTGCGTGCATTTTGTTTAAACCTATTGTGCGTATTGTTGACTATAATTGTGCTATTTGATGTTTGTTTAGGGCCAAGGTATGCTGTTAATTTTTCTTGGAATTGTGTTCTAAGTCATGTGTGATCGCATTTGCATATAATAAGCTTCGGTAGTTGTTCAGAAGCAGATAATTTTTCTTGCTTGCTTTCTTTCTTTTCTTTAAATAATTAATGTGTTGTCTTTAGATGATAATTTTGCCATTGACAGCTCCAATGGATATTTACAGAATCTTTTGAGTTAGCAGGACAATTAGTGCTAGGTTGATGAGAAAAAATGCGTTGGTTTCATTACTTTTAGCATCGAGAGAGTTCTTATCATGTATTAAGTCATGGGGGATTGACATAATATGTATAAATTCCGTTTGATAGGTTATGTTGCCTATAATTGTCGATTTTTCATTATGTATCCTGTTTAAATTACAATATATTTGATTTTTAGCACATTAAGTTTTTCTTGATTCTGTGCTTGTGTTACTTTCTCCCATTTAGGGTGTTTGGATATCGAAGATGTCTTGTTATTTATTCTTCTAAAAACCCTTTATCTTCTTTAATCTCGACAATAGGTACCTGTTGGTAGAGCTACCCTAGGCCGTATCATCAATGTCATTGGAGAGCCTATAGATGAGAAAGGAGATATTAGTAAGTGAACTTGATGTATCAATATATATACACATTTCTTTGGTTACTGAAGAAGAATGCAACCTAACCGGGACCTATATATTATAATTCAGAGACGGAACACTTCTTGCCAATTCATCGTGAAGCTCCTGCCTTTGTGGAGCAGGCCACAGAACAACAAATTCTTGTCACTGGTATCAAGGTAACCTCTGCTATACCCTATTTGATTTCTCCACATTGAAATGGCCTCTTCTGTTACGCATATTTATTTCATGCTTAATTATTCGTGAAATTTACAAATTCCAGGTTGTTGACCTTCTTGCACCATATCAAAGAGGAGGGAAAATTGGGCTGTTTGGTGGTGCTGGTGTTGGGAAAACTGTGCTTATCATGGAACTTATTAACAATGTCGCTAAAGCTCATGGTTCGTTCTTGAATTTTGCTTGGTATGTCCTCGAGCAGCGCTGGTAATGCCTCATGCTGAACAATGTGCTAATTTACTTTTTCAGGTGGTTTCTCTGTGTTTGCTGGGGTGGGCGAACGTACACGTGAGGGTAATGACTTGTATAGAGAAATGATTGAGAGTGGTGTGATTAAGCTAGGTGACAAGCAGGTTGGCATCATTCTATTTTGAATATTTGTGTCGAATCTAATTTTTTTAAACTTGAGCTGAAATTTTCTCCTAATTCTTGTATAAGGCTGAGAGCAAGTGCGCTCTGGTGTACGGTCAAATGAATGAGCCACCTGGTGCTCGTGCCCGTGTTGGACTTACTGGTTTAACTGTGGCAGAACATTTCCGTGATGCTGAAGGGCAGGACGTGCTTCTCTTCATCGACAACATTTTCCGTTTTACACAAGTAATAATTACATTTAGCTGTCGTAATTTAACAAGATCCATGAAATAGTCTAGTATTTCTCATTCCTGTTAAAACCCCACTTTTACTTGTGACTTGCAGGCCAATTCTGAAGTGTCTGCTCTGCTTGGGCGTATACCATCTGCTGTCGGTTATCAACCTACTTTGGCTACCGATCTTGGTGGTCTACAAGAACGTATTACCACAACTAGAAAGGGTTCCATTACGTCTGTACAGGCCATTTACGTGCCAGCCGATGACTTGACAGATCCCGCCCCTGCCACAACCTTCGCTCACTTGGATGCCACAACTGTGTTATCTCGACAGGTACGATCACTCCCGATTTCTTTCAGGATCAATATCCCTGCCATCTCTGACTTCATTTTTTGCATTATTTGATGAATGGTGTACAGATTTCTGAGCTTGGTATCTATCCCGCCGTCGATCCTCTCGACTCCACATCCCGTATGCTCTCCCCACACATATTGGGCGAGGAGCACTACAACACCGCCCGTGGTGTCCAGAAGGTCCTCCAGAACTACAAGAATCTTCAGGATATCATCGCCATTCTGGGAATGGACGAGCTCAGCGAAGACGACAAACTAACCGTGGCACGTGCCCGTAAAATCCAGAGATTCTTGAGCCAGCCTTTCCATGTCGCAGAAGTGTTCACGGGCGCCCCTGGCAAATACGTCGAATTGAAGGAGAGCATCAACAGCTTCCAGGTAAACAAAAACTATGCGCAATCAATATTTCAATACATGTTTGTTTCGATCTTAAATTTAATTGGTTCTTCCACAGGGAGTCTTGGATGGCAAATACGATGACCTCCCAGAACAGTCGTTTTACATGGTTGGAGGGATCGATGAAGTGATCGCCAAGGCCGAGAAGATTGCGAAGGAATCTGCAGCCTAGACGACGACCGATACAGTTTCAGCAAAGGCTATTGAACAAGTGAATTTTATTCGAAAAAATAATGTGAAGTGTTGGTGGGATTGCACCAGCCCGAATGAGGTGTTATTTATCGTCGTTGGAACCAAAATTTCCGAGTTAGAAATTTGCTGTGTTTTGTGCCCATTGGAGGTTTATATTGTTGCAGAGGACCTCACATGGCTTCTTTCCCTTACCCTTCCATAGCTTCCCTGTCGTTTTTATTTTATAATAAGAACAATCAAATATGGATCATGATTCTGTATATTTTTGCTTCAATTTTTGATTATTTTCACTACTTCCCTCTTATATATCTGAATTTTTTGCCTTTTTTGTTTTGTGACGGATGAATATTATCTAAAGTTTTAATTTTTTTTAGATATTCACGGTTTATTTATTTATTTTGTGAGAGAATCCACGGGCCAATCAGAACATGACACGTCAAAGCTGAGAGCCACAACTGATACGCTTGCTTCTCTTTTTCTGTTCCGAAGGCCGCCGCTCTCTGCTCTTCTCTGCGGACGCCTCACAACGGAGCTCCTGAAAGCATGGCGACATGTGTTTATTCGCCGAGTTCGATTTCAATATTTGGTTGTCATGTGTCGCACCGTTCTTCCGTGTCTTCCATCCACTCGCCGTCGATGACCTTATCTAAACTCCAGCCGCTTCGCCGCCTCTCCGATCGCCTTCTACGACGTCGCAGGCTGATTGTCTCGGCTGCGTCCGTGCGCCAGGATACCACCGTCTGGACTCCGACTACGCTGCTGGAAGTTTCCCCTGTTGCTGAGTCGCTCTTCAGTATTACTATCGATGTGTCGGAATCGCCCGAGGTCGCCGCCTCGTACACCAAGGCTGGTCAGTATTTACAGCTCCGCTTACAGGATCCTAACGTAAAGCCTGCGTTCCTCGCCATTGCATCGCCTCCGTCAATCGCCGCCTCGAAAGGTGTGTTTGAGTTTTTGGTAAAATCCGTAGCTGGATCCACCGCTGAACTCCTCTGCGACCTTCAGAAAGGTGATGCTGTGGAGTTGACCTCGGCCATGGGCAAAGGATTCAATATCGATCAAATCTCGCCGGAGGAGGATTATCAGACAGTGCTAATTTTCGCCACTGGATCTGGAATTAGGTCAGTAAATTTTCTGAACTAGTTTATAGCATAAATTTCATATTCCACCAAAATTTTCTTTATGTTCTCATTGCAATACGGTACAATTACAAATGCATACTTATAGGATGCTCTGTTGGCATTATTCCCCAAAAGGAAAATCAAACTCAGGAGAAATGTAGAACAAGAATCAGAATATTAATATGATTAGGATAGTAAGCTTCTGCCATTGACTGTACAATTGATGCAACAAATAAAACATGCAATGAACACACATTTTTAGCAACCTGGACTATAATTTCAAAACTCTAACTTAAGCTGAGTGTTGGTAGCTGAGAGCTTCCACAGCTTCAAGAGAAATCAAGTTAAGAGTCTGATTTATAATTGATACCAAACATTCATTAGAGTAGGTATGCCTTTGTGAATTTTAATCCTAATAGATGGAACTCCCTTGACATCATACCGTGAGTAATTTCCCATTAACACAACACTTATGAATCAAGTGTATCAAAACTGCCCTTGTAAGGACAAATATGGAATGAGCATTCTGAATCCATGATCTATTCATTCCTCTATTTTCAATATGCGTAAGTCAAGACTGGTTCTCCTTCCGATTGGACAAAATTTTCCTCTACAGTGTGGCTTCTTTTTCTTGTTTTGATCTCGACTTCTTTCTCTCTCCAATAATATTGACTCCCTCTGGTTCATGACCATGTGCAATTAATCCCTCAGCTCTATCATTGTCCACCTCATTGCCAAATTTCTCTTTCTAAAGACGATTAAATGTCACATTGGCAAAAGGATCGTCTGATTACTGCATGATCTCTTTGAAATTCATATAGCACTTAGCCACTTAGTGAATTCTCGTCAAGATATGTCCATTTATCCTTCTGAGGTCATCTTCAGGCTGTTTTGAATGAGAATAGTCCTTTTTAAAACTCTCCATATTGTAAATGAAATGGTCAAACTTTGAAACAAACATTCTCAGAGGTTTTAGAGGAGGGCTCTGATGGTGCTTGTTTGGAGTTTATTACCCAAAAGTGAACTTTACTTAACAAATGCAAAACAACAATAAAAAAATAAATCTGATCAGATGAGTCTAGAACGACATAAAGGAATTCTCAGAATAAGAGATGCTAATCTCAAACTAGAAGAATATAAATTTGACGAAAGTAGTAAATTATCTAATGAACATAGATTTGAGAATATCAACTTGGGCTGCTTCATTTGAGAATGTTTTAACCTAAATAGAAATGCTTAGAAACTACATAAGGTATGAAATCTTGTCTTGAGCTGCAACTGGAGAATCAACATTGGGAAGAGGGGTAGACGTGTCACATGACAAATGTTGGAGAATATCCCCTTGAAATGTGGAGTTAGTAGGAACTTGTTATAGTTGTCTGGTGAATAGATTTGCTGTGAGCAAGTACTGATGAGCAGAACCTTTAAAGGGAATGATTGAAGTTAATACCATGAAGGACGAGATAGATTAGCTCTCCAGAGGCTGATAAAGGTAGATTCTTATCCCTTGAATTGACAGTAAGTAAATCGCCGAATTGGGCAAAGAGCGAGTTGCTGTAAGTTCTTCAAATGGCTAGTAGAAAGTTTGCTCTGAGGTACACTTGTTGATCTTCCTGGAAGCTAGAACACATATTTGTTGAATCTGACAAGCAAACTTCCTAGACCAGTTCTCTCACTGAATCAGGTACCCGCTTGCCCAGCAATGTAACTCTGTAGTGAGTGGCAGACAACAAAGTGCCTGCAACTAGAATCTAACATGCTCGGCACTAGTTAATTTGGATATCCATGAGATTGATGATGGCACAAAGAGTCTACTTCTTTTTGTGAACTAGTGGTTCACTCAAACAGTATATTTCAATCTTGTAACATATTTTTAATTGAACAGCAAGAAAAGGAATCTTTACTATTGATTAAATACTCCACAATGGAATGTATGAAAGCAACCACTGAAATGTAATGAAGTAGTCAGGAATATGTGTCTTATTATTGAGAAATTTAACTTGATAAATGGACAACATATTACATATCAAATAAATAACAAACCACAAACTTTACAACCTTATGGATCTAGGGACTCTATATTGTTAAGCATACTGCCAACCATATGCACGCACAAAACTAACTTGTATCGACTCTTGGAGACTGAACACATTTTCTGTACGAAGCTGTCTATTATTTTCATTTGCTCCTGACTCCATGTTGTATCTGATTGTTCAATTTCATTACTCATCTTGAACTTTAGCTTATTGCATGTCGATTACAACAATCTTGTCCCCATTTGACTAGATATGGTGAAACTACTTTCCATTTTGGTTTGTTTTTTCTCCATCTTTTCACCTTTTAAAAATTTTGTTCTTGTCGTGTGTAGCCCTATTCGTGCTTTGATTGAGGCTGGATTTGGTGCTAATAATAGATCTGATGTGAGGCTGTATTATGGAGCTAGAAATCTCAATCGGATGGCATATCAGGTAATTGATTACTCATTCCTTGTGAGCAAAGGATTAATAGGTTATGTTGATTCTAAATATTGCACTTCCTTTGTTTTCGGGGGCCAAAATTCTTTTGATGTAGGAAAGGTTTAAAGACTGGAAAGCTTCAGGAGTTGATATTGTGCCTGTCTTGTCCCTGCCTGATGATGATTGGAAAGGGGAGCGAGGTTATGTGCAGGTCGTCAACACATTAATCTGTAAAGTAAAGATTCCCAATGTTTATGTACATGATATTCACACTCACTTGTTTGTACAGGCTGCATTTGCTCGTGATAAAAGGTTATCTAACCCTCAGTCTACTGGGGCAGTACTTTGTGGCCAAAAACAGATGGCTGAGGTTGGTAATTCTTCTTGCAAATTATGTTCTGTATTTCAAAAATTGTTTATTGTTATTATGGTGATCTACTTTGGATAGATTGAAATTGATTTGTCTTGTTTATCATTCCTGTTTGCTGCCCAAAGCAAGCAAAATTGTTAATGTCATTTTGAATGTGTATACAGTCATCTCAGTCTATTCTAGATTTGGTAACTATGT
This sequence comes from Andrographis paniculata, assembly GCF_009805555.1. Taxonomy (NCBI): domain Eukaryota; kingdom Viridiplantae; phylum Streptophyta; class Magnoliopsida; order Lamiales; family Acanthaceae; genus Andrographis; species Andrographis paniculata. Next base: position 8,252,385 of record NW_026137605.1, read on the forward strand.
TTTATGCTACCTATTAAACACAACCTGTCACATTTTGCCTCATATATATCTTGGTGTCTACCTCTTGCAGGAGGTCACTTCCATTCTTGTAGACGATGGAGTATTGAGTGAGAAGATCCTGAAGAATTTTTGACATTTTTTTTCTGCTATAAATTAAGTCTTATCTTACTGTAAAACATTATATATTCATTGTCAACAGCTGAGCTGCATACAATATCAGAGTGGAATATATTTTCAATGACCACATCTGGCAGTATCATCCCATTACTCACCTATTACTAGAAACATCAATTATGCTAATCATTGTCTTTTTCTTTTGTAACAGCAAAAATCTGTATATGTGTGTGTATATATATGTATATATTATGTTTTTATAAGGAAAAAAACTAACCCAGTTAATGCAGGTTATTCAAAGGCCATTTTTAGAGCCTGATTTTGTTTCAGTTGTAACAAGCCACCAACAATCATTCAGCTTTGCGCTTGAGAAGGACAAATATGATGATTGACTTCTCATTGTTAGGGTCAAGGAAAAGTGATGAAGCTGCAAGTTTCTTCGTGTATCGGTCGAATAATTCATCCATGATTTCACCTCCGAAATGATTTACCAGCAAACCCTCAAAGACAGCCCTGAGGTATGTGGCACGTGCATGGGCGCTGGTCAAGGTGAGTTTTCCTTGGTTGTTGAGTATTTCCATCCTCTCCATGCTGAAACTTGGGTTTCTCTCTATTATTGCCTGCAATTCTCGTGGAATGGTGAAATACAATGGAAAGTTGAATGAATCTATCTTCTCTTTACTGATCCTTCCCTGTGAGAAATAGGTTGTTAATCTCAGGTCACTAGCACTGTGAATAGAAGCAAACGTGAACTCCTAGATCCTTTTTAATTTATTATCATATTATTTCTTGATTCATAGAGATTAATTTCAAATTGATAGTAGTGAATCCCTTCATGGTTTATTGGTTTTATGTCTTATGTTTCCAGCTCTAGATTTGAAACTATAATATTGAATCATTGAATTTATTTGAAATCTATACCCTCATATCCTTCAATCCCAAGTATGCAGTAGTTTTTTATATTTTGAAGGAGCGATCTTTCGTGGGAAGATAGATACTATGATTTATGGTGAACATGAATTCCAGATTAAGTTATTTTACCCTTTTTGTCATGTCCACGAGGCAAGAACCTATAAGATCCATCTCTGTTGGAGTAGTGTAGGATGTGTTGGAAATCTTAAAGGAAGGGACTGCAGGCACTAGAAGAGCCATCAGCCCTCCGCTCACTAGCTCTTGCGCCCTCGCTTCTAAGAATGACTGAATGTCATTTGCATAATGATTTGCGTAGGCTTCGAAAACTTCATGCCTGGCTCCTGTGTAGTGAACTTTTCCTTCATTCCATGCAGAAGATGTATGATCTGCCACTGCTGCAGGAGCTCTGGAAAGCCAGTTAAGGGCACAAGATGAATATGCAAAATCAAGGGAGGCATTCGGCAAGAGGCGACTGTAAAAGGAACCAGGCACTCCTGCCGCGTGATAATTCCTTTCGGGTGGAAGTGAATGGAATATTGTGTTGAAATCATTCACCAGTTGATCGTTGAAGAACACTTGAAAATCTGGGACTCGGGAAGCTAATCCTTCTGTGTGGAATTTTTTCTCAACAGCTTCAGTGATCATTTGCATTGCTGGAAATGAATTATGTCCTGTGGAGCAGCCAAAATCTGCAATTCGGAAAGGCATCTTATGAGTCGAGGAATGATGTTTAACATCAAGTTTCATCGCGATTTCTTCTTCCATGATTGTTTTCGCAGCATCGACAACTCCCCTCTGCAGAAGAAACAAACAGGTTAGAAACTTCACTAACTGAAAGCTATTTTGTTCATAGTGGATACACAATAAGGGTCAAGATTTTTATGCAATTCACGCTATTTTATTCGATTTTCTGCAAAAATATTATTGATAAGTAACTTAAGTTTAATATCACAACATGTGCTGCAATATGACAAACACATACATACCTGGTAAGTTGAGTTTTGGGCATAGCTGTTAGGTCCTTCTCCACCATTCATGGCATGGAGTCCTAATTTACACTTCTCAGCTACTTCATCTCTAACATTGAATTCATACTGTTTTTTGTGTTTGCAATCAAGTGGGGTGTCCAATGTCATCCGGATGGAAGAAGTCCGTCGAAATTGACAGCAATACAACACCACGGCGGCGTTCAACTGAGCCATCAATATATATCCCTGTGATCAGGTATGTCTGTATTCTATAAAAATATTGCTGCATCCATTCTCTAGGAAGCCATATTTATACAAACTCAGTATGAAGTAAACTATTTTTAGAGTTCTTAAATACTTTATTCTGACTACAGGAGCAGAAAGAGGCATTTATTTAATTTCCTGCCATTAGTTAAATTATTATGTCAACTTGTTTGCTGCTTCACAAAATGGACATAGTTGACATCAACTTTAATAGTGATTTAGGTATGCATTAGCCTTGCATTTTCATTGCAAAATTATAACATATTTTAGAAGGCGGCTATCCTGTGACCACTTATATATGCTTGACTGCATAATTTTGCTATGTTCTTCAACGTTTTATTTAGCTTCCATTTTCATTACAAAATTAGGACATATTTTAGAAGGCATCTAACCTCTGACCACTTTATTATGTATGCTTGACTGCATAATTTTGCTATGTTCTTCGACGTTTTTATTTTTCACTATAGGGATTCATTGTTCTCAATAAAAAGACACATTTTCCATATAAAAGATCATATTCAATCACTATTTTACCTAAAAAAACAGCAAACACAGAGATCTACCAAACACAAACCAAAAACACCCAAAATCCTCAGAAAAATGCTGAATTTTTTTAGTATTCAATAGTGTGTTTGGTTGGTGCTTTTTTTGTTGTATTTATTTATTTAAATAATAGCTGTAATGTGATTTTTGTTGAGTTTGTTGGAGGGAATATTGTATTTTTTACAGGGAATCAATCATGTGAAGATTTTGAGATTTTGAATGGTAGAAATTTTAAAATTATAAGATTCTGTAGGTAAGAAATTCAAGTATTTGCAATCATCTGGAAAAGCATCTATGGATTCATCCACTAAAGTATGTGCATTTACTTATGTTTTGGGATATTTTTGGAGTTTAGGCTGTTTTTAACTAAATGCTTACTTACAATTAAAATACTACTCCCTCGATCTCATAAAAAAATACATTTTTTTTTTTTTTTTCCTAAAATGAGATATTATTTCATAATTTAGTAATTGTACTAACTACCTAACATAATTAATATTCTTACACTTTTCAATATATACACTACTTTTATATTACACAATCTAATATGATCATTTTTTGTCTTTTTTATTATAAATCAATATAATACTACTAATACTAAAAAATTTACGTGAAAAATGTAAATGCGTATTCTTTTTCTGGGACGGAGGTATATTATTTTTAAAATTTCATGTAAAAAATAAATACTACCTCCATCCCAGAAGAAGAGCAACATTTGTTTTTTATACGTTGATTTTTTAATATTAGTAGTTTACAGTGAAAAAGACAAGAACATTTGGTAATATATTAAAAGTTGTAAGAGTATTAATTAATAGGTATGTAGTACATCTACTAAATTAGAAAATAGTATCTTGTTTTGGGATGGACAAAAATGGAACATATGGGGCGGAGGGAGTGAATATATACTTTTAAATTGGACGGAGGTACTATAACATATATATTTTGATACACCACATTATATAATTATATTTAACAAAATATATGTGTTAAGTGAAATTATTTGAGTGATTTATAGAAAATTGTGTAAGTAATATAAAAATAATAAATGTATGTAATATATTAAGTTTTGTGAACATGTTTTTGGAGACTTGTGGAAAAACAAACCCCTAGTCTTAATAAGAATGCTACTTGTTATTATACAGACAAGTCCACATGTATTATATTAATATAATATAATTGCAACAAATAAAGTGGTATATTCATTCAACACATGTTCGTACTTTTGTTTTAAGGGGAAAAGAAAATTTGGATTATAATCTCCTATGATTATTACATATTTTTTAGGGTTTAAATTCATGATTTCACGATTGAGTTCACGCAAGATCACCAATTAATCTTATATAAAGTAAACAAGTGATTTTCAAAGTTAACATAGTCTTAATCTACCACTGAATCCATTTTATTCATCAAAAGAGTACAAATTTTATTGCATAGCTCAAAAGCCGGGATAAGAGAAGTAATGACGAATCGATAAGAAAACATGGATATGCTTACGTGCAACAATCATTCGGGTTTGCGCTTAAGGATGACTAATATGAGAATTGATTTATCATTGTTAGGGTCAATGAAAACCGGCGAAGATGCAAGTTTCTTCGTGTATCTGTCGAATAATTCATCTATGATTTCACCGCCGAAATGATTTATCAGCAAAACCTCCAAGATTGCCCTCATGAATCCGGCGCGAGCATTAGCGCCGGCTAAGGTGCTTTTTCCCGGGCTGTCGATTATTTCGAACCTCTCTATGCTAAACTTGGGGTTTCTCTCTAATATTGTCTGAAATTCTTGTGGAATTGTGAGATACATTGGAAAGTTGAACGAATCTATCTTCTCTTTCTTGATTTTACCCTGTAAAACATACAAATGTTGTTATATATCATAACACTAATATAGGCTCTTCTTAGATAAAAGTTTTTAGAATTTTGGATAACTTTTATAAATAGTACTTTCTCCTTCTCAAGATAATTAACTTTTTTTTTTTCCTTTCTTTTTTTTTTTTTTTTTATCAATGACACTGATATTTAATTAGTTAATAATAATGAGTTGTGATATTATATAATAATCAATAATATTAATAATTTTAAAATAAATTTAATACATATTAAAAAAAATAGAATATGCATTTAAATATTTAAAAAATTATATCTCAAAATAAAAATATATACTATATGGATATCATTTTGTATAGAGAATAAATTTTTTTATAATACAACTAAATAAAAAAATACTTTACAATTAATATAATCTAATTTTATAAAAGATGTAGAATTTTAAATATAAATATAAATATTTTTTTTTTTAGAAGAGATGAAAATAGAAGGTTTTAAGTGGATCTTACATTATTTACGATGTTATATGTTACGTAGTTAATTAAATTTATTTACATTTATTAAATATGTTTCAATTTAGTTAAATTTACGAAAAATATAAATATATCAATGGTTACAAAGACAGACAAAAAAGGAAAAATGTATCAATAGTCTATACCGTAGCAAGGATGTTTTACCTTCTTAGCCATGTCCACAAGGCAAGAACCTACAAGATCCAACTCCGTCGGGGTCGCGAACGAGTTGTCGGGAATCTCGAAAGTAGGAACCGCCGGAACAAGAAGAGCCATCAGTCCTCCGGCGACCACCTCTCGTGCCCTCGCCTCTAAAAACAACCGAATATCATTCGCAAAATGTTTCGCGTAGGCCTCAAAAACTTCTCGTCTTGCTCCCGTATAGTGAACTCTCCCTCCATTCCACGCCGGCGATGATCGATCTTCGACAGCTGCAGGAATCTTTGAAAACCAGTTAAGCGCGCACGACGAATACGCAAAATCTATCGAGGCATTCGGCAGGAGGCGATCTTGGAAAGAACCGGGCACAGCTGCCGAGTAGTAATTCCTTTCCGGGGGAAGCAAACGAAACAATGAGGCGAAATCATTCACCAATTGATCAACGAAGAACACTTGAAAATCCGGGGGCCCGGAAAGTAATCCTTTTTGTGTGTCGATTTTTTTTTCGATGGCTTGGATGATGGTTTGCATGGCCGGAAATGAGTTGAGCCCGGTGGAGCATCCGAAGTCGGCGATGCGGAAAGGCGTCTTAGATGAGCGATTTTTTAAGTCGAGTTTCGTCGCGATTTCTTCTTCCATGATCGGTTTCACAGCCTCGAAACCTCCTCTCTAAACAAACAAGTTAGCGAAGCAAAACTAATAAAAATTGGGTAAAATTACTTATAATCTTTCTGTAATTTGAAAAGTCTGCATCTATCTTTCTTGTATTTTCAACAATACCACAATCTTTTTTAGGGATTATGTATAATATTCTAGAAAGGGTAAACTATATTTTTGTTCCGTAACTGAATCTTTTTATTATTTTAGTATTCCGGTGCTGGAGATGTTTATGTAGCTCGCCGGAGGATACGTGTCTACCGGTCGATATTTGGCGAACACATGAATTTTTTTTAATTTTTAATTTTCAATTTTTTTAAAAAAAATAAAAATTTTACAAAAGAAAAACAAAATAAATCAATTATTTTTAAAAAAAAATAAAAAATTCATATGTCCATCAGGTGTTGTTGACCGGACAGACATGTGTCATTCAGCAAGTCACGATGGTGTACATAGGCATCTGCAGTGCGCCAGATACGAAAAATTTTCACTTACGCAACTAATTTGCGATATACTCTAATTATATGACTAAAATGATAAAAACATTCACTTACGAAACTTCAAAATCAATTTATTTATTTATTTTTTTAAAATTAAGAATTTCATACAAATTTTAGAGATTTGCAATATTTACTAAAATACGAAACCTGATAAGTTGAGTTATTGGCATAGCTATTAAGTCCTTGTCCGCCATTCATGGAATAATGCCCTAATTTGAGATGGCCTTTGTGGTTGCGAAGGCCCGTGGTAGTGTCGTCCGGTATTGTTGTCACCCCGCCGGTGGCGTTCAACTGAGCTGCCATGGAGAAGATCGCCGCCGTCGCCATTGATATATCTATATATCTCTCTGATCTTTTATGAAGCTACATTCATCTTGAAAATTATATATATAGAGGTTGTCTTTGGTTGATGGTGGGATCTATACTTGGATGAGATTAAATGATACTCCTAACTCCCTTGTCCAACCTAAGATATACTATTTACTACGGTCCTGCTTTGGGCTCTCATTTATTTTTTGCGAGTTTTTTTTAATATTAATTATTATATGAAAACGTAGTACAAATTAAACAAACAAAACAAGAATATTTCTATAATACTATTATTATAACATTTGTGCAAAAAATTATACAAATATAATGATATTTTTAATGTTAAGTACAATGACACAAAAGGTAAAATGAGACGTTTAGAGTCGGATTGATGGAGTATATTTTAGTACATCTCATAACAAATGATATCGTTTTATATTTGATAAGTTTATAACATATAGCATCATACATATTCATTCAAAACTCCTTATAAGGAGATTTATTTAACAAACAAATATTTTTATCTATATATAATATTTACAACTCTATTTTTTTTTAAAAAAAAATATTTTATGTTAATCATAAATACATAATTTTTTTTATTATTTAATGGTATTATATAAAAATTTTATATTTTATAAAATGATATTTATATTGTATACTTATATTTTATTGATATATTGTTTAAAATATTTAAATATATATTTTTTAAAAAATCATCTTATATAAATTTTTATTCTAAAAATATAAAAATAACAACTCATATGAAAATAATAAAAATATATCATAAATTATTATCATTTAACTTACTAAATTATATTCCTTCCGTCTCAAACAAGTTGCAACATTTATTTTGACACGGGTTTTTAGGTGGGTAGTATTAAGTAGAATAATTTAAAAATTAGGTGATGTGATGGAGAGAGAAATATATATTTTATTTTTTATTTGGTTGATGTGAGGGGATAAAATGTGGGGCAGAGATCAAGTATAATTAATTATTTCATATTTTGAAAATATTATTTGTGTTTGGACATACCAAAAAAAAATATATTGCAAGTTCGAAACGGAGGGAGTATTTTTCTTAAATACCGCACACTAATCCTGTAACAGGAGGGACAGAGTATATTAAAATATTTAGACAAAGTTTTAATGAAAGTGGATATAAATGTTTGTAAATTATTTTTTTGTATCACTAATCTAGACATTCTTGTATATATTATGCCAAATATTGTTTTTTTTTTTTTTTCCTTCAAAATATTATATCAAAAAATTATGTTTTTTTACAAACATAATTAAAATTTATCTAATTTCCTTCTTCTTTTTTTCTTTTTTTTTTTAAAAAAAGAACACAGAATTTATCTAGAACTCACCTAATCACAAACTAGCTAGACTAAGGACTTACAATATTGCAATTTGATAGCCAGCAAATTTTTATCACTATAGTTTTTTTTTTTTTTTTTATGTGAGGTATAAAAAATTATGCAAATAATATAAAAATAATAAATATGTATAAGATATTAATTATTTTGGAAAATTGCATATATATTTTTTAGAAAAGGAACACACCGTATATATATTGAGCTATATAAAAACTTTGTCAGAACCATATATTATACACCTTTTGAATATTGTTTAGTTGATTATAAAAATTATATTTAATCATATAAAATAATAGAAAATAGTCTTAACTATCTTAATTGGCATAGGTAGATTTTTGTTTTTCTGACAGTCAATCCAAAGTGTTTCGATTGATAATATTACATACAATATACTAAAAAATTAATCAAACTAACAATTTAATAATCACCAAATTTTAAAGAAATAAATAAAAGATAATCACCAAGTTTTAAAAAAATAAATAAATAATTGTGTGTGTGTGTGTGTTTTTTTTATGTATGATGTAAAAAAAGGTAAGAAATAAAAAAATTTTAAAAAATAAAACTAAGAAAGAGTTGCATATTAACAAATAAATTTTTAATTCTTTTAATGATATTGGGAACTCGCAGACTCTTCGAGTGTATTTTGACTAAATCTCCGGTTAAACCTAATAGTTTGCAAACTAAACCCGACAAATTTTAGAAGATACACCTTTAGCATTTAATTTTTATCACGTAAAAAGAAAGATAGTGTAGCCTATGAGACAAAGAAATTTTTAGAGGTTAGGAGATTAATGTCTTAAGCTATGCTTATTTGGTGGATTATTAATATATTGATGCTATACATAATCTATACCAACATAAAAACTAAATAATTCACCAAAGTAGACACCTCTTTAGAATTTAATTCTATCAAATTTGAGAAAGAATATAATCTAGTAGAGCATACATACGATCGAACTGGATAATTAAATTTTTTATTAATTTTTTTTATATGAAAATATTTGTATTAATGTCGTATATGTCATTGCGATGAACAAAAAAAAAGATTTACAAGTAATATATTTGATATAGTCAATTATGAGTTCGATTTTTTCTTTTTTCTTTTTTTTTTTTTTTTTTAGAGCGACAAATTTTATTCTCCTTAATTGGTGTAATTTGAAAGGGGAGATAAATAATTGTAAGATTTCAAATATAAATTAACTACTATACCATCAATATTTTATTTAAGATTTACTTTACTATATATAATTATTAACTCTTATTTCTATTTTATATTCGGCCCGGCCCGGCCCGATCCAGCTGTGAAATATGTTGAATTGACACAACCCGGCCCGGCCCGTTGTGAAACCCACAATCAAATCCAGAACTTACCATCAAACTACATTTTAATTTTTATTACTCCTTAATTTTTTAGTTATTATATATAAAGATATTAAAATATAAATACTAATTTTAATAAACCAGGCCGGGCCAAGCAGGGCCCGGTTAATTTGCATATTGGGTAAGGCACGGTCCAAAAAATTTTGAACTTATTTTTGGAAGTCCAAACATAATTTATTCTTGCCGAATTCGAATCGAATTTTCAAACCGTGTCTATTTTTGTTGGCTGTAACTTTATATATCTTACTTTCTCTCCAATGTCCATCTCCTCGTCGTTGTTTTAAGTTCTTATTTATTTTTTTTGAAGTCATAAAACATTGTAATGGAATTTTTAATTTCAATATCTATTATGCAATTTTGTTCTTATTTGTCCCTTTCTTTTTTCACTAATAATATAATTTTATATATTATTTTTCCCTTCATTTCCTCTAAAACACAAAAATATTGGGTTTGTTTGGCCATTCATTTTTTTCCATACGATTTTCAATATAAACTTTACTATTACACAAAAGTCAACCTTCAACATAAAATATTATTTTTTTTATATTATCGACACGATTTTTTGAAAAAATAATTCAAATCAAAACATTAAACAAACAAACCCTATTTTTTATATTCCGTACATTTGAACCAAATACACCTTAAAAGATTGAAAATTACAAGTTTGTTTAATTATAGTTTGAAATTGACTTAAAAGTAATAGATATTAACTTAAATTTTTGTTTAAATACGGAGAGAAAATAATAGTCCCTGGATCCTAAAACAATAGAGATATTTGAGATTGACACGAGAATAAATAAATAATAGTATTATATTGAGAGTTTGTGTAAAAGTATTTTTAAAAGACCAAAATATCTCTATTTTATGTAATTATTATAAAAAAATGATGATAGTTTTGTAGAAATGTGAGGGGTTTGTTACTTAAAAAAAATAAAAATGAGACTATTGTTTTGGAACAAACCAAAATGACAAAATAAAATTATTGTTTTGGAACGGAGTGAGTATATTATTAATAATTGTTCGGATTGAATAGTATTCCCTCTATAGCACATAAATTTTTTTTTTTTTTTTGTCTTACATAATTTATTATTTTTTAAAAAAATAATTATATACTTTAATCACATTGTAAATTTTATAATTTATAATTTTTTAATTTTAATTAAATTACATAGTCGTCTTAGTATTAATTTAAAATTATTTTTATTATATAATAATTATTTTTACTAATATATTTTTAAATTATTTACTAATTATATTTTTTTTCTAAATTTTCGTATGTAGGTAATACAGACATTTTAACTAAAAATTGAAGGAATAATTTTTTATTTATTTAAAATAAAAATACAAACACAACATGTCAGACCAATTAAATCTTCTCACATCATAATACTCTTAAGTGCTCTCTCTGTTCTGGAATTACAATAGTCTCGCTGGTGTTCGTCACAGGATTTAATTAAATGATATTATCTTTGTTTCTTAGTAATTTATTTATTTTTTTATTTTGGTACGTTCTATAACTAAATTTATTTATTTTTTTTAGTAATTGTACTAGCTACCTAACATTACAAATACCCTCTCAATTTACAATATATTAAACAAATATCATTATCTTTATATCATACAATACTAATAAAGGTAGTTTAGTTTTTTAACTTTTATTTCTACTGCATCTCAATATAATACTAATATTTCTAAAATTTTATGCAAAAAATAAATGGATATATAGATATGGGACGGAGGGAGTAAAAAATAATGAAAGTGCGTATAAAATAAGTAGTAAAAAACTAAAATATCTTATGAATGTATTTGTATAAAAAATAATGAAATTTGTGTAATAATGATAAAATAATAAAAATAATTTTAAAGTGATATGATTATTTTTTAAAATAAAACTATTATTTTAAACAGACAAAAATAAAAAAATAAATAAATAATATAATTATTATTTTAGTGCGAACAGAATATTAAATATCACAGCCAAGTAAAAGTGTCCATCTAAAGATAGAAAATATTGTCACATTCACTGTGAAATAATAATAAAAATAAAAAATAGTCTCATATATCTGATTTTACATAAAAGCAAAAAAAGGATATATATATATATATATATATATATATAAAAGGATAGTATATGTAGCTCAATAAATAAATAATAAATAGTGTGATAACAAGTAATTAAAATCTAGTTTAAAATTTAGAACTTTAGGACCGATTTAATGGAATAAATGATCGATGTAGATTGATTTTATACTATTTCTTCCGTTCCATAATTATATATCTATTTTCTTTTTGCACGTAGTTTTAGAAATATTAATATTATATTAAAATATAGTAGAAATAAAGTAGAAATTACTAAAATAACCTTATTAGTATAATTTGATATAAAGGTAATGACGTTTGTGTAATATATTGTAAGTTGTAATGATATTTGTACTATTAAATAGATAGTACAATTATTTAAAAAAAAAATGGATACTTTGTTATAGGACAGATTAAAATAGAAAAATAGATACTTTGTTATGGAACGGATGAAGTATTATTTTATGTGACATTATATTTGCTACTTGTTTTTATTGAATTAAATTCAAACTCAAATTAGTAATTTCTAGAACCTAATCGATTTGGCTTAGTTAACAACCTCAAGAGCATTAGTAATAAATATAATTATTATTAGACTTATATATCAAAAGATAATATATATATATATATATATATATAATAAATTGAAATTGTTAGGTATTTCTGAATTTTAATCTCATAGGCTATTTAGGTCCTACTATTAACTCTATTCTATATTACACTCATAAGATCAATGAATGATTTAATAATAGATATTTTCAAAAAGTCCAAAAAATCTAGACCAAATATATTTATATATATATATATATACATTTTTTAAAAAATAATAATAAGAACAACAAAGAATAACATGAATAACTAATTCCAGCCGTCAATTAATTAACGATGATTTGTGTTTATATATATATATATACATATTCTTTTGTATTTTCAATTGTTTTGAATTTTACCATTTGTTCCTCCAACATATTTTTTCGAACAAAATCTCAATATATATTTTATCATTTTTACAAAAATCATCAATCAATACAAAATATTATTTTTTTGTTACCAACACAATTTTCGTAAAAATATATATATATATATATTTCAACCTAAAACACTAAACAAAGAAAAAGAAATAATAAAAAAAAAAGAATATTATTGAATGTAATATTCTAAGTGAGAGGTCTTAATTAATTGAATAGAATATAAATTGAGCAAATTTTTATATAATATTTTAAATAGAAAATAAGGGTTAAAATGACGTATTTTTTATATAAATAATATGACTTTAAATTTAAAACATAATTAAGCAGAGTGTAAATATTTTTTTTTAATGAAATTTTCAATAAATTGAATAATGTGAAAAGTGTATTGGAAATGCTAAAACAGGATGTTTGGGAAGAAGCATAAATATTTGTAAAGTGGTAGGCATGTGGGCCCTCCCTGTATCCAAGCGTGGGTAGGAAGTCCAATGGGCCCACGGCCCATTAATTTCAACTCTATGGGGACCCTCTAATCCAATCATTTTATTTATTTATTTATTTATTTATTATTATTATTATTATTATTATTATTATTATTATTATTATTATTATTTTCATGTTGTAGATTTGAACAATATGTGAAATATTATTTCATGTCTCAAATCTTTTGTTATGATTTTAAATTTTGCATATCCCAAATTTTTGTAATTTTTCATTATTTATATATAATTGTTTCTCTTTTACTACTCTAAATATAATTTATAAAAACTTATCCAACAAAAAATAGAGACCAAAAATGTTCGAAAAAAAACTATCAAATTATGTATAAAGAAAATGTATATATATCAAAAGTAAATTAAAAAAAATTAATAAAAAAAAAATAATAATAATAATAATAATAATAATGGGACAGATATATTGTACTACATTGTTCAGATAATATCTTTACTATTTTATTTTTATAATTTCATTAGAATATTCTTATATATTGATAAATATACATAGTGTAAATAAGAACAAGTGATTTTTATTTTTTTAAACAGCATTTAATTTCAAATGGAATATATTTATAAAGTGTATATATTTTAATTTACATAATGACAACACTATATGGTTCTATTTCTTTAAGGTATATGATTAGTCTAACACTATTTATTTTTAAAAAAAATAAAAATAAATCAAACGTCATCAATTCAAATATTCATTTTTTATTTAATATATTAATGAAAAAATTATATTTTTATTTAAATTATTATATCATCTATGATCACATGAAATACTAATACTGTACCCATTTTAAATTTAATTCACCAATCTAAAACAAAATTCAATTAAAGTATTATAATTTTTGTTTTATTATTATTATTATTATTTTATACTCCCTCTGTCCGAGCAATAATTAGAACATTTGGGTCCGGCACGGAGATTAAGAAAAATAAATATTTTATTAAAAAAATTATAAAAATAAAAAGATAGTTAAGAGTATTTTTGGAAAATAAGTAACAATTAAAAAAAATAAGGAGGGGGAATGTAATAAAAATAATGACATTTGTTATAAATAAATATTGAATTGAGGATAATAGTTAAATATTGATTTGCTGACTTCGCCAAAATTAATAATGAGATAAATTTAGCAGAGATATATTAAAAAAAAATGAAAGTAAATTTGGCGGACGGAGAAAATAATTAATAAGAATAGTAATGATGATCATAAGCCAAGTTTGACCCACCAAACATAAAATTTTATGACAATTTTGATTCATTTGAGATATTATTCCCTAGTGGAGGATTGAGGAATAATTCACATCACCTTAATTATATCAAATATTTATTTATTTATTTATTTATAATTATCATTAAAAGAAAAAAAGAAAAAGAAACACCCTAATTATATCAAATATTTATTATTTATTTATTTATAATTATCATTAAAAGAAAAAAAAAGGAAAAAGAAAAAGAAAGTAGAATGTGTTTATTGTTGTTTGAATTAAGTTTCTCACTACCATTTTTTTTTAATTTTTTTTTGTCAGTTCTTCATATCAAAATACTTATACAAGAAAATACTTATTTATATCATATAAAATAATATTTAAATTTAAAATTATAATATTTTCAATAAAGAAGAATTGGACAATATAACACTTGTTTAAATTGATAAGGATCACTATATGCATCCCTTTCCATAGTCCAAAAAGTGGCATTATTTTAGGTAAAGACTAAGTGAAAAATAAAATGAATGAAATAAATAAAAGTAGGAGGGAAACATTATTAACTAATGGTGGGTAGGGAAACCACATTCACACACCTAAATTAAATTAAATAAAAGGTTACACTCTTTTTTCTACTTCCCATATCATAATGTTACCCAATCATCCACATGTGCTATCACCTTTTTAATTGCACTTTGGTGCATGCATGACATGACATGACATGACATGACATGACATAATAATAATAATAATAATAATAATAATAATAATAATAATACAAAATATATTTTATAAAATAAAAAAATTAAATACCCATTACAAAAAGTTAAATATTTAATTTAAAATAATATATTTTATATTTCGATACAATTCTCTCTACAACATATCAAAAATCAATTCATCTAAAAATGCTGAAGGAACAAAACAAATATTTGTAATGTATTTTTTTATTTTTTTTTACTTATATTTGTTGATGTAATTTTTCAACAAAAATAAAGTAAAATTCAAAGATATAGAAAATATCCTTAAACTTGATTAATTAGTGTCTGAGATTAGGAATCTCTAAACACTGTATGGTACAGAAAATAAACTGGAAAATAAAAGACTGAAATTTAAAGTGGTGATCCCCAAATCTGACTTTGCTTTGTTGAAGTTGATTGAAGATGCCTTTTCAGAATAAATCTGAATCCTTAAATAACCTTTGAAGAAAACGGTTTGAACCGCCGTCTGGTCGGTTACAGCAACCGCTGTCAACCGACCACCAATTTCTCCTCTATTGACACGTATTACAACTTCCTTCAACCGTTCCCACCAGTCACAGAACTCAGACCTGCCTCTTACCCGACCTGCCTGTCCACTGCCAAATTTCTTTTGCCCGACTTCGTCCTTCGCCCGACCTGCTTCTTCGCCCGACCTCACTTGGCCGACCTCCGCATCAGCCGCCCTCCGTCTTTGACACTTGGCCGACCTCCGCATCAGCCGCCCTCCGTCTTTGACCGAAGACCTCCGCGTCTGTCCGTACCTCTTCCTTGCCCGACCTTCCTCTTGACAGACCTCCGCGTCTGCCCGACCTTCCTCTTGACAGACCTCCGCGTCTGCCCGACTTCGCCTTCCATCCGATCTACGATTTACCCGACTTGGGTACACCTTTTTTTTTAGACTCCGCCCGACCTTTCTTCCTTTTCCCGACCTTTATTCTGCCCGACCTCCAGACCTTTTGGCTTTCATTCAGACCCTACCCAGAATCCTACTGCCACTTACTATTATTATTATTTTTTGTGCTTAACAATAAGCCTCCTCCTCAAGACTCCTAAACATCACTTCCAGTGATGTTTTAGGAGTTTGCAGGCCGGCATCCGAGGCTACGTCAGCCTCAGATCCGACCTCCATCCTTCGAGGCTACGTTGGACCCGACCTCCATTTATCGCGGAATGGTGCTGGCCTGGACGTTGGTCGATCTTGCACTAACATTGCTTCAGCATCTCCCCCCTGACGGAAGTCATGATTAATTTCTGTAAAAAAGGATTCTAACCTTCTTGTCGTGGATGCTAAACTGGCCAGATCTTGAAAATCGTGGGCTGTCAGGGCCTCGCGAAGTCTGGTATGCATGTTCCTGACCACCAAATTGGTCATTTCGCTTTCATTGATCATCGTAGGACATCGTCCCTTCATCAATCGCATCCTCTCTATGAATTGGTAGCCGGTCTCTTCCGGCATCTGCATGATCTCCAGAAGGTCTATCAGTGAGACTGTCGGCAGAGGATTAAAAAACCTTCCATGAAAATCTGCCTCTAAATCTTCCCAAGTTTGCAACTGTCCAGGCGGCAGACTGACATACCAAGAAAAAGCTGTTCTTGTGAGCGACAACCCAAACAATTGTAACTTGTGAAACGGATTGTTGCCTACTTCTCCCAATTGAGCCGTGAAGCGACCCACATGCTCAATGGTAGAGGCTCCGTCTTCTCCCGAAAAAGAATAGAAGTCTGGTGGCCTATAATTTCTCGGGAGAGGATGATCGTTAATGATCCTTTCTGGAAATGGCCTCTGGTAAACCGGCCTGTTCACCGTTTGCGGATTCATTCCGAAATGCACCCGCAGAACTTGAGCAATATCCTCCGGATCTACTCTGGGTGGAATATGGTCGAACACTGGAATGTGATCGTGAGTCTGACCTCCCAATCTTTCTTCTCTGGAGAAGGCTGGTTCGGCTGGGATGGGATTATGAGTCTGTCCCTCCAACCTTTCTTCTCTAGAGAAGGCTGGTTCGGTTGGAATGGGATTATGAGTCTGTCCTCCTAATCTCTCATTCGGCTGGGTATTATCAACCCTCGGTCCCAAAGGAACATTATCTGGGAAAGTTAGAGGAATCTTCCCCATATCTGTTCGGTTGAAAGTTGTGACGCTTGGAAATGCACTATCCACGAATGATGGCCCTGCGACATTTGCCTGTAGTCTGGATGGTGATACTCCTGGTGGAGTTTGAGTGGGTTGAAGACTAACCCTTGACAGTGCTTGATCTATCATGTTCTGCATCAGACTCTGTTGCTCACGCAACATGTTCGTTTGTTGCTCACGCAACATATTCTGCATAACCAAAGCGTGCTGGTTGTTCATTTGTTGAACATAAGACCACCAATCAGTTGGTGGTTGTGGGATTTCCCCGGCATTTGGCACAATAGGTGGTGGAACGGATTCTCCCACCGGTGCCGAAGATGATTGAGGTTGTGAACCTGCCATATGGACCCTTCCGATGATACGGCCGGATCTAAGACGTATGAAATTATCGCCGGAATTGGAATGAGCAATTTTGTCTTGCTCCCACTGTGGTCGCCAATTTGTTGATGTAATTTTTCAACAAAAATAAAGTAAAATTCAAAGATATAGAAAATATCCTTAAACTTGATTAATTAGTGCCTGAGATTAGGAATCTCTAAACACTGTATGGTACAGAAAATAAACTGGAAAATAAAAGACTGAAATTTAAAGTGGTGATCCCCAAATCTGACTTTACTTTGTTGAAGTTGATTGAAGATGCCTTTTCAGAATAAATCTGAATCCTTAAATAACCTTTGAAGGAAACGGTTTGAACCGCCGTCTGGTCGGTTACAGCAACCGCTGTCAACCGACCACCAATTTCTCCTCTATTGACACGTATTACAACTTCCTTCAACCGTTCCCACCAGTCACAGAACTCAGACCTGCCTCTTACCCGACCTGCCTGTCCACTGCCAAATTTCTTTTGCCCGACTTCGTCCTTCGCCCGACCTGCTTCTTCGCCCGACCTCACTTGGCCGACCTCCGCATCAGCCGCCCTCCGTCTTTGACACTTGGCCGACCTCCGCATCAGCCGCCCTCCGTCTTTGACCGAAGACCTCCGCGTCTGTCCGTACCTCTTCCTTGCCCGACCTTCCTCTTGACAGACCTCCGCGTCTGCCCGACCTTCCTCTTGACAGACCTCCGCGTCTGCCCGACTTCGCCTTCCATCCGATCTACGGTTTACCCGACTTGGGTACACCTTTTTTTTTTAGACTCCGCCCGACCTTTCTTCCTTTTCCCGACCTTTATTCTGCCCGACCTCCAGACCTTTTGGCTTTCATTCAGACCCTACCCAGAATCCTACTGCCACTTACTATTATTATTATTTTTTGTGCTTAACAATATTCATTTTAGAACTATCAAAATTATACTACCTCTGTCTCACGTACCGTGTCTGCTACACGGTAGACACGGTATTTTAGGAGGACTGTAATTAGTAGATAATTAAGAATATATTAGTAAAAATAATTATTCGATAATATAAATAATTATAAATTAAGATTAAGATAACTAATTAGTTTAATTAAAATTTATAAAATAAAATAAAATTTAAAAGTTTAAAATGAAATTGAAGTGTGTAATTATTTTTCAAAAAGGAAAATGACATGGTACGTGGGACGAAGAGAAACGACAACATGGATATAGTATGCCGGACGGAATGAGTACTTTATAAAAATCATACCAAAAATAAATATAGCAAATGTATTGAGACAAAAATAGTATTTTATTCACGCTAAAATAATGCAGCTGTTAAGTTTAGAAAATATAAAAAATATATGAAATGTTAAATATACAGTGAATATGTTCATTTAACAAAACATTTTATATGTTTTTCGATTAATATTACTAAAAATATAACATATATATATATCAAATAATATATACTAAAATTATATTAATTTATTAAAATTAATTATTCAATGCAAAATATTATATTCCTATTACAAATATCATTCTCCATATTTAATATATAAACACATTAAATTGGAAAAACTGGAGAAATCAAATTAATTGAAATGATTATGGCAGATCAAATACAATTAATATTATAATATCTGTCATTAACGGCTAATTAAAATTAATTAGTTAATTAGGGGACAATAATTCGTGCCTCCAGTTTCCAATAAAGTAAAATTTTATTTATTTTTTATTATTATACTTATTTCTTAAGACTTGAGATTAGCACTGACGTTGGATCACTACACGAGTGCCCTTTTTCATATATAGATTTTAAATAAATATAATATATTTATTTGGAGCGTTGCCAATGGCCTAGTGTGGTGATCTGGTACGATGAGTCCATGTGAACCAGCCAATCACAGAGAACTACGCCAACTGCCGCACGTGACATGGTATGGGATCACGTGCACCAACAAAACTCTGCACAGTGTTTTAGATTTTATTTTCAATTTATCACTTTGACCGGTGTTGGTGGTGGTCCTTATTGTTTTTAGTCCTACATATTATTTTTTTTTGGAAAATGATTACACATTTTAATCTTATTTTAAATTTTTTATTTTATTTTGTTTAAAATTTTAATTAAATTAATTAGTTATTTTAATTTTAATTTATAATTATTTATATTATAGAATAATTATTTTCACTAATATATTTTTAATTATCGTGGGACGGGGGAAGTATTATTATTATTATTATTACAAATATTCAAAATATATTTTTCACGGTCCTAAAATTTATTTCATTGAAGTTGGTGTGACAATTAAAAACATAAATAAATAATTTATTTAAAAGTAAAAAAAATATAAAAAATTATTTGGGTTAGTTATAAAAATTCAGTTAATAATTAAATAAAATGATATAAAATAATGAGAATGTAATAAGTGGTTTGTTTTGTAAAATTGTTTGAATAGATAATTTTTATGTGACATAAAAAATTGTGTAAATAATATAAAAATAATAAATATGTGTAAAATATTATTTTTTTTTGGAAAAATCATATTTGTATTTTTTTCCGAAAGAACATACCCTGTTTATAATTTAAAACACAAATCTGACCAATTAACTTGTACTGTTTTTAATAAAAAAAAATATTATAAAATATCAATAATATCAATAAAAAATATTATAAAATATTTTATTTTATAAAATATCACTGTTTAATAAGTATAATATTTCAAATTAATTTCATATTATAATCAAATAATTAAGAAATACTTCTTCCGTCAAAATTGAATCATTTGATTAGAAACACCGTATTTAAGGTAAAAATGTTTAATTAGTTAATAATAATTAGTTATGATATTATTTTTTATATAATTAATAATATTTATAGTTTGAAAGTAAATTTAATATATATGATTAAAAAAATCAAAATATATGTTTAAATATTTAAAAATTATATAACAATTAAAAAATATATTTAATATGGATATCATTTTGTAAAAAATAAAATTTTCTATAATACAAGTAAATAAAAAAATATTTTTTTTTATTTATAATTAATATAAATCAATTTTATAAAAGATGTGTAGTTTTAAATATAGATAAAAATGTTTATTTTTTTGAAGAGATAGATAGAAATAAAAGAGTTTTGAGTGGGTCCTACGTCATTTATGATGTTATATGTTATGTAGTTAATTAAATTGATTTATATTTGTTAAATATATTTAGATTTAATAATTTTCACCAAAATAGAAATGTGTCGATTGTTACAGGACATACAACGATAAAAATAGTGTCAATTGTGGTGTGACGGAGGGAGTATAAAAGTGTTATTACTATATTTATTTTATTTTCCTAAATATTTTATAAAAGAAAAATAATTTATTTTGATTGAAATTAATATATATTGAAACTTGTGTAAAATTAAAAGCAAGCATAATTTGTCTTTGCTAAAACATAGAAAAAAAAAAGTGAGGTAAATATATTTAAATTTAAAAGCCTGTTTTCAAATTCAAAGGGCTCAAGAAAATATTTAAGATACAAATAAATACATACAAAATATTTCCTTTATGTGTTAAGTTTTTACATAAACATAAAATATGGGAAAAATACACAATATGTATATGTAATAAAAAATAATAATAATAATAAAGAGAAATAAATTAAGGTCTGTAATTGGGAGAACATAATTGAACAAAGCATTAATTGGAATTGAAAATTTGACCTACAGACGTTGTTTGCTTCAAAATGCGATGTTGTGGTAAGAGGTAACATGCACTGTATATGAGATGCCTTTTTTTTTTTTTTTCGATTTCAATTTTTATTTAATTGAAATTTATTTATACTTAATTAACCGGACACAAAAATTTTAAAAAAAATTATGTAAGACATTACTCTTATTCCAAAAAAACACATTCCTTGGTAAGATTAGCTGTGTAAATGTGATGAATTAATGAGGGGTAAAATAAAGTAACTAGTTATTACTAATTATGAATGTTAATATTCTTATAATTTAATTTAATTACTTAGAAATTTTATTATTTTGATTACTTTTTATATCGTAACAATCTTAGCCACTATTATTTATATGATTTTACATAATAAATAAATAACAAATAAATATGAATAAGATTAAAATCGAAATTAAATGTTTTTGAATAATTTTTTAATTTAGAAAAATCTAAAAAGAAAAAAATTAAAATATTAAAAATGAATATACATAAATCCACGGTTTTTAAACCGTAATCAAAATTGTTAAATCGTAATCGAAATCGTCATTCGAAAGGTTCGGTTTCGATTTAACATTTTAATCAACAGTAACCGGGTTTGAACCGTTTTGGTGTCATTGATATAATGTAATACTATATGTAAATATACAGCAGCAAGACCCCACTTGCATTCAGCTGCAGTTATAATTTCAATGGGTATTTGACACTCCCTTATTGTGTATGATAATTCAATGACACAAATATCAAGAAACATAATAGAAGCACACAAATTATATATTGAGTATTTAGATCTTGTGAAGCGCAATGACATAGTATTGTATTACTGTGCTATCAAGGTCATTGACGTTTCGAAAGTAATAATCAAATCGGTATAAAGTAATTGGAGCACATTGTATTGCATCCATTAGACATATACACAATTTATTGTAATTAGTACACTAAGACAAATGGAAGAATGTACTAACGTATATAGACACAAACAACAAGTATGTGACAATGCTTATTTTTATATGATACTTTAAAGTCATAGGGTTTTGGAAATGTATTAGAGTCATACGAAACATTTTAGGGAGTGTACAATTGATGTATCGAAGCACATGGACGTGGTAACGTAGGTACCAACCTATCAAGGTTACTTTTGGTCATATGCTAAATCCTCACAAGTATTAATAGGTGCTATGAAGGTATACAATTAGAAAACTTTATCATGAGATTATGTTGTTCAGTTATATAAAAGGTTACAGTAGGTACACAACTAGTAGGATTTTGTATACGAAGTTAGGTTGGGGGTACGATACAACTGCTCTGAAGTATTCACCTGCTTAGCCGAATCAGACCCTATGCTTAGATGTCATTAACCGAAAGTTGTTGTGTGCGCTACAGTGTAAATTAATATGTAATAGGTCTAAAAATTTTCAATTTGTGGTAGCAGTCATGTATTCTAACAGCTAATATAATTCAACTTAGACACTTATGACCTTGTTAGACATCTACAAGTAAATATTAGACTATAATATACATATATCATACAACTTATCTAAGTTATTATTGACTTTTTTAACCATTCATAATAAATACGTGTTGTTTATATTTTCTGACAATTTGGGTTGTCGCAGAAAACTATCATGGTGAATGCACCCTTAGTTACCGTCAACAAATATATATTTTGAACAAAAAATGATTGTTTTTCCAATCATATATATATTAGAGCATATATATATTCTTTATTGAAGCATATGAGACTATTATTATAGGTAGTTAAGATATGCCTCATAGTATGTGAATCTTTTAAGTAGGTAAGTAATAATGTGATTTGAATACAAACACTCACATGTGAAGTATAAATAATGATTTTTTAAGCATTATTTATATATTATTAAGTATTTTCAAATGTAGTTTATTTCAGTTATTTTCACAGAGAGGGACTAATTCGCGTATTCAGTGGGAGCACTTCCTCTCTCAACCTTGGTGGACTAAATCTTGTTGTGTGTGCTACTGTGTGGATTACTACGTAATATGTCTAAAAAACAATCAAATTGTGAAAGTAGTGATGCATTAGTAGCAACCAACAAATTTAATCATGTCATTTCTGACTTGTTTAGCCATCTATGTTAAACATGTGTTCTTTTTATTTACTTACACTTCAAGAAGTCGTTGAAACACGATAATGATGAATTTATCCCTAGTTAGTAAAAGCAATTGAATATTTTGAAACAAACTAGACACATTTTTCAACAGGAGATAACCCGGGCTTAGATACGGGTTAGCGAAACATATTACTTCATACTGTATGTACGTAAAAATTACATTGAGATATATCTTTAGTGCACATATGCAACAATATCCTTGGAGTACCAACACCGACAGTCAATGTATGATTGGTGGTTACTTAAATATTATATTTATAGTTGTAGATATCTTTGAATGTGGTTGATATCAGTCAATCTCCCGAAGAATGAGTCAATTAAGACACTCCGTGAGAGCACTAATTCTATCAGTTGGGGTATATGCATGAGTATTAAGCCGTTATATGCATAAGTGTTTATGACGTATGTTTGAATAATTTTATTTTTTATATATTTACTTTTTAGATGTGTTATTATAAATAAAATAGTTGAATAAGAAAATTTTTTTGACTCTTTTTATTTTTATTGATTCTTTTTAATTTTTTTTAATAAAATTATTTTTATTTTTATTTTATTTTCATGTTTTAAAATAAAAATTAAAATATTAATAAATATGAAAAAGAAAATTATACAAAATTGTGTAAATATCTATCTGTATATTTAATATAAATCCCTTTGCTTTGTGAAAAATTTTCTTAACACATTTTTCTACAAAAATTAATATATTACATACTCTCATTATTTTTATATTAATTACATAATTTTTTAGAAACCTCACATAAAAAGAAAAAACTTTTCCTTTAAACCAAAAACAAAACAAACAAACAAATTCTAAGATTTATACATAGTAAGTATTTAAAATATATAGAATATTATAAATAAATTTTAAGAACAATTTTTATATATATATATATAGATAGATATTTTGCTAATATTATATCGAATCATATAATAAAGTTATATTGTGTATAATATTTTTATAATGTTTACGTAATATTTTACACTAATATAATTATAAATTTTATACAAAAGTAATATAGATTATTAATATTACAATTTCTCTTTTTATAGGTATAATTAAAACAGTAAGTAAACTAAAATTGATATAATAATATATATAATCACGGTTGTATTTAAAATCTATATATTTAACTTTCTATTGCAAATTTTCTATAAATTTGTAACTAATAATGATTGAATGAATATATATCTATATACACATATATATATATACATATCATGATTTTATTTAAATTATAGGTACATAATTGGATTATATATCAATAAATTTGTCACATTATAATTCTTACATTATATATTTTATTTTACAATTAAACTCCGATAATAAAATAATATCCGTGCAAATTTAGAAATCTCAAAGAATATTAATAAATTTAAGGGAAAATAAGAGTGATCGGTTGCACGAATGAGAAAAAATTTCAAGAAATTGTGATACATGAACGAGAATGACTGGTATAAAATTTTCTTTAGAAGTATGAGAAATATATAGTAATTTTTTTACTTTTTTTCACAATAAAATATAACTGTAATTATTATTATTTTTTTAAAAAAAATATACAAATAAAAGTACACCCAAAGTAAATTAAAATATATGACAATAAAATATAACTGTAATTATTATTTTTTTAAAAAAAAATACACAAATAAAAGTACACCCAAAGTAAATAAAAATATATCAGTGATCAGAAATTGTATATATAGAGCCAAATGTGTTATAAATATATAAAATAATATTGCAAGTATTTAAATATATTTTAGATGTACATCATATTTATGCTATACTATTTAATTTAATATAAAAGAATTAAATTTAAATCAATATATAAAAATAGAAAGGGTAGATCAACTTTTTAATAATGAAAATTGAATTTAAATCCTACGCTAGTGACATAGACCACCTTAAAAAAAGGCAAAAAAAAAAAAAAAAAACATTCCTTAGTAAGATTAGCTGTGTAAATGTAATAAATTAATGAGAGGTAAAATAAAGTAATTAGTTTTTACTAATTATGGATTTGTTAATCACACAAAATGTGACGCGGATTGCATATATTTATTTACACTTTTATTTTATTTTTTTCTTAAAAAAATGTGTCGATTTATCTATATAATATATATATATATGCATACAGATACCGCACTGCACAATTCCACACCTCTTTCTCTCTCTAAAAAGTACTCTGCACTATTTTGGGCTGCAGAGGCCATGCGGATGCCACCATTGCAGTCGATTTGAGATCAGTGCGGCCTGCAGCAGCGGCGGTGTAACTGATTTAGGGTTTCGATCGGCCGGCGGCGTATTGCACAGTTGATAATCAGGTTTTTTTGTTTTGATTTTGATTTTAATTTTGATTTCGTCGGATAGTTGGAAGAGGAGCAAAATGATCAGCTGGCACGATCTGTATGTGGTCCTTACTGCCATGGTTCCTCTCTATGTTGCGATGATTCTGGCTTACGGTTCCGTCCGGTGGTGGAAGATCTTCACGCCCGATCAGTGCTCCGGAATCAACCGATTCGTCGCGATTTTCGCGGTTCCGCTTTTGTCGTTCCATTTCATCGCGAGGAACAATATTTACACGATGAATTTTAGGTTCCTCGCGGCGGATACGTTGCAGAAGATCATCATGTTGGTGCTGTTAGGGCTGTGGAGTAATTTCACCAGAAATGGCAGTCTGGAGTGGTCAGTCACCATCTTCTCGCTCTCCACTCTGCCTAACACTCTGGTCATGGGGATTCCGTTGCTGGTTTCAATGTACGGCGAATATTCCGGCGACCTAATGGTGCAGATCGTCGTGCTCCAGTGCATCATCTGGTACACTCTGCTTCTCTTCCTGTTCGAGTACCGCGGCGCTAAAATGCTGATTATGGAGCAGTTCCCCGAAACCGCCGCCTCCATTGTGTCGTTCAAGGTCGAATCCGACGTCGTTTCGCTCGACGGCCAGGACTTTCTCGAAACAGACGCAGCGATTGGTGACGACGGTAAGCTGCACGTAACTGTCAGAAAATCCAACGCCTCTCGGAGATCCTTCTCCGGATTAACTCCCCGACCGTCGAACTTAACCGGCGCTGAGATTTACAGCTTAAGTTCTTCCAGAAATCAGACTCCGAGAGCTTCCAATTTCAACCACACGGATTTTCACTCGATGATGGGATTCCCTGGCAGGCTTTCGAATTTTGGGAACTCCGATACAGGTAGATTGTCTAATTTCAATGTCGCCGATATGTATTCAGTGCAGTCGTCGAGAGGACCGACCCCACGGCCGTCGAATTTCGAAGAGAACTCCATCGCCGGAGCTCCGGCGATGAACTCCCCGAGATTCGGTTACTATCCGCCTCCGGCGACGGCCGCCGCTTCTTACCCCGCTCCAAATCCAGAAATCGCCTCTGCTGTGCCGAAAATGGCCAAACCTCATCAACCGGCGGCAGCGTCGCAGCACGGCGGTAAAGGTAATCACGACGCTAAAGAGCTTCACATGTTCGTATGGAGCTCCAGCGCGTCGCCGGTGTCGGAAGTCGGCGGAGGGAACCTCCACGTCTTCGGCGGCACAGATTTCGGCGTTTCCGAGCAATCCCGAAAGTCCGATCAAGGCGCCAAGGAAATCAGGCTGTTGGTTACCGATCGCCCCCAAAACGGGGAGACAAAAGGTCAATATAATTTCCATTTGTTTTCTTCCGCAATTCTTTTGTCGTCGATCGAATTGTTTATCAATTTTTCCTCAAAAACAGGGGATTTTGTTCGCGAGGACTTCAGCTTCGGCGCCGATCGTCACACGAACGAGGAGCGAGGGAAAAAGGAGATTCCAACAGGACTTTCCAAAATAGGATCAAGCTCCACAGCCGAACACGATCCAAAGTTCGCCGGAAAACACATGCCGCCGGCGAGTGTAATGACGCGCCTGATCTTGATCATGGTTTGGCGTAAGCTTATCCGAAACCCCAACACTTACTCCAGCCTGATTGGCCTCATTTGGTCTCTGGTCTCGTATAGGTAAAATCCAATCAACGATTCGACAACTAAGTTAAGTGGATTTCAATAATAATAATAATCCATTAATAATTAATGCGTTTGTTTGATTTCAGGTGGAATGTGCACATGCCCAAAATCATTGACAAGTCCATCGCCATCCTCTCCGACGCTGGCCTCGGCATGGCCATGTTCAGCTTAGGTAAAAAACATAAAAATAAAAATAAAATGCAATAAAAGAATGGATTTGGTAACAAAATCGATGATTCGACAGGTCTATTCATGGCCCTCCAACCCAAGCTAATTGCTTGCGGCAAAACCGTGGCATCTTTTGCCATGGCTGTGAGGTTTATCACTGGCCCTGCTGTCATGGCTGTAGCTTCCATTGCTGTTGGTCTCCGTGGCACCCTTCTCCACGTCGCCATTGTACAGGTATCTGATTTATTTATTTATTAATTAATTTATTTATGATGTCACGTACGTAGTTAAAATAAAAAGGGGATAAGCTATTTTATTCTGAATAAGGGAAGGTTGCCAATGGCAAAGGCACATGTGTTATTTATTAATTCATTGGCTGGCTGGCTGGCATATTATTGTAACGTTTTCCCTATTCTGACACATGCGTTCTTCCTCCCCCGCAGGCTGCACTGCCACAAGGGATTGTCCCTTTCGTGTTTGCCAAAGAATACAATGTCCATCCAGCAATCCTCAGCACCATGTAAGAAAATAAATTATAGTCAATTTTCAAGAATACACCCCACCCCCACCCCCACCCCACCTTTAAAATTTTGAAATCTAATGAAATTCCATTTCCATTTCCAGGGTCATATTTGGGATGTTGATAGCATTGCCCATCACTCTCGCCTACTACATTCTCCTCGGACTCTAATCATCGTCATCATTTGTGTTTTTTGGAGTGATTGGGAAAGAAGAATGAAGGCTAATTTTAATTATTTAACCAGACACACATCACTTGTCATCAACAGTTCTCTTCTTCCCAAGAATCAGGACCCTTGAAGCAAGCAACCAAACATCTATTCCATGGTGGAAAAACAAAAAAAAAAAAGAAAAGAAAAAAAGGTGAGATATATATATATATAGATATATTAGGAGTGGGAAAAGAAAAGGCAACATCAGTCATGATCAATCAATATCACCATGATGAATCAAATTAAAAACCAAGAATCAAAAAGCATGCATGCATTCATTCATTCATGCGTGTGTGTGTATCTTTTGTATGAATTATTATTATTATTAGCACCACCACTAGAAAGAAGCACAGCAGCAGCAGCCTTATCAAATCTCTCTCGTCCACAATCATTACGCATGTTAGAAGAAAAAGCCATGTCCTCAGGCTTTACATCTTGTCTGGTCCAACTAGTGGGGTACAAACATACTACTACTTGTTTATTTCTCCACCCTCTTTTTTTGTTATTCCCTTTTTTTTTTTTTTTTTCTGAAAAATATTTATTCCAGTTTTTATGTTGAAAGCGATTGTGATAATATATGCTGGCGACCCTAGCCCTCAACTTAGATCTCTACCCTTTTTCACAGCGGAATATAAAATATAATATATGTATTGATGTATATGTAGCAATATGAAAAATATTTCCCTGATTTCAGCCACCCAACAAAAAAAAAAAAGCTTGGCAGATTTTTTACAGGAATATTGAAAATGGAGAGGCTCCCTATGTATATTATTATTATTATTATTAAATGTCGTGGTTGAAGGGAACACGCTTTCTACTTTTTGCCTAAATCTCCGCGCCTTAAATTTCACGCGATGCGTTAATTGTCGTTTCTGTCCACGTAACAGATCTCACCGCCGCTACTATTAGTGGAGGGTATTTTCGAAAATATATCCTATTTTTCAAAAAAAAAATTAAATATATTTCTTTCCGTCGGTCACATTTACATTTTGCGTCATTATAGTTAACATTAAAAATATTTTTATATTTATATAATTTTTCTTGTATAAATATTTTTCTATTAATATTGTAAAACATTAGTTGAAATATTTTTATAATTTTTTTGTAATTTTTATTATATTTTAATATAATAATTAATATTCAAATATCAATACACAAAAAATTAAATGTGACACTTTAGAGCCAAACGAAGATAATATAACCTTATTTTATCAAAATTTATTTTTTATTTGAAATATTATCGTACATGATTATACTAGAAATAATTAAAAATATATATTACAAACTCAATTTCAAATCCTCAACTAAACAAGCTGAGGAATGCGACGTTTTATGGAAACTATTTATAAGCGTTTATGTTTCTTTAGCAATATTTTCAAATTTTACTATTTCGATTCTGTATTCTTTTAAAGAAAAAAATATATATATATTTTTTTTTTCTATAAAATATCTCATCAAGCATTATTTTTATACTAAATTTAAATCAATTTTTTTTCAAACTCATCAAAAAAATCCACCTGCATGTATGATGTGTGGACGTTTTTAGGTTTGATTTAAATTAATAAAGATTCAATATGCTACAAATGAATATTTAATATGATTATTTAAATTAAAATATAATTATTGGGCTGTCCCGATCCTTCTTCTGGGCCGTACATCAGGCTGTCTGTGGCTGCTCGCCTGGAATATTTAGTCTTGTTCAATGCATTTTATTTAAAATTATATTTTGGGATAACAATAATATTTTAATTAAAATGGAAAAATATTGATTCAATAATTGTTAAAATCATGGCAAAATAACAAAAAAAATCTTTTGTGATTTGCAAAATTCACTAAAAATATTTCCGTGGTTCTAAAATTTTGTTTTACTTGTAGTTTAGATAATGTTGTAAAAACATTTTTGTAATTTTCTCTTATTTTATCTATTAGTTTGTAATAATGCTCACAGTTTAAGCACTTTTTTTGCAACATTAATTAAACTATAAGCAGATAAAACAATATTTTAGGACCAACATTCGATTAAAAAGATAAATACATATAATTTAGGACCAACAAATATTTTCAGCGAATTTCAAAATTCAATTTATTTATTTATTTTTTTTGTTTGCTATTTTGCCTAAAATCATTTCAAACTATTCTTAATCCAATCTAATATATTTTCACCATATAAATTTATTATATATACATGTTAAAATATTAGCGAAAATTTAAAATTATTATTATTATTATTAGGAACCTGCCCCATGCAGTTCCAAGAAGACGTGGAAATTGATAATACAATTTGCCAAAAAGGGGCTCTAAGGGTGTGTTTGTTTGCGGTTTAGATTTTGAGTTGAGATTTGAATAGTAAAAATTTTGAATTTGAATAGTTGTATAATGTGATATAAATAGGAGTTTGATGTGATGTTTTGAACGTAAAATTGATTTTTAATATAATATAAAAAATGAAAAATAGTTGTTTTATTTAATATTTTTGGGGAAAAAAAAAAGGATGAATAGTGGATTGAAAATCCAATCCCCCAAACAAACACACCCTAGTGTACTTTCACTTTCTTTTTTTTTTGGTAATTATATATTATTATCTTTTTTAAAATAATACTTTCCTCCGTCCCACATACCATGTCCATGTTTCCGTTTCTGTCCGTCCCACATATCATGTCACTTTTTTTTTTAAAAAAAATGATTATATACTTTAATCTTATTTTAAACCTTTTAATTTTATTTTTTTAAATTTTAATTAAACTAATTAGTTATCTTAATTTTAATTTATAATTATTTTCACTAATACATTCTTAATTATCTATTAATTACATCCCTCTTAAAATATCATGTCTACAGTGTAGCAGATACAATATGAGGGACGGAGTTATTATGTATTTAAAACTACTAGCATTTAAATATAAAATCAAAACAAAAATAATCAAACTTATAATTAAACGTTCCATTCCATGCATGGGAATAATATCCATATGCAAGGGAAAAATGAGCAATTTATTACAATCCTACAGGCTTGTGGATTTTTATCATATTTTTATTGTTTATAAAAATATCTCTTTCTAGAAATATTAAACCAATTCTTCTTCTTTTTTTTCTTTTTTTTTATATTATATTAAAATAAAAGTTATATCACTTCAAACAACTTTCAAACACACATACATTTGGGTAAAATAATACTTCATTCATCCCAATACAATAGTCTTGTTTACCATTTTTGTCCGTCCCAAAACAATAGTCTCATTTCCATAAATAACCATATCACCGTAAAACTATCCCTACTTTTTCATTATTATTACACAATTGCCACTACTTTTTACATTAATATACTCACAAGGGTAAAAAAAAAATCATTTATCCTTACTTTTTACCAACTACAATATAATATCAATATTTCTCAAATCTCGTGCCCAACACACTAAGACTATACTTTTGGGACGGAGAGAGTAATAAATATTAATTATTATTATTATTATGGTCATTATTATTATTAATTTTGTTTTTAAAATGGAGACGGAGCAATATTATCATATAATACCAGCCTATATGTCTCCATATTTTGGGGTTTATACATGTTTATTGATTTATTAAGTTAATAATTTCAATAAAATTGGTGATGCATCAGCATGTGTAAGTAAGTAGGCAAGAATATATATATATATATATATATATTTATTTATATACTATTATGCTTTGGAATGCAATTTGGACCTCAAAAAATTGCATTTGATTATTGTAATGTACAAGTCCAATGATTCCAATTTTTGAAATGACTTCTACCTAACCATATGCATAATTATTCTTCAATTCAAAACACCTTATATCATTAATTCATTTTTGTACATTTCTTGTCAATATTTCAATATGCATGTCACTTGCAGAAAATTAAAATTCATATAATATCAATAAATAAATTTTTTATACTTATGTATAATTAATATAATAATATTAAATATATATATAAAAGAAAACGAAAGGATAATTAAGATAAACATGTAACATTTGGCTGTGTTTACTTGGAAACTCTCTCTCTATTTTTTTTTTTTATGTATTAATCTTTAAAAATTAATTATTATATTAAAACGTAGTTTTAATTTAAAAAAATTAAAAAATACTTATATTAGTATCTTATAATGCTAATATAAGGAGATACTATTATTTTTTCGTCACAAACATTACATCTAGATTACAATTTAAATCAATAAAAAATGACCAACTAATGCTGGAATCCGTTATGATAAAATAAATTAACTTGGGGGTAATACTGTAATAATCACATAATGGTGTCCATAGTATAATACTCCCTCCGTTCCATTGAAAGGTTGCTATTTTTTATTTTCGTTCGTCCCAAAACAAGATTACTATTTCATAATTTAGTAATTGTACTACCTACTTAACATAATAAATACCCTTTCAACTTACAAAATATTACACAAATGCCATTATTTTTATATTACATCATACTAATAAGAGTATTTTTGTTTTTTTTACTACAATAAAATATAATACTAATATTCAAAAATTTATGTGCAAAAAATAAACGTCACCCTTCCAACGGGACAGAATGAGTAGTTGAAATTAATTACTTATTATATGTAACATCTCAAATTACAAACATAAAACATCCGTATATTCCATTCTAAATTATACTCCATCCATTGCACATATAATCTCACATTTTCTATTTTCATACGTCCCATATGTTATGTCACTTGAATTATATATTTAAAATTTTATAATTCATTATTTTTAAAATTTTTTATTAGACTAATTAATTAATTATTTTAATCTTAATCTATAATTATTTGTATTATATTATAATTAATTTTACTAATACATTCTTAATTATTTATTAATATATCCATTTTAAATTAAAATATTTTAAATATGTTTTTATTTTTTAATATTATATTATATGTGAATAAAATATTTTAGTACATATAATATAATATTAAAAATAAAAATAAAAAGTACTATAATGTAAACCGAATTAAAACAATAACCAAATACATCCTAAAAGATTTTAAATACTATTAACCTTAGGCCCAAAAAAGCCTTGAATGAAAAAGCCCTATAAGAAAGTCCTAAATTAAAGAGCTGAGGCCAAAGAAGGCCTGTCACTTTAAGACAACAATCCCATAAAACAGTTGAAGACCAAAAGCCCAAGAAAATAATTTATAAAATATAATACTCCTAATGATTATTTTAAGTATATTAATATTCTTATAAATATGTAGGTGTAAAATGTTTTTTACTTTTGATATTTATAATATTAAAAGAATAATAACAATAATAGGGAAATTTTGGTATTTACATGATATTTTTACTTATAAAATGATATTGATACATTTTACTTTGACAGATAAAAATGACAATATATATTTTTAATTTGAATGGAGCGAGTAATTTTTTGGCAATGTGGGAAATATAACTACTACTTTATTACATCCTAAATAAATTTTCAATCAAATTTAATAGTCTGTAAATTGAATTCGATAAAACAAATCATAGTAGCTGAACTATATATGACAAAAAAAAACCACTAATTAAGTAATGAAAATGAGGAGTTTTTCCACATCAAGTGGTGAGAAGATTGGAAGAATATATTCTAATTATATTCTTCTATGGATTTTATACGATATTTTTACTAAAATAAATTAAATCAAATATTTTTTTTTTTAATTATTTTTTTATATATATATTATACTACATTCATCTGGCTCTAAGGGTCTCATTTACTTTTTATGTGTTGATATTTGAATATTAATTATTATATGAAAATGTAATACAAATTAAGAGAAAACAGTAAAAATATTTTTATTAGTGTCTTATAATACTATTACAATGACATTTGTATAAAAAATTATACAAATATAATGATATTTTTAATGTTAAGTATAATAACGTAAAAAGTAAATGAGACTTTTAGAGCCATACAGTGAAAGTACTACAAATATATTTTACGTTCAAAATATTATATCATCGTCTATTCATATCACATTAAACAACTATTCGAATTCAATTGCTATTCAAAAATTCAAACCCTAAAACCCAAACTCATAAACAAACACACCCAAGATGAAAGAATTAACCACTTTTTTTTTTAAAGCTGAGATTTGTTTGGATATAAAGTGCAAATTGATAGGTGACAAGGGATTAGAAACCTAGATAACACATCACAAGGCAACCAAAAAATGTAGTAGTAATTTCTTTCATTTCTATGTTTTAGATATTTTTTGTCTTTTATTTAATTTTAAATCTCATTTTCTAATTGTAAAATTCCCAGTAATTTCCTTACGTAGAAGGTAACCTAAGGCGTTGGAGGTTTGAATCACGATCACAAGCCCAACTGTTAGAAATTTTGGGAGAAAATAATGAGATTGCATTATTGATCATTAAAATAAGGAGTCTATATATAGACAATACAAAATAGACTCGATAGACTCAAATATAAGTAATCTAATCTATGAATAAAATCAAATCTAGATATAAATCTACTAAATCTAAAACTTAATATCTAAAATATCTCAACATCCCCATTCAAACTCAAGTGGTATAACAGAAACCAACTTGAGTTTGATGGGAAATCTGAATATAAACGCAAAAAGAAAACATAAATAAAATTAGCAGTTGACTCTCCACCCACTGGAGTAAAAAACGAGATGACTCTCCACCGGAGTCGAAAACGAGATGACTCTCCACTGGAGCCAAAAACGAGATGACTCTCCACCGGAGTCGAAAACGAGATGACTCTCCACTGGAGTCGAAAACGAGATGACTCCATCGGAGCCGAAAACGATATGACTCCACCGGAGCCTAAAACAACATGACTCCACCGAAGCCGAACACGAGATGACTCCACCGGAGCTGAAAACGACATGACTCCACCGGAGCCAAAAACCACATGACTCCATCAGAGCAAAAGACGACATGACTCCACCGGAGCCGAAAACGACATGACTCTACCGGAGCCGAAAACAACACGACTCCACTTGAGCCGAAAACGAGATGATGCTCCACCGGAGCCGGAAAACGAGATGACGCTCCACCGGAGTAAAAAACGAGATGACTCCACCGGAGCCGAAAAACGAGATGACGTTCCACCGGAGCCGAAAACCATAATTGCAAACATCGGACAGATCAGATCTCATGCCGAAAAAAGACAAACAACGAAAATATGACATATTATAGATAGATTTTCGGCAACAAATAAGCAACGAAATATGGCAGATCTCACGCAGGCAACAGAAAGACAACGACAAATAGCATATCGCACGCAACAACAGACAGACAACGATAGTTGGCAAATCGCACGCAGCAACAGACAGACAACGGACGTATGACAGATCGTTTCAGATCGCACGCAGGAAACAGGCAAGCGAAGATTTTATATTGCACACAAGCAACAAACAAGCAGCGGACATATGACAGATCGGAGACGAGACGAGACAGATTTGCAAAAATACAACTTGCAAAGGCATGATCTCAAAATCACAAGACCTTCGGGTACAATCTAGGTTGAATGTACCCGAAGAAACACGGGTTGATAGGCTATATCTACGGCATGAGGAAAATAGGCTCTAATACCATGTTAGAAATTTTAGGAGAAAATAATAAGATTGTGTTATTGATCATTAAAATAAGGAGTCTATATATAGGCAATACAAAATAGACTCATAGATTCAAATTTAAATAATCTAATTTATAAATAAAATCAAATCTAGATATAAATATACTAAATCTAAAACGAATATCTAAAATATTTCAACACCAACCACCACCAGCCTATTCCGACATCCATTCTCTTTTGTTTATATATTAAATTTTAAACCTTATTTTCTAATTGTTTCGGAAACCAATTATGGTAACCCTTTCAATTGGTCAATTGGTCAAAATACAAGGTTTGTTTACTTTGTATATTTTGGATAAAGGGATCATTACGGTGCTGATTTGTAAAAATTAGTACCATACTAATTTTTTACATCAACACACGTTATATATACAAACAGTACACGTTAGTATTACACAAAACACATATTAGTATTATACACAGCACATACTATGTATAATAAATGTATGTGTTGTTATTCAATAATAATAAGTGTGTTGTATGCAAGTATATCATGTGCTAAAATCAACTGTTGGTGTTTTATGAGACTATAACATGTGTTGTTAGTTCATGTCATGTATTTGTATTATATTAATATATACAATGTGTTGTCTGACCGTGTTTTGTCTGTAGTAATATTGTGTGTTGTTGAAACTATTGCATGTGTGTTTTGTTCATATGCTATATTTGTATTATATTAACATATACAATGTGTTATTTTTAGGAATATTATGTACGGTTTAATAGCACACGATGTGTTGTTCAACACAGTGTTGAATTATGAATTCAGTACTGTTACAGCCGCATTTGGATAAATATATTTTTATGTTAAGGGTTTAGAGCACAGGCTAATATAAAAAATATTTTGTATTAAATTATATTTATTTTTTATGAATGAATAAAATATGTACTATGTTAATATATGTATATTGTTATTTTTAATAATATTTATGAAAAATTGTATTATCTTAAAATACTAAAAACAAATCCTATTAGACGGTAGTGAGATTTAAGGTTAGATTCTTTATATATATATATAAAAAAAAACAATGGCTAGTGATTTAAAATTAGTTTTTGTTACCATCAAGTCATAAGTTTAAATATTTCGACACAAATTAAGAACAAATTTCAAAAATATTGTTGAATTATCACGTTATTAATTTTTTTTTTAAATAAATAACATCCAATATTTGCCCATAAAATAAATAAATAACAGCCACTCTAACGGCCAAAATTAATTAAGAACAGCGGTGATGACTTTGACTATAGCATCAATGCTGATCCGCCCCCTACAGTTATACTTTACAAACACAAATAATTATAAAAGAAAATTTTGTTAAAGAAGAAATGGGATGTGTGTGTGTGATTTTATTTTTTTATTTTTAAAAATTTCTATACAAGTTTTTACTATTTGAATCTTACTATTTTTGTAATTGAATTTTATATTTTTTTTTGGTCCGAATACGAGTTTTAAAAATAAATATTTTTTTATGATAATTAAAAAAATAGCATAAAATTTGAATTATAAAAAATATATTTTTCGAAAATATATGTTTACTTTATGTTTTTTTTTTCTTTATATTGAATCTTCTGTGCTATAAATATGATATAATTTTTCATTTTTATCCATTTTAAAACAAAAATATTATTTCCTAATTTAGTAAGTATACTACCTATTTAACATAATTAATATTCTTACAATTTTTAATATATTATACAAATGTCATTATTTTTATAGCACACAATCTAATAAGAACATTTTTATTTTTTAACTGCAGATCAATCTAATATTAATATTAAAAAGTTTATATGAAAAAACAAATAGTGCTGGTTTTATGAGTAATTTTAAATAATTATGGATTATGTTCCATACAAATACTTCTAATTTCTTAAATATTTATCATTAAACTATTATTTTTACAATAAAAGTAAATGAAAAAATATTTTTATATAGCTTTCAACTACTTAATACAATTAAAATAATCTTATTTGAATTTAGTAAAAATATATATAGAATATTTTATATTTTATTATTAATTTTTTTAATATATATATAATATAATATATATTGTGTTAGTATGTACTACTATAATAGTAGTATTCAAAAAAAATTGTATCAATAAAAAAGTAAATAAATATATTTTTTCACAAATTATTAAATTAAATAATATTATTTAAATATAAAATTGAAAATTTCAAAGCAAATCAAAATGGAAAGATTTTGGGTGTGTTTGTTTGGGAGATTGGATTGGATTTACACTATTCTTTCAATTTTTTTTTTTTTTTTTTTTTCAGAAATATCAAATCAAACACCTATTTTTTATTTTTTATATTATACTAAAAATTAATTTTACATTCAAAACATCACATCAACACTTATTTATATCACATCGTACAACTATTCAAATTCAAAATTTTTACTATTCAAATCTCAACTCAAAATACAAATGCCCGAACAAACACACATGAAAAAACTGACATGTGCAGTTAGGGCGTCAATTCTCTAATCTAAACTATTTTTTTTTTTTGACTCATTAAAGCTGAAAAATAATTGGACAATTGGAAAATCACAATCATTTTAATAGCCTGTGTTCCTTTTTGGTTGAGAAACATTTAATTGCCATAATTAATTAATTCATTTTCTTAAAACAACCCAAATGATATAATTAAATTATTTGATTTATATTTAAAAAAATTAATTTAGTAGTATATAATTTGTAGCCCAAAAAAATTTAATAAAGCTAGCAATAATTAGAGCCTTTTCGCGGAGATAACTTCCCAAGTGCAGTGTTTAATCATCAGCGGACAGTGCATACACCGCCTGACCCATGAGAAGTGATCTGAGCCGTTGGATTTAGTCAACGACTGAGATGGGGTCCACGTGGGATTCAGAAACGGACAAAAAGAGGACAGCCGCACATGCACCGTCATGTACCTGATTACTATTCTCCACGAAGAAGTACACATGCCATTGTTGGATGTGTGTAGAGTTTCAACAACCGCTCTCGCTCTCGCTCTACTGCACTCTCTCACTCCTCCATTTTGCTTTTTCATCTTCCTTGCGAGTCGTTGCAGCAGCACACGGATCCGGAAAGGGGATTGGGATCGTTTCCTGAAGAAATTGAGGGGGGGGCCCTGTTTGTTGACGCGAGCAAGTTATTCCTGATTTTGTTAGCTTTGATTCCAAGAAAAAAACAACGCTGGAGTGCTGTCTCGGTACTGTTGGATGATCTGGTGAGTTCAGGATAACAATTTTTTTTATGATTTTCGTCGAATTTGAGGTGTGATGCTAACGTGGTAGTTTAACGAATCGCTAAATTTGCTTCGCGTCCCAATGCCGAGTGATTGAGTGAAGTTATTTGTTGTGGCAGTTGAAATATGGCGGGTGAGATTGAGGAGCCTTTCAGGCTTGATTTTGAGGTAACCGCTTCTGTTTCTTTACTCGTGATTTGATTTCCAAAATCTCGGATCTGTAGATATGTAGCATTTGTCGATTTGATTTGAATGCGTAAATATAGTTTTTGAAGTTGTTTGATAATTTATACACTTGGTTATGTTGCGGTTACGGTTATGGATCTGGATTTTTTCTGAACATTGATTTCTTCACTGATTGCATAATTTGCTGTAGAATTGAAGGATGAACTGTTGTTCTGTATGATTATAGGATTGATTCGTGCAGAGATTCATGAATTTGTAGTTGAGCTTAAATGTATAACGAATGAACTGTGTGTGTTTACTTGTCCTGTTAATTGTGATCCAAACTCAACAGGTAGATTCTGTGCATTCTGGTTCGATCTCCTTCGGAAGGTTTGAAAACGAAGCACTGTGTTGGGAGAGGAGGTCGTCGTTTTCCCACAATAGGTATCTTGAAGAGGTTGAGAAATGCTCGAAACCAGGTTCGGTGATTGAGAAGAAGGCATACTTTGAGGCTCATTTTAGGAAGAAGGGATTGTTGGGTTTGAATTCCCCTGGATGCAAGAGCACAGCAGATTTCGATCCCGGGAAAGATGATGATGTCTTGGAGAAGATGAATGGCAATGATGAGGGAATTGCTTACGCGAATGATGATGAAACACACTGTGCTAGCTTTGAAGATGCAGACGTATTCTCGACATCATTTTCTGAGCCGCTTGAACTTGGAAGCAAGTCTAGTGATTCTGATTGCACTTCCGAGCATGTGAAGTGTGTGGATGCAGTAGACGGTGTCGAAATTGGAAGTTCAGTTACTTTAAATTCGGAATCAGGGGTTAAAATGAGTGGTGATCTTGATCGTGAATCTGGAAATCGAGATGGAAGTTCAGTTACTTTAAATTCGGAATCAGGGGTTAAAATGAGTGGCGATCTTGACCGTGAATCTGGCAATCGAGATGAATTGCGTGTGCCGCAGATGGTGATCCAAAATCTCTCCATCGATCATAAAATTGGAGAGAAATCCAATCCCAGTCCAAATGACATACAAGATTCATCTCCCAAGGTTTGTTTTCTCCGATATATAATATATATATATATATATATCGTGGCTTGTGTTCTTAGATCGACTTTGGTTAACCATCAAGAACCTTAGATGCAGGAAAGGACTCCACCCTTCGCTGACAGCCCGAAGCAAAGTTTGATTCCTCAAGATCGAGTTGAACAAAGGAGAAGAAACCCAACCAGAAATGCATCTAAAGTTGCTGAAAAGAAGGTAAATCAAACAGCTGTTCCGAGGTCCAAATCGGAGAAGACTTCACCAGCTTCTAAACGATCCCCGATGAATGAAGCCTCAAAATACAAGGTTGCTCTCACTTTGCTTAATGCTGATTTAAATTTCAGGCAGTAACGAGCATTTCACGGTCCTAATTTATTGGCGTGTTTCTTGTTTTCACCTCAGCTTGGCTCGAAACCGAAGTGCCCTGAAGTGTTTAATAGGTATCAGAAAATTATGGCTTTTCACTGGTGGATTTCTAATTTCCTACTTCATATTTCAGTTGAGGCCATTTCTTGATTGTTTACATTCGTTGATTGCAGAGTTGAAAAACAATCGACGGGTAGAAGTTTCATGGGACCTCGGCCTTCTACAACCGAGAAGATATCCAGTAGAGGGCATCATGGTGGAAACAGGTTTGTAAGCATAGTAGTGTACTTCCATACACCAGATTGAATTAATCTCGTCTCATCAATTATGCTTTTTAGGTTTAACCCGGTCGCCAGTGGAAATAAGATGAGTGTGAGATTGGATAGTTCGAGGTTCAGCTTCA
This sequence comes from Andrographis paniculata, assembly GCF_009805555.1. Lineage (NCBI taxonomy): Eukaryota > Viridiplantae > Streptophyta > Magnoliopsida > Lamiales > Acanthaceae > Andrographis > Andrographis paniculata. The sequence goes on from NW_026137605.1 coordinate 8,293,488, forward strand.
AAAGCGACGAACGCGCTCAGAGAAGGAAAGAGGTAAATGATCCGAATAATGTCTTCTAAAATGAATCTTGTATATTCCATGTGTACGGGCCTGAATAAAATATTTATTCGCCTATAGTTTGATATGAAGTTAGAGGAGAAGATGAATGCCAGGGAAGCAAAGATCCACCAAATCAAGACATCGACTCAGGTTATAAGTTGTCGAATTTTTCTTTAAGAAGCAATATTTGTTTGCATAGCATACATCGATGATTTATATATATATATATATATGATATGAAACTCAAGTCAAGATTTCGATTTCTGCAGGAGAAGAAAGATGCCGAAATCAAGCAATTGAGGAAAAGCCTCAACTTCAAAGCCATACCCATGCCTTCTTTTTATCGTCGTGCATCACTTGATCCACACGAACTTTACAAGGTACCCTCGACAAATCCCTAAAACATGAGCTTTCTCTTGGAACAATTTGTCATCAAATCTATGAGCTTATACAATGCTGCCTGAAGAATACGCTTTGGATCAAATTGTTTTCGCGGTCCCATTGTCCGTATGGTTCGACTGAAATTAAAGATCCAATTTTCATGGCTACTGATATAGAGATTTTCACATTCTCCAGTCAGGAACAGCAGCAGCAGCAGCAGGTGGTAATAACCAGCCAGAGAAACAAGGTTGTAAATCTTGGACTCCGAGAAGCCGGGTAGCTGGGAAGCCAACAAGTGATCAACCACAGGCCTCGGTGACTAGCTGCCATTCTACGGTGACTTCAGACAGCAGCGCGACATCTCGTGGAATGAGTAAGACGATGGAAGCGGAGAAGGTCGCCGTCGGATCCCGGAGAATCAAAGCACCGCCCCAAGATAGGCAGCACCTCCAGATGTATAAGGGAAAGACATTTAATGGGAAGCAGAGGAGCTGAGTTGAGTTGATGATCAAAGAGGAAGATCAGAGGAAAAGAAAGTTATCTATACTATACTATACTGGTAGAGAGAGAAAGAAGAGAGAGAGAGAGAGAGAGGGGTAATGAATAATAATGATAGTTGAATATGAATGAAAATAGGAGTTGATGTTATGTTTTATGAAACTATTATCAATTGAGGAGTAATTGAATTGTGTATATTGTAGTGGTATGTATTGTGATGATGAAATCCTTCCTTGCTGCATTTCAAATAAGTTTTTTATCATCCCAGAACTTTTGGCTTGTGTTTTTGTAGAGTTTGGTTTTATTTTTTCAAAAATTTAGATAAAAAATATTTTATGTAAAAAGAAATAACAAATTTTATATTTCCATTATTCAAATTTATGTCATGTCACATGTATTTACTTTACGCCTCAGATCACCTGCCATATATGGTTCACCTAGTGTGACTTTTCCGTCGAGTATTAGGTTCGGTTGAGATTTACCCAGTGCACACACAAAATCCAAAAAAAACAATTCCACAAAATTCAAAGAAACAACAATGTATTTCAATATTATTTTACTAATTGGCAAGAAATACATAACAGGGAGATTTCATCATATTATTATCTATATTTTTACAAAAAAATTAATATATAAAAACATAAATAGACATAGGTTTAGCTTGGAGTCCTCCTAAACTTCAATAAAAAAAATTTTCATTTAATTTTGTAATCGGTTAATCACGGGGCTTTGGTACCCACTAGTATGAATTTATATTCCTATTCGAAATGTTTATATTGCCAAGGACGAACGAGTTGGGTGTCCTATCTCCAACGGCAGCCCACAACCAGCAGCGGCTACTTTTTCCTACGAACGGAAAAGGCTCTCTTCTCCGGCTAACTAACGGCAAGGCGATCGACAATGGGCAGATTGATCTCCCACGAACATGAACTTCAATTGATATCGATCTTCTTACCGGTGATAGGAACGACGATATTCGACACAATTACTATGGACAGTCCATTATGATAACTGCGCCTCAAGCTTCATTCTAAACCTCGACACCTCATCTAAAGGGTGCGTTTCTTCGGTATGGTTTGAAAATATTTTACTCACCGGAGATTGCAGTTTAGCTTCAATTAGGCCGTAAATATTTATTTTATAATTAAATTAAATTAATATTTAAATCACATTATTAATATTTTTAATTTTAATTTAATTAATGCACATTTAAATCATTATATTTTTAACTATCAGATCAAATACAAGTCAAAACTTCCAAACCAAAATCAAATTTATAAACACAAATATCAACACATCTTAAAATTCTAAGGTAATCGAAACACATCTTAAATTTCTAATCTAATACAAATCAAAATCCAATTTTTTCAAACTTTTTCAAAATAAACACACCCCAATCCCTCTAACTAATATAACTCCCGCGGTTATAACAAAATTGATTGGGTGTAGGATTTGTTGTGATTGAACAAATTTAACTAGTATGATATTGTCCGCTTCCAACTGAGTCCACACAAATTTGTTTTTGAACTTATAAGGTGTAAAAAAAATATCACATATTCCAATGTAGAACTTGGGTTTAGGCTCCAAGTCTCCAACAGGGTTTGGGTTTAGAAATAAAAGATTTTGATTTAAAAGATTTGGGTCGAATCCGATGGTCCGAATTGAAAAATGAGTCAACTATGTATTATCAAGGACCGATTGAATTAGGTCAGGCTTAAAGGCTTTTTTTTTTAAAAAAAAAACATATTTATTTTAAAAAATATAGTTTACGGCGGCAATTATGGTGCTAATTTTAAAAATATAATTATGACAGCACACCGTGTGTTAAATGACGGCACACAATATATATTACTATAATAGAAATGCAATATAAACTAACAACAAATAATATAGTCTCATACAGTTCATACACAATTAATTTTAACACACCACGTATTGTTATATAGTACATTTCTAAACACAATTACTTTATATGATTAAATAGATTATATATATAATCCAATAGTTTTTAAATATAAAATTGTATATATATTAATCTTTTGATCTAATCATCACAAAATTTGAAAGAATAAAAATTAGTCAATATGCACGATTGATTATGGCTTGTTTTCAAACCCACACATCATTTTCTCCCTTCAAATTAAATATAATAAAGTGTGTGAGAATTATAGGGTCCATATATATATATATATTTGTACAAAATTTCTCAAATCTTTTAATAATAAATTTTTTTCAATAAAAATATATTCAAGAAACAGACCATAATGATTAAAAAAAGAATTAGGATTAAGATAAAGATTGAAATTAAGAAAAATCAAGAAAAAGTAGGTATGAATCAACAAATAATAATTACACTATCATCAAATGACGTAAAAGATAAAGAACAGTATTGCCATTGATGCACCATCACTATTATCATCACCATATCATACACCAAATTTGTCATTTTCTCACCTCCTAAATTATTTTCTTTTTTCATAAAAAAAAATAAAATAAAATATATATTTGCAATATTTTCAGGAAAAATAAGAAAACATAATCTCATCAAGCTAATATATATATATATATATATGATCCGATCAACGGAAAAATAAAACGAAGAACAAACTCAGAATCACGGCGGCGGCGGCCGCCGGTCCTCCGTGATCCGCCGCCGTCGGCGACGAGGACTGGTCTCCGTGCGGCGGTTTCCGGTAGTAGTACGGGAACCACGGGACTATCGGATCCGGCGGCGGCGGCGTCGAGCCCCCGCCAAAATACGGCGGTGATGGGGAGAATGGCGAAAATCCGCCGGCGGCGGGGGGAGTGGTGGAGGAAACCGGCGGCGAGAAAGGAGCCGGCGGAGTGGTGAAAGCCGGCGGCGTGGTGGCGGCGGGCGGGTTGTTCCCCGGACCGGTCGGCGGCGGGTAGCAGGGGTACGGACACTCCTGCTGCGACGTCGTTTTGATGGAGCAGTGAAGAAGAGTTGTGAGGATAACGGCGAATTTTGGGATTAGGGTTTGTGTGAGAGGTTCCGCCATTTTTGTGATGTGTAGAGTGGAGTTTGGGAGAAATTATTGATCATCAGAAATGGGAAAATTGAAAGAAGATGATGAAAAATAAAACAGCTTGTTTTAATTAATTAAATAATTATCTTTTTGGTTGTATTTTATTATTATTATTTTCTTTGGGTTGTTAGAGGTTTTGTCCTGACCTTTAAATTATAATGAAATTAAATTAAAATTAAAGTATGAATGTAGGGTAGAGATAAAGGAAAGGTTGGTTTGGTTTTGTCTGTCTCTTTCAGTTTTGAGAAAATAAATAAGTAAATAAATATAAATATATGTTATTACTTATATGTTTTTTATGTCCCTTTTTAAAAATTTCAATAATGAATGCCACTCTATTTTAATTAAGCTCAATAATAATAATAATAATAATAAATTATTGTCGTTGTTGTTAGCGGCCCATAGAGCACTTATTTTCCAACCAAAAAGTACTATTATCTCTAAATAATGATCAAATAAATGACAATAATAATAATTGAAAATAAAGTATGTGTACTAATAATTATTTTTATTATATTGTGAGTTGATTATCAAATTTCATATAAAGTCAAATATGATAATTGACATATATATATATTATATATGAAAACTTTTCAATTAGGTTGGGGAAGTGATTTATCGAACAAAATACATTCGAACACTTTAAAGGGCCAACTTCCGAAGCGTGGGCAGTTCACAGTTATAACAACTTTTTAACAACGAAAGACAATGCAAAACATGAAACAACAATGAGACTAGGTGTTTGTTGATCCGGTTCGATTATCAACAAATCTACATCCGGAGATACTAATCCAGGAGGAATTTCACTTACCAGTGTTGATTAAGGACACAACTCATTTAACTCTAATGTTTGTCATAGCTAACCCAGAAAAATACCTCCTCAGATTCGCATTGATATAACCTCGTACTAACAACAACCACACATCAAAGAAGTCCAAAGCTTGATCATTTCATCCGGTTGGAACTCCATTAATTTCGAACACCTTCGACCTCTCCAATTGATATCACTGTAGAACACACGTTCAAAATGTGGAGAGTTGAACAGAATGGATGGTGAGAACTTTTCTCAATAATCTTCTCTCTAAATATGCACACCAATTCACACACCAATTTGCTTGTCTTCTTTGGTTGTATATATCATGCAACCTTGGAAAAAACACACTTCACATTAATTTTTCTTAGCATAAAAATGGACGAAGTGTTCTACAATGATTCTGTACGAGTCTGACCATGCCCAAACTGTCATGTTTGTCTCTTGTGGACATTTAATAGATTAGACTGGATAATGTCAAACCCACAAATTGAGACTGCAGCATGGTTGCAGTGACAGTCTTGCTGCAGCATCGGACTTCTTAAAACATTTTTGTGGTTTTTTTTAATTCACAAGTTATATCAATGCTCACTTTTATTTTATTTTATTTTATTTTTTAACATCAAGTCATCAAGGGTATATATCTTCATTTTTTATTTATTTTTTTATAAGAGAAAATCATTATTGGATATAATTTATTTATACAAAGATTGTTTGTATATATAGTATTCTGTATTCTTTAACAATAAATTAGTAAATTAAATAACAATAAAAATTAAAATTAAGAAAAAGAAAAAATGAGGCCTTGAGTATGACCAATCTACCCCCAGCAAAGAAATGATAGAGAATATCGCATGTGATGTATCTTTGTCTATTTATAGACAAGATATTAATAATTATACGTAAAAGCATGACTATGCAATTTTCATGTTCATGACACGCGTACAACGAGTATGTTCTTTTAGAGTTTGATTTCTTCTTTCCTTTTTAATTTCAATATGTTTTTTTTTTAAAAAAAATAAAATAATAATAATAATAATACTAAATTCATGTCATAACAAAGGTATATATATATATTTTTTACTTAATATTAAAAATATTCTTACATGTATATAATTTACTCAATAAATATCATTATATTTGTATTATAAGAAACTAATAGAGATATTTTTGTCATTTTTTTAAAAAATTATACTATCTCTGTCCCGCAAAAAGGTTGTCATGGTCTTTTTGCGTATTAATTTTTTAATATTAATTATTAGGGTAAACTGTTTTTTTAGTCCCGAACTAGACACTCTTATCATTTTAGTCCCGAACTGGACACCCTTATCATTTTAGTCCCGTAAGTGGAGTATGTCGCAAACTAGTCCCATAAGTGAAAACTTTTTGTTGTATTAGTCCTCCAGCCCCGGAGACGCCCGCATGGCTCGTAGGAGACTACGTGTCCGCCAAGTGTCGGTGACTTGGCGAATATGTGGATTTTTAAAATTTATTTTTAAATTTATTTGTTTTTTAATTTTTTTTATTTGATCCAATTGAAAAAAATAATAAAAAATAAAAATCTAAGTGTTCGTTAGGTGTCGCTAACCTGGTGGGACACCTAGCGGACACGTGGATTCCGGCGAGCTATGCGGGCGTCTTTGGCGCCGAAGGACTAAAACAACGAAAATTTTCCATTTATGGGACTAGTTTGCGATAGGCTCCACTTATGAGACTAAAATGATAAGGGGTCCAGTTACAAGACAAAAAAATAGTTTACCCTAATTATTATATCGCAATATAAATCAAGAGAAAAAGACAAAAATACGTTTATTAGTCTCTTATAATACAAATACAATGATATTTGTTGAGTAAATTATTCAAATATAAATATATTTTTAATGTTAAATACAAACCAAATAACAACCTTCTTACGAGACGGAGAGCGTATAATAATTAATATTTAAAGATTAAATACTTTTAACTTATAACAATAATAATAAACAAACAAATAAACAACACTAAATAAATGTGTTAGCTACAAGTGTATTGATTTACCAACTAATTGCACAATTAATTACAATTACTTAAGATTCTTAAGGGCTAACTTACACCTATACAAAATTAAATGAACTATGAAAAGGGGCCCACTATAAAAAAAATGAAATAAAAATAAAAATAAAAAATAAGGGGAATAGTTTGGTGAGCTTTCTCTTTTACTTTCGCGATCGAAATGGGACACGCTTTATGTCTCTACCTTTCCCAAAAGAAAAGACGATAATGCCCTTCACGTCTATTTCACTAAAATTGCCTTTTCCGTAACGTTTCGGGTCTTTGGACTTTCCAATTAATTACATTATTGGGATTTTCCCAAATGACAGACAAAAAAACAAACTTGTTGAATTTTCAAATATAAATAATTAATTAAATTACAAAAATAAAAAATAAAAATAAAATAAAGAGTCAAAATTGGACTGGCAAATGGGTCCCATAGTTTGGTAAATTCAAAGTTGATTCATGCCTTCTGTTCTCTTCAGTTCAGGCTGACAATCTCTGACAATTGGATTCCATGGAAATATTATTATTATTATTATTATTATTATTTATTTTTTTATAACATGACAATATTATTGTTTTTAATACTCCATTGGCTCACTTGTAAAATATTCTCTTCGTCCTATAATAAAGTATCCATTTTTTCATTTTAGTCCGTCTCGTAACAAAGTATCTATTTTTTTTTTTAAGTAAATGTACTATCTACGTCCGTCTCATAACAAAGTATTCATTTCTTTTTTTAGTAATTGTACTATTTACGTAACATTACAAATACCCTTACAACTTACAATATATTACACAAATGTTATTACCTTTATATCACACATACTAATAAGGTTATTTTAGTCATTTCTACTTTATTCCTACTATATCCCAATATAATACTAATATTTCTAAAACTACGTACAAAAAACAAATGGATACTTACTTATGGGACGGAGGGAGTACATATCTTTTCCGTCCACCAAATTTATTCTCATTTTTTCTTTTTAATCTGTTCACTAAATTTATCTCATTATTAATTTTAGCAAAGCCAACAAATCAACATTTAATTATTACCCTTCATTTAACACTTATTTACAACGAGTATCACTAACTGTATTATATTATCTCTCTTCATTTACTTTATTTTTTAACTAAATTTTTAAAAATACCTTCAACTATCTATCACTTTTCAATAAAATATATTTTTTAAATTCTCATACCAAACCCAAATGAGCTAATTTTAATGGAAGGAGGGATTGTATTTCTATTTTGAATTATTAAATTATAAAGTATTTATTTTATTTAATATTTTATTTTTTTCATAAATATATTTACTTCACCATTACATTATTATTTTTTACATTAAAAAGTAAGAATATAATTATTTTTATATTATTTTTAACTACTCAAAAGTAAATATTTACAAATATATTCTTTTTGTTATTCACCTTTAGTAAAAAAAAAAAAGTATATTTTTTACTATCATAAAAAGCACAATAAAAAAAACTGATCAATTCAATTGGGTACCTTATACTCCATCCATCCAACTAATTATGTTATTTTGTTTGGACAATTAGACTAATAAATGATATTTATACAAATAGAGTAGAAAAAAAAAATTATAAAAAAAATTATTGATAAAAAAATAATGTAATAAGAAGAAAAAGTAATTCCAAATCGAATAGTATTAAAATAAAAATAATAAAATTATAAGTGAATAAAATGTAATTTAATATGAATAAAAATAAAAATAAAAATGGCATAACTATATTATATTACCCCACTTTTATGCTTCCGGGATTGGAAGGAGTATAACTTTTGTTTCACTTTTCAAATCCTTCTAGCAATATGTGGCACTTTATATATTCTTGATATATATATATATATATATATTTGTTTTTTTTTTTCTAATTTCAAAATGATCATCTCAAATATTGTTTTTTTTTTCTTTTCATTAATTTTTTTTTTATGATTCATGTATAAATTTAAATTTCTATGACAAGTATAATTTTATAAAAATAATTTATATTAATAATATATGATTTTTATTTTATATGATATTTAAATTTATTTTTAATTAAATATATTTATTATATTTGAAACTTTCATTTCAAATTATATATTAAAAATCATTTGAAATTCAAAATAAATTGAGTTATTTCAAAAGTTTATGCTCTGTTTTTTCAACACTATATTTTTAATTGCGATTTTCTAAAAATAATAATTGAAAATATAAAATATTTTATACAAAAGTCAAAAAAATCAAAATACTCGTTATAGAAAGTCAAAATATCATTACTAAAAGTTAAATATTCAACTCAAAATAACAAGAGTATATTTTATATTTTTTACACAATTTTTCGTATAACACACCAAAAAGTATTTCATCCTAAAGAACTGCGTGAACAGAGCCTTATTCTTTGTCATTTTTCTTTTCAAAATTTTGTTGTTGATTTTTTTTTGTTTAAATAATAGTGTGAATTGAATGTTCTATGAAAGTAATGTATATATATATATATATATATATACATATAGGAAATTATTTTAATTGAGTAATAAAATTAAAAAAATTAATGGTTAACCAAACACACGTTTGTTTTTTGTGTTTTAAGATATTATGAGAATAATCTCAAATTTGAATTAAAAATTATTATTGTCAAAATATAATACTTTAGATAAAATAATAATAATAGAATAGTGTTGAATATGACACTTTAAATAAAAATAAAAATTTTAATGTAATAATATTAACAAAAGATATGCATATGGTCAATGTTTTTTTAAAATAAATAAATAAATAAAAACTGCGTAGTGTAAAATTAAAATTTAAAAAAAATATATATAAACAAACACAATCCATGAATCCACAAATATCCATCAGCAAGTTAGAGAGTCATATGTGACGAAGTACTAGGAGAGGATTTATTTAATTTTCCTCAATACAATTTTCATATCAAATGCATATAATAAAATAAATTATTACGTGTTTAAATATAAATATAGAAAATATATCATATAAATTTTATTATACAATTTATTTTTGTAGTAGCAAAAATCATACACAGAACTTCCATGTAAAATCACAGCTAATACAAAAATAAAATATATAATAAAATCTATATAAATAATTCATACATTTAAATTTAGATACACGTAATAAAAATATAATCTACCACATATAATTCATCACCCGAAAATTGTCAGCCCAAGAGCAAGGAGCAACCCGACTGGGGAAACCCGACCCGAGCCCGAACCCGGGTAGTCAATCGGGTAAAGATTACCGGGCGGCGCATTTATGTATATGTAAGGAGGGCTTGGCGGGTACTGTCGGCCACAACAAGGCGGCGGAGGAGCGCAAATTGGAGGCGGCGGTGGCGGCGGAGGGCAAATGGTGATCGGCGGCGGCGGAGGCGGCGGCGCGCCGCCGCACGCGACGGTGCAGGGAGGGCAGTTTTCTCCGCAGTGGTTGTGGGATTGATCATTATTATTAATGTCGGTAGTGTTTTGATCGAGCAATAATTTTCTTGGAAATTCTTGAATTTGGGGATGGGACAAAGTGGGAAGAACAAGAACAAGAATGGGAATTGTAAGAAAAGTTGTAGTGATGATAAAGTGTGAAAGCTTGAGGGAATCCATGGGAGGATTGTATGTATTTTTTATCAACGAGGGTTTGTTATGTAATGTGTGTGAGAATGAGATACTTATTGTATTTATTTATTGTCATCTCATATTCCATTTATTTTGGAGTGTAGTAATAGAAAGGTAGGCCGGATTCGAGCTCAAGTATAAACTGACAACATATGAATATATAGTGGTAGTGTAGCGACGGTGAATGTTGACATATATAAACGAAGTATATGAACTGACAACGTATAGTAATAATCCATATAGAATATGTCACAATTGATGTCAGGGTAAAATACATGTAAACAGTAAACAATATGCAATATATGAATTAACAAAAAATTATAATACTTCACACAATACATGTTGTATATATTAATTCAAATTGCGTACCGTCAATCTATAACATAACTGTTGACTAGAGTTAATCAACACCGTAACCATCTTATATATCTTCAAGAAAAAAAGTATGGGTATTGTATTGACGGGAGCAAATCATCAATTAATACATGTAAAATACACAGACAATACATACATGTTTTTATATAACGTAATGCGTATTCATATTAAACAAAAACATATGCTGTCAATTTTTTTTTGCAAGTGTGTTGTATAAATATATTTGTTGTGTTGAAATCAAGTATTGTATAAGACTATATGATATGATGTCAGTTCATCTATTGTAATTATTATGTTAACATATATATTGTATTATCGGCTGTATACCATTTAAAAAAAAAAAGGTTCTTTTATCCCATACATTGATGGTTCAAGAATTGTACGTACGTATGTATACTTGCATGAAATGATCAAACTCATTTAGAAGGCATGGACTAATAAGATAAATTAAAATGGAGAATTATTTTCAAAGTTATTATTCTTTTTTTTTTTCCCAATTTTTATTTAAAATATAAAAATATTAGCAACACAATATCAAAATGAAATTAAAATATAAATAAATGCACGTGGATACTTCCTTTGTTCATTTAACATCTATATATTTATTTTTGTTACCTAAGTATATGAATAATTTTGTGTTATTTGGGCTATTGGTAGTATATTGATCAAAATGTCACTTGAGAGTACAACAATAATTTATAAAATAAAATAAAAATATATTGATAAATTTAAATAAAATATAAGAATACTTTATCATTTTATGAGTATTATATTTATTAAAAAAAACAAATATATTAACAATAGACATTCAAAATAATTAAATAAATTCATAAATTATGAAATACTATAAAGCAGTACTGTCAAATTAAATGTCTCCATCAATGTTACTCGACTGGAAAATTTCATCAACGCAGGGAATTACTGAATATTTGCAGATTTATATTTCAACATCTTTTTATTTCATTTTATATTTTTTTCTGGTGATTAGAAAATTTGAGTTTAAACTTCCACAAAATCATAAATGATTTAGCAAAAAGTGGAAAAAGAATGAAACTTAAACTAATGTGTTGCAAACTGTCTTATTAACCAAACCAACTGTTGATAATTAGTGGGCTTCGTTCATTATAAATGAGATTAAAATAAAAAAGTAGAAATTAAAACTACTATGTATGTAAATGAATTAATGCTAAAATTATGAGAACTCAATTGATGATTGAACATATGCTTACAACTATTTGCATCATAACAAGACTGATTTTAACAAAACATCTCTACCCAACTAATCATATTCAAATTCAAACAACTATCCAAACCCAAACACAAAATCAAATCTCAAGTAAATAAACCTGTTTACCTTAGGCATAATTAATAATACGGAAATGGAAAAAACGAAACTCTATCTTCAGTCTGAAAAACACAAAACTCTCACCAAAGGCAGGAAACGACGTGAGTACTCTCCACAAAGTAAAAAACAACGGCACTCTAAACAAAGTTAGAAACGACAAGACTCTTAATGCAGTTAGAGACATATCTCTAGAGAAATATGACACACAGATTGTAGATAGATGCGCAAACATGATTCAAATTTAAATGCAGACGAAAACCAAGACTCTAAACTGGAGACCTCCGGGTATATTTCAGGTTAAATGTACTAGTGCGGATTGGTATATTGTATCTATTTCAGAAGAAAAATAGGCTATGATACAAAATATTTTAAGAAAACTGGAAAATGACATATTTTGATCATCAAAATAATGGCCTACATAAAACAAAAAGATTCGATAGACTCAAATCTAAATAATTACGAATAATACCCAATCTAAATCTAAAACTACTAAATCTAAAATTGAACATCTAAAATATCTCAACACAACAACAACAACAACAACAACAACAATAACAACAACAATAATAACAATAATAATAATAATAACTCTACCAAACACAAATTGTATGCCCAGGCCACACAAATAGGCTGATTCAGTTATTTCCTCAATCAAGGTAAGAGAGGTGACTAAGTTTTTATCAAGTTGGGCAATCATGGACTAACCTGGATTGTTGAGCAGTGCCCCCTCCTTCCATCATGGAACAGCACTGGTTTCCACGGTCTTACCGTTGATGGTGCTCGGCAGCTTCTCTTGGCCACCATTGCTCTTCTTCTTCTTCTCTTCCCCATTGTTCACCTTTGGCTTTGTGTCTTTGGCTTCATCTTTTGGGTTCGATGAACTGGTCAGTTCATTAAATTTCTCTATGATCTTCTCGAGTATGGAGGCATTTTTGGTTTGGACTTCAGCAGCAAATGCAGGGGAGACGAGGGACATAAGGCCAAGGGAAGTAGCAGTTAGATGGAAGAGTTCTCGTCTAGTGGCGCTAGTGTTTAAGTTTTCCAGCAACAATGGCTTCTCTTTTCCTTTCACCTGAAATCAATCCAATAAAAGTTTATATGGCAAAGTAAATCCAACCCTGTTATAATGCACAGTTAATGAATACGCTCCGGCATTCACAAAAGTTTCTCTCTACAAACTAGAAGAATCATTGCTATGTCTGTAATATGAAACACATTTCTACAGATAAGAGGAGACAAGTTTTGAGTCAGCATGCAAGGGTTAGAGCAGCTTTGGTGGATAAATCACAAAGAACGATCTTTTGAATGCAATAAAACTTCAAGATCGATGATGGGAAATGCTTAAAAAGGCAACTAGGAAAATCAAATGCAAAAGTCATTGTATTAATTTATAATTCAAGTAGTGGCTATATATCTTCGAAAGTTGTTTGGTTAGAAAATACAGAGACCAAAAGAACAGCAAGAACAAAGCTCCTGTGAAATAGGATCTATTATTAATTTGATGAATTTACTTACATTATATGTGTTAATTTACTTGAATAACAGATGAAGCCTAAAGAACCCTGGAATCAGGTGATCAAAGATCGATCAATGGTTAGCATCCTTGTCTACTTTTACTAAGAATTTTAAGGCCTCTATGAATGATATATTATTGCACATTCTGCAGCAAGATTTTCAATGTACACCAAAACAGAAAAGTACTTGGGAAATCTTCAATTATAGTTAACAATCTGAAGGAGCAGCATATTACTCATGTTTGTCAACAACTTTCAGGTAAACTTAATTCTACATGATTCCAACATCTCTCACAGAATAATCATACGTTTAGCACGAATTTAGAGCCTACATTTACTTCATGTATTCTCTGACTATTGTTGAATGCAGATGCTCTCTAATGTAGCAGAACAAATGTGGATGGTGCTTAGTACAGTTAAATGCTAATCTTTATTATAACCAACACTCCTCATTGCACCTCTGCGCGCATCAATTTTAACGCCTCTGAGAATAAACCAGTCTCCTATAATTGTCGGTAATTAGTTTACGAAGTGAACAATAAATGCGAAAGGAACTGTTCAACAAAAGATTAACGACCACTAAACACTCTGCAAATTCCACTATTTACACACATGCTCGAGCATTCGTCTTAGTTCAGTTTGACTGATTTTGACAGATGTGTGCATGTGAAAGCGACCTAATCGCATCAAATAGCATCTGAAGAATTGTTGGAGCAGCTCTACAAACATGGAAATAGTAACTGAAAACCAAAACTTACTGGAATAGAATCTGGAGCGGCGAAGTGAGTCTGCGGAGGAGGAAGAACTCGTCTCTGCATCATTGAGAGTCTCGACACTTTAAAAGGCGCCTTATTCGCTCCAGTCGATGGAAAGATCTGGAAGGTAGCCACTGGCTTCGCCGTCGATAACGACATTTTTCCGGCGAGTTATATCAAGGGCTCCGACCGGCGGTAGGTAAAAAAGTGACCTAGAAAGAATTCCGAACCTACTACTACGAGGGCTTTTGATGGAATCAATTGTGACTGTTACTTTAGCATACCCTCTTCAATACAAATCCGTACTTTTAAATTATTACCTTTTCACATGTACCATTATTTATTTATTTATTTATTTTCTAAAGGTGGAATGTAATATTGATATTGATTGGGTGGGTCACGGTTGTTAAAAATATTGATATTATATTAACATTGGATAAAAGATATTTTTGTCGTAAAAATAATAATAATTGTATAATAATAAAAGTTAAATGCTAAATGATATTTTTTTAATAATATATAATATATTTTAATAAAAGAATATTTTATAATCAATGTCAAAAACAAATTTAGAAGGATGTTTGAAATTTTGAAAATGCTAGAAGAATAATTAGAGTTACATTAAATTTTGCATTATTATATTTGATATTGAAAATATTTTTATAATTATATTAGTATTATATTAGAGTTTTTTAACCATTCTTCGTTATTTTCTCTTTTCTCAGCATTATAATAGTGAAAAAATACATTTTGAATATATGTATACAAAATCCTAATTTCATAATAATATTGAAATATTGTAGGATGAACGAGATAGGTTCAACCATATTAGGAAACGTTAGTCACATGTTTTAATAATAATAATAATAATAATAATAAATATTAATATCAAATAAAAATGGATCTCTAACTTCAATTTCTTTTTTTGTTCGTTTGGATTTTGAAGTGAGATTTGAATATTAAAAATTTTAAATTTGAATAATTGTTACGATGTTATATAAATAGGTGTTGGTGTGATGTTTTAAATGAAAAATTAATTTTGAGTATAATATATAAAAAAATAGATGTTTAATTTAATATTTTTAAGGTGAAAAAAAATGATAAATAGTTTACACACCCTGTGTAAACATAATGTACATTATATGTATGTGATGATCGTACCGAAATTCGACCTGAATACACATTGTTGGACCCAAAGTCCGAATTGGATCCGGCTATATCTTGATCCGATAGATCTGAACATGACCCTAATTATACCCGACAAAATCGGCAGATTCATGATAATTTTTTACAATTTTAATTTAACATTTTGACTCGGATTGGACATATATTAACATTTATATATTTTACTTAAAAATATTATAAAATAATAATAATAAATAAATAAATAATAAAAATATTTTTGATATAATTTATATTATTAGAATTTATTATATATATATAATTGATATATTATTAAAATATTTATTATGTTTGAGTTTGGGTCGCGTCTGAAATCAGGTAGGGTTTACCCTTAGATTCAATATCCGAATCGGACTGGTAAAAGCAAACAATACCTGACCTCATATCTGACCCAATATCTCAAATAATTGGACTAAATCCTAAATAATTAGATCAAATATCGGGTCTACCCGGAGTCATTGTCATTCTAACTAACACCTCAGTCCTTCCACATCCCCTCTAATACACTATGTATATAGTGTATATATACAACTTTATAGGCGGGGGCGTGGAGGGGCGTTATAAAAAGAGGTGCCGGTGTTCTTATTCCTTTGTGTGATGGACATGAAGAAAGGGGCTAACGATTTTATCCTCGATTTTATAGACATATTATATATCATATATATATATATATATTACTTTGTGTGATGGACATGAAGAAAGGGGCTAACGATTTTATCCTCGATAGTAACTGTTCTCTCTGTTTCTTAACAATTTATCTATTTTTTTATTTTGATTTGTCATATAATTAAGTATTCATTTCATTTTTTAGTAATTGTATAATCTACCTAACGTTACAAATATCTTTCAAATTTACAATATATTACACAAATGTCATTACATTTATATTATACAATATTAATATGATTAATTTAGTCTTTTTATCTTTATTTCTACTTTATCCCAATATAATACTAATATTTCTATAACTTCGTGCAGAAAACAAATGGATATATAGATATGAAACGGAAGAAGTACTTTTTTTTATATATCTTTATTAATTTTCAAATTCAGATAATATGGCTTCGTTTGTTTATATCCAATTTCTATTCTTAATAATTTTTTCAATAAATATATGTTATTATTTTTCAATAAAAAGTTTTATAATAATAAAATTAAATATTTTAATAATTTTTAATAGCTGATAACAATAATTATTCTTTTATTGTGTTTACTCCCATAGGCGGAATCAGATCGGGATGAGAGGGTGCGAAACGTTATCCAATAATTTTATCAATTGAGTTATAATATTTCGAAAATTTTGTAAAATATCAATATACAGTGACTGTATATTGCCCGATGAATTTTGTATTATATAAAATTGATAAATAGTCAAAATATTTATTAAAAAAATAGGTCTTAAAAATATTTATCTCCTATGTATTTAGTTGAGAATTTTTTGAAAGTTTTTCTTTTTTTAATTATTATTTTTTATTTTTTTGTTCATATTTATTTTTATAGCATCAAACAATTATTATGATATAAATTTTTTTATTGTTCAAAATTTTAATTTAAATTTTTACATAAATATTCTATCAAATTTTTAACAATTTTTTAATTTATTTATTATTTTTTATATTATATGTTATAAAATAAAAATTAAAAATTAAAAATTAAAAAATGGTGGAGTGGTGGAGGGGGGCTGGAGCCCCTTGCTCCACGTACATCCGCCCCTGTATACTCCCCACACACCCGCGCCTTGATACAAATGAGCCACAATTAATAATATTCATACAATAATAATAATAAAATACAACTATTAATTACAACCGTACAATGAATGTACTATCGGAAATTTGCAAGAAATTTACATTGAATGTACCAAATTAGAAAGTAAGTCATGATACTGTGAACATACAATATAGACACAAGATATTTTTTTGAGATTAATGATAAATTTTTATTGAAAACCATAGAAAATAAATAATGAAAATTTTTATTAAAAAAAATAAAAAACATCCTAAGTTCATATGCATTGTCTCACTAAATGTCTAAAGTCGTCTTTTCGTTTGGAATTAGATTTAAGGTTTTAAAAAATCAAGAGGTAAAAAATGGATTGAAATAGGATTACGAGTATATGATATGATATAATGTAAATAGATACTCGATGTAATATTTTATTTTTTTTTAAAAAAAATGATATGATATTTAAATAAAAATAACAAGTGTTTTATTTAATGGATTTGGAAAAAAATGAATAATACTCCCTCAGTCCACAAACTAATATCCTATTTTCCCAACAGCTATTGTCCTATTTTTTTTTTAAACACAAATTTTACATTTTTTACCCTTCATTCATTTATTACGACAAATTTGTTCATCCTTAACAAAAAGACAATCACCTAAAAAAAAACGTAATATACTTTAAGACAATAGAAATTAAACGGATGACGTACAAGATTGGATCGAACCTCAAACAAATAGATCTCGATCGATCGATATTCTTCGGGTATTGAATTCCATGCATGTGTTGGCAATTTAGCAGTCCTTGCTTGTATGGCCCTATAGGTTCTTTGTCTGTTCGACCTTAATCATACCAATTTTCTTTTTTCAAATTTCTATTTTTATCAAATAAGTTTGTATTTTTTCAATAAAAATATAATAAATTTTCATATAAAATATATCATATCCAATAATTATTTCATTTTAAAAAAAAAATTAATACACAAAAGAATGACACAAACCCAACTTATGCACATACGCACAAACATGAGTGTGTGTCAATACTTTACTTAAAATAGGTTGTTGAGAAAGATAGAAAAAGTCGATATATTTTATGGAATTATACTAATTAAGAAAATAACCTAAAACAAAAAAACCAGCCCTTAATTGGTTAATTAGATTTTATTTTATTTTTTAATGAAGAAATAAAAAACATATAGAGAAAAATAAAAAAGTGATTATAATTAATTAAATAATTCAAGGTCGAACAGACAATGAAACAATAGTTAGCAGCAGCACAGACTGCTCAGTTGCCAAAACTTCCATGGAATTCACTCACCTTCATCTTCTTCTTCTTTATTTAATTGCTTCAATCTCAAAAATTTGCAGAATATATGTAAGAGGTAGAGAAGAAGAAGAAGAAGCTGTGAAAATGGACATTATTTCTTAATATATATATATATATATATGTGTGTGTGGGGGGGGATCATGACATGTGATGGGACACAAATTTATATTTTTTTTCTGTTGGAATAGTTGGCTGGCTATTAATTAATTTATATACATACAATTCAATAATTTCGAAAAAAAAATAGAAATAATAATAAGTTTGACTGACAGGTGTGACGAATTACTGTGAACAAATTGGAATACAGCAAACCTACCCACAATTGTATATATTGATATAATTTATTATTATTAGTATTAGTATCATTTAGACTGCTGGAGTTGGCTGTATTATTGCAAATTTAATCGAGATTATAAATTTAAAATTGTTGTGACAATAAATATAATTTAATTAATGAATTATAATATTATTTACCATCACTGTATATTGATGGGTAAAAATATGCCTACGCAGCAGCTAGCATCAATGTGAATATAACAATAATTATTTATATGTCTGTCTTAAAATTTTTGCGGTTTCTTTGCTTAGTGTTTTGATTTAATATATATATATATATTTCATGAGGTAAAAAACTCGTGTTGATAATATAAAAAATAATACTTCCTCCATCTATTGAAAGTATGGCGTTTGCTTTTTGCACGTATATTTTTTAATTTTAATACTCTCTCCGTCTGTTTACAGAGTTTACGTATTTCTATTTTGGGACATCCAATTACAAAGTTTACATTTCATTAAATACCCTACTTTTTTTCACAAATACCCTTACTTTACATCACATCATTACTTTTACACAAAAAAGTAAGGGCAAAAATATCATTACACTACTTTTAACTACTCACTATAATTACAATACTATTATTTCTTAAATACCGTGCCAAAAGTAAATGTAACCCTTGTAAATGGACGGAGGGAGTATTATATTGAATTATAGTAAAAAAGATAAAAATACCTCTATTAATATGGTGTAATATAAAAGTAATGACATTTGTGTAATATATTGTAAGTTGAAAGTATATTTATTATGTTAAGTAAATAGTACAATTAGTAATTTAGGAAATAGTAACCTTGTTTTGGGACGGACGAAAATAGAAAATAGTAACCTTTCAATGAAATAGAGAGAGTAATATTTTTATATTACTTTCGTCCGGCTCTAAGGTCTTATTTACTTTTTGCGTGTTGATATTTGAATATTAATTATTTTATCAAAATGTAGTACATACAAATTTAGAAAAAATTACAAAAAAAACTTTCATTAGTGTCTTACAATACTAATAGAAAGACATTTATAAAAAAAATTATACAAATATAAAGATATTTTTAATATTAAGTACAATGACGCAAAATGTAAATGTGACCTTTAGAGGCGGCCGAGAGTATTAAATTTTAATTTTTGTGAAATAATAAAATATATATATATATTGAAAGTCGAGTTGGAAATAAAATGTTAGGCAAACAAACTCTTGTTCTATGATTGTTAATTAGTTTCTATTGTAAATATATATATATATATATATATGTATATATAATTTTATTTTTTATTTCTTTCAAGATATATATTGTATATCTATAATAATG
The DNA here is from genome assembly GCF_009805555.1 of Andrographis paniculata. Lineage (NCBI taxonomy): Eukaryota > Viridiplantae > Streptophyta > Magnoliopsida > Lamiales > Acanthaceae > Andrographis > Andrographis paniculata. The sequence goes on from NW_026137605.1 coordinate 8,313,786, forward strand.
AGTATAATGTATACTATATGGTGAATGTTTTTTATATTGTATAAATTTTAAATAATTATATATGCGTTTATAATCAAATATCAATTTTAGACGAAAAGTATAAAATTTGAATAATTAGATACGCGCTCACAATCAAACATCAATTTTAAACTAATAGAGTGTTTTATGTATAATTTAATTTATATTTTTACTAAAATATAAAAAATGTTATATTTTAATTTATTATATAATTTATCCTATTTTTAATTACATATAAATATATATATATATATATCCACCTAACAAATATTGTTGGTATACATTTTGGTGAGGAGGTGCACATAATTAATTAATTTCAGCAATTGATGGTCATTACTGATTATGAAGTTTCATTTTCAGTAGATTTAATGATTCAGAAAAGATGCCAGCCAAATAATTTAAAATTCATTAAATATATAAAAAAAAATTTAAATTATCATGAGTATTTATATATTTTATAAAAATAAAATAAAATAAAATATTGCAGCACCAACTACCCCCAAAACTCATCGTTTTCACCAAACCTTGTAGTTTCAAATTTCAATGAACACCACTTACCAAATACTATACATACATACACATATACATATAACAATATATTGCCTCCGTCCGATCGGAAGAGTGCGTTTGTTTTTTGCACGTAAATTTTTTAATATTACTATTATATTGGATTATAGTAAAAAAGACAAAAATATCCCTATTAGTGTGGTGTAATATAAAAATAATAACATTTGTGTAATATATTGTAAGTTGAAAGGATATTTATTATGTTAAGCAGATAGTACAATTACTAAATTAGGAAATGATAACCTTATTTTGGGACGGACGAAAATAAAAAATGATAACATTTCAATTGGACGAAGGAAGTATATCATATTATATACACGTGTGTATGTATGTATAGTATTTGTATGACGTTCAAATTTTTATTGAAATACTAAGGATCAAAATAATAATAATAATACTAAAGATCACATATAAGTCTGTTTCTTTACCACAGTTTTTTTTAATTTTATTATTTGAACTTTGCGTTTCTCGAAAAAAATATATATTCCCTTTGTTCTAATACAATAGTTTTGTTTATCATTTTTGTTCGTTCCAAAACAATAGTCTTATTTCCATAAATAACCATATCATCATAAAACTACCTCTACTTTTTCATTTTTATTACACAATTGCCACTACTTTTTATTCCAATACATTCACAAGGACAAAAAAAATCTTTTATCCATACTTTTTACGAACTACCAATATAATATCAATATTTTTTAAATCTCGTGCCCAACCCAATTCAGACTATATTTATAAGACGAACGAAGTATATTTTTTCTCGCAAAACATCCCATCAAATATTATTTTCATACCAAACTCAAACAACATTTCTTCCGAACTCATTGAAAGAAACACAAATAATTGCCAAAGGAACATACCTAATATACCTAATATATATATATATAGATATATAGTAATTTGGATGTAATATATGTAAAGAAAAATATGTATATTTTCTTGCGTATCTTAAATACTCTCTTCGTCCAATAACAAAGTATCCATTTTTTCATTTTAATCAGTCTCATAATAAAGTATCAATTTTATTTTTTAGTAACTGTACTATCTACCTAACATTACAAATACCATTACAATTTACAATATATTACACAAATGCCATTACCTTTGTATCACACATACTAATAATGTTATTTTAGTCATTTCTACTTTATTCATACTATATCCCAATATAATACTAATATTTCTAAAACTACGTGCAAAAAACAAATGAATATTTAGTTCCGGAGGAAGGAAGTATAATAATATAAAATTTGAAAATTTTGTTAAACAAACACATTGTTATGATTTTGTTAACTTGATTATTATTTTCAGTTTTCTTACTAATCAATTTTCACGATTGCTTTCTAAAAGATATACTAATTATATATATAATTAATATAATATCCAAACAACATAAAAAAAAAACAAAACAAAACAAAAAAATAAAAATAAACACTCCCTAAAATTTATTTCTTATTTTAAAAATGGCATACTAGTCTTAATTGTTATGACTATTAAAATTATAAATTTAAAATACTCTAAATTAAAGTTTAATACTTTCAATATGCGGTCATTTTCTAAAATATATAGTATAATATTTTTTTATTTTCTTTTAAAAAAAATATTTTTATAGTAAAAATATTATTATATATAATGTTGTATCTATAAAATAGTTATTAAATATAATATAAGACGATAGAGAATGTTACTTGATTATATATTTGAATTTTTAAGATTATCTTTAATTTGAATAATAAAATTTAATATCCGCTTCTAATTTAATGAATTACTTAAGTTTGCAAGATTCTAATCATTAAAAATAAAAATAAACATATAAGCATTCAATTATTGAAAAATGAAATAGAATAATTTTATAAAATAGTATATAAATATAGATTTAACAATAAAAATGTGATTTATTTATCATCTTACCTTATCATTATAAGAAAGAATACTATATTTATCCCTTTTGTTCATAATAAAAATAGTTTTAAAATCATATAAAATTAGTTTTTTTGTTTTAAAATTTTATATCTTAATATAGTTTTACACCAAATAGAAATACTTATTAAATATGATAATTTATATTATAAATTAATATAGAAGATAAAATATTTAAACTGCAATATTATGTTAAATAGTAAAAATGAAAATAAAAAACACATGAATATGCTTAAAAGTTTGTCCTAATTTAATTATTAAAAGCTAATTAATTTTTTTTTTTTCCTTTTTATGTAGAAAGTATGAGTGATATAACATTTAAAAAATAAAATAATTAACTAAGTATTAAAAAATCTGGGTTAAAAAATAAATACATATATAGGCAAAAATCGTTTGATAATTTTAATAAATCCAGGAATAACTAATACTCCTATAATTGTAAAGGTTCAATTTACTTATCATTTTTTATGTTTTATTTTAATTATTATTATTATTTTTAGATAAAATAATTTATTTTATTAAAAACAATATGATTATATCATAAAATTATAAATCTTTTTTATGTTACATCAAATATATTTTTTATTCCAAGCAATTTGGATGTATTTGGCTTGTATTTATATGTATATATTATATTTAAATAATAATATGATAATATTTGTGAAGAATATTTATATATTTATAAAGAATTAATGAAATTATAGTAAAATAATTTTTAAAATAGATCTAATAATAATAATAATAAGATACAGACACATGCATGCTTACCTACCAAACCAACAAAAGGCACAAACCTAACTTCATACTGTAGCTACACACAACCACACATTCCTGTAAACAGTATTTTAAAATTAGTAAGATTTTTAATTATTGAAAATTATAAAATTACTTAATATTTATTATATTACTTGAATAAATAATTTATATTACATTTCAATTTTATTTTTTTTAAAATGATTTTTCATAGAAAAATACAAGGTTTTTTTTTTTTTTTTTTTTAAAGATTAAGAATTGTATAGAAATAAGAGAAACCTTTTGGTTGTCAGTTTGCAGTCTACTTCTTATATTTTTTTATTTTAATTATATTTCAATTTTTTAGATAAAATTTATTTATAAAATTATTTTATATTTCTTTTTATTACCAAATATATTTATATCTGTTCAATTGTTTTTACTAATTTTATAATATAATATTGATTAATATATTTATTTATTATAATTTTATTATTTATAAAATATTACTTATACTGAGACAAAATTTTAAAATATTTTAATATATATTCTAAATATATTTTATTTAAATATATACAGCAGCACACTACCAACAAAAACAAACAATTCCCGGTAGCAATACAAAGATCATATCACACAAATTGTACAGACTCTTTAAAAATATAAAATATATTATTTTAATTTGAATATTTAAAATTTTCTTTTGATTTTTTTATTTTTTTAGAAAATATTTTGTAATTTTTTATTATGATTTATGGATATAACCACAATTTAAAAGTTGGCCATACACACAAAATGTTGATTAACAAAAAAATTACAAACTTTCGTATTCTACTCTTTTTATTAAATTTTAATTGAAGACCCAAAATGGAGTTATGTTCAGTCTAAGAACCCAAAATAAAATAAGAATGAATAATAAATATATATTACATTTTTTTTAACAAAAATATCACGTGAAGTTACTATTCGATTCAGAAATGAAAAAAAAAAAATTAAAATTAAAATACAAAACAAAACCTTGTTTGTTCAGTGCATCATTTACAGTAACTGAATATTGGGCCTAGAGCATTATATTTGGGCCCATTTAAATGAGGCCCAGATCCATCTCTACTGTAAAATTAAATACTAATTTCAAGAATAATAATTTAGACGCTAAATACGCCCTAATTTTAAACATGGGTCGGCCCAGATATTCACATTAGACCGGCCCAAAATAGACCGCTCCAATAACCGAGCTAGTGGGTTGGGCCATTAACGCAGTTCTGTATCTGGGCCTGGCCCAATTTTGTCTGAAGAGGCCATCAATTATAATTATGATTTAAAAATTAAAATTATTGAAAAAGGTTCCGTCCCACATAATTTATCCCTATTTTATATTTTTGTCTATCCCGCGTAACTTTTCTTTTCTATTTTTGGAAATATAATTATGCACTTTAATCGTATTTTAAATTTTAAATTTTATAATTTTCTTAATTTTAATTAAACTATTTACTTATCTTAATCTTAATCTATAATTATTTTTACTAAATAATAATTATTTTTACTAATACACTTTTTAATTACTTATTAATTATACTTTACCTAAATTCTCGTGTCTACAGTAATACACCCATATTACATGGGACGGAGAGAGTATTTAAATGTATCATTTGTATGAAAATATACTCCCCAGTCTCTAAAAAATACATTCACTTTCGTTATTTGTGTATCATAAAAAAGTAGGCTTATTTTATTTTTTAGTAAAAAATTATATTATTTTTTATTATTTTAATCAATTTTTTTTTTATATAGAAAATCTTATGAGCTGAATAATGGTATTATTTAATTAATGGATTAAATACAACCACTAATTAATTTAATTACTCTCTAATCACTGCATAAACAGACGAAAAGCAGTTAAGTATTTAGGCCAAGTCTTGTCGTGGAGTTTAAATTTTTACTATCTTGTGTTGATTAAATATATATACATATATATATATATATTGCATAACTTAGGAAAACCTAATCCACAATTCTTTTTATCTCCATAATTGATATATATATATATATATATATTTTTTTAAATATATGTATTATAAGGTAAGTTTACCATAGCAAGTCGAAAAGTATGTATATGATTAAAAATTAACGGCACAAATAAATGACATTACCTCCGTTCCGTCTGACTTTAAGGTCTCATTTACTTTTTGCGTGTTGATTTTTAAATATTAATTATTATATCAAAACGTAGTATAAATTAAAAAAAATTATTTAAAGAACTTTCATCGGTGTCTTATAATACTAATAAAAGAATATTTGTACAAAAAAATTACACAAAAGATAAATGTGATCCGGACAGAATGAGTACTTTTTTTTGTTTGCTATAATTTATTTATTTTATCATTTTGGATTGTTAAAAATATATGAATATATATAAATATAACTTTTTGAAAAATGCAATGTCAAAGAACAATAGGGTACATATTGTTTTGGTATGTGTATTTGTGACATTCAACAATTCAATTATTAAAGGGTTGAAGAAATCAATAAAACCACTATACTTTAAAAAATAAAATGAAATAAAATTATTGTTTGGCATACTTTATGGGTCGAGTTTGTCATACAATTTTATTTTTTTTAATGTAATTTATACAATTTCATTCAATTTAATAATATATTCAATACATACTCGAAAAATAGTGATTGTTAATTTTTATAATATTTAAAAAATAAAAAAAATATTCTCTTTTACTATATGGCAAATGGGATTTTTTTTTTTTTTTTTTTTTTTTTTTTTTGAAAAGCAAATAAATGGATGGTGGGGATGAGTGTGATCTTATCATGATCTTAGTAGGCCTTTTTTAGGACATGCAATGTATGTATGTATGTATAAATGTATTGGATATATTTATAATGGTTGTTGAAATTGGAACACTTTAATGGAAAATAAAAACAATTTTAAATATAACCTAAAAATAATAATAATAAAAAAGTTTGGAATCTCAAGTTCCAAAATTCAATGCTTTGATGTCCTACCAACCATTATTGTTATTTTGTACTATTATGACAAATTAATATTAACAAATTTTTTTAAAGGATTTCTTTAAATAGATAGTATTATGTAACTAAAACTTTGTTATTTCTATTTATTATTTTTTTTTATGTTTTTTTTTTTAAATTAATACATTATACATATTCATTATTTTTATATTTTCTACGTAGTTCTTTATATTTCATATAATTTTTTTTTATCTTTTCAGCAATCTCACGAAGTAGAAATCGCGAGTTTCAAGTGGCATATTTTTTATAAGCAACTTGACCGTTTTATTTGATTTAATATGAATTTGAATTTTTATTTAAACAATATTTTAATTTAATATTTTATAAAATAAAATAGTATGTTATTATTATTTAGAATCGGTGGGTATTAATTTTGATTTGATAATACCAAAAAAAATCCAACATGCTCGCAAATAAAATTACAGGGTCTAATAAACTTTAGAATAAATTTGTTGATAATAACATTACATTATTCAACTAAAATTGTATGTGTTATTTTTTTTTTTTTTTATTATTAGTTTACAGTTTTTTTTTTTTTTTTTTTTTGTTAGGTTGCATAAGAAAGTGTATTAATAATATAAAAAAATAATATTTTGTATTAAATTATTTTTAATAGTGGATAAACTATATATTATATATACCAATATATGTATATATATTGTATTTTTTTATAATATTAATTGAAAATTATACTAGTAGTTTTTTTTTTTTTAAAAAAAAAAATCACATCCATTGTTGAATAGTATAAAAGAAGTTTACATAGGATTTGTTTATTTTTCTTTATATATTTTTTATTTGTATATTTTAAAATAAAATAATTAGTAAATATAATATACTGTATAAAAAAATAAATATTATATATGATAGTTTTAAAAGAAAACTAAACATTTACCCAAAAAACACGAAACAAACACACCCATTGTATTTCAAATTAATTTGTATAAATTTAATCATTTTTGTTACAATTTTGCTCATTTGATTGTTACAAGAGCCTATGTAGCATCAAATACGTCCACATAGAAGCTCGTATATATCACAAATACAATTATATTTTTCAATATTCGATAAAAAAATGCATCAGTGTCAATTAATGCACGGTCGTATTTTTTAAGGTACATTGTCACAACCGTAAAATATACTCATCTTTTCGTATATATCAAGATACACGACAATGTTATTTAATATGCGGCCATGCATCTCATAAATACAACCAAAAAACACATCATGAACACGGCTATGAACGTTATTTTTATACATATACGTGTCTAAACATTACATCGTGAAATACAATCATGCTCCAAATACATACAACAATAATATTAACACATGGTTGTATTTTTAAAATACACTATTGTGCATATTATAAATACAATTAAAATAATATATAAAAAACACCACCTATATATTTTCGTTTTTTGCATATATCAAGAACATGACCATATTATTTACATAAACATATTTTGATTTTACATAAGTTTTTTTTATGACTACATCAATAAAATTCCTTAAAATTATAGTAACATTAAAGTAATTAAATTTGGATGGGCTAATTCGAAATAGAACCAATTTAATATAAAAAAATACTCCATCCGTCCCATTGAAAGGTTACTATTTTCTAATTTAGTAATTGTACTATCTACATAACATAATAAATATCATTTCAACTTACAATATATTACACAAATGCCATTACTTTTATATTACACCATACAAATATGGGTATTTTTGTCTTTTTTACTACAATCCAATATAATACTACCTCCGTCCCTACACTGTAGACAGAAGGGGTGTAATTAGTAGATAATTAAGAATGGATTAATGAAAATAATTATTCTATAATATAAATAATTATAAATTAAGATTAGGATAACTAATTAGTTTAATTAAAATTAAAAAAATTAAAATTAAAAAGTTTAAAATGAGATTAGAGTGTATAATCATTTAAAAAAAAAAAAAAAAGAAAGTGACATGGTATATGGGACGGACAGAAACGACAATGTGGACATGGTATGTGGGACGGAGGGAGTACTAATATTAAAAAATCTACGTACAAAAAAAATAAATGTCACCCTTCCAATGAGAATAAGGGAGTATATGATTATATTAATTTATATTGACCGTTTATATTAGTGAAATAAAATAATTTTTTTTTCATTTTCTGACAAAAGTTAAATATATAATTCAATACTGTTAATTTTTTATTTTTTTTTTTTTTTTTCTACATGATGGACTTTGCAACACTAATTGATCTTATATTACGTGAGATTATACTATATATATTGTATTTATATTATAAATTATGTGATATATGTCTTTATATTGTACGGGACGGAATAATATGGGAGATAGGCGCACCTGACCCAACCCCCAAAATATATTTTTATTTTTAGGTTAAAAAATTAAAAAATTATGTAATTTCAATAATTATCTCATCAAGTTTTGTATTTTTTATTTTTTATGTAAAAAATAATAAAGTTTATGTATTTTTATTGATTTGTTTTTTAGTATTCAAATTTTTTTAGTAAAAAATACCCCGTGCGTCTAATTCAAAATACTTATTTTTATCATTTTTGTTTTTTCTATTCAAACGTATCTCTTTTTTATTTTAAAAATGTATCATGTACTAATATCAAAATGTCTTTAATTTTTATTTAAATTACAAATATATCATTAAATATACAATTACTTTATACATAAAATCAACAAATATATCGAAATCTCTTACACACTTCGACTTTTCAATAAAATATTGTTATCTCTTACTCTATTACAAAAACTCAAATGATCCAATTCAATTTAGATGAAGAGAGTAATAAAACTTATATAGTTATTTTAATTTTTTTCCTCTCAAAATACATTATTTATAGAAAATTAAAAAAAATATATTGAATTGATAAAAATAAATTCATATTTTACCCCACGAAACTCAAAGGTTAGTTCCACCACTGTTTGTACTCCTACCGTCTACTCTCAGTATATCTATTCTCAATATTTTTGTATTTTTTATTATTAATTATACTTTTTACCACCATAAAAAAATATTTTTATATTTTACAAAATATAACAAAGAATGTCATTAAAAAATAAATTAGTTTAAACATAAAAAAATAATTTATCTTTCTATTGTATTATTACTTGCAAAATATTAATCTTTTAAAATAATTCAACCCCTACACCACCAAGTCATCTACTGCGGATCAATTTAATTTAATTTACCAATTAAGTTGATACCTAATAAAGCAAAGCATGCTTTTGTTGAAATTAATTTCATCTAAAATAATAAGTGACCTTTACTTAACAAGATAAAGCATCAGCTTTTTGAATTGGACCAATTCCAAACTATTCTTTACCTTTTTTTATTTATTTTCTTTTTTAAATATAATAATAATAATAATAATAATAAAGGATCAAGATAACTTGCAATTGGGTTAATGCAACTTTACACGACTTGAAATATTGCTTAGAAATATTCTACTACATGTTTTGTTGTTTCTAATTGATTTTAAAATATAAAATTATGAATGAAAAATAAATATTGAATGTAATATAACTAGATATTGATTGTCATGCTATAAATAAAAATATGATTTTTCATAGAATAATTTAAATAAATTAAAATAATTATCGAATATAATATATTGTTTTAATAAATAAAGCGAAAACAAAGTTACCGACATAAGTAAACAAAGTTGTGTCATATTTTTTTAGATTAGAAAACTTTATGTATCTATTTTGTTTTTGCACTATTTGATATATATATATATTTGGTCACACATTCAACGTCATTTTTGTTTTTATTTAAATATTAAAAAAATGTATTTTATATTTAAAACAGTTGTCAAGCTTGTTGAAATATATTACTCCATCCGTCTCATAACTAGGTATCCGTTTGCTTTTTCACATAATTTTAGAAATATTAATATTATATTGAGATGTAGAAATAAAATATAAATGACTAAAAAAACCTTGTTAGTATTATGTGATATAAATGTAATGACATTTGTGTAATATATTGTAAGTTGTAAGAGTATTTGTAATGTTAAGTAAATAGTAGCATTACTAAAAAAAAAATGAAATGAATACTTTATTATGAGACGAACTAAAATGAAAAAATAGATAATTTGTTATGGACTGATAAAGTATATTTAGAAGTATTTTATGTTTTTTTTATACTTAGTGATTTTCCGCATTTTTTTTTATGCAAATTATTTAAAATATAATTACTATTTTTTTTATACGAAATATAAAATTTAAATTAGTACTCAAATGAAAAATCAAAACGAACATATATATATATATATATATATAATCACACCTAATGGGTTTTTTTTTTACTATACGCCTCTCACTATTTTTTACTTTTTTATTAAAATATATTATTTTATTTTATAAAATATTATACTCAAATCAATATTTAAACCAATACCAAAAACTAAAATATGAAAGCAAATGCAAATCAAAAACAACTTTTTTTTTAAATTATTCTGAAAGTAGTAATAATTTGGATGTAATAGAGGTGTTTGATGAAATAATTTAAATATATATATATATATAATACTCCCTCCGACCCATATAATATTGGTGTATTACTGTAGATACGAGAATTTAGGTAAATTATAATTAGTAAGTAATTAAAAAGTGTATTAGTAAAAATAATTATTATTTAGTAAAAATAATTATAGATTAAGATTAACATAAGTAAATAATTTAATTAAAATTAAGAAAATTATAAAATTAAAAATTTAAAATGCGATTAAAGTGCATAATTATATTTCCAAAAATAGAAAGAATGTGAGACGGACGAAAATAAAAAATAATGACAAATTATGTGGGATGGAGGGAGCACATTTTAATATATTAGTTTTAAATGATAAATAATATGAATATAAATTTTTTCTTAATTAAAGAAAGCCCAAGTAAATTGAGTAATATTTCATTAATTTAATTGAATGCATGTTTGAAAGTTAGATACATTGTATGTTCACATGCATATAATGTGCATATATATATATATATATATATATATATTTCAATTTATTATTTGACCTTATTATATATGAATATATTCCTCTGCAAATTTATTTCTTTAGGATTATTGCTATGCAATATTTGTATGTATTCATGAATAATTTGGTGTTTTTTTTTTCATTATTATTATTATTATCATTATTACTCCGTCTCACGAATTATATCATACTTTTTATTTTTATCTATTTCACGTATTATCTTATTTTTTATTTTTGAAAAGTATTTTACATTTTAATTATATTTTAAATTTTATAATTTATATTTTTTTATTAAATTAATTAATTATTTTTATTTTAATTTATAATTATTTGGAGTATTATATTGTACTTAATTTTACTAACATATTTTTAATTATTTATTAATTATATATTTTTTAAAATTTTTGTACCTACAATCAAATATAATATTATACTCCCTCCGTCCTATGTAATATGAGTGTATTACTGCAGATACGGAAATTTAGGTAAAGTATAATTAGTAAGTAATTAAGAAATTTATTAGTAAAAATAATTATTATTTAGTAAAAGTAAGTATAGATTAAGATTAAAATAAATGAATAGTTTAATTAAAATTAAAAAAATTATAAATTTAAAAATTTAAAATGCGATTAAAGTACATAATTATATTTCCAAAAATAGAAAAGACAAGAGTTTAATTAAAATTAAAAAAATTATAAATTTAAAAATTTAAAATGCGATTAAAGTACATAATTATATTTCCAAAAATAGAAAAGACAAGTTATATAGGACGGACGAAAATAAAAATAGATATAAATTATGTGAAACGAAGAAAATAAAAAATAAGAACAAATTACGTGGGACGGAGAGATTACTGAAAAACACAACCAAATAAATTCGATTTCTGAAATTTATAGTAGCATTGGAACTTGAAATTTCAGTACTTTTATTCATTTATGTTGATTTATTATTTCATTAAAAATATCCTAAAACACAATTAAACACATTCGTGTGTTTGGTTTATGTTTAAATTTGTGATTTGTGTTTAAACATTGATTTGATACTTATTGAAAAAAAAATAAAAATTGTATGTATTTATTTTTTTATATAAAATAATAATAATAATTATATATATATATATAAACTCAAAAAATAACATAACTAACTGTTCCAATTCTTTATCGGACTGTATTGTAATTCTAGAATTTTGAATTAATTACTCCCTCCGTTCCGAATTTGTCGTATTTAGATTATGCACAAAGTCTTAGGTATTGTATAATTAATAAGTAATTAAAAAATGTATTAACAAAAATAATTATATTTTAATAATAATAATTTTAAATTAAGATTAATATAATTAAATAGTTTAATTAAAATAAAAGATTATAAATTATAAATTTTAAAACGTAATTAAAATGTATAATCGTATTTTCAAAAAAAAAGACAAAATTATGTAGGACGGACGAAAATAAAAAATAATTGATAAATTAAGTGGAACGGAGGAAGTATTGTTTTCGAATTTATTTGTTTAGTGAAATAATTTTAAAAAATATTTTGTTGACATCATATATAAAAGTTTATATAAATAATATAAAAATAATGATCGTATATAATATGTTTTTTTTTTTTAAATTATACTTTTTGGAAAATATTATTTTTTTAAAAAAGTACATCCTTCATTTTAATAGTAATAATAATTATTATTATTTCCAGCAATTACAGGTCATGCTGACAAGCTGAATAACAAAAAAAATAAAAATAAAAAACTGTCTGCGGCTGCTGCTGACTTAGCAACCAAATCTCATCCCACGGAATTAATTCAATCCATAGAAATAGAATACCCAAAATAATAATAATAATAATAATAAATTGACGACAAAAAGATAAACCACTAATAATAAATTATGGCACTTTAATCCTGATTAATTAATCAGATTCCCCTTTAATAAAGAAGATAAATGTTAATGTCACATAGAGAAAGAGAAAAATAATAATAATAATAATTATCAATACTTTACATAAAAATATATATATATATATATTATTTCAAATCAAAACGCCAAATAATATTTTTGTTTGGGGTTTAGATTTTCGATTGGAATTTCAATAGTACTACATTTGTTCATTTACAATATTGATATTTATTTTTTGCACATTGATCTTATAAATTTAAACACTATTGATTATTTTTAAAAATAATAGATTAATATATACTCCCTCCGTCTCAAGAAATATGGGATTATTTCTGTAAATACGAGAATTTAGGTAAAATATAATTAGTAAGTAATAAGAAATGTATTAATAAAAATAATTATTGTATAATAAAAATAATTATAGATTAAGATTAAGATAACTAAATAGTTTAATTAAGATTAAAAAAAATTATAAAATATAAAATTTAAAATGCGATTAAAGTGTATAATCATCTTTAACAAAAAAAAAAGACAAATTATGTGGGACGGACGAAAATAGAAAATATGGACAAATTATGTGGAATTGAAGGAGTATTATTATTATTATTTTTTTTATAATAAAAATATATAGTCTAATATTTATTTATTTATTTTTAGTATTTTTATTTGAAAAAAATATCTAATAAATAGAGTCTAATTAGGATGATAGCCTAAGCCAATTAATTCCCAACTCATCCATTCCCAAAAAGCCATTGAAAAGGCGACAGTAGACAACCAAAGTAAGCATCCATCCATTTCATTACCTTAATATTAATCACAAAAAGTGCTTACTCCTATGTTTAAGTTTAATTGTAAATATGAGGCATGAGAGAACAAAAAATATAAAAAAAATAAAAAATTAAAATATTGTTTGAGGTGTTTAATGTGACGTTTTAATTATAAAAAATAACAAAGAAAAAAATAAATATATGTATTTGATTAAATAATTTTTTTAAAAAATACTTGATGGATATTAGATTAGGGACCTTTTCAATTTTGCTGTTTGCAGTCTATTAAGGCTAATTGTTTGTTTTTTCACTTGTACTAAGTATTTTTATTGTATTTTCTCTTTTTAAAATAAATTTTTCTACTTCTTCTGTCCTAAATATGTATGTCCACTTGAACGGGAAACGTTTTAAAGAAAATAGATAAAGGTAATATATTTTTTTAAATTGGAAAAAAGGGTAAAAAAATGTTTTTTATTTAAAAAATGATAATAAATTTAGATGATATAAAAAAAAATTGAAAATAAATTTGAATGATAGAAGAAATTTTACTTATAAATTAATTTTTGTTAAATTGTGTTATATAAAATTTTAATTAAAACAATATTTATGTTGAATATAATCTGTTGAAATATAGTAATTTTAAAACTATTTTTAAATTTACTTTTAATTAAATATATATCATATTATAATTCAATTTTATAAAAAATAATACTTAGTCACACTAAAATTAAACTTTGAACTATTAACTTCCACCTTGCAAGCATATGTGATAATTTTATAAATTATGTTTTGTAAAATAATTCGAAAGAATATTTTTTTATTAAAATAAAAAAAAATATATAGTAGTAAATATTGTGAAATATTACAAAATAAAAATATATTGAAATGAGGTATTATAGTGTATGTATAGTTGCATAGTGTAGTGTACAGTAGTAAAAGTTGAGGTAGAGGACAGATGGGTAGGCGTAATGGGAGGGAGTGTGGGCGAATATTTTATTGCAGAGAAAGAAAAGCCATGCGGACAGTTATGGGAGAAACCAGAGGCAGAATTAAAGGGGGAGCTCTTCTCTTCTCTTCCCCTCCCTGGTTGGTTTTAGAAGCAAAACTAGCAATCACCGCCATTAGTCCCGGACCTCGGAAGGATCACCTAGCTGCTACTTAAAAAACACAAAATTATCCATTCCTCTTCTTTCAATTTCCAAGTTAACTCTCTTTTTCAAAATTTCTCCCTTTTGCGTGCTCTTTTTTAATCACCAGGATTAATTCCTGTTAACTCCATTCTTGCAATTTCCTTTTTTCTTTGGTTTGGATCTCCGGATTGTTTTACAAATTAGGGTTTTCTTGATTGCCTTTGGTTTTGATTTGGGGGTACTAATCCTGATCTTGGTTTTCGTGTGAGCTCTGGATCTTGGGCTCCCTTTGATGAATGAATCAGTCTTCGAATCTGATATTGATGAATCTGGAATTGGTTGAGCAAATATGATATTTATTTTATGCTCTTTCTCTCCAATTTTGGGTGTAAATATTATGTTGTTACTAGTTAGTTCTATCCCCACAGTTATATAGTTTTTGTACAATACTTGGGGCATATATATATATAGATTTACATAATTTAGAAATCCACCTTTTTGATTGTGGGTTTTAGTTATTTGGATTGATCTTAATTAATCATCTGATATGAATAGAATTGGATTGAATTGAATTGGGATAGTAGTTCTTGATTTTGGATCATAGCTTTAGCTTAACTCAGCTTAGTTCATCTGCTGGTCTATGGGAAGAATATCATCTGATAGTTCATTGCTGGATTTTCTAGACAAGTTTATATCCTGGATGTCTTTTGGATACAATAGTGACATGAGTTCGGATTCCGGTGGATTTGATATGCTCGACAACAGCCTCGATTTCGCAATATGCTGCTGCAATTGTGCGGCGAATGTGTCGAAATCTTGCCTCATGTACCACTGCCAGAAATGTGGGAGGTTTCTATGTGGTAAATGTGTGCAAGATCACCCCTCTTTCGACGTTGTAATAAAGGAGGAGTCTCGAGATTGCGTGTTTAGTATCAGATCATGTAGATTTTGCATCAAGCTCGGCTCGGTTAGTCGAAGCCGTAGCAAAGTTTGCCCTGTCGAATCTCCAAGACAGAGCTTCGAACCTCTGTCCCCGAGTTTTACTGGTGGGAGATTCAATGATCATCCGTCTCCACGAAATGTTCGTCGCTCGCCTAGCAGGTATGGCACGAATGGATTCGTAATCATATTCGTATTTGTTGAGATATTTTAAATATTTAATTCTAGATGTGGTAGAATTAGATTTAGATTGTTTAAATTTGAGTTTTTCGAGTTTATTTTATGGTGCTTAGACTCCTATTTATTATGAAAATAATGCAATTTTTCAATTTTCGTAAAATATTTTCAGACGGTATAGAGCCTATATAATATATCAATCAACGTTTCTCCAGGTACATTCAATTCAACCTAGAATGTATCCGGAGGTCTCCAAAAAGATTTTGAAATTTTGTCGGCAGTCTTTCTGTTCTTTGGAGTCTTGGTTTCGGCGTACCAGAGTTATTTGTCTGACTGCATTGAGAGTTTCTTCGTTTCTGACTCGGTCTAGAGTCCTGTTATTTCCGACTTTGTGGAGAGTACTGGTGTCGTTTTTGGCTTCAATGAGAGTTGTAGTTTCCGACTCAGTTGTGAGTTCTGTTGTTTCCGATTTTAATTTTAAATTTGGTAGATTTAGATTTAGATTGTATATATTTGAATTTATGGTGGAGGCTACTATTCTATTCTGATTATGAAAATAATTCAATTTTTCAATTTTCGTAAAATGTTTTCACATGGTATTAAATATCTAAAATATCTCAACAATATTCGCCACAAAAAAATTGCATCGATCATGTATGATTGGTTGATGATGGTTTAAGTTCGTGTAGCAGGTGCGACGAAGATGAGGGAGAGGATCGCGCCGCAACCCCATCGAGCGAATACTTTCATGACACTTCCGATGTAGATTGTGTCCGTGGTAGCGCTAGAAATGAATTTTTTAGTCCTACGCCCGATTCGATGGCTGTTTTAGAAAAGCCTGAAAGTCGTAACGAAACTGGAAGTCTCATTTGGTTGCCTCCACAGCCTCACAATCTTGATGATGATACAGAGTACAATTTCTTTTCTTACAATGACGACGAGGATGATGATGAATTCGTAACTTCGAACGCTTCCGTGCACGGGCACTTTAAAGAGCTCGTGTCGCAGCTTTTGCACGCGCAGGGCGTAAATGTAATTTCCGGCGAAGAGGACTGGCTGAGCATAATAACTTCAATCGCGTGGCGAGCGGCGAGCTTTGTAAAGCCGGATACTAGTGGAGGAGGTAGCATGGATCCTTGCGACTACGTAAAGGTCAAATGTGTCGCGTCGGGAAGTCGTAGCGAAAGGTAAACCTTATTATTACGGTAATACGCCATCGAATTACGCGTGTCGATCAATCGTTACTAAGCATTCGATGTTTTCTACCGACTACAGCAAGCTTGTGAAAGGAATCGTTTGCACGAAGAACATTAAGCACAAGCGAATGACGTCGCAGTATAAAAACACGAGGCTTATGCTCTTAGGGGGAGCTTTAGAATGTCAGCGCGACCCGAATCAGCTGGCGTCGTTCGAGAAATTGCTGCAACAGGTGCCGTAACGATCGGTAATATAATATCTAGATTGATATCGATGAATTGATCGAGATAGCTTTCTTGAATCAGGAAAACGATAGCCTGAGGGAGATCGTATCGAAGATAGAATCCCACCGTCCGAATGTTCTGCTCGTCGAAAAAAGCGCGTCTTCGTTTGCGCAAGACCTGTTGTTGGCGAAAGACATCTCGTTAGTCCTAAACGTTAAGAAGCCGCTATTGGAGAGAATCGCTAGGTGCAGCGGCGCCGTTATTACGCCATCGACCGAGCATTTGTCGGGGGCGAGATTGGGGCACTGTGAACTTTTCCATTTGGAGAAGGTTCTGGAAGACCATGAGCCCATCAATCAGTTCAACCGAAGGCCGTCGAAAACGTTGATGTTCTTCGAAGGTTGTCCGAGGCGGCTAGGTTGCACGGTAATACTTTTACCGAGCACGCTTGATATACATCGTTTGCATTTAAACGTTACGTCCGATTCTTACACGGAATCTTGTAGGTTATAATAAGGGGTTCGACTCACGACGAACTTAAGAAGGTGAAAAACGTGGTTCAGTATGCCGTCTTTGCAGCTTATCACTTGTCGTTGGAGTCGTCATTCATCGCCGACGAAGGCGCGAGGCTTCCGAAAATTGGTTCGGAAGCTTCCAGGTTAGGTGAAGTTGCCGTCCCTCTTGTTAACGCGGGATCGGCCGATCTCAATTTGGAGCTCGGATTGCAGGAATCCCTGCACGAGCTTGGGAAAGTGAGTTACGAAGATGTTTCGACTACGCCCAATGAATTTCGGTACCGACAAGCCCTGTCCGATGCATGTAAGGAGAATTTAGCGCTGAACTCGTCGCGCGACGATGTCCAAAATCGTACAGTAATAGTCGACGAAGATGTCGACAAAGCCTCGTCGAATAGCCAGAGCATATTAGTGTCTTTCTCCAGCCATTCCATCGTCAACGAAACCATATGCGAACGCTCGCGTCTCCTTCGTATAAAGTTCTACGGCTTGTCTGATAAACCGCTTGGGAGATACCTCAGGGATGATCTTTTTGCGAAGGTAATCGTAACGTTTACGTCGTTACAACTTCTTAATATATATATTATACATGATTTGTATCTATGTCCAGACATCTCGATGTCGATCGTGCAAGGAATCAGCTGAAGCCCACGCGATATGCTATACTCATCAGCACGGGA
Organism: Andrographis paniculata; assembly: GCF_009805555.1. Classification (NCBI taxonomy): domain Eukaryota; kingdom Viridiplantae; phylum Streptophyta; class Magnoliopsida; order Lamiales; family Acanthaceae; genus Andrographis; species Andrographis paniculata. The sequence goes on from NW_026137605.1 coordinate 8,332,592, forward strand.
ATCTGATGATCAACGTACGACAACTATCGTCAGCACACCTTCCCGGAGAAGACGACGGCAAAATATGGATGTGGCACAGATGCCTCAGATGTAGTCATAAAAAAGGAGTTCCGCCAGCGTCAAAACGAGTAGTTATGTCGGACGCTGCGTGGGGTCTTTCGTTCGGGAAGTTTCTCGAGCTTAGTTTTTCGAAACATGCGTCGGGAAACCGTGTCGCGACTTGTGGCCATTCTCTGCAAAGAGATTGCCTTAGGTTTTACGGGTTCGGGAGTACGGTCGCTTGCTTCCGGTACTCTCCGATTAACATCCTCTCGGTTCGTCTGCCCCCTTCATTGCTCGAATTCGGCAGTCCCGCAGCGCAGAGATGGATTAGAAAAGAAGCCGATGAGGTTCTTGAAATTTCGACGAGCTTTTCTTACATACATGACGTGTTTTCGAATTATAGTCATGTCCTAACGAGTTTATCATGTGTGTCTCTTCTTTAATGCATCAGCTCTTTAGCAAAGCGGAAGCCCTTTACGCCGAAATCTCGGCTGCTCTTCAGGACATCAGTGACCGAAGCTTATTATCTTCGACGTCCGAGTTCTATGATGTGAGCATGCTGCATAGCCATATTCTCGAACTACACAACACCCTTGCGAACGAAAGAAATTCTTACAATGTGAGTCCTAAGTTGCTTGCGATGCTTGTAATAATTTCTCGTTAAGTTGTTTTGTCGTAGCTCATCGTGTCGGATTTGCGCAGGATTTGCTCCGAGTGGCTGATGACGGGATTTGGGATCGAGACATGGATATTCTCGAAATTAATCACTTGAGACATTCGCTTCTAATCGTTTCGCACGATTGGGATAGGCAGCTATATTTACTAGATTCCCTTCTTCGACGAGTTTCGAGTCCGAAGTCCCCGAAATCGGGTGAATCTCCCGGCGAGGAAACGAAACCCGAGCATAGTGAAGAATCGGATTTAATTACATCTTTGGAACGCGTTCGATCAGCTGCGTCGACCCTGTCTGATCAGATAGATTCTGCGTGGTCCGGTGCTGACCAGGCGCAATCGAATACCGATTTGTCTGAATCCGTCTCGGTCGGGAAAATCTGTCGGAAAGACGGGCCGGCTTTCAGACGAATTTTGGTGCCAACTCGAGTTTACTCTTTCGATTCTGCTCAGAGGCTCAAAGAAAGAAGTAGAAAAATACCGCCGTCCGGTTTCCGTCTCTCGACGCTTCGATCGTTCCATGCTTCGGGAGACTACAAGTACATGCTGAGAGATCCCGTCTCCGACGTGCAACAAAATTACGCTCCGGCGCCGTCGTTTGTACCGCGGGCATCTTTTTTACCCGAAGGAGCCCGATTGATGGCTGCACGAAACGGGAGTGTCATAATGGTGTACGACGACGAGCCCACGAGCGTAATATCGTATGCGCTTTGTTCCGGCGAATACGCCGAATGGATTTCCGATAAGGCGAACAATTCGACGCGGAAGCTGTCCGGGTCTCTTGATTCGGCGGAAGACGCTTCCGAGACGCCTCATTTTCGGATATTGTTCGAGGACGACTCTGGTTCAAAGGCGAAGTTCGCCGTGACGTGTTATTTCGCGAAGCAGTTCAATGGTCTGAGGAATCGTTGCTGTCCGAGCGACGTCGATTTCGTACGCTCGATGAGCCGCTGCCGGCGATGGAGCGCACAAGGCGGGAAGAGCAATGTCTACTTTGCGAAGTCGTTCGACGAGCGGTTCATAATTAAGCAGGTGACAAAAACGGAGTTGGATTCGTTCGACGAATTCGCTCACCAGTATTTCAGGTACTTTGCGGACGCTCTTACTTCCGGGAGCCCGACTTGTCTCGCCAAGATTCTCGGAATTTACCAGGTTCGCTGTCCTAACTGTAGACATGTCGTTATGTTATTACCGCTACGTAGAGTTGGCAAAAATAGACATGGTCGGAATTCGGCACGAAAAAACCGTGTTTGAGTTTAAAAAAACAAGCATGGTCCGAAAATTCGATCTGAATTCGGCATGAAAAGATCGTGTTTAGACTTAAAAAAATAGGTCTGAAATTTTTTAGGTCGTACCAGGCTCATTCAGGTTGGACTGTGCCCGGTCCGGCCCGTCCTGGTTTTTAAAAGTACTATTTAATATTTAAAATTGTTATATATATATATATATTGACTAATGAAATAGAAACAAAAATCAATCCAGTCGGCCTGGTTTGCAGGTTCCGCAGGAGTTTACCCGGTACGTATTTTTGGGTAGCTGCTGCAAGTTCTCACGAAATCAAAAAATAAAAAAATCAAAGTACGGTAAAATTTTCAATCAAGTTTGTAGCTGGTTAGGAGTTTGATTTCTCCTTCTACCGAATGGAAACTTCTTTTTATTATTTAATTTTAAACTTAGGAAGGGAAGAAAATATTTTTTCAAAAACCAGGCCGGCCCGGCCCGATTAATAAAAGGGCCGTGTTCAGGCCTAGCTTCACAGGCCCGATCGGGAATCGGGCCGTGTCCAGCCAAGTACAGTTCAGATCCGGGCTGGCCCGAATTGCCACCCTTACCGCTACAACTAAGTTGTTGATTCGCGACTTTTTGTTCTTAATAGGTTGCGGTGAAAAACCCGAAAACCGGGAAGGAAACGAGGATGGATGTGATGGTAATGGAGAACCTATTCTACGACCGAAACATTTCGAAAGTGTACGATCTAAAAGGGTCGGAGCGGTCGAGGTACAATTCGGACACAACGGGTGCGAACAAAGTGCTTCTAGACATGAACCTTCTAGAAGCACTGCGGACGGATCCGATATTTCTCGGGAGCAAGGCGAAGAGGAGGCTCGAGAGGGCGATATGGAATGATACGTGGTTCTTAGCCGTAAGAATGATCTTTTGTAAGAATTCGTTTTTATTTGATTTGTCGTGTGTTGTAATGTTATGTTTTTTCGGATTTGCAGTCGATCGACGTGATGGATTATTCGCTGCTGGTGGGAATTGTCGACGGGGAGGAGAAGGAGGTGGTGGTGGGGATTATAGATTATATGAGACAGTATACTTGGGACAAGCATTTGGAGACATGGGTGAAGGCTTCGGGGATACTAGGAGGGGCGAAAAATGGTTTGCTGCCCACCATTGTCTCCCCCAAGCAGTATAAGAAGAGGTTCAGGAAGGCCATGACTACATACTTTCTTACAGTGCCTGATCAATGGTCCTCTTGAAGAAGATGACAAGATAGATGGATTCATTTTGGATTTGTTAGTTGTGATTTTGTTTAAATTAATATGGGATCGATCTTACTGAATTGTTTTGAATTTGGTATTACATTTGATGGGATATTTTGTGAGAGGAAAAGATGTATTTTTTTTTTTTTTTTGGGTAACTCAGAGTCCAAATAAGGTGTGTTCGATTCATAGGATTTTGCCAAAATCTCACTGTTCATCAAATTTTTTCATAAAAAAATCAAATCAAATACCTATTTTTTATTTTTTATATTATATTAAAAATTGATTTTATATTCAAAATATGACATTAATGTCTATTTATATCACATAATACAACTATTACAATTTAAAATTTTTACTATTAAAATCTCAATTTAAAATCCAAACTCCAGACATACACACCCATAGTAAAATTTGAGAAATTTTGGTTAAAGAAACATACTGTGAGAGTTTGGTCCGGAAGAAGAATTGAAATGAATTGAATTCATAGTAATATTGGTGAAATTTGGGTTATGTTTATCTTGATTTTTTGATTTTTTTTTAGAAAAAAATTATGTAATTTTTTATAAAAATTGTGGTATTTGTGTAAAAAAAAAAAGGAGGTTGTGAAAATTATTTTTATATTATTTACATAATTTCTTATACTCGTATAAAAAAAAATATATTTTCAAACAATTTCATTAAATAAACACTCCCTTTGAAAATTTGTTGGATGAGACACATATATTGAGGCCACACTTTACTTTTTATATCGTGGAGAGAACAAACATAAACAATTTTTTTTTTTTTTTTTCCAAATATCTGAAAATCACAATCTTTTCGATTAATTTGAAAATTCAAGTCCGATTGCTACCATAAAATCATGTTATATTTATTTTTATTCAACTATTTGATAAGGGATCTTGACTTAAAATTTAATTTATGATAAATTCAAATAATTTTTATCCTTCCCATGGTATTTTTTATGTAGAAAATGTATTCACTAATCATTATTAAAACATAATCTTTATTAAAATTTACTAGACAAACTGAGTAGATTAATATAATAATTTTTTAAAAAAAAATTATATTTTTACAAAAACTATTGAATATAGTACATGAATAAAAATAGGAGAAACTTATTAACTAAATAGAGCCTGAATTATTCAATTAATATATAGACCTACTAGTTTGTTTGTTTGTTTAATATTTATGGTAATATAGAAAATTTAGATAATTTTACAAAAAATTATATTTTATGTATTGAATTATTGATTTTTTAATTACATCTGTCCAATTGTTGAATTTTATTGAAATGCATTTTTGAAATGCTGTTATATATATATATATATATATGCATTAGAAATAATTGAAGTGTAAAGTCAAAAGACAACTTTGTTCATGCTTTACTACCAAAAAATTAACAGAAACATTTTTTCTATTTCTATACCAATTAAAATTTAATAAAAATAAATTCTAAGAGGCAGCAGCAGCAGGAGAGATCCCTTCTTCACTTATGCCCAAGAAACTCACTCGCTTCTGCATTGCAACATCAATAATTAAATTATTATTATTAAGAAAATATCTGTTATGTTATTTTATTTTATTTTATTTTATTTGATACACAAATCACAGCATGCTCTGGAAATACTCTATTTTATTTATTTCTTTCAATCTTTTCATTTATTTATTTTTTATTTTTAAAAAAAGTAAAAAGTGTAAGAGGGCAGCCAGAAAATTATTAATGAGTGTTGGGTGTGCATGTGCATTATGCAACTTAATATTTATTTATTAATTTATTTATTTATGAATATATATTATTAAAGCAAAAAAAGTGCTTTATATATATATATATATATATATATATCAATCAAAGTAGTTAAAAGATGGAAAGTTTGTTGGTGCTTTAGTTCTCCACAGCACAACTTATTGGACTAAAAGGAACCTCTTCTTTTATCCCCAATCTATTGTACTTATCTTACTTTTTTTTAATAATATAAATATTAATTCGTTTTAAATTTTTGTCATTTTTGAAATTATATTGTAGACTTTGAAAAACATCAGCTAAATTTTAAGAACAGTGAATTAAAATAAAAAAATATTTTTTTGTGGTAGAAAAAGGAAAGTAGAATAAGTGATATTTTTTTTATTAATAGAGAAATAAAAATAAGTTCAGATGTTCGCTAAAAAAGGATATAAATAAATTTGGATGACGGTACTTTCTATGCTTTTGAGTATTTCAAACTAATTTTTAAATAGACATAAAGAAATATTTGACCATAATAAGATTATAATATCAAAAACACAATCAAACACAAATTATTGAATAAAATAAACCAAAATAAAATAAAACCTGGCGGAATTTGGGGCCGTGTTTGGCGGATCCGCCACCGTCGTCTTCCCTGAAATGCGCCGCCTGCTCCGCGGCGGCGCCGCCAGATCTGCAGAGGTCGATGATTCTCTTCGTTATCTCGGCGCCGTCCTTGCTCTCAGCCATCAATTTCTCCACCTCCGCCTTGGGGAGCCTCAGCCGGAGCCTGACGCCGCCGCCGCCGCCATCCTCGGCGGCGCTCATCGCCGGCGACGGCCTGGCGTAGGACAAATCCGACGCCGATCTCCGCGCCAGCATCAGGCTCTCGAGCCGGTCTCTAGCGCTCATCTGAATCCCGGAGCTGACGCGCCGCGCCGGCGGCGCCTTGGGCGGCTCGGGGAACTTAGGCAGCTGGACCAGGAAGTAGAGGCGCTTTGGCTTCAGCTCCTGCTGCGGCTCCAGCGGCTTGGCTCCGGCGCCGTAATGCTTAACCGCCTCCGATTCGAGCAGCACGTGGCCCGGATGGCTTTCGAGCAGGGGCCCGGCCCGTGCCGGCGCTCTCAATTTGAAAGTTTCGCCATTGATCTTCATAACTTTTGCACTTCTTCTTCCCCCCAAAGTGTTCCCCATGGAATTGAATTTTGTTTTATTTTATTTGAATAAATTGAATTTTGAGAAATAACCAAGAAGACGACCAATTTATGTACTTGTCATGGGGGGTGGGGGTGGGGGTGGGGTGGGTCAATTTAAGAACATGGATTTAATTTTCCATATTTTAAAATTCAGAACCTTCTTTCCAAATAAGGTCATTTTTTGCTTTCACACACATTTTTTTATTCATTTTATAAACATAGGCTCTATTTGCCTGCAAATTTAACGATTTCTTGATACTCTATTTCATTTACAATATTTTACCGGAGGTGTGTACGATTGTTTTTGATATTTTTACTTTTAATTATTTATATATAATTAATTGTATATATAATAATAATTTATGTAAAAATTAAATGATATTTTAGTATTAGTGTGACTACTTTTAGTATAATATTATAATAATAATTTTGAGTGAGACGAATAAAAATAGTAAAAATATATTAAGTCGAGACGACGGGAGTATTACAAAAATATTATTACATTTATATTATACAATACTAATAAAATTATTTTTATAATTTTCTCTTAATTTGTACTGAATATCAATATTATACTTGATATTAAAAGTTATATTTGCAAAAAGCAACTGAATACTTATTTAAAGAAGAGAGGGAGTGTGTTTTATTATAAATTGTATAGTGTAAAGTAAAAATAAAAATGGAGATAGTTAAGGTGTTTTCGTTTATAAAACTTTCTCAAATATATTAAGGTAAATACGAGATTAGGCGGAGAAAATAATATTATCTACCCTATTCACCATCAGTGTATACCCAATTACCCATGCATTGTCAACCTATATAAGTTATGTATCGATTGTATTTATTAGCCCTAATCTTCAATAAAAAATACATTCAATTTTTTTTGTTATTTGTCCCATAAACTATGAGTAACTAAACATGGTAGTTAATACACTATAATTTATTTTATGTTAATTATATATGTAATTTAATTAAAAAAAATTAAAAATGCTTATTATCTTCAACATTTGTAACTATAATGAGGCAAAATTGTTCATAAGTCTCTTGTGGTTTCGAAACTCAGCGTAAATTCCCTCTCTACTTTAAAAATTGCATGACGCCCCCTTATACTTTAAAAAATATTGCATAAAACCACTTTGTGATTTCGAAACTCAGCATAAATCCCCATTTTACTTTAAAAAATTGCATGACGCTTACTTATACTTTTAAAAATATTGTATAAAACCCCTCTGTCATGCAAAACATATAGATAGGAAATCATCTTTTTATCACGAGGAAAGTTTCATAGTGGTGGGGTTTCATGCAACGTTTTTTAAAACATAAGGGAGTACTACGCCGTTTTTAAACTATAGGGAAAAACGACGCCAATTTTTCAAACCACAGGGGGATATAAGCAGTTTTGCCTTATAATTATACGGAACATCAGGTGCTCAATCCATGTGGGCTCTTGCCCCTCTTGCAACCCACCCGACCCGCCAATCACATCACACCATCTGTTTTTTTTTTTTTTTTAAAAATATTTTATTTGACAATTAAAACAAATTGAAAATATCATTAGAGTTTTTTTCGTGAGAAAAAAGATATATAATATTTTTTTTTTAGAAAAATGTTATTATTAACAAATAATGCCAAAAATTACTATAAAAAAATTCCATATATATATATATATGTATAATTCGAGGTTATTATGTGAATTCAAATTAATTAAAGGATGGTGTGGTACCGTTCTTGATGGACAACTACTAATTGACTAATACTTACCGATAACAGTTGGTCTTTGTCCAAATAAATAAAATCATTACTAATTTTCAATCATAAGATAAATTCGAAAATATAAATTTGCATGCATGCAGGTGTGAACTGATGGAGAAAAGAGGTCCGTCTTATTTAATAATAATAATTATTATTATTACATAAACTGTGTGGTACGTAATTGATTAATAGCAACTGTTAGTAACTAATACGTTGAAATAATCGTCTAATTATCCACAATTTAAGGACATCAATTTGGTGGGGCCGTACGATATATAGAAAGTTCAAATATTAATATATATATATATATATATCTGGGGGCATAAGTAATTAAATTAAATAAATTAATTAATTACATATCTGGATTGGATGATAATTCAGTTACGTTGAATATTCTTGATGATCATGCAGTGCGATATATCTGACTTAGCATGCATTCCACAAATATTTAGTAATTCAAGTTGACACGAAAATGTAAAGCCATACTTACACCTATATATAATAATAAAATAATGGAGTACTACAGTTATCTTCTACTTTTTTTTTTGTTATTATTTTTAATTTTGAATGTTTCTTTCTTTTTCTTTTTTAAAAAATGTATATATATGTAAATTGCAAAAAAAAAAAAAAAAAGAACAAGAAAGAAACATTCAAAATTAAAAATAATAACAAAAAAAATAGAAGATAAATGCAGTATTCCATTATTTTATTATTATTTAAAATTCCAAAAATCTCTAGAAAAATTGAATAAATATAAATATAAATAATTTTAATTTAATTATCCAAACAAGCGACGTGGAAAATGAGGCCAATAGGATGGAAAATTTTGTAACAAAATTCTGTTACATATGAGCCAATAGATTGCATCCACGTGGCACTCGGAATTCTCCCGCCAAGCCTCTGCTGAAAGTTGCAGAAGTTATTGACGGAGGGAGTGGTCACGCAGAGTGCACATCAATGGCGTCTCTGAAACCGATCCTTTCCTTCATTGTAGCTCTCTCCATCCTCTCTGCCGTCGCCCAGCCGCCGGTGTGGCCGCCTCAGTCCATCCTCAACGCCGCGGAGACTCTCGCCAGCTCAGGATACACCGCGATGTCACTCACTCTCCAGGTAATCGCCCCCACCCTCCCTCTCCCTTCCTCCACCCACACCGCCCTCACCATATTCTCTCCGCCGGACAAATCCTTCGCCGTCTCCGGTCAGCCTTCGCTCGCGCTCCTCCTGCTCCATTTCTCTCCTCTCTCCTTGCCTCCTTCGTCTCTCCTCTCGCTCCCGTTCTCGTCCACTATACCGTCGCTGTCGCCTTCCAAGCGCCTCTATATAACCTCCGAAGATGCTCAGAAAATATCGATAAACAAGGTCGGAATCTCCAATTCTCCTATTTACGACGACGGATTGGTCATTGTCTACGCAATTGACGACTTTTTCGACTTGAATTTCACGCTGAGCAGTTCCTTCGATCCGAGCAGAACAAGACCTAAATCCCAATCTGGTTTACAATGCCTGAAATTGGAACCAGTCTCTCGGTTTGACGAGGCATCCAGCGTTCTGAAGTCGAGAGGCTACTCAATCATCGCCTCATTCATGGATTTGCAGATTTTCGGATTCTTCTGTCCTGAAGTGTTCTCAGAGGATGTCAAAATCAAATGGACAGTATTCGCGCCAGCAGATGAAGAAATGGTGCAGTATTCTGGAGATTTCAACGGATACTCTTCATTGTTCATGAGACATTTGGTGCCGTGCAGAGTTGGGTGGGCCGATCTAGTAGACATGGCGAATGGGACTGTGGTTTCAAACAATGTGAAGGGGTTTAGTATGGAGGTCACAAAAGATGAAAATGGTGAATCACTGAAGGTGAATGGTGTTGAAATTGTGTTCCCAGAAATATTTGACAACGAGTGGTTAGTGGTTCATGGGATACAAGGAGTAATTGCTTTACCCGATAGCACCGAGGGCGAGGAGGAAATCGAACCTGAGAAGTTCCGAGAGAAGAAAGCAGAGGCTACCCCTGATCCTGATATTCATGGGGAATTTTGATTTGCTTGAACGATCATCTTGCTGGGTGTTGGCCACTTTTCTTGAATGGTGATTCTTGGAAAATATGGGGATTGTCACTGTTCTTGGGGATGGCATTGCGGAGATTTTGTGAGGTAAGTTTGTAATTACATTCTGGCATGAAATAGCTTGTTTATTTTTATTTTCTTTGAAAGATGATTGTTGCTGGTCTGCATATTCATCAAATTGATCTATGATATTAGAATTGGGGATTTCTAATAAACAAAATTCATGCTCCTATGAACTGCATTTTGATAGAATAATAGCTCTAAGGAATTAGGCTTATGAGATCTTTGAAGGGCACTACTCTTTGCGACTGAAATAGTTTTGATTTTAAGTTTCTCTTGTAATGAGACATGCTGATGCTTGTTTTTATCAAGATAATTGTAAATTGGATTGTGCTGATTCAATAATATTTGATTTGGGTTCTCTAAAGAATTGGCTATCTGAGTTCTTACTTGATTATTTTATATTATAAATCATTTTACTCGTGTGTTTGTTTTGGAGTTTGGATTTTGAGTTGTAAAATTTTGAATTTGAATAATTATATGATGTGATATAAATGGATGTTCACGTGATGTTTTGAATGTGAAATTGATTTTTAGTATAATATAAAAAATAAAAAATAGGTGTTTGATTTGATGTTTTTGAGGGGAAAAAAATGAGATCAATTGTGTAAATCTAATCCAATAACCCAAACAAAAGCAATATGATGATTCTTGAGGGCTACCAAAGGAAGAATAAGATACACAAAGGTGAAGAATCATGTGATACCATAATTTAAATCTCAGTAAACATTGGGATCACAGATTCATCCAAGTACACTAAACATGTTTTAAATTCATAGTAATTCCAAGGGTACATTTTCTTTTCTATGCCACCCCATCTTCCTAAAATGCCTGTCACAAGAACAAAACAAATGTAAAAAGATTTACAGGATAAAATCTAGTCGCCCTGGGGTTTTATAACTCTATAGATGGAAACTCAAGATGTCTCTCTGCACAAGAAATGTAAGAAACACCCAAGATTCATGGAATAATCATATCCTGCTGACACCCTTATCTTACCCTACATCGAAAGTAATACATACGTGCTCGTCAATCCCCTTGTCCGTGTCATGTGCAGACATTAGACTTTGTGTTCCAATCTGCTAGTAACTGGTTCATTGACTCCCTAAACTTGATAACCCAAGGCCCTGGCTTCACAACATTCACATCGCCCCATTCTGAACACGGATCCATGAACCAGCTCTTCTGACCCCTGCACCACGCCCCCGGTGTGGCACGGTTACGGCCGCGCAGAAGGATCTCTCTATCTATCATGTCCAACACCGGCCCGTCCTTTTCAAATCGTGTGGCAAATGCAGCTCCACTTTTAACCATGTCCCTGTAGTCGGAGGGAGTGAGGAAATGGGGCTCCATTTTAGGCGGCACGTCCCAGCTGAGGAATCTCAAATCAGTGTTGACGGTGGTGTTTTTGAACTGTGGTGAATTACAAATGACCGAGTGGAAATAGACTTCTTGGGGCAACACGACGTTGGTAGAGTACATTAGAAGGGTACGTGGAAGATTATCCCAGCCGAAAATACAAAATTCGAGAAAGGACCGGCTCAAGACAACCCATGGAGAACCTAGACAAAAGAAACAAACAAAAGCTAAATAGCATCAACAAACTACGCAACAATTTTAGCATTACCACAAATGCTAGTTAAAATATTGATCAAAACTTACCGGTGAAAACCCGGAAAGCTTCAGGGATAGAACGGTTTTGAGTGGCGTAGAACACCTTAGATCTCCTTGCTAAATAAATGCTTGGATCAACTATCACAGGCTTGATTCTATCTGCTCTGCAACACCATTGGAAAGAAGATACAATGCTGTAAAAATGTGAATCCACTATGTGTTCCTTAGTCTAACATGTAAAGTGTAGCTTCTTACTCTTTCCATCCCAACTCGCTCGTGTGGTCAATGAAGTTCAAGTCTCTTCTAATCGATGAAAACACATGGGACAAGTCTGTTATATCCAAAATTACCCAAAAAGAAAGAAACATGATATGATTAACTTCAGCAATCCACAAGATAATCCAACAATAACAATTACCATCATGAATGAGATCAATCAATACACAATCTATAATGTATTTCCACAAATATGTGATTTCCATGAGAAACACAAACAGAAATTGTAACCAAATCCAATTGAAGAAACAATTAAATTTAAATCAAAACATCATACCATCTTGAGTAACCAAGGGATAATCCGAAGCACTGAGAGTGATAAACCAATCCCAGCCTCCATCCACCTTCAGCAACACGGCGGCGGCCCTAAGAACTCCGGCGATGTTCGTCGACCCCAGGGCTGTGTTCGGATCGGGCTTTCCGATCACATCCACATTCCCGAAAGCTCGGACCACAGGGACCGACCTCACCAACACTCCGAGGCGCTGCCTCTCGTCGTCGGCCCCCTCCGCCGATATGTGGAGCAGGTACCTATTCCTCGGGTGGTACACCGCCAGCAACAGGCGGAAGAGCCTGTGGCCGTCGCCCTTCCCTCCGGTGATGTAGTAGGCGAAGGCCGGGGGATACCCCGGGCCGCGATGAACTGCGGAGGGGAAAGCGTAGTAGTGCGAGGAAGTTAGACCGGATATGAAGGAGAGGAAGATGAGGAACGTGATGAAGGCTCCGGAAAAGAGAGTGAAGAGCCATTTTTTGTCAGTTCTCATTCAGATGTTGTAGATGTTGATAAAATTGGGAGTGAAGAAGTGTGGGTGTGGGGGATGGGACAGAAGAAGGGCGGTTTCAATTGCAATTGCGTGGGTTTTGATGAATCGCCATTTTTGGGGACCGGGGAGGAGAGGAGAGATCTGTGTTGTGCGCATGAAATGAAATTAGGGTTTAGTTTGAAGGGAAGGTAGATTTAGATGCGAAGTAAATGAGGGTTTCAATTCAATTAGATAGATTCAATCCGTAGATTTATTAATGGAATGGAATCGGTAGTTTTAGTAGTTGTAGTTGATGAGTTGGTTGGTTTGATTTCCTGTTTGAATTGGATTGGATTGAATAATGATCGATCTGGAAAAGAGAGAGAGAGAGAGAGAGATGGGTGTTTCGAAAAAGTTTTGGAGAAAATGTTTGTAGAATTGGCTTGTTTTGTCTGTCTGTCTGTTGTTGTGAGCTGTGCCACTGCTACAGCTACTGCTACGCTCCTAACAATGGCGTGCCCAGCACGTGGGCGGAGGGATGGGCGTCTGTGTACCACGCGCCACCGCTGGGAAGTAGGATTCATGAATTTATTTATTTGGGCTGTGCCATGTCATCTCTCCTCACTCCCCAACTTCTTTTTTTTAATAGGCGTCAAACCTGTATAGTTCACATTCAAAAAAATTAATCACTAATTAACAAAAAAACATCCGATACCTTTTCATGCGACATTAAATTCATTTTCATCACGGGCATTGTACACCAGTATTTGAATTTTGAAAGCCTTCATAAGAGTTGTTTCTATTTAGGGTAGGTTTGTTTGGGGATTGAATTTTCAATTCACTATTCATCTTATTTTTTTCTCGCCTAAAACATCAAATCAAACATCTATTTTTTATTTTTTATATTATACTAAAAATCAATTTACATTAAAAACATCACATCAACACCTATTTATATCACGATCATACAACCATTCAAATTCTAAATTTTGGAGGTTTGGATTTTGAGTTGGAATTTGAATAGTAAATTTTTTGAATTTGAATGGTTGTATGATGTGATATAAATAGGTGTTTGATGTGATGTTTTGAATGTAAAATTGATTTTTAGTATAATATAAAAAATAAAAAATAGGTGTTTAATTTGATATTTTTGAGGGAAAAAAAATTAGATGAATAGTGTAAATCAAATCCAATCCCCCAAACAAACACACCTTTAAAGTATATTTCCTTTCATATTCATCACATATATTCATAACAAAAACCAAAAATAAGTATTTCGAACAACAATTAAAAAATGAAGAGCACAACAAATTTTTGTTAACATAGTGAACTTAAAATTTGTTTTTGGCATTCGGTAAAATGTTCATATGCATTAATCGCCATATGAGTTTGACATTCATGTTTTTTTTTTTTTTTTCCTATGATATCATTATTAAATTTTAATTTGAGACATACGAAAAATAAAAATAGTGAACGGAAAAATGTGGATGATGAAGTGCTTAAATTGTCCAATCATCACTTTAATCATTATAAATAAAAGAAGTCTAATTAATTTCATAAAAATTTTGGAAAAAAAATATATATTAAAGAAATAAGGATCTATATTTATCACAATTTTTATTCTAAAAATGACACAATTAAATAAATAGTTAAACTTCAATAATTGATTTATTAGATTCTAATCCCAAATTGAAATCAATTCTATTATTAAAAAATTAATTTTCAATAAAAAAAAATATATATACATTATTTTTTCTTACCAACTAATATTTCTAATAAACTACCCTTAATCCATCTATTCGTATTATCTTTCTTGGGGGGACACGTGTCGATCATACAGACTACTGTTTGCCCCACTCCGGACGGAGCTTCTTTTACAGGCCATTGCGCAGCGAATGGAAGGTTGAAAGCGGCGGACAAGCTGAGAATGGGTGGGAAAATGGGAGGAGGATTGGGCCAATTACTGGCTGCAGTCGCGGCGACGCTGCTGCTCCGTCTTTTCTCCTCGCCGGGACCGGAGTTGCTTCCCGAGGGAGAAGACGAGGATGAAAAAGGGAGCGCGCCGGTAAAGGGGAAAGTTGCGCCGGTCACTATCAAATGGAAAGGAATTAATTGCTCTATATCTGATAAGTCCTCTAAATCTGTAAGTGGATTGCCGCACACAGTTGCATACTTGCTACTAGTTCGCTAAAGCCTGGTTTATCTGTTCCTTTAATTGCTTGAACAGGACTTCGTTTCTAGTTTTGTCATCATTTCCTTGATTATCGTATCTGAAGTTTAAGGCGAGATGAAAATGAATTTTTGCGTTAGATGAATGGGAAAGAAATTTGGAGTATGATTCGTCAGATGAACTCTTAATAATTGATGATTTATTTAAACACTAGCAGCACAAGTAATTTGGTTGTCTCTCCAAATCTTTGATATGAAGATGTTCATAATTGTAGACCAAAATTATGGCAATGGATGATAGGATTGGTGCTAGCTGGTGATAGCTACCACAAATTTTTTGAATACAAAAAACTGGTATCAAGTGTTCTTTTTTACAGTTTGTAGAGGTGGTTATTCTTCTGTATTAATTTGTATCTTTTTCTGTTAACTTTATGGTCATTGTTTAGTGAATCTGATACACTATCCTGAATTCCTGATGAGTAATTTAATCGAGTTAACTAAGGATCAGTCCTTTCTTAACCTGTTAGGTCCGATTTTTGCTGAAAAATGTCAGTGGAGAAGCGAAACCAGGTAGATTACTGGCAATAATGGGCCCGTCCGGATCGGGAAAGACAACCTTGCTAAATGTTTTGGCAGGTCAGATAGTGGCATCGCCTAGAATACATTTGTCTGGCCTCTTGGAGATCAATGGGCGTCCATTCTCAAATAAAACTTACAAGTATGTCATGTGATTCATATCGAATTGAGGTTCTTTCACTGCTTGGGAATCTTTGTTAGTTAATTACTTGTGTTGAATGTCAATGCAGGTATGCCTTTGTCAGACAAGAGGATCTTTTTTTCTCGCAGTTGACTGTTCGAGAAACACTCTCTCTTGCTGCTGAACTCCAGCTGCAGGACATCTCTTCTGTGGAAGAAAGAGTTGAATATGTAAATGATCTGCTGTTCAATCTTGGCTTGGTAAGCATGACGTTGATTTGCTCAAGTTTTTGCTGTTAAGGATTAACTTTTAGCAATTGATTGTTGTTAAGTTTGCACCATTTTATGTATTCTATTATTATTACATAACACAAAACTTATATTTCCTTCATAAGTCTGTGTACATCAGTCAATCTCATACTGTCATGGTGATGGACTTAAAATGTTGATGCATGATGCACTTTTGCTGTATTTCCTTAAAGATCAATTGCGCTGACTCACGTGTTGGGGATGCTAAAGTTCGTGGAATCAGTGGTGGGGAAAGGAAAAGGTTGTCGTTGGCATGTGAACTAATTGCCAGTCCTTCAGTCATTTTTGCTGATGAACCTACTACAGGCATGGCTGTTTCGACCTCCATATCTCTTTAGAACTGAGAAATTTGGTTGTTTCTGTATTTTATATTTTTGCTCACCCAATTGAATCTAATGATTTACAGTAGAATTAAAATACTCTCTTAACAGGCGCAGACTAAAATAATTTTTCGTAAACTGTCATAGTCATTCATACAAATACTGACAATATTAAAGTGGTCTTTTGATGAGCCAAGCTTGTTTTGCTTTCCTACAATAAGTCTCCTTTTCTTACATGAACGGACCTTTTCAGGACTTGATGCTTTCCAGGCCGAGAAAGTAATGGAAACCTTAAGGAAACTTGCAGAAGATGGTCATACTGTCATCTGCTCTATACACCAGCCTAGAGGATCAGTCTATGCCAAATTTGATGATATTGTGCTACTTGCTGAAGGTTCACTTATTTATGCTGGTCCTGCCGGAGATGAATCCCTAGCTTACTTTGCAAAGTTTGGGTATGTTAGTCTGACTGAATTATAATTTATAATTGTGACTGTTTCTCTAAATGCCGCATATTTTTTATTTGATAGATAATTCAATGCTGTGCCTATAGGTCTTTTGAAGATTCCTTGATCAGTTTTATATTACTATTTCAGCTGATAATACACTGATTACATTAGGAGTCACCAGAGCTAGAAAACTATCCTTTTTGTCATTCATGAACAAACAAGTGACATTTATGGTTACAAGGTGTTGAAAATAATATTCGCTTGGTTATCTAAAGAATTGTTTCAAACTTTTCAATAATTGACAGGTATACTTGCCCTGATCATGTGAATCCTGCTGAGTTTTTGGCTGATCTCATTTCAGTAGACTACAGTTCAGCAGAAAGTGTCAGTGCTTCTCAGAAGAGAATAGATGGTTTCATTGATTCATTTTCTGAACAGATGCAGCCCATCCTGTATGCTACTCCACTTACCCAGACAGATGCTAAGAACCAGGCAGACTTAAGGAGGAAAACTATCACCAAAAAGAAAGGTGGTTGGTGGAGGCAGTTCTGGTTACTCCTTAAACGTGCATGGATGCAGGTAGTCGCATAGTTTCTCTACTTGGTCCTAAGATGGATAGACAACTGCTGATTTGATAGATTCCTTTCATATGCAGAACATGGCTGTTTATATAAATATACATGTATTTGTGTGGTGGATGGTCAACATGAAGCTAATAATCAACGTATACATGCAAGTGTAGTGGAGTTATAAAGCATTCAACACAAGTTCTATCAGTATATAAGTAAAAATTCTGAGATCGCGAAAGATTTAGAATCCTTACTTATAGATCTTAGCTATTGATGAATCTCTTAGCTTCTGTTACTTCTTGACTCTTGTAATTTAGTTTTTTGTGTTCCAATTGGTCCTTCCCTGCTGATTGGAAAAGGCTTCCCGTGATGGTCCAACAAACAAAGTTCGAGCTAGGATGTCGGTAGCATCAGCTCTTATATTTGGTTCAGTATTTTGGAGAATGGGGAGATCACAAACTTCTATACAAGATAGAATGGGATTACTTCAGGTAACTTCTTCGACTTTCTTTAGATCCAGGTTCTAATCACAAAAAAATTTAAAATAAGTGATAAAAACACTATTTGCATGACACACTATCATAGTCTCATGGGCATATATTATATTTGCTCCTTAGCATTTGTAGGTCATCGATAGTTTGTGATTATAATCTAGTAAAAATCTCTTTGTAGAAAATTTTCTTGTAATTTTTCAAGATCTCCTTTGAACCCCCCCTTCCTTAGTGCATTTTTTTGAAAAGGGAAAAAAAACTGTAAAATTACTGCAAATAAGTATTATGTTCTCCTTTCTGAATTGTTCACGATAGCTAAGTTGAGTCAGGCAACATTTGGTTTCTCATGTCCTGCCCTTTATATTTATTATTCTTTTTTCGCCTTCTTGTTCAGGTTACTGCTATAAACACTGCAATGGCTGCTCTCACAAAGACTGTAGGTGTCTTTCCCAAGGAACGTGCAATTGTTGATCGGGAGAGAGCCAAAGGATCCTACTCGCTAGGACCATATTTACTTTCAAAACTATTAGCTGAGATCCCTGTAGGAGCAGCATTCCCATTGCTTTTTGGTACCGTTCTGTACCCCATGACCCGCCTTCATCCAACTATGGCAAGGTGAGTTTTTGATATCGATAAAAACAGGATATTGCTTAAGTTTGCTGTAATGCTATCTATTTAATTTGACAACTATTTTTTCTATTTATTTCATTAGTAGGATTATAACTAATTCTTCTTACAGGAAGCTTGTAACTTTGGATCGTACTCCATTTCTTTCTAATTATCCCAAAAAACTAGAAAAATGATTGAGCTTGGATTGTAACTAAAATTTACTTGGGACTAACTACAACTTTTTTTTTTTTTTTCTTAATCCAGGTTTGGTAAGTTCTGTGGATTAGTGACTATTGAGTCCTTTGCTGCATCAGCAATGGGGCTAACTGTTGGAGCTATGGTTCCAACCACCGAGGCAGCTATGGCACTAGGGCCGTCACTTATGACAGTGTTCATCGTGTTTGGAGGCTACTATGTGAATTCAGAGAACACACCAATTATCTTTCGCTGGATTCCTCATGTTTCCCTAATTCGATGGTATCATATTCTTAGCTTATGGTTATAATTTGATATTTTCTTTAGTTGATCAGCTGAATTCTCTCCTCCAAACTTAGCAAATTATTGCATGATTGCTGTTTATCCCGGTTTTATTTCCAGGGCATTTCAAGGGCTTTGCCTCAATGAATTCACTGGCCTCAAATTTGAGCATCAGAACTCATACGACATTCAATCTGGCGAACAAGTGAGTGTTTCTCTTACACCTGCGATTTGATCGTCTACATGTTGCTGTTTTAGTTCACGTCTCATATTCGAGGTTGCATTTTTCTGTCTGATTTCTCCTACTAATACATATTTCATGTAGCTGGATTGAATTTTTACCATTTTCTTTCCCCGGCAGGCACTCAATCGACTCTCCTTTGGAGGCAGTCGAATCAGAGACACCATTACAGCTCAAACCAGAATTCTTGTCTTCTGGTATTACACCACTTACCTTCTCCTCGAGAAAAATAAACCCAAGTACCAGCAACTCGAGCCACCACCATCCCCACCCCCATCGAATCCAATGCTCGAACAACCACCTGAAAGTGATCCTCCTGAGGAACCGGAATCTCCCATTCCTGACCAAGGTAATCCTGACCAGGCACTTGAGTCTTCTTCTCCCTCGGAACCACTTAACTTATTTCGCCTAGAAGGTTTTTAGTTAGTTGCTTGGGCTGTGCCTGTTGGTGATCTTAATCCGGGATTATTGTGCCGCTTGCTATTATTTTTGATCTCCTACAGGTGCCAACTAATTCGGAGATGATGCCATTACAAACCAGGTAGAGAAAATGTGTCGCGGCATACAATCAGGGTGAGTATTGAACTATTTTAGAAGCCGGAAAATTGTCGAAACTCGTCGATGATTTTTAGGTGAGAAATAGTTAGCTAGCTTTCCATGTAACTTATTAACAGTTGGTGTTTAACTCATTGGTAGATTATCAGTAGGTGCATTTTGCTCTTCTATTTGAACACTGCAAATATATTTACCACTACAATTTTAGTTTTGCTCTATTCTCTATTTAAAATGATGCAGATTGTGTACTTTGCAAAATTTCTTATTTGTGGGAAAGAAGCATTTGCTATTTAGTAGTTGAATATATATAATGTTTTACATAAAATATAGGTATTGAATGTGATTAGAGTTGTTAACGATCCGAGCCGAACTGAGTTGAGCCAAATTTTAAGTGTTTGTTAACGTTCGCGAACAAGGCTCGTGTTCGTTCGTTAAGCTTTCGAGCTCGTTCGTAGTGTTCGAGCTCGGTTCGTTAAGAATTTTTGTTGTTTGAGTTCGTGGTCGTGTTCGGCTCGTTTAGGCTTGATTAAACTCGTTCGAGGTTGTTTGTCTTATTTTTTTAAATTTTATATATAAATTTTAGAGAAAATTTAAATATTTTTATTTATATATTTTAAATTAATATTTTATTTATTTGTAAATTATAATATTATATGTATATATAATATTTATAATAAATATATTATTTAAACGAACTTTCGCGAACAAAGTTCGGGCTCGTTCGTTAATCAAACGAGTCTGTTTATGTTGTTCGGCTCAGCTCGTTAACGTTCGCGAATGAGCTTTAAATGGGTCGAATGAAGCCGAATCGAGTCAAGTTCACAAACGGCTCGATTCCTTTAACAGCTCTAAATGTGATATATTAGGAGGGAAAGATGATGGATATGTTAAAATAATTTTATATATAATCCGTAATTACTTAAAATGTCATTAAATACTAGAATATTTGTCATATGTGCTGAAATAGTGCTGCCCGAATTGACATGGATTAATTATTTGATAATTTCTAGCACTAAATATTGATTTTGAGTTTTTTTTTTAAAAAAATAAATATACAAATATATTAAAAATTTATATATTAAATTAAATTCATGTCGATATTAGTAATTGAAATTGTGATGTGATTAGTCCATATCGGCTGTTAGAGGTGATAATTGTTGATTATGATAACCAATTAATATCATTAAAATTTAAAAATTATGTTTTTGAAAATGAAAAATATAATTAAAATATATAATTTTAATTTTTTTAAAAGAAAAATGTGACATAAAATATGGAACCAATGAAAACGTGACATTTTAAAGTATAATATTAGTAAATGTAAACTTTATTTAAACGATCAAAATCATAAAATTGTCGCAACTATACTAAAAACAGATTTATCCCTGTATCTATTACAGTTGTTGGACCCTATTGGGTCCAGAATGAGTTTTGGGCCCCCTTTTTGCAACCATATTATACTCATTCCGCTCCCAATTTAATTTATTCATTTTACTATTTTTATTTAAATTTATTTTTTGAAAATATAATTTTGATATAAATATAAGTATATGTATTTTTTATTAAAGTGGAAGAAAGAGGTGTAAAATAGAGAAAAACTATTGATGAGTTTCTCTACATGGGTGTTTTTTTTTTTTTTCCCTACATCGGTTCTCTTAATATGTTCTTAAGCCGACGTAACATAATTTGTAAAAATAAAAAGTAAAAAAATAAAAGAAATTTGGGGAATGCAAAAGATTCTTACATTGCACAGGTCTAATAATTTTAAGGTAGATGCACAAGCAGAAGATTTGTTTGTTATAGACAACACAACACAACATAGATAAAATATATCTACTCCAATTGCTGTATAGTAATAACATGTGCCTCACTGCCCGTTTCTTCTTCATCTGCTACATCAACAATGTCACCCTGCAACTGCAACTGCAACTACAACATATGATCAATGTTAGAAGATCCAATCAATCATGGATTCTTTAATCATACATAATTACTACTTAACGTTATAACTATGTTACCTGTTCTTGCCGTCCTCGATTCTCGAGGACCGAAGTCGCCCCTCTCAACAATATGCAAATCGGGACCACAATTCCCGCGATCCGAAGCGCCAGCAACTGCTACGACAGCAATGACGACGAGGAGGAGGAATGAGTATGGTCATTGTCTTCAGGTGTACAACATGTGTAACTAACTACAAACTCTTTTTCTTACCACGAGTAGCGCGAAAGAATAGTCCCCCGGTTGGCTCACGATGACCGGGAGCGTGTGTCGAATGATCAGCAGAATCATGAGCTGCATAATTAAGGTAGATGTGGTAAGAAAATCGAGGGAAAAAGAGAAGACGATATTTCGATCATCGCGGAGACAAGAAGAGGATTACGATTATGGCGACGGTGCGACAGCAAACGATGCTTCGTAGCGTGGAAGCCGCATACTCGTCATATTCTGGATCTAACAGAGTTTGAGTTCGATCAGTTGAAACCATCGCGATAATGTGGGGATTGTCGGGATCAGTCCTCGTGATTCGCCAGTTTCCCCTGTCACGGCGACAAATAAGTTATGACTGTTGAAATATTTTAGATATCCAGTTTTCGATTTAGAAGATTTGATTTTATGCATAAATTTGAGTCTATAATGCAATTTTTCAGTTTCCCTAAAAGATTTTGACAACTACAAACCAAGTAAGGACAGGGTAAGGATGTGTGCTGTAATAAAAGGGCTTGCGGAGAACTACCTCAAGTTCACCGGAAGTCTCCGGAGACGGAAGATTGGAGGCGGCGCCGTGTATCCCGGCTTGAATGGCTGAATTAGAAGGACGCTAAGGTTAGACATAATTTTGAACAAGATTTGAGCTCGAATAGGATGTAAGAATTTTCGAGGGACTAGAAGCTTACGGTATGGCATATTTCGCACGTCGTGTCTCCCTTCTCGTTGCACCATCGCTGTATACATTTCCGGTGAGCGTACTGAAAAAGCACGGCGAGAATCGAACACTAGAGTTATATACACCGGAAAAATTTGAACATCGAAACAGGAAAATGTAAGTAAGAAAGACTCTAACAACCTCAAAAACATGTCCTACCAAGACAGCCATTCATTCATTCTTGCAATGTAATCAAATCAATTCAAGGTAAGCAAGAATCATCGAAACTCAATTCGAAAATATGGCTAATACGAATGCTAACCACTCGAAAAAAAACATCGTAACAAAGCAATGTAACAACGAACTCTCTAACAACCTCAAAAACATGTCCTGCCAAGACATCGATTTGCTCATTCTTGCAATGTAATAGTAATTTCAAAGATACAAAAGAATCATCGAAACTCAATTAAAAAATACGGCTATTACGAAACACTAGATTTATATTCCAACATCAAAACAGGACGATGTAACCAACAAAGACTCTAACAACCTCAAAACCATGTCCTGCCAAGACAGGCAGCCATTTATCCATTCTTGCAAAGTAATAGTAATTCAAAGATTATCAAGAATCATCAAAACTAAAATCGACACGATTGATTACCTTCAAGCTACCCGAGCAAGAGCAAGGAGCCTCCATATTCAAATCCACGTCCTCATCCTGACATATCCGGCATTCCACAACTTCCCCGACACCTCCTGCCGAGGCCTTACACTGCGAGAAGCTGTCCACGCCGATAGCAGCTGTTGCCGGCGGCGCAGCTTGCTTGGATGAAATCCGACTCTCGATTGCCGCCTCGAGAGTCGATTCCGTTAGCATCCGATCCACCAGAAGAACAAAATGATCCCCCATATTTGCAATTCTACAAAATAGTTAAAACAACAGAACAACAATAGACGAAACTGATCAGCTATGATGTAATAACATCAAGAATTTCAAAATCAACACACGAAAATTCGGAGTATTATATAAATTTTGATTGTTCTAGCAGGTGGTTCGAACTGATAAAGGCGTGATTAAAAGGCGGGAGTGGTTTCAAATAAGGGAGACCAGTTCAATATGTAATGATTATTGCGACTCTGTCTGAAGCAGACAAACAACAGAAAGAAACAAATTCAAAAGGTGGGGGACGGTTTGCTTTAATTTTTTCCTCGAGAAACAAATCGACCATTGGGAGTATAATAACAATAATATAATAATTAATTACTTCCGTTGAAAGTCTGAATTAAAAATAAGAACACCACAAAAATCAACGATACAAACACGAAATGAATTCGAGCAGCAGCCAAACAAGCCCTTCCTTAATCGAATCACATTCAAGTGAAGAAAATTTGAGCAAATCCAGATGAAGAATGAAAATGAAAATGAAAAATCATTAATCTTAGTTAATCCAAGTTTGCAGAGAAAGTTGGGGGAGAAGAGAGTTACTTACAAGACAGGGATTTGGGTGTCCGAAAGCTAAGAAATCTATTGAGTAATTTCTCCCTCTCGATCTGTGTTGTCTGAACGACAATGAAATGAACGAACGAATCAATAATCGCCTGTTCTTCAAACTATGCAATAAATAGGGTTTGAATCTCTGTTATTATATATACGCACCCACACGACACCGTTCGAGACATCTTCAGACCTTAATAAAATAAATAAATAAATGATAATAATAATAATAATAATAATAATAATAATAATAAAACAGAAAACGTAAGGAAAAAAGTCACACAATATCTTATATAGAATTTTATGTACGATGTAATTAGTAAATAATTAAAAAATATATTTGTAAAAATAATTATAATTTAATAAAAATAATTAAATAACTTAATTAAAATAAAAAAATTATAAATTATGAATTTTAAAATGTGATTAAAGTGTATAATTATATTTTAAAAAAAATTAATAAATAATATGAAATAGACAAAAATAGAAAAAGTGGATAAATTAAGTGGGATAGAGGGAGTATATGATTTTACCCTAAATTAAGGGTGTGTTTATTTTGATTGATTTGGAAGAAAAAAATTAATTTAAATTCGATATTAAAATAATATTTGATAAAATATTTGTGAGATAAAAAAAATATAATTTTCAAATAGTAAAAAATTGAAAATTTTGGGCTAAAGAAACACACGATAATTATATATGGCTTGGTGATAGTTCCACTAAAAATGTTATAAATACAATATGTCTTTAACATTTTTTAATATTTTAAATCAAAATTAATTTTATTTACAATTTCCACTACAAATATATTATTCTCTCTTACGAAAGATTATATCAAAATAATATTTAAATTACTTTAAATATGCAATAATGCTATCAATTAATACAAATACAATACTCATCAAATAATTGAGAAACTCCATCAACAAATAAATTGAATATGACACTAATCAATATACATATATATATATATTTGGATAACGTGAGAATTCACAGCCGCTACTCGAAAATGCGCACTGAGTAAACCTCGGCCGAACCTAATAGTATTTAGCAACAATCAACTCAATAAATTTAAATAATAACGAGTTTTATCATATTGTTTACATTTTAATCCTTTTTTTTTTTCCTTTTCCATTCAATTAATTTATCAATTTCTTAAAAAAATATCACATGTAACTCCTAAAAGCGTATTTACTATAAATACATACATAAAACATAACATCTAACTATAAATTTATTAAAAAAAACATATGTGGAAAAAAAAAAAAAACACACACACACATACACATAAAAGCGTATTTACTTGTGACTTATATATCCCATCCAAATTACTAATTTTCTAAAAATATTTAAAATTTTATTTAGAAAAAATAAAAATCAGACAAGTGAACCAGCCGTCGTATGGTTTGACTAATTCATTTACACAAGAACGTGCATTTACGGTCAAAACCAATTACAACTTTTGACCGAAAATATGTTGACTATTTCAACCAACAATTGACTTTCGCGGCCTGCATGTTGACTCGTCAGCGGTCCATTTCATCCCTGGGAAATATATTCACATATTATTAAAATAAAAAATTATATAAACATAAATAAATTAGGCAGTAGTAATTTGTAAAATTAAATTAAATTAAATTAAATAGTCTACAAATGTAAGAAATATTACTTTATCAGTAGTTCTAGTGATTTAGGCAAAACAAGGAACACGATTTATGAAATAAAAATAATTATTCTAGCTAATATTTTTTTTATTTTATTTAATAAATATTTAGCAGTGGCCACTAAATGAAAATTGTACAAAATTAGGTGGAACCACCTGCTTAATTTTTATCCAATAATAATTGGGAATCTTTTGGATATTTGTGACCATAGATTTTGGGACTAATCATTGAATCAGAGTCGTCGATAATGAAAGTGGACGAAATCCTAAACTAGATTGTTAGGTCTCCACGTGGACGTCGCCAATTGGACTATTATTTTCTTTGTGAATAAATTGGGCAGGTAAGTTAGATGATCCAACTCTAGCCTTTTTTATATAACAATAAATATATTCTCGTATAAATTAATTGTACACATCGCGTAACAAGAAACCAACACTCGACGAAATAATTGAAGAATAACAATAATACATTAATATAATAATAATAATAATAGTAGATTTCAAGGAGAAATTATGGGCCGGCCCACTTATAATGGGCTCATATTTGAAGCCCAATACATGTTTTATTTAAAATCTTTTTATGTTTTCTTTTTTGAACGATACATGGTAGAATAATAAAATTAATAATAATACTTTTTTATTAAATATTACATTAATTTGTTTTTTTTTTTTTTTTTTTGTTTTTTTGTTTTTTTTCAATTTCTATTAACAAATCACATCAAACATGTGTTCTTTTTATATTTTTGTGTATTGGTTTTTATTGTGTGGGTGAAATAATTGTTGAAACATATATTATTATTTATTTCAAATGATGTACGTGTGACCGAGGAGAGAATTAGGTATCAATAACGTAATTTTTAATCGTATTTGCAATTAAATATCAGTTGTAAGATCAAAATTTAGTTAGATTCAATTTCAATGATTAAGAAAGGTATCTTTTGTAGAACCATTAAATTATATTGTTGACTATACATAGAACATCATCAAATGATCGAGTTTTTTGAGTGGGAATTTATTACTTATAAGAATTCCGATTAATACATACTTTCAAGAATAACGACTGCAAATTTTTATATTATAAAAAGAAATCTCGACCAAGAATAAAACGTAATTGTACTTAAAAAAATAAAAGTTTGCATCAAATAATAAAAATTGGCAATTAAAAGAGAAACAAATGAAGGGTCAGTTGCACAATCCATGACCCGACCCATACATGTTTGACCCGGCCCACATCTTTCCTAATACTATACTATGTGACCTATATATATATATTAGAACACGCTCTTGCGCGGTATACCGCGCGACTATTCTATAATGTAATGTAGTGAAACATTATTTATTTGAAATATAAACTGTAAAACAAAAATGTAATCGAATTATTTGTGCTCAGGTCGGTGGGTCAGGTCATTTGGTTTGGTCGGTTGGTCTGGTCGGTTGGTTAGCGGTCGGATAGGCAGGTCGGAAGGTCCTCGGTCGGTTGGTCTGGTCGGTTGGTCCTCGGCCGGATGATCAGGTCGGTTGGTTAGCGAACGGATGGGCAGGTCGGAAGGTCCTCGGTCGGTTGGTCTGGTCGGTTGGTCCTCGATCGGATGGTTAGCGGTCAGACAGACAGGTCTGATGGTCACCATATCGGACAGACAGGTCTGATGGTCTGCGGTCGGATAAAGTAGGTCGGCTGGTCTGCGGTCGGATAGGCAAGTCAGCTGGTCCGCAGGTGGATGGACAGGTTGCTTGGTGGGTGCGGCCAAGGAGTCTTTTGGTCTAGCGATTGGTCTCTGGATTGGTCGATTGGGCTATTTGAGTTCTGGAACTGGTGGAGGCGTTTGGCGAGGCGGTTGATGTAACCGACCAGACGACGTTTCAAAATGTTTCGTCTTGGGCGGTTGACGGCGGTTGCTGGCGACGGTTCCAAAACGTCTTTTCAAGCCAGTACAAAGGTAGGGTAAGAGCTAAATTGTCATTTTCGAAATGAGGGGCATGATAGACTTTTCAAGTGACAAATCCATACAATCTCGTGTATAACAACATACAAGTTTTAATACCCAAATCAACTAATACATAAGGTCTTATTACGTACAAAAATAATAATAATAATAATAATAATAATGGTAGCAGTGTCTTGAAGGAAGGTAAGACCCGAAGTCGGGTAAAAAAGTAGAAAAATTTGCGCTCAGGTCGGTTGGTCAGGTCGGGAGGTCCTCAGGTCGGGAGGTCCTCAAGATGGAAAGTCATCAGGAAGGAAAGTCCTCAGGTCGGTTAATCAGGTCGGTTGGTTAGCGGGTCGGAAAGTCTGTAGGTCTGATGGTTAGTAGGTCGGACAGACAGGTCTGATGGTCAGCAGGTCGGACAGACAAGTCGGAAGGTCTGCGGTCGGGTAGTCAGGTCGGTTGGTTAGCGGGTCGGATGGTCCATAGGTCGGAAATTCTGCAGGTCTGATGGTCAGCAGGTCGGACAGACAGGTTTGATGGTCAGCAGGTCGGACAGACAGGTGTGATGGTCAGCAGGTCGGACAAATAAGTCTGATGGTCTGCGGTCGGATAAAGTAGGTCGGCTGGTCTAGCAATTGGTCTTTTGAATGGTCGGTCGGGCCAGTTGAGTTCTGGAACTGGTGGAAGCGTTTGGCGAGACGGTGCAAGACACGTGTCAATAAAGGAGGAATTAGTGGGCAGTTGATGTAACCGACCAGACGACGTTTCAAAGCGTTTCGTCTTGGGCGGTTAACGGCGGTTGCTGGCGACGGTTCCAAAACGTCTTTTCAAGTAATATTTAAGGATTTAGATTTTTTATTTTCAAGCATCTTCAATCAACTTCAACAAAGCAAAGTCAGATTGGGGATCACCACTTTAAATTTTCAGCATTTTAATTTTCCAATCAATTTCCTTTTATGTACCGTACAGTGTTTAGAGATTCCTAATCTCAGACGCTAAAAAATCAAATTTAAGGTGTTGCGTACAAAAATAATAATAATAATAAAAATAATGGTAGCAGGGTCTTGAACGAAGGTAGGACCCGAAGTCGGGCAGAAAAGTAGAAAAATTTGCGCTCAGGTCGGGAAGTCCTCAGGTCGGGAGGTCCTCAAGACGGAAAGTGGTCAGGTCGGGAAGTCCTCAGGTCGAGACGTCCTCAGGTCGGGAGTTCCTCAAGACGGAAAGTGGTCAGGTCGGGAAGTCCTCAGGTCGGGAGGTCCTCAAGACAGAAAGTGGTCAGGACGGGAAGTCCTTAGGTCGGGAAGTCCTCAGGTCGGGAGGTCCTCAAGACGGAAAGTGGTCAGGTTGGGAAGTCCTCAGGTCGGGAGGTCGTCAAGACGAAAAGTGATCAGGTCGGGAAGTCCTTAGGTCGGGAAGTCTGCAGGTCTGATGGTCAGCAGGTCGGACAGACGGATGGTCAGCAGGTCGGACAGACAGGTCTGATGGTCAGCAGGTCGGATAAAGTAGGTCGGCTGGTCTAGCAATTGGTCTCTGGAATGGTCGGTCGGGCAAGTTGAGTTTGGGAACTGGTGGAAGCGTTTGGCGAGACGGTGCAAGGCACGTGTCATTAAAGGAGGAATTAGAGATTCCTAATCTCAGGCGCTAATTAATCAAATTTAAGGATATTTTCCATATATTTGAATTTTACTTTTTGTCTGTTGAAAAAATACATCAACACTTTATTTTCAGATTTTACTTTTTATTGTTGAAAAATTGCATCAACAACAATAAAAAATAAAATAGAGGAGAATGTAGATGAAATGTTTGAGATAAGAAGGGTGACCCTGCATCTCTTTATGAGTTTTGAAATGTCAAAAATAGCAAGGATATTTCAACTTTGATAATTGTTACGCAAAAAAAAAAAAAAAAAATAATAATAATAATAATAAGGATAGCAGGATCTTAAAGGAAGATAGACACGAAATCGGGTGGAAAAGGAAAAAAAAATTGCGCTCAGGTCGGTTGGTCCTCGGTCGGATGGTCAGGTGCGTTGGTTAGCAGTCAGATAGGCAGGTCGGAAGATCCTCGGTCGGTTAGTCTGGTCGGTTGGTCCTCGGTCGGATGATCAGGTCGGTTGGTTAGCGGTCGGATTGGCAGGTCGGAAGGTCCTCGGTCGGTCGGTTGGTATGGTCGGTTGGTCCTCGGTCGGATAGTTAGCGGTCGGACAGACAGGTCTGATGGTCAACAGGTCGGACAGACAGGTCTGATGGTCTGCGGTCAGATAAAGTAGGTCGGCTGGTCTGCGGTCGGATAGGCAAGTCAGCTGGTTCGCAGGCGGATAGACAGGTCGCTTGGTTGGTGCGGCCAAGAAGTCTTTTGGTATAGCGATTGGTCTCTGGATTGGTCGGTTGGGCTATTTGAGTTCTGATACTGGTGGAGGCATTTGGCGAGGCGGTTGATGTAACCGACCAGACGATGTTTCAAAACGTTTCGTCTTGGGCGGTTGACGGTGGTTGCTGGCGACGGTTCCAAAACGTCTTTTCAAGCCAGTACAAAGGTATATTAATGGTTAAATTGTCATTTTCGAAATGAGAGACTGGATAGACTTTTCAAGTGGCAGATCCATACAATCTCGTCTTTTCAAGCCAGTACAAAGATAGGTTAAGGACTAAATTGTCATTTTCGAAATGAGGGGCAGGATAGACTTTTCAAGTGGCAGATCCGTACAAACTCGTATTTATAAGATATAATATATATATATAATTATAATTGGGATCTACGATTTAACTTTAATGATACAAAGTGGGGTTGGATTCTATGGCATAATTCAATTTATTTTAATTTTCATTCTTCTTGATAATATAGAATATCATATCCTAATACTTTATTTCATTTACTTGTACATAAATTTACACGTGGCAGTGATCCAAACGTGACAAAAACACCATTGATGATGAAACCCTAATTCTAAAGAATTTTGATTTGTTTGCATGGCCATGATAAAAAGTGATTATCTGACGTGGCAACCACTATAATTTATATTTCCATCTTTAAAATTTAAAAAAATATATAATGACTTCAATGATTAGATTTCATTGCCACATGTTAAGCCCTATGTAACAATTTGAAGATTGAGTTCGATCAATATGCACTAACTCTAAATATTTAATTGGGCTTCGTTGTTATTATTATTATTATTATTATTTTATTTAATAAATTAATTTTGCCAAAACCATTTGTTTAATAAAATTTTCGAACTTTGTAATTTGCCAGTGCTTTACTGCTTTCCAACTTTAAATTTTGATTCGAGTATTAAAGCCAGCTATATATATAATTAAGCTTTAGAAAAGTGTCTTCGAAAATTACATCAGAGTTAATAATATAAATTACTTAACCCACTTTTCTTTTAAACAATAATGAATGTTTCATATATATATAACGATTTGTTCTAAATTTATAATGGTAATTAGAAATTAAAGGAATATATAGGTTTGTTTATAACATTGATTTTATGTATAATTGTTCATTTTTTATGTATAACTTTTTCATATTAATTCATTGTTTAGGGTGTGTTTGTTTGGAGATTTGGATTTGGGATTTGGGATTTGAATAATAAAAGTTTTGGATTAGAATAATGATATGATTTGAAATAAATAGATGTTGATATAATATTTTCAATGTAAAATGATTTTTTACTATAACTATTTACAAATTCAATTTATCAAAAAAAAAATGACTTTAACATTTACTTTTCAAAATAATAATTACTTTATATCACAGTCAGTTAATCGATATAATTGTTGAAAATAGATTATATTTGTTTTTAGATTTTAGTTGATGTTGTTTGCAAATGGTCCGATCAACGAACGAACATTGATAAACAAATTCAGCCCAAATTGTCTTGAGCTCAATCAAACAATAAGATGATCCAAAATTGATCAATCCAATGAAGATACAAAAAGAAGTGATCGAGGTTGATAGAGGAATAACAAATTTTGGTTGTAACAAACTTAGTGAAAGTGGCAGAGAGATAGTGGAATAAAAGGGTTCCATTGTAGATTGAATTTGTTAGATGATTATATATGTGAATGATAAAATATAATAAATGTGTGGAACATTCTAGTTGTGCACATCAAGAAAAAGAGAGATTATTAAACGTTGAGAGAGTGAGCATAGAGAAGGTAATTTTTGGATTGGGGGAAATAATCAAGAAATGAGTGTGTTGATTTCTTGAGGTGTGTCCAAATATTTTTGTGTTTATAGTTAATCTAGTCTGGGTTGAAACCCTCATATGTAGGCTAGTTAAAGCCGAATTGGGTTATCAATTGTTTTGTATTTTTCGTTCTTATCATTACCAGTGTGTGCATTTCTAGTTCGATCATCCTGCAAACAACCTTTCTGTCTTGAGTGAATTTGCAGATTTGATTTTGGAAATAAGTTGTTGTTACTGAATAAGTTAATCGAAATTTGAGGCCAACAAATATTCATGTCCAATTCAAGTATATAGTTGTGAATGGATAGAAAGTAATTTATTTTCAAAACATCCCAAAAAAAACACAAACCAATACTATGCATACATGCATGCATACGCACTTAATTAATTATGTTATATACATAATTAAATATATATTGATAGGGTTGGTACAGTTAAAATGAAACGTCGTCGTAAAGGAATTGGTTAATCCCTCTAGTACAACCTAGCTAGTTAAACCAATGCCGAAGTATTCTCAGAAAGTCCCGGGAGTCCGACGCCAGATCGAAGACGTACGATTGAAGATACCCGATGGGAGTGGCGTTAAGTTGGAGTCCTTGGAGCGCTCAAGAATATAATTGCTCCAAAAATATCCTGCAGGAGGCTACTAATATCCCTATCAGGACCTAACCCTATATATATATAAAAAAGAGATCGAATACAATAATATATATTAATCCATATACATCATATCTTACATATATATATATATATATCATCGCGATCTTCTGTATAGAAATAAAGCTGTGAGAGAGAGAGAAAGAAGAGAATAAGATTACTGGGCGTTAATGGCAGCTACAAGGGGTACTTGGAGGTTCTTGATCTGGTTTGGCAATGGAAGGTCAAGAAATATTAATAATAATAATAATAATAATAATAATGTTAATAGTATTTCATGGCAGTATTCCAATTTTATCAGATCATCCCAAACCCTCCCAGATGACGACCAAGGTACGTACATACACGATGTTCATATATACATACATATATATATATAGTGTGTGTGTGAGAAACAATTATATACAGACTTCGCTACTAGATTTGACCGAAATTTATCCAAATCGTACTAAAATAAATAACGAATGGGTTTGAACCTTGTCAATTTCTTGTCGGGATTTATCCAAATTGCACTAAAAAAGTAACAACTAAGAATTGAGTGTGTGCCAAAATTAGGGTTTGAACCTTGTCAATTTTTTGCCGAAATTTATCCAAACTGTACTAAAAAAATAATGACTGAGAATTGAGTGCGTGCCAAAATTAGGGTTTGAACTTTGTCAATTTTTTGCCGAAATTTATCCAAATTGTACTAAAAAAATAACGATTGAGAATTGAGTTTGTGCCAAAGTCAGGGTTCAAACCTTGTCAATTTATTTCCGGAATTTATCCAAATTATACTAAAAAAAATAACAACTGAGAATTGAGTGTGTGCCAAAATCAAGGTTTGAACCTTGTCAATTTCTTGCGGGCATAAAATCTTTCAATCTCCAGATGATATATTCTGATCCGATTCCTACAGCTCCAATGAACACGCACATACATAAGAAAATATACATCACATAGTTCATTTTACATAAATATGTATTGTATTAATTGAAATCATTTGCTAATAGTTCACATTTATATATATATATATATATTTTACGAATTTATTTCCTATACTGAAAACAATATTTAACATAAATTATAGTTTTTTGTTATTCAATTATGTGTTCAAATATTTGAGTACGAATTTTAATAAAAATATGTAATAATTATTACTTTTTGCTGTTTGTAGGAAAAAGAAATAAAAAAAAAAATGATGTACTATTTTGCTAAAAAGAAAAGACAATATTTTTTTATAACAATTCAAAAAAAAAAAAAAAAGAGTATAAATTTAGATGAAAAAAAAAGTATATTGATAATTAATATTTTATGTGATATCAACACTACACTAATTAAAGTGGTGATTTAGGGTTAGATACATTAAATGACAATTTATTTAAGTGATTGGTGCTAAGTTATAAAGATGGTAAAGAAAATATAAATAAATAAAAAAATCTTGAATTATACTCTCTCCGTCTCAATACATTAGTCTTGTTTATTATTTGTGTCCGTCCCAAAACAATAGTCTTATTTTCATAAATAACTATATCAGCATAAAATTATTCTTATTTTTTCATTTTTATTATACAATTGCCACTATTTTTTACACTAATACACTCACAAGGGTAAAAAAGTTTTTTATCTATATTTTTTACCGACTACTAATATAATATCAATATTCATTAAATCTCGTGTCCAACTCAACTAAGACTATAGTTCCGGGACGAATGAAGTATATAGCAAGCTAGCATCCAAAATTAATCAATTCTAATATTATTATACTCAAATATCTAACCATTCAAAGTATGTAAAGACATTTTTAGGAGATTCTAATATAAACACAGAAGTAAGGTTTTCACTTCAATATATAGTATATATATAGAGAGAGAAATGAAACAAAATTTTTATTTTCTGGATATACTACAATTAAACTAA
Organism: Andrographis paniculata; assembly: GCF_009805555.1. Taxonomy (NCBI): domain Eukaryota; kingdom Viridiplantae; phylum Streptophyta; class Magnoliopsida; order Lamiales; family Acanthaceae; genus Andrographis; species Andrographis paniculata. Next base: position 8,366,804 of record NW_026137605.1, read on the forward strand.
TTAAAATTGAAAAAGTAATCACAGGAAGAAATTTCCCAAACAAAGTGGATGCAAACATGAATGTTTTAAGACAGAGAATGGAGCATGTAAGAATCAAGGAAAGCAGCAGCTGGAACAGTAGTAGACGACGACAGTTAATCGGATGGAATTATAACAGCACTCGATACGACGATCACCGGAAACGGTGGCGCAGCCTCAACCTTATCTTGATGTCGTCGATGGAGCTTGCTTCTATTTTTGCATCGACAATAGCAATGGTTTTCTTCACTGCCTCTCTCTGCATATTCATAGTTGCATACATTTTTAAGTAATTCTTATATATATGTGCATGCAATATCTCCAACTTTGTTTTTGTTTGTGGCTTTGGATTTTTAGATTTGGATATTGGAATAGTAAGTTGATTAGTTGTTTCATGTGATATAAATAGATATTAATATTATATTTTTATATAAAATAGATTTTAAATATAATACGCCTTCCGTCCCTTAACAATCTATTCATTTTTTCATTTTCGTCCGTTTGATAACAAAGTATCTATTTCATTTTTTAGTAACTGTACTATCTACCTAACATTACAAATGCTCTTCTAATTTTATAATATATTACATAAACGTCATTACCTTTATATTATACAATACTAATAAGGGTATTTTTTTTTACTTTTATTTCTACTACATCTCAATATAATATTAATATTTTTAAAACTCCGTGCAAAAAGTAAATTGATAGATAGATATGGGACCGAGAGAGTATAAAAAAAATTATTTGATTTGATATTTTTAGAGAAAAAAAATTAATAGTAAAAATATATTATAAAATTTACCATAGAACACAACCAACGTTTTGAATTTACGTCACGACTCGATGACATGACACATATTATGTACATGACTTTATACTACATAAAAGTAAACATTGTCGAATTTATATTATACCCTTCTATCAATAAAATAAATAAATAAAAATTAAATAGATAATGTTGAGAACTTAATTGTTACTACAATCTTGTCTAAAGAAGAAACAGTAAATTATTTAGAAATTTTACCAAAGTTTAGATTAAAAATAATAGCAAAGCATTCAACAATGGGAAGTACATTAACACAATTGGTGCATGGGGGAAAAAATAAAAAAATAAAAGGTCATATATATATATATATCTTGTTCACCATATGTTATGCAAATAATTTATATCATTTGTAATAAAAGTTTATCATTCGATTTAAAATTATTGTTACGTACTTCTGACAAATTCAAAAATGATAAACTAAACACCCTTGATTTGATTCTTGAAATTCAAACCAAATAGAGGATTAAAATCAGGTGGAAATTTTATTCAAGACAACTAATACATAATCGATGAGCAATATATATCCCAATTGATCGATCAGATCCATATTACTACAAAATGTGGATCCATAATATGTAACTTAATTCCAAAGTCAAAATAATAATCACTAATAATAATAATCCACCTGCCATTACATATTATTAATAATTAATTAGAATTTCTTTCCAGAAGCATGCAATCCAGAAAAGTAACTTTTGGGATTGCTCTCGAACCCGGCCCGAGGAATTTGGGCCCCACCGCCACCCGGTGCCTTCATCATACCCGAACCGCCGGAGCTGCCGCCGCCTCCTTTTCCAGGCACTTTTTATCAATTTAGGGTTTGGAATGTTTTAATTACAGGTGAGTTTGATTGTTGAAACGTCAGTGCATGTCTATTTATTGTTGCCTATGTCCAATCATGTTAGGCCACGTGTACTTTGACCTTGTTGACAGCTCATTTTCGGTTTATGCAATACAAGTTGTTTTGCAGATTTAAAGGTTATTTTTTACTTGTCTGTTTTTAGTTATATTTTTGTACCAATAGACTTTTTTTTTTTTTTTTTTTTTTTTAACATTTAGGGCATGTTTGAATTCTTATTTAAAATACTTTTGGCTTTTCTTTTTTGGGAAAAAAAAAATTATATAAATTTGTATGGATTTTTTTGTTGAAAGTAAAAGCCGTTTTTGGAACTCCAATAATTAATATATTTTTAATAGGTGCTTTTGAAAGAATAAAAATAGTTTCAAGTTCAAAACTACTAATTCGTTCATAACTAGGAGTACCAATAGGCAACTCAGTTTGTATGATAATAATAATAATAATAATAATAATAATAATAATAATATTTTATATATCATATTAAAAATATCAATATTAATTATATGAGATAATTTAACATTTTAAATATGATTTATAAAATTTTAAAATAAAATACAAGTTCATTAAAAGAAATACAAATTTACGCTAATAACCTTTTTTTTGGATAATATTGAAAGAGTGAATTTATTTTTTTTTATTTTTATTTTTTTTACTTTATTGAATAAAATAGCATTGAATATTGAATAAGAAGGTATAAAAATATGAAGTTATGAATGACTAGATTCAAATTATAAAAATAAATAAATAATCTCTTATTATTTTAGTCATTGATAAGCGAAATATATGGCTACTTGAATTTCGAATATATTTAATTTAATAACTCAAATTAACTATTTTTTTTTTAAACATGCAAATTTATTTGTTTATTTGCATATCGAGGCCCTTCAATGATTTTCAATTTTCATTTACAAAGTAAATCAAATTCAATTCCAAAACACATTTAATTTAAATTTTCTTCTCTATTATTTTTTTTAAAAAATTGAAGTTACAAGGGTCAATTCCCAAAATGCAATTGAATATTAATAAAAATTATACTTCGTATTATTCCTTTAATTTTATAAGGGAATCGAACTTTGTTCAAAAAATAGGAATTTGTATTATACTATATTCTAATAAATATATGCACTTCCCTATGCATTTTTCAAAGGATTAATTTAATTTCCATTTATGGGATTGTGCATTTCTTTTTCTTTTTTTTAAAAAAAGTTTTTTACTATTAAAAGATATTATAGATATATATATAATATTATATTCAATACCTATATTTTACCTTTAAAATATCTAAACGAAAAACATAAACATACAAAAAGAAAAAGAATATATATAAATTAATACTAGTTGCACATTAGTATGTGATTTTTTAAAAAAGAAAAAATTAACAATATAATTTTATAGAGAATCATCAAAATTAATTATAGATACATTATTAATGAATTTATATTAAAAATATCAAAAAAAAAATAGATAAAAAAATTAAAAAAAATTAATTATGTGTTATTCTAATAATAATAGTGCATTTTATTTCATAAAATTAAATTGCATAGTCTCAATTTAGATAAGGACGAGTTTGTTTGTTTATGATTTAAACACAAATTTTCAATAATTAGTTCGTACAATATTTTAAATAAAAATATATTATTTTACATCATAAAATATTATATCAAGAATATTTCAATAAAATTTTTAATCAATATTTCATTTCACATTAAACTACAATCAAACAAACTCATCTTTTTTTAAAATCACAATCAAACGAACTCATGAAAATTAGATGTATGTTGTGGTTTTTTTTTTTTTTTTTCTTTCGGAAATACGATCGCAAACAATTTGATCCGTCAAGAGATGAACTACTCTGACTAACGGGAAACGGAGCTATGAACTACAAAGATAAAAAATAATATAGTTGTCACGTAGTAGGCAAAAGCGTAATAATTAAAACCCCGTAATGAAATAAACAACAAAAAAGTGTTTGTTGACTCAATTCATTATATAAAACTTACATAATGAAGATTCTAATCCAAAAGTGTTTATTATACATATTCTCCAAAAGAAATATGAACAAATGCATCAACAAACAATTATCGATAACTATCCTCTCAAAAATTACGTCATCTTTTATAATCGATCAATCTCCGATATCTCATTTAGAAATTTGACATTTTCTTGAAAACATGAAAAATGATAGAAAATTTGAAAATAAAAAGATAATTTCTCTCACTATAATTCTCTATCAAATTGAGATCCCTCAACAATTCTCCACACAACTTGATTTTGAAATATGTAAAAGGAATTTAAATTAATTCATGAACATTGTTAAATAAGGACACTTTTTTTTTTTCAACACAATATTAAATTAATTATTTAAACAAAAATTTAAATAAAAAACAACAAAATCCAGATAATGATTTCGATTCTCGATATGATTTAATTTGCTTCATTTACAAAGAAAATCGATATTCAATCCCAAAACACATTCGGTTTAATATCTACTGCTCCCTCCGTCTCAATATAACAGTCTTGTATATCATTTTTGTCGGTCACAAAACAATAGTATTATTTACATATATAATCATATCACCATAAAATTACTCCTATTTTTACATTTTTACAAAAAAATCTTTTATCCATACTTTTTATCCACCACCAATATAATATCAATATTTTTTAAATCTCGTGTCCAACCCAATTAAAAATATATTTACTGGACGGAGGGAATATTATTTTAAAAAATTTGAAGTTACGAAAGTGTCAATTTCCCAAATGTAATTGAATGCTTATATATATAACTTCATGTGTGTTCAATTCTAACAAGTAATTAAATGAACTGCGATCATTGGAATTTGTATATATATTTATACATACATTTTTAAAAATATATATATATATATAGATATATATGCACTTAATTCCAATCCATTTTTCAAAGGGTTTAATTTACTTCTCACTTGTTTTTACTTGTGATAATTAATGTTCTTGGATTTTGATTTTTAGTTTTTATTTTTATTTTAATAGGGCTTAAGAAATGATGTTTTTATAAGAAAATTTACATTTCTTCTATTTGTAATTATTTTATTCATTTTGTTAATATGATCCATTTACAATTCATATATTTATTTTTCTTTTAGCAATTGTGGTCTATTTTATAAAATTCTTACATTAATTTCCTAATTAACTTATATGTAAAGAAAGAAAAAAACCCTTAATTGCCCAATTAATCCCCACCATTGTTATACTTGAAAATATATGTACGTATCGTGTGTCCATTGCATATGTATATATATATATAACTGGAGAGAGAGAGAGAGAGAGAGGGAGAGGGAGGTATTTCATACTAACAAGAGGACTATATACATACAATAAATATATATATATATGAGGAATTAAGCATTGATTTAATTAGTGCAGTGATAATTGTGTGGGTGCAGAAACGGAAGAGTAGCTGCGGCTGCAGTGGTGGTGGTGGTGGTGGTGGTGACACGCTGGCAGCAAGGGCACATTGTGACGGCGGAAGTCGGCGGCGGGAGGCGGCGGCCGGCGGTGGCTTTGATGGCCCTGAGGTCCTGGACTTCCTTTTGCAGTCTCCGGTTCTGCTCTGTCAGTGACCGTAACCATCTTTTCAAGTACTCGCATTCCACTTCTGCTTGCTTCATCTTCCTCCTATCATACATACATACATATATATATATATCACCAAATTATATTATTTTTATTTTAAATAATACTTACTCATCCGTTCCACTTACCTTCTCTATGTCGTCGTTTCTGTTCGTCTCACATGTCACTTTCTTCTTTTGAAAAATGATTACTCATTTTAATTTTATTTTAAATTTTTTAATTTAAATTTTTTTAAAATTTTAATTAAACTAATTAATTATTTTAATTTTAATTTATAATAATTTATATTATAGATTTATTATTTCTACTACTATATTCTTAATTATCTAATTAAATATACTTATTCTAAATTGTCGTGTTTACAATGACCAAGACACCAACATGGAGGGAGGTAGTGTACTTCAACAACAATAATAATAATAATAATAATAATAATAATAATAATAATTTATGCTACCTTGCTCTGCGATTTTGAAACCAGACCTCAACCTGCCTTGCCCTAAGCTTTAATTGATCTGCTAATATTTCCTTCTGCTTCTGAATTATTATTTTTATATACATATAATATTAATGTTAATGATCGATAATACAAATATAAAGAATTGAAATAAATAATAAAAAAATTAAATTTAAATTCTCACTCTCACTCACTCACAGGGTTTAAGGTCTGATTCTGTCTGAAGCTTTCTTCAAGAAGGCGAGACTGATGTTTAGTAAGTCGGAGTTTCTTTCTCGGGTTCGGGTTCGGGTCACCTATATTCGGGCTTTCTTCATCTTCTTCCTCGCTTTCTTCTTCTGTTACTAACTGTTCAGGCGAAGGCACTTCGTTTATGTCCAGTAATTCCTTCATCGCACGTTGCCCTAAAATCGATCACCAATCCATGCTTAATCAATACATATACACCACAATTCTATATGTATATATATATATATCTCCATTTCTGTAAATTAAACGATATTATTAATTTTACCAGAAGATCGAATCGACGGAGGCGTAGCTATGGATAGGTTCAGACAGAAAGAATTCTTGCAAAGCTCGTTCATGGAGCTTAGCTTAAGCAAGAAGACGACCATAAACTTAGGGCAAATCGATTATATATATACAGAATTGTGTGTAAGTAAATAATAAAAATCAATGGCGTTTAGGACACAGTAGTGTTGTGGCTGTGCTGTTGTCAAGTCAAGGATGGATGACCGTCCGATTGGAGCCACGTGTCGACAGGATAGAGATTGATGAAAGACAAAGCAGCAGTGGGGCCTCCCTGTTTCGGGGACGAGTTGTCGGCTCAAAAACGGTCAGCTCTTGTAATGATTGGCTGGAATAATAATACTAATAATAATAATAATAATAATAATAATAATAATAATAATAGAGAGTGTTGGTAAATTAATTAATAAAATAATAAATTAATGGAGGAGCAGCGGATTTCTTGAGCCTCCAAATTTCAATGGCAATAATGAATGAATGCTTCCTTCCCCAACCCAACCATCATTACGACGTCGTGTCGATGTCTATGTCTGTGTGTTTTGTGAATTTTGTGTTGTGTTGTCCGTGCCAATGTATGTAATGGTCATTACTTCATGCACGTGTGTGTGTCTTTGCTCGATCCAGACACAAAAACATGCCCTGTTCTTCTTCGCTGCAAAAATAGCTTCTTTTATTATTTCTATTTAATCATTTATAAAAGTCACTCAAGATACAATCTAAAATGTTTTTTTTTTTTTTATTTTATAAGTATATCTTCAAAATTTTATTTTATTTTTTTGGGTAGTAGTTTGATTGTTGGAAACAAAAAAAATAACAATAATAAAAACTTTTATAATTTAAAAAAGTGGTTTTAACCTTAACAATATATTTTTAACAACAGTACATAAGATATAAATAGATAAAATATATTTTTTTACTATTCATCACTTACAAAATATATATATTTTTTTATTTTGAATATTCCAATTATAAAATTCATGTTTTTAGTAACAATTGATCCATTAATTTTTTACAAATTCTCTGTTTTATCATCACATATGCAAATTACGATTGAGAGTTGGACGATATATAGCACATATTATTAATTTTATCACGTTAGATATATTAACATTGTACAGATAAAATAAAATATGCAATATACTTTCTTTGTTCAGTAATATTTAAATGTCAATATGTAGTACAATTTAAGAAAAAAAAATTATTTATCTCTTATAATATAAATACAATAAAGTAAATTATCAAAATATAAAGATATCTCTAGCGTCAACCACACTATGCAAAAATTAAATGGTAATCTTGCATCGGAATGGTAGAAATATATTAATAATCTATAAATAATATGTGTTGTATAAATTATCGGTGCGTATTGTCGAAGCATATTTGATAGATTGATTATGACTAAAAATAAAAGGATATTAGTGATGGTAATTTCCTGATAAATATATAACCAGCAACAAAACGAGTCCCATTACGAGGTGTTGAATTGGAGGAAAATGAAGTAGATGAAAAATTGCTCGAAAAGGGGCACACTATTTTATTATCCAAAAAAGAATGTGTGCGGTGTGTCGTGTACCAAATTGCAATAAAGCAAGCAATCATCTTCGTCGTCAATCCTGTCCGGAGACACGCCGTTGCTGGGTGACACCATCTGGGCCCCACTTGTCTTCCATTCATATTCTGCCCCTATTAATCAAAAACATATCCTAATCAGTTAGATTATGAACTTTCCATCAATAATAATATGATCCTCTGATTTCTTGAAGAGAAATTATAGAGAGGTTGATTCTCTATGTGAAACGAAAATAAATTTGGATATTCAGTTACAACAAATCCAGTGAAAAAATACAAAAGATTATGGATGTATGGAGAATATGAGGTTGGTGGTAATTGTGATGTGATAGTGTAGTGAGTATGTGTGATTTAGTCCGAAAGAGAAGAAGATTTTAGAAGGTGATACAGATTGTGTGATGTTAAGGCAAAAAAAGTAAAAATCTGAGTTGAGGATTTCTAACATTGATTCCTTGACGAGTTGAAATGAGCTTGGACTGAAACCCCGAACGTAGGTTATTGATGATCGAACTGATTAACAACTGATTTTGTGTGTTTGAATTTAGAGCTTCCAGCGTGCTTACGTTGTCTGGTCTGATTACAAACTGTCTGTGTGTAATTGAGTTCATCTTGAATATTGAGGTTCTGTTTTTATTGTTTGCTGGATTTCATTAATTGGGACTTACATAATGGATATGGAGTTTCGAACCTCATAGTAATCGGCTACTCTCGACCCCGACACATCTCGATGCACAAATGCTGGCGCTCCGTAACAGGCATCGTGCTCGGGCGTCGAGGCTCGATTGCACCGTTCCGTTTTGACTGTCGTTTGATGCATTGGCATTGATGTCGGGTGAATTCCTGGGGGCCCGGGGGCGTGGGAGGGGAGGCATTCGTCGGTTCTTACACTCGATGTCCAAGTTGTTGTTGTTGTTGTTGTCGTCACTGTCTATGGGAGAACAGACGCGTTCCCTGCAAGAAAATAACGTTGAATTTTCAAATTGTAAGGAAAAATGGCCTTTTGATGATCTAAAGTAAAGTGTGTATTGATTGCCTTGGCAAGGAGGCATAGCGCCTTCGCAATGGGTTCCGGTCGACTTTCTCCAGGTGGACAAATTGTTGCTTGAATCGCTCGATCCCACTGAAACATTACGAGCCTATAATTAAACGGTGTAATAACCCGAGGTCGACTAGGATGCAATCATAGGAAGTAAAGAAAAGATAGGCCTGAAATGTTTGTATTAAGATAAAAACTGGCCTTGGATACATGAAGTGAATATGATCGGAGCCACCGAGGTACTCCCGGAGCATCCGCGGATGATATTCCAAGATCTGTCCGGTAAATGGATAGATTGATTAAACGATCATACAATGCAAGGACCAGACAACATTTTTACTTTAAAAACGAATATACCTCTCGGTAAATTAGCTCCCTCACGTCGTCTTTGGTTAACTTTCTCCTTTCGAACTCAAAATTGAATTTCGAAATGGGTTGGGCCAATGGCTCTTCTTCCACGTTCGCCACGCCGTCAAAATATGGATCTGCTAGAGCCTGGACAGAAATTTAACCGTTAGACCTAATCGAATTCAAAGAACAACATTTGTAGGGACTAGTCGTGCAAAAAATATTGCCTCTGCAGCAGACGGGCGGTCCTTAGGATCAAAAGCAATCAAACGTCGGAGGAGACAAAGAGCCCGGGGATCAATATCGGGGAACTTTTGTAATAAAGAGACAGCAGGCTTCTTTCTCATACAGCTCAAGTATCTTCGAGCCTTTTCGTTCGGAATCTGCAGATAGCACAAGAAAGTAGAAACCAAGACGTTGGCATAAATTCAAATCGCTAAAAACAGAGTTCTTGTAGGAAAACACACCCTTGAAATGGCTTCATCAGAAGGGGAACCGAGGAGATCGGTTATGAGATCCAACTGATTTACGACGTTTTTCCCGGGAAACATCGGTTTTCCGATGAGCATTTCTGCAAATATGCACCCTATGCTCCATATATCAATAGCAGGAGTATACTGCAATGGACAGACATCATAGTATAAAGTATTGCATCGATTTTCCATTACAGAACTATATGGAAAAGCACAAATTAATACGGAGACGAACTTTGGAGAAGAAAGAACCGCAAAGTTCAGGAGCACGGTACCACCGGGTAGCCACATAGTCCTACAGAGAATAAAACTTCGGTTAAAGATGCAAAATAGTATCAAATGAATGTATCATTCATTGTATTGATCGACAGACGACGTACAGTCCAAAACACAGGCGATGGAGCATCGCCAAACGCAGCACGAGCCAGCCCAAAATCGCAAATCTTCAACTTGCAGTCAGCGTTGGCGAGTATGTTCTTGGGCTTCAAGTCGCGGTGGAAAACATTCCCTGCAGAGATTAAACAAATTATTCAGAGGATTCCAAGAAACGAACTAAACAGAACAATAAATCGAAGCTTGAATGATAAAAAGTTAAAAGACCAGCCTGAGTGCATGTACTTCAACCCTCGAAGCAGCTGATACAGAAAATACTGATGATGATCAGGGCTAAGATCATCATTTGTCCTGATCACATGATGCAAATCCGTCTCCATCAGCTCAAACACGACGTATATATCCTTGAATTCTCTCCTACAGGGAGGCAACATTATGTGCTTTATTTCCACAATGTCCGGGTGCCTAAGCAACCTTAGGAGCTTGATTTCTCTAAGAATCCGAGTCGCTTCAGACACATGTTCGAAAATATCAGCTATCTTTTTTATGGCTACCTTCTCCCCAGTATGAGTGTCCACCGCAGCCGCCACTACGCCGTAGCTCCCCTTGCCGACAACCTCCTGAACTTCATACAGATTTGCCTCGCCATACTCAGTGAAGAAATCATTGAACGGCATACTCTGCCATGGAATTCATCATATCATCGCCAAATGCATATCTCCAATTAGAAAATCTATATATCCACAAAATCTTTGGATTCTTACCTGAAGGAATATTTGAAGAATTGATAATGCACCGCAAGAATAAACACGCTGCTAAAATGCACTTGATCAAACCAAATTCCTCAACTCCATTAAATACTACTTGAAGTAAATGAACCCTAGAAATTAAAAAAGAGTTGACATTCTAAACATAGACTTTCAATGAATGAAGAGGCAAAATGGACGACGTCAACATCTTTATCCTCAGATTCTATAACGTAGTACGACAATAAAATTTCACTTTCCAGCTTTCAGTGAAGAAAATCCAGCACAACAACGATCTCTTATCCACTGCAAAATACACATGATTTTTTTTTTTTTCAGAGAATATTCAATTGCCACATTTGCGAGCGTGTCGTGATCCTAAAGGTGTAATTGTCAATGTCAGCCTACAAATTAGTAAATCACCCAAATTCTTTTTCCCCCAAATTAAAAATAACCCTATCTACGAAAACACAGGAAAATTAGCTGATCAAACACCACACAAAACAGTCAATACAGCCAATTGCCTCTATCAATTTGCAGTTTCGATTGGAAGAAAGGACGTCGCAAATTGCAAGAAATTAAATGCGAGAAAGTCAGCATGCGTAGGTAAATTATTGCTGTCGAGACACAGAAAAAACCGAGTGAAAGCCTCGAAATTGAAAGCACGCACCTTGTGGCCACATACAGAGAAAATCGGCTGACCGATTCGCCACCGGCGCAGACTTCTGACTGTCCTCTCTCATCTCCCTCTCCAACTTCAACAAGTCTTGTGGATTAATTGATGCCTACAATTCAATTAAAAAAATTTCAATGTGAATAGTTATATAAATTGGTACACTATAATCTTTTAAATGTAAAATTAATTATTAATATAATATAAAAAATAAAAAGTAAATATTTGATTTAATAATTTTTTAAAGACGACAAAAATTGATTGTATAGTGTATTTTTGGAAAAATACCCAAACAAACACACGAATGAATGGAACCAAGTTAAACAAAAATTGTAATTAAATGAGGCTTAATGTGATGATTACTTGATTAGTGATTGCTGATTAGACTAATTAGCATCTGCTGCTTACTACCTTCAGATTAACTTAATCTAAAGATTTTTAAAATTGAAATTTATTCAATTGATTTTTATCTTTTTAATTTCAATATTCTATAAACTTTAAAAATTTTATGAATTTTATTTAAAATATGTTATTATCATTATTATTATTATTGATATATATATATATATATATGTGTGTGTGATAAATACTATAATAATATTTATTACACCCTTTGTAATTTTTCCACTTTTCCTTATTTTCTTGTTCTTTTCTTTTTTTATATATAATTATATATTTAATTATATTTTAAATTTTATAATTTATAATTTTTATTTTAATTAAACGATTTAGTTATTTTAATATTAATTTATAATTATTTTTATTAATATACTTCTTAATTACTTACTGAATTATTATATTTATAATAGTTTAGTGTATAAATTAAAAAAAGACAAATTAGCTGGGAGACGAAAATAATATTTTTATAATAATTTAATAAAAATAATAGTAATAATTTAAAACTAAAATATACTTAACATGTTATTCTTAAATTTTTTGAAAATGTTTGTTTTATATTATAAATACAATATTTAAAAAATATTATTATTTTATCATAATAAATATATTATTGTTGTCCACTCTTTACTAATTATTAATACACTACATTGCTATTTTGGTAAAAATTGATGAGATATTTATATATTTTCTTTGTTAAACTATGGCTAAATTGCACCAAATTTACCTTAGTTTTACACAATTGTGTCAAATTTTTTATATTTCTAAAAGTGCGTCAAATTTTCTCATAATTTTATAAACTTTCTATTTAACATATAATGGGTTCTTATTTAACGGTTTTTTATATGTATGCGTCTAAAGGTGTGAATGAATTTCAGAATCTTAATTTATATACTTCTAAATTTACAAATATATTTATTTATCTTATAATTATCTCCAAATCCCAAATGACAGTAAACATATTAAAAATAGTTATTTGGGGTTTTAATAGCTTCTTTTACTATTTTTTGAACCTAAAAATACGATGATTGAATATATTTGTAATTTTCGGTGTCTATAAATTTAAAATTTAAAATTCATTCGCATTCGCAGTTTGAGCGTGTGTAGGTTAAACATCGTTAAATAAGGACCGTCGAGGGTTAGACGTTATGAAACCACGATGGAGTTTGACGCATTTTTAAAGTGTGTTTGTTTGGGGTTAGGATTTTGAGTTTGGATTTGAATAGTAAATATTTTGAATTTAAATAATTACTCCCTCCGTCCACAAACTAACGTCCTACTTTCCTATTTGGAACGTCCAACAATTATGGTCTTCTTTCTATTTTTATACACAAAATTTACTCTTTTACCTTTAGTTTATTTACTCTTTCATTTTTTATACACAAGATTAAGGGTAAATTTGTCATTTTATAACAAAAATTCTAATTGCCTAAAAATGCGTGTAAATATCAAATAAGATATTAGAAAATGGACGGAAGAAATATATGATATGATATAAATAAGTGTTAGGTGTAATGTTTTAAATATAAAATTGATTTTTAGTATAATATAAAAAATAAAAAATAAATGTTTGATTTGATGTTTTTAGGGTAAAATTTTGGATGAATAGTTGTTTTTTTCTCAAAATCCTATAAACAAACACAGCCTTAGAAGTACGAAAGATTTGGTGCAATTTTGTTAAATTAGATGTGAATTTTTTGTAATTTAGCTTTAAATTATTGATTTATGTATATATTTTTTAAATTCCATTTTTTTAAATCGTAAATTTTGATTTGGATTTTATTTATATATTTTTTTATGTAAATAATTATATAAATAATAATAACTAATAAAAATAATTAAAATTGATATATTAAATAATAATATATTTTTAAAACTAATACTATACTTTTGGTATTTTATTTTAATAATTTGAATGATTTTTTTATCTAGAAATGTATTTTATATGGGTTTATAGATATAAATTATTAAAAAAATATATATTATAATTCTATAAAATCTATATAAATTGATAAATAATTGAATCAAATTTATAAAATTATCTAAATCAATATATAAAATCAACCAAACTCAGTTAACCAAATTCTAAACTCAGTTTTGTTAGAACTTTATTTATAAAAAAAATTAATTGACCTTCAAATTATTTAATGTAGTCTAGATACGTGGTCTTTTTTACTGTAGAGATATGGTGTATTTTTTACTATAAATAATTTAAAATAATATAATTAAAAATATAGTAGTAAATATTATTATTATTTAATAAAAATAAATTAAAATTAGAATAACTAATTAATATAATTAAAATAAAAAAAAATTAATGTATAATAATTTTTTTTTAAAAAAAAGTCACAGTGAAACATAACAGAGGAATATTCATTATAGAATAATACTTTTTTTTATGAAATTATATTACGCTTATTTCTTTTAGGGTGTGTTCGGTCGAGAGATTTGGACAAAATCTCACTATTCATCCAAAATTTTCCCTCCAAAAACATCAAATCAAACACCTATTTTTTATTTTTTATATTATACTAAAAATCAATTTTACATTCAAAACATCACATCATCACCCATTTATATCACATCATACAACTATTCAAATTCCAAATTTTTACTATTCAAATCTCAACTCAAAATCCAAACCTATATCATCTGTGTATCATTTCATTAACCCTCAAATCAAAAAGTCACTTCAAAAAATCTCCAAGTCCATCCATCCATATATATACACAATTCAACAATTCCTACAAATTCCCTTCTCAGATAATAAGCAGCTCTGCAAGATTAAAGCTTGACAGAAGATAAATAACCAAAAATGTAAGTAATAGGTCAGAGAATAACAACATCCATGGCATCTGTTGCTATGCCTTCACCGACGTCGACGAATCACCTGGTGGTTCCCACGCTTGCGCCTCTTTCCTCGACCTCGCCCAGGCATATACTCAGGATCAGCTTCGTCCGGCTCCATCCTCCGTTTCCGAGGCCTGAGCTCCCTGCCTTCTTTGGGTAAGTCAACTGGTGCACCTTCCTCCTCACCATTTTCGGGGCCGTGAACAGGCAAATGCTTCGGGGCTGATTGTGGCACCAACTGCCGAATCTCCATGTTGGCTGGTTCTCGAGGTATCTTAGTCACTTTCGGTACACGCAGATGCTCACATCTCTGGTGCCTCATCTTGCACAGTAATCGGCACCTTTTGCACGTCTTGCACGATTTGCAAGATCCATAAGCGGTCGCCAGCTGCACAAGTTTCAGTGTCGCCGTTAGCTTCTGCAATCCAGTGAGTTCAACACCCGAAGGCCTTTCTGATGATAAAGGTTCACAAGTTTCAGGACTGGTTTCTCGGCTGGATGAACTCGTCTCGTCCGACCACGTCTCCTCGTCTGCTGCATTCGAGCATGGAATCTCTACTGAAGTACAGTTTTCAGCCTGGTCGGGTTGATTCTGCACTAGACGTTCGGTTGACAGCGTCTCTTCGTCGTTAGAAACAGGCTTTTGGTCAGTATCTTCACCGTCTATTTCGCTCGGTTGATTTCTTTTCTGCCTGTGCCGCCTCCTTTTTATCTCGCACTTCTTGCACAGGCACTTACTCCTTGTTGCCTTTATCTCAGCTGCGGGGGTTGCTTCAGGGGCCGGTTCTTCAACTGCGCTCAGCATGTATCTCTTGCCCCTAGTTGCAACGACGTAACCGGATCCGCGGAGCTGTCGCAGATGATGTTGCAGAAATTCTTCATGTGCCAGAGGCAAATTACTGTATCGGTTTTGCACAAATTGAGATATCTCGTCCACAGTCGAACCATTTTCATCATTCAACTCAGCAAGAGCAGTTTCTATCATCTGAAAAAATAAAATAGGAAGATATATAAACCTTAACGACATTTCAGCATGGTTGCATCAGAAATATTTCAACAGTATTTAGTACAGAAAAGCAAAAAGGGCATAAAGGAAAGAAAGAATCTAAAACAAGAGAGGCACCATGGACGACAGCTTTAGAAAGCAGAAACAGGCGTAAATGTTGCATGACTAATATATTGATAATATACATAATATGCAATACAACATAATCATCCAAGTACCTTATTAACCATAACAAGCATATAGCTACCACGGAAATAAGAAAAATTAACCAAAACAAGCATATTGCTACGGCTTTAAATTGCACTACATGCCATGTGATACGCCAAATCTCGCACTATAATATGCACAGCTAATCACTCGATGGCACCAATTATGAATCACGGGTTTTTTCACAGGACAAACTTTAATGAGGTGGGTGAAACGGACAAGAATCATTCAATCATAAGGGAGAACTTGACGCTTTTCTGCTCCCATAGATATGGGTGAAAATGTAGTCTTTATACCCAATATAAGAAAACCATGTGGACAGAGAAAACAGTGATCGCACACCCGGTGTCAGTAAATACCCTCCTCCGACAGGAAAAGAATTTAAGGCAGTCTAATGCGCCCATAGATCAGGCATGAAAATGTAATGCATGTTCCCAATAGCGATCCCACACTCAAAATCAATAAGTACCTTCCTGCGACAAGAAAGAACTTAAGGCACTTTATGTTTGTTGAATTTATAGATTCGGAGGAGGGTTATTCCTGACATGGATTGTGATTACCATTTTCTTTGTACGGAGACAATGGTGAACATACATTCAATGTCCATAACTATCTTCCTCCGATTGGGAAGAATTTAGGGCACTTTATGTTTGTTGAATTTATAGATTCAAAGGAGGGTTAGTTACTGACACCGATTGTGATCACCGTTTTCTTTGTACAGAGACAATGGTGATCACAAATTCAATTTCAACAACTACCTTCCTCCGATAGGAAAGAATTTAAGGCACTTTACTGCCCCCAAAAATCTGGTGGGTGTAATAAGCTTTCCCAATATAAGAGAACGACTAGTACAACAAAGATGATGATCACCAGCCAGTGTTAGTAACTTACCCTCCTCCAAATCATAAATTCAACAAACAGATTTCTTTCGTTAAAAATATTACAAATTGAAACTACTGCAAAACAAGCCATAGAACTTTACAAAACTAGCACATAAAACCAATCAAATACACAACTCCTCAAGCTTACTAACATCTTACATCATTCAATAGAAGCCCTCGCATACTAAGAAATGTTAAATGCTATTCGGAGCACATATAACATCAGAAGCCTAAATATTCATCTTCAATTAACCTTGAGTTACACCTAGTTAAGTGGAAGCGAATCAATGCCTTTCTAGAGCTATCCAGCATCCCTTAATTCAAGATATTTGCAAGCAAAACAAAACCCTCTATTTAGATACATAAACACCCTATTACAGCCTACACTTAAAAACCCTAACGTCATTGAATTACAGTGAAGGTCAATTGTGTTTTATTCTCATTTTTCGCACTGTAATGAAATGTTTTTCAATCCCAAAAACATTATTTTCCAACATCTTGTTTTCCATTCGAATCCAAGATCTACTTTTCATGAGAAAGCATCACTCCCAATATATCTCAAACACAAGTAAAATAGATCCACCATATATCGCCCAAGCACGAAATGCAAATCACACAATTCCTCCAGCGAACATAAATTAGCTGACAATTTTTTTCATAAGGCGGAGAATTAAGAATCAACTACCAAATACGGGTGTAGAAGAGACACGATTCGCACCCGAAAAACAAAAATCGAAACGAACATGACTGAAGCCAGAATTATTACCGCTGAATAAGGAGGGTGGTCGGGGTTTTTGTACTGAGAAGCGAATTCCCTCAAGCGATTCCGGACAAGGTCTGTCTCAGCTCCCGTCAGTTTCCTATTTGGGCGAGTCTGCGCTAGCTCCATGACAATGCCTTGAAACGTTTCCATGCCTTTGTTCTTAGGGCTTTGCGCCGCATCAGCTGGAGGATTTGAGGGAAGGGTTTCAGCAGCGAAGTGGGGGCGATTCCTACCGCGGATTTTCATTCTCGATATGCCTTTGTCCTCAGGGCTCTGCTCCACATCGGCTGGAGGATTTGGGGGAAGGGTTTCAGCAGCGAAGTGGGGGCGATTCCTACCGCGGATTCTCATTCTCGATATGCCTTTGTCCTGAGGACTCTGCGCTGAATCGGCTGGAGGATTTGGGGAAAGGGTTTCGGCGGCGAAACGACGGCGATTCCTCTCACCGCGGATTCTCATTCTCGGTATCGATCGGAGACGGAAAGGGAAAGGGAAAGTTCAACGGCTAGGGCTAGAGCTAGAGAGAGCGACAGCTAGGGTTTCGTACTTTAGTTTGCCAGACGAATTGGAACACTGAGTCTGAGAGTGACGAGAGACTTTTATAGAGACTCAAAAATGCGATTATGCGAACTTTGGACCAGCAGTTAGTTGGAGCGTAACAAAAAAAAAATAATAAAATAATAATAGTTAGTTGGAGCGTAAAAAACTATAGAAACACCTGGGAGCTCGAGACCCGAACAAATTCACGCGATGTCCTGACGTGGCGTGGTTATCAATGCGGACAGTGGAACTGAAGTTTTTCTTTTTCAGTTTGTTCTTAACATTTTTGTTTTTTAAAAATTGTCAGAATTTTAATTTTTTCCAAATAGAAAACGTTATTTGCTCAATCGGTTTCGAAATGGCGGTTGGAACTTCCGGTTCGCCGGTTTCAAATCGAACACATCGAATCCAAATCGAAACAGATTTTCCCAAGGTTTGCTTTCGGTTAGAGCCTGCGATTTTGTATTTTGTATTTTTTTTGTTTTTTTGATTTTTTTTAACATTTTTTTTTTCATTTTGATTTATCAATTTTTCATTTTTAGTAATATTATCTAACTAATATTATAAATATTATTTTAATTTATAATATATTACACTGTTGGATACGAAGCTGATTATATCGTAAAATCTAAGAAATATGATTTAGATATTATATTTTAAATTTTAGAGATATGATTTAAATATTATTGACATAAGTTTAACCTATAAATATTCATATATTTTCACTTTAACAGATGTCTACTTATTTATAGTAAAATTCCTGGTTTGGCAGCGCCCCGAGATTTAGATCATCGTGATCGAATTGGATTACCAAATTATTGTGTTATTGTGTCCTTGTTTGTCTCTACTTGATTTTCTAAAATTTCTATAACAAGTGGTATCAGAGTCTGGTTCGTTGGTAAGATGAATTGAGAGGAATCGGACATTGGGTCGTTGTGGGAATCCCTTGTGACCTGCGGAGGTGCCTTGTGTCGAAAGTCCCCTGGTAGTGTTGGGTCGGTCCCGACTGGTAGGTCAGGCAGCGGGTCCTTTTGTGATAGGCGGTGCAAGGTTGGCAGGGAAGGATAAGGGTTTCGGCAAACGCAACGGAGGAAATATTTGATGTGCTCTCATATCAAGTGAACCTTAGGTTTGTTTGTGGGAGTCAAGATGGATGAAGTCGAGTAAAAGAAGATCGACAGGAAGACGATGAGTGCGGTTCGACTAACCCTTTGGGAGAATGTCTCGACTAAATTTAGATCTGAGTCAAAAGTAAATGATGAAGATCAAAAATGGTCAAAGTTGAAGCTGAAGAATAAGGACAAGGAAGATGCAAGTCAGGTCATATGTTGAAACTGCAAGGGGCACTTGAAACGAGAGTGCGGGGTGCCAGAGAATGATCAGGGTTTGGCAAACACAGCGGAGGAGATATCCGATGCGCTGATTCTGAACATCAGCAGTCCAATGGAGTCATGGATCTTGGTCTCAGGAGCGTCATTCCACTTATGCAGTGATTCGGGAATCATGAAATCCTATACGACAGGTAATTTTAGCGTTGTCTATCTTGCATATGATGAGACATTGAAAATTGTAGGTAAATGAATGATTCGAATCAGAACACCGAATGGTGGGGAGTGGAGATTGAATGACGTGAGCCATGTTTTAGGTCTGAAACGAAATCTGATTTCTTTTGAACAATTGGATGAGGCAGGTTATTCGACAGTTTTTTGGACCTAAGTCGTGGAAGGTAACCTAAGGATCCATTGTAGTGGCCCAAAAAAGAAGAGATGAAACTCTCTACCTGAAGGAAACCATGCAAGACAGAATCAATTCCGTGGCCATAAATAACACAAATTTATGGTATTCTCGTCTCGAACACATAAGCGAGAAGGGGATAGGGAAGCTCATGTCAAAGGGAAGATTGTCAGGTCTCAAGTCCATCGATATTGGAGTATGCGAGGACAATATCTTTGGGAAGCAACGAAAGGTGGTGTTCTCAAAGGATATGAGAGACCTGGAAAATGAAAAGTTGGAGTTGGTTCATACGGACCTGCAGTAACCAACTTTTGTATCGACCATTGGAGGCTCACAGTACTACCCTGTGGTCATTGACGAATGGAGGTATGAGTATATTTCCTTAAGTGTAATTATGATGTTTTTTATACCTTTAAGAGATGAAAAGCACGTGCAGTGGGAATAGTAAGTCGATTTATGAGCAATCCTGAAAGACAATGGGCCTCAATGGATATTTATAGGCTAAACTTATGCCAAGCCAACTCAAATCATATCTCTAAAATCTAGAATATAATATCTAAATTATATCCGTAGATTTTAGGATATGATCAGACTTCATATCCCAACAATCTCTCACTTGAAGACTGATTTCATCTTCCACTTCAACATTTTACTTCATCCGCAATGACAACGTCAAGCCTCCTTCTTCACTCATGGAGGCCCATTCAGGTTGAACACAACCTATAATATATTCATAATTCTCACTTTAATAGGTGTCTGTGTACTTTATAGTAAAATTTATGGCTTGGCAGCGCCCCCAAACGTAGATTATCGTGATCGAACTGGGTTACCAAATTATTGTGTTCTTGTCCTTGTTTGTCTCTTCTTAATTTTCTAAAATTTCCGTAACATATACAAATATCATTATCTTTATATCATACAAAGTTAATTTAATCTTTTTACTGCATCTGATTTCTAAACTTCGTACAAAAAAAAAACAAAATACATAAATATGAGACAGAAGAAGTATATTTAGGGGATGGTTAAAATCAACATAATATTGATTTTTCATAGTAGCACACGTCATATATGCAAACAACCCACATTAGTATTATACACAGCACATGCTATGTATAATAAATGTATGTGTTGTTTTTTTAATAATAACAAGTGTGTTATATACAAGTATGTCATATGTTAAAATCAACTGTTGTGTGTATTGTATAAGATTATAACATGTGTTGTTAGCTTATGTGTTCTATTGATATTATAATATAACAAGGTATCCATTTGTCTTTTAGGTCATTGTACTTAACATTGAAAATATCTTTTTATTTATATAATTTTTTATACAAATGTCATTATTATATTAGTATTATAAGGCACAAATAGAAGTATTTTTGTCATTTTATCTTGATTTATAATACAATTTGATATAATAATTAATATTCAAAGATCAACACATAAAAAGTAAATGGATACCTTGTTATGGGACGGAGGGAGTAACATATACAATGTGTTGTCTGTAATACGGTGTGTTGTTTGTAGTAATATTGTATATTGTTGAGACTATATCATGTGTGTTTCATGTGTTGTATTTGTATTATATTAACATTTACAGTGTGTTATTTATAGTAATATCATGTATTGAATAATAGCACACGATGTGTTGTTCAGCACCGTGTTGTAACCGCCGCCTATATGTAAGGAAAGAGGGCGGGGCGCTGTGCATGTGTAATGAAATAATAATTTATTAGGGCAAAAATATTTATTATTATATACTTCATCTGTCTCATCTACCTTATTTATTTTTCTATTTTCGTTTGTCTCACTTATTCTATCATTTTTATTTTTTGGAAAAGTATTATACATTTTAATCTCATTTTAATTTTTTAATTTATTTTTTAAAATTTTAATTATATTAATTAGTTATCTTAATCTTAATTTAAAACTATTTTTATTAAATAATAATTATTTTCACTAATTCATTTTTTATTATTTATATGACAATTGACATTTTTATTTTTGTATAAATTTATTAAATAAAAATATAATTAGTAAATATAAATTAATTTAATTAATTAACAATAAATATTTTTATCTATGTTTAGAATTTCACATCTTTTATAAAATTAATTTATATTAATTATAAATAAATATATTATTTTATTTACTTTATAATGTAGAATACTCTCTCATTCCCGCCTCATTTCTTTTTTTTTTTACTCAAAATCTCTCTCTTTTTTTTTCCTATTCAATAAACAAATACTTTTATTTATATTTAAAATTTTTTATTTTTTATAAAATTAATTTAAGTTAAATATATATTTATTTATTCTATTATATCTACAATTTTATTATTTATAAAATAATATTTATATTACATATATTTTATTAAGATATAATATAAAAATATTTAAAATACCAACAATACTATTTATATAAAAAAATAAATAATATCATAACTTATTAATGTACACTACCTAAAAATATTCTAAAAAAATGATTCATATTTGCCGAGGCAAAGTATTTATTTTTTATATAATGATATTCATATGATATATTTTCTCTGTTTCTTAACAAGGTATTCATTTGTCGTTTACATAATTGTAATTAACATTAAAAATATTATTATATCGTATAATTCTTTTTACAAATATCATTATATTAGTGTTGTAAAATGTTTTTGCAATTTTTTTTATATATGTTTTGATATAATAATTAATATTTGAAAATCAATTTTGATATAATAATTAATATTTAAAGATTTAACACTTAAAAAATAAATGAATACTTAATTAAAGGGAATAATATTTTAAATATTTAAATACATGTTCTAATTTATTTAATTATATATATCAAATTTATTTTAAAACTATCAATATAATTAATTACAAAAAAAAAATAATAAAATAATATTATAATTTACTATTATTAATTAATTAAGCATCATTATTTTAAATACCATAAATTGATTATTTTTTATACTTGATATTTAATTTAATTATTTAATAGATTATTATTTTAATTATTTTTTATGCTGTATAACCTAATAAATTATTATTATTTATATTATTTGTATATAATTAATAAATATATGACACGACCCCATTCACACTATACTACTACGCCAATTCAACCTATTTGTAAAGGGTAAACATGCTATAATCCATCTTAATTACTTACATCTATAACAACATGTTCACCTGTTATAAATTTTTGTTTTCAGCAAAACATAACATAACTCAACAGTAACCTATTAATATTTACCAAAATGATCTCAAACCATATCAACAACTACACAATCGACATACTATTTATAACAATACCATACAACTTCTAAAACATACGTAATATAGCACAACGAAAGCAAAACAAGCCACGGTCATGCCCGCAGGTCGTCATCTATGTACACGGTAACTCAAAATGCCTGTAAGAGCGCCATGGCTACTCCAGTCTGTCCACCAAGTCATATATCATCAGGATTACCTACAATGCATAAACTGAGTGAGATTTATAAATCTCCGTAATTAGAAATTATGCATAATGTGAAGTTTATCTCAAAATTCTCACTATGCAGAATGTGCTCTCGTTTGAAATCACCAATTTATTTATGAAATACTTTCCAGGGCCCCTAGACACACTGTTATACACCGGAAGAGCTCAATATCCATATATTCAAATCAAACGGTGGCCTACACCAGGTAGCCTACACCGGGTTTCCTCGTAAGGTTTCCCCGGGTAGCTTCTTCCCAGGTCGCCTCTTCCGAATGCATTGTTTAAGCATTGTATGCAAAGTCACAATAGACGGTGGCCTACACCAGGTAGCCTACACCAGGTTTCCCCAGGTCGCTTCTTCCCAGGTCGTCTCTCCCGCCCTCGGTGTATAATCAGCGGTCAAACATAGTAAAACCATCTTATTTCATTTCAATGCATGATATGCATGTTTAATGAAAATGCAATGCAACATATTTCACAATATACAGATATTATTGAACTCGTTGGTTCAAACCACATCAATTTTGGAGCTCACAGACTCCTTCAACATCAAATGTAGAGTTAGGCTCGACCAGACCACATACAGAGCTCACATACTGAAACCAATTTGTATACGGAGCTCACAGGCTCAAACCACACAATCACATAATATTAATCACAGCTTTCTGATATTCACATATTATCAAACGAACATAAATAACTTACAAAATAATATATTTATGCATTGTAGTTGCAAATGAGTTTCTACTTACCTGAAATTCACCAAAAACGTCAATAATCCTAACTCTTAAAGCCTTTTTCCCGATTTCAGTATTGTACCTAAAAATAATTAATTACAAATATTACCCCAATTTACTAAATAATTATTTCTACTCAAAACTTCCTCTATTTAGTAAAATAGTTATAATTCGTGAACACGAAAAATACCTGAACTAGGCTTTTAACGAATTCGATGTAAAAGTTTTTTTTTTTTTTCTTTTCTTCTTCGCATTTC
Source organism: Andrographis paniculata (assembly GCF_009805555.1). Classification (NCBI taxonomy): domain Eukaryota; kingdom Viridiplantae; phylum Streptophyta; class Magnoliopsida; order Lamiales; family Acanthaceae; genus Andrographis; species Andrographis paniculata. The sequence goes on from NW_026137605.1 coordinate 8,391,139, forward strand.
CTTTCCTCTGCCTTCCTTCTTCTGCAATGATATGAATAAGATGGGGGTTTGGGGATTATTACCCCCACCGCCTTAATTTTATATTATTATTATTATTATTAATATTATTATCATTATTATTAGTATTAGTATTAGTATTCATATTTATTATTATATTTATTTTATTTTTATTTAATTATTATAATTAATTTTCAAAGTGATCTATATTTAACTTACACCATTAGTATCCAAATAATTTACCCAACTTATTTGTATCCTACTAGAATCTCATATACAACACCTAAAATATAAAATATATATTGGCCAATGAGTAGTGAGAAACTCGGGTATCACATTATATATTCAAATAAAATTAAAATTAATTGCTTTTGAATAAAATTTAAATTTTTAGAAATAGAAAATATATTTAAATAAATGAATATAAATTAACAGTACAAGTTTAAACTAATAGTCTCTAAACCTAACCCGTCAATGATTCAAAAGATTTAATTTGAATTTCACATTTTGGTAAACAAAACATACAGTTCAAATTGTTTGGACAAGTATAACTTATGTTCATAAAATGTACTCTATTATTTTCTTAAATTTTTTTATTGTCTTCGTTAAATTTATATACAATTTATTCATATTATATTAAATAATTTTATTCATTTGAATTATATTTCATTTTTAACTTCATCAAAAAATTCTCATACCTAGGAATTAAATGTGAAACTTAAAAAATGTAAATTCTTTTTTTTTTTAAAAAAAAAAATCGATATAAAATTTAAATTTTAAATCTCAATATTATGGACAAATAAAAAAAATGATTATCAATTGATATAGGTTTGAGAGCATTACTGAGATAGAAATCTCATAAATATATTAAAATCAAGAAATTATATATTTATTTTAAATAAAATAAAATAATAGAAAGTAAATTCTGTTTAAATGAGCTTTGATTTTGGAAATCTATTTGGGCTGGCTTGAAGTAGAGTTAGGTAAAGGCTAATGGGCTTACAAATGTCTTTTTAGTTTGTTTGCTAAACTTTTGTCTGTTTATTTATTTCTAATTTTATTAATTTTATGTTAATAAATGATAACATTTTTTAATAAAAAAATGAATAATAAAAATTATATTTTATTTTTATAATAATAAAAAATTATTATTTTTCTATTTGAAAAACGAAAATATTTTTTCTTTAATGATAACAAAAAATAAAATAAAATTTAAATGACATTATTTTTTTTCATTTATTCTATTATTTTTTATTCATTAATAATTTTTTTTGTAGTATTCTTATTTTACTTATACATATCACTTTAATAGCATAATATTACTATTTTTTCATTGATGTAACAGCCAAAATTATATATTTCTTCCGTCCATGTTCAGTTAAAAAAGTATACATATTTTTATTTTGAGAAGTCTAATTAAAAAGTAAATATTTTATTAAATACTTTACTTTTTTTCACAAATATCCTTATTTTACATCACATCATTACTTTTACACCAGAAAGAACAATAACAAAAATATTATTACACTACTTTTAACTACCAATTATAATTAAAATACTATTATTTCTTAAACATACCGCCAAATAATTACTTTCTATGTAGACGGATGAAGTATAATTTATACTCTATTCGAGTAAATTTTTCATTTGTCATTTTAAAATTTGTTTTTATATCATTCAAACTCAAATTTCTACCCGTCTACACTTTAGATTTTAGAATTATATATATTTTCTCACAAAATATCTCATATATACTATCTCCCTTCCCCGTTTGTTAATTATAATGACACAAAAAATAAATGAGATCCAATACTGAAAAAGTATTATTTTTATATAAACTAAAATCAAAATTTTTCAAACAGACAATATAATTATGGTGTATATTTTATTTTGTTTTATTCTTTTAACAAATTATGTGTTGACAGATATTGTAAAAAGAGAAAAAAATCAATTTGGTCAAATTTATCAGTTTCAATATAAAAAATTTTAGTTTATTTTATAAACAATTTCAATCAATTTTAATTTTATTATAAATAATTTTAATTAATTTTGATCTCACCATTAAAAAATTTAACGGAATTGTTGACGTGGACATAACAGAGGTGATTGTGCAGCTGACCTGGAAATTACACACGACCATGTATAATTATACACCACCATGTTGTTACACTAACCTCCGCTATGTCCACACCGGCAATTTTCATTAACTTTTTAACAGTGAGACCAAAATTGATTGAAATTGTTTATAATAAGTTGATTGAAATAATTTATAATTGGACTAAAATTGATAAATTTTTTAATTATGACCAAAATTAATAAATTTTAATTAAATTAGACCAAAATTTTAATAAAAATAATAAACAGCGGTTTTTTCCCATTAGCTGAAGCAGCAGAGCAGAGCAGAGGTTCATTACAAGGAATCCAAGAATAGAGAGACAGGAAAACGATAATCAGGAAGCTCGCGATTCTCCCAATGCATCGTGCCTGCGCCTAATCTACATTACTCTCCAGAAAAGAAAGAGTCGGACAACACTGTGTGTGTATACAAGAATTGGATGGACATCAGTCAGAATCGTATTATCTATTAATTGTTGAGGCATTGGAAGCAAGCAAACCCCAACTCCCCCCAAAGATTCTCTTATCTAATACTTCACGCTTCCGCAACATTAGGTTCTTCTTCTTCGCGTCAGTGTGTTGTGAGGAAACATCCATGGATGATCAGGTGGTGCAGCGGGTATTCCAAGAAGGGGGCCGTGATTTCTACCAGCAGGAGCCTTCAACTTCTTCGTCTTATTCGTCCATTCTCCAGTCTCTGCCGCTGCACGTGGTATGCGATTTGATTTTTGTTTCTATTATGTTTCAATTAATTGGATTGGAATTGCCCCTTTTTCAAAGTGGGGGGATTTGTAGGGATTGAAGATGAATTGGAAAATTGAACTTCAAAGTTTCAAATCCATATGGCTTAAAATGATTGCTAATCGTGAGAATGCTTGCTTTGATGTCAATTAATTACACAAGCAGCTGCCCAGATTCTATATCGATTGTTTATTTGATCTTCTCAATATATGTTAGAAGGTTGAATCTAGAGGTTTCGATATGAGCAGTTCAAAGCTTTCAGATTCTTAAGAATGATGGTTTTTACATTTTGCAGTCTTTTGATCGTGGATACTACTTGCTGGTGAAATCTATTCAAGAACTTAGGTCCAAGAAAGAGCGTGTGGTTACAGTTGGAATTGGAGGTCCTAGTGGATCAGGAAAATCGAGGTCTGTCTTTTTCTACTTACTATCAGTTTGTGGGGGGCAATACATTGTAGATTTGGATTTTTAGATTTTTAAAAGAAGATTTTATTAACATCATTTACTGTGTTTTTTTAATTCTTTCTTGAAGCTTAGCTGAAAAGGTAGCCTCTGTAATTGGTTGCAATGTTATATCAATGGAGAACTATCGCACTGGAGTTGATGATGGGCATGATTTGGATTCTATAAATTTTGATCTTCTAATGCAGAATCTTGAGGTAAGTGTTCTCATTCAATTGCATTATCATGTTCTTTAGAGAAAAGTTATTTCCGTTTGGATATGACACCTATAAGATATCTTTGTTATTGAATAAAAGAAGATAGAATGCAAATTAATGCATTGCTTGAATGATTTTGGTTTAAGTAGTTGATGTTTGAATGCTTATCGATCAACTCTCGTTATACAAACTGTTTCAAAGTGTCAGTGAGGTGTTTTAGTTGCATGTCTTTGGGTGAGATTCCACTTTTCATTTTTTAGTTATTTTAAGTATAATACAACGTCCGCTATTTATCTATCCATTTTGTCATTTTTTTGTAATTGTACTTCCCACTTAAATAAAAAATACCACTATACTATACATAACATTACAAAGAAGGCTATCAAAAAGCAATTGTGTTTAGAGGTAAAAAAGACTTTTTATCCTACTATTGTACTATTTACCTATAAAATATTAATATTCTAAAATTTATCTACAAAAAGCAAATAGATAAATACATAATGGAAGGAGGGAATACAATTTTACTAATCTACCGGTTATGTAACAATTAGTGTTTGTAGACAAAGGAAATGAAAGTAATTTAAATGTAAGTGTATAGAGTAGCAAAGTAACATAAACAAAAAACCTCAATCATTTTTAGATGTAGAGCATAAACAAACAGCTTAATACACTCAGATCTAGGAAAAACAATTTACTGAGTGAGAAATGCACGCATAATGTGTGTAGATTAATTCAAGCACACCTTTAGCGTTGCCAAGAAATATGCCTCACGAAGTTCCCTAGTCTTTGCAACCCCATGCTGAGATGTTTACGTTCTTAAAAAAGACATCGTAAAATTTTATTGGTGTTTGTATTTAGCATGATTGCAAAGCAAAATGAGCTGTTTAACATGTACTCTGTTGAGATGTATGATATAGATCATAATGTCTGCAATTTTTATGCTGCAATAGGACTTGATAAGTGGCAGGGAGACATCAATTCCAGTGTTCGATTTTCAAGAAAGAAAACGCGTTGGTACAAATGCTGTAAAAATCATTTCATCTGGGGTGGTAAGTCTCCTGATTATTGTTATACATTTCTCATCGGGTTTCGTAGTCTAATTCTACACGTTCCTGTTGTAGGTTATTGTTGATGGTATTTACGCCCTGCATGCAAAGCTACGTTCTTTGCTGGATATAAGAGTTGCAGTGGTAAGTTTGTATTTTGCATCAATTTAGCATGTATAACATGTCCCAACCCTAATTATGTTCTGCCATAATACTTTCAAATTTGGTGAGAATAAATACTTCAACGGGTCTGATTAATCTTTGTTTCTATGGTGAATTAGGTTGGTGGTGTTCACTTTAGTTTACTTTCCAAAGTTCAATATGACATAGGAGAGTCTTGTTCGCTGGACTACCTCATTGACAGCATTTTTCCACTCTTCAGAAAGCATATTGAGCCTGATCTTCATCATGCTCAGGTTGGCATTCAGTATCCCATACGCTTAATATTTTATGATTGTATTATTCTCATCCTTGAATGTTTTGCATTTGTAGATCAGAATTAACAACAGTTTCGTTTCGTCATTTAGAGAGGCAATTTACAAGCTCAAATGTAAAAGCGAGGTATGTTAGCATTGATTGTTTGAGTGAGAATGTCCTTGATTTGAATTGTTATCTTGGTAAACTCTTCTGTAACTGTTAATTGATCCCACGTTCGGAACCTTCTTAATTTTGAATTCATTGTCTGCCAGTCTCACAGTGGACGGGCTGCCTACATTTTTCATGGAAAGGATACACAAATAGACAAGTAAGCTGTTTGATCTGTGGAATTTTACTGCTTTAGATGTCCATGAAGATGGTCAATTGCCATTTTATTTGTCATTTTGTTTCTGTTAGAAGAATCTGAGCTTGTGGATTTTTGCTTCAAGTTTTATTGAGATGTATTTGAGACCACCTTCTGCGAGTGAAGAAGCACGAATAAATGATTGGATCAAGGTGCGGCAATCTGGTATTAAATACTACCTTTCGCTGGGTGATCAAAGGCTTGTTGACAAATATTTCATCATCCGTCCGAAGGCAGAATTTGAGGTAATTTCCCTCTTCCTTGTGATTGCTCTTACCTTATACAGGAAGCATATCCTTTGAATACTTTTGACTGAAAAGCAACCATTCTGCTCTCACCACAGAGCTGTGTTTTTTTAAGCTTGAATACCTAAGAATAGATCTGTTTTCCGATGTGTGGGGCAGAGTGGAGAACATATTTTGAAGATGCTCATTAGAAATTAAAGTTTAAATGCCATTGCAACTTAGCTTCAAAACTTGGGAGATATACATCACAATATTACACATGGATGTTCATTATATGCACCATAGCCCTGTTGTTATTCTTTTCACTCAACAGACCAAAAAAAAAAAATTCTAGTCCAGTCGTGGATGGCATCCCCTTTCCTGCCATTGATCACTGCACCTATGTTTTATATTTCTACTGATGTTTGATGGGCTGGAAAGAAAGTAAAACAAGAAGTAGTTGCGTATACTACATGACTATCTGTGATGAGTTGCATTTTTTATATCGTGTTGTTTTCATTTAAAGAGATTAAACCAAGGACCATGACAAGGGTGTGAGATCCTTGTTAACCTATTGCATATTGGTCTGGATAATCCACAGTATAGTAAGTTATAAAATCATAGTGCTCAACAATGCAAAATCGACTTGCTGCACTTACATTGTAATATATGATAGCTAATTACTTTTGTCTGGCATTGACAACCACTATCAAAACTCAATAAAACCTTCTGTAGCAGATGCTGTAATATATGTTTAACTTCTTGTGGGACAGCAATTTGGAATTTATTGATGCAACTATGATTAAATTAGATGTGCGATGATTCTTATTCATACTTCTCTTGTTAATTGTTATTTTGCAAACTTGTATTTTTGTTGTAATGAACAAATGGACATAGATACATGCTTAGTATTTTGAAATTACATTTATGAATTGTATGAAGAAGTTTGAATTCTTGAAGTTGTAAACTAGTTTCACTGTTTATTCTTCATTTTTTCCTGATATAAGCAGGAAAAGGTGTTTAATGTTATGTTTTTCACTATTTTGAAAATTTCTCACTTGTAAAAAGTTCGAGTTGCATATTTCATATTCTTATTGCATACTTCTTTCATATTACCGTTTCAAATTTTCATGTACTTTAGTGGAGCTTATTCAATGTCCCCTGGAGGAACTTTCATATTTCCAGGTTTATTGCCAAGTGAACAATTCAAGAACATTATATTGCCTCAAATCTTCAATTACTAAATCTATAAAAATGTCTTATGCTTTCAAATGATGAATTGAACCATTTAATTTGTTTAACTTGCATTCCTTGTGGTTACTGATACTTCCATTTCTTGCCTCTGAGTGTTACTCACTCTGCTAGTGTTGTTTTACAAACTGCTAGTGTTTCTGTTTTACCGACTTTCTGTATAGAACATTATCTCCAAATTTTAAATTGTAAGCCCATTGCATTTAACTCCCAACAATTTATTAAACTGTAGAGTTTGTGATGGATATGGTTATATGCACTATTTAAAAGTTGTATTACTATATCAGGTTGGCCGGATGACTCTTGGGGGTTTGCTAGCCTTGGGATATACAGTGGTTGTTAGCTATAAAAGAGCATCAACTACAGTCACAGATGGCAATCTTTCAGTGTCGTTGGAAACAATTGATGCTCTTGGAGAAACCTATTTGGTGTTCAGAGGCACCAATAGAAAAGTATTCTCTTTTCTCTTTGCAATCTAATGGATTCTGAATTTTGCAATTGAACAAGAATTGTGTTTTTTATTATGTTTGCCAGTTTCTTTTATTCTTAGTCATGCCTGTGATAATGTTTTTAGCTGTAATCCCACTGTCTAGAGTCATTTAGATAGATGGAGTGTTGTCAGTGCATTCAATCAAGCATATTCTCCCCTATAGACTTAAATATAGCATTCATCCTTAGTAATTATAGTTTACGTCAGGTTCTATTGCCTTTCATCACACGAAATCCACTTTTTGTTATGCCTTTCATGGTTTTAACTGTGGCATAATACATAGCAGAGCCTTGATTTAATAGTGAGGGCTAGTATTGACTTGAGCTTATATTTGATTTGGTTAATCCCTTGTGCAGATAGTTGGGACTGAATCATCAAGGCTGGGCATCAATGGGCCATGGATTACAAAATCGTATCTCGAGATGATCCTTGAGAGACAAGGTTTGAACCTCAATTTGTAAACACACACACTCAGTGCAACAAGATTTCCATTTTTAGGTGCTAATTCATCTACACGAGTTTCTGTTTTTATAGTTATATTAATCATCAGTTACACCACACTTAAATCTGATTTGACATTGGCAATATTTCTAATTGGTCAATACAACTTTTAGGGGTTCCACGGCTTAATACACCACCACCGGTGTTACAAGCATCTCCTGTTGCAACTCAAGAAAGGTTGGTTTCAGCCCCAAAGCCACTCCGCATAACTCCAAACCTGGTCAATCGGTTTGAGGATTTATCTCTGCCATGGACTCGATCACCTACAAAATCTAAGATGGAACCTTTCATGGCAACATGGCATTTTATCTCTTCAGATCCTGTCACATCTGAAGGATCTCTCAGTGGTATGTTTTTATGCCATAAGTAACAACATTTACCGAGTATTTTCTGAATGAAGTCATCTGCATCAAAATTTACTTGATGAACTAGATTATATTTGTGAATTTGGCTTTTTATATCTTTGTCCTCTAGATAGATTCTTCTCATAAAACAACCACAGGTCCTCCCTCTTCCAAGGACAACCTACGACTTGCTCCAATGCCCGACTCATACGACTTGGATAGAGGGCTGCTTCTTGCTGTACAAGCTATACAAGTATTCTATTACTACTACAGATGGGATCTTTTTACTTTTTGAACTAATGGTGTTTTAATCAACCTGCCAAAATTTTCATGAACATGAAATCAAATGTGCGTTAACTGTTGCAGGCATTGCTGGAGAATAAGGGCCTACCAGTTATAGTCGGAATTGGTAAGATGGACCCATGTCATATGCATGTATAAAATCTTTGGTGCAGTTAATACTAAAAGCAGCTTGCATCTACTGAAGTGTGTTGGTGAAAAGTGTTTACTTGTCCCCTTAAGATCTTCTGAAGATCATCAGGGGAGAGAGTGTAGCTTTTGGAATAAAAATTGCTAATCTTACTTGAAAAAATGATGTGATAAGCTATTTAGAGGCATGACAAATCAAGTATATCTCAAGTTTATATATTGATGTATTTCAGATAAGATTACTGCAGAATTTGGTGATTGAACAAATAATGACAAGTGATTCAGTTGTTTCATAATGCTGTAGTAAAGTATTACTATTTTGCATTAGCTTTCAGTCTGAGTATAAACCAGAAATATGATGACAAGAGGTGCAGACATCTGATATAGATACAGTAGAACTGATAGATTGACCTTATAAATAATCTAAATGTTGGGGCAAGGTTGGGGTGAGGTATAGTGCTTTCTTTGACCCCAACTGAGAATGTAAAGTTAGGCTTGTTAGCATAATTCTTTCTTGGTTTATCATACACTACTTACAGTTTTTGCTGTTGGGTCTGAACTTAATTGTCTGGTTTTTAAAAACCAACTGGCTTCTCTAAACTATTTCTTGTGTTCTTATCTGATAGCCTTTCATATGCTGTGAAAACTTGAACTATGCATATGGAATCTGACTCTTTAAGTTTCTTATATTACTTCATTTTCTGCTTAATCTTGTTGTAGGAGGTCCAAGTGGGTCGGGGAAAACGAGCTTGGCCCGTAAAATGGCAAATATTGTTGGTTGTGAAGTTATCTCGCTTGAAAGCTATTATAAATCTGAACAAATGAAGGATTTTAAGTACGATGACTTCAGTTCTCTTGATCTGGCTTTACTGTCAAAAGTACGCATTTATTTTCCCTTCCTTTATGTATTCTATATTATTAAAGAAATGAATTTTATTTACTTATGCTTTTTTCCCTCGTGGTTTGTAATCTAGAAATAGATGCATGACTTATTTGAGTCTTGTATGCGACTCTGATCTCCACAGGCATAATACAACAAACCTATCACATTTTGCAGTTTGATGTTTTGTATTCGTGGTTTTAAGTGGTTAAGCATCATTGAATCTCTCATCTATATATAGAAGATTTGATAATGAATGTAACATGGTTAGTTATGATAACTTGTAGTAAGGTGAAATGTTTTAGTGACAGCTCAGAAGTGTTTTTTTTTTTTTTTTTGTTTTTGACTGGATGCCTATTTATTTCCATCTACATATATATATATATATATATATATATATTTTTAAATTCAGCTAATTGTTTCCCTGGCCCTTTTCACGAAATACGAACACAAAAAACCCATGAAATTTTCTAGAAAAAACGAATTGTTTGATCAAGTCTTCTTGTTATGATGGTATATAGAATTTTCCATTTGGTTTTTGGTTTTTGGATCTTTCCTTTTGACAATGTGTTTATGATCCATGGTGAGAACCATTATAAACTTATATTTTGTAGATAAACATCTATGTTGATGATGTTAAGTTCTACGATCCCCCGGCTTGTAAAACTATTGAATTATGTGTTCTGTTGCAGAACATTGATGACATAAGAAACTGCTATAGAACAAAAGTACCTGTATTCGATCTGGAGACAGGTGCTCGCAGTGGTTTCAAAGAGCTTGAAGTTTCCGAAGATTGTGGTGTGGTATGATAAATAATTTTTGTTCTTTAAATATTGTGTCGGCGGATCCATTCGTTTACTTTTCTTGTTTAGCATAATAACAAAGGTATAATTGTTCATAATTCTCCCGTGGTTTCAAAATTCAATGTAAAATCTCCCCATACTTAAAAATTGTATGACGTTCCTTTTATACTATAAAAAACGTTGGATAAAACCCTACGACCATAAAACCTCCCTTGTGTGATAAGAAGATGATTTAATATCTATATTTTTTGCATGACGGGGGTTTCATGCAACATTTTTTAAAGTACAAGCGAGCACCGTACAATTTTTAAAGTAAAGTGAAAATTTACTGAATTTTGAAACCCCAAGGGAGTTTTGAACAATTTTGCCTAATAACAAAAGTTATTAAGATAACTAGTGTAGGAAGTGATAATATTCGAAGGTTTGTATATATTGATGTTATTTGAGTAAATGATCATTCATTAATGTTAAACCATTCTTATTTATTTCATCATATATGGTCTAAAGAGGATGACGATTCTTTTTCTCAAAGGTAATCTTTGAAGGCGTTTATGCGTTGCATCCTGACATCCGGAAGTCTCTGGACTTATGGATTGCTGTTGTAAGTAATGATAAACACAATCCTACTTTAGTTTCATATGATCAGTTCGAAAGTAGTTTTCATGTTCTGAAATAGGTTGGAGGGGTCCATTCACATCTCATATCCCGGGTTCAAAGAGACAAAAGCAGAGTCGGGTGTTTCATGTCCCAAAATGAAGTTATGATGACAGTGTTTCCAATGTTCCAACAACACATCGAACCCCATCTTGTCGAAGCCCATGTAAGTCTTCCATTTGTGTTTCGGATAACACCATTTTAGTTGTTCTTAGATTTTGACTCGGGACATTCACTACGACGCAGCTGAAAATCAGAAACGACTTCGACCCTGTTCTCTCGCCTGAAAGCTCATTGTTTGTGCTCAAGAGTAATAACCATGTAAGCTCTCTTCCCTTCCCCTCCTCAAACATCTGATTATTTTCATTTCATTTGTCGCCGCCTACCCACAGGTTGCATACCAAGACATTCTGAAAATTCTTGATCCTGCTAAGATCTGTAGCTCTGTTCAAAGTTTCATCGACATATACCTTAGGCTATCGGGAATGACAGCTAATGGACCACTAACCGAAAGCGATTGCATAAGAGTTAGAATATGCGAAGGTAGATTCGCACTGCTGATCCGAGAGGTTTGTTTTCAGATTGAAGATTTGTCTCTTCTCTTGTAATTTCATCTCCATTTCGTTTCGACCGTATTGATGCTGCTTATTTGTGCATCTCTTTCCCTAAAGCCTATCAGAGAAGGAGACTTTATAATTCAACCGAAAGTAGATTTCGATATCAGCATCAGCACAGTTGCCGGCCTTCTTAATCTCGGGTATGTTCATACCTTTTCTAAGCTCCCTTCCCTTTGTGTTGATCTTTTCATTGTATTGTTATGATTTCAGGTATCAACCGGTGGCATATGTCGAAGCATCTGCCTATATTTACCAAGACGGAAAGGTCTTTCGATATCCTATATTATGAAATTATTGAATCCTAATATCCCTAATCTTACAACCGTGACATCTACATCTAAGGAGCTTCGACACTGATAAATATCGCGCCGTTTCTCTTTTCCTTTTTCAGATTCTTATTGAGATTGATCACTTACAAGATGTCCCGAATGCATACCTTCAAATTAAGGGTGTCAACAAAGAAACAGTTGTAGCTGCCGGTTCTACTCTACAGCTGGATGGTTCCTACACCACAAAGGTCTTGCGCAACATAATTTCTGCTTTTACAACGATACACTAAACCAAAAATAGTATTCTAACCTTGTTTTCATAATTTAAGCTAGCAATCTAACCAAATTCGTCTTTTATCAGAGCTATCTTGAGATAATTCAGGAGAACTTACCGGAAGCCGGGAGGAGTTCAAGTGGGATTCATTCTCAGCAAGCTGCTCGACTGCAAGAACTCGTCGAATACATACAATCACAGGGTAGCAGTTCAGTTTCAGAATCATCTCCAAGTCGAGAAGCTTCTCAGCTGGAAGGCGTAATCGAAGAGATGCAGATGAAGATCAGACGACTCGAAAGATGGCATGCCATTAACACTGTATTCCCACCACCTGCTGCATAATTTTTTTCCCTTTTTCATATCCATTATATGCCATCTGATCTGTAGTAGAGACTCATCCAACCTACATCCCTTGCTGCAGGTTCTTTGGACATTTTTAATGTCGGCATTTGTTGGATATTCGCTCTACCAGAGAAGGCGCCAATAACTCAAACCGACCAACAGACAAATCGTTGGGAATCGGCGTATCTTTGAGATTTTATTTCCAAATGTAAACCACAGATGCTTCTAAACCTCACAAACACACACCTATCTGGACAAAGCATTGAGTAATATGATAATAAACTCATGTAGGATAGAATTCTACTTGTCCGAACACTTGAAGCTAATTGTCACATTTTGATCATTTTATACTTAAAGAAAAAATCACAGTATACAAGAGAATTAAAAGCGTATGTCGTAAATCGTATTTATACATTCTTTAATGAGCATGTATCAACCTTAATCAAAAAAGTATTTCTAGAGCAAGAGATGTGTTGTAACCTGCAGATATGGCAACACAATAGCATTTGTGAAGATCAAAGCTTCAGGGGCAAGAGTTCTTTGGTTTTAGCGTAATAAGAAGCTATGGCAAGTAGAATGATGAGGAGAATAACCCACAGGTTTGTTCCTGCAAAAAATTAGATGAAGTGACAACGAAGTTCTCAAGACACCTACCATACCGAAATGTAAAATAAAATCTGCCGCAAAATGAACATGCCCGTGTTCAAACAGACCCTAATTCATTAAGTACTAAATTGCTGTCAAAAAATTTGATTAATTTAAATCCAGCCAATGTGTCAAGTTCCTTATTCAGCCTTCCTCATCAGGAATATTTACAGTTACTAATTTACTATGTTGCTAAAAAGAATGAAAAACAATGTGGAAAGTGTATTCATGCTAAATTGCTGTCAAAAAATTTAATTCATTTAAATCCAGCCAATGTGTGAAGTTTCTTATTCAGCCTTCCTTACCAGGGTTATTTATAGTTACTAATTAAGTGGTTGCTGAAAAGAATGAAGAACAATGGGAAAGTGTAGACAATGCTTGTTTGCAACTATAATTTTGTGGCATGAATAAGAAGAGTACATACCTCCTTGCTTCTTATCCTTGATCAACGTCACCCTAGCACTGGAATCCAAGGAAGCCGACAGCAAGGCCCTGCCCAAAAGGCATTGAATATATTTAGGCGTGAAAGAGGCGCTCATACAATGTAAATAAAATGGATAAGACTTCGCAACCTTGAATCTGGTGAAAATGCTAACGCTGTTACGAGGCCCAGATGCGCTTTCTTGACAACAGTGTGCACCCGCATGCCAGCAGAGCGTATAATAAAGACATCCCCTTGAATTGTCCCGCTGCAAAGTAAGAGGTTTAAATCGTGAAGGTAGCTTACTTTAAATCATTTTATTGGAAAATAGGGAAGATATCATCTTACTAGGCAAGCAAGCGCCACAATAAGTGATGATATACCTTCGAAGAAGAATAAAAGAATGCCATAAAAGAAGAAGCAAATAGTTGTGATATTCTTACATCGCAAGGAGCTTTCCGTCAGGGGACACATTAAAAGCAGAAATGGGATCTCTGACAATGTGACTTGAACTTATCCTTCTCCAGGTATTAGTGTTCCACTTCACAATACTGCCACCTTTATCTATAAATGATGGGCAGAATCGGTAAGTACTGTTACTGAAGCATCCCCTTTGTAATAAAAACAAACATGTAACATACCAACCTCTCATCGCTGTCGTGTACAGAATCTGATCTGTATCAGCAGCTCGTGAGAATCGACAGAAGCCAAAAATCTCATCCTGGAAGAGGTTAGAAAAATTTAGTCGGTGATTGGCATGGTATGATAACTTATTCACTAGACAATGAAAAATCATTAATAGATTTATTCTACAAATGAACTGATGACTTCATATCCAACATATATGATAAGAAATAAGACGAAAAAATAAAAGAACACCAAATTTTTTAACAACTTATCCATGAGCTAAAAATGTTCTCAGAAGCGACAAGAAGATGAAGAAAAGCAAATGGTTTCAGGCTTCGTTCGCATATTAAAATCCAGTAAAACGGTACTAAGCCCCCAACACCTTCAGACTTCAAAAGGAAATTATACATTTTCCTTAGGTAGAGTTGCCAAAGATGCTGAAGTCGTAATATCCCAAATCCTTCCAGGGCCACTTCCCACAGAAACAAGAAACTTCCCGTCCGAGCTGAAAGTGAAAACCCAAGGGCATTAAGTGAAACTTGAACTAGCATAACAGGCTGCCTTATGTGAGTGTAGATGCAAATTTAAAGAGAACCTGAAATCTAAATCCTTCACAGAAGTATGAGCATTGTCCTCGTTGAGAATACATTCCATGATCGGCCACTTAAAAACCCTAAGCTTGCCATCCTGTACTGCAGCAATATGAGATAATCAAAAGAACATGTGTCGATTGCATAGTATGCATAAAGATGCATAAAGCGCAGCTAATAATTAACATTTCAAACTTTTAAACATGCAAACAACAAGGGATGCAAACCTCATTGAATCATGCTTTGAATGATTATTACCAGGATGCACCACAAAAGGTGGTTTGGGGTGGAGGGGTGGAATATAACTAAGTAACAAAGGGATTCACAACTACCTAAAATGAAAAACCAATATAGTGCTTCATTTTGAGTCACAATGGGAAGTATTCGCACAACAAAGGTTCAAGTTTTGCATTACTAAATGGCATTGTTGAAGTTTTGTAATTCTTTTACCTCACCACCAACAGCAAATAAGTTCCCCTCATCATTAAAAGTCGAAGACAATTGCTGCCCAACATCTTCCAATTGCACAAGGACTCTTTCCGATGGTATCAAACTCAAAGCAGGTTCATCCGTGTTTGTGCCAGAATCCCACTGAAACAACCTTCAGGAATACCCATGGATTTAAAATCAAGTAAGGAAAGTCCATGCAGTATATATTGTCATGTGAGGGAGATATACACACACACACATATATATATACAGTCCCTAATGGCTGCAAAGCAACACTAAATTTTGAGCACACAGAAATATAATCATATAAGACATCTTTGGGATTAATTACACTATTAGTTAATCACATAATTTGTGGACAGAAGCATAGACCAACAGTGCTAAACCCCAAATCCGAAGCAGTGCTTATCTTAACACATGATCCATCAAACTAAGAATAGAAATTCGCTCAAAAGAATCACAAGAAACATCCTTGACAAAGAAGACCATCCTAGCAAGATCGCTCACGACAACAAAAGGAGGTGAAGTATAAACAAAATGTACGAATCTGATCATATCTTCATAATTCTAACTTCTATAATGATAGAGTTAATACCTCCAGGCTATGGAAAACTCGTGAGCTGAAACACTAGATCATATCAATTCACTATTAGGATAACCAGCGATGAGTGTACCTGCAACTCTTGGGAAATGAACAAACAATGCCTTCTGATCCAGGATGTACGGCAATTCTGTATGGCAGATCACTGGCAGTTCCAAGTTTTGCTACCTTTATTGTGGAAAAATCACAACATTGTAAATAACCACAAAATGGAAGGGAGAATGATAATCCTCAACATTAGTTCAAAAAATACAACAATACATAGATATCGCTTTGAAGAAGAGTTGTACAAACAATTTCCAACAAAAATTCCCTCAATTCTCTTATAATTGCAACGCTGAAAACTCGCAGGCAATTCTATAAAACAACACCGACATTCTTCCTTCAACTCGATCAGATCAGAATGCATAAAAATAACCACACAATTACTCGAAAACACGAATCAATCTCGAATCTATGGCAAGTATACCAAAACTAATTGAGAAGAGGATACGTCAAATCATGAGTGTCAGTGTTCGTGGATCAAAGCTCACCGGCGGATTAGAGAGGGAATTGGATTCCAAATCGAAGGCCGTGACAAGGAAAGCATTCGGTATTCCACTGGAACCCTCGCCACCGCCGCCGGCGAGGACAACATGGCGAATAGCCGCGGGAGATTCCGATTTGTCTTCTTTCACGGCGGCGGAGGGCGGAACCCACGCCGCGCCATAGAAGGGGACGCCGTATTTCTGGCAGCTCAATTCGTCGTCGTTTTGCCTCACCATTCTTGTCTTCCTCCGCGCAGAACTGTAGCGTGATTTTGCTTGTCAGACTGATTTCGCCGGAGGAACTGGCTGGTTATTTATACTCGACCCAATTGCATCATTCAAATCGGGTCACACCCGAATCACCTATTCAAATACCTGGAACTCAATTTTTGTTCTTTCTTAATTATGATTTGTGAAGCTAATTTGGCTTTACTTATAATTTACTAACCACTCCTTAATTGCTTAAATTTAACTAAGGGTGTGTTTGTTTAGGTGATTTAGTTTTTCTGCTATTAAATTTTTTTTTTTCTTAAAATTATAATATCAAATACTTATTTTAATTTTTTAATGACGTAGAACCGGAACTACTATTTTTGGAATGTAATATACAATGCTAATTATAATTGAAAACAATCACAACTTATATGTATAATTATAAAATATATGTTGTGGTTGATTTGAGGTTTATTTTTTATTATTTTTCTATATATTTACCTCGTAGGATATTTTCGTAATAGTTATGGTTCTCGTGTAATATATATATATATATATATATAAAATAAAAAATATCTTGTAAGAAAAAAAAATAATTTGGCCAATGATGATAGAGACGTATTATTTAATTTAATGTTTTTAAAAAATTTAATAAACAAACACACCCTAACTTACTATTATTGAAATAAAATAATATTTGAATCCAATATTTTTTTCGATAAATTAAAGTTAAATATATATAATATAGATTTTATTTAATAAGCATCTTCATTTTAAAAAACAAAAGTGTCTTATCACATTTACTGGAAAAATACAAAACGGAGGGAGTATTATAGTAAGTACTTATCAATAAAAGAAATAAAAAGTGCAGCGTGGTCGGCAGGATTCGAACCTGCGCGGGCAGAGCCCACATGATTTCTAGTCATGCCCGATAACCACTCCGGCACGACCACCTTCTTGCACTTTTTGTCCGATATTAAAAATAAATACAAACTGTACAAACATTTTAATATTAATATTAAACTGATAATTTCAATATACCAAAAATATCAAAATTCGGTAATATACTGAAAAAACTTTAAATAACAAAAACAAAAATACACCCAAAATGACATAAAACAACAAAAAAAATTACTAGTCATACATATAATTTATATACGTATCATATCGTACCAACAATTAGAGTATATATATATATATATCCGGCCGAACATCCAGCAAACCAAGCTCGACCGAAAAGTCACACTAGATGAATCATGTGGCAGGTGACCTGAGGCGTCGGGTCGGGGATTTGAACCCATGACCTCACGGTCACACATCCAACCCCTACACCACCCAGGTCGCCCCTTACGGGACAACAATTAGAGTATAGATACAGTAACAAATTAACAATGATATATCATATCACACCAACAATTAGAGTATACCAAAAATCTCATATCTTCAATAGTTTTTCAGCACCGTATTATTATTAACGATATACAAAGTTTTTGGTAATGTAATTAACCAGCCATATAATGCAATTGCAGAAAACAAATTACAGCAACACAAGGTGTATAGCATGTATAAATACAATATATGATGTCTGAAAACTTCATAGTGTCCGGAGATCGATCACACATGAACAAAATCAAGTTTACAATCAGCAATGCTTACCGGATTTTCGGATGTGGGGTATCAGCAAACCTCCATGAGACCTTGTAAAGGGCCTCACTCGTGCAAATTCCAGCAACTTCCCTCACAGGAGCTGCCTCGTCGATCTCTCTCAAGTCGTCGCTCGTCAGTTTCACACTCGCGGCATGAACGTTGTCTCGAAGATTTTTAATCTTAGTTGTTCCTGAAAACAAAAAAAAAAAGTAATCAGTTTGCTCACTCGGCAATTTTCAATGGAACAAATTTCGAGAAATATTATTAAAAAAATACAAATATACACACATTAATATAATATATACATTATTCATTCATAAAAAGTCGATTAGTCAATACAAAATATTATTTTTTATATTACCAATACAGTTATCCATATACCACACAAAAGAATCAATTCATCTAAAAGCGCTGAGTAACAGACCAGGAATCGGCACGACATCATCTCCTTGATGGAGAACCCAAGCAAGTGCTAGTTGAGCCGGAGTACAGCTGTGCTTCTTAGCCAATTCTTCTATATGAAAGTATATGGCTTTGTTCTTCTCCCAATTCTCCCCCGTAAACCTCGGGTGAGTGTTCTGGTGGATAGTGTTGGCATTTCGTTATGTAAATTCGCAAATAAAATGAAGAAAACTTCGAATCTAATTAGCATATTCAAATATACGTAGACACACCAAGAAACTACTTTCAGGTACGCTTTCCACGGCTTTCTTCCCACCAAAAAGGCCACGACCAACCGGGCTGTATGCCACGATACCAATCCCAAGTTCTCTACATTTCAAGGCGATATACATACATATAAATATATATATATATATTATACGATTGATAATATAAGAATCATTCATGGATGCAAATTGCGAGTGGGTCGATGACAAACCGTACCTGCAGAGGGGAATGATATCTTCTTCGATGTCGCGAGTCCAAAGAGAATATTCCATTTGCAATGCAGTTATGGGATGAACTGCGTGCGCCCTTCTGATGGTGTCTGCATTAGCTTCGGACAGACCAATGTACTTGATTTTCCCTTCTTCGACTAGTTTTTTAAGTTCTCTCATCTGCAGCAATGAGTCAAATGACCAAACACAATCACGAGGACAAGCGCCAAATAAACACGAGCTGTGTGTAGGTCTAAGACGAAATGTGAGAAAGACTTACAGTATCCTCAATGGGCACTGTGGTGTCGATTCTGTGTATATAGTAGAGATCAATGTAGTCCACTTGAAGGCGTTCAAGGCTAGCCTCGCAGCAAGATCGGACATACTCAGGAGTTCCTTTAATCACGAATCCAGAGCTCGTGCTCGCATAAAAACCAAATTTTGTTGCTAGCTGAATTTGATCCCGAGGCAGCTGCTTCAGGGCCTAAAAATCACACAACTCAGCACGGAAGATGATTAAACTGAAGTTCCATTTCCTTGAATAAATGCAACAGGTAGTTAATTTGATGTTAGCTGAATTTACCTTGCCAACCAAGCGCTCGTTCGACGAGTTTGTGCCGTAAATATCAGCAGTGTCGAACAAAGTAATGCCTAGATTGAATGCCTCTGTGAGTATTGCAATTCCATCCTCCAATGAGACAGGAGAATTGTAGACTCCAGTGAGACCCATGCAGCCATAGCCAATTTTCGACACCTGAAGAAAGATACTTCAAATTGGAACGGTGAACTGGTGCAATGGCGATTCAAGTTCATAGCAGTGGCGAGGACATCTGTAACCGACAATAATCATGTATCTATTGCGCGGTGATCTCGTCGTATTTAGGCATTGAAATCTTAAGGAATTTCAAAGACCTAAGTAGGAAAAATGATTGAGGAATACAACACACCAGAGCACGACAATCAACAGCGAGATTTACGGTGAATACTGTGACGAATTTAGACAAACTCATCAATACAAAAATTGCGAATCCTACTCGGAAATTGTCATAAACTCACCTCTAATCCTTGGTTCCCCAGTTGCACTCTCGCCATGGAAGCTAGTCCCACTCCCGCCATCGTCGCCAAACACACACACGCACACACACAAACACAATTGGGCAAAATAGCTGGAAATTGTAAGAGATTACAGAAAATATTTACCACTCCTGGAGAGAATTCGACTGAATCAAGTATGTAGCAGCACGCAGCACACTATCGCATCCACAGTAGGATTCAAGGAACTAAGGAAGCAATTGGAACTAAGGTGGTGTTCGATCAAAAGACTCCTGAAATTTGAAGGTTGAGTTTGGGCCGTAAATGGGCCATAGAGTAATTATATTATTGAGCCTAACCCAAATCATTTCGGCCCAAATCTAAACCCTGCTGTCTAAAACCCTACGCCATTCCAGGAAGAACGCCTGGAAGCTTCTATCGTCTTCCTCCAGATTCTTCCTTCCGCTGGTTAAATTCGTGCTTCACCGACCCATTTCAGTCGAACTGCGGCGTGATTGCTAGGAATTTTAAGAAATGGCGAAGCGATTGATCCCCGCGCTGAATAGAGTCCTCGTGGAGAAAATCGTTCCTCCTTCGAAAACCACCGCCGGTATTCTCCTCCCGGAGAAATCATCCAAGGTATAATTTACGATTCTTCGATTAAGCTTTCAGTCGTAGTAGTCTCATCGGAGTTCTGACTTGTGGCGCAATCGGTGTGGTTATCTTCATCTCTACAGTTGAACTCTGGTAAAGTAGTTGCCGTCGGGCCAGGGTTGAGGGACAAATCCGGGAACACCATCCCCGTCGCTGTTAAAGAAGGCGACACCGTTCTCTTGCCTGAATACGGCGGAACTGAAGTCAAATTAGGCGAAAAAGAGTAATAATCTCTGCTCGATAACAACCAGTCCCCATTTTTAGGTTTCGTTTGGCTGAATTGATTTGATAATGCGATCAAATGCAGGTACCATTTATACAGAGATGAGGATATCTTGGGGACACTACATGACTGATTAATGGCTGGAATTCTTGAAATGCAATCCAGGTTTAGTTCTTGGAAGTATTCAACTTCAGTTCCTGTTTCTGAATTTTTGGGGTTGTTGCTGATTTTGCTCATTGGCCAAACACTCTGATATTTGCTACTTGATGAATATTTCCATCTGCTACCATTATTAAACGACCTCATTTTCTCCAAATTTTCTTCTAAAATTTAACTTTAATCCTAAAAATGTACTATTCAATATATATTCTTTGTTTTAAACAATTACATAGATTTTATTCAATTTTTATTACTTTATATATTAATCCTAAAAATATTTTATTTTTTTTCATGAAATTAGATCATACAATATGGATAATTTTTTAAATAATAAAACTAATAAAATAAATTTAATAAAAAATAATGATAAAGATACAATTATTTTAAATAAATTATGGCATAAATACAAATATAAGTAAACTGAAATATTATTCATTACAATTTCTTTTATTAATATATTGCTTCCATTAATAATTTATTGAAGTATTGTATAGTGATATATATACATTTTTTTGTCTTTATTTTGTTTTTGTCGACTAATAAATTGTTGAAATGGGATATCTTCATCGATAACTTGATGACCCTGACGATTATTTCAACCGTATGAAGTAAGACGGCTATTATACGTGTACATAAATTATATTCTTACTCGATAATCATATTATGTATGATAATGGATGCAAACATTATGTCTTGCATCATATTCTTATTCAAAAAATGACACGGTTCTTTCATAATTGCAAAATATGATTATAGAACTCCGTATGAATCCTATACTTTTCTTATTGTAAAATATTGCTTTTTTGTAGCTCGTGAATAGTTCATATACCTAAAGTATTGACTACTATTTTTTTGTCCGGTAAATGTAAATGTTGTGGGATCTAATGCAAATGATCGACCATCCAATATTCTTGAAAAGTCACGGTTATGGCCAATATCCAGAGCTTCATCATATTATTAGCATTAGATCTTCGCTAAGTTTACAAAAATTTCAAGACATGAAAGATTTAATTGCTCTCAACAATTCGAAGAAAGAGAGATTGAGACATTTGATATTGGTGATAAAATATTTCATCACGATTGATCATTTTACAACACCGGGCATAGAGTTTTTAACGAGCTGAATTGAATTAAATTTCAAGTGTTTGTATTGTGAACAAGGTTTGTGTTTGTATATAATTTATCTGTTTATTTGAGTATTATGATTTTATTGTTGGTGTATATCAATTTAATATATCCACTGAATTATAAAGTTATTTATAGTTGGATCAAAGTTGTTATTTATGAAAGATGGAATATTTTTAAAATATTTTAAATTTGAAATTAATTTGCAATCATATTCTTACTTTTGAGTTGGATACCTATTGGAGTAAATAAAACTAATTGAAAAGAAAGATTGAAGATGATGTTGCAATACAAAAACAAATCTATAGTTTTTGCTCCATTTGCATAGGCTAAAAATGTACGTTTTAGTCATCTTCAACCTTTCACTCTATTTTTGCGATTGTTATATAGTAATTTTATTTCAATCATAAATTTTAATTTTTACTTTAAAAAAAGTATATTTCCTATATATTAATTTTTTATATTATTTTATATAACTTTTCATATTTATAAATTATATTTTAATTTTAATTTATTTTTACATTAAATTCATACGCATATAATTTATATTACTTTTCAACAGTAAAATTATATATCAATTTAGAAAATAAAATTATACATTATTTTTTTAAAAAATAAAATTATATTACTTTTCAAAAATTAAAATTATATCACTTTTAAAAAATAAAATTATATGTTATTTTTCAAAAAAATAAAATTACATACAATATTTTCAAATATAATATTATATATCATCTACTAAAAAATTAAAATTACACAATACATCAAAAAAATACCAAAAATATAAAAACACCACAAAAATTTCACTTCAAAAACAAAGTTGAGTAACAGTGTAACACTGTACATATTTGCAAAAATGGGGGGAATTTGGGGTTGAGTTGGAGCTCCTCTCTCCATTTTTTGTACAACCCACTGCATAAATGCAGTGGATTAGAGATGATCTTATGTGATTGTTGTTCAAACTTTTTTTCGTACTCTACATGAGAGTATATACAAGACAATTAAATATTTTCAAATTAGAATCATCGTAAATAAATACTAAGAAAAAGAACAAAAACATAAAAGCTCAGCTTGGATGAAATGAATTTTTTTGGTAAGAATTGTATCATAAATATAAAAGATATTATTTTAGATTGAATATTTGATTTTTTGTAACTATTTTTGTATGAGTATTTTAATTTTTGACTTTTTATATAGAATATTATATTTTTTATTATTAAGAGAATAGAAAAAAGACTAATGAATCATGTATATTGGATTAAATATATAGTACTTTTCTATTCTGTC
Source organism: Andrographis paniculata (assembly GCF_009805555.1). Taxonomy (NCBI): domain Eukaryota; kingdom Viridiplantae; phylum Streptophyta; class Magnoliopsida; order Lamiales; family Acanthaceae; genus Andrographis; species Andrographis paniculata. The sequence continues at coordinate 8,414,635 of NW_026137605.1, forward strand.
GAATATGATTGACTCAAAAATTAAATGATAATTATTTTTTTAAAATTTATAAAAATCATATTATTTAAAAAAGAAAATGAACAAATTTGTAATATTTTTTTGAAAATAACTATTATTTTTAATAGTACGTATAAAAAAGAAATAATGAAAAATGCCAAACATACCTTAAATGATTGTATATTAATATTATTATTGTTACATAGATATTAATTTTAATTTTATACTTGTGAAATGGCGGGTCTTATTCGTTAGTCTAAAATAAATATATAAATAAATAATAGAAAGGAAGAAAAGAAAACTGTTTTCGGTTGCCACATTGGGCATTTCCAACAAAAATCCACAAGAAGGGGAAGATACCGTAAATCTCGGTCGTTACCGTCGCCGTCACCACCGCCGCCATCGTCCGTTCGGAGCACGTGACCTCGCCACGATTCCTTCCCCGCGGCCATTGACGATGATTTGATATCGGAGAAGTTACGTGTGAAATCCGATCGGTTAACTCTGCTATGACGCGATGCACGTGTACAACCGGTTCCTCACCAGCGGACACAACAACCTCCCAACGTCTCCGTGAAACCGCCACCGCAAATCGAGCAGGTCGCCGCCTCTTAAGTCGCCTGCGCAGCGCCTCTCCTGGTGCATATTCTTTCCTCTCTTTAGACGGCGGGGATTTCTCCTGTTCGCTCCCCTCATGTATGTTGCGATGCTGCTGTTTTACATGGGGATGCTGTTGCTCAATTCCCTTCTGGTTAATAGCCTCCGGAATCCTGTCGGTACGGTTTATCTGAGCCCGCAGTTGTACGCCAAGCTCCGTCCTCAAATGGATTCTGATAATTATTCCGCTGATAATGCGGTTTGTGTGTTTTGTTTGTTTCGTTTCTCATTACTGTATCTCATAATGCTGATGATTTTAGTTGTTTCTGCGAATTAATAGTTTTGGTAATCTAAATGCTGTTAATGGAAGTGTGTAAATGATTTCAGATATTGGCTATTTGGAAACATTCTTATAAAGATGGTGTGTGGAGGCCCTGCATCAAAAGCTCTTCACAAGGTATTACAATTGCTCAAATGTTTTTGCTCTAGTTTCGATTGTGTTGTTTATACTTTAATTTTGCTATGTCAATATGTGCTGAATTTGGGCATTTTGTAGTGTTGATTGGTGATACATCGTAGGATGAAAATTAGCCTGTTGAATTGGTTGTATCTTTTATTGTTCTTCGCCTGTTATTTATAACATCATCTCTTGTTGTCCCCTTTCGTTGACGCCCTGCGTTTGGCTTCGTTGTGTTTTAAGTTCAACCTTGAATACCTAATTTTTGGTGACAACATAATGGATTTCATTTGCAGCAGTTATAATTCTGCGGAAATTCTCACAACTTTAGCATTTGTTTGGGCATTTTGAAGTGTTGATTGGTGATACATTTTAGGATAGACCATGCTTTGTGCTTCGTCGTGTTTCAAGTTTCAACCTTGAATACATCAATTTTGGATACAACAGAATCGATTTCACTTGCAGGAGTTATAAATTATAATTACACCAGAAGTTCTCTTAACTTTGGCATTTGTGTGTTTTGTATGTTTTTTCCCTTTTCGTTTGTTAACATCTCTAGATCAAATGTTAACCGTGATAGTCATTGTCTCCTTTCGTTGATGCTAAGCCCTGTGCTTCATCGTGTTTCAAGTTTCAACTTTGAATACTTCAGTTTTAGAAACAACAGAATGGATTTCCTTTGCAGCAGTTATAATTCCACCAAACTTCTCATAACTCTAGCATTTCCATGTCTGCGATTTTTTCTCTTTTCCTTTGTTAATGGATTGATCTTCTGGATTTAATAAAATAAGCATTATCTTTAACTGCAGGTGTACCTCAGTCAAATGGATATGTTTGGGTTGAGGCCAATGGTGGCCTGAATCAGCAAAGAACATCGGTAGGTTTAACTGCGTTCTTTGTATAAGTTCACGAAAAAAGATTGCTTCCACTCGCCATTTTGTGGCCTTAGTGGCATAATGATGGTATCAACAATGTTGATGCTTTCAGATATGTAATGCTGTGGCTGTGGCAGGGTACCTTAATGCAACTCTTTTGATTCCAAGCCTCCGGTTTCACAGCATTTGGAGAGATCCGAGGTAGGTGGCTAAAATTTTTTACACGTATCATGTGTATTTAGCCGAATGAATGATCTACATCATTATTCATGAGATTACTTCCTGCGTTCGAAGGAATAGAATGCCTGATGCTTTGCTTTTCTACGTGCAGCCAATTCGATGAGATTTATGACGAACAGTTCTTTATGGAAAGCCTAGAAAGAAATGTTCGGATCGTGAAATATCCTCCGGACTACATCATGGAGCGATTTGATTACAACCTGAGTAATGTATTCAACTTTAAAATCAAAGCATGGGCATCTATCCGGTACTATCGTGATACGGTTTTGCCGAAGCTTCTAGAAGAGAAGTTAGTCTTTCCATTTCTTCTTGTCATTCCCATTCATCTTATGGCCCCATTTTTCTATTGCACATTTGTCTTATTGTTTAAACTTTTTTTATCATTTGAACATTTAGGATTATAAGGATCTCGCCCTTTGCAAACCGGCTATCGTTCAATGCTCCAGCAGATGTACAGCGCCTTCGATGCTTGGCAAATTATGAAGCTCTAAGATTCTCAGACCCCATACAGACACTAGGTGAATCCTTGGTTTCAAGAATGAAAAAACACAGCGCAAACAACAATGGCAAATTCATCTCTGTGCATCTTCGCTTTGAGGAGGTTAGCGAGGATCTGACTGGGGGCTCTCTTTTTTTCTTTCTGAGTTTCACTATAGCACCAGCAGCATCGATCATCTACTTCTGCAGGATATGGTTGCCTTCTCTTGTTGTGTGTATGATGGCGGGGAGCAAGAGAAAAAGGACATGAATGCTGCTAGGGAAAAAGGTTGGAGAGGCAAATTCACTCGACCTGGTCGAGTCATTAGTCCTGGAGCCAATCGATTAGATGGAAAATGCCCTTTAACACCTCTAGAGGTACTCTCATGCTTTCTGTATTTACCGGAGTTTGCTAACAACTAATCATGCCCCTTAAGTTTTACTGTAGAAGTGTGAATCTATGTCGAAAGCTCCAAGGTTAGATCTTTGCTTTGCGTAACAGACTTCGTAAAACTTGCGAAATTAAACAGGTCGGTTTAATGCTGAGAGGAATGGGCTTCGGCAAAAGTACTTCCATCTACTTAGCATCTGGAAAGATATACGACTCGGAGAGACACATGGCTCCGCTGTTGGAAATGTTCCCGTTGCTCCAAACAAAAGATACGCTGGCATCTCCCATCGAATTATCTCTATTCGAGGTACAAATCGCATCCATTAATGTACTACTCTCGACACAATCCCACACTATTTACTTTTGTTTTAACTCGAGTTACGTGTGTTTAGAGCTACTCATCGAGAATGGCTGCTTTAGACTACATAGTTTGTCTTCACAGCGAAGTTTTTGTAATCACGCAAGGCGGGAACTTTCCGCAGTTTCTTTTGGGGCACCGGAGGTATTTATACGGCGGCCATGGCAGGTCTATCAGGCCCGATAAGCGCAAGCTGGCCCAGATACTCGGCAATCCAAGTTTCGGGTAATGAGATTTGGAGACACTTGGTTTGCTTTTTTGCTCCCCGAACATGATCTCACTTCTTCTAATGCTAGAGATGCTTCTTCTTCTTCTTGTAGGTGGGAAAGCTTCAAGCGCCAAATGCGCGCTATGCTCGCATTGAGTGATGATAAAGGTATGGAAATCAAGAGGCCTCGCGACTCGATATACTCGTTCCCTTGCCCCGATTGCATGTGCAAAGGCACGAGCAATGCTAACTCCAAGGCTTCGGCTACATCATCGTCGTCCTCGTCGAAAATGTGAGGTGTGTTCCTCTTTTAGTAGCACACAATGACAGTGTATGTGACCGTGTGTATTGTATTGTATATTATTGTAACATAGGATAGAAGTTTTTTTTTTTTTGTACAAATGAATGTTATGAATGATGGGTATTGTGGGTGTATTACTTTGTATATTTCTATTTGTATATGTATTTATATTGGGTTTCTTCTCCTGTTTTTCTTTTTTCTTTTTTTTTTTTAATTTTAAATTCGAATGTTTGAATATTAAGAAAAATATAATATTTTATTTCGTTAACCTAAGTTTTGCATTTATTTTATAATAAATATTAAAAATATTTATATATTTATATAATTTTTTACATTATACTCTCTTGTTTTAATACAAAAAAAATTTTATTATTTTTTATCGTCTTTATTTTCATAAATAACCAATATTATAAGACAGTGGGAGTAATTAATAACGCGGGTATAAATAACACATTGTTATAAATCACCGACAAGCGATAATATTGATATGAGTTGGAGCAAACGGATAAACTTTGAAATTAATAAATCAATAATCCAATACAAGGAAGTGCCGGGCAGTCGCTACTCGGCCATCGCTGCTGTTCTCGTCCTTATCAACTGAACCCTAATTTCACTTCTGAGATTGATTTTCCCCAAATATTGCAATGGTAGTAGTTGATGATGGAATTCTTGATTCGAACCGCCTCGACTTTTTCAATTCCAACGGTTATTTGGTATTGGACTCTTTCGCCGGTCCAGATGAGGTGCAATCGATGAGGCTAAGAATGGATCAACTCCTTGATCAGTTCGATTGTTCCACCAGAGCTTCCATATTCTCCACCACAAACCAGGTATGAAATACTTTCGATTTCGTGATGGTCAGAACTCCTTTTTAATTTTCTCGTTTGTTTATCTGGTCTTCAGCAACAGTCGACGGATGATTACTTCTATGAGAGTGCCGAGAATATCTCCTTCTTCTTCGAAGGTATGACGGTGCAGCAGTATATATCGTATTTGTAATTATTTTTATATCATCCGATGTTGAAACACGATGATGTATTTTGTGAATTCCTTTGTTTATATCATCGCATGTGTTTTCAGAAGTTATTACCACTGTTTGATTGAAACCATTAGAAAAGAAAGATATAAGAATGAATAGCTGAATCAGATGATTCATTTACAATGTTCACTTGCAATATCAATCTTGTGTTTGAAATTAGTGGTTTCTTCTTTTTGAATTATAATTTTTGTTGGGTTCTATTTATTTAATTTCTTAGAATAATTATCTGTGTTCTTTATATTAAACAGCTTCTCACTTGATGCTCCTTTAACAGAAAAAGCTTTTGATGATGAGGGTAACTTAAAGCAACCAAAGAAGCTCTCAATAAACAAAGTTGGGCATGGTATGCATTGATAAGACCTTGTACCAATTGAGTTCATTTTGGATGAAAATTCCTATCTCTACTTCATGTTTCGAGCTTTTGATTTGTTCATGAACTGAACTTTTTACTCGATAATCCTACATATTCTCATTTTTGCTTGAGAGTTTCTTCACTAAATTTTATGTTTGGGTTATTAATATGCTAATTATACGTTCTGTTTTTCTTCGCAGCATTGCACGAAAAAGACCCCGTATTTAAGAGCTTTTCTAGCTCCAAGAAAGTGTCAGGTTTATTATGCTCGCTTGGTTACAGAAGACCAATTGCAATTCAGTCCATGTACATTTTCAAGGTAAGTTTATACTGCCATCTAAATATCAAATTGACGGTATGTCTTCATTGTTGTTTATGCAATTCAATTCTTTAAAAACAAAAAAGAATTTGGATGCTATGTTTCCATTGTTTTTTTTTTGTTTTTTTATGTAATTGATTGTTTTATATATAATAATTTCCTGAGTATTTTACCTGTCAATCTCAATATTTAATTTCAAAGATATCTCCTATTATATAGTTGTATTGTAGTTATAGGCCGTCTGTCTTTGTTATTTAAATAATCTTATTTTCTATTGGTATGTCATCAGATGCTTCATGCCTAGACGAACTTTAACCAGTTCTTCTGCACTGTGTTGTGTAAATATTTGAATGTATTCTTTGCACCAATTATGCTAGGGCTGGTATATGGTGTTTCTATCCATGCGTGTATTTATTTCTATCTAATGATATATTTGCTAATGAACATTATTTACAGCAACCCGGAATTGGGGGTGAAGTGGTACCGCATCAGGACAATTCATTTCTCTACACGAATCCACCAACGTGTACAGGATTATGGCTTGCCCTAGAAGACGCCACACTTACAAATGGTTGCCTTTGGGCAATTCCTGGATCTCATAAACGTACTGTGGCATCATTATTTCATAAAATTGCTTCACTTCTCATTTCTTGTTATAAGAATTCTCAACACTCCCTAACTGCTCTGCTATTATCATTCTAGGTGGGCTGGTGAGAAGATTCATCAGAGGTGAAAATGGGGTTACTTTTGATAAGCCATTTCCCTCCTACGATGAAAATGATTTTGTTCCCATTGAAGTAAAATCCGGCTCCTTAGTAATCCTTCATGGGGATGTGATTCATCGAAGGTTTTCTACCTGCTCTGATCTTTAATACTACTTTTTTTTGGTATATGTACACTTTTTTAAAACTAACTTCACTTAATACAGCTCCGAGAACAAATCCTCTGTATCAAGGCACGCATACAGTTTGCATGTAGTGGACACTGATGGCTGTAAATGGGCTGAGGATAATTGGTAAGTTGCAAATATATATATTTTTTTTTTGCCTTTTCCATTTAGAAGAATTTTAATTTTTAAATGTGAGGTATTTTATTTATCGTTGACCTCCAATTTATAATTTCTGTAGTAGCCTACAATCCCTGTTCTGCAATTCTTGTTTGTTTCATCATCAATCGACTTAAATTAGTTAAACCTATACCGCAAGGAAAATATTCTTGATGCTTCCGAATTATATCTTCTTCCTTCTGCTATTAAATTAGTTTCTGTTTCAATTTGTTTCAGGATCAGAAGAAAAGTGGATCCCGAACCTCTCTATGCTTCCTAAGTTCTCGTCGCCTCAGTTCTTAATTTAAGATTGTAACACTCTTATTATGCTGATGAATGTCTACTTCACGTTCAAATAAAAGGATGCGAATGATAACAACAATAAATCATTTACATGCTCTCTGTATCCACATTTTTATTTCTCTTTATTTCAGGCATTGATCTTCCTCCCGAAACATTACTGAAATTTAATGTTTGGAGAGGAGATTAAAGGGGTTTGGGTAGAGAAATGAACCAACCAGTCATGTGAATTGATTTTTCGGTAATACAGTCTCTGTGTTGTTGGGGACATGGCAATGACTAGACTACCTACTAACATATTTCTTACAATCACAGGATTGAGCAACCTAAGAATTGCCATTGTCTATTAATGTGTTGTCTCCTTGTTTGTCTTCTTCAGATTGGATTTCACGGCCCTTTTTTCACGGTCGACAACTGAATCTGCTTGGTAAGATGCTTGAGCCTTTCACTTTTATCTGTTTCTTCTATTAAAGCTTTTAAGATATGAGTTCAAGTCGAGTCGGGAGAACTAACTATGCTAAATCATGATGTTTTTACCTTTTACAAAAATCATATATGTAATATGTTCCTTTGTAATGAATGGGTGCAAGAGATATTAACTAGTTAAGTAGTAAGAGAAGTTGTGGTATTGATCTTACTTGGTGGGAGAAGAATGTTTGGTTATGTTTTGGAAAATTTTTAAAGAAAATTTAATGCAGTTGAAATGAGACACTGTAAATTTTCACTAGAAATCACAATTATCTATAAATGTGTTTTTAATGATCTTGCACTGTCTTTATAGATGGTTGTCCAATGTGCAGTATTATTTTAGTACTCCCTCAGTTATCCAATTGTGTGCTCATTTGACCGGACACGGGTTTTAAAAAAAATATGTAAGAATAGAAAATTTTACTTTTTTTTTAAAGAAAAGTGGTAATTTTTTTTTCTTAAAGAAAAAGGAAGTAAATTTGGATGACAACCGAGAGAGAAATTTATAGAACTCTCAGTGTGTTAATTTTTTTTGGACTGTATAGGTTTTGGGAAGAAGATGGTAAAAAGAACTCCTTAGCTGTAGACACATGGCATAATATACTTTATCCGTTCAACTATATTTTTTTGGCACAAAATTTTAAAAATAATAGTATTTTAATAGGAGTTTAAATTAAAGCTATTTGTATTAAAAAAAAAAAATGAGATATTTTTAAAATAATTATTTTATAATTAGAGAGTCCAAAATAAAAATATATATATTTTGTAAATGAATGATGGTAATAAAATATATATATATATGCTTATACAAATAATTGTTAAATGAACAAAGTAGCTCGTAAGCTAAATTTGATTTAGATCGTTAACAACGTGATTTGACTTATTTATAAAGATAAACGAGTTGAATTTTGAGCTGGAAAATTATTTTTTTAATAAACAAGTCGAGCTCGAAGGTGGAAGTTATAATATATATATATAATTTTGTATCAAAATTTATATTTATTAATAATAATTGAATATTTTATTATAATGATTTATGAATGAAATTAAGTTCCTTAATTTATATATATAAATATATATACAACATGCATAAAATTCAAAGTTGAAATTGAATTCGAGTTTAATTGAAACTTGAATCTACTATTTTAACTCTGAATTCTTGATAAACTGAGCCAAGTTTGTACTCTGAACAAATTGGAATCAAGTTGGAACAGTCCATACTCAAGTCGGTCGGGTCATTTAATAGTTTTTACACTACAAGCGGGAGCATGCATCATAAAGGCACATTATGATTATGATTATTGTTATTATTTTATTTATTATGTTAAATTGGCAAAAGCAAGTGACATTGACTTAGAGCAACTATAATGGCTTTTTTTGAATGATTTTATTCAAATATATATATATTTTTTTTTATCAAAATCGAAAAAATATGTATACAATGGTTTTAATATTCAGAGAAAAAAAAAATTGAAAACTTGAAACAAATTGAATGCTGCTGCATTCAAGTTATCTTTTTTTTTTGTTTTTTTTTCTCCTTTAATCTCTCCTCTCTCTTGTTTTCTCTCTTTCTCCCTCTCATTCTTTTCATCCTAACGTAGAAATGCCATTGTATGGTAATATGTAAATTCAATCAATTTAAATGTTCAAAGCTTGGATACATCAAATTTGCAGAAGATATAGAAACTTTTTTAAATGTAGTGATTGCAGTTGCTCTTAGTATTTGAAGGTCCAAACTTGACATCAATAATATGAGCATTATTGTTGTTGTGGTTGGTCATTGTCATTGATGGGCTTGGTAGGAAGAAACTCGAAGAAGTGATTGGGAGGCTGTCTAAGACTACCAATCCCTATACCTAAACCTACGCCAACACCTACAACATTTGGAATAATATTACTACTACTGCTTGTTCTTCCCTCGTGTGGGAACAGCTCTAGTGTCTGATTCTTACACGTCAAATCACAATCTTCATCCTCATCAATCTCATCAGCACTAGTACTTCTACCAGTCATGTCTTTTCTACCTAATACTAATAATAGCTCGGATTCCACCATTGATGACGTTGTAGAAGCACAACACTGCAAAACAGTAACATATGTACGTAGGTTATTAGCTTCGGCTCCGAATTTAGAAAAAGAAAATAAGAAGAAGATATGTATGTATTACAGTAGTAGGAGTATTATTTAGAGAAGAAGATACATGTGATATTGTAGTGTGTGCAGGTAGGTACCTGCAGAGGAGGTGTAGTAGTAGTAGTACAAGTGCAATTTGAGGATGGAGAATGCACTTGATCAGTTGCTAAATGTTTCCTGCACCACTTGATCATTTTCATTCCTGCGAAATAATAATACTATTAATAACTAATGCAACCTGGACCACTATGTGTGTGTGTGTGTGGATGTCAGGACCTGTAGGTGTAGGTGTAGGTGTAGGTGTAGGTGTAGTAGGGATGAGGTGGTGCGTGTTTGTTGTTGGTGATGGTGATAGTGATAGTGATGGTGCAGGGCGGCGATGGCGGCGATTGATGCTCACGTGCCTCTGCTGCTGCTTTTTCTGTCTCTCTCTGGCCTTGTGGTTCTGGAACCAGTAGAAGACGTTCTTCCCCTCCACTTTTCCGAAGCGCCGGAGCTTGGCTGTGATGTGCTGGATTTGTTGCGCCGACGGTGTTGTCGTACCTTTTCTGTACAATTCGTCCAGCGCCTCCACTTGCTCCGCCGTTGGATTCCATCTGCTGCTGCTGGTACTGTTACCATTACTGTGAGTTTGAGATATTATTATTGGAGGATGTTGATTAATGGTATTGGTAATAGTTGACATTAAGGAGGTGCGTGGTGGTGGTGCGGCTGAGTTAGGGTTTCGGGGATGAGGAGGGAATGCGGCGGCGGTGGTGGTGGAAGGGCGTGGAATGAGAGGCCTGAATTTTGTGAATAAGGAATAGGAATAGGAATAGGAATAATGTTGAGGCGTTGAATGAGTACCATTCATCTTCGTCTTCGTCGTCGTCCTCATCAGGTCAGGTGATGTTGAGAGATTGAGAGAGAGAGATTATATATATATATATATTGAATTGAAGTAAATTAAAGTGAATAGAATAGAATTTGCAAATGCAGAGAAGAAATCGTCAGATGAGAGCAGAACTGCACTGCCACTGTAACTGCAACTGCAGGTTGAGACGAAGACGAAGCTCAGCTTCCAGCTCCACACCTACATATAATATCATATATATATATATATATATATATATAGAGAGAGAGAGAATGTAGAAGGTGACAAAACAAAAATGAGTATCTCTCCGTCCAAAAACTATAGTCTTAATTGAGTTGGACACAAAATTTAAAGAATGAATAAAATATTTTTTTTTACCGTAAGTGTATTAGTGTAGAAAGTAATAAAAATTGTGTAATAAAAATGAGAAAGTAAAGGTAATTTTACATGATTATTTATGAAAATAAAATTTGTTTTAAAACGGACAAAAAATAAAAATAGTAAATAAGATTATTTTATTGGACTGAGGACGTAATATAAATAAATAATTATAAATTATGATTAAAATAATTAATTAATTTAATAAAATTTATAAAATTTAAAAATTAAAATAAAATTAAAATGTGTAATAATCTCTTTTTTTTTTTTAAATAACATGAAAGGTGAGATAACAGAGATAAAGAGTAATACTTATTCCTTCCATTTTATTTGTTCATTGATTTTATTTTTCTTTAATCGTACTATTTGTTTTTTTTTAAATTAATTATATATTAAATTTCATAATTAATATTTTTCTATATTTTATTTAAATTAATTGATTATTTTAAGTTAAATTTATAATGTATATAATAATTATTTTGTTTAATAATTTTCTTAAACCCTTATTAATTATATTTTACTAAAATGATCGTACGAGGAAAGAAATTGGAAATTGGACATATAACGTGCCAACAAGAGACTAATAAATACTTACCGTGTATATATATTTATATATATATATGCTGTTGATACATAACATGAACATGATGTAAGTGTGTGAGTCAGTGATGTATGTCAAATCAAATCAATCATTTCACAAATATCACCTCGTTTAAACAGAGATATTTTGAATTTAAATTTTTTTAAATAATATTTCATCAGTCCCATCTTTTATTGGGATTAATACTCTTATTTTTTCATAACAGACGTCAGAAATTAATGAATAATAATATTTAATTAAAAAATAAGTATAAAATAAAAGGTAAAATATTAACTTATTTTATTTTTTTTGAAAAATTTTAAAAAGTACGTTAAAGTAATAATTTGAAGTAGTTGTGAAAAAATAAAAATAATTTGGTTGTAAAGTAGAGTACCAACTAGTACTAGATAAAAAAAAATGACAACTGTTTTAAAATTGATGAAAATGAAAAAAATAAAAAATAAATAAATAAATAATTCTTTTGAACGGAAAAAGTACTTTCATCGATTGTACCTAAAAAAGTAAAAATTTTGATATTTAATTAATCTATGTAAGTACCTATTAAAAATAACAAAATAAAAAATTTACTCTTAATATTTAATATGTATTGTAATAAAGTATAATATATTTATTTTGCTCTTGACACTAAAATAAATTAAAAAGTAAAATTATTTTAGTATTTAGTTAATCTAGACAAAACAAAATATATTATAATATGAGAATTTCCTACGATGTCACTGCTTCTAAGTATTACTCTAACTTTAAAATTATATGGAATATCACTTAATACATTATCACCAACTCACATGTGTATTCATTTGTCACACATAGTTTATCTAATGTGATTTATCTTGTCTAACTTAGTTTTTATAATATTAAGAGCACGTTCAAAGAGTAATAACTATGAATTTCTAAAATATAAAAATTAATGATAAATAATAATAATAATAATGATAATGGAGTATCACCGGTGACCACCCCCCACACACAAATTCACTACTCTGAGCTGCCCGCACGAAGGAAATTAAATAAATTTGAAACCCACCCTAATAATTAATTATAATGTCCTCTTTAATATTTAATACATTTGACTATTAAATAAAAATATCTCCCACCGTAAATACACATACCTTTCTTATACAAAATTATGAAATAGCAGTCGCTGAATCCCCCAACAACTAACTTTTATTATTATTATTATTATTAATGCTATACATTATTGAGAAATTATTATTATTATTATTATTATTATTAGTGTTGAACTCTGTGTGCAAAAGTCTTTTAATTCTTTATAGGTAAAAATGGTCAACATTTAAAGATTTAGGTTGTCGATTATATCTCACTTGGGAGAGATTTCACACCTAAAAAGGCTTCAGTATCCAAACAAGCGAGACAGTGAATATGTATATATAAAACAACATAGATAGATAGATAGAGATTTTTTAAATCTTAAAATATTATAAAATTGCATATTTGATATAATATTGCAATTTCTTTTTGTAATAATTATTTAAAAATAAATAAATCTAAACAAGGCATACACATAGCTACTACTATGAAAAAATGATCTCTATTAACTAATGAGCTCTAGGAAATATCAATACATAAATTTTTAATGTCAAAAGAAGTATTACCCTCAATCCATTGAATCCATATGGAGGGTAACAATATTTAAGATCAAATATTTGTAATTCTTATTATGAAGAAAGTATAAGAACCAAGAGAAGAAGAAAAAACTGTGAATAATTGAACAAGAATTGAATAAAAAAGTTATATCATTCAATATTGTAACTATAGCCAAAATAATTGAATCTATATTCAATTCAATTGATTTCATTCACCATAACATAACAAACAAGGAAGTAATAATTCCCATTTCTTTCTTCATTCAGCTGCTAAAATTTAAAGCTATCTTCAACCTCCTCTTCTTATTCAATCAATACTGTTCCACATTAAAAGAAGCAACCGCCCGACGATCTTCATCACTCAATGCACCCTTTACGCGTTTCCTGCAATTCATCGACTCAAATATTAATTTCCAAACACATTGTTTCAATTTCAATGCGAAATTCATGTAAAAGATTTCAAATTTTACAAAGCCCAATAATAGCATAAATCAACCACTTGAATATCAATTCCCCTCAGCATCAAATTCAAATTAAATAACAACAACAACAACAACCCCGTAAGGCACTTGCTTACTCCCAAAATAAGTCGTATAATTTGATGCACTTCCTCTGGCCCATGGGTTTCGATGGAAACTGCAGTTCAAAGCACTATCAGTTGTTCAGCTCATTTTAATCTCCTAAAAGACAGTTGAGGTGAAAAAATCGTCAGAATGTAATAAAGCACACATGCACAAATACACAACCAACAAATTCAGCTTCAACATGAAATCTGATTTTGATCACATTGAGAGGTGATGTAAGAGTTCTCCAAAGAGCATCAACCAAACCCCTTTTCGATTACCCTGTTTAATTACTCCATTTCCTACCCTCAAAATCCTCACTCAAGAAAAGATGCCATAAACAGACAAATACACAAACCAGGTCCTAATTGAGCAAAAGTTCCAAAGAAGACTTCAACAATTAGGGATCATGTGAACTATAACATCCATCAATGGTAATTGGATAATGTAAATCACAAAACTCACCAACAAAAATGCCATTAACAATCTACAGCTCAAAATTCAGGACCATAACAAACATTTTCTCAATGTGCAAGAATTCTCAGAACAAAATTCAAGAAGAATTTACCCTAGAGATCATCCTCCATTCTCAAATACTCCCCAATATCCGAATGCCGATGCACCACAATCCCATTAGGATCCATCTTCCTACAGTCCACCGTACTTTTCGCCGCAACACCAAACCCCAACGGGACATCCGTCATTGAATAAACCATCACGCCATCATTCACCTGGATGTTCTCGGTAATCCTCCCCACCCCTCCTTTTAAAACACTGTTACCGTACAGAAAACTCATCTCCGAAGTGGGCTTCAGCCACACCTTGTGCTTCGCATTGGCAGCTAACAAATTCAAGCTCTGAATCGTCAAGTGAAACTTCCGATTTCGTTAATTTACCGATTTGGATGCCGAGCGAAACCAGCTTCTCACGCTTCACGTTGGTGGCCCTTTTGACTAGTGATTCGGAGACGTAGTAGACGCGGCTCTTCTGGAGGCGGAAGCAGTACCGGCCGGGGATCGGATCGGGTCCCCCGTGCGATTGTGATTCCAGGACAATGTTCTTGTGTTGTTGCCAACGAATTTGTGCAGTTTCTCGAACACCAGAGTTGTTTCTTTCTCGTCGAGTGGTCTCATGGCTGTCGCTAGGGTTTCCGATTTGGGGATTTCCGAATTAGGGTTTTGAACGCTGCTCGTTGGAAGGACTTTATTGGGCTTTGGCCCAAAATATAGTGGGCTGAATTATATGCACGTGCGGCCTACAAACACGTGCTGGGGGTAAAAGAGTCAATTCACAGCACCGTCCACAAAATTGTCTGCCTAGCACGTGGCGTCCGATTATTGGTCCACTTGTGTCAGACCGTACGGTTGCTCCCCGGAGAGAATCTGTATCTGAGTGAACTCCATTGGCGGATGTGTACTGCACCACCGTCACGGCTATGGCCGTTCGGATGAACCGATCTACGACGGCCTCTCCGCTCAGTTCATCCGCGATTTCGCTGCCCAGAGATAGGAGACGGTGCCTGATTGCCTCTGGGTCTTGGAATTTAAATCCTCTGTTTTGTTCCTCTGCTTGCTGGATTGATTGCGTTTCGAAGGATAAGAGGAATCGCGTGGGAAGAAAATCGATTGGAGAATTTACTGTCAACAGTAGTTCGAGGAACCAGAAACGAGTTACCTCCTCTGTAGCTTCTTCCAACAATGGATTGAATTTCAACTCGATCTTTGTGGCGCCAGCGTCGTGGAAGAGGATTTTCTTTGCGTCAAAGAAAGTCAGGAGCATCATTTTGCTTAATCTTAGCTCCCTTATTTACGGTGAGACTCTTAAATTCGGAATCCTTCCAATTCGTTCTTGAATCTTGTTTTAGTAGTGTTTATTTTGGTCACTTTGGTTAAACACTATAATGGATCGTAGATTGGGGTTTTCTTTTAGGGCTTTATATGCTGATTTGATCCTTATTCATTGAAGTGATGATCCTGAATCTCTGTTTACTTAATTTCCATTTATTAAATAATTTTAGCAGAAGTGTTAGATTGCATACATTTCTTGATTCCAAGAATTTGAATCCAGGAAACATTAGTGATTTTCATGAGATGGATATGGCTATGCCTAAATGAGTAAATGCTCACAATTGCGTTGTATATAGAAAGAGAGAAGTCATAACTTACTGAATTGTGATATTATTCTAGATATGGCATTGAATGGCTTTTCTATAATTCTATGTATGTGTATATATATATATATATATCGAACTTGTGGCAGCCAGTAATATTTCAGTTGTGAAGGAAGTTGAAGCCATCACTGACCCCGGAGTCTTCAATGTAATGCGGTTTACTTTAGCTGCCATTCCATTTATCCCAATAGTCCTCTTGGCTAGAGATGATGGTCACTCTCGTAGAGCGGGAATGGAGTTGGGATTTTGGGCAAGCCTAGGATACATATTGCAAGCAGTTGGACTCCTCACATCTGATGCTGGACGAGCATCTTTTATATCGATGTTAACTGTAAGGAACTCTTCCAGTCCCATTATCTGATAATTGCTTGGGGCTTCCGGACGGGTGCCTGCTAACTTGAGGTAGATACAGGTCATAGTTGTGCCCGTAATTGATGCTATGTTAGGATCTTCCATACCTGCTCGTACCTGGTTTGGAGGTCTCATGTGTATCTTTGGGGTCGGAATGCTGGAGTCCAGTGGATCTACTCCTTGTGTGAGTGTATCAAGTGGTATCATAAAAGGTTTTTTGTAGCTCTTAAGTCGGTCTAAGTTATTTATTAATGCTGTTATTCTTGTGCCGGTTTTCAGGTTGGAGACTTGTTAAATTTCTTGAGTGCGGTGTCGTTTGGTATTCATATGCTTAGAACTGAACATATTTCCCGGAACACAAGAAAAGAGGATGTTTTGCCACTCCTGGGATACGAGGTTGGGTGATATTTCGCGTTCAGACGGCTGTTTGCCTTTGATTCTTGTATTAATCTTGTAAGATGCACACTTTTTATTCTCATAGGTATGCATTGTCGCCCTTGTATCGATCATTTGGTATTTCATTGAAGGACGGTGTGGGGTACAAGAATTTAATCCAGCAACATGGAAATGGGATGCAATCTTTCATTGGATTTCTTCATTCCCTTGGATACCTGCACTTTATACCGGAAGTTTCTCAACGGGCGTATGCTTATGGGTAGAGGTATACTTTTGTGTTCTTTGGCTTAATATCCTAAGTTTATACCAATATATGTTCGTGATTTCCCTGATTTTCTTACACGAGCTTAAATATTCGAGTTCCCTTTTGTTGGATCATTACATGGTAATGTTAGATGATTTGCCAAGTAATAATTTACCAAGAACTATGCAGATGGTTGCCATGTGTGATGTTTCAGCCACAGAAACTGCGATAATTTATGGTTTGGAACCAGTATGGGGTGCTGGATTTGCTTGGTTCCTACTCGGTGAGAGATGGGGTGTGCTTGGATGGATGGGCGCCGCCTTTGTTCTCGGTAAACACCATCGTTTGCATTATGCAAAAATCAATTTCACTTGAGAGAACAAGAAAGATTTTTCGCTTCATGTCTTATTTAGTCACGAGCTGCGCAATGTAGGTGGAAGCTTAACGGTGCAGATGATGGGAACCGGAACAAGATCCTCATCATCATCATCATCAAGAGAATGCAAAAGGATGGATGCAGGATCAGACAAACTATCATAATGCAAGTGAATATATAATATTTGTTTCACATATGACTTGGGATTATACTTATGTGTATAAAAATGTATATAGATTCCCTACATGAACTCTTTTCCACATACAGGACAAGTACACTTAAAAACAATAAAAATATGGTAGCTTTTATATGTTATAAGCTGCCCTTTCTTGGTTTTTAAGGCATTTGCCATCTTTGATGAATAAAATAAGCTCTTTCTTTGACTATGGATAAGAGTAAAATTACTACCAAGTCCAGTGGGCAAGTAGGCAATAGTAATTCAAGAGGACATCTCTGATAATGAATAAATAAAGTGCAACTCTTGATTGGACGAAGAGCCATAGCCCAAAAATTAATGCCCCAAAGGCCAAACTTTGATGATTAGTAGTCAACCATCAACACAAACAACCAAACAAGATAACATGGGAAGAACCATGGAAGTTCAAGAATCAGATAAAGAGACATTATTCTTGTTATTTATTATTAAGAAGAAAAAGAAAAGCCAATTCATTCTGCTCCCAAAAGCCGCATAAAAACTTCTACCATCTAAGTTATGAGCAAAGAAATAGCACATGCTAATTCTCAACATCGCTGTCATTGCCCGACGAGATGAACTCTACACAGATATGAATTAATCCTAAACATAGCACAATGAGTTTTAAGCATCAAATAAAAAGTGAAGGCATCCGGCATCCATCAATGGAAAAGAAAGTATAAGCTTTTATTATAGACAAGAAACCCTCATCATGGTTTTCAATAATTTGTTCATATAAACAAAAAGATCGCCAAGGCGAAAACCTAAACACCAAACATAATGTATATAATCACTCAAAACCTTCTGATCCAGACATACCTGGAACAGAGTCCTCTTAACTAGTCCTATTAGAAGACAATAACTATAACCCAATTGCCCACCATAAGATTTACTCAATGAGAAGATATCTTCGGGCTGGTAGATTTATGGAACCAAGACTTCCAACTGCCACTGCTCTTCCGAGAGATCGCGGGCAGTTTGTTTTCTTTAGTGGCATTCCCAGCATCAGGCTTCTTGCACAGCATGAAGTTTCGGACACCGAATGATCCAATTGTATCCCATGGACTCAGAGCTAATAACCAAAGACAAGTAAATAATGCAACATCAACATCACAATCAAGACATTTAGTTAATAAAAGTTATAGTCCGAGTAAAGACTTGAATCAACATGAGTTAGAAGAAACCATTCACAACAAAGAACAACAAGGACAAACCTCTGAAATCTAATAACTCTCGCAATATCACAATATATTTCAATAGATACGCAATCACAATCGAAATTGAAGATATAAGAAGAGTGAAATTGAACAGCTACCTTCTGTTTCCGGACCGGGGCAGTAGAGCATGAAATTATTGAGATTGGTTCCTAGAACAGGCAGCCTTTCCTCGCGCGCGTACGATTTCAACGCAGTCTGGATGACAGCAGCGACGAGTTCCTCCTCGCTCACGATGAATCGAATCGGACCGGCGCTACCAAACACTGTTATACTAATCAAGAAGCGGTTGCACTTCGTGGCCTGACTCTTCTTCCTGTGAAGCGCCATGTGTATCGTTCGATTTTCTGATGGTGAATTTTTAAACAATAGAGATCTACACAGAGAGACGGTGGCGAAAACCGAAGAAACTAGGGCTCGTCGCAAAATTCAAAGGAGAGAACCACAAAAACGGAAAACGATTAAGCAAACATTCAAGGGTCGAGGCCGAGGCAGCGGTGGTACCAGGCTTCCTTGCACGACGCAAAGCAAAAGGAATTGGCGATGGTAGCGGAATAAATCGAAATCCCCCTACTTGAGGAAGAGGGGAAGATCATGAATTGTTCTGTCGAGATTTTCACCATTCACAATGGAGGGAGAAACCACAGGCGATCGGCGAACGCAGCACGGGGTAAGGAAGATATAGCGAATGAATGTCTCGCCGATTAGGGAACCAGAAATCGGAAGAAATCGCCGATCACCGATGAGGAAGGAGGACTCGAATTTGGGGGTGGAGACGAAGCGGCAAATAATTGAGGAAGAAGAGACGTGATTCTGGTATATATATATGGAGAGAGGGAGAAAGATAGATACAGATATATGTATGTATCTATCAAATATCATCAATATCGGTGAGGAAAATAGGTATTAAGTTGTTTCAAAATAATACCATATATTTAGAAATTAGTATAATCGAATATTTACATAAATATGTGGTTCTATCACATAAGATATTTTTACATATCTTACTAAATTTGCGCGTGTTACTTCTTTATCCATAAATTTTATGTTTAAAATTTTACTGTATATGTTTTTATTTTGAGAATATTATTATTATTATTATTATTATTATTATTTGAAATATATATATGAGTTAAGATTGAAAATTGAAAATTGCAGTGCTGCCGCTCCCACTAGTCCACTACTAGAGATCAAATTGATCATATTTTAGAATTTTAATCGCATTTAGTTGTCCAACAAAGAATATTGATAGATACTATAATAGTGGACACGCCCGTGTTAAAGTAGAACAAGTTGAATGAACTACTGCAATGCTAAGCAAGTTTTTATTAATATTAAAATGGGCGTGTTGGGTGATCAACATGGCGTGTTGAAGCACAGAGGTGTTTTATTTTATAAGTATATAGGCATAGCAGAAAGGAGCATGTTGCATGCAACGTTTATGCACGTGTCATTCCGAAATTTGAAGTTCTTTTAGAAGACAAAGTTGTTTGACTTTATTTATTTATTATTATTTTTTAATAACGTAGAAATTTGAAGCCGTTGCCAAAAATGTAAACGTTTGGTCGAACTTAATGCCTTGCAAATTAAACTTGACAATGCAAAATCACGCGAATTATGTGTGGCCGATGAACCTGGAAGTGTCGGAGCGGACAAAGTTGTTTGACTTTAGAAAATATGTCATGTGTGCTTGGTTGAATTTTTTTTTTTAAGGTTTGCTATTATTCAATATATAAATCAATTTTTTATTTTTTTTTATTGTATTATATATTAAAACTAATTGTACATTTATAATATTGTATAAATACTTATTTATATCATATTAAACAATAATTTAAATTTAAATACACTTTCATTAGTGACATGATATTTAAGGAAATAATATTTAAATAATTAATAATAGAAATTTATAATATTATTTTATTATTTTTTATATAATTAATAATATTTGATAGTTTTAAAACTAAAGTTAATATATACTATAAAAATAATTGGAATATTTATTAGATTATTTTTTAATTAAAATTCAATAAAAATATATAAAAAATATAGATATCAACTTTCAAAAATAAATTTTTTATAATACAAGTAAATAAAAAAGTGTTTTGAACGACTTCTACGTGATTATAATATTATATAGTATTATGTAATTAATTAAATTAAATTTGTATTTATTAAATATATTTTGATTTAATAAATTTTATTTAAAAATGTATCAATGGTTATGAATAAAAAAAAATTAATAATCGTAGGACGGATGTAACACAATATAATACAGAATAATAATAGCAATTATTTTTACTTTAAAAATAACTCAACAAACTTTCGAGCATGACGTGTCAAATCTACAATGGCATTGTCCCTCTAATTAATTAATCCATCAAGCTCCAGAGAGACCAACACCAATAGATCCACACCGTCGAAAACTACATCAACGGTGGAGATTCATCCGCCTTTTAACTATATATATATTTCAGCTTCCCTCCCTCCCTACCATTTCCAGTTTTTCCGTACGAAAGGGAAAACGAAGAAGATCGAATTCGTGGAGATTGATGAAAAATCGTTCGTCGATGGAAGTTTCGGGACTCCTGAGGATTCGAGTTCACCGAGGTATCAATCTCGCCGTGCGAGACAAGCGCGGCACCAGCGATCCTTACGCCGTCGTCAAATCCGGCCTCCAGGTCTGTCTCAATTTCCTACATCGAATTTCAATTCTAGAAGCCAAAATCAGGAAATAAAACCGCCTCGATTGTTCGATGGTAATCAATTCGATGTTATTCGGACATGAGATTCCGCTGTTGTCTGAATCTATGGATTATACATTGATTTTTATATTGTTGATGTTGTTATTGTTATTACAATTACTCGATGCAGAAAGTGAGGTCGAAGGTGTTGAGAGACACTCTGAATCCTGTCTGGGAAGATGATTTGACGATTCACATTAAGGATCTAAATCTCCCAGTCATTCTCGTAATTAAACATATTCAATTGATGATTTCGATATAATTTGAATCAATCGAGGATCCTTAATTTCCTACTATTTGTGCAATTTTCAGACAGTCTACGACAAGGACACATTCACAGATGACGACAACATGGGGCACGCTCAGCTGGACATCAAACCTCTGTTCGAATGCACGAGGATGGGATTGGAAGATCTTTACGACGGGACTACGGTCGAGAAGATCGAGCCGAGCCCCGACAATTGCTTAGCCGAGCAGAGCCGAGTCGTTTGGACCGATGGTAATTTGTTCATCAAATTCATTTATTTATTTCTGGTGGCATGATACGTATAAATATATATATATAATAATAAAAAATAAAATAAAAAAAAACCATATATGCATAACAAAAAGTAACAAAATTCAATACAAAAATATTATTTTTATATTATTCATAAGATTTTTCATATTTAATATAAAAACACATTAATTAAAAATACAAAGCGAACAAACTCAATATATCATTATTAGTTACGTATAATACTATCTTGTCATCTAAATTTTTGTTCATTTGAACGAGTACGAATTTTAAAAATAGATAAAAATAATTTTTTTTCTTTTTATAGTAGAGAAAAAATAAAAAAAACATAGTATGCTTTTACTAAAAATAGAAATAAAAATATTTTTTTATGACAAAAAAAAATGAGTATAAATTTAAATAATATGAAAGTATAATATGATCATTTTGCTTAAAATTTAAGTTAATAAGAAAATACATTATTATTGACAGGTAAGATGAGTCAAGAAATGAAGCTCAAATTGAGAAATGTGGAGACCGGCGAAGTTGAAATTAGGATCGAATGGACCGATCTTCCGGGAGACGTAGGTATACATATTTAAGGATGAATTTCGAACATGAACATGAATGACTTCCGTTTTTGCGGTTGTTTTTTTTTTAGGTAAGATTTAAGGTATTTATAATGATGTGTAATTTAAGGTTGTTGTAGGTTTGTTTGTGTTGAGTGAATTATGAAATCATGTTGTCTTTAACTTGTAGGTTTGATGCCATTGTTGTGTTAGTCGTGTGTATGTATTTTTGTATATGTGTTATAATGTTATTTAATGGCTTCTCTTTTCAATGAAATTTAATGAATATTATAATTTAATGACAGTTAGTGAAATTTTTTTGACGTATACAATTATTTTACTATTGTCTCGTAAATTAATGTAATTATTTTTTTTTTACGTATACAATTATTTTACTATTGTCTTGTAAATTAATGTAATTATGTTAACGTAAATAAATATAAGTATAAGAGTTTGTAATGTATGATGAGATTTGTTGCTGATAAAAATGAAATTTAATATTGTTGGATCACGAAAAATAATAATATTGTTACTTTATGAGTGGAAGGAAAAAATATACATTAATTAATAATAATAATAAATAAATAAAACTCATTGTTTTCGGTGTTTTATTTTATTAATTTGTTTTCTTTTTAATATTTAGTTAATTTATTTATAATTAAAATTGCGTTTCATATTTATTTCTTATGTGCTATATTATATCCAATCAATTTTTTTATTGTATATATTTATTTTTTTTTTTGTGTGTGTGTGTTTTGTATTTTGTTATGTTTTTTTAAATATATATAGAGAGAGAAGAATTAGAGAATAAAAAAATAATAATACACAAAACACCATAGCCAAACCGTGAAAAAGATAAACAAAGAATGCGCCTCTTTTGAGTCATTTTTTGAAATTACTTTTTTTATTTAAATAGTATTTAATGTAATATTATATATATATAAAAATATTTACTCTTTTCATTACCTAAATGTTAGTTGCTAGTACTAGTAATAAACTATTTTACTTTTTGTGTTTTTCTTAAATATAATGATATTATTATAAAATTGATATTATTTATAAAATGTAATGATGTCTATATTTACTAAAAAAAATTAAATACTGTACACTTATCTTACCAAAAATTATAAAAATAAATATTTTTTAAACAGATGCAAAGGGCATATACAGAGCAATTACAAATAAACATACTCAAACAACACACCTTTATATATATATATATATATATATATATATTTAAAAAGAATTAATTCAAAGTACCCATAAAACATAAACAAACAAAAATTTATTGATAATGTGCAATAAAAAAAAAAAAAAAAAAACTCTTTTCTCTTATGTAACTAAGATCCAAATCCCAAACAAAAATACTCTTAATTTATTATTATTATTAGGGTAACCATAATGGCCCTTTTATCATTTTAGTCACGTAAGTGAAGCTTGTCGTAAACTAGTTTCATAAGTGAAAAATTTTCGTTGTTTTAGTTCTCTGGTGCCGGAGACGTCCGCATGGCTCGCCGGAAGCCACGTTGTCTCGCTAGGTTAGCGACACCTAACGGACAAGTGGATTTAAATTTTTTTTCAATTGAACCAAATAAAAAAAAATTAAAAAAAGCCAAATATAATTAAAAAGTAATTTAAAATCAATTTTTTAAAAAATTTAAAAATATAAAAAAATAATAATAAAATCCACTAGTCAGCCCTTAGCCTCCGGCAAGCCATGCGGGCGTCTCCGGCGTCGGAGGACTAAAACAACGAAAATTTTTTACTTATGGGACTAATTTGCGAAAGGCTCCACTTACGGGACTAAAATGATAAGGGGATCCAATTATGAAACTAAAATGATAAGAAAGTTCAGTTATAGATTAAAAAATAGTTTACCCTTATTATTATTATTATTATTATTATTATTAGTTGACGACGTGAGAACATACAATTTCTAATTTTCATATGTATATTGAGTAAATTTTCGAACCAACATAATAAATTACAAATTATGTTGGTAAGCAAATCATATTAAACAAATTATGTAGGAGACACATGTTGATAGTATCTTGTTTTCACAAATTATTTAAATATCATTTTCATCCCACCAAATTTGAAAATATATATTCATGTGTTTGGATTGATTTTTAGGTGAGTGAGTGTGTAGTCATATCCTAAATATCCGATTTTATTTATTTATTTATATGCAAAAATACTGCTAACAAATAGTAAAAATAGATTTAAATAGTGAGAGTTTTAATTACACCTTCTCATTCTTATTTAGGGGGAAAAAAAAAAAAAATTATTTATCAACATATTTTTAAAAAGTTTAACACTATTTATCAATATTATTTTTTTTAAATATATATCAAATATTTAATTTTTTTATGATATAAAAATTCGATAAATTAATAGTCTGGAAACTTATATCTTGCAATTTATGATCTCACGGTCACATGCTGACCCTACCCTGTACTACCAAAACATCCTTATCGGACTTTCAAGTTTTTTTTCTTTGGCGAACAAAATATAACAATTAATATAAGTAAGTATTTTTATTTGAAAAGTCTCCAATAACAATTAAATTAAAAACCAAAACATAAATGCACTCAATTATTTTTTTAATCATTTTTTTTCGTTTCACTTAATAGTATCTTTTTTTTTATTTTAGTAATAGAAATTATAAATTAATATCAAAATACTCTTAATTTTTACTTAAATTACAAATATACTAGTATGTTTATTTTTTATTTTGAGTTGTTTAAAAAAAAATTATGTCATTTTATTTTTAGGAAAAAAATACATTAATATTTGTACTTTTGTACTATAAAATGCTAAAATGAATAATTATTATCAACTTTTATTAAAATTTGACATCTAAAACATTTGAGCACACGGTACGGATGATAAAGGGAGTAGTATTTTAATGTATAAGTGAAATAAATAAAAGCAAAGTGGATGTGGTATCGAAAATTTATTAAAGAATTGTAGTGTAAGTAGAAGTAATTGTAACAAATTGATTATTATTTGTTAAAAGAAATATAATAAAATTATGGATACATAAAAGTATTTATTATAAATAAATTATACACAAATTTAACAAATTATATATAAAAAAAAAACATATGACATAATTATCCTGAATAAAAAAAATACTAAACAAAATAACATAAAATTCCCATGTGGTTTTCCGAATTCTCTGAAAACCTCATTTGGTTTTAAAATTTTATATTACCTACTTGTAGTTTAAAAAATATTGCAAAAAATACCTCCACCGTTAATATTTTGAAAAATTCACTTACTATAAGAAAAAAATTTACAAAATTACCCTCCATTATCTTCTTTATCTTCCCCAACCTTGCTGTTATGGTTGTTTTTACCTATTCTCAATCGCTTTCTTTTTTTTCGATAGGAGTGAAGCGCACCTCTGCAATAATAATGGGAGTCGACAATTCCTAAATCTTCGGAATAACCAGTGGATTGGTATATTAAGGGTGTGTTTGTTTGGGGTTTGAATTTTTAGTTGCGATTTGAATAGTAAAAATTTTAAATTATAATAGTTGTATGATTTGAAATAAATAGATATGTGATAATTTTGAATGTAAAATTATTTTGTAATATAATATAAAAAATAAAAAATACATATTCGATTTGATGTTTTTGGAGGAAAAAATTTGGATGAGTAGTAGGATTTCGCCAAAATCCTTCAAACGAACACACGTTGTTTGACGGTTTGGATTTTGAGTTGGGATTTGAACAGTAAAAATTTTGAATTAGAATAGTTGTATAATATAATATAAATATGTGTTGATGTGATGTTTTGAATGTCAAATTAATTTTTAGTATAATATAAAAAAATAAAAAATAGGTGTTAATTTAATATTTTGAGAAAAAAATAAATTGAATGAATAATAGATTGGAAGTAAAATCACCCAAACAAACACACCTTTAATATACCAAACTCACAATCTCTCTTCTCTTTTATTATTATTATTATTATTATTTTCAAAATATGTTGCCAATAGGAGATAATACAAAAACGTAATTATTTTGCGAAAAAAATTTAAAAATAATAAAAGAACTTTACACTATAACTAAGCATATTTTAAATATGTCTATGTGATTACTAACTTTATTTCATTAATGGTCCATTATTTTCTTACAATTTAAAACTCAAAAAAAATCACAACCACACACATTATTAATTGAAATTGACTGATTTGAGACAGGACATTCCATTACCTGAAATCAACAAGGCTGCCCACCAACAATTTGGGCATATTTGGCAATCCACTTTTATGATCAACCAATAATGAGACCAATAAAATAAATAAATAAATAAATAAATAATAATAATAATAATAATAATAATAAGACCAATAATAAATAATGATTATTCACATTATATCCGGTGGTGACAAGTATTTCAATAAAAAAAAAAATTATAATTTAATAATTGTGCAATTAAAAAATTGGATTGAGGTCACTTAAAATTTGCGATTGGATCATTTTTCTAAAATTGTAAGTGAATTATTTGAAGTTTAAATAATTGTTGATCCACAAATAATTATAATTCAATTCAAATAAAATAGGACATAGATCAACTACTGATTTGGTCAAATCAGTATGGTATGATTTAATCGGGTCTAACATATATGTTATATGAATAATCAATATATATTTATAATACATATTATATTATATTATAACTACATATGCTATATTATAACATATCATATGCTGAGATATGTATAAATATACGTTGGTCACTCGTATAGCATATGATTTTACCATACTGACAGGCCGGATTAGCACACGATGCTATTAAAATAATTAATTTACCTTTTAAAATTATAAATATACAAAAATAGCATTATGTTATTATTATTATTATTATTTTATATATAATGATAGAAAAAAACAAATTCTGAATTCACCACTGGTCAAATTGGTCAAATTGGTGTAATAGGTTGGTTTTTAATGCACCATGATGTTCTATTCGTTTACTATTTTAAATCAAAATTAATATTATTTACTCTATATAATTTTCGGTAAAAAAAAAAAATTATTATCTTATTTTACAAAATATCACATTGGAATACCATTTAAATAAAAATTTAAATTAATATTTCATTTCAAATCAATTTCAAACTATCAAATATGCAAACGCATGAGGTCAAAATCCAATATTTCTTTTAGGTCGAACCTACTGTACAAAATCTATCTTATTATGACTTAACGAGTAGCAATTATTTCATTTCAAAATTAACAATATGCATATATATATATATATATATCATTTAATAAACAAAACCAAATTTTCAATCAAGTATTGATTTATTTTTAAGTATTTATTTATTTATTTATTTTTGGGGTTATAGCACCTACTTTTAATGTATTCATTGTATCTACTTCCATAAATCAATATATGTCTCATTCACTCTATATATAGCTACCTACCTTATCTATACATATTAGGAATAAAAATCTTGTGCTTTTTAAACACATCTTTAACTTTGTTTTTTTCCAGAATTTTATAAGATTTTTATTTTTATTTTTATTATTATTATTATTATTATTATTATTATTATACAAGTATTATGGTTTTATATAAAGACATACTATCTTTGTCTCGAATGTTTATGAGTAGATAAAAAAAAATTATAAATATTATAAAAATTAATTAAAAATATAATAAAAAGGAGCACAGTATAGAAAAATTAATGACAAATTAATTATTATTTATTGAAATAAGAGTAATAATATTATAAATACATAATTTTTTTTATTATAAATAATTTATTCATAAATTTATCAGATAATAACAAAATTTGATATAATTATTTCATACGAAAGAATATATATATATATATATATATATATATTAAGAAACCAATCCATAGATGTTTATTGGATATAAATAAATTGGGTAATCCGTATAATTAATTTGATACATAAAAAATGAAAACTCTGGTTTATTGGATATAAATATATATATATATTATGAGTTTTTTTCTTTTACTTATTAAAAAACGTAAAAATATTATTAAAATATATGTTTTATTATTTTTTTAATACTCTGAGAAAAATGCTATTTTCTAAAATTGAAATTTAATGTTTATTGATAATTTAAAGCAAAGACTTGTTACTTTTAGAGTTTGATATCAAATGTTTTCACAATATAATTTTTTATAATAATAAAATATTTTACTACATTAAAATCACTATTCAAATAAAAATTAAAAAAATAATAATAATTAAAAACTAAAACTCAAGCAAACAAACAACCCCTGTAGAGTATTTAAAACATTGAATGGATTTAGAAGTAATAAAAGTTATTACATGAATTCATTCAATTTTGGAATAAAAAAAGCCCAATGAATGGCCAATAAGCCTTCGGATTTGGATTTGAGTATTTGGGCCACATTTATTAATTTTGAATTTACCTAAAAATAAAAGCAACATTGGGCTTGGAAAAATCACTTCTAATGAGTATCTTTGGTTCTGTTATCTCTCATTTTACTATTAATTTTTTTTTCCTCAAAGAATATCAAATCAAACACTCAATTTTTATTTATTTTATTAAACTAAAATAATTCTACATTCAAAACATCGTATCAATACATATTTATATCACATCAAATAACTATTTCAATTCAAAATCAAAATTTAAAATAAAAACCTCACAAGTAAACACAGCCGAAAAAGTCTCTTAAAAAAATAAAATAAATTGAGCGTGAAGTACCTTAATTTGAATTTGATAGTAAATCTCAGATGAATTGATTTTATTTTAATGGTGTATATTCATCAACAAATTTACTTTTAAAGCATATCAAATTAAATATTTAGTTTTATTTAAAATATTATATCACAAAAATATATATATTTTGCTATTTAAGATGTCTACACACAGTATACATATTTTTTTATTTCATAAATATGGATTTACAATATTAATAAAATATTTTTTTATTTTATTTATTTCTTTATTTTTTCTATAAAATTATTACCATTTCTTATAAAAATAGTAGTAGTATATTTTCTCATAACACATTAGGTTGTGTTTCTTTTAATTAGTTTGGGAAGAAACTTTGTTTAAATTTGATATTAAAATAATATTTGATGAAATATTTATGAGAGAAAGAAAAATATCTCTTTTTCGGAGATACATAGATCAAATAATAAAAAAAATGGATGGTTTTGAGTGAAGAAAACCTTCCTTACATTTTAAAAATAATATTTTTAAAAATAAAAATAAATTCCAAAAAATACACCTTAAAATAGATTTATTTAAAATCCACAACATTGCTTTAAAGTAAATGGAAAACTAATTGAAGAAGTCTATTTATTCCAAATTCATCCCAATTAAATTAAATGCCTTTTGTTTTGTAAGATTATTGGAAAGGAAAATATTTTGACGTAAGTTACAGGGAATTGTATAGTGAATATAAAAATAATGAATATTGTAATGTATTAATTTTTTTGAAATATCGGAAAAAGTAATAGAAAGAACAAACCTCTTATATTTATTTTGTGAAATAATTTAAATGAATTTTTTTTATATGAAGTATAAAAAATTATGTAAATAATATAAAATAATGAATATATGTCATATAAATATTAATATAGTTTAGTGCAACTTTTTGTTGCAGTGGGAAATGAGGCAAGTTGCCTGGGTGTATATATAATATAATATACATATAATAATGATAGACAATAATTTTCTAATTATATTATCGTGCAAAGTTCATTTGTATTTTTTAACATTAATTTATATTGTAAAGTATATTTTATTAAAATTTGGGTGTTGATTTCATGTTCATCCGGTCAATATATTATAAACATGACTAATAATAATTTCTACTTAATAAAACATATGCTATATTATACTCTTTATGTCTCAAAATAATAGGGACATTTTGAGATGAGCATAACAATTAAGGAATAATAGTATTATATTCACTCCGTTCATTTACAAGGTTTACATTTACTTTTGGCGCGGTGTATAAGAAATAATAGTATTTTAATTATAGTGAGTAGTTAAAGTAGTATAATGACATTTTTGTCCTTTTTTTTTTTTTTTTGTAAAAGTAATGATGTAATGTAAAGTAAGAGTATTAAATGAAATATTAACTTTGTAATTGGACTTCCCAAAATAGAAATATGTAAATATTGTAAGTGGACGGAGGGAGTATTTGTTAAAATATATTTAGAAGCAATATATTATATTTATGTTAGTTGTCTTATTTAAGAGATTTATAGAATTCTTGCATTATTTAGACAATTTGTATTTTACTATAAATGCGTACGTATTCTTATGATTGAAATAAAATATTTTAGTTTCATATTGTAACAATATTGATAGTGGGTGTAAAAGTATTTTTAAAAAACCAAAATGTCCAAATTTTATGTAATTATTGTGATAAACTTGGAACCGTTTTGTAAAATGGTGAGGAAGTAATTATAAAAATGAAAATGAGATTATTGTTTTAAAATATAAAATAATGGCAAAATAGAACTATTGTTTTAGAACGGATAAAAAAATATAATATATATTATGTTATAACATGGTATATAATATATTATAAATATGAAAAAAAAAATAGATATGATAAACGTCATTTATATGTATTATATATATATATATGTGTGTTAATGTGTTGCTAATTTGATTGGATCATTATAGAACTGTCCTCTAAAACTTTAATTCAAAAATCTTCTAGAAACAATTTTAAAAATTATGCAATATATTGAATTAAAACAATTTTAAAAATTATTTCAAAGGATAAAATAATAATGATAATAATAATAATTGGAAACACAATAATCTAATTTATTATTATTATTTTGTTGATAGTATCTAAAGATATGTATGTATTACAAAGTTGTGTATTTTTTTTTATTTTTTTATTTTTATGACGTAGGAATCCGCAGTCGCTATCTGAAAGTGCGCACTGGGTAAACATTTGGCTGAACCTAATACTCAACAAATTAAACCCAACAAAAAAATCACATTAGGCGAACCATGTATGACAGGTGACTGTGAAAAGTTAACTAGCTTTTTAGTTCATGCAAGTTTACTCTGACTTGGCTTCCAAAATTCCCTCTCATTATTCTATAAATATAAATAAATATATATATATATATATGTGAAAATGTCATCCACTATATCTAATTGCCCACAAATTTATTAAAAAATAAAAAATAAATTGCACTTTAAAGTGCAATTATTATTATTATTATTAATTAAAGTTGTGAATTTCCGCAACCCAATATTTATGGTGTAATATGACAATAAACGCTTTTCCACTTAATTATTTAATTATATTCCAGCCACTAATATAACATAGCTAAATCATGTATGTGTTGGAATTCCAATTTCCAATTTCCAATTTATTAATTTATGAATATATACATGATTAACTAATTAATTAATTCTTCATGTATATATAAAAAAAGGAAATATTTTTTTGTTTTATATATGTACATGATTTGTGAAGACTTTAAGATGATTTAGTATTAACCATCATAAAAAAACAGTTTTGATCCACTTGATATATAATATTAGTATATGTTTATGATTTATTATTATTCAATTATATATATATTAATTCACAGCATACCTTAATGACTAATTCAATTCATTATATTTAGTTTAAAATTAATTCAGGCCAGCTTTTTTTTGTGTGAAAATGCACCAAATATATTCTATTAATTGATGAAATTTGAGGATTTGTGTATATTACATTATTTTTTAAAAGAAAATTTCATGCATATTTTCCATAAAAACATGTTATTTCTGATTTGAAAATATTAAAATAAAATAAAAAGTTCTTTTACTAAAGAACAAATACTATCATTTTTTAAATTATTTTTATGATTTTCAATAACTAATATTCCCTCCGTCTCATCTAATTTGTCTTTTCTTTTTTTAGAAAATATAATTATACACTTTAATCACATTTTAAATTTAATAATTTATAATTTTATAATTTTAATAGTTATCTTAATCTTAATATATAATTAGTTTTATTATACAATAATTATTTTTATTAACAATCTTAATTACAATAATATTGATAGAAATAAAATAATAAATATATTTATTTATAATTAACTTAAAATTAATTTTATAAAAAAATAAAAATTTTAAATATAAATAAAAATATTTATTTAATAAAAAATATAGACATAAAAAAAAAAAATTGAATGAACCCTATGTAAAGAAATAAGAAATTTAATTAAATTAGTTTATACTTGTTAAGTATATTTAAGATGAACATTTACAAGTATGTTGCATCTAAATAAATTACCACAAAACTTAATGTAATTAACTTTATTTTTATATAAAACTAAATGTGATCAAACATTTTTATTTAAAAAAAGGAAACATCAAATATGATACTATATCTTATTTGAATTTTGACCGACTATAATTTGTAACTCAAATGAAATAACTCCTGTAAATTCATGTTAACAATTAAATATGGTCAAAATATTTCACCAATGATTTCAACAGATTCAAAATCACATCAGAATTAGCTAAGCCAACCGAGATGCTGTGGATGGATTACCAAATTAAATAACACAACTTGCAAATGTTATCGAATGACATAATAATAATAATAATAATAATAATAATAATAATAATGATAATAATAATATATTGAAATCCCTGATCTCCATCACATCAACCATTATATAAATAACCCCACAATTAATTATCATAAAGCCATCAACTATGTCATTTAAATAAAAAATGTCTGATAGCTACCCATAATTAATAATGTCCTAATTAATTAACGATGTAATTAGGCATCCAGCTCACTAACATGGCCTGTCATTATTCATTTCCCCTTAATCATCGCTAATTACACACCTGAGTTGCCAAATCATTTTAGAATAATTTATGCCCAAATATATCAGAATATCTAATTTAATAAGTTTCATATCTACGTTAAAATAAAAATATATATGTATGTATACTGATTTTTATTTTTATTTTTCTAATTTTAAATTATGGTTGTCATTAATTTATTATGCATGCAAAAAACCCATATGCAATTTATGTAAATAAATACATACAGGCAGGATAGATGGATCATAAAATAAAATAAAATAAGACAGCTGGCTAGAGAAGTGGGCGAGTTGACTCAGTGAGTTTCCAGGCTGACGTGGCGATTAAGGGGCGAGTGTGCCAGCCGAGCATCAGACAGCCGTTATTTTCGTCGACTCTGTAACCGTCCCCACCGGCGTACAACGCCAGGAGCATACTAGCCTGCTTGTAAGCGTTTGACCCTAAGTGAACCGGGATCAAACCGGAGGAATCGAACCGGGTTCGCCACTGTGAAAGCGTCTCGTGCCGCTCGACCCGGTCCGGTCCTTCGCAGGCTACTACGTTGCAAATCTGGCGCCCTAAGTAGACCTCGCTCATGACCTTATCCTGATCGGTCACGGCGGCGCCGGCGCCGGCGCTCTCCAGGGAGTCGAAGAGTGTGGAGTAGTAGTGCAAGGATTCGGTGAATCGGTCGAGGAAGACGTTGCCGTTGTGATTGGCTTCCTGCTCGACGACGGTGAAGATGCTAGGGTTCAAATCGCGGACCAGATTCAGAACCTTCTCGATGGCGTTCGGGCGCGCGAGCAGCTGGTGCAGTTCGAAGATGGAATTGACGGCGACGCTTTCGCCTTCTCGGAGTCCGAACATGGAGGCGTCGAGATCGGCCAAGGAGTTCGCGACAAAGCCTCGGTATTCGAACTCGACGTTGATTGTTTCCGCCAATTGAGCTAATCTCCAGCCGACTTCCTGTAAATGATCGGTATTGTCGTGCGCCGGCGGTCCTATTCCGGTCAATCGGAAGGTCGGAGGACCGCCTGGACGCAGAGCCAGAGCTTGCAGGAGCGCCGGCCACTGCATCCCCTGCTTCATGCTGAAATCGATAACGTGAACTTGAGATTTACCAGCGAAGGCTTCGAGAATCGCTTGATTGGCGGTGAAATGAGCGAATTTCAGATACGGACACGTCTCGTAGAAATGCATCTGCAGCAAATCGGAGAAGGCAGAGTCGTGCGGATTCGCCGGAGGATACAATCGGTAAATTCTCCTCGCCAATGCGTCGGCGAAGTACGTTGCCACTTTCCTCATCGCGCCGGCCTGAGAAACCGCCAGAAATCCGATGCTCTTGACCAGAGCTTCGCCCAATTTATAGTCCCCGCGCTGTACGGCCTCCGCACACGCCATTAGCGTGTGCACAAGGCGGATTCCGTTCTCCTGCGAGTCGACCAGGACAACTGGCCGAGTCGACTCAGCCGGCCGGTCCGAGCCCGACTCGCCCGAGTTCCTCAAATACGGCGTCGTTTTCATCTTCTTCGCCTGCGGAGGGAGATCTGGTTTCGGGTACACCGCTTTCCCGGGTATGGCGGTGAGATCCGACCCGAAATCCAACTCAACCGCCATGGAACCGCCGCTGTTGACGCTGCTGCCGGCGGCGGCGTTGTCCGCAGTAATCGTGGAGGAGGACTCGCGGAACGAATCGGAAGCGGAGTTGAATTCAAGCTCCGAGTTGAGGCCGGAAATCATGGATTCGAGCCAGGTCGAGAGATTCGACGGGTTGTAATGCACGGTGTCGGAGGCGAGCTGCAACAAACCGTCCTGCTCGACACTTCCCATGGCCTCCTCCAGCTGCTCGATCTTCATCGCAACCTCCGCCATGTCTGACGACTTCACGTTGTATCCCAGCACCGCGAAAAGCTCATCGTCGCCGCCGTCGTCCGCCTCGCTCCGCCACATCTTCGATCGAGGTAACTTTTTCTTCTTCCTCTCAATTTCTGGTAGAAATTAGGGATTTGAAATTGCTGTTCGTCCTGTGATGAAAACAGTGAATGAATGAAGGGAAAGGAATTAAGGCATTGGGGATTGGCCTAGAGACTGCTTTGTTTTTCCCGTGTTTGCTTCTGTTTCTGAGTTTTTATTAGAGAGAGAGAGAGAGGACACTATTGGGACTGCAGTAACAGTGGTACGAATATGAGAGAGAGAGAGAGGGTGACAGAGTGTGTGAGAGAGAGGACACTGAAAAACACAGCAATTATACATACAATGTAGCTGATTCTTGGGGACTCCCTGGAGCTGAGATCCAGAATCAATCCAGGCCGTCCACTATAGATATATCGAGATAGCCTATGGGCTACCTACACGTGTCATGCAGTGACAGAGTACCTAGTCCACATTCTAATTAGTAACTTTCGGCCTACTGTTCTTTTACCCTAATCTTTTTTTTTCTTTCTTTTTCAAATTTCGTTTTCTAGGGAACATAAATTCAACTGCGGTCAATAATTTTTTATTGTAAGATTTTAAATTTTTGAAATTGGAAGTCGAAACTTGTTACTACATGATATAATAATTTTTTCGAATAAAAAATATTGGGATTGCTTATTTTGTAATTTTTTATTTTTTGACCAATCCTCCGTTCGAACTGTGTTAGTAATTTGAAAAGTTCGAAAAGAATCATGTGGAGTGTGATGGCATTGTAAATTTGATTAGTTTTTTTATTTTAATTTTTAGTTTAAACAATATTTTTAATGTAATATTTATAATAGTAAATAGTATTTTCTCCGCCTATATGTTGTCCATTTTTATTGTTTCAATAAAATATTTTTTTAGTAAGTATAAATCTCACTATATTTTACAAAAATCATGTATTTATACTTACTACATCAATATCATTACAAGAACTTTACACTTTATAAAAGTAAGGAATGATTAGGTGTGAGGGTTGGACGTCTGGCCTTAAGGTCATGGGTCACCTGTCCGACGCCTCAGATCACTTGTCATACACGGTTCGTCGTCTAGTGTGACTTGTCTGTCGGACCTAGTTTGTAAGGTATTAGATCCGGTCAAATATTTATCCAGTGTGCACTTTCACGTAGCGACTGCGGGTTCCATGTCATAAAAAAAATATATAATATTTATTAAACTTTGTGTAAAAATTTTTGTATCAAAATTTATTATTATATATAAAAGTTAAAATTTATATATACAAATATCTACCAAAAAATGCACCCTATTTTAAAAGTATATTGGTAAATTAAGACTCCTTGACAAATTATGATAAAAGGTGCCTCTCTTTTATTTAAAAACGTATATACTCCTTTCGTCCTGTGAAATTAGTTCACTTTTTTTTTTTTTTTTTATTTTGGTCGTCCCACAAAATTAGTTACATTTTTTAATATAATAATAATTAGTAAATACTAATTACAATTATAAATTTAATTATATTTTATTCAATTATTTATACTACTAACTTTTATTGTTTGTTTTATTGTAAATTTAATAGTAGGGCTAGAATTTTGAATAATAAAAATTAATAAATATTCAATATGATATAAATAAGCGTTCATGTGATGTTTAAAATTTTAATTAATTTTTAATATAATATAAAAAAATATTTGATTTGATATTTTACGATATTAGTTAATAAAGATTTGATTTAGAATTTGATTTTTATATTGCATTAAAATAATTTATTTATCACTATTATTAAGAGTGAAAAATATCAATTTGCTCAAACAATGCAAGTACCGTATGAAAAAATATTAAAATGTCAAAATTATTGTATATTGTAAATTTTTATATGGTATGATACCGTACCAAACATTTTCAGTACGACAATTGCATATACTTTTAGCATTGTTGGTATAATATATACCGAAAATATCAAGACATTCTGATATTTTAGTATTTGATATATCGGTTATATCAATAATTTAGTATATTGATACTAAAATTATTAATTTCTAATATATTCTTAAAATTGTAAAATAATTTTTAATTTTTATATTTCAGCGTAAAATATTATATTATGATACCATACATGTCATTCAATTAGAAATTACTCGATACTGTATTCCGATAATACCGAATCATATTGTATACCGCACCGAATTTTTTTGTATATTAAAAAAAATATCGATACCATACAAAAAAAAGTTCGGCATACTGAAATTTGGCATTTTCGGTATTCTTTAGTACGGTATGTGTTATTTCTGTAATTCAGTATTTTTTTATCTATAAATTCGGTATACCAAATTATTAGTACAATATCTCATTACGATAACATAACATACTAAAAATTTTGGTACGATATATAAAATATGCGTTATAAATTTTGGTATGTAATCTCGAACTATCTCTACCAATAATCAAATTCGAAAAATTTGATATTTTGTTTATATAAAATTTTAGTATTACGGTTGTTATTTTTGTATTTAAATTATTACAATTAAAAATTTTTTTTATCTAATTGCATAATTTACAATCAATATAATAATATTTTTTTAAAATAGAACAATTTCAATAAATAAAACATTAAATTTTAAAAAATAAAATAAAAATAAAATAAAATAAATTTGAACTTTTATTTCAATATTTTATCAAATAAAAATAGTTAAATTAACATTTTATTACATATATTACATTAACTAATCACACTAATTAACTATATAAACCAAATTCTTTTAAGCTACACAAAAAAAAAACGCGATTAATTTCGTTGGACCAAAAGGGTATATTTTTTAACATAAAATTCAAATATATATATATATATATATAAATCCAAATCAAATATATATATATATATGACATGTGTGTGCATGTGATGTGATTATAGAGTTATGTAGGACAGTAGGAGTACAAATATTTACATTGTCATTCCCCAATGATTGCCAAATCAAATTTTTATTATTAATAAGAAAGTCTATAGGTCTTTTTTTGTTTTTTTTTTTTCGCGTGCTAAATATTAATTCACACATTTAAAAAAAAAAAAAAAAAAAAAAAAAAAATCCCCAACACTTATCAAGAATTTGTCCTAATTTTGATTTAAAAAGATTGCATACTCCATCTATTAGATTGTTTTTTCTTGATTTGATATGATATTTGTATTAAAATATATATATATATATAATTTGAATTTTAGGAAATATATTACTGTATTGTAAATTATATAGAAAATTTAAAAATCGAGGAAAAAAAAAAAACACTTCCCTAGCTACTTTTACTTTTTGTTGCAAATGGAAGTTATAAATTGATGTCGCATTTTAAAAATAAATATCATTTGAAATTTGAAATTTATATTCAAGAAGGAACTAAAAATAAAAAGAAATAGACAAAATAAGATAAAATTATGATGGAATAATTTGATAAGTTCAATGTAAATGCACTGAGGTTGAGAAGCTCACGTGAGACTACTACAATTAAAATAAATACATACAATAAAATAATATTAAATAAATTATTCAGACACCATTTTATATTAATATATTTATAGACACTAAAACATTGATATTGTGATAATTTAATAAATTTAATTTGCAGTAAGTCACATAAAATACTCAGATTTATTCTGTGGTTAAATAAGTCAGATAAAATTACTTGTCCTTTGTGGTAACACTTAACCAATTTGAAAACTTTTGATTAAATTAAAATTACCTAGCTTGTTTTCAAATTTATTTTTAAAAATTACAATTATATTTAACATGAATTGTTTTATTACAAATACTACTCCCTCCGTCCCAGATACCGTGTCTGCTAGACACGGTATTTTAGTAGGGGTGTAATTAGTAGATAATTAAGAATGTATTAGTGAAAATAATTATCCTATAATATAAATAATTATAAATTAAGATTAAGATAACTAATTAGTTTAATTAAAATTAAAAAATAAAATTAAAAAATTTAAAATGAGATTAAAGTATGTAATCATTTTCCAAAAAAATGGAAGTAACATGGTACGTGAGACGGACAGAAACGGCAACGTGGACATGGTATCTGGGACGGAGGGAGTAGTAAATAGTGGATTTGTTTGTTTAGTGAAATGATTTGAAAATATATATTTTTGTGAGTTATAAAAAATTGTGTTACTGATTAAAAATAATGAGTACATAATATATTATTTTTTAAAAGAAAATATATTTTTGGAAAAATATGGTTTTAACTAAAAAAACACACTCTAACATTTTTTAACATTTAATTTGTTTGGTTTTGGTTTGAATTTTGATTCAAATAGTATTAAACTTTATATTTTATGAGAATAAATAGTATATGTTTATTAAAATATATATATATATATATATCCAAATTGAATAATAATTATTTTTATTTTTATTTTTTTAAAAAAATCAATTATTGTGTTCCTCGATATAAACTTGTTGGTTTTTAATTTATTTTGTTTGGTCACTGTTATTATCATATCAAAAAAATTTATTTTGGTTTTCAATTACTTAATAATTTCACATAAAATATTCTTTCAATTCAAACTTTTATTATTGTCAAATCTCAAATCAAAATAAAAACTTTGAAGGAGCACACAAGAAGTTAATTTTGGTTGCTTTTGCTTGTTCAAAGAGCTTTGTTTACTTTGAATTTTTTTTTTTTTTTTTCTCAAATCATTAAATTTTTTCATATATTTTTAAAAATAAATTTACTTTATATCACAATCAATTAATATAATACTCCGTCCGTCCATTTGATAATTTTTCATGTGTCATGTTAGTCTGTTCAAATCAAAATTTTTCATTTTATTTTTATTTTTTAAGAAAAAGTAACTCACAACTAAATATCAAAATACATTTACTTTTTATTTTTTCACATTACTTTTTTAGTATAAAATTAATATTATAGTCCCTCAATCCATTTTCTATTTTTCTAATTGATATTTACAAGTTTTTAGGTAATTACTTTTTTTGTTATGAGTTAACAAATTTGTCCTTTTATTTTGTGTATAGAAAAGAAAAAAATAAATAAAATAAGAGTAAAAAAGTAAATTTTGTATGTAAAAATAAAAAAGGATAATAATTGTTGGATGTTTCAAATAAGAAAGTAAAACATTAGTTTGTGGACAGAGGGAGTATTACTTTGTTACATAACATATTTATAAAATACTAATTTAGCTTAATCCACGTACAAAAGTCAAATAATTAGTTTATAAATAGACAAAAAAGTATTATATATATTCATTAAAATTCGTATTCAACTTAAATAGACACAAATTTTGTGGACAAATGAATACATGTTATTATAGTAATCCCTCCGTCCCACATACCGTGTCTGCTACACTGTAGACACAGTATTTTAGGAGATGTATAATTAATAGATAATTAAGAATATATTAGTGAAAATAATTATCCTATACTATAAATAATTATAAATTAAAATTAAGATAATTAATTAGTTTAATTAAAATTTAAAAAAAATTAAAAAGTTTAAAATGAGATTAAAATGTATAATCATTTTTAAAAAAAATGAAAGTGACATGGTATGTAGAACGAACAGAAATGGCAACGTGGACATGGTATGTGACGGAGGGAGTATAAAGCTAAGTAAAATACAATATAATAGTAATTAAATATTACAAGTAGTTTTTTTAAGATAATATTTTCTTCGTCCTAATAGTTGATATGTTTCTACTTTTAATAAATTTATTCAATATTAAATATATTTAACAAATATAAATTTAATTTAATTAAATTTTTAATATTTTACAAGTGGACACTCAAATTTTTTTTTTATTTTTACATCTCACCTCAATCAACTTAATTAAATTTATAACATCTACATCTACTTAAAACCTCTTTATTTTTATATCTCTTCCCAATAAACAAATATTTTTTTATCTACATTTAAAACTCCCTAATTTTTTTATAAAATTGATTTATATAAAATTATATTTTTTTAGGAAATAGATCATATTATATATTCTTTATTGAAAAAAATAATATTTCAAATATTTAAATACATATTCTAAAATTTTTTCAATCATATATACTAATTTTAATTTTAAAAGTATCACCACTATTATTTATATAAAAAATAATGAAATAATATCACAGTCTGCTATCATTAAATTACTAAATTATACTCCCTCCGTCCTAATACAATAGTCTTATTTACCATTTTTTTCAGTTCCAAAACAATAATCTTATTTCCCTAAATAATCATATCAATATTTTTTTTATTTTTATTACACAATTGTCACTGTTTTTTTGCATTAATACATTCACAAGAGCAAAAAAGTCTTTTATTCATACTTTTTACCAACTATTAATATAATATCAATATTTCTTAAATCTCATGCTCAACCCAATTAAGACTATATTTATAGGACGGGAGGGGGTAGTATTTGCTTAAAGACTATCTTCGCAAAACCCAACACACCTTTAATATTGTACTTTTGTTTGTATTATTTATTTATTTATTTAGAGATATAGGATTATGTACTCCCTCCGTCCCACATAATTTGTTCTTATTTTTATTTTCGTTCGTCTCACATAACTTGTTCTTTTTATTTTTGGAAATATAATTATGCACTTTAATCGCATTTTAAATTTTAAATTTTATAATTTTCTTAATTTTAATTAAACTATTTACTTATCTTAATCTATAATTATTTTTACTAAATAATAATTATTTTTATTAATACAATTCTTGACTATTTACTAATTATATTTTACCTAAATTCCCGTATCTACGGTAATAGTCTCATATTTTTTGGGACGGAGGGAGTATTAAACAATTAATAATTTCATTTGTTTATTGGTATTTGATTTGGTCCAAAAGTTTATATTCCCAGCGGGATGATCAGCCACAGATTTTTAAATAAAATCACAACTGCTAATTTTATTAATTTAATCAATTTTTTTTACTATTATTAATTTAATTAATCAATTCTTGATATTATAAAAGGAACAACAAAGAGAAATAATCTTATATTTTTATTTAATCAGTGGTAGCAGTAATTTTAATTAATAAACATTATTATAGATTTCAATTACGTGTTTGACCCATTTCAACAAATTCTATTTATGTTTAATTAGAAAATTTTCTAATCTTTTTAATAAAGTATTACATCAAATTATTGTTTAAATATACAAACAAGTGAGAATAAACAAACACAAATATTTTCCTAAGAAGAATAATTTATGAAATAATTTTTTTATAGATCATGCTACCATTATTTTTTTCATCAATAATTGCCTATTAAAATAAATAGTGTGTGAAAAAAAAAATAAATAAATAAAGTTGAAACAAATTAGGTAAGAAACAAAACTTGATGATCCTATCACAATAAAATTAAAAAAAACTTCCAATGTGATCCCACCAAGGTTATTATTGAAGCTCTGAATGTGACATAAAATTAAATAAATTGCCCCCTCATCATCTCATGATAAAAAAAAAAAATTAAACAAAATTGGATGAAATTGAAAAATAATATTGTCCAATTTTTTTTAGAAATATTCATTAAATTTATTTTTAAAAGTTAAATGATCAAGTTTACATCAACTAAATAAATAAATAAATAGCCGGCCAATCATTCAAAACCTCGTCGGGATTAATTTTAATAAATTCCAAAATTTATACCTCGGCCGGCTTTGATTAATTTTGTAAAATTACTTGATTATTGAAAATGATGTATTCTTTTTATTTTTTTCTTAATATATATATATTTTAAATTTAGATATTTTAAAGTAAAATAGTTATTGAGTATAATTTCATTTATATTATATATGAATGTAAATAGATTTTGTGTGATATTTACAAAAATAAATGAATAAAATAAAAAAATATAATAAAACAATTATTAAAAATTAATATCAAAGAATACATACTCTTTAGAAGTGGTATTAAATTGTTGAATATTGGTATTAAATGAATAAATAAGTTATAGCTTAAATTACTTGAAGAAATAGATATTTTTTTAATTATTATTTTTCTAAAAAGAACACTATATTGCTAATCATTTAATTAGGTACAAAATCAATTAGTGATGCTATTTTTTTAAGTAACAAGGAAGTTGCGTGGTATTATTATTATTATTATTATTATTATTATTATTATTATTATTATTATTATTATTATTATATATTAACTGATAATTTTTAATATGAATCAACAAAATATATTCGACTAATTTAACTATTCTTTCTTTACTTGGCAATCATTTAAAAATTTTTACTATTTAATCATAACATTTTTATAAAAATATAATATTTTTATCACAAAAACCGTATAAATAATAAAAATATATTTAATGTGATTTTTTGTGAAAAAAGTTCATATTTATATATAAGTATAAAAATAAAAATTCATAGAGTTTGAATGCATAATTAAAAATTTTCTTAGCTAATAATAACATGAAACAAAACCTAATTGAATATTTATTAAAAATAAAATAATAAAATTGTATTTGTTGCATTTGTGCTTGTGAAGAACGAGTAAACATAATATTCTATAAGAAAAAATAAAATAAAATAAAATTGTATAATTTTTATAAAAAATTGTAAGAATTGTATAATATTGGAAAAATAAAGTAAAATCAAATCAAATTGGAAAGACAGAATGTTGAAAATCAGAATGTATTTGATTATTTATTTAATTGCATGTTAGATATTTATGCATGTGGATTTTATTGGAAGGGAATATTGGTGAATTGAAAAGCACATGCAATTTAATTAAATTTAATTAATTAATAAATAATCTAAATCATAGTACTTCCTTACATACCAAAATTTTTAAAAATATAATTTAATAAATAATTATAGTATAATATAAATATTTTATATTAAAATCAAAATAACTAATTAAAATTTTAAAAAAATTAAAATATATATATTTCCTTCACCCCATAATAAAATATTTATTTTTTTTATTTTAATTTGTCCCATAATAAAATATTCATTTTTTTTAAATAACTGACTATCTATCTTATATTATAAATACTCTTATAATTTAAAATAAAAATAAAAATATATAATTTAAAAATAATATTAATATTTTTAAAATTACGTACAAATAAAAATGAAAATATATAATTTGAGAAATAAAATGTACATAAACAAGAAACGTGGTACGGTAATAAAATAGGAGAGGATAAGGATGAGTGATTTGAAACAAGCAGTCTCATCAAAAGACCCTTTTTAGGCTATTCATTATATTAACTTCATCTGTTCACTTCACGTCATGTCTTTTTTTAATTCTTTTTAGGTTTTTTTTTTTTTTTTTTTTTTAATATCG
Source organism: Andrographis paniculata (assembly GCF_009805555.1). NCBI lineage: Eukaryota > Viridiplantae > Streptophyta > Magnoliopsida > Lamiales > Acanthaceae > Andrographis > Andrographis paniculata. The sequence continues at coordinate 8,458,986 of NW_026137605.1, forward strand.
ATTTTGATATGATAGTATAGTTTGTATTTTTATTACTCCCTCCTTTTACAAAGTCATTAATCCTTTGTCCTATAATAAAATATCAATTTTTTTATTTTAGTATGTCTTATGATAAAATACTCTTTCCGTTCCAAACAAGGTATAATATTTATTTTTGGCACGAAATTTTAAGTGGGTAGTATTAAATAGGATAATTTAGAAATTAGGTGATGTGATAGACAGAATTATATATTTTTTATTTTTTTATTTAGATGATGTGAGGAGATAAAATGTGAGATAGAGATTAAATATAATTAATTATTTCATATTTTAGAAATATTGCATGGTGTTTGGGACATATCAAAAATGAAATATTGCAGGATATTTGGGATGGAGGGAGTATTATTATTATTTTTTTAGTAACTTTACTGTGTACCTAACATTATAAATATCCTTACAACTGACAATATATTACACAAATATCATTACATTTATATCACACATACTAATAAGGTTATTTTAGTTATTTCTACTTTATTCCTACATCATCTTAGTATAATACTAATATTTATAAAACTACGTACAAAAAGCAAATGAATATCTAATTATGAAACAGAAAAAGTATTTTGTATGCGTTATTGTAAATATGAGAATTTAGGTAAAATATGATTAATAAATAATTAAAAAATGTATTGATAAAACTAATTATTATTTAATAAAAATAATTATAGATTAAAAATTAAGATAATTAAATAATTTAATTAAGATTAAGAAAATTATAAATTCTGATGTTTAAAATATGATTAAAATGTATAATTATTTTTGCAAAAAAAATAACAAATTATGTAGAACAGATATAAATAAAAAATATGAACAAATTACGTGGAACGAAAGAGTATATAAAAAAACATTATTGAAAAAAAAAAAATAAATAATTTAGAGGTATGTTTATTTTGTGTTTTGATTTATTTTATTTTTTAATAATTATTTATTAAAAATCGTATAACTGTGCGTTTGGTTTAGATTTCAAACCAAAATCTACACTCCTTGTGTTCATAATAAAAATAAATCATTTTTCTCATTGTATATAAAATATAAATATTATTTAAATTTTTTTAAAAAAAACCCTCAAACTCAAACCCAAACCAAACTAATTAACTGTGTCTGTGTGTTTGTATGAAAATTTGGATTTGGATTTAAAAATTTGAATAGTAAAATTTTGAATTGAAATCATCGTATGATATGGTTTAGAAAATAAAAAAACAGACGTTTAATTTAATATTTTATTTAAAAAAATATATAAATAGTAGAGATTTGATGAAATTTGATAAAAGAATCACAAAAACACAAATTTGAAAAAAAATATATATATACATTGTAAATATGATTAATTTATTCAAATCTCTATTCAAAATAGCAGAGACATCATATATTTTAATTTATTCAATCTAAAACATCATATATTTTAATAGGAAACTCAAACCAAATCAAAAATAAACACACTTACGTGATCCAAAAAAAAAAAAAAAAACTCACATATGCTCTGTAAATTCTAACTGGATAACTGACATTATTGATACAATTTTATATAATAAAAAAAATTAAAGTAAAAATCTATATATATCACAGCCAATGAATTATGGGATTTTTAAATTTGTTTCCAACCTCTCAATTTTCTCTAATATATACCACTCAAATACTCATTTTCTAGTTTCTTTTTTTTCAAAAAAAAAAAAAAAAAAAAAGAAAAAAAAAAGACCACATTCAACACATACTTCGTCTAAAACAAAATGAATATATTATTGAAAAAGGGTAATTATATGAACTTATTTATGGGTAACAGAAACCACTTTGAGAAGAAGTCTTGAAGAGGCAATAAATAAAGATTGGAATAATTTCTTGACTGATCGATGCTATAACATTTCACGTATGCCAAAATGAGCTTTATTCACAAAAAGGGACTTTGATAGTTACCTAAATACTTTGCAATATCTAAATAAACAACAAATATATAACTTTATATGAAAATCTTCCCATCACAATTATTATAATAATTATCAACACAAAAAAGGGCTTCATCACACAACACACATTAGTGGCAATTTGGTCGCTTTGACATCACAAATCATTAGCTATTGGCATACTCAATTAAATAGGGACCAAAATAACATACTACTATTTTTATATCATTTCAAAAAAAAAAAAAAAGACATTCATTTTGTTCAGTTTTGGTACAAAACCAAAAAAAAATACTTTTCAAATTGTACGATGTCCAACAAATATACACAATTTCGTCTTACAATATCATATCAAATTACTATTTACATCAAAAATAAATTTTCGATAAAATCTATCAAAGCACAAGTAACTCTACCGGTGTACATACCTTATTCAACTTATTCCAACACAAGTTTTATAAATTGTTAATACATATTTTCTCCATCGGCTAACAATATATACATTTTGCTATTTAGGGTATTAACAAGCAATAGACACTTATTTAATGTCCTACTATTTAACATAAAAGTGCCAAAATACCCTTTTCAACTCACATTCGGGTATTGCAAGTTAAGGATATTTTAGTCTTTATACGCCTCCAATCTATCTACTAAATAAAAATATTACTATTAACTTATTATTCTTTACTCAACATGAAAACAGTATATGTATCTATTGTTATGGGACGAAGAAGTGAGTAGTATTATATAAATTGAATGTATAAAACTATTAGAAAGAATAGAAGATGAGTCCCTTGTAGCAAAGAACGCTTTGATAAATTTTACCAGTGTATAAATATATCTATTAACTCACTAACTTATTTTTTACTCAAATAAGTAAATTGACATCCAAGTTTAGAAGAAGCCATGTGATTCAAGTCAGTCTTACTCTTTAAAAATATATATATATATATACATACATATTGTGTATGTACATATGCCCATAGGGGAGAAGGCCAGAAACAAGTTATCTCTACCACATATGCTACTGACAGCCTTGCCCACAAGAACATGCATTTGCTATAAACTTAAAAAGGTGCTTCAAACAAAATATCGTCGACAACAGTACAGTAAATTCTAGCATATAGCATCAATTTACCCAGTGCAAGAAATAAATGGGAGCAAATTACCTTGCTGCAGGGGAAGGCAGGTAGCAAGCAAGCAAATTAGCCTAGCTCCATCCTCCAGAGTGTGTTGGGCTACAAGAGCGAAGATGAAAGTTAAAAATAACTAGACAATCGATAACTTTGCAGTCACCTGAAAGACGTGCGGCTGAGCTCAACAGGCTAATACAGAAAACTGAACTTCTTAAGTTTGTATACCTATTCAACATAGGGGGAATATGAGGTAACCAGAATCGTCTAATAGAACTTTCTCAGTTAATGGATGCATAAAGAATCACTAACTGCGAATGGAATTAAGAAAAGAGTAGCAACCAACATGGAAATCGAGAGAAAACAACATATAATAGAACTCGAATGTACTTTGAACCAACTGATTGGAGCTTAAAGTAACAATAGCAATATGATCTGTACCAATTAGAGAAAACAATTAGCAAGAATGATTGATATTAAATTACGACAAAAGGTGGATTGACTTGGCCTGACAGATATTACTGGAATGACGGATGAGTTCTTCTTTGCGTACAGTGAGATACATCTAATTACCAAAATTGTTGAAAGAAAGCCGAGCACGAGCAATATGATTAGTGGCAAGTAAAAGTTTTTGGGGTTCAAATACAAAAGTTAACACGGAAAGCAATTTGCCCCAAAAAACTTGTGGAGGCTGGCTAAGTGATGGGTGTAGATATACTGCGAACTTGAAAAGAAACCTCATCTTACAAAAACAACAACCCATAAGCTTATCTCATTCAGACAAATCATCTGGATCACTCCAGGAAATTGTATGTACTGTGAATCTGCAAGATAGGTGATATAAAATGCTTTTAGTAAATTGCAAGAGATCAAAAAGACAACATAAAAGATGCAACAAACTGCATACCTACCAGTATCATTCCTCTATCAACGATTTCAACTGTTCTCTGAATGACGATATTTTGCTTGCTTCAATGGCCATCACTAGACCCATTGAGTGGTAATGCTTAAGCTGCATTCATAAGAGAATTCAAGTAAGAAACTGTTTGCCATACAAGAACTGTTAAGTACTTGTGAATTAAAAAATAATAACAAGAATAAGAAGAAATTCAAGCAAGTCGACAACTGGAAATAATAGAGGATGAACTTGTTGAACATTTAGCAATACAAGGAATCACATGACGGGGTGGAAGACTAGAAGAAACATCTTGTTCCTAACTTAAACAGATAGCTAGTGATAGCAGATTACCCGAAGCATAAGATTGACAACAGTTGCCGCAAATTATCAAAAGATATGATGTAGTGTGAAATAGAAACACTTGCCTCATTAGGTGTGACATGCGTCGTACTCAACGGAAAGCTGAAGGACCATGAGCTAAGCTGCAAAAGCAGTTCAGAAAGATTAGGCTTCATAGCCTAGAAAACAGCAGCCAAATAAAATTTTGCACCTCATGAAAAATTTCATCTTCAGGTTTAGCATAAACTATGGGCTCTTCTCCCTTTTTATTCGACCCTTTAATCTGATCTGCATTCTTGTGCTGCATTCAAGCACAGAAAAGAAATTACCCACCAAAATAGATCAAGCAACAATAACATATTAAGAGCTCCTCCAACAATTTACCTTGTAAATTGTGCAAATAATAAGATAAAATTTGAAACAGAAGCTATTCCGGAGCTCCTCTGTAGGCTTCAAGAAGAAGATATAGTAAGGTATAGCTGAGATGATACGAGCATCTAAAAAAAACAAAAATCAACCATCTAGAATTGCTAGCTTACCTCATCTTCAGTTGCCCATTCTACTTCATCAAAGAGACCATCGTAGAGCGGAGGCAAAAGCTGAGGGGGAAGATTTACAACACGCTTGGAGACGATAAGACCAACATCATGAGCCTGGTCTTCTAATAAAGTCCGAAGCTTATTGATCACATTTGAGTCATGACACACCTTAATAAGGTGATCCTTCAGCTCGGCGATACATTTGTTATCCTGGTAGCCAAATATCTTAATAATGAATGATCCAGAAATTCTGAAAGCAAATAACGGTGAAGAAAGGCTAAAGCAGCAGAAAAAATAAAGTTTAAAAGCTCGCCTTATATCTTCCTATATTGAGAGCAGAAACAACAGAGTAGACTCCATCATCTTCATCATTCTCTATCTTAACCACAGTCCCAACTGTCGGCTGCCCCAATATCAAGTCCACAAAGCCGCTAAGATCCCACTGCTTTTTATCAAGATATGACTGTAGAAGGACCTTCACGCCATGGAAGTCGCTAGGTTTGGGATCAAAAAAGACAAAATCTGCTTGAACAACTCCCTTACGTAACAAATGAATTCCAACCAAAAAAAAAACAAAAATGAATTATGTGAGCGCATATCCAGAAGTATCAAATCACTTGTAAAAAGTTACATATCTAACCTCAGAATCTTCATTATCCGAAGAGTCAGATTCCTTAGTATTATCATGGTTTGCAAACCCATTAGCTGAAAACATAAACCACAATTGAAGTTCATAGCCAAAAACAACAGACATAAGCGGGGCAGGGAAATGAATGCCAGATGAAAGCATACCAGAAGATGATGGAAGATCATCTCTGCGTTCCTGAATATCTCGTCTAGTTCTTTTACTAGCAGCACTCATAGTCATTAATCTACCAAATGGAGAAAAGGTGAGAGGGTGGTCTCTCAATAACCCGGATTTCCGCTTCATTCTGTAAAATATGAGACAAAATCAAAGTGAAAACATTTGTCAAAATTCTTCGAAACTCAAATTTATGCAACTGAGCAGCTTAACAGTTTACTTTGATACATAGGCCAACCACCGCAACAGATTAACATAAAATTTCAAGATCCTAATATGAATAGGCACACACTCCATCTTGAAGTGGATTAAATTCATCATTTAAAGTAACCTAACCTATGGAATATGAATGTGATTTAAGTAAATTTCTCCTTACCTGTGCTATACTATACAAGAACACCCAAGCCAATACAAGAAACAGTTCAAACTCCTCTCAACTCAACTCACCACACCACCAATCATGTGCAATTGAACATCAATTTCATCAATCCTCAATGGAAATACGAATTGAATCAACTAAATCAAAGTAAGGAATTCAAGAATTGGGGAAATCAATCAATACGAGCAAACATCTATAAAACTTTACTGTGAAGAAACTTCTACAGTTATAGGGTGTGTTTGTTCGGTGGATTGGATTTTAATCTCAATATTCATCCCATTTTTTTCCACCAAAAACACCAAATCAAATACCAATTTTTCATTTTTTATATTATACTAAAAAAATCAACTTTACATTACGCTATTCAAATTCAAAATTTTTACCAATCAAATCCCAAGTTAAAATTCAAGCCCCCAAACAAACATACTTAAAGAACTACCTTGAATGCCGGCGTCTTGGTCCCAGTCTGGTCCCGCACTGTGCTCGGTGTTAGGCGGGGAAAGGGGAAGTCTAGGCTAATTCTTGTTCTCCCTAACCCAAACCCAATTTTCACAATTCGTCTCCCACCCCACGGCCTTCAGAGATAGAGCAGAGGCAGCAGGATATCGTGGCCCCGGAAATTTAACCAGAAGTTGACGTCTGGGAGCTGCGTTGGCCTTCACCTGTTTCCGGCGGTCTATGCGTGTTTATGCACGAATCTGAAGAAGACAAAGATGAGGTTGAGGAAAATGAAGAAGATTCCGGACGATGGATGAAGACGAAGTCGGCAAACAAGAACGATGGACGGAGGGACGAAGACGACGGCGGGGCTTTGCGGGTAGGGTTTTTATTTATGCACTCCCTCCTCCGTACCGTTAAATTGCGATTTTTTGTTTTTTACATGCCATTATATTCATTTTTATGAAAATAATAATAATAACAATAAATTTAATAAGAATTAAATTTTAATTAATTTAAATTAATCTATGTAATATGTAATTTTTATTTTTTTTTCATTTTCAAATAATTTTATATTAGATATGTAAAAATATGTTAATAAAATAAAAAATATTAATATTTTATATTTAATATTATATTATATTTTTTATAATATTAGTTGCTAACATATTGAAAGTTTTTTTTAGTTGGATAAACATATTCGAATTTTTTATTCATAACTATTTTAATGATTTATTTTTAATTAGAAATAAAAAATATTGAATTGATGAAATATAGTGCCTATCATGCTGAAAAAATACTAAATATTTCAAATATTTTGTATATTAAAATTTGTTGTCTTCTACATGATACTTTATTGAACTTTTTCAATATCGGTGTATAGTTTGTCACTATCTATATATATATATATATCGAAATATCAAAATTATTTTGCTATACAACAAAAATAATATATATTGTGTTGATATTTTAGTATTAAATATTTTGGTATATTGATACAAAATTCTTTTTTTTTCATATATCATAAAAATTATTTTTACTTTGATATTTCTGTATGAAATACTAGTATATAACAATGTTTTTTTATACCAAATCATGTACTCTATATATTTTTATTACCGAATTTTTAGTATACTGACTATAATATCGATATTTTTTTAATATAACGCAAATTTCTGAAGGGTATACGAAATGACTCGGCATTTCATAATGTCATATTGAATCATCCCTATTTTTAATTATGTTTTGTTGGGAACTCTCGTTTGTGGATAAATAATTAATTACTACGTTTTTATAACTGTTCGAGCTTTTAGGTGAAACGGTCATTCTATATCCGACATTATATCAGAGCCTATGCTATATCTCAAGTTCGAGTCTCACTGTCCCAATTTGCGGCATACGGATATAATCCGAAAATATTGATTTGATACTTTAAAAAAGAAATACTAGTGAATAATAAAAATTTTGAAAAAAACATAACAAAAATACATTTTTTTAATTTATATTTTAAATGATTACAACACTAATTTATTACAAACAAATTCAAATTTATATTTATATTTTTCAGGGTTTGTTCTTTTACCAAAAATTTTTTAACATATTTCTCAAAAAAATAAAATAATATATTACGTATATTTATTATTTTTATATTACATACACAATTTTATATACTTTACATAAATATATATATATATAATCAAAACACGAAACAACATCATTCCTCCTTGAAAATTTTATTTTAGAATTAATATTCATAATATTAGTTAGTACAATAAATGAGATTAAGTAATAATGTAAATTTAACTCAATCATTAGAGAAATAATGTACTAATTACATGGGCTACTTTACATTATATTTAAAAAGTATCAGTTATGATTTATTTAATATAATTACTAATTAACTATTAAATAATGTTTCTAAATAAATAATTGTTCATTATATATTATTATTATTATTAAAAATGCAATATACACACATACTCACCTAATATACACTTCATTCCTCTGCTATAAAATTATGTCACTATTTCATTTATTTTTATTTGTTAAACTTATACCTAATTAATTTATAGTAAGTAATTTTATTTATCCAAAATTTTGTTATTCATGTATAACAAATAATAACTAATTTGTCACTATTTTTCTACTTATACCATCATTTTATTTTTTTACGGTATCTTTAATAATTTTTTTTTTATAATATCATATTTCACTTTTTAACTATCCCACTTTAACAGTCAAACCCTTGTAGATCAAGCGGTGAGACATCCCTCATTTGAAGTATGAGTGTGTGCGATGAGGTATATATTTTGTTTAATAAAACATGTTAATATTATTTTGTAAAAAAAATACCCCCTTCGTACATATTTAATGTATCAATTTTGTCGTTTTAGTTTTATCAATTTACAATCTATCATTTTTATTATTTTTTTTATATAATTGTAATTCTCACTTAAATAAAAAAGTAAACTTACATTTTCTATAATATTAAAAAAAATGCTATTAAATTATTGAATTTAAGAATAAAAATTGTTATTTTGTCCCTTAATTATAATATTCCCTATGAAATATTCATATTCTACCATTTACGTAAAATAATAATAATAACGATAAGGAAGAAAATTAATTTTGGCTTTAATATAATAAAAATTTATTAATTTTGGTCCCAATATAAAAAACTCATCAATTTTAGTCTCATTATAAACAATTTCAATCATTTTTGATCCTATAGTTTTGTCAACTTCAGCAATTTCCGTTAATTTTTTAACGGTGGAACCAAAATTGATTGAAATTGTTTATAATAACACTAAAATTGAAGAATTTTTTATATTGTGATCAAAATAATAAATTTTTGGTCTCACCGTTTTGTCCACGTCAGTAATTTTCGTTAATTTTTTAACGGTGGGACCAAAATTGATTGAAATTGTTTATAATAAGACTAAAATTGATGATTTTTTTATATTAAGATTAAAATTGATTTTTTTTTGTTATATAGATACCAAAATTAATTTTTTCCTTAATAATAATAATAATAATAAAATAAAGACTAATTTATATACTCCCTCCGTCCTAAAAGTAAGTATCCATTTGTTTTTTGCACGTAATTTTAGAAATATTAGTATTATATTGGGATATAGTAGAAATAAAGTAGAAATGACTAAAATAACCTTATTAGTGTGTGTGATACAAAGGTAATGACATTTGTGTAATATATTGTAAGTTGTAAGGTATTTGTAATGTTAAGTAGATAATACAGTTACTAAAAAAGGATATGAATACTTTGTTATGGAACAGACTAAAATAAAAAAATAAGATACTTTGTTATAGGACGGAAAAAGTATTTATTTATTTATTTTTTTTAAAAGGCCTATAAGTGTATTAATTATGGCCCTTCACCATTAACTTCCGGCGGTACTATCATATCCGTAACCCATCAATTCGGTCACATAATTTATTTCTTATACCCACATTTAAGTTAAAAATAAAGCAAAAACAGTTGATTCTCAATTAATGCTATTAAATAAGTTTATAATCTAAATCTACTAATAATTCTGAATTGGTTCCTTTTGACAAAATATTGTCTCAATTATTATTTATAATCGAGTATTAAAAAATTAAATTAATTATTTTAATAATATTTTTTCAATTTTCAAAAGTAAACATAAAAATCCAAAAAACACTAGTGTTTGGAAAATTTTTTGCTTGTTAATTATTAGAATATTGGGGTGTGCTTGGTACAAATAATTAAGAATAGAGAAATTGTTTGTTTTGGCCAGAAAATTGGAACTTAAAAAATAAATTGTTTTAATTTTTTTATTTCTATTTTTCTGTATATTTATTTTTAATTATTTTTTTTTGTGTATTATTTGATTTTTTAAATTTTTAAAAAAATATATTATTTCAATTTTACAAAATATTACATTTAATTTATTATTCAAGTATTTAATTTTATTTTTTTTAAAAAAAAATACAGCAAAATCTAAACTTACAAAATTATAGTATCTATTTATTATTTAAAAAAAATCACAATATATATATATATATTTATGGATTCTCACGGTTAAAACTATCTTGAGAATTTATTCTTGATCTCTCCATACAAATATGTATTTTTTACACTTTCTAATTACATTCTCTATTTTACCAAACAAAAAGAATTAATTATCGATTTTTATTTTATCTACAATTTCATTTCATATTCTTATTTTTCTTTAATTATATTCTCTGTCACTATTTTATATTTCCTCCGTTCCCGGTTACCGTGTTCCTTTTACTGTAGACATAAGAATGTACAAGAGATATAATTAATAAATAATTAAAAATATATTAATAAATAATTAAAATGTATAATTGTTTCTAAAAAAAAGAAAGTTACATAGTAAATGAGACAGACAAAAATTGATATTGTAAATATGATGGAAGAAGTACAACATATAATAATTTTCGCAATCAGTACAGGTAAAACAGACCGATAATATATATTTTTATGTGTTTTATGAAATAAAATATATTTTGTTTAAACGCGTGATATATACAAATATTTCATATATTGAAATTAATTATTACTTGTGATATATGTGACAATATCATATATTTTATTTATATTATTAATATAATATAAATATATATCATCGGCATTATGCCCATTTTTAAAATTCAGCAAAGTAATTGCCTCAACTCGTGTATATGTAGAATGTGAGGTCACAACAAGAAATGAATGTCCAAGCTATTCATTACGTGCTCTAGGAAGAAATCGAAGCATTTTCTAGGAATAAGACAGATTAGTGTATTTTTTTTTATGACGTAAAAATTTACAGTATAATTACTCTGTAAATATATTTTGAATAAATTTTAATTAAATTTAATAATTTATAAATTAGATTCACAAAAGCAAATCACCCTAAATAAAAAATACAATATATTTTATTGTATTAATATAAACGATGTTATTAATTATTTATAAGAAAAATACTAAATGTAAAAATAAGTAGAATAAATTGATAAATCTTGTAAATGAGATATTTATGGGAAAATAATAAAATAAAATCTCGTCTTCCTCGTTGGTGGCAATTTTGTAATTGTGTAAAACCAGAAGGTCAATTCCAATTCAAGTCGAGTATTTAGTTGTGTTCCTCCGACCGGACCACCAATCCCTTTCTCTGTAACGAAGAACGGCACTTCCTCTTCGATTTTCCAATTCCTCCTGCTGCAATGGAAGACGACAAATCCTTCTCTGAATCAGTCAACCACGTCGACGACAGCAGCCATGGATGGCAGAAGGTAACCTACGCCAAGAAGCAGAGGAAGAATCAGAATAAGAAGCCTCCGGCGGATTCCTCGAGGCCTTTACCCGGCGGATCCGGACCCTTACCGGACAATAACGGCGTTTTCAAAGGATTGGAGAAGCACGCGGAGGAGCGCCGCCGGAAATTGGAGGCGCAGCGCGTCGCCGTTGTTTACGCCGACGATGACGCGATTCCAGTGAGATCGAGGAAGAATCGCGGAGAGGATGTGGACAGCGATGACGAGAGCACCGATGGAGATGTTAAAACTAATGCGGTGGATGTGAATAAGACGGAGAAGCCGAAGAAGGTTAAGAAGCCTAAGATTACCGTTTCGGAGGCTGCCGCCAAGATTGACGTTGACAATCTCGCCGCTTTTCTTTCTAGTATTACGGTATTTTCACTTTTCTCGGATCTGATTCTCGTTCTTGTTGATGAAACGTGGAAGATTTTATCGGAATTTCATTTTTTGGTAGTTGGATTCGTACGAAGGGCAGCAAGATATACAGTTGATGAGGTTTGCCGATTATTTTGGCCGTGCCTTTTCTGCCGTGAGCGCTTCGCAATTCCCATGGCTCAAGTTGTTCAGGGAGTCCCCTGTCGCCAAAATTTCCGATGTGAGCACTTCAATATTTATATAGATCAGTTTGAGTTTTAAGCTTTGTTGCAACTTACAGTTAGATCGGTTTAGTTCTCTTGTGAACAATGCTGTTATTGGAAGTGATTGATTTGCAATGTTAAATTTAGGTGCTTTGACCGATGATGGCTTTGTTCCTGGTGATCGTATGCTATTAAATTTACCAAATCAATGGTCGTGTTTAACATGTATATCAGTTTGTGGTGGTCTCAGTAACTGCTAGCTTAATTTTCATACATTTTAGCGCATCTTGACTTGCATTTGTATTTAAAAGTGCCTATACAGCGCTGAAAGGATCATTTGCTATATAATCAATTTTTTCATGGTCCAAGTCTATTGGCTTGATCGAGGTTTCAAATAAGAATTTACTAATGTAACTAGTTCATGTGCTGAAGGTTTCATACCTTTGCACACCTAGAGCTTGTTTAATAGCTACTCATTATGAATCACTGTAATGATGCTATTATTACTCAATAAGGCTTAAAGATTATTTCAGGTTGATGAGGAATCTGTGGTTTGATTATATAGTTTCTGATTTGATCTCCAATTGGAGTGTATGCCCAACATTTCAATGTGGGGTCTATGGTCTATTTCTGCATCTCATTTGTGTGAGGTTTGGGTTGGTTTTTTTTTTAATGATATATTTAAGATTATTTGAAACATTATAAAATTGAATTTAGATGCTCTATCAATTTTTATTTACATCAGCTATTTAGATGGTCCATTACTATCATGGCCATGCTTTGGTTTAGGCTTTCGGTGGCACTGTTACATGCCAAGGATGCCAAAAATAGTTTGTAGGGGTAGAGCATTTTCCTTGTTTGGTTTGACCAGTTCGCCCTTGGGCCATGACAAAGTTAGTGTGATGTTTAGGCTATTTGAAGAGCTTATGTTCCATATTGGTTATGGTGCCCTACTTTACTATTGATTGGAAAGAAATGTGAAACTACACAACAAACATATTCGCTGAATCAAGACATTGTTATTTGATCGTTAGCAATCATGCATCATTGTTACCTCTCATATCTTCATTGGCCTTGCTATGGATGTGGAAGATCTTCTGTTAATTGGTTTGTTTCTTGCTCAGGTCCCTGTTTCTTATATCTCTGAAACTGTTTACAAGACATCAGTGGACTGGATTAACCAGCGCTCCAATGAAGCATTGGTAACCTTTGTGATCTGGTCATTGGATGGCATTCTTGCTGACTTGGCTACCCAACTGTCGGGGTCCAAGGGTTCAAAGAAAGGAGGGCAGCCAACAACTTCAAAGTCTCAGGTATGTGATGTTCTTCATGCCTTTCTCATCTAAATAATTCTCTTTGTTTTAAATTTCCTGTTTCTTTCTTCCAAGCCTTAAACCTCTGGTAAGAAACACCAACTTCACTTTTTTATGTCTCATTTAGAACAATTTGGGTCAAACATGACCCATTCATTACAAAGAGGGACTGGGGGGAAGGAGGACTATATTCTAGTAGTAACTGAAGTTTCTCCTTGTTATCCTGTACCTAGAGACTCCTTTTGCATTTTCTTATGTGCCTTTTTCCAGCACATTTAATTTATTAGTATTACTAATTTATTAGTTGTTTGACTCCTTGCTGTCTCTAAGGTGCAATCCTTGATCTTTGCATTCCAATGCTTTTCTTCAGTAAGATGCACCTGTGGCGGCCACCCTGCCATTTGCCAGTCTTATGCTATACAAATTTTTTTTTTTTTGGTTAATGAAGAAACTAGTAATAAAAGCTTGACTTGTTTGCTTTCCTGTGGCATTTTAATCAATTTCTCACACATGCCAGTAACTTCCACTTCCCCTCTACAGTTCTCTAAACTGAGATCGGTGCATAGCTCCTTTCACTGGCTTTTTTATTTTGTCCACCATAAATGGTACCTTGAGAATTAAAACAGCACTTTTATTCATGCCATTTGTCACAGGAATTAAGAGTAGTTCATGAATGAGCTTTTCTTGTAGGTGTTTTTGTTGTTAAGAGCCGAGACACTTTCTATGATAATTTTGACTGTATTGTCATGATACCTTTAGGGATCTGTGAAGGGAAGGATTCTGGGGGATACAGTTTGTCTCTTTCTCCGTGGTTCTTCCTTAATAGATAAAAGGCTGAAGCATATAAACTGAAATATGTTGCTTGGATTTTCAGGAAAATAAATAAATAAAAATTAAATCCTCAAGTTATATTATTTTGCCACTCCTAATATACTTTGTATGACTTTGTACACCATGCTATCTACTTTGATATAATTTCTATCAAATTAACCACTTATATTTCATACTTGCTAATTCTTGTTTCCACAGGTTGCAATTTTCCTAGTGTTAGCTATGGTATTACGCAGGAAGCCCGATGTGCTGATTAATGTATTCCCAAAATTGGACAATAATCAAAAGTATCAAGGCCAAGATAAGCTTCCGGTTATCGTATGGATGGTAGTTCAAGTGAGTAACAATCGTATTTATCGTGGAGCATTGTGCTATCTGGGAATGCCTTATTTCTTTTTCTTTTTTCGAATATATTTTGAGTATTAATTTCCCATCTTAACCCGAGGCTTGTTGTGTAGGCATGTCATGGAGACTTAGCCGTAGGGTTGTTATTATGGGCGCATCATATTCTGCCAATTCTAAGAGGAAAATCTGGATCAAACCCCCAGTCTAGGGACATGGTCTTGCAGTTAGCTGAAAGGTTTGAAATATTGTTCTCTCTTCAACCAGTTAACAGCTGTTTATATCTCACACACCTCGATGATTATGAAGTGATATTCTTTGCTTTCCATTTATTAGAATTGTGGGTGTACCAAAAGCTCGGGGCATATTAGTAAGTAATGCTGTCAGGAAGGGCGAGCGCCTAATCCCACCTCCTGCACTTGACTTACTACTGCATTTTACATTCCCTCCATCTTCTGGACGGGTTAAGGTAGTGTACACCAACATACTAGCTTTGTTTTAAACAAATTTATCGGGTATGTTGCTGAGTTATGAATTTCTACTGTAACAACTTTAATAAGGAATGTGAACTGTGTGCAAACAGGCCACCGAAAGATTCGAGGCTATATACCCACTTCTTAAAGAGGTCGCTCTTGCTGGCTCTGTTGGAAGCAAAGCAATGAAGCAAATCTCATTGCAGATACAGACTATAGCTGTGAAATCAGCAGGAGAAGGTACTGTTAAACTGCTTCTCATACATTTACTTCAAAAGCTACTATGATGAATTTACGGCATTTCTAAAAACGATGTCCTGCAGGTATTCCGGCACTATCTGACGAAGCAACTGGCATCTTCATTTGGTGCTTGACTCAGAATCCTGAATGCTTCAAGCAGTGGGTAAGCCATGAATTAAAAAAAAACATACCCAAATTAGTTTCAAATCTCCTGGTGGCTTTCCTTAGTAGATTCATTTGAAAGCCACGACTGATTGGGAAGTGATTTGTGTTTGATCGATCTTTAATTAATATGTTTGTTTCGACAGGACAAAATATACACTGATAATATACAAGCTAGTGCTTCGATACTGAGGAAGCTTTCCGATAACTGGAAGGAGCTTTCTCCAAAACTATCTTCACTTCAATCTCTCAGCGAAGCTCTCAAGAGCTTCAGGCAAAAGGTTCGTCAATATTTGCTCCACTTTTCAAGCATAATATTCCAATCCCAGCCCAACTCATTAAATTTCAAAAATCTTCCCGACTTACAGAACGACAAGGCATTAAGCGATGAAACTGATTCAGCTCACCAGTCTCAGTTCAAGGAAGCAGACAAATACTGCAAGGCTCTGCTGGGCAGACTTTCCAGCAGCCACAGTTGCCTGAAAACCATAATCTTTGTTCTTGCCATGGTCGCTGTCGGAGCTGCCATCGTGCCCTCCAACCTCGACTCATTGGATTTGAACAAGGTGTCGGCATGGTTCAACTCCCTGCAATCCGTCTAAAACAACTCTGACAGAGCCAGGGTTAGCGCAAGCTAGGTAATCTCGATCTCCTCCCTTCCTCCGACTCGAGCTAGTTTTTTGTGCGACACAGTCCTCCCGGTAACCTTACAATATATACATTATACATAAAGTATGTGGGGGTGTAGTAGAGCATGAGGATTTGGATTATTAATGGTAGGGGTATGGTATGGAGGTGATTTAATTTATCTAGTTGTGTTGTTTTCTCATTTCAGGCACCCCTTTTTGGGGTAAAAGATTTTCTTAATTCCCGTCGGTCGGTTTAAGACATCACTGAACTCTCTCGTTTGCGAAATGAGTTATTGATAGAGGAGAGATTGAGAGTGTTTTTATATTTATTATACATACTTATATACTTACATGTTTATTTTGTTTGGGGTACACACACACATTGGATTTTGTTGCTATTCATCTACCAAACTTGCCATCCATACTTTTTTGTTTTTATTTTTTGCTTGTTTTATTTGGTTAAATAGTTATTTTGGTCTGAATATGATGTGCTTATTAGTTGGCTCTTTCGACCCTGCACCAGGAAGTCATATCTGTATTTTGCAGTTTAAGTACCCATACTAACAGTCTAATCGATCAGATGTAAAAAGGTTTTAGATGAAGTTCATCGTCAAGGGTTTTTTAATTTTAGGGATGAATTTAAACCTCTCTGGCGGTTTTCTTCCCCTTCCCCTTGCCCGACAATGATGGTGTTGTTTTCGTCAAAATCCCTCGAATCCGTAAATGCCACAATCGTCTCATTGCTGGAGAAATTTGCATTTAAATCGAACCAAGATAAAATAAATTGTACCGGATGGATAAAAATAAAAAATATGAACCAATTATATAAAATGAAAAAATATATAATATAATTATATTGTTTTAAAAATATATATAATAAAAAAATGGACAAATTTTATGGAAAAAAAAGCAAACAAATATAAGCTGCTGTTGCTTAGTCTAGAGGTTGATTCGATTTACATTGTCGAGGCTACAAATGCGGCTTCGATGTCATAAAAAATTAATAATAATAATTCAAAGAAAATAATATGCTTTCAATATTATTATTATTATTATTAAGTAGTAGCAGTTTGTTTATGTGCCGCCAAAAAGGCAACCAAGCAAAATCCATCAAAACTCCCTTTTTCCCCTTCCAAATTACACAAATTCACAGTTTCTACATTCATTCATTCATTCACACCACCAGACCGCGGCGATCCAATGGCGGCGCTTCACTCCTGGAGGAAAGCATACGGCGCTCTCAAAGACCATACCAAGGTCGGCCTTGCGCACGTCAATTCCGGTTATAAGGTCGTCTCTCTCTCTCTGCTCAATCGCCAATTTATTGTTTCCAATGCGCGTTGTGTGTGTTCAGGAGGGATTTTTACGTAGGGTTTTGGTTTCTCGTCCAATGTGGGTGGAATTGCGTGCTTGATTGCTTAAAATTCAGCGATGATCAAGAAATGGAGAGATTGATTTTTGTGCGATGTAATCGAGATGTTCTGGTTTTCGATTTTTTTGATTTTGTGCTGTGTTAATGAACGTAGGATTTGGATGTGGCGATCGTTAAGGCTACGAATCACGTGGAGTGCCCGCCCAAGGATAGACATCTCAAGAGTGAGATTTTTCATTCTTCGCCATCGATTCGGAAACCATTCTGACGCTGTTTATTCTTCGATTAAGAATTTTGTTGTCTCGTGAACCTTTGAAGTTAGAGCAAGAACAAATTGATGTTAGGTTTCAGACCGTTTCTAATTCTGTGAAATCTCAATTTTCCGAACTGAATTGGATCGAAAATGGCTGCACATTGTGTTTTAGTTTAGGAAATTATACCCACAATTGTCATGCGAACTCCATATAGATAAAAGTTCTGGAAAATTTGATAATATTACAAAGTTAATATTTGCAATGATGTTTTGTGAATAAGAAAACTATTATCGATTTGATATTCTTCTAAAAAATTGAAGTTGATGCATAGTGCCACAAGTTTTAAAAGTATTTATACAATCATTACCGATGTTTCTTGCAGAAATTATGATAGCAACAGCAGCAGCTCGGCCACGGGCTGACGTTGCATACTGCATAAATGCCCTTTCGAAACGATTGTTGAAGACACATAACTGGACGGTATGGATACTTCAATGCACTCGCCATTTAGATCGTGTTTCTTTAATGTTTATAGTTTTAAGTGTTTTTGTTACGATATATTCAAAATTACGGAAGTATTATATGGAATGATGTTTTGTAAGTTTCTGTTAATTTTTGTCGTTTGCATTGTTGGATTAGGCCGGGTCTGTTTTGGGAACTTAGTAGTAAATATTTTTCACCGCCTTGTTATGATAATTGGTTGCTTTTACGCCATTCGATCTGTGAATTTACTGTGGTTTTACAGGTTGCGTTGAAGACACTAATCGTTTTCCATAGACTTTTGAGAGAAGGCGATTCGAAATTTAGGGACACATTGTTAGGATTTCAGCAGAGAGGGCGCGTCCTCCATGTTTCTAGCTTCAAGGATGATTCGAGTCCAGTCGGTAAGCATCTCATCTTATATTATACGTTAATTTTATTGCGCCGTATAAGGATGTATGAACAATTTACATAATGATTGTCTTGCTGCTGCTCCAGCTTGGGATTGTTCTGCTTGGGTGCGAACTTACGCGCTCTTCTTGGAACAACGATTAGAATGCTTTAGCATTCTTAAGTATGACATTGAAGCTGAGCGTCTTCGCGGACATGGACAAGGCCAAGATAAGGTCTACTTCTCCTTCATAAGTTCTGTGTCAATTTTGCGCTATGATTGCTTAAATTCGCTTCGGTTTTTACCTTTGGAGCCTGCAATTACAGCGTCACTTAAGATCTAGAGATCTGGATAACGAAGAATTATTAGAACAGTTGCCTGCGTTGCAGCAGTTGCTACATCGTCTGATTGGATGCCGGGTAATCATCCCTGTGTTATGTTCGAAACTTTAGATTTTTCTTAAGAGGTATTTGCAGCTAACCAGTCTTTGATTCACAGCCTGAAGGTGCAGCTGCTTGCAATTCTCTAGTTCAATATGCTCTTGCCTTGGTATGTCCTTCTTCTTCGTCTCTTCATCCTTCGAATCGCCAAATCTCACAGAATCGCAATTTGTTGATTCTGAATATTAGTTTTGATCTGTAGGTGCTGAAAGAGAGTTTTAAGATATATATGACTATCAATGCCAGCATAATCAATCTTGTCGACAAGGTAAAATGGCGAAGAATTCGTGTTAATTTTCTTAGTTCATGAAACCTGCATTCGCTTAGTGAAATGACGTCTTCCCCGGTTTTGTTCACAGTTTTTTGACATGCCGAGGCTAGAAGCCATTCAAGCGCTCGATATCTACAAACGAGCCACACAACAGGTGCTGTAATGTTTCTTCGATTTCATGATTCTCAAGTTGTAATATGGTATGGATGTGTTCTCGTTGCAGGCTACGAATCTTACAGATTTCTACGACGCCTGCAAAGGAGCCGAGCTTGCTCGAAATTTCCAGTTCCCCGTTTTGAGAGAGGTTAGATATATTGATTTGTTTTTACAATATATTCGACTTTTGACTCGATTACCAATTCCGGTGATCTTGATCTGTTTTTTTCGATGCTTTACGGTCTTGACAGCCGCCGCAATCCTTCATAATCACCATGGAAGACCACATCAGAGAAGCTCCGCGGGAGGTTTCTGTTCCGACCATTCACTTGGTAAGAAGTAATCAGACATTCTACCGATTAGTTTGAAAGTTCCGATTTTTTATCCTATCTCTGCATCAACTGCATCAGGAGTATCCTGAAAGATTGATGTTGACATACAAGCAAGAAGACAATGTTCCTTCGTCGTCTGAAGAGTCTCCGAAGGCCGAATCACCTCCACGTCAAGTCGACGTGGATGATCTGCTCGTGAGTTTCTTGACGCACTTCTACTTTTACAGCAATCGAAGTCGATTTTAATCTTGACTCCGTTTCAGGGCTTGAATTCAGTCGAAGAAATCACGACTTCGATCGACGACACGAATGCTTCGGCTTTCGCCATAGTTCCATGCGGTGACCACTCCCCGTTCACCGAAAATTGCGGTGCGACGGCGGCGATCGACATCAACCCCGTCGGGTGGGAGCTCGCCCTCGTCTCGACCACCGACTTATCGTCATCGCAGGAGAAGCAATTAGTAAGTTCTTATGCGTATAATTTCACGTAAAAATTTAAACTTTGGACGGGATCGCATGATTTTCGATCGAAATGCAGGCGGGAGGGTTGGATTCGCTGAAGCTGAATAGCTTATACGACGAAGGGGCGTCGCAGGAGGCGTTATCCGGCAGCCATTTTCCGTCTGCTACAAATCCATTTTCGATCGACAGCACGCCGAATAGTGATCGTAATACTCTCCCGGTGGCGCCGCAGCCTTGTTCGAGCAACCCGTTCTATTCGTTCCGGCAGGATTGGGTGATGAATCCGCAGAATCCTTTCCTATTGGAGACAGGGTTCCATGCATTTCCGGCGGCGGCGGCGGAGGAAGCTCAGACAAGCAACCCGTTTGGCAGTAGCAGAATGTAAGTTAGTATGTTAGGATTTAGGGGTTCCTTTGAGTAGAGTGAAGCTCATTTGTTGGAATTGTGTAAACAGAACTGAACAAATATTATTCACAATGTAATAATTGTCGATCTTCATCACCATCACCATCTCCACTCTCTCTCACTTTTTTTTGATTGTCTGATCTCGTGGGCCTTGTCTTATTGGACTTACTTTGTAAAATATTAGGTTGGATCGAAGATTCCACAACAGTTCTTGCGTTATAAAATAAAAAATAAAAAAATAAAAAAAGATATGAATAAAGTACAATTTATAATTGGTATCGATACAATATATAATTATGGACAGTTGCGTACTTTAATTTAACACGATATATGTCTTATATAGTAAAAAAATAATACAATTATATACTTTAATTTAACACAGCACAAGATACTTACTGTATCTCTCTTATACCGATCAATCATTATTTTCCATATGTATTTTCTTAAAATAATTAATAAGATAAAATATTTAAATATACATTGCGGTTGGTAATTGGTTGATATAGAAGAGACACAATACATTACGGGTAGGGTAATTAAATCCATAACAATATAATACTTTATATGTCCGCCTCTAGAGTTAGATTTATCTTTTGTATCGTTGTACTTAATATTAAAAATATCTTTATATTTGTATAAATTTTTTTTTTTTTTTGTATAAATGTCATTCTAGTATTACAAGATATTAGAATATACGACACTAATTGAAGTATTTTTATCATTTTTTTTATTTATACTATGTTTTAATATAATAATTAATACTTAAAGATCAACACGCAAAAAAGAATTATAGCCTTAGAACGGGATGATAGTAATATTACATTCGAACTAAAGTATTATTCAAATCTAAAATTAAAATAGAAAAACAAAACCAGACTCCATAATTATTTTCATAAACTCACTTATTAAAGTATACTCCATCCGTCCAAACAATAAGTATATATTTACTTTTTGTACGAAGTTTAAAAAATAATAGTATTTTAATTATAATGGATAGGTAAAAATAGTGTAATGACATTTTTTTCTCTTACTTTTTTGGTATAAAAATAGTGATATGATGTAAAATAAGAGTATTTGTGGAAAAAAAAATAAGGTATTTAATGAAATGATTACTCTGTAATTGGACATTTCAAAATATAGATAACTATACTTTGTAGCTGGACTGGGGGAGTATATATTTATAAAAGAAATTAAGTACTAGTACTACAAAACAATGGGATAGGCTTTTCAGGAAGAAATGTCTCATCTTTAGCGATCAACACAATATTTTCACTTTTACGTAGATTCTTATTACTAATATTTATTTTTAGCGATTTTATTTGTAGATAAAGTAACAGCTTAAAGTAATATTGTAGTACTATATAAAAAAACAATAATAATAATAATAATATTATAATATTTTAAAAATAAAATTAATACTTATTATTACTTCAGTTCAATAATTTAGAATAAATATAATTATTTTATAATTAAAAATATATCAATCAAAATAATTATAAATTAAAATCAAAATATTTTAATTTAAATTTTAGAAATTAAATTTATTCATGGTTAAAAAACTTTATACTCCCTCGTCTCATTGAAAGGTTACCATTTTCTAGTCCGTCCCAAAACAAGGTTATCATTTTCTAATTTAGTAATTGTACTATCTACTTCACGTAATAAATAACCTCTCAACTTACAATATATTACACAAATGTCGTTACTTTTATATTACACCATACTAATAGGAGTATTTTTTTTTTGTCTTTTTTACTACAATTCAATATAATACTAATATTAAAAAATCTACGTGTAAAAAGCAAACGTCACCCTTGTTGCGGGACGGAGAGAGTATATAGTTATGGAACTAGTCTCCGAATTTTGGAAGGCAAAATATGAGTTTAATTTTATTAATTTAATGTCTTTTTTTTTTTCTTTGGTGTAACAGTGTAAAAAAAAAACAGTTGAACAAAATAATACTCTCCTCGTCTCTGGTACGGTGTCCCTTTTTACTGTAAACACTAGAACTTACGAAGGATATCATTAGTAAATAATTAAGAATGTATTAGTGAAAATAATTATCGTATAATAAAAATAATTTTGAATTAAAATAAATAATTAGTCTAATTAAAATTTAAAATAATTTTCAAGTGTATAATTTTTTTTCCAAAATAAATGAGTGACAGAATAAGTGGGACCGACGTAAATAGAAAAGTGAACACTGCAAATGAGACGGATGAAGTATATGTTTGAAATGAAAAAAAATTGACATAATTATATAAATATGATTATTTTTTATTAAAAAATTAAATACTAAAGGACAAATCAATAAAGTTATATATTTTCTTTGTCCCATTTAAATTGCTCATTTTAGGTTATGCACTGAAGTTTAGATATTGGATAATTAGTAAATATTTAAAAAGTATATTTGCAAAAATTTAATAAAAATAATTATATATTAAGATTAATATAACTAAATAATTTAATTAAAATATAAAATTATAAATTTTGAAATATAATTAAAATGTATAATTATATTTTTAAAAACTAAAAGAACAAACTCCGTAGGACAGATAAAAAAACAAAAGTGAACAAATTAAGTTGAATGAAGGAGCTATATTTTATTATTTTGTACATGAAATTAAAAATAAAAATAAAATTCAGAGGAAGGGGGGAAAATATTTAAAATTTATTATATTTAAACTAAAAAATATATATTTTGGGAGTTGGGGTTCAAGTGCCCCTGTTTTTCTTTAGTCAATTTTTTTTCAAATTTTACTATTTGACTCTGTGTTCTCTAGAAAAAAATATATTTTTTCATCTCACAAAACATTCCATCAAATATTATTTTTATATCAAATTCAAATTATTTTTTTTCCAAACTCATCAAAAAAACACACCTTAAACATAAAATTTTAGTATTCTTAAAACATTTATTTTATTTGTTATTTAAATCTATGTTCATTTTTTTTTTAGTTGAAAATCGAAAAATATTCTCATTTTTTTTAAAAATAAAAAATCATTACAAGTTTGTACTTTTTTTTACTATAATAAAATAAGTAACAATTATTATTTACTTTTATTAAAATTTGTGTTCAGTCAAATGAGCACATATCTGGACGGCGGAAGGAGTAATAATTTTTCCACAATAATTAAACCATACTTTGTTTTTCACTTTGAATGATTTTTTCTTTACACTTCATCTTATTTTTTTGTCAATTTTTTTTTTAATATTAAAATATTATTAATTTCTAGTTTATGTATCCAACCAAAAGTTGATGATCTAGATGGAAGAATATCATAATTTTTTAAATAAATAAAAGAAATAGATTGTTAGCAACATGTATCCTATTTTATAGGTGTATTGTGTAAATATATTTTTTATAAGTTAAAATTAGTTATAATACTCCCTCCGTCCCATATAATTTGTCCTTATTTTTTATTTTCGTCCGTCCCACATAACTTGTCCTTTCTATTTTTGGAAATATAATTATGCACTTTAATCGCATTTTAAATTTTAAATTTTATAATTTTTTTAATTTTAATTAAAATATTTACTTATCTTAATCTTAATCTATAATTATTTTTACTAAATAATAATTATTTTTACTAATACACTTCTTAATAACTTACTAATTATACTTTACCTAAATTCCTGTGTCTACAGTAATCGCCAATATTATTCGGGACGGAGGGAGTAATATATTGTATATGTGTATATATGTATGTATATTATTTCAACATATTTTATGTACTAATGAAAGAATTGTAGGTAAGTGGTTGAGGAATTTTCTTCATGTTTTAAATGAATGGGATTCTATCTCCATTGTAATATTTTTATTTCAAACTTTTTTGTCATGTTTTCTAAATAAATAAATATTAATCTAAAATCTCTTATTCTTTATAAATTATTTTATATTAATCATATATAAATATTATGTCAAATATAGTATAACGTTTTGAGATGAATTGGGTGTGTTTGTTCGAAGGTTTGGATTTTGAGTTGAGATTTGAATAGTAAAAATTTTGAATTTGAATAGTTGTATGATGTGATATAAATAGATGTTGATGTTATGTTTTGAATGTAAAATTAATTTTTAGTATAATATAAAAAATGAAAAATAGGTGTTTGATTTGATGTTGAGGGGGGAGGGAAATGGGATATAGTGGAAATCTAATTCAATCCCCCAAACAAACACACCCCAAATAGAAAAATGAACATTTTTTATGAAACATTTTTTCTTTTATTATCTAAATTATAGATATAAAAATTTAGAGAAAGTATAATTAACAAGTGATTAAAAAGTATAATAGTAAAAATAGTTATTATATAATAAAATTAATTATAGATTAACATTAAAATAACTAAATAGTTTCATTAAGATTAAAAAAACATACTCCCTCCGTCATTCAACTCTATACTCACTTTCCTTTTTGAGTTGTTATCGAAAAATATTTTCATTTCTTTTTTAAGTAAAAAATTATTTCATTATTGTATTGTTTTTAACTATAAAAGGAAAAATTAATAATTATTACTCATTTTTATTAAAACTCGTGTCCGATAAAATGAATACAAGACGGATGGAGTATAAATTATGAAATTTATAATACGATTAAAATGTATAATTATATTTTAAAAAAATTATGTGAAACTAACGAAAATAGAAAAAAAAAATAGACATTTAATGTGGGGCGGAGAGAATATAAAATTGTATTTCTTATAAATAATACTCCCTCTATCTCAGCTAATTTGTCTACCTTTGCTGGTACGGAGTTTTAGGTATCATGTAATTAGTAAATAATCAAGAAGTGTATTAATAAAAATATTATGATTTAATAAATAATTATAGATTAATATTGTAATACTCCGTAGTTAGTTAGGCCGATGCTAGGCCAAGTCCCTTGGATGAGCTGGTGTCGGGCCATTCGGTTAAATATACGTTAAATGGATTAAATAGACTACTCATGTCAACAATGTGCACATTTTTTTTTTTTCGAAAACTATACTGGGAGTTAAGCTAGAATAATTTGAGCATGAATGACTTGAATGTCTATCAGGGTGTGCGTAAGTGAGGACAAACCGCGCTGGAATGACTCGTGTTGATCCGTGGGATCGATCTGTAATCCCGATACGTCCGATTTTGCGTTGCTTGCGGACTGAAGTGTCCCAAAAATTAAAATAACTAAATAATTTACTTAAAAAATTTAAACTATTAATTTTAATATGCAATTAAAATAAATATTTATTTTTGATGCAATATTTAAAAAATAATAATATTTTAATTATAATATATAATTAAAAGTAATATAATAATATTTTTATTTTTATTTTTTTATGTAAAAATAATGATATAATATAAAATAAAAATATTAATAAAAAAATATAATATTTAATAAAATATTTATTTAGTAACAAAGACGTTTTAAAATATAAATATGTATATCTTTTAATTGATCAAATTAAATATAAAAGTACAAAGAAGACGAGAGGCAGCGACAGATATGATGAGGGGTAGTGGGGACCACAGTGCTTTTGGAATGTGGGCCCCACGTTCGGGTTTTGGGGGCAAAGCAAAAGCTCTGTTTGTTTTTGGATCCAAAGTTGACAACAACACCCACGCCCATATCTTCTTTGCCAACCTTGCCTTGCCACTATAAACTATTATTATTTTAATAATAAATAAAATAAAATAATATAGATATTCTACATTTTGTCACACAATAATAATAATAATATAAAATCCAGCAATTGTGAAACCCACCCTCTCTACATTTTATTAATCGAAAGAATAACGGTAAGAGTAATACTCCTATTACAGTACGGGAGGGTATTCTCGTCCTTTCATATGCAATTGTGGGGATTAAGGAAAAATTGATGTTCTTATTAAAAAGTTAAACCTAGTCAGTCATACAGTCAATAACCTCTCTCTCTCTCTCTTACGCTCTCTGCTGGTTTGCTTTGCACACAATTCTTGAATTCGTCGCTCGCCTCGCTCCCACTGTTCTTCTTTCCCAAACCTCCAAAGTCGTCTTCTCTGCTGTACCAACGCCGCCCATTTTCCCAATTTCGGTTTCATATTTTGTTTGTTTGATTCGATTTGATTTGATTTGGTTGTTAATCGGCTGCGGGAGGAAGAAATCAGGCATGGCTGCGAACCGTTTCGCAACCATGGTGCATCGGAATTCCAACAAGATCACGCTGATTTTGATATACGCGGTTCTGGAATGGATTCTGATAGTCCTCCTACTGTTGAATTCCCTGTTTTCGTATCTGATCCTGAAGTTCGCGGAGTATTTCGGGCTGAAACCGCCGTGTCCTTGGTGCACTCGAATTGATCACGTTATTAATCCGTCGAGGAAGGAGGAAAACTCGCAGAGGGATAATCTGTGTGAGGTCCATGCCAGGGAGGTTTCAGAATTAGGGTTTTGTGCGAATCATCGGAAATTGGTTGATTCTCGTCTTATGTGCGACGATTGTTCGTCCTCGAGGACGGAGCTTCTGCAATCTTCGAAGGATTTTGGTCCCCTTAAGCGATTGGGAGCGGTGAGTGAGAATGGCGGTGAGGTAAATTTCAACTGTTCTTGCTGTGGAGTTGCTTTGAGTAATAACTATAATCGCAAATACTCTTCCTACTCGTTGGTTAGAACATCTTCTTACGATGCGTTGGATAAAGGAAATTTAATTGATTATGATGATAGTGATAATGTTGTTGTTGATGATTGTAATCATGTTGCGAAAGGATTTGATTCTGGTGTAGATTTGCTTAGTGATGAGTCTTTGTTTGGAGTTAAGAATAATGAATTCGGATTCGATGTAAATTCGGGGATAATCGGAGGGAAATCGAAGGGGAATGGAAATGTAGAGATGGTTTTGGAAGTAGAAGAGAAGGAGACATTGTTAGAGGTGAAATCGAAGAATTGGATCACCATGGATGATAAGTCTGTGCAAGTTTGTGTCGAAGAGGAAGAGAATATCTCGAAGCATTTGGAATTCTTTCTGGACTATAGCGGCCAAAGATTGGTTCCGATTGAGTTGGTTGATTCGGAACATAAGAGTGGGGAGAATACAGAGATTGAAGAAGACGATAAGAACAGGGATCGAGAGTTTATCCCGGATTCTGCAGGTAAGATCGAAGAAAAAACAGATATGGTTGTGGAGGGTGGAGGTGGAGGTGGAGGTGTTGAAGCAACATTTCTTGATATTGATATCAACGAGGAGCCGAAGTATGAACTTCTCGAATCCATGGAACTTGAAGAGGATGAAAATTCTCGACATTTTCTGCTAAATCAATGGACCTCTGAAGAGGTTAGGGATGATCAAGAACTCGATGGAAAGTGTTCGGATGTTCATGGAGGTGTGTTTTAGATGGAGTGTTACGATGTTTCGAAAATAATTTCATATGTGAATTAATTAACTTAATCTGATGTTTTTTTGTAGATTATGTCGCCGCGTGTGAAAAGGTTGCTCAGGCGAGCAATGAAAACGAAGCGGATGTTTCGATAGGAACCGAAATTCCTGATTTAGACGTAACGGACGAGATACAAATCCAAGAATCCGCGCATTCGAACGGTAATTTCTCGATTTTTATCCTATATATTATTTGCAATTAAATTTTTTGTTCTAACATCTGTTCGATCAGGTCTTGTACGAGACGACGACCGAGAGCAGGCGACGGAACTACAATCTTCATCCAATCAGGAGTTGAACGACACAGAAGAAGACAAAGTTCCCGATACGCCGACATCCATGGAAAGCATCAACTACCTCCACAAGAAGCTGCTAATGCTCGAGAAACGGGATTCAGGGACCGAAGAGTCTTTGGACGGAAGCATAACGAGCGAGTTGGATGGCGGCGACGGGCCTGCCACCGTCGAACGATTGAAATCCGCACTCAGATCCGAACGAAAAGCTCTCCAGGTTCTGTACGTCGAGCTCGAAGAAGAACGGAGCGCATCGGCGGTGGCTGCAAACCAAACGATGGCGATGATAAACCGACTCCAGGAAGAGAAGGCGGCGATGCAAATGGAGGCTTTGCAGTACCAAAGAATGATGGAAGAACAGTCGGAATACGACCAGGAGGCGCTGCAATTGTTGAATGAGCTTATGGTGAAGAGGGAGAAGGAGAAGCAGGAACTCGAGAAGGAGCTCGATTCTTGCCGGAAGAAGCTTCTGGAATACGAGACGAGGGAGAAGGCGCGGGCATTGAGCCGTAGCAAAGACGGGAGCGTCTTCTCGGGGGACAGCAGCGACGGATTGTCGATCGATCTGAACCAGGAAGTGAAGGACGACGGGCTGTCGTTTTACGGGAATCAAGAATTCAGCGTCCGCGACACTCCCGTCGATGCCGTCGTCGATTTGGAAGAATCATTAGCTGATTTCGAGGGCGAGCGTCTCTCGATCCTCGAACAACTTAAGTTTCTAGAAGAAAAGCTCTCGACCCTTGATGACGAAAGCCATGTTCATTCCAACGGCGGAGAATCAAACGGGCATGCAGAATCGAACGGGTCGACGACACCGAATTCAAAGCGAATTCAGCAGAGGAAAGTCGCGACCCAGATGGGGAAATCGCTGCTCCCGTTATTCGACGCGATCAGCGACGGGAACGGCGAGCTCGGAAGCGCGGAAAAGGCGAACAAGAAGCGTGCCATCGAAGAAGAAGTCGATCATCTTTACGAGAGGCTGCAAGCGCTCGAAGCCGACAGAGAATTCCTCAAGCATTGCATTCGATCCCTCGAAAAAGGCGATAAAGGGACCGATCTTCTCCAAGAGATCCTCCAGCATCTCCGCGACCTCCGTAGTGTCGAGCTTCGTGTTCGAAGCTCGACCGAATAAAATTAGAAAAAAAAAAAAAAAGAAAAGAAAAAAATCATCGGTAAACAATCTGAATTTCAATTTCCAGTTTTTACATTGTCTGATTTGAATGCATTGATCGATTTATCCTTAATTTTGATTGCAGGTTTCTTACCAAACAGAAGACAAAGGAAGAAGCTTTTGTGTGTATGAAGGACACTTCCACTGGTTTTGAGAGGTAAATTTTTTTTTGCTGTTGTTTGTTTTGTTTTTTTTAAAGATCCAATTTTTGTGTTTGTCCCTCTTTGTGGAAAAAAGGGGGATTGTGAATGCATGTGTGTGTAGTGTAGTGGCAATTTAGTTTACTAGGAAAGATTTTTAATTTTTTTTTTGAGGGGTGGGTGGGTGGGGTGGGGGTAAGGAACCCCCCCTCTGTTATCCCAAATTGATAGTATTTTGTATTGAGGGGTGAGATTTGTACATTGTATTTATATGTATGTATGTATGTAAAAAGAAAAAAAGAACAAAAAAAAAAGGAGTGTTGTTTGTATATATACATACTTTTGTTTGGAGGTTAGCTTTTTGTGCTCTTTTCTTTTTATTAAGTGTAATTTAATTATTTGATTGTTTTTGTTTGTTAAGAAGGAAATGGAAATTGGAAAGCAAAAAAGGTTTGCTGTCACAATGAATTGTGCTTTAAGCATCAGTAA
This sequence comes from Andrographis paniculata, assembly GCF_009805555.1. Taxonomy (NCBI): domain Eukaryota; kingdom Viridiplantae; phylum Streptophyta; class Magnoliopsida; order Lamiales; family Acanthaceae; genus Andrographis; species Andrographis paniculata. The sequence continues at coordinate 8,489,369 of NW_026137605.1, forward strand.
ACTTTTTTCTTTTTTTATTTTTTATTATGGAATAATTAGGGTTGTTTGTTTTCATACCATGTATTTTTATATCCATTTGAGAGTTTACAAAATTTTAATATGAAATTGTTGTATTAAGTAGAAAGTTAAATATGTTTTTTTTTTTTTTTTTTTATTTTATGAATTATGTTTGTTTTTTCGAAAGTTTATTGATTAATATAATGTTAATTTAATTTTAATGATTGCCTATGCCTTTTTTTTTTTTTTGGTATATTGTATAGACATTTTATTTAAAATATTCTACATTATTTGTATAGATTGGAAATATTTTAAATTACATATGAAAACACAATAAATAAGTTAAATGATTTAAATTAATCGAAATTAAAACACACTCTCATGTCATGTGTAATAATTTGTTGTACAGCTCACATGCATCATTATTGGATGGACCAGTTTAATGATAGTGGGGTAGCACCTATATCTATACTCCAATATTTGTGTTTATTTAACCGGATATAAATATTTTTTAAAAAAATCAATAAACATATATATTTTTTATAATAAAAAAGTGGCATAAATTTGTATAATATTAACCTTCTCCGATTCTAAAGGTCTCATTTACTTTTTGTATATTGATTTTTAATATTAATTATTATGTTAAAATGTAAGTACAAATTAAAAAAATATATAAAAATACTTCTATTGGTATCTTGTAATACTAATATAAGAACATTTGTAAAATAATTATACAAATATAATATATTTCTAATGTTAACTACCCTGTTATAAAAGGTAAATATAAATATTAGATGCTAATATTTAATTGATCAATTAAAATTACTAAATTTTATGAAAATTAGGCTAGGTTTATATATGTATTTTTAAAATTTTTAAAATTATTGATATATAATATATATATATATAGTTATCATATTAAATAACTACTTAAATAAAGCTTTGGCTACCCAATTTTATTTATTTATATTAAAATAAAACATTTATAAAAGTAAAGGAAATGTTTGTTGGGTTTTAAGTTATTTTTGAGTTTTTATAAAAAAACCATTTTTTTTTTTAAAAAAGTAAAGTTTTAATACTCCCTTCGTCCCATAAATATAGTCTTGAATTGGACACGAAATTTAAAAAATATTGATAGTCGGTAAAAAGTATGGATAAAAGATTTTTTTGCCTTTGTGAATGTATTAGTGTAAAAAGTAGTGACAATTGTATAATAAAAATGAAAAAGTAAGGGTAGTTTTACGGTGATATAATTATTTATGAAAATAAGACTATTATTTTGAAACGGACAAAAATAATAAACAACACTGTTGAATTGAGACCGACTGAGTATAATATTTTTAATAAATACTCTATAATCTGGATTAATTAGATCGGACATTAATTAATGAATCACACGTTCTCCTAATGATTGTCGAATATTCTCTTCTGGCAAAGACTATTATTTAAATAAAGTATGAGTTTAATATTTTAATATATATACCGAGATGTTAATTATCTCTATAGTACTTGTCCAATTTTTATTTCATTTTTTTTTAAAATTTATTTAAGATTGAATTCGAAATAAACTTTCTATTAAAATATTAAATTAAGTTTATCCAAAATTCCTATGTAACTGTTTGATATTTTTACTAGTATTTTATATATGTTTTAGGTTAAAATAATACTCCCTCCGTCCCAGATACCATGTCCACGTTGCCGTTTCTATCCGTCCCACATATTATATCACGATTACACACTTTAATCTCATTTTAAATTTTTAAATTTTATTTTTTTAATTTTAATTAAACTAATTAGTTATCTTAATCTTAATTTATAATTATTTATATTATAGAATAATTATTTTCACTAATACATTCTTAATTATCTACTAATTACATCTCTCCTAAAATACAATGTCTACGGTGTAGCAGACACGATATGGGACAGATGGAGTAATTAAATATAATATTTTATATGATTAAAAATACGATGTTTTATTAAAAAAATTAATATATTGAATAGTAAGGAAAAAATAACAAAATAATTTACTGTTATGCTTATAGCTTACTTGTATCTTATTTCAATCTACTTATTTTGTTTTAATATTTATATTTATATGAAACTAAATACTACTCTGTCCGTCCCACATGCCGTGTCCGCTACACTGTAAACACGGTATTTTAGAAGGGGTGTAATTAGTAGATAATTAAAAATATATTAGTAAAAATAATTATCCTATAGTATAAATAAATATAAATTAAGATTAAGATAACTAATTAGTTTAATTAAAATTTTTAAAAAATAATTAAAATTTAAAAGTTTAAAATGAGATTAAAGTATATAATCATTTTCAAAAAAAAAGTGACATGGTATATGGGACGGACAGAAACGCAACTTAGACATGATACGTGAGACGGGGAGGGAGTATTAAATACTTATTAAGTATAATGTTTTTTATTTATTGACAATTAAATGCAAAACGAGAGCAAATTATATGAGGCTTGCAGCTCTTAAATGGGCCTATTGGCCCAATACCTATTTTCTTGTACTATAACTTTATATTTTTATAATAAAATTTATTACATTTAAAAATGACCGTTTATCATATAAAAATATAATTATTTTATATTTAAAATATGTGTTAAATAAATTAGTATTTTTTTATTTAGAATTTAAAAAATAAAAAATTCTATCGTTTTTTTTTATCAAAATTTTCAAAATTTATTATTTGAATTATACTCCATCTGTCCCAAAAGATACGTCTTATTGGAGATTGACAAGATAATTAAGGAATAATAATATTTAATTGAAAATGAGTATAAAGTAGAATCTAAAAAACTAAAATACCCTTGTTTTTTTTGTTTAAAAGTATGTTGGAGTAATAATTGGGGATAGTTTGAAAAAGTAGAAATAATTTTGTTATAAAATAGAGACCATAATTACTATATAAGGAAACGAAACAATTGTTTTGGAATGGACGAAAATACAAAAACAAGATAACTCTTTTGGACAGAGGAAGTACATCTTTTGAATATATATATATTACAAATTATCTAATCAAATATTATTTTAACATTAATTCAAATCAAAAAATTTCAAAATCATCGAAAACAAATATACCTAAGTTGTGTGTGTGTGTTTTTCTTTCTTTTTCATTTTTAAAATATTTAATATTTTAATAATTTTAAATAAAATAATCATTACATAATATTTTGTATGAGAAATATGTATTCAATGATATTTCTACAGAAATTTTGAGAATAATAATAATAATAATAACAACAACAATAATAACTCAAATTAGAAAGATCACATGTGTTTGTTTTGTAAAATAATTTGAATGAATATTTTTTAATGTGATGCGTAGATAAATATGCAACAAATATAAAAATAATAAATATATGTGATATATTAATAGTTTTGAAAAAATTTGTATATAATTTTTATTAAAAGAAAATATCCATAACTTTGTTCACTCATGCTTTTTACGCCTTTTTTTTTTATTTTTATTTTTTGTTCTTTTTGTATATTTAAGGTAAAATAATTACTCATTCCATCTCATATTTCGTGTTTATTTGTTATTTTAATCTGTCCTATATCTTATATCACATTAATATTTAGAAAATAATTTCACATTTTAATTACATTAAAAATATTTAATCTATAATTTTCCTTTTTTCTCTAAATTAAATTAATTATTTATTTTAAATTTAATATATAATTATTTATATTGTAATGTAATTCTTTTTACTAATATATTTTTTAATTATTTATTAATTATGCCACTATTAAAATCTTTCATCTCTACCATACACATGACCTTAACAGTTAGACAAAGTGAATGAAAATTATGAGATTTTATATAAAAATATATGAGTTTAATGTAATATTTTATAGCGAAAAATGGAAAAAATATTATAATACAAAATGGAAAAATATAAAAAGAACTCTAGGATATTCGATTTTTAAAATTTATCTATTGCAGAACATTTATGACTATAAAATACTCTAGCTTTCACTCAAAAAAAAAAAAAAATAAATAGTGCAAAAATTATTTTTGATTTCATTATATATTACAATTATCAATTTTGATCATATTAATAATATATATATATATATTTTTATCAATTTTAATCTTATTTAAATTAAAAATTTATAAATTTTACTTCCATACTTAAAGGACTCAAATATTAAGCTTGAACAATTATTAAATTTATTTTTGGCACGAGTTTTTAGATGAGTAGTATTAAGTAGGATAATTTAGAAATTAAGTGATGCGATGGAGAGAGAAATATATATTTTATCTTTTTATTTGGATAATGTAAGAAAATAAAGTGTGAGGTAGAGATTAAGTATAATTAATTATTTCATATTTTGGAAATGTTGCAGGTGCTTGAGACATAACGGAAAGAATATTATTTATTAAATAATAAAAAGTAAAAGCTTAAAATAATACTAAAATAAGAAAATTCGATTGGGTTAAGTATGATTTATTGACATACCTAATTAATTTTGACCAATTCTTCACGCACAAATAAAGGGAGTAGCATTAATTTCAAATCTTATACTTTGTCAGCTAATTAATTTACTAATAAAACACTCGTGACAATTTATAAATATTATGTATATATATATACTTAAGTTTGACATATTTGTAATTTCCTTTTATGTATTAATAAGCAGTGGCATAATTATTTGCGACCAATTCCATACATTTGAAAATGTTACATTAATAGCAACAATTTATACGATTAATTATTTTTTTTTATATGTGGTAGAAGAAACTGTGTTAATAATATAAAAAAGAAATACTTTGTGTTGAATAATTGATTTTTTATGAATAAATGATATATATTATATTAATATATATGCATATTTGTACTTTTTAATAATATTTATGAAAAATTGTTCCATTAAAAAATGTTGAGTGAACAGACTATAATTATTACTCTATATATTTTATTTAATTTTCTTTTAATAATATAAATAAACTCTAATATCCAAAATTCTCTTATAATAATCAGATTTAGTGTGAGTAAAAGTAAAATTAATTTTTACTTTAATATAAAACTAAAAATAAATATTTTATTTGATATTATTTTAGAAAATTAATAAATAATGTGGTATAAAATCTTCACATACTCCAACTAAACCCACTTTAAATGACATTACTCTCTTTGTTAAAAAATGCTTGTATGATTATTTTGGAGCTTTGAGTTTTTTTTGTCAATGTTTTAATTTGATTTTTTTTTTAAAGGATACGGAAAATAGTAGTATCTCATTATACAACCGATCTATTCATTTGTATTTGACGTTATTATTCTTAACATTAATAATTAATATTCACATCCAAAATTTATAATTATATTTTTATATAATAATTAATATTCAAAATCAATATTCCCTCCATTTAACATTAATTTTTTTTTTTGGTACAAATGTCATTATATTAGTATTAAAGACACCGATGGAAGAATTTTTGTAATTTTTTATTAATTTGTACTATATTTTGATATAATAATTAATATTCAAAGATCAACCCGAAAAAACTAAATGAAATCTTTAGAGCCGGATAAAGGTAATATATAAAAAATAAATGAATAAATTGACGATAGACAAAAATAATATAGTAAACGGAAATAACATAATAATATAAAAATAATATTTTATATTTAATAATTAATTGTGTGTAGTTCTTTTGATGAATTTAAAAAAATTTAATTTAAATTTGATATAGAAATAATACTCTGATGGAATTTTATGAAAAAAATAATATATATAAAAGAGAATTCAAATCATAAAATTTGGAATAAACTTTGCTAATGAAATACGGATATCATAATAAATAAATTTACAATTTTTTAATTTTATTTTCCAAGCGTTGACTATGGCAGTTTGCATAGTGCGTGTCAGTTTCTTCATACAAAAATATATAATTAAAAATAAAAATAAAATACATATGCTTGTTTTGCAAGGACAAAATTGTTCTGTCCATTCGGAATGCAACTTGAGGCTTTCGACTTCGCTTCCTTTTCTTGTCGCTGTTCTTCTTCTTCTCCAAAAGTGCTTTGTTTAGGTCAACACGTCTGCTCTCTTGTCGCCATTTTGGCGCTGGATAACTCGATTTTATACGCAATTTTTTTGGGGTAAAAAAATGCGAAATCATTTATTCGCCTGCAGAGCTCAATCCGAGTACAGTAGTTTGCGATTCTTCGATGAAATGTTGTTGGCCTGATCTGATGAGTAAATCCAAGAGCTTCTTCCGGAACTTATTCAGACCTTTCACAAACCACGCGAACAGAGGTACTTTGAACTTGTGGTTAATTTATTTCAATTCGACACAGCAATTGGCTGTCGTGTTGGGTTTTTTTTTTTTTTTTTTTTTTTTTTTTTGTAGTCTGAAGTTTATACGACCGAGTTTTGTTGTTTCATTGACCAAAGAAGATAGAGACGATGTAGACATAGAGAGATTTGCGGAACAAGAGCAGAAGCAGTTTTCATTTCAGGCGCTTTCCGCAGCAACCAAGGATTTTCACCCGTCGCTGAAGCTTGGGGAAGGTGGATTCGGCGCGGTTTACCAGGTATGTATTTGGAATTTCGATTACGTCGTTATTCCCCTGCTGCGCTGGAATTGAATTAGGGTTTTGGTTGAAATCCATCGATTAGGTCAAATTGAATTGGGGAAATTTTGAGTAAGGATATGATTAGGGCTTGTGGCTGTGAATTATGACTTCGATTAGGGCACTTTGGACGATGGCCGAAAAATTGCAGTGAAGAGGCTGTCGCAGCGATCATTGCAGGGGAACAGAGAGTTCCAGATTGAAGCCAAGCTTCTGTCCCGCGTTCAGCACAGAAATGTGGTGCATTTGTTGGGATTCTGTGCTGATGGTGAAGAAAGGCTTCTTGTTTACGAATTCATCCCCAACGACAGCCTCGACAAGCTTCTCTTCAGTGAGTTTTCTTCGGTTTTGTTCGACTTGATTTTTCAATAATTAGACATTACTCTTTCTCCTGCATTGACAACACATAGCAAGAATTTGGTGAAATCATAATCTTCTGTGTTATGAATTATGATTCTGGAATTGATTTATAGTTTTATGCTGCAAGAAACAAGATTCAATTAATGTTTGATATCGATTCGTAATTGTGTGCTAATAGTTTAGAATCCGACAAGCTGGAATTGCTCTATTGGAAGCGAAGGTTGTTATGATATGATATGATTCTGGAATGGATTTGTAGTTTTACATTGCAAGAAACAGGATCTATTAATGTTTGATATTGACTCATACTTGTGTGGTATTTATTTAGAATCTGAGAAGCGAGAATTGCTTGATTGGAAGCGAAGGTATGATGTTATAACCGGCGTTGCAAAGGGTCTGAGCTATCTTCACAATGACGCAAACTGTACGATCATACATCGCGACATCAAAGCCAGCAACATCTTGCTTGATGATAAATGGGTTCCCAAGATTGCAGACTTCGGTATGGCTCGCCTCTTTCCTGAAGATCAAACTCATATCAATACCCGTGCGGCTGGTACCAAGTATGCTTTTCGACAAATTTGGAGAAGTAACACTTTTGTTGTTCTATATCTGGCGTTCGATATTCAGTTAGATAGCATTGCCTGTCAAATTCATTGAAATTGCTGAACTAACATGTTAATTTGATTGCAGTGGTTATATGGCTCCGGAGTACCTAATGCATGGCAATCTTTCTAAAAAGTCTGATGTTTTCAGCTTTGGAGTTGTCGTTCTTGAGCTGGTTACCGGACAGAAAAACTCGACTTTTAACAAGGATCCGGATTCGAGGAGCTTGCTTGAATGGGTAAGAACTTGAACTTTAGAGTACATTTCGGTGCATTAAGGTTTCGATATCCAACCTGCTGATAACTGGTAATCTAGAATAGCTTATAATCTATATTAGAACATCACCATATTAAATTTTTTGAAAAGGTTCAATTTGGGCAAAATCGAGTGTTTTCTCTATGATTTGTGATGATGTGAATTTCTTAAGTTTTTACATCCTTGTATACGCGACTCATGGAGGCTAAAAATTGATTTCTAGTGTGGACTTCCATGGCGCTCTTAATGAATGCATTAAATTTTAAGGTCCAATTTTGGGTAAAATCGATAGACTAAAAATTGATTTCTGGTGTAGTTTTCCTGGAGCGCTTAATGAACGCGGACCCATAATTATCTTGTGTTATTGAAAAATTTTTGGTGATTCATTTTGCACCCAACTACATGGCGAACGAACTATTTGCTTGACCTTCCAGTAATGGCTAAATTAATTGCTTGCAAGAACAGGTCAGAGTTGTTGTAATTCACATATTCGGACTACTACTGATGTCACAAGATGACATAAATCTTCAAAGAACCTTTCTTAAAACGGTCAAAAGATGAGACCAAGTGTTCTTCTATTGAAGAACATTAAGACGTCTCGACTCTGATACCATGTTAAACGACAATTTCACTTAAAAGCTTAAATTTTTTCGTTTCTTTATTTACATATTCGTTTGACCCATCGATTTCTTTCGATTTTTTAGGTGTATAAACTATACAAGAAAGATAGAATTCCGGAAATCATCGATCCGTTGCTGGTGGCATCCTCAGATTTCGAGCAAATATCCTTCTGCGTATGGATAGGGTTGATGTGTGTCCAATCTGAGAAGGATCTACGGCCAGACATGGAGCGCGTGGGCGTGATGTTGTCGAGAAAGCCTTCCGATCTTCGAGTACCGACGCGGCCAGGGTACCCGGGGTCCCGGTACAGAAGGCTTAGCCGTACAGTTGGATCGACTGTGACCGCCCCATTCGATACGTCGAGTTCCCGATCCTACGAGTCGACAAGCACATTAAGCGGCGGCGGCAGTAGCACGTCGGGCGTTATGGGAAGCACACAACAAAATGCGACGCCGAGTGGAAGTACGTTCGAGCTGACGAGCCCCCGACGGCAGCAGCCACAGCACCGGCGGGGAAGACGGCCTGAAGATCCCCACGGGAAGCGGCCGGTGAACAATTAGGTAGAAAAGATTATATATGTATTCTTTTGTATATACATACATATATTATACATATATATATATATATGAAATTTGTTCATAACTTTTGCCCTGTCGAAGAAATACTCCATGATTTTGCGTTGTACTATAGGATGGCCTTGCAATTTTTTTGTATATTTTTTTACCTTGTTGTTATTATTATTATTGTTATATATATCCAATTATTTTGTGTTGCAAAATATAAAATCATATTTTCTACGTTCCACTTGTATTGTCTTTTACCGGCCGTACGTACCGGCCACTGACCAGAGTTGATTCATTTAAATAATTTATTTTTATTTGTAATTTATATTGGTTTCTATTCGATTATTGACTTCTTCTTATTCTTATTTTTATTTATTGAAAATATTAGTATTTCACATTATGCATTTTCAACTCATTAAACCCAATGATATTTTAGATATTTTCATTTTAACAAAGATTGTTCTTTTATAATTTTAATTTGAAATTAATATTATTTAGATTATAATTTTTAATTTTTTTACAAAATATTATATTAAAATATTATTTAAATATAAATTCAAATTAAAATCTTAATAAATGATACTATTTTTTTTTTTCAATTTACTAATAAAAATACAATACAAATAAGACAAAAAAAAAAAAAAAAATGGGAATGATTAGGACGACAGCTAGCACATAAAATACAAAAACACAAAACTTGGTAAACGCTTTTTTATTTTTATATATCTTATATAAGTATTGGGAATGATTAGGAGGACCGTAGCACATAAAATATAAAAAACACAAAACTTGGTAAACATTTATTTATTTTTAATTTATATTATATTAACATATTTCGTGCAATTAATTTATATTTTATTTGCTATCTGCATATAATTCAAATTAAATTTTATTTGATTCAACTCCATAGAAGCAGTTATAATTATTCCAATGCATCCAATTCTTAAAAAGAGACATTAAAACATACAATGATGAAGTATGGTTAGAATGAAACATACATTTGATACAAACATCACAAGTTTCACAAAACAACTTAAAAAATAAATTATCGCACGATCTTCATTGGTATAACCTATTACTCGACAGGTAAGACCACGCTTCCATTGCAAGTTCTGGAAGTAATTGTTGTCAAATGAATTCCGCGTCACCAAATCGAGTGGCCATGAAATTTTAGAAATATTAATAATATATTAAAATATAATATAAATAAAAAACCTAAAATATTCTCGACATAAAAATTTATTATAATGATATATTTGTAATGTGTAGGGCCTATGAGATCCTCTATCATAAAAATACCCTCTCCTCCAATCTCTATACACATAATAAATATACATACACATGTGTGTATGTAGAATATATACACACTATGCGTGCGGGATAGAGAGATAGAAAGTGTTAGTGAGACAGATGATTATGTCTGAATATAGGATAAGTTTTGAGAATAATTTTAATAGTAGGTAAGTATTAGAATTACTAAATTTTTTTTTTATTTTGGGACGGATCAAAATAAAAAAAAAAAAGAATAAATATTTAAATTATAAATTTTAGTATTCAATTATCAAATTCAATTTGAAATTCAAACCCTCACCTACGTCCTTACCATTCCAAACTGCCTATGTTACTTCAACAGTAAACATTTTTAGCAGGTTATATACGATATACGAATTCGTATAAATACGTACGTCATTCACAAATTAATTTATGTTTTCTACGTCCAACCAAACAGTCCCTAATTAACTTCCCCAACAAGTCACACGCCCGCCGTGAAGGGTACTCCGGCGGCCGCAATCCACGATTGATCTCCGCTGTAGAAATTCCCGACGGCGAACATTCCGGCCTCCCCTGCTCTGCCTATAACATGGAATCCTGGCCAATTGACTCTCGCCTCTGTTCTCGCTCCGATTCCGACGTTCATATACTCGGCGTAATACAGAGTGCTCAGACCAAAATCGCCGCTCCACGGACTCCAGCCGGCCGGATCCACCACGCCGTCGATTCTACACTTGATCAAAACCGTTCGCGAGTACTTCTTCCACGGTCTGCCGAGATAGCTCGAATATAGTCTCTGGACGGGGATCAGATCTGAGGCGGCGGTTATTACGGAGTTCTGGATGACGATTCCGGTGTTTTCGTTAGGGCTTTTTCTTCCCTGCGCTGTCACGGTGTTCGTCTGATGCGGCAATGGCTTTCGGATGTATATATTGCAGTTTTGGAAGATCGAAGCGGCGTCGCCGAAGATGAAATCGACGGTGCCGTAGATGTCGCAGTCGCGGTAGAATTGCCGCTGCGAGTGAACGTAGAGAGTGTCCTGATAGCCTTCGAAGCTACATTTGTAGAAGATTGAGTGATCGGAACTTGACCGGAGGGCGACGGCTTGGTGCTTCTCGGCGCCGGCGGCGTTCCTGAATGTCATTCCGATTGCTACGAAGCCGTCGCCGGAGACACCTGTACGTATATTTTTACATTTATTTTATATCAATCAATTTCATTATTCTTATTATTATTATTATGAAGGCTTAATTTAATTACCGACGGTTGCTGATCGGAAGGTGGTAAATCCATCTTGAACACTCTTGCTAGCAACCACGACCGTCCGATCTATCCCATCTCCGATCATCATGATATTCTTCATCGATCTCTTAACCTCAACATTTTCCATATAAACACCCTTCTTCACATATATCACAATCCTTTCCATTCCTTCTCCCTTCCTTCCCTTCGAAATTGATTTCAAAGCCTCCGAAATACTCATATAATCTCCGGTGCCGTCGCGCGCCACGACGATATCGGCCTTCATAGGCGCATCCGACGATTGGGCGACAGCCCAATCTCGGAAGTCGTAGCGACGGCGATGATTGCGCCGTTTTCGCCGTTGATTTGTGCCAATTATCTCGTCGGAGTTATCCGCAACCCGAGCCTTACTAATAGCAAGGGAGTTGCTTAGAAATTTGGTTAGGCCGACGAATGGGGAGGATCGAAAATGATCGACCGACAAATTGAAGTCGCGGAATCCATTCTCGCACGTTTCTTGATTGGCGATTGCGGCGCTGAGCCATGTTTGAGCATCGTGGAAGTCGATCGTGCTTGTAGCACCGATCGATCGATTGAGATGGTGGATTGTGTCTTCGTACAGCTCCGAGCAATCGATCCAAGCTGTTCGCTCTAGCTTATTGAGCAAAGATCGTTTGATCTTCGTCGCAATGTGGCTTCGGGCTTCTTGTACTCTAGCGAGGGTCACTCGAAGGCTCGCGGCGTGCAAATCGACAACGTTTTTGACTAGAGTTTGTTGGGAGATGGTGGTGAGGGAGTTGCATAGGTTGGGGTAGGGTGTTAGGGTGCAAATAGAAGTGTAATTTGCAATAGTAGTGGTCATAATTTGGTTAAGGACGAATAGAAGTAAGAACCTTAGGAGAGGTAAAGAAGTATGAGTATCCATTATGAGCAAATTAATGATATTATAGACATACCTATATACCTCTATATATATATAATGCACATATGACTATGTATTATGCATCTGCGCTACGTACGTTAATACATTATGCAAATCTCTGATACTATGTTAGATATTGAAATTACCATTTTACTCAAAAATTTAAAGCGATAAGAATATGAGTTATTAATTATTTTTTTAACGTAGGGAGTCCCATCAGTAGATGCATTAATTAAGGTAGTGAAAATGAAGTATGCAGGCATATAGGCACAGACACGTAGGAATAGATATAGATATATGGTTGGCGTGCATGCATGCACACGTACACCTTCAAATAAAGATATGCAGTTCGTGAAAACAGAAGCTTCTGGAAGCGTTTTATTGTTGTTTGGTTGTTTCCACACGTCATCGTATTGCTGGTTCATATATATACACATATATTATGCATGGGACAAAAATGATATTCTATGTTTGGGATTTGTCGAATTTAGTTTGCAGGCTATTATGTGCTTTTGTAGTTTACCAAAAGCTCCCACATTATCGAAAAAAAAAAAAGTTATTTTAAATCATATTTGAATATGAGTGGAAAATAAATTAAGAAAGAATATTAATATATATTTTTTTTTAAAAAATGATTTTTTTATATGTAAAATGGTTTATAATTAATTAATTGTAATACATATGATATGATATATGTAATTCCAATAAAACCAATAATTTTAGTATTTCTTTTCCCCTTAATTTAGCTACCATGTGATAAAATACAACGACAGATATCTAATGAAACATTTAATTTAACTAATGAAAATAACAATACTATTTTTATGTCTAATTTTTACGATTTCTTTTGTATAACGGATATATCTTTAAATTCTTACATAAAGCAATTTTACTGTTTTATATTTTATGCAATTTTATATTTTCTTTAGATGAATAAAAAGGGTATTATTATTGAATTATTGCTTAGACTGTTCTCTTTGATATTTATTTTTATTTTTTAATTTCTTTAGTGTCTCATGATTATGATTAATAATGATACTTTATAAATATATAGTATGATTTCTAAGTACTAATAAAAAACAAAAAAAATAATAACAAAACACACTTTAAAGATTTGTTTTTATTTTTTATTTTATTCTTGTGTGTTTATGGTTTACTTATTTCATTGTTTAAAATTTCAATTTTCATAAAAATAATTATAGCCGACACATAATTCTTATTCAAAACATCATACCTAATCACCAATTTATTTAAAATAAAACAACATGAGAAATATAAGTAATAAAAAAATAGTAAAATATTAGATGATGTAAATGACCATTTTATCCAACAATTTAAAACAGTCATTTACATCGTATTAAAGTTAAAGACAAAGATTATATATATAAATATTACAAATCAAAATAAAAATGCTTATTGGCAAATGCTAAATTTAATTTAGATGTGTAGTGTAGGCACGAAGGCCTCGTGAAGCTAAATTTTTGTGCATGTGACAAAATTCCTTTTTTGTTTTTTTAAATTAGTGATTAATTAATTTGACGAGTGCATAAAAAATGTGGTCGGAGAGTAATTTCACAAAAGTATCTCTTTCATATGTTGCCACGTGGCTAATAACTGTCAGACATCAGTTTTTGTTTCCTCCTAAATTTACTGTGTATTTATTTTTAGGAGAAAAAACTTTGGCATGGTGGTACATGAATATCCTTACAATTATATTTTGGGTTATTATTTCACAAAAATTTTGCATGACGTTATAACATAATAATAATAATAATAATAATAATAAATATTAATAGTTCGGTAAGAGATTGATTTGTGATTACTAGATTATAGGTTCAAATCCTGATGCATTATGTCATACATAGTTTGCCTAATATGACTTTTTATTTTGTTTGGAATTTACGCAGAGTCAGTTTCGGTATCGATATATTCTTACGTGAAATTATATCATATCTCTTGAAAATGTTTGTGGTATTAAAATAAAACATTATAAATATATTATAATCTAAAAAGTGGATAAAAGAACACATTATTCTAGATATTATATTCATTAACATACAAAATGGATGAAATGAAAATTAAAAAGAAACATACCTGAATCAGTAAATAAATATACTTAAAAAATGTCTACAACCTCCATATAATGCATATATATATACATATGTATGATACTTCACTCCGTCCCAATACAATAGTCATATTTATCATTTTTGTTCATTCTAAAATAATAGTCTCATTTCTATAAATAACCATATCACTATAAAATTATCCTTACTTTTTCATTATTATTACACAATTGCCACTACTTTTTACACTAATACACTCACAAGAGTAAAAAAATCTTTAATCAATAGTTTTTATCCACTACCACTATAATATCAATATTCCTTAAATTTCGTGTCAAATACAACCCAAACTATAATTGTGAGACGGAGGGAGTAGTATATTGTAAAGATGGCAAAAATAAGTACGATTCGAAAGCCCGATTCGAGCACGACACGAAAAAATCGTGTTTGAGCCTAAGAAATAGGCCCAAAAATTTTCGGACGAGATCATGTCTAGCCAGCTCAATTTTTAAAATTAATATTTATATATATATATGAAATTTTGAAATAAAGGCAAATTATAATATGACTTGACAATAAAAATCTTAGTTTGTGTATGTTTGACCGTGGGTTCAATTTTTTACTTCTACTGTTAAAATATATTGAGTAATTATTTATGTAAATATATTAATTGAAAATTGAAAAGCAAAAAGAAAAATGGAAACGGAAACGGAAATGGAAATACAGACGGAGAGGAGAGACAGACATATCCCTTTCAATCCAAACTGTCTTTCACGTGCCTTCCACGTGTTTATCTCTCATTCATTCTTCCAAACATACAAGTTCATTTTATTTATTTATCATATACTATATTATTTATTTTTAATAATTCCAATTTTTTGGTCCACCCGTTTATCTATTTGTTTTTTTTTTTTTTTTAGGTAAATTTTAAAATATTGACATACGCAAATTAATTAACTTTGCATTAGTATTATTGTTTTCAAAATTTGTCAATTTCTACAACTGATATAAAAATAAGTTTGATAATATGAGTGGGGCCGTTGTGTTGAAGCTTTTTGTTTATACTTTCCAAATTATTTACTCCCATGCCATCGTTCTAATTATTATTATTATTATTTTTTTTTATCATTATGTCTCATTTTAAAGTTTTATTTTTTTATTTTTTAAAAAATAATAATATACTAATATTCAAATACTATTTATTTTTATTTAAATTGTAAATATACTATTACATATATAATTATTTATACATAAAATAAAAAGACAAAAATATCAAAAATATTTACATAGGTCCACTAACTAATAATATACTACTATTATTTATTAATTTATCATAAAACCTCAAAAAACCCCTCTAATTTGGGGCAAACTGATTATTAGTTTATTATAAGTTACTCTTGTTCTTGTTTTTTTTGATACTTTGTGGATTTATTGAATAGTTAAAATTAGTTTTTTTTTATTATTATTTTATTTTTTTTATTTGTATTGTTTATTTATTTTTCGCTTATTATATTTTTTAAAATAATATCAAATAGTAATAATGCATTTTTTTAAGAAAAAAAAAATTAAAACGAAACTCCAGAAAATGCATGGGTCTAATTTAGTACTCCCTTCGTCCTAGGTAATTTGGGCGCGTTAAGGTAGATACGCGAATTTAGGTAAAATATAATTAGTAAGTAATTAAAAAGCGTATTAGTAAAAATAATTATTGTATAATAAAAATAATTATAGATTAAGATAACTAAATACTTTAATTTAGATTAAAATTATAAAATATAAAATTTAAAATGTAATTAAAGTGTATAATTATATTTCCAAAAAATAAAATGACAAGTTATGTGGGACGGAGGGAGTACAATTTTAAATCAACTTCTAATTCAACATAATTAATCAATCATATTTTCATAAATTATCAAATAAATAGATTTTGCAAGAAATAAAAAATGTCAAAATGTATTGTCTAATTCGATCGGTCACATAAAAAACCTACTCTTAATTATAGTAATTGCAATGACATATTGTAGTCTGAAATATTTCTAATTATATGAAAATTGTACGTATTTAATATTTCCATTTGCCTTAGCCCCACCCATCCTTTAAATTTAATTATAATATATATATATATTTTTTACATATATAGTAAAAAATAATTAAAAATATTCAAAATGTTAGTATAACAAAAAAATTCAGTACCAAATTGATTTATTACTGAAAATTTTTAAATTTTGGTATATAAAAAATTTCAGAATTGTATAATATCCTATCGATTTGATTTTTTTTTTCTCGGTACAATAATGATATATAGTTTGATATTGTTATATATAGTAAAATAATTTCAGGATATTAATACTTAGTACATCGACATATACCAATAATTCAATATATTAATATCAAAATTATTATTTTTAATTTCAGTATTTCGATATGAAAACTGATGTATCAAAATTTTAGTATTGTATCAATATGTATATTTATTATACTGATTTTTCGGTATATCAAATTTTCGGTGCGATATATTAGTATAATTTTAATACCATACCAAAAAAATTTAATACACTATACGGTGTGATCTGATATTTTTGTTATGCCTTACCGAATCATCATTATACATTTATAAATAAACTGTGTTATTTTAAAAGAAAAATAGTCTTCTTTATTCGATTTCTAGTTCCGCCATGTATATAGAAAACTATTTAGTCATTTTTTTTCCAACTTATTCATACAATTGTGATTAGTTTGATCTACATAAATCATGATTGAACAGCTAATAATTAATTAATTAATTAATTAATTTAGCCTGTGATGAATAATTGTTTGGTCACAATGGTATCATTAGCCATGTCAAAACAAATTTCACTAGTAACTCTATTTATTTGTTAGATTTTATCTATGATTTTGTCATTCTAATTTATTTTTTTTTTTCAAAAAGGGCAAATCAAATACTCAATTTTTTTATTTTATTTTATTACATAAAAATATAATTTTATATTTAAAGCATCACATCAATATATATATTTATATCAAATCAAACAATTATTATAATTTAAAATTTTAATATTTAAAATCAAAACTTCGCAGGTAAACATTTGTACCTTTATATATATATATATATATAAAGCGGTGATCGAAATTAATTAGTATTGTGTGACACTATGAAATTCATATTGTTAGTATAAAATATGTAAATTAACAATACAATATTTATGTTAAAAAACATAAATACTAATACATACACAATTAATTATAGTATTAGTCCAATCAATGCCTTGGTAGTCTATATTTTATGTTTTGTTAATAAATCTTTAATGAACACTCTTTACTTTCGATTATATATGTATGAGAATGTATAATGTGTCGAACTAAACTCGAGCAAAAACTCGAGTAAGAGTTTTTGCATATCGGGTGAATCAACAATGCCGATTTGAATAAGTAATTATCCGTGCTATCAGTTTATGTGTTATGATGCATTTATAATATTTTAATATAAATCATATATTGTTATTGTTATACTTCAATTTTTTAGGTGATTGTTTTCTTTTTTTTTTTTTTGTTATGAATTGACAAACTATCAATATTATCTTGAATTATAAATTCAAAATAATAATCCTGTCTTATAAAACTGTGCGGTGAGATTCAAAGTATTTTTTTTTATTATTATTTTTTTTGCATTCTATAGTAAAAAAAAAATAAAATACTCCCACATAATCCACTAGTGTGCTCAAATATTTGTGCATGAGTTTTGGTATAAGTTGATAATAATTGTTATTTTGGTGTTGTTGTTGTTTTTTTTTTTTTTTTTTTTTATTTTTTTATTTAGTGAAAAATGTAAAAATGGTAATGTATTTGTTTGCTAATAAACAATAAATTTTTTTTATGACAGTTATATATATAAAAAAAATAAATTTAAATAAGGACAATATTAATTATATTCCCAAACAAAATTCTATCTATAACTGCACCCAAAAAAAAAAAAAACCAACAAAAAACAAAAAAAAAAAAAAAACAAAAAACACACACACAGAAACTACCAATAAATGATCAACTCTGTTGCTACTTTCTACTAATAAAATCACAAACACACAAATCATCACTGAATGCAGATTCCTCCACACAAAAATTAAATTAAATTGAACAATACTGATTATTATATTTTTTTCACTCAATTTAATAAATTCATAATGAATTTTAGCAAATAAATAATTAATTATTAATTATATACTATATAAATATAAATATAACCTTAGGTTTAATCAGCAATTGGCAGCGAAACTGTTGACGAGTGCCAGCGCATTGCTGGTAACTTCCTTCACACTGACTGTCCGATCACAGACGTCGATCTTAATCGGATCGTCCATCACGCCGTCGAATCCGTCCGTACACGTCTCCTCGTTCGTCAAGGCGGCGCTCATCCACGTCTGCACGTTGCTCATCTGGAACCTCAGCTCCTCGCCGAACGTCGACAGCCGCCGCATCTGATTAATCGAGCCGCGCATCTGGCTTACCGCGTCGCCGAACACGGCGGAGCAGTCGCGGAGCGCTGCGGCGGCGCGTGGATCGGAGAAGTCGTTTCGATTCCGACCGCGCGTGAGGTTCGCGAGGTAGGCGGACATACCGGTGGCGCGTGAGAGGCTAACGCCGATGGCTACAAGCGCGAGCCGAGCCGGATCCTGCTGCACTGCGTTGGCGTAGCCGGATAGAGAGTGGTAGCAGAGCTCCGGGTACTGCGTCGTCTCGCAGCTCGTGCGGATGAACTCGGAGGCGTTGGCGGTGGTCGGAGGAGCAGGCTCCTGATCTTCCGCCGCCGCCGCCTCCGAGGCGATGGCGGCGGCGATGGCGACGGAGAAGAAGAGAATGAGGCGTAGAATTCTCATCGTTTTTGCGTGAACGGAATTCGGTTAGAGAATGTGGAGTGAGTGCGGGCGCAATCAATTTCAAAGGACGGGCGGGGAGTTTATAAAGCACTTGCAACATATGTGATTTGACTATTCTGCCCTTCTGACAGTTTTGTTCACTTTTACCATACGTTACTAGTTTTGTAAGCTAAAAAAAATATTTTTAGCAGAGAATAAAAATAAATATTTCAATGATATTATTTATAGAATGCGTTCTTTAATTACAAATAATTATAAAAATATAAGATATATTCACACAATATATAATATATATGTTTTTCTAAAAATATCAATAATTCACAATAAAATGTTATTATTGATATTTTTTCGTATTTAATATAAAAAATTATAAATTAAAATTATAAAACATTACATTCATATGGTGCATTGTTTTTTATTCTAAATAAAAAATTTAAACTATTTATTTGCATGATTTTCAATAAAAATATATTACTTTTATTTTTATAAAAGATTACATAAAAAATCTCCAAAAATAAAAAATAAAAATCACATACTAAAGAATACACATGTTTCTTTAATTTGGGTTTGGATTGAAACAATTTGATTTACATTTTATATTTAAATTATACGTTTAATATGACATTTTATGAAAAAAATAATTCGAAAAATACAGTTCTAATAATAATAATAATAATAACAATAACAACAACAACAACAATTGCATTCTTTTGTGAATTTTCAAGATTTTTTACTATTGAATAATTTTTTTTTTTCTCCCAAATAATACTAAAATCAAATTTTAATTCAATTCTATATTACGGCTAAAAATAGTTTTATAGTTAAAATATTGTATCAATACATATTAATATCTTATTAAACATTTATTAAACTTAAAATTTTACTATTAAAAATCCAAACCCAATATTTAAACGCTCTAAAAAACTTGTCAAATGCACACACCATAAAGTGTTAGTTGGTATTTGTTATTTTAGTTTTGAATTTTTATTTAAATAATAAAGTAGATATGATAATTTATATGACAAATAATATTTTTATGAATATATATATATATATATATATATATTAACTTGTAGTTGCTAGCCAAGTACTATGTCGATTTGGCCACCTATTGCATACAACATTATTGTTTATTTTTTAACAATATCAAAAGATTGACCTGTATTTTAAATACGGGTATAATTGTAAAAAATAGTGTCAGGTCACACAAGACAACAATATTAATACTACGAAGTTGGGACAGCAATAATAATAATAATAATAATAATAATAATAATAATAATAATAATAATAATAATAATTAAAAAAAAAACATTGAAATATTTTTATACATGATTAAATTTATGTAGGACAAATCCATATGTGACACCTCAATGCATCAACAATCATTATTGTGTCACATGTGGGCTTCGAGTTTTGCAACATTATTAATTAATTTCAAATTAACAAATAATACAAAGAGCTAATTTATAAATTCAATGGAAAATTTTTAAAAACAAAATAGAAAGGGCTCCCCAAATAAAATCACAATTCCCATACCCATAAAACAAACTTTGTTTAATTAAAATTTGATTTAGTATTTTAGTTTAAATAGTAGCTTAAATATAATATTATTAGTAATTAAAAAACAATATATTTTATGAAAAATTTATATAAAACATAGTAAATGTTAATTTACCATTTCATCTTCAATATGGTATCAGAACCAAAACGCCGTGGCGTTCAAATTCCATTGTTATCTATTTTTTATTGTTCAATTGTAAAATTCATATGAATGTATTTAGAATTGAGACTAATAATTAATTGATGCTACATTCCTAAGATTATAAACAGAAGAGATAATTAATGTGCACTCAAGAACCAAAATTAAGTTTAATTTGTCCTGTTTTGTTTTGTTTTATTTTTGTTTTGGAACGAAATGAAACTTCTATATATATATATATATATATTCTTAAAAATTTGACATCATTCATTGTCAATAATAAATTTTTGAATATATTATAATTAAATACTTAATTTTTTGTTTATCATTTTTGAAAAAAAATAGTATTTATTTCAAAAAGTTGTACTCCCATTGTCCTAAACACCGTGCAACATTTGTGTTTGGCATAGAAATTTAGGTGGGAAGTATTAAATATAGTAATTTGAGATAATTTGGATATTAAGTGACGTGATTGGAGAGAGAAATGATTATTTGTTTTTTTTTTTATATGAGTGATGTGATGAGATAAAGTGAAGTGTATATAATATATGTATAAAAATATTATTAATTATTTCTAAATTTGGAAATATTACATCGAGTTTAGAACAAAAAAAAAAAAAATATTGCAGGATGTTTGGGACAGAGAAATATTTAATTGGAGGCCGAGAAAAGTGTATATAGATGGAGGAGGGGGGCCAGGTGAGGTCACATGCAAGAAAAGGGTATTGGACAATTTCGAAGGTTCAAGATTATTGGTTCTTGGGGATGTGTACAAAATCTCGTGACAGAAATGGGGTCATAGAAGTTGACACTTGTTTAACGGCAACAATTTATTTATTTTTAAATGTGAAAAAATAAGTTATGTATGATAGATAAAACCTGAAAGTATCAGAGTTTGAAATTATAAACAGTTGGCATGATTCGCTTAAATAAATAAATGAAAGTAACACATATCATTTTTACATATAAAAAAATACGACAAGTTAGGTCCAATAGTCAAATATTTGGAGGGAGATCCTACCATGCTAAATTTTGGGATATTGTGGTCTCTAATTAATTGAATCTTATTCATATATGAAATATTTTCTTTATTTATTTGTTAGTAAGAGTCAATATTGTCATTTTAATTTCTAAAGTTATATAATCAAGTTTCTGTTTGTGTATGTTTGTGCTGAGAATGAATAAATTTAGTAGTCTATGTACGTGGCGCCTACTATAGTTAATTCCCTTGTGAGTTATGAGGAAAAATACTTCAAAGGCTGTTTTTATTTGTTTTTGTTGGGGGATTGAATTTTAAATATACTATTCATCCTAATTTTTTTTTCAAAAATATCAAATTAAATATTTAATTTTTATTTTTTATATTATACTAAAAATCAATTTCACATTCAAAATATCATATCTACACCTATTTATATCACATCATACAACTATTTAAATTCAAAATTTTTATTATTCAAATCTCAACTCAAAATCCAAACTTCCAAACAAACACACCCTTAGTTTATTTTTTATTTAAAATTTAAAAATTAATAATCTTTTATATTAAAAAATAGTTATGTGGAATGGAGTGAGAAAAATACTATTCTGTCATTAAATTTTTAATATATATCCTTCAATATTATATCTATTTATAATATTGTTATAACTACTTATACATTCAGTTTATTAAAATTTTTCTCTTACATCATTAATTTATTCATATATAATTTTTCACAATAATTAAATTTTATATCATAATCAATCAATATAATATTATATTTATTAAAATTTGTGTCTAATCCAAACTAACTTATAATTGGTCGACTGAGGAGTAATTAATTTATATCCACAAGATTGAAGATCTACATCCAACGGTCAGGATCAACTTGCTCTCGGATGGTAGGCTAGGTTACAATATTGGGCCTCCCGATGTGGACTTCCATGAGCCTCTACTTTGGTGATCATGGGCCATATATACTTATACATTTACTATAAAATTAAAATAGATTTTGTTCTTTTTTTTATTTTAAACTAAAATTAATATTACGTACAATTTTAAATAAATACACTATATAATCTCACAAAACTCATTAAAACACTAATTAAACAAAAATTCAAATTAATATTCTATTTAAATTACAATCAAATAAACTTATATTTTCTCTGTAGACTTTATAAGTATATATTTATTTTTTATATGAAATTTAATAAAAATATTGTATGGTGATAGTTTCGTATGTAAGCACTATTTCACTGTTATGATATGTAAAATTATTGTGAGAGTATTGATGTAAATAAATATAAATATAAGAATATTTGTAATAAAAGTGAGATTGATATTTACTATGTATATATATAAAAATGTTACTTTTTGTTTAGCTAAACAAAATAAAAAAATAATAATAATAAGAAAAGAAAAATATATACTTTCACGAGGACAAATTAAGTAAAATATACAAAATGTTAAATTTCAATCAATATCTAATCTATTTAGTTTATTGAAAAAAAAAAGGACTTCTTGTAAAAATCAACTTGCATTGAGTAAACTTTGATCGTGGCATCATATATTCAAATATTTTGATGTTACTTAAAATAAAAGGTCTGTCACTATACTAATAAACTATTCTCTCCATCTCAAATACTGTACAATATTTTTTTTTTGCTATGTCCCAAATAACTTGCAACATTTCTAAAATATGAAATAATTAATTATAAATCTCTACCTCATATTTTATCCCATCACATCACCCAAATAAAAAAATAAAATATACATTTATCTCTCGTCACATCACCTAATTTCTAAATTATCCTACTTACTACTATCTACCTAAAAATCCGTGAGTATTTTATTTTATCTTACAGTAGTTTCATTCAATTTGGGGATAACCTAAAAAAATGTCTAACCTGATTTCTGCAATTTCAGGACATATCTAAATTACATGGAATCCACCAATTCCTCAACGGTTGATCAAAGTCTATTTCCATAGTATATTATTCATTCTAAGTCAAGGTAATAAACGTGTGGGGGAAAGTTGAAAGTGAAAGCATAGAAGTGTAAATCTGTGTATCAAAGGCTAAAATCATAGCGCATCAATTTAAGAATGATATGAATTACGATTTCTAAGAATGATATGAATTACGATTTCCGCGTACCGTGTTTCGATATGGTGTTGATCCAACGGTGATATGTTGATCTCTGCCCTCAGGAAGGTATCTGGAACCTTCCAGTGCCGACAATCACACCGCCATTTCCGTTCGGTGTCGTGTTGAAGCTTGAACTCAGTCAGTTCTGCTAATTCAGGAAAACAGATGTAGTCCTCAGTTACAGCGACGTGTTGAACGACTAATATTCAACACTTGACTCTTCAAGGATATATATATATATATATATATACGAGATGCAGCAGCGTGATAATCATCAATTTCACTTCGAAGTTGTCACAAAATAATTTAGCCAGTGCTTTTTCGCATACCTGCGTAATCAAATCATGTATTCTTCAAGTTCAACCGATTACCAGAAGTTCTATGAGCCAGCCGCGACTCCGCCGCCGGTGGCAGGAGTTCCGGTCTTTAAATCATCGGAGTTAACAGCTCCTCCTGTTCCGAAATCATCTCAGGCGGCTACTTGGTCCTCCGGTCTATTCGATTGTTTCTCCGATATGAAAAGCTGTACGTTTCTCCATTGCTAAAGCTAAATTTCCGTTTAATCGATCAATCAGCAATTCAGCATTCAACGATATTTCTAGCTTCAATTTTTCGCTAAACTTGTTAAATTAATCCGTGCTCCGCAGCTCCATCTATCCATAAGCACTCAACGTCTCGCGCAGCTTAAATTTCTTCTTAACTCCTTCAATTAATCCTCGATCTGTTTTCCGTCCAGGTTGCATCACTTTCTGGTGTCCGTGCATCACCTTCGCTCAAATTTCTGAGATCGTGGACAAAGGAGTAACCAGTGAGTATTTTACACACAGTTTGGTAATCAAACCACGCAATCAAAGCAGTTATCCTCTCCAACAACAAATTATTAACAACTGATAAATTCGAATTTCACCTGCAGCGCGTCTGATGAACGGACTAGTCTACACTATCGCACTCCTGGCCGGTTGCCCTTGCTGCTACTCGTGCTTCTACCGGGAAAAATTGCGGAAGCAGTACGGTCTGCAGGAATCGCCGTGCGGAGACTTCATGGTGCACTGCTGCTGCGAATCCTGTGCCCTCTGTCAGGAGTATAGGGAGCTCAAAAATCGTGGATTCGACATGTCTATCGGTACGTCTATTCTTTACATTTATATACGTACGCATTCACGTGACAAATACGTGCAAAAATAATTTTATTTTATTTTTTTATTGTAGGGTGGCATGAAAATATGGAGGTGAATAAAGAGGTGGTGATGGCGCCAGTAGTTGAAGGAGGAATGACGCGATAAATATTTTTTTATTATTATTAAATATATATTTAGGGTTTGTTTTTTTGAGGTAGTTTGAGAAACTTGGTTTGCTTTTAGATTGAATTTGAATTTTATGTAGTTTGAATTTTTGTGTTCTTTTAAATCTGTAGGTTTGGTTTATGTTTTGAGATTTTGATACGTGTTAACGTGATAGTTAATAAAAATAATAATGTAAATATATATTAAATTAAATTTATAAAATTATTAATAGTGTAATTTGAGTATTAATTTATATATAAATTATTTTTTATTTATTTGTATTAAATAAAATTTTATTATATACAAAATAATATTGTCTCTCGAAAGATTTTTTATTTTTTTTATTTTTGTCCGTTTTAAAATAATTTAATTATACTATATATCTAATATAATAAATAAATTTTCAACTTACAATATATTACACAAATATAGTTACTTTTATATTACACTATACTAATATGAATATTTGTCTTTTTTCTTTTTTTCTTTTTTTTTTTTTACTGCAATCCAATATAATACTAATATTTAAAAATTTATGTGCAAAAAACAAATACCACCCTTCCAATGTGAGTATATATTTTATTAAATTATACAGTAATAATTAACATGATCAAATAATTAATTTATCATATTTTTGCACGATCGTGCAAATTATTTTATAAATTAAAAAAAAAAGAAAAAGAAAAAAGAAACACACCGGAGAACCTAGGGTGTGTTTCTTATGTTGGGTTTGGGAAGATTGAGTTTGTGTTTGGTTTGGATTTGAACTTTTTAGAAGTTTTGGGAATCTGCGTTTCTTTGGTGTAGTAGGTTTTGTTGGGGTTTGGGGAGTTTTATTAAATAATGATTTGATAGGTGATGATTGGAGTGATGAGATTTTTAATTTAATTAAAAATAATTTATATTAAATATAAAAGTAATGGAATATATAGAAAGAGTGATTTTTTTTTTCATTTATTATTATTTTTTTCATCCGTAATTAAAAAAAATAAAAATAAAATTCGGATCTACTTCTAAGTCTTGCTTACAGCTACATACAGAAGAATAAAGAAGAATAAGCGTGTGCACGGCTATGCATTTGTTCGGAAACAACACTAAATGCGGCAGACAGGGAAATGCAACCACATTTGCACGGCGATGGTCGATTGTTATTTGTTGTGTGCTTCACGTAACACCAAAAACAGCATAATAGAATCAATCAAGCAAGGTCGTGCTCATTCCGTATAAGTGGTTGCTTCCCGTAGAAATTGAAGCAGAAAAATAGACCTAAGTGCACGGCCGTGCACAACTATCCATATTCTTCTGGCTCCCATATGAAACCTTTAGCGAAGAATGAAGGCAACGTCGGATTGATGTGTACAATAGTCCTATCACAGATTTATCAAAAATTGCATGAATTTACGAAATGGATTAACCAATTAATCCCAAATTGAAATGTAGTTCGACTTTCCTTACTTCTTTACGCTCAACCGCCGAAAACTCTATCCCCCGTCAACGTGCGTCCCCCGAAATCCTTCGCGGCAATCCTTTGCTTCACTCGCCGACGAAATCACTAAATCCCAGGATCTTTGCTCTGCAATGAAGGGGGTGAAGGAAATTTGGGAGAAAAATTAAAAGCACGAATGGAAGATGAGAAATAATGGAGGAGAGAGAAGAAGCAGAGTAATGAACAGAAGATATAATGGTAAAGGAGAGAGATATAAGTGTAGTCAATGCCTATAAAGCTACGTTGCATATTTTGTTCTCCTATGTCTGCCTCGCGCCAAATTAATATTCTACAGTAAATGAATAGGAAGTTTGGGAAGAATTGTACCAAAGAAACACACCCCTAAAGTATCTCCACAGTAGGTTTGGTCAAACCGGATATGAAGAAACACACCCTTACATAATTGTGAAGGAGAGATGATTGAAAGGTCATGGGTGTAAACCCGATGCCTCAGGTCACCTGCCACACATGGTTCGCTTATTGTGACTTTTCCGTTGGATCTGGTTTGCAGGGTACTAGGTTCGGCCGAGGGTTGCAATTTCAGTTAGCGACTGCGGATTCCCACGTCATATAAAAAAAAAAAAAAAAAAAAAAAGGAGATTGAAATTTAGAAATTTATGTGACATTAATAATGTGTTATTTGAAGTTATTCTTTGGGTTGACAATATATATGAAATTAGTATTGCTCCTTCCGTTTTGTCTGATTCATTTTTATTTTTATTTTTGTTCATTCTATAAGGAATATAGGAAATACCTATTTGCATAATAGAATGATACTGTATTATTATTATTATTGACTAGTTGCTTGCAACCTAAGACAAATCAAACAATTCATTCCCTTCCGATCGACTTTCTCGTAATTTCGCAATGACCATATTTGTGCTCACATTTATTTTCAGATTATTATAATTTACAATTTTAAATATATATATATATATATATATTACATTCAACATTCATTTCTTCAAAATATTACATGTAAAGCTTATTTGATTTAATATTTATTTTTAAATAAAAAAATAGCTCAAAACACAAACAAATACAAACCTTAAGTCCTTAACCCAATGAAAAGAATTATACATATTGTGAGTCAATATTGTGTAGATAGCACATGAATTCATATAATTTATATTAATATTAATATTAATATAATATAAATGCATTATATAAAGGCAATTGTCCACAAAATGTATATTATTATTGATTCCAGTATAAAATATATTTTTATGCGCATGATTTTTATTATTTATCATATGATTAATAAAAAAAGATATAGAAAAAGTGATACATTTTTACTTCAAAAAAAAAAAAAGATTTAAAAATTAAAAATAAATTTAGATGAGAGTATAACATTTAGAAAGATGTTGATCAATTATTCAAACAAACTTCCAAATAGGTCAGATGAAAATCTAACATAAATACAATAAAAAAGTTGTAGAAAACTCCTAATCCCGATCGATGAAATTGTCTCTGTTCTCAGCCGTTTCTTCTTTGTTCATCTTCTGGTTTCCATTTTCGATCTCTGCAGAAACAAATCCTAAACAATATTGTAATCAACTTTGGTACCTAAGGCTAACCTCGAGATAAGCATTCTCTTCCTTTCATTTGATTAATCAGTAATGGCGATTGGCTTTGGTTGTTTGAGCCCCTGCAGAATAGCGCACTTTGCGGTGCTTCTTCCGGAATCGCCTGCTGGGGACTGCTTGCTGCATTGTTTCTGAGCACAGATCTCTAGGAGTTTCCATGGTGAGTATATATTTCCATTTCCATTTCCATTTCGTTTTCATTATTAAATTCTCGAGTCCAAAAATTGGAAGAAAGAAGAATCTCTGTGCAAAGTGAGATGGCCCACGGAAGAAGGTGGAGCAACTTTATTCAACCGTGATTGTCGATACTTTTGTCGCTCAATCTTTTTCTCATTTCCAGTTTTCTCCTTATCTGTTTCAGTTCATATGCTTCTTTGTTTTGCTGTTTCTGAAATGTGCATTTGTGTAATTGTATCATCCCTACAGCATAACAATAATCCATTGTCAACAGCATCACAATTTCATTGCCTTTGCCCCCAAACATGATCTGAAAAGCTCCTCAAAAGCACCAAATTACACTAGCGACTACAAACCTCATTCCTTTCGAGATTCCTGTCTCATTTCTTTCTCTCTCTATCTCTCTCACTTCTAATTTTATGATCATCAGGTGATGAAGAAAGGATTGGCGTCTGAATCTGGTTTTTGTGAAATGGAGGGGTCTTCTGCAGAAGAAGAGCTGGAGAGAAGGAGCAAGTTCCTGCACAGCTTAATACAGAAGAAGAAGAAGGATAAGAACGACGTCGTAGTGGTGGAGCAGAAACAGCAGCAGCAGCAGCAGCTCAGTGACGATGTTCTGAAGAAGATACGTGTTAGAGCCTCGGATATGCCTCTTCCCTTGCAGAACCACGCCTTCAAAATTTCCAGAGCCCTTCTTGACTCCATGGCTTCTCCCAAGGTCGACAGCAAACGCCTCGCTCTCTCACTCAAGAAGGTACAATACAAATACAAATACAAATACACAAACAACATAAACATTTCACATAATCATATATGTCTGATTGAAGGATGTGTTTATGGAGGTTCTAGCAAAACTTTCTCATGGGAGTTGTTTTCTTGGCTGTTTGACCCTTGTTTTGTCCACATCTGACCGTATTTCTTGAAACTCTAAGTTCTGAATTCAAATTGGTAGTTTCTTGGGGATGATAATATATATATATATATGTATATTGATGGCAGGAGTTCGACTCTACGTACGGACCCGCGTGGCATTGCATAGTGGGGACGAGCTTCGGGTCTTACGTGACGCATTCGCTGGGTGGATTCTTGTACTTCTCCATCGACAAGGTTTATGTTCTTCTCTTCAAGACTGCTGTTCAGCCTTTATAGTTGGATCAATTGTGATCATATTCTGCCCATTCACCATCAATCTTGTGCTATATCTGTTTTCTGGAATGCAAAATCGATGGTCCATTCATGGTGATTGGTTTTGGACGGGACCGTAGATTTTTTTTTTTAATCATTTTTATGTTGGTTGGGGAAGAAAGAATCTTAGGAAGAAGATTTCGAAAAGAAACAAATGAATGTTACTTTTGACTTTGTCTTTGAATGCTAACATGGTGTTTTTTATGACATGTCTCTATCCCTATCAGTTAGTAGTATTGTTATAAGATTTCGTATCCATATTCTCAGCCACAACTAGCACTATCCCTTCAAAGGGAATAGGTATTCATCCATGGCAGGCTGTAGAGATCATTTCCAGAATTCATCACCATCACCACCAAATGAAGCCCTCTTCTTTGTTCTGCCATATCTCCCCCTCTTTGAGCTTCTTGCCATGTCTCAAGTCTGCAAATCACTGAGGTATGCCGTGGCCACTGATCTTCTCCCATGGCTGGAAATTGTCGTCTGCTGGCCTCTCAATCTGCGTATCTCCGATGACATCCTCGCCGGAATTGCCTCCAGAGCCGGTGGCAAGCTGAAAACTCTTGCCCTCATTGGATGCACCAGGATCACAGATGATGGACTTCTCAGGGTTGTAGCTCAAAATCCCTCAATCACTAAGGTACATACATACATATATATGTATATATATATAATATCTACGATGAGGGAGAGGTTACGTGCTAACGGTAATAAATTAGCATGGTGTTGATTTAATCTGCACCACATAATAAATAAGAAGTATCATATGATTTCAATTAACATAACAAATATTTATAGATGTGCTATATGGACATATTTCGTATGTTGAGATTAATAATAGTACGCCCCATATTGCGACTGTTGTATCGTGTGTTGTCAATATTGCGTCGATATATAAAATTCAGCATAGTAACTCCAGTCCTACGGTGCTGTTTGGGAAAATGTCTGCATGCTATTTTAAATAAAAACATATACTATCATTTTATACTTATAGGTATGATGTATTAATATTTTTATTTGTTAAAATCAATAGTAGCGTGTGTTATGCAAGAATATATCGTTTGTGTTGTCAGTGTATATGCTCTATTTGTATTAACTTGTTTTTCACGATGATTCTGTGCTATCACAGCTACTTCTCCCGGGGTGCACGAGATTATCGCCTGCCGGAGTCATTACAGCCGCGAAGCTACTGGCCGGAAACAGCCACAAATTAACCACCCTCGCCATCAATGGCATCTACGATATTCAAAGGGACGACCTCGACACCCTTCGCAGCCTCATCAAACCAGACAATGAAAACCAGAAGACACTATACCACAAGTACAAGCAGTCATCCTTGATCCTTCCATCGACTGATCGCGCAATAGATGTCGACGTTTGTCCTAAGTGCAACCAAGCGAGAATGGTGTTCGACTGTCCTAAAACCCCTTGCCCGAAGCGGCAGCAATTTAAATGCAGAGGATGTGAAACGTGCACGGCGCGCTGTGTGGAATGCGGTGTTTGCATAACAGCCTCGGAGGAACCTGAAGAGGCTGCGTGCAACGACACACTCTGCTTGGATTGCTGGCTGCAGCTGCCCAAATGCAGTTTCTGCAATAAGCCGTACTGCACCCAGCACGCCGATCAGCAGCAGAATGTCGCCGGTTCTTCAGGGTTCCTATGCGACGCTTGCCACGCCGAATTCTTTTGAATGTCGGAGAAGACGACAGAAATCATTGGGTGCATCTCTTTTTTTACAGAATGCGTCGAGTTTTATCAAAATCGGGTGCATCCAACATGTCCGAGAACTCAAAGAGGACAGAATGTGCGGATCGACTGGCCAAGCGCCGAGTCATTCGCAAAGGTACCGTGTATTTATTACCAGATATCGTAATTATACTGCATAGAATCGAAGTATAGTAACAAGATAGTCGATCGATACCTTGTAGGAAGACGCAAGAACCGTAACCTGCAGCCGGAGAAAGAGTTACCGGAACAAACTTGGATTCGTAGTCGAGATTGCGGCCACACTGTTGAAGTCGCAGGTTCCATCTCCCATCGCCATCCGCTGATAATAAGCGTTGAACGCGTACGAGGCGTGTCCCAGGATGCTATCCCGTTCGTAACACGGTTTGCCCTGCATGAGCAAAGAGCAGTCGACTTTCCCAGGCCCGCACGCCCAGTCGAGCGCCACGTGTAACATCCTCTTGTCCGCTCCGTCCCTTGCAACGCAGTAAGTCTCATTCGCAGTATCGCTCGCCAAGACGGTCCCGGAATCCGTCAAGTGCAGAGCATACACCGCCGTGCCATCCACGTCGAACAGCCCCCAATTCTTCCCGGAAACGGTCCCTGGCTTCACGTCCTCGTTGTAAAGCTCATAAATGTATGTAACGACGGAAAATCGAGGATGCTTCGGAGTACTTAGCCTTGACATAGTTGAAATACGGGTAGACGTTTAGCATGAGATTCGATCCGATCGAGTCGAGTCGAGTCGAGGAACTCTAGCATCGGCGCCACGAAAGGCTGCAAAGTTTAAAGAACGCTCGCCACGGCGGGAACGATATTTTATTTTCTAGACAAAATAGCATAAAATCCCCTGGTGGTTTTCCAAATTCTCTGAAAATCACCTTTGGTTTTAAAATTTCATATTATCTACTCGTGATTTCGAAAATATTGCAAAAAACACCCCTACCGTTAATATTTAACAGCAATTGTACTGCACGCGTGTGTGTATTCTTGGAAATTCTCTCCTGCTCTCATTCGCTTTCTTTTTCTTCGATAAAAGTCCAATAAGAATAGGGCAGCACTCCGGCAAGACACACCTCTGCAATAATGGTAGTCGACAATTCCTAAATCTTCGCAATAAACAACGGATTTGGGTGAACTCGAATGGAGAAAAATAGTAAGAAAATCAATCTACTCTGTAAACCTTCAAATTGAAATTTTTATTTGAGAAAAGTGACGAAAGAAAAATGCCTGAAATATTAAGAAATGTGGTGTTGGTATTGGCCGACGGATAAAAATGGTGGAGCAAATATGAATTTTTTTTCTTGTACAATAAATATATTTTTTTGTATGCACAGTCACTCGTTTATTTATATATGAATCAGACATATTTTTTTCAAAATTGCTCGATTAGGCATTTTTTTTAAGATTTGGGTTAAACTTTAAAATCCCCAAATTTAAATGGGCAAGGATTTTAATCCATCTATGAATCTAACAAACATAATCAATCATTAATCCCCTAAACTGAAATGAATTTTCAAGAAATAGAAGTGAAAAAAAAAAAAAAAATTGAGAAAAATAAAGAAAAAAGAAGAAGTAAAAGGAAGAACAGTAAGCTGGCAGGGGAAGAAGAAATAAGAAGATAGGAGAAGAATATGTATGTATGTATATATGTTTATGTGTGAAAAAAAAAAAAGAAGAAACAGAGACAGAAAAAAAAAAAGAAGAAAGAGGAAGAAAATAGGTGGAGTGCGAATGTATGTTTGTGTAATGTGTGTCTGGGTTTATGTATGTGTATATGTATGTATAATGAAAAAAATATTAGTCAAAGATAGAATAAGTGATCAAAAGTAATAAATACAGGGGTATAATGGTCCAACAAGGTAAAAAATTAACACGGTTAGTCCATTTTTTAAGGAAGAGACGAGTGTGCAATATTTTAAAAACCACAAGTAAGTTTTATACAATTTTAAAATCAGAGGGAATTCGAGAAATCACAGGGGATTTTTTTACTATTTTACATATTTTTTATGAAGTAACATTTACATTAAATATATTTTATTAAAGTATATTTTTTAAGAAATTCACATATATTTTTAATCAAATACTACTATATATATTGTACCGTAATTTAATATACCATCCAACAACATCTCATCAATCAATAACTTACATGTAATTAATTTGTGTCATAATAACTACAAAGAAATATTCGACCCACCCCACCATTTATTTGCAACAACATACCCTCAGACATATGTAACATGTGGAGATTACATGTGGTCCCTAAAATCAATAATGCTGCTTTCATTTTTATTCACTAAATTGGCATCAACCAATACAGCCTCTCATATTTGGATATGGACACACAAACATGCTTATATACATGGCGATTGTTCACCATAGATAGTGTAATAGTAATAATAGTAATTATAGTGCCGATAACACACTAATATATACCAAACATCATGTTAGATAAAAATTAAAATAGATCTGACAGAACATACTAATACTTTATATATATCATGTGTTAGTTTTTAATATAATACACATGCAATCTATGAACAAATAGCACATAAAAATTGTCCATAAATCATATATTATAATTGAATTCAACAAATAAAATTAATATTTAAAACTATCACATTTAAAAGATAAACCGACAACACAGTGTAATAATCGCATATGTTGTATTCATTCAAGCTATATGCTGACAATTCATATATTTGATGTGTTGTCAGCACAATACTGATTAATTTAAATCAGTAGTTAGGATATTTTAGGAGTCTTGCTTAGAATAAATTTCATTGGAGTTCTAGAAAGTAACGACAAAAATTAAAAATGCTTACAGGTTTCATGGTAGAACGAGAATCTCGTAGGAGATCTCACATGTTAAGGATGGAGGCATAGTCGGGAGCCATGGTCGTCGGCTCCGGAAGTAGCGCAATCCGATGCCGTTGCTGCCACTTTGTATGGTGCTGCATTCATAAGCCTGCAGCATCTAGAAGTTCCTTAATGGTGTAAAAAAACTTTCTATTTTAAATCATGTGGACCTTACAAAAAAATTAAAGATCTATTTTTGGTGGATTTGGATGATTTGAAACATCTTTTTTAGATTAATCACCACGTGAAAATAATATTTATCGACATTTTTTTTTTTGTAAAGGAGTCCCCACAATGCATAATGTGCTCCTAAATTTTCTGAAATTCATTAATGAGACAATAATAGCCATTTAACTATTCTCTACTAAAAGTCGAAAAAATCAAACATCTATATTACCTTTCCCTACGCTTCGCCAAAAATCGAGCAAGGGAAGCTCTGTGTGCTTGTGGAATAGCTGCAGAAAAGAAAAAATAGAAATAAAAATACATATTGTCTTACTGTGAACAAGATGATAATGTAACACTACATATAAGAATGGTTTCCAAATTGGCATGGGAATGAATACCAGATGATATAAGTTTTGGTTGAGCCATTTTAGATTGAACACAATCATTCCCAGCTAGATATGCAATGGCCTGAGCCTACATAAAAACAAATAAATAATAAAATATCAGCATCTGATAGATTGAGCAAAGAATGTCAAAGACGCTGCACCTTATCTGGAGAGATGTCATTGAAGACGGTAACCCTTCCACCATAAAAAATGGTTAGGTGAGTCGATGTTTTAGAATTAATCCTACATAAAGATAACAATTAAAAAAGATGTTCTGAAAAATTATTCAAAACATGTATACTATTTCTCACCATGGAACCAGAGGTGGATGAGAAGTTGCAATAGGATTTCCATTAGGATTGCATTGCTTCAAATTAGCAAAAAGATGAATTATAAGTCTTGATAAAATTGGAAGTTGTCAAATGTGAATTTGCATTAATTTGAGCAAAGGATGTGTTAAAATAGTAAAATGCAAGCTCATATATGTATATATATACATATGTATTGATGCATATGTAATTAGCAAGTGTTGAAAGATCGATCAAAACCATTTTTGAGATATTCTTATTGCAATCAAATATATTCAACAAACATAACATAGGAAGAACATAAAATAATTCATGCATTCAAATAATATATTAAGTTAAAAATAAGACATTCAGAATGCTCAACACTGCAATCCACTGCTACTTAGAGAAAGGATCAGAAACTAACCAGGAAATCAGCCAATTGTTGTTGTTCATGCTTGGGTACAGATTTCTCCGAAGCATATTTCACCATCAATCCTTGAAATGAAGGAAGATCAGAATCTATTTTTGACTGATTTTGCTAAAATAAAATCTCATTTCATATCACATTCTGAGGAATTAAATATGCTCCAAACAATTGGAAATTCCGATTTCCAAACCTTTAAATATAAAATTCCTTTACGACACACAAATTTATAAAGAGGTGGAAATAATCTGAACTACAGATTAAGCATAATGAAAACATCAGCAGCACTTCTATAGAACTGAAAAAATGCAGCTTCTAAAAACGAAAAAAGCACCGTACAAAAAGACCATAGAATCGAATAATATTTTCATTCCCAAATTGAATGGCACATACAATAACCAGCAGATTCTCAGCCAAAAACACCATTGTTTGACATCACAGCAAGCAAAAAGAAATTCAACGTAAAGAGACTTTAAACAGCAAACACACCGGCGTCTCCGTAGTTTCCGTCGACAAAATCTTCCTTCACAATAACAGAATCCTTTGCACTCAACCCTACGAAACCTCTCTCCATCTCCAAATCTAAAACAAACAACCAAAAAAACACAGTTATCAGTAATTGAAGAAGCCACTAAACAATATGGATGGAAAATGTTACAAAAGGTGTATGTACAGCCTCAAGTAGAAGGCAGAGAGCCTGAGCCGTTAACTTTGAAGCAAATTCTGCAAGCAGCTACGAAGGAGAAGAATCGATACTTCGTTTTATAGTTCAGACTTCAGCGTGCTCGGCAAGGGTGAGGCGTTTTTCGGAATTTTAAAATTTTATATATTTTTCAATAAAAATATTGTTAAAACGTACTAACTACTAATTGCTTACTTTGTGTTATTTCTTTGGCATCATTGGTCATAAATATTTATAAATTAAAAAAAAAAACAATAACATATATTTATATTATAGCATCAAATATGGCGTGTTCGTTTATAGGATTTTGTCAAAATTCCACTGTTCATCCAAAATTTTTTTTTCAAAAATATCAAATCAAACAATTATTTTTTATTTTTTTATTATACCAAAAATCAATTTTACATTCAAAACATCACATCAACACCTATTTATATCACATCGTACAACTATTCAAACACCTAAATGATTTTGAAGCCGGAAACTCAACTGGCCTAACCTAGTTTTAAAGCAAATACACTATTTTGTGAAATAATAAAAGTAATATAATGTACATAATATATTAATTTTTTTAAAAAAAAAAAAAAATTGTGTGAATTTGTTTTGCAAAAAATCACATCCAGAAATTCTTTTCAAGCCTGTTTTTATGGCCCAAGACTGGTAATATTTTTAATAGCTCGGGCTCATTAGTTATAAATAAAAATTAAAAATTAAATAAAATGTAACGTTAGACTATTAATGACAGCTCTAATTACGCAAACAATTTAAGCATGCATATGTAAACAGTAAAATTGTTATAAGACACAGAATAATCATCAAAAGAAAAAATGTGTCGTTAGCTTCATGTTCCCACAAATTGGATTAACGAAACTAACTGCCGGACAGGGCAAGATTGCAGACTACATTACAAACACAACCCAAAAGAATCATTTCAGCCGGCGCCGGATGGGATCAAACAAACTTACGATGATGACGACAACGAAGACGACGGAGGAGGAGGAACTGCGGTAGCAGAATCGAGGCTTTGAATGATTTCGAGGAGCTCGTTGCAAAGCCCCGTGAAAACAGCGTCATCCGTTTCGATAGGCTTGAACTTGACGAGGGCTGAAGGGACCAAATCCTCCTCCTCCAGCGTCACAGCCCTATGTCCGGTTGCCGGATAATGCGGGATCACACGCCGCTTGATCGGAATGGGATGCATCAGCTCGAACTCCAATCCCGGGTCTTTCAATGCACCGCTCACAAACTAGTCCAAAAAACAAGCCAAATCGCATTACATATATATATATATATGTATGTATGTATATGTATATAATGAAGGGGTTGGGGTTCGATCGGGACTAACCTCATAGAGAGCGCCGGTTGGCTCGGACGGAGAAAAGATGCCTTGAAGGACCGTATTGTCGGGGAACATGATCCTGATGACCGTTCGGTTATAACGTTTTCTAGCAGCTTTCGCTTGTTTTTCTCTGTATGATTTGGGGATTAGAAGCTTTGATTCCTCGAGTTTCTTCCTCCTGGATTCTGCTTCGCGTTTTACTTCTTCGGCCGAGAGGTTGTAAAAGGAATCAGGCAGCTCAATTTTTGCAGCCACACTCTCAGGTACAGAGTAAAAAACTCGAACCTAAGCACAAATTCCGGAAACAGAATAGTGAGCGAGAAATCATATTACGAATCAACGATCGATCTTATTTTTCCCTTTCACAGAAATCAAGAACTAAAACAAACTAAGACGATTAAGAAATCACATTAATTTCGCCTTCAACGCTCCAACAAGTCAACATAAAAATAGCTATAAATTGTCTAAATTGACTAGGCGATAATCTCACAAATTATATTACAATTCCTGACATAAAAAAACAACCAAGCTTCTCGTATAACATCCATGAAAAGATGTTCCAAAATGCATCAACAACAACTTCTGCATTATAATGTGTGTACATTATGATCAATAGGTTCTACAGAAGCACCATATTGCTATCGTCTACTGATTGCTCATAACATCTAACATCGAATGGAAACATTATAGTGACCCGAAAGTTTCTTATTACATTCACAGCAAGATGTTCCAAACTGTATTGTTAAATGATTATCTCCTCTAAAAGTTTAAATTTCAAGAGATGCATAATTAATTACTCCCTCCGTCCTCCAAACTTACTCTCACTTTTCTTTTTAGTCCGTCAGCTAATTTTGGCCATGTCAACAAATCAATATTTAATTATTATTCTCTATTCAATACTTATTTATAACAAATACCACTAACCTTATTACATTATCTTTTCATTTACTTTAATTTCTAACTAAATTTTCAAAAATATCCCTAACTACCAGAAATGCACTAATTTTAATGGACGAATGGAGTATTATATAGTCAACCAGAGGGCCCCTCACGCGCAATGTGGATTTACTTACGAATCTTGTCCGTAAAAACATTTGATACTATATTAAACACCCATTTCACCTAAAAGCTTTTAGCTTAAGGGGATACGTATAATCAATTATTATATAGTTAATCAACACATATTTCACGAGAAAGGTGGATTTACGTGTGCTTCGATAACAACTTCTAAATAATTAAGTTACCAATGATCAATGGATGCTACCGAATAAAGTAAATGCCGATCGATGAAAGATATAGGCGATGTAAGTTCACAAGTGCAATCAACTCATATATAGACGAAAATTAAGAACGAATCGGATGGAATACCTGTCTGTCCACAGGCTTTGGCACGACGGGCTCCCCTATCTTAACCAATGGCTCCTCTTGCTTTGAAGGCAACTCTTTAGCCTTCTTAGGTTCCAACATCGATACGGCATTCGACACCAAGCCAAGACATTCCTCAGAAGGATCATCCATGTTTAGAAACATCTCCCCATCCTCCTCCTTCAATCGAAATCCAATGCACTC
This sequence comes from Andrographis paniculata, assembly GCF_009805555.1. Lineage (NCBI taxonomy): Eukaryota > Viridiplantae > Streptophyta > Magnoliopsida > Lamiales > Acanthaceae > Andrographis > Andrographis paniculata. The sequence continues at coordinate 8,528,736 of NW_026137605.1, forward strand.
TAGCAACTCCACGCCTCCCGGAACATCGACTATGGCCTCCTTTATCTTCGGATTCCCCATCCTTATCTTTCGAAACTTCGAATTCCCCGGCTCCTTGACCAGATTCCTCAGAAGCCTCATTACAACCTCAATGGAAGCCTCGCTAGGGTTTGAAGACAGATAAGTGTTCACACAACTCTGCAATTGGCTATCGACTTCGATGGTTATTTTGTTGTTGTCGGTTTCGGCAACTGAATCCGAAGAGGTCAAGCAGGATTCGACGTGAGCTGAAACCTCCTCTTCCGATGGGTATCCTTTGCCGCAAACTGGACACTCGAACACCTGTAATGAATAGCCTTTGGGATTCCTTTTACCTGATGTAATCAACGGATTGAATGGATCGAAGCCGCTCTCAGGCGACGCTGCGCTAGGGTTTGATTTGGATTCGGACTTTGTGGTCTGTGATTTCTGGTCGGAAGCGGCGGGTACCGTTCGAGGCAACTGCCTGGGGTTAGAATTGGAATTGGAATTGGCATTCGATTGCGATGACGGCAACGAGGAGGACGAAGAAGAAGATCCGAGAACTCTGCCTTGGCCTTTGAATTTGCCCGACGAGGAAGACGAGAAAGGGGTGTTGACTTTCTTCATAAACCCCTTCATTTTATCCCTCATTTCATCCATTGCTTGTCCGATTCGAGAAACGGGGATTAACGAATTCGAAGAAATTAAATCACCTGCAACCAAGCGACCAACGTGATTGATGCCCAAATTCTTAGGTTTTCGCGATCCTTCAATTCCGATGCGAAAAGTGGCAATTGACACTCAATCTGGTGTCGATTTGATTGGGGAGCAACGGAATTTGAGATGGATAAAGCTGGGAAGATAGAATCAACGGGAGGGTTGGAATTCCCGCACCAATCACCAATGTGAAGCGCGACTTGCAGAAAGGGTAAGAAGTCTGGAGAAGAAGGTGGGATAAAAAGACGAATTTTCCGTCTCTTTAGGGGCCGAAATAAGAATTATGAAAAATAAATAAATAAATAAACTCAGAAATATTGCAAAAAAAAAAAAAACGACAGAGAACAAGAGAATTCGTTATACTCAGAAGCGCGTTCTTTTAGGGTGTGTTTGTTCGGGAATTGGATTAGAACTTCACTATTTTATCTCTTTTTTTAAAAAAAAAAATATCATATTAAACACTTATTTTTTTTTATATTATATTAAAAATTAATTTTATATTCAAAATATTACATCAACACCTACACTTGTTTATATCACATCATATAATTATTCTAATACAAAATTTTTATTATTCAAATCCTAACTCAAAATCCAAACAACCAAACAAAAACTTATTAACTAATAATATCAAATTTAGTAAATATGTATACAAATAAAAATAATAATTGAAATTTGTTTGGGAAATTAAAATATCGTAGTATTGTTTTATTTAGTCATTTATTTCATTAATATTTAATATATTACATTAAAATTGCATATCAACAATGAATTATAAATTAAAGTGGTTAATACATAAAATAATAATAATAATAATAATCTCAATAAAATAATGACAAATAAATGTTCCCAAAGTCTTAAAAATCAATTTCCCATTTAATATTTCTTTGACAAGATATATCTTCGGCCAATAAGAATGAAAACTCAGTTGTTGACTTGCCAGGAAAAATACACAAGACCCGCGGTTGACTTGTTCATCCTATTAAATTTTACAATTTTTTTATAAAAAAATTAATATTTTCTTTTCACCAAATATTCCTTCAACCTTAAATAAATAGCTATAATTTTTCTATAATATTTCTATAAATTAAAATACTTTCTTCTTCGTCCCACTTAATATTTTTTAGTCTCACATTGTTATGCCAAATTTCTTTTTTGAAAAAATATTTTATCTTTTAATTATTTTTAAAAATTTTATTAAATTAATTAATTATTAACTTTAATTCATAATTATTTATATTAAGTTGTATAAGAGACAGACGGAGGAGTGATTTATTAACTACAAAAAACTCCCTCCCTCCCAGCATGGTGTAAAAAATGTCAAATTTTTTAAAATTTTACATTTTAATTATAATTTATAATTTTGTTTCTAATATTAATTAAACTAAATTAATTATTTACCACTTATATGCTTTAAATTTCTGTATCTATAGATAGAGTAATAAAAAAAAAAGATATATATAAATAAAAAGAGAGCAAAAAAGCAAAACAGGGGAACTAGGGTTATTACAAAAGAATAATAATACATCATCAAGAAACACTAAAAATGATTCCACAAACATAATTAAGCAGCGGCAGGTAATTCTAACCACAAATTTCCTCAATCCTTCTGACAACCTCCGCCATGGACGGCCGCCGGTCGGGGCTCCGACCAGTACACGCCACCGCCAAATGGACAAATTGGACAATGTCGTCGATCTCGTATTCGAATCGAACCAAACTAGGATCAATAATTTCATCTTTCCATTTCTCCGGCCCAACGGATTCCACCAAATTTGGTAGCTCGGTCCCTTCCTCCACCAGCGCCGTGTCCGGAGATTTTCCGGTAACCAATTCAAGGATCAAAACTCCAAATGCGTAGACATCGGCCTGTTGGGACATCCTCCGGGTATCGGACACCTCTGGCGCCCGATATCCGTTAAGGATTGAAATTGGCGAAACGAGCTGAGTCAAGCCGAATTCGGACACACGGGCATTGTAGTACTCTGTAAGGAAAATGTTTGACGACTTTATGTTGCCGTGAGATGTGGCGGCACCGCCGCTGATGGAGTGGAGATAGGCGATGCCACGTGCCGCCCCTAGAGCAATCTTGGCCCTGATTTTCCAGGACAATGGCTCTTCTTTCTCCCCTGTTTTTTTATTTATTACCAAGAATTAATACTTGAATGAAAAAATATATAAAATGAATTTTTTTTTTTAAATACTTCCTCTCTCTAATTTTGGGAGTATTATTTATCTTTTACATTATATTTAATATTAAAAATATTTTTATATTTATATAATTTTTTGCATAAAAATAATTTTACATTTTTCTCTTTAATTTTATTATATTTTTATAAAATAATTAATATTCAAAAATTTAACACGTCAAAAAACAACGAGACCACTGGTGTCGTATGGAAATAGTATATATTACTTAAAATTAATTTATATATGATTATTTAAAAATGGTGCAAGACTATCATAAGGTTCGTTATTTGATTTTTTTTTTGAAAAAATAAAATACATTTTTTTTTCTAATAAAAATATTATAATTATTATCTTAATGAAAAGTTCAAATATTCATTCAGCACACTTTTTCAATACAATGTGAAATTATGAACTGTGAGCAATTTTGGAAAATAAATAAATAAATTAAAGAATTAGAAGGGGTACAATTAGGGTTTTACGTACCATGGAGGTGTCGTGCCAGGCTGCCATTGGGCATCGGCTCGTAGAGAAGAAGCTTCTCGTCTCTGCCATAGAAGTAACCTCGAAGAGGCTCCAGATGATCGTGGACCAGTGCTCCGACTTCCTCGATTTTTGAACGGAAATTCTCCTCCGACAGGCTCACGAATTTCAGGCGTTTAACAATGACCTCGACGCCGCTGTCAAAATACGCCTTGTATGTCGACCCGACGGTGCCTTTTCCGATGACCTCCGCCGACGCCCGGAGAAGCTCCTCCAAGGTGAATACCTCCACGTCGTCGCCGAAGAATATCAGACCGTCGGTTGCGCGCTTTCTGATCGTCGGATTTGATTCTTCCTTGTGTAATTTCGCAGCGTCGTCGCTCGCCGGGGCGATTTGATCGGAAATTAAATTAGGGTTTTCAGGGTCGAGAATTTGGGGATTTTCTGGAGACGCCGGAGTTGGAGATGATCTTTGGGTTTGGGGTAGAATTTTTCGAGTTTTGAATTTCGACCACACGATGAATAGGATCACGAGGAGTATAATGAAGATTAGAAGTGATCCGATGGAAATTCCGGCGATCGCGCCGCCGGAAAGTTTACCTTCGCTTGCGGCGTCGCCACCGCCGCCTCCGGAATCGGCGCATGGAGCGCCGGGGCCGCCGCAGAGAGAGGTGCCGAGGAAAGACGACTGGTTGAAACGACGGCCTAATCCCGCCGGAATTTCTCCGGTCAGGGAATTAAAAGAAACGTTGAACTTCGTTAATTCCGGCAGGCGGTCCAGCTCCGGCACCGGTCCAGCGAAGGCGTTGTTCTGCAGATAAAGGTGTTTCAAATTACTCAGGCGGTTAAACTCCGGCGAGATGCTGCCGGAGAATCTGTTGTCAGCGAGATTGAGAAACGCCAGGTTTGTCAATCGGAAAATCCCGCCGGGGAGGTCGCCGGAGAATTGGTTCCCCTGGAGGTGGAGGGTTTGGAGCAGCGTCAGCGAGGCTAGGTCCGATGGGAGCTCGCCGGAGAGGGAATTCCGGCGGAGGCTGAGGACCCGGAGTTCGGTTAGGTTTCCGACGGTGTTCGGCGGGAGGCCCCCCGTCAGGCCGTCGCCGGGTAGGCGGAGCTCCGCCACGCGGTTGGTTGCGTTGTCGCATTCCACTCCCTCCCAAACACACGGCGCGGCGGCGCTGGCGGCGTTCCACGTGAGAGTGCGGCCGCGGACGGCGTCTCTCAGGCGGAGGAGGGCTGCGCGGTCGGCGGCGATGTCGGCGGCGATGGATCGGAGCAAAACGAAGGACACGAAGAGATGGAAACGAATCATTATTTGATCATTATTTTGTGGAAATTTGAAAAAATTTCGAGTGTTTTCATTTGATCATATAGTGACGGTCAATGGCTACCTTTTGGAGGTCGCTAAAATTCCCAAGGCACGGGAGTAGAACTCCAGATAGATCTCAGCCGTTAGATGAAATAATTCGACGGGTAAAGATCGATACGGCGTAGTGGAGCCGGGAGTTTGCGAAATTATACACATGTCTCTTTAGTTCCCGACGGGAATCAAAAGACTGCAAGAATTTGACGGCCATCGAGACACTTCTTGTGCCCTAAAATTTTGTTTATTTGTAAAAATCAATTCAGTTGACTGACTGGAAATGAATTTAAATAATTTTATATGTTATGAGGAAATTATCGTTGTTTCAAATTTATTTAATAGGACACACATGATATAAAAGCGATAATTAAATTAAATTAATATATATGGGACTATTATTATTTTAAATTATTAAAATTAGTGGAAGGCTGCCTGCCACTGAAAGACAAAGGTATAAATATAGTAATTAGGTAAAGAAACAAATTTCCCAATCGACAGTTGACGATAAAATAATTTATAAATGCTATTGTTATAGTTTTTCCGCGGGATTTTAATGATTAGTTAATGATACATATTCTTGGTGTGAATTATGTATGTATATATATATATATATTTATAGTATGTTGTATAATATCGAAAATCTATTTGAAAATACCATGGATGAATTGTGATATGATTGTAATTTTAAATAAAATATAAAGATTTTTTTAATTATTATTAAATTAGGAATATATATTAATTATGAACAATGATAGAAATTTTTTTAGATAGAAATTACAAAATATAGGTTAATATGGAAGACAAATAAAACTATATCAAGTAATAACATATAGCAAGAATTTATATAACACATAAAATTATCAATTTTATTAATTTTGTAGGTTTATTTAAACTATCTATTTTATGTTAGAATAATAATAATCACACATTAATATTAAATTATCCTTAGTTTTTATATAAATTTATAAATATATAATTACAAATATACATAAAATACAAACAATAAGTCCCATAAGGGATGACCTGGTGGCGTGGAGAGTAAACTCGTGACCCTGAGGTCAGGGTATTAGATTCGATCGAGGGTTTACTTATTTGTCTTTTTATTTATTTATTTATTTTTTTCAACACACTAACATTACACAATTTTCAGATAGATATATGTTTTGTATTTCTTTTTTCTTATAATATCACTTACTTCTTTTTCTATAAATATATTATATTTGATAATGATTTTATTTTAAACATTATATATATAAAAGCACAAGTAAGTAATTTAGATTACTTTTATTTATGCTTTTGCTTTTCAAACTTGTCCCCTCTTTAAAAATAAGGGTATGTTTGTTTGCATTTGACTTATATATTAGGTATATTGAGTCTCTTAAAAAGTAAATATTGATTAAAATGTTTTGTAATAAAAAATTAATTATTCAAAGAATGTTTTATTATAATTTGTAAGTAGACAGTGTAAGAATAATTTAGATAGTTTTTTAAATTGATTTTTCATCGTATGATTTTATTTGTAATGTTTTACAAATTAGTAAAAAAAATTATGTTATTCTATATAAGTAAGTAATTAACACTATAGTAACGGTTAGCTAAAAAAAATTATGTTATTCACACAATACTAAATTTTGAATTTCAACGACGTAATTATCGTTATCTATATATATATAGTATAATTACTATGGTAGTCAATTGCCCAAAAGAGGAGTTATCAATGTCCTAAACAACGAAACTTGACCACTTAGCCATCATTATCAACTAAAAATCCATGTTAGAAGAAATATTTTTGATCATGTTGCTACACATGACACATGTTGAGATACATTTTTTGTATTTTTATTGAGAATAATAATACATTATATTTATTAGATAATGTAAAATGGTATTCAAATTAAAATATATTTCGATTATTGTAAAACCCATATATAATAATCCTTTCGTCCCACATTGGATGTCTTAGTTACTGTATACACGGAAATTTAAATAAGTATAATTAGTAGATAATTAAGAATATATTAGTTAAAATAATTAACATGTACTTTAAATTATTATAGATTAAAAATTAATATAACTAATTAGTTTAATTAAAATTATAAAAAATTAAATTAGAAAAATTAAAATAAGATTAAGATGCTTAATCATTTTCTTTTAAAAAAATGACATGAGATGTTGGACGAACAGAAACGACAATATAGACATCGTACGTAGAACAGAGGGATTAAGAAATGTGTATAGAAATAAATTAATAAAAATATTTTACTGAGTATTATTTTTAATACATAAATATTTTTCTTTTATGTTACAAAATTAATATATGAATAATTAATAAAAATTTTGATATTTTCAATCACTTTTGATTTTATTTATGATTATGCATTAATATAATTTTAAGTTAGTTATGATGATGCTAGCAATTGATAGACCTTTTCGGACTCATCTATACACATTTTCTATAGCATATAGTTACTCTCTCTTCCAATTCAAAATATTATTTTTATTATTTTTATTCGTCGCAATTTAAAGTATGCATTTCTTATTTTAGTAAAAGTATTCCTATACTAATATCAAAATACGCTTAAGTTTTATATACATTACAAATATATCATTATACATATAATTAATTTATACATAAAGTCAAAGGGTAAACATATTAAAAAAACCTCTACATATTTTTACTAATTAATAAAATATTACTTCCTCCGTTTCATATCTATCTATCTATTTGCTTTTTTGCACGAAATTTTAGAAATATTAGTACTATATTGGGATGTAGTAAAAATAAAAGTAAAAAACCTAAACTAATCTTATTAGTATGGTATGATATAAATGTAATGACATTTGTGTAATACATTGTAAATTGAAAGAGTATTTGTAATGTTAGATAGATAAGAAAATGAATACTTTCTTATGGAACAGACCAAAATACAAAAATAGATAGATTGTTAAGGGACGAAGGAAGTATAATTTTCTTATCTACTACAAAATTTCAAATGGGACAAAAGGAGTAGCATTTTATGAAATAATATTAGCTTTTGTTTGTGAAAAATTAATATATTTAATTATTCTTTTGCACGTAAGATTTTTCTTTTAAAATTAATATTAATATACCATTTAAAACCAATTACAAATCATTTATACTCGTGTTTTAATATATTTTAATAAAATAATTCTATAATTTTTATTTTTTTTTAATTTGAGTATATATACTATGCAGCCCTTATCATACCTATAAAGAATACAGTTAACATTTAAAGACTGTTTAACAAAAATCTAAAATCAAAATACAAACTAAAAATTCAATATTTGTATAGACATTTTAGGTGCTATATAAATGTTACATAGGGTATGTTTAGTTGGGTATTTGAATTTTGGGTTTGAGTTTTTTATAATAAAAATTTTGAATTTAAATAATAATAAAAAATTTTCAATGAAAAAGAAATTTTTAAATTTCAATGAAAAAGAAATTTTTAAAATAATATTAAAAAATATATATTTGATTTAATACTTCTTAAAGAACCTATTCTAGATGTGGCATTTGTTTAGGGATGTCAACGGGGCGGGTTTGGGACGGGTTCTGCAGTCCCCGAGATCCACCCCGCTAGAAAATATTAGGCTCTGAGACTCGTCCTGCCCCGCTTTCACTTGGCCCTAGGACCCGCCTCGCCCCAAATCCTTCGGGTTTGGGACCAACCCGGCAAATCCGTTTTTTTTTTAAAAAAAATATATAATAATAAATATTTTTTTAACAATCGAATACTAAAACAAATAGCATTAAAAGCACAAAAAAAATTTAAAAACAATCAAATATTGATCCATAAAAATAAGATAAATAAATAAATAATATATTTTTATTATATAAATATACATATATTAGGTATAATAATTTTAAAAAATTATTTGGAGCATACGACTAATTGAATTTTATATTTAAAATTATTTAAGTAAATAAATAATATATTTTTATTATATAAATGTACATATATATTAGTTATAATAATTTTAAAAAATATCCGGATTCGGGTCCGGATTGGGGCGGGTTTTTAGTAAAACCCATAACCCGCCCCGAACCCGGCCGGGTTTAAAATTTTAAATTCACAATCCGCCCCGAAACATATTATTTAGACCCGAACCCGTCCCATTAAGAACGGGTCCGGGGCGGGTCGGGGCTAACTCGCCCCATTTGACATCCCTACATTTGTTTGGTTTAAATTGGTAGATTTTGATGTTTGTTGCTTTTAAGATAAAATAATAGTTGAATGTGTTATATTTTATATGATTTTATTGAAAATAATAAAAATAAAAATAATAATAATTAGTATTCTTGAAAAGAAAAAATTAGACATAAATCACAAGTCATGATATTGATTTTAAACTAACATCCAGGCCCATTAATAGAAGCCCAATCTAAGTTGATTGGACAATCAATTTATTTTCTTCTTCAACTTAGTTAATGAAATAATTATAAAATATAATATAAAATCAATATTGGTTCCGATCAAATTATTATTATTTTTTTATTTTTTATTTTTTATTCTATTAAAAAATAATTATTAAAAGTAGTTATATACAAAAAAGATATTATAATTATATAAAAAAAAAAAAAAGATATCATTATCTTTTGTCTTAATGTTGAAATTTCAATAAGATAGTAAACATAATGAGAATTGATGTGACATCTGATTTAGAATAAATAAGCCCATATTAACTCTAACAAAGATATATTGCTTCAATTAAAAATAAATAAATTATTGTTATATTTATACAAATACTGATTATTCCATTTTGAATACGTTAGTCGTTCAATATTAATTTACATTTTTCGAAAAATTCAAATTGGGATAGAGAAAATCGTATGCTACAAGGGTGATCAATAATATATATATATCAATATATTTATAATACAACATATATTATATTAAAATATATAAATATATGCTAGTCACCCTATAGCATATATTTATCCGGTCAAATTAACATTATAAGGATTTAACAGGATATAAATATTTTTATATATAAAAAATGTTTTGAATCACATATTGATTTGTTAAAATTAATTCAACATATGCTGAATTAATACTAACCACTAATTAAATAAAGATAATTTAGTGCATTTATTTTTAATCAATAATGTAAAATTAATTCTGTCATGCTGAATTATCGAGTTCAGCATACAATCTCATCTGTATAATGAGTGTATTTATTTGGAGAATTGGATTTTATATACATTATTCATCTCATTTTTTTCCCTCAAAAATATTAAATTAAACATTTATTTTTTATTTTTTATATTATACTAAAAATTAATTTTACATTCAAAATATTACATCAACACCTATTCATATCACATCATACAACTATTCAAATTCAAAATTTTTACTATTCAAATCTCAACTCAAAATCCCAAAACCAGACAATCAAACCCAAAATGGACTCCTAAAATCAGTCAAATGAAAATTCAGTCATATCCCATGTATGGTGTCCGAGAGCCGACATTTGATAGTGGAAGTAGTTGGAATGCCAATCAAATAAATAGTTCAAATGTTTGAGTGGCTCTCATTATATGAACGTTCTGTGTCTTTTCAATATAAAAAAATTAAAAAAATAAATTGAAAAAAAAAATGAAGTTTTAAAAAAATTGTAAAATAATAGTTGTATATTTGATAGTACGTTACTTTATAAAATAAGATAAATATTTAGTCTAATATTTTTTTTTTACTAAAAATTATCCCACATTATTCAAAAAAAAATAAAAAAAATATAAGGTGAACAACTGATGAATCAACATCATTTACTAAATTAATTTACTCTCTTCGTTCCACGAGTAAATATCTATTTATTTTTTTTACGTAATTTTAGAAATATTAGTATTATATTAAAATATAATAAAAATAAAGTATAAATGATTAAAATAACCTTATTAGTATATTTGATATAAATGTAATCACATTTATGTAATATATTGCAAGTTGTAAGGGTATTTGTAATGTTAGGTAGATAATATAGTTACTAAATGAATACTTTGTTATAGAACATATTAAAATGAAAAAATGAATAATTTGTTATGAGACGAAAAAAGTAGAATATTTAGACAATATTATGCATATAGATACAAATAATATAATGCTAATATTCAATCAGTTATATATACATATATATGCATAAAATACTTATTTAATACTCCCTCGGTCCCAAACAAGGTGCAACATTTGCTTTTGGCACGGGTTTTTAGGTGAGTAGTATTAAGTAGGATAATTTAGAAATTAAGTTATGCGATGGAGATAGAAATATATATTTTATTTTTTTTATTTGGATGATGAGGGGATAAAGGGTAGAGTAAAGATTAAGTATAATTAATTATTTCTTATTTTAAAAATATTGCAAGGTGTTTGGGACATACCAAAAAGGAAATGTTGCAGGGTGTTTGGGACGGAGGGAGTATTATTCATCACTATTTGGTAAAATAAATTAGTCCCTTCGTCCGCCAAATTTATTCTCACTTTCTTTTTTAGTCCGTCCACTAAATTTATCCCATTACTAATTTTAACAAAGTTAACCAATCAATTATTACCCTCCATTCAATATTTATTTGTAACACTGCATTGCATTCTCTCTTCATTTACTTTACTTTTTAACTAAATTTTCAAAAAAAAAAAATTTCATTTTTCTTAATTCATGCGCCGAATCCAAATGGGCTAATTTTAAGGGAGGGAGCAAGTAGAATATTTGAATCAGTTCAACAATGCATCATTAATATATATCAACTCAATAATTAATATATATATATAGTACAAGACATTTTAATTCGTGCACTCTCATAATTTTAAAAAAATTTTATTTTTTAAATAATAAGTTTGAATAATTAGTTAAAATTTATTAGGATAACCCGTACTAATCTAACAAAATCCAAAATTATCAAGATAATAAATAATAAAGATATGTATAAAATTAGAGTTTTGTATATTTATATATACGTAAGGGATTAAATCAAAGTCGCCCCAACAAAAATTATTATGAGATTTTCATCCAACAGTGATTCCGCTTCATTGACCGTCGGATCAATCAGAAATTTTCAAGAAGTGTTCGTAGTTCGTTGCGTTTATTATTAGTTAGGATACATGTAGTTCGACCAGAACGATAAAGTTTTTAGGTTTGATTTTTTATCTTTATTTTTCTTAAATTGATTGTTTTTGTTGGTTGATTTAATAATGATTGAACATATTTATATGTATTCTTAAAAAAACTCTTATATTTTAATTTTTTACTTTTGGTTTGGACAACGGCTGATTTTTTTTATTTTTTTTACCTAGAAAGGTTTTCACGTGATTATTTTTTTTCGCATTTTATTTACATATATAATTTGTTATCGTTCAAAGTAAATGTTTTTCCACATGAAAATTTTATAATAAATTTGTTTTATCTGACTAATAAATTTTAAATTATATAAAAAATTTTACTAATCAATTTTTTTATCCATACTATGATGAAAAAAAAAAAAAAATCTCAAAGAAAAAAGAGAGAAGAAAAGAATGAAAAGAAAAATAAAATAGAAGAGAAAGAAAAATAAAATCAAATATAGTATTTTTTTTTCTCTTTTTGTTTATTTATTTTATTTTATTAAGTATAATAATATTATTAAATTAATTTTAATTTTCTACTAATATATTCTTTTTATTCTTATTATATATTTATTTACTAATTTATTTAATTTTCAGTATAATATTCTAATACTTCATTATTATTGTATATGTATTCTTTTAAAATTATCTGTTGTGTTATTCTTATTTTATACTCCCTCCGTCCAAGTAAAAGTATACATTTACTTTTGGTGCGGAGTTACAATGGGTAAGTGAAAGTAGTGTAATGACATTTTTGTTCTTACTTTTTTGGTATAAAAGTAATGATATGATGTAAAGTATGAGTATTTATGAAAAAAATTGAGTATTTAATGAAATGATTGCTTTATAATTAGACGTCCCAAAATAGAAATTTGTATACTTTCTGCAAGGACGGAGGGAGTACTAATAAAATATTTTTCATTCTTATTATGTATTTACTAATTATAATTCCATTATTATTGTATATGTATTTTTTAAAATATCTATTGTGTTAGTTTTATTTTCTACTAACAAAATATTTTTCATTTAATTTCAAGTATTTGTTTTTTTAATTAATTTGATTTCGATTATTATATTATAGTATATTTTTCAATATTTTAGATTATGTTTAAATTTGTAATCTTTTGATTTGAAAAAATATTTAAAGAAACCATAAAAAAAATTATGGCAAATTTTAATATACATATATAAATATTTTTATTTTATTATTTTTATTCTTATTATCTATGTATTTCTAAATTATATATTGTGTTATATTTATATTTTACTAATTTTTTTATTCATTCTTATTTAATATGCATTTTTTCAATTGATTTAATTTTGAATATTATATTAAAATATTTTTCCCTAAATTTGTAAATTATATTTAAATTTTGAATATTTTATTTAAAAGAATATCAAAAAAATCCATACTGAAAATTAAGATCAATTTTAGTAATTTATAAAAATTACTCCATCCGTTCCATAAAAAGTATCAATTTGCTTTTTGCACGTAGTTTTAGAAATATTAATATTATATTGGGATATAGTAAGAATAAAATAGAAATGACTAAAATAACTTTATTAGTATGTGTGATAGAAAGATAATGACATTTGTGTAATATATTGTAAGTTGTAAGAGTATTTGTAATGTTAGGTAGATAGTACAATTACTAAAATAAAAGGAAATGGATACTTTGCTATGGAACGGACTAAAATTGAAAAATAGATATTTTGTTATGTGACGGGGGAATACTATATTTTAATCTTAGTACTTTTATTTTTATTTTGTATGCATTGTTTTATTTGTTATTTGTTATTTTTTACTAATCAATTCTTATTTATTGTTATTCTATATATATTTTTTTTTAATTAATTTGATTTAGAATTTTACTATTTTAATACGATTTGTTTTTGTTGAAAATTTGAAATTATATTCAAATTTTGAGTCTTTTGTTTTTATCTAATATGATTTGTTAATAAATATTTTAATTCAACTTATATTTGATTTCACTTTAAATATAAATTTTGTAATTTATAATTTTTATTACTTAATATTATTCAATATTTTTTTTACTTTTGTTAACGTATTTATTTTTTTTATATATTGTTTAAAGTTTCTTTTCAAACTGGCGATAAAAGAGAAAAAAAAAATGCGATAAAAATATATGAATTTATTTCAAAATTTATTTTAATGTTTTATTTAATAAGATTATAAATAAATATTTTATATCTAACTTAGCTTAGAATTTAAAATAGTATATAAGTTTTATTTGATTTATAATTTACTTAATATTATTTGTTTGTTTTTCTGTTCATTATTATATATATATTATTTAGTATGTTATTTGCACATTGTTCACTACTAAAAGCTAACAACCATGTATAAATGACAGACAAATTTCTTTCAAATTTATTTTAATTTTTAATTTAAGAGTGATTATGAATAATTAAATTGTAATATATATTTATGAAATTTTGATTCGTTTATTTAATATTTTTTATTTGATTTAGTTATCGTATTTTTTATATAAATTAATTTTGGCTATCCTCATACCATGTAATAGGCTAATATTTATATACACAAACACAATACATGATTAATATTATTCACATATTCTTTAATATTTTCTATTTTTGTATGTCATATATACTTTGTAATATTTTTAAAATATGAAATAAATTAAGTATATTTTATTTTATCATATCACTCAAATAAAAAAAAAAAATAATAATAATAAAAATTAATGCACTTTTCTCATCTCATCACATCTCCTAATTTTTAATTTATTCTACTTATATTCAAATGTTTTATCATATGTGACACGGAGAGAAATATTAAATAATTTAAAATAAACATATAATGTCATATTTTTTGAAAAAAAAAAAAAGAAAAGAAAAATTACTGTAAATGAATAAAAACACAATCAAACAAAAATATACATTTCAAACTTGTATTATTTTCAAAAAATTTCAAATCTCTAAAATTTTTATCCAAACGAAGACTAATATTTTTCTTTTTCACACGGGCGTACATATTATGTAAGAGTAAATATTGATTTTGTATTTTCATTTTTTTATTATGTAAAATTAAATAAAACAATTCAAACATATAAAATTTCTCAATTATAAATAGAGGCCCTAAACTTCAAATAATTCTACCAACAATATCATTAATTTCTTCATACAACTTGTTATTTCTCTCTCTCTCTCTCTCTCTTTTAATTGGTTCGATACTCTTCCTAAAAATAATTTAGATTAGCGATCGAAGTTCTTCTAATTCCATGGGTTTGTTTGGAAAATTATCGGCAACAATAGAGATAAAATCAAACGGAGATTTGTTCCACGACCTATGGCGCCACAATCCGCACCAAGTCTCCGGCATCACACCCGACAAAATTCAAAGTTGTGATCTCCACGACGGCGACTGGGGAACTCATGGATCTACGATCTTCTGGAAATATAAACATGGTATGCTCTTTCTATTACCCACGCGGACCAACTATTTTTATTATTGTTTTTTTTTTTCTTACAAATACAAACGAGAAAGGTTTGTTTGGTTTTGATTTGAATTAGTGTGGCAATTTGATGTATGATTTAAATAATATTTTAATGTTATAGTCTGTGAAAAAAAAATTATATATTTTGATTGAAGACGTACTTCATGAATAGTATTTTTATTGTTTTTTTGAAATAAAAAAGCAAAAGAAGCTATGTAAGTATTATTTTAGTTTTTCATTGATTTATTTTTTTTAATTACGAGATTATATATAGCTATCTTGTGAAAAATGATTTATGACATAACATGACATAACTAATTAAATGAAATTAATTAACCATAAAAATTATCTATAATATTAATTAAAATTAATCCTAATACACATATATACACTATATAACTGAAATTATGTTATATATTATATACTCCCTCCGTCCTTTATCAAATAGGTCCTTTAGGAGATTGTTATAAATTAAAAAATAATAATAGTATTTTATTGGTTAGTGAAAGTGTATAAAATATTTTGATATTTTTGTCATTTAACTTTATATATAAAGTAATTGTATGTGTAATGGTATGTTTGTAATTTAGGTAAAAGTTGACGTATTGGTATTAGTGTATAATTATTTTTTCTAAAATAGAAAATAAATACTTTGAAATAGAATAAACAAAAATGCTAAAAAAAATATTTTGAATTAGGCGGATGAAATATTATATGCATATATATATTGATGACGTAAAACTCGCAGCTGTTACTCTTTAATATTATACTCCCTCCGTCCACTAAATAAGTATACATTTACTTTTGGTGCGGAGATTAAGGAATAATAGTATTTTAATTGTAGTGGGTAGATAAAAGTAGTGAAATGACATTTTTGCCCTTACTTTTTTGGTCTAAAAGTAATGATGTGATGTAAAGTAGGGGTATTTGTGGAAAAAATTAGGTATTTAATGAAATTGTTACTTTGTAATTGTATGTCCCAAAATAGAAACATGTATACTTTCTAGCTGGACGGGGAGTATATATTTAAGTTTACTTATAACTTTTCCTTTTTATTCAATTTTTATATCATGCAATTTTCTAAAATATATATATATATAATATTATATCATCAAATTATTATTTAAATAACAAATTTAAACACAAACTTAAACTAAGCAAACCCTTTACAATGTGTTGTTTGAAGATGGGAAAGAGAAGGTTGCGAAGGAAATAGTCGAAGTTGACGAAGAGAAAAAATGTGTGACGATGAAGGTGGTCGAAGGAGATTTGTTGGACCTCTACAAGACCTTCACTGCGCACGTGCGCGTAGACACCGGTAACGGCGCCAGCAGCCATTTTGTCACGTGGGAGTTCGAGTACGAGAAGCTAAACGACGACGTCGAGGACCCTATCTCTTTGTTGCAACTTCTCATTCAAATGACCAAAGAAATCGACTCTCATCATCTTGAAAAAAAATAACTTTTAAATTAAATTAATATCATAATAAGTAATACATACGAAAGCTTTTAATTATGAAGAACAAGATGATGATATATGATGTTTGTATACACGTATAGATCGATGTATATTTGTATCTATATGTGTGTATATATATATATGTCTGTGTGTGTGTTAGTGTAAGAATAAGTATCGTTCGAGATAATGAAAATAAAATAAAGAATTTAGTTGAGTCGATAAAGTCCTTGCAAAATAAAATAAGGCCGATGGTGCTCTGATACTTTTGTATCGATATCGAATATAAAATTACTATATGTTAAAACTTATCAGGAATTAAACCTTAAGTTCAGAATCTGTCGTGTTGAAATAATTGAGATATAAATAAAGCAAATAAATCAAACTTTATTGATTAACATAGTCAGATTCGGACTTACAAATTAATTGAGGGATTTGTAATCTTCAAGCTTATGACGCAACTCTGAGAAAACGGTTATGGTTTCTGCCGTTACTCTCACGATAAGATATGAAAAGCAATGAATATTGTATCTAGATTTGTGATCACAATCCTAATATATATTTTTTTATTATTAATTAGTTTCATCACGTTATCGAATTTTTGCACATAAGAGGCGTATTTACTAAATACATTTAATTTCAATAAATTTATAAATCATTTAATATAAATTTAATCTAAATGATAATCCTAATAGTTACAGTTACTCCACAGTTTGGATTTTTTACGCCTCTTAAATCAGCACCACAAAAAGTGTCGGCAAACATGATGAATAGGAATAATTGTTTTGGTTGTCAATATGAGTGAATGAACATATTAATGCTTGTCCATTCATTAGAAATATAATAATAAAAAAAAATTAAAATATCCATAATTATGGATTTAAAATAAGATAACATCCATAATTATTAAAATTATGCAAAAATAATAATAATAAAAATAAAAAGATAATCACAATTAACTTGCTATTTAATCTATCTATATCTCACTCGATTGAATTCAATATTGAAAAATATATTTTTTCTATTTAATTTTAAAAAATAAATATTTCACACATTTATTATAAAAAAATAAATATAAATTTGGATAATAGAAAAAAAACAATATATATATACACACACGTGTGTAGTATTATTCCCTCCGTTAATTTCGTTATATTTACATTTTGCATCATTGTACTTAACATTAAAAATATATTTATATTTATATAATTTTTTGTACAAATATTATTATATTAGTATTATAAGATACTAATATAATTATTTTTATTATTTTCTTTTGATTTGTACTATATTTTAATATAAGAATTAATATTCAAATATTAAAACAGAAAAAAATAGTTGTGACGGCTAAAGCTAGACAAAACTAGTATATAATATGATAATAATACTACCTATTTATATATCCCAACCACGTGTGTGTTTATGTAAATGAAGATAGATATATATATATATGAATGATTTAGAGGGAGATGTTTGATGTATAGATTATTTTATGTACCATAAAATGTCTTAATAATATAAAAAATAATATTTTTATTAATTTTTTTTTTTTTTATGTGAATTCATATAATATATTTTATATTTTTTTAATAATATTTATAAAAAAATATATATACCACCTAAAAATACTAAATAAACAAACCTAATAAATATAGGATGCAAATTATGTGAGATAGAATATAAATACATGCAACATGACATCTAGGGCGTGTTTGTTTGAAAGATTTTTAGAATTTAAGTTATTAATACAAAATTTTTTCCGAAAAATATTAAATCAAACACTTATATTTTATTTTGTTGGGGTTCAAACTCAAGTCACACATCTGAAATTATGAAGAAAATTTCACACCTTATAAGTCTGAAGTGAACTCCACTAATACGAGGCCTTTTTAAGGATATCCAAAAGCAAATCCGTGCAGATCCCTTCTAAGAAATTATGACATTTAAAAATACAATGTGTTTATATATTTATATATTTTTATTTAGTTAATAATGATGATTTTTTTTTTTTTCGCAATATTAATTCTTGATCATACGTGAGACACATTATTTAAATAGGGCTAATAATTCTCCGAGCCAATTAATAATGCATACCTTGTTGTATTACAATGCATATGCATATATATTGTGTAGTAACATTGTGGATGCTACCTGGACTATTAAAATGCTACAATTTTTGTTCTTTCAATTTGCCTATAGATATAGGCTGTAAATCACAATAAAATGCAATCAATTCCTCGTCAATCTGCTCTCGTGTATCCATTTATTCTGCATCTATTTATTCTCTCTCTGCCTTCAATCATCTCATTTATAACATTGTACTATATATATATACATATAATATTATATATCGATACATAAAACACACATAAATATTATACGTATGTTTCTTTCGCCTAAAACTCCAGATTTTTACTATTTGAACTCTGCATTTTTCGAAAAAAATATTTTTTTTTTCTTTCACAAAATATCTCTCATCATACATTATTTTAATATCAAATTTAAACCAATTTTTTTTTAAACCCATCTAAAGAAATATACCCTATATATACATACACAACATAACATATAAATATATATATATATATCATATATACTTATATATTGTTTATTATATAATATACCTATATATATATATATATGATGCGAGGCGCATGCGCTATTAAATAATAAATTTAAGTTAATACCTAATAATTCATCGTTCAATTACCTTTATCTTTCGCATTCCACTGTCCCTTCTACCTTAGCATTAGGGTTTGTTAGAGAAGAAAAATTAAAATCACCAAAATTAAACTTTATTATGATAAAAATATATAGTAACAATCATAGTAGCATATAAACTGACAGCATATGAGAATATATAATTAGCAATACAAGATCTATGTTAACACAGCACAAATACAACATATAAATTAATAATACATGTAAATAGCTCAAACATTGTACTTTATTCATCATCCAATTGTGTTTTTATTTGATTGAGTACATATTTTAAGAAAAATAGATTAAAAAAAAAATTACTTTTAGGATAAAGAAAAAGTAAAAAATAATATTTTTTTTGCTGAAAAATGAAACGAGAATAAATATAACAATCCAAACAGGGCGTACTGATTTAATTCACGTCATACCCTAAAAAGTAAATGCGCATATACTAATTAGAGCTATTTGTGTTTCTGCTTCGACTATAAATATGAGATCTTTCGATTATTAATTCTCACATATATCCATCCAAAATAAATATATATAATCAGTATGGGTTTGATGGGCAAATTATCAGCACAGATTGAGATAAGATCAGATGGAGAATTATTTTACGAATTGTTCAGACAAAATCCACACCACATTTCCAGAATCTGTCCCGATATAATACAAAGCGTCGAATATCTCCAGGGAACCTATGGATCCCCAGGCTCCAAAGTGTTATGGAAATACTTACAAGGTATGTACATATATATATACATATATATATAGAGAGAGAGAGAGAATTTACGGGTGCTTTTGTTTTAGGGTTTAGGTATAGAGTTTGAATTTTGAATAGTAATTTTTTTTAATTTAAATAGTTATTTGATGAGATATATATAAATAGACGTTAATATAATGTTTCGAATGTAATTAGCTAGAATTAATTTTTAATATAATATAAAAATAAAAATAAAAATTTTAATCGATGCTATTAGGGGAAAAGCATGGAATAGTAAAAAAAAAAAAGTTCTTCAAAAATCCCATTTTTTGAGAAACTTGTATGTATTCGTTTACTTTTGTTATGTAGATTAAAGAATATCGTTGTTTTTGTGTGTGATAAGCGTATAAGAGTCTATTAACTAAAATAAGATATTTGTGGTTTAGATAAAATATAATAATGTTTTATTATTATTATTATGTTGAAATCGCCATTTAATTTACAAAGTTAGGAAATAAATATATTGATTGCGGACGAATAAAAATGATAAAACAAAAGGTAATACTATGTTTGGATGAATTCATCTTTATATTTTAAGTTACCATGTAAAAATTTTAATGGATTGATTTGTTATCTTGTTATTTATTTATTTATTTATTTATTGCATTCATAGGTTAATTGTTATTTTTGTAGCTTACACGAATAAATAGTATCTATACATAGAGAGGTTGTTAGAGTGTTGATTAGTGGTAATAATCAACACACAATTATTTTTGTTTTGGTATTATTTATCTACAATAATTTTTTGAAAAACATACTATCAAAGTTTTTTTTTTCTTTTGTGAAATATCATATTAAATACTCATTTTTTATCATTCTTAAAAATTCCAAAACTCCCTGTCAAAATTTGAACATATATATAATTTATGGTTGCGGATCCTCTGTTGATCTGGACAAGTCAAATTAATTTGACTTGATCAGCATATACCATATGGATGGTCAACATATATTTAGTATATAGTATAATATATATTATATTATAAGATAATATCTACTATTATAATATAATATATTATAATGTATTATAAATATATTGAGATATATATAAATATATGTTAATTATCCTTATAACATATGTTGATTCGGTTAAATCAATATCACGTTGATTTGATTGAATCAGCTGCTGCTCCATGTCCTTAATTTATATATGAACTACACTTTATAATAAGACATTTTTAAATAGGTTATAATAAATAATAAGTACTAGTTAATGATAAAAAATAATAACAAATATGTTTAGTAGTAAATTTGTTATGCGGTGACACATAGGTCAATTCATGTTAACTATTTTATTATATTTGAGGATAAAATTGTTTAGTAGTATAATATTTTATATAGAACATAATTCAAGAAAGTAAATTTTTTTTTTTTATGAAAATTAATAAATTGGCTATTTGAAGAATAAGTGTAGCTTGTTTTTATATAAATAGAGTCTTTTATATTTTTAAATTAAAAAACATTTACTCTCTTCGTCTACCTCTGAGGGTCGCATTTATTTTTTGCGCCATTATGCTTAACATTAAAAATATTTTTATATTTGTATAATTT
This sequence comes from Andrographis paniculata, assembly GCF_009805555.1. Taxonomy (NCBI): domain Eukaryota; kingdom Viridiplantae; phylum Streptophyta; class Magnoliopsida; order Lamiales; family Acanthaceae; genus Andrographis; species Andrographis paniculata. The sequence goes on from NW_026137605.1 coordinate 8,550,546, forward strand.
TTTGTACAAGTATCATTTTATTAGTATAATAAGACACTAATGAAAGTATTTTTGCAATTTTTTATTAATTTGTACTACGTTTTGATATAATAATTAATATTAAAATATCAAAACATAAAAAATAAATGAGACCCTTAGAGTCAGACGGATGTAGTACTCCCTCCGTCCAGTTAGAAAGTATACATGTTTCTATTTTGGGACGTCCAATTACAAAGTAACCATTTCATTAAATACCCCATTTTTTCCATAAATACCCCTAATATACATCACATCATTACTTTTATACCAAAAAAGTAAGGGCAAAAATATCATTTCACTACTTTTACCTACTTACTATAATTAAAATATTATTATTCCTTAATCTCCGCGCCAAAAGTAAATGTATACTTATTTTGTGGACGGAGGGAGTATAATTTATTATTATACATATATGTAAGGATGGACGGGTAAATAAATGCAGGTGGAATTGAGATGAAGTCGATAGAATCAGTTGAGGTAGATGATGAAAAAAAGAGTGTTAAATTCACTGCGATCGATGGCATTTTGTTGGAAACCAACAACGCTTTTACTACATCCGTTAGACTCGACGATTCGCACGTTGTCACGTGGCTTCTAGAATACGAGAAGCCAAACCACGACACCCCGGACCCTATCCCGTTGCTCGAACAAGTTATTCGCATAACCAAATACATCGAGGCTTACCATCTCGACACTCATCCAAATTAAATAAATAATTATCTATCGCTAAGATTACAAAATAAATAAATAAGTTGTGCATTGTTCGCGAGGTTTCTATCTGTGCGACGTTGTTGTTGTCGCGATATATAATGTATGTTTCCGTAAGGCTAAAATATATGATTCTGATATCATGTTAGATGATGTTAAATGATGTCTCACTTAAAAAATTAAATTTGAAGGAATATGTATGCCCTCTCCATAGTCAAAATGTGTACTCAAATATTTGGATACATGTTTTAATAAAAGTGAATAATAATTGTTATTTTTTGTTTTTTTTATAGTAAATAAATACAAAAAGATAATGTATTTTTTGCTAAAAGAAAGAAAGGAGAATATCTTTTTCATGACAATCTAAAAATAAATAAATATGGATTTGAATGACGGGATAAATTAATCAAAAATTAAATATACTAATAAAAAAATAAATTATAATTAAAGTTACAATAGAATATATATGTAACCTTATATATAAAATAATAAATAAGAAATTATTATTACATTAAAAAATAAAATATATAAATAACTATTTAAAGTGTTGGATATGTTTTATTGAAAAGTTTACCACATGTCATTAATTCATTTGCTGAAGAGTGTGAGGAGAAAATTGCAAAAAATATTACATATTTGCACCCTATTATCATTTTTTTTAATGTATTTATCGTTGGCAAAATATATTTTACAGGTTTGGTTTGCAAAAGTCGTTATTTCTATTATTTGGTTGCGCATGGTGTGAATGTTACGCGCAACTTTTGCAAACATATAGAATATATTTTGTCTATATGACAAAAGTGATAATGAGGTATACGTGTGAGATATTTTTTACAATTTTTCTAGAGTGTGGATATGGCGCGGAAGTAAGATTCAAGACATGTTTTCGGGCATCCGAAATACCAAATCGCAATTTTTTAAAAGTGTGGGATATATTTTTATAAGTAAAAATATATAGAGAGAGGATAAAATTGATGGTTGTGATTTTAATTTTAAATCATTACTACACTCTGCATGGTTTTTAATAAAATATTATTCCCTTTCGTCCAACAATTTATCTATTTTTTCATTTTGGTTTATCCCCATAACAAAGTATTCATTTCTTTTTTAAAAAATTGTATAATTTACCTAACATTACAAATATCCTTACAATTTACAATATATTGCACAAATGTCATTAATTTTATATCATACAATACTTAATAAGGTTAATTTAGTCTTTTTTACTTTTGATTCTACTACATTCCAATATAATACTAATATTTCTAAAACTCCATGCAAAAAGTAAAGGGATATATAGATATGGAATGGAGAGAGTATTAAATTCAGGACTATGCTGAACTACACCCAATAAATCTGCAAAAAGCATATGAAATTATTATTGGCACCACATCATTTATATTAATATAACACAAACACACCAGTGCTGTGTGCCACTGAGGATAAACCGTGCTTGAAGGCCTCGTTGATTTTGTGACCAGTTTATGTTCGTAGTTAGATCAGCATTTCTTCATCCTTTTGATCGCCATTTGTGATTTGATCAAAACTCCGATGAAGTAACACCATATTGCTTCTAAGGATATTTTTTATTTACGCGTACACTAAATCAAATTGCTAAATGTGAATGATTTAGTATCATCCTATAACGATTCTTGCAGGAATACCTTCAAGGCAATCGTTAGTCTAGAGGAAGAAGCTGGGGTTGAAGAAAGCCAAGATGCGTCATCTGTTATAAATTTTGGGGGAAAATAATAAGATTATTTTATTGATCATCAAAATAAGGAGTATATAGGCGATACAAAATAGATTCGATAAATTCAAATCTAATTAATCTGGATATAACATTAATATTTCAATCATTTTCTTTAGTCGAAAAGGGAAGAACATTTGTTGTAATACTAATACATGCAGCGTAAATGTGTGTGTACAATGTTAGCTGTTCATTAGTTACTACTTAATACACTATTTATTTAATTAATTAATTATAAATAAATATATATATATATATATATATATATTACCTTTTGGTGCCATAAATGCTTCTGAGAATAGAAAGTATGATAATAAGAATTGCAATTCCCATAACTATTCCAACAAATATTGCTAGCGTTTTGTTCATTTCGTTTGTATTCCCTGCAAGCATACATACATACATTAATAATAATAATAATAATAATAATAATGGGTAAAATAATTCAACAAATATCATGGGTTTGTTTACTTTTAGTTTGAAATTGGAATGGTAATGTGAGCATAAATTTTAATATAAGATTTGATAATATTATATTTAAAAACTATACAAGATAAATAATAAATGTGAAAAATCAGCACACTACAGCAGCATATTATAAAAAGATTGTCAGCATACAGTATAAATACAAACACAAATAGCACCGAAAGTGTTAAATAAAAATATATAATACTTGTTGAATTTAATTATAAATTATATTTCCTCATCTCATAATAACTAGATATTCATTTGTTTTTTATATGTAGTTTTAAAAATATTAGTATTATATTAGGATATTGTAGAAATAAAGTAGAAATGACTAAAATAATCTTATTAATATGCATGATATAAAGGTAATGACATTTGTGTAATATATTGTAAGTTGTAAGATATTTGTAATGTTAGATAGATAGTACAGTTACAAAAAAAAAAATGAAATGAATACTTTATTATAAAACGGATTAAAATGAAAAAATTGATACTTTGTTATGAGACGGGGGAGTATTGTCTTTTTTACTATGATAGATATTATCCTTTTTATATTATTATAAATAAATAAATAATAAAATAAAAAAGTAAAAGAATTAAGGTGTGTTCCTTTTTATTTAGTTTGAAAATTTTTAATTTAAGTTTGATATTAAAACAACGTATAGTATAAAAAATTTTATTTAGTATCAGATGAAATTATCATAAATTTACGGGTGTGTTATTTTGGAGGATTTTTCAAGATTTCTATTATTAATCATTTTTTTTTTCAAAAATATCAAATCAAATATTTAATTTTTATTTTTTTTATATTATATTCCTAAAAAACAATTTTAGATTCAAAATATCAAATCAACACCTACTTATATCACATCATATAACTATTTTAATTCAAAATTTTACTACTCCCTCCGTCCCGGTGCAAGGTTGTCGTTTACTTTTTGAACGTAGATTTTTTAATATTAATATTATAATAAGTTGTAGTGAAAAAGACGAAAATACCCCTATTAGTATTATGTAATATAAAAATAATGATATTTGTGTAATATAATATAAATTGAAACTGTATATATTATATTAAGTAAGTTTACAATTACTAAATTAAAATATTATAATTTTATTTTAAAACGAATAAAAATAAAAAATAATAATATTTCAATATGATGGAGAAATTATTAAAATCACAACTCAAAATTTAAACTCTCAAACAAACACCACCTCGGTGGATAAATAAATTGGCGCAACTTACGGGGTTTGGGTATGAGCCCGCGCGAGGAGAACCGCGCGTAACACTTGCCCAAGAACATGTCGCCAGAAGTTGACCACGCGCACTGAGTTTTCAACCGTTGGATTGCCTCCACCAGACAATCCTGGCAGTCCATTCCGTTCAGATCCTCCACGCACTGCGCCACGCCTTGGTATTTCCCGGACCCACTCACTCTAAAATACTCATTCCCAGCCGTCAGATACGCCAGCGCAGCATCTCTCGCTCTCAACGGCTCCTTGTCATCCGACGGTCCACATTTATCGGAGACCACACTCTTGTCCTCCACTCCCACAAACGCCACGTCATCGTACCTCACGAAGCACCCCTCCAGCTGCGCCGCGCCGGCCGCCGCGCCGGCCCCGGAGCCGGCGCAGGCCGTCCCGAGCCGTGTGACCGCGTGAGAAACGCAGCGCCGGCAGTCGGCGGCGCTTAGGTCGCCGCGACACTGGAAGACGCCGTAGACGGCGGCGCCGCCGCCGGGGATTGAAATGTTGAAGGCGTTGTAGGCGGAGGCGGCGGCGGATTTGGCTATTGAGGAGAGTAGGAAATCGAGGTTGGAGGCGTAGGCGGCGGCGGCGGCGGGATTGTACTTGACGTCGGAGCAGCCGACGTAGATGATGGTGTGTAGAGACGAAGATGCCAAGTAGGAGGAGAAGGTCGTCACTGTCACGAAAATGAGAACAGTCTGGGATGAACAGAGAGCTTTGGTCCGTACGTTCATGGCGTCTCTGAGATAGAGAGAGATTGGAGAGTAGTTTCAATGGAGGTTGATATGAATGCATGGGGAATATGACTGTGTTTGGTTGTGAAATTTTTGGGTGCGTTTGCATGTGGGTTTTATTTTTTTTATTTGGATTTTTTTAATAATAAAAAGTTGAATTTGAATAGTTTTTTTATATGATATTAATAGAAGTTGATGTGATATTTTGAATGTAAAATAAATTTATAATATAATAGTATAATAAAAATAAAAGAAATTGTCTGATGTGATATTTTTTAAGGAAAAAAGAATCTGCATACTAAAAATCTGTGGTAAAAAACCCACAAAAGAATACAACCTTTAGGTTTTTTATTATTCTGAAAAAAATAATAGTAATAAAAAATTAAAAAAATATCCCTCCATAACATCAAATTGAAAAGGATAAAATTTAAGTAAAATATTGACCAAGGGTTTTTGCAAGAAATAATTATTGGTATATGGTATATAGAATTATGTTAAAAATATAAAATATTTTATCTTTTAAGTTGAATATTTGACTTTGACTTTTTTTATAAGTATTTTGGCTTTTGTATAAAATATTATGTTTTTTATTACTCCTTTCATCTCATATCTATGTATTTATTTACTTTTTAACAGAGTTTTAGAAATATTAGTATTAAATTAAAATATAGTATAAATAAAGGTAAAAAGAATAAATTGCCCTTATTAGTATTGTATAATATAAAAGTAATGATATTTGTGTAACATAATATTATAAATTAGAAGGGTATTTGTAATGTTAGGTAGACAGTACAATTACTAAAAAAAATTGATATTTTGTTATGGAACAGACGAAAATAGAAAAATTGATAGATTGTTAAGAGATTGAGGAAGTATTATTTTTCTAAATCACAATTGAAAAATAGTGTTGAAAGAACAAAGTGGAAAGACTACTGATGATTAAAAAGTACACTTTTATAATTGCTAATATGGTTGATAATTAATTTCTAAAATTAAATTAATTTTGAAAACACAATCACCCTGTATCATTATTTTGTGATATTGTTGAAAAGTAAAAAGTTTTATGCGAAGTATATGGAAGTGTGCAGAGAACATTAAACTAATAGATGTGTATAATATATTATGTTTTTTAGAAAATGTGTGAAAGAAAATAAAAAAATTTAAAAAAAAATGCTATTTTCCAGTATTTCATTTATTTTGGCTCAATATTTTGTTTTGTGTTTATATAGTAGTTGGAATAGTATATTTTTATTAAAAAAAAAAAAAGTATAGATAAAAATATATACATACTGAAATATATGTGTAAAAAATTTCGATTTTTTAATTAAACAATTTCAGTGTTTTCATTGAAGTGAATAAATAAAGTGTAGAAGGCACCATGCAGATATATTCTATGCTGCTTTTTAAATTTTGCATATTCAAAAGCTATCAAGACAAACTCTAAAGATAAAAAAAGAATATAACTATATTCATATATATATATATATATAATTTTTACGATTTTTTTAATAAAAATACATGTACACGTATAACAATATTAGAATCATTTTTATCATTAATTGTATACATGCAAGTGATTTTGGGTGTTTTCAATTTAAAGCTTTTTTTATGTAAAATATTGCCTTTAAGCGGAAAATAAATAAAATAATTATGGATTATATATATATATATAGTAGAAAGATATATAGAGGTGAAACACAAAGCACATCCACCATAGTAATTACATGTTTACTTTTTAGTGTATTTATAACATAAATATTACGTAATATATATGACTAAATACACATGAAATACTATGATGCATTTATACTCTGTGTTTGTTTGTATTTTGAGTATATTAAAATTATTTTTCAATAATAATAGAAAAAATTAAATGGAGTATAATTGTTTATATCAAATAAGTTTTGAATTTAATATTATAAATTAAAACATAAATATTCAATAAGATGTATTAAAAGTTCGTAAATATATATCATTATAATGATATAATATGAAAAGTTTTGCTATTGATTTTTTTTATGTTATTTTTATTAAATTTTATGTTATTTTTGTGAGTTGTTTGGAGTTTTTTGTTTCAATTTTGGTTTAAAAAGTATTTTGTAATATTTTTGAAAATAATAATAATAATAATATATTTTTATTAAAAAAAAAAGCATAAATATTTAATAGTAAAATAAAATAAAGTGCAAAAAAAATTTGCTCCCTAATCCGAGTTAGATCAATGATGTACAATTTTCTTCTCATACCATGTACTAATATATCACAATTAAACATTTATGTTTACTTCAAAGAAATTTTAAACTCAAAATCATGATTGCAATAAATAAAAAGAATATTTTGATCATGCATATGTTGACGCATAATATAAATATTTTAAGCCGTATTTAACTCAATATTGTAGTTATAACAAACTCAAATACCAAAATACTAAAATAGTAAAAACTTTAAAATTTTTACGACTAGAGAACCCGCAGCCGCTACCCGAAAATACGCACTGGGTACACGTCCGGCCGAACCTAATATCCGGCAAACCAGGTTCAACCCATGACCTCACGGTCACAAGTCCAACCCCTACACCACTGAGCCTTCCCTTACGGGACCACCTTTTTCTATATATGTTTATTGGGTTAAATGTTTTACTATTCCAAAATTTTACAAAATTCCAAAACTTCAAAAAAAAATATATATATATATATATATGCAATTCTTCCTGCTATCATCTCGGAAAAATATATGCTGATATATTATATTGCAAACCTTTAACTTCAATCATGCATATATATATATATATAGATACAAATTATTATATAGGTGAGAATTTTCATATAATAGATCCACAGAACTCAGTAAGACGATGACGACCACAAATCAGATCAAACATACTATATACTATACCAATAAAAACACTCCTAATCCTACAAGACAACCAGAGATTAACCAAATTTTACACTTTATAATTACTATGCAAGCAAGTAATTTTACCGTCACTCAATCGATCCATCGATCACAGGATGCAGCATCTCAACGTTATCCCCTTTTGGTCCACTCGACCATCCTCGTTGCCTGTAGGCAAACAAATACATGTATAGATCAATAAGTTTTTTTTAATCGGATATGTGTGTGTGCGCACGAAAAATAAAAAAAAAATATCTACCGTCGGGAGGTTGAGCCAATTTACGGTTTTGGGGAGACATCATTTCTTTCTTCAACTGCATAAGTATATCCTCCATCGTATATTCCCTTTGCCAATCGGCGAGCATGGGGAAAAGGCCGGGCTCGACCTGCAACAATTGTGTAAGACAACTAGTGTGTGCAACTGGAAGATTCGTGTGGGCGCTTACCATGCCAGTTTCCTGATTGACGCAGCTCATGTTTATCCGAGACTGGAACTTTACGGTTGGGGGATCATCCGGGTACTCCTTCCCGCAGAACAATTTTAACTGGTAGATGCGCCCTTCGTGTACAGTCTGCACATTCATCCATCATTCTAACTTCTACAATGAACAACATATATATATATATAGATATGCTGTATATACATGAAAAAATAAAAATAAAAATAAAACTAACATTAGGGGGTCCGATGATGGTTCCTGTCCACGATTGCATGTACACATCCTCAGCATCGTCCATGCCATAGCTCACAGTGCCATCCCCGATTCCTTTTTCTCCCCTCTCGAGCTCTTCCAACAATCGGAAATTTCTTGGCACTGACAGAAACTTTTTTCGTCACAATCACTGTAGATCTCGCCAAATATTGTAAACGGCGTGGTAAAATATAGTGCAACTACCATAACCTTCTTGAACACACATTATATCATTTATTCACATAAATAACATAATTTAAACCCTCCAAGATATTTTACTCCCGACCCACACTATGCAGGGGGGAAATTAGATAGTTCATCTTATAGTGACTTTGGCAAATGTCGCTAGTTTCCGTTTGACTCCACAAAATTTGGAATTAAAAAAAGAAAAAAAAAACATAACTTTCGGAATCCAAGTACATATTTCGTTATGGAACCAAACTACAGCCTTTCATATCTTAAATTTCATAAAAAATAAAATATACATTCCCTTTGTTCACTAAATATATGTTGGTTGTCTTTTTTTGTCTGTCCATAAAAAACAAAACATAGACTTTCCATTTAGAACAAAACATTCTTACACTCTCCTTAACTTACACCCTTCAACATTAGACTTATTTACAAATATGGCACAATCTTTAAACACTCAATTTCTCTAAAATTTTCTTGCAACTCATTAACTCACTCATATACTTTTCAAAATGTCTCTACTTCATGTTACAATCAATCAATATAATACTATATTCAAAATTCGTATCCAGCTCAAATGAACACATATATATATATATATATATAAATATATATCGTGGATGGAGGGAATATATACTTCATTCGATGCAAAATAAAATTATATCCGAGTAGATCCATCTGAGAAAGATAAGTATCTTAGATTCAAATCATTGTTTGCACTTAGCCACTTACTAATGTTATCATCTTCAACCTTAAGATTCACACAAAGTCGAACCCTTAAGCTATCGAGGTACCTTCCATTTCCTTGTCAAAGACTAACAAATGCCCACCAAAAGATACACAAAGTGGTAATTCGTCGGCTATGCCGAGCAAAATCAGGCAGAGGTGCACAAAATCACTGGACATTTACTCACTAATTGTAGTTACTTTACTGTTCTAATCATTCACTAATTGAAACTAAGGCCTAATTGAATCAAGTGAGGTGTGGTGATGAACTTCAACCTAACTGAAATCTCTTCATTTCTATACAAATTCATGGATTTCAAACCCTAGCAGCTATTCGATAGGCCTCAGTCATTTCCCCTACCGCGCAATTCCTGCTAGAACACAGTTCGTTCACACAAAATCGAATGCCATATCAACAATCAAAATACGATCCATGAGCAGAAAGCGTAAAAAGACAGAATCACGATGAAAACAAACGAGACAATTAACATCAATAGCCGCAGCAGATAAAGCAACCGCAGGAACCCTAATTCCCCCAATTTGAACAATCCAAACCATCGCCAAAACCACAGACACAAAACAACAGACTCTAATTGACTTGATCCGCAGAAATTAGGTCAGACCAACAAAATTGACGAAAGAACAGTTCGAAAACGAGAAGTGGAGCTAGCTGCTTACCCACGACCGCAGATGACCCTTCAGTACCCATTTAATCTCTCGCAGCAATTACAGACGGACAAAATTGATTGGGAACCGAATCAAAGAATGGCGTTTCTGGGAAGCCTGTATGAGGGGGAAAGGTGGGGAGGGTTTGGTCTGGTTGGGTTTTCGATTGTGCGATGCGAAAAGTGGAGAAATTTCAGTTGAGGAGAGTGATGGCCATTTGAGTTCCGGGAAGCTTAAAATTGTGGATAAATAAGTAAGGAAAGAATTAAGCCATGCCCGCCTCTTCGCTTATATATGCAAACCGAACCCAACTTGGGATATATTTTATTAATAAATAAATAAGAGATTGTTTATATGTTATTTTATTTTAAAATTATACTGTTGTACGGTAAATTATACTCCCTTCCTTTCATATTTTTGTTTTTCTAGTATTACATTTGAATATAGTAAAAATAAAGATAAAAATACTAAATTAATTTATCAGTATTGTATAATATATATATAATGATATTTTTGTAATATATTATAAATTGGAAGTGCATTTATAATGTTAAATAGATAATACATTTACTTAAAAAAAAATAGATACGAAATAGACCAAAAAAAAATTGATAAATTAGTAAGAGATCGAGGGACTATTGTAAAATCGTAAAGCGAAACGTTGAAGTAGAACCACGTAATGAACTATTTGATGATTATGTAGATTTGCTCAAATTATGTTATAAAATTGTTAAAATATAGACATGAAGTTGAACATTTATACATTCAATAATAAAATATACTTCCTATGTCCCTTTTAAAAGACTTTTTCGATGGATTTTATACTAAATTAAAAAATAATAATTTGTTATTTATCAGAGAAAGTATGTAAAATATTTTGATCTTTTGTATAAATAAATTGTATGTGTAATTGTAGGTTTGTAATTTTTTTTTAAAAAAATTGGTATTACTATATAATTATTTTTACTTTTAAAAATGGATGTTTTTTCCGTAGGACGGACAAAAATAATAAAAATAGTACTCCCTCCATCCCAAACACCCTGCAACATTTCCTTTTTTGTTTGTCCTAAACTCACTGCAATATTTTTAAATTTAAAAATAATTAATAATATTTATATGCATATGTACACTTCACTTTATCTCATCATATCACTCAAATAAAAAAAATAAATAATCATTTCTCTCTCCAATCACATCACTTAATATCCAAATTATTTTAAATTACTATACTTAATACTTCTCATCTAAATGTACATGTTAAACACAAATGTTGCACGGTGTTTGAGACGGAGGGAGTATTTCAAATTAAGACGGAGAAAGTATATTTTTACAACTAAAAGTATTAATTTGTTATTTTTTTATCTCTTTAAAAAAAAAGTTATTCTTATTACAGTAAAAATAATACTATGTAAAGTACAAAATTGTGAAAGTTGTTTAATGTAATATAAATATGTGGTAATATGATGTTTTAAATATAAAATTAAATTTTAGTGTAAAATAATAAATAAAAATTAACCTGAATTGCACAAAATCCACTTGTAGTTTCACGAAATTGCGTCAAATCTCCCAAATCTTCCGAATTAAAAAAAAAATTAAGCTAAACTTCCTCGTAGTTTCATAAAATCCCTCGAGGGATTAAACGCAGAATATCTAAATTAAGAAGTTTTATACAAATAAAAAACGCAAAACATCTTAAATAATTTTTTTTGTATTAAATAAATAAATAAATAATTGATCAATCATTTAGATTTGTCTCCAAAAACTATAAAAGGAAGGATTAATAAATTATTTATTTATTTATTTAATACAAAAAAATTATTTAAAATATTTTACGTTCTTTATTTGTATAAAACTTATTTAATTTAGATCTTTATTTCGAACCAAACATTAGTTTTGGATAGAAGAGTGTTTCGTGCAAACTTTCCATTAACACGAACAATAAATAAAACACAGTTTTGTACATTTTTAGTAAAACACAACAATGTGTTATATAATTTACCCGTTTTTTAATACTAAAAATAATAAATAAATATATAAAAATCTATTTTAGGCTAAATTTAGGGCTTTTAAGAACTTCGGTCCACATAGTGGACGGCCCAACAGCCCAAATAATGAGACCAATTATTCTTATGTAAAACGGTTTTGCATGTTTTAATGTCACAATTAATTTTTAAAATATTAACATTAAATTAAATATTAAGTCAATTCAAAAATACAATAAAATAAAATAAAAATTTTTAATTCAACACTTATACTGACCATTAGTTCAAAAATATATATACTACATATTGATAAGGCGGCCAAATTAGAATAATCGAGTGGGCGAAGTTTGATGGCACCCGCCACTTAACCGCCTCCGATCATTATTACAGAATCTTCTGGATACAGTGACGTCACTCACCGTATATTTGTGTATTTGTTTGGATGTTTGAATTTTGAATTGTTATTTAAATAATAAAAAATTTGTATTTAAATAATTGTAAGATGCAATATAAATAGGTGTTGTTACGACATTTGAATGTAAAAATAATTTTTATTATAATAACAAATAAATATTTAATTTATTGGAAAAAAAAAATTGTTGAAAAACTTTGAAAGGAACACACCAAAAATTAACAGCATAAAAAGGTAAGCAAAAAGGATAAAAATCCGAAACACAGAAATAAAAAACAAGTTTATAATAAAAGCAATCAGTGTGCGACGTGTCGATCTCTGATTGGTTGACGCAAACCAATAATAGAACTTGGGAGGAGTCGGTGGCCGGACAATCAAATTTTGACATCTCCATTCCACGTCATCTCGGCTACCCAATCATAAACTCCCACGTAACCCCACTCCATTGGTCAACATCATTTCCCACTAAAAGATCTCCTTGTAAAAGATATTCGCACTTTCCCCCAAACGCCATCACATTTCTAAATTAATTTTAATCAAATAATATAAAATAAAATTCAGATTGGCAATCTTCCTAGTAGCTCACCAATTCACAATTGATTAATCAATTATACATACATATATATATATATCTTCTTACAGGGTTGGTTCAAAATTCAAATGATCTCACAGGTGTTGATTAATTAATATGGAGGAGAAGAGGCAGAATGGAAGCTTCGATTTCGTCGTAGGTTCGGACAAAGAAATGGGAATTCACAGCCAAGTCAGACGAATAAAGCTCGAGATCGAGAAGATTAACCGGCCGGCGCTTCAGGTGCCGCCGCCGCCGCCGCCGCAGATCACCCGCCGCCGCCACCGCTCCGGCTCGCCGCTCGGCTTGCACCGCCCTATCTCTGTAGGCAATTAGTATGTATGTATATATATATATATACATATGTGTGTTAGTTCTTAGATTACACATAACACGCCCGTGTTGTGGTTAGGATTTTGTATGTCCACACTTCTATGTATAGTTTTATATATATATATATATATATATATATATTTTAAATAAGAAATAGTGTTTTAGTATAATTTAGAGGTGAATTAATTGATCTCAAATTCTGAATCCTTTTCTCCCTCTAAATTTTTCCAACCAAATTTTGATTCTTCTTATATTCCTCCAACTTCAGATTCTAATCAATAATTACAAATATGATAATTCATTATTGGGATTGTCCTATTTGAAGCATTAGAATTATATGATAATTTAACATATAAATTTCCTCTAACATATAGGATATATGTTTTATTTAATTCTCATGACGGGTCGTTTGCCCCGCAATTTTTTTTTTTCGATACAATTTCTTATATTTCACATAAAAACAAAATCCAAATCAAAGCCCTAAACAACCAAACTCAATATTAACTAATCAACTAACAATGCTTCGTGCGGTAACATTTCTGCGGGATGAATCCCTTGCAGTCTCCGTCTTCATATCCTTCTCTTCGGCACAATGTAGAGCACTTGGTTCTGTCAAAGCAAAATCCCCGGAGTTTCGAAGCAAAGTTCCCGGAATTTCGAAGCAAAGACAACAATGGTCGAGAATTTTCATGTTAAGAATGATGAGAGAATTGTCTGTCCGCATACCTTTTTTTTTGTTTTTCAATACGATTCTCAATATATTATCATCTTACAAAAATCAACATTCAATATGAAATACTCCCTCCGTCCCAAAACTATGGTCTGGGTTGTGTTTGGCACGGAATTTAAGGAATATTGATATTATATTGGTAGTGGGTAAAAAGTACGGGTAAAAGACCTTTTTACCTTTGTGAGTGTATTAGTGTAAAAAGTAATGGCAATTGTGTAATAATAATGAAAAAGTAAGAGTAGTTTTATAGTGATACAGTTATTTATGAAAATTATACTATTGTTTTGGGACGGACAAAAAGGATAAACAGGACTATTGTATTGAGACGAATGGGGATTATTTTTTATATTACCGACACAATTTCTTATAATTCGCGTCAAAACAAAATTTCATTTGAAAACTCTAAACAAACAAACTCTTCAATCAATTTGAAGATGCATTATGGTATATTGTTGAATGATTGTGGAGGTGGGTTTTAGACTAGTAGGATGGATCTCATCTTAGATTAAAGTAATTTTTTAATTTTTTCTTTTTGCCATTTTTGTAAATTAAAATAAATTTTTAATTTTTTCTTTTAGCCATTTTTGTAAATTAAAGTAATTTTTTTCTATCTTTTTGCCATTTTAGTAAATTAAACTAATTTTTTCTATTTTCTTTTTTTCATTTTAGTAATTAAAGTAATTTTTTTCTATCTTTTTGCCATTTTAGTAAATTAAACTAATTTTTTCTATTTTCTTTTTTTCATTTTAGTAATTAAAGTAATTTTTTTCTATTTTCTTATTGCCATTTTAGTAAATTAAACTGTTTTTTTAATTTTTACCATTTGAAAATATTGATACATTTAAACTTATTGAAAAAGAGTATTTTATTTTTTTTGGTTCTTTAGAGAATAAAAAACCAAATAAAAAGATTGGTTGTATTTGCACACAATGTTTTTAATAAGAAATACTATATTTGATTTAATAATGTAAAAAGATATAATTATATGTAAAAAAGTTTTATTAACAAAAAAATATTATTAAAAAAAATTAACTTTGGATTATCATTTTCTTCCTTTTATGTTTCCATTTTATTTTTTTTTTTGTTAAAACATAAAATATTATTTTTTATATTATCATGACAATTTTCTATATCTCACATAAAAAATACATAAAATAAAATAAAATTTAAATCACAATTCTAAACAAACTCAAACAATCAAATTGAAGATGAATTACTTCCTCCTTCCCATAACTAGGTATCCATTTATTTTTTTTCATGTAATTTTAGAAATATAAATATTATATTAAAATGTAGTAGAAATAAAGTAAAAATAATTAAAATAACTTTATTAGTATTGTGTTATATAAATATAATGACATTTGTGTAATATATTGTAAGTTGTAAGGATATTTGTAATGTTAAGTAGACAATACAATTACTAAAAAAGAAAATGAATACTTTGTTATAGGACGAACTAAAATGAAAAAAAATGAATACTTTCCTTAATATTAAATTAAAGTATTTAGTATTTTTTTCCTTTCTACCATTTGCAAATCTTGATGCATTTATAAAATTTATTGAAAAAGATTAGATAGTTTAGTGGTGCAAGGATTTTTTTTTTTTTTTAATTTTTTTTTGTTATTTAGAGTATAAAAAATCAAATAAAAAGATAGGTTATATTTGCACATAATGTTTTCAATAAGAAATATTGGTGTGTTCTTTTTATAAAAAAATTTTAAACACGCTTTCTCCAAAAATAATTAATATATTACACATATTAATTATTTTTTTTATTATTTACACAATTTTTTTATAATTTTGATTTAATATTGTAAAAATATATAATTGTATGTACAAATTTGTATTAACAATAAAAAATTATTATTAAAACAATGACCTTCGGATTATCATTTTTTTTCCTTTTGTCTCCATTTTTTATCAACTAATTATTTATTTTGAGATTATTATTTACCTTACAAGTAGTTGGAGTGGAAGTAGTTTAAACATTTATTGAATTGGATGAAATTATCTTAATTGTCATTTTTCAGATTTTGCAAATATTGATGCATTCAAATTTATTGAAATAGATTAGATAGTATTTTTTTGTTTTTGATTAAATATTGTAAGGAAATATAATTGTATGTAATAATTTTTAAATAACAATAAAAATTATTATTAAAAAATGAACTTTGGATTATCATTTTTTTTTTCTTTTATGTCCACATTTTTTATTAAGTAATTATTTACTTTGGATGAAATTATCTTAAATGTATTTTTTTCAGATTTTGCAAATATTGATGCATTCAAATTGATTGAAAAGGATTATCAGATAGTGTTGTTGCAGAAGCATTTTATTTTGTTCTTGGTTATTTTGAGAATAGAGAATCAAATAAAAAGATAGATTGTGTTTGCAAGTAATTTGTTTAATAAGAAATATAATTTTAATTTAATATATTGTAAATAAATATACTTGTTTCTAAATTTTTTTTATTAACAATACAAAGTTATTATTAAAAATATTAACTTTGGATTATCTTTTTTTTTTTTTCCTTTTATGTCTCCATTTTTTATTAACTGGTTATTTATTTTGAGATTATTATTATTGAATTGTATGAAATTATCTTGAATGTATACTTCCAAATTTTGCAAATATTGATGCATTCAAATTTATTGACACTAAAAAGAAAAAAAAGATTAATTCCGTGACTAAATCGATTAGTCACGGAATTTGTTTATTTCGTCTGCAATTTACACACAAATTACTCACCGAATTATTTATGTGATTAAATTGCTCACAGGATCAAATCCATGAGAATTTCGGTGAGGAGAAGTCAACCAAACACAAGTTGACTTCCTTATTTGCGACGAAAACATTCTGTAAAATAATTTACTCACGGAATTACTCACATAATTTTTCATGGCAACATGTCAAGGTGCGACGAAATGGCTGTAAGAGCTGAGGATCTAAGGTTGATGGTCATGGTTTCTTCCCACCCTCGAACCATTCAGATATTTCATCATCGTCTTCATCATCATCATTATCGCCGGTTGCAAGAAATTCGATTCTTCCAGGCATCCTGGAGTCGTCAGCCTCTCTTCTTGCAGTCCTGCTTTTCTTCTCCATTTCCATTCTCCATTGCTGTTGCCTCTCCAAATTACGCGACAACTCACTCTTACCTCTTGCCATGGGGAAATCCACGAAACCCATGTCCTGATCCAACGGGCTTGAGCTTCTTTGCTCCTCGAACCTAGGATGGTGCATCCGATGATTCCTCAAATTACCTGTCCGAGGTTGAGGTCCCATATTTTCAATGTTAGAAGCAACCGGTCTTCGATGATCGCATTTTAGACAAACCATGTTCCGCCTAAAATTGACGTAGTTACACCTACATATGTAAATATACACATTATCGTCAAATGGTTGAGAAACTTCGAACAAATATGAAAATCACATATATCGTAAGATTTTGCACTTATAACTTTTAATTTTAGTGTAAAAACATTACATCAATACATATTTATATCAAATTAAACAACTATTTCAATAAAAAAATTTACTATTCAAAACAAAAATCTTTTAAGAAAACACACCCTATATATATACTCCTTCCGTCCACTAAGAAGAACAGACATATTTTGCTATTTAAGATGTCATCTGTAAATATGGACCCACAATATTAATAAGAGATCCGATCATTTTACGTAAGTACCAAAATACCTCTTTAAATGCACATTTCTTATTATATATGAATGACCCTTTCTGTCCTATCGACATGCAAACAGTAAATGTACATCTATGCTTAAGGGAGCGAGGCAACATACATATATATATATATATATGTATACATATGTTAAGCAAGACTTACGAATCGCATTCCCACTCGCCAGGATTAAGTTGGCGCTTCGGAGGGTTCTCCCTGCACTGCAAGCATCGCGTGTTCCTTGCAAAGTTCAAAAACTTGCATCTGCAATATATTAACCGACTAAGAAACAAACGAGAAACAGGTAAGCAATAAATCAGGCACGACTAATATGAACAGAGAATTACTTGTTGCATATCCAGTCTCCTTTCTTCAATGGTAGATGCTCCTGCTCTTCGGATGCTCTTTTAACCCTTTCCTCACAGAATGTATCGCAGCGCAGGCACTTGAAGTTTCGCGCAAAGTTTAGGAAATTGCATCTATAAAATATCATAAATATTCACTAGTAATAAGGATGATGATGATGAGATGCATTTATATTACCAACAAAATTAGGTCACATCAATCCAATATTTTACTTTTCAATCAAAACATCACATATAGTATCATCTATAGTCACGAACCCAAAACACCAAAACAAAATCAAAACACAAGTAAAGACACCCCTTATTTCAACCAGTCCCGCTTGAAATCTCTAATTCAATTTCTGTTCTGTCCTTCAATACAGTAAAAGTAAATTTTGTTCCCACAATTCAAAACCATAAATTTAAATCCTGCATTGTTTTTCTTTTTTTCCGCGGATTATAACAAAATTGGATGCCGAAACTAGATTGACTGAAGCAATTACTGCCCAAATTCTTTTACAATCGAATTCTGTTAGTTTCAACAATAAAATCCAGGACTTGTGTGTTTTAACTAAAAAGTATAACTTCAAAAGAATTCAAACTGTGGAAACAATTCTTACTTGGGGCAAATCCAATCCCCTTGCTTCATTTGATCATTAACCCAACTCTTGTCCAGATCAACAATATGCCTTTCCGAGGATAGTTTTGACTGGCTAGCAGTGTCTTTCACTGGTTCAAGATCACATCCCTCGACACTATAGTCCACCATTTCTTTCAACAATGTTCTAACAGATTCATTAACCCTCTTGTTCAGGCAAGGCCCGTTGTCCACGGAGCCCACAACAGGATCAAGACCGTACGCCACCAAAATACGCATGACGTCCACAGTTCTACCCCCTTCGTCCTCACGGGCCTTCACATATGCTCTATCACAATCACCCCTCAAGATGCACGAGCTACAAACCTAATAGAAAAATATTCTAATCATTATGTAATGAATCCGTAAATGCTATCATTTGTTTCCCTATTAAAAGTGTATTATTTAGACACACATTTCCTTCATCGATTCCTACATGAGCTCTCAGACGCTTCCCTGAGTTAACAACTTTCCTATCGGTGCTTGGACATCCAAGCTCCACAATTGCCGAGATATCCTTTCGGCACAAACATCTGCAGAACAGAATATACAATGAGCATCAAACCAACTTTGTGCATCGAATTTGTAATACTAATGAATAAGCCATAGCAAAATAAATAAATAAATAAACTTTTTCCATCACTTAATTATAATTAAAAATATATTTTATGTGCATCAAATCATCCATTGCTATGTTCTGCTAAAGAATTTTAAAGTGAAGCATTCCAATATTCCATATTGAAACTAAGAGTTTCTCATTTCACTTAGGATTTTTCATGAAAATCATCAAACAAAGAAGAAAATACTATGAGAAAGCACATAAAATTAAATTCAAATTTAACAATAAGTGTCTGCAATCAAGGGACAATATCTATACCTTATGAGTTGATACTGGTCGCGTGCAAAATTCAAGCAAGCAGTACGGATACAATTCGCGTCTTTATTGCCCAATTCTCCACCATGCGCAAAAGGATTTCCATTTCCATCGAAATACCCATTTCTCAACAGTTTCTCCATCAAATCCGCCCATTCCGGCCAAGGGTGCGAAATCTGGACATTGTAAGCTCTCTCTTCATTCCGAGAAAACGTTTCTTCTTCCTCTTCCCGGGCCACAAAATTGGATAGAGGCTTAGACGGCGGGAATACTCGTGCTTCATTAAGGACTAACTGAATTGCAGGAGTGCGAAATGAAGGATTCCTGGACGTCGGATTGTGGAGAAGAGACGCAGACAAGTAAAAGCTAGGGTTTTGAAATTGGGGATTTAGGGTTTTGAGGCAGCGATTGATTGCCAACATCACCTAATTTCATGAATTTTTAAATTTGCTGCTATACATATATATATATGTATAGGTTAAGATCTTTACCATGGATGAGAAATAAAGCAAAAAAAAAAAAAAAAAAAAACAATGGTGGAGAATTTAATGTAGAGAATGATGAGGGAATTGTTTGCCCGCATACCTTTCTTTTCCTACACAATTCTCAATATATTATCATCTCACAAATATCAACATTCCATGACATTGTTTTTTAAAAAAAAAAATTCATTTGAAAACACTAAACAAAACAAAACAGAAATATGAAATATGAAATAATGCAAAGAAAATTCCAGAATAGACCATATACGTTCATGATTACAATCCTATACAGAAATAAAAAGTATATAAAAATATTGAAGTCATCTTTCTAAAAGGACATAATAAGTTATCCTTGGTTAAGTCAATTAGCACTGCAAGGTAGAGAAGCAGTAAAAGGAGGGGTCCCTTTTTTCATGGATAAAAAAAACTACCAACAACAAATGGGACAGAGCAGCACAATTCAACAACAGTCATATAAATTAGAATCAATCCAATGTTTAAAAAATAATTGCCTGTTTTGCAGCAGAAGAAATATGGCAGCATTTATCTTTGGTTCAAATGCAAAATCATTGATCTTTTTAAAATAATAAAAAAATATAATCCAATCCTTGTCAGTGTCCAAACAGTCCATCAACCCTATATTCAGTTTTCAAACATGTCAATTTCATTTTCAATGTTTTTTTCTTTCTAATTCAAAATGTAAATTAACGAATACATGTTGAAAAACAAAACCCAAAAAATGACTGCAAATTGTTGTTTCTTAGATGGAATAATCAACCTGCCATTTTCTACCACTAGTAAAGATAATGAAATTCTTCCAAAATGTGTAGGTTGTATGTAAGGTTATAAACAATAAGTCAAACAACCTAATCCACATTCAGCTTATGCAAGCAATATGAAGAAATTCCTCACTGTTTCCACAGTAAGAAATTAAAATTAGACTATGAACACAGACAGAACAGAACAGGGCAAAATAAAATAATAGGAATATAATAAATCATATTATACATTTGAAACAAAAAAAAAAAAAAAAATCGCGAATTGGGACACTAAGAAACAAATCAAAAAGAACAAGCTCGACCTAAACAACATCGGATGTAAATCAGGATAACTATAACTCACCAACATTAAAGCAATAAATTTCCCTCGCCGCCGAAGTTTCCCTCGCCGCGGCGGTTGTCCTCGCCGTCAATCGCCGAAGATCCGCCGCCGCCGAGTGTGTGGTGGAATGGGAGCGTGATCTGAAATTGGGTAGGGATTTAGGGTTTTAAATTTGGGAATTGCAGACCGGGTGTAGAGCCACAGACACAGCGAAGCAGGGCAGCAGGCTAGGTGAAGACGTGAAGTGAAAAGGAGGAGGAGTAGACTTGCCCATTCGGTTTCGAACCGTCGGTTCGAACCGCCGGTTCGACGGTTTATGAACCGGCGGATACGGTTCGAACCGAAACCGACACAAACTCAAACCGCAAACCTCCGGTTCAAACCGCCAGTTTATGGTTTGAACCGGCGGATTAGCTTTTTGGAAAGGAGGAGAAGGACCGAGGTTGGAAGAAAAAAGGAAAGAAATGAGAGGAATTGAGGAAGAAGGAAGGAAGAGAGAGAACCTGTTTGTGGGGGCTCAGGCGCGGCCTGTTTGTCGGGGCTCAGGCGCGGCTGCGGGCCTACGGGCGTCCGTAGAATGCGGATGTGATGCCTGATTAAAAATTAGGGTTAAATTGTCTATATTTTATAATAATATTATTATATTTATAATTAAAATTTAAAATATAACAATAATAATATTAATACATATAAATAATTATTAATAATATTGAAAAATAATAATATTACTAATATTTTTTATTTATATTTTATATTTTATAATTTTTTATTATATAATTTAAATTATTTTATTATCTATTACAATATTTTTATAATTTAATTATTTACTATACTTATTATTTTAATTATTTTTATATTGTAAAATTTTAATTAATTATTTATATATATGATTTTATATAATAAATGAATAATAAATATATCTCAATAAAATTAAAATGAAACTTAATTATTTTTAAATAAAATTCAAATTTTTAGAAAAATAGAAAAAATATATATATATTAAAAATGAGTATATATAAACCGGCGGTTCAAACCGTAATCGCGGTATTTAAACCGAAATCGACGGTTTATAAACCGTAATCGAAACCGTCATTCGAAATGTTCGATTTCGATTTAACATTTTGATAAATCGTAAGCGACAGTTTGTAAGCATATCCGACGGTTTGAACCATTTGGACAAGTCTAAGGAAGAAGAGGAGGAGGAAGAAGGAAAAATAAAAAGAAAGAATTGAGGATGAAGAACAAGAGCAAATTGTATTTTCTAATAATAATAATAATAATAGTAATAATTTCGCAATTGATTTACCAAACAAAAAGATGTTTATAATTAAAAAGTTTATATATTATTATTTTTTTTATAAAATAAAAATAATATTATATTAATAAAGATAAATTATTATTAGTGATTATTATTTTTATATTTATATGTATATTTTAATTTTTTTTAAAAATTTAAGTTGTTTTATTATCTACTATATCAATATTTTTATAATTTATTTTTATTTATTTAATTCAAATTTTAATTTATTTAATTTACTAAATTTATTATTTATATTGTAACAACCTAATAAATTATTATTTATATAATTTTTACATAATAATTATTAATAAAAAAAATATAATCAAAATTAATTGTTTTAAATAAAATTTAAATTTAAAAAAATCAAAAAGAAAAAATTAAAATATTAAAATAAATATATATATATATAAACAGACGTTTCAAACCGTAACAGATTATTTTTAAATCGAAATTCATGATTTATAAATAAGTACAGATGTTTTTTTTTTGGTAAAAACATTCATCACATCTTTTTTTAAAAAATAATAATATATTAAATAATTTATTATTTTTATATTATATACACAATTTTTTTATATTTTACTAAAAAGTATTCCTTTCAAATAAAAAAACACAAAACAAATAAACTCTACATTAATTAGTCGGTGAGGAATTACTAATTGAATAATCATGTGAGTAATTATTTTATAGTATTTTTTTATTTTAGTTCAAATAGTAAAAGAATATATTAATATTTTATAAAAATAAATAGTACTCACTCCGTCTCACCTATGTCCATGTTGTCGTTTCTGTCTATCTCATATTTCATGATTTATATTATAAATTAATTATTTTCATTAATACATTCTTAATTATATATTAATTATAATTATCTTAAATTCTCGTATCTACAGTGATTAAGACACCCACTAAGACAAATTATATTTTTAAATTAAAAATGCTAAATTATATTTAAATCTTAAAAAAATAAATAAATAAATATATAATAAAAAATGGAATTTATCCTTCCGGTTTATTAATCTTGCCTCAACAATGCTACCATAATTGAATCAACAGGTCTAACTTTAATTAGTTTGGACCAGACAGAATTAACTTTAAAGTAGTATATTTCTTATTCAATTTTGAAATATTATTATTATTATTATTATTGTCTTTGTCAAGCACAGAAAAACAAATAAAAAGTAATTAATAATTAAAACATCTTTTTAAAGAAAATTGATAATAAAAAAATTTCTCATAATCCAAAGAAAATGTGTTTTATTTAAATCTTTTCATAACATATAATGAAATTATTAACAATTATTGTAGCAATAACATCTTCGGCGAAATCCCTGACAATCTCCGCCTTCAAATCCTTCATCTTTGCAAACTTCCGCACATTTGATGTCATTAAAACAAAGTCCCGAAAATTTCCTGCTTTTGTATTTGCATATCTTATTGTCATCCGCTTTCGTCGATAATCCATAAGTAACATTTCCTGCATGTATTCGTATCCGAACCAAATATTATTATATGTTTTAATATATATATATATACGCGTATTAACGACCAAAAATAAAGTTTATATATATATATATATGCGGAGAAAGAAAGAGAAAAAAAAAATACCTTTGACGAGAAACAAAGCTAGAAGGAAAACGACAATAATTAAGGATTTCATATTGAAAATGATGAGTGAGAAACAAATTCAAATTATCAAATTGAAGATGAATTATTCTTGCAATGACTTGTGGGATTTTATACTATGGTATATTTGGATGTATTCGAATTTATTGAAAAAGATTAGGTTAGTTTTGTTGTTTTTTGTTAATTTGGAAATAAAAAATTAAATAAAAGATAAGTAGTAGTAATTGATATTACCTAATTATTTATTCCAATGGATGAGATTATTATCTACTGTAGTGGTTGGGACAGAAGCAGTTTAAATATTTATTGAATTGGATGAAATTATCTTAAATGTATTTTTCCAATTTTGTCATTATAATTAACGGGGGTAAGCTTTTTTTTTTTTTTTTTTTAATACAGTAATTGAACACTCTTATCATTTTTAGTCCCGTGAGTAGAGTTTGTAGCAACTAGTTCCATAAGTAAAATTTTTTCGTTGTTTTAGTCATCCGACGTCGGAGACGCCCGCGTGGCTCGCCGGAGGCCACGTGTCCGCTAGGTCACGTGGATTTTATTTTTTAACTTTTTAATTTTTTTTAAAATTTTTTAAAAATATTTTTATTTGGTCCAATTAAAAAAAAAAAAGAAATTAAAGAAAAATGAAAAAATAAAATAAAATACAATCCAAGTGTCCGCCAGGTGTAGCCGACCTGGCGGACACATGGCTTCCGGTGAGCCACGCGGGCGTCTCCAGTGCCGGATGACTAAAACAACGAAAATTTTTTAGTATAATATAAAAAATGAAAAATAAGTGTTTGATTTGATGTTTTTGGAAAAAAAAAAAATTGGTTGAATGGTTGAATTTAAATCCAATCCTCCAAACAAACACACCCTTATAAAACTAGTTTGCGATAAACTCCACTTACGAGATTAAAATGATAATGGGATTAAGTTATGGACTAAAAAAATAATTTACCCTAAACGTGGATTTATATATATATATATTTCGTATCAAAATTTGTTTTCATCCACGTACTGTTTTATTATTATTATTATTATTATTTATTTTTCAAAAATCTTATATTTAATATATTGAAAATTATATCTCAAAATAAAATATATATGTATGGCAAAGCAAACCTAAAACAAATTGTCACATGCGTGGTGGTTGCAAGTTGAGAATTGTAGTGTAAAATTATAAAATATGTCAATATAAATACGCCCTCCGGTCCCACGTATCATGTCCACGTTGCCGTTTCTGTCTGTCTCTCGTATGTCACTTTCCATTTTCAGAAAATATTTATACATTTTAATCTCATTTTAAACTTTTTAATTTATTTTTTTTAATTTTAATTAAATTAATTAGTTATCTTAATCTTAATTTATAATTATTTATTTTATAGGATAATTATTTTCACTAATACATTCTTAATTATCTACTAATTACACCCTCCTAAAATACCGTATTACAGCGTAGCAGACAGGTATGTGAGACGGAAGGAGTATCAGTTTTTAGAAAATAAAATTTTATATAATAACAATAAATACTCCATAAAAGCATATATATTTAGCATAAATTATTTATAAAAAAAATAAAAATTCCAAGTGTATAGAAATATATTTGTAATTCCCCCACAAATTTTGTAACCAAATAGGCCATAGTTTACATATTAGACAAATAATTATTTTATACAAAAATAGACAAATTCATTGAAATTTTCTTATATCATTTCATCTATTAATAAAATATTATATTTTAAATTAATTATTATATACATATAAACATTTAAATGAAAACAATGCATGCAATTTAAAATTAATATATAATTATATTAACAACACATAATATAACATGTATTCAAACCCCCGACTCGTTATGTGAAAAGTTCATTAATGCAAAATATAATAATAATAAATAAATAAATAACTATCTTTAGTAAATTATTTTTTAAATATTATTTAAATAATAACAATATTTGACATATTTTTAGATTTATTTTGAAGTGATGAAGAAATATATTTATTTAATCTCTTATATTGTTTGTGGAATCAATAAGGATAATAGAGAAATTGTATTTAATTATTCACTATCATTGACCCTTACTTTGGATGGAAATTAGAAAAATATAAAATAACATGAATACATTAACGTGGGAATAAAAATGAAACAAAAAATAAATTAAGGGTGTGTTTGTCTGGGGGATTGGATTTAATTTTTACTGTTTATTCTTTTTTTTTCTTCAAAAATATAAATCAAACATCTATTTTTCATTTTTTATATTATACTGAAAATTAATTTTATATTTCAAACATCACATCAACACCTATTTATATCACATCATACAACTATTTAAATTCAAAATTTTTACTATTCAAATACCAACTCAAAATCCAAATATCTGAAGAGAGAAAGGAGAACAAGGAATAAAAAAAGAGTTGTTTTATTGGTTGATCCATTTGAGATTTCTTTTACTTGGTAAAGCATTTTCGAAATTGTAATGTTAACTAAGGTATGTTTTTTTAACAAAGTTTTCCCGAACTTTATTATTTGATTCGGTGTTTTTTTTAAAAAAAAATATTTTTTCTTTCGCAAAACATCTTATTAAATATTATTTTAATACTAAATTTAAATTAAATTTTTTTCAAATTCAGTCAAAAGAAACACACCCTAATTATTTTTTAGGCCAATAACACATTCTTTTTGTTTCAAAATAATAGTCTTATTTGTCATTTTCGTCTATTTTAAAACAATAGTTCTATTTTCATTTTTGTAATTACTTTCCCATATTTTTACAAAATTATTCTCACTTTTCATAATAATTACATAAAGTAACAACATTTTGGTATTATTTTTTCATTTTCGTGTCTACCCCAAATGTCTCTATTGTTTTAAGATGGAAAAAGTATTATCATTGATCAAATATTCTTGAGAGACAACTCATCTCACTTATCATGTTCATTTTTCTATTTTTGTCAATCCTACTTATTCTGTCATTTTTTTAAAAAAGAAAAAAATATTATACACTTTAATTTCGTTTAAAAATTTAAAAATTATATATATTTTTAAATTTTAATTAGACTAGTTAGTTATCTTAATCTAAAATTATTTTTATGATACATAATTATTTTCATTAATATATTTTAAATTATTTACTCCCTCCGTCC
Organism: Andrographis paniculata; assembly: GCF_009805555.1. NCBI lineage: Eukaryota > Viridiplantae > Streptophyta > Magnoliopsida > Lamiales > Acanthaceae > Andrographis > Andrographis paniculata. The sequence goes on from NW_026137605.1 coordinate 8,577,862, forward strand.
CACTTATCATGTCCACCTCTCAATTTCCTTCCGTCCCGCATATTTTGTTATTTTTTTTTTAAAATAATTATACATTTTAATCTTATTTTTAAAAATTTAATTTATAATTTTTTTAATTTTAATTATACTAAACAATTATCTTAATCTTAATCTATAATTATCTTTATTATACGATAATTATTTTCACTAATATATTTTTAATTATTTACTAATTATATCCTTCATAAATTTCTGTGTCTACAGTAACGGAAAAAATATCTGAGATGAAGGGAATACTAATTATACCCCTTTTAAATTCTCGTGTCTACAGTAACAGAGACACGATAGTCGGGACGGATGAAGTATAATAATAAGCTTGAGACTTTTTTGGCTTCGCCAGACTCTTCTAAGCAAATGTACCATATGAACATCTCCATTTTATCTTTTAGCAGTATAAAGAGTTCATCAGAATTTAGGGCATAATCCCATTTTATTCCAACTCAATTTTCAAATTGTAACTTCTTCATAGGCTATTTCGTATTAAAGTTCATTAGTGCCTTTTAACTTCCTAATCATCTCTTCCTAAACTTCTTTTGGGTTTTTCTTTATTATTATTTATTACTCCCTCCGCCTCAATAAAATAGTATTGTTTATCACTTTTGTCCGTTCTTAAACAATAGTCTCATTTTCATAAATAATCATATCACCATAAAACTATCCATACTTTATTATTATTATTACACAATTGTCACTACTGTTTACACTAATATAGTCACAAGGACAAAAAAATCACTTATCCTTACTTTTTACCCAATGTTAATATAATATCAATATTTCTTAAATTTTGTGCCCAACACAATAAAACTATACTTTTAAAACGGAAGGACTACTTTTTTTTTAAAAAATATATCACTTTCAAAATCCAAATCCTAAATCTTTAGATTTATTTCTTTTGCCAGAAATCTCAAATTCCTACTATTTAGCATTTATATTTTCTAAAAAATATATAATTTTTTATTTCAAAAAAAAGAAGACATACCAACATTCACAATCAAATTAGTCAAATTAAAAGGGAAAACCCTAACAGAAAAAAATAAAAATAAATAAAATACCATCGAAGACACGCTACATCACGGTCTGAATAAATCTCAGCCGTCGATGGAGTCTTGATCGTAGGGTGTATATTAAACCAAAATAATAGAGCATAAAGTATTGACTTAAGTGACAGGCAAATGACGATAGACATAGCAGCGGCTTTATCTGAGGTACTGTAAAAAATCCAGCTGCAGATTTCCACCGAAGTTGTCACCTGTCACTGTCACTGTCACTGTCACTCTCCAGCATCAAGCTCCGCGCTTTCTCTGTCTTCGTCCACCACCTTCAACGCGGCCACGAATAACCTTTAGTTGAGGAGGTGCTTCTACTCTGCAATCTCCAATGGATCGATTGATTGCTTGATTGATTTCATTCGATTCAATACCCAAACAGGGGCGATTGTAATTCTGCAGGCAAAGGTAGACCTAGAACAAACCCTAGGGCTCAGGTGGAATTGGGGATCATGGATTCCACGTCCTTGCGATTCATAACGCACCAGGCGTTTTTCTCCGCCGTCCGATCCGGCGACGCCGCGGCTCTCCGGAACCTCATCGAGAATGAGGGGAGCGATCCGTCTTCCATGATGGCGCTGCAGAACGATAACAAGGAAACCGCGCTCTACATCGCCGCCGAGAATAATTACCTCGAGATTTTCACCTATTTGCTGAATTTCTGCGACTTGCCGACGGTTATGATTCGGGCGAAATCGGATATGGACGCCTTCCAGGTCGCGGCGGCTAGGGGACACCTAGGTTAGCCGTTCTTAATCCTCTCTAGCTTTCAATCACTGAATCGTTGCTTCATGCTGCAGAATTTGTTCGTTTACAGTTTATTAGGGTTTACAAGGAGATTTATTTGCTGGATTCAATTTCAAGAGTCCTTAGCTACTGAATTTCATTACTGTCTAAAATTCCATACTTCCTGAGTTGCTGGATTTCATTTTCGCCATATTTTTGTAATCTGTTAGCTTAGACAGAAATTTCGATAGTCCTTAGCCACTGGATATCATGGCTGTCGAAAATTCCATAGTTCCTGAGTCGCTGCATTTCATTTTCGCCATATTTTTGTAATCTGTTAGCTTAGACAGAAATTTTGATTGAATTTTAATAGTCCTTAGCCTACTGGATTTCATGGCTGTCGAAAATTCATACTTTCTGAGCTGCTGGATTTCATTTTCGCCAAATTTTTGTAATCTGTTAGCTTAGACAGAAATTTCGATTGAATTTCATTAGTCCTTAGCTACTGGATTTCATGGCTGTCGAAAATTCATACTTTCTGAGCTACTGGGTTTCATTTTTGCCATTTTTTAAAATCTGTTAGCTTAGCCAGAAATTTCGATTGCATTTCAATCCAGGAGTTGTGAAGGAGCTTCTGGGGAGGTGGCCTGAGCTTTGTAGGGTGTGCAACTCATCGAACACAAGCCCTCTGTATTCAGCAGCCTCCCAGAATCATCTGGATGTTGTGAACGCCATTTTAGATGCAGATGTGAGCTCAATAAGGATTGTGAGGAAGAATGGGAAGACGGCATTGCATACTACAGCGAGATACGGCCAATTGGAGATTGTGAAAGCCCTCATCGAAAGGGATCCTGGAATCATCCCCATCAAGGATAAGAAAGGCCAAACTGCTCTCCATATGGCCGTCAAAGGTCAGGATGCAGCCGTGGTCGAAGAATTATTGGAAGCCGATCATTCGATATTGAACGAACGTGACAAGAAGGGGAATACTGCAATTCATATAGCCACGCGGAAGAACCGTTCTCAGGTATCTTAAAGTTCTATTTTTCTCAATTGTAGACAGGGACCGTAAATCAAATACATTGTTTGAACTTTCAACTGCTCAAATATATAAAAGGCTAAATTGCACAAACTTTATTTGTGGTTTCACGAAATTGCGACTAAATCCCCGTGTTTCTAAAACTGCGTCAAACTTGGTCGTAGTTTCATAAACTCTGCGTCTAACCCTCTCGACAATCCTTATTTAACATTGTTTGATCTATGCGCACCGAAAGTGTGAATGAATTTCAGAATCTCAATTTTTAAACCCCTAAGATTACAAATATATTCATTCTATCTTATATTTAGCCTCAAATTATTTCTGACTATGTTGATCGTTCTTTGAGGCTAATATAAGAGAGGCTAATATAAGAGGAATGAATATATTTGTAATTTTAAGGGTTTAAAAATCGAGTTTTTGAGATTCATTCGCAGTTTGGTTGTGTATAGGTTAAACACATTAAATAAGGATCGCCGATGGGGTTAGACAAAGAGTTTATAAAACCATCAGTGGGTTTGACGCAGTTTTAGAAATATGAAGATTTTGCGCAATTTCGTGAAGCCACGTGTGAATTTGGTGCAATTTAGTCTATATAAAATAACTTGATTAAATAGGGTAAATGAATCGAAAAATCAATTGATGATTAAAAGCAGCTTGAGTTGAAACTAAATACATTGAGACAGTTCATAGAGAAAGTTCACTTGAATCAAGAATTGTAGAGTTTTATTTTGGTTATGTCGATTGTGTTTATGTTCTTATCGCAGTAAATTGCCTCTTATTTCAGATAGTCGCCGTTCTGCTCACATATCGATCGATCGACGTCAATGCAATCAACAACCAACGCGAAACGGCAATGGACATTGCGGACAAACTCCAATACGGAGAACATGCGTTGGAGATCAAAGAAGCTCTCTTAGAAGCCGGTGCGAAGCACGCGAGGCACGTCGGCCAAGTCGATGAAGCGATGGAACTCAAACGTACGGTGAGCGACATCAAGCACGAAGTGCAGTCCCAACTCATACAAAACGAGAAAACGCAGAGGCGGGTATCGGGAATCGCAAAAGAACTCAAGAAGATACACCGAGAAGCTGTCCAAAACACCATCAACTCCGTGACGGTGGTGGCCGTTCTCGTCGCTTCGATCGCCTTCATCGCATTATTCAACTTGCCGGGTCTGTATGTTTCCGACGGGAAGGAAGCGGGCGAGGCCCGTATCGCTCACACGGTCGCATTCCGCTCTTTCTGCCTTCTAAACGCCACGGCCCTTTTCATCTCCCTATCCGTCGTCGTCGTGCAAATCACTCTCGTCGCATGGGACACGAGAGCTCAGAAACAGGTTCATCCCAAAATTTCTCCACTAGCAATACATCGCATTCATTTTCGATATTAACGTTTCCGACGATGACGCAGGTCGTATCCGTGGTGAACAAAATGATGTGGGCAGCTTGTATTTGCACTTGCGGTGCATTCCTATCGATATCGTTCGTCGTCGTCGGGAAAGAAGGCGCGTGGATGGCGACAACCATAACTGCGCTCGGCGCGCCAATCCTCGTCGGGACACTGATCAGTTTATGCTACTTTGTCTTCAGACAACATTTCGGGATGTTCGGGAGCGATTCCCAGAGACGGATCAGACGAGCGAGTGGAAGTAAGTCGTTCTCGTGGTCTTATTCTGCGAATATTTCGGACTTAGATGACTATAACTCTGATGAGAAAAAAATATATGCATTGTGAGTCTGTTTAAGGGTTCCACGGTATTAAAAGATCTTAGCAAAAGATTCGGTATCCAAAATATGTGTATAATTAGAGGTTATATTATAGAGTAACTATAACTGACTTTTCTGTATAGGCTTTTAGATCTTTGCGAATAAGAATGGCATCGAGTTGGCTGCTTAGTATCGGGTTGTTTTGGTTACGTAATTCGTTTTTTTTTTTTTTTTCGACATCTATGATAATCCCGGGCTTAAGGGATACGATGGGAGGCCTCGAGTTGAGGTGCTATGGCTTAGATGAAGTTTATATTGTTCGCATCGACCGTATATGAGGGTTATATAGCACTACTCGACACAACGACTAAATCCTTGATTTAGACATCGGTTATTTCACTTGTGAGTTTATAGTATTGTCATCACGAAATTGTCCTAGGGGAAATTGTCCTAGGGATGCATCATGCATCCGATGAATCAAATAGTAAGGGATGATTTGGTGGTGTGGAGAGTGAACAGGTGTGGAGAGTGAACATGTAACTATTAGGTCATAGTTGAAATCCCAACGCCTCTATGTCCACCTTTTACACATGGTTCGTGTTGATTTGTTTTGTCGGACCTAGTTTGCAAAGATACTAGGTTCGGCTGAAGGTTTACATCAGTTTTATAAAATAAAAGAAATCCTAAATAATTTTTTAAATAAAATAAAGTATTAATCAATTATTTATTTATTTATTTTATTAAAAAAATTATTTAAAATATTTATCACTTTTATTTGTACAAAATCTTATTTGATTCATATTTAAAATCAAATATCAATTTTGAATGAAAAAAATATTTTGTACAAATTTTATATTAAAGGGAATTGTACAATTTACCCATTATTTATTTACATCCTATCTGATAAATATCTGATTCAAAATATTTATTATTCTTAAAACATAACATAGCCGAATAAACCACAAAACTTCCACACCCTTGCTATAGTGAAGCGGAGCGATTACATCGAACCGTCAAAGACCAAACTTCCGTACCGTACAACAGCGAAACTGGACTGTCACATTGAATATGTAATTGTCTCGACATTTTGAGAATAATAAAATTATTTAAAATAAATAAATCACGAAAGAAAAGATTATCCAGACCTGGGAAGCACAAGAAATAGTAGGGAATTGTAAAATGATACATTTATAATTTATTAGCACAAGGAAAATAACAATAATGATAATAGTAGTGTTGGCGGACAGTACAAATCAAATCACAAAATGTGGGAATATGAAATGTAGTAAAATAAAAACATTACTACTACTACACACACCCCTAAAAATTCAACCAACATATGAATAATATGTTGATGATAATTTTATCTATTTGCCCACATGGTTTCCAATTAAAAAAACAACATAACCACATGGGGTACACATCTCTTCTGTACGTTCATCACAACAAAGAAACAAACAAAAAGAAAGAAAGAAAACAAGAGAGATAGATAAATAGATGTAGAGAGAGAGAGAGAGAGAGAGATCAAGAAGATGACCGACAAGAAGTAAACCAAAAAAAAAAGAGAGAGAAAAGAAAAGAAAAGGAATTGCTTGGCAACCACATTCAACTTCTGCTGAGGATATCCTGCCCGATCGGCCTCCTTCGCGCCATCCCGACACTTGAAAATAGTTTAAATTCGAAGAAGCTACGGTAATATACAATCTACAATTTTCACCAGATCTCACCGAGTTTTGAATGCAGAGATCAAAAGTATGATTGAGTATAGACCAAAAAGGATTAAGGCTGTGGCTGCCCAGAAGTTTTGCGCGAAGATCTTGAAGGGGGTCTGTTCGTTTCGGGTACTGGAGACGGCCGCTTTGTGTCATCTGCTTGTTGTACTTCCTGAAATATACACTTGTGAGTAGATTGTCTATAATGTTGACACGCAAATGCAAATATTCGAGAAAATGTAAATTCTTCCATGGCTTAAATTCCCAATCCAAGTTTCAAAACTCATATGGCAATGAACCACATGTAATCATTCCCAAATGCAAATATATGTAATGGATCGTCAGAGCCAATCTAGTTTCGTAATTTAATTAGCAGACTGAAGTAACAAGGAGCTTGAATGTAAAACAAACCTTTGCGGCTGAAGCTGAATTGTGACGTGATTGTGACTGCGATTGCACCTGAGACTTAGAAAGCAATCGATGTTGCTTCTGAACACGCTCAAACTGCTGCAGACATGAAGCAAAGTTAATGCCATCATCTGTCTTCCTTTGGTCTGCACTCATAACACCATCCTCGAAGATTTTTGAGCTGCTGGCATAAGCTACTTCTGGTAAAGCATTTCCTGATGACAACCCCTTGAATTGTTGTTGCCCACTGAAAGAGTATGGTGGTACAGTCTTCAATCGAGTTCGGAGAATTTTGAATGCTACACTTTGCTGCACCATCAAGAGAAATGACAGTAATCAAGGAGCAGTACATTGCATATGCAGTCCGTAAATTAAAATCATAGAAAACCAACTTATAATGACTTTTAATTCAGAGAACAAAGATCAAAGCCCTCAACCTACAGTTAAACGTCACGCTATGCTTTTTCCCATTTGCATCGTGCGGTGGCAGTATATGTATTAACAAGTGGCAGCAAGCATACATAATATAATATGATAAATATATATATATCTCCCATTCTTAATTTATGAGTATAACTCTTTCTATATAACATGAATTCAGAGTAGATGGATTCTTAGTTTTTCCATATGCCAATTCCTGGCTGCAAATCATTAAATTGAGAATTTTCACTCAAACATGAGTTTTGTCCTTTCCTTGTAACATGAATTTTAAGCAAATAGGTTCTCAGTTTTTCGACAAAGCAAACCAGTGGGAGCAACTTATTTAACTTCATAGTTTGACAAGTTCGCTGATAAAAGGTGAACAATCGCTTCAGGGAGGGACCTCTGTTGTGGTGACACGTTACAGAAGTGACAGAAGTAGAAAGCAGGAAACCACATACCTGAGGAAGCAACATAAGCAGGCCATACAATGCCTTCAACAACCATATATATCTTCCAGGTTCAAGAAGCTGCAACAAGAAAAAAATATTTCAACAAGATGCAGTCTACTAGATACAATATGAGAAGAAGATCTTCCCTATGATAAAATTTCTATGGAAAAAGAATGAAGTAAACTTCATTGAGTTGATAAAGAAACAAAGTCAATCAGGCATCAGCAGCTATGAGATGGCGCACATCCAGTGCCCCTAACATAGAAGAAACCATTCATTCTTCATCATATCCAACTAATTATCACAGCTATACAAGGATCTTTTTCTAAACTGGAAAAAATATGGTACCACCTGACTAGAGCAGAATTCATGATTATACGAGAGAAAAGGTAAAAAGTTCACTTCTTCAAAGTCGAATCTCAAAATCACTCTCTTTGTTCAAGAAATATGTAAATGACTAGAAGACAGGTAAAGAAATATTGCCCTTCATCTTCTGGTTTTAAGGAAACAACTGTTGAGTTTCTAGGCTTCCTTTAAAATTCCAAAATGTACTTATCCCATTTTTAAAAATATAAGAACCAAATTAAGAAATAAGACTGCTTTATGTGTGTCTACATGCCACTTATAGCCATTAACAAGTAAACCCACAAGATATTATGCCAAACAATTTCATCTTAAGTGCAATAGTAGTGGCAACTTCTAAAGAGCATAGTTGAGTCAGAACCAAAAAGACTAAAGAGAATATCAAAGAATTGACACGTCACACAAAGTCTAATTTATAGCCCTTAGCCATCAAGACCACATCTTATAGCTTTCTCAAACGGCCACATATAGTAGTTAAGTTAGATCCACAACACCTCGATCATAGCTTAATTAAGAGTAGTTCCGTTCATAAAACGAGCAACAGTTCCATGCTATAGATAATACTATATTCATATTACAGAGCACCTTAGTGTCTTTAAGGTTGAGTCTTTTAAGGAACCCCTTTTAAGTGGTTATTGCCAATTCAAGGCATTTTCAAAGTTCAACAACCTATTCAATTCAACACCAGAAGGAAAAATCAAAATTTGTCTAAGGAAAATAAGGTTGGAGAAAATGGATTTAAGTTATAGAAATAATGGAGACCACATACAAGACAGCATATGAAATAATGTGTGCATATACAATTCATACTGAAAAACAAATATGGTTTGCATCTTTCATTATATACTGCCATGATAACAGGCTGCAAAGGGCAGAAAAAAAAAATGTAGGAGATAAGTGGATCAAATATGAACTACATCAAGGATACAAGAAAACTATTTTGTTGATAAGGTTGGCATAGTTATTAACAGCTAACAAAATGTATCCATGTAAAATTACCTGCAGTCTAAGGTAAGTAAAAGTTGAAGTTTCCAATAGGTGGATCAACTTATCCAACTGAACCAAAAACTTCAAGTTAATATCCTCCTCAACCAAAGATTGAATGACTGAACTTGCATGCTGATAAGTCTGTGAAAGACATCAAATACCAGAAGCCAGAAGCTTAAATTACTCATTAGAGAGGAGAAATAATGATAGGAAGGAACAAAGTAGTAATAATACTGCAATATAAAATCATGAGGCACATACCTGCGCTAACAAGCAAAGGCTTATGATAGCCATTGGTGAATGGCACCAAGATGGATATAAGGAGAGGAATAAGTTCTTTCCATCATTATTATATAGAGTTCTCTTCAGGAGATCTCGAAGGTTATGCAACTCAGATGAAGTGAGCAAAATCAAATTCAAAGCCTGAACAAAAATCTGAATGTGAAAAAAGGTTGATGGCCTTCAAACTAATATTCATTATATCCCATGCTGGAACAACACAAAACCTGAACCATAATAGATGCAAAATCCAAATCAGGTTCCCTTTGAAGTATAGAGGAAAGCTTCCTATAAACTGTTTCAGCATCTAAAAGCACACAAAGTCTACGGATCACCAATGCACCCCGCCTACAAGAGAATAAGACCAATTTATTCCACTATACCACACAAGTTTAGGCTTCAATATATAATATAATAGTCAATGGACTTACTTCTCCAAAAGAGAGTAATCAACATGAAAATTTTGAACTAAGTAAACGATCAGTTGGTCAAAATGCTTCTCATCTTTGGCTATACATGCATGGATCTCGAGTACCAAAAGAACTACCTGCAAGTAGAAAAATAACTGCCTTTAAATTCTTGAAGAAACCATAGTGGAAACAGAAAAACCACAGCAAACAATAACGAGAAGAAAATAAAGAGAAATGTGCCACCAAATATCTGTCAGAAGCATACTGGGTTTATAATACATTCAAGATAGCCCAATGCACAAAAAAAAAAAAAACAAAAAACAAAAAACAGAGTAGGCCATCTGTCTTAACACCAGCAATGGGCTCTTTAACAATGAACAGCTTGCATGAAAGAAAAATGATACTTGTGGAAAATAAATAGCAAAAATTACTGAAGAAAATGCACCCTCCTTGAATTTTTTCGCAACGAAAATGTAAAGATACTGATCGTATGTTAATCTTCTTTTCTTTCCTGTTTTCCCGGAGAGAAGATAGTAGGGAGGAAGCGTCAAGCATAACAGCATATGTGAGTGCTCTTAACTCTACAATATGTTGAAATATGTATGCATCTTAATTTGTATGACTCCATTGCAACTGCAATGATTCTTTATGACGAAATGAAAACAGAAATTTGTTAACTTCTTGGAATGTGGCAACAATTACAGCAGTCACGGACCAAAATGACCACCCCTACTAACTTCTACTAGTAATATAGTGTTTTTTAGAAGCCTTGGAAGAATGCGGCTTAACAAGGAGCAGTTAAGAGTAATAGTAGATAAGTAGTTAAAGAAAATACCTCATCAGAAGGATCAGAGAGTGCCTTCAGTAGAGTTTCAAAAACTTCACTCAGGCATGATAGAACCTAGTCCAAAAAGACACAAAAAAATAGGAATCACACCACTATTCAACAAACCATACCTGAGATGGTAAGGATAGAGTATGCAATGTTCTCTACAAATATCCGAAGAAGATGACCTTATAATTAATCTGACGTGGTTTCAAATTAGTTTTGCACAAAAATAAAGATATTAACAGAAACTGGATGGTCATGTCTACTTCTAGAAACCATATTAGAAAGCTAATGCTATTGATTAAACCCTTTGAGTACTGAACCAAATACAGAACATAGAGTAGAACCATGTAAGTTTCTGGATGTAGTACTCATTTCCAATCAAATTTGTCCTATATCTTGATAACAATGTATAATTATGCATCTGGGCAAGTAAACTAACAGAGCATTTTTTTTAAGAACCTCACAATTACCTCAGTCCGGTGTCTACTAGAAAGCTAATGCTATTGATTAAACCATCTGAGTACTGAACCATATACAAAACATAGAGTGGAACCATGTAAGTTTCTGGACGTGGTACTCATTTCCAATCAAATTTGTCCTATATCTTCATAACAATGTATAATTATACATCTGGGCAAGTAATCTAACAGAGCATTTTTAAAAAAAAAACCTCACAATTACCTCAGTACGATGTCTATTTAAAAGGGCTGATATCCAGTGAAGTGCTTCAATCCGTGTAGCCTCCCAGGCGCTGGAGAGATGGCTGAAACATATGCCACATATACACTGTGAGGCATTAAGGTACTTTTTTCAGGATGAAAAAATAAATAAAAACACCCAAGTTGATCCTCTCATTTTCTACAGAGCTCATCAGTAAGCCATAAAATCAATATGCAACCTAAATTAACCACTCAAAAGATTGAAGACAGTTACTTCTGAGCTACAGAGAGGATTGCCCCCACGTCAAAACCTTCAGCTGGATCAGCTTGAATTCCTCGCAGCTCTTCATTAGTTTCCCGTGCAACCTGAGATTAGAAGAAGCATGCACATATTTAAACACCAACCACAGGAAGATAAGGGGTACATATGTCAAATCCGATAAAAGGCTTAAGATTACGTTGAAATGTTATTTCTGTAAAAGAAAAGGTGTAAAGATGTTAAATTCAAGAAACAAATTATGATACTACTTAGATGATTTAAATATTGAGGTGAGGCTACTAAATTTCTGGTCTATCCGAACATGGAAACTTACAACTCTTATTTTTTCTTCCTTGTCTGATATGCAGGGCAGAATAGCACCAAGAATATCAGCATAATGAGGAACAAGCTGATCTCCACCGAGTTTTACAAACTCATTAATCTGCATAGAGAGCATGTGAAACTCACCACCTCAAGCAGACGAAAAAAACAACTAAGCTATATTCCAAAGCCAACAATATGTAAGGTTATGTGCACCTGAAAATATTGGTTCAGAAAATCTTACCCAGGTAATAGCAGTCAGTCGAGTAAATTCATCTCCTGAAGCTGCCCTTTGGACCAGTATCTCAGCCATGCGCCCATAATCCACAGACTTCAAAAATAGCATTGATTAAATCAGGAAATTGAAGTTAACAAGTGTTTATTTATCACAATGGCAATACAAGCAATAAGGCAATAAAAAAATATAAGTATATGAAGTAAAAATGTTATCATATAAACAAACAAGTTATATTCAAACCAATAACAACCCTGTAAAGCATATTGAATATAAGAATCTATAAAGGAAATGTCAGTGAAAATAGTTCTCAATTAAAATAAAATAAAATAAAAACAAAACTATAAAGTATAAACATCACAAAACAAACTGGAATTTGTATTTACAGTATATATGTAAATCTCTGAAAGAAACTATCTACTGAAGGACACGATAGCACAATTCATCAGTCAATGTCACTAAAGGGGCAAAGATAAGTTTAGGTCGCTGTGCCTAATGGCCCCATTGTGGCAATATGCGTTCCAGCTGGCAACTAATATTGTTTGGTTAACATCAATCAACCCAAAAACAAAGAAAAATAAAAAAAATTAACACAAAGAATGACATATACATATATATATATCAATACGCATGATCAGTGATGTCATCGCCTTACTGGAGAGTTCTTGATTTCTTGAAGAAATTCAGAAAGTGCAGAATCTGCCTGTTGTCTTATCTCGTGATTAGAATCACTTAGCATGTTAAACAAACCTGCCATACCATAATCAGCAAAAATGGGGAGAAGGAAAAAATAGAAATTGTATCAGTGTATATACTGATGTAACACCCAAGGAGCCAATGAAACATCAGATACAGTACTCACCATCAAGAAAATCAGGAAGAAAACCAAGCATATCGATATCAGGAACACTATCTAAAACGGTAATCCATCCTACCAGAAACTGGCGGACATAAGGGTTTAAGACATTCATTCGTTCTCTCAAAAGTGGAATGAATTCTTCAATGCTGCATCAGACGAAAAAGGGCCACAGCACTAAGTTAAAAGAAAAAAAATATATTATTGAATTTGGAATTAACAACAGAAATTATTCGATATAATAAATGATGAGACAGGATCAATGAGACAAGATACCTAAATTGATCACTCTCTGTAACAATATCCTGCATTTGAATAACAATGATTAATAACTTAATCTTAAAAATCCCTAAAAATCATTTGAGTAGAACATCATTGCGTAAATTTAGATCTTAATTTAGAACTTTACTTTTACAAGTCTATCTAAGAGATGAGCAGCACTCTGTACATTAGCATCGGCATCTGCTGAAAGCTTACATAGAGCATCAAATATCTGATTGAAGAATACAATAAAATCGCCCCTCACAACCTGCACAATTTAGATGATGAAAAATCGAAAATGTCCAAGGAAATGGTGTGTAATACAAGTACCTTCACTCACCTTTGCAATATTATAAAGAGCTTCACATGCATAATATCGAACTCTGCTATCTTGATCACTGAATGAATTCAAGACTGGTGGAATGATTTGCTGGCACACACACAAACACAAAATAAATAAATAAAATAAAAAGAAGCAACATCTACCAAGAGATATGACAAAAAAAAAAAAAACCACACTAATATCTATTGTGGTAAATTGCAAGCAGCAAACTCCAGATAGCTATAACAACATAACAAACCAGGTATCTTAACATCATGCAATGCATCATATTCTGAGGTATTAAAAACGAGTTTTGGCAAATACAAAATAGCAGATGAGGAGAATAAACATATGCAAGGAAAATTTTTAATAGCAATCTTAGGAACTTCACTTAAGTGCCAACTATTTTGAAACCAGTCATTGAAAAGTAATGGCATGCTATTAACCAACAAACAGCTCTTTCTTTCTTGGTTAGGTCAGAAACTCGTTCACCAAGAACTAGGAACGACAACAACTATTAAATTCCTTGAACCACAAAATTCTTAAACATAAGATTATTTCTTAATTCCTCTTTTCAAAATGTCATCATGTAGTACACCACAATCCAGAGTTCAGTGTTATTACGTTCCCATCGAAGAACAAGTCCACCGCATTAATTGACAACCCTTCAACAATCATTTCTAAACTTGACCGTCAGCAGCTAAATTGTTCTTCCCTATGTAACTTACTGTGATCTAGGCATTTTCTTGATAATTCTTGTATCTACCAATTAACAACTATTAATATCACACAATTTAACTTGTATCAAAGAAGATAATTCAATAAGAATGTTCTTGAATTGTTCAAAATCATAAGAAGTGAATCAGTTTAATCTAGGCAGCACTATGGTATCTAATCACTCTTACATCAAGATGCTGAGCGGCTTCTGAAGTCAAACCAACAGTTGCTGCAGCCAACCCAATCAATCCTCCCTAAAGACAGCAAAAGAAATGAACAAAGCACATGAAAATCACATTCTCCGCCAACAGTTCACACTAAAAACTCCATAGTCAAACAATAAAACAGACTTCAATAAATGATAAACAGACAGTTCTTTAAAAGGTAAAAACAAACCTTCCGATGATTTGCTTGGGGCGAGTACGTATACTCATTTGCCAACAAATTGATCACGCCGCTGATTTTATCATGATCCCCCGCCACAGCTAACTGCTTGACTATCCCTTCCACCTAGATCCAACAAAATCCACAAAAGTACATCATAATCAAACAGAACTACAAGAAAAAAATCAACCAACCAAGAAAACAAAACAAAACAAAGAAAAAACACAAAATCCCAAAAATGAGAATTTAATCAAAGAAAAAGAATAAGAAAAAGAACACAAGTACCTCCAGAGCAGCATTCTTCCGCTTCTCGTATAGCTTATCCGACAGATTACGAAGAGTGGCCGCCGGAATCACGGATAGCCCGTCCGCCATAGGAACAACACCCCTCAACAAAAAGCAATTGCCCTTTTTCTCATCGCTGTTGCTTCCACCAAATTATTCCGTCAATTGCGTCCAACTGCGCGACTTCCTTCAACAACTGTACCGTCCGCTTCACAGCTAATTGATCTAAAATCAACCCCGTAACGCAGATCTAGGGTTTGAGTAGAGAAATTTAGGAAAGAGAAATCAGCGAAACAGGGAGAAGCTTCGTCAAATTGAAATTCGAGACAAGTTTTTTTTTTTTTTTCCTTCGTTCCTTTCTTTCTTCTTTTTTTTTTTATTTTTATTTTCTTCTGCTGTTCTTTTTTCTGAATAAATTAAAATTGCTATTTTAGAAAGTGGAGAGAAGTTTGAGGCCGGGCAAGGGTAAAATAGGTACTGGTGGGAAATTACGGCCTTGCCCTTTATTCAGTTCGCCAGTTCTTACTAGTTAGTGTGTTTATTTGGAGGATTTCCCGGCTGTTGTACTATTCATCCAATTTTTTTCTTTAAAAAATATCAAATCAAAAATTTATTTTTTATTTTTTATATTATATTAAATGAATCAATTTTATATTAAAAATATCACGTCAACATCTATTTATATCACATCATACACTTATTCAAATTTAAACTTTTTACTATTCAAATTCTAATTCAAAATCCAAATCTCCCAACAAACACACTTTTAAGTTGCTTTTGATTGTAAATTGAAGGAGTAGTTAAAAGTTTGTTTATTTGATATATATTTAATTTCTTTTAAATAGTATTTTTATTTAGTATCTTATTGTGCATAATGAATATCATTAATTTAAAATTGAAATGATAAAATATATAAAATTATTTATATTTTAAATCAATTTTAAACTAAACTATGAACAAAGTATTACATGAGTTTTGTTTTTTTTTTAAAAAACTTTTTTATTCTAAAAAATTCATACATTTTGTAACATTTTTTAATAAAATGCACAAAACATCGAATATTTTTATTTATTTCATGAAATCATTTGCTTGAAATTAAGATACGCACAAAATAAAACAGAGTTTGTTTGTTTTGTAGTTTTATTTGAATAGATATTTTTTATGTGAAATGTCGAAATTATATAGATAATATAAAAATAATAAGTGTATATAATATATTATTTTTTTTTGAAAAAATATGTCAAATTTTTCACAAAACAAACCCAACATCTTCGTCCAAAAATAATGTTTAATTGTAAACGTACATCTAATTATACAAATACGATATAAAATGTTTTAAGTAATGTTATTTAAATAAAATAAATAAATAACTTGTTAATCATCTATTTATCTATTTAATAGTAGTTTTTTTAATCAAATTATTACCAAAGTTCTATTTTAAAAAATAAAAAATAATAATTGATTAATTATTTATTATTATTTTGTATTCAAACAAGGGTATTTTAAATATTTGACATTTTTTTATTAATTACTATCTTTCATTTAATTTTTACTTATTGATTTCTAAATATTAATTATTATATAAAAATATAGTACGAAGTAAATGTCTTATACTACTATTATAATAACATTTATGTAAAAAATTATAATATATAAGGATATTTTTAATATTAAAATAATAACGCAAAAGATAAATTAGTATTTTTTTTGTATTCAAACAATAGTATTTAAAATATTTGATCTTTTGTTATTTATATAATTAAGTGTTTGTTTATAATCAAACATTAATTTTGAACAAAAGAGGTTTTTTTTTTTTTTTGCATAATTTAATTAAATACAAAATTCATATAATAAATAAAATACATAATATTTTATATATTTTTATTAAAAATGAAAAGATATTATGCAATTTACATGATTATTCTTTAAACACCAGAAAATATATGTATATTTTATAATTATTTTAATTTTAAAATATCATCTTTATATAGTTAACATGTCTTCCAATAACCTAAAATACAAATTTGTTCACTTAATAATTTAAAATAGAATAACTGTTTATAAATATTATTAAAAAATATAATACTCCCTCCGCCCCGTAAGAATGATGTCGTTTGCTTTTTGCACGTAGATTTTTTTAATATTAGTATTATATTAAATTATAATAATAAAAAAAAGATAAAAATACTCTTATTAGTATGGTGTAATATAAAAATAATGTCTTTTGAAAGAGTATTTATTATGTGAAGTAGGTGGTAGTATAATTATTAAATTAAAAAATGGTAACATTATTTTGAAATAGACGAAAATAAAAAATAATAATATTTCAATACAACGGAGAGGGTATATATTTTACTTTTTAAAAATATAATAATTTATATTACTCTGTATATTTTATATAATTAATATAATTCTTTATATCTAATATAAAAAATACGATAATTTTTTCTAACTGTACGTTCAAGTCAAATATGCATATCCATTTATCAGTCAAAATTACACGTTTCACACAGTACAAAATAGCTGCAGGGGTAAAAGTGACTTTTCGTATCAGTCTGCATTTTGGACAGGCCCATAAAGCCTGTTTGCCCAGATTTGTATTGGACTAGGCCCAATTCAAGAACATTGTCTTGTATCTACTAGCAAATTGTTTTGAATCAATAAACATAATAGTACTTTAAATATGTATATTATTTAATTAAAAATTTATTTTTATTATTATTCAACTTGGACTTTGTTTAGTTGAAATTTACTTTCATTTTTAATTAGTTATAAAAATTTCTGTATTTTCTTTGGGTAAAAAATATACTATCTTCGTCCGGCTTTAAAGTCTCATTAATTTTTTTGCATATTGATTTTTAAATATTAATTATTATATCAAAACGTATTACAAATTTTAAAAAAAATTGCAAAAATACTTTCATTAATGTCTTATAATACTAATATAAAGATATTTGTACAAATATATATATATATACAAATATAATAATATTTTTAATATTAAATAGAACGACGCAAAACTTATTCTCCATAAAATCATATTCATACTGTATATATTTTATTACTTCCCCGTCATTTAAATTTATGCTCACTTTCATTTTTGAGTTGTTATCGAAAAATATTCTAATTTTTTTTAAGTAAAAAATCATTTCATTTTTGTACTTTTTTTACTGTAAAAAGAAAAAATTAACAATTATTACTCACTTTTATTAAAATCTGTGTCCGATCAAATGAGCACCTTATATCTTATAACCCACTCCAAACACCATTCACCTAATTACCCAATTATTAAACGTAATTATAATTAGTGAAAGCCATCAATTATTAATGGTTGGGGTTTAAGTCAAACTATATTTAGTTTCTCTTAATTGTGTTGGTTATTATTCAATTCAATGACAATTTGGTAGTGATTTATATTTCTGATAATAGCATATGAATTACCATAATTATTCTATATATTATAGACAATTAAAAAAAATAATTATGCAATTTAAAAAATCAGACATTGAGATTAATAAACATACATATAGATGTTAAAAAAAATATATTACCGTTTCATTTTCAAATAAAAAATTATTTACATATAGGAGAGAGTATTTTTTTATATTAAAAACGTATCGATAATATATTTAATATTGAATTATTAATTTTTTTATTTATAAATTATATATATACATATAAATTTATTAAAAGATAATTTAATAAATAATAAAATATAATGATAAGTTAATTATTACTTATTAAAATACTAATATAAAATTATAAAATGATTAAAATTATTTACTATAAATACAATAAACATAAATTTTTAACTAGCAAAAAAAAACAATATTAATACAATGATTTCTTTACTTTGAATTTTTTTTCAATCTTTTATCTTTTTTTTTCTTCCTCGAAAAATTATATTCAATATATATATATATATATTTTTTAAAATATTATAAATATAAAATTATTTTATTTCTTAAAATATTGAAATTAAATTACTAAAACAAACACTATAGAAACTCAATAAACAAACCTATATAACTGGCTAATAAATTTACTCCCCGTCCCACATAATTTGTCCATATTTTTTATTTTAATCCGTCCCACATAATTTATCATTTCTTTTTTTAAAAAATTAATTATACACTTTAATCATATTTTAAAATTTTAAAATTTAAATATTTTTTAATCTTAATTAAAATATTTAATTATCTTAATCTTAATCTATAATTATTTTTACTAAATAATAATTATTTTAACTAATACATTTCTTAATTATTTACTAATTATACTTTACCTAAATTCTCGTCTCTACAATAATACACTCGTATTACATCGGACGGAGGGAGTATAATAAATGGCGGTATAATAGGGCTCCAACGCAAATACAATCGCAGCCGTTCACTTATTGAGCAGTCCAACGGATGAGATTCGTCTGAAGCTGCTGGTGTCGTAATCGCATCTGCTGCCAGAAAACGCTACAACAAAATCACGGTTATTAATTATTATAAGACCATGAAGCTCAAACGACGTCGTACGTCTAACGATGCGAATGTGGGCCCCATCCCACTATTGTAACTCTAATCATTATGAAAATAAATTGTTATTATTTAAATTTAAGACAAATGTTTTAATATTTTAGTTTATTTATTATTTCGATCTTTTTTAACTGAATAATATATTGAATCAATTTTATATCTTTCCGTAGTAAATCGTTGAAAATTTTCATTTATATAAAAAAGTATTACTTTATTCCTTCATTCCACATAATTTGTCTCTATTTTATATTTTCGTCTTTCCCGCATATAATTCATCTACTTTCTTGAAAATATAATTATACACTTTAATCAAATTTTAAATTTTATTTATAATTTTTTTAATCTTAATTAAATTATTTAGTTATCTTAATCTTAATTCATACTTATTTTTACTATACAATAATAACTTTTACTAATATACTTTTAAATTATTTACTAATTATAATTTACCTAAATCTAAGCTCATATGTCTTTATTACATGGGCCGGAAGGAGTATTACATATGGTGACAGAGTGAGGGGTATTGCATGAATTATCCACGTGACAATTTTTAACACTATATGAATGTGTATTTAAAAATAAATTTATGAATATTTAATATTAAAATTTATCATACAATTAGCTCACGTGGTTTCAACAATACCATGTAAGTACATAATGGCCACTTATAAAGGCTTTGTTTATATCATTACTTTTTTTTACTTACTTGATATTATTTATTTTTTAAAAAAAATCATATTAAATATAATTTTTTATAAAATATTAATTAAAATACTAAATTTTTATTTAATTTTTTTCTAAATTCCTAAAACTTTAAAGTCTAAAAAAGGGTCTATATAAACGGGGCTAAAATATTTTTATATTTTCTAAAATTATATATTTATACTTTTTATTGAATATAAAATATTAATATTATTATCTTAATATAATGAAATACAAATATTTTGGAGAGAAAGAGTTTGTTGATTTAATATTTTGGAGGTAAAATGATTTTTCATAAAAAAATACTCTTTCCGTCCCCAAACTAAGTATCTATTTGCTTTTTGCACATAGTTTTAGAAATATTAGTATTATATTAGGATATAGTAGGAATAAAGTAGAAATGACTAAAATAACCTTATTAGTATGTGTGATATAAATGTAATGACATTTGTATAATATGTTATAAGTTGTAAAGGTATTTGTAATGTTAAGTAGATAGTACAGTTACTAAAAAAATAAATTGATACTTTGTTACGGGACAAATTAAAATGAAAAAAATAGATATTTTGTTATGGGACAAAGAGAGTATTAAAAAATATAATATATATTCGTCCAATATATACTTTATCTATTAAGAAAATCATTAATTCAATATAAAATATTAATTTTATATTAGTAACATAATTTTTATATTTAATATAAAAAAGTACATTTATTTGAAAATATAAAATGAACAAACTCAAAGTGTATAAAATACTCCGTCTTATAAAAAAGTATCAATTTTTTCATTTTAGTTTGTCCCATAACAAAGTATTAATTTCTTTTTTTTTTTTAGTAACTGTAATATCTACCTAACATTACAAATACCGTTGCAACTTACAATATATTACACAAATATCATTACCTTTATATCACATATACTAACAAGGTTATTTTAGTCATTTTTACTTTATTTCTATTATATCCAAATATAATATTAATATTTCTAAAACTACGTACAAAAAACAAATGAATATTTCTTTTTGGTACGAAGGAAGTATAATTTAAAGATACGAAACCAGTGACATTCTTATATTTATTTTGTTAAATTTATGAGTGTGTTTGATTTAGGTTTGAAATTGATTTTATATTTAAATTTTAATTTATATAATATTTTGAAGTAATACTTTATAAATAAAAATAAATAAAATAGTGTATTATTGTATAATATTGAGCAATGAATAGTTTTTTACTTCAAAACCAAAATTTAACAAATCCAAATATGCGTTACTTTTATAAAACTATTTTAAATATGAATTGGGCCAATTTATACAGAAGTAAATCCAATAGTATTTTAGGCTTCTCCATTTTATATAAACTTATTTACTAATATAATTTTTTCTAAAAAAAAAGTTACTAAAAAAAATACTACGAGAATATAAACGTGACAGACAAAATATTATATACTTTATTTTTTTAATATAATTTTTTATATATATAAAAAAGTGTCAATTTAAAAATACTAAACGAACATATTTATTGTTTCAGAGTTAAACAACAATATATCAATTATAGTAGTATTAAGTTTTATTTTAAATACAATTAAGAATAAAATAATATTATTAAAGAAATTATTAAAAGTATATTGCTCCCTCCGTCGCAGATACGATGTCCATGCTGCCGTTTTGGTCCGTCCCACGTACCATGTCATTTTTCTTTTTTAAAAAATAATTACAAACTTTAATCTCATTTTAAATTTTTTAATTTCAATTTTTTTAATTTTAAGGAAACTAATTAGTCATCTTAATCTTAATTTATAATTATTTATATTATAAGATAATTATTTCACTAATACATTCTTAATTATCTACTAATTATATCCCTCTTAAAATACCGTATCTACAGTATAACAGACACGCTATCTGGGACGGAGAGAGAGCACTATAAGTATATATTTGCCGGCCCCTTCGCCCAGACCTCAAACAAAACACTCTTAATAACGATAATTTGATATAATGATAATTGAATATTAGTTTAATAATATACTTCTCTGTCCGTCAGTCACTGTGTTTATCTGCTAATCAACAGCTAAGCATTTTTCTGCTGTCTTATTATTATTATTATTATTTTTATTTATTTTTCAATGCCACTCGTAAGATTTTGCTTATGCCACTCTATTGTTTTATTTATTTTAGAGAAATATTCGTCAACTTTTTTCTAAAAAAATATTAAATTAAATATCTATATTTTATATTTTATATTATATTAAAAAATATCACAACACCTATTTATATCATATCATACAATTATGAAAATTCAATTTTTTTACTATTCAAATCTAAACTCAAAATCCAAACACCCAACAAACACACAATTAGATTATATGTATTTATATATTTCTTCTATCCCAATTCAAATAATTTTTTTACCATTTTTGTTGGACTCACTTCAAATTATGTACTCCCTCCGTCATGTAAATGTGTACTCATTTGATCGGACACTAATTTTAATAAAAGTGAGTAATAATTGTTAATTTTTCCCTTTATAGTAAAAAACAGTACAAAACTGAAATGATTTTTTACTTAAAAAGGAAATGATAATATTTTTCGATGACAATTCAAAAAGAAAAGTAAACGTATATTTGAATGACGGAGGGAGTATTTTATATTTTTTAAAAAATAATCATATATTAATACTAAAATATCTTTTAACTTCTACTTAAATTACAAACATACAATTATATATACAAATTATTTATACATAAAGTCAAATAGCATTAAATGTCCAAATTTATTAGACACACTTCAACTAACTAATAAAATAGTATTATTATTTCTTAATCTACTACAAAACCATAATTCTTTTGATTTCGAACAAAAAGAGTATATTATCAACAAGTAAGTTTGAGTAAATAAAAATAAAAATATAGTATTATAAAATATTATCGTATTTAGTAGCGTGAAAAATAAAGTACGAGTGAGACGAAGGTTTTGTTCGTCTAAATTTTTTTAGCGATAGTATTTTTAATATATATAATATTTTATCCGTCCGATAACAATAGTTATATTTATCTTTTGCATTATTATATTTAACATAAAATATATTTTTAGGGTAAACTGTTTTTTTAGTCCCGTAACTGGCCCCTTTATCATTTTAGTCTCGTAAGTGGAGCATGTCGCAAACTAGTCCCATAAGTGAAAAATTATCGTCGTTTTAGTCCTCTGGTGCCGGAGACGCCCGCGTGGCTCGCCGGAGGTGACGTGTCCGCCAGGTGTCCCGCCAGGTTAACGACACCTGGCGGACACGTGGATTTATTATTATTATTATTTTTTATTTTTTAATTGGACCAAATAAAAAAATACAAATAAAATAAAAAATAAGTTTTAAAAAATTTTAAAAAATGAAAAAAAAAAAATCAACGTATCCGCCAGGTCCAGGTATCGCTGACCTGGCGGACACGTCACCTCCGGCGAGCCACGCAGGCATCTCCGGCGCCGGAGGACTAAAACAGCGAAAAATTTTTACTTATGAGACTAGTTTGCGATAGGCTTCCACTTACGGGACTAAAATGATAAAGAAGTCCAGTTACGGGACTAAAAAAACAATTTACCCTATATTTTTATATTTATATAATTATTATACATATTTCATTATATTTGTATTATAAGATACTAATATAAACATTTTGTCCTTTTCTTTTTATTTGTAGTAAATGTAACTCTTGCAATCGGACGAAAGTAGCATATATTCTATTTTCTCAACAAAAATTAACATTTAACTCAAAATTCTATTTATTTTTTTTTATATTATCAATACTGTTTTATATACTTTACATTAAAAAAGAAAAAATAGACTTCAAACAAAACACTAAATAATTGATGGATGGAAACCAAATACACTACACAAAAAAAGCGACAGTAAGATCATGAGTTTAGATACACTTGTCACACATGATTTTCCTAATGTGACTTGAGTTGTCGAATTTCAACAAACAACATAAGCACAAAAAAAGCAAAAAAACATGGGGATGAATTCGTGATAGTAAGATCATGAGTTCAAACTCCGACGCAATATAAGACAAACAATAAATGATTTATGTTAACATAATACTCCCTCCGTCCCAAATACCATGTCCACGTTGCCGTTTTTGTCCGTCCCACGTACCATGTCACTTTCCTTTTTTGAAAATGATTACACAGTTTAATCTCATTTTAAATTTTTTAATTTTAATTAAGTTATGTTAATCTTAATCTATAATTATTTATATTATAGCATAATTATTTTCACTGATACATTATTAATTATCTACTAATTACACCCCTCCTAAAATACCGTGTCTATAGTGTAACACACACGATATTTGGGACGGAGGGAGTAAAAAAAATACAATATACTATAATATGTATACTTTATTTCATTAAAAAAACATTGTATGAACAAACTTTTTATTTTTTATTACTAATAAGTTTTTGTTTAAAATTTCAATAATAGATTTTGAACCGTATAAAAAGTTAAATTTATATTCGATATAATACAAATAAGTGTTAATATAATATTTTAAATATAAAATTAATTATTAATATAATGATAAACTAAAAAATTATAAGTTTGATTAGATATTTTATTTTATTTTTTAAATACCAGTAAATAGTACAAGTCATGTAGAAAATCCTAAACATACACAACTTTTCACTTAAAAAAAATAATATATTTGTAATAGAATTTCGTCCCTAAAGTTCACGTACCTAACGTAATTCCATTCCTAATTCCGTCTCTAATGTCATTAGTAACAGAAAAAATAGATTTAGAGACAAAAATTTTTTATTACAAAATAATTTTTTCTTGTAGTGTTTCTGTATTTCAATAAGGGTGTGTTTGTTTGGGGGATTGGATTGGATTTACACTATTCATCCAATTTTTTCTCCAAAAATATCAAATCAAACACCTATTTTTCATTTTTTTATATTATACTAAAAATTAATTTTACATTCAAAATATCACATCAACACTTATTTATATCACATCATACAACTATTCAAATCCCAACTCAAAATTCAAACCCCCAAACAAACACACCCTTAATATATTTATAAATTTTTGGATGACCCAGTCATGTGTGGGTCGACTCGTGATCATAAGGTAACGAGTTTAAACCAAATATTGGATTCTCAGTTCATAATTTTATATTTTTTTATATATTTATAAATTATGGTATAATATATATATATATATATTCATGTATTTCAAAAATATTATGAACATTGCCAAGTTTTCATTGTCATTTCAAAAATAATAAATAAAATTAAGTGACAAATTTGTATAAAAATAAATGATTAGTCAATGAAGTAATGAATTCAATCAATTAGTGCATATAATAAATGATAATAAATTGAATGAATGGGTTTTTATTTAAGCATTCAATTCATGTATTTAATAAAGAAGGATGTCTTCTCTTCTTGTTTGTATTTAAAATATTTTCACTATTATTAAAAACACTATCATTTGACCTAAACAGCTACAAACTAATTTTATATTAAATTAAAAAAGCAATAACACTATCAGTGAGTTTGTATAATATTTAAATGTCAATAATATCCTTAAACTTATGTATAATGTGTGATAGTATTTTGATAAATAAAGTTAAGAATGAGAGTACATTATAAATAAAAATGTGATATTTATTAGATAAGACAATTGTATATAGAAAATGTGTCTATTTAAACCTTACTCATCTTTATTGAATAAATAATAAACATTAAATAAAGTTAATCAAACAAACACAAACCTAAATATTTAATATAATAATTTTTTGAAATTTTTTTATAATAATATACATATATATAGAACTATACAGTACTAAGTAATATACATATTTTTAGTGTTCAAATTCTTTTTTTTTTCTATAAATATTACATCAAACAGTACTTTTTTTTTCCTCTTTTATATTATATTATAAATTTATTTTAAATTTAAAAAAAATCACATAAACTTTTATTTATATTACATCAAAAAATTATTTAAATTTAACTTTTTACTATTAAAAAAGCAAAATACAAAAACAAACTCACAAACAAACAAGCTAATAAGGTTTGTTTGTTTTTGAGTTAAAAAAAATTTTACTATTCAATTTTACTATTAATTTTTTAATAATATATTATACTCCATCAGTCTAAATACAAAGTAAATATTTAATATTGATACAATACTTAAAAAATAATACTAATATTTTAATTAGAATAAATAGTTAAAAATAATTTAATGATTTTTTTATCTTAATTTTTTTTTATATAAAAATCATAATATGATATATAACAAAGATATTTATGAAAAAAATAAAAATATTTAATAAAATATTATTCTTTAATTTAACGTTTCAAAATAGAAATAAACATTAATATAATAGTATTTAAATTCAATGACAAATTAAAATCTCAAACTCAAAATTATTATTACATATATAAATCCCAAAAATCTTCCCTCCCGATAAACTTTTCTTAAGCCACTCCTCTTAACAACTGAAAAGACAGATATATCCATTAGCATTGATGCTGTGCCCCACGTTTGGTCCGGGGCTTTTATGTAATTTCGTAAACTGTACCAGCACCGATAGACTTAGAACCAGAGAGAGAGAGAGAGAGAGAGAGAGAGAAGGGAAAAAGCACATGAATTTGAACTCGAAATCTCTACCGTGTCACTTTTTCGTTCTTCCGGTCTTCAGATTGCTCTATAATGTTCCTTCGAATTTGAACTGAAATCGTCTCTCTCTCTCTCTGGAATTCACAGTTTTTTTGGGAAAAAGATTACTGGTGTGTTTAGGGAATTTGGTGCCGGTGTTGTGTGGAGATTTGATGCGCGGTGTAGGAAGTGATTAAGATCGGCGGCGATGGCGGAGGTTTCTGGCGAGGGCAGTGCTGGCATGTCGGCGGAGCTGATTTCCGGAGAGACCAGCGGCAATGCGCCTGTGGCGGCACCGCTGGCGGTGTCGGCGTCGTTCAGGGAGGGGGGAAAGGGCGGGAGGAGGAGGGCGTCCGTACGGCCAAGCCTGGATGCTGATGATTTTATAAACCTGCTTCACGGTTCGGATCCGGTGAAGTTGGAGCTCAATCGACTGGAGAACGAAGTCAGAGGTCAGTGTATTTAGCTGGATCCACTGGATTCGAGCTACGATTTGATGTGAAAAACTGCCGTTTTTATGCGTTACTTCATTTGTGCCGTGGTTTGGCATCTGTATCTGTCTTAATTTTGGAAACAAATCTGTTTTGATGGAAGCATGGGCGGCTCGACAGCTTAGATCTGCAAATAATTTTAACACTCATTATCATTATTTTTTACTGCATCTCATATGTTCGAAGAATGGGATTTTAACTTGTGGTTTTGCTGTTTGCAGATAAGGAGAGGGAATTGGGGGAAGCGCAGTCGCAGATCAAGGCCTTGAAGTTATCCGAGAGGCTTCGTGAAAAAGCTGTTGAAGAGGTATGTACTTCTTCTTTTCCAAAAAATTATGGCTAGGTTTATGATATTTGCATTTTTGTTCTCTGTTCATCATTTAAGATGTTAATGCTTACATGATGTAATTCATAGCTTGAAATGATTCTGCCTTGCATGGTATAACGTTAGTATCAATTATTCTTTCCTGAGACGTTGAAAGATATAAACCTAACAGAACGAATTAATTAGTGATGTTTACTTGCAATCTGATGTTAGCTTTGGAAATTTTACAAGAAAAATGGAAGCTTATTGGCAATTTTCTCATATTACATTACCTGCTTTGCTCAGTCATTGCTCGATGGTCTCAACTTCCCTTCTTGATCTGGCCTTGTGTTGAGCCAAGTAGTATATGAAAATCATTGGGAAATATACTTGCTTAAATGAACAAGGTAGTTGGAGTCTTTTGTTAAATATTTTTCTCAATAGGATGGATTTCAAGATATTCCAATTGATAATTCGGAGGTGCTAGGGTCGTGTGTCTTACAAGGTAGTAGATATATATTGTGGAAATTGGAAAATGTTTTAAGACTGGTCAGTCTCTGTAAATTCGAAAATTATCTTCTATGAATGGCAAAATAAAGTGGTTGATGCTGAAGGGGTGCCAGTTTACAGTAAAAGTTCGTGTCTGAATTTTTCGGTTAAACTTGAGGATGTATGTCCTCTGTTTTTAAGCATGAACTAGAGTGTCTTCACACTGTTTCATATTGCTGTACTCTTGGATGTCATTCAATGCATTCATTCATATTTCCTTCCACCACAGCTCTTGGTTTTCTTTTATCTCTTAGTTGTCTTCCAGTGTAAACCCATGAACATCTGTGAAATGTAAGATTCTTCATGTTGTTTTAGCTCACTGATGAGTTGGGAAAGATGGAGGAGAAGCTCAAATTGACAGAATCTCTTTTAGAAAGCAAGGTATTACATGTGGCTTGAAGCTCAGCTACTTGTCTCTGCGCCTTCATGGTTGTTGTATATTCCAGTGGCATCATTTTGCTCTTTAAATTTTTGGGCAGAATCTTGAAATTAAGAGAATTAACGATGAAAAGAAGGCCTCCATGGCAGCCCAATTTGCAGCAGAAGCTACTCTACGGAGGGTTCATGCTGCTCAAAAGGATGATGACATGCCTCCTATTGAAGCTATCCTGGCTCCATTGGAGGCTGAACTCAAACTTGCTCGGCAGGAGGTTTGGAATTAAGCTAAATGGTCTTATAGTTAGAAATATTTTTTCTTCTATGGCATTACTCATATATATATATATATATGTATGCTGCCTTTCTGTCTAGATTGCAAAGTTGCAGGATGATAACAAAGCACTGGACCGGCTCACAAAATCAAAAGAGGCTGCCTTACTAGAAGCCGAAAGAACTGTACAGGCAGCACTGGCCAAAGCTTCTATGGTTGATGATCTTCAAAACAAGAACCAAGAATTGATGAAGCAGATAGAAATTTGTCAGGTGTTGGAAAGTTTTTGTGCTGTTTCATTCAGTTGGTAGCTGCCATTTGATAATTACTGATTTACATTTACTGGTAATTTTCTTCTTACTCTAACATGAGAGCATTCCTGTTGTCAGGAAGAGAATAAGATATTAGATAAAATGCATCGACAAAAGGTTGCGGAGGTTGAGAAGCTTACTCAAACAGTTCGTGAGCTTGAAGAGGCTGTCCTTGCTGGTGGTGCTGCTGCCAATGCTGTACGTGACTATCAGCGGAAAGTTCAGGAGTTGAATGTAAAGAACCTTATTTGCATATGCATTTAATTTTTGTTTTTATCATATACCGTGATGAATTCTATGTCGAACTACAGACAAGTGAAGGACTTTATGTTATTGTTTGCAGGAGGAAAGAAAAACCCTCGACAGGGAATTAGCTCGTGCCAAAGTGACGGCAAATAGGGTTGCAACTGTGGTAGCTAATGAATGGAAAGATGCTAATGACAAGGTTATGCCTGTGAAACAATGGCTAGAAGAAAGAAGATTCTTGCAGGTATGTATATCCTTCGTTTCTTCTCTTTTCAAGCAGTTTCCTGTGCTATGGGTGGTCTTGTATTTTGATTTTATTGTTGGATATATTCTCAAAATCTGTTTTTTCTATTTTATAGGGTGAAATGCAACAGCTCAGGGACAAGCTTGCTATAACCGATAGAGCTGCGAAATCTGAAGCCCAATTGAAAGTAATTGGCAATGTTTAATAATTATGTCAATACACTGATAACCTACAGCTAAATACTCAGAGAAATTTCTTAAAATTGAAGTAAGCTTTTATTTCCTTCAGGAAAAGTATCAACTACGTCTGAAAGTTCTTGAAGAAACATTGAGGTCACCGAATCCAACAACTCGGGTAACTGCAGATGGAAGAAGCACAAGCAATGGCACTGCACGACGCCAGTCACTTGGTGGAGCTGATAACATTTCCAAATTGACATCCAATGGATTTTTACCTAAGCGATCACCATCATTTCAATTGAGATCTTCTGGTAGCAGTACAGTGTTGAAGCATGCAAAGGGAACATCAAAGTCCTTCGATGGTGGTTCACGGTCTTCAGAGAGAAGCAAAGTTCTCTTGAATGGATTAGGGCCAAATTTTAAGCAAAGCCAGTCTTGTGATGGAACTAAAGAAACTGAGACACAAAATAGTACGTGGAAAGCAGCTCCGGAGGAAAAAAACAATGATATACAAGTCACCGAGAGAGATGACACTGTGCCTGGGCTTCTATATGATCTGTTGCAAAAAGAAGTGGTTGCCTTGAGGAAAGCAGGCCATGAAAAAGATCAGAGCCTTAAAGATAAGGATGATGCAATTGAGGTTGGTTCAGTTCATTAATTGGGTTATGATCCTTCAACTTGTTCTCGTGATTAAATTTCTCCAATTGTCATCAGATGTTAGCAAAGAAGGTAGAGACTTTAACTAAAGCAATGGAAGTTGAGGCGAAAAAGATGAGAAGGGAGGTTGCTGCCATGGAGAAGGAGGTGGCTGCAATGCGTGTCGACAAGGAACATGAAAATCGGGCCAAAAGACTTGGGAATTCGAGGAGTTCAGTTAACACTGCTCAGTTGCAACCAGGAAGGTATGCCTGTTTCTTATTGCAAGTTATGTCGGCATCTTTCCTTCACGGTTCTGTTAGAGGAAATTTTTTTAAATATATATATATGTGTGTGTGTGTGACTCTAGAATGAATGCTATCCTCCTTCTAAAGACCACCGATACTTAGTTAAGATTGTTTCACTGTTATCTATGAAAATCTAAATATATACTTCCTCTGTCACATAAAAATATTTATGCTTACTTTCATTTTTTCATCTTTCGTCTAAAATATTCTCATTTTTTTTAGTAAATAATCATATTGTTTTTTACTATAAAGGTCAACAAATAGCAAAAGTATATACCGTATTAAATCTGTGCCACATGTGATAGAGGCATGTACTAATGAATTTATCGTTTCTTTTTTCATATATATACATATATATTTTGAACTAAACAATTCACGCGATCCATCTTTTGTACCTCTATATTGACTGTGTTTTCTGTATTTACATGCTAAAGAATTCACTTGAAGCTATCTGAATTGCTTGCATTGATGCCCTTAATGCACAATATATATATTTTTTATGTTCTTCAATCCGCAAGCTATCGTTATATGCAGAAGTGTATCGAGAAGTGGATTGACGCGCAGCACTCAATAACAACAACAGATAACACCCGTGTCGCCTGCCCGGTGGAACTGCTCCGTATAAATCCTTGTTTGTCTCGTGTCCTTTTTTACACTTGTGATTTTATATGTTTACCCCCCTGTTCACTGTTTGTATGGTCGAAAACAAGCACGAGAAGAACAAATCTACCCTACTCTACTGTGGAAAGACGACAAAAATCAAAATCTCACCGGTGTGCTTCGCTTTCTGACTTAGACTGTAATCGAACTCCCTCTGCTTAGTGATCATGGTCAGCATGAACATGAAGGATATCAAATCCGAGCTAACCTTTTGGCAGATACATTTGGAGTGGCAGTATGATGAATTTGTCGATGTTGTATAGGTACTAGCTTCGTCCTCGTCTTTGTCGGTTTTTTTATCTATCTATCTATCTATCTATCTATATATATCTATCCTCCCCCTTGGCCTCCCTCCTACAACATTCTGTGTTTGTTTGCAGTCGATATTTTTAAATCTGCAGGTGTTAGCGTGATTGATTGATTTCTATCTCTGATGTTTTTTGTTGTTGATATATTTTTGTTCTCTATCAGATATATGAATATGAATGATGAGATGATTTTGTTTCCTTCTCTTTATGTTCTAATTCATCCACAGTTAGGAAAGGTTGTGTTGTTCTTTATTTAATTTTGGTTAGTTGATTTATTTATTTGTTATTATTGTTGTTACTTTTTAATGATATGAATTATGATATTGAATGAATAAGTTACAGGCTGTGGTTGAAAATTATGACTTTGTGTATGACCATATCCAGTGGGGTGGGGTGGGGTGGGGTTAGGTGGTGCTGTGTTTGTTGTATGTTTTGAGAATATGCTGCTGCCCTGCCTTCCAGAGAAATCTGGTTTTGTCACGTGGGTGCACGTGCTACTGGGGCAGGACTCGGAACCACACGTAGTGGTGCTGAAAATCTGCTATTGGTGGATCGGATTGCTAGTTGCCACGTGGGTGGATTCTATTGGGTGGTGTTTTTGTGCTTGAATATCTGTGTTGGATTAGTTGACAATGCATTGAATTAGAGTGTGCGTTTTGGGTGATTTCATCATCATGGTTTGTTACTTGTTACTTCTGTAAATCATTCAATGTTAGGTTATTGGTGTAGTAAATTAGGCTAGTCCAATCCACCCACCTAAATTTAACAAAATTTTAAGTATTTGTATTTATTTTTTAATGTTGAGTTCGATTGTATTGTTCGAAATCTTATTGTTTGAATCTTTGTTCGTATTTGGCTCGAATAAGCCCATTTGGCTAAGTCAAGCTTGTTTGGATATGATATTATTTATTTATTTTTTAATTAATAAAACAAACTTATTTATGTTGCTAGGTTCGGCCCAACGAACTTAAACTGAACTTAAATCAAATTCAATAACAATTTGATTAGTTTAATAGCTCTACTTATAACAAAATTTGTATAAACGGTTCAAACCCTGTTAACACCTTAATTATAATGAAGCAACAATGGCAATTTCTAATACATATATATATATAATTTAATTTATTTACTAATTTGATTTTGCAGGCGGGTCTTAATTTGATGGAAACTGAGCCCTCTCTCAATGTATTCAACATTAGAAGGATCGAACGGTCCTTTCACTCTGTCGACGCTGCCGATCACCGCCCTCGCCGGAATCACGCTCCGCGACGGATCCGAGCTCGTCTCGTAGCTCAGGCACGATGAAAATCCCTAATTTCACCCTTAACTAAGTCCGAATTCCAATTTCCCCAACCAAATATTTCATTGCAATCGATCAATCGTACTTACCTTGAAGACGACGACTTCAACCTCTTCATCGTCCACCGCCGCGCGGACGATGAGAACCTCGTCTTTGACCGCCTGCGTATACGCCTCCAGTAAAGCTATCTCTTCATTGTACTCACTTTCCTCCTCTTCCTTGCCGCCGTCGTCTCTAATTCTCCGCCGAGCACGCCGGCGCGGTCCAGAGGCTCGCCGGCAATTGAATTTTAGCGCGCCGCCGGATGGGGAGAAGTGCGCGGCGGATACGTGGATTGAGGAGGCGCCGGAGAATGGAGCGGCGCGAGGGATTAGTAGTCTGGGATTGGATGTGGAGGCGGTGAAGCTCTTCAACATTTGGGGATTTTTAGCAATTAATGGATGGAAAAATTGAAGTAAAATTAGGGTTAGGGTTTGCAAATTGCAATCTGCTTTGCGGAGAAGATAAGGTCAATTGCATACATACATATACCTCTACACGAATGGCCCAATTTAATTTAAATATTGTTAGGTCCCAAATTTGGTCAAAATCAAACAGCAACAACCCAGCACTTATAACACATAAACAGACTCACGGCAAATACGAAATACAAAACAATTTTTTAACTCAGTTCAGCTTCCAATTTCACCTACATCGGGGCCCTCCAACTTCAAGACAACAAATACACATAAATTCCTACATATGCATTGTAAATTCTTGGGTTTAGCAAGTGTGAACTTTCGGGTAACAGCTGCGAATTCTCACATTATAAAAAAAAATAAAAATAAAATAAAAATGAATACCATAGGGTATTTTCGAAGTTTCTAACTTGGATCTTCACTAATTCATCCAATTTCGGTAACATTTAGATTGCACCTCTTATTGGTTGAACTTACAATCAAATGGATAGCAACTGTCCGTTGGAGTTCGTTGGTTGATTAGACCATCTGCGGACAACATTAACTAAAACATAATGCTAAAATTTTCATATAATATCGTTCAAATCTTTACAAACAATTGTTTAAATAACATCAAACAAAAGTTAAGATAACATGTATTATGCTTAAAATATGTGTCTATAGAATTTTTGATTGACTTCTTTTAAATTTTTTATCAGTGCTTTATTAAATCTCAAATAAATGCTATTTGAAAAATTAACAACACAATATAAAACACCACAGATACTTGTATAAAATATCATATACTTTCTCCCAAAAGTATAGATTTAAGAAATATTGATATTATATTGGTATTTAGTAAAAAATATTGATAAATGATTTTTTTTTTGCCATTGCGAGTGTATTAGTGTAAAAAATAGTAACAATGATGTAATAATAATAATAATAATAAAGCCATAGTAGTTTTACAAATAAAATTATTATTATGGAACAGACAAAAATGGTAAATAAGAGTATTGTATTGAACGAAAAGAAAATATATATTTTTATATAACACTAGATATATTTGTATAGAGTACTGTATATATAAATGACATATATTTCTAATTTCACATAGCGCTGTTATTGCACCTAAAATTAATACTATCTCAAATATTTTATTGTACTTTTTAAGAAATCAACATGTAATCGAAGCAATTATTTAAAATATTACATCTTACACATGCTATTTTTAATTTTAAAAAGAATTTCATATAAAATTTCTCCCTAAAGTTTGGATTATTAACTTGTGTCAGACTCTTATACCTTTGTCCCACTTGTGCGTAGTCAAAGTCAATGTATCGATATAGTTTGCCTAGTGTGACTTTTCTGTTGGATCTGGTTCGCAGGGTATTAGGTTCGGCCGGAGATTTACCTAGTGTGCACTTTCGGATAACGATTGCGTATTCCCACGTAAAAAAAAAAAAAGTCAATGGATCGAGTTCATCATCAAGTTTTAAATAGAATTAAAATATAATCATATGATTTTATTTTGTTTATTTTAATTTAATTTAAAATGATTGAACTAATTTTGAAAATAATACTACCTACATCAGCTTTAATAATATTTATTATCTTATGCTATGTTTAATAAAAATTATATATTAATTATTATTATAATTTTTTTTGATAACGTAGTGTATTTTTATTTTGTTTTTATATGTTTTTGGGTGTGTTTATTTAACAATCAAATCCAAAATTTTACTATTTAAACTATATATTTTTCAAAAGAAATATAATTTTTTTTTTCACAAGATATCTTGTTATAGATTATTTTAATACTAAATTTAAACTAAATTTCTTTTTTTTTTTAAAACTTATCAAAAGAAACACACTCTACTTTTTATTTTTATTTTTTTGGACCATATTAATCATAAATACCTCTCCTTTTTATTTATTTATAATTATATATTTCTACTTGTAAGTGTATATTTAGGCCATCTTCAACCACTCGGTTTATCCACTTTTAACTCCAAATATGCAGTTGCTACAGTAATTTTATTTTAATCATAACTCTATTTTTCATTATTCTTCAAATATTCAAATTTTCCCATTATTTTAAACAACTTTTTATTTTATAATTTAAAATAAAATTTTTAAAAAATAAAAATTAAATTTAAAATTTTAAAAATTTAAAAAATTAAAAAAAAGTAAAACAACGCCAATTGGCGTCCATTTTTTTGGCGTTGGAGACAATCCACCCTATAAAAGCCAACCTAGCGCCATTGGAGATGCACTTATCTTTACATAATTAAATACTACTCCCTCCATCCACACAAACTAATATCCTCCTATTTCATTTTTTAAACACAAATTTTACATTTTTATCCTTTATTCATTTATTACTTTTAATCTTTACCCTACAATTAAAGACAAATTTGTCAATTCATAACAAAAAGACAATCAGTGTAAATATATTTTAGGACAATAGAAATTGGATGGAGGGAGTATTAACTAATATTTATTAATTTGCTTATCAAGAGCAAATATACATTTTAGAGATGAAAGGAGAGAATTTTTTTTGTCTGCAAATATTATAAATTTAAAAACATTTGTAACATATAAGAATCTATTACTTATTGAGAAACTAAAAAAAAATAGTTTTCGAAAATAACAAAAAATAAATATAAAAATGAATACTTTTAAAAAGTATGAATGAAATATTAATAATTTTTTTAAAAAATTAATAAACGATATCACAAAAAAAAATCAGATCACAAGGACATTCAAACGAACACAACCATGAACTTGAAGCATCGTTTTCAGTATTATGTCATTACAATATCAGCCACTTGTAAGAACCAATTCATGGACCTTAGGAATATACTGACTTTTTTTTTTTTCTTTCAAAAAAATAGAATCAATGAATATATTGAAGCCATATATATTCGATCCACAAATTAATTGTGTGAACTCTGCTCCTAAGCTCTGATTTCGTCATTTTCCCCCAATTCGATCGAGCTGAGGCTGAGCTGTAAGAAAATGGACGAAAACCAGCGACGAGCAGTGTCGGAGATGAGGGGATCTGTCCGAACACAGCTCGGTTCTTCTTCAACTCAGGTAATTGATTAATTAATTATTCAAATATTCGATTTCAATTCATTCCGATTCGACAGATTAGTTAATTTAGGGCTTTTAATTTACTCACTCAATTCATCAGCAAGCTAGAATTCAATTCAGTTTATTACAGCAATGGATGGATGATTTGCAGGAATTTGGGGATCTTACATTGATGCGATTTCTGATAGCGAGATCGATGAATGTCGAGAAAGCAGCAAAGATGTTTGTCGAATGGCAGACATGGCGGTCTTCGTTCGTACCTCTTGGGAACATTCCGGTGTCTGAAATTGAGGATGAATTAGCCTCAGAAAAAATTTATCTCCAAGGGCTATCACGCAAGTCAGGCCGCCCGATAGTTGTCGCAAAAATCCACAGGCATTCCGTTCCCAAGGATCACCTTCAGTTCAAGAGTACGTATATATGTATCGATTTTTATTTTATTTTATTTATTAATTTAAAATATAATATATTTACAATATAATATTAGTAGTAGTATTTTCTCTCTCATCTATGTTCACTTCTTGATTGTTATTATTTTTTTAATTAAAAAACATTATTATTATTTTTATTATAAAAAAGGTTTATATTTTTGTATATTTATTTTTTTAAAATTCTTTTCCGGCCAAACGAATATAAATTGAAATGACCGAAGGCAAATTTGTTTTGACTGCGTCTCAGACAAAACAAATCATATTAGGGATATAGGGAGACTCGTGATTCATTTAAAATTTTTATTTAGTATAAGTTATTATATTATATATTCATATTTATAGTATTTTATTACTTAGTGAATGTATGTCAAATTATTTTAATATTTTTGTGGCTTGAAAATATAAATAAAATAAATATTTTCATAAAAGCTAATGATTTTTGGATATTTAAATATGATTATTTTACTATAATTAAAAACAAATATTTTTGAATGAGATATAAAAAATAATAAAAATAGTATATTAAATTAAGATAGAAAAAAAATATAATTTTCTTAAAACAACAAGAGATAAAAATCAAATTTTATCTTTTCATCTAATTTTGTCCTTATATTATAATTTGATATAATAATGTTTATATAAATAAATATAAAATTTTATAGTATTTTTAATACATAGTGTTGTCAAATTTAGTAATATATATTGTTATATAATAAACAAAAATATATATATTGTTGCGAAGCAAATATAGAATGACATGATACAAAATTTGAAAAAAAAATGTAAACAAGACTAACTCTTATAGTAAAAAAATAAAGTTTGTTCACCAACAATATTTTGGTAATACAATTTTTATAAATATTATTAAAATATATCATATGTGCAATAATATATATATACAATAACATAATATATATAATATATTTAATTTACCGCTAATAATTCAATATAAAATATTATTTTTTATATTACAAATCAAAATAAAAGAGAAAAATTTGTGACTAATAATGTCATAATTGAGTTGAGAATATATAGTATCTAATTTGAAACTTCTTCCATCTGTTTAGAATTCGTGGTTTACACACTCGACAAGAGCATCGCAAGGTATATCTTTCATACAATGCCATATGTGGTTTGTTATCATACATTCGTACTTTGAGAAAAAAACGAAAGAATGTGTTTCTTTTGAGTCTCTACACATCTTTTTATTATCTGAAATTTTTGAAAAAGAAAATAAATATATATATATATTTTCAAAATTCAGACTATTTTTTTTTTTTACCTGTTGACCAGTGGGTTTAAAAGTAAAGAGATAGGAAACGAGAAAATAGTCGCCGTTCTTGATCTCAACAACCTTTCATACAAGAATGTGGATGTTCGTGGGATGATCACGGGATTTCAGTTCTTGCAAGTAAGTGATATATTCTATTTCACCATTTCTTACAATATTCCGAGAATTTTTGTCGCGGCATAACTAGTCGTGTCTTCGTCATGCATAGGGGTATTATCCGGAACGCTTAGCCAAGTGTTACATTCTAGACATGCCGTGGTTTTTCGTTAGCGCGTGGAGATTGATTTCACAGTTTCTCGACAAAGCTACCTTAGAGAAGGTATAAACCAAATTCACTATCGATATCTATATTGGGACAGTTACCGTGATAACTAGGGGCAAATTAGTATCAACTAGCACGTATAAAATGAACTGACAATCCATGCTTTTATTTAACACAACATATGCATATTGTCTTAAATGCGGTGAATGAATATATTTTGTATATTATAAATCAATAATAATACGTATTGTCTGGGGTTATATTATATATTGTCAATTTTTGTTTTGTAATATGTAAATATAAATCGTGGGTTGTCTATAGCTATATTGTGTGTTGTTATATATATATATATATTTTTCAGTATACTAACCGCCTAATAGTATGCACTATCAATTTCTATATACTCACATATATATATATATATATATATCGTTTTCTTAAGAATATGGTCATGTTAGAATTGTTAATGTTAAGGATGGTTTTGTCAGATTGTGATTGTGAGGAATGAAGAGGAGAGACAAGAGTTTGTCGAGGAAATTGGCGAAGAAGTATTGCCGGAAGAATATGGTGGACGGGCCAAATTGGTGCTTCTTCAAGACTATGTCTTACCACCATTGGATGACTGATGGGGATCTTCAATTGTGTCCGTAGGTTTTATGTTCGCTCTTATACGTGGGTGTCGATGCTAAGACAACACGTTTCACTTGTTTTAAAATCATATGTTTGTTCGCTACAATAAACCAATTTGATCGTTTGAATTAAAGCTTGAAGGTCAATCTCAAGAAAGCTTATGATAATGTCCACGCCCGCCTTGCGACTTTTTAGAAGATGATTGGTTTGTAGTTTCTTTAAAATGATCGCGAATTGCATCCCAACTTCTTCACTTGCTATAGCTATTCTTTGAAACAAATAGGGTCTTCAATTGTTTACTCCCACAAAAAATTATGGTAGAGATAATAACAAGCTTTAAAACGGAGTATATTTTATTCAAGACAGCTAAATTACAAATTACTAATTTCGTATTCCAGATCTATTTAAATAAACCAAGAGAATATATCAAACGAGACCCCGTGACAAATTAGATTCAAGGTATATCAATAATATATATATATGAATGAAATATTAATAATTAAAAAAATATTTCAATACACGATATTATAAAAAAAATCAGATCAAAGGGACATTTAAACAAACCCAAGCATGAAGTATAATTATATATTTCGTTAAAAAAATCAGCCGCTTGAAAGAACCAAGGCATTGACCTCAGGAATATACGAATTCTATAAATAGAATCAATGAATTGAAGCCATATATATTCGATTCACAAATTAATTCATTCGATCGATCTGAGCTGTAAGGAAATGGACGAAAACCAGCGACGAGCAGTGGCGGAAATGAGGGAATCTGTCCGAACACAGCTCGGTTCTTCTTCAACTCAGGTAATCAATTAATTAATTAATTCGAGCTTTTGATTAATTTACTCCTCAATTCATCAGCTAGCTAGCTAGAATTCAGTTCAATTCAATTCAACTTATAACAGCAATGGATGGATGATTTGCAGGAATTTGGGGATCTGACATTGATGCGATTTTTGATAGCGAGATCGATGAACATCGAGAAAGCAGCAAAGATGTTTGTCGAATGGCAGACATGGCGGTCTTCGTTCGTACCTCTTGGGAACATTCTGGTGTCTGAAATTAAGGATGAATTAGGCTCCGAGAAACTGTATCTCCAGGGGCCTTCACGCAAGTCAGGCCACCCGCTGATAATCGTCAAAACCCACAGGCATTTCGTTTCCAAGGATCACCTTCAGTTCAAGAGTAAGTATAATAATTATTTCTTATTTTATTTGGTTGTTCATAGTAAATACATTTATTTATTTATTATTATTATTTTTTTCTCTTAACAAATAATATCCTATAATTCACTCTACATTTCTTAAAAAAAGAAAAAACATAAGAGATAAACACATAACTTTATCTTTCTATCTACCACAACTACTTTTATATATAAAAAGAGTCGTAGCTCAAGTGGTTTGATGGCCAGTTAAATTTATTAATAATTTATTTTAGAAATGAATTTTAATAAGAACTTGGTTTAATTAATAGTGTATGAGTGAAGATAGAACCGACAACAAATAGACATAATTCGAAGATTTGATCATAATCTGATACAAAAAAATTATGTTTGGACCTAAAAAAATATACTAAAGAAATTTCGGGCCGTGTTTGGCTCAGCTTGAGTATGAACCGGGCTATACCCGAGTCCATCAACGGCAGGTTGTGCCTAGTCCAACCCAATTTTTAAATTTAATACTAGTATAATTTTATAAAATATATTAATA
Source organism: Andrographis paniculata (assembly GCF_009805555.1). NCBI lineage: Eukaryota > Viridiplantae > Streptophyta > Magnoliopsida > Lamiales > Acanthaceae > Andrographis > Andrographis paniculata. The sequence continues at coordinate 8,618,511 of NW_026137605.1, forward strand.
AATAAATTTATGTTAAAAATAAATGTGTAATTTAATGGTTTAGTTTGTATTGTAAGTATGAGATCATGAGTTTAATTATCACATTTAACATATAAAATTTTATTAAATTATTTTAAAATTAAAAAAATTAAAAAACAAAAACAAAAATAAAATAAAATAGGCTAAACAAGCCGGCCCGATTTGAAAGCGAACCGTGCTCGGGCCTAAATTTTCAAGATCGATTGAAACCAGGTCATGCCTATCCGGCCCAAAATATTGTTGGGTCAGCTGGGCCGATATGAAAAAAATCGGGACGATCCGATTTGCCACCTCTAGGTGAAGTAATGAGTAATGATAATAACAACATTATTGTAATTTATGGTATAAATTTGGTAGATGAACACAAAGTCAACACACATTTTGTTTTAAAGAGAATTTAAATTTTCAAAAGAAAAAAAAATGATGCTTTTATATTTGTGATATTTTGATGTAAAATTATTGTTAAATGCGATATTTTCAGATAGAAATAAGGGAGGATATGGTACATAAATTTGCAAAAAAATTGTAAAAGACGTACTCTTATGGTAAAAATAAGTTATTGATATAATATTCTGAATAACAATAGATATTGTATGTGATTTATGTTAGATGGAGAAATTTGTGACTAATAATGTCAAAAATTGATTTGAAACACATATATCTGATTTGAAACTTCTTCTATATGCTCAGAATTCGTGGTTTACATACTCGACAAAAGCATCGCAAGGTATATTTTTCAGACAATGCGATGTGTGGTTTGTTATCGTAGTAGCGGAAAAAATCCAATGTTTTTTTTGCTTTGGACTTATGACACTGTTGTCTCGATATGTGATCAGTGGCTTTAAAGGCAAAGAGATGGGAAACGAGAAAATAGTTTGTATTCTTGATCTCGACAAGCTTTCCTACAAGAATGTCGATGTTCGTGGGATGATCACCGGATTTCAATTCTTGCAAGTAAGAGATAGATCCTATCTCACCCTTTTATTGTAGCATTCCGAAGAATTTTTTCGGGTTATAACTAGTGTTGTTTTTATTTTGCGTAGGGGTATTATCCGGAGCGTTTAGCCAAGTGTTACATTTTGAACATGCCGTGGTTTTTCGTTAGCGTTTGGAGATTAGTTTCACGGTTTCTCGACAAAGCCACCTTACAGAAGGTAGAAATTAAATCATTCGTTCATATCTATATCAGAGTAGTTACAGTGCTGACCGGGAAAATTGACATATAAAACAAACAGACAATATACGTTTTTATTTAACACAACACATATATTTATAGGTGTGTTGTATGAATATATATTTGTTGTGTTGAAATCAGTGTATTTATTTAACACAAATTCCCCAAATTTTACTATTTTCATTTTTTGAAAAAATATATAATTTTTCTCTCATAAAATATTTTATTAGATATTATTTTAATATCGAATTCAAATAAAAAAATTTCAAACTTTTACCAAAGAAACACACCCCTAGTAGTAGCATGTGTTGTATGAGACTATATTATGTATTGTATATCAATATAAATATTGTGTTGTTTATAGTTATATTGTGTATGTTCTGTATTTGTAGTATATCAATATAAATGTTGTGCTGTCTATAGTTATATTGTGTGTTGTCGCATAATAAACACCTCATATCTATCTATATATATGTCAATTTCTTGCCGGCACCATATTCTATCATGTTTTTTGTTTAGTTTAAGAATATGGTCTTGTTATAATTTCGTTCTTATTATTATTATTATTATTATTATTATTATTATTATTTTCAGATTGTGATTGTGAGGAATGAAGATGAGAGACGAGAGTTTGTTGAGGAAATTGGAGAAGAAGTATTGCCGGAAGAATATGGTGGACGAGCCAAATTGGTGCTTCTTCAAGACTACGCCTTACCATCATTGGATGGTTGACGGGGATCTTCAATTGTGTCCGTAGATTTTATGTTTGCTAGATTATGTGTAGTGGTCGATGCTAAGACAACACGTTTCACTTGTCTTAAATCCACATGTTTGCTCGCTAGAATAAACCAATTCGATTGTTTGAATTAAAAGTTCGAAGATCGATCTCAAGAAAGCTTATGATAACTAATGTCCATGCCGGCCTTGTGAATTTCCTGTATCGTTTAGAAGATGAGTTTGGTTTTTAGTTTCTTTAAAACGATCGTGAATTGCATCCCTACTTCTTCACTTGCGATCCTTTGAAATGAATTGGGTCTTCGATTGTTTACTCCAAAAAAAAAAAAAAAAAAGAACAAAAGAATTTTGGTAGGAGTAATAAGACACTTTAATACTTCATAGTAATTATGCAATTAGAATGGATAAATAATATATATACTTTAATCATTTATAATAAACACACCTAAAGCTAAATGTATATTCTTCTACACAAACAACATGTACATTATAGAGTATAAGAGAGTCGAGACTAAGGTTTGTTCACTCCACATTTTTTTTTCCCAAATTCCTTTACCATGCTACTCTTTTAATTATTAATAAAAATATAATATTTCATATAATAAAATATCACTCAAATAACTAATTGTAGACAAAAAAATTGTGTTATATTTTTATAAACACAAAATTTGTACAAATTATATTTGTATTTAAATTTAATGCGGGTCCTATTCTCTATTCGGATCCTTTGATTCTCTCTCCGGGTCGATCCATTTTTCCAATTTGGATTTGGGTGGCTTCTTTGATCCGAAGGGATTTTGGTCTTCGGTTTGACTTCGCCGGCTTTTGAAGGACTTTGGTATCCATGTTGGCGATTTTGATCGTCGGCTTCGGATTGATGCCTCCTTTGGATGATCCGACGGAATTTGATCTTTGAGGGAGAGATTTAGTGCTCCATAACGCTTTTGGCGGCGTGTCCCTTTGACTTTTGGATCGAAGAGGGCCTGGTTTGCGCCTTTTATGAAGAACGCGACGAACATCTTCAAGCTTTGGGAGCGACTTTGGAGGCTCTTCCTTGGCTTTGATGGATTCCTCGATAGCTTTGAGAGATTTGATCCTTCCTCCGGCTCGGACATACGACGAAGAACGTTAACTTCATCGATTCGTCAACCAATATTGGATCATTTGTCCAAATCGGTGACTTTTCGACGAAGAACGCTTCGAAGGACACGAAGAACAATGAAGAACATTGCAGAGAGTCTAGAGAGACTTACCCTTGCGCGAGTCTTCAAATGAACTTCGGTGTCTAAATGAATTGGCCAAGGCTCCTATTTATAGGGGAGGGTGGCCTTGGCTTCCTTTTCGGATGGTGCCACGTGGATGGAAAGATTTTATAATCTTTCCTTTTCCCTCGGATGCCGTTTTCCATTTTTGACGGATTTGATTATGCACCTTCCTTTCTCGTCAAAATCTTTATATCATTGCCTTTTTTGGAAGATATTAATTTATATACTTCCTTTATTGACAAGATCTTTATATCATTGCCTTGTTTGGAAGATATTAATTTATATACTTCCTTTATTGACAAGATTAATTTATTTTGCTGCCAAATTTATTATGGCTCTATTTATGCACGTAATATTTGTACGATATCTTCCATTTTAAGCAGATTTTGCATTAATGGTTGATATTTATTGTACAAAAATTAACATATGTGCATAATTAAATACCATATATTTATTTTATTGGAATTTTATTTTCTTCCAAAATACATGATATTTAATTGATTTTAGACATATATTTTTAGTGTCTACAAAATGCCCCATCGAGACTTGTTTAAGCCGACGCAAAATGTTTAAGGCGTGAACGAGTCTCGAAACATAGAAAAAGAATTTTTTTTTTTTTTTTTAATGGCGTTTTTTTTTCTTTTGCCATTTTTTTTTTTTTTTTTTTTTTTTGCATTTTTTTTTGTAAATGGCGTTTTTGCCATTTTTTTTATGCAATTTTTTTTTTTTTTTTTTTTTGGATTTTTTTTTTGTAAATGGCGTTTTTGCCATTTTTTTTATGCAAATTTTTTTTTTTTTTTTTTTTTTTTGGATGGCGTTTTTGCCAAAAAATTATATATATATATACACATCATATATATATATATATATATTCTTTCCTTTATTCTTTGTTTTTATTTTTATCTTCCTTCCTTTTTTTTTTATTTCCTTATCTTCTTCCTCCCCTTATACATGTCTTTCCATATCTCAATTTTTTTTTAGACACTATATAAACCCCTCACCATGAGAGAACTTTATCATTCTCAACTTCTCACATTTTGATTTCTCTCATTCTAGGGTAGGCTTATTTCTCTTGTGTTGTTGTTTTTTTTTTTTTTTTTTTTTGATCTTTGCTTATATATATTTTTTTGTAGACGAGATGGCTTACTTCAAGGATGTCTCCTCCCCCTCTGGAAACGCCGAGTTGGTGATTTGCGAGTTTGAAGGTCAACCGCTGGACAAGGCGACTCGTCTATTGGTGCATCCACCACTCATAGGACGCGGAGCTGCTCGCCCTCGCTTGGAGGTCCCAAATTTCCCAAAGACGTGGTCTCGGAATGTCGCTGGCGGAAAGCATACCTTGCAATCCTCACTTCATCAACACGTGTCAAACGATGTTCTTCCACTTCCAACCTTGGGGCGGCGGATCATGGATGGGGCGTGCGTTTGGAATGGTCTTCCTTCTTTTGATGGCAACTTTTCGTACGTGGCCGGCTATTGGGAATGGGCGGAGGATGTGCTGGATCGATGCGAGATTCCACTAAAGAGAGGATGCATTTACGATGCGGTCTATGCTTCCTTGTTCTCCTACGACTATTCTCCGGAGATCGTCAAGGCCGTTTGCGAGGCGTGGTGTCCCAAAACCAACACCCTTTTGACTGCCGCCGGTGAAGTGTCGATCTCTCTCCGTGACTTGGCGTCCTTGGCGGGCCTCCCCATACTCGGCTCATTTTACGAAGAGGTGGTACCAAGCGCAAAGGAGCTATATGGCAGTAAAGAGGATAGGAAGCTGGTTCCCCGTTCGTGCCGATACCTGTTGCATGCCTATCACCTTCTTCGGAGTCGTGACAAAGGTCGACGAGGCGTCCGCACAACCGACTGGATTTCTTTTTGGTGCGAAAAGACCGTCAAATACGAGCGTCCTCAAATTCGTCGTGGCAAGGAGTCTACTCGTTCTTCTCGGCCTGATGCGACTTACAATCCTACCGGAGAGATTGGTGCCCACGAGCCATGGTCGAAGGCGCAGGAGTCATCTTTTGCCAAACTCAAAGTTGGACGGGAGCACCTTGAGGAGACTTTCCTCGCAGCGTTCCTTTCTTGTTGGCTTTGCATCTTTGTGCTTCCGCTCGACGATGTTGGTTTGATACGTCCTTCGACTTTCAAGATGGCAAGTGTCCTAGCGTCGGGATTTCCAGTAAGCTTGGCCATTCCAGTCTTAACCAGTATTTATAAGGGGCTAAACCAGATCGCAGATTCATCATGTCCTGGGAAAGTTCGGTCGACAATTCCTCTCCACTTTTTGACCGGATGGATCGCTGAGTATTTTCAGACCCACTACGGCGTATGGAAGGGAATCCGTGGTCCGGGGATGGTGAAGCACTCCGGGGCTGTTAGTGCTCGTGCGTATAGAGCAGATGTTGCATGCCGGAAGATTTTACGTGGTGACTACTTTCGTTGGGCTTGCACCATGATCACGAAAGATTTCGACGTACGGTTTGTTGATGACGGGAAGCGCGAAGACTACGAGCAAGAATACTTCATCTCCATTCGCTCTTGTTTTCTGACTTTGCGGGATGGATTTCGATGCTTCGTGGAGCCGTATAGTCCCCACCGTTTTTGCCGTCAATTTGGTTTTTTCCAAGAGATTCCCGGAGTTCTTTTGAAAGACGTCCGTTGCTGCGCTTTTGAGGAAGGCTATCAACATTGGCACCAAAGTACTTACTTGAAATCTTCAGCCGAAGTTATTCTTCCACGCATTCCTGCGATTCCGAGGGGATTTTCTTCCGACGTATACAAGAAGTGGTGGACTCAAGTTTGCGGGTCTTTCTTGGATAAGTATATCCCGCCGGTACAAAAGACCACCGATCAGACCAAGCCATCGGATAAAGCTCGAAAAATGCCGCTACTTATCTCGGGTGTTCCTGAGAGGAACAATGGAAATTCAAGTACTCACAATGTCGGTTCTTCAAAGCGGGCGGTACCCTCTGTCTCTGAACGAAGTAGTAGTGAGCATGATGTTCATTGGAAGCGAGCTCGTCGAGATCCTCATATCATCAACCCGTCAAGTCCTCGTTCGAGCCGACACCATTCTTCGAGCAATTTCGCGAGAGAGGTAACTTCTATCTCTCTTTTTTCTCTTTTTTTTTTTTTTTTTTTTTTTTGACATGATCCGTTTTTTTTTTATCCCCTTTTTCAGTTGGAGCAAAGAATCCCGAGTATGGATGAAAAGATGGCGAGCCGAGATTCTATTGTTGAGGTGATTGGAGAAAGCAGAGGTGTTTGCAATAAGCAAGTAAAGGATGCTCCAACCAAGCCAATAGTTGTTCATTCCGTTGTGCCCGCGGTTTCAGAATTCTGTGGCGCGAATTTTGTGAAAGAGATCCAACGCGAATATATAGGAAAAGTATGGTCGGATCTTCGGGGTAAGCTTTTGAGGACACCAGCTCGTTTGCTTTCCTCGATTAAGGACGAGGTTGATGTAGTGCTCCAATCAATGAAAAGCTTTCAGTATTCTGACATTTCTCATATTGAGGACCGAGTCAAGGCCCTTTTTGATGACGCTGCATCTTTTGATGAGGCATGTTCTGACTCGATCGACGCCGTATCCTTAGCGGCTCGTAACCAACAGATTTCCGAGATCAAAGATCGACTGTCGCACCTTGAGACGAGGCATGTTGAGGAGTGCGAAGCTATTAAGGAGTTAGAGGGGTGTGTGGAGAATATTGACGTGAAGCTTCGCTCTTTACAAGAGCAAAAAAGAGAGAATATTTCCCTTATTAAGCGACGTCAAGGAGTTAATGAGAATATCACCATTCAAATTGCTGAAGTCAAGGATGAACTCGCCGCTGTAGAGAATGTCCCCGCGCAAGACGAAGAATACTTAAAAAGCTTAGAAGAGTTGTTGGATATTAGCAAAGAAGAGTTGTATAATCTTAATGTTTAAGATCAATTTGTACTCTTCATTTTGATTGCCAATCAATAAATTTAAATTCTCTCTTCTTTTTTTTTTTTATATATATATATATTTTTTTTTTTTGAGCATTTTTTTTTTTTCACCCAAATCCTTTATCACTTATTTATTTATTTCTTTATTTATTTGACTGAACTTGAAGGTATATCTCAAGCTGCCTACGTACCCGGTAAAGGGATCAAGTCATAACGTAGTTCAAAGCAACTTGAATTTGCTTTTATTGTTATTTTGCAGTTTATCCTCATGCTAAGGAGTCTTGATTTGATTTGAAGGTCTCACGCATAATATCTTTTGAGGAACCTCCCGTTGATTGGCCCTATCCGGAGTCCGTCTTGAGATGTCAACTTGTATGCACCATTCGTGTAAACCTGAGTGACAACGTAGGGTCCATCCCACTTGGATAAAAATTTATTTCCCGAACGAAAGTTGATCACAATGGGCCTTCTCACAGCAAGAACCAAGTCCCCAATTTGAAAGGATCGTGATTTGACTTTTTTATTGTAAGCTCGAGACAATCGTGCTTGATAACACTCCAGTCTTTGTTGAGCTTGTAGTCTTTTCTCGTCGAGAGCCTCTAGCTCTTCGAGTCTTAATCTGACATTTTCTTCAGTCGTCAATTCTTCCTGGAGAGCAATCCTTAGTGAAGGAATTTGTCTTTCCAATGGGAGGACAGCTTCGACCCCATATACAAGTGAGTATGGTGTCGCTTGTGTTGGAGTGCGGAATGTAGTACGATAGGCCCACAAAGCTTCACCGATGCGGTCATGCCAATCTCTTTTTGATTTGGAGACAACCTTTTTCAGCAAGTTACAAAGTGTTTTATTGAATGCCTCTGCGAGTCCATTTGCCGGTGCATAATACATTGAGGACTTCTTTTGTTGAAAGCCAAACTTTTCACAAAGCTTGTCGATGTGAGTATTGGCAAAAGATCTTCCATTATCAGTGATGATACACCGAGGAACTCCATAACGGTAAATGATGTTGACTCGTATGAAGTCAGCTACCGTCTCCTTTTTGACTTCTTTCAAAGGAACTGCTTCTGCCCATTTGGAGAAGTAGTCTGTTGCGGCCAAGATATAGAGATGTCCAGCGGACGACTTTGTGAGTGGTCCTACAACGTCCATGCCCCAGGTATCGAATGGCCACGAAGCAATAGTTGGGTGCAATGGTTCCGGTGGTTGATTGATAAAGTTAGCATGGAATTGACACGGTTGGCAGCTCCGTGCGAATTCTATACAGTCTTTAACCATGGTTGGCCAATAATACCCCATCCTCTTTATTCGGAAGTGTAACTTTGGGCCAGCTTGATGAGCTCCACAGATTCCGGCATGAGTTTCCTCCATAGCTTGTTTGGCTTGATGATTGCCGAGGCATCGAAGGAACATGTTCTCGAACGACCGACGATAGAGTATGCCGTTGAAGTAGGCGTAGCGTGCAGCTCTTCTTCGGATATCTGCTCGTCTGCGCGGGTCACTCGGGAGCTTGTCATATTTTAAGAAATCTAATATTGGTTGCCGCCAATCTTCTTCTTCTTCTTCAATTTCAAACACCTCGATGAGGTGATTTACTTCTTTATCAACACATTCTTCTTCTTCATACTTGCAGGAATCCACCCAAACTTTGCGTATCGAAATATACACCTGTTGATCCGGGATGGATAGAGTCGATGCCAATTTAGCCAGAGCGTCAGCTTGCCCATTCTCTTTCCTTGGGACATATTCAATAGAGACATCCCCGAGTAACTCAATGAGTGCCTTAGCATACTTTAAGTAAGGCATTAGTTCTGGTTTCTTCACTTCAAACTCTCCAGTGATTTGATTTACAACCAGCTTGGAATCCCCGTATACTTGAAGTTGGCGTTGCTTGATATCTACCGCCATTTTTAGGCCGAGGATGAGTGCTTGATACTCAGCCACATTATTTGAACACTTTTCTTTTAAGGCAAAAGAGTATGGAAGGACTTCTCCTTGTGATGTGACAAATATTACTCCGGCTCCAGCTCCATTTTTGTGTGATGAGCCGTCAAAATACATTTTCCATGGTGGGGTGATTTCGAGAAAAAGCGCGTCTTCATCAGGGAAGTCGTCAGACAACTCCCACTCAGCAGGGATGGGATGATCAGCAAGGAAGTCAGCCAATATTTGTCCTTTTACAGCTTTCTGTGGTACATATATGATTTCGAATTGTTGCAGCTGCAGGTACCACCTCGCGAGTCGATCAGAAAGGACAGGCTTTGACATGACATATTTCAAGGGATTTGCTTTGGACACCAACCGGATAGTGTGCGCTTGGAAGTAATGCTTCAACTTTTTTATGGCGAAGATGAGCGCCAAGCATATCTTTTCCACCGGTGAATAGTTTAGTTCATTTGGTGTCATCATTCTGCTGAGGTAGTAAAGGGCATTTTCTTTCCCTTTATTGGCTTCCTGTGCTAACAAAGCTCCAACTGAACGCTCTTGTGCAGCGATGTAAAGCGTCAACGGATGTCCAGGAATTGGGGCTGTCAGCACTGGTGGTTTTGTCAAGTAGTCTTTGATACTTTGGAATGCCTTCTTGCATGCTTCATCCCAATGGAAAGGCACTCCCTTCTTCATGATTCGGCTGAAAGGTTGACATCGTCCAGCGAGGTTAGAGATAAATCTTCTTATATATGCTAATTTTCCTTGTAAGCTTTTTAGCTCGTGGATGTTACGAGGCTCAGGCATTTTTGTGATGGCATCTATCTTTGCCTGTTCAATCTCAATTCCACGACTATGGACAATGAATCCGAGGAATTTTCCGGAGGTGACTCCAAAAGCGCATTTGAGAGGATTCATTTTTAATTGGTAGCGCCTCAACCTTTCAAAAACCTTTCTTAAGTCTTGCAGGTGATCTTCTTTTCTCTTGGATTTGACAACCAAGTCGTCAACATAGCACTCTACATTTTTGTGTAGCATGTCATCAAAGATCTTTTGCATTGCTCTTTGGTAGGTTGCCCCAGCATTTTTCAATCCGAAAGGCATAACTTTGTAACAGTAGATACCTTTCGGTGTACGAAAGGCGGTTAACTCTTCGTCTTCAGGTGCCATACGAATTTGGTTATATCCAGATGATCCATCCATAAAAGAAAGCGCTTCATGTCCTGTCGTTGCATCAATCATCAATTCAGTTATGGGTAAAGGAAAATCATCTTTTGGGCATGCTTCGTTTAAATCTCGGAAATCCACACAAACTCGGATTTGTCCATTCTTTTTCTTTACAGGCACGATGTTGGAAATCCATTGGGGGTATTTGACTTCCCGGATGAACCCCACTTCAATGAGTTTGTTGACTTCATTTTCTATTTGAGGGATGAGTTCAGGACGGAATCTTCGTTGTGCTTGCTTCACAGAGCGAGCTCCTTTCTTCACACCTAGATGGTGGACCGCAACTTTCGGGTCTAAGCCGGGCATTTCTTTATATGACCAAGCGAAGACATCTTGGAATTCGTTGAGAAGTCGGATGTAGGCATTCATATCATCCTCACCCAGCTCTTTGTTGACATAGACAGGTCTTGGGTGATCTTCATTTCCCAAGTTGACTTCTTCTAACTCGTCCACTGCAGCTTTGATACCTTCTTCGAGCGCGGCGGGTGCATTTCCTGCATCTTCTTCAATCATTGTTTCTTCTCCCCCTTCAGTGATGTAGCAGGATGATGCAACACTTTCTTCATTATCTTCTTTGGGTTTGGTGAAGACAACGGTTTGCCATTTAGCCTTTAAAACTTTACCGCAATGTATCGTCATTTTTGTTTGACGCGTCATGCGGGATGGAAAGCGGCTCTTGATTTCTTCATCCATCTCCACATATTTTGTTGATGTGGAATTCGTCTTGTTTTTCTTTTTATTGATCTTTGGTCCTAACCTTGTGAAGACAGAAGGTTTTAGCCTCTCGAAAACCGATACTCTTGCATTCTTCCCCTTTTGAGGTGAATTGGAAGACAAAGTCTCGCTTTCGGTGATATGATGATTTGCAGCCCTTTTGATAGCGATGCGTACGGGAGCTTGTGGCATGTACCCAAGACCAGCCCTCGAACCTTGGGTTGTCTGTGGTGGTAACTTTCCCAGCAGTGATTCCTCATTTGGATTATATCCAGCTTTTGTGAGAAGTTTGTAGGCTTTTGGGCCAAAGCTTTTGTCCTTTTGCAATCGCATAGCCTCTATTTTTTCCTCTTTTCCATTCCTTGTCTGCGATGGGGGGATTGGGTTGAGTGAGGTCTTCGGAAGAGTCAAATCTTTTAGAGGCTCAATTAATGAGTCTGCAGAACCTGAGGCAGGTGTTTTTTCTTTATCTCTTAACTTTGCCCCCAAGTTTGGTTGTGGTGCTTTGACATCTTCATGTACCTTGGATTTTTTTGCTTCTGTAGAGAAATATTTGGCATCCGCAAAGTGTGACTCGGCTTCTGCATATGGCTTTGTGTCTCCAAGAACTTTCTTTGTCACTCCATTTTGAGCGTATTTGAAGCATTGGTGCCACGTTGATGGAACTACACCATTCTCATGTATCCATGGTCTTCCCAAAAGAACGTTGAAAGATGTCTTTGCGTCTATCACGTAGAACAAAGGGTTAGTTTCCATTTCATCGATTAAGAGTCTCAATCTTATGGTGCCAAGTGCTCTTTGCCCCTCTTGATTGTATCCATGTATTGTCATACGACTCTCGAATAACTGATCTACTGGTATTCCCAATTTTTGCAATGTGTATAGAGGAAGGACATTGACTGCAGCTCCTCCGTCTAAGAATATCCGGTTAATCCTTTGTTCATGGATATAACCCATGACCAGTAATGGACGATTATGGGGTTTGGATCCTAACACCAAATCTTCATCAGTGAAAGTTATCGTGGCACATTCTTCACTCGATTTGTCTCTGATCGCCTTGCCACCTTTCTCGGTAGTGAGACAATATGATTCTTTGTCTTTTATGTCAACTTCGAGAGACCCGAACATGATTGAAGTGACATTAACAGAAGCAGAATCGTCTTCAAGGGTGATCTTTCCTTCATGAGCCAACTCCATGACTTTGTCTTTAAAGATGAAACAGTTATGGATGGGATGTCCTACGACACGATGGTATTTGCAATATCTTGGGTCATCAACCTTTCCAGCTTCCTCCGGTCTTTTTGAATTCGGAAGTTCAATGAGGTTTTCTCTGAGTAGATCGTCAAAGATTCCCGAGACGTCAGAATCCAGGAAAGGATAAGTTTTGGATTGCAACTCTTTAAGGGTTGGCCTTGGCGGTCTTTCTGTCTGAGTTGATTGTCTTTTCCTTGCAACTTCCTTTTCTTTACTTTGGATCTTCATAGGTGCTTTGGTCGTCGCTTTTATGGCCAAGGCTTCTTTTCCAAAAGATTTGATAGGGGCGTTGTTCCCCTTCTTTGCGGCATCATATCTTTCGTATCTTTTTGCTTTTGAAGATTCTTGAACTGGTGGTCCGTGCATCCCGCTTGAAGCCATACTTAACTCCATGTCATGAGCGCGGGTAGCAAGTTCTTCGAAAGTGTGGGGTCGGATCCCTTGCAGGATGTATTTCAACCCCCAGTGCATTCCTTGGACGCACATCTCTATACCGGAGGCCTCAGACAACCGGTCTTTGCAGTTCAAGCTCAAACTCCTCCAGCGGTTGATGTAGTCGATTGCTGGTTCATCTTTCCATTGACGAGTATTGGTGAGTTCTGTCATACTGACGGTCCTTTTTGTGCTGTAGAACCGGTTCAAGAACTCGTACTCCAACTGCTCCCAACTGTCGATGGAACCAGCCTCCAGGTCGATATACCAGTCGAAGGCGTTGCCTTTTAATGACCGTACGAACTGCTTTACCAAGAGATCGCCGTATGTCCCAGCGTTGTTGCATGTTTCCATGAAGTGTGCCACATGCTGCTTTGGGTTGCCTTTGCCATCAAATTGTTGGAACTTTGGTGGTTGATATCCCAACGGCATCTTGAGGGCGTCGATCCTTGAAGTGTAAGGCTTGGCATACATATTTGTTGGCCTTGAACTTCCTTCAAACTCCCTTTTGAGAGCTCCTTTGATATACTCGTCAAGTTGGGATAGATGGATGAAAGAGTCAGATGATGTTTGAAACGGCATTGGTCCCGCCATTTTTTCTTTACCGTGGCGTTGATCCATGGATGTTTCTGCTTCATTTTGGGCCTCCGAAGCATTCTGGTTGGTTGGTTCCGGCTTGTCCAATTTTGCAAGCAGTTTTGCGATGACATTGTCTTGTTGCTGCATGTGTTGAGACATCCCTTCAACAACTTTGGCCAGTGCAACAAGTTGGTCTTCTATGTTTGAAGCGTTCGTGGTCATCACCGGGGCATAACTCGATGCGGTCGAACGAGTTGCAACTTCTTGAGGGGTGCCCGGTGCGGAGGTACTCTTGAAGCTTTCGTCCTCCTCATAGAGTGAGTTTTGCTCTGTGATTTTCGGATGTGCATCCTCGGAAAATGACAGTACTCTTTTAGCCATACTTCGTGTCATCACTCCAGCATTCATTGAAGCACTTGAGGTTCTTGATGTAGTAGCAGCGACTCCTTTGGCGGTGGCGGCTAGAGCAGCAGCTTTCGACACAGCATTGGAAGTCTTGATTTTGTAGGAAGCCATTGATTGTTTGAGAATTCGACGGAAAGAGAGATGAAAGGTAGAGATGTCCCACTGGGCGTGCCAAAAATCTGTAGACAAAAAAATTGTGTTATATTTTTATAAACACAAAATTTGTACAAATTATATTTGTATTTAAATTTAATGCGGGTCCTATTCTCTATTCGGATCCTTTGATTCTCTCTCCGGGTCGATCCATTTTTCCAATTTGGATTTGGGTGGCTTCTTTGATCCGAAGGGATTTTGGTCTTCGGTTTGACTTCGCCGGCTTTTGAAGGACTTTGGTATCCATGTTGGCGATTTTGATCGTCGGCTTCGGATTGATGCCTCCTTTGGATGATCCGACGGAATTTGATCTTTGAGGGAGAGATTTAGTGCTCCATAACGCTTTTGGCGGCGTGTCCCTTTGACTTTTGGATCGAAGAGGGCCTGGTTTGCGCCTTTTATGAAGAACGCGACGAACATCTTCAAGCTTTGGGAGCGACTTTGGAGGCTCTTCCTTGGCTTTGATGGATTCCTCGATAGCTTTGAGAGATTTGATCCTTCCTCCGGCTCGGACATACGACGAAGAACGTTAACTTCATCGATTCGTCAACCAATATTGGATCATTTGTCCAAATCGGTGACTTTTCGACGAAGAACGCTTCGAAGGACACGAAGAACAATGAAGAACATTGCAGAGAGTCTAGAGAGACTTACCCTTGCGCGAGTCTTCAAATGAACTTCGGTGTCTAAATGAATTGGCCAAGGCTCCTATTTATAGGGGAGGGTGGCCTTGGCTTCCTTTTCGGATGGTGCCACGTGGATGGAAAGATTTTATAATCTTTCCTTTTCCCTCGGATGCCGTTTTCCATTTTTGACGGATTTGATTATGCACCTTCCTTTCTCGTCAAAATCTTTATATCATTGCCTTTTTTGGAAGATATTAATTTATATACTTCCTTTATTGACAAGATCTTTATATCATTGCCTTGTTTGGAAGATATTAATTTATATACTTCCTTTATTGACAAGATTAATTTATTTTGCTGCCAAATTTATTATGGCTCTATTTATGCACGTAATATTTGTACGATATCTTCCATTTTAAGCAGATTTTGCATTAATGGTTGATATTTATTGTACAAAAATTAACATATGTGCATAATTAAATACCATATATTTATTTTATTGGAATTTTATTTTCTTCCAAAATACATGATATTTAATTGATTTTAGACATATATTTTTAGTGTCTACACTAATTAAACCAAATTTCAATTATTCAAATCCAAAATGAACAAAGTTGGCAGAGGAGGCATACCTGATAATTGCATAATTGTGTCGGTTGAATAGTTCAATGTGCTCATCAATATATTTATTGTTAGTAGTTAGAGATACTATATTGATTCCACTTTGCTATTTACTTTATATATATTATGAAAATTTTATTTGCAACATGCATTCTTGGTAAGTACAAGATACACACAAAATAACGTTGTTAGAGTTACTAGGACATATTATTTTTATATAGAGTCTACTTAAAGGATAACGTATAAACTATTTAAGATTAAAATTATAACTTTTTTTTTTTTTTTTTGCATGGCTAAAATGTAGGATCGAAGCAAATTATATATATGTATATATATTTTAAAACATATATTAGAATATCGAAGAGATCTAGATTCATTCTCCCTTTTATAATTCATCGAATTACTCGAACAAGATCACTTACAACCTAAAAAAAGATCCATACATACCTTAAATAGCAATCAAACTTCATTTCTTTATTAGAGTTGACTACTGATTCATTAATGTCCTCTACATTCATCCCAAAGCCTAAACCCTCTATTATTACACACCATTTCTTACATCTCTAACAAAAGTGTAAGAAAAAAAAAATAAAAATGGACAAGAATCCAGCAGAGGCAGTAGCCAAGATGAGGGAATCTGTTCAAAAACTTGGTTCTTCAACTGAGGTAACATAAAATTACATTTCTTTGTCTTTATTTTCGAGGAGTGAATTAATTCGATGATGCAATAAATATGGATTGGAGTTGGTTCTTGCAGGGTTTTGGAGACCTGAATCTGATGAGGTTCTTGATTGCGAGATCAATGGATGCGTCGAAGGCTGCCAAGATGTTTGTCGAGTGGCAAAAATGGAGGGCTTCGTTTGTCCCCCTCGGACACATCCCGGAGTCGGAAATTCGAGATGAATTGGATGCAAATAAAATGTATTTGCAGGGAAAATCAAGAAATGGACACACTTTGATGATCTTTAAAGCCTGCAGACATTTTCCTTCTAAGGATCAAGTTCACTTCAAGAGTTAGTGTGTATATATATATATATATATATTTGTTATAATTTTTTACAAAAATATATTGTTTAATCTTATAAAACATTATATCCAAATTATTATTTTTTTAAAAAAAAAACAAAAAAATAAAATAAAAGACATAACTAAAATAAACACACCATTTGTGTTTATGTGTTTTAAGGTGTTTGTTTGGAGGATTGGATTTAAATTCAACTATTCATCCAATTTTTTTCTCCCCAAAAACATCAAATCAAACACCTATTTTTTTTTTTCTATATTATACTAAAAATCAATTTTACATTCAAAACATCACATCAACACCTATTTATATCACATCATACAACTATTCAAATTCAAAATTTTTACTATTCAAATCCCAATCCAAAATCTAAACTCCCAAACAAACACACCTTTTTTTTTTTTTTTTTGATATTTTTATTTGAACTGAAAAGGAAAAAATATATTTTGGATATAATGTTTTAAATTAAAATAAGAGGTGGATGCCATTATTAGAATGCCAAATAAAACTTAAAAGTTAAATGTTATATGTGATTTTCCAGAGATAGAATATCACTATATGATAAATTAATTACATTATCCTGCAAAAATATTAATGAAGATATTCACAAGCACAATCGTCTAAAACTACTCTTCTCCTTGTGCAGAATTTGTAGTTCATTTTCTAGACAAAACCATTGCCAGGTAATATAGTTATTTTTTATTTTTATTTTTTTTGCAATAAATTCATAAATACATGTTTATATATATATACACATATCTATACATTCTTTCCTATTTACTATTCTCTCAATTTCAAACATGTTAGCAATATTTGTTTCATTTGGAAAATTTAATAGGATAGTATTATTGTATTAAGTATTATAATTTGAGAATTAAGGGATACGATTAAAAAAAGAAATATATATTTACTTTTTAGTGACTTTGATGAGATAAATTGTGAAGTACAGATTAAATATATTTGATTATTTTTTATTTTAAAATATTACAAGGTGTTTGACCTAGGGAGTATTTTTTTAAAAAAATTTGAATTAAACACATATTTGTTATATTTACATTCAAATATCACATAACACATATTTATCTAAAATTAAATAACTATTTTAATTCAATTTATTTATATTATTATTATTATTATTATTATTGTTTTTTATTAAGAACTTCAAATTGATCTTCATAACGTACAAACAAACATACTTTAAGGTTTGTATTTTTAAATTTTTTTATCTTCAAATTTCAGTTCTCTTAGAGGCAAAGAGATTGGCAACGAAAAATCGATTTGCATTGTGGATATGGAAAATGTCACGCACAAAAACATCGACATCCGCGGCGGAATTACCGGATTTAAGACCTTGCAAGTAAGTATACCGGCTTTAGCTACTTCCAAGGGCATGCATATTGCCCTCAGATCAAGTGTATATCAAATTCAACATCTAATCCACTTTTGATGAGTTTGGAAAAAAATTGATTTGGGTTTGGTATGAAAATAATGTTTGATGGGATGTTCTGTGAGAGAGAAAAATATATTTTTTTCGAGGAACGCAGAGTCCAAATAGTAAAATTTTAAAAAAAATTGACTAAAAAAACATACTCTTAAAGGAATTTGATATAATATTTTATATAAAAATATTTTAAATAAAAAATATATTTGATTTGATAGTTATACCCACCGACCACTTTGGGATTTTTGGTCGGAGGGTTTGTTATTAGGTTTAAGGTTTGTGAATACTAAAATTGTGAATTGAATTGAGTTTGTTTCGTTTTGATATTTTTATAAGTTTTTGTTTAAATAGTATTTCGATATGATAGTGTATAGAATGAGATAGTTTATTTTTGTCGGAAATCATGCCAACTGAATAGTGTTAATTTGGTTTTGAAATTCAAACCAAACACACTAATATAATATAAATAGGTATTTAATGTAATATTTATAACTTCGTATTTTTCTATTCTTTTGCATGCGTAGGCATATTATCCAGAGCGCTCGGCGAAGCTGTACATGATAAATGTGCCCGGACTCTTTACCCATGCATGGAAAATTATTTCGCGCTTTCTTGAGAAATCTCTGCTAGATAAGGTAATTTAGATATTTAGTATCGTTCATAAAGTAGATGTAAAAATCAGAATTTTATCGTATAAAACAAATATGCCCTTGTCTGAATTTTTATTAGTAAGAAAGTTTGATGGGCTAAATTGGGCATTGGTAGGTTGTGATGGTGAATAGCGAAGATGAAAAAAGGGATATGATTCGAGAAATTGGTGAAGAAGTTTTACCACTAGAGTATGGTGGCAAAGCCAAATTGACGCTTCTTCAAGATTTTCCATGTCTACCGTTGGATCGATGAGTGATTGTTTCGATCTCCACTCTTAATTTGTAATGACAAATTTCTCCCTACTCATATATTTTCACGACACAAGAATTTCTTTAAATAAATCAATACTCAGAGTTTGTTTATTTAGTATTTTAGTTTTAAATATTTTTATTGAATTATAATAGTATAAATAAGAATAATATTTTATGTGTTTGAATTGTTGAACTTTATCATATATATATATATAGTTTTTGATATTTTTAAATAATAATTATTTATTGAGTAATGATTTTGGAGAATTTGCCGCTTATTTCTTGACTTAGAAGAACACAACCTTTAAATTTAATATTATTTTCATCTGTCTCTACGGTTTACATATTTATCTTTTGACTTAACATTAAAAATATTCTTATATTTGTATAATTTTTTATATAAAAGTACTATAAAATACTAATAGAAGTACTTTTGTCATTTTCTCTTAATTTGTACAATATTTGATATAATAATTAATATTTAAAGATCAATATGAAAAAAATAAATGTGACTCTTGAAGCCGGACAATAGAGAGTATTATATAGATTTTTAATATTTTACTGTTATGTTTATTATTATTTTTTAAAAATTTCTCTATTTATTTTTCACTTATATATGAAATTTTACTAATTTGTAAAAGTATTTCAGTAAAAATATATAAATAAAATATTGTAAAAGATTTTGAGACAGATTATATATTCCCAAAACTATCATTTTCAGTTCACAACAATACATAAATACAGTCATCACATTAATCAAAGGATTAAATATCATTATATTTTATTTTAAAAAAAAATCAAATAATTCTCTATCAATTATCCAAAGTACTTTTTAGTCACTACTGAAACACTGCTCAATTATATATAGAATAGTAATATTCTTTAATATACTTAAAAAAAAGTTTGGCAAAAATTGATATAATAAGTCGGATACAAAATAATTGAATTTGAGTTACAGATATTAATTCGATTATGTATAAGGGTTGACACAAACCCGATACAATAATAAACGGATCGGGTTAAGATTGAAGCTCTCAACTCGAACTTAACAGGACAACTCGGTTATAATATATTAATATTTATTAATATATTTATTGTATATAAAAAATAATTCTAATTTAATAATTAGCCATATATTAATTTAAATTAAATTAAATTTTAAATAATTTAACCTAATTCATTATCATTAAAACCAATAAATACTAACATATATAACAAGACGACTTGACAAACAATAATTGAATTTGAATTAAAGATTTTGATTTAATTATATATATACAGGTCAAACATGTGTCAACACAAATCCGACGTAATAATAAATAAATGAACACGAACCGATACGATAATAAATTAGTCGGATTAGAATGGAGTGATTTAATCCATTTAAAATATTCAACCCAACACAAATCGACTCATTGCCAGCAGTTTAACATGTATCTTTATTTTATAATTTATAATTTTTTTAAATCTTAATTAACTTATTTAATTATTTTAATTTTAATATATAATTTGTATATTATACCATAATTATTTTTATTAATATTTTTTAATTATTATTTAATAGTATTTTTCCTAAATTTTTGTATATAAAGTAAAATAAATACTTTATGCATGACAAAGAGAGTAAAAGTATATTTATTTTGTAAAATAATTTAAATAAATATTTTTTTTATGTGTTGTACAGAAAATTGTTTAGAAAATATAATAATAATAAATATAGTTAATATATTAATTTTTTTTAAAAAAATATGTTAAATTTTTTTTTACAAAAGAACACACCCTGAAATACCACGAAATAATTTTTTATTTTTTATTTTTTATTTAAATTTGTATCAATAGTTTATTTATACATTATAAAATATTTATATTATTTTGGCAAAATCATTTATAACTTATTTATTTACAACTATAAGCAAATTTGCATTAAAAAAATAAAAATAAAAATACAAAAACCCATGCAAATACAGCTGTACCTATCAGCCCATTGGGCAAAATGAATAGGAAGTCAACCAAGGCAGGTTGTAGAGTTAAATACGTGGGGCACGTGACAGGTGCATTGAAGTGTGTATTTAATACTATGGATATAAGTAAATATTTATTTTGATAGTATTAAAAAAAGAAAATTGATAATTTCCTCCATTTCGGTAAATGAATCTAGATATACTATTTTATGTAGTATAATTTAATAGATTAAGTATATTAGTTATAATAGTATTTTTTATATAAATTGTATTGTTATTATTTTTAAAATAAAAAATAAATGTATATAATTGAAAAAAAATAAAATAGGTATTTAATTATTTTAAAAAATATGAATATTATTTTATAAAAAATAAATTTTTATAAAATAAATAAAAAAATTATATTTATTTATTTATTTTAATATAAATTGATTTTATAAAAAAATTAAAAAAATTTGAAAATATTTGTTTATTGAAAAGAAAAATAAAAATAATAGGATTTTTTTTTTTTTTTTATTTTTATGACGTGGGAATCTGCAGCCGCTATCCGAAAATACGCACCGGGTAAACTCCCGGCCGAACCTAATACTCTGAAAACTAGGCTCGACGGGCAAGTCACATAGGACGAATCATGTGGCAGGTGACCTGATGTGTCGGAGGTTTGAACCCATGACTTCATGAGTCATGTGTAGAGTTTGAAATTTAATTAAATAATTTGTATTCTTGTTAAGTATTTTTAAAATTGTTAAATTTACAAAAAAAAAAATATAAAAAATTATCTTATATTTCTAAAAAGAAATGAGTCATTTGTGACAGAATGAGTATAAAAAAAGATAAACATTTAATTCACCTTATTGGTATTTAAAAATAAGTTAACGTGAGGCCCCAATTAGGTAACATCAATTTCTTATTATCGTAGCCGGATTCGTTTAATTTTTCTTACAACTCTTTAACTCTACACCCATATTGAGATCCTCAAAAAATCATATCTAACATTGTAATTTCTCGACAAAAAAAAAAGTTCAAAAAAAAAATGGACAAGAATCAAGAAGAGACAATAGCCAAGATGAGAGAGTCAATTCAAAAACTTGGTTCTTCCTCAGAGGTAAATACATACAACACATGTTACCATTGATCGAATACATATTTTTCGAGGAGTTGAATTTGTTCGATCGATGATGATGTCTCTTTAACATAAAAATGGAGTTTGTTCAATTCTTACAGGGTTTTGAGGACCTGAGTCTTATGAGGTTCTTGATCGTGAGATCAATGGATGCATCGAAGGCCGCCAAGATGTTTGTCGAGTGGCAAAAATGGAGGGCTTCGTTTGTCCCCCTCGGACACATCCCGGAGTCGGAAATCCGAGATGAATTAGATGCAAAAAAAGTGTATTTGCAAGGGAGATCAAGAAATGGACACTCTTTGATGATCTTAAAAGTTAACAAGCATTTTCCTTCCAAGGATCAACTTCACTTCAAGAGTTAGTATAATTTCATAATATGATTATATAAGCTTATATATATATGCGAAAATTATATTTTTTCTGTTCAAGAATAAACTTCATATTTTACAATTTTAGTCTATACAAGTAAAAAAAAATTTATTTTTTAGTATCAACAAAATACTAAAATATTTCTATTTTTTATTTACCATATTATTTTTACTTTAATATCAAAGGTAAAATAGATATTAGATTACTTTATTACGTTATATATCAATAAAATATTAATTTCCCTTAATGTAAGTACTAAAATCAAATAAAAAATTTATCGGAGGACAAATAGATTATTTGTATGATTGGAAACTTAGGCGTGGAAAAACTAGTACTCCCTCCGTCTCACATACCGTGTCTGCTACACTGTAGACACGGTATTTTAGGAGGGGTGTAATTAGTAGATAATTAAGAATGTATTAGTAAAAATAATTATCCTATAACATAAATTAAGATTAAGATAACTAATTAGTTTAATTAAAATTAAAAAAATAAATTAAAAAGTTTAAAATGAGATTAAAGTGTATAATCATTTTTCAAAATAAGAAAGTGACATGGTAGGAGGGACGGACAGAAACGACAATATGGATATGGTATGTGGGACGGAGGGAGTATTTTATTGTAAAAATATAAACATATATGGAGTCTTTTAGGAAATTTATTAGGAAATGTGTTTTATTAATAGTGTATATGTGATGTAATCATGTAATAGTAGTGCTAAATTTGTTATTATGTGTTTAAAATATACTCCCTCCGTCTCAAACACCCTACAATATTTTTTTTTTGTATGTCCCAAACACCCTACAATATTTTTAAAATAGGAAATAATTAATTATACTTAATCTCTACCCCACAGTTTATCCCCTCACATCATCTAAATAAAAAATTAAAATATATATTTCTCTCTGCATCACATCACCTATTTTCTAAATTATCCTAAAATACGTGTCAAAAGCAAATATTGCACCTTGTTTGAGACGGAGGGAGTAAGTAATATTTCAGTCGATGGAAAAAAATATTTGTAATTTATGGTATAAGTGCAAATTTGACGGATAGATTTAAATGAAGAAAATCAATTATAGATTTATAGATTTGATGAGTTTGGAAAAAAATTGGTTTGGGTTTGGAATGAAAATAATGTTTTATGGGATATTTTGTGAGAGAAAAAAAAATATATTTTTCGGGAAACGCAGAGTCCAAATAGCAAAATTTGGAAAAACTCGGCTAAAGAAACATAGGTGTTTTGGATTTTATGTAATATCCTTTTTTTATTATTATTTTTCTTTGGATTTTAAAACTTTTATTAATGAGACACAATATAAATTTGATGATCGTTTTGTGTTTAAGATAGGGTGTGTTTTAGTCCAAAATTTTCAGTTTGTTACTATTTGATTATTATATACTAATATATATTTTTCGAAAAATATAAAATTTAAACAGTAAAAATTTAAAAGAAATACACTTGTTTTGTTGTGCAGAATTTATGGTTCATCTTATGGACAAAACCATTGCCAGGTACTGTATAGTATTATTATTCTACTACCTTTCTGAAAGTTGAGTTTCATAATAGTTTATTTAATCCTTCGTATCGACAATATAATCTATTAATAATATTTTATTAAGAAAAAATAAATAATTTTAGTATGAATTATTATTATTATTATCATTATTTATATCATCTATTTAATTTAATATTGTTGTTTTAATCATTTTTAAATGATATCATGCTAGTAAATAAATATTTAAACAATTACTTGAATTAGTATAGAGGAGCTTTGTTCACTTTAAGTATATATATATATTTCAATTTTCTTATTATATAATACTTCAAATTTTATGTAAAAAATACATAATTTTTTTTTGAAAAATATTTAATCAAACGACTATTTAATTTCCGACTAACTTTTATAGATATTTTTCTAAGCAAGTTTGTAATTTTGGTAAACTAAAATTCATTGATGCCTTAACTTCTCATATGTCAATTTCAGTTCTATTAGAGACAACGCGATTGGAAACGAAAGGTCGATTGCCCTCGTTGATATGGAAGAAATGTCCTACAAAAACATCGACATCCGGGGTGCAATCACCGGAATTCAAATCTTGAAAGTAAGTGTGGCTTATCAATATCATCAATATGAAGCTCGAAATTGTGTGTTTGTTTGGGGGATTGGATTGGATTTACACTATTCATCCAAATTTTTCCCCCCAAAAACATCAAATCAAACACCTATTTTTTATTTTTTATATTATACTGAAAATCAATTTTACATTCAAAACATCACATCAACACCTATTTATATCACATCATACAACTATTCGAGTTCAAAATTTTTAATATTCAAATCCCAACTCAAAATCCAAACCCGCAAACAAACACACCCTAAAAGTAATCATTGCACATCTTCTAATATCAATCAATAGGGTTTTATTTATTTATTTATTTTGAATCTCCAATCAAAAAATAATTTTTTGAAGTTCATTTCATGTAACTTCAAGATTGTCTTTGTGTTAGACAGTTTGTAGTCTTGTAATCAGATGCTTTTGTTCTCTTCCTATTGTTTAGGCTTACTATCCAGAGCGCTTAGCCAAGCTATACATGATAAATATGCCCGGATTCTTTGCCCGAGCATGGGGACTTATTTCACGCATTCTTGAAAAATCTTCATTGGAAAAGGTACTTTTGGTGTGTTCTTTTGAGGGTTTTCATCCAAAATTTTATTATTCATTTTAAAAAAAAAATATCAAATCAAATATATATTTTTTATTTTTTATATTATATTAAAAATTAAATTTACATTCAAAATATCACATCAGTACTTATTTACATCACATCATATATAACTATTCTAACTAAAATTTGATAATTTCAAAGGAAGAAAAAATTAATAAATAGTATAATATCAATATCAGTCTAAAAGAAACAAAGTCTTGAAATTTCAAGTTGGCCTCATAGTTATTGGTAAGAAAGTTTGAAGCTAAATTTGGGCATGAATTGTGTTTTGTTAGGTTGTGTTTGTAAAGAACGAAGAGGAAAGAAGAGAAATGATTAGAAATATCGGTGAAGAGGTTTTGCCGAAAGAGTATGGCGGGCAGGCCAAATTGGTGCTTCTTCAACATTTTTCATCTCCACTGTTGGATAATTAATTGGTTCACCATATTATTACATGTGATGGCTATTAGTATGTCGATCAAATATAATTAGAATATATTGACAATACAATAATATATATACTGACATCATATTATGTTTCGATCAAACCAAAATGTATATATTTATATAATTCAAATACATACACAAACAACATATTATAATATTTATACAACGCATGCTACACTTAATCTCAGCAAACAAAGTCTAGTTATATAGAATGTGTTGTATGTTTTGTGTGTTGATTGAGTTAATCAGTATGCTATTAATTAACCCTCAATCGATATCCTAACTGAAGTGTAACATACACATAATAAATTGTTAGTTATATAAAAAGAATTATATGTTATGTTTTGTGTATATATATATAGCGGTAATTTAGATGTTAAATGATATAACTCAGTATCATACCTACAACTCATCAAATATATATGATCATTACATAATAAACAAGCATGCAACATACACTTTTCGTAAGAGCGAAGGTTACTTATTTGATTTTTGCATGTGAATTTAGGTATATTAATATTTTATAAATATGTAGTTTAATAAAGGAATATGAGAGACTTCTTAAAGGTTATTTATTCTTTAATAATTCTAGAGTTCTTTCAATAGGATTTTCTAAAAAAAATATGAACATAGTCTATTTAATCCATTTAATAACCATTCAACGTTAGATAGTCTGACTTAACTTAGCACCAACCAACTCAAGGGGCATTACAAAGTTATTACAACATGAACAAACAACATATCACTTTTGAGTTGTTCTAACTCAGAAGTAATTTTTTCAAAAATACTTCATTTTTTAAAAAAATAATATTCATATTTTAACATCACATAGTTATTTTTACACCAAAAAATAAAGACAAAATTATCTTTACAATACTTTAAACTAATATTATAATTAAAATATTATTATTTTTTAAATTTTGAGTCAAAATAAATTTATACTTTTTTTTTTTTAATTGAGCGAAGAAAGTATATAACTTATAATATATACTATTAAGTTAACCACACACCACTACAAAAAAAAATATGACATTTTCCTGTAACTTACAAAAAATTAAAAATAGCATAATTATGGTGGACGAGAATTATTCTTTTTATTATTATTTAAAATTTCATTGTTTGTAGTAACATTTCTTAAATATACTAAAAGGGATTTCTTATTTGACATAGGATATATAATAGAAAATGCGTATTCGTAGGGCAGCGAGAAGTTCCCGGTAAATGGGACGAAGGCCACGACGACGACGACGACGATGCCAGATCCTTTCTACCTGATTCATTGATTGATATTCCAACAACGAAACGAGAGTGAATCAAAAAATAGATTGAGAGAATAATTATATTCATAATAATAATAATAATAATGCTACTTTCTTCTGCTATCAATCAGTAAGTCTGATTCCATCAATCAATCGATCAATCGCCAACAGCCTAATATATATAGTATACGTTTTCCTAATTTCCACCGCTTTCATGGTTAGGGGAATATGCTTTTGATTTTGGCTGTCTTTGCCAACATTGTTCTTTACTATTATGATTGATTTCCTAAGGATATATAACCAACCTTAGGTATTTTTACAACATTGTATTGTGTTGCTTGATTTAATGATTTCTCCAAACAAATTTTTGATTGATTGCTTTTTTGCTGCGTATGGAAACGAAAGAATTATTTCTGGAAATATCTTGCTTATGGATGTGAATGTATTTCTGTTCTGGTTGGTTGTGTTCTTTGATTAAAGCCTTATATTTGTTTCCTGGATTTGATCATTAAAGCACACTCTGGATTTGATCTGTTTTTGGTAGAATGTGTGTTTTAAGCTTCTTATCATATTAGTTTATTTATTATATCTCCTGTTCCATTAACAATCTTCCATCTTTTTCATTTTCTTCCTTTTTTCTTAATGATCTGTGTAGTGTGATAAGAGGGTGAGGCTGAGGCCGAGGGCGAATGATCTTGATCTGAAACTATGGATAATAATAATGAATCAGGAAAAGGCGAAATTTCGCAGCCAACGAGTAGTTCTAATTGGACAATTGATGTTTCGGAAGTGAGTTCTCGGGCAGCATATAATGAAGTTTGGCAATCCAAAAAATGTTTCTCTATCTGTATCAACTTTGGCTTTGGCTGAATGATCTTCAAATGTGTGGACAGATTAGGACAGTTAAAGTGACCAATGTTGCGGAAGGAGTCTCTGAAAGAGATATCAACAAGTTCTTTTCTTTCTCGGGACAGATTGAGTACATTGAGATGCAAAGGTGAGAGAGAGTGTGATATTTGGTTATAGTGTGGAATATTAGGTGAGACAGTCATTCTATTATCTAACATGTCTAAATTGGACTGTTTCCAGAGACACTGAGACGACAAAGGTCGCTTATGTTATGTTCCGGGATTCTCAGGGAGCCGACACTGCGGCGCTCTTGACAGTATGTGAAACCATCTACATGGCCATGATGAATGTGTATTTTAATGGTTGTGTGTGAATTGAATGACAGGGAGCGACCATAGCCGGAGTTTCAGTCTCCGTGGCGCTGTGCAAGAACTATCAACCACCTCCGGATGCTGTTCTCTACACTTCAGTGAGGCTATGTTTAGACATAGGCAATAAATCTTGGGGAGTTAGTTCTATTTTCAATGGCTGATTCTAGTTTTTGTATGTTTGTTTGTCAGAAGGCAGCATCATCGACAGGTTCAGCGATGAGCAAGGCGGAGGAAGTGGTGACGGCGATGTTAGCTAAGGGGTTTGTATTAGGGAAGGATGCCATCAACAAGGCGAAGGCGTTTGATGAGAAGCACCAGCTCACATCTAATGCCTCGGCTAAAGTGGCTTCCCTGGACCGGAAGATGGGGTTGAGTCGGAAACTGAGTATGGGGACGGCTGTGATGAACGAGAAGGTTAAGGAAATGGATGAGAAGTTCCAAGTGTCTGAAAAGACGCGGACAGCGTTTGCAGCTGCCGGACAGACTGCGAGCAGCACGGGATCTGCCATTATGAACAACTGGTATGTATCCACCAGTGCCTTATGGTTTACAAATGCATTAACTAAAATGTCGAAGAAAGCGGAGGGGGTGAGTGCGAGGACAAAGGAGAAAGTCGAGGCCGAGGCCGAGGCCGAGGCCGAGGAGGGGAAGGAGAGCTGTGATAAAGAGGAGGCCGAGGCTAAAAAAGCCGAAGGTAATGAATCTCCGACTATTCCGGTCATTTCTGCAGATGAGACTAATAAATAAGGTCATCTAATCAGGGTAACTGAAGTTCTTAGGTTAGACGATAAAGTTCATTCTTTAGTTATTTGGGAAAACCTTATAAGAATGTACATTACATAGATTTGAAAGATTTTGTTTAGAAAGAATGAAGCAAATATTCTGCTACTACTGGTGTTTAGAATGTTACCTTATGAGCACTATATATACTTGAAAAGTGTTGCTACCACTCAGAGGTACTTCACCAACCATGCCAGGCTCTGCCACACAGAATTTGCAGTTAAGTTCTTAGTCAATTTGAAAGACACAGGAGATTAAAGATGTGAAAAAGAAATAAACTGGATCAAGATAAATTGCAGGATGTCTATGTTATGATTAGTAGTAGTACCTTCAAGCATTGAGGTAAATCGGTGTCGTTCAATCTGGCGTGAATCTGCAAGATTATATCATGATCATCATCAGAAGGTAATTATAAAGGTAATGGTTGAAGACAAGATTATATCTGAATTTGAGATTGTGTTCAACATAAGAATGCAAAGAAGACACCTACAGCGGTAATGCGGTGGCAGGATGCGTCTTGATTGGCTGCAATTGCTGCAAGAATAACAAGCCCAGCTGCAATGGTTGAAGGCCAATAACAAAGCTGTTGATGGCCCATCAGTGTGAGTACGGCTAAGTATTTGGCTGTCTTCTCCACATCGTCATTAGCTCTAGAAGCTTTTAGGTAGAACCTGTTTCCACATCATTACTGTTATACTCAATGCAGAGTGAGTAATTTGTTCCAAAAGTGGTTAGGTAATGGATTGGTTAAGATGAGGCAACGTACCATAAGAAGTTGTATGAGGTGGGAAGGATGCACTTGAAACTAAGAACTTCCTGAATCAGCCACTCCATTGCCACCACTTCACACCGACTATATGTGCTACTTCCCACGTGGAATGTCCTTTTCCGTACACTGATAAAAAAAAATGGATTAGTGATACTTAAGGATCTGTTATGAGTTAATGCTTCATAGATAACTTCAATATATTATCACTCTCTAAAAGAGCAAAAGAAGCTATCCATGCGTACAAGATTTAGCTATAAGGATTATGTCTAAGTTCAAAATCAGCAATCAATAAAGTGCAACTCTCATAATCAGGATGTGAGGGATATAGAGATACTTCTTATTCTCTGTGCTTGTGGCCGTTAATGGCTCAAGATAACAATTCAATTCGTTTGATCAGTGAGCTAAGATATGAAATCAGAGAACGAAAGCAATACCAGTTATCAGGCTGGTTTTCTTCAATCCTGGTGGCTAGAGTGAGGCATGCAACGCCAGCAATCTGAAGATGTCTCATGCTTTTGAAATATCCTTGGCTAAAAAATCTATCAAGAAGATTGACTCCTAAGAACATGGTTTCCATTTGCAGCTCCCTGTTGGTGGATTGCTGCATGATTACATTACCCACAAATCGGATTTTAGTATTTGCTTCATATCAATGTAAGTTTTGCCAAGTCCTTTGGTGAACTACTACTTTTTTGGACTTAATCTCCCATACCATATATATATATATATATATATATAAGCCTCCTCTCATGTGATTCTATTGTGTATAACAGTAGGCGATACTCATATTTGTAGTTCTGTTTGATAAACAAAGCAATTCGCAAGCTCATGCAATAAACACTCAAAAGAAGGGACCTAAATTTGCACAGCTTTCCCCTTTTCACATTCAAGAGGGACAATATTATGAGCACATACAACTATGGAAACATATTTTAAATAAGTGATTATTAAATTTCTTACTTTCAACTGCATTTACTAATCAATTTTCATAAAAAAGAAAGGGCTAGGCTGACCTCAACAATCCAGTGGACCATGTGCAAGCGTTGTTGAATAATCAATTCTCCATAGTCAGTAGTATTATGGTATTCTTCAGCATAGTCATGCACATACTTCTGTCTCCTCTCTCTTTTCCTCATCATTGTGTACATCTCTTCATATTCTTCATCTTCTACCCCCAATACCTTCGCTCAGAAATCATAATCACAATTCGTAAATATTGATTGTCAAATAATAAAAAAATAATCAGCATATTCAATAAATTAACTAATGGAAAAATATGTCCCGGCCATATATTTCTAGTTTCGTTTCCTTGAGTAATAATGCATTTGCCAAAATTTCAGCGTCCTTGGCTTGCTATTACTGTTAGAAACTTATTTTAGTGTCTTTTGCCAAGTATAATTCGTAAGGACAAGCAAAATTGATACTAGAACATTCTAAAAACACAGTTGCAATTATGTCAACGTCATGACAGGCAAAAGCTATTTTCAGAGAATTACGACATCATTGACAGATTATATAAAGCTACAGGGCTCTTTGAAACTCACATTCGCTTCGCAAGAGTTGTGATCCTCACAGGCTTTTAAGATAAACGCCGATCTGCAAAACAGCTGTTTAAACTGCCTGAACAATTCAAACGTAGGGGAAGAGCTCTCATCTCCTATAGATTTCTCAGAAAATTGACTTCCAGATGCGTAACTCCAAAAGCATGGTGTGTACTCCGAACTGTCCAGTTCTGAATCTGAAGTTACATGGAAAATTTCCGACAAAGAGGAGTTGTGCTCTTCTGTTTCTTCTCCGTCATTGATGATACCTCCGTTTGAGAACTGTTCTGAGCAAGCTAAATCAATGTCGAATGAGAGTTTTGGAAGTGGTAGCTCTTCAGCAGTCGCTCTGCTTTCACTGATTTTAACTGTTTTTTCACTGGAATGTAGTGATACATCGCTGCAATTCAATGAGTGATGAGTTTCAGCCTCGTAATGCGCACTTACTTTACCAAAATTTTCTTCAATTCCTGGAACCTCAAACTCTACCTGATTTAGAGCAATATGAACCGATTCATCATTTTCCTTCACTTTCCACTGATTTCTCTGCGGATATGAAAGCTGAGAAACGCTAGAAACTTCCGATTTGGTAGCGTCTCCTCCTTGACCTTCTAATTCCTCAACATCTGCATTCTTACTCTTCAATTCTCTGTTTACTCCTGAGCACGACTCCACGCATGAATTATCCGATAACTCAACCACTTCATCACGATTTCTCTCCTTAAAATGCTTCCTGTAATACGTTCTAGTAACAATTCTCCGGAACTCATCTGCCAATGGAGGTTTCTGGTTGCTAACCGATGCGATGCTCGAATCACACGAGACTTCACTAACTGCTGTAATATGCGAGCTGGTCTCCAGAAATGCAACAATAGGGGAAATGTGAAGTCTGCGGCGGCGCGATTGCCGCGATCGGATCTGCTTCCTTACAAAGTAGAGCGGCTGATCTTCGGCTACCTCAATTGATTTTGCTTTGAGCTTACGCTTCATCGTTGAAGAAGGAACAGAGATTGTTCAGATGTTTCGTGTATGAAAAAGCTTCAGAAATTTTCGCGTGCGTGTGGGTTGTGCAAACTGTGTGATGCGGTTAACAGAACGTTGAGGAGCGGAGAGATATTTATACCATCCGGTCATGGTGGGCCCCATGCGAACACCCATGTGATCACGTTTTCTGTTATTTCCTTCCAGTAATATATAAAAATTATTTATATATATAATATTGACTTATTTTAATTGACGTTATTATTATTTAATATAAAATAAAAATAATTACGTAAAAGTATTTTTGTTCGTGAGTTTTGATTTTGAGTTTAAATTTTAGATAATAAAATTTTAAATTAATATAATTATTGATATAATATAAATATGTATTATTGTATAATTTTGATATTAATATAATAATAAACAATAAATATTTATTTTGTATTTTAAAAATAAAAATAAAAATCGAAATAGTAAAATTCAACCAAAAGCTACACAAACAAACACATCCCTGGAAAGCTTGGGCCAATTGGGTATTCGGCCCATCCTCTCGGCCCAAAAAATTCAGCAAAGGGCTCGAGATTAGGGCTTCATATACTGTGAAAAGCTCTGAAGGTGGATGATGGATCACACTCATACTTAACTTTCATCGTGCTTCTACTGTGGATCGGATTTCCGGTAATTTTGCTGCTTACCTTTTGATCTCTTTACCGTTTGTTTTGTTTCTGTCTCCTCCTTCGTTTGGTTGTTTGGGTTTGAATGCTGTGGATCTCCGATGATGAGTTAATTGTATGTTCGACCTTTTATCTGAGATTTCGTGCTGAATCTCTATAGAGACCTAAGCTGAGGAGAATCATACTAATTTATTATTTGTATTCCTTAGTATGAATTTTCTGAAACTCTTGTGTCGGTTTGGCGCACCGAATATGTCGGTTTTCTGATTTTTTGCTCGTTGAAATTCGTTTGATCTTGTTCATTGCGTTTTGGCATAATAGACTTCTGCGACGGTGAATAGATTGATTGATAGGTGCTGGTTCCTTTTGAAATGTTTTTTTCGAAAATGAACACCTGAAACCATCAGAAACTGATGACAGGGGATCGATTTTCTTAAAACATTTTTACTATAGATATATGTGTTTACTAATAATTTGCTATTGTCTATATAATTTCCTTGATTGTCTACTTTTTTTTGTGATTTACAATATAAGTAAAGAAAATAAACAATGTAATTCCAATTCATATTTAGGTGACGACAGTCATGCCTTCCTTTCTTTTATTTTATTCTCATAGACCTGATTTTAAATATTTTATAGTCTCCAATCCCCAATATTATGCTTTATAATTTATTCTATGTTCGTTCGTAGGTCGATTTAATGCTTCAGTGTTTTGTCAGTAATTAATTGTACAAAAAAAATGTGTAAGTAGTTTTATTTACTGATGCTTGGTAAACATATTAGTTTCATGATAGTGCTTTCATTGTTGTGAAATGTGAATATGAACTAAACTTTTTTTTATTGGAATTAGAACATAATTAGATTTGAAATAGAATTAGTTATATATTTTTTTGTAGAAGCACAGTACTTTGTCTGAAAATGAGTTAGTGAAAAGTTTCATACTAAAAATATACTCCCTCCGTCCCAGATACCATGTCCACGTTGCCGTTTCTATCTGTCCACATACCATACTTTCTTTTTTTAGAAAATGATTACATACTTTAATTTCATTTTAAATTTTTTAAATTTATTTTTAAATTTTTAATTAAACTAATTAGTTATCTTAATCTTAATTTATAATTATTTATATTATAGAATAATTATTTTCACTAATACATTCTTAATTATCTACTAATTACATCCCTCTTAAAATATCATACCGTGTCTACGGTGTAACAGACACGGTATCTGGGACGGAGGGAGTATAAATCTTGTATAATATGTGTAAATAGGTCAATGATACTAAACCATAACCAAAGATTCCTGAAATATTAACTTCAAATTTTCTAAAATTTTAAAATTAATCAGCACATTATAATACAATATGATAAGCATATATTTTGACAGTCTTTGTGTTATGCTATATATTATTTATGGTTGGCTGAAGAATAGTAAATTAAAGTTGTGTTGTTAAATTGCTTCTACTGAATTTAGAAATTATAATACATGAAGTGCATGTATAGTCGTTATACATATAGAGTTACTAAATAATAATTTAGTTGATTATTAAGATTTACTTAATAAAATTTGTGGAGAAGATAAATATTATAGTATCTATTATATTATCTATATATAAATGTATATTAGATCAAATTCAAGTTTGAACATATTTGGTTGTGATTTTATACCGAAATCAATCAATATTGTTCATCTGGAATAGCATCAAAATATTATATAAACAAAAATATAAATTAACATTTCCTTTTAAATCAATTTGAAACTAACAGTAAAACAAACTTTAAATTTCAGTTCAAATATAAATTTAAATTGATAAAAGCTAAGTCAAATTTAAAAATGAAATGCTAGAAATAATTTTCATTGTTGAGACACTCCATGTTCCCTGTGGATCAATTTGGTATGCTAAAATTATTGTCCATATTATTAGTTATTTTTGAAGTGACAAAATCTTTTTAAAAAGTATCATCAATAGTGAGATCACATAGTAAAGTCAAAATATTCCAATGCCACTATAATTATTGGACCAGCTCTTTTATCCGACATGCGCATCCCACAATTATTTTCCGCTCAAGTTCACTTTACTCAATGGGCGTGCTTGTCTACACTAATAAAATATATTTTGGAGTGAATATAGATATATATATATATATATTTCTGGGGTCACGGTTGCATTTTAGCAGCAATTTGATCTTTATGAAGAAAAATAATATATATTAAAAAAAAAGTGAGTGAAATTTATTTGGTTGTATTTTTTCTACCGCCTATTTTCATATATACACGTGGAACGTGGAATATTAGTTGGAACATAAATAAATTGAAGTAGATAAAAACAAAAGATTCAGTTGTGTGCCTTCCAATGAAAGCCATCAAATGTATGTGTATGTATACATACATATATATATATACATACGTAGTTGATAATATACGTATATACTTGGGGGAAGGTTCTAGAAACTTGTGTGAGCGTGTGTGTAAACTACTATTATATATGTGTGAGTATATGTATAGATGAAATGGCACCAGATATGGAGAGAGCGCTGTTGAATCAGCACAAGGAGAGGCACTTCACTGCCGGTGAGGTCGTGCGCGACATAATCATCGGCGTCTCCGATGGACTCACGGTTCCGTTCGCGTTGGCAGCGGGGCTCTCCGGCGCCAGCGCATCCTCGTCCGTCGTTCTCACCGCCGGAATTGCGGAGGTCGCCGCAGGCGCCATCTCCATGGGACTCGGAGGGTACAGTAGTACTCTCTTCTCTCGCTGATACTTTCAAATTTACAATCCTTCCAATTTTTCGACTGTCGATCGGAAATTAATTGCGTGATGGATCCTGATTCCTGAAATTGACGCCTGTGTTTGGCTAATTTTTGCGATTCTCCTTCCGATTGATTTGATTGAACGCCATTGTTCGTTGTTATTTGTTAATGCTCGATTCGTCTAAGTCTAACATGTTTGTGTATGTATATAAATTGCGAGCAGTTATCTGGCTGCTAAAAGTGAAGCAGATCATTATACGAGAGAGCTGAAAAGAGAACAGGAGGAGATCATAGCCGTGCCTGATACAGGTAACAACAGATTGCGATTCTCCAAATAACCTGCTTTGTCTTCCACACTTGTTCTTTTCAATCAATTAATCCTCCATACTATGCATATCTTAGTCAGAGATCTCAAATTTAACCGACACTGTTTGTTGTTTGTCGTCTGGATCTGGTTGCAGAGGCTGCTGAGGTAGCAGAAATACTATCTGAATATGGCATTCAGCCTCATGAATATGCACCAGTAGTGAATGCTCTGAGGAAGAATCCGAAAGCTTGGTTGGATTTTATGATGAAGTAAGTAACTCTGCTTTTGCCGCTGGCTCTCGTTTATCCATTTTCCCCAAATTCCCTTGGATTTCCTGCCAAATATGTCGAGTTCCATTCATATGTGGTGTTCTCCGTCAACACACAATAACTAATAATATAAAATTTGCAGACTGCTGAACATGATGCTGTTTTGAATTTAATATTTTCTCCTACTTATGCAAACGAGTTTTTTTATTTTTTTTTATTATATATTAAAAAATAATTCTATTAATATTTTATTAATTTGTGAAAGTATTTAAGATAATTTTGATTTTTTTATATTTTATATATAAATTAATTGTATGTTAATAATAAATTTATAATTTATGTAAAAATTAAAAAATATATTTGTATTATAATGATTATTTTTATTATAATAGAAAATAAAAAAAAAATTATATATATATATAACAAAATAAAAAACTCAAACCAAACCTCTAAACACAAATCTAAACCTCTCAAATAAACACAAACATAACCTAAAATTGATATATGCTAGAAAATGGATTCAATACACTTATCTGCCCTGCCCCCATATAATTAGTAGTTAGAGTGATTGGTGAAATTATATTATTTTGATTAATAAATGTACATGCCCACCCCAATAATCAATTATTCATAGAAAAACTAAAATTTAAATAATAATTTTGTTTTGATTTGTTGAAACAAAGTGCAGGTTTGAACTTGGACTGGAGAAGCCAGATCCTAAAAGAGCAGTACACAGTGCAGTCACCATTGCTGTAGCATACATTGTGGGCGGGTTAGTGCCACTTCTCCCATACTTCTTCATTTCCAAAGCTACAGAGGCTGTTGTTATCTCGGTTTTCATAACTCTTCTGGCATTACTCATATTTGGCTACGCCAAAGGCCACTTCACCGGGAACAAACCTTTTCTCAGCGCTCTTCAGACTGCTTTAATCGGCGCCATTGCTTCCGCCGCAGCCTTCGCCATGGCCAAGCTTGTACGCCCCTGATTTCATTCCATCCATTCTTGTTGTGTTTCTTTCTGCACTCTTTTACCTGTGCTCTGTTTCTAGTTTTCGACATCTCTTGAATCGGACTAGTAAAAAATTTGAATTTAAATAATTGTTTAATATAATATGAATAAATATTGATACGATGTCTTGTAAAATATTTGATTTAATATTTTGAATAAAAAATTTTAGGGAAAAAAAATTTTGATTTGATATTAAAATAATTTATAAAAAGAAAAAAACTAAAAAAATGTGTATTTTTTAAAAAGAAAGAAAAAAAAAACAGTTCGAAAAGAAAGAAACATATACAGTAAATAGTAAAATTGAGGCAAAATCTCTCAACAACACTATCGCAAACTCCCAACAACACAATTGCAAAATATATATTCATTCAGATATATTCGTACAAAGTATGAACTATCGGCATATAATTTTAATTATATTGTCCGTCTACATTCTTATATATATATATATGTATGTATACACATATATAAACAAATCTATGTAACACCTAATCTTTGATCCTCAAAACAACCACCAAGGTTGGGCAAAAAAATAATGATACATCTTATCTTATATAAGCCCGAATGTCAAAATTGTTGCTTGATAAACACATGTATGTATCTTAAAATATCGAGTTCAAACTATCACTACTTCACAACCCTACTTCCGAAGTCAGATATCCCATTTGTTTCGTTAAAACCTCAACATTCTCAGAATTGTAGGTCGTAGTTAAATTGTCTGTACCTTCTCTCGCCTCGTTTTGGCATTCACCGTCGTCCTCATCAACAAACTGTCCATCCATTTCATCCATCTCCGGATCGGACAAAAGAAGCTGCTCCAAAATCTGATCATTTTCCGGCAAGTCCGGGAGAACAAGCTGTGTATTTTCCAAAGGCAGCCGTTTCTCGTCCATCGGCCCAAACAAAAGATCCATATCCATAAACAGATCCCGTAATTCTTCCGAAGAAAATTCCAGTTCCATCAAGTCTTCAGATTTAGAAACTTCTGTAGCAAGTTCCGGCACCAGGGCATTAGTCGTCGGAGGCGGCTGATACCTGACAATTGTCCTGTCAGATGGATTCAGCTCGTCGGCGTCGTCGGTAACTTCGCTTAATTTGGTATTCCCGTTCTCCGTGACGCGCCAATTGGTCTCTTTCGGTTGGAAGAACTGGACCATGAATTCGGGCCTCTGCATCGCCATCACGATGAAAGAAAGCATCTGCTGCTGGTGCTTCTCCATGCCTTTGAGCTGTTCTCTCAGGACACGTAATTTAGTTTCGGACGTTTGTTGGTGCTGCCTCAGCTTCTTCAGCTCTTGCATCAGTGCATTTTTGTCAGTTTTCAGATTCTCGACTTCTTTCCAGAGATCTATTTGTTTTTCTTCTTTGGGTGCCGGAGGAGGATCCTCTTTTGGTTGGGGAGCCCTTTTCTGCACGACACTCTGCGGCTGTTTTCTTCGACTGATGTTCTTTAGCAAATGCTTCTGGCCTTTGATGAACGACTCGTTTGCGAATTGCCATCGGTCTGTATCAACTTTCCTGAAACCCTAGATCGAAACACAGTTGATGATTACTCTTGTTTGAGAATTGCCATTAAATTCAACATTTTCATTGGTCAAATTCAAGATGCCATTGTATAATGTTTTGTTCCTTCTTGATTCTTTGAAAACACTATCTCAAAAATGCATTTAGTCGTTCGTTCAGCATTTCTCAATAGAACAATTCCTCATAAATATTATTTAAAAATACAAAGATGCAAACATATTAATATAATATGTATCTCATCCATTCATAAAAAATCAATCATTCAATACACAATATTATTTTTTATATTACCATTAAAAACGTTTAGTGAACAGTATGAATATATTCACGTAACAATAGAAGTCAACAAAAACACACAAAACTCCCTATTCCGTATCCTTATCGACTAAAAATATTTAAAACTGCAAATGCTAAACAAAAACACTCTTAGACTATGTTCTCTTTTAGATATTTTTTTTCAGTTTTTTTACTATAGAATGCATAGGAATATCTATAAAAATAAACTATTTCTCTCACAAAACGTCGAATTAAAAACAAACACAAACACACCCTAGTTATACTATCTACAATCAAATTATTACAGAACAAACAAAAACCACAAATTGAAAATGTTCTGTGCAACACCTTCCATTTTCTACAGCTAAGCATCTAAATTCCTATATCTATTCCTCCATTAATACATCTCCACGATCAAAATTCATTCATATGTAAACGAGCAGAAGAGCATCAAAACATCTACAACTATAAACCAAAGTTTGGGGAAAATGCCATTTGAGAAGAGCATATGAATCAGAATAACAAGAACAAGCAATTCAAAATCCTCAAAACAAGAATCTTACATAGATGTTAAGTTGCCGAACAAAGCTGGAGAAATTGCTGTGCTTGAAGTACTTGGGGAGCAATCGGGATGAAAAACTCGATTCATCCCAAATGATAAAGCTGTCGTTCGACTCAGTCCACGAAATCAAATCGTTCGTGGACTCATCGCT
Organism: Andrographis paniculata; assembly: GCF_009805555.1. Taxonomy (NCBI): domain Eukaryota; kingdom Viridiplantae; phylum Streptophyta; class Magnoliopsida; order Lamiales; family Acanthaceae; genus Andrographis; species Andrographis paniculata. The sequence continues at coordinate 8,657,611 of NW_026137605.1, forward strand.
CACCATCTCGTAGCATTTAACCAGGAACGGCGGCAGAGATGTTCCATCCTCGAACGATTTCACCATAATCGAAAACTGCAACAATCGCAACCAATTCGGAAACCCTAATTCCCCAAATTCAACCGTCGCACCAAATTCAAAAAACAATTGAATAGAAATTCCGCAGAAATAATCGCGCGTAAAGCTTAAAAATCGCGTAAAAAATCAATTTAAGATTACGGAATTGGAGAATGGAGTTTGCTTGCAGAAGAAGGCAAGACGAGGCGAAGGATTCGATGGATAGGAGAGAGGGAGGATCACAGCCAAAGGGGCTGTGGAATGTGATTTTCGTTGAAGGCGGCAACAACTTGCAGAAATTATTAGGAAAATAATAATAGTACAAATTATAAATTAAAATAAAATAAAATAAAAAATGAATAGTCTGGTCAGAATATACGAGAATAATAATAATAATAATACGTTGAATATTTTTAGCTAATATTTTTTTATTAATATTTTAGCAACCTCATTCAATTTGATAAATAATAAATAAAAATTGTGAAAAAAAAAGAAAGAAAATAAATATTGGCATGGCTGCATATTAATATATTATTGAAATACATCAAATTTATCAAATTTTTTTAGTATATTGATATCGTTGCGTATAATATATTTACAATGGATGCGTTATTTCGGTATTTTTCTTTGCATTTTTTTCAAAATTAATATATTACACAATTATTTTTATATTTTCTATATAATTTTTTATATTTTATTTTTTTTTAAAAAAAATTCAAACTATTTTACCAAATCAACACATCCGACATTTTCATTCATTTCAAATCAATAGATTTTATATATTATTTTTATTTGTCATTCAAAAGTACATTTTTATATTATGATAAAAAAATCATTTATATATAAATAGTATTAACTTCGTCACAATTCAAATCACAATTTATTATTTTTGTATTTTCCATTTAAAAATATTATTTTTATTTTTTAGTAAAAATAATCATACGTTAATATTAAAATAATTTTAATTTTAAATACAAATATACTATTAGACATACAATTACTTTATTCATAAAAGTCAAAAAGAAAAAAATATCATATAACTTCTTACCCACTTTTAATAATAAATAAAATACTATTATTTCTTAATCTATTGAAAAACTCCATAAACTTCCTTTGAAATGGACCGGAGAGAGTAGTATCTTTTATGCTTGAAATATAAAAATATTAAAGTAATCTTACATATTTATACTAATTAATAAAAAAATGTTAATATTTCTTAATTTTTTAGTATATATATATATATAAAGAAGTATTTTTTAAGTATGGTTTTTAAATATCTGGTACAGTGAGGATATCAATAAATATGAAACACGATAGAATTTTAAAAAAAAAAACCATTAGCAAATAGAATATCTCCTATTTGGCATAATCACTTGTTTCAAGTGCATTATTGGAATATTATTCTTTTACTTTTTAAAAAAATATATTTATTTTTTTTTTTTAACTTTTATTAAAAAAAAGTTCAAAAGTATGTTGAGTGTAACTAGAAAAAAAAAAGTAAAAATATTTTTCAATTAAATAATATAAAAAAAAAATAGTGATGGTAGATCTTTATGTGATTGAAAAACGATGAAGAAATTAGTAATTCGGATCAGATCTGACCCATAACCTCTCGATCTTTTATTGCATGCATTCGCCTCCTCAACCTGGATGTCATATTGGTAATGATCCTCCAAGCGATCCGACTAACTTGTTCGAACGTATGCTTCTTTCTAATCTTCTAAACCTCATGACATCTAGATTGAGATTTTATGTGTATTTTCTATGATAGGTCACCAAAAAACCTTTTAATAAGTTACAATATGGATCAAAATGAATTATTATGGTTGGATTCCGAATGGGTATAGGCTTATCATGTTCGACCCAAATTGCCTAAATTCATAAATAGTATTTCTTCTTAATATGAATTTCGTATTTTAGGTGATTAATTAAGTTACTAGATAATTTAATTAATATTTTATTTTGATTTGCATGATAATCCTTACGAGCTTTTCAGAGGAACATAATTCAAAATTAGTACACGGATTCAATACTCTATAGCACATCATATAGCAAAGACTATCTTTCAATCGCCACATTGCATGTTATTATATTCAGTCAGAGGTTTATATAATGTGCACTAAAAAAGTAACGATTGCAGATTTCAATATTATATATATATATATATATATACATATTGAATATAAGTGCCTATTATTATCTTAGAACTAAGAAGGCGAATATCCTTATCAAGTGAGGTCTTATTCTTTGATATAGACAACATAAATCGAACATTCACAAATGGTTATACTCAATACATACAAGCACCAAAATAGATTAATATTCCCTCTGTCTCAAACACCCTACAATATTTCTTTTTTGTATGTCTCAAACACCCTGCAACATTTCTAAAATAGAAAATGATTAATTATATTTAATCTCTACCCCACACTTTATCCCCTCACATCATCCAAATAAAAAGATAAAATATATATTTTTCTTTCCATCACATCACCTAATTTCTAAATTATTTTACTTAATACTACCCACCTAAAAAACCGTGCCAAAAGTAAATGTTGCACTTATTTAGGACGGAGGAGGGAGTACTAAGTTACACTATAATCATTTTAACGATCTTATGTATGGCACCACATACCACAATCCATATTATTTTAACGATCTTATGTATGGCACCACATACCACAATCCATATTATTTACAATACAAAGCGAATAGACAATCACATTAATATAACAAACATAGAATTCAAATATTAACCAATGTTATTATCATTGAAATTGTCAAAAAAATAAAAATAAAAAAATTAAGGGATAACAAAGCAAAAGTTTTTTAGTATACAAACTAACAGAACCATGGAGGTTTTAAAAAAAAATAATAAAAACAAAAATAAAAAATTAGAAAACATGTTTGTTTGGTTATAATTTAAAATTAATTTAAAATATAATATTGATATAAAATTTTGTTTAAATAGTATTTAGATGTTATAAAAAATAATAATAATGATACATTATGTATAGAATTTTATTTGAAAGATAATAAACATATACAACTCTTTTACTTTTAGAGAATTTTCTAGCCTTTAAATCTAACAAGCTCAACAAAGACAATTGAAGAGGGGAGGTATATATATATATATATACATAGGTAAAATTATTAGTTCATATTTATGTAATTGTATTTTTGTTTAACAAAACAAATTTAATTTATACGTTGAATATTGTACTATTTATAATTTAATACCTTTTTTTTCTATAATTTTGTACTCCCTATGTCCGAGATAATTATATCATATTTTTCTTATTGTCCGCTAAATTTATGCTATATTTTTGGTAGTACATTTTTTTTATAAATATTATTTAAAAATATAATATACACACATTAACACAATTAATTCAACAAAAAAAATATTATAAACACAATTCTTTATATCTAATATAAAAATACATTCGTTCAAAGACACAAAGTAAACAAACCATTTATTCATTCACAATCTCATTACATTTATTTTAATAAATAATAATCAATTCGCCACTATTTTTTTATTTACCCAACTATTTTATTATTAACACTTTAATAAATTTCATATAACATTCCAACTTAATTTTTATCTTACTTTTATATCAAAATATTACTTCCTTTGTCTCATAGTAAAGTTTTTAATTGTCATTTCAATATGTCCAAATCAAAATTTCTTTTTAAAAAAAAAAAAAATAATAACTTTCAACTAAATATCAAAATAAGTATATAATTATAAAATATTAATTTACCTAAATCTGTATGTAATAATCAAATGAAAAATTTACAGATATACAGAGAGAATATTATTTTTAATCTTTATATTCAAGTATTGCATAATTAACCCGATGAAAAAAAAAAAAAAAAAAAAAAAAAAAAAAACTTTAATTTTTCCTAAAAAGCATTGAATACACCGATAAATTTTCCCGTACAATATCGTATATAGCAATTCTTTTTCACTTTAGGAAATACCAAAACAAAAAAATATAAAACATAAAACCCCCAAAAAAATGATGCTTGAATTATCCCAACCATAAATTTGGTACCAAATAATATTTAAACTGTAACAACAATAATTATAATTATACTGTAGGGATTAGGTTAAAAATAAAATAAAAATAAAAAATTCCATTACATTTTAGAAAATTAATAAAAGGAGATAAGCTGGTAATAAATAATACTACTAATAAATTGTTTTCCTGCCTTTTTTGCATTTCACTTTTTTTTAAAAAAAATATATATAGAATTTAAAAATAATAATAATATAATATTAATATTAATAATAATTGAAACCAATAAATCTTATTCCTGTCTGTCTGCGCTTAGAGCCTTTTGGACTTACCTCATTATATCCTCCATGCATTCATTTCTCTTTCCTTCGAATTCGTCCTCCTCTTTGATTTTCTAACCTCTTTAAAAATCCAATCTGAGAGCGCTGTTACTATTCAAATTTCGATTCGTGAATTGTCGAATTGCTGGGGAAAAAATGGTAAATGTCTGAGATCCAATTGAATTCGCATTTCTGCTGGAGTTCAGCTTAATTTTCATCGATGTTTCTTCGTCTGCAAGTTGCTTTTGGTTCGATTGGTTCTGAAATTGATTTGAATTTTACTGTTGATTCGTTTTTTGTGTAGGTCGGAAGCAAAATTCAGTCGGCGGCGTGGGTGAGCGATATGCTTCGGAGCAAATTCTTCGATTCCTGCAAAGAACACAGCGAATTGAGGAAGAGCGAGAAGAATTTGTTCTGTATCGATTGCAAATTTCGCGTCTGTAAGCATTGCGTCGCTTGTTCGTCTCATCGTTTGCTGCAAATCTGCAAATACGTCTATCATGATGTTGTTCGTCTGCACGATATCCAGAAGTTTCTCGATTGTTCTCAGATTCAGGTTAGTTTCGCATTTCCTTTGTGCTTCTTCCTCTGTTTATATGTGTTTTCAATTTCTGAAATTATGTTTCTGGAAATTTGTTCGTAGTATCGATTAATTTGGTCAATTTTTGCTATCAACATCTGATTTGGCAATTGCTTTTTGAATCTTCATTGACAATCAATTTTGGAATATTTTATGGACTCCAATTTATTTCTCCTTTTGATAAGTTCCATGGATTTCTCCATCTTTTATGGCTCTTGCTTTTGCATATTATTTTTTAATTTTATTTCTCAATTCACGTTGAAAAATGAATCACAGTTTTGAAAAATGAAGCTTGAATTGAAGAAATGCAATTTAGGAATTTATTTATTGTATTTTTTTCCCATTGATTTTGGCTTTCATCCTTTAGTCCATTATTGCTTTATCATCTAAAAGTAAAAAAACTTTTCCCAAATAAAATTGAACATGAATAACATTGGAAAATAGACCAAATTTAGGTTTTCAAAAAATGCAATTTAATTTCTTTAAAATTAAAATGTTATGCAAATTTTAAGGCATACAAAATCAATGGGGAGAAAGCTGTTCATTTGAATCCAAGGCCTCCGGGGAAAGATGCAAAAGGTTCAAAGCCGAAGATCGCCGGCGGCGGCGCTTCATGCAAAACTTGTGGGCGACATATCCAAGAATTCCCGAATCGTTTCTGTTCCATCGCTTGCAAGGTATAATTATGCTTACGCTTACATTGTACTTACTTTCTTTAAAATTTTTGTTACTTTTGGCTATTACATGATTTTTTAGGTAGTATAATTTGAATTTTTTTATTATTACTATTACTTTTTTATCGGTTTTATTTTCACATATTTTTATTTAGAATATTTAGTAAGTGAGAATAATCGGCAAAAGGGTAAAGGAGTAAAATTGCATTTGAATTATAAAATTTATTTACTTATTTTATGTTCACATCTTTTTATTTAGAATGTTTAGTAAGTAAAATGATTTCTAAAAGCTTAAGAGAGTAAAATTGCATTCAAATTACAAAAGGTTAATCGTATATTTTTCCATTTACATGTTTTTATTTAGAATATTTTACAAAATAATTTAAAATATCTATAGAATTGTAAAAGAGTACTAAGTTTTTAAAACAATATAATTTATATATTAATATATATATTGTACCTTTCATATGGAATATTTAGAATATTTAGTAAGTAAAAATGTTCGGTGAGAGCGCAAGAAAGGAAACTTGCATTCGAATTATAAAAATTTGGTTTTCCTATTCTACCCTCCACGTGGTTTTAAATAGAATGTTTTGCGAATTGGTTAAAATGATATATAGAATAGTAAGTGAGTAAAATTGTATAACGTGATTTTTTAGATGTTAAATGGATCTTACCGTTAGCATGTTTTTATTTAGAATATTTAGTAAGTTAAAATAGTTGATGGAATAAAAGAGTAAAATTGCATTCCAATTTTTTTTAAAAATAAATTCATGTCTATTTAACCCATTGGCATGTTTTTATATAGAATATTAGTGTTTTACATTTTTTGAATGTCAAAATTGGAATGAAAATTATTTATTGAACTTTTCTCTTTAATAAAGAATTTAGGAATTTAGCATAAAATAATTTATATTATATCCTAGAAATGACATCATTTGATCCTTTAAATAGATTCTAATTCTCTGAATTAAAAAGCAACTCTTTTCATATAAAGTTTGATTGAAAGACATATTAGTTATAGGTAAAAACTAATACTTATAACATAAAATAATTTTTTTCCTATGTTCTTTTCAAATCATAAAGTTTTGTTTTAATATATACATATGTTTTATTCTATGATTTTTTTTTTTCTTTTAAGGTTTGGATGGAATCTGATATTACAACCCGCAGTAAGATCCTTTCTCTGCCACCGGCTAAAAAAGTCATCGATCTTCCAAGCGTGGATTCAAAACAAAATTTCAACGAGAATGGGTGTGGCTCGCCATTACTATCTCCGACAAACTCATCGTCGTCAGAAGTAATTCAAGCATTGTCAAATTCAAATCTAAAGCCGAGGAAGACACTGCGCAAGCGAAAGGGTATCCCGAGGAGGTCGCCCTTTTGGTAATATCCGGAAAAAAAAGAACACCATTTTATTTATTGGTTCTTCGCTATTATATGATAGTTAATTATGTCGTGAATTAAAAACTTTTTAATACTTTTGGATATTATTGAAATAGCATCGATCCATGACCTAATTATTGCTCATTATTATTATTTTTCTGACTAGCTTCGATATATATATATAATACAGAAAAATCATAATTGTTTGCATTTTGATTTTGTCTTTTATGAAACATTTGGGAGTGGTGGGAATTACATGTTTTGGAATATATAGTTCACATGAAGCTAATTGTTTAAGTTGTGTATGTCTATGGTTGGGATTTGATTTATGTTTTTTAATCGATATAAAGTTGTGTTTAGTTGATCTTTTCTTTTTAATTAGGTTTGTATTATTTAATCTAATAATATGCTTTCATTTGTTTTTTAAAAATGTCACATTTAGACTCAATAGACTTTCTGGAGTTTTGAAAATGTGAAAATAGTAAAAAATTAATATTTTATATAATGCTTTGTATGAAAAATATATATTTGATATGATATTTTTTGTAAGAATTCAATATATTGAGTGTGTTCATGCATATAAGCAATTTATTCTCATTTTTAGGGTTTTTACTTCAAAATAATGATGGCAAATATTTTTTTTATATATATATAATATTTATTGTTATTTCATTGATAAATATGCTTTCATTTGCCTTCGAAAAGTATCACATTCAACATATAAGGTGTGGTCATTTGAATAAATTACACTCTTTTTTATGGTTTTTACTTTAAAATAATTGTAATGAAATTTTATTTCTTTTTATTTAAAATATCACAAACAAATGTTTTTTTATCTAAAAATATATAAAATATAAATATATTGGTTGGACTATAATATAATTATTATATAATACTATCTTAAAATAGGCGTCTAATATATTTTAAATAGAAAAAATATATATATAATTTTGATGACTTGTTATTGTGATTTTTAAGTGTGTTATATATGAAAATAATAGCTGTATTATTATTTTAATTACCTTGTAGTTGAGTGTGATTTTTAATAATATATATGACAATTATGTTTTGTGTTTTAAATTAACTTTTCAACTATTCATCCAACATATTTTTAATAATAATATACTATTATTTTTTCTAAATATTATTTAAATTTAAATTTAAATTTAAATTCATAGATAAACGAAGCAGATCCTAACTATATGGATATTGCAAGTTTCATGCAAACATAAGTATAAAACCATTAAAATGATGACAATAAACACTGGTTCATTTGATTGTGCGATTAAAATATAATATTTATTTGAATTTTTGTTTAAATAATATTTTTTAAAATAAAATAATATATTATTTTATGATAAAGATGCAGAAAGAATATTAATAATTTCAAAATGAAATTACAACCAAACAACAATAAATATATTTATGAATAACTTATTATAAAAGAGAAAATATATATATATAATAATTAGTAATTTTCCGTGCATTATAGTATAGTATAGTATAGTATACTATAGAGTATAAGTTTGGTGTTTGGTTGAGATGTCAGAAATAAGGATCTTTGTCGGGCGGGTGATGTCTCCGCTGGCGTCTCATTTTGTCCATATTTACTCACCTTGATTAAATTTATTAATATTATTATTATGATTATTATATGATAAAGTAATGTGATTAATAATGGAATCACAATCACATGGAGAGGGTTTAATGGCAGACCAGACACCATGAGGTGAGAAACACATGATGCATGTTTTTTTTTTTTTTTTTTTTTTTTTTTTTTTTTTTTTTTTAATTAAATAAATAAATAATTGGTAAGAATTCAATATATGTATAATTTACTACAACTTTCAGATACTTTACTTCAATTATTAAAAAATAAAATGCTATGACGCAGACAAGTTACTAGACAAATAATATGTGGCAGATGACTTGAAGCGTCAGGGGTCACACTATCAGGCCGTTCCTTACGGACACACTTGATTTATTTATTTCTATGTTTTGCTGATAGTATTATTAATTAAATTTAAATAAGAGAGGTATATATGGGATGATTCCCCTATTTTGAAATGTTTGGCCATAAATAAATTCACTTTTTCCCCTCTCATTTTAACAAGCATGTGAATGTCAATGTGAATGTTTTTACCTGAAGCAGTCAAACATTTCTTCACTACTATTAAAATCCTAATATACTATTCCTACCCTATACATCTTCCCTCGTTACTTTGTATACGTGTCTTTTTATTATTATTATTATTATTAAACCTTTATTTAAATATGCTATTTTATTAAAAAAAATATTAAATATAATGTTTTAGAGTAAAAATTATTTTAATTTTAGAGTTTACTTTTAATTTTTTTTTAATTTTTTTGTCTAAATTATAGTAGCCTATATGTAATAATTTATAAAAGTATATATATATATATACATTTTTATTCTTGTAGCTACATGTATTTGTTTGTTGGGTATCACTAGTAACTTTATTTAAATAAAAGTTGTGAAAGTTTTCTTAGTTTTGAACCTTTTTATAATAGCAAAAAGATGTATGTATAGATGTGATATTTTATGAAAGTATACACTCGTATATGCCACCTATGGTTAGCTAGTGTGACTTTTCTGTCGGGCCTAGAGTGTTAGCATTGACTTTCCTATCAGGCTTAGTTTACAGAATGTTAGCTTCGGCCAAATGTTTACCCAATGTGCACTTTCGGGTAGCGGCTGCTAATTCTCACGTCATCACAATATATATATCATTGAAGAATAATATCAAAACATGTATATACATATATTTTTATTTACCCTAATAATTAAATGAGCAACTATTATTATCTTACATTGTGAGATCATATAATAATATTTATATTGATAATATATTCTTTGTGCTAACACTTAACGTATAAAGTATTCCACCTCTGCCACGTAAATTTATGTCCATTTGATCGGGCACAAATTTAAAAAAAAAATCGATAAAAATATAAATAATTTTTTATAGAAAAAAAAAATTAATCAGAAATAAATTTAAATAATACTTTTTAAAAAAGTGAGAATAAATTTGAATAACTAAGAAAATATTTCATAATGTGAATGTATATTATTTATGCATTAGTTAACATGTATATTCTCTGCTAAGATCAACTGTGACATGTGTTATGTAAATTATGATTATATTGATTAAAATTAATCCTAATCACCACCTTAACTAAGATTATAAAGATTTTACTAACCTTTCAAATTTCAATATAACCGAAAGACAACACATATTATATATATTAGCATAGCAAAAGACTACACTAATAGTCCTTTTGTATCATTCATCAATCACTCACTCAATTTTAAAGTACAAGTAGATATCGAATACCTGCCTCATTTAAAATCGAGCCGAGCCCCATAAGGACAGAATCACCTTGTGTTGTCGTCGTCGCGTGGTAATAAGCTGCCGCTATATATCCTTAATCGGTGTGAAGCTTCCTTCTCTCGCACCTTTTGACGTACCATCGAGCATGTTTTCTAAGTCCCATCCCGATCATCATTTTAAGGCTAGCCAACATCACGAAGCTGATCGCGAACAATGCCACCATCCAAAAGCCTCTCCATGGATGAGGTGGAGTACACGGCAAATACGCCGTGTAAACTGGCCTCAGAACTCGAATTACCTAACCACCACATGAACAAAAAAAATATACGAAAAAAAATAAATAAATAACTCTCACTAGATCAAAATATTTAGATATTCTGGGGTGAAAGGGAGAATTTGGTGTACTATTATTATTACCACGCACGCCGGTGCCAAAGGGATGAAAGTGAGGTTCTTCTTCCCATTTTCCGTTTGCATATTTAGTGTCTGGACAAGAACCCAATCGCTATGTTAGCATCATAAATATATATATATATATATATATATATACACATCAATAGAGTGAAATGATCGAGCAAGGATGGAAATGGTCGAATGCTGGAAAGATGAACGAACTAGAGTTTGCGAGCGAGTGAGCAAAAGACATTACCTGCTTGCAAAGATCTTCCAGAAATTCTGAGAAGGCAAGGGGCTTTATGCCGTTGAACTTGGCGACGAACGAGTGTTTTATTACATCTATCATCACCTCGCATATGTATACAACCAAAACGTTCTGCGACCAAGACAAGAGAGAAAATGGCGATCCTGATTGTACTAAAAGTCCATTTGTTTACTAGTTGCTCGATCTGAAAATGTACGGGGGTGCGAATATGATCACTTACAGAAAGAAAGCTTTCAAACCAAGGGCCCTCAGCTTCCAGGATATTTTGTGCTAAAACGAACAATACGAATGCAGAAATATGGAATCGCTCGACTGAATCTGGTCAAGATCAGTTAAAACAACAAAGGCATGATACTTATATCTCCCAAAGGATCATGAGAAGAAATGGCAGAAAACACTTTTGAACAAGACAAATGATGCAGTAAAAAATAACAGCTTGTTGATAATTTTCGTATGCGACAAAATGAATTAGCTACGATATTAAGCAATTTCAGAAGAATTAAAGAAGTTTACTCACCAAAGTATACCAGGCTGTGGATGTTCTCCTTGCTATATCGTTTAAATACATTGCTTTTGATCTCAGCAAAATTGTTTGACACAAGCATTGCGAAGAGTGCATTGTTATGAGAAACTATACATGTCGACAAAGTAATTGCCTGCACTAATAGAATGAATGAATGAATAAGTTCGAGTTGTTAAGGACAAACACTCGGCAAAGATTTGTGAACAAATTATTCAAGTAGTAAATGTCATGCATCACCAAATACACACACACAAACACAAGCATGTTACGATTACTAAATACTGAATATAGAGTTTCAGAAGGATATTAGAAGAAGAAACTGCTAAGGCTTCATCTGAAAGAAATCTCCACAACCAAAACTCCAAGTTTTCAGAAGAACAGTTTGCAAGTCCATCTGCTGAATTGAATAAAGTTTGCATCACATCACCACCAAAACTTTGGCATAACTTATCAAATATCTGTCATGCAAAGAGAGAAACAATGATTTATGATCTTCCTTTCATGGTAGGTGCAAGAAAGTAGACACAAAATTAAATGCCAGAACCGAGACCATGAATCAAGTAATGTAAAATTCACCATGTGAAGGGAGGCATAAAATACATAGACAGTAGTAGCAACAGAAATATCTGCAGTGCGATTGTGAGTGTAACTAGTAGCAACCAACACTGTCAAACAATTGTTTAAGAAACATGATTCTTATACAGAAATGGAAGGATCTATGTGATCTGTTTCCTCTGTTTTATAGAATCATGAGCTTAAGTGATACGGAATTATTTTGGCCAGACTTCAGCTTTACTTCCTATCAAATTTGATGCAGTTTTAAAACTGATTTCAATATAAGAACCATATTCCTTTAATAATTGCCCAGAAGTTAAGCTACAGAATGCAGGAAATGTACAAATGTTAAGATATAAATAGACAATATTACCATATTTTCTGGATTCGATTATTAACCAGAAGTTCTTAAACTATTCCATGCTTGCTTTTCATTATGCAGTATTATTTGCATTTCATTATAAGCACAACAATACGATATCAAAAAGGAAAAAATAGGGTAAAATATGTAGTATGTACCATAAATCAAGGTCCCTGCAGCATAAATCAAGCTAAGAACTCAAAACATTAAAAAAATTTAAAATCGTTCTCCCTCATTAGATTATTGTTTCTCCATACCTCCAAAACATTGTAGACCACATAAAGTTTAACAATCCCCTGGCCACGAATCATATGATAAATTAAGCTGATATCTGAACAAGAAAAATAATCGATCAAGATGCAATATATTAGGAGAATTAGAAGTGGATTAAAGAGGTTGTTGACTGATAAGGCAAATAACAGCATACTTAAATCTGAAGATTTGGAAAGATTTTCAGATAATGTGAACCAAAATTTATAATGAACCTGCTTGTTGTAATAGGGTGACTCCGCTAAGCATAATGACTAGACAACCAAAATCCGATAATTCTGCTGATGAGGGCCTCTTGAACTGCCTGCCACAAGATGGTTAAATTACTCTAGCATGGAGGATACTATGGAAATTATTGAGTATATGTGGAAGGCAATTGTGTAACAACTCAACTTTAGTTTTCCTCTGCCAGGGACACAAAAATTCAGCAAAATGAATTAAAAATCCACTGATATTTTAACTACTATTATGTTCAAGTTGCTTTGAATTTTCTACTGTCAATTCCAAGCTATACTCATTAACCAGATAATGACCACAAATTGCACATCCAACATATGTAGTCAGGACATATAGCACGAGAGGCTACGTATCACACTTGATGCCCACAATTGACAACCCTGTTCCTTGTATCTATACAGATAATACAAGGTACTTTGCTGACAGCATGGACGTTATGTATGGAATGTTACTGCCTAAATTTCTAAGGCATGTAACAAAGCAACATCCAAATGACCAGCAATCATTACATGACGGAAATTTTTTTCTCAATAAAAAAATTGAAAATAATAAAAAAAAAAAATGTTTTCCTACAATACCCCAACAAACATATTATCTTGCTGACTTGGCTTCAATCTGCAAGTTATTATGCAAGCTCATAATAAATAAAATCTTCAATCAAGGAGTTATTTTATAATCAAAACAAAGATCGGAAAAAGAGTGGCAACTCCTTTATCCACATTCCAACACACAAAAATGAAAAGTGTGACATAATGTTTGTAGAAAACTGAAACGTAAGCACACTCTAGTATATAAAATTCACTCATAAAGTGGTTATAGAGGAACAGAACTGACCTGGTTTTAACAAGCCTCCACAAGCTCATAATAATCCTAATTGGCATGATCGTTAAGAGGGACAGGAAGGAATCAAAGCATACAAAAAACCCAAAATTGATAAGCTGCAAAAAGATCAAGCAGTTCATTTTAGTAGAGCAAAGACGGCATTCACTTCTAAATTAGCAAGACAAATAGCATCAAAACACAATCTCCTCTGTTTTCAAAAGCACAAAATTTGGTTCTGAGTAAGAAATTTATATAAAGTATCACTATAATATAGCTTACAAATCTATTCGAGTAAATATATACGTTGCAACTTACTAATTCACAACGCCATGGCAAGCGGAATATAGTATCATAAACTCGTTCTCGTTCCTTATCATTTCCGACAGTGGTGGTACTTCTCAAGGAATTCCCTGCATTTATTTCTTCAACAAAATATTTCATCGGGGACTTCTCTGCAGGTAACACATCTGATAGAGAAACATGTCACTATAACTAAGAGACCAAAGAACATAGAGTAGAAGATGGAAAGTGAGAGCTATTAATCAACATTATTTTATGATGCATGAATGTAAACAACAGAATCAAATTTTCAGTTAACCAAAATCTTCACTACTTGTTAAGAAGTACAAAGGATTTTGAATCCGAAGCATTCAATGGTGGAATTAGGTTTCTTTGTTCGATTGACATTCCTAAATCTCAGAAGAACTGCACTGCTCATCAAATCACCTGTGAAACTGAATCCAGATTCTTGAAGCAACTATTGAATTTTCAAAAGGCATGATTTCAAGTTCGACTTACAATGGGAATCTTCGGCCATCAATTTGTTCCAGTCTGCTTTGCGTTCCTCCAATTGCTTTCCTCTCAGCTCCGCTTGTTGATCCACGCTGATCTCCTTAACAGCAATCCGATCGGCTATCGTATCTTCCTTCAACATTTCAGCCTTCTTACAATCACCACTCTCCTCACTCGCCATTTCCGGTATGGCTCCGTTCATCGCATTAACCACGTACCGCTGCCTCAACTCCCCATACTGCACTGTACGCACAGCGCAGTTGTCCTTGCCATCACTATCCGACGCCACCGCAGTCTCCGTCACTTTAACCGCTGCACAGCTGTGATTCACGCCATTGTTGACGATCACGGATCGTTCGAGCACTGCATTATCGCAAATCAAGGACAAATCGTGCAGGTTTTTGCCTTTTTCCTTCCTCTTTTTCTTCTTCCTACGAGGCGACGATGCGTCGCCTCCTAGAACGGGAGGAGGATCGGACCTGGAGCGGGCGGACGCGGCGGCGGATAGGACGCCATCATCGTGCTCGGAGAACGCCAGGATGTCGAATGACAGCTTCCGGACGCGGGATTCCGACGCCATGGATAGCAGTTATTTGAGCTCGACTCCGAGGGAATTACGTTACTGTGTAGGAGGAAGACACGTTGGTGTGACTGATGGTGACGCTGTGATACTCACCGACGAACAACAAACTGCCACGTGGCTGCAAAAGTCACGCCTTTTTCACTTCCCTAACCCGGGAAACGACGCCGTATAGCTCCGGAAATTGGGCCGTTTTTTACTGAACTGCGCCCTATTAGATATCACTGGGCTTCTAAAATGGGCTTTGTTTTAACCCTTACTCAATTGGGTCCAAAATTATTTTTCATAATATATTTAAATTCGAAGCATATAAAATCACTTAAAACTTAGCTCTGATTTTTAAAAATTTATCATCATTCATTAATAATAATCTGTTTAAGAAATCACATTAAATCATTATATTTAAATAAAATATTTTATCAAATATTCAATTTTTTCTCATTTTTAAATCTTCCTAAATTTTCAAAAGTTCAAAATCCTATATATAAACAGAACAATGTATTTATACAATAGTGTAATAAATAATATAGTAAAAAAATTCTAGGCAAAACAATATAAAATATATGGTGTATAAAAATTACATGAGTTCTCTATTTTTTAAAAATTGTGTCATTTTTTTTTATATTTTAAAAAATTTTGCATTTAATCTTCTTTTATTATTAGTTAACAATAATTATTTTGCACAAAAATCTTAACTACAGAGATTTAAAAACTTTATAACTATGAAACCACCGTAAACCCTAAACCACCATTAAATAACGAAAGAGAGGTAAATACAAAAATTATAAATATACATATATATTATGTAATATATAAATAGAATAATTGATATCTGCTAGTATAATATTTTTGGAGAAGAATAAAATAAATTATTTTTTATTTTTATTTTTAAAAAAAAAAATGTAAAGGCAACCATACAAATGCTATACCTTTTTAAAATTTGGTGTGAATCTGATACAGCTTTTTGATTTATGTGAATTAGATACAGCTTTTTTATCCAAGAAAAAAAAAAAAAAAAAAAAAAAACCTATCACTTCACTTACCAAAATGACTTTTTTAATGAATAATGATTCCTTTCCATTTATCCAGTATTCACATTTAGGTATAAATTTTTATTGATATTATATTTCTTTTTTCGAAAAGCCTTGTTCAATTGTCAAATATAATTTAAAAAAAAAAAAAAATTCAAATTTGTATAAATTATTGTTTTTTCTTTAAATATACACCTCTTTTTTCTAAAAATATTTATTTTTATATAAAATATCATATATCAAATAATTATTTAAACAAAAAATTAAAATCAACTGCAAAATCAAACAACATTAACATAACCCAAAAAAAAAATTATACACATTTTTAATATGGATGTTATTTATATAATAAATTATCTGCAATGTATTTCATATATAATATGTTCTTATTGTATTTCTAAATATAAATATCACATATGTATTATGTGAAATTTATTATTGGACAAATCGCATTGTATTTAATTTAAATAAATTATATATTATATGTGCGAAATATATTGATAATTAGTATTAAGAATTTTATATAATATTAAAATATAAATATTATATGTGAGAAATATATTTGGTGGAATTTAATGGTTTGCATTCAATTTTCATAAACAACCACAACTAAAATAATAACGACTCTTTGGATATTGCAATATATAACGAAATAATTAAGTCATTGAGAGACAATAATGGCCAGAACCTATAATTGAATTTGAATTTTGCAGTTATATCTTTATTTTGATTTGAAGTTTAATTTTTATTTAAATTTTTGCTTAAATATTATTTTGATATATATTTTTTTTAAAAATAATGCTTCATTCGTTCACCGCCAATTTATCTATTTTGCCATTTTAGCATATCTATCGCAAATGTATCCGTTTCTTTTTTAAGTAAATGTATCTTCCACTAAAATATAAAATTATCTCACCCTTTATATAATATTACACAAATGTCATCAAATAACACTTAATACCATAAATCTTAAAGGATATAATAGTCTTTATATCAATTGTACCATATAATAATATAATATTAATATACTAAAATCTATATGCAAAAAGCAATCGGATAGAAAGACTGTGGACCGATGGAGTAATATAAAATGCGTGAGATGAATAATATTTTTTTTTCATATATATTCAATATCTATTTTTATCCGTCCATTCAAATATGGTTGTTTTCAGTTATAGTAAAATAATTATATTTATAAATATCAAAATACATTTAATTTTAATTATATTATTCATTTTATTTATGTTTTATTAAATAAAAATATAAAATAATTTTATATTTTTTTATTAACTAATAAAATATTAAAGTTATATATAAACAAAAAGTACATTTAATTAGAGTGAAAAAGTATTTTGCATTTGAAGACAAATCAAATGCTTTCCATGTTACAATTTTAATTATCTTTTTACCAAAATAAATAATAAAAAATGGTTTTTTACTATAAGAATCTATTTAAAATGTTTATGTTTATTTTGATTTCTCTTAATAATATTATTTTCAATAAAAATATATAAAATTAAAACTAGTAAATTTAAAAAATCCCGTAAATTGACTTGGGTTATGGATGTGGTTATGGCAATAAAATATCAAAATCAATAATTATTTTTATCAAAAAGACAAAAATTAAAATGTTAACCAAACATAAATACATTATATTAGTAAAATAATATCATAATCACTATTATTAACTAATTAAATACCATTTCCTTAAATATTGTATCACTAATGAAAAAAATCAATTATCTTTAACATGGATGAAGTACTATTTTTTCTCAAGTACATCTAAATTATAAATAATAAAAAAAATGTTACCCATAAAACTTATAGTACTCCCTTCGTCCCCGTGAAAGAGTGACGTTTGCTTTTTGCACGTAAATTTTTTAATATTAGTATTATATTTGATTGTAGTAAAAAAGACAAAAATATCCCTGTTAGTATAATGTAATATAAAAGTAACGATATTTGTGTAATATATTGTAAGTTGAAAGGGTATTTATTATGTTAGGTAAATAGTACAATTATTAAATTATGAAATAATAATCTTATTTTGGGACGAACGAAAATAAAAAATAACAACCTTTCAATGGGACGGAGGAAGTAGTAAAAATAAAAGTAAATAAATCCCAAAATAATAATCTTATTTTGGGACGAACGAAAAATAAAAAATAACAACCTTTCAATGGGACGGAGGAAGTAGTAAAAATAAAAGTAAATAAATCCCAAAATAAACAAAAGTTATACTCCTCCATCATATAACCTATTATACATATTTTTCGCTTTAGTATGCCAAGTAACAAACGATACTTTACAAAATTTGATAAAATTATTCTCTCAATTTTTTTATAAAAATTGATTTATGTTAATCAATAACAAATATATATTATTTATTTTTATTATATAAAAATTTATTCTCTATGAAGTAATATTCATATTGTATATATTTTATTGAGATATAATTTTTAAAATATTTAAATATATTTTCTAAACTTCTTTTAATTATATATATATATTAATTTTCTTAAATTACTAACCATACCAATTATATAAAATAAAATAAAAAAATATTATAATTTATTATTATTAACTAATTAAATATTATTATTTTAAATACAAAATATTATTTAAAATATGATGGAAAGAGTATTATATTATTATTACTATTATTTTTACTTCTTTATGTTCTATAATTTGTAATTAATATATCTAATAATTTTTTCAAATAATCATTTTGTTTTAATAGAAATATGTTATTTTTATAACATATTTTTAGAAAAAAAAAAAATCAATAATATTGTTTCCATGATTTTAAAAATAGGTATAAATATTAAAAACCTATTAATACGGCAATAACAGACACAATAAATTATAAAGCTACAGCCACAATTAGGCTATAATTATATAATAATTTTCACAATTACTGTTCTTACCAAATATTTATTCATACAATATTAAATATAGCGTTAATTCAATGCATGTCTATATTATGGGTGTTTCTTTAAAATAAAAAATAAAAATGGAATGTTTTATAAGTAAAATAGAAAGTGAATGTAATACTATTTGGTATAAAAAAATCAATTATATGTAAATTTTCAATTGAACGCTTTTCATAAATATTATTTAAAATATACAAATTTATACATATTAATATAATATATATCATTCATTAATTAATACAAAATATTATTTTTTATGTTACCAACACAAAACAGTTTCTTATACAACATTGAACAGACTTTTGGTTTACATTGACATTAGTGTTTTCTATTTGAAAATTTAATTAAAATAATATTTTATAGGATATTTTTGAGAAAATTAAAAAATTATTGTGTGGAATATATAAGTTGTATTCTTTTGTTGATTTACCACATATTTTTTTATTACTGAATTTTTAGTTTTTTTAAAAAATATAAAATTAAATAATTATTTTTTTATATTATATTATAAATTTATTTTATATTCAAAATATTATATTAATATTTATTTATATCATATTAAATAAATATTAAAAAAAAAATACACATCACACTATTTTGTTTGGTTATAGTTTCAAAGAAAACCATCAAATTATGCAACAGTCATATGTTGTAAACCTATCAATAGTGTACGCCTGCCTTATTAATTGAATATGTCATAAAAACTATTCATTAATATCTATATATTTTTTTTCCAAAAATATTATTCAAGATAAATAGAATATTATTTAACATTCTAATATTTTTATTATTTAATTCTAGAATGCTTTCAAAATTTAAATTTAATTTAAAGTTCTTATTTATTTATTTTTTAAAAAAAAATCAAAATCACAAAAAAAAAAATACACTTATACACAACCGAACAAATATTTTTAAAAAATAGAGTATAATAATGAAAATTGTATAAAATATATATATATATAAATTAAATCTGAAAGTGGGCGCCACGCGCCATGTGCCAACTGTGAGCTCACGCACAATTCTCACTCTACCTTTTAGTGGTGAGAAAGAACACACAGTACTACATAAACTACACACACTCCTTTCTCTCTCTTCCTTTCTTCCTTTCTCTCTCCAAAAGCCCTCACAAACCCTTCCCATTCCATTCCAGATTCAATTCCCCTTTCTCTCTCTCAATCCCCGCAAGAAACCCTCATTTTCCATCTCAACATTCCCCAACAGACAAGGAACTGCGAAAAATCCTCGCTGCCGGCGCCGATTTTCAGATTTCTGTTCTGTATGTGTTTGTTATCATCCTCAATTGCTCGACGCTTGCTTCTGTACATAACGTGAGATTTTGTGGGAAGAAACTCTAGAATTTTCTCTAACCGTGCCGGAATCGAGGAATTGAGGAGTCGCTTGCTGTTGTTTCGGCTAGAGTTGAGGTTTAATGGCATCGATTTTCGCGTTCATCGCCGTCTTCTCGCTGTTGGCCGCCGCCGGAGACTGCCAGTCCGGCGACGCGGCGGTTATGCAGGATTTGAAGAAGAACTTGAAGGATCCGAGTCAGCTCGGGTGGGCCGACCCGGACCCCTGCAAATGGAAGCACATCCAGTGCAACGGCGGGCGGGTGACCCGGATCCAAATCGGCGAGCAGAATCTAGAAGGATCTCTCCCGCCGGGCATCAACACCCTCACCGAACTGCAAGTCTTCGAAGTCTTCCGCAACAATCTCACCGGCGCTCTCCCGACCTTCTCCGGCTTGAAATCTCTGCAGAGCCTTCTCCTCAACGACAACAATTTCGCCTCAATTCCGCCGGATTTCTTCGACGGTATGGTCTCTCTTCAAGCTGTTTTTCTCGACTCCAATTCCTTTGCCCCCTGGACAATTCCGGCGTCGCTTCAAAGTGCGTCTGGATTGCAAACGTTTTCCGCCGTCCGAACTAATCTCCGCGGCCCCATACCGGAATTCCTAAGCGCTGAAAAGTTCGCCAGTTTGACTAAACTGTATTTATCGTATAACAATCTCGAAGGTCCGTTGCCGGCGACGTTCGCCGGCTCTTCGATACAGTCCTTGTGGCTGAACGGCCAGCAGAGCAGTTCGAGACTCAATGGCTCCATTACTGTATTACAGAACATGACTCAGTTATCTGAAGTCTGGCTGCACGGAAATTCCTTCACCGGACCTATACCAGATTTGTCCGGCTTAATACAGCTGCAGAATTTCAGTTTAAGAGACAATAGTCTTACAGGTCCGGTGCCGGAAACCTTGGTAGGATTGAAAACGCTCATGACTGTGAATCTAAGCAACAATATGTTGCAGGGGAAGTATCCTCTGTTCAGCAAATCAGTTCAGGTCGACTTGGCGCCGAACAGCAACAGTTTCTGCACGAATACTCCCGGAGCCGAATGTGATCCACGGGTGAATGATTTGCTCGCAGTGGTTCATGATTTCGGCTATCCAGCCATGTTTGCCTCAAGCTGGAAAGGGAATGATCCGTGTGGTTCTTCATGGAAGGGGATTACCTGCAACAGTGGGAATATCACTGTCATAAATTTCCATGGAATGGGACTTGATGGAACTGTATCTCCGAGCTTCGCGAGAATCACTTCGCTGCAACGATTGGTTCTGTCCGGTAATAACTTGACGGGAACGATTCCAAATGAGCTGACCCAATTGCCGAATCTTGTCTTGTTGGATTTGTCAAACAATAACATTTATGGAAAAGTTCCATCATTTAGGGATAATGTGGTGGTGCAGACTAGCGGAAATTTGAATATCGGGAAAGATGCTCCTCCTCCGACTGCACAAGGTGGAAAGGGGAATCAGCCGGGGTCGAATCCGAAAGGAGATGATTCAGGACATGATAAGAAAACGTCGTCTGGAGTGGTTGTAGGCACAGTAGTAGGGGGAGTTTGTGTGTTGGTTGGCGCAGGGGTGTTAGCCTTATGCGTTTACCGAGCTAAGCACAAACGTACCGGAAAAGTCCAGTCTCCCCACACAATGGTTATCCATCCTCGCGACTCAGGTTCCGACAATGCTGTCAAGATCACAGTTGCTGGTTCGAGTGTCAATGGAGGCGGTGGTGCCAGCGAGACATACAGCCATGGAAGTGGCGCAACGAGTGACATTCACATTGTCGAGGCCGGTAGCATGGTGATATCCATCCAAGTCCTGCGAGATGTGACCGACAATTTCAGCGAAAAGAACATACTCGGAAGAGGCGGCTTTGGAACTGTTTACAAGGGAGAGCTCCCCGACGGGACTCAAATTGCTGTCAAGAGGATGGAATGCGGCGTGATTAGTGAGAAGGGGTTGGCCGAGTTCAAATCCGAAATTGCTGTCCTTACAAAAGTTCGGCACAGGCATTTGGTCACTCTTCTCGGATATTGCCTGGACGGAAACGAGAAGCTGCTAGTGTACGAGTACATGCCTCAGGGGACACTTAGCAGGTTTCTATTTAACTGGAAGGAAGAAGATTTGAAGCCCCTTCCATGGTCGAAAAGGCTGACTATCGCGCTCGATGTTGCCAGAGGTGTCGAGTACCTCCATAGTTTAGCTCAGCAGAGTTTCATCCATAGGGATCTTAAACCGTCGAACATTCTTCTTGGAGATGATATGAGGGCTAAAGTTGCAGATTTTGGTTTGGTTCGCCTCGCACCTAATGGGGATGTTTCAGTTGCTACCAGATTGGCCGGGACTTTCGGATATCTTGCTCCCGAATATGCAGGTAGTTTGATTCTCAGGCTTTGTTGTTCTTCGTATATGCTGATATATATATATATATATATGATGAGATTCAATACAATGTCTGCTGCAAGTTTTCTTTGATTCATAAGTTATTTTATGCACTTGATGCTCATATGATATGATTTTCGTACCTCTGATAATGTTCGTTTAAAAGTAACTTCTTTATCTGTGTAATTGGATAGTGACGGGCCGAGTGAGTACCAAAATCGACGTGTTCAGCTTCGGGGTAATCCTAATGGAGACGATCACTGGCCGGAAGGCTCTAGATGAAACCCTTCCGGAAGAAAGCCAACATCTTGTGCCGTGGTTCAGGCGAGTGCTTGTCAACAAGGACACTTTCCGTAAAGCTATCGATCCGAACATGGATGTCGATGAAGAAACTCTTGCCAGCATCAGCACGGTTGCAGAGCTAGCTGGCCATTGCTCAGCCCGGGAGCCCTATCAGCGGCCCGACATGGGACATGCTGTCAACATCCTATCTTCCCTAGCGGAGCTCTGGAAACCCTCCGAGCCTGCAGACCCGGAAGATGCCTACGGAATCGACTACGACATGACGCTGCCGCAGGCGGTGAAGAAATGGCAGGCGCTGGAAGGCATGAGTGGAGTCAGCGGGTCGTCTTACATCGGAAGCAGTGACAACACTCAGACGAGCATTCCGACTCGGCCTTCAGGGTTTGCGGATTCGTTCACGTCGTCGGATGGCCGGTAAAAAAGATGGAATATTGGCTGAGGTTTGATTCTTGACTTCGATTACCACCTTTTATGATTATCGTCCATCGTTGTTAATGATCAGTGAGTGAAGTGAGATATTTATTGTAGTAATTTAGGGATTTCATGTGGTTAGAGATGATTATGATTATGATGCATGCATGCCCATTTTTATTTGAATCTGAAGCCAATTTCTGTGTGTCTAGCTAGAATGCAATATGTGTTTTATTTATTTATATTTTTAAGTTGGGAAAATGTTTGGAAGAATTGGATGGTTTGGCAATGAACTTCATTGCTAGTTCTTGCTGAGCTGCTTTGCTTGGTCATCATCATCAGTTTTGGTTTGAATGTTATTTTGATAGAAGTGTTTTTATTGTGATGAGTGGTTATTTTGGTTTGAAATAGATATAGATAGGTTGGGGTTGGGGTTGGGGTTGGGGTTGGGGAGGATGATGGGAGTTGGGGGGGTTGATGTGCAGTTTTGTATGGATGCATATATATTCAATTCAATTCAATAATTGTGTGGATAAGGATGTGATTGGAACCAGAGGGATTTATATTAGAGATTATATGTATGTATGTATGTATTTTAGAGAGAGAGAGAGAGAGAGGAGACGTGGAAGTGGAATAGTGGGGTTTGGTTTGGTTGATAAAGGAAGAATTAGGAGTAGGATGATGATGTGAAGTTGTAGTATTGTGTATGCCAGCTGGGTGGGGGTGGGGGTGGGGGTGGGGGTGGGGGATGGTGTTGAAATTGGTAGCCTACACTACACTTTGTTTATTTGATTATTTGATTATTTGATTACCAAGGGATTATTTTGTTGATGTAGATATATATATATATATATATGATTGAGATATTGATATTGTATGTATGTCAGTCAGTCAGTCAGTCATTACAGAATGTAGATAGTGATTGTAATTTGTAATATTTGTTTGTTTGTTTGTGCGGGTGTCAAACACACTCTATTCATTTATTTATTTACTTGAGTATTATTATTATATGATGATATGTTGTGGAGCTTCACTTGTAGGGTGTAGCCATCGTTGTTCTTTGTTAATTATTATTGTTAATATTTTTTTTTACATTTAAATTCAATGCTGCCTGCCTACTGCTGTCCTCCTGATTTTGTGCCGATGACTGCTCTCTCTCTAGAAATGTATATATAATAAATAATATACACGTATTGGGATGTGTGGGGTTGGTGGGCTTTTTTATTACTATTATAATTGTGATTATTTTATGATGGATACCTACGTAGTCACTACTTCTTGTTGAGTTTACAAGGAGTATTATTAAGCTAGCAGAAGAGTTTTTGTATAACAGGTTTGACCAAGAAAAATGTCATCAAATTCAAATGACCCACTATAATACTATTATATCAATCCGCTCATCCTTTCCATTAATTAATAAATGTCTATTAAGGTTGTGTTTGTTTGGGGCCGGTAAAAATTTTGAATTTGAATAGTTGTATGATGTGATATAAATTGGTGTTGATGTGATATTTTGAATGTAAAATTCATTTTTTAGTATAATATAAAAAATAAAAAATAGATGTTTAATTTGATGTTTTTAAAGAGAAAAAATAGAATGAATAGTAAATTTAAAATCCAATCCTTCAAATCAAAGCCTAAGATGTTTTTGAGTGCTATCAACGACTATAACAAATGTATTAACCGATCAGTATATCCGATAGGAATATTAATATATATTTTAGAATATTTATAATAAAATATATGTTAAGATATATATAAATATATATATTTATCACTCCTATATCATCATCGCATATCTGCAGTCTATAATTAATTAAAATATTAAATGAAGTAGTCTAAACATTTTTTACAATGTGAAATACTGAGAGAGAAAAAAGAATTGATTGTATGTATGCATGTGTTTCAGAGTTGACTACTAGACCTAGTCGTAGTGCTTCTGTGTGTGTTAATTTAATTCTGGACAACTACTGCACCGCACGTCCATTATTATTATTATTATTATTATTATTATTATTATTATTATTCAACTATGTCGTAACGTAATTTTCAGATACATACAGGTGTAATTACGTAGCTATTACACGCAACCCCCATTTCTTGCCCATTCATTGCTATTATAGTATTTGTTGTGTGAGTTGTTACTTGCTGCTAATATTTTCAAACTAACCTTAATATCATGTGACCATAAATCACGACCTCCATAAATATGAGCAATAAACAAAAAATAAAATAAAATCAATCACTCCGAAATTAGGGCATATATTTTGTCAAAAAGCCCAGCTAATTTCAATAAAAACATTATTATTATTATTATTATTATTATTATTATTATTATTATTATTATTATTATTGAAATAAACAAAGTTGGTCATACAAAAAGTACAGATTTTGTTGAAAAGTGTTCCCAGTCTGATCGAAACGCCAAAAAGAACAAACTTACACATACACTGTACAATGCAATATCCATTTTTTATTAGTAATTCTTTTTTATTAAAATCACGTATCTTTTGTTTCATTCCACTAGGTCTGATATTTTCCATTATTTTTTTTTTTTTTTAAAAAACGACCCTAAAAGTAAATACAACTTTACAATTAGCCCCCAAAATCAGGGGAGGAAAGACGTGCATTATGATGAATCATTAATTTACACATTAGTACATAGAATCCAATAAAAACATCCATCATTATTATATTTGACAGACATAAAAACGATAGATAACTTATAAGATAAATTAAATTTTTTTATTTCACTACGTTACATAGATAATGTCGTTACTTTTAAGCAAAGGATTTTATACGATCTCACAAGTCATTAGACGAACCTGATATACACACACACATATATATATATATATATATAAAAGAAAGCTAAGAATTTATTCTTTTATGATTTCAAATCAACACTCCTGCACAATTTTAATAAATAATTTAAACCACTTACATTTTAAATTAACTTTAAACCATAACTAAACAAACTCTAAATATATATTAGAATATTGACATGTACATAAATACAACTAAAAGAGCCTCATTTTCAACACAATAATTCAGAGCTGGCAAAAGCAAGTTTAATACGTTACAAGTTCTATAGAAAATTCCAAATTGGTTTATATATTTTTCAATTTAAAATTTTGCTATTTCAAAATAATTTATTACACAAAACTGATATAATTCATAGCATCACACAAAAATAAATGTGAATTATAATTTCAAAAGGTATATATATATACCAACACATAAACTGACCCAAACTTAGATGGTTCCCTAGTATCTTCGTTCGTTCTTATTTGTGCACTAAACTACCGTCACTAAAAATGTCATATATAATATCTATATTTAAAAAAAAAAAAAAAAATCTAATACAAAACACATACAAAACAACCTACCTAACAAATTCTCTACAACACAAGATCCAAACACATGTTTTAGTTTCAACCACCATTCAGCACGTACGATTTTCGATAAATATACATAATTTTTTATCGCAAAATATTATATCAAAATATTAAAATTCAAATAAAAAACTCAAACTCAAATCAAAACCAAACAAACTCCCTATCATCAAAGAAATCATCAAAACTAAGAATTACCGAATTCTAGAAATATAAGCAGAAATCATCAAAAGCCAAGGAGTACCAAATTAACATGCAAAGACACAAGACATCGGAAATAAGAGAAATAGTCGAACATGAAGAGACAAATTAGAATAGTCGGGCCAAAACAAGGTTGTAAAGACACATTTCTAATGCATATTGACCAACTATGTCCAAAATATTGAAGAAGGGAAGGGAGTAAGGTCACCTTTTCTTAAATCCATATTTCTTGCGTTCGTAGAACAGATCCGTTTTCGCGCTTCCTAGATTGACTATTTTCGGGCACCCATCGCGATCCTTTTCTTGCTGAGTGCACTCCTTGCAGTAGTAAGCATCGGAAACCCCGACACCTCCGCAGATGACGCAGCGACCTTGGAATGATCCATAGTTGCATTCATCGCAAACTCGTACGAGAGTGCATGGGCGCACGTAGGAATCACAAATTACACATTTTCCATCACATTTCTCACAAAGCCTTCCGATTGCTATTCCAGGCTGCTTCCGGCACATAATCAGATCAGGGTGGTGCTTAGCCATGGCTCTTTAAGATGCTCCTAGATATCAAGTGAGGTTCGATTAGATGCCAAAAAAGCATAAGATACACATTGCTGTAACTTATCCAAAGCTAACACCTTTGGCATACTCTTTTTATTGAAGATTTCTAGAAGAAAGGGTTTAGTAAAACTAAGCAATGGCAGTTCCGGGGGATTGAGTTGTTGAGCTTAATCATTATGGATTTCAACCAGCTGCTAAGACTGGCATATTATGTAAGAATAGTGATTATTATGAATTTGTTATTATTACGAATAGATTCAATTAGAAAATTCTTATTAGGAGATTTCGCATCTGAAATAGCAAACCCTTGTGATAATTCACTCTCTTTATTCAACAAGCAAGGAAAAATTAATGGAAGATTTTCAAAAGCTCAGTGAGTAAAATACAATACCTTAGATCATTATATAGTGTATAGCATATTATACATGTACATAGAGACTTATTATTTGCATAACATAAAACTATCAGCTTTTACACACACAGAGAGAAAGAAGAGAGAGCTATTATTGAACTATTGGAGATGACAAACTGGTAACAATAATACCCAAAACATTCTCTCTACTATCTCAAATCAATAGATCGATACAACACTCCATTGAATTCAACATCAAAATTTCGCGGCTTTCAGCAGCCATGGATTTGGAAATGGATATAACAAAATTTCCTTTCATCATAAACAAGAGATTCAGCCCAATATAATCTATGCAACTTTTTCTGATGTGATAAATTAAGATAATGCAGATATATTACTCCCCAGAATTCTGAGCTTGATAATAATTAACTTCTGGTTATAGCGATTCATGGTATTGCATGCATCATACAACATCTGAGGGATGTAGAACAAGTTATTTTATAAGAGTTAACTGGAAAAGACATATACAAAGACTCAGTGCAAGAGCTTTTTAATAAGTAACCAAAGTTCACTTATCCAACAACAGGCAAGAAATTCCCTTTACATAGAAGATTGAAGACTCAGTTTATGTGATATTTACCAAAAAGTTAACAGTGAAGAAGAGAAGGAAGGGAATAAGCAGAACCGAGACAGATAATCTAAAACATCAAATGGTGTGTATAAGGTCCAATATGAGAAGGTAGCTGTGGCTATCACAGATTCTCTCTGAGATTTCAATCCACACAAAATACTAAAGGGCTGGTCTGTACGGTATGTGCTAGGTCACAACTATAATCTACCTTAAGACAACTTGATTATGTAGTGTCTCAATATCAGAAAATTAACCTTTAATAGCACACTCTGGACAATCATAAGGATGAATTATAATCACTACTGTAGGTTTGGAGCCCTGACTGAAAGAATTCTCCTCACCAGCAGTTTTCCGATCAAAAAAACTTAAATGATAAGAGGTCCTCATGTTGTCACTTAAATAATTAGGCATACCTTTGGAACAACGTCAAACTTTAAATGTTCGAGGAATTCGTGTTTAGATTGATAGCAGAGCATTCATTCATTCTTATCTATACTGTTACAATCAACCTAATACATACTAGGCTACAGATTACCCAACTCAGAATGCTCGAACAGCTAACCGTGGAAAACAGACAGTGATTCCAAAGAAACTGAATATTTTTACGCGAATAACACAGCAAAGAAGAGCACATACGTCGCACACTTCCATAGCTTAGCGCATTAAAGACTACACCCCGAGCATGACAGAACCAAACAATAAAATGCTTACCTCAGTTAACGACTGCTCCAGAAATTCGCGGAAAACGGAAACCACCGGAATTTCTGCTCAACAAGTGAGGCGCCTGAAGAAATGGAAAATAGATCTCAATTAGCAGGTAGCGAAGGGCACAAATAGGGGGAATCACATAAGAACGCCAACTCACCTCAATGTCGGAGAAACTGGTGGGTGATTCTCGTAGATCATTCGCGAGCAGCAAAGGCGGTGAAGCAGAGCGCTGTTGCATTTAGGGAAATTTCGAATAAATGGAAGACAGAAAAGGGAGAATCGAATCGTTGGACCTTACGACGTCGTTTTGCAGCCTACATATAAGATACATATATATATATATAAAATATAATATTCCATCCAATTAATATTCTAATTTTTTTATTTTTTTTTTTAAATCAGAAGGAAAAACAAAATAAAATTATAAAGACAAAACAATCACCCCATAAAAATGTTGAAAATACTTGGACGAGGTGTAGTAGTAGTAACCATAAAAACTAAAAATACTAATCATAATAATAATAATAGTAAATAGTAAAGCAGGAATGAATCCAAAGAGGAAGAGAAGTTTGCTCTGTGTCTCCTTCTTCTCCTCCTCCTTCCTCCATTGATGAACTCTCCAAAATCCTGACTCTCTCTCTCTGTCTCTCTCCCTCTTTACACTTGCTCTCTCTCTCTCTCTCTCATTGCCCTCAAAGAATGAAGCTCTCTCTCTCTCCTCTCCTCTCATTTCCTCTCCGCGCCGTCGCCACTCGATTACCTTCCCGACTACGCTGCTGCTGCTTCCGGCGATGATTTGCCTGTTACACCACCACCTTCATGTTCTTCTTCCTTAGCAGCAGCAGCAGAACTAGTTTTAGCATTCGTCGCTGTACCTGTACCTGTAGCCGGAGCCGTCTTGGTTCCATCATTTGTCCCATTGCAAACTCGATTATCCGTCTCCCCTTCAGCAGGATCATCAGGGCCTGGCGAAGTTTGGGTGTTGGCACTTTCAGGAGCCGCAGTCGCAGCAGGCTGGCTCGAGGAATTATTACTGCCGGAGCTGCTTTTGGACGGAAGGAAGACTCCAGTGCCGGGGAGCGGCAGTCGAGGAGGAGGATGCATCGGGGAGGGTGCAGCCCAGCCAGCGGAGGCAGGCGGGAGAGCAACCGGCGTAGCGAATGCTACGCCGGGCGTTACCTGTCCCGGTAGGAAGATCGGTTGGATGCCGTTTGGCGGGGGGAGCTGCGGGCGGGGAGTTTGAGCAGGGAGGACGCCGCCGGGTGGAATGGGGTTCAGATGTTTGGCAGCAGCGGCGGAACGGATGTGACCCGGTGATCTGCTCGGAGGTGGGGCCCATCCGGAAGGAGGGGCCCCGACGGATGCATAGCGATGGGGGCCATCGCCGGCGCCGATTTTTCGGGGCTGCGACTTCACCAGTGTGACGAGTATACGTTGCTTGCGAAGGGACGGTATTGCGTGTCGGGTGAAATCAGCAGACTTCCCTTGCATCACAAGCACGGATCTGTCGAGATAGATTAGGTGTCGAAGAATGGCAAAATTCAGCTCAATATGACATAGAATATGTAAGGCTGAATTACCCGGGGGAGAGGGAGAGCTTGAGGGCACCTCGGTAGTCGCCAGGGTGTTCGACTGTCAATATCTTACCAAAAGACATATCGCACTCGGTCAAGAACAGCACACAGACAGGCCGACCGAACCACTGTGGCCAGATATGAGGCTGCGAGTGGTCACCCTACAATCGGGCAGATGAATTAGCGTTGCGGTGATTAGATGAAAGAAATCGTTAGGGCATCAGAAGCACAGATTCTCGTGGAAAACCTCGTTGAAAACATCCACAATGCAGGAGTCTGGCTTGACATTGATGACGTGTTCAGTGAGTAGCCGTTGAACAATATCTTGAATCGCTGCCGGGATGGGCTCAGGTTTTAGATCTGCAAAATACACCCGTAGCTTAAATGAAGTAGTTTGATAGAAATTATATGCGTCGATGAAACGTGAACAAGCACAGCCATCTCATGAAAGACAGAAAAAGAACTAACTAATGTGCACGATTGTTTCGGATCATGCCTTTAGAAGTCCCCGTGACAGTTTCATCTTCGGGAGGTGCGTCTGCTATAGGGACGCCCAATTGAATCATCTCTCTTCCGTGTCCCTTCATTGGCCTCTTCGAGACAACAAAAATTGGACCTGCTTGGCGAAGACAGCAAGAAATTAGTTACACATGCAAACTGACTATCATTTATTAACATGTGTCTCCACTGAGTTATCACTATGTCCCGGTAAAGCACAAGCAATCAAAATCATTCATAACCATAACTTAACAAAGAGTCGAAAACATAATAGTATATGTTCTAAACCATTCAATGTGAAAAACATGATGCTTAATGGACGGATTTTTTCATTTCATTCTATCTTTAGGTGCCATATATGCAAAGCATAGTCATGTCTACAGACCGGACAAGCAAAGTCACTGTCTTTTAATAAACTAGACACGCAGAAGACAAAGACTATATCATAAAAATGATGGCCCCCGTAAACTTTCAACAGTTAGTGCAGTCATCCTCATCCTTCGAGCAAAGAAAAGAGATTTCTAAAAATTCCCACTTAGTGTCACCTTCAAGCATCTATATTGCCACATCCTTTTCTAATTTATATCCTGATAAATTTATTACAGACAAAAATGCCCATACAGTTTTGATGGGCTCTGAGTCTCTTAGCAGAGAATACGCCTAATGTCCACAAACAAATATCAGAGTACTTAGCACAGAAGACGATCGGAATTGACAAATAATAACAATAAAGAGGATAGAACAAGTAATAATTTATCTTAGTTCAATTATGTCATATTGTAAAAATAAACTACATGGTTGACATGTATGTGAAATTAAAAAATAAGTAAACAATTCATTGGTATGTAGAAATCAGTTCATTTGTGTAAGGTCATGCCATATGGATTAACTTGCCTGGCAGCTGTCCTCTCCTCCCAGCAGCTCTCAAGTCATTAACCAAAGCAATAAGCTTCGAAACATCGGAATCACCAAAGAAATCTTTATAAAACTTCATACCCTCAGCTATATTAACCTACAGAACAGGTTATCAAAGTAGTTTGTTTCTAGTAACTGTATCCAACTTGCATTCTAACAAATCAAATCAAATGAACATCTAATACCGATTTTCCCTCGCATATCTCATTAGAAACAAAAGTTTTTGGAGTAACTTCAAGGTTTTGTTTCCCTTCTAATCCAGATCCATCCACACTGAAAGACCCTGAGAATGGAAGACACAGGATTAAAGTACGAATCATGGTCCAAGCAGCACCAACAGTTTGAAATGGTACAAATATATCTAGAGAAACTTCCATGGGCAATGGTAAATATCAATTTTCCTTTGTTAGTGTACAGCTCTACAATGTACGAAACTTCCCACTTCAACTTACCCAGTCAAACACACACACACATATATCCAGTTCAACTGACCTTTACAGTGTATATAACTCGGAAATTATACAAGAATAAACTGCTCTACAGGAAGCAAATCCTGCAGGTAACTAAAACTCCATGCTCCCAAAATCATAAGATGATCAGAGAAGAAAATAACGTAAGTAGATATTTCTGAATCTGAAGCTCAAACATCACCTGCAGTCTCTGCCTTATCATCTGCCTGTCCCACAGATCCCTGTGAGATCCCATCCTTCACTACACTATCTGCTTCAGTTGTTTTATTCAGCTCTGTTATATCACCAATAAGCAACAAATGACAAATCAAAAACTTCATAAAAAGAAGTATTAGTCTCAAAATGTTCTATTTGAAATTGGAGTAATAAGATCTCAAGAACGAAGTATAGTTTTAGCAATGACATATAATTAATGAATTATCACAGATATGCCATTCTTTTAGGATCATCAGTTTTTATATGTAGTAGCCCCCCTGCAAAAAGGTCTTAGAACGAAAAGGATATCCAACATAAGTCTTCAGGGTTAAGATTCAAGGTAAAATATTTGAAGGGTTTGCTACATCAGAAGTAAAATGTTTAACTGATCAACCAGTAGTTTCCATATCAAATAAACAAATCAAGTGCTTCAACAGCATCACCAAGATAAGCATTTAGCCCTTAATTATAGAAATCTGAGCCCATACTCAATTTTTAAAAAGTAAGATTAGGTGATTGAATAATATAAATGTAACTCCTGCAAGAACTGGAATATGTAACATCTTTCTTGATAATTCTAGCAAATATAACTTTTCAAACGCATGCAACAAGTAACATAACATAAAACATGGCAAACTATCCAACATGTTCTGACTAAATCAGATTTTTCTTGCCCTGTTGTTATACTGCATTTAAGTCTCATAAAACATTTCAACATACATACTGCTCATGAAGCCATTCCCTAGGTGTTACTTTCAACAAAGTATTTTACAATGAAGCTTCCTAAAAAAGAACAAGAAAGGCATGGCATCCACATAGGCAACTTCACGGCACTAATTTCTTCAAGCACATTAAAGAAATAAAAATCATAACCCAACCCCACTATCTTAGAACACTAAACTCAACCCCACTGTCATGAATTTTATGTCCCCACAATGTTCCAGATTTTTAACCGCAATTCAAAATCAACTCCTGCTAAAGCAGTGTGACAATTCTTTATTAAATTTCCTAACAAGAACCTAGTAGTGCATGGAAGTGAGCTTTGAAATTGCATTACCATGTCACAGCCCACCTGAAAATAAACTTATCTTTCAACTTAACATGCCTTAAAAAGCCTTTCTTAACTAACATGGCCATTTGTCTTATTAGTAAATGGTTGCATGCATGATCGATTGAAAATTAATTTGCAATGAGTAATCAACCATAAACTGCCATTTGGCAGCTAAGTAAAGTGACCTAATCCAAGAAATCCCCCATGGCAAATTAGGTATGTTTTGGATTAATCAAGTAACTTGTTACTAGATTTTTTTCCCATACACACCATCATATGCATTTCTTTATATCTATAGATACAATATGTGTTCTTCTTACCTTTCTTCTCCTCTTTCTCCTCCACTTTCTCTTTCTCTCCTCCATCCAATTTCTCATACGCAATCAGATTATTTTTCACATGCCCGTCGTTCATATCCTTAATAACGACATCGCTCGAATTCTGCAGCTCAAAACCTCCTCTCTGCCCCCTGCTTCCGCGCCTCGGCTCCTTCCCGCCTCCACCCGTCCTCCCACTCCCATCAAACCCCATAGACCTCTGCTGGCGCCTCCAGGCCACCTGCTGCAGCGCATAACCAACCTCAGCCACGGAGAAGTACTGCTGCATATGCAGAATAGGGTTCCAATTACACCGCCTAATCTGTATCGACCCTATCGCACCATCGTACTCCCCAGGATCCCCCACCGCCCTCAAATGGTGACACAGCGCATCGATAATCGCATTGGCAGCCGCAAATTCACCTCGCAGCCACATCAGTAACCCGTCCCTCTCATCCATCTGATGATGCGGCAGCGGCAGCGGCTGCTGGTTGCTGTACCACTGCACCGATAGCTTCTCCGGCGCCGCCACTGCCCCTGATTGCAATGCCATGTCAGATATAAATTATCCCCCACGCAAACAATAACAACAATCACAACAATCCCCTTCCCCTTCCTCAGTTACGAACAGAAACCGCACTCTCCCCCAAAATCAAACACAACACACATCCGTAATCACAACGTAGACGGATTTCAGCACATTGAGGAACCGTCAACAGATCTGCAGCGATCGGTGCAAATTGCAGAATGCGCAACCACAAATCCCAAAATTCAGTGCGAACAAAATCCGTTCCGCAATGCGCGGGAGTGCGGCAACAGCAGCCTGGGCCTGATGGCCGAATTCCAGATCTGAGAAGGAAATTTCTGAGTGTGTGGGAACGGGGAAAACAAGATCTGAGAGCGAAAATGGCTTGTGAAGCACGCGTATGGAAGTAGTAAGCTGGTCTTAAATGGTGGCTTTTATTTTTCACTGTTAGTTATCACTGTGGGAGCTTTCGGGACCTTTATATGTGTGTATATATATACACCTATACAAACACCTATATCTGTGCATAATATAAAATAAATTATAATAAATTATAAGATAATCTTCGTCTCTATATAAAATTCGGTGCCTTTTATGAATTAATTTACTTTATTAGTATTGTTTTGTCCAACAGTGCATATGTCTAAATCGGTTTCTTTTTTTATTTTTTAATTAATGAAATTTGGAGGTCTACTAGAATATTCTACGAGGGCAGTATCGTCCATTCACTTGTAACTTTGTATCGGTAAGGTTCTTCTCCAATTAATACTGTATATCGGTTTCTGTTTGCCGTATTTTATTTTATTTGTTGAATTATTCACCTTTTTTTTTTATATATATATTTAATACGAAAATTATTATTCCTATATATTTTTTTGGGTGCGTTCGTTTGATGGATTTTGACGAAATCTCACTGTTCATTCAAAATTTTTTCTCTTCCTTTAAAAAATATCAAATTAAATATTTATTTTTTATTTTTTATATTATACTAAAAATCAATTTTACATTCAAAATATCAAATCATCACCTATTTATATCACATCGTACAATTATTCAAATTATTCAAAATTTTGTACTATTCAAATCTCAACTCAAAATCCAAACCCCAAACAAACACACCTTAGGGTGTGTTTGGTACAGAGAAATGAGGCCAGAGAAATGAAAATTGTATCATTTCTCTTGTTTGTTTGAGTCAAGAGAAATAGAACTTGAAAAATAAATCATTTCCATTTCTCTGTTTTCATTTCTATGCAGAAAAATAGAGAGAAATGATGTTGCAGTATATATATTTTTTAATTTTTAAAATTTTTTGTACTATTTAATTTTTATAATTTTTTAAAAATTATATTATTTTAATTTTACAAAAAAACAAACTTAATTTATTTTTAAAGTATTTAATTTTTACGACATTTTAAGAAATTGTACTAAAATATAATCTTAAAAAACATTGTATATAATTTATAATTTTTTTTAAAAAAAATTTACCAAAAATATTTTTCATGAATTCTCATCCGTTAAAACTCTCTTTTTATCGTGTTAATCATTTATTTTTGTTTGCTCATTCATATATCTGCATTTTTTTAAAAAAATTTCAAATCAATTCTCTGTTTTATCAAACAAGAGAATTAATTCTCATTCTCTACTCAATTCTATTTCTCTCCAATTCTATTCCCTATTATCATTTCTCTGCAATTTCATTTAGCAAACGCCCCCTTAGTGCATTTTGAGACCATATCCAACACAAACTTAAAAACTTTGGATGTGTTTGTTAATGGGTTTCGACGTTTTGCTTTCGATTTTTTAATAGTAAAAAATTAAATTTGAATAATTATTTGATATAATATAAATAAATTTTAATATGATATTTTAAAGGTAAATAAATTTATAATATAATATAAAAATAAAAAACACTATTTGATTTACAATTTTTTTTTTTTTTGTTTTTTAAAAAAAAAATTAATAGTAAAAATCTTGTAATAAAACTTACATAAGATACAACCTTTTTTTTTCAATGTATTTGAAAAAAAATTGCTCAAATTCATCCTGTAAATATGGAGATTTTACTCTCTCTGACTAGATAATGGTTTACATTAATCGGTTGGATCTAACGGAATAGCACTATTTGATGAGATGATGCTATTTTAAGTTTTTTTAATTATAAATTAATTTATAAATTATATTTATATTCTATCTTCTTTTTTTATTTGTTATATTTAAATTTTAATTTGTTTTAAAATTATATTTTAATTTGTTTTATTAATTTTATTTTTATTATTTATAATATAATTTAGTCATATTCTAATTTTGTAATTGATATTTATAGTAGATTATATGTTTATTTATTTAAACTGTTTTTGACAATTAACTTATAATTTTTGATTGATTCAATTAGTAAAATAAAATAATAATTAGCAATAGTTATATGTTATTTTTCATCAGCCAAAATTTATGAATATTTTATTTGTAAATAAAACTTCAAATTAAAATATTCAATAAACATATTCATTTAATTTTTTATTATTATATTTTTCTATATAATATTATTATATCCTATAAAAATATTTTTTTATGTAAAAAATTACATCTAATAATTATTTGATTTAAAAATAACACTAGTCAAAACATTCAAATAAAGATACTTATATTTTATAGTAATATTTTAAATTATATTTTCTATAAAAATAATGATTGAATATAGTAATTTTTTAGGGTGTGTTTGTTTGAGTTTTGGATTTTGAGTTATATTTAAATAGTAAAATTTTTGAATTTGAATAGTTGTATGATGTGCTATAAATAAGTGTTGATGTGATGTTTTGAATGAAAAAATGATTTTTAGTATAATATAAAAAATGAAAATAGATGTTTAATTTGATATTTTTAGGAAAAAAAAAAAATAGGATGAATAATAAAATCCAATCCCCAAACAAACACATCCTTAATGTATTAAATCAATTTTATAATTATTTTTATCAGCACATGATCCTCAATTAAACACACTTTTAATGGAGTCATAATAGTATATTATTTAATTAATATTTTGTTTTAAAAATATTAAATTAAAATTCCAAAATTGTAAAAGAGCCTTTCACAAATAGTAATAAGTAATCTATTAAAAGACTAATATATATAACTGTAATTAACATCTTATTTTAAACAGTCAGCATAGATTTAAGGGTGTGTTCGTTTGCAAGATTTTGTAAAATTTTTACTATTCATCCAATTTTTTTCTCCAAAACATAAAATCAAACACCTATTTTTTATTTTTTATATTATACTAAAATAAATTTTACATTCAAAACATCACGTCAACACCTATTTATATCACATCATACAACTATTCAAATTCAAAAATTTTACTATTCAAATCCCAACTCAAAATTCAAACCCCGAACAAACACACCCTTAGATTACATTCCGGACTGTTTGTAAGGCTTTGGTTTTTAAATATTATTAAATTAAATATTTTTTTTATTTATTATAACATTTAAAATATTTTATTAATATATATTTATATTATATTAAATAATTATTTTAATTTATTTTTTTTATTATTCAAAATCAAAATTCTACTCTATAATAATTGGTAAATCTTTAGGGCGTGTTTGGACGTGGGTTTTAAGTTTTGGGTTTGGATTTTTGAACAGTAAAAAGTTGAATGTGAATAGTTGTTTCATGTGATTTAAACAGAGAGGTTGATATGATATTTTGAATGTAAAATAAATTTATAGTATAATATAAAAAAAATAATTATTTAATGTGATTTTAGAGTAAAAAAAATAGTAAAAAAATTAAATAGTAAAAACTTAATTACTTTCTAAACCTATTCTATAATATTTGGTAATTTTTTAAATTTCTTTCTAAACCTATCTAGGATGTGTTTGTTTGGGAATTGAATTTTAAATCACTATTTATTTTATTTATTATATTATACTTAAAAATCAATTTTACATTCAAAATATCACATTATCATCTATTTATTTATATCGAGTCATTCAACTATTTCAAAATTTTTACTACTAAAAATCCAAACTTCCAAACACAAACACACCCTTAATTACTGGTAATAATTTATTTATTTATTTTTTAAATTTCTTTCTAAAACCATATACTCCCTCACAATCGTGTCAATCCCTAACCCTCGGCCGCCGCCGCACTCTCCGACCGTCGCTACCCGTAGCCGCCATGGCCGCCGTCGTTGTATCTCCGTCTTCTGTCCAGAAGCTTTCGTTTCTCATTTCATCACCGCGAAATGAGTCATTTCCGAGATCCAAAAGCCTCGCCGTCGAATCCAAGCTCCGCTACCACACTCATTCCTATTCTACTCATCGGACAATGCCCTTCGCGGTTCCTGATAAGACGTCTGCGTCGTCATCAGCCAGTTCGTCCTCCGAAAAAGCTCTCAATCGAATCATAGTCATCGACAATTACGACAGCTTCACTTACAATCTCTGCCAAGTCAGTTGTTTTTGTCCCCGTGCTTTTTTCTTTTTTTTTTTTTTTTAAGTTAAGTATGCTTGATTGCCTAGCGTGATGTGTATATAGTTCTGATTTTATGTCGTATGTGCGATTTCGACAGTATTTGGGTGAGCTTGGTTGCGAAATCGAGGTATACAGAAATGATGAACTTACCGTAGATGAGCTAAAAAGGTATGAGTTTTTTCATGCTTGATTCGGGAACAATTTCTATTCAATCCTTTCCAACTTTGGGGCTTCAGTTTCATTCGCTTTCTTTAAATTATTCAGTTAATTTTGCTTGGATCTGAATATTCAATACATTGTCTATACAGTTAATTTTCATTTTAAG
Organism: Andrographis paniculata; assembly: GCF_009805555.1. Classification (NCBI taxonomy): domain Eukaryota; kingdom Viridiplantae; phylum Streptophyta; class Magnoliopsida; order Lamiales; family Acanthaceae; genus Andrographis; species Andrographis paniculata. The sequence continues at coordinate 8,697,395 of NW_026137605.1, forward strand.
TGAATAATGATTGTAAAATGATTGGATCTGAATTATTTTTGCTTGTATTATTGATTTTTGTAGGAAAAATCCTCGAGGTGTAGTAATATCACCTGGACCTGGTAAAAATTTAATCCATACTTGGTTTTTAATCAGCAACAATTGTGCTTTCATATGATTTAATTGCTGTTTATTGTTTGAACAACTTCAGGTACACCTCAGGATTCGGGAATTTCATTACAGACCGTGCTGGAGGTTGGACCTACTGTGCCGTTATTTGGTGTGTGCATGGGATTGCAATGCATTGGTGAAGCTTTTGGAGGTGAGATATTCTGATATTGCACTTGAATTTGTTGTTTAATATTCAGCTGTAAATTAGAATGGATGCTTATGTTTTTGAAAAGTATTTGGGAAACTTCCGATCTTGCATTATCATGTAGGGTTGTGGCGAAGCAAAGTTCAATTAATATTTTCTTCTCTTCGTTCATAAATATGTTTGTTCGATGTCCAGGGAAAATTGTGAGGTCTCCTTTTGGTGTTGTTCATGGAAAAGGTTCCCCTGTATACTATAATGAAGGTGGGGAAGATGGCCTGTTTACAGGATTATCAAAGTAAGTGATTGTGTGTGTGTGTGTGTATATATATATATATGAATATATATTTGTGATTGTGTTTAGATTAATGGTTAGTGAAGTAGATAAATGGTCGCACTTGACAGTAATCATAGTGCGAAGTTCCACAGTTCTTAGGATAATATGTTTTAAAGTTGAAGCACAGCTCAAATCTTGGCTATTGCATATAAAGTACAAAACCATTGTGTATCTCTTAAATAAATTTTAACATGTGTATCTCTTTTAGTGTGTTGCTTAAGTGATGGGATTGTTATTCATCTGACTCTTATATAGAAATGATAATTTAGCATTGTAATTTGTTGAATTATGAAAAACCTTTACAATGTAAGTCATAAAGTATAAAATAGTGCATATATACAACATAGGCATATCATATTCATATAATCCTTCGTCCGCCATAAAAATTGCATGTTTGTCTAGACACAAAGATTAAGAAAAAATGGTAGGTATCTTAATGTAGAAGTAAAGTTCTATAGGGAAATTTTGAGAAATTAATTCAAAAACGTATTTAATTGTTAGTGTACATGTGATGTAACAACAATATCAAAATTGTTATTATGTGTTAAATTAAGGGTAATATTTTACGTTAATGGAAAAAGTAGTTGGTATAAACACAAATTTGGCGGATAGACTGAAATAGAAAGTAAGCACAAACTTAGCGGAAGGAAGGAGTATATTACAAAGCTAGTATAACCTATAATCGTTGTCTTTCAATATCAAGTTTAAGTATATTGGAATATGAATTTGTAATTCGATCTATAATTCTATATTAACAATTAGTTTTCTTTCCTTCGTATCCAGCCCCTTTACTGCTGCTAGGTACCATAGCCTTGTGATTGAAAAGGAAAGTTTTCCAAGCAATGCCCTTGAAATAACCGCGTGGACAGAAGATGGATTGATTATGGCTGCCCGCCACAGACAGCATCGCCATATACAGGTAACATTTCCTTATTCCAGTTTGCAAAACCAAAAAAAAAAAAAAAAAAAAAAAAAAAAAAAAAAAAAACTAATTTGAGCATCACATTCCATTGTCAATATATTGAAAGTGTGCTTGTTGTGTTCGTTCCTCAAAGCTCATGATACGGACTTTCAAAAATTTTGATTTCCATGGTATAATAGAGCTGCCAGAGTAACGTAGTACAGAGGTGTGGTCTATATTAAAAGTCAAGAAGCTTCTGATTCTAATAGGATCTTTTGCAATAAGAATGGCCATGAAATTACCTATTTCATAGTTTTATAATAATCTCGAATCTCTGCAGCACCTAATGTCTAAGTCAAATTCGATCTCAATTCAATTCATTGCTTATTCTTTTCTTTTTTAAGAAAACTTTAGCTTTTGCATTTCTGTGAATCAATCAACCAGTCTCTAAGAACTTCTCTATATTGTATAACTACAGAATTTTTGAGCTTTGGAAAAAAAATTGAAATTGTAAAACGTTGAATATTTGATGTATGTTTTGTGAGAAAAGAATATACATTTGATGTGATATTTTTGAAAAAAAAAGTTTTGTTGAATAGTGCCAGAACATATTATTTTTCTAGATATTAGAGAAGTTACTTCTTTGCCATCATCTAAAGCGAGATGAATCAACAAATTATTATGTTGGAACTATATAGACAATATATATATATATATATGTTAGTATGATTCTTGGCGTTGCATAGATGTTATTGTGAGCTTGTTTTATATATATATATATATATATATATATGATCGGTATAAAATTGCAGGGAGTTCAATTTCACCCGGAGAGCATCATATCGGACGAAGGAAAAGCCATAGTTCATAATTTCATCAAATTGGTAGAGAAGAAAGAAGCTGCTGCAGCTGCTGCATCTGCACCAGCCGACTCCATGAAATAGTGTTCATCCTCAAAAATCAATTTTATCAACAATCTTGAAAGGTTTGTATTTAAATATATATATATATATATATTGCTGTCTTCAATATATACATATATAAGTTTCTGTTTTGTTTGTGTTATAATTCAAAGATTAAATTGTTGTAGAAAAAGAACTGATTGGAAATCCTACAATCTGTGAATTTTTTCCCAACTATTTAATTCAAGCTTTGTTTGCGAAAGATATGTTTTTTTGTTTTTCTCAGCTTTTTAGGGTGAGTTTGGCTTTGATTTGAAATTTAAAAGAGTGGTTTCGTGTGATTTTGTGATAGAAAATAATAATATATTTTTATTAAAAATAGAATAAAATGAAATGCATAGTGTAAATTTGAGTTTGCAAAAATAACAAAATTTGGCAAACTTTTCAGTGTAGGTGTGTTCTTTTGGCACTATATCACATGGGATAACTATTCAAATTAAATTCAAACTTTCAAACAAACATAAATATACATTTTCTCAAACTTTTTCAAAATTTTATTTAAACAGAACCTATATTGGTTTTGAGGGTAATTAATTATTATTATTATTATTATATATTAGCGGCATATTATATATAATAAATTGACAACACATGAAATAAATTTATATAAATACAAATATAATATATATGACAATATCAGTGATCTATTAACCACATTTTATAATTGATCTCGGTGGGGAAATCTATTGTAGCTTTTTACTATCTTTAATAACATGCTTATTTTGACTGATTAGTTTATTAAAATGTCTTTTAAAGTGCAATTAATACAAAGTGGTATGGTTATAATTTTAGGTTATATAGAGTATTTATTTACATTAAAAAAAATAATAAAAAAAAAATACATTCATTGTGGACATGTATAATGATAAAATTAATACTACATAGAAATTAGAAACAAATAGATTAACAGAAAAGAATCCACTGTTACAATTGGCATAATTTACATGTAAGTTTATTAAATATTCCTTGATGATGTTAGTTTTGGACTTTTGGTATTAAGTTATGTTTAGTACTACTTCCTCCTTACAAATTTATGTGAAAATTAAGACATAATAAAAAGAAATAAAATAAATAGAAAAAAATATTAAAAAGTAATAAAATAATAGAAAAATAGTAGAAAATTTATTACTATTATGTTTCAAAATAAAAATAATATAATTATAAACGGATAAATTATTTACTATAAATTAATTATATAGGGGGTTAACGAACAAAATGAAACACCGATGAAATAACATTTAATATAATATTTTATGTGGTAAAAGATGTATACCTAATATCCCGTGTCCATTTTCAGTAGCGACTACAGATTCGAACGCTATAATAAAAATATATATATAAAATAATAATAATTATTATTATAATTTATACCTAACACGTATACAATAGAATAAACATTTATTCTACGTAGCAGACAAAACCTGCCACAGAGCCTAACTTCCCATTTTTTTGTTTTTAAATTAGCAGCAACCATTCCATGCAGATATACTAGTTTATTGTGCTTGGATTTCAAAATTTCCTGTTTAATTACATCTTTTGTCCCTTGCATTATCTATCAATAAAATATCTTCTGTTCCGACCAAAAATAAAATATTGAGTGTATCTTTTATATTTTAATAACTATTATTCAATAGAAAAATAATAAATTTTAATAATTGTGTTGGTTCACTTTCTATATATATTTTTTTATGTTAAAAATGAGAAATTATATTAGTAATATAGTAATATTTTGTATTAAATTATTGACTTTTGTAAATAAATAAAAAATATATATTATATTTATTGTGTTAATGTATATAATATATATAGAAAAAGTTTGTTCCACCAAAAAATCAAATTATATGAACAAACCCCATAATATATAAACATTGTTACTGTCAATATAAAAAATAATAGCTATATCATAATTTTTTTACTATAATTTCGAACTAATGTGTTTGCCTGTGAATTGTAAGAAATATTTTACTAGCCAGCTCATTAAAATCAAATCAAGTGTATATTTTATTTATTTATTTTATTATTATTAAAAATTAATTTTATATTTATTAATTAATTATTTAAATTTAAAATTTTATTATTCAAAATTTGAAGCCTAGAACTCCCACCTTTCGATCAAACGGCACTAAAATAATATACTATTTTTTTTTATCCCCTATTACGTATAAAAATCATATAAATATATAAATAAAAAATAAAATTAATATAATATAAACTTATTTCAATACATCATCCTAGCCAAAAAAAACTTATATTATATATATATATATAATATTTTATATTATGATGATCATAAAACAATAAAAATGCAGTCAAAATTCAAAACATGCATTATAGTTACTTTCTTCATCTCTATGCACAGCCAAAAGGGGGAAATGGCTACATTACCTTTTTGTGACCATTATATGGACGCCGACCAATCATTTTCCGGCCGGCTCCGGCGGCGTCTCCTTCCACGGTGGCGCCGCGGAGCCCCTCCAAACCTCACCGGATCGGCGCGCATGAGCCGTGCTGCTTCGGTCGGAACGATCACACACTCGGATTGCGGAGATTTGTACCGTGCCCGGTCGTAGCAATACGAGTATTTCATGTAGCTAGTCCTGAACCTCGCCATATCCGCCCTCCGATCGCTCGTAATGTTCGAAGACATCGACGCAAATCGCGGCGCGTCTTCGCACTCCGCGCCTTCAATGGGGTCGACGGCGCAGCCGTGAAGAATAAAATTGGAAAACTCGGCTATATAAGGCGCGTACTTGTAGTTGACCTTGTATTTGCCTCCGTTCGTCGCCCAACCGGAGCCATCCCATATTGTCGCGTAGAGCGACATTGGCTTTGATGGGAAGTCTCCTCCCATTTCTTCAGTCCTTTTAATCTCTCGTATAGGAATGTCGTCGATGTAAAATCTGTAAAAAAAAAATATATATATATATATATATCAAATTAATTAGAAATGAAAAAGAATTCAAGATAAGTACTGGAGAAAATATATGAAATCACAAGTTAAACTTAAGAAGTCGAAAAAATGGCAAGCCATAGGCTAGGATTGATGGTACATAATATACATACAGACAACATGTAATGGAAGAACCACAAAATATAATATAAATTATGTTAATATAATACAAATGAAACACATAAACCATTAAATTAGCAAAATATGACATAGTCTTGTACAGTACATAACAAAAAACATAAATTATGTTAATATAAATTGAAATGAGAAAGAATTAGCGGTGAGTATTCCAACAAAGATATGAAGTCACGAGTTAAAATAAATCGCGAGCTATCGGCTAAGATTGATAGTACATAATATAAATACAGGTAACATGTAATAAAAAAACAGAAAATATAATATGAATTATGTTAACATAATACAAATGAAACACATATAGCCCCATACAGTATATATACGATAATTGATTTCAACAAAGAAAAATATATTAATACAACATACTTACGTCATTTTTACTTAACAAAGTATGTGGTGTTAAATAAATGTATGTGACTATTTGAGTGTGATATATTTGCTTACAGATAAATCTCAATCAGCACTATAACCCGTCCGTGTGAACTCTAACTGAAGTTCAAGTTCGACGCAAAACGACAACTATTGGAACTTAATTTGCGCGAAAAGTTTGTTAGTTAAACATCGACACGAACAGTTTCGTAGCTACATCGCTTTTCTAGTTCTGTTTTGTTTGAACGTGATGCGAAATAAACCACGTGGTATCTACCAGATTGCCCAAACGATATACATATGTTCCCATGTAAGTCTAGCAAAGTTGCAGATTATGGAATTGTAGAGATGGAAATGGATGTTCATGATTGAAGTTGCAGAAGTTGAGATTCGAAGAGGATGAGTAGCTTACACAATGAGACTATCGGTCCAAAGGATTGCATATTGATGGAATTCATCGGATGGATCAAAGCCAAGGTCGTATCGTTCTTCTCTGCCTCTGCTGGTGCTTCCATTGCCGTATATGTTGGTCTGTATTCTCCACTCCTTTCCCCTTATGTTTCCTAAGAACTCAAAGTCTATTTCGTCGTGATTCTTCTCGTACATGTCTCCATTAGACATCTGAATTCCAGAAAATCAAAGCAATCAATTCTAAAATCTAGTTGGTTAGGGAACATTGCAACAGTGAAGATGAAGAACATTTAAGGAATGCATAAATGATGTTGAATGACTCTCTGGTCAATTTTTGTAAATTATTTATTGTATTTTCAATCAACCGTTCTTAATTTCCAAAAATCTCGGATAATCCGCCTAAACTTTTCAAATTCACGAGAAACGGAGACAACAGAGCAGATGTTTTTTTGGATAAATCAACGGAAGTGATGGCGTCTGCTTCAAATCTACTTAACTAACAAATCAAATAATCAAACCTAAGAATCACGAACACAACAAGCGCCACTTACATAAAACGCAACGACAACGCCCGCCGTGTAATCCGCAGGAAGCTTAATCGATGCACTAAAATATCCATACCGGTAAATATCATGAGAAACGAATCCAGAACCTGCAGAAACACACACCGCCTTAAATTCACCCATTCGAAACGCAAAATTCGTGTTTATAGAAAAAATCAAAATCAAACTCACCAGTCCTTTCATCGAGCGTGATGTGTGCTATTTTTCCGTCCTGAAACACCATCAAATTATCACCACCAAACAGATGCGTGTATCCATCATCAAACAACATCGTCGGAAAATCCCCCGCTACATCCGCCGCCGATTGCGCCACCAGCGCGAAAATCAACAAGCAATTCATATTCAACTTCATCGCTCCTCCTTCCTCACTGAATCATCAATCAAAGCAGAGGATGGATTGTACAAAATCGAAATCAAAATCAAAATCAAAATAAAAAAATCAAAAACAGAGAGAGATGCAGAGAGAGAGAGAGAGCATGGATGGGATGGTTTATGGGGAAGAAGGTGAGTGGTTGTTGAATGAATGAGCTGTTGCTTACTATAGAATAAATAAATTAATTAATTAATTACACATATCGCCGTTTTCGTATTGGAAATTTGGGATTACGTTTTTACAGCTGGTTTACTATTATCATTACCATTCATTGCATACACGAAACATTAGTCCCTTTTCCGTTATTTTTAACATTTCAAACAAACACGCGCAATTTTAAAATTATAGTATTTCATAATAAATATTAGAAATTTGTATTGAATTATTATAGACAATGTAATATTAAAATTTGCATTTTTTATTATATTTTTTTCCTCCCCTAATCTTTTTTTCCTTAATACGTAAATTTATTTCATTACTAATTTTGATAAAATCAAATATTCAACGTTTAACTCTTACTCTCCATTAAAACTTATTTACCATAATGATCATTACTTTTATTTTATTCTCTATTTTCATTTTATTTAATTATAACTAAATTTTCGAACATATCTCTAACTTTTTTTTCTAATAAAATATTTTTTTTTTTCTTAATATTTGTGTCAACTACAAATATATTAATTTTTACTAACGGAATAAATATATTATAAATATTTTTTAATTTATATTTATTTACATAAATATCACTACATCAAATTAAAATATGAGTACAAAAATCTTATCACACACAATACCACAAATTACCGTTTAAATTTTATTATTTATTTATTTATTTATTTATTATTATTATTATTATTATTATTATTATTATTATTATTATGTGGGAACCCGCAGCCGCTACCCGAAAGTACACACTGGATAAACTTTCGGCCGAACCTAATATACTGCAAACCAAATCCGACGGGAAAGTCACACTAAACGAACCATGTGTGGCATGTGACCTGAGGCGTCGAGGGTTTGAGGATGTTTTTATTAGGAGTTTGAATTTTAGGTTGACATTTAAATAGTAACAAATTTGAAGTGGAATAGTTGTATAATGTGATATAAATAAGTATTGTTACGATATTTTAAATATAAAATTGATTTTTAGAATAATATAAAAAAATAAAAATTAAATATTTGATTTGATGTTTTTAAAAAAAAATTGTATAAATAATACAAATCCTTCGAAATCCTTCCGACAAACGCAACCTTATAATTCATCATTTTTTATGCATTTACTTTTATGTTTTTGTATAATTCATCCTTAGAAAATACTACAACCTATTGCTAGTATATATTTTCATGGCAATATTTTATTTTATTTTTATTTTTTGTTCAACAACATATAGTCCTGTTTTATTTTTTCGTTAGTGTATGTATATATTGTCATTTTTAAAACTATTCTCTCCGTCCTACATAATTTGCCCATATTTCCTATTTTCGTCCATCTCACATAACTTATCATTTCTATTTTTTAAAATATAATTATGCACTTTAATCGCATTTTAAATTTTAAATTTTTTTAATTTTAATTAATATTTACTTATTTTAATTTTAACTTATAATTATTTATACTAAATAATTATTATTTTTACTAATCCACTTCTTAATTACTTAGTAATTTTACTATACCTAAATTCTCGTGTCTACAGTAATACACCCATATTACATAGGACGGAGAGAGTAATATTTATAAAATATTGTATAACTAACAAATATTAAATGAATAAACCCATTATATCCCGTTATTATATTAATCAAAACTCAAAGGCAAAATACAATAAGACATCATTGTGTGTTCGATTTTGATCTGAGATTGAGTTTTTTTTATTTGAATTTTATTTTAAATAGTATTTATATATAATATTTTGTGATAATAAATTTATATATTTTTTTATTGAGAACCGTGGGAATAAAATAGTGTTGATTCGTATTTAAAATACAATTCAAACACACCAATTGTTTGTTAGGTTTTTGTAGTAAGATAAGAAGAATTATGAAAGTTTTATAGAAAATTATATTTTATGTGTTTTTATTATTTTTTTATTATTATGTGTATATATTTTATATTTTATATTATATTTTTTTATAGATTTTTTTAAAAAATATGTATTTGTGAAACAATACCAAACACTCATTTATGTATTAAAAAAAAGAAAAAAAAGAGAGAATATTTTATAATTTGGAATAAGGATATATTCTGAAAATGTCCATTATGCAACTCATAAAGTATACAATCCTTGCAATAAATAAAATTAATTAAAATATTAATTCCCATTGAATAATGCATATAAAAAAAGATGCATTCATATAAGTACCACTTCATTTTATTTTTTAAAATAAAATTCATTGAATGATAATTGACACACGTATATTCCAATAATGGCAATTGTATATTAATGTACACGCGTATATACAATTATGATTTTATTATTAAAAAATAAATATAGATATTCCTTATGTCCAAAATTAATTTATAGTTGTTTTCAATTTGGGGTCCTATATAAATTTAAAAATATTTACTCCCTCCATTTTTTCATTTTAATCCGTCCTATAGGTATCAATTTTCTTTTTTAGTAGTCGTATTATCTACCTAACATTACAAATACCCTTACAACTTACAATATATTACACAAATGTCATTATCTTTATATCACATATACTAATAAGGTTATTTTAGTTATTTCTATTTTATTCATACTATATCTCAATATAATACTAATATTTCTAAAAGTACGTGCAAAAAACAAATGGATACTTACTTCTGGGACGGAGGGATAATACTAATATTTTTAAAAGTACGTGCAAAAAACAAATGAATACTTACTTCTGAGACGGAGGGTGTATTTTTTTTACATATTATTATAATAATATCATCAACTTATATATAAAATGTTACTAAAATTTTAATATTCTAAAATTTTTATACAAAAAGTAAATAACTAATATATAGCAATGGATAGAGTATTATATAAAATTATTTGTTGCATTTCAATTTTAAAAATAAATATGACGTATCTAATATATATATATATATTCATTAAAAATTATTATATTTTACAATTATTTACAACTAAAAAAAATACCCAAATTTTAAATGTTAAAAAATGAATGAACACACCCACTTAAATAAGTTTCTTCAACAAAAACTCAACAAATTCTGTTTTACAATTATAAAAGTTTCACGTGTCAACAAAGTATTGTAATATTTTAAAATAAATTAAAATTTTATAATATGATACTATATAAAATTACTCGTTCGTCTCACAAGTAAATATCCTTTTTTATGTAGTTTTAGAAATATTAGTATTATATTGAGATATAGTAGAAATAAAGTAGAAATGACTAAAATAACTTTATTAGTATGTGTGATATAAAGATAATGTCATTTGTGAAATATATTGTAAGGGTATTTGTAATGTTATGTAGACAATACAGTTATTAAAAAAAAAAATTGATATTTTGTTATGGGATTGACTAAAATGAAAAAATTGAATACTTTGTTATGGGACGGAGGGAGTATATGAACTTTAAAATTAAAACCGAATCTAATCCAAAAATAGACACCATAATCATGGGGATCTACTTTTACATTTCCTTTTTGACCTTTTGCAAGCCAAAAAGAAAATCAATAAATTAAAAAATCTAAAGCATGGGAAAAAAATTTGTTTATTTTTGTTCCAGCTTTTTATCCTTACTTGTAATTTATATTTTTTAATAAATTATATTTATAAAGGTAAAATAAAAAATATAATTAAAAAAAAAAAATTAGAAATTTTTTGAATCATTGTTAATTAAAAGACAAATTAGTAAACGACTTTAAATGAATTAAAGAATCAATAAATTAGATTTTTTTTCTTTAAAAGAAAAATTGTGAAATAAATAAAATTGTGTAATTATTTTATTAAATTACAAAAACTGTGATATACTATACTCCCACTTGATCCTTATAAAGTCATCGTTTATTTTTATGGTAAAATTTAATAAATATTACTCCCTCCGACCCAGATATCATGTCTGCTACACTGTAGACACGGTATTTTAGGAGGGATGTAATTAGTAGATAATTAAAAATGTATTAGTGAAAATAATTATCCTATAATATAAATAATTATAAATTAAGATTAAAATAACTAATTAGTTTAATTAAAATTAAAAAAATAAAATTAAAAAATTTAAAATGAGATTAAAGTGTGTAATCATTTTCCAAAAAAGGAAAGTGATATGGTATGTTGGACGGACAGAAACGGTAACGTGGACATGGTATATGGGGCGGAGGGAGTATAATTTAATAGTAGTTAATGACATTTTTTTTCTATGTATGTAAAGATTAATGTATAAATAAATCTAATTATATCAATGGAAATAAATATAAATTTAAAGTATTTATAATATAGAATAAAGTTCATTCTTATTAATAAAAATATTATATAATTGAATAATAATAATAATAATAATAATAATAATAATAATAATAATAATAATAATAATAATAATAATAAGGTGTAATTCCTCTCTGTCTCTATTAACTTTATATATGTTTGCTTAGTATGTGGACAAAAAATAAAATATGATTATTATGAAAATTTTATTATATAATTATAAAATGTGATAAAATAAGTAAAAGAAAAAAAAAATTAATTATTGTTGCTAATATATGAATAATAATTTTTTTTAGGATAAAATAATTTACTATAAGCAGAATAAATATAAATTTAGCAGTTTAATAATAATAATAATAAATATAACAGACATTAAAAACGTAATAGCATATTTAATGGATATAAAGAATATCTTACTTATAGTCGTGAAATATATTATTATTATTATTATTATTATTATTATTATTATTATTATTATTATTAATAAGAGCAACAAAGATATTTATTAAGAATGTTTATACATATTTTTTCTTTTACAATCTATTTTTTTTTTTCAATTCAATAAAAAATTCATATATATTTATATTAAAATTACTTATTTTTAAAATTAAAATAGTAAATATATTAATATGTATACATATTAATTAATAAAAAATAAAATTTTATGTAATATAAAATATTTATTTAATACTCCGAATAATGATACCACCAGCTGTCGAAATTTCCAATTAGGGATGTATTTTATATGAAAAAATTACTACCACAGTGCAAAAAGAAATAAAAAGTAATGATTATAATATGATATATAAGGGAGCAGGCCGTACACCTGCCACAGGCGCCGCCCCTGGAAATTTTATTCCAATAATACCCTCAGAAATCTTTTTAAAAAGTACAGATTTTATCCAGTCGGGTGAAGTTACGCGCTAGCGTAGGCGCGTGGCATTTTCTGAAGGGGGCATCGATACGGTGACTTGGCAAAAACTGTTTGCCACGCTTGCATGGTAGCCGTTGGTAGGGGCCCACTTAAAACAGAGTTGGTCGGTTTAGTTAGATAGAGACACGGACCGAAATCTGCGGAGTTTTTTCAAAAAGTTGACGCCGTTAACATTCGTCTCCGTCCGGTGGAAAAGGTATGTTTGGTTGACATTGGGGTTTATAATTTAAAATTTGATAGAAAATTATTTATTTATTTAGTATTTATTTTATGATATAATATATAATTTAAATAATTTTTTTAATATTTTAAAAATTATATATTAATAAAATTTTGGTTTAATATCACTTACGTATTTATTTATAAAATTTTGGTTTTGAATAGTAAAATTTTGAATTAAAATAGATGTTTTGATATTATATAAATATGTATTGATATAATATTTTTTAATATAAAATTAAACTTTAGTTTAATATAATAAATAAAAAATAAATGATTGATTTGATATATTTTTTTAAAAAAAAATAGAATAATAAAATCAAATAAAAAATTGTATAAGTAAATATACTTTAAATTTATTTAGAAGGTTATAATAGTATTAATAAATAAAATATATCTATATATAAAAATAATATAATTAATTTTATAAAAAAATATGATGAGTTTTGTGAAAGAAGTATATATTTAATACTTCATCCGTCCAGCGATAAAGTATACATTTATTTTTTGTACATTGTTAAAAAAAATAATAGTTTTAATTGTAATGAGTGGTTAAAAATAGTGTAAAAATAATATTGTCATTGTCTTTTTTGTATGTGTAAAAATAACAATGTGATGGTAAAAAAAGAATATTTGTGATAAAAATATATTTAATAAAATAATTACTTTGTAATTGGATAACCTAGATATATATATATACTTTCTCACTATATGGTTATTATATTTGGTATTAAGAGATTTTAAACCTATAATTTTCGATGACAAGTTTACTCTTTACACTATTATATCACCTTTTATAGAATTTAAAATTACATCCGCTCAGTTCTAATTGTTACATTTATTTATTTTTTTGTTGATCATTAAATATTACTTATTATTATATCAAAACGTAATACAAATTAAAAAAATAAAAAAAAAAACAAAAATATTATAGTCTTATAATACTTATATTATGACATCTTTACGAAAAAAAATATATACAAATATAAGAATATTTTTAATATTAATACAATGACGTAAAAGCTAAATGTAACCATTATAGACTGGACGAATGAAAGTATTATGTAGTACTAACATGTGTTATCTTTGTACATTTATTTTGTATTTTGATTTAGGTTTTACATATACTATACATAGGGGTGGGCAAAATAATCGAATTGAATTGCCGAATCGAACCGAATTTTCGATTAACCGAGCAAATTTAGTTCGAATACAAATACTTCGGTTTCGATTTTTGATATTTTTTTCGGTTCGATTCGAATATTAAATACCTACATATCAGGCTCGACGGAAAAGTCGCATCATGTGTGGCATGTGACCTGAGGCGTCGGGAATTTGAACCCATGATGACTTCATGGTCACTAATTCAACCTCTACACCAACAGTCCATACCTTACGGACATGGAGTAATTATTTTTGCTAATACCATATGTAAGTATGAGTATAAAATAACGTAGTGAGACGCGCCAAGCCCAAGAGTGTGAACTGAAATGGCACAGTAGGGCCCATAAAATCATTGTCAGGGACACGTGTCGATATTTGGATAGATAACAAAGAATGTGGGCCGCCAACTATGAACCACCAACTCCCCAAAATAATCTTTTGTTCCAATTAAATGTATATATATTTTAATTAGATTTAAAAGTAATAATTTTATTATTTGTAAATATATATAATTGAATTTGATATTTTTTTAGTTTTATTTTTGTATATATTAATTGTATGTATAATATTATATTTATAATTTTATATAAAATTTATAGTTATTTTAATATTAGTGTACAAGTATCTTGATCATAATAAAAAAATTGAGAGGAAGAAAGTATTTTGTTTACCTTTAAAGTGCATATCGTTTTGATTTAAATTTAATATTACATATACATTACAATTTCTTCAAAAATCAAATCAATACAATTATTATTACTAATAATTTAGGCTAAATTGCTTAAAATCAACTTGTGGTTGTGGTTGTGGTTGTATAAAATTGCGTCAAATTCCTTATATTTCTAAAATTGCGTCAAATTTCATCGTAGTTTCATAAACTTTGTGTCTAACCCTGCTCATCGACGGTCCTTATTTATCGATATTTGACTTAAATGCGTTCAAATTACGAATAAATTTTAAAATTTTAATTTTTAAAATCCAAAATTCAAATATATTCATTTTTTTTATATTTACCTTTAATATATATTAAATAATATTAAATAATATTTAGATAATATTGTGATTTACTCAACACACCAATTCGACTGAGTATTTATAATTATAAAATCTTAAAATTTTAAAAGTTTTAGTATAATAATGGAATATATAAATAAGATTGAAATTCATTGCTTAAAATCATGGTTCTAATTTCTTACGTTTCAATGTGAAAAATCACAATATTAAATTATAATGATTTGTTTGTGTGTTTTTTAATAGTAAGTCAGTGTGATATTTTGTTAGAATAAATAATATATTTTTAATAAAAAATTATAAGAATTGTATAATAATATTTTATAAAAAAATAAATAATTAAATTAAGCCCGTATAAAAATATTTTTATTTTATTAATTCAGATCAAATTGGATTCAACACACCTATAATTAGACCCGATTTCAATTAAACTAATAATAAATTATTTCTCAATTATACCCTTATGTGTGCATGTGTTTTTTTTTTTTCTAAAAAAAAGATAAAAATTAAAATTAAATAATAGGGGTGTGACTAGAGCTAACAAAAATTGACCCGACACAAAATAATTAGGTTTTGGTCAAATATTTCAACCCGATTGATACAAACCCGACACGATAGTAAACGGGTCGGGTTAGGGTTGAGGCTCTCAACTCGAACCCAACGACAATCCGATTATAATATATTAATATTGATTAATATATTCATTATATATGTAAAATAATCATAATTTAATAATTTCATCATAAATTAATTTAAACTAAGTTGAATTTTAAATAATTCAACCTAATTTACGCTCAAACTAATAATAACTAACATAACACGACAAAACAACAAAAAAATTATTTAATCTCAATTAAGAAATTTGACTTAATTATGTATACGGGTCAACACGAGTCAACCCGAACCCGACACAATAATAAACGGGTCGGGTTAGAATTGAGTAATTTAACTCGTTTAAAGTATTCAATCCGGCACAAACCCAACACGAATCGACCCATTGCTAAATGCGACTAGTTCCAAACTAACAACCTTAATAGATGTAATGTCACGTCCAAAATACATTGTCTCACTAAAATACACATGGAAATGACCAAACAAGAAAATTAGGGTAATGTAAATTTTACCTTTATGTGTATATCTAGTTTTGGCCTATGTAAAGTCAACTTTTTATCAAACTTTATTTTTTATTTTTTTTTTCAAGAAAGACCAATATACAAAATAATTTACGAACATGTGATTGTAAATCTGTGCGCGCAAGTTGAGGGTCGGACATTTCAACTACTGAATTATTATTGAAAAAATTTGTAGCTTCGGGTAGTTTCAAAACACATGATATCGTGTAATGGAATTAGGTAAAACAATGTTACATTTTTTAAAAAATTGTCGGAAAAAGTAAGCGGAGATTTGTAATTAAATCCAAATCACGGTAATAAAAAATAAAAAATAAAAAATTACAATGGATTTGATCAATTTCCCCCCTAATGAAAAGATATTTAAATCCCATTAGAAGATTTATGTTAAGTAATTAATTACATTGCTTTCTTGTCATTTTGTTTAGACCTAGCAATTTAATTGTTCAATTCATTTCGGTAATTTTCTATATACTATGGGTGTGTTTGTTTGGGAGTTTTGAATTTTGAATTGGGATTTGAATAGTAAAAATTTTGAATTTGAATAGTTGTATGATGTGATATAAATAGGTGTTGATGTGATATTTTGAATGTAAAATTGATTTTTAGTATAATATAAAAAATAAAAAATAAGTATTTGATTTGATATTTTTGGGGGAAAAAATGGGATGAATAGTGGAAATCTAATCAAATCCCCAAAACAAACACACCCTATATATATATATATATATGTGTGTGAATTTTGAGACATGTACAATAAAATTAAATTGAATTCTGAGACATGTACAATAAAATTAAATTGAATTTTGTTACATCAAAATCATCATGTTGGGTTTTATAATTTATTTTAAAGTCTGAAACTTCGAACTCAAATTCAATAAATTGAATGTAAAACTGCTCGTAACTTCTGTAGTTTTAAAATTCAGTATGAAATTTTTCTGTATTTTAAAAATTACATTGTATATTTTTATACTTTCAAAATCATTGCATGAAACTTGACCACTGTTAAACATCCCTTGTGTGATAAGAAATAATTTTCTATCTATATTTTGTATGACAGAGAAATTTCATACAATATTTTTGAAAGAATAAGGACGCCATACAATTTTAAAATAAAGTGAAAATTTACTTTGATCAAAATCATAGAACAATTTCATGCAGTATTTTTGAAAATATAAGGGAGCGTCATTCACTTTTTAAAGTAAATAGGAGAGTTTCGCTGAATTTCGAAACCATAGTAGTTATAAAAAATTTTGCCTAAATTGAAAGATTAGTTTTACAATAAATATCATAAAAACACAAACAAACAAATCATATATATGAATTTTAAAAGGGCTTGGGTACGGGCCTATGATAATATTTTCTGCTTTGAAATCGGCCCATTATAGTTTTAAATATTTTCACTTTAAAAATCAAAATTTAAAGACTATTTTGATATAAGAATAAGTTTATTAAAATAAATATTTAAATTTAAAATTTATTTAATAAATCGGACTAAATAGGGCCCAGTTTGCACATGCCGAAACACGATCGGGTTTTTCAATCGTGTCATATTAGACCTGTCCGAAAATTTTTCAAACCTAATTATAAAGTCTAAAATCTTTTTTTTTTTTTTTTTTTTTTTTTTTTTTTTTGACGCCTAAAATCTTATTTTTGCATATCCTATATCGTGTTTATTTTTCTCGAGTTTACCTTTATCTAGACAAAACCTAGGGTGTGTTTCATTTAATTGAATTTGAAAAAAATATTGATTTGAATTTAGTATTAATATAATATTTTATGTGATATTTTATAAAAAATCTAGCAAGTAGAATTTGAAAATCTTTTATTAAAAAACACGTCCCACTTCTTGTTGCTGCAAAAAGTCAGCCACAGCATTAAATTCATTTCCATCTGATACCTACCTCTCCATTAATAAAATCAATCATATATATATATATATATATATATATTCTTTGATAATTAGTCATATATGAGCTATGGATACGTCGCCGGAGATTCAGAAGATCAAATCCCCGGCGCCGGCCGCACGTGCAGCCACGGCAGCGCACGTGCTCGGCGTCATCTCCATCGTTCTTCTCCTTGTGTGGCTGCTACACTACCGCGAAGGCATCCGTCTCGATTCTCCGAACGCCTTCCGCATCTTCAACGTTCGTCGAAATTTATTCAAAAATCGATTAAAAATCAAGCTTTTTCTTTTTTCATCGTATATTTTCAACGATGCATTTGCTGCAGGTTCACCCTTTCCTAATGTTCTTCGGATTCATTTTCATGGCGGGCGAAGGTATGTCAAAAATCATACCCGACGATCTTTTAATTTCCGCAACACAATAGCTAACGATTGATAACCGATCAGCTATGATGGCATACAAGACGACGGCTAGAGCGGAGAAGACAGCGCAGAAACTCGGGCACGCCCTGATTCACTCGATCGCGATCGCACTCGGGATCGTCGGGTTGCATGCAGTGTTCAAGTTTCATGATCAGTTAAACATACCAAATATGTATAGCCTCCATTCTTGGATTGGTATAGCCACATTCTCCATCTTTTGCCTACAGGTAATTTATAAAATTACCGTCGTTATTCATCAACAGTAACTTTTTCGAAAAAAAAATAAATCACGATTTTAATCTTACTAACCTGGCGAACGGCGCAGTGGCTGATCGGATTGGCAGTGTTTCTGCTCCCAGGAGCGTCAGCAGGGACGAGGGTGAGGGCAGCGCCGTGGCACGTTAGCGTAGGGAGAGTTCTTCTGTTCATGGCAATATCCGCTGCTCTGACGGGTCTGATCGAGAAGGCGACTTTCTTGAAGCTGCGGCATAATGGCGAGGGCCGTTTAGTCAACTTCCTCGCGCTGGCAATCCTGCTCTTCGGGATTTCGGTCGATCTTTCTGTCTCTCTCGCATATAACAAGTTATAATGAAATGTGCCCGTGTGCGTATAAGAACAACGTACTAGCTAAAAGATCGATAAAAATATAAAATGGCGAATGTATACGTTTTCATTACACAGAAGCTGAAGTTAAACACAATTAATCCCGGGGCAAGTAAAAACGAAGGCAGTAAATGTTTTAAAGCCGTAAGCAAATGTCGAACGGAAGCAGAGATATCACGAATTCAATCAGGTTATATTTTTAAGAAACGCGGACAAAAAGTAAAACACCGAAACTTACACGAGCTGTTGCTTGGTCGCTTCCATTCGCTTGAGCAGGCCCGAGATCTCCGACTGCATCCTGATTTTCATCTTGTAGTAATCGCAGTGCGAATTCTCCAACGCCTTGAGCGCATCAAGTTTCTTCCGTCGCCTTTCCTCGGTCTCCTGCAAGCATAGCTTCGCCAGCTTCTCGGAGTACTCCTCCTCCAGCTTGTCGGTTTGCACACGGATCATGCGCCTGAAGTTGTCGATTTCTCTCCTTGCCTCATCGGCTCGGCTTTGGAACATCCGGGCTTCTGCTTCCTTGATTCTGACAAGACTTTCTAGGCTGTCGAAGCCGTCTTTCTTTGAAGGTTTTACTGACCATTCGTCCTCGATTACCTTGTCATTGCCGTTCGTTATCGGTAGTGCTTTGGGTTGGTTTTGGATGTGATCGAAGAGTGTCGAGTCCCGTTGTACGGTGGATGAGTTCAAGTTGTGGAACGACGGTTTTGGAGTAGAATTGGAGAGCAGAAGAGCAGGAGCCTCTCGTCTGAAGCCGACTTGATCTGTCAAGCCTGTTGAAGGCGTGCTTGAAGATCCCATTTCGAACAATCCATCCGAAGCTGCATATTGTCAAACAAATAACAGAAGAAAGTTTTCATCACTCAATCGCTACTTAATCCGATCAAATAACTGCAATACGCTACGATTGATTTGTTCGTGAACGTTAAAATGATTAACTTAGTTCCAGCTACTATCTCGGAACAATTCATGCTTATAGAGCCTACTTTTTGAATGAAACAAATGTATAATGAATCAACAGATAAACTTAATCAACATTTAGATAATAAGCAGGAGTTGATTGGAATAAATACTCACAGTCGAAGAATTGGAATATCGAATTGCACGTTTCGGCAGGAGTTATCATCTTGTTCTGAAGTTTGGCGATCATCTCATTAGCTTTAGCATACAACTCCTTCCCTTTACGATCTTCGCTTCCTGCAAAGACCTTCCGGACACAATCGAGCTCTTTGACCAGGGTCTCGAGACTCCAGTCTTTAGCAAAAGTCGTGAACACTGCCTTAACAAACCCGAACATTTCAGAATCATGGCCGCAAGCAAGGCAGTGAAACTGCATTTCGGTTGCTCCCGAAGAACCTTTCAAGCAGGGTCCCGGTTTGATAAGATTTCTCTTAAGCCCGCAAGCAGTGTGACACCAGTGCGAGCACGCATCGCACCCGACCCAACTGCAAGTGTGCGAAGCGCAATCGAAGTTAAAACACACCGGGCACATACATTCGCTACAAAATCCTTTCTTTGTCGAGCAGATCTTGCAGTCACAATCATCGACCGGTAGCAGCCTGCGACAGTTAATGTTTTGGCACCTCTCCAGCAAGAAAATATCCACCAATTCGGATGCCGGGAGCTTGTTTTTGCTCGACAAAAAGCTTCCGAGACCCATCTTAACCGCGACCAAGATTTCAAGCTGACTCTTTTGGCACTTTGACAGAGTCTCGTTGGTTAGATCAGATCTCCTCTCAAGCCTCCTCTGCAAGCTCAATAATTCATCTTTCCTTTCCGGGCTAGCAATGACGGCATTCAGATACTCCTTCGCAGATTGAATTGTCTCGTCTGTTAGCTCTTGAATTATCTGAGCCATGACGGGAATTGACTCCAGCACAACCTCCCTAACTATCCTTTCGGGCGTAGTAATCTTGTGCGGTCTTGCCACATCGATTTCTTCCATCTCCCTCGCATTTTCCAAATTCCTTCTCCTTGAATCTCCAGACTGAGCATCCAATCTTGGCCTTGCAGGTAACTCAGATGGGAAAAATGAAAGATTCTCCGAGCTTGTAGTCCTATACAAACTATTGTTACCCGAATCCTTATTCAAGCCACCGCGATTACCCATAGCTAAACCTCCAACACCCCCGGGATTAGCCAATGCAACAGTACCATCCCCGACCGGCCTAAACCGGCTATGAACCGAGCCATTAGTTCCTTCTCCACAGTTCCAGATATGATCACAGTCCCTCCTATGGCTCCCAACTGAGTACTCATAATTCTCAGTTGAATTTCGAGTCAGTGAACAGCTCGGATTGTGAGAGAATTGATGCGAATACGAGTAGGAAAGTGAAGCTGCAGTGAAATCATTCGAGTAAGTCGTCATTGTATTGTTGTAAGAAGGACCAAGGGACTGCACGCTCCTGCTCGGCCTCAGCCTGGAGGGGAGATCGCCATTGATCTGGACACGATTAGAGCCTGCCAAGGAGAGGGAAACGTCGGGAAGAGCTAAGGAAAGGTTCAGAGACTCAACCTTAGGCTTCTTCTCTCGATTATCTTCCTCAGCCTCGGCATTCTCAGCCTCTCTTTTCGACGAATTGCCTCTATTCTCATTCAATCGAAGAAAATCCCTCTCTACCCATACTTTATTGTCCTCCTCGTTCTGATCCTCGGAAACCACAATCTCTTTCCCCTTGTACCGCCCACTCACTTTATCCAACGAGTTCAACAGATTCTGACCCGACGGATCCTTCTCCTGAAACCCTAATTTTGAATTTTCGCATAGATAGCTAAGTGTAAGCTCCTGCGAACCCAAATTCGCCGCCCTGCAGCTTGCCTGCTCAGATTCACTACCGAGTTTCTTAACTAAATCCGACGAATTCTCCCCTAGGAAATCAATTCCTCTTTCCTGAAACTTCCCCTTCCCATCCGGACTCTCCCTAGCTCTATCCCCACTCAAATCATCCGATTTCTCCCTCTCTCGAGACATATCTCAAAATCAAAGCCAAAATAGCAAATAATCGATACAGAGGATGGGGAATACCTCAAATCCTGCAGAGAAGAGCCTCGGAAGCGGCGGAGATGGGCGGAATTTGAAGAGAATCTCGGCGTATGATTGAGAGTTTGGAGCTTTGACTCTCGAACTCGCCAGCTCTGCGTATTCTTACTTGGCAAATAGCAACTTGCAACGGCTGAATTTATTTTTATTTTTTTATCTTTTATTTTTCATCCTATACTTTTGGGCCTTAAACGCGGTTTGCATAGCTTTGCTGGTGCCATTGAAATATCGATAATACCCCTTGAATAAGTCAGCACTACTATGCCTTTGAAGTGGTCCACAATTGCATTGCCTCGTAATTTTATTTTGAAATTTAGAAATAAATTTTGAATAGATATTTCTGTATATTATGTCGTACAAAATTAATCTTGAAAATACAAATAAATACAACCTGAATAACTGAATAGCATATTGACATTTTTGAAATTTTGTTGAAAATATGGAAATATACCTAATTAATATAAAAAAAATCCTTTTTTATTAATTTTGGAATTATATTATATGAATAAAATCAAAGTATTACGTATTATTTAATATAAGTATGATTATATTTTATAGTATTTACTAAAAGTGTGTACTTTATATTAATTTTTAATTTAACATATCATCATGCACTCTTTCCATCATTAAATTTACTCGTTTTTTTCTTTTTTCTGTCCATCGATTAAATTTACCAAATTCATGCTTATCGAATAAATTACAAGTTATTCCACAGCCATTCTTGAAAAATGTAATCAGATAGTAAAAAAATATATAATATTGTTGGAAATTTTGTCGATGGTTTGAGGCCTAATTCAATATATTTTTTTCAAGATAAAAAACATCTAAAAAAACATCCATTCAAAACATGTTTTTTTTTTTTAAATAAAGGCCCATTATCTAAAATAAATTTTAAGAAGGTTCATGGGCAAATTAATTAAAGTGGCCTCAAATTAGAGAGTTCTCCAAATATTCAGATCTCTGTACACTATTCATCCATTCATATATTATCTAACCATAATCACTTCACATCGAAAATTTCCAAACTCAGTTTCAACAAAATGTCCACAAAATAATCTCAAAGTTTCAGATTCAAATCAGGGAGACACGTCGACGTCGGACCCGACCCGGACCCGGATCCTGACCCGGAACCCACAACCGACTCCGGCGCATTCGGTACGTCGGATCCGGGGCCGGAGTCGAGCCCCGGATTGCCTCGATGAAGCCCCTCGATCTGTCGAAAACTTCCGGGCCACGACAGCTCCGTGTCATCGTAGTCGACGTATACTGGGTAGCTATAGAACCCCTGATCGACGAACCTGGCGCCGCCGCGCAGCATCGACCTGTCCGAATTCTGAGCCATCTGCTGGTGCATCGACGCGTGAGCCTCAATGCCTAGCGATCGGAACGTGGCCCCGTGGAGCGGCAGCGACGCCAGGCTGGCGTACCGGTCGGAGAACATGCCCATCCGCATGGCGCGCTTGGCGAGCGTCCGCTCCCGCTTGTGCGCGTTCTGGTGTCCGCCCAATGCCTGCGAGCTGTAGAACTTGCGGCGGCAGTAGTTGCAGGAGAACACCCGGGAGCCCGGCGGAGGATGATGGTTCGACATGGCGGCGGACGTTTCGGGAGCGGGAGCGGGTCTCTCTTTCGGGCTGCCGTCGCCGCGAGCGGCGGCGCTGTTGAGGCCTAACGTGAGGTCGAGCGTCATTGTCGACGGATGTTCGAGAGACGACGATGTCGTCTTTCTTTCCTTCGAATCGGTGGGCGAGATTTCTTGAAAGGATGCGTCGGATACGACTTGGCTGCTGGCCTCGGATTCGTCCTCCGAGTCGATGTTGAAGTTTGGAGGCGACATTGTCGTGGGATGAACGGAAATTCCTCGTGTTTACGAACTACACCGGAGATTCGATCCTGATTCAAAGTTTAAGATAAGTGCTCAAACGCCATAAAATTATTCGATAGATTAGATGAAATAATGTATACGTTAGTTCGTTGAGCGAGTACTCGAAGTAAACATAAGCATTCGAAAGGGACTCATCAACCCGATGCATCAAATGTAAGAGAATATATGCTAGCAAAGTTAAGGATAACATGTCTTCCGACACTTGCGGGAATATATTCCCGAAACGAAAATGATTCAAAATGCTATGTGATTAGCCGATAGTACTATGTATATTCGTTGAAGTTTTTCGATATAGAGATGCGCTAACAGATAAGGCTACTCTAACATTATTGTCTAGTTAGTGTACCATAGGATTTATCCCCTCCCCATTACCAAAACCATCGAGCTAAGATATGGTGCGCTTGTATAAGAACATGGCAACGGGGAAGACACTTATTAATTTGAGTCGAAACCAAGCAGATTCAGGCACATATCGAACAAGATTAATTACCAAGCGAAAAAAGGATAACATGGGAACCCGAAGAAACATGTGACTACTCAATCGTCGTGGCATTCTTACACGATGTAGCTCGACGACATTTACATTAACCAAATGCTATACAAAGAATTGCGAAGTTAACAGCATCAAATTCCCTATCCATCTAACATAGTTACATATCGTAACTCATAATCCTATCCCGTCTCACCAATTTGGCTTTGTTTACATACACATTTTTGAAAATTTATTTCTCTCATAATACATTACGTAACCTTTTACTATTCAAAAAATGGTTCAAAATTTCGAAACTCCAAAAATCTGTATCTAAACGGATCAAACATGCCGTTGCATAAATCAGACCGAAAGAATTCACTCTCAAAATGAATGTTTAATCGCCAATTCGCCCATGAAAGAAACACGAATCGACTCGAATTATACCAACAATTCACTAGAACACAGAAAGCAAATAGCCAAATAAACTACAAAATGGATGCATATGAACTCTGTATTTTGCAAAAAAGAACAACAAAAACGACACTAAATAAGTTAAATTGTGTTCCATAACTAAATCAAATACATACACACATATATTTATATATAAATATATATATATATATTATATATATTGTTGATGTGTTCGTTAAACTGTTCATCTAGAAAATCGAAAACCTTAGCGGACGTAGCCTTTTCCTATACTGTACTTCATTCAGTTGATCTAAAAAAGCAATGATTTCCAAACCTAGTTTTGCAGATCACGACAGCATCAACAATTTCACCAGAAACAAAAAATAAAAATAAAAATCTAAAAGCTCATAAGAATCTAAACTGAGTTTCAGAAAAAAGAAAAAAATCAAAATAAATTCCCAAACTCAGCCTCGTCCGCTAAATCAGGCAAAAGAGCAAACACTTGGTGCGCATCAGATCGTCAGTTCCAACAATCAAAAATAAGTTAAACAAACACCATTAATCAAAAGCTCAAGCACCAAAAAAAGAGTAAAGCTGCAGCAGAAAATCAAAAGTTTCCCCTGAGAAAGTAAAAACAGTTTGTACCTTGGGAGGAGGTGAGGTGAAAAGGAGAAGAGGGATTCTTCTTGTTGGGTGCAGGAAGGGAATTGTGGTTTTTACCAAATATGGTTGAGGAACACAAAGAAGAAAGAATTCTGATGAAGAATGGATGATGGAGATAAGATCATTGGAGAGAGAAAGTGGTAGAGAGAGAGAAACCCTTAATACCAAAAACAAAACAAAACAAACAAACAATAGCTATAAGTATAGCAGCAGGAGATTGTACAGTACAGTAGAGAGACACAATGGGACATGAGGGGACACACTACTTTTGTTTGGCCTCATTTCATATATGAAACCAACAATTAATTGAAAAGCATATATACATATACATACACATATATATATATATATAGTGTGGTCTGTGGTGCACTCAAGATCATTGTTTTATTTTATATAATATAGGAAAAATAATAGAGAATAATGTTGGCACTCTAAACCAGTAATCTTTAGGCATTCCCCCACTCAGGAAAAAGGAAAAATAATATATTAAAAAATTATTTAGAATCTTGGCTTTATTAGATAAAAGCTTTAAGGGTTTGTTTAGATAAATGGGATTTTTGAGAGTTTTTGAAATTTTGGAAATTTATAAAAGGTAAAAGAATTTAGTATTTGATTTGATGTTTTGTGAAAAAAAATATATATATATATATTTGATGTGATATTTTTAAAAAATAAATAATGTCAAATGAATGAAAGTGTATTGTGTAAACAAAGCTTTATAATTTTTAATTTTTTTTTAAAATAGTAAAATTAGATAGGGTGTTTTTGTTTAGTGTTTTTATTTGAAATTTTATTTTTATGTAAAGTACAAGGAAGTCTGTCCGTGATATAAAAATAATATTTATGTTGAATATTGAGTTTTGGGAGAAAATAAAATATATATTCAAAATCGTATTAGAATTTTTATTTTATTTTATTTTTTTGTAACAAATAGTCCTTCCCGTCCTATAAATAGAATAAGCACCTAAATTTTTTAATATTAATATCATATTGGATTGCAGTTAAAAAGATAAAAGTATATTTATTAATATTGTATAATACTCCCTCCGTCCTAAACACGCTGTGACATTTCTTTTTTTTTTTTTTCCAAACTCACTGTAGTATTTTCAAATTTATAAATAATTAATAATATTTATATAACTTCACTTTATCATATCACATCACTCAAATAAAAAAATAAATAATCATTTCTCTCTCCAATCGCATCACTTAATATCCAAATTATCTCAAATTTTCATACTTAATACTATTCACCTAAATTCTCGTGCCAAACATAAATGTTGCACGGTGTTTAGGACGAAGGGAGTATAAAATTAATAAAAATTTGTATAATATATTATAAATTAAAAGATAAAAAAAAAAAAATTTTTCTAACATATAAAAATAGAAAATGAAACCATTTATGTGGGATGGGAGTATTTGATTTAATGTTCCACGAGAAAAAAAAAAAAAAAAAATGTATAGTTTATAAATAGTGTCGGAAATTATAAGAATGTGTTCTTTTTGCCAAAATGAACATACACGTTCCTTTAAAACAAGTAATATATAACATGCATTAATTATATGTTACATACACAATTTCTTATATCTCATATAAAAAAAATATTTATTCAAATCATTTTACAAAACAAACACATTCTAAATGTGTCTATATAAATAGAGAATTATGATAATTTTTAAAATAAAAAAAATAATATTTGATACTACATTCTTCAGTAAAAAAGGTATTATTTTTTTTTTACCAATAAAATTTTAAATATTAGTATTATATTAATTTATAGTAAAAAGACAAAAATATCCCTCTTGTATAATATAAAAATATATTGTAAATTATAAAAATATTTATTATTTAGATAGATAGTACAATTATTAAATTAAAATATAGCAATCTTATTTTGAAACAGACATAAATGAAAAATAACACCTTCTTACAAGACGAGAACAAATATAGGGTGCGTTTGTTTTGTGAGATAATTTGAAGGAAAATTTTTTAATGTAATGTACGAAAAATTGGGTAGAGAATATAAAAACAATAAATATACGTAATAGATTAATAGTTTTGAAAAAAATATGTACTTGTTTTATTTTATTTTATAAAATAAAATATACTATAATTAAAGTGATTTTTTTAAATGTTTTTAATTATTATTATTATTATTGATCAATAGTATACAAAAAGTATGCACGTTAAACATAGACTTGATAAAGATATCTTATTGTAGTTTTTTGGGTTCTTTTCTAGATGGAAGTGCTTTTGAACTCACTTTGACAATTGGTTCATTATTTTTTTATTATTATTTTGTATGATGTAAAAGTTTATAGTCGTTAATTTTTAAATACGGACGGAGCAAATTTTAGTCAAATACTTCCTCTCCGTTTTAATACAATAGTCTTATTTATTATTTTTGTTCGTTTTAAAATAATAGTCTAATTTCCATAAATAATCGTATCACCATAAAATCATCCATATTTTTTCATTATTATTACACAATTGCCACTATTTTTTACATTAATATACTCACAATGACAGAAAATTCATTTATTCTTATTTTTTACTAACTACCAATATAATATCAATATTATTTAAATTTCGTGTTCAACACAATAAGATTATACTTTTTGGGATGGAGAGAGCAGTATATAGTATGAAATCGGATTCAAACCTCAAAATGAGTAAATTTGTGTTTTAGATTATTTTTTACTTTAAATTAGTTTGAAAATAGTTAGTAAATAAATAATAAATTCCATTTGATATTTTTTGAAAAAATATTTTTAATGTGTTTTTCCTTTTTTTTTGGGTTTTTTTTGTTTTGTTTTTTTTTTTTTTTTTGTGTGTTTTTAAATTTTTTAATTGAACATGGTTTCAGGCCGAACTTATTTAACTATTGAAGTCAAATTACAAGTATAAAGGATCTTTTTTGTTTGTATTATTTATAGAAGGTTTGATTACTTAGTTTTTTTTTTTTTTTTAAACTATCTCTATAAATATTATTTTTAAAAATAAAATATACACATATTAATACAATATATATAATATGTATTTTATTTATTTATAAAAATTAATAATTTAATATAAAATATTAATATTTTTTATATTATTAATACAATTATCCATACTTAACGTAAAAAAATATATTCATAAAATAAAACAAAACAAACTGAACAAACCCATAATTATATTGAAATATTCTTATCTAAATATAGTTCTTTGAAGAAATTAAAATATAAAAATACATCACACATTTCAAGCACTATAAAATATTAGATTTGTTTGATTGTGTTTTAGTATTTAGTGTGTTTTGGAATAAATAAAATATTTTAGTTATAATAATTATTTAATGTAATATTTTGAATATTTTTTATATGTAATTGATAATTAAAAATAAATATGTGATGCTCCTTTCATCATCGAAATAGACTCATTTATTTTTTTTGTCTAAATTTTAATATAATGTATACTTTCTGTCTTTTATAGTTAAAAAATAATGTAATTCTTTTGCTAAAAATAAAATATACTTATTTATGATGACAAAAAAAAAAAACTATTCCTTATGAAATATTTTGAGAGGAAAAAAAATTACATTATTGTAAATAAATTATAGAAATAGGTAATGGAAGCACAGCCAAACTGAAGACACTTTTTGTCCCTTACTATTTAATTTATATAGCATATATATATATATATATATTAAAAGTTTGATTTCATTTTTCTTTTTTTTTTTACAATGTGTCAAGTTTTTTATTTTTTATTTTTTATAATTGAATTCTCCAAATTCATAAAATGGCTTCTTAATCTTTTAAACAGCAAGAGAGAAGGAAAGTAGGATATTGTATTCTTTATTAATACTCCCTCCGTCCACAGATAAAGTATACATTTACTTTTGGCACGGAATTTAAGAAATAATAGTATTTTAATTATAGTGGGTAGGTAAAAGTAGTATAATGACATTTTTGTTCTTGCTTTTTGGTATAAAAGTAATGATGAGATGTAAAATAAGGGTGTGTTTGTTTGAAGGATTTTGGAGGATTTCCACTATTCATCCAATTTTTTCCCCCAAAAAACATAAAATCAAACACCTATTTTTCATTTTTTATATTATACTAAAAATCAATTTTACATTCAAAACATCACATCAAACTCTATTTATATCACATCATACAACTATTCAAATTCAAAATTTTTACTATTCAAATCCCAATCCAAAATCCAAACCCCCAAACAAACATACCCTAAGAGTATTTGTGAAAAAGAAAGTGGGGTATTTAATGAAATAGTTACTTTGTAATAATTGGACGTCTCAAAATAGAAATATGTATACTTTGTAGTTGGACGAAGGGAGTAGTATTTTAGAAAATTGTATAATTATTTTAAATTTCAATAAATACACTATATTTTTAATTATTTGAGAAAGCTGAGTTTTCAAACATACATCAACTACAAAATAAAAATAATAGAAATTTAAAATTGGATACGATTTAAATATATATATATATTTTAACGAAATATTTTTTTAAAATAAAAAATAAAAAATTAATAAATAGTTTTAAAATAAGTTTGAAAATATAGTAAAGAGAGTTATAAGTAATATTTATATATATTTGTTGCAATTTCACGTGCCCATATTGTGACAGTGATTGATTGATATATCATAATTCACCAAAATAATATTAATACTAATAATAAAAGTGAAATATTTTACTACCTCATGAATATAGGGTTTATTTATTTATTTATTTTGGTATATATTTATATATAAAAGAATATATGGGGTTTGGAGACAATACAAGTGGAGACACAAAATGGGGAGCCATAACCTTAGCCCATCCCATAACCAATTGAATTCTTTGTATTTATTTCAAACCTATAATAATAATAATATCTTTTAATTTCTAGGTAGCGTTCTTGTGTATATTTTGTTTTTATTTTGAAATTTCATTAAAAAAATAATTAAAATAGAGATAATTATTTGATATTTTAATAAATAAATAATAAAAATAAGTACAACATGTCATGTTAATGAAAAAAAAATAAAGTAGGACATGATGGTGTAGGGGTTGGACTTGTGACCGTGAGTCCGGGGGTTCAATCTAGATCACCTACAACACATGGTTTGCTTAGTGTGACTTTCCCGTCGGTCCTGGTTTGCAGGGTTATTTGGTTCAGTCAGGGTATTATTATTTTTAAAACCTATTATTTTCTTAAAAAAATATCACACACATATATGTATTTTTTATATAAATAAAAATGGCAATAATTATCTAAAATATATTGTAAGTACAAAAATACACAATAACATGAAAATAATAATAATAATAATAATAATAATAATAATAATAATACAAAAATAACACAACATTGCGACAATATGATATCAATTATTTATATATAAAAATTATGAAATCAGCAATACTATTTTTCATTTTTGTCCATCCCAAAACAAGTTATCATTTCGTAATTTAGTAATTGTACTATCTACCTAAGATAATAAATACCCTTTCAACTTACATTATATTACACAAATGTCATTACTTTTATATTACACAATACTACTAGGGGTATTTTCGTCATCTTCATTACAATTTATTATAATATTAATATTTAAAAATTTACGTGCAAAAAGTAAACTACAATCTTGCACCGGGACGAATTGAGTATTTATTTTATAAATACAGGATTATTAAATCAGATAAATAATTTCATGTAAAGACAGTAGACACATGTTTACCTCATCACCACAAAAGTCCTTGTTAATATATGTGTCAATTTTTATTTTTCTTTGACAAGATAAATTAAAATTTTGCTAAGTTTCGAATAAGAGTATATGATTGCGATGGCTCTAAGTATACGTTGTTTTTTTTTTTTTTTTTTTTTTTTTTTTTATTTTTTTATTTTATAAAAAGGGATTTTCACTATTAAGAAAAATAGTTTTAAAAAATTCAATTAAATATCTATTTATTTATTTATTATTATATTATATTATATTAAAATTAAAATTTATATTTTAAACATCAATTATATTTCGTCAGAACTTTAGCTAAATTCGAAATTTAAATTCATAATCTTATGATTACAGTTGGTCATCCATTAACGGGACATCAAACTTATTTTTTATTTGTTCGTAATATGGTTTATATAACTTAATACTCCTTTCATCTCGGGTCATAAGACTATTTTGGTTAGAGACACGATATTTTAAGTTATGTATATTAGTAAGTTATTAATAATAAATTATGATATTATTTTATTATTTTTCATATGAGTAGTGTTGTTGATATTTTAAATATTTTTAGTATTATACCATATAGATATTATTTTGTAAATAATAAAATTTTATATAATACAAATAAATAAAAATAAAAATATTATAATTAACCTAAAAAATAATTTTATAAAAAAAAATAAAGAGAGCAAGAAAAAGAAAAGGAACATATGTGACGGGAGGAAGGAAGGGAGTAATATACTTTATTTGCTTACAAAAAAATCAATAATGCAACACAAAATATATATATATATATATATTTATTTATTTATAAAACATTAAACCAACAAACTAGTTTTTAGTTATTTT
Organism: Andrographis paniculata; assembly: GCF_009805555.1. NCBI lineage: Eukaryota > Viridiplantae > Streptophyta > Magnoliopsida > Lamiales > Acanthaceae > Andrographis > Andrographis paniculata. The sequence goes on from NW_026137605.1 coordinate 8,729,545, forward strand.
AAAACTGAATCAAAATTACCTAATACTTAGGGTGTGTTTGTTTGGGGGTTTAGATTTTGAGTTGAGATTTGAATAGTAAAAATTTTGAATTTCAATAGTTATACAATGTGATATAAATATATGTTGATGTGATATTTTGAATGTAAAATTAGTTTTTAATATAATATAAAAATCCTTAAGCATCGGGTGTTCTAGTCTACTTGATCGGTAATAAAAAGTAAGTGTTTAATTTAATATTATTTTTTTAAAAAAAAGAAAGATAAATAGTGTATTTAAAATTTAATCCCCAGACAAATACACAACTTATGAAATGATCTTTATTCTTTGTTTCTTGGAATTTGATTTTAAACTTTGATTTCAATGTACTTTCTTTGTTTGAAAAGAGTTAGTCTTGTTATTATTATTTTTTTATTTATTTTAAAATAATTATTCTGTTTTGTTATTTAGTAATTTTACTTTTCACTGTATAACAAAATTATCATTACTTTTTTTACAGTATTAACACAAATATAGTTACATTTATCATTTTAATATGCTTTTTCAACATTTTATAAAGCAAAAGTAATTTGATAATTTATATTCTACTTTATAATATTTTTATTTAATACTATTATTTCTTAAATTTCGTGTTCACTCCCAACAATAAAGAAAGTAAGTGGGGTCCAAGAATTTAAAGCAACACTATTTCATGTTGGACTTTGGTGTCCACTTTAGAAAAGGACAAATTAAAGTGACACTCCATAAACCAAATTGCCAATTTTAAATACTAACAATAATCCTTAACCAAAATCAAATCAAGATTTGGACAGGATCACCTCCATAATTATCTCCCCCTTTATTGTTTTAATAATCCCTAATTGTTCATTCCCAAATGCCCCCCATTGACTTACTATTATGATTATTATTATTATTAAAAATAAAATAAAATACTAAGAATAATACAATTGCAGCTAGTGGCAAAGAAAGAATGTCTATATTTTATTGAGCCCATTATATTTAAAATGTGTGTAAATTTTTAGTACTATGTTTGATGTCTCTATTGATGGGAATATTTTTGAGTTATATTCCACTCAAACTCCCAAATGAAATGTCTTTGTGAGATTAATTATTTCTTTAACTTATATCAATTTAAGTGCAATTTGATATGGAATTGGTGCTTCTTACCATTTATTATTATTATTATTATTATTATTTTTTAAATTGAAGTCAATGTATGTAATAAAGTCACGTTACTTAATTTGATAATAAAATGACTTATGGTAATACTTTATGGGCTGATAATTTGGGATTTTATTAGGGCCCGGCCCATATTAGGAATGTGTTGCCATTTATTTGTAGATTTTCAATCCGGACTTATATTATTCATTTTTTTTTTTCTAAAAAAAAATAAATCAATTTTTTTTATTATATTAAAATTTAATTTTTACATTCTAAATATTACAATAATATTCACTGATATGAAGTCAAATAGATTATTTCAATTAAAATTTTAACATTTCAAGACCCCAAATCTAAACTCCAAAATTCATCAAAAAATTATTGGACGAGTAAATTCAAAATATTAAACTTCATGAAAAACAATAAATGATTAATAAGTATTTCACGATCGCTTAATAAGTATTTCACGACCGCCTTCATTATGTTGTACAGGGTATTTGTTTGAAGGTTTTAATTTTAAATTTTAATTTTTGATAGTAAAAATTTTAAATTTGAATAATTTATAAAATAATATAAATAAATATTACTTCCTCCGTCCCACATACCACGTCTGTGTTACCGTTTCTGTCTGACCACATATCACGTCTGTCTGTCCCATATCCATGTCACTTTCATTTTTATGAAAAATGATTAAAAACTTTAATTTCATTTTAAACTAATTAGTTATGTTAATTTAATTTATAATTATTTATATTATAGGATTATTTTCGCTAATACATTCTTAATTATATACTAATTACATCCCTCCCGTCTACAGTATGAGAGACACTGTATATGAGACGGAGGAAGCAATATAATATTTTGAATATTAAAAATAATTTTTAATATAACACAAAAAAATAAAAACTATGTAATTGATTTAATTTTTGAAAAAAAATATATTAACAAATAGAAACAAACATACAACAAACACTTAGATTGTATTTTTTTTGAATTTTACAGGAAATTTTTACTATTCAAATTTTTTTAAAAAATAAATATCAAATAAAACAATTACATCACATCAACCTCTTTACGTTTTAACTTTTTAGTATTTTTAAATCAAATAATTAATATATATAATATTATATATAAAAAAAACTAAATATATTTTTATTAAAAACCAAAATATACATGGTAAAACATTAAAAGCAAACTCAAAGAGAACACAACCATAAATCTCACCCAACAATCTACTAATAGCCTAACACTTCCATACATACAACCACACAAATCAAATCAATGAATCAAAACATTCTACTAAACTCAGAAAACCCAAATGCCCTAAACCAACCAACTGCCATTACAACGGCCCAGATTCTCACATCATAATAATAATAAAAAAATATAAAAAAAATTACTTCCACAGACAAACTAAAGCAATTACTACAATACCTGCAAGAAAATGAAAAAAAAATAAAAAAATAGAGGAATAGACATTTCCAAAGCTTTACAAATACATACAAATGAGGATAGGATGGAATGATGAACCTGGGAATCAAGAATGATGAGTTGCTCCCAAGAGAGACAAAAGGAATGTCCGGTAATGCCCCGATGTTTCCGAATGGACGGCATCATTCAAAGGCTTCCTGTATTTCTTTTCGTACTCCACTTTTATATAATGCATGTCCATCTCTGCTCTCGTCACTATTATTCTGATAAGAGTCGTGTCGTTGGTTCCCAGGCCTTTCATGGCCTTGTGTAGCAACTAAAATGCATTTACAACGCAAACTTAGGGTAAATAAATAAAGTAAACGCGGGGAATATAACTCCAATTAGCATCAAGAGAATTAGAGGTAATTAAATGAGAATCACATTACCTTTGCAAAGTACTTCCCGGGGTTTACTGCAGATTGTAATATAGTCAAGAGGGCAAACTCAAAGGTCCCCGAGGTTTCCTTTTTTATGGCCTGCAAGAATGCGCGCGCTGAGATGGAGATTGGGAGCTTTATGTCAAAGGATGTTTTGGAATGTATACCTTTTTCAACGAGTTTCCATACATGTTATGGTAAGCAGAAGCAACGGAATTTAAATGTGCTCGGCTTCTTTCAGAAAATATGCGTATGAAAGTTCTTTCGTCAGTTCCCAGTCTCTTTTCACCTGCTTTGTAGAGGGATTTAGCATCCTGCTCTGCCATTGCTCTGTCCACCTCCGGACCTTCGTAACGCATGGCAGTAACATAGGCAAGTAGCAACTGCAGATGGGAGCATTGAAGGGGTGAGAGATTGATTAAATTCTACCAAATTTCTACTAAGCACCCACTAATAATGGTTTGGATTTACTTATTATCGGATTTCTTAAAATTAGATCTTTGAACACAAATGAAAAACCCGGAGATTAGCTTTTTTCAGGTCGCAGTACTAAATTATTATAGAAATTGATGCACAAGAAGGGTCTCACTTTGCATTTCCAACTTCCAAGATTTTACCATTATAAAGGATTGGAGCTAATTCCTCTACACAAACAGAACTGTATAAATACGCGACTTTTAATCATTTCACTTGTTCGTATTTACAATGCCGGTGTGTAAAGCTTTGAAATAAGCATAGATCAATTAGATGTGCACCAACATAAACAATACATACTTTTTATATACAACAAAGAGGACGGAAGGAAAGAAGAGACCTTTTTATGATCACCAGATGCTTGGTGTTCAATATCATGCTCAAGATAAGTCCGAAAGCGTCCAAGGTATATTTGTTTCATCTGTTGTATTTGGGATGGGGTTCGCGAACATATGACCTCAGTAGCAGCTTTTAAATCAATGACGTCGCCAGAGAAAGCTTGCTTTACTATTGTTGCATCACGGGTACCCGGATCAGGCATCCAAGATAAAACTGCTTTCTGGATCATTTCAAAACATGTGTAATTCAAGAACTTTAGCTATATAACCACAGCCAGCAGAAAATTGTTCGAATTAAACACTATGCAATTCTAATGAACACATAATCATGTTCAATTCTTCTTCATACCTTTAGATCACCTCTTAGTTCTGAACCCAGGCGTTTAGAGAGTTCTTCGGAATACATAGTTCGATACTCTTGCTCTATGTAAGAACGCTGCATTGAATCCCTATGGGCTAGAATATTCACAACTGCGGCAGTATCGCATCCAAAACCTAACAATAGATTTGATAATTACAACAGTTAAAAATCTACTCTCCTTGAGCAAACATCAGATGCTCTTGAATAGGCATGGAAACCAACAGAAATACAATTCATGGAAAATGATCTGAAAACGTCGAAAAGCCCTAGATATAATCAACAGTAAATTAGGATAGAAAAAATCTCCAAGAAACAGTTGCTGAATAAATTGTTTTAACTGGGATCCATCCAAATTTCACAAAAATTGCTTCAACCTATCCACGATGTGAAATTCACAGCAAAGCATATGACAGCGAACCCTAAAAAATCGCCCAAACCCTAAAATCGCCTCTAACATCAAATCAAAAGCACATCAAACCAAATTCACGCAAATCCACAGCACAGAAAAAGGAAAACCGCGGAGATCAACAACCGAAAATTACATAATACCCTTAAAAGCACGGTGGAGCTGAACAGCATCATCCCGAGGCGTTGTCACCACCGGAGGAACGGTCAGCGTCGCCATCTCCGATTTCTTATCCTATGTTCAGTTTCCTGCGTGGATTTGACGAACGAGGCACGAAATCGACGAGATGATTGATAATGTTGATTAACAAAGAAAATTCAAAAAGAGGATCATGAACATGTATAGAATATAGATACATACGGACACGTGTATGGACGCAAACTGACAAGCGCGTGAGCGCGTGTTGTACAACCTCAGATTCAGAACATATCGCGAGTGGAAGTTCTACCGCCAAACTTTTTTAAATTTTATTAATTTAATGCACCAAACATCGGGATCTTCCGGGCATGAACCATCTACAGGTGGGTGGGTCGGCCCGGCCCGACCCGACCCGACCCGTCATATTCGAACCAATTCAAAATGAGTTTTTTTTTTTTTTTTTTTTTTTTTCTTTAATTTTTTTTAGTATTATTTATTTTTGTAATAAAAAATTTATTTCGATAAAATATTATATCAAAATATATAAGAATTAAAATCCAAATCAAATCTTCAAATTTAAGTTACAAATTTATTCTCAGTCATTTTTTATGGAATTTTTTTTATTTACTGTATATTTAGTATAAGTATAAACGTTGATTTTAATGAGATGTTCACAAATGAAATATATATATATATATATATATAATTAGAGGTGAATATTTCAAAGTTGGTTGTTGTCCGTTTGCAAAAAGAATAATTATTTTTTTACATAATATAAAAAATAAATAGTCCCGGTGAAATCTAAGACCAAACAAAATCATTTAGAATGTACTTAATTACCCCATTTTCTAGTTAATTAATTTATGATTTAAATTATTTGAACGTATTTTAGAATTTGATGCATATTTTTCATCAATGCATTTTCAGGCTGGAATTTGGATTTTGTTTATATTTATGAATAAATTAAAAGTATTAATTAATAACCATCAAATTCATTTGTCATTTTATCTTCGTATGTTGCGAAATTGACAATAAGAAGAAAACATGAATGGAGCGGCAATTCAGACATTATTATTATTATTATTATTATTATTATTATTAGACGACAAATTAGATTAAATAATAATATTTTTTTTTATTACTTCATTTCTAATTATTGTCTTTGTAATCCTGTTTCTGTATTCTCAAAACTCACAAGTTTCGGTCATGGGTTCAAATTCCCGACGCCTTGGGTTCACCTGTTACATATGGTTCGTCTAGTGTGATTTTTCCGTCGAGTCTAATTTGCAGGGTATTAGGTTCGACCGGAGGTTTACTTAGTGCGCACTTTCGGGTAGCGACTGCGGATTAAAAAAAAAAACTCACAAGTAGTGTTTACCCGTGCTTCCTATTTTGCACAAATAAATTTACAACAAATAATTTATTATTTAGAAAATCATGTATATATGTTATTTATTTTGAATTCTAACTTCTTTCAATATGGTATTTTTTGTTAAAAAAATAAAAATAAAAATAAAAAATTGCATTAATAAATTACAAATTAAAACACCTAAAACATTCCAATACTCCAAAATACAATGAAGATTATTTTTCTACTCCCACCGTGGTGACCAAATGTACTCTGTTACTCCCTCCGTCCGTGTCTGCTATACTGTACACACGGTATTTTAAGAGGGGTGTAATTAGTAAATAATTAAGAATGTATTAGTGATAATAATTATCCTATAATATAAATAATTATAAATTAAGATTAAGATAACTAATTAGTTTAATTAAAATTAAAAATAATAAAATTAAAAAATTTAGAATGAGATTAAAGTGTGTAATCATTTTCAAAAAAGAAAGTGACATGGTACGTGGGACGGACAGAAACGGCAACGTGGACATGGTATCTGGGACAGAGGGAGTACATTTTTTATAATAAATTTAAAAATAATAATATTTTATTAATTAGTGAAAATATATAAAAATAAATTCAATATTTTGCATTTTTTGTATTTTATGTTTATCTGTAATACAATATTTTTAATTTATATAAATATTAAAAACACTTTGATATTAGTGTATAATTATTTTTACAATAATAATAAAAGTATTTAATAAGATACACAAAAATAATAAAAATAATATTTTAAACTAGAACGAAAGATAATACCATTTATTAAATGTAAATTGTCAACTTACATAAAATTTACCGACATATATAATTACATTTCTCTATCTCTCTTTATATATATATATATGTTTATTGCCTCAGTAGTAATCTTCCCACAATAACTTGTTGTAAGAATGTCAACAACTCTACCACCACAACATGATCGAGAAGATCAATCTCAAACTTGGAATCAAGTTCAAGATCAAAGTGAAGCTCAAATATCACAAAAACCGTCGCAAATAATTTCTGTAATTTCTTTGGTGATGAAACTAGTCACCGTGGCTTGTTTGATAGTGTCGACTAGTCTTTTTGCTTCCAATTCTACAACTATCAGAGGTTACTACACAGAGGCTTCCGTTCATTTCAATGATATCTATTCATATAGGTAAATATTAATCAAAATTTTCTTGTTATATTTACTTTGAAAAAAGATTTTTATGGATCAAGTATGATTATAAGATCGTAGTATAGTATTCTAAAGCTTAAGATGATGAACTTTCAAATATATGAGATTTTTTCTACGATAATTTAGTTTTTTTTCTTTTTACGATGATGATGAATTTACAGATACGCGCTTTCTACCGCTGTAATAGGATTGGCTTATACATTACTTCAAATACCCTTTTCGATACATCAAGTCATGACCTCGGGGAAGCAATTGCCTAACCATGCTAAGCTTCTCGTCTTCGAGTTTGTTGGTGACAAGGTTAATATGTGTGAGTGCGAGAACATATATATTTATATATATTGATCATTTGATTGGGTTTAAAAAAATTTAATTTAAATTTGATATTAAAATCATGAATGATGAGATGTGTTTTTAAAGAAAAAAATATATATATTTTTTTTAAAAATGCAAAGTCCAAATAATAAAAAATCTGATTTTGAATGTAAAACACACTTACAGTTTATATATACATGTGTGTATGTATAGGTTGTTATGGGGTTATTAGCAACAGGGGTGGGAGCTGCATTCGGTATTACGGTAGATCTCAAGAAAATCCTCAATTCTTCTGTGGATGACCTCGAACAAAATTTGGACATTACAACATTGTCTCTTGCACGAGTGAAGCTCAATGATTTCTTCGATAGAGTTTATTTCCCGGCGGTACTCCTTCTCGTCGCTTTCTTAGCTTGTGGGGCTTCATCTATCGTCTCATCCCTTGCCCTATCGAACAAGACACGAATACAAACACAAACAAACATACACACAACATAGTATTTGTGTGTATTGAACTCTCACAATATTTACTTAGGGTGTGTTTCTTTTGTATTAGTTTGGAAAGATTTGGTTTTGATTTGAGTTGAATTTGAATTTTTTTGTAATTTTGGAAAAATGTTTTCCTTTGGGTTAATAGGTTTTGTTTTGGTTTTAAAGGGTTTTAATAGATATTGATTTGATAGGTAATAATGTAACGATGTAAAGTGTATTAAATTATATTTATATAATTAATAATAGTGTGATTTAAGTATTAATTTATATTAATTATAATATTTATTTGTATTATATAAAATTTTATTCTCTACAAAATGACATACATATTATATATATTTTATTTAATTATAGTTTATAACAGCGTTAAATCGTTAATTAGTTCTACTGTCGCATAAATGTACAGACAGAAGTGTATTTATCTATTTTGAAAAAGTCAAAATCTATTTATGTAGGCTTTAAATTTTGTCTTATAAGGCGATAATTTGACGCTTAATTAGGCTTCATAGTAACAACACACTCGGCCAAAGATAATGTTTCTTTTATACTTTATAAATATAATAAGCATTATAATTCTATTTCTCTCTTACAAAATATGCTACATGTGTAGGTATTTATGATGAAGTTTGATGTGTTATATTTTTTTTTTTTAAAAAATATTACCCCGTTATGCAAATGGATGCTCATTTGATTAGGCACGAGTTTTAATAAAAGTGAGTAATAATTGTTATATTTTTCTTTTACAGTAAAAAAAAGTAATCATTTTTTGCTTGAAAAAGAAACGAGAATATTTTTTGATGAATGATAGAGGGAGTATGTATTTTTATAAAAAAATTATATATTCTTTTGTGATTTCAGATCGCAATCAACACTATTAATTTTTATATATTCAATAAAAATATATTATTTTGTCTCATAAAATATCATATTAAAATACTATTATTTAAACTAAAACTAAAATTAATATCATATTTCAAATCAATTTAAATAATGTATTGTATGTAAGATAAAAAATACTTTATCCGTCATCCAATTATGTGTTCATTTGACTTGGCTTGAATTTTTTTTTAAAAAAAGTAAATATAAAATTTTTTATTTTTTGGATAAAGAAGTAAAAATATATATATATTTTAACTAAAAATGAACCGAGAATAAATTAAAATGACAAAAAAAAAAGTAAATAAGAATAAATTTAAATGAAGTAAAAAAGAACAAAAAAAGGAATAACAATTTACCGTTCTAGATAGGCATGTTAGGTTATATTTCCCTTTTATTATACTGCAATACCTTTTTTTTTTTCCTTCCTATTCAATATATTTTATTATGCACATATTTTAAATTTAATACTTCTATATATTTTTTATTTAAAAAATATTTCATTACTTATAAATTATACTATATCGTATTATATTTTTTATCCCATATAATTTATTATTATTTTTTAAAATATAATTATACATTTTAATTTTATTTTAAATTTTATAATTTTTTAAATTCTAATAATTATTTAGTTATATTAATTTATAATTATTTTTAGTATATTATAATTATTTTTACTAATATATTTTTTAATTACTTATTAATTATATTTTACATAAATTCTCGTATCTATAGTAACACATGGACTATATATTTAAATAAAGAATACCTTTTAATGTTATACTCCCTCTGTCCACAAAAAAAGTATACAATTATTTTTGGTGCGGTGTTTATAGGTAGTTAAAAGTAGTGTAATAATAGTTTTTGCCCTTGCTTTTTGGTGTAAAAGTAATGATGTGATGTAAAATAGAGGTATTTGTGGAAAAAAATAAAGTATTTAATAAAATGTTTACTTTGTAATTGGACGTCACAAAATAGAAATATGTATACTTTTTAGCGGGATGGAGGGAGTGTTACAAAAATATAATTCGAAAGATACTTATTTTTTCAAGATAATATTGTAATAATAAACAAGTCAATTTATTTTTTTTTAAAAAATAATTTATAAATATATATTAGTATATATTTTCCCAAACACATCATCCGAGTAGGCGAAGCATATCTATCTCATCATGTCTCTGTTCAAAACTGAAAGTTGAACCCATCCCTTCTCTCTCTCTCTCTCTCTCCCCCCTGTTTCTTTCTATATTCTCTCTCTCCTCTCTCTCTCTCTCCGAAGAAGAAAAAACCTAAAAGAGCAGTTTACCCATAAGTAATTTCTCTCTCCCTCTACATGGCTGTTTTTGTTCTCTTTCTCCTCTCTTTCCCTGTCGATGGCTTCCCAATTCTAAATATGTTGTCTGCTCTTTTATTTTCTCTCTCCCTCTTTTATGTCCAATTTTGGAATATGCTGTGATTTGTAGAATGCATGTGTTATCACTAGATGTGCTGATTTGCTTGCTTCTAATTGTCGCTTCAGATCTGATTTATTTGTGAATCTGTGTTTTCAGATCTGTTTTTGTGATGTAAAGTTTGAATATTTGTTAATTCCTTTTTCTCTTTTTTTTTTTTATGTTATTTTGGAGGAATCTTTGTTTTTTTTGTAGATTTAAATCGATGTTTTGATTCGTATGTTTCGTTTTGTCTAACGAGATCTGATGATTTGCTGTATTTTCGTACTCGATTTCTCATTCGCGTTTCAGATCTCAATTTCGACTCTGGAGATTGCCTAGATTTGTTTTCTTAAAACGCTATTGGTTTTCTGATCTGCGCAGATTTGTTTGATATGAATATTTGCCTACAATTTCATGTGATTATATATATATGCATCGAAGAATCTCTATTCCATCAAAAGGATTTGGAATTATTTTAGCATTTGAATTATTGTTCTATAAATGTTCAATGATATGTATATATATATATATCTATGCTTTTGTAAATTTGTAAGATTCAGCTTGTTTGTTGATATTCTAAATTCTAATGGACTGCCAATGGTTTTTTTCAACGTGGATCTTGAATCCGTTGTACTTATAGTGGAAATCTTTCGAGCATGTAAATGTGCGTACTCGTGTTCTTGATTTTGAGTTGTGTAGCTTGATTTACTTGTTTATGAATGATTTGCATTCTAAATGGATTGTCGTTGGTCTTGTCGAATTGGTTATAATGCAAAGGCTACAATGGTGACATCGAAATCTTTTTGCCACGTAAATGCATGTCGTAGTAACTCTACTTCATATCCTGTCCCTTGATCTACTTGCTTTTATTAATGATCGGCATTCTAGATTTATCCTTTTTTCTCTTGTCGACGAATTGATTTAGATATGGTAACAAGGTTACTATGTACGTACAATGTCCTTTTCTTCTATCGTATGTAGAGTTTGATCCACTTGTCATTGCACGTACATAGTAACCATGTTACCATATTTGTAACTTGATTTACCATTTTCTTTCAATTACAAACATTCTAGATGGATTGCATTCTCCGAGTCTCTCTTTTAATTTTTGTCATTGTTTCCGAGTAGGTTGTGTTGAAGATGCCGAAAAATGGTGAAAATGAAATTACTATATCGTGTAAAAATGCTCGTTGTACTAACCCTTTTTCTGAATGTGTAGCTATGGATGAAGACAGCCTTCGAAATTGGGGATATTACGAGCCGCCTCAAAAAGGGCATCTTGGGCTGCATCTCATGCCGTCGATGGCGGCGGAGCGAGAAACAAAGCCATTCCTTTTGGTCCGGGATAATCCCATGATGCCTTCATCCAACGGTGGCTACCATCCCCGGAATTGCATGGTAAGTGAATCACCTGTGACGCAGATCGACTATGTCCGGAATAATTGGATTAACAACCGCGATAAGTTCATGCACATGTTCCCCGACAACCCGTACAATCCCGTCCTTGCAGCTGAGGCCTCCGGAACCCAACCCGCGATGCAGATGGTGAACCAAAACGAGATAAAATTGGAGTTGGAAGAGCCTCCGGTTAAGAACGAGGATGGCCCGAAAAAAAAGAGGGCAGCCCCGAAGTCGACCCCAAAGGCGAAGAAGCCAAGAAAGGTTCCTGCTCCAAAGGAGAACGGAAACGGAAACAGGAATGGGAACCCATCTTCCCAACGTGCGAAAACGTCGAAGAGGAGTGTCGAGGTTGTTATCAATGGCGTTGATATGGACATCACCGGTATCCCGATTCCGGTTTGCTCGTGCACTGGGAATCCCCAGCAGTGCTATAGGTGGGGGTGCGGCGGGTGGCAGTCAGCGTGCTGTACGACGACTGTATCGATGTATCCGCTCCCGATGAGCACGAAACGGCGCGGGGCGAGAATTGCTGGTCGGAAGATGAGTCAGGGTGCTTTCAAGAAAGTTCTGGAGAAACTTTCCGGAGAAGGGTTTGACTTTTCCAACGCGATCGACTTAAGGACTTATTGGGCCAAGCATGGGACCAACAAGTTCGTGGTGATCCGGTAGATCGAGCGATTGATTGCGGCGAGCGCGCCTCGACTTTTTTCAGGTGTATGTATATATTCTCCGGCCCCCTTTTTTCAATGCAAACTTTTTCATGATAATTTTCGATGCTCCGAAGCTGAGATCGCAAATCGTTTTGTTTTTCGGATTAATGGATGATTTTTGAGGGGTTTACCCGAACGTTGAATGTATGTATTTTCGATGGATTTTGCTATGTTCTGCCTGCGGATTTGATTTGTTTTGACTGGTATTTTTGAGAATGTTCGATTATCTTGAGGTTTTGGATGACTACAATGTAGGAACAAATCTATGTTGTATTGTTGTCCTTAGTCTCGCAGTGCTTTACCTTCGATGTTCTTATGGCATTGGAAAGTAGATGCTTAGTTAATGACCTCGCCTATAATCCTTGGAGTGTTTCTAACTACTTGAAGTTGACTACTTTGTTATGTTATGCAACAATTTGTTCGAATAGGTGTAGCCGTTGTTGATTTTTCCATTTATTAGCTAGATGATGGGCGCCAGTTAAGGTGTTGGTTAGTTTTAGTAACATATGTTGTACTTTTTGTTTGAATAGGTGTAGCCATTGTTGATTTTGTCATTTATTGACTAGATTATGGGTAGCGGTTAAGATGCTGGTTAGTTTTGATGACTACGTGGTAAAAGTGGATACAACAAATTTTGTACTTCTTGTTCGAATAGGTGTAGCCATTGCTGGTTTTGTCGTTTATTGACTAGATTATGAGTGACGGTTAGGGTGCTGGTTAGTTTTAATAATGATATGATAAAAGTAGATACGGCACATGTACTTTTTGTTCGAATAGATGTAGCTATTGTTGATTTTGTCGGTTATTGACTAGATTATGGGTGGTGGTTAAGGTGTTGGTTAGTTCTAATAACTACATGGTAAAAGTAGACACATGTCGGTACTTTTTGTTTGAATAGGGGTAGCTGTTGTTGATTTTGTCGTTTATTGACTAGATTATGAGTGACGGTTAAGGTGCTGGTTAGTTTTAATAACTACATGGTAAAAGTAGATACAACAAATATCGTACTTTTTGTTCAAATAGGTGTAGCTATTGTTAATTTTGTCGTTTATTGACTAGATTATGAGTGGCGGTTAGGGTGTTGGTTAGTTTTAATAATGACATGATAAAAGTAGATACAACACATGTTGTACTTTTTGTTCGAATAGGTGTAGCTACTGTTGATTTAGTCGTTTATTAACTAGATTATGAGTGACGGTTAGGATGCTGGTTTTAGTAACGACATGATAAAAGTAGATACATACTTTTTTTCGAATAGGTGTGGCCATTGTTGATTTTATCGTTTATTAACTAGATTATGAGTGACGGTTAGGGTGCTAGTTAGTTTTAATAACAACATGATAAAAGTAGACACATGTCGTACTTTTTGTTCGAATAGGTGTAGCCGTTGTTGATTTTGTCGTTTATTGATTAGATTATGGGTGGCGGTATTGATTAGTTTTAATAACTACATGATAAAGGTAGATACAACGAGTGTTTGTTGGAAAATAAATCTTTTATTGAATGTACGTAGTGTATTATTTTTTTTCAAAAAAATGTGTAGAAAAAAAATAGGAAGAAGAAAGCCAACATACGTCAATACTTTATGTTGGAATAGGCGTAGACTCTACCGTTTATTGGCTAGATTATGGCCGATGGTTAGGATGCTGACTAGTTCTGGTCACTTGTGCTAAAATTAAATATAACATGTTTTTTTTAGTACAAAATTACACAATTAATCTCGGTAGATGCTGATTGATCTTACCACATATGCTAGATTATGAAAATTATGAATTTATTTATTTTTTTCTTGTCTAGAAATGTGTGTTTGTTTTCTTAACAAAAACTTTTCAACATATTCTTCAAAAACATTAATACATTATCACATTCATTATTTTTATTCTTTCTCCGTCCCAAAACTATAGTCTGAGTTGTGTTCGGCCCGAGATTTAAGGAATATTGATATTATATTAATAGTGGGTAAAAAGTATGGATAAAAGATTTTTTTGCCCTTGTGAGTGTATTAGTGTAAAAGTAGTGGCAGATGACTCGTTAAGATTATTATTTCAAATAAAGGCATTTTAATATATGTATTGTACAGTAATTATTTATTATATTTTATCTCTTCATCTCTCTGGGCTGGCCAGGGCTTTACTCCACCAAGCTTCTTCCGGGCTTAGTGTGCTAAATGGGCTTCTATTGTGTATTTGATTTTTTATTCTGTAAAAAACCTGAATTTGTAATGGGAAAGCTTCTATATACACATGTTGAAAATGTTAGTGTTGACTCTTGAAGTGATAGGTGATGGCAGTCTTTTATTATATATGTGATGTTTTATACTTCAAATATGATTGATTTTATCAACTGTTGTGGGAAATATAAAAGAGAGGAATCACTAATTATGGTTTCATGAATACAAATTTGAATACACCATCAAGGTTTGTTTAGTTATATGTCAGTGTTTTCACAATAAATATTATTTTTATTTGATATTTTTGTAAGACCAAATAATATATTTTTATTGTAATGGACTAAATATTAATAAAATTTGGATTTTTTTATTTGAATTTCTAATTTAAATAATATTTTATAAAAATAATATTATATTATCGATAATATAAAAAATAATACTTTATATTCAATGTTATTTTTTATAAAATAAATAAATAAATATACAGTATATTATATAGACTCAGAATTGTATAAGTTAAAAAATATAATAAAATTGAGCACTATAACATAATTTATTTTTTATTTTTCAATTCTCAAATCCAAAACAACCAAAGAAATCATTATATTTGTTTGTTTAGATAGAGATTTTTTTGAGAATTTTGGAGTTTTGAAAAAATAAAAAATAAAAAATTAGTACTTGATTTGATTTTTTTATGAAAAAAAATATATTTAATATGATATTTTTCTAAAAGTAAACAGTGTCAAATAAGTGAAAATTGATTGAACAAAAATTGTCATTCTCAACACTAATTTCCATTTGTGTTTTAGACATCGCTTTATTCTAATTATATATATATATGAGAAGCTGTATATATAGAGAGAGATATATATATTGATGAGTATAGTATAGAAAAATGATGAAGGAAACAATAAAAACGAATATAAAATAGTGAGAAAGATGAACCTTTCTGAAAAACATGCAACAAGCAAATTCACATCTACTCTACCCTTAATTAGTCTCCTGTTTCAGATATTGATGCCCCTTTTTGTTCTTGATTAAGAAAACCCAATAATTAAGATAATGATGATTGATGATGATGATGATGAACAATAAATAAATTAGATTGTGCATACCCGATTAATTGATTGATTACAAGCTGATCAAATCAGGAA
The DNA here is from genome assembly GCF_009805555.1 of Andrographis paniculata. Taxonomy (NCBI): domain Eukaryota; kingdom Viridiplantae; phylum Streptophyta; class Magnoliopsida; order Lamiales; family Acanthaceae; genus Andrographis; species Andrographis paniculata. Next base: position 8,745,385 of record NW_026137605.1, read on the forward strand.
TTTCTGCATCGCGCACCGTTTCTTCCTCGAATTTCTCCCATTTACCACTGATTATTGCCTTCAATGGCTGATCCCTCTGTGAAGAAGAAGAAGAAGAAGAAGACCTTCCATTGACGTTAAAACCATATGTTAAATGGCGAATTTCTTCTTCACTGCTGTGATTGCGCTTCGCCTCTTCGTCGTGCGAAAATCGGTTGATGATTTGCTCGAGTTCGTGTATCGTGTCCTTCGGAATCGGATCGACCGCCGGAAAAGCAGAGGAATGAGAAATACCTAATTTCCGGCAAAAATGGAGGTACTGGTAGAGATCCTCGCCTTGTTGATTCGCTTTCTGTACGACACTCAGAGCCAATTTCGCCTCCGCCTTGCCGCCGGAGTAGATGTTCAGAAGAACAAGCGCGATTCCGCGGCAAATCCTGCTGTATAAATCGTAGATCTCGATTATGATCCAATCCATGACCTCGAGGACAATCGGAACGAAAGCTGCTCGCGATTGCGGCCTGATTTGCAACAACAGATCTATCAACGCCTGCAATTTCTGCAGCATCGCAAGCTCGCCGGCAATCAACGACGAATCGTCGCCGTCGCCGTCGCCGCCGCGGCGTTTAACATCTCTCCCCTGCAGGAAAATAATAACCGATTTCTGATCGAGGAAGGCGTAATAAGCCCTAACAAAAGCGTTGAACGGCCAGGATCTGGCCTTGGGGGAATATCCATCGTTGAAATCTGATAGATCGAACGGCAGCCGTCCGATCGCCTTGACGCAGGGCAATCTAGAATTGATCACGCTGTGCATCAGGTAGAGTCCTTTCAACGCAACTATCCAATTTCTCGTTTTCGACATTCGTCGAGAAACGGCTTGGAGGAGCGGGACGAGGTTGTACGGCGAGAGGCGGAGCCATTCGCAGACGCGGTGGACGCTGCGGCGGTTGAAGCAGAGATCGGAGTGAGAGGTGGAGCGGATGACGGCTTTTTCGATGTCGAGGTTGCGGAAGGCGGCGGCGGTGGCGGTGGTGCAGGTGCAGCGGGAGGAGAGATTGGTCTGCCAGAGGCTGTTGTGGTCCTTGAAGGCACCGGAGGCTCTCTGCCATAGCCTCATAGTTGCTGCTGCGGCGGCGGCGGAGGAGGAGAGGCTACGAACGGTGAACCGCCGGTGGAGAGATTAGAAGGGGGATTTGAATTTGGGGGAAAATGGAATCTGAAAAGAATCTAGAGGACAAAGGCGGGGAGCCATTGCTGCTGCTGCATGTTTGTTTCAATGGTTGCGTTGCGGACGTGTTGGGAGCGTCGATTTTATTTGACTCAACACGGCGTCGTATTAACCCAACTCAACTAATTGTTTTTTATTTCTATTTTTAGAAAATTCGTCACAGTTAAATACTACTAGTATTTAAGAAAAAATAATTGTTAAATAAATGCACTTGTTTAATTTGATTTTTTTGTAAATATATATTTGAAATGAAATAAAAATTAAATATTATATTATACTATTGCTAGTCGAATTAATAACAATAGAGATAATATTCTTAATTTAGAGGGACCAAGAGTAAATTTGATAATTGAACAAGGACCTTATAAACGGAGTAAAAAGAAAATACTAGTGATGTGAGACAATTTTAAATAAAAAGTAAAATTGTAAAATGGAGCTAATACTTGTTGAGTACATTAAGAAATAATACTATTATACTCTTTCACCAAAATAACATTCAAAATAAAGTATTATTTCTTTCGTCCTACATAATTTGTCTTTATTTTCTATTTTTTTCATTCTAGATAATTTGTTATTTATTTTTTTAAAAAAATTGATTATACAATTTAATCATATTTTAAATTTTAAAATTTTTTTAAATATTAATCTTAATCTATAATTATTTTTACTGTATAATAATTATTTTTACTAATACATTTTTTTAATTACTTATTAATTACTCCCTCATTTCCAATACAATACTACAATAATCTTATTTCCATAACTCTTACTTTTTCATTTTTATTACACAGTTGTCATTAATTTTGGCAAAAATATCTTTTACCAACTACCAATATAATTTCAATATTCTTTAAATTTCATGTCCAACTCAATTAAGACTATAGTTATAAGATAAAAAGGGTATATTTTATCTAAATTTTCGTATCTACGGCTTATATTATGTAGGACATTGGGAGTAATTTTTATATTATCAAAATTTGACTAAATTATTTAGATTTAAATGACTTTTTGTCCCCCACAAACTTAATCAATATTGTATCATCGCTGGATCCTTATAAGATACATATATATACGCACACGGAGAAGAATTAGTGTTGATTATGACAAATTCATAAATAAAAAATATAACATAATATCTGATGACAGTCAATACTTTATAAATATATCTTATAAACATATCTCATTTACTAAAATCAATAAATAGCAGCATATGCTATTGAACTATTATATCTCATAAAATGAAAAAAAATATATATATATATAAGTATAAGAGAGTAGAAGTTAAACAAACTTACAGAAATTGTACAACACATAAGGGAATAATCAAATCATTCATTCCACAAGCGATATACAAAGGGCAACGCCCATACCTGACACCAACGAGATCAACTGTGTCATCGTATGTCTCGGAGCCGCCGTCGTGCCGTTGTTGTTCATCTCCGCCAGCACCCCGGCCAGGGCAATGTAGATGAACCCGCCCGCAGTAAATCCCTGACCCAGATTACAACAAGAACATTACATAAAGATAAGCATTCGAGGTCCAAGGGAAAAAAGGGGGTTCATGAAAGGAACCTCAATTAAAGACGACTGGCCCGGGTCTTTTCCCCACATCAACGCCTGCAAGGCAAAGCAACGATCCAATCAGTATGTGTGTAGGGTGTGTTTATTCGATTGCATGAAAGAGAGATGGCAAACCAGAGCAGTGCCGGCTAATGCGACCAAGGCAGACAGGAAGTTGAAGAAGAGGGCCTTCGAGACACTAAAACCAGACCTCACAAGAATCCCGAAATCGCCTATCTGTATGAATTAGATTCGAGAGCAAAAGGTATCATTTTTTGTTAACTAAAACAGTCCCAAGATTTCGATTTTCAAACTCAACTCAGCCTTTATGTAAAACACAAGCCTTGTACCAAAGCTTTTCACAGAATAGACAAATAATGACCGTCCATTTTTTTAATAATTAACAACCCGGACCGAGTTATAGTCCTTTTGGGACCCAAGCTTAAGCAACTCAATTATATTAATTCTATATCAAATAGAGAGATGCATCCAAAAATTACCTAAAAATGCAAAACTATTAGACGAACCAAATGGGGATCATTCTCTCAAAATTACGGGAGCAAAGAACAGACACGGAATTTTGGAACGAGGAGCCGAACCTCTTGAGGAAGCTCATGTGCAAGCAGAAACAGAGTTCTGGACCACCCACCAACTGAGCCATATACGAGGAAGGCACTTCCCAATGCCATGCCATCGGTAAAATTATGCTGCGAAAGTTTACAGATCAGTTCGATGAGTGAAATCAGCATAATAAATAGGCTAAAAAGAATCAAGCGGAGAAGAAAAGGTTGAATATAACTCAAGGGGATCAAATTACCACTCCATCAGAGAAGAGATTCAGATAACCGAACACTAAACTTGAATGTGTCTTGACCGGCTCTTTCTTCTCTACACATTCCAAGTTACCATCGGAGTTGTTTTCAGCACTTAAGTCAGTTCCCTCTTTAGTAGCAGCGATGCTCGTGTTTCTCTGCAAGCAGATTGGCATTCGTATAACTCATCATCCCCTCTCTCAAGAAAATAAGGGCTTTAGGTAATTGCCACATCGCTCAGTTAGATATATGCCAATGTTAGGTAGGTTAAGGGGTACACAAAACTGCCATGGTGGAAAAACATCTTACTGCACCTTCCGTAAAACTGTTTTTTCCCTTGATTTATCACCGCTGGCACTCTCAGTAGGTGATCTATTCAATTCCTTTTCGTCAGATGTTTGATCCAATAATCTTCCATTTGCCACATCATTGTACGACGGTTCTTGGGGATCTTCCTGTGTGGCATCATCGGCTTTTACTTTTTTAGCATGCTTATGATGATGATGGTGGTGATGGCCAAGACCTGGCCCATCCACTCCAGAAAATTCTTCGACGTACCTCACAAGTTTCTCAACAATAAGGAATACCACAATTCCAGCTGCAGTATGTATAGAAGAAGTTAGAAAGTCCATACTTAACCATTTAAGTTAAATAATCATGATACATGTATTGAACAAAGTTTAAATATAAAATTTAAATCATCCATTAAAAAGGACTGATTATCACGAGAAGAAAGTGTGTTTGCAGTAGATAAGGATTCAAACACGGGCTCATACATCAAATAACAGTTCTTGAACTAAAGTAGAATGGAGATCTTAAAATATATATATATATATATATATATACTCACCCAAGACTGACAAACCAATGGAAAGATCCTTTAAGGAATGTGAATGTGACTGTTTTACACCGTGGTGATGATGAGCATGATCGTCATGGTGATCGTGAGAATGAGAATGCTCACCACCTGCAATGAAAAGTTTCTGCTGTTTCCAATGAAGAAGCTTAACATGCTAGATGAAGCCACCAATTACACCAAATTTATGGAAAACAAATATTATCGAGCTAGGAAGATAGGTGGATGTTATTAGAGGGAAGTGAAATATAGTAAGTAACAGATACCAAATATTAACAAAATTTTGGTTTTGCTTCATACCGAAAGCATGAGGCAACTGATGAAGAAATGCATCACCCAGCATTGCTCCAGCCTGAATAAAAAGTCGATAAGAAATCAGGATATAGATGCCTCCATAGGAAATAGTGTATGCACTATCCTCTTCGACATTGAAAACAAACTACAAAAATTCTGCTGAATTTACTTTAAAAAATGACTGAAATGCTAATTATAATGAAACAAATAGTAAAGAAGTCAATGGGAGAGAGTATTCATATTTGGTAGCAAGCTCATAGGTGAGGTACTATAAGGAATGATCAGATAACCGAAAGAGAACTAAAAACTGGAAAGAATTGTAACAGATCCGAGTAAGAAATGTATATAAACCAAAGACAAGAAGGGCATAAGATAATCTGACCCCGAATAATGCTAGAGAATCAACAACTATCTTCGACGGTTTTCCTTGTACTGCAGAAACCCAGAATTCCAAATTTAGTTAGCTATAAGCATAACTGGACATCTGTTCAGGATCAAGAGAACAAAGCAATGATCTTCAGTTTACTTACTAAATATAACTGGTAATAGAACCAGGCATATGAGAGAAGCCAGGCTAACCAATAGTGAACATGCCATAGCATGTAACCAAAGGCCTGCAAATTATACACAAAGGTGAAACTCACAGTGGAGTTTTAGAACTATAATAGGAAACATCATCATAGAGTCTACTAAGAGAGCATCTGATACAATCGAATGGAATCTTAATGATGGAAGACTCTTATCAGAAAGAAAATTGAATATAAAATTTATCAATACTATAAAGAATGTGTTCAAATTCAAATGTTTTCAGAAAGTAAATTTTCTCAAGGTTTTCTTAGGGTTTGTTTTGTTAGATGTAGTTGGATTTGAGGGGAAATACTTGGAATTTAAATCCAATTTTGGTATTATAAAGAATTGAAAATGACATAGCATTAAAGGGATGGAATTGAAACCTACAGTTGACTCTGTAGATATGAAATCCATCGTCTTGTCAAACAAAAACAAATGGATTTGAAGAAGTGTTTTGAAATCTCTTTAGTCTAAAATCGCCCAAACCAATCGCAGACTATGTAAATTTGACAGAGTTCTCCATGAGATCAAGAAATCTCTATCGCTATACACCTACTTCAAATTCAAAACTCAGGGTTTATAGAGTGAAACATGGATCATAGTCCTAACTCCTATCCCGTGAATTTGGGCTTGTATGCTTCCATGGATCCTAATCATCTGATCTACAGTTCTTCTATAGAAAACCTCAATAGAGCAACATATTCCTTTACTTTTCCGGTGCATTTGGGATCCATTAAAGCGTCATATCCATTCTAAATTACACAAAATTTTCATCCAAAACAGCGAATACATATAGATTCAACTAAATACTACAAGAAATATATAATATAAGTACACAGTCTCACTACATTGCAGCAATGATCTCAAATACTATCACAGAAATGATAACTCCTAATCGCAACAAAAACAGTGACACAAAAGAAGAGGCAATCCTACTAAGGAAACTTTAAAGTGAGAAGAATCTAATGCTCGAGAAGAACATGGCAACAATTAAAGTAAAGAGAAGCTCTACAAAGACAGTACATCCAAATCTTCGACAGAAAAGTAACAAAGACCTTTAGATAAGAATCAGATCAACAAAGAAGTATCAAACCAGATAATGGAGCAATTAAGAAAGAACAATTAATTTACCAATCCCAGAAAGCTCCTGCCGATGTGTTTGCTCAATTACCCGATCAAGCTCACTGTGGTCCAACATCATCCTCAGATCTTCCTCCTCTGCAATTTCCTCCGGTAGAAGCTTCCGCCGATTCTCCCTAATTAAGTCCACATCCGCACCATACTCGTGATGGTGATGGTGATGGAGATGGTCGTGGTCGTGGCTGCACTGGTGAGCTACTGCAGCCGTCACCCCCGCCGAGACGACAAACAGACACAACCAGATCCGGCGGCGATTATTCGAAACACCGCCCATCGGCAACTAAGAATCGCCGAAGAAACTGAAGCGAAAAGTGTGAGCGGGTGATTTGGGGATTAAGAGGAGCGGTTTCTCTTGCAGGTGCCCTCGACGGCGATGAAGCAGACGGCGCAGAGGAAGAGGATTATAATGGCTACTATGATCCCGAATGTGACCACGTCCATTGTTGGGCCTGTAGAGATTTCGCATTTATAGGGTTTTGGGGTTTTTCAGATGGTTTGCAATTTGGATTGCGTCCGCCATTTGGGAACGGTGTCGATAGACAAAGGGAGAAATTATTTGGACATTATCAGACAAACAATGCTCGGGGGGGAGAGAAGGGCACAAGTGGGAAATCGATTTTATTCATCTCAATTGTTTTTATTTAATTTATATGTTAATATATAGAATGTATTTGACAAGTGTTTTTTTGTTATGTAAAAATAATTTGAAAAAATATTTTATATTTGAAATATATAAAATTATTTAATAAATGTATTTAATATATTAATATTTCTTAAAAAATATGTAAAAAAATAAAAAAGGAACAAATTCTTATTCTCTAGTAGTGTTTGGTATAGACCATTGAGAGCATAAAAATAAAAATAAAAAAAATTATTTATTTGTGTAATTTCATTTGTCTTTCATTTGTAGAGAAATGAAATTTGTATATGTGAATGTGTGAATATGTATTTTTATTTATCTATTTATTTTACTATTTAATTTTTATAATTTTTTAAAAAATATATTGTTCCAATTTTATTAAATTCATATTAAAATTGTTATTATTATTTAAAAATTAGTATTAAATACGATAATATTTATTTAAAAAGAAAAAATCATTAAGATTATCATTATCGTTTTTCATAATTAATTTATTTTTCTTATTTTTTTTTACTTGTAATATGCGTTTCATCTAGATGGATTCATTCAATTTGTTTGTTGTACTTTTTTACATTTTTCAGTATAAAATTCTTATCATTTGTTAAATTTTTTTCTACTAATATCATTTTTATTCGCAATTACAGCAGCAAACGCACCATTAATTTATTTAATTTGACTAATTAAATATAATGTTTGATAAAATAATTATGGACAACTTCCACTAAACTTTGTATTTAAGTTGTTTGATAAAAAATATTATTATTATTACACTTGATATTCTATTAATGTTTCTTAATAAAGGCCTCTTATATAACTGTCATTTTTAATTTAACTTCTCTTCATAGAGCATCATAATTCATAAACCAAGCTTCTTGATCCTCTTTATAGCATTTCAATCCGGCACCATTAATGGCTCTGGGTTGCATTATTTGGCGTCGATTGGAATCTTGCACTACTTTTTTGCGTTGCTACAGTGCAACGCCAACTATATATATATATTTTTTAATTTTTAATTTTAATTTTAAAATTTATTTTTTACTTTTTTATTTTTTAAAATTTAAAAAAATATTATTTTAAATTATAAAAATAAAATATTGTTTAAAATAATAGGAAAAAATAAATATCTGAAGAATAATAGTGAAAATTATAATTATGGTTAGAATAATATTATAACAACTATATATTTAAAGTTAAAATTAAATAAATTAAATTGACGGGTTGGAGATGCCTTGTAACTCTCTCTCTCTCCCCCTGCCTCTTGACTCAGCTTTCCTTCATAAAGTATCACATACTCGTGACTCTTGTTCTAATCTAACAATATTATGTCTTATATCATTAAGTATTACTAATCATCCATAATGTCTTTGTACTTCCGTTATTCGCGAAATTTATTCTTTTTTTTTTTTTTTGTTTATCCGTTAAATTTATAACATTCTTAATTTTGCAAAAATCAACGAATCAACATTTAGTTATTATCCTTCATTCAATACTTATTTACAACAAATACTATTAACTTAATTACGCTATCTTTCTTCATTTACTTTCATTTATAACCAAATTTTCAAAAATATCATCAACTACTTATCATTTTTCTTTAATAAAATATTCATTTTTTTTAAACTCCGTATCGGACCCAAATGAACTATTTTTAGTGGATGGAGTCGGTATCTTTTTTAGGTGTTTTTTTCTCACCATATTTCCTTTGGGCTATTTCTTTTCTTCCAATAAGGGTATGCTTCTTCTGACGGGTTTGGGAAAATTTTTGTTTAAATTTGGTATTAAAATAATATATGATGAGATATTTTGTGAAAATTTTTTTTTTTTAAGGAAAAAAAAATAGAATTAAAATAGCAGAAACATGACAATTTTGGCAAAAGAAACACACCTAAAAGAGCTTGGCATCACCTTCAACTCATTAGTAGGTTTCTTTGGATCATATCATTTTAGTGCATGTTTGTGCTGTCAAATGAAAAAAAAAAAAAAAAAAAAAAGAATGAATCAGAATCTGAATTGGAATGTGATGTGTCATATTGGGTTGTATTGTAATGAATTGCAATTTGCTGTCATACATACTTCTGCTCTGTCTCTCCAAATTCTTCTCCTCTAACTACTTGCTTTCATTTCAATTTCATGAGAATGAATAATATCAATCTCTCTATTTTTATATTTTGATTTGTCCCAATAACAACAAAGTATTATTTTTTTTTTTTTAGTAACAGTATTTTCTACTAACATTAAAAATATCTTTACAACTTTCAATACAGTACACAAATGACATTACTTTTATATCACATAATACTAATAAAGTTATTTTAATTTTTTTTATTTATTCATATTACGCCCCAATAAAATACTAATATTCCTAAAATTTCGTAAAAAAAATAAACGGATAAATAAATAAAAGACTCGAGGAAATAGTAACGAAAAAGCCATATCAATAAAAGGCAGATCATTATTTTTCATCCCAACAGTTAGTATATATTCAAACCGTTTTCATTAATCCCATGGTTGGTTCATTAGTTCATCGAAAAACAAATATTTTTTTGCAAATTGGAAGGTATACATAGTTGAATGCAAAATGATCGTCTCACTTGAAAAATTAAACAAACGTAATAATTAATTATTTATTTATAAACAGGAGTTCTCGACAATTTATTAAAAAAATTAAATGGTACGTTTAGGTAATTTTATTTTAAACAAAAATCACCGTTTATTCAATTTGGATGGATTTTTAAGGCTTGTATTTTATTTAAAATTGAGTTTTATTATTATTATTATTATTATTACTATTTCAATTTTGATTTAAATAATATTTAATGAGATATTTTTAAAAAATAATTAAATAATACTCCCTCTGCTCCAAAAGAACAGAGATATTTGAGATGTGCATGATAATTAAAGAATAATAATATTATATTGGTAATGGATATAAAAGTGTTTATAAAAGAACAAAATATCATACTTTATGTAATTATTATGAAAAAATGAAGATAGTTTTGTAAACTGTGGGGAACTAATTACCAAAAATAAAAATGAAATTATTATTTTATCACAGACTAAAATGACAAAATAAAATTATTGTTTTAAAACGAAAATAGTATATTTTATTGAAAGCATATTAATTTAATTGTGATGATTAATCCAACATGCCCAAAACAAATACACTTTTTTTTATTTTATATTTAATTGTTATAATTATTATTAATAAAATACTATTATTTATTTTGGCTCATCCCAGCATTAAATGAATTTTAATTAATATAATATTTTATTGATTGAATGTGATATAAATTGAAAGTATTTTTTAAAAAATATACTATTGAAATATATAAATTATATTTTGTGTAAGTTTTTTTTTGCTAAAAAAAAATGTATATATTTGATGAATGGATAAAGTAATCTTTTTTAAATTTGATAACCAATAAATGTGTCACAATACATATGACATTGAAATAGTACTCCCTCCATCCAAAAAGAGTAGTCTTGTTTTTCCATTTTTGTCCGTCTCAAAACAATTGTCTTGTTTCGTTATTTAGTAACTGTGGTTTCTACTTTATAACAAAATTATTCGTACTTTTCCAAACTATCCATAATTATTACTCAAATCTATTTTTTAAAATCCTTCAAAAAGTAAGGGTATTAATTATAGTCTTTTACGTCCTACTTTATAGCCACTTCCTTAATTTTTGTGCCAGCTCCCAACGAGACATTTCTTCTGAGACGGAAGGGAGTATATTTTATTAAATTATAAAATTTAAAATATTTCAAGATATATTTGTAATTAATTTTTACTCAATATAAATTATAATTAAACTTAATTATAAGCATAATATGTCTTGGGTTCATTTTATATAAATTAGAAATTATATTAGAAATTTTTTTTTTTTAAAAAAAAAAAGAATTGATCGGATAAACAAATCTATCGTTATTGTCAACTTATTTAACTTAGCAATCCACTAAGTCCACACCATTGACAATTCTATAGATATTTCAATTATAATAAAACTATTGTTTTAGTGAGCGGCTAAAAACAAATAAAATATAAAAGGTGAAATTGGGATTGGTTAGGTGCACAAGAAAAACATGTGGGTGCCACAAAATATTTGTAAAATAAATGTTTGATTTAATATATTTTTTTTAAAAAAATAAAATAAATAATGTATTTAAAATTCAATAGTTGGAACAACACACCCATATTGTAGTATTGTCCCTAAGATCTTTCAATTAATTAATTAATTAATAGATACACCATTTTTGCACAGCTGTTATTCACTAATTAATATATATATATATATATACTACAATATAATATAGCCAACCTAGCAAAGCATAGTCTTTTTAAAAATTAAAAAATAAAATTGGTTATTGCATTGTAATAATCTTTCATTTCTAACGCAAAATTTATAAAATAATACTCCCTTCGACCTATAATTAGATATTCGTTTACTTTTTGCAAGAATATTTGTAATATTAGGTAGATAGTACAATTATTAAAAAAATAAAATTAATATTTTGTCATGAGACAGACTAAAATGAAAAAAATAATACTTTGTTATAAGACGGATGGAGTAGTATTTTAATTATAATTGTTAGTTAAAAATAACGACAATTTTGTCATTGTTTTCTGTTTTAAAAGTAATTATGATGTGGTAAAATAAAGATGTTTTTTGGAAAAAAAATAAAATATTTTTAAAATAATTACTTTGTAATTGGATAACTCAAAATAAAAATATGTATACTTTATAGTTAAACAGAATAAATATAATTTACTAGTTAGATTCTTTTTCGTATGTTTTATTTCTATCCTTATTTTTAGTTGGAATAATTTATAAAGTAATAACAAGCAAATATAAAATTATAACAAAAAAAAAAAAAACGTTCTAATCCAGGAAATTTGCAAAAGATCATAATTTATAAAGTAATAACAAGCAAATATAAAATTATAACAAAAAAAAAAAAAACGTTCTAATCCAGGAAATTTGCAAAAGATCTCATATAATAAAGAATAATAATATTTCCTCCATGTCTAAAACAATAGTTTTATTTATCATTTTTGTCCGTTATAAAACAATAGTCTCATTTTCATAAATAATCATATCACCATATAATTATTCCTATTTTATTATTATTATTATACAATTGTCACTATTTTTTATACTAATATATTCACAATGGCAAAAAAGTCATTTATCCTTACTTTTTACCAACTATCCATATAATATCAATATTTTTTAAATCTTATGTTCAATCCAAAAAGACTATATTTTTTTGGAGGAGAGAGTACTACTTTTGTTACAAAATATTTGTTTGTTATCTTGGCACTTCTTTTTTTTAGATTTGATTGTTTTTTAAATTATTTTGTTATTTTTTTCTTTTTTTTTTTTTTTTGAAATAATTTTATGAAATAATTTTTTAAATTATATTTATGATAGATAGCACCAATAAATAATCATTGTGTCTACCTATTTTTAGGTCGCATTTTAAAATTAAATATGGCAAAATGACAAAAAACAAATAGTGATTTTTTCCAATTGAGCAGCAACAATTACTAACCACTATACGACTTTTGAATCATATTGTCACAATGAAATTAAATAAATACTTATTATATAAATATAATTATATAGTATTAATAATAAAATAAATTTTACATTAAAAAAAAAAAAACTATTATTAAAATAAATTATTTATTAAATTCTAAAAATTTGAGTACTTCTATGAAGAATTGTACTGTATTTATTATTTGGATTGATGTACAATGATTGCAGCTGTAGGTACCCCACCTATAATTTGACCTACATAAATTATTGCAACAATAATACCATTTGATGATCGACTTTCCCTATTTTCCAAATGGTTTGAATTAGTATTAATATTGAGCTATGTTATAAATGTATTTTATTTTATTTTTTTTATTATGGAAAAAATAAATAAAAATCTAATAGGTTTAATTTTAAATAATGTAATAAATCTCAAACAAAATATTTTTGTCTTGTCGTTTATATATAGAATAGCTATTAGCATATTTGTTTAAATAGGGTGTGTTCACCTAAATAAAAAATTTTTTAGTGACAACTCCTAATTAATATTACCCAAAAAAAAATTTATCTAAGACATATACACATTCATATATAAGTATGTATTATTTTTTACCAAAAAAATAATAATTAATATAAAATACATTTATATTATCGATGCAATTCTTTATATTTCATATAAAATAAAAATATTTGAAATTAAAACACTATATAAACACATTATTTTTGAATATTTTGAAAATTTGTAGAATTTTAAGATAGAATAGCAAAAAAAATATATATTATACTTTTAGTTTTAATAATTTCGTTATTATAGTTGTTGCGTTTGTTTTGCATTTGTAATTTGAAGTGCTTTTACGGTAGTACGATAAATTAGGTGTATAATATAAAAAATAATATTTTATATTAAATTTTTGATGAAATATATATTATATTATGGTAACATGTATATATATTGTATTTTTAAAAAATAAAAACATTCAATCTAGTTTAGTTAAATTGTGTTTCAAGTTAGAAAAAAGTACTCTCTCCGTCCACACACAAAGTAAACATTTACTTTTAACGCAGTGTTTAAGAAATAATAGCATTTTAATTATAGTTGGTAGTTAAAAATAGTAAAATGATATTTTTGCCCTTACTTTTTTGTGTAAAAGTAACAATGTAGTGTAAAATAAGGGTATTTGTAGAAAAAAAAAATGAGTAATTTAATGAAATGTTTACTTTATAATTGGACATCCCAAAATAGAAATATGTATACCGTATGAAGTGTTAATTAATTGCATTATTATTCAAGAGTGCATTTCCCCATTACTAATTTTCTTTTATATTGAATTACGAAATGATTTTTATAATTTCAAACAAATTAAATGCAATAAATTTTCAATAATTTGAAAACAAATCTCACCACTTGCAACTAAGTTTCATTATTATCATTCTAATATATTTAATCCCAAACAAAAAAATAAAAAATTACATATAATTTTATATATACACACATCCGAAAATTAATCTCGTAATTATCATTCAATTCCAGATCATGTCTAATAATATTATTTCACGATCATCCTCTTGTCCGAATGATGGTTATTGTACCTCTCCGCCCTTGTGTATGTATTCTAGTGAATGCCACCACCGCCTTGCCGGAAAGTCCCGGCCCCTCCGGCGAGATCATTGGCCGGAAAGCGTAGTCCCCCACCGGGTGCCGCACCGGCCTTGTCGGCGGCATTAAGATCCGCTCATTTATGTCATTCAGCGTCAAGTCGCCTTCGCAACCTCCGGGTTTCACCATTGCGAATGGATAAGCTACTTTTGCCAACATCTTTTTCTTCGATTCTTTCTTAATATCTGTCATAAAAAAATAATAATAATAATAAAAAAAATTCGCTTAATATAAGAAATTTATAACTGTTGCTTCTTTTTCATTTTTTTAAATTTTTTTACTATTATATTCATGATTTTTTTATAAATATATATATCTGTAAAATATCATATATATATAACTACTATTTAAATGAAAAATATAAATACAAAACAAACACATTCATAATATCTCAATCTTGACCTTTTTCTAGTTTTAGTTATTAGAAAAAATAAAATTTAAAAAATAGACAGTATAATTTAGATAACTACTGTTAGTCCATTCTACCATCTACATTTTATTTTTTTTTGGAAATATTTTTGTAAACTATTAAAATTGAAGTTGTAATTAGAATAATATGAGAAGAAATCAAATTAAGATATTACTAACTTATGGTAAAAAATAAAAATAAAAATAATCAAAAGTGAAGGTAATACTAACTTATGGTTTAAGATAAACTAATTAATTTTTGCAATCAAACTAACAAAAAGTAGAAAATACAAAATAAAAATTCTTGCTTTCAAAATTTTAAATTTGAAGGGGGAAAAGAAGTGATGTATTATATATATACCTTGAGTGTTTATAGGGTAAAAACATAAATATTATATACAACATTTTAAAATAAAAAAATAATTTTGTGTATACATATTAAGTGGGACCAAGAAATTCAACCCCATATAAAAGGGAGACATAAAACAAAAAAGAAGAATAAGAAGAAGAAAAGTTGTTCAAACAATGGAGGTACAATCATGAACAAATTAAAGTGTACAATTTATATATAAAAAATTAATATATATATATATAGCAAAAATAAAATAAAATAAAGTTATGAAATCACAATAATCATGCAAAAAAATTCCAATATAGATATAATAATAATAATACTATATGATATTTGGCCTGGCCTTTCGCTACCCAAATTATGAAATATAATTAAAAATAAAAATAATACTACAATTAAAAAAAGAAAAAAAAAAGACCAAATATAATAATAGTTTGTAAGAAAAAAATATATATTTTTTATTGAAAATATGAAGACTGAGTAATATGAAACCAAAAGAATTTTTTTTTTTTCTCCTTATTTTTTGTTATGAAATTTCTCAATTTCCTCCTCCCAAAGAAAAAAAAAAAAAACCTGACATTATGGTTATATTTCATACTAAATATTTGAAAAATATCAAATTAGTAAAAAACACAACATTAAGGAAAAAAAGAAAAGAACTTAAAATCAGTACCATGCTGACCTGACCGGATGATACAGGGTGGATTTGGATTGGGTTTCTGCATCTGTAATGTTTTTGTATGTATAGCTGTAGTAGTGCCTTCCCAGATTCCTTCCTCTTCAGGCGTCGTTGATTTTGAGGAATCTTGATTATTATTGTTATTATTATTATTTGTAATTAATGATGATGATACAGATACAGCAGTAGTACTCCTCGTAGTTAAACGGCTGCTGCTGCTGCATTCTTCAACTTCTGATGCTCTCCACCATTTCTACACACACCCACACATTTCTAATTAATTACAATTTACAACCCTAATTAATTCATCAATTACATATACTACCTCCAGGTTATTTGGCGACGTGTGGATCTCCGATTGGTCAGGCATTAGAAGCCGTCTTCTCTTGGAGCTGAAGTATTCCCACAGCACATCTTCTAGATACCCCGTAGATTCCTCACCGTACCGCCGCTGGTCCGCCGCCGCCGCCGCCGCCGGAGACGGAGGCGGAGGCGGAAATTGATTATGCATCATGTCTGCTCAACACAACATATGTATTATCGACTCATTGCTATATATATATATATATATATGAGAACTCAAATATATATATATATATTTGTGTATGTATATGTGTATGTATATTTGTGAGTGTGAGTGTACGTACGTGAAGACAAGTGTGAAGAAAGACTGCTGCTGCTGCTGCTGAAAGCAATGGACAGAAGATCATCACCAATCTATATATATATATATACACGTATATATTTATGTCTAACTGTATATATATTCAGTTTGATCACTCGATATTTTTAAACAGAATAATTACTCGTATTATTCACTAATAAAAAAAATCAATTACTTAATATAAAATATTATTTTTTATATTACTCTTACGGTTATATACCCGGAAAAAAAAAAAAAAAAAAATCAATTCCTCCAAACAGACAGTGATTGAGTGGAGAATTCAAATGCAAGTGGGGAAATTAAAGTGGTGCCTACCATTTTAATTTATTAATTTTTTGAAAAAAAAGAGTATATATATAGACTATATATATATATATATGAAATGGTGACCATGCATTTAAATTTATGTGTGGTAACAAATAATCATTCCTCTATATGGTACCACAGCAGACACATGTCTACCTTAATCAATAATTAATTTAATCTTTTTATTTAAATTAAATTAAAATTAAATTAATTAAATGCCTGTACATCCTAATTGACCTTTCATAATCATAGATTCGTTTTTTTTTTTTTCTTTTATATATATATAATTGAATGAAATAGTAATAAAATAAAAGATGAATGTTATAATGGATATCAGTCAACGGCCAAAAAAATTCAATAATAACAACAATAATAGTAATAATAATAATAATAATAATAATAGAAGAAGAAACTAAAGAGGAATTATTGTCTGTGAGTTAGTGTGGTTATTTTTCTTGGGATTCTGGAAAAATAGGGCACTTTATTTATTTTGATTTTCAACACACAAATATTTATTAAAAAGGAATAAAATAAAATGAAAGTGGTGGGGAAAAATGAAAAGGGTGGGGTGGGGTGGGGGTGGGGTGGGGTGGGGTTGGGTCGGGGGGACTGAATAATTGCAGTGGTTATGATAGAGAGAGAATAGCATGAAAAAAGGTCTGTATTTTTGAAACCCTTGCAAGTCACTCTTTCACCAAGGGTGCACCACTCCGATTTTTTACTATTTGAATTTTGTATTTTTCAAAAAAAATATATTTTATCCATTTTAAAATAATAGAGATATTTGTGATGAGTACGGCAATTAAAAACTAATAATATTATATTGACAGTGACTGTAAAAAATATTCTTAAAAATCAAAATACCCTTTTTTTATGTAATTATGTGAAACATATTGGAATAATTTTTTTTATCTCACAAATATCATATCATATGTTATTTTAATACCAAATTCAAATTAAAATTTTCTCAAACTCATCAAAAAAACACACCTAAATTATTACAACCTCCCGCATATAGCGCAATATTTGATTTTTATCAGATAATTTAAATGAATAATATTAAGTAGAATAAATTTGAAATGAGATAATATCATGAGATAGAAGTATATATTAATTTATTTTTATTATTTAAGTGAGTGACATGATTGATAAATTGTAGTTAAATGTTTCTATTTTGAAAATAAAGAATATATGAGATATACTAAAATAAAACATATTGCAAGATATATGTGTAAGGAAAATAATACTTTTACTACTACAGTATTTTCACCCAACAATTTAAAAAATTAATCGCACTTAAATGGTAAAATTAATTTATTGTAATTAAATTTGTATTAAAACTTTATGTTAGCCTTCACTAATCAAACACAATAAACATTACATTAATTGTTTTTTATTGAATAATATAGTTAAATAATTATAAGAATTATAATTGCATTTTACAAGTAAACTTACTCTTATTGTGTAATACTCCCTCCGTTCCAAAAATAATAGTCTTGTTTATTATTTTTATTTATTATAAAACAATAGTTTTATTTTCATAAATAATCATATCACTATAAAACTACAGTTACTTTTTCATTATTATTACACAATTGTCACTACTTTTTACACTAATACAATCACAAGGACAAAAAAGTTTTTTACCTGTACTTTTTACTCATTACCAATATAATATTCATATTCTTTAAATCTCGTGCAAAACACAATCAAACTATAGTTTTGGAACGGAGTATTAAATATCGATTTTATTTTTAATTAATTAGTATTGATTTTATTGGATGTTAGATAAAGTACTAGTTGACATTTCAATGTAATATCTTTTACATAAAATAAGTATGTTTTTATTTGAAATAAGAGGATTGTATATGGTAATATTTTTTTATTTTTTTATTTTTAAAAAAGAAAACCCTACGAAATAAAGAAACCATCAAACTTCTATCTTATATTTCAATTTATTATATTTAAAATCATTTCTTTTTGAGTTTAATTTAAAATTTTGGTTTGAACAATAATCCCTATATATATAATGTTTTATACGAATAAAAAATAAAAATAATTATATATAAGTAAACAATTTTTTTAGTAATATGACTATATTAACAATTTATTGATCAAGTTACATATTTGGTCAGTAAGTTTTTTGTTTGAATTTTTTTTAATTAAATTTTAAATTAAATAATATTTTAATTTAATTTGATATTTTATAAGATAAAATTATTTTATTTGGCACAAAATTCAAACTAGGTTGTCTTTTTTAACTAATTAATTATTTTGTTTAATTGTTTGTTGTTGACATGGTTTCCAACTGTTAATTTCTCTTTTGTTTGTTTCTTTTTTTGGTGACTTTTGGTTCACTCTTCCTAATGTGGGCCCATCTTATTTACTTTTTTTTTTTTTCTTTTTCTTTATTATTTTTGTTTTTATTTTTAAAATTTTTGAAACACTTTAGTCAACACTTGGTCAAAGTGGATTCATCACGCTTCACTGCATGCAATATAACCAATGACTCTTTTTATTCAGTATTCTTCAAATATATATATATATATTCCGTTCCACAAAATTTATTTTTATTTTTTATTTTTATCTGGCCATATAATTTATCTTTTTTTTTTTTTTTTGGAAAAGTGATTATACACTTTAATTATATTTTAAAATTTAAAATTCAAAATTTTTTAATTTTAATTAAACTATTCAAGTCATCTTAATTTTAATTTATAATTATTTTAATTAAATAATAATTTTTTAACTAATACACTTCTTAATTATTTACTGATTATACTTTACTGCGCTCATCTTATTTAGGACGGAGGGAGTATTATTTAACATTTGTATCAAAATTATTCCAATATTATTTATATAAATTATTTATAACATATTAAATAATTAAATATTTATTGATTTTCTTTTAGAAAAAAAAAAAGATCATATTAAACCACAGTTATATAAATTAAACCTCAAACCAACCATTCACTTCCAACTACTAATATAAATGTGTTTTTAATTGTATTCTTGTATGTTTTATTTATATATATATATATAAGAATTATATTTATAACATATTTTTTTTAAAAATACATTGTACAAATATTATTTATTAAAACATATTTGATACTTTTTATTTTTATTATTATTATTATTTTATCAAAATACTAACAAATAAAAATAAAGCACAACTAGATAAATATAATGAAAAAAAAAAAGAGTAAAAATAAATACTCCTTGTGCCATTCGGTGGTCTGTATTTATATTCTAAATAATTATTTTTCTATCAGTGAATTTACAAAATTACATTCAAATTTTCATATTTGAAAATCTGTGTTGGATTTTCTTATGATTTTATAAAGTCGGCATATACTATTCAACCATTCTTATTTAATAGTGTTTGACATATACGAGTCCAGAATAGTTTTAAGATCTATATATTCTTCTTATATAAAAGAAATGAAATACTGCATTTGTGCCTTAACACTCTATCAATTTTTTCATTTTGGTTCGTTCTATAATAAAGTATCAATTTCTTTTTTCTTAGAAATTGTAGTATATACTTAACATTACAAATACTCTTACAATTTACAATATATTACACAAATGTCCATTATCTTTATATTATATAATATTAATAAGATTAATTTAGTCTTTTTACCTTTATTTCTATTTTATTCAAATATAATACTAATATTTTTAAAACTCCGTGCAAAAAATAAATAGATATATAGATATGAGACGGAGGGAGTATATTGTAATTTCAAGGATTTATAATAGGGACTTTGAAATTCATTCGCAGTTCGAATGAGTTCAAGTCAAATACCGTTAGATAAGAATGGACGAATAGTATAAAATCATAAGAAAGAATTACGCAATTTTAAAAATATAGAG
This sequence comes from Andrographis paniculata, assembly GCF_009805555.1. Classification (NCBI taxonomy): domain Eukaryota; kingdom Viridiplantae; phylum Streptophyta; class Magnoliopsida; order Lamiales; family Acanthaceae; genus Andrographis; species Andrographis paniculata. The sequence goes on from NW_026137605.1 coordinate 8,765,952, forward strand.
ATTTGGCCTAATTTCGTGAACCATATATGAATTTTATGTAATTTTGGCTATAAGTGTATAGATCGATATAAAATATATCAATTCTATTTAGATGGAAGTTTTGAAATTATGAAAAAATTTGAACATAGTAAAAACCAGTATTTAATGCAATTGTATATAAAATATAAATATGTATATTTTTCAAGAAAAAATATTTTAAGTAAATATTATTAAAATTTTCTTAAATATCAGTGTAAAATATGAAAAGTTGACTTGATGTAGGAAGTAACAAAATATTAAAGAAATTCAATGTGGGCAGGCACACTTTTGTAAACTTCATAGTCTCATTTTGGGCCAATACAACCAATTTTAGCCCATTGTAATTTTTCATGGACCAGCCAAATTCATGTCATGTGTTGTCCCGACAAATTAAATATTTCATACGTCTCATAATTAGATATCTATTTGTTTTTTGTACGTAATTTTAGAAATATTAGTATTATATCGAGACATAGTAGGAATAAAGTAAAAATAACTATGATATAAAAATAATGATATTTGTGTAATATATTGTAAGTTGTAAGGGTATTTGTAATGTTAAGTAGATAATAAAGTTATTAAAAAAATAAATGAATATTTTGTATAAGACGGACTAAAATAGAAAAATAAATACTTTGTTATGGGAGAGAGAGTATTTTGTAACTCTCTTTATCTAACACACTCTCATTCATTTAACACTATTCATTTTTTAGAAAATATAACATCAAATACAATTTTTTTTTCTCATAAAATATAAAACAAATACTAATATTTTATTTTTTCCAAATTTCCAAACTTCTGAAAATCTTCAAAAACCCCTTGTCTAAACAAACTCCTCAGTTATATGCAGTAATTTTGTTATTTTTGTTTGTCATTCCATTTAAATCTATGTTATTCTTTTTCTAATAAAAATACCTTTTAATATTTAAAAAATACCATTAAAAAATAAATATATTTAAGGATAAAATTGGTTTTTTATATTTTTATTGCTTGTTTGTGTTTTTTGTAGTTGTTGCCTTGTTGGCATTATTTTGTTATAAGTTGAGTATATATTATTATTAAAAATAAAACAATTATATTTTAAATATTGTAATAAAATATGGTTTAAATATGAATGTTACTATTTTATCAAAAATAATTTTATATAATACTCCATCCGTTATCCAATGTGATCATTTGATTGGACAAGAATTTTAAAAAAATAGATAAAAATATAATTTTTTTAATAAAGAAAATAAAAAATAATATTTTACTATTAAAAAAAAAGAAATAAATTTAGATAACAAAAATATATATATATAAATTTGGATGACAAATTAAAATGGATTATAATATAAATAAATAGTACATATAGTCAACTCTTTTTATTTATTCATCATTGTATTAATTTTAATTAAATAAATAATAGTAGTGTTTTTATCACTATTTTAAATATTTTTTCATAATAATTTTATTTTACCAAGTTTATTTTAAGAATATATATATTTTTTTATTCCTTTCATACCCAAGTAGATTTACCTAAATTTTTCGAAAAGGAGAATGCAAATTAATTTATAAAAATAAATAATTTCATAGAAAAATATAATTTTGTTTATTTTGTGAAATATTATATAAGTAATATAAAAATACTTACTATAGTAATATATAGTATTCCTTTCGTTCCATAAAAATGATATCATTTTCCATTTTTGTCTGTCTAAAAAAAATATCATTTCTTACAATTTCTAATATATTGCACAAATGTCATTACTTTAATATTACACAATCTAATAAGAGTATTTTTTTCCCTTTTCACTATAAACTAATATAATACTAATATTAAAAGATATACGTGCAAGAAGCAAACGTTACTCTTTTTATGGACGAAGATAGTGTTTTTTATTATTACTTTTTAAAATAAAATTTGATTTTTGACGGAAAAAAAAAACCCTATATTTGTTTATTTAGAATAGATTCAAACGAAATCCCATAAATATGTCACACTTTAATAATAAAAATCTTATTATATGTATATATATATATATTTATATTAGGAGTACTATATATTCTATTTTAATAAAAAGCTGGAAGTTTCTTTTTATAATACTAATAAAAAAATTTTATAAATAAATAAAAATCTTATTATATGTATATATATATATTTATATTAGGAGTACTATGTTTTACAAGCGACCAATGAAAAACAAACAAACACACCCTACATTTTATTACACTTGATATTCACATTTATAAATTACAAACTCCATTGAACAAATCTTCTGTGTCTCGTCCCATTCGACGGTTCGGAAATCAATTCAATCGCCGACAATCTCGCCGCCTCTCCGCCGCTGCGCAACCGACCGACCAAGCCAAATGCCTCACGCCTGGCGCCGATCGGCACCCGCACTTATCCACTGAAAGGATACTTCACTTCCATGGGGATCCCTATGGGCACCGATTTCCCCTCCAAGGTCACTGTTCGCCACCGAGCTGCACTGGCGGTGCTCTTCCTCGTCGCGGCGGTTGTATCCTGCGTGATCCTCTACAACGCCACCGACTCCCTCGGATTCCGAACTCTACACGCCGTCCGCGGTTTCCCCTTCCCCTTCCCCTTCCGAGACGACGACGAATCCCTAACTTCGGTCAGTTACCTATTTCTCACTGATTTTCATTTTTCACTGCGGTTGCTTTCTGTAATTGATTGATTTAATTTAATTTATGTATTGTGAAATTAATTGATTGTGAGGAATTTAGGAAAACGACTGTTGTTGGAAGCAAATCTGTGCTGAATTTGGAAATTTAGGGCTTTTGGATTCGAGTCAATGGAGTAATTAATTGTTCAAATCAGTTGCTTCAATCATCACTTATTTATTCAAATCCTGAATTGGAAAATTGACTTATAGCCTGGTTGATTTATTGAAATATTATGCTGTTGTTGACAATTGGCATTGCATTTAGCATTTCTTCTTCATTGATTATGCATTGTAGAAATGGCTGTTCATTTATACACTGTGATACTTATTTCCTATTGTTTGTAGGACAGTGAGGAGTATAATCTTGAAAGAGTTTTGATGGATGCTTCTATGCCAGATAACACAGTGATCTTGACAACTTTAAACGAAGCTTGGGCAAGACCAGGTTCGATTTTTGATCTCTTCCTCGAGAGCTTCAGAATCGGGGAGCATACGCGCCCTTTGCTCAACCATTTAGTGATTATAACACTTGATCATAAGGCATTTTCGTGGTGTCGAGCTGTACACTCTCACTGCTTTGCCCTAATCATGGAAGGCGTTGATTTTTCGCGCGAGGCTTATTTTATGACTCCTGATTACTTAACAATGATGTGGACAAGAATCGATTTCCTACGTACAATTCTTGAAATGGGATACAACTTTGTTTTCACGGTACTTGCTTGATCTTGCTCGATAACTGTATCGATTTTATTTTGTGGAACGTATTCGAATTACTAATTTGTTTCCCTTATTCAGGATGCGGACGTAATGTGGTTCAGAAATCCGTTCCCTGAATTTTATTCGGATGCAGATTTTCAAATCGCATGCGATCACTTCTCGGGTAAATCTGATGATAGAAAGAATAAACCTAATGGAGGGTTCAAATTTGTTCGAACGAGTAACAGGTCCATAGAGTTTTACAAACACTGGTACTTATCCCGCGAGAAGTACCCCGGATTACACGATCAAGATGTTCTTAATCGAATCAAGAACGATTCCTTTGTAAGACAGAGTGGGCTCAAAATCAGATTCTTGGACACCGCCCTATTTGGTGGCTTTTGCGAGCCGAGTAAAGATCTCAATGAAGTTTGCACGATGCACGCGAATTGCTGCTTCGGATTAGACAGCAAACTCCACGACCTCAGAATTTTGATCGAAGACTGGAAGAGGTACTTGTCTCTTCCCCCGCGTTTAAAACCCTCGATGCCATCATGGAGAGTTCCTCAAAATTGCAGGTACGATAGCGCATTCTCATCCAATAAATCGACAACATTTGCAGATCGTAGTTTCTTGATTTTAACCGTTATGTGCTGGTTTTTCTCCAGTCTCGAGTCTCTCCACTTGCACTTTCCAAAGGCCCCCGAGGAGGATAATGAGGATGTTGAGGACATTGATGACTTCGATAAATAACAACCTCTATGATTCTCGACTAGAGGATTATTTCATGTTCTTGAGCAGGAATAACGTGCTGTAAGATCTTGGTTAGGTTGCCCGCCCTCTATTTATTTCGATTATAATAGGTTGCTTAGTTATTGCTAAGCTGAGAATGCAATGAGGGCACTCTTGTTGCAGGGAAGTTGTATGATTCTTGTTGAATGTCGACCCCTCTAGGATCGACAATAAGAGGTGTTTCTCGGAAATGCTACGAGGCTCGTTATCTAGATCTACATAGTAGTAGTAGTCGTTGTCGTCGTAGGAGGCATCGATTGCTCTCGGGGAAACTAGATATATATATATATTTATACTGTAAGTTATCTTGTGTCATTTGTAGTTTCTTATTGATGTTTTTGTTTGTGATCTCGGCAGTGTGATTTGCTTTGTCGAATTTACCCAAAATGGGTAATGGCTGTCGATCTACGTTATAAATATATATATATATATATATTGTGTTTGTTTAGGGGATTGAATTTTAAATACATTATTTATTTCATTTTTTTTCCCGAAAATATCAAATCAAATGCTTATTTTACATTTTTTATATTTACTAAAAATCAATTTTACATTCAAAATATCACATCATATTATTTATATCATATTATACCACTATTCAAATTCAAAATTTTTACTATTCAAATCCCAACTCATAATCCAAACCCCCAAACAAGCGCACACATAATACAAATACAGTCACATAATATAATAGTTTAGAGAGTCTACACTATAATTTTAATATGTTGATGAGGGTTGTCAAATATGATATTGATTCGGCATCTCTTAAACCCATTCTTTAATATGAATGTTTTAAATTTATTTTTAATATAGTATATATTATTCTTTTATTCTTTTATGATAGCATTATTTTTGTCATTTTAAACCGTGTTTAATAATATATGATCCCACATAAATAATAAAATATCATAAATTTTCACATAAAATTATATTTATTTAAATTTTCATTATACATCGAATACTAATTACTTGTAAAATCCAATAACCAAAACACACAGTTTGTAAGGTATTTTCGGAGATTTCCACTTAAATTGCCCACTTTAATGTAGATATGGAATTTATGTAAAATAGTAATTATTGTATTATAAAAATAATTATAGTTTGAAATTAAAATAATTAAATAATTTAATTATAATTAAAAAATAATGACTAAAATATATAATTATATGAAGATGAAGAAGTATTAATAAAAATGACAAATAGTGTAAAATGAACGGAAATTAAAAATGTGATATTTTATAGGGGATGAGGGAGTATTAATAAAATACTGTAATTATTTATTTATTTATTAGCCCTAAACCCTAGTTAGACCTAGATATTACTTATTACTTCATCCGTTATACATAATTTGTCCCTATTTTTTATTTTGGTCCGTCTCACATAATTTGTCATTTCCTTTTTTGAAAAATTAATTATACACTTTAATTATATTTTAAAATTTAAAATTTAATTTTTTTTATCTTAATTAAAGTATTTAGTTATCTTAATCTTAATCTATAACTTTTTTACTAAATAATAATTATTTTTACTAATATATTTTTTAATTATTTACTAATTATATTTTATCTAAATTTTCGTGTTTACATAATACACCCATATTACATGGGACACCGAGGGAGGGAGGGAGGGAGTAGATAGTAATACCTCAAGGTCCAAGGACCCTTTTATGAGCTTGTCTCAAAGCCCAGGGGCCTAAAAAATTGGGCCTAGATGATCGCACAGGCGAAATAAATTATTTATTCTAATTGGGCCAAATAAAGTTGAGGCCCATAATATTTGCTGGCGAGTTCAAAGCCCTTTAAAAATATTTATATAGATCGACACTGAGAGGAGACCTTTCCTGTTTCCCCAAATTGAAGAATTCATTCGTCTGTGATTTGTTCATCCATGGAGGTTCCAGGTTCGTCGAAGAAGATGATCGCCACGCAGCAGGAGATGATGGATGCCAAGGTGCCCCTCGCGTACAGAGACCAGTGCGCTCACTTGCTCATTCCTCTCAACAAGTGCCGCCACGCGGAGTTCTTCCTGCCCTGGAAGTGCGAGTCGGAGCGCCACACTTATGAGAAGTGTGAGTACGAGCTCGTCATGGAGCGGATGCTTCAGATGCAGAAGATCCGTGAGCAGGAAGCCAAGATGAAGTCGCCGTCCTCGCAACCCATCCCGCTCATCCCTAAAACTGCCAATACTTGATTCAGGATTGTGGCGGCGATGAGTAATTGCTGAAGGTGATTTTATGATTTGGTTTTTCTCTAAATATCTCGAGTTCTTTGTATTTTGCGGCGGTTTTGGGGCTTGCTTTTGGTAGAAGTTAGAATTGGTGGTTGGATTTGTTCGGTCAGGAGTTTTGAAAATAATTGGTTTTCTATTAGGAATTTTCGCAGCTAACGATTACTGAATTTCGAATTGATGATAAATGATGGTACAGAGGATTGTTAGTTTTTCAATTTTGGATAATACGTTGATGTTATGATCTCTAGGTTTTGTTCAGAGTTTAAAAAACTGTTTTAGTGTTTTACGGTTCTGTCTGTTCGTTTTTCTTTTGTTGCTACTTCATAAAAATCTCCACTGATTGTTATTCTTAGATTCTTGTATGTGTACAAGCTTCCAGGTGATACAATGTTCATCACTTGTTTAACTATAGTAATGGATATATGAATTGGGTTGTATTTGTGATGTCTTACACTGAAAATTGGTTGTGGTTTTGAAATGTATATGAATCATTTTTTGCAAATCATTAGAACAGGCAATTTACTTGCTGGTGTGCTATGGGCGTCTAACTATTGATATGGCTGTTTAGATCTTCATGTTGTGCTCTGTTATGGGTGTGTAGGAATAGTAAAAAACTGAGTTTAAATAACGTTTGATGTGATATAGGTAGAATTGATTTTTTATGTAGTATATAGATAAAATATAGTGTTTGATTTAATGATTTTGCGGAAAGAATTTAGACCAAAATCAAGCCTTAAAGCAAAAAACCCTGTAACAGACCTGAAGTTTGAGCTACTTTGACTGGATGTCTAGTTCTAAGGTTGACTTGGTTGTATTCTGGTATTAATTTCGAAAGTTTCTCCAATGTTGCAGCTAACTGAAAAACAATCCCGGCACTGCTAATTTATGACGTTAAAATCAATATTACACATAAGTATACACACTTATTCAATTAAATTTGTGTTCAAATTTGTTATGCGAATGCATATAGGCCCGGATTATCTTTGTGGTTAGTATCTTTGTTGTTTCTTTTAAATTGGGTAAAAAAACAGTTAAAGAAAGAGCTTAGGTGTGCCCCCAATTTTACTCTAGGAATTTATAGATGGAGCTGATCAGTTCTGCGTGGATTAAATCCGAAAATCTAGAGACTGTTTGTGGGTCTGTGAGTTTAATAATAATTAAAGTTGCAAATAACTTGTAAATAAGTTGTTTTAAAGACTTTTCGCACTTCCACTATAGTAGAGCATGCATTTTGTAAGACTTGAAGGTGGTCGATGACATTGCTTGAAGAGTGCTAGATTTAAGAACTAAAGCCAACCTCAAAACAGCAGATCTTGTCAGGCATCAATTTTCAATTTTCAATTGCACCATTAATCTGATTGTAATTTGTAAACATGTTGTCTTATGTTTGGTAAAAAAATCCTGTGCTTGCGCATACTTACACTTTCTCTCTTGAATCATTTACTCTTGTTGTGCTGCCAGGAACCTTGGTTATGTTTGAAGTGTGAGAAGGAGGAGAAAGTGTAATCCCAGCTTCTATTTGTACAATGACAATGGCGAAATAGGTAACTTTTGATTTTCCCTGCCTTTGATGGTAAACCGGTTTTACAATAAATTTCATCCTGTATGATGCTGGATTTGACACCTCTCTCCACATTTACTGAAATTTTCAATTCTGCAAAAATACGATGGATGTTATTTATGCTGACTTATTGACTTACCAATCGTATGATCTTTGGTAATATTGGCTCTCTTTAGATAGAAGATTTGGAGTTCCGGAAATGATAAATAGTGGGGGGTATTTGAATCCAGAGAAAATATATATATATTTAATGTGATTTTTGTTTACCGTTGTTGATGAATAGTGTCAAAAGTAATATATCTGCGTAAACAAAGTCAGATAGGATAGAAATATCATATCATCGTAAATTTGATAGGTACACCTAATCAAAACAGATAATAATATGTTGTTGTGTCATATAGGAGCCTCGCGGCTGTTGTGTAGTTTTTTATATTTGCATTACGTTAACAATTTTGAGAATACTCCCTCCGTCCGAGGAAATGTATTATGGGACGGACGAAAATAAAAAAATAAATAGATTGTTAAAGAGCGGAGGGACAAAATTGAGTATGTGATGTAGATTTATTATTATTATATTATTATTTGACCCATGCATGCACACATTCACATATCCGGATCGGATTCGAACTTCCAATTATTTGAACTCTCTGTGCGTACTTATTATCTTAAGTTTCGACATTTAAGGGTAGTTTTTTTTTTTTTTTTAATAAAAAAGTATATGTATTAAATATTTATTTGATCTCATAAAATAATACTCCCTCCTGTCACAATTTATCTATCCTTGCATGTATATTAATATTATATTGATATTTGATACAATTGATATACATAAAGACTGTTATACTCTTAATATTTATGGTATTAAGTGGTTTTATTTGACGGAGGGAGTATATCAAATATTATTATTATTTTTTTATTTTTCTAATTTCTAAAATCCAAAAATTTGTTTGAATGGAATTTTTATATTGTATAAAATAAAATAATATATTTTAAAATGATTTCTAATAATTATAGAAAAAATTAAAAGAAATATATATATACTCCATCCGTTTTTTAATAAAATATTTATTTAGTTTTTGTGTTATTGAGTTTTCGGTCTTGTATTAGTGAAAATAATTATGAGTTACTAAAAATAATTATAAATTAAAATTAAAATAATTAAATAGTTTAATTAAAATTATAAATTTTAAAATATTATTAAATTGTATAATTATATTTTTTTAAAAAAAAAGAACAAATTATATGGGATAAAAAAAAAGTGGATAAACAATTTAAATGCAGATACATTACAAAATTTGCATTAAGGGGTTGGGTTTTTCTGTGTGTTTTAATTTTTATTATATACTTTTAACTTTAATATTCTTAAAATAAAATTGTTATTAAATATATTGAAAAAGTAAGGAGGAAAACTAACAAACCACCCACCCACCCACAATAATTCGTTTTTTGGTAAAAAAAAAAAAAAAAAAAAAATTCATATATAATGAGACGGGTCAACGAAGGTATCATGGGACCGGTAATGACAAAAAGGAATGATGAGCGTCCAATGTGTTTAGATTATTGTTTTATGTATATATTTTTAAAACTTTTGTGGATTTTTTTTTCTTTTTGTGTCATAGTTTTTTATAAAATATTACTCTCTTCTTTTCGTTCTCACATAGTTTCTTTTTATTTTTTATTTTTTTATTTTTATATAATTTATTTTTATTTTCTATTTTTTTTATTTTTTTTTCTTTTACTCTGCATTTTATTGAATATATTTTTTATATTTAAAAAAATAAAATAAAAAAGAACAAATGACACTTTATTTTAGGGTGTGTTTGTTTGGGGCTTAGTTTTGAGTTGGGATTCGAATAGTAAAAATTTTAAATTTGCATAGTTGTATGATGTGATATAAATAGGTATTGATGTGATGTTGTAAATGTAAAATTGATTTTTAGTATAATATAAAAAATAAAAAATATATGTTTGATTTAATATTTTTGGGGAAAAAAAATTAGATGAATAATTAAAAAAAGTCCAATCCCCCAAACAAATACACCCTAACATAATTGTTTTAATTTAACAATTCTTTAACGATGGAATGTTTGACACAAATAAATCAAAAAAATAGTAAATGTATAAAAAGTAGTGTAAAAATAAAAGTGTAAAATGAGGAGTGTTAGTTTTGGACGCATTATCCAAAATTCATTAAATATGTGCAGGAAATTCCATCATTCTCTGCTTCTCTTCTGCTGCCCATTTAATGCTATTTTGCCCCCCTTCCTATTTCTCCTCATTTTTCTTCTCAATACTGTACTCCTTCGATATGGTATATACTGCAATGAATTAGTTAAAATAATTATTATATAATATAAATAATTATAAATTAAAATTAAGATAATTAATTAGATTAATTAAAATTAAAAAAATATTAAAAAATTAAAAATGAGATTAAGTGTGTAATTATTTTCTAAAGAAAAAAAAAGTGACATTGTATGTGGGACAGACAGAAACGGCAACGTGGACATGATATTTGGGACGGAGGGAGTATTATTATTTGCCAAAATTCATAATAATACTCCCATTTAATATATATATATATTTATTCTGTTTCAAAACATGTTTGTTTGGAGAATTTCCCAAAATTTTATCATTTTTAAAAGAAAATTTTCAAAAAATATCAAATCAAATATCTATTTTTTATTTTTTATATTATACTTAAAATTAATTTTACATTCAAAATTCCACGTCAGTATCTATTTATATCACACCATACAATCATTCACATTCAAAAATTTCAAATTTCAATTTAAAATCCAAACCCCCAAACAAACACACCCATATACATTTGGAATGAACACGTGGATTAATAAATACTCTCTCCGTCCGTTTACAATGGTTACATTTACTTTTGGCGCGTTTACAATGGTTACATTTACTTTTGGCGCGGTATTTAAGAAATAATAGTATTTTAATCATAGTAAGTAGTTAAAAGTAGTTTAGTGACATTTTTGCCCTTACTTTTTTGTGTAAAAGTAATGATATGATGTAAAGTAAGGGTATTTATGAAAAAAAGTAGGGTATTTAATGAAATGTAAACTTTATAATTGGACGTCCCAAAATAGAAATATATAAATTTTGTAAGCGGAAGAAGGGAGTAATATATTACTCATTCCGTCCCAATACAATAGTCTTGTTTACTATTTTTGTTCGTCCCAAAACAATAATTTTATTTTCATAAATAACCATATTACCATAAAACTACCATTACTTTTTCATTTTTATTACACAATTGTCACTATTTTTTACACTAATACACTCACAAGGGCAAAAAAATCTTTTATCTATGCTTTTTACCAACTATAAATATAATATCAATATTCCTGAGAGGGAGTATATTAATAGTGGGTATAAAAGTATTTTTAAAAGATTAAAATGTTCTTTTGTAATTATTGTGAAAATACAAGGATAATTTTATAAAAAAAGTTAGTTACAAAAAATAAAAATAAAATTATAATTTTGAAACGGATGAAAATGACAAAATAAAATTATTATTTTGAGACGGCGGAAATATATATTAGTAAGTGATTTTTCTAATATTATTAATTTTAACTATTTTTTTAAAAGTCAAGTATAAAAAATATTATTAGTAATATAAAACATATTGTCTTTCGTTCGGAATTATTATGTCAATTTTTTTGTTTGCTAGACTTATGTACGATAAAGAGTTTTATTCTTCGTAATTTTATTATCCATACTTAATAAATAATAAAAATTAATTTATAATTACTTTTTCTATTTAACTTATTTTTAATAATTACTTAATAAATTTCTCATAATATTATCACTTTACATTTATATACTTAATTTTTATATTATAACAATATTATTATTTAGTCTCATAATTTTTCTTTTTAAAGGGAATAATATATTATACTTTCTCTGTTCTATTTTTGTTCATTCTAAAATAAGAATATCATTTTATTATTTAATAATTGTACTATTTATTTAATACAAACATTTTTGTATTTTTCATTAAAACTGATATAATATTACTATTACAAAACTATATAAAAAAATAAACGTTACTCTTCTCCTTCCGGAAGGGAGGTAGCATTATATTATGAGTATATATTATTGGTATATCATGACAAATTTATTAATTAATTATTAAAAATAGTAGTACGACACAAAAGCAAATTATAGAGTTGTTTGCTGGGGGTTTAAAAATAATTTGAAATAAAATATTAGTTGAACTTCTATTTAAATAAAAATTACAAAAAAAAATTCAATATTTTTACACTCAAAACTTTTTTTTTTTATTATTAAAAAAAATTACTCCATTCGTGGTAAATATTACTTTCTTCATTCCACATAATTTGTATCTATTTTCATCATTTTCTTAATATAATTATACATTTTAATCATGTTTTAAATTTTAATTTTTAGAATTTTTTAATTTTAATTAAAATATTTAATTATCTTAAATTTATAATTATTTTTACTATAAAATAATTATTTTTATTAATATATTAATTATACTTTAACTAAGTTTTTTTTTATCTAAATTAATGCATCCCTATTCCATGCCACGGAGAGGGAAAATAGTTATATACAGTGGACACCTATATATCTATTCGAAACACAGTCAAAACAAATTCCAAAAATAAAAAAAAAACATATAATGAGATTTACATTCACAATTCTAAATATTTATCCCTCAGTCCAATCAGATTAACTATTCTATCTAGAAATTCAGCAGTCATTATGAAATAGTATGACACAAATGCAAAAAGAACCCAAAAAAAACACAGTAACATTATAAAAAAAAAAAAATGGATCCAAGGGAGGAGAGAGAGAGAGAAGAGGCTACACTAACCTGCAGTTAATAAGAATAAAAAGCAGTAGCAGCAGAAAGAATGAATATTTATTAGAGTAGCATATAGCCATATAGTAGTAATAGAAAGGATTGGTGGATTTTTGTGATGATGTGATGCCTCTCTCTCTCTCTCTCTCTATCTCTGGCATCAAGTAATTAATTAAAAGATTGTACAGAGGCAGGAGAAGAGGGGAGCAGTGAAGTGAAGGACTGAACCATGGAGGAAGAGAAAGAAATAAAGAATGAAAAAAAGAAAGAAGGGTCAAAGGGGGCATCACCACACCACAGAAAACACAACAGAAGGCAGCCCAGACCAGACCAGACCAGACCAGACCAGACCAGGCATGTTAGTATTATGTCTTTTGTGTATTTGTAATCATCATTTCTAACCACATTACAAATCCAATCCTATGCCATTGCCATTGCAGTTCCTCCTCGTGACCTTCCTGCACACTTCAAACTACATTTTATTCATCTCCCTCCTCTCACTGCTGCTACTACTACCTTTCTTGTATAATAGTAGTATCTTCATTTCTAGCTAGTAGATTGATCTGTTACTGTTACTGTTAGTAATATCAATGGGGAGCTATGGAAGGAGTAATGGGGTGAGGCAGTATGTGAGATCAAGTGTCCCACGCCTTAGATGGACTCCTGATCTTCATCGTTGTTTTCTTCATGCCATTCACACCCTTGGGGGCCAACACAGTATTATATCTATATCTATATCTATATCTATATCTATATAATATTTCCAATTTATGTTATCTTTTTTTATGTATCATCTTCATTCTATGCAGAAGCAACTCCCAAATTGGTTCTTCAATTGATGGATGTTAAAGGCCTCACCATTTCTCATGTCAAAAGCCATCTACAGGTTTTTTATTTTATTTTTACACTGATTAGATTTTTCTATTTTATTAGATGTTTATAGCGTGCTCCTAATTTTTTTTCTTTTTAAAACCAATATAGATGTATAGAAGCATGAAGAATGAGGTCAACAGACAAGGTAGGGGGTTTCAATCACTAATCTTTTTTCCTATAAAATAACTATGAACTTCGAAAAGAATAGCTGCTACACTGCATTTATGGTTTTTTTTTTTTTTTTTTCTGTTTTTGTGGCCTATATTGTAAATCTGCAATCCCTTAAAAGTCTTCCAGTAATGGCATGTCTTAGAACCCTAATATTTTTTTAAATATAAAAAAGAACCCAAAACCCTCTCTGGTTCACATTCTTTATTAGTCTTGGAACCCTTTTGCATGGTTCTTCCCTGATATGATATGAAATGAAATGAAACTTGACAAGAAATTACAACCATGTGATTCTATTTCTTTCTAAGTTTGTCAACACACGCAATAATTGAAACCTAAGCTTTTCTGCCTCACTGTTTGAGCACCTTTTCCTGTGTGTTTTTGGTTGACTCTATTCCTATTCAGACAACAGCATTGCACAGCAAAGGAAACTGTCCTGTGAAGAGGATTCATTCTTCATCTCTCCTAAAAGGTGTGACCCCCCCCCCCCCCCTCCCCCAACCCCTATGCCTATTTTTTATTCTTAGTAATAATGAAGGCTACAGATTCTCATATTTCAAGAAGGGTTGTTGCAAGAAACAAGAAGGATTTTTGGATTCACATCTTTTCAGTTCTTTTTTCTTTTTCTTATTGGCATTGTCTTTTGTAGTATATCTTACAAATCCCAAAACCCCATACATTATGATGTTTAATTATATTTTATCCAACAAAAAAAAACCAACAGGGCAAGAATAGAGAAGACAAGTTGGGTGTCTGAATGCAGCCAAAGAAGACAGTGTGGGGCAGTCACCAGTCCGTACAGTGATGATGATTACATGCAGGCTTTTGCTGAGAAAGGTGGAATAAAGGAGAGGGAAAAGAGTGTTTTCAGAGTTCAAATTCAAGAAAACCCTCAAGACAATCAAAACCCTTCTGTCAATACAGACTTTTTCAAGGTACAATCTATGCCATCCTCAAGACTTGTTCTTTACCTTCTTTGTTGCTTTATCAAACAGTAGAAGGGTGTTTTTACGAGTACTAGTTTTCAAAGTATTTATTCAGTTCCATTTTCCTCCTAAACATTTTGAGAAAATAGTTCTGAGATTTCTTTAGGTAACTTTTTGTTGTACCCATTATTGTCTATAGATTATGGGACTCTAAAAAACTTAGAAACTAGCCAAGATGATCAACTTGTAGCCTTGATCAGTTCTATAACCATAATTATTGTTCCTCTTCCCTTAGGCCATATGTGAATGTTATATGCTATCTTCCTATCTATGCACGTGTTGATACATATGTAGTTTATCTCTACGTTCATTTGCAGGTGGAAGAAGATCGTGGCGAAATCTGCAAGTCTGGGAAGAATGAAGTAGTAGAGGAATGTGAGCTATCATTGTCATTGTCTATGCCTAATTTACGCCATAATCATCTTTCGGTCCAGAGAAGCAATGTGTCTTCTACAAGTGAGATTAGTGAAGCAGCTACTACTACTTCATACTCTATTAGGTCATCTAATTCTTCCCAAGAATTTCATGAACTTAGCCTAGACCTCACTATTGCTCTAAGTGGTGCTTAGCTTGACTTTGCACTGTTTCCTGAGATTATATACTTTTTTTCAACCAGTGTTCTATTGTTTAGAGATTGAGAAAAAAAAACTTCATCCCAGCAGATTCATCTATAGACAGATTAGTAGAAAGGGGAATGCACAATTCAGATCAGAGAATGATAAAAAAACAAGGTCAGGTTTCTAACATTCTTATGACATTCTGAGAACAACTTGGAAATTGTCATCAGGTAAGAACGTTCCAAATTATAACACACAATAAGAGGCAAAGTAATGAGTAATTGAAGTGAAGCTCTAAATAAACAAATATGGCATTATATGAAATGGTCCTTAGTTTTGAATAGCAAGATCATCGTGTTCTATCAGTTTAGAATCATTTTTTTAACAGTATGACCGTGAACTTGCTCTTCAAGAAAAACAACTAGTTTCTATTTGATGAATCAATGGATATTCGCAATCAATCTTCAAGTACTATTCCTGCATATCTCCCTACCAAAAAACAAAACACATTGCAAATTCCAAACAAAAACTAGAAAATGA
Organism: Andrographis paniculata; assembly: GCF_009805555.1. NCBI lineage: Eukaryota > Viridiplantae > Streptophyta > Magnoliopsida > Lamiales > Acanthaceae > Andrographis > Andrographis paniculata. Next base: position 8,781,893 of record NW_026137605.1, read on the forward strand.
TTTTTTAATTAGACAAGTTGGGGAAATTTTAGAATAGCAACTACCTGTAAACAACAGTCGCCGATTCCATTTCAGGCATCAGCAGAAGAGACTGTAATTCATATCGACAACTTCATACGATAATCCGCAACACCAATACGACGCTCAATAATCTGAAAACCGCAGAATAATGCGTAAACATAATTACCTCAGTAAACAATTGACAGTTATTGCCAACTCGCAGCGCAAGTAGTTTCATACATTGAGTGCGAAAATGAGATGCAGCAGCGTAGAATACAATTACTCAACGCTTTAAAATATTAAAACTAGTACATCTGTTTTTAAAGCAATGCACTTTCATTCATTTGGTAATATTTATTTTTTAAAAAATATTACTATCATTACAAAGTTTACAGTTCATTAGATATCCTATTTTTTTTCAAAAATATTTTTATTTTACATTATATTTACTTTTACAAAAAAAAAAAATAAAAGCAAAAATATTATTGCACCAAAAGTAACTGAGGGAGTATTTCTTTTTTAGGGGGAATGTATTGACTTTTTACTTTTTATAATGGTTATTTTGATTTGTATTAAATATTATATATATATATATTTATTATTTTTAAAAACTGGCAATTCAAAATTGTTATTGGGAGAACGAATTTTTTTGTTTTTAGGTTTGTTCTGTGTATTTTATCTATTTTTTTAAAATATATATTTCATAATTTAAAGTATAAATTTTTTAAATTTTAAATAAAGTTATTAATATTATTATAATTTTAATATCTTTTAATTATTTATTATAATTAAAATAATAATATTATTTTTTAAACATTGTGAAAAAAAAGTAAATATTTATTTGTGAACGAAGAGAATATAAAAAATAAAAGATAAAAATAAAAAATACTAGTGTTTACTCTTATACGGAACAGACGTAGACTGTTTGAATTCTGTAAACCATAACAAATAGACATTAATCTAATTAATTACTGTCTTTCTTATCCAACGGAAGAATCTTCGCAGACGTCACGACGACACTCAGAATTCTGCTCAAATTTTCAATTCCCGAGAAGAAAACGTGCAGTCGAAGTCGTAAGCAAGTAACCATTATCACCATTCTGTTTTGGTGTTCCCCTAAATCCTCTACGCATCGTCCTCGACCTCGAGCTCCACCCAATTGCCACCAACTGTATCTCATCTTGAATCGCCTTATTCGGAGCTAGGGATTTAAATGGGTACCCACGAGGAAGAGCGATTGCTGATCGAGGATGGTCTTGTTCAGGTATAACTCTTACACTGCACAATTGCTGTTCAATTCATCAGTAATTTCTGTTAAGAAAGGGATCCAGGGCAGTAATTTCGGCGTTTCAATTTGATTAATTAGCTTGTGCTTGACTTTTGTAAAGAGGAGGATTATCAATTGATCTTCGGATTTATGGATAAGGTTTCTTCGATCAGTACTTTATGGATGGTTGATTGTGCAATAGGGATCTTGAAATTGATTGTGGAAATGAAGAATAGGGATGAATTATAGTTTTTGGGAATTGTTGATTGCAATATCCATTCGATTATTTAGTTTGTTCGTTTCAATTCTGTATCCCTATATTGCAAAATTCATCAACAGGATATGATTCTGAAGTGTTCAGAAAGTGAGATTGTTTGGCATTCATCCATTGAAGTATTTAGATATTAAATTCTTGGATTCAAATTAATCTTCGATCCGAAATGGTTATTTTAGTTGTCAATTCGATGTGCTTTTGTTGCATCGTTCTAGTCCGTCATTTGTACACATTGGATTTCTTCCCCACATGAATCATGAAGATGGAATGTTAGGACTTGTCCAAGATCTTTGTAAATTGGCTAACAAATATGATTTTTAGTTTATATTTCAAGTCTTTTGATCAGTCTTTTTTCTTGTATAGAGTGAAAACAATGCATTGTATACCGGTGATGGCTCTGTCGACATTAAAGGAAACCGTGTTCTGAAGAACACCACCGGAAATTGGCGAGCGTGCCCCTTCATTCTCGGTATCTGCAATGCACGAGCGCTTCTTAAGTTTTGATCATTGCCATGATTCTAATAAAATCTTGCATTGTCACAGGGACTGAATGCTGCGAGCGCTTGGCTTATTACGGGATTGCGACTAATCTTGTTAGTTATCTTACCAAGAAGTTACACGAAGGGAATGTGTCGGCTGCTAGAAATGTGACTACTTGGCAAGGCACCTGTTACCTAACTCCCCTTATCGGCGCAGTTCTTGCAGATTCCTATTGGGGACGATACTGGACAATAGCCGTCTTCTCGACAATTTACTTCTTTGTAAGCCTCCAATTCCTTTTCACCATTTGTTACTTACCTCTTTATTGCTATGATCATTGCTATTATTTGTTTGTCATCGTTTTGCATTTGTTTATCGTTTCTTAACCATTTTCCAAATTTAGATGAGCTTCAATTTGGCATAGATTGATCTTTATTGCTTATATGTGTTACCGATCTCTCTCTTCATGAAGGGAATGTGCATCTTGACGATGTCGGCTACCATACCTTCACTTAAACCTCCCGAATGCGTTGGTTCAGTGTGCCCTTCCGCCACGCCCGGTCAATATACGGTATTCTTCTTTGGATTATATCTTATAGCGCTTGGAACGGGAGGGATTAAGCCGTGTGTTTCGTCGTTCGGCGCTGATCAGTTCGATGACACTGACTCTGTCGAAAGAGTTAAAAAGGGCTCCTTTTTCAATTGGTTTTATTTTTCCATCAACATTGGCGCTTTCGTATCGAGTACTGTAATCGTGTGGGTTCAAGACAATGCAGGATGGGGGCTCGGCTTCGGCATCCCGGCTTTGTTTATGGGAATTGCGATTGTAAGCTTCTTCGCCGGGACCCCTCTTTACAGGTTTCAAAAACCCGGCGGAAGCCCTCTCACCCGAATGTGTCAGGTTCTCGTTGCAACTTGTCGTAAACGGAGTTTTCCGGTACCCGACGATAGCAGCCTTCTTTATGAAACACCCGATAAGAGCTCTGCTATAGAAGGAAGTCGGAAATTGCTGCATACTGATGAGTTACAGTAATACTCTGCATTAATACTGATTCTTATGCTTAAGATGATTTCATTGTCTTCTTCTTTGTGACGACGTTTTCGTTTCTTGTAAAGGTGTCTCGACAAAGCGGCAATAGTTGGGGAAGAAGAAACCCGAACCGGAGATTACTCCGACCGTTGGAAGCTCTGCACGGTGACGCAAGTCGAGGAGCTGAAAATCTTGATACGCATGTTTCCGATCTGGGCGACTGGAATTGTGTTCGCCGCCGTATATGCACAAATGTCGACGATGTTCGTTGAGCAAGGCATGGTGATGGACACAAGCATCGGCTCCTTCCAAATACCCGCAGCCTCGCTATCGATGTTCGACGTCATCAGCGTCATCGTCTGGGTCCCCGTCTACGATGCGCTTCTTGTTCCGATCGCCAGAAAGCTCACCGGAAAAGAACGGGGTTTCTCTGAGCTACAAAGAATGGGCATCGGCCTGTTCCTCTCCGTCCTCTGCATGTCGGCGGCTGCCATCGTCGAGATACGGCGGCTGGCGCTTGCTCGGGACCTCGGGATCTCGGACAAACCCGTCGCAGTTCCGATGAGCATTTTCTGGCAGGTGCCGCAGTACTTCCTGCTCGGGGCTGCTGAGGTGTTCACGTTCATTGGCCAGCTCGAGTTCTTCTACGATCAGTCGCCGGATGCCATGCGCAGCCTGTGCAGCGCGCTGGCGCTACTGACGACGTCGTTGGGGAATTACTTGAGCTCGCTCATACTGACGGTTGTGACGAGTTTAACGACGCGCGGAGGGCAGACTGGGTGGATACCGGATAACTTGAACGAGGGTCGGCTCGACTGCTTTTTCTGGCTGCTGGCGGGGCTGAGCTTCGTCAACATGGTGATCTATGTGTTTTGCGCCAAAGTATACAAGTCGAAAAAATCATCGTGAAGGAAAAAGAGCGAATATGGTTTAAGAAGAAGATGTTCAAAGTGTTGGAAGGTACAAATCAAGATTGTAAGTTATTGGTTATGTTTACTTTCTATCTCATCTCATGTATGACTTTTTTCAGTTAAGATTTTACGTTACCCTGGATAGGATAGAGGTTGCGGATTTTCGGGTTTACGGTGGCAAGTCAATCTTAGTATTACGGTTGAAATTGATTCGAAATGCAATATTAATTTGAATTTGAATTTAAACGGTACAGTAATATAATGTAATATTAATTTGAATTTTATTTTAAACGGTACAGTAATATAATGTTTTGTGAAAATATAATTTATTTTTAGGTTAAGTTGTACAAAATTTATAAGTCTTGTTTCATAAAATTGCTCCAAATTTTTTATATTTCTTAAATTGCGTCGAATTGCTTCGTGGTTTCGTAACGTCTAACCTTTTGGCAGTCTTTATTTAACCGTATTTGAACTAAATGCGTCGAATCGTTGAATAAATTTTGGAATCTCAATTTATAAACCACTAAAATTACAAATATATTTTTTTTTTTTTATATTTATCCTAAAAAAAAATTGATAAATATACTTAAAAATAGTTATTTTTCTTCGGGTTAGAGACAGAATTTATGAAATCAAAGATAGATTTTGTAGGACTTAACCTTATTTTTATTAAATATTTTAATTTAAAATATTAGAAAAATAAATCCAAAATCACATAGAAAAGTGAAAAAAAGAAAGAAAAGAAGAAAACAAATTAATTAAATAGTAAAAGAATGTATTTAAAAATATGTAAAAGAAAATAAATTAATCGATAGCATTTTAAACGCAAACAAACACGTCCTGGAATGTTAATCACCAGTTCCATAGTACTAATTTCTTTGGGAACACTGAACGAGAAATTTTATCCGATCGAAAATCTTCGCAGAGTTCGCGCCGCACAGTTACGTTTCTGAAAACTTTTAATTTAATTTCAGAGAAGCAAAGATGGAGATAGATGGAGAGTGTTTTACAAAACTTATCGGACAACACCCCATCGCCATTCTATTTTCGTATCCCTCCAAATCCTCTACGCGTTGGCCTGCTTGCAATCGCCACAAAAACGGATTTCCGTTGCCCATATCATCTCTATATCTCCATTATTCTGAGTTAGGCATTTAATAATGGATTCCCGCGACGAGGAGCAATTGCTGCTTGAGGACGGTCTTGCTCAGGTACGACTCTGTTATGTTGCACCTCTTTGATGATTTTTCGCATTTTGTTTTGTATATTGTAGCGTTTATGAACGATTTCGACGTTCAATTTGTGTTGGGGTGTGCTTTGGTGTGAAGGCGTATTGTTCTTCGATCAATGCTTTGTTGTTTTCAGTTATAGGCAGAGAAATCACAAACAATCACGAGTTTTTGTTTTCTTCCGTTTGTTTGGATGGTTGGGTTGGATGTGTGATTGAGGGATTACAATTATTCTCTGCCCTAACATGTTATGGCAATAAGAGAGGATAATAGAATTTATCTTTTTCAGGAAGTGAAAATATTAGGTCAATTTGATTATTGTTTCAGGTCAAACTGGGATCTAATGATATGATTCTGTTCACGTCGAAGCTCCTTTTAAGCATTTGGGGGTTCTGATTCGTCTAGTCCATCCTTTTTCTTGTTCCTAGCTTACTTGATTGAATCAGGCATGGAAAACATCACAACCAAGATTGATTCATCCCCTTCTATAATATGATCATTATTAAGCCTAGTTTAAGCTAGAACTGAGATGCATTTCGTTATTGTGTTTCCCAACGACAGATTTCATGCCCTGATGAATTGTGAGAATTGATGTTATGACTTGTAGAGATCTTTAATTTAAGAAACGCAACATACATATGAATCTCTTTTTATCTTTTCGAGTCTTCTGATCATTCATTCTCTCTTTTTTCTTGTATAGAGTGAAGATAATGGACTTTACACTGGCGATGGCTCTGTTGACATTAATGGAGACCGTGTTTTGAAGAACAACACTGGAAATTGGCGAGCGTGTCCTTTCATTCTTGGTATCTGCATTGCACTAGTGCTGCTCTAAGTTTTGTTTGTTTCAGGTGTTCTAATCTTTTGTATCGGCACAGGGACTGAATGCTGCGAGCGCTTGGCTTATTATGGAATTTCAACTAATCTTGTTAGTTACCTTACCAAGAAGTTACATGAAGGAAATGCATCGGCAGCTAGAAACGTGACTACCTGGCAAGGCACCTGTTATCTAACTCCCCTTATTGGAGCAGTCCTTGCAGATGCCTACTGGGGAAGATACTGGACGATTGCTGCCTTTTCAATGATTTACTTCATCGTAACCTTCCTATATCTTTTTATGGCTAGTTTATCTCATCATTTGTGTGTCGTCATTGTGCGTTTGTTTATTGTTTCCTTGACGAATTTTCAATTTTGAATTCTTGCATGTAAGAGAATTTAATTTCACTTTTACAAATATTTGAGATATACATGTGCTTCACTATCCTTAGTGTATGCAAATAAAGTTGTATTAGTTGCTAGAGCATAAAAGGGTATACTTTTTTATTTTGTTCCTACTTTCTTTATATTGGTTGTTGCTTGAGCATAACTAGTCCTATAATAGTTTTACTTTTAGGAATCTGTATGAATTGCTGCGGGAGGATTGATTTTAGGACAGAAAACAGCACCTTTCGAATGCTGGTTTTCATTTCTGTTAGACATTAATCGATTTTGTTTTGCATTACTTTAGCCATCTGAATATGAATTTTTCGTTAAATTGGTGCGAATGAGGTCACAAAGTTTGATAAAACATGTCATTCGACTCAGAACTCTTTGCATTCACTTCTCATCCATTGTTATCCAACTTGGCATGAAGTGTTTCGCATTTTATCTCGTTGAAATTTCTTTAGTATGTTCTTTATCTGTCTATACAATTAAGTACTGATTCTTGACTGACTCCCTTCTCCAATTGCTACTGATCTCTTCCCCTCTCCTTGAAGGGAATGTGCACTCTGACGATGTCGGCTACCATGCCTTATCTTAAACCTCCTGAATGCATCTATCCAGTATGCCCTTCTGCCGCACCCAGTCAATATGCAGTGTTCTTCTTCGGGTTATACCTTATAGCCCTTGGAACAGGAGGGATCAAGCCTTGCGTTTCTTCGTTTGGTGCTGATCAGTTTGATGATACCGATTCTGTGGAGAGAGTTAAAAAGGGTTCCTTCTTCAATTGGTTTTATTTCTCCATCAACATCGGTGCATTCGTATCAAGTAGCATAATTGTGTGGGTTCAAGACAATGCAGGATGGGGGCTCGGATTCGGCATCCCTGCTTTGTTTATGGGAATTTCCATTGCAAGCTTCTTTGTAGGGACTCCTCTTTACAGGTTTCAAAAACCAGGAGGAAGCCCTGTTACCCGAATTTGTCAGGTTGTCGTTGCAACATGCCGCAAGTGGAGTTTGCCCGTCCCTGACGATAGCAGCGTGCTGTATGAAACAACCGACAAGAGCTCTGCTATAGAAGGAAGTCGGAAATTGCTGCATACCGATGAGTTACAGTAATACTCTGCATTAATACTGATTCTTAAGCTTAAGATGATTTCATTGTCTTCTTCTCTGTGATGGCGTTTTCGTTTCTTTTGAAGGTTTCTCGACAAAGCTGCGATAATTGGCGAAGAAGAAACCAAAACTGGAGATTACTCCGACTCCTGGAAACTCTGCACCGTGACACAAGTCGAGGAGCTGAAGATCTTGATTCGGATGTTCCCGATCTGGGCTACTGGAATAGTTTTCTCTGCCGTATACGCTCAGATGTCGACGATGTTTGTCGAGCAAGGCATGGTGATGGACACGAGCATCGGCTCCTTCCAAATCCCTGCAGCCTCCCTCTCGACATTCGACGTCATAAGCGTCATCTTCTGGGTCCCCGTCTACGACAAAGTGCTAGTCCCAATCGCCCGAAAGTTCACCGGCAAAGAACGGGGTTTCTCCGAGCTACAAAGAATGGGCGTCGGCCTGTTCCTCTCTGTCCTGTGCATGTCGGCGGCTGCAGTCGTGGAGATTCAGCGATTGGCGCTCGTGCGGGACCTGGGAATGTCGAACAAACTCGTGGCAGCCCCGATGAGCATCTTCTGGCAAGCGCCGCAGTACTTCCTGCTCGGGGCGGCTGAGGTGTTCACGTTCATCGGCCAGCTGGAGTTCTTCTACGACCAGTCGCCGGATGCAATGCGCAGCCTGTGCAGCGCGCTGGCGCTGCTGACGACATCGTTGGGGAATTACTTGAGCTCGTTCGTACTGACGGTGGTGATGAGTATAACGACGCGCGGAGGGCAGACCGGGTGGATACCGGATAACTTGAACGAGGGTCGGCTCGACTGCTTCTTCTGGCTGCTGGCGGCGCTGAGCCTCGGCAACATGATTATTTACATGTTCTGTGCCGAGGCGTATAGGTCGAAAAAATTCTCGTGAAAGGAAAAAGAAATACGACGGGGAGAGGAGGTTAGTGGTTACATAGTAAATTTGTTATTATTATTTTTTTTTTCCAATTTTTAGATTCAATTTCAAATTGAATTGTTTGAATAGTTGTTTTTAATCTTTTGATTTGGATATTGTGTTCATTTGTTAATTGTAATTATGAATTTTAATATAGTATTAATTCATACTGTTCACATTCAAATTTATATTTTTAGAGCTAGTTCTTTTTATTTGTCCTTATTTTTATATTACAGATAAATATAATACAAATATTGTGTAAAAGATAAATGAATATATTGATAAGAGAGAGTATTATTTGATATATATTAATTTTAGCGAAGCAGCTTATCAAACTCATAACTCGGCAATGGTTAGGCGAGATTGAATAATTTTCACCATCCTCTACATTGAGTTAGTCTATTTAAATCCCTAAAATATTTTGAATTGCTTTAAAAAAATTTGGTCTAAAAATTCGATTTTTGGCTTAAAATTTCTTGAAGAAATGGTGAGTTCTTAGCGAAGAAAAGATGACAAAAATGAGTTGATCAAATTGTATATTATTTTACAAATTAAAAAGAAAAATTGCAAGTAAATTGTATGAATGATAGTTGGATCTGCTTCTCTCCATTTTGTATCAATTAGTTACACATTCAATTTTACATTCACTCGCTGGTAACTGTTGTATTCAATATTCTTCATTAATAACTCTGCATCTTAATTTTTCTCATCGATTGGCCACTATTTCCACTTTTTATTTATTTATTTATTATGACGTAGAAACCTGCAACCGCTACCCGAAAGTGGGCACTGAGTAAACTCCGGCCGAACCTATTTCCACTTTCTTGATTGATCGATCAATGGTCATTGTCTACTTCCACGTCTTAATTATCGATCAATTTTTGTGTGACAACAAAAACAATAATAATAATAAAAAAATTGAAATGAAACAAATTTTAGTGTAATATTTGAAACAAGTTTGAAAATTCAAAGGAACACCTAAATTTTGTTGTTCTACATGACATGAGCATGAGTTCATAGATTAACATTGATATATATATTTATATATATATATATTGTTTTTTTCTTTTTCATTTTTTTTTTATATATATATACACATTCATAGCGGTGGTTACATTAATTTCATATTTATGCATATTATTTTTTTTTAAAAAAATAATATAGATTTTAGGAATTGCAATAATTTGCATAGTAAACAAAAATATACATATATTTTAGATTTTTATTTTTACTATGCAACGAGACAATATTCAATAAAATAAATAATTTTTTCATATAAAATATCAAATTCAACAATTATAAATAAACAATACGCCGAATATATATATATATATATATATATGATGTTTTGACATAAAGACGATGGTGAGGGAGGGAAGCAGGCGGGAATGCAGGCAGGCATCAGGGTTTACCGTTGGAAGGAAACAGCAGCAGAAACGAATAATATTAAATGTGTAGTATACAGACATACAGACAGGTGTGTATATATATGATGAGAGAGATAGACATAGAGAGAGAGAGAGAGAGAGTGTGTACAGACATACAGACATACATACAGGTGTATATATATATGATGAGAGAGAGAGTTTATACAGACATAGAGACATACATACAGGTGTATATATATATGATGAGAGAGATAGACAGAGAGAGAGAGAGAGTGTGTATATTGATATATACTAGTATATATATATATGATATACATTTGGATTCCTTTTCACTGTTAGACGCCATTAATGAATGACGAAGATATGTTTGTCTTTAAGCCTTAGCCTTCACAGAGAGAGAAACAAGAGAGCGAAACAGTCGACGTGTGATATACTGTCCATATGCGGCGGGGGACCCCTACTCCCCCCCCCCCCCCCACCCCCACTCTATAGGGTTTGTTTACTCTCTCTCTAAATATATACCACTTTGCGTCCGGCTCGTAAAAATTTATTTATTTTTTGTTATTTATTTTTTGCGTGTTAATTTTTTTATTTTAATTATTATATAAAAATATAATACAAATTAAAGGAAAAAAATATTTTTATTAATATTTTATAATACTATTATAATTATATTTGTACAAAAAATTATACAAATATAAAATTTTTTAATATTAAATCCAATGACAAAATGAGACCTTTAAAGACCGGATGAAGGGAGTATGAGTTTAGTTCTAGTTTGAAATTGATTTAAAATGAGATATTAATTTAAATTTTTGTTTAAAAAAGTATTTTGATTAAATATTTTATGAAAAAAAAATAGTACTATATCCGTCTCTCCTACAAGAAGGATATCATTTGTTATTTGCGTTATTATAGTTAATATTAAAAATATTCTTATATTTTTATAATTTACTTTTTATGTTATTGCATTTATAGACTTACTAATTTTCTCATGTAGTACTGTTAAAGCTTTCAAAAAGCACAATTTAATTGTTATGATAGTACTAATCCACAGTTTAGATAACACAAAATATATTTTTATACGAGCATAATATATATTCTATAGAGCACTAAACGTACTTACATGGAGCGCCTGTTTAAAAAAAACAAACAAATAGTTAATAATATTGATTTTGATTTGAAATGTGTTATAAATGTATAACTTAGACTTTTTTATCATAATTAAATATTAATCTCTTCGTTTTATAACAAAAAATATATATTTTTTTATTTTGGTCTATCCCATAACAAAATATTCATATTTTTTTTTTTAGTAAATGTACTATCTACATAATATTACAAATATCTTTATAACTTCTAATATATTTCACAAATACTATTACCTTTATATCACACAATACTAATAAGGTCATTTTAGTCATTTCTACTTTATTCATACTATATTTTAATATAATACTAATATTTTTAAAACTCCATGCAAAAAGAAAATTAATACATAGTTATGAGACGGAGGGAGTATAAGACATTATATTAAAATTTTGGTTCAGTTTAGATATAGGTTTCTTAAGTTTTGGAATTTCGATAATAAATAAAAATAATATATTATTACATATTCATTCTTTTAAAATTATTTACACAATTTTTTATAATTTACATAAAAAATATCTTTTTTAATTCTTTCATAAAACAAACACACTTTAAATATCTGATATAATATTTTGTGATATAAAATAAGTATGTGATGTATTATTTTAGAAGATATTATTTCTAATGAGTAATGTTAAAAACTATCGAAAATATTAATATAAAAAATATTTGTTTATTGAAAATTGTACTGATTGAATAATATAGATTTGTATTTTAAATCAAAAGCTAACAAACCCTAATTTTATAAATATAAAACACAAATTAACAAATTGATACAAATTAGGAATGCTAATCTTGAACAAGACTCAAACACACAATTGTTCCGCTCGAAAAATTGAAAGTTTTAAGTGTAAATTTAAATATTTTTCAAATTAAAAATAAAAAATAAAAATCAAACGACTTAAACCTTGTGTACTTCTTTTGATGAGTTTGGAAAAAAATTGGTTTGAGTTTAGTATGAAAATAATGTTTGATGTGATGTTTTATGAGAGGAAAAAATATATTTTTTTTTGAAAAACGCAGAGTCCAAATAGTAAAATTTGGAGAAACTCGGCTAAAGAAACATACATAAAACAAATTGGATCAAGTCAAATTTAGATTGATCAATTTAGAATTTTAACTTGATAATATGTTTTGCTTAAAATCGTAAAACTTACACATTATAACTTTCTACATTTCTCTTCTAGTCATTTTTTTAAATGTAATTATTATTATGCAATTATTACGATTGTTTATAAAAGTAATTTTTTTTATAATAAAATATCTTATCGAACATTTATTTAATAGCAAATACAAAGCTAAAGTAAATAATGCCTATTTTTCGACTTCTTCTTGTTGTTTTCTCTTTTCTATTTCGCCAAGTACTTCTCTTTCAATTATTCAGATGTATTTTACTATTTTGACAATTCATTTATTTTTGTTGTTTCCATTTATTTATTTTTTTACTGATTTTTTTTAGAAAATTATTAATGGTATTTTATTTTTTATTTGATAATTTAGGAATTGTTTTTAATTTAGAGTGTGTTTTGTTGGAGTTTTGATTATTTTGATTTTTTAATGTTTAGATTCACACAATATCATATCGAACTATTAGTTAAATTTAACATGAAAGAATTTGTTTTTTATTTGAATTTGTGATTTTGGATCGAAAAATGAAGCTTTTTTTATAATTATTTTATTATATAACTCTATAAAGCTTGTTTATAATATATATAAACATATATTATCGATTTTTCATTTTACACAAATTCGTTTATCATTATAATAAATTTTTTTTTTTTTTTTTTAAAATTTCATTGAGACTATTCAAGTGAGATAGAGATAGATAAAAATAACATAATATATATAGTGTTTGTTTGGTAATTATTATTTGAAATTAATTTGCAATGAAATACTAATTTGATTTGAATTCTAGTTTAAATATTATTTTGATGAAATGTTTTTGTTAGAAAAAATAATATTTCTTCTCTCAATGAAAATATTATTTTTATCATTTGTCTACTCAAAAGTATTTTTTTAAAAAATAATGACATACTAATATCAAATATACTTTAATTTTTACATACATTTCAAATATACTATTAAATATATAATTAATTTATACATAAAATATATGAAAGTAAAAAGTATCAAAATTATTTTTACACATTTAAATAGTAGTAATATTTTTTATTTAAAATATAAGAAATAAGCACACCCATATTATTTTGATGGACCCCAACTTAATTCGATGCAAACATAACACGAGAATACGAAATGAAGACTAAAAGGTAGCATCTTTTTCGAAAACCCCATTTCCCTGAATGCAAAAAATAATAATAAATAAATAAATAAAATTTTACAATGATGATAACGACACTGCTTCTAGAGAAAAAACCTAAACAAATTATTTAATTAAATAAAAGGCAAGAACAAAAAGTATCACATCACATTTATTATTGAATAATAAATAATAACAATAAATTGAGGCCTACATAGTTTCATATATATATATATATATGTATATATATATTTCTCTCTCTCTCACACCTTCTTCTCTATCCTCTCCATGCCCTACTATTCATCTCTCTACTCTTATCTGTAAACCCTCCCCTCTCTCTCTCTACCCCTCTTTCTCTCTCTCTAAACTTCTCCATTTCTGCAGTTTTCAATTTTGTTTTCAATATAATCATGTCTTTTTCAGGTGGGATTTGCAAATGTTTCTTGAATCTGAAGTAGTTTGATTTGCAGATTACTCAGGCATAATCAAAGAAGCTCAGCCATGGCAGCAACAGCTTCTTCTTCCTTAGGTCTTCTTCCAATGGAGCAACAGAACAACAACAACAATCAGATGCAGATTCCTCTCGTTGCACCACAGCCGTCGGATCATAACCAGCAATCCTCGATAACTCCGCCCACCACCAAGAAGAAAAGAAACCAGCCTGGAAATCCAAGCAAGCAACAACAAACCCTAATTTCAAAAAACCCCAATCTCAATCCCTTAAAATCTACAGATCATTTAACCAAAATCTCTTCTCTTTTACAGATCCAGATGCAGACATCATCGCACTGTCCCCAAAGTCACTACTGGAGAAAAACAGATTCGTGTGCGAAGTTTGCAACAAAGGGTTCCAAAGAGAGCAGAATCTTCAGCTCCACAGGAGAGGGCACAATCTGCCATGGAAGCTGAGGCAGAAAGGCTCGAAAGAGGTTAGAAAAAAAGTGTATCTTTGCCCCGAGCCCACCTGCGTCCATCACGACCCCACCCGGGCCCTCGGAGACCTCACCGGAATCAAAAAACATTATCTGAGAAAACATGGTGAGAAGAAACACAAATGTCAGAAATGTGCCAAGAAATATGCTGTTCATTCTGATTGGAAAGCTCACTCTAAGATTTGTGGCACCAAAGAGTATCGATGTGATTGTGGAACTCTCTTCTCCAGGTATCTATGGATCTGTTCATTTTTAGATTCTTTTTTACTGTGAAATTTTCACGATTTTCTGTAAAAATATACTGATTTGCCCTAGAAAACCTCACAATCTAAAACTATTTAAAGATAAACATAAAATATAAGAACAAACCCAAAGGAAACATTTCTTGTGTATCCATGGCTTATAGTTTAACTTTACAGTTCTCTATAAAAACATGTTTTCTATTGTATTCAAATGAATATCTCAATCAATTCACTGGATTAAAAGCCATGAACAAATTTGTTTATTTTAGAATTAATTAGGGTTTTTTATTTTATTTTATTTTTTTTGGAGATAAAATTAAGGGGTGTGGTTTTGCAAAAGATGGGTGGGTGTTTGTAGATGACGATGGAGGGGGTGGATGGCTCTGGGAGCCCCGGGGACTCCAACGCCAGGTGGGTTGTTGATTCATGTGGGTGTTTGGAGTCCGGGAGCAGCCAAGAATGGGGTTTGGATTAGGGAGGAGGATGACGATGATGATGACAAATTACAGGGTTATATATGGGGTTGTGATTTTAGGGCTTAATTGGATTATTATTATTATTATTTTTTTTTAAAAAAAATATATTATTTCCCTTTGATTTCTGGCATTGTTGTAGTCGAAATTTGAAGTCTTTCGAGTGAGTTTTCTTGTGGTGTTTCGATGGTCATATCAGTGCCCTCTCTCTCTCTCTGTATATATATACATATATACATATAGAGAAAGATGAGGGACACAGTGGGCATTCGACTTTTGTTGGTTTTGGAACAATTCGATGGTTTGTTTTCGTGCATAATTTCATTTGTTCTTTGGAATTCATTTCCTGTCTTTACAAATATATATATATATGTATATGTCACCACGTGAATTTCCCTCAGGAAAACGCCACAATCCAGACAGGGTTTTCCTTGCTCTCTCTCTGAATTATTAGTGTGAGAGAGAGAGAGATCTAGAGAGAGAGTACACTTATATTCGATATGATTTTTTCAAATTTTTACTATCTACAAAACTCACTGCCCTAAACAGCATGTATAATTTTAAACGAATTATTATGTAGTGAGGATTGTTTTTTTTCTTAATAGAAGTAAACTTTTACATATCCCATTTTAGAAAGCAATAAAATAAAATAAAATAGAGAAGTTCTTTTTCCTAATCATAAATTAAAGATTATCTGATCATTAGAAATAAATAGCATAAAATGTTAATCCTTGCAAAGTGCTCTTAGGGTTTGTTTCCCGGGTTTTTCTCAACTAGCGCTTGGTAAGTAAATTCTACTTTATAATAGACTTTATCAAGAGGAGATCGAGAAAAACTACCTAGACCAATCAAATTTATTTACTTGTTTGTTTGTCGGGTTTTTCTCAACTAGCTTACACTAAGTAAATTCTATGTTATAACAGACCTGATCAAGAAGATATCGACATAAATCACCTAGGCCAATCAAATTTATTTACTTGTTTGTTTGTTCGTTTATTTGTTTGTCTGATTTCTCTCAACTAGTGTACACTAAGTAACTTTTCGTTACAACAGACTTGATCAAGAAGATATCGACAAAAACTACTTAGAACAATCAAATTTATTTACTTCTTTGTTTGTTCGCTTGTTTGTTTGTTTGATTTCTCTCAACTAGCACACACTAAGTAACTTTTCGTTACAACAGACTTAATCAATAAGATATCGACAAAAACCACCTAGGCCAATCAAGTTTATTTACTTGTTTATTTGTTCGCTTGTTAGTTTGTCTGATTTTTCTCAGCTAGCGTACACTAAATAATTTTTTGTTACAATAGACTTGATCAAGAAGATATCGACAAAAACCACCTAGGCCAATCAAATTTATTTACTTGCTTGTTTGTTCGCATGTTTGTTTGTCAGGTTTTTCTCAATTAGCGTACACTAATTTTTCGTTACAACAGACTTAATTAAGAAGATAACGACAAAAACAACCTAGGCCAATCAAATTTATTTATTTATTTGTTCATTTCTTCGTTTGTTTGTTCGTTATTTATTATTTTAAGATAAAATTTAGCACTACCCTATGATTTTTAATGAAAATTGCGAGATTAAATAGTAAGAATATATCTATATCTATATATATATATATATGAGTATCCTACATTGTACATTCTCTACAATTCCATCTTTGTCTATGAACCTAACCCTAAATTTTTCGAATATCCATTCAGGCGCGACAGCTTCGTCACCCACCGCGCATTCTGCGACGCGCTGGCTCAGGAGCGAGCGCAAAACAATTTAAATCCGCGTTCGTCGATAGGCGCGCACCTACTGCCCGGATTCTCATCATCTTCATCAGGTGCACTTCATCAGGCTCAGAATTACATGACTAATATTAATTCTCAGGCTGTCGACGCCACCCTCCAGCTGCGCAAATTTGAGTCCCTCCTCAGCCCCCCCGGCCGCCTCAACGATCACGATCATCATATGTTCTTACAGCAGCAAAGCCATGAAGATCAAAGCCATCAGCTGCTGAATTATGTCCCCCATGGACTAATGCAGCTTCCCCAACTCCAGATGAACAATGCCGCCACTGCCGCCACCGGAGACACCTCCTTCAGCCTCGGCACCGCCGGATTCTTCCCTGCCGGCGGAGATCATGACAACAGCCTCTTCTCATCAGGTACATTTTTGACACTTTGTTGGATTTGTTATGTGAAAATTGTGCCTGGTTTTGGTCATGTGAGTAGTTTGTCTGGTCATTTTAAATATATGGTCTATATATATATATATATGAAAATAATTTTGGTTAGATATAGAGGTTTTTGAAAATTTTAAAATAAAAAAATACTAATTGAAAATAGTAAAAGAATTGATACTTTGCTACGATGTTTTGTGAAAGAATAAAAAATTAATGTGATATTTCTTGAAATACCATATTTGATTACATACTTATTATAGAAAATATAGATTTGTTTGTAGATTTGATATTTGAGTTTGATTTTTTAATAATTGTTTGAGATAATATTGATAGATATAAATATAATGTTTTAATATAATATAAAAATATATATGTACTTGATTTGATATTTTTTTAAAAATAAAATAAAATAAATAGTAAAAATCTTTTAAGAAAAGAAAAAAAGAAAAAATGCCTTAAAGGTTCTAATTATGCGCATGACATGCATGTGTACTTGTTTGAAATGAACCCCTTCCTTAAGTGTCACGCACATAATTAAAATGCTTACCAATTAAATATATAATTATTTCAAATATGTCTACTTAAATTAAATTACCATAATAGGAGTAACAAATATGAATACAAGAAAACGATTATATATATATATATAACATTTCATATTAGCAACTGAATTAAAGTGATTTATTTCAGTTTTCATGCATATGAGTATATGACCTTTGCATTTATTTATTTACTTTTATTATTTATGTGTTTAATTATTTTGTGTCTTATCATTATATTGTATTTAAAATTTTGATTTTGCTTAGACTATAAATTGTATATGTCATATATGCGGTTCACATTAAATACATAACGTGTTGTAATATCTTATTTGATAAATTTATATATATGCATATTTTACAATCGTCATAATTGTGATTTATATATTTCTTGATTAATTTCTTATGAACAATATGATATGATACGATATGATTTCAGGTAGCTTTATTACCAACACAATGATGCCTTCACAATACAGCGGCAGCCCATCTCCGGCGCCGGTCCCCCAAACCGCCGTTATGTCAGCGACAGCGCTCCTCCAATGGGCGGCAGAAATGGGCCCTACTATCACCGGAAACACAAACACCGACGCCTCATCCTCGTCGGAGCGTGGCCACCTGCCGGATTTGGTCAAATACTCCGGCGGCGGAGGATTATTCACCAGTATCAACAACAACAATCATAGCATGATCCATGATGACCAGTTCATCACCAAAAGATCACCATTTCAAGGCATCATTATCAACACCACCAACAATCCCGCCGCCGGAAACCACCACGGCGGCAGTGGCGGCGGACTGACAAGGGACTTTCTTGGGGTGGGGGAGATTGTGAAGCAGCAGAAGCAAAGTGAGATGAATCCGATGATGAGGATGATGATGATAAATTCGAAGTCGAATTCGTCGTCGTCGCCACCGGCCAATTTCCAGTGATGGTACCGATAGATCATTATGATGATAGACTATATAATATGAAATCAATGATGAATTTTTTCATCAGCCGTTTAGACTCAAGTTGTTTTGAAAGTATCTTTGAAAACTGAGGATTTTAACTTTAGGTGAGATGATCGTTTAACAAACTATATAGTATCTGGTATAAGGACATAACATTGATCTCTCATGACTGCGTTCGTGTTTCAATCTTCGCTACTCGCTTTTGATTTTTTTGTTTCTCGTTTGTGATTTTCAGGAATGGTTACTGTTATGATTTCTTCAAATCAGCGTTATTTTGATTTTTCCGGTTAGTATATATTAAACAGGTGAACAACACAGGTTGTATAAAACAAAATTATATGCTTTTTGTTTGTAGAATTTTTGTATATAAATATATTATGTGTTAGAATAAGATGTAGTATGCATTGTTAGTTGATATTGCTTATGTTAATATAAATAATGTGATATCTTGGTAGTGCATACCAGCCTTTATGATTTTCTTCCAAAAATACATCATATCCTTCCAAAAAAATACATCATATCCAATGCCAATTTTATGTATATATATATATATATATATATTATATAAATTGAAATGGTTGTTCCATGTTCTTTTGAATAAAAAAAAAAATGAAGATTGAATGTAAGCAAAAAGGTTATGTATGTTTTTTTTTTTTTTGACAAGTTTGATTTTTTTCTATTATATTTTAATAAAAAAGGTAATATGCATTGAATATAATGTTTTAAATAATATTATTAGATGTAATTATATATAAATAATATATTTAATATGATATTTTTCTTATTATTTAAATTTATGTTAATTTTAATTTTTTTTTTTTGCTATCATAGAAAAATATTTTTATCTTTTTGTTTATTTAAAAAATTATATTTACATTTTGTATTTTTTATACTTCTACCCATCCACATTAAAATCGTATAAAAAAAATGATCGTATTTTCACATGAAAAAAGAAGTATTATAGTAATATACATAAGACAAATACAAAAATAAAAATGCAAACTAGCATACTCAAAATTTTGGACATATATTTGTTTTGTTCTCATTAACTGAGGCTATTTTTTTTTTTTCTTCGTGTCCTCTCATTTTGCCCAATAATATTTTCAATTTAAGCCCAAGAAACAAATACAAATAGATATTTTATTGATCAAATAAAATAATACTACCTTCATCTGGCTCTAAGAGTTCTATTTTTTTTTTTTTACGTGTTGATATTTGAATATTAATTATTATATCAAAACATAGTACAAATTAAGAAAAAAATTGTAAAAATATTTTCATTAGTGTCTTATAATACTAATAGAATGACATTAGCACAAAAAAATTATATAAATATAAGAATATTTTTAATGTTAAGTATAATGATGCAAAACGTAAATGTGACCCTCAGACACAGACAAAGGGAGTAGTAGTATTATAAAATAAAGATATTTAAAATGATACTTCATACGTCCTATATAATTTATCATTTCTTTTTTTAGATATAAATATACACTTTAATTACATTTTAAATTTTATAATTTTTTAATCTTAATTAAAATTATTTAGTTATTTTAATTTTAATTCATAATTATATTTATTATAAAATAATAATTTTTAACTATACCTAAAATTTCCTATCCAAAGTACCCTGGTTATATAGATGAGATGAAGGCAATAATATATTACACGTGTTTTGAAAATATGCATTTTCAGATAAAATAAATGTATACATTGGGCTTGTTTCTTAATATTTTTTTGAAACAAATTTTCAAAAATATTATTAAAAAAATATATTTTTTTCGTCTTAACTCAAAGTATTTTTTTTTATCATGTTCGTTTGTCTCACTCCAAAGTATTCATTTCATATTTTAGTAAAAATAATACACCAATACCAATATACCTTTAATTTTTATCTAAATTACAAACATACCGTTACATATACAATTATTTTTAATATAAAATCAAAGAGCAAAAATATCAAAATATTAAACACATTTCTCCTAACTAATAAAATATTATTATTTTTTAATATGCTATAAAACTTTAAATGATTCCTTTGAATCGGAACGGAAGAAGTAATATATACATAACATAATATATAATATCCATTATCCATTTTTTTAAAAATAATTAATAATTTAATATGAAATATTATTTTTTATATTAAAAATAAATTGATCAAACTCATTAATTTTTTATACTCTATATTTCAACTCAAAAAAATGCATCCATCTAGAACCCCAAAGTCACAATAACTCATTGTTTAAATTTGGTAGGGGCCCAAAATAGAAAGTGACACCCAATTTTAGTTTCAATACTACACTTATTATTATTATTATTGCTATCTCATTTGAGTTGGAATAGTCCACTCATATTTGTCATTTTCTCTTGTCTACTCATTTATACATGCCAAATTATCAATAATATATTATTATTATTATTATTATTATACTCCTTATGTTTCAAACATCGTGCAACATTTATATTCAGCATGAGAATTTAAGTGAATAATATTAAGTATGATAATTTGAGATAATTTGAAAATTAGATAATATGATTGAAAATAGAAATACATATTTACTTTTTTTTTTAATTTGATTAAATAAAGTGAAATGTATATTTATATATATAAATAAATATAATTAATTTTCTAAATTCAACAATATTGTAGTGAATTTAAGAAAAAATATATATATATATAAATTGTTCTAAATTTGATCCTCCGTTGATTGATTGACAATTGAAAAATGACTTCCAACTTAATTTTTTTTTTCAAAAAATAAAGAAAGATTATTGCAAATATGTATATACATTTATGACTACAAAATTGTATCAAGTCAAAATCAATATATATTAAATTAACTATATGTATAGAAAGAGAAAAAGGAAAAATGTATGGGAGTTTTAGTGGGGGAGTGACCACCACTTAGGTTGTAATTTTTACTTCTATATAAAAATAAAAGGCACAAAATAAAATATATTATTATTTTTTATATAAAATATTACATTAAAAAGACTATTTAAACAAAAAAAAAAATTAAAATCAACACTTTATTTTAAATTACAACCAAATAAATTTGGCATCCACAAAAAAAAATAAAATAATTTTTGTATTTAAATAATAATTTTATTAAAAAAATTATTTTTTTATAATAAATAAATTATATGTATGTATAAAGAAGGTAATAGGGGCAAAATCGAAATCATTAAAGGCACTCCAACAATAGACTTGCATTGTCTGGTGATTTCATAAACACCATTGTTGGTAATGATTAGCTTCTCCACCAAGGGTGCGTTACTATCGTCGAAATTTAACTTACGGAAATTTTAAAAATTATATTCCTATTTGAAATGTCCAATAATTATCCTCTTTTTATTTTTATACACAAAATTTACTCTTTTACCCTTCATTTATTTACTATTTCATTTTCTATACACAAGGACAAATTTGTCATTTTATAATAAAAACCCTAGTTACCTACCAATGGGTGTAAATATCAAATAGGATATTAAAAAATGGATGAAGGAAATATTATTTTATTAGACAGAATAATGTATAACAAGCAACCTTTACTAGACAGATTATATTATTTTGATCATTAAAATAAGAGTTTATACTATAAAATAGACTTGATAAAATTAAATAAAAATAATTTAATCTAATAATATAATAAAATTTAAATTTAAATTTATTAAATCTAATATAAATAAGTCAAAATTGATTTAATCAAAATAATAAAGTAAATTCTAATACATCCTCTCAATTTTTGACATTATTAATTTTTCTTTATTTTTATGATATACGTAGAGTAATATTTTTGTTGGAAATTATAAAAAATACATATATTTTAATTTTTTAATTTCGGGCCAAATCCAAACAAAGCCTAGGTTTATCTTTAAGCAACCAACAATTTTATCCAGAGAAAAACCTTTCATAAAAGGCAATTTTAATTTAAGGACAAAATCGTGGCAAGAAAATCTGTCATCTCTTCAAAGATCCCATAGAAAGCACAAAGCACCTGGGACCCGAACTCCACCCCCACACAACACCGTCCGTTCTCATCTGTCCCCGAGGTCCCGTACCCTCCCATAACCCCTTCCAATCCCTTAATTCTTATCTATTCAGGAATTAAACAGCCGGTAAAGTCTCGCTGCATTTCCACTAAAGGGCAGTGAGTCAGTGACCCGTCGTCCCCATTCGACTCTTTAACAACGCCAAAATCACCAGAAAAACTGCGAGCATTGTCTGGATTTGGGAGTGGGACTGATTTAGGGCAACATGGGGGCTCCATTATCGCCATTGCTGGTGTTCTTGCTGCTCATTTCGAGCACCTTTGGTCGGACATTTCATGGTTCCGACACGTTCAGCAGACGCAGCTTGCTCGGAAATGGCCTCGCAGTCACTCCTCAAATGGGGTTCGTTCTTCTTTCGATTTCTGTTTTTTTTTTTTTTTTTTAATTTATTGCGTGTAAAGTTCTGTTCTTTCGATTTTTCTTGTGGGCTTGATTTATTGTTATTGCATTGCTGATTCTTGATCTGAAACTTTATGATTTGAAAAATAGTTGGAAGGGTAAAAGAATCATTGGGTCTTTGATTTTCTCCTCGATTCAGATCAGATCAAATTAGCCCTGATTAATTTTGCTTTGAAATTAGTCTGCAATCATATATATGTATTATGTGTGTGTGTGTTCATTCAGGTGGAATAGTTGGAATCACTTTGGCTGCAATATTGATGAAAAAATCATAAAAGAAACAGGTACATACTTATCAATAATAATCTCTATGATGAATTAATGTTTCTTTGTTGACTGAATTGTGGGATTGGATGTCGATTTGTAGCTCTAAACATATTTGTTGTTCTACAGCCGATGCTATCGTCGCAACAGGTCTATCGAAGCTCGGTTACGAATACGTCAACATTGGTGCATTCTGATTTCCCTTTTGATGTTTCATTCATTACTTGTTTGCAAATTTGTTGCATACTTAATCAGGGAGTTTGAATAATCCAATTTCTTTGCTCTTAGATGATTGTTGGGCTGAACCTAACCGCGACGAAAAGGTTTTAGCTCGTCCCGACTTTCTTCTCAACCAATCTTTGAGGATATATGTTGTCTTATGTACATTCACTCTATGGCAATGCAGGGCTCTTTTGTTGCTAAGAAATCGACGTTTCCATCCGGGATTAAGGCTGTGGCTGACTATGTTCACAAAAAGGGGCTTAAGCTTGGAATTTACTCGGATGCTGGGTAAGTTTTCACCTCATTGAATGCATTCTTGGACTATATAAACTAATTTTCGGTATCTTTCATTTGCAGCTTTTACACTTGTAGCAAAAAGATGCCCGGCTCACTTGGGCACGAGGAGCACGATGCCAAAACTTTTGCCGAATGGGTAAAAAGGATATGAATTGTCTTGTTTGGATGCAAATGAAGTCGATTATTTGATCGTCTTGTTATCCTGCAGGGCATTGATTATTTGAAGTACGACAACTGCAACACCGATGGATCGAAACCGACTCTTAGGTGAGGTTAAAAATTTGAGACACTGAGTGTCGAACTTTCGAGGCTCTTTGTTTTTTTTGACAATCCTTGTTTGAAGGTATCCGGTGATGACTCGAGCTTTGATGAAAGCCGGTCGACCCATCTTTTTCTCGTTGTGTGAATGGTGAGTGAGTTTTCTACGATCGTTTAATGTTAATGCTTCTTTAATCGCGTCTTTCTTCGAGTAGTGTTTATTGTGTTGTTGAAACAGGGGAGATATGCACCCGGCTACGTGGGGATTTCCTGTAGGGAACAGCTGGAGAACAACCAACGACATTTCGGATAATTGGGACAGGTACGTTTGGTGTCGATTGCAGCCAGTTAGGTATGCTTGCAGAAGTCTCTAATGGTTTTAGTTTTGTGTCGAATGGCCAGCATGGTCTCGAGAATAGATCAGAATGATGTCTTTGCTGATTACGCGAGGCCCGGTGGCTGGAACGGTTAGTATAGTACACTTGGGTGTGCTTGTCTTAAAGAGAATAAAGTAAGTTGTTCTTGTTGGTTGATGATAGATCCCGATATGCTTGAGGTCGGGAACGGGGGAATGACTCGTGACGAGTACGTTGCACATTTTAGCTTGTGGGCTCTATCCAAGGTTAGCGTGATCGTGATCGTGATCCATAGATTAACTCTACATCTGACGCCTGTGGTTTTTTCTTACTTCTTTTCCATTGGTTCGACTTTGTCGATAGGCCCCTCTTATAGTCGGGTGCGATGTGAGGAACATGACGAAGGAAACGAAGGACATTATCATGAATAAAGAAGTGATCGAAGTGAACCAGGGTAGCGGTCGAATCTGATGTCTTCTCCTCATCTATCCGTGTACGCTGAATTGTTGATTCATGCATCGTTTTCTTGCGTGCAGACAAACTGGGCGTTCAAGCGAAGAAGGTTAGAATGGAGGGCGATCTCGAGGTAATTGACAATCAAAAACTACTTGATTAACAAGATCGAAAAGCTACATACCTACATGTCTGAAATGATGGCTGGCTGGATAGGTATGGGCAGGGCCACTTTCCGGGTACAGAGTGGTGGTGCTGCTCTTCAACCGGGCAGCGCTCGTCCGCAACCCGATCACTGCTTACTGGGACGACATTGGAATCCCTCCGAAGAGCACGGTAGTCGCGAGAGATCTCTGGGAGGTAACTATAAATCTGTATACATCATCTTTTGCTGTTAGTGTACACATAATAAGTGAATCCCTTTCCTCCTGCAGCACAAGACATTGGAGCAGAAATTTACGGGGAACATTACGGCGACGCTTGCGCCGCATTCCTGCAAGATGTACATTCTAAAACCAGTTTCTTGAAGGGTGGATGGATGGGATTGATATTGAATTATGGTGATAACTGATAATGAAATCAATAAATGAAACAATTTTGTTGGTTTTTGCTAATCATCTATGTTATTGTGATCTATAGCACCCATTGTTGCACTCTGTAATAAGATCAATCAATCATCATCATACACTGTGATCAAATACAACCCTCAAATTATGTGTATTTGTGTATGTATATATATATATATATTAATGAATTTAGGAGGAGAGAAGAGAAGAGAATGTACCAGTGTGTATGTATGTATATATATGTATGTGAGATGATGGATCAAGAACTGAGAGACCAGTCGTAATCCTTGTACACAATGTGGATATGTCCCTTGTCATTTAAGAGGTGTGTTACAAGGCCTGCCTTGCTTGGATCCAGCAAGTTTATCATCCATTTCAGGGTTTCTTTTTCGTGTCCAAAATCAGCGCTGTACCTGCGGCCATTACAGGAAGAAGAACAATGATCATCATCCCTGGTTGCTTATAATTATGAGTAGAGTTAGTCGTAGGTCGAAAGAGAAAGAGAAAGAGAAAGAGAACTCGCCATTTGATGAGGCGGGGAAGGAACACGGTCCTCTTGCTGAGTTCCACCTGCATTTGATCATCCCTCTGGAAATACTCCTTGGCGGCTGTTTTCAGTTGGTACTCGACGTCTTGGGGAGTGAAGAATCTGATTCTTGGGCTTCCATTGCTCGCGTTCCAGATTCCGAAATGAATTAGCTGGTTCACTTTTGGAAATGCCAACTGTGGAATGAATGAATAGCAACAAACTCTCATCAGTTTTTATCTTTTCGACAGCTGCACATACATGTCGATGCATAATTCTTTTATTTACCTCAAGGCGCCTGTCGCTGCTACTGAAAGGCTTGATCAGTGAGAGTGGTGGTCTTCGGTTGCTCCTCAGGATGCCGTTTGTAAGAGTGCTTAGAGAGTAAGAGTAGCCCCCAACGACATACATGAAGTCGGTGAAGAAGGACATCCTATCCATCATTCCTCCGGGATGACCGATTCTAATGACGGCGTGAAGGGCCATGGCATTGTGTAGATTCAAAAAGAATGCGAGTCTCTCATCATGGGATAGAGACAGGAGATTTACCCTCTGGAGATCCTCCACCAAGTTCACATACCTACATTTGTAATCACTCAAAAATGATTTAAATTTCACTTGAGAATATGATTATCCTAATCAATGAAGCTCTCCACAAAACAGAAATGTTTGTTACCTCCTGAACTCTTCGCTGTTACTGATTCCAATGTAATCAAGATGGCTTCGATCATCTGAGGCATAGGACTCGAGTATTGCCGACATTAAGCAAGCGAGCTTTTGGCTCAAAGCAGCAGCATCCTTAGGCGTAGAGTCGTTAACTGTTCCTCGAAAGTTATAGCATTTTGGTATGAAGGGCTCGTGTTCGAGGAATCGACACAAATGGTTTCCATCATCAAAGTCATTTTCCCTGCATATGTATGTAGCTTATGATTAACATGTGTAGATCTTCAACTACTTTAGATTAAATGATCATATATATGTCGAAGGTGTTCGTTTTTCTTACCCGAAAATAGGGTGAATAAAATGCTTTCTCACCAGCTGCTTCCCAATCTCAACAGCCTAAAATGTTGTGTGATGTAAACACAGTTACTTAACATATACTAGACAGATAGAAAACAAGTCTACAACAAATTCTAGACATTATTCCCAGATATTTTATCAATTCAAAACCTGAGATACTCAAAGAAATATATAAGCAAAATGCCTACACACTAAGATAAATAAGAACAATAAGAAATCAAAGTCAACCGAGCATAAAACTGTTCATATGCTGTAACTGATTGTGTGAAATCAAATGTTGCTTTCAACATTCCCTTTAGCCTAAAGGGGCGTGTTTCTTGCCCTGATTTATGGCTGATTATAATGAGATAGTCAAGTGCAATTTATTTGAGATGCCTAACCAGAGCTGACTAATAATTCATCCCTCAAATCCCCCACACTAATGACTGATAAGTTGAACCAATTGGTATGCCAAACCTAGTACAGATTAGTCACTAATTTTACCTTTAACAAAGGAGTGTTATGTTTTACTAAAATTGAAGAAACGTAAGGAACCATTTTCACGCACAACCCTACCTCTTAAAAGGAACTAACATCATTTCCCCTAATTGATGCCCATTCATGTAAGTCATGAATTGAAAATACAATAAAAGGGTGGTAAATTCCTCATCAAATATAAAAGATTACATATATATATATATATATATATTTAAGAAATAAAAATAAACCACTCATTTTGAGCACCTTAAGTTGCATCATTACCAACGCCTCTCAAAGCAATGATTCATCATATACTCTCGTGGCTTAATTATTAGGGTTATCACACCGATCGCTCGATTACATAAAACAATACCCCACCGGTTTAAGAAATTACATAAAAATATGATTTTTCAGAACAACTGTTTAGATTAATTAATAAAGAAAGTCCTAATTGATGAACAACTTCAAACTGCCCACTAACAGAATTTCATCTAAATATGATGCTACAAAAGAATTTAATTCAAAATATTAAAGCATTGTCAAACTACCAAGGGGGAAAATAATAATTTATGTCTATTCACTTTACTTTGCTGCATAGTAGGAAAAATTAAATCATTAGCACAAAAGAATTCAGATTACGAGTGCACAAATTCTAATTTTGAGATATCATGTGATCTCTACCCTAAAAGAGATATATTACACAACAAATTATATGTTTTTTACATATATATAATCACAAAAAATCCAATTAACTAAGATTAGCTCAATATCCACAAAATTTCTCTTGCAAAAATAAAATTAATTGAAGAAAAGAAAAGGAAATGATAAATTAGAAATCAAAATCGAATGAAGATAATTCGAATCTCATCTGTTGACCTATAACTATCTAACACGTTTTACCTAAAAAAAAAAAAATCAACTGACAAACAGAAGCACCGTATACGGAGGGAGACAGAAAAGGAGGAAAATGTGGACGTTACAAACCCTAATTAAAAATGACGGAAATAACGGTAACATAAGAGTAACCCCACAAAATCCACCCAAGGGCAAAAAAGAGAATTCGCATACGTACCTTTCTTCTCCCACAGTCCAAATGGTGTATCAGAGCCTCCACGAGCTCCGCGCCGGAGAAACAGTTCCGCATCAATTTCATCTTCGCGATTCGGTCTTTGATCGGTACTTTCTGCCGCACTGCTCTTATAATCGCCGCCATATCATCCGCCTCCACCTCCTCTGCCTCGTCGAAGCCGTAGACCGGCGGCGCCGGCGCGTCGTCGGGACACTTCCGCCCCAAAATTTCTTCTAATTTTGCATCAAGCATACCGCTGTTCCTTAAGGAATTTAGCGCCACCAGTCCTCCGATTGGCTTCTCGTTGAAGAATATCTGTGGTACGGAATCGCCGGCGGTCCTCTCGACCAGCTCCTTTTGTCGCTCGGGGTACACATCGACGTTGATCTCAACAAAATTAAGGTTCCTTTCACGGAAGAACGACCGAACTGCGCCGCAATCGCGGCAATTGGATCGCGAGAAGAAGCTTATTCTTCCTTTGATCCCCTTGCTCTCCTCCTTCAAAACCTTCGTAACTCTCACACCAGCCAGATTGAACTCCTTAACGCCGTCTTTCCCCTCCTTCCGTAGCGAAGATATGTGTCTCGTTATCGCCTCCGAGAAGCTGTTGCTCTTCTCGCGAACGAATTTCCCAAACAACGCCGCCGCGGCAGGGGAGGCCTCGAGCGCCTCCGTCAACGATCGCGCTCGTCGAATTACCTCCGCCGGCGCCTCGAGCGTTGGGAGCAACGGATGCGGCTGAATCACTCCGTTGGTCTCCGATCCACCAACAAAAAACCGATTCTGATTTCTCTCCGAAGAAATTTCGATTCCATTGGTTTGTCCGCCTCCGTCCATTTGGCTTTTCCGGGGGTTCAGAGGAGAGGATTTGGGGCGTTAGGCGACTGGGAAGTGACGGATGAGCAGTAATGGAAAGAAATTTTGGTGCAGAGGAGACGGAGTGACGGGTACACTGGAGGTGGGATTTAATATATACTGCTAATATTTAATAAATTTGACAATTTCAAATTCAGTAATAAAATTAAATATGACGTAATATTGATAAATATATCAGTATATTAATTAAATTAGTTATAAACACATCCATAGTCATTTTTATTTGTATTCTTCTTTTCCTTTTTTTGTGAAAATATGTATTTTGAATGTTGGATTAATGTTATTAAATTTTTTTTACATATATTTATATGTGATATATATTTTATCTATTTAAAAAAAATAAAAAAATTAATATAATAATATTATTTTATATATTCTCAAAATTTCTTGTAATTAATATAAAACACCTAAAATTTAAAATGCAAAACAAACATAATAAAAATAGGTAATTTATACTTTTTCATTTTAATTTAAAGTATCATTTTTACACAATATGTATTTATATACTCAATTGGTTAAGGGGGTGGAAAAATATAAGGGTCAGATGATGTATCATATAATTGTTGTGTTATAATATCAAATCTTTTAAAACTAGGGTGTATTTTTTTACTCAAAATTTTTAAAATTTTACTATTTAAATTTTATATTTTTTAGAAATATATATATTTTATAAAATATCTTATAAAATATTATTTTAATATTAATTTTAAATCAAATATTTTCAATTTTTTTTTAAAAAAAAACACTGTACACGTAACACGCGCGAATGTGCTACGTAATTG
Organism: Andrographis paniculata; assembly: GCF_009805555.1. Classification (NCBI taxonomy): domain Eukaryota; kingdom Viridiplantae; phylum Streptophyta; class Magnoliopsida; order Lamiales; family Acanthaceae; genus Andrographis; species Andrographis paniculata. Next base: position 8,812,051 of record NW_026137605.1, read on the forward strand.
TCATGTATGTCTTTAATTACTTGGCATCAGGGTATTCTCATGTATAAATACCAGTGAAATGAATGAAAATAAAAACCATCTCATTTACTTTATCTATGTTACTGTCTTTCTCCCCCACTGTCCACAAACATCTTCAAACACAATAAATATTATATATATATAATTTCACATGCACACACTATCAACTCACATATATTGATACATACACAGTAGCTTATATATATATATATGTTATATACCTATAGTATAATACTTATATCTATATATTATTCTATATATAATAGTGGTTAACGGTAAAAATAATTAATATTTTTATTTACTAGTTTTATAATAATATTACAACACATTATCAACACAATTATATATTTTATTTTTCGCAAGGTAATATTTTATATTTTATCTGTTTATTATGTCTAACCTTGCCAAATAGGAATTTCTTCCTCTCCTCGTTTTTGGCCAAAATTATATGGCATGGGCTTGCGATATTAAAATGCATCTAGCTTTAATGAGCTTGGAAAATACCATTGCCCGAGATAAAAATTCCCCGAGCCAAGATCATGCAAAGGCCATGATCTTTTTGTGTCATCACATCGATGAGACACTGAAAATGCAGTATGTCACGCTGGAATCTCCACTTCAATTGTGGGAGAGATTGAAAAAAAGATACGATCACTTAAGGCTGACATTATTGCTAAGGGCACGAAGCGAGTGGCAAAGCCTACGGCTTCAGGACTTTAAAACAGTCCAAGAATATAATTTTATAATGTTTAAAATAACATCACATCTATGTCACTGTGGCAAAAATATATCTGAATATGAGATGATGGAGAAAACTTTCTCCACTTTTCATATCTCTAATATTGTTTTGCAGCAGTAGTATCGCGAAATAGGCTTCCAGAAATATTCTGAGCTGATCACCTGTCTTTTGTTGGCCGAACAAAATAACGAATTGTTGTTGAAAAATCACAAATTTCGGCCGACAGGTGCAAACCCATTTTCAGAGGCAAATGCAATACAACCGGCAAATCCGGTTCTTGGCTGTGGACAGGTCAGAAATCAACGAATTGATCGCAATCGAAATTAGAATCGCGGACGGGGCAGGACAAACGCATATGGTCACAATAATTATCAAAACAGGCTCCGATATGTGCCAAATCGGCATTATAATGACAGAAGGCCGAGGTTCAACACCGGGAGAAACAGAAACAATGATGAGGAATGCACCCGGTGTAGAATCAAAGGCCATTGGACCCATGTTTGTCGCGTTTGTCGCACAGTCAGTCACTTGGCTGAACTGTATCGGGCTTCAAAAGAAAGACAGGAAAGAATTTTCCCTGAACAAATCACGTTGTCCACGATGACACATTTGACGATGTGATGAATGAAAATATCACGTACCTAAATGTCGATGATCTGCTTGATATAGTTAATGATGTTAAATAATAAAATGTTGTTGTATCTCTTTTGTTATTTTGATGCTTTATGCCCCATTTTTGTATTACCCATATAATATAAGTCTATTTTGATTATATTACTAATACATGTCTTTTATTATTTTTACCTTCTTGCAAAGATATGGATGCCAAATATTTTGGAGCCGATGACAACATCTGTCTTATCGACAATGCTACGACTCACAAAATTTTGAAAAACAAATGTTATTTCTCCCACATGAATATAGGAAAGACCATTATTGTTACTATCAGTGGTGCATAAAAAATGATTGAAGGCTCAGGAAGAGCTATTGTATATCTCCCAAAATGGACAAAAATGGCAATTGAAAATGCCTTGTTCTTGAGCAAAGCTCGAAAGAATTTGATGAGCTTCAGTGATATTCGAAAAAATGGGTATCACATTGAAATATTAAATGAGGCAAAAAATAAGTATCTCCTGATAGCTCAGATTGTGAATGTCAAAATAATTGTGAAAGAAAAATTGTCATCATTTTCTTTCAACTTATATTATTCAAAAATCAGTGTCATTGAAATATATCACCTAGTAGACCAAATGGCTACTAGCGAATTTAAAACTTGGCACGATCGACTTGGGCATCCTGATAATGTAATACTGAGACGAATTGTTGAAAATTCAAACGGTCACTTATTGAAAAAGAAAAATATTTTGAGTCTAAAGGAACATGTGATCAGGCCATCTTAAATAAAGGTTGGATTTGAATCCCCAGCTTTTCTGGAAAGAATTCAGGGTGATATTTGTGGACCTATAGATCCACCGTGTGAACCCTTCAAGCATTTTATGGTACAAATTAACGCGTCAACACGATGGTCACACGTATGTTTGTTATCTACTTGCAATCTAGCTTTTGCTAGACTACTTGCACAAATAATTAAATTGCGAGCACAATTTCTAAATCACCCGATAAATAAAATACATTTAGATAATGTTGGAAAGTATTCATCACATACATTTGATGATTACTGCATGTCAATTGGCATTACTATGGAACATCTTGTTTCTCATGTACATACGCAAAATGGTCTAGTTGAATCTCTTATCAAAAGATTGCAATTAATTGCTAGACCATTGTTAATGAGATCTAAACTTTCCGTATCATGTTGGGGACATGCTATATTGCATGCAGAAGCCCTTGTGAAAATAAGGCCGACAAGTTATCACTGTTATTCCTCAACTCAATTGGTATCTAGAAAAGTACCAAATATATCCCACTTGTGAATTTTTGGGTGTGTTGTTTATGTGCCAATTGCATCACCTCAACGCACAAAAACGGAACCTCAAAGAAGGTTGAGTATATATGTCGGGTATGAATCACCCTCGATTGCAAAATATCTTAAACCAACAACGGGTGATTTATTTACTGCAAGGTTTGCAGACTGTCATTTTGATGAATCTCATTTTCCGACATTAGGGGGAGACAGTAATCAACTGAAAAAAGAAATTTCGTGGAAAATACCACTTGAATTTGATCATCATACGAAACATAGTGAACTTAAAGTTCAAATAATTGTGTATTTGTAGAAAATTGCAAATCAATTGTCTGATACTTTTAACGATGCTGCCAGAGCTACGAAATCATATATAGCAGCAACAAATGCACCAGCTAAAATAAACATCCCAGAAGGGAAAATGCCGAGTGCTAATGAGCATACTGCCCGCGTAAAACGTGGTAGACCGTTGGGTTCCAAGGATAAGAATCCACGAAAGAAGAAAATTGTAAATACTAGTGAAGAGATCAACAAAGATCAGATACCTTAAAAGGTCAGTACAACCCCTGAAAAGGTTGATACTAAAAATTCTGATTAAAGTGATGATGAAGTTATTGAAACTTCTGTTAACTATACCACAAGTGGAAAATATTGTAATATAAAGAAAATAAATATTGATAATGCATTTGCATATTCTGTAACACTCGATATAATGAAAGATGACGAGGATTATGAACCTAAATCAGTTGATGAATGTCGGCAAATAGATGATTGGGCGAAATGGAAAGACGCAATTCACTTTGAATTAGACTCATTAAAAAAAGGGCAAGTATTTGGGCTCATAATCCAAACACCTGAAAATGTGAAACTTGTTGGCTACAGGTGGGTGTTTGTGAGAACAGAAGGGCTGAATGTAGTACAACGTCTCAGCAAAAGTCTAAGAAAAGAAGGTTACATAAATGACTCTATATGTCTATGCGTTTTTATAAAGAAAAATTGGTCAAGATTTGTATTCTTCGATGATCTCAATTTAATTGGAACTCCTGAAGAAATCCATAAAGCTGTTGAATATCTAAAAAAGGAGTTTGAGATCAAGGATTTTGGAAAAAGTAAATTTTGCCTTAGTTTGCAAATTGAGCATTTGGAAAGTGAAATCTTTATCCACCCATCAAATTATACCAAAAGGGTACTGAAACAATTTATGATGGATAAGTCACATCCGCTAAGTACTCCAATGATCGTCAGGGCACTCGATCTAATAAAAGATCCATTTAGACCAAAAAAGGAAAATAAGAAACACTTGACCCAAAAGTGTCATATATGAGTGTTATAGGGGCATTAATGTATCTTGCTAACAGCACCAGACCTGACATATCATTTGCTGTAAATTTATTGGCAAGATTCAGTTCATCGCCTACTCGACGACATTGGAATGAGATTAAACATATTTTTTGTTATTTCCAAGGAACAATTGATCTTGGGTTATTTTACTCGAAAGATTCTCGACATGAATTAATTGGTTTTTCCGATACAGGATATTTATCTGATCCTCATAAAGCCAAGACACAAACTGGTTATATATTCACTTGTGGCGAAACAGTGATCCGTTGGAAATCGATGAAACAAACTTTAACTATCACTTCTTCAAATCATGCTGAAATAATGACAATACATGAAGCTAGTCGAGAATGTGTTTGGTTGAGGTCAATGACTCAACGTATTCTGAAAAATTGCGGGTTAATATCTGACGATAAAATCCCCGACTACATTGTATGAAGATAATACGGTTTGTATAGCCCAATTGAAAGAGAGTTACATTGAATGAGATATAACGAAATATATTTCAACAAAATTCTTTCTCCCCCATTATCCACAAACATCTTCACACACAATAAATATTATATATATAATTACACACGCACACAATATCAACTCACATATATTTATATATACAAAGTAGCTTATAGTATTATATTCATATATTATTCTATTATATAATATATATAATAGTAGTTAGCAGTAAAAATAATTATTAATATTTCTATTGACTAGTCATATAATGATATTACGACACTCTTAGCATAACTAATTAATTACATTCCTATCCCTGTAGCTGGGCTGAAACTTAGGCCCATTTAGCAAAAGGCCATATATATTATGCTCCTATTCTAGATATAAATGGTTCATTTTTCTGTCAATATATAATTTATTTATTTATTTTTAAAAAATATAATTATATATTTTAATTACATTTTAAATTTTATAATTTTTAATTATTTTTAATTTTAATTAAATTATTTTAATATTAATTTATAATTATTTTATATATTAATTATAATTTATCTAAATTCTCGTTTATATAAAAAAAATTATTTGAAAAAAAAGAAAAACTATATTCAATGAATAAAATAATAATTTGATATTAATTTTATAACACAAAAAAGCCACAACTAATTTCTAAATAATTTTGTCCAGTACATGAACAATATGCGGCTTCAAAATAAGAAATATGATGTAGATTTTTAAATCATGAATAGGTTCTAAGCAATTTTGACTTATAAATATTAACATTAATTTTCAAATTAAAACAAAAAGAATTTGTCACATTTGGTGTCTTGTCTTTGCAAAAGTATTCCATGCATTCATAGTATGTAGATAGACATTATAATAAAATTGCAATAATATTTTCTGAAAAGAAAAATAAAGAATCTAAATACGTATAGATAAATAAATGGACTAACATGGATCCAGGTGTCTCTTTCGAATCGATAAAATGATTAATTTTTAGAATTTAACAATATATTTTTTAAAACTTTATATTTATCAACAATAATTTGTTAAAAAAAATTTAAAAGACTCTTAATTTAAACAAACTGTACTTTATTTATTTAATGATAGTAACAAACTAGATGAATTTAACAAATATAAGATTTTCTTGAATGGATAGAGGACATATTTATATTGTGTTAATATATCTTGTTATAATATTTATATAAAATCATTTTAATATTTTCTTTTTATGAAAAAACATATCTGTTACTGTTATTATTATATAAAAGAAATATATATAATAATAATAATAATAATAATAATAATGAAGAGGAGTTGCAGGAAGAAAGAGAAATTGCCAGCCAGTTGCCACCGCACCGCTTTCTCGCTCTCAAACAAATTCAAAGATTTACAGCCACCGTAGATAGATCGATAATAGGATAGCCACCACCCCCCTTCACCGCCCTTCCCAATTCCTTCCAATCCCTAATTTCCGGGTCCGTTTCTTCCTGGCGAAGAATTCGATCCTGCAATAGCGAATCTTTGATTGGCGGCCGGTGGATATGGCGGCGGGCCCTCTGGCGGACGCGGCGGTGGTGGCGCTCCGCCTTAGCGACGCGACCAGTTGGTGGGACGTAGTCAATCACTCCGTCGCTTGGCAGGATTCCATATTCCATGTTCTTGCCGCACTTTATGGAATCGTTGGCGCTGTTGCTTTGGTAACTTTTGAATTCTTTTGCGATTAGGTTAGATTTTTTTGTTGCACAGCCTTGAATTAGGGTTCGAACACGATAATGGTTTGAAATTTGTAATCTTATGCGCGATTCTTTGTTTTACTCCCCTCAATTTCCTTTCCCCCTTTTTGAAAAATTGGTAGGTTTTTGCAATTACAATTCATTTGCAATGCCAAATACCCCCCCCCCCCCCCCCCCCCCCCAACCCACACCCACACCCACACCCACACCCACACACATATATAAATATATGTATGCATATATTTGAGGGAAGCTTTTTGTTGACAAAATTTCTATGCATTAGTTACATTGGAATTCACAGTGAATGTATGAATTGATACATTCTTTGTTAAGAAGGTGGTTTTGTGAAATCTTATTATATATATCTCTGTATCCATATGATTAATTTAGATGAAGCACAAACATTAAGAACTTACTTATTCGTTATAGGTGCAATTGGTGAGAATACAATTGAGAGTACCTGAATATGGCTGGACAACTCAAAAAGTGTTCCATTTTCTTAATTTCCTGGTCAATGGAGGTTTGTATGCCGGTGCAATAATATTTGATATCTGTTCAAATTTCAATATCTCTGCTACTTTTATCTGAAGGATCTTTTATTTATGATTTCAGTTCGTTGTGTGGTATTTGCATTGCGTCGGGATGTCCAAAAATTGAAGCCAGTGGTATTGATTTTATCTCCTTTTATTTTCCTTATCACGAATTATTTTAATTATCTTTTTTTTTACTGATGCTTCCCATTCTGTTTAGATTGTTCAACACATTTTGCTTGATATGCCAAGTCTCGCGTTTTTCACAACATATGCTTTGCTTGTATTGTTCTGGGCAGAAATCTATTATCAGGTTGAGTAAAATTTCATTTAACAGGCTGTGTGCCCAAAGTTTTGACCTCTGCATCTCAGTTCATTACTTACTGCATATTTGCCAGGCTCGTGCTGTATCCACTGATGGGCTTAGACCTAGTTTCTATACCGTCAATGGAGTTGTGTATGCTATTCAGGTAACACTTGAGTGCGCCAGACATTCAATGCATATGAATATAAGTACAGGGGATGTATGAAGGGGAATAAACTATTCTTCTACTTTCTTCCAGATAACCTTGTGGTTAATTCAGTGGTGGAAGCCCGTTCCTGTTATGACAATTTTAAGCAAAATGTTCTTTGCAGGTTTATTACGTTAAACTCTCCCTGTGTGAATTTTGTATTATTTGTATGGACGCTTCAAGTATGCTTATGAAATTTGTCATTTGGCAGGTGTTTCCTTATTTGCAGCCCTGGGGTTTCTTCTCTATGGTGGAAGGTGCAGTTTCCATCCTTAGAAAACAGATATTCTGACGATAATATTCTTTGATTGTACTTTTTAAGCTCATAACCATGCAAGTATCTTTGATCATAATTTCTTTTTTCTTTTTAAATTGTTAAAGAATTATTAACTCTGTGGTTTTTATCAAGTGTGCCCCCTTTCACTAGTATACACGAAATGAAGGGATAGGGTTGATTGCGTTTTTATGCATTGTTAGCATCCGAGTTCATTTTCCTCGATCATGTCAGATTATCTAACGCATGGCCTGTGTTGTCGAGTTGGGTGGCTTCATAATATTATAAATCAGTGCAAATATTCTTTGTGCTCTATTGATTATTTTGACATCTTTCTTTGAACTGATTATCAATCTCAATTGCATTTTGACTTTATGTAGGGTAGATACTAGATACTGGTGTCTTTCCTGCCGCTAATTATAAGGGTTTGATATGTTATTGATTGTTTATTGGTTGAAATATAATTTGTATGATAGTCTCATCATTGGGTGTCTTTCCTGCCGCTGATTATAAGGGTTTGATATGTTATTGAGTGTTTATTTGTTGAAATGTAATTTGTATGATAGTCTCATCGTTGTAATTGTCGGTGCTCAATTCTCTTTGTTATCGAAAAATGTCTTTAGCATCTTTGATTAAATGATGATACCTGCACAATCACATAAGATGATTGCTTGTTTCTCATAATTTTTTATATCTGAGGGGTTTCATCTAACGTTGATATGCTTCCCTATTAAATGTTCAATAGTTTTTTGCCCCTCTATTAATTTGGTGTTATTAGATGTTTGTTTTTTAGCAATTATTTTACTTTGGAACATTCTTGTACATGATTAAGTTACATTGACCTCTTTTGCATTCCTTATACAGGTTGTTCTTAATGTTAAAAAGGTTTCCTGTAGAATCCAAAGGCAGACTTAAGAAGTTGCAGGAGGTATGCTCTAAGCTCAATATTACTTTTTATATGTGAAGATGTGTTTGTATTAACAACAATACATTTTTCTGGTAGGTTGGTTATGTGACAACCATATGTTTCTCATGCTTTCTTGTCAGATGCATCATGGTAAGTTCTCTGCCAATTCTAAGAAAATCAATTACCTGATTGTGGTAATTAAAATGATATACATTGATATATGTGTGTATATTGAAATCACTTGGCTCGTATGATTTTAGTATTTTACTGCTTTTTGCAGATATATGCAAAATGCTTTTTTTGGGTTAACATATTTTGATTTGTCAAACTAATTTGATAATTCTGTGTTCTGAGTTTATATTAATTGTCGAATCTTAAATGATATATTTTGAGTTAAACTGAATTGCACGCAGCAGACCGTAACTGTACTAAATACTATGCATTTTAAATGAAGTGTTATTGTCAGCGTGATTAGTTGACTCTCCGGTGCCATTGTTGGAACATAACATCTATGCACAGCTATTCTATACCAAGCAGTTTCAAATGTCCTGTATTTATTCTCTCTTTTGTGTGTGCTTACTTATTTCCTATTCCCCCAAATGGAAATCTTCTTAATTTATAATATTCTATAATAAGCTGGACAAGCAAGGAAAGATTGAAAGTGAGAAATGTGAATAATGTATGGAATCCCTAATGTTGTTGTATGGGTCCCGGAATTTGAATTTGATGGTTTTTCCCCATGGCTGACACAAGCATGTTCTGTGTTTGTGTGTGTATTTTCTTATTTTTTATTTTACATTTTCAATCAATGGTTGTGACCTAATTGCAACAATATGTATTGTTTCCCCGATATAGCTGTGTATGGTTTCAATACATTGATATTCAGTCAAATTTATTATATTAATGTGCTGCCTATTTTTTATTACAATATCCTTCATTTCAAAATAAAAATTATTTACCATAGCTATCAAGTTCTCCAAATTAGTTAACATCTATCAGGATACATGTTATAATAAAACAGGAATTTTCAAAACACATTTTCTTTTATGCCCGGGCATGAGCTGTATCTAGAATGCTTGTTTCTTGCCTTATTTGTCTGCCACCATGCCTTTTCTACCTTATCTGTATATGCTAAATGTGCCTGCATATTTATTGAGGTCCTTGTGTTTGCACTTGTTTTTATATTGTATTCCCATGAATTATGGCTTGTTTGGTGTATTCCTGTGTATTAACATTCATTTATTGTATGTTTTTGTCGCATTTATTTTTATTTTATAATGATTGCTGCCATAACAACGCATTTGTCTCTACAACTCTTACGTTTTGCAGATGTGCTTTGATGCATTTGATCCAGCTGCGGATCTTGATGTTCTGGATCATCCAATATTGAATTTAATATATTACCTGGTATGGTTTATTTTGAGATTTTAGGTATTCATATATAATTTAGCTTGATATATACTGGAAGAAGAGAAAAATTATTGCTTCTTTCATTCATCGTCAATATAAACTTAACCTGTTTATTTATGTGGATTGGGGCCATTCCTAGTATCTATGACATGGTAGATTAATGAAGTTGCAACCTGTCTCTTGTTCTTACTGCTTCTTTTGATTCTAATACTTCACTTTAAGCACATGGAAACTTATGCTTTGAGCAATATGAGGTACGGATATTGATGGAAATGGTGTTCTAGTTTCCTGGAGAAGCACATCTTTTGTGTGTGTTATTATTAGTGGAGTATACTATAGACTAGTGGAGTATACTATAGACGTCTAGTTGAAGTTTCCAAGATTGAAAATTTGGAGCATGACTTAAATCAATCAATCAAATTGTTTAGTTGTTTGTCTTAGGATACAAGTGCTCATGGGTACCAGTTTCTGAGAAACTTCCATTTCATTTCTTGGACGTATCATCTGGTTGATATTGGGTGAAATCTTGGCTTCTTTTGGAATTCAATATACAATCGAGCAATTGTTCGTATTTACAGGAACAATTGAGCATCCTACATTAGCCATGTTTTGTCTCCATATTGTTGTTAATTTATTGGTAGTGCTCCAGATACTTTTACTAGTCTTCTCCACGAAAGTTAAACTGTGATGTTTGTTTTAGCATCACTGGAAACAATCTAAGCAATAATGGCCAAGCTTCTTGTTCAATGATGCCGACTTCCTTTTTACAGACAGTAAAATAAAAACAAGCACAAGATGTGCACAATAGTTGATGATGTCGATTAAAATAGTGTGTCCGGTCTGTGTGTGCTTATCATCAGTATGCATCATCCATCCTAATTTTCAATTTTTGCAGCTAGTGGAGATCTTACCATCGTCGCTGGTACTCTTCATACTGAGGAAACTACCTCCGAAGCGTGGGATCACGCAATATCATCCTATCCGGTGATAATCTTCCTCCAAGGAAGGGTTTGGATGCAGTAAGTGTGAAGGGGGTTGGTTTCCCGTCCACAAATGGGATGATGAAAACATGAACGAATGGAGCGTAGTAGTCGAGAGCCCCCCTCCGGCCCCTACTCCCGCAGTTTGCATGAATGAATGAATGAAGTTGTGTTTTTGATGTATGACTGCACCAAATGTAGTTTACTTCTAGAGAGAGAGAGGGAGATGCACTTCTATCTGTAATTTCCAGCCTGCAAACTACTAGTTGAGTATCTCCCCTTCCTTCCCCTTTCAACTTGAACTCTTCTTTTGTTGTCTCTCTCTCTCTCTCTCTCTCTCTCTCTCTCTCTCTCTGTGATGAACTTTTTTAGACTATTTTTTGTTTGTTTTTGAGATGATGGATGACATTTTATTTCTACTTTGAGCTTTTGCAGCTAAGCAGCAAAATGCAATGCAACCCATTGTGTGTTTGTTTTGGTAGAGAGAGAGTTGAGAGTGGGTGAAATAGGCAGAAACACATGACATGGCCATGGGATTTGGGGTCCCAAAAAGTAACTTGTTTGTTACTTTTCAGACATCATCATGCCCTAATCAACCCCTCCCTCCCTCCCTCGAACTCAATTTGTCGTAGTTTGGAAAATTTTTGTATTAAAATAATGTAAGATAAATATATTTTGTGATTGAAAAAAATGAGTCTAAATATAAAAAAAAAAAAAATCCTGACTTTCCCAAAATTATTATCTTATAATTTTGTCTTTTTATTAAATATCTTACATAATTATTTTTTTAAAAAAATATATTACATGAAAAAATTGTTTTTATTTCAATTTTTTATTATTTAGAAATATCCAAATATAATATAACAAACAATATCATTGTTCCACTACTAACTTTCATGATTTGCTCTTATTTTATAAAGATGGAAGGCAGGGACACTCTGGAATATGCATCATGCTCTCAATAATCATTGCAACAATCTTGTGCATGTCATCATGTTTTGTTGCTTTACTTTTCTTTTCCATTTTTTAATATTTTATTATATAATTCTTTTATTTGTATTTTTTAAATTTTTTTGGTGAATATATATATATATATATATTTCAAAAAATATATACTTAATTATTATTTAAACATAAACCAAACATACACTATCCAAACAGTATATGCTTTATTTATATACACTATTTATCAACCATAAAAGCTTTAACTATATCATATCAAATATATATTTTATATCACATTGTGGGTTTGTTTTGCATTTCAAACCAAAAAAAAAAAAAAAGAAATGCTCTATTTAGTTTATACGATTCTTAATAAAAATTTATATCTTTTTTTACAAAATATTATTTTAAAATACTATTTAAATTAATAAAAAAAAAACTAATTTCGAACCGAAGCCGAACAAACCCCTAAATTTTTACTACTTGTGGTTATATATATATATATATATAGGATGATGATGATTATTGGGTCAAGATTCTTAATTAATAGTTTTATTCGATTTATTAATAAAAATAATATTCATAATGATTTTGTATGTTTTTAAACTTGGATCTCACAATAATCTTGAGAATAGTATTAAGAAATCAAAAGAGATTTCTAAGCACAATTAATATCTCTCTTCTTTTTAAATTTAATTTGATTTTATTTTACTCACAATTATTACAATTCATTGTAAAAATATAATATTTCATGACAGATAAATAAAATGATAAAAGATTTGCATTAAGAAACGAGAATAATGATTTTAATTAAAGAATATGTATGAGTTGAATGCAGACAGACAGACTCACACGTGACATAAACAGTTAATCAAACTCAAAATCTTGTCCTAACATATTATCATTATTATAATGAAATCATTATTAAAATAATAGTTTATGGGGTAGGAGGAGAGCAGTTGTCTGTAATATAAGTACTTGACAAATATGGGTCTAATACACTACTGCTCTTTTATGTAATGATTTCTATTTGAAATACCCTTTAACCAAATTAAACTTACATAATACTCGCTACTCCGTACATGAATAAAGTATATATTTACTTTTGGCGCGGAGTTTAAAAAATAATAATATTTTAATTACAGTGAGTAAGTAAAAGTAATGTAATAATATTTTTGCCTTTGCTTTTTGGTATAAAAGTAAGAATATGAGGTAAAATAAGGGTATTTGTGGAAAAAAGTAAAATATTTAATTAAATGGTTATATATACTTTGTAGCTGGACGGAGGAAATACTTTTTATATCTACGAAGAAAAATTAGTATTATATTAAGATAAAATAAAAAAAAATTAAATTAACTCTATTAATATTGTATGATATAAAAATAATAATAAAATTATAAATTATAGATTTTAATATATATTTAAAGTATATAATTATATTTTTAAAAAATAAACAAATTAAATAGAATAAAACAATATTTATTTTTTAGTAATAGTATTGACTATAATATTTAAAAATTAAAACAAATACTTTAGAACACATAAAAATAACAATATATATTTTTGTATCAAAAACTAGATTTTTTACCAAAAAAAAGAGCATAACTTAATTCGAACTCATGATCTTTCACACCATTAAAACGTTAAATACTTCTAAACACATAAAAATAACAATATATATATTTAGTGGCCGATAATTATAGAAATTGTGATATTAATTTAATATTTGACATATATATATATATATTTTAGGATATATTATCAATTTATATCTTATTTTATTTTATTTTAACATATGTTTTATATTTCCAATTTATACCTCATTTACTATATGTATATTATATATACATCACGGAGAAGGAGAAGTAGCGATGAAGACGATGACGATGACGATGATGGTGAGATCCAGAGGCTCGTGTTCACTTATTACCTAATTAATTAATTTAAATTATATTTTATTTATTCTCTGTATTTCTGATATTTGCTCCTCCTCCTCCTCCTCCTCCCCAAATTCAGTTTCAATTTAATTATTCACGCACTCCTCCACTGCCCCACCTCCATCGTCATCGTCATCGTCATCGTCATCTTCATCTTCATCCTCGCTCATCTATTATCTGTGCGTGTGTGTTCTTAATTAATTCAATCTATCTTCAATCCTCACTGCACCACCCAACTCAATTCAATTCAATTCAATTCAATGCCGCTCGCTAGCTAGCCCACCTATTTCAGTTTAGGGTTTCGCAGACGGAGGAGGGAAGGAATTCTAATAATTAGGGTTTCTCTCTCTCTCTCTCTCTCTCTCTCTCTCTCTCTCTCTGTCTATCTAATCTGTTAATTGTTCCTTTGTCACTATGCATCTCTTCCGTCAACAATGGCCTCTCTCTCTCTCTCTCTCTCTTCTATTGTGACAACAAACAGGGCAGCAACCTGAATTGTTTTTCAAACCCCATTTTTGGGTTCTCTCTCTCTCTGCAATTTCTCACCTAATTAATTAATTTCACGTGAACCCCTTTCTGTTCTTCCCTTCTTTTAGAGTGAGAGCCAAAAGAAGAGAGAGAAATGGGCAACCCAAAAACAATGGAGAAAGAAAGTAAGAAAGACGATTAGTGAAAACTGTCAGTGAGTAGATGACCTCCCATTAATTACACCTCCAAATTCTTGTGTTTCTTCCTCTCTCTTTCTTCCTCCCTTTTCAAAATTACTTTTCTTCTACTTCAGGATTGCCTTGCCTTGCCAGACAGCCATTTCTTTTTCCTCTGTAAATCAAAATCAGTCAAACCAAAGAAAGCTTTGCTGACAACGACACACTCTCTCTTCTCCCTCTCTCTGCTGCTTCTGGCGCCTTTCTTTACACTCCATTTTCGACCTCCATAGCCATAACTTACACCTCACCCTTCTTCCACAATCAATCATGCCCCTAGATCTACTTCTGCTACTCAATTGCCTCTGCCTTAGGGTTTCGATTATGGGACGACGCAGCCCCCCAAATCACCCCTCCATTTCTAGATCTGACTAAGTTTCTATACTCTTTCTCCACCGCTTCAATGGTTTGTACATTCCCCTCCTCCTCAAGGTACAACTTCCTGTTCCTGTTCCTCTTCTTCTTCTTACTGTCGACCACTTCAAGATCTGACGACGCCGGCGCCTTGCTCTCCCTGAAATCTGCCGTCGACACCGTCGGCGTCCTCCGCTGGTCTCGCAGCGCCAATGTGTGCCAGTGGGAAGGCGTCAGAGAATGCCTCCATGGCAGAGTCAGCAAGCTCGTCGTCGAGAGCTTCAACCTCACCGGCAAGCTCGACGGCACCAGTCTCAACCAATTAGATCAGATTAGGGTTCTCAGCTTGAAGGACAACTCACTTTCCGGCGAGATTCCGGAGCTCTCCGGCCTGAAAAATCTCAAGTCTATTTACCTAAACAATAACAGATTCTCCGGTCCCATCCCCGTAAGCCTCTCCGCAATGCACAGATTGAAAATTATTGTCCTCTCCGGCAACGATCTCTCCGGCCAGATTCCGGCGTCCTTCGCCGCCCTGACCAGGCTGTACGTCCTCTTCCTGCAAGACAACCGGTTGTCCGGTCCGATCCCGGCTTTTAATCAGACCGGCCTCCGGTTCTTCAACGTGTCCAATAATGCCCTCTCCGGGCCAATCCCGCAGACCGCCGCATTGGCCAGGTTCAATGCCACGTCATTTTCCCGGAACCTGAACTTGTGCGGTGAATTAGCCGGGCGGCGGTGCGGCGGCGGCATTGCCCCGTCCGCCTCCCCATCGTACCCAATTATGCCTAAAAACAGCAGCCGTCACCGCCGGCGAATTATATTAATAAGCGTTCTCTGCGCCGCCGGATTGGTGGCGCTGTGTGTGCTGGTGATCGTTTGGATGGTTTGTATGAGGAAGAAGAGCAATGGTAAGGAGAACGGTAGCAAAGTGGTGGCGGGAGGGGCGGAGGACGGCGGCACACCTGGCGGCGGCAGCGGCGGTGGTGCTGCTAGCGCCCGCCGGGGCGATCACAGCGGCGACAAGCACGGCGGATTTTCGTGGGATCAAGGCGCTGAAGGGCTCGGGAGCTTGACGTTCCTCGGCCCCGGTGATCAGCAGATGAATTATAGCCTCGAGGATCTTTTAAAAGCCTCCGCCGAGACGCTCGGCCGGGGGACTATCGGCAGCACATACAAGGCCGTGATGGAGTCGGGATACATTGTCACAGTCAAGCGGCTTAAGGACGCCCGGTATCCTTCGATGGAGGAGTTTAGACGACACATTGAGATCCTCGGTCGATTGCGCCACCCGAATTTGGTGCCTCTCCGGGCGTATTTTCAGGCCAAGGAGGAGCGTTTGCTCGTCTACGATTATTTCCCCAACGGCAGCCTCTTTTCGCTCATACATGGTACATTTTGTCATCGATGTCTTGTTAGAGATCGATAAGGCGTGTTGCCTGAGCTCTGTTGTGGTTTCAATGTGCAGGTTCCCGAGCAGCCGGCGGATCAAA
Organism: Andrographis paniculata; assembly: GCF_009805555.1. Taxonomy (NCBI): domain Eukaryota; kingdom Viridiplantae; phylum Streptophyta; class Magnoliopsida; order Lamiales; family Acanthaceae; genus Andrographis; species Andrographis paniculata. Next base: position 8,828,300 of record NW_026137605.1, read on the forward strand.
GCCGCTCCATTGGACGTCGTGTCTCAAAATAGCCGAGGATGTCGCCACTGGTCTCCTCTACATCCATCAGAACCCGGGCTTGACGCACGGGAACTTAAAATCGACCAACATCCTATTAGGATCTGACTTCGAGTCGTGCCTGACCGACTACGGGCTGACTGCCTTCAGGAACCCCGAGTCGAATGAGGAATCGAGCGCGTCGTCCCTCTTCTACCGGGCGCCGGAGTGCCGTGACCCTCGGAGACCGTTGTCCCAACCGGCGGATGTCTACAGCTACGGCGTGCTGCTCCTGGAGCTCCTGACGGGGAAGACGCCGTTCCAGGATCTTGTTCAAGAGCACGGCGCCAACATCCCGGCGTGGGTGCGATCGGTGAGGGAGGAGGAAACGGAATCTGGCGACGAGGTGTCTGCGTCGGAGGAGAAGCTGGCGGCGCTGCTGAACATCGCCATGGCATGTGTGGCAGTGGGGGCGGATAGCCGGCCGGCGATGAAGGAGGTGGTGAGGATGATCCGGGAAGCTCGGGCGGAGGCGCATTTGTCGTCGAACAGCAGCGATCACTCGCCGGGGAGATGGTCGGACACTGTCCAGAGCTTGCCCAGGGAAGAACATCTCAGTATATAAATCAATGTAACATTTTTATTTTTTCCTAGTGATTTTTACAATTTTTATGGGTGTTTCATTACATTTTGTTCTTATTTTGAATTGAAGAGTGAGTTCGATTGAATCATGTTTCAGCCATTGATTTAATTTGAGTGTTCTCAAGATGTTCGAATCATTCTTGCATACTAAAAAATCCTATCTTTTTCAGCTATCTCTGTTATGATTACTGAGTTATGCATACTTAATGAAAGCTCATAAAACATACCTCGACTCGTTCTTGATCTATTAAGAAAACCCATCTTCCTCCGACGGGCCGGAAGACGTCGATTCAACGTTGTCTAGCAGCGACGCCAACTGCTGCGCGTTGGGCCGTAGTCTCGGGGACTCGTCGAGGCAGATAGAAGCAATCCCGAGCACCGTAGCCTTTCTCCCGGCATGGATTGCCCCGTAGATCAGCGGATCGAACACGTCGGCTTCCCTTCCCTCCTCCATCATCTCGATTACCCACGACACCAATTGCCGGGATTCTTTCGGTCCGCACACATCCATCGGTCTCTTCCCCGTCAAAAGCTCCAAAAGAACAACCCCGAAACTGTACACGTCGCCTTTATACGTCGCCACCGATGCCTGACCATATTCGGGAGGGATGTACCCCAACGTCCCGACGAGGTCCGTCGTGACATGCGTCTCGTACGGGAGAATCAGCCGAGCGAGCCCGAAATCAGCCAAGTGAGGTTTGAACTCCCCGTCGAGAAGGATGTTGCTCGACTTGATGTCGCGGTGGATGATGCGCGGCTCGCAGGATTCGTGCAGGTAAGCCAGCCCTCTGGCTGCACCCTGCGCGATTCGCAGCCGTTTCTCCCAATCCAACGATGATGGCCCGTCGCTCTTTTCATGTAGCCAGTAGTCGAGGCTGCCGTTCTCCATGTACGGGTATATTAACAGCTTGTCGTTCTTGTACCTGCAGTAGCCTTGAAGCCAGACAAGATTCGGATGCCGAGCTCTTGACAAGCTATCGACTTCAGCTTCGAATTCCCTATCCATTAGCAAGTCGTCGCCGTAAAGCCGTTTTATAGCTACCTTCCTTCCGTCGGAGAATTCAGCCTTGTAGACGAGACCAAATCCGCCGCAGCCGATAATGTTAGACGAGTCGAAATTGTTCGTCGCCTTCACAAGGTCGTCGACGAGGATCATCGAACTGCTGTCGTCGCTCCGACAAAGGGTAACTACCTCCGAGTAGGAGCGAGGCTCGATCCTCGCTGAATTGATAGGATCGACGGCCTTCGTCCAAGAGAATCGAAGAACGACTAAACATACAAAGAATACCAGAAGTAACATGAATCCAAGACCAATGCCGACGCCCATTGCAATCGAAACCATATTATCAGCAGCTCTCGGTTTTCTCGAGTGATCAAGCAAAGGTGAAAGGATGCTATCAGGACAAGGAGAAGAATGAGTTCCACAGAGACCGGAGTTTCCATCGAAGCTCGAGTTGTTAAATGTTAGGAACTGACCTCCAGTCGGGATCCGGCCTGAGAGATGATTGTGCGCGACGCTGAAAGTCGACAGAAAGCTGAGTATACTCAACGAAGACGGTATCATTCCCGTCAAGTTATTGAACGACAAGTCCAAAGTTTCCAAACTCCTCATCTCCGATAAACTGCCAGGAATCGATCCGAACAGATTGTTGCATTTGAGGTCCAAAACATGAAGCTTCTTTAGATTACCAAACTCCGGCCAGATCTCTCCCATCAGCAAATTGTTGCCAAGACTCAACGTGGAAGGAAAACCCCCAATCTGTTTATACTTGTAACCCTGTCGATTCCTCCTCGAATAGAGAGGGAAATCGGGATTCGATACATCCTTCAGGACGCTACCGTTGATGAGGCTCTGCATTCCGGTAAGCTCCTTAGGAATCTCCCCGGTAAGGGAGTTCTTCGATAGATCCAAATAAAACAGAGATCGGAGATCGCCAATGTACGTTGGGATCGAGCCTTCTAGCCGATTCCACGACAAATCCAACAGCTGCAAGTTCCTGCACTGATTCAACCACTGGGGAATGTAACCGGTGAGTTTGCAATCAGCGACAATAAGGACTTTGAGTTCAACAAAGTGAAGATCAAGATGATTAGGCATTTCTTCGCCATTAAAGTTCCCCGTAAGAACTAAAGTTTTCAAGCTTCTGCAGTACTGAAGAATGTCCAGAGCCGTCGCAAGGTCGGAGACATTGGAATCTGAGAGAGATAAGTGAATAAGGCTGTGAAAATTCCTGAAACTAGCAGGGATCTTACCATGGAAATTGATCCTTGCGAAATTTACAGCTCTCAAGTTTTTACAGGTTGGGAGGTTCTCAGGAATCTCGCCATGGAAATTATTCGTCGCCAAGTTGATCGAATTGAGATTAACCATTGCAGAGCAGTTGAGATCAATGGCGCCAGTCAAGGAATTGTTTCTCAGGTTAAGAAAAATAATGCTAGCCGAATTCGACAGAGATTTGGGTAATTCGCCACTGAATTGATTCGATTGAGCAGAGAAATACTCCAAGTGCATAAATCTATCGAACACGTCAGGAAGTTTTCCTGAAAATCCATTCGATGATAAACCTAAATGAACAAGATTAGAGAGGTTACCGATTTGATCACTGAGCTGTCCGGAGAACAGATTCTCATTGAGATTTAATTTCTTCAAGCTCTGCAACCTAAACAGGTCATCAGGCAAACCGCCAGAGATGAAGTTTCTAGAAACATCAAGCTCCTGCAACGAAGGCAGGGATATGGAGTTGGGGAAGGTTCCAGAAATGGCGTTATGGCTCAAATCTAGGGTTTCTAAGTTCGGCAAAAGCAGAAGCGCCTGCGGAATGGAGCCTTTCAGAGAATTCCACGACAAATTCAAGGTCCTGAGGCGATCCAGATTGCCTAACGATTCAGCCACAGTTCCGACGAGGCGTTTCCTGCCTAGCTCCAATTTGACAACCCTAAGAGATGAATCAATGGAGCCATTCGAGGCGCGGGTGGACGGATTCTCGCAAGTGACGCCACTCCAACCGCAGCAATTCGGCGGAATCGATTCGAAATTCCATCTATCCACACCTGAATTAAGTTGCGCGACGAATTTCTTCAGCGAATCCAAATCACTAGGGTTGCAGCTGAGGCCGCGATGAGCTCGGGAAGAGATTCCAGCGAGAATAATGAAAACGAAACGCAGAACCGACAGAATCATCTTCTTCTTCTTCTTTCTTCCAAGGCAATTACGGAACAACAATTACAATCACCAATAACTCCTCCTCATCATTCTCGCCGTCCCCGTCGCCGTCGCCGGAAAGGAGAGCGTTTGGGGAGAAGACGTGTACGGAAGAGGTTCCCGTTGGATGAGTAGAGTCGGAGTCAGAGGGGTGTCTTAAAAGCGGGTAATAAATGCCGCCAAAATCTTATTTCTCTCCATTTCTACAATCTGATAGCCCAATAAATAAATGTTTTTTTTTTTTTTTGATATTTATAATTTATTTTGGTATAATATATATATTTTTATAAAATATTATAATTGCTTTTATTTTATCGTATTTTTTAGTTTTTATTCTTTTAATAATATATGTAATATTTTATATGAAAAAAATAATTTAAATCTGTTTGTTTACTATTTGACACTATATTCTTAATTTTTTATAAAAATAATTTTATTTGTATTCATAAAATTTTATTTTTCGTAAAGTAATATTGATATACTATATTTTATTATTTTCATCTCAATCGAAAGTATTTTTCTTATATCATTTTCTTATATTTTATTTAACAAATAGTATCTTTTTATATAAATGGCAAAGAATAAAAATACCAAAATTATTTTATATTTTTATTAATAAATAAAATATTATTATTTTTTAATAAAAAACACCAATGGAATAGAACGAAATAAATAAAATATGGTTATTGAAATAATTAACTACATATTTTAAGTAATTTTAATCATATACTATATTATATTATAAATCAAATATTAATTAAATAAATTATTTTAATCCAACTTTCCAAAAAAAAAATACACAGCCAATAACAAAAGCATCTTATAAGTAATTGCAGTATATTTGATATTTTCCATTTTTCAACAATAAAAGGTAGTTACGTTAATATATACAATTTTCAAACTTTGTTCGAAATCGTGCAAAAATATTAATTAAAATAGTGTTAAAATATTAAAGTAAAGTTTTTATATTTAGAGTTAGATATAATATTATACTTATTTTCTTTTTAGGCAATATTTATTAATTAATTTAAGGTTAAATTTAAAATAAAAATATAGCTGAGTGAATCCAGCTGAATTGCACGTTCTCTTAGAAAAGTATTTAATGAGTTGAGCTAAAATAAGTTTTCTGCCACTATCTCTTAATAGAGAAAGATGAATTAAGTTGGAATCCTCAATGAATCCAACTTGCATTAAAAAAGCTCACCTCATTTTGGTTTTAGGCAAATTACAAATTTACGATTTACATATATCTAATTATTACTTTTGTCTTTTATATTTTATTCTTTTTGATAAAATATATCCTTTGCATATAAATAATCAATTTTGTACTTCGGGTGTGTTTGTTTGGGGGTTTGGATTTTGGATTGGGATTTGAATAGTAAAAATTTTGAATTTGAATAGTTGTATGATGTGATATAAATAGGGTTTGATGTGATGTTTTGAATGTAAAATTGATTTTTAGTATAATATAAAAAATGAAAAATAGGTGTTTGATTTGATATTTTTGGGAGGAAAAAATTGGATGAATAGTGGAAATCCTCCAAAATCCTTCAAACAAACACACCCTTCAATCACAAGTGGTGTTCAATTCATACAAATCTCTAATCTCGCTTTTGTTATCATATAAAAGCAATAATAGAATACATAAATTATAATATATATTGTTAGCTCATATATAATAAATTTATACTTCATCCGTCTGACTACGGTGTCCCCTTATTTTAAACACGAAAATTAAAAAACAAAATATATGTGGAGTTTTGGACCAATGAATTAAAAAGACCCAATACAAATACAATCGATCCGCCCATTTGAAGCCCGAATACGTAATCTGTAACCCAACCCGAGTCTCTGTGAGACTGCTGGATGCCTTGATAAATCGGTTCTGTTGGACCGCTGAACCGGTCTACTCTATATATATATATATATATATATTATTGCCCTGAACCAGTTCATTCATTCGATTTGATACAGAACAAAAGAAAGAACATATAGCGATTCCCTTCTAGCCCTAGGCGATTCTTTCGACGTCGCATGTATTCTCCGATGATTTTGTCCGGCGATTTGGGAAGCTCTCCCTCTTCTTCGACGCACACCTTCCCGTTGGTGTTTCTACGGTTTGATTTAATCGATTTGATGTATATCTTGTTCACGGTGTAATAGACTTGAGATCGTTGTGTTTCCTTATATTAGGGTTCGAGTTTGTGTATTAGTTGCAATTCCGTAGCGAGTCATTTGTGGCTTGGGTCTTAAATGTGTATTCAATGTCAATTTGTTCGATTTGTGGGTAAAACTGAGTTCAAGTATATTGCTTCCGTGATAATAAAAGTTTCTTTTAAGTTTTCGTTAGATCTAGAATATTCTTATGCGAATATTATGTTGTTGATCTTGGATTAGTAATAACAGTATAATTAATAAAATAATCAAGAATACATCAGTAAGATTTATTATCGTATAATAAATATAATTTTAGATTAAGATAACCGATTAGTCTAACTAAAATTCAAAAAATTTAAAAAAATTAAAATATATAATTCTTTTAAAAAAAGAAAAAAAAATAACAATAAGACATACAAAAATGAAAATGTATACAAGTAGGATGGAGAGAGTATTATATTGACATAAATAACATATTATGTGTCCTTGTATTATTCCAAAATGTAAATACTAAATAATATTAGTATAAAAATATTACTCCATCTGTCCCAACTAAAAGTATCATTTTTATCATTTATGTCCATCCCACCAAGTATTTTACTGGATTTTTTAAAAGTAATCTACATTAATACCAAAATACTTTTAATTTTTTTTTTTTTCTCGGGGACGGGGAAGTAATTAATAATCAATACTCAACAAACCTTTTTATTCCTACATAATTGGACAAGGAAAACTCAATTCGACCTCTCTTTATTAATTATACCATAATTTTATTCAGTAATATATTTCTAAAATTAGATTGTATAATTTAAAAAGAAAAGAAAAAAAAAAAGGAGCTAATGAATTAATATTACAAATTATTAAAAGACAGCAGAAGTAAATGAATCATCCAGTGAATCAGATTAGTGTATGTAATGAACATTTTACATACAAAATCTGCATTGCAGAGTCTGAAAATCGATCATCCATTATTTATGCCCAACATTATTTGATTGTTAAGCAGTTGGACTGAAGAAATCAACTGCTCCAGCAAGCCAAGCGATTCGATTCAATTCGATTCGAATCAAATCGAGTCGAACCGAGCTGAGCCGAGCCGCTGTTTCGCTGGCCAAAAATGACGGACATGGCGCGCGATAGAAATCGAGGAAAACGGCTAGAAAGTTCACCAGCTTAGAGGAAGAATTTTCAATACTTACAGAGGCATGAGAAGAAAGAAGACCAGTCGAGTTGTCGTCGTGGTGTCACCGAAGTTAAGCAACTACTTGATCAGCATCCTGATTCCGGCTTCAATGGAACTGCACTAGACGAGCTAAATATCATCGGCTGCAAGAAAAGATGGATCATACTGTTAAATAATCATCTCATTTGAAAGGTTAAGCTTAAAATAATATGTATCATTAATTATTATACACTCAGTGTTCGAGTTCCACCGCTCTCTTTTAAAAAATTGTCACGTGCAAGGTAAATTTACGCTGCATATGAATCTTGCCCGTGGATGATGACGAATAGGGGAGGTGGAACTCAAAAACAAAATGTTCTGGCTTTGATACCGTATTAAATATAAATGATTATCTTATCTAAAAGTTTGACACAAACAAACTTTCATGGGGAGGGGATACCTGAGATGAGCATGGGAAAATGCTACTTGCAAGTTCGTCGTTGAGGAACACAGGAAGAGGTGGCATTCGACTCATAATTCCCGGCATGTTGCTCATGCTGCACGGCATAAAACAAAGACTTCAACAAAATAAGGTATAATTCAGCTGCAGCATCGGTTGTGGTTAGAGTAACTTACTCGTTCAAAATTGTAGTTAGGTTGTTCCTTGTTCGGAGGAAGAGCTCGATGTTTTGTTGCAACTGCGCAAGTTTCGGTGTGTTAAAGGGACGTGTAAATGTAAAGTATGGAGTGCATTCAGAGAAGAATATACATCAGTAAGATAAACCACATTTACAACTACGGCTAGTATTCGATACATCCAAATGCTAGGAATATAAATCAACATTTTCAGACCTGGTTATAGATATAGTCGAAACTCAAAACGTTCCAAAAAATAACCTTTTGTAACAATTAAGAAAATTGTATTGCTCTACTATGTAATAATGTATTGTGTAGATATTTGTTATGAAAGATATATGCACTGTGTTCTTTCCCTGCCCCGAAACAGCATATGATATGCTTGATCTATAATCATGACCAAATTAAGCTAACCATAAGTATGGTACAAATTTTTCGAGGACAATAGAGTTCGAGGTTTACCTTGAGGGTTGTAAGATTTGCTGAAATCTGACCAAAAGCCTGATTGTTTTCTTCCAAAAGATTTCTTGTTGCGCCGCTCAATGCTGAAACAGATACATGGAATCATTTCAAATAGAAAAACTACATAAGCAGAGCAGAGGGCCGAGATCCACAACCATAAGTAAAGAGGTGAGTTTGTTAAATGTTAATAGTAGACTGTATCGAGAAGTTGTGGAATAAAGAAAGAGGAAATTGACCTTACAGTCATGATGCAACATTTTTTAAATTCGAAAAAACAAAAGTGAATGAAAGAAAGGAACCTCCTGAAAGTGTGCAGCCACTGTGATCATATTGGTTTCTTGGTAAAGCATATGTAGCTGCATTTACTGATGAAGCCGAAGAAATGTTGTTTTTCAGAGATGACTCTACAAACTTTTCCTGAGAAAGAAATAGCCATTAAAATAATCAATCTTCCAACAGAGAAGTGACTTTGATTTGTCGACATAAAAAGGCAGCCACAAGCAATGTAACACAAAGAGAAAGGAGCAAGAAAATCAATATCCGTAATCACTCGGTTGCATGCAACTTAATGACAACACTCAGGACCTGATTAGTCTTGCAAGACTTAAAGAATGATGTACAGCTTAAAACGGGACCGAAACTTTTTACCACGAGTAAGTAAGTCGATACACGCTACCACAGCAACATATACAGAGTGACAAAAAAGATCACGAAGAAAAGGAAAAAATAAAAACAAAATGGGTATATGATAGTATGCATATTTCTAAGTCTACCAAGGTTGGTGATATCAAATTATGTTACAACTACAACGAATGATACCTTACGACTCTTTATTTTCTTCGCCGAGGTTTGATCGTCCTGTTTTCTCCTTTTTCTCTGTTAAAAACATGACTAATTAGGTAGAACAAAGTGCAATGTTGCTATTAACTTTGAAATACTAGGGATTGATGGAATGATATCAAATTAAAGATTTAAACTAAAATAAAAATGACTTAAGAGGATATTATCATTTGTCTCTGCAGAAACAGTGAACTCAGTCAACTCACCATCATCCAACTGCATCGGAGAGCAACATCCCGCACAGTTTTGTCACGGAGCAGCGCAGCAATCTTAATATACTGCATAATAGTGGGCTCTTTGGAGAATCTACAAAGTTTTAGAAAGCAATCAACTACATGAAACTGAATTTAGTTTTCTTTTACATTCAGAAGCTAATAGGAGTAGAATACAAACCAGGATAAGCTCCAGCATATGAGCATAGAACAGACACAAGTACGGCATTAAAGAAAAAACATAACATGGTGAAGAAATTATCTGAGGAACCCAAAGAAAATGAAAAGCTTCCACCAAAGCAATAAATAGATGGATTGAGCATTATAGATGTAAAAGTGTGATCACTACTGACATTAGGATCCCATCACTCTTGAGATCCACTAACAGATGCCAATCGACTCGAACTCTTTTTCTGCTGTGTTACATTATTCATATCATTTAGAACAAAAATCCCAGATTAACTTTAGATCCAATTCAAAACTACACACAAGGATACACTATCCAGCAACAGATCTCAAAAGAATGTCAAATTCAAAAGCAATAAACCATCTTCCATGGTTTATGACTATTTCACAGCAAACTAATGAGACAAACAACACAATCAACTGATCAAGAAAGATTCAAACAGAAGATGCAGTTAGTTTCTCAAGGAATCAAAAGCTTGACAAGCAACAATGGAAGTGGTCACCACTAGTCTATTTTGTTAATCAACCTAACGCCCTTTTCACAGCAAGAAAATGTCTGATTCAAAGCAGGAAATAAGAGTAGCATTTGTGGGGGAAGATCCACATCCTAGAGCAAATTTATGCCCAAATTCTTCCATCAAGAACTTGTAACAAAAATCACTTTGGATTATATTCTCCAATCCCTATCATAATTTTGAACGTTTCTATCACACCCCCCTCAAGATTTGTCTGTACTTCCATTACCCATCCCCATCCCCCCCTGCTTCCACCACGTGTTTCCTCTATCGAGGCAGGGACAAGTCCACTAGACAAAGGAACCAAGCAAACTCAACCGAGTTGTACCGCAAGCATTAAAAGGTGTACGCAGTGAAATGCAGAGAATTCTACCATTATCAACTTGGAAGAGAGTACCTACTTAGCAAGGCCTTCCTCAAGCTTGTACTGCTCGTCAATGGACCACTCCACGGCGAGGCCGGTGTCGTGCTTCAGTCCGGCACCGGAATCAATCGGCAGAGTCGAGGTGGAATCCAGAGAATTCTGCGAGCCTCCTCCCGATGAGAAAATCACTCGCCCAGCACCGCCGTCGCCGCCGCTCAAATTCAGGCTTCCCCCAGGGTTCCGGTAATAATTATTGTTATTATTCCCCATCGGAATCATCAATTGACACCCCGGCGAACCGCTGTTGCTGCCGCTGCTGCTCATCGCACCGCCGGATTTGAACAATACGCCTTGTTGCTGGTGGTGGTGGTGATGGAAGCCGCTTCCGGCGCCTGACTCGCCCGCCATGTGCTCGCTCCGGCGAATGCCTTTCCTCCAAAAGCATTAACAAATTGAACCGCCGCCTCCGAAGCTCCTCGAGATTACTCGCAGCTCCGGCAATTCTGGTCCCTTTAAATCCCTGGCATTACTGAGCTAAATGCAGCTCCACTGCGCTCTCTGGTTGAAGAATCCAAGAGGACTTTCCAAATTTGTAGAGAGAGAAAATGGGGAGAGAGAGAAAGGGAGAGAGACTAACTGAAAGGATTTGTAATAAAGAAATAAATACCCAGAAGCTGCACTAATTAATTAATTGATTGTTACTTTTGTTAATAGTATCAAATTATGCTTTAGTTTAATTTTAATGACTGGGTCATTATTTTAAACAAAATTACACAGTATTTATATAATAGTATTTTAATATAAAAATTTTAATATTCTCTCAATCCCATTTGAATTTGTTGGAAAGTATTTTATTGATAATAGTAAATAAAATGGGTAAGAAATTTTAATATATTTGTCCTTAATAATATATTTATAATTTAATAAATAAAATATTTTTTATTAATGTATTATTTTTATTTAATTTTTGAAGAGACCTATGAAAATGATACTTTAAGGGTGCGTTCGTTTGGGGGTTTGAATTTTGAGTTGAAATTTGAATAATTGTATAATGTGATATAAATAGGTGTGGTGTAATATTTTGAATATAAAATTGATTTTTAGTATAATATAAAAAATAAAAAATGAATATTATAATTTGATATTTTTTTTTAAAAAAATAGGATAAATAATGTATTTAAAATCCAATCCTCCAAACAATCACACCCTAAATTAAAACGAAATAAAAAAATATATAATTGAAAATTCAATTTTACTATATGTTGTATAATAGTAAGTCAATATATAATGTAACATATTTAATTCAAATAATATATTTAAAAGTGTATATTTATATAAGTAAATAAATATTAAGAAGATAAACGTAAAAAAAATAATGAGTAAAATTTATTAAGATAAAAAAAAAAAAAAAGCCATAAACAATTTAACTGTAGCTAACTCATTGATTGTTGGTTGAAAAGAGATCCAAACACCATTTTTTTAATAGTATCATTTGTTTTTAAAGTTATATGAAAATAAATATATTGCAATAATTAAATGAGATTTTGTCGTTTTCCCGGTGACACAAAGTAGTTTTATTTATTCATTTTTCTGAGATATATGAGAATTAAATAAATATAAAAAAATTACGAGTACAATTATTGTATGGCGCAACATTAGTTTCGTCTGCTTTTTGTAAAATTAGACTAGTTCAGTGGTTGTGTTATTTATTGAAATTCTTAAAATAATTATTCATTTTATTTTTCAAATATTTTGTAAAATAAAATAATGCATATTTTTATTGAAATATGCTGATAATAATAAAGATTGAAAGCAAGTGTTTTGGAATATTTTTATAATTTTAATTAATTTTAAATTCATGTAGACAATCACTATTGACAATATATTCATTGAAATATAAATCAACAATATATAAAAAATCATGTAATTGAGTCAAATTAGTATAATACTAATTTTAGCCCCAAATACAAACATATGTATTAATTTTAGTATTTATAGTATATAAATAGACATTACATGCTAATGATTTGATTTATACACTACACTGTACTCTCTCGGTCCCAAGGAAATATGGGTCTTACCCTACGTACGAGAATTTAGATAAATAATTATAAATTAAGATTAAGATAAATAAATAGTTTAATTAAAATTAAAAATATTATAAAATTTAAAATGTGATTATAGTGTATAATTATATTTTCAAAAAATGAAATGACAAGTTATGTGGGACGGACGAAAATAGAAAATAGAGACAAATTACGTGGAATGGGGGGAGTGTTAATTTAAATCAAGCATTTTAAATTATATTTCATCATAGTAATTAATCCTAGTAAGCACTCTAACAGTTCATTTAAGTAATTTTGCTTTTTTTTTTTTTTTATCGTTTACATTAAATTAGGTTTAAAAGGTATATTAGTATATATAAATATTTTACAGAAAAAAATAAATAAAAATGGAAACGATACTAATAATTATTTTACTTATATATATATATATATGTATAAATAAGTAAAGAAAGGTTCGGACATTCTAACAATAAATCATCATAGTGAAAAAGATACGCATGCCTTCTTGCATGACATCACGTGTCTATATATATATTTATATGTTTGTTTTAATGCATTTGTATATATATAAATTACAAATATGATACTCCAATAAATAAGTATAATATAAATATATTTCAATAATGCAAATGCAAATACAATTTGGTGTGGGCGTGGCACCAATCCCAATAAGCATTTGATGCTCATTAATAATACACACAACACTCACACAAGCACAGCCAAAATTATTAATTACTAAAATACACACATATATATATATTTCATATTCATTGAATCAAATTTAATTCTGTTACATTTTCCCTTCAAAAATAATAATAATAAAGGAGATTTTTATTTGCAAATGAAGCCCTTTGAAATACTCCACTCCATTTCTCCCACTTAAAATAATTTATTTAATTTTATTCTCTATATGTTCCCAGGGTGGGAAAAAAAATCAAATACAACCATGAACCGAACTTAATCGAATTTTCGGTTAACCGACTATTCGATTTTGATTCGAATATTTGAAATATTTGCAAATATTTTGATTTAATTAGAATTTTATTATTTTTTAATATCGGAGTATTATTTTTTAATTTCAGTTCGGTTCGAATTATTTGCATATATTGCAAATATTTTCGATTAACCGAAAATTCAGTTCGGATAGGATTTGCAATTTCGGATATCAAATACCTGCATATTTGCAAATAGCCGAAAGCATCCACCATATATATTCCCACTCAATTACTAATTTACCTTACTCTTTTATCATTATTATTATTATTATTATTATTATTATGACACTATTTAAGTGGGACAAAGAGTAAAAGAAATTCGAATTGAAGGGGTAGGGTAGGAGGGTGGCGCGGGGGTCCCGGGAGTCGTCAAGAATAAGTGGAAAGACAATTCGGCAGTCACCACCCACTAGTTGAGTTGTGTATGTGTGTGGAGTGAGGGAGCCAATTTTCAGTTGACGACAAAACCCTAAGGAACAATCAAAACGACAAATCCAAGTCATCATCTACGCATCACCAATTTGCATTTTCCATTTTCATTTTCAATTTCAATTTCAGAAATCAAACATCAAAGATTTAGCAGAAGAGCTTAAACAGGTCAACAATGGCAAAACCTAAAAAGAAAAGAACACAGAAAAATATAAAACAAAGAAAAAAAGCATAATCCAGCAGCAGCAGGAGCAGCCATGGTGATTTTGATAAAATTCATCTTCTCATCTTGCTACAGTCACAACTAAAACAGTTCTAGACACAAACTAACTCCATACACAAAGTCAATAACTTCGAATGTATCATCATTGATCGATCGATGACGATGAGAACGAGTAGCGAACGATGACGATGATCGGTTCATTCTCTACTTTTGTAATCAAAACCAGTAGAGAGAGAGATAGTAAATGTGAAAACATGCCAATGCAATGCAAAGCAGAGATCAGAAATGAACAACTGCACATTACGAACTAATAGCGACGAAGCAAAGAGTAAGTCATCGGACCTTAACGCTTGTTCAGGAGTACACCACGCCCATCTTCTTTGCAAATTCATCGTCATCATCTTCTTCCTCAATGTATTCCCCAGAGCCATCTCCATTCTCGCCATCGTACACCTCATAATCTTCGCCACCACCTTGTTCATACTCGGGCTCGCCATCCCTGTCATCACAGGCTTCGGGTTCTTGCTCCAGCCGATTTTCAGCATGTGCGCCATCATCTGCAGCTTGTTTGGGAGAGCTCAAAGCGGGTTGCTTTCCGGCTTCTGCATTGATCGTTGACTTGTGGTCCTCGTTCTTTCCTTCGTAATTTGTGTCTTCTGCAACGTCTTGATTGTTTGATAAATTCCTAGCACTCAAATTCCCAGTCGTTTCACCTCTCTTTCTCTTTAGAATCTCTTCCAACGGTTTGGGCCCTTCGAACAAAACATCGCTTCCACTTTGCTGATTGCCGTCAATCATAGACTGTTTTCTCTTCCCAAATGATTGTCGATCAGCCACACGCTGCTGTTTCAACGGTTCGCCATTTTTTCTGTTCTTCAGCTCTGCAAGGCTTTTGGGACCGGCAAAATCAGCTCGATCATCACCTGGATTGTTGTCTTTTCTAGAGTGCATTCCTCTGTAATTTTTCACGCCATTATTAAAATCCTCATCCCGTCTTTCGATTATCCTGCTTCGGATCCTTCCCTGGTGATTCGGCGCGCCCGCCCTTATTGGGGACAGCGATCTCCGAGGAAGCCTTATTCTTCCTTGTAGCCGATTGCTAAGAGGCTTCACATGGGGAATCCTTTGTTCACGATCTCTAACATGCATCTCATTGGGGTGTTCACGACTAATGACGGACCTCAAACCGTTGGGCTTTCTGTGCCTGGCCAAACGATGCCTCAGGTCCGATTCATCAACTCGACCACGGCTATCAGGCCTATCATACGGCCTCCTTTCAGAGTAAGATCCTCCCAATATCCTTTCGGCTGAACGTCCGCGCTGATCCCAAGCATACTGACCACCCGAATGGAGATCCTGCGGATCATAACCGATAGAATTCCCATATCGTTCATCTTCGATGGCAGCAACCATGTTGTAATCGGTCGGATGATCCATATTGTATTCGTTCCTAGCTTCATGTTCCATTGGCATTCCATATCTATCTTCACTCGGATAGTAATCAGAATCTCTTCCCTCGTCATCAACAAGGACATCAAAACCAGGAGAGGGCTCTCTAGAAACTTCTTCCGTATCCTTACCATACACACCTTCGGGTTCATCCAAGAGATTAGATTGCTGGACTCGACCAGGCCAATTGACAGGGTTTCCATTAGAGACCATAGGAGTGCTCCTGTAGCCTGGAAAATCGGCAGTTTGTGGTACCTTCCTGTTCATAGATAATTCATTTGTCCAGGGAGCAGGCCCGGCTTTGGTCAATGGTTTTACTAGCGGCTGCGAGTCCTTGACAGATTTGGCGACATTCACAGGGAGGGATTTCTTCTCTTGTAAAGGTTTTTGAACGGCAGTAAAAACCTTTTTGGCCGCTGCAGCCTGCTCGAGAGTGGATGCTGCTCCTGTAACGGCTGAAGCTTTATTGCCTATGGACGTCTGCAAATGGAGAAAGGGGCACCAATCGCCTTTCAAACAAAACCCTTTTTGGAAAAATATACATGACACCGGTTGTTTTGCGGAGCTAGTTGCGGCAGGTGCCGGCAGACTAGATGCCGGCACTGAGGGTCCTGAAGATGTTGGTGTTCCAAGCAGACCATCGAGTGGCTTAAGCAACCAAGAGACAGTAAGACAAACAAGATACCTTGTCATTACTTACTATTGTATGATTTCAGATTCGCATAAATTAAATATTGAATACCAAGTAAATTTAAAAAAGAGATAAAATTATGTAACCAAGAAAGACACTCGACTTACCGGGTGCCGAAATGCACACTTGGAGTTTAAACAGTTACCATTTATCCAGTACCAACAATCCCTAGGATTTACACGAGCAATGTCGCTATGGCGATATTCACATTCACTTCCCTGTTATCAAAGAGCTCAAGATCGTAAATATAATTGAGATGAAGGATGTGTTAACGCCCAAATTAGGACATATCAAGTTTCATGAAACAGGAATTCCAAGATATTTACTAGCATCAGACCATCAGAGTAAGTTTGGATGTTCAGAACATAAAAATACTGAAAAGTACATTCAACAAAGAACAATACCTAACTAACCATCAACGGGAATAGTTTCTGAAATTCAGGCACCTAAAAGAAAATTCTCATAACTTCCACACGATATTTTAAACCACGGTACATGTTAGAAGCATATACAACACTGACAATAAGTTTCGGTTTGAATAGAGATTTAGCAATGAAAGCTTTAGTATAGCAATGAATTATCAGTATATATTATATATATATATAATCGGTATCACCAAATGCTCATAAATAGAACTAATTTGGTTTTCCAAAGTTCCCAATCTACTCTGAGCAGTGCCTTGTTCTAACTCACAGGTATAGTTTAGCTAATTCAGCACAGCTCTAATTGCAATACGAAGCACTATATCCACACAAACAACTGAAAAGGATAATTACAACAGATTCAGAGATTTAAAGGAAAAATAAAATCAAGAAATCGACGATTTCCCATCAGGACAACCAAAATCGAAATCAACCAGTCGTCAAGGAGAAATAGCTCAACAAGGAAACAAATTTGAAGGCTTAAATCCTTGAGTGGCTCCAAATTCACTAGAAATAATCCAAAAACCTCTCGACGTTCGAGGAACAGCAACAAAAAATATACACTCCAAACGAGTCCAAACACACAAAACAACAACAACGCGCAGGCACAAATTACAACTAACAGCAACAATAATCACAATAAATTGAAACGAGAAAGGGACCTTTTTGCAGGTTAACGGCGACGCGAGAAAGTAAACGCAATCGGTGTTCCTCCTAAGCGCTTCTTCTTCCGCAGAGGGAGGCTGAGGCTGAGATTGAGATGCAGAGCCCACCATTCCGGCGATCCTAAATTAGCTCCAAAAATTGCCAAAATATATATGGATCTAGGGTTTTAAATATTTGAGGCCCGAGTTTCCGATAGGGCTGCTGCTCCTAGTGCGGCTTCTCCACCTTATTGCCCCATCGAATAGAACCCTAATTACAATCGAATTGGATCGAACTGAGCTTGAGAGAGAGAGAGATCCGATGTGAGTTCGTCGAGAGTGTGTGTCAATCAGATCTGCTGTCCTTCCCTCTATTTCTACACATACATACGGTTTACAGTCTTTATACTACTGAGGGTAAAAATGGTATTTGAATGTGCTTCTGTAATAACATTAGAATCATTCAGCATATTATAAAGGGCAAAATTGGCAAAAAAGAATTGTTAGGTTATTTAGGAAGAATAATGATCATCCGATTTTAAAATTTTTTTATGAAAACTTAGCATAGAGTAAATAAAATCGATCGCGATTGATCATAACGTAATAAAGTCGATTAAAATTGATCATATAGCTAATAATTTTACTAATTATATAATACGACAAGAGATGTCAATTAAGACGAATAATTATTATACGATTTAAATTTTTTTTATTAAAATTTAGCATAGAGTAAATAAAATCGATCACGATTGATCATAAAGTAAATAAAATCGATTAAAATTGATCATACGGTAATAAAAATAGATCAAAATTGATCATGTCGTTAATAATTTTACTAATTATGTAATGCGACAAGAGATGTCAATTATGACGAATTTTGCTTATGATCTAAGTATTAATGGGATGAGTTTGGATTCAAATTTTTATATTTTGGATGAATTACAATCTTAAATTATTAAGTATGTCAAAGTACAAGATTGTTATATTGATTTTATTCTCATCATCTATCACATTTATTAGATCAAAATAAATTTCGAGATATCGAAAGAAATTATGGATTTTCTTAACATTACGCTTATCCGAATACTTTGGAGATTCCGGTGTCCAGATGCATAACGCGTATACAACACAGTTCAATTCTTCTTGCAATTTGGTTATCTTCTTGAAGAACATAGTCTTCGACTCAATCTTTAACCCGTTAAATATGTCATCAACATGTTGTTCTCGATCTCGCTTACATTTTTTTCGAGGGCATCAAATCGCTCTATGGACTCCCCGACCACAACCTCAAGTTGGCCATCCGAGCATCCAAGCTTGCAAGTGGATCACAAGACTTCACCATTTAGCTTGGCCTGTCATTCCGTTCATCATCGGCACTGTTGTTTCTATCGTATTTGTTTTTATAATTTTTTCTCAGACATTTTTAAAGCTTGCTAAAATTGTTACTCTGATACTGTATGTCACGAATTAATTTCTACTTTCGAAATTAGTCATGCGTCTCTCAATACCTCACTTGATCAATTTAACACATGTTTTTCATTTGACTAAGCACCTTCAACAACCAAAATTTTTTCTTAAATAAAGAATGTTTGCAAGATAAAATGTGAAAAGAAAATAGGATTGCTTGTAACGATGAGTGATGTGGGATTTTGTTTCTTTTCCAAAAATATTTTCTAATACATTTTTTTAAAAAATTAATCTACTATATATATTCATTATTTTTATATTATTTATACAATTTATTTATAACATCAAAAAAATTTATTTAAACCAAAACACAAAACAAACACAACGGAAGTCTTTTTACATGCAAAAATTATACCTACAAGTTTTTAGATTATTTTAAAATGTATAACAAGCAAAGCATTATGTACATTTATTTAAAAATTTTAATGAGTGGTTCTTTTCAAGATTTTTACTATAATTTTATTATTTATGTATTTTTTTTCAAAAATATCAAATAAAAAAAAAATCAAATATGTATTTTTTTATTTTTTATACGATACTTCTTCCTTCCGTCCCAAAAAAAATGAGTATTTTAGATAATAGAAATTAATAAATTATGATATTATTTTTATATAGTAACTTTTGTTAAAGATAGTTAAAATAAATAGATTTATTTAAAATATAAATAGATCATATTTGATAAAAGAATAAAAAAAAAAAAAACTTGTGATGGGACAAATGGAGTATTAAAAATTATTTTTTCATTTAAAATATTATATCATCTATTTGTATTATATTATATAACTATTTTAATTAAAAAAATTTATTATTCAAATCTTAAATGCACAAACCAAACCCTCAAAATAACACGGCTCAATATGTTCTCAAAAAATTCCACCACATTTCGAAACTATGTTTGGTCTAAAACATTACATAAAATTTGAACGAAATTTCTTACTAGCCAAAAGATTCCAAATTCCAATTATAATAATAATAAAACGGGCTCAAAAACCATTATTTTACAAAGCCAAAAATCTAAAATAATATACTTTTTATTAGATTCATTTCATCAATCGGTAATAAATGAAGTAATCTTTCACCTTTATATATCAAGAGAGTTACCACACATTTAGCAATGTGAAATAATATTCATCGCTCCCCTTCAAAATAATAATCTCGAAAATTCATATAAAATCCAAACCCAATACAAACATCATTATTTTATTCGCATCATCTATCACATATTATTAGAAGTATATTTCTTTTGATAAATTTTTTTAAAAAATAATTTGAATTAAATATTAAAATAATATATACTTGAATGTTTTATAAAAAATAAAAATATTTTTTTAAAAAAACACAATCAAAATAATAAAAATCTTGAATTTAGAATTAAAAAAACTAACTCTTATGGTATGAAGCTGAAGAAAATGCCATTCATTACATATGAAAGACTCAGCTTGGCCCAGCCCACTTTATTAAAGCCCAACACATTATAATATAAGCCCAATTAATTCAAACACTTCAGGCTTATTGGGTCCAACCCATTTCATGGATCCAAAACCTTCAATGGCCAACTCACTAGACAGCTTCAAATAACATACAAATCATTACTTAAAACAAAAATTAAAATCAAACATAACTATGCACATAACACATTTTTAGGCCAAAAAAAAAAGAAGCAATATTGCAACCAACCAGAATTCAAGTTTTCATTTTGTCACCAGAATTTCCAAAATCAGTAGACAGGTCTCTATCGCAAATTAACAGTATCAGATCTTACTTACAAAGCCAAGAACAGGACAAAAGATAAAATCAAAATATGGGTTTTTTTTGTTTTTTTCATTCATCTTCATCTACCTCTACCTCTTCCTTGGCTTCTTCCTTGTCAGTTTCAAGAACTTCCTCATGGGCTTCTTTCTCTGATGAATTATTTGCATCCTAAATACAGCACAAACAATCTGATATAAGACAGTCTATAGAATCAAAAAATGTTATAGATCAAAATGTTGAACAGAAGATACTTCTGGTTGATTGTCATCAGCTTCATTGGATTCTTTGGCCTTTTCAAATTCTGCTTTGAGCTCAGCTGCTCTGTCGACATAGACTTTCTTATCCTGGACAGATTAATTTCAGGCAAGAATTGTCAATAGATAGATCAATCAATCAATCCCTCCATTTTCAGAAATGATTATGTTTCTCTGAGTAATTACCTCATCGCTCATGGATTTCCATTTCTCACCTCCCTCCTTGGCAACCTAAGTTCAACACAATAACCCAATTTCAAACACAACAATTATGAACTCTAAACTATGCAGCCATGGCAATTCATTTTTATAACTACCGTAGCAACACTCTTGCAGTCTGGATTAGCCTCCTTGAATGATTTCCTGAAATCGTCCCTGAATACAATCCATGGGAAACTGTGAGTCATGGAAGATTGTTGGGGTGCAGAATCATGGATTATGATGAACAATTACATGAAGAGGAAGAATGCAGTGGGAGGACGCTTTCTTCCAATAGAGGTTTTAGCCTTCTTTTCCTTCTTCGCCTTTGGCTCTGCTTGCTTAGCCGCCTTCTTCCTGCATCGTGATTCGAATTTCAATTAATCAGAAGTATGAGCCACAGATTGTTCAAAAACCAGGACGGATTTGAACAGATCTGTAACACAAAGGCTCTGAAATTACCTCTCTGGCTTCTTATTTTCATTAGGTACTTCAATAACCTGAGCCTCTGAAGAAATACGGAAACAGATAATCAATTAGCACAAAATCTACCTTCCTCACCCTAAGCTCATAAACTTCGATTGCAGATTCAATAACACAAATTCAATTACTACAATCAAAACAAGGTTGATAATATATATACACATATATGTATGACGTACCGAGATTCATCTTGATTTTAGCGTCGAGACTGCAATTGTGGAAGCTTATCAACGCTATCGGAACATCCTTGTTACACTCATCGCATTTGGCAAAAGCACTGCCGTCTCTGGCACGCTTGAGAGCAGACGACGACGAAGCAGGGGCAGTTTCCGCCTCGACTCGCTTCCTCAGCCTCGATGGACCACTGCCGCGCGCCATTTCTCTGATACGTTTCTCACAAAAAGAGATTGGACGAGTAATCGAGAGTTGAAACGAGATTCGGTGCTCGGCTGCACCCAAAAACGCTTATTTATATTCGATCACGGCAAAATCGAATGAACAGAGTAAATTCTGGGAAAATTTTCGATTTGATTTTTAGTGGCAAAATCGAAAACAAATTGAAGCTATGGTTGGAGATGGCGCCACTAATTTGGATTTGGATTTGGAGCCAAAGTTTAGAAAATGGAGGGAACTTCGCGGATCGATGACTTGGCGGTGCTTATATCCGTTGATTTAAATGGGTTCGATCGTGCGGTTGAGATTCCTCGAGTGCGTGAGCAATTGTTTTATCTCTTCCACTGTACTTTCGAATTTTTATTTCATATATCAAAATAGGAAAAACAAAACAGAGTAAATAAGGTTGGGTCTTAAAGATGCCAAATTTTTACAGACAGTAAAATTTTTAATTATTGATGTAAATTTTGTAAGAAAAAATAAATACTGTATTTAATATAATATTTTAAAAAATTAATAAATAATATCAAAAGTTTTAAATTTATATTTTTTGCGTCGTTTAAATTTACTCTTACTTTCTTTTCATTTAAATTTATTTCCGTTAAAAAATATCACACTCGGTCCGGAAAAAATATATAAACTAAAACATTTTTTAAATGTTTATTCAATTATTATTTGCAAAAAAAACTTCATCCCCTCAATTACTTTGGATTGTTTTTAATTTTAAATTTTTATTATTTTTGATAAAAATATATTATGGAAGTAAGTATTTACTAACAAAATATATTTAGAAATTTTTTGAAAATATCTAAACAAAAAACACAATGAAATTTACTTTTACACTACAGCCTCCACCATAATAGGGATGTACTAAAAATATTTTTTTTTTTATTAATTATATTATAATAAAATTAAAGCATCATATTTATAAATATTTACAGTTATTTCAATTCAAATTTACTTGTTTTTTAAAAAAACCACAATCATAAACATGTACTAAAATATACTCTCTTGACGAAAGTATTTTTCATTAAAATTTGAATTGTGTTTCATTGTGATTGCAGGTTTTTACATAAACTTCCACCCCAAAATATCAAATCCACCTTCTAAAAAAAAAAAAAAAAAAAAAACTTTAATATTATATTAAAAATTAATTTTACATTCGAAATTTCATAAAACTACCCTGTTAAACCTCCAAAAAAAAAAACCCCCCACGATCCAAAACATTCCTAAATAAGTTGAGTGTCTAAACAATATATATATATATTTGAAACCTCAATGTAAATATTTTTAAAAAATAAAAAATATAATGCAGGAAACCGGCAGCCACATGATCAAATGCTTCTCGGAACCAAAAGAAGAGTAACAAATGAAGTAATAGTTTAGTGTAGGGCAAGATTAGCAAGACATGGTTTTTAAACAGGATCAAGAATTATATCTCTAAGCTACCTCACTAACTGCTGCTGCCTATACGAGATCAGATTCATATCCATATCCATATCCATATCCCAATCTAATCACATCTTCAACTCTCAATTCAAATTATATAGTGCCTTTCGAATGTACCCTTTTTTTTTTTTTTCTTTTCATTTTGAATGATGGATGATTAATCAAATTCCAGTTTGGAGCGCAGTTTAGCTTTTGTTGTTTCAGAAACTGCCTCCCAAAAAATCACCACAGGATGTTTCGTCTGCTTGTCGAACCAAAGTAATCTTCAAGTTTGGCGCCGGACACAAGCTACGAAAGACGACTGCTTGATTCATCGCATAATAGCTTCCTTGCAATAAGCATTACCGCCAGATCTGTGGGGAGGAGAAATTTAATAAGGGGGAGGGCAAAGGCGGAGGAGATTCGAGTATGAACTTTGACTACTTACTCGTAATGCACGCGAATGTTCATGAATCTGGCATTTTCTTTGCTTTGGGATAGTGTCACTGTGCCTTCGATGAGCTGATCTTGCTGCACATCCATTGGTTCGTAAAAATAGACCACCGTCTGTACATTGCACAAGGGAAATTTCAGCGTAGTATATTCGGTTATACTATTGCGGCGGAAACCATGGCAGCTTTGACAGGTACAGAAGCAATTAAATGGAAGTCTAACTGACTCGAAGAGAGGACAACAGATAATTCTTTCTAACTCCTGCTTTTCTATATATAAAAAAAAAAGAGAGTATTGGAGAGTGAGAAAAATTTTGCAAATATAGAAAGTGGGTAGGAAACCTGTTGCCAATGTGTTGGGGGTTCCTCGGGTGCAGTAGAGAGCACGAGGGCGTCACTGGGATTGGGACGCTTCTTGCTTTGTTTTGTGTCAGCCACGTGATCATCAGGAGTCTCAGCCGACTCCAGGGGGTCCTTGTCATCGGAAGGTGAAGTTGCAGGTGTAGCAAACTCCACATCGAACCAGAATGCAAACCCATGAAATGGTGCTGCAGATCGACAAAAAAGGAAAGATAGTTTACTGTGAAACTCACTGGAAGTCTGCATTTGTTCATGCCTTTCCATTTAAATCACATGCTAGAATACACATTTCAACAATCATAAATCCAATGAAAACATGTTTTCTCTCAATAACATTAATATAATGAATTGAAAATTGAATAACAATCCAGCGCTATCATCTATATTCAATTGGAATCTAAATTTATTTGCATCACTACTTTCAATATCAGATAATACTTTAAGAAGAGAAAGTACACAAACAACCGAAGATGGATATTATTTGTGTCACAACAAGACATACACATTAGTTCAAGAAACATAACGAGTGGAATATTTACCTCTCATCATGGATTTAAACTTAAAATTTGCTGAAACGGACTCCAGCTCGGGCAATGTAACTGTAGAACAGTCAATGTGCTTTACCTATCGCCAAAATTACAAGTTAGCCACAGCAATTCCTAGTTTCCTCCGTAACAATGGTATTTCAGAATTGTTGCAAGAAACATTGCAGTAACTGGAATCTGAGGATGCTTCTGGATTCACACATGTACATTGATAAAATAGATCATACAGTAAGCAGTAACAAAAGAATGCCAGATACGCGGCATTCACCTAAACATCGTATAACCATGATGAACCTCTAATTGTCATGGATATTACAAAAGATTGTAGATTTGGACAACCCCGGAGGGAAAGGGGACCAGAAACCAAAACTTATTGAAAAAACATGCTCTCAGACTCTTGGGAACAGGTAGGTAAGTGAAGACATTACTAAAATGACGAAATATTAACATGACGCCGATATCCTGCTAAATTTGGAAGTAATATCTATAGTTAAATAATGCCAGTGGCTAAATCTCTACAGCAGGTAGTGTTTTCAAGCAGCTAGCATTTCAAGCTAGTTAAAGACGTAAAAAGATCAAGTACCAAGGGCACAAAGATTAAGAAACAAAAAATTGGCTTGGGGACTTGTGATATAAAGTGTAAGAATATGCCATATGCGGGATAAAAAATGTCATGAAAGATGCCAATAAATGGAAGACTCACCACACAAGGCCATGTCAATACATTTTCACCGTTGATTATCTCAACAGAGGGCTCTTCAAATGCACACTGCTTTGCCAATTGCATCATAGCAGACACTACACAAGACACAAAATCTCTTAGCTTCACGAATATAATTCAACTACTATAGTATCCTGTACATACTACGCGGACAGGCACAATAACATAAAACACTACAGCGAATTATTGTATCTGAAGGAAAGTACTCCTTGAAAAATCAAGGTTATAATTCTCATCATACAGCAGTTAGGAAGTGTTTTTTAGGGAGGCAAAAAAGAGAATAGTAATAATAAAATATCTTTAAGAATGACAATATATGATATCATAAAAACAGATTTATTGTTCATAATTACTTCACCTGTAATAGGTGACTGTTGTAAAGCAATTTGGGGATATTTACTATGTTGTAAATTGTAAGCCCTAGCATTAATCAAGGATGCAGGTAAGAACCATTACAAAATTTTCACATTCAAATTTGTCAGCAAGTGTTGCGAACCACATTACCATAAACATTTGGGGTATTTTAATCGCGCATGTAAGTCAAATGGCCAAACCACATAATTCTTGCAAAGTTTAGTTTTTGTCTCTCAATTCTACTCTTCTTTGAAATTTTCTACCAATATCATGGCAGTGTAAGGACATCTAAGTCAGTTCTTCCAAGTAGAAACCTAAAAATAAGTATTTAGGCATAATAGATCAGGCATGAGGGTGTCAACTTGCCCACCACAAATACAATCAACCATCCCGACTTTTAAACTGCTCTGTGAATTTATTTGCACAATTCTTTTGAATTGGAAATGATTATCCCAACAACTCAATACCTCAACCGAACATTGGAGTAAATTCTCTTTAGGAAATAAATTTCATGCATTAGTGGTATGTATGCATTGTCCTAAGCAAGGCATCCGCTGCTAGTATATCAGAAAGACATATAACTCAGTTCATGCTAAAAAAAAAAAACAATTAAAATAAATAAATAACTAACTACATAACTTCACATTGGAATAATAATATTTTCATAGCAATACTCACTATCAATTCCATAGACACTACGCCAGAACTCAATACTATCATTGTATCGATCGGGATGAGATACAGGGGCCATGTATAACTGCAAGTGCACAAAAGACATCATTATATCTGGTTGCTAGGTCCTTGCAAATGCTAAGGTGTATTATGAACTGACTAAATAAGATAGCAACCAAATAATCCAACTAGAAAGTTGCCTAAAGCATCAGCAGCTACCAAATTTTTAACAAAATAATGCTCAGTTTTCAACTGCGCTTTCATTGTAAGACACTGCACCGAGAGAGGGAGAGAGATATCCATACTGTTGCATGTGATGGAAGGATGAGACCTCCAGGCTTCAACCATCGGTCTCTAGCAGTAATAACGCTTCCCAGCATGCTCTAACAGGACAGTCATACAAATCCCATGTCACATTACAAAAATAGAAAATAAAAATGTAAACAAACAAACAAACTACAGAAGATTACAAGTATCTGTTGTACAAACCCAAAAAACTAATCCATATGATTAGAAAATGAATATTATAGGTCAAAAATTTCACCTCATAAAGAAGCATATATCCCATCCATTCAGAAACTATAACATCTACTTTTTCATCAATCTGAGCATCCTGCAATTATCAGAACTGATTAATACTCATAGGATAAGCGACATGAAAAGAATAGATGATTGTTTACTTCAAAGAAAATCATAGAAACTTTTTCAAAAGGTTTTCCTAATTTAATAATCATTTAACACAAACTTGGAGTGGCACTTTAGTAAAGGCCTCACATTTATACCACAGCCCATATGTTGATATTTGTTTCGCATGCTAGACTACAGAAAATTACACTGCACATTAATCACTAATCGTTCATCTATTTATCAGACCAAATTTGTACACAGCATGACCTTGACCATTCAGAAGGTACAAGCTCGACGTTATAATGTCAAATTCTTTACATTTAGTTTAATTAATAGCATTTTTGTACCATTTGCATTTAACAGAAATCCTTCCCAATCTTAAGTCAATCAAAACTTTCCTTCCAAACAAGACCCAAGAGAGCTATGAGGAAACAACTGATCATGCAAGAAAGATGACATATAATTGTACCTCTACTCGCCCATGAACTACAACTATTGTGTCAGACAAGTTGTTTGCCTTGATGACTTCCTTTGCCTGGAATGACATTTCTAAAGAACAGTGTTACTCTGCATAACATATCATCTTCATACAATAAAGTGAAGATAGTACAAGATGCCTGCTACATAAATTTTGAAAATATGTATTACAAATATGGAAACCACCAGTAAAAATAGTCCATAAATTTGTGGAGCAGACGACTACTGTAGACACTATCATTATACTGTTTAACAATCTATATGAGATTTACTTCTTCCATTATCCATGCAAGCTAATCTTTTCCCTTTATACACACCAAATCTGCAAAAACTTGAATGATTACCTCATTACCTTCTCCCTGCTCAACTCAAATCTGCTTCTACTTCCACTATTTAAAAGCATTTGAGATTGGCATCTTTCCAAAATTTATATGTGGAATAGCATCAAATCATTGTTTATATACTTCTAATTTTCATGGCAATGTCAAGGACACAATTCATTAAGGGTTAAGATAGGAGAAAGTCTACGATAAATGAGCATGGATAGTTTGACCAGCTGTAAAGCATTAGATAACTGTCTGTCTACCGTAAGTGTGGCTGGTCGATCACACAATGCAAGCTAAATATTGTATAAATTATTGAAGAAGCTAATATGTGAGAAAACTTCTCTAAATATTAAACCAAATGCTTTCATCAAGTGACTACTCCCCCAACCAAAATTAAAATGTACTAATGACAGACTCCAGTTTGGCTAAAACACAAATAGCATGCCACCTATACATATTCAATAAGAAACTTAATAAAACCACCTGAACTGCAATATTGCTGGCATCCACAGCATACACCTAGCAGCAAACATGAAGAACAACGTAAGCCAGAACACATAACTCCAGGAAAGAGTTTCGATGAAAGTATAAATACATATACATATATATATAGAGAGAGAGACACACACACACACACTCAAAAAAACAGATTGTTTCTTCCCAACCCAGGCTGAATACTAACATGTACATATGACACCATTTTCTTCAGATTTCACTGGGTTAAGTTCTATAGTTTTGCATAAATATTTTAAAGTTCCTTTGAAACAGATGTATCCGCAATATTCTCATTATATTAAAGGAAGTTAGTACAATAAGTGACTCACCCGCCTGGCTCCAGCTTGAGCACAAAATATAGAGAGAATGCCAGTGCCACACCCTACATCAACTACAACCTGGAAGGGGGCAAAAAAATATTACAAAAAAAAAAAAAAAAAGAAAGCAAGCAAGCAAACAATCATGTTCAGCATCAGGGGTATAGTAGATAATCCTGAAATTACCAAAATAACTCCTCATTTAAATTGGTGATTCAAGTCACTCAATATATTCACCAAGCTGACTATGTCCAGAAGTCACTACATAATCTTCTCATCTTGTCTAACAGTGAACATTCTATTATTTTTCCAGCAAGCATAATAAAACTTAAAATAAAATTCAGAAAAAAAAAAAAAAAAAAAAGAAAAAAACCAACACAGCCGTGAGGGTATCATTATTGCAATGTGTTATAGATAATACAATATGACTGAAAAATAATTATCAAAAACCATATTCCCATGAAATGCTTACTTTTCCTGCAATCAGATCTTGATGGTGGAAAATTGCTTTTCTGTAAGTTTCCGTGCGCACATGATCCTGTATAGATGAAAGATGTGTTCACCAAGTTTTGAATCTTAATACACATGCATTTACTGTAATCAAATGGTTAATGCAACATAATGAAATGGGATAAATCAGGTCAAGGCTCAGGTGAAATCAGATGCTGCCCACAAGACAAAAATTCAGAAGTCTCAAGCACATCTTGTTATGTATGTTGTTTGGAATGCAAAAGAAAAAGATAAAAATTGCATTAGTGAAAATACTCAGTTCTAATAATACCTGAATCTATGTATGTGATGAACTTCACGTATACTACACTATATGGCACTGACATGATCTTCCATGCAAATTTAGTCAAACTGGAACGTTGATATATCAATATCACAACAAAAGTAAATAAGAAGAATTTTCACCACCGGACATGGCACAAAGGTCTTGGGGAAATGGCACGAAACATACAGCCAGCACATGCCACAACAAAGCATGGCAACAGCAAATATGCAAATAATAAAATATAAATTCATGAAGCAATAATTATGAAGACTCAATAATCACTGTACATACTAATCAAATACAGATGCAACTATAAAGATTCAGTATTCAATCATAAATTGTTGTCACCAAAATTTATATTCTTCATCTTCTTCTTGCCCAATATCTTTATAATCTTAATTAATTACCCAATCTTCTCCCTCAATGTCATCTACATTAACAATCAATCTAAATGTGATGCCATTATCTCTAGCTTTTTCATATAAATAATAATTTTAAAAATATCACACCATGGGGAGATATCATGCCATTAACAACTATGGGTTAAAATATACAGATTTGGTGATGGAACCTGAAGAAACTGCAGAGGATCCCTCTCTAGAATCTACTCAAACTAATGAACAATAGCAACTGACATAATGCAGGTGTTTCCAGAGTATACAATAGCTGAAAGGCACGGAAGCTATCGAAAATCGACTTTTGCCAGATGAAACGTTACGGGCATCATTAATTTCAAGAAAATGTATTGAAATGCTTATAAAGCATAACCTACGTCACGATCAGGAAAGTATAGTTTTTGTGACCCGAGACAATGAACATTGCGAAAATCGGTTGCATTACGAGATTCTCTGCAGAAAACACGGTAAAAATCCTATTGCATAAGCTCAATGCCCTCTAAAGCATCACCCAAAAACTCAAAAACCTAATTTTCTCTAACAAAAAGAAAGAAATCCATCTCGCACCCAACCACAGACTGTACCTTGATCATTTCCTCGTGAACGCCGAGGTGCGCGTAGGAATTAAAATATGCCACGTCAAAGTCGGTAGGACCGCTCGCCGCCCTCTCTTTTTCCATCTCCTGATGTGGCGGAACCCTAGTGTTGTCGCCGCCGTAGTCGCGCGACCTGCTGCGAGTCCTCCGCAACCGCTGGGGGGGGCTAGGACCGTCATCTACGTAGTGGTGGCCGTTTCGAGGTGCGCCACCCCCGCCGCCTCCGCCACTGCCGCCGCTAGGTTGGGACATCTTTCTCCACCTCCTGCAGTAACCGCCAGATGGAATGAAGGGTAAATGTGTAATATGAGAAAAGCTACAGACGTTGCGCACTTGCGCTACTGACTTGACTATTGTTGTCAAAATATTATTTACAAATTTAAGAGTTTAAAAAAAAAAAAACAAAGACGGTTATTTTTACTTTATTTATGGTAAATGAATTTAATTGTATGTAAAAAAACAATAATAATTGTGTTTCTTTAAAAAATTTGATTTTATTATTTTAAAAATATTAAAGTAAACAATTATTTTATATATTTTACATTATATTTATTTGGATCCATCCCAAAATTTGGAATATTTTATCTTATGATTTACAAAAGCTTAACATATATTTAAATATAATATTTTAAAATTTTTTAGACATTATATTAAATATTATATATATTTTTTTATATTAAATTAAAATTAAATTTTATATTTATTTTATTAATTTTGAAAAATTCAATAACAGTATTTAAAATAATACGATTTTTTTCTCTCCATATTTTTTTTCATCGTTATTTTTTTTAAAAAAAATAATATACTATACATATTTATTATTTTTATATTTTATATACAATTTTTTATATTTTATATTAAAAAAATTCTTTTTTCCAATAATCTCATGGAACAAACACATTCTACTTTTTTCATTTTAAAATTAATAATTTTATTTTTTATTTTCGATGATCTCAAAATAATAATTACTATTATTATTACACAAATATTATTATTTTAAACAAGTCCCTCGATAATAATCAGTTGGCCCACTCCGTAGCTCGACCCACCGGATCGGTCCAAACCCTTTAACCCAAATTCATTTACCCAAACCTACATTACTCTAAACACAATTAGTTAGGTTGTTGATTTTGTTATAATATGGTGAGTTAGTTTTGATAGATATAAAAGAGTGGGTTCAGGGGTGTGTTACGAGAGGTGAAATCAAGAGTTAGAGATAGAAAATGTGAGATTGAGAGTTAGAGATAGAGAGGGAGAGAAACCGCAAGAGGATTCCGGAGGTTTGGGACCCTTTTCGATGGCCGATTCCGGTGGGTATCGTGGCTTAGAGTGAAGATGCCGACCTCCACCTTGAGGTGCGGTTACCTCTGGCCATTCTTGCACCATGGGCTGTGCCTTGCTTCGCCGTCCCTTCGCTGCCGGTGAAAGATCGTGAATCGAATCGTATCCGAAAACAAGAATTGATTTCGTGACAATAACATTCACCCGCCAAGAGGAAGTTTCCTTCCTTATAATTTCAACATCCAATTTAATTCAATTAGGTTCTATTTGTTTGTGATTTGATTTTTCAATTCCAGTATTGTTTGAGCAATATTATTAGGGGTTAATTCATTTCAATTTCGGTAAAAATTAATTTGGATTTTATTCGAATTTTGTTTCCGCTACTAATTCATTGTCGTATTTTGTATATGAAATTTGTTCGATAAATCTAAAGATCATTTTTAAAATTTTATGTTTAACTCAAATGTCAATTGAGGAATATTTTGTAATAGAAAAAAAAAAAAAAAAAAAAAGTGATGTTTTTATACTCTCTTTTCATTAATCCAAAGATTTTTTTATTATTTAATTTTTTTATTTTAGTAAAAATAATATAAGTTCATCCTAAAAATATATAAGTAAAACACTATTAGAATGTGTTTATTTGGGACAAAAGTGTCGGGGGAAGAAGTATATAATTATATCATGAAAAAATTAGATTCGAAGTGTGTTATTGAGAATTTGTATTTTATGTTTAAAATTTAAATAATAAAAAATTAAAATTAAATAATGATATAATTTAATGTTTTGAAAATAATAATAATAATTAGTAATATCTCCTTAAAAACAGAGCCTCGATTAAGTGCAGTTTTTTCTCAACTCCTTAAATTATACGGCTGGCTCGCTCACCTTCGATGAGCGATTCCGGGAAAAAAGCGACGGACGACGATGAGGTGGAGCAGTTGCTGCGGGCGGCGCACGACGACGTGCTTCTAAAGCTCAACGTTAATTCACACATAGCTCGCGCCTCCGCTTCCGCCGCGATCGATCCAGATCTCGAACGCCGTTTCGAAGCCCTAAAAAGACCACAAAAGCCAACAAATGTCAACAATCCGGCGAAAACCGTTTCTTCGGAAACGATTAGCGGTGGCGATAGATTCGCCGGCACCGCCGCCGCGGCGGACGACCTGTTCGCCAGATTCGCAGCTCTGAAGAGCTCGATTCCGTCGCACAATAAACGCGAAGACGCAGGCGATTCTGTTGGAGCCAATCGCGAGGCGCAGGAAGAAGAAAGCGAAGATGAAGTCGACAAGGTTATACGGTGGGCGATTGATGCTGCCAGGCTCGATCCTTCTCCGCCGTCCGACGACGATAACGATACCGACGACGAGGAGCGAAAGAGCAGAACACAAATGACAAAAAAATAGCAACAAAATCTGCTGAATTAAGGTACACCATGCTGCTTCTACTTCTACCTCATCGTGAAGTTGCTCGCTCTGCTGCATTCCATTTTGATCGAATTCTGCCATGTTTTTATCTGCGCTATTGCTGCAAAAAACTTCTGAACTTAGATATAGCATCATAGTTTTGTAATCGAAGAATTGCATAATTTATACCTTCAATTTCCCAAACATCGCCATGAAATCATTGAGTAATTTTCTTTTAGAAATCGCCTCAACTGATTCCAAATCATCGGTAAATCACAATTGATGATCTAAATTATGTCCTAAAAACAATCTGAAGCATACAAAATAGTTATCAAATGTGTAGCTGAAGATTAGGCAAAATAAATTTGATCTATACTTGTCTTTGGTGCTCGGACATGAAGAACAAAAGCTGTCCATCACCATAACACCCCATTTTCCTTGCATCTCCCTCGGTGTACACGAAAAAATTTTGAGGA
The DNA here is from genome assembly GCF_009805555.1 of Andrographis paniculata. Taxonomy (NCBI): domain Eukaryota; kingdom Viridiplantae; phylum Streptophyta; class Magnoliopsida; order Lamiales; family Acanthaceae; genus Andrographis; species Andrographis paniculata. The sequence goes on from NW_026137605.1 coordinate 8,861,838, forward strand.
ACTGTTTCGGAGACATGATGGAGTCACCGAATGTGTTTTAGCCGACTACGGGTTGCAAGTTTTGCTTGCCATCTAGCGAAATTCGTCGTGGTAACCATAGTCGTCGTCTTCATCTTCATTGAACACGGCACTGTAGAAAACATATGGATTGTCGATCATCTCCGTTAGTGTCAGACGGCCATCCTTGTCTGTATCGGCCTGCAAAGTTACAAGAACATGTAATCGTACCAGTTTTACAATACTTAACACTACGGACAGATCTATGTCAAGGAACACCCGGGACCTATAAATCCTAACAAAGTAAATTAGCATGTTGATCGCAGAAGAAATTTTCCAATTTTGAGAACGAATCATCATAACAATATTGACGAAAAAATCTACTGCAAATTAAAATGCCGAGTTGAATTGAAGTAATGTACCTGTTGTATAATGTACTCCGTTTGCTGTTTCGCGTAATATCGTTCGGATGGATGAATTTTTCCGATGACGGGTAGCAATTCTAGGTCAGACAAGTATCTGCAACGTAAATAATAACACGGTTAATCCGGGTACGAGCATTTATCCCAGTCTGAACAAAGATGTCCAGTTGATTACCCGTCGCCGTCTTTGTCAAGTTCCGCAAACAACTTTCTGGCTGGGGCCTTGTGCGCATCATCGTCAGACTCGTGTGAAGCATGGTTGCCTTCTTCGTCATAATTTCGAACCAAGTCGAAGATCCCATGAAAAAACTCTTCGAAGTTCATCTTGCCATCTTTGTCGGTATCTCTTTCCCTAACAACAAAAGAATAATATTAATGCAAAGTTCCTTGAGGTTCAACCTCACAAAATACGGAAAGTCGAGCACTGTTAAATGGAGTGCGCCTATTTCATGTATATTAGAGCACAAATCTAGTAAATAATGATTGCAGATAAGTTCGACGGAGCACAATGCAAATTTACTAGACTTATTAACATTTGAACTATCTCACTTTAAATTGTCGATATCATCATACTCATCGAAATCGCATTACCCAGAGCATATCTTTGCTCCCAACAATGGGAATGGGGTTTAAGTTTAGCAATAATAATATTGCAAAATAAATTGAAATGAATAGCATAACATCTCAAGAGTATATTGCAACGGTAAAGTTTTTGACTTTAAGATCAAGAAACACGCATCGATCATTGGGTATAAAGTATAGTACTGAATGATTTATTTAACTACTTTAAAAGTTAGCTCAAACTTAATAAATATAGGAATTATTGCAAGAAAACAAAATTCATAACAGGAAACGACAAGGTTTACCTTCCTCATCATCCCTTATTGAGCTAACTATTTGTTAAAATAAATTAAGTCTGCTCGGCTTAATTACTAACTGAGCAATGAGAACTCTGAACTCGACTCATTTAACATAACTATAGAACCAAGTCTTGTCGACTTTTTGGGTAGTTTGAATCGATTAGCAAAGATCATAACCATGTACCAAGCAAATATCAATTGTGCAATAGAGTTTTCGAAGGCTACATTATAAACGGGAATTCAGCAACTGAAAATTTACCTTATTTCTTCCTTGCACAACCAATGGATCAGCTTCGGATTGTTGCTGTCAGCCGGATGCAGAAAACTGCAATTGCAACGAAGAAAGCAAACCAAAACATATTTGAGAATTAGAAAAATAGGATACACCCACGAGCAATGCTAAATGAAGGATATATACACACTTACTCGTTAAACTCTGTGATATTTAATCGGCCATCTTCATCTGCATCGGAAGCATTAAAGTGCCCCTCCATCCACCACCCCATCTGATATCCAAATGTAGTATTATCTACAAATACAAGGCAATCCATTACATTCTGAGACCACTCTAATGTTGATTAACTGATCACCAGCTTCTCCTTCGCAATTCGTTATTAATAAAAACCTAATACTACTAAAAGGATTAACTTGATCACTGCATCATTGATATCAAACATAAACAGCTAAAGAACATTGCCATGAACAACAATCCGATGAGCCTAAGCTATAACCACAGCATAACTCCAAATGCATTTGACAAATGATCGACAAATGAACAAGAACACAATCAATCAATCAAACATTTTTTTTGCTACTCACAGTAAAATCCCCAAACACATTAGGAAAGCAATCTAACCTATATGAAATTGAAACCCAAAATTAACTTATGGTTGTGCATTTTGGAAACCCTAATTTTGTTTCATAGGTTAGGGTTATCAAATTGATTTGGGGATTCAGTTCCATAGCTAATTCTCTCAATAAATCGAAGAAATTGAAGGCGTGTACCTGAATCCTTGGCCCAGCTTGGGGGCTCGTACTCGGCGAAAGTGACGAAGCCATCCTTGTTCTTATCGTGAATCTCCATTTCCCTCTCCGTCCGATGCAGGACCTCCCGCTGGCTCTGCTGCAGGTTCCACTGAGTCAACTCGGACTCAGTAACAAAGCCATCGGGCGGGTCGACGTCGATTTTTGGGAAGAGAAGCAACAGCCTGTCTGTGACGTTGAACTTGTCCTCGTCGTTGAGGTAATCCTCGGCGTCCATGAAATCCTCCCATTCCGGCTCGTGCGACTGCGGCTCGGACTTGACATCGGAGTGGTGGTGCTTCTGGGAGTAGTGGTGGTGCTCCCATTCCCTGTCCTCTCGCTTACGCTCGATGCCGGCGACGAGAGGGTCGAAGGCGGCGCGGTCGTGCGCGTGGTGGGGGTCGGGAACGAAGGTGAAATTGGAGCGGATTTTGAGGCGGCGGTGGCGGTGGCGGGCGGCGTGGGACTTGTGGTTGTCGGAGGAGCGGGAGATGAGGAGGAGCAACAGGACGGCGACGGTGATGTAGATGATCAAAGAAAGCCGACCCATCTCCTCATCAAAATGGAATCAATCAATCGATCAAAATCCGGTGCGGTGAGATCAGAATTGAGAAAATTCGCGAAATGCAGAGGTAGATAGATCTACCAATCTGCGACTGCAACTCTGTATATTACAGTACTGTATTGTTATTATTAAATTCGAAGATTGGGAAAGACGACGAGACGGTGGAGTGAAGGAGTCGTAGAAAAGAAAGAAGCTTCCTATTATAGGGTTTAACAGCAGCTTCTTCTCTAATTTTTATTATTATGGGATTTGTTTCTTTTTAGTTTAAAATTGAAATTTTCATCTTTTAATTTTGATTGAAATATTATTTTGAACTATATTTTGTAAAAAATATTTTTTTTATCTAAATATTTGTGTTAGAAATAAAATAAATAAATAAATTCAGGTATGTATATGTTTATATATATTCGTTTCACTCGAAAAATTTATGGCATGAATATTAAAAAACAAATGATGTTTAAAAGGCATATCAATAAAAAAAAGTTCAAGTAAAAAATTAATTATATATTTAATGCTTAACTTCTTAATGAGCAATATAAAAAAATATTAATTTTATAATATTTATATTTTTAAAATAAATTATGCTCGATTTCCTATACAAACAAAATTTAGTTAAATATAATTAATAAATATTTTTAAAAATATTAGTAAAAATAATTATTGTATAATAAAAATAATTATAAATTATGATTTAAATTATAAAATTTTAAATATAATAAAAATATATTTATAAAAACAAAGAAAAATAAAAACAATGAACACATAAAATAAAACTGTAGATTTTTTTGGCAATAGCATAAAATCTCTCTGTGATTTTTCGAATTTGTTGAAAACTCTGATTTTAAAATTCCATAAAATTTATTCGTGGTCTTTAAAATATTGCAAAAAATACTCCTTCCGATAATAGTTGACGGAGATGGTCTGACACGCGCTTAAAGTGAGAGTGAGATCACAAAATTATATAAAATTGGAGCTGAAATGACAAATATACCCTCACTTTCATCTTCTTCACCCTCTACTTCTCTCATCCCTCTTGCTTCTCTCCTGGATCGCGTTTCTTCCCGTATATGATAAGAATTTGGAGATTGTACAAAATGCAATCGAATTGGTTTGTTTGAATACTATTTTTCCTCAGCGAACCCTAATTCGAAAATTCATCCAACAAATTCAGTCAGTTATTGAAAATAAAATTTCAATCTCAAAATTACGAAAATTGAAATCGAAGTTAGCTACCCTTTTGGAGGCGGGATGATGTCTGATTCCAGAGCTGGACATATCAACACCAGTAGAATTTCTTCGAAATTTCATTGTCATTCCAATCGCCGTCCCCGTATTTATTTCTAAAATTAGTATCATCGTCGCCGCCGAAGTCGATCTCTTAATCGGAATGAATTCCTCGGACACCGACCCGTCACTGGATGTCTGGTCGACGAATTCCTTCGATTGGACTCTATTCATATTATTGTACTCCGGCATCTTCGCAGAGATCTGCTTCATGAATGACTCAATTGCTGCCGAGAGCCCCCAAAACATCGTTGTATTAATCACAAGATCGAAATTTTCCAACAACTCAAAATTAGTAAGATGGAGAGATTAATTGATGAAAATTACCTTAAGTGACGAGGTAGCTACATAGAGGGAGTTTGCGGCGAAAAACTTAAATCTTACGGCGCTCTTCTTCCAAGGCGAGGATGTATTTCGCCGGAGAGACGACAACAACGATGATGATGTTGACGGTGATTAACATTTTATTTGGAAGTGAATTTATATAATTTATTGATTATTAATTTATAATGAAGTGAAGTAATTGGGAGAAACAGTTTGTCTGTCTCTCTTAGTATAGATAAATCTGAATAATGAAGGGGTGAGAAATGGTGTTTGAGGTGGGGTTGGGGGAAGAGGCGGAGGTGGAGGCTGTCTGAGAATTCCGGCGGCTGTAGCAGTGGGTGAGGAAGAAAGAGTGATATGTGTGGTGTGTGGTAAGAATAAAAGTCAAACTCTACGTATGTATATATTTATGTGGTATGAGAGAAGAAATAATTGGTCAAATTCGTTAAGGGTGTGTTTGTTTGAAGGATTTTGGTAGATTTTCACTATTCATCCAATTTTTTCCCCCCAAAAACATCAAATCAAACACCTATTTTTCATTTTTTATATTATACTAAAAATCAATTTTACATTCAAAACATCACATCAAACCCTATTTATATCACATCATACAACTATTCAAATTCAAAATTTTTACTATTCAAATCCCAATTCAAAATCCAAACCCCCAAACAAACACACCCAGTAGAAAATATTGTAAGGATATAACGGCTAAGACAATTAAAATATTAAAACCGTTAGTCTAATTTTGAAGGGAAGGATTTGCAACATTTAAAAAATCATGAGTAGATTTTATAAAATTTTAGAATCATAGGGATTTTCAGCAGATTCAAAAGAGTTTTATGCTATTTTGTCATTTTTTTTAATAAATCTTTTTACAACATATCTAAAATAAAAAAATATTTAAAAATTAGACCGCTGTGTCCGGCACGGTTTGAAATCACACTGGATCTGGCCTCCGTTTTGGGCCGAGCCTGTATCAATGGGCCAAATACTTTGGGCTGCCTATTCATTTTAGTAAGAAAAGCTGAATTTGGATTTATTCCAAAATAATATTTTGAGCTAACATTGAAAGTAAACTTATCAGAACCTTTTTGATCTAATTCATATACACAAATATTATTTTATAAAGTAGTAAAATATGAGGGTGTTAAGTTTTTATTTCAAATTAAAACTATACTTCAATATTGAGTATATTATTTTCTTTAAATAATAAAACGAACATACCTCCGATGATGAATATACATTCCATTAACAAAAAAATATTATTATTTATTAATATACTACAAAATTCGAAATGACCTTTTGAGATTGGAACGGAGGGAGTAAAACATCATCGGTCCTGATTTAATACTTATGTTTATCATTTTATTTATCTTAAAATAATAGTCTAATTTTCATAAATAATTATATTATTATAAAACTATGTTTATTCTATTATTATTATTATTACATAAATGATATCATTTTTCATACTTAGCACACTTACAAAAAAATATACTCATCATTTCCAATACAATAGTCTTGTTTACCATTTTTGTTCGTCCCAAAACAATAGTTTCATTTCCATAAATACTCATATCACCATAAAATTATTCCTATATTTTCTTTATTATTACACAAATGTCACTACTTTTTACACTAATACACTCACAAAGGTAAATAAGTTTTTTACTCATAACTTTGTACCAATTATCAATATAATATCAATATTCCTTAAATCTCGTGCCCAACTCAAATAAGACCACAGTTTTGGGACAGATGAAATTTATATTTACTCATATTTTCTACATACTATCAATATAATACTAATATTTTAAAATTTTAAAATTTTATGCCCACACAAAAAAAAAAATCATTATTCTAAAACAAAGAAAGTATAAATCTCTATATATTTATAATAAAAATATTATGCAATTTACCGAATAATAATAATAAGGCAAAATAACAAAAAATCCCCAGTAGTTTTACAAATTCGCTGAAAACCCCCAGTGGTTCTAAAATTTCAAAAAACCTTGTGCTTTCCAAAATGTTGCACACTCTCCTCCCTCTTTAAATTTGACTGACGGACGTTATTTTATCAGATTTGACAGTTATACTTTTATTTATATATTCTTTAATTTATTTCTCTCTTCTGTTTTTTCTTCTTCTCTTCTCCCCAATTTCTTTCTTCCATCTTCTTTTCTTCCCCAAATTCTTCTTCACACATCTTTTTCCTCCTTCACACATATTTTTCCTCATTTTTTCTCTTTTTCTTCTCCAATTCTTTTTCAGGTCGTAGCAGTTCCACCCGTTTCTTTCTTTTCTTCTTTTTCCCCAAATTTTTTTTTTTCCTTCTTCTTCATCTCCAATTCTTTAGTACACGGTTGCATCCAATATCAAGTTATTTCTTTCTTCTTGATGTCAAATTGAATTATTAGATTTCTAGGTTTGATAAAACAGAAGAATAAATATTTCTGGGTTTGGTAAAATAGAAGAAGAAATCGACAGTGAATAATAACTTATTCATTTTCATCTTCATCTCCATGTCCGGTCGATTACTTGTGATAAATTTGGGATCGGTTTAAAATTTATATTGTGTTTAACATATTTGAAATGAAAAAAAAATAAAAATGAATTGAGATAAAATTCTAGAAGTATACATAATAATAAGAAAGAAGAAGAATAAGGAAGAAGAAGAATGAAGAAGAATAAGAATAAAGAGGAAGAAGTCACTAGGGTATTTTAGTAAATTTATACAAAAATATATCACCCTTATGGACCAAAAATCGCATTTCAAGCGCATGATAGACAACCTCCGTTAAATTCTAACGGATGATGAAGGATTTTTTTCTAACATTTTGAAAACCACAAATAAATTTTTTGGAATTTTAAAACCACAAAATTTTTCAACAACTTTGAAAAATCACAAGGGTTTTTTCTATTTTTGCCTAATAATAATAATAATAATAATAATAAGTGAGTAGTGAATGTAAAGAGGGCAGGCAGTTAGTTAGTAGGGTGAGCAGTGATGACATGGTGCAACAGCAACACGTTTTTGCAGTTAAGCAAGTCGCCAAAAACCGTTCGCAAGGCAACCATCAACTACGCCTTTTCCCTTACTTTCTATTCTATAATCATTTCTCAATTTCAAACTATTTTACAAAAACAAACACACCCTAAACTACTGTGGTTACAACTTCAGTTCTTGTTGTAAGCTAAATCATAATTTAATATCATTTTTACATTTTTACTAGAAGAGGGGATTCTATATTTAATGCAGATATTGTTTTTTTAAATAAAATTTTATATAAAACAAAATAAATAAAAATATATAAATAGAATATTACATAATGAATTTCATCTTAAATAAATTTGACAAAATGATAATAATAATAATAATAATAATAATAATAACTCCCTCCCTCATTATTGATATTTATGTCCATTTTCATCATACACGAGTATTATAAAAAAGTGAATGAAAATAAAAATTTTACAGCAAAAAAAGAAAAAATAATATTTTACTTTAAAAAAAACAAAAATATATATATATTTTTTTATAACAATAGAAAATAAAAATAATATAAATTTGGATAACTACAACAATAATTGAAAGAACAGCAGGCTCATCAATTTGAACTCCAAACTTTGTAGTCAGATCCTACTGTATATTTTATTATAAAAGTTGGTATAATTTGTTTCCAGCAAAGGTTGAACAGTGAAAAGGTATGGGTATGGCAGGCTGATGCCGTCGTAACTTTTCTTCCTATTTATTAGACACTTACCTAACAACATACCTTTCTTCCCTTCCAATGGTGGCTCCGAGGGAGGACTCAATACACTCACTACCTTCCCACCCAATCCAATCCAATCCAATCCAACCCCACTCAATCCTTTCTACTTCCAGAATTTTGCCTAATGCGGAAACCGATCGCTGACGCTCAGTAAGTTTACTTCTCTCAATCTGTGCTCAATCAATTGTCTCCTGTTCCTCCCGCAGGGAAGATAGATAGAGTAATTCATAATTCGTGTTATCCCTACGATATGCAATTTTTATGTTTAATTGTAATTTTCGGTAGTGATTTATCTCCGTGTGGTGTGTGTGTGTGTGGGTGCGTAGTTAGTTTTGATTTTGACTGTGTGGTGAAGAAGCAAGCGTAGCAGCAGAAAGGACAAGCATCGAAAATTCAGTGGCACTGTAAACGTTAGGTGTAATTTCCATCTTTAATTGTGGGCCTGCGTGGTGAGAAATTCGTAGGGATGAGTGATGGATAGCGATTTGGTTGCTCCTATTATCCATTCGAGACTTCTCTGGGGGTTTCCTTTCCACGTTTCACATTCTCCCACTGGTGCCCTAGTTCATGTCAAATTGAGGTCACTACCATCACCACCACCACCAGTTGCAATTGTGCATCGTTTTCCCTAGATTCCTTTTCACCGCTGGCATTTATTGAACACTTTGATATTTTTGTGTGTGAGGCTAGGCTGGGTGGTTTTGATTTTTCTAGATATTTTCCAATTGTCCGACTGAATTTATTGCTTTTGTTCTTCTTCACTAGGGCCAGCATTCAACAGACCATCACTTCAATTTGGGGGGAAAATCAGCAGTGAATTCACTAGCTTTTGTTTGCCTCTCTGATTCTATGTAATCTTTGTTGCAGTTAATATTCTTACTCAACTTTTCACTCGACTGTTCTTGGAGACTCTTATCTCCTTTTCAGCTTTAGCTTTTAGCTTTCTGGGTATACAGTTCTAGAAAGTATTCCAGATCCAAGCTTTTTTTAAGCTCAGTAGATTAATTTGAAGTGTCGAAGAGAGGTTTGTGTGTTTTCCCTTTTCCACTTTCCATTGTTGCTGACTTTTTAGAGGATAGAAGGATACCTAGTGTTGAATTTAAGTGAGTCTAGATGCCATCGGATGAATCGAACAATTCGAAGTGGAGTTGGGAACAGGATAAGCAATTTGAGAAAGCGATAGCTACTTATCCTGAGGATTCATCGGATAGATGGGAAAAGATTGCAGCAGAAGTTCCTGGAAAATCTGCTGAAGAGGTTAAACGCCACTATGAGCTTCTAGTCGACGATGTCAACAGGATAGAATCTGGAGTTATAGAGTTGCCGTGTTACAGCTCTTCTTCAGATGGGTCGACTAGTAATGGTGGCGATGAAGCAAATGGTAAGAAAAATGGTAATTCAGGTCGCTCAAACGGTGATGCTAGCAATGGAGGCAAGTCTTCGAGGTCAGATCAAGAACGCCGCAAGGGGATTGCTTGGACAGAGGATGAGCACAGGTATAACATCTATGTAGTTACCTATTATCTTTTAATCTTATATCATGCCCCACCTGAACACATGAATATACTGCTAGTGATTGAAATGGACTAGGTATATTTTAATTACGATTTTCATGTTCTGTACAGTACTGTGAGTGAACCCACCAAAAGGCATACTTCTAAAGTTATACTCTGAATTTTGCTTTCTTGGACTACATCATATCTTTTTGGAAGTAGTTTTGACTTATTTGTTTCTTTGGGGAGTTAGTCTCTTCATACGATTCTTGAACAAAGTAAATGAAGAATTACTCTTTTAAGCATAAACCTACGAATGCATTCTTTCTGGATGTGAACTTGGTAGTCCGGTAGAGATAGTGATTGTCTGAATTTAGTCATACAGAGTGAATCTTTATAGAATGTTTAGTTCGGTGAAACTAAACACTAAACAAGCAAACTACCCGTGAAGATCCGATTCTATATTGTAGCTCTGCTCACACTAGCATTCTGCAATGATTATGTAAAGGTTTCAGTATTAACGAATTCTTGATAACCTATTACAAACCTTCATCTTTGAGGATCTATAGGAATAGTGGTTACCCATAGTATGTGTGAAATGTTCTATAATCCTACTAAATGATATTTTCCTTGAGATTGGTGTCAGTGAGAGCTTAACTGTTGCTACTAGAGCCAAAAAAGCTTGTTCGAACCGTTAGAGCAACTAGAAAGTAACATACATAAACACTAAATCATGGAGTTTGGATTTTAGGCAGTGAGGTAGTGATCCAAGTCGAACAATTCCATGTGAAATGGGAGTTTCCTTTACTCTAAAACTACTACCTGTAGATTAGGGTATAAAGTCGCGGGGACATAATTTGAGATAAATATACATGAAGGCATGTAATGGTGACAGATAGCAGACATTATTTGAAATTTTGTAACAATGTTCTAGACCTGCATAGTATTGCCCATTTTAAGCTACTTACAGTACATTCTGCCATTTTCTCATGCTCTATGTTACGTTAACTGAGTGCTATGTTTACTCTACCCACAAATTTTTTTTTAAAAACACAGGTTGTTTCTCCTCGGCTTGGACAAGTATGGGAAAGGCGACTGGAGAAGCATTTCCCGGAACTATGTGGTAACAAGAACTCCTACCCAAGTGGCGAGTCATGCCCAGAAATATTTCATCCGCCTCAACTCTATGAACAAGGACAGGAGACGGTCAAGCATCCATGACATCACCAGTGTCAACAATGGAGATGTCTCGGTGCCCCAAGTTCCCATTACCGGCCAGGCAAACACTTCTGCTGCCGGAGTTTCGCCTGGGAAATCAAACAAGCCGCTCCCTCAAACTCCCGTTGGCGCCCCTGGCATCACAGCGTATGGCGCGCCAACCATCGGGCAACCCCTTGTTTCCGCAGTTGGGACACCAGTAAACCTTGCACCACCACCGCACATGGCGTATGGAGTTGGTGCCCCGATTCTTGGGCCACCTGGCGTGGTTCCTGGTGCCCCGATGAGCATCCCCCCCATGAGTTACCCGATGCCACACAAGTGAAACCGATATAGATAGGTTTGGAGTGGCTACAATCTTGTCGAATGTTCAGGAACAAGTATCCCACGAACTCGAACACGGCTTCTTCAATTATTTCTATTTAATTTTCTTATTGAGATATGAAATAATCCATAGGATTGATCCTTCCATCTGTATAGGCAACTGTCGTGCTGTAGAACTAAAATGAGGCTTTCTACAAAAGCCTCAAGAAACTTGTTCTGTATGTGACAATACTAAACTTATTAAGACTTATTAGTTCTATGTTTTTGTATCACTTATTCTGTTTTCTTAAAGGAGAATGGACAATATATATATAGACACAGACATATTATATTTATTTTATAATTCTTATCAAGACTTGATAATTTTAGGAACATAACAAGTTGGCAAGTTTTTAACACGTCAAGATGAGTTTGCATTTTAATATAAGATGAGATAATGCAACCAATATAGAAAAAAGATCCCACTAATATCATTGCATATATATATGGAATATGTATATATACAAATATATGTCACATAGTATATGTCTTTTATTTATCCAGATAAGCTTTTAAAAACAATAGGCCCCTTTCAAAGTTGTGGCCTCCATGTGGGATGACTTCATTTTCCTTTGCCTACATGTTGATGACAATATTTAAAGCCCTACATTACATTCATATATATATATATATATACACACAGCTTTATTTTCCAAAATTTCTAATGTAGTGATGACAGGAAAACTATAACTACCTACCTACTCTTATCAAAGTAACTTTTATCATTCAAATATTATCTTTTTACACAAACACACATGTAAACACATCAGCAGCCATTATATAATAATCATCAGACAACATGTCAGCCCCCTACTGATTGTATATGTTGCAGACTAGATATAATTTATATTTTTAAAACATGTTAGTTACAGTCATGCAAAAGTGAGAGATATAAAAATCAGTCCAGGTATAACTGATTAGAATTGAACTTGCATCAAATTAAAAGATGCATCTGAAACACAAATAAGGTGGAAATAGACACAATTTTATTTTAGATTAAAGGTGCAACCAACCAATCAGTTTATATATAGAGAGAAAGGAGCCTCTAAAAGGAAGAAAAATAGAAAGCAGAAACACCAACATGCTGATATCAAATAAAGGCAGATGACAAACACATACGTACCTTCTTCACCTTTAATGGTTTTGATGATCCAAAGCTGACTCATCCAGTTGCCCAAAAAATGAATCCCAAATAGCCCTTTCCTTTTCCCTCACTTATAAATATGGAATTCCTGGTTAGGGTTGGATCATACTAACACAATCAGCCACTGCAAGTATCAACATTCTCCAGGCAACAAACACAAGCAGATCAAGAATGGGGAAAAGAAACATCTACAACAAGGGGCATGTTGTTGGGATTCCGATTACCTCATTAGACTATGCATCATTTCCACAAGATAGGAACTCCCAGAATTTACTTTTACCTGATCCTGCTGATCAGTACCAGCTCCTGCCTTCGCCTTCGCAACGCTATTCCAAAATTCGACATGGTGAAGAGCCCCTTCCTTTCTGGATTGATAAAAAGAATGCGCGGCATTTGAAGCTTTGAGTTTACTGATTGTGGTTTGTTTCGATGAAATGCAGGTAAAATTGATTCGGTTGTTGCAAGGATGATCAAACTGGGAACAAGCATGGATGTTTTGGCTCAGGGAATCCGGGAGCATGGTAACTACTGAGACAAAATGAAATACAGTCAATTTTGATCATTTATACTGTGTCAATGTTTTGATGTGGAAATGTTTATGGTGATACCTGCAGTGAGATTAGGCCCAAAGCTAAGCGAAACAGTGAAAGGAAAGCTGAGCTTGGGGGCAAGAATTCTCCGGGTTGGTGGAGTGGAGAAGGTGTTCAGGCAGAAGTTTGATATTAGAGATGACGAGAAACTGTTGAAGGCTTGTCAGTGCTACTTATCAACAACATCAGGACCGGTCGCCGGACTCCTCTTTGTTTCAGATTATAGAGTTGCTTTCTGCAGTGAGAGATCCATCAAAGTGTCTTCTCCAACTGGGAAGCTGCTAAAAGTACATTACAAGGTGAGTTAGACCATGCATCCTTATGATCAAATAAGAATATTTTGGGCTTAAAATAGGAAATTCTGAAATTATTCATGGTATCTTAGGTCATGATTCCTTTGAGAAGAATAAGGAGAGCCACTGAAAGTGAGAATGTGATAAACCCAACACAAAAGTATGTGCAATTAGTAACAGAAGACAATTTCGAGTTCTGGTTCATGGGCTTTCTCAATCATCAAAGGACTTTGAAGTTTATCCAGCAGGCCATCCATCAAGTCAGATGAGAGACTTCAAGCCAAACTACAGCATGAGCAAAGGATGAACAACATTTTGATTTGATTTTCACACAAATATCTGTACATATTTGTGCATATATATATATATATTATTATTATTATGAGAAATTCACATTTGATATTAATGGATGGTCGCATTTTGATCTTTCTTTTCCTCTCTTATTATTATAGTCCTGGAACTGAACCAAGTGCATAAAATATTACCAGCTTTTGTACCAAACGCAAAATAAAAGTAGCAATAAGTGCACATCACTCAACTTGCTTCAATATTATGGTGAAAATTAACAAGTTGGGAAAGATACACTTCTTTATGTATAAGAGCATTCTGGTTTGACAATTATATCTGCATCACATGCTGTTCTAATGGAAATTAAAGAAAATATACTTGATAATGTAGCCTTAGAGTACAAAAACAGAAAGGATGGACAATCTTCAATGCTGAAGCTAGATCATGTTAAGCACCTAAAAACAAACTAGAAAAAAGACCACTGTACAAATAAGGTCTCTTTGTTCATAACTCTCAGTATTACATGGGCAGATAAGAGTTCTAACCAAATGCATGTATAATTACAATCTTCTTGATACATAGCAAGACAAGTCCTTGATTATCAAAAAATAAACAAAAACAGTCATTTCACATCACTAATAATGCAATAAAGAAAATTAAATCGTATGTAGATATTTCTTCAGCATCTTTTCAACCATCACCCAAAAATCAAACAAAATTTCAAATTCTTAAAGATAGTTCTCCACTTAGGCAAACCACTGTAATAACATTTATTTTCTCATCCAAGCTAAGATAATTTTCTCAAGTAGATGATGTGAATCCATCAAATTCACTGTAATGTAAAGCTCAGAAAATAGATGAGCAAAAACATATAAGTTGTTATTGGGGTATCAGAATATGCTCAATTACAGTCCATGTGTTAGTGAGGTATGAAATGAGTGAAGATTTGTTTTGCTATTTCCTCTGCCTTTTCAGAAGTGAATGGTACAAAATAGCAATACAACACAAACCAAAAGCTGCCTACAAAATCCACTTTTAGTGAAGTTATATAAATTATGGCTAGATAAATATCTTCCCCACCCCACCATTAAATTGAATCCTGGATGATATATTGAGTGTTTACTCAAGATTTGGGCAAGAAAAGGAATTTCCTGTGCCGGCATTTGACAACTCTTTACACGTCAAGATGAGGTTTCATTTTAGGCAAGGATAAGGCCATAAGAGGGCAATTAAAATTTGGTGAGCTTATTAAAAGGAAAAAAAAAAAAAAAAGATACACTCTCTGCTTACATCATACATAACATTTCTAAATTTATTCAGATAAGGCTTCCAAGGATAAAGGGTCCTTTCCAGAGTTATGCTTTCCACGTGAGGATACAACTTATGCATTTTCCTTTACCTATCTTGCTAAGCAACAATATTTTAAGTCCTTATACATTCACATGCACAAACTCACATATATATATTAATATATGTATATATATATAAGAGTATTATTCTATCGTGACGAATAGGTAGTCAGTCAAATGCTGGACTAAGTCATCCTATGCAAGCCTATCCCAATCCTTAAACTGAAGAATTCAACACCCAAAATAGGTTTTTTAATAAATGCTGAATAATCAAAGATGTCTTTCATGAATTTGATGGTTGTAATGAATTTGAATATTTTAGTTATTTTGCACATTCATTCAACAACACCCTCAATTTAATTCTAAGCCTTGATCTATTACTGTGATCTAACAATTGAAGATCAATCTAGAACATTCAACACTAATAGATCCAGACTGCCGCCAAGATGATCCATGCTCCTCTGTCCCACATTCATATATACATACATAAGTTGTGTGTATGTATATATGTATATACACAATGGGTGTGGGGGCAGAAGATTTCATCCCCTCTAAATATATATATATCCTTTATATCTTTCTTATTTAAAGGTAGTGGTTACATCAGAAAGTAGATATGCCAGCAAAGAAAATGTGGGATACACATCAGAAAAGGATCAGCCACAAACCTTTGGCTCCCATGTCAACACATCAGACGTGAAAAGTTCCGGACGTCCACAACTTCGTGCTTGCAGGCCATGCTGCAATATTACACATTTTAAGTTAATTAACGAGCCGACCAGAAGATCACATAAAATAAACAAAGAAAGATAAAGAAAAGCAAGTAACCAACTTTCTGATATCAGAAATGTTGCTCAGAGGTCATAACTTCTTCAGGTGATCTAAGGATGACTCATGCAACTGAATAAAGTTGAACCAAACGACTCTTACTTTTTTAACTATAAAAGAGGAGTCTCTGAGAAGTTTGGATCATATCAAGTTTCTGGTTGAAGCGTAAGAGCCATTGTAAGTGGAAACATTCTTTAGGCATTAAATCTCATTACAAGCAACAAAAACAGGGACGCAGATTATATATGGAGATGAAACAAACAAGATCAAGAATTGGGAAGAAGAGTACACACAAGGAGTGTGTTGTTGGGATCCTGGTTAGTTCGTCGGGATTTGGAAGTCCATATGAACACTCTCAGAAGGCCATTTTGGCTGATCCTTCAACTCAATACCAACTTCTACCCTCTCCTTCCAAACGTTACTCCAAATTCAGACACAGTAAGAAGCCAGTTTTCTTGATTAATCCAAATCCAGAATCCATAGTTGGAATAATTTATATAATTGTTTGCTAATGTGGTGATCTGTTGGAAATGCAGGCAGAGTAGGTGCAGTCTTTGCTAGGATGATCAAATTAGGAGAATCCGTGGATATTCTTGCTCGAAGAATCCGAGAACATGGTAATTACTCACACAAAAAGTTGAAACAAAAAACAAAGTATGTGATATTCTATTGAGACGATGTTCTGACAGAAATGTTTATGATGATACCTGCAGTGAAGTTGGGGCCAAAGTTAAGTGAAACCGTGAAAGGAAAGTTGAGCTTGGGGGCAAGAATCCTTCAGGTTGGAGGAGTGGCCAATGTGTTCAAACAAAACTTCAATATTAGAGATGATGAGAAATTGCTAAAGGCTTTTCAATGCTATTTATCGACAACAGCTGGGCCAATAGCCGGACTCCTCTTTCTTTCTGATCATAGAATTGCCTTCTGCAGTGAGAGATCCATTAAAGTCTCTTCTCCAACTGGGAAGCTGCTAAGAGCACAATACAAGGTAGGTTAAGTTACATGCCATTGTCAACTGAATCAATAATCCAAATGTTGGCAAAAGAAGGGAACTAAAGTCCTGTGTGACAACTAATGCAGGTGTCTATCCCTCTCAAAAAAATAAAGAGAGCCATTGAAAGTGAGGATGCCATTAAGCCGACGCAAAAGTATGTACAGCTACTGACTGAGGACAATTTTGAGTTCTGGTTCATGGGGTTTCTCAATCATCAAAGGACTTTGAAGTATATCCAGCAGACAATCCACCAAGTCAGATGAAACCATAAACTGGACATTTCATATAGAAGACCAATCTGCTCATTCTTTTACAATACTTCTTGTATGGTCAGAATAGACACTATTGGAAATTGTTGGCTAAAATTTCCAAATCTGTGCAGATTTGTAAATATGTTGTGTTATGAGAATTTCACATTCTGATTGGAGAATGAATCCCTGATTTAATCATTGTTTTCTATCTTTCTTCTGGAACAGAAGTTCACTGAATTACTTTAAGTTATACCACAATTATATTCGGACGCTGAAACATATCACACAAATTCTATCAATTTCACAATTGATAAAACTTTCAATGAAACATGTACTTTATGACTTGTGGTCATAATTGAAGCAGCTTAAGTCTAAGATTATTCCTAACCATCAAGTTCTAATAGCTGATCCATATTACATAAATACATTAATACTTGAAGGTATCATGAGTTCAAAGCAACAAGTAAATAGATAGCAAAAAATCCTGAGAGGGAAGAATGCATCATTCCTTGGTTAAACCAAGTACTCTCCATGAATGGAACCTTCTTTTGAACCAAGTGAAACTACATACCACTGTCTATATCACAATGGGAGACATACAAGTTCTTGGTCTAATGAGAAGTACCCAGTCAAGGCATGGGATTAAGAGGAAGATCAACAAATAAATCATGCACATCAGGCATGCCAACTGAACTATTAAAAATAATTCGTCAGATTATGTACTTGGCATGAAAGATGGTAGGTATAACTGATACTAATAGTCTAATATACAGTTCTGATTCATTTGAAACACCTCAGGTTCAAGTATAGAGGGGAGACAACGAATCTTGAAAGTCAATGTTGCAGTGAAATTTGAATGCTAAAAACAATGAATCATAATCATTGCTCTGTATCTTACAGGGACCTGAAAGTGAACAAAATGAGGGGACGCAGATATAGCATAGGCACTAAGTATTAATTTTAGCAAAGGTAAGATTAAACAAGAGAAAAGAGGAAAATGACAAACAATTAATAATAATAATAATAATAACAAGGCCACACCTAAACAAACTTAGGTGAAATAGTAAAGAGAGGCCAAAAAAAAAAATCAAAAAGCAATCCCACCAATGGATTGCATTGCCTAAACAACTTTTACATTGAACTAAAGTTTTTAATAATGGGTCCATTCAAAGTTGTGAGTACCATATGAGGATCCTTTGCCTATCCCACAAAGTAACAATACATGAAGGCCTTGTACAAACACACATATATACAATACACACTCCATTGCTTTATACCATGACTATACATAAAGTGTTCCAGTTAAAACTAACTTGTTAATTTACTTATTTTCAAAAAGAGGCAGTCAAACTCAGGTAAGTCATCCTGTGCAGTTAATCATATTTTCGTTATCAAACTGTGGTTTTGGGCCATTGAATCAATAACAATAAATTTCTTTCCCCACCTCTCTCTGTCTTTACAGACACACATATCTTTTCCATTTGATAATTACATCACAAAGCAAAGGTGCCAGCTCAAGTATAAGCACCAGTGGCTATCATATTAATACTAGCTATTGTGATTGTGGGTTGTCAAGCTCAGAAAGGTTTAATCACAGCCTGTCAGCCTCTGGTTATCATATATAAAAATTGAGCCTTCCAAAGAGATAAAGAACAATTATCAAATCTAATATCTCTGCAGCTACTAAAGAAGTGAAGAATGTATCTTCTCCATACCTTGCACACAATTTTCTGCTAATTTGAGCTGCCACCAAGGAATGAAAATGGAAATATAACGAAGAACCAACTTTATGATGTCAAAGATTGTTCAAAAGATCATCTCTTCACCTTTATGATTCAAAGCTGACTCATCCAACTGAATTCATTTGACCAAAGCAACCACTTTGCTTTTCTTTAACTATAAATAAACCTGACAGGAGTTGGATCAGAGCAAGTATCTGATTAGTGTGAAATAGAGTTAATGAAGACATTCATCAGGTTATATATCTTGTTAGAGCTCCAACCAAATGGTACTTCAAACAGGATGCAATACATGGTTAAACCGGGTAATCTCGATGAAAACCAACTCTTCTTGTGACCTTAGTAATAGCTGGAAAAAGGCTTCTGATATAAAATAGCAATTGTTCAAGTGTCTCAAATAAGGTTCTAAAATATACATGACAAAAATGGATCTATGATGGGGGACACAACATCCAACAATGATCAACTCATACAACGATTGACCTCGAAGCCAATCATTTATTTACGCCTTTATGGCATTTCGAAAAGGCAATCTCTCCCAGCTCTCTTCAATGCGAAACAAGCCTCAACTGTATGATATTTAACATGTGTTTTTTCAAACAAAATCACTACCCAAAACCTATCAAAACATTCTTAGTGATTGACAAAATTAAACTACGAATATTTTGATACTTATCTAATGGAGAGTGCGTTAAATATTTGGAGCACAAATTTCCTCTCTAGGATATAGCTTTTATGTTCTTGAAGGCAAGCTGGAATGATCTTGAAGAGTTCTAGAAAAGTCCCATGGTTTCCCCTTACTTTTCTTGATATTGTTCTAACATCAATCATACCTGTTGTTTCTGCTACTTTCTGCTCCGGCTGTGCCAAAGATTGTTCGAACTATCAATGGAGCATTGATAGAACACTATAATGCATAACACTAATATGTAATGCAAGACTTAACAGTACAGATATTGAGTTTCTGAATACTAAAAGATCTCTAGAAATACAGACAAGGAAAAAAGAATGAGAAAAAGAAACAGGATTAATTAGTAACACCTTCAAGATGGTAAAAGCTATGGCTGTAAAAAGGAAAGGAAATCAGGTGAAACAATAAACAGAAAAGTTGACACCACTAATTACCTGCATATTTTATCTCACTTTCTGTGTCTGATTAAAGCTTTTAAGATAGATATAGGTCCTTTCAAGGTTGTGACTACCATGTGAGCAGACATTTTGCACTTTCTTTGCCTCATCCTCTTCAGCAAAAATATTAAAGTCCTCACACACAGGGGCACACATACTCACAAATGGCGTGCACATACAAATGCAATATTTTTATATTTATGATGACAATAGTACTTAAATGTAACCATCAATTCTGACTTATTTGTTAATCTATTTCTGCAAAGAGCTAGTCTGAGCAAGCACATCGTATGCAATTCTATATTATCAGCAAAGCAGTCCTATGGTGACCAAAAATGCATCTCTGTGTCACTTGGTGTTAGCAGTTACATCACAAAGCAGAATCCCAGTTCAGAACAGCATAAGCACCACACCTTATCACAGTAATAGTTAACCAGTAAAATATGAGCTACATAAAAAGAAAGCTTATCACAAACCTGGTGTCTGCCACATGTAAAAATCAGCCATAAAAGGAGAAATAAAAAAACAATAAAAAAACACAATGCCTACCAAAACAGTGTCTCTAAAACTGTTTACTTTTGGGCCCTATTGCCAATCAGAATAAACTAAAATAGATACAGACACACATACAATGTAAAGAAGAAATGCCAACTTTCTGATGTCAAAAAGATTGTTCAGGAGCTATTTGCAACTTTAATTTTGATGATCCACAACTGATTCATGCAACTGAAAATAGTTGAAACCCAAACAAACATTACTTTTTTGCCTATAAATAAGGCAATCCTGAGAAAACTTGAATCAGAGCAAGTTTCTGGTTAAAGAGTAGTGTTCATGGTGGGTTCCTTGAGATATTATATCTCGAAGCAACAATAGAAAAGAAACAGAAGATATATTAAGCTGAAACACATATAGAATACACATATACATGGAGATAAAACAGAGCAGATCTAGAATTGGAAAGCAGAGCAAGAGCATGCATAAGGAGCACCTAATTGGGATCCCAATCACCTCGTTGGAATATGCATTTGCACATAAGAACTCTCTGAAAGAACTTTTACATGATCCTTCTACACAATACCAGCTCCATCCTTCTCCTTCCAAACATTATTCCAAGATCAGATACAGTAAGAATCCTTGTTTCTCAATCAATAGTTCAGAACTGGTCTGCTTGATCTTAATCTTTACTTCTATTATCTGGTGGAATGCAGGTAGTGTAGATTCAATTTTGGCTAAGATGATCAAACTAGGGCAAACCATGGACATTTTCGCTCAAGGAGTACGAGAACACAGTAAGTACTTGCACAAAATTTACACATAAACATAAACTCTTTACTGTATATGTTCAAATGTTCTGAAGCAGATTCATATGTGATGTGTGCAGTGAGATTAGGACCAAACCTAAGCGAAACAGTGAAAGGGAAGTTAAGCCTGGGGGCCAGAATCTTTCAGGTTGGAGGAGTAGACAAAGTGTTCAGGCACAAGTTCAATACCAGTGATGATGAGAAGTTGTTGAGGGCTTCGCAATGCTATTTATCAACAACAGGTGGGCCTATAGCTGGACTCCTCTTTGTTTCTGATCATAGAATTGCCTTCTGCAGTGAGAGATGCATCAAACTCACTGCTCCAACTGGAAAGACTCTAAGAGCACATTACAAGGTAGGTTAGATTACATACAATCGTTGATTGAAACAAGTCAAGTATACATTCAATAACTCGACGATCAAAAAGGTAGAAAATGAACTGTGCTTGACTTCTTATATTCACAGGTGATGATCCCCATAAGGAAAATAAATAGAGTTTGTGAAAGTGAGAATGTGGCAAAACCAAAACAGAAGTACATGCAACTCGTGACAGAGGACAATTTTGATTTCTGGTTCATGGGATTTCTAAATTACAAAAGGACTTTTAAGTATATCCAGCAAGCAATCCAACAAATCAGATGAGCCCTTCCAGCTGAAATATTCAAATGATATCTGTTTGTGTTTAACAGTAGACGCTAGCTCTACTCCGTATCTGTACAGATATGTAAATATGATGTAATGTGGATCTCATGTTTAAATAAAAGATGTTAGAGATTATTTCTCCTTGAAATAGGACAATAATAGAGAAGTGCATGGATGCCAAGCATGAAAGGGAGTAAAACCTGAGAGAGGTTAGTAGTAACATGAAAACCAGCACATTTTGCGCACAAATTAAACTTGGTATGATTTCAGATCATCATTTTGTGAATGTTCACATTTTTCCAGGCCAGAATAGTATGTGAAGAAACAGGCCCTTTATGCCAAACTTCAAGTACCAATAACTAAATGGTAAAGCCTGATTGATGAGCTGCACTAGGAAGTAATGATAAAAGTGCCTACTTCTTCTGATGCATGTTGTAAGTGCAAAGGCAAGTTTCTTCAGACACAATTCAAGGTTGAACTCACAAAATATTGTCCCAAGTTAAGAAAAACATTGAATTTTGCAAAACTAAACCAGATATATTGGGTGGGTAACTACACAAAGAATGGAATATGAAATAGAACTGGATGTCATTTACTTCACTGCACATATCTTATCCACAGCAAGAAAGGCAACGCTAAACTCTAAACCCTGTACATAATATTTTTTCCTTCAAACAAAAGAAAGAACTCGACAGGAGGATTTTCAATTATTAACAACCGCTTTAATAGTGGGGTTATCGAGAAAGATCTCAAAACTTTCTCAAGAAGATAACCAAGTAAAACAAGCATGCTATCTCTGTTGTCAAGCATAACTTTCTCAAGAAGATAACCCCCTCATCGTCATTGCCATCAACAACACTGCTGGTGTCAAGCAAGCTTCCCACCTCCTAAAGTACAACTCAGCTTCCCACCTCCTAAAGTACAACTCCAACCGTGGCATTTTCAATGCAGACGTCAAGCCTGTAGGCAATGACACTATCTCTGTTGATGGCGAGGTCATCCAAGTTGTCTCTGATTGCAACCCTGTTACCTCCCCTGGAAGTAAGCAGAAAAACTTCATCATTCACAAGGTATAACAGTTTAAACTTTTAAAGTGAGATGGGCATGCAACTCTTCTTTGGGATATTGGCAGGGATTTAGGGATCGATCTTGTGATCGAAGGAACTGGAGTATTTGTAGACAGAGATGGCATCAGGAAGCACATTCAGCCAAGGTAGTTGCACTAGTCCTGCCCCAGCTGAAAGGGAAGCTCAACCGGATCGCTCTGCATGTCCCCACACCCAATGTGTCAGTAGTGGACCTGGTGGTGCAGGTTGAGAAGAAGACATTCACAGAGGAAGTGAACGCCGCATTCAGGGTGGCTTCCGACAAGGAGCTGAATGGTATCCTGTCAGTGTGCAATGACCCCCTTGTGTCTGTCGACTTCAGGTGCAGTGATGTGTTATCAACCATGGATGCTTCCCTGACTATGGTGATGGAAAATGGCATGGTGAAGGTGATTCCCTGGCTTGACATCAAATGAGGGTACTCACAGAGAGTGGTTGATCTTGCTGACATTGTCGCCAACTGGAACTGAATGTAATCTGTCCGCTGGGTTTTCTTTCCAGCTTGTTGGCTGCGCTGAATTCTGTATGCAAATCATGACACATAGTGCCCATCTGCAAGCAATTGTACTGAGAAAGCAAACAATTTTCCTATCCTGCCTCTGTCAATAATCTTAAAGAGTAGGATTAGAATGTAAAGCCAAAATTATTAAGGATAACAAATGAGTACACACATACAGGTACAAAAATATGCAAATTACAGAACATGTGAATTATGCGACAAGATAGTTCTTAGTACTAAAGAAATAATAGTTACGGGCCAAGGGGAGGGTACATATATTTGAGCAGATATAGTATATGCGCTTCTTTACAAGAAGCTTCTGCTCCCCTTTTCCATGCCTAAATGTGTCCATAGGTATCATACTAAAAGCATCACGGCTCTGGAGAAGTTACTAACAGCTGGCTGACTCCCAGTCATATTAGCTTTACAGAAAATTGATGAAAACAAAAGAGAGGTCGTCTAGTTTCTGATGCATTCCATATAGTCTTGAGCAGAACATCTGCCTCCCACTACTCATTCCTCCCTGCAGAAGGAAAAAAGGGTTAACAGAATGGTGAAAAATGGATTCGGTAGAGAGGTGAGAGAGAGAGATAAAATAATTGAAAAAAAAAATGTAAATGATAGGCAGGAATCCAGTTGAACTACTAATAAATCAGCGCATAGCGAGCAGATTCTAGTTAACTTTCCAGTATATTAAACCACAATAAATTGCCCCAACCACGTACTTTGACATTCGATTTGTCTAAAACCGCAGCATTTCCTCAAATGAGGCTGATCATGCGTTTAATAACAGCAGATACTTTTACACAGGAATGGTGCTTTGTTTTGTAGATAGAGCAGTTTTACCATAGGATTACTGGAACACTGGTAGAGGACCGACACATGAAATATAGCTACGAACTAATAAAATTTATAAACACCAACTACACATAATAAAATATCCATAATGAACATGCATTCCATTCCTTTTTCATAAAAGGGAATCATTACCACTGCTACATCCACCATCTCAATTGTTCATTTTCCATAATTCATTGTCAACATTTCTATGTTTGTACACAGTTCAGTTCCCAGAATCCAATCTAACTAACAATGAACAGCTTTCACTTGTGCAGTGAAGCCTTACCAAATTTTGAAGTACTAAATTACATATGAAAATCAAAATTGAGTTAGGCTTAAGACATTGGTAAGCTTCTCGGTAATTAACTGATTAAAATCATAAGAGGGGTACTTGCAACACTAATTTCTTATAAGAAAGATAATTAAAAGATCAAATAAACCAGGATAATGAAAGTCAAAAGGGTAGTCCTTACTAAAAATAAATTTAAAAAAAAGAAGTGTGCCAGTGCCTACAACTAGGTCCACTATTTTATAAAGGAATAAGCCACTGCCTTCCTCATCTCAGAGCATTAAATTGCTGGCATCTTTTAATGGACAAGACACTCGACCACCTTTTAAAGACAAAAGTTTGTGAAAGCCAACACAGATAGCTTGTTCTAGTTTGTTCACATGTACAACCTACAAATTGCAACAGAAGTTTTATGGATGTATTTAGAACATTGTCCTCTATCCTTTTCTTGAAAGTGCTGGATATATAAATACGCAAGACTAACTAAGTGTTGTTGTGGTTATAGTATCATGCATGTCTGTGTAAATTGTATCTTGTTGCTTATGGAATGCAATTTATACGCAACGGCTATAAACATGTTTAAAATCATGCATCAACTTGTAGTTCAAGAAGTATGGGAGGGACGTTCCGCCTAAACAACAAGCCATAACATACAAATTGAAATGTTGAATTCTACATAAGCCTGATACAACTCTAGCCACTTCTATTGAAGAAAGTTTGAACTATCCCTAGCGTTTACTTTTTATGGATGTATGTCCAGAATAAGCAAAAATATAGAAAGAAAACAAGCAGAAACATCGGGACAGGCTAAACAATAATCCCAAATCACATAGTAAAATACACACCAGTCAAACTTTAAGAAACAGTAAGAAAAGGCTGCATACCATTTGATCATTGAGCCAAAGAGAAAATGTTGCATAATAGGAACCTTCTCCAAAACTTCAATTTTATACATCTTTAGAAGCCCACTGTTCACCTTACTCCAATTAGGAACACCACTAATATCATCCAACATAGGTGAGTGTTCTGAAAACAATCCCTTCTTAACCCTCTTCACAAAAGCAATGCATGATAGATACATGTATTCATTTGAGAAATTATCTAAAATATCCTCATTATGAATCGACTTTGGCTTCATATACTTGTGGTCAATCAATTGAGATGATCCAAATATAAACGGCAAGAAATGATGGTCATCCAGTCCCCATACACCATGGGATCCTGCAGGCTCTAAGCTATAAGTAAGCTGCAGCTTCCTCATCAGTTCCATGTACTTCACAAACACTTTCGACACCAAAGCCTGATAATCGTCTTCTCTCAGTACACCCAATCTTGCCAGGCAATACAACCATGCTGCAAAGTTTGTCTCATGACCAGTGCCTATTCGATGACACAACAGAATCATAAGAATTCTCTAAATTATGGATTGGGTTTCTTTTGTGGATTAAGTAGAACACATAAAACAGAATTATAAGTGGCGTGCAGCTCAAAGATCACTCAACTGATAACACGAAAGTTAACAAGCAATTGAAACCCTATCCAGCTAAAATTATGAGATGCAGCTTGAAAAAAGTACCGTAATCGATGCGAGTGGCATTGCCGAAGCTGTCAGTGAAATATGGGACAAGTTCTACGGTTGCATCCCGAAGATTTTCAGGCAGGAGACTCAGCATAAACGACTCGGCCTCATCGCTCATTCTCTCGTGCCAAACGCGATAGGAAACGTTCCCATAGCGCGCAGCCTGCGGCGCGGGAGGGATTTCATCCACGTAATCGACCAGCTTCTGAAGAATAGATACTAGGGTTTCGACGGCGGAGGAGACATGGCACGGATCGGAGAGCTTGCGCGATTTCATGGACTCGGAGAGGGAAACGACGAAGCCGATGAAGTTGCGGAAGGACGGGGAGGAGTGGAACCGAGCGAGATCCTCCGCGGAGCGGATCCTCTTGGAAGGGACGGTGAATTCGTGGGGGATAGTGATCGGCTCCACCTTCTCCGATTGGGGTACAGGGGTGCGGATAATGACTTCTCGGGTGTTGGCCGGGGGGTTAGGAAGGTTCACGGCGGGGAAGCGGATGGGGATGTAGGCGGGGGTGTCGGAGGGAGGCGGCGGCGCGGGCATAGAGGTCGGCCCGCCGCAGTTGGCGCAGACGGTCGACGGAGGGAAAGTTGCCGGCGAACCTTCGTGGTGGACATGGTGGTGCTCGTGCGGTGGCTCCATCGATCGGATTAGGGCTGGGAAAGATTGCAGAAGGAAGTGTGGAAGATTCCCTGTGAACGTGAAAGGACGCCATGGACGAAGTGGCCCGAGCTTACCTATATATTGCAAACAGTTATCGCTTCCTTTTTTTTTTTTTTTTTTTAATAAATTATGAGTGTATTACTTATAATATTTTATTCCTTATTTTATTATTTTAATTTTTTTTTTAAATATCAACGCTTAATTTTTATTTATTTAAAACATTGGGGACAAGTCTGTTTATTCGTCCTATTTTTATTTTTTTTTTTTAATATCAAATTACACATCTATTATTTATTTATTATATTATACAAATAATTTTATTTTACATTCCAAAGATCATGTTAATACATATTTATATTAAATTAAATAATTATTTCAATTCAAAATTTTACTATTAAAATCAAAATATTTATTAATGAAATTTTTAAAATAAACAAAATCACAAATATGCCCCCATGCAGGATCGAACTACAGACCTTCAGTTTACAAGACTGACGCTCTACCACTGAGCTATAGGGGCATTGACTTTAACGCTTTTTTTATTTTTTTAAATATATATATATTTTATAGAGTTACATATATATATATAGGGATGCTGCCATAGTGTGGAGAGGACCGAGTAGACCGACGAGTTGCAGAGCAATGGCGGCTTCGTCGCGAATGGAGATCGACAAGATGAGCGTGGAGCAGCTGAAGGGGCTCAAAGAGCAAGCCGATCTGGAAGTCAATCTGTTCCAGGATAGCCTCAACAACATCCGCAGCGCTACTGCTCGTCTCGAGATCGCCTCCACTGCCCTCCAGGACCTCTCTGTCCGACCTAAAGGTCGCTTGCCGCTTCCGAGTTTTTGTTTGTCGGAGAAAAGGTTTATACCAGTTTTTATTTGTTTTTTAGGATCTAATTCTTTTGAATTTTTTATGGTTATTTTTATCAGGAAAGAAGATGCTTGTGCCCTTGACGGCGTCGCTATACGTGCCTGGAACGCTGGACGATGCGGATAACGTCTTGGTTGATGTAGGCACTGGTTATTTCATTGAGGTTGGCTTCTGGATAAATTTATCCCTTTATGATTTAGATGGCCTACGATTTCGGTAGTATTCGTTTTCGTTTTGTTTTTTTGGTAGTTTGATTACTAAGGTTGCATTGAAATTGAATTCAAAGATCTATGTTCTTATTTTACTGGCTTCCTCACGAATATCAGCACTCTCTGTTCATATTGGTATTCAGATTTATGCATTTAAGGTATGGAAGTTAAATTGAGAAGTCATGAAAGCAAATTGGAGGATATCTTATGTTAAAAGGCACAAAACTCCGTGGCTTAAAAAAACATTACATAGAATATCCATGTTCAGCTCTTAGGGCTTAAATGTTATATGTGCACTTGTAGTATCCATTGAATTCTACTCTTGAGGTCATTGTAGGTTAAGATGCATTGTGTAACTTATAGGCTTCTCAGTTTGAAACAAACCTAGTTATGCAGCTTACAATTATAGATGATGAATTTTGCTTCTGCTGTGTGAGATAGTCCTTTGAGGCTTTTAGTACTTGTTAGGGTTATATTCACTGATTCATTTGCATACCATTGTTAATCTTGGGTGGGTGTTGAACTTGAACTGTACTTATGTATGCTAGACCACTTTTCAAAGGGTTTAATAATGATATGAATTAGCGGCAATGACGTCCTAGTGCTGATTTGCTTGAATAAAATAGAAAGAAGCAACATGATGCTTGCCGTATCGCAGGAATATGTATTACAGCAGGAACCTGTAGAACATCCACTCCTGTAGATATTTCCTTAGAGTTTCACTTAGTTATGAAAGTTACTTTGGGGAGTAGAGTGTTTCTTTTTAATTTTTTACTGTTTGGATTCCATGTTACCTGAAAAAAATTATTTTTTTTAATCTTACAAAATATCATGTTAGATCTTATCTAAATAGAAAACTCAATTTTCCAAACCCAATATAGGCTGCAAAGAGACACACGTTTGATGCTAACTATTGCCTGGTGTTGGATTAGGGCAATCCTTAACATTATTAGGATTTTACTCTTGAAGTTTCTGTCATATCAAACTATTAGCAAGATTTAGGTTCTTTAATCTACTGTGAATGAGTGTTTAAATATTATAAGAATAAGCCGAAGAGCTGATTGTGAGACATTAGATGAGCCATATAAGTTTGTGTTTTGTTTGGCTGTGTAGTTAGAGTGGTACTTCTGCTGCACCTACCTTATCCTGTTTTGTTAGTTCTGTAACTTTCTTTGGGTAACAATCTCCAAGCCTACACTAACTGTCACTCTTTGCTCTGATCAGAAAACAATGGCAGAAGGTAAAGACTACTGTGAGCGGAAAATTTCCTTGCTAAAGTCCAACTATGATCAACTTCTTGAGGTACGCATTTATTATGCTCACTTATTTCATACTTTGAGATAACCTATGATGAATAATAGCATACTATGGTTTGTTGGACTTATGTCATCCATATATAGTAAATGAGTACTCGTAAAATCCTTCTGTGCCAACGAACTTACTCCTTGTAGTTTTTATTTAATTTAGCTTAAACCTTTATCTTTCTGTAACATGGAGATTTGAAGGACATTGGGCTACGAGCCACCGCAATGTGTTTAGTTACCAACTCGCAAAATTTGCTGAAACACCTCCAGTGAGTGTTGCTGTTTAGTTTAAAATTTTGAACCTGCACTTAAACAGAACCTTATCTATTTTTGAGTCAATATCTATTAAATTTTCACGGCGTATATTATTGTCCAAACACACCTTACATTTTTCAGATTAGTTCTATAGGATTTAACCTTGTGATTCTGCCGATTGAATTGATACAGTAATTTATATTAGTTTTAAAGAATACTGTATATAATTGAATGCAATATATTTTCTGGGATCAGATCATCTGATTTTAATGAATTCGACTTGATTTAGAATACATTCTCAAATGAAAACGAATGTTGGCCCATCTTAACTATTTATCAATCATTTGAATTCTCAAATCAATACCCGAGCTAGACAATTTTCACCCAATCATCATAAAATTGCAGGTTGCGACCAAAAAGAGAAGTGTAGCAGACGAGGCTGGGGCTGTTCTACAAGCAAAGCTGAAGCAATTAGCGCCTGCACAATGACAGCTTTCTATGCATTTGTAGCATCTGGCGGTCAATTTAAGCAATATATGTGTCCATCCATACACGTAGATACTCAACCGAACATTCAGCTAAATGCAAAGAAGTTGTAAGGACGGGACGGGAGTCTGATAGAAAAATGAATGAATGGACAGAGTCAGTAGCAGCAGTATTTTGCAAGGTTAAATGCCCTTTTATTTATTTAGTTACACTTTGCCAAAAGCTTTTCTTTTGTTATGGTCATGTCATCAGGTTTATTACAATTTTCACAACTACTCGTTGAGTGTCCTCATCAGAATCCCAACTTTTATTCCGTTTTGGACTGGTTATTGCGTTCTTTTGCTTGACCGTAGCGTTTTTAATGGAAATTTTTCCAATATATATATATATTTATGTATAGTAGTTTTTTATTATTCATAAATTTTTTCAAATTTTCAAAAGTTTTTATATTGGGGCTAGATTTTGTGATTGTTTTGTGAAATAATAGAGCAATCAGTTTTTACTTTTTATTTTCTATGTTATCTCGATGTATCGATGTATATTCTTTCTCTGTTCCACCACAATTGACACATTTCTATTTTTTTTTAAAATTATTAAATTAAAATATATTTAATAAATATTACTACATTATAAATAACTTAGGATCCACTCAAAATTATGTTATTTCTATTTTTATTAATTTATGTTAATTATGAATAAATAAAAATATTTTTTTTATTTACTTGTCATATTATAATTTTTAAATATTTAAACATATATTTTATTTTTTTTAATCATATATCAAATTTATTTAAAATTATAAATATTACGCTCTTCGTCCCATAACAACATATCTATTTTTCTATTTTAGTCCGTCCCATAACAAAGTATCAATTTCCCTAACATTACAAATACTCTTACAACTTACAATATATTACACAAATGCTATTACTTTATATGACACATACTAATAAGATTATTTTAGTCATTTCTACTATATTTCAATATAATACTAATATTTATAAAACTACATACAAAAAGCAACTGAATATTTAATTCGGGAAAAGAAAGTATTAATTATAAAAAAATAATATAATAATATAATAATTAATTATTATTAATTAATTAAACATCTTACCTTAAATACTGTTTCCTAATCAAAGGCTGAATAGAACTGGAGTATTTTTTATTCATATATATATTGTCTTTGTTCCTTTCGGTCCATCAAAACGAGCATGAGACTTATAGCTTTATTTATTATATGCAATTACACCGTGCCTAAATTACATTCGAGCCTAATTATAAAAATACACAATTGTTTAAAATATCAAAAAGTAAACAAGGGTGTGTTTATTTGGGGATTCAGATTTTGAGTTGGAATTTGAATAGTAAAAATTTTAAATTTGAATAGTTGTATGATGAGATATAAATAGATATTGATGTGACGTTTTGAATGTAAAATTGATTTTTAGTATAATATAAAAAATAAAAAATAGATATTGATTTAATATTTTTTAGAAAAAAAAATTGGATGAATAGTGTAAATCTAATCTACTCCCCCAAACAAACACACCCTAAAAGGACTTGTGATTGTAGAGTTTCCTGGCTGTTATAGGTGCTTTTGATTTATATTATTTTGTATTTAAATAATATTTTGTTAAAAGTATATATTTTAGAAACTGAAAATTAAAATAATAAAATTTGAAAATAATGTGTTAAAAAATATAACTATACATTTTGTTCTATTAAAAAATTAAAATTTAATATTATATATGTGTAATGAAAAATTAACAATATAAAATAAAATATTTTATCTCATAATAATTGATATATTTATATTTTTAATAATTTTATCAATATTAAATATATTAAAAATATGAAATAATTTAATTAAAATTTTAATTTCTTTCATAGCTCTCATAAATTCTTTTATATTTATAATTTTCTATTTTTTATATACTAAAGCAATTATAAATAAATAAAAATATTTTTTAAAAATTACTATATAAAATTTATTCTTTAAAAATATCAATATAATTATATAAATATTCACATAAAAATAATAAAATATCAATATCATAATTTATTATTATTTTCTATAATATTTGTTACAAAAATGGGTCAACTAACTATTATACCACGAAGTTAGTATTATTTAAAATGTATATATTTTTTGAAATAATTTTTTATAGGAGTAGTATAATGTAAAGTAAACATTTTTTTTTCTTTTATCACCGAAAATAAAAGAAAGTGATAAATAAAAATACAAGCGCCACTCAATGGATACTCAACGAATCAGAAAAGCTCCGATCTCTCTTATCCGCCATGCCGATAACCGTCACCTGGGCGGTTTCCAACTCCGTTCCGCCCGTTCGCGCACTGATTCCGCCAACCGGCGCCATTTTCAATCGTTCCACTTCGTATTCACCTTCTAAATCCGCGTTTATTGCCTGCAATAAGGTTTCGTTGCGCAATCTGAGAAAGCCCCGGCCGTTGGGGACCGTCGTGATTAGGTGTGGTGGCGGCGGCACAGTGCAGGAGATTGATGAGAGTCAGTTCTCCGAGGTCGTTTTGAAGTCGGAACGCCCCGTCCTTGTCGAGTTCGTCGCCACATGGTGCGGCCCCTGCCGTTTGATTGCCCCTGCTATTCAATCACTTGCTCAGGTGAGAGACTGCGGTTAAAATCCTTGACTGTGGAATTATTTCTTCTTTGATTTTTGTGTTTATTTTTGTTTTCAATGAATTTTCTGCCACAAGTTTTGTTCCTTTTCTATTTATCCCTTAAAAATACGGATATACGTACAATTGTGCATATGTTATAGTTATACTTCCATCTGTGGAGAAGGGAAGAATTGCCTCAGCTGTGCAGGAACTCTGTTACAAAAGTACTTTGGAGTCATGAATATTGATTAAAATCATTAGTAGCAGACCATCTAAGTATCCTCTGAAGCTAGCTTCTGTTCAATGATGGCGCAAGAATTGTTTTAACGAGTAAGCCCTTTAGATAGAAATTTTGAAAGCTTTGTAGTTTGGAAAAATGGTGAGAATAGTAAAAAGTTGGGAAATGGTGAAAATGCTTCAGGGAATTGTGAGTGTTTAGGGTAAAATAGTTATATTTTGTGAAAAAAGAAATGTACTTTTATTTGGAAATTTTCGTAAAATTCTTTTACTGAGAATTGTGTATTTTAGAAGAACAATCCCTTTGTAGAAGGTTTTGTTGCTAATGTGAAATTGGTATCGAAGAAAAAGCACATACCCTGCATTTCCCTATGAATTAGGGTGGATTGATTTTGAGTTCTTTTAATTTATACTGGTTTTGAAAATAAAATAAAATCAAGTGTCTATGCCATTTATGGTATCTACAGGAATTCAATTCTTGTGAATCCATCTCCTAGTCATGGGTTTTGGATTTGAATTTCAAAGGATTGGTTGGTTTATATATATATATATATATATTTAGTTAGGTATTGTTTGTTGAATTATTGTTTGTTTGTTATATATATATATATACAAAAGTGTATTATTATGTGTTTAAAATATGTATGTAAGTGTAAAAGATGTGTAGCTATTCTATATTATGCCATGTCATGTGTTTTATATTAATTTTTTCAATTGATGTTATAACTACTTTAAAATAAATAACAATCTGAATGGGTTTTTTCTTAGAGTACCTGAGACTTTTCTGTGGCTGCTCAACAATTACTACAAAATAATCCTTGTCCCAGCCGTGCTTTTGTAACCATCATACTGAAATAGGCTACTCGAATTTAACAAATTTTCAACGGAATGTCTATTGAGTAAGATCCAGTTGTAGATGCTGATTTGTGAATGCACTGTGTGTAACCTAGTAGCTTGTTCTTGTGACTCCAGCATCTAGGAGATTGTTAATTTTGATGACCTGAGTGCCAGATCTCTTCTGTATTGGCTTTGAGTAAATTCTCTATATGATCACCGAGTTTAAAGTAAATCTAAATTGGATCATTCTATCTAACTTGTCGAGTACCTTGAGTTGATTTTTAACACAGTGATGGAACATTGCCAATTCATTACCATTGTATATGTTCATTATCTTTACTTGACTCGCCCTCCACAAGCTGCCTTAGGTTCCTATAAATGCCATGTTGGCATGTTAAGCAAGCCGATCAGCATCTGTTACTTTGCTCCTTTGCGATTGTTGATTTCATGTAACTGATCATTAGGTGTGTCGACAGGTTCTCTAGAATTTGTACACAGCAACTGAAATCATATATAGATAAAATCGTAGAATAGTATTGATTTGATCAGAAGCATAGTATGGTATGGAATTTGTCGTTGTGACATTAAACTCCGCTGTGTTTGCATTCTATTTGTATATTTTCTAACTCATCTTCTAAAATTATCTTTCTGTGTTCATATTATAAGTTCAGTTTTAGCTATAACATGCCAAAAATCGTAAGAATTATCGGATTTGTTTGTTTAGTGCTTTAGTTTGAGTTAGTTTTTTGTGTGAGGTAACACGAAGAATTATGTCGATAATATAAATAAAATAATATTTTTTATTGAATGAGTGATTTTTTTACGATGAAATAAAGTATATATTTTTTGTATTGTATGAATGTGTGTATATATTGTAGTTTTTATTAATATTTATCGAGAATTATGTCAAGACAATGGTGGGTGAACAAACCAATTTGTTTCTTTTAAGCAAATTCATCTTCTAATACAAAATTTGTTCGGACGTATGAGCTTAATTCACCTTGGATTTTGATCGAAAATTATCATAGCTTCTGTTGTAATGTGATGAGATTTATGTTGGTTTTTTCTGCTTCTATTTCTAGTATTTAGAGATTATTCTGCTTCCTAAGAAACCAAGCTGAGGCAACAAATTGTTCCCGGGGGTGATGCATCATACCCGTCGCTAACTCAATTTTCTCTGTCACCCTCAGGAATACCAAGACAGATTGAGTGTCGTGAAAATTGATCACGACTCGAACCCTCGACTGATTGAGGAATACAAGGTGTACGGGTTGCCAACATTGATCCTCTTCCAAAATGGACAGGTTGTCGCCGACAGCAGGAGGGAAGGCGCAATAACTAAGGCTAAACTCAAGGAGTACATAGACAAACTTCTGGACTCAGTATCCGTCGTTTAGTGAGTGATCTTCCGCTCGCTCACCCAGATGAACATCATTTACGTAAAAAAGGGAATGAAGATATTACCATGGTTATAATTCCTCGTCCAATATTAGAATGTACAAAATTTATAGCAATGTATTTTCAATGTAATACATGTGAAATTTCATTTCTTACCATTCAAGATATGAACAATGTTTGTTAGTCGTTAGAAGTTTGTTAAGGACAATGGTGACATTCTCATTTTCAATATTGGGTTATATAATAGTTCGTGTGTTTCCATTAATAAATTATTTTTTTTTTTTATTTTTATAACAAAATATTTTATTTTATATTTTTTTTTTTCAGTAACTATATTATCTAGTTAACAAACAAATTTTGGGACTAAAAGCTTCAAAAGTACACTTTGATATCTAATTTAATGGGTAACATTCACTTTTATCCCATTATTAGATGAATAAATACAAAATTTTGAAACTAGAAGCAATTCAACTAATTCCTTCATAAATTTTGACTGCAAATACAAAATTTGAAACTATATTTTATTTAATACCTTAAAACAATACTCATTTTATGCATTTATTTCAATGAATTTCCACGATTAAAATAACTTTTAAAACTGTGTACATGCGATGCAATCAATCCTTATTAAATTTTCGACTAAAAAGACAAAAGTATTTAAAACTACATGCATTTCGTAAACTCAATTTCAAACAAATCCATTGAATCCATAAGGTGTGCTTGTTTTAGAAAAAAGTATTTTTAATGTAATATTGTTTATACAATAAAACAATTTAAATCAAATACCAAGAAAAAAATTGTCGATGATTATTTAAGAAAAAAAAAGTATAGATGTAATATTTTAATTAAAAAATAATAGTTTTTTTATAATAAAAATATAAAGAATAATATATTTTTATTTATAATAAATAAAATTAAATAATCTTTCATGACAAATAAAAAAATTAAAATTTGAACGGCACAAGATATAGTATATTTATATACAAAATCATATAAAAGAGGTAGTATTTTTTTTTTATTATTTTTTTTTGAAATATTTGTTATTGTTTTAATTTTTTAAAAAGGTCATATTAAATAATTTTTGAGTAAAATATTAATTCTTTATTATTCTAAAATTTCTAGGAACTCCCAAAGCTCTTTTCTCCTTGACCAAAATTCCTATTATTATTATTTTTTTTTTATTTTTATTTTTTATGGCGTAAGAACTGCAATCGTTATTCGAATAGTAAATTTCAGCTGAATGTAATACTTTGCGATACAGGTATTATTATTTTTATGTAAATTGTAAAGTACGAATTTCACCTTCAAAACGATACACCCCTCCGCTTTCTTATACGTCTCTTTTTCTCTCTCTCATAAATATATATATATATATATAATATAAAATTATACTTCCATCAATTTCGAATATCCTTCCGCTCGTCGCCTCGCCCACCAATTCTCCCCTTTGCTTCTTTGCCTTTTGCAATTCGATTCGATTTTAGGGTTTCTTGTGGAAGGGAGATGGACAATTCCAATGCCAAGCCCGCCGACAACGCCGCCGCCGACGCGGCCAACGGAGACCAAAACCCTAGTATTAACAACAACAATAATAATCTACAGAATGGAGGAGGAGGGGATGGTGGCGCGAATCGCCGGCGGAGAACCCCCTTTACGGACCTCAGTCAAGAGGATGCGGATCTTGCCCTTGCCCGTACTCTCCAAGAACAGGTTAGATTATTCGTTTCGGATGCTATGCTATGCCGCTTTCTTTTCGATTATGATTGCGAATTGTCTGTTAGGGTTATTATATAAGATTCTTTAATATTTGATTGAGTAGATAGATTGATTGCCATTCCGGTGGCCATAAAATGTGAACGGGGATATAAAGCTCTGACCTAGTTTGGGTTTTGGGGGTGTTTGGCGTTGCGACTCGAATTACATACCGTTGCGTTTCCAGATCCTTTTTATTCGTTTGTGTCTTTTTTAAAATGTTCATTTTCTGTTGTTGCATCTCTTTGTAATGGTTATCATGAATCTTAAAGAGAGTTCTTGAAAATGAGTTAGTATTGTTATTGAATTTTCGGAATAGATTTGGTTTATATAGCTGCAGCTCCATTCATGGATTGAAAATGAGTTTTAACAGTAGTTTGGATTGGATAATCATGAAGTGTTAAGCAAGATTTGTGGTTCGTTGATCTTTGTAGTTGGTCCTTTTAATGTTTTCGTGTTTTTTTTTTTTTTTTTTGGAGCAGGAAAGAGCTTATATGATGTTGAGAATGGATGCTAGCTTCGGCAGTGATTATGGAAGTTGGGAAGCTGAGAGTTATGGGCATGAAGATGAGATCTATGATGATGATTACGATGATGCAAGTGAAGAGGATTATGAAGGTTCTGATGTTGAGGTGGACGAAGAGGATGCATTCGATGTGCATGCCCATGCGAATGAAAATGATAATCAAATTCCTGAATTGGATCCCTCTGCTTTCTCGAGCGACGAGGCCTATGCCAGAGCCTTACAGGATGCTGAAGAGCGAGATATGGCGGCTAGGCTGTTAGCCCTAGCTGGGATAAATGGAAGTGAGTTTAACTTTCAGTATTTAATATTGTTAGTTATGTATTATTTCTGTTGTCGATGTCATTGTTGGAATTATATAATGGTCCTTTAGCGGTTGTTGGGGAAGATGTAGATGAAGATGAGGATGACGAAGATGAAGACGAAGATGCAGAAGACCATGATGGTAACTCTCAGGTATATCCACTTTTCTTCTTGGGTGTCCTCCTTGATTCTCTGTGCTGATGTGGTAAAAGACTTTGATGTTCGTAATATGAAGTTGGAAGGATGGTTGTTCTTTTTTGTTAGTCAAATAGATGGCCCAAGGTTTATGTCATCATTGTCTGAGTAGTTCTCCCTGAGAAAATTTGTACTACCTGGGATGAAAAGAATAGCACAAATATATCATCATTTATGTTATACTTGTCTAGGGAATTGGATGGCGGCAGCTGATTGGGCTAAATTGATAGCTTGCTAATGTTTTTATTTCAATTTATCTGTTGTTGTTGGCGCATTTTTCACGACATCTTTATTGAGATCACTTTTGGACAAAAGTAAAAGTTTAGGTGAACCAGTGTATTCGAAACCCTTTTCTCGTTCATTACTTTTTTATTTGAAATGGTTTGAGAGTCTCTTTTTCTCCTTAGTCAAATTGGAAATAGTATGTTTTGAGCATAGATTGTTGTGTATAAGTTGATTTAACTGAATTTTTTGCTTTATTAATTTCCATTTAAGTGATCTGTTGTCGAGACATTCTGTTATAGCAACTTCTACACAACAATCTATGACGCAATTAGTACATCGCCTTTAGTGAACTTCTATAATCACTCAATCATAAAGCAATTCTATCGATCTTTTTTGTGTTCTTGCTATAACTGATTTTCTTTCTTTTTATTTCCTTTGAGTCATTATTTACTTATTAATAATTAACAATCTGGATTTCTCACCCATGTTTACTTCTTACCTTATGCTATTAATCTTTCTTTAGGATGCTATTTGTTTACGTTAAAATAACACGGAATCTTGACCCTTGTTTACTTATTACGTCTTTAGGATGCTTGGGAAGAAGTTGATCCCGATGAACTCTCATATGAGGTAAATATTCTTTTTCCTGTTCCACACCAAATTGTATTATTGTATCACCTATGATGTGATGATCGACTTAATGTTGCAGGAGCTAATCGCACTAGGTGATGTTGTCGGCACAGAGAGCAGGGGACTTTCTGCCGAGACAATTGCTTCCTTGCCTTCAGTGAACTATAAATCTCAAGGCACTCAGGAAGGAAGCAGTGATTCGTGAGTCATGGCCTCATTTTATGAAACAATTGACTTGCCCGGTTTTTGCTTCGTTTATCCCGTTCTCTGATGTGTTGTTCTTCCTTGTTTGTGTCTCAGCTGTGTCATATGTAGGTTGGACTATGAAGACGGAGACACCTTGACTGTTCTGTCTTGCAAGCATACATACCATCCAGAATGCATCAACAATTGGTTACAAATAAACAAGGTATATCTGTATCCTTTGTGATATTATACTATTTCAAGGTTTTCCTGCGATTGTGTGCTTCAGCCAATTCTGAAACTCAATTAAATTAATGCCTGTGCTGCACTAATACTTTCAAATCATTTTCACACAATGTGGCACTGTACTTTCTAAATTTATTTTCTCACATATTTTTCAATATTTCCTGAAGTGGGACCCCTCATTTAAAACTTTTATGTCTATAATGATATCAATTATGTTAGTTATATGTATATATATATGTTTATTTACTGTGTTATATCAAAATTTATTCTCTACAAAAATTACATCCATATTGAGATAAACACATTTATCCCAAAACCCATCCAAAAACCAATTATTCATTGCATTTAAAAAAATTTCAAAACCAAAGATTCGATTTAAATAAAACAAAAAACAAATCCAAAATCATGTCCTAAAGCCTATGAATTTGGTGTTTGGTGTAGAGAATTGGTGTCGGAGAAATGGAATATAAATATATCTCTCTTGTTTAATTGCCACTGGAAATTGAGAATTTAGAAATAATTCATTTTTTATTCCCTACTTTTACTTCTCTCATATATAACACCGTGAAATGGAGAGAGTTGAAATTTGTGAATTGTGAAAGAGAAATTTTTTTTATCAAATCATTTTCATTCTTTATTATTTATTCTTTCAAATCTTCTCTCCTGTCTTCACGATTTGAAGATTTTACATGTTAGTAATTGCTATTGTTATTGATTGATAGGTTGGTATATATTTAAATTATTAATTTGTACATTTCCTTTTTGTATATAGATGCATAAAATAAATGATAACAAGCCAATTCCTTTTTTTTTACAATTCAATTATCAGTTATCATTTCTTTGAATTTTATTCTATACCAAACACACTCTAAATGTAAGAATTTGAAATATTTATTACTTTGATTTTGTTCTATACACTGTTGGATGGATATCAATGAGACTGAATGAATAAAGTCGTGCATTTGTGTAGGTTTGCCCTGTATGCAGTGCTGAAGTCTCGGCCTCTGGGAAAAGTTAGTAGCAAAATCGAAAAGTGATATTTGGTGCAAGATGGGGAGAAACAACCATGGATAGAGGTAGGATACTATTACTATT
This sequence comes from Andrographis paniculata, assembly GCF_009805555.1. Classification (NCBI taxonomy): domain Eukaryota; kingdom Viridiplantae; phylum Streptophyta; class Magnoliopsida; order Lamiales; family Acanthaceae; genus Andrographis; species Andrographis paniculata. Next base: position 8,902,078 of record NW_026137605.1, read on the forward strand.
ACATTACTCACTCATCTCACCAAAAACCTATAGAATGTATTCTTATTATTAAACTACCTGTTCTTTCATGGTTCTTCTGTCTGGAATTTGTTCATGTGCGCCCCCGCCGCATCCTCGCATTTCTTGTAATATGAACTTCCTGTCATGGTTTCAATAGACTTTTCTGGTTTATAGTTCGCTTGCTTGCTTGACTTTTGATGGGGTTTATTAGCTGCGATAGTCATACGATTTTTTAAAGTGAATTGTTTTGGGGTCATATTTTTCCATATCCCTCAGGATTTCGTGTGTATTGTGTTTGTTTGTAGAATTCAGTCAGCATCGAATTTAATGTAGAAAATTAAAATATGATATGTGTTTGTGGACCGTGTTCGGGTATGGTGCGTGCAATCTATTTTTTAAAATTATTTAAAAAAAAAAAAAAAAGTACTCGTCTCAATATGATAGTTTTAGTCTAATTTTCATGAATATTCATATCATTATAAAATTAATTGTTACTATTTTTACACTAATACACACAAAGCAATTATAAATATATATATAACATATATATTATAAATATTATGTAATTGTGTGTAATAATTCGTTTTTTTATAATATTTATTGAAAATTTTGTCACTCAGAAAAAAGTACTGGGCGTACAAAACATATGTATTTATGTTAGCATGTGAAATTTGAAATACTTTTATTTATACTGCAATAAATGAATAATTTTATCGCCCAGTAATAATAGTGTTGTAATAATAATTAAAATATTATTTATTCGATACTATTAAAAATAGTAAAATTAAATTTGGTCATGCTAGTTTAATTTTAAGAGCACAAAAATAAAATAGTCCATTATAAAATCAACATTATTAAGTTTAATTCTCAATTTATCTAGAAAAAAAAAATATTTTAACACGATTATTTTGTAATTGGATAACTTAAAATAAAGTAATTGGAGAGAGAGGGAATTTATATATATATATATAACAGAATTTATGCATGATGATAATACACACCACATAGCTCTATTAACCCTATTATTTGAGTCACACACAGCTAAAAAACTAGTCTTCATTTTAAACAAAAAAACACAACTGATTCAAGAAGAGGCCACATATAATGTCACCAAAAATAAAGCATCGTATGAACTAACCTGGCAGTGCTGCGAAGAACCTTGCAGCTTTCATTGCTCATCCGCATCGTCTACGTTGGCCCTCGTCCGGTACTGTCTCCCCGGTTTCGCCAAGGTGGCGCCGGGGCTGTCATCAATGGGCTCGTCTTCATCCATAGCCGAGGTTTCACTTTCCTGTGCATCCTCTGCAGTCGCGCTGATCGAACACCTCTTGTTCTTACCATCTTCAATGTCGTTCTTCTTCACTGTCGACTCGTCTATGGATTTCCTCTTTGGCACAAATGTCACCGATTTTGGAACCTCAACTGAGGTTTCGTCCATTGATGAATCGCTGTTTTGTTTCCTCAGACGTTGGAAAAGGTCCATGAATGCCTTCTGATTCGACTTGTCATCCATGTCGTCGGATGAGTCGAAAGTATACCTTGTGTATTTTGAAGGGTTTCTAATGTAGTCGGGAACACCAGATGCGTATAGGGAAAGATCGTCTGGATTAGGATTAGGATCAGATGCCGAGCTAGTGGCCCCGGCTGATTGATTTACGACATGTGTCTGAGTACTACTGATTTTAGGATCAACCAGGAACCGAACACGTTTCGGGGCCCTGGACTCGGCTGTATTTTCAGTCTTTTTCAGTATGGGTTTCGGGTTTTCGCAGGTGTCCTCTCTTTGTTGATTACCACCAGTCTCTGTAAAAGCAGCGACTGAATCATCAGAAAGCTGTAAGGTGTCAAAATTACCTGCAGCCTCGGCATCTTCTTTCAGCCTCATCTTAGCAGCTGTGTGATTTGCACGAGCATCTTTCACAACATCGTGGAGTGAGCTGGGAAGCTCGCCGTATGCACTGGGTTCATCAACCTCGTAATCAGAAACTTTCACATCCTTCATGTATATACGATCTCCCTGGTGTTCGGCGCCAACTGCCACCTTGTCATATTGATCTTCTTCTTCCTAAATAAGCAAAAATAGGTGAAACTTCGTATTAAATGACTGCATGAATTAGGCAAATTGAACAAGGTGAAACTGCAATCCATATCTCAGGAAATAAATGCAAAATGATAGCCAGTTCGATGTCGCTCCAGGATGTAATATCAGCTAGGCTTCTCTTTTTCGAGTTCATGTTTTGTAGTTACATCCATATCTAACTTCATCCATTTTACTTTCTAAGCACTATATGCATTAGCTGTTGTTTATGTTACATGTTCTTTCTGTAAATCGTTGTTTTAGAGTTCTCAAGTATGTCAAAAGGCACTGCAACATCAAAGTACATGATCAAATTTCATTAGTCTTGAACAAGCAATTTAGAGTTTTCCCCCAATTTTTTACGGTATAATTATTCTTCAAAGTTCTAATGAATTTACTATATGCTACTATCCTTAACAAGGTTTTTTAGCCTGCAGATTGAAATGAATTACTCATCGGATCATCAAGGAAAATGTTTCATACAACTGTTCATAATTTTCAGACATTCATCTCACTTTGACAGAAATAATTTAAAACTATCGAAGAATATCTATGAATAAAAAATAAGTGGTACGAGCGAAGAACACATCGGATCTCAGCGAAACTAAAATACCTCATAGTCAAGCGTGGGATCTCGGCCAATATTGGACTGAACATCCAAATATTCATCAGCGCTAATATCAGCACCACCTCCATTGTTCCGGCGTCGTTTCTTCTTCTCGCCATCGATTCCCTCATCCTCTTCCCCTTCCTCCTCCTCCTCGTCGCTCAAATGTTGACGATCCATCTCCATCTGCTTCCGCATATTGGACGGCGCCGATTGAACGCCGCAGTCGCGCAAATCCTCCAGTGTGTCGCGATTCCACTCCTTCCTTTCGATTTCCTCGTCCGTTAGGCACCATAAGGCTGCGGTGACGCCGACGGACGGCTGACCGCCGCTCCTCAGAGCTCCAAACGTCTTATCCACGCGAACGCTGAAGCTATCTTCCATGGATTCACCCTTTTTTCTTTTTTCTATTTCTTTTCCCTCCGGATTATTCCTGAAAATAAAAATAGTCACCGTGGGGGCGAAGGCGGCATCGGACTCCCGAAATGACAGAAATACCCTCATAATTGGAATTCCACTTTTGCCCCTCCGCATCTTTAACCTAACGAAATGGGCTGTCTGGTAAAAGCCTAGCCCAATATATATTTGGGCCTTTGTAGCAAATGAGACAAGGAAATAATACTCCCCCATGCAAATGTGTGCTCATTTGATCGGGCACGAATTTTAATAAAAATGAGTAATAATTACTTTTTTATAGTAAAGAAAAGTACAAAAATATAATAATTATTTACTTAAAAAAGAAACAAAAATATTTTTTAATGACAACCAAAAAAAAGATTTGAATGACAGATGGAGTAATTTTTATTTGAGATAATTTTATATATAAATGATAAAAAAAGAGTAAAAACTGGATACAATGAAAGAAAATTACCAAAAAATAAAATAAAATAAAATTATAACAACGAAAATTAAAAGTAATAGAAAAAAAAAATAGAATGAGATTAGCATTTTTATTCATATCATTTATATATTCCATTGAGTTTGTAGAATATATATGTATATATGTGTATATATAATGTAACAATCATTGCAAAAATATTAAAATTTTATACACCACTCTAATATGCTGACAAATTATAAAATAACTACTACTATTTTGATATATTTATTTTTGAAGATTTGAGTTTTATGTTGTTATAGGTGAAATGATATTGAATGTAATAATGTATATACATAAGATTGTTCACTCAATAATTTTTTAAGATTTTTTTTTTTATTTTATGAATATTAATAAAATAATAATAATATATATACACATAGTAGCATAATATAAATAATATATATTATATTATCTAATAAAAAATTAATAATTCAATATAAAGTAATATATTTTTTAATATTATGGATATATTTTCTTATATTTTATACTCTCTATCCTATAAATAAATATCTATTTATTTTTTATACGTAATTTTAGAAATATTAATATTATATTGGAATATAGTAGGAATAAAGTAGAAACGACTAAAATAATCTTATTAGTATGTGTGATATAAAGATAATGATATTTGTGTAATATATTGTAAGTTGTAAGAGTATTTGTAATGTTATGTAGATAGTACAGTTACTAAAAAAAATGAATACTTTGTTATGGAACATACTAAAATGAAAAAAAATGATACTTTGTTATGAGACATAAGGGAGTATAAAAAAAAAAAAAAAAACACTTTAAATTAAAATACTGAAAAATATATAAATATTGTGAAAAACAAGAAATTGTCTAAAAAGAATTAAAAGAATGGAGCATATGTTGATATGTATATTTTAGGGTTTATTTAGGGTGTGTTTGTCTAGGATTTGGATTTTGAATTGGAATTTGAATAGTAAAAATTTTGAATTTGAATAGTTGTATGATGTGATATAAATAGGTGTTGATGTGATATTTTGAATGTAAAATTGATTTTTAGTATAATATAAAAAATGAAAAATAGGTGTTTGATTTGATGTTTTTAGGGGAAAAAAATTGGATGAATAGTGTAAATTCAATCCAATCCCCCGAACAAACACACATCTTGAGTTTAAGTCAATATTATTTCTTTTGTGTTGTTTTTAACAAAAATATATTTATTTTATAAAATTAATATAAAAATACAATTTAAATTAAAATTAAAATTTAAATAAAAAGCAAACAAGCCCTAGATAAACTAGTGATATATTGTGATAGGTGAAAAAAAATAAAAATACCTACCATCTAGAAGGAGTTAAAGCATATGGCCATGGTTGTGTTAGGTTAGAATTAATTTTTGTTTTTCAACTACCATAATAATAATAATTGATTTTCTTTTTTTTTTTTATATATAAAAATTATTTTATAATTTAAGAATATATTTACTATATATTTGATTAAAGAATGATTCCGTTAATTAATCAATAATACTCCCTCCGTCCCATAACAAAATATTTATTTTTCTATTTTAGTCCGTCTCATAACAAAGTATTCATTTCTTTTTTTTTTAGTAATTGTAATACCCTTACAACTTACAATATATTACACAAATGTCATTACTTTTATATCACACATACTAATAAGGTTATTTTAGTCATTTCTATTTTATTTTTATTATATCCCAATATAATACTAATATTTTTAAAATTACGTATAAAAAGCAAATGGATACTTCTTTATAGACAGAAAGTAGCAAATATGTGCTTATTTAGATGCTAATGGAAATGTTTAATTGGTGATTTTATTTATATTTTTTAATTTGTATATTTTAGTTTGATTTGAATAATAATTTAAATATAAAATTCCATAGATTCTGTTTTTCTATTCACACTTAACTAAACAAATTTGCATTTCTTTTTTTCATTTAAAGAAAAAAATATTTATTTAAAAATGTAGAGAGTGAATAGTAAGAGATCAAGAAAGACAAACAAACATGTTTTAGTTTTCAATCTTCCAAAACTTAACTATTCATTTACAGAATCAATAAGAGTAAAAATTTTTGGGGTCATTTATGCAATATCCGGCTCTAAGGGTCTCATTTACTTTGCCGGCTTTAAGAGTCTCATTTATTTTGCCGATTTCAAGGGTCTTATTTATTTTTTGCGTCTTTGTATTTAAAATAAAAAATATCTTTATATTTATATATTTTTTTATACAAATATTATTATATAAGAATGTTCTTGCTCCACATTTGTTATTGCTGGATATAATTAACAAGTACAATACTAACGTCACACTAGGGCAGTGTATTCAATTGAGATTTTGATGAATTTTTTTAGATTTTAAAAAGTTTATAGATTTATATGAATTTAGAAAATTCACAGAGTCTACGTTGATTTAGATGGATTTTAGTAATTGATTTAGATGGATTTCTACGGATTTGATTGAATTTTTTATGGATTTATATGAATTTTATAGGATTTTAAAATATTTTTTTGTAAATATATATTAATTATATAATTTTATATCAAACAACAAATTTTATAAATATAATAAATAATTATTAATAAGATAATATTTAATATTAATAAATAATATATACGTATTAATAAATACTTTTCTTTTTGGAAAATAATTACACATTTTAATCTCATTTTAAATTTTTTAATTTTTTTTAAATTTTAATTAAACTAATTAGTTATCTTAATCTTATTTTATAATTATTTATATTATACACTTTCCTTTTTTGGAAAATAATTATACACTTTAATCTTATTTTAAATTTTTAAATTTTATTTTTTTAAATTTTAATTAAACTAATTAGTTATCTTAATCTTATTTTATAATTATTTATATTATAGGATAATTATTTTCACTAATACATTCTTAATTATCTACTAATTACACCCCTCCTAAAATACCGTGTCTACAGTATAGCAGACACGGTATCTGAGAATGAGGGAGTAATATATATGTATTTACTTTTTATGTAAAATGGTTATATTAAAATAAATAAATAAATAAATAATTTATGAGTTTTGAAAAAAATATTAAAATAAATAAATAAATATAAATTAACGGTTCAACAAAAATATATATTTAAATATTTCTTTCACCGTTATCGTAATGATAATATCGTATATTCGATAATTGAAAAGAAAAGATGACAGTAATATAATAATATTTTTTAAAATTATATTTATAATATAAAAATATATATTTTAAAAAATATTATAATAATTTGCTAATATATTTTAGTTTTAAATTATTATTTTTATTAAAAATTATAATAATAGTAATAAATATTATCATATAAGAATCCATTAAAATATGTGATGGTAAGGAGAGATTCTTTTATATACAAAATTTTCACAAAAATCCATTAGAATCCATTAAAATTCATAGACTTTGAAAGATGGATTGTTGAATATTTGAAGATTTTAAAAATATTTTAAAAGTCTTAATTGAATACCTCAAGATTTTAAAAAGACTTAAAAGTCTTGATTGAATACACCCAGATTTTAAAAGTACAATAAAATTCTATAAAATCTATATTAAATACACCTCTTAAGATAAATTTCACGTGTCACACATGATTCGCCTGACTTGCTGCATACATATTTACAGTGAATATAAATTAATTAACTAAAAAAAAAAATATCGTGAATTTATCAAATAAAACTACTACTATAATTATAATAGATATAGATTTACAAATATATATTGCAGCAAAAAGATTTCATGTCTAATTCTCCTTAATTTAACTATTCTTTGTTGAATTGCAAAAAAGGTAAAAACCTTCTCCCACTCTCAACTCTGCAAGTCCAAACCACCTCATGGAAAAACACTGATGGAGTTTGGCGAGGAATTCCCGCAGAATAAGGATACTTCATGCAGCATCTACTACAATAAATACCTGCCAAACACCTGCACCTCCATCCATGGCTGCTAGCAGAAATGGATGCAAGGAGGAGACAAGGAGCAGGTGGTTTTTTATTAAGGCCTGTTTGGGATGCTTCCAGTTACAGAAGGAGGTGCTGAATGAAGAAAACATTGATGAATTACAGGAGCAGAGAAGAAAGCATGCCATCGATGATGAGGTAATTAATCAACTAATCTATTGATGGTTACAATCTTCAGGTAACTGGAGATGTAAACACTGTTTTTAAATGCGTGACCATGGTTATGATTAGACTGATTGTATTCGCTATAGTTGAAGAAAGGTCTTACCGGCGGAGATGCCAGGAGCAGATCGGGGAAGCCATCGCCATCACCGCCGCCGCAGGCGCGGAGAAAGAGGAAGGAAACGGTGGAGAGCTACGGAGGGAGGAAAAGCGAAATCGGTGGTGAATTGGAGCCGATTGTTGGGGCGGCGACTCTGGCGGTGACGTTAGTGGTTATGCTGATTTGCGGGAAGATTTGCGCCATGGTGTTTGTGGCTGCCTGGTTCTACTTCATCCCTCAATTTAAGGCTAACGGTCGACTTTCCGCCATGAAAGCTCCGCGCAGCTCTGATCGTACAGATTCCGATACGTCGGCGATGAAGAAGAAGAACGTTCTGGAACAGTGTCTGGAGGAACGAAGTTGAGTGCGCATACGTTTATTGAAAGCGTTTTTGAATACAAAATGCGACTTCTGCTAGGGCATGATTCTGGAAACACGACTCTTTGTAAAGCATGTTCTTTCTGTGAATAGTTAAAAAATTTTGACATCTAAAAAATAGGCAATTGCTGGAGAAGCCCTAGGAAGGCCAGCGACGATGCTCTCTCGGAGGCTATGGAGTGAAATCAAAGCTTGCAAATCGTCGATTGCGTTGGCGAGCCGGCGAGCTTCTGCTTGCGGCGGCGGTAGAAGATGGTACGGATTGATACCGATGGTGATTGAGCACTCTTCGAGAGGGGAGCGCGCCTACGACATATTCTCCCGGCTGCTCAAGGAGCGCATTATTTGCATCAATGGCCCCATTTCCGACGATACTGCGCACGTCGTCGTTGCGCAGCTCCTCTTCCTCGAGTCGGAGAATCCTTCAAAGCCGATTCACATGTACATCAACTCCCCCGGCGGAGCCGTCACTGCTGGTATTTTGTTACCACATTTGTTTGTTGTTTTTGCTGGTTAATTGGAATAATTTGCTGAAAATATATGGAAAAAAAATGATCTTTTCAGATTTTTTATCTATCAGTTTACCGGAAATGGTGTTGCAGTTCCATGAGCATAGTTATGGTCCAGAATCTTTTCATTTTGAACATAGTTTGATAAATTGTGCACTTTGTGTAATCACAATAGCAATTTATTTTCAAGAAAGTTCATCCCTCTAAACGTTTTCAGTTTCTCTTTGTGGTCAATTTATGAGTTACAGAATCCTTTGTGTCCTTGATAGTCTGTGGATATTGCTATTCATCGAAGTCAATAAGTTAGCATATCATGTTCTATAACCTTGGAAGTTCTTGAGAAACATTATTGGTTGCCATATTTGGAGCTCTATTTGTAGTTGAAATAAGGGTTCTAGATTTGTCTTATCCTGATTATTTATCTGTTTGATTGTTGTAGGTCTTGCCATCTACGACACCATGCAGTACATTCGGTCTCCAATCAATACTACATGTTTAGGCCAAGCTGCATCGATGGGTTCCCTTCTCTTGGGAGCTGGTGCAAAGGGGGAGAGGCGGTCACTCCCAAATGCTACGATCATGATCCATCAGCCTTCGGGTGGGTACAGCGGGCAGGCTAAGGATATAAGTATCCACACCAAGCAAATTCTTCGCATTTGGGATTCCCTAAATGCGCTTTACTGTAAGCACACCGGACAACCTATTGATGTAATTCAAAAGAATATGGATCGTGATTATTTCATGACTGCTGAAGAGGCAAAGGAGTTTGGACTTATTGATGAGGTCATTAATGAGCGGCCGATGAACCTGGTGACAGATGCTATTGCTGATGACGGAAAACATAAAAATTCAAGCTAGATATTCTGGTAAGTAATACAGCTCGTATAATTTCATTTATCCTAAACACAAATGTTGGAACAACCCATATAATTTCATTTTTGATATTGCAAATATCCTTATGTGATGAAGATAATATACAATTTGCTTGACTTGCTTTTCACTTGTTTAATCTTCTCATCACATTAGTTTATGTTATCTTATTATATACATTTTGATTATTTTAGATTTCTGTTAGAGAGGAGCTGCCGCCCGATAGAGGACATCTAAATCTATGATATTTATTCTTACTTGGGGTTGAAGAACAAGTTAAGCAACTCATGCTTGATATGATACCTAACATGAAATATTTTTAATTCAAATTTGAATAAAGTCGAGCCAAACCTAAGAATCAATCTATTTGATGAGCAGTTGAAAGTATTGATGAGTTAGCAAATTGATTTGATGGTAAAGTTTGTTTCTGAATGTATTATCTTGAATCCGGAAACTTGTTAGTAAGGTTTATCTTTTTTAACTATGAGGCTCAAACATAATTTTTAAGCTTGTGCTTGGTTCGCGAATTAGAAGAATGCTTTCTGTTGACATATTTTATACAATTTGATAACACCAAGGGGGCATATTACATTGGAGCTCATATAGTGTTTTTTTTTTTTTTAATTTTATTTTATTTTATTAAGGTGGTATTCACATAATCAAATCGAGGGATCTATCAATTTTATTTTATAACGAGCTAATCTAGTCGAATTTCTGCCTCAAGTTTTCTTTTCTAATAGGTGAAGTCTGGTCATTCATTCTATTAGTTCTTGGATCAACACGTACCTGATTTACTATGACAATTCTTAATATGACTATCGGGAGATAGTCATATTTTGCACATTGCATTTCTTCCTACTTGCCCTTCCATACATGTTTCCATTTACAGCTCCTGCAAAATTATTGAACTTGCTTTGTTACTCAAATGCAGATACATTCATCCCCGGCGCCATTTTCTTGACGACACATATGGACAATTTTCCTGTAGATGAATCGGCGCGGCATTTGGGGAAAATTTTCTGATCAAATCAAATCAAGTAGTAACTCCCTCTATACACCTCCTCCCTTTTGTTCTTGTTGCTACATTAGTCTGCCCTTGCTTTTCTGTCGATCTGATTTTTCCGGATAAAATAAATAGAGTTTCTTTGTTGCTGCTTACAGTTTTGAGTTCCTTTCGACTATTTTTTTGGCTCGAGTACGTTGACATTTTTCAAAAGTGCCTGCCTCGAGCTAAACTCGAAATTGGGCATGTTAGAACTGCTAGCTCGTTTAGGTCATCTCCAATCCGTAAACTCTATTTATGCCGTTTTAACTTAAAAAATGCATTTGCTTAGGCAAAAATACGTTTTGCAATTAATTAGTAAACAAAACGAGCAGAAAAAATAATGCAATTCACTGTGTTCAATTATTGTACGTATTCTATGGGTTTGGATATTGCGCAATATGGGTTCAGTTACTTTACCTGAATGTATTGTGTACCTTCTATATCGATCAATCATTATTTGTTATGTGCATTTAAATTTTCTATTTTATTAATTTTTTGTTTTAAATTTTTATTTTATTATTATTTTTTGTTTTAAAAATACACATGAAGAATCGTGATTGTGTTGTATAGGAGATGTGCAATACATTGGGATAAGAGTAACTGAACCTATGCAAAATATATATATATATATATAGACACATTGCCGGATGTTGACCGTGGCGGAACCAGCCCTGGAACTAATGCATATTATTAAGGCTAATTTACATGTTTAACAAATTTTGTGTTAAGTTTCTAAAATTATACAAGTATTCTTCCATTCAAAATATATATTATTTGATGTAATCCATTGTATTCGATTGACTTGATCAGTTCCATTTGTAAAATTATCCCCGCTATCAAATGTCCAAATCTTACAATATTTACTCTAATGTCTTTTACAATCACTTTCATCGATTAGTGTATAATTGATTGTAATTGGAAAAAAAAAAATAAATAAATAAAGAGATAAGATAAGGATAAATATAATTTTGATCTCATAATTATTTCTATATATACTTCAATTAAACATGCTACGAAGGGTGTGTTTGTTTGGTTGTTTGGATTTTGAGTTGGCATTTGAATAGTAAAAATTTTGAATTTGAATAGTTGTATGACCTGATAAAAAATGAAAAATAGTTGTTTGATTTGATGTTTTTAGGGAAAAAAATTAAATAAATAGTATAAATCCAATCTAATGCCCCAAAACAAACACACTCTTAAACGACATTTAGGCTTTGCAAAACAAACACACCCTTATCCTTTCCCAAAAAAAGAAAAAAAAAAAAAAGAAAAAAAAAAAACATTTATCCTTATTTACTATATTCCTTCAAATTACAACCAATTACTCCGTCATGTATAAATGTACATTTTATATATAAATATTGGAATATTTAATATTTTACTAGTAAAATGTAATAATCTTTCTAAATATATATGAGACCATAGTTATTTTAGAGAAAAAAAAAAGATACTTACATGGTAAAACAAATAAATGGATTACCGACAAAAGAAAAAACAAAATTATAATTTTTCTTTTATAATTTTTTTTTTTTTTTAAATTGCAAGTAAACGAAGCCCAAGCATGAGGACATCACTACCACAGTACGTCTATAAGACACACCAAACGACTCAGAGAGTCACGCGCGACACGCAAAGAGACGAAAAGATTGCAGTGGCCGCAGAACCAGCGCCAAAATTCTCGCTCAGATCTGCTCAATCTTAATCTTCGTTGCCTTATATCTTCACTGCCTCAAATTTTTGATGAATATTTATGGTTTTTCTATTGATTTTCAAGCGTTGATCGCATTTGTTATTTATTGTTAGGAGTTGATTGATATCACAATTTAAGAGTCGCGCGCAATCGCTAGTGTAGTAGTTTTCTGGTTTACAATGAATTCGGAGAGGTTTTTGCGAGTGAATGATAATGGAGGCGAGGTTTTTTCGCACACTGGAACGATCGGATCATCGTCGTCGCCTCCGAGATCGGTGCCAAATTTATCTCCGCCGTCGGAGGAAGTTAACGGTGGGGCTAGTTACATACTACACACCGTTTCGAAGTTCGATACGCTTGCCGGAATCGCAATCAAATACGGCGTCGAGGTATTTCTCCATTATAATCGCTGTTTTTTTGTTGTTGAAGTTCACTATATTTTGCTTTCATTTTCCCTTTGCATAGAATTGCATTGCTGCTGTTATTAATTTTGTCCGTATTTTGTCATATTAGATATGGTGGAAAAATGAAGAACTGACGTTTTTTGAGATAGAAGTGTAATTTGATTTTTGATTGTTTACGCTCCAAAGATCTATGTATTTCCGAGCTTTGAGATCTTCTAAATTCAAAAGATTGTAGATAGTATGCTAACTTAGTTATGTTTTATTTGGAATCCCCTGTTTCTCATTCTGAATTTAAATGTTCTTCATCAACAAGAGATGGCAATTTGGCATAGTTCTCTTGTCTTAATTACCACATATATGATTTGGGTTTGGTATGTCTTAGGTGGCTGATATAAAGAAGCTAAATGGATTGATGACAGATCTCCAAATGTTTGCTCTTAAGACAATACAAATACCACTGCCTGCGAGACATCCTCCTTCCTCCAGCTTGTCCAACGGCAACATCCCTTCACGGTAGTTGGGCCTTTTAAATTCTTAATTGTTTCATTTTGTGCTGATTTCCATATATAGAGCTCCACCCTTGTAGCGGAAACCTGGAATCTTACTAAAAGCTTGATATCAGACACTCATTGGCCCAGTTAATTCGACAGTGAGAATTGTTATGATAGTTTATATTTTCATTGGCAATATATAAGCTGTTTAAAATCTTTGTAAATCAAATTATGTGCTTGATGATATTAAATGAAAATTGAATCTGATCTGCAGAAACGTAACCTTTGATCAATGTTCAGTGAATTTGTTATTGATCTGTTTTGATTATGCTCAGTGTTCTTGTCACTATGTGGATTCTTAAAATGTAGATAAACTTTTCTCGAGCTTGGAAGCCAATGTGAGCCCCTGTTTAAAGTTTATTTATGAGACGGCGCAGTGGCGACATAACTGTGTGCTTTGTGCTAGAGAAGAACTGACATAGCCGTCCTGTAGATATTTTAAGTTCTAGTACTAGTTCAGATGGAACAGCATAGAATCCTTCTTTGAATCCACATGCAGTAGTAACAGCAAGCAATTGGTTATTACTTAGAGGTATTATAATCTAGCAGAATTCTCATGTTTATTGACATATGGATATTATAGTTGATCAAAAGTGTTGAAGTTCGTCGTAGTGGCAATTGGGCCGAGTCTTGCAAGCCGGGACCTGGTGTTAATAGGGCAGGTTTGAATTCAAAATCCTATTTCCGAGGCAGGTCAAGGATTTTAAGATTTTAAACCTAGCCGACTCTTTCTGAATCGATCCCATCGCGAACCTCCTAAAATGATCTCTGGTAAACCCCTAGCCGAATCTAAGAGCCTACAAATTAATGTCAAAAATGCAAATCACATTAAGAGAACCATGTGTGGCAGATAAGATCTGCAGGAGTCGCAGGTTTGAACCCATGACCTCATGGTCACGAGTAACCCATCCCTTACGGACTTAGCCTTGTTTTTTAACCTAAACGTGTGATTAGGTAGATACAATAATATTATAGATCTCAATCCTTCAAACTAAACACAGCCACCCTTATACTATTGGCTTTTTTTTTTTTTGGATGTATATAATTGAAATATTCAAGTTTCATCCTGCATACTCAAAAGTTTAATCTAACAACTCTTAGGGGGGTTACATCTTGCAGGCCAAGGAGCTCTCAACAAACAGCATCCAGCCAAAGGTGCTCAGATTTATTCGATTTGTTTCCATCATTGAAACTGAAATCTTCATCACAGCAAGTCTCGGGCATCACGACCACCTCGCAAACTCATCACATCCATAACCATAATCCAGCACTTCCAAAAGGTGCAGCAGCAGAAGGTTTTGAAATGGTCCAAAACCATGGCGACGAGGCTGAGGTTCTGTCGCAAGTAGCCGACAACGGTAGATTGGGTAAACTAACCGAGAATATGGTGAGACGACGTCAAAAGTCTGAGGTTGATTTTACTCCCCAAACTCCGGAAAAGATTCTCAAGGAGGCGAACACCAAAAGCAATTCAATTAAATCGATCAATGGAAAAAGCTGGCCAGAGTCAGCTATATGTGATGTCTCGGAAAGTCTTGCAGAAGGAGGGCCTAAGACAATTCCCATAGGCTTTGGGGATTCGTTGCGACCAGGTAACATCAGCGATGCTTGTAAGTCGTTAACTCCATGTAGCTTACAGGATTTCGAGGACAACATATTGTCATTGACATGGCTGGCATCGAATCAGCATTTGAAGCCCGGTGTTCCAGCGCTGTCAAGCACAACCACCACCAGCAACCCGATGCTCGGTCTATCGAAGCCAATGAGCAGAAGAAGCAAGGCAGCTGTTGATTAAGTTGGCCCCCTTTCAACCAGGTAACCTCTGTCTCTCTAGGCTTGATTGTGTGAGATGCTTGTGTATCAGTGTAAAAAAAATAAAAATTAATATTTATATTTCTATTTATTTTTATTTTTATTTAATAATTTGAATAAAAAAAAATTATCTACAAGTGTATTTTATATAAATTTATATAATTATATAAATTAATAAAAAAAATATTTAACAATCCTATCAAATTCATATATAAATCCATAAGTAATCAATGAAAATCAATTAATAAAATCCACTCAACTCTGCATGGACTCTGTAGATTTAGAAAATTCATAAAAATTCATAGACTTTTTAAAATTTAATAAAATCCTATAAAATCTTAAATGAATACACGTCCCTAAGTCTTCTTTCAATTTTACTATCTCCTATTTTAATTTTAGGTTATATTCTCCTTATCAAATACATACTCACAGACTTGTAGTTCAATGAGAAGGCTGTTACTAAGGACAGTCAAGACTCATAAAGTAGCTCAACATTTGCAAATTATTTAGCCATAGAACATAACATTAAATCAGCTTCGACACCAAATGAACAACATAGGCAGCAACACAATTCCTCATCACACAAAACTACAAAAAAGTAGGGAGAAAACAATTACCTTACAATGTCGAAAAAACCTTCTCGGCCGCGGCTACCGTCTGCTGGATGTCCTCGGCCGAGTGGGCCAAGCTAGTGAACCCGGCCTCGAATTGAGAAGGTGCAAAATACACTCCTTCCCTCAGCATTCCCTGGTAAAACTTGGCGAATTTCGCCGTATCGCTCTTCTTCGCATCACCAAAATTGTAGACCGGTCCGTCCATAAAGAAGAATCCGAACATCCCCTTTATATACCCGCCCGAGATCGCATGGCCCGCCTTCTTTCCGGCCTCCAAAATTCCCTGAATAAGTTCGCCGGTGATCTTGTCGAGGTATTCATAGGTTCCGGGTTCTTGCAACCTTTTAAGTGTGTGGATCCCGGCAGTCATCGCCAACGGGTTTCCACTTAACGTCCCGGCCTGGTACATTGGCCCGGCGGGGGCGACCATTTCCATGATTTCTCTTCTTCCGCCGTATGCGCCGACAGGGAGTCCACCGCCGATGATTTTCCCGAGTGTCGTAAGATCGGGAGTTATTTTGAAGTACTCTTGAGCGCCGCCGTAGGAGAGACGGAATCCGGTCATAACTTCATCGAAAATGAGGAGGGCGTCATTGTCCTCGGTTAATCTTCGGAGAGCGGTTAGAAACTCGGGCGTCGGTTGGATAAAGCCGGCGTTACCGACGACGGGTTCGAGGATGATGGCCGCGATTTCGCCTTTATTTGCGTTGAAGAGGCTTTCGACGGTTGAAATGTCGTTGTACGGGGAAGTCAACGTCTCGTAAGTAGCGGCCTTTGGAACGCCGGGGGAGTCGGGGAGTCCGAGGGTAGCGACACCGCTCCCGGCCTTGACAAGGAACGGGTCGGCGTGGCCGTGGTAGCAGCCTTCGAATTTTATGACTTTTTCGCGCCCGGTGTATGCGCGGGCTAG
This sequence comes from Andrographis paniculata, assembly GCF_009805555.1. Lineage (NCBI taxonomy): Eukaryota > Viridiplantae > Streptophyta > Magnoliopsida > Lamiales > Acanthaceae > Andrographis > Andrographis paniculata. The sequence continues at coordinate 8,918,655 of NW_026137605.1, forward strand.
TCGCAGTACGGCCATGCATGCTTCGGTACCGGAGTTGACGAATCGAACCATTTCGATACTCGGTACGGCGGAAATGACCATCTCGGCTAAAGTGTTTTCCAGGAGACATGGAGCGCCGAAGCTCGTTCCTTTCTTCATTGTTTCAGACAAGGCGGCAAGAACCTACGGAACGTCAATCCGATGAGATAATCAGAAAAAGAACTGTACGAATACTCCAATCGACCGTAGTTAGATAACTCGAACTAATTATGACAAAAGATGTAAGATTGTTCTATAGATGTCTTCAAGACGCCCAACAAACATAAAACTTTTACAAACAAACTTACCAATATCTACAATCACATCAAACTAAACACTGATCACAGAAAAGCCAAGCTAACAACATGATCATAACAAAATTAGAGCTACATCCAAATCCATCGAATAACCAATTATCCTTTTAAATGCTCAAGCAATCCAACATATGCAGAGGCTCAAAGATTAAAACAGAAATTTGGTCATTTTTCACAGTTATGGGGTAGCAAGGAAACGAACCTCATCGTCTGCGTGGCCAATAATGGCTGGCCCCCAAGATCCGACATAGTCGATGTACTCGTTGCCATCAATATCCCACATATGAGAACCCTTGACAGAATCAATCACAATTGGCTGGCCACCAACGGATTTGAAGGCACGGACTGGGGAATTTACACCTCCCGGCATCAATTCCTGCCATTTTCAACGAAAATTTCAAGCCTCATTCAACATATTGCTATAACAAGCAATGGATGTTGGAAATTAAAGCATCGTGTTCTTCCTGAAAATGATACAAGGGTGCCCTAGCTGCAGCAATGTGATAAGCTATGAAAATTCACACTCTACAGGTTGAAAGTTTTATTTGCAAATTACAAAGATGAGCATATATGCTGTGAAATTTCTTATTCTATGTAAAGCTCTTCAGCAACCAAATATTAATTTGCATATGATCACACGTTTTTCGATTATTGAATTCTGTTGATGGATTGAAACTACCTCCGATTTTCTCTTGAAAAATCCTAAAATTAGAAGCAAATCCGATGATATTAGTTTCCGTTAGGTGCAATTCTACGCAGACTACTAGAGAAATTGAAGCCTCCTACCAATCAACAAAATCGACTATCGATTATGACGCCGATAGGGTTGGTTACAGAAAGTAATAATCAATCCTCGTCGATCTGTTAATTGAGGAATCAATCACTGCATTACCTTGGCGGCGTTGAAAGCCTCTTCCGATTTCTGGAGAGTGTATGCTTTCTTCTTCTCCTCAACCAAAGTCATTCGGACGACTGAAGCAGACGGTCTCTGGCGGCGGCGGACAGCTGCTTGAGTCAACACTGGCGGACAAGACACCCTAGCACCTGTAATTGCAGTCGCCATTCTGGTGGTGACGGTGGCGGTGGCGGAGACGGCGGTTGGTTGAGAAGCAGATCGACCGGAGACGAAGATAAGAAATTTAGATAAGAGGAAATTTTCGAAGCACGATTTTGCCGTTCGATTGGGGGCGTAATTTATCCGACGGCCTCATCTCCAACCGAGCCGAGCCGCGCCGCCGAACCCGACCGGGAGTATTTTTCAATTACAAAATAAAAAAATGAGGAAAAATTATTTTTATGTCATTTTATATTTATTTTGATGTCAGTGATTTTTATTTTTTATTAATTTGGTTTCATTAACAAAAAAATTATCAATTTTTTTTTTTTTTATTATAAAACACAAGTTAAAATATAAATAGACATCACATGTAGACATGTCCTGTTTGTACATTAATCAATAAGATTTAATTAAGATAAACATAACTAATTGCAATTAAGATGAATAAAAATGGGACTAATCTCATTGAGAAAAAAGACACATATCTTCGAAATAAAAACATAACCCAAATCTACTGTACAACAACGAAAATTACCACAAAACGAACAATTTTTACATCACAAGCAGTGATAAAAAACACACAATTTGTAATTCTATAACAAACAAGAATAACAACAAAAAAACAACCTATGATCTATACAAGGATATTATAACAAACTCTTTCTTTATTAAAAAAAAAAAAAAAACCCGAAACACCCAAACCCAGATCGCATCCCGCCGATCGTCGTCAGCACAGCCGCGGCAGCGCCCGGCCGTGCTGATGCGGGGCGAGCTTCACCATTCTCGCCATCTGCCCCTTCATTTCCCGGCACACTTTTTCGAGCTCGACCACCCGCCATTGCATCCTCTCCAAGTTCAATTTCATCTCCTCCTTACCCTCTGGCAATCCCTCGTCATTATCGTCGTCGTCATCGCCGTCGCGCTCGTACAGCACCAGCTGGTAGTCGCGCGGCGAGTTACTGCTGCTGCATCTGTCGTTGTTCGGGGAGTCCAGGCTGGCGTGCTGAGTCGCCAGCGCTTGGACAGTGATTCTCGGAGGGATTCTCGGGTTTTTCGCCAGATCCTTGCAGGCTTCCAGGCTTAACTTTGCATAATTCAGACAGCGACAGAGCCGGGATCTCTCCTCTAATGAAAGCCCCGGATGCGACTGCAATAAAAATTACAAATGGATCAAAATCGAATTTTTTTAATCTCAAAAACAATATGAGCTTTGCATAGCCGTGTAAGAAAATATCAAGCAAACAAACTAATCATGGCTTTGTTTACTTAGAAAAATTTAAACTTGTGATACTATTCATCAACAATAATTAAAAAAAAAAAGAATCACGTCAAGTACATTATTTCAAATAATACTCCAATTTTTTACTATTTTCAATTTCAAAATTCTAAAACAACTATCGAGCCAATATTGCTCAACATGATCATATGAGAAGATAAATATTTTGTTGATTGATTTACAAATCGATCGGAGTAAAATTACTGTTTTGTTATTCGTATTGTTATGATATATTCGAACCCGATGATACGACGCAAAACAGACGGTAATGTGAAGACAAGAAGTAGAGTTGTAAGAGTCACAGGTCAAGCATAAGTTGCAAGAAGATGAAGACAAATACACACATATATATACATATATATGTATGTATGTATAAAATATTCTTGATTTAAATAAGGCAGATTTTTGGGAAACAGAAGAACTCAAATCGAAGATTTTGAAGTTAAGAAACAAAGCAACATTTCCAATTGAAAAACACATATTCTTTGTCTTATCTATCATTGTTTTGCATTTGTGTTTTTGTGCCCCACCCCACCCCACACACCATTGATCCGTTATCTCTAATGCAACAGGGAGAAGGAAGACAAGAATGGATAACAAATGCAATCGAAACAAAAAAGAATGGAAGAGAATTAGGCCGTGTAATAAACAGATTACCTCAAGATAGATGTCGATTGCTCTATAGACATGATCGAACGAATCCCTCGCACAATCCGGCAGGCTCTCAGCGACGCCGACAAGTTTCGATATTTTCAGATTGGGATCGGGCGCGATCTCCCCTAAATACATATCGATCAGCCTCCCGACTTTCTTCATCTTTGCCAACGACATCTCGTCGTTGTGATGAACAAACAGCCTGATCAATCTTATTACAAGGCTCACATCGTACACGCCGCCGCCATTGCTCGATGACGACGACGACGGCACCAAAAGATCGTCGAGTGTCGCGTGATCGAGCATCCCGCCGATCAACTGTTCCAATGCAGCCTTTCGATCTCGGCCCACCCCGAAACTTGAGACGATCCTTAATACCCAAAAAAGGAATCTGCAAGAAAATGCAGCCTTCCCAATCGAAACGACGCCGTGAGCCGCGGTATCCACCAGTCCAGCGAATTCAACGCCGCGGCTGCCGCCAGAGGATTGGAGGGCGGTTTTGAGGTAATGTAGGAGGAATCTTGTGAGGACTAAATTGTTGTTATCTGCTAAGAATGCACCCATCGATTTGAGGAAATGTTCGATGGTTTTGGGGCTTAGAATTGTGAGGTCTTGGAACCACCAACACAAGGCTTTTCTTGAAGAGGACTTTCGTCGAACACTTGGTGGGCTTGAACTCCGGCCAGTGTCTGGCGATGAAGACGAAGAACACGGCGAATTGGAGAGGAAATTGACGTCAGATTTCTGCGCAATCTTCGCGAGAAGAGAGCAGAGAAGCTTCTCGATCAATCCAGAGGATTCGGCGGAGGAGAAGAAAGGCTCACAGTTCTTGAGACAGGCGAGGATTTCATCCCAAGTCCAGTAGAAAATCCCTTCGAGAAAAACCTCAGTCTGGTGGAGCAAATTGACCTTCGAAGCCTCCTCCGTCATTTCGAGGAACACGGCGGAGCAGTAGAGGAGGGAGACATTGGCGACGGTGATCGGAATCCTACCGCCGGCGTAGCAGAATCTTGAGACCAATTCGAATCCGTATGGACCGCCGGGAAAATCCCCAATTTCGAGTCCGGATTTCGTGATCTGATTTTCCTGCTCGATTATCCTCCCCAACTTCCGCGAATAGTTGCGCAGAATTGTCTGCAATTAAGAAGAAATTGCGGGAATGAGGAAAGAATAAAAATGGCGTCGAGTATGTACGACCTACCTGGGAGAGGAAGAAAGTGTGGTAGGCATTGATGCGAATTTGGAGGAAATCGGAGAGGTGGTCTGACATGGTGGGATGCGGCTGCTCCTGCTGGTTCTGAAGCTGAAGATGGTTAGCATTGAATGAAGAAAGTGTAAATTGGGGATAACTAACAAACAGACAAAGAAACAAAGAGTGGCTACTGTACTGTATATGGAAACCAACCTTGCAGGACTGTGAGTCTGAGCTGTATGTATACGTGTATGTATATATATATATGGGTTTGTTTTATATTCTGAATCTAATATTTTTATTATTTGGACTTTTTTTTTTTCTTATATGTTTTCTTTAGTTAATTTTTTTTTAAAAATTTTACTATTTGGACTCTGTTATTTGGATTTTGTGTTTCCGAAAAAAAATATATATTTTTTTTTTATAAAATATCACATTAAATATTATTTTCATATTAAATTCAAAACAATTTTTTTTCAAACTCATCAAAAGAAACACACCAAAGAAAAATTATATGTTTTTTTTATTTTTTATAAAATATTTCATCATATATTATTTTAATACCAAATATAAATAAAATATTTTTTAAATTCATAAAAAAACATATATTATGTTATACTCCTTTCGTCTCAATCCAATAGTCCTATTTACTATTTTTGTTCGTCTCAAAATAATAATCTTATTTACATAAATAACTATATCACTGTAAAAATATCTTTACTTTTTCATTATTATTACACAATTGTCACTACTTTTTACACTAATACACAAATAAAAAATCTTTTATTCATACTTTTTATCCACCATCAATATTTTTTGAATTTTGTATCCAACGCAGCCAAGACTATAGTTCTGAGACTGGACAGAGGGAGTATAGAATTAAATTCTATGGGCCAGTGGTGGTTTTCTGAAGATGACAAATGAAACCAGGGCATTCCCATTTGGTGGCCCTTCGTTCTTCATTACGCATTCTATGCAATTTTTTATTTTTTATTTTTATAAATATGTGGGTAGTTACTTTTTTATAAATCAATAAATAAATAAAATTTATGTGGGTAGTTACTTTTCGAGTATATTTTACACGGTTGTTTGGAGTTTGGATTTTGAGTTAAAAATTTAAATATTAGAAATTTGAATATTAAAAATTTTGAATTGGAATAATTGTATTATGTAATACAAATAGGTATTGATGAGATGTTTTTATAAACAGTCTTCTATCACTAATATAAGTATTTTTTGTTCTTTTTCTTTGATTTGTATTACGTTTTGATATAATAATTAATATTAAAAAATTAACATGCAAATAATAAATATAAAATTTTAAAATAGTCGAAAAAAATATAATATTAAAAATAAAAATATATATAATTAATTTAATATTTTTAAAAAATATAATAATCAAATCGCATATTACGGTCACAAATTTATTCCAGTCTAGGAAAGCTATCCATTACAGAAAAATAGTTTTTAAGATATGAAATAAATGTGAGAGGACAAAGAGTGCATGTATTTATTTATATAGTAAATGAAAAAGGACAGTATTGAGGGGGGTGGTTTGTCTGATTCATAGGATTGATAGATTCTTTGGTCTGCCAAGTCAATAATACCCATCTTGCAATATTTCTTGTGACTTTTTTGGAATTTTCTATGTGGTCTCCCTTTCTTTGTTTTGATTTGATTAGAGAAATTTTAGTATAAATTTGATATTATATTTTTTAATATATATATTTGCAAAAATAGTAAAATTTAAAAACTTTGAGAAAAAAACACACCCTTAAATTTATTATTTTGAATTATTTAGTGGTGTTTATTTTATAATTTAGTGAATATAATTCTCATATATTTACTTTTATATTTTAGCTAAAATTACAAATCACTATTTATAATTAGTATCTTTAAAAATATTTTAATCAATACATTATTACACTCTATTCGTTACACGTAAAATATTAAATAATTTTTAATTTACATTAAAAAAATAGACACGTAGATGAATGGAATATATTTCCGCCATAGCATAATGCATGTGAAGATGGGGCCCTCTATTTTAAAATCCATATATTTCTATGGTTTGCTTTCTTTTTTTTTTAATTTTTTTTTTATAATAATATTATTATTTATTTTGTTTATATTATTGTAAATTGCAATATACTAATTGTACTTAATTGCATAATCACAGCCTGTGACCATTGGAAGTGTCGTGTTGCTTTAATTTCAATAACTTTGCATGATATTTATTATAATTATAGCAACAAAAGACTATCATTAAATGATGCATATGCTATCAAATGTTTGAAAATTATAAAAATATTTTGATCATTGTGATGATATTTGGATTAAAAAAAAAAAAAAGTATTATATTTTTTTAAGGCGAGGGTTACACTCTAATTGAAAAAATTCAATCATAATGTTGACATTACATAACAAAGACACAATTAACTATAGATTAAACTTTATTTGATCATAACATGTATTCATAGTTAATTTCAACGCAATTTATAGTAAAAAATAGCACAAGTATATTTTTTTTTAATAACATGAGAATTTATAGTCGCTATCTTTCGGGTGTTGATAAACTTCTGACCGAACCTAATAGTCTGCAAATTAGATCCGACAAAACATATCACACTAGGTAAATCATATGTGACATGCAAGACCTGTAGACGTCGGGGTTTGAACTCATGACCCTCACAGTTATGAGTTTATCTCTATAACACCGGTCATCGGGACAGGCAAGGAAAGGCCGAAATTAAATTATTGATTTAAGTTTTGATTTAAATAGTATCTTGATAGAATATTTTGTAAGAAAAATGAATATATATATATATATTTTTAATTTAGAACTATACATTACTAAATACTGGTGATTTTAGTTTCAAGTAAAAATCAAACACACTTATTCACCAAACTCGAACAAGTCTTTGCTAGATAGATATTATGGAATATAGTTCCTTTTGATAAGTGATATGCAACTTTTAATATATTATGACATCAACCGTAGATTCATTAAGTTCTTGAGTGTAGTTGAAATCGAATGCTAACTATGATGAATATCCTAACTATAAATATAATATAAAAACTAGAATGATTTTATATCACCTTATTTCACCGAGTCTCTCTTTGAGACAGTGACTAGATTGTTATACTTTTTATGTAGATCCGTAATGAAATCTAAATTCAATTATTTGTAGAACGATATCAATTCATCCAAATCACATAAACTCAACCCTCACCACAATCAACAATCATTACTCATGCATATTCAAGACTACAAATCTACATTTTCACCGAAAATCAAGTTTTCTTAGCATAAACAACGAAAAAAAAAGACATTTTTATTTATCTTCGATCAAATCCGCAATGTACAAATGCACGCCGGCATTATTGCTATATGGCTATTATAGCTTCCGGCGAGCATTATTGAGTTGTTGACGGCTTGAAAGTTGCTATTGATGCTCGTCGTCATCACAAATTCTTCTCCCATCTGATTAACGGCGCTCTCACCCTCACGCATGCTCGCCCCCATGTTGTTCCCTTCTAGAGTAATAATTTGAACTCCACGGACTTGATTGTAGTCGACAGTAGAGCTATTGCCACCGGATTTTATTATTCGACAACGATTGGAGAGGGCATAAACGAGCTCTCTGACATCTTGGTCGAGAGCCGTATGCCTCTTTGGAGCGGTCGCCATGGATCGACGATGTTTCACGTTGTAATGTGATCGAGTTTTATATATATGTGTCTGTGTGTGTTTTTGTGCGCACACAAGTATGTAAGAATATAGTGAATCGTGAAGTTTTTTTGACTAGCAAAGCAAGAATTTTTGGTTTTTATAGAACCTTTGCTAGCAAATGAAGCAAAGCATATATACACTCGCTTTAAAGATGACAATGGGTCGGGTCTATCTAGCATCGAGACCAAATTCAAATATATTGTATTAGACTTGAAATTTTAATCAGAGACAATTATATCTGAAACTAATTAAGACATATTCGATAAAATTTGATAGATTTGGACTCAATATAAATCAAATTTTATGTTTTTACTTTAGAAAGTTTATAGTCAAATAATCTCAAATAAATAAATCAAACTCAACAAAAGTATATTTACAAACTATACTTAAATCTTAGGCCCAACCCGAGTTTAGATAAAATATAGGACAATATATGACTTATACCTAATCTAATATTCAAATAATTGGATTCAACTCAATTAATGAGCCGAATCTAGATTATGTCTTGTGTCTATCTTTGATACGTTTTCACTTTTAATAAATTTATTCATTTTAAATATGTTTAATAAATATAAATTAATTTACTTACATTCATAACCTTTTAACATATATTTTCCCGTCCTTTAGCAATATATCTATTTTTTTTTTTATTTTAGTCTGTCCCATAACAAAGTATTTAGTTCTTCTGTACTATCTATCTAACATTAAAAATACGCTTCTAATTTACAATATATTACACAAATGTCATTACCTTTATATCATACGATACTAACAAGGGTATTTTAATATTTTTAACTTAATTTCTACTACATTCTACGGATGGAGTATGATTTATTCAAAAAAAATTATTTCTATATTTCTTTTTAATAAATAAATATTTTTATCTATATTTAAAATTTTTCATATTTTATAAAATTAATTTATATTAATTATAATAAATAAATATATTTTGTATTTATTTATATTAATTTTTTTACAAAATAATATTTATATTATATATATTTTATTGAGATATAATTTTTAAAATATTTAAATATATATTAAATTTTTTTTTTAATGATATACATATTAATTCTTATATAAAATTACCAACAAAATAATAAAATTATAGTACTATTATAATCTGTTATTATTAATTTACTAAATTTTTACTATTTTAAATATTTGTGTCACTATCCAAACGCATCAATTATTTCTCAATAGAGATAGTAGAATGATTCAAATGCATGAATAATTACACGACTGTTGCATTCCATTTGCATGTTTAGCAAATTTTATTACAAACAATTTGACTACGTAAATCACGAAAATCCAATTACACAATTAAATACCGCCATTTATTTCTTAGGATTTACAGTTTTAGCTGTTTTATATTTAAACAATTCGAAATTACAAAAATATTTTAAAGAATCATATATATATATATATTAGTTATTTTGTATTATTACATGTATATGTTAGTATTATTTTTTTAGAAAAATATTTTTAGTGTCAATATATTTGAAAATTTTGTTATTGTATAATATATATTTCCCGTCTCAATTTAAAGTATCATTTTTATTATTTTTGCCTTTTTCATTTCAAAATATTTTGTTCTTATTTTTAAAAAAGGTAAACTATTTTTTTTAATCCCGTAACTAGACCCCTTATCATTTTAGTCCCGTAAGTGGATCCTGCTGCAAACTAGTCCTATAAAGTGAAATATTTTCGCTGTTTTAGTCCTCCGGCGCCGGAGATGCCCGCGTGGCTCGCCGGAGGTGACGTATTTGCCAGGTGTCGCTGACCTGGCGGACACGTGGATTTTTTTAATTTTTTTTTCATTTTTTAATTTTTTTTTAAAAACTTATTTTTAATTTTATTTGTCTTTTTTTATTTGGTACAATTAAAAAAAATTTTAAAAATGAAAAAATGAGTAAATAAATCCACGTGTCCGCCAGGTGTCGCTAACCTGGCTGGACACTTGGCGGACACGTCACCTCCGGCGAATCACACGGGCGTCTCGGGCGCCGGAGGACTAAAACAGTGAAATTTTTTTACTTATGGAACTAGTTTGCAACAGGCTCCACTTATAGGACTAAAATGATAAAATGGTCCAGTTATGGAAATAAAAAAAACAGTTTACCCTTTAAAAAAATAATCTTAATATTAAAATACCATTAACTTTTACTCAAACCACAAACATACCATACCACTTGCAATTATTTTATCAGCAAAAATATTACAAACTCTCACACTCTATTATTTAATAAAATATTATTATTTTTTAATTTACTATAAAATTATATATAATCCCTTTAATTAGGAACGACAGGAGTATTTTTTTTTATAAGTTATATGTATAATATAATTATACCTTGAGCTGCAACAGCCACTAATCGAAAGTGCGGATCGATAAATTCCGAACGAAATATTATATATATGTACAATATTTTTATAATATAATAGTGTGTATGTTTTATATATTCGCATTTTTTTAGATACAAAGTAGTCCTTTTCAATTATTAACTATTATTTATTCCTTACAAGGTCCCAGGATCCCAACACCTAATACCGCATTAAAGAGGGGGCCCGTCATTTGAAGCTGAGGTCCAGGACCCCGCAAGAATAACCCTAATTATCGACGACGTTTAGGTTAGGGCGTTTAGACTAATCTGGTGGCTACATGGTCAGTTTCTTGAAGATGAAGTTCGAAGGTATCCCTAATTTCCTACGAATCAATGCAAAAAAATCTACTCATTAATTAAGGTTGAGGATCAATTTGTAGAGAGAGATAGAGATAGAGATATAGAGAGAGAGAGCTTTCTTTCTTACTGGCTTGTGTCGTGTGATGTAAATTCGGCAACAAACTCCCATCTACTCAGATTCCGAGTTAATCTCCTCACCCTTTTGCGCTTTCCTTCCAAATCTCAACTGCTCAGGACTTAAATTCACCAAAAATTCCCATCCCAATTTTGTGTCGATTTCGTATACTCAACTTAAATGCGGGAGGATGGCGTCGGCGACGGCGGTGGCGGTAGGGTTTCCGAATTGCTTAGGTCGGACATCGAGAAGCAGGGGATCGAAGAGCCGTCGGAGAATGCTGCCGCCGTAGGCGAACCGGAAGACTCCGCGGCGGAGAAGATTATCGACGTGGTGGTGGTTAATTGCGGTGGCGCCGGCGGTGGCGGTGGAGGGAGCAAGAGTGAGCCCCAAATCGAAAGGGATCCGACTCCTGGCGAAGAGTGCAGGTATGTGTTTTGACTTCATCAACTGTTTGCTTCAATTTCGTGATTCGGTTGCTCGAATTAGTGGTTTCTGCTGCCTGGAATTTCGTTGAATTGCTTGAATTTTCCATGAACTTGCCAATGTGCGTTGGATTGATTGAGGATTGACTGATAATCGATACTCCTTGCTGGTTCGAGTAGAATTAATTATTGAAAAATGGTTCCACTAAATAATTTGATTCGAGAGTAGCTGAACCTCTGCAAATTCCTCGTGTACGAGCTTCCAACATCTGCTTGAAGCTCCATCAATTCCAAATTAGGGATTCATAGCTTTCTAATGGTTTCTATTTCGGATTATGCTGCAATGGTGATTTGAGCTATGTGCTAAAGTTAGTATTGTAAACACTTTTAGCTACTCGAAAGCTCGTATTCGGATCAATAATTATGTTAAACAAGCCATTCTTTAGCTCGAAATTGCTCAATTTTTTTTATCAGGACAAGGAGGCTTTGTTCGGCGAAATAAACGAGTATAGCTTGATGAGGATGGCTGATTTACCATTTTTCTTGAATCTTGCTTGCTGTGTAGATCTTTTTTGACAGAACTAGAGCAAAAGATTTAGTTTATCAAGTCATGTTTGTTCAAATTTTGAATTTGTTCAATGAATTTGGACTCAAATTGAATTCTAGTCTCCAAAGTTTCACCTCTGATCGGTTAACAATGGGATGCCTATGAGGCATAAATTCCTTTACTCAGAGTCCCGACATGGCGTCAAAATCTTTTTCGAAAATTTGAACATATACCATGTTTTAAAGGTATAGTATATTCTATAATTCTTCGTCCTTCCTTGCTTCGTATGTCTGCGCGATCATAAAGAATCACCCAAATTCACTTTTGTGTTGAGGATAGAATTTGATTATAATCGCCCTGGTTCTTGTTGAACACATCTTCATCGATGAAATGAACTTCTGTCATTTTCTTGTTGGTTTCACTTACTTTACCTGCTAAAATCATTGGGATATAGGCTCGGGTTTTAGCATGACTTCTGAGATGTTCGGTCGAGAAATTCGAACCAATCTTAATGAGCGATTACATTTTGCAGGGTGTGCCAAGAGGATACTGAAGAAGCATTGATCAATCTCGGATGTCAGTGCCGAGGCGGTCTTGCGAAAGCACACCAATCGTGCATAATCAAATGGTTCAGCACTCGAGGTTCCAACAAATGCGAGATTTGCCAGTAAGCCTCACTTTTCCCTGAATATCATATCTCGACCCACAGAACAGCCATAACTAAAGCTCAACTGCATTTCTTGAACAGGGAAATAGCTTCAAACATAACACCACCCGACCCCCAGGCAAGTGTAGGTACTCTATAATCGAATATATCCATAACACTCGATTTCTCTGTAAACCGATCCCTCGCCCGACTCCATTTCTGACAGACGGGCTACTGGATTTGGAGGGTCGATCCGGCGTTGAGAGCTCAAGAACGCACAAGGGTAAATCAGTCATATCCTTTATACATAATTCGATAATTCGATTACTGATTAAGTTCTTTGCAACAGGGCTGCTTTAGTCCTCTCTGGGTCGCATTCTCGATTCTTATAGGTGGGCTTTTGCTCGATGTGCTGATTTCTGTAATGCTCGGTGTCTCCGCACTCCCTGTGAATATCATCATCGGTAAAACATTCCCATTTTCACATCTGAAGTCGTAAAAATCGAAAAAAATTTAAAAAGTAACGAGCGAATTATTGGCGCAGGGGTAATCGTGGTGTTGGGACTCGGCACAGCTCTTCGACTTGCCCTGGAATTTTGCCAAGAATGGAATGTTCGGAGGGTGGTGCAGCGGGTGGAAGCAAATGCCAGCCTCGGCTACCATCCGGCGTTGTAGGCGAGAAACACGACTTTGTATATAAAATGCACACCAGGTCAGATCCTTAAGAAGGATAAATTTCTTGTCGACATCGATCTTTCTTCTTGTTTCGGCAGTTCATTGCATTTCTGGGTTTATATATATATATATATATTGTTGGGAAAGTTTTTGAATTCGATCTATTGATCGATTCCGTGGCTCCGAATTTTCGAACGTATGTTTATGTGTTTTTTGTTTTTATTTTCTTAGTTCTAAAACATGTAAATTCATGATCTTATGTATATTGTTTTGTCCATGTTTATGCTGAATTGAAGCTGAAGGTGATCAATGGTTGTTTATGTCCTGATTTGTATAAGAAACTACATTGTGTGGTTCAATTCATGTAACTGCCGTCAATATATATATTTTTTCTATTTTTTTTGTTAGAAAAATCTGAATATTGTATTTTTTATAATATTTATTAAAAATTATATATATATAAACTTGAGTGAAAACACTTTTACTTTTTAGCAAGTTAGCTTAAAGATTTCATTGTTTTTATGATACAATTTGATACTCCCTCCGTCTATCTTTCCATTTGCTTTTTGTACGGAGTTTTAATCTATCTATTTTTTTGTACGGAGTTTTAAATTAGAAGAGTATTTGTAATGTTAGGTAGAACGGAGAGAGTATAAGATATTTATAATAATATTAATTTGTTTTTTCTTAGATATTTTAATTTGATTAGTAATAATATTAATTATAGAGTATTAATATTTATTAGAATGTGTCATAATCAATACAGTTGATTGGCATAAGTGAATTAATGCATGACATCATGCTTATAGTTAAGATATTTATTGCAATATTTATAAAAAGTATGGTACTATTTATTGAATTTTTTTATATTACTATTATTAATAGTAATACTATTTTTTTCTAAAAGAAATCCTATTAGATTATGTCAAACAAAATATGACATTAAATATTTTATCTAAATGGAGTTTAAGATTTTGTTTATAATTTTTTATATTATTTATAAATCATATATATTCTTTAGAAAAATCACATAATATATATTTTCTCTTATAAAATACTTATCAAATTAAAATTTCATAATCCTATTCTAAAAGTTTTGTTTAAATAACAGAAAAATTTCAAGATTAATAAAAAAAATAATACTATTAAATATCTAGTTTGTTCATTTTGTGTTTTTTATTAGATGTATTTTTTACTATATTTTTTTTTAAATATATATAATGATTATTAAAAAGATATATTAATATATTATTATATATATTTTTTAAAATATTAAAAATTGATTATTTTTTATATAATGAAATAATTGTAAAAAATATATTTGTTAAATTATATATATATATTTATATCAAATAATTTTAACTAAAAAATAAAAATAATAATAAATATGACCTCCAATATGATTATATTGAAAACATGATTGTGAACATGACCTAGAAAATTGTTGTGTTGAGAACATGGACATGAATATGGCCTAAACGGCCGTGTTCAGTCTCAGTCAATCATTTTGGAACTAAAATTGATAGATTTTTATTTGAGTTGGACTTAAAATTGATAATTTTTTTTTGAATGAGACCAAAATAGATAATTGTGATATTGAATGAGACTAAAAATAATTTTTTCTCAAATAATAAATATAGATATATATAGTATATTAATTTTTTAAAATAAATGTGTATAAAAAATGCACAAAAGAACACACCTAAAATATGTATTCTCTCTGTCCAAGATAATTGACCTCTTTCAACACCGTATTTAGGTAACTATATCTACTTAATTAATAATTGTGAGTTATGATATTATATTATTATTTTTTATATAATTAATAATATTAATAGTTGTAAGATAAATTTAATATGTATGCTTTAAAAAATTAGAATAATATATGTAACATGAATATCATGTTGTAAAAAACAATTTTTTTATAATATAAGCAAATAATAAAATATTTATTTTTTTAAAATTTTTATGTTTAATCCAAATAGACTAATTTTAATAGACGGATGAAGTATTATATAATTAATTCAATTAATTTATATTTAGCAAATATATTATAATTTAATAAATTTTATTCAAAATTATTATAAAAATAATAATAATAATAATAAAAAAGAGTATAAATTATTACGGAAAGTGGGAAAGTAGTGAGTAGAAACTTTTAAAATAGATTTATAGGAGTAAATGAAATTGAAAATAGATCGAAAAAAGCATTGAAGATTTTAGGCGGTTGAGTGCTTATAATTAATGTGTACCGTCCTCTGCTCATTCATAATTTCATTTCACTTCCAATTTTTCAGAATACTAGCGGCGATGATAGTTCTTGCGATAGCGACGGAGCTCCTCCAGTTGGCGGCGGCGGTGGCGCGTGTGTTTGATCAAATCCTGCAACGCGCAGCTCTCTCTGTAATTCCGGTGGGGCTTGGCCTCCACGCGCCGCCGCCGACTGCGATTCCGTTCAGGACTCCTCTTAGTATGACTGCGGTGGGAGTTCTTCCTCCTCTTCTATTTCAATTCCATTAGACAAAAATCTCGCGTTACTATTAATTACTACTTTCTTCACTGCATCTTTGTATATTTTATTTTCCGTAATTGTATTTTAATTTAATATTTTGCTTATTATTATTATTATTATTTTTTATTTTTATTATTTTATTTTTTTTGCATATTGTGCAAGTGAAATGAGGAATCCGCCGAGTGCGATTTCTTTCGGGTCCTCCTTTAAGTATCTTTAATTAACATTATTAGTGTGTACAAGATTTTATCCCATTATTTCGGGTACGTGCGAGAATTTAGGAAAAATATAATTAGTAAATAATTAAAAAATATATTAGTAAAAATAAATATAAATTAATATTAACATGACTAAATAATTTAGTTAAAATTAAAAATATTATAAAATTTTAAATTTAAAATATAATTAAAGTATATAATCATATTTTAAAAAAAAAAAAAAAATATGAACAAATTAAATAAGATAGATACAAATTAGATGAGATCGAAAAGAGTAATTAATATAAGATTTTAATCAGTAAATATATAATTAAATTAAATTAAATAATATTATCCAACTAAACTCATCCTCACTGTATATATATAATAATTTTAAAATGATATTTCTTAAAGAAAATAAAACAGTAAAATTATATTTTTTTAAAAAAATTATTCTAACCTAAAAAAATGAAAATGGCTAGTGTTGGTTTTTCATCACTGTTTTGCGACCGCATCTTCGCCGTCCACGTGTGACTATGTTCCAACTTTCAACGGCTACGATTATATTGATCAGACCGGTTTAACAATGGAAGAGAGAATAGGATTATAGGACATAAGGTTATTGGGCCTATTGGGTGAGGAGGCGGCCAGCCTGTCAGAATACTTTTGGGCCGAACCGGGCCGGATTCACTTTAATTTATACTCTGGTCTATTATTGTTGATAGATTTACAATATCTCGTTTGTTCGTTTTATTTATTTATTTTTTCAAATTTTTACTATCCAATTCCTTGTAAAATATTTAATTAAATATTTATTTTTATATAAAATAGCATAAATATTACACCTTAAAATAATAAAAAGAGACGAAAAAAGAACAAAAAATTAGAGAAAACATTCCAGATGTTTGCTTATGTAAGTTTTTTAAAAAATTTAAAATAATAAAAAATTAATACTTGATATAATATTTTGTAAGAGAAAAATTATATCTAGTCGGATGTTTTTGAAAAAATTATTGTTGAAGAATGGTGTCAAAAATTGAGAATTATTTTCTGACTTTTTTTTCAAATAAAAACTAACAATTTAATACTCCATCTGTCCCATCTAATATGGGTATATTACCGTAGACACGAGAATTTAGATAAAGTATAATTAGTAAATAATTAAGAAGTGTATTGGTAAAAATAATTATAGATTAAGATTAAGATAAGTAAATAGTTTAATTAAAATTAAGAAAATTATAAAATTTAAAAAATGCGATTAAAGTGCATAATTATATTTCTAAAAATAGAAAGGACAAATTATGTGGGACGGACAAAAATAGAAAATATGGACAAATTACGTGGGACGGTGGGAGTATTATGAGTAGAAATTAAACTTTTAACATAACACTTAAAATGTTTTTTTAAAAAAAAAAAAAAAATTGTATGGATTTCAGTTTATATTCTTTCTATAGTACAAATTCTTTCCTCCATATATTATGGTATATTTTTACTCTGCAGTCTTCCAAATTGTATTCCAAAATATGAAAATATTCCTAATTATCCATTTCAATATCTCACAGTCAAAGACTAGTTTTTAACTGCAAATTCCTTTGTCATAAAAAATATATATATATACACAATTTTATTTTTTTTTATTGTATTTAACATTAAAAATATTTATATATTTGTATAATTTTTATACAAATGTTCTTCTGTTAGTATCATAAGACACTAATATAAGTATTTTTGCAATTTTTTCTGAATTTATATAACATTTTGATATAATAATTAATATTTAAAGATCATAACATAAAAAATAAATGAGACCTTTAGAGCCGGAACGAAAGTAGTATAAAAGATAAGTATTATTCGCTATCACCCATCCATGCCTTTAAAAAAAATAAATTCATGCCTTAATGTCTAAGAATTCATAGAATAACACCAACATATATCTTTTCAGTGAATGTTTATTTCTTTCAATACAATTTTTTTTTTAAAAAAAAAAAAAACAAAACTATTTTCTCGATTTCTCATGACCTTTGGTTTTATATTCCTTCAACAGTATGCCAATAAAATTAACTTTTGTTTGAGATATAATTAATATTTAAAAAATAAAATACAGGATTAGCTAATACTTGTTTTTGACTTTTGATGATATAAATATATTGAAATATATTATCTGTGAATTTTTTCTCACATTTATTATTTTGTAATTGTCGGATTTCTATTCGCTCTCATATTAAATAATATCGACGTTA
Source organism: Andrographis paniculata (assembly GCF_009805555.1). Classification (NCBI taxonomy): domain Eukaryota; kingdom Viridiplantae; phylum Streptophyta; class Magnoliopsida; order Lamiales; family Acanthaceae; genus Andrographis; species Andrographis paniculata. The sequence continues at coordinate 8,936,940 of NW_026137605.1, forward strand.
AATACTTATTTAATTTTGTCCTCGAATAAAGTTACTTTACTTTTTACCGAACAATACATGTAACTTACGAGATCCGATCGTTTACTATAAAGCAGTAGACATCGAATGGTCATATATTTTAAACTAAACCAAAAATAAAAAATAAAAAATGCATCGTATGAGATGATAATATTACCTTGACCGTAAAATGCTGATAAATAAATGGACACAATTAATTGATAATATGAAGGAATTTAGCCGAATATATGTATAAATATATATATATACATGATTACTTATTTTGTGTTTTTTTTTTTTTTAATATTGATTTGATATTACCTTTTTGTGAGAGTAAAATATTAATGGGTTTGTTTGTCTGGGTGTTTCTATTTTATTTTTTTTTATGTGAGATATAATTTTTTTTTCAGGAATATAAAAATAATATTTTATATTGAATATTGACTTTTACGAAAAGATAATATATATATATATTGAGAATCTGGAAAAAAAAAGAAGTTAGGCAAACAAATTCCAATATGTTCTTTATCAAGAAGGGTGGATGGATAGTAAACAATTAGAAAAAAAGTGGTGAAAGAGTTTCATTTTTTACTATTCTTGAGCCAATCATCAAATCACTATATTGTGATTTCATTGTCAGCACTTGCTTTTTTTTTTTTTTTTTTTGAGTTGATCAGAACTGATCCATATGTTTAATATTAAGCACATTTGTTCTTTGATTCCATTCCTCCCTAAAAGGGTTTTTTCACATTTTATTTTATGTTTTTTTTTTTTAATGATGATATAATTTGGTTGTTGATGTGAAAAAAGGGCAAGGAATATTGAAGGATTGAGATAAGTGATCAAGAAACCCTAAAAAGATGAACAAAAGGGATGGGACAGAATAGTTAATCAAACTAAACTAAATAAACATTCTATAGAATAATAATCAACACACAATATATATTGGATGTGGAAAAGAATATTTTTGTGGGCTATATAACATTATATTAATAAAGGGGATGCCTTTTTTGAGGAATATTTAAATTATTCAACATCATCACTATTTATTCTTCACCCATGCATCTTATCTTTTTGAATTAATGTTCTTTTTATTTCATTTGATTTGATTATATATATATATATATATATATATGTAATTTGAGAGGGGACCAAACTATTTGAGAATGGTTAAGCTACTTGAAAGATTGTTTAGATCATTCCTCTTTGTTTTCACCTATGGTTTCTTTCACTATCAAGACTCCTATGGCGGCATCATAGGTCGAAGAAAAATGCCAAAGGGTCGACCCCTTTCGTTGCAGGTTCGCGTTTTTAACCCTAATCTAATAACTAACATAGGATTAGATGATATATATATATATATATATGCATACATGTTGCATATCTCTTGTAGGGATTTATAAGGGTTCTTAGTTTTCTTCGAAACTTTGTGAAAATAGTTCTTAGCTTACTCACTATATAGTTTTAGAATATGAAAGTTATGGATATGAATCAACTGATGATTTGAGCAAGTCAGCATAATGTTGATTAAGATAATTAGTATATATTTATACATATTTTAGTATATTTATAATACATCATATATTATATTATATATGTTATTTTATAACACAACATATTATAATATATATATATATATATAAATATATGTTGACCACCATATGACATATATTGACCTAGTCAAATCAGCACCATATTGACTTGGCCGAATCAACACAAGATCTTTTATATGTATATATATATAAGATGAATATAATTTTCAATATCTATAGAAGCATTGGGATATGTAAATTCAAAAACTCTGCATATTGAATGGTAAAGAAATATATTCACTTTGTTTCAAATCTTTTTGTATTATTTCTAATTTGGGTTTTTTCAAAAATCTTGCTTAAGTATTTTCAAATTATTTAAATATAAATTTTCTCTTTTATTTCTCTAAATAATTTATAACATTATTCAAATAAAAAAATAATAACAAATTTATAGTATATAGAAAATAATAATAATAATAAAATTATATTGTCCAAAGAATCGGTGCCAAAAGCAAATTAGCATATTTTTGTGGCGTGAGATTAATTTTAACTCCAAATCATCCTCATCTTTTTGTATACCATCAAATTATTTCTTACAATGTGTAGAGAAATAATACATTCGAATTTGAATATATGTGATCATCAATTTTTATTTTTATTTTTAAAAAAATTAAAAGACAAAATTAAAAGACATACTTGTGTTTTTTTGTATTATTATAAAAATATATAGTGAAATTCTTGTTGTTAATTAATTAGTTATTGAAATTTATAAAAATATTCCGAGAATTATAACATTGTTTTGAGAAAATATTTTATTAAAGAAATAATATATTTTAGTTGAAAAACATAAACAATTATTTTTTAAAAATTTAAAATGATGTATATATAAAATAACAAACACACACAAATATTTGTTATTATTTCAGACAGTAGAGCTCAAAGTGAGAATGTGCTGCACTGGCTGTGAAAGAGTTGTTAGGGATGCCATTCACAAACTCAGAGGTAATCAACATTAATAATTTTAAATTTTAAATAAAATTTATAAAATCATATATAAGACTTTTATTTTATTTTATTTTATTTTTTTAAAAAAAAACTCTCTGTATATAGGTGTTGATTCAATAATAGTCGAATTAGAGATGGAAAAAGTAACTGTAACAGGATACGTCGATCGTAACAAAGTATTAAAAGCAGTAAGACGGGCGGGTAAAAGGGCGGAATTTTGGCCGTTTCCGAACCCGCCGCTTTATTTCACGAATGCCGCCGACTATTTCAAGGACACGACGGTCGATTATAAAGAGAGCTATAATTATTGGCGGCACGGCTACAACGCCGCCCACCGGCATGGATCGCTTCCGGCGACCCACCGGGGCGACGACAAAGTTAGTAACTTCTTCAACGATGACAATGTCAATGCTTGTTCCCTCATGTAATTAATATCACATACACACACGTACACCTGTTTGTGTGTGTGTTTATGGAAACAAGCCAATAGATCAATTTGTAATTTTTATTAAGTTAGCTCTAATTTAAAGTTAGGCCCATTGGGCTCACTATTGTGGTGCATATATGGGCTTGATTTGTAATTGGGCTTTAAATTTGGACATTGTTGTTGTTATTATTATTATTAGGCTTTTACTTTCTTTAAATCATATAAATTTCTAATACACAAAATATTCTAGATTAGCACACAGTACATGTAAATATATATTCCTTCTCTTCTAACTTAAAGTACAGTATCATGTGTTTCACTTAAAAGTTTTTTTAAAAAAATAATTATAAATTAATACAAAAATACTCTTTAATTTTTATTTAAATTACAAAGTAACTATTCCGCATACAATTAGTTTATACATAAAATTAAAATTAAAAGACAAAAATATCAAACTTCTACTGACTAATAAAATACAATTATTTTGTAGATTTCTTTCAATTGGGACGGAGTGAATATATATATGCATACATATTAATTTAAAATTCGGCTTGTTCAACAATTTTTATTTTTTATTTTGATCATTTATTGTATAAATTCTTAAACCATATTACTCAATCGGTCTTAAATTAGAAAAATAATCAATTAATAATAAATATTTCATTATGATTATTTTCAAAAGGGTAAATTGAATTATACTAATACCATTGTGATTGATTAAAAATATACGAAATATTTTGTATTTTATTTATTATATATATTATTAAAAAATAACATCTAATACATTTAGGGTGTGTTTGTTTGGGGGTTTGGATTTTGAATTGTGATTTGAATAGTTGTATGTTGTGATATAAATAGGTGTTGATGTGATGTTTTTTATATAAAATTGGTTTTTAGTATAATATAAAAAATGAAAAATAGGTGTTTGATTTGATGTTTTTGGGTGAAAAAAATTGGATGAATAATGTAAATCCAATCCAATCCCCCAAACAAACACACCATAAGAGTATGCTTACTTTGAATAATTAGGTATAATAGGTAATATAATCATGAGATTAATTAATGTTATATTAATTTTAATAGATTAGATATATGATAATAATGACTTTTAGTATAAATATTACTTGAGATAAATTAATTCCACCAATCTAAATAGGATTAATTATCTCCGATTAGTGCCTTATTAGATCGGAGTTTAAATAATTTTAAATTTTAATACGTTAAAGTAAACATAAAATAATATTAGATAAAATAATATTATCTATTATAATCTCGTATAATTGACGCACTTTTAATATGCGAGTTGCCTTACATTGAATATAAAGAACATTATAAAATTTCTAAATTTATTATATTGATAAAAAAAAAAAAATTAGAAAATATAATTTCTAAAGCTTATATTTTTTTACCAATCTCATTGAAAAAATTATAGTATAATTTTTATTTTTATTTTTATTTTTTTTGGTTCTCCTGTCCGAAAAATTACACCATTGGGACTGGTGTGGATATTGAGAAAAATTAGTAATATATTGACAAAGTAAGAAAATTAAAAATCAAAAAAAAAAAAAAAAAAAAGAAGAAGAAGAAATAATTAGGATACTTATAGACATTTAGTGAGTAAATATAATATGAAAATATACATAAATAGACAATACATATGAAGTATAAATAGACAATACGTGATACTCTTTGTCATAAAAGAAAGTTTCACTTATCCTCTTCTTTTTTTTTTTTTTACCATTAGAAAAAAAGTTTGTTTGTTTGTGAATTTAAATTTTTTAATAGTAAAATTTTGAATTAAATTTTTTTTTAAAAAAATACATTTAATATAGTAAAAATCTTTTGAAAAAATCACAAAAGAACACATTCATATTATAAAAAATAAAAAATTATAATATATGATAACGGTATATACAACATATATTATAATTTGAATTTATTAAGGGTGTACTCATTTTGATAATTTTATTTTATTTTTATTATTCATAATATTTATTTTTTTATATTATATTAAATATTAATTTTATATTTAAAACATCAAATTAATTTTTATTTATATTAATTTATAATTCAATTTTTTACTATTGAAATTAAAACCCCAAACAAAACACACCCAAATTATATAAAAATATCACAAATTAAAATATAAATTAACAGAAAATGTAAAAATCAATACAACACATTATATTTATTCAAATTATATATTGATATCCTTTATATTAGCATGATTCCAAATCATTTCACTGATACAGAGGTAAACTCGTGAACGTAAGATAATAAGTTTAAATTTTCAATACTTTCAAGTCTTATTTGTTACACTTATTGGACCTAATTTATAAATTATTAAGTTCGATTCGTATTTATTGGTAACATACTAGAAAAATTGCAGATGCCAATTTCTAAATCATAAAAACAATAATATTTCCGTCTCATAACAAAGTATCCATTTTTTCATTTTAGTATGTTACATAACAAAATATTTATTTTCTTTTTTAAGTAACTGTACTATCTACCTAACATTACAAAAATCCTTACAACTTACAATATATTACACAAATATCATTATCTTTATATCACATAATACTAATAAGATTATTTTAGTCATTTCTATTTCATTTCTACTGCATCTCAATATAATATTAATATTTTTAAAATTTTGTAATAAAAACAAAGAAATACCTAATTATGTGACATAGGAAGTAGTATTCCCTCCGTTACAAACATCCTGTAACAATTTTTTTTTGGTATGTCCCAAACACCCTGCAATATTTTCAAAATAGAAAATAATTAATCATATTTAATCTCTATCACATACTTTATCCAATCACATCATCCAAATAAAAAAAATAAAATATATATTTCTTTCTCCATCACATCATTTAATTTTTAAATTATCATAGTTAATACTACCCATCTAAAAATTTGTGCCAAAAATAAATATTATACCTTATTTAGAACGGAGGGAGAAAAATAAATATTGCACGTTATTTGGAACGGAGAGAACATTAATTATCAGTAATAATTATCATCCCTCTAAGTATATATAAAGCTGTGGTGAATTGAAGGAAGGAAGCTAGGTCTAGGTATATTGTGTATATATGTTGATGATGACACACAGATACATATATATATATATATATATATTGTCGTGTAGTTATCAGATAAGAAGTACGACCACAACCCACCCTACCCACCCCACTCATCCCTATATATCTAGCTAGCTAGCTAGCTACCTATACATGCCTATAAGTTATTATTGAGAATTTTTCTTATTTTTCTGCCCGTCCTATAATTAAGTATTCGTTTATTTTTTTTTTTTACGTAATTTTAAAAATATTAATATTGTATTAAAATATAAGTAGAAATAAGTAAAATAACTTTATTAGTATAGTATGATATAAAAGTAATGATATTTGTGTAATATATTATAAGTTGTAAGAGTATTTGTAATGTTGAGTAGATAGTACAATTACTAAAAAAGAAAATAAATATTTTATTATAGAACGAACTAAAATGAAAAGATGGATACTTTGTTATGGGACGGAGGAAGTATTATACTTTCTTAGTCGTAATCATATGTATTTATTTTGCCGTCCAAACTAGTTTTTTGGGTTTTATCATATATTAAAATATAATTATATTTTATTAATTTGTAAAAGTATATAAGAATTTCTTATATTTTTGTAGTGGATTTTATATATAAAGTAATTATATGTATAATGTTATATTTGTAATTTTAGTGAAAGTTAAAAATATTTTAGTATTAATTTATGATTAATATTTCAAAATAGGAAATAGATTTTTGAAATTAAATAGACAAAAATAGTAAAAATATATTTTAAGGGGATGTTTGACAAACAATTTTTTGAAAAGCTTTTAGCTTATTTAACCGCTTTGAACTGTTTGACCAAAGAAAAAACTAATTTAAATGTTTGGTAAATTAATTTTTTGAAATAACTTATTGGCCAAAAAAACTAATTTCTGAAAAGTTATATAGCTCAGCGTTTTAAAACAGCTTTTTCAATTTAATTTTCTTTATTTTTTATTTGTCCTTAATATTTTATTATTTATTTTACATACATATAAATATATTTTTTATAAATTATTTTAATATATTATTTATTAAATTCTAGTTTTATTTTTATAAAATTAAATTAATTAATCTTTATATATAATTAATTTTATTTCTAAATTATATATATTTATTAAAATAAAATAAAAATAAGAACACAAATATTATTAATTTATTTTTATATTAAAAGTAAATAAAATAGAATAAATTTATTAAAAATATAAATATAATAAATTAATCAATAATTAGTATAATAAATATATTTAAAAAAGTTTATTATTTTATATTTTAAATTTTTTTTAATAAAAAATATTCATATTTTTTAATAAAAACATATACTTCCTCCGTACTATAACTATAATCTTAATTGAACACGAGTAGTTGGTAAAAAATATAGAGATAAGATTTTTTTGTCATTGTGAGTGTATTAATGTAAAAAGTAGTAACAATTGTGTAATGATAATGAAAAAAATAAGGATTATTTTACAGTGATATGATTATTTATGAAAATAAAACTATTATTTTGGAACGGACAAAAATAATAAAAAAAACTATTGTAATGGAGAGAGTATTATATATTTATAAATACTAATATTATCCCGCGTGCAAAATTTCAATAAATACCTGACAAGGGAGTATACCGGATGTATTAGTACGATTGTTGTTGTATATATATATATAATTGTATGTATGTATGTATGTATATACGTATGTTTGGTTTAAATTTCTGGGATCTGCTGCTGATCACTTCCTCATTCTATTTTTTAATTTTTATTTTTATTTTTATTTTAAAATTCCTCTGCAGGCTGCAGCAGCAATTGTTAAATTTAATGCTGTGATCTCTCTCTATGCCCAGGCCTACCCTAATTACCAATTTGTCCTATACTATTCCTTTCATCCCAAATAATTTGGACATGATCTTAGATACTTAAATTAAATATTGTTAAAATATAATTAACAAGTAATAAAAAAATATATTAATAAAATAACTATAAATTAAAGTTAATATAATTAAATAGTTTAATTCAAATTAAAAAATTATAAATTATAAAACTTAAAATATAATTAAAGTGTATTATTAAATATTTTTATTAAAAAAAATTATATGAAATGAACAAAAATAAAAAGAATGAACAAATTTTATAGGACAGAAATAGTACTATTTACCAATAAAACATTATTTATTTATTTATTTCAATTTGTTTATCATGTCATTTATTTAAATATTATTTAAGGTAAATTATATAACACTCTTTTGTATATTTGTAAAATGCACAAAAAATTATGTATTTTATTTATTGCGTCAAATTCATTTGTGTTAATTTATAGTTTGCACAAAACATCATTCTTAGTTCAAAGTTGACGTTTGGTTCTAAATAAATACTTAAATTAAGCAAGTCTTATATAAATAAAAGACGTGAAATATCTTAAATAATTTTTAAAATAAAATAAATAAATAAACAATTGATCAAATATTTTTTTTTTGGTTTTATAAAAATTAGATAACTGAAGGAAGGATTAATTAATTAATTATTATTTTATCAAAGAAATTATCTAAAATATTTTTTTTTATTTATATAAAATTTGCATTATTAGATTCATATTTACAGTCAAATATCATTTTGCATGAAAATGATTGTTTCGTACAAATTTTATACTAACACATGGATTTTATGCAATAAATAAAACACGAGGTATTTTATTCATTTTTACTAAAATATAATGGGGTATAATATAATTTACCCCGTACTAAAAATTAATTTACATTCAAAACATTACATCAATACCTATTTATATCACATCATACAACTATTCAAATTCAAAATTTTTACTATTCAAATCTCAACTCAAAATTCAAACCCTCAAACAAACACACCCTAAGTAATTTTTATAATACTTCATCCGTTCCAAAAAAAAAATATTTTGTTGGGAGTTAGACACGAGAATTAAAGAATAATAATATTTAATTAAAAATAAGTATAAAGTAAAATGTAAATTACTAAAATGCCTTTACTTTTTAAAAGATTTTGAAGAAAATGTTAGAGTATTAATTATGAGTAGTTTAAAAAAATATAAATAATTTTGTTACAAATGGGAGACCAAGATTAGTAAATAAGAAAATAAGATAATTATTTTAAGACTGACAAAAATAAAAAAAAAATAAGACAACTCTTTTGGGACGAAGAAAGTATATATCTGGTTGGTTATACTCCCTCCGTCTCTTAACAATTTATCAATTTTTTTTATTTTAGTCCGTCCCATAAAAAAGTATCGATTTCATTTTTTAGTAATTGTACTATATACCTAATACAAATACCCTTCCAATTTATAATATATTACACAAATATCATTATCTTTATATCATACAATACTAATAGGGTTAATTTAGTTTTTTTATCTTTATTTCTACTTAATCTCAATATAATACTAATATTTCTAAAACTCTGTATAAAAAATAAATAAATATATAGATATATGACGGAAGAAGTATATGAATATTAATTTCTAGTAGGTGGTGTAAATTAAAGAGATTTATTATTAATTGAAAGTTGGCAGGCCTTTTTTTTTTTTTTTTTTGTTATTTTTATTGTTGTATGTATGTGTATATATGTATGTATGTTTGTTTTTTTGGTTTTAGGGAAACCCTACCTCTCCCACACTTTCCATTTCCCTAAATTCACCATATCTGTGTAAGTTTCTTTTCAGCCAATTTTCAATTTAATTTTACTCATTAATTACGAACAAAAGGTAGAGAGAGATGCATAATCAAATGTTAAATAATAGTTTTAACATTATCTTAGTATTATTATTATTTGGCTAAATTGTATAAAATTCATACGTGGTTTTACGAAATTGTGTCAAATTCTTCGTACTTTTAAAATTGTGTCAAACTCTTTTATGGTTTCATAAACTCTGCGTCTAATCCCTCGGCGGTCCTTATTTAACGCTATTTGACCTAAATGCGCCCAAACTGTGAATAAATTTTAGAATTTTAATTTCTAAACCTCTAAAATTATAAATATATATATATATATTTATTATATTTAGTCTCAAAAACCAGTAAAAATAAATTCTTAAAACCTGATAAAAATAACTATTTTTTAGTATATTTATTATTATTTTTTTTTTTAATTTTAGAGGTTTAGAAATTGAGATTTTTAAATTTATTTGCAGTTTAGGCGCATTCAGGTCAAGTACCGTTACATAAGGACCGCTAAGGGGGTTAGATGCAGAGTTTATGAAACCACGAGAGAGTTTGACGCAATTTTATAAGTATAGGGGATTTGACGCAATTTCATGAAACTACAGGTATATTTTGTGCAATTTAGCTTTATTATTTTGATAACGCTATGTTAGTATTATGTTACGGAGGTAATTATTGACGAAATTTATTAAATTTTATATCTAAAATTTATGTAGCCAACGTCATCGTCTGTCTCTAATTTCCATAATAAATATGAATTTTTTTATTTTTTATTTTTCAGTGTAAATTAATAAAATATATGTATCTTGTTTAATTGTTGATATCAATTACATTATCATTTGAGGCCGTATTGTATTTTTATTATGTCATATATTATAAAAAATGTTCTGATTAATTACAATCAACACTATAATTGATGTTAATTTTACCATTTAACTATATATCTTTAACGTACTGTTTAATAAAAATCCATTAGTTTTAATTATTTATTAATTGTATCCTACTATGTATCAAATTTAAAATAAGCATTAGTTACAATATATTACATAATATAATCAAATTTTGAATTAGTATTTAAATTATACAAAGATAATGTTGGCTGCGTCAGCTGTGTAAGTACAGGATCAGAGAACTATTTTAGCTAAAAAAATTTTATTTACGGAACTCTTTTCAACTCGGGTCCATTAAAAATCTTAAAATAGTAAAAAAAAATGATCAAATATGTAAGTAAAAAAACAGTTTACTCTATGTATTTTTATAAATACTCACCATATTTATAATATATTTTTCATTTCAAAATCCAAATTACAACCACATTTTATTCTTCATTTTTCTCATCCTTAATGCAAAAGGCCAATTGCTCCTAAACCCGTGACTATGGAATCATAATATATGTATTATATATATACATATATATTTTTGATGAGGTAAGAATTAGAAATTCTTATTTGTTGAATGTGTTCTGTATAAATTTACAGCCAAATTTAATATTTTATAAATTAGATTTGACAAGATAAATTACATTAAACAAATTATGTGTGATAAGTAAGATTTGGAGTCGCTAGAAGATTTGAATTTTTTATTTTCATTTTGTTTATTTGATTATTTTTATTTGATTTAAATAAAAAATAATTAAATGTTGTGTTTTATGAGTAAAATAAATATGCTATAAATCACAATGTCGTGTATTATAAAATATCAAATATCATATTTAAATGATATTTAAATCAAAATTAAAATAAATAAATGAATAAATTCATACACAAATCAAATAAAACCATATAATAATACTCCATCTCTCCCAGATAGCATGTCACGTTGCCGTTTTTGTCCGTCCCACGTACCATGTCACTTTCTTTTTTGGAAAATGATTACATACTTTAATCTCATCTTAAATTTTTTAATTTATTTTTTTTAATTTTAATTAAACTAATTAGTTATCTTAATATTAATTTATAATTACTTATATTATAGGATAATTATTTTCACTAATACATTTTTAATTATTTACTAATTACACTCCTTCTAAAATACTGTGCCTACAGTATAGCAGATACAGTACCTGGGACGGAAGGAGTAATAATTAGTACATTGATTCTTTGGTCATAGGATCCTACCTCTACATGTAGACTTTTATTGTCCTACTTCTCCTATCATATAAAGCATAACCATCTTCATTTTAATAGGACTACTAGACAGACATAAACGTTTTTTAGAAATTGATTTTAACTTTTATTTAATATCTTATTTTTTTTACCCCTAAATCAAATTATATTACTCCATTTGTTCAACATTTTAGTTCATGTTATTGATTCAATATGTCTTATAATAATTAAATATTTTTTAATTATTTTTAATTTTAATTAAACTAATTAATTATTGTAATTTTAATATATAATTATTTAGATTCTATTTTAATTATACATTTACTAATATTTCAAAATTATTTATTAATTATGTCACTGCCAAAATTCTGCTAATATTTACTATTCTTTTATTATTTAACAATATTCTTTTATATTTATTACAAATTAAATGAGCACACTTTTGATGAACGGACAGAGTAATAAACACATACTTCTATATGTTTAAAAATATCACATTCCATCTTTATTTATACATTTAAGATTTTATATTCGTTATTTTATTTTATTTTTTAAAAAAATAAATCAAATTCGAAACTTCTTAACAAGTTGAAATAAAAATAAACACACCCATAATAATAATAATAATAATAAGAAGAAGAAGAAGAAATAAGATCTGAAGTGATGATGGAGAATCAGAATCAACACATCTTATAGGAATTATTTAGGACCTAAGAGTGAGATGTTCATTGTTAGTATTTTTAATTAATTTGAAATGTTTTTTTTTTTTTTTTTTTGTGTTATATATGAAAAAAAAACATGTAACTAATCAAAAATAAAATAAAATATTTTGTGTTAAATTATTAAACACAAAACTGATCTTTTGCAAAAATTCTCTTACAATTTTTTTTTTTTTTTTTGGTTGTTCTGCACACTATATATATTTTAAATTAAAACATTAACGTGGGTTATCAATAAAATATACCAAAAAGTACATTAGATACAAATCTACCACATATATATATATATATAAAATAGGCGGTGGCTACAGTGCTGAACAGTACACCGTGTATTAATTATGAACAGCACACGGTATAACCACTTGCAGCACACAATATGCGTTAATATAATAATACAATAATGAACTAATTACACATAATATATTTTCACACAGCACATACAACAGTTGATTTTAGCATATAACATATTCTCGTGCAACACATTATGAACAAACAACACATGTTGTTTGTAGTTAAAGACATGTATTGTTTCTGTATTTTACATTTGTTGATTTAGAAAATCAGCACAGCGTTGATCCGTAATCCTTCCCATAAAACAGAGTTACACAACATACTAATATTTTATACAATATTCGATGTTTGTTATATTTTCCTATGCTATATATAATATTTTCACAATTGGGGCAATGAGCATCCTAACAGGATATATAATTTTATATATATATATATACATATTAACCTCTAATAACTAACCTCTTTCTCTCTCTCTCTCTCTCTCTATATATATATATATATGTATAAATCTAGGGATCTGAAACAATGCAAAAAAGGTGGTTCCGTTAGAATTGTCTGCTTCGATTCAGGCAGGCATTGCCATCGCCATTGCCATTGCAGCAGCAGCAGCAGCAGCCTAGCAAGCTAGCTACAATAAATCACTATCCCAATTATATATCAATTAATTAAATAAATATATATATTAACATATATAAATGTAGACAAACAAGATACAGGCACCCATCATCAATTTCCTATAAATTAACTCTCCATCACCTTTCAAATGTGGGAGTGATCATCTTTACTACAAAACCTAAGAAAGAAAGAAAGAAAAGGAATCAGCTACCCACCTACCTACCTACCTACCTATAACCCTACCCCCCCCCCTCCCCCCACCCCCATACATCCACCCTTGTTCTTCTTCCTCCATCAATTCAATTCAATTCAGTTCAGTTCAATTCAATTCCAGCTGCATGCATGCACACACATATGGGGACCAAACTACCTCTACATATATACATATATTACAAAAGGGAAGAATGGGGCCTTTATGGTGCCCTTCAGCCTTCCACACTCACCCTTTTTAAATAAATAAATATTAATAATACGATGGAAACTTACGGCTACTATTTTTTTTTTTAACGTGTACCGAAGAAATTTCAAATTGAATACAATAGCCTGCAAATTATGTCAGATGAATATGCCACTTTAAGCTATCGAAAAAAATACTAGTATAATTCAAACTAGTGATCTCACCATTATCAACAACCTCCATACTGCACCAACTCAGTCATCCCTTACAATTCCTCTTTTTTTTTTTTTTTTTTAATTTGGTAGGTAAAAGCAAGCTAAGGGTTTGTTTCTTTTGACACAAAACTTCAGTTTCTTTTGACATCCTATTGTACATTATTTTAATACCAAATTGAAATTAATTTTTTTTTCAAACTCATCAAAATGTATCAACCTACATAATATATTTGGGGTGTGTTTGTTTGGGGGTTTGAATTTTGAGTTGGGATTTGAATAGTAAAAATTTTGAATTTGAATAGTTGTATGATGTGATATAAATAGGTGATGATGTGATGTTTTGAATGTAAAATTGATTTTTAGTATAATATAAAAAATGAAAAATAGGTGTTTGATTTGATGTTTTTGGGAGGAAAATTTTGGATGAATAGTGGAATTTAATCCAAATCCATCAAACGAACACACCCTTGAATTAATCATAAAAGTTGAATTAATTTCACTGTCGCCATCTCCATATATATGTATATACGTTGAATATTGTCTCACATGGCTAAATGTGTAGAAACTCTCCTAATATATAAGGATGAATGACCACTCCACCACCTATCACCAATTGGTTTTAGATTGGATGTCAGAATTCCTTCTTAACAATATATATATATAGCTATACTGACTAAACAAAATATAAATAAATAAATAAAAAGGATAGATCCTTAGTGTAACGAATTTCTATTGAGTTTAATTAATATATAGATAGATATGTGTCAATATCAAATATAGCACATTTTTAGTATCTCTTGGAATATAAGATGGGTAATAATTAAGGTTGTGTTATTCAATGTGTTCCATATTCTACCACGCACACAGATATATATATATATGTATATGTATATATAGCTCTGTGATGATCATCTGCATGTTTTCTACAAAGCAGTAATATTCCCACAAGTTTTATGTATAACTGAACCAAAATATTAATTGTTGATTCCATCAATTCCCTGCAGCAAAAAATCAACATATATATATATATATATATATAATCTTTATTACAACTCTACTCTTCTCTTGTTCATTTTTAGTGTTTTTATTTAGTTGTGTTTTATACTTTTTCATTTTTTATTTTAGGTAAAATAGTTGTTAATTTAACAGCTATGCTCAGTTAGTTATTATTTAAAAATTTTTATTATTTCATTTTTTATAAAAAATATTATTTTATCTCACAATCAGGTTGATACAAATCCTATTCAAATCAAAATTTTAAAAAATACCCTATACACACCTAATTTTTACAAAACAATTGAGAAATAAATAGTAACACACACCAATTATTATTATTATTATTATTATTATTATTAAAGTTTCACATGTTGAATAAAAGGAAAGCTGACACAAAGAGCTGGATTAGTACACAAGATAGGGTTTGTAGTAGTAAAGCATGCATTTTATTTAAATTAAATAATAAGTATGAGTACTTTGGAATTGATATATACTTATATTTCAATCCCTCTTTTTTAATTAATTTTACTTCATAAACCTTCATTATTCATAGATAAATGTATTTACATAAATACAGATATATAGGGTTGGAAGTATATGCCAAATATGACAAAGTTTAACAATCAACACTACAAAAAAAATAATATATGTGTAACGGAATTCCGTTCCTAAAGTTCACGTAGCTAACGTAATTTCATTCCTATTTTCGTCTCTAATGTCATTAGTAACGGAAAAAATAGATTTAGACACAAAAAAAAATTGTTACAAAAATGATTTTTTCTTGTAGTGCAAATTCTTTACAAATTATTATTGATCATCTTCAACAATAATTATAAAATTCTTGTACATGACAACTAACGTTATTTGAAAAATATATATATATTTACAAAATAATATTCCCTTCATCATTGATATTTATGCCTATATACCTATTTGATTGAAAAATAGTTTCCTATTATATTTATATTTTTAATAAAATAGAAAAAGTAATATTTTTTTAATCACAAATAAAAAAAATAGATATAAATTTTTAAATGAATGAGAAAATGTTAAACTAGTAAAAAATATAACAAATGAAATATACTGGCAAGTGTGATAATTAATCTACTAGACTAGGGCTCCCTTCTTTTGGTTTTGGTTTCAATAAATTTAATACACGTACAATATTTTCTTTAACAAAAATCATATCTAAATTACTAAACCAAAAATCAAAATTAAAAATAAAATAAAATAAATCAAACTCCAGAAAAAAGCACATCCAAAATTGCTTCTTTTTTTTTTTTTTTTTTTTTTTTTTTCTAATTACCATCACACACACAGTAAATATAGACATTAATAATATTATTGCATCTTTGCTTGTAGTAACAAATATCTATCTACTAATATCATACATATAGATATATATATATATATATATATTTCCACACAGTACTTTTTTTTTAAAGTCTTAAGACTAAAGATTAATTTAAATATACTCTACAGACCATTCACATTATTATATTTTTCTAAAACTTATAAGAACAAATCATCCAATTTAAGTTTCCATTTTACTTTGATTCATTAACAGATTTGCATCCAGTTAATAATTTTTGTGTACCTTACGTTTGTCCGCAGCTTATCGGTGGAACACGCGCCATTTTCGTTGATTCGATCGCTGAAAATACACGGAGAATATCATCTAAATGTATATTTACTTTAAATAAATCTAATCAAATAAAAATTTGCTGAGTATTCTATGAAGTAATTCAAAATTGATACAATTTTTTTTATAGACAAGAAAACTAGTTGAAATATATATTATATGCACACATTTTATTTGAAATAATGCATCAATGATTATATATACATATATATATTTGATTTTTTTTTAATTTTTTTTTTCTGCAATGTATATTATATTATATGTAATCATTGAAAAAAGAATTAGAAGTTTGGTGAAATAATTGTACGTACATAACTTAATTATGCACGTCTTGTTTTGATATATATATATATATATATATATAATGCAAATTGTCAATATACACTGTAAAGCTTCGAAAATTGATGCCTAATAATTAATAAGTCAAAGTCACACCAAAATCATGTTTGATTCATTGAAAATCTTGACCATTTCTAACTCAATAAATCAAATGCACAAGTATTACAAATGACTTTTCCAAGAAAACTAATTACAAAAGTTAACATATATAATTGAAAAAAAATAATTTAATGTCACATTTCACTCAATCATTGAAAAAATAAAATAATTGTAACAATAAAATTAAAGATGAGTGTTTGTGTGGCTTTACCTTATGAAAGCTCTTGGGGAAGCGTCCGTACTGCAGGTAGAAACAGCAGCAATCTCACGACAACCTACGACAGATAATTAAAACAACACAGCAGTGACATCCAAAAAAAAAAATTAAAAAAAAAAAATCGACAGAAATTTTTGATTTGGATGTGTTCTTCCTCGAGAAAATAGAAGAAATATGTATCAAATAAAAGATGTGTAATAATTAATGGAGGCACAAATCGAATGGATAATTGACATTGTTGAGCAAATTAATTAAGCATAAAATAACGACAATGGACAAAATTTTCTTCGTCTATTAATAAAATAAATATATATATATAAATATTTACAGAGAGCACTCAAAAAATTCTAACACGTGGGTGAAGAATCCCGATATCGTCTCTTCAGATTCATAAGGAATCGTTTTGATCAATCCATGGATAGAGATAGAGATAATATTGGATAATTTAGTTACTGTGTGAAATCGTGACTTAACAGTTACCTCTGATTGATTTGGGGCTCGATAATGGCGATGTTGTCGGAGATATATATATATATGTATATGTATATGTATATGTATATGTATATATTTGTGTGTGTCGGCAGTCAGATGTCGAAGTCGAGAGACATGGAACCCTTGCCTTTATCGCCGTCGCTGTGGCGGCGGACGGAGGAGGAGGGGGAGGAGTAAAAATCGTGCTGCGGCGGAGCAAGGGGAAGACCGGCGGCGTCGTCGAATTCGCCGGAATCGGAAATTGGGCAGTCCATATTAACTCCGAATAGTCGGAGTCTCTTCGCCGCCGCCTTTCCTTGAACCACCGGCACGGCGTTGAACACCGCCGCCGTATGTCCGCCGCCGAATTCCGGTTGCTGTACGCTGCTTCCGGCGCCGCCGGATCTCAGGTAGAGGAAGGAGTTCGGCGAGCAAGGGTTTCCATTAACGACGAATCTACTGTCGTAGCCGTAATTAGGGCCTCCGGCGCCGCCGTGAAGAGGAGGCGGAGATTGCAGGAAATGCAATTGACTGGCGGCGGTTGTGGGGTGGAGGAATCTGGAATATTCCGGCGGCCGGGACGGCGGCGGGTGGACGAAAAGGGGAGCCCAGGGGCGGTGGAAGGAGATCTCGTAGGAGACCGGGAATGACGGAATCGGTGGTTGAATCTCCGGCGCGTCCGGGCGGCGGCGCCAGTCGATGAAAAGCCTGTCCTTGGAGAGTTCTCCGACGCCCCTCTGGAAGGAGACGATGTCGCCGGCGTCGAGCTTCTTCTCCTTGACGAAGCGGCTCCAGCCTTTGGTCATGACGTAGCTCTGGCTGCTGTTCCAGTAGGAGTACCGGAACCGCCATGGCTTCCCGTTCCGGTCCTCGAAGTTTAGCAGAAGTCCCTTCTCCTGCGTCGTCGAATCCAACGGAAAATATTTCTCGGCGTGCTGCTTCGGAATCACCAGCCGGTTCAGTTTTCCGACGTCGCTGGGGGTCACCACTTTGTCGAACATGTGCTCCCGCTCCACCGCAGCCACGGCGGCGGCGGCGGCGCTGTAATTGTTTTCGTCGTCTCCGGCGGTGGGGTAATTAATTGGGGGAAATTCTCCGGCGCCGTTAGAGGCCGGCGCCGCCGTCGACGACATTTCTTCATAAAACCCTGACATGAAATTCATGATTAATTTCAAAATTGGCGAAACTTAACCGATCTCTGACAGATCTGTGAAGAAGGAAGAGGAATTAATTGAAAAGCTCAACAGCTTCAGCTTCCCAATTCAATGCGAGAGCATCAATGGCTGCTGCCTAGATCCAAATCCAATTATTGATTTGAAATCAAACAAACAAACAAACACTACTACTGTTCTATTCCAAATCGATCGAAAAACTAGGGTTTGCAGAGATCGAAATCAAAGCTTCAATTACTGTGTGTCAGACGAATCAAACAATCTATTATCCCTCGACAGAAAAAAAAAAAACACAAAAATGGAAGACGAAACAAATCAAATTAAAGGATGGAAAGGGGAAGATGAGGGTTTTGGAAGAGCAATATTATTATGTGTGGCCATAAACTGTGCCTTTCTTCTGCTTGTTGTTGACCTTTGCCAAGCAGAAGAATGGATGAGAGAGATAGAGAGAGAGAGAGAGAGAGGGAGAGAGAAACTGACAGATAAAGAGAGAGAGAGAGAGTGAGAAGACACGATTCTAGCTAGAGTGAGAAACTAGAACAACCATCCTCTATGTATGCAAGTGTCTATCTATCTCTATAAATTACAGTAGCTGCTACTATATACTAGCATTCCAATAATTAATAAATATATATAATACTTTGATTCGTCGTATAGTTAAGGCCTTTTTCATTTCTATTTATATTTCGTCGTCTTCTTTCCACTCCTGTACACAAGGAGAGATTTTATACGTATCCTAGAACCTCCTAGGGTGGGGTGGGGTGGGGTGGGGTGCCTTTTATTACCTCTTCCTGGGTTCATGTGACCTTGTCCGATTCCTATATATACATATATGTATATACATATGTATATAACTATACAGTGAATTTGTCTAAATACTGCTTCTTAAACTAGAAATTATTGACAATGCTGTATTAGGGTACTGAAGAGAAGACTCCCACTGAATTATTTAATTAATTTCGAAATTAATTAATTAATTATACATATAATTAACAATATTATTTAAGATGAGGGACGACAATGAGTAGGGTATGAGTCGGATATAGGTGGACTCAAGACCCTATCCATATGTATATTATTGGACCCAAGATCCTACCTAAATCCTAATGTATTCGGAACCCGTATGTATCTGGACAATACTTGTAATGTACTCGTCGGACCCGTCAAATTCAAAAAAAATTTAATACAAACCTGACTCAACAGACTTACCTAAAAAAATATCTATTTATTTTTAAAAAATAAATTAAAAATATATATACAACAAATATAAATTTTCACCAATACTGCTTTGACGCCGGTCACCAGCGCATCAACACTTAAAAGGAAACTGAAAATATATACTATCTCCGTCTACCGTCAATCTATCTATTTACTTTTTGCATGTTAATATTTGAATATTAATTATTATATCAAAAAACGTAAGTACAAATCTAGGAAAAAATGACAAAAATACTTTCATTGGTGTCTTATAATACTAATGTGATGACATTTGTACAAAAAATTATACAAATATAAGGATATTTTTAATGTTAAAAATAATAACACCAAATACAAATCAATAGATTAGCGGTGGACGAAGGTAGTATTAAAAATAAAAATAATAATAACAAATATATTATTTTAATTAATCAAGTACAAGTCCCAGTCGTGTAGAACCTTCTATTAAACAACGGACTCGACCCGACCCCAAAAAATTTGTTACCGACTCAATTCACACCCGACCCAATATCCAAATAATTGGATCTGATCCTAATTAAATGGGTAGAATCCGAGTTGGATATCGGGTCTATCTCTACCATTGTCATACCTATTTAGATACATAAATATAAAAATAATCGTAAAGGTGTGTCTTATTTTACAAATTAAGTCTCTCTATATATATATATATATTAAAAATAATATTAATATTAGTTACTATTGACTTGGTGGACATAATATGAGCCCGTACGACTCCTCGAAATTGTTTATTATTGGTGGAATTTAGGTAATCCTTCCACACCAACACGTTCTACAGTGGTATTTTTGCCTTTTTCTTTTTCCTTTTTTTTTTTTTAGTTTTTATTCTTTCTTGTTTTCACTTTATGTGACAATTAACCAATTCAATCGCAATTTAACTTATTGAACTTCTTTTAAGATAATTGAGAAAAAATAAAATGAAATAATTAAAGAACCCGTAAAATTAAAGTCGATTTTCTTTGGTAGTTGGTCAATTAAACAGCAGATTAATAAATGTGTAACTAATTGTGGTCACATGTCAATGTGCCTAATTTCTCAGGGTATTTTTGGGATTTTCTAATATATATATATATATATATATGTGTATATATAATTATTGGCTGGTAAGTTGCACATTCATTAATTTTGGACAGAAGGAATGAATAAGAAAAATAAATATATAATTGAATGATAAATAAGAGAGGATAAAATAATTAATGCTGACGTGGGAAGTGTAAGAATAAGATATCTATAGTAATAAATGTGCGTGACTATATATATATATATATATATTTCACATTTAAAAAAAAAAATTAAGTGTATATGATAGAGTATGATTTATTTAATCTTTATAGTAATATAATTTATAGTAAAATATAAACTATATGGACATAGATATTAATAATATTTCAGCATTTTTATAATAAAATTTATGTTATATTATAATTTAAGGTATGTTATATTTTAATTCGAACATATATTGTACTATATATAAATATACGTTAATTTGTGTATAATATATGTTGATTTGTATATGACATATGTTGATCCGTTCAAATCAGCATCATCCTGACTTATCCGAATCAACACGAGATTTCCAGCCAAATTATATATATAGTTTTTAAATAAATTACATGGCATGCAAAAAAAATAGTACTCCCTCCATCCCTTAACAATCTATCTATTTTTTTCATTTTGGTCCGTCTCATAACAAGTATCTATTTCCTTTTTTTAGTAATTGTACCGTCTACCTAACATTATAAATACCCTTCCAATTTACAATATATTACACAAATGTCGTTACTTTTATATCATACAATACTAATAGGGTTAATTTAGTTTTTTTACCTTTATTTATACTTTATTCCAATATAATACTAATAATTTTAAAACTTCGTGTAAAAAGCAAATTGATATATAGATATGGGAATGAGAGAGTATAATATTTTCAAACATACATGTTCTCTTGGTATTTGAATTTGATTTTTTTTTATATAGAAAAAAAAAAAAACAATGGAAGAAGAAGAAGAAATTTTAATATGATATTTTATGAAAATAAATTTTTCTTTTTATAAAATAATTGTCATTTTGTTTGGGCCATTTATAATGTTTTATATTTCAAAATAATTGCATAATGAAACAATATATATTTTTTATTCTATGAATTATTAGATATTGCAAAATTTTGTTTCACCACAACTCTAAGTTGGGTTAAAATTTTTATTTTCTAGGTGGACCACTATTTCACACACACATACACACACATGTGGGTGTGTGTAGCTATGTGTATAATTATACTGTACAAATACGAGTCTACAAATTACAAAATACGAGTGTAGAAATGAATTAATAACGTTTGGTGGGGTTGTGGGGGAACCCCATGGACCATTGCATGCCAATATATATAAATATAAATATAAATATATTTTGATATTTAAATAATGATTCAACGTATTGCTGTAGCATGAAATTCTTATATATAGTAAATTGTAAAGATTGTAGAGTAAATAAATTAATAATAATAAATTTAAAAATATAATTGTTATATGTTGAATTTGATATATAATTATTTATCTAAATTATACTCCATTAAATTTAAACATTGTTGAACTAGACACAAAATATATGAAGCATCCAAAATATTAGAAATACTGTTGATTTTTCAAATAATTTGGTAGGCTGATTAATTCTAATCTATATAATTATTTATGTAACATATACAATGACTGATTTCAATACAATGTATATATTAATATAATAAAAATATATGATAATAAAATAACAATATATGAGAATATTTTATACCGTACATATTACAATGGTTCTCAATATAGAAATTTTATATATCTATAATTTGATCTTATTTTATTTTTTATTTTTCTACTATAATTATATGGTAGATGGAGGAGTACATTATTATTATTATTATTATTATTATTATTATTATTATTAACAAAAATATTATATTCAAACAACCATTCCAATCAAATTAAAATTCAAAATAAAGTTACAAAAGCAAACTCAAGTAAATAAAAGTCAGATAAATGATAAATAGTTTTTTAGAAAAAAAAAAAAAATTATTTGAATATAATAATATTGAAAATATTTTTAAATGGACAAAGTTACCAAAATGACGTATTATTGTAAATATATTTTGTGAATAAAATTTTATAATATATTTTTAAAGTTTATAAATTATATGTCAAAATTTTAACAAGTTAAGCTCAAACTATTATTTTAGATCAAATACTAAACGTGTTGAGCCAAATTTGTACCGACAGTATATTCGAATTGAGGTCAAACAACAAATACTTGAACTCAATCGTCTCATAAAAGGTAACAATGTCAATATTTTTTTAATACGTTTTCACGTACTAATAAAATATTATTATATTTTAATCTACTAAAAAATATGTATAAGATGATACATATATAAATGAGAGATGAAATGAGTATTATTTACCTTAATTATAAATTTATTATTTTCGAAATAATCAAGATACCATAACAAATAACTAAATATTTGATTTAATTAAAAAAAAAATACAAATCTTTTATAAGTGGGCTTAAGCCCATGAAATTTTAAGTGATTTAGGGTTTTTCAATTATTATTTTTTATTTGATTTTTTTATTGAATCAAATAACTATCATATATAATAATTGTTTCACATAAAAAAATCTAAAAAAAAATGAAAAAGAAACACAATGCAAGTAAATGATAAAAATCATGCGACATAATTGTTAGTGATGTTTTGTAATATAAAATTGTTCATTTTTTTATAGAAATGGTGAGTATTGCATAAAAAAAATATATTTTTTTTTAAAAAATTGAAATAAAAAAATTCAAAATGAAGAGAACACGTCTTATTCAGCCGCTACTCGAAAATGTGCACTGGGTTTGACCTCACAGTCATAAGTCCAATCCCTACCCACCAGGCCATCCTTAAGGAAAAAAAAAAAAACAAATATCTTATCCATTGGATTTATAAATAACTGATAAAATAATTTATTTGAAAATTTTAGAGATTTTCAGCATTATAAAAATATAATACATAGTAACCGTTGTATAAAGTATTAATATGTATTATCAGTTATATTTTATAAGTGATTATAGATTAATATCTATTTTTTTATATATTATATTATATTTAATAATCACAATAACAGCCTCTATTGTCGTACATATATAGTACTCCCTCGGTCCAAGCTAAAAGTATACAATTATTTTTGGCACGGAGATTAAGGAATAATAGTATTTTAATTATAGTGGGTAGGTAAAAGTAGTAAAATGATATTTTTGCCCTTACTTTTTTTGTATAAAAGTAATGATGTGATGTAAAATAAGGGTATTTGTGAAAAAAAACGGGGTATTTAATGAAATAGTTACTTTGTAATTGGACGTCCCAAAATAGAAATATGTATACTTTCTAACTTGACGGATGGAGAGAGTATTATTTAATTTTCCAATGATGAATTGTAGAGTAGAAAAAAGAAATACATATATATCACTTTCAATATATATTTAAATAGCACGTATATAAAAAAGGCGTGATGTCTATTTTTGAGTATGACCCGTCGTTGAAAGAATTTTTTTTAGTAATCTTAATATATGCATTTTGAGGTATTTCATATATTTAAATAGTATATATATATATAAGTGTCATGTCTATTTTTTAGTTTGATCCATTGTTTAAAAAAAATAAAAAATTAGTAATCTTATGGAGTATTGTTGGGATTTAGGCTGAGTCCGCATAGATTTATTTTTGGATATTCTCCAAAAGGTTTCATACTAGTAGAATTCACTTGGAATTTATAAAGTGTGAAGTTTTTTCACAACTTCCGATGTGGGACTTGGATTTGCAGCCCCGTATTATACTATTATCTAATAAGAATTCAATGTTTTAAAAAAAACAAAAAAAAAAACAAAAACAAAAACTACTTAATAACTAATATTATATCAAACATTCTCAACTATGTTTATATAATATAATTTGCACAAAATATTACATCAACAAAGTTTCATATCAAAGACATTTTTTTCAAAAAAAAAAGAAGAAAACTATTAAAATGAATCTAAAAACATAACATTGAATCATACTTATCCCCCAAATTGAGCCAAATAGTCAACTTGATTAAAATTCAATAAAAAGGAATCATAATTAGCAATATGAATATATATTTTATATATATAAAAAATATATATATATATATATATATATTGAAAAGTTCCCAATTATTGCATTCCCAATTCACAAAGTGAAGTAAATTAATTGTAAAGATTACAACCCTTCCAAATCCAGCTTAGTCCAACCACTTTAGTGGTCCAAAACTTACACTAACACTTGTATTCAATGTCTTTTTATTTTTATTTTTCATTAAACTATTTATTTAATTATTTATTATTTTCATAGGACTATTTTGTCACAATACAAATTAGCAAGACTTGTCTATCATTACAATACAATACAACACATATAGAGAGAGATAAGAGAGAGAGAAATAGTACAGTGAATGTGACCATTTCATTCAATTATTTGGCAACAAATCTTTTCCTTATTTTGGTGTAACCTAAGACACATTAACTCATCAATTTGCCAAGGGATTATTCATGTAATTTTCATGGGGTCATTTGGAGAATCTAATTAAAGTTCATAGTTAGTTGATACACTAAATCTTCTATTAGCTAACCCTAATAATTGATTCGCAATGACGCCAATCATCGATATTTTTTTAGAAAAAAAAAAAAAAAAAAGATTATGCTTTTTTAGTATTATCTAATGAGATAAATCATTCTTGAATAAAATCCAATTTTTATTTATTTCATTTATTCTACGAACATAATAGAGGATACACGTTGCACCACCATTTTGAATTGAAAGATAGTGTTTAATAAAATTGGATATCTAAATGCAAAATAATTATTTACTTTGGCAGAAACTATGATTAGTTTAATGTTGGTTGATAATACGTGACGAATTTGAAACATATTATTCGGGGTTTTGAGGCATCGAGGATAATGCATTGCTTGAATGGGGTAGAGGGGCGGATCCACTTTTGGAGAATGGTGGCACGTGCCACCAGTGATTTTATTCATCAAAAAAAATATTTTATTATTTAATAAATGAGTTACCACAAAAAAAATTGTAATGCCCTCATTTAAAATTTAAAATTGTATTATTATTTAAAAAAATTAGATGGATTATTTAAAATTTAAAATATCAAACACCCAAATATTAAAATTCAATTCAATTAAAATACTTAATTTATATTCTAAAACATAAATATACAAAATAATATTATATTGTTATTATTTTTTAATAAATCGAGTTTTATAATTTACTTTATTTTTAAATTTATATATTGTGCAACTAATAAAAAATTTTCCTGGGCTAATTAATGTTTGAATAAGAATCAAATAGAAAATGATAAAAAAAATAAAGTATAAAAGTTAGTAGAATTCTCAATAAACTTAAAAATATTAGAGAATAAAAATATATTCATATAAATTACTTTTAAAACTATTTATCAATTACGGATGCGTTTATTTTATATTTTATCAATTTATAAAAAGTCGATATTTTATACAAAATATTACATAGTTCCCTCCATCTCATTTCAATTTACGTTTTTTCTTATTGATATGATATTTAAGATAATGGAGTGAATTTATAATAATAAGTTATTATATAATTTTATTTTTTTTTTTGTGAATAATTTTGTTGGTATTTTTAAAGTAAAAGTTAATGTATGTGATTAAAAATAGTTAAAATATGTATTCAAATATTTTTAAAATTACATCCGAATAAAATATATAATATGAATATCAATTTGTAGAAAATATAATTTTATATAATATATATAGATAAATAAAATAGTATATTTTTATTTATGATTAATATAAATTAATTTTATAAAAAGACGAAAAGTTTTAAATATAAAAAAAAATATTTTTTATTAAAAAAATACAAATAAAAATTATTTGAGTTGGTCGTATCTATAATAATATTATATGTTATTTAATTGATATATATTTGTTAAATATATTTTGTAGCTAACATAAAAGTACATATACATTCAAAATACACAAAGTAAACACAATATTTTTTTAGAGTATCATATCAAATACTTCTATTTATTTTAATTTATAAAATATCACATTAAAAACTTAAATACTCCCTCCGTTTCAATGAAAGGTTACGATTTTTCATTTTTGTCCGTCCCGAAACAAGGTTACTATTTCCTAATTTA
Source organism: Andrographis paniculata (assembly GCF_009805555.1). Taxonomy (NCBI): domain Eukaryota; kingdom Viridiplantae; phylum Streptophyta; class Magnoliopsida; order Lamiales; family Acanthaceae; genus Andrographis; species Andrographis paniculata. The sequence continues at coordinate 8,964,421 of NW_026137605.1, forward strand.
GTAATTTTACTACCTACTTAACATAATAAATACCCTTTCAACTTATAATATATTACACAAATGTCATTACTTTTATATTACACCATACTAATAAAAGTATTTTTTTTTATCATAATTTAATATAATACTAATATTAAAAAATTTACGTGCAAAAAGCAAACGTCATCATTCTAACGGGACGGGAATTATATATATATATATATATTTCAAATTAAAAAAAAACATATATTTAATTGGCACATTTAATGATGATACGTGGCACAACCCGGTCGGCTAATTTTGTATTACTCCTATTAGTTAATTATGTGCCACTTGACTAAAATATAAAATTAAATTAATTTCTTTAAATAATAAAATAATAATAATAATAATAAAAACTAAAGATTAATGTGAATGATTCACGTGTTCAAAACATTGACTGTAGATTAAATATTAAATTCAATGAAATTTATAACATTCAATATAATATTTGAACCATACATATATAAAAAATTGAAATTAGATCCAGTTATATGTCTCACGAGTCAAATGTAGCTTAATAAAAATAATAATACTTCATCCGTCAACGTAAGAAAATATTTATTTTTCTATTTTAGTCCGTCTTATAATAAAATATTTATTTTTTTAATAATTGTACTATATATCTAACATTACAAATATTCTTACAACTTACAATATATTACACAAATGTCATTACCTTAATATCACACAATACTAATAAAGTTATTTTAATTATTTATATTTTATTTTTACTATATCCCAATATAATATTAATATTTCTAAAACTCCGTGTAAAAAGTAAATAAATACATAGTTATGGAATAAAGGGAGTATATATTATAGTATTAGTTGTTATGAGTTGGTGATTATTTATTAGTAAGTTATTTAATAATAGTAATCATAATAATATATGTTAAACAACTTGCTAAAGCCTATTTAACGTCACAAATCTTTAAATTTGTTCATCCAATTTATTTTTGAGATTTAAGTTTTTATAAATATTATTTAAAAAAATGTACTGTACATTTTAACATAATATATATTTTATTCATCCAAAAAAATCAACAACTCAGTACAAAATATTACTCCCTCCGTCCCAGATACCATGTTCAGGTTGCCGTTTCTGTCTGTCCCACGTATATGTCACTTTCCTTTTTTGAAAAATGATTACACACTTTAATTTCATTTTAAATTTTTTAATTTTATTTTTTTAATTTTAATTAAACTAATTAGTTATTTTAATCTTAATTTATAACTATTTATATTATAGGATAATTATTTTCACTAATACATTCTTAATTATCTACTAATTACATCTCTCCTAAAATACCGTGTCTACAATGTAACAGACACGGTATGTGGGACAGAGGGAGTATTTCATAAGATTCTTTATATTTAATATAAAAAATACACTAATCAAAAATACAAAGTGAACACACCCTTTGAAATAATAATAATAATAATAATAATGCATGTGATTTTTTTCTTTTTAAGTAGGGTTGGACAGTGAGGTAATGGGTTCAAATCCGGCCTCAGGTCACCTGCTACACATGGCTCGCCGAGGGTGACTTTTCCGTCGGACCTTATTTGCAGGGTATTAGGTTCGACTGGGGGTTTATTCAGTGTGCACTTTCGATATTAGCTGTGGATTCCACGTCATAATAATAATAATAATAATAATGCATGTGATTTTTTTCTTTTTAGATATGTTAAATTAAAAGAAATAAATGAGATTAAAAATACACTAAAAATTTTAAACAGGCCAAAATATTAAAAACACAGCCTAGGTCGGGTCATGATGTACTGTTGCAACTTGCAAATCTTGTAAATTAAATAATTAATAATTTAATATTAATTTATAGATATTCCATATAGGTGCTGGACCACTCTCACCTGCATGCTTCCAAATTAATGTAAGACCATCTAAAATGCAATCGAAAATATCGTTCTTTTGGAATTTTATTTTTTTATTTTTTCAATTTGAAAAATTATTAAAAAAGTACTTACATGTACACTTTTATGTTTAAATATATTTTGAAAATAATTTTTAAAAAATAGAAAATATATGTTCGATTTAACATAAATATTTCTAATGTAATATTTTGAAAATAAATAAATAAATATTCTATAAAATAATAGTATTAATGAAGAGTGTGTTTTGAATGTAATAATTTTTAAGGGACTTTTTGTGAATAATGTCATACTAGGTGCCAGTTTAAAAAAAAAATAAAAATTTAAAATAAATAAATATTAAGAAATTGAGTAATAAAAATATTTTAAAAAATACGTACCAACCGATACCAACTTTTATAATATATTTATATAATTAAAGAGCCCAAACAAGGGAATATAGCCTGCTAATACTATGAATCTTCAATTCTAATTTATTTTTTTATTAGCACGAGATGAACTTACGGTCACAAGTCTAACCCCTGTACCATTAGGCTATTTTCTATGGGATCATAGATTTTTTAATATTAGTATTATAATTGGTTGTAGTGAAAAAGACGAAAATACTTCTATTAGTACCGTCTAATATAAAAATAATAGCATTTGTGTAATATAGTATAAGTTAGAATGATATTGGGTATTTTTGTCATTTTCACTACAATACAACATAATACTAATATTAAAAAATCTACGTGTAAAAAGCAAACGTCACACTTTCAATTAGGACGGACAAAAATTGATTGTTCGAAGAATACATAATTTTGATTCCAAAAATGATATATTAATTTTTAAATCACAATTCACATACTCTTAAAACTGGAAGTTGTAAATTTAACCATGGCATAATGGTTGATCCAATATAAAGCATTAGTACTTTGTTGGGTTAAATTGGGCCTATTTATGTTTCTTCAAGGCCCATATTTGATATTAGTAATTAATGTGGATGTGTTTTTTTTTTTTTTTTTAAATTTGTTAAAGTTTTATTATTTATCAAAAAATAATTAAAATATTAAATCAAATATTTATTTTTTATTTTTTATATTAATCAATTCAAAATATAAGTGGGGAATTCGATTTCCGTCATAAATTTTCGAACAGATAATAATAATAATAATAATAAAATTCAATCGATTAAAATTTGGGCCCAAACTCGTTAAAAAGAGGTTTTAAGGAAGGTTTGGGGGCGGCCATTGGTGTTAGTGTTAGGGTTTATCAGAAGGTAGTAAAGCCACAGGAAAATCGAACATGGATTCCTTCTCCTCTCCGTCCACCGGATCGTCTTCGAAGATCTCGTCCGACGAAATGATGGAGCAGCTTAAGCTTCAGCTTGCGCAGGCTTATGCTGAAGAATTTTTGGAGGTATAGTCAATTGCCGATTTTATTTTTTAAAATTTCTAATTTTCCGAAATTTGGTTGGTTTTTCTTTGATTGCGTTGCTAACCTGCCAATTTTATATATTTTTTGGTTTGATTTCGTCTTTGTTGATGGACTGGGGAAAATGTAATTTGTTCGAAAATTTGTTGGTTTGGGATTTGTAAATGAAGAAGCGGTTTAGTGTTTCTCGGGGATGAAATTTATGAGGCCATGGATGCATCATGGTCATAGTTTTTCAATTACACACACACACACACATATATATATTTATATATATGTTCTTTTATTATAAGTGGATTTGCAGATTAGTTGTGTTATCGTCTTCTTCCTGAAATTGAGAAGAGTTTTGTTGACTTGGGGTTACTAATATCTTGCTTGTTTCTGCAAATGCCTTTAAGTGAACTCTTGCTTGCATCATTGATATAAAACTTTTTTGGCTCTGTAGAAATGTTGTTGGGATGATTGCACATTAATTTCCGGTGATGCTGAGAAAAATGTGGCCAATGGAGTAAAAATCGTTTTGTGTGAGAATTTATGAGATATCAGTAATTCATTATTTTCACAAAGTTTGGGACATGCTGTAGAGAGTTAAGAAAATGAAAATGAAAATAATAAAAATAATTTAGGTAGCAATTAACAAGTATGAGCTGCGAGAACGGTGTGGATTCTAAATAAAAAGTTTGTGGATTCTAAATAAAAAGTTCTTGGATTACAGGAAAGTGACAAGTTCTTTTGTATGTGATAATTGTGTACATATAATTATTTGTATTGTATTAAACTATTAATATGATGAGTGATAAAGTATTAGATTTATGTAAATATGTCTGCATTGTTAGATAATGATTTGATTCTACCACACATAATGATTGGTATTGGTTTTTGAAGTTTGAATTTTTGTCAAACATATGCATTGTTGCTCTTGGCGTACGTGTGCATTTTTGTTTTTCGGCATACATAGATAATGATTGTTGATCAGCTTTCATGTTTTACTTAGCCATCAGTATTAACACCAGAACAAAATCAAACACACAACTTATTAAAATTAACATTTTTTTTTTCTCTACTATAACTGATCATCTCTCATAATAATCATGAAATATTCTGCTGATTGGGAAATGTCTATGAAGATCTGTTTTGTAAGAAGCAAACAGGAGGATTATCTATCAATTCTTCATAGTCTAATCTGATCTCTCTCTCTCTAGAGTTCCTAGTTTCCTTTTACTGCTAAGAACAAATAATTCACGTTACTAAACGATTATGGCCCGTAGTGGAGTTTCATTGGCATGCAGCTATAGGTGTTTCTCATAGCTTAATGAAGAGCTTTGGATGAAGCCCATCTCCTCCATTTTTTAACACTCTGTTTAAAACTGCTCAAATGTCCTAAGTTGGAATTTGGTCCATGGATAAAGTAAGTTTCTAAATGGTCTCATCCCATGCCCGGCTCATACAAACCAAGCTGTTTTAAAGAAACTTCTAGATGAACCAAATCTCCACCTTAATATATATATATATATATTGAAACTTGCATTGCGAATAATTAATCAATTTATTAGTGATTTCTTTCTCGAATAATTTGTTGGGCTTTAGGTAATTGAAACTTGCATTGCTTATAATTAATCAATTTATCAGTGATCAATCTTTTTCTCGAATAATTTGTAGGGTTTTAGGTAAGTGATTACATAGGCTTGGGTGTTGTTTGTAATCTGTGCTGTGCATGCCCCTCTTTTACATCAAACAAAGAGTTCAATCTATCTATAAACATGAAGAATAGATATGCATATTGTAGCTGTGCTTCGGATTTATCCTCGTCCTCCTTATTGTTCTTCATTTACAAAACACTACATGACTAGAATTTTGTAACGCCAATGTAGACTGTTCGAGGAAAGTGCTTTGATAAGTGCATCACTAAACCTGGCAGCAGTTTGAGCGGAAGCGAGAGCAGCTGTATCTCCAGGTGCATAGACCGCTATATTGAGGCCACTGGCATCATTGGTCGAGCCTTGTTTAACCAACGCTGAAAGCTCATAAGTCGGTAAGAATTTCTATTTTAATTCCAATCGAAGCTATAAAGATACATGGCCTTTGAGTAGCCTTCTCAATTTTCACTTCTTTTTGGTCAAATTTTATATTCTCGCGTTATATTACATTGTTACTGAGTTGCATCGAGGCACTATGTCGTCTATGGTAACTTAGCAGCAGCAGCTTAAATCTCATAATCAGAAAAGAACACCTCACTATATTGGGCATTGCAATTGCAAATTGAGTTCTTTTTTCATTGCATATTTGCTTTATTATATCGATCTTCCTAGTATTGTTCGATATGTGTTTGGAATTTGATTGCCTTTAAGTTTACGACAAGCACTAGAGTTTTAAGTTATTCAGACAAAAAATTTCAAATATTCAATTTAAAATAATATATCTTATATTTTTAACACAATTCTTAGTGTTATGTATAAAAAAAATCAATTAATCTAAACACAGGGCGTGAATAGAGCCGGTATTTCTATTTCTATTTCATTTTGAAAGATACATTGAATGTTCGTTGGGACTATGAGCATTTTTAATGCGGGTTATATAAAAGTTTTGTAATTTTGAAAAAATCTAGGAATTGTAAATGTTGGAAATATTAGATGTCTTTTGAGAAGAGAAAAAAAAATTTTAATGTAATATTTTTAAAAAAGTTAGTTGAAGTTCCGGGTGTTTTTTATTATAGGTTAAATTATTGAGTTTGGAGTGATTTATGATGTCATAAAAGAAATTGAAAATATGTTTAATTAATTTAATAATTATATTTCTAAATAAAATATATACAGATGATAAAATTTTATATAATACAAATAAATACAAATATATATATTTTATAATTAATATAAATTAATTTTAAATTAAAGGGGAAAATCTTGAACGGATTTTATATCTATATATTTATTTTTTATATTTTTTCAAGGAGTACAAATAAAAATAAAAAAAGACTAAATTGTCCAATGTCAAGTAGATAAAAATGAACAAATGGATTAAGGGACGGAGGGACTAATATATTTTTTATAAAAGAAATTAGGAGCATAGTCAATTTGACTGTATACATGATTGAACCGCGCAATTGTTACCAATGTGTTTCCGAATTACTACTATTATTATTATTTTAACTTATTACAATTTACAATTAGTAAATTAAAACATGAATGAATGTAATACACTCCTTTGGTCGTCAAAAATTAGGTTAATTTGTTTTTGCTATTTGTATTAACCTGGTGTGTATTTGTTTTTGATATTTTATATTCTTTTGGGTTTCAACGTAAAGTGTATATATATATATTTTTTTTCGTCTATTATTCATATATTCTTTTTTTAAAAAAAATTATATATTTTAATTATATTTTCCATCTTACAATTTACTTATAATTTTAATTAAATTATTCGTTATTTTAATTTTAATAAATTATTATTTTGTATTATATAATAATTGATTTTATTGATACACTTTTTTAAATATTTATTAATTATATTTTTCATTTACAGAAGAAAAAAAAAAAAAAAACAAACCATATAAGAATAAAACCTAATATTGTTGTAATTATTTTATAGTTCTATTATTAGAAAGTCAAATTAAATAAACAAAAGTGGAGATAGCTCAGTTGGGAGAGCGTCAAACTGAAGATCTGAAGGTTCGATCCACGTTCACCGCATTGTTGTAAAAATTAATTTTTAATTAAAATCTAAAGGTTAATTATATATATTGGATTTGTTCATCCATAAAAAAAAATTTCTAACACAACTTTTTATTCTTATTATTAAAAGAATACTATACAATATATGCATATATTCAAACAAAATACATATTAACTTACTTATAAAAATTTCAATAATTTAATTCAAAATATTATTTTTATATATTATTGACACGTTACCCATGTTAAGAAAACGCTTCAAACATTGTAAGACGCAAAGCAAACACATCTATTGTTTTTTATATACTAATACTCTCATTCATCCAAATGACCCTTGGAGACACTGAATTTTAATTTTAAGTATTGCATATACTTATTAATAATAAATTATGATATTATTTTATTATTTTTTATATAAATAGTGGTGTTAGTATTTTAAATATTTTTAAAATAATATCGTAATAAAATATATAAGATATGAATATTATTTTATAAATAATAAAATTTATATAATACAAATAAATAAATAAAATTATATTTATTTATTTATAATTAAGTTAAAACTAATTTTATAAAAAATAAAAAAAAATTAATATAGATAAAAATATTTATTTATTGAAGCTGGAGAAAAATAAAAGGTTTTGAATGGCACTTGAAATTAAAATTTTAATTGAATTAATTTATATATTTATTAAATATATTTAAGATGAATAAATTTATAGAAATGATTTTTTTTATAAGGTGTAAACCCTAATAGAACCTAATATCCTGCAAACTAGACCGTGACCCTGAAGGTGTTGAGGTTCAGTGAGGTAAACCTCCAATCGAACATAATATCCTGCAAATTAGACCCGTGACCCGGAGGCGTCTGGGGTTTGAATTCATGATCTCGTGGTCACGAATCCATTCCACACTATCAGGTCATCCCACAAGAGGAATTTTATTTTTTATGTTTTTATGACATAGAAACCTACGGTCGCTACCCAAGAGTAGGCACCCAAGAGTAGGCACGGAATAAATCTTCTACCGAACCTAATACCCTACAAACGAAGTCCGACAAAGCAAATCACTGTGCGAACCATGTGTGGCAGGTGGACCCGAAGGTGCTGAGAATTTAAACCCAAGACTCACAGTTACGAATCCACCTCTAAACCACTGGATCATCTTTTACTGGCTGGATTTTTTTATGACGTAGGAATCGACGGCTGCTATTCGAAAGTGTGCACTGGGTAAATCCCCAGCTGAACCTAATACCCTACAATCTAGGCCCGACAGGCAAGTCACACTAGGCGAACTATGTATGGCAGATAACCCGAGGTGTCGGGGGTTTAAATCCATAATATTATGGTCACATGTTCAAGCCCCGGTAACTTTTTTTTATTTTTTGGATGACGTGGAAACCCACAGCCAACCCCGGTAACTTCTTGATTTCACATGAGAGGGAGATAGTTCATTATGTAGAAAATACCAGAAAAATATATTTAGTGCAGAATGAGTGAGTATTAGCAACAGAATCCATGACTTAGATGTGAACAAAGCCACCCACCCGCCCACCCAATCAATCCTCCTAATTCGTCATAAAATTGCAATTCATGATAAATCAGAATGCTCTTTTAATCTTATTTTAACCGAAATGTATGCAAAACATACCCGGGTTCGGCAATGCGAACGAAATCTCTAGCCATCCATTGCGTTCTTTTACATCCTCAGAGTATGCAGGATGTATTCGGCATAAAGATCCCTGCACAACCAATTACCAGAATTCAAAGTTTCTGTCACACAAAAATATTTTCCTTCGAAATGGCGCAACCCCAAAAGCTTACATGGAATACTGAATTGCATCGACAGCTGCAGATGCAGGCAAGAAGTCGTTCACTGCGACCTCTTTGTTCTCATTCTTCTTGTCTAATCAACACTAAGGTCAAGAAAAGTTTTTGAACATTGAGTAGAATGGTTTGAGGACTTAAAGATGATATAAAAAGGATACAGTCTTCGAAGAAGCGCCGGATTTCTGCAAGGCGATGAGGTGGAAGCTGGCTGATATCATTGATGTGGCGATACTCGGGGTCGTCAGCACTTACTGCTATGATCTTATCATCTTTTTCTCCCTGTTCAATATATATATGTATATGTATATTAATGAAATGAATCGAATATATTATCAATGTAAAATAAGTGGTTGGATTGGAGTTATAATACCTGATCAATCATGGGCATCAAGCCTATGGCTTTGGCACGAAGAAAACAGCCGGGATTGACAGGTTCCTGTAAAGGAAAAGTCTCATCATATTAGTGCATATCGGGAGTTATAGGATCTTTGAGTTATGCAGTCTTTAGGCAGAGTTGTGACCTGCATAATGACTAATACATCGATGGGGTCATTGTCTTCACATAGGGTTCGAGGAATGAAGCCATAGTTGTGAGGATATACGACTGAGGAATACAGAACACGATCAACCTGGACAATTAAAGATATGTTTAGAGTTTATTTGGTTGCCACTGAAGTATGGATAAACAATAGAGAGATTTGATGGTTGCTGTACCTTGATCAGACCAGTTTTCTTGTCAAGCTCATACTTCACTTTGCTGCCTCTCGGGATCTCTATCACCTGAAATTATCGAACAAAAGGTTCAATCTTAAGTATGACAATACAATGACTTCTTGATGTTCTAAGTCGTTCAAAAACAATTTCGTACAATCACATTTACAAGTGTGTGTGTGTGTGATTTTTTTTTCAAAATTCAAGCATGAATCACTCCGTAATTTTGAATCATAATTACTCTTCCAGTAGCCCTCCACACCATATTTAAGATTCTTCAATAATAGTATTCTTTCTCTATAATAAAAGCTCAAAAATAAATTCAGTAATTTATATTTTGTATTCTATAATACAATCAAATTATCACAGAATCTTAAACTAGTATATATACCAATAAAAATTGGCACAATTCTTCCCTGTTCCCTAGCCTCATAAAAACACACAATACCTAAACATATCTGTCGGTTTTTGATCCATAATCTATGCTTGAACACTTGGAATATAATGATAGAAAAGGATGGAGATTACATACAACATTAAATATTTCTGGTGCTCCTGGACCTGTAGAAAGAGGTAAACTTCATGAAAATTGATAGATCGAGAAAAAGGCTTAACTAAGGAAATTCAACTTCTTTCATTACCAATCTCAAGATCGTGCCATGGATGAGCAGCGACTGATCTCCTAGACAAAGATGAAAGGATCCTCTCATTCAACCTCGGTGTGGGGTGGGGTGCAGGGTGGTTTGCAGGCAAGGAATCAGCTCCACTGTTTTCACTCATCTTTAACTGAATCAATAAACATAATCAAGCCCCAAGAATTGATCGTGAAATTTGGTATGCATAATAGATCGACAATGAAAAGTCTTCTGGACAAAAAAGTGTTCTGTTCACTATATAAATCATTAGAATATATAGGATCCTTTATTGCCACTCGATTCATTTTCAGGTAGAACAAATTATATAAATCAATAGAACTAGAAACAATTTTTATTTTGAAGGATAATGGAAAGGAAAATATCAAAATACATGCCAGGGCAATTAGTTTTAATTGTAATGTCAACAATAATAATCTTAAGAAGAAATGCTTTAAAATGAAAACCATATATTATTACAAACATTATAGTGATTGAAACAAAGTAAATGATAATTCGGGTCTCCCTGTACCTTAAGAACCCTAATTGTGACATTTCCCCTTTAAATTCTCACCACCTTTATTGCTAATTAATCTTCTCATCATTCTTCTGAAATAGTAAGATAAATTAGTTTACATTTTTCCGTGTCTGTGTTGATTTTCTTTTTTCTTTTTCTTTTTCTTTTTTTTTTTCGCATAGCTTTCACAAATCAATCCAGAATTTCATTTAACTATAAAACCTGCGAACAATACTTCTCTGCCATTGGAAACTTATCCGCCCTTTCTCCTATCAATTTTTAGTTACCAAACCAAACACCTACAGAAGATCGAGAAAACTCCATACAGCCAAACAGCGGATAAAGCATAAAAGAAAATGACTCGAACACCTCAGATTCACGTAGAAAGCATGACGCATAGCGGTTCTAACGAATCAAACAAGCACAAACATTACTAATTGAACGAACTACAAATCAACGCTAAGTAAACGAAAACCAAACCATAAACGTATCGAAAATCAAAGGAACCTGAAGGAGGCAACTCCGATTGAATCGCGGATGATCAGAAAGTAATTGACCAGAGGGAAAAGCAGAGTTATGTTTTCGATGTGACCTTTTCTGGTCGGGGTTTTTATACGCGAAGCCTTCAGGGGTCAACACTCTATGCACCAGGGTGACTGTTACGGGTTTGGTCCGTGAAATTCGGGTTCGGAGCCTGGTACTGTTTTCCATTTATTTTTCATAGTAAAAAGGAGGAGTATTTATTTAAAATATATTTTAAATAAAATTTATTATTCTCAGTTTTAAAATAATAGATTTTTTTTAGCGCCAAATTTAAAAAACACTAATATTATATTTATAAACACTAATATTATATTTATAGTGGACAAAAAATTAATAGTTAATATTTTTTATGGTAGATTTAGAAATAATAAAATAGTATTTTATTAGTTAATGAAAATATATATTAATTTTGATATTCTTGTCTTTTAATTTTATATAAAAATTAATGTACGTGTAATACTATATTTGTATTTTATTTAAAAAATTATAGTACTTTGATATTTGTTTTGATATTAGTGTATAATTATTTTTACTAAAATAAAAATATATATATTTTTTGTAAATATATTTTGATTTAAGTGTAAAATTAATAGTATTTATATAATAATAATAATAAATCAAATTAATTTATAGTAATATAATTCTTTATAATAATAAATAAAAATAAAAAAATAAATCTATTCTTTTAGGATTAAAAAAGTACTTTTTAAAAAATATTATATAGATATTTTTTTTAAAAAAATGAAAATTAATTAAATAATTTTAAAATATGTATTTTACTAATTAAAAGGTTGAGGATTTTGTCATTGGTTACATCTTCATTCTTATGGTGTGTTCGTTTGTAGAATTTCAACGAAATTCTACTATTCATTCAATTTTTTCCCCCAAAAAACATCAAATCAAACACTTATTTTTTATTTATTATATTATACTAAAAATTAATTTTACATTCAAAACATCACATCAACACCTATTTATATCATATCATACAACTATTCAAATTCAAAATTTTTACTATTCAAATCCCAACTCAAAATTTTACTATTCAAATTAATTTTTACTGTTCGGTTCGTCTCATATAATTTATTTTTATTTTTAAATATGATTATATATTTTAGTTAATTAATTAATATAATAATTCTTAAAATTTGTACTCAATCAAAATAACATATATTTGGTGGAAAAAAAATAATAATAATTTTATAAATTTTTATAATTCACAAAAATAAAACACCTAAAGTATAAGCACTATAGTGTTTAGAAATTATTGTTATTAATTATTAAAAAACTTGTTATAAAGAAAATAATAAAATACAATTCCTTATAAATATTTTTAAAAAATACTTAACATGTGTATATCAAAACAATATATAATACAAACTTTATCCACTTAAGTCAATAATTAAATAAAAAATTATTATTTTTTATATTACTAACGAAAAAATTTCATACTTAATATAAAATATATTAATCAAAAATTACAAAATGAACAAATTCAATACTTAATATAAAATATATTAATAAAAAATTACAAAATGAACAAATTCAATATTGACGTTGAAAAAAACAAACTCATATTTTTTTTATTTTTTAAATGACAATGAAAGATCGAGAGTGTATCTAATTGATAATTATTTTTTAATGCAATCTTTGATATCAAACATAAATACACACATACTGTTGTTATAATTAATTTTTAGTTTTATATATAAATTGTCAAATTAAATAAACAAAAGCGGGGATAGCTCAGTTGGGAGAGCGTCAGACTGAAGATCTGAAGGTCACGTGTTCGATCCACGTTCACCGCATTTTTTATTATTTACTGTTGTTTCTTTTAATTATTTCCTCTCTTTGCATAACAACCAATTAGCACAGCCCAAAGTGTAAGTCGGCCCGGACCAGTTATTTACTGGGTCTTTTGAAGGTTTTCATAATAGCCCAAAGTACAAATCGGGCCGGCCCCAGCACAACCTTGATTTTCAAAGCAATTTATGTTAAAATATTTATTTAAAAATGTAATAAAATCAAATTTTTATTATATTTTTTAAAATTAAAATTCTTAATTAATAATAAAAATTATTATTTTATTGTATCTGTTATAATTTATTTATTCAATAAAATATTTACATAAAACATAACTAGAACTAATTTTTTACTAGTTAGCCTATATTAGCTCACAAATCACTATAATATGTAAACATATGGGTTATTTGTGGTCAACTCACAATAATATAAATATTGATTGGACATAAATTTTTATATAAAAACTCACTTCCATTATTAATATGATTGCACACAAATTTTTTATTTTTTATTTTTTAAAAAAAGGTGAAAATAATTTTTTGATCCTTTTACAGTAAAATAAATGTAGAAAAAATTATATATTTTACTAAAATAATAAAAAATTTTTATTTTTTTATATCAACAAGACAGAAATAGTAGTTATATTATAGAATTAAAATAATAAACATTTTATAAAAAAATCTAACATAATCTTTTATAATTAAAAATATACTACCTCCGTTCTAAAACAAGAATAACTTTTACTTTTTGCAAGTAGATTTTTAAATATTAGTATTATATTGATTTACAGTGAAAATGACAAAAATACCCTATTAGATTGTGTGGCATAAAAATAATGATATTTGAATAATATATTAAAATTTGTAAACTAATTATGTTAGATAGATAATACAATTATCTTATTTGGAGATGAAAAAAAAAATGATATCATTTTTATAAAACGGAAGAAATATTATAATTATAACATAAGAACGGATAAGACTGAACTAAACTGTGTTGAATAACTAAAAAATGATTCAGTTTAAATATATTAAAAATATAATTAAATTGCATAAATTCTGTTGAATAACTAAAAAATGATTCAGTTTAAATATATTAAAAATATAATTAAATTGCATAAATTAATATAAAATTTTTTAAAAGCATTCAGCATGTTGCTGAAATTCTTTTTTGCTTTCATATAATTCATAGTCATATAAGAATGTATTTTATTTTATTTTTTTAATGGATTTATAAAAAAATTGATTTAAATTTGATATTAAAATAATGTATAATAATATATTTTGTAAATATATATATATATTTTATAAAAATGTAAAATTTAAATAGTAGAACCTTAAAGTTTGACGGCAGAACAAACCTTTAGTTTACGAACTAACCAGCCCACTGCAGGTCCTACTCAACCCAATTTTGACATTTTTACAATTTTTTAAAAAATTAGACTGACCCAACCCAGATCAATTTAAAACCAACCCATGTCCGGACCTGAGTTATCTAAAATCAGGCCGGGCCTGTTCCGGCAAGAATCTAAACCGGATCAGACCGTCACGAAAAAAAACCCAACCCGGTCCGAAATTACTCTATTTTTTACCCACATCTCCAATTCAAACAAAATATGAAAACTCAAAATCAAGGATTAGAAAACCAATATTGCCCATAAAACTATTCAAGAATCAATTATAATTATAATCCCCCTTCAAAATAAGCATGCAATTACCAATTCAAATCTAGAAAAAGGGTTAAAAGAGTATAAAATGAAACCTGTTATTCTCTTTCGATCTGGATAGTAACATGGCTGATGTTGTACTCCCTCCGAAGGTAGCCGACGACTCTGTGCAGAACCTCGTCGGCGTCGGCGTCCGGCCGGATCATAACATGGCAAGCCAGCAACACTTTCCCGACCGTTATAGCCCAAATGTGCAGCTCATGGACAGCCACAACCTCCTCCATCTCACAAACACCCTTCTCGACCTCCGCCGCGTCGATCTCTCTCGGAGTGCTCTCCATCAGAACGTCAAGGATGTTCCGCAGCATCTTGGTTGTCGTCGCCAGGACGATCACGGAAAAGACGAGGGTGCAGATGAGGTCGATGATCTTCCATTCGGGTTTGTACCAGATGATCGCCCCTCCGATCATCACCCCGATGCTTTGTATCGAATCGCCGAGCACGTGAAGGTACGCCCCGTAGATGTTCACATTTATCGCCTTCTTTTTGTGTTCTTCGTTCTTGGCTTCTACTCCGACTGCAGTACCGTCGAGTAGCGGGTTGCAGGGGTTTATGCTCAGGGTGGAATCATCGTCGCCGTTCTCCGGGTGCGGTTGCTCGACATCGTGATCGTGGCCGTGATCGTGATCATGATCATGATCATGATCATGATCGTGATTATGGCCGTGATCGTGACCCAACAAGAGCGCCATGACGATGTTCACCAGCAAACCGAAAGTAGAAACAACAAACATCAGGTAGCCTTGGACTTCTCCCTCGTGATGGACTAACCGAACAATTGCTTCATAAACGAGAATCCCGGCAAGAAGCCATATCAATTGAATCGAGACGAGCGCGCCCAATATTTCTACTCTGAAAAATCCATATGACCTCCGCGGCGTGGCTTCCCATCCGGAAGCCCAGAGCGAAAACAGGGAGATAGCAAATGCAGCAACGTCCGACAGAAGATGAGCTGCATCGGTTAAGATTGCTAAACTATTAGCCTTGATGCCGCCGACGATTTCCACGCTCATAAAAACTAGGCACAATACGACCGCAATCAGAAGCTTTTTCATCGAAGTTGAACGCTCCTTTGCGTCTTTGGAACTCGCCTTTGCATCTGAGAAACCACATGTTAGACCTGCACATACCTTGCTTCCACTAGAGGCCCTATTCGTTGCCGACTTACCGGTACCGACTACAAGGACAGGCGTATGCTCTGAATTTTGTGTCTCCATCTGTATACAGATTGATAACTGAGTGTAAGTAGTCAATCATCAAAAAGTTCATCCATCTTTGAATAGCTTTTAGGGATTGATTAAGACCTGGCATTCCTGATAATGAATTTTTTTGACTAATAGCAGATATAATCCAATTGGAAAGGGAAATCTACAGGTTTATTATAGGTTCGTTATCTATAGCTGAATTTCAAGCTTCAAGGAATGGAAATCAGCCCTGGCAGGAATTTATGGGGGAAAAAAGTGTTGAGGAGCATACAAATTCATCTTTTCAACATCTATCGCAGCAAAAGCACTTCTAAATCCATCAATGGAATGTCCGTCATCAACAAGAGAACTGAATGTTTTGATAAAAATGGAGATTGGATATCCTTGACATTTTGTTTGATTTTTCCATTATTCTAACGTATCTATTTATCTTAGGCTATGAAATCAATCTATCTCGCGATTTCTACTTTGAAATCTATTTGTTTTCCATTCAATTTTCCCACAAAATAATAAAAAAATCAAAAAATCAAAACTCAAACAAAATAAAAAGTAAAACCAAAGCTAGTAAAAACACACTATGAATTTTCCGCGCAAAAGCATACTCTAAAACGCACCGAAAACACCAACCAAAATTTCCACTGTAACCCCAATATGACAATAAATTTTGAAAAACGATCCTAACGCGTGAAATTTATAGCAACAACACAGAAAAACGAAGCATAAAATGCAATCAAAGCCAGAAAACAACCAACGAAGACGAAAAACGTCATGAATTAGATCATAAATATCCGATAAATTCATTTAATGTAAATCACACAAAAAAGACGACTAAAATCAAACAAATCGAATAGCAACTAGGTAACAAACATTGCATCAACACACGCATCGAATTGAAGAGATCTTACCATTACGGAGACGAGATTCAGAGCATCGCCTCACAAAAACCCCTAGATCGTCCGAATGGTGCAGAGTACACAGAGAGGAACTCAGACGATTGCAGCGTGGATTGAACCAATCGTCGGGTTGGGAATTAGCGGTAGGATTTTGAGGAAGGAGAAAATCCATATTTATTATTGGTTAATTGCAGAAGCAGATTTGGAAGGAATAGAGATAGAGAGAGAATCGAAGAGATGTTGAAAAGGATGTTAGGTGATAATTATGTATAGATGATTTATTATTCCATTTTTACCCTTCCACTAATTTTTCTTCCTTTTAAGATGGGTTTTGATGAGTGTTTTAAAAAAATAATAATAATAATAATTTTTTTAAAAAAAGTATTCTATTTATTCTATTTAATTTGTCGATTAGATTTATTTTTTAAAAAAAATATAATTATATACTTTAATTATATTTTAAATTTGTAACTTATAATTTTTTATTTTAATTAAATTATTTAATTATTTTAATTATAATTAATAATTATAATTATTTTTACTAATATAATTTTTAATTATTTATTAATTATATAATACTTAAAACTCCTGAGACTAAGGTTAATTATAAAAATTAAAATAATGTATTAATTGAATGCTGTTGAAATATAATTAAATATGGAAATGCTATTATAATTTTTATTTTTATTTTTTCTATTAGATAGAGCGTAATAAATACGTTAGAATATTTGTCATTGACCACTAATATTATTATCCAAAAATAACCTATATCAGTAAGAGGGCAAGAGGCCGTCATTAAATAAATTAGAAACTTTATAAAGTAATTTTCTTTTTTCTATTTTATTTTCTTATACATGAGATGTTTTTCAATATTAAATTTAATGTCGCTTTATTTAAATAGGGCGTGAAAAAAACTCTAAACATCAAAGCATTTACTGAAAAAATAAAAAGAAACGAAGGTATATTTAGTTTAGTTTTGATTATTTTATAAAATCTATAAAAACTGTATGAAAAATAATAATAATACTACCTCCATCAACTCTCAATCTATTTATTTACTTTTTGCATATTAATCTTTAAATATTAATTATTATATCAAAATATAATATAAATTAAAGCAAAACGACAAAAATACTTATATTGGTATCTTACTAATGAAATAAAATTTGTAAAAAAAAATATACAAATATAAAGATATTTTTAACGTTAAAAACAATGACACCAAATACAAATTGATAAATTTGTGGTGGACGTAGCTAGTAATAAAATTTCAAGTAAACAAAATCAGATGAGTATGTGACACAAGAATTATTGGGGATATATCATAGTAAAAATTAATACAATTTATAGTTGTAAATACTATATTCATACTACACAATTATATATATATATATATTTATTTATTTATTTATTTAACACAACTTGTGTTACATACAAACTTGTTTACTTTCTACACTTCAAATGTGATAAATAGATAAATTAACATGATACCCCTTTCTCTCATTCACTACAATAATGGGACCATATATACTTATATTACTAAAGAAATATCAAATAAATACAAAATATTATTATTTTTTATATTAGTTTTTCTATACTTAATATAAAATACATTAATTAATAACATAAAATAAAATTTTATATTTAATAGTATTTATTTTACGGTTATGTTTAGATAGCCAATTTGTCAAGTTTAAGTGGGACAAGGAGAATTAGACATTATAGTAAATAATTAAAAAGTATACTAGTAAAAATAATTATGATATAATTACGGAGAGAGTATAATATAGAAAATAAAAAATAATTTTTGTAATTTGATATTTATCTTTAAAAAATTATTTTATAAATAATAAAAATTAAAGAAATTTTGATAAAAGAATATACCCATAATAAATTTTGGAATCAACTGGGCTTAGGTACACAAACTGAGTCTAAAGGCAGCAGCGGTAGGCAGGCGCCATTGACCCAATTAGTATCATACAATTCAGTGTTGACACTGACCTTTTCAATAGATGTTGAAGAGCAGCAATTAAATAACATTTCATTTATTTTGAATTATTATTGTAATTATAATTAATTAATTCATTAATTAATGAGATTAAAGACAGAAATCTGACCCCAAAATAGCAGATTTAATTTTACAAAACTTCCTCGATGTTCATTCCTATTAAAAGAATTAATCATTGAAGACATTTATACCTGCAACTTTATAACGAGGGAATAGATTATATGCTGATGTTTATATTCATTGAATTTATTTTTAACCATTGATTTTACATATAATAATTTTAATCAAATTAATAATCTACCATGTGAAAGTTATGTTAGCGCTATGTATAAATTTCGATTAAAACTATGGGTCAGTTTGACTTGTATTTTGTATTTTAATTATATAAATCAGAATACCTTTATGAGTGTGACAATTATTAAATTGTAATGAATTGCTTATTTTGTAATATATACACTACGAAGCATTTTCTAAAAATACCTATGTTTAGTATTTTCAGTCGAAAGTTTATCTCGAACACATTCGAAAAATATCGACGTCAGATTCTTACATCATAAAAAAAAATCTCAAATTTGAGCTCTAGCAAGAATAAAAATAAATTGACAAAATCCCAAGTAGAATTAGATATCAACTACACCCAAAATGCAGCAAGAACACACTATAACTAAATACAATTTCAAAACACAGACTTACACAAGTTCTTTCTTCTTCTTCGGCTCAAGAACAGGAGGGTCGATGTCGATTCCCATATTTGCTGCAGTCCCTGCTATGATCCGCATTGCTGACTCCACGGTTGAGCAGTTCAGGTCCGGAAGTTTTTCCTGCGCAATGGTGCGCAGTTGGTCGATTGTGACCTTCCCGACTTTCTCACTCTGAGGGTTGCTAGACCCTTTCTCCACACCTAAAGATCGGCACAAACAAAAGGCAATGTGTTGTTTAAATATCAGAATCAAAACATCGTTTCTAGCTAAAGGATTTGCCGTCACTGACCCTTATTTGAGCTAGTTAAAGTATGTTGGGATCATGGTAGTCGATAAATTGGATTTTGATTTTAAATATCTTGTGATGATGATGCATATGTATCCTTGGAGCTTCTGAAGAGTTAAATCTTCGAAATTATTGACAGAAAGTTCATAAATTTATGTTACAGAAACTATTGGCATTTACGACCCTAAATAGAAAGACTATTCCTCTAACAATTCCTATGTAATATGAAAAATTCTTTGACAAGACGAAAACAGGATAGTGAGCAAAAGTAAAGAAAAGCATGGTAATTTAGTCGGAAATTGAAATGCAGCACCATTGAAAACAAGTAGTGTTCTTCATCAAACAGTCGATGAAATCAAAACCCAAATCTTGGTAGAGGATGAAATACCATTAATGGAACTACCAGCTGCATATCAAATCAAGAATCTTAAAATAAACATCCAACCTCCGAATCTCACCAAACAGCCGATGCAATTTCACATAAGCATGCTTGTCAACAACTTCTAACAAAGCAAACCTTATTCGAATCTTCCTTCATCCATTCATTGTTTATTTATCTAATCTGTTTGTTCAGTTGTTTACACACTTTATAGATGATCACAGAATGTAAGAGGCATGAGAAACAATGGAAACATACCAGCAGCCTTCAGCAACAGAACTGAAGCAGGCGGAGTTTTCAACACAAAAGTGAAGCTCCTGTCCTGGAAACAAGCAATTCCTAATTAATCAAATCCTTCAATCCAAATTACAACAAAATTAAACTGATTAACAATGTTCATAGCAAACAAAACTCACATCATAAACCGTAATTTCAACAGGAATGATATAGCCAGCCTTATCAGCAGTTCGAGCATTATAGTCCTTACAAAACGCCGCAATATTCACACCTTTCGCACCCAACGCCGGCCCCACTGGCGGCGCCGGAGTCGCCTTCCCGGCCTCCAGAGCCAATTTCACCACCCCAACCACTGCCAATTTTGCAATAACCAAAGCAACCAGTCCAATTAAACACACCGCGAGCGCAAATTACATGACCGACAATTGAGCCAACAGAAATAGATATTAAGACGCACCTTTCTTCGCTTTTCCGCCAGGTTTAGGAGGCGCCATGGAAATGATCGTAAGACGTCGTGGAGAGGACTGTATCCGTAAATTGCTCGCGAACTGCAGACCAACACATCTCTTCGAGGATAAATTTGGAGACGAATTGAGAAACAATGAGATACATTGTTTCTTCCCCTCGTTCTCGCTGCTGTCCTTCTTGAGAGACGGAGAGGAAACTGATACCACCGAGTTGTAGGCGTAGAGGGATGAAGCAGCTGCCATTATCGTCCCACAAATGAAGCCTGGCAAAAAGCTAACGCAAGAGGATAGAATTGCAGGCGCGAGCGCATACCCAACGACGTCGTTTTGATGGCCTCATATTTTGGGCCAACTGTACATTGGACTGTTTCTATTTTAATGGTTTTGGGCCACAATATAGGCGGCTTACAGCAGAATATCTTATGGGCTAAGTATGGGCCTTCTAGAAGCTGTAGGCCCATTTTGTTGACCCAACAAGTCCGGGCCTTCTAGAAGTTGTCGGCCCATTCCGTTGACCCGACAGGAAGGCCGACCATCTTGGAAAGTACGTTTACCGTCTGACACGTGTATCCTTCTAGAAGCTTGAAATCTAATCACTCTTTCTTTTTTTTTTAATGCTCCTTTTTAGATGCTCATTTTGTCTCAATAATAATACTTTTGATTTTTGGAAAAAAAAATTTAAATAATATTGGTATTATACTTGTTAATTGAAAATATTCCTTTTTATATATATATTAGAAGGGGATGATTACCATGTTGATTTGCAAAATACATCAACACGTGTTATATATACAAACAAAACATATTAATATTACACACATAACATGTTGTGTATAATAAAGAGATGTGTTATTTTTTCAATAATAACAAATGTATTAATAGAAGTATGTCATGTACTAAAATCAACTGTTATGTGTACTATATGAGACTATAACATGTGTTGTTAGTTCATATGTTGTACTTATATTATATTAACATATACAATGTGTTGTCTGTAGTAATATTGTGTGTTGTATGTAATTATATTTTGTGTTGTTGAGACTATAACATGCGTTTTTTGTTCATGTAATGTATTTGTATTATATTAACATATACAGGGTTAAAGTAATGATGAAGATCAAGCTCTAATTTTACTGTGTTCACTACCTGGTTCATATGAGAATTTTGTAGATACTATGTTATATGGTAGAACTACAATTTCTGTTAATGATGTGAAAGATGCCCTTATGTCTAAAGAATTGAAAAGAAAGGTTTCTCTGGAAGAGGGTTCTGGTTCAGGTCTGTTTGCAGGTAGGGAAAGACCACAGGAGAGGGGTAACGAAAATGGGAAGTCGCGTTCAATATCAAAATCCTCTAGTAAAGTTAAGTGTTATCTTTGCAAGGAGAAGAGGCACGTTAAAAGGGATTGTCCACAGAAGAAGGGAAATACAAAGGTTGATTCTAGTAACAGTGGCAGCAGTGCTGTTGTGGTACAAGACAGTTCTGATGATAGGGACTTTGGTGAAGTTCTAACAGCGTGTAATGCTAGTACTGCTAATTCCTGGATTATGAATACCGGTGCTTCTCACCATATGATGTTCTCTCGTTATCTACTCACTTCTTTTAAGGAGTGGAATGAAACGGTGAAGTTAGGTGATAATGAGGTTCTAGCCATAAAGGGGAGCGGGATAGTACAGATAAAATTGCATGATGGTACTGTCAGAAAATTTGACTGTTGGTATATTCCTGAACTCAGAAAGAATTTGATTTCTCTTGGCACCTTAGCCAAGAATGGTTTAAAATATCATGGTGAAGGTGAGTGAGTGAAAGTCCTAAAAGGTGCTCTGGTAGTGATGAAGGGAAAACTGTAACATGAAATTTATTTTCTACAGGGCAGTTCAGTGATGGGAACGGTGGTGGTATCCTAATCCTTGGATAAACATGATGAGAGGACAAATTTGTGGCACCATCGATTAGGTCACATGAGTGAGCTAGAGTTGTCTGTGTTGAGCAAGCAGGGTTTATTTGGTGGAGATGTGATAGGTAAAATTCAATTCTGTGAAGCTTGTGTAAAAGGGAAGCAACGCAGGGTGAGGTTTAGTACCGGTCATCACACTTCAAAAGAAATTTTGGAGTATGTTCATTCAGATATATGGGGTCCTTCTCCGGTGAAATCGCAGTGCGGGTGTTTTTACTTTGTCACTTTCATAGATGATTATTCGAGAAAAGTCTTGTTGTACTTTTTGAAGACTAAAGATGAGGTGTTTGGGAAGTTTAAGGAGTGGAAGACCATGGTTGAAAAACGGACGGGTAAACAGGTCAAGACTCTAAGAACTGATAATGGGTTGGAGTTCTGCAACGCTTCATTTGATGATTTCTGCAAGAAAGAATGTATAGTGAGGCACCGCACTGTACGACACACACCACAGAAAAATGGAGTTGCAGAGCGAATGAATCAAACCCTCATGGCGCGTGCTAGGTGTATGCGCATATTTGCTGATTTATCTAAGCAATTATGGGCTTAAGCAGTTAATATTGCTAGTTATCTGATTAATAGATCTCCATCAACTGCAATTGACTTAAAGACTCCTCAAGAGGTATGATCCGGTAAACCCTCTTATTACTCTAATCTAAGAATATTTGGATGCCCTGCATACACTCATGTGAATGATGGTAAGCTGGAGCCGAGGGCGTGTAAAATGCATATTTCTAGGGTATGCAACAGGAGTAAAAGGGTATCGATTGTGGTGTACATCAGGTAAAATCCTGGTATATTTCTTATTAGCAGAGATGTAACATTTGATGAATCTGCTATGCTTGATCAGAGTAGAGGTTGTGAAAGTATTACAGGTACAAAAGATTGTGGTGCTAACCAGATGGTGGAGTTTGAGACTCATGACAGAGTTTTGTTAGAGGAAGAGCAACATGATAATACTATTGATCAATCCGATCAACCAGATCAGTCAAAACCTCAAGGGAAACAGGTTGAGGGGAAGTTGATGACGCTGGTACTGGGGTTGAAGATTCCATAGCAGCAAGAAAGGGAAAGAGAAATATTCAGAAACCAGCTAGGTTTGCAGGATATGTCAATACATGTGACATGAATTATGTGGCTTATGCACTGGCGGTTGGTGATGATCTCGGCTCTGATGAGCCAAAGACATATAAAGAAGTTGTGGCGAGTAAAAATGCAGAAACCTGGATTATAGCAATGAATGAAGAGATGCAGTCTCTTGAAAAGAACAAGACTTGGGATCTTGTTGCACTACCAAAAAGGGTGAAGCCAGTGGAATGCAAGTGGGTCTTTAAAAGAAATGAGGGAATTCCTGGTGTTGAACCTGCTAGGTTCAAAGCAAGACTAGTGGCAAAAGGGTTTTCACATAAAGAAGAAATCGATTACCATGAAGTCTTTTCTCCTATGGTGAAACACAAAACCATTCAGGTTCTTTTGGCAATGGTGGGTGCTTTTGATTTGGAGCTGAAGCAGCTTGATGTAAAAACAGCATTCCTTCATGGTAACCTAGAAGAACAGATTTACATGTCTCAACCGGAGGGGTTCTACAGTTCTAAAAGAGACCAGGTATGCTTGTTAAAGAAATCTCTGTATGGCTTGAAGCAATCTCCGAGGCAATGGTACAAGAGATTTGACTCATTCATGGTGTCTAATGGTTATTCTCGTAATCAGTTTGATAACTGTGTTTACTCGAAGAAAGTTTCTATTGATTCCTTTGTGTATCTGTGGTTGTATGTGGATGATATGTTAATTGCAGCTAAAAATATGGCTGTAATTAATGACTTGAAGGCTCTACTAAAGGGTGAGTTTGAGATGAAGGATTTGGGTGCGGCAAAGAAAATACTTGGTATGGAGATCTGGCGTGATAGAGAAGTAAGACGGCTATGGGTTTCTCAAAAAAAGTATATTGAGAAAGTTTTGCAGGCATTCTCTGTTGATCAGTCCAAACCGGTATGTACCCCTTTGGCGGCACACTTTAAACTTGATCGAAGCACTATACCGGCTATAGATGAAGAGGTTAGTTACATAAAGACGGTTCCATATTCAAGTGCAGTTGGAAATCTATGTATGCGATGGTATGTACGAGACGGGATCTCGCTTATGCAGTTAGTGTGGAGAGCAGGTTTATGACTAATCCGGGTAAAGCTCACTGGGGAGCTGTAAAGTGGATCTTGCGACATTTGAAATGAGCGTCTGATATTTGTCTGGTATATGATGATAAAGGCCATGGTGATGGTCTTGTTGGCTATGAAGACTCTGATTACGGGGGTGACTTGGTGAAACGAAGATCACTGACTTGTTTTATCTTCACTCTGTTTGGATGTGCGGTCAGTTGGAAGTCTACTTTACAACCTACGGTTGCATTGTCGACGACTGAGGCGGAATACATGTCAATGACTGAAAGTATTAAGGAGGGTATCTGGTTACATGGTCTGGTGCAGAGTTTTGGTCTGAAGGTGGAAAAACCGGTGTTATTCTGTGATAGTCAAAGTGATTTGAGTTTGGCTAAAAATCCAGTGTATCATGAGAGAACCAAACATATTGATGTAAGGTTGAATTTTATCCGTGATGTTCTGGAAGAAGACAAGTTTTCTATTCAGAAAATAGCTACATAACACAATCCAACTAATATGTTGACAAAGGCGCTACCGACGGAGAAGTTTAAGCACTACTTGAACTTGGTGAGAATATTCGCAGGAGGTAAAGCCCTCTCGGGGCATCTGACAGGAAGGAGACGACTGAAAGATACTGACGAACCTTTGACGGTTGGAGAAACTCCAAGTCAAGTTGGAGATTGTTGAAACGTGACTTGGATTTAGCGGTCTACCCGACCCGAAACCAAAGCGAAGGGGCTGTTTCAATTCGAAGGGTTCCTTTTGGGCTTATCCTAATTAATAACAAATAGGCTTAGGGTTTAGAGTGTTTTGGAGTACTTATAAATAGACGGCTATGGTTCTTAGTCGGATGACATAATTGTAAATCTCTGAATCAGTATAATAAAATCTCTCTGGTTCCTGCCCGTGGACGTAGGTTGACACACCATCATCGAATCACGTAAAACCCTCTGTGTTCTTTATGACCAAATCAAAATACCAAATATTTTGTCCTTTTTTATTTTAAAATTTATAATTTGTTTAATTTTAATTAAATTGTTTAATTATTTTAATTTATAATTATATTTACTATATAATAATTATTTTTATTAATATACTTATTAATTATTTATTAATTATATTTTTTTTAAATTCTTATATCTATATTAATACGGTGATGTCACGTAGGAGGGAGAGATTAATTAATAATAATAATAATATTATTAATAATAATATATGTGAAAATAGAGCAGAAGTTAGTGGTGGAATATTAAATTAATGAAACCGCACGAAAGCGTGCGTTTTATAGTGGAAAGTCCACCGAAATCATCAATGGGAAATAAAGTAGGGGTCAGTGCGGTTTTTCGATATTTTTATTTTATAATAAATAAATAAATTTCAAATGATATTTTACATAAGAGATTAATATATTTTTTTAATGTTGAAAGATAAGAATATCAAATGAATACATTACTTCTATTTTATTTATGGTTGTATTATATGTTATCAATTAATAGCATGTAATAAAAATAATATATATATATATATATATTTTCAATATAAAGATATAACAAATATCTAAATCATAAAACGAATACAGTCCTTCTATTTTGCCTTTAAAATATCCTATTAACTCTTACAGAAATTTCTTATTAAATAAGTGCATATAAGACATTGCATTTATTATTAATTTATCAAAACTTTGATAACATTTATTGAATTTAAAATTAAATATACTAATTTTACATGACAAACATAGATGCATTTAATTTGCTTGTGCGGCTACGATACTCCATTACCCAAATTGAACACTATTTTTATATATTAGGGTATCTTTTTTAAATACTATTTTATATTTAAATATTTGTGAGTAAAAAAATAAATTTTATATTTTATATGTAAAATAAATATGGTGTGTTTATTTGGAATTTGAATTTTGAATTGATATTTGAATAGTAAAAATTTTGAATTTAAATAATTGTATAATGTGATATAAATAAGTATTGATGCAATGTTTTGAATGTAAAATTATTTTTTAATATAATACTCCCTCTGTCCCATAACAAAGTATCCATTTTTCTATTTTAGTCCGTCTCATAACAAAATATCAATTTTATTTTTTAGTAACTGTACTATCTACCTAACATTACAAATACCCTTACAACTTACAATATATTACACAAACGTCATTACTTTTATAACACACATAATAAGGTTATTTTAGTCATTTCTACTTTATTCCTATTATATCCTAATATAATACTAATATTTCTAAAACTACGTGTAAAAAACAGATGAATATTTACTTATGAGACGAGGGGAGTATAAAAAATAAAAAATAGGTGTTTGATTTGATACTTTTTAAAAAAAAAATTGAATAAATAGTATATTTGGGGAAAAATACCCCAAACAAACACACCTGTAGTATATACAAACAATGCAATGGACAATAATATACCAAAAACATATACGTACGGTACAAGCTAAGAAAACACAACCTTAATTTTGATTGGTAATTTTCAAACTCCATTAATATTCATAAAGAGATTTTTGCCTAGAGTTCATTTTTAAAAAGGGTCGTAGCTCCAAAATAATATATATATATATATATATAGGTGGCGGCTATATTTAAAATTCAATATTGTACTGAATAACACATTGTGTTCTATTAGACAGTACATAATATTAATACAAACAATACAATGTATATATTAATATAATACAAATATAACACATGAACAAAATACATATGTTATAGTTTCAACAACACACAATATTATTACAAACAGCAACCAGCAAACAGTAATACTACAGAAAACACGTTGTATATGTTAATATAATACATAATTTTGTTTACAAAATATCACATCAAAATATTATATTCTCTATTTTCAAAAGATAGGCTCATTGACGTTGGCCAAATGATTTAAAATAATAATAATATTATATCAAAAATAGATATAAAATAAATATCTAAATAACAAAAATGTTATTCTGGGACAGACGAAAATTAAAAAAATAGAATTATTATGTTGGGACAGAGAGTATAGATCAAACTCAATTTTAGGTAAAAAAATAGGGGTATTTTAATATTGGTGTATAATTATTCTTTTGTAAAATAAAAAAATATTTTAAAATAATATAGACAAAAATAGTAAAAAAAATATTTTGAATAGGGACTAATGAATAATTTATTAGAATTATTTTTATTAGTAAGAAAAACTTGGGATTAGAAATTATTGGCCACCTAAGCCATGCACGATGACGTATAGACTGTAGGCATACATTCTGTTTATATATCTCTATATATATATAGAGAGAGAGGATTCCAATTTCACAGTCACTCCAGCAAAACAATTCTCCGACATTCCCTCCACCTCCGGCGCCGCCGTCCGCCGCCATGGGCTTCTACTACCACGTCATCCGTCTACCGGAAAACATCGCCGCCGTCAATCTCTTCCTCAATATTCTCACCCACGTCCGACTCCTCTTGACCGCTGCCCTGACAGATCTCGGCCTCTACAAGCCACCTCCGGCGCCGGTGCCGGCGGAGGAGGAAGAGCCTTACATCCTAATCCTGAACCGGTCGTCTCCTTCCCTGGTTCCCGTGCCGGTCCGAGTCGTCACGGCCGCCATCAAGGCCGGAGTTCCGGTTCTCCGGTACGGCGATTCCGTCCGCCGGCGAGGGGCGGAAGCGGGCGGCGCGGCGGCGTGCAGTATCTGTTTAGAGTGTATAGAATGGACGGACGAGATTAGAGAGCTGATGATCTGTAGCCATCCGTTCCATCGGGCGTGTTTGGACCGTTGGATTGACGCGGGACAGGTGAATTGCCCTTTGTGTAGGGCCATGTTGTTGCCTCCCAAAATTACCCCTTCTATTAAATGTACCCAACAATGTCAAGTTTGATTATTATTCGAATGATATTTGTCCAAAATATTTGTCTGTTCAAATAAATCATAGGGTTCTTTTTTTTTTTTTTTCAAATTAAAATTATTAATTTGTATACTTTTCTATAAATATATATATTCACAAAATATTACTATTAAGTTTATATAGTGTGACTTGTATCGTTAGCCCTAGTTTGTAAGCTATTAAATTTTATGAACAATTTACCTAAATTACACTGTGTTATCAAAAAACTATATATATATATATTATTACTATTTAAATAAAAATTCAAATCAACTTTTTATTTCAAATCAGTTTCAACTCACAACAAAATAAATTATATGTATATAACTTTAGTAAGTTTGAATGTATATTATGGGTGTGTTTGTTTGGAAGTTTGGATTTTGAGTTGAGATTTGAATAGTAAAAATTTTGAATTTGGATAATTGTATGATTTGATATAAATAGATATTGATGCGATGTTTTGAATATAAAATTAATTTTTAATATAATATAAAAAAATGAAAAATAAGTGTTTAATTTAATTTTTTTAAAAAAAAATAAAAATTGAATAAATAATGTATTAGGGGAGGAGAAAATCCCCAAACAAACACACCCATACATGTTTACATTAATGTATATATACAGCAATTTTATGTCCAATTAAAATGCAAGGATATATATATATATATCCACACATATAGAAAAAAAAAAATTATTATTTTGTATTTTATGTATGGACAAAATAATAACTTTATAATGATATTAATGTAATTTTTTTTTATTAAAACCAGTATAAGAAATATATAACCTCATAAACTAGGCTACGTTCTTTCAACATTATTTTTTACAAAAATAATAAAAAAAATATTCAAATATTTTTGCAAAAATTTTAAAAAGTCAAATATTCAATTTAAAGTTAATATATCATATATTTTTTTACACAATTTTCATAATACACATAAAAAATCAATCCATATAAAAATATTGTATGAACAATACATAATTAGATAAAAATATATACTTTTACTAAATACTATATCCGTTCCAAAACAATTGATCTATTTCATCAGTGATACAGTATTTAAAGAAATAAATAATCATTTGATTTTATTTATATAAATAAATATTAATATATAAAGTAAAAAAATATAAATGTTATTTGATATTTGAAAATTTATTAATTTTTTTTTTTAAAAAAAAAAACCACAAGGAATGGCAACTTAAAATTTGGGCTATTTTTAATACTATTGTAGACTACTATGTAAATGTTTGATCCAAGACCCGACTCCATTTCCATGACCCATTTGGGCCTATTTTATTACCAGCCTAACCTATAATTTGAATCTACCTTTTGGATTACTTCAAGATTGGACTAAAGCCTAACTACCAAATTTATAAGGTTGTTTATATCTTTTAATTTAAATACTTCATCCGTCCCAATACAATAATTTTATTTACTATTTTTATCCGTCCCAAAATATATTTTTATAAAAAATCATATCATTATATAATTATCATTACTCTTTCATTATTATTACACAATTGTCACTACCTTTTACACTAATATACTTACAAAGACAAAAATGTCTTTTACCTATATTTTTTTACCCACTATTCAACACAACTAAGACTATAGCTTCGGGACGGAGGGAGTATTACTATTTCGAAAGTTTAAACCCATAACCTTATGGTCATAAATTCATTCATACACCACTAGTCCATCTAACTTTGAAATAATTTCTTTAGCGCATACGATTGTGGATGTGATGAGCAATCAATAAAATAAAATAAAATAAAAAATCATATATTACAATTAACAAGTTATAATCTAATTTGTTTCTAACTTTGTTTACATATATATATATAATTTTGTTTAATAGTAATTTTAAGTTTTTTGATATTATTCAAAAATTAGTTAAGCAGAGCATATTTAAAACTAACGGGTACAAATTCCACGTCATTATTAAAACAGGGCTATATAATAAATAAATAAATCAATAAAATTGAGACAAACAATTTAAAAAAGCTTCACTCCCATGGGGCCACCTTTCTCTTACAATTAAGAGTCAAAATCAGGAAACTCAAAATAGTAGTCAAAGTCAAACTAACCTTAATAATAGTAACAATTAATATTCTCCGTCACCACCGAGGCGCCACAAAATTGGCCGCAAATTATCCTTCACTTCACACTTACACGCAATCTCCACTTCCATTAATTATTTTTCTTTTTTTCAACTAAGAGTTTTAAATATTATATTCTTAATATATAATTTAAAAATATATTAATACAAATAATTGTAACATATTTTTTTTTAAAAAAAAAATAAAATTAAATAATTTAATAATTTAATTACAAATTATATAAACGAAAATAGAAAGAGACACAAAAAATATTATTTTTAATTAATTTTTAAGAAAAATTTTATAAGGGTGTATTTACTTGTGACGTTGTGATTTTTGATTTTGATTTTGAATAATAAAATTTTGAATTGAAATAATTGTTTGATGTGATATAAATATATGTTGATATAATATTTTACATGTAAAATTAAATTTTAGTATAATAAAATAAATAAAAATTAAATATTTGATTTAATATTTTTGAAAAAAAAATTATATATATAATAGTAAAATTTTACCAATAAAGAGAGCCATAATTTTTTTAATAAAATATTACATTAAATATTGCAAGTCTTTATTATTTCTAAATTTTTAAAATTTATCCAAAGTCTCCGACTTTTGACAGATATTTACCCTCATCTATTCCTTTCCCGCCGCTCCTCCGTCGGCAACCACCGCAGTAAATGCGGGAGAGGTAAATCGAACATCTACAGAAGCTGTTAAGCTACCAAACGCGGTGCAGTAAATTCATGGACTAAGAAATTCCAACCTGTGGGGCCAAATTCTGCCCAATCGCTGCTTCACAGTTCATCGCACAGTCAGATCGCCATCGTCCTTATCCGAAATTCGTCTGTCTGTGGATTTTCGTCGCGTATTTCACTAGTTCGTGATTAATTAAAGCTACGATAAGATAGATAAACGATGGATCTTAATTTTTTACTGGATGCTGATGACCTCCTTATCCATTGATGAATTTATCTATTTGTTTTTCCTCTACTGCTGCTGCTGCTGCTGTTGTTGTTTCTTCTTCCGCTGCTTAATTTTAAATTCAGGGGGCTAGGGATTCGGTCCCGAATCCCTCTCTAAACCCTCGACCAATCGACGCGCTTACAGGCTGAGTCTCAATCCGATTGAACCGAGGGTTTTTGGTGCTCTAGAGCGGCTTTCGTCGTCTATGGCTCTGGTTTCGGCTTTTCTCGAGGTGTTGAATCGGCCGACGGTTGGGGATGTGATGCTTGGGCTGATGGCGTTCATGGCGCCTCTATGGATGGCGGTTGTGGTAGGGGTACTGATAGGTTGGGTGTGGAAGCCTAGATGGGCGAAGCTGAATGTGGATTTTCTAGATTGTTCTATGATTAAAGGTGAGTCGAGCAAATCCATGGCGATGCTGTCTCAGGTCGCAGCTTCGTTCCCAAATTTGAGCTCGTTGAAGCTGCAAGTACCTTCCTGTATTTCTAGGGTTTCTGATTTGGGGGCTGAGATGGAGAAGGAGAGTTCATCCTTGCCTTCAATTTCAAGTACTGATCGTAGGTTAGCTGCACATAATTTGATCCTTCTCTATTAAAATTCTGTTTTTAGATTCACAATTATTGAATTCACTGTGAATACTTTGTTTTTGTTGTTGTTGATAGAATGTTTGTCTATAATTTGAAAGATTATCGGGACATTGTTAGATTTCTTTTGTGATAGAATTGAAACTATTTTGGAATGATTTCAAATAGCTTTCAATTCCTCATTAGTGATAATTGAGACAGATGATTTCAAATTCTTTTGTGATAGAATTGAAACAATTTAGGAACGATTTCGAATAGCTTCCTATGCCACATTAGTGAAATTGAGACTGCCTTTTGTAGTGAGGATCTTGTGAATGTGTGTGATCTCAAACATTTGCATAAACTAGTCGAAGGGAGAGATGGCGGCCCGGATTGGGTGCGGATGATGGATAAATCAACAGAAAATATGCACTATCAAGCTTGGAGGAGAGATCCCGCGGTAATTTTATCTTTGGAATGAGCTTAATTTGCATTAGTTTCTGATGATTACTGGGCTATGCTTAACTAACTGATTGCTGCAATCTTCGACTTATTTAGACCGGACCGCCTCAATATCGAAGTCGATCTGTTTATGAAGATGCTACGCCAGAAATGTTGAGGGATTTTTTTTGGGACGATGAGTTTAGATTGAAATGGGATGATATGCTTGTGCATGCGGAAACTCTGAAGGAATGCCCTGTCACGGGGACAATGATGGTTCGGTGGGTACGGAAGGTAGGGAGACTTTTTTATTTTTATTGTCGACATTTTGGTTGAATTTGTTTTGTTGGTGATGGAAATGTGATTGCATTGTTGTGTCTTGGTACAGTTTCCGTTCTTTTGTAGCGACAGAGAATACATAATTGGCCGAAGGATTTGGAAATGCGGGCAATCGTTTTACTGTGTGACAAAGGTGAGATACATGAAGGGATTATTACTGTCCATTAGTTGAGACTTCTTGTTGATAAAATTTTAGCTTGTTACTTGTTGTCGAAGGAGTAAATCGTATTGAAATATGATTTAGAGTTGTTCTAGTATTGTAAGATTTACATGTAATTTTTATTCGTTGTTTTTGCATCATTTGAGACGACGAGATTTTTCATTTTTTTTTTTTCCTTCCCTAGGGTGTGCTGTGCTCTTCGGTACCTCGCCTCAGCAAGCCAAGGCGAGTTGATTCGTATTATTCTAGCTGGTGCATTCGCGCAGGTATGAGTTTATTTCCCTTAACATTGTATACTAAAACCATGACATTTGTTATAGTGCGGAAATTAAATATTCAGCACTGTACTGATAATACATCCAATATGGATATATAATATATGAATCATAAGTTAGCATGATATACTACCAATGATTTCAACAGCTAAAAAATATACATTTACTTTTGCACGTAGTTTAAGAAATAATACTTCCTCCATCATCTAAACTATGGCCATTTGTCCATGCATGAGTTTTAAGAAAAGTGAGTAAAAATATAAATTTTTTCCTTTTAGAGTAAGGGAAAAGTAAAAAATGTAGCATGGAAAGTGGATATAAAAAGTTAGATATTTAGATTACGGAGTGAGTAGTATTTTAATTGTAGTGAATAGTAAAAAATAATATAAAGACAATTTGGCTTTGTTTTTTTTTGTGTAAAAATAACGATGTGATGGTAAAGTATGAATATTTGTAGAAAAGTGAGGTATTCTTGAAATAATTTCTTTCTAATTGAACTAGCAAAAATAGATATGTATATGCTTTGTAAATTGACGGAAATAGTATGTTATATATTCATATAACACACTTATAAATTATAAACTTTTCAGCGGATGTTTTCAATTAACACAGTATATGTTGCATTAATTGAAATGATGAATTCTCTATCTATCTTCTATGTGCTCATCAGCCCCTATAATATTTCCCCAAAACCATTGAACTTCAAGTATTGTGTCTGTTTGTGATAATGTGATTTTTGTGAATTTTAGTTGAATCGAAGAGAGACGGGCGAGAGACTGCATGCGAGGTTCTACTCTTCCACCACGAAGACATGGGGATCCCTTGGGAAATCGCGAAATTCGGCGTCTGGAAAGGCATGTGGGGCGCTGTCAAAAAAATCGACCCGGGTTTACGTGCCTACCAAGAACTCCGGGCTTCGATGGCCCCGATATCTCCCAGCGCTAAAGCAGCTCAAATCAACACTAAAATGGACGTCGACTCACTAGACACTGCAGCAGCCCCCGAAGCCACTAATGATTCCAAACATATTGTGGATTCTCCGTCGGGACGAGCCATCCCAAAGATCCTTATCGTTGCCGGGGCTGTTGCTGCTGCATATACTCTTGACCGTGGACTCCTGACAAAAGGATTTGTATTTGCGGTTGCGAGAAGGTTTGTGGGAGCCGGGAGGGGGTTGTGATTGGTGAATTTTGGCATCTTTTGGATGATTTGAGATTGAGTTAGTTGCGTTGGAACGTGAGAAGACGATGACGAACTGATCTGATTGGATTGATGATTTTACGACACGACGATGAGGTGTAAGTGTCGGAGGAAATAACCCACACCCTAAAGGTGATGTTCTATTCAATTTATTTGTTGTTTGGTGAACTGATCAATGATCGTTGTCTTAGCTTTGTTAATGTTGTTGTTTGTCCTAGAACTAACTCTACTTGATACAAGTTTCAATCATTTTGAGGATCTGATTTTTCTTGTTCAAATGTCGTAGATTTACACAGCATATGAATCTTTGCGTGGATGCTGATAAATAGGGATGGGGGGACTAGAATAAGGAACGTCTCGCTTTGGGATGATTATCTAATATGATATCCCTTCAAGCGAGCGTTAGAGTTCGAGTTCGAGTTCCATTGTTCTTCATTCATCATCCTTTTTGTTTAAGAATATACTTTAATTCAAATTTTTATAGCATTAGTTGTGTTCAAGGCTGTTTTGTGAGATAAAGATATATATTTTTTAGAAAATGTAAATACGTAGTGTAGCAACCAATTTTCATATATAAATTTGCCTCCGTTTTTTTCCCCAATAACAAGATAATCTTCTTCAATAATCATGATCAAAATGTTACCATTATAAATATTGAAAAAACTATTATTTCATGTCACTTTTATAATTTTGATATTGTGAAATTTTATTGAATATATATAGGCACATTGCAATAAATATTCTATTTTATCGGAGTAGTTAGAATGTTGAATTGGGATTAGTGAATATATATTCGGGTTTGTTCTTCACAATTATTCATAAATATATTTTTTTTAAAAAATATATATTTATTATTTTATATTACATATATATAATTTTCTATATCTAAACGTAATAAAAATATATATATATATATTTTTTCATCAAACTTCAATAGACAAACAAACCCTATGTCTTTTCAACGTAAGTAACACTAACAGTTGCCTTATCAAATATACAGTACAGCATCTAATTGTCCTAATGTTTACGCACTTTTGATAGCAATGCGATTTCACGTCATAAAAAAAATAAAAATATATAGTACAATATCTAATTGTCTTTAACATTCTATAACTATTAGCTTAATATTTTATTTAAATATAAACTTAATAAATCCTTTATCGGATCTATTAAATTTAAATAATTCACTTGTCTTTTGCTTCAATTTTTTTTTTTTTAAAAAAAAAAAACAATAAAAATATCACAAGCTTATTTACGATTTTTTAAAAAAATATCGAAAAGGAGCCATGTAAAAATAAAAACAAAAAACAAAGTAAAGTGAAAGGAACAAAGTAGATAAAATACCTGGAAGCTCCAGGACCTCGCGCCATTGCCCTATAGCAGACTGACTTCGATGGAGCCGGACACCCTGGTGCTCCCAAATGTCACCTGAAAGAAGAGAATTTAAGAGTCAGAGACATGGAGGTTCACCGCCATTGTCGTACCTGCGAAGCTCAGACAGTTCTTTTTCCCCATTGCCATGGAGTTCTTCTACTCGACGCCCCTGCAGTTCCTCCTCTCCGGTAACGTCTTTTTTTTAATTTCTCACTTTCAACAACAATAATTAAATTAACACGCTTTCAGTTGTCAGTGTAGCTTACTGCATGCTTTGTAACCGCAGCGTCCTTGCTTTGTACGACGTCGTTTTCCATCGGAATCAACTACGGCCAGATCGGCGACAACCTCCCCAGCCCGGCGGCGGTGGTGCCGCTCGTCAAATCCATCGGCGCCACCAAAATCAAGCTCTACGACGCCGATCCGCGCGTGCTCAAGGCGTTCGGTAACTCCGGCGTGGAGTTCATCGTCGGCGTCGGAAACGAGAATTTAGCGAGGATGAAGGACTCCAAGCAAGCCCTAGCCTGGATTAAATCCAACGTTCAATGCTACTTGCCGGCGACGAAAATCACCTCCATTGCCGTCGGAAACGAGGTTCTGACGTTCAACGACTCCGCTCTCTCCCGCAACCTTCTCCCCGCCATGGAAAGCATCCACTCTGCGCTCGTCACTCTCAACCTCGACAGGCAAGTGGCGGTTACGACGGCTCACAATTTAGCGATTCTAGAAGTTTCTTACCCTCCCTCCGCCGGCGAATTCCGCCGAGATCTGACTCAGAAGCTCTACAGTATCCTCGATTTTCACTGCAAAGTCGGTTCTCCGTTCCTAATCAACGCGTATCCTTTCTTCGCCTACAAGGCGAATCCGAAGCAAGTCTCTCTGGATTACGTCCTGTTCGAGTCCGATTCGGCGACTGTGGATCAAGCTTCGGGATTACGCTACGACAACATGTTCTACGCCCAAATCGACGCCGCCTATTCCGCCATCGAGAAGCTAGGGTACAGGAACATCGGTTTGCAGATCTCCGAAACCGGTTGGCCGTCGAAAGGAGACGCCGACGAGGCAGGAGCAACGCCGGAAAACGCGAGGAAGTACAACGGCAACCTGATGAAACTACTTTCCGAGAAGAAGGGGACGCCGATGAGGCCTAACACCGATTTGAACGTATATGTTTTCGCTTTATTCAACGAGAATCAGAAGCCAGGGCCGACGTCGGAGAGGAATTTCGGGCTATTCAAGCCCGACGGAACGCCGGTGTACAATCTAGGGTTCAATTCAACAGGCCTGATCAGTACGAACACGTCGATCCCAGTCTCCGGCGCGGCTGCTCCACCACCGCCAGCGGCGGAGACAGGAATCACTTCCGATGGCTATTTATCCATTACTTCAGCAGAATCGGTGAGGATTAACTTCTCCCTCACTCCTTTATAGAATTTCCTGCTTTTATTAGCCTAGAACCTTCTTGTTTGTGCCAATAATGAGAAAGGTTAACTACATTGAAGCCATTATTAACATTCTTTTGATTCAATCATAACACACCATTGATTTGGAGGTATTTTAATGTCTTGTGTGAATTTGCAGGAGAGAGTTGGTTTCACAGCGGCACTGCCTTTTCTGTGCTTCCTAATGGCGTCAGCCATTGTAGCATTTTAAGGTTCTGCCAAGAGGGAAATGGGAATCAATCAAATCATCTACAAAGAATAATTTCAAATGGAAAAAGAGGAGCCAGAGATAGGGAGAGAGAAACAGACATCTTGAGAGTTGAGTAAAGGTGAAATTCCATTGCTTTTCATCTCCATCCAACCTCTCTTTCTCTCTCTAGAACCACCATAATCAACTGAACTGATCTAAAAACTAAAACCCTGCTGCAATTTTGAAACTGGGAATATGATACTGATGTATGGAATGGAATCCTATATCCATTCATCCATCCATTCTTTAGTCTCTTTTAGGCTGGCATTGTAATGCTTTTTTGCTCACTTTGTGGTTTTGTCTCGACTGTGAGTGTAAAAAGCAAGAATGCACATGTTGGGTCTAGGCTAGGCTAGATTAGATTCAGATTTTTATGATATACTAATAATTATTGTTATACAATTTGGGGATCTTGGCATTATTGTTTTGAAATGATATTTATTGGAATCACATGATTTCTAGCCAGAGTTTGGTTGATTGATTTGAAATGATACTTTCTTGGGCCTTTCTATCTCCCGTACATAAATTAAAAATTAAACAGAGACAAAAATAAGCGCAATTTGAAGGCCCTATCCGAACATAGCACAAAAAATCAAAAATTTTTAAGTCATACCTGACTCGGCACAGTAATGAACCCGAGGTGTGTCCAAAAACTCATATCTGACTCGGCACAGTAATGAACCTGAGCTGTGTCCAAACTTATATCTGACTCGGCACAGTAATGAACCCGAGCTGTGTCCAAAAACTCATATCTGACTCGGCACAGTAATGAACCTGAGCTGTGTCCAAACTTATATCTGACTCGGCACGCTAGTGAACCCGAGCTGTGCCCAAACTCATAAAGATCGGCCTCGGCAGGTTCTTAAAATTAATATTTAAATTTTAATAATTTTATATACTCCCTTTCTCTTCCAAGAAGTTATTGATTTTTTGTATGTTAATCTTTAAATATTTATTTTTATAATAAAAAAAAGAGATAAATATATTACGCAAAAATCAAATAACAACCTTTTTGCGGAACTGAGAAAGTATTAATTATCAAAATGAAGACAAATTAAAACATAATTTGATGGTAAAATTCTTGACTTATACATATTTGATTGTAGGTTCAATTCAACTATTTCAAACCGGGTCATGCTCGGACCTACTTTTTCAAACCCAATTCGCAATCGGGCCGGGCCAGCACAAAAAACCGGCCCAACCCGAATTATAACCTGCAGATGAATACACAGAAAGCAAAAGAAATACAACACTCAAGAGCAGTCTGTTAGTTCCATCAGTTTGAAGGAATTACACATTCTAAAAATACATCTGCACCAATAATAATATCATATATCCTTCTTCCTATATCGAACATCTCTCTCTAAAATCACACAGCTTGTCTAATCTCATGATACAGAGATATATTACACAGACACAACACACAATCACCAAGCGTCAAACTACCCGACATATATGTACAAACTGCATTTGATTTTAACACAAGATAATAAAACTAACTTGTTGGTGGATCAAAGCAAAGCTTCTTACAGAAAAGGCAGGTCGACAGTAACCATCATCACACATCATCCGAGCTAGCCGAGGCCTCGCTCCCGCCCACGGATGTCCCGCCACCGCCCTGTATTTCTTCCTCACTTGACGTACTATCTTCGCTAGTGTCAGAATAGGATTCACTTTCGTCGTCGCTAATGACTTCGGCCCTACGCCTCCTCCTAACGACGCGCCTCCCCTGTAAAGCAAGTCGCCGGCGCTTTCTGGCTTTTCGCTTTCCTTTGGGAAATTCTTCCTGCTGCGACTCGAAACTCTTACTCCCGATATCCTTAGAATTTTTCACCCTGTTGTCTTCGTCATCCTGTGACTCAATACTCAGAGAATCAGTGTCAAGTTGGCGCCGCTTTCTACTTGCGCTGGTCTGGAACAGAATTATCCACATATTTAGTTGATGAGACAGTTTCAAACAAGAAAAGAAATTGATTGCCTTCCAAGTTCATCACATAAGTATTTGAAAACAACAAACTGTTTATGCCGGGAGAACACCACCGCACACACCGTATTGGCATATGCCTATGTGTGTGTAAAAAGAAAACTTGTGTATCACTATTTTTTGAGCACACACTATGGAAACAGGACAATTGACTAGAGCCACCGCAAATGAAACACATCTCAGCTGCATTTTATCAAATAGTGCAAATGGTGTAATAGCATAAGTTATATACTACGCAAATATACAAAAACAAACAAGCATCAAAAAAATTTGGCCTAAAATTACAATGTATTTTCTATGTTACTGGTGAAGATATAATACTTCAATAATTATTTTCAGGAGTTACAAAAAATAAAAAATCACTACTGCTGTAAGTATGTTATACAATTACCAAATCTAGAAATATCATTAGGAGAAAAAATAAATGTGGGAGGGTTAGTAAAAATAGGAGAAGTGACAGAGAGACAGAAATGAAAGAAGATTTGTTGAAACGGAACATTCACCGGACGGAGTGGCCAATGGGTCACACTAGGGAAATAAACCAACAAGAAAATTGGGGAAACAGCTGCTCCAAAGAGAAGGGCTTTATTCATCTTCATCTAATGGGGAAAAATATAAACCAGGGCATGTCTTTCAGGGTGCTTGCATAAATAGATTTGACACTAAGCAGCTCCTTAATCCGGGTGCACACCATAGCTATGAATGCAGTAAAGGTCGCGACAGGGAAGATATATATAATTTTTAATTATTCGATTGTGGGTGAAATTGCAATAAATCTCATTCAAAGAACATCCAAAACACTTAGGGCATTACCAGATGATCTTTGAATTTTAGCTAAACACTAAGCTATTTGTCACCTGAAAACCCAAGAAATGTTGCTCATAGGCCATAGTCTACCTTCCTGGTTTTCAATCCAACTGGTTGATGTCAGGTGTGAGTTGTCAGGCTTGTTAGAGTAATACATTTCCCTGTTTACAGCTCTTAAATATTTGGATGCTATTATCACAAATATAATCTCAACTTCTAACAAGTTCAAATCTAGTAAAAGGTAAGGTATTATAGAAAAACTTATAAGCATCATCTATCACCTGGCAATGCTTGAGTAACTTGTGCTAAAAGTATTAACAAGAGCTAAAAGAGACTCACACTAACATTTGAAATTGAAATTGAAAAACCGTGCTGTTAGCTTCAAAAAAAATGAGATTGGGGTAGGAAATGGATGCAGGAAAGTACCTTGGGGCCACGGTCAACCAAACGAGCCCATTCACTTCGGTTCCTCAGGCAATCAAGAACAGCCTGAGAGTGACTTGAATATGCATATCGTTCACCATTATGCTTCCTCAAGTGTGGCCAATGCTGTAATACATACAAGAGAGGAACTTATAAAATTGAATGAAACGACCAAAGGAAATGAAAGAAACAGCTACTGTTTCTTTAGCATGCAAGGAAAAAACTGTAACAATCATTAATATGTACAAGTAAACTCACCGGCAAAACTGCATTACAGAGTTCTTCATATGTCATGCGTTTGCCTTCACTCATAATCTCAGCAATCAAACCTATGAAGCATAAAAATTCCCACTAAGGAACCACCAACCATGGAATAGCAACGTACATTAATAACCAAATCAAGAGATTTTGGAAGGCAGGCACAAACCTGGTAAAGTCCGATGTGTTTGGCGCCCACCTATTTGTGGATCATCATCAGAGACATTCCTAGATGATGGACGAGTGGATGTTCCATTGTGTCCATTGGCATCACTAGATGTAGATCGAGAGCTTCCCAAATTAGTTTTCTTCATGGACTGCACGCTTTTAACCTGAACACCATCTGCTTCCCTCCTGGAAAGTGGATCTATACTACAACCAGAATCTTGCCTCCTGCTGTCAGGCAAAGAAGGTTTTCTCTCTTTCTTAGTTTCATTGCTAGCCTCTAGAGAACCATGTGAAGTTTCTCCATTAAAATCCTTAGCTCTCCTTCTAGACGACTGAACAAATCACAAAGTTTTAGGAAAAATAACCATTACTAATAAGTCTAACCAAAACAATCAAAAAGGCAACGAGGTAAGTAGAAAGAATACCATGCTATGATCTTTTGTACCACCACTACTTGTCCGCTTCATCAACATACTTGTTGCAGTCGAACATGCTAGTTGAGGTAAACTCCCAGCATGACGCATTCGTGGGACCCTAGGAACTCTTGGAGAACTATTGAGTTCTTGATGTAGAAGTAAAGCAAGCTGCAGGTTATAGCATAGCATGAGTAATTAAAAATAATATCCAATAAATTTGGACAAGAAGGTAAGAGTTATTGCTTTATAGTTTATACCTCTTCATCACTCAATGTTGAAGGAACATTTGACCCTCCTGGAGCAGTCACCACATTCCCTCTAGATGATGAGTTATTAGACTGATGATGCTTTTCACTTTTTCCTGGTACAGCTGGCGCAGCCACCTTATTCTGTACATTTGAAGGACCCTCAGCCTGTGGATTCGTAGAGTCACCAGAATGATGATTGGAGGCCACATTTGTCACTGACAGACCTTTGGAAGAAGAATGAATGCCAGGATCCTTTGAATCAGATGGCGGTTTCTTGGAATCAGACGAGTGGGACAATTTAGCTGATGCTGATACTTTTGAGAGTGAATTCAACCTCGATGATTCTTTTACTAATTTCTTTGTCCTACCGCTTTTTTTGTCATGCTCTGTAGAATCAGGCGCAGCATTGTTTTTCACACTTCCCACATTGTTTTCAGACAAATCCTTCTGTCTTCTGAGTATAGACGTATTTTGAGAAGTTGTAACCATGCGATCCGGGGGTTTGGGCACTACATCACCAGATGTTGAAGTAGGTTTCACCACAGATACCACAGCTTTACGGCGATAAGAAGCTGTTGAGTAATTTTTGGCTGTGCTATCAGATTTAAGCAACTCATCAGCCGCATCCGAACTATGTTTCAGTCCAGAAGATCTTTTCTTTGCTACCATTGCACCTCCTGAAGAAACAGGTTCTCGCTTACTCGGCATGTCATCAGATTTATCTGCTCTGGAACTACCAACACTTGGACCCCTGATTGCAGCAATCACCTTCCTTTCTGTTGCTTCTGAATTGACTGCAGATGCCTCAATCACTTTAGTCTCATCAAGTAAAATATCAACAGAAGATTCAGGGTACTGAGGGGTCACTTTGATAGCATCTAACTTCACATCATTCAAAGGCTGTGCTTTTTGACGCCCATGATCATCAGAACCCAACTCTCCTTTTAATTTCTTATTTGGCTGGGAATTTGCCTCATCAGTGTCTGAATCTTTCCCATCTTGACTTTCTTTGCCATCTGGAGCAGCAATCGTAGCTTCCGGATCCACAAGCTCTTTGTCATGTGAGTCGATTTCTACACTTCTGATGCCTGCCTCAGCAACATCTTCAGGGACCTAATAAAACATTTAAAATTACCAGAAGAAGCCATTAAACAACAATTATCTAACCATGCAGATTCATTAATGCAACTATCAGATGATGATCGCATTAAAGTATCCAACCAACACCTTCATAAATGAGTGCGAGCGAGAAAGAGATATTAATGATAGGAGACACGAGACTTTCAGTGATAATCAACTACAGTACATCCCATTTTATTGGTGAAAAAGAAATACTGCACTTAGATTTACAAATATCTTGTTGAACAACAAAACATGTTCACTATGATTCTTGTGAAGAAGATCCAGTCTCCTGACATAATCTCTTTCACTGCTAGGAACACAACAAAACAATAAATATACAAAGCAACAAGATGGGTGACTTTCATAAGAACTAGACCTCTTAATAGAAAAAATGGGTAATTTCACAACACATTAAGGTACTGATAGAACCTGAATCTTAGTAACAGATAGTGTTTAAAATCCTACTAAAAAAGCAAATAAAGTAAAGCTGCCACCCCTGCATAAGCAACAATTTCTCTTCTTTCATGCTCAGGAAGTTATGGTCAGTATCTACAGATGATAACGAGAGAAGGTACCGAAATTCAACTAGCAGCTAAATATGTCACAAAATTGCTACATAAATGAGGGTGTCCAAAAGAATATATTCGCAATGGCCTTCAACAACAAACTCAGATTCATGATTCTGTTAGCTTATGTCTTAAACAATCACCCAGACAGTAATCTTCTCACTTTTCTGTGACTTCAAAATCTACCCTATGACAAAAGTACAAAACTAGGATGACATACCAGGTAACGTCAATAATACTATATCTTAGAACACTAACATATCAACAGCTAACCATGTTAATGCCTTGAACTGCCATTTCAAAAACCTTCAATATTGAATTCAGGTATAGGACAGAAGTTTGTAAAGCACAAAACTTTATACGAAGAAACTTTGGGATGAGACCCATGTATACACTCACCTCTTCTTTCATTGTCAAGTTCTGCGGGTGGGAATCACTTGTTTCTTTTATTGGTTCCAGGGCATTACTGGTTTTAGAAGCCTCAGATCCCAAAGGAGTTTGTCCCAAGATTTTTTGCCTAGATATGCCTTCACTTGAAACATCATTCCTGAGGGTGGCCTCCGCACCATGATCCTTTGAAGCTAAGTTTGTAGCACATTCACCAAGACTGTCTGATAGTTGATCGCCGGGAAGCTCCTTGCCACTGGGAGTATCATCTCTGGCTGCCTTGGAGCCTCTGTCTTGAGAAAAGTTCAAATGTTTCGCATCACTTGAGAATGTTGAAGCTAGTACTAAGATAGAGAAACAAAATGTATGGTCAGCAACTTAGCATAAACACGTTTCACACATAAGTTCCACCATGATTGTTTCAATCAATTCACCAAGGTAACAACAACAACCGTTTTACTGCCAATTTGAAAAAACCAGAATACATAAAAACAAAAAAAAAAAAAAAAGTGTGTG
Organism: Andrographis paniculata; assembly: GCF_009805555.1. Taxonomy (NCBI): domain Eukaryota; kingdom Viridiplantae; phylum Streptophyta; class Magnoliopsida; order Lamiales; family Acanthaceae; genus Andrographis; species Andrographis paniculata. The sequence continues at coordinate 9,009,357 of NW_026137605.1, forward strand.
TATCAATCACCTGCTTCAGAACCATGAGTTGCCCTCTTACTAAGACCTCCCTCTTTCTCAACAGTCCTTACCTTTTTCTTTACATGTTGATCCTTTGACACTCCATGCTTCTCCTCCTTCTTCCGCTTTCCAGTGTGCAACACAATCCGTACGGTACCACTCTCTTTCTTTACGCCCTCTTCTGGGGACTCAGTAACTGGTTTTTGACCATCGGACTTCTTCTGAGTCGGAGATAACGCCTCCTCGAACCCACCTCCTTCAACCGGGCTTTTCACACCAACAGGATTCGCTACAGGAGACGACACTGTATTTTCATTCACCTTCAACAAAGAGAACAAAACTCCGGCGCCATTATCATCTTGGCTGCCATTTTCTTGAGCATTTGAATTACCGGCATCCTCTTTCTTTTCCTCGACCTTACCACCAGGATCTAAATGCGCGAATTCATCATATCTAAAATTAAACTTCTTGGGAACATAACCAGTAGACTTCCACAACTCAGGCCCGAAAACAGAAGACAATTTAACGCCGGAAAATAGCCCCGGTTCGCCGCCAGGAACCCCTTGAACGTGAACCCTCTCCTCCATCGGAAAATCAGTCCACAGCCGGAATGGCCTCCTCGCCGAGACAGTGGCTGGATTAGGGTTATCCATCAGCGTTTTGGTAGGCAACTCGACGAGAAACTCCGCCACCTCTGTCTCCTCGCTATCATTCCTAACGCCGCCGCCGCCGTTGGCACTGCTCTTGCTCTTGCAGCTATCACAGGCAAAAGATTTATCGCTTTTGACGTAACGCACGCATCGCGTGTGCACCCACACACCGCACTCATCGCAATCCACCATCTCCTCGCCATCGTCAAAATTGACGCCGCAGATGCAATCCACCGTCCACGAACCGTCGACCCAGTCGTCATGGCGGGGCTCCGACACCTGAAGCCGATGCGAGCGGCTCCTCATTTCTGGCTTAAACCTCTAAACCTAATATGGAAATCGTATGAAACCCTAATTCTCATAACTATATATATAGCCCTAATATGGCCAAATAGCTTCTGCAGACATCCATCAATCAAAACCACAAACCCCCGACCCTAACCCTAACCCCAGATTGAGAATTGAAGCAAGAAGTGGTTGAATTTGGCGGATACAGACAGATTATTTGAGAATTACAGATAGAGGGAGTGGGAGTGCTTGGTTTGGTTGAGAGTTGAGAAGGAGGAGGAAAGCGGATTTGAGAGCGCAGATTGAAATTGGGTTTGGGAAATAGAGTCACGTCCGCGGCGTTCTGCTGCGGGTGGCTTTAGCGTGTCACCCAAAACAAATCTATCTTGACCCGATTTGTGCATCCGGATCATCCGACTTGCGGGTTATTAAATTCAGAAACAAAATTGCTTATAATTCATTGATATATTTTTTTTTTCCTGTCATATTTCCTCCTGATTTCCGTATGGTAACTCCTATTCTAAAAAATATAATACAAAATTTACAAAAGAATTGCATGAAATATCTTTTTATTTTTTAAAATATTATATAAAATCTTTTTTTAATAAATTATGTATAATAATTTTAAAAATACAGTTCTATCTAAAAGTAAAAGCAATTTGATTTTTACAATATTTTATCTATCTACACCACAGTTAAAATACCAATATATTCATTATTTTTAAATTTTATACATAATTTTTCATACTTCATATAAAAAAATAAAGAAAAAAAAATATTCATATAAATTATCTCAGCAAACAAACTACACCCTTCAAAACATAAAAATAGTAGTATAACATATCTAAATAAATCACAAATTATATTAAAAGATATATATATATTTTTAAAAAGAAATATAAATATTGTATGTTGTATATTTTAGAGTAATAAATTTTCATGAATAATTTCAAGATATAAGAAAAGATTTGTTGCAATATAAAATTATAGTCAAAAAAAGTAAGTTGATTATGAAAAGTTTTTATTGATCGGATATAATCGAAATTGGTTGATTCATACAATTTTGTTAGCGTCTATCAGCGCATCAATGGCAAATCATGCCAAGAAATGCAAGTTAAACAAATGTCGGCTCAATGATAATCAATAAAATTTAATATTTGGTAAGATTCGAGAAATTAATAAGTCATTACAATATGAGTTAATTGATCATTAATCGTTATTAAGTGGAGATTAATTAACCATTAACCTGGTTAAATTTATTACAATATACAAAAATAATCAAAATAACAATGAAACACCAACAATAAAATGTTTTTATTTATCAGAAAATCTCTCAAAAATCACCGAATACTCCCGATAAGAGGCAAATATATTTTTATATTAATAAACATAAAAAACAAAAAAAAAAAAAAGAACAATAAAAGATCAAAACAAAATCCGTTGATGATATTGTTTGCGGATAGTCCGATCAACGAACGAAAAATGATGGACAGTCGCGGTCCAATTTGTCTTGAGTCCAATCAAACATGAAGACAATTCAAAATTGATCAATCCAATAAAGGCATAGGAAAAATTAATCGAATTAAATTGTAACAAACTTAGTGAAGGTGGAGAGATATAGTCGATTGAAACAATATCCAATGTGATTTTGATAAAAGACGTCAAATTAAATTTATTTCAAACACGCACAGACATACTTACATTCATCGTATTATCGTATACCATACCATAGAAATACTGCGAATGCTAGACATTCATCGCAAGGCCACACACATGTATAGAAATTGCATACAAATCAAATGTTCATTTTTCAAAGGTGAAGAAGGCATCTCAAGGACTTCCCATCAACCAACAATTGCAAGCCTTCGTTAATCTTCGAAAACGGCATCTCATGAGTGATGAACTCGTCCAATTTCACCTCCTACATCGATCGAACAAAATAAATCATGCGTATTTACAAAAACAATACATACAAATCATCATAAATCTGTCTTACTCCGTTCATGCACTGTTTGGCAAAACCTGGCAATTGCGATTTTCCTTTAAAATCGCCAAACACCGACCCCACAATTCTTCTTCCATCGAAAAGTTCCATCGGGTGCAATGGCAACAATCTTGGTGTCGGATGTATACCTAAAACTACGGCTAAGCCCCAACCCTGCCGACGAACCAAACATTAGTATTATGCAATTCATACACTTTTAAAAAATATAGGAGTATATATTGTTTTTTTATACTTCATCGTCCCAATACAATAGTCACGTTTACCATTTTTGTTCGTCCCAAAACAATAGTCTCATTTTCATAAATAATCATATCACTATAAAACTACCATTACTTTTTCATTATTATTACACAATTATCGTTACTTTTTACATTAATACAGTCACAAAGACAAAAAAGTCTTTTACCCGTCTTTTTATCCACCACCAATATAATATCAATATTCATTAAATCCGGTGAAAAATACAACCCAAACTATAGTTTTAGGACGGAGGGAGTATAAAATATCAAATCAAACTACTATACAAATACAAAATATAAGTAAAAATACAAATCAAATAGAGCCCAAAGTATTCTTTACATGAGGGTTGTGTTCTTTCTATTGATTTTTAAAAGAATTATGCTCCATTTAGATAAAATTTTAATTAAAAAAAAAAATCATTAAAAAATTAAGTATTTAATATTGTTATTTTATGAGAAAAAAATTAGGCAATTTTCGAAAAATTCATGTGAATCGTACCAAAAGAAAGAAAGTATCTATGTAAATAGATATTTAATTGTTGAAATAATATTTTGTATTAAAAATTATACTCCCTTCTTTTGATATAATTATACTAGTTTTTGTTATATTCAGTATGCATAATTTATTTATAATAAATAATTTTATTATTTTTATTTTAATTAATAATAATAATAATTAATTTGTTATTTTTTATTAGTTATTTAATAAATTTTTTATACTCCCTTTGTCTCCCAAAAATATTGTCATTTGGTTACATTCAAAATATTTTTGTATTTGAATAATTTATTGTTTTTTTTTTCTTAATTTGTACTACGTATCATAATTAATATTCAAATATCAACATCCAAAAAAATCAATGACAATCTTCTTGCGGGACAGAGGGAGTAATATTTTTACTTTTTTTTAAAAAAAATTATCCTATTTTTATATTAAAATATATTTTCTTGTAAAGGTCACATTTATTTTTTTACTTAATATAAAAAATATTTTTATATTTGTATAAAACGTTTTTTGTATAAATATCTTTTTATTAGTATTATAAAGTATATTTTTACAATTTTTTCTTAATTTATATTATATTTTAATATAATAATTAATATTTAAAAATTAATATCCAAAAAATAAATAAAATCGTTAGAACGGATGAACTAGTAACTATTTTTTTCAAATTTCCCTATCCAAGCATAATAGTATAATACTCCCTCCGTCCACAAACTAATATCATATTATTCTATTTGGGACATCTAATAGCTATTATCATATTTCTTTTTCTAAACACAAATTTTACATTTTTACTCTCTATTCATTTATTATTTTTAATCTCTATTATACAATTAAGGTCAAATTTATCAATTCATAACAAAAAGATAATTATCTAAAAAATCGCAAATATACTTTGAGATAATAGAAATTTGACAGAGAATCTAATAATTAACTTGGACGGTACAAGAGGGAGTAATATTTATTTATTTAAATGTTAAAAAAATAAAAAAAAAAAAACTTACATCATGTGTAGACAAAAATGCCTCTCGTAGAACGTCGAGGTTGCCAGCACACTCGAAGCTATAGTCAACGCCTCCTTCCGTCATCTCCCTTATTTTCTGCAGCCGTAACGGCCGTTTGATTTTGACCGTTAACTATATTAGTATTTAAATAAATCGATTAACTAACGGAGGCTCTGTTAATAAAATTAGCTGACCTGGTGTACGGCCTGGTTGTCCAAATCCTTGGGATTTATGAAGTCTGTTATCCCAATTGCTTCACCTTTCAAATATAATAATAATAACTATTAGTATTAATTTATTATTCAGAATAACCACAACAGATTAGTAATGTTTGCAATTTTGATACTTAAAATATTAGTATTATAAAAGAATATAGTAGGAATAAAGTATAAATGATTAAAATAATCTTATACAAAGGTAACGATACTTGTGTAATATATTGTAAGGGTATTTGTAATATTAAATAGATACTAAAAAAATAAATGAATATTTTATTACGAAACGAACTAAAATAAAAAAATAAATATTTTGTTATGGGACGGAGTATGTATTTAAATTAGGATTATATTATGAGTTCTATTTATTTATTTATTTCGATTTTAAATGTACCTTTGATACGTTTCTGTGGGTTTATGTCTACTCCAATAATTCTCGATGCACCTCGGGTCCTGGCCCCTTCTACAACCTACACATCAATAAAGTCATATTTGACGATTATTCCGTAAGGTTGTGGAAAATATCAGCTAGTCCCGGGCCTCCCGGGACCCCCACCGCTTGAACACTGTACAAACTATTATTATATTCAATTATTGTTAAAAAATAATACTATACCACCCACAATTAAGAGTGGAGCGGTAAGTTATTTGTAAATATGCATATTTGATGCGCCAATTGTATTAGAATCAAAATTTTTCAAAATTTTCAATTAATTGAAAAATATTTGTAAATAATTTGAATAGAATTTTTTTAAAAAAATACATTAAAAAAATTAAAATTTTAAGTAAATAAAAAATATTTACAAATATTTTAAATATTTAAATTGAAACTGAATCGAATATAATTATTAATATAAAATATAAAATATAATAATATAAATATATTCGATTCTGTTAACCAAATCGAACAAATATTAAATATACAATATTTGAATTAGAACAAAATTTGCTCGATTCGAATCAGTTTGGCAGTTAAGTTTGATTTTTTTCTCACCCCTACCAAATTATATTTTATTTTTTTTCTGTAGTTTTTTCAAATTATACAATCTAAACTCTGTGTCTGTATCAATCTCAAATCATTTTTTTTTTTCAAATTAATAGAAAGAAACAGACATGCAAAAAAAGTTATTACAAGAATATGTCAAATTTTTTCAAAAGATCTGTCTGTATAAAAACATTTTTTCACAGTGCGGATTTTAGCAGCTCTCGGGACTCGAACTCCAGAAATCCCGAGACCTCCAGGGACAAAAAAGTCAAAACACATAAAACTCACCGCCAGCCCCACCGCTCCCAGCCCAAACACCGCCACCGTCGCCCCCGCCGCCACGTTCGCCGTGTTCCATACCGCGCCGAGTCCTGGACCACCGCCGACACCACCATCGTCATTCTCAAAATCTTTTCCCCCCCAAAAAAAAAAAAACAAAACCAAAATCGTGCTCACCAGTGGAGACCCCACAGCTTAGAAGCGTCATTTTCTCGAGCGGCGCGGCGGCGGGGATCCGTACGACGCAGCCGGCGTCGACGACGGTGTACTCGCTGAACGTCGACGTGTTCAGGAAGTGGTAGATCGGAGCGCCGTCGCTGGCGGCGGAGAACCGGCAGCGCCCGTCGCCGGTCATGGTCGACTTGAAGGGGTCCACCCTGTACACCGCGCAGAGATTCGTCTTGTCGGAACGGCAGTGCGCGCAGTTCCGACACTCGCCGTTGAAGATCGGCACGACATGGTCGCCGGCGGCCATGTCCGCCACGCCCTCCCCCACGCTCTCCACCACGCTGCAACCAACCAACCATTATTGCGTGATCCATCTAAATTACCCATTTAATTAAATAATTAATTATTTTGATTAGGAATTTACCCAGAAGCTTCGTGGCCCAGAATTCTCGGGTACTTCTGCTGCGCTTCGTTCTACAATAAATTTTTAAAATTAAAAAAAATAATAAAAATTATATAATATATATATGTGTGTATAGGTATACCTCGCCTTGCCAGGCGCTGACATCGGTGTGGCAGATGGAGGTGAAGAGGATCCGGATTCGGACCTCCATTTTCTGCGGCGGGTCGACCCGGATGTCCTCCACCACCAGCGGCTGTCCGGGTCCGTACGCCACCGCCGCTGCAATACATATATATATATATATATGAATTTGGAGATAATTATATTATGTTGTTATTATTATTACCTTTGCATGTGATGACTTTTCCGGCGGTTGGCTGATCACCGGCGGCGGCGGCGGTCCAGGTGGTGTCGCTTCCGAGGCTGCCCATAATTAATGTGGGGGTGAGTAGAAGGGAGGGTGGGGGGTTGTATTTATGGGCAAAATTTTGAAGTCAAACGCGACGGGCTGCCGGATGTCTCTTTATTAGTTTCTCTGCTACTGTAACTGTGAGGAGGATCTTTATTTTAAGATTTTTTTATTTTTTTTTAAATTAAATAATTTTTTGGTGTGCATCTCTCACCAATTGACAAATGTGTACAAAAGAGATATACATAATTAAGTATTCATAATAATAATAATAATAATATTTTTTAAATAATATGTATAATATATTGTAAATCTTGATTATATAAGTACTAAATTAACAATCGACATTCTTATTTTAAGACAGACATAAATAGAAAATACTTTCTCCGTTCCAGTTTTATAGTCTTATGGTTATTTATGAATATAAAACTATTGTTTTGAAACGGTAAACATGATTATTGTATTGGAACGGATTGGGACGGATGGAGTAATATATTTTTATGAAATGAATGAAGTATTATTGTTTTTTTTTTTTAAATACTCCATTAAATTAAATTACTTTTTAAATCAAATAAAAAAAATAAACAAATCTTCTTTATTTCTTTTTTTTTTTTTTTAACAATTTATTAACTCCGTTAATTTCGTTTTCGTTGTTAGTTTGCAAATAACTAATAATCGATGGATTTGACTTCTACATTTCACAGTCGATTGTGACGTTGGATATTGACAATTTTTAATAAAATACTTATGATGGGTATAATTAGTAAATAATTAAAAATGTATTAGTGAAAATAATTATGATATAATAATAAAAAAAAAAAATTAGATTAAAATAATTAATTAGTCTAATTAAAATTTAAAAAAAATATAAATTAAAACATTTAAAATGAGATTAAAGTATCTATATATATTATTTTTTTTAAAAAAAATGACAGAATAAATGAGATAGACGAAAATAAAAAAATTAACATTGTAAGTGAGACCAAATGAGTAAAATTTAGTAAAATAATAATACATTACGATATAATTTTATTTATTTTTACTTGGTGACATTTTTAAAATAAAAATTTAGATACTATATAATTTTAAAAATATAGAATATATATTTAAATATTTTAAATAAAATATATCAATAAAATATATTAAAAATAAAATTTTATATAATACAAATAAATAAAATATATTTATTATTTTTAATTAAAAATAAATAATTTTAGAAAAAAATATAGTTTTGATGTAAATAAAAATAAATAGTGGATGTTTTGACTTTAAAAAAAAAAACACATCCTAAGTATATAGATGGCTAACATATTTGATTATAAATATCAATATATATATATATTGTATTACCATTAAATGTATAAAAAAATATAATTCAATAATTTCTTTTGTCCTATGAGTATGTTTGATTTGGATTTCAATTTTTTTTTATTATTATTTATTATGTATAATTTTAAATAAAAATATATTATTTTTTTAAAAATAACATAAATAAAAATATTATTTAAAATATAATTTAAATTTAAAACATGCCGGAAGAAACATATTATTCAACAACGAAAAAACAACTATAAATATATTTACTTTAGACATTGTTTATTTGATTTTTTTCTTTCATAATTCAATTTTATTTTATTTTTCAAAATATTATATTAAATTACTATATTTTACTTGATTAATAAGATATAATTTAGTTATAAATTGAGCTATTAATATTTTTAATGTTTAAAAATAATATTTCATATGAATAGTATCTTTTAAGAATAAAATTGTATATATTACAAATAGGTATACACAATTAATATAGATTTGTTTACAGAAAATAATATATATATTTTATAAAAAACAGAAAAAAATTATAAATAAATCCCATTTTAAAAAAGTTTGGAAAAATAACTGAGATAGTATTTATTTGTGAGGTTTTTCTTATTATATATATATATATATATTAATAAATTTCAAATCAAATATTTGTTTATTTGTTTGTTTAGTATTTTGATTTGAAATATTATTTTTGGGTGAAGCATAACGAAGCATATCAATAATATAAAAAGTAATATTTTATATAAAATATTAATTTTTATGAAATAATAAAATATATATTTGAGATCGTTTCGAAAAATAAAATTTATGCAACTTGTAACCAAACAAACAAGTTTTAGAATTCATATAAAAACATAGGCAATTATTGTTACATTATTGTCCCCCTCCTTTTGTTTTTTGGTTTTTAATAATGCATATAATAAAATACACAAAGCCAATATTTATATACACATTTTTTGGAAGTTTACATATATGTTTATTAATAAGTATTCTTTCCGTCTCAAACACCGTACAATATTTGTGTTTGGCACGAGAATTTAAGTGGGGAGTATTAAGTATGGTAATTTGAGATAATTTGGATATTAAGTAATGTGATTGAGAGATAAATGATTATTTTTTTTATTTGAGTTATGTGAGGAGATAAAGTGAAATATATATTAATATATGTATAAAAATATTATTAATTATTTCTAAATTTAGAAATGTTGCAGTGAGTTTGAGACAAACAAAAAAGAAATATTGCAGGGTATTTGGGACCGAAGGGAGTATTATTTTAAAATAAAAATATATAATTATATATTGTACTTTAAAAAATATATATTAAAATTAAATTTTCATATATATATATTTAGATTATATCAACTATTTAGATATTTATAATTTTTATTTTTTTAAGATTTCAAATTTTCAATATTTTGTAAAAAAAACATATAGGGTTTGTTTGTTGTGATTTCAAATTCAAAACAGTATTATTCTGCACAATTTTAATATAAATATTACTCCCTTTGTCCCAGATACCATGTCCACATTGTCGTTTCTGTCCGTCCCACATACCATGTCACTTTCCTTTTTTTGGAAAATAATTACACATTTTAATCTCATTTTAATTTTTTTAATTTTAATTAAACTAATTAGCTATCTTAATTTTAATTTATAATTATTTATATTATAAAATAATTATTTTCACTAATACATTCTTAATTATCTACTAATTACACCCCTCCTAAAATACCGTGTCTACGGTGTAGCAGACACGATATGTGGGACGGGAGTACATCTTAATATTACTTATTTGAACAAAAAATTAAATCAAATTCTCATTTTAAATTAATTTCAAATTATAATCAAATAAATTCTTACATTTAGATATAAAATTTGAAAGTTCCAAACTTTTAATTTCTTTTATAAAATAATAAAATAATAATGGATATTATATTTTATAAGTATATATATATAATGTGATTTTTTTATATATATATATATATTCATCTATGTTCATATCTTTTCATACATTGTAATGTGAAACTCCTGATGATAATAATTATTATATTGCTGTCGGCTGAAAGACAATTTTTTATTTTTTACTTAAAAAAAATCAATGGTATATAGTCAGCCATAGGGTTTTAATTAAAATCACACATATAGAGTTAGTAGTAATTTTTTAAATACAATATTATATTTGAAAAAAAAAAAAGAAAAAAAAAAAGAGACAGGTGTGCAGTTGGTCAGATGTATATATATATTTTTATTGTAATCATTTCAATAATTATTTTTTAATGTGTCATAAATTATCATTATTACTTTTTAAATGTGTCATAAAATATCATTATTGTTTTTATATAAGATTATTAGCCCTTAATGATGGGCTAATCATTCTAAAAATTATTTGAATGGTCAAGCGTGTGTGTGTTTGGGTCCTTTTTGGATTTGTTTAATATGAACGCAGTTCTATTATTATTATTATTATTATTATTATTATTATTATTATTATTATTATTTTAATATACAATTATTGCTTTTAATAAAAATATACTGTATTATTTTTTAATAAAATATTATTTAAATCTTTTAATAGGTCAATATATAAAGCTTATGTTCCTTCAAAATTTTAAGAATAATAAATTTGTATTGCTAATTATTATGAACGGTAAAAATATTTTAATTTCTTTTTAGTTGGGATTTGAATAGTAAAAATTTTAAATTTGAATAGTTATATGATGTGATATAAATAGGTATTGATGTGATATTTTGAACGTAAAATTAATTTTTAGTATAATATAAAAAATAAAAAATATGTGTTTGATTTGATTTTTTTGGGAAAAAAAAAATGAATAGTGAATTTAAAATCCAATTTCCCAAACAAACACACCCTTAAGATTATTTAGATGAATTTAATTTTTTTGATTATTTATAAATAATTATTACAATAAAATAATATATTTTATTAAAAATATAAATACAAAATTGATTAAGATAAAGTGAAACAGTCATTTATTTCATCTAATATATATTAACACTTGATTTGCTATAATTTTAAAAAAAAATTATTAAAAAAATACAAAGTAAACAAATTCAATATTATTTTGGATTTTAATTTAAATTTTTTACTGTAATTTTTATTAAAATATATTATTTTATTTTATAAAACATCATATTTGGCTACTAATAAGTAAACACTAAAATAAAAAATAAAATAAAATTAATGAAATGCCCTATTTAATACAATCTTGTGAATAAAAAAAAATATATATTTTATATTTTATTTTGATAAAAAAAAATTAATGGCTTGATGTGACAAGTAAAAAAAAAGTATTTTAGTTTTATATAAACATATATTGAATGCAATATTTTTTTTTTTATTAAAAAAAATACATGTGAAATCAATCCTATTACTTTTCTATGTTTAAGATAGCCTTTTTTACAATGACTTGAGTAATAAGAAAAGTTGCTGACTGAGCCAAGTCTAGACATGTATTTATGAATATGTATATATATACCAAAATTATTTGTGGTGTAAAAAGTCTATACCATTTCTTCATAGTTTAGAAATTTTATTATTATTTCTTTATAAGTAAATGGAATATATATTATATACATATTGTATGAGTGTAATTATAAAGTATTTTTATAATTAATACGTGTAATTTTATTTTTTTTTAATAAACAAATCAGTAATCTATATGGTTGTGTTCTTTTGTGGCAGTTACCCCAAATTTTTATTACTCAAGATTCTTTTTCCCTAAAAAAAATATCACATCAAACAATTATTTTATATATATATTATACTATAAATTCATTTTACATTCAAAATATCACGTCAATCTCTATTTATATCATATCATATCAAACAACTATTCAAATTCAATTTTTTATTGTTAACAAATTTAAACTCAAAAATTAAAACCAACAAACAAACACATCCTACATGATTTTGATTTTTTTTTTTTGGTTCTTTTTTTCCCCTTTTGTTGTTTAGAATCATCGTACTATTATTTTTTTATATTTTCAAAAATATTTTATACTAGTATAACCTTTTATTTAAATCTAGGTACTCGAATAACCAACTCCATATATTTGGAAATTATGTCAATATTTTCCCTTCTACACTAGACAAGATACATATAATTAGTTATGTTGTGTCTTGGAATATTAAGCTAAAGGAAAAAATAAAAAAAATAAAAAAATTCTTCCGTCCATTAATAATTTATCAATTTTGATATTTTGGTTTATCCTATAACAAAGTATTGATTTCATTTTATTTTTTTTAGTAATTGTACTTTCTACTAACGTTAAAAATACTCTTACAATTTACAATATATTACACAAATATTATTACATTTATATCACATAATACTAATAAGGTAATTTTAGTCTTTTCTACTTTATTCATACTATATCTCAATATAATACTTAATATTCTTAAAACTTCGTGAAAAAAACAAACAGATACATAGATAAGAGACAGATGGAGTATTTTGGAATATTATGAGCCCGTATGGATTGTCTTAAAAAATAAGTAGAAGTCAAAAGTAGAAACAAAATTATAAGCCAAAAGAGAAGCAATTCGATTTTATATTTGGATAAATCATTGTAAAAGCAAAAACTGTTTGGATGTTATAAAGTTGAATGTGCTTTTAAACGGTTAAAATTATTCAAAAAGACGTGGTGTTAATATAATAGTATTTTTCTTTAAAATTTTTATAATTTATTGTAAATTTTATTAATTTTATTTAAAAATTTTAAATTAAACTATAAAAAAATATTTTTTAATGTATTATTTATATTTAAAACTTTAATTAAAGGATAATATATCTATTAAAAATAAAATTACAATATAATATTAAATTATTATATTTAATAATTTATTTTAAAAGTTTATAAATTATATTTTGTAATAGTATAATTAAAAATTTCTATACTCTTATTTAAATTTAGTATTTCAATTTTAAATTTTAATTCAAATATAATATATGAATTATAGATAATAATATAATTATATATTATAATTTTTATTAAAATATAATATATAAATTAATTATTTTTATATTATATGCTCCCAAATGCTTCCTCTAGTATGAGCGAACCCTTTCTGATGTTGAATGGGTGTCCTCGGACTTCCAGGCGATTTTTATTTTGGGCAGCTGTTCACCGTTGGATCTCGCTGATACAGCCCCCTAACGTCGCTCCTTCAAGCGTAGCCCAACCTATACAAGGTGCTGCTCGCTTTCTCTGAGCCACTAGTGGCTTATGTAGTGGTCAGCATTCCTACCTGCTCCTTTTTTGCCAGTGACAGTACCAATATTCACTAATCGTTGTTTCCATATACGGTTGCCGGTTGATATCTCTTCTAATTCGTCGATACGAGAAGAAAATTGTTGTGGGCTTAATCGGCGCTAGCCTCGCTCGGGCTTTCTTTCCCAACTCAAAGCAGCAATATATGTCGGGAAGGCCTCTGTTGATTGTGTATGCAATCCATCCAATTCTCCCTTCGGACCCTTTACATTCGTCCTCCTTTCCGTTGGCGCCCGGAAACATAGGCCGACTGCTGCGCAGTTTTTGGATATCAAACGGGCTCAACCGCACCAACCAGAGTGCGAGCCACCCGAGAAGCAAGCTATTACAGCGAGCGGCTGGAGCAGTATGGAGCTGAGGAGCAAGGCAGTAGATAAGATAGAAGAAGGAGCCAGGCTCCCGGTGGAGGAGAGGAGACGGTTAGGATAACGAACTTGAAATGCGGAGCCCGAGCGGCCGGCGCTAACTCCTGTAATAAATGAATTAAGTTTATCCTACGGATATCTTTCATTTTCAAAGTAGGAAAAAACTGAGAGTGAGTAGCATAAACATGGTACCGGCATGCAAAGGTTCGAATCTTTTTACTCCAGATTATGAATACCCAATCCGGATGCCCCACACAAAGCGTCTTCAACTATCGCAAGCAGACATATTCTTCTTTTTGACCATGAGCAGTTCGTATCAAGAGAACCGCTCTCTTCAACTGGTAACCATTGGATTGGGGGTCTAATTCTGTAAGCTTGCCGGGAACCAATAGCAAAAAGACCTTCCTTTCCTTCCGAAAGAAAAAGAAAGACTTCCTTTGCTTTTCCGTCCCATATACAGTGTTTGCTGCACTGTATACAAGGTATTTTAGAAGGGGAGTAATTAGTAGATAATTAAAAATATATTCGTGAAAATAATTATCTTATAATATAAATAATTATAAATTAAGATTAAGATAACTAATTATTTTAATTAAAATTAAAAAGAAAATAAATTAAAAAGTTTAAAATGAGATTAAAGTGTGTAATCATTTTCCAAAAAAGAAAAATGACATGAAATATGGGACGGACAGAAACGGCAACGTGAACATGGTACGTGGGACGAATGGAGTAATATTTTAGTATTGTTATTATTATTATTATTATATTAAAAATAAAATAGTAATTTTAATTATACTAAAAACTTTAAATTATTAAATATAATTTATAGCATTTTATAATGAGTTGTAAAAATACAAATAATTTAGTATTAAATTGTAAATTTATTTTTAATTTATATAATATTCTTAAATTAAAAATTAAAAATATATTTTTTATATTATATATAATTTAAAATTTTAAAATAGATTATAGAGGTTCTATAAAAATATATAAATATATTAACCACATTTCTTTTTTAACAAAAATGTTTTGACAATTTAAAATCACTTTTAATTTTATTATATTTAAACAAAATTTTTTTTCTTAAATTGCTTTTATAAAAATTTATGCAAACATAAAATCAAATTAAATTGTTCCTTCTGTTTTTGGCTTATGTTTATTTTAAGTTAATTTAAACGGATCCTTAATTTATTTGACTAACTCTTTGTATTTAACTATTTGATTAAATAATAATTTGATATTAATTATTTATATATGAAATAGCAATTAAAAAATATTTTATTTGATTTTGATTTAAAATTCAGCGTTTAATTTAAATTTATTTCAAATAGTACTCTTCGTCCCAAATATGGATAAGTTGCATTCAAATTATTATTCCTTTCGTCCCAAAAAATATGGATCTATTACTGTAGATACGAGAATTTAGGTAAAATATAATTAATAAGTAATTAAGAAATGTATTAGTAAAAATAATTATTATATAATATAAATAATTATAAGTTAAAATTAAAATAAATAAATAATTTAATTAAGATTAAAAATATAATAAAATTTTAAATATAATTAAAGTGTATAATTACAATTGTAAAAAAATAATAGATTATATGGAACGACGGACAAAAATATAAAATATGAACAAATTATATGGGAGGGAGAGAACAGTATTATTGTGTATCAATTTGGAGATCAAGTGGGATTGCCGTGCGACTTATTAACTATCTTACCCTGCCTCAATTATTTATGCATTTATGGACTTTGACCATTTTTAAAATATAAAATATATAATGAAGAATATGTCTCGATTAAAAAATAATTTTTTGAAGATATTTTGCATATAGAAAATATTATATTATAGTTATGAAATAAATATACATCCTGAATGAATAAATTACATATGATATTTTTAAGAATAAAGTTTTTTCTTATATATATATATATATATAAATTATATAATTAATAGTAATGTGAAAATAAACCTTGAATTTATTTTTATTTTTTAGTATTCATACACGTTAAATAATTCATTCAAAATATTTCAATTATATTATTTTTCTTGTAGTTTATGCTATGTTTTATCCAAGTTTCATAATTTTTATTATAATAAGTTATAGAAATATATTATTTATTTTATAAAATATCATATTTAAACTAATTTAAATATAAATGCAAAACAAATACTAAAAATTAACTAAACTGGACGTTTTAGTTTGTTTAGTTTTTTTTTGTTATATATATATAATTTTTAGTATTTGTTTTTAGTATTATTTATATTTTAAAAATTATAAATTAAATTTATTTTAAAATTTTACTATAAATTTGAAACACATATGTAATTATGATTATTAAAAATATATATTAATATTATTTTTATAAATATTTTTTGAAATTATTTTTATATTATTAAATAATTGTAATAAATATATATTAAATAATTTTAAAATAATAATAATAATATGAATATTACATAGAATATGACTATATTAAAAAACGTAAACATTGCCTAAAATATAGCCATATTAAGAATAGAGTTATGAATATGAGTAGGAATACGGTTGTGTTCAAAATATGAACATGAACACGATTATATTGAGAACACAAGTTTTAAAAAATACATGAACATGGCTATGTTTAGAGGAGAAAGATAACCAACATGGGCTGTGTTGAGGCAACCAGTATTTAGTCCCAGTCAATGATTATTGAATTAAAATTAATAAATTTTATTTAAATAAAACTAAAATTAATAATTTTTTTATCAAACTAAAATGAATAATTATTATATTGAATAAGTCCAAAAATAATATTTATTCTAAAAAACAAAAACTATAAAACTCAGCCCAAACATACTTGTTATGTGACATATGGGCCTAGATCATTAAATATGGCCCAATGGCCTTTAAATATAATAAGGATAGACCATCTAAACCCGTTCTAGTGTGAACTGCAAATCAAAACCCTACAAACAAACACAAATCCAAACAAGCGTAACTTTATTTTTTATTTTTTATATCATATAAAAATTAATTTTATACTTAAATTAATAATTATTTATATTATATATATTATATAATTATTTTAATTTAAAAATTTTATTATTCGAATTGCTACTTAAAATTCAAATTTAGTAAAAAAAAAGACACCCGGTTTTAATAATTTATGTATGCATAAATTCAATAAAAAAAAGTTTGAGAAATCTTTTCTAGTTCGTTTCCGATCCGTCGTCGGCTCCGTCGCCATTCTCCGCTCTGTCTCTGTCCTCTTTCAGGAATTCAGCTGTCGCCGGAGGGGGAGGCGCCATCCGTTCTTCCGTCATATCAGCACCGGTAAATTTTATAGGCTTTGTATATGCGCACGCGGAACCCTCCGGAAGGGCATCTCCACTTTTGCAATTCAAATTTTATAATCTTAATTGTTTCATCAGGGTTAAGTCATGGCGCCACACGATCTCCGCCGTCCGTTCAAACGCGCAGCAATCTCTGACCAGCAGAAGCGGCGAGAGCTATCCTTGCAGCGGCAGGTCCAGAACCGCCGCGACGCGCAGCAGCAGGCCCGATTTTTGGCGAGCACTATTCTGTCCCTTCAGAATGACTCGCCGGAGCTTGAAGCAAGCAGCATGGATATTGTGCCCCCAACCGAAGAACATGCTCAAAACTTTGATGTCCGACAGGCAGCCAGTTTGAGGGGACCGGAAGCTCGTCTGTGGTTCGCTAAGCAGCTTATGCTTCCTGAATGGATGATTGATGTGCCTGAAGGATTGGGCGTCGATTGGTATGGCTCTTTTCTTTCATTTCACTTTCCCAATCTTACTTTGAATCTTTTTAATTTTAGTTTTATCTGTAATTCAAAATGATCTTCGTTTTGTTTCTGTGGATATTCTTAACTGAATCCTTAAAGTGTTGAAAAGAGAAATTAGGGGTTCATATCTCGTTTCTGATAAGGTGATTATTTAGGTTTGATCAATCATTTGTGGACCTCAAGGGGATATTAAGCTTTTTAAATGGAAAAGAATGTTGGAACCATGAATGCAGTTTGTGTTGATAACCTTGAATCTCGAGGAGCCTTGTGTATGATTGCAATCCCTTTTATTTTCTTACAGGTATGTGTGTGCTAGACCGGCGGGGAAACGATGTTTTGTGGTGTCGTCTAATGGGATAACAGTTAGTCGACTACGTAATGGCAGCATGCTGCACCGGTTTCCTTCTGCTTTACCAAATGGTTCCAGGTCCAATAACAGCACTCGCTCGGGCCAATCATATTGTATACTTGATTGCATATTTTACGAGGTCTTAATTCCTTTCTTCATTCTTTTCGTGGATTTGATCCCAAGTTTATGAAATTGATGTTTATATGGATTTTTCTATGACTTGCAGCCTGATCAGACCTACTATGTTATTGATATGGTGTGCTGGGCAGGAATGTCACTCTATGAATGTACAGCCGAGTTTAGATTTTTCTGGTTAAACAGCAAGCTTGTTGAGACGGGAGCATGCGGTGATCCCTCACATTACCATAAATATCGTTTTAGGACAGTTCCCATATACAACTGCGACCAAGAGGGTCTAAAAACTGCTTATTCTGAATCGTCCTCATATGTTAAGGATGGACTTATGTTCTACAATATGTGAGTTTACTTTTGGTATTTTTTTGATCTGCATTATTGGTTATCCTTCTAATTCCTTTTACAAAAAAAAGAAAGACTTTCTATGCATTTGGTTATCCATGGTCATTATATATATACATATATACATTTTGATCGCAAAGCATTTAGAAGATGTATACTTCTGCATTAGTTTGTGATGTGTTATGCTAATTTCTGGTTTATATGTCATATGGTGACAATTATGCTAGACCTTAAGTGCAAGTGTTAGGTATTTTATTGCATGTTTAAATGGAGTTCAATGACGTTCATTAAATACTGTATTCAATTTACATTATTGCTATTTTACTTTTCGTGCTAGTTTGATAGCATTTTGATTCTTCCAGGCATGCACACTATCAAGCTGGAAATACTCCCTTGGTACTTGTCTGGAAGGACGAGCTTTGCAGTCAATATGTTCTTGATACGGACGGAAAGGGTGAAATTCCAGATCAACAGCAGGTAGATATGATCACTCAAGTTAGAATTACTCTCTATCATTTAATCAGATGGAGGGACCACTTTTAATCTGATAAATCATCTATTCCACACACCACACTTTTCGTAATGAGTTAATGTCTAGAATTGGCCAAATTTTAGCAATAATCCTAATTCTACCTGATGTGTGTTCTTGTGTTTCTACCTTCTATACTCTATTTGGCAGTTGGTAGTAATGGCGTCCTTAAATTAGTTAGAAAATAACTGACGAAAAAAAGTAGAGTAGCATATTTAGGTCTTCTTCCTAGATATTCTTTTGAATAAGCCTTCTTGAGGCAGCTCAAGTCCTTCAACCCTCTACAATTTTCAAAATTTATAGAAAGAGCCTACAAAAAGTAACAAAAAACATGAGCTATGCATTATTTATTACTTGTCGAAATTCTTTAGTAGTGTTCCTTAAAAGTTATGTTACAGCTTTAGGTGCTTGAGAAACTTGTAGCCATTATTGCTGATAACTTGATCTTATCTTTCACATTGGTTGGAAAACAAGGTAGTTTTGGAGCTACTTGATGATGGTAGATTGGCAACGTCTGATGATCCTCCAGTAATCTTTGGTTCCTTGGGCATGGCTTTCATCGAACAGGTTTGATAATCTTATTTATTACTTTACAACTACACTTTTGAATTCATTGGATACCATGTTATAACTTATGAGATCTCTTGAAGGGCCTAATATTTCCTAAATTCTATCAAAATTTTCACTTGGTCACATGTATATTTTCTTGCATGATCAATCACCTCGGGGGGAAATCACAAGTTTTATGACTCTTTGCTAGAATCCTAATGGATGTTCTCTGTTTTCAATTTGGTGTCTCAGAATATTTTCTTCAATGTGATTTGTCACCCTAAGATTTCTAATTAGAATATAGAAACTTCTTTTTTCTCTTTTATTTTTAGATTCTATTTTGATTGTGTTGGTTTGGTATTATTAGTTGATATTTGTTGCAATGAGGACCATAATTAACTCATTCATATATAATATATATATATGTGCACCGGTTTCTCATATTCTTGCAACCGACAGTTTAAGTTTTTACGGGAGATTCCAATCTAATTACCAATTTGCTGTTTTCCAGACAGGACTTCAGACCGGTAATCTTCTCCGTTTTTCCATCAATCAAGGGGGTTTATGTTTTGCCAATGGGAAATTGGAGAAAGCAGATTTTCACTATGTTGGGAAGTCAAATCGTTCGCGAGCCTTTGCCGACAGCTATTCAAAGGTAAGCTAAATCTATATATGTCCAATTCATTCATGTTTTATAATATTGGTGACAGTAATCATGACTTTTCGACAACTGCACGAGTCTTTTTTTGAATGTCTTTGTGATTGTGTTCAGGTCATGTTTCAATATATGGCGCGCCATTCTCCTCTCAGAATCGAACACCTCTTTGCATCAATTACTTCACCAAAGGAAGAAACCTCAGCTTCCGACATAGATATGGCCGGTTAAAGTGGCTGTCACGGCTTAGTCTTGTAATCGATTCCCAGGTACTTAGTGTGTTACATCCTATCTTATTAGATCATATCTCCTTTGGGAGATTTACTTAATTTCCGAAAATATGATCATTTCATCGAGAAATTTAAAAATGCATTTGTTGAGTTGTTTAGTGTGTAGTTTCTCAAGGGGATCTTATCGAAAGCTAAGTTAGACTCGGCATGAATATTCAAGTTATAGTTTTTACTTCGAAATTACTCGGCGCAAATTATGCTACACGCATTGAAATGTCTACTATGTAAATGTGTTTCGGATTTGACTTTTTTTTTTAATCGAAAATATGCTCGATTTAGTATATTTTGAACCTAAAATAGGCGTTGGATGTGGTGTTTCGAACAAATATATATATATATATATATATTGAATGTAATGATTTTAGTGGTGAAATGTTTTATTGTAAATTGCATAATGCCAAAACAAATTGAAATCACTTCTATCACCCCCTAAATTTTATTGCATTTTATGTTGCATCTCCCACGGACATGTCAAAAATACAACCATACCTTTCGAAAATTTATAATTAAAAATTGAGCATGCCTTTTTTTTTTTTTAGTTTTGTTATTATTTTTTATTATGCAATTACTGTGATTTCTAATATATTATTTTTTAAAATAAATATTTAAATTACAGAACTTAGGCTTTGATAGTCTAAATTTAATTCAATTCTCTATATATAATAGTATATATTTTATTATTTTACAATAAATTATTATTTAATTCAAAATACTATTTTTTATATTATTAACAATTCTCTTATATTATATATATATATATATATATATATAGTACTTGAAATTAAAAAACTAAACAAATATACCCTAAATTAAATTTCAAAAGAACACACAAGTATGCTCACCCAACAATTATCTATTGCTGGAGGTTTTAATTATTTATGGTTTGTTTACTTTTGGTTGGAAATTAAAATCAACACAATTTAGTTTATTAGTTATAAAAAAATGTTATTTTATATTATAAAATATTAAATTAAAATTAAAATCAAATAAGCCCTGAATTCTTCTTGAATCACTAGTCTACTAGTTTGATTATGATTTATCATCTTGTTTACTTTTACTAGCAATAAATCCAGTAAATAAGAAAAAATGTCTCTTAATAGCATATTCGTTCATAAATGGAATATATTCAAGTTTCTCTGTTCATTTGTTAATATAAATAAAAAAAATTTATTAATATTTCAAATAAAAATATATATTTTTATATAATAACCCTTCTATCCACTATGGATATATATATATATTTACTTTTTGGGCTAATATTAAAAAATTATATTTATTTCATTTATCAAATATATATTTTGTTTTTATTTTATTTTATGTTTGTCTATAAAATATTTATAGTAAAAAGGAATTCTTATACACTATCTAATTTATACATTATATAAATTCACTCATGTAATCTCCAAAAATATATATGTCACATAATTAATGTAATAAGTATTTATTCAAATTTATAAGTATATGTTTTGTTGTAGGATAAAATAGTATTATTTAAATAATAATTTGTGATATTTCGTACATAGGTTTTTTTTGCTCGAGTTTAAATTTGATGTAATCATATTTATCCATGTAAATAAATATAAGTTTGATGTTTATAATGTATAGTATGATCAAAATTTACTTAAAATAAAACAATATATTTTATATATTTAAACACGTGAAAATGACAATATATATCTTTTAAGTGGACCACAAAAGTATATATTCACTTGGTACTTTTTTTTATATACAGTATAATTTCTCATTAATATTATTTTAAAAAATACAATGTACATAATATTTATATTTTTTTATCCAATTACAAAAATTCAATAATTTAATATAAAATATTATTTGTTATATTATAATATTATATTTTATATCTAATATAAGAAAAAAATTATCAAAAACATAAAGTAAACAAATCTTTTTCTTTTCAATTCATCGATTTTTAGAATTTAAGGGGAATTTTTTTAAAAATAAAATTTATTTTTATAATTAAAAAAATGGAAATTGGAATGGCATTAATATGATAAAAAAAATATTCTATTCGATTGGAGAAGAAGGGGTAAAGTTGCAGTGCAGGTTTTGATGGGCTTAAAATGAACGTAAGAATGTACGTACAGTTTAGATTTGGAATTCCCAAAGCAAAGGCTCTCCTTAACTGCCCTTTGCATACAATTCCATTTTGTCAAAAAGCATTCTTCCACATTTCGTTTTCGTATGTATATATATAATATGTCCCACACGATGTAAATGACCACCATAATATATTTTTTAAATAATATCGATCAAAAGTTCAGATAATATATTATTTATATTAATATAATATAATATAATATAAATATACTACAATAATAAATATTATGCGATTTACTCTTATAAGACTGTCGGACCCCAGGTCCAAAATGGTTTAAATGTCGAAGGTAGTGACTTCCATCAGGCTACGGAGCTTCCATGGAGCAAGAAGATATGACTTCCATAGACCTTCGGACGACAAGCTCCATCAACCCTGAATTGGCAACCTCATAAAGTTAATGGAAGACCATGGTACCTATAAGTTCGATATGAAAGATTCTAGGGGTCAAAATGGAAGGAAGATGAATGAAGGTTCCACGTAACTCAAAGCTGTCGGGAACATATCCCCGTAGATTGGCTAGGAGTATGATAGAAACGAATCAGGGTAGACTGCATGTCTTATCTGAAGGCAATGGAAGAAATCCAGAGCAAATGGAACTTGATCCAGGAACGATGGAAGATACTCAAATCGAATAGAACTCGGTCCAGAAACAATGGAAGCCGCTGGGAACCAGTGGAATGAGGTCACTTGGTGGCTAAGAGAGGTAAAAAGAAGTGAGAGAATAATTGTAACAACCCTATTAGTGGGAGAAGTGGTTATTCTAGCTTATGATTGCAAGTAGGAAAAAGAAACACAACACACACGCACAACAGAACAATTCGTCTCTTTTTTATATTTTTCTTTCCTGTTTTATTTTCGTTTATGCAATTTAATTCTAATTACATGCTTTCTGCAATTTATTTACTCGCTTTTCGTAGTTAATCGTAGTTTAATTCGATCAATCGCATAAAATCTGCATTGCCCGACGACGGATTGGCTCTCTGAAGTACTTCCGGAACCCACACCGACGAAATCGACGAGCTATTTTGGAATTCCAAATCGCAGGATCCAACAAAGACACATTTCTTTAAATAGCATAAATTCCAAAGTTCAGAAAACAAACATTTTTTATACTACATTCGTCCCATAGCAAATATCCATTTTTTCATTTTAATTTGTTCCATAATAAAGTATCAATTTTTTTTTAATAATTGTACTATTTACCTAACATTACAAATACCCTTACAACTTGCAATATATTACACAAATGTTATTACCTTTGTATCACACATACTAATAAAGTTATTTTAGTCATTTCTACTTTATTCATACTAGATTTTAATATAATACTAATATTTCTAAAATTACGTGCAAAAATCAAATGAATATTTAGTTATGGGACATGAGAAGTATAACAAATGCTATTATTTCACATTATGCTATTTTAACTCTTAATCGGTACTTTATGAAATCATGATCGGTAATCGACGCACTAATACATGTCACTCAGTTAAAATGCCATCATTTTATATCTATCTTGTTATTTTTATTTATATAAATTACTCTCTCCGTCTCATATCTATTTAATTGTTTTTTGTATGAAATTTTAGAAATATTAGTATTATATTCAGATGCAATATAAATTAATATAAAAATATTAAACTAACCTTATTGTTAACCTTATTGTTATGACATTTGTATAATATATTGTAAATTAAGATCTTATTATAATATTAAGTAAATAATACAATTTATTTGTGCATTTTACCACATCTTAATGAATATGTAAATATAATATCTATAAATAACTAAATGATTGTATAATACATAAAAATAAAAAAATAAAATTATTTACATATAATTAATACATTAAACAATAAAAACGTTTAAATATTATTTGTAAGAGATAAAATAAAATAAATTGAAAGTAAGTCTGGTTTGCATTTGGATTGAAAATTCAAACAAAATTCTTGTTTTGTTTGTATGTAAATATTAATATTTGTAAAATAATAGAATGTACACTTTATAAAAATTTATAAGATAAAAATAATATTTTTATTTGATATAAAAAAAAAATTACACATTTTTTAAAAATTGGAGTAAAAATTTTACTGAAATGAAAAAAAAAAAAGAAAAAAAGAAATTACTACTAATATCCGCCCAAAAAGATATATTTCTCGAACATCGCATCAATGTTAATTTTAGAGATGGATCATCATTCAAATTAACCAAAAACATTTTTTTTTTAAATATTCCAATTTTATTTAGTTACTCCAATAGTGTGGGTTAGAAATTGACATAATAAAATAAAATGAATAAATAAATGCCTGAAAAGAAATAGAATTGAATATGGGCAAATAATTGATGCAATAGAAGCCTTGTGAATATGTGTTTCATTAAATTTGTGCACATGACAAATTGAACAGAAGAAAGCGATGGCGGCCACACACCATCATCTACGGCTGCACACACCACGTGGCTCAACCCCAGCCGTCGATCTTGTCTTAGCCAAAATAGATACAATTCAAAACACCGCCGCCTGTCATCCAATGAAATTGAACCCGCCGTCCTCGCAAGAGCTTTTACTGCTGTGCGGTGACGCCAAATTCGACCCACCCCTGGTCACGTTAGCATTACCCCCCACCCGCAGCGCCTCCCCCAGCGGTCCGCCGGGGTGCACCCAGGGGTTCATCCACGGCGGCACTTTCAGAACTCCGTCGCCGTCATTCATCACCGCCGCCGCCGCCCCAATTCCCGAATCTCCGGCAGCGTCGCCGTCGCCGGAGATGGACAGAGTCAGCGAAGACGGCGAGAATCTATTGCTCAGAGACGGCGGCAAGAACAAACCCTTGCCGCCGCCGGCGATTCCGTCGAAGCCATCGTCGCCGGCGAGATGATGCAAACCGGAATTTTCAAACCTCCGCCGATCCTCATCTTTATTCCTCACTTCCGATCCCGCCGGCGCCTGAATCAGCTGCTGCCATTGTTGCCGGCCGGCGGTATTCCCGGCACCGCCTCTAACGAACCTACGCCGCCACAAAATTACATAGAACACCACTAATAATTGAAAATTGTAAAATCAACCCCCCAAAAATGGTGAAATTGTTTTACTATTACAGACCTGGATTGGGATTGCTCTGTTTGAACATTAATGGCGGCGCCGGCGCCGGCGACATTAGGGTTTGCAGAGAGGTGTTCCACAGGCTTTCTTGAACGAGGGCGGCTCTTGTGGGCATGGCGGTCGCAGTACTTCTGATCAGGCGCCACGTCACGTGAGCACCTCCATTTCTTCCCGTCGGTTCTTCTGCACCTCCACGGCTCCGGATCCGACCCGTTTGACGAGAACCTAAGGTCCAGACCTGACCCGCCGGACACTGTACTACCGCCGGATTGTGGAACCCCGACAGGACGATGAAAATAAGGAAGAGACAACGAAGAAGACGACGATGACGTGGCAGTATTTCCATTTGCAAAGAGCAGGTGAGCAGGAACAGGAACAGAAGCCATCATATACTTGTGAATCATTTGTTGCCTCTCCAGTTCTTCCCACTGCGTAGCTGTAAACAGATTTTTTCCCGACACCGCCATGGCCGCCGGCGCTGCAAGAAATTAAACAACCATCAATTACAGCCTAAAACCCACATTTCAGACATGTCCAGACTGCTCTTAATTTAACGTACGGAAAAGCCTTTCTGTGTGGTCAATTGGGTTCCCTGAGTAGCTGAAGAACGGCACTCCTCCGCCGGCGCCGGCGCCGGCGCCTGCAAGACAGCTGACATCAGCATTACGTTTTTTTAAAAAATAAAATTTGTCGAATTAGGTTAAGGATTCGGACAGCAAGGGTGGTTTATGAAATTTCTTACAGGATTGGGAATCGGAGTAATGAGAGGGGTGAAGCTGCAACCCCAAGCCGACATCACAATCTGCAGAATTAGCAGAGGAAGAAGATGACTTCCCTGGGTTTAAAGTCCTCCGCATACCGTCGTCTGAAAAGCCCAAAGACTAGGAATTGGGTAAATTAGATTTGTCTTCCTTGTTCGTCTCTGCGTGATTTATACTCGGGATGGGGATGGGGATGGGGGTGGGGTGGGGGGGTGGTGTGGGGAGGGTTTCGAGATTACGGTGCCGCCATTTGGGATATGGGGGGTGGGGGTGGGGATAGACACAAACTAATTTGTTTATGTTTATTGGTTTTGTACTAACAAACGTATGTATCAATCGAATTTGGTTCCTCGGCTTCCAACATTCGGTGGTTGGGTTGGACTTTGGGTCATCTCTCTTCACTCTCAATAGGTATTTGTTTTGCGGTAATAAATGGTCTTAACTCTTACAGATGGACACAGAGGTCCTGCCCATTTGACACGTGTCATACGTGGGGTAAATGCGCATAGGTCCTCTTGTCTTGTGTTTGGTTTCCAAGTCCCATCTATCCTTTCTTCCCTAAGCATTCCACGCCAGAGCATATCATATACTCACATTCCTCCGGTCCTATTACCCCGTCGTTCAAATATATTTTTATTTTTATTTTTATTTTTAATTTTAATTTTAATTTTAATTTTAATTGTCGTTCAAATTTATTATTTTTTTTAAAAAAAAATATCAAATAAATACATAATTGAATGACATATGAAATATTATCTTTTCTAAAAATTAATTACTTCTAATAAAAGTAATAGAGAAAACTTAATTAATTTCTAATTTTGAAATTTATATGATAAACTTAACAACAATAATTACGGATTTTTTATATTATAAAAAATACTTTTCATGTTCCATGGTAAATTGTTAGTTAGTTAGTTTTTTTTTTAATGTAAATTAAGATAAATTATTTTGTACATATGCAGTATAAAATAATGTAATGTCTCTTTTAATCTTGACAAATAATGTGAAATTTTAAAAGTATAAATATTTTGATATTTATTTAAAAATTATTTTTAAAAAATTAAATGAATAAAAAAATTTGATTTGAATATAATAAAATAAAAAAAAAAAGAAAAATTTAATAATGAACAGAGAGAATAGCTCATATATTTCATGTTCTCAATTTAACTATTATTTAAATTAAAAATATAAAATCAAATATAAACCAAAAACTCTCCAAATTAGAAAAAAGATTCATTTGCTTATTTGATCCATTTGTTTTATGTTTTATTTGCCCGTCTCTAAAAATTACATTTACCTTTTTTTTGTTATTTATTTAGCATTAAAAATATTTTTATATATATATAATTTTCTTTTATAAATGTTATGTGGTATTGCAAGACACTAATAAAACTACTTTTTGTCATTTTTTCATGATTTGTACTATATTTTGATATAATAATTAATATTCAAATATCACTATCTTAAAAAAAAAAAAAAAAAAATATAACTCTAAAAATTTGACAAAAATTATGTAAGAATAAATAAACACCCAATATGGATGTATTGCATAGAATACCAACCATATCAAAATATAAAATTCATATTTCAAATAAACAAATAAATACACTCAAAAGAAATGCAAAAATGCAGTGAACTACAAAAATTTTGAGATGTGTTTGTTTGTGTTTTAATTTTTTATTTTTTATTATTTTATGTGAGATATGAAAAATTGAACGGATAATATAAAAATAAAAAAATGTGAGTAATATATTAATTTTTTAAAAAATATATATTCAAGATTTTTGTTGAAAAAACCAAGTTTTGATCTAATATATTCCAAGAAATGTAATTATAATGTATATGAGATAAATATATTTATATACCTTTTATTTTAATTTGAATACATAAAATACTCTGCATGAAATCTATTGTATAATTCATTTATATATTAATTGAAATGATGCATGTAAATGATTAAATCCTCATAGAGTTATATGCAAAATCAATTTATTAATGTTGTTTTTATTATCAAGATATTGTAAAATTTTGAATAAAGAATTTATCTAAAATTAAAATATAATTGTTTTCTTTTTTTTTTTTTTTTTTTTTTGAATTTGAATAGTTGTATGATTTGATATAAATAGGTGTTGATGGGATATTTTGAATGTAAAATTGATTTTTAGTATAATATAAAAAATGAAAAATAAGTGTTTGATTTCATGTTTTTTGGGAGAAAAAAATTGGATGAATAGTGTAAATCCAATCCAAACCCCAGACAAACACACCCTAGATATTCGGTTAGATATTTTGACTAAATATTTTTTTTGACGTATTTTTTAATATTCAGTGTGATACATTTTAAGGGGAAAAAGATTTCAACAGTACAATAGAAATTTTATAATAAAATTAATTAGAAATAGCAATGGGTCGATTTGTGTCGTGATGAATACTTTAAATGGGCTAAATTATTCAATCATAATTCGATTCGTTTATTATCGTGTCGGATTCGTGTTGACCCGTTTATTATCGTGTCAGGTTCGGATTGACTCGTGTTGACCCATATACATAATTAAGTCGAAATTCTTGATTCAAATTAAATTATTTTTTGTCGTGTTATATTAATTTTTATTAGTTTGAGCGTAAATTAGGTTGGATTATTTAAAATTGAACTTAATTTAAATTAATTTATGAAAAAAATTATTAAATTATGATTATTTTATATATATAATAAATATATTTATCAATATTAATATATTATAATCGGGTTGTCGTGTCGGGTTCAAGTTGAGAGCCCCAACTTTAACCCAACCCGTTTATTATCGTATCGGGTTCGTGTCGACTGGTATACATAAACGGATTAAAATATTTGACTTAAATCCAATTATTTCGTATCGAATTATCATATCGGATCAATTTTTGTCGGCTCGACTTTTAATAAACAAAGCCATAATATTTATATTTATTCACTGATAATTTAAATCCAAAATATTAAAAAAAAAAAAAAAGTTTACTCTAAGGGTGTGTTTGTTTGGGGGTTTGGATTTTGGATTGAGATTTGAATAGTAGAAATTTTGAATTTGAATAGTTGTATGATGTGATATAAATAGGGTTTGATGTGATGTTTTGAATGTAAAATTGATTTTTAGTATAATATAAAAAATGAAAAATAGGTGTTTGATTTGATGTTTTTGGGAGAAAAAATTGGATGAATAGTAGAAATCCTCCAAAATCCTTCAAACAAACACACCCTTAATAAATTTGAAATCGAAACTAAGTCACTAATTTTAAATTTGATTTTTATGGGTGTACTTCACTTTCACCATAAATACCCAACCACAACCACTGACAGCAATAAAATTAAGTACAATCTACATATGTAAATATATACACACGTTAATCATTCAAAATGCATATACTATAAACGAACAGTATTTTTAAAATACTGCTTCTCCCGTCCCAATACAATAGTCATATTTATTATTTTTATTTGTCCTAAAACAATAATTTCGTTTCCATAAATAATCATATCATTATAAAACTATCCTTATTTTTTCATTATTATTACACAATTATCACTATTTTTTACACTAATACACTCACAAGGGCAAAAAAGTCTTTTAAAAGTACTTTTTACCTACTATCAATATAATATCAATATTTCTTAAATCTCATGTCAAACACAATCCAAACTATAGTTCTGGGACGGAGGGAGTAATAATAATAAAATATATTTCATACACCCCACTTCAAAACAGTCATTTGTCGTTTAGTGGAATTAAAAAATAATATTCATTCCGTCTGAAAATAACAGTTCAATATCGTCATTTTCGTTCGTCTTAAAACAATAATCTCATTTTTTTTTTCTAACAAATTTCTCACTTTTTACAAAATTATTTCAATTTTTTCCCAATAATTACATACAGTAGGAGCATTTTGGTATTTTAAAATTACTTTTACACACACTATCAATATAATACTACTCCTCCGTCCCATTTAAAGGTTGTCATTATCCATTTTCGTCCATCTCAAAACAAGGTTATCATCTCCTATTAGTAATTGTACTACCTACATAACACAATAAATATCATTTCAACTTACATTATGTTACACAAATATCATTACTTTTATATTACACAGTACTAATAGGGGCATTTTTGTCCTTTTTACTACAACTTATTATAATACCAATATTAAAAAATTTACATGCAAAAAGTAAACGACAATCTTGCACGGGAACAGAGAAAATATTATTTTTCAATTCTCATGTTAATCTCAAATGTCCCTATTTTGGGAAATAAGGAGTAATATTTTATTGGTTAATTAAATTGTGTAAAAAATTTTGATATTTTTGTCATTGAACTTTATATATAAATTAATTATATTTATAATGATATATTTGTAATTTAGGTAAAATTTAAAAATATTTTAATATTAATATATAATAATTTTTATTAAAATAAAAAAGTAATACTTTTAAGTAAACAATCCAACGTGCAACACTTCTTATCCTTTTGATAAAACTTGTACAGTGATAATCAACATACTCACATTATATAATATTACTCCCTCCGTCCCCAATCGATCTATCCATTTGCTTTTTACACGGAGTTTTATAAATATTAGTATTATATTAGGATAAAATAAAAATAAAGGTAAAAAGACTATATTAACCATATTAGTATTGTATGATATAAAGGTAATGACATTTATGTAGTATATTGTAAATTAAAAGAGTATTTGTAATGTTAGTAGATAGTACAATTACGAAAAAAGGAAACGAATAATACTTTGTTATGTGACGGACCAAAATAGAAAAATTGATAGATTGTTAAGAGACGGAGGAAATATATTTTATTACTTTTACTTGTTCAAATGCAAAGTACTCTTTCCGTCCCATTGAAAAATTGTCATTTTTCATTTTCGTTCGTCCTAAAACAAAGTTATCATTTCCTAATTTAGTAATTATATTACCTACTTAACATAATAAATACCCTTCAAAATTACACTATATTACACAAATATAATTACTTTTATATTACACAATACTAATAGGAGTATTTTCGTATTTTTCACTACAACCCATTATAATATTAATATTTAAAAATCTACGTGCAAAAAATAAACGACAACCTTGCATTGGGACGGAAGAAGTATAATATTTATTAAATTTCTTAAAAAATAATGCATATTACTAAAATGAGGAAGTATTAGCTTGTAAATCCACGGATATATAATATAGAATTGAGTTTAATTGTTAGAAATATTTTAGTTTTTTAGTTTTTTTATTATTATTTTGTTTAATTTAAAATATTTCATATATATATCTTTTATATTTTAATTAAAATTTATGAAATTGTTTAATAATGATAAAGATAATATATATATATATATATTGTATTGTGACAAAAGTAAAACAAACAATGAATGTAGGGTGTGATTGGTTTTAATTTTACTTTATTATTTTCTATTATTGTAAAATATGTTATTTAAAAAATATTTAAATAAGAAAATAAAAAGTAACCACAAAAAACACAAGCAAGAAATGGAGGTAATAGGGTGTATTTGGTTATTGAGTTTGAGTTTTGAACAATGATATAACGTGATATAAATAGTTTTTATATGATATTTTGAAATAAAATTAAATTTTAATAGTACAATATAAATAATAAAAAATAAAAATTTAATCCGATTTTTTTTAAAAATAATATTCATTTCGTCCCACTTACTATATCTTTGTGTCGTTTTTATTCATTCCATATTTTATGTCATTTTTTTTTTAAATGATTATCTATTTTAATTTTTTTTAAAATTTTAATTAAACTAATTAGTTATTTTAATTTAAATTTACAATAATTCATATTATAAATTAATTATTTTTATTAATATATTTTTAATTATCTACTAATTATATTTATCTCAATAAATTCTCGTGTAGTAATAAGATTTCAATAAAATCCCCAACCAAGTTAGTCAACGGGGTGAGGCAGAGAGTAGATGCGTAGGGGTAGGTTTAGGTAAGATTATTACAAGGAGGAAAGTACAAATATACCCTCCTTAAGCTAACCCTAGCAGTAATAAGCCCTATCTATCTATCTATCTGACTTTTTGGTTGTAGTGATTTGACGGTATCCGTCAACGCCGTCGGTTTGTAGGCGATGACGGCGTTTGGGTGGCGCATTGGGAAATGCAAACGGCGGGCGGGTTGGTGGGGACCGTCCGTCTGTGTCCGTCGTCGCTTTTAATTCCTTTGTTTGTTTCCTCACCCCACGCTGTCCAATCTTCACCCTAATTACGCACATCTTTTTTTTTTGGTTATTAATATAAATTTGTGTTTATTTTTTACAAAAATAAAAATAAAAATATTGTGACGATTTTTATTTTTTTTTTGATTTGATCGAATTAATACAATAAATCAAAAAATATATATAAAAAAACAAGGTTCTAACTTATATACATCGTCTCATAATAAATTATTATTTTTTTTATTTTATTAAGTTCTATAACAAAATATTTATTTTTTTTTAGTAACTGTGCTATCTACTTAACATTATAAATACCCTTACAACTTACAATATATTATACAAATGCTATAACATTTATATCACACAATACTAATAATGATATTTTAGTAATTTTTACTTTATTGCTACTAAATCTCAATATAATACTTCCTCCGTCTCAATACAATAGTCTTGTTTACCATTTTTGTCTATCATAAAACAATAGTCTCATTTCCATAAATAACTATATTACCATAAAACTATCCATATTTTTTCATTATTATTATATAATTGCCACTATTTTTATAATAATATACTCACAAAGGCAAAAAAAAGTCATTTAACATTACTTTTTACCAACTACCAATATAATATCAATATTTCTTAAATCTCGTATCCAATATAATAAGACTATACTTTTGGGACGGAATGAGTACTAATATTTTTAAAACTCCGTGCAAAAAACAAATAAATAGCTAGTTATGGGACAGAGAAGTATAATACTCCCTTCGTCTTAGATAACACGAGACTATTATTATAGATATAAGAATTTAGGTAAAGTATAATTAGTAAGTAATTAATACAAATATTAATAAAAATAATTATAATAATTTTTTCAATTTTTGGTACTATTTTTCAATAATATATTTTTTCTTTTTTTTTTTTAAACATTCATCAAATACATATTATTTTTTTAAAAATATCATATCAAATACTAAATTTTTATTAATCTCATCTTTGTTTTCAAAATTGAAAAAATAAATCTGTGTAAACGAAGGATTTGTTTGTTCAGTCTTGATTAAATTTTTCTTATTTTATATAAAATAAAAAAAAATTACGTTGAATAATGCTGAACTTTCATAAAATTAAAAAAAAAAAAAAAATGAAGTATGCGAGAAACATATTTGTCGGACCTGGTTCAGTTATAAATAATCAACTTAACATATAGTCGAATCATATATAGAACATTTATAGATCCTCAAAAACCCGAAAACCCCAATTTCACATAAAACACAAGACAAAATATTATAGAATTTTTTTATTTTTTATTTATTTTTTTTTTTAATTTTAGATTTTATGTTTTTCTTTTACAAAACTAAATTATATTCTATTACAAAATATTTCATTTAATTGTTATTTAATTTAGAAAATCAATACATCTTATATTATACTGTATTTTAATCAGATTTGTAATTGTTAATATTTTTGTCATATTAAAATATTATTTACAAAATAAAAATAAAATAAAAACAAAATGTCTCTTGGCTATATTTCATTTAGGTGTCCCATTCTATTCATCAATCTTACTTTCCATATATGTTAAATTAAATATTTATTTTCTTATTTATTACATTATAAAATTTTAATTTTATGTTCAAAATACTATATTAAATAACTATTACTAACTCATTAAATATTATTTCAAGTAACATTTTTTTAGTATTATCAAACCCAAAACTCAAATCCAAAGAACACATCCCAAATGTTGCATATATACGTTAATATATGCAATTACACACGGATCTTAATTAGTTGCAAATTACACTCATTTTACATATACACAATTTTTAAAATTTGACACTATTTATTTATACTTTTTTCTTCCTATAAAAAAATATTATTATTAATTTTAATTTTAATCTGTTTAATAACAAAATATTTATTTTATTTTTAGTAACTATACTATTTATATAATATTATAAATATCCTTATAATTTATAATATATTATATATATGTCATTACTTTTATATCATATAAAGTTATTTTGGTCATTTCTACTCTATTTTTTACTACTTCATTAATACTAATATACCTTAAACTTGTATAAAAAATAAATAAATACTTATTGAAGGACAAAGTGAATATTTTATTTCATGTATATCTATATTATCAAAGTATATCTATATTATAAGTATATCTTTACAGTAAATTGAAAATAATAATATTTTTATTAATTAATAAAAATTTATAAAATAATATTGAGAAAAAGAAGTAAAAATAATTTTTTTTTAATGAATTGTATGTTAAATGTTAAAAATTTTATTAAATTGATTTATATTTAAAATAAATAAATTTATTAAAAAAATCATGTTTATGTGACATAAAAAAAAAGAAAATCAATATTTGTCGCTGGACTTTATAAAAAACAAAAAAAAAATAGGTTTGTTTAGAAAAAGAGGCACCATGTAAAATTGTAAAAAAAAAAAAAAAAAAAGCCTATTCAAGACTGCCACAATGAAAAGCCAAATTAATAATGTCGGTAACAAATGGTTTGGTGTTGTAAATGTTGGACGTGTGACCATTAAATTATAAGTTTAAATTCACTCCGCTCTTGTGGCGATAGCCTAATTTGCAGGAGACGCGGATTCCATTTCATCACAATAAATAATAATGAATTGAAGAAATTGCGTAGACATAACCCAAATTATTAACATTACATTATTTTGTAATAATAAAATCCTTAATTGGCACAGTTCCATTGCGCTTGAGCAGTATCTTCAACTGAGCTCTCGGACACTCCAATTTGCTCCCCAAACTGTCCTTCCGCCGGCAACCAATCGCTTTTACAACCTTCGGAAACTCCACAAATCCTTTAATTCCGCGCCTAATGTGCGGATTCTCCGTCGCCGCCGTCTTCTTCTTCTCTCCCAACACTAACCTCAATTTCCCCCGCAACATTGATGTCTGACGATAACCGCCGCCGCCGTCAACAATGTCCGAACGATCGGCCATGGATTCCGGCCGCCGGCGGCTCCCGACATCTCCGGAGATGTCGATTTCGGAGAATTTCTCCTCCAGGAGGATCTTCGCCTCGGCGAGCTTCATCTGGACACGTTCCTCGCGGATTACCTCAGCCGTGCGGAGCATTTTTCTTTCCTCCTCGAATTCGCGCCTCATTCGAGAGATTTCGAGTTTGTCAGAAGAGATTTTGTTCGCCAGATCTTCACAGCGCTTCTCCAGAGCTTTCCGCGATTTCCTCTCCTCCATTAATTCCGTCGCGAGCTTTTTATTCAAACCTTCGATTTTCCGCCTGGCCTTGCGCTCGGTTTCTAGAATGTTCTTAAGTTCCAGAATCTGTGCCCTAGCTTTGTCCGATTCCGACAGCATATCCGGCGGCTTGATGAAATCGAGGTCCCAAAACGACGCCGCCAGCTTCCTCGCCGACACGGGGAGATGGAGGCGGTGGATTTTCCGGTCGGCGGCGCCGCCGAGGGGTTGGAGCGGCGGCTTCTGATTGGAGGCGGCGTAGAATGGATTCTCGTAGAGTTTCCAGGTCGGCTTGCAGACCGGAGGATGGAGATTATTACAGCAACAATGGTAATAAGACTCGTTGTTAATGTTTGTGATGGGGTGGGTGGTTTGTCGGATGTTGATCATGAGCTGCTGC
This sequence comes from Andrographis paniculata, assembly GCF_009805555.1. Taxonomy (NCBI): domain Eukaryota; kingdom Viridiplantae; phylum Streptophyta; class Magnoliopsida; order Lamiales; family Acanthaceae; genus Andrographis; species Andrographis paniculata. Next base: position 9,045,976 of record NW_026137605.1, read on the forward strand.
TGCATCGTCATCATGTCCGCCATTGGAGAGGGTAGTGAAGCTCGCTTTCTGGATTGTGCTTTGTGGCTGGACAGCGCTGTATGTTTATGTCTGTGTCTAATTCTAGCAATAATGATACGACGTCGTTTAGGTCTTGCTGCTTTTGATCTGGAGTTGAAGAAGAAGGAGTTTTGTAATTGGAGTAGCTGTAGGGCCATGGCGGCGTCGTGTCATCAATCCACAATATAATAAAATAGCAGATGAGGGATCATAAAGTTTCTATTACCCTCAGCCTCACATGCACCCCCACACCACCCCACCCCACGCCACGCTGTGTGTATATATATATACCGCCATGGCTGAGTTCTTCTGTAGATGCTCGGGAGCTCTGAATGGAAGATGATTAATTAAATAATTTAATTAATTAGGGTGATTACGGGTGTGATTTAGGGGTAATTGTTTTTCATTTAAAATCTCAGTTTTTTTTTTTTTAATTTTTTTTATTTACAGTTAAATATTGGACACGGTGATAATTATTTTTATTAATAAAGTCTTAATTATTTACTAATTATATATATGTTTGTTTCCAGATTATTGAAAATAATTTAATTTACATGAGTTATAAGGAATTATGTATGAAATATAAAAATAATGAATGTGAGTAGTGTATTAATTTTTCTTAATTCTTGTACTGAACTCAAATATATTGTATGTTTTTTTTTTTTTTTTTAATTTTATTTTGTCTCTTTCAATAGTGTAAATTATATAACATCCCCTTATATTTTTAAATAAAAATACACAAAAAATCATATATTCTATTTATTGCGTAAAATCTCGTCGTGTCATTGCAAAATTTTCACGAAACACCCTATTTGTCTAAAACTGATGTTTGAGTTTAAATAAAGATCTAAATTGCACAAATTTTATATAAATAAAAGACATAAAATATGTTAAATAGTTTTTTGAATAAAATAAATAAAAAATAATTGATTAATTTTTTATTTTATAATTTTTTGAAAATAAATTATTATTTGATTTTTAAAAAAAAATTAAAAATAAATAATTGATCAATTATTTATTTATTTATTTTATTAAAAAAATATTTAAGATATTTTACATTTTTTATTTGTATAAAATTTGCGTAATTTACACTTTATTTAGAATCAAATATCAATTTTGAAAAAAAAATATTTCGCACAAATTTTATATGAACATAATGGAATTTCACACAATAAATAAAATATAAAATATTTATACATTTTAATTAAAATATAAGGGAGTGTTATATAATTTATATTTTTAAATAAGGCGAAGAATAACTAGCTTGATTCTTTCATTATAGTTAGCTCTACTCTATACTATTCTATTTAATTAATTGTGGCATTGATTTGGTGAGTGTTGGAGACATTAATGTAGGAAGTTAAAATTATACCAATTTTAGGATGTAATAACAAATTTTTAACTTGTTTAAAATGGTAAGGGTCACTTTCTTCGCTATTAATTTCACAATGCCAAAAAATTTATATACCCTTCCAATAAATCAATTCATAAATACATAGAAATATAATTAATACCTTCTTCCGCCTGGAAATAATTGACACGTTGATTAGTGGTACGATATTTAAGGAAATAAAATTTAATAAATTAATGATAACAAATTATAATATTATTTCATTCATTTTTTAATTTAAATAATATTGTTGATATCTTTAAAATAATAGTTAATATATATAATAAAAAGTTTTAGAATATATATATTTAAATATTTTAAATTTTATATTTCAATATATACAATAAATATTTTATAAATTTATGATCAAAATAAATTAATTTTATAAAAAGTAAAAAATTATAAATGTTGATCAAAGTACTTATATATTTGAGGGAGATAAAAATAGAAGAACTTATGTGAAAAATATTAGAAATATAATTTAATTATTTATATATATATATAAATTAATAATTTAATATAAAATATTATTTTTTATATTAATAATACAATTCTCTATATTCACACGTACAAAATAAATAAATAAATCAAGCTCCAATAAACCCCATATATAATTCCTTATAAAATTGAAAAAGAAAAACAGTTGTCCCATTGCCCCAAATCATTGCTTCATTTTTTCACATGGGATTGGTCATCTAGTGGGCCTACTTTCATTACATTCATTCTACTATTAACTATCCTATTTAATTTAATGCCCTATTTAGACCATGTGCCACACCATTTTATTCGTATTTATAACTTTAAAAATTAAATAAAACAATTATAAAATATTTAAGGTCATTTACTTTAACAGAGAAATGAAAAATATAAAATAAAATAAAATAAAATAAACTTGTGATAGATTTCATATATACAAAGTGAATCCGAGTTGGTGTGGTAGGATGGTTAAATTTTGTCGACATCTTTTCGATTGAACTTATCTTGTAAAACTTTATTTAAATATGAAATTACTTGTCTTACATATGATTTAGGAGCTATTGAATTTGTTATTTATTCAATATGTATTAAATGTGTGTTTGGTACGGAAAATTGATAGAGGAACATAAAAATATTTCAATTTTTTTTATTTGTTTGAATTAAAGAAATAAATTTTGAAAAATAAATTATTTTAATTTTTATGTTTTCATTTTTTTCTTTCAAATATAGAGAAATGAATATTATAGTATATATTTTTTATTTTATTTTTTTACTATTTAATTTTTATATATATATTTTAAATTATATTATTTCATATTTATAAAAATCCTTTTATTAAGTTTGTCAACAAAGTTCTCAATTTTACCAAATAAAATAATTAATTATTATTTTTTACTCAATTCATTTTCTCTATAATTTTCTCGGTACAAAACAACCTAAAAGAGTAATAGTTGTGATTTTCAATATTATATATATATATATATACAAAAGTCAATTGTATACTCCCTCATTCCCAAAATTATAATTGAGTTGTGTTTGAAAAAAAAAAAATTTAAGAAATATTGATATTATATTGGCAGTTGGTAAAAAGTACGAGTAAAAGATTTTTTTGCCCCTGTGAGTGTATTAGTGTAAAAAATAGTGACAATTGTATAATAATGATGAAAAAGTAAGGGTAATTTTATAGTGATATGATTATTTATGAAAATGACACTGTTGTTTTGGAACAGATAAAAATGGTAAACATGTATTGGGACATAGTGAGTATTTTAAAAAGGGCTTGGAATTCCAAAACCTTTTCAAATCTATTTTTTTTTTAAATTTTAATAAATCTAAAAATAATAAGTTTTAATTTTTAATCATTTCAATATTATCTAAATTCATTTTTTACGATTTAAATACATCAGTGAAAATATGTTTTAATGGTATATACACACACACGTATAGTTAATTTAGGGTATGTTTCTTTAGACATGTTTGAAAAAAAAAATTAGATTTTAGTTTGGTATTAAAATAATATATGATGAAATATTTTGTAAGAGAAAAAAAAATATTTTTTCGATAAATACAAAGTCCAAACAATAAAAATTTAGAGTTTGGATTAAAAGAAACATCCCCTTAATTAATGGAATTAAAAACTTGTTACCTTTTTAGTAAACAATTCTAAACGTTCTCCTCAGTTTTATTTCTTGAAATCAGGCCAGCCCATTAATAGATACGAAGAATACAAATAATATTATTGGGCTCAACTGATTTTATTGACTAAGCCCAATTCTTTTTAAAAATAATTTTACCCGAAACCATTTTGTTTTTAATTTTCAATTAAATACATTTAAACTAAGTCCTCATCAATATGATGGGGTTTGTTCATTTTTATTTATTTATTTTTTTTTTTACTTCATCCAAAAACTCGAGTGTACAAATTTTATGTTTCTATTACAATTCATGATAATAATTCACACAATATATATTATTGAATCAAACCCCCGACCTAAAGGTCAAGAGGTTAAGGGTTTCGTCATTAGGCTACACTCTCATTCCCAACACATACTATATCATACTCCCTTCGTCTCTTAATAATATATCTACTATTTTTTTTATTTTGACTGATCTCATAACAAAGTATTCATTTCTTTTTTTAATAATTGTACTATCTACGTAACATTACAAATATCATTCTAATTTATAATAACTTACACAAATGCCATTACCTTTAGAAACAAAAAAAATATAATACTCATTCTATTTTATCTCAATATAATATTAATATTTCTAAGAATCCGTGCAAAAAGTAAATTGGTATATAAATATGAGAGGAAGAAGTATATATTAGCAATATTTATGTTAATAATTTACAATGTAACGTATAAACTAAAAATATATGGCAATACTTTACAAATTAAATATTATCTTTGATTTAAGTACATATCACATCTTAATACTACACAATATATAATATTCAACTAATATATCACATCTTAATATAATATAATGTATAATATATATTTCTACCAACACATATTTCAACAATAACTATATGTTAGTGCGTAACATTACAATGTGCTTGCTAGGTTAATCAGCATGCACAATAATGGCCCAGAAATAACCTATTACACAAACAAATGGTCTCTCAGCTCATTAAAATTATACTATCTTCGTCCGGTTATAAGAGTTTATTTATTTTTTGTGTGTTGATATTTGAATATTAATTATTATATCAAAACATAGTACAAATTAAGAAAAAATTGCAAAAACACTTCAATTAGTTTATTATAATATTAATAGAAAGACATTGTAAAATATATATATAAATATAAAAATTTTTAAGGTTAAGTACAATGATACAAAATATAAATATGACCCTTCGAAACGAACAACGGAAAGAGTATTATATTTTTTTTGTTCCTAAACTTATATATAAATATTTTGAAAGTAAATGAGTAAGTTAATGAGGTGAGTTTTTTTTTTTTTTTTAATATAAATTGAATGTATAAATAGTTGACATATTTGTAAATAAATATAATATTGAATGGTATAAATTAAATAATATGTAATAATTATTTATTATAAATAAAAACTTTTTATAGACAAATAAAAAATATATATTCCTATTTAATAGATGAGGGTACAATTTTTCCCCATGAAAAGAGTATATTTTAAAGAACAAATAGAATGTGTTGTTTAATATTTATATTTTACATAATTAAAAAAATATTATTAAATATATATTATATATGCATAATAGTAAAAATGAATGAAAACACACAAAATATTCTTTCCTATAATACCTTCATCATTTCACATTTCACATACAAATATAACATAACACCTAAAATTATACAGTAAATACAAAATAATCATAGTCATATTGTTTGTTTATTTTATGCTTAGTTTTTGTTGGTAAAATAATTGTGGTATTTTGAATTAAAAATAAAAATAAAAAGTTAAATTATATAACATTCTCTTTTATTTTAGTAAAAATGCATAAAATATTATATATTTTATTTATTGCGTGAAATTCTTTATATTAGTATAAAGTTTGTACAAAATATCGTTCGATATTAATATTTGATTTTAGATAAAAACTTAAATTACACAAGTTTTATACAAATAAATATTGTAAAAAGGTATTAGATCAGCCGGAGATTTATGTGCATACTTTCGAATAGGGCTGTGATTGCCACGTTATTGCAATATATATATATAATAAATGTAGAAGGAAAAATTATTTTACCGCTCTTGATTCAACTGACCAAATAATTGATCACGTGAGCAGAACAAGTTGCCCCTCTTTCCCACATGAAATTCAATAATAATAATAATAATAATAAGAAATTTAAGACAAGTTAGGCGTTACGTGACGCAAGCATATCATGGCTGGTTATTAGTATTTTATTATTATTATTATTATCATTTATTATTTATAAATGAGCTCATAATTTTCGATTAACTGTATTTAATTAAGTGCGTGGGATCAGTTGTTGACTAATTAAAATGTTGAGCAGGTCGCCATATTTGATATATCTAAATTAAATTAATTTATTTTAGCATTTTTAAGAGTGTATTCATTTAACTATCTTTACCTTTTTTTTTCTTTTTCGTTTGTTCAATAAAAATTAATATATATATTTTTAATAAATTTATTTATCTTAAACATATTTAACAAAGATAAATTAATTTAATTAAATTTTAAATTTTTTACAAGTGAATCTGCTCAAAACTTTTTTATTATGTACCAACTGATTGACAAAAATAAATAAACAATATATAACAATAGTTTATGTAATAGTTAATATAGTATAAATATAAATCTAATTTATAAATTTTAAAAATATATCTAACAATAATTCATCAAGTACATACAATTGAGCTCTATCACATAAAAAGTATGTTTATATGGTGCTAACTTATAAACTTCCAACTCTGTACATAATTTAAGGTAATATGATTACATGATGAGGTGTTTGTAAGTATACAATACTACTCTAATTTAATTTAGTGACTATTTATACTCTCTCATTTTAAAATATTATTTATACTATTTTCGTCCGTTTTATTTCAAGTATCTCTTTTATATTTTACAAAAAATAATTATACATTAATACTAAAAAATCATTTAACTTTTATTTAAATTACAAAAATACCATTACGTATACAATTAATTTAACTATAAAATCAAAATATAAAACGGTCAATACCTCTTGCACCATTCTAGTGATAAATAAAATACCATTTGCTCGTCTTTTAACAATCTATCTATTTTTTTATTTTTTAAAAATAATTGTACTATCTACTTTTACGTTTATATGATATAATACTAATAGGATTAATTTAGTTATTTTTTTTATTTATACTATATCTCAATATAATACTAATATTTTTAAAACTTCTTGGAAAAAGCAAATGAATGAATAGATATGAAACGAAAAAAATATTATTTTTTAATTTATTATAAAATCTCCAAAAACCCATTTGAAATAGAGAACATATAATTTATATATTTATGTATTAGTATAAAATTATATCATAAAGTATTATACATATACTGCTTAAAATTAAATTATAGGGACTATTACGTGACTAGTTGGCATTCCTGCCCGGGTTCTCGGCCATAGTCTGTCCTATGTGTGCAAGCTCCTGTCCTGTACGGTCGACTAATGACCCATATCTTGATGCAAGTACGTGTTCCGTATGATTCTCCTATACTGTATGCTATATCCCGGGCATGTTGCGCACAGCGCACATGGGACGGCGGGGTCTGGGTCTCAGCGTGGTCGTGGCCTAGGCGCCGGACGTGTCAGCTTTCGAACACGTTACATATGGTATCAGAGTAGACCTTGACGCTGGTGGCGAACGGAGCGACAAAGTGGCATGTCTCGAGTCAAGGAGCATGTCGGTGGACACGTCAAGGATGATCAGGATGATCATGTCCTAAGGTAATTGGACAGTTCGACGTTGCCGAGCACGTCAAGGAAGAACATGTCCTAAGGTAATTGGATATCCCAAGGAAGGGGAGTATGCTTGACGTTGCTGAAAGGGCCAAGAGGGCCGAGCTTTGTTCGTGAGGGAAAAACTAAGTTAAGGACGATCATAGGGCGAAAATCGCATAAGCCACAACAACGGATGTTCCGGATGGTGTGTGGAGATGCGCAGCGGAATTTGGATCGCATGTGGATTATGGCAAAAGACCTCGCTGGCTGTTGGTGAGCACCAAAAGAATGGTATGCAGGAAAAAGATTGGTAGCGAGGGTGCAAGAAATAACATCAGTGCACTCAAATAGCGTCGCACGAAGGCTTTTGCCACTTGAAGTAGGGGAGTTTGTCGCAGGTTGACATTCTTGCCCCTGGTTCTTGGCCATAGTCCGTCCTATGTGTACGAGCTCCTGTCCTCTACGGCCGATTCCGCATAATTCTTCTATATTGTATGATATATCTTGGGCGTGTTGCGCACAGGGGACGAGTGGTCTGACCTCAGCGCGGGCATGGCTTAAGTGTAGGGCTGTCAGCTTCCGGACACGTTACAATTATGTGTTTAGATTATAATTAGCATTAATTTTTAACCACCCCAGGCTCAGTGGACGAATAATCATGACGAAAATTCAACTCAAACTGTTTTCAAAGATATTTCCCATTTAAATATATGTATATTATAATATTGATTCCCACGACAGCACCAATGTGGCAAAAATTCAGTGCAATTCGCAGCCATTTTTGAAGCCCAGCTCGCTTGCTCTGCCTCCAAGTTCATAGATTCGTCCTACAGGAGTTCCTTCCATTCCATTTCCATTCAAGAGTATTACTATGGCGGAGGAACGGTGCCTCGACTCGCGGCGGCACTTGCTCGTCTGGTGGTTTTTGTTAGCTGTTGGATTTGCGGCGGATGTTGCGCGAGCGCAGAATGGGACTACGAATGCCACAACCCATCCTGTTGATGGTGCCTAACTTGTTTTCTGTTTTGAACTGAATTTCGTACTTTAGTTAGTTTAGTGATTCGGAACCAAAATTGCCGATCGATTTTGTCTTATTAACTTCACTTGTTGCTGCTATTGATTTCCTGTTAGTAAATGAATAGCTGGATTATAATTTATAATACTAGGTAATCATCTTATAGTAGCTAGGTAGCTTTAATGATTTCGTTCTGAGCTGGAAATCTCTTTGTTTTTACAGAAAATTGCAGAATCAGTGTATTTCTTAAGGTTGCTTTTGATAAGCTATGAAGTTCTATACGTGGAAATTTTTATGTCATGTTGTATTTAATTTGATATACAGCAAGTGCTATCAACACCATGTTTGCACGATGGGGGCTTGTGGCCTCTGATCAATGGAACATTAGCGGAGAAGTATGTAGCGGTATTGCCGTTACTCCAGGTCCAGCTCCAGATATTGGAATTAAATGTAATTGTGACATCGATAATGGTACTACTTGCCGTATCAGATCTCTGTAAGCGATCAAACAAGAAAATCTACGTTTCAAATAGACAGATTTTTATCTTCAAAGCTGTGATCCATCTTGCGCTAACAATCCCCAAATTGTGTCCAATCTTTACTGTTTTTCAGGAAAGTTTTCCAAGCAGATCTTTCTGGTCCGATTCCGGACGAACTTTGGAATTTAACTTATCTAACGGACCTGTATGTTTGATTTGGCTTTAGAAATATCTGCATGTTTTTTGACCTGTGATTTCCTGAAATGTGCAAGTATTGAAAGTATGAACTTTTCCCCTTGTGTATTTCAGAAATATGGGTCGAAATTATTTTACGGGTCCGCTCTCTGCATCAGTTGGACGTCTTACTCGCATGATGTACCTGTATGCTGTTATCTTCTTTCTTGCTTCCCTACTTTCTATATGTTCAGTATAATCAGATTCACCTCCAACTTTGTTTGCTTGAAAAAAAATATGAGGACTTTGTTCTGTGATTTTATGTTATTAGGAGCTTTGGAGTGAATTCTTTATCAGGGGAAATTCCAAAAGAACTTGGAAGATTGACTGATTTGAGATCATTGTGAGTCCTTTGGTTTTCATAAATAAACTTTAACAGCGCACTCTCCCTGCCTTAAGAGTTTCATATATTGGATGTTAAATCGTTTGCTGCTATTTATGTATTATTTTATGTGCAGGGGGCTTAGCATAAACAACTTCTCTGGATCTTTACCACCTGAGCTAGGCAACCTGACAAAGTTGACACAGCTGTAAGACATGAAGCTTTTTGCAGTAGTTGCATAGTTCAATAGAATATGTAAATCTAATGCATGTTGTTTACAAGTTGATGTATTTTAAATAATTGTGGTCATGGAATCTCTCTGTAACAACTCTAATCTGAAGTCTTAGCTTTCCCTTGTTGATCTTGATCTATTCTCTTGTTAGGAGCACGGTCTTCTTTTGGTGGATGGAAACTTTATATTAATAATATCTGTCTTATCATGCTAGATACGTTGACGCTGCTGGAGTCAGTGGTCCAATCCCGGAAACATTTGCTCGTCTACAGAGCTTGGAGAGAGTGTATGAAAATAAATTTAAAAATATCTTCACCATTAGTTTCTTCACACTTATGCATAAGAATTACATTGTTGTGATTTCAGGTGGGCTTTTGACAGTGCATTCACCGGGCAGATACCTGATTTCATTGGAAATTGGTCAAAACTTGTTACACTGTGAGACAGAGATGACTATTTGTATATAATATTTATTCATGATGTTGCTGTCCTCCTATATTTCATTGGCATAAATATAAACAAATAGTGTGGTTATAAAGATATAATTAAAGATATAAACAATGTGTTTTCAGGAGGCTTCAAGGAAATTCATTCCAGGGTCCAATACCACAATCATTTTCCAATCTAGTCTCTTTAACTGACTTGTAAGTGCAGTCATTCTTTAGTTGTTCATCTGATTATATTTGTTCTGTTTATAAATTCTTTATGCATAAGCTAATCTTTTTTAGGAGAATAAGTGAACTATCTAATGGGAGCACGTCACTAAACTTCCTCAGAAATATGACTTCTCTATTTACCTTGTAAGGACATGAACACAGCTTATGGTTCTGCATTCTTAGCTATTGATTGCCAAGTTCAAACATAAATGATGCATTTTTTTTGTTTCTTGTTTTTTTGCAGAGTTCTAAGAAACAATAATATTTCTGGTCCTATACCTTCATATTTGAGTGCATTGCAGCGTTTGTCATTCCTGTAAGTATCAATGTCTTGAGATCACAATGTGTAAGGGGTTTATACTTTAGTTCGAGAAATTTTGGCCATGAGATTAATCTATATGGTTACACATATAATGAGTGTATATGGTAATTTCATGTGCCAGGGATTTGAGCTTCAACAATTTCACAGGAACAGTTCCAGATTCACTTTTCACTCTCAATTCTCTCACTCACTTGTAATATCCCGTGAGCTACTCTTGATTTTAATTCTCTCTTCAAAAATTCATCCACTTAGTAGAGTAGCCAAATAAAAATGCGGTAAAATAAAGTGGTTTATGAGTATCTTTTCAATCTTCAGGTTCCTTGGCAATAACAAGCTAACTGGGGTACTACCATCCCAAAAGACTGCTAGTCTCCAATATATGTGAGTAAATTCATGCTTTGTCTAGACTCAATTATAAGCACCTAACATACTAACATCTGCCTGCAGAGATTTATCATACAACGAGTTATCGGGAGCCTTTCCCTCTTGGGTCAGAGAGCAGAACTTACAACTGTACAATCATATAATCCCAGATCTTCTTAATTTGTTTATAGATCTTTTACATTGTGTTTATACTGATACAGCTCACACTAATGTCATTTGTGTTTTCAATGTAGTAACTTGGTTGCCAACAACTTCAGCTTTGACAATTCTAATGGCAGGTGAACCTATAAGCACAAGCAATGGATAATCTGAACATGATCTACACCTGTTTAGCTCCATCGAAAATCTTTCTGTTTGCTGTACACATATTTCTTGATCTTCTCATTCAGAGCATGATTTATTTTTCGTGCTTTTCAGTGCTCTGCCTTCTGGATTGAATTGTCTTCAAAGAAATTTTCCTTGTCATAGAGGCTCACCTATTTGTAAGTGAGAAACAACCATCACAACCTTCTAAAATGAACATGTCTTCCCATTTATTAGTTCTAACATGTTTTGTACAATCATCAGAACTGTTCAAAAATTCTAAAGTGCAATTTTTCTATTGTTTATAGATTCAATCTTACCACTCAATTTTTATGGATTTTTTCTGAATGATGTTCTGCAGATTCCAACTTTGCAATTAAATGTGCCGGGGAACAGTTTAGGGCTGAAGATCTCTTATATGAATCAGAAAACGAGACTCTTGGCCCAGCGGCTTATTACATGACTGGCACTGGCAGATGGGCTGTTAGCAATGCCGGTGCTGATAGCGAGAATCCAAAATATACCACCTCCACCTTAACACCATTCACAAATACTTTGCATCCAGAGCTGTTCCGAAGTTCTCGATTATCAGGTGGATCATTAAGGTATTATGGCTTAGGACTCCAAAATGGTAACTACACTGTGACGCTCCAGTTTGCAGAGTCCGAAATTTCAGAAAGTGGGAGCTGGAAGAGCCTTGGGCGGCGTGTGTTTAACATATATGTCCAGGTTAAATTACAGGCCTTCTCAATAGACATGCATCTTCAAGTTGAATATAGACTTTGAAATTGATGGCATGGCATCGAACATGACTTTTGTGTGATGTAGTAGACATATATATTTTCTCGGGATTATTTTCTTATTTATTCACTAAAATTTCAAGAGCTCCAGGGTAAATTGGAGGAGAAAGATTTTGACATAAGAAGAGAGGCTGGCGGAGCATCTACGAGAGCTGTTGTGAAGCAATTCAGAGCTGAGGTGTTGGAGAACCATATTGAAATCCATTTCTTCTGGGCTGGTAAAGGAACTGAATATATTCCTACTGCAGGTACATACGGTCCTTCGATCTCAGCAATAAGTGCCGTGCCTGCAGGCAAGTTCAAGTTCTGAAGCTGCACTGTTCTTCAAAACTTTGAAGTTTGTTTCCTTTATTCCCATGCAGACTGATTGAATGGTTTTTATGCAGATTTTATTCCCACTGTTTCGAACAATCCTCCCGGAGGGAAGAAGAATCGTGTAGCCATGATTATACAGATTGTTGTTGGTGTCGTAGCTGCAAGTATGCTTTGTGTAATTGCAGTCTGCTGTATTCTCTGGAGAAGAAAGAAACAGAAAAATCTTGAGGATGATGGTAATGCAATAAACTCAGTAGGCCGGTGACTATTTCTTTGACTAAAAATTATAACCACCTCTCTTCGGTATTTTTAATGATTCATATGCTGAAATCTGCAGAATTATTGGGTATCGATGCTCGCCCCACCATATTCAGTTATGCGGAACTTAAGGCTGCAACAAATGACTTTGATCCTTCTAATAAGCTCGGAGAGGGTGGATTTGGACCTGTCTACAAGGTAAAAATACCATCTTGAATTCGAACCTTATGATTTATGAAAATACAACAGTAATAATAATACTTCCCAATATATTTTGCCAGTTTTTGTTCTGATACGATCTTTTTAAGTAGTATAATTTTGATAGTTTCGGAAAGGTTGATGTTTCGCTCAACAGGGAACACTGGAGGATGGACGACAAGTTGCTGTTAAACAGTTGTCTATGTCATCTCATCAAGGGAAGAGCCAGTTTGTCGCTGAAATAGCTACTATTTCTGCTGTGCAGCACCGTAACCTTGTTAAGCTGTACGGCTGCTGCATCGAGGGAGATAAACGGCTGCTTGTTTACGAGTACCTCAAGAACAAGAGTCTCGACAAGCTATTGTTTGGAACTGGTAAGTAGAAAAAACTCTCTTATACATAACTTCATGCCTACCATATGTTCCATTGAATTGAATCGTCTACCCTGATCGAGCAGGGAGTAGAGATTTGAATCTCGACTGGGCTGTGCGTTACAACATATGCGTGGGAGTGGCGAGGGGCCTCGCCTATCTCCACGAGGAATCTCGACTTCGAATTGTTCACAGAGATGTGAAGGCCAGCAACATTTTGCTCGATTCCGACCTCAGTCCTAAGATATCAGATTTCGGATTGGCCAAATTATACGAGGCTGAAAAGTCGCATATAAGCACCCGAGTCGCCGGCACGATGTAAGAATCGACTAAAGCTAAGATTTTTGTGCTTTTCATTTTTATCGAACTAATTTGAATATGCCCCCGCGTAACCATGCAGCGGATATCTTGCTCCCGAATACGCCATGTTCGGACATCTCACGGAAAAGGTCGACACATTTAGCTTTGGCGTCATGGCCCTTGAGATCATCAGCGGAAGGCTGAGTTCTGACCCGAGTTTGGAGGACGAGACCATGTATCTCCTCGAATGGGTAAGCTGCATTCTCTTAGCTACATATTGAAATCTCGTCGTCATAGTGCTGACAATACATAATATATATATATGCATATAATATAAACTAATAGGATAAGGTATATGTTAATATTAGAGGTGACAAAAACTAACACGATAGAACAACCTGATATGAATCCGACACGATAATTAACGGAGTGGAGTTAGAGTTAAGGTCTACATTTAGTTTATAATATATGAATATTAATTAATATATTTATTATATATGTAAAATTATCTTAAATTAATATATGTTTTTAAAAGATTATTAATTTAAATTGTACACAATCTATATATCTTATTTTTAATAGTTTTTACTATTTATTATGTATGTATGTCTATTTTTGATTGACTAATGACTTTTGAATTTTTTTAAATTGATTATTTGATTTTACTTTGATGAAATTTTAATTTAATTTTTCTTTTTAAATGGATAAAATGGTTGACTTCGTATTAGTCTGGTCGGGTTTGGGTCATTTGGCCTGTTTATAAAATTATTAAACGGATTAATGAGTTATTTTCAGATTGAACGAGTTTGGGCAGGTCAGATTGGGATTGCATAGTTTGATCCGTTGAAAAACTCGACCCGATCCGACAATTGCCAGCTCTAGTTGATATAATAGAAATACAATACATAAAATAGCACATGACAACACAATGGTCCACGCAGCACATGATACGACTGATTTCAATATACAATATATAGTAACATGACACGTATATAAGTTAGAGGAGATAACACATGCTAACAATCCATACAACATATATTGTCCGGTGTATTTTCATATATTTCATATATTGTCTGGTGTGTTTTCGACGTGATATATTATTTGGTGCAGGCGTGGAGCCTCCACGAAAGGAACGAGGAAATCGTTCTAGTCGACTCCTCACTAGACGAGTACAATCCCGACGAAGTCGTGAGATTAATAGGCGTAGCTCTGTTATGCACGCAAGCATCCCCGCTGTTGCGGCCAGCCATGTCCCGTGTTGTGGCCATGCTGGCCGGAGACATGGATGTGGCTCCCGTGACCACACGGCCGGGGTACCTTGTCGACTGGAGGTTCAACGACGTCACTGCCGTCATGTCGGCGCCGTCCAAGGTTAGTTCTACATCTGTTCATGTTGAATTATCTAGTTCAGTTAGTAATAGTAATTCTACCTCAACTGCATCACAACTTCAGTTCCCTAATGATCATACCATCCCAATGCTCATTGACTCATGAGATCATTGAGTGGTGAGGGGATTTTTTTTTTTTTGTTTCGAAAAAAAATGAAATTATAGAGTTATTATATTTATGTATGTATATTTTGTGAATATATATGTATGGATGTTTAATTATGGTTTAGTAATTATTTGTGTATAAATGTAGAAATAATAGTGGTTGTGTTGTTACTCAAGAATTTTTTGGTTTTTTATTGTTAGTTCCTGAGAATGGTAAAAGTGTTATTAAGATATTTATTTTTATTATATTGAAATTTTTGTAAAAAGAATTGGGTATTGGAAATGTTAAAAAATGAAATAAATAGTAATACATTGATAATCTGCTTAATTTATTTTATGTGCACTCGTAATCGAGGTTTTTGCGACATTTCAAATCGGTTGGCTTATATTTCTAATCTATGCTTATTGATGTAGAATATAAGATGAAATGTGTAAGAAAAATATTTTATTTTGTAAAAAAAATGTTTTGTACAATGTTCAATAAAATTGTTAATGAAATATGATTGTTTTGTGAAATAATTTAAATAAATATTTTTTGATAAGAGAAATTATATAGGAAATATAAATATATATATGATATATTAATATTTTTAAGAATGTGTACATTTTATTTTTTTATTTTTTTTGTTAAAAGACGAGCTTATGCGACTAGTTATGGTGTGCCGTGGAATATGCCTTTTAAAATTTAAGATAAAACAATATGTTTTTGCATCTAAAAAAGTTTTACAATGCGACTACGTTTTTTTGGGGCTTTACCGGAACTAATAAGAGAAAAAATTAAAAATATATCAATTTTGATTATAATATAAATTTTTTATCAATTTTAATTTTACTATAAATAATTTTAATCGATTTTGGTTCAATAACTAAAAGATTAATGAAAATTACTTATGTGAACGTAATGAGATTGATGTGACATCTAATCTGAATAAATTACGATAGTGTGTACAATAAAACACACCCGTGTTAATCATACTGTGTATAAAATAAAATAAGCCTGTGTTAAACATACGGCCATGTACTGTGTTGGAACACAGCCGTGTACAATAAAAAACACGGCTGTATATCATTTTTGTTTTGATATAATAATTTTATTATTTTAATCAAAACTCTAAACAAAATTATTATACTACCATACTGCTATATAATCTCCCAAAAAATTCTCTCCTGTACAAATTATCCTAGACGAAAAACATCAATTCAATGTTGCTTTTATTAAAAAAAATTCCATTTCGTACTTACTTACTATTAGAAAAAAAAAAAAAAAAAAAAAAATTAAAAATTAAATCCACATCAACCTAGAACACAACCAACAATCGGAAGTTTACGGGAACTCACAGAACAACGGCAGCCGCAGATTCCGACAGTTAGTAAAAAATCCACCCCATAAGCCCCTAAAGAAATCCACCAAGAGTGTTGGTGCCGTGCAAAAGAATTCTTCATTATTCTCAAAAGTTGCCTACTGTCAGATTTCTTCTTCAAAATTGATCACTACATTCAAATTCGTTCACTACATTCTCTAACTACAATCTACTCATCTATCTATACATACATATATATATATATATATTTTATATGTATCTATCTATGCATGAAATGCAGCAAGTATGCATGATGATAAATAAACCAAAGCTGAGACCATAACAAGGTAGAGCAATTTTTACCTCAAAAATTTTTCTTCAATCACAAAGGAGGAAGGATGTTACAATTCGAAGTCATCTTCAAGCTTCAATTGCTCGACGGCAGCCTCCTCCTCCTCATCATCAATCATTAAGTACGGATTGTGCGGCTCCGGCTTGAACTTGTACCCTGTGAACACATAGAACGCCAATGTCGCCAATTCTCCAGCGACAACGCTCGTCCACACATATTTATAAGACGTAATCGTCTCGAGCGCGTACACGACGACGCGCGTGAAGTAAATATAGCTCACCACCACAATATAATACTGCCTGAACAGAGTGAGCTTCATCAGATTCACAGCAGCCTTACCGTCGGTCCTGGCTGCCTCGCGGAGGTTTTTGATCGACCAAACGATGGGGAAAAGCACGGCGCAGCAGCAGATCACGTCGACGAGGAGGAAAATCTGCTTCCAGGTGATCCAATCCTGATCGAACGGACCAGATTCGTCGATCACTACCTGTGCTATATTGGCCACCACTTGCAGAGGAATCACCATCACCAGAACCTTCTTCTCTCTGTCCTGCAGATACGGCTTGAGGAAGGACCAGCCGGTTCCGATCAACACGATAAGCGTGAACGTGGAGATTCCTTTGAGGAAACTGAAGATGTAGAAGAGGATATCCCAGCCGTGCGCGGAGCCGGTGCGGTTGATGTAGGATTTGTCCTCGGCCTCGCAGAGGAGATTCAGCATTTTGAGGTTGAGCACGGCGAGCATGAAGAAATGGATGGTGAAGACGGTGGATCTCTTTCTGTAGAGGACGGCGATCCAGAGGAGAACGAGGAGGAAGTAGATCAAGGAGAGAAGGAAGTAAACCCTAGGCAGGACGGTCTTACCGGCGGAGAGATAGTCGCGGCGGTTGGATTTGGCGCCGCCTTCGAGGTTGTACATGGCGGAGCGGACGGTCATGGAGACGGCGAGGTCGGGGAAGCAGTTGGCGAAGACGAGAGCGAACTGATCGGCGCCGATTTCGGTGTAGGAGTCGTTGTATTGGGAGGCGGTGGGGGAGGGGAGGAGATCTAAGGTGAAGACCTTCTTAATGGCGTTGGATTCGAGGACGCAGTTGATTTCTCTGTCCTCGATTTGGTAGAGGACTTGGAGCCAGGCGTCGGAGGTGCAGAGGAAGAACCCGACGTTGGAGAGGGCGGAGGGCGGGTCGGGTTTGGTGCCGGAGAGGGAGAATTGGGTGATGTTGAGCTCCAATATGCCGCGGTGTGTGAACCCGAATTCGTCCAGGGGGATGATCCGCCGGTTGTCGGAGCGAATTTCATTGACACGGATCTCGCCGGCGGCGAGGGGGACGGCGGATAGGAGGATGAGGATGGAGAGGGGGAGAGGAATCGACATTTGGTTTTTTTGGTGGGTTGCAATGGGGATCGGATCGGAAGAAGAAAATGAAATAGAAGATCAATAGTTGATCATGATGATGGTATTATTTTCGGGATATTTTTGGTTTAAATTTGAAGAGCTTTTTACGTGCGGAAAAATATATAATATAGAAAATAAAACATAAATAATTAATTTGATATATTTTTAAAAAATACAGAAAAGGAGTAATTAAAATTCTCCAAATTTCTTAAAACAAACACATTGTCAAAATTTATTTTGTAATTATTTCGTATCAACTGATTTTAAGATGTGTTTGATTTGCATTTCAAACTTAGACTACTACTATTATTTATCTTAATAAAAAAAAATATTATTTTTTTTTATAAAAATATCATATTAAAAAATGAAAAATTGATAAGTTTATTTTGTAAAATAATTCAATTTTTTTTTTAATAATAAAATATAAAAATAACGAGTATACACGGGTCTTATTAAATTTATGAGATTTTTTTACTAAAAGGATACCTTATGTATAAAACACGCAAGCTCATAACCGTAATTATACAGCTAATAAAACTCATAATGTCGTACCATTTCGCCGTGTTCGTAGTTTTGGGCGTCCCATGTCCTTCGGCGAACTAGTCCGAACACTTCCGCAACTAAGATGATAAAATGAACTAATAATAGGGAAAAAAAAAGACACGAGCACAAGCATAGAGCTAGAGATTGTATAGATCGAAAAGAAGAAGACGAGACTAAGGATCTTGCCTCATCGTATTCATGGTCGTCATAATCGATGATCTCTCAAGAATGAAGAAGGATGGGGTTGGCTGGATCCACGGGAGAATGGAGGTGTCCTCCTGCCGTCATAGTAGAGTTAGTAATACTATTCATGGAGCTAACTCCAAATCTCGCCGATGACATCACGGCGGTGACATCATTGAACCTCCAATCGGTTAGGTAGCCAGGCCGTGTCGCCACAGAAGCCACCTCTATGTCTCCGGTCAGCATAGCCACGGCACGCGACATGGCAGGCCGCAGTGCCGGGGATGCTTGAGTGCATAGCAGAGCTACGGATATGATCCTCGCGGCTTCATCTGCATTGTATTCGGGGAGGCTACTGTCGACCAGATCGGTTTCCTCGTTCTTTTCATGAAGGTTCCATGCCTGAAGTAAAATGATAATTTAATATGGTATCAGAGCATGATGTTCTATGTGTATATATATATGTACCCTTTCGAGAAGATACGATGTCTCATCTGGCGAACACGAGTGAGAGCTCGGCTTTCCGCTAACAATCTCGAGGGCCACGACTCCGAAGCTAAATGTATCGGCCTTCTCCGTGAGATGTCCGAACATAGCATATTCCGGAGCAAGATATCCACTTCATAGTCACTCAGACAAACACAGAAAACGAAAACAATACATTGCATCCATGAAGAATGTAAAGGGCATGGAATCTTGAAAAAATTTCGACGATACTTACATTGTGCCTGCGACTCGGGTGCTTATATGCGACACTTCATCGTCGTACAGTTTTGCCAAGCCAAAATCCGATATCTTTGGGGTGAGGTTGGAATCGAGCAGAATGTTGCTGGCCTTCACATCTCTGTGAACAATTCGAAGTCGAGATTCCTCATGGAGATAGGCGAGACCTCTCGCAACTCCCACACATATGTTATAGCGCACGGCCCAGTCGAGAAACAAAGTTCTACTTCCTGCTCATTCAGGGAGGAGCAATTCAAATTCAATAATGTACGAAAATTGTAGGTGTAATAAAGCTTCAAGAAAGCTATTTTTACTTTACCAGTTCCGAACAATAGTTTGTCGAGGCTCTTGTTCTTCAGATACTCGTAAACAAGCAAACGTTTATCTCCCTCGATGCAGCACCCGTACAGCTTAACAAGGTTCCGGTGTTGCACACCGTAAATTGTAGCAATCTCTGCGACAAACTGGCTCTTCCCTTGATGAGATCCTGCGGATAGCCGTTTAATAGCAACTGCTCTTCCGTCGCCAAGTGTTCCCTGCCAATCGATATATTTATTCAATAGTTTCCATGTTTTCGAGGTTCAATGTGTATATAACATAACAATCAAACTGCACAGAGTTCAGGTTAATTTCTGAGATCATTCTGCACATAAGCTTTGGACTTGGAATAGTCCTTACCTTATAAACAGGTCCAAATCCACCCTCTCCAAGCTTATTACATGGATCGAAGTTACCTGTTGCGGCTCTAAGTTCAGCATAACTGAATGTCGAGGGTCGAGCATCGATACCCATTAATTCTGTAGATTTCAGAAATGTGAACCATAAACAACCGAAAATGAAGGCAAATGCAAAGACCAAACAAGAAAATGAAAATCTCAAAGATTAAATGAACACTGAAAAGAATGATTTGTTTATTTTTTATTTTTTATATTACCTGCATCCACCAGATTTATCTGTTTCTTTCTTCTCCAAAGCACAATGAATACTGCAATTAGAGAAAGCAAGCCTGCAGCTACAACGCCAATAACAATCTCGACAACTGGAGCGCTGCGGTTCTTCTTCCCACCAGGAGGATTATTTGAGACATTAGGAATAAAATCTGCATAAAAATCATGCATTCAATTAATCCACATAGGAATAGAGATGGCAAGCTTCAAACTTGATGGCAACGATTCTAGTCTGAGCTCGATAGAACCTGCTGTAGCACTTATTGCTGAAATGGAAGGCCCATATGTACCAGGAAAAGGTACAGAAACAGTCCCTTTTCCTGCCCAAAAGAGATGGATGTTCATATAGTTCTCCACCACCTCTACTCTGAATTGCTTCTCAACAGCTCTTGAAGATACGCCGCCAGCCTCTCTTCTTATATCGAAATCTTTCACCTTTAGATTCCCCTGGACCTCATAAAACTTGGTTAATAAACTGGAGTACAATAATTAAAGAAACAGTGGCATATAATAGTTCTAAAGCCCGATATTACAAATTCAATATAGTTTATATCTCTATATATATTCTGAAGTACTCAATAATACCTATACTAAGCATATAAGGGAATAGCAGCATCAAGAATTATTACAGCAGTAGAAAAAATTATACCAAAGATATCAACTATGATGGTGTGAAACAAACTCAATTTCGAACATTGGGGAAAGGTTCTAATTTAATGCAGACCTGGATATATATGTCAAAAACCCGCCGTCCAAGACTCCTCCAACTCCTACTTTCTGTAATTTCTGACTCTGCAAACTGGAGAGTAACATTGTAGTTACCGTTTTCCAGGCCCAAGCCATAGTATCTCAATGATCCAGCCGAAAGTCGAGCAGTTCTGAACAGCTCTGAATACAATGTATTTGTGAATGGTGTTAGAGTGGTAGTTGTATATTGTGGATTATTAGCATCAGCAGGGAGACCAGCATTGCTAACTGCCCATCTTCCGGTGGTAGTCATGTAATATGTTGCTGGACCAAGAGTCTCATTATCTGATTCATATACAACCCCATCTGAAGTCCTTATCTGCTCCCCACCACATTTGATTGCGAATTTAGAATCTGCAGGTCATCATCCAGGAAAAAGAACAAAATGTTCAAATTTGATGCATCTGAACATTTAAAGGGAATTGATTCAATGCATTTCTAATTTTTCATCCAATTCTACTTATGGTAACAAAAAATTTGAATTAATCAATAGGAGGCCTTCATCTTTGACATATCTATTTTCCAGTCAGCTTCGAGAAGGATGTAATAGATTTTGATCACTTACAGATAGGCGACCCACGATGGCAAGGAAAACTTCTTTGAAGACAATTCAATCCAGAAGGCAAAGCTCTGAACATTAAAAGTGAAGAATATAAATGCACAATCGATGGCTGAACTCATGTTGAAATTTTGCATTGGTGCTTTTTTTATAACTCACTTGCTGTTAGAATCCTCAATGGTGAAGTTGTTGGCAACCAAATTACTACACCGAAAACAACACAAGTATTAATGTGAGCTATTTCAGCATATAAATTAGCAAATGTGAGGAAGTACAGTACAACATTGAAGATTTATAAACAAGATAGTAAAAAGTTCTGGATTATTCGGATTATACAGTTGTAAGTTCTGCTCGCTAACCCAAGACGGAATGCTTCCTGATAATTCATTGTATGATAAATCTCTGCAGGCAAATGATAACATGTTAGGAGCATATAACCATGGTTTACACAAAGCATGAGTACACTTACATATATTGGAGACTTGGGTTCTTTTGGGATGGTAGTGTCCCAGTTAGCTTGTTATTACCAAGAAACCTGAAAATTGAAAAAATACATAAGATTCAGTCTTATTTTATTACGGCTTTTTGGTTTCGCTACCCTTCTAAGGGGAGGGTATTTTCGAGACTGAACTCTAAGCATCAGTAGTTCATGGTGTATTACAAGTGAGTCAGAGAATTCAGGCTGACAAGTGACTCTGGAACTGTTCCTGTCAACTTGTTGAAGCTCAAATCCCTGAAACATACAATCACCATACTCATTGAATCATTGAATGCATAAGCACATGGATGAGTTATAAAAGAGTTAAGGTGCATGTGTTCTCTGATTTTAATTGTAGTAACTAGCAACAGCTCTTCAACCATATACATAGCAGTCTCAAGATGTGGATACTTACAGGAGCTTCAAACTCTGAAATGCAGCAAAAGACGAAGGTATGGACCCCGAAATATTATTATTTCTTAAAACTCTGCCAAAGGAATAAGAAGAATCGGTTATATTTACAATTTTCCTATCAAAGGTTAAAGTGAGTCCTAAGCTAAGTATCCTTACAAGGTATACAAAGAATTCATATTTCTGAGGAAGTTTAGTGAAGTGCTCCCATTAGATAGATCACTTATTCTCCTAAAGATAGCATCCAAACAGATTAGCTTCTGAACATAACATATATAAGAATATGGACAACAGCAGTACGGTTGCACTTACAAGTCGGTCAAAGAGGTTAAATTGGAAAATGATTGCGGTATTGGACCCTGAAATGAATTTCCTTGAAGCCTCCTGAAAACATATTTTGAGAGAGCTGATCACACGACCTTAGAAAACATCATGCAGTTCTCATTCTTCTTCTTTTTTCTTTCAATTTTCTTTGGGAGAGGGGGGGGGGGGGGGGGGGAAGGGGGGTGTTCCGCTAATGAAATATTAAGAGGAAGAGATAAAATATCATGCATAGTTATCTATGTCTCACAGTTGAATAAGTTTTGACCAATTTCCAATAAAGTCAGGTATGTTCCCTGTGAATTCGTTGTCTGATGCCAACCTGGAAGTGAACAATATGATTACTTTGTTTAGCAAAGTAAGAAGATCAATTTATTTCCTCAGTGCTCTTACACTTTCTCCAAGCTCTGAAGAGCAGCAAATGTTGCAGGTATTGGACCACTGACTCCAGCACTATCAACGTATCTAACAAGATAACATAGGAACAAAATTCCAATTTCCACCAACCAAAAGACAAGTAGGTTTCAGGTCAGTATAGTTAGGAAGGGATTCTTCACTATTATTTATAAGATACCACATTTGGCTTCCATAGGCAACTGAACTTGTAAACAGCATGTACTATTTTCAAATGGTTAATGACCTCTGGAAATAGTGGAGAACATATCATTGCTTACATTTGTGTTAATCTTGTTAGGCTCCCTAGCTCAGAGGGTAAAGGCCCAGAGAAGTTGTTTATGCTAATTGCCCTGTGCAAATTATTGGAAGGATTTATTATAACACTATTATACTCTTGAATGGGAGAGACTATGTTGGTACAACCTCATACATGAAAACTGAAGGACTTACAATGATCTTAGATTGGTCAGCATTCCAAGTTCCTTGGGAACCTCCCCTGATAATGCATTTGCAGTTAAACTCCTACCAAGATACAACCGACAAAGAAAAATCATTACTTATCCAAGGAAACTGGGCTGGTGGAAAATATCTTTAGGTTGGAAGTATGAAAAACAGGGAAGCAAATCAAGCAATGAAGAAAACACAGCATACAAATACATCATGCGAGTAAGACGTCCAACGGATGCAGAAAGTGGACCTGTCAAATAATTTTGGCTCAAATTTCTGCAACAGATAAACAAGAAAAGTTAATGGTTAGAGTTTGCAAAACCTAGGAAATCACATGGAATAGTTACTATTTATTTTTAATGCCAAATATATTTAGAAATGAAACGCACAGATCATCTAGATAGGTTAAATTCCAAAGTTCATCTGGAATTGGACCAGAAACATCCGATCGAACGACTCTCCTGCAAAGTAAAGGGACGCAATAAGGTCTTAAGCACTCAACCACAGCAAAGTAGACTGGAACCTTAGTAGGAACATTCTTGATGTGACTTTGAGGATAAATTTTCTTCGAGTGTCGGGAGTAGTCTCGTGTTTCATCACTTACAGAGTAGTAATGTGACAAGTAGTGCTGTTATTGTAGTTGCATCCGCATTTAATTCCAATGTCTACATCTGTAACTGGATATGGAACTAAGGCATCCCCACTGCATAATTCTCCACTAATGTTCCATTTATCTGTGGCTGAAATCCCCCATCTTTCAAATATGGTGTTCAGAGCTCTTGCTATATGTTGTGATATTTTCATGCATATCAAAGCGAGCTTATCAAAAGCAAGCTTAAGAAATATATTTGCTCTAATGACTTGGATAAACCATACGAATTATACAAAAATAAAATAAAATAAAATTCTTAATTAGTTATCAAGGTGTATGACGTGTATGACATCTTTATGATCAAATTGAATGATAGTATGAAGTTACTAAGCCAAAAGAACAATGAAGTATAATCGACTGTGACTTTTTCTTTTAAAAGTTTCCAAAAATTGGCACTCCAATGAAAAAATGTCGAAAAGATCCACAATAAGAGTTTTACACCAATATCAATAACAACTCAAACAGACATGCTTTATTCATACTTTAATGAATGCATAAACTAAGCTGAATATATTATTTCTACTCATAACAAGAATTTCTTGAAGCATTATATGTGCATGCAGCAAATCGGGCCAAAAGGTTCCAAAGTCATCAAATTCTACAACTGTACACAGGTCATTCATTTATAACAACGCTAAATAAAACAACTAAACAAATAGTCTTTGAATATATCATGTTCTAAAGCTTCTCCCTACTCAAGTTTGTTTGCTGCACTAACCAATACCAAAATTACTGTTTCTTTTTTATTTTTTCCTCATATTTTCCCTTCAATGCAACAAACAAACGAGAGAGAGAGTGTGTAGGTGCAATCGACTGTTGAAAGCAACTAAGCAAGCTGAATGATCCTTCCGAAACTGCGAGAAAATGCAAGCGAGTATGAAATTCATTCCAGAACTGAATAACTCACGTACCTTCAACAGGATCGGTGGTGACCTTAGTAGTCTGCGTTCGGACGATATCCACGGGAAATCCAACGGCTAACAATACAAACCACAAAACTAGCCGCCGCCTCCGCCGCGAGTCGACACACCGCACCGCCATAGAAACAAGCTTAAATTCTCGGTAAAAATGAACAATACCTGGCAGAGAGCAGGAGCTCAAGGCAACAGCGAAGGAGTAGAACGTGGGAAACGATCCGCAGAGCAGTGGTTCGAAGCCATAATTGAACTCAAAGACGACGATAGTCGATAGCTACGGACGGACTGCTAATGACAGGTTTTTGGTGGGAATCGGAAGTGCTTATCATTTAATTATATATGGAAATTTTCGAGGGGTTCACACGTAAATTACAAAATGCATTAATTTTTGCAACTGTAAATAATAAAAATAAGAATAGTATTTTTAATTTATTAGAGTGTTGACGTTTCTAGTCGAACTTGCGTAAAAGCGTGTTTGAATTTTTGACTTCCATCTGTCTGTTCGCTCGCTTGATCAGCTTCTTCGCTAGTTTATGTGGACAAGAGTGCAATTTTTTTATACGTTTTGTCGTATCTCAATTATTTAATTAGGTATAAAATTAAATTAAATCTGTTTAGTTATATTTAGAGGATTATTTTGGTATTTCTTATTGTTCTGATCACTATCCTTTTCCTGCTGCTCGCAATGACTACACTAAAAATTAGTCATAACTTTTATTAGACAAAACCATATAAATATTTATTTCATACTTTTATGTTTTTTATTTCAATGCCAATAGCAATTTCAAACTAGTGCTAGTTTACATCAAACTAAGGGCCTGGAACATGATCTTTTGTTTGATCTCTTTTTTCTTTCTGAAAAATAAAAAGCTCTCATCCACACATTTTATGAATCGGTACCATACCTCTCTTAATTGGAAAAAAATAATAATAATAAATGAAAAAATAAATAAATCTTCATCTCATTCAAAAATAATATGTATATATATTATCTGATATTCAAGTTTTAAATTCCACGTACAACCGAGACAAATATGACCAATACATGTTGATGCTCCACAAGTGGCAACGTCAACGGAGTTGAATAAACGATCAGTCAAAAATGTAATAAATTCATAAAGAAAAGGTCAAGACATTGCCCTTACCCTTGCCCTTGCACTTTCTTTTCTTTCTTATTTGCCATTTTTCAAAACCACACCAATCGAATTTCTATCAAAACTATAGTAATAATGATTTTACTATCTAATAACTATTTCGGAAAATTACTTTTAACTTGCCTGTACGTTAGAAAGTTTACTCCATGTACTTTAATGATTTATAAACCATACAGAATCCTATTATTTTTAAATCATAGACAAATTATAGACAATTTTGTCTAATTAATTTATCAAAAAACTAAACTACTGACAAAAAATACAAAGTGAACAAACCTTGGTCGAGCTACCCGGTGATCGACGACGACATGAATGTGGTTACGTCGCTGAACCTCCAATCGGTTAAGTAAGCCGGTCGGGTAGTCACAGGAGCCGCCTCAATATCTCCGGCCAGCATAGCCACAACACGGGACATAGCCGGGCGCAATACCGGGGATGCTTGAGTGCATAGAAGAGCTACACTTATAAGCCTTGCAGCTTCATCCGCATTGTATTCGAGTAGAGTCGAGTCGAGCAGATCGAGCTCTTGATTCTTTTCATGAAGGTCCCAAGTCTGATCAATGCATGCATCAAAGAAGACGACGATCCATTATAACAGTATAGTATGGGATTCGAGTTAGATATTGAAAGAACGATAGAGAATTATACTGTAACTCCTGTTGATAATGAATCAATTACTAAGAGGATGCAACGACTACGGTACCCATTCGAGGAGATACATCATCTCGTCTTTCAAGGTCGGGTCCGAACTCGGCCTACCACTGATGATCTCGAGGGCCACGATTCCAAAGCTGAAAATGTCGGCTTTCTCAGTGAGATGTCCAAACATGGCGTATTCGGGAGCAAGATATCCACTGCACGGCGACAAAAAAATACAAAGATGAGTCGATCTTGATCGTCAACTAAGAATGTAACACATGAAAAGCCTCACATTGTGCCGGCGACTCGGGTGCTTATATGCGACTTTTCGTCGTCGTACAGTTTGGCCAGCCCGAAATCAGATATCTTAGGGGTGAGGTCGGAATCGAGCAGAATGTTGCTGGCCTTAACATCTCTGTGAACAATTCGCGGTCGAGATTCCTCATGGAGATAGGCGAGGCCTCGCGCCACTCCCATGCATATGTCGTATCGCACACTCCAGTTGAGAAACAAAGCTCCACTTCCTGCTCGAATAAGGACATCGAATCAATTCAGTTTCGTGTAATATACTAAAGGATGAAGCTTTAAGAGTGCGGTGTTCACCTCCTCCAAACAATAGTTTGTCGAGGCTCGTGTTCTTTAGATACTCGTATACCAGCAGCCGTTTATTTCCCTCGATGCAGCAGCCGTAGAGCTTAACAAGGTTGCGATGCTGGACGGCAGAAATAGTAGCGATCTCGGCTATAAACTGGCTCTTCCCTTGGTGAGATCCCGCGGAGAGCTGCTTAACAGCAACTGCTCTTCCATCTCCAAGTGTTCCCTGTTGATTGATACGGCAAAACATCATACTAATGCAATGAACAATTTTAATGTATGTTCATAAGGTTCTTCAAAAAGGTACTTACTTTGTAAACAGGTCCGAATCCGCCCTCACCGAGCTTTTTAGAAGGATGGAAGTCATCGGTTGCAGTTCTAAGTTCGGTGTAGCTGAATGTAGAGGGTCGAGCGACCATGCCCAGAAACTCTGCAGATACAAGAAATCGCATTACGAATTCGAATTGCGAAGATCATAGAAATGCACATGAACTATAATACTACCTTCGTTCTCCAATTGTTTCTGTTTCTTTCTTCGCCAGACTGCGTAGCATACTGCAACCACACAAAGCAAGACAACAGCTACAACGCCAGCAACAATCGCTACGATAGGAATGGTTCGATTCCCCTTCCCACCGGGAGGAATATTTGAAACACTAGGAATGAAATCTGTATGAAAACCATGGAGTCAGTCTGCATGGATGATGAAGAAAACAAGCTTCAAAGTTCTTGATCCGGAGCTTGAACTTACCGGCAGGCGAAGCACTTATTGCTGAAATTGAAGGTCCATATGTGCCTTCATTAGGTATAGAAACAGTCCCTTTTCCTGCCCAAAACAGATGTATATCAATATGATTTTCCAAGACCTCAACTCTGAACTGCTTCACAACAGCTCTTGCAGAAACTCCTCCAGCCTCTCTTCTTATGTCGAAATCTTTTTCCTCCAATTTCCCCTGAAGCTCACAAGAGTTTGTTACAAAATTGTAAATCGGCACTGATTAATAGTTACTTAAACAGTTGAACTACTGCACCTTGAAGAGCAGATTGCATGATAAAGAAGCAAAGTTTGTTTTGAACATGAAGATGGATGAAGTTCATATTTGAGAAGGGGTCTAATTAGATAAAGACTGACCTGGATATATATGTCAAAAAGTCGCCTGCCGAGGCTCCTCCATGTCCTACTTTCTACAATTTCCGACTCTGCAAACTGGAGAATCAGAGTGTAGTTACCATTTTCCAGTCCTAAGCCATAGTACCTTAATGATCCAGCCGAGACTCGAGCAGTTCTGAACAAATCTGTATACAGAGTATTTGTAAATGGCATCAAGGAGGAGATTGTGTATCTTGGATTCTCACTATCAGCACCAGTGTTACTAACTGCCCATCTTTCAGTTCCAGTCATGTAATGTGTTGCTGGTCCAAGAGTCTCATTATCCGATTCATATACAACCTGATCTGCAGTCGTAATCTGCTCCCCGCCGCATTTAATTGCAAAGCTAGAATCTGTAGAACATCATCCAGAAAGAATCTGTCAAATTTCAGTGATGCAACATAGACAATCCACTTAATTTCTCAGTTATTTCTCAGCTTTGAAAAGATAGTAGTAATTGAATTCTATCACATACAAATAGGTGATCCTCGATGGCAGGGAAAATTCCTTTGAAGACAATTCAAACCAGAAGGCAAGGCACTACAATGAAATGATAATATCCGTCATGCTCTAAATGGTAAAGCAGCAACAAATATTCGTTTACAAACTAAACATGTGGAGTTAATGTTGAAATTCTGCATGGCATGAATACTTGAAAGATCACCTGCTATTTGACTTGTCAATGGTGAAGTTGTTGGCAACCAAATTACTACATCAAAAAAATTAATAATAGTCTGAGCAGCATCAGTATAAAAATTAGCAAATGCCAGAAAGTAGAACATGGTGTAAAAAATTTTATGGACAAGTTAAAAAGAAGGGATTGGAAATATTTGATCATACAGTTGTAAGTTCTGCTCGCCGAGCCAAGACGGAAAGCTTCCTGATAATTCATTGTAAGATAAATCTCTGCAGGAAATAACAAAATGTTAGGTACATATACCTGGGGTGTGAATAAGACATAAATAGGCTCACATATATTGGAGAGTTGGATTTTTTCGGGATGGCAGTGTCCCAGTTAGCTTGTTACTGCCAAGATACCTGAAAATTGCATAAAGACAAATATAACACTTTTTTATTGCTTCTATTTTGTTGGCGTATGCTACAAGGGGATGGAGTTTTGGAGACAAGTCTAAAGTTGCAGTTAATTCATGGCATCTTACAAGTGAGTGAGGGAGCTGAGATTGAAAAGTGAATCTGGCACTCTTCCTGTTAGATTGTTGAAGCTCAAATCCCTGAAACATTGAATTATCACATTCCTATGCTTATGAAATGTATGCAATAAATAAATAAATTGAAGTGCATATATAATCCTTATTAAATAACTGTGTTCTCAAGAAATTGTTACTTACAAAAGTGTCATGCGCTGTAAAGCACCAAAATCTGAGGGTATGGAACCAGAAATGTTGTTGTTTCTTAGAACTCTTCCGAAGAAAAAAAATAAAAAACCAAAAAGTACACTGTGATTAGAACTTGCCAATTAGTAATTAAAGTAGAGAATTGTGATCAGAGTTCATATGCTTACAGGGAAAATAGAGAAGTCATGTTTCTAAGGAAGTCTAGTGAAGTGCCCCTATCAGATATGTCACTTATTCTCCTAAGCATCATATTAAGAACAAACAAAAAAAAGCACAGATTAGCTTCTGCATAAAGCTTTCAACAGGAACAAAACTTAATACTATGAGAGACAAAAGAATGACAACACGTACAAGTCAGTCATAGAGGTTAAATTGGAAAATGTTTGTGGTATTGGACCTTGAAATGAATTTCCTTGAAGCCTCCTGTAAACATAGTCCCAGTCAGCTGACCATAGGCTTTAAGGTGAAGGAGCTTAAAATATATCCTGGATAGTTAACAGAGCAGTTCTTCTTCTATGCTAATGAAAAATATTAGGAGGAAGGTAATGTTGTGCACAATTACAATATTACAATAGTTGTCTTTGTCTTACAATCGAACAAGGTTAGACCAATTCCCAATAAAGTCCGGTATTTGCCCTGTGAGTTCATTATCTGATGCCCACCTAAAATCACAACAATACAATCACTTTGCTTAAGTTAGAAGTAAAGGAAATGGTAGAGTTCTTACATTGTCTCCAGGCTCAGTAGTCTAGCAAATGTTTCCGGTATTCGACCACTGACTCCAGAACTATCAAAGTATCTATCATGATAAAAAACAAAATAATTCAAAATAAAATTCCAACATCCACTCACCAAAATAAGGCGCTGCTTTTAACAAGAGGATGGATCAAGGTTAATACAATAACATCGGAGGCATTCAATGCTAGCAGTATGTAATATTGTCCATTGCTTTAGTAAACTCTGCAAACAGTGTAAAAAGTGTCGTTGCTTACATTTGGGTTAATCTTGTTAGGTTCCCTAGCTCGGATGGTAAAGAACCTGTGAAGTTGTTCACACTGATTCCCCTGCACATAAGCAAATAGAAGGCACTGAATATTCAGTACAAATATATAGTCATCTCCAATTTCCTGGATGAAACTGTATTGGTTAGAACAATATATTAAAACTAAAAGACTCACAGTGATCTTAAATTAAGCATCATTCCAAGTTCCCTGGGAATCTCACCTGAAAATCTGTTTGGACCTAAGCTCCTAACAGCACAAGATCAAAGAACAAAAATCATTGTATTTCCATGCAAAAAGGGTTAGGAAATCTGTTTGCATGCAGGGAAGAAAGAAAAAGACAGCATACAAGTACATCATGTGAGTAAGACGTCCAATGGATGAAGAAAGGGGACCTGTCAAATAATTTCGTCCCAAATTTCTGAAACAGGAGAGGATTAGCTAATGCCTTTAATGTTTGAATAATCACAAATATGACATGTTAGCAGCGAATAAATGAATGCAACGTACAGATCAGTTAGATAGGTCAAATTCCAAAGATCATCAGGAATTGTTCCCGAAATATCCAATTCATATACTCTCCTGTAAAATAGTAAAGAAGAGACACAATCAGTCCATCTTTCCCACTTGGATCACATTAAAGTAGACCTAAACTTATGTAGGTCAATCATAAGGTGGAAAACTTGCTGAGACTTAAATAAGTTATAGAATGCAAAATATACTCTCCATGAGTGCTTGTGCTGCATGTTATACCACATTTGATCACTTACAGATTAGTAATGTGGCAAGTAGTGCCGTTATTGTCGTCGCAATTGCATTTAATACCCGGATTAAGGGTTGGGTTTGGATCGAGGGCAGCCCCGCTACACAATTCTCCACTGATATTCCATTGAGCCGAGGCAGAAATTCCCCATTGTTCGAATACCGTGTTCAAAGCTCTTGCTGTGGGTCAAATAAATGTAATATTAGATATGTTTTCGTGTATAGCACTCATCAAAATAAAACCAAGTTTCAGATATGCAAACTCTTATTATTCGTCCTAAAGAAAATTTCCTGATATTATGATGATCCACTGATTAATCTTCAAGGAGGAAACCAATAATAGGATCAGGAACAGAAATAGCTGAGATGCAGATTTTTACTTCAAAATTTTGCAAACTATTAGAAATCTGCATAATTAATCTAACATCCATTGCGTTCTTGATTTTAATTTTAACGAATACATAAACCACGTTGAAAAACAGTATATCTACTCTCTACTCTCTACTCCCACGTCCTAACCACGAACAAAATTCATTCGAAGCATATATACACGTGCAACCAATCACGACTAAAACATTTAATAATTTCAAAGTCGTAGCTGCAGACAGATAAGAGCTAGCTGGACGAATCCTTCACACACCTTGCACGCAAGCCATCGATAGCGAAATTAAGTCCAAAAATGGCAAAAAGGTTGCGCACCTTCAACAGGATCGGTGGTGGCATTAGCTGTCTGCGCTCGAACAATCTCCGCTTCAAATCCAACCTCTAGCAGAAACCACAATAGCAGCAAGCGCCGCCGTGAATGGAGCCGCCGTGGAGCCGCCGGCATGGCAAGCTAATATTCTCGCTCAGTGAAAAGCGGGTGGGAATTCAGGACGAAGACGACGACAAGCTGAGGCGACCGGCGGAGCAAATGCTTCGGAGACTTGATTCAAATGATAGCAATGAAGTATTAATATATGAATTTTTTGGTGGGAATCGGAACCATCCCTTACACTCAACACGCCGTGTTAATTTAAAATTGCGCCTACATTAAAATAAAAATAAAAATAAAAATAAAATAATAGTAAGGTATATTCAACGGAAATGATTTGCTACTTGTTCTGAAAGTCGTGTGATGTAGCAGTGCTTTTGATATAATACAAATACATAAGACCACTCAGTTCAAATAAACTATTCCAAAGTTTTTTTCTAATAAGAATATATCAGTATATATTATTTTATAGATAATATTAGAATTTTATATAATATAAAATAAGTACAATTATTATATTATAAGAATACAAAAATTATAATTTCTCTACAAATTAAAATTTTAAAATTCTATTTTATTAACAATACACTTTATAAAAATAATAATAATAATTAGGTTGGATCGAAAATTCTTGAGAACGCACTCAAATAGCATGTTCTATATTATTAAATAATAATAATAATAGTAGTAGTATGATATATAAACTATCATATTAACAAACAAATGAATTAATAATACATATTATAGTCCTAAATAAATATAATATATATAGAGTATATTTTATGTAAAAATATATATTATGTTTTTTTATAATATTAATCTCGATAAAAAAAATTTGTTGAATAAACAAATTTTATTTTTTTATATAATAATATGATTTTTTTTGTTAATTGTTAAATTTTGAAAATTTTGTAATATTATTTTGGTGAAATAATTTTTATTGTTTTTAAAATATTATGTATATTAAAAAATATTATATTTTATTAAAAATTATGAATTGTTTTATCAAAAAATAATATTAAAATTGAAAAAAAAAACTTAATTTAATTTTAATAAAAATAAATCATAATATAATATTATAAA
This sequence comes from Andrographis paniculata, assembly GCF_009805555.1. NCBI lineage: Eukaryota > Viridiplantae > Streptophyta > Magnoliopsida > Lamiales > Acanthaceae > Andrographis > Andrographis paniculata. Next base: position 9,079,858 of record NW_026137605.1, read on the forward strand.
TATATACTCCTTATGTCTCCTACTGCCTCTAAAATTTAGAGGCATTCTGTGTCATTGTATTTTAATTTTTTTTACAAACATCATTTAATTATTATTAGATACTCTGTAAAAATATTTTTATTTTTTTATATAATAATTAATATTTACAGATAAATACGTAAAAAAATAAATATATGACTTTTAGAGCGGACGAAATTAGTATTAAATTTTAGTATAAATATATTAAATAGATAATTTTTGTTGTGGTTTCAAATTCCTATTAATTTCTTTTTACTAATGTTTAAATATTAATTTTAAAAATTTTAAAATCAAAAAAAAAATTCAAAATATGACTAAATAAATTATTTAATAATATAAAAAATTTCCTTTCATTATAATCTTTATCCAAATAATTAAATTAAATGTATGTACGTCTTATTGGTTAGTAATAACGTGTTGGATTTGTTTCTCTCTTATTATTATTATTATTATTATTATTATTATTATTATTATTATTATCTATAAATACGCTATTGAAAACAAAATAGTTATAAGTACTATCTAACATAAAATATCTAGCTAATAATTTATTTTTTTCTAGTGTTTGATCAAACAAATTTATTAGAACAAGTTTATTAAATAATGAAATGTTTGTGTTGTATTTTGAGTTTGAAGTAATTTTACACGTGTGATATAAAAATAATTTTTTTTGTTAAATTATTCATTATTTTAATGGTTAGAATATTTGTGTAAATATATACTCTATTATGTTTTTATAATATTAATCATAGCAAAATAGCATGCAGAAAATTTTCCTTTGAACAACACACTTAATATATTTATTTTATTATCAATACATAAATTTTTTAAAAATAATAATAAAAAAAACTCAGGACGATTTCAAGCTGGTTTTATTACTAATGAAATAAATAAATAATGTTACTTTATTCTTGTTGGAATTATTTAAATGTGTATGATGCATGTATCTAACTATAAAATATTGGGTTTAATTAAACGATCGTTGACCCGAAGAAATTGAAAGTTCAGCGATATAACAGATAACCTTAAAATAGCTATTTTGCAAATATACGATACACACAATACAAGGCAGCTTTATACTAATTTTAGCAGAAATTGAATACAAATGTTCGACCATAATAAAAAAAATTTTAAAAAATATTCCCTTTCAGATTTTTATTTTTATTTAATTATATAATAATTATAAAATTATAACGAGGTAAATCTCCTTAAAATTTGGATGCATTGAAAGTTTGAATGGATGTCACAAGTTTACCCCCGCACTCTCAAAACAAGCTCTTAATTTCATCATAGGTGTGTTTGGTATTATGTTGTGATTTAATTAAATATTGTACTATTTTTATCTGGCTCTAATAGTTTTATTTATTTTGTGTGTGTTGATATTTGAATATTAATTATTATATCAAAATATAGTACAAATTAATAAAAAATTGCAAAAATAATTTCATTAGTGTCTTGTAATACTAATAGAAGGACATTTGTACAAAAATTATACAAATATAAAGAGATTTTTAATGTTAAGTATAATGAGATAAAAGGTAAATGTAACATTAGAGGCGGACGGAGGAACTATTTTATATATATAAAAAAAAAAAATCTCCTACCATCTACCTGGTAAATATACGTTCACTTTCGGTGACTTCAAATGTAAAATATATATTCGTCAAGAATTAATTCATTATGGGTGATTGAATTTTGAGTTGCGTTTTGAATAGTAAAAATTTTGAATTAAAATAATTGTACGATGTGATATAAATATACGTTGATGTAATATTTTGAATGTAAATTAATTTTTAGTATAATATAAAAATAAAAAATAGATGTTCGATTTGATATTTTTTATGAAAAAAAAAAATTTGATGAATAGTAGAAATATAGAGAAATCCTCCAAACAAACACATCCTCGATTTATTATTTTGATCCGTCCAAAATCAATGTGTGTTTGTTTGTGGGATTTTGATATGATTTTATTATTTTAACTTTTTAAAAAAAATATTTTGTATTCTTCCTTAGATTTTACCACATACTTAGATTATTCATATTCTTTTTTCACACATTAAATAGTTACTTTTATTTTTTATATAATATTACAAATTTATTATACATTTAAAATATCACATCAATATTCATTTATATCACATTAAACAACTATTGAAATTCAATTTTTTACTATTCAAAAATTCAAACCCAAAATCCCAAACCCACGGACAAACACACTTTAAGAGTGTGTCTCTTTTGTGAGAAATTTTTATATACTTTCTCCGACCCATCGAAAGGTTACCATTTTTCCATTTTCGTCTATCCCAAAACAATGTTAACATTTTATAATTTAGTAATTGTACTACCTACTTTACATAATAAATACCCTTTCAACTTACAATATATTACACAAATGTCATTACTTTTATATTACACCATACTAATAGGGGTATTTTTGTATTTTTTTACTACAATCCAATATAATACTAATATTCAAAAATCTATGTGCAAAAAGCAAACGCTCACTCTTCCAACGGGACGGAGGGAGTATTTTTTAAAAAATATTGATGCATTACACATATTCATTATTTTTATATTATTTACACAATTTCACATACTTCATATAAAAAAATACCACTTCAATTATTTCACAAAACAAACACACTCAAACATTTATTTTTTATTTATTATATTACATTAAAAATTAATTTTACATTCAAAATATCACATCATTATATATACTTATATAAAATCAAATAACTATTTCAATTCTAAACAAAATTATTTATAACTAACTTATAGTTTAAAAAGTTTGCACTATTTTTTTTACAACTTAAGAATTGAATAAGATTTTGTTGTTTAAAAATATTGCACGGAACTCATTAGTTAAGAAATTTGTACTCCTTTCATCCCGGTGCAAAGTTTTCGTTTACTTTTTACACATAAATTTTTTAATATTAATATTATAATGAGTTATAGTGAAAAAAGATAACAATACCTTATTAATATTGTGTAATATAAAAGTAATAACATTTGTGTAATATAGTATAAGTTGGAAGCATATCTATTATATTAAGTAGATAATACAATTATTAAACTAGAAAATAGTAACCTTATTTTGAGACAGACGAAAATAAAAAAGGACAATCTTTTAATAAAACGGAGAAAAGTATAATATTTTAAAAAATATAGAAAAATCTCATATAATTTTTAGAAGATATATACAATATTTTTTAAAATACATGCTAGTTCTAATTCACTAAGGAGTATAATGTTAGACTTTTCAAACTATAAATAAATTAATACATACAATATTGGCAAAATTTTATTATTCAAAATTTAACACTCAAATCCAAAATAAAAATCCCACTGACAAATACAACTTTTGAGAATTTTTTTGGGTTGTGTTTGTTTGGGGGTTTGGATTTTGAGTTGGGATTTGAATAGTAAAAATTTTGAATTTGAATAGTTGTATGATGTGATATAAATAGGTGTTGATGTGATGTTTTGAATGTAAAATTGATTTTTAGTATAATATAAAAAAATGAAAAATAGGTGTTTGATTTGATATTTTTTAAGGAAAAAATGGAATGACGAATAGTGAAAATCTAATCCAGGAATTTTTTTAATAAATAATTAATAATAATTAATTACTTTTGATTTTTTTTAATAAAATTGATATATTTTTAATTATATTAGAATTATTTTTTATTTTTTTTATAATAAAATTGATATATTTTTAATTATATTAGAATTACTATTGATTTTTTTTTTTTTTCATTTTAACTATATCAACTATTTTAAGTTCAAAATATATTTTTAAAAAAATATAACAAAAAAAATAGAATTTTATATAAAAACAAAAAGGTACACGGTCGTTTAGAATTATACATGGTCATGTTATGTATAATTGTACATTGAAATATACATTGTGTGACAACATGGCCGTGTATAATTGTACATGGTCGTATACTTTCAAAGTCAGCTGCTACATCAATTCTGTTACGTCAACGTCAGCAATTTCTATTAATTTTTCAACTATGAGACCAAAATTCATTAAAATTAAGAGTTTATCGTATTGGGATCAAAATTAATTTTTTTTCTAATAATAATAATAATAATAATAATAATAATAATAATAACAGGCCAACGGTTATCTTTCATTAATTGTTTTGTTGACTGTTTCAATATACTTTGCATCTTCTATCTAAAAGGAATTAGGAACAAGTCAAAATATAATTTTAAATACTATTCAACATATATAAGATAATAGTTTAAGATCTTTTATTATTATTATTATTATTTTGTAAATAATGTGCAATTTTAATAAATATATTAAACATAAAATATTAAAACAAATATTTTCTAAAATTTCAGAATAGTAAAAAATTGAATATTTGATTGATATTCTAAGGAAAAAAAAAATATGTTTAGTATGATATTTCTTTTTTTAAAAAAAAAATTATTATTGATATATAGTGTCAAGGACTTTATCACATTTCAACTATTTAACAAAATATTCTTTTTTTCAAAAATATTAAATCAACTATTTATTTTTTATTTTTATATTATACTAAAAAAAATAATTTTATATTAAAAATATTATATCAATATTTATTTATATCTCATCATAGCATTATTCAAATTCAAAATATTCACTGTTAAAATCCAAACTAAATTACAAACCCCCAAATAAACACACCATATTTAAAAAAATAAAAAAATAAAAAATAAAAAAAAAGAAGAAGAAGAAGAAATTAATATTGTCATTATTCAAAATTCATGTAAGTATATGTGTATTATATGAACATTTTTATGTAAATAGTTTATTGAATTTGCTGGTCCAAATACTTCAGTCGTCCAAAAGAACAAATAACAATCTTGACGTATTGGAGTTTGAATTAATGATCTCACGATCACGAGTCAATTCCTACACCACGGATCATTACTTGCTGACACTCTTTTAGGTGTATTTGTTTGTTAGTTTGTTTGTGTCTGAATTTAAATAATAAGAGTTTCAAAAATTAAAAAATATATTTTTTTCAAAAGTGATATAAATTAGTAGAATTAATGTAATATCTTGAATGTAAATTAAAATTTTATTGTAAAATAAAATATAAAATTTTAATTTAATATTTTTTAGGGAAGATAATTCAGTTTGAAATCGATTAAAAATAATGTATTGATTTGAATTTTTATTTAAATGATAGTTTGACGTGATATTTTGTAAGAAAAATAATGTTATTGAAATAGTATGTAGTGAACAATAAGTAATTTCATATTGAGGCAAGTAAGAGAAAATGTATAAAGTAATTTTGATAATTTTGTTTTTATTTTTATATTTATAATGATATATTTATAATTTATGTATAAATTAAAAATATATAGGTATTATTGTAAAATTACTTTTATTGTAATAACAAATCAATATTTTTGAATGAAATAATAAAAAATAAAAATAAAAAACTATAGATTAAATTAAAATGGGACGAAAGAAATATATTTTTAGTAATTTTCTTTGTTAAAACAAGAACCATACTTGAATAACTAATGGTATTTTCAATATTCCCTCTGTCCCATAACAAAGTATCCATTTTTTCATTTTAGTCTGCCCCATAACAAAGTATTCATTTCGTTTTTTTAGTAATTATACTATCTACCTAACATTACAAATCTCTTACAACTTACAATATATTACACAAATGTCATTACTTTTATATCACACATACTAATAAGGTTATTTTAGTCATTTTTACTTTATTCCTACTATATTCCAATGTAATACTAATATTTCTAAAACTATATGCAAAAAGCAAATGAATATTTAGTTTCGGAACGGATGGAGTATTTTTTTTCTAGTCATGTTATTGCGAGAATGTTTGAGACAATCATGACATGGAATTATCTGAGTTGGTGGTTCAATTGCACTTATTTTCCACAATACGAGGTATCATGATAAGTGTCATGGGCTGACATTCTTGCCCCTGATTCTCGGCCATAGTCCATCTCATGTGTGCGATCCCCTGTCCTGTATTGCTATCTAATGACCCATATCTTGGTGCAGGTACGTGTTCCGCATGATTCTACCATACTGCATGGTATATCCCGGGCGTGTTGCGCACAGGGGACTGCTGATCTGGGCCTCAGCGCGGGCGTGACCTAGGCGCCGGGCGTGTCAGCTTCCAGACACGTGACATGTGGTATAAGAGTGGACCTTGACGCTGGTGGCGAACGAAGCGACAAAGTGGACATGTTTCGAGTCAAGGAACATGTCGGTGGGCACGTCAAGGAAGAGCATGTCCTAAGGTAACTGGACATCCCAAGGAGGGGAGTATGCTCGACGTTGCTGAAAAGGCCAAGAGGGCCGAGCTTTGTTCGTGAGGAGAAAACCACGTTAAGGACGATCATCGGGCGAAAATCGCACAAGCCGCAACAACGGATATTCCGGACGGTGTGTGGAGAGGCGCAACGAAAGTTGGGTCGCACATAGATTATGGCAAAAGACCTCGCTGGCTGTTGGTGAGCACCAAAATAATGGTACGCAGGAAAAGGTTCGGCAGAGGCATACCGAGGGTGCAAGAAACAACGTCAGTGCACTCAAGTAGCATCGCACGAGGGCGTTTGCGACTTGAAGTGGGGGAATTTGTCACGGGCTGACATTCCTGCCCCTGGTTCTCAGCCATAGTCCGTCCCATGTGTGCGAGCCCCTATCCTGTACGGCTGTCTAATGACCCATATCTTGGTGCAGGTACGTATTCCGCATGATTCTTCCATACTGCATGGTATATCCCGGGCGTGTTGCGCATAGAGGACGACTGGTCTGGGCCTCAGCGCGGGCGTGGCCTAGGCGCCGGACGTGTCAGCTTCCGGACACGTGACATAAGTCATTAAGTCATAGAATTATTTGAATTAGTGGTTCAATTGCACTTATTTTTTCCACAATCCGAGGTAGACAATTGATAATGTAACAATTTTTTTATTTTTTATTTTTTATTTTTAAATTAGCTATTGTAATTGTAAAAGTGTCATGAAAATTTGTAAAAATGTCATTAAAATATACTCCCTCTCCCATAAATATAGTCTTAATTATGTTGGGCACGAGAATTTAATGAATATTAATATTATATTAGTAGTTGATAAAAAATATGAATAAAAGACTTTTTTGCCCTCGTGAGTGTATTAGTGTAAAAAGTAATGATAATCGTGTAATAAAAAAAAATAGGGGTAATTTAATGGTGATATAGTTATTTATGGAAATAAAACTATTGTTTTAGAGCGAACAAAAATGGTAAACAAGACTATTGTATTAAGACGAAGGGAGTATTTTTTTATTGTTTTTTCAATATGAAAATAAATAATATATAATTTTTTATTAGAAATATAAATAATTTTTAATTATAAATACAGTAAATATTGAATGGACAATTGCATCGATATATACTTTTTTAATTATCAAAACATTTACTCCCTCCGTCCAACTACAAAGTATACAGGACATTCAATTACAAAGTAACAATTTCATTAAATACTCCATTTTTTTCCACAAATATCCTTACTTTATATCACATCATTATTTTTATACCAAAAAGTAAGAACAAAAATGTCATTACACTACTTTTATCTACCCACTATAATTAAAATACTATTATTTCTTAAACTTCGCCCCAAAAATAAATGTATACTTCTTACTTGGAGAGAGGGAGTATTATTTATAACATATTCTCTCACTCATTATGTCACATTGTTAGGACACAAAGATTGAAATAAATACTCACATTAGTATTTTAATGTAAAATTAAATAAGTAATAGAGTATTACAGAAAATTGATTAAAGACTTAATAAAAAAACAGCATGATAAGTGAAAAAATAAAAAATAAATTGATTATTATTTATTAAAGGAGAGTAATAATTTGTGGGTGAATTTTTCCTACAAATGAATTACACATAAAATGTAGCCAACAATAAAAGATGATATAAAGGGTATATGATTTAAGTTAAAAAACCTTAATTTGAAGAAATAAGTATCATATTATGGAGGACAATCCCCTCACATGTAAGCTTATGAATTTGAATTTTGCACATGAACGACGACGAATATAGGCAATAGATCTCAAACATGAGATTTTTTGATTTTTATACAATTTTAAATTAACTGTTTTACCTAACAATTTAATTTTACAAGGATATACAACATCTATTTATTTAAATTTATTTATTTATTTAATAAAATATGTAATTGGTGGTGTGGAGTGAAGTCGTGATCGAAGGGTTATCAATTTATATGTGACGCCTCCAGAAACATCTTTTAAGTAAATATATATAGAATTCAAATATAATTACTGTGGACAAGTATGGTGATACTTGAAAGAACACATCATGCCATTATAGATACAGATAAATATATTAACATACAGACATATATATGAAATATTTACCAGTTCATCACTTTGTTATGCTTCAAGTTTGGGACAGAAACTGGACCTAGGACTTGCCACAGAGCCTGCAATGCAGCCAAGAAGTCAAAACAAAAAAATTAGTTCTCACTCGATATTGATGGGCAGAAGTTGAAGAACGGTATATTACAAAAATCGGCAAGACAAGGCTGTTTGGAGGCGGGATCATCCTCGAATGGAGGTGGAGCTTGTCCATACACCATCTCACAGCTCATGTCTTCAAAATCTGCAAAATACGAAAGCGCAACAATAAGAACACTGTATTTTATACACAACCGAGCGCAATGGGGAAAAAAACACGGGGTACTTGGAGTCATGGTTAAGGGAAGTCCGAAGTCGTTGGTGAAGAAATCTTGGGTTGGGATTTTGCACATGTTTATGCACATTCCCACGCAGCCGGTGTTCTCCAAGTACCTTGATGCATCATCCATCATTTGGTATTACACATTAAATCGAAACTATGATGATGAAAAAGGGGAAGAAGATGACATTTTGAGAAATCATATGATGAAGTAATTGGATTATCTTAGAGAATGATGAATGAGCCTAATTGAACAGAAAGTTAGGTTTTAGTGTTAGGCTTTGTTCATTTGTGTTTCTAATATCAATTTTTGTAGTTAAAAAGGAAAAGTTATATAACAAAAAAAAAATCGAATGCAAAACAATCAAGAACACTTAGAACAGTTCAAAATACAAGTAAATAACACCCTAAATCATTTTATAATAATTATTTAATTGAAAGCAAACTCAAACTCAACGTGGCTGGCTTGCAGAGCAATACTATGACAGCCGATACTGAGTCGAATTTTATCACATTCAGCACCGTACATAATAATAGATAATAGTCTAATACATGATATAATGAAAGACAATACACCATTTATATTAATATAATACAAATAAACCATATTAACTCACAGTACATATATAGTCCACACATGACACAACACATGCTATTATTGATTTTCACATATTACTATTGATTTTCACAGCACAAAATATGTTTTCAACCAGCACACCTATAAGTATGAATGGATGACACACTTTTTCAAATAAAATAGCACAATCAGCACTATAACCAACTCCCATTACTATATATAGAGAGAGATGAGCTAAAAGATTTTTGATTGATTAAAATATATAAAAAAATAAAAAATAATGATAAGAAAAAACCCTTCTATGAACTTATAATTTTTTGAGAAAATTTGTGGAGAACCATCAATTTCCCTTTTAACATAAACGACGAAATAAATATTTTTCCGATCAAAAAAATATATATATTCACACATACATATTTGTATTTGTATGGATACCTGCATTTCTTTATAAGGACTCCACTTTTTTGCTTCACCCCATTTACTTCAACTTCTATGACCTACTGAATAACCAATATCTCAGAACACTTCAAAATCCTTACATACAACTCAAATGAATCAAATGGCACTTGCTTCATAAACAGTGAACCGATGAACAACAACGTAGAAATTTTACAGGAGTGTACCTCAGAGGGCCCCACCAGCCATTCGAAGAATGGCACTGTTATTGCCGCATTGAATTCGGCAGCCCATTTTGTGGGAGGAAACAGTTTCCTGAACTGCAATAGCACATATGTATGCATATATGTATCTGTATCAATCCAATATTACACTATAATTGAATTTATAAAAATAAATAGATAAAATTAAAAATGGAAACCGACGTACTTGAGCAGGGGCGCCGGGAGGGAGCATGGAGAGGAGAACCTCACGCACCACGTGCTGCTGCTGCACGCGCGTCCGTCCTTCCATTACTCTCTTCGACACCTGAACAAACTTCTCGTAGTCGTACTCCAGCCATCCCTCCGTTTGCTTCTTATCGCCGCCGGCGAACTGCTCCATCTTCCTCGCGAACAGAGTCATGAACACTTTCCCGAACAATCCGTCCTTATACTTGGTTTTCTGCCCCATCGGAGCCGGCTTCCCCGACGCCTCCGCGATTCGACATCGAACGGTGCGGTTTCGCAGGTTTTTGCGTCGCCGGAAGCAGCAGTGGCCGGCGGAGGGGTAATTGATGGCCTGGAATGTGAGAACCGTCATCGATTGTTATAGTGTTTTCTCCTCCGACGGAGAGGCGAAGATCGATTAAGGTTTAGGGGAGATATTGGATGTGGAAGCATCTGGAATGCAGGTGAGATGGGTGGATGAAATAGGCGGGGCGTGTGGTGTGGTGGTGCTGTTGAGGTATTATCGGAAGAACGATGGCCATACGCGTGCTTTGCTTCTGCTCACTAAAAACCCTCTTAAATACTTATAAATAAATAGCAAAAATCATAGCGCCGATCAAACTCTTTATTTATTTTTTTATTAAAAAAATTATCAATACAATTCCACACAAAATTTTTTTAACAAACCATGATTGTGATTATGCGATGGTAACAAAGGATGAGATGACAGGTGCGTTAGATCAGACATGACCATGTTTAAATTTACAGTCATCCTCTCCATAATCCAAATAATTTATTTAAATAAATTCCATAATCACTTGAAATAAATTCAACTATCTATAATAATTTATCGAAATCGATGATTATGTAGATATAAAATTAAATTCATAATTTCTGAAATTAATTATTTCATTTGTAGATAGTACTATAGTTATTAATAGTATCGTTAGCCATATAAATAACCCGCATGCATGCGTACACTTGCCGAATCAAAAAATTCTTGGTGTTTATGGCCGCACATTACCATAATTTAATTTAATCGAGATGCCTACGAAAGGCCTCCTCACGCCCATTTAAATAGGAACTCAAAATCTCAACACAGATTGGATGTATGGTTTTGCTCTTTGGTCGCATAATAGAAAAACTGAAATCAAATTTAAAAAAGATTATAGGAACAACACCAGACTCAGCCGGGGCAATGCCGGGAAAATATTTACTCGAATTGTACACACTCTCGGAAAGCTATAGGCTATAGACCACAGAAAATGCACAACAGCTTGAAACTAAAACATCGTACCATTGTCTGTTTTATTTCAAAATTCTCAGCATCTTGTGAGAGTCGGTATGATTTGGCCTGCGGCGTGCAAATTAACTGTGTTTGGTCGATCCGATCACAATAAATTAGTGCCATTGCAAAGCTGTAAGAACCGAGCTCAATTTGTTCCAGAAAACTAAACCTAAATATAATTGCAATAAATAAAAAGGGTTACAAGAATCTCACAAGGACATGTTCAGTTGGAGTTTTTATTCGGCAGCATCCACAGGCTTTGGAGGCTCGGCCTTTTTCAAATTCTCTAGCGCAGTTACACGCCCGTCCAGAGTTTGGTAAAGGCTATTCATCTGTGATAAACAAGGAACAGGAGAAGTAAATAGGATGTCAAAAAAGACTCCGTGTAGAGACTTTTGGAATTTTAGATATTTAGAAAAAGTAAAAAATTAGAATTTAATTTGATGCTTTATGAGAACAAATATATTTGATGTGATGTTTAGTAAAAAATAAATAGTGCCAAATGAGTGAAAGAATACAGTCTTTGACATTTCGATACTCCAAATCATGTATGAAGCCATCTCAAATCGCCAACATTGAATTGCTAAATAATAAGTATGCAATATGATTAAATTTGGGGGATTAGAGATTAACATGATGTAAGAATAATAAACACAAACATAAATAGTACTCTTTTCGTCCCGCATTGAAAGTCTGCGTTACTGTAGACACGGGAATTTAGGATAAGTATAATTAATAGATAATTAAGAATATATTAGTAAAAATAATTATCCTATAATAAATATAATTAAAAATTAAGACTAAGATAACTAATTAGTTTAATTAAAATTAAAAAAAAAAATAAAAAATTTAAAATGAGATTTAGGTGTGTAATCATTTTTAAAAAAAAAAGTAAAATTAGATGTGTAACATATAGAAACGGCAACGTGGACATGGTAGGTGAGACGGAGGGAGTAGTATTTACTTGTAGATAGTGAACAAGGCTTAGATATGCCACTTAAGAGTTTTGTTTGTTAAATTAGAACATGGCAAAGAAGTAAAAAGGAAGTTTAATGTCTAACATGCTAGGTTTAAAGAATTCGATTTCGATATAATAAACAAAAGTAGAAGCATGAAGTTTTAAATACTAGTATATTTTAGTGATTTAGATTTTGAAGAATATAATATTAAATACACAACTACGAAACTATATTTAAGAGACTGGATAAAAGAATGACATCACACATTGGTTTCTATTTGATTTTTATATTTTCGTTCTTAATCAAACATAATGAATGTTTTTCTCCACATTGCTTTTCCTCTCTCTCCAAATCCACAAACCAATAAATGAAATTTAATGACTTAGCTCGAAAGTGTAAATTTTTTTGTTAATCTTCAAAAATCCTTTCGTAGTCCCAACAAATTATTCCACAAGTGTATGCTCACTTCATGCAACCCACAAGGCATCCTCTTTACAACTTACCCTAATCATGTTTAAATCGCAATAATTTTTGCCTCTAACTATATCAAATGAGCTACCAAAAATACTTTAATTCCTCAAATATCATTGGATTTCTATGGGACATCAATTTCTAAGTAGTGCCTGTAGACTCAATGCACAACCCCACCATCACCATAGTTTCAGGAAATTCATCGTGATGAAATCTATAACAGAGTGGAGATTATTCAATAGATTTTACAACTGAAGGGTATTGCCAATTGATCATTTGATTGATTTCACCAATCTGTATCATCAATTATCTTTTTCCTGCTTACATCTGAAAATTTTCCACAAAGCCCTAATGGTGTATAAAAAAGTAATTCAATAAAATATGATGCAATCTTAGAAACACATCAATCTCATTATGATCAAAGCAGTAGCAACAAGGTTCTTATTCAATTGCAAGTTCTATATACTGCACGTATTATAATTAAGTTGTCCTCAGGAAATATATATGCGGAGAAAGAGAGATAGAGAGGGAATGCAACAAGCAGTGACATGAGTTGTGTGAAAAACACTCGTTTAGTTTATTCGTTGTTTCCTACCCTAAAGAATATAATGTACAAGGTAATATAGCAGTTGTTAAGACTTTGCCTTTGTTTATTTAACTGAAGTCTGTATCTTACACCACATAACTACAGATAAATAACAATTAGTAGGAAAAGTTAAGTACCGAAGTTGAACGATCATATTGCCTACATCCACAAGCAATTGTGTTTTGTAATGTTAAATACCGTGTCATCAACAAGAAAATATCATTTTGTGAGCCCCATATCAACAATTGTATCACATTTTCTCTAGCTTTGTTAGAACATGAACCAAGTGATAACACTCAAGAGTTCATTCAAGGCGTCCATGAGGGATGGCCTCGTATCTTGGGTGAACTCTTGGTCACGGGTTCACCACTTCACACATTAATCAAGCTCGTGAAAACAAAACCGATGTAAAACATCCGTGTTGTAAGTTTAAAAACCGATTAATCAAGCTGATTATGTGCTGTGATGCTACTTTGATATGCATTTTCCACAACTACATATAAAATTGAAATCTCAATCTAACCTATTTTCCTCCTGGCATTATAAATGTTCAATTCCTCCATTCAATTCAGGTTTCCACTTTATAAGTTATAGGTATTACCATTCAATTTCTGACGACCAAAAAAATTGCACACTACAACTCCTGATCCAGCCATTATTTTCATTTCTAACAATCAATCGAGCTAAACACAATCTATATTTCTTAACAAACCATAAGCAGCAGTATCTAATTAAAACAAAATTCAAAAAACCTGTTCCGAAATGGCTTGGTGAGCATTCTTATAATCCTTCTGGAGAAAGTAGAGCCCTGCGGCGGAAGCAATCGCGGCGCCCGTGAAGAACGACGCAAACCTCACTCGTAGCACATATCCCATGGCAGCTCCTGCTCAATTTCACGGATCTGAAACCTCGAACTGATCCTCTGTTCCTCGCAAAATTTCCCCTTCCAAAGAATTCTCTCCGCTACATTTTAAGCTCGAGCGAAGATGAATAGTTGGGCCGTTAATTGGGTCTATCATTTGGGCCCTAAATTGGGCCTTTATTAGTTACTTCCGATTTGGGTTTTTAATTGGGCCTTTGATTAGGTTAGGGCCTTTTGATATAGGGCAACATTATCAATCTTTAATTTCTTCTTAACAATTCTTTATGTGGTCATGAGTGTGTGTTTATTTGACATGTACTACTTTTAATAAAATAGAGCAATAATTATTTATTTTTTTATAGTTAAAAAAAATACAGTCTAATGGTTTTTTACTTAAAATAAAAAAATGTATATATTTTTTTTTATGATAATCCCCAAAAAAAAAAAAGTGAACTATATAGAAAGTATAATTTGGGTTGGCTGTGAAGTTATGGCGAGAGCCAAGAGTTAACAATGTAAAGGAACAAACCTATTATATTCAATTTATTTATTTAAAAATAAATAAATAAATACAAGCAGTCCATCTTAAATAAAGACAGGCAAATATGTACAGCTACACTACACACCCTTCAATTTTTAATTTAATTTAATTGTTTTTAGGAAATTACAGCTGGCACAAATTTCGATCATGCATACATAAGCAGAGCAGCTTGCTGCGATCTGTAGCGGTTGATTCCACAGTACAGACGCCGCCAGTTCTCCGGTACGCTTCCCCTTTGCTTCCTCCCGCCGGGGGATTTCCTCGCCGCCGCCGCCGCTTTCTTCACCATTTTCTTGTTCTGATTGCTATCACCATCTTCCACTCCGACGAATCTCACTTGCTTTCTCGCTCCTCCTTTCACTGCGAATTCACCTCAATTATACCTAATCGATTCGCCGAATGCAGCACTCGATCGGAGAAAATTTAGGAAAACTGTACGTAGGTAGGTTAATCGATGTATTTACCTGTGGATGTGGAGGAATTAGTTCTTATGCAGGGGTGAATTGGCTTCGAGAAGGAGCTGCGTGCTGCGGTGGCGGTTTTATCGCAGGGGAGGAAGAAGAGGAGGAGGCTGCAACCAGCTGATAAGGCAAACGCTGCGGCGGCGGCCACTGCTATGGAAGAGCCTTCCATTCCAATTCCAACAGGTATGGTTGCTTTTGTTACTTGTTGATTGTTCTGAGGATTTGATTGGGAAATTGTGGAATTTTTGCGTGGTTTTGGATTGGTTGTTAATTGCCTTTTGGTGATGTGTGCTGTTGCTGTTGGAACCTTTTCCTTTTTTGGCTGTGTCATTGCCTGTTGGTGATGGAGATTGACAGTTTGTTAATCCAAAACCAGTGGACAGTGGCGAAGAGCATATGCCATTATTGTGCTTCCCGTCTGCAATTAATTCTATAAAGGGGAATTGTGAAATTCGAACTTGATATCTATACAATGTAAGATTTGATAAATAATCATCTCATTTAAAAATTTAAAATTCTTAGAGATACATATATATTTATTTATCTACTAACAAAAATTAAATATAAATAAAACAAATCTAAAAATATATTTTTTTTCCACATATATACATTTGCAGCAATGGAACTACAAAAATAATAATTTTTTTACCCAACACACTTTCACTCATTTGGTATTATTTATTTTTCAAAAAAATACCACATCAAATACACTTTTTTTTTTACAAAATATCAAATCAAATATTAACTTTTTACTTTTTTTTTTTTTTCCAAACTTTTAAATTTTCAAAAACCTCCAAAAATCTCTATCTAAACAATACGATTGAAACAAAAAAATTTTAATGTAACAATATAAATTTAATATTTTTTATAACAATAAAAGGTGTATATGACTACTGATGTGAGTTGTTTCCAAAATATATCCAACAATTTTTTCTCTGTATATATTTTTAGTATTTTGGAATGAAAATTTTTAAATGATATGTGTGTATATTTGATTTTGGTTTTTGCCAACTTATAATTGAATTTTAAAATTTTTAAATGAAATGTGTCTATATTTTGATTTTGATTTTGAATTTTGCCAACTTATAATTGAATTTGAACAGTTTGATATTTATAGTTTTAATCTCTAAGTTTGGCTTTTTGTTTATATTCTACACGCACCACACCCGGTCACAAAACTAGTTTACAAATATTATTCAAAAGGTTGCAAAATATTATTTTAAATTGAATATTTTGTAATTAATATTTGAATTTTTTTAATTATTTTTGTAAAAAATATTTTGTATTATTTATTATTCCTTCTGTTATATAAAAATATGTCAATTTGATCGGGCACTTAATTTTAAAAAAAAAAATTGATAAAAATAGAAACTGTTTTCATTTTACGTAAATAAAATATTAAAAAAAGTAGTATCTTTTTACTAAAGAAAACGAAAAATAAATTTGGATAACAAAAAAAAAACAAAAAATATGAATAAATTTGAATTATAGATGAGTATTAATTTTTGAAAAACACAATTAAAAAAAAGTTTTAAAGAACAGAGATATTATTTTTCTACAATTTTCTTTTGATTATTATAATCATATAAAATTTATTGTGTAATACAATCTTTTCCTCCATGCTTTAGCCAACCCTTATTTCAGTAGAAATACGGCATGATGGATTGATGGTAAACCTAATAAATAAATTGTAACATTAAAAATAAAAATAAAAATCTCTACCTATAAAATTTATAAATTAATTAAGGAATTGCACTATTTCTAATTGATTTGGGCCTATGTTGGGCACCGCTAGTTTTTAATTTGGGCCCAACAGCTAATTAATTAGGATGTGTTCTAGAACATGCCAGGGTTAGATCTTGTGAGTTATTTTGAAAATAATAAAAATTAAATATAAATATTAACACGAAAAAAAAAAAAATACGACCTTGAAGTCGAACTAAGTAAGTATTAAATAATTTCTCATTATCATATGAATTAATCAATACTTGATGGTTAAGATTAATCAACATCACATTGATTAGCCTTAGTATATATATACACGCGCGCGTTAATATCACTGATAGTATAAAATATTTCATCCGTCCGTCGGTCACATTTATTTCATTTTATTTAATATTAAAAATATATTTATATTTATATAATTTTTTTAAAAATAATTTTTTATTAGTATTATAAAATAATAATTAAAACATTTTTACATTATTTTTTTATAATTTATAATGATATAATAATTAATATTTTAATATCACATACAAGATGAATGGGATTTTTAGAATGCAACGGAGGTAGTATGTACTATACAGGGGAACTGTAGAAGGGTGTTAACCCTTATTTGTGTAAATTTAAAATTTAAGTAATTAATTATTCATATAGATTTAATAAAAATATTATTATTATATTTGATTTAAATACTTAAAATAAAATCAATTAAAAACGCTGTTTATATATATTTTTAATATAAATTCTATTATATAATTATAAAATGATTATATATTATACTCCCTCCGTCCAAGCTAAAAGTATACATTTACTTTTAGCACGGAGATTAAAAAATAATAGTATTTTAATTATAGTATGTAGGTAAAAGTAGTGAAATAATATTTTTGCCCTTACTTTTTTGGTATAAAAGTAACGATGTGATATAAAATAGAAGTATTTGTGGAAAAAATTGAGTATTTAATGAAATAGTTACTTTATAATTGGACGTCTCAAAATAAAAAGATGTATATTTTCTAACTGGACAGATGGAGTATATTAAAAATTTCCGACCACCGGCAAATTTTTTTTCTAATTCTACCACAAATGATATGTAAACTATTTCCATCACATTGTGCATTTATATTATATTAATAAAAATTGCATTTTAAATATGTATTTATAAAGCTAAGGGTTGTATTTGTTTTTATATAACATAATACTATCAATTAGTATTAAAATATTCGAATAAATTTATATTTATAGTGTTAAAAGTAAATGTACAGTTTAGAAGTGACACAAAAAGATTATATTTTTTTAAAAAAATTTAGAATGATTGCATAATAACAATTAAAAAAATATAATAAACAACCAAATTATAAAAACCGTACACTCTATTTTACTAGTATATATTTTTAATAATTTTTATTTATCTAATTTTAAAAATATTTTTATATTATAATAAAAATAATTATATATTAATACTAAAATATCTTTTAATTTTTATATAAATTATAAATATATTATTATATATATCATTAATTTATACATAAAATATAAAGAAAATTATTTATTTTAAATATTTTTATTAATTAATAAATTATAACTCTCTCCATCTCAATATAATAGTCTTATTTATGTCCATTTCAAAATAATAGTCTCATTTTCATAAATAATCATATTAGCATAAAATTATTCCTATTTTTTCATTATTATTATACAATTGCTACTGCTTTTTACACTAATACACTCACAAAGATAAAAAAGTCTTTTACCCAGTATTAATATAATATTAATATTTTTTAAATTTCATGTCAAACACAACCTAAACTATAATTTGGGATAAAATGAGTATTATTTTTTAATTTATTATAAATTTCGAAATGACCCGTTAGTAGGAACACAAGAAATAGGCAGTGGTGAGTCAAAAAGAAATGGACCACTTTAGGACCTGAGAGTCAAAAAAGAATTGACTAATAATTGTCTACCACTATCCACAGATATTTTATTTAAATATTATGACTTATTCAAGTTAGTTACCTAATTAAATTATTTTAAAAGTAACCCTAAAAGAAAAAAAGTAGAGAAATAATAATTAGTATGTCAAAAGAAAAAAGGTTTAATATATTTTAGTTACATTTTTATTAATTAGCTTGAGGATAAGACACTATGCACAAATATAATATACTATATCGTATGAAAAGATAATATTGATTTTGTATCATAGAATGAAATTGAAAATGATATATATATATATATTACCATGCACTATAAGAAAATATTATTTTTGTATCGAAATATTTTTGTCTTTAAATCCTTTTTTTTCGTTACTAATGACATTAAAGACGAATTTAGGGATAAAATTACATTAACTACGTGAACTTTATAAACAAAATTTCGTTACAAATATACAATTTTTTTTTTTTTTTTTTTTTGGTAGTGATGATTAATTACACAAAATTTTTGTCTTTCATCTATGTCTGATTATAAATATTAGTGAGAGGTTTTACACTATTAGATTTTAATCTTATAATTCTCGATCACAATAGAACTTTACAATAACTTTTGGTGTGTTTTTATTTTTATTTTTTCAATTAATATTTTTTTACAAGCTCGCACGATTTATAATAAAAATTTGTGATTTTTTCGTGTAATATATATCATATCAAAATATTTTTAAATTAATATTTTAATGAAAAAATATTTTCAAATCAAAACCAAATAAACTCTGGTTTAATGAAATCTCTGTGTTCTTTTAAGTTTGATTTTGCCCTTCTACTCTGATATTTTATTTCAATAATACTTTTGAATTCAATATTTCAAAAGAAAAATAATTATATGTTAGCACATGAATATCATTCATTTTTATATAAATTATAAATATACTATCACACACTCTATTCATCCCACATAATTTGTCCTTATTTTTTATTTTCATCTGTCCCACATAATTTATTTTTATTTTATATTTTCATCCATCCTACGTAATTTGTTCTTTTCTTTTTTGAAAAATTTCTTATACACTTTAATCATATTTTAAATTTTAAACTTTATTTTTTTAAAAAAATTTAATTAAACTATTTAGTTATCTTAATCTTAATTTACAATTATTTTTATTAATACACTTCTTAATTACTTACTAATTATATTCTACCTAAATTCTCGTATCTACGGTAATACGTTTATCTTATCTAGGATAGAGGGAGTATATCATAAAGCACAAGGGGTAAAATGACCAAAATTATTTCACATACTTAAACTAATTAATAAAATATTATTTTTTAATATAATACAAAATCTCAAAAATAATACTCCCTCCGTCCACTTACAATGTTTACATATTTCTATTTTGAGACGTCCAATTACAAAATAAATATTTCATTAAATACTCTATTTTTTTCCATAAATACCCTTACTTTTATACAAAAAAGTAAGGACAAAAATATCATTACAATACTATTAACTATTCACTATAATTAAAATATTATTATTTCTTAAACACTGCGCCAAATGTAAATGTAAACATTGTAAATGGACGGAGATAGTACATTTTACAGAAAGAGTATTAATTTTTTCCCACGAAATATCAAATTTAATCAATATTAAATTTTTTCTTTTTTTTTTAAAAAAAAAAAATCACAAGTCAACACATTCGAAGTTATAATTCAACGTTTGAAAAGATAAAAATCGAATTGAAGTCACTAGACAAAAAACAAATCGTTAACAATCTAATAGGATAATTTTGTTTGTATTGTAGATATTTCGCAGTTTTTTTTTTTCATTAATATATTTTTAACACAAAATAATTTTAAAAAGATTATTTAAGTATATATGCTACTCCACAATCCAATTTCTATTGTTTTAAAGTATATTTGCACGGTTTTTTAGGTGATTGTCATTTTGTTATGAATAGACAAATTTGCCCTTAAGTGTATGGTAGAGATTAAAAGTAATAAATGAATTAAAGATAAAAATTTAAAATTTGTGTTAAAAAAGGAAATAGGACAATAGTTATTGGACGTCCCAAATAAGAAAATAGGAAATTAGTTTGTGGACGGATGGAGTATATGATAATTTGAAGGTGAAATACACATATAAGTTATCGAAAGCATTCCACTAAACTAACTAAATTCAGGTGTTACGTATAATGTTATGTAAAAGTAAATAAAAATAATTAATTTTACTACAACTTTTGGGAGCATCGAATTGGTAGAAATTATGTCAAAGAATATTTATAGAAAGAGACGTGCACATCTCAAAATGTCCATGCATTTATCATATTTATTTATCAAAATAAATCCATTAATTTAATTACATGTGTCACAAAAAATAAAAATAAAAATAAAAATAAACCCTAAATTAAAGCAAGTCTTTGATGGGTAAGCTTTCACACACACCCTACACTTGTCACATCCCTTACCAAAGTGTGAAACAATATATATACATAATATATTTAATACTCTCTCTCTCTCCGTCCCACCGAAATTGAACCGGGATGGATACGGTATTTAAGGTAAAAATATTTAATTAGTTAATAATAATTAATTATGATACTATTTTTTATATAATTAATAATATTTATAGTTTTAAAGTAAATTTAATATATATGATTAAAAAAATTAAAATATATGTTTAAAAATTTAAAAATTATACATCAATTAAAAAATATATGTAATATAGATATTATTTTGTAGAGAATAAAATTTTTTATATACAAGTTAATAAAAAAATATTTTTGTTTATTTATAATTAATATAAATTAATTTTATAAAAGATTGGTAGTTTTAAATATAGATAAAAATATATATATATTTTTATGAGAGAGATAGAAATAAAAAAATTTTGAATGGATCCTACGTCTTTATGATGTTATATATTATGTAGTTAATTAAGTTGATTTATATTTGTTAAATATATTTTAATTTAATAATTTTTACTAAAAATAAAAAAGTATTAATTATTATAAGACATAAAAAAATGAAAATAATGTCAATTGTGATG
This sequence comes from Andrographis paniculata, assembly GCF_009805555.1. Taxonomy (NCBI): domain Eukaryota; kingdom Viridiplantae; phylum Streptophyta; class Magnoliopsida; order Lamiales; family Acanthaceae; genus Andrographis; species Andrographis paniculata. Next base: position 9,101,881 of record NW_026137605.1, read on the forward strand.
GGATGAAGAAAGTATATACTAAACGACAATTTAATATATTAATATATATATATATATATATTCTAGTATGAACCAACGACTTTCTGATTTAAATAAATAAATATATATATATATAATTAATGTCCCCACACGGACACACACGATATGCTGCTCTTCTGTAGGTGATGTGTATTTTATTTTATTATATTTTATTAATTGACCCATCATAGCTCAATTATTAAAAATAATAATAGTAATATTTGGACAAATTTAAATTTCTGAATTGTCTGTTTAATTCTATGTTATTGCCAAGTGGAAATTATATCAGAAGTTATATGAAAGATACATTGGAATTATTGTCGACACTCTTGCAAGGTTTGAATGTTTTGTTTCTAGATTTGAATATATTTTTATGATAAGATTGGATTTATTTAATTTAATTTTTATTTTTGTTTTATGATGCAGCAACTCGCAACTATTATTTTTCGAATGAATTTAGGATACCAAAATTTATGTTCGACACCATTATATCACTTCTTACGTGATAACTTGGATTTGTCTGTATTAATACACGATAGAGTTTTATTTAAAAATAAATGAATATATTGATTAATTGAGTCTTTTTTTTTTTTTTATTATAGAGGAGTATGTTTTAATGCTTTTTGATATTTAGATCGTGAATTAAGAATAATAAAAAAAAATTATTCAATTGTTCACTCAACAAATTTTTAAAAACACAATTTTTAATAAATATTATTAAAAATAAAATATATATACATACACTCATATAATATACACAATGTATACTTTATATTTTATATATATATAATATTAATATTCTAAATTATTCGTGCAAAAAATAGATAGAATATATCTGTAAGGAGCCGACGGAGTATGTTTTTTTATAGAAAATGTGGAAATTACGAGTGAGGTGAGTCCTGTCCACGTGTACAGCCAAATGTGAAATGGAATAAAGCCACGTGGCCTGAAAGTTTCGGAGTCTTGGAAAGACGACGGGACACGTAAGTCTGGAGGGAAATGGATTGACGGCCACATTGGCAGGACGCCATTGGCTGCTTCCGGACAGCACATCGTTACACGTGTCACCCGCTGTCGTTGTTTCGGGCATATCGTATTCTCCCCCAGGGGACCCCTTTTTGTCTTAATTCTACCATTTATTATTTCCTGTCAATTTCTAACCACACTTAAAATCACACGTTCATACACACGCTGCCTTAGAACATTACAGAATCCCTCTGATCCATCTATTCCTATCATATCCTATGTATTAAATTTATATAGAGGTAAATTTATATTATGAATCGACGGAATTTTTCGAACAAATCTTATAAATAAATTTACAATTTAATAGATACAAAGCTATCAAAATGTTACTTTTTTGGATATGTCCGAACATTTTGCAATATTTTCAAAATATGAAATAATTAATTATACTTAATTTCTATCCCACACTTTATCTCACCGTATCATCCAAATAAAAAGAATAAAATATACATTTATCTCTCCATCACATCACCTAATTTTTAAATTATCCTACTTAATACTATACACCTAAAAATTTATGCCCAAAACAAATACTGCACCTTAGTTGGGACGGAGAGAGTAATAATTTACGTGATTCCAGGTCTCGTCTGTGATACCTAATTTATATTTTGAAATTTAATAAATACAAAGCTATCAAACTGTTAATCATTTACAAGTTTCCAGGTCTTGTCTGCGATACCTGGCCTATATTTTGAGAGGAGTAGATCATATGAAATATATTTTTTTCGTGTTAAATGTTTACAATTTTTTTTCAATCCAAAATAATAGTTTTATTTTCGTAAATAATTATATAATTATAAAAATATCTCTACATTTTTTAATATTATTATATAATTGCTACTATTTTTTTTTTTACTAATACATTCATAAAACAAAAAAAAAAAATTTTATCCATATTTTTTTATCAATTATCATTATAATATCAATATTTTTTAAATATAAATTATAATTTTTTAAAAGGAGGAAGTATATAATAGGGTCGTCGATAAGATTATCAATAAACATTTACATTAAGACGAAGAAAGTCGACACCTGGAATCTTACGACACAAGTGCAATCCCCATGACCCACCATAAATATATATATATGCGGGACCCGATCATTAAAACTGCACACGACGACGATGTTGCGATGATGCGTCATTTCTTGTCCCAATAAATAAATGATGCATAGCCTAGCAGCAACCAACACATTTCTGACAGGCGCCATTTTCATACATCCTAAGACATCGGAACACGCTACCCACCCTCATCTTCCTCTTCCTACCTTCCACAATCAAAATTAATCCCAAACATATTATCATAAGAAGAAGGTGTTTTAATTAATAAATATATATATATATATATATCGAGAAATAATCAATTAAGAATGTCGTCGAAAAGGTCGTCGATGAACAGAAACAGGCGTCGATTCAGCGACGACCAGATAAGGTCCCTGGAGACAACCTTCGAGAGCGAGTCCCGACCGGAGCTCCGGCTGAAACAGCACCTGGCCAACAAGCTGGGGCTCCAGCCCCGCCAGGTGGCTATATGGTTCCAGAACAAACGTGCCCGATCCAAATCGAAGCACATCGAGGGTCAGTACACTCTCCTCAAAGCCAATTACGACAACCTCGCCCAACAGTTCGACGCCCTCCGACAAGAGAACCAAACCCTTCTCCTCCAGGTCCGCACTACTGCTACTTATTGGCCCGGATTTTTATTTTTTTTTTAATCGTTCAAATTTTAATTTTTTATTATTTGAATTTTGTATTTAAAAAAATATATATTTCTTTCCTTCCATAAAAAAGATACGATTTTACATTATTGTATGTCCCAAAATTAACAAGGATACTATTTTCTTATTTAGTAATTGTACTACTTAATTAATCTAATAAATATCTTTTTAATTTATAATATATTATACAAATGTCACTACTTTTATATTATACAATACTAATAAGATATTCTTGTCTTTTTTTACTGCAACACAATATAATACTAATATTGAAAAATCACGTACAAAAAGCAAGAGACGGAGGGAGTACTACAATTTTTTTCTATTAAAACATCTCATCATAATTAATACTTTTTCCTCTCTTCGTTCCAACTAAATTATCCTATTTAGTTTATGTACGAAATTTGAAGTATCGTGTAATTAGTAAATAATTTAAGAAATGTGTTAGTAAAAATAACTGTAGATTAATATTAAAATGATTAAATAAACTAATTAAAATAAAAGAATTTATAAATTATGAATTTAAAAATCTGATTAAAATGTATAATTATATTTTTAAAAAAATAATAAATTATGTGGTACGTACAATACAATTACGAAACAAATTAATGGAAGGAAAGGAGTAATAATAATAAATATGCTGGATTTATTTATTTATTTACTAAATTGAGTATAAAACTATTTTATAAACTAATTCGTCCTCTCTCTATCTAGGAGTAATGTGTTCGTTGTACTTTATTGATTTGTCAGTCACAGATAAATATTTCATTGTTTTTTTTTATTAATTTTTTTGAAATAATATTCTTACAATTCTAACGTATTCACAATAATATTGTTCAGTAAGTTTTTTCTTCTCCTTCTTCTTCTTCTTTTTTTTTTTTTTTTTTTTTTTAATATTATTGCCTTTCTACTTGATACAACTATTAGTGTGTATAACTAAATTAAATAAGTATATTACTTGTAGAGAGTATTAGTATATAAGATTTTATTCTATACCATCTAGATTGAATATACTGAAATAGTATAATACTATATACTTTTTAAATATAATTTAAATTACAATTAAATATGTCAGTACTCGATGATAAAATTAAACTTTCAATTATACCTTTCTAACTTGCAACAAAACACTTTTTTGCTATTATTATTATAATCCATTGCAAGATAATGACGAGAATTGAAAACGTGGGCAGCTTCAGAGGCTGAGGAAGATGGCAGAGTGCAAGAAGGAAGTGGTCGGAATTATGGAGGAGGACTTCAAAAATAATAATAATAATAATAATAATAATAATAATGATTATAATAGTGATGATGGGAAGGGGAGATTTTGTGGGGATCGTTGCGGCCACGCGCCGCCGTGCAGCGAGGAGGAGTACCGCCAGCTGGAGGAGGAAGCCGACGTGTTCGACATGGTGCGAATGGCGTCGCCGGAGAATGGCTGCAGCTTTGAGTCCGCCACATTTCTTGATCACACTTCGCACTTGTGGGACTTTTAGCTTTTTTCTAATTTAATTTTAAATTAATTTCACACACACAGACACATAATATATATATATGTATTTTATGTATGTATAGTTGTGTGGTTATTTCTGTTGGTCAGTAATATTGAATGGAGGCAGAGGAGAGCAGGGGAGTAGAGCTATAGAGTTGTAAGTAAATACTGTCGTACATAGTATTACCCTTACAGCATATATTTATTTATTTTATTATTTATATAAAATTTTGTTGGTTGAAGTTTCAGATTTAATAGTTTAAATAAATTATATATACCCCTTTTCTTTCGTAACTAGAAATTCATTTGTTTTTTATATATAATTTTAAAAATATTAGTATTATATTTAAATGTGGTAAGAATAAAATAGAAATGATTAAAATAACTTTATTAGTATGTGTGATACAGATACAAAGGTGATGACATTTGTGTGATATATTGTAAGTTGTAAGAATACTTGTAACGTTAGGCACATACTACACTTACTAAAAAAGGGAAATGAATAGTTTGTTATGAGCGGACTAAAATTAAAAAAATGAATACTTTGTTATTTAACTAATCTTTGATTTTTTTTAAAAATAATAATGATACAGTAACGTATGTAATTTTGAAATATTATATTCAAAATGCTAAAGAGAGCCGATCTGGACCAGACCGGTTCAGTCCCTGTTGACCCAAACTTGCTTAGTTTGGGTTGTGATATAATAAGTCCAACTCTAGTTTGCTCTTGGGCCGAGCCCAAATATGAGAACTAGCCCGGTTCACCCCATGGAACGAAATGTATCGAGCCAATTAGGAACTAGGTTAGGCCATTTAAAAAAAAAAAAAAGAATAAATAAATAAATCGGGTAGATCCAGGTTTTATAAGGTTGGCCCGGATAAGACCCGTATTTAGTCTTTTATACTGCACAATTTTTAACTATATATAAAAATGTGAAGAATAAATAAATCACACGTAATCAAACACATTGAAATGGTTGAACTAATGTCCACATTGCTGATGGACCTTTAATGCTGGGATTTGGTTGATGATGTTTGGATTTATTCTCTCTCTCTCTTTTTTTTTTTTTTTTTTTTCCATCTAAATTTCTATGTTCATCTATTTTTTTAAAAAATTCTTGTCCATTCAAATACATAATTTTACAGGAGAAACTAATAAAAAATCAAAACAACACACAAATTAAAAACAACGAGAATATTGTCAACAGTAAATCCACAGTATCCATATATATATAAATATTCAAATATTATAATCACTTAAACGCCCATATCATCATCACCATCAACAAAGCAAGCTCAGTCACCAAGTCCACCGCCATCAATGGCGGGGCTCAGCCTCAACCCATCAAACAATCAAATTCCCTACTGCTGCTGCATTCTCTGCAGCGCCTTCTCAAACTGCCCCCACTTCTGCTCCAACCCGCCGCTGTACCCCACCGACATCCTCACCAGCCCCGGCGAGATTCCGGCGACCGCTTTCTCCTCGTCGTTCATCTCGCTGCTCGTGCTGCTGCCGGAGCATGACATCAGCGTCTCGTAGTAGCCCAGGCTGACCGCCATCAGCCCGAACTGCGTGCAGTTCTGCAGCAGGTTCATCAGCCGGTTCGCCTTCTCCTCCGTCTCCATGTCCAGGCACAGTATTCCGCCCGACCCGTACCCGGGATTCGCCATGGACTTCAGCAGTGCGTACTCCGGGTGGTCCTCCAGACCCGGATACACCACCCGGAGCCCCAGTTTCTTCATCCGGGTCGCGAACGTCTCCGCCCGCCGGCAGTGCTCCTTCATCCGGAGCCCCAAGTGCGGCAGCCGCTCCGACAACTCGAAGGCCACCTTCGGGTTCATTGTAGGTCCCAGGAGCATGAGGGCCCCCTGGTGGAGGTCCATCATCGAGTTCACCAGACTCGCTGGACCGCACACCGCTCCTGGACTTCGTTCAAATCACGTTAAAATTATAGAATCTATATAATTGAAATTAAAGAAAATTAAGGGGATTTTAAACTGTAGTTGTCAATCTTGAATTATTCTTTTATGAAAAAATAATTATACATATAAAAATTATTATATACACAAATTTGCAATAAAATACATAAAGAAAATTTAATAAATTAATTTCATTATTATCCTTCAAATAATAAAATTGGAATATATATAAACAACCATAGTTCATAGATATTTATAGGTAAAAGCAATTACATCACAACTATTGTTTTTTTTAATAGATAAATTATCAAAATTAATCATATTTAAATTTTGATAAATATTTTTTTTCCTTCATTTCATCATCTCACCACTATTAGGGAACAATTATTTTAATAAAAACATATTTAAAAATTATAAAAAACATAAGAATGAAATATAGGAGTATTAAATAAACTTAAATAGATCCGACATAGACATGATTTCGACCGCATCCCTAATACCTGTACAAATACCTATCCCGTCATCATGTTCCTAGCACGTGTTCAAAATTTACGAAAACATTAAATAAATAAAAAATAAAAAGTGAGGTACGGCCGCGGACAATGATGATTACTGTTATGTTAATGATAGAAAAATGTTAAAAATAAAAAAGTTCTCATAATTCGGTAACAACGTGGGCACGGAAAAAGACCGGACACGTGGCAAACGACTACATATGAAGTCAGGGAAAGGAAGCAGACAATTTGCTTCACTCATCGTCACGTGATGTGACCATTTTCTGTTTCGAGTCTTCCTCAATGTATACCAACTTATTTATGTAATTTACCTAAACCTATTTAATTAGTATTTATTTTGTTGCTAATTAGGTTCTTGGATACAGAAAATCTGATACCTAAATTACCAGTGTTTTTGGTATGAAAAATCTTACTCAGCAAATCCAATATTTCCGAAAATTAAAAAATAATACTTATCCGTCAATCAAATATATTATTCTCATTTTCTTTTTTATTAGTTCTTTCCAACTATGAATTTTGTTGTATCAACGAATATCACTAACTTATTCTTTTTTTTTTCTCTTTAATTAAATTTTAAAAAATTTCCGGAACCAAATAAACTAATTTTAACCGAAATAGTGAATAATAAATAAATTAAATTGAAGGCGTACGGACCTGCCACGATATCGCCGCTGCCGCTAATGTACTTGGAAATACTGTGCACGACGACGTCGGCGCCGAGCCTCGCCGGCGAGAGCACCATCGGAGCAAAAGTATTGTCGACGACGACGGTGACGCCTTTGTCGTGGGCGATCCGGCAGAGTTCCGGCACGTCGGCGACGGTGAGCGTCGGATTGGACATGGACTCGAAGTACAGGACCTTGGTCCTGCCCTGGACGATTTCTTTGCGCACGGAGTCGTGGTCCCGGATGTCAACAAACGACGTCGTTATGTTGCACGCGCGTGGGAGGAAGTGGCTGAGGAGCGCGTGGGTGCCGCCGTAGAGAGTGTGCGAGGCGACGACGTGGCCGCCGGAGCTGCAGAGCTGGAGGAGGACGGCGGCGATCGCCGACATCCCCGACGCCGTGCAGTAGGCGGCTTCGGTGCCTTCCATGGCGGCCATAAGGCGGCCGAGGTTGAGCACCGTCGGGTTGAAGTGGCGGCTGTAGATGAAGAAATCGCGGTCGGGGCCGAGCTCGCCGGTGAACATCCGCCGCATCGTTTCCGGCTCCATGACGGTGAACGTCGCCGACGCCTCGATCGACATGTTTACGCCGCCGTGCTCGCCGAATTCGTGGCGGGCGTTCGCCAGCGCCGCCGCCGGATCTTCCGGGAACTTATTGGTACCCGCCGCCGCCGCCGCCTTTTTTGAGGCGGCGAATTGATCCCACTGGTCGTCGGAAGAGCCAGATCTCTTCTTGCTGGAATAGTTTGCCACGTCGGAATTGAAGGCTGCGTCCGCCATTGTTGCAGAGTTCGAAAATATTTGGGATTGGTTTTGAGAAGTGCGTGGAAGGGAGATGCGTATGTCTTTTTATGCAACGGCGGAAGGCTCATTGGCCGTTGATTTACTGGAAAGGAGAATGGACGGCTGTGATTTGCCTGGATATTTGGTTCGTGGAGGTAGGTGAGTAAATGGAATTTTATTAATTAGCTTAAAGAAATAAATTTATTGTTACCTAAAGCTTTGGTAAATTTTCATTATTACTATTTTCCTGAAATATCGATAGGATAATTATGTTTACATAAAATATTATTGAATAATTAGTTTATTTCAGAAATATTAATATAAGGTAAGTAACATTAGTTTGCTCCTATTTTGGAGTGTTTATTTTAATTGTTGTTAATATGATTAATATAATTTATATATTATGTATTATATATTGTTAATTTTTACATAATGTGTTTTAGATTATATAATTTATGAGGTATTTATTGTATTATATTAATATAATTAATATATTTTTTCCCGCTATGCCGTAAGTTATACCTGATTATGTTAACATAATTTTTCTTTCATTTCGGATAAATTGTTTTAGAGACAAAATTTTAGATATTATATAATTAATAAATATATTAGTGAAAATAATTGTAATTTAATAAAAATAAGTATAAATTAAAATTAATATGATTAAATAGTTTAATTAAAAAAAATTATAAATATAAAATTTTAAATATAATTAAAGTGTATAATTATATATTTTTTTAAAAAAAATGACAAATCATGTGGAACGAATAAAAATAGAAAAATTGAACAAATTAAATAAATGGAGAGAGTATTATATATAGTCCATTCTTATATTGTGTGTTGTTAACACAATACCAAATTTTATATCTCTGCTAAGTACAATAAGTTCTGCTATAATATAAACTAAGAAACAATCGTTCCGTTTACCCCGTGTATGAATTGATTTTTTGATGTGCGATACGAGAAATTATGTAAAAAAATATAAAATATATTATTTTAAATTAAATAATTTATTTATTTAAAGTTTGTATGATTTTTTAACCTTTGTATGATTTTTTTTTAAAAAAATCACAATTAAATAATTAAATAAATATTTAAATAATTAATTAATTTAAAGTTTGTATTTAAATAATTAACTAAATATTTTTTTAATATTATTTTTAAAAAAATCACAATTAAAAAATGATACTAAAGAACATAGCGATGTTGCATTGTGTTCAAATTCAATTTGACTACATGAGTATTATTAACAAAAAATCCTACTAAAGGTTAACTATGAAATAATTTATAATATGAATATAATTAATTTGATGGAAAAAAAAAATACAAATATGGTATAAATTTATATTAATATTTAATATATTTATTAGTTTGTTTGACCATTTATTTTTATATATATATATAGATATATATGGGGTAGCGAAGTTAAATAACAGTTATTGACTAACACAAGTACCCATAAGAACTGCCAAATGCTCCTAATGCTCCGAATGCTCTTGTTTGATATATCGGCTGTGTTTTTTTAGCTGAGTTGGAAAAAATTTGGTTTTAATTTAATATTAAAACAATATTTAATAATATATTTTATAAAATAAAAAAAATATATATTTTTTTGAAAATGTATAATTCAAACAAAATTCAAGAAAATTTGATTAAGGAAACAGACCAATTATTTTGAAATAATAAATTTTTAAATTAAAAAATATATTTTTATTAATAAATATAAATACTTATGATTATTAAAAAAGATGTAATGTATATAAAACAATAAATTCTTTTTTTTATTTTTTACAAATTTCAATAAACATTACCCCTGCCGTCCGCAAAATCTAAACTAATTTAAATTGGACAGAAATTTAATTAATACTATTATACTCACTTCGTTCACTTATAAAACAAGGGTGTGTTTGTTTGGGGATTAGATTAAATTTTCACTATTCATCCTATTTTTTTTCTTAAAAAACATCAAATCAAACACCTATTTTTTATTTTTTATATTATACTAAAAATCAATTTTACATTCAAAACATAACATCAACACCTATTTATATCACATCATACAACTATTCAAATTCAAAATTTTTATTATTCAAATCCTAACTCAAAATCCAAACCCCCAAACAAACACACCCTAAGCATATTTTTATTTAGAATTGTTCAGTCACAAATTAATTATTTTCTACAAATATCTCTAATTTTATAGTGAAATCCATATTTATTTTAAATAACAAACTAGGCAAAAAATAATAATAACATATTTGTGGTTTGAAAAATCTATCCGTCTCTTCCTTGATTTAAAAATTGTATTAGACTCCCGCGTATTTTAGAAAAAATTGATATAATACTCTGAAAATTGTGTAAAATTCTTTTGTGTTTTTATAAATATCGTATAAAAATTTTTAAAATGAAATTTTGTACAATATTATTTAAAATACAAAGAAGTTTTATATCATTTTGAAATTATAAAGGAGAATGATATAGGTTTTTCAAATCACAAGTGAACTATGATCAATTTAGCTTAAAATAATAATAATAATAATAATAATAATAATAATAATAAATTGATGTTTTCTATTTCATTGGAAATCCCGTTTTTCTAATAATTTGAGACGGTCATTTTGAATTCGACATATTTGAATAACCAATACAATTTTGCCTTATATTTATATTGAAAAATAATTATAGAAGCACAACAATGTATCGATTGGGATGCATTTGGATGGAAATTTACTTTAGATTCATTTTACGAATATTCAAAGAGGTGTAGTTGGATCCGGTGTTAAATTAAATAAATTATTAATTAGTGAGCTCCATAAATTGCCAATGTATTTCAACATATTAATTTAATCTTTTATAATATGTACTTCCTCCGTCCACAAACTAATGTCCTACTTTCCTATTTGAGACGTTCAAGAACTATTATCTTATGTCCTTTTTTTAAACACAAGTTTTATATTTTTACCCTCAATTCATTTATTACTTTTAATCTCTATCATACAATTAAGGACAAATTTGTTAATTCGTAACAAAAAGACAATCACCTAAAAAACCGTGCAAATATGCTTTACATTGGACGGAGGGAGTATAATATATGCTTTAACAAATTTATATGATTCCTCCATAAATTTCAGTAGGGTGTCTATGATGTCCAATAAGGCAATTGATAGTTTTTGAAACTTCCAATAAAATTCTCTTAACATCGGAAATATTGCATAATAAGTGATGTTAATATCAAATAAAATATATTAAATTAAAATTAGATTTTAAGTACGGATTAAACGTCTAGCCCAATGAACAAATAAGAAATTAAATTAAGTATTTGATCATCGATTTAAAATAGTCTCTTTATTTAATTGATAAATTGATTATAGACATTATATACAATTATAACACAATTATAACACCATTTTTTTTTTTTTATCTCATTTGCGGCAATGGTAAAAAATAATGGACTACATCCTTAACCGAGGAAATAAACTAAGTACAACCTTAGAATAATTTCTCTAGCTAAAAATAGTACGAGAAAAAGTTCAATTCGAACATTAAATTGATTACGGAAATATTAAAATATTCTATTATGCAATTTTTATGTCAAGTTTGTTAACTTATTTATTATTTTATTAAACAAGTATACAATTACAATGCAAATGTTTGATTAAAATACAATTAGTAAATTAATCTAAAATTTGACCACAATAAAAGATTAAACATATCAATTGTAGACATAAATTATTGAAATTGCATAAAATTATACATTATTTTTTAAAAAAATAAAAATACACAATATACCAAAAAAAAAAATACACCCTCCGTCCCAAACACCGTGCAACATTTCTTTTTTGATATATCCCAAACACCTTGCAATATTTCCAAAATATAATTAATTATACATAATCTCTACATCACACTTTATCCCTTCACATTATCCAAATAAAAAAATAAAATATATATTTATCTCTCCATCACATCACATAATTTCTAAATTATTATACTTAATACTACCCACCTAAAAACCCGTGCAAAAAATAAACGTTACACATTGCTTGGGAGGAAGGGAGTATAACAAAAATACACAAACTTCACTTAAAAAATTGAAGTTTGCACAATTGGGGGGACTTTGAGGGTGGGTTGGAGCCCCTCCCCCAATTTTGGGGCAATCCACTGCATTTATTAATTAATTAAAAAATTAATTTATACAGTGGGTTGAAGTTGCCCTTAGGGTGTGTTTGGGATTTTGAATAATTGTATAATTTAATATAAATAAGTGTTGGTGCGATGTTTTGAATGTAAATTTTTTTTTAGTATAATATAAAAAATAAAAAATAGGTGTTTGATTTGATGTTTTTGGGAAAAAAAAATGAGATGAATAGTAGAAATCTAATTCAATCCCCGAACAAACACACTAGTTTTTAAGTTAAGCACTACGCTCCCTTGTGAACTCATGCAAGTCTTGCATTATTAATTAATTAAAAGATTTTATGCTTCAAAGATATTAATTAATTAATTAATTATATTTTTTAAAAACTATTTTTATTAAATATGCTGTATAAAAAAATAAATTATTATTTTGTAGTACTATCAAAACACCCTTAAATTAACCGCGTGCAAACAAACCCTTTTGTTATGTAACCATAAAGAGAATAACATTTGAGACAATAATTTCTTGCCCCAAAAAGGAAATAATAATGCTTGCACACTTTATATTTATTTGCGTAATATTTTAAAAAATATAAATTTAAAATTGGAGTCATTATTATAAAAAGAAAAGGATTTAGAGTAAAACTTAAAGAATTCAGGTATGTAATAATGGCAACAATGGCTTGCAAAATACTCTGTTCATATACTAACTACTAACTTGATGTTTTAAATGTAAAATTAAATTTTAATATATTATAAAAAAAATAAGTATTTGATCCGATATTTGTTAAGAAAATTTTTTATATGAATAGCGTATAATTTTCAAAATCCTTCAAATAAACACACTCTAAATAGATATTTTTTAAGTTTTGTAGGGAATTATAAAATAAAAATATTTTATTAATTAATTAAAATGTATAGGATAATTTTGACTTTTTCTATCATTTGTACTTTATTAGTATAAATTATATATATATAATGATATATTTATAATTTATATAAAAATTAGGGTATTTTAATATTAGAGTATGAATACTTTTCTTATAGTAGAGAATTTTTTTTTGAATAAAATAAAAAAAAATAATTTTAATTTAGACGAAAGAAGTATATTAAAAGGTCGTTCGCGATGCCTTTGATTTTTAATCCTATTACTGGCTATAGGGGTGGATATATACAGTTCCATTATTTGTAAATACGTAGGTATTTAATATCTGAATCGAACCAAATAAATATTCTGAGAACTCTATTCAAATTGGAAATTTCAAGTAATTGAAAATATTTGCAATATTTGAAAATAATTTGAACCGAGTCGAATTAAAAATTTCAAATAACCTAAAATATTTACAATATTTGCAAATAATTCGAATCGAGTCAAAATTAAGAAAAGATACATTAAAAATAATTAAAATTTCAATTGAATAAAAATATTTATATACGTTACAAACTACCAAACCGAACCGAACAAATATAAAATATACAATATTTATATTCAAACCAAATTTATTCGATTAATCGAACATTCGAATCGTTTTGATTCATAATCACAATTCAATTCCACTGTTTTGTCCACCCCTAACTAGCTACAGGATTATATATATATATATAACAAGTGGGATAATTAATTTTGATGTGAAAATAATACAATTGAATATATATATATATATTTATTTAAAATAAAAAAGCAAACACATCTATAGTCGATATATAAAGTAAGTATATTGTAAGAATAAAATATATACATATAAAATTAATAAACTTTTGTAAAGAAGGCATGTTATGTCTGTGCATTATGAACTAGTTATTATAATTTACAATTATAGCTCAGCTTTATGTAACACTTATCCACTCGAGAGATATTTGTTTTAATTTATACAATTATTCAGAAAGAAAATTATTAGTGTTATTATTATTACACGTCAAGATTATTACATTATCCATCTCTATGTTCATAATATATATATTTATTTATTTATTTATTTATTTGATGACAATGTGCACGCGACACCCACGTGGATCTTATCCCATCTCCCAATTGCCGGGAATAAATCAATAAATATATATATATTTGGCACCAAACAGAATTAAGAATGGTATACATGCATATATACAAAAAACTAAATTATAAACATTTGTAAGAGTGACAAACTTGTCATTTATAGACTATTCTAGTAAGGAATCACTCAAAAATAAATAAATAAGTAAAATATATTATATATTGCTATACATAAAAATATTTATGCCAAAATATATTCAATTATTATTTTAATTATATTAATTTTGTCATTACAATATATTTTTTAATATATTTATTTTTTTATTGTCAAATTCCATATACAAAAATCAATAGAAAAGAAAAACTAAAATACCACTATATATATATAAGTGCATTTGATTTATATTTGGATTTGATAAAATGTTTTGCAACAGAATAAGACATTTTTCTTTGAAAGCATGATAATTATAGAGTAACGATGTAGAAAAGAAAAGTTGTTAAATAACCGAGCCTTAAAATTATTTTTTATAACTAAAAATTGCAAAATATTAAAGGGTTTATTTGGTTTATATATATACATATATATTGATAACGTGGTTTATAAATAACCGAGTTCGAGTCCCACTCGTCCTTATTTGCGGTATATGCATGTGCAAGTTTCGCAGACTCCACTTCCACTTGAGGGGGCGTGTTGGGGACTCCCGTTTGCGGATATATAATTAATGACTGCGTTTGCCTAACAATTCGAGCTTCAGACAAATTACACTATGACGAACTATGTGCGGCAGGTGACCTAAAAGCATCAGAGATTTAAATATTAATTTTTATGAAAATAAAATATATATTGATAATCATATTGCAAAAAAATATTTGAGCAAACAAACCCGAATGAGATGTTTTTAAAATAAATACTCCCTTTATTTTGCAAAAGTATATTCAAATTTTTTTTGATACATAAATTATAAAAATAACATTTTAATATTGTTTTTTAATTTTTGTAAGGGTAAAATTGAGATTTTCATAGGGTTAATAATACTACTCCTTCGTCCCATAAAAATGATACAATTTTTCATTTTTATCCGTACTAAAAAAGGATATTATTTTTATAATTTAATAATTATACTACGTATCTAAAATAATTAATATCCTTATAACTTTCAATATATTACACAAATGTCATTACTTTTTTATCACACAATCGAATAGGGGCAATTTTGTTTTTTTTTTTCACTATAAACCAATATAATATTAATATTAAAAGATATACGTGCAAAAAATAAATGTTACTCTTTTTGCGGGACGAAAATAATATAATTTTTGGATTAAAATAGAATAGATGTAAAAAAATTGCTGAGTGTAAAGATTCAAATAAGAATTGTATTTTTGTACTAAATATTTATATAGTATGAGTATATTTTAAATCTATAGATAAATTAAAATAATAAAGTCATCACATTTTTACAAAATAAATGGAGAAAGTAATATATTTTTTTATAAACAAAAAAATTACTTAATAAAAATTTAAAATAAATAAATGAGGACATCGGAAAAGTAAAATGGTGGATTTAAATCAACAACTTTTTGGGAACATAAGATACATGTGAATGTTATTTGTGGGTTGATGTTTATCTTCTTCCTGCTCCAACCAATTTTGAGGAATAATATTTATCTGGATGCATATTTTTAATTAATTTATCTCCATTTTTTAATTTTAAAGGATTATGATAACTACGTGTTAAAGTATTAATAATAAAAAAAATAAAATAAAATAACAATATTAATAATAAAATGCAAGTATTGTAGTCCTCAATCAAATTTATTTATAATTTAATTTCATATGGTGTTACCCATAATGTTTATATATTACTAACTTTTTTAAATGTATATTATAAATATAACTAATTTTATAGAATCAAGTTATGCCTAATTCCAATAGTCATACACAAAATTTGGTTGCAAAATTAATGAAGAAGAATGGAAGATGATAGCTACATCCCATTGGGGCAGAGCAATCGTGGCCCTCGGATCAGATGCATCCGACGGCTACGATCGTGTTTCTTGCACCACATGGTCACGTCCTCCCCACCTTAGGAACACTACGACATCATCCAATTTTGAAAAATAATTGTTGATTTTGTATTTTATATTAAAATTTAATATATATATATATATATATATACATATCGTTTTTTGATAAGTAATTGGAAAAAAAAAAAAAGGAAACACAATGGATATATCTTGTTCTACTGGCCCTACAAATTAACACAAAATTTAAATACCTTTAATTTTAGAGTTTTTTAAATAGGATTTTCATTAAAAAATACTCCCTTCGTCCCGGATAATTTGATCACGTTACCGTAGACACGGAAATTTAGGAGGGATATAATTAGTAAATAATTAAAACTGTATTAGTGAAAATAATTATCGTATAATAAAAATAATTACAGATTAAGATAAAGATAATTGATTAGTATAATTAAAATTTGAAAAAATTAAAAATTAAAATTTTAAAAATAATATTAAAGTGTATAATTATTTTCCAAAAAAAAAAAGTGACAAAATAAGTGGGACGAACTGAAATGAAAAAGTGGACATAAGAAGTGGGACGGAGGGAGTATGTACTTTGTTAAAATCATTAATTTATTAAATTCATTTAACTTCTAATCAATTTCAAGTAACCTAATATTGACTCATCCACATTCGGGATCTGATCAAACAATCGCACACCTGAGTATCACAATAATTATCAATATTATAAATTTGAAAATAAAACTTTATTTTTCTTGATTTTTTTTTAAAAAAATATTTACTATATAATTTTAATTATATACTCTCTGTCCTAAACACCGTACAATATTTGTATTCGGCACGATAATTTAGGTCAGTAGTATTAAGTATGATAATTTGAAAATTAAGTGATGAGAAATGATTATTAGATTTTTTATTTTATTTGAGTGATGTGATAGGATAACGTTAAGTATATATTAATATATATATAAATATAATTAATTATTTTTAAATTTAAAAATATTGCAGTGAATTTGAGACAAACAAAAAATAAAATATTGCACTGTATTTGAGACAGAAGGAGTATTTTTTTATATTTATATAAATATTAGATTTAACAACTTTATTATTTTAAAAAACCAATAAAAAACAAAACACAAAGAAATAAAACGCACACATCTTAGATATAAAAATTTAAAATAATTTTAAAATAGACTATTTTTTCGAGAAAGACCTTTGTCACGTTTTCATGAAATACTGATGTTACATAATATATATATATATATGTATATATATAAAATTACATCTATGAAAATCATTATACAGTAATTTTCATTTTAATTCGAGTTCAAATTTATTTATTATTTGATTGACTACTTTTCAAATTTCTAAATAAAAAAATTGTTCCAATCTTACTAAGCATATCAACCAAGAAAATGGGGGATTTTGAAGATGATATGATGACATCAGCTGCACACGCCATTGACAAGGCCAAAATAAATATACAACAAAAAAAGGAAAAAATTAAAGAAATTGATATATATAATATAAATGGATAAACTAATTTAATTAAATGACGACAATGATGTTACAATGTATGTATAAAATTAAATTTCAATTTGATCACCACTGCTGCTGTTTTTGGAACAGTCAAAATTAAGGATATGTTATATATTTTTGGATAAATTATGAATTTTATATAACAATAAAAAAAGTAATGTATTAAATGTAATAATATTAACATGGATATGATGAAGATAAAAGAAATTAAAACAAAATAATGAAGTTAAAGTAATAATTACAGTAAATATTTTAATTCATTCATTATCTTATTTTTCAATACATTTTATTATCTAGACTGATTTATTCAGATCATTATATATATATATATATTTGTCTCAATCTAAATTTTCTTTTTAATATTTTTTTTTTTGTTAAATTATTTTATTTACAATTCTATTCTTTTTTATTGTCATTTCATTACACCTAACAAATCGCACCATTTAGGGATGTCAAATTGGGCGGGTTAGCCCCGGACCCTTCCCGAATCCGATCTTAATGGAGCGTATTCAGGTCTAAAAATTTTGGTTCGGAGCAGATTGTGGATTTTGAATTTTAGACTTTGATCCAAATTGAAATATTTTAATAATTATTATAATTAATTTATTTAAAACAATTTAAACATAAAATAGAATCTTAATTTTAAGCTAGCATTTGTTTCCCCTGTAATTCTCTTTATAATCGAGATTAGTGATGATTGTCTATCACTGCCATTATTGTCAATATTTAATTATTCTTATTTTTAAAACTATAATTTTTTTTTTTCTTTTTACTTTGATGCACCTTTTTTTACTATTAAATTAATTTTCAAAAAATATATTTTATTTTTTTCTTAAAACAAAGTCGGGTTTGTCAGATTTGCCTCCGTGGAACGGATCAAAGCGAGGCGAACCGAGTCTTGAATCATAATATTTTCTAGTGGGGCGGGTCTCGAGACCAGCAGAACCGTTCGGAACACTTGCCACCCTTACATCCATTGAGTCTTAGTCTTTAAGCATTTTTCATCATAATCCAATTGGACAAATGGGTTCATTGTAAAGCCCATTAGTCATATATGGGCTTCACGTCGTCTATATAAACCCTAGGCCCATGAGAAATGCTTAATCCGAAATTCGGGCCGGGCAAACTGAATTTTCACTTCGACTGGTCGTTGGACTGAAGGAAGGCTACCGGAGATCTCGTTGCTCAGCCGCCTACAATCCGAATCCGAAACCGAAACGTCTGTTTGTAGCCAGCAGCATGTCTTCTGATTCTCAACACTCTGAATTGCAAAATGGTTCACCGGAACCGGTGCCGGCAGCAGAAGCGGTGGTGGTAGCGGCGGCCGATCCAGATCCCGACGACTCCGATTTGCAGTCGACTGAGGGTGCACAGTCCAGCGAAGTGCAAGTGGTTAATGCTGAAGTGTCGAGTTCGGTGCCGGAGGAAGAAGTTTCGAACGAAATCAGCGCTGAGGAATCAGAGGCGGTGAAGTCGACCGAAGATGGGATACGCGAATCGGAAGTGGGGAAAGAGGACGGGAATAAGACTTTTACTATGAGAGAATTGCTGAACGAATTGAAGAAAGGAGACGCCAATGGCAAAGGTGGGAAAGAGGTTGATACTCCTCACAGGTAACTTCAGTTCTCATTTGTCAAGTGACTTTACATAACCCTGTAGGATCCACAGTTTTTTGTTATGGATGTGAAGGGTCAATTATCCACATCGCTGCAGTATTTTTTTCTTTTCTGTGTGCTTATGTAGTTTTGTGACTTACTTTTTACATATCGTATAGTTAGTTGTTATCTATTAACGTGCTAATTCATTTGTCCCAATATCAATATGCACTTTGTGATGGCTGATTCTGTGAAGTCCGTCCAGCATTCTTTAGGGAGTTTGGCTATTCTTGCAATGAAATGCTACTGATGCTCTTTAATTCTTGATTAATAGTGTTTCTAGCCAACGAACCTCAGAACAACAAATTGAGCAGAATAATGCTGCTATGGACTTGATTAATAGCGTCACAGGTCTTGATGAGGAAGGTAGATCCCGTCAAAGGATTCTTACTTTTGCTGCCAGAAGGTAGTATCTTATCTTTGGTGCATTATGTAATCAAAATTTTCTTATGTGTCTGCAATTCATTTTTGTTATTATGATTTATGATAACCGAACACATATTGTGACCCAAACATTTCAATTCCATTTCCAGCTGAAACTGAAAATCCTCACCCAAACAGAGCTCCTTCTACATGCCATTGTATACACTATGATTTATAGTTCCAAATGTGATCAATATAGAATATGGTCCATAATCATGACAGTGTAAAACTTGCATTTACATAGGGAAATAGAGATTTTAATATGACTTTTGTAATTGTTATATAGCGCATCTTTTGACATTTTTTATGAAGTGCAACTATACCTTCCCATAATTTTCTTTGTGCTATCTGCCATTACCATACATGCTCTACCTGTACCACTTTTTATGGCTGTATCACATATGCCAATAGAACATGTCATTGATCTGTTGTGTTTGTGCTATTTACAAGCTTAATATTTATTTCAATTTGATTTATATTGTTGAAATCAGTCTGTCATGGTTCTGGTTTCTATTACCAAATGCTTTTCCATAGAAAGCTTTTGTTCACTGAATTTGTATTAGATTGTTGACGCATTTCAATGTTGATTTCTAGATATGCAACTGCTCTGGAGAGAAATCCAGAGGATTATGATGCATTGTACAACTGGGCACTTGTTCTTCAGGTCTGTATGTTGCAGTTTAAGTTGAAGTGTAGTAAATGTGAAATAATAGTTTCTGTTATTGGGAGTTCTTATTGTGCTTGTCCTGGTTTTTTTCCTTTATAAGTAAATGGTCAGTCAATATTTTAAAGTTGTTCTTAGTTCTTACTTCTGTGTGAGGTGTAAAGGTCATAAAGTAGGGTCTATCTTTAAAATTTGGGGGATTGGAGAGAACACAATGATCAATAAAATGTAATATTTATGTTTTAGATATTATATATTTAATGTGAATTTTCAGATGTGATCAATGAACTCTCAAGGGTTCCAGCTGGGTCAAATCTCAGTAGATTTTGTATATTCTTTGAGATATTAAGTTCAATTTATATATTCTCACAATCATAAACATATCTTATTTGATAGTCCAAAACTGCTAATTCAGGAAAGTGCTGATAATGTAAGCCCAGAATCAAGTTCTCCTTCCAAGGATTCTTTGCTTGAAGAAGCATGCAGAAAGTACGAAGAGGCTACACGACTTTGCCCCACACTTAATGATGTATGTGTCATTTCTATTTTAATGATGTTCAAGAGTTGGGATTGCGGTGTGTTCTTTCTTTTGGTTATTGAAAGTTCATATGAAGGAGTATTTTGCAAATACTTTTGATGCTTCGTAACAAAGGGGGGCCATCTCAAAGATCAATATTTTCTATGTGTGCTTTTTGTGTATGTAATGTTGATCGTGTGAACTTTTAACTTTTGCTACCAAGAACTGTGTGCATTTTATTTAGATACCATAGTTTCTAGCATATTACCCTTTTGGTGATAAATTCCAATAGATGATAAGTTAATGTACTACTTGTTCAGTTCTTATTGGTTTCTTTTTATATTCATTGCAGAAAATAGTTGTTTTATATATCAAAATGGTTACTATTAGTTATAATCCATCTTTTGGAAAAATTAGGGCTTAGGCTTACTATAACTAGGCTATTGCAATCTCTGACTGAGCCAAAATTTATAATCATCTGTAGGAATTAGTTGATTTTATATATGAAATAATTACTATTACATATAATAAATCTTTTTGAAAATATGGGGCCAGGCTTACTATAATTGGGCTATTGCAATCTCTGACCGAGCCAAAATGCGTGGACGTACAAAGGAGGCTGAGGAACTCTGGAAACAGGTAAAGTTTGATTTTTGTAGTCGTCAGAGGCCGCTTACGATTTTTATATCTTGATTGAGAATGCATTCTTGTGTTTAATGTAGTGAGCTGTGCACTAGATTTTTATCATATGTTTCTCGCTGGCATCTAGTGAGAGGAGTAGAAATTCGATTCTTTTTTTTTTAATTTTTAATTTTTATTATATGTTAGTGTCATTAAATCTTGATTGAGAATGCATTCTTGTGTTTGATGTAGTGCGCGGTGCACTGGATTTATTTTTTTTCTTCTTTCGATATGAAGGAATTATTTGTAGTTGTTGGTTTATAGATGTGTGAGCATTATATCATTGCTCTGTCAGATGGCTGTATGGATGGATTAATATAGGTCATGGCAGACAATAATTTGTCTTGATTTCTAATATTTAAACTTTTACAGTCTAGCATTTTTGGTTTATTGATTGTTTTCTTCTGTGTCTTTACCTATGTGGAGTGTGGTGAATATAGCAATCTGAAAATGGTCCTATTATGGCCGTTACATGTTTTTGTACTAAATGTGCGGATTGAAACGTCTTTTGAGCTCACAATATAGTTTTGTTCCATATTTAAAAGCATATTGTTACAATATGTGGTTAAATTATTTGTCTGATAAAAGAGAATTACCTTTTTCAGGCAACAAAGAATTATGAAAAGGCTGTCCAACTCAATTGGAACAGTCCCCAGGTAACCATTAACTTAATTAAGCTGACTTAAGTAGGCAGCCAATTCATAATGTTGTTGCAGCCGCAAATATAATTAATTGATGATTTTATTTAAATTCCAAATATTATTCTTCATTCAACATCCCCTACCTTCTAGAGACTGCCCCTGTAACATTTCTTTTTTATTTTCCTTATGTCTACTAAAACTGATGAATTCACAGGCGCTTAACAACTGGGGACTTGCTCTTCAGGTACATCCATAATTTTCATCTTAGCCAATGGTTTTCCTCATTTTGGTGGATCATGTCCTAATATGAAAACTCGAGTTTTGGTGTCCCTGTTTGTGTGTGTTGGAGTCTTATTCTTCCTTTACCTTGTGTTCAAAACCCCCATCTCTCAGGAACTCAGTGCTATTGTTCCTGCTCGTGACAAGCAGACTATTGTGAAAACTGCTATCAGCAAGGTATTGAAGCTATGTCCCCCATCGATGTTAAATTAAGAATTAGTTATAGACTAATATACTTTCTTTTCTTTCCCTGTTCACAGTTCCGTGCTGCAATACGGCTTCAGTTTGATTTCCATAGGGCCATTTACAATCTTGGAACTGTACTGGTTAGTTAACACATGCTTGCCCCATCAGTAATTTGGCGGCACGTGCCGTTTGTTAACTGAAAATGAAATTTAACATGTTAAACGACTTAGAAAACAGGGAAAGATGAATGTTGTCAAATCTGTTATCCTAAACAAGACAAATTTTGCAGTATGGACTAGCAGAAGACATATCAAGAACTGGAGGACACATGAATGGAAAGGAGGCCTCTCCAGATGAGTTATACAGCCAATCTGCTATATATATTGCTGCTGCACATGCATTGAAGCCAAATTACTCGGTAAGGGCATTACTTTTAACCCAAAGTTTTCTCTCCTATCTCGTGTTTTTTCACTTCACATCATATACACTGAAAATTTTCATTTTGATCTCTATTATAATGCTACGATTGCTCCCATTTTCTACATAACTCTTTTGTTTTTCCTAATTTTGTCGTTTCTATCAACTGCTTCAGGGAATTTCGTATCCCCTGTTCATTTTGGCATTTTTTTCATTTGCCTGAGGAAATACTTTGTTCTGTATTATTAATGTTGGACATCATGATTTCATGCAGGTTTACACCAGTGCTTTAAAACTCGTGCGATCTATGGTGAGATGCCAGCTCTTCAGCATTTTTTTTTGTTTTTAAATTTACATGTACAATGTAATTGAAATATATTTCTATTATAGTTTGGTGCTAATTTGAATGTTTTTCTGCACTGAAAACTTAGGCCATCTTATTATCTATATCAGTAATAAGGATACTAAACATTTTTTTTTCTTTTTTGTATTTACATTTAGATGATATCATGAAAAGAGGCCAGCTTTTCCATGTGTCATTAACTAAAATAGTAATATAATTATTGCAGTTTATCAATTTGAGTAGACTCAAGAAACCAATTTTGTTTTCCTTCTGTTATTTTCTATTCTCTATTTTGATTTAAAATATCTTCTCCTTTTATGTTTATTATGTTTGGTCGATCTTTTTTAATTTTTCTCACTTG
Source organism: Andrographis paniculata (assembly GCF_009805555.1). Lineage (NCBI taxonomy): Eukaryota > Viridiplantae > Streptophyta > Magnoliopsida > Lamiales > Acanthaceae > Andrographis > Andrographis paniculata. Next base: position 9,125,879 of record NW_026137605.1, read on the forward strand.
TACGGAGGAAGATCAGTAACCATTAGGTTTCATTGTATCCTTTTTTTCAGTGACTTTACATTTTATAAATCTAAGGTCTAAAAAGCACTTGTATTGTCCAGCTCCCTCTTCCGTATCTAAAGGTTGGATATCTGAATGCACCGCCTGCCGGAAATCCTGTTGCGCCTCACAATGACTGGAAACGCACTCAGTTTGTGCTAAGTCACGAAGGACTTCAAGAGGTAAGCAGCAAATATCTTTGATTCTATTGAAACAAGATCGTCACCAATTACTCTTCGCTTAATCACATATCTATCAGAATCTCCGACTCAGCTTGATCAATTTACCATGGAACTCTTAAAAGCTTGAAATCCAAAATATAATATTTACTAATCCTCTTAATTCCCATTCTCACCAGGATGTTAATTCTGCTTTCTCGCAGGTTAACAGATACGAACAAAGACATTCATCCCCAAGCCTTTCGTCAAAATCAGGAGATCTCACCTCTAAACCTTCCATAACTGTCGATGTACAGAGCATCGTTTCTGTGTCAGCATGTGCTGATCTTACACTGCCTCCCGGTGCTGGCCTGTGCATCGACACAATCCACGGACCCCTTTACTTGGTAAAATGATTATGCTTCCCAAAGGCTTCTTGGTTCTATCCAACTACATGATCTGCAAACCCGAGTGTACACCACCCAATAATTCGTGCTAATTTTGCTGCTTACACACACACTGCAGGTTGCCGAATCTTGGGAGTCCCTGGACGGATGGCTCGATGCAATTCGGCTGGTCTACACCATTTACGCCCGAGGTAAGAGCGATGTTTTGGCTGGTATAATAAGTGCCTAATTTTATGTACTGTGTATATCATGAGCCGACTTCCCCGATCCATACCGCCGTTTATACCTACCTCCTTTACACCATCAAAGTTTGTTGTGCACGTAGACTTACTTGTATGGTAGTTTTGATTATTCATTCTTGTGCAACTTCCTAAATTACATTTACATATTCATCTGATGGACCATTTTTCATGACAGAACTTGTTGATTGTACAAATGCTCGATGTTATTTTTGTGTATGTAAAAATGTTTTATAATAAGTATCGTTGCTTGTGATTATTGGTGTGTGTTAGTACTTACTATTGTGTTGGCTGCATAAAAAAATTTGTTTTGCATGTCTCTCTCGCTCACTCGGAAAGGAGTAAATCATTTTAGGAGAAATCATCGATGTTACAGTGTTAGTTTGTTCGATCTTCGTTCCAATCAATATTTCTAACTACTAAAATATACAATTGAAAATATCAACAATAATGATTTAAATCTTTAAATTTAAAATAAATTGTAAATTATATGTAATAATAATTTTAATTTAGAAAATTTGTATAGGCCGGAAGGTATGATCCAGATACTTTAAAATAGAGGATTACTTATGCAAAGTGCCAAGTGTTGAATCATTTCAAAAGAAACACTTGTTAATCTAAATATGTGACTCATGGTGCAATCACATGGTGCATAGGGGATATAAAAATATAAATATATATATATATTTATAAAATAATAGTAAAATTAAAATATCCCAGATATATTAACAAACATACCCTTTATCAAATAAAAATTATTTTTAAATGAATATACTAGTTTCTAGATATCTATAAAATTGTATCAAATTTAATTGATTTCCAAAAAATGATTTTCAAAGCAATGATACGAAGGTGAGCCTTTGAAATCAATTGGGACCATTAGAAGCAATGGCCCCGACTTATCTCTAAGGGCTCTCTTGACTGAGATTAATATTTTATTTATACATATTATTATAATGATTTTATTATTTGATAAATTTTATTTTAATTTAAATATCGGGTGTCTTCTTGCACGCATTCTGCAAGTAGCGCCAATGCTTCTCCTATAAATGGCGATCGGAGAATCGAGAACCGCCAAGTCGAATTTCGCACCGCAGAGAATTTCGCCGATATGGAAGTGCCTCCGTCGGAACCCGAGGCTGAGACTACCGTCGCACCAGTTCATTGGCCGTCTTCTGCCGCGGAGTTTCTGATGGCTTTGGATTTCGACTTCGATGGAGTGTCACCGATGGATCATTTATTTGCCGGAGCAGCTTGTACTCCATCCTCTCCGCTTGTGCTGTCTTGCTTGGAGCAGCCTTTGTCTCCGTTGTGGTCTTTTTCTGATGATCATAACAATGATGGCGATGGTCCACGGTTTGCTGGCTCCTCGAGTACTCGTTCCTGTATGGCTTTTGCTTCCACATTTTGTTTGGTGGTATTCCGTATTTGTTATACTTATGGCTTTTGGAGTTCTTACAGATTTTTATTACGAATTCAAGGTTACACAATTTCTATTTGAAGAACCCTTTCTTCTTTTGGTTTTCATTTCGATATAAAACTGTATCATTGTGAATTACTACTAGATATATTGCGAGCATCCTTGAATCGATTTGGTTTGGTTTCAGTAACAGCTTTAATAGAGTTAAATAACTGTTTTAATGTTTAATTAAATTTCCCTTAGTTTGTGTTCTAACTGTTCTGAGGTTTGGTTTTGTTTGTGCTCTAACTGTTCTGAGGTTTGGTTTAGTTTGTGCTTAATTAAATTTCCGTATTAGTTTGTGCTAGTTTAATGGAATCTATTTGGTTTGGTTTAAGTAACAGAACTAATTGAAAAACTGACTGATCAATAGCTTGTAAGACGTATCTTGCATTGTAAGCATCAATTGTCTGTTAACATTGTTAATTTGTTGAATCTATTGTACTGTAATGTTTAAGTGAGAGTTTGACATATTTGGACAGATACTGGTCATCTTGACATGGTGATTGAAACTGCTTCTAGAGATGCCGACAAAAGGAAGCTCCCTTCACCTTTTACTGGCTTGATGCCTATGGCTGATAATGATGGAAATTCGATAATTATGGAGAGATTGTCTCAGGCTCTTCGAAACTTCAAAGATTCGATTAGGCAACATATTCTGGCACAGATTTGGGTCCCTGTCAAAAATGCTGGCCGGTATGTGCTCACCACATCCGGCCAACCCTTTGTTGTAGATCCTTCAAGTAATGGACTTCATCAATACAGGTTGATATCTCTGTCATATACATTTCCAATTGACGGAGAGTCTGATGGAAGTCTAGATATTGCTGGTCGTGTGTTTCGGCGAAAGTTGCCAGAATGGTCACCAAATGTGCTCTATTACTCTAGCAAAGAATTTTCACGTCTAAACCATGCAATGCATCAGAATGTTCGAGGAACCTTGGCTTTACCTGTATTTGAGTCTAGTGGGCAATCTTGTGTTGGTGTGCTTGAGTTAATAATGACCTCCCAGAAGATCAGCTACGCTCAAGAAGTCGATGAAATCTGCCGAGCACTTGAGGTTAATTTATGTTTAGTTCATTGGTTTTCTGCTCTTTAACTTCATTTCATGGTCTTAATTGTTGAACATTATAGTATTTCTTACGTTATGTTTGATATACAGTGTTTAAATTGTCTATTTTCTTTATTGTTAAGGATTTCACAGCTAATGATCTTCATGAACCTAAAAATGAATTAGTGCAAACTGAGGATGCCTGAGAATCAGCTATTGTTGCTCATGATTATTATTGGAGATGGCTTATTTTGCCTTGTTGCCCAGACAACAATCTCTGGGGTCAATTCAAGTAACTAAGACAACATACTCAGGCTTTTACTTTAGGGTGATGGAACTTGTTTTAGATCTTCTTGTCAATGTCCACGGTATTTGTGAAACTACAATGATCGTTTACCATCTTGAACAATATAGAGAAATATTTCCATTGCTTTTTCAACGCAAGAATTTAGATCCTGAAATTGTATATTAAGTCCAGATCTATTGTTGATACATTTATGATATAAAATGTTGTGCTGGACAACAATTGTCCATTAAAAACTCATTCTATTATGTTTCTATTATATTGTCCATTAACTATGTTTAATTCTTTGCAGGCAGTGAATTTGAAAAGTTCAGAGATATCGAGTCAAAACATACAGGTAAAAAGATGCATTTGTTGATTTGAATATCATTGTCAGCTTCAAGTAATTTTTCTTCCTACTCAAACTTCATCTATGTCTGTGGTATCATACTATTCTTATACAGCAGATACGCAATAAAGGTAGGCAAATTGCATTGGCTGAAATTTTGGAGATAATTACAGTGGTTTGTGAAGCGCACGCGTTACCACTAGCTCAGACTTGGGTTCCTTGCCGGCATCACTCCATTCTCGTCAATTGTGGTGATCTAAAGGAACCATGCAGTAGCTTTGATGGGAGCTGCACAGGGCAGGTCTGCCTTTCGACAACTGACGTGGCTTTTTATGTTGTTGATGCTCATATGTGGGGTTTCTGTGAGGCATGTGCAGAACATCATTTGCAGAAGGGGCAAGGTGTTGCTGGCAGAGCATTTGCTTCCCGCAACTCATGCTTCTGTCCAGATATAACTAAATTTTGTAAGATTGAATACCCGTTGGTACATTATGCAAGGATGTTTGGGTTGAGAAGCTGCTTCGCAATTTGCTTACAGAGTAACTACTCTGGAAATGACAACTATGTTCTAGAATTCTTTCTGCCGCCTAACATTGAAGGCTACAATAATCAGCGTGCCCTGTTGAACTCCATTCTGGTGACAATGAAACAACATCTTGGAAGCCTAAGGATGGCTTCTGGAGAAGATCTTGACAATGAATGGAGACCTAGAGAGATCAGTACAGTATCCATGGATGACGATCTTGATCCGGGCTCTAACTGTGCTGCTTCATTGGGTAATCAAAATGTTAAAAGGTATGATGATCAGAACACCACACTCAACTCCTTCTCAATGGTGCGAAACCTCCGCGACTCGATGGTTTTGTCCAAAAATGACCTTGATCTTGTGTGGAGGTCCATTGATGGAAAGCTTGATCAAAGACCATGTTTGGTTGCAATGCCTGCAACTAGCTCTGCTCCCATTGATGCTCAAAATAGAAGATCTGTTACTGCAGCTACTCACACGCAAAAATCACCCAAGAGAAAGGGAGGGAAGGCAGAAAAAGCTATTAGCTTGGAGGTTTTGCAGCAATACTTTTCTTACCCTATGAAGGATGCGGCGAAGATTCTTGGGGGTAAGCATACATTATTTATTACATACCTATATTTGCACATATCAAAATCTAATCATATCCTGCATAAATGTTTCTGCTTTTCAAGTTTCTGCTTCTACACTAAAGCGTACCTGTAGATGGCATGGAGTTTCTCAATGGCCCGCCCGGAACATAAATAAGGTTAACCGCTCACTTTCAAAGCTAAAGAAAGCAATCGAATCTGCACAAGGCTTTGAAGGAACGTTCAACCTGACTTCGTTTTAAGAAATGAAGAAGTTGAATATATGTATGTAGCAGAGGAACGGAGCAGATTCAGTTGCCTTGCTGTTTCAAACATCAAAACTGCGCCACTGATGTCCACTGCCGTAAAGAGAGTCTGGCGCCCACAATGGGAGCTTCCACTGTGACGAAGCCCTCGGCTTCTTCATGATTCGCCTCATGGAGAAGTTCTTCCATGCACAGATCGTCCGCACCCGCTGATTACTTTGGATTTTACAGGTGCTAGAAACACTGACGCTGTGCTCGATGTGGGCGGTGCTACGAATACGATCATCATCAGAAGGGTTTCGAGCAGGTTTTCGGGCACATGTTCAAAACTAAGCTCAGTAGTGCTGGGCTTGTTTACAAGGTAACGTTCTAAGCAATTCCTAGAGTTTGGGGGGTTGGCGGGATTTTCGTGCTTTATCGGAGGAAATGAAACGTATGAAGATGCCCTTGCCATGGAAAAATGCTTCTTTCAAGTCTTGATGCATCATCACGACCTAACGGTGAGTAGTTATTATTACTGTTCTAACAACCTTTGTTTTTTCCCTATATTTGGGTCAGTATAGTATTTAATAAGTATCATTGATGAAAGCCTTGTGGAATTGTCACGTGCCAAACACTCTGGATATACACCCTCTTGGTGGCTTTGTCCTCTGCTAAGTTTTTATACTTTTGCCCCTTGCAGTTTCTGAAACTCAGCCATGGCGTCCTTCTCACACTCCCTCTGCATCCCTTCTTCTTCTTCCGCTGTTTCTTCAATGTCCGCTCTCAGGAAATCCTTCTTACCTGCTGCTGGTAATTGTCCCAGCCCCAATTTCAAATCCCATTCATTCTCATTCCCCCAAACCCTAAATCTCAACCCCAAATCCCTAATTCCCCCTCCGCCGTGCTCCGCCGCCGTCGCCGCCGCTGCCTCGTCAAATTCGCTTAAATCTCGCCTCCAGAACGGCGAAACTCTGTATGGAATCTTCCTCCTGTCGTTTTCCCCAACAATCGCCGAGATTTCGGGGTTCGCCGGCTACGACTTCGCCGTTGTCGACATGGAGCACGGCCACGGAGGGATCTCCGACGCCTTGCCCTGTCTCCGCGCCCTCGCCGCCACCAACACCGCCGCCATCCTCCGCCTCCCGGAGTCCTCCGCCGCCTGGGCTAAGAAGGCCCTGGACATCGGCCCGCAGGGCATCATGTTTCCGATGATCGACAGCCCTAAGTCCGCCCGGAAAGCCGTGTCGTACTGCCGGTACCCGCCGGCCGGCGTCCGAGGGGCGGCGCACCCGATCGTCCGCGCGTCGAACTACGGCATCAACGAAGGGTACTTAACGAGCTACGAAGAAGAGCTGCTGATCATGTGCCAGGTGGAGTCGGAGGAGGCGGTGGAGAAGATCGACGAGATCTCGGCCGTTGATGGGGTGGACTGCGTGCAAATGGGGCCGTTGGATCTGAGCGGGAGCATGGGGTACCTTTGGGATCCTGGGCACAAGAAGGTTAAGGAGGTCCTGCGGAAGGCAGAGAAGGCGGTTCTGAAAGGCGGCCGCGCGTATCTGTCGGGATTCGCGATGCCGCACGACGCGCCGCCGGAGATGCGGCGGAGGGGGTACCACATGGTGGCCGGAGCCACCGATATGGGGCTGTACAGGAGTGCTGTGGTGGAGGATGTTAAGAAGTTTAAAATGAGCTCGGTTGATGATGAAGATGATGATGAGGAGGCTGTAAAGGGCATCGGAAAAGTTGCAGAGGAAAAATATTGGAGTGAGTGAATGAGTTAGTGAGTGAGAATGAATTGCTTTTTTAACTAAAATATTTATCCATTCCCCCTTGTTCTTGAGCAGAAGAAAATATTGAGGACTAATTTTATAGAATAAATCAAATGCTCCCCTGAAATCTCCGGCCGGAAGTTACGCCGATGATGGCCCCTTCGCCGGACGGCGATGCTCCGGCTCCTTGTGCCGCCGGCGGTCGGAATTCCTTCTCTCTTTCTGCTGCTATCTCTGATCTGATCTGCTTCTGATATTTAATTAGTTTTTTCTTTTTGAAGTTCTTATGGTATACGCATATTTCTTTTTCTTTCTTTTAACCTCCATTTATTTGTTGTCATTATATTTTAAGCTCTTGATTGGTCAAAAGTTTAAAATGAAAAATGAAACTTCCATTAAAATTTGTCCTTTTCTCTTTGGCGTATGATCAGATCAAACAAGCCATTATTGTTTTACATTACCCATCCATCATGAGGGCCGACCCAAGACAATAATAATAATTACAACTTGTTCAATCCCCTTTGCCTCTTAGCCCTTCTCTCCTCTTTTCTCCTCTCACCGTCGCGACCCTTTCCAACTCTCAGAAGCCCCACGTCACGATTATCAGGTGATCTCTCTCTCTCTCTCTCTCTCTCTCTCTCTTTCTTTTTTTGTTTCTTTCTCTCTCTACTCTACAGAAGGGTGGTTCGATTTCTTGCGGAAATAATTGATCAGGGAGAGAGGCATGGATGATCCTCCATTTTTAGTTACTTCTACTTAAATAGAGGTCTCTTTCCAAACCCTTTTCTACAGATTCTCTGCTTTCGTTTTGGGTTTTTGATTTCTGTCTCTTTTCTTGAAAAATATTTCGGAGGCATTGACCTACTTGACTTGTTCTTCTTCTTCTTGGATTTGGGGATAAAACAAATCGAGATTCGAGACTGACTGACGATTTAAAAGCCCTGTTTTTTGTTAATTATTGAAAGAAAGTGAAGTGAGGTCCCAATTCTGATCATCATCGAATATGAATATGGCTGCTGCTGATAATAATCATACTAATAATATTATGGCGATAAGGGTTTACAGTTGCTGCAATTGCAGAACTCATGTCGCTCTTCATGACGACATTATTTCGAAAGCATTTCAGGCAAGAATCTTTTGCACTTTCTCTAATATTTTCTTTTGTTGATCCAATTTCGATTATTTAAGTAAATTAATTTGATATTGTAGGGTCGACACGGGCGTGCTTTCCTGTTCTCCCATGCAATGAACATCAATTTGGGGAATAGAGAAGACCGGCAGCTGATGACGGGGCTCCATACGGTGGCCGATATCTACTGCAGCGACTGCAACGCTGTTTTGGGATGGAAGTATTTGAGGGCCTACGAAGACTCGCAGAAGTATAAGGAAGGGAAGTTTATACTCGAGAAGTTGAAGATCATCAACACCGAGGATTGATCGATCCATTGAAATTGTAATTCATTGTTCGTTCTTGTGCATATATGCATTTTGATTTCTTTGCGATGGATAATTCAATAAATGCAGCGGATGAAGTTGTTCTTGATTATTGTATTCATATATTGTTATTATGTTCATCTTGTGTTTTCTCTTTTTGTAGTTTTGTTATTTTTCTGTATCAGTAAAATATTAAGCTAAATTTTAGGATAATAAAACTAGATTGAAAATAAATACATAGGACTTATCATTTAAATTGGAAACATACACTTATGTGGCTTATCTAGATATTATCTCCTACTGAAGAAATTGAAACCCGACACTCGAAGGCAAAACAGTTGGAATTGGAGGGCTTTGAACCGAAGAAAAAACTCACCTTAATGAACACGGAGTAAACTAATTCGGGAGATACGGTGAAGAAGATAAAAGTTTATTGCAACAGAGAACATAGCAATATATATTTATCGATCATGGACAAAATAGTTGAGATGGGCCAAAACACAACCACCATACAACTTAAAGTTTTCATGAATCAAAGTGGAGTTTGAATTTGATTAAAATATTTGAACATGCGTAATTAGTGAAATTTCACTCTTTTACGGTCATTCAAAGCAGTAAAATTTAAAAGTTTATAAAAGTATATGTGGAAACTTTCAAACGAAAGGTGTCGTGGTGTAGTTGGTTATCACGTCAGTCTAACACACTGAAGGTCTCCGGTTCGAGTCCGGGCGACGCCATTTATTTAATTTTTTATTTTTCCAAAATTATATATGTAACCGTCTGTTTGTGGGCTGTGCTATACTAAAAATTGAAAATTCTTAAAACCCGCTGTGCGTCGTCGTCGTCTCGTCTGCCCTCTGTCTGCTATTTTGAATCTGTAGCGATGGACCTTCTGCAATGGCGGAAGAAGAATCATCCGTGGATGAATGAATGATACTTCTGTAGTAATAATTACGAGGAACGGTAGAAGATTGCGGAAATTTCAAATCTGACGAATTAGAAAGGGGAAACTGAAAAGCTGCGGAATTTCGAATGGGCGTCCTCTCACACAGAGTGGAGCGAGGCGATTTGAGCGCCGCCGACCACATCTACACGTGGAGAACTGCTTTTACTTACTCTCACCACGGTTTAATTCTTCATCTCATCTGTTTCTACAGCTTCTTCTGTTTCCCTGTTTGTTACTGCGTCTGTTCGATTGGACGAATAATACGAAAATGCTGGAATTTACCTGTTCGAATGACGCATTTACGTTTGCGAAATTGGAGGGTGGTATTGATTCGTTCTCCGTACTCTTTTGCTTGTAGAATTGGGGATTGCATAATTTGTATTGATTTAACGGTCTATTTCATCCCTAGCTTTTGTTCGATTAACTAACTGATTGCTTTGGAACTGTAGTTTTCCAGTTGATGTTCATATTTGGTGTGATTCTGATTTCATATTTTGCTGTATTTCTGAAACTGTTAATTGTTCTTAGGCATCTTTGTTGGTGGGGATAAAGTGGTGCACTTCACACATGACCAAAGTTTTAGTTCACCCAGCGAATTAAGCTCCATGTTCCTGTCATCATGTTCGTCCAACACTGCAGATTCTCCTTGTTCAGGTATTCCAGACTGCGGATTCAGAAAACATCCTAGCGGAGTAACCATGTCTTGTCTAAATTGCTTCCTGGGGAAGGGGCTGCTGCATCGATTCGAGTATGGCGCCAGCCGGCTGGCATTCATTGCTAAATTCCGCGGCGGAACATGCACAACTGCAGAATCTGATCCATCAGCAGCTGTGATTCACAGGGCTATGTATTTGCTCCACAATGGATTCGGCAACTACCATTTGTTCACCAATAACTGCGAGGATTTCGCTCTGTATTGTAAAACCGGCCTCCTTGTTCGCGGCAAGGAAAGCAGTGGCCAAGCCTTGGGCGCCATAGGAGCTCCTTTGGCTGCTTTTCTGTCTGTGCCGCTTAAGTTTTTGGCCTCGGGTCCGGTTGGCTTTGTTGCGGCAACGGCTGCTATGTATTCTTTAAGCCGGTATGCTTGCGACATTGGGGTCAGGGATGATGCTGTGAAGGTGAATGTCGAGGACATTGCCTTGTTCCATGGCTACTGTGATGATGATAATGGCGCTGGCTCTGGTTCTGATTTGCTCGACAGTAATGGTGATTGTGGTGCAGGCTCTGGTTCGGGTTCGGTCGACAGTAATGGTGATGCTGATGCTGATGCTGATGGTGATGGTGGTGAGACTCTTCAGCGGAAGCGACGAAGGAGATGAGGAAAACCACAGGTTCAATTCTCGAAACACCTTTCCCTCTTTGCATTCTTTCACATCATATGCTCAAACATTTTATGTTGTTGGTATCCCAAATATTTGCTCTGTTATTTCAAAATCATTTTTTAAATGCGATTCTAAAAAATTAATAATAAAAAATACAATATTTTATATAAACGTTCGAAATCATTTTTTAAATGCCATTCTAAAAAATTAATAATAAAAAATACAATATTTTATATAAACGTTGAAAGGTCAAAATACAAAAGTAAAAAAAATTAAATATTCAAATATAAAATAATATATTTTATATTTTTGACACAATTTTATACTATACAAAAAAAGAAAATTATTTCATAAAAAATGCTGGTGAACGTTATTATTTGAAATAAATATTATTTGATTTTAAATAATTTATTAAAAATGCTGGTGAACGTTATTATTTGAAATAAATATTATTTGATTTTAAATAATTTATTAAAATATTAATAAATTTGAATAAAATATAATTTTTAGCAGGAGTCTAAATTTGGTAAGTCTATAGTATATATAAAGGTAAGAGACAAATGAAAAGAAACATTTTCTCTTTCCTCCTCCCTCTTTTCTCCTCGCAAATTTTAATTTTTATGCATCATTCCTTCCATTTACAATTTCCTTTCTTTCTTGTTTTTATTTTCTTTATGTTTTCTTTAATTTTTCTTTCATTTTGTTTTATTTTCTTACTTTCTTCTCATTTAATATTTGTCCCTTTCTTCTCTTTTTCTTATTTATTACTTGCAAATAGTTCCAGATCCTTTTTGTTATTTGTTTGCTTTCTTTTCATTTATTTGTCTCATTTTTCTCCTTTTCAAAATAGAAAATAATTAATTATACTTAATCTCTCTGCCCCACACTTTATCCCCTCACATCATTCAAATAAAAAACTAAAATATATATTTCTTTTTCTATAGCATCACCTAATTTCTAAATTATCCTATTTAATATTATCCACCTAAAAACCCGTGCAAAAAACAAACGTTGCACCTTATTTGAGACGGAGGAAGTATTTGCTATCCTTTATCATTTTTGTTATTTTTTTGTTTTCTTTTTATTTATCTTTGTCCATTTTTCTCTTTCTTTTTTCTTTTATGTATTACTTGCGAATAGGGTTCCGGATCTTTTTGTTATTTTCTTATTTTCTTCTCATTTATTTTGTACCATTTTTTCTCTTTTAGTTATTTATTTATTGCGAATATGGTTCCGGATTTTTTTGTTATTTCCTCGATCTTTTTTCATTTATCTTTGTCCCTTTTATTTATTTATTTATTTATTACTTGTGAACACTGTGCGGAGTTTTTTTAGGAAGCCGAAAAATTCATTCAATTTTGACTGGTTCGATCCGATAAACCATCAAAAAATATTTTGAGAGACCAGAGTTGTATTTTTATGTTTTGAATTCTGCAAATTGGGATCATATCATTAATTTGATGAAGTTTTTACTCTTCTTCTATTCTTTCGTCAATTAGATCTCTTAGCTAGATGCAAAAATATCATGCCATTCTGAAAATATCTTTTCTTAGATTGATAAATCATCGAAACTTACTTTTATAAAATTCTTCCAGCGCTGAATCTTTTAAGTTCAGTTCAGTTCAGCACAAAATGGCAGAGGATGTATTTAGGAATTTTAGTTTTTTGAGCTAATTTAATTGTTTTTGTAAATTAGTCTTTTGAAATTATTTATTGACTAAAGAGTTAATTTCTAAAAGATTAATTCGTGTATTCATATAATTTTTTAAGTTTTATTTTATTTTTTAAAATATTAAGTTTGAATAATTAAATAAAATTTGATAGAATAACAAATTATCATAATAAATAACCAAAATATGGATAAATTAGAATTTTGTATATATATATATATCCCAGATATTAAGCCAAACAATCAGGCCAAAATCGTTTAGACTAGATTTTTCGTCCAGCACTGCACAGATTCGAAAAAGTAGCGATTCCCGTTTCATTAACCATCAAATCAAAATATTTTAATAATATTTGAGGATTTGGATTTTGAGTTGAGATTTGAATAGTAAAAATTTTGAATTTGAATAGTTTAATGATGTGATATAAATAGGTGTTGATGTGATGTTTTGAATGTAAATTTGATTGTTAGTATAATATAAAAAATAAGAAATAGGTGTTTTTTTATGAAAAAAATTGGATGAACGGTGGAAATCTAATCAAATTTCCCAAACAAACACAAGTCTCCGTCGCACTGTTCTTTTCAGTTTTCCTCTCTATCTCTTGAGATTTTTAAGTTTTTACAATTTGGGAGATTTAGATTTGGTTTTATATTTAGATTAGATTGTTTAGATTTGTATTTGTATTCAATTTTCTTTTCCAATTAAAGTTGCTTTTTGCGATTCTATTTAAGTTTCAAAGAAAATGTTTATTTTAGATATTTAGTTTTAAATTTAATAGATTTAGATTTAAGTATGTTATGTGGTGCCTCTTCGTCAAATAGAAAGCTTTTCATTTGACTTTTTTACGCGGAATAAAATAAATTAATATTTTTCAGATAAGTAGTGTAATTTTTATTTTATCCTTGGAATTAAAATAAAAGTAATGTGAAAATTAAAAAATATAGTTATTTTGATATTTAGCGTGACTTCCTAAAAAAAGTTTTCATTTCGACAAATTAAAATGACAAATAAAAAATTTACTAATAGACAAATATAATATATTATATAATATACCAACTAGGCTATGACGTTTCTTTGGGAAAAAATCTTCCTCAATTCCACATCATTTGCACTCTTTTTATTTTGTTCCATCCCATCAAATTTTTCTGTCTTTTTTTTTTTTTATATTTTAATATTTTAATACATTTTAATTGTTGGTAAGTTACTTGGTTCCAATCTAATAAAAAGGAGTTTTGATAAATTTTAAAATTCATAATTTATAATTTTTTTAATTTTAATGAAACTATTTAGTTATTATAATTTTAATTAATAATTATTTTTATTATATAATAATTATTCTTTTATCAGTTCATCTTTTTATTTTCATCAGTTCCACTTATTTTGTTATTTTTTTTTGAAAATATTTATATATTTTAATCTTATTTCTAAATTATTAATTTTAATTAGACTAATTAATTTTTTAATTTTAATTTATATTTTTATTATACGATAATTATTTTTATTAATAGTATTATTAATTATTTACTAATTATACCATCTTAAATTCTCTTGTTACGGTAAAGTGGATATAAGCAGACGGAGTGATTAATAATAATATATATAGGATGTGTTTCTTTTGATGGATGGTAAGAAATTTTGGTTTGGTTTTGATATTAAAATAAGGTATGATGTGATTTGTAAAAAATAAAAAAGTGTATTTTTTTAAAAAGACATAGTCTAAATAGTAAAAATTTGGAGCGTGGCTGGTAAAAAAAATACACTCATATATTTTCACATCAAAGCAATCAAAGTATCAACCAAGAACCAAACCCGACACCTCCATGTTTGGTAGCGGTGGTGAAATGAGCTCGTGACTGTGAGATCATGAATTCAAATTCCGATGTCTTTAAGTCTTGTCTGTCACACATAATTTGTCTAGTGTGACTTGCTTGTCGGACTTAATTTGCATGCTATTAGATTTGACCAGGGATTTACCCAGAGAAACACAATTCAACCAACATGCATTGAATCGTAACTACGCGCAAGAATCTTTAGAATTCTCCATTGGACACGAGAACAAAAGTATCGAACAATGAAAGAACTAGTGTTTTCGATTCAGCAAGAGTAAAATGAAAAATCCATGATCGAGGTACACAATAATACCATCAATCAATTATCAATCGACAATCAATCCTCCTTGACCTCGATGATATTTCTTCTCTCAATAACGAACTTCCCTTCCTTATACTTTTGCGACTCTTGGTCTTCAGTGGCCATCAAGTACTTCCATCCCAACACGGTGTTGCAATCGTGGCAGTAGACATCAGCCACGATATACTCCCCATCACCAGCTGCCGGTGTTCGCTCTTCCCCACCCGAATGTTGAATACATTCGAGAATAGGAAAGCACATCCGTGTCGACCCTACAAACAAATTAATTAATTAGTTGATACTATTTGTAACAAATGTCGTACTAGTAAGTAGTATTATGCTATATGTAATTGAAACACCACAGCCACAGCCTAATTAATACACAAACACACTACACTCCACTGGATCAAGAAAAAGGGCCAAAACGTCTTGCCTGAATTTCTCTGCATATGATATGATCATCAAGTGCAACCTGAGTTCGGCACCTGCGGCAACTGTAAAACCTTATCTCCGTTGTATCAGCAACAGCGACAGCCATACTTGTTTCTGATGATGATGATTACGATCAGAATTGGCACCTCACCTCATCTCACTTTGTTTTTCAACAATTACAGAATCAATCAGAGAACAACAACAACAGCCGTCATCAGTCTGTCAGTCTTGAATCTTTATAGATTTGTTCTTTTATCCCCAAATCCAAGCAGAAGAAGAAGAAGTCAAGTAGTCGATCAATGTCTCCCGAGAGGAAAAGAATCAAGAAAAGGTCGTCTATAGAAATCAAAATATCCAAAACGGAAGGCAAAGAAAGAAACTGTAGAGAAGAGGAGAGAAGAGCATATGAGAAAAATTGTACTGGTTAACAAAACCCTTTTTGTTTGCATATACATATATAGTATAGGCAGCCGATATATATATTATTAACTGTTTGACTTAAAATTTCTAAAGAGTGATGTTGTGCTGAATTGAACTTAAAATTCAGATTCAGCACAGTAAGTAACTGCAAGCGCATTGGGATCAAATATGTTATCATCAATCAAATCAAAGAAAACAAATATTTTCAGAAATGAGACAAATGATGAAGCCTTAGCCGCTAAACTGGTATCAATTCACCAACAGGCAGGCATATTATATGCAAACAAAAAGGGTTTTGTTAACCAGTACAATTTTTCTCATATGCTCTTCTCTCCTCTTCTCTACAGTTTCTTTCTTTGCCTTCCGTTTTGGATATTTTGATTTCTATAGACGACCTTTTCTTGATTCTTTTCCTCTCGGGAGACATTGATCGACTACTTGACTTCTTCTTCTTCTGCTTGGATTTGGGGATAAAAGAACAAATCTATAAAGATTCAAGACTGACAGACTGATGACGGCTGTTGTTGTTGTTCTCTGATTGATTCTATAATTGTTGAAAAACAAAGTGAGATGAGGTGAGGTGCCAATTCTGATCGTAATCATCATCATCAGAAACAAGTATGGCTGTCGCTGTTGCTGATACAACGGAGATAAGGTTTTACAGTTGCCGCAGGTGCCGAACTCAGGTTGCACTTGATGATCATATCATATGCAGAGAAATTCAGGCAAGACGTTTTGGCCCTTTTTCTTGATCCAGTAGAGTGTAGTGTGTGTGTATTATGTAGGGTGTGGCTGTGGTGTGTCATTTACGTATAGCATAATACTACTTACTAGTATGACATTTGTTACAAATAGTATCAATTAATTCATTAATTAGGGTCGACATGGGTGTGCTTTCCTATTATCCCATGCATTCAACATTCGGGTTGGGAAGAGCGAACACCGGCAGCTGGTGATGGGGGAGTATATTGTGGCTGATGTCTACTGCAACGATTGCGACACCGTGTTGGGATGGAAGTACTTGATGGCCACTAAAGACCAAGAGTCGCAAAAGTATAAGGAAGGGAAGTTCGTTATTGAGAGAAGAAATATCATCGAGGACAAGGAGGATTGATTGTCGATTGATAATTGATTGATGGTATTATTGTGTACCTCGATGATGGATTTTTCATTTTACTCTTGCTGAATTGAAAACACTCATTCTTTTATTGTTCGTCACTTTTGTTCTCGTATCCAATGGAGAATTCTGCTTACTGTGCTAAATTTTAAGTTAAGTTCAACACAACATCCAAACTGCTAATTTAAATATTTTGTAATCAAATTTTTAAAATAATGTATTGATTAAAAGCTATTTAATATGTTATATATATATATATTCTTTATTAGTCTTAAAATATATTGCATGATCAGATAAAATATAATAATAGTCTACACAATATGTTGGCGCCTATTTATGATGTGCGGACGGAAAAATCAAAATCATATGGATTTATACCCCTCAGTACATGAAGGGTGTATTTGTTTGGGAGTTTGGATTTTGACTAATAGTAAAAATTTTGAATTTGAATAGTTGTATGATGTGATATAAACAGGTATTGATGTGATGATTTGAATGTAAAATTAATTTTTAGTATAATATAAAAAATGAAAAATAGGTGTTTGATTTAATATTTTGGGGGGAGAAAAAATAGGATGAACAATGTAAATCCAATCCTCCAAACAAACACACATTCGCCCACATAAAAGTTGATATATAGAGAAAAGATGAGAATGAGCATACCAAAGAATTTTCTGAATTAATATTTTCCCATAAATCTAAACCATGTAAGAGTATTAATATATAAATAGTTACACATCAGATATGAAATGAACATCCTTTAAGCTTATTAAAGGATATATACACATAATTTATTTGCTACCATGTATGTATCAATGCATGGCAGAGAGGGAAAACTGTTTCTTGTTTTCAAAACTAATTAATTATTTAATTATATATATATATATATATGCAAAGAAAAAAAGGGTTTTGTGAACTACTACTACAACTTTCTCATTTGCTCTTCTCTTCTCTTCTCTCCTATTTTCATGTTTTTCGATTTCTTGATTCTTTTCTTTTTCTGCTGTTTTTGTTCTCTGATTGATTCTGTAATTGTTGAAGAACAATTACGTGAGGTGTCAATTCTGATCATCATCGAAGATGAACAATATGGCTGAAGTTTCTGCTGCTCTACCGAAGATAAGAATTTACAGTTGCTGCAGTTGCAAAACTCATATCGCATTTCATAATCATATCATTCCCGGAGACTTTGTGGCAAGAAATTTTTGGGCTCTGTTTTTCTAATTTTCTTGATCCAGTAGAGCATGCATTAATTAATTAGTTACAAGTGTTATAAATTAATTTGTAGGGTCGACTAGGGCGTGCTTTCCTACTCTGCCATGCAATCAACATTCGGGTGGCGAAGAGCCAACGCCGGCAGCTGATGACGGGGGTGTATACGGTGGCGGATGTCTTCTGCAAAGATTGCAACAGCATGTTGGGATGGAAGTACTTAAAGGCCGAAGAAGATTCGGAGAAGTATAAGGAAGGGAAGTTCGTTCTTGAGACATTGAAGGTCGCTGAGGTCGAGGATTGATATTGACGGTATTATTGATGATGGACTTTTTGGTTTGTTCTTGTTGAATTGAAAAGACTTATTCTTCATTGTTCGTTCTTGCTTGCTCATAGTCTTAAAATCTCTTATTCACACACATAATTAATATGTATATATATAGATGGATATATGATTAGGCGATCGTTCCGATGCTGAACTTTAAAATTTAACATTGACAACTCATTGTTTGTTAATCGCCACTTCGCCAACCACAATATTGTATCAAATTATCTATATACAATAAAATGTATAAAAATATGTTAGACCGCTTAGTGGTTTAGGATACACTTAGGTTCAAACCTCCGATGCTTCCAGATTACATGCTACACATGGTTTGTATAGTTAGACTTGCCTTGTCGGCCTAATTTGCAAGTATTAGATTCGGCCGAGGGTTCAGCGAGTGCGCACTTTCAATTTATATAATTTATATAAAAAGAAATTAGCAAAACAAAAATAAAAAAAAAAATCTAAAAATACAGGAATCATAGGAATCAGACACTCTCTTTGTTTCTTTTAACAAAAGTATACAAACATATTTTTTCAAAAAAATTAATATAATACAGACTCTTTATTTTTATATTGCCTACACATTTCCTCATAATTCACATAAAAAAATATCAAAACACAAAACAAACACACACATTTGGGAGTAATGATTCTCATATATACAACATGTTGTCAGCCTATTTATGATGTGCCATCATATGGATTTCTACCACTCAGTACATTAACTTGGCTCACATAAAAGTTGATATATAGATAAAAAGTGAGATTGAGCATACTCAAGAATTTTCTGAATTAATGTTTTCCCATAAATCTAAACCATGTAAGAGTATTAACAGAGATAGATATATATATATATATATATATAAAACACCCTTTAAGCTTATTAAAGGATGTATACAAATAATTTATTTATTTATATATTATGGAATGGAATCAACCAACTACCTACCATGTATGTAGCAATGCATTGCAGAGAACAAAACATCTAGCTAGGGCATGCAGCAAGCATATTAATTGGGAGAACTGTTTCTTGTTTCCAAAACTAATTAATTATTTAATTATATATATATATATATATATTAATGCAAAGAAAAAAAAAAGGTTTTGTTAACTACTACAACTTTCTCATCTGCTATTCTCTTCTCTTTCTTTTCTTTCTTTGCCTTCGATCCGTTTTGGATTTTTTGACTTCTGTCTCCTTCTTGATTCTTTTCTTTTTCTGGAGACATCGATTGACCTACTTGACTTGTTCTTCTTCTTCTTGGGTTTGGGGATATATAAGAAAACAAATCTATCGAGAGAGATTCGAGACTGACTGACTGCTGTTTTTGTTCTCTCATTGATTCTGTAATTGTTGAAGAACAAAGTGAGGTGAGGTGCCAAGTCTGATCATCACGATGATGAATCATAGGGCTGATGTTGCTGCTGCTAATATGCCCGGGATAAGGTCTTACAGTTGCTACAGGTGTAGAACTCATGTCGCACTTCATGATCATCTCATTTCCACAGACTTTCAGGCAACAAATTTCTGCCCCTTTCTTGATCCAGTAGAGTGTGTGTATTAATTAATTAGGTTGTGTTGAGTCAATTACATATAGTATGACATTTGTTACAACTTTAGGGTGGGTTTGAGTTTTGGAGTTTGGATTTTTGAATAGTAAAAATCTTGTGTAAAATCCACAAAAAACACAACCTTAATAATTAATTTGTAGGGTCCAAAAGGGTGTGCTTTCCTATTCTCCAGTGCATTCAACGTTCGGTTGGGGAAGAGAGAATACCCGCAGATGATGACGGGGCTTTTCATGGTGGCGGATGTCCACTGCGACGATTGCCACAACGTGTCGGGATGGAGGTACTTGATAGCCGTCGAAGATTCCCACAAGTATAAGGAAGGGAAGTTCGTTATTGAGAGATTGAATATCACCGAGTTCGGGGATGAGGATTGATAAATTCATGATGGATTTTTTTTCCGGCGATTCTTATTGAATTCAAAAAGCTAATCCGATGTTCGTTCTTGTGCATATACATACATAAATACGATTTTTGATTTCTTCGCAATGGATAAGATGATTGAATTCTTGATGCATTTTGGTTGCAATGAAGTTGTTCTTGATTGTGTTGATAAATTGCTATATGTTGTTTTCAATAAAATAGCACGTCTCACCCATTGTGGAATCTTTTATGAATGATCCCATAAAAAAACATCGACACAAATTGCAGACATGATCATCTATTCTATTCAAAGTAGGAAGACCAAAAGCCAACAGCTCTCTCAAAATATTTCTTAATTTTTCTTCGATAGACAGATCATTTGATTTCCTGTCTGTCACAGTACAGAAAATTGTTCCTAACAATCACAAAATGAAATAGGAAATTAATTGCATTTCTACTTCACATATGAAATGAAAATCCTTTTAGAACATAAAAAATGTATATCAAATGGAAATTCAGAAACAGGCATAATCGAATATAAACATTAGTACAAATATTACTTAAGATAAATTAATCTCATCCATTTAGTTGGGATTAATAATCCTTATATAGTGTATTACTAATTACAATCTTTTACTTATTTCGCAATATTCATTTTGTAAAAAATATCAGATCAAATGGATTTTTTCTTTTACAAAACATCAAATCAAATATTAATTCTTTATTTATTTATTTTTCAAATTTCTAAAATTCCAAAAAAATCCGCATCTAAACAAAGCAGAGCCCTATTCTCCCATGTAATGCAATGCAATCGACATTCGATTGGGGAATAGTGTAGAAAAATTAAAAGTAAAAATAATACTAATAAAATGTAATTAAAATGTATAATTATATTTTTAGAAAATGAATAATATATTATATCGAAGAGACGAAAATAAAAAATAATATCAAATTAAGTGAGACGGATTGAGTAATATATATTTTATTAGATCAAATTTATGACCATTTAACACAAACAACATAGCTTCACCATCCAATCTATCTGCGAGTCTCCCCTTCTTCATGGAATTACACATTTAAAACGATTGCAGCTTGAAATACTCTATTAGTTTCAATTCAAAGTAATTTTTTTTTACTATTTTCGATCGTCTTACTCCAAAGTATTCATTCCATATTTTTAGTAAAGTAATCCTACATTAATAACAAAATATTTTTACCTTTTATTTAAATTACAAACATATTATTCATCGTACAATTACTTTATACATGACTCTTACGCACTTTCACTGACTAATAAAATACTATTATTTTTAAATTTACTAGAAAACCCTAATTGGCCATTTGGAGTGAGAGTAGAGGGAGCAGTAGATAACTAAGTACCATATATGTAGCAATGCATTGCAGAGAGCAAAAACTGTTTCTTGTTTCCAAAACTAATTAATATATATATATATATATATTAGGGCTGCCTATATATGCAAACAAAAAGCTTTCGTTAACTACTAGTACAATTTTCTCATCTGCTCCTCTTCTCTTCTCTCCTATTTTCAACAGTTTCTTTGTTTGCCTACCGTTTTGGGCATGTTTTTCGATTTCTTGATTCTTTTCTTTCTCTGGAGACATTGATTGATCTACTTGACTTGTTCTTCTTCTTGGATTTGGGGATAAAGAACAAATCTATCGAAAGAGATTCGAGACTGACTGACTGACTGCTGTTTTTGTTCTCTGATTGCTTCTGTAATTGTTGAAGAAAAAAGTGAGGTGAGGTGCCAATTCTGATCATCATCGAAGATGGATGATATGGCTGAAGTTTCTGCTGCTCTACCGAAGACAAGAATTTACAGTTGCTGCAATTGCAAAAATCTTATCGCATTTCATAATCAGATCATTCCCGGAGACTTTCAGGCAAGAAATTCTTGGCCCCGTTTTTCTAATTTTCTTGATCCAGTAGAGCATGCATTAATTAATTAGTTACAAGTGTTATTAATTAATTTGTAGGGTCGACATGGGAGTGCTTTCCTATTCTCCCATGCAATGAACATTCGGTTGGGGAGGAGCCGACACCGGAAGCTGACGACGGGGGAGTATATCTTGGCGGATATCTACTGCGAAGATTGTAACAGCCTGTTGGGATGGAAGTTTTTGTTGGCCGAAGACGATTCGGAGAAGTATAAGGAAGGGAATTTCCTTCTTGATACATCCAAGGTCGCTGAGGTCGAGGATGAGGATTGATTGATTCGTCAATTGATTGATGTTTGATTTTTGGTTTTGTTTCTTGTTGAATTGAAAAAACAGCTGATTCTTGATTGTCCCTTCTTGCTTGCGCATACGACTTTTGATTCTTCATCTCATTTCTTTTGATTGGCATGGAAATGTTGTAATCTGCGTGCCTGTTTGCGGATTTGGAGATCTATTTGTATTGATTCGTTCCTTCTCTGCACGCTTCTGCTTGTAGAATTGGGGATTGTCAAGTTTAGCCCTAGCTGCTTTTCTGTGATGAAGATTGCTTTGGTACTGTCAGTTACACAGTCATTTCGTTGCATTTATTTATTTCTGATACTAAAAAAATATTGTCAACAAACTCAAGTAGTCAGGTTGATGGTCAAATAGTACTTGACTTCATTAGAACCATAAAAACAATTAAAATTTTAGAGTCGATACACTCCCATGCAATCAACATTCGGGTGGGGAATAGCCAACACCGGCTGGTGATGACGGTGGTGCCACACCATGTTGGGATGGAACTACTTGATGGCCATTTAAGACGAAGAAAGTTCGTTATTGAGAGAATAAATATCATCGAGGTCAAGGAAGAACGATTGTCGATTGATGGTATAATTGTGTACCTCGATCATGGATTTGACAAAACAGCTAATTCTTCATCGTTCCTTCTTGCTTGCTCTAATACATTCGACTTTTGATCTCGTCCAATGGAAAATTCTAAGGAATCTTGAGCTTCGTTACGATGTATGTATGTATTTGGTTCTTGGTTTTTTTGATGTGAAAAATTATATATGTAAAATTATAGTAATCTTGTGTTTCTTTGTATGCACATATTCACAAGAATCTCCAAAATCAAAATCATGACTCAACTTTAATTTAACCTAACAAATTGTAAAAGTAAAGGTATTCGTATTTACTACCTCTACAAAATCATTTCTGCATATATTACGGATTCTAAAATCCTAATCCAACAATTATCCAGAGGCTATTAAACACAACATCTTCGAAAATTATGAGGAAGACAACAGCCCATCATACCTCTTTAATCAAAGGCTTTCCCATCTTTTCGGTTTTGGGATTCATCCCGGCGACGTTGTTTCGTTTACTGTCTACGTATTCCGTTGCAGACATCTTCTCCGAATTGACAATAGCCGCCAACGAGGACCACGCTTCGGATGGCTGCTCGTGTACCCAACACATGATGAAGTAAATCTTCCGGTCAGCGGACTTGAGTTTGTTCTTCAATTCTTTCCTTTCTGAAACGGGGAGTTTCTCCGACTTAACCTCTCTCTCGCCATTCTGAACTATTTTCTGCATATCACAAAGCAAGCACACTAAAGCAGATCTCCCGAGATAGAGAAGATGAATTATATCATCGATAATGCCGAAGCCAAATTGCAAACCACCCATGTGCCGGAATTGTGCAGAACATGTTTGCTCCAGGCAATGTGACAAGGCTTCGAATATGGTTTCTGGCTGATCTCCTTGTCCTAAAACAGAGGATATAGACAGCACAACTGTCGCCGACTCAAGAGGGTCTGCTCGCCAGTCCCCGTTGTAAAGACGAAGGGTGAAGCAGTAGCTGAATAGGATGTCGACAAGGTGGATGGTTAGTAATGGAGACGGGCCGGATGTGGTGAGTTTGCTGATTGGTGGCAGGGGAGTTTCGGGTCCTGGTGGTATATTGTGCAACTGGTCACTGTCTGTGTCGTTTCTGGAGGACTCCCCCGGCTCGTCTTTTGAAATTGATTGGATTAATTGGGATCCGTCGGGGCTAAGGGATACAAATTTAGCAGAAGGTCTCAACCACCATGGATCCCAAGGCTTGATCAATTTGCTCAGCTCTCCAGAGGCCACCGCTCTCTGAAAATATTTCTTTTCTTCGATAGATAAATCATCGAAACTTACTTGATCTCCTGTGAAAACAAGAAATTGTTCTTATATTAAGTTAAGAACAAAATATATATATAGAGAGAGAGAGAGCATACCCGATAGAATTTTCTGAATGGTCTGCTCCGACAACGGTGAATCTGAATCTAAACCATTAAGAGTATTAACATATGGTAATAAAGAAATTGTTGCACATCTATAAATCACAAAATGAAGAGGAAATAGCATTTCTACTTCAGATATGAAATGAAATCCTTTTAGTGCATCAAAACTATCAAATGGAAATTCAACAGCAGGTATTTGATATGGTCATAAACCTACATCCGGATAACTTGCGACAAATTTAAACAAAAAATATCTGTACCCTTTTCCACTCAAAAGATGTGCTTCCATTGACCATTTAACACATAAATTGCTTCGATTGTGTGGCAGAAATCTTACGATTAACAACTTTATTTAGTAGTCGAGCTTTAAATGAAACATACCTTCACCATCCATGCTATCTGTCTCCTCTTCTTCATGGAACCGTTTAAGTATGTCCAGCATCTTCGATTTACTTTGTTCATTCGGTCGCACCTGTTGAAGTTCTTCCATGACATTTTCTCTCATAAAAGATTCAGTACAGCGAATATTATGAGACTGCAACAATACCAGAGGATAGTTCAGAAAATCTATATCAAACACCGTATATTAAGCTCAAAAGGCATGAAACAACAATGGAAGCATTCAAAAGCAAGGATAACATCAAATACTCATTTACAACCATTGCAGCATATGAAATAGATACAACAGATAACTACCTTGTAGCAATGCAGAGAACAATACCGAACATTGCATCTAGGGCACGTATATTGCGAAAACTGTTTCTCGCAACTGCATAAACACAAAAATCATTTATTAGGCATACTAATTGAATCAAGCACTAACGCAATAAGCATTTTAATCAAACAACCATTGATTTAAACAGGAACTTACACGCGGCAAATCATACGAGAGTTGGAATTTAAGTCTGACGATTTGGAAGATGCTTCCGAGGTTAATATAGTGTCCTCCATCTTAAAAAAAAAAAAAGGAAAAACCTCAGCAGTATCTTTCAGTTGTGTCTGAAAAAATTGCTGTAACAAATCAGCAAACAAGCTGTGAAACCTAAGACATCTTCAAACTGAAATTGAGATAACAAGGAGCAAAAATAATGAATTCACAAGAACAGCAATAAGTAATATAACAATAAGACATCTTCATATTGAAATTGAAATTAAGATAACAATGAACACGTCAAATTCGGAGATAAATCATTGTAACTACATAGATTTGGGGAATGAAATTAAGGCTTAGGGTTTGGCATTCTCTAACCCAAAATCCAACCATGGAACAAACACACCGAAAAATTCTATCCTTGAAGAATTATTATAGCACATTAGCTGCTCTGCCTAAAATCAGCAACCTTAAGAAGCAATGCTAAGTAGAACTTAAAGGAACACTAGGTCCGACTAAATTTATGCTCTCTAACGTTCGTTCCTTACAAATCGGCAGGCGAAACGAACAACAAGTAGAGGTTAGCTTACGTCTTATGCAAAGCAAATTACCCATAGGTTGATGTCAGGAACAATTCATTCGATTATACAAGTGAGAGTTTCTCCTGAAAATTAGTATAGAAAACCCTTACTTTTGCTTCGATAAATGAAAGTAATCGTCAATTTGAGATACCTGGAGCAAGCGTCTGACGGCAGCGATCCGACCGCAACCGAAACGGTGTAGGACGAAGAAATCAACCTCAAATGGAATTCTCGACAGCATTTCCACAAATCGGATTCTAATCGAACCCAACAAATACCCGCCCGCCCGAATTTTTACAAACCCGATTCTACCCGATGAAGATTCGCCCCGACAGACCCGTACTATTGGGACAAGAGTTGCCTTTCCCTTACGACCGGCGGTTCGATTCACCTCAAAATCGAATCGAAACCGAGTTTTTAAGGGTTCGTGGCGGCCTGGCTTTTTTTAATAAAATTTTATATAAATGAAAATAGTAAATATATTAAATAGGCTTTTTTTAATATATATTAAATATATTAATTCTTCATTTTATAAATTTTTATGAATAAATTATTATTTAATTTTTACAAAAATGGTAAAAATTTAAGGATTGATTATTTATTTATTTTATTAAAAAAGATTATTTAATATATTTCATTTATTTTATTTGTATAATCCAAGTTTGTATTTACAATAAAAAAAATATTTTGATTTAATATTTAAAAAAAAATTATAAACAATAAACCATCTATATATAAAACAAAAAAACCTCAAACAAAGGTCTTTAAATTATAAATAAATAAATAAATAAAACTTCATAATAATTCTATATACTACTATTATTTAAATTAAAATAATAATAAAGTAGGAAATAAAAGAGAAAGAAAAGTGAAGAGTATGCAGGTTTCTTTCGATGTGCAATAGCGACATAATCACCAAAACAGCAACAAAAACATACTATTGATCTGATCTCTTATCGACCGCTCAAATATTAATTATATACTCCCTCCGTCCCATATAATTTTTTTTTAATCTTAATTAAACTATTTAGTTATCTTAATATTAATCTATAATTATTTTTACAAAATAATAATTATTTTTTCTAATACATTTTTTAGATTACTTACTAATTATACTTTACCTAAATTCCCGTGTCTACGGTAATACACCCATATTACATGGGATGGAGGGAGCAGTATATTTTCACTCTTGTATATGATATAACACATCTTATTGTTTTGGCCCTTTAACCAAATTTATATAGAAATAATAATATATTTAACTCATAATTATTGCAATTGAAATACTATTTATATTACTGCGTGTGCTAATATATTGTTATGAACTACCTATGTGACAGGTTTCAGCATAAAATGCTAACGTGCATTTACTTTTGTATATTTATTTTAAAAAGTAAAATTGCTCTATGATTAGCATATACTTAATTTGTAGCCGATTCTAAAAAATATTGTCAACAAACTCAAGATGGCCGTCAAATAGTACTTGACTACATAAGAACCATACAAACTCAATCAACAAAATTTAAGACAACTGGAATATAATAAACTTTTATTATGACATCAAATTCTCTGTTGATCTGGCCAAATTAGTATTATATTGATTTAACCAGATCAATATACGGTTATAAGAATAACTAGCATATATTTATACATATCTAAACGTATATTTGTATTATAAAATAGCATAGGATATAGGAGTAACTAGTCATTTGATTATTTATATTTTAAATTTAAATTTAAATTTAAATAAAAAGTGTACATATATTTAGCGGCTGATGGAGTACAAAATAGACGTTTATGCCCCCACCCCACGTAGTGCTTTACAGCAAATGACGAGAAAATAGCTATATAGGAGTGGTATATATATATATATATATATATATTTATATTTGTACACACACTAGGCTAGATTGTAATAATAATACCATTTTCATTTTAATATAGTATTTGCTAGGATAGTATCCATTGATTTTAATTTTTTTAGTGTATTAAAAAATAATGTAATTTTATTAGTTAATGTAATGTATAAGATATTTTTGATATTTTTATAGTCGCTTTAATGTAAGAAATAGATATATTTTAATATGACAAATAAAAATAAAAAAAATAAAAAACATTTATTTGAAACTAATGAAATATTATTTTTAATTTAAAAATAGTTATAAAGTTTATTCGTTAATAGTCAGTTATTATTATAAGTGCAAATTATAAATTCAATGATAAAATGGATAAAAAAATAAAAATAAAAACTATCAAGATTATACTACTTAAAAATCGTATCAAGAGTGAACAAAACAAGTATTTTGGAAGTCATGTAAAAGATGGTACGATGGTGTGGGAATGGACTCGTGACTGTGAAATATGGGTTTAAACTTTCGACTCACTAAATAAAAATATACGATTTCTCTCTCAATTTAAAATATCATTTTTATAATTTTTGTCTATCATATTTCAAAATATTTATTTTTTATTTTAGAAAAAGTAAGCATAGACTAATATCAAAATACATTTAATTTTTATTTAAATTACAAACATACATACTATTACACGTACAATTAATTTATACATAAAAATCAAATAACAAAAATATAAAAAACTCTTAACATACTACTTCCACTTACTAACAGCACACTATTATTTTTTAATCTATTATAAAATTTAAAAAAGTCTAATATAATTTAATTAGAGAGGAAGGGAATAGAAGTTTAAGAGAATGTTTGTGGGCCCATTTGTATGTTCAAAAATGTGTAGGGTTCTTGAGATCTTTCTCAATCTTTTTCTTTCAACTAAAAGAGGAACATGGCATGGCATGCCTTTCCTCACTCATTTCTTTCTACTCAAATATATATCTATTTTACTTTTATAATAAATAAAAAAATGTTATTCCTAAATAAATATATATATATATAATAAAGTATTGACCAATTTTCCATTATATGTATAAAAATTTCAATTTGTATTAATTTTTGTTATAAGCATTTTGATATCTAATTTGTATTGGAATAACCTTACTATAAAACCTTATAAGATATAACTTGATGGTGAAAGGTGAATTCGTGACAATTTATTAAATAAATAATTTATAACAATTATTATTTTAAATATATATATATATATAAATACTGCCTTAAATTGATGGGAATAAGTGAAATAAAATTGGAGGTGAAGAAAATTAGTGGATTTATGCACAAATATGAATCACTCAATGATGCTTCAACAGTATGACCCATACATATTTATATATATATATATATATATTTTTTATTTTTTTTTTTTTTGAATTTGAAAGAATTAAGAGTAAATAATGATTAAATAAAATATTATATAAATTAAAAGGATTTTGATATTAAAAATAACTCTTTTAATAATAATTTTAGGTATTCTATTTATTTGAAATTTATAATTTTTTGTAAAATTATAGTATCATTTATTCTAACAAAAGATTATGTTCAAATTGCTGTTTAAATTAAATTTCAAATAAACAAACATAAATTATATCATGAAACAAAAAAAAAAGAAAAAAAATGAAAATAGGGTAATTGGCGGGTGTGTATATTTGTTTTTTCTTTTTTTTTTTTACAATGCCTATTAAAAATATGTTTTAATATGATATATTTTTAATAATAATAATAAATAGTAAAAAATAAAAAAATAAAATAAAAACAATATATAGAAAGAAAATCCAAATTATATAAGTGAAGCTTCACTCTTCTTGAATTTTGATCATGCATATGTTCTATTAGAAATTTTATTTTAGTTTTAGTTTTTTTTACTTCATGAATTTACTGTTATTAATAAAAATAAATTCATTTTTTTTGTAAACAATTCAAGCAAAATTTCATCTTTAAAAAACTTATAAAGACGTGTTGTAGTTTAAATATCTTAATTTTTTGTTATTTTTGGGCAAAATAATCCTTAAACAATATTTCACATGAAAATATTTATTGAAAACAACGAGCTTGTATAATAAAATAACTTATAAAAGAAAATTAAGAGAAATGTATACATTTTTAACATATATACATCAACCTTTTTTTTTTTTTTTCCTAAATATTAAAGTTAATTATATTTGAAGTTAAAAATCATATAAAAATAAAAATAAAGCAGAAGAAAATCACACATTGATTGAAAATCATCTCATTGACTTGTTCATATCTCTTCATCTGCCCTCAACACAATCACTATATACACAACATGCATACATACATACATATATATATATATATCACCCCCACTTTCTCACCCTAAAAATAATTCATCAACCCCATGAAATCAAATCACTCACACATATAAATAAATATATATATATATATCTAGAGAGAGAGAGAAATGTAAACCTGAAGAAGCACTAGCAGCAGCAGCAGCAGCAGCAACCCTAAACTAATTTCTTGACATTTGAAGAGATCCAAACAAGTCAAATTAATTTCTCTCTAATACAAAATTAAATTAAACCACAATAACACAATCCATCAAATCATATATATTAAAATAAATATACCAACTCCCTCCCTCCCTCTCTCTCTCTCTCTATATATATATATATATCATCATCCTCGTCATCATCATCAGTAGCAGTGAAGTGAAGAGTTTTTTTTTTTTAATGGTGTGTGGTGTGTGTAAATTAATTTTAATTAATTATTAATTAATTACCAGGGGCCTCCACTGGTGCCCATGACTCCATTCCAAAACGATCCTCCACTCGAATGATCACCTCCACCATTGTTAATCTGATCCCTATTGCTTCCCTCATTCTCCTGATGATGAATCTGATCATCGCCATTGTTGGAATTCGAGACCTGCTTCAGATCCTCAAATGGAAACAGAAGCTGCTTCCCATTCGCCTGATCCTCCTGGAAGCTTCCATAACCGCCGCCGCCGCAGCCGAGCCCGTCCAGGGAGAAGCTCAGCGACGACGCCTTGAACTGATCCGATCCCCCCAACGGATTAACGTTAAAATTAAATCCCGACGAATAAACCATGTTCAGATCAGTGAAACCCCCCAGGCCTCGCCCTGTTAGGAGCTCCAGATTCGACGAAGAAGACGATGAAGACGGATGGTTCTGGAGCTCCAGCTTGGTCGCGCTCCCGTCGAAGTCCGGGACCTGGATCATCTCCGTTATCGCCTTGAAGTCCTGCCGGTGGGCCGAGAAAATCCCCAAATTGAGATCCTGCGCCGCCGCGTCGAGGATTTTAGGGTTAGGGTTTTGTAATTGGGGAGGGTGGATTAGGTCTGGGAGGGACACTTTCTTTGCGGCGGCGGCGGCAGAGGAAGAAGATGACGACGACGACGATCGCTTGTTTTTCCGGGAGCCGCCGCCGACGGGGATGTTGCGGAGGGAGCCGCCCTCCGTCCAGTACCGGCGGCAGGTTTTGCAGAAGTAGCGCGGCTGAGAGAGGCTGTAGTTGTTGTAGTAGCAGAACTTGGTGTTGGTGGAGTTGCAGCGAGGGCAGTTCAGCGCGTGCTCTTTCTGCGGCCGGACTTTGGACTGCGGCGCCGCCGCCGCCGCCGGCTTCGGACATGTTACGATCTCCTCCATCGGTTTCATCACTATGTCCTAAAAAGGGGGAATTGAAGAAGATTTACAAATTACTGATGAATCGAAAAATAATTAAATAAAATGAATTAGCTAAGATATAAAAACAAGTGGAAAGGAACAAAACATAATACTAACAAAAATAATCTTTATTCACTTTATTCACAAAACTGAAAGGAAAAGTGAAGGTTACATGTATATGTGTGTGTATGTCGTCTCCGATCAGACCCAAAAAGAAAATAAATAAATTGGAAAAAGGTAATTAAAGAGATAGACACAGATATATATATATATATATCCAAAAACAAATTGAAGAGAGTAGATCTTAATTAATTGAAGAAATAAATTAAAATGAAGTTGCAGAAAACCCTGATTTGATGGAAATGAATAGAGATTTATACAGGTTGAAAAAGGCAATTAGTAATTAGAAAGGATGTAAGGAGGATGAGGAAGTGTTGACCTGAGGCCATTGAGCAGAAGCAGTATCCATGGAGGATTGAGGAGAGAGAGAGAGAGAGAGAGGAGAGCGTGAAGAAGAAGGGAGAATTGTTAAAAAGGGAGGGCGAGGGTGGAAGTGCTTTTGGTGCAAGTGGCTTAAAAAGCAGGAAAGGGAATGTTTGAAAATTGAAATGTGTGTGTATGTATGTATAGTGTATGTAATGTATGTGAGAGTGAG
Source organism: Andrographis paniculata (assembly GCF_009805555.1). Classification (NCBI taxonomy): domain Eukaryota; kingdom Viridiplantae; phylum Streptophyta; class Magnoliopsida; order Lamiales; family Acanthaceae; genus Andrographis; species Andrographis paniculata. The sequence goes on from NW_026137605.1 coordinate 9,157,795, forward strand.
GGCTATGGAGCTTCTTCTTTATGCGTGTCACTCACAGAGACAGACATACCCCTCTCTCTCTCTCTCTCTCTCTTACTACCTCCTCCTCCATTAGGTAATTTACGTCTCCACGTTAATATTTGAATATCAATTACTATGAAATTATATTCTTTCCGTTTCGAAATTAAATATTCATTTATTTTTTGTACGTAATTTTAAAAATATTAATATTATATTAAGATATAGTACAAATAAAGTTGAAATGACTAAAATAACCTTATTAGTACGTGTGATATAAATGTAGTGATATTTGTGTAATATATTGTAAATTGTAAGGGTATTTGTAATATTATGTAGATAGTACAGTTACTAAAAAATGAAATGGATACTTTGTTATGGGACGAACTAAAATGGAAAAATAGATATTTTGTTATGGGACGGATTAAAATGAAAAAATGGATACTTTATTATGGGACGGAGGGAGTAATATAAATAAAAAAAAAATATTTTAGTATTTTATAATATTATTATAATAATATTTGTGTAAAATATTATACAAATATAAAAAAAAGTAAATGAAACCAAAGAATGAAAACGACACAAATAAATAGATTTTATTATTAACAATACACGAAAATATGTTTCTGTACATTTGTATTATAGATAATTTTCTTTAAATATGTATAGATATATATTAGATGTTATGTTAAAGACATAATTTCATTGTACATTGCATAATATGAAAACATACAAAATTAAATTATAGCCCGATAAGAATGGTCGTGTTAGTCTTGTCGAAATCTATTTTTGATCAATTTTGCTTTATAATTTTTTATAGTCATATTTTGATCATATAAACATATATTTTACTATTTTATAATTGCACAATCTTGAATTTTATACAAATAAAAGTATGTGTATATGACAAATACAGGATCATACAAAACTGTAAGAATAAGGGAGCTCTTGGGTACAAATAATGGAATTGCAGAGAAATGTGAGTAGATAATAGAATTGGAGAAAAAAAAATTAAATAGAGAATGAGAATCAATTCTCTTGTTTGGTTCAGTTGAGAAATATATATATAAAAAAAAAAAAAGGACAAGAATAAATGATTAATCGAATAAAAAAATTTTTTGCATTTAAGTCACTCTATAAACGTAAAAAATTAGTATTTTTTATCCATAATTTATTATATATATATTGATATTCTATTAACAGTGAAAATGATTACTATCGTTTTTTAAATTATATACTTTTTTTCATCCTAATTCAAAATATAATTTTCATTATTTTTGTTTATTCCATTTAAAATTATCAATTTTTTATTTTAAAAAATATAATTATATATTAATACAAAAAATATTATTTAATTTTTTACTTAAATTATAAATTATTACAAATACAATTTTTACCTTATATATAAAATCAAATAACAAAAATAACAAAACTTGTTACATATTTATACAATTATTCTAACTAATAAAATACAATTACTTATTAATCTACTACAAAATCGCAAAATAACCTTTTTAAGTGGGACAAGCTTATTTTCTCTTTCACGGAATATAACATTAAATACTCAATTTTTACTTATTAATCTACTACAAAATCGTAAATAAAATATTATATTAAATTAAATAATTATTATAATTCTAGATTTTTACTTATTATAAAAGACACCAATGCCGTCAATTTTTAGGCAAGGTAAATTCGATATTCTGCCATGAATTTAAAATGAATCCATTTTCAAGATTTAGGTTGAAAAATGCCAGATCTATATCCATTTTTATATGTGTTTGAATTGACATATTTCAATAATAAATAGTTGTAAAATGATGGTAATAAAAATAAAAATAAAAAACAATTTTATTTTATTTTTTTTGAATTTTACTATTCAAATTATTTTTTCTCTAAAAATATATCACATAAAACAATTACTTTTATATATATATATTATAATTCAAATTTATTTTGTATTAAAAATATTACATCAATACTTATTTATATTAAATCATACAATTATTCAAATTAATATTTTATTATTAAAAACTCCAAACCCACAAATAAACACACCTAGCCGCTATAAATTTGGAAATGCGTCATTTTTATTGTCTATTATAAAAATAAAATAAAAATAGTATTAAAAAAAATACACAAAGTACTAAATACTAGGAATTTTATTTTACTTTTAAAAAATATTTGACTATAATTACGCAAAAATAATCAAATTTAAAGAAGTTTGTTTTATTATAATTTAAAATTCTATTTAACTAATATTTTATAAAATAAAATAATATACTTTCAGTTAAAATTTTAGATATGAGTAATACCCTCTTCATCCATTTATAAGGTTTACATTTACTTTTGGCGCGGGGTTTAAGAAATAATAGTATTTTAATTACAGTGAGTAGTTAAAAGTTGTGTAATGATATTTTTGCCCTTACTTTTTTTGTGTAAAAGTAATGATGTGATATAAAGTAAGGGTATTTGTGGAAAAAAGTAGGGTATTTAATGAAATATTAACTTTGTAATTAGACGTCCCAAAATAGAAATATGTAAATATTGTAAGTGGACGGAGGGAGTATTAATTTTAATTTAAAATCATAAAAAAACAAACCTAAAACAATTCGTCCCATTAATTAATACTCCCTCCGTCCCAGATATCATGTCCACGTTGCCGTTTCTGTCCGTCCCACATATCATATTACTTTCTTTTTTTGGAAAATGATTACATACTTTAATCTCATTTTAAATTTTAAATTTTTTTTATTTTAATTAAACTAATTAGTTATCTTAATCTTAATTTAAAATTATTTATATTATAAAATAATTATTTTTACTAATATATTCTTAATTATCTACTAATTACACTCCTTCTAAAATACCGTGTCTACAGTGTAGCAGACACGATATCTGGGATGGAGGGAGTAATAATTTATGTATGTTTTAAGGTTAAATTTGGCGGCGAATTGAGGACGTGGAAGCGTGGGGCCCGCGGTGGGTTGCCACGTGGAAGGGTGAATGGGAAAATGTTTGGAAATTGAGTAAGGGCCCCACAGGAATGAGTCATCATGTGCGCGTGTTTGTAATGAAATGATCTCCACCGTCCGATTTTGATTTTGCAGACCACAATCATACTGTCCCAACCGAAAGTGCTTCTTACACCTCACCTTCTACCCGACTTTTCCGGATTCCAATATTTTTCTCAGTATCCCTTAAATTTAAATAATTTAATAATAATAATAATCAAATTTATATTTATATCTATATTTTATTTAAATATGTTCGTCAAATTTATATTTGTATTATTGTGATCGTTATGATTAGTCTTCCGGACAGCATTCATTGATTTGGGTCAATTAAGAAAATGTCGAAATGAGTTCCTAGTCAATTAAAAATAAAAAAGTATAAAAAAAATTTTATGGGCTTGGTCTTATTCGAAATATGGATCCAATAAAAATATATATATCATTTATCTTTTATATTATTGTACTTAACGTTAAAAATATTATAATATTTATATAATTTACTTAACAAATATTATTGTATTTGTATTACAAGATACTAATAAATATATTTTTGTCATTTTTTCTTAATTTGTACTACGTACTGATATAATAATTAATATTCAAATATCTAAATACAAAAAATTCATATACTCTTCTTATGGGACGAATGTAACATTACAATTGATCTTAGCCCAAAATATATATTAATACAACACGTATAAATTAAAACAGACTATGTATAATAATAATTTATACAAACATAATATTGATTAGCCCTGATAGAAATGAAACAAACACATTATGGCTAATCAATATTACGATGATTAATTTCGATTAACACATGAAAAATAGATTAGACATCACATGACCTATCAACACTCTAATTATTCCCTAACGAAAAAATATATATATATATATAAATAGAATATAATGTTGGAATTTTATTTATTTATTTTTTTTTTTAAAAAAAACATGGATATAATATTGGAATTGAATGGAAATAGAATATTGAACTTTAAAAATAAATAAATTATATGGAATAAGAAGTAAAAAGAAAATTAATTGGCTTCACTTTTTGGTGTGTTTTGGTTCTCTCACGTGGGCTCGAATTTGGCCCACTTCAATAATTATAAATAGTAGTGTGTTCAATTTTTTGGACAAAGATGTTAATATGGAAATGTATTTTTATTATTTTTTATGGTAACTCATGACTATATTAATTTGCTAACTATTACGTTTAATCGAAAGTTTCTTATATCATTTTAAAAATAAAAAATAAAAATAAAACTACCAACCACTATACTAAGTTGGTGTCACCAATCATTATATTACATTGAAACTCAGGCACCCCTTATACTATATTATTTAAGTTGATGAATTAAAATAGACAAAATTATGGTATATTTCAATATAGATAGGAGTCATCTAATCATTTTTTTTTATATGATTTATGATGAATATTACTAAAAAAAATATATAATATATATTATTGTTATTTACTTATAAAGTATCAATAATTTAATATAAAATATTATTTAATTTATTTTTTATATTATTGATATGATTTTTTATAAAAAATGCAATAATTCAAAAATAAAAGTAAACATACTATAGTTGGGCTTAGCTGAAGAAAACACCAATATGGATCGAAGAGCCCTAAGCCCATAAAACCCATAAATTTGAAAGTCTCCTGAGTTTGTCTCCCCGTGTTTTTTTGTGTGTTTGTTTGGGGGTTTGGATTTTGAGTTGGGTTTTGAATAGTAAAAATTTTAAATTTGAATAGTTGTATGATGTGATATAAATAGGGTTTGATGTGATGTTTTGAATGTAAAATTGATTTTTAGTATAATATAAAAAATGAAAAATAGGTGTTTGATTTGATATTTTTTAGGGGAAAAAAATTGGATGAATAGTAGAAATCCACCAAAATCCTTCAAACAAACACACCCTTAAGTTTATTTTTTTACTATTCAATCTATGAATTTTATACTCCGCCAAAGAGTGGTGTTTGCTTTTTGCACGTAGATTTTTTAATATTAGTATTATATTGGATTATAGTAAAAAAGACAAAAATACCCCTATTAATATAGTGTAATATAAAAGTAATGACATTTGTGTAATATATTGTAAGGTAGAAGGGTATTTATTATGTTAGGTAAGTAATACAATTACTAAATTAGAAAATGATAACCTTGTTTTGGGACGGACAAAAATGGAAAATGACAACCATTCGATATTCAATAGTTTTTTTTTTAAGAGAATAATTTAAATTTTTTTAAATATACATATATATATACAAGTAACAAAATCGAAATATTTGTAGTAATGATAATTTATAGTTTTATTTGTATAATTACTTTCAAAAATTTTGATAATATTTATTAATAATAATTTAAAAATTACACGAATCTTTTTTTTCTATAGAAAAATAATATAAAAAATACAATTATCTATTATTTAAATTAAAAAAAAAAACTCCAAAACTTTTTATCTAAATAGTGTAATATTAGATATAAAAATGTGTAAACAATGATGGTATAAATACATTAAAAATTAGAAAAATAAAAAATAAAAAATAGTGAAATCTTTGAAGCAAAGGTTTGATGGGAAAATGAGAAGCAAAATTAATGGCTTTTGGGACACTCTTTTATTATTATTATTATTATTATTATTATTATTATTATTATTCATTCATTGAGAAACAGTTGAGCCAACTTTTGGACACAGACAAGTGACAAAAATCAATACATAGGTTTGGATAGCATACAATAAATATAAATTAATAGGTTCTGTTTGGTCACCAAATTAAATAAAATTAAATATTATTTAATGTCGAGCCACGTGTCTGTTCAATGTTGGTGCCACCGCAGTCCATAAATGCACCCCCTAATCCACATCACGTATATTCTGAAAATAAAAATATTTTAAAAATAAATAAATATATTTTCTCCATCGTATAAAAATATATTCACTCTTTTTTTAAAATAAAAAATAAAATTATATATTCAGTTGTCCAACGTTCAATTTACTGAGAAATTCAATTCAACAATATTTCCAATTCAATTTATATACTACTCCATATTAACATCTAATTAATAGACAAATTAATACTTTCTTCGTCAATTTTAAAAATATTTATTTATTTTTAATGCAAATTTTTTAAAATAATCATATTTTAATTATAGTGATTAATTAAAAATAATACAAAATTTATTTTACATTTATTTTTTTATATAAAAATAATGATATTATTGTAAAATAAAACTATTTATAAAAAAAATGGGATTTATAGTTAAAAAGAAAAAAATTACTTTATAATTAAAAAAGAAAACCAAAAATATAAGGGTGTGTTTTTGTTTTGTGAAATAATTAGAATGAACATTTTTTCTATATAAGGTATGAGAAATTTAAAAATAATGAATGTATATAAAATATTGTAAAAAATAAAAGGCCGATGACTGAGACATCGGGGGTTTGAACCTATGACTAAGTTGAACTCCTACACCATTAGGCCATCTCTTACCTAACATAAGTGTGTTTTCTTCGTATATCTTATACTTCAAGTTTAATTATAATATGTATTGTATTATTATTTTATATTGGGATTTATATTATATTCCTACAAATCTTGTATTATCGATTTATATTTTATTGAATGTCTATTAATATTTAATATAATGTCAGAATCATATTTATTCACCCTACAAACCACCTCCACATTCCAAAACTTATTATGTGCACACACGTATTACATTTACCAGCACATAAATTATACATAATAAAAATAAATAAATAAATAAATAAGGTCAAAATCAATATTTTAATTTATTCCAACACCAAATTCTCTAAATTAACACTAATCAAATTCAAATTTAAATCTGCCGACAAACTTTTACTATTTAAAGTATTTCTAACATCTCGTAATCAACTAAGTATACGTAATCAAATTGCAGTCCAGACTGTCCTAGAATAAGAATATATATATATATGGAGTACAATTCTTAAAAAAATAAATTAAATCACATATAATTTATTTTTCTATTAAAAATAAATTTATAATTTTGGAAACATAGACAAACACACCGAATCTTACGAGGCTCCCAATTCAACCGCATAAATTAAATTAACAAATTATTTCCAATGGCTACAAACTTTGGAATATTTTTATATACATATGTATATACATATATATAAAAGGACCAAATGACTTTGAAATTCAGATGAAATTAAACCCAAATGAAAATTCACGGGAAGGTGGCGTCGGTTTGACGCATTCGCGGGACGGCAACAAAGAAGCGTCAAAAATTAAATGCCGCACTCCCATCCTTTTACTAAAATCGCCTTCGCTATTTTGCCGGGAAAAAACGCTAATTTTGAAAAAACGTGTTGGTATATAACCCGACTTTTCGGTTGAAATTTTATTGTCGTTACAGATATTTTAATTTATTTTACGAGCCATAATTAATTTTATCATTTCGATTTAACAAATTTAATTGTATCACATATCATCCACACGTTTACAGAAGTGACCTTGGAGAAGAAAGGCAATTCAAAAGTCACGTCCGTTAGTTGAGAGGATGGACAGGGTAGGGGTAGAATGGTAATTTGACATGATATTTATAGCATGGTGGGTTTTAACCGAACACGAAGAAAAGCGAAAGGGGAAAAGAGGGAGAAGACTGTGTCAGAGGGGGAGGTGAGGGGAGACCACAGTTTCCATCTTTTTTCTTTGGGTTTGTTCCACCGTACCATCTTTTTTCCTGTGTTTTGAATTACCGTTCGGGGAGGTTTGGTATCTTTTTGGTCCAATCCAAGCGTGTTTTTGTTTTTCCTTGTTGCTGCTGCGTTTGTTTTGGTTCGATTAGTTTGCGGATCGATTTTGCTGCATATGTTGGGTGATCGGTGATGTGAGAGGATGTGCGAGGGTTCCTTGTTCTGATTCATGTGTTTGGAAGAACAGGTGAGGGCGAATTTTTTAGTTTTTGGTTTTTGTAAAGCAGGGGATCTCAATTTCCTAAATTTAGGTGCATGATTTGTGTATGTGTACTCCTAGGGTTTTGGGGGTTGGGATTTGGGAAGGGGTAGGGTGTGTGAGGATGATCGGCTTGTAGTTTCTAGGGTTTGAATTTCGTCTATATGAATTTATGGTGTATTTGATTTGATCGCTTATCTTAATTTCCGGTGATTGATTTGAGAATTTCAATTTTCAACATTTTTTTGGTGTGGAATTTTGACGTTCGTTGATTGATTACACGAGATTACCTTTCTCTATGTGTTGTACTGTTGATAATTTGAGAGATATAATTCATTCCTGATTGTAATTTGTTGTTTTGGAATGTAGGTATTGTATGGGATGAATTCAAAAAGGATGGATAATGATGCTGAACTAGATGAACATAAATTCTTCGACACTCGTGATGAGATCTCTTCAGCATCTGATTTGAGTTCAGATTGCTTAGAAGTTTGTACGAGTTCTCAGCTAGGGAATTGTGCTCTTGAATATGAATTTTGGACTAAGAAACCAGAGAGTGTATGCCAAAGACGTGATAGATTTTTTAGATGGATGGGTTTGATGTCGGATTGGCAGAGTAATAGTGTGGATGATGATGAGGGTTCATCTCATGAAGACACGGGAAGAGATACTGTCAGATCAAGGGATAATGAAGAGGCTATGCTTCTGAATTTAGATTCAAAATTGCAATGTTTTTCAAGCCGTTCTTTGCAATCTTTCAAATCATGTGATTCCATGCATTCGCCCGATGATGGCCCTGTAGAGGGGAGCCTCACTGTGAATCTCACAAAATTTGATGCTGGAACTGAATATCTCGTCGATAAGCCAGATTATGATGGCACTGTTACAACATTCTGGGAACTTGGGACAGATAAAATGCTTTCATTTGATAAGTTACAGAAAGCATTTGGCTCTTCGTCCCTCGTGCAGCACTTATTGAAGAAAGACTGTAAGATTTTCAACATACTTGATCCCATGAAGAAAGAAAAGCAAAATTGGCTCCAGGGATTTAGGTTGATGGCCAATATTGTGAATAGGACGAAGGAATTCCTTGGTAAGCCCGAGAACATTCTGAAAACACAGACGAGTTCTGGAAAAGTTCATGTTAGTGTACATAAAAAAAGCTTGAAAGAATTATCCTATCTTTACACGGGACAAGAGTTTCCAGCACATGAGGGTTCCATCTTGACTATGAAGTTCAGTCCCGAGGGCCAATACCTGGCTACTGCTGGGGTAGATGGTGTAGTGCGTGTCTGGAACGTCCTTGAAGATGACATTGTAAACAAACTCAACACTCACAATATCAACCCTTCTTGTATATACTTCTCGCTGAACCATTCTTCCAAGCTGGCTCCACCTCATGTTGCCATAGAGAGGGAGAACTATAAAAAAAGTTCGAAGAATTCATCATCAGATTCAGCTTGTGTCATTCTTCCTCCAAAGGTCTTTAAGTTGTCGGAGAAACCTGTTCATGAGTTCCATGGCCATCAGGGCGAGGTGTTGGCTCTCTCATGGTCTAGAAATGGGGTTAGTATTATTTATTCGATAAAGCCCCCTCCCGCAAGGGGCATGCCTTGGAATTATGTCTAAAATATAAACTTCAGCATTTTCTGAAGTGCACTTGTCTTGTTTATGTTGCAGCATTTAATTTCATCGTCGGTTGATAAGACAGCTCGGTTGTGGAAAGTTGGGCACGACCACTCCCTTGGAGTTTACCCACATAATAACTACGGTATACTCTTTATTGATCTTGTTGTTAAAGCAGTCTGATGTTGAAGTCTTTTATTCATTTCTGTATTTTTTTCGTGTGCAGTAACTTGCGTGGACTTCAACCCTGCGGATGATAACAATTTTATTACGGGTTCAATTGATGGGAAATTACGCATATGGAGAGTTGATAGTGGCCGCGTTGTTGATTGGATTGACATCAGGGAAATTGTGACGGCTGTGTGTTATTCTCCTAATGGAAAGGTTTGTGTACATTCCCTTATTATATCTTTGATTTCTGTGACCTTTCTTTAATACAATTTTCATTTGTTCAGGAAGGAATTGTTGGCTCCGTGGATGGAACTTGCCATTTTTTTGACGTCATAGGTATCCAATTATACCTTATCAGAATTCATGTAGTGTCTGGCTGCCCCTACCCTCTTAGGGCAGTAATGTGTATTATGTAATGAAAGGATCAGTTTTTCTTATGCACTGTGAAACAAGACCACCAGTAATTCAGTATTATTTATAGAAATAAACATGTGCCCTAAGAAACCTATGAGAAGTTTCTTTGAACAATCTCGCTGTAGTCAATTGGAAAAAAATAAAGAAAGAGCGATATGGAGAGAACCTGCAAATATGTAAGTCGATAATAGAAGCTAGCATTATTTGCCGTGTTCAGAGCTGTAGTTAATATAGTTGCCTGCATTTGCCTTATTAATTTTTCCTTTATATTTTTGGGAACATTCATGCAATGTTTTTCCGATTCAGATAATCAACTGCAGTTGGGTGCTCAAGTTTTCCTGGAGGGAAAGAAAAAATCACCCGGCAAGAAAATAACTGCATTTCAGGTGGAGTTTCCTATTGTTTTTTTTTTATTATTATTATTTTCATATTGATATCCTAATACATCTAATATGCATTTTCCAGTATTGCCCCGGCGATGAAAGAAGAGTAATGGTCACTTCTGCAGATTCTCAAGTTCGAATACTTTGCGGGACTGATGTTGTCTGCAAATTCAGAGGTGGAAATTAGTTTGTCGATTGTAATCGGCTTCCGTTCATAACCAACGTATACATCTGAACTTCCTCTGTTTCCTCCTTCAGGCAATCGAAGCTCTGTAACAACCCAAGCGCCCGCTTCTTTTACATCAGACGGAGAACACATAGTTCTTGCGACCGAGGATTCCAACGTCCGTGTCTGGACCTACCCCAGCCCCGACCTGATAAGTTCCCACCAGAAGAAGAAGAAGAAGAACATATGGTCATGTGAGAGATTCTTGTCGCGCCATGCTTCCATAGCCATTCCCTGGTGTGGCTTGAAAAGCAAGCTCGGAGCTTTACCGGGGAGTATTTTGGGCAACGGGCATCTTGAGGAACGGTTGCCTCTCAAGTTCCCTGCATCTTTTCCCGATTATTTCACAGCAAGCCTCGGCTATTTTCTCGATGCTTTACACAAAGGATCCTCAACATGGCCGGAGGAGAAACTGCCCAAATCCATCCCCGCCCCGGCTAAGCCTCCGCTGTACAAATCCGAGTTTAAGTTTCTGAAAAATGCGTGGCTCAGCGCATTGAACTCTCCGCATTCGTGGGGCCTCGTCATCGTGACTGCTGGATGGGACGGATGCATTAGAACATTTCTCAACCACGGTTTGCCTATACGGTTCTGAAAACAGACAGCATAATATATACCCCCACTCGACTCTATGAGGGATAAAGATCAGATCATACACAGCAGCAGCAAGTGGTAAGCTTAAGGTAAATGACATTTTGTATTCGAAGAAATTCTTTTTTATACTTCACACGCGTCGATGTATACTCAAAATCTGTATGATGTGCTTAGACAGACAATCTGTTGTAGTGTTCGTATACACAATACACCGAGCATCGTTGTTACAAATGAATGCCGGATATACAATGTTTCGTCTTTGGTTTATTACTAAAGAAATTTTCTTAGCAGTGGCTTGTGTTCTATGGTGCGCGCTCGATGCGACGCCAGCCCCGCCAGGTGGGGAAGTAAGTTCGGGTAAATTTTTGAGAAAAGTTTGTACCGATCCTATGTTTCATGTGTTAAATGAGAAAAACAATATTGAGCTGATTAATCCCATTTTCACTCTGACCTGACCAAATAAAAAAAGTCGCATTTTTATATATTAGTAATAAGGTAAAATTGTATAAAATTCAATTGTAATTTTACAAAAATTTTCGTACTGTATTAATTTTTTTTTTTTTATGGTTTTTATAAACTCTATGATGCTTGACCAAATTGTTAAAAAGGATCCGAGTTTTCGACTTATAACTAATTAATAATATGTGGAGTGGTCCTTCACCTTTATATGCAAGGGAATCCCCAAATATTTACCAATGTAGAATAATATTAAACACAAATTGTGAATGTGCATTAGTATCTCAGTTTCTAAATTATTAAAATTACAAATGTATGTATTCATTTTATGTTTTTGGCCTTTAAGGATAGTAATATATATATAGAGAGAGAAAAAGAAACTATTTTTAAATATAAGAAAAATAAGTATGTTTGTATTTTAAAAATTTAAAAATGAAGATTGTTACACATTGTTATACAACATACATCTATGTTAAATAAAAAAGTCTGTTAGTGTTATATTCCACACCCTACTCATTCCTTAAATATTATTTAACATTGACAAAAAGCTAATATGTATATGTATACTTTTGATTTGAATACAATATATATATATATATATTCATATTAGAGAACCAAATAATATGAGAATTCAAATAACAGCATTTGCATTGGTAATGTTTTTTGTTGTATATTGTTTCACATTGATAAACATGTGGAAAATCATTTGGCTTATAAAGGTGAATGACCATTCAATCTATCACTAATTGATTTTAAATTGGAAGTCCGAATATGTTCTTAATCGTTTCCATGAACATGAACCATTACTACAACGGGTAAAGAAGCTCTACGCCTATATTGATGTAAACACATTGAGTATGGAGCACCATGATCGCCTATATTGAGTATGGAACACCATGATCCATGTTTCCTTCCCTACCATTTTTACCTACCCATTTTAATGGTGCGACAAAGGTTTGTTCACCGTATTAACTTTTTTTTTTAATATAATTTTCAATATATAAATATAATATTTATATTATATTCTGTCACAAAAAAATTAGCAATTCAATATAAAATATTAATTTTTTATATTATCTACATGACGAAAATAAATATTTCAAATTAAAATACCAAACTAACAAACCCATCGTCATTTACGTAGATGCTACCCGAAGTGCGCACCATGTGTGGCAGGTGACCTAAGACGTCGGGGGAACCCATGATCTCACGGTCACAAGTCCAACTTCTACACCACCAGGTCACCCATGACCTCATGGTCACAAATCCAACCTCTACACCACCAGGTCATCCCTTACGGGACAACCCATTGTCATTTTTGTTAATACAATGTTGGGTGATACTCCTTCGTCCAGCTATCTCATTTAACCTTTGTGTCATTGTACTTAACATTAAAAATATTCTTATATTTGTATAATTTTGTTCACAAATGTCATTATAATAGTATTATAAGACACTAATAATAAAAATATTTTTACCCTTTTTTTCCCTTTAATTTGTACTTTATTTTTATATTATAATTAATATTCAAATATCAACACGTAAAAAGTAAATGTAACCCTTATAGTCGGCTAACTATCTTTGACATATTAAGTTTTGCCATAAAAGCTTTGGCTCTAATTGAACTTGAAAAAACTAATGTGAGACCTACAATTTCTGTCATACTTATTTTTTAATATTTATTTTATACGCTTTTTTATAAAAATAAAATATTTTTTTATAAAATATTATTTATATTGAATTTAAATTAAAAAAAAAAAATCAAAATCAAACACAAATCAAACAAATATGGTCCCCAAAAATTTTACGTCATAAGAATATGACAAGACAACATACGCCATTTATTGAATGATGAAAACAATTTCATAAAAATAGAAATTAATAATAATAGTCAAACGCATTTATTTATCAAAATTTCATTAGATTTTATAATTCTAAAATTATCTCTTCATTCCAACAACCACTATAATAAAAAAATTGTAGCAATATTATGGTGTGTTTTCTTGTAATATATGTTTTAGATAAATAAATAAAAATATATTATTTAACATAATGTTTTTAATAAAAAAATAGTGTTAAATATAGTATTTTCTAAAAAAAAATAAAATAGTGGTTTTTTTAAATTAATAAAAAGCAAAAATATGCTACATAAATCGGAACAGCTTATACTATTATTTTGTATGTCTCTTTTTTTTTTTCAATTATTAATTAATTTTTAATTAGTTAAAAACCCTTTTTCGTATATGAATAACGAATGGTTGATATTTCATCCCATTATAAGGGAAACTTTTATTCGAAAATTTATTCCAATTTAAAATGAAAATGAAAATTAAATTAAAATAATTTTTTTTATTCTATATTTTTGGATAGACCGTATTTTTATGTTATTTATGAAAAATTTTATTGCTAATATAAAAAATAATATTTTACTTTTTTATAAGTGAATATAGTATATATCCCTTTGTCTTGTCTATTATATCTATATTACTGTAAATATGATAATTTAAAAGGGATATAATTATTAAATAATTAAAAATATATTAGTTAAATAATTATTGTATAATAAAAATATTATAAATTATGATTAAAATAATTAATTAATTTAATTAAAATTATAATAATATATAATGTAAAAAATGTAAAATGAAATTAAAATGTATAATTGTTTTTTTAAGGAAAAATAACATGAGATGTGAAGCGTAAAGAAACAGCAATATAAACAAGGTAATTCAAACGGTGGAGTATTATGTGAATTTGTTTATATTTTTTTAATAATATTTATGAAAATTTCTCTATCCAATAGCAATTAAAAGATTATTTTATTTTATTTTTTGTTATTGTTCAAACTAGACATGTCAAAACGGGTTAGTAGGGCGGATTAGCCTACAACCCACCCTACGGGTGGTTTGCGGGCCAACCCGCGGTAATGCAGATCAAAATTTCATCAATCCAACCAACCCAACCCACCGGCGGGTGGCGAGCTAAGCGGGCTAGCTCACAGGCTTTTTAAAAATATTAAAAGAATATTAATATTATAAATAATTTTGTAATTAATATTTCAAAAATAGCAAAAAGTAATTTTATTGTATAATTTAAATAATAAATATTTTAAAATAAATAACAAATATAAAAATTCTCAATTTTAAATATTATTAATTGACTTATTTAAAAAAAATTAATAATAAGAAATACTTCATTATTAAAAATAAATCATAATTAATTTTATGAATTTGTAAAATTATAAAATAATAAAATAGAAGACGAACAAAACAAATGATATGAAAAATCAAAATAAATAACAATGTCATGAATAATATAGTTAGAGAAAAAACAACGTGTAGACAATATTGATAATATATTTAAGCTAATGATAATATAAATTGTATTTTATTCGTCTTAACTTATTTATAATAGTATGTTTGTAATTTATAAAAAATTAAAAATATGTTCTTATATTAATATTTGATTAGTTTTATTATAATTTTTTAATATGACAGTAAAAAATGGTAAAAAAATACATTTAGTTAGACAAGTGGGTACTAATTGTTATATTTACTTGACCCGCGAGCTAACCCGCCCCACTGCGGGCCAACGCACCCTCAACTCACAGCCCATGCGGGTTGGCTCATTTAGGCTCGTATTTTAACGGGCTTAAAAAATTACAACCCAACCCTCCTTAAAAGTAAGGCGGAACGGGCTAACCCGACGGGCTCAACCCATTTTGACACAAACATAACATTTTATTAATTTTCTTTTTAGGAAGTGTAAATTACAACACATTACAAAAGCTTAGATTTATACCTATTTATTTATATATTATTGCATCAAATTAAAAGAAGAACAAAATATTGTTAACATACAAAGGTATTTATTACCAATATTAATATACAATATTCATTTTGTATTAAAAATAATGAAATTTATTGAACAGACGAAAGAAATATATAATTTATTTTCAAAATTAGATATAATGAAAGAAATTCATGAATGCCCTTGTTACGTATATTTCTTATAATATTTGTACATATATATATATTAAATTTTTCTCTCTATATAGATCTATATATACAATAATACAAATATGGTGGTACAAGATTATAAAATGCAAAATTTGTACGAAAATAAATTAATTATTTAAAAAATAAACTCTCTCTTACAAATTATGCAATATGTGATTTTCTGCACGAAAATCTTAGTTGATAGTATTAAATACTCATTTCGTTTTAGAAATGATTATTCATTTGTTCAAGAAACACTTTTTTGTAAAAATAGTTTAGATTAATAAATTATTGATAATATATTTTATTATTTTTTATGTTATTAGTTTTGTTGTTATTTAAAAACATGAATTAATATATGTTATTAAAAGAAATTTAAAATATTTGTTTAAATAATTTTAGTATTATATCTGAAATATATTCAATATAAATATATTTTTATAGATAATAAATTTTATATTGTCTCTCCCTAGCTAATTTGTCAATTGTAGTTGGGGTACGAACTTTTAAATATTATATAATTAATTAAAAGGTATATTAATAAAAATAATTATCATATAATTAAAATAATTATCATATAAAAAATTTTAAATTTTAAATATGATTGAAATGTATAATTATATTTTTAAAAATAAATGACAAATTGTGGGACGAATAGCGTATAATACAAATAAATAAATAAATAAATACTCATTTATTTTCATTATCATTAATTTAATCTAGTTTTATTAAAAAAAATACAAAGAATTTTAAATGTAAAAAAAAATATTTGTTTATGCAGTAAAGATATTTTAACAGAGTTTTGAATAAATCAATATATGTATATGTAAAATATTAAAAATTAAATTAAATTAATTTATATTATTTAAGTATGTTTAATATAATAAATTTATTTAAAATAAAAAATAGTCATATGCTATAATACGAATAGAAAAAAGGAAAATAAGTTATTATGATAGGACGAATGAAGTACAGTAAATTGAAAATTAGGTGATGTGACGAAAGATAAATATATATTAATTTTTTTTATTTGGATAATATAACGTTATAAAGTATAATTAATTATTTTTTTTTTTAAATATTATAAGCTTAGACGGAGAGAATACTTAAAAACGATAAACATTGGTTTACATAGTTCAACACGTAACAAAGACATCCCGAAATGTATTGATGCATTTATTATTATAAATTTCATTGGAATTTACCAAAAAATATCAATTGAGCTTTTATTTATTATATTAATTATGTGAAATTTGTGGATGTGTTCCTCAAGTAATTTCCACACATCATAATGAATTAATGTCTTTTCTCTTAATTTAGACATTTGAATATGTATATATTGACAATGATAATAAAATAAGTTGTACGATTATGATTGGACTAACTCAACACCAGTATGATATTATTTATTTTAAGCCGAACTCATGCGAATTTTTATTTGAATTTTTAAAAATACCTTGTACCAGTGAAGTTACTTATGAAAGTTACAAAATATAGATTCTTTTTCTAATAAATTTAGTGTGCGATTTGAGTTTTTGTTAAGATAATCTCAATTCCTCTACATCTAATTTTGGCATAGTGACAAAAACACTTTTTGCTTCTGGGGTCGTTGGCTTTCAAAAACAGCAACTCTGGCCCTGCTGGTTAGTCCAATCATGCAGCCCTTGTGTCCCCTCTCGTTGGTGGCTGCTCAAAGACAAATTGGACATTTCGAATTTGTCTTCTTGTGATCAGAACTGATTTGATACAACATCATTCCTTGGTTAGATCAAAGGGAATTTAATGCATGTCATTTCATGGCTGCTGTGGTGGTATGTTTCATTGTATTAGAGTTTTGGGAAGTAGATAGAGTGATCTTAGAGAGATTGGGTAGTAAGATAATTATTGTGCTTATCCTCTCAACAACTTCCCTCCCACCTCCATGCATTAAGTAAGTGATTTTCATTGTATTTCTGTTGGAGAAGCTTGGAGATCAAAGGAAGACTGGAGTTCTGATAAGGGGAGCATTCGAACTCTGTGCAGCCCAACTATGACGGTTGTTAGTACGAGTTTGTAACAACTGAACCTTGAAGGGTAATTAATTCGTAGCGTGGGTTGGTGGAGGTTTGAGTGTTTTGTTATTAATCAGCACTGATTAATGAACACCTCCTGGATTGGTATCCCCCGGATGTAGGATGGTTTATATCCGAACCGGGTAAACAAATAGCATCTCATTTATTGCTTTGAAATACTTTCATTTACTTCATCGACAAGTGGGTGTCATAACTGTGATATAACTACGCTTCGGGAGGTTGGCCCATTTGGATTTGTGTATGAGGATTTATTGGAGTTGCACTCATTTCCATCCCAACATTTGGTATCAGAGCAGTGTTCTCTAAGTTGCTGAGTAGATTCTCTCACAGTTTGCAAAGATGAGTAAAGAAGGTAGATCTACATCGAGACCTCCACTGTTTGATGGAACAAGTTATCGAAGTTGGAAGAACAAAATGGAAGCATTTCTGATGTTACAAGGTGAAGATGTTTCTGAAGCTGTCGAGTCTGCATGGTCTCATCCCATGAAGACAATTCAAAATGAAGATAATACTGTCACTCTTGTGAAGAAACCAAAAAGAGAATGGACTCTCAATGAAAAGGCTGCTGCAATCGCCAACTCGAAAGCCTTATTTTCGATCTTCAATGCTGTTGATGAAACTCAAGCGAAGCTGATATCAAACTGCAAAGTTGCGAAGGAAGCATGGGATATTCTTGAAAATGCATTTGAAGGGTCTGTGCAGGTTCGAGAATCAAAGCTGGATCATGTTGAAACTCTGTTTGAAGCACTAAAGATTAATGAAGATGAAACAATTGCTGTCTATCACAACCGATTCATGGATGTTGTAAATCAAGCTGAAGCTCTTGGTATGCACTTTGAAGAAAAGAGACTGGTGAGAAAAATGCTTAAAAGTCTCACAAAAAATTTTAGGCCAAAGGTGATTATGCTCGATGAACCGCCAAAGCTGAGACACATGACATTGGATGAACTATATGGTACACTGGTGAGCTATGAAATGAACTATCTTGAAGATGAAGCACCCAAAAGTGTGGCTCTGAGTGCTGAAGACTTGGAGATGATTGAGTCTGATGAAGAAATGGCTCTGCTGAGTCGTAAACTTTCTCGAATGATCAGTGAGAAACGAGCTGCCAAACTAAAGTTTGGAAAGTTTCAAAACAGGAATAGCTATCAGGGAGGAGGTACATCCAGCTCTCAGCGAAAGTATCCTGAGCAGAAACCTACTGCATACAGCAAACCGAAAGATAGATTTGATGGTGGATTTAAGAAGAAGTTTGTAGTGTCTGCAAAACCTGAGACGGTTCAAGAACCTACCTGTTATGGATGTGGTGGTGTTGGACATATTAAATCTGAGTGCCCAACAGTTAAGAAAAGGGAGAAAAGGGCATATCAAGCTACCTGGAGTGACAATGAAGATGGTGAATCTGCTGGTGGTGATGAACAGACTGAGAATCATGAAGTTGTTGCATTCATGGCAGATGATGATGATTCCAGTGATGAGAAGACAGAATCCAGTTCTAAAACTACTGATGAGTCAAGAGAACTTGATACTGATGAGTTGATTGAGGCTTATGAGGAAATGGTTGCCGAGCAAAAGAAAGCTGTTGTAAAAAATAAAGAACTTCTGGATACCATTTATCGTTTGGAAGCTCAAAAGGAGAAACTTGAAGATGAACTTGAGAAGTTGACAAAGATCATTGAAGATAAATTTACTGAATCAAAGGAATTGCAGTCAGATAATCTGAAGTTGAAGAATGAAAATGATAGACTTCGGAAAAGGAAGGAAAAATTGGATGAAGTCCTCTCAATTGGTAAACCGTTTGGTGATCACAAAGGATTAGGCTTCTGTGAATCCTCTCAAAGTAGACCAACTACATTTGTGCGAGGTGGTCTGCTTACTGATGTCAAACTTCCAGAAAAGAAATCAACTCAAGTCTGGAAACAGAATTCAAGAAAGAAAAGAAGCAGAATCAGAAACAAAAACCACAGAGAAACTCAGAGTGAGAAGACAAAGCTGTCACAACCTACTGACTGTAAGTACTGCATGTATCCAGGTCATTCGGCTGTGAAGTGCTTGAAGCTGGCAAAAGATGTTATCAGTGGGAGACGGATTCAATGGCCTACTGAAGAGCTGAAACAGAACATTAAGGTCAAGTTTGTATGGATACCTAAGGAGACTCAGAAACAGCTCGAGTGTAATGTGATCTTGTCAAGTCAAGAGTCTACCAGAGCTGATCGATGGTACTTTGATAGTGGTTGCTCAAGGCACATGACTAATCAAAAGGGAATTCTGAAGAATTTTGTCGAAGACCGAAGTGGAGAAGTCATTTTCGGAGATGGAGCAAAAGGAAAGATCAGTGGCTATGGTATTCTTGAAAAAGAAGGAATTCCAAGGCTATCAAAAGTCTATTTCGTAGAAGGGCTGAGTACGAATCTGATCAGTATAAGTCAACTATGCGATGATGATCTACATGTGAAGTTCACCAAGGATTCATGTGAAGTTTATGACACTGCACAAAAATGTGTGATGACTGGTATTCGTTCGAAGAACAATTGTTACTTACTGGAATATCCTCAAATGGAAGCACTGATATTGAAGGATGATGAATCGATGCTGTGGCACACCAGATTAGGTCATGTGAATCCACAGAATCTGTTGAGGATCAGCAAAATTGGAGCTGTCAGAGGACTACCAAAATTTTCAAAGATTCCAAATACTACTTGTGGTGACTGTGCAAGAGGAAAACAGAAAAGGGCTGTGCATTCCTCTTTGGAACAACGGTTCAGCAGCAACTGTCTGGAGCTGTTACATATGGATCTCATGGGTCCAGTTGATGTCTGCAGTCTTGGAGGAAAGAAGTATATCTTGGTCTGTGTAGATGATTTTTCGAGATATACTTGGGTCGATTTCTTACGTGAGAAAAGTGATGCGTTTGATGTTTTTGAGAAACTGGGTACGAGACTCATGAATGAGAAGAAATCAAAGATTAACAGATTGAGAACAGATCATTGAAAGGAATTTGAAAATCAAAGATTTGCTGGATTTTGCAATGGATTGGGAATCAGACATGAATTCTCTGCTCCAAAGACTCCACAACAAAACGGAGTAGTGGAAAGGAAGAATCGAACGTTACAAGAGATGGCTAGATCGATTATGCATGCAAAGGGAGTAGCCAAATATATATGGGCTGAAGCTGTCAACACAGCTTGCTATGTGATTAATCGAGTTTATCTTAGATCTCACACAGAGAAGACAGCCTATGAAATCTGGACAGGGAAGAAACCAAATGTTTCTTACTTTCATACCTTTGGATGTAAGTGCTATATAATGAAGGACAGAGATCAACTTCATAAGTTTGATACTCGATCAGATGAAGGCATATTCTTGGGATACTCACTGAACTCGAGAGCTTACAGAGTATTCAACAACCGTACCAAGAAAATGATGGAATCCATGAATGTGATATTCGATGATACCATCTCAGAGAAGAAATCTATTCACTCAAATGATGATGATGATGAAACTGTACCAGATGTTAAGGTGACTCAGAATCCTTCAGAGGTTCAAGTCATTCCTCAGTCCCAAGATGTTCTGCCACAGACTGGTGACAACATTCCTGCAGAAAGTTCTGTAAGATTCGATTGGTCAGAACCTGAGTGCTCAACGGATGTAACAACAACCAATCAACAACCTACTGAAACTGAATCGGATGCTGAAGTGAGGAGACATGGTTCAAGAATTTCACACAATCATCCAATTGACGCAGTTATTGGTGATCCAATGGGTGGTCGACTGACTCGAGGGAAACAGATCGATTTCAAGAATTTGTCTGGGATGAACTGTTTTATTTCTACAGTTGAGCCAAAGACAGTAGACGATGCCCTCAAGGATGAATACTGGATCAATGCAATGGAGGATGAGTTGAACCAGTTCACAAGAAACCGAGTATGGTATCTGGTTGAAAGACCAATTGATGTGAATGTCATTGGAACTAAGTGGATCTTCAAGAACAAATCTGATGAAAAAGGGAATGTTACCAGAAATAAGGCGAGATTAGTTGCACAAGGGTACACACAAATTGAAGGGGTTGATTATGATGAAACATTCGCTCCTGTTGCTCGTATTGAAGCAGTGAGATTGCTGGTGTCTGTTGCATGTTCCTTGGGTTTTACTCTCTACCAGATGGACGTCAAGACAGCATTTTTGAATGGATGGATTAAAGAAGAGATCTATGTAGAACAACCAAAAGGATTTGTGGATCCTTTCCATCCAGACCATGTCTACAGGTTACGAAAAGCCTTGTATGGATTAAAGCAAGCACCTAGAGCATGGTATGAAAGATTGTCAAATTATCTGCTGGAGAAAGAATACGTTCGAGGATCAACTGATAAGACAATGTTTATCAAGTTGAAGGGAAAAGATTTGATGATTGCACAGGTGTATGTTGATGATATTGTGTTTGGGTCGACTGCAGAATCCTTGAAGAATGAATTTGTGAAATTCATGGAAGCCGAATTCGAAATGAGCATGATCGGTCAGCTTAATTACTTTCTCGGATTGCAGGTTAAACAACATGCAGATGATATCTTTCTGAGTCAAACCAAGTATGCTCAGAACATGGTGGAGAAGTTTGGATTTCGAGATTCAAAAGGAGTCAGAACTCCTTTGGGACAACAAGAAAAGTTGTCGAAAGATGATGGTGGAAAAACAGTTGATCAGAAACTCTATAGAAGCATAATTGGAAGCCTTCTCTACCTGACTGCAAGTCGTCCAGACATCTCCTTCAGTGTTGGTGTATGTGCAAGATTTCAATCTGCTCCTAAGGAATCACATCTTAAGGCAGCAAAGAGAATTCTCAGATATGTCAAAGGAACGACAGAACTAGGATTGTGGTATTCCAACAGGTCTGGTCTTGATCTCATCGGATTCACAGATTCAGATTGGGCTGGCTGTTGTGATGACAGGAAGAGCACAACTGGTGGATGCTTTTATATTGGAGATAACATTGTTAGCTGGAGTTCGAAGAAGCAAAATTCCATTGCCTTATCCACTGCCGAAGCTGAATATATAGCTGCTGGAAGTTGCTGTGCTCAGTTGTTGTGGATTCGACAAATGCTGCATGATTATGGTATTGCTCAAGACTCATTCACCCTGTTTTGTGACAATACTAGTGCCATCAATATCTCCAAGAATCCCGTTCAACATGGAAGAACAAAGCACATCGACATACGGTACCATTTCATACGAGACTTGGTGGAAAATGGAGTATGTGATTTAAAGCACATTGGAACAAATGATCAAAAAGCTGATATTCTCACAAAGGCTCTAGATGCTGATCGATTCGAAAAGCTACGAAGGGATTTGGGTATGTGCTCAAGTCCTCCTTGATGATGCATGCTTAAATAAATAAATAAACATCTCCATTTTGTTTGGGAGAAAATTGGAGATTAAAAATAGTCTTCTGAAAATATCAAAAAGAAGAAGGATCATTTTGCGAAAAGAGAAAATTTGCACCAAGGATATTATCGGTATTTGGAGAAGGGTTTTAATTTTAAAACCCAAAAAGGGATGATTTGACGGCTCTGCGTCGCTGCTCTGGCTGTCATCACAGCCTTATAGGAAGTGGTGTTTCTGAGGACATTGAATACATAACTCGAACAGGTCACTCGTCTTCCTCATTTCGCGTGATTTCGCTGAGTACAGTGGTGAGGGTTATCCTTACTCTTCTTCCTACAATTTTCTCTTGGAGAGAACAATGGTGCGAACTCGCTTTGGAAAGGAAACAGGGTCAGGAAGTACAGTTGCTCGAGGACGTGGTCGTGGAAGAAACAGAGGTCGTGGGCGCCGTGGTGGACGAATCAGTTCTTCTCCACCTCCCAGCGAACCAGTTAGTGAGATTCCAACTCAACCTGAAGCAAGCGAGGAAGTTCAGGCTGTGGTCACTGACAGTGTGACTCCGCCCTCTCCTAGGGATCACATTGCTGATGCTGAGGAACTTGTGCAGAAAACCCTTGATGAAACTCAAAATGATAGTCCTGAGGATGATATTCCTGGAGATCTAGCGACTGATCATGCTGAAAAAGAGGACGATGGGAAGGAACAAGAGGTTGGTGAAGCTGATCCTAGAAATGTTGAGGAAGACACCATGATACACTCCGAGGGAGCCCCTGAATCTGAACACCAGAGGATCGAAAAGGGTACTTCACCCCTTCATCCTGAGGAACCAGCGGTTACTCATGAAGGTGCAACTGCTGAACTCTCTTTGTCTCTGTCTGATCAAAGTCTCAACACAATCATAGATAGAACTGTTGACAAACTTTTTTCTGAACGAATGGAGCATGAAAATGCTGTGGTGATGCCTGCACCGGTTGAACCAGAAACCAAGTCTGACGACTCGGACAATGCCCCTCTTGCCACTCTGAGAAAACGCCACTCTGGAAAACAAAAGAAGAAAAGGAAGATTTCTGATGACTTCTCTGGTCCTTCAAAGAAAAGAAAGAAGGTAGTGATTGCCAAGATGAAACTGAAGCAAAAGAAGTCAAAATCTCGAAAAAGGAAAGCTACACTTCCCCCAGTCTCGGCTGAACAAGCAATGGACGTTACACATTTCGACGATGGAGCAGAGTTGTTCGAATACGATATCTTAGCCAATCGGAAATTTGTTCCTGAGGCCCGTTTTACCGACCCCCTTCACAAAGACGTTGGCTTCCTCGCTTTCTTGAGGATGAAAGGATTGCGACGTTGGGCAGTCTGTCTCAAATCCTATTGCCCGAAGCTTGTCCGGGAGTTCTATGCCAATCTCACACGAGACGTACTGGAAGAGGAAAGTCCTTGGTTCCACAGGGCTTATGTACGGGGAAAGATGATTGAACTCAGTCCTCAAGTAATCAACAAGTTACTACATCTTCCGTCTGATAATCCTGAAGTGTATCCGTCTACCTTGATCAAAGAATCCCGAAGAGAAGTGGCACTTCGACTATCTGCATGGAAATCAGATGACTTTGGACGAGCTGGCCTGGGTGCAACTGAACTGACTATGAAATATCAGTGTCTGTTTCGATTTTGTGCAATGAATGTTTTTCCCACCAGTAATGGGACTAACATTGGATATGAGATGGGTAAGTTACTTCTCTGCATTGACAAACTTTGTGCTGACATCAATTTCGGCTTTGTTGTCATCTCCAGAATGATGAAGTATGCCCGCGGCAAGTCATTTGACAAAACGAACCTCCCATATCCGGCCCTCATTACACTGTTACTGAAGCAGAATGGGATCCTTCCTGATCCCACTGAAGATTCCATTCAAACAACATTTTTCAAGCCTAGGTCGAACTTGCACAAGCTTTTCAACGACTTTAAGGAACCTCTCCCAGCCGATCCGTCCGGTCAGCTCTTGGAAGCCCGAAGGATACTTCTTGAAGTTTTGCAGGAACAAGCTTCTATTCACTCCACCTTAGCTGAACATAGGAAGAAAATCATTCGTGCTCTACATCTTCATCCTCGGTTTGCCTCCGGTCCGGATGAGGAGGAGGAACTCCCTGACTTCCTATAAGCATCCCAGCCTTTTTTGGCATCTGTCCACGCACGGGGGAGAGATGCAGGAGAGAGGGGGGATTGCTGCTGCATTACTGGAAGGAATGGGATCATCGGATCATCAAGAAAGGGGGAGCTCGGTTTGAACTGTGTTTGTAGCATCACTGTGTCATGACTTCTTAACTTCTGCCTGTTGCTGTTTTAGACTCTTGTTTTGCTGTTCTTGGACTTTAATTTCTGTAAAGGCTGCATGTAGCCTTCTTTGGATTGATGGCATGTAAACCTAACCTTAACTTACTCTTAATTTGGATTAATCTACATGTGTGGGAGATTATCTCCTGCATTGTGTGTGTGGTCACATATGCCAAAAAGGGGGAGATTGTTAAGATAATCTCAATTCCTCTACATCTAATTTTGGCATAGTGACAAAAACACTTTTTGCTTCTGGGGTCGTTGGCTTTCAAAAACAGCAACTCTGGCCCTGCTGGTTAGTCCAATCATGCAGCCCTTGTGTCCCCTCTCGTTGGTGGCTGCTCAAAGACAAATTAGACATTTCGAATTTGTCTTCTTGTGATCAGAACTGATTTGATACAACATCATTCCTTGGTTAGATCAAAGGGAATTTAATGCATGTCATTTCATGGCTGCTGTGGTGGTATGTTTCATTGTATTAGAGTTTTGGGAAGTAGATAGAGTGATCTTAGAGAGATTGGGTAGTAAGATAATTATTGTGCTTATCCTCTCAACAACTTCCCTCCCACCTCCATGCATTAAGTAAGTGATTTTCATTGTATTTCTGTTGGAGAAGCTTGGAGATCAAAGGAAGACTGGAGTTCTGATCAGGGGAGCATTCGAACTCTGTGCAGCCCAACTATGACGGTTGTTAGTACGAGTTTGTAACAACTGAACCTTGAAGGGTAATTAATTCGTAGCGTGGGTTGGTGGAGGTTTGAGTGTTTTGTTATTAATCAGCACTGATTAATAAACACCTCCTGGATTGGTATCCCCCGGATGTAGGATGGTTTATATCCGAACCGGGTAAACAAATAGCATCTCATTTATTGCTTTGAAATACTTTCATTTACTTCATCGACAAGTGGGTGTCATAACTGTGATATAACTACGCTTCGGGAGGTTGGCCCATTTGGATTTGTGTATGAGGATTTATTGGAGTTGCACTCATTTCCATCCCAACAGTTTTTATCCAAACAATTCTCTAATTAAACCAATGACTATACATAATACTCTCTCCGTCTCATATCTATCTATTCATTTATTTTTTGTACGGAGTTTTAAAAATATTAGTATTATAGTATAAATCAAGGTAAAAAGACTAAATTATCCTTATTAGTATTGTATAATATAAAGGTAATAACATTTGTGTAATATATTGTAAATTGAAAGAGTATTTGTAATGTTAGGTAGATAGTACAATTACTAAAAAAAAATAGATATTTTGTCATAGGACGGATCAAAATGAAAAAAAATTGATAGATTATTAAGGGATAGAGGGAGTATAACTTATGGCCTCCCTCCAGTAATGTTATATTGATCTATCTATCTTGCAATGTTTTTAGGGACGCGCTACCTGACCACACTTGTCCAAACAAAACACAATGTCGAGAAGATTTTTTATACCAGATACTAGATAATTTTAAACTTATGACATTAGTACTAGATAATTACGATCAATTCTATTGTCTAAATTTAATGGATGAAATTGGATGAGTAATGGTGTCGTTGTCACCCGAAAATGCTATAGAAACTAAAAAAATATAAATACGATCAACAATTTTTAGATATGAAATTTATTTCAAAATCGATAAAAACTAAGCATTTTCCGTAGCAATTCATAAATCATGTACAAAAAAATTTAAAGATATTTTCAATTTTTTTCACATTGATCGGCATATTTAGCAGGTCACATAAAAACCATCACATGTTACATTTAGTATAATTTAATTTATTTTCAATAGATATGTAAAAGTTTAAAATCTTCACTAAATTCAACATATTTTTCCGTTCCCTTCTAAAGGTGTTCATTTTATTATTTTTGATCGTTCAAATACAAAATTTTTTTTTATTTACATCAATATTATTATATTAATTTAAACAATTAAGGTAAAATAACTTTTATATACAAAAAGTACAACAAAGTATTAACTAATACTCCTTTCGTCCCATATCAATATATCCATTTGCTTTTTGCATTGAGTTTTAGATATATTAGTATTATATTGGGATAAATTAGAAATAAAGATAAAAAGACTAAATTAACCCTATTAGTATTGTATGATATAAAGGTAATGACATTTGTGTAATATATTATAAATTGGAATGGTATATGTAATATTAGGTAGGTAGTACAATTACTAAAAAAAAAAAAAGAAATGAATACTTTGTTTATGAGACAGATTAAAATGAAAAAAAATGTATAAATTATCAAGAGACGAATGGAGTAATTATTAAGAGCATAGATTTTGACATCCTAAATTATTCTAGAATAAATATTTGTCTCTAAGTGAATTTACGAGGAAGGCAATATATTGTCAAAGTTCAATGATACTTTTGATTTATGACATCCATTGGATTAGGTATATATTTGATCCAATGGCTAAAATTAATTCAATATATTGTATTCCCTCGTCTCAAACACCGTGCAACATTTCTTTTTTGGTATGTCACAAACACCCTGCAACATTTCTAAAATAGAAAATAATTAATTATACTTAATCTCTACCCCACACTTTATCCCCTCACATCATCCAAATAAAAAAATAAAATATATATTTCTCTCTCCATCACATCACCTCATTTCTAAATTATCTTACTTAGTACTACCTACTTAAAAACCCATGTCAAAAGTAAATGTTGCACCTTGTTTGGGACGAAGGGAGTACATAATACACATCACAATTATTTGAGTGGACCACAATTGAGTGAATTCAATTGTTTGAGGGGCTTCGTGCTAGATAATTCTTAATAATATATAAATTTTAAAAGAATATTAAATGTTTATATTTATTTAAATATCACATTCAAAAATATTTTATTTAAATTAATTCTAGATATCTCGAAATATAGAGAAAAACATCCATTGTTATGAAAAATATATACTACTCCTATCATCTGCTCATGAAGTTTTTTCTTTTTTTTTTTTTCAATTGTTTCAATATAAATTACTTCATCCGTCCCACGTACCATGTCCATATTGCCGTTTATGTCTGTCCCATATTCCATGTCATTTTCCTTTTTTGAAAATGATTACACACCTTAATCTTATTTTAAATTTTAATTTTTTTTTTAAATTTTAATTAAAATAATTAGTTATTTTAATTTTAATTTACAATTATTTATATTATAAGATAATTATATTCACTAATACATTCTTAATTATCTACTAATTACACTCCTCCTAAAATGTCGTATCTACCATGTTGCAGACACGGTATGTGGGACGGAGGAAATATATTTTTCCATTTCTAATAAATATAGATTTAACTTCAAATTATAAATGGGCTCACACTTATATTTTTGCATGTCGATATCGCTATATCATATCAGCATATATAATGTTAAAACTAATTATGTTAATATAGTTTATTGAATTATATAATTAATATAATAATATTTACACTATCAGCAGCATACGTGTTCATTTTAGAAAATCAGCACTAAATCCTTTCCTAATTAGTCGTGTGAAAACTTATTTTAATATATATATATATATTTCATTCCTTATTTAAAAACATGATCATCTGTTTTGGGCATAATCTGAATAAATAATACTCTCTCCACTTGAAAATTTTATTTGCATTTTCTTTTAGTTTTTTCGCTAAATTTACTTAATGATTAATTTTGGCAAAGTCAATAAATTCAATATTTAATTATTATCCTTTGTTGAACACGCTTATTTTCAACAAATGTCACTACTTTTATTACGTTCACGTTCCTCATTATTTTAATTTCTAATTTACTTTTCAAAAATATCTTCAACTATTTTTTTACTTTTATCACTTTTTTAATAAAATATTCATTTTTCTTAATATCCGTGCCGGATTCAAATATTCTAATTTTTTTTTACAAAAGATACTCCCGTCCTAATTCAAAATATAATTTTTATCATTTTTATCAATTTCATTTCAAAATATTTGTTTCTTATTTTAGAAACTAATCATACAATAATACATCATTACACATACAAAAGTCAAAAAATAAAAATATCAAAAACTCTAATTAAAAAAAATTAAAATATATAATTTTTCCTAAAAAATAATAAAATAAATAAACGGACAAAAATAATAAAAAAATATAAATATTATAAATATGACAGAGAGAATATTATTAAATAAATTTAAAAAAACGGGTGTAATGGATTGAAACGAAAGGAGAATAAAAAATGAGTGAGTATATGTAATTTGAGGCAAATTTTTCAGAAAAAAATAAAAGAAGAAAAGAAAAGAATGGCAGAAAATGAACGGCTGTAGAATGGTGAGTGGGATCCCTAAATTTGGAGAATTATTAAATGAGTCACGTGCTAACACAAAAGGACCAATTCGCTAAAAAAATAAAAAATAAAGGACCAATTCACTAAAGCAAAGCGACAACGGACCCTGTCGTGTCTAATCCGCACATGTCGCCTTTTAAGAATATACACTTCTGTCGGTTACTACCACTTCTATTTATATCCAAACTTTTCTTTCTTTTACCAATTTTCATCTATTATTATTTTTTATTTATATATTACAATTATTTTAAAAAATACTATCGGCTTTAAAAATCTTATTTACTTTTTCAATGTTGATCTTCTAATATTAATTATAATATTAAAACATAGTACAATTTAATAAAAAATAAATGTGATCCTTAGAAGCGGAATGAGGAAATATTATTGTTTAATATTATACCAACTAATTTTCATCCATTGTAGTATTATCATTAAAAAAAAAAAAAAAAAAAAAAAAAGGAAATTGTCATAAATTCGAAGGTATGTTTCAACCTATAACCAAATTTAAAAGGTTATGATTTTATTTTTTAGAAAATAACATTTATATTGTAAAAAGTTGTTGATTAATAATTTTTTAAACACTTCAATATGTACATATATTTATTAAATTTATTCTAATCAAATATGGAAGATTATAGGCTTTTTTTTCTATGTTTTTTTTTTCCACAAGATTTTTTTTTTCAAAAAAAATAAATTAATACACTATACACATTCATTATTTATATATTTTCTACACAATTTTTTATATCTCACATAAAAAAATAAAAATAAAAATAAATTTCAACAATATACATAATCATTAATTAAATAACATTCCCATCCAAGTTAGAACCGAACTTCCAACTATGATATCAACCTATAACCAAACATAATCATTAAATCTTAACTAACTCAAAATAATTTTTATTCATAATTATTTCAATAATTTATTTTCAATTATATTTAATTAGAACTAACAAAAATAAATATAACCGAAATTTTGAAAATCTAATTCGGACACTATACGCAAATTAGAATTAGATTGGGCCAGACCTAACTGAAAATTTTTCAAATAAAATAATTTAAATAATATATTCTTTCCATCCCATAACAAAATATCCATTTTTTCATTTTAGTCGATCCAATAACAAGTATACATTTTCTTTTTTTAGTAATTGTACTATCTACCTAACATTACAAATACTCTTACAACTTACAATATATTACACAAATATCATTACCTTTATATCACACATACTAATAAGGTTATTTTAGTCATTTTTACTTTATTTTTACTATATCCCAATATAATACTAATATTTCTAAAATTATGTACAAAAAGTAAATTAATATTTAGTTTCGGGACGGAGGGAGTATTCCATAATTAATTAACTATATTCATGCGTTTGTTTTGAAAATATTAGTGAATATGAAAATTATGTGGAAAACTCAACGCACAAAAATATTTAATGAATATTTTAAATAATTACACAATAAATTATTATAAATAATAATTATTTTTTTTTCGAATTGTAATATTGTTACAAAGATTTGAACTAATAATTTATCTAAATACTAAAATAATTTATGATCAAAATTAATTAATAATTAGTTTACCTATAAAACATTAAATAAATAAAAATATTTTACCATATAACAATATTACAGCAAATAAATTTAAAATAGTTATCTAATACGTAGCTTTTTGATAACTTTGTAAAAAAAATTGTGATATAATAAGTCGGAATGAAAGAATATACTTTTATCATAAATTGTACTATCAAAATTATATAATTTAAAATTTTAAATTAAATTAAAAAAATAGACCTATTATTTGTGGTGTGGACAACCTATCAATTAGTGTGTGCATATATAGGGGTATAACTAGGGGGTAGCGGGGGTGGGGGGTAAGGTTTCCCTATTCCATCATTTAATATGTTAATATAATTTATATTCTTTCTATTTTATTTTAAATGATATTTAGGTAGTTGATGTTTAATTAATTAATAATAATAAATTATGATATTATTTTATTAATTTTATACAAAAAATTTTGTTAATAATTTTAAAATAAAAAATAATATATATAATTAAAGGAAATTTAGAATAGGTATTAAAATATTTTAAAGTTATATCTCCATAAAATATGTAATATGAATATTATTTTTGTATAGAATAAAAATTTATATAATATACATATATATATTTATGTATAATTAATAATCCCTCCGTCCCACGTTGGATGTCTGGATCTATGTAGACACGGGAATTTAGAATAAATATAATCAGTAGATAATTAAAAATGTATTAGTGAAAATAATTATTCTATAATATAAATAATTATAAATTAAGATTAAGATAACTAATTAGTTTAATCAAAATTAAAAGAAAAATTAAATTAAATTTTTTTAAATGAGATTAAAGTGTATAATCATTTTTCAAAACGAAAAGTGACATGGAATGTGGGATAGACAGAAACTGCAATATGAACATGATAGGTGGGAAGGACTGCAATATGAACATGAACATGGTAGGTGGGACGGAGGGAATATAATTTATTATTTTTTTTTATAAAAGATATGAGAATTTTAAATATATATAAAAACACAATTAATATATAACATTTGAGTTTATTTAAGTGAATCGATCACTTTCTCAAACCTAATCAGTTTGCACGACACTAAAGTTGATATATAATATAGCAATAATTCTTTTGATTTATAGGAGAAAAAAAAAAAAAAAAAAACCCTTAAAATATTAAAAACCATCGATGAGTACGATCAACTTATCATCTCTGACTAAATATCATAAAATAAAAATAAAAATAAAAATAAAATAAAATGATCTGATTACATCAATTTCGAAAATAACCATAATAATAATTGCTGAATGCTGACATCCCAATAAAGTGGCACGTACCAAATTTCAAATGACAGAGCATGTGCCCACAATTTTAAAAATAATAAAATAATTAAACAAATAAACATGTTGCAATATGAAATAAAATAAAATAAAAATAAAATAATACGTTAAGATTGTTGACCAACTCCCTAAGTCCGCGGTGAACGGCCCAGATCCGATCCAGCCAATTGACTCAAAATCTTCTCAAGAGCTCCACGGACTTCAACTCCAGACCGATTCATTTCCCGCGCGGCTACTATATCAACCGTTGGAGCTCCTCCTGCGTTGAAAGTCCAGGGATCTCACAAGATTTAGTTGATGAACAGCCCCATCCCCTTGGAAATTAATCAGCCTATTTAATAAAAAAAAATAAAAAATTCAAAAAACTCTATACATATTTTTTGCGTTGTAAAATCAATGAATGTATACCAAGATGATGATGACATCTTCTTTTGTCCCTTCATGATTGTCATCACATTGTAAAATAATTGTAAGAAAGGCTATAAAGCACCCCCCATAGCAGCCCCTCATGTGTGTATTTTTTTACTTACACCCTTTTCGCTCTCCTCTCCATCCCAATCCTTACTTTCTCTCTCTAGACTGTGGCTGCTGTTGAAAAACTTGGGATTATATATATAGTGGAGTGACTATTCTTGGCTTTACATATTTACACAACCCATCATTACAATACAATTCATTTCACTTATCTATATAGAGATAGAGAGAGAGAGGGTATCTAGAGAAGGAAAGAGAAAGCATATCAAAATGGGAAGATCTCCATGCTGCTCCAAAGTGGGATTGAGGAGAGGGCCATGGTCAGCAAAAGAAGACAATTTACTCACAAATTACATCCAAGAACACGGGGAGGGTCAATGGAGATCTCTACCAAAGAAAGCTGGTAGGGTTTGTTTGATTTTAGAGAAATTTAATGATGTCTGGTTCTTGATTTTGGGTAGTTTTGCAGTTTAGTCCCTCTGACCTTTTGGGTATTTGCAATGAAGGGCTTCTGAGATGCGGCAAGAGCTGCCGGCTCCGGTGGATGAACTATCTCCGGCCCGGAATCAAAAGAGGAAATATCTCTCAGGACGAGGAGGATTTGATCGTAAGGCTCCACGGCCTCCTCGGAAATCGATGGTCATTAATCGCCGGGAGGCTGCCGGGTCGAACTGACAATGAGATCAAGAACTATTGGAATACCCACCTCCTCAAAAAGCTCAGGACCGCCGGAATTGAGGTTTCCCGGCCGGGGAAAGTGGCCGCCGCCGCCGCCGGGAAGAAGAAGAAGAATAAGAAGCAGAAGAAGGGCGGCGGCGGCGATGGAGTTTTGAAGGGTAATGGAAGCGAGGGAGAGAAGACGAAGATTTATCTTCCGAAACCGACGAGGGTGTCGCCGGCGATTGCGAGGGTGGAGAGCTACGACAGCCTGGCGAGCGGCGCGTCGTCGTCAAGCAGTAATCCTGGGGAGAAGGCGGCGATTTACGCGGCGGTGGGGTGGGCGCCGGCGATTTTCGATGTTGACGGCGCCGGCGCCGGCGAGGATGATTTTCTCGGCGGCGGGTATGTTCTCCCGGCGATCGACTCCGCCGATTCGATCTCGAGCGATGTGGACATGCTGGAGAAAGTCTACGATGAATACTTGCAGCTACTTCAAGAGAATTGAAAATAATCGGCGGCGGAGGCGCGGCGGCGACGGTGCCGGAAATATGTTCAGTAAATAATAATAAAAATAATAATAATAAGAAGAAGGAAGAAGAACAAGTTTGTGTGGTTGGTGTTTTCTCGACTATGCTAATGGCTTTTACATTGTTTTAACTATTTTGAGTTAAAAAGACTTTAATACCCTTATCGAAATTGAAACTCTTTCTTTTGATCTAAAACTTCTGATTTTTTACTATTTTAATTTACATTTTATAAAAAAAAAAAATACAAAACATCTTATTAAATATTATTTTAATACTATATTTGTCTCTTATGTACGCATTAGTTTGTTTTTTGCACCGAGTTTTAAGAATATTGGTATTATATTGGAGTGTGACATGAATAAAGTAAAAAATATTAAAATATGATATAAAGATAATGATATTTGCGTAATATATCGTAAGTAAATTATAAGAGTATTTTTTTATGTTAGTAGAAAGTATAATTATTAGGAAAAAAAATAAAATGAATACTTTATTATGAAATATACCAAAATAGAAAATAGATGATCAAACAAAGAAGGGAGTATAAAATTTAAATCAAGTTTCTTTTCACACCAATAAAAAAAAACATACTCAAAAAGAAAATTATGCGTTTCTTTTGATGAATTTGTAAAGAAATTGATTTGAATTTGGTATGAAAATAATATTTGATAGAATTTTTTGTGAAAAAAAAATAAATAAATACCATGAATAATAAAGAAACATATCATGAACATTGCACTTATCAATCAAAAACTTTTTGAATAATAATAATAATTGAATATTTAATAGTATAATATTTTATAAAATAAATAAATATTTGATAAAATATCATTTTAAAAATATTAATACTCCCTATTTACATTTGATAAAGTAACAATTACTTGTATGCAAATATTAAATATATATATATATATATAATATTTTAATAATATTTAATGTTATTTTATGCTGAATAACTAGTTTATTTTTATTAATTTATTTGCAATGAAATCTTATATTTGTAAATAGATACGATTTTAATGATATTTATAAATGTGTAATCGGTAGATATTTAATTTTTTTTAAGTGTAACTCTTTTCAGGAGACCAACAAAATATTACTTTCTCCGTCCTACATACAATGTCCACGTCATTGTTTCTGTCCGTCTCACATACCATGTCACTTTTTTTTTTGGAAAATGATTACACACTTTAATGTCATTTTAAATTTTTAAATTTTATTATATTTTTAATTTTTAATTAAACTAATTAGTTATCTTAATCTTATTTTATAATTATTTATATTATCTAATACATTCTTAATTATCTACTAATTGCATCCCTCTAAAAATATCGTGTCTACAGTGTAGCAGACACGGTACATGGGACCCATGGGACGGAGGGAGTACATTTTTTCAATGCCAAACGGGTATGCCGACGTGGCATTTCAATTTGTAGGCAAGATAGGGACATGTTGAAATTTAATAATTTAATAAGTTATGATTAGTTCTAACTATTTTGTTTTATGCTGCGACTAATAATAATATAGTTGTTACGCTTTCGTGTATTTTGAAAAGTAATTAAAAAAATATTTAAAAAAAAAATGATTTAATAAGGTACGATTAATTCTAACTATTATGATTTAATTTATTCCACGACTAATAATGACTAAGTTGTCGTGCTCTCGTGTTGTTTATATTTAAAATATTAAATAAAATATAAATATATAATGTGATATGTTTCTTTCAAGAAAAAATTGATAGTAAACAATTTGACCAAACAAACCCATTATTGTTTTGTTGTTTATAATTTTTTTTATGCAATTACTAATATTATTTTATAAAATTAGGATATTTTCTCACGTAAATATAATATTAAATTATAGTTCAAAATCAAAATCAAAACCCACTAATAAATCAAAGAAAGCATAGTATTGCTTAAAAATACGATAATAATTATAGAATTTTATCTAAAAACGTTAAATCAAATACTAATTTTTTTTTATTTTAATGTTTTTTTTTAAAAAAGAATTAATCTAAATGGAAAGTTCATTGGTTTTATTTTGTAATGTTTAAGTAATTACATAATCATTGTTGTTATTGAAAGATGTCGTACTTAATATTTATTCTTTTATATGATATTTATGTTAACTAATAATTATTTATTATTTTACACAAATTAAATAAAATATATATTTTAAAAAAAACAAAACCCAACTGCTAACATGTATAAAAACAGTTATCGAAACATTGACCAAAGGCATTATTGAGATTATGCTTCGAGGGAAGTATCTTGAAAACAATTAATTAATTAATTTTATAGATCACTTCGATAATTGGAGTGCAATAAATAATTAATAAAAAAATCATTGTAAATTATTTAAATCAATAATTAAAAACATGTTTATCACTTCGATAATTGGAATGCAATAATTAATTAATAGAAAAATCATTTGTAAATTATTTAATTTAAATAACATGGCTGGCTTGTCTCTTCTACTAATAATAGAGGAGCACATCCCGTGATATGTGCTCAATTCTCATTAAATAATTTAAATTAAATATTTAAATTCACTACTGTAGGCAGATATTTGTAATTAATATATTAGTATATAATTACAGTAAATATAAAAATAAATATTTCAAAGATAAATTAATCTAATCAATCATACAAATAATATTACAAAAATAATTTAATAAAAAGTATAATTAAATTGTTGAACATCTATTTAATACTCCCAATGTCCCACTTGAAACTATTATTTTGGAATTAAATTATTATAATTAAATTATTAATTTCAAAATTTTAATATGCATTTTGTCCTACTCAAATTTATATATAATGTTATTTTGGTTTGTCCATGCAAATCAATGAGTTTTCTATAATGACAAATTAAAATAATATATATAATAAAATATTTTTAACTTTCATATAATTTACATATATGTGATCAACTTTTAAGCAAAATTTTAACACAGCTAAGCCCATAAAATTATAGAAATATTCTTAAATATTTTTACTCAGCAATAAAAAATCGATTATTTTTAATTTACTATAATATATACATATAAACTGATAATAAGAAGTATACTATTTTTTTGAAGTCTTTTTTTAGTTCCTATAATACAATCGAATATGACTAATTATAGATTATGTTCCTCGGGTATTTATTTTAGTATTTTTATTATTAATTATTGAGAACTATGAAAATATTATTATAATACTTATTATTACTATTATTATTTGAATATGTTGTAAAGAAAATAATACTACAAAGTTTATTAATAATTAATTATACACAATATTTTGTAAAAGTAAATAAATCCATTTAATTAAAATTGCTTTACACGAGAAACAGCTTTCAAATAATTAATTAGGATACCATCAATCATGAGATTATATTAATTGTTTTTTTAGAATGCGTGAATAATTAAACATTCAAGATCCATACGCAAAATAATTATATAAAATAATTAAACAAAATATATAAAATAATTAAACAAAATTATATTCCCTCCGTCCTATATACCGTGTCTGCTACACTGTAGACACCGTATTTTAGGAGATGTGTAGTTAGTAGATAATTAAGAATATATTAGTGAAAATAATTATCTTATAATATAAATAATTATAAATTAAGATTAAGATAACTAATTAGTTTAATTAAAATTAAAAAATTTAAAATAAGATTAAAGTGTGTAATCATTTTCCAAAAAAGGAAAGTGACATGGTATGTGAGACGGACAGAAACGGCAACGTGGACATGGTATTTGAGACGGATGAAGTATTTCAATAGGTATATATTATTTTCAAATAAACTTATATATGTAAATTAAGAAGACGACAAATATACAAGTCATTGTTCTTGTTTTAGATTTTCTGAAATTTTGTTTGTTGATTTTAAATTGAAAGGATATTCCCTTCGTCGTAAATACTATGTTCGCATTGCCGTTTTTGTCCGTTCCATATTCCATGTCACTTTCCTCTTTTGAAAAATGATTACACACTTTAATCTCGTTTTAAACTTTTTAATTAATTTTTTTAAAATTTTGATTAAACTAATTAGTTATTTTAATCTTAATTTATAATTATTTATATTATAGGATAATTATTCTTACTAATACATTATTAATTATCTACTAATTACACCCCTCATAAAATACCGTGTCTACGGTGTATGTGGGACGGATGGAGTATTATTATAAGTGTCTACAGTGTAGCAGACACTGTATGTGGGACGGATGGAGTATTATTATAAGTGTCTACAGTGTAGCAGACACTGTATGTGGGACGGATGGAGTATTATTTATAATGTACGATTTTCAATAAAAATATACTAGACTCAAATTAACACTCAATTTCAAATAAATCTAAAAATTATAATATTGTCTAGGTGAAGTAATTTTTATTTATTTTTAATTTAAATATTTTATGAAAAAATAGTACTACGTGATAGGAGCAATTTTTTTATATTGAAATACTGTAAAAAATTTTGTTTACTTGTGTTTTTACTTTTTTTTTTTCTCGAAATTAGCAAATAGCATTTTATTTGTGTTTTTATTTTTTTTTAATATAAAATAGCTTTTATTATATATATATAATATTGCACTTAATTGTTTTTTATGTAAAAAAATTGTGATATTATTAATTTATTATTGGTATTTGCGTCAATATTTAAACTTAATTATTTTTTACAGAACACAATAATAATAATAAAATTTCAAATTATTAAATAAAAATACAATACAAGTAGACAATCCGTACAAGTATATTCCTAGTTATGATTTTGGTTGCTAGTGTGCGTTTGTGTTTTAGATTTATTGGGTTTACTATTTTTCTTTTCTTTTTGTTTTTTTTTTCTTTGTATTTTTCCCCAATTTTTATTATTTCATTTTATTTCAAAAGAAAATTTACATATTCATCTTTATACAAATATGTAAATACTATTTTATTAAAAAATATATCAAAATTCAATGCATATATATATAAATAGATAAATAAGAGTAACATATTTTGCTTTGAAATAAAATAGTAATTAAATTTTTTTAAGAATTTTTGAGAATTTTATTGTTAATTATTGAAAACTACGCAAAGTATTATTAAATATTATATTTTTATTACTTAAAAATAATTTGTAAGAAAAAAAATATGTTATTACGAAAACAATTTATTTAATTGTGATTTGAAATTAATTTAAATGAAATATTAAATTTGAGTTGTTTAAATAATACTTTGACGTAATATTTTATATAAAAAATAATTTATATTTTTTATTAAAAAAAATATTTAGTTAATAATATTGATTTCAATTTTAAATTACACCCAAAAGCATCCTAATGTCCTATGAAAGTGAAATTAACATCTTAAATAAATAAATATAAAATTCACAAGTAAGCAATCGCAAATATATATAAAAAGAAATTTCTTTTTTTGTTTTGTTTGTTAGTATAATTTTTATATATTTATTTATAAGGTGAAAAGCATATAAGGTTGGTCATAAGAAATTTGGTTAGTTGGCGAAGTTTTGAGAAGTTCTAATAAAGACAAAATACGTACATATACTTATATATATATTTATATTTAAAAATATCTCTCAAGGATGATTTGGTGACGCAGTGTAAAGTCGTGTCCACGAGATTATGGATTTAAACTTCCGAAACTTTCGGATCTTATCTGTCACATATGATTCACCTAATGTGATTTATTTTATCAAATTTAATTTGCAAACTATTATGATCAATTGTAAATTTACTTATAGCGCATTCAAATAGTAGCAGCCAGAGGCGGAACCAAACCAGGATGAAATGGGGGGCTAATTTTTAAAATTTTTAAACGATCATCTATTTTTATCCAATAATTTTATCAATGGAGTTATCATATTTTGAAAATCTTACAAAATATCAATCTACATTGACAACTGCGTATTACAAGATGAATTTTGTATTATATGAAATTGATAAATAATAAAAACATTTATTAAAAAAAAAGCTGTTGAAAATATCATTTCCGGTGTATTTGATTGAGAAATTTTTGAAGATTTTTTTAATTATTATTTATTACTTTTTTGGTCATATCTATTTTTATATTATCAAAAAATTATTATCATATAAATTTTTTTATTCAAAATTTAAATTTTCACATAAATATTCTATCAATCTTTTACAATTTTTAATTTATTTATTATTTTTATATTATATATTATAAAATAAAAACAAAGAATTAAAAATTATAAGGGGGTGGGGTGGAGCCCTCTGCCCCACATACATCCGCCCCTGGTAGCAGCTACGTGTTACCACATCCTTAAAAAAAAAATATAACAAAAAATAAAAATATCTCACAACAATTCCATCCTTAAATTTCATACTACTTTTTGTCAATTTATTTGCTATATATTATGTTTATTTGGAAATCTTCAAAAATAGTTGTCATTTTCTTTATTATATATATATATATATATTTCTTTTACCTTTACCAATATAATTTATAAAACAGATCAGAGCAGTTTTTATTTTTATTTTT
Source organism: Andrographis paniculata (assembly GCF_009805555.1). NCBI lineage: Eukaryota > Viridiplantae > Streptophyta > Magnoliopsida > Lamiales > Acanthaceae > Andrographis > Andrographis paniculata. The sequence continues at coordinate 9,198,775 of NW_026137605.1, forward strand.
TTAAAAAAACAGCGGTCAAATAAATATAAAATATTTTATACATTAATATGAACATTCATATAGCATATCTATATGCAGGTATATTATTCAATTATATTTAAATATTTATAGTAAAAGATATAAAATATGTACTTTTGTAATATTTTTTTATTTAAAGTTTTTTAAAAATTAATTTTAGAAAATATCTTTTAAGATAAAATAATACTTTAATTTTAATATTTTAAATGAAATTCACTTATTATGTATACGTACGTTTATTAAATATAAGTTCAGATACAAATAAACGACAAGGGTGGTCAAAATATGATAGTAAATGGCGCGTGGCACATGCAAATGACATTGTGGGGGCATCACGTGCCACGCACGCACGCATGCATGCATGCTAATTGACGTAACGGACGTAATCAATAAATATTTATAATTAATTAAAGGAAACTAATAATCAATATTAACAAATTTCAATATTTATTACAAAGTCTGACAGGCAATTTGCATGGATATTACGTGGCATAGACAGCATTTACAAAAGATGACATTACTTTAAATGGTATAATTGAATTAACCATTAATATTTTTGGATAAAATTATAATATAAATAATATTTAATTGTACGGTCTTATTAAAGTTTGTACTCCCTCCGTCCCACATAATTTGTCCCTATTTTCTATTTTCGTCCGTCTCATATAACTTGTCCTTTTTATTTTTGGAAATATAATTATACACTTTAATCGCATTTTAAATTTTAAATTTTATCATTTTTTAAATTTTAATTAAACTATTTATTTATCTTAATCTTAATCTATAATTAGTTTTACTAAATAATAATTATTTTTACTAATACACTTTTTAATTACTTACTAATTATACTTTACCTAAATTCTCGTGTCTACAGTAATACACCCACATTACATGAGACGGAGGGAGTATTTAATTAAATGTACTATTGTATAATGCTTAATTATAAACAATTTGAACTATAAAAAATTATTATAATAAATTTTGAGTTAATTTTATACTTGAGATTTAATATTCATTCTAATTTTTCGAAATATTACTAAACTATTATTTATATTGAGTTTGGTTCATGGACTTTTCTAATGGGACTGAGATTTTGCAATAAGATTGTTATGTGATGGGATTTATTGTATTTAGATTTCGAATCCTATCCTGTGTTTGGTTGGGGTTGTTTGGTTCAAGGATTTTGATTTTGTATATTTTAAATGACGTAATTATCCTTTCACGAATTTTATTTATTATGATAAATTAAACTTTACATCCATTTTTTTTCCCGTAAACTTTATTTTTTACTAAATTTAGTGTATTATAATAAAAAAATTTTAATACGATTTTTGATTAATAATAAAATATATAATATATTTTCATACCAGATACATACTGTAATATATAATCTATACACTAAAAAATACAAAAATTTAATTATTTTTTATACTATCGATATTCTTTCTCATATTTAATATAAAAATAATAATTTAAACTAAAAATACAAAATTAATACACCATAAAATAAATTTAAATTATTAATTGATATTTTAAATTACTAATTTATTTAAATTATCATTAGTAAAAGAATTATATATATAACATTTTTATAAATAAATACTATATGATTTGTAGTAGTATGCTTAAATATAATATTATATTTTATAAAACTAATAAAATATAATTTAAATGTAAATATATATTTTATACATTTAATATTAAAAAGGAAAAGAAATATAATTTTTTTTTGGAGGTTATAATAGTAAAATGAAAAAGATGACATGGAATCTTAAAGTAACATGGGGTACACTGTTATTAAAAAATTCTGCATTTGCAGGATTTTAAAATCCCATCAACTTAAAATTCCATTATCAATTTTATAACTAAACATGGATTCATTAGGATTTTAAAATCCAAATCTCATTGAATTTCACAAAATCCACGAACCAAACAACCCCTTAACGTTTATTCACTTTGTATTTTTATTTTCATTAGAGAAATAATTATTGAATATTTTTATTTAGAAAAATTATTATATTTTTGTAAAATAGTAAACTTACTCATTAAAAAAAAGAAAAATTAAAAAAGAAAAATAAAGAGAACATAGTCTTTATAATTTAGTTTATTAAGGTATCTAAATGTGTATGAAGAAATTATGTTAGAATTGGCCTTGTAATTTATTTGATATCATTATTATAATAATTTCGTATGAGAATTTTCTTACCTGATATTATTGAAATTGACACATTTATTGATGTGGACTTTTTTATATGGAAAAATATAATTAAGCCTAATTTTCATATATTTAAAATAGATTATATAAGTAATGAAGAATTTCAAACAAAATTGTAGTACTCTCTTATTTTTACTGTGTTTGATGAAAATTGCCAATAATAATAATAATAATAATAATAATAATAATAGAAAAAGACAATAATGTATATATCAGAGTTCATATCATTCTTTATTGCAAAACACTGATAGTGAAGATGTCTTCAAAATTAATACAAACAATTAATTGTCACAAGTCAACGTGCGATATATTTGAACGGTCCCCATTTAAATATATATATATATATATAAGTATTATTTTTTTAAAACACATATATATATATATATTTAATTCATTGCTCCTTCATAAATAGTGTGTCCATTTTGATATTTTGGACAGTCTACAATTAATTTATATTGTTTTATAATTTAATAAATATGACATAACAACATATAATAAAATATCTTTATATTTCACCTTACACTTACATTTTGTTTACATTTTTTTTCAAATCCATAATAATACAACTATTTATTCCCAGAATTTTTTTTATCACATCAAATAATACTAAAGATTAAATTTTCATTATTTCTATTAAAAAAAAAATTCCAAATTTAATATTCCCTCCGTCCACTTACAATGTTTACATATTTCTATTTTGGGACGTCTAATTACAAAGTTAACATTTCATTAAATACCCTAATTTTTTTTCCACAAATACCCTTACCTTACATCACATCATTACTTTTACACAAAAAAAAGTAAAGGCAAAAATATCATTACACTACTTTTAACTATTCACTATAATTAAAATACTATTATTTCTTAAACACCGCGCCAAAAGTAAATGTAAACTTTATAAGTGGACGAAAGGGAATATTAAAACAGACATTTTTAGAAGTTTTGGCACTATTAAAAAATAATATATTTTTTTTAAAAAAATAAACTATTGAATTTTTTTTTTTCCATAAAATATCACATCAAATACTAATTTTCTTTTATATTCTAAAATTTAGTCAAAACTCCGAAAATCATTGTCTGAGCGGAGATCCTTGAAAATAGTAAGTAAATAGAACCTTACATTTCGTAAAATTATCAGTATGCCCCACTATTTATCTTTAATCAATAAATTTTGATACAATGTCTATCATATGTAACAACATTAATTTACACACAACTTTTAGAATTTTCATACCGTTTATTTTTTATTTTTTTAAAAAAATCACATTAAATATATTTTTTTTTATAAAATATTATTTTTTTTAATAAATTCCTAAAACCTTTGTCCAAAACAGAGCTGTCTATATGCATAACTAATAATAATAATAATAATAATAATAATAATAATAATAATATGCAAAATGAAGGGTGGAGTATATATGAATTTATTTTTTATTTTTTATTTAAAATGTACCAACGAGTAAGAGAACTGTAATATTCGGGTAAATTGAAAATTTAGTGAGTTGTGACTTATTATTCAGCAAAATTGTCCATAACTCCCTTGTGGTTTCGAAACTCAGCTTAAATTTCTCATCTACTTTAAAAATTGCATGATGTTCCTTATACTTAAAAAAAAAATGTTGCATGAAATCACTTTGTGGTTTCGAAACTCAGCATAAATCCTCATTTTACTTTAAAAAATTGCATGACGCTCACTTATACTTTCAAAAATATTGCATAAAACCCCCATGCCAAGCAAAACATATAGATAGAAAATCATCTTCTTATCACACGAGGAAAGTTTCATGGTGGTGGGGTTTCATACAACGTTTTTTAAAGTATAAGAGGATACCATGCAATTTTTAAAGTATACGGAGATTTTAAACTGAATTTCGAAACCACATAAAAGCAATTTTACTCTTATTATTATTATGATTATTATTATTATTATTATAACAACAAAATTGACAATATTAAGTGGAATGTCAAGAATTCAGCACCTGTCATCAAATTTAAAATTAAAAAAGATTAGACAATTCCAAAAGTATATCTTCATCCTACCAACTCCAGATTTGGCATAATGCATGAGGTAATTATAAAAATATTCACGCAAGTAGTTAATAAAAAAATATACTAAATACATGGGTAAAGAAAATATATATATACACATAGTGCTAATATTAAAATATCAATTTAATTTGATATCTTTAAAAATAATAATAATAATAATAATAATTAAGAGTAGTAAATTTCGCATTGAAAACTCACAAATGGATACTTAAGGTTTTTTTAAAAAAATAAAAAATAAAAAATTAATAATATTATTATAACTCCACTCAATAAACACTTAAATTATATAATTACATAACAATTACAGTGCGTTATTTGTAAATAATATATTTTTTATAGTAATATTATATATTTTTTTGTAGTACATGATGTATTATGAAGTACGATAATAAATTTTAAATTCAAGACCACACAATGATACCATAATTATCATATCATTTTTTCTTACATAGTAATTTTCATATAAATACTAAAGTATTATTAATTTTAATATAGAGTAAACCTTTTTTTTTTTTTTTTTAATCATCAACAATGACATTCCTTGTTATTTTATTAAAATAAATGGACTTTGCATACAAATAATTTTACAATTTAAAAATTTCGATAGAAATAGTCTCTTGATACTAAAATTGCATGCGTGACACCCTCGTAACATTGACAACATAGTCACGCGTATCAACACATCAGTTCCAGCAAGCTATAAGGATCGAGTTACATAAAAATTATTTACGTCAAAATAAAATTTTAATTATGAAATCATTTCTACATAGAGTTATTATAAATACATCATAATTTTATTTTACAATCTATTGATTTTATTTTAATAATATTTTAATCAATCTACTATTATAAGCTACCTAATACATGTAAAATATAACAAATTAGTACAATATAAAAATAAGGAAAGAGTATATATAAATATAAATATTCCAGTAGCCCCATGTCAATAAATATATTTTGGAGGGGCCCAAAACATAAAAAATAAAAAATTGCAGCACCCCCATAACAATAAATATTTTTTGGAGGTTCCTGTTTCTGCCATTCAAATAATTGCTGTTTTCTGAAAGTCACATACCAATAATTTATCAGTATATTCCCATAAAATTAGTATATTTCTTTTTTTAGGGGTGTGTTTGTTTGAGAGATTTGTTTGGATTTCTTACTATTCATTCTATTTTTTTTCTTAAAAAATATCAAATCAAACACCTATTTTTTATTTTTTATATTATACTAAAAATCAATTTTACATTCAAAATATCACATCAACCCCTATTTATATCACATCAAACAACTATTCAAATTCAAAACTTTTACTATTCAAATCCCAACTCAAAATCCAAATCCTCAAACAAACACACCCTAAGTGTGTTTTTTATTATATATATTCTTTTTCCATAAAATTTATATTTATATTTTATGTAAATTACAAAGATAAATAAATACAAAACTAACGGACAAACAAATTATTTTTTAATTTATATTTTACAGTTTTTATTAGAATATTTTGTAGAAGTATAAATATAAATATAAATAGTAAAAGTAAAATAGTATAAAAAAAGTAAAAAAATGAATATTTTAAATAGTATCAACAATTATCTTCTTTTTTTCTCATCTCTTCTAACTTTTCGATAACCTCCCCACTCAGTTCCTCTCTCGTTTTTGTTCGCCGAAGCTCCAACGATTAGAGGTGTCACTCTCATTAGAGATGAAAACTATTATATCTTTGGGTTAGAACGCCAACCACCGAAGACACTATCGATGCGTATCTAATTTTCAGAAAGATAATTTATCCTCGACTCAATTTCACATTTATTCTTGCAATATCCATATATTCCAACAACTTTTCCTTAAAATTTATGTTTAGTTTAAATAGATATATGTACTCCCTCCTCTAGAGTGCTTTATTCCGGAATGATTATTAAGTTTAGTGTTTATTTGCACAAAATTTTTTTACACAATTTTTAATATAATTTTATTTTTTTATAAAAATAAAAATTCAATATAAAATATTATTTTTGTGTAAATTGCCTTTTTAGTTTCATAATTAGACGCATTTATCATTTTTGTTTCGTAACTGAAAATTGTCTTGAAATAGTCTTGTAAGTGAAATTTTTTTGTACATTTAGTCTTCCAGTGCCAGATAACATGTGCCCGCCATGTCAATGTCACTTGGTAGACACGTATATAATTTTTAATTTTTTTATTCACGAGTATGCCAAGTTGTGCTGAGACGGCAGACACATGTAATCCGGCATGCCTGTAGGCATCTTCGATGGCAGATAACTAAATGTACAAAAAAAATAAAATTCACTTATAAAACTATTTTAAAGCAATTTTCAGTTACGAAATTAAAATAATAAATAAATACAGTTACAAAATTAAAAAAAATAATATACAATATTATTTTTTATATTATTAATACAATTTTTTATACTTTGACACAAAAGAAAACTCAAATAAAAAAAACTAAACAAACAAATCATTATTATACTCCATAAACAGTTCTTTTATAAAATGATGTACAAAAAGGCTTTGATTGCATTGATGGAGAAAGTGATGGACGTAACAGAATAATGGCAGAGAGGTCACGTGACATGTGCATGCATTTGCAATTCAAGTGACAGATCCTTTAGCGGACATTATTGTTTTTATTTGTATTTCACTTGCATCTCCGACCACTCCAATCTATTTATCCAATTTTAACTATAAATATATAGTTATTATAGTAATTTTATTTCAATTATAACTTTATTTTTTATTATTATTTTTTAAATATTTAATTTTTTTTATTATTTAGAACAACTTTTTATTTATATAATTTAAAATAAAAATTTTAAAAATTTTAAAAAATAAAAATTAAATTTAAAAATTAAATTTTTTTTAAAAAATAGAACAACGCAAAAAATTAGCGTTGGATTTGGCGTTGGTTGAAAATAACCCATGCCAAAAAAAGCCAACCCAGCGCCATTAACAACTATGGATTGGAGATGTCCTAAGAAAATATGCTATTTTAAATTTTATAATTTTTGTCTTTTTAAAATATTTTTACTTTAATAAAAAATTATACTCCCTCCGTCCCATAAGTTGCTTTTTGCACATAGTTTTAAAAATATTAGTATTATATTGAGATATAGTAAGAATAAAATAGAAATGATTAAAATAACCTTATTAGTATATGTAATATAAAGGTAATGACATTTGTGTAATATATTGTAAGTTGTAAGGGTATTTGTAATGTTAGGTAGATAGTACAGTTACTAAAAAAAATGAAATTGATACTTTGATGTGGGACGGGCTAAAATTGAAAAATGAATACTTTGTTATGAGACGGAGGGAATACTATTATTATTATTATTATTATTATTTTACTATAAAATATACTAAAAATTCATATTCATATTCATATTCAAACATGTGCTTCAAAATTTAAACATATTTTTTAAAATAAAGAAAGTATTATTATTATTATTATTATTATTATTATTCAGATATTAGTACCGTGCGTATTTATATACAGTGTGGTTTTCGTCCTTTTATTCAGCTCCCATAGGCTTGGAATGCAATCATCTACACATTTATTTTTCATTATGATTTTAAATTAACAATATATATATTTTTTAAAATTTGAATGGGCCAAAAACGAAATAATAATTGAAGTCTTTTTAAAAATATATATTTATATATATATATATTAAAAGTTTGTTTGATTTATGTTTCAAATATCAATTTCAATTATTATTTGAATTTTAAATATTTTTAAAAATATCATCTGTACTGGAACATAAAGAGTATATAAAAAAAAATCACACAATATTTTTCGAAAAAATGTGTAAAGTAATAGAGAGATAATAATATACTTCATCTGTCTCAATATTCTTTGTCTGTTTCATAATAATTCTTGACACATTTATATTTTTAGTAAAAATTACTAAATGAAAACATACTTAACAAATATATTCTTTCATAAAAATAAATATTATTATCTATCTTTAAAACTTCAATTTTTTTATAAAATTATTTTATGTTAATTATAAATAAGTAAACGTATTTTTTAAAATCAAAATCAATCAAAAATTGTGTTATAAAGAGGAATGTCCACTTGATTTTGTAGCATAATAATAATATTATTTTGCAATGTGCAATTATGCATGGTCCAAATTGGTCCCAAATCTCTCCCTATTGGATTACCTAACCACGTCCATATATTTATTTATTTTATTATTAATATATATATATATATATATAAATACAGGTTGCAATAATTTAATTTTATTTATTAGCTCATAAAAATTTAACCACATTTCCAGTCAATTAATCTAATTATTACAACATGGGCGACTTGGTAATTTTTTTTTATTTTATCTCATCTCATCTATCTTCTTTTGTGGGTTCCACCTAATAACTCATATTAAAATATTATATATTATTACATTTAAATTTAAAATTTTATTTACAAAAATTAAAAATTAGCTCTGTTTAGACCGAAATTTTGAAAATTTGACAACTTTTTAAATGATAAAAAAAATCAAATGTTTTATATAATATTTTTGTAAAAAAAAATATTACTCCCTTCGTTCCAAATACCGTACAACATTTGTGTTTGGCACGAAAATTTAAGTGGGGAGTATTAAGTATGGTAATTTGAGATAATTTGGATATTAAGTGATGTAATTGGATAGAGAAATGATTATTTGTTTTTTTATTTGAGTGATGTGATGAGATAAAGTGAAATGTATATTAATATATGTATAAAAATATTATTAATTATTTCTAAATTTGGAAATGTTGCAGTGAGTTTGAGACAAACAAAAAAGAAAATATTGCAGGGTGTTTGCAACGGAGGGAGTATTAATTAACAGTATAAAGATTAATTTAGATCAATTTTATAAAAAATAATAGTTTTAAATATAAATAAAATACCACTTCCTCTGTCAAAAAAAATGTCTTATTGAGAATGGACACGACAATTAAAGAATAATAGTATTTAATTGAAAGTGAGTATAAAATAGAAGATAAAAGACTAAAATACCATTACTTTTTTGAATAATTTTAAAAAGTATTTTTTTATTTTACAATCTATTTATGGTACTCTGTAAAGATATTTTAATTAATATACTTTTTCGCATCTAATAAATATAAAATACGAATTTTATTTAATTTGTGTATATATATCCATAAAAATTATGTCAATTATTTTATTTTTATTAAATTTATACATGTTCTATTTATATTAAAATAATTATACCTATAATTTTATTATTTTTAATTTAACATATAATAATAATTTTGTTATTATTTTTTTCTACTTATTTTACCAATTCTTTTATCAAAGCGAGTATTATACTTATATTATAATTTAATAATTTTTTATGTTATCGCAAAACTTTAAATTAAATTAAATTTGATTAGTAGGGACATAATTATTTGGGTGGTGGCCCAACAAATCTGTAGATAAATAGGAGACAAGTTATTGATTTAAATCAATAATTGCTAATAAAATAAATTCCTTACATCTGTGCCGCTGAAATTTAAAAAACGTGTCTCATTTCTCCATTGATACGTTGTTGTCAGAATTTGCAAGGTGAGGTTTGTTTTTTTTTTTTTTAAATATATAAATTTAATAGAATAATGTAATGATAGTCTAAATAAAAATAAATTTTATATAATTCTAAAAATTATTATATAATATACACTGAGGGTAAAAATAATTTCTACAGCCCAATTTTATGTTGGGCATTTGGCTTAATTTATTAAGATTACTACTAAGAACAGAATTTTAAATATTTTCGTATACTGATTACAATATGAAATAATAGAGTTATTTTTTTAATGTATATTTTATATTTTACTATCTACTTTTATTTATTTATTTATTATTATTAAATTGCTATGAGATTAAATAGGACACAATAATTAGTGGGCTTTAAAATCTCTTGGGCTATATAGTGGAGTATATGCCTGATATTATTTTAGTAAGGCCCAATAAAGTAATTAAAGCCCAATCAAACCTATGAACTAAAATTCTAAGGAAGATAATAGAATGATAATAGAGTACTCTCTCTGTCCTGCTAGGCTTTTATTTACATTTTGGAAATATAGTTATAATAGTATTGCAAAATACAAATAAAAATGTTTTTATAATTTTTTAATTTATACTATAATTTATATAATAATTAATATTTTAAAATACAATTGAGGAAAAATAAAATTCATTAATTATCCAAGAGTGTGTTTGTTTGGAGAATTGGATTTAAATCCAACTATTTATCTAATTTTTTCCCCAAGACATCGAATCAAACTCTTATTTTTTATTTTTTATATTATACTAAAAATTAATTTTACATTCAAAATATCACATCAATACCTATTTATATCACATCACACAGTTATTCAAATTCAAAATTTTTACGATTCAAAACCCAATCTAAAATCCAAAACCCCAACGAAACACACCCTAAATACATAATGTTTAAATAAATCATATCCAAATAATAATAATAACAAAAATTAAACCCTACCCACCAACAACACCGTCTGTCTCTCCTCTCTTCTCTCTTCTCACCACCACCACCACCGCCGCCGCCGCCGCCGCCGCCGCAGCCTTCCACCCTTCTCCTTACAACCGCCGGCGTCGACTCCCCGTCGCCATCAACAATAGCCGCCACCCAGCCACTCCTTCAGCCTCCAGCATTCTTTTACACCAGACTCCGCTTCCCGATTTCCCCAGCCGCTTCTCCTTCATTCCGTCTCCCCCTCGCCCCCCTCTATTTCACAACCGCCGAGCCACGCCGTCGCCTTTTCTTCCTCTCCAGTCAACGTCGTCCAGCCGCCTCCTCGCCCAGAAAATCCAAACCGCCGACGCCGGTTTCTCCAACCACCGCCGGTCATCCCCTCAACCCGGTATATTTTCTTTTGTGCTTAAATTGAACTTGGAATTGATTTTTGGGAGGTAAATTGTGGTTAATCCAAGATTGGAATTTCATTTGGCTTTTGCTGTGATATCATTTGGATTGATAATTTGATATTGTGAAGCTAATGGGCATTATTGAATGTGAATGAAGTCATTCCATTGGAATCGTCTGTATTTTGTAGTTGCTAGTTGTTTGCCAGATTTTATAGCCATTATCTTCAACTCAACTATGAATCCTCACCAACGATGCACTACTGAATTTTCCCTTTTACTTCTATTTCAGTTTCTTTGCTTACATTGCTGTCAATGTGCAGTTTAGGCGTGGGAGGATTGGTTGAAGTAGATATAGAGTATATATACTATTGTTAATTGAATCTGCTCGCCTATTTGTTGAATTTAATGTATTGAAAATGATAAGAGCACTAGGTAATTTTATTTGTATGAGTATGTTGTTGTTGGTTGTTTGGAACATTTGTCTTTCAATTCAATTTCAAATGATTACGCCCAAAGGTTACCCTTTCTTTATACATCAAAATTTTTAAAATTTTCTCTATATTTGAATAGGTGTGATGGCGGGGAGTGTAGAGCGAATTTGCGAAGTATGTGGTAGTAATGCAGGCTTTACCCAAGCAGACGATGGCTTCTTCTATTGTAGTTATTGCAACTCACAAGCAGATGATATTTTTGATACTGGAATCGATGAAGAGCAATTTTTCAGCCATTACACTGCCAGTTGCAACCGAGTGCGTCCTTCCGTTGCTCTTGCTGTTGAACCAATTTCTCAAATAAAACCCGACACATCTCAGTATGGGGATGATATGGAGGATGCTATGGCAGATGGGCCTAGGGATTTTGGGTTTTCTAGGAAAAAGTTTAGCTATGAAGAGTATTATTCGGAGATTAGGTCACGGTATGTGACTGGGCTTCAAGTTATGATTCAATTGCAATGCCGGGCTTTGGTTGAAAAGTTCAGCGTAAGCCCTTTAATTATTGGTCTTGTTGGGCCTCTATGGTTGAGGTTTCTCGCATCCACTCGGGTTATGGCTGATGATTGGGCAGACAAGGCTGTTCATGATTCTGAGTCCCAAACTCAAGGTTCATACTTTTATCCTTACTTTAAACAAATGGCTATATGATTTATGTTCTTTCTTGTGGGCATTAAGTAAGCAACAATTTGTGCTTTTCAAAACTTGGAAGGGTAATTTGTTTGTTTTTAATACAAGCAAAATAGTAATATGGAATCAATGTTTGTGATTTTAGATTTTTGGGTAAACTGATTTTTTAGTCTCGTAACTAAACACTTTATCGTTTTAGTTTAGTAACTGGAACATGTTGCAAACTAGTTCCGTAAATGAAAATTTTTGCAATTGTAGTTCTTTGGCTCCTGAGATGCTTACGTGGCACTCGCGTGGCTCGCCGAAGAACATGTGTCCGTCAGGTTAGCAACACTTGGCGGACACGTGAATTTTTATTATTTAAAAAAAAAAATTATAAAAAAATTTTAAAATTTCAAAATTCTTTTTGAATTTTTTTTTTAAAATTTTTTTACAGAAAAGACAATAAATAAATAATTTTTTTGTAAAAAAAAAATTCACGACACATGTCCTCCGGCGAACCACGCGGGTGCACATAGGCATCTCCGGTACCAGAGGACTAAAAGTGCAAAAATCTTTTACTTGCAGGATTAGTTTGCGATATGTTTCAGTTACGTGGCTAAAATGATAAAGAGGTCTAGTTACATGATAAAAAAATCAGTTTACCTTGGATCTTTTTATCTTGAAATGATCCTCGTAGATTATTTGCAAGGATCGCATAGGGTAACTTTTTTTCGCTTTTGTTTTGGTTTCCTTATTCTCTCTTTTGTAATACACGCTAGTGAAATGCATTTTAGCTAATCATAATCCTGCCTTATTATCCAGGGGAAGTAGAGGAAATTCAGCCTAGTGCTAAATTTCAGGATGAACCCACTAACATTTTTGGGAAGCGCTTAGTACATATTTGGTTTCGTTCTCTAAGAAATGCAATACCACTACATTGTTCTTTAGCGATTTCGTACCTGGTTTGTCATGTTGCTAGGGAGGCGATTTTACCATCCGACATATTGAAATGGACGCTCGGGGGAGAGCTTCCGTATGTTGCTGCTTTTTCCAAAATCGAGACGCAGCTTGGCTCTCCCTCTAATGCATGTCCAATCCACACCAGCCGTATGTTCAGACCGAACCACACCCCATCATTACAGAAGCTGGAGTCAATGGCTGCAAACATCGCTAATACAATTGGTTTGGAGCTGTCTCCTGTGAACTTCTATGCGATTGCATTGCGCTATTGCCGGGATTTATCACTTCCTGTTGAGGATATTTTGCCTGTGTCGTGCAAAATTTGTGAATGGTCTATGCCTTCGGAGTTATACCTGTCAGCTAACGAGCAAAGGATCCCCACTCGTGCATTCGTCATGTCAGTTCTGATCGTGGCGATAAGAATTCTCTTTGACATCAACGGTTATGGAATCTGGGAATCTAGTTTGTGCAGTTCCAACTGTTCCCCATCTCCAGATAATAATGAAGAAGGCACATCTTTGGACAGAAATTCATCTTCCAACAATCCAGAGCATTGTGGTATTGAATCGGATATTCAGGACAGTAGGTTGAGTACTGCTGAGCTTCTGCAGCTTCTTGAAGAAAAATATAACGAGCTAGACGATTTACCTGGTAACATTTATTTTACAGTAACCTACAGTTTTATTAAAAACCCTAAATTTTCTTGAATATGCAATGAAACTAATTTGAATTTATTTTGTCTCTTGCATAGCATATTCTCGCGATCTGTCTTCGTACCTTCAGTACTGCAAGGATGTAGTCTTTGCTGGATTACGACCATCGTACGAGGATCTTGAGGAAGAAAAGTTAATATCAGACTTCTGGGAATTTTATCAGAGCCATAAGGTAAGTCTTGTGACGAATTCCATTCTCTGAATCAATCTTAAAAATTTGAGCTTTGAAATGATCTGAACCTACATTTTTCCTACCATACGATTTCAGCCCTCTACGCCTGTAGATACAGAACCAGCAAACTTGTCAGAATCTAACAAGAGATCTTCCAATGATTCTGCACGTCGGAGTCCAATTCCAGACGACACTACAAAGGACGAAGCAATTAAGAAAATGATGTTGGACATGGAGGAAAACAGGTTCTGCTATATTTCACCGAGAACCCGGATAAAGAGGCGTGACTATCTCCACTACGCCAGGAGAAAGAGGCATATGTATATCTATGCTGTGCACGCCGATTACTACATCTTGCTCCGATCTTGTGCTAAGGTTGCCCGGGTGGAAGCCCGGATCATGCATCAAGCAGTGCTGAGTGTGGAGAGGAGATTGAAGTGGCTGGAGAATAGGATTGATTCGACGTTGCATATTGATCCTAGCCTCGACTACGATATCTGCAATCTTTGTCGGGATGGTGCTGTACAAAATGCTGGTAATGATCCGATGGATTCTAATTCTTGAAATTATTTGTTTCTTTGCTGTGGCAATAGTTTTTTTTTGATCTGTTTGTTGTGCATAAAAGTTTAGTGTTTGATCATCTCTAAGATAGAGAAATGAAACGTTGTAGGTAACTTTTAGGAGGTGGGTTTGGGTTCAGAATAGTAAAATTTGAATTGAAGTGGTGTTTGATGTGATTTTTTAATTGAAAATTTAATTTTTATTTAGTATGAAAAATAAAAAAGGGTTGAATTCGATGTTTTTAAGGGAAAAAAGTGATGAGTAGTTGGAGTTTGTAACCGATTCCGCATCCAAACATATTCTTGTGATCGTAAAAATTTGAATTCAAATAATATTTGATGTAAAGTATTGATGAGATGCTTTATTTTTATTTCTCTCATAAAATTAATTATAAATAAACAAAAGTATTTTTTATTTACTCGTATTATAGAAAATTTTATTTCCTATAAAATGAGTATATATATTTTTTAATTTTTATATAATTAATAAATATTTAAACATATATTTTAATTTTTTTAATTATATATATTAAATTTATTTTAAAAAATTATAAATATTATTAACTACATAAATAAATAATATAATAATATCACAACTCATTATTATTAACTAATTAAACATTCTTAAGTAACCGTAAACACTGTGTTCCTAATCAAGGGTTCAATTCCGGTGGGACGAAAGGTGTACAATGTATTGTTAACATTTTGCTATTTTATTTTATTTAATTTAAATCAGTACTCTATATAAATGATAATAGTCTAGATAGAATATATCACAATTGATTTTATGTGATTTATATTATTGTTCCGTAAATTGGTCATGTTATTATTTAATAATAGAATCCTTAATTAGTTTTTATTAATGTAATATCGTTGAATGGTGGATAATCCATTATTATAATGTCAATATATATATATTTTTTTCTATTTATAATTTTCATTTCACATTTATCCTTTGCCAATTATTTTTATACACTATATAAATTAAACTATACATTGGTGAAATATAACATAAATTGGTGGGAAACAGATAATGGTGGTGGAACAAAAGTGAAGTGACAAAATATGGCCAGTAATGAATGTGTTCAAGATATGAAGAGATGTCCAAATTGAATAATGTGTTCTTATGTTCCCAATTCTCTTATTAGCAGCCCAAAACAACTTAAATGTAAATAATAATAATAATATATTATTATTATTATTATTATTATTATTATTATGTAATTTAAATTTTTTAATTATACATCATTTACGATTTTTTTTTCATAAAAATATATTAATATTTCACTATTTTTTCTTGTTTTTTTTTTTTAAAATTATTTTTTTAAAGTATCAAATCTAAACCACAAGTAATAATAGATGTCCGGCCAATAAACCCATACTCATCCTTTTTAATTTCATTTTCTGTAGACATAAAAAGAATTTTGATCACAAAAAAAAAAAAAAGAAAAAAAAAAGAAAAAAAGTTGCCTCCTTTTTAGGTCCATAACTCACTTTACAATCTTCCATTCATCCTTTTCCTTGTATTATTATTATTATTATTATTATTATTATTATTACTCCCTCCGTCATGTCATGCAAATGTATACTCATTTAATTGGGCACGAGTTTTAATAAAAATACATATTAATTGTTATTTTTTTTATAGTAAAAAAAATACAAAATACAATGATTTTTTAGTTAAAAAAGAAATGAGAATATTTTTTTTGATGACAATTCAAAAAAAAAGTAAGCATATATTTGAATGTTACCATAGAATTATTATTTCAAAAGAGGAAAGTTTGTTTATTGATTGTGCAATCTCACACACATGATATGACATGAAACATAACACTTGGGGGCAAAAAAAACATCTTGAAAAAAAAAAAACAAGAAAACAAAACAAAAAAAAAATCTTCTTGAAATTGAAATGTGTAGTTGAGATTGTGGGCTCAGTTCTTGCAATGTTCTCTAACAGTACAAAAAAAAATCTTTTTTATTTCAAATATCTACATTGGATGAATGAAAATATTGATTTATGATGTTTTAAGGTTGAAATATTAATCATATTGTTACATAACTAATTATATGTATATTCATATTTAAAAAAAAAAAAAAAAATTGAAAATGTTGATAGAACATCAAAATGCATGTTAGTGGGGCCATAAAAATTGAATTAAATCCCACATGCAATGCTAAGGTGGTCAACAATCACCATGTTAGTGATTCTCCCAAACTAATTATTTTCATTTCAAAATGAATTATAAATAAAATAAATAAATAGCTAGAGAATCTTATGGGTAAAAATAAATCTTATGAGTAAAAAATAGCTAGAGAATCTTAATAATAGTAATAATTTTTATTGTAATATATCCTATGTGTATTGACTTAGCAATTATTAGAGTTTGTATTTTTAATTTCTTTATGCATATAAATCTAATTACAAAAATTAAATCTTATAAAACAATAAAAAATCATCCACCATACAAAGAAAATCCTTTTATTTTGATTTATGCATATACAGATTTATATATTCTTTTGAATAATGTGATTCAACAAATTTCTTACATGATTAAATATATTTAAATTATTATAACAATCTTTGTATAATATGGTTCTACAGATCAGTTACACAATATTTTAATAATTTTTTTTTTTCGGTCAATAGTGTCCTTGTACATGCATATATTATTATACAAATACTAACCTTGTGGTTAGATAGATTTTGCTAGTATTATCGAAAAGTTTTAAAAATAATAATAAAAAAATTAAATATAAATGTGTATTATTCTTGTGATGTAAAGATTTGAATGTAATGGTTTCATATAAATTGCCTTTTGATGTGTAATATTTTGACTAAAAAAAATTAAAATTATATTTATAAAAACATCATTATTGATAAATAATTAATGTTAAAGGTAATTTAAAAACATAAGTAAACAAATCCTATTAAGGAAATCACCTATAATATATATATATATATAAAGCATAGACCAACTGTTGATTCGGTCTAGTAAGTATGATACTGATTTGACTGTATGATACTGATTTGACTGAATCAATATATGTTATATAGATAATTAACATATATTTATATATATATTTTTACACACATATATACGTTGTATTATAATTCAGTATATGTTGTACTGTGTCTAAATATACGCTGATTATGTATATGATATATGCTGATTTCGTCAAATTAGCACCATACAGACTTGACCGGATCAGTACAAAATCCGCGATCACGTGTATATATATATATATATATATAAATATATTTAAAATATCTATTTTAAAAATAACACTAACAATTAAGCACATGTTGATGTATGTATATTATACAAAGACTCAGTAAATTACATACGTATAATACATACACATATATCTATATATATATTGGAAAATTTTCACAACTCTACTCTCATATTAAATAATTCAAACCCTTTTATCTATCTATATATATATATATCCCTATATACGTATGTATATATTTTTCGATTCCTCTAAAGCTGTTCAGACAATACGCCGCCGCGAATATGACAATCCGATGAGACCATGATGTCCGAAGCTGTCCAAAGCCTTAGAGCTTCAGCCGAGCTCGATCCAAGTTTCGATGTTGATCCCTCGTTGCAATCGGAAAAGTATCTCCCGGAGACATTGGCCAGCCTCGGGTCGGTGGCGACATAACATGTCGTCGCAGCCGCCTGATCATGTGCAAATTCGATATATCTTTTTAAGGACAACAATTCAGAAAAAGTTTTATACAAAAACACGAGAACTAAAATTATTTCGTTATATATTTATTTTTTATTTAATACTACATCAAATAGCTTTTTGATTAATTTCAAAATTTTAATATTCAATTTACGATTGGATTAAAGACTAAACATTAACAACCAAACAAACATTCTCAAAACCCTAAGATTGTATACATGTATTGTTTTTTATTTATTTAATATATTATATGTATGTTTTTTTTTTTTTTTGTTTTAAAAAAAAATATATCAAATCAAATGCTTATTTATGTTGAAATAAACTATTAAAAAATATATATTTAGAAAAGATTGTGACTGTTTTTGGTCCCTATCGTTGCTGTGTTCGTGAGACATCTGGTTTGGTGTGACTACACATGCATGCAATATTTTGGACAATATATATACATACAGGTTAGGTGGGGTGGGGGTTGGGGGGTGGGAGGGGGGGTGGTTATCAATTTATGAAAACCCTAAGAAATTGGCCAACCATGCATATAGGCACATGAAATAATATCTAAATTTGTATGCATACATATCTTATGTAATAATAATGCGTGATGAATAATAGTATAATGCTAAGATTCAAATTAATTTTTTTTTTTAAAAAAAAGGAATTAAGAATAAAAGGCAGTTAATTTCTTTTACCTGAGGTATGGTTTTCAAGAGTTTCGATGCCAAAAAGAACACTAAATCTGCATGGAAAAATCAAAACAAATAAATAAATAAATAAATAACAGGCAATATGCACAACTATATATCGAATTAAATTAAATAGGTACCTGTAATTAGTCCCTCACGGTCCCTAGTAAGCCTCGTTCTTACAATCCCAGGATGAACACAGTTCACTGTCACATTTGCCTCCATTTCCTGCTCCAATAATAATAACAATCAAATTAATTTATATATAACACCAAATTAAATTTAAATTGAATCATCCAATTAATTTCAAATAATTAATTAATAAAAAAGACAAGAGGAGTAATTAGAGATGCCTTGAGCCTTCGGGCAAGTTCGTTGGTGTGCAAAACGTTAGCCAACTTCGACAGAGCATACGCACGTGTCCCATCGTACTCACTGCCCCAAATTACCAATTTTACAATTACAATTACAATTGCAATTACCCCCCCATAATTAATTAAAATTAATTTATAAGATATGAGTGTGACCTCTTGTTGAGGGTAATTTTGGAAAGGTAAGAAAGCATGTCCCCTGATGAAAACCAGCTGTGAATGCTGGAAGACACGTTCACTATTCTCCCCTGCACACCACTCTCCTTTGCTGTCTCCACCATTTTCTTCACCAGCAATTTTGTCAATAAGAAATGCCCTAATCCAATTTTCAATTTCATATATTAAAAAAATTATTTTTAAAATAAGAATAATAATAATAATTTTTACCTAAATAATTTGTAGCAAATGTCATCTCGACTCCATCCTCCGTCACCGCATGCTCGTACGAGAATTTCCCCGCGTTATTTCTACAATACAAAAAATAAATAAATAATATATATATATGTATGGTTTTTTATTTTAGATTATTAATAAATTGAAATAATTACTGTACATGAGAATATTGAGCGGCAAATTAAGGGACAAAAAACCGGCGGCGAACCGGCGGACCGAGTCGAGCGAGCTAAGGTCGAGTCCCATAACGATGACCTCCGAGTCAGGAAACTCCGCCACGATCCGGCCGCGCGTTTCCTCCGCCGCCTTTAAGCTACGCGCCGGCAGCACCAGCCGCGCGCCGCGCTTGGCCAGCACGCGCGCCGTCTCCGCCCCGATCCCCGACGTCGCACCCGTTATTATCGCCGTCACGCGGCGGAGCTCCCCCGTCACCTCCTCCGCCGTCGATTTCGACCCGAACCCGCTCGGACCCGCCGTCCCCATCAAATACTTCACCGTCTCCAACATACCCACCCCCGGCCCCTTTCTCTCTCTTCCTCTCTCTCTCTCTCTACAATTTAATTTCTAATAAATTAAAGGGTCAAAGGGACAAAGAAAGACACAGAAATAAGAACAGTAGCCTTTCTTTTTTTTTGCAGGTTTTTGCAGTGCCTGTAACTTCAACTACAGAGACACGACGTCGACGCGACGGCGGCGGCGGCGGAGGTGGCGGTGGCTGAAGTAAAGGGGGATAATAAAGATTTATATAATGGGGAATCGATCATCGATCAATTAAGATTTATAAGATTACATTTATTTTATATTATTATTTAATGGTAACAGACACTTTGTAGTAGTAGTAGTAGTATTATTTTATTTTTCTTCAATTGTAACTAACTTTTCAACGTGTCCAAATTTTACCACCGCCACGTCACAGTTACTTAGTTCTAAAAGTGGTAATTTTTTTTTTTTTAATTAAGTATAATTTCATTATTTAATTCTTTTAATTTAAAAAAAAAAAGGGGTGTGAAAGCAATAGTACAGTGGATATTAATTAGAGAAGATTTGGAGAACTAATTACTTAGCAGCAAGCACAGGTGTCGAGGCGCATTAATGAGGGGTATAGGACAACATGTAGGGTTACTTTGCGAAGTCCCAGGCGTTGAGGTCCAGAGTTGATTTGAACGGTGGATATTGCGGAATCGAGGGTTTGGGACGGTGAGTCCAGGGAGTAAGAAGTGAAGAAATGAAGGGGGAGGTGGGTTCGCACGTGAGGGTGGCGTTGACAGTCAATATGTCATTTCATTGGGATTCACAACTGACTAATTCACTACTCACTCACTCACAATAGTCAATCATTCCTCATTTCAACCATTTTTCATGTCCCCAATTTATTATTATTTCATCGGACGAATATTATTATCGTGTTTTCATTTTTATTTAACATAATGTAAGTATTTTATAGTAATTTACATTTACAAAAGGATTAAAAGAATTTACTAATAAAAATTTGAAGGGAAAAAAAAAAAACCCTCAAGAATAATAAAATACCGTATATATTTTGGGTTTTTTTTTTTTTGAAAAAAAAAATTGAATTTGAGTTTTTTTCCTTATTTTTTAAACATTATTTTAGTATAAATATTTTATATAAAATTGAAATATTACATTTCTATATGAAACCGTATAAGTTGAATATTATTTATTTTGATTCAACCAAAACAAACCCTATAATAGACTCAACAAATTCAATATGCTTTTTTTTGTGTGTGATAGTTACGACATACTAAAAATTCAAAATGTTTGTTTAGTATTTTAGTTTTAAATTTATTTATATAAAATATAAAATATATAAATATATTAATAATTTTGAATTTTATGAAGTATATATATTAGAAATTGTATTGACAGGTTTGGGTGAAGAAAGCCAAAAACCTTCACTATATTCATAATTTTTACTGGATTAATTTTATAAATTAATTTATGAGTTATTTTTAATTTGTTGCTTTCTTTTTTATAGCTTCCATTATTTAAAACAGACTTGTTAATTTATTTTCCAAGATAATTGTAGATTAAAAGAAATAGCAAATGTTACTTTAGAAAATCAATAATATTTTTATTTTTGGGAGCAACTACTAATAGATTTGAAGTTAAACAACAATTGCTTTTAAAAATAAAATAATATAAATTGTGTACAAGGGTTAATAGTGTGTAGTAAAAGAATTTGCATCTAAAAAATATTCAAGTTTACGATTATATAACACGCTTATTCGATAACACAATAATATTGTACCTGAAGTAAAAATATTTACTATATATATATATTTTCAAGCATTATTAATCCACACTTTATTAAAGTGATCATCACTTCTTTTATTTATCTATTTATTATTTATTTATTTTCCAATCATCAATCTTTATCCCATCCATAATTTAAATTTAAACATAATGGAGTCGTAATCTAGCAACCATACCATGCCCCAGATAAATCAATTAAATAACAAAAGTTTAGTTAGGTATTAAACAAATTTAAATGAATTAATTAGAAGATAATTAAGTGTATAATTATTTATATATAATTAATAAATGATGATTACTTGAGGTAGGCATGTTTTGGTATATTGTCCTTTAGTGAAGAAAAAGTGGGAAAGAACCATTGAGAGCCAAAAGGGGATTGAGCAATAAAACTTGAACAAGATTAAATAAAAAGTGTGTTCAATAATATACCAACTTTTTAGAGCACTTCTAAAGGATTTTGGGTCCCTTTTGATTTCTTCTACTTCCCTTTTCATGTTTCTTCCATTCTCTATAACCCATTATAAATTTTATTCAAAAAAAAAATAATAATAATAAAAATTTGATTTTACAAGATTGTGTTTTTTCTACCCCTTGATGGAAATATATAATCGTTGGTGTAAAAAAAAAATTCGATACTATTTAACAATATGATTCAATATATTTAATGAAATGTAACCCGAAGTATAATGTGGCACTAGAATAATTTAAAATTTAAGTAAAAATAATTTCATGATAGAATAAGGATAAATTTTAGTATATTTTTTTGTTATTAAATAACTATGCTTAAATTATATCATTGTCTTGATAATCATTGTTAGATTAATTAGTAAAATTAATCAATTGTTAATTAATCAACAAACACTTATCACCTAATCCACTCTCTCTATATACAACCATACGAATTTTAATAAATAAAATAGTAAGGACAAATAATTTTACCTTAAATATTAAAAATAAGTTCCCAAAATTATTGTAAGAAAATATGATTGCGTCCTTAAAAGGAATAAATTATACAAAAATGAAAATTTCTGTAACTAACCAAAATTATATAATATATATATATATTTACAAAAATATTAATTGTAAAATATTTCGACAGTAAAATTTGGATTGTAATTATTGATCCTCACCAACTCTTTCAATGCATTATATTGCATGGTATTATCGTCAAGAATGCTGAAATGACAAGAATGCCCTTGTGAGCCATCCGAACTTTCATTGCATCATAAGCTTCCTCGAGCTTTGGGACTGTCTGTTGTATCTTTGTACACTCCCATCTTCTAAAAGAAAAAGGTAATATATATATATATTTTATTAATGTGATAATATTTGTTTATTTATTTTTATACTTCATCCGTCACGTAAATGTATACTCATTTGATTGGATATAAATTTTAATAAAAATAAATAATAATGATTATTTTTTTTTATAATAAAAAAATACAAAAATATAATAATTTTTTATTTAAAAAATAAACCAGAATATTTTTCAATGATAATTCAAAAAAAGAGCAAGTATAGATTTAAATGACAGAGGAGATATAAAATATTATAATTATGTTGATATATATATATATATATATACATGGACACAAACAAAGGATAATAAAGGGAGTGTAATTCTCGGGAATAATTAATGATGTGTATATGCATTAATCGATCCTTTGACTTTGACCGTTATTAATGTTACTATTCGATTTCCGTGCTGATGAAAATAGCAATTCAACGCCATTGACAATTTTATATTTTCAATTATAAATTACGAATAAAAAAATCATGCTTAAAATAATTTTAAGAATTCAATATATTACTCCCTCCGTCTCTGGCCAAAGTTCTTTGAAATTATTTGAAGTTTTGTAATATATTAAAAAATAATAATTTTTTATTAATTAGTGAAAATGTATGAGAAATTTGACATTTTTGTCATTCGACTTTATGTAAAAAAATAATTGTATATGTAATGATATGTTTATAACTTACAGTAAAAATTAAGAATATTTTGGTATTGATGTATGATTATTTCTATTAAAAATAATAAAAAAAAAAGTATTTTAGAGTGGAACAGACGAAAATGATAAAAAAAATACTTTAAATTTGAACGGATAAATATATAATTTTGATATACTACATTCGTCTCCCAAAATTAGTTACAATTTCTTTATTAATTATAAAAAAAAGTATAACTAATTATTTTGGCGGAGAGAGTATCTTTTTGCCATTACTACTTTTTATTTTGATATTATAAATGAAATTGATGTTATATATTTTTAACATATATATAAATTATAATAATTATTATAATAGAAATTAATACATGAACAAATCTTTAAAAAGGATCATGACTGTAATTTTCCAATTCAGAAGGAGGGAAGTTTGTAATAATATCAAACTTTTAGGATCTATTTGAAATTCACTCAAAAAGGATGTTCAAGGTATACGATTCTATGTGCAAAAGACCAGAACATATTTCCAAACATATATAATACCCAAATTTTGGAATCTCTAGAAAAAAAAAAAAATGTAAAAAGATAATTAAATAAAAAGATAAATTGCCGACTATTGTGAAATACACTTTTAACATGTTATTTTATTGTATAAAATTAAATGATTTGTTAGCCAACTCTAATTGACTATTGACAAAGAACAAACCAAAGCATGTATTAATTAATTAATTAATTATAGCCATTTACATTAAATATTATTAATCCTCTCCTTTACTTTGTGCTATTTGTCATCACTTTCCCACTTAGTCCCTAATTCCTCTTTAAATAGACACTCCATTTTGTTCTATTTGAATTTTTCAAAATAATAATAATAATTTACTATAAAATATTCCCATCTTTTTTTTTTTTTACAATAAGAAATTATATAATAGCACTAAAAAAAATTGCATGAAGATCCGCATTGCATTGACAAAAACCCTTTATTTTAGAAAGTGAAAAGCACTTAATATATATACCAATAATTTTATTGCATATTACACACACCTATGTACTCTTATTAAAATAACCATTTAAGAGTTTAAATACAAATTATATTGTTTAATAAATATACAATTTATATAAAATAAGGTTGTTCTATTTAATAATCCCAAAAATAAAATAAAATAAAATAATCCCATATATCATCAATGATTGCCACTAGCTCTTTGTGTGGGGTTCCCAATCTTTGAAGGGTCCCCTCTTTCAAATTAGGGTTTTTAATTATTCACATATTTTTTTTTTTAGTTTATGCTTATGTGACATCATGCAATATATATGATTGAAAAATATATATATATGTTTGATTAATATTGTTTTAAATTGTGATTTAAAATGTAACTTTACTGTTTGAAATAAGACATTATTTGATATATGTATTATTTAAAATATCAGAAGCCACAACTACTACCCAAGATTTAAAAATATTTACAAATCATATAAAAAAAGCAAACTTAATCACGATCAAAATTTAAAATTCAATTAATTAACATTTGATTAGTAATGTCGAGGATTTCAAGCATCCAGTGATCTAAAACCTTATTTAATGTATTGATCCTTAATCTAAATAATTCAAGCTTAATTATATGTATATATAATATGTACTTGCATGGTCACCCAATTCATTTCTAATCACCAAAAAATACACTAATAAATAAATAAATAGATTTAATTATAGGTGATCTCCTCCATATTAGGCTTTTTTGGTTCAAGGGATCTAAATCTGACCCACCACCAAATACACCAAAGATATAAAATAAAATAAAAAGATACTAAATTATTACACATATACATACACCTATATTGGGAGTGATCTAGGTTGGGGCCATGAATCCACAATCCTATTCAGTATTTGCCATTCCATACAAATGCATTAGTTTCTTTAATAAATCAATTACATTTAAAATATTATTAAAAAAAAAACACCAAGAAAATAAAAATAAAATAAAATAAAATTTTTGGGTTTTGTCAGTTCATTAGCTTGATGTTGACTCAAACAATAATTTAAAGTCTAATATAAAAATAATTAGCAACTAACTCCACTGCCTTTGGAGTGCATAATTAGGTTTAATGCAAAAACACATAATACACATATACATACATACCTCACTCAATCTTGATCAAATCCACAGTTGGTTTGTTTTCTTCTGCAACCCTTTTTCACACACACATATGTGTGAATTTTGAGATGTCAATGAATGTGGGTATCTTTGTGTACAGCTAGCTGCAAGGGAATCAATGACACCAAAGTCACCAACTACATATTTTGCACCAACAAAAACAAACACATGTAATGTAATTAGTTTTTTGCTTCAATCATTGATCCATTATTCAGAATCAGATACCCTTTTCATTTCTGTATTTTTATTTTTATTTTAGTTAAAGAGCATCTCATGAAAATACTCAGTTTCGTGTCTATAATCGAATCGATCATATTAAGAAGATATCAAGAATTCGACTTTCAAACTCTAGGGTCGAAGATTGATTTACACAAACAGATCAATACAAGCCCTTTGAGGGTCTGTTTGGTCGATGTGATCTGACCTAAAATAAATTCAAATGACTCGCTCAATTTTATTTATCTCGATGGACAATACAATGGAAATCAAATCTATGAAGTCAACAATAGGTTCAAATCAACACACCTTTTAACATTTCAAAGCATTACAAACTTGAAGTAACTCAAATCCATTCATTTGAAATCCGCCATGAAATTTAACTCCATCGAATCAATTACACTTACCCTCAATAATCATAAAACCAAACATATTATTTTTAGTTAATATATATATATATATATATTTCTAAGATGCTTTCTTGCCCACAAAGTGAAGCATGGAACCATGGGCCATGGCCCTAATCACAAAAGGATAGGCATGGAGAGTGGAGCCAAATTTAGCTCTCTAGATTAGCTACTATCCAAAAAAAAAAAAAAAAAATCTATATTGGCACAGATTAATTTGCAGGCACAAAGACATTGAACAACTATACAACATGTATGGTGTATGTAAGAATCTCTCATCCTGACTAAAGCAAGGCCTTGAAAAAGCAAACCTTCATAAAAACAAATGTATAATGGAATAATCCCGTAATGTATCGTGAATTCAAACTTCAACGCCTCTTGATTTTGTCTGCCATACAACATTTGCCTATGCCTAATAGCATATCCCTTTCATGGATGAACTTCTTATAAGTTGGTTAGTTATTTATATTCAAAAAGAGGTCCAAAAAGAGAAAAGATTTCTGGGGATAACATGTCGATGACTCCCAAGAAAGCCCATTTTGGATATGAATGACAAGCTCGATTACGCAAAGAAAACAATTAGCACAAGCTCCTCAGTTGTCCCTTCAACTCTACTTAATGGGACTACATGAGGTAGAGCCATTCAGATATTGGAACGATAACAAAAGTCTCAAATCATCATCGGAGCTTTCAAGTACAACAGAAAACCCATGTCGTGAAAGGTCTAGTTTCCAAGAACAAAAGCAGCATCCATTAGCATGAATAAAATGCATGATTCAATTTTGATGTTAGATAGCATAGAAATTAATAGACACAACGGTAAAGATTATCTGTATTCGAGCATGAATGAAACCAAAAGCTTCCCCGACAAAATTGTCTAAAGTTAGGATGAGCTTATCTCCTCCTGCCGTGATTGTTATCAGCTAAGTAACATATTTGGTTAGGATAAACAAACGAACAAAAAAGTGAGCCCAAAATATAAAAACCCAAAAGATTTGTCGAATCTATACCTTGTGAAAATCAGTGTTGAGTGCAATAAACAGGCCCCTGATTCTGATTGTTCTCAGAATCCTATTTCCCTAATTCTGATAGGTTTTCTTGGAGGTTGTCATCGCGGAAGTTAGCTTTAAAAGAGGAAAGTAAAAATGTGAGATTCAGTGATGTAAAAGTTTTCCATGAAGATAAGTCAGGCTGCATATTAATGCCTCTGTATGCTTATTTGTCAAAGAAAATATTGATCTTTTCCTGCTTCTAGATCATAAGTTGGATAAGATTGAGTTCAAATTACAGTAAGACTGTTATAAGGAATCCCACAACTCACATCTGAATGTAATGGAGTCATCCAGCAATAACACATTCTTCAACAATGACGAAATTAAGATTCTTGATACAGAGTACTGACCAGAAGAAATCATCTAGGGGTCAGTCAAGATATTTGATTAGACAGTTTCAGCAAGAAATTAGCTCAATTTGCAACAAGTATACAAAATTTAAACTTTTAATTCAATGGAAAGTTAATTATAATCCACTACAGCAGCATGAACAAACAACAAATCATTCCATCGAAAATTTAAACTTTCAATTCAAGTGGAAAGTGAATTGTAATCTTCGACAGCAGCATGAACAAACGACAAATTATTACATCGAAAGTTCAAACTTTCAACTACTATTACAACTTACCCTCACTCCAAACTAACAGCACCTAGGTACCAAAATCGACATGAATCGCTTCAAACAATTTGTATCAACAAGAACAATCTCAATTCCACAGAGTCATGACATTAACAAAAATGAACACTCCAAGCCAAACAGTATCAATATCAATTGATCACCAAGTAATGTTACCAACAAGAACCTCAAAAACAATTGAAATTATTCAAGTAATCGAGATCCGCAAGAAAACCTAATACAGCGTCGAAAAACTCCATACTTGCAAAACTTCCATATCCAATTCCAAGCAATTAAGAGATACAATATTCCTACCAGTTTCCGTCAAGATTACCTCCTTATCGCACTCACGCAGACACCAACCAGTTTCCGTCGTCGTCAGTAACCATTCATCTACAAATCTCAGCCGACCCGATGGTAATAAACCCTAGAGAATTCTTCCTAATTACAAACTGTTATATATATTTTCTCCGAGGAATCAGACATCATAGCGCATCTGGTGTAGTGGTATCATAGTACCCTCCCACGGTACTGACCGGGGTTCGATTCCCCGGATGCGCAGATGGACATGGTTTTACATTTTGGATAAAGTGGTATTTTTTTTTTCTGTTATTTTAGGTTTTTCGTCTTTGTATGTCTGCTTCTGAAATTGAAATTCGTTTCCGTTGCCTACCGTCATCGTCTTCTACTTCTTAGTATTTTTACTCCGCCATTCGACGTGGTCCTCCAAGACAGCGGGCGACAGGGCAGGTTCGTCGAAGGCTTGGCTAGCTCAATCCTTACACTATTTTCGAATTATTATCAAATTTTCTATGCCACCGCGGCTGCTATGGTTTTTAGGGTTTGAATCATGTTGGTTGTAATTAATTGTGTTGACTTTAGATTGATTCGCACGGTTGAATTCATTCCTCCACGAGACTGTAAAAAACCCAATTTTTGTTGCTGGTTTTTGTAAGTGTTGTCGACAGAAAAGAACATGAACGAAACAAAGCAGAACAAAATTGAAGAAACGATTGTTTCTGAACAACATTCAATCTCCATGGCATCATCATTATCATTGTTCTTGCTCGTCGTCCTCCTGATCTTCGACTGTTACTCGATTTTTAGTATTTATGTCTATTAGTTTACAGTTGTATTCTAATTTCTAACACAATACTATGCTGCTTGGAAGTGATTGTATTTCTCAAAATCTAATAACATTTGTAATCTTCTAATGTTGTTTTTGAATGTATTTAAGTATTTCAAGTATTATCTTGTGCTATAACCATTATCTAGCTCGAATATTGTTTGTCAATTTGTTCATGATTTGTCAGTATGCTCTTAATCATAAATTTTGATTATTTCAGGTTGTTTTATTCAGACTTTTATTGTTCTTTAAATTGCAGATTTCTGGATCAAAGTTTATCTTGTGAGGCTAGAACAAAGGTCTATAAGATATAAATGCTTCGGCACTTACCAGCTGTATCTTTTGCTCCATGGGCCGTATCGAACAAGGGTATATACAATTTATCCTTTTGTAATGTTTATTGCATTTCCTATGCCGTGGCGAAGTTTCTAAACTGATGTTATACCGAACAATTGTTAATTTTTCTTCAGGTGATCCGCTTTGCTTAGCAGAAATGTCTCGGCACCCTGTTTTGAACTCCAGTTTCCATGGGCTAAAGGTCTTCTTTTTTTTACTTTCCGAAAGTTCTACTTGTGTTTCAACTCTTCTGAATTTGAATTAGGTGCTAATGTATTTTCTAGAAATGGTCACTTCTTAGTATTTTGCTAATGAAGAATCGATTTAACATGGAAATTCGACACTATTGGAAAGTCGATTACACCTGAAAAATACACTGTTAACCTTCTATGAATTTGCCATGTGTTCTTATATAACATTTTAGTTCCATGTTTCTTTCTCTCTCGTGGACTATGATGTTTGGTTTGTGGTAGAATCAGATGTGTATTGGTAATCTTCTAGCCGTGTTTTCTTAAAAAATGTAATCGAGAAAAAGACAACCTAAACTGTTTTACTGCAAAAGGGTCGATATGTTGGTTTGTTTCATTTATCTGAAGTTATCTTATGCATATTATAAGTGCTCTGTCAATTGATAATGAACATTTGCAGTTGTATATTTGCAGTTTGGCTTTGTGTGCAGCAATCCTACCGTCAAAATTAATCGAGGAATCTCTGCCTGTACGTCTAAACGGCCTAATCATAATCGTAGCAAGAAAAAAGATGAAATATTACCTCAGAATGTGGATCTTCCTACGATACTTCCGAAGAAGAAGAAGAAGCCCTTTCCTGTACCGATCAAGAAGCTTTTGCAGGAGGGGAGGATTAACAAAAAGCTGGCTCAAATGGGCATCGAGAGGCATCTCGAGCCTCCGAAAAATGGACTTCTTGTTCCAAAGTTAGTTCCTGTTGCTTACGAAGTTGTCCATGCTTGGAAAATTTTGATTCGAGGGGTTGCGCAGCTCTTGCACGTCGTGCCAGTCCATGCTTGTAGGTAAACGCATTTGCGTATTTCTTGCATTTTGATTATGTTGTCGGCCGAGGAAGTGATTCTTTCGTACACTTTTGCAGCGAATGCTCGGAAATTCATGTCGCAGAAACCGGTCATCACATACAAAACTGCCGCGGCTCAACCAATGGCAGACGAAAGGGTCTTCATTCATGGATAAAAGGCTCCGTCGACGACATACTCGTCCCTATCGAATCGTACCACATGTACGATCCTTACGGCCGGCGCATCAAGCACGAAACGAGATTGAACTTCGACAGAATCCCCGCCGTGGTCGAACTCTGCATCCAAGCAGGCGTCGAGCTGCCGGGATATCCGTCGCGAAGGAGAACTGAACCCATCCGGATGATGGGCAAAAAAGTGATCGATATCGGAGGACTCGTCGAGGACCCAGGCACCAGCCCCTCGACATCACCGATTATCGAACTCGACACTCATCGCGCCGTCGACCGATTCCCACCCCCAACCGATCGAGAAATCCCGAAGATCGCTCAGGAGACCGTTTACGCCTACGAGAAGGTAAAATGGGGCGTCGCGAAGCTGATGAGAAAGTATACGGTGAAAGCGTGCGGGTACTGCTCCGAGGTACACGTCGGGCCGTGGGGGCACAATGCGAAGCTTTGCGGCGAATTTAAACACCAGTGGCGAGACGGGAAGCACGGATGGCAAGACGCGACGGTAGATGAAGTTTTCCCGCCGAATTACGTTTGGCATGTTGAAGAGCCTAACGGGCCGCCGCTAACGAATGCGCTTAAGAGATTCTACGGCAAGGCGCCCGCCGTGATCGAGCTTTGCTTTCAAGCGGGAGCCTGTGTGCCCGATAAGTACCGGCCGATGATGAGGGTCGACATTGTCACGCCGGAGGATGACGAAGCTCGCCTTGTCGCGTAACCGGAGGTAAATATCGACGTTTACCGTTAAATATTACTCCTTTGGTCCGCTATAATTATTTTTTAAATTTATATAATGATAAAAAAAAAAAAAAAAAAAAAAAAAGGTTGTTAAAGTGAGCCTTCATAAGTACAATTGTTAGAAATAACAAGCATTCAGTAGTAATAATAGTAAATTCAATAATCCGCAAAGACCCATCATTGATTCAATTGATTTAGCCTTAAGATAGTATTATTTCCCTCGTAAATTAATAGCCTTCAAGTTTCAAATCGATTTCATTCTTTCTTCTTCAATTCTCTATACTCAGCTCCAAATTTCCTACCCAACCTCTCAATTTCACTTCCATACAGTATTTTTTCCATTATCCAACAAATTAATTATGCCTGGTTTAGTTTCCATCAAATCGCCACCGCCGGCGACCATGGAGGACCCGCGGCGATCCTCGCCGGAAAATCCAGACCTGGGTCCGTACCTGTTGAAATTGGCTCGAGACACGGCGGCGTCTGGCGGAGAGGCGACCAAAGCCTTAGACTATGCCCTCCGTGCTTCTAGAAGCTTCGAGAAATCCGCGGCGGCCGGTGCTGATCTGGCGAGCAGCCTCCACTTAGTCGCCGCTATATACTGCAGGATGGGGAAGATGGACGCGGCGGTGGCTGCGCTTGATAAGGCGATCGTCGTCGGAAAACGTGCGAACCACTCGCCGGTGGTGTTTTCCGGCTATATGCAGCTCGGCGACACGTGTTCGATGCTCGGACAGTCCGATCGAGCCATCGATTGCTATAAACAAGGATTGAAGATTCAGATGGAGATTTTTGGGAACGACGATCCACGAATCGCACACACATGCAGGTCAATTTCTACTTCTGAATCTGATTCTCCAATATAGTCTAAAATCATCAATCCAAATCGAGTATAAATTAATCGAACCGAAGCGAATACTGCAGATATTTAGCAGAGGCTCACATGCAAGCCATGCAATTCGACGAAGCCGACAAATTATGCTTGAAAGCACTCGAGATCCACCGCGTCCACACCCTGCCGGCGTCTCCCGAGGAGGCCGGCGACCGCCGCCTAATGGCGCTAATCCGCGAGGCTAAAGGCGATCACGAATCCGCATTGGAACACCTCGTGCTCGCGAGCATGATCATGATCGCGAACGGGAACGAGACCGAAATTGCCACAATCGATCTCAGCATAGGAAATATTTACTCGTCTCTCGCCCGCTACGACGAGGCCGTCTTCGCCTACCAAAAAGCCCTCACCATCTTCAAATCCTCCCGCGGCGACGCCCACTCCTCCGTCGCCGCGGTCTTCATCCGCCTCGCTGACCTATATCACAAGATCGGGAAGCCCCGCGAGTCGCATTCGTATTGCGAAAACGCCCTTAGAATATACGAAAATCCCCCAGCTGGGGAAACCACATCGGCCGAGGAGGTTGCGAGCGGAATGGTCGAACTTTCGACCATTTACGAGGCGTTTGGCGAACACGAGCGAGCGTTGAGGCTTCTTCGAAAGGCGAGGAATTTGATGGCCGATAGGCCGGGACAAAGGAGCACTGCGGCCGGAATCGAGGCACGGATCGGCATGATGCTTTATACTATTGGGAGGTATGGAGAATCAAGAAGGTCGTTCGAAAGTGCCGTGGTGAAGCTTAGAAACTCTGGGGAGAAAAAATCGGCGTATTTTGGGGTCGTGTTGAATCAAATGGGTTTGGCTTGTATTCGACTTTTCGAGATCAAGGAAGCCGTCGAGGTATTCGAGGAAGCTCGGGAAACGCTCGAACGGGAGCGCGGCCCGTGCCATCCGGACACTCTCGGCGTCTATAGCAATCTTGCGGCCACTTATGACGCAATGGGAAGGTAATATTTGTATGTGTATTATAACTGAGTTAGTTGAAATTCGTGCTATGCACAGTGTGATTATATTAATTTTATTAAATTTATTTATATATATAAATGTGAATTGTTATATATATATATATATTTTTATATTAGAATTGGAGAATCGATAGAGA
Source organism: Andrographis paniculata (assembly GCF_009805555.1). Classification (NCBI taxonomy): domain Eukaryota; kingdom Viridiplantae; phylum Streptophyta; class Magnoliopsida; order Lamiales; family Acanthaceae; genus Andrographis; species Andrographis paniculata. Next base: position 9,232,685 of record NW_026137605.1, read on the forward strand.
TTTTAAAGTACGTTCTGAAGCTAAGAGAGGAGAAGCTTGGGACGGCCAATCCCGACTTTGACGAGGAAAGGAAAAGGTTGGCGGAGTTGTTGAAAGAATCGGGCAAGTCGTGGAACAAGAAGACGAAGTCGCTCGGAAACCTCTTTAATCCGAATCGGACGAGGGCCGAGAATCGGAGGATGACGATGTTGCCGGGTGCTTTTGAAGCAAGGAATATATAATACTCTCACATTTTCATTTTAATTAATATATTTTTTATTTTTGTTTATTTTATAATAATTGATATATTTTTATTTTTTAAAAAATTTATTAAATTAAAATATAATTAATAAATATAAATCAACTTAATTAACAGAGTGTTGATTTGACTAGCATATATTTATACGCATTTCAGTATATACTATAGGAGTGACCAACATAAGTTTATATATATCTCACCATATATTATGTATAAAATAATATATGTTAATTAATAATATAATATATGATGTATTATAAATATATTGAGATATGTATAAATATTGTTTATTACACTTCTAGCATATGCTGCTAAGTTTAGAACTGATATTTTGTTCTAAATAAAAACTTATATTATACAAATAAATAAATATATAATTGATCAATTATTTATTTTTATAATTTTTATAAAAATAAAATAACAATTTGTCTCAAAAAACTCATACAGTAAATAAAGCATGAGATATTTATGCATTTTTACTTAAAAATATAACTGGGTATTATATAATTTATCTTTAATTAAATAGGATTTGATTTTAATCAAACTTTCCACCGCCAATCAATCACACCACCCAATTCTATGTGTAATAATATAGTACGAATATTCTCAACCACATTCTTCGTATACGTAATATTTTGTTCGGCGGTGAGTTTTAAATAGAAAAAATTGTAAAATACAATATAAACAAATATTTCTTTAATATTTTAGATTTAAAATTAATTTGTAAGCATAATATAAAAGAAAATGATGTTATATATATATTTTAAAAAGAATTAATAAATAAAAAAATTTAAACAAATACAGAGGTGCTTTTATTATTATTATTATTATTTTATTTTGAATTTTGAACTTTTTACAATATTATTTTTAAATGGAATTTATAATTATATATAGTAAAATTTTATATAAGTATATATTATTAAAAATAATGATATTACGATAATTAAAGTTTTTAAAAATATATACAATAAAATTTTTAAAATACCAGTTAAAAGTAAAATATATATATATATATAAATTATAGATGTATTTAAATATGTGTAATATTTTCACAGAAAAATATATATTTTTTACATTATCATAATATAATACCTCATTTTTATATATTTTTTTAATATATTTTTTTCATTTCAACTCAATTTATTTATTATTATTGTTATCTATTTGACTAAAAATATTTTTAATTTTTATAAAAATATTCATTTTATTTGTACTTGTATAATGGTAATATTAACAATATCATCTTATACAAGTTCATAAAATATTATTTATTGTTTAATTTACTATAAAATAGTAAATATATACTTTGAGGTGATCGGAATGAAAAGTTAATTTTTTTTACTATTTTATTTTTCTTTTCTATTCAAAATAATTTTATTATATTTTTTTATAAAAAAATACTCCCTCCCACGTACCAAGTTAATTTTTTTTTTGGAAAATGATTATACACTTTAATTTTATTTTAAATTTTTAATTTTTTTAAAATTTTAATTAAACTAATTAGTTATTTTAATCTTAATTTATAATTATTTATATTATAGAATAATTATTTTCGCTAATACATTCTTAATTATCTACTAATTACACCAATCTTTAAACACCGTATTTACAGTGTGGCACGGTATTCGGGACGGAGGGTGTATATATCATGTCTAAGAAAAAAAATTTAAACAATTATATGTTTGATTTTAATTTGACTTAAAAACTTTATTTAAATACTTTTTGATGTAATTTTTATAAAAAAAAAAAAAAAAAATTATATTTTTGTTAAAAATCATATACATTGTAAATTTAAAATAAAATAAAATAAAAACCCACCCTTTAAAAAACCCTATTATCAAAGAATTTGGGAGAAATAGTTATTACAAATCGAATTAATAACAACAAATAAATAAATAAATAAATGTGTGTGTGCACAGTTTGGTGATAGTGGCTGTGGCAGTAATTAATGCACCTTTTACTCTCTGCACATTTCACACTCCCACAAACGTAGAGATACATATATTGTATGTATATATATATCATTTTAATTAATTTTAAAAGAAAAGTAAAATTATGAATATTACTAAGCGATTGATTTTAATAATGTTTCGAAAAATTAATAAAATCCGTCTTATTATAAGAATTTTATTTACTTTTTCGTCGTTATATTTAGCAGTTTTGTCATTTTTTTTTTTTAATTTATACTATATTTTTATATAATAATTAATATTTAAATATCAACTCTTATAAAATGAAAGAATAAGATTTTTAGTATCGAACGACCATAATTTAAAAAATGGTAGAAATTAAACCAACCAATTTACATCTAATTTATTAAAACATATTTCACCCACATTTATTTCGCTTTTTCTTTATTATTGAGTAGTTAGGATACGGTACAATCCATAGTCCACGCCCTGTTTGGAAAAAATCCAAAATCCAGCTAATGCACCCCACAAAATTGAATTTATCCAAACACAGCCTTAAGCCCATTTCTCCTCTATATATATATACACAGCTTATCCAAAATTCACAATATTCTTACAGTTTACAGAAATTAAAATTCATTTCCACCATGTTCAGTAAAGACGATGCTCGTACTGTTCTTGGCATCATAGGTAAATAAAATATATAAATATATATAATATATAAATTTAAAATATTTGTATATGTTTATATATATATATATATGAAACCCTAATATGATTTCTTGTTTGTGTATTCAGGCAACATCGTATCTCTGATCTTGTTCGTGTCTCCTTTGTAAGAATTGAATTTTTGATTAATTTATAATTTTGATTTATAATTATTATTATTTGTATGTATAATTATTTGCAGGCCGACGTTCAGGCGGATATGGAAGAAGAGGTCGGTGGAGGAGTACTCGGCGGCGCCGTATTTAGCGACGTTTGTAAACTGCGGGCTGTGGGTACTATACGGACTGCCTATGGTACACCCCCACAGCACGCTGGTCGTTACAATTAACGGCGCCGGGTTTGTCATCGAGATTCTCTATTTGTCGATGTTTTTGGTGTTCGCCGGCGGCGGTAAGAAGCGGCTGACGGTGGCGGCGATACTGGCGGCGGAGTGCGCTTTTCTCGGCGTTCTCGCCGCCTTGGTGCTCAGTTTGGCGCGTACCACCAAACTCCGGTCGACCGTCGTCGGCAGCATCTGCATCGCCGGCAACATTCTGATGTACGCAGCGCCGTTGTCTGTCATGGTATCGTATTTACACTATTCATATACGCTTTTATCATTATTATTATTATTATTATTTTTAAATATTATATTGAATAAAAATTTTATTTTACAAAATATGTCCTCAGATATTCAATTTTTTTAGGGTGTGTTTGTCCTTGTGATTTTAGGTTTGGATTGTGAATTTCGATTTTAAAATTTTAAATTGAAATAATTAATTGATACTTTTTCTGTCAACGAAATATATTTTTCCTTTTATTTTTTATTGTCATCTAAATTTATTTCTATTTTATTTTTTTTAGTAAATACATACTATTTTTCTATTTTTTCTGTATCATAAAAAATAAACAAAATATATTTTTATATATTTTTCATAAAACTCATGCCGGATTAGATAAACTCACAATTGAACGAAACAAAGAATATAAGTATAATGTATATATAGGACGACAGTCTTTAAAATATTAAAAACCCTAAAAAACTCACAACCAAACATGTTCTTATACTGTCTTTTCAATTTTTTTTTCTAAAATTTCAAAAATGATCTAAATAGAGTTGTAATATTTTGTTCGTTGCACATATAGTTTTGTTTGTTGTATTTTTTTTTTTTTTTTTGTGCTAAAAAAAAAAGTGTTTAATTGAAAATAATTTGATGTCTTAAATTATTTTGAAAATAATTATATAGTCCCTCCTCCAAGCAAGAAGTATACATTTACTTTTAGCGCGGAGTTTAAGAAATAATAGTATTTTAATTATAATAGTAGGTACGTAACATAGTATTATGACATTTTTGCCCTTGTTTTTTGGTATAAAAAGTAATGATGTGATATAAAATAAAAATATTTGTGAAAAAAAAAAGTATGGTATTTAATGCAATGGTTACTTTGTAATTGAACGTCCCAAAATAGAAATATGTATACCTTTTAACTTGACGAAAGAAGTATATAATTTGAATACATAAATAAGTATTTGATGTGATATATACAGGGCTTCAATGTACTGTCTTGGATTAATAATTAATTTTTAGTATAACATTTTAAATAAAAAATGAACTTTAGATATGATAGTTTTACAAGAAAAAAGCTCTTTGAATGAATAGTGGGAAAGTAATATTAAAAAGATAGGCACACAAAAACAGCATAAAATTCATAATTTTATTACAAAAGTTGATATAGAACTAGCTATAGTGTAATATTTACGCCATTATATTTATATAAAATGAAACTCTATTTATTTCAAGAAAAAATCATTTTTTAAACAAAATTTTTTTATCTTTAAATCTACTTTTTCCGTTACTAATGACATTAGAGACGGAATTAGTAATGGAATTACGTTAGCTACATGAACTTTAGGGACGGAATTCCGTTACAAATATATTATTTTTTTGTAGTGATTTAGGCATAAGTGCATTGAATTTTTATATATATATATATATATATAAGAAAAAAAAAAAAGAAATAGTTTGAAGTAAAAATAGGTACATAGAAATTAGATAGCATGCAATATAAATCAAATTAGAACATCTAAAATTGTATCTACATTTTTTTTTTATCCCTTTTTTTACAAGTTCAAAATTCGATTGTATTTCAATACTCTCAAATCATACAATTGTGTTTAATTATTCCTTTTTAATTTATTTTGAATGTTTGATATGTTGCTTACATTGTTAAATTTACAGAAAATGGTAATCGTGACAAAAAGCGTGGAGTATATGCCATTTTTCGTCTCTCTTTTCTCCTTCTTCAACGGGCTTTGTTGGAGTGCTTATGCTTTCATCCGTTTCGACCCATTTATTCTTGTAAGTGTAGAATATCGTAAAAATCAAATTCTTTATTAAAATATGTCCTTAAAAAAAATATCATAATATTGAAAATTTTGATTGATGAAATAGAAACAGTAATAGGAAATTTTGCATGTTCATTTATATCCCTATGGTGAAATTTCTGTTGATTCAAATCATTTTAATGTTATTTTAAAAATGTGACTAATATAGAACATAATTGTTAATTTCTTCAAAATAATGACTTGTATAGAAATTAATTTAAATTCTTCATAAAAGTATTTGATTAATTATATGCATGTCTATATATATATATATATATATATATTATCATTTTAGTTGCACATATATATTTCAATTTGAGAGATTATTAATATTAATTATTGAAATTGCAATGCAGGCTCCAAATGCAAGTGGAACTCTTCTTGGGCTGGCCCAATTGATATTATATGCTACATTTTACAAATCCACTAAAAAAATATTGGCAGATCGTAAAGCCCAATCAGAAGTGGGCCTGGTGTCCAAAAGAGGCACATATGGTGGAGCTTAATGGACCCATTGGGCCCATTAAGAAAGTAGAATAATCTGTTGGCTGACTTGCTAATCCGTTGGTTTTATTACCATGCAGTCATATTAATCTTTTTTTAATATATATATATATATATATATTTGACATTCGTGTGAAGTTAGAATTCAATTTCTCAATTGTCACTTTTTTGTACAAAATATTACTCTGTTCAAATGAAAATTCAAAATGAAAATTAAAAAAAACATAACTTCATTAAGCACCAAATGTACACAAAATTGAACCCACAGGAATGAAGTTTCTTAAACACAACCTTTAAGTCCTACAAAAAAACCAACTTACCCTCAAGAACCATGTAGAGATACAAACTCAAATCGACAACATTTACACTTAGACACCCCTACTTGAATCATATCATATCATATCATCGACAACAAATATCGAGGTCTTACTCGCCCGAGCTTGCGCAAGAGCTTCCGGGATCGGCTATAATGTCGTGAACCAATAGCCTCGCCACGCTACCACCCGAAGATTTCGAAATCTCGATGCATTCCAGAAGATCTGCATCACAAGCTATAAGGACCCACTCGTGATCGTCGTCAAGATACTTGACGTCGAACGTTCCCATACCTAACTTCAGCCTCTTCGCCACTTCTTCTTTAATCTTGACGATAGTTGAATCTACAGGTAGTCGAAACCGGATTATGTCATCTCTGTACAAGGCCTTGATAGTGATAGATTTCGCTTCGGGCCGGGCTGCAAACTGCTCTGCCTTATCGGAACCATTCGCTGACCTGTCTTCGGGCTTGATAACATCGAAGAGGGCTTCCCCTGGATGGCATAACTTGTGCAAATCGTGCGAACTTCCTGCATCTTCGACTAGCATTCGACATAACGCCAATTTGTGTGCGCCAGCTGCGCTCGTATTATTTTCTTCGACTGGATCGTTAAGAGGAGAGGTGTCGATTCTGCAGGACGGGCTGCCCTGGCATGAGCCTTGGGAAGTTGGGGTCTCGATGCTTTCTTCTCTCGAGCCAGTTCCAGCTTGGGATGGGTTCGACTTAGACATGGCAACCTCATTCTTGTCGTCGTTATGTTGATTCGTTTTATTTGAAGTCGGGGCCCAAGTAATTGGACCAACCGTAACGGGGATGGTACTCGGAGCCAAAGATGTCAAACTGAATGTACCGTCGCCTCCTTGAACTGATTCGATCACACGCTTTAGCTTCGAGAGAGATCGATTAACTTTGTTGATCTTCCGGGAGGGCCATCGGGTGATCCCGTGCTGCCTACAGATTCGCTTCATTGTTGTAGGACAAACTTAAAACAGATTCAGTTAGATTTCGACTAAGATTTCGACTAAACATACAAAAGGAAGAGCATCAAGAATACCTCCAAGACTCTTTGCAGCATCCTTAAGACTGCCGGCGAAATATTGTTGCAGAACTTCTAACTTAATAGTTTTCTCGGCCTTTCCTCGCTTTCTTTCCAGTTTCTTGCCTGCATCCTTTGGTACCGCGATTTGAACTTCATTCAGATCACCAATATTTTCTTTATTCGTCGCTTGTCCATCAAAAGCATCGGGTTTAGATGGAGAAGCCAAATCGAAGCTCGGCCTGAGATCAAGTTCATCATTAATGGATGCTTTAATGACCTCCCTAAACCTCCATTCATGGTCAAGATCTTCTCCGGAAGCTACCCTTAGACTTCCAAAGTGTCGCTTCATCGTTAACAAAAGTGCCTCCAACAGGGCATGCTGGTCGCCGTAGCTTTTGATATTCGGGGGCAGAAAGAATTCTAGAACATAGTTGTCATTTCCAGTATAGTTGCTCTGCAAGCAAATCGCGAAGCTACTTCTCAACCCAAACATCCTAGCATAATGCACCAACGGGTATTCGATCTTACAAAATTTCGTTATATCTTGACAGAAACAAGAGCTCTGCGAAGCGAATGCTCTGCCGGCAACACCTTGCCCCTTTTGCAAGTGATGCTCTGCGCAGGCCTCGCGGAAACCCCAAATTTGAGCATCCACAACATAAAAGGCGACATCAGTTGTCGACATAGAGACCTGTCCCGCACAGCTCCCGTCAAAGCTACTGCAAGTTTTATTGAATCCACCACAATTGGTGAGGATGCTACGATGCCTGCAAGGAACCCAAGTCTGAGCTAGTGGTAATGTGTGTGTTTCACAAACCATTGTAATTATCTCCAAAATTTCGGCCAATGCATTTTGTCGACCTTCATTGCATATCGGCTATATAAGAACACGAGTAGATGAAGTTAGATGAAGAAGTTACTTGTTGCCGGCATGATCTTTCGAATCAACAGTTTTGGATCTTTTACCTGTATGTTTTGATGAGTCAATATCTCTGAACTTTTCAAATTCACAGCCTGTGAGAGAACTAAACCTTGTCAATGAAGGAGCAAGTAGAATGTTGAAAAACATAATAGAGACAAGATTGTTTGCATATACTGTCGATTTTGATGCAGTTACACATACATACACTAATTCATTGAGGATTTAACACAGAATATCAACCAAAATACAACAACTAGTGTAATGCTCAAGAACATAGAGACGAAACATAAACTAACCTCAAGCGCCTTGCAGACCTTATCAACTTCATTAGCATAGTTGATTTTCTGGGCAGTCATTATAAGCTCAAGAACACCAACACAAGACTGCCCGGAAGGTTCAAACACAGGCAAAGCTAAAGTTCCTCGAACATTGTAATTTAATGCATGGTTTAGACGTGGGAATTCTTTGCTAGAGTAGTATTGCACGTTTGGCGTCCATTCTGGAATCTTCTGTCGAAACACTCGTCCTGGAAGTCCTAGGTTTCCTTCAGTACTGTCTCCATCCACATTAAACTTATACATCAGAGATATCAACCTATACTGATGGAGACCATTACTGTTAGGATCGAGAACAAAGGGTTGGCCGGATGTCGAGAGCACATACTTGCCACCATTTTTTACAGGCGCCCAAACCTGAGCTAGGACATGCTGTTGAGTCGAATCTTTCAATTGTCGAAGAGCCTGAGTCAATCTTTCCTTTATTATGAATGATCCATCCGAATGTTCGAGGGGCACTAATCCCATAAATGGAGAAGGCAGCATCTCCTTGTTGTTACCATCAATGGGACTTTCGGTCACCATTTCAGTGTTATTGTTAGCATCTGTCTCCAAAAAACAAATCATTCATATTAACATAGTTGATAAAATCTTTCAAAGATCAATGAAGGCATCATCTAATGCAACTAGAGCTTACAGAAATGTCACTCTTGCTAAGCAGAAGATTAAACAACTAACAAAACAAGCAGGTGATTGATTTCAAGCAAAAATCAATTTAAGCAGGTGTATAAATCTTCAGAGCAATCTGATGAGCAGCTTCAAGCAAAAATCGCTATTCAAAGTTATAATCAAACTAACAGAAATTTGATGTATAAAACAGTTGTTCAAACAAAAACAGACCAACAAGATGCTTACTAGAAATCAATTTCGTCTAAATGACACGAACTCCTATTGAAATGCAGCAAGGAATCAGCTATACAAACACCAAAAGCAGATCAATTAGCAAAACAGCGAAGAAGATAACGTAGAGCACACAACAAAGCAAAACACAGTAACTTACTAATCAAATTACTCTGAGACAAAAATCCGTACAAGAATGAATCCTGGAGGAGTCGGAGAACCGGAGACCAGCGCCAGCGACCAAAGCACCGCTGCTATTGTCATCGGAAAACGTCCATAGCGGCGAGCACGGCTGCTCGGAGTTCGACAGAAGAAACGGCGACGCAGGATTCGACGACGACGACGCCGCTGCGGCGGCCAGTATCTGATCCAAAGGCCAGACTGCATCGAGATCGAGATCGAGATCCAATTCCATGAGTAGCTCAGGAGGCGGGTATGTTTGTGTCTGTGCTTGTGCGGCGTCGTCGTCGGGGTCCGATGACGGCCCCTTCATTATTTTCTGGTGTGTGGAGGAGACAGAGAAGCGCAGATGATGATGGTGGTGGTGAAACTGTGATTCTACCGATGATTTCTTCTTCTGCCATTTTAGCAACAAGTTCTTGGAATCTATTGTACTTCGCCTACTTGCCTCATCTCTCTCTCTCTCTCTCCGATAAACAATAGAGTTTTGTTCCTCTGCTCTGCGGTTCACTGTACCACTCCCCTCTTTCAAATTTCATTGGATGAAATAAAATAAATATAATAATAAAGATATATATATATTTTTTTTTAGTGATAATCAATGACTCAATGTAGTGAAGAACGGATTTATTTTTAAATTATAAAAATTACTATAAATGTGTAATTAATTAATTATATTATATTTTATATTTATATATATAGTCTCTATAAATATTTTGGACGTATTTGTATAATAAAAATGAATAATCAGATGAGCTAAAAAACGTGTTTGGGAAATGCATGGTTCCGACATTGTGGGAGCGCTAAAATTGTTGTGCTAGTCAAACACTACTGTTCGAAAATTGAATTAAATTTTAAAAAATAATACTTAAATTATATTTTTTAATTGCGTAGGTTCAATCAAGTAAATATGGGTGTCTAGAATCGTTAAAATTTTTAAATAAATAAATATTTTTAATTAGAGTACAGTTAGTGGTGATGTAATGATTATTGAATAAATAGATTTGAATAATTGATAGAGTTTAATTTAAAAGAAGTTAAATTTGATTTTTTTCTAAATATATTTTTCGGTGAGTAAAAGTATTGAACCAAAAATATGAATTAATCAAGACGTTTTTAATTATTCGGACTAAAATATAATTTTGGATTAAAATATCATTATAGGCTTTGGCTTAAATAAATTAATTAACTAATTAATTGTGGGAGTTTGTCCCACCTTGTATATTACATCAATAATTTATTTATAAATAAAATTTACTGTTATAATCAATATTATTTACTATTCATAATTTTTTAATAAAAATATATGATATTTTTTCATAAAATATCGTATTAAATAATATTTAAACAAAAAGTTAAATTAATATTTTATTAATATTCAATATTGAATCATAACTAAACAAATTATAAATAGTTATTAGTATTATTTTTTATACTAATTACATACACTATATATATTGTTAAATTCAAAACATTATACTCTCTCCATCCCATAACAAAGTATTCAATTTTTTTTATTTCAGTTTGTCCATAACAAAGTATCTATTTCATTTTTTTTAGTAACTGTACTATCTACTTAACATTACAAATACCCTTACAACTTACAATATATTACACAAATATCATTACCTTTATATCACACATACTAACAAGGTTATTTTAGTCATTTTTACTTTTATTCTTACTATATCCCAATATAATATTAATATTTCTAAAACTACATGTAAAAAGCAAATGGATAGTTTTTTTAGGTAGGAGGGAGTATTAACTATCTATTTACATGGACTAAAATACCTATAGCATTTAGGTTATGTCTACTTATGGTTTCTATTATTCGAAATAAATTTTTTTTACGCAAAATTCTATTCTAAGTATACTTTACGACAACATTTTGAGGTCATTCATTTGGAAAAATATTCAATCAGTGAATTTTACTTTCGGAAAAAATAAATGTACATATCACTAATATGAGTAATTTGTTCGATTCATTTAAACTCCCAACTATGGGGACATCACAATAATTAATCGACAACCATTTGATATATATATGAATGAAGGGGAGGTATGATATGATATGGTCCATGGATGATTGCCAAACAATAATAAATCGACAACCATTTGATATGAACATATCGTATTTTTATCGCTTTGTTGGCCAAGTCATTGTTGTAATTAAAATTTGATATATACATATGATTATTTTTAAATTATGAAATAATTGTAAATATTTTTTTTTTTGGTTGAATTATAAATATATATATATGCCAAATACTTTTAACAAAGAACTGAAAATAATAATAAACATCACCTACAATATACCTATAATAAAAAATGAATGTGAATATGACTTAAAACATGACTGCATTGAGAATATAGTCGTGTTGGCTGTTTGGGGGGCTCAGTCACCCTTATAAGTCATTTAACACGACCGTGTTCAATTTCAGTCAACCATTTTGGAATTAAAATTGATAAATTTTATTTGAGTAGGACCAAAATTAATAAAAAAAATTCAATTGGACAAAAATCGATAATTGTGATATTCAACAACAAAAAATGATTTTAATGTCGGGCCGTCCTAGCCCATTTTCATTTTTCATTGGATAGGCCCGGACTGATTGGAAACTCACGATCAATCATGGCTTGGTTTTAAACTATACTGGGCGGACCAGTCTATATTATTTTATTTTTTAATTTTAGATATGTTTTGTATAATGTAATATTAAAAAACGAATTATATTAATATAAGTAAATACAATTATAGAAAAATAATATTTTTATTGACAATTAAAAATTTAAACATATATAACATCCAACGGAATGATCGCACTCGAAAAGTAGCCATGTAGTTTTCCACAATAGATATATATTAGTTACAAAGAAAGGCTATATATATATATATATGAATGTATGTATGTATGTATGTATGTATCACCTGCTGCTTCTTCTAGAATGGTGAATGCTGAGTAAAGCTTTCAAAAAATTCTTACTCCTCTGACTGTAAGATATTATCTGTTTTTCCTTGTTCATCGTCGTCGTCGTCTCCGGTATTACACGCGCTGACATAATCGATCTTCCCGACTCCGATGGAGTATGCACCTACAAAAAAAGAGCCATTCTTCGTGTAAGAATTCGACTCTAACACAATGCAGTATTTGCTCGAAATTAGAACACGTGCTCTGTCTCTATGGCTGATAATAGCGCAACCTTAACGGATAAACTTGATCCGATATTCATTAATTTTTATTCGCTACATCAGCTTACTTGGTTTCTTTTGATGGACGAATCGGGAGAGGCTGATCTGAAGGCAGCCGAGCTCGACCTCTTGAGGGCGAAGCTATGAGGCGAAACAGAGGATTTCGCTGAAACAGAGACTCGTGTCAATCGAAACATTTGGACAAGGCGTACTAAATTTAAGCCTTAACTTGCGCTAACCCGTGTCTTTAGTAGATAGGATCCGAGCAAATGCGTGGCTAACTTGTTTCATAGGGAGTTCGCTTGAAAAGCTCTTTATGTTTTGTTTCCTACACAAACAAAGGTTGGGAGATTTTAGGTATTGCGAACAATATAATCATAAATAGATATGTGATCTTTTTATACGCGGTTGTATATATATATATATATATATAGTGTAATAAATGTTACCTTAACAATGGCGGTTGTGGCATTGCAACCGATACTTGAAAGGCTTTGGCGAACGGATTATCTAAGAATAAATTTGCACCAATTTTAAATATTAAGATATCCGATCATTTTGAATTTTATTTATTCGAGCTTTGTAGAAGTTGAGGTTACCTTGCTTCGAAGGATTTGTCTCGTTTTCATCGCACGGGATACAATCTTTATACACCAAATTTAGCTTCTTAAAATATGAATTCCGCGCACCTAAAAAACGCAAACATCATATGTGTTCCATTGAGCACGAACAAACAAAAACTTAACAGTACACAAATTAATAAGAATCGTATATGTCCTTGTCATACAAAATTATTACCCGGCAAATTATATTGCTTATGGTGCTCGGGAGCTTCCGGAAACAGGGAATGCCGCGATATGCCTCTTGAGTCGACAAATCCATAGAATGCATTTAACCTCTAAAATAACAAAAGTTTTGTTGGGACTCCCGTTTGCGGATATATGAATAATGACTTATGTTTCCCTAACAGTTGGAACTTTTAGGTGAGACGGTCATTAACATCCGATATGGTATCAGAGCCTAGGTTAAGTCTCGAGTTTGGCTTGCACCTGAGGGGCGTGTTCCAATATATCAAAATATTTTTCGCCCCAGCCCTAAAATATGTCTATATAAATATTTTTTTAAACAAATATTTTTTAACACTGTTTATCAATAATAAATTTTTAATAAATTTAATTTCACACTGCATGTATATCAACTACTAAATTTTTTACTATTATTGAAAATTTTCTCACTCTGAAAACTTTTATCTCTACTAAAAATTTTACCGAAACTTTTAAATTTTGAAAGCATGATTAGTGCAAAAAGGCTCTTAACTACATTCGATGGGATCGAAAAAAAACCTTTTCAATGCAATAAAAGCGTGTGTTGGTGGAAGAGAATTCCTCTGTTTTCTGGTCCAAAAATTTGTTAAGTTTGTCGGCGACGGACCCCAAATGGTCGACAGTACTAACAAGAGCTTTGCAGACGTACTCTTTCGACGATTCGAACGCGCTGCGCAGACAAATTCAAAATCGCTAGTGTAAGAACAGAGACAGAAACCTAAAACAAACATCAATCAATCGAACAGATCGCAAAAAGTGCTATTGCAAAAAATGTTTTGTTCTTACATGTGTTTGCGATCATTATCATCCTTATTGTAGGATGTCTCGAAATACTCCGCTGCAGAATAGAGTTGCTGCCTTAGGTTTTTCAAGTCCTGAAGAAGAACAGAACGAAATCGTAAGGCGAAATCGATAATTAATCGTTCGGACAGACAAATTCAACATTAAAAGATGCAGAGCGGTAAGAAAAACCTTTAGATTGTTAGAGAATTGGAGTCTGTGGTGCATGAAGATTTCGTCGCAGTTGGAGTTGTAGAGTGGTTGCGTATTTGAGGAGTACGATGTTGCTGCGGTTTCAGCGTCGATCGCCATTGATTCTTGTTCGAATTCAACTCTGAATTTCTGTAAGTGAAGAATTAATTGAGAATTTGGGGATTTTTGTGAAGAAGAAAGAGGAAGGAGAGGTGGTTGCTGAAGCAGGGATTAGTAATGATTGTGATTTGTGGGGTTTGTAAGAATCTTCATCGATTCATTAATTATCGTGAAACTATTTCATCACGGATTTAATTTTAAATAAGTAAATGCCTAAATAATTTAAATTTTGAAATTTTGAAAAATTTCTTAAATTGGAAGGAAAATTAGAATTTTAATATAGTAATAATTGGTAAGATAATCAAATCAACACATGATTTGATCGGATTAGCAGCAGATCTATGCTCTAAAATACTATTTTCATCTCAATTCAAAGTTTTATTTTTATCATTTTCGTCTGTCTTATTCAAAAGTATGTCTTTTCTATTTTTACTAAAAATAATCATACATTAATACTAAAATATTTTTAACTCTTACCTAAGTTACAAACATATCATCGTACATATAATTACTATTACATAAAGTCAAAGTGTAAAAATGTCAAAATCTCTTACACATTTTCACTAACTAATAAAATACAGTTATTTTTTAATTTACTACAAAACTCCAAAATGTCCATTTGGACCGGGACGAAGGGAGTAATACTCTCTCTGTTGTTAAAATTTATGCTCGTTTGATCGACACGCATTTTAAAAGTAAGATAAAGAAAAATTAGAAAAAATAATACTATTTTTTCATTACAAAAAAACAAAATAAATTTAAATGAGAACAAAAAAAAAAAAAAGAAAGTAAAAAAAAGTTGAATAACATAGAAAATATTTATTATTATTATTTTTTATTATAAGTAATTTTAAAATTTAAATTACTTTCAAAGTATATCTAAATAAGCTGAAATTGATGTATAGTAAAATTGTATTAGGAGAAGAAATACTGATAAATGTCTATTGTATTGCATGTTTTAAACCAATCATAGGAAGAAGCACTTTGAATGGATTGTTGCATCTTTTCTTGCATAAATACCACATTTAGTAACATATGATTGTTTACTTTACATGTGAATTTGAGTTGTAGGATTGCCCAATTATTGAATTCAATTTAATTGTCACATTGAAATGAAATGACACAAACAATACTTAGGTCTAGTTTGATTTTTTATTCTTTACAACAAAATTTTTTTATAACAATTTTCAATAAAAATATAATATTTTTGTATTGATATATTATTATATATACAAATTCAAATTACTACTATAAAAAGTTAAACCATACAAACCCAATATATAAATAAAGAAAAGGTAAAGCTTAAAAGATGCAATGGGCCAAAAAAATCTTTTACTTTTATGTCCTATAAAGTGTGGTCAATAATTTACCAAATATTTAGATATTGTTTTTTAAGTTTTGGAGTTTTAAACATTTTAAAGAATAATAAAGTTTTTATGTATTGGATGTACTATTTTTGTAAAAAAAATAAAAAATTTATGTTGAAGCTTTTCAAAAATAATATGCAGATGGATAATACTAAAAAGTAATTTTCGAATATGTTTTAATAAAGCTTTATATGCATGTACATTTGTGATTTGTGTTTGTTTGGTGATTTTGATTTGAATTATTAAAATTAAATTCGACTAGTTGTTAGATGTGATATAAATAAGAGTTGATGTGATATTTTGAATATACAATTATTTTTTTATATAACAAATAATTTTAAAAAATAGGTATTTGATTTGATTTTTTGGAGCAAAAATTTAAGAGTAGTATCAAACAAATTAGATCACCTTAGTATTTGTAATTTTAGATATTTTTGTGGTGAATTACGAAAAAGTATGAAAATAGTATAAAAAAAATATTGTATTTTTTTTAGTTTTTTAGTTTAATGTATATATATTTTTAAAATAGTATTATAAGAGAGACTTTGGGTATGCTTTGAATATTTTAGGTATATATGAAATATAAAAATATGTGTTTTAGTTTAATGGATATATTTTTCAAATCAATACCATGCTGAATTTTTAAATCAACACATATAATACATATAAACAACACATGTTCTTATTATACATGTTCTTACCAGAGGCGTGTGTCGTTTGTTTATAATTATATGTATGATGTATAAGAGCATGTCATGTCTTAAAATCAACTGTTGTGTATGCTATACATGACTATAGCATGTGCTGTTGATTTATGTGTTGTATTTGTACTATATTAATATAAGGGGTGTGCAACCATAAGTAATACAGTATGTTGTTTGTTATTACATAGTTGCTGCTAGTTTATGTGTTGTATTTGTATTATATTAATATAAAAGATGTGTTTACTGAAGTAATACATTGTATTATTTGTTATTAGATAATGTGGTCAACACGCCACCAATAAACTAATATACCATTTGCTTATATTCCATTTCTTATTAGTTTAAAATTGAATTTAAAAAAAGATTGAATTAAAATGGAATGCTTTCTTCAATAAAGTTACATAGCAAATCATTTTTTTTTCTTTTCTTTTTGAATAGAAAACATGGTAATATGCTAATTAAAAGTATTTTACTCTTTTAAGTATTTGTGACTTTAATCCCTAATTGTTGAAACTTTTTTTAAAAAATTGTCTTCTATTTTTTAATATTAGTTTTTTTTTTTTTTCACAATTCAAGTGTTTGATTGTGAATAAATCAATATTATTTACTTTGCACAATTTTCAATATAAATATATTACTATTTTTCTATATAAAAATATCGTACCAAAATACTATTTAAATAAAAATACAAATCAATACTTAATTTTAAATCAATTTTAAATTACAATCAAACAATTACAATTTTTTTTCTTTTTTGCACTCGAAAAAAATAGGTCTTAAATGTATTATTGTTATTATTTTTATTACTGTAACAATAACATTTACATACAATGTCTATATTTTTCAATTTCTTTATTATACACTTCTTGTTAAAGAAAAAAAAAATCTACGAATCTCTTATAATTAAAATACAATAATATTTGTGGAATAACTTGTACAAATATAAAAATATATTTAATGTTAAATACAATAATGCTGAAAAATAAACAATGCCGTTCTTATGTGACATAGATAGTATTGTTCTTCATAAAATATTATATTTAATTACTATATAAATATAAAAAATAAATACAAAATACATAAACAAATACACCAAAAATTCATGAAAGTCAAGAACCTTGTGGAAATTGTCTATACAAAATTGATGATAACCATACAGAGGTCCTGTTGATTTATTGCTAATTCAAAATATAATTAATGAAGAATGAAATGCACAAATTGTTTTTAATATCAGAAATCACAATCAGGGTCCAAATAATTAAGATCGAGTACGTATCCAAAAAATTTAATTACTAATATTTGTTATTAAATATCGACTAATTGCATATTCTATAATTTGGATGTCATATATCTGAAAAATATATTACTACATTTTATTATTATTTCAAATATTATATCAATAAAAATATTTTTCAAATATATATATATATATATATTCTTGACCTTCCATCTTTTGTGGATTAAATTGTTGCTTATATTCTGGTTGGTTGGTGCAATAATTGTGAAGGTATGAATGCAACCATTACATTTTCTTGATATATATTTATGATTAATTTTCATTGTCAAAAAAAATTAATAACATATATATATATATATAATTATTCGGAAAGGAAAAAAAAAAAAAAAAGGAGAAATGGAAGAAGTATGAATAGGGTTTACTTAACAATTATTTTTATAGTTTCCATTATTCAATAATTAGGATTCCTATAAAATATATTAATTCCTTTTCCATAACATCACATCCATATTATTATTCAAAATAATAATAAATAAATAAATCACAACATACTGCTACAGAAGAAAAATGTGAGTGGGGTTTGTTACGTTTAACATTAAATGACAAATGGAAAATGACAAATAAAATATGAATTAAAGGGAAATCAACAATAATTGTGGTAGCTCAAAATTCTTTATCAGAATTAGATTTTCATGTTCTTTTATTTATTTTATTTATTTTTAAGTAAATAAATAATATGATAATGATACTATTTATTTTATTTTATTTTATTTAGTATTGTAAGCGTCATTTGTCAAAATTGTTTAAAATTAATTTTATATTGCACTCCAATGTTTATAGTTATGTGTGTGACAACGCAAATTTTATAATGCTATTTTCAATTGAATAAGATCATTATTTACAGATTTCAATAAAATGCGAATTTTATAAATTATGGGCCATTTTATTAATTTATCTCAAACGTTCATTATGAGTAGCATTTAAGTTGAGGCGATTCTGAATGGGCCACTTTGTGTGGAATGAAGCTTTCTTTTTGGGCCTTCAACATGTCCAGCCCAGTTATGGATATATATTTTTTTAATTCTTAATTATTAATAAATATATATTATCTCAAGATATATATTTTTTTGCCCTATTTACTATGTGTGATTAATTAGGTTTTCTTTTTCTTTTTTTTCAAATAAAGAAATATATATCACAAAGAATAATAAAATATTTTTATTTTCTTTTAAATAATAATAATAAATGAATTGAGAAAATAAAAATAAGAGAATAGAGCTTAAGGTTCCTATTGTATGAAGTAGTAGATTAAAGCATATGTATTTCAAATATATAATTTTTTAAGTTGCTCATATATTTTGGTTCCTTTCAATAATAATAATAATAATAAATTAAACTAAGGTCAACTCTAAATAAGAAAATTTTAATGAGACAAATGAAGCCTTTAAATAGGACAATTATTTAATGAGTCAAATTTAGGCATAAATTTCAAATTATATTTTCTAGAACAAACATAGGTTTAGGAGGCTGTCTACATAAATAAATAATAAAAAAAAGACCCTCAAATAATTTGCACCAATTATTAGACAGTGTGCCATTAATATAAAATAGGTTTTGTTTTTCCTAACTTTTTTTTCTCACATATTTTTTTCAAAATATTACTCCCTCCGTCCCAATACCGTGTCTGTTACACTGTAAACACAGTATTTTAGGAGGTATGTAATTAGTAGATAATTAAGAATGTATTAATGAAAATAATTATCTTATAATATAAATAATTATAAATTAAGATTAAGATAACTAATTAGTTTAATTAAAATTTTAAAAAAATAAAATTAAAAAATTTAAAATGAGATTAAAGTGTGTAATCATTTTCTAAAAAAGAAAAATGACATGGTATGTGGTACGGACAGAAACGGCAACATGGACATAGTATCTGAGACGAATGGAGTAATATACTACACACATTCACTATTTTTATATTCTCTACACGATTCTCTATACTTTACATAAATTTAAATATTTTATATTGGTTTTCTTTTAAATTAATACAATATATATTATATATTTTTGTATATTATATTTTATAATGCTAATTGAAAGGAGTGTAAAAAATTTATGAATAAACTCATTATATTAATTTCTTTTCTCTACTAAATCATGAAATCAAACATTAAATCTTCATTTAAAGTTTTGCATCAAAATGAGTCAAACATATCTTATACTCCCCCTATTAGTTAAATTTGTGCTCTTTTTTTTTTTTTTTTTTTAATCTTTCACCTAAAAATATTCTTATTTTTTATTTAGTAAAAAATATATTATTTTTTATATTTCTTATACTATAAATTAAAAGAGACTAGTAAACATCATAGTAAAATTCATACCAAAAAATTGAGAGATTAGTAAAAAGTTTTTTTATTTTTTTTTTAAGTGATGGAGGAAGTAGTATTTTACCATTATTAAACTCTAAACTAAAATACAAACCTAGAGAGAGATTAGAGAGAGAGAGAGAGTATGTGTTGTACATGTGTGTGATTGGGGTTTGTGTTATTAATGAAAAAGAGAGGAGCAGTTTTCAGTTGCATAAAATGTAATGACAAATAAATGAAGCAGAAATGGAAAAAGAATGAATCAATGAATCGATATATCAATATCATATATATATATATATATGCATAATACACACACTCTCTCTCTCTTTCCCTCTCTCTCTCTCTCTCTCTGCTCGACTTGTCACTTAAATCCTTCACATATTAATATATATATATTATAGATACAAATACAAAAGGGACCAGCAGAGATCATCAATCAATGATTTTGTAATCCATTGCTTTATGATTGACCTTCTCTCTCTTTCTCTCTCTCGTCCATAGTAATACTTAACAAATCCGGGCCAGCCCGAAACTTTCTCGGGCCTCTCTCTCTATGTCTCTCTCTCTCTCTCTCTATATATATATGTATAATGTATGTATTACTGAAGGTAGGCAGGCGGGCAGGCAGGGGGGGTGCGGCTGTGTCTGAATATTTTCTACAATTAATTTAAGTGAGTAGTAAATGACACACACTGTTTTTACAACACTCATTGGTTTGGGAATCACACAAACACACACACATATATATATATATATATATTCTGATAGTCTGCAATTAGGGTCGTCGTCTAGCTCAGTCCTGTCTTTGTCTGCCCGGCATTCAAGGCGGGCACTCTATTATCATCATCATCCATATTTTCTACATTTATTAATTTAATTTATACTTATTTATTTGTCATTACTTACTTGTGTGTTTTCCCACACATTCTTTCTTTTTCTTAAAAAACAATTCCATTATTGCTACAAAGTGGCATAAAAAATTGGTTACGTTGTTTATGGAAAAAAAAATGGTTAATACTATGTTTAAAGATATAAAAATTGAGAGTATTGGTAAACCAACAAACAAACAAACAAACCAACAAACAAACAAACCCTTAGCTTAAGATGTAACAATGAGTTTCCAATTGAAATATTTTGGCATTCAAGCACATAATTTTGTTTGTAAGAGAAAATTAAATAAATTACGTTTATTTGGTGTTAGATTTTTCACTTTCATTTTAAAATTATGCCATCTACAATAAAATTAAGTTTCCTTTTTAATAATAATAATAATAATAATAATAAACTACTTTTTCCCTTTATATGAAACAAGGCAAAACATGAGAAAATATTGTCATATCGAGGATGCTAAAAATTCCAAGAGCAAAAGGATAAAACCCTAAGTAAAGGGGCATTGTTTTTGACCCTACTTTTAATTTCTACATTATATTTATTCGATATTCTAATTTATTTTTTATTTATTATTATCATAATGTGGGCCCCATTTCTGGTTATATAATTCTCATCAGCTTTCTTCCATGCAAAAGTAAGTGCCTCGAGCTCTTCAATTTCAGAGAGTATACATACACAAATACGTACAAATATATATATATAAAAAATAAATTTTGATATGAATGGCGAAAAAAGCAAATCAAAAGTAAGACTCACAAGTCACTGTCCCCAAACAGGGCCTTAATATCTGACCCATCTGAGCTCCAGTGAGATATTGACACGTGTCGGGGAGGTGGGGTCGGGAGTAAATGATAGTGTAATGATGGTAAAATTATATGACATTCTTTAGGTCTGAATGCTATGCTGAGACCTGCACTGCACTGTCTCTCTCTGCAGTTGCTGCTCTACAGTTCCCTACTTTTATTTATTTCTTCTATAAAGAACTGAAATCTACTGGTTTTTGGTTTATAGTTTAAATTAAAATTACGATTATTTAATTCTCATGTCCGATTTTTAATAAAATTATTGTATTTTATTTATTAAATAATTCATATGTTCCATTATAACTAACAGTTTATTTTTTATTTATTTTTTTAATTCTATAACAATTGATATATTTTTGTTTGGGTAAAATTTATTAAATTAAAATATATTTAATAAATATAAATTAACTTAATTAACTAAATAACATATGATATTTCATTCGTCCAAAATAATAGTTTTATTTTGCCATTTTTGTTCGTTCCAAAATAATAGTTTTGTTTCTATTTTTGGTAACTCATTTTCTACACTTTTACAAAACTATCATCACTTTTTTTTACAATAGTTATACTCCATCCGTCCAGTTAGAAAGTATACATATTTTCATTTTGTGATGTCCAATTACAAATTAACAATTTCATTAAATACCGTATTTTTTCCACGAATACCCGTACTTTATATCACATCATTACTTTTATATCAAAAAAGTAAGGGCAAAAATGTCATTACAATACTTTTGTCTACTCACTATAATTAAAATACTATTATTTCTTAAACTTCTCGCCAAAAGTAAATATAGTTTTTGCTTGGACGGTAGGAGTATAAAGTATGAGTATTTTGGTCTTTTAAAAATATTTTTATATCAGAGGAAGTATTATACATCATGTAGAACCTATTCAAAACTCTTTTTATTTTTATTGCTCCTAAAACACAAATAATTTTATCTATATTTAAAATTCTACCACTTTTATAAAATTAGTTTATGTTAATTATAAATAAATAAACATATTTCTTTCTTTATTTATATTATATGAAATTTTATTCTTTATTACATAATGTTTATATTGCATATAGTTTTTTATTGTGATATAATTTTTGAAATAATACATATGCTAATTTTTTAAATTATATATATTAAATATATCTTTAAACTTACTAATATTATTAATTATATAAAAATAATAAAATAATATTATGATTTACTATTATTAACTAATTAAATATTATTATTTTAGGTATCGTATCATTAATTAAATGTGTCAGAAAATAATTTTTTAAAAAATAATTATTTAATTAATATTTTTTTGGACGTAGATTTTTTTTTAATATTAACAATGTAACATTTGTATCTATAAATGTAAGATATTTTATATATATTATAAGTTATTTTATCAAATAGTATTAAATAGATGTTAAATACGTGGCGTCTGTATTTATATAAATTGTTGACTACATATTTAATGGTATGTTTTTTGTATTTATACATAAGATTGTCTAAATTTGTAAAATTATTTTACTGAATGATATTGAATAGAGATATTAATAATATATTATTGTCTGTATTTATATATGTATTAAACTTGTGTTGTTTGTATTTAAATGCATAAAAATGTTCAGATATTTTAAGTTATTTTACTAAAGGCTATTAAATTAACGATGAAATTATATTGATAAAATTATAATTTCACATTCGATTAAATACTAGCCTTTAGATTAACACTTATCCAACTGTCTAAAATTAATAATGAAATAAAATTTAGCATATGATGGAACTAATAAAATTATATTGATGTTATTTTCCAAATGAAATATATTTGGTAGAGTGTGTATGTATATGTGTATGTTTTGGTGCAGTTCCGTTACCAGATTCGGGTACATATATATTTTGCTTAGTTTATTTTGCAATAATTTGACATATATAAATTAATTCAGGATGCAATAAAGTAGATATATAGGACCAAAGCATGTGACAATTTAATGCTTACCCAAATGTCACTAACAATCTTCATTTAAATGCTCCCTCCCTCATCTTCACCCACTCTCCTTTTTTATTTTTATAAAATATCAAAAAAAAAAATAAATTGTGAAAATGGTGACCTTTCGAACTATACCATACCAACTCGGTCGATATTGACGAATTTTAGTAATTTCTTTTGATTTTACAAAATATGTCAAATTTGTGTTATGAATTAAATTCTTGTATAAAATATTTATAGAAAATCCGTTGCCCTTCGATAACAAGCTATATATATATATATATTAAAGAAAACCAATGTTTGTATTTACGTGGAAATTTAAAGTTACATCGATGTTACACTAAATCAATAAATAACTAATATATATATATATATATATATATATGAAATATTTTTATGGCAAGCTAGCCAGCTAGAACAAAACCATTGGCCCCTTAATCATAATAATAATAACACATACTTTATATAAATATGCTGTCTGTCTTTCTTGTCTTGTTCCTTTAGAGGTTTAATTTAGTTTCCCAGCCTCATATAATATATATATATATATATATAGCTCAAATATTTCAATATTATTTTCTCAATGGATTGAATTAATTTGTGATTAATTAATTCCCTGAGATATCTTTCTGACGATTTCCAAAATGCACATATATATAGATATTTCATCTTCCAAGTGTGATCTCCAAATTAGGTCTCTGTGGGCTGCTCTGATCTGATATGCTTGACCTTGATGAGCTCACATCTGATACCAATATGCACTCCATCTCCATCTCCTTCTAGAGAGAGAAACACACAGAGAGAGAGAGAGTAAGTTTGTATGTATAGCATTGCATCTATACAAGAAAAACCTAAGTATCAATTCTTGTTTAAAAATTACAAGAGTCAAGAATGGTGGACAAGTACGAGGTATATATATATATATACACACATGCGTATGTGTGCACGTATGTGAATGCTATATATATATATATAAAATCAAAGTCACTAAAGGGGCCTAAAAAGAATAAGGAAAAATTCCATTTTGTGGCACGGCCTTTAAATAATTCCCTTAAAACTTTTTATTATCTTTCCTTCTTTAAGAAAATAAATATTTTTTTTTTTGAAAAAAAGGTTCTCATGAGAGGTGAGATCACTTTAAAAATAATAGAGAGAGGGGCAATTTGGTAATTTAAAAGTGAACCTGAGTAGAGTTTGTGTTGGTTGGTCTTCCATGCAAATGCAACCAAGCTTCTCTGCTACAAGTTTGAAAGAATATTTTTGCAGTCAGTGGAAGCCATACAGCAGCAGATGAAAATTAAATTAAATAAATAAATAAATTTAAAAAATAAAAATTAAAAAATTAAAAAGGGTTCAGAAAGAAAGCAATCTTTTCACTTTACCTTCTTTATGCATGCAAAAGTGAAAGTCACCCATGTGACACCCCAACTATTTAAATTATGTCACACATATATATACAATTTTTTTTTAAAAAAATATCAATGTTACTCTTATATTCTTACAAAATTCTGGTTCATTACAAAGTCCCAAGGACAAGTTTTATAGTTAGCTTCCTGGGGAAGGTGAAGTGAAATTTTTCTTGATTGGGTCCCATTTGAAGACACCCAAAAAGCTAAAATAAAATAAAAAGGGGGATTGATTGATTATTTATGCCTATAATTTAGGATTCAAGAAATAAAAAAATCACAATTTGGAGGGTTCATCACTTCTGCCTATTATTGTTTTGTTGTTATGATTATTCTTGGAACTATCTTTGGCCTCAACTCTTATTTTATTTCCATTTAGAACCAAAACCCCTTTTCAAAATCTATATACACAACTTGAAAGGAACACTAAAATCCCAATCAAGACAAGAATTTCTCTATAAAAATTAATAATGCACTTATGAAGACTATGTTTTAACATTATCAATATATCAAAAAATGAATTCTAACATTATATATAATCATCCATTTAATGCAATAATGCATAGATTACCTTGAAGAGGGGTTGCTCCAAAGGCCATGGAGTCCCTTTTCTTGATGATCCATATTAATTTGTTCACCTTCTTGCCCCGAAACCTCCGACTTCTGAACGTCGAATAGGATATCGTCCGATGTGTCCTCTGTCGACCTATTAGATTGTCCTAAAAATCCATGAAAATTTAATTGTTCAATAAAAAAAATAAAACCCTTGATTGAATTTAATCATATAGTATGTTGCAAGAATTCCTCAAGTAGTAATTAATGAGAATATAATATGTATGCTGCATACTGACCTGAATTTGCTGCTGCTCTATCAGTTGATTTCACTGTTCGATACATCTGCCAAAATTTGATGCCATTATTTCACTTGTTTAACTAACATATGTAAATAAATAAATAACAGACAAGCACTAATAAATAGGGTTCGAAAAAAAAAAAAAAAAATACTAGCTGCCAAAGGTAGCATTTTTCTTGCAATGAATTTTAAATGCAATATGAAAAGAATTAATGATGAGCAAAATTTAATACACACACATATATATATATATAAATATATAAATATTAGATGGATTTAATTTTTTAAGAAATGTGCATGTCTACTTTCTCGAGGTTAACCATGGTTTGCCAAAGATGGGTTTTGTAAACCCCAAAGGACAGTGTGTTTGTGTATATCATTGTGTCATCATAGTGTTTTGTACTTTATCTTCTTTCTACCCAAAACCCTGAGGAAAATGAGGGATATTAGATATACCATTGTTTGGAAAACTTACATAACAAAAGATGTCATCATTCGACTATATATTTTTAATCTTTTCTTCTTTGTCTTATTCTCAGATTTTTCTTTATTACTATTAGTTTTAGTAATAGTGATGAAATGAGATTGAAACCCTCTCTCCCTCTCTCTCTAGAAGGTTTGATGGGTTTGCAGATCTAAATGGAAAAACAAGGGTCTGTGAGAAGTCTCTCTTTCTCTCTCCTTCTTTCTCTCTCTGCAAGGAGGAGACAAACAAAAAGCATTGGAGTTTGAAATTGCTGTCATAATTGACTCCTAATTCCCAATTTTTCTTCTGTTGAAATGTTAGTCCACTCTCATTCATTTTACTAATTGAATCAACATTGCATCTTTGAACTCATTTGGAAAATAAAATAAAATAAAATTTCTTGCTTAAGTAGAAGAAGAATCTGTGGCTGAAGCCAACAAAAATGGCTTCCAAGCTAATATTAAAAAGAATAATAAAAAAAATATTATCCTTAAAAGTTACCTGTAAATGAGATTTAACATGAGCCAAGGTAAGATCTTTCACATCCATAAGCTCCAAAACCGATTTTGGAGTTGCTCCTAAAATTGCAGTCGATCGAAGAAACTTAATTGTGCATACATACATACACACATATATATATATATATATAAAGAGAGAGAGAGAGAGAGAAATTGCAGAGAAACTAAAGAGGAGGCGTACGTACTCTCATGGCCGCCCAAGAGCTCGACGGCGCGAACGAAACGCGCGTGGAGGGACGTCGTCCACCGCATCCGCGGCGCTCTCATGCTCCGCTTCGTCGCCGCGGCGGCGGCAGCGGCGGCGAACCTCGGCAGGTACCTTGATCGCATCATCGACTGTCCGTACAGACCCAACGAATTATTCCTAATCTTAATCTGCTGATCAATCGCCGCCGCAGGACTCTCCATCTGATGCGTCGCCGCCGCCGCGGAAAATGCGAACGGAGGAGGGTTTTGGTACACCGGAACCCCTCGAATAGGTTTCAACAAACAAACCTCTTCACCGCCGGCGCCGCTCTGCTGCGGCAGCGATTGCAGAAACCTACCGCCGTTAAGAAACCGGTGGAAGTGTCCCCCGCCGGCGGCGGCGGCGTCGGAGATTGGGATTTTGAAGGGGTTCGAAAGGGGTAAGGGACTGGAATTGGGGATATGATCTGGCTTGGCGTTTCTAGAAGATTCGATGGCTCTTCTGAGAAACCCTAAATCCATTTCATCTTGGGAATTAGGGGTTCGTCTGTTGGGGGGGCTGATTTGCAGGGAGAGGTCTGGCTGAGCAGGGAAGAGCTCCATTAATGGAGGGCTACTGCAAGCTCAAATCTTTCAAAACCAATCCCTTAAATTACTAACCAATTTCTTCTGAGAATAAATCGATCTTCGAAAATGTGAGCTGAATCAGCAATTTTCTGAGATGGGGTTTTTGGATATGGAGAAGAGAGGAGTTTTTTAATTTCTTGAGGGGATTTGTGATGGAGATTTGGTTGTTTCCTTTATGTGAAGTTTATGTAAGAAAGTGACTCTTGAATAGGTATTTGTTGGGGGTGGGGTGGGGTGGCTGTAAATTGTAATTCTTTTGTGGTCGGGGAGGAGATGGAGATGAGAAATAAATAAAAGAAAAAATTGAAAATTGATTAATTTAAATAAAATGTAAATGTAAATGTAATAAAGGAAAAGGAAACAGTTTTAGGGGATGATGTTTTATAACACTCAATTTCCTTTTTCCTGTATTCTTTGGGAGAAGGAAAAAGGAATTTTAGTGTAAGCTTTTAACGTGTGCATTTGTCTCTTAACAGCTACTGCTTCCCTTTCTTACCCATAGCATATATATACATACATATATATTACTCTCTGAGAATGTTAAATCAAATAAATAAATAAATAAAAATTTATTCATTAGTTTCAGGCATCACTTTTCAATAACCACCTCTTCTTGACTACTGCCGTCTTGGTAATCTGCTAACTTTTGTTTTCTTTACTTACTTTTTTTTTTTTTTCCTTTGCCTTTGTAATGTTGCACGTATGGATTTTGGTGGATTATATATTATATATGTAGTTGATATTTATATATATAAATATTTAGATTTAATGATAATCAGTGATGGAGTAACAATGGCATAGTTGGGCTTGGTCTGAAACAATATGGGCACCAAAATATTATAAAGATTTTAAGTTCAGGGCAGGTACTATTTAGAGTACTAATGAATCATTTATATATTGAATAATGTAAAAATTAGAAATAGGTGTGTTTGTTTTATGAAATAATTTTAAAAAGATATATATATATATATATTTATGTAAAATATAGAAAATTGTATAGATAATATAAAAATAATAATTATATATAATATATATTTTGAAAAAATACGCACAGTATATACTCTATCTGTCTCATAATAAAATATCTATTTTTTTACCTAACGTTACAAATACCCTTACAACTTATGATATATTACACAATTGCTATTACATTTATATCACACAATACTAATAAGATTATTTTAATCATTTCTATTTTATTCATATTACATCCCAATATAATACTAATATTTTTAAATTCCGTACAAAAAGCAAACGGATACGTAGTTATATGGAAGGAGTAACAAAATTGATAAATGAGTATAACAAGCCTATATATTACAAACTAATATATATCATAAGAGATATGTAAGTTAGAGTGTTCACTCCATACATATATATATATATATATATTTAACTATTAACTTTCAAGAAGTTCAATAATAAGTTATTTTTCTTATAAATCTTAAATTACTACATTATTTTATATATATATATATTTGCATCAATAGTTTCAATGTTATAATCTATGAAAATTTATATAAATTTATGTTCCACAATCTTATCAAGTCTACGAAATTCAATGTAGTAAGTCAATGAAAAAATTGGCCAAATTCTAATGAGCGTTTGGTACAGTATTGAAATTGAAAGAAATAATAATAGAGTATATATCAATATGAATTTATTCTTTTATATTTGGTGGGAAAGAGAATTAAATATAAATATATATATATATACACAAAAAAGATGCACAAATTCTCCAATAGTAGCTAATTGTGTATTGACAACAATGAAAAAGAAAAGGTAAATCCAATATAAAAAATAAAATTATGAGTATGTTCACCCAATATATGTTTTTTACTTATATGATTCTCAATTAATATTATAAAAAATGTAATATATATATACTATATTATATATTTTATTCATTTAAAAAAAAAATCTATCATTCAAGACAATACATTATTTTAAAATTATTGAAATATTTTTTTGTAAATAATATAAAAAATATATTTATTAAAATAATAATAATAAATTTATACATCCATATATAAAGCAGGCTTTGGGCCAAGGCCTGAACCATTGCGTATTGAACTTGAATTTAAAATTTTAGTTAATTAATCTCGTTATTTTTTAAAATTTTTTTATTATTATATTTTGTTGACATTTTATATACAAAATGCAATTATTAATACTCTTAACCCAAATTGGATCCATGGCTACTAGTGTTTTTAAAATTTTTCCTAATTTCACGTGAAATGTTGATTTTTCACTACCAGAAGATTATGTTATAATTACGGTAAAAAAAGTTACACGAAAAAAAATATACAGAACCATTCCGTAACGAAAGTTATTAAAGACTTATACCACTTGTCATACCAACTTAACTATCTACTCTAAAGTATTAATTTTCATTTGTTATTATATTTTAATTATATAAATATTTGTATAAATTTATCTTTTAACAATATATACATATTTATTTAATATAGCACTATGAATTTTTAACAAAAAAATGGAAGTTTGTCTATTAATATAAAAAATTATCAAATTTATTTAACATATAGTATTTTTTTTTAATATCAAGAGTTTTTGAATTTCATCTATTGTCAATAAATTATTTATTTTTATTTTTTTAAGACTCAATCATTTTTTTAAAAAAATCTATCATATAAATTTTCTAAATTAACAATATATTTAAAAACATTATCAATATGGTAACTATAAATAATTAAAAATTAGTTTATGTTAATATTTGCAATAATTTAAATAAATATATATTAATTAAATAAAATTATTTATACTGTAACCCTAAATAGTAGAATTTTTTATAAAAATAAATTTATAAATAAGATTTTGCTAATATTTCAATACTTATGTCATGATTTTAAATAGTGAAGAATATTTAAAAAAAAATTATTTAATTACAATACAAGTAAAAAAAAATAAAAATATTGATTTATTATTTTGTTATTACTTTAAATAACTGCGAATAATAATAAGAAAAATTTATAGTTGTTTTCATTACTTATGTTGTGACATTTGATTTTAAAGTCACATAAATTATACCATGACAATATCTGTAATAATTTAAAATTTTGCAAGTATTTTGGTTATTTTTTCTGCAACTTAAAATAGTCATAAAAAAAATCCGTGACAATTTTTGTGACGAAATAGTAAAAAATACGAAATAGAAATATCTCGGACATTTTCGTTACATAAGTCGTTACTTTAAATAGTCACGGAAAGTTATTTGTAACTTTTTCTGCAAATACTACTTACGGAATAGTCAAAGCAAAAAATTGTGACATAAACTTGTCACGAGATTACTTTATGTGACTTTTAATTATCACATATTAAAATTTGCGACTGGGACAAATTTCTGTAGGTTGTATACGGTGAATTTATGTCATACTATCTATATTGCATATGATCTTTGAAAAGCATAAAGGACATGTCACAATATTTTTGAAAGGAAAAAATTATTTAATCCCTTTGTATAAGAAGAGTAAAATCTAATTTTCATTATTTTTAAATTAATACAACTTCACTCTTTTAACTTCAAAACTTGATTTGGACTTATTATTATTATTTTTATTTTCAAATTTTGGGTTTGAAACCCCAATATGACAATTTCCAAAAATAAAATTATTCAATTTGAATATTGAAAGGCAATGTTGTGTGTTCATTACTCAATGTATTTTTATTTTTTCTTTACAAATATCCATGTTAGGAAATGGTTAGGTTGTTGATAAGAGTTAATAAGCACCATTGTGTTGATATATATATATATATATATATATTATATTATACTAAGATCAATTACATTATGTCTTGTGTGAACTAGTATCATATGTTTAAATTATAATAAACAATTTTGTGTTAATTAGAGCTAATCTATGCAGCTGATGGTACTATTACCACCATATGCTAATCATTAGAATTAACCATATACCAATATCTTGTTGATTAATCTTAGTTAGCATCTAAATTTTCACCGTAAATTTGATTTTCTTCAACAAGAAATATTTTTTTCCCAATTCTATGCTACCAATCTAATTTTTTAAAAAATAACACACACACACAACACATGATTAAACTTTAAATCTTGTATTGAATTTGAAGAAATAAATAAAAAATTGAATTTTAGAAAACCCTAATTCTTTTAATAACCTAATTGTAGTAACAGATGCAACACAATAAATATTCCCAAATCTAAGAAGTCCTTAGGACATATCTAACACTTGGAATAAAGGTGTGTGTGTGTGTTCATTCCAAACATATATATATATATATATATATGTGCAAACACCACAAATATATATGCCCAAGAATCATGATGAGTGGCATCATATATATATAATAGTATAATATAAAATTAGATTTCCCCAATCATTCCCCCATATATATGATATCCCATAATAACTCAATATAGTAAAACTTTCACAACTCTTCGATCCCTTTATACCCATTTTGCCATAGGTATCAACACCTGCTGTGACCTTCATTTATATATAACTTAATTCCCAATTCGAATAATCTCCAAATATATATATATATACATACATACATATATTCTTGATCACCTCTATGGTCAAACTAAACAAAAGTTGAAACATAATGAATCTTTCCAAAGACTTTACGGGCACAAAAAAGACTCTCTCTCTCTCTCTTTCTCTCTCTTCTGTTTTTTGTTTTTTTTTTTAAATATTTATTTAGTTTTAAATTTGTAGTATTTTATAATGGGAGCCCTACAAATCCGAGAGAACAAATGACTGATAGAACCAATGAAGATTTTCTTGACAAGAACCCATTAGCACACTCATGTGTTTTTCTTTTCTCTTCTTTTCTTTTCCGATATATATTTTCTTTACTTTCTATAATTTGCCCTTTGTTATTCTATTCTTGATATATATTATTCTGGGGTCGGTCTCCTTTTGTTGGTTCCTTTAATTTTTACAATTAATTTCTCCAAGAAAAGCTGGAAATGACATTGCTTTTTTGGAGGGGTCCATTGTTCTTTAAGCACAATGCAGTCCAATCAAGTTGAAATTTTGTGCTCACCCTAATTGTCTATTTACATATATATATATATATATATATGTAGAGAGAGAGAGAGAGAGATTAGGATGTTTGATTTTGTTCTTTATAAATGCATGGTTTGATTGAATTGCAATAAAGTGGACGATTGATTGCAATTAAAGAGAAAGTAATAAAAAATAAATACATCCTTGGAAAGCATATGACCAAGTCCAAATCGACTCAGTAAATAAAGCAAAGAGAGCTATAAATTTGTTAACTTTGCTATTATTTAAAATATATATTATTTTTTATTATAAAATATTAAAATATTATTTATGCAAAAATACAAAACACAATACCAACCAAACAAGTTTTTCTTTTTAGGCTTTTATAATTTTCAAATTCCTTATCGTTTAGAAAAAGGAAAATTCGTAAAATAAATTCTATAGGTGTACCTGCGAAAGGATCATTGTCGATATCTGCCCCGATAGACAACAGCGAACTCGTGACCCGACGTACGAATGCCGTTCAGGCCGTCCATCGTGACAGAGTGGGCGCCACGAGTCCCAAAAAACTCCTGCATAGATTTTTGTGCACTTGTAGGCAGCAAAAATGGGATTATCTGCGATCCACGTCACGGCCAGGAATTACGAACGACGACCCCGTCAGCCGCTCACGGAACCGTCGTCCAGACAAATTTTACGAACGGGGGTTCGCGCACGGGCGCCAACGAACCCGTGTCATCGCGAGAAGTCGAATAAGCCTTATCGTTTAGACAAAGGAGAATTCGTAAAATAAATTCTATAGGTGAACCTGCGAAAGGATCATTGTCGATATCTGCCCCGTCAGACAACAGGGAACTCGTGACCCGACGTATGAATGCCGCTCAGGCCGTCCATCGTGACAGAATGGGCGCCACGAGTCCCAAAAAACTCCTGTACGGATTTTCGTGCACTTTTAGGCAGCAAAAATGGGATTTCCTGCGATCCACGTCGCGGCCAGGAATCACGAACGACGACCCCATCAGCCGCTCACGGAGCCGCCGCCCAGACAAATTTTTCGAACGGGGGTTCGCGCACGGGCCCCAACGAACCCGCGTCATCGCGAGAAGTCGAATAAGCCTTATCGTTTAGAGAAAGTAGAATTCATAAAATGAATTCTACAGGTGAACATGCGAAAAGATCATTGTCGATATCAGCCCAGGCAGACAACAGTGAACTTGTGACCCGACTTACGAATGCCGCTCAGGCCGTACATCGTGACAGAGTGGGTTCCACGAGTCCCAAAACACTCATGCACGGATTTTTGTGCACTTGTAGGCAGCAAAAATGGGATTCTCTGCGATCCACGTCACGGCCAGGAATCGCGAACGACGACCCCGTCAGCCGCTCACGGAGCCGTCGCCCAGACGAATTTTGCGAACGGGGGTTCGTGCACGGGCGCCGACGAACCCGCGTCATCGCGAGAAGTTGAATAAGCCTTATCGTTTAAAGAAAGAAGAATTTGTAAAATGAAT
Organism: Andrographis paniculata; assembly: GCF_009805555.1. Classification (NCBI taxonomy): domain Eukaryota; kingdom Viridiplantae; phylum Streptophyta; class Magnoliopsida; order Lamiales; family Acanthaceae; genus Andrographis; species Andrographis paniculata. The sequence goes on from NW_026137605.1 coordinate 9,267,093, forward strand.
TCTATAGGTGAACCTACGAAAGGATCATTGTCGATAGCTGCCCCGGCAGACAACAGCGAACTCGTGACTCGACGTACGAATGCCGCTCAGGCCGTCATCGTGACAGAGTGGGCGCGACAAGTCCTAAAAAACTCCTGCACGGATTTTCGTGCACTTGTAGGCAGCAAAAATGGGATTCCCTGCGATCCACGTCACGACCAAGAATCGCGAACGACGATCCCGGTAGCCGCTCACGGAGCCGTTGCCCAGACGAATATTTCGAACGGGGGTTCGCGCACGGGAGCCGACGAACCCGCGTCATCGCGAGAAGTCGAATAAGCCTTATCGTTTAGAGAAAGGAGAATTCGTAAAATGAATTCTACAGGTGAACCTGCGAAAGGATCATTGTCGATATCTGCCACGGCAGACAACAGCGAACTCGTGACCCGACGTACGAATGCCGCTAAGGCCGTCCATCGTGACAGAGTGGGCGCCACGAGTCCCAAAAAACTCATGCGCGGATTTTCTTGCTCTTGTAGGCAGCAAAAATGGGATTCCCTGCGATCCACGTTGTGGCCAGAAATCGCAAACGACGACCCCATCAGCCGCTCATGGAGCTGTCGTCCAGACGAATTTTGCGAACGGGGGTTCGCGCATGGGCGCCGACAAACCCGCGTAATCGCGAGAAGTCAAATAAGGCTTATCGCTTAGAGAAAGGAGAATTCGTAAAATGAATTCTACAGGTGAACCTTCGAAAGGATAATTGTCGATATCTGCCACGGAAAACAACAACGAACTCGTGACCCGACGTACGAATGCCGCTCAGGCCGTCCATCATGACAGAGTGGGCGCCACGAGTCCCAAAAAACTCATGCACGGATTTTCGTGCACTTGTAGGCAGCAATAATGGGATTCCCTGCGATTCATGTCGCGGCCAGGAATCGCGAACGACGATCCCGTCGGCCGCTCACGGAGTTGTTGCCCAGACGAATTTTGCGAACGGGGTTCGCGCATGGGCGCCGACGAACCCGCATCATCGCGAGAAGTCGAATAAGCCTTATCGTTTAGAGAAAGGAGAATTTGTAAAATGAATTCTATAGGTGGACCTGCAAAAGGATCATTGTCGATATCTGCCACGGCAGACAACAGCGAACTCGTGACCCGACTTACGAATGCCGCTCAGGCTGTCATCGTGACAGAGTAGGCGCCACGAGTCCCAAAAAACTCATGCACGGATTTTTGTGCACTTGTAGGCAGCAAAAATGGGATTCCCTGCGATCCACGTCGAGGCCAGGAATCGCAAACAACGACCCCGTCAGCCGCTCACGGAGCCATCGCCCAGACGAATTTTGCGAACGGGTGTTCACGCATGGGCGCCGACGAACCCGCGTCATCGCGAGAAGTTGAATAAGCCTTATCGCTTAGAGAAAGGAGAATTCGTAACATGAATTCTACAGGTGAACCTGCGAATGGATCATTGTCGATATCTGCCACGGCAAACAACAGCGAACTCGTGACACCCGACGTACGAATGCCGCTCAGACCGTCCATCGTGACAGAGTGGACGCCATGAGTCCCAAAAAACTCCCGCATGGGTTTTCTTGTACTTGTAGGCAGCAAAAATGGGATTCCTTGCGATCCTCCTCGCGGCCAGGAATCGCGAACGACGACCCCGTTAGCCGCTCACGGAGCCGTCACCCAGACGAATTTTGCGAATAGGGGTTCCCGCACGGGCGCCGACGAACCCGCGTCATCGCGAGAAGTCGAATAAGCCTTATCGTTTAGAGAAACGAGAATTCGTAAAATGAATTCTACAGGTGAACCTGCGAAAGGATCATTGTCGATATCTGCCACGACAGACAACAGCGAACTCGTGACCCGACGTACGAATGCCGCTCAGGCCGTTCATCATGACATAGTGGGCGTCACGAGTCCCAAAAAACTCTTGCACGGATTTTCTTGCACTTGTTGGCAGCAAAAATGGGATTCCAAGCGATCCACATTGCGGCCAGGAATCGTGAACGACGACCCCGTTAGCCGTTCACGGAGCCGTCGCCCAGACAAATTTTACGAACGGGGGTTCGCGCACGATCGCCGACGAACCAGCGTCATCGCGAGAAATCGAATAAGCCTTATCATTTACAGAAAGAAGAATTCGTAAAATGAATTCTACAGGTGAACCTGCGAAAGGATCATTGTCGATATCTGCCCCGGCAGACAACAGCGAACTCGTGACCCTACGTACGAATGCCGCTCAGGTCGTCATCGTGACAGAGTGGGCGCCACGAGTCCCGAAAAACTTCTGCACGAATTTTTGTGCACCTGTAGGCAGAAAAAATGGGATTCCCTGCGATCCACGTCGCGGCCAAGAATCGCAAACGACGATCCCGTCAGCCGCTAACGGAGCCGTCGCCCAGAGGAATGTTGCAAACGGGGGTTTGCGCATGGGCGCCGACGAACCCGCGTCATCGCGAGAAGTTGAATAAGCCTTATCGCTTAGAGAAAGGAGAATTCGTAAAATGAATTCTACAGGTGAACCTGCGAATGGATCATTGTCGATATCTGCCACGGCAAACAACAGCGAACTCGTGACACCCGACGTACGAATGCGGCTCAGACCGTCCATCGTGACAGAGTGGACGCCATGAGTCCCAAAAAACTCCCGCATGGATTTTCTTGTACTTGTAGGCAGCAAAAATGGGATTCCTTGCGATCCTCCTCGTGGCCAGGAATCGCGAACGACGACCCCGTCAGCCGCTCACGGAGCCGTCACCCAGACGAATTTTGCGAATATGGGTTCCCGCACGGGCGCCGACGAACCCGCGTCATCGCGAGAAGTCGAATTAGCCTTATCATTTAGAGAAAGGAGAATTTGTAAAATAAATTGTACACGTGAACCTGCGAAAGGATCTTTGCGATATCTGCCCCGGCTGACAACAACGAATTCCTGACTCGACGTACGAATGCCTCTCAGGCCATCCATCATGACAGAGTGGACGCCATGAGTCCCAAAAAACTCATGCACGGATTTTCCTGTACTTGTAGACAGCAAAAATGGGATTCCTTGTGATCCTCGTCGTGGCCAGGAATCGCGAACGACGACCCCGTCAGCCGCTAACAGAGCCGTCGCCCAGACGAATTTTGCGAATATGGGTTCCCGCACGGGCGCCGACGAACCCGCGTCATCGCGAGAAGTCGAATAAGCCTTATCGTTTAGAGAAAGGAGAATTCGTAAAATGAATTCCACAGGTGAACCTGCGAAAGAATCATTGTCGATATCTGCCTCGGCAGATAACAACGAACTCGTGACCCGACATACGAATGCCGCTCAGGCCGTCCATCGTGACAGAGTGGGCGCCACGAGTTCCAAAAAACTTCTGCACGGGCTTTTGTGCACTTTAGGCAGCAAAAATGGGATTCCCTGCGATCCACGTCGTGGCCAGGAATCGCGAACGACGATCCCGTCAGCTGCTCACGAAGCCGTCACCCAGACGATTTTTTCGAACCGGGGTTCGCGCACGGGAGCCGACGAACCCGCGTCATCGCGAGAAGTCGAATAAGCCTTATCGTTTAGAGAAAGGAGAATTCATAAAATGAATTCTACAGGTGAACCTGCGAAAGGATCATTGTCGATATCTGCCACGGCAGACAACAACGAACTCGTGATCCGACATACGAATGCCGCTCAGGCCGTCCATCGTGACAGATTGGGCGTCACGAGTCCCAAAAAACTCATGCACGGATTTTCTTGCACTTGTAGGCAGCAAAAATTGGACTCCCAGCGATCCACGTCGTGTCCAGGAATCGCAAACGACGACCCCGTCAGTCGCTCATGGAGCCGTCGGCTAGACGAATTTTGCAAATAGGGGTTCCCGCACGGGCACTGACGAACCCACGTCATCACGAGAAGTCGAATAAGCCTTATCGTTTAGAGAAAGGAGAATTCGTAAAATGAATTCTACATGTGAACCTGCGAAAGGATCATTGTCGATATCTGCCACGGCGGACAACAACGAACTCGTGACCCGACATACGAATGCCGCTTAGGCCGTCATCGTGACAGTGTGGGCGCCACGAGTCCCAAAAACTCCTGCACGGATTTTTGTGCACTTGTAGGCAGCAAAAATGGGATTCCTTGCGATCCGCGTCGCGGTCAAGAATCGCGAACGGCGACCCCATCAGCCGCTCACGGAGCCGTCGCCCAGACAAATTTTGCGAACGGAGGATTGTGCACGGGCGCCGACGAACCCGCGTCATCGCGAGAAGTGGAATAAACCTTATCTTTTAGAGAAAGGAGAATTCGTAAAAGGAATTGTACAGGTGAACCTGTGAAAGGTTCATTGTAGATATCTGCCCAGGAAGACAACAGCGAAGTCGTCATCCGACGTACGAATGCCGCTTGGGCCGTCCATTGTGACAAAGTGGACGCCACGAATCCCAAAAAACTCCTGCATGGATTTTCCTGCACTTGTAGGCAGCAAAAATGGGATTTCCTGCGATCCACGTCGCAGCCAGGAATCATTGTCCAGACGAATTTTGCGAACGGGGGTTCGCGCACGGGAGCCGACGAACCCGCGTCATCGCGAGAAATCGAATAAGCCTTATCGTTTAGAGAAAAGAGAATTCGTAAAATAAATTCTACAGGTGAACTTGCGAAAGGGTCATTGTCGATGTCTGCCCCGGTAGGCAACAACGAATTCGTGACCCGACGTACGAATGCCGGTCAGGTCGTCCCTCGAGGCAGAGTGGGCGCCCCAAAAAACTCCTGCGCGGATTTTCGCGAATATGTTGGCAGCAAAAATGGATTTCCTGCGATGCACGTCACGGTCAAAAATCACGAACAACGACCTTGAACGCTGTTCACGGACCCGTCGTCTAGCTGTATATTGAGAACGAGGATTCGCGCACGGGCGCCGACGAACCCGCGTCAACGCGAGAAGTCCAGTAAGCCTTATCGTATTGAGAAAAAGGAATTCGTAACAAGGATTCTATAGGTGAACCTGCGAAAGGATCATTGTCGATGTTTGCCCCGGCAGACAACAACGAATTCGTGACCCGATGTACAAATGCCGGTCAGGCCGTCCATTGAGGTTGAGTGGGCGCCCCAAAAAACTCCTGCGCGGATTTTCGCGAATATGTACGCAGGAAAAATGGATTTTCTGCGATGCACGTCACGGCCAAAAATCGCGAAAGACGACCTTGTACGCTGTTCACAGACCCGTCGTCCAGCCGTATATTGCGAACAAGGATTCGCGCACGGGCGCCGACGAACCAGCGTCAACGCGAGAATTCCAGTAAGCATTATCGTTTAGAGAAAAGGAAACTCGTAACAAGGATTCTGTAGGTGAACCTGCGAAAGGGTCATTGTCGATGTCTGCCCCGGCAGACAACATCGAATTCGTGACCCGACGTACGAATGCCGGTCAGGCCGTTCATCGAGGCAGAGTGTGCGCCACAAAAAACAACTGCGTAGATTTCCGCGAATATGTAGGCAGCAAAAATGGATTTTCTGCGATGCACGTCACGGCCAAAAATCACGAACGAGGACCGTGTACGTTGTTTATGGACCCGTCGTCTAGCCGTATATTGCAAACAAGGATTCGCGCATGGGCGCCGACGAGCCCGCGTCAACGCGAGAAGTCCAGTAAGGCTTATCGTTTAGAGGAAAGAGAACTCCTAACAAGGATTCTATAGGTGAACCTGCAAAAGGATCATTGTCGAGTCTGCCCCGGCAGATAACAGCGAATTAGTGATCCGACGTACGAATGCCGGTCTGGCCGTCGATCGAACCAGAGTGGGCGCCCCTAAAAACTCCTGCGCGAACTATTGCAAATATATAGGCAGCAAAAATGGATTTCCTGCGATGCACGTCACGGCCAAAAATCGCGAACGATGACCTTGTACGCTGTTCACGGACCCGTCGTACAGCCGTATATTGCTAACGAGGATTCGCGCACTGGCACCGACGAACCCGCGTTAACGCGAGAAGTCCAGTAAGCCTTATCGTTTAGAGAAAAGGGAACTCGTAACAAGGATTCTACAGGTGAACCTGGGAAGGGGTCATTGTCGATGTCTTCCCCGGCAGACAACAACGAATTCGTGACCGCCCGTACAAATGCCAGTCAAGCCGTCCATCGAGGCAGAGTGGGCGCCCCAAAAAACAACTGCGCAGATTTCCGCAAATTTGTAGGCAGCAAAAATGGATTTTCTGTGATGCACGTCACGGCCAAAAATTACGAACGACGACCTTGTACGCTGTTCATGGACCCGTCGTCCAGCCGTATATTGCAAACAAGGATTCGCGCACGGGCGCCGACGAACCCGCGTCAACGCGAGAAGTCCAGTAAGCCTTATCGTTTAGAGAAAAGAGAACTCCTAACAAGGATTCTATAGGTGAACCTGCAAAAGGATCATTGTCGATCGAATTCGTGATCCGACGTACGAATGCCGGTCAAGCCGTCGATCGAACTAGAGTGGGCGCCCCAAAAAACTTCTGCGCAAATTTTTGCAAATATATAGACAGCAAAAATGGATTTCCTGCGATGCACGTCACGGCCAAAAATCGCGAACGACGACCTTGTACGCTGTTCACGGACCCGTCGTACAACCGTATATGGCAAACGAAGATTCGCGCACGGGCGCCGACAAATCCGCGTCAACGCGAGAAGTCCAGTAAGCCTTATCGTTTAGAGAAAACGGAACTCGTAACAAGGATTCTATAGGTGAACCTGTGAAAGGGTCATTGTCGATGTCTGCCCCGGCAGACAACAACGAATTCGTGACCCCACGTACAAATGCAAGTCAAGCCGTCCATCGAGGCAGAGTGGGCGCCCCAAAAAACAATGCGCAGATTTCCGCAAATTTGTAGGCAGCAAAATTGGATTTTCTTTGATGCATGTCACGCCCAAAAATTACGAACGACGACCTTGTACGCTGTTCATGGACCCGTCGTCCAGCCGTATATTGCAAACAAGGATTCGCGCACGGGCGCCGACGAACCCGCGTCAACGCGAGAAGTCCAGTAAGCCTTATCTTTTAGAGAAAAGAGAACTCCTAACAAGGATTCTATAGGTGAACCTGCAAAAGGATCATTGTCGATCGAATTCGTGATCCGACGTACGAATGCCGGTCAAGCCGTCGATCGAACCAGAGTGGGCGCCCCAAAAAACTCCTGCACAAATTTTTGCAAATATATAGACAGCAAAAATGGATTTCCTGCGATGCACGTCACGGCCAAAAATCGCGAACGACGACCTTGTACGCTGTTCACGGACCCGTCGTACAGCCGTATATGGCAAACGAAGATTTGCGCACTGGCGCCAACGAACCCGCGTCAACGCGAGAATTCCAGTAAGTTTTATCGTTTAGAGAAAAGGGAACTCGTAACAAGGATTCTATAGGTGAACCTGCGAAAGGGTCATTGTTGATGTCTGCCTCGGCAGATAACAGCGAATTCGTGACCTGACGTACGAATGCTGGTCAGGCCGTCCATCGAGGCAGAGTGGGCGCCCCAAAAAAACTCCTGCGCGGATTTTTGCAAATATGTAGGCAGCAAAAATGGATTTCCTGCGATGAGCGTCACGGCCAAAAATCGCGAACGACGACCTTGTACGCTGTTCACGGACCCATCGTCCAGCCGTATATTGCGAACGAGGATTCGCGCACTGGCGCCGACGAACCCGCGTCAACACGAGAAGTCCAGTAAGCCTTATCATTTAGAGAAAAGAGAGCTTTAACAAGGATTCTATAGTTGAACCTGTGAAAGTGTCACTGTCGATGTCTGCCCCGGCAGACAACAGCGAATTCGTGACCCGACGTACGAATGCCGGTCAGGCCGTCCATTGAGGCAGAGTGGACGCCCCAAAAAACTCCTGCGCCGGATTTTTGCAAACATATAGGCAGCAAAAATGGATATCCTGCGATGCACGTCACGGCGAAAAATCGCGAACAACGACCTTGTACGCTGTTCACGGACCCGTCGTCCAGCCGTATATTACGAACGAGGATTCGCGCACGGGCGCCGACAAAGCCGCGTCAACGCGAGAAGTCCAGTAAGCCTTATCGTTTAGAGAAAGTGGAACTCGTAACAAGGATTCTATAGGTGAACCTGTGAAAGGGTCATTGTCGATGTCTGCCCCGGCAGACAACAGCGAATTCGTGACCCGACGTACGAATACCGGTCAGGCCGTCGATCGAACCAGAGTGGGCGCCCCAAAAAACTCATGCGCGGATTTTTGCGAATATGTAGGCAGCAAAAATGGATTTCTTGCGATGCACGTCACGGCAAAAAATCCCGAACGACGACCTTGTACGCTGTTCACAAACCCGTCGGCCAGCCGTATAATGCGAACAAGGATTCGCGCACGAGCGCCGACGAACCCGCATCAACGTGAGAAGTGCAGTAAGCCTTATCGTTTAGAGAAAAGGGAACTCGTAGCAAGGATTCTGTAGGTGAACCTGCGAAAGGGTCATTGTCGATGTCTACCCCGGCAGACAACAACGAATTCGTGACCCGACGTACGAATGCCGGTCAAGCCGTCCATCGAGACAGAGTGGGCGCCCGAAAAAACTCCTGCGCTGGATTTTTGCAAACATATAGGCAGCAAAAATAGATATCCTGCGATGCACGTCATGGCCAAAAATCGAGAACGACGACCTTGTACGCTGTTCACGGACCCGTCGTCCAGCCGTATATTGCGAACAAGGATTCGCGCACGGGCGCCGACAAACCCGCGTCAACGGGAGAAGTCTAGTAAACCTTATCGTGTAGAGAAAATGGAACTCGTAAAACGTTTCCATAGATGAACCTACGAAAGGGTCATTGTCGATGTCTTCCTCGGCAGACAACAGCGAATTCGTGACCCGACGTACGAATGCTGGTTAGGCCGTCCAATGAGGCAGAGTGGGCGCCCCAAAAAACTTGTGCGCCGGATTTTTGCAAACATATAGGCAGCAAAAATGGATATCCCGCGATGCACGTCACGGCCAAAAATCGCGAACGACGACCTTGTACGCTGTTCACGGACCCGTCGTCCAGCCGTATATTGCGAATGAGGATTCGCGCACGGGCGCCGACAAACCCGCGTCAACGCGAGAAGTCCAGTAAGCCTTATCGTTTAGAGAAAATAGAACTCGTAACAAGGATTCTATAGGTGAACCTACGAAAGGGTCATAGTCAATGTCTGCCCCGGCAGACAGCAGCAAATTCGTGACACGACGTACGAATGCCGGTCAGGCCGTCCAACGAGGCAGAGTGGGCGCCCCAAAAAACTCCTGTGCGGATTTTTTCGAATATGTAGGCAGCAAAAATGGATTTCCTGCGATGCACATCACGGCCAAAAATCTCGAACGACGACCTTGTACGCTGTTCGCAGACCCGTCATCCAGCCCTATATTGCTAACGAGGATTCGCGCACTGGGGCCGACGAACCCGCGTCAACGCGAGAAGTCTAGTAAGCCTTATCGTTTAGAGAAAATGGAACTCGTAACAAGGATTCTATAGGTGAACCTACGAAAGGTTCATTGTCGATGTCTTCCCCGGCAGACAACAGCGAATTCGTGACCCGACGTACGAATGCCGGTCAGGCCGTCCAACGAGGCAGAGTGGGCGCCCCAAAAAACTTGTGCGCCGGATTTTTGCAAACATATAGGCAGCAAAAATGGATATCCTTCGATGCACGTCACGGCCAAAAATCGCGAACGACGACCTTGTACGCTGTTCACGGACCCGTCGTCCAGCCGTATATTGCGAACGAGGATTCGCGCACGGGCGCCGACGAACCCGCATCAACGCGAGAAGTCCAGTAAGCCTTATCGTTTAGAGAAAAGAGAACTCCTAACAAGGATTCTATAGGTGAACCTGGAAAAGGATCATTGTCGAGTCTGCCCCGGCAGATAACAGCGAATTCGTGGTCCGACGTACGAATGCCGGTCTGGCCGTCGATCGAACCAGAGTGGGCGCCCCAAAAAACTCCTGCACAAATTTTTGCAAATATACAGGCAGCAAAAATGGATTTCCTGCGATGCACGTCACGGCCAAAAATCGCGAACGACGACCTTGTACGCTGTTCACGGACCCGTCGTCCAGCCGTATATTACGAACGAGGATTCGCGCATGGGCGCCGACAAACCCGCGTCAACGCGAGAAGTCCAGTAAGCCTTATCGTTTAGAGAAAATGGAACTCGTAACAAGGATTCTATAGGTGAACCTGCGAAAGGGTCATTGTCGATGTCTGCCTCGGCAGACAACAGCGAATTCGTGACCCGACGTACGAATACCGGTCAAGCCGTCGATCGAACTAGAGTGGGCGCCCCAAAAAACTCCTGCGCGGATTTTTGCGAATATGTAGGCAGCAAAAATGGATTTCCTGCGATGCACGTCACGGCAAAAAATCGCGAACGACGACCTTGTACGCTGTTCACAAACCCGTCGTCCAGCCGTATAATGCGAACAAGGATTCGCGCACGAGCGCCGACGAACCCGCATCAACGCGAGAAGTGCAGTAAGCCTTATCGTTTAGAGAAAAGGGAACTCGTAGCAAGGATTCTGTAGGTGAACCTGCGAAAGAGTCATTGTCGATGTCTGCCCCAGCAGACAACAGCGAATTCGTGACCCGACGTACGAATGCCGGTCAGGCCGTCCATCGAGACAGAGTGGGCGCCCCAAAAAACTCCTGGGCCGGATTTTTGCAAACATATACGCAGCAAAAATAGATATCCTGCGATGCACGTCACGGCCAAAAATCGAGAACGACGACCTTGTACGCTATTCACGGACCCGTCGTTCAGCCGTATATTGCGAACGAGGATTCGCGCACGGGCGCCGACAAACCCGCATCAACGCGAGAAGTCTAGTAAGCCTTATCGTTTAGAGAAAATGGAACTCGTAACAAGGATTCTATAGGTGAACCTACGAAAGGTTCATTGTCGATGTCTTCCCCGGCAGACAACAGCGAATTCGTGACCCGACGTACGAATGCCGGTCAGGCCGTCCAACGAGGCAGAGTGGGCGCCCCAAAAAACTTGTGCGCCGGATTTTTGCAAACATATAGGCAGCAAAAATGGATATCCTGCGATGCACGTCACGGCCAAAAATCGCGAACGACGACCTTGTACGCTGTTCACGGACCCGTCGTCCAGCCGTATATTGCGAACGAGGATTCGCGCACGGGCGCTAACAAACCCGCGTGAACGCGAGAAGTCCAGTAAGCCTTATCGTTTAGAGAAAATGGAACTCGTAACAAGGATTCTATAGGTGAACCTACGAAAGGGTCATTGTCAATGTCTTCCCCGGCAGACAACAACGAATTCGTGACCCCACGTCACTGCAAAAAATAGCGAACGACGACCCTGTACGCTGTTCACGAACCCGTCGCCCAGCCGTATATTGCGAACGAGGATTCGCGCACGGGCGCCGACGAACCCGCGTCAACGCGACAAGTCCACTAAGCCTTATCATTTAGAGAAATGGGTACTCGTGACAAGGATTCTATAGGTGAACCTGCGAAAGGATCATCGTCGATGTCTGCCCCGGCAGACAACAGCAAATTCGTGACCCGACGTACGAATGCCGGTTAGGCCGTCCATCGAGGCAGAGTGGGCGCCTAACAAACTCCTGCGCGGATTTTCGCGAATATCTTTGCAGCAAAATTGATTTCCTGCGATGCACGTCACTGCCAAAAATCGCGAACGACGACGCTGTACGCTGTTCACGAACCCGTCGTCGAGCCGTATATTGCGAACAAGCATTCGTGCACGGGCCTCGACGAACCCGCGTCAAAGCGAGAAGTCCAGTAAGCCTTATCGTTCAGAGAAATGGGAACTGGTAACAAGTATTCTTTAGGTGAACCTGCGAAAGGATCATCGTCGATGTCTGCCCCTGCAGACAACAACGAATTCGTGACCCGACGTACGAATGCCGGTCAGGCCGTCCATCGAGGCGGAGTGGGCGCCCCAAAAAACTCCTGCGCGGATTTTCGCGAATATGTAGGCAGCAAAAATGGATTTCCTGCGATGCACGTCACGGCAAAAAATAGCGAACGACGACCCTGTACGCTGTTCACGGACCCTTCGTCCAGCCGTATATTGCGAACGAGGATTCGCGCACGGGCGCCGACGAACCCGCGTCAACGCAACAAGTCCAGTAAGCCTTATCATTTAGAGAAATGGGTACTCGTAACAGGGATTCTATAGGTGAACCTGCGAAAGGATCATCGTCGATGTCTGCCCCGGCAGACAACAACGAATTCGTGACCCGAGGTACGAATGCCGGTCAGACCGTCCATCGAGGCAGAGTGGGCGCCTCGAAAAACTGCTGCGCGGATTTTTGCGAATATGTAGGCAGCAAAAATGGATTTCCTGCGATGCACGTCACTGCAAAAAATAGCGAACGACGACCCTGTACGCTGTTCACGAACCCTTCGTCCAGCCGTATATTGCGAACACGGATTCGTGCACGGGCCCCGACGAACCCGGGTCAACGCGAGAAGTCCAGTAAGCCTTATCGTTCAGAGAAATGGGAACTGGTAACAAGCATTCTTTAGGTGAACCTGCGAAAGGGTCATCGTTGATGTCTGCCCCTGCAGACAACAACGAATTCGTGACCCGACGTACGAATGCCGGTCAGGCCGTCCATCGAGGCGGAGTGGGCGCCCCAAAAAACTCCTGCGCGAATTTTCGCGAATTTGTAGGCAGCAAAAATGGATTTCCTGCGATGCACGTCACGGCAAAAAATAGCGAACGACGACCTTGTACGCTGTTCACGGACCCGTCGTCCAGCCGTATATTGCGAACGAGGATTCGCGCACGGGCGCCGATGAACCCGCGTCAACGCAACAAGTCCAGTAAGCCTTATCATTTAGAGAAATGGGTACTCGTAACAAGGATTCTATAGGTGAACCTGCGAAACGATAATCGTCGATGTCTGCCCCGGCAGACAAAAGCGAATTCGTGACCCGAGGTACGAATGCCGGTCAGACCCTCCATCGAGGCAGAGTGGGCGCCTCAATAAACTCCTGCGCGGATTTTTGCGAATATGTAGGCAGCAAAAATGGATTTCCTGCGATGCACGTCACTGCAAAAAATAGCGAACGACGACCCAGTACGCTGTTCACGGACCCGTCGCCCAGCTGTATATTGCAAACGAGGATTCGCGCACGGGCGCCGACGAATCCGCGTCAACGCGACAAGTCCAGTAAGCCTTATCATTTAGAGAAATGGGTACTAGTGACAAGGATTCTATAGGTGAACCTGCGAAAGGATCATCGTCGATGTCTGCCCCGGCAGACAACAACAAATTCGTGACCCGACGTACGAATGCCGGTCAGGCCGTCCATCGAGGCAGAGTGGGCGCCCAAAAAACTCCTGCGCGGATTTTCACGAATATGTAGGCAGCAAAAATGGATTTTCTGCGATGCACGTCACTGCAAAAAATAGCGAACGACGACCCTGTACGCTGTTCACGGACCCGTCGCCCAGCCGTATATTGCAAACGAGGATTCGCGCACGGGCGCCGACGAACCCGCATCAACGCGACAAGTCCAGTAAGCCTTATCATTTAGAGAAATGGGTACTCGTGACAAGGATTCTATAGGTGAACCTGCGAAAGGATCATCGTCGATGTCTGCCCCGGCAGACAACAACAAATTCGTGACCCGACGTACGAATGCCGGTCAGGCCGTCCATCGAGGCAGAGTGGGCGCCCAACAAACTCCTGCGCGGATTTTCACGAATATGTAGGCAGCAAAAATGGATTTCCTGCGATGCACGTCACTGCAAATAATAGCGAACGACGACCCTGTACGCTGTTCACGGACCCGTCGCCCAGCCGTATATTGCGAACGAGGATTCGCGCACGGGCGCCGACGAACCCGCGTCAACGCGACAAGTCTAGTAAGCCTTATCATTTATAGAAATGGGTACTCGTGACAAGGATTCTATAGGTGAACCTGCGAAACGATCATCGTCGATGTCTTCCCCGGCAGACAAAAGCGAATTCGTGACCCGAGGTACGAATGCCAGTCAGACCCTCCATCGAGGCAGAGTGGGCGCCTCAATAAACTCCTGCGCGGATTTTCGCGAATATGTAGGCAGCAAAAATGGATTTCCTGCGATGCACGTCACTGCAAAAAATAGCAAACGACGACCCAGTACGCTGTTCACGGACCCGTCGCCCAGCCGTATATTGCAAACGAGGATTCGCGCACGGGCGCCAACGAACCCGCGTCAACGCGACAAGTCCAGTAAGCCTTATCATTTAGAGAAATGGGTACTCGTGACAAGGATTCTATAGGTGAACCTGCGAAAGGATCATCGTCGATGTCAGCCCCGGCAGACAGCAACAAATTCGTGACCCGACGTACGAATGCCGGTCAGGCCGTCCATCGAGGCAGAGTGGGCGCCCAAAAAACTCCTGCGCGGATTTTCACGAATATGCAGGCAGCAAAAATGGATTTCCTGCGATGCACGTCACTGCAAAAAGTAGCGAACGACGACCCTGTACGCTGTTCACGGACCCGTCGCCCAGCCGTATATTGCGAACGAGGATTCGCGCACGGGCGCCGACGAACCCGCGTCAACGCGACAAGTCTAGTAAGCCTTATCATTCAGAGAAATGGGTACTCGTGTCAAGGATTCTATAGGTGAACCTGCGAAACGATCATCGTCGATGTCTGCCCCGGCAGACAACAGCAAATTCGTGACCCGACGTACGAATGCCGGTCAGGCCGTCCATCGAGGCAGAGTGGGCGCCCAAAAAACTCCTGCGAGGATTTTCACGAATATGTAGGCAGCAAAAATGGATTTTCTGCGATGCACGTCACTGCAAAAAATAGCGAACGACGACCCTGTACGCTGTTCACGGACCCGTCGCCCAGCCGTATATTGCGAACGAGGATTAGCGCACGGGCGCCGACGAACCCGCGTCAACGCGACAAGTCCAGTAAGCCTCATCATTTAGAGAAATGGGTACTCGTGACAAGGATTCTATAGGTGAACCTGCGAAAGGATCATCGTCGATGTCTGCCCCGGCAGACAACAGAGAGTTCGTGACCCGACGTACGAATGCCAGTCAGGCCGTCCATCGAGGCAGAGTGGGCACCCAAAAAACTCCTGCGCGGATTTTCGCGAATGTGTTAGCAGCAAAAATTGATTTCCTGCGATGCACGTCACTGCCAAAAATCGCGAACGACGACGCTGTACGCTGTTCACGAACCCGTCGTCCAACCGTATATTGCGAACAAGCATTCGTGCACGGGCCTCGACGAACCCGCGTCAATGCGAGAAGTCCAGTAAGCCTTATCGTTCCGAGAAATGGGAACTCGTAACAAGCATTCTATAGGTGAACCTGCGAAAGGATCATCATCGATGTCTGCCCTTGCAGACAAAAGCGAATTCGTGACCCAACGTACGAATGCCGGTCAGGCCGTCCATTGAGGCAGAGTGGGCGCCTCAAAAAACCCCTGCGCGGATTTTCAGGAATATGTAGGCAGCAAAAATGGATTTCCTGCGATGCGTCACGGCAAAAAATCACGAACGACGACACTGTTCGCTGTTCACGGATCCGTCATCCAGCCGTATATTGCGAACGAGGATTCGCGCACGGGCGCCGACGAACCCGCGTCAACGCGAGAGGTCCAGTAAGCCTTATCGTATAGAGAAATGGGAACTCGTAACAAGGATTCTATAGGTGAACCTGCGAAACGATTATTTAGTATGTCTGCGCCGGCAGACAACAACGAATTCGTGACCCGATGTACAAATTCCGGTCAGGCCGTCCATCGAGGCAGAGTGGGAGCCTCAAAAAACTCCTACGCGTACTTTCGCGAATATGTAGGCGGCAAAAATGGATTTCCTGCGATGCACATCATGGCAAAAAATAGCGAACGACGATCATGTACGGTGTTCACGCACCCGTCGTCCAGCCGTATATTGCGAACGAGGATTCGCGCACGAGCGCCGACGAACCCGCGTCAACGCGAGAAGTCCAGTATGCCTTATCGTTTAAAGAAAAGAGAACTCGTAACAAGAATTCTAAACGTGAACCTGCGAAAGGATCATCGTCGATGTCTGCCCCGCCAGACAACAGCGAATTCATGACCCGACGTACGAATGCCGGTCAGGCCGTCCATCGAGGCAGAGTGGGCGCCTCAAAAAACTCCTGCGCGGATTTTTGCAAATATGTAGGCAGCAAAAATGGATTTCCTGCGATGCACGTCACGGCCAAAAATTGCGAACGACGACCCTGTTCGCTGTTCACGGACCCATCGTCCAGCCGTATATTGCGAACGAGGATTCACGCACGGGCGCCGACGAACCCGCATCAACGCGACAAGTCTAGTAAGCCTTATCATTTAGAGAAATGGGTACTCGTAACGAGGATTCTATATGTGAACCTGCGAAAGGATCATCGTCGATGTCTGCCCCGGCAGACAAAAGCGAATTCGTGACCCGACGTACGAATGCCGGTCAGGCCGTCTATCAAGGGAGAGTGGGCGCCTCAAAAAACTCCTGTGCGGATTTTTGCAAATATGTAGGCAGCAAAAATGGATTTCCTGCGATGCACGTCACTGCCAAAAATCGCGAACGACGACCCTGTACGCTGTTCACGGACCCGTCGTCCAGCCGTATATTGCGAACGAGGATTCGCGCACGAGCGCCTACGAACCCGCGTCAACGCGAGAAGTCCAGTATGCCTTATCGTTTAGAGAAAATAGAATTCGTAACAAGAATTCTATACGTGAACCTGCGAAAGGATCAGCGTCGATGTCTGCCCCGCCAGACAACAACGAATTCGTGACCTGACGTACGAATGCCGGTCAGGCCATCCATTGAGGTAGAGTGGGTGCCTCAAAAAACTCCTGTGCGGATTTTCGCGAATATGTAGGCAGCAAAAATGGATTTCCTGCGATGCACGTCACGGCAAAAAATAGCGAACGACGACCCTTTACGCTGTTCACGGACCCGTCGTCCAGCCGTATATTGTGAACGAGGATTCGTGCACGGGCGCCGACGAACCCGCGTCAACGCGACAAGTCCAGTAAGCCTTATCATTTAGAGAAATGGGTACTCGTAACAAAGATTCTATACGTGAACCTGCGAAAGGATCATCGTCGATGTCGGCCCCGCCAGACAACAGCGAATTCGTGACCCGACGTATGAATGCCGGTTAGGCCGTCCATCGAGGCATAGTGGGCGCCCCAAAAAACTCCTGCGCGGATTTTCGCGAATATGTAGGCAGTAAAAATGGATTTCCTGCGATGCACGTCACGGCCAAAAATCGCGAACGATGACCCTGTACGCTATTCACGGACCCGTCGTCCAGCCGTATATTGCAAACAAGGATTAGCGCACGGGCGCCGACGAACCCGCGTCAACGCGACAAGTCCAGTAAGCCTTATCATTTAGAGAAATGGGTACTCGTAACAAAGATTCTATACGTGAACCTGCGAAAGGATCATCGACGATGTCGGCCCCGCTAGACAACAGCGAATTCTTGACCCGACGTACGAATGCCGGTCAGGCCGTCCATCGAGGCAGAGTGGGCGCCCCAAAGAACTCCTGCGCGGATTTTCGCGAATATGTAGGCAGTAAAAATGGATTTCCTGCGATGCACGTCACGGCCAAAAATCGCGAACGACGACCCTGTACGCTAATCACGGACCCGTCGTCCAGCCGTATATTGCGAACGAGGATTCGCGCACGGGCGCCGACGAACCCGCGTCAACGCGACAAGTCCAGTAAGCCTTATCATTTAGAGAAATGGGTACTCGTAACAAGGATTCTATAGGTGAACCTGCGAAAGGATCATCGTCAATGTCTGCCCCGGCAGACAACAGCGAATTCGTGACCCGATGTACGAATGCCGGTCAGGCCGTCGATCGAGGCAGAGTGGGCGCCTCAAAAAACTCCTGCGCGGATTTTTACGAATATGTAGGCAGCAAAAATGGATTTCCTGCGATGCACGTCACTGCAAAAAATAGCGAACGACGACCCTGTACGCTCTTCACGGACCCGTCGCCCAGCCGTATATTGCGAACGAGGATTCGGGCACGGGCGCCGACGAACCCGCGTCAACGCGAGAGGTCCAGTAAGCCTTATCGTTTAGAGAAATGGGAACTCGTAACAAGGATTCTATAGGTGAACCTGCGAAAGGATTATTTAGTATGTCTGCGCCGGCAGACAACAGTGAATTCGTGACCCGATATACGAATGCCGGTCTGGCCGTCCATCGAGGCAAAGTGGGCGCCCCAACAAACTCCTGCGCATATTTTCGCGAATATGTAGGCCGAAAAATGGATTTCTTGCGATGCACGTCACGGCAAAAAATCGCGAACGACGACCCTGTACGCTGTTCATGGACCCGTCGTCCAGCCGTATATTGCGAACGAGGATTCGTGCATGAGCGCCGACGAACCCGTGTCAACGCGAGAAGTCCAGTATGCCTTATCATTTAGAGAAAAGAGAACTTGTAACAAGAATTCTATACGTGAACCTGCGAAAGGATCATCGTCGATGTTTGCCCCGGCAGACAACATCGAATTCGTGACCCGACGTACGAATGTCGGTCAGGCCGTCCATCGAGGCATAGTGGGCGCCCCAAAAAACTTTTGTGCGTACTTTTGCGAATATGTAGGCGGCAAAAATGGATTTCCTGCGATGCACGTCTCGGCAAAAAATAGCGAACGACGAGCCTGTACGGTGTTCACGGACCCTTCGTCCAGCCGTATATTGCGAACGAGGATTCGCGCACGGGCACCGACGAACCCGCGTCAACGCGACAAGTCCAGTAAGCCTTATCATTTAGAGAAATGGGTACTCATAACAAGGATTCTATAGGTGAACCTTCGAAAGGATCATCGTCCATGTCTGCCCCGGCAGACAACAGCGAATTCGTGACCCGACGTACGAATGCCGGTCAGGCCGTCCATCGAGGCAGAGTGAGCGCCTCAAAAAACTCCTGCGCGGATTTTAGCGAATATGTAGGCAGCAAAAATGGATTTCCTGCGATGCACGTCATTGCCAAAATATCGCGAACGACAACGCTGTACGCTGTTCACGAACCCGTCGTCCAGCCGTATATTGCGAACAAGGATTCGTGCACGGGCCCCGACGAACCCGCGTCAACGCGAGAAGTCCAGTAAGTCTTATCATTCAGAGAAATGGGAACTCGTAACAAGCATTCTATAAGTGAACCTGCGAAAGGATCATCGTCGATATCTGCCCCTGCAGTCAACAGCGAATTCGTGACCCGATGTACGAATGCCGATCTGGCTGTCGATCAAGGCAGAGTGGGCGCCCCAACAAACTCCTACGCGGATTTTCGCGAATATGTAGGCAGTAAAAATGGATTTCTTGCGATGCATGTCACGGCAAAAAATAGCGAACAATGATCCTGTACGCTGTTCACGGACCCGTCGTCCAGCCGTATATTGCGAACGAGGATTCGCGCACAAGCGCCGACGAACCTGCGTCAATGCGAGAGGTCCAGTAAGCCTTATCGTTTAGACAAATGGGAACTCGTAACAAGGATTCTATAGGTGAACCTGCGAAAAGATTATTTAGTATGTCTGCGCCGGCAGACAACAGCGAATTCGTGACCCGATGTACGTGCCGGTCTGGCCGTCCATCGAGGCAGAGTGGGCGCCACAACAAACTCCTGCGCGGATTTTCGCGAATATGTAGGCAGTAAAAATGGATTTCCTACGATGCACGTCACGGCCAAAAGTCGCGAACGACGACCCTATACGCTGTTCATGGACCCGTTGTCTAGCCGTATATTGCGAACGAGGATTCGCGCACGGGCGTCGACGAACCCGCGTCAACACGAGAAGTCTAGTAAGCCTTATCGTTTAGAGAAAAGAGAACTTTTAACAAGGATTCTATAGGTGAACCTGCGAAAAGGATCATCGTCGATTTCTTCCCCGGCAGTCTACAGCGAATTCGTGACCCGACGTACGAATGCCGATCAGGCCGTCCATCGAGGCAGAGTGGGCGCCCCAAAAAACTCCTGCGCGGATTTTCGCGAATATGTTGGCAGCAAAAATTGATTTCCTGCGATGCACGTCACGGCAAAAAATAGCGAACGACGACCCTGTACGCTGTTCACGGACCCGTCGTCCAGACGTATATTGCAAACGAGGATTCGCACACGGGCGCCGATGAACCCGCGTCAACGCGAGAAGTCCAGTATGCCTTATCGTTTAGAGAAATGGGTTCTCGTAACAAGGATTCTATATGTGAACCTGCGAAAGGATCATCGTCGATGTCTGCCCCGGCAGACAACAGCGAATTCGTGACCCGACGTACGAATGCCGATCAGGCCGTCCATCGAGGCAGAGTGGGCGCCCCAAAAAACTCCTGCGCGGATTTTCGCGAATATGTAGGCAGCAAAAATGGATTTCCTGCGATGCACGTCACGGCCAAAAATCGCGAACGACGACCCTGTACGCTGTTCACGGACCCGTCGTCCAGCCGTATATTGCGGACGAGGATTCGCGCACGGGCGCCGACGAACCCGCGTCAACGCGACAAGTCCAGTATGCCTTATCGTTTAGAGAAATGGGTTCTCGTAACAAGGATTCTATATGTGAACCTGCAAAAGGATCATCGTCGATGTCTGCCCCGGCAGACAACAGCGAATTCGTGACCCGACGTACGAATGCCGGTCAGGCCGTCCATCGAGGCAGAGTGGGCGCCCCAAAAAAGTACTGCGCGGATTTTCGCGAATATGTAGGCAGCAAAAATGGATTTCCTGTGATGCACGTCACGGCCAAAAATCGCGAACGACGACCCTGTACGCTGTTCACGGATCCGTCGTCCAGCCGTATATTGCGAACAAGGTTTCGCGCACGAGCGCCGACGAACCCGCGTTAACACGAGAAGTTCAGTATGCCTAATCGTTTAAAGAAAAGAGAACTCGTAACAAGAATTCTATACGTGAACCTGCGAAAGGATCATCGTCGACGTCTGCCCCGCCAGAAAACAGCGAATTCATGACCCGACGTACGAATGCCGGTCAGGCCGTCCATCGAGGCAAAGTGGGCGCCTAAAAAAACTCCTGCGCGGATTTTTGCAAATATGTAGGCAGCAAAAATGGATTTCCTGCGATGCACGTCACGGCCAAAAATCGCAAACGACGACCCTGTACGCTGTTCACGGACCCGTCGTCCAGCCGTATATTGCGAACGAGGATTCGCGCACGAGCGCCGACGAACCCGCGTCAACGCGAGAAGTCCAGTATGCCTTATCGTTTAGAGAAAAGAGAATTCGTAACAAGAATTCTATACGTGAACCTGCGAAAGGATCATCGTCGATGTCTGCCCCGCCAGACAACAACGAATTCGTGACCTGACGTACGAATGCCGGTCAGGCAATCCATTGAGGCAGAGTGGGCGCCTCAAAAAACTCCTGCGCGGATTTTTGCGAATATGTAGGCAGCTAAAATGGATTTCCTGCGATGCACGTCTCGGCAAAAAATAGCGAACGACGACCCTTTACGCTGTTCACGGACCCGTCGTCCAGCCGTATATTGCGAACGAGGATTCGCGCACGGGCGCCGACAAACCCGCATAAACGCGACAAGTCCAGTAAGCCTTATCACTTAGAGAAATGGGTACTCGTAATAAAGATTCTAAATGTGAACCTACGAAAGGATCATCGTCGATGTCTGCCCCGGCAGACAACAGGGAATTCGTGACCCGACGTACGAATGCCGGTCAGGCCGTCCATCGAGGCAAAGTGGGCGCCCCAAAAAACTCCTGCGCGTATTTTTGCGAATATGTAGGCAGCAAAAATGGATTTCCTGCGATGTACATCACGGCTAAAAATCGCGAACGACAACCCTGTACGCTGTTCACGGACCCGTCGTGCAGCCGTATATTGCGAACGAGGATTCGCGCACGGGCGCCGACGAACCCGCGTAAACGCGAGAAGTCCAGTATGCCTTATCGATTAGAAAAAAGAGAACTCTAAATAAGGATTCTATAGGTGAACCTGCGAAAGGATCATCGTCGATGTCAGCCCCGACAGACAACAGCGAATTCGTGACCCGACGTACGAATGCCGGTCAGGCCGTCCATCGAGGCAGAGTGAGCGCCCCAAAAAACTACTGCGCGGATTTTCGCGAATATATAGGCAGCAAAAATGGATTTCCTGCGATGCACGTCACGGCCAAAAATCGCGAACGACTACCCTGTACGCTGTTGACGGATCCGTCGTCCAGCCGTATATTGCGAACGAGGATTCGTGCACGAGCGCCGACGAACCCGCGTCAACACGAGAAGTCCAGTATGCCTAATCGTTTAAAGAAAAGAGAACTTGTAACAAGAATTCTATACGTGAACCTGCGAAAGGATCATCGTCGACGTCTGCCCCGCCAGACAACAGCGATTTCATGACCCGACGTACGAATGCCGTTCAGGCCGTCCATCGAGGCAAAGTGGGCGCCTCAAAAAACTTCTGCGTGGATTTTCGCGAATATGTAGGTAGCAAAAATGGATTTCCTGCGATGCACGTCGCGGGCAAAAATCCCGTACGACGACCTCGTCCGCCGTCCACGGACCCGTCGTCCAACCGTATATTGCGAACGAGGATTCGCAGAGGGACGCCGACGGAGCCGCGTCGTCGCGAGACGTCCAACAAATCTTATTATTTAGAGAAAAAGAGAACTAGTAACATCGATTCCATAGGTGAACCTACGAAAGGATCACTGTCGACGTCTGACCCGGCAGACAGCAGCGAACTCGTGACCCGACGTACGAATGCCGCACAGCCGTCCATCGAGACAGAGTGGGCGTCCCAAAAAAGTCTTGCGCGAATTTTTTCTAATATGTAGGCATCAAAAAGTGATTTCCTGCGATGCACGTTGCGGCCAAAAATCCCGAACGACGACCTTGTCCGCCGTCCACGGATCCGTCGTCCAGCCGTATATTGCGAACGAGGATTCGCGCAGGGACACCGACGGAGCCGCGTCGTCCCGAGACGTCCAACAAATCTTATTATTTAGAGAAAAAGAGAACTAGTAACATCGATTCCATAGGTGAACCTGCGAAAGGATCACTGTCGACGTCTGACCCGGCAGACAGCAGCGAACTCGTGACCCGACGTACGAATGCCGCACAGCCGTCCATCGAGACAGAGTGGGCGTCCCAAAAAAGTCTTGCACGAATTTTTTCTAATATGTAGGCATAAAAAAGTGATTTCCTGCAATGCACGTCGTGGCCAAAAATCCCGAACGACGACCTTGTCCGCCGTCCACGGATCCGTCGTCCAGCCGTATATTGCGAACGAGGATTCGCGCAGGGACACCGACGGAGCCGCGTCGTCCCGAGACGTCCAACAAATCTTATTATTTAGAGAAAAAGAGAACTAGTAACATCGATTCCATAGGTGAACCTGCGAAAGGATCACTGTCGACGTCTGACCCGGCAGACAGCAGCGAACCTGTGACCCGACGTACGAATGCCGCACAGCCGTCCATCGAGACAGAGTGGGCGTCCGAAAAAACACCTGCGTGAATTTTTTCTAATATGTAGGCATCAAAAAGTGATTTCCTGCGATGCACGTCGCGGCCAATAATCCCGAACGACGACCTTGTCCGCCGTCCACGGATCCGTCGTCCAGCCGTATATTGCGAACGAGGATTCGGGCAGGGACACCGACGGAGCCGCGTCGTCCCGAGACGTCCAACAAATCTTATTATTTAGAGAAAAAGAGAACTAGTAACATCGACTCCATAGGTGAAACTGCGAAAGGATCACTGTCGACGTCTGACCCGGCAGACAGAAGCGAACTCGTGACCCGACGTACGAATGCCGCACAGCCGTCCATCGAGACAGAGTGGGCGTCCCAAAAAAGTCCTGCGCGGATTTTTTTTTGATATGTAGGCATCAAAAAGTGATTTCCTGAGATGCACATCGCGGCCAATAATCCCGAACGACGACCTTGTCCGCCGTCCACGGACCCGTCGTCCAGCCGTATATTGCGAACGGGGATTCGCGCAGGGACGCCCACGGAGACGCGTCGTCGCGAGACGTCCAACAAATCTTATTATTTAGAGAAAAAGAGAACTAGTAACGTCGACTCCATAGGTGAAACTGCGAAAGGATCACTCTCGACGTCTGACCCGGCAAACAGCAGCGAACTCGTGACCCGACGTACGAATGCCGCACAGCCGTCCATCGAGACAGAGTGGGCGTCCCAAAAAAGTCCTGCGCGGATTTTTTTTTGATATGTAGGCATCAAAAAGTGATTTCCTGAGATGCACATCGCGGCCAATAATCCCGAACGACGACCTTGTCCGCCATCCACGGACCCATCGTCAAGCCGTATATTGCGAACGGGGATTCGCGCAGGGACGCCCACGGAGACGCGTCGTCGCGAGACGTCCAACAAATCTTATTATTTAGAGAAAAAGAGAACTAGTAACGTCGACTCCATAGGTGAAACTGCGAAAGGATCACTCTCGACGTCTGACCCGGCAAACAGCAGCGAACTCGTGACCCGACGTACGAATGCCGCACAGCCGTCCATCGAGACAGAGTGGGCGTCCCAAAAAAGTCCTGCGCGGATTTTTTTTTGATATGTAGGCATCAAAAAGTGATTTCCTGAGATGCACATCGCGGCCAATAATCCCGAACGACGACCTTGTCCGCCATCCACGGACCCATCGTCAAGCCGTATATTGCGAACGGGGATTCGCGCAGGGACGCCCACGGAGACGCGTCGTCGCGAGACGTCCAACAAATCTTATTATTTAGAGAAAAAGAGAACTAGTAACGTCGACTCCATAGGTGAAACTGCGAAAGGATCACTCTCGACGTCTGACCCGACAGACAGCAGCGAACTCGTTACCGGACGTACGAATGCCGCACAGCCGTCCATCGAGACAGAGTGGGCGTCCCAAAAAAGTCCTGCGCGAATTTTTTCTAATATGTAGGCATAAAAAAGTGATTTCCTGCGATGCACGTCGCGGCCAAAAATCCCGAACGACGACCTTGTCCGCCGTCCACGGATCCGTCGTCCAGCCGTATATTGCGAACGAGGATTCGCGCAGGGACACCGACGGAGCCGCGTCGTCCCGAGACGTCCAACAAATCTTATTATTTAGAGAAAAAGAGAACTAGTAACATCGATTCCATAGGTGAACCTGCGAAAGGATCACTGTCGACGTCTGACCCGGCAGACAGCAGCGAACCTGTGACCCGACGTACGAATGCCGCACAGCCGTCCATCGAGACAGAGTGGGCGTCCGAAAAAACACCTGCGTGAATTTTTTCTAATATGTAGGCATCAAAAAGTGATTTCCTGCGATGCACGTCGCGGCCAATAATCCCGAACGACGACCTTGTCCGCCGTCCACGGATCCGTCGTCCAGCCGTATATTGCGAACGAGGATTCGCGCAGGGACACCGACGGAGCCGCGTCGTCCCGAGACGTCCAACAAATCTTATTATTTAGAGAAAAAGAGAACTAGTAACATCGATTCCATAGGTGAACCTGCGAAAGGATCACTGTCGACGTCTGACCCGGCAGACAGCAGCGAACTCGTGACCCGACGTACGAATGCCGCACAGCCGTCCATCGAGACAGAGTGGGCGTCCCAAAAAAGTCCTGCGCGAATTTTTTCTAATATGTAGGCATAAAAAAGTGATTTCCTGCAATGCACGTCGCGGCCAAAAATCCCGAACGACGACCTTGTCCGCCGTCCACGGATCCGTCGTCCAGCCGTATATTGCGAACGAGGATTCGCGCAGGGACACCGACGGAGCCGCGTCGTCCCGAGACGTCCAACAAATCTTATTATTTAGAGAAAAAGAGAACTAGTAACATCGATTCCATAGGTGAACCTGCGAAAGGATCACTGTCGACGTCTGACCCGGCAGACAGCAGCGAACCTGTGACCCGACGTACGAATGCCGCACAGCCGTCCATCGAGACAGAGTGGGCGTCCGAAAAAACACCTGCGTGAATTTTTTCTAATATGTAGGCATCAAAAAGTGATTTCCTGCGATGCACGTCGCGGCCAATAATCCCGAACGACGACCTTGTCCGCCGTCCACGGATCCGTCGTCCAGCCGTATATTGCGAACGAGGATTCGGGCAGGGACACCGACGGAGCCGCGTCGTCCCGAGACGTCCAACAAATCTTATTATTTAGAGAAAAAGAGAACTAGTAACATCGACTCCATAGGTGAAACTGCGAAAGGATCACTGTCGACGTCTGACCCGGCAGACAGCAGCGAACTCGTGACCCGACGTACGAATGCCGCACATCCGTCCATCGAGACAGAGTGGGCGTCCCAAAAAAGTCCTGCGCGAATTTTTCCTAATATGTAGGCATAAAAAAGTGATTTCCTGCAATGCACGTCGCGGCCAAAAATCCCGAACGACGACCTTGTCCGCCGTCCACGGATCCGTCGTCCAGCCGTATATATTATGAACGAGGATTCGCATAGGGACACCGACGGAGCCGCGTCGTCCCGAGACGTCCAACAAATCTTATTATTTAGAGAAAAAGAGAACTAGTAACATCCATTCCATAGGTGAACCTGCGAAAGGATCACTGTCGACGTCTGACCCGGCAGACAGCAGCGAACCTGTGACCCGACGTACGAATGCCGCACAGCCGTCCATCGAGACAGAGTGGGCGTCCAAAAAAACACCTGCGTGAATTTTTTCTAATATGTAGGCATCAAAAAGTGATTTCCTGCGATGCACGTCGCGGCCAATAATCCCGAACGACGACCTTGTCCGCCGTCCACGGATCCGTCGTCCAGCCGTATATTGCGAACGAGGATTCGGGCAGGGACACCGACGGAGCCGCGTCGTCCCGAGACGTCCAACAAATCTTATTATTTAGAGAAAAAGAGAACTAGTAACATCGATTCCATAGGTGAACCTGCGAAAGGATCACTGTCGACGTCTGACCCGGCAGACAGCAGCGAACTCGTGACCCGACGTACGAATGCCGCACAGCCGTCCATCGAGACGGAGTGGGCGTCCCAAAAAAGTCCTGCGCGAATTTTTTCTAATATGTAGGCATAAAAAAGTGATTTCCTGCAATGCACGTCGCGGCCAAAAATCCCGAACGACGACCTTGTCCGCCGTCCACGGATCCGTCGTCCAGCCGTATATTGCGAACGAGGATTCGCGCAGGGACACCGACGGAGCCGCGTCGTCCCGAGACGTCCAACAAATCTTATTATTTAGAGAAAAAGAGAACTAGTAACATCGATTCCATAGGTGAACCTGCGAAAGGATCACTGTCGACGTCTGACCCGGCAGACAGCAGCGAACCTGTGACCCGACGTACGAATGCCGCACAGCCGTCCATCGAGACAGAGTGGGCGTCCGAAAAAACACCTGCGTGAATTTTTTCTAATATGTAGGCATCAAAAAGTGATTTCCTGCGATGCACGTCGCGGCCAATAATCCCGAACGACGACCTTGTCCGCCGTCCACGGATCCGTCGTCCAGCCGTATATTGCGAACGAGGATTCGGGCAGGGACACCGACGGAGCCGCGTCGTCCCGAGACGTCCAACAAATCTTATTATTTAGAGAAAAAGAGAACTAGTAACATCGACTCCATAGGTGAAACTGCGAAAGGATCACTGTCGACGTCTGACCCGGCAGACAGCAGCGAACTCGTGACCCGACGTACGAATGCCGCACATCCGTCCATCGAGACAGAGTGGGCGTCCCAAAAAAGTCCTGCGCGAATTTTTCCTAATATGTAGGCATAAAAAAGTGATTTCCTGCAATGCACGTCGCGGCCAAAAATCCCGAACGACGACCTTGTCCGCCGTCCACGGATCCGTCGTCCAGCCGTATATATTATGAACGAGGATTCGCGTAGGGACACCGACGGAGCCGCGTCGTCCCGAGACGTCCAACAAATCTTATTATTTAGAGAAAAAGAGAACTAGTAACATCGATTCCATAGGTGAACCTGCGAAAGGATCACTGTCGACGTCTGACCCGGCAGACAGCAGCGAACCTGTGACCCGACGTACGAATGCCGCACAGCCGTCCATCGAGACAGAGTGGGCGTCCGAAAAAACACCTGCGTGAATTTTTTCTAATATGTAGGCATCAAAAAGTGATTTCCTGCGATGCACGTCGCGGCCAATAATCCCGAACGACGACCTTGTCCGCCGTCCACGGATCCGTCGTCCAGCCGTATATTGCGAACGAGGATTCGGGCAGGGACACCGACGGAGCCGCGTCGTCCCGAGACGTCCAAAAAATCTTATTATTTAGAGAAAAAGAGAACTAGTAACATCGACTCCATAGGTGAAACTGCGAAAGGATCACTGTCGACGTCTGACCCGGCAGACAGCAGCGAACTCGTGACCCGACGTACGAATGCCGCACATCCGTCCATCGAGACAGAGTGGGCGTCCCAAAAAAGTCCTGCGCGAATTTTTCCTAATATGTAGGCATAAAAAAGTGATTTCCTGCAATGCACGTCGCGGCCAAAAATCCCGAACGACGACCTTGTCCGCCGTCCACGGATCCGTCGTCCAGCCGTATATATTATGAACGAGGATTCGCGTAGGGACACGGACGGAGCCGCGTCGTCCCGAGACGTCCAACAAATCTTATTATTTAGGGAAAAAGAGAACTAGTAACATCGATTCCATAGGTGAACCTGCGAAAGGATCACTGTCGACGTCTGACCCGGCAGACAGCAGCGAACCTGTGACCCGACGTACGAATGCCGCACAGCCGTCCATCGAGACAGAGTGGGCGTCCGAAAAAACACCTGCGTGAATTTTTTCTAATATGTAGGCATCAAAAAGTGATTTCCTGCGATGCACGTCGCGGCCAATAATCCCGAACGACGACCTTGTCCGCCGTCCACGGATCCGTCGTCCAGCCGTATATTGCGAACGAGGATTCGGGCAGGGACACCGACGGAGCCGCGTCGTCCCGAGACGTCCAACAAATCTTATTATTTAGAGAAAAAGAGAACTAGTAACATCGACTCCATAGGTGAAACTGCGAAAGGATCACTGTCGACGTCTGACCCGGCAGACAGCAGCGAACTCGTGACCCGACGTACGAATGCCGCACATCCGTCCATCGAGACAGAGTGGGCGTCCCAAAAAAGTCCTGCGCGAATTTTTCCTAATATGTAGGCATAAAAAAGTGATTTCCTGCAATGCACGTCGCGGCCAAAAATCCCGAACGACGACCTTGTCCGCCGTCCACGGATCCGTCGTCCAGCCGTATATATTATGAACGAGGATTCGCGTAGGGACACGGACGGAGCCGCGTCGTCCCGAGACGTCCAACAAATCTTATTATTTAGAGAAAAAGAGAACTAGTAACATCGATTCCATAGGTGAACCTGCGAAAGGATCACTGTCGACGTCTGACCCGGCAGACAGCAGCGAACCTGTGACCCGACGTACGAATGCCGCACAGCCGTCCATCGAGACAGAGTGGGCGTCCGAAAAAACACCTGCGTGAATTTTTTCTAATATGTAGGCATCAAAAAGTGATTTCCCGCGATGCACGTCGCGGCCAATAATCCCGAACGACGACCTTGTCCGCCGTCCACGGATCCGTCGTCCAGCCGTATATTGCGAACGAGGATTCGGGCAGGGACACCGACGGAGCCGCGTCGTCCCGAGACGTCCAACAAATCTTATTATTTAGAGAAAAAGAGAACTAGTAACATCGACTCCATAGGTGAAACTGCGAAAGGATCACTGTCGACGTCTGACCCGGCAGACAGCAGCGAACTCGTGACCCGACGTACGAATGCCGCACATCCGTCCATCGAGACAGAGTGGGCGTCCCAAAAAAGTCCTGCGCGAATTTTTCCTAATATGTAGGCATAAAAAAGTGATTTCCTGCAATGCACGTCGCGGCCAAAAATCCCGAACGACGACCTTGTCCGCCGTCCACGGATCCGTCGTCCAGCCGTATATATTATGAACGAGGATTCGCGTAGGGACACGGACGGAGCCGCGTCGTCCCGAGACGTCCAACAAATCTTATTATTTAGACAAAAAGAGAACTAGTAACATCGATTCCATAGGTGAACCTGCGAAAGGATCACTGTCGACGTCTGACCCGGCAGACAGCAGCGAACCTGTGACCCGACGTACGAATGCCGCACAGCCGTCCATCGAGACAGAGTGGGCGTCCGAAAAAACACCTGCGTGAATTTTTTCTAATATGTAGGCATCAAAAAGTGATTTCCTGCGATGCACGTCGCGGCCAATAATCCCGAACGACGACCTTGTCCGCCGTCCACGGATCCGTCGTCCAGCCGTATATTGCGAACGAGGATTCGGGCAGGGACACCGACGGAGCCGCGTCGTCCCGAGACGTCCAACAAATCTTATTATTTAGAGAAAAGAGAACTAGTAACATCGACTCCATAGGTGAAACTGCGAAAGGATCACTGTCGACGTCTGACCCGGCAGACAGCAGCGAACTCGTGACCCGACGTACGAATGCCGCACATCCGTCCATCGAGACAGAGTGGGCGTCCCAAAAAAGTCCTGCGCGAATTTTTCCTAATATGTAGGCATAAAAAAGTTATTTCCTGCAATGCACGTCGCGGCCAAAAATCCCGAACGACGACCTTGTCCGCCGTCCACGGATCCGTCGTCCAGCCGTATATATTATGAACGAGGATTCGCGTAGGGACACCGACGGAGCCGCGTCGTCCCGAGACGTCCAACAAATCTTATTATTTAGAGAAAAAGAGAACTAGTAACATCGATTCCATAGGTGAACCTGCGAAAGGATCACTGTCGACGTCTGACCCGGCAGACAGCAGCGAACCTGACCCGACGTACGAATGCCGCACAGCCGTCCATCGAGACAGAGTGGGCGTCCGAAAAAACACCTGCGTGAATTTTTTCTAATATGTAGGCATCAAAAAGTGATTTCCTGCGATGCACGTCGCGGCCAATAATCCCGAACGACGACCTTGTCCGCCGTCCATGGATCCGTCGTCCAGCCGTATATTGCGAACGAGGATTCGGGCAGGGACACCGACGGAGCCGCGTCGTCCCGAGACGTCCAACAAATCTTATTATTTAGAGAAAAAGAGAACTAGTAACATCGACTCCATAGGTGAAACTGCGAAAGGATCACTGTCGACGTCTGACCCGGCAGACAGAAGCGAACTCGTGACCCGACGTACGAATGCCGCACAGCCGTCCAACGAGACAGAGTGGGCGTCCCAAAAAAGTCCTGCGCGGATTTTTTTTTGATATGTAGGCATTAAAAGTGATTTCCTGAGATGCACATCGCGGCCAATAATCCCGAACGACGACCTTGTCCGCCGTCCACGGACCCGTCGTCCAGCCGTATATTGCGAACGGGGATTCGCGCAGGGACGCCCAGGACGCGTCGTCGCGAGACGTCCAACAAATCTTATTATTTAGAGAAAAAGAGAACTAGTAACGTCGACTCCATAGGTGAAACTGCGAAAGGATCACTCTCGACGTCTGACCCGGCAGACAGCAGCGAACTCGTGACCCGACGTACGAATGCCGCACAGCCGTCCATCGAGACAGAGTTGGCGTCCGAAAAAACACCTGCGCGAATTTTTTCTAATATGTAGGCATCAAAAAGTGATTTCCTGCGATGCACGTCGCGGCCAAAAATTCCGAACGACGACTTTGTCCGCCGTCCACGGATCCGTCGTCCAGCCGTATATTGCGAACGAGGATTCGCGTAGGGACGACGACGGAGACGCGTCGTCCCGAGACGTCCAACAAATCTTATTATTTAGAGAAAAAGAGAACTAGTAACATCGATTCCATAGGTGAACCCGCGAAAGGATCACTGTCGACGTCTGACCCGGCAGACAGCAGCGAACCTGTGACCCGACGTACGAATGCGCACAGCCGTCCATCGAGATAGAGTGGGCGTCCGAAAAAACACCTGCGTGAATTTTTTCTTCATATGTAGGCATCAAAAAGTGATTTCCTGCGATGCACGTCGCGGCCAATAATCCGAAGACGACCTTGTCCACCGTCCACGGATCCGTCGTCCAGCCGTATATTGCGAACGAGGATTCGGGCAGGGACACCGACGGCTGCGTCGTCCCGAGACGTCCAAAAAATCTTATTATTTAGAGAAAAAAAGAGAAATAGTAACACGATCCATAGGTGAACTGCGAAAGGTCATGTCGACGTCTGACCCGGCAGACAGCAGCGAACTCGTGACCCGACGTACGAATGCCGCACAGCCGTCCATCGAGACAGAGTGGGCGTCCGAAAAAAAACACCTGCGCGAATTTTTTCTAATATGTAGGCATCAAAAAGTGATTTCTGCGATGCACGTCGCGGCCAAAAATCCCGAACGACGACCTTGTCCGCCGTCCAGGGACCCGTCGTCCAGCCGTATATTGCGAACGGGGATTCGCGCAGGGACGCCCACGGAGACGCGTCGTCGCGAGACGTCCAACAAATCTTATTATTTAGAGAAAAAGAGAACTAGTAACATCGACTCCAGAGGTGAAACTGCGAAAGGATCACAGTCGACGTCTGACCCGGCAGACAGCAGCGAACTCGTGACCCGACGTACGAATGCGGCACAGCCGTCCATCGAGACAGAGTGGGCGTCCCAAAAAAGTCCTGCGCGGATTTTTTTTGATATGTAGGCATCAAAAAGTGATTTCCTGCGATGCACATCGCGGCCAATAATCCCGAACGACGACCTTGTCCGCCGTACACGGACCCGTCGTCCAGCCGTATATTGCGAACGGGGATTCGCGTAGGGACGCCCACGGAGATGCGTCGTCGCGAGACGTCCAACAAATGTTATTATTTAGAGAAAAACAGAACTAGTAACATCGACTTCATAGGTGAAACTGCGAAAGGATCACTGTTGACGTCTGACCCGGCAGACAGCAGCGAACTCGTGACCCGACGTACGAATGCCGCACAGCTGTCCATCGAGACAGAGTGGGTGTCCGAAAAAACACCTGCGCGGAATTTTTCTAATATGTAGGCATCAAAAAGTGATTTCCTGCGATGCACGTCGCGGCCAAAAATCCCGAACGACGACCTTGTCCGCCGTCCACGGATCGTCGTCCAGCCGTATATTGCGAACGGGAT